>NC_142164.1:102646823-107446823 GCF_024610735.1 Ursus americanus
TTGGAAATAGGGTCTTGGCAGAGAAAGTCAAATGAAGGTGAGGTCATACTGGATTAGTGTAGGCCCCAATCCAATATGACTGATGTTGTTATCGGAAGGAGAAGAGAGACAGAGCTACAGAGGGACAAGATGGCCACGTGACTATGTACGCAGAGACTGCAGTGATGCGCCTATAGGCCAACGAATGCCAAAGACTACTAGAAGCTAGAGGAGGCAAGGGATGATTCTTCCCTACAGTTTTCAGGAGGAGAAAGCCCTGCTGTCCCCTGGATTTCTGACTTCTACTTAGCTTCCGGAACTGTCAAACAATACATTTCTCCCATTTTAGGCCACCTAGCTTGTGGTACTTTGTTACAGCGGACTTAGGAAACTAACACACTACTAATGGAGTCTTATAGATAGATCTAAAAAAACCACATGGATTTCAGAAAACCTGGTAAGGCATGGCTTAGCAGTTGCATGTGCAAAAACATTACATATCTTAGTAGATGGAATGCTCAAAATGAGT
This sequence comes from Ursus americanus, assembly GCF_024610735.1. Classification (NCBI taxonomy): domain Eukaryota; kingdom Metazoa; phylum Chordata; class Mammalia; order Carnivora; family Ursidae; genus Ursus; species Ursus americanus. The sequence goes on from NC_142164.1 coordinate 102,647,332, forward strand.
CAACACTGTGAATATGGATGCTAGGAAAGTTAATGCAACCCTAAATAGACTTCATAGAAATTTACTACCTAGAAAAGTCAGCAGCAGCAGGTTTATTCTGCTCCAGACTAGCACTAACAAGAGCACTTGAAGGGCTGCATGCTGTTTTGGGCTCCTCACTTTACTGGGACACAAACCCTAGACTAGGATGAATATTCTGAAAGCAGAGCACTGGAGAAATGGTTGAAGACCTAGGAAAATTGGGCCAAGGAGGAGAAGGCTCAGGAAGATAGCTACCTTCAAGTATCTAAAAAGTTCTCAAAGCAGGCAGAGCTGGTGCTGAGCAAGTGCTTACTGAACGCAGGAACAGAAGAAGGGATCAGCCTAGCGTTGTGTAGTACCATTCAGCTGAACTAGGACCAACAAGTGAGCTACACAACACATATTTAGGCCAAATGTAAGATCTGTCCACCTAGTGAAAATAAAATTAACTTTAAAGTATATTGAAAGAAGCAACCCAAATGTCCATGGATGGATAAATGAATAAACAGATTGTGGTGTATCTATTCAATAGACTATTACTTGGTCATAAAAAAGAATGAAGTACTGACACAGGTTATAACATGGATGAACCTCAGAAATATGCTAGGTCAAAGAAGCCAGACAAAAAAGGTCACCTATTATACGATTCCATGTATGTGAAATATCCAGAATAGGTAAATCCATAGAGACGTAAAGCAGATCAGTGGTTCCCAGGGACGGGGAGAAGGGGAGGAATGGGGTACAACCGCTTAAAGGGTACAGGGTTTTCTTCTGGGGTGATGAAAACATTCTGCAACTAGACAGAGTGGTGGTCTAAGAACATTTGTGAAAGTACTAAGTGCCACTGCATTATTCACTTTAAAATGGTTGATTTGATTTTGTTATATGAATTTCACCTTGATTAAAAAAAATGAAAAAAATAATACTATTGAGAAAGAAAGCTAGTGTCTGCCTCATGGTTAAGAGAAGCTGTATGTAGAATTTTAACAAACTCCACATCAACAAGTCCAAAAGACCCTTCGTGGTAAAAATCCATTGTCTCCTGGGTGGTAACCAGTGACTAGATACAGATGTTTAAGACTTTCTATCACAGTTCTAAGGTTCTCTTCCTGCACAACTCATAATTACTGCCTTAAGAGACCATGACTATTTTCATGCTTTCATCTTATGCAGAAATAAGATGCTGTCTCAGGTAACCTGGCAATATTCTCACTGTCCCTAATCTACTTATCAAATCAACACTTCGTTCAGCTGCAGCCATTTTGAAATTGTAATACACAATGACCACAAGTTCAATATTACCCTTTCTTCTCCTTTGAAGGCCAAAGCCATGTATGGTACACACATTCCATTATAAAGGATTTTCATAATTTTACAACTGAGGATAATGTGAGAAACACTAAGGGTATCCCAAAGTAGAACTAGAAGCCATTCTACTGCCTTCCTTATAAGTGGCCTTCAAGAAATTTAGCTGAATAAACAACTGAGTGAAGAGATCCACCACAGTGCTCTATCCCAGGGGCTGTGAAACTTCCTCAGTGATTTCTGCCACAGCCCAGGGAGTCACATGTAGATGCTTTCTCACCTCTGAATCAAGAACAGAAATGTTAGTGAGAAAAAATTTAATTTAGTTTGAAATCTTAGTTCTATAGTGCAAACTAAACAAAACAAACTAACCCTTTAGTTTTTGTGAATTACATAATACAGAATCCCAAATAGCCAGACAGATTTTGGCCACCGTAAGAAGCCAAAACCATGTCCTTGAAATAAAGGGATATTAAAATATTTATTCTCTAACTTGGGAAAGTCCTGTCTCTACTTCCAATGCGAAAAAGGGTTCTATTTATTTAGGAATTCATGCGTATATTGAAGCTTGAATTCCTGCATTTATGTGCACTTCCTATGTAACAGAGAACATTCAGAGAATGTATTTTTAATAATCAGCAATTTGAATAGAGTTAAATTCTCGTGAACATAAAAAAACTTTACTGATTTTTCTAACGGTATCTGAGAAGAGAGACACATCTAAAACCCTGGGAACAAAACTGCCCCAGCTTTCTTATGACTCTGGCAACATGAGTCAGAAGAAGATCCAGCTTTCATACCCCAAGTCAATCCTGGAAAGTACTCAAGCCAATGCAACCCAGGAGTAAATGAGAGGAGATTTATTATGTAGGGATGAGACTGGTGTGGTAAGAGGCAAGTGCTTTACCATCAAACTTGCACAATGTATTTAAAGGCTCCACTAGGCAAGCACTGGGAAACCCTAGTGCTTTTCTTCAAACAGATATTTGCAAATGCCTATTTTTGCCCACACATATCAATTTTATATAATCTACATAATGTGAAACTACCTTTATACATAAGGAAATGTCCTGTTCAATGGTGTGCCCCTGGCCCCACAGTACCTAGGATGTAGTAGGTGTTCAATAAACAATTATTAAATGAAAGTAATGTATGATTGAGGCACAGCACCCTAGAACTTAAGGGTCAAGTAAGCATAATCCTAAAAAACAGACACTTGAGAAAACCTTATGGTAATTATAATGATCCTGGCCATTCTACCACTGATTCTGGAGCTTCTCTGGAATGGTCTCTGGAAAGATGCAGCTTCTTCCTCTTACTAGGAAAGCCCAGGAACCTCATACACAGAATCAAGCAACGCCCAATTCATCACCAGCAACTCCAAATGGACTGCAGAAGAGTGGGCTCAGACCCACTGTTAAGGTCCCTGTGAGGAACAGCTACAGGCAATATCACCAACCAGGATGCTCTGAAACCTCCAGTTATCCCAAAGGGTCATGTTCTGAGCAGCAGTATGACCCAAGCAATATGACCCTAACGATGAAAGCTCCTCCCTGTCAAGACCTTGGTAAATGCCTGCCTAAATGTCACCATTTTGAGGACAAGGATATGAAGGGGAAAAAAGTACTTCGAAACGCCTGTGTTGGCTCACTCATTAAAAAAATAAGATACTAAATGATAAATGACGACCTGCAGTATTAAACCACTACCAAAAACATCATCAACACTTATTGGAGGGCTACCAATCTACTAGCTATCCACTCTCCCTTTACTTTCTCTCACCAACAATGGAATCATCATAAAACTCACTGACTTTCTAAGAAGTGATTCATTTTCACTGAACTTGACTTGATGAGCTAGATGTTTAAGGAGTCTCAAAGGCAGCATTGGTTCACGAAGCCAGGTGATTCCCCTAGAGTCTATAAGTGGAGTGATGAGTCACACTAAATATATATACTTTTGTTCTCTACACTTGCTAATCCAAGTGTTGGGATGAGACCAACTTAGTACAACACATAATTCTATGTGTTCCATATTTTTGTTAAAAAAACTCATTTTACTTAACTAATTACCAAATATATACAAAATAAGGCAACAAACATTTTATACTTACTAAATTAGTTAAAAATAATGATAATGTCCAAATGCTGCAAAGACAGTGGTAAAACCGGTAAATGCATCAAGTAATGGCTACAGTTTAAGTTGGGAACACCCATTAAGAAAGCAATGTGGCAGTATGAATCATGACCATATTGTATTTAGGAATTTTGATATGTACTGTCGATAAGAATTTATACTCGAGAAATATTTCAAATAACAACAAAAAGTAATGTAAGCAAGAGATTATTCATTACAATTTAATAAAGAGATCGTAAAAGTAGCCTAAAATGTCCAACAAGAGAAAACGGTTAAATTTGGTTTTGGTACTGAAAATGATGTAGCAACACAGACACTTGACAAAAGATAAACATGATACAGAAGCATATTTTCATCATGACTGAAACCACGTAAAAAATACATATGGTGGGGCACCTGGCTGGCTCAGTCGGTTAAGTGTCTGCCTTTGGCTCAGGTCATGATCCAGGGATCCTGGGATCAAGTCCTGCATATGGCTCCCTGCTCAGCTGGGAGCTGGCTTCTCTCTCTTCTTCTATCGCTCCCCCCTGCTTGTGTTCTCTCTCGCTCTCTCTCTCAAATAAATAAACAGCATCTTTCTAAAAAATACATATGGCTATGCAAAGGAACAAGGGAATATAGAATGGTAGTAGCCATTTGTAGTTCCTGACTCCTCACTAAATTTTGTGAAATGATCTATTATCTTAAAATAAGAAGCCATTAGAACTTTAAAATATTCTCCTAAAACTAGACTGTGTACCAACCCTTTTCAGTGAAAAGACTTGAAGTCAAGACTTGATTATAGAACCCTGCCTCTGCATTAAAAAAAAAAGTAAATAACAGGTTCCTTATTCCTACTTCCTTCTCAGCAAAATCCTTATAAATCCTCGGGCCAGACAAATTTGGAAAGCAAGGCACATTACAGTCTGTTTGGTGAGGTTGATTGCATATTATCATTTTACAGGTTCTCAGACAATCTGCAATAAGCTTGTTTAACTCTGGCTAGCCCAGAGTTTGCTGGATGTACCTAATCACAAAACGCTCTTTGCAAGGAAGACCTTCAAACATTTCTCTCCCCACAGTTCGGGGAATGCTGCTTGGGTTGATGATGCTCCAAGGGTACATCAGAAGGAAAGCATTTTAATGACCTAGAAGGTGTTTCCAGACTATGTGCTCCCAAGTTGGAAGTCACTAATGACAGTTGGCCTCCTCCCTCAGGTGTATGTGCTAAGGTAGAGAAAAAGCTGGACATGCTATCCCTTAGAAACAATGGAATCCCATACAAATACAATAAACCCTCTAGGGCACAGGTTTGGGAGGTTTTGTGTCCCCTACAAAAGGGGTTCTGACCTAGTCCAGAGACAAGTTTCTACAAAAGCAGTTTCTTCTGTGTAATTATGAAGAGGCAACCGAAGAAATCAGAGTAATTCCTATAAGAACGAGTCAGTTTCCCTTTTAGATATAAGTTCATGATGTGAAAAAATAAAGCATTTATCTTTTTGAAGTCTGAGTTTTTAAAAATACACGTGTGGTAGTAGGGTGTTTCCAGAGGGCAAATACCAAATACCTACCTCTCAGAGCTAAGGGATGGGAAAATACAGTCCCCACCCCCTTCTACACGGTTCTCTAGCATCATGTGACTGTTACCTCTGGCCGAAGTGTAGCTTTCACGCAGACTTGGCAAAGAGGCCCATTTCGGGAGAACTGAAGGGGAAGGCGCCGAGTTCGATTTCGACACGTTGGCTCCTCACAAATCAACCAGCCCTTGAAAGAAGAAAGAGAACAAACACTTCAGTCTTATTACCACCATCAAACAAATACAAATAAAAACCCCTTTCAGGGGCACCTGGGTAGCTCAGTCGGTTAGGCATTCGAATGTTGGGTTTTGGCTCAGGTCACGATCACAAGGTGGTGAGATCGAGCCCTTCGTCAGGCTCCGCATTCAGCAGGGAATCTGTTCCTCTCTCTCAAATAAATAAACAAATAAATCTTTAAAAAAAACAAAACCAAAACCCTTTCATTATCAAGATGGACTCGTTTCGTTCAAACTTTCCTTAGAGATTCTGAAATAGCTCCTTATCATTCTTCCCTGACATATCACTTTGATCTGTGCCCCAACCTTAACAGTTAGGAAACTCATCAAGTTAAAAAAAAAAAAAAGATCACATGAGATATTCTTCCCTTCTTAATATATACTCCCTGGCACGCATACAGCAAAAGCTCCCAATAAAAGCTTATATGATTACAGACAGATGGGTTTTCAGTCATTAATAACGTCCATTATCAAAGTCAAGAGTATACCATGTAGGGCGCCTGGGTGGCTCAGTTGGTTAAGCATCTGCCTTCGGCTCAGGTCATGATCCCGGGGTCCTGGGATTGAGCCCCACATCGGGCTCCCTGCTCAGCAGAGAGTCTGCTTCTTCCTCTCCCTCTGCCCCTCCCCCCTGCTTGTGCGTGCTCTCTAAAATAAATACAGAAATCTTAAAAAAGAGTGCACCACGTAGAAATGGATGACTTTCCCAATGGCTGAATGACTACTAGTTAGCGACTTAATTGCTGTGCTCAACTTCCTTTTCTGTTAAAGAGGCCCCAAAACAGTATTTACTTTACAGGTTGTAATGATGCAATACATTTAGCATGCTTAGAGCCATACTTGGAATATAAGAAACACTTAAAGTAAGCAATTAATTAAAATTAAGACAGATTCTTCTACACACATAATCTGGAGGTATAAAACTGGCTGCAATATTTTCAAGGATAATTTCAACTGACCACTCTTTTCCCACTTCTGAAATAGTCATTGCCCACTTCTCTGGCCTTTAGACTCTCTTCTCACTTTCCTTCTTCAGTTACCCTCTCCTGTTGCTCTTGTTTGAATTTTCTCATAGAGATGTGATAACAATATGCCTATTAGCTTAAATCAGTATCATGTTTGCTATAAAACAGATCTGTTCAAAACTGCACAAAATGGGGTGGAGCAAAACTCAGGTGTTCTTTTTTTTAAGATCGATTTATTTATGTGTTTATTTATGTATTTATTTATTTAGAGAGCACATGCACATGAGCATGTGTGAGGGGGGGCAGAGGGAGAGAGAGAATACCAAGCAGACTCTCCGCTGAGCATGAAGCCTGACGCAGGGCTCAATCTCACGACTCTGAGATCATGACCTGAGCTGAAACCAAGAGTCGGATGCCTAACCGACTGAGCCACCCAGGTGCCCCAAAGCTCAAGCATTCTTATGCAGGCACCAGGGTCTGTGGGTTTAGTGCTGCATGTATTAGGCACAATAAGGCTAAGCAAAGTAAGCTGAAGTGCTGGGGTACAAGGTGCATTCCCTACTGCATGGTGTTCCAAAACAGGCAGCTGCATATAGGGACTTGACTGTCTTTGTGTCCTGGGAGTATACGGAGAAGCACAACTTCTGAACTGGTCTTGAAGAGTGAGTAGAAGTTTGGTAGGTGCAGAAAGCAGGAAAGACCACTTAGGCAGAGAGAACGATACATGCAAAAGAATGAAAGCCAGAGAGAGCTATGTGCAATGTGATTAAGAAAAGAATCAATGACATGTTTAACCCTGTTCACTGTTTCTCGATGGAGCAACTCGTTGGTCTTTTCCCCCTAGCTAACAGCAGTATGTACACAAATCTGCGGGATGTCCCCACTCATTGCTGTGCTGTGTGACCTCAGAACAGCCTCTTCTTGGAAGAAACTACAACCAGACTCAAGAGAGAGCACCAAAAATCAGTTCCTTCAGCTCCATGTATGGCTTTCACAGCCAGAGAAAGAAGACTGTAGAACTTTTTGACTAAAAGAAAATATACAACCTTTAAAGATTATAAAATCCACCTCATCAATACATTCACAGTGAACTTCATTTCTATCTTCAATCAATACATTGAACTATTTTAAAATTTAAACTTTTCACATAGAGGATCTCAAGGACTCCTTATGAAACCTTTCATATATGCCCAGAATTACATTAAATATTGTGTGGAGTACCCAAAGAGGCCCCAGGTACAGAGCTTTAGGAAATGACAACCTAAATAAGAAAGGTTAACACACACAAAGACTAAAAGCACTTCAGTACGGTTTGGCTTTAAGAACTAAGTTGTATGGTACCAACTATAAATACCGAACGAGACAGAAAAGGGTTGGAGTCGTGTGGCTCCTACCCAAGACAAACAACTACTACCCCAGCAGAACACAAACCAGAACAAGGAATCAGTGGTTCTGAGTCACAGGCAACTCTCTGTTCCAATTCGTAGCACCTATAACTATATTTTCCTGACTTGAGGACACGATTCTAATTCACATTTTGATATTTCAGAAACTCAGATGTATTTACAATTGATATGTACATGTAGTAATGTATTTGTTTCCTTCAAAAACACTGTTAAGTCAAGAGTGCAGCTCACAATCGATGGCCCCTCAGAATTAAAGAAACCAGACACTTTGGTTTAGCCTGTCCTAGGCATGGGGGATACAGAGGGAGATAGTGGTGCTGACCACAGCAGGTATTAAATTTCCAGTGCAGCCTATAAATACTAACAGCGAGACCAGCTGTTTCCAGAAGTACTCATTTAGGCATATTGATAAAGGAAGCAGAATTCAAGCAAACCAGGTATGAGATACGCAGGACTGGACTACTCTTTGATCATTCATTTGGCTTTGCTACCTTAAAGTTGCTATCTGAGGCTTTACACACTTTGGAAGAGGTATTAAGTGGAAGATGCCAACCCCAGTTCTAATTCATTCAATTTTTTAAAATAGATTTTATTTATTTGACAGAACGAGAGAAAGGGAGGGAGACAGAGTGAGAGAGAGAGAGAGAGAAAGAGCACAAGCAGGGGGAGCGGCAGGCAGGGGGAGGAGCTGGTTCCCCGCAGAGCAAGAAGCCCCATGCGGGACTCGATCCCAGGACCCTAGGATCATGACCCGAGCTGAAGGCAGACACTTAACCGACTGAGCCACCCAGGCGTCCCTAATTCATTCAATTCTAAAGTTTTAAAAAAGCAAGCAGACAGGCAACAACTTCCATGTTTTAAAACAATAAATTTTTAATTACTGGGATACAACCTGGAAGTTAAAATTCTTTAATTTTTAAAATACACCCTTCGAAAAGCTCAACTTCTCTTCAGGTGTTTTGGAAACTTGATTCCATCAATTTACTACAACTTCATGACTCACTAGTGAGCTGCCAACAAAGGAGATGCTAAATTGTCACCTCACCTGTTTCTAAAGCAAACACCTAACTCTGACAGAGTTACTAACTAAATGTCCTTTCAAATCATATAGAAAACAGATAATATAATTTGTCTAGACTTCCTACCAGTTATAATTAACGTTAAAGAGGTCTTTTTTTCTTTGTCACCTCTCTATTCAGTACTTATTTGGGTTTGTTTGTACTTACTATCTGTTAATCTCCCTTTACAAATGACAACAATAACTAGTGCTATTATGCATGGAAATTACACATGCTGATAATGTGTGAAGGGAACTGGGGCTGAAAGACAATATCAGAAGCCTGTAACTCTTGATTCTTCTTGTTTTATTTTGATAATTAAGCTTTTGGTCATGGTGTATTTTAAACAAAACTCTTCTGTGGGGGAAACAGACCCTAATCATATTCAATATATGCTTTGCTTCCATTTGATTTTGCCAAGTACACTTCGGTTAACCCTTTGTTCCCCCAGCAAATATTAATGGACTAAGCCAAATCTACCTTTCAAGAAACTTCATGTGTATTGTTAAAACTAAATATGCCAAGTCTTTGAAAATATTCCATGATGGGGCCAATCTTAGTTACAAATACTAGCACTGAATAAACCCACTCACAAAGATAAAACTAAACTTATTTTCATTTCCCGTGTTGGGAAATAATGTACAGCCCAAAGTTACATTGCCAAGTCAATGGCAAAAAAAATTAACAAAGTGTAGCTTTTTGGAAGTCCAACCTATAAAAAGGGTTGGGTTTTATGAAAACCCCGAGAACCACTCTAAGGATACGTGCCACCCAAATATGTCATTTTATTATGCAATGCCACATGTAAATGCCAAACTGTCACAACGAACAGGAATAAAGTCATTACATTTTCAGATTCGTACCTCAACTACATTTGCAAGTAGAGGGTTCAAAAGAGGTGAAGCCAGCCTGGCCAATAGCAAAACAAACCTTTACCAAAACATGCAAAGATCCATCACCTGTTACTTTAGTTTCAGCATCACTAATTCCTTGAAATCACTGTGTACGAAATTGTGTCAAATGCTGACTGGTTCTGATTGTTAAATTATATTTCTGAGATCTCAAGTAAAATGGTTTCTGTCTGCACATGCTGAAAAGGGATCTATTTCCACTTGTAACTGAGGCATTCCTGGTAGGTGCACCTTAAACACAAACTTACCCATTTGTGTACTTTTGTATTTTTAGAAGGATGCACACACAGAAATCATCCAGACCTGGAAATGTGGCACAGAGGAGGCACTCAAAAAGATCTTTTGAACAAATGAATGAACAGAGGCAATAAAATAATACACAGGAGCCAGTTTATAGAAAATAATAAGGATCTAAAATTCCCAGGAGAAAGAAAAATGCACAGTTCTCATACTATTGAATCAAATATATGGTGGGGCCTTCTCCTCCCACTTCCAATCAGTCACCCAATTTGACCATTGGTCTTGCAGTCTCATTGTCGTCGACTTCACCAAAGCCCAGACCTCAAAGTTGATCTCCTTTAACAGCCTCCTACCTGGTTTCCCCAACTCCATTCTCTCCCACATCCAGCGTAAAGACTTGCCAAGTGTAGCTCCCCAAGGGCCCTTCACTCCCATCCCCTCAGTGGTAAATCTTCCTTAGAGAATGCATACTCTGGTCTGGCTTTCAAATCTTTCCAGCCTCATCCCATCCCCCCTTCCTCTTACATAAACTCTTCGCCCCATTGGATTGGTTTTCTCACTGTCCTCAACACATTTTGCCTATTGACAACTCCTTGTCTTGGCTCATGCTGTAGAATTTTCACCTAAAATGGCCATCCCTTGAGCATAATTTCCACTCCTCTCCTGTGAAATCTCCCCACCCTCCAGGGACATCTCCCTCGATCCCGCTGCCACTGAGCATACAATGCTGTGCACCGTCCTTGAACAACCTTGTTTCACCTCCCTGACTGGAAGGTCAGGCCTGGGGGACGACCCGCTTTGGATCTGGTAGTGTCCTCTCCAGGCTCTAGCACAAAGGTTCACACTCCATGAAGAATACAGAAATGAGGTTATGAAAAACTGCACGTGAATGTGGCTTCTCTCCACCCACTTATTAAGGGGTAATTTCACGTAAGTCACTGAACCTTTCCTCTGAGCCTCGGTTTCCTCATCTATGAAACAAGAGGTAATAATATTTACTCTATTAAGGTTGCTCGGAGCCCACAACACTGCTCATTAAATATAAGATAGTACTACCCTACACACGCCTCTACTACTGGGGAACGTCGGTGCGCGGCTATAGGTGACAAGACATTGTTAAAGACACACTATTCCAACCAGGAAAGAACCTGGTCAGTTTCCACCTGGTGTTACCCAAAATGGAGAGCTATGATGATAGTTAACTGGTAAGATTAGGTGGAGGTGCTTTGCAATTTGAATGCAAAATAATAGAACTATGTAGTCAACGTAAGTGAACTTTCCATGTTTCTCCTGACAAAACTGTACTAGATATGAAGTTACAGATGGCAGAATGGATGGCGAGGGAAGAGGAAGGGGTCTGTGCTTTATTTTAGGACTCGGAGATTTCAAAGACACAACATACCACAGTAATGCACTGACGTATGATTCAGTTTCAACTGTAATGGCTCTCCAGGAGTGCAGTGACAGCAGCGCAGGGTGAGGTCTGCCACCATATGTGCTCTTACAGAGTTCAACACATTATTACTATTTTCCTATAAGGGCCATTAACTACTCCTCTCCCCAAACGATATGCACTCTGAGCACACCATACACTCTTTTCACCCAAAACCATTTATAAATGTTCTGGGGTTCCCTTGAAGTCACATTTTTCTGTCATAGAATTTTCCCCAGTGTAAAATGGGTCTTACAGACAGTGCACAGTATGGGCCCACAGCTGCTTTTGAAGAATGACATGTTGTGATTTGGGATTTCCAGAAATATCAAAAAACAAATTGCTTTCTGACCCACATTTGCACCCAAAACTGGGAGAAAATTTTCCTAAGATCTCCAGGGGAAGTTTTAACAGGAACATAATTTTGCTTTTAAAGTTAAATCTTCTACACTGCAGCATGCTGGCCTGTCAAAGAGTGATTATCAAGTCTCAGAGAGGTGCCAGGGTAGGAGATGAAAGAGCAAATCAGGAAATATACATATATAAACTATTCACAGAAGTTAACACAAAAATATCTTTAACAAAATTATCAAACAAAAGAGAAGTGGAAAGTGCCTCATCAGTCAATGTTAAGAATTTTAAATATTACCAAAATTGATTTTTAAAGTCAGAGATCTCTTTAAATGAACAGTCACATGTCATTTCATCCAAGTTATTTGAAACTTATTGATCTTACCATTTGTGTGAGGACCAGACTCTGCCATCAGTTTGCTGAAAGGATAATGGAGCACTCCCAAACTGTTATGATAGGTTAGATGCAAACAGTGGTCCTCATTTAAACACACAGAATAGCACCACAAGTGGACAAATTCCAACCTCAGCAATTGTATATTACATGATAAATTAGCAAGTTGTTCTGCTTGGCCTCACATCAAATCCAATACCACAGCCTTGTTATTTTAATTTGCAATCAGAGGTTGAGCATCAGAAGATGTCCCTGAGGTACATTAAAGAGCCCCATGCAAGCCATCTCCTCCTGCTATACTGTGAGCAGAGAAAGCCAACAATTACCAGCAATTTTATTTTACCACTGTAGGACAATACTAGAACAGTTAAAATTGTCGCCATGCAAGCAACAGGGGAAAATATACTTAAAAATCACTTTATAAGGAAAATTACGTTTTGGGGGGAAAAGTTCAATGGAGGACATGTATCTTTCTGTATGGGCAGCTAAAATCTCTCTTAGTATATTCAAGCCTATTCTAGAAAATACTCTTCCTATTCATCCAACTCAAAAGCCAGCTACATTCGTAGGCTATAATAGGTCACAACTAAGTACACAGTACCTTGCTTCAGGAATAATTTTGCTTTGTCTGTCAACTGTCAACATAGCACAAAGAGCTCATGCAACCCAGCCATGTACCGTGGATGTTAAAGATCTAACAAAATACAAATAGTAAGAATACAAGATCTCCGAGCTGCCCTGCTTTTACTTTATGTGAGAAACTGAAAGCATTTTCCTCTCCACATTCCATTAATCTCTATTGTATTACAAATCTTTTCATAAAAGACTTTTTTTTCCCCTATGTGAAGCTACAAGTGACTTGGGGATGTACTATTCCAAATGTGACTTTCCAATATGAATGGTTATAAATGGATGTGTCAGTTAAGGCATATAGACATTTCAACAGGGAAAAGGAAGAAAGAATCACATAGAACGAGATGGTCAAATGGCTACTCTGTTGCTTATATGAATATTTTACCAACGAATCCTCTAAGAAAAACTGTTCACTCCTTGTGCGACCACTACTGCCTCTCAAATCTTCAATGATGAAAAAACATCACCTTTGCTATGAACACATACTAACAAATAAAACCTCAAAAGTAAACTCAAGCCTTAGTTTCATCAATATGTACACAGAAAAAAAAAAAAAAAAGACTGGAAGGAACTACCCTAAAATGTCATCACTGGTTATCTGTAGGTGGTTTCCTGTTTCTGTAGTTTCTGAATTTTCTACAACAAGCATGTTGTTTTTATAATTAGAAAGCTGTTACTAATGAAGGAAGAGACAGTTTTGCCAAGAGTCAATACAATCAAATCACTAATACATGTGAAAAATATTTTGAACTATATCACAGGTGCTTGGTTGTTACCAAGATGAATTTTTAGCAAATGCACTTATGAGGGAAAAAAAAGGCACACGTTTTTCTTTAAAAAAAGAAAATTTTTTCTTTAAAAATTTTTTTTTTTACTAATTCAGAAATTTTAAAAATAGGTCAACTTAAGCACATAGCAGTTCCCAAGTAGAAAGTGGCAGGGCATGTATTAGTAGCAGTAGAATCATTTATTAAATTAAGCCACTAACTAAAATGCACATAGCCTTCTATGGAATATGAACTGAATACTTTTCTTTATGATGTTGGATCTCTGAAGGTAGGTAATAAATCCGTTTTAAACAGAGGTGCTTTGTTCCCCACGTCCCCTCCCCTGCCTTTTATTCAACGTACGTACGGATCAACTCAGATGTCCAGGGTGGGAATCAAATTAAAAAAATTCAATCAGATGGGCATGCCTAGAACCTTATTATTAGCAGAGTTTTCTTTCTCTGCTGAAGTCTAGCTAAAAGTAATTTTTACTGTTTGTTAGCGGGCTAGTAATTTATTGGTATAGTTTACTGTGATATGGCTTTGGGTACTGAACAACAAATGTTAAAACTGAACTATCATGCAGGTGCCTCAAAAGACATCTTAAAATCAGAATGGAGTTCAAACCATCACCAGGCAATGTTTGTTCATTTAACTTTAATTATTTTCTCCTTGAGAATGGTACTAATGAAACTGAATATCTTTCATGGTTTCGAAGGGCCGTTTGAATAGTCTGTAAACAGAACTAAGGGTAGACAAGAGATCTGGCCGAGCCAGGGGGTTGCTAGGTGATGTAGAATGTAAACCCACAAACTTGTTAAGGTTTGCTTTGCTTTCATGCCACTTTCACACACTCTCAAAAGTTTTGAGAATTGATTTTTCAGGTGGCCATTAAGAAAAGAAGAGACCCCCTGCCTTCGAAATTAACTCCCCCCAGATGCTCTGCCAGATACGGAAGAGATAAAATCCATTTGACCTTTGGCGGTAACCTGGGAAACTTTGGGTTTTACATAAACGTAGGATCATGTATTTTATGGATGCCTGTAATTTAAGAAACAAATTCACAAAGATGGATTTTTGAATTTCAAAAAGACATTTCTAATCTTTTCTTATTCAACTTTGAATAAAATTAAAATTTCCTTTCAGAAGAAAAATTGTGATCACAGCTTAGCACCGATTATCATCAGGACAAACCTGTCGGTTTGGCCACTCGCTCGAGACTCTTCTGGCCTACACCAAGTCTGACTGCCTGTAAGGGTGTCCCTCCTGACCCTCCCCCAAGCTCCTTTCTAAGTAGCTGATCAGAGATTGTCCAGTAAGAGCACTTTATTAGATCATCAGCCAGAGGGGCTCACAAGTACTGAGAGCAATGGGCTCAAATGCGGCACATCAGTTTTAATAGACCAGGGGCTACTAGTAAACTGCAGATACTGCTGAGAACTTTCCTTGCACTGAACTCTTGAAAAAGCACCGTCTCTCCAGCTTAAATGCAGCTGCCTCTTTCAATGCCGCAAATGGGTAAATTTGACAAAAAAGCCACCATTAAGACTACATGAAAGGCTCAAGACAACATCCTTTCAATGCTTTGTACTTCAGTAATCAGATGTACTTACTCACCCCCTCCCCCAAACCCGATCAAGAACTATTTCTGAATGGTAGGAAATAATTCCACTTTGTACATCTTTTAGTTAATCAAGACTTTCTATTCAGCAATTTGACCTTTTGTTCAAAACAGGATTATCAGTTTTTTCGCCAGTTACCAAGGGCGACTCGCATGGTGAACATAATTGCAATAATTTGCAAAACACCATGGCAACCCACATTACAACTAGGTAAATACTGGGCTTTTGTGCTACATTGTTATTTTCAGAGATGCTGAAGTCAAAGAACGAATGACAAATGAACACAAAATTTATATTTGCTTTGTCTCAAAAGAGAAGAAAATTGATAACAAGAATTGGGGGGAAACCGACTACAGCTGTAATTTCTAACTTGATTAATTAGGATGGTAACAGTCCTTAACAGTATATTCAACAAACAGCCCTGACTTCGTCTCTCCACCCACCTCTCTCTATACCACTAGCACTATCCCCCTCACCCCAGACAAATTTTTTCAGCTTGGAGAACAAACATCCCCCATTTGCTCTTTTCTTCAACTTAATGGAATCCTTAATTGCAGAATATTGTTCTCCTGCTCTTCACGGCAATGGAAACGGAGAGAAAAGAGGAGAGGGCTAGGGCAGACAGGGAGCTACAGTCATTTTTTTTTTCATGCTTCTTTCGGACACCCCAGGTCCAATGATGAGACGGCATTTTTCTGGTGTCAGCAGCTGTTTCATAGCAGACAATAAAGTCAAAACTATTTAGCTTTGCAGAAAAGCCACTTCTTTCCTTTTGGCAATACAAGATAAGTCTACATGCCGAGATGAAGTTTCCTAATGTAAATGCCAGAACATAAGAAGAGAAACTAATAATTTAAAAAACCGTACATTTTTCCTGTAAATAAATTATTAACTGTGGTTCTGTCCAACAAGCTGTGGAAATGCATGTTTGCTATCTGAGGAAGATGTTCAACAGTATCACCAGTGTGCTGGAAACCACTTTATACGCAGAGCCCAGTTCACAAAACAAGCTAAAAATATAAACCGAGCACTCTGAAATTAAAACAAAAATCGAACTCATATTTTTAGTGGATAAACATGGTCTCACAAATAGTATTATCATCTTTCCTAGAATAAATGTGATGAGTAGAAAAGTTGTATCAGACTTGTTTTTACTCAGGTATGAAAGGCAGGTTCTAACTGCAATAGTGAAGGAGCGGTTTTTTCCTAAGAGGAACAAATTCTGCTATAATGCCTAGCTTTTCGGAAATTATCAAAATTGGCTTCCCCAGGTAAAATGTAGTATTTTGGGAGAAGAAAAGAAAAATACACACAGAAAGGGCCTGTAGAAGTTGTAATGCCGAGATCTCAAAAAATAAGCTCCTAACCCTCGCAACACAGCCCAGCCTGCTTTCCTTCATCTGCCTCACAACAAGGCAGAGCAAAAGGAGTCTCTAAATGATCTGCATATTTCCCCTAACTTTTGAAAAATCAAACGAAGCTGATCTTATAATGGGTCCATTCTTACTTTGTCAGGGCTGCAAACTCCCAGACAGATCACTAAGATTCAGCTTAGAGAAATCACAATATAACATCCTTTAGAATATGCCTCCGAAATTACAGATGCTGTGATTTCTCCCGAGGAGTAGAAATCAAAAGACTGTGACACATTAACTCCTTCTCAGTCAGTGACAACCTCTTTACACTTGGAAAATATATTTATTTTCTGGTTTAGCTCATTCTGAATTTACCGAACCTGTATTAAGTGCATCCTATCAAAAGTCTAAATGTTAAGTGGAAATGTATCCCTTAATGCCAAATGATAAAGGGTTGAACAAGCCTTCAGTACTTTTTGATCAAACAGAACTGATGACAGATCATAAAGTGGGCCTAAAATCCCCATGACGCTTAAACTTCTTTAAGAAACTCTTACATATAAATGAAATATTTTGTAATCTAGCCCGAATCTCTTCACTTATAACATTTTACCCAGTATACTGTTCCCTCCTGCCCAACCTTTTGTGGCTTCTGTTCCAACGTTTGTTTTTTTCCTTTTCTTTTTTCCTCTGTTTTATCCTCTTTTCTTCTTCTTCTTTTTTTTTTCCTTTTTGGCTGACTGGATAGGACACTTTTTGACTTCTACTTGTGAAATGCAACATCCTATAATCCATCCAACCACCTATAATGCCAATAAATTACCCCAATGCCCCAAATCAGGAATGGCAAATACCTAGCAGGCAAACCACACTATATCTTCAACTCCATCCCCATGTGATACAGGATGAAAAGTGGTACTCAGTATGAAAGCCACCTGCTACCTCTGCCCCATAAACCTTCCTGCTCTAGAATTCTCAACTCTGACTGCACATGGGATTCACCAGGGGAGTGTTACCACACAGACTGCTGGGCACCACCACAGGGTTTCCAACTCACTAGGTCTCAGGATAAGGCCCGAAAATTTGCATTTCTAAGTTCCGGGTGATACTGATACTCCGGGACCATGCTTTGAAAACCACCATTGTGAGGTACATAATAGCCATCAGGAATTTAACAAAGCTCCCCAGGTGATTCTAATTGTGTAGTCGTGGTTGAGATCCCGTGCCCGTATTATTCTCCTTCTCTCTTGTTCAAAGACAACTACTGGTTGTTATCTTCTGAAAAATGAATTTTATAAACAGAATTGTACCTTAAAAACTTGTCTCTCAACTTTCTCCTTCAATAGTTACTCTTTCTTTAGATAGTGTTGATGTGACTCTCTTTTACTCTCTCCAAGCTCTCTATACAGCATTAGAATTAGCAAAGCCTCAAACCTGATTTAATTCTATTAAAAGAACTGACCAATTCCTACTTGGCTTACTTACATCATGTATGCGGCTGAGTAACATTCTTCTTTTAAAGAAACCAATAAACAAAGAATCTTATTCTAGCAATAACAATACAGTCCCTAGATTACGAACACAGAATTTTAGGAGTGCTGGTGAAAAAAGGTCTATGAAAGAAAACACAATCACATTTTTGACTTTGGGAAGTAATATGAAACAATGTATTTGAAACCTACATGTTAAAGTTGGGAAGGGACTTTACAGCTCTAGTCTAATCCTTCATATTCTGAGGAAAATAAAGCCCAGGAAAGAGCGAATTCCTTGAATACTGTCTCAGCAATTGGCTGTGGGGCCACCCGGGTCTTTGAACGTCTAGCCCAGCACCCTTTCCTCTCTATACCTATTGTGTTTAATGCAGGAGCCGGCAGCTGTGCGTGCTTCCTGAGTACTTGAAACGTGGCTAGTCCAAAGTGAAACGTGCTGCAAGTGTAACATATAAAGCCAAACTTCAAAGACTTAGTCCAAAAAGTATGAAATATATTATCTTTAACATTACAGATTAAAATAATATTTTGGATATAATGGGTTAAGTAAAATTTTTTGTTATATTATGAACAACGCTCTCTCCTTCTATTTTTTTCTTCTTTTCTTGGTTCATTTTTAAAGTAATCTGTATTAAGTCATCTCTACACCCAACGTGGGGCTTGAACTCTTGACCCTGAGATCAAGAGTTACATGCTCTACTGAGCCAGCCTAGTGCCCCCTCTCCCCTTCTTTTTAAAAAAGTAGAGGGGTACCTGGGTGGTGCAGTTGGTTAGGCGTCTGACTCTTGGCTTTGGCTCAGGTCGTGATCTCTAGGTCGTTGAGACTGAGCCCTGAGTTGGGTTCCATGCTCAGTGCGGAGTCTGCAGGAGACTCTCTCTCCCCCTCCCCACCGCACACTAAAATAAATCTTTTTAAAAAAATAGAAAATTATCATATATAGCCTTCTTAAACTTGTTTTGCTTAAAAGTGGAGGAAATGATACCCTGTAAGTACATATAGACCTGTGATATTCTTTTTAATGACTGCACAGAATTCTACTGTATGATTATAACAACTCAATGAATCCTCTTCTGATCAACAATTAGGCTGTTTTCAGTCTCCCACTATTATCAATAATGCTACAAGGAATATCCTCGTATATTATCTTTGACAACACCTGCGAATAACTGTGCATCTATAAGGAGAGATCCCAAATCGGAACTGCTAAGCCAAACGGCATTTCATTTCAAATATTGACAGATGTCGCCCAATTGCGGTCCGAAGAGGGCATACCAGTTTTCACACCCATCAACAGTGTATGTAAGTTATTCCTTTCCTCACACCTTTACCTGCACAACTATTTAACTTTTGGATCTTTGTCATTCTGATAGGTGAAAAGTGGTATTCATTCAGGCTTCTGAACTTAAGAGTAAGCTTGAGTATGTTTACCTGTGTAAGTCATTTACATTTCTTTTTCCATGAGCCAACTACCTGTTCCTGTCCTTTACCTATTTTTCTACTAGGTTGTTGACCTTTTTCTCATTGATTTGCAAGAGCACTTTATATCTAAAGGAAATTACGCCTTTGTCATATGGATTGCAAATATTTTCCCCAGTTCATCATTTCTCTTTTGACTTTATAGTATTTTACATATGTGTGTATGTTTAATTTTCACCTTGCAGAAATTTTTATTATTTAACTTGTGGTCAAATTTATTGATATTTTCCCTTCTTGAAATCAAGAAGTCTTTCCAAATCCAAGATTATTAAAGACATCTATCCCTTTCATACTTCCATTTTTCTTTTTTTTTTTTTTGAAAGATTTTATTTTTAAGTCATCTCTACACCCAACGTGGGGCTCGAATTACAACCCTGAGATCAAAAGCCACATGCTCCACTGACTGAGCCAGCCATGCACCTCTATATAGTTTCATTTTCTTTTTTAAGATTTCATTTTAATTTCAGTTAGTTAACATACAGTGTTATATTCGTTTTAGGCGTACCGTACAGTGATTCAACACTTCCATACATCGGCGGGTGCTCATCATGACAATTGCCTTCCTCAATCTCCATCACCCCCACCCTCTCTCCTCTGGTAACCACTACTTTGTTCTCTATAGTTAAAAGCCTGTTTCTTGGTTTATCTTTTTCCTTTGCTTGTTTGTTTCTTAAATGCCACATATGTGTGACATCATATGGTATTTGTCTTTCTCTGATTGACTTATTTTGCTTAGCATTATATATTCTCTAGCTCCATCAGTGTTGTTGCAAATGGCAAGATTTCATTCTTTTTCATGGCTGAATAATATTCCATTGTAGATATGTGCCACATACTCTCTTTCCATCCATCAATCAATGGATACTTGGGCTGCTTCTGTATTTTGGCTATTGTAAATAGTGATGCTATAAACATAGGGGTGCATGTATCCTTCTGAGTTAGTGTTCTTATACCTAGGAGTGTGATTTCTGGATTGTAAGTTAGTTCTATTTTTAACTTTTTGAGGAACCTCCATACTGTTTTCCACAATGGCTGCACCAGTTTGCATTCCCACCAACAGTGCGTGAGTGTTCTTTTTTCTCCACATCCTCACCAATACCTGTTGTTTCTTGTGTTGTGGATTTTAGCCATTGTCACAGGTGTGAGGCGGTATCTCACTGTAGTTTTAAAAAAAGATTTATTTATCTACTTATATATTTTTAAAGACTTATTTATTTTAGGGGGAGGAGGGGCAGAGGGTGAAGCAGAAAGAGAATCCTCAAGCAGACTCCCCATTCAAGGCAGAGCCTGACATGGGACTCTATCTCACGACCCTGAGAGCATGACCTGAGGCAAAACCAAGAATTAGATGTTCAACCAAATGAACCACCCAAGCACCCCTATTTATTTAAGAGACAGAGCAAGCACAAGTAGGGAGTGGGGCAGAGGCGGAGGGAGAGGAAAAGACAATCTGAAGCAGACCTTGCACTGAGCGTGGAGCCTGATGCGGCACTCCATCCCATGACCTCAAGATCATGACCCAAGCCGAATTCAAAGGTCAGACGCCTAAATGACTGAGCCACCCAGGCGCCCCTCTCACTGTAGTTTTGATTTGCATTTCCCTGATGGTAAGTGATGATGAACATCTTTTCATGTGTCTGTTGGCCATCTGGATGTCTTCTTTGAATAAATGTCTGTTCGTGTTAGTTTCATTTTCTAAGTTTTTGACCCATTTGGAATTTATCTTAGTGTAGGGAGCAAGGAAGAAATTCAACTGTATTTTTTCCCCAGATGACTATTCCCTACTGATACAAACTACCCCTTTATAAAATACTCAAATGCAACTTTTAGGTGTACTTCTGGACTTTCTATTTTGGCTCCATCAAAATTGGGAAAGCATCAAAATATGTCAATGACCCTAAAGTCCTAAAAATTTTAGTAACTGGCAGTAGGTCATTATTTGTAGGAATTTACCTGTGAATTATTTTAAAACTAAGGAAGCTTTAAATTTATGGATAAACTTAAGAGAACAATCTTAGCCAAGAATATACTTTACCATTTACCAAAGTCTTCTTTTAAATCCTTCAGTTAACATTTCTAAGTTTTATTCGTATATATGTATACGGGGAATATATATATATATAGCACATTTCTTAAGTTTATCCCTAGGTATTTAATCTGTGTGGTCATAATCATAAATGGTATTTAGTTCTTTCATTATATTTTCTAACTGTTATTGGTGTAGATCAAAACTACTGATTTTTTAATATTAATTTTGTAACTAATGACCTTATTAAATTCTTTTTCTCTGTGGTAGTTTTTTGGTTATTTCACTGGGATTTCCGGGTTCACAGGGATCTATAAATAATGATCATTTCCCTCTTCCCCTTCCAATTTTCATATATAATTTTTCTTGTCTCATCATAACAGCTACCGTTTTTAAAACCTAACATTTACCAATATGTTCATGGGGTTGCCTCTAGCATCAGATTTCCCAATAATCTGAGGGCTGTGGACCCAAGAACTAAGCCACCAAAGAATCTCTGCAATTGGAAAAAATAACGGTGTTAAAACCACTATGGGAGGGGCGCCTGGGTGGCACAGCGGTTAAAGCGTCTGCCTTCGGCTCAGGGCGTGATCCTGGAGTTCCGGGATCGAGCCCCACATCAGGCTCCTCTGCTATGAGCCTGCTTCTTCCTCTCCCACTCCCCCTGCTTGTGTGTTCCCTCTCTCACTGGCTGTCTCTATCTCTGTCAAATAAATAAATAAAATCTTTAAAAAAAAAAAAAAAAAAAAACCACTATGGGAGAGGTGGGTGATGGTGATTAAAATCACTAGAGGTGAAAAAAAATACAATCAGTAGAGACCTGTGGCTCAGAATGCCTAAAATCAACTTGGGGGCTGAATTTAATTTAAGGATATTAAGTGGCTGAATAAATACTAAAAATGGTTCCTTTTTATTTGGAGACTTAGTCCTCTTAAAAGCTCCCTTCCCTAACATAGTTTTGTTATTCCATCACTTCTCCTGGCTCTACCTCTAAAAAACAAAAACAAAAACAAAACAATAAGAAGTTGGAGAGATCTCAACTTTGAGGATCTTAATCTCTTCTTTCACAAAGAAGGGTGTTGTATCCGGCTAGACAGTTGTAGGGTCTGTTCTAGCACAAGAATCCTCTAATTCTATGACATAATTTTAAAAAACAAACATGAGTTCTCCATGAGCCTTCATGACTTATCCATAACTGAGGTTAGGAAAATATACACACGTTCCCATCACTGAAAACACTTCCTCTTAACTAAATCTCATTACACCACCATATTAATCACATCATTACTGTTTTCACTTGACTGCTTTCTTGGTAGGGTAGTATACATTGGTGAATGCCTAGGATAGTGGTTCTCAAAGCATGGTCCCCAGACTAGCAGCACCAGCATCACCTGGGAACGTGTCAGAGATGTCAATTCTTTTTTTTTTTAAAGATTTATCTTTATTTATTTGAGGGGGGGAGGGGCAGAGGGAGACTGAGTTCCAAGCAGACCCCACGTGGGGCTCAATTTCAGAACCCTGAGATTACGACCTGAGCCAAAAACGAAGAGTCAGATGCTTAACCGACTGTGCCACTCAGCACCCCAGAGATACCAATTCTTGCCCCCACCCCACCCAAGACCTAGAACCAGACACTCCAGGGGTGGTGCCCAGCAGTCTGTGTTTTAGCAAGTCCTCCACAGTATGGCTAAACGGGCATGTATTTATACAAACAAGGTTTAATAAGTATAAATCATGAGGCCAAACAAATAGCATACTCTATCAAGTTGTGAAAACACACAGAAGTCACACTGAGGTACGAGTGCTAGAATGACAAAGGCAAAAAATATCTACGTTATCAGCTGCTAATGCTGACATTTGCCTGTTATGTTACCCCTCTCAAAGCCCAAAAAATTCTATGCCATTCTGAATACCTAGATTACAAAGGACTTTAATAAATATCTCCAAGGCCTACAATTTCTAAATAGCAAGAGGCATAAGGAAAGAATCCCTGAAGAAAATATCACCCATCTTAGCAAATGTTTTCATGTGTTATTGAAACAGGTTCAAAGAAAACTTTATATTCAGTTCCCCAGCTCTCTTGACCTTGCTTTGATTAATCTTCTAACTAGCCCCCAAATCTATTTTCATGTTTCACTCATCTGATGTGCTTCCCACAGATGCTGAGATGATCTTAGGCATGCCTCCACTGCCCTACTTGTGATTCCACTCTGGGGCTTTAAGAGATGCTTCTGGGAAAAGATTCTCTTTAGCTCATCTGATGTTTTATATAATAAAACTAAAGAATTTGACTTTCCTGCACAAGTACAGTCACTGAGTATTCCTCAAGGAAAGCAGAAAATGGGGCTGGAGTGGGACATTAATTTACAAAGAAAATAAGTCTCTATCTAATCAACTCTCCTTTCCCAGGAACATGCACAGAAGACCTTGTATATTAAAAGCCAGAGAGATTTAGATTTCTATAACTGGACTTCAAACTATTATCAGGGAAGGAAAGCCTCTTGTAACAGGTTGGATTTTATGAATTCTGTGGAGGTGAGAGAAGAGCTAAGCTACTATGCTAATGGCCACAAACCTAACTTACATTACCCAACACACAAAGCTTCTTGTCAAGGTGGTCAAATACTTGAGGGATTTTCCATACCAACATGAAATGAGGAACATTCTCTATTCCACTGCTACATTTACAGTACCACTAGAACGTTAATGATCATTAAAGGTATGTGGGTACAAGCATCAGGAGTAGGGATATAACTATTCCTATGTCAGGCAAACTGACTCCCTAAGCAGAAAGGATTCGTCCTTCATCTAGTCCAGCTTCTATCCTAGTTGCCTATACTAGGATCATTATCAAAATAGGATTTAAAGGGACTTTTAAAGTGAAAACCCCCCAACAAAGTTGTATTTTTCACATGTCTATATGAATTACTTTCTTTTAATAATTAAATTTAATAATCAGTAAATAAAGTGAACACTTACTAAAGGTAAACAACATGCTGCACCTATATTTAAAACACAGTTTCAATTCCATCTCTTGCGGAATGAATATATTTTTTTAAAGATTTTATTTATTTATTCGACAGGATAGAGACAGCCAGCAAGAGAGGGAACACAAGCAGGGGGAGTGGGAGAGGAAGAAGCAGGCTCATAGCGGAGGAGCCTGATGTGGGGCTCGATCCCAGAACGCCGGGATCACGCCCTGAGCCGAAGGCAGACGCTTAACCGCTGTGCCACCCAGGCACCCCTAGAATGAATATTTTTATCTGGAAGATCTGGAGTGCAAGAGAATGAGCATGATTTTAGGGGCCAAAGGTTTACATGTGTTAATATATAAGATTAAGTATATTTTGAGGATGGAGGAAAGAAGGGAAAAGGTAGAAGAAAGGGAAACAGAAGGGCAAACACAGGCCAGTCCCCCAGCCCCCCAGCCCCCCAGGGCTGGGATCTTATCACTCAGCTTTGAACCCCTATGGCCTCGAGTGGAGTCTAATGCATTTAAAGAGGTGAAGAAATGGTTTTGTCCACTTTAAACTGATAGAATTAAACTCTGTGATATCAAGATTAATTCAGAGAGCTGAATGCTCTAGCTTCCCACAGCCTAGGCTGCTTTGAAAGTCCAAAACCCATTCCTTTGCAGGAGGCGATAAAGAAGCCCTGTGGCAAAATAGAAAGGCAGGAACCACCTCAAAGCTCTCCCCTTACCTCACTGCTTCAGGAGCGATATGCCTTGGGCAAGCCCTTTCACCCGAAGAGGCTCTGGGTGTGCCCACCTTGGGATATTACAAATAACACCTACCCCGTCTCTTCCACGAGATGTTACTATAAGCATCATATGAACCCAATATCTTACGACTGCCTTAAAACTATAAAGACTTGTGAACAAGTACAATTCCCATGAACATGCAGTCAGGCCTTCTCTCCTGACAATACACAGCCCAGTATTTGTGGGTTTTTCTTTCTGAAGGGATATTTAAAATATTTCATCAGAATGCTGTGAAGCCACTGCCTAGTGATGGATTACTTAGGGATTATGATGGGATCCACTTGACTTAAAAAACGAAAACAGGGTACCTTCTCTGTCCCTTTCACAGCAGATGACTCAATGAAGATGGCATCAATTAAATACTGAAAAGATAACCAAAAGAAAGATATGTTCTCTTGGTTGATGAAAGATAAGCATCAAGTAAAATTACATTTTTTGAAAGATTATGCTTGAAGTTAAAAAAAATTGCAGCATCCATTTTCTTGTGGGCAACCAGGCTTTTCTTCTGGAAATCAGACTCATCAGAGAATTCAAAGACACTATTATTACTCTTTCATCTCATCTCTTGAGGCTTCTCAAAGTATATGACTTTGGGAAGTAATGACATGTCTCGATTATTTTTTTTTAAGAAAGGGAAAGAGTGGGGGGGTGGAGGGGCAGAGGCAAATGGAGAATGAGAATCTTAAGCAGGCTCCACTCCCAGCATGGAGCCCCATGCGGGGCTCTATCTCATGACTCTGAGATCATGACCTGAGTCAAAATCAAGAGTCGGACACTTAACTGACTGAACCATCCAGGCACCCTCATGTCTCAAATTTTTATCCCCAGATGATTTTTATTCCCATAGTACAATGAGCAGTTTACAAAATATGTGAGAAAGACATAAGCCCTGTCTGAAAGTTCCAGAACAATCCCGAACATCCTCTATGCTGAGGAATGAAAATATGAGAACACAACCTTCCACTAAACAACCAAAATGACTCTCCCTGTTTGCCTACGAAGAGAAGCCCAACATTATTTAACCTTTTCCCCAACATGGAAAAAATTAAAAAATGCTTCATTTATGAATTCAGCAGACTAAAAGTAAGCCTGGACTAGAAATGCCACGAAGAATTGCTATTATGTTCATAATTCAACTTTATGTTATTCAGTGCAACCTAAGGGGCAGCTTTTGTAAAGTACAAAACAGGAACTACACATTTCTGAAAAGTCATGGGAACACCAGGAGATGAGGATAAAGTGAATTAGTGAAAAATGAATTCAGTGAAGATTTTTATATTAGAAGTCCAAGTTAATAGTTTCTTTTGTTTTTTTATTTATTTTATTTTTTTAAAGATTTTATTTATTTATTTGATAGAGAGAGACAGCCAGCTAGAGAGGGAACACAAGCAGGGGGAGCGGGAGAGGAAGAAGCAGGCTCATAGCAGAGGAGCCCGATGTGGGGCTCGATCCCACAACGCCGGGATCACGCCCTGAGCCGAAGGCAGACGCTTAACCACTGTGCCACCCAGGCGCCCCTTCTTTTATTTTTTTAAAGATTTATTTATTTATTTGAGAAAGAGTGCGAGCAAGCATGAGCAGGAAGGGCAGAGGAAGAGGGAGAGAGAATCTCAAGCAGACTCCAAGCTGAGTGTGGAGCCCAATGTGGGGCTCGATCTCACAAACCCGAGATCACTACCTGAGCCAAAACCAAGAGTGAGACGTTCAGCCGACTGTACCACCCAGAGGTGCCCCTACAGTTTCTTACTAATAAGGTACCATTGTTTTCTCAGAAATGGTAAGCTGTAACAATAAAATAACTTGCTAAATATTTCATATAACTGGTTGGATTTTTCCTTCCACAAGGCATATACAAGGTCCTCTTTTCCCTCCGTGTGTATAATCTGTTGTTTCTCTTAAAAAAGTAATTCTCTGAAAATGCATTTTTCTTCTTATTAAGAACGCTAGTGACTCAACAGCTAAAAAAGTGGAATCTATGAGAGCTGAAAAAGATTTAGCTTAACATTAAATTATATTTTCATTACCATTAAAATATATATATTTTCAAGATCACTATGAATGTTAATGTAAATTACTGCTTTAAAAAGAGCACAGGTATATTTTTGGATAAAATAAAACCTAATACTTTGTAAAATTTTCATGTATTTAAAAAATACAGAAAGTCACTTCAAGTAGAAAACTAACTTACATTCTTTCTGAAGAACAATCACATTAAATTAAAACCTCAAGGCCAAAGAAATGCAAAGGAAAGACCAAGTCCTTATGACAGTGTTAGGGAGCCAGGAAGCATGGTACAAATGAGACTACAATTTACTAAGTAATTTTAGGTCAAAGGATACAGATTCGAAGATTATCTCCAAGCTAAAAATTTCATGAATTAAATAAAAACAAAGAGCATAATACCCTACCTCACAGAAAACTGGAGGATGTCCTATGCATATTTTTAAAAAACCACTAAATTGAAAAGGGGGAAAAATGAAATATTTTACTGGCTGACCTACTAAAATCTTCAAGAAAATACTGAATGTGATATAACTGAATAAAAATCAGAAATGTCAAAATGGTTAAATCACTTATACAAGCTTCAAGAAAAATCAAAACAGTTTGCGATAGTGATACTATATAAAACAAATACGAACAAATGTGAAATTAACTCAAAATAATTTTGTTTCTTTCAGTCTCATAGTCAAGCAATCAGCTTCCAATCGATAGTAATATTTTAAAACAAATGAAAAAATTATTTTGTCATTAAAGTAGTACATTTGGGCAAATCTAGTCTATTTTACTAGTCTATTTTAAAATAATTTAAGAAATAAGAAGTATAAAGATAAAAAATCTTAATATGCAGTTTGGTAAAGTTCAAGTCAGTCTTTGAACAACACGTTTATCTATCCAGTAAAGCTTGTGTTAATGCGATGTAAGAGTTTGGCAAATTCAACTTTAATGGAGCATAAAAGTGCTTTTGCTTGAAAGTGAGATCATTTTTAAAAATTCAAAGCATGATCACTTTTTCTTTTTTCGTAGGAACAATCTGATACAAGCAGCAAAGCTTAAATAAACTAGAAACATTTCAAATGATCCATAAAGGATTAATAAGCACTGCAGGAAGTCCTATAGGCTCAGCGTATACATTTTCCATCTTTCCCCCCATGATGGGCATGATATGAAATTCTAAACAGAACTCAAGTTTCAAAGTACCTGAATGTTAAAGGGCTTTCATGTTGAGGTGAGAGGTTGCAACTTAGGGCTAATTTGAAACGGATCAAAATCATGATGGTATTAGGACAAGAATCATTCAAATTTGGACATTCAATTAATAAGGTCTTCTTACTGAGGGTAATAGCTAGTGGTCAGAAGCAAAAGTAAGGCAAAAGGAGTAGTGGTAAGCTACAGGCCACTAATATAACAAGAACAAAATGACAGCTATTATTTTGGCAGAGATAATCTATGCTGAAACACAAAACACACACACACACACACAATTTCTTTCAATACAATTTTCTTGTCTTCCCACTGACTTCTGTGATTACCACAGAAAGCAGGGTTCTAAACACATTTCTCAATTGAATCCTCAATCAATAATAGTAAAAAATTCAGATGGAAGATATGGGAAAATGCATTATGGCATTAGTAACTGTTTGCAAAATAGGCTGAACTTATCAATATTCACAGAAATTTCTAAGAAGAAACCTGAGATACCTAAAACAGATCATATTTTTGTCACCCCAAAGCTCAGTCGCATTGCCTGTGCTCGTGAAATTGAAATTCTGCTCATTCTTAGGTTGAGCAATCTTCCTTCCTGATCCTCATAACTACTAATTCTTCAACAATATATATAACTCATAAAAATTCCCTGCTTTAAATAAAAAGGTAAACAGCCCCCCAAAAGTACAAAAGCTTATTTTCTATTAAAAATAAAATGGCAAGTTTTCTTTATCTGTAAATATAATTACAACTCTGCAAAGGGTCCTAAGTTGAAGTCTGTGAGAATATGGCATTTCAATAAGCACCTAGGTTTACTACTGGGGTAAACACTGGGGGGGGGGGGCAAAAATATTCCTTAGTTTTTATACAAATTTTAGAATGTGCATATTTTTCAACCTCTGGTGTTTTAATAGTTCCTTTACGGAAGCATAAATTATTCATGCTACAACAATGAGATTTACTTTCTGAAAATGAAATGCAAATAGTAAATGAGAAGAGTGACATTTAACAATACCAATGAATGTTGGGATCAACAAGAGAAAAGCTTAAAAACAGACAAACAAACAAAAAAAATTTATCTCAAGTCAACAGTCTCATGTGGGAGTACAATTGTCAACCTTTCATGCATCAGCCATCGCTGAGAATACAGAGGGCCCTTCCTAAGGCTTTGGCTATTTTATTGCTAATTTGCATTACCATTAGCAGATGAGTAAAAGAAATGTGACTGAGGCAATTAAGACTTCCACAGTGATAAATTCAATCATTTAATGAACACCTATTTTGTTCCCTGAATTTTCTAGTAATTTGATAAGAGTGGAATGCAAACTGTCACTGTCACATGGAAGAAGCTTCCCGAAAAGAGTGTGTGGGGTTTTAATCAAAGAGGCCCAAATTTAAATCCCAACTCTACAGTGTGTTATCCTTCTAACATGGGCTGAGTTTCTTACTACAAGATTCAGCTTTATCTGTAAAGATGGAAGAAGTATCACCACCTTACAGGGTTGCTACAAGAATTAAATGATATCATGTATGCAAAAAAAAAAAAAAAACGCTTAGCAAAGTAACTGACAGCTCAGAAAATACTAGCCTTTCTTCTTTCTTCTGCTCTCTGGAAGTCTACAATCTTAGAGGGAACGAAATTATTTGTCAAATGAAAGAACATAACTACAAGAGACTATTAAAGATACTGTGGGAGAAAAAGTACACATTTGAAGTTCTCTAGGAATTCAAAGAAAAAACCAAATATTCCACAGTTTTAATGTCAACAAAAGGCTTCTCACAACTGAGATGGGCTTGGATCTTGAAGGTTGAGGAGATAAGAGACAGCAAGTGGGTGAGGACAATCCTGACATTTGTGAAAAAACAAGAGGGTCTGTCTGGAGGAATAATGATTGGGACAGTGTCAAAGGATGGGAGAGCATGTGCGGAGTGAGGGCTGTATTATATAATGTCTCAAATGCCAAAATAAAGAGTTGGGCCATAATTTTTCATAGACTTAATTAAACCACGGGAGCACCCATGAGTGTGTATAAAGCATGTCTATTATATTCTAGGGTAGACCATAAAAGAGGAGAGGGCTAAGGTCAAAAAATGGTCCAAGTCCATTTGGCTTATAGGCAGTATTATCTAACCCACAGAAGACAACTGTGATTAAAAAACAGAGTTCCAGAAAAACACACATGAAAGCTGAAAATTCTGAAGAAATGTTAGGAGTCCTCAAGTACAGAGCTTAAAGAAAAGAGAGATATGAGCGCTATTTATAAATACTCAAAAGAAAACACAGAGGAAGGTGCTTGCATTCACTGAATGTGCAACACTGGTGTGTAGCAGGCAGTGAGGCCTAGAACAGAGAGAAGAACGTTTAGATCAGCCATGGGGAAAAACTTCTCAATGTCGAGCCTTCGAGGATAAGAAGATGGCCCAGCAAGACACTGCAGCAGTCCCATTAATGCAAAATATTCAAAAGATTTTCAAAGCACAGTGGAAGAAAGATAGATCTCTCAAGATGCAGTGTTTTCGCCTGGGTGACCTGCAGACGACATGTTAGTTCTACAATTTATGACTTTTGGATTAAAGCTGGAAGAGGGGGGTGTCCTTCCGGACATGGAGAGCCCTTAATGATAGCACAGCTACAAAAGTGCACAGTGATCAAGAGTTACTGAACTAAGAAAAACCTCGGCAAGTACTCCCTCAATTATTTCGGCCCTTGGGCATTTCGATGGGAAACTACTCATTGATATTATTCTTTTTCCAACATTCATTTTATAGAATATCAAGACAGAGTCAAATGTTGACTTACTATGGTAAATAGAGGGGAAAAAAGCCTGCTTTGATTTCCTTTCCTTTATTACCACCTTGGTTTTGTGTTTTAGAATGTCGATTATGTTTGAGAAGAGGGTGGAGGATGGGGGGGGCAGGCTCATCCCTTCAATGAAGACAAAAGAAAGCTGCTATTTCGTTCTGCTGTGTGAGTTATCCCCCTACCGCCTTAATTCTCTCACCATCATATTCAACTGTGACTTTCCACAGGGTCCTGAAAAATGTATTATATTTTACTTGTTATTCTAAAAGAATTAGAAGGCAATTATAGGGAAAGGATAAAAATAGGGCAAAAATATTTTTGTGTTTTTAGACCAGCTAAAATTTTCAGAGTTGAAATGACTAGAGAGGCAAACTGTTAGGTATTCAGAAGGAAAATGTGAATGTTTTCCCAAAGGCATTATTAACAATTAATAATCATTACACTGGTGCCTTGTTTACCTGACCTTGTGTAAATTCAGCAGCCTGGTAATTAGACCCATATTTTGCACATTTGTATATTTCCATGCATAGATTTGACTCATTCATTCATCCATTAAAATTTGCTTGACAGACGTAGATGAATAATCAAGCTACAATTTGTATTTACTGGATTATAGAAAATTGCCCAAACTGTTAAGTTCAAGGAAAGCGCATTCTTGTCTCTCTCTTGTGACTGATGTAAAAGCAATTACACATCGGAGGATTGCCCCAAAGCTCTCAGAAGAAGTGGCACTGCTTTTGCAATCTGGGGTCTTTAACAGTATCTTTTTTTTCTGAACATGGAGACTGTTTAAAGATTAACCCTAACAGAGGAAAGAAAATATCCCTGTGCAAGTAAGTTTATCACTTAACTCATTACGCTATAATTTCACATTAAAAAGCAATGCACTGATCAACTTCAATATCCAAAACAAACAATAACACAGCTTTCTTCCACAAAGCTTTATTCCACCGTAGGCAGAAGCTTTGAAGATGAGTAATAAGCAATTTTGGGGGGGACAGGTTTATGATAAACATTTCACCCCTACTCTGTCTAAAAAACAAACATCAACAACAAAACCTGACCAAGTCTCTCCCTACTAGCAATCAATGAGAAACAAAGCACTGCTACATTTCATTATTAATGTATTTTCATGCAAAGAAGCAGAACTCTTCAGCGCTACCTGCTCCCTAAATCCCGATGGCCAGCACCAGCCGAATAGGCTGTCATGGGGAACTATAGTTTACACTACGGGATTTTGTTTTGCTTTTGCAGTCACTAACCGAACCATCGCTAATACACGTTTTCTGGTCCAAGGTACAGTACTTCCTTTACACAGCTGAAGATACAACAATTTTGCTGTCTTAAATCCATCTCTTCAAACTGCTTATTTTGATTGTCTACTAGAGAAGAAAAGGGATGATTCCTGACTTTCTAAAAAAGTGTGTGTGTAACCAAGCATTATCAGATTTTTAAAACCTCTTACATCATAAATCAAATCTTATGAAAATACACATAAAGATACTACCATGCATTGATATAATGTTCGCTCTGGACAGTTGGCTCCACAGCTGAGAAAGAAATAAGGACTGCTTAGAACCTGTTCCCACAAACATTATGCTATCATTTGTACAGTTCCAAATGTGGCTTGAAGCAAATTCTCTGGAGAGGCAACAATTAGACATCATAAGCACCTTACTTATCAATTCAACAAAGAGGTTCCCTAAACCTCCAAAACACGCATCTGCTTCCTGTAACATTACCAAAACCGACTTTGTTTCTTCCCTATAGTCCAAGTTTTCTTCCTATAAAACAAACATCGTGATGGATGTCAAGCATTAACTTCTGTAATGATGGCCTGAAATCACCTGAAAGATCACCAAAGAACCAGGTAAAGCATTAGTTTAGAAAATGAGTTGTTCTTACAATCCACATATTTATCAACATAGAAACGGGAATGCATGTGCTGCTAGTGCGTGTGTGACTTCACATAAAGCTGAGTGCATGCTGAGTCCATGGCACTGCAACAGGAGCCCCAGGGGTCTTGTGTCAAGAAGACCTGGTCCTGGCAGTTTAATATGATAAAACAACTTTGAATTTAAAGCCTAATACAAAAGCTATTTCCCTGACTCTCGGCTTCAACAGAAATAATGGGCAGAGAGAGTACTTCCATAGGATTCTGAAATGGAGGGGACCACTGCCCTAGGAGTCTGATGGTGCTCATACAAAACTACTATCCAGTGTGTGCCCTGGGTGATTCCCTTTTCTTTTGGGTTTATTATCTGTTTCGTTGCTTGTCTTTTGCAAGGTTCCAAGTGTTGCCAATTGCACTTCACTCTACCTGTTAAAAAAAAAAAAAAAAAAGGAGGGGGCGGATAGTACAAAAAGTACAGCTGTTCTATCAATTGGTAGCAATGATCTGACAAAAAATGTCATCTAAACTCATGTCCGTTTCCTTGCTCTAGCTTATTCCTGCAGAGTTGCTTTTACTACCAACTTCGGAATGGAAAGGAGACACTGCATTAACTACTGTCCAAAAATACTTAATTTTGTATCACAAATTCAAATCACCTGTTAAACTCGAATATGATGGGCTTTTCTGAGGCCCCTTCCAGAAGTTTAGATTTCACATACTATCATCAGCCACTTTCCTACCTATACTGATTTTCCCTAACACCATATGTCACTAGCACCACTGAGCACACAATGACCAATAAACACAATGACTCTCCAACAGGAAGCAAAAGCCAACTAGACCCCATTACTCTTCTGCAAGAGTGCGTATGTGTAAGCCAGAGACAGGAAAAGAGCACACAAAAGCACAAGTGTACACACACACACACACACACACACACACACACACGCCGTGCTAACGGCTTCTCAAAACTGTATGTCTGGGTATTTAGTTCTGGTGTTAATAGGAAAAAGACACGAGAGCCCAGTGTTAAAAGAACCTAACCAAACACGAGATTGAAAACCAGCTCTGCTAAGAAGCCAATGTCCTGGTCATGGTCTGGCGGGGAGGGGGCAGTCAGGATTTCTCTTTTATATTAGAGAAAAGGAAAGATCAACACCACACTTTGGGTTCAAGAGGCAGGGATATTTTTTAAAGTGAAAATATGGTGTGTGTGTGTGTGTGTGTGTGTGTGTGTGTGTGTGTGTGTGAGATACGAGAGTAAGTTTAACTTCTGGAGATTACTAAGGTATTTGAAATGTAAATAGTGAGAGAGATTAAAGATGACATTCCAGAAAATACCGTCCATTAAGCATAGAGTCATTATTAATAAAAAATAAGAATTTGCTACTACATTAAACATAAACATTGCACCCACAGTCTTTCTGAAGGTTCCCAAAGTCCTTCCTTTATCCAAATAATCAAGTCCCTGGCACCATGCTCTGCTTTGAGGACACGAAGCAAAACACAGCCCTACACAGCACAGCTTGTTTTCACAAGGAGCTCACAGTCTGTAGGGAAGAAAGCTGTCTAACTCGGCAATAGGTATGCACAAAGGGTTACAGAGCACACAGGAAAGAGGAAGCCATTCTTCCCGGATGGCTGGTGGCACAGAGACTGTGCCACTGAAGGTGTAAGGAGAATTTCACAAAGTGGGGAGTGGTGGGGTATGTTTCTAGGCAGAGGAGCTAGCAAGAGTGAAGGCAGGGAAGGAGAAAGGCATGTAGGATCTTTGAGGAACACAAAGCTGTCCTGTGAGGAGGGTAGAGGGCCTACAGTGGACAGTGAGGATGGAGACGAATGGGCAAAGTATAGCCTGGGGACTAATACAAGGAATTTGGTTTTCATCTATAAGAGATGAGAATCCACTGAAGGTTTTGAAGCTGAAAGGTGACATTACTAACCCTCTTCTGGAAAGGTAATCCTGGAAATACTGTGAAGAATGGACTGATAAAGCAATAGGCCAAGTCAGGAAGATCAACTAGAAAGCTAAGGACAAGATAACTAAGAACTGAATTCAAGTAGTGAAAATGGAGGAATGGGCAACACACAACACCACGTCAGCCAATGGGGGCAACCTGCGGGCTTCTATTATCATGAGCTGGGACGTACTAGAGGGTATTCCTCTGTGTACCTCACAAGATTACCATGAGAAACATATCAACAAAGGCTGTGAAAGTGCTCTGAGGGGCGCCTGGGTGGCTCAGTCATTAAGTGTCTGCCTTCGGCTCAGGGCGTGATCCTGGAGTCCTGGGATGGAGCCCTGCATCAGGCTCCTCTGCTGGGAGCCTGCTTCTTCCTCTCCCACTCCCCCTGCCTGTGTTCCCTCTCTCGCTGGCTGTCTCTCTGTCAAATAAATAAATAAAATCTTAAAAAAAAAAGTGCTCTGAAAACTGAAACGTGCTGGGTAATGTACAATGTATATTAAAGTAATGAGATACTCTCATTTTAAAATCATTTGTCTCCTTCTTTAAAGCACATTATGTATTTTTGTTTGGTGAGACCAGGAAAAAATGGTGTTTAGGGAGGAGGGTCCTGACAGCCCTACAGAATGCAGCTAAGTTAACCAGTTTGCAAGATTTTCAAAGTTCACAAGGAACCCCCCTAAAAGCCCAAAATATTTCAAAAGATAGACAGTATTCTATTTCCATTCAAGTTGCTACACAGTGAGCAACCTGCAGAATCCCACTTCCGTTATCTGATTCCTACAAGGAGTACTAGCAAATGCAGCCTAGGGACTGTCCCATTTATTTTACTGTAATTTAATTTTTTAAATAAAAATTGTATGTATCTATCATGATGACTTGATAAAATAGTGAAATGATGACTACAGTCAAGCTAATTAACATATCTTCTCATATAGTTACCTTTTTGTATGTGTGATGAGAACACCTGAAATCTACTTAGCAAATTTCCAGTCTTTGGCATGTATTACTAACTACAGCCACATACCTTACATTAGATCTCTACACTTGTTCACCCTACATAACCACATGGTACTCTTCAACTAACATCTCCTCTACCCCATTTTGACTTTTGGGCCCTGCTCATGAAGTGCTAGGCCTGGGAAAAACTATACACCTCCTACAGATGGGAAGCTGGAGCTACTCAAAAAGAGACTATGGTGAGTCACAGTCACGACTGAGAGGGTGGTGACAGGACTACACATCACAGATCCACTTTTTTTTTTTTATTCGACAGAGATAGAGATAGCCAGCGAGAGAGGGAACACAAGCAGGGGGAGTGGGAGAGGAAGAAGCAGGCTCATAGTGGAGGAGCCTGATGTGGGGCTCGATCCCATAACGCCGGGATCACGCCCTGAGCCGAAGGCAGATGCTTAACCGCTGTGCCACCCAGGCACCCCACACAGATCCACTTTAAATTGTTGTCAAGAACATAATTCCTTAGCATATGTAGGATCAGATGTTGTCATGAAATCATTATATGGGAGGTCTCCTAGAAGAGATACAGGCAAGATGACATTTCTATACACAAATACTCCTAAACCTAGGTTTATACAATCATATCCACAACAGAGAAGAGACAAGGTTGAGCAATGCTAATTACCTGCCATTTGTCAAGTGTCAGCGATATACCCAAAGACTTAACAAGGATGGTAAATTCTCATGAAAAATGTGGAAATATTAAAGATGCTATGGGTTTTGGGGTTTTTTTTGCTTTAATAGAATTATTTGGGGGTCACATGAGAACTCAATCTGTTTTAGAAATTTTCTTCTCACTTATAAGAATATATTTAACTTGATACAGGTGTGAAAGCATATACATACTTATGTTCTTATTTTCGTATCTTCATATATAAACAATGACTATACAGAAATCATACATGTAATAATAATCATATATTTCATATATAGAAGTCACACTTAAAATACTTCATGGTTATTATTACATTATATTAGAATTTACCAACATGTATTTTTTGAAGAGTTTAGTAACCACATGGAGAACTTCTAAAAACACCAGTGTCCTTGCCCACCCTCAGAAATTCTAATCTAATGTTCCAGGGTGGGCTAAACTATCAGGCACTCTTTTCAAAATACACCCAGGTGATTCTAATGAGCAGTCAAGGCTGAGATCCACTGCCTTTGCTTAATACAGAAACAAGTATATAATAAAAAAAGAAATGGAGGCGTCTGGCTGGCTTAGTCAGAGGAGCATGCGACTCTTGATCTTGGAGTTGTGAGTTTGAGCCAAAGTTGGGTATAGAGATTACTTAAAAATATATAAAATCTTAAAAAAAAAAAGAAAAATGCTGTGAAGAAAAATTCCAAACACAGCATTCTCAATTTTGAATGTTCCATCTGTCTTAAAAGGTTCCTTTGGTTTTAACAGAAAAATTTTTTTAAATTTTTAAAAAGATTTATTTATTTATTTGAGAGAGTGGGGGAGAGGGGCAAAGGGAGAGAGAATCCTA
Source organism: Ursus americanus (assembly GCF_024610735.1). Taxonomy (NCBI): domain Eukaryota; kingdom Metazoa; phylum Chordata; class Mammalia; order Carnivora; family Ursidae; genus Ursus; species Ursus americanus. The sequence continues at coordinate 102,684,851 of NC_142164.1, forward strand.
AGCAGACTCCCTGCTCAGGGTGAAGCCCAGCGCAGAGCTCAATCTCCAGACCCTGAGATCACGACCTGAGCTGAAACCAAGAGTCAGTCAGATGCTTAACTGACTGTGCCATCCAGGCGCCCCAACAATTTTAGAATTTTTAAATGGCTAGGGCAACATCAAGATTTCTAAGATTCACGTACTTGATTCTCAAATAGGACTTGAATCTGTACTATGTTTATTAATAAGGACTATATTAAAATTCACTGCTTCATTTTTCTTTTCTCCTTTAAGCAACTTAATTGTTCTAATAAAAACAATATGTACCTACTGTGAAATCTTCAAAAAGAGAAAAGCAATATATAAAACAAAAATCACCTAAACTTTTCACCACTCAGACATGATTTTTGACATATGGCATAAACATCCTTCTGGAAATCTAAACACATACATGCACACACGCACACGAATTTCACATAAGTGACACTATACTATATAAGCTGATATTTTTAAAAACTCAGCACTATTATGTAGCCAAATGTGTGAGCCAAAAATATAGATTTATAAAATAAATTTTAAGGGCTGTATATTAACCATGCATTTATATAGGCTATTTTTAACATTTCATGAGCCCTCAGTATTCTTTCGAGAATAAATGATTCACCTATGATTCTTTGAACTACAGAAATATCAGAACAAAAAATTATATAACTGTATTTTTATATACTAAGAAATACAACTGGAAAACGAAATTAAAAAAAAAACAAACACTTTTCCCAAAATGAACTCCATAGGTATAAATCCAACAAAGCATATATAGGACTTGTATGCTAAAAACTACAAAATGGTAATGAAAGAAAAAAAGAAGACCTAAATAAATGGAGATACATACCATGTTCATGGATTGGAAGATTCAACATAATAAAGATGTCAAGTCTCCCCAAAGTAATATATAGATTTAACACATTTCCAGTAAAAATCCCAGCAGGAATTTTTGTTGACAGAGACAAACTAACTCAAATTTTAGGAAAGGAAAAAATACTAGAAGAGCTAAAACATTTTTGAAAAAAATAAAATGGAGGAATCACACTACATAAGACTTTCTACGAAGCTACAGTAATCAAGACTGTGGTGTTAGCAAAGGAATAAACAAAGAATACAGAAGCAATTAAATGTGGAGAAACAAAGGTCTTTTCAGTAAGCAGTCCTGGAACAACAGGACTTACACAGTCCAAAAAACCCCCAAACTTTGTCCTAAGCCTTACCTTTATACAGAAATTAACTCAAAATGGATCACAGATGTAGATGTAAAATCTGAGTTTGGAGACATAAGGTCAAAACACATGATCTATAAAAGGAAAAAAATGATATACTGGACTTCATCAAAATTTAAAAGTTTTTTTTCTGTGAAATACACAATTAAAAGAATGAAAAGACAAGCTAAAGACTGGAAGAAAATATTTGCAAATCACATATCCAACAAAGGATCTCTACCTAGAATATATAAAAAACTCAAAACTTAACAGTTAGGAAACAAACAACCCAAGTAAAAATTAGGGAAAAACTTGGACATTTCACCTAAGATGATGAAAGAATGGCAAATAAACACATGAACAGGATGAAAGATATAAGGATGACTATAAAACCACTAACCATCAGGGAACTACAAATTAAAATCATGATGAGATAACACCCACACCTATTAGAATGGCTAAAATAAAAAATGCCAACAATAGCAAGTGCCAGTGAGGACATGCAGAAACTGGAACTCTCATATACTGCTTGTGGGAACTAGAAAAACTAAAAAATAGTTTGATGATGTCTTAAAAGAGTAAACATAAACTTAACATACTAGCCAGCAAGTCTGCTCCTAGGTATTGATGCTAGAATGATGAAAACGTAACACTCACACAAAACGCTATACACAAATGTTTATAGCAGCTGCACTCCTAATTGCCAAAAACTGGAAACACCTTTCAATGGGTGAACGGGTCAAGCAAACTGACAGACACAGTAGCTTAATATTCAGCAATAAAAGGAACAAACCAATTGAAAGAAGACAGTCTCGGAGGCTGTGTACCAGAGGATTCGCATTTCTATGGCCTTGAAAAGACAGAACTATAGCGATAAGAACAGATATGTAGCTGCCAGAGTTAGGGGTGGGAAGAAAGGTGACTAGAAAAGGATAGCAAGAGGCAGTTTTGGGGGCAATGGAATTATTTTGTACCCTGACTGTGGTGGTGGTTACACGAATCTATACAGTGTGCTAGAATTTGTAAAATGACAAACTCTGCCGTAGACATGGGTAGGTTAAAATGGATGCATATTTGAATATAAGAAAATTAAGTGATCCTTTTAAGTAGCTCAATACCTAGCTCTAGTTTCTAGAAAGCTGGAACAGTGAACATAATTATTTGCATTCTGGAACTGCTGCTCATGCTGTCTTCATGACCCATTGCAAGAAAGTAATGAATTAAAGATACCACTTTGTTTTCGTTCTCAAATCCTCACAGCTACAATTTCTCTTGTGACAAAGTTCCAACAGAAATATCAGAATTTTTCTCCAAGTCTGTTGTGGGAACTGCCCTTAGAATTTCATTTTATATTCACAAATCAAGTACCTACCCAAAATTTCATTTTGCACCATCTCTGGAAATGACAACACATTCACTATGGTGATAACACACTCCCAGATGGAAGTTAAGGCCAGAAAATACGACACTTTGCAAGCAAAAGTGGTACCAATCAAGACAAGACAGATGAGGTCAGCCATCCAAATTAACTGATTTTAAAAGTGTAACTCAAAGAAGTAGCACAAGGGAATTATGGGAAGAGGGTGTGGGCGATGTAAGTGTTCATCAATATATCAATTGTGGAAGCAGATACATGATTCTGTATTTGTCAACACTCAGAACTGTGCACCAATTCTACTGTATGTAAATTTAAAAATAAATTTTCAAAATGAAACCACCCACCCAAAAAAGTAATATAGCTCATTACTGAATACTTGGCAAAAAGAAATATAGTTGTATACCATATACCATTCAAGATAACGGATTTTTAAGTACCACAGTTCAAAAAGTTTATTGGTATGGTTTCAGATTCCACGTTGAAAACAACCTTTAAGAAACTACCATGTTACAAGGTTTGGTGTAGGGACAAAAAAGAATACCCACTATTAATGGAAAAGGCTATTAAAAGACTTCTATCTTTTCTAACTACATACCTGTGTTAAGCCAAATTTTTTTCATATGCTTTCAACAAAATAACATTATCACAATAGATTGGATGCAGAAGCAGATACCAGAATCCAGCTGACTTCTAAGCCACACACTGAAGAGATTTGCAAAAAGTGAAAAAAACAATGCTACTGTTCTTACTAAATTATCTTGCTTTATAATATAGTTATTTTTCATAAATGTTGTTATATAATAGGTTCACTGTTACTTACAGATGAGTTACTACTTTATAACTGTGTCAGTTTCAATTTAAAATAATTTGTCGTGAAGTTTTAAGCAGGCTTTTCTTGAATCAAGGTTCTCCTTTGATCTTTCTTTGCTGATCGATGCCTAAAAGGAGTGACTCTTGAACATCACTAGATGGAAAGCTGTAGATCAGAGAAATGATCCTCCAAAGACTACCTGTGACCTCATCCACATGGTTTCTAAATCCTTAGTATACATGTGGACAGAAATCCTGGGCAGTTTGGGTTATTTTCCTGGCACGATTCTTGGACATTCTTTCCTGGTAGATGGAGACTGATGGCCTGCTACCCTGGCCAAGAGCTCCTGAGAGCTTGGCTAGCAAACCATCTATGTTCCCAGCAGCATGAAGAGCTTCTCAAACAGCCAAGGAATCTGAGCACCTGTGCAGTGTGAATGAGGCCAGGCACCTTTCAGCAAACAAGCAGGATGATGTACTCCACAAAACTACCCACCCTAAGAGTTACAATACGCTGCAGCAGAGTTAAAAAAAAAAATTCGAGAGTGCCAAGAGTCAGATGAGTTTTGAACAGGACAAAAAGTTATATACTGCTTTTCAAAACCAAGCTGAGACCAACACATTATAGATATTGGTATGAGCATAGGGTAAAACCATCCCTGACTTACAACAAGCACAAAACAAATCAACACCAATCAATTAGAAAATACCAGTGCTCTCGTTTTTATTAGGAGTAGTATTTTTCAGAATCCAGGCTTTGAGAATTTTCTATGGTGTCTCTGAAATCAGCTAAATTCACTCCCTCCTGAACAGTTATACGGTTATCCCTTTTAACACAAGACTAAGCCAGACAGGACGATCTGGAAATTCATATCTTTAACTATCTGCAAAGGGCCCATTTCCACATGTGAACCGTAATGTATGCTTTCAAGGCAAACCAAACATGAGAGACAGCCATCGTCTGAGGCGCTCTCCTCCCTCTCTCGTTTACATGTGCAGCAGAGAGCGGGGTAGTTGTTTTGCTCCTTGAAGTCCAAAAGGTCAACGGTGTGAAAAATCTCACTTTTGAAAGGTTAAATGAAATCTGTTCTGGTTCAATTTCTTACTCTACTACAAGACAGTAGCTCTAGATGACTGGAGTTAGACCTCAAGTTGAGTTTTTTCCTAAGTACACAAGGTTAGAGAAATCAAACTGAAGAAAGGAATTCTACTGTTTTGGCACAAGCAGCTTGCTGTTTTTACCCGCTTGTTTTCAGGTATTTGACAACTCCTATGGCATTTCCTCAACATTTCAAAAAACCTCCAATTTTCCCTTCGGAGGAGGCGAACCATATCAGAAGTTGCTGGAACCCCAGGCTTCCCTTCAGCTGCTGAGCTAGCCCTTTGCCAGGGTACTATAATCAGCTTTCTGGATTCTGCCCCAGTCAGCCTTGTGGCCTGGCCTACCTGGCAATGCTACTGCCTGGGGCCTGTGTGGCCTCCTCCTAAAAGGGTGACTGCAGTGAAGATGGCAAGCAACCTCTTATTCATGAACGGATAGCTTACCATATACGTTGGGCAGAATTCTGGATTAGGGTCCCCAAGTACGGTCACGGGCCTGATGCTATTTGTGACTCAGGAGAGTCACCTGATTGCACCAATCTCTCTGAATATCATGAACTCATTCAGTAGTGTTTTGCTGAGCATCTATCAGGTTAAGCATAATACTGGGTGCTGGGCCTCGAAGAAGTCGGGGCCTAGTGTCCCTCCCTTGCTTTTAGTCACTTCAAGCTGCCCTTACTAGTGTCCTTTCCTAAGGCTGACATTTGGACCCAGTTCACCAACACTGAAAAGGGAAATCCCATACGGGCAAAATGCAGGGAGGGCCAAGAAGAAGCATGACGGTGGAATCGTTCTGACTGGATGGGAGAGGGAGAGCAGCAAGACGATGAAAGCTTCTAGATGGACACCTCAGGAGGATGGGCAGTGAGGCCCCAGTCCAGGTCTGAATCTCTGGGGGTTCTGACCACACGCAGGAACACAGCTGAGCCCTGTTCATCCACTGTATCTCAGAGTAGAGTAACTAGCGTTAGTAATGCACACTCCAGGCACTTTCTAAGCACTTTAAATGCATTATAACAGATAGTCCTCACTATGACCTCATGCAGCAGGTACCATGACTGTCATCGCTTCATAAGCTAACAAGACTTGTGGCTTGGAGAAGTCCAGTAACTAGCCCAAGTTACAGGACAGGCAAGTGACTACCAAGGATCTCTGACCTTGGTGTTTGAGTACAAACCTCACAGTCTGCTGTGAGGCTAGCAGTGGATAGTCTGAAAACAGACAGAACCACGTGCTAAGCTTTCAGAACATACATCTGGACAGGCAAGGGCCACGGCTATAACTGCCTCTACCTCTGCCCCACTGTTCTCGGCAGTCAGAGCACCTCAGAATTTGGTGTGGGTCCCTTGTTAGTTTCTCTAGATTATACTCTGGTTCTGAGCCTTCCCAAACAGGGTCCATGCCATAAGGTTAAGATAAAATGAAATCAAAGACAAAGAAGTGTTGTGATAACTAGCAAGTACAAGTTAATGGTTATTCTATGAAGGATGAAAGTCAGGTGGCATATAAGGCTATATCTGATCCAATTTACTTATTAAAACTCCTTCATAATATAATATTCGTGGCATGATGAGCTGCTTTTGGCGTGTTTTAGGGGACTATATTTGACCAGTTGTTCACTCCAATTTGGACAATAATAAATTTACCTATAATGACACTCTACTCAACCATCACCAAACCCCATTTCTTAGTTTTTCTCAGAGAACACACTATGGCAATAGTAGCACAACGTTATACCTGACTCAAAATCAGCTTGATATTCATACTGAAGAAAAATGAGCCATTCACTAATAAAAGCCCACCAATGGGCCTGGGTATTAGAATACCACATTTAAAAAATGCGAGGGGTGTCTGTGATGTAAATTTATGCTCAGCTTCCTTGTCAAATGGTGTGGAGCAAAAAGAAAAACTAATTCACGTTATGTTCTTTTCATTTTGCTTTAATGAGATTTAGGATGAGTTCTATGGATTCCTACAGAAATATCCTTCGAGCATTGCTGGGCAGTGTGGATTGTGCTGCCTGTGATGCTGAATGAATGGGGTGGAGATCTGCTTCTTTGCGTGCCTTCTGTACCACTTATAATTATACTGTTAAGAGTCTTTACAAAAAAGAAACCCAATTTATTCTTTTTAAATGTTCTAAATATAAAGGCAGAGGAAAGGAAATAAACAATAATTCCAACAGTGCTGAGAGTTTAAACTATTTGAACTAATGTACCTGTGACACTACTGCATATTGCAAGCTCTATCCGAAAAACTATCAGCCTGCATCACCACAGGTAAGAAATGAGAAATTTTGAGGGTTATTGAACATCAAATCTTTGCAGCGGAACAGGAGAGAGTTCCTGAACATCATGCATGGCACTACAACCCTCAGATCCACCAGCACAATACAGCTCTGTCATGACATAGCACTGCACGTGAAAAAGGAAAGGCAAGAGCAATGAAGAGCAGCCCTGTTGGTGATGTACACGGGGGAGGGTGGGTGGGAATGGCGGTGGGGGGGCTGCTTCCTCTCTCATTTCTCAGATTTTTTTTTAAAGATTTATTTATTTATTTATTTGACAGAGATAGAGACAGCCAGCGAGAGAGGGAACACAAGCAGGGGGAGTGGGAGAGGAAGAAGCAGGCTCATAGCAGAGGAGCCTGATGTGGGGCTCGATCCCACAACGCCAGGATCACGCCCTGAGCCGAAGGCAGACGCTTAACCGCTGTGCCACCCAGGCGCCCCTCATTTCTCAGATTTATTAATTAATCCAGTTCTGTGTATTCTTCAAGAAACGCTTCTCCATCAAGCACAGCTGGACACCATGGATTCTGTTGTCTGTGATGCTGAATGAGTATGTATTTTGGTGGAACAAATATTTTAACCAATATTTCACCAAGCCCTCCTTGCACTTTTAATAAAAGGTACCTCCAATTCAATCTCTGCCTAACATTATTTTTGGTGGTTAATTTTGTCTTCAAGGAATGCATATCCATTCCAAAATGAAGAGGCTTTTATTTATTTGCAAAGATTTAAAAAGAACCAAATTTAAACATGGATTCTTCACATACTATAAAACATCTCACTCCACTTCCCAGACGTGTGCCATGTTCCAGAGGGACTCACAGCCACCACGTGGAGGCTCAGCATCATTGGTCAAATGCTCCCCTCTATACTAGTATAGTGCTTACACCTGTGAGCCTAATAAAGTCTCTGCATCATGAGGCAGCTGATACTGAACGTTATTTTTGGAATTCCTCAAAAAAATGGGTCCAAAAGAGATTTTTTTTTAAAGATTTTATTTATTTATTTGACAGAGATAGAGACAGCCAGCGAGAGAGGGAACACAAGCAGGGGGAGTGGGAGAGGAAGAAGCAGGCTCATAACGGAGGAGCCTGATGTGGGGCTCGATCCCACAATGCCAGGATCACGCCCTGAGCCGAAGGCAGACACTTAACCCCTGTGCCACCCAGGCGCCCCCAAAAGAGATTTTTTAAAATGTGGCTTACGCCGCAATTAATATACTAAGGAGTAAAAGAGAAAAAACAGTAAAAGAGTGTGAGTGAGAGAAGTACAGTGAGGCGTCCACCTGATATAGTGAGAGAGAGAGACTGGTATCAGGACGAGCAGTACTTTCCAGCACAATGTGATTTTGCACGATGATAAAAGTATTTCTGGTCAATGCCTCTTTGCCTGATACAGTGTTTGGGGAGAAAACAAATGAAAGCTATGAAGTTGGAGCTCAGCGTATAATGAAATCAACAGTAATCAGTGATGTAAAATATGGAAGAGAGAATAACAAAGGACTCTGTCGATGCCTTCATGACCTTAAAATTCTGTGGAATTTCGTGCTAATCTGAGAATCTCATATACTACTGCTAAACCTTCTGCCAGTTATGACAGCAGCGTAAGAAAAGAATTTAAAGAAAACACATGATATTGTAACCTTCATTTGTTGGTTCCTGTGGTTACTAAGCATTAAAATACACACAACTACTGAGAGCAATGGGCAGTGGCAGAGATCACAGATGAGCCACAGAAGAAAGCATAGCCCCTGTCCTCAGAAAGCTTACTTTAGGAAAATTCAGCAATTGTAAATCCAACAGCAAATTTCTAAGGAATTCAACCACCACTTTCTGGTCTAAGCAACTTATCGACAGTTATCATATGCATGGCACTGACTAGCTGTCCAGAATTAAGTTTTCTAGATGGAGGGCCAGCAACATCTCTGTTAAAAAACCATAGCAAAGTGCTGTATGTAAGTAATGCTCCTTTACAAGTGGCTTGAAAGGCTCCAAGGCTCGTGAGGGATGCATTTTGTCCCACTAGAACTCTAAAACCTGCATAGCCATCAGTGAGAGTTTAGGAGTATATTTTAGTTGACTCCCCACCTTTAGAACCGAAAGGCTCTGTAAGTATTAAAATGAGGGTTCAATGTATATTATAACTAAAAGTACTTGAGATGAAGGTAAATGACCCACTATTACCCCTCCCAGGTACCAAGAGGGGTCAGATTTTCCATTTATCAGCAACTCTTCGGGGTAGACAGCAACTCAATCTCAGACTCTCTTCGGTGGCTGCTTCGTGGATGGCTGAGGGGAACACTTCAAAAATGAACCAGCTAAACAAACTTCCCAGCAGCACTTGACAGAGCTACACCTATTCTTCCCATTTCCAAAGCAGTGGAGAATTAATTACCAGTTCTATGGATCTATTGTAAGTATAATAGACTAAAGAGCTATCACAGACACATTTATTGTAAAAGCACAATCCCAAGAGTGTCTAGTGGAGGGCCAAAACGATTAACACAAATGCTTTGTCAGATCAAAGATAAAACCTGCACCGCCCAATTGAGGAATGAATTAGAACAGTGGGTTATCTTTCAAATTAACCAGGGCAGTTAGTGAGGAAAATTTCATGAAAGTGTAATTCTTAGCCTTTGTGAATCCACACAGCAGGCATTCTGCCAGCTGACAAGATGATGAAATTTTCATGCTTAAAAAAAGCCCTCTTCATTTCCCAATTTAGATTAGCTAGTGTTTCTCTCCCTTTGTGTGTGTGTGTGTGTGTGTGTGTGTGTGTGTGTGTATGTGTGTCTACTTGCTCTTCTGGAGCAGAATTTAAGGGGAGAAGAAACACATATCAATTTTTCACTGTAAAATTGAGTCTTTTAAAAACATCCTTCAAAGCTTAGAGATATAGTCTTTACATGGGCTTTTTATGATTTTCAAAAAATACCAGTTCAATTTTAATTTTGTATAGAGGAACCAACAAGGACCAGGGCACAAAATGAACTTGGAATTAGAGGTCTCTATGATACCTCCATGTCTTTCAATGCTTCCATCAAGGCTTGGGATAAAGTATTAAAGTTGTTGTTCCTCTAAAAGTAATTAATATATTAAATTTTCTTGCTTGATGCCTTTTGTATTTCTATGTACACTGAAATGTAAATGTTCTAGGAAATGAGAATTCAAGGGATACAATCACTACTATATGGTGAAAGAGAAATTCTCTCCTATGGAAGGAACCAATATAAACACATTATATAATACAGATTCTCAGACAGGCAAAATTTTTAATGTTTGTTACACCACATTTATTCAATCAACACTATTTATTCATGCCAGAAACTAACAGGGTATATATTTTTTTGAAAAGTGGTTTAGAATCATATTTTGTTAGCCTAAACTCCCGTCCCTTTGTTCTTGACAACCCGATTTCTTGGTGATCTACAACTATGTTCCTTGGCAGGTTATAGTGTTAGGTCAAGTACCATACTCCTCCACTGTCTTCCTAAAGTTCCTTCCTTGTAGAGATGCCTTCCTTTCTCAATGTAGGTTGTATTTCCCCTGCAGTGATACTAAGACTAAAACGAAAAACAATCTCGACTCTTGTTCTCAGTCCACGGACAACTTTTATGCCCAGTACTGTTTAACTAGTGAAATAGGAAGAAAACCTTTTGGTCATTAGCTTCAGAAAACAGTCCTTTTACCTCAGTACTTATTACCAATATCCTTGTCTCCAATACAGGTTATTAATCTCCAGCTGGATTGCCATCGCTATGGTGTATCACACTGAACTGTCATCACTATCACTTGAGGCAATAATAACAAAAAAACCTCAAGGCCATGTCCCTCTACCAGCAAAAGTTCCTTTAAGTCTAGGGACAGGAGAAAAGAGAAGAGTCTACCAGTGAAGTAGAATGTGGAGGTGTTTGAGCATTCTGTATAAAAGCTCTAATCTTGAGAATATTTGAGACATTAGTTCAGCATGGGGCCATAAAAAGAACAAATAAATGGATTTCTTTCTCTCCCATCCAATTACATATGACTAAGATTAGTAAGTAGAGAAACAGGTTCCTAATTTTGAGGACAGTCATACCAATCTTCAACTTCAAGAGTGCTATTTGGGTACTTTAATTAGAAATCCTATAGAAAAATCAATTCAGTGTGCACTTAACTAGAGGAAAACTGTTACTTGCTGTTGAGATAGCTGGTAGACAAGACAATTAAAGCAAATACTACGGAAACCTTGGGTTAAATGTCCAGATGCCTAAAAGTAGGTTATTTAGCTTGAAAAATACTCACACCACCACCACCACCCCCCACATACAATTTAGTTAGAAATCAATCTTTCAGTTAAAGCATATTTCTAACTATACAGAAGATCTCTTTTCTGTCTATTCTCAACTTAGTCAAAACAGATCGTCCTTTCTTATAGAAGGAAAGAGATGTGTTTCTTCTAGTATTAACATTTCCATGGTAAAGATTTTGATAGACTAAACACTGAGAGAAAACTCAGAATTCTTCCCAAGAGTCAAGAATCATGCTCTGCTCAACAAGGTCTGTAAATGAGGAGCTGAATAGTTTTGATTTGGGCTCTTCATGCTAAATAAAGGCCTAACATTACATGTGCTGAACATTTCATCTACTGTGGAATGTGAACCCACAGATAACCTTTTTTCTGATCCAACTGTTCATTAAGCGTGGCACAGGATTATTCACTAAAATGTTTCAGATTTCCCAAAATGTAGTCACAATTATTATTTTAAAAATGTCTTCAGACAAATCTACTTGGGTGTTTTTGACAAATACAAATTATTCTACTCCAAAATCACAATACTGAAACTCTATGCTTCTACTCTTCATCCTCATGGTCTAGTAATTGATTTTCATTTCATGAGATGGATTTTTAAAGAAGAAAATGTTGTATTATATATGCTAAATAATATAGGCCGATATTAAAGGATGATACTGATCAAAGTCATGGATTTTACCTAATAGGATCTGAGCATTTTTTTGGAAATGCTTTGCCAATGTAGCTTCTTTAAATAAGTTACACTGAGCTTTCACGTAACAGAAATTTTGTTTAGATGACAAATGACATAAACACTAAGAAAAATCAAATGGGAAGTACGTAGTTTTTTCAATTTTAAGTGTTGAAGAAAAAAACTCATCCCTATGAAATATGTTAAAACCAAAACAAATACTTTGAAAAAAGCCTTCTTTCTAACACAGACAGCTCACTCCCTGTTCTAGCATTTTTAGTATATACTCATACAAATTAAAAATGCCAGACAAATTGCATTTGAAGTTTAAAAATATTTAGGGATGCTTGGGTGGTATATTTGGTTAAATGTCCATCCAACTGGCTCAGGTGTTGATCTCAGAGTCGTAATATTGAGCCCTGCATCAGGCTCTGGGCTCACAGGAGGTGGGGGGTGGGGTGTGGTATCTACTCGATATTCTCTTTCCTCTCCCTCTGCCCCTCCCACTTGTATTCCCTCACTTTCTCTCTCTCAAAATAAATAAATCAATCTTTTTAAAAAATATTTATTTTGATTTCCTTGGACAATGCAGCTATGAAATGGTTGAGATTACCACAGAAACAGAAAGTCTTAGCTAGTGGGCAGTTATTAAAATCACCACACATGATGTTATGGCTCTTCTTGCCAAAGATAGGCAATACTGATTCTCCCCTGGCCAAAGATCTGAGTGACCACTTAATTCCATCTTACTTAGGTAACAATAAACTAAAATATTTCCTGATTATATTCTCATTTTTCCTTAAAGCAAAAAATTCAGTTATTTAAAATACTGCTCATGAAAGAGATGTCCAATAGAAAATTAAATACTTTTCTGCAGTCTTCTCAGAATTTTAGTTTCATAAAAACCAGGAATACAAAACCATACTGTTTTACTTTAAAGCAAGAACCAAACCTAAGTAAGCTGCATAGGTAAGAAACTCATTGTGGATACTTACTTCATAGTATTTTTTAACGCAACGTCTCATGTCCATGATCAATTTGTTGCTCAGCTGTACCATAAAGGTCAAAGGTGATGCCTTACAATCAATGTTACTGCAGCGATACAAACTGGGCTCCATATCAGTTCCCTACAGAAGTCAGAAGAGACAAATACACAAAAGGTTACTGCAAGGCTAGAAAAGGGTTTCTTGTGCTTAAAAACTAACATGCTGCCCAGGTGTGCAATATTCTTAATTCATTTTATTGGTGAGTTTTTAACCCTATTTTTTCAACTACTGTCCTCTCAAAGATCCCCTTAGTCACACAAACCTCCTGCATTTTTGCCACCATAATGATGGAGTACAAGTCGAAGGGAAACCTTGAAATCACTTCTGTTTTTACATTCAGTATATGACAGACCTTATGGAGAAAATAATTTTCCCTCTGAAAATACCAGTGAGGTCACAATATCGGAAATATCTTCTTAGAGATATTGATCAAAATTTTAAATTTGTACTTATTCATTCCAAACTTGAAGATAGAGCAAGCACACTAATGACATTAGTTTCCTTTCATATTGGCCAACTTAATCTGACGTTTAAAGCCTAAAAATTAAGTACTACACCAGAAAGCAATCACTTATTGTCCCCTTAGGAAATCTAAAATTTCTGTAATCCTCCCTCTCCACTACCCCCCTCAAATGAAAATTATCTAGGAAAGGGAAGGCAAGAAGAGTAGAAATTTGAAAGAATTAACTATTAGTAGTTGGAAAAAAACCTCTTGTTTTATTTTGTTTTAAGCAAAAACAAAGCAAATAGAATATATAGGAAAACTGTTGGGGTTTCTGGAGCATTTGTTTTCCTTCTTGATACTTAAACATCTTGGTTTCCTGCTCCAATCTGGTACATAACCCTACCCGCCACGCTAAGCAATTCCAGGTGGAAGAGATTTTAGAGCTTGACATCGGCTCTTCCACAGTTAGCCCATCTGCAAGTCGTCAAGCCTCCATGCAATTAACTATCTTATTTACAGCTGTAATGAAGCAAAACTCAAGGATTTAGCAAGTATTGCTGATCTGTGTCTGCCTCTTCCTTGCACTTGCTTCCAAAGACTGCTTTGTTTTGATTCAAAAAAATGCAAAACATCTGCTGTTTGTCCAAATTAACTTAAAATAATTACTTTTAATTTAGATAAAGGATGTATTTTCTTTCAGTTTCAAGGTTTTACACAGTTCTGCTGCCTACTCATTTGCCAATGGCTAGTACATGTATAACACCGCAGTTGAATCAAGTAAATTGGCTAAGTTTCAAGTTCTGATCCAAGGTCAATGATACATTTTTTGGCAGTACTTCTTGAGAGGAATGTTTCCCTGTGACTTTTTTAATGTCTGACATGCAAAGACAGCAGAAAAGATAATCAGAGTACCTTTGTCAAAAAGGAGGCAAGTGGGATGTGTAAAGATAAACAAAAACTTTCCAAAAACACTTAGTTCCCATTAACTTAAGATAAAGGCAAATATTGCTCTAAGACCTAATAAATTGGGGCTGGGAGTGGGGAAACACAAGTTACTAATTAAGGAATTACAATAAAAAATACTTTAAGGTACTTTAGAATTTTTAAGACATTCCATTTAAAAACCAAGGCCAAGCAACCACTCTAGGAAGCCAAAAACAATATTCGAGCACAGTCTACTAAGAGTTTTCAAGCAGAAATGAAGTCGGGAAGGCAGAATTCATATGATGCTAAAATTCTATAAACAAATGAAAGCAACATTTTCCTCCCTTTTTATACATACAGCAGGGGAGGAAAGGCCTTTATGCTAGTTGGCTAACAAAATGAAGAAAAGAAACAAAAAGAAACAACTAACCGAACCGTCCAAGACACTATCATAAATATTCTCTGTTCCACATGTGGGGCATGGACACTTGAATTTTTCACAGTCCCTGTATTTCTCCTCATCAGTGAGCTGTGCTGGGCCACCAAGTAGGGCATCATTCTCCTCATCCTTATGATAATGATGAACTCTAAACTGGGTAGGGTCGAGTCCTATTAATGTAAAAGAAAAAACAAATTCAGAGAGGTATAATTACTTGAATTCCCAAAGAAGAAAACCCACAAAGGAATGATTTTAAATTCATGCACACACATACACAACCATTTGAACTCAAAGGCTCACATCACATGGACAAGTGACTTCTCCTTTTACGAAAGATCACTTTATTAAATAAAATAAGGAAACAGCACTAACGCAATGCAGATATGCCCCAGGATGTTTGTGTTCAGAAGCAACTACTTCCAAAAAAAAAAAAGCAACTACTTCTATAGGATGGTTTTACTATCTTCTTACAGTTACAGTGAGAATCTCAAATAAATGTGCAGCGTTATTAAGAAATCTCTTAAAATCAAAGTTTCACTATTAAAACTGAAAATAGAGAATAAAAATCCCATTAAAGAAAACAAGTTCAATGCTATTACAACTCCTTCAAGTGCAGATAGAACTGCTAACCCTGATTTCAATGCAGTGGTCGATTCCATCTTGGCTCAGTAGTTAACAGCATGTAGGGTGCAATCTAATTCAGTGGTTAAAATTCAGTAGCAGCATCTGAGACAAAACACGACATGATTTTTTGGTGTTCTGAATTCAGAAATTTAAAATATGTGCAAAAACAATGGATCTACAGATTCTATAGGCCAAAATGTTCCCGACAATCTTAAAACGAAATATACCAACTATATTTCAATCAAAATGACACAAGAAATCAATCGATGCATTGATTGAGGTAGTTTATGCTACCTCATTTCCACAAACTATTTAAAGAAACATTTTTAGGCCAGCCAATTTTATTTATCTTTGGTCAAAGCGTATCTGTCAAAACATACCATGTGGATTTACACGTAAAGGTTATTAATACACACAGTATCTTAAAACATTTTCTTGAAATCATCCTTTAGCAATCCCTAAGAATTCTAGGCTTTTTAGAAATCTAAAGAAAGCTATCAAATTTATTTTAGCATAAAGGTAAATAAGCAATATAAAAGTCACTGAGCAAAAAATTCAAATACCAAAAATACCTGAAAACTGTTTTAACTCTAACAACAGCTGCATAGGTAGATAATCAAACAGATGTATTCAGAACTCAGTGACAAGATCCTAAATCCCATCTGGTCAATTTTCAAGTGACATCTACACTTGAGGCTGACTGACAGGGTGGAAAGGTACTGAAAAAAGAATAAAAACAGAGACTATGAGTCTCAATTTTCTCACCTACGAAATGGAGGTAGTGTCACCGACCAGGCACTTCTGAAGTTTAAATCAGACATTAGAGGACAAACCCCTTTCAGTGGTGCCTAGCATGTGATAAGCATGCAATAAATATCGTATGAATGAAAAAATAAAACAGTAGATGAACATCATTTAATCTAGACGATATTCACTCAAGATTATGCATTTGGAAAAATATATGGAACACATGTTCAGACTGCACAGCAAGTTAATAGCTGCTCTTTGTAGGAATTAATCAAAATGAGT
The DNA here is from genome assembly GCF_024610735.1 of Ursus americanus. Classification (NCBI taxonomy): domain Eukaryota; kingdom Metazoa; phylum Chordata; class Mammalia; order Carnivora; family Ursidae; genus Ursus; species Ursus americanus. The sequence continues at coordinate 102,701,132 of NC_142164.1, forward strand.
ATTTCCTAACATGATCATACAATAAAAACAAAAAGTACACATTGAAAACAAATGGAAAAATATTCTTGTTTAGTGACATAGTTACTGTAAGCGAGGTCACTTGGCCCCAGGACTCACTATACATTTATATTTTACAAATTACCTATCCCCTAAGAGAAATAGCAAATTAGTGAAGAGTGGTGGGAATATATACCTCCCCATTTAAAGATAAAGAGGGGCAGAGAAAATGAGCGAGAGAGGCCACACCCAGGAACGAGGCCATTTCTTGTCTGTACTGAAGGGTAATGTTGCAAATTCCTGAAATCATTTGTGAGTCCAACTGTATTCACATAATGTCTTGCTTCATCAACAATTATGAGAAAGAACTTCACCATTTCCCTGACAGTATGATTATCCATCAATTTCTCAGGCCAATACTATTCAAAAAGTAAGGAAAAAGAAACAACAGTAGGCAAAGGTTTTCTCAACAGCAGGCTTCTTTCACAACCCAAAAATCCAGGAATGAAACAACACTGGTTTTGCACATACCAGAAATGGCCAACCTGCAGCAAGGAAGCAACGAAAGCTCTCCCTAGGCCACCCTACCAGACGCTGCCTATTTAGTGTACCTGAGGCCACAGGGGAGCCTGCCTGCTGAGTAAGCCAAAACTGGACAAGGGCCCTCTTGCTACTTACAGAGAAATGCCCAACAAGTGGCCAAAAGTCATGAAAAAAAAATCAGGCCTTATGAAATGGGTACTTTAATGTCCAATTCCACAAACAACCCTCATGTGCCCATGGCAATAACAAAGCTAAGTGGCGTAGCAGATTACTTCAGATTTATTCCCATGCTGAATTTTTTAAAGAGAAGGGGTTTCATCTCAGCATTCCTGGTCACAGACCAATGATAAATTTTAAAAATATAAAAGGAGGGGACACTGTAATTACCTTAAAATATTAGGTATATAATGATCCCTGTATAAGTTACTTGGATACAAAAATGTCATAAAGAAGTAATTTTCTTGAGAGGACAATTATAAGTTCAACAGGTAAATCACAGAGGGCTAAATTTTTTTTATGAAAACATAGAATGTCATGTTAAAAAATAAGGATCACTGCTGCTGGAATCTTTCTTTTAAAGGTCAAAATCTAGGCTGAAACAAGCCCCAAACTTACTCAGCAAAGGAATTAATGTTTCCAAATCCTCACAGAATTGGCAACAAGCAGCTTATTTCAAAGTTTCGGGAGACTTAAAAGTTTTACTGCTTATACCGTAACTCATTAAGGCCAGAGGGAAACAGGAAAAAAAAGTATCTGGTGCTGCCACCTAGAGGTAGATTCTAAATTTTAAAATGTGCAAAATAGAGCTGCTACGTGGAACTCATTTGTAATTATTATCCCTCCAAAATTAAACACTTTTGTTGGAAAAGACATTAAAGCAAAATGTTTATGATCAAAGGTATCATATATGCTGTGTAATAAATATTAAACTGCTCACCATACAGTAAGTAATCATATTTGTCTTTTGAGGAAGAGATGCAAAACTGAATTCCAAATTCCATATCTCTTCTGAGACCTTTCTCTAAACAACTGGCTTAAAGAAACAAATTTTATGCCCTATTTGAGAAAAGGAACTTCCATTTTTATTAGCCTAGCTTTTGACAGGTAACTTCTATTATATGGTCCAGTACAGAATAAAGGAAAGAATAGCCTACTTGGGTCTCATAGTAGTTATCTGGGGAAGAGCAGCCGTAGTTCTGCCTGCAGTAAGCAGAAATGACATGTGCCTTAATTCAATCCTGTGACTTGTAGTGATACAGTCACACCATTTTTGGGGGGCTGGGGGCAGGATGGGGAGAACAGAAGGGAAAGTGAAATGAAATTAAAATAATGACATTTATAATTAGAAAATTTATAGGATCTCACATTATTTTGGCAACAGGATCAAAGCTCTCATGTTTCAAAAAGTATTTATAGAAAGTAACATCATAGGCATTGGGGTGGATGAGTTCAGCAGTGCTGTTTTTTTTTTTACTTAAGATCACCAGATATTTAGCACACATACCTCCAATGTGACATGTAGCACAAAATTAATTTTTCTACCATTGTACTTCCTAAACATTGTAAGCTATGCCTGTTTTTAGAATGTTCACCTGCTCCCATTCCCAAGGATTATTTAAACTGCTCTGAATTCAAGGCATTCAGTTGAGAGGCTGATGCATTGGACCAAGTAATTTTCTTCCTTCAAAAGACAAGATCTCTATTAATGCAAATGCAAATAACTATGGTAAGGCCAATTATATATGTCCGTATAGGTGGGGAAGAGGGAAAAACCCATATGAATGAAACTCCAAATGAGCAGAGAGAAACTGATATCCCCAAGCAGCTGCTTGTAATAATTACTTAAGCTACTAGTAATAGAATCTTATTGTGAATTTTTTTTTCCTAAAAATTTTTCTAGGAAATGAATCATTTATCTTTTGCATGAATCCAGGCTTTCATGTGTTTGGACTTCTTAGAGAACACTATACAAACTGAGTATTTAGTATGATTAAAGAAAAAAAATAATGATTTTTTAAAAGGTGAACACTACAGCCATAAAAAGTCTTGTATAAGAATTTTCACAGCAGCTTTATTCATAATAACCAGAAACTGGCAACAATCCAGACGTCCACCAACAGGAGAATGAGAAGAATAAATTGTTTTAATCTACCATGGAGTACTAGTCAGCAAAGAAAAAGAATGATCGTTGATAAATAGCACAAGATGCATGAATCTCAAAAATACCATGCTAAGTGAAAGAAGCTGAACACAAAAGTATACACTGTAGGAAATTATTTATATAAAATTCTGGAATAGGCAAAACTAACCTACAGTCAGAGAAATCAGATGAACGGTTTCTTTTGTGGGAGGGGATGCTGACTGGGAAGAAAAAAATGCGAACGTTCTGGGTGATGGAAAAGTTCTGTGTTTTGATAAACAGAATGTATGATACTCTTAAGATAGTAGCATTTCATTGTATGTAAATTATACTTGAAAAAAAAAACATGCCAAATAGAAGATGCTTGTAACACATATATCCAAAGGACGCCTATTTAGAATATATAAGGAATGCTCACAAATCAGTAAGAAAAAGACAACCCAACAGAAAAGTATACAAAGACTTCACCAGGCACCCCACAAAAGTAGATACTCAAATGGCCAATAAAGGATGTGAACAGGTGCTCAACTTCATTTGTCATCAAAGAAATGCAAATTAAGGGGCGCCTGGGTGGCACAGCGGTTGAGTGTCTGCCTTGGGCTCAGGGCGTGATCCCGGCGTTATGGGATCAAGCCCCACATTAGGCTCCTCCGCTATGAGCCTGCTTCTTCCTCTCCCACTCCCCCTGCTTGTGCTCCCTCTCTCGCTGGCTGTCTCTATCTCTGTCGAATAAATAAAGAAAATCTTTAAAATAAAAAAAAAAGAAATGCAAATTAAAATCACAGTGTTACACCACCACATTAAAGGAAGATGACACAAAACACCAAGTGTCGCTAAGAATGTGGAGTGCTTATACACTAATAGTACAGAGTGTAAATCAGTTGAACCACTTCGGAAAATTAGTAGTATCTACTAAAGCTGAACACACATGTTTCCCAGGACCTAGCAATTCTCCTAAGTATATGCCCAACAGAAATACATGCAACCATTCAAGAGAAGACATGTGCAGGAATGCTCAAAACAGCACTATTCCTAATCACCCAATTGTGGAAACAACCCATAGGTGCACCTACACTAGACAGTCATCAAGTGTGGGTAGTCATACAGTGAAATACTACACAGAAATTAAGTACAACCACCTGGATGACTCTAACAAACATAATACAAATGAAAGTAGCCAGACACAAAGAGCAAAGACAATTTATGTCATGGCCAAAAATAAGAAAACCTCTTCTATGATGTCAGAAATCAGGACTGTAATTTTCTGGGGAGAGTAGAGGGTAGTTTCTAGGAGGTGGCATGAGAGGGGTTATGGGGATATAGTAATACAGGTTTCTTGAGCTCAGGGCTGACTACACTGGTATGTGTTTACTTGTGAAAATTCGTCAAGCTGTTCAGTTCAGTTTCATGTGCTTTTTCCGAATGTATGTTATACCACCAGAAAAATTCAGGATGAAAAAGGTGAGAAAATGAGTACAAAATATTTATGATATACCTGTGAGGTTGTGTCCAAACGTTTGTTATTCTAACCAGACATTATATACCTCCTCGCAGGTGTGCACACCATCAGTCAGGAAGATTAACAAAAACTAAAAGAAACTGAACTGAAATACAGTCAAGTTTTTAGTTCTAACTACCACTTCACAGGACATACAGGAGACAGAGAAACATGTTAAAATATACCAGTAGGATGCAACTGGCAAACTCCAGAATGGGGGAAATTGTAAAGGACAACCTCCCCGCCCCGTTTCTTAACAAGTAAATTGGAAGAATGAATTAAAAAAGGAGATTAGGGGCGCCTGGGTGGCACAGCGGTTGGGCGTCTGCCTTCGGCTCAGGGAGTGATCCCGGTGTTGTGGGATCGAGCCCCACATCAGGCTCCTCTGCTATGAGCCTGCTTCTTCCTCTCCCACTCCCCCTGCTTGTGTTCCCTCTCTCGCTGGCTGTCTCTATCTCTGTCAAATAAATAAATAAAATCTTTAAAAAAAAAAAGGAGATTAACTATCATATGGACCCTGATTAGATTTCAATTCAAACAGAGAGCTTTTTAAAAGACGTGCACCCTTAATGCAATCAGGGAATATGAATGTTTATTAGATATTTGATAAAATGAAGCAATTGTGGTTTTTGTTCTGTTTTTTTACTAGTGATGATAATACTGTAATTATGTTGGAAAGGGGGAATCCTTGTCTTTTAGAAATGTAAAATGCAGTATTTACAGGTAAAATTAGATGGTATCTAGGATTCACCTCAAAATAGAGCAGGTGGAAAAGAGGAACAGACTGGGTCATGAGCACCTGGGGACTTCTTATGCAATTCTCTACTATTGCACATGCTTAGAATTTTCCATAATAAAACATTTTAAGAATACTGTAGATCCGGGGCGCCTGGGTGGCACAGCGGTTAAGCATCTGCCTTCGGCTCAGGGCGTGATCCCGGCGTTACGGGATCGAGCCCCACGTCAGGCTCCTCCACTATGAGCCTGCTTCTTCCTCTCCCACTCCCCCTGCTTGTGTTCCCTCTCTCGCTGGCTGTCTCTATCTCTGTCAAATAAATAAATAAAAATAAAAAATCTTAAAAAAAAAAAAGAATACTGTAGATCCAATTTCAAGATAAACAACCGACTACACAAGTGGCAGACACCTAAAACCGCCTTTCACGGCAACAATAAACCTTTCTACAACACAAATGGAAAACTTCTGAGTATTTAAAAAAAAAATAATATCCAAACCCTTGGGTTAAATAAACTCCGAAGATTTTTACTGTCCTGCGGAAAGTAACTCCCAAAATCTTGACAGGAAAAAAAACTTCTAATGTGCAGCACCCTCATGACCTCACACAACTGTTTTAATGCCCTTGATGATAGCTCTAAATGTACCTTTTAACTTAATGACATGTGTACCTCTGGGCAGGAAAAAGCTTCCGAAGTATTTTCTTTCCTATTTTTAAACCTGAGAGAAGATAGTAAGTGTATGCTGAAAAAATATTTGGGAAATAAAATAGCACAAAATAATAGACCAAGAATTGCTGCTCTTACAATAAAGTCCTCTTCTCCCCAGCCATGTTGGTAAATATGTGTGGGGGGGGGGGCAGGCTGGAGGTGCCTAGACGCATCTTTTTAGAAGTTAGTAACTATTTAACCATTTTTTTCTTCTGATTTTGTAAAAAATGTCTTATTTTTAATAAGAATATTACTTTTTCAAGAAGGAAGCTATAATTCACCACCTTCACCCTTTCCAGGCTTATTCATACATATATATTTAACATAGTTTTAATCTTGTATACAATGCTGTGTTCAGTTGTTTTCATTTATTATGTCTTACCCATTTTTCCTTAGGCTACACAGTTGGTAAGTGCCATTTTGGTATACTTAATTAAAATGATCCACCTTTTTCAAAAACTTGATCTACACTTACTACTACTGCACTGTATACTTGAAAGTTGCTGAGAGTACACCTTAAGCATTCTCACCACACTGAAGAGTTAATTATGGAAATTCTGTGAGGTGATGGATGTGTTAATGCTCTTGATCTTGGTGCATTCTACAATGTATATGTATATAAAATCATCACTTCATACGCTTTAAATTATTTGTCAATTATTTCTCAATAAAGTTAAAAATTTTTTAAAATTGATTTAACTTATAAATAAGAGAAATTCCCATTTTTCCCTGGAAATTCCAAGTGTTACAAAGCCAGGAGACTATTAGTCCCAGCGATTATCCTAAACACGCCCCAGCTTGGCTCCAAGTTCCCAGGGGTCTCTGCCTGACTTAGGTGAGCACTGTCACTGCAGGTCCTCATGTGCCATGTGGAGTGGCTGAGATGGCCTGGGTCACAACTTTGGAGGTCGGGGCCCCTGCCATTCAGCAATGGGCTGTAAGAACTAATGAGAGGTGGGAACAGGCAACCATTCCCAAGTCCACACTGGCCTCTCCAAAGTGCATTCCCAAAACGCCCCAAATGCCAACACCTTCATAAACTTTTCCCTGGTGGCCCTAGCCACAAGTGGTCTCTGCTTCCCCTGAGTGCCTGAAATCCTCTATTTTACCTCTTTTGGGACATGAACTGTACTGTCCACTAGACTTCCCCAAGAGAGTGAAACTGACTAAATGGACTGGGCTGTAATTCGAGTAAAGCAACCAGGGCTTACTCATCTTCATCTCCCTCACAGTGCCCATTATGATGCTGAGCACAGCAGGTCTTCAACATTAATCTATTCAATGAATGCAAAAGTGGGCTGGGAGCATGATGCATTTGATGATGTGAATGAAATGACGTTTCATCCTGGAACAGATGGTTCTTACCAGCTCACAAGAAAATATCCTATTTTGCATCTGGTGCGATCTTACTTTCAAAATTTTATTAATTATGGTATACAAAATATTTAAGGTTTGCAAATGACGGTCATATATGTACATCTTCTAAGAGCTTAACTGCAAAAAAGGCGAGAGTCTGCAAAGTAATACCTGAGGCACGCGCTGGTGGCATCACCCTACTCCCAACCACCTATACCTAACCCTCCACCATCTTTTGTAGGCCTGTCTCCCTGGGCCTGTCAAAAGCACCCCCAACACTGCTTGGCCTGCTGTTGCAATTATTTCTTGGATATTACCGGACCCTGTCTATTGACAAAAAAATACCTTTTGTAACCTGTGTGGTATGGGGACATTTTTTAAAAAGGGAATTTTTATTTTCCAATTTAATCCAGGAATACCCTGGGTTAACTGTGTTGTCTTGTTTTAAGCCTACTTTTCAGAGATTAAATGCTAAATTCTCACGTTCTTCAAAAACCCATAATTTCTCAGGGCCAATGAGAAAACTGCCCAGGTAGCCAAATGCCTGCAATTTTACCACTGACCATGAAGAAATGTACTTGACAGCTATTATACAAATCACTGGTCATTGGAGGAAAGATACTACATAATTCTAAGTACTGTAATGCATGAAATATAAATTTATTAAAAGATGAAATTCAAGGATGAACTTTAGACTATTCCTATCGCTGGCCTGTTTTGCCAGGTACAGAAGATTATTTGGATGCTGAAGCATACTGTGAATATTTCCTCCACAGACGATAAAGAGCTTTCATTAGAACAAGAGAGGAGAAAAAAACCTAAGAGAACAAAAGCTAAGAGTTCCAAGTTTTGGTGGCCATGTTTCCCATTGGGCTATTGTGTAAGAAGAGTAATACTATATTTTTTTTTCTATTCACAGATGGGAAAGAGTAAAATTTTGCTTTATTTAAGCCCAATAGCAATAATCTTACATGGGTTTCAGAAAAATGATACACATTTTACTGTGGGATAATGAGGACCATTAGTTATTAGAGAGAACAAATTATTTTCTTTCAATTCAACACACTTATTCATTCACTCATTTAATAGACCATCCTCTCTCCTTTTCACTAAAATGGCCTTCCCATACAGAACACCTGGCCATGCAACATGCCACCAGACAGGCTTTAGGAGGTGTGTTGACAGGGAGAAAAATAGTCGGAGAATTTCCAAAGTGAAGCCACAGGATAAAACCAACACTCGATGCTTGCCTTTCATTTCAAGGAAAGCAGTATAAAAGCAATAGAAAAAGAAAAAGGTAGTTGAAAAATACACTTGCTCTCCACAAAAGAGTCTTAAAAATAAAAAATCATGAACTTAATAATTTTCCTAAATGAAATTATGCCATTATTCCTGATTTCTTTGTACTAACTAAAAGGACAAAGTATCAAACTTCACTGAAGTTTCAACACTGTAATACATTTCATTAGTCAAAGATAAAAACTACATTAAAAGCAAGAGAATTATTTTATGTCTGTGATTAGGCAGTTGGAGGGCTTATATTTTATGTATACATTTGTACACTTCAACTTATTTAACAGTGTCAGTTCACTAACTGCAGTTTTTTTAATATAAAGAAAACAGATTTAGAATTTTAAAAACAAATTACAGTAATTTTATGCCTATAGCTTGCACCTCTTAGAAACCATGCACCCCCTAACACTCTCCTTACTTTCCCACCACTTTCCAACCCCCTCCCTCCTCCTCTCTAAAACCACAGGCTAAGTAAGAACTGGTAACAGGGGCCTCAAATCCTCTAGTGAAGTACAGCCACCCTGGTTTTTCACTCAGGGTGGAGGAATAAAGGATGCCGATCACAGTGTGGCTCCCGCACAGGGCAGGGAGCAAATGCCTGCACAGAGCTGCCCGGAGACCTTCCATGCTTTCTACAAATCTTCATGGTAGCTGGCATTTGCTGTCCTGCAATTCACTAATGTGGACCTCCTAGGGGAAAAAGAGGGAGAGAGAAAGGACTACAGGATTTCTCACTAATGCAGGTGATGCCATCACCACTGGTGATGGTAGGAGGTGTAGTGGGAAAAGAGGACAAGCAGGGGAGGAGGGAAACGGCGCAGTGAAGACAACTTCACAGGTCCTCAGTGTAAGAACTGATGTCAAGTGGCAAAAGACAAAAATCAAAAAAAGATAGAAAGGGGTATAGCCGCAACTCCTTGAGAGCTGAGGACGCAGATCCTTCCTGGAGCTCTGACTGGCTACCTGGCACCAAGAGCTTGCAGGTCGGGGCTGGGGGAAGGGTGGGGGGGATAGACGGGGACTGGGCGGGACTGTGCACAAGCATGGAAGGCTCCCACTGTGGACTGAACTGGTCAGTAATAACATGAACGCTCTAAAGATGGGCCTCATGAGGCTACCAGCTTTGAAAATCATTTGTGAAAACTGGATTCATAAGGCAGCTGCAATTAGGATAAAGTTCGTGTTTAAGCAAGTCAAAATCTGCCCACTGTTTAATTTATAGTTATCTTAAATATGACCCCAGAACCAACAGAATCAGTGCGGTCCCCTCTGGGACCAGTGTTGAGATACCTGAGCAGGCATCAGGCTACCCCTGGGCAGGCTCCACCACCCTTCACTCAAGCGCTCTTCGGCTGAAATACAAGGTTCTGTCTGCTCTTATCTTTTTCATGTCCCTCATGAGGTGGCACTCGTTCCCTCTACTCCCGCTCAGCGCTGGGCCACCGGGAAATTTAAAACCAATGAAGTAAAGGGTAGCAATTAGCCTCCAGGCCAGGTTCTTGGTGATACTAACAGAAAAACTGGGAGATCTACTCTTTAAAGAAATGGTTCCACTCAGGAGTTTTTGGTGCTTATGTTGGGGGGGGGTGGCAGCCACTGGTCCAGGGGGATGCAGTGGGGAGAAGAGGGAGCATTAAGAAAATGAAGCTCCTGCAACTTCACATCCACATCTGCTTAGGGACCTCTGATACGGCTCTCTGAGCTAAGAACAAGGCAGCAGAGTGTGCAGCACAGTGGTGAGGAGCACAAGATGTGGAGTCACAGAGAGCTGGGTCCCCATCTGACCACAGCCAGCCACTTGAGAGCTATGCAACGAGACCAAGTTAGTTACTTCTCTAAGCCTTGGCTTCCTTCCTTGTAAAATGGAGTGAATACAACAGACCCTTATGAGGTTGGTGTGAAGATTAAATTAGATAACATATGCAAAGTACTTATTACAGTATCCGCCAGAGTAAGCACCCAAGACAGGGGCGAGAAAAAAGAAGGAAGCTAAAAACTACTGAGTACTTACACTCCCCTTCTCACAGCCGAGGATGTATAAACATCATCAAATACAACTCAACTATGAGAACACACTGTATGGCGATTTGGGTAGCAGATTTTATCTTCCTCATTATGTTTTGCTTAGGCAAATGTTAAAAATGAGTTTCCACTTCCAGAGCAGACAATGGTGCAGGGTAGAAGAGTCAGGGCTGGTAGGCAGGAGTTCAGAAAAATACTCACCAGGGCAGGATGACAAACATGTGACTTACTCATTCATCTGTCCAATCACAGCCCACACACGCATAGTGAGCACTAACTATGTACAAACCTTTTTTTTCCTTTTGAAATGTTATTCAACTTTTAGTTAGTTAACATATAGTGTAATATTGGTTTCAAGAGAAGAATTCAGTGATTCATCACAAACAGCACCCAGCGCTCATCACAAGTGCCCTCCTTAATACCCATTGCCCATTTAGCCCAGCCCCCACATCCCTCCCTCCATTAAGTTAAGCTCAGTTCTCTATCACTACGAGTCTCTTATGGTTTTCTTCCCTCTCTTTTTGTTCCTCCCCTTCCCATATTTTCATCTGTTTTGTTCCTTAAATTCCACATATGAGTAGAATCATATGGTATTTGTCTTTCTCTGGCTTATTTGGCCTAACACAATACACTCTAGCTCCATCCATGTTGTTGCAAATGGCAAGGTTTCATTCTTTTTGACAAAACTATGTACAAATCTTATGGACTGGAGGAGTGTGGACACGTGTATGCAGAAGCCTGGCAAGAGAGTGGGATGTGGCTGCTAACAGCACACACTGAGTACTCCCTCTGCTCCAGGCCTGTGCAGAGCATCACACATGTATCATCTATTGCTCCCTCAGAGCAACAGCAGTTTACGATTCCAGAAACCAAAGCTTAGATCAAGGTTAGAGGCTTGCAAAAGCCACAGAGCTTGTAGATAGCAGAACCAGCATGTAAGTCTAAGTCCCTATGAAGTCAAAGCCCATGTCTTAAGCCAGACACTTCAATGAGGGGGAGAATTTTCCATGAAGCACAGACAGAATGAGCAATGCCTTATGTAGGGGATCCCTAAGTATACCAATTAAGAAAGAAGGCTAGGAGCTCCAAAGTTAGAGTCTACCACTGCCAGAGTAAAAGACTATGTGAGATGTCAGTGCCATCTGGACTTTATAGATAGTGAGGCACCATCTAAAGACTTTATAAGGCAGTATTCTAAAAATATTCATCGTTGCATACAATGGGATAGAGTAGACATCTTAAATCAATGTAACTCTTTACATGCTGGTCATCTAGAAATGAAATCAGAGCAAGTAATGAAACACATTTCTAAGCACGAGACAACAATCTGGTGCGACAGCAAAAAGTCAAAAAATGCTGAGGTTTCAGGGTTGACCAGCACCTCTTGGGATGATGAGAAATTAGGAATCAGTTAATTCCTGGAAGGTAACAACATGCCTAGTTTTCAAAGAATTTAAAATAAATTGAGAGTAGGATATTCATAGGGAAATGAATACTAGAAATTAAAACTTTTAATTGTTAAAAAAGCTGTGTATTCTCACTTTATAGAAAAATACATTTAGAGACATCACAACACCATCGATCTCCTTATTACTAGAAGTTCACCAATGAAAGCTACAACAGTGTAAGCTCAGATACTGTAACTATGCCTAAAATCCCTTCATTCCTTCTCCTGCCTTCCCTCTCTTCCCTCGGCATTTACTGATTGAGTGCCTACTATGGAGCAGGCATGTGGCTATAGAGGTAGCAAGCACATGGGGTCCATAGTCTATGAAGGGAGATAGACAGTAACCAATCAATCACAAAAATAAATGCCCAACTATAAACAAAGAAGTGCTCGACACACACCACACCTATAAACAAGGATCACAACAGGTGAGGGAGGACTGTGGGTGCTGGTCGAGCCGGGTAAGAGGCTATGTGAGCTGGGGACACTTACCTAACCATGTTGCAATGAGGACAGCATCAATTCCGTCTATTGGCTCACAGATCCGAGCCACAACTGGGTGGATCTGCTGAGCCAGGTAGTACTGGGTGTCAATGGTTAAATTGTCCTGTTTCTGTAGCTGCTCAGGTGCATAGGCCCGCTGACTTGCAGTGAGGTTTGACCCATCCTACAAAAGGACATGGTACAGGTAAAGTTGTAGGAAATTCAGTCACACATACATGCTTGGCCAAAAAGATGGACAATAGGGGCGCCTGGGTGGCACAGCGGTTAAGCGTCTGCCTTCGGCTCAGGGCGTGATCCCGGCGTTATGGGATCGAGCCCCACATCAGGCTCCTCTGCTATGAGCCTGCTTCTTCCTCTCCCACTCCCCTTGCTTGTGTTCCCTCTCTCGCTGGCTGTCTCTATCTCTGTCAAATAAATAAATAAAATCTTTAAAAAAAAAAAGATGGACAATAATTCAAATTTTATATATTCAATTTCAAACACAAAGAAGTCCTTTCGACCTATTGGTGAGCATTTCACATGTATCTAAGAGGAGGAAGATCAAGGAAAACATGTCACCCACTGTCCAAGAATGTAAATCCAGCATGTGTTGTGTTCTATTTTTTGTTGAAACATGAAACCAACAAGACGGCATGACTAGATTAAATAATTCCACCTGCCATATCACAGAACCACACTGAGAAGACTTGCTAACTATTAGTCTAGTCAAAAAGGCCTTTTAGGAGTGATGAGAAAAAACATGTGTGGTCCTTTTATTATGTTAACACAATCCCTTCATGGAAGAATTCTTGTCATAATCTCATCTTTAAGCCCCCAGGGTGATATTTTCTATGAGAGCTTTATGTATCGAGAAGCAAATGAGCAAGGGGAAAAGAAAAGGGTATGAAACCCACATAGTAACTTATATACAAGATATAATAGGAGTAAAATTAATGAGCTATCTTGGTGGAGTGGCAACACTCTAGAAGCAAAATATTTGGCCACTGGAATGAAGGGCATGCCATTTTGCACTGTTTACATGGCTCTCCTCAAGGAAAGAAAGATGAGTTGGAGAGTATCTTTCAAAGGCTTCCTCTTAATAAAAATAAAAGTTGTATAATTCTATGTAATTGGTCCATATACAGCCCTGTGGGTGAGGTCACCATCACCTGTGAATCAAAAGAAGTCATCACACTACTGGACCAACACCCGACAACTCACTCCACTCCTCCTCTTTTCTACAACAACAGAATTTAATAATCAGACTAATCAATATTAACTATTCACAGTACTAAGCTGCTCTGCAAAACGGATAACATTAATCCTATTCTTTCATTCCTGCTACAATTAGCCCCTTTTCAGCTCAGCATCCAGCCCAAAGCAGAGGCTACTTGCACACCACTGTCTTCAGACTGGAGGCAGAGGCCTCTTTCTCTGGCAAGGCTCTTGATGGAAACAAACTGGGATGTTTATCAACTAGGCCCTACTTAGTCTAGGATAAAATGAAATACTTAGAAAGCAAACCTTGGATTAAAAGACTTGTCACGTGTTATATGTAACTAATGAATCACTGAACACTACAACAAAAACTAATGATATACTATACAGTGGCTAACTGAACATAATAAAATAAATAAATATTTAATGTAGATTAAAAAAAAAAAGACTTGCCAAGTAATTTTTTTCCCAGAGTTCACAACATGGTAAAAAAAATTAGGCAGAATTCATCAACTTTAATTGTTGCTCTTTGTGAAGTCTGAATTATTAGATGAGAGTAAGATGACAGCCAATGACAAAAAGAGGGTAAAAAATCCCTAGGCAATGACTTCATTAACACCTGAAACCTGATCAATTTACAGAATTGTATTTTTTTTTAAACTGGTCTGTCCTTAAGATTATAGCAATACTGAGGGGCGCTCAGTCAGTTGACCACTGGAATCTTGATTTTGACTCAGGTCATGATCTCAGGGTCAGGAGAAAGAGCCCTGCATTGGGCTCCACGCTTGGTGTACAGCCTGCTTGAGATTCTCTCTCTGACCCCCCCTCTAAAAAAAATAAAGATTATATAGCAATGTTAAGTTTACTACTTTTTAATGGTCAATAAAAATCAAATTTATACAGGGGCGCCTGAGTGGCTCACCTGGTTAAGCGTCTGCCTTTGGCTCAAGTCATGATCTCTGGGTCCTGGGATCGAGTCCCCCATCAGGCTCCCTGCTCAGTGGGGAGTCCTCTTCTCTCTCCCTCTGCCCCTCCCTCCAACTCATGCTTGCTTGCTCACTCTCTCTCAAATAAATAAAAGCTTTAAAAAAAAAACCAATTTTCTACAGGCAAATTTTTTTTTAAAGGCATGTGAGTTATTCTCTAATATATCATTAGAAGATGTTCTCACAGTAAGTTTTTAAAAAAGCAGTTGAAAATTTCTAAGCATGTCCTCAGTTAAGAAAATTTTTATTTTTTTTTTAAAGATTTTATTTATTTATTTGACAGAGATAGAGACAGCCAGCGAGAGAGGGAACACAAGCAGGGGGAGTGGGAGAGGAAGAAACAGGCTCATAGCGGAGGAGCCTGATGTGGGGCTTGATCCCAGGACGCTGGGATCACGCCCTAAGCCAAAGGCAGACGCTTAACCGCTGTGCCACCCAGGCGCCCCAAGAAAATTTTTACTTTAACCATATAAAGTACCAGTTTCAACACTGACCCAAACATATTTCTTATTGTATTTAAAAAATCTGAGCCCAAACATGACTAAATTAAAAAAGAATTTGTAAGACAGGTTTTGCTGTGTCGTGTTGTGTTGTGCTGGAAAAACATTCAGGCCATGGGGGCGCCTGGGTGTGATTCAGTTGTTAAGCGTCTGCCTTTGGCTTAGGTCATGATTCCAGCATCCTGGGATCAAGCCCCCCGTCAGGCTCCCTGAGCCTGCTTCTCCTCTCCCACTCCCCCTGCTTGTGTTCCCTCTCTCGCTGTCTCTCTGTCAAATAAATAATAAATAAAATCTTTAAAAAAACAAACAAACAAACATTCAGGCCGTGACATAAGATATATCCCTCACAGGCCTAATTCTCAAACCTAGCAAGATCCCATGGTATATGCAATAACGTGTGGTGTACACCTTTAAAACCAGATTAAGAAGCAATGTTGGTCTTCCTTGAAGTGCCTATGTAGTAATTCATGAACTTCACAAAGTACATACTTCACAGAGACAACCAGGTGCAGTCAATTCATTCAAAACTATGTCGTCATCTTTAGTAGGAAACTAACGGAAAAAAGTTATTTAAATGGGTGACAAGTGGGCCCCTTAAAACAATTATGTTAAAGGCATGCCTTACGGAAATTACGTCTAATGAAAGTTAGATAATTGAGGTTTAAAACAACTAACAAGTGGAAGTTGATTTAAGATCTTAGCAAATAATTGATGTAGGTTTTACAAGTCAATGGACTACAATATAAATCCGACACCAAAAACATTACTCTCTGAACTCATCTGCATTTATAGTCAGAATAAATTATCAGTAGACTACTACACCTCTAAATATAAATTTCAAACAAAACAGAACCTGTCTAGGAAACAGACTATTCGTGGAGCGCACCTTTGCTTAAAGCAGTATAGTTCTCTTCAAAGTGTATCATCATACATTTTCAAAAAGATATCTAAAAATATGGTTGTGTTAAGAAACAGAATAATTTGAGTGCTTAAAAGCAAAAGAGTTAGGGAGCTTTGATTCACAAACATGCTCAAAGTGGGCCTGACCCACTACTAGGGGACAGAGGCAAATTAAAGTCCTACGGCTTTTCTTGGGATACAATGAGAAACATAAACAAACAAACAAAAAAACATGAACTGTAGTTTTAATAAGCAAGTAAGTTAAGGCCCAGCACCAGTCGATGGGGAAAACGCTGAAAATATATTAAATTGGATTTACCATACTACATTAGCATCAGCATTTTAGAGCTTTTCTAGCTCGATAAGACCTGGGAAAAAGAAATCATAAGACCCAATATCTAGACATCAAGGAACATAACCTTGACTTTTAAATCTATCAATCATACTACCATACATCTCCATTTCAGATTTAGCCAAAACATAATTGTGACTGGATTTCATTATTAGATGTTATTTCATGGAACGTATAAAATTTTTGAAAGCTATATTGCCATCTGCTCCTGTCATTAATAATCTAAAAGCTTTTCCATGTATGTGAAGTCATAAGTGAAAAAAAACTAGCCTATTTACCAAAATCTTTATTTGCATAATATGAAAATTGTTTTTTTGAGATGAGACTTGTCAGAGGCAATATGCAAAGCACATTAAGGGCTTGAGCAAGTCAGACATTTATGGAAATATTTTCCTGCAGGAATTGGCTTTCTGTAACAGTTCTTAATCAAGGGTAACCCTAGGAGGGAGACAGAGTCAAGTGCTGATTCCTGTCCATGTACTTAAATCATTTGTTATGTACATCATCCACAGTACCGAGCAGATATTAGCAGATAATTTTTAAATTCTGAAAAGACTCTATGATTTAAAAACACACTCATTGTAGTTTGACAAAGATCAATCATAATGCAATGAAATTTAAGGCTTATCTAATTTTTTTTTACTGTAATAACAAAATGCAATAATTAATTAATTAAAAAGAAAGTCTTATAACACAGATGAACTATACCTTTTGGTAAGTATACCACACAATAGTAATTTTAAAGAATTTGGATAAAGGCTGTGACTTTTTTTTTTCTCCAAAAGGAAGAGATGAGACTTCTCCTTTGTTTCAACTGGAGTTAAGTGCTTTCAAAGAAAAAAACTGCTCTTGTGTCCTACCCTCTCTCCTCATCTCTATCAGAGGCATGCTACTCTCCAAAGAAACTGGTTAGTGGTTTAAACCTGTGTTCCAGAAAGGGTAGAGGTTCCTCCGAGGTGCCACATGGAAGAGGGAGAAGGCAAGGAGGTGGGTTCTAGGACCCCTCCGCTCAAAACACAACAAACAAACTGGTGAGATCATCTGCGCTTTCTTCCTCCTAAGGTATATTTTTGGGGTCTCACACCTTTCTCCCTATTATCAAGCACTTCATATATTTTTCAAGTAACTCTCTGAACATAAGCTAGGGAAAATGTATTTACTCTCTTATTCTAAGTATTCATAATGGAATCTGTGGCAAAAGGAATGATAATGGACTACTGCTGGACATATGACCAAACTTACATACATTTTCACTGAAGTTAATTTAGGGTTGAAACAGCACCTACTGTTGCGCATCTGTCAGACCAAAACAATTTCAGTGAACCAGGACAGTGGGTCTTAAGTGTTGTGAAAATTTTAATAAAATACGCCATACCTCTGACTAATGCTTCAAATGTTATAAAACCAACCAGACTAACCCATCTCTTTACAGCATCAATTATTTGGAAGACCATTAAATAAGACACTGTGGTGATATGAGTTTTACTTTGGGTTATGGGATCCAGGAGTCTTATTAATTGCTATAGTTTTACCTGACAGATGACATACGACACAGTATCTCCAGCTTTCACCTTTCTGCCTCCTTGAGAATTCATCCAGAGGGCAACATGTACATGAGGTAGGCTTTTTTTATCAGGGTAATCCTGGGGATCCTTTGTCAATGCCTAAAAGTGAAAAGGAGAGAAAAGCCCCAAACTTTAAAATAAAACCTTTCTCACACAGATATACACTAAACGCACCTTTTCTAGAATCCTATCTGCCACATAAACATAAAAAGGACAGAAGCTATATGCAGAAAACAGTGCCACAGTCTTTAGCCATTCCATCCTCAAGGCCCCTCCCTCCTTCATAATATAACTAATATATTACAACTAACTAATATAACCAGATGCAACTCTGGCAAAAAAGAAATAGAAGTTTATGGGCCATGGCACATAGTACTTACATATAAAAAAATTAAGACTATAAATTCAGTTTTCTATCAGGCCTTTAGTTTCTCTGAATGTCTGCAATTCCCTCGCTGAATTAAGTGGTTAGTAAGGACTGATGGAGATCGGCTACTCTGACTTAATGATCTATTTCTCAAAGGCTCTTCTAGCCTAAATAAACCTCAAAGGTACCAGAAATCGGTGGATTTATTTACACTTTCAATTTAAGCTCTACTAAGGCAGAAAGAACGAGTTTCTAAGAGAAAGTAAGCCCCATGAGAGCAGGAACCTGTCAGCCTTGCTTGCAGCGGCGTTCAGGGCTCAGAACAATTCTTGGCATAGAGTAGCAACCAAATGTTTGCAGAATTATTCCGCTCACTCTGCAATAATTCACTAAGTTCAAGCACTGTAAAGTACTGTGAGAGGAATAAGACAGTCACTGGTCCTAAGTCATCTGCTATCAGTAGATGATTCCTCATTCTGCAAATAAAAACTCTAAAATAAGCCACATGTAAAATAAAATAAAATAAAATAAAATAAAATAAAATAAAATAAAATAAAATAAATAAAATAAGCCACATGTACCATAAGGGAGATGTGAACAGTGTTAGGGAGAGAGTTTAGAGAAGCAAAGATCACTTCCATCTGGGAGCAGAAATCACAGGAGAAAAAAACTTGAGCTGGCATGTGAAGAAAAAGAGGATTTTAAGAAAAGGTGACAGGAGCAAGAACATTCTGGGCAGATAAAAGCAAAAGTTAAAAGCAAGAGGTAACACAAAATACAGTCCGTCAGCCTGAAATTCAGTATGCACAAAGCATAGGAGGGAGATATCTAGTTCTGTGGCGGGTTTCAAAAGACAAAAGGAAGGGCAGCGGACAGGGTGCTGCATGACCAGATCATCTCAACATGGTCTTGCAGATTCCTAGGGGTTCCGGATACCCTTTCAGAGAGTCGAGAGGTCAAAATTATTGTCCTAACAATACTGCTTGCACTGGTGATGCAGAAGCAATGGTAGGTAAAGGTTCTTATGCCTCATAAACACAAATCAGGGCAGCCACACTGAACGGTGCTACCACTTGTATTCTTTACCACCACACACTCAGACAGACACACACATACACACACACACACGCCAGTTTCACTAAAGAATGCCCTTCATGGAAGAGAAAACGTTATTAGTTTTTTAAGCTTCTGACCTTGAACAGAAGGCTAGTACTTTGTGTAACAAAATAAGAAGTACACACAAGGCATGTCTACTGTATACTGAAGAGGGAAGGTTGCTTGAGGAAAAGCACTTGTGCGACTGTTCTGAGTTGCAAGCTAAACTAGCTGCCTTGTTCACAGAACATAATTCTTCCTTGCAAGCATGACAGGCCAACTACTGCTATTAAAATGTGGGTCTCTGGCAGACAATTTCTCAAAGAAGAACGGGGTGAGCCTGCAACTTCAAGAGTAACAACTGGTAGTACATCTTGCCTATGATAAAATTCAACCTTTCAAGCACAAATTAGAATTTTGGAAAACTTATTTGCATGTGTGTGAGCCTGACAGCTTTTCAATAAAGACTTTTTTGATGATATAGGTAGGAATATTTTAAAATGCAATTTTTGATAATGTACAATGAAATGCATCAATATTTGGAAGATCTGTAAAACCCAGGAAATTATCCTTTCACAAATGACCAAAGCATTAAAATGCCATGCATGAGAAAAATATCTATTCCAAGTACAACACAGACCAACAGATTTTTCACGTGAGAGTACAGAAAGTTCACTGTTAAGGTTTCAGATGTCCACATTACAATAATTTTTATGAAAATGCTACTTAGATAATACTGGTGTAGAATCAAAGAAGAGGGGCGCCTGGGTGGCACAGCGGTTAAGCGTCTGCCTTCGGCTCAGGGCGTGATCCCAGCGTTATGGGATCGAGCCCCACATCAGGCTCTTCTGCTATGAGCCTGCTTCTTCCTCTCCCACTCCCCCTGCTTGTGTTCCCTCTCTCACTGGCTGTCTCTATCTCTGTCAAATAAATAAAATCTTTAAAAAAAAAAATCAAAGAAGAATACATACAACTATCCGAAAAGTCCTGAAATATTTTTCTCCAGTTATGTATCTGTGTGAAAATGGATTTTCTTCCTATACTTCAACCAAAACCACACATCACGACAGAATGGACACTCAAGTGGATATGAGAATCCAGATGTTTTCTACCAAACTAGACATTACAAAGATTTGCAAAATTACAAAATGATGCCATTCCTCCAGGTAATTTTTCATTGTTTTGAAATATATAATTTTCAAGGAAAAGTTATTTTTGTAATCACATACTGGGCTCATTGCTATTTTGAAACAAATGCATAAATGCTTTAAAAGTTTCTCAGTTTTAATTTCTAACAGTAAATATTAACACAGGCCACATAAACAAAAGCTCTTACAGTCCCCTCAATTATTTGAAGAGTGTGCAAGTGTCCTGAGACCAGGAAATGTGAGAACTGCTGGAGCAGAATAAAGCAGGTCCTCCAACAAGGCTGCATATACCCACATCATGTCCACTTTCTAAATCGTACACTCAAGTGCAGGAGAGTGCCTAGGAAATGCTCCCAAGTATCTGAATCTCCTCTAACCTGCATTATGCAGAGTCTTGATTGACTGGAACGGGTATTACTGCATAGAAATCTTAATCAATATAACTCTACTTAAAAAAACCATTATCTTCTTCAATTGACCATACTTCAGAGCAATATTAAGAAATTCTGAATTTCATGTGACATACTTTCCAATTAGATTGGGGCTATTTGGGGATCTTACAAGCTACTTTTAGAAGGCTTGATTTAAAAAAAAAAAAAAACAACAACCGCTTCCTGGTGTTTTAGGCTCAAGTTAACCAGGGCTATACAAATCAGCTGTGAAGTACTTTGTGTTACCTTATGAAAAATATCTACGCTAAGATTGCGGTAATTCAGAAAATCACACATGATGTTTTTCACTTGTTTTTAACAACAAGGGCTAAAATCTCTGGAAAGGCAAATCTCACCACTTTACCCCTCCATCCTAGGCTAGCCTCCTATTTTCAATCCCTCCCAAGATGACAAAAATATCCCTAACTACAGATATTCTGTCATAAGACCATCCACAACCAGTCACATACAAAGACTCTTCCATTCCACTTCCTTTGAAAGCAATGAAATGTAAAAATGAATTGCTCCCAAGTTTTAAACATTGCAAGTATTCAGACAAATGTTAATCAAGACACATCACCTTTGACATATACAGCTTGCTGTAAAAAGACTTAGGAATAAGTATGATATAGATAGTCCTTTCATCAGAATTCACTGCACTCCTGTCAACACTGCAGAAATCTGTTTTATTTTTAAAAAGTATTAAAATATGGGACAGTAAATATCTTTGAAAGACCATTTCCATCTTGTAAACATGGACCATGCTTTGCTTATTCAATTTTACATCCCAGAATGTAGCACTTGCACATAAGAGGTACTGCATGTTTGATGAATGGAAGAGTAGAAAAGCAAGTGAATTCTTTTAATATTCACTGAACAACTGTTATTTGCCAGCTACTACATCAAGTGAAATGGAGAATATAAAGACAGTAAGTCACAATTTTAGCTCTGCCACAGAAAATGAAGGCACAGCCCTAATCACATCAAGTATTACTATTATTGTTATGATAATAATGTCACTATAAATTGATAATTAGTGAAGCTGAATGATGGATACATGGGGATTCATAATACTATTCTCTACTTTTGTATGTAAGTTTAACAATTTTGATAGTAAAAATTTCAAAATAACAAGACTGCAGACCGTTCACAAGCACTCGGAGACCACCAGTGCATTGGCAACTCTGGTTTCTTTGCGTACTAGTCATACGGTGTCATCATTCCTATAAGATGACAGTGTGGGCGCACTGGCCTGGAGGACACACGCTCAGTGTTCTTTACCAATAATGTGGTCATGTTTTGATTCGGCCTTCCCAACTCCTGCCTGGAACCCCTTGTGAAAGAGGGCCCACATTTCTAAGGTAGATCGTGTCAGGGATACAATCTGCAAAATCGACGCAAAAATTGATCCAAGGAAGACTGAGGTCATAACTCTTACTAATGCACATTTCTCAGACGGACCAAACAAATTCGGAAAGGAAATCACTTTTTAGATGCCACAAGCGATGCCATGCCAACAGGTAAACACTGCATCGCTTCAAGTGAAGAGCTAGTGCCAAGGCACATGTTCTCTTACAATATTTACTTCTATTTTTTTGTACTTCCATGTAGAAACGAATGTCTTTTTTTGTGACATTAAAGACATCATGGTTAAGGTGTAGGAAACAAATGACTCACCTAAGAATAAATACTAATCCTAAGGATATGCACAGAAAATATTCATCTTCTCTAAAAACCAAAGAAATGCAAATTAAATGCAACCGTGAGACACTGTTTCATATCATAATGATAGCACTATTTTAATATCACCAGTGACATTATCACCAATGAACTATCACCAACATGAGCAAATCTGTGGTGAAACTGGCACACATATTTTGTTCTTATCAATGGGTATCACCCTTGTACAAAGCAATTTGGAAAGAGCCATATAGGTATTTGCATCTTTTGACTCAAGTAGTTCACTTTAAGGAACCTAAACTAAGAAAATAATTCATCCGAAAGCAAAAAGATAAAGAAAGATGTTCAATACAGTTATTTCCAGTATCCAAAATAATGTAAATAATCAAATAGAAATTTTAAATAAAGATATATCAGTGATACATAAAATTAATATGATCATTTTTAAGATAATATAGAAATGTGGAACAATCTGTGTCAAATAAAAACAGATTTCAAAATAATATATATTGTAATTGCTTCAATGTAAAAATATGTTTTCAAGAGTAAGGAACTGTGCAAAAATGACAAGCATCCCTTTAGCACAAGGGGTATCATGAATGAGTTTTAACTCTAAGTCTTCTATTTAATGTCATCATTAGACTCTATTTCATTAAAATTCCTTTTTTGTATCAGCTTTGACAACGAAACCTATTTATCACAAAATGGGTAAAATGGTATTCACAAAATTAGCTTCTGAACTTGTAAGGGTACTCTTTTTAAATGGGGGATAAAAGGAAATCTGCAACCTAACATCTTACATTACGCAGCACTTTGGAAACCAAGGTTTTATTTTTCAAATTAGGTAAGGAAAAATATTCCTCATTTTCAATAACTAAGACTGTCCATAAAGTCTAAATTACATAGCTGAAAAAGAAAATAAAAGCGCAAGTGCTCTGGCTATAAAGAAAATGCTATCGCCATCTTAATTCTAAAGAACAATGTCCAAAAAAAGCATTTTGATTACAGTACCTATAAGGATCACCTTCTGTGAAAGTCTCACACACACTTACACATGCACGCACACACACACACTGTCTCCATCTTTCTCTAAGCTTACAGACCTGTCTTCCCAAACAACTATAAGTGAGGAAGACTAGGGAGAAGGTAATACTCTCTAGTCCCCTAAGCATCAACTACATCACTCCACAGAATCTCTGGAAATGAGGCTTCTAGCAAGTAAGAGATGGAGAGAGAAGGCCCCTGTGGCTGACATGGCGGCACCACGGCTGGAAGAGGAAGAGTGGTATGCTAACGCTCCATTGGTGAGTTAGTTGTTAAGCAGTTTTCATCACCAGCTAGAATTTATTTCGACTGCAAGGATGAGGTGGTTCTTCAACTAGCTGAAGGAGGCAAAAAACACATGGCAGCAGCTGGGCTCAGCAATAAATGCTACATTTACCTTGTTAATTTCAAACTGGCTCACTGGGACACTGCCATTTAGCACATTTTCTCCAATTTCTATTAACCTCTTCTGAATGTTTTCCACTATAGTGTCTCGGCTTTGATCAGAAAGAATCTGGCCAATGACAAAGCTGCAAAGAAAGAGAGGGATTCATTTTTTAATATTATACTTTATTAATAAAGGAGAGAAAAGGAAGATAAATGCCATTAGATTAACATGTGGACAAGAGCTGTACTGAAAGCTAACATGAGGGTGAATGTCCAAAAGGCCGTTACTATTTGTTTTTTAACATTAACTCTACCAAAGGTTTACCAACCTTGGAATGTCAGGTTTGCCCTTAAACATACAGACCATTTTCTAATGCAGCAGCTAATGCTTCATACAAAATGTGGACAGAGAAAGGTATGTGTTCCATCCACAACTGTATATATCCAATTACAAAATTCACAAGCAGTTATACTCTACTCATAGGTTAAAATTTTAAAAGACAAAAATTTCACTTTCCCCATAAAGCACCAAGATACTAGCTCTGATATCACCAAACTGAGATGACCATTAGTTAGGTAAGCAGAAATACAGATCTTTATGCAAATTTTTTTAAACCCAAAGATTTCAAACTTCTCTTTCTTCAGCTTCATTATATTCCTCAGTGTTCTCCAACCTTATGCTATCCCTGAAAAACTTATTATTCTACCAGACCCCCTCAAAAAACAAGAGAAAAGAGAAATAGGAGTAAGGAAGCCAATATTTTATCCATTTCTGAGAAAATGCAGAGCGAGGGTTTGACAGCTGCATTATAATTTGTCAGAAAAAGAACCCTGACAAAAACATTTGTATAGCTTTAATTACTAATACATTTCTAACTCAGAGAAATTTACTTCTATTATGATGCATCTTTTCTTAGAAAACACAAAGCTGAAGAGAACACTCTAATCGACAGTCTATACAAAGTAGTTTCATCTTTGGGTACATTTGGGGGCAATGAAGCATTTCAAACTCCATTTCATAAAAGGCTAACAGTGACCTATAGTCGGATGATCAACTTTGCCTAATCAAGAATGGTTTTGCAGAAGCAACAATTGCTCAATCTCCCAACTTGAAAGCAAGAGGACTGGAAAACAAGTAAAAAGTGTGAATATTTGGCAATATTAAAATTAATTTAAATTTTGCTTTTTAAAAAAAAAGATTTTATTTATTTATTTGACAGACAGAGACAGTGAGAGAGGGAACACAAGCAAGGGGAGTGGGGGAGGGAGAAGCAGGCTTCCCGCCAAGCAGGGGCTCGATCCCAGGACCCCGGGATCATGACTTGAGCCAAAGGCAGCCACTTAACGGCTGAGCCACCCAGGCGCCCCTAAATTTTGCTTTAAAGAAAAAAAGAATTCTTCTATTTTCAGAATTGGGCAGGTTCATCGAACAGGAATATCTAAAAAGATGGTACATTAAATACCTAAGGATTCAGGCTTTTCTAAATGGATGCTTTAGAAATTAATGTGACCCTTTAAAAAAGGCCTTAGTATCACAATTTCCAGTCTCAGATGCAAAGCTAGGGGGATCAGCCATGACATTTATTATTTCTGAGGTACTTATGGTACTTGAGAACTAGCTCTTAAATTAACCTAAGATTAGTAAAAATCACGTATTTTTTCCTTTCTGCTAGAGATTCATAAGAATCTTTATACACAAATGATATGGATGGGAACAAAGTCTCAGTCTACGGTCCACTAAGAATCCCAGAATATTTAAGCCACAACATGGGAACACCTTAACAATTATGTTCCTGAAAAGGCTCTACAACAATTCAGGAACACAACACAAGGCACTTTCTAATAAGAATATGAAAGCAAAACAAAACAGATACAAGCCAACATCAATGAAACCAACTCTGTAGGGAGCTAAAATGTGAAGGTTCACCCTCACTATGAGTTACAACACCTAAGATGTATCTTACAGCAAGTATCTCTTACTGAGCAAATATAGCTTTTGCTAAGTAAGTTTTAATCTACCTGGGAAATTCCACTCCAAATGAGTGAGAATCATTAATATGCAACAACAACAAAGATATTGCATCCTTGGGCTTTGCAGAATCACAGATCTTCTCCATGTCATTAATACTCCAAGTTTTTACAAACAAACAAACAAAGCAAAAATGAAAGCTGAACTCACTTTCCAGTTTCTTTAGCAAGATCACACCAATCTCTTCGAACTATATCTAACCCTTTCAGCTCCTGTTTGGTGGAGTAATTCCCATCCGACGTTGGCTCAACAACCAGAGCGCCGTACTTCTTTTTCTTCAGCAGTAGCAGAGACTTGAAAACACCATCAATGTCTATTTCAAGCAGTTTGTACAACTTGTTCACTTCACTTTTTACCTGTGAAAATTTCAAGCATTAATACTAGCCCTCCAACATCTACCAGGGAGAAGATGAACATGCTACCAATTCCCAAGAGTTAATCTAAACAGAACTTGAATTCTCACAAGATTAGAATGCGTTTACTCAGGTGATATATAATACAGTATTATGCTGAGTGTGATGCAAAACCACTGAAAGAGCACAGGGACAAAAACAAACTGAAAAAAACACGTAATATAAATATATCATCCCATTCAACCAAAGGACAGAATTGGCAGGGTCCGCCCCAGGAAATTTACAAAAATTATGAAAGTCTTTTTAAATCTAAAAACCAAATGCATGTGCGGGGTGGGTGTCTTTACGATAATTACCTATGACCAACAAAGAATAAGCAGACACTGAAAAGGAAGTAAGCCACTGAAGGTGTTATCAATAGAGATGTTAAAAGGATTTAAGTTCCCTGGTTAGAGAGACTGTGGACTCTGAGAAACAAACTGAGGGCTTCAGAGGGGAGGGGGGGTGGGGGAATGGGATAGGCTGGTGATGGGTAGTAAGGAGGGCACGTATTGCATGGTGCACTGGGTGTTATACGCAACTAATGAATCATGGAACTTTACATCAAAAACCAGGGATGGGGCGCCTGGGTGGCACAGCGGTTGAGTGTCTGCCTTCGGCTCAGGGCATGATCCCGGCATTCTGGGATCGAGCCCCACATCAGGCTCCTCCGCTATGAGCCTGCTTCTTCCTCTCCCACTCCCCCTGCTTGTGTTCCCTCTCTCGCTGGCTGTCTCTATCTCTGTCAAATAAATAAATAAAATCTTTAAAAAAACAAAAACAAAAACAAAATACCAGGGATGTACTGTATGGTAACTAACATAATATATTATTATTAAAAAAAAGTTCCCTGGTTAGCTTTCTATAAAAGATCAACCCTAAAGGCGCTCGTTGGCAACCCTGTCCCAAACCTGCCAGGGACCCCCTCACTCTTGAGAGCTTTCTCTGTATCTTCACTTAAACTTCTATCGCTTTACTCACAAAAAAAAAAATAATAAATGCATATGTCCTTACCTTCAAACTACTGAATTAGAGATTAGATAGTCCAACAAGTAGGTATGTGGCTAGAAATAAGTAAAACCTTGACTATTAAAATAATGTCTAAGGGGCGCCCGGTTGGCTCAGTTGGTTGAGCATCTGACTCTTGGTTTTGGCTCAGGTCATGATCTCAGGGCCGTGGGAAGGAGCCCCACGCATCAGGCTCTGCGTTCAGTGCAGAGTGTGCTTGAGATTCTCTCTCCCCCCCCCGCCCCTTCCACTGCATGTGCTCTCCCTCTCAAATAAACAAATAAAATCTTAAAAATAGTAATGTCTAAGATCTCCCTGTATCTCCCAAAGCACCTTACATATAAGGAAATAACTATATGTTGAACAAAAAATGACCACATCACCTACTCTTTATTGATAAGATCAAGGCACAGCCAATCACCTCTAGGGAAAATACACAGCTTTTTCAAGTCCAATATGAGGACAACAGGCCAGGCCTGCTCTCAGGTGAAGCCTACAGGTCATATTTCACACATATTAGTGGAGAAAGGCAGGAAGTTGTTACTTTGTAAGATGTTATCTTAGTTCTAGTTTATTGGGACAAGATGTTAACACAGCAATTACTGAAGAAACACTTGCTAATTGTAAACTGCAATTAGGAGGCAACAAATGACTACTTTTAAATGTCCACTTTCCTTTTCAAATATATTTTACATACTCTTGTAAAAATTATAAATGTGTGTACATGTATGAAGATAGGTGTTTATCCGTATTAGGATATGAAACCCATCTGAATACTACTGGAGATACAGTTCTCCTCATGCATAATGTAATAATTATAAATATGACAATATTTTAAATTTTTTTAAAAGATTTTATTTGTTTATTTCGGGGGGGGTCAGCATGAGCGGGGAAGGGGCAGAGGGAGAGGGAGAAGCAGACTCCCCGCTGAGCAGGGAATCCTGACTCGGGGCTCCTTCCCAGGACTCTGAGATCATGACCTGAGCCAAAGGCAGATGCTTAACCAACCGAGCCGTACTTTAAATCTAAATTAAAATTTTTTCTGCTTTCTTCTTTTATCGGAAAGTAGACACAGGGTATATCACAGGTGTGAGGCACTGTGAACCCCCTCGCAAGACCCAGAACAGCAGCAGCTAGAGTCAGAGATATCACTGTAGCCAGGCCTAAGCCCAACATCACAAAAGTGTGAGAACACCACAGTCACCAGCCTTAGAAACAAGATGAAAACATCTCACACTGTTTTCAAAGTAAAAATGTATTTATCATTTAAGGAAAAAATACTCTCCATTGAATTTTACCCTTAAAAACAAACAATTGGAGTAGAGGTTAAGAAAAATAAGAGGATGAGGAAATGAGAAGCACCAAGTTTATTATTTTCCGAAGCACGCATGTACACATACATGAATTTATGAAGTTCCATGTTAAAAGAGAATTCACAAAAGCAGGTAAAACAGATAATTTCATCAAATTATCTCACCTTGTTTCCCAATTTATATACTTCTTCCAGATCAGTGCTGTTGGTGTTTATCATAATTGAATCTGTATCTCCATAAATAACTTCAAGATTCATCTAATAAGAAGCAAAAATTATAAAACTTAACAACAAAAACAGTGATCATATACAATGAAACTCAAGATTTTTTATACTACAGAAATTACAGGTTCCGTTGATTTTTCAAAAGTTTATGTTTGTTCTTATCCATATTGTCAGAGGAGTACAATCAAAGATTAAGCTCCAATAAACTAGAAAGGAAAGCCACTGTCACATTAAGAAAACCTAGCTAATTTTCTTAAAACAAACAGACAGCAGAGTGGCAGGGGAAATGTCTAGTTTCAACTGAAACAAACTGTGGAACTGAATAATATAAAGAAGGATAAGAAACTAGGAGGGGGGGTCTATATTTATCCACTGTACCATAAGCTTAGTGTGGTCATGGTGATTTACAAAGCAGAAACATAATGTGTTTTACAATTCAGGGGCACGAATCCATATGAAATTCTTCATAGTTTCAAACAGTATTCAGTAGAATATGAAGAATGCAAAAAAAAAATCAATCATAACAAACAACACTAGAGCACATACAGTATAAAGGCCTAGAAGTAAACTCTAATTAGCACTGTTACTAATTTGCTTGAAACACTCACATATAGGCTTCAAGCAGCGGCTAGATCATATCCGTGTTAGTAAAAGAAAAAAGCTATAATCCATTAGGAGGGATTATAAACGTAAACTAGGCATCCTAAGAAGCCATCTCCAGTCTGTTTGGGTTATAATTTTCCTTGAATACAAAACGTCGCCAGGTATGATATTTAAGAGTCACTGTATAATGAAAATGTTCAGCATTACCTTCTGTACCATCTCCTTTGTATGCATCAAAATCTAAATGAAAGAAAAAGTGAAGATTAATGTATTACATAGTTACAAAACCATTAACATAAGTAAGTACATAGAGATAGATAACCCAAAGACTGGTCATACATTTTAAAGCTCTTCATGGTTTTCTAACTACAAACCTTAAAATAACAGTAACATCGACATAATTTAAAAGTAAATTAGCCTCTATGTTGATTCTTAGCCAGAGATATGTAAGCAGCTCTACTGTAAATATCTACTTAATATTTATGTAAAGCTCTATTTTTAATAAACATGCATAATAAAAACATCCCTTTATGATATGGCAAAAAGGCAAACTATTCTCATTACTAATATTTAAATAGAACTGCATGGCTGAAAAACAAAAGCTTAACAGAGCATTTCAAATCTGGCAATTCTTACCCATGGTATTCAAATCTTAAAAAGTGAAAAAAATAAATATATATGCACTAGATTTAAATTTCTTCTCAAGATTGTAACTTTCCTGAAGGCAGAGAGTAGACCTTCACATATTCTTGGGAGCTAGCACAGTGCCCAGTACAAAGGCAGGGCTCAATAAATATTCGGTGAATAGAGACAAACATCTAGATAATATGTGTAGACAGGATTGCCCCTAGGCCCATATAGCCGCAGACTGGAGACATGTATTACAGAGCCCTATAAACCCTGAACTTAGATTATCTTTTACACCCACCCCTTACTTTCCACTTCCACTGCTTCCTCCGCTTTATTACAGTCTCCTAATTTTGTTCAGGCATTCACTGTCTTATGTTCTTAGAGAAGAAAGCCCTTCCCTTGTCCTGAGGGTGGTGGGTGCTGGTGAATATGGATTAGGCTAATCGATGGTTTGGGTTTTTTTTTTAAGATTTATTTATTTGAGAAAGAGAGAGAGAGGGAGAGGGAGAGCACGAGTAGAGGGAGGAGCCGGAGGGAGAGGGAGAAGCAGGCTCCCCACTGAGCAGGGAGCCTGATGCGGGGCTCGATCCCAGGACCCTGGGATCGTGATCTGAGCTGAAGGCAGATGCTTAACCGACTGAGCCACCCAGGTGCCCCTAATCAATGGTTTTAATAGTGGCTGTAGACTGAAATCACCTGGGGAACTTAAAAAAAAAAAAAAAAACACACACACGCACACAAACAAACAGCAATACCAGCCCAGGTAAGTTTTTTGAAAAAGCTCTCCAGATACTTATGTTGCAGGCAGGGCTAAGGACCACTGGCCTAAGGTAATCATGAAAATCCCATTCTGAAAACGGTTTTCAGTTGACAGTTTGTCCCCTTCCCAACTAGACCACAAGCTCTTGGGGGCCAGAGCACATGTTTGTGCCTAACTTCAGGCTTCACATGTGACAGGTGTTCAAAATACCATTTGCTTGGTGACTGGTGGGTCTCACAGTAATCCCAATTACTTTCCTGAAATTCAGTTAACTCCTAAAAAACATTCACTCTCCACTTCATCTTCACTTTTAAACATCTAAATTGCAGGGAACTGCATTGTGGGAGACTATCTGACAATTCCTTCAGGAAGAGGGCAATAATGAGATCAACCAAGTTAATCACAGTGAGGATAGAACTCCCCCCTTCCATCCCAACAGGCTTTGCCTCCCTATCACAACAGACAAGTCCACAAGGTAACCATTACCTAAGAAAAATACCTCAGACACAATTTGTCAACCTTTCACTGCAACTCAGCATATGCAGGAGCCAATTTCCTCTACTCTTCTTTCACACCATGAACGAAGCCTACTATGTCACCCTTGAGTGTACCTCCAATGTGTACTGGCACCCTTCATCTTTCAGATCTACCACCGCCTCTATTCTCTCCCGCCACCAACTCACAACCATTTCCACGTGTGACCTGAGGGCTGCTACTGAAACGATTTTCTCTTTGACAGCAGAAACCTGGTGTTGGATCTTTTGCACAAAAATGGTAGAAAACGAAGCAAAACATAAAGACTATACTGCAACTGCTTTTCTCCACCTAATAACTTTTATCTTAGAGATTATTTCCTATCTATACACACAGAACTGCCTTATTCTTTCTTACTGGCTATACAGTATTCCATTGTGTGACTCGATCGTGATATATTTAACCAGCGTTCTAGTAATAAACATGTAGGCTGTTTCTGATCTTTACCTTTATAATCACACTTCAACAAATAATCCTTCTTTTTTAAAGATTTTATTTATTTATTTGACAGAGAGAGAGCCAGCGAGAGAGGGACCACAAGCAGGGGGAGTGGGAGAGGAAGAAGCAGGCTCCCAGCGGAGGAGCCTGATGCAGGGTTCGATCCCAGAACACCAGGATCACGCTGTGAGCCAAAGGCAGATGCTTAACGACTGAGCCACCCAGGCGCCCCTCAACAAACAATCCTTATACATAAATAAACTGCCAGTAACAAGATAAACTCCTATAAGAAGACTTACTGGGTCAAAGGTTATATGGGTTCAAATTTTTTATAAATATAGCCAAATAGCTCTCCACAGAGGTTACACCAATTTCTTTTTTTTAAAAAAGAATTTATTTATTTGACAGTGAGAGAGAGAGAGGGCACACAAGTAGGGGGAGCAGCAGGCAGAGGGAGACAGGCTCCCCACTGAGCAGGGAGCCTGATGCGGGGCTCAACCCCAGGATCCTGGGATCACAACCCGAGCCAAAGGCAGACGCTTAAAGACTGAGCCACCCAGGCGCCCCAGAGGTTATACCAATTTCTGAGGATAGTTTCATCGCCATCTTTCCAGGGGACCTCAACAATAGCCAATGACTATGCTCGACTTCAGGTTCAAGGTCCTCACCACAGCACGTCAACTCTTCAGTCCATTCTACAGGAGACAATCCACAACCAGGCTGATCCTGACCTAGCACGCCTCTTCACTAAGCACTTCTACACGGCAGGTACCACAGTGCCCTGTCTGGACCAACGCTTACCCAAGTGCTAAAGAGCAGAATCACCCGAAAGCCACCCTTGATTCAAACTGCTCACTGGGGAGGGCTCAACTGCTAGATACCCTGTGCACTACCAAATGCTTAGTATGAAGCAGAAAGCCTGGTGCACAGGAGCTATTGACGATTATTTGTAAAATACTGAACGAATAATCCTAAGGAGTGGGCAGTATTACAAACCCCATTTTATAGATGAGTAAGATTAGACCCTCTGATTTTACCCAAAATAACAGAACTAGTCAAGAGTATGATCTAAAAGCTGGAACTTATGTCTCTTTTTCTTTTCAGAATGTTTCACTACCTTGTTAAAAAACCCATACCACATGACTGCTCTGGAAGCCAACAGTTAAAAACTTACACTTCACAGGTATTTTCCCCATTAAGGAAATGCATTTTTAAAAGAAGTCACAGGTATCAAGAAAAGTCTACTGGACACATGGTACAGTGATTACAAGATGTCCGTTCATAAGTTCACTTCAAATTGACAAGCCTAATATTAAAGCTACCCATTCTGACAGAAAATCATTTTATAAGTGCCAACAGCTAGAAAACAGGGCTATAAAGGCTTGCTAAATTCATTAATAAGGCAGTCTGCAGTTATCTGATTTCACAGCAACACCTGCATATTTATCTACTCATTACCAATTGGATGATGGAATTTTTTCAAGCACATTTCAAAAATCTGCCAACTTCAAGTGTAAAAAAATAAACTTTGCGGTTAATTTTTCCCTTAACAAAGTACAGCTGTTGAGAATAATTGTTCAAGATCTTACCCTGTAATGTCAACTGCAGCAGAACAAAGAGTATTTAATTAGCAAATCTATCCAGTAATTCAACACCTATTATATAAAATGCCTTCGTGATTTTATTCAGGATAATTTGCTAAGAGGGTTATTACTGACATTCAGATGGAATTTAAAATTCCTACGCAAGTCGAGTCATAATAGCAGTAATGATCTCCCCAATCAGGAGATTCGGTGTCACACAAGGCTCTCTTGCAATGCAGCAGCCGATTTCCTGACTTCTTAATTCCTGGGCTCAGCTCAGTGAGAGCCCTTCGTGCCGATATTTCAGTCAGCAATACATCTTTAATGGGACTCTATTAAAATAACTAGAACAAAAATGACTTTTTTTTTGGTTAAAAAGAATGACAGCACTGCCATCATATCAATCATTGCAGGCTTTCCAGAACAGTGCCGTTAGGGGAAAAGAGGAGGGGGAAACAGGAAAGGAGTGGGGCTGGGGGTGGGGAGAGCAGTAATTAAAATAATACGAAAAAGT
This sequence comes from Ursus americanus, assembly GCF_024610735.1. Lineage (NCBI taxonomy): Eukaryota > Metazoa > Chordata > Mammalia > Carnivora > Ursidae > Ursus > Ursus americanus. The sequence goes on from NC_142164.1 coordinate 102,735,055, forward strand.
GTTTTAACCCCAATCTGAGCCTCTGAAGGCTGGTGAAGGGTGGTGGGGACTAAAAGGAAATGTGAAGTGTATTTAAAAAAACTCTTTCCCAAAGAAAATAATGTATTCAGAAATACACACACAATGTGATTTACTAAGCAGAAAGAACATGTTTATGACGCCGGGTTTAACAGCGGCAGAGACCTAAGACCAACTTCTACTGACGTGTGTACTTACAGCTTCTCCTGCCGAGGCCGGGATAAAGCTGGGGTCCTTACTTTTTGTCAGGACAGAATACGGGTGTCTGTCAATGCATTTAAAGGTTAGGAAATGGTTTTAAATGCTATTATAGACTAAAACTGTGCTTATTAATACTAAATGAAAGTGAGAAAACACCAATTTTCCATGGTTAAAAAAAAGTTGCAAGCTCCTTTTACAAAAGCACAGGTCTGTGACAGTGACATCTACTATCAACAAGAAACCTACTTTGATGATATATGATGGCAGATGATGCAAATACTAAATGCAACAGAAATCCTACAAATTAAGAAAATGCTGGGTAAGGTCAAATCCTAACAAATAATGCAGGAACAGAATGACAACTGAAATCTCAATGGCTTTAGGATTCTTCTGTTACCGATGACATAAAATTAGATTTAAACTCAAAAGGTTTTAAAAAAAAACATTAGCATAACAGGGGTAGCAAAATGAATGGTTTTGAAGGATAGGGAAGAGAAAAAGTAGAAGAAATATAAATATTATGATATTTGGTAATCCAACCATTATCTAAGCTTTCCTAGTCCCAATTTCGGCAGTTTCCAAGCAGGACTCTGTGTTACTCAGTTCTCCCACTTGGCAAACATTTATTTCATCTTCATTACATTCGACGGCCTTTTTCTTATTTTCCTATCCCCTGATATTCTTAGGTGTGTGTCTTCTCTCTAAGATGCTCAAGGAGCATAAGCTATGGATTTAATAAGCACCCTACTTTCGTTCTCCACCACTGAACACTCCTGTCTGGGTTCCTTACTGCCTTTAAACCTGAGTTTTACCTTCTTTAAAACTGGGGGAAAAGGACCACCCAGGTCCCTGAGATACGTGGGAATAAAAAGAACTCTATGACGAAAACACGGATAGCAAAGAAAAAACATTATACAAATACAAGTTTAAAGAAAAGTCAGGGGTCTGAAATGTGAGTACTGGTTTAAACTGCCAATAAGTAGCTGAGTGATTTGCGAACCATCTGGGTTCTCTCTCTAGGTCTTAGCATCCTCATTTAAAAAATGAAGAGGCTGGGATTCCTCCCAGATCTAAAAATCTAGAATCCAAGTTTGACATGTAGAAACACCTCTATCCTTTTATCTGGTTGTTTTGTCTTTCAACCACATTCATTTCTTTAGTAATAGGAAAAGGAGGCACTAATATGTCCAACAAAAACCATCCGCATTACAAGAATATATATCCATATTCTAGGTACTTTGAGGGCTATGTGGTTGTAAAATGACTAGAAATATGTAGGCTCTCACAAGTTGTCTGCATATAGCTTAATGCACCTAATATAAGTGAGTGGGTATATTTACTATACATAAAACATTCGACACCCTCTACTGAGATCTCCCCGTCTCCTCCAGGAGAATACATACACATTGTCTACACATAAACATCAGGACTTCTCAACCTCAGCACTACTGACATTTTAGGCTGGAGAATTTTTTGTCATGGGGGGCCGTCACTGGCCTCTACCCACTAGATGCCAGTAGCATGCATGCACGCACACAGACTCTCCAGATGTGACAGCCAAAATGGTCTCCGGATATTGCCAAATGTTTCCTGAGGAACAAAACTGCCCCTGGTTGAGAATCAGTGACATACTAATGACAACATTTTTTTCTCCAAGCACATATTCCAGTGTCTGTCCCATAAGAATTCCTTCTAAACTCCATCCATCTCCTCCAAATCCTTCCGGTCTCCAAATAGGATAAATGGCCCCTCCAAGAGTCTCAAACTAAAATAAAGGGCTGACTTCCTTTCTAATCCAATGAGCTAACAAGTCTCACATGAGATTTTCTCTTCCTGCCAATGTGCTCTCCCTTCCTCAAGTCCTCACCACTCACTCAGCCTGTCTCCAGCACCACTATTTCAAACCACTCTTCACACTATGCCAGTGTTCTTTATAAAATGTACTCTTTACAACGAAATTCAAATCCCTTAGCTTGACCCAAGACTCATGATATAGTTGAGGCCCACCTTACCTTCGGATGCTTCCCACATGCACCCTTCAATCCAGCCTTCCTGAAATATGTTCAGTTCACTGAATAAGCCACCATGCTCTTTTCTTGCTTCTGTGCTTTTCACATGCTGTTTCCCCACAGTGGTCCAAAGTGTGGGTTCAGAAGTCAGGCTGTGTGATGGTTAATTTTATGTGTCAACTGGGCTAGGCCAATGATATCCAGTTATTTGATCAGACACCAGTCTAGATGTTGTTGTGAAGGTTTTCTTGTTTTGGTGGTGGTGTTTTTTTTTAACAGGAGACCAACATTTAAATCAGTAGACTTGGAGTAAAGCAGATTATCCTCACCATAATGTGGGTGGACCTCACCTAATCATCTGAAGGCCTTAAGAGAGAAAGAAATGAAGTCCCCCAAGGAAACTACAGACTCACGTGCTGTGTGTTTGAGTCTTCAGCTTATAGACCAGCCCTAAGATTTCAGTCTTGCCAGCCCCTAGAATCCCATGAGCCAATTCCTTAAAATTAATCAATCCATCAATCTCTCTCTCCCCCCTAACCCCCCTCCATACACACACACCCCCAAACTGGTTCTGTTTCTCTGGACAACCCTGACTGATACAGACTACTTAAGTTCAAAGTGCAACAGCACTGCTTACAAGCTGTGTGAACTCAGGCACACAATATAGCCTCTCTGTGCCCCCAACACTTGACTGTAAAATGGAGATGGTAACCACAGCTTCCTTACAATAGAGCTACTGTGAACATTAAATTAACACACGCAAATTCTTTTCTACAGTCCCTGGAACATAAGTGCGCATAAATGTTAGCTAGTATTATTACTTAATGTCTACTTATTTTACAAGGAACTTTACACCATCAGAACAATCTCTCTGGCCTCCCCAGCTAAATGGTATTAAGGAATACGTTAGTCCAAGGTAGCCCTCAAAGTACCCTGTGTATACCAGAGCCCACCACTCTACTACAAAGGTAAGTAAGATACTATAAGCAAATCATAAGCAGAGATCATGTCTTAGCTATTAAGCCTGACACAATGCCTGGCACATAGGATTTACTGAATTACTTCAATAAACATTTATTTTTTAAGTTCTGATAAAAGAAAGCAAACCCAAGTGGTCCAACATGAGAAGAGCAAAGCCATGGACTGATGAGTGCATCTCCACAACAAGGACCCGAAAGCTGGTCGCAGAAAGTGGCTATTAAATCCACACACAGTACGCTTTTAAAAGCTAGCTCTTTCCATGCAAGAAGTGAAGAGCGAATCAGTTTTAACCCCACCTTCAAGCACTATGCATGTTAGATAAGCAAATATTCACTCAAGAGAAATGAATGTCTCCCCCGGTGATAAAGGCCCATTAATTATAAACTTGACTGAAAGTGTAACTCTCCCATACGGCTCATTTCCAGATAAACTGATTTTGTTTTAAATCCATAATTTACAGCCTAGACGTTCTGATAGCTCATGTGTAAAGAATATAAAACACGCTGAATAAACAAAGCTTTCTGATAGGTTTCTCCTCCCTAACAGATACACTCAGTGATATTTATGAGTATCTCTCAATTATTGCCCTAAAATGTGTCAAGGCTCTAATTTTGACTTAAAAACTTAAAATACTACGATCTATGGCTTTGAATACGTGAAATGAGAAGTGAACTTAAACTACTACAATCTATGACTTTGAAGATGTGAAATGAGAAGTGAACTTCTCCCTTGTCTTCTAATTCCTTGGCCCCAAAGATTTATTCATCTTGTGTATTTTTTTTTAAATCCACCTTACATTTTGACTTTTAAAAAACTGTTTTCACCTTTAAAGAAATCTTCCTTTCACAACATTCTTACTCTCTATTCCTCCTCCACTCCAACCACCAGTTCAGAAACTTGTGTCCCCTTTGTTTCACTGGAACTTCTGTGCATTATTGCCATACTTGGGATTATATCTGACACAGGACCCTGGAGAGCTTGTAGAGCTGGCTTTAAAGCACCCTTGAGCCAAATCTACTCACCGACACAAGAGTTCAAGTGTGAGCCTACACTCTTAAATACTAAATTTCCAAAAAATACCCAAATCCTAAGACACCAAGATTGAAACCAGAGCAGGAGATATTAACCTAGGGTCAAGAAATGTGAACATCCCTGAAACTGTAAGGAAAAATTTGAATGTATGCCTATATGCATTTTTCTAGGAAGAAGATCCACATATTACACCAGATTTGAAAGTGTGACTCATTTAAATATAAGTACCATTGAAGATCCTCCAATTAGCCATAAGAATCAAGCTTTCAGATTTCTCAGAATTCACATAATGTCCACAGGACTAGAAACAACCCTGCCCAAAGGTCTTTGCCTCTTGCTTTGGAGCTGCGTATTTTCAGCCCCTACAGTGTTATTTCCCTCACAGAAAGACACGGACATGTCAGAAGGCTCAGATTTGGTTCCCTGATTGACTCCACGCATAACTCATCTGGGGGGCTAATTAAGACACGGCCAAACTATGTCCGCGCTTTAGTGAGCATCGGCGCTCAAGCAAGTTTCACACACCCTGATTAAAATTGACTCAAAGTGTCTTACTTCAGTAATCACTTAGACGGAATGAATTTTACATTAGTGGGATCAAGCATGCACCAGGCCTCAGTGGAAATGAAAAGGGCTTATAGTAATAGGATTTATAAATCCACCCATTAGGTTAATGGCTAAATGATTTACATGTAACTTTCTCCCCCACTCCGCCTTCCCTCACCCTTTAACTCAGTAAAAACTATGCTTGGCATTTTCTACTGCAGTGCCATACACAAAGGAAATAGCCTTTCTATTTTGGGACATACTAATTTCTAATAATGGCTTGGGTAGCTACCATTAACTCTTTCAAAGCACAAATAATTGACTAATAAAATTAAGTATTCTATAAGGCCTGAAAGTGCTTAATTGATCATAATTGTCTATTTGAGAAGAAGGCGTCAGGCTGGCTATGTGCAGATAATGAAGTTGGGCAATTGTGAAGCACTGCAATCAAGATAATACTTACAGCTAAAAAGGACATTAGCATTTTCTAGAATCTGCAACATTTTCGTTATAACTGAGGTCATGGGAATATGTGACTAGAAAACTTTGAGCTCCCAGCGCCCACGAAAAGCAGATTTAACAGGTTGTCATTTGTCATGACTAAGTACCTGGCCTGAAGCTGGACCCTGGCAGAGCAGCTAGGCGGTGGTCTGGAGACAACGTGAAGCTGGAGTGACCAAGGGGTTGCTGTCACTACTGTGATGGAAGCATTTTTGATTTCTGAAAGCTCCTTTTTAGGACTGGTGTGTGACAAGGTAGCCATGGGACAGTTCGTCGTTACTCTCTGCTTTAAGGAAGGTCAGAGGAAGGAGAACTTTTTAAACCCAATGCCTGGCGGGGGAGGGGGGACAACTCCCTAGCTCAGTACCAAAGATAAATACTACATTTTGTTCTATACTGACTGTACTTTCGATATGCTCTCCTAGAGCAACTTGTTACTGATTTTTTTTTTTTTTTTACAAAATGCTGTCCTTTGCCCTCCCATTTATTAGAAGTTCAGAAAACAGATTCTAGGAACTAGTTATGATCAAAATATGGATGGTTCCTGCTTCAAAGAAAAATCTTACAGAAAGATGGTCTAGTTTTAGGGAAATGGAATTGTGTTCACCTCTCCAGAGACACAGGTGTTACAGACACATGTTCAGGCATGCCTCTAGAAAAAATATATTTAAGGATCAATCAAATAATGCTTTCCCATTTATCCATCACTTTTCCTCCTATCCCATCACCTTCTGTATTTTCTCCGGGAAGAATACAGAGAAATTCTCAAAGCAACAGGTATCAAGTCGAGAAAAGTCATTTAGGGTAGAGGTGCAGAATATGAAGAAGATAAAACATCAATACAAAGACTATACAGGATTTGGCTCCTTATGATTTAAAAAAATATAAACCTTTACTTTTGTAATTCATTGCACTGCCACTGTCTAATCTGGCCAAGGCTCAAGAATTTGATATGAATTGTAGGAAGCACTATAATTTTCCTTTCACTTAGAACCTCAAAAAGGAACTGATTCATTCACTCACCAAGTATTTACTGAGTACTTCCCATGTGCTAGGTGAAACGGAACACAAAAGTAAATGATTCAGACACAATGTCTTCCCTCTACAGTCTATAACATCTAGTGGAGCAGAGAACCAAATATGTGACAGGAAAAACATATACATATATCCAGACACACACAGAGAACAGGAGCCCCTGGGGTGGGAGTTAAGAGAAAACTTGACAGAAGCAGAATGTATATAAGGTGAAGGTGGGTTATAGGGAATAACAGGCAAAGGAGGATGGAGGAAGAATGTTGGTGAGGATCCAAAGGACAAAGAGAAAATCTCAATGGTGATTAAACAACATCAAACTTTCAAAAAATTTTGGAAGGTTTTTTTGCAACAAGAAAAAAATAAAAAGTATGACTAAGGCTAGAATGCTCAAGAAAGTAGGGAGAAGGCAGGAGAGAGGCTCAACTGTGAAAGGCCTTGTAAGCCACATTAACAACTTTAAACTAGGAAGTCACACCATGGATTGACAAGTCAAAGAGGTCTCTCTGACCATAAAACATGTGGAGAATACCTATCAGCCGGGGGGGGGGGGGCAGTCTCCAGGGAAAAGTAATGAAGCTTACGTAGCACAATAGCTATTGCACTGGAGAGTCACAGGCATTTAGGAAGTGGCATCTACAGGACTTGGCAATTGGCTGGATTTGGGGCACGAGGAAGAGGTAGAGGAGTCAAGTATGATACCAATGTTCCTGGCTTAACAACTGGGTAGACAGTGCTGTCACTCACTGAGACAGGGAATCCAGGAAGGGGAACAGGTTGGGGAGTAGAACCTTAAGGGCAGTATCAGAGGTGATGAATATGCTATGCCTCTGGACATGTGAATAGAGAGGACAGGGAGGCAGATGGAAGCTAAGATGCTCAACGGAGGGGATGTGAGAAGTTTCAGGTCTAAGAAATCCAATGCTCTACAGAGAAGCAATAAATGAATAAATGAAAGCAATGTCAGCACGCAGACAGAATCCACTGAAATGGATGGGGCAACAGGAGAAAAGGGAGACAAGGCAAACCAGCATCGAAACCATAGTAATGGTGCTCCGTGGGACCCCTGATCCCTCATTCCTCCTCCAGCACCTTCCTTTCCCTTTCAGCTATCAGATCTCCATTCTTTCTGTCACAATTGGCAGGTGTCACACAAACGAGTGGCCATGGGCAAATCTGATGCAGGCTGCCAGAGACAGCCAGGCACCACACACTGACCTTTAACGAGACCGATCCCAACAGGTGGCTAGTACCTAATACAAATAATTGTATTAACCCTCCAAACAAGGTCAAAGAAGGGGGAGCGCCTTGTCTTTTTATGAGCAACCACAACAGCCAAAGGCAGTGGCTCCCCTCACTGAGGCGGTGATAGGCTCAACAGGGAGACTGAACCTCCATCAATTCACTCCACAAGCACCTCCTATAGCTCCTGCACAGCCACCCTTCCCCCTCCCCCCGCCTCTCTCCTGCATCGGGCAGGGGGCAGGGCATTCTTTCTTTCTTCCAGCAAGTTTGGTGCCATTTGTGAAGCAGTTCTGATTCATACTTGTCCAAACGAAAAAAAGGAGCTATGGAGGAGGGGTTCCTCTCAGTTTCCAAATAACATTCTTCACACCCTTTGAGAGAAACTAAGTCAGAAGTGATTAAATTAATTGCCTTTGTTGCTAATTTGGTTTTGATAACATCAAATGTCTCACAGTTCTCATGGACCTTTGACCTCAGAGCAAGCTACTGTTTTGACAGAACTGACAGCTGTAGCTCAGAGGGAGGAGGCCTGCACAACCTCCTGAAAGAAAACCGCCTAGATGGGGCCCAGAAATCCCACTGGGCGGTCAGCAGCCGGGAGTCCTGTGCCCTGCAGCAGGGCCCCATGTGCCGATCCACAGCCTTTCTCCTGGACTTATCCACACAGAAAAAGAACTTTCTTTCTCCTGAAGACAACCTCCTCTGCTCCCACCCTCCTAAACCTTGTGACTGCGAATGGCACGGCTAAGACCAGCCACACACCACTGGCATGTCGGTACTCAGATAAAGAATCCAAGCAGTAGATCAGATTCCTGTCAGCTGCAAAAGAGCTGGCACTTCAGCTGCTTCTCATTCTTTATTTTTAAAAGGCAGGATGGGCTCAAGGGCATGGCAGCCTGTCACACAAGAAGAGGCTAAAGATTAAAAAAGATAAAACCGAAACCCCTGAGGGGCACACAGACTCACAAGAGACTGCAAACTGAATAAGGGCTTTAGAAAAGCGCGTACGGCACTTTACACACCAGTTAGGAGTGTGTTTCTCTTAGTGACAGAGTGGGGAAAATTGATTATGGGATTAAAGAAAACAATCTCACTACAGGTCAGTTCTTAGTCAATGGGACTAACAAATTAATTCCCCTGCTACTAATTTGGAAAATACTTATTTTCAGAACTCAGAGCCCAGAGCATTAAAATATTGGAATGGGCTACCAAAGACAAAGTTAACTATTTGGTCAGTCCCCAAAGCCAAAAGAGCGTGTACAGTTAATTGGAAATCAATGAGACTTAAAGAGTATGGTGAGAGAGAACTTATCTAGTGCAGAATACAGAATGTGTTCTTTTTTCCCTATACTACCACCATTACGACCAGATCGTTCTTGACTAATTCTTAGAAGCTGAAGACCAACTTGGATTTTGATGTATAAACTGCTTTTGACGATATTTCATTTTAAACAGATAAACACTTTAAAAAAAAATGCAAGCCAAAGACACCCTTTTGAGAAACCAAGAAAACAGATGTGGAAGCCGTTTGTTTAGATGAAGAGGAATTTTCGCTTTTATAGGAATACAATGATTCATGAAGAGGAAAAAAGTCTGTCATCAAGTTTACTTCAATAGATACTCTTGGGTTTGAGGCAGCTTTCTAAATATGGCCACTGCTTTTCTTCACATCTCATCTCTCCTGAAATATCTCAAACTACCACTAACAAACATTACTTTTATTGTCTTTGTTCTTTTAAATTTTCTGCTTAGTTAATATATTGTGCAGGAGAAAAAAACCCAGAACTCTGGTACTACAGCATTACATACTTGCTTTTATTGCTTAGGTAGTGGGACAAAATACCTTCTGCTCTAGTGACTTATCAAAAACAAGCCAGCTTGAGATTATGAAAACATTAGGAAAACAAGAAACCACGACTGTAAGTTTGGAAATAAGAGCTCTTCTTAACTCCAAAGGAAATGGAATAAAAAACATAGTCAAGTTTTTACAAGAACTTCTAGCCAAGAGGACAATCTCCTTTGCTGGTGTGCCTGTTTAATGGAGATGCCAAGACAAACTAAAACAGGGAGAGAAGAAAAAGTGCGGGAAGGTGGGGGAGGACTGGGTTCAACCTGGGCAGATGCTGAAGAAATTTCTCTCCTTCCATCTTGTGCCCTACACCCACCTGCTTCCACCCTCTGTTCCTCGCCCACTGCCTGCTGGGCCCACGGAGGCTCAGCGGGTCTGTCTACAGTCCACGCTCCAGGTTAAGAGGCACATAAGGTCTGCAGCAATCAGAGCTTTATGGGTCATGCTCCTCTGCCTCTTCAACAAAAGAATAAGGCAAAACCAGCCAATATCCCTCATTTTTTGGTTTGATAAACAAACAAACAAACCCTCACAATTCCCTACCCCTTAAGATTCTGCTGTGATACCAATTAAGTATCAGAAAAAAAAGAAATAATCTCTTTTCTGCAATATCCCCATCTGGTGCTATTTTGCCATGTTACCTTCTGTCGGTTACAGTTAAAAAATACATGTTTTAACCTATCTCAAATATAACAACATCATTTTGAGGATGCATTTTCAAACTATACATACTCCTGCTATGAACTACAGCTCAGTCTTTGAACCCCCTTAACGGACTATAAAATTCTGTATTCATGTATCTATGCATATTTTTCTGGGTAAAGAATCCCCAGCTATCACCCAATTCTCAAATGGGTCATGGCCCCAAAAAGATTAGCCTCCCCCACAAAACTTGTAGTGATTTCATAGTTACGTTCAATCAGTCCTCAAGCAGTCTAAGGAGTTACCTGGCGTACTTCATACCTGTGGCCACTCTTGATTTGTCCAAGAGACTGCCAAAGAGGAGCGACCTGTGTTGCTGGCTCCAGTGCCACTTATAAACCCTTTGCTTATCATCCTAAAAATGAGTGTCAACAATCTGTCACAGGTGAGGGGAGGAAAAAAACAGATGAGCCTTAACAAATCTGTGACCACTATTATTATCATCACAGAGACAATGTGTAGTTTCGCTCAGATGGGTCTAAAGGTTGGTGAGTTTGCTGGCTGGCTGTAAGGAATCTTATCCATCATAGTAACTTTTCTTTTTTTCCCCGATCAATAACTTTCGCAGTTTATTTATTCAATACATATGGAGCTTCTACTACATGATAAGTATTCTTACAGGTGCTGGGATGAGAGCTGGGAGGAATGAGCAGAAGTACCAGTCCAGAGGAGAGATACTATGGGCAAGGGATAAGGTGGTAGCAGCAGAGCAGGATGGGAAGTAGAATCAGGACACACTAAGGGTTGAGATGTTGGAAGTAAGGAAAAGAGAGAAAAACCAAAGATAAATCTTTGACTTCTGGCTTGAGCATGCATAGATGGTGGTGTCTCCTTTAAATTCATGATGAGAGAGCAAAAGCATGTTTGTGAAATTAGTAGCAATAAAGCTGTTTTTAAAAAATCTGTAAGACTGGCGGGGTGCAGGGGTGGTTCACTTGGTTAAGTGTCTGATTCTTGGGGCGCCTGGGTGGCTCAGTCGTTAAGTGTCTGCCTTTGGCTCAGGGCGTGATCCCGGAGTCCTGGAATCGAGCCCCACATCAGGCTCCTCCGCTGGGAGCCTGCTTCTTCCTCTCCCACTCCCCCTGCCTGTGTTCCCTCTCTTGCTGGCTGTCTTTCTCTCTGTCAAATAAATAAATAAAATCTTTAAAAAAATGTGTCTGACTCTTGATCTTGGCTCAGGTCTTGATCTCACGGTCCTGGGTTGAAGCCCCATATCAGGCTCCACGCTAGGCATGGAGCCTACTTAAAAAAAAAAATCTACAAGACAGACTATAACGTTGGATTGCAAACATTTCTGTAGCCGTGCTGATGAGTCTTACTGGTGGACATTTCAAGATGTCACTGCCCTTAAAAAGGAACTTAAAAAGACAAATGTTGTACACAACTGATGAATCATTGAACACTACACCAAAAACTAATGATGTACTATATTTTGGCTGAATTTAAATTAAAAAAAAAAGACAAATGTGATCACTTCCAACTAAGCAGTTTCCACTGGCTAAAAACAAAAGGAACAGGACTTAAGAGCTGTCATGCAGAAATGTAAGAACAGGACGACTGAGCCAATCACACCAAGTCCCACACCAATGGAGTGATCTATTAAAACCTCTTTGGAAGCATGCCTCAGTCTTTAGCTGAGTCCAGAAAGAGAGGCAGTTCTAGGTCCATGCAGGAAATAGTGCCTCTGAAATTAAAAGGGAGGGAGGGCAGTGCTGATAAAAGAGGAATGGGACGAATGGTTTCTGACGCCATCATTTAAACGTCCTTGTTCCTATGTGCTGTATCTTAAAAAAAGGAAACTGTGAGGTTCAAGGGTCCAGGTCAGGGACAGACATAAAGTCCAGAAGCCTGGGCTCCTGTGAGGTTTAGTGGCACAGCCAAGATACCTTCTAAGGCCTAGCTCTCTCGTTTCTTTGTAATCTACAGTATCTTTCCCCTCGTGTAAGAATCTCACCTCTTCCCTACCCGGCACCTTTCATCTTTCCCTTCCCACTAGTGCCTTTCTTTCTGTTACTAATGATTTCTCTTCAACTCAGCGTACTCATTCACTTGACAAATATACACAGTCTGTACCGTTCAAAACATGGTGCTTAACTTTTACAAGACAAAAAAGGTAGCTCACGCCCTTGAAGACCCTGCAACACACAACCCAACTGTCCGCAACAGTTCTCTTCTTTATCTTTTAAGGGTTTGCCCTGCCCACCTCATGTTCAATGTGTAAAACCTATACTGTCTTGTAACTTCATTCTCAGACTCAATTTCAATCATTCTTTCAAAGGTTAGTAGTCTCTTCTCGCCCAAAGTAATGGCCATTCCTTAGGTTAGATACTTCAACAATCGCCTGGGCACCCACCCTGACAGAATGAAAAGGCACTTCACTGTCTCCCCTTCATCATCACTACCCTCCATCAGATCCTAATGACAAAGCCCAATATGAATATGAATATGAATATACGAATATGTCCTCCAGACACTGTCACATGTTCCATGGTGGGCAAAATCACCCCCAGGTGAGAATCACTAACCTCTATCAATGACTCCCTGTGCACATGCTTGAGAAGTGACTGATTTGTCACAAAGCATACTGATTCCAGACCTATGCCTATTGGTTGCCAAGATTATTCAGCGCATAGGATGTTATTCGAGATGGATTTTCCATGCTTAGACAAACTTACAAAGGGCCAGATAGCTTTCTTTTCTTTTTTTTTTTTTCCAGATACCTTTCCTTTCCCCAACCCCTTGCACTCTCCACTCTGCTCTCTGGTGGGGGGGAGGGGAGGCTGACCTAATGGACTATATTATATCCCCTGTCCCCTAATTTCCAAATGAGCGTGGCTAATGGAGAACTTTGCATAGATCAAGAGGGAAGTGAGAACAGGCTATTGATAACCCTGGCTTTTTCCCTGGGGGGGGCACCCAGGGGCTGCCTAAATCCATTCCCCTGCAATCATAAGGACTTCTTCACCCAAATCCCTCTTTTGGGGTCAGGTATGTGTTGCTCCTCCCAGTCCCTTTCATTGGAGAGTATAACATCCCTGCTATAACTAGCCCTGGAGTTCACATAATTTTCTTGTAATTTTGCTGGATCCTGCCCCCATTTTGGTAAATAATCCCTTAATCAAATCCTCCTATTAATCCCAGTGTCATCTCTTCCCTACTGGGGCAGGAAATACATTTTTAAAATTATTTTACATTTTAGAAACAAGCAATTTTAAAATGTTCTCCTTGAAGCCCCATTCTCATAAAAACACATTCCCAAGAGGCATCGCATCTTGAAGATCTAGGCTTTTAAGACTTGAGAAGAAGATACACTGTGAACTTTCTTTAAAGAGTAAGCCTATGGATATATCTCTTTTACTGTGACATACTAGCTAAAACGCTCAAATTTCTACTTCCTTTAGCCTTACCTTATTGCAAAGAGAAAGAAAAACAGCAAACACTATCATAAATAAAGAACACTACCTCCACCTTATGGTCTCGACAATTGGGCAATTACCGCATAATTATTCTAAGTTAACTACTACCATTATCTTCCCGTGTACACATTTTAGGTCTCTAATTACATTGTACATTAACGCTGAGGACCAGAATGATACCTTACAACTGTTTTCCTCACACTTATTCATGCCTTCCAATAGTTCCTTTAAGAGACAAAATAGTCAATAAATATTTGTTGACAGTTGGACTTAGTATCAACAGAAACAGAACATGAGGAAGCAGGAAAGCTAGCCCCGGGAGCTATGCTCACTTATACTTCAGGATTTTCTCATCTGCCTTGCCTTATCCTGAGATTTTGCCACCAGAAGAAAAATAAAAGCTTCACTGTAAGGTGAATGTAAAATTTTAGGAAAACAGCTGTATACCCATCAAGATGATTTTCCACAAGTAGCCAACATGAAATAGAATTTACAACAGAGACAGGAAGAAGAGTAGGTGGAGTTAGAATAGAAGGAAATGAGGAGGCTCAACAAGAATTAATTACTGGTAATTACACATGCTACAGCCTCTCTTCTTTCTCCACCCTCTAGCTAATCAACAGTGGGAACAGATGTGGTCTGTGGTATTGGGGAGGGGGTGCGTAACAGCTGTTTGGAGAACATGCCATTAAAAAGCAGCCTTGTCCACAGAAACCCAAGAGTTTCACTGTTTGGAAGAAAAGAGGTAATGGATAATGACCACAGTCTTACTCTGAACTTCAGCGCGTTCAGGCCAATAATAAAAAAAGTTCTCCTGATTTCTGATGAACTACAGCAGTAGCTTCACTCTTTTCTGTTACAGGAGTGTCTCAATATTTGAATCTGTTTCACATGCCTCATCCAAGTACTCCTTACTGAATAAGCAGTCAATAAATCTTGACTATGATGATGATGAGAAGGAAAACTCCGCAAGTGCCCCCTATACGGACTACCAAATTAGGGTAAAATAACCCCAAATTTGCTAAACTATCTTCCTGGATGTTCTTCTATGAGATGAGAACTCTATAAACAACATGGAAATCCAAACATTCCAGTTTGCTTCTTAAAAAATTTCAAAAATGTAGCAGACTTTCAATGCATACAATCTTTCTTAAAAGATAAAAAGACAAACTAAAGCCCAATAATAAATTTAAAAACAATACAACAGTCAAGGTTTTAATAGGAAATTCTGTTACTCACAGAACAAAAGCTTCAACCTCTTTCTGGTAAGGAGCTGTTTTTCCTTCCTCCAAAGTTTCATGACTGCCTGCTGGGCAGCGTAAAGAGGGAGGGTCAATGGCACTCTCACCCCATCTGGGACACCCCCAGGGCCCAAGGAATGGAGATGGGGCACAGAGCTGGCTTCAGAAATTATCAGGTGACTGCTGTCTATGATCTCAAACTCTTGTACTGGCGTACCCAGAAAACTTTTTGATTTTGGAATCAAAAATCAGCCTTTGGAGCAGTCAGGCTCCAAAAGGCTGTAAATATGTCCATTTGTTCACAAACCCAAAGTGGTACTCAATAAGTGATTATGCCACTGACTGATAAGCACACTGACTGCTTTTGCTGAAACGTGCAACTATGTTGAAAACTTTGGAAGTTCTTGAGTAGCTTAACAATGACAAGTTCTTCTTAGCATACATGTTATTTATATATATGGGTGTGAGGTGTATATACACAAAGAATGTTTAAGAGGGGACATATTCCATTGGCACTTGCAGGATACTACACTAACCTCCCATATCTAATCTTCTTAAATTGAGCCCCAGGGAGAGGGGCATCCAGAATTTCTGAGTTTGAAAATGAGGAACGTAATGAGCAGCTAGGTAGAAAACCAGCCATGGGACAGAAAAGAAAATGCCTCGAAGCATGCTTGTTCTGCAACCAAGCAGACGTTCTATTAAATAAGGGATAGTAAATGAAAATGAATATACAGTACCCCTGATTACTAAATAAGAGTATAAATTAAAGGGCCATCTGTATCAGACTTACATTTATCCAACTGCATATAAATACTGTGTTTTCCTAAGAGCTTCCATAGATCCACTCCCAACACTTCAGAGCCCATGACTATAGTTTCCATGAGGTCTAAAGTTCTCAGGCTTAAATTCTAGGTCCAAGAGTTTTCAGGAACCTCTTTCTTTTGGTGAGAAAAGGACTATCCCTTCCCTTGCAATTCACCAGGATGAAGCTATTCTTTTTGGTGTGCTCTGAAAACCCACCTTCTGATCCCTAGAAATAATTTTAATCATCTGCAAAAGAGTGCATAAGAAAGTTTAAATTAATCCTTCATCCTAAATTACGTTGCTTTTCTGCATCAGCAAAGACACATTACCATGCAAAATAATGAGCTTTTTTTTGTCTGATAGAGAATATATTTGGGAGAGATATGGGAGTTTCTGGCAAAAAAATAAAGGCTTCATTACTTCAGCTTTAAATGTAAATTAGGCACTCAGCAGCATGCAAGTTAGGACAATTTTCCTTACACAAGATAAGATGAATTATATTTTATTCCCTAGTTCTTAACAAGAGTCACTTCCTTAGACATACCTAACCCTTAAACAAAGGCTCTTCTTTGTCACAGCTAGGGAAATGTTTTTATTACTGATGTTCTTTAAATATGAATAAAAATCTCTCTTCTCTAGTCACGCTCATAACAAACTGCTGCTTAGGCAAAGAACATCTAAAATGAATACAGAAATAAAAGGGGGAATATTTACTTTCTATGTGAACATTACACCTATCACCCCAACTAGTGGGAAGGCCTTTAAAAAACAACAGCTGTCCTTTGAGGTTCTAATACTGTCTGACTTTGCAAGAAATGATAGCTTTCAAAAGTGAAAAAGGCATTAAACACACATCCGATTGTCCGGAATCACACCAATATAACAACTACCAGTGTTCTGGGGAGATTTGCTCTTCTTTTTAAAAGGTGATCACTTCTTTTATATTTAGACAACTTTCTCCCTCTATCTGGAACTCAGTGTATCCAAATGTCTGTTCTGCAAAGCCCCTGAACAAGACCTATCCAACCCAGTCCTTCATCATGGCAGAGTGCCGGTCACCTTCAGTAAACACCCATCTCCATTATATTAAGCACTCAGGGGAACATTCTTAACACAGGCAAGGACCAAAGACGTTTCTCTGAGTGTTTTGTCCTAGTTAATCTGAATACATTACATGATATTGCATCTTTAAATGAATCACTCATGACGAAAATATAGTCCTGAGATGTTAGTCTGGAATTTTCCTTTAGTTCTGCATAACCTGAGTATATAAGTTCAGAAAGAAGAAAAGGTAAATGAGATATGCTCGACATCTTATTTAGTTAACTCATTAACACTTTATATCCTACTATGTGATATTGAATTTTTAATATCAGCTTTACACTTGAGAGATTCTTCAATTATCAAATGCCTTTCCAAGCAAAACTCTCTGACTAATATTTAAGATGATGAGAGTACAATTGACCTAAATTTTAGCATCATGGAATCTCAACTATGTGAATCATTTTGACTGTTACTTTTCCTTCGTATATGTCAGCTGTGCATCTTCGAAGTAGTGCAGAAACTTCTACTGTTCCTCTACCATTTTTTCTATTGCGCTTCAGCAAAAATCCATACAAGGGAAGAGAAACTGGACATTTTTACTGTTACATGAGTTTCTACTTGGATTCCCATTGCTGTTTACCTGTAAGACCTGAACACTTAGGAAGCACTAAGAAAATTAAAAGTTTAGTATATTTTTTAAAAGTATACTTGAAATACATATTTTACGGCATATAGAAAGGCTGGGTAAATGTATTGAGAAACATGAATCTTACAGATAAAATATAAACAATGGCAGAATTATCTGATAGTCTTTTCCCTTCCCCCAAAACAAGGAGAAGTTAGATTTCCCAGAAGAGCGTTATCCAATAGGACTTCCTGCAGTGACAGAAATGTTCTGTATCTGCGCGGTCTCATATGGTAGCCACTGGCCATATATGACTATCAAGCATTTGAAATGTGGCTAGTGTGACTGAGGAATTCCATTTTTAATTTTATTTGGTCTTAAATAATTAACTTAAATAGCCCAACGTGGTTAGTGGCTGCCATGCCTATGGAGGAATGCAAATGTGGCTGGTGTGACCGAGTAACTGAATTTTAATTTTATTTCATTTTAATTAAAATGTAGATTTTAAAAGCCACCTGTGGCTAATGTCTACCAACTTGGACAGCGCAGATCTAGAACAGCTACAGAAGTAAAGCTGTTATTAACTGGGAAGCACTTTAAGAAAGAATGGTGTAGAGACTGAAACAAGGTAGAAAGTGGCCTTGTATTTTTATTCACCTCAACAAATCATTAGCAGGCAATAAAGGGCAGTCGCCAACCAAGAGTCAGACAGTGAATCTTAGTTTTGCTTTTCGTCTCAAATGATCAGCTTGGTGTTAAGAATTCTTACAGGTATAGTCTAAAATGTCACAGAATGGCTAAGTTTATCTGTAAGAAGTGGCACTTTGACAGCTCAAAGGGGACATTTTTCCATTTTTCAGGCCAAAAATTTACATGAGGATAGAATGTAAGTTATTGTTAACTAGAAAGCAGAAATGATTTCCAGCACGCATACACCTTACATATTCCACGTGGGAAATTCAAATTTCCTAATGCGGGTGAAAAGGCTCTGTGCAACAGTGCGAAGTACTCACACACACACACACACACACACACACACACACACACACACACAGTAGTCCTGCTGCTGCCACTCCTACTGTTACAGCTCTTACCTTCAAGGGGCTTGCGAACTGGTACCTGCCAAGGCCTTGCTGGCTGCTCACAGGTTTGGGGGAATGTATGGACAGTCAGGATTGCTTTGTTTCAATTAGTGAAAACATGAAAAGTGATGTAGACAAATGCGGTGCTCGCTGGGTCTTAACACTGTTTTTAATTGTAAACTCAACAGTGCTTTACGCTGATGATGGGCAGCGGGTATACAGACAATAAATGAGGGAACAATTTAAGACTCTAGTAAGTGAAACTGGCTCACTATTCCAAGGTTTGAATCTCTATTATATGTTAAGTTGTGCCATTCCTCCTCGAAAGCAACTACTTTTCATGTTTCCTGGACCTTTTACATGGAGTTCTAGTATATTCCTTAATTTTTAAAAATCAAATATGTACGTTTGGGTTCCAGGACTTCCTAGGTTTAAATTTAGATTTTTTTCTACATTTTCAAATAAATTTACTTTACCTCCATTAGGACAAACTAGCCTTTCCCATTGAAACAATGTTTTAAATAGGGATTGATCTTAAGAACAGGAGTATGCCATCAGTAAGTTATATGACAGAAGTGAAATCTTCTATAACCATTTAAACAGAGTTAAACTATATTATTGGCAGTACATGGGGACAACCCTAGAGGATTCACATATCCCTTCAGGACCATGAATATAAGGCTAAAAAAAGGGCCACCCTCTGGGGGTAAGATCTATTCACACAATGGGTACGACAGCACTCTGCTAAGATCAACCAAGAGACTGTTACATGTGTGCACCCAGACCCAGAATTTGAAAGCCTCTGAAGGTTTCTCAAGGAGATCCAAGTGTAATCTTCGGAAGCATGCCCAGTTTGCTTAGTAAAAATTGTATTATAGTTTGGTTTGAAAGAAATTGTAAATGAACGAAAATGGTCAGCACAGAAATAAGCCCCAAGAACCAGACATTAGCAAGCTTTACCACTTGGCATTATTCAGGGGAAACCCAAACAGTCCCTGTGGCAGGTGTATCCTAATCACGGATTATCTAACCAAGTCCCTTTGTTTTGATTCCAGTCTCACCAAGCAACCTTGTGATTGTAATTTGGCTTCCCATGTGGCTTGTCTATAAAGAGAAAATGCACTAATCTCTCAGTTCGTTACTAGTCTAATTAACAGCTGTAGTTCTCATTTCAAATGAACAAATTGGCAGTAGGGCATGTACATGTGAGTCTGACCATCCGCAGTGTGATAAAAAGGTCAGATTTCTGAGCCTTTAAGAGTATGAGCTCTTTGTTCACCATGGAACCTCCTGTGCCTAGAACAGTGTGGGGCTCACGATAGCTGTTTAGTAAATATCAGGCTGGGGTCCAGAGACCTAAGACGACTTCTAGTGTCTTTCAATTCAAATTACGATATATACTAAAATAGCATAATGTTCAATCTAAAATGGCCAAGAAAGTTTGTTACAAATAAAACATTTAGCTATTACACTATTAATATGACCTAAAATGAATTTGATCAAATAAACAGTAAGCAATTCAAAATGCTTTGTTTACAGGCCTAAAATGTGTTTTCTTCCACCATTTTCTCTTGAAAACCTAATGTCAACCCCATGACAAGCAAAAGCATTCAAAATGATACAGAAGCTTGACATACTCAAGAATACTCACTTTTTCAAGTAATAATGGTTTTTCCCACTGAAACGATTTTGAAAAAAGTTAATATTTCTCCTTTTCACCTTTCCCTAACTCCATAACTTATTCTAAATATCCATCTGAGCTATTCCGTATCAAATCCAATAAAGGCTATCCAAGCACATCTCAATTTGCTACAACGTCTCAAAACCAAAAACTCAGAGATTCTGTTTCCAGCACTGGACAAACCCTGCCATAGAAAACCACTGTAACCTCTGGGCAATCTAAAAAACAACTACCTAAAGGGACTGGAGAACAGTCAAAAATAGGCCAAATATGGAGGGAAGTCTACACCTGGAAAAAAGGAAAGACTCTGGGCAGGCTGCCCATTTCTACAGCTTTATGCCTGTGTGGAGCAGCTGTCTAACTGGCTTAAGGGGGCAGAAGACAGAGTTTAGGGTGACCACAGTAGCTGGAAAAAATAAAAAACACAAATTACCAGTATCAGGAATGACAGAGATGACACCACTACTAATTCTACAGCTATTATAAACAACCTCATGCCAATTGGACAGATTTCTTCAAAGATACTAACTACCAAAGCTCACATAAGAAGAAATAGATAACCTGAATGGCTCTATATATCTTAAAGAGACAGAATTTGTGCTTAAAATCTTTTACACAATTAAAGTCCAGGCCTAGATGGCTTTCGTGGTGTATTACTCTGAACATTTAAGGAAGAAATAGTATCAATTCCACAAAAACTCTCCCAGAAAATTGAAGAAGGAATACTTCCCAACACATTCTATAAAGCTAGTATTACCCCGGTCTGACTGAGACTGACAAAGATGTTACAAGAAAAGAAAAGTTAACACTAATGCAAAATTTCTTGTGAACATAATGCAAAAATTCTTGTGAACATAAATGCAAAAATTCTACAAGTTTCAGCTAATCAAATCCAAGAATACATAAAAAGGATAGTATATCATGACCAAGTGGAGCATTCCCCAAAAATGCAGGGCTGATCGAACATATGAAAATCAATATAAATCAACATATGAACAAACTAAAAAATAAAACGGAGCTAAACAATCAAAAAAACCTTATGATTGTCAATAGACATAGAAAAGACATTTGAAAAAATCCAACATCCATTCCTGATTAAAAACTAAAAACTCTAACTTTGTGTGTCAATCATACTTCAATAAAAAAAAACTCTCAGCAAAGTAAGAACAGAAAGGCATTTTTTCAAATTGAAAAACAGTATCTAAGAAAAACCTATAGTTGACAATACACTTAATGCTACGAGACTGAATGCTTTCCCCCAAAATCAGGAACAAAGTAAGAATTTCCACTCTCACTACTTCTATTCAACATGATACTAGAACAGGCAATGGCAAAGTCATCCCATTTGTAAAACAGAAATTTAAAAAATACCAATTAGGAAAAATAAATACTAATGAAAGAAAAAGCATACTGGAGATACATGCGAAAATGGAAAAAAAAATTAGCATCTCTTTCTAGGGGGTTGGAACCCTGGGGAAAAAAACCTGCATAAGCAGATATTGCTAATAACCACAAATACCCATTGTGGGGAAGTAGTGAAATGCTGTGGAAGGATCTCAAATTATGTCAGACTGAACCTTAGGAAATGACTGATAATCAATTATTTCTGCCCTAAAAAAAAGGCAATTACATTATATTACAACCATTAACAGGGTGGTTAAAAGCACAGACTCTGGTGCTAAACTGCCTAAATTCAAATCCTGGCTCCACTGCTTACTAGCTGTGTGACTTGTGGTAGGTTACATAACTTTGGTTTCCTCATCTGTAAAATAGGTATATAGGAATATTCACTTCATAGGCTTGTTCTCAGGAGTTAATGAGCTTATACACATAAAGCACCAAGAACAAGGCCTGGCAAAGGTAAAAGTTATGCCAGTGTGAGCTATTTTATCATCAATCCTGGCTCTGGCATGCTCTATGAAAAAGAAGGTACTTCTACCTATTTCCTCAAGTGGTAAAGTGGAGGGACTAAATTGGACTACCTCAAAAGTCAGGACCAGTCCTTCAATTCTATTTTTCTCTAATTACAAAAGCAGAGGACAAAAGCTTTATATCATCATACTACACTGACAAAACAGTATCATCTGCTTAAATGACTGAGGTCATTCTTCAGTTTCTCTTAGAACTGACTTTAAATTAACTTCAAGGTTAGGGGCACCTGGCTGGTTCAGTTAGAAGAACATGAGACTCTTGATCTCAGGGTTGTAAGCCAAGCCCCATGCTGGGTGTAGACATCACTAAAATAAATGAATAAATAAAACCTTAAAAAAATAAAAATATATTAACCTCAAGGTTAGATGTCAGCATCCAAGCAAAGCCTGGCTTGAAATCAATCAGGTAAATCAGTAGTCTCCAGGGCAATGGCTTCCTATCACGCTTTTTATAGTAAACTTTTTTTTTTTTTTTGAGTAGGCACCATGCCCAGTGTGGAGCCCCGTGCGGGGCTTCAACTCACGACCCTGAGATCAAGACCTGAGTTAAGATCAAAAGTCGGATGCTTTAATGACTGAGCCACCCAGATGGACCCTACAGCAAACTTTAATAGCATCTCCAGTCAACCTAAGAAATTCAATAGAAATAACCAATATTTGCTCAAACCCTACGGTGTGCTGAATGCCAAGAACTTCTGCATGCCAAGTACAAACTAACACAACATAGTCATTAATATGATCAATGTCGGCCTAGGATCAACCGCCTGGGTTCAAATAAAATCTTACTTCCCATCACTACATATGTGACCTTAAGCAAGTTATGTAGCTTCTCTGTGGCTCATTTCCTCTTTGGTAAAATGAATAATAATTTCATAGGCTATCAGTGAGGACTAAATAAACTAAGGTATGTATAATGCTCAGGATAGTGCCCAGCAGAGAGGAAAAAGACAGTAAATACCAACTATATCAAAGTCAGATAATTTCTCAAAAGCTCTCAAAAACCAAAATAATTTTAATGTATTTTAATTTAGAAAATAAGTATAGGCCATCTAATCATGTTTTAAAAGACTCTGAAAACCAAGTAGCAACATATGTATCTGAAACTTTGATGTCAAGCTGCTCTTATCTTGTATCATAAAAAAAAAACTACTAAGAATATCTGACCACTCTAATTAAGGGTAAATCCTAAAAACAAATCAAATCAAATAAACTTATTTACTGGTCCTGGAACATCTTTTGTTGTTGTTGTTGTTGTTGTTGTTGTTGTTGTTCTTTAAATGATCCTATCTTCCATCTCCAAGACATATACAAACATTAAAATAATGCTCTCCTTATCACGTGGCATTACTAATTCTTATTCACATCAGGTATATGGAAAACTATTTACAAGACCATATGAAATTACTGTTAATTGTGTATACTCTCAACCTTCAACTATAAAAGCCAGTCCTATGTTTCACTTCCTTTTTATATCAGTAGCCAATTGACTGCCTGCCCACGCTTTCATTTCCTTTGGCCCACAGAGGCAATTAATGGTAACAAGAAGCTCAAGCAAATGTCTTATGGAGAAGCAAGCTCAATATTCTCTCCACATTTAATGATTCCATGAGGGTTAGTCAAAGGAAACAGTAATCTTCCCAAGATCCCAAAAGGCAAATATCCACTTCCTACTGTACTCCAGTTGGTGGTGAACCGCATACTGTGTGTTATCGTCTGGTTGCTTACACGATGCTTCACCGAACTTCAAATAGATGCTTTTATAAATGACAGTAGGTCTCAGGCATAAAACCGTAAATGAGCATTTTAAAAGAGCTCAGAGGCAATTTCAGTTTCAAGAAAATTTAAGGCTGTACGCACCTGGGAAAACCTTGTCTATTAATACTGCACAACCTCAAAGACTTTACCCTGCAGTTACCAGGGTCATTTGGTTGACAATCAATTTTAAAAATATTTTAAGCACACATAAAAAAACAAAATACTTAGGTATATTTAAATTAATATCAATCCTACAGAATTTTAAGAGATATATACATTCTAATCTTTAAAGCCACAGAATTTTCCATACCTCTGTCCACTGTTACACTCAATCACACATGCGTATCTACCAATGTTTGTGCTGGATTTTGACCTGGCAAAAATGTATTATCCAAGAAACATAAAATTTTAAGATTAAACGCAATAGTCAAGAGAGGTGGAAGAAACCTGAACATCATTCAAAGGACAAACAAACAAAACGTGGTACATACACACATAAGATGGAATGTTATTCAGCCTTTAAAAGGATGGAAATCCTGTCACATGCTCTAACACAGATGAGCCTTGAAGCCATTATGAAAAGAGAAATAATCCAGTCACAAAAAGACAAATACTGGATGATTCCACTTCTATGACATATCTGAAGTAGTCAAATTCATAGAAACAGAAAGCAGAACAGTGGTTAGGAGCCAGGAAGAGGGGAAAAGGGAGAGTTGCTATTCAATGTATATAGAGTTTCAGTCATGCAAAATGAGAAACTTCATAGCAGCATTGTCCACAATAGCTAAATCGTGGAAGGAGCCGAGATGCCCTTCAACAGATGACTGGATTAAGAAGACGTGGTCCATATCTACAATGGAATATTACTCAGCCATCAAAAAGAACGATTTCTCAACATTTGCTGCAACATGGACAGGACTGGAGGAGATAATGCTAAGCGAAATAAGTCAAGCAGAGAAAGACAATTATCATATGGTTTCACTCATTTATGGAACATAGGAAGTAGGAAGATCGGTAGGAGAAGAAAGAGAAGAAGAAAGGGGGGGTAAACAGAAGGGGGAATGAACCATAAGAGACTATGGACTCTGGGAAACAAACTGAGGGCTTCAGAGGGTGAGGGAATGGAATAGGCTGGTGATGGGTATTAAGGAGGGCACATATTGCGTGGTGCACTGGGTGTTATACGCAAGTAATGAACCATGGAACTTTACATCAAAAACTAGGGATGTACTGTATGGTGACTAACATAATATAATAAAAAAATATTATTAAAAAAATGAGAAACTTCCGGAGATCTATCACATAACAACATGAATATACTTAACACCACTGAGCTGTATGCTTAAAAATAGTACGGTAAATTTTATGCATTTTTAACCACAATAAAACCTAACACAAAGAAGCTTTCAAAAATCAAAAAAATTAAAGACTACAAAAGTGTATGCCTTGAAAAAATATATTTACCTAATACTTTCTTTGCATTGCATCTTAACAAGAACATATGACACAAAGAGAAAGCTGAATATTACAGTCCTTTCTGAAATAATATAATCTCAGCATTCAAGTAATTTGGCCCTACATATCAAGGCTAGTTGCTCAAAATGTTTTTGGTATAAATAAAACTTAACAATATATTTTCCCTGCGAGCAGACTATTTCCTAAATATTCATAGAGTAAGGAGGCTTACAAAGTTATTTTGGCCAAACCTTTTTAAATTGCATTTCATCCTTCAGAGTAGTGGTCTACCTTGGCTGAAACCAAACATAAAAAACCAAGCAGACATAAGTTGTACTGTACAAACGTCTGCCTATTAATAGGGCTGGTTTTACAGTACGCCTTGAAAAAGCTTGGGATTCAGCAAAACATACCTGAAAAAAGCCACATCTTCAGCACTGAATCTTAAGAATACTACCCATCAATAACTGAAATAAAGAACTCCTATGAAGTATCAATTCCCAAGGATTACACAAAAGACTTGCCTGTGTTTGAAGGAAAAGCAACTTTGGGTAAGAATGGAATGAAGGAGGAAATACAGTTTCAGCTTGTCTCAGGCCTAGATCACTTTCATTCACAATTTCAAAATCATACTCTTGCTGGTTAAGTTGTGTTGTCATTTGTTTGTATTTAAATAGTTTCCAGGTGCCCAATTTCCCTATATCGCATTACTGGCTGCCACAATTCTCAACTGCAAATTTATTAAATGTCATAAGCACTTGAGAAAATAAGAAATAATCATGTAAAAATACAGTGAGGATAAACCAAAGCAGTTTCTCCATCAGAAAATGAGGCCTCGCACTCTGTGACAATCGCTCTAGGGAAGTTGTTTTGACAGTCATCAACAGCAAATAGAAATCTGTCCTCAACCTATATTACAGAAAATATTTAAGTACAGTTTTGTAAGCTCCAGACTATCCACAGATCTATAACAAGGCTGAGACAGGCACAAACTACTGTCTTTTTCACAGGCTTTGCTACAGTTTGCAGCTTCTCCTGAATAGTTTTTCAGCTCTTACCCAATTTAGGAAAAGAAAGGGGAAAACAAAGCTATATAAATCAGATCCACCCAACTAGGCTGGGCAAAAGATAGAGGAGGGAAGAGAAAATAGCCTTTAAAAAGACCGTGCATGCAATAATTATGTTTTCCTACTTTACCCCCTTCCTTCCCCGTGCATTACATTGTCAGCATGAGTCTTCCAGATGACTTTTAAGTGGCAATAAGAGAGTAAGCATTCTGTTAACTGGGTAAAAGGTGGACAAAATAAATAGCTCAGACTTTCCAAAGACTATGGAACAGCTGAAGTTACTTAATACAAATGATAAAACCTGCTTGGACTATAGACCCAACAACTGCATTATTTCAGTGGCAGAGTCATTTTCTTACATGATGATTCAGTATTTTCTAAACACTGCCGTGGTGTTCTACAGCAGTTACCAGAATGATAAGATCCAATCAGCTCTGGTGTGGGAGGGCAGACCCCTGGGTTTTAGATCAGTTCTGATTCTGGTTCAGTTGGACCCTAGGGACTTCTACTTTTTCATTTATAGAACGAGGGGGTTGGACTAAGGTTCCTTTCAGCCTAAATGAGATGAGTCCAGAAATCAAAAGCTTAGTAATCTTTGAAAACATCATCCATGTATTCCACCTCTGTGATCCTCACTTTTACCTTGCAGAGCTCTACACTGTACACATTAACTCAACACATGGACAAGAGTAAACAGACCTATTCCTCTCTCTGGCTTCACTACTCAAAGGGCCTTCAGGCTCTACGTGTAATGCTCCTATTGAAGGCCACAAAGCCCCTGGTTTCATAAATTCCAAAGATTAAAAGGGGAAGCAAAGCCCTCTTAAGGCACCAGGCTTACTGCTCTAACTCAAAATACATGCAGTGAGACCCTAGGCCTTGAAAGCATCAGAATCATCCCCATAAAGTTCACTCCCTGTGTGTCATAACTGTTTCAAATCACTCTAATAATGCATTTGCATGCTCTAGATTCTGGCTGGTAAACTGATATGACTCAAAAGGGGTAAAATTAATATGGCTGCAAAAGAATATCCACTGTAAAATTCCACAGATGCTTTCTCTAAAACATATTAACCCACCTGGCACACAGGGCAGCAACCCTTTGGGCCGCACACTGCCCAGCATGGACCTCAGTTAACATCTCTATGACACAAGCTACAGACACCCGCTGGGAGCAGCAGCACAACGGTGATTTCATGAGTTCTTCACTTCAACTATCGAGTGCCAGGCAACAAAACTAAGGACAAACCAGAACATTAAAAAACACAAACTGAAGAATTTTTTCAGGACCCTGACTCCAAATTTTTCCAAAGGCATTTCCTAATAACAGGTTTTATAAACAGGAAAAAAAAAAGAAAGAATGCCACTTCGTTTAAAATTTGAGCAGTAAAAGTTGGTGCTTATCACCTAATACATTAAATAATAGACATGGTGTGATTACATCTGTTTAAAATCCCACTAGTTATCTAACAAATGAACAGTTAAACCTCTTGCTTTCAAGATAATACCAAGTTGCATGAAAGAATCCCAACGCACTTTATACACTACATGTCATTAACTCCCATAAATCCTTGACAAGTGTGGCAAAAAGCCAATGCTCCAAATATCATAAATGGGGAGAGCAGCACAAAACAATGACAAGACATGTCAGAAATCATTCGGCAAAGAGCCCTAAGAAAGCAAGCTTGGGCTCCCAAGCCAGCTTTCTAACTTGATTTGGAAGCTACCTTTAAATAGCTTAAGGGCAAGGGATCAGAGTTCATAATGATGAAAAATCATTTCAGCCCAAGGTATATAAGCCCAAAGAGAATGTGACAGTAGGAGTTCAGTGACACCCTCCCAGGAGGATTAAATATTGATGCTACACTTAGGGGGAGACACCAGGCAAGTACAGAAGCCCAGAGCCCAGAACTCTCAAACAAAAGGTGAAATCAACCCTCCACCCCTTTGAAAGCTACAATGAAAGCACATCCAGCATGCACCAAATCTTCTGCTTGGCTTTTTAAACACTTCTGAGATACACTTGGCAAGCCAAAATTTTCTCCTGATTTTGTTTACTAAAAAACAAATACTTGTCCTATTAGCATTGCTGTGGAGGAGGGGGCAGCCTGGGACACCAGGCTAGGCTGTAAGACGGCATCAAGTGGGGCAATGGGCCACTGCCAGGCTGACGTACAACAGGTGAAAGAAAGTGAAGCAGGGAGGGCCGGGCTGGGCTGGGCCCGGATTAACAGCATTGACCCTTCCAACGATGCACACATGGGGGCTTACTACATGTTTTGTGATAATCCTACATATTCCACTCAGAATCACAGTACCAGCCTACAGTTGGAAGGGACTTTAGAGGTCATCTAGCCTAACCTCTGATTCAAAGAAGGCTTCTCTTTTCTATTATATACTTGCAATGGTCTGGAAGTTTCTGTTTGAATTTTTCCACTACCTGAAAGGGCAACTCCACTACTTAGTAGAGCTAATTAGCAGAAAGAAAGAAAATTTCTGTCAGTTAACTACATCTCTACTTTCTGGAGCTACCCAGACTAAATCTCAACCCTTTCTTTACATGACAGTCCAATATTACAAAACATAAATGTAAGACTTGTCTATTACATTTCATTTGCAGTATGGGCCCATTCTACTTGCCTACAAAGTCTCTAAGATGCTGATTAGATCATTCATTCATGAATTGAAGAAGTATGTGTTATCTACCATTTAAGAAAGGAAAAGATGAACAACAACAATAAGCAGCTAACCTTTACAGATCCTTTACTAAGGGCCAAGAATTATTCTCAGTGCTTTATACTTAGTAACTCATTTAATCTTCCAAACAAACATGTGAGGTAAGTGTTCTGCTGATTTCTATTTTAGAGATGAAGGAACTGAGGCAGAGAGACGTTAGGTAACTACCCAAAGCCACATGGCTAACTCCAGAAGAAATGCTCTCAGCACTCTGGCTCCTGTGCTTAAAGAGCCCACAGTCTGGCTGGAAAGAACTAACAGCCAACCCTCTCAACTTTGTGACATACCTGCAAATCTGCTAACTGCATGTTTTGTTTTCATCTAAGTCTCTACAAATAATATTTATCAGGACAGGGTCACTGAGCCTCACCACATGATAAAAGAAGTGTCCCTACCAGTTGATAACAATCTACTAATAAAACCTCTCTAGGGTATAGCTGTTGGGAAACTAGAGATTCCCCCAATTCTAAACAGATTCAGTTCACACTGGCTTGACGGGGCCATAATGATATTATGAGAAACATTTTCAAGTGTTGCGATAGAATCAAATTATATATCTTATCTAGTAAAACCTATCAAAAATGGAAACCTAAAATTGGCCTATCTTGTTTCTTCTGTTGGTTTTAAAAGTAATAGCTAATGTGGTGACATTTCCAAAACAATGAGGTTAGGTTACGAGTAAGTTTTATTTTCCTATATTTTCTAAGAATGCTCCAATGAACATGCACTAATTGTACTATCATGAAAAAATGCAACAAAAACTCTTAGAGTTTTTGAAATTGCTGATATCCAACTACTTTCGATTTTCAAGATTAGCACTTTCGTGTGGTTCCACCCAATATTAAGCCTAAAAGGAAAAACAAAATTAACTATACTTCCTGTTCTTGGTGAACCAATACTGATCCTTAACCCTCACTATAAAATGCTGAAAAACAACTGCTGAGCAATTTTTTTTAGAATTGCATTACATAGCTTCCTAGTCTATAATTTCCTCGAGTTCACCTTCTAGAAAACAGAATCGACGCTGTCTTTGGTCTTCTAGACTGAAACCCTCAAGAAAATCCTGACATGGTTATATATAATTTGCATCTCAAATACAAGAGTTATGCTTTTTGATGACTGCTATTTCTGCCCTGAAAAAAGCACTGAAAGATTCAACACCTTTCAATGTATGAGGTGCTACAGAGTCCCACCATCAGGCCAAGGGCCATGTTCAAGTGCTACTTTACACTGTGTTTATTAGAGAATGAGACTGTGTGAAACATCCTGACTCATCTTTGATTCTTGACACCCTCCATACAATTCCCATCTTCCCGTGATGAGAAAGACCTGAAATCAGTTTGCCCCAGGAAGGGGAGGTGGTCTCCAAGTCTGGCAGATTCTGGAACACCTATTATCCAGGATTCCTCGAGACTGCCAATAGTTATTTCATAATTGCATTATTCTTCATGGAGCACACAGCAAGAGTGAGACACAGTTTAAGAATTACAAATACCGCCAGCATTCTGGGTGAGATGGAATGCATCTGGCTAGAAGATGGAATTTATAAAAGAAACTTAAGTTACGAAATTTTTTTCACTTATCTTGGGCTGTGATCTACACTTAATGATTTCTCTGCAATTTTTGCTGTTGTTGAGGTGAGGAGGAAGCTTTTTAACCAACAAAAATGAATCCCCTTCTATCTCCTCCCCAAAAAACCAATATGAATTAATCACAGGAAGACTTCAAGTTCTGTTGCCCCATGGCAAAACATTTTTATTGAATGACAGTTATGTGCTAAGCTGGAATTAGAAACCCCTCTGCCCTCAAGTTAGAAAAGGGGGTGAGGAGAGTTCAAAATTAAGAAAAGAAAAAGCTGGGGCGCCTGGCTGGCTCAGTGGAAAGAGCATGTGACTTTCAATCTCAGGGTCTTGAGTTTGAGCCCCACGTTGGGTGTAGAGATTACGTAAATAAACAGACAAACTTTTAAAAAGTAAAGAAAAAGCTGTAGAAATACAAGATACTTCATTTACCAAAACCAAAAAAATTTGTTACCCACATGCATTCAGATTGCTGGCTAGAAAAGAAAGACCGCCAAGGTTGTGACGACAATGTATGGTTTTTCTTCAGCTTTACCCCTAAAAAAACAGCATCCCATACCTCTCTGGCCAAGTCTTGGCCATCAATGACCAAAGAATCCATGAACTCATAGTAGGACTATTCTATGAATGTGGACATCGTTCTCTAACCTCCAGGTAATTTCCTCCTTTTTAAAAAACATATCTTAATCATATGGTAATGAATTTCTCTACAGGTCATTGTCTTTCCTTTTCTTCCACCACACTCCCGACTCAGACTCTGACCAGAAACCATGGTCTGACTCACTTTTGGATCCTCAGGACTCAACACTGCACCTGGCACATAGCAGGCCACATAGCTGAACTGAATTTGGCCCATCTACAGTTTTAAGAAAGAGATCTCTATTGAAGTTTAGTAACAAAAAAGCTATCACAGCCTTTCTAGTGGATGGACCACCAGGTATTTTACTTACCAAACATAAGAAGATAAATACTCTTGGTGCCTGTGTTTCCTGTATTTCAGAAGAGCAGGACAGCTGTAAGCTGCCATATTCATTTGAGCCACTTATAAGTAAACAGACCTTGGCAATTTTCTCAATCCCTTTGAGACTTTTTTCTCATTTGTAAAAAGAGATAATATCCTGTACCCACAGGGTTGTGGGAGATTAAATGAAATAGAGTAAGTACTGTATGTGGATAGCAGGCATCCAGCCAGAGCCATTTCCTAGCTCCCTCCTTCATCCAACCAGGCCGTCCTTATCAATCACATGATTGCTATTTCATGTTTTCTGGTATTGCACAGGTCGCACCAATGCACTGCAGTCTGAATCTAATGAGAAGCTCTCTCATCTCCTCCACACCCCATTCCCTCCTCCACTTCATCAAAGCCTTCCACCAACCACCAATGCCAGGAGCTCATAACTTTGGCTTCTTGGGTTCGACAGTTCTTTCCTTCTGCCTCCCCGCACTTAGTTCTTTCGGCGACCGCTTTCAAAAAGAAAACTCTGAGGCTAAGTGGAAGATGGCAGAGCTCCTGACTCCAGGAGATTCCTTAGGACCCAAGCTATAGCAGGATTCGATTCAGGGAGTAAGGAAACAAGGTGCCTTGGAAGGAAGCTCTACCCTTTGCATCACATGAGCACTGAGCACCTCAGCTTCATTTTCTGGAAGACAATAACAGGCAGCAAAACGAAAACCCAGAAGCCCATTACCAAACCTGTAAATAGAAGGCAACGTGAGACTGGAAAGTACCAACGGCCAACTTCCATCGACACAGCCAATGAAGCCCTGTGCCAGCATGCATTTCACTTAAATCCCCCAAACTAATTAGTTCCAAGGAAAGATGTCACCTGACATGATTAAGAAAGAACAGGAGCAAAAAGCTAAGGGTAATTCAGACGCAGAATGAAGAAAGAGCAGCAGGAAAAAACCTCCCAATTCTGCTACATCTGCAACATAAAATTAATTGAAAAACTGGAGACCCTCGATGTTACAGAACACGCAGAAAAATTAGAGTGACTCAAACAGGAGGCAATATGCAGCATTAACGACAGCATGACTGGGTGGCTTCAGCAAATAAAAGGGACACACGCAAGAGGCCAAAGATAGGGTGCAGGGACAGATGATGCGTGCTCACTCTCCCTTTTTCCATGCAAGAAACTAATTACAACACAGGTTCACTTCATTCCGCTGCATGTAAAAGAATAAAGCACTGTTTCTGGGCAACAAACACTTCAGGAGCTTAATATTCACTGTGCAGAATCCTAAAAAGTCAGTGAATGTCTTGGAATTTCACCACACAAACTTGCGTCACCACACTCTTTTGTGTCAGACTGTTTCATTATCCTCAAGGCTTAGCATAATTGGAGCCTCGGTCTAAAAATAGGCTGTTTTTTTCCTATGCAATCTGATTGGTAAATAAAAGTTAGGGGAGTTTTTATCCCCTTCATTTGTTTTCAACAACTGCTAGGTTCTGCTCATCAAGCAAAGATTACTGAATACATTTTTCTGGACCTATTTGTTTATTCTGCTTACAGCAAACACTCTACGACCTTCGCCATTATAACAGACAATGAGAACCACATTCAAGCTACACAAAGAAATGCGCCAGAACCATCCCAGTTTCAGCTGTGGCGGATGGCACCACCACCAATTATGCCACAAAACACACACGACAGAAGGAAGTATTCCCCCTCATCCCTGTCTTTCCACGTGGGCTTCCCGACCTGGTCCTCGTCCTTAAGAATTTCATTCCTAGGGCCACAGTGATTATGACCACTCAAATTCCCTCACGTTTGGCGTCACAGGACTGTGGGAGTAAAAGGAGTGTCCAATGCATGGAAAATCTACAGCGGCAGCAAGTACTAACCAACCCAGAATGGTATCTGTTAATCGGCATACAACCTTTCAAACCAAAATGGCTCCAAGCACTGTGAGGACGTAACACTATTTTCTTCCCTCTCAGATGCCTGTTGCATACACAAACCTGCAAGAAAACACAGGCAATGTACACTGGGCGCAGTTATGAATGCTCAAGACTGCCTGGATTTGAATTATGGCTCTGTCATTCACTAGCCTGGCCACCCTCAGCAAGCTACGGACATCTCCCCATTTCAGTTCTCTCATCTATAAAATGGAGATCAGAGCATAAAAGCTCGTGCTAACTTGCCTCACAATCAGGCAAATTCAGATCTAACTCAAGATCGAGGATTGGCCCCAGCCTCCACCCAGCCCCCATGTACAGGAAGAGGCTAAGCTTTCACTGAGGGGGTGGGTGAGGAGTAGGCAGGATGTTAGGAACTAGCTCATGACCATTTAGATTTTGTCAGTTCAGTACGTTACCATACATCTAATAAACATAGACATTTTTTCCTCCATGCCACCTGCCACATACACACACACACACAGCAACTAGAAAACAAACTGAAAGACTTTTTCATAAACCCCACAGTAACATGACTCTGACATTTTACACAAATGGAACAAGTTGTTGTTTTTAATTCAGCATATATATGTTGTAGTAGGTTTCTGCTGTTAGGATAAAGTGCTTAGAACAGCATCTGGTGAGCATTAAATGTTTAATATATCTTAACTAATATTACTATTATCCCTAATTGAGCTGTGTATCTAATTATGTACTATTTACCTACAGAGGGGAAAGTGAGAGCAGATCCTCATCCTCTTTGGAAGTTCACAATAACTGTCACCCAACCTAAGGGCCAGTCACATGTGCCATGATGTACTGAGTGGGGGAGGGGGAACCAACATACTCGAAACCGAAG
This sequence comes from Ursus americanus, assembly GCF_024610735.1. NCBI lineage: Eukaryota > Metazoa > Chordata > Mammalia > Carnivora > Ursidae > Ursus > Ursus americanus. Next base: position 102,769,349 of record NC_142164.1, read on the forward strand.
AAGAATAAATCAGGACTCATTAGCGTAGGACCTAACTACAACCGTATTTTTTCTCTCTAATAAATACCTCCCAATATAATTGACAGTGATTCAATATTATGGTTTGTACAGGCTCCTAGAAGAAAGAATGAGATGCCCCATACTGCAAACGAGGCCCCACGTGTGACTAGAGCAGCAATCTCCATTTTAAGAATAGCAAAGGGGTGCAGGTAAACCTGTTTGCTCCTATGAGTTGGTCTTCCCTCTCTGCACGTGAATTTAGTGCAAAAACCAAAGCATAGAACACATGCACTGATTCAGAGGACCCTAATAAAAATGAGTACTTTTTGAAGTTTAATTTTTTAGTAGTCTCTATGCACAATGTGGGGCTCAAACCCACGATCCTGAGATCAAGAGTCGAGATCAAGAGTCGTATGCTCTTCTGAGTGAGCCAGCCAGGTGCCTCCAAAATGAGCATTTAAAAAAAACTGATTTAAATAATTGTACTTCAAAGGGCAAAATTTCCTCTCATGTCCCTTTATCTATGGCCATGTCTCCTGTGCCCATCCCAAGTCCCACTCCAAAAATAAGTAAGAGAGAGATAGCTCTTCACTTTCTAATTCTGAAGTAAAGTGATTTTAGAAAATAAATACCAAAATCCCCTCAGCCTTCCACAGTTCTGCAATAATAAATATAAGGCTACAGATGTGCAAGGGGCCCACAAGTGATCAACCCAGCTCCTTTCACCAAAACTAGTTCCACGTGGCTCCAAGTCATTTCTCATCTCCAAATTTCAAGATGAAAAAAGCATTTAATCCAAACTTGCTTTAAACTTCAAACTTGCTTTTCAATTTTGTTTCTCTTACGGTTCTCTGCATGTCAGATTGACCTAATCACCTGCACTCACAGCCCACAGGATTTGGAAACTCATTTCATCAGTGTTCACCTTTCTTCAATAATCTGAAAAGTGAAGTTCAAAAACCAAAGGGATGAAGCATACAAGACAGATGGAAAGCAGGTAGCTGAATTCATGCAACAAGTACCTACTACACACCAATATCTGAGCTAGGGGCTGTATGCGTATGGCTGAGTAAAACAAACTCCCTACCCTAATAGAGCTCATGGCCTAAAGCAGATGATGAATAAATACATGAAAACAAGTAAGTCAGGGAATGCAAAATGATGAGTGCCAAAATGGGAACAAAATGGTGCTGAGCAAGAAAAGAACACGACAGAGGAAACTGTCACACATATACAAAAAGACAAGTACAGGAAGGTCTACTTTTCATAATAGTGAAATACCAACAATAACCTAAAAGACCATCTACTAGAGAAATGGAAAAATAAACTACAGAATGTTCCTGTGATGGGATAGTAGAGAGCAGTTCAAATGAATGATCAGATCTATATGTTTCAACACAGAGTTCATAAAGACAATGGTGAGAGGAAAAAAAGCAAGTTGCAAACTCAAATATGATGCATCATTTACATCAATTAAATGAGCACATTCAAGAGTAACAAAAGCATGCAAAAAGGAAAGAGACATACCAACTTTACAATAGTTGCCTCTGGAGAGGAAAGGAGGAGACTGGGGAAGGGAACACAGAGGACACTAATTATCTGTAAGGCTTTCTTTTATTCAAAGAAAATATGAAGCAATTATGACAAAATCTTAAATGCTCTGGGAGATGGCCACATGAATATGTTATTTTACTCTACAAAAAATAATGGGAAAAAAGAAAAAGAACTTTAATTTACAAATGAAAGCTGGAGGTGGGGTGGATGAACCTATTTAGGTAGGAGTCAGGGAAGGCCTCACCAATAAGGTGCAATATAAGCTGAGACCTGAAGACAGAGAGAATCATGCAACGCTGCACCAAGCCTGGGAAGGAACTTTCCAGGCAGAGGGACCCAGATGCAAAAGGGCCCTATGGAGGGACAGAATTGAATGTATGGAACTGAAAGAAAATGGTGGTCAGGGCGTGAGGGGGTGAGCAAAAGTAGGGGAGGGGAGGGCAGCAGGTCGATAGCACAAAAGACAACTGGAGAAGTGAGGGAAACCAAACAGGACCTTGGAAGCCAAGGTGAACCAAGATGGGAAGCTGCTGGAAACGACATGCTGCAATCACACTTTAAAAATAGAGATAAGCTACTGTGTGCAGAATGGATTAGAGGGGGCAAGAGTACAAGGGAGACACTGAAGGGAGGCTGCTGAGGTGATCCTGGCCAGAGAGGATAGCAGTCTGAGCTGAATATTCTAAATGTAAAGTTGGCAGGATTTACTAATAAGTTGATCTCAGGACTGGGGTAAGAAGACAACTACTTTGGAAATATTACAAAAATACTTGGTGCTTGCCACTTTGTGCCACTACTAGATACCATAAAGGACATGAAAAAAAAAAAACACTCTGGGCCCTGAATCTATTTCATAAAACTGAATAAACTTTTCAGCTCATAAGACTAAATAAATGTAAATATAAACTAACAACATTAAGTTAAAGAGTGAGGCAGGTCAGGTTAAATAGGTCAGGGAGAATGAGTTTTGAGGAAGACTGGAAATGACAGCACAGAAATTAGTGATGTAGGTGGATGAGACCTGAAAAACAGAAGAAACAAAGTTAAAAAACAATTTGACCAACACCATACAATTGGGCTTTATTACAGTAGACCAGTGAGCATTTCAGTGACAGAAAAACATTGAAGGGGGTAAGAGGGGCTCTGAAGAGAGGGTAGACATGCCAGCATAAGGTGTTTGGTTTTTAGCCAACATTTGCTGAATACTTATTACGTATAAAACACTGTATCAAGGCATGGACAAACATCATCTCATTTAATCAACAACTTCATTGGATAGTTACCATTGCTAAAAATGAGGAAGCCGAGGCTCAGGGAGGTTAAGCAAGTACTCAGTGGGTCCCCGGCTCAGGGAGAGGCAGAGCTGGGTTACACTCACTGGGGCTTTACCTGGAAAGCTAGTGGGGAGGAGGTGGTAGGTAGAGGGGGTAAGAGCAGGGAGTGCAAGGCCCCCAGGCCTAGGCCTGGATTCCAGAACTGCCACTTAGTTGAACTGTTTTACAAGTTACTTCTCTGTGCCTCAAATCCCCCATCCATAAACTGGGGAGAATTACAATCTCTACCTACAGCAATTCTGCTCGCCACCATCACTGCATTCAAAAAGCACCAGCAGAGTCTGTGATCACCTCTGCATCCCAAAATTGAATGGAAAATTTTCAAAACTATTTATTTTCAGTCTCTTTTTGACAGTCATCCACCACCTCCCTGAGAAGCTCCTCACTGGCTTCCTTGACACCACATCTTCCTCCCTTTTCTCCTTCTCTGGTGGCTCTTCTACAGCAAACTTTGTAAGTCCGTCCCCCTCCTCTAAGCCACTCCATGCTGGAAATCCTGGAAAACTGGGCCCTACACCCACTTCTTGTTCTGTTCTCTCCTCTTCCAAAGTAATCTCATCCATATCCATGGCTCAATTACTTCAACACACCAGTGACTCCTGCATTTCTAACCTGCTAAGTTAACATGTCCAAAATCAACTGCTCATCTTTCCCCCTCCCAGCCCCAAATCCAGTCATCTTTCAGTGTTCTTCATCTCAGTGAAAAACAACCCATCCATCTGCCTGCACGAGTCACCCATGCAGGAGTAGGAACTGTTCTGGAGTTGTCCTTGATGCTTTCCCCATTCTAAGTCCTACATCCAATCTACCACGAGGTTTTGCTGACATTTTTCTTTTACATGTCTGTCATATCTGTATCTTTCCCCATCACCTGTCAGCCATCACACCAGCCAAGCAACCACCATCACTTGCTCGGAATACATTAATAGGAGCCTACTAATTCGTTTCCCTCATCTACTCCAAATATACAGCTCAGAGGAAGGTGCCAAGCCCCTACCTGTGTTGGGCATGGTGCCGGTGTGCTGGGGATTTAGTGTTCGATAAGTGTTCAAGGACCAATATACAATAGTATATTGTTAAGGTGCTTTGTAACTGGAGCATGTGGTAGGAATCCTCATTATCTGGCACCCTCTGACAAGTGAATACACAGAGGCTCAGAATGACTAACTTGCTCAAAGCCATACAAAGCAAACAAGCAAGTGGGTGAGCATGGCACCCTTGGCTTCCAGTCCAGGCTTTCTCCAGCACATGCTCCAGCTTTTCTGTGTGCATTTTGCTCCCACAGACGATCTTTTCTCTTGTTTACTAGTAAGGAATCACGAGTTTGGCCTCCTAAGCTCTAGCTCTAGTTTTACTGGAATCGTTACCTAAGGCTTTCGTCTCAAGCCTGCAGGTCACAAGCAATGTCATTTGTCTCCATTTCCCTCCATGGTACACACTCAGCAAATATTACTTGAAGAATTTCTGGCTATGAGGCAAGAATCAGTAATTCAATTAAATATATTCATCCACTCTAAGCCAATCTTCCACAAACAAGTTATTTTTCTTGCCCTATCAGGACATCATTAAGAAAGAAATACACAAATTTTCCCTGTAATACAATTATCAGCTGTCTATCGCACCATGCCAGGCAGTCCAACTTAAATAGGAACATACACCCTACCCTGTTGGCCAGTGCACTGAAATATTACATGTGGCCTTAAGAACAATGCATATTATTAATAGCCCATGAGCTTATCCCTCTCCCCAAGTGCCCCCTCCCCAACCCTCCTCCTCCCTGCCTGCAGAAGGCACACCACCCTCCTGCACAGGGCTGAAAATATAGTCTGTGGTTAAGTCAGGAGGGGCGAATAGCCCCTGAAACAAATATAGCCAAATGTCTGACACTCCAAATTATGACCGAAATCTCTGTTCCATTCCCGTCCCACTCGACTCCTAGCCCTAAGGGAAGAAATCTCATCCCTAGCCTCAAAATTTAGCCACAGATTTTTGTTCAATGTGGAATAAAGCCAATAAAAAGAGGCAGTAGAAAACTAACCCCAAACATGTAAAGAAGAATTAGTAATTCCAGACACCACACAAAAATCATTTCTGGAAATCATTCATGCTTTGTTGTTCTTTTCAAAATGCAAGTAGAGACTTCAGTTACTTTGTATTTCATCTTGCTTTTTAAGAGTGAGGGAATTTTCATTTCCCCCTCTGTTTACCGCCCCCCTTCATTTATCCCTTCCTTCTCCGGGAAACCATCTGAGGGTTTTAGAGGGGAGGGGGGTAGACGGATGGGTTAGCCCGGTGATGGGTATTAAGTAGGGCACGTATTGCATGGAGCACTGGGTGCTATAGGCAAACAATAAATCATAGAACACTACATCAAAAACTAATGATGTACTGTATGGTCACTAACATATCATTAAAAAAAAAGAATAAGGGAATTTTCAAAGAAAAATTTTAAATTTTTCTGAGACTCCAATACGTTCAAATTTAAAAGGGACATAAGCCAATTAAATAAAAAAATCAGTAACAAAAATGAATCAAGGACAGGCATACAACCCGACACTGGCACTAAATTTCAAAGTAGGTACAAGATCTCTAAAACGATGACCACAGGGCTCAGGAATCCCTGGCTTAAAATCAAACAGCTTCTCAACACAAACACATACATAAAGCCATTCTTCTCCCTGCCTTCCAAAACTCCCACAACTTACCAAACTCAGCTCACTGTAATTTAACACAGTATTTATAATATGGCAAATTGACACAGGCTCACACTGACTACTGAAAGGATGAAAGACAAACAGAAGGCACTAATTCTATTAGTCTTCCCTCAGTTAACCAAGCCTGAGCTATAAAAAACCCAATCAGCTTGTTTTGTTTTTAAATTTCAGATGGACGTGTCTCTAAAGGGTCTGACTGTACTGCTGTGAAAAGTACGCTCAAGCCACCAGACGGTGCGGGCTGCTGAAAGCAGGTTCTTCCAATTAGCAATAAATACACCCAGCATGGCTTAGGCAAGGAGACAGTGCAGTGACATCTTGTACACCATCAGGTTCAAACACTGGGGCAGCTGAACCATCTGGGGGATGGGAAACCTGCAAGACTGCCAAGCACAACCTTGTCACCCATAAATCTATTACCTGGGCAGATGAGGAAAGGGTGAGTTGGAAAAAAGATCAATATTTCGGTTAGCAGTGATCCTTTCTCTTCAATCCATCTAAATCTGCAATTTGTGAAAAGAGGGGAAGAAGGATGTGGGAGAAAAAAATAAAGTTATATGGTATCTTCCCCTTTCCTTAAGAGTAGTATTATCCAGGAAATTACCTATGCAGACTGACTGTAAAACCAGACAATTAAACCTTACACCAATTTCTATGCCACTGGTGAATAGTGGTTAATAACTTCACACTTTTCTTTTTGTCTCTTAACAAGGAGGGAATGGCACTTTCGAAATCATTACTGCTCTGTCATCTTGGTTCCATGCCAAAGCAAGGAGCTTTAGAACACCTGTCAAACAACACGCAACTTGTGAAAAAGAAACATACACCAAAACAGGTTTATATAAAATGTTCACATATGTAGAAACAGGATTGCGTTGGGGTTAGAAGAAAGTCAGTTTCTGGTGAGGGCTGGGGAAGAAAGGAGATTTCCAGGACTCGCTTACGTGAGTCAAGTTAGAGTTATGAAACTCTCTCTGTCTCAGCAGAGATCAGCAGAGCTGACACAACGTCAATCTCACAGCATTTATCTCTTCATCCTTAGCCACATCCCCAGTGGTTTCAGTAATTAAACAGGTAAAATTTAATAGGTGAAAATACCATCCCTGCCTTCTCAAATATGAGTGCCTAGTAAAAAAGTACCAAGTACCCTTTTTCCTGTTCTGAGTACCCAAGCCATTCTTGTAAACTCAAAATAGGTCTAAATATCAAGATCCTATTTTAAAAAATGCATCTCCTCCACCTCCACCCACCCATAACTACTAGGCCAGTGTGATCCCAGAGTTAGAGCAAACCAGCATCCACTTTGTTGGGCACAGGGTTAGGGGCTAGGAGGAACAGCAAGACATACAGAGTGATCCCTCACAAACTGAAGGGAAGTGCAGACTAGAGAATATTGAAATCATGTGAGGCTGTAGGCTTTTGTTTTGTTTGTTAGCAAAAGGAAAATTTTTAAGTATTCACACTAATTTATGCAGACCCATTCTGAAATCTAGTAGTAAAACGCCCAACGTGTGAGTTAAAAAAAGGCATTAATTCACATTGAGACTAAGGAAATTCAACCTTTCTTTAAAAAAAATAAATAAACCCTGGCACTTTTCAGGTTAGTACTGAGAAGATTCTGAAAGATGGGAGAGGCCAACCCACACAGCCTCAGGACCACCTGTTACTGCCGCTGGCACCCGGTGAGGGGGGGTATATAATGTGTGTGGAGGAGGGGGGCAGGGTGCTCCTTCTTGATAAACGCTTGTAGGATCAGCACGAACAGGGCCTTCCTTGGATTCTCCAAAGCTCGCCTAAGACAAAGATGAGGCGACCATCCCAAACTTCAGGCAACGTAAATGGGATAAAGAACAAAGTCCATCAGTATCTCCTTGTTGAAGCTTTGTCCTGTTACACTCACAGACCTCCAACCCATTTCACAGGCAGGTCTTGACCTCATTCATCGCCCTCTTCCCGGCTACCTCTAACAGAAAGCGCCTTCTGTCCTCCTAAACCTACACATACCCTCCAATGTTCAGCACTGTAAGAGCACACACAGGTGGATGTCCACACCTCTTGGAGGTGCTAGTTTCCAACTATTAAGAAGGAAGGATACGGGCATTCTGAATTTATTTTTAAAAGTCTAAAGTTCTGCCAGCATCTGTCATCATACAACACTATTACAATAGCACTGACTGTATTCCCTATGTTGTACCTGTCATTCCCATGCCTTACTGTGTGGTGACACATGGGAGCTACACTTGCGGTGAGCACAGCATAAAATATAAACTTGTTGAATCACTATGTTGTACACCAGAAACTAATGTAACACTGTGTGTCAACTATACTCAGATTCAAACAAAAAGTCTAAAGTTTTGGGTATTTTGAAAGAAATATTATGCCAGTGTTTTCAAGTATATCAATTCAAACCAGGCATAAATGTAATCCACTTATTTATTTGTATAAACGCAACACTGTGTTAATAAAGTATGAATTATTCTATATACTTGAAATCTCTTGTCATCGCATTTCTCTCAAATTACTGAAAGTCTATGTTATCATAATTCAGACCAGGCTTCCATGGGGTATTTCCAAATTAGTGCTTCTTATTCTTATATTTACCAACACTACTTTCATCGACTTTCAGAAAGGATACAGAGAAATGAACAAGCAAATGTTGATGTTAACTAGTCAAAGTTCATCAATATAAAAGATCTGCAGTTAAGATGCCACTTACTTGACCAGAAATAGGTGTTTCTACAGAATTTAAGGGTATATGAAAAGAACTGAGGCTCCAAAATAACTATTAACTAATACTATGAAGAATTTCAACTCATTCCATTTGAATCACCACAGATTCTGAATTAGTAGGCGTGAATTAATAACGCGGAATAGCATTACCAGTTTTGAAGAACTGCAAAGAATTTAGAACCCAAGCACCCCTGAAATACAATAAAAAGGGAATAAAAAGTGTCTCCGACTTAGAATTTTACAATGTAAACAACTTTTAAAAGGGTAAGTAGCCTGTAATCACTGAAAAAGGATATTGCTTCTTTTTAACATAAAATATATTCTGCCAAAATATATAAAACCTTCATCTCAGCCTTAAAAGAAATTCTCTTCTTATATTAAAGAAATCAAAATGTTATTAGGTCAGCTGAAGTTAAAAGTAGTCTTAATGGTGGCTATGAGAATTCTGGAGAAAGAAATAGAACTCTTCCCTCCTACCACCCCCCCCCCCCCAGTTTCCATGGGTCTGATCTGGCAAGAAAATTCTTCACACTGCCATATTTTAGGTGACAGAAGCACACATTTTTAAGGCAAAAGTTTCCCTTCAACCTACAGAAGAAGAAGGCAGGAAGGAAACATTGAGAACCAGCAGTTCTTCACCCTTTTTGTATCAGGTTCCCCTTTGAGAATCAGGTTCCCCTTTGAGAACTCTTAAATGCTATGCACGTTCTCCCCCCAAAATGAACACATGTGCACAAACACACAATATGTTGCATACAACCTCAGAGGATTCACAGGCCTCTCCTGCCTTTCACCTGGGTTGACAGAAGTTCTCCTATGAAAATCTAAGCCAAGGAGAACTTCAAACCCTCTATATGTCCAAAAGATCATTCTCCTTCCTTACTACCTTTACTATAATTGCCTCTATTTTCACCTACTATGACTGACAGTGTTAGAAAGGAGTGACTTTCCTATTATTCATGACTCTCTTTTAGACCAGAGGTCCACAAACTTTTTTCTGTAAAAGACCAGAAAGTATGTATTTTAAGCTTTGTGGGTCATTTAGTTTCTGCAGTAACTACTCAACTCTGCTGTGCTTAACAGCAATGCAGGCCCAATAAAATTTTATTCACAAAAAACAGGCAGTGGGTCAGTTAGCCCATGGGTCACAGTTTGCTGATCCCTGGAACAGAGGAACAGGTTCAACAACTCCATAAGGAAGCAAATAGATAAATACAATTAGGTTCCTAACTTATAGCATCCCTAAAAAATAATTTCCAGGAGGATTAAAGATCTAAATAAGAAAAGAAACTGAAAGCTAGGCAGTCTGTGTCATTGGAGGAGGGAAAAGATTTCTTAAGGAAAAAAAAATCAAATTATTTGGCATTAAAATAAAAAACCTCTACACAATCAAAGACCAGAAATAAAGTTAAAGGAAAAGCCACAGACTAAAAAATATTTGCAACGTAAACGACCAAAGATTAGCCTTTGAAAACATAAGAACAAATAGCAAGAGACAAGCGACCCAAAGAAAGGGGGCATATCACAGCAACTTCATGACGTGTCTCCAAAGGCAAGAGAAACAAAAGAAAAAATGAACTTTTGGGACTTCATCAAGATAAAAAGTTTCTGCACAGCCAAGGAAACAGTCATCAAAACAAAGAGGCAACCCACAGAACGGGAGAAGATATTTGCAAATGAAACTACAGATAAAAGGCTGGTATCCAAGATCTATAAAGAACTCCTCAAACTCAATACACGAAAAACAAATAATCAAATCAATACATGGGCAGAAGATATGAACAGACACTTTTCCAATGAAGACATATGAATGGCTAACAGACACATGAAAAAATGTTCAAAATCATTAGCCATCAAGGAAATTCAAATCAAAACCACATTGAGATACCACCTTACGCCAGTTAGAATGGCAAAAATTGACAAGGCAAGAAGCAACAAATGTTAGAGAGGATGTGGAGAAAGGGGAACCCTCTTACACTGTTGGTGGGAATGCAAGTTGGTACAGCCACTCTGGAAAACAGTATGGAAGTTCTTTAAAAAGTTAAAAATAGAGTTACACCACGACCCAGCAATTGCACTACTGAGTATTTACCCCAAAGATACAGACGTAGTGAAGAGAAGGGCCACATACACCCCAATGTTCATAGCAGCAATGTCCACAATAGCCAAACTGTGGAAGGAGCCGAGATGCCCTTCAACAGATGACTGGATAAAGAAGATGTGGTCCATATATACAATGGAATATGACTCAGCCATCAGAAAGAACAATTACCCACCATTTGCAGCAACATGGATGGGAGTGGAGGAGATTATGCTAAGTGAAATAAGTCAAGCAGAGAAAGACAACTATCATATGGTTTCACTCATTTGTGGAACATAAGGAACAGCAGGGAGATTGTTAGGAGAAGGAAGGGAAGAATGAAGGGGGGGTAAACAGAAGGGGGAATGAACCACGAGAGACTATGGGCTCTGGGAAACAAACTGAGGGCTTCAGAGGGGAGGGGGGTGGGGAATTGGGATAGGCCGGTGATGGGTATTAAGGAGGGCACGTATTGCATGGAGCACTGGGTGTTATATGCAAACAATGAATCATGGAACATTACATCAAAAACTAAGGATATACTGTATGGTGACTAACATGACATAATAAAAAAATTAAAAAAAGAAAGGGGGCATATATATACACATAGGCATGTCAGTCATGAAAACCAAAGAGTTCAAACAAATGAAAAGATGCTCAACTTAACTAGTATTCCAGAAATGCAAATTAAAAGCACTATGAGATACCATTTCACACTCATCTGGAGAAAACTAAAAATTCTGAGAAAAACAAGTGCTGAGGATATGGAACACTGAGGATTACTTAAGGAGTATGTTAACAAGTTCATAGTGAGTTTAAAATCCCTCAAAAGAAAAAGAAACAACAAATTCGAAGAGGCAAAACTGCATGTCAAAATCATTTCCGATTCTCTTCAGATTAACCTCAGATACTGTGACTGAGGGAGTCAAGTTTGGTGGTTCTACGGACACAGATATGAATCTAGCTATTTGAAAGAATTAGCTTGCTGTGATAAATTAAATGACTGCTATTATCAATAAAATGTCACAGAGTGCTTGTGGATGTGCAAATTGCACTCTTGGTAATATAGGAGAGAAAGAAACTCTTGCACATATGATACTATACTGTAGCACTGTTTATCAAGCAAAAGAACTACAGGGAATACTTGGAAACCTAAAAACATGGACAATGGAAGAACAAAAAATACACTGTGCTCTACTGATTCACTGAAATATTATACAAGAGGTAACATGAGTAAATCAAATCTAAAAATGCATCAACATAGATATACTTAAGAAGTAAAATATAAAGTAGGGTTTTCCCCCTACTTTTTCCCTCTTTACTTTTTTTTTTCAGCAAACAGCAAAAAAAATACGTATAGCATGACACATAAATGGTGAAAGCTTTTAATGCACCACAGGTATAGATAAACATTTGTTGTAAAAGCAAAAAAACATGGGCAAAAGGCACAATATGAACCCTGAGAGAGCAGTCACCTTTGAGGGAGAAAGAAATGAGAGAGGGTGGGAGGAACCAGTCTTTAGATGTCTCTATAATATTTTACTGCTTTTAATTATCTTTTAAAAACTACACTTTTTAAGAAAAAAGATTGGAAACGTGATGTTTTCTCTTATTTCCAGATAAAGATGAAAGTCTCCCTTAGCACTTAACTGTAAGAGTCTCCATATGCACTCATTCTCTTTAACCACAGACACCAACAGAGGCTACAGCCCTGTGTCCCGGGGGGCCATTCTGAAGGGCTTCTGACAGGTGCTAGCACAATGCCAAAAGATTCCCAGGAAGGCTCGCCCAGACTGCAATGTTTTCATGCAATGACTTGGATACATTTTCTAAGTGCACAAATTTCAGCTCCGAACACCACTGAAAGCTAGGCACTCTACAACTGGTTGGCAAAGACTCATGTCAGCCTACCCGGTGAGAAACTAACAACACATGGGCTCTACACCCAAATAAGAGAGCATACGTTCACTTTAAAATGCAACCAGAAATCCAGACCAAAATTGGTTTTATCAAGAGCACAGAAATAACAGAGTGCAATACTACTTATTCCATAAAGACAAATATTACCATTACACTAAGGATTATGCAATGAGTACGCTTGTAAGTAAAGAGCAAGTTTAAAATCCCTTTACAAAAAATTCAAAGGGGTGAAATTATATATCAAAATCATTTCAATTCTCTTTAGATTAGCCTGATACTGGAACTGAGTGAGTCATGTACTGTAGCCTCATGGCTAGATGTATGAATTTAGCTATGTGACAGAAGAATCTGCTTGCTATGACACATTCAGTGATTGTTCTTATCAATAAAAACTTACAGTTCAAAAACATCATCATTTTAAACACTAAACAGATTAGACTATTACGATCCTTTGGTCCAGCGTTAGCCTTTAACAGTTCCAAAATTAATCAAAGTCAAAAATTTGGGCAGATTTGTGTCACTAAATGGCCTTCACTATTGTTCACAGAATAAAACCCTTAATTGATTAATAATCTCAGGGTGTCTATCGCCATCTAGTGAACAATCACTTCAATTACCACACCAGTCAATTGACAACCTAGTCCGCCGTCTGGGTAGTTTAAAATTTAAGTCCACTTAGTGCTATCAACTTGCCCAGTATCTTTTTTTATGTCTCTCTATACATACATTGAGAACAAACACAAATACAGATGATATTTATATTGATTAACTCTCAAGTGTCTATAAACTAAGTTTCCATATTACTTCTCTGGAAACACTGACTTCATTATTTTTAAATAACTTGCACGTTATGAGGTCCCTCATACAATTCTTTAACCATTAACTAATTCCTCTACCACCGAGCAATTAAAAATCACAGAAGAGTTTAAAGTGTGAAAGATCACACCTGGGAAAAGACAATATTGATGTCCATTTGACACAACTATTAGCATTTTTATTATAAACCTGTTTATGAAAGTACAATTAGTAATTACCCTGAGTACTCTAGCAGCCATAATACATTTGATTACAGAAATTATTAGGTCACCAGAGCCAAACCTGCATGATTCCAACAAAACTGAGCACACACAAAATAGACTTAGAAACAAGAAAGGAGGGGGGCTTACAGCCTCAGACTGTGTATTAATCCATATTCAAATGTAAAATTTTATAATCTTTTCAGATGACATGCTACCAGGTCACCTTCTCATTCATTTCCACTTGAACCTTAATCTAATTTATCCTACAAGGACTTGAAAAGCAAACAACTTCTAAGATCTTCAGGTTACTGTATTATTTCGTCCATTCCATCTTCTTACAAAAAAGACAAGTGGGATAAGTTACAAAGGTATTCAAATCTCAGCCAACTGACTCTCATTTTACACTTCACCCCTCCTACCTGTTTAATAATCAAGAAACGTTTGAAATCACAAAGGCCTAACAGTATATATGGAAAATGTTAGTAAACCCAAAGACCGATTACCACAGAGAATATTTCTATCCACCAGTGCTAATAATTATCACCAATACTTTAACAATCAGTTTTATTTTAGGAAATAATTTCTGTAGGTGGCTTTGAATCTTCTTCTAGAATAAGATTTCCAGGGAGCGACTGTGTAATTATTATTTCTCATTAACCTCACATTACTTTCAAGGCCAACTTTCCACAGTTGTTATATTTTTTTATTTGTGAGAAGGAGCAAAGGGGAAAGAGACAAGGGGGAAAGGAGAAACCAAGAATTTAAATGACATACGATTATTTCTAGATTTGTTTGAAACTCTTTGTTTTTTAGTGGAGAGAGCAGAGGGTTTTTTTAATAGTTTATTAAGATTTGTTACTGCTATATTTTATACAACAGAGAAATTAAAATTGAGTTTAAAGGCCCTATTAAAGATTAAGCTAAACAAAAATATTGCCCTTAAAATACAATGGATTAGGGGAGTGGGGGAGATCGCTGGACAAATTTGGGGCTTATCATTATCAACAGTGCCCTTTTAAGCTTGTGGATTTCTGAGCCAATGCAGAAAATGTAACAACAGGGATTTCCCAACAGCAAGAGGCACTCTCCAAGGGAGTAAATTGTCAACTATTGCCTCTCGTGAGAAACTTAAGAGTAACCTTGATCCAATCTCAATAGTCAACCCATGTATTATCACCCAGTTGGGGCATAGTGAGTGCATTTCCTAATACAAAAATAAGATGGTATTCTATCAGAAGCCACTGGATACTTACACAGAAATAAAATTTAAATAATTTTAAAGTAAACTTAGCCTAAGAAACTGAAAACATCCTTCCCTCACTTCAACTAGCCCCTAAAATACCCGTATCTTCCCAAGTAAAAAGGGCCTGTGGCTTGAGATGAGTATCAAAAAAGATGTCGTTCGAGGACTAAGAGGTAGAATATAAAGCAGAAGCACAGTCATGAAAGCCATGATGAGATGGGGCAGACAACCCTACTGTGGTAGAAGCCTTACAATCAGGAAAATATGGATTTCAATTCAAAACAGTCACTTGTTATACTTCACCTTTTTGAGTCTTAGCTTCCACGTTCTGCAAAATGGGAATGTTATGAACCATATCAATGAATTCTCGTGGGGTATCAATGAAGAAATTCATCTGGAAGCTTCTCATACATTGCAGGTGTTTAACACGCATTTTACCCCTCCTCACTGTGCCCTAAGCCAAGTCTGTGAGACAGGGCTGTCAACAGAAGAGTGACTCTGGACATCCTATTTGTTTCATGGCAGCCAGATCGCCACTGACCAGTATAAGAGGCACGAGCCACATGTGGATAATTTAAGTTTAATTTAATTATAATTAAATAAAACTCAAAATCCAGGTCCTCCACAAGTTGACACTAGCCAGAGAGCAAACGCTCACCAGCCACCTGGGCCTACTGTGTTATGTAGAGAACATTCTCACCATCTCAAGGTCCACCAAACAGTGCTGGTCTAGACTCTAAAGGAGAGGTCAGGAAACATGTTTTCTGAAAAAGGCCAGATGGCTAATATTTTAGGCTTTGCAGGCCATGCAAGTTTCCACCCAGACTACTCAATTCTGCTATCATAATGCAAAAGCAGCCACAGGCAAAACATAAACAAATAAGTATGGCCATATTCCAATAAAACTTTATTTACAAAAATAGATGGCTGCCTGAATTTGGCCCATGGGCCATAGTTTTGCCAACCCCTACACAACAGTATTCTGATTTCAGACCCTCAAAATGAGCATTCTGCCCATAACCATGAATTAATTACCTCCTTAAGACTGAGTAGTCTCAAATCTACTGAGGGGAATCAATAGTTTACTGGAGTGAAATGGAATCTGGTATTTAACATAACTATTCTTTTACAAATTAAGAAAAACCCATGCATGTGGGGCTAAAGCAGGTAAAGCTTATAGTGTTTAGAAAGTGATAGCATCTCAAATCTGTTTGGTATCTGGCTCATCTTTCTAAAGCCAGTAACTCTCAATCTGTAACTTCATTGCTCATCTATTCCTGGAATTGTGGACTTCTACATACAACTGCCTAGTTAATATGCCTAGAGATCTATTACAAATCTCAAAGTCAAAAAAGAACTCCTAATCCCTCTCTCCCAGATTTCTCCATTTTAGTAAATGGGTCCATAAGCTAACCAGCTGTAGGACTAAAATGGAAGCATCCTCTTTGACTTCTTCCTTTCCCTCACACTCCAACCTAATAAAATCAGCAACCAAACTAGCTCCCTTACGTCACTTTGCTCTCATTCATGTTACCTCCTAAAGAACCCTTCCCTGACCATCTTAACATTAAACTAGCCCACCACCTTGTTTTAATTATCTGAAGAGCACTTATTTCTATCATATTCTCTTATTTTTTGCATTTGTTTATTCACTTATTTACAGTCTATTTTCCCAAACTACCCTCTCCCCATACCAAGTCCCCACTGTATGCCACTCTACACCCCCTGCTCTACATAGAATGTGACCCTCATGATGCAGGGGCATCTTATGTCTTGCTCAACACTCTACCCCATAACAATGCCTGGTAGAGTAGATGCTCAATAAATACTCTCTCTCAATGGATGAATGAACAAATCCTTACTTTAAAAACTGTCTCAAATTTGTCCTAAGAAAGGGGCATTTGAAGCTATATAACTGGGTAACAAACTTGGCTCTCCCACATTATAACATGTCATAGTTTAAAAAAACCCTCATTTTAGAGAGACCACTTACCTCCCTTCCTTTGTATGTCACCAAAGCAGCCAGTGGTTTGGCGTAAAATCTGCTGTAGGAAAATCCCAGGCAGCCGTACATACTGTTTGCTGTGAGCTTCAAAGCCTTCTGTCGAATGTCATACTGCAGGTAACACAAGGACAAAAGACAACAATAATTGTAGATGTTTAATCATTACATTAGATGTCTTTTTATATCACCAATAAGGAGGAGAAACCCTCAATATCCCTTAAAAAAAAAAGAACTGTCAACACACTCAACCCATCCTCCCAGATCCATGATTCCCTGACCTTCTAGAGGCAAGTAAACACAGACTCCAAAGCTCCCAGAAGTCAGAAGGATTTTGTTCAGATACAGCTCTGCAGACAGAGGTGTCTTCCGTTCTGAGGCATTCTAGTGTTTTTGAATGGTTTCCCCTCCACAAACTTAAAATAAGCCCATGTAATTGCCCATAGCATCATGTTTAAATCACTCCTAGATAATCAAAGTCTGAAAGCTGAGACTGTCACTCAGATGTCTCTTAGTGAAAAGATATACCTGAAGAACAAGGTCTGGATTTAAATCTTGCTGTTTCATTAATTGTTTGACTTGTTTTCTCCTCTCTACCAGCTTCCGGATCTCTCTAGGCAAAATGCCCATTTCTAAGTTTGGGTCTGGCAGCTCAGGGATCTGTTCTTGTTCGCCATCCTGAGGAACACACAAGAGAAATTTCAGACAAACCAAACTTTCATAAAACAAATTTCTAAAATAGTATTTTGGGGAGCTTTACATGATGATTAAATCTTGAAAAGCTACTTTCCTGCTTAAATATAGATCAACACATGGGTGGGAGAAGAAAAAGCTGAGAACAAGTCAACACTGGCCTCTTCTCCCACTTCTGTCAGCCTCATTCCCAGTACATCCTCCCCTCACATTATTAATTAATGTAGATATCATTTAAAGGGATCGATTTTTATATATACACCTCTCCTCTCTTCAACAAGATTGGGGAGCAACATGTTTGGAAAAGTCATTTTTAAAATAAAAACACTGAGACCTCTAGGATTTTAAAAAAATGCAGCCCAACTACAGTTTTAAGTCAAATGCTCTCTCAAACAAAATGCCATAAACTTTTACAACTATGGGGAATTGTGGCAATTACTGTAAATGTTTTAGACTAAAAACTAAAACTCTAAATACTAAATCAGCAAATTTCTTTTAAGATTTTGGAGCACATATTTTAAAAGTCTATGACATTTCTAAAAATTAATAGATACAAATTCCTTAGCATCTACGGAGTACCTTTTATCTGCAAATTGCCTTGCAATTGGTAAAAGAATAGCAACATTTTAGAAAAGTAACCAGCCATCTTCTGGTTTTTATTTACAGAAGGAAAAAGTGGGGAAAGCATTAGACCATTTTTCTGAAGCCTCCATTAATTCTATTAACAGGCCACAAAGAAAAGCCAAGCATGTTTGCCCCTTCAAAGGTTCAGAATTAAAAATAAACCTCTTGGGGCGCCTGGGTGGCACAGCGGTTAAGCGCCTGCTTTCGGCTCAGGGCGTGATCCCAGCGTTATGGGATCGAGCTCCACATCAGGCTCCTCCGCTATGAGCCTGCTTCTTCCTCTCCCACTCCCCCTGCTTGTGTTCCCTCTCTCGCTGGCTGTCTCTATCTCTGTCAAATAAATAAATAAAATCTTTAAAAAAAAATAAAAATAAAAATAAACCTCTTGCCTTCAAGTATATCGGCTCAATGCCATTTGATAATCCAGCCTTTACAAAGTATCTGATTTTATAAAGATCAATGTTTTCAAATGAACAATCTTACAATAGTAACAGGGACCTACTGTTTTCTAATATAGCAGATGATGAGAGCAAACCTATTAAAGAGATCTTGGTATACTTTCTAATTTATTTATAACAACTAGAGAGGTCAGATAAAAAGTTAACTGAAAGGATCTGGAGTCAGGAAATTTATAATCCATGCCCGGCTCTCCCACCATTAGCTGTGTGGCACTAGCTATTCTGAAGACCAAATGAGGTACCACACAGAGATACAGAACCTATAAACTCGCTCCATGTATAGTATTTCTTAGATGACACTTAAGGTCCCTTCCAACTCTTAAATGATTCTATTATATTTCCAGAATCCAAACTGGAAAGCTCAAATAAACAAAAAAGTAGAGGGGGATGGAGGAGGCTGGGGATGGAGGAGGCTGGACCATGACAATTATCACAAGGCTGACACAGTAGCAGGACAGGGCCTGATGAATATTATTTATCCAATACAGACACTACCTTTTGGGGATGTTTACTCAATACCTTCTCTGTAAAATTATCCTCTAGTTCCACAGAAAGGCCCATCCTTGGCAGCTGTATTTGTACTCTGTAAACCCACTCCTGTGGTCACAGTTGATGGGACCAGGTGTGGTCACCGGCCTAAGCAAGCCTCTAAGATTCTCTCTTCTAGGAAGACAGAACTGGGGCTGGAAAACAGCTCCCAAAGCATGTAGTTAGAATTAAAAGACATGTAAAATCAGGAGCAAGAGGGCAAACAGACATCTTCTGCCACATGTACAAAGAACCAGAGAAAAACAATATACAGAGATAACATATTACTTTACATCTTTTACTGTTGGAGAACCACATCTACTCAAACTCCCTACTGGCAGTCAATTATATAAGCTTTATATACGAAGAACCACACATTAAGTGATTGATTAAGTCCTACGTAAAACTGTTGACTAATCACTGGTTAGATTAAATCCATGTGAAATAATTCAAAACGATTTTTTTAAAAAGGGTGTTTAGTGAGTACAATCAGTAACAAAGGCTTGCGTGGCCAAAATTTAGAAGAACTTAAAATATAAAATTTTAAAGAATAAAAATAGCAAGTGTTGGAGATGATGTGGAACGACTCACAGTCATGGCTAGGGGGAGTATGTAACACAGTATAACTACTCAGGAAAATAATTTGGCAGCTTCTTTTCAGGTTAAACATACACTCCCCATACAACCCAGCAAATTCACTCCCTAGGTATTTGTCCCCCCAAAATTAAAGCACATGTCCACCAAAACATATGAACAAGAATGTTCACAGCTTTAATAATAAAAGCTAAACTCAATGGGACACCTGGGTTGCTCAGTCAGTTAAGGGTCCAACACTTGATTTCAGCTCAGGTCACGATATCTCATGGGTCGTGGGAGCAAGCCCCATGTCGGGCTCTGAGCTTAGCAGGGAGTCTGCTTGAAGAGTCCCTCCCTCTACCGTTCCCCCCATTCGCTTGCTCTTGCTTGCTTGCTCTCTCTCTAAAATAAATAAATAAATCTTTTAAAAAATAACTAAACACTGAAAATCCAAATGCTCATCTCAGGAAACTAGATAAAGTGTGGAATATTTCTCAGCAATACAAAGGAAAGAACTACTGATAATGCAACAACATGGATGAATCTCAAAAACATTATGTTGTACAAAAGAGTATATACTGTATTGCTCCACTTATATGAAGTTCTAGAATAAGCAAAACTAAGCAATGGTGATAGAAGTCAGATCAATGGTCGATTGATGGGAGAGGGGCCTGATAATAAACGTATGAGTGACATACCAAAATGAACGAGATGAAACTAACACAACACTTGCAGGGGAATTTATAATTGTGAATATCTATATTATCATAAAAGATCTCAAATCAATAACCTAACTTTCCACCTTAAGAAAATAGAAAAATAAGGGTCAACTAAACCAAAGAAAGCAGAAAGAAGGAAGTAATAAAGATTAGAATGGAAATACAGGAGATAGAGAAAAATCAACAGAACCAAAGTTCCTTCTTTGTAAAGATCAGCAAAACTGACAAACTTTTAGCTGCGCTGACAAAAAAATGACTCAAATTACTAAAATCAAGAATAAAAGAGATAACCTTACATGAAACGGACAAATTCCTAGAAAGACACAAACTACCAAAATGGACCAAGGAAAAATAAAAATACTGAATAGACCTATAACAAAGATTGCACTAGAAATCAAAAAAGACGAGCCTTAAGGCCAGGTAATTTCACTAGTGCATTCTACCAAATATTTAAAGCAGAATTAACATGAATCCTTCACAACTTTGCCAAAAAAACAGAAGAGGAGGGAACACTTGCCAACTTATTCTATGAGGCCAGTATTATCCTAATACCAAAACCACGCAAAGACATAACAAGAAAAGATAACTATACACCCAAAAGCCCTTATGAGTACAAGCAAAAAGCTCTTCAACGAAATACTAAAAATCCAAATCCAGAAACATACAAAAAGGATTATACACCAAGACCAAGTGGAACTTATCCCAGGAATGCAGGTTGCTTCAAAACATGAAAATCAATGTAGTTTACCATATTAAAAGAATAAAGGATAAAAAGTACATGATCATCTCAATATATAAAGAAAAAGTGGTTGACAGAATCCAACACCCTTTCATGATAAAAAACATGCAATAAACTGGGAACAGAAGGGAACTTCCTCAATCTGATAAACACCACCCATGGAAAACCCCCAGTTAACATCATACTTACAATGGTGAAATAAAGACTGGATGCCTTCCCCCTAAGACCAGAAACAAGACAGGAGTGTCTGCTCTTGCCAATTCTATTCAATATTGTACTGAAGGTTCCCGCCAGGGCAGTTAGACGACATCCCCCACCCCCGCAAAAAAGGAGAAGAACTATAAGGCATCCAGATTATAAAGGAAGAATTAAAACTACCTCTACTTGCAGATAACATGATACTGTATGTTGAAAATCTTAAGGAATCCATGAAAATACTAGAAGTGATAAATGACTTCAGCAAGGTTGCAGCATACAAGATCAATATACAAAAATCAGTTATATCTCATTACACTAGCAATGACTAATCCAAAAATAAAGGAAATAGTTCCACTTAAAATAGCATCAAAAAGAATGAAATATTCAGGAATAAATTTAATAAAAGAATTGTACAGTGAATTATTCAGCAACAAATAGGAATGAAGTACTAATACATGCTACAACACAGATGAATCTTGAAAACAGTATGCTAAACTGGTATAGCTACTCTGGAAAACAGTAGGGAGGTTCTTCAAAAAGTTAAAAATAGAACTACCCTATGACCCAGCAATTGCACTACTAAGTACTTACCCAAAGGATATATAAATACTCATCCAAAGGGGCACATGCACCCTGATGTTTATCAGCATTATCAACAATAGCCAAACTATGGAAAGAGCCCAAATGCCCATCGACTGATGGATAAAGAGGATGTGGTATATATACACAATGGAATATTATTCAACCATCAAAAGAATGAAATCTTGCCATTTGCAACAACATGGACAGAGCTAGAGTGTATTACGCTAAGTGAAGTAAGTCAGAGAAAGGCAAATATCATACGCTTTCATTCATATGTGGAATTTAAGAAACAAAACAGATGAACATAGGGGGGAAAAGAGGGGCAAACCAGACAACAGACTCTTAACTATAGAGAACAAAAACTGAAGGTTGCTGGAGGGGAGGTGGGCAGGGGCTGGGCTAAATGGGTAATGTGTATTAAGGAGGGCACTTGTGTTGAGCACAGGGTGTTATATATAAGTGATGAATCACTAAATTCTACTCCTGAAACCAATATTACACCATATGTTAACTAGAATTTAAATAAAAATTTGAAAAAAAAAAAAGAAAACAGTATGCTAAGGGAAATAAGCCAGGCACAAAAGGTCACATGATTCCATTTACCAGAAATGTCCAAAATACACAAATGTATAGAGGCAGAAAAATTAGTGGTTGCTGAGATCTGGGAGGAACGGAGGGACAGAAGGAGGTTCAGCTAAAGGTAGGGTTTCTTTGAAGAGTAACGAAAACACCCTCAAATTAACTGTCGTGAAGGTTGAAAATTCAGCAACTGCACTAAAAGCCATTAAACTGTGTACTTCAAATGGATGAAACGTATGTGAAATACATCTCAATAAAACTGAGAAATAAAAAGGTAGAGAACTACAGTGAATTTCCATCTATTCAACCCTCTCCCTTTTTTGACCACTTTTGACGTTTAGACCACTAAAAAAGGACAAATTATATCCTTAAAAGGAAAAACTAGGACACTAACCACTCTGGTTCTCTTCCTTCTTTAAGCACTGCTTTTAATTTCAATTTAAAGAGCCCCCAGTTGAACACAAACCTCTGTAATTTTCTGTGTCTCTGAAGCAACTCTTTGCACTGTTGTAAAACAAATGTTGAATTCTTGAATGATGGAAGGATACAAACTGTTGAAGTCCAGGAGCAAAATAAACTTATCATAAAATCCTGCAACAAAAAAGCCACGTTACAAAAAGTCTTTTTAGAAAAAGCAGATGGGAGAAGGGTTAAAAAAAAAAAAAAGGCAGGGGAGGGGCGTTAAAAAAGCAGATTTGTCAAAACATAACATTAGAAGTACTGGTCAATTAAGTATATTAAAAATGATATACTATCTAAAGCAGCGAGTTATACCAAAGAAAAAAAATTGTCAACTATCACTCCATAAAAATGCCTTGTATTAGAGTAAAAACTCAAGTCACAAAAGAAGAGGAAAGAAGAGAACGTGTCTCACCTTGAAACCAACTACAACGAACGATCCTTTCTACAGCAGTCCCCAAGTGCACCATTATGATGGGCAAAAAAAAAAAAAAAAAACCCTTCTCCTATCAATTACTTCAGATAGGTGTCATATCCATTTCAAAAAAATGCTGTAAAATTCTCCTTTAGGCAAGTATTCCCTCCCACCTACCCTGCCACCTCGACCCCCAAAATGTTTAGTGATCCATACCAGTAAGCAGATACATATTTTTTTACCATCATACTTTCTAAGACTAAAATGGGAAGCCCACTCACCTGTACACAAGCAGTGTTAAAATCAAACAAGAGATGTATATATATAAATGTGAGTAGTGGAACGATCCACCCTTTTTACTTGCAAAGGGTGAACAGAAAGCTACTATATTTCTCTAGGACATTTACAAAGAGTTATCTTCACCTTAGGAAGAAACTGAATAAAAATAAATGTCCACTATTAAGAAAATAAAAACAACAACAAATAATGATAGCATACTCTGTGACAAACACTATACAAAGAATCACTTTGTTCCTCAAGTCCCCGTGTGGTAGGTACTCTTTCTTTAAAATTCTAGTGTAGTTAACATACAGTGCTATATTAATTTCAAGAGTAGATATTATTCCTATCTCCATTTTACAGAAGAGGAAAGTGAGGCTTAGAAAGGTTCAAGAGGAAGCCCAAGATCACACAAGGCAGAATTTAAGCCCAGATCTATCTAACACCAAAGGACTCTGTTTCAACATAACTAATAATAAATCACTTTTGCCAAAAATGTCTCCTACTCAAGAGCTCAAGTTACTTGAAAAAACTCGCATTATTCCTGTACAACAATGTAAATATACTTAACAGTACTTAACTGTACCACTGAAAATAGTTGAGGGTTAAAAAAAAAAGATCCTCTCTAGCTCTGTGTACCACAAAACATCTTCTTTGCTGTTAATGACAAGGGGGAGGGGGAGAACTCTGCTGCTGAAGTTCAATTTGGTGATTATTGTCTGTACTTTCTTGAACTTAGTTGTCCAAATGAACTGGTCCTGGCAGCTCAGGCAGAGGCAGAGCCCACCCTCTATAGCAGATGGGAGGAGAGAGAGGTGCTCCTACCACAAGACAAACGGCTATATACTGGACTAGGGGTTGACAAACTATGCTCAGACTGAATTCAGCCTACTCCCTCTTTTTGTACCATGCATGAGCCAAGAATAGTGTTTACATGTTTAAATGGTTGAAAAAAAATTTAAAAAGCAGAGTATCTCATGATACAGGAAACCTACACAAAATTTAAATTTCAATATCCATAAACAAAGCTTTCTTAGAACACAGCAAAAAAATAAAAAAGATTCATATTCATTCATGTCAGGTGACTGGCCAAGATTTTCACATGAACAGAAAATAAAAATAAGGTCATAACAAGACCTATTTGCTAACCTACAAAATACAATTCGGGTCTTGCAGTTTCTCAAGCCTAGGTCTGCATTAAAAAATTCCTTAACACCAGGAGCAAAGCCACCTGCTGCACAACCTTACCAGCTTTAGGGTCCAACACCAAGCCTCCAGCATAAGCTGCTTTCTTACGTCCTTTCTTGTATTTATTGGCATCTCCATCTGTGTCTTCATCTTCATCTCCCTAATATCAAATGGAAAGTTAACTTCACCAGCCAGCAACTAATTAACTAATTAAGAAGCCTTATGATTATTCCTTTTCCAACTGCAGTACACAATTCTAACCAGCATTCTTTAGTTTTAGCTAATGGTCCTACCTGTGGGGAATGACAGTTACTATAACATGTTCACAAACCTAAATGAATGCCAAGCATGGGACTTACCAAAACACTATATCCCTGAATAAATATGCAAATTCTACTTTAAAATATTTCTGAATTCACAGAACCTTTTATTAAAATCAATGGATACTAAAAATACTTCATATTATATAAAATCTAAGACAGTAAAAGAGTCCTCTTAAATTCATTACTCTAACAATTATGATGTAGAAATATTAAATATTTTATACAGATATGATTATTCTTGTTAATGTGGACACCTTAAAATAAATGTCCATATACTGAAAATTCATTCCCAAGTAGTTTATTAAATAACTAATATTCAACACCTCAGAAGTCAAAGTCCTGTAAGTTAACATTGCCTATATCAATTTTGATAACATACATAAAACAAATACATGAATTTGAACCATCTTAACATTAAATTCCCCTCCTTTGAGTCAATCGCTATCAGTGATGACAAATCAGTAGCTAAGTTTTAGTTCCAATGTCATGGAGGCCACTTCAGAAAACTGACTGCAGTGACCTGATCCTACTAGCATATAAAAACGCAACAAAGCAACAAAAATAAAGGCTCACACATTTAAGGAAATAAAAGGTTTAACTGGTATCTAACTTTGGATACAGCTAAGATGGCAAAACACTTTCCTGGTATGGTCACCCATCAGAGAGACTTAATGTTAGCCTCAAAGAATTTCGTATTCCACAAATAATCTTTATCCACACAGAAAAAAGTGAAGAAGGAAATCACCACACAAACACAATGGAATGACTCTGACATGGTTTCTACAGTATACAGGAGATTAATTATTTTGGAAGCAGAATTTATCACAGCAAAAAAGGCTACGAGGTAATAAAAGGGGGGGATTTTTTTAAAAAGCAAAACACT
This sequence comes from Ursus americanus, assembly GCF_024610735.1. NCBI lineage: Eukaryota > Metazoa > Chordata > Mammalia > Carnivora > Ursidae > Ursus > Ursus americanus. The sequence continues at coordinate 102,795,188 of NC_142164.1, forward strand.
ATGCAGTTTTGGACCCACCAGTTTTTGCTGAGGCTTTCTGAAAATCTGCTTGTCAGGCACAATATAGTTGTTTTCATAAAACGCATGAAGCAACAAGAACTCATTACGCTCGGATCGTCCACCCATCAGCGTCCTAGACTATTAAATAGAATTTCTTTTTTAAATTTGAGCTCAAAACTGTAACAAACAAAAGCAACTTTCAGGTGGTAAATTTAATCACAGCACCTCCTCCACAATTATTCTTCTTAATAAGGGCTGCTTTAAAAATAAGAAGGTACAAAATTCATTCTAACGTTTTAAGCGTTATACTTAAAAAGAGACAAAGAAAGCTTAAAATACTGACACCACTTGGGCTATTTCTTTACTCCCAAATAGACCATTCCACATATCAGACACATCCAGATGTTAGAGATGATCCTTATGTTCACCCAAAATTTCAACATACTGCACCTGGCTTTCCTCCCCTTCTTGCAACCAGTTCATTTCACAAAAGAAGCCCAGCTTCCAGAATACAAGTTACTCATTTTATAAGCATGCATTTAGACTCATTATCATATAACAACTACCCCAAGCAAACACTGAATCCAACAGGAAATGCTTTTTCCCCCTTTCTAAGTTAAATTTACCATAATGTTCCCAGCGATGTTAGTGATCTGCAATGCTAATGGAAGAACATTTAGCTCACACATGATCTGCAAAATGAACCTGGCATCTTTCCAGGTGTGTTCCAACAGGTATAACAGATGAGAAGATTCACTGTACAGAAAAGTAAGAATGAAACAGAATCAAGTAATTAAAAGAAACAATGACTATAATCAGAACTTCATAAAATATTACAAAAAAATTTTGGTATGAGTAACTTCAGAGCAATGGCACCTTGGCTTTGGAAACATTCTAAAATAAGGCTGGTATGAAACCACGAATTCATTCATGTCATTGATCCCAATGCCCTCCTCCAAAACACGCACACACAAAAAAAATCCCAAAAATACAAAGTAAAATTATATGTTAACTACGACCTGAAAACTACCTAAATCCTTTTATTCGTTCTATCTAATAAGTATGTGTTACATGCTGACTACATGCCGGGCATAGTTGTAGATTCTGGCTGTAACCAAAAGACAAAAACACCTGTCCTCGTGGGGCTTATGTCCTCATGGGGGAGACAGACTATAAATTAAAATACGTATATATATAGTAGGTTATATAATGCTCAGTATTAAGGAGAAAAAATTTAGAAGCAAAGGAAATATTAAGTATCAGGAGCAGAGGTTGAAATTTTAGTTAGGAAACCAGGGAAGAGTTCACTTAGAATAAAGAACCGGAAGAGGTGAGGAGGCAATCCCTGTGAATGGATATCTGAGAGAAGAGCATCCAGGCAAATAGAACAGCACATTCAAAGGCTCTGAGCGGAGCACAAATGCGCACTTCCAGGACCAGAAAGGAGACCAGTGGCTAGAACAGAGAGAATGATGGAGAGTGCCATCATTTAGGCACTCTGTCAAAAGGACAGAGTTAAAAGCAGAGAGACACACTGTATAGGACCTTGTAAGTCAGAGTAAGGACTCTGGTTTACACTCTAAATGACAGTCACTGGAAGATTTTGAGCAGAGTACAATATCTGACTTAACTTTAGCAAGATAACCCTGGTTCCTGGGTTGAAAACAGACGGCACGGAGTCAAGGGCAAAAACAAAGAGACCAACAAAGAGGCTGACATATGACTCATTAATCCAGGGGAAAGAGGAGGGTAGCGTGGACCAGGATGGGCTCAACAGAGGGGAAAAGAAGTGGTCAGATCTAGACATATTTTGAAAATAAAGCTGACAGGATTCTGTGATGGCTCAAACATAGGATATCTATGAGAAAGAGGAATCAAGGAAACCTCAAAGGTTTTGGGCCAAACATGACTCTGGAGAGTTCTAGAAGTAAGGGAAAAATAAGAGTTGTCAGTCTTAAGGAAAAACTACAAGAGGAGCCTAGGAGAAAAGATCAGGCCTTGAGCTTCTGAACAAGTTAGGCTGGAGGTTCATATTAGACATCAAGTAAAACAGGCAGGTAGAAACAGGAGTCTGGAATTCAAGGGAGAGATATAAGCTGAAGATACCCAAGCGGGAGGCATCAGCACCCACATGGTACTGAAATTCCTGAGACTCGATAAGATCACCTAGAAAGAGCGTAGTCAGAAAGAGAAGCAGTCCAAGGACTTGGGAGGAATGGGCAGAAAAGAATAAGTGGCAAGAGGAGTAGAAGATACTTAGTTTAGGAAAAAATCAAGCACAAAGGTTCAGTTGTACAAAATGAGTAAGTTCTGGAGTCTAATATATAGCAATGTGACTACAGTTAATACTGTTATCATATACTTAAAATTCGCAAAGAGGGTAAATCTAAAGTACTGCAAACACACAAAAAAACAGTAACCATGTGAGGTGATGGGTATGTTAGTCAGCTTATGGTGATTATTTTACAATGCTGTATATATTTTACCAAACATCGGTTTGCATACCTTAAATATATACAATTTCTATTTGTCAATTTTACTCCAATAAAGATGGAAAAAAGAAATAATCAAGTAATATCTCTACATAACTTCATGATTTCTCAGTTTTTCTATTTCCAAAAGATTTACACTATCTCCTGAATTAAAGAATTAAGGGTAGAGGGGCGCCTGGATGGCACAGCGGTTAAGCGTCTGCCTTCGGCTCAGGGCGTGATCCCGGCGTTATGGGATCGAGCCCCACATCAGGCTCCTCCGCTATGAGCCTGCTTCTTCCTCTCCCACTCCCCCTGCTTGTGTTCCCTCTCTCGCTGGCTGTCTCTATCTCTGTTGAATAAATAAATAAAATCTTTAAAAAAAAAAAAAGAATTAAGGGTAGAAACCTCAGTATCACATCAATTTCCAAACTGCTCTTAGGAAACATCTAGATGAGGTTAGGAGGAGTAAGGGAGATGGAGGTACACTGATAAAATTAAAATAATTCAAAAGGCAAAATAATTTAAGTTATTAAAGTAACAGAGAGGCTGGTGCTGACATGAAGGCAGTTACCCTCCAGAACACCACACATTCCTGGTCCCTCCAGCCTGGGGGTGATGCTGGCCTCTTGCTCTAGCTTACTTCAAGACAGACAAACTCCAAAGCATCCAGGATCATACCTGTACATATTTCGTACATTTTCCATTGGGATTTCAAACCTTTCAGTTCTCAGAATCTGTTGAACAAGTTCAGACAAATGGTAGCTTTTACAACGAATCAATTCCTTTGCTGAAATTTCCACATCACAGATCATTCGGCCACAGGTAGCATTTCTTTCACCAAATCCACTCCTGCCCTACAGGGGGAGGACAAAAAGCAAATCACATGGACGAGCAGACACTGGGAACATTCTGTTCTAACCCGCTTTGAAGCTAGCCCAGAATTACAATGAGGAAACTCTCAATCTCCCATTCACCCACTCAGCCAGTCATCACTCAAACAGTTCAAAATGTATGGGGCGGCTGGGTGGCTCAGTCAGTTAAGCATTTGCCTTCGGCTCAGGTCATGATCCTGGGGTCATGGGATCAAGCCCGGCATCTGGCTCCCTGCTCAGCAGAGAGTCTGCTTCTCCCTCTCCCTCTGCTGCTCCCCCTGCTTGTACTCTCTCTCTGTCAAGTAAATATATAAAATCTTAAAAAAAATATTTCTGTATGTCCGCTACATAGCTGACACTGTTGTAGGCACTAGGGAGACAGCAGTGAGCAAAACAGAGAAGATTCCTGATCTCCTCTGAAATATACAACAAAAAGACATCAAAAGCAAGAAACTATACAGTTTTAGGAGGTAATAGCATATGGAAAAGAGAAAAACTAGAACAAAGGGGAAAACTGGAATTTAGGGGGCCTGCACCTTAAATAGGGCAGTCATGGTAGACCTCACTCAGAAGATGCCACATAAAGAAAACTGTGAAGGGGTGAGGAGTTAGTAAATCAACCGCTGGGATGAAGGTTAATGACAATTCTATCACCTTAAAGATAAGAACAGGAAAAGAAGCAAGAGCACTGGCTCCAACTCCAATCTGCAACAGCAGAAGCCACTGAAGACTATTATGAAAGGTACAGATTCGTAAGTTTTCTGATAAGGCAACATGCCCATTTTAGTTATAAGCTTTAAGTAATAAGATTTCAAGCAAAGAGCACTCTCAGGCTTAGGAAATGAAGATGGCTTCATACAAAATCCACCAAAACCTCCCTCAGTGAAACAAGCAAGTTAGGATGAAAAATACATAGGCCAGGTTCAAAACCTCAGTTCTTCCCCATACTAGCCTTACAACCTTGAACAAGTTCTGTTTCCCCTGTGAGAAGTACAGGGAAATTGGAGTTGCCGTGACAGGCAACTAACACACAGGCACTTAGCCCTTCTTACACATTCAACGTCAGCTCCCTCCCACTCTTCCTTCCCCTCTCAGTCCTGAATGATAACACTCACTGATCTCGGAACCCCACAACTCTGCTCTAAGAGCTGCAGCATCAGTAATGCTGAAGTGGAGGTAACATGTACGTGCCACCTCTGGATTCTAACAGCTGATTTTAAAAACTACCAGTGGCTTCAACTCATATAATGCTGCATTCAAAGGAAAAGATGTTTAGTGCCAAAGTTAAAATGTCCTATCACAAGACAACCAATTCTTAGTCAAAGAAGCACAGTGTGTTTCCGGGTAGCTACTCCATAAAAAGAAGCCAAGTCAAGAAATAAGATTTTGAAAACTATTATTACCCCAAGCTTTGGCATGTTGGATCGCTTCAGTCGACCTATCTTGGACCAGTGAGGAACTTTGCACACATTAATTCTCTGCAGGAGCACTTCCAGTTCAAATCCATAAATATTATGACCCTAGTCAGAAAAAGAAGGCAGCCAATAACATTATAACAAACGCAAATTAGAGGATTTATCTTCATATGCACAGAATTTCTTTGCCCTTTCTTTTTCTGGTCTCTAATTGAAGGCATCATGAGCTTACCTCCGATTGGGCTCCTTTCTTCTTCAGGAATGTATTCATCAGCAGCATTCATTAGCCTTGACATTAACAAAGCTGCTAAGCAGATTGCTGGAATAAACTTTATTTCATCCTAATTGATGCAAGGTTCCTATGATGTCTTTTAATTTGCAGCTCATGCCTCACAGTGTCGGAGGCAGATTTTTATGTTCCATACTTTTTCGTGATCAGTAAAAACTGTATTCAAATAATTCCATTTTAATTCCTTAAAAACTGAGAACCTGCCTGTGTTGTGTAACAGTTTATACTACAGACTTCTTAGAAAACTCAGGAACTGCATCTAGTTTCTTTTTAAAGAACTGAGTTCAAACACTACTGACTTAAGACTCCTAATCAATATCTAACAAACTATACAATACCAGGTGATAGTTCAAATTAGGAAACAAAACTATACCAAGTAGAAATTATCTCAAAAATGCAACTATGGGCACCTGGGTAGCTTAGTCGGTTAAGCATCCAACTCTTGATTTCGGCTCAGGTCTTAATCTCAGGGTCGTGAGTTCAAGTACCATGTTGGGCTCCACATTGGGCATGGAGCCTACTTAAAAATAAACAAAAATGCAACCAAGTTTTCCATGTCTATAAAATGATAATTTCTGTCATGTGAATAATATGATTCACTGTCTACGTTTATTAAAAAACTAAATGAAGCTTAAAATAAATCAAATTAATAAAGAGATTTACTTGTTATTAATTTTAATTAAAAATGTGTACCACTATATATTTAGGGCAGTTTTGTCTATTAAGTTAAGAAACCCAACGACATGAGGAAGTCTGATTTCCAAATTATCATTCCTGGGATTAGGGATTCACACCAGTGTCAGGATTCTCTCTTACATCAGATCAGTTTGGATTTCTCACACACAGACTTTGCTCTAACACCGTAAGGCAGGCAAGCTATTCTAGGCACCACAACATCTCCTTGGAGCCCGCGAGAGACTACTAGGGGAAACCGGTGAGGACCTAGTTCTGAGCCAGAGCACCAAAGCAGGGCATTGTGGACAGAATCTTCCTGGTGCTTTCAACATGTGTAACAAAATATATAATACCTAGAATACTAGAAGAGAGGCGGGTGCAGAGACACTTGATAACAACCTACAGGTTCTAGGTACTCTGGCCACACCATGGTCAAGAAAGGTGTCCAAGAGCAAAAGTGAACATGGAGAAATACATAGCACACGTTTTTTGCAAGGCTTCCATATAACCAAATTACCAATATCACACTTAAAATACATGCATTTATATCCTACTTTCCTTCAAAACAATCAAAAGCACAACATAATTTGATCCATTAACTGAAAAAAAGGAAGAAATCATATCAAAGAGCGTACAAACTAAAGCCAGAGGAAACAAAGCAAAATGTTGCTTTATGACTCTTAAAAACTGGGGCAAACATAATTCACTGAATTATTACTCTTCCTATCTAGTGGGAATATACTTGGTTATGAAGAGAAAAAAAAATTCCTAGCCCTGACCTCTCAAGAATAGGTCACAGGGGGAGAGGAGTTAAGATGGTGCAGGAGTACGAGACACGTTTTTCAGCCGGTCCCCCGAGTCGAGCTGGATAGGTACCAGACCAGCCTAAACAACCACGGAACCAGCCTAAGATGCAGGAAGATGCATCTGGATCTCTACAAATGAACATCTCCAGCGCTGAGTATTGAGGTACGAAGCGGGGAGCCATGAAACCGTGCACAGATATCGGAAGATAAACGGAAGGGGGAGGGAGCCGCCGCGTTCGGGCGCCGGGAAGCGGTAGCCACTTGCACGGGAGAGCAGGTGGGCGCTCGCAGACGGCACCCGCAAAACAGCAGACTGAGACCGTGAGCCGGGTGCGCGTGCCACCAGGCATCTCGCGGAACACCGGAATCCCGGTGTGCTCACTGGATCCAGACTGAGACCGGGAGATCCGGGAGCGCGCGCGGGGCGGCTGGCGGCGTTAGAAACACAAAGGACAGAGACCCGCCGGCCCTGGAAGTGAGGGCTGGGACGCCGGGTGTGGGGCGCACATCCCGGACGCTGCAGGGTTGAGCAGCACCAACAGTAACAGAGTTAAAGTGGCCAGAACATTAGTAGAGAACGGGCCGCAATCCCTCTGTTCTGTGACAGAGGCTGAAATTTGGCCGCTGCTGCTCTGACTCTCAGAAGAGGCACAGCAAACCGCCAGGGAAAGCCGCCAGAGAACAAAAGCCTGGAAACACCGGCTCAGGGAGTGCCCATCCCCATCCCCCCTCGCAGGGGACACGGAGACTCTACCCAAACAGGGTTGCCTGAGTATCGGCGTGGCAGGCCCCTCCCCCAGAACACAGAAGGCAGGCTGAAAAATCAAGAAGCCCACAACCCGGGCGCCTGGGTGACGCAGTCATTGAGCGCCTGTCTTCGGCTTAGGGCGTGATCCCGGCGTTCCGGAAAGGAGTCCCTCATCGGGCTCCTCCGCTGGGAGCCTGCTTCTTCCTCTCCCACTCCCCTGCTTCTGTTCCCTCTCTCGCTGGTTGGCTGCCACATAAATAAATAAAATCTTTAAAGAAGAAGCCCACATCCCTAAGATCCCTATAAAACAAGGGGCACGGCCTGGGACCCAGTCAATAATTTGGGCTCTGGACAACCCCGCAACCTCTCCTCATCAGAATGACAAGAAGGAGAAGCCCCCCCCCCCCCAGCAAAGAAAAGACAGTGAGTCTGTGGCCTCTGCCACAGAAATAATGGATATGGATGTAACCAAAGTATCAGAAATGGAATTCAGAGTAACGATGGTCAAAATGATGAGTAGAATTGAAAAAACTATTAACAAAAAGGTTACTGAGAATATAGAATTCCTAAGGACAGAAATGAGAGCGAATCTGACAGAAATTAAAAATTCTATGAGCCAAATGCAGGCAAAACTAGAGGCTCTGACGGCCAGGGTCACAGAAGCAGAGGAACGGGTTAGTGAATTGGAGGATGGGTTAATAGAGGAAAAAAACAAAATAGAAGCTGCTCTTAAAAAAATCCAAGCCCACGAATGTAGGTTACGGGAGATTACTGACTCAATGAAACGATCCAATGTTAGAGTCATCGGCATCCCCGAGGGGGTGGAGAAAAACAGAGGTCTAGAAGAGATATTTGAACAAATTGTAGCTGAAAACTTCCCTAATCTAGCGAGAGAAACAAACATTCGTGTCCAAGAGGCAGAGAGGACCCCTCCCAAGCTCAACCATGACAAACCTATGGCACGTCATGTCATAGTGCAATGCGCAAATATTAGATCCAAGGATACAGTATTGAAAGCGGCCAGGGCAAAGAAATTTCTCACGTACCAAGGCAAAGGCATCAGAATTACGTCAGACCTGTCTACACAGACCTGGAATGAGAGAAAGGGTTGGGGGAGCATATTTAAAGCTCTTTCAGAGAAAAACATGCAGCCAAGGATCCTTTATCCAGCAAGGCTGTCATTCAGAATTGATGGAGAAATAAAGACATTTCAGAATCGCCAGTCACTAACCAATTTCATAACCACGAAACCAGCCCTACAGGAGATATTACGGGGGGTTCTATAAAAGTAAAAAGGCCCCAAGAGTGATACAGAACAGAAAGTCACAGCCAATACAAACAAAGACTTTACTGGCAACATGGCATCATTAAAATCATATCTCTCAGTACTCAGTCTTAATGTTAATGGCTTAAATGCTCTCATAAAACGCCACACGGTTGCAGATTGGATAAAAAGAAATGACCCATCCATTTGCTGTCTACAAGAGACTCATTTCGAACCCAAAGATGCATTCAGACTGAGAGTAAGGGGATGGAGTACCATCTTTCACGCAAATGGACCTCAAAAGAAAGCTGGGGTAGCAATTCTCATATCAGATAATTTGGATTTTAAACTACAGACTATAGTTAGAGACGCAGAAGGGCACTATATTATTCTTAAAGGAAGTATTCAACAAGTGGATATGACAATTATAAATATATATGCCCCCAACAGGGGAGCAGCAAGATACACAAGCCAACTCTTAACCAGAATAAAGAGACATATAAATAAAAATACATTAATAGTAGGGGACCTCAACACTCCACTATCAGAAATAGACAGAACACCCTGGCAAAAACTAAGCAAAGAATCAAAGGCTTTGAATGCCATACTCAACGAGTTGGACCTCATAGATATATATAGAACACTACACCCCAGCACCAAAGAATACTCATTCTATTCTAATGCCCATGGAACATTCTCAAGAATAGACCATGTTCTGGGACACAAAACAGGTCTCAACCGATACCAAAAGATTGAAATTATCCCCTGCATATTCTCAGACCACAACGCTCTGAAATTGGAACTCAACCACAAGGAAAAATTTGGAAGAAACTCAAACACTTGGAGACTAAGAACCATCCTGCTCAGGAATGACTCGATAAACCAGGAAATCAAAAATCAAATTAAGCAATTTATGGAGACCAATGAGAATGAAAATACAACAGTCCAAAACCTATGGGATACTGCAAAGGCAGGCCTAAGGGGGAAATACATAGCCATCCAAGCCTCACTCAAAAGAATAGAAAAATCTAAAATGCAGTTTTTATATTCTCACCTCAAGAAGCTGGAACAGCAACAGAGGGACAGGCCTAATCCACGCATGAGGAAGCAGCTGACCAAAATCAGAGCTGAAATCAATCAAGCAGAAACCAGAAGTACAGTAGAGCAGATCAACAGGACTAGAAGCTGGTTCTTGGAGAGAATCAATAAAACTGACAGACCACTGGCAAGACTTATCCAAAAGAAAAGAGAAAGGACCCAGATTATTAAAATTATGAATGAAAAAGGAGAGGTCACGATGAACACCATTGAAATTGGAAGGATTATTAGAAATTTTTATCAACCGCTATATGCCAATAAACTAAGCAATCTGGAAGAGATGGAATCCTTCCTGGAAACCTATAAACTACCAAGATTGAAACAGGAAGAAATTGATTTCTTAAACAGGCCAATTAATTATGAAGAAATTGAGTCAGTGATAAACAACCTTCCAAATAACAAAACTCCAGGCCCGGACGGTTTTCCTGGGGAATTCTACCAAACATTCAAAGAAGAAATAATACCTATTCTCCTAAAGCTATTTCAAAAAATAGAAACAGAAGGAAAGCTACCAAACTCATTCTATGAGGCCAATATTACCTTGATCCCCAAACCAGGCAAAGCCCCCTCAAAAAGGAGAATTACAGACCGATCTCCCTAATGAATATGGACGCCAAAATCCTCAACAAGATACTTGCTAATAGAATCCAACAGTACATTAAAAGGATTATCCATCACGATCAAGTGGGATTCATACCTGGGATGCAAGCGTGGTTCAATATTCGCAAATCAATCAGCGTGATACATCATATCAACAAGAAAAGACTCTGGAACCATATGATCCTCTCAATCGATGCCAAAAAAGCATTTGACAAAATACAGCATCCTTTCCTGATTAAAACCCTTCAGAGTGTAGGAATAGAAGGTACATTTCTCAATCTCATAAAAGCCATCTATGAAAAGCCTACTGCAAATATTATTCTCAATGGGGAAAAGCTGGAAGCCTTTCCCTTAAGATCAGGAACTCGACAAGGATACCCACTCTCGCCACTATTATTCAACATAGTACTAGAAGTCCTTGCAACAGCAATCAGACGACAAAAAGGGATCAAAGGTATTCAAATCGGCAAAGAAGTTAAAATGTCTCTCTTCGCAGATGACATGATCCTCTATATGGAAAACCCAACAGAAGCCACTCCCAAACTATTAGAAGTTATAGACCAATTCAGTAACGTGGCGGGATACAAAATCAATGCTCAGAAATCAGTTGCATTTCTGTACACGAATAACGAGACCGAAGAAAGAGAAATTAGGGAATCCATCCCATTTACAATAGCACCAAAAACCATACATTACGTTGGAATTAACTTAACCAGAGACGTAAAGGACCTATATTCTAGAAACTATAAATCACTCTTGAAAGACACTGAGGAAGACATAAAAAGATGGAAAGATATTCCATGCTCATGGATCGGAAGAATTAACATAGTTAAAATGTCCATGCTACCCAGAGCAATCTACACTTTCAATGCTATCCCGATCAAAATACCGAGGACATTTTTCAAAGAACTGGAACAAATAGTCCTTAAATTTGTATGGAAACAGAAAAGGCCCCGAATCTCCAAGGAACTGTTGAAAAGGAAAAACAAAGCTGGGGGCATCACAATGCCGGATTTCGAGCTGTACTACAAAGCTGTGATCACAAAGACAGCATGGTACTGGCACAAAAACAGACACATAGACCAATGGAACAGAATAGAGAGCCCAGAAATGGACCCTCGGCTCTTTGGGCAACTAATATTTGATAAAGCAGGAAAAAACATCTGGTGGGAAAAAGACAGTCTCTTCAATAAATGGTGCTGGGAAAATTGGACAGCTACATGCAAAAGAATGAAACTTGACCACTATCTCACACCATACACAAAAATAAACTCCAAATGGATGAAAGACCTTGATGTGAGACAGGAATCCATCAAAATCCTAGAGGAGAAGATAGGCAGCAACCTCTACGACATCGGCCAAAGCAACCTTTTTCATGACACATCCCCAAAGGCAAGAGAAACAAAAGATAAAATGAATTTATGGGACTTCATCAAGATTAAAAGTTTCTGCACAGCCAAGGAAACAGTCAGAAAAACTAAAAGGCAGCCCACGGAATGGGAGAATATATTTGCAAATGACACTACAGATAAAGGACTGGTATCCAAGATCTACAAAGAACTTCTCAAACTCAATACACGAGAAACAAATAAACAAATCAAAAAATGGGCAGAAGATATGAACAGACAATTTTCCAATGAAGACATACAAATGGCTAACAGACACATGAAAAAATGTTCAAAATCATTAGCCATCAAGGAAATTCAAATCAAAACCACACTGAGATACCACCTTACGCCAGTTAGAATGGCAAAAATAGACAAGGCAAGAGACAACAATTGTTGGAGAGCATGTGGAGAAAGGGGATCCCTCCTACATTGTTGGTGGGAATGCAAGTTGGTACAGCCACTCTGGTAAACAGTGTGGAGGTCCCTTAAAAAGTTAAAAATTGAGCTACCCTATGATCCAGCCATTGCACTACTGGGTGTTTACCCCAAAGATACAGACGTAGTGAAGAGAAGGGCCATATGCACCCCAATGTTCCTAGCAGCAATGTCCACAATAGCTAAATCGTGGAAGGAGCCGAGATGCCCTTCAACAGATGACTGGATTAAGAAGTTGTGGTCCATATATACAATGGAATATTACTCAGCTATCAGAAAGAACGAGTTCTCAACATTTGCTGCAACATGGACGGCACTGGAGGAGATAATGCTAAGTGCAATAAGTCAAGCAGAGAAAGACAACTATCATATGATTTCTCTCATCTATGGAACATAAGAACTAGGATGATCGGTAGGGGAAGAAAGGGATAAAGAAAGGGGGGGGTAATCAGAAGGGGGAATGAAACATGAGAGACTATGGACTATGAGAAACAAACTGAGGGCCTCAGAGGGGAGGGGGTGGGGGAATGGGATAGACCGGTGATGGGTAGTAAGGACGGCACGTATTGCATGGTGCACTGGGTGTTATACACAACTAATGAATCATCGAGCCTTACATCGGAAACCGGGGATGTACTGTATGGTGACTAACATAATATAATAAAAAATCATTAAAAAAATAATTTAAAAAAATAAAGTAAAAAAAAAATAAAAGAATAGGTCACAGGGATCCACTGAGCTCAGGGTAACTGGCTGGCTCAGTCGGCAGAACATGCGACACTTGATCTTGGAATTGTAAGTTCGAGCCCCACGTTGGGTTGTAGAGATTACTTTAAAAAAAGAGAGAACCAGTGCGCTCATAAAATTAAAATACTTACACTTTGGAGACTGACACCAAATCAAGGGAATTCCTAGGACCACTATACGGGTGGACCACTAATCCAAAATTTTAGAGAAACCAATAGTTAACACAAGTTTACTTACTTATAGGTTGGTCTCTAAAGTGGAAATAACTGGAATATCCTGAACTTCAACAATAACATGAGTTGCTTTTCTCTGAGAGGAAAATAACTACTTTATAGTGGGCTGGCTCTAACCCCCCCCCTTTCTGTTAGCAGAAACTATAGCAATTCCCAGCAGTCCATAGGGTCATTTCTTCTCTGAAGATTCAAAAAATATATAAAGAATTCATAAACTGAATTTAAAAAAAACCCACCCAGTTTAAAAATGGGCAGAGGACGTCAATAGACATTTTCCCAAAGAAGACGAACAGATGACCAATGGGCTCAGGAAAAGATATTCAACATCCCAAAGCATTAGGAAAATGCAAATCAAAACCACCTCAACACCTATTAGAATGGCTATTATCAATAGGACAAGAAATTCCAAGTAGAGAGGATGTGGAGAAAAAGGAACCCTCCTACTTGGTGGGAATGTAAATTGGTGTAGCCATTACAGAAATCAGTTCAGAGATTCCTCAAAAAATTAAGAATATATCTACAATATGATTCAGCTATTCCACTTTGGATATTTATATGAACATGAAAACACTAATTCGAAAAGATATATGCAACCCTACGTTCATTTATAATAGCCAAGATATCAAAACAACCTAAACTGTCCATCAATGGATGAATGGATAAAGAGGATGTGGTACATACACACACAATGGAAGAAGAAGGAAATCATGCTTTTTGCAACAACATGAATGGACCTTGAGGGTATTATGCTGAGTGAAGTAAGTCAGATGGAGACAGACAAATACCGTATGATTTCACTCAAATGTGGAATCTAAAAAAAACAAATGAACAACCAAAACTACACAAAAACAAACTCACTGATAAAGAACAGACTGCTAATTACCAGAGGGAAAGGGGCTTAGGGATGGGCAAAAAAGTGAAGGGTATGGTGATCAATGGTAATGAGACTCTTGGTCTTTGTAGTGTATACAGATGTCAAATTGTAATACTATACACCTGAAACTTACATCATGTTATATACCAATTTTACCTAGGTTAAAAAAAAAAAGATTCTCTGCTGCTCAACAAGTACTGAAAAGAACTAATAAGGAATGAAGAGCTCCCCCAAGGCACGATGAGACTTCTACTCACCACAATGATATCAGGATCGATTTTGTGAACTTTGGCGAGGAAAAAACCTAGCAATGTTCTTTCTGTTGCAGCAATCTCAACCTTCACATTCTGTTAGACGAAAACATACCAGTCACTTACTCTTTACTTTTAAGTACTATACTTGGTTACTTGTTCAAGCAGGGTTTGATTTCTTAGAATTTAAAGAATCCATCTAGGGGTGCCTGGGTGGCTCAGTTGCTTAGGCATCTGCCTTCAGGTCCTGGGATCGAGCCCTGCATTGGGCATTGGGCTCCCTGCTCAGCATGGAGCCTGCTTCTCCCTCTCCCTCTCCCCCTTGATCATGTGTGCATGCACACGCTCTCTCTCGCTCTCTCAAAATAAATAAATAAAATTTTTTAAAAAACAAAAAGAATCCATCCATTTCAAAACTAAATGAAGCAATGAAATTGCTGATTCTAGGTGTCACAGTAATAACTGCCCAAAGTCTCTAAGGAGCTCATAGTTATAAGTGTGTAAATAAAGCAAAACTTGAAATGCTGAGCACTATGAAGTAGAGACATGTCCCTCCACAGGGACACACTTGTGCATCTGGACACATATGAACATGAATCCAAGTACCTGTCAAAAACATTACTTACTTTCCTGTATAATCCCTGGTAGACTCTGCTGTTTATGTATTTACCACACAAAGAAATCCCAAGGATTGTATAAACTAATCTCCAAGAGTGGTGTAAGAACCCATAAATAAGAAACTAGACTGAAAACAAACATACATTTAAGAATTATAGGTGTCTTAAGTATAAATAAAACCTATCTTCACACAAAAGGCTTCCACTTGGATTACTGAATATAAATCAGGTATTCAAAAGACCCACTCTTATTAAGACTCTCTTAAAATGGAAGTTGATAGCTATGTGTTTTCTACAACTAACTTGGCTACAAATATCAGTCTGACTCTAAATGAATTTTTCTAGATCATTTTACTTGGATAGGTAATTCAGAGCACTTCACAAATAATAGCCTGACCCAAAAGTACCTCCCAGACTGCTGGACTTCTCAAGCCAACTTAAAATAAGTGGAACCTAATAAGGTTGCTAAAATTTTGTCAAGTGAGGATATTAAAAAAAACAAAACTAACCCACAAATTTATGAACACTAACATTTCACAAAAGAAACATCCTCTCCAAAAAATAAATTCTTTACATTGAATACATTTACCTTTGTGACAAACTCACTACATTGCATTACTTTTTTCCCCACCCCCTATTTTATTAAGGACCCATGAAAACTTCTTTATGGAGTACATTAGCAGTTGAGAGATTACTGACCAATTCTGGCCAGCCCATATCGATCTTTCCAATATGTGTCCCCTTCATTATTCACAGTAGTCTCAACTTGACTTGGCTTTCTTAAAGCTGGAGGATGGGGGAAGGGGCTCTACCCAATACTTATCAAAACAGTAATCACATGATCATGCATTTTGGAAAGGCTTCCACTTAAGCTATCTGAAGGAGGATTTGAGCCCATCCACCTACTAACAGGGTGTAGAATCACATTATTTTCAGGTGGTAAAACACTGTTAAATGATGTTTCTACTTTCATATCTCTAATACATTTTGAATGGATTAATGTCATAGTCCAATCTAGCAAGAACAGATCTAATAAATTAACATATAAAATAGCCTAGTCTACTAATCCACATCATTCTCCTTTTCTTTTTCTAAATAAATATTGATGCTTCATATTTAAAAGGAGTAAATGATGAGTTCCTTACCTTTTCCTTAATGTCTTCTTTGAAAGTATATGGAAAAATACAGTCCTTTGGTTTAGACACAACTGTAAGAAGGAAAAAAAAAGATTCCATCACCATCTTAGTCGAATTTCAAGTACACATATGCCACACATTTCCAAATGGAAACTGTCTTAAATATAAACAAATACCTCCTAATCCCTAAAGAGTTAAGAGTTCAAGTATTTCCACCGGTCACGTTGTTGGACCTCAGAAGAAAAGCCAGAACAAACAATCCTAAAATTCATCATGGAACCACAAAAGACCCCAAGTAGCCCAAGAATCTTGGGAAAGAAGAACAAAGCAGGAGGCGTCATGCTCCCTGATTTCAAACTATAGTTCAAAGCTGCAGTAATCAAAACATCTGGATAAAAACAGATGTCTAGATCAATGGAACAGAACAAAGAGCCCAGAAATTAATGCATGCATATATGATTAATTTATGACAAAGGAGGTATGAATATACAATGGGAAAAGGACAGTCTCTTTACTAAATGGTAATATGAAAACTAGACAGCCACATGCAAAAGAATGCAACTGGACCACAATCTTACACCGTACACAAAAACTAAGTGAAAATGCACTGAAGACTTGACTACAAGGACCTGAAACTATAAAACTCTTAGAAGAAAACAGGCAGTAGGCTCTTTGACATTGGTCTTGGTGACGATTTTTTGGATTTGACACCAAAAGCAAAGGCATCGAAAGCTTAAACAAGCAAGTAGGACTACATCACAATAAAAAGCTCTTGCACAGCAAAGGAAACCATCAACGAAATGAAAAGGCAACCTAACAAATGGAAGAAAATACTTGCAAATCATATACGTGATAAGAGGCTAATATTCAAAATATACGAAAAACTCCTATAACTCAATAGCAATAAAACAAACAGTCCAGTTAAAAAATGGGCAAAGGCTGGGGCGCCTGGCTGGCTCCATTGGTAGAGCAAGTGACTCTTGATCTCAGGGTCATGAGTTCAAGCCCCACATTGGGCATGGAGCCTACTTTAAAAAAAAATGGGCAAAGGTTCTGAATAGACACTTTTCCAAAGAAGACATACAGATAGCCAACGGGTACATGAAAACGTGGTCAACATCACAATTATCAAAGAAAGGCAAATCAAAACCACACGGGGGTATCACCTCACACCTGTCAGAACTGCTATTATCAAAAAGACAAGAGGGGCCGGCTCAGTCAGTAGAGCATGTGACACTTGATCTTGGGGTCGTTAAGTCCAAGCCCCATCTCAGGCACCGAGCCTACTTAAAAAAAAAAAAAAAGACAAATAATAAGCGTTGCCTAGGATGTGGAGTAAAGCGAACCCTTGTACACTGTTAGTGGGAATATAAACTGGTACAGCCACTGTGGAAAACAGCATGGAGGTTCCTCAAAAAATTAAAAATAAATATACCCTATGATCTAGGTATATTCTACTTCTGGGTACCTGAAGAAAATGAAATCACTAACTTGAAAAGGTATCTGCACCTGCATGTTCACTGCAACATTATTTACAAGAGCCAGGAAATGGAAGCGACCTAAGTGCCCATCAATGGATGAATGGATAAAGAAAACTGGTATATTTATACAATGGATTATTATTTGGCCATAAAAAAATAAGGAAAAAGCCTTGCCATTTGTGACAACAAATGGATAGACCATGGAGGGCATTATGCTAAGCGAAGAAAGTCAGACATAGAAAGACAAATACTATATGATCTCACTTATATGTGCAATCTAAAAAAACAAAAACAAAATGAGGCCATAGATACAAGTAACAGACTGATGGTTGCCAGAGGTGGGATGGGATGTGGGGGTAGAGGAGGGACTGGGTTAAGAGGGTCAAAAGGTGCTAACTTCAGTTATAAAATAAGCCCTAGAGATGTAATGTACACCATGGTGGCTATGCTTAATAATACTGTCTTGCATGTTTGAAAATTGCCAAGCAAGTAAATCTTAAGAAGTTCTCATCACAAGAAAAACCGTTTTCTATGATGACAGATGTTAATTAGACTTATTGTGGCAATCATTTCAGGATACATACAATTATCAAATTGTCATGTTGCACACCTGAAACTAAAATGTTGCATGTCAATTATACCTCAATTTTTTAAAAGTTTAAAAGATTAGATTAAAAAAAAAGAATAGCCATGCAGAGAACCCTAAGTCCCTATAACTGTTTAAAACTACTTTCATGAAACATCTTCTACCCATCTAAGTCAGAATGGAGGATGTTTAACAGTCTTGCCCAAAGGGAATCCCCCCACCAGCAAAGCCTTAACCAGTACACTATGAAGGAATGCTAACCTTCTCAAAGTTAGAAACATAAAGATGACCAAAGCTTCTCTCACTGTAAGTTCCTTGCCACTCAAAACAGATGTTCACACCGTGACATACAGAGAGCAGGTGAATAAAATACATGTTGAGATGACCTCATGACTGTTCTCTTCCACACTTAAAGAGTGAAACTTCACAATAATAATACATGATATTCCCTTCTCTGCTTGTTTCCTTGTCCCACTTTCCCAATACCCATAAAATCAGACAGGAGATGCTGCCCCATCTAACTGCTGGTTCTAGGCTGGAAAAGAGTTCAGGAAATATAACAGATCAATAGTATTATGCCCTTTTCTTGTTTACAAAAAAAAATGGTTAGTTAACTGGCCAAGGTCTCAACATGGAATAGGTCAGAATCCTCTTTGGAGACTGACTCATGGCATACAGACTTCTGTGTAACATTTTTCACCAATTGAATTTTATGCAGAGCAAACCTAAATCTAATTTGATATAGTGTAACTCCTCCTAAACAGGGAGACATTCATTTATGCCCTGGCATACTGCCTCACCACACAGAAAACTTTGGTCAGGCTTCTATGATGGGCTAAAGACATCATGAGAAGGAAACAGTGATAGCATAATTTTGACCCAGGAAAAAAAAGTAGAGTACCCCAGTAAAATAACCACTGGAACAGAAAAAAAAAGTCAAACTGCCTCCCAACTTCTGCTCCTTGAACAAAATAAACCAGATGAATAGGAGCCACCAATCCAGTAAAACTCAGTGTCCATAGCTGACAAAAAATTTTTAAAAACTTATTTAACAATATGTACTAACTACTCTTGAAAACATCAAAAGAAAAAGTTACTGATCCAACAGCCAGAGAAAAAAATTAGAAAAATTAAAATTAAGCCATTAGAAGACCAGCTAAAAAATATACATACCACAGAAGTGTGACTGGAAGGGAGGCTGTGGGGGCGCTTTATCTAATGCAAAGCTGTGATGGACCAAAGCTGCCACAGCAATAATCTGCAAATAAAGGAGGGAAAAGATCACTTATCAGATGCCTACTATGCATTCTGCATTCTCACCAAAACCACCAAGAATATTAAAAGAAAGACATTTTAGTCCCTATGAATATTTTAACTTTTTATTACGAAAGTATTTAAACAAACAAAAAATAGAGAAAATAGAAGGGGGAAATAGAAGTTCTGACCTGGAACTGGAACCCAGGACTCCTGACTCCCAGCCAGCGGTCTCAAAAGAAACAGGTAAGTGATGTTTAAAGACTCCATCTTTAAAAAACAAGCTATAGATATGCATGACTAATAATCTGGAGGATGCCAATCATGGACGAAGCTGGGGAAGAAGGACAGTTGGTATTCTTCATTTTCTTTTTAAAATTTGTATTTTCTGGGGCGCCTTGCTGCTCAGTCAGTCGAGCATGCAAATCAAGTTCTCAGGGTTTTGAGTTGGGTGTAGAGACTACTTTAAAGAAAAAAACTGGTACTTCCCAAACTGTGTAAATGGCAAGTACTACTGTTGTGATTAGAAACAGTACAGGCATAGGAAAAACTTTGTAGAAAAAAAGCAGAAAATCAAATTACATCTATAGTAAAATCCAAGCTTTTTTTTTTTTTAAGATTTTATTTATTCATTTAAGAGAAAGACAGAGACAGAGAGAGCACGAGCAACGGGAGAGGCAGAGGGAGAAGCAGACTCCCCACCGAGCTGGGAGCCCAACGCAGGGCTTCATCCCAGGACCTAGAGATCATGACCTGAGCCAAAGGCAGATGCTTAACCATCTGAGCCACCCAGGTGCCCCTAAAATCCTAGCTTTTTAATAAAATATGCAGAGAAAGAAGACAGAAAAGAAATACACAAAAATGTTAATAGTAGTTGTCTCGGAGGGCTGAGGTTATTAGGAGACTTTTCTGTCTAAACTTTCATATGTTCATATCCAGATTTCAATACTTTATATCAACCTATTCATCTAACAGCCTCCTAAGCGGTGTCCCTATTTCTGTGCTGACACCAACAATGGCTTCCCATGGCACCGTGCTGGAGAAAGCTTGCTGCCCCTGGGGGGTTAAAAAAACCTTCTCTGTGCCTAGTTAACTCCTACTCACCCACCAGTACTCAAGGTCCAGCCCTACTTCTTCAGAGAAGACTTCTGGAGTAGATACTGTGGTGTGTCACCCAGAAGGCCTCTTCAGGACAAGGGCCCTCATTCTCCCAACTACTAAGAAAGCTGGAGGCTGACATTCACAGAGGAGTCTCTTGAGAGCTGCCTGAGGGCAGCCTACATCGACTACCTAGTGCATCAGAGGAGAGGAGGGATGGTAACTGGTAACAAAGGCCCAAACCACTTATTTGAATTCAGAGCAACTCTGAAGGGTCGTCTCTACGCCTGAGCTCCCTGGGATTGAGTGAGACCTTTGCTGTAAATGCAACACAGTTTTCTCCCACTGCCAGGCCTGCTGTCTTCACTCTCCCACAGGGGCTGATCCTCAGAGCATCCCAAGAAGTTTCCCCAACCAGTGACACCTTCCTGGCCTCCCAGGCTAGGGCAGCTTCCTTTATGAGATGCTATCCAGAGCCCATGAATCCTTTGTAAGTTTTACATCTATTTCTGCTATCGGGCTAATATCTGCCTCCTCCTCTGTCTTTTGAGTCCCAAGTATTCCATCACACTAGCACATGGTTTAGAAACATTTGCTGAGTCAACAGCTTTATTAACCAAGTAATCTAAACCCTTAGGAAGCCATCTAATTTACTTAGGGCTGCAGAATGTCTCTCCTATTCATTCATCCATTCATTCATTCATTCACTCACTCAACATTTACTAAGAGAAAAAACAGCAAAATCAACTTTCATATACCAACCATCCACCTTCAATTATCAACTCATCACTATCCCTATCCACTTCCTGCCTCCACCCAGATTATTTGAAGAAAAATCCAGACCTATCATTTTACCCACAAATATTTCAGCATGTACCTGTAAAACAAGGTTTCTCAACCTCAGCACTATGGACATTTTTGACCAAATAATTCTTTGTTATGAGGGCTGTTCTGTTCACTGTGGGAGGTTTAGCAGTATCCCCGGCTGCCAATAGCACTGCCCTCCACCCCCAAGTTGTAACAACCAAAAATGTCTCCAGACATGGCCAAATGTCCCCAAAAGGGCAAAATCTCACCCCATTAAAAATAACTACTTTAAAAGATGGTAAGTTTTTAAAATGTAACACAGTCACAGCTAATAAAATTAACAGTAATTCCTTAAAATCACTAAATATCCAGGTAGGATTCAAATTTTCATGTTTTCCCAACAATCTCAATTTTATTTACTAAGTAAGCCCATACTTTGCAATTGGTTGATATGTAAAACTATAGGCACAACCCCACCCCAGCTATAATTTCCCTGCAATTCATTTGTTGAAGAAACTGGGTCATTCATCCTATACAGTGCCCCACAGTATCGATTTTGCTGCTTGTATTCCAACAATACCATTTCACAAGTTCCTCTGTTTCTGTACTGCCAGTGAATTCACATTTAGATCTAAAGGTCTGATCAAAATCACATTCAGTTTTTTGGCAAGAATATGTTAGAGGTGCTACTAATTACTTCTACCAAACGGCACAGGCACATCATGTCTGGTTAGCTCTCTTTTAGTGCTATTAGCAACCACTGGTTGCTAGATCCACTATTTCATTAGGGATTGCAAAGTGTAATATTCAATTTTTCCTTCATCATTTCTTGGATAGAAACCTTCTATGAAGAGAAACTTCCCTTCATTGATTATTTGGTTACCTGAGGTACAATATGAGTTCAAAAAGATTACGAGAAATGCTAGATTCAATCCCTTTATTTTCAAACCAATGAGTTGGTTCCCTAGCTGCCTTCACAGATGACCAATGCAGGGTTGCTAGGGCTTACACGATCAGTGCGAACTCATGTTTGCAATCTGCTGCAGCTATCTTTATCCATACTCAAATTGTCCCATCTTTGGCCATTAGGAAACTCTTCGAGTTAACTCCTGGGCCCTTCTGACACATCTTCAGTAGATCGTACTATCGTCCTCACTTTCTAGTATAACTAGATATTTCAGGCTTATCTTGGACATTTGCTGCCCTGAATCAGCCATTTCTCCATGAAGCCCTACTTCCTTTATTGTGAAATGATACTGAAAAACATCACTCTGGGGGCTAGAGGATGGGTACTTTTTTTTTTTTTTAACTAATTAAACCTTTCCCGAGCACTTAACTGTTAACTATGGCCATCTACTAACTATTATTAAAAGATCAAGTCACATAATAAAAAGAATTCAGAGTAAAAACAACGCCAAAAGGCTGCTGTTAAAAAACATCCCCTTCAATGTCAAAAGGAGTTAGAAGCGAACAATAAAGACGCTCCCACTGACCAAAGACAGATTTAAGCATCAAAAGTAACAGTAATAATGATGGCAATGAACTGAAACATAATGAGTAAATATAAAACCTGTGAGTTCATAATATTCAATAAAAGAGGAAGCAAAATATGTCATGACAAAAATAAACAAATCACTGGTCAACCCTGCATGTAATGCAGGCCCCCAAGTTCCTACTCAGAAAATTGGCAATGAAAGAGAAAGAAGTACATATTGACCTCATGTTTCCTGTATGAACTACTGCAGCATAACCAAATAGTGCTGGTTAACAAGGAAAAGTTAATTTTATAGAAAAATTTAATGAATAAACGTTCTAATATTTAACATGTTTAACTAATAAAAATGGAAAGGATGACAGAATTAAAAAGCTGTTTTACAAGTCCTAATGAAATAACTAATTCAGGTAAAAAATAAAGAGGGGGATCATTAGACCAGAGGTTCTCAAATGGGAACAACTTTTGTCCCCACCCGAGTTGGAAATGTGTGGAGGCATTTTCGGTTGTCTCAAGTAGGGGGGAAGGGTGTTACCTGGCATCGGGCAGAGGCCAGCATTACTGCTAAACATCCCACAATGCCCAGGGCAGCCCTCACAACAATGAATAATTCAGCTCAAAACATCAGTAGTGCCAGGGTTAAAAAACCCTCCTTTGGATGAAAACCTGAACCCACTAATCAATCATAGCCCCACCAATAGTGGTTTAACCAGACCTTATACGCCTGCTGATATATAATGTAGTATGAAATACATCATATCACCTATACAGTATACTGACCCAAAAAGTCAAAACTCAATCTAACCAATTCTTTAGTGCTAACTAGCAGGGGCTTGCACACTTGTCCTGTAAAGAGCCAGATACTAAGTATTTTAGGCTTTCAGGTGACATGGCCTCTGCCATGACTACTAACTCTACAGCAACTGCAGATAATATGCAAACAAATAGACATGATGTCTTTCAATAAAACTTACAAAAACAGATGGTAAGGGTGGTTTGCCCACAGGCCATACTGTGCCAACCAGTGACACCAGGAAGCAAACACAGAAAATGGGACATTCTATTAGACAACAAACAATGATTCTTAAATAAGTGAATGTCAATGGAAAAAGAGGGTGGGAGGGATCTGCTCCCATTTAAAAGAGACTCAAGACACATAAAAATGAAACACCATCTGTGAATCTTATATGAATCCTGATTCAAGTAAACCAACTGGTAGAAAACATTATTGAGCCAGTAATATTGTAATAACTTTATATGATGACAGATAGTTACTAGACCTATCGTGGTGATCATTTTGTAAAGCGTAAGAACATCAAATCACTATGTGGTACACCGGAAACTAAGAGATGTCAAATATAATTCAATAAAAAAAGACACTTTTGGTAAACAGAGTCATGTGAATATGGACTGAGTATTTTAGATCGTATCAAGGTATCACTGGTATAGTTACTAAGTGCAATAATGGTATTCCATTACAAAGTGTGCACGTTTTGAGAAATGCATACCAAAGTATACAATGGTAAATTATACAATATCTAACCTTAGCTCAACAGGAAAAAAAGAGGGGGGGAAACAAGTGTGACGAAATCTTACTAACTACTGAATAAGAGTAAAAGGAATATGAGAGTTCACTGTATTATTCCAAGTCCACTTAAAGTTTGCCAAAATAAAAAATTCAAAAAACAAAAAATAATTTTTTTTTAAGTCTTTAAAGAAAAACTCAAACATCCAACAAATTCAATTCATTCTCGAAAATGGAGTTTGGGCGTGCATTAGTATTCTTTCTCCTCCAGAAAGAACAATTTTCCCTTGTAGAATAGTTGTACAAGTTCAAGCAAGCATTGCATCTAAAGCATAGGTACACAAATCTGCCCTATTTCTTTACCTCATTTTGATGTGTCTTTGCATTCTGCATTGTCTTCATGCTGAAAGACATGACCACGAGTGGAGGAGGACCAACATCTTTAATCACATTCACTAGGTCTGGTTTCAAGGCCATTGCCTCAACTTTACACCAACTGACTGGCTGATTCAAGAGCTCTGAAAGCGAATAGATACAACAGATCAATAGCCATTTGCTGAAAAAGGAAAACTACTATAATTAAGACATCTGTGATTAACTGAGATAGTCTTCAACCCCATATTCTAATAAGAATGTCTTATTACAACATCTAACTAAAAATAAGCCCATTTATTGGATTGTATGCAAAGCCGTGTGTGTGTGTGTGTGTGTGTGTGTGTGTGTGTGTGTGTGTGTGTGTTCATCTTCCTGGGAAAAAGGTCCGCAGCTTTCATCTGACTTTCTGAAGAATCCAGGACCCCTAAAATAGGTTTAAAAAAAAAACACCACCTTGGAGGAATCACAAAACATTTTTAAGAGATTCATGAAGCCAAAAGAGAGTATCACAGATGCAAATACTGGAAAACATCAGGTAAGAAACCAAACGAGCACTAGCTGCCTCCGGCAGTGATGCATCCCCTCCTTCAGAGGTCAGCAGTCCACTATGTACAGCAGGTGGGTGTCATCGGCCAGAAGTATGTGCCAACAGCAGCACAAAGACCTGGGCTCAGGAAGGCCTCCCTCCCACTAAACTGCCAGGCACCGCAGCGATCAAGTGGCTCCAAACATATTCCCTATACTCACTCAAGGAACACCTTGAGGAAGACAACATAAAAAAGGAAGTAGACGCACTGAAATACAGAGACCAATTCCTTAACTTCTTAAAAACCACCTCTATCAGCAATCTAGCTTTCCAAACATGTTTCCTTACGTGGATTTTTCACTTCGAGCCAACAAGGTCCTCTGATCTTTCTGTTCATCAAGAACATTTCCAGGCTGGATGTGTTGGTCCCAAATACATGAGAAAAAGTTTCTCCTTTCAAATCTTGAGGAAGCTGTGGCATTTCAGCCTGAAAAAGGCAAAGAAGAAAAAAAAGCCCTTTTTTGTTTAAAACTATTACTTCACATTTTCCAAAGTCTGTATTTGAAATAAACAAAAGCCTCTCTACGAACCACCGGAAGAAACTCCTTTGATACATATGAAATGTAATTTGCAACAAATGAAATCCAAAACAATTCACAGTAGGACACAAAAACAATTCACAATGACAAAATAATACATCTTGATGGCATCCATTAAAGAAAAATAGGCCAAGAAGCTCCCCCAAAAGAGGATTTCTGTCCAGAGCTGTACATGCCTTACTGATAAAGAATAGCCAGATAAGTACCACTCCATGAGAAGAATAAAAGCAAGAGTGGAACTCATTTAAAAAAACTTTTCATCACCACTGTCAGAAATATTTTTTAAAAGTTTCCCTTTTCCAACATTGTGAGATCAAAACTCTATAACAAAGGTAAAAAGAGGTTAAGGCCCAGTTAATTAACATCCCACAGCAATGACCTTGCCTATCAGGGGAGCAAGAGCAGCACTACAGCGACGCTACTGATGCTCCTCTCTCACCTTTCTGCTGCTCAGAAGGGACACTTCAACAGACTAATGATATTCAACTCCATCATGTGGCATTCGTTCCACTTGACGAGCAAGCAGTTGTGCAGTTTCAACTTATTTATTTAAAGATGCATACTTGAAAGCCAAGGAAGGCAGTACAACTGGTATTCTATATATTCAAATTAATTTTATCCATTTTAATTATTCATTACTGTAAGTCCACCTCAATGAACTGTGGGCTTGAGGAGCCCTGCTGATACTCCTAATTGAAAGCCAGTTGAAATTTCAAAAATAGAGAAATGTCATTCTCAATGAAAACCCAGTAATTTTCTTTGACTTACCGAGTATCTAACTTCCAAGTACTCAGATTTTTCTGGAACATCAGGTATCTCAAAAGCATAGTTCTTTTCCACTGGCTGGGTAAGTAGATATTTAAAAATCATTAAGACAAAAACTTTTCACAAATTAAAATGACAAGCATTACATGCACAACACATGTCCCTGTATTCAACACTGAGGAATCTAGTATCCTTATGGAACACAAAGGTAAATAAAACCAAAAGGGCACCCTTTCCCCCCCCCTTCCACTAGGACTAAAAACACTGACAAGATGCTAAAAAGACTTCTCCTGGACACTAAAGAACTTAGAAATATTTGCATGCAAGAAGGGCAATAAAAGATTAAAGATTTTTATAATGTTAATGTATTAAATCATTTGCTACTCTTTGATATTAACCAACTTCATCTTGCTAGAAGAATATTAGCATTAAAATTATAGGTCATATTTACTGAGTGCTAACTAAGTACCAAGGACTGTTCTAATCACCTAATAAGAATTCAGTGGCTTAACTCTTCCAGCAACTCTTGAAATAGGGTCCCATTTCTCAGATGAACAAATAGGCCCAGAGAACTCACTCTGCCCCAAGGTCACATACTACAAAGTCATATGGCTAGGATTTAAAGCACAAGCGGTCTGGTCCCAGGACCTATGCTCTTCACCATTATACCACACTATTTCTAGAATGTGAGAGAACTGATCCATCAGCCATAATTCAAAGCTCAAATAGTTAAGATGATTAACCTTATCTTCAGCAATTCAATCTTCCCTTTGCTGCAATCACTGTTAAAAGTATGCTGAGTTACAAGCCCCTATGATGATGATGGCCAAAGGTGTCATTTATCACACTAAAATCAAGACCGATCAATATGTAACACACAAATAAAAGATTTCTGTCCTATCAGAAATAGCATCATAGTCCCCGATTTTTAAAATATAAAACCTTAACCTTCTGACCAAAACAACTTGCCAACAACTAATTAAAAACAAAATCAGAAGAGTTTCTTCTCCATTTCAGAAAAGAACACAAGATATGCTACAAGGATTGGAAACGATTGCTTTGCTTTGTTATCTTTCTATTCAAATTCAAGAAAATTATTTTCTAAGTAGTTTAAAGAGAAAGAAAATATTTTTACAAATCCTGCTAATCTTACATTGATATCTGTGAAATTTCCATTCAATGACATTTTGTACAAAGAAGATATACAAGAACTACTTTGTAAGTCAGGAAAAGAACAAACAACTAATAAACAGTGGGGAAAAATTATCACCAAATACAAACCTTGGACTTGAACTTCATGATTTTATATTTTGCTGCTATTTTTTCATCAAATTCATCATAAACATCCTTCATTGTCACTGGAGTTTCTGTTTCTTTTCCTGTATTTAGATCAATTTTCTGCTCTCCCATGGAGAGGAGAGGGGAGGCAAAAAAAAGTATCTGTACATGAAATCCTTTTAACAACGAGAAACCCAAGTCTAATTCAGTTTTCACCTTCAGCAATTTAAACATTTAAAGAACAGTCTTATAGGTAGAGGAGTTCAAAGATAGCAGCAGACCCCAAAAATGTACTAAACCCAATGCCCAAATCTTTCCAGTGGCACCATAAAAACACATCAGATAAAAAGGACCGATTCTACAAAATGGGAAAATAGAGTTGTAAATCCTCACCAAGAAGCTTCAGATTCACAGTTCAACTGAGATCTCAGGGGAGGGGCTGGGCTTGGTAGGGGAGTGTGGATGGTAAGTCCCAATTTAAAAAGGAGGAGCAAACAGAGCTGATCTGGTTCAACGGCTGTGGAGGGACCGGTACTGCTGCCTGCACAGCAGAAGCATGACAACGGGCCAAATGCCATGTGATGTTTTAGAGCCATACACTCCCAACCCTGATTACTATGGAAATAAGGGGTGGGGAAGAAGATACTATTATATAATAAAACTCACACTTTGACACTGTAATAAGTCAAAAACCAGTTTTACTCCATTCTCTCTTTTTCCCCAAACTCTAAAGGAGCTGCTGACAACCAGTGGTTACTAGGTAGGCAGCAAGAAAGCAGCATCAAGGCTGTGGAGAAGTCATAGCTCTGTTGAAGAATAGGGTTGGTGGCAGAACAATGTACTTGGAATTAGAGGCTAATCACTAATGATTACCATTTCTCGGGGAAGGAAGTAGAGTGTTCGCTCGATGTTTTTCACCATGAGGCAACAGCTCACGTGGGTTTTGGCGGATTCGATCCAAACTTTGCCAAACAGGAATACCACACCTAAAAGAGTAAGGGAAAAACCATGAGAAAAGAAACATTTCAATTATATCCCATTAAAGGGGCAACATAAAGGCTCATTGTATGTATCCACACATTTAAGCCTTCATGATGTTTTTTTACAGTAAATTTGTAACTGCTGCCCGCTCCGCAGCCCCAGCTCGCTTACTCAGTACTTAAGCCACACAACAATATCACACTGGTAAAACCTGTAACCACTGAGATGACAGGGGACCGAATGATTCTCTAACTTGGTGTAAACATTTTCCCTAGAATTAGAGACTCACAGGTAAATGGAGACAAACCTCAGTTACTGGGGAGACATCCCAAGTCTGAGCAGACACACTTGGAGAACTACTGAGACACCCCACGTTAGTACAGAAACCCTGGGGAATTGCAGAGATCCCAGGGTCAGTGTAGCCATACCTCAGAAATTAAAGAGATACCCTAGGTCAGTGTAGGGAAAAAAACTTCCCTAGAACCAGTACTACCCAGATTAAGAGAAACAAAAAAAGCAAACTATTCTCCAACGAATCTCCCATTTAAACCTCTAACGAAGTGTGAGAATACTAAATTGCTTTTTAGCACTTGTACTTACCAATAAAAATTAACATTCATGTATAACAATAACAATGTGTGGTACACATCAATATTTTTCTATATGTAAAATTGCATTTGGGGAAAAACATAATAGATCTCAAATACCTTATTCCATATAATGATATATATCTCATAATATGGTTCAACTATTATCTTCTATTTTACCCTTTCTACCTGATAGACTACTTAACAATCTGGATAGGTAGTGCTTGTCATGTTTCTTGCTCTTCTATTTCTATGTAACAAATGTTCTAGTAACCAAATCAGCAGACATGCCCCTTTTGAAATTCCTATGTAATGTATACCACAAAGTAAAAACAAGCCTTTCTAGATAGATATCAAGTCACTGTTCCTGAAAGCTGGACATCAAGAAAGGACTCCAGAGATCTGATAGTCAACCTAAAAGATGGCCACTGTGCAAAATCCTGAGCTCTGAGCATAATTAGACAGCAGTAATCAACATAGCCACTTAACACAGCTACTTGTCTGAGACACTAAGAAAATTCTGGCACATGCAAAGGCTACTGTTCACAAGGCCAATTACTCCAGTTTCACAAGATAGCTCATCAGTGCTTCCTTTTGTCACTCGTTCTAGTAGAAATAAGACCATCTAAAAAATTTTCATTTCTGCAGATGATTAAAATTCTTAAAAGAGCTATGTGATTTTCAGCTGGGGTGGGGGGGAAGAAGGGGAGAAAAGGGAGGACTGTGGGGAACGATTAAAAAAGAAAAAAAATCACAGGAGCTCAGAAAATTAAAAGTCATCCTCACAACAGTTAGAGACGAAAAAACAAAATTCCATGCAAAGAAAAATAAAGACCCTAATATTGGATTCACAGATTCAAATAGCTCATTTTACAGTCAAACTAATACCACACTTCATGCACACATTTGACACTGTTTATGCCTCATTTGCCACAAAAAGATCATGGTAAACAAAGATTACATTCCCCCCAAAGTTACTAGCTGAAACCAGGTGCAGTCAGGATTATTCAACCTTGAAAAAGTCATAATGAAGACAGGATATCTTCCCATATGCAAAGAGTAAGATTCTTTTCATAATTATGGAGCATTCAGCAACAACTGACTTACTTAGAATCTGTAAGAAAGTGAGACACAATAACAGGGTCTTTGGGAGTACTTCGTTTTTATTAGCAGCATTGATTTCACCAAGGCTCAGTGATCATTACCTGCTATCATGATGAAACTGTTCAACCCCCTGAGATTAAAGGACTTTTTTTTCAAGCCATCCTTTTTAACCCATTGGAATCAATCACAGAGGACACAGCTTAAGAAGTGCCACAGAACAGCACAGTGGACTGAGGGTGAGGAGCCCAGAACTCTGCCACTAACGGCTGCCCACTTTATCTTTTGGAGCCTTAGCTTCCTCCTAACTAGACCAGATTGTCTGAGGCCTTCTCTAGCACTAGAAATTTCCTGTTACCATAGTATTTGGAAGATAGGGCAATAACAGACCAGTACCTTTTTCAAATGCAAAATATTTCCCAATAGTGGTTGAAAAGGCCTATCCTTGACTATGGTAGTACCAGGAATTTGGTAACAATACATACCATAAATTGGTTGCTTTCCTAATACAGCTGTGCTTCAATGCCTCAATCTTAACCTCCAACACCTATTACTACAGACGAGCACTAACCATTAGAAATTTCTGTGATGACAGAATTGTTCTGTTATCTGTGCCATCCATGGATATGGTAGCTACTAGCCACATGTGGCCATTAAAGCATTTGAAATGTGGCTACTGGCTGAGAAGCTGAATTTTAAATTTTATTTCCTTTTAACTTAAATCTAAAATTGAAGAGCTACATGTGGACATGTGTGGTACCACAGTGGACGGTGCAGCTCTAGACCTTGTCCTACAAAACGATGTTGGTTTTTGTTTTTATAAAAGTATCACTCAGGGGCACCTGGGTGGCTCAGTTGATTAAGCATCTGCCTTTGGCTCAGGTCATGATCCCAGAGTCCTGGAATCAAGCCCTGCATCTGGCTCCTTGCTCAGCGGGGAGCCTACTTCTCCCTCTGCCTCTCCCCCCACCGCTTGTGCTTCCTCTCTCTCTCTCTCTCTTAAATAAATAAATAAAATCTTTTAAAAAAAGACTTAAAAAAAGATTATCAAACAGTAAACAAAAGGTAGAAATAATAAACTCATTTTACACAGGAAGAAAGAAGATTGTTGTTTAAGGTTCTAACCCTTGGCAATTGACATTGGGCAATCTGATGCTTTATACATGGATTAATGGGGGATGGGGACACCATTCATCTCTATGCTACCCATTCTTCCCCTATGTAGCTATGAGGCTTTAAGAGGCAATCTCAGTAAGAGCAGTGAATGCACCTCTGGCTCTCTGAAACCTTTCACGTGCATCTACAGGACTGTCAATCGCTGTGCAGTTTATGTCAAACATTTATTAAATCCCTACAATGTGCTTGGCACTGTGCTGGAAGCTGAAAATAAAGGAGTTAATAAAATGAATATATGAATAATATAATATGAATATGAACAGGGAACTATCTCTAGAACACAAAAGTCATACACGGCAGGTATTAGAAGCCTTGCAAAGGAACTTGGACTTTGCGTTGTAGGCAGTAGCCACGGAGGAGTTTTCTTTCTTTCTTTTTTTTTTTTTAACAAGCAAATTATGTGATCAGTGCTACCCTTCTGAGCAATGGCTCTGGCCACAATGTAGGGGATGACAGCTGAGAGATCCCTTAGGAAGCTGGCGCAATGGTTTCAGTAGGCAAGAAGGAATCAGAGGTGGAAGCTCCAAGGAGAAAGAGAAGACAGCTTGTCTACTTTAGGAGGGGAAAATTAACAAGACTTGCTGAGGAAAGTGAAGGAAAGGGGCAATCAAGGCTTGCTCCCAATTTTCTGGTTTTGATGGGAACATTAACCAAGACAGAATCAAAGCCAGCATCGAGCGAATACAGCAAAGGGATTAGCATTGGGAAGGGCACATCACACAACTCCAGCAAGCCCCACAGTGCTGTTGTGCTCCAGGGAGCCTAAAACACATGAAGCACATGTGAAAATGGTGTCCCCTTGAAGCCATACAAGGGGGAAGGCCAGGGTTTTGGCAATGGATGGGAAATACCTGCTCAGCCTCACGCAATCCCACTTACTAGTCTACCTT
The DNA here is from genome assembly GCF_024610735.1 of Ursus americanus. NCBI lineage: Eukaryota > Metazoa > Chordata > Mammalia > Carnivora > Ursidae > Ursus > Ursus americanus. Next base: position 102,827,631 of record NC_142164.1, read on the forward strand.
CCACTGGTGAGTAGCAAAGAGGTAACCAAGGAGGTGAGAGGGTCTAACCAAATTATCTTGTCACAGCTAAAGTAGATACCATTCTAAGATGGCTTATTCTTTACCTAAGAAACTAACACATGGCAGTTTGCTACTCTAATGGCTATCCAAGTGTTCCTGTGCAATTTGATATGCTGAAGTCTATTAATACTTCTGCCTCCCCTGTCTCTGCAGAGACAGTAACAACTTTCCAGTTACTCAATGTCTGATTATCTTTAAGGTAAATCTGGCCTTCAAGTCCTATGGTTAATACTTACTCTTCTTATTCATTCACTTGCTTTACTGATACTGTTTTCACCAGATGCAGCCTCCAGGCAACCACTTTGAAAAATACACAGCTGCATCAATCCTCACACCCAGACATGGGTCGTAATAAAGGCAACTCTATTTCAGGATCTGTACAGTATTTTATATTAGTCCGACATACCTTGGCATGCCCAGCCCTGTGGTGAAGAAGTGCTCAAGCAGTACAAAAAGAAACGAGAGCCTCCTGGCTTTGAGTCAGAATTCACATTTTCAGCTCATTCGGAGGAGGACCCAGGAATCATCCTTGATTCCTCCTGTCAGCCCCCACATCAACCCATCAACAGGTTCATGTCAAAATACACGTGAGATGCATTCACTTCTCTCCTTCTCCACAGCCACCACTAGGCCAAGTAACTAGCATGCCTGCCCTGGACGGACTGATCTCCAGGGCTTCCTCATTAGCCCGGTTCCCGTCTCCCCCCTCCCCTCCAAACACACTGTTCTCCACACAAACTGGAAGGTTCTTGTTAAAACTGTAAACCCAACCATATGACCACCACCCCAGCTCTACCAGCACTTAAAATTCTCCACTGCTTTCCCCTCTGCTCTTAGAGTAAGATCTGAATTCCTCAACATGGCTTTCAAGGTCCTTCATTATCCGCCCTTTGCCTTTGTCTCCAACTTCATTTTCTACCAATCTTATCCCTTGATTTACTGGGCTACAACCACATAGGCCTCCTTTCTCTCTCCAGGCCTCTGTGCTCACTGGTTCCTCAGGCTGAAATGCTCTTTCCTCAGCTCAGCATGTGCCTCAAATCTCAGCCCAATGGTGGTCTCCTCAGACAGGCCTTCCTTAGCCATCCCGCAACTAAATGCCTTCACACCGTTTATCCACTCACCTTATTTACTGCCCATGTCCTCACCCCCATTCCCACCCCACTAGAATGTAAGCTCCATTAGGACTGGGAATTTCTCCAGTTTGTTCATGCCATCTTAGTGCCTGGCATACAACAGGTGTTCAATGTGCTGAATAAAGAAACAAATTAATGACTAATTCCATTTAAAATAAAGTGTGTACCTACAACTCTAGATACATCGAAGGTGAACTGCAACTACACATTCCAAAATCACATATAACTGGTTTACGGAAAAAACATTTTTAAGGATTATTCATACCACAACTCCTCTCAACCTGGGCTGCTCACACACTTTACAATGAATGAGTGCTGCTCTCGTACTACACACGTACATGAGGACAGAGCCTTTGCCAATTATAATAACTAAACCACTTAAGGGAAAGGCACTATTCTGCATTAAAGACACACATATGATTACCTGGTTGGTTGTACTGATCTTCATAAGCATCCAGCCAATAAAACTGAAACACCTGCTCCTCATCTGTCCCTTTTACCAGTGGAAGGTGACTGGAATCCACTTGGACTTCCTGGGCTGAGAAACTGCTGTCATCTTCCCGATCAATGTCCCAACAAGAAACATCTGGGAGAAAACTTCCCCTGCAGAAATTACATTTTGAAAACCTTTTAAAATCCAACTGAGTAATTTATAGTGCTACTTGCCAGAAATGTCATAAAATGCTCTTACAAGTAGGACGTGGTCCCTTTCCCAGGATCTGCCTCATGTTTCACCCCCTCTGCTGGCTCACTCTCTTGGTGCCAAGTCTTGACAGCCACAGGCTCCATATCCACTTCCTCAGCCTCCATGGGCTCATCAAAGTCACCATCTTCAAAATCCATTGCTCCTGAGTCCTCCTGGTCATCTATACACAACGCTGGCACTGGCTTTCCTGTAGGCGTCATCACACATTCCCATCATGTACCGCTGCCGTGGAACACGAAGGCCTCCCCAGCACGGCGACGGCAGCCTACCCTTTCTCCCACACTGTATTTGCATTTCTCTTCCATCTCCAAACTGGATGGTTTTTAACTTTTACTGCTGTGGATTCAAATCTTTCACAATTGAACCTGCTATCACAATTCCTTCAAAATCACCTCCACTTCCTCCTTCACGGGGCCTCCACTTCTGACAGCATTTTGCAACTGCTCAACACCCTTGCAGGTCTGCCTGACATCAGACTTACCAGCAAATTCAGCACGTTTAAGAGGAACTGAAGTTAACGGAGGCTCCTTCCTCGAGACAGGGGAAGCAGTTTTTCCTGAAGGAACTGCCTGTAAATATTTTTAAACGTTCAATCAGTTAGACCTGCATACCAAAAAATATGCAACTGTCCTACCCTGACCAGAGAAAATGACAGTTCCCATTTATACAACAATTTTATGTATTATTAATGTAATAGCTTCCATTATTTTACTGTTACCTACATTTACAAAAAAAATACTTGTTTCCAGGAAGAAAATTATTGCATTTAGCACAGCTGTAATACCTATAATAAACACATACTAGTTACTAAAAATTTACTATGAAAAAACCAGGCACATGCTATTTTTGAAATACATGAAACTATATAATGAAACGGGAGTCCTAATTTAAAACTAAAATCAAGAACAAATTCAAAAGCATTTCCCTCATATAGAAAATCAACAAAGTAAGTTTTAAGCAATAATATAAATCAAGATTGAAGGTATTTCCACACACTTTACCTTGGGGGTGTGCACAGAGAAGGGATTCGGTGAAGCTCCAACGGATCTTTTCTTCTTTGGTATCATTACAGGTGGTGGAGTTATTTGAGGTTTCTAAAGGGAGGAATAAGACATTCCCCGCCATGCTTAGCTTACCACAAGACAGAAAAAGTGCATTTCTTCCCCCACTGAAGCCCAATAAGCAAAGCATTTTTTCCTTCCCTGCTCCCCCCACAGATCTATGCTCATGTACTGCAGTTACTATAGCAACAATACCACAGACTCATGAAAAAACCAGAATAGATATTAAATCCACCTCTCACCAATTTTTTCTTTTTTACAACTTAACATACTTTTCCCCTACCCTTCCAGGATATTACATTTAAAAACTGTCAAGCTAGAACCACACGTGTCGGTGTTAGTTGTTTTAATCAAGGATTACTTAGAAAGAAAACACACCTCTAAATGAGTTTAGTCTTCACGTGAAATAGCCCAACTGCAAATTCCCAGAGCAGCTGAGCCTGAGTTCTCTCAGGGACAGCTGACTGACTCTTCCTTCACTCCCTCTCTGAATTCAAGATGAGGATCTCACGCCTGATTGTGCAGACTGACAGGTTTCAATCTATTTCGGGAACATACACTGCAGCAACTGAACACAAGCAGTGCGCATTCTCAGAACTGACTCGTGTGTATATATTCTTACTATTTCAAACACATCCCCACGCAGCTCCGTCGACATAATTACATAAACCTGTAACAGCTGGAAACTACTCACCCAACGTGGTAAGAAACCAATCTGGAGAGGTGTTTGGGCACGGGGCTGATTTTTTTTGTGGGGTTTTTATGGGGTGTATGTGGTGGTATTGTCACTGAAGTTTTTGTTTTAAATTCTAGCAACAGTCTGTTTTGTAAAATTACTGAATTGTTTCTTCAGCCTATGTCCCCGCCTATTTGACAACTCCCAGAGAATGACTTACCTCAGTGTTCAGATCTTGTAGAATGTCACCTAGCAGATCATCCTTGGACAAGTCTACAGCCTTCTGGAAATTATAAAGAGAGGCAGAATGAGAAAGCCCTGCACTTCATGTTTTCATGCAGACCATGTGTCTGTGAAAGAAGAACCCAACAAGTCAGTCCTTGCCTTTTCAGTCCTGAGTGCTCATCCGTTCACAGATCTTAACAACCACCTGTGTACGTGTAACTCCTAAACCTAGAGCTCCCATCCTGTTTTCACCCTCATTCCATGATCCTCCTGCTAATCAATGAAACAAACACACTGTCCATGCCGCTTTTCATTCACTTTTCTACCTCCAAGTTCCAAACAATGAGGTGCCTAAATTCACCTGGAAATCTACATCCACCTTCGTGACTGAAATCAGGAAGCTACAACTGAAATAGCTGAGCTCAAACACACTGACCACCTATTGTATATACAATCAACTACTAAATTTACTTCTCAAAGGAAAAGACAAAATATCAGAAAACCACGAAACTCACATCTGCAGTCTTCTTCCCAGCACTAGCAATGAACATTGACTTGATACTGTTTGGTTTTGTCACCGCAGCCTTCTTTACATTCCTCCTGTCTTTGGTACGTGCTTTATCATCTTTTCCTGTTGGAATATAACTGATTTATAAACATGTACCAGCAAAAATCAATATGGGAAACTAAAGGCCAAGTCACTTGCCCTCTGTACAGGAAAATGAGAAGAAAAAAAGAATTCAATACAAAAATATGAGATTTTAAACACGGAACAGAGGAACGAATTGTTAAAGGCAGTTTAATTCAGGAAAACTTAGGCTAAATGTTATTATGAAAACTGATGATGGAGCACCTTGCTGGCTCAGTTGGTGGAGCGTGCGACTCTTGATCTCGGGGTTTTAAGTTTGAGCCCCACGTTGGGTGTAAAGATATTAAGAATAAAATCTTAAAAAACTGATGAAATACTACTTAAATACCAGAATAAGTTATTAAGTGGTACTGTTTAACAGCTATTATTAGTGTGAATAAAAATCTTGTTAAAAGGTGGGGGGTATTTTTGTGTTTTTTTTCCCCAAGAGAAATAAAACAATCAAGCTCATCTGGAACCAGGGTATTAGTCTAACAGGCTTCACGAGATCATCTTTTTAGTGCTATCCTAAATCTGGCAGGAAAACTAACTATGAAGAAAGAGGATTACCAGTCACGTTAGTATAACATCCTAATTTCCATCTTACGAGGAACAGCAACTATACACACACAATATATTGTAACAACACTAAATGGCACGGAGACATCTGCTCAGTAAAGAACAACTTATGCCATACGTTTTCTCTTATGGCCATGTGTAAATCACCTACGAACTCTTCTAATACTGTCAGTTTTACTCCCTCTTTCTGATTCATTCCAGAGAAAGTCTCTACCTCAAAAAGACCTAAAATGAATAGCTCATATAGTGTGGTAGTGACATAGGAATACTCAGACCAGATGAAATAGAAAATTCAATCTAGAAAAGACCAAATTACTTATGGAATTTAGCTCATAATAAAGATGGCATCTCATATCAGTGGGGAGAAGATGGACTTTTTAATAAGTAGTGTTGGCTACCCATTTGTAAAGAAGTAAGCCAGTATAAACACCAAATAAATCACAGATCAAAATTTTTAACATGAGCATATGCAAGACTTTAGTAAAAAGGCAAGTTCCAAGGCACCTGAGTGGCTCTGTCAGTTAAGTCTCCGACTCTTGATTTCAGCTCAGGTCAGGTCATGATCTCAGGGTTGTGAGATCGACCCCTGTGTTGGGCTCTGCGCTGGGCATGGAACCTGCTTAAGATTCTCCCCACCCCCCGGCCTTTCTCTCTCTCCCCATCTCTTAAAAAAAAAAAAGGCAAGTTCCTTTGTAACCTGGGTGTGGGGAAAGTCGTTCTAACTGATTCAAAGTCCATCTGCAAGAAAACAAAACTGATAAATTCAATTACAACAGAAACAAGTGTAAAGACAAAACATGAGAAAATGTTTACAATGTTTTGCAGATAAAGGACCAATTCCTCTGACAAAAAAAAAAAAAAGCCCTGGATTATTAAAAAGCCCCCAAACCCAAAAGGAATGTGCACAATAAACACGCACATACAGTTCACATAAAAAATATATAAACAGCTATTACATTTTATGAAAAGATGCTCAACTTCATCTGTAAAAGAAATGCAAATGAAAACCACACTGAGATGTCGTTTCTCATTTATCAGAGTGGCAAAACTCCAAGAGCTTCACAATGCACTCTATTGTTGAGGCCATAGGAGTATAAATTGTTGGGAGATGGGAACTCAAATTGTTCATGGGAGTGTAAAATGGGACAAGTCCTACAGCAATAGCTCATAAAACTTCATGTGCATTTTCCTCTCTGTGCCAACAATCCTCCTTCTAGGAATTTTCTCCAAGGAGAACACAATATGCACCAAGTTATTCAATGCAGAATTATCTGTAAAAGCAAATTACTGAAAATCTTATTGACGACTCAGCAAAATCATTTGAATACACCATCATCATACATTTATACAGTAAAATACTATCCAACAATATAGAAACAAGTAAAAAAGAAAAAAGATCTCTATGTGCTAATATAGGATGATTTTCAGGATATCATATTAAGCGAAAAAACACAAAGTACAAAAGCATCTATAGAAAAATATCTTTTGTGTAAGAAAAAAAGTAAATAAAAATAAATACACATAATTCCATTCCTGGGTAGATACCCCAAAGAACTGAAAACAGGTGTTCAAACAAAAACTTGCACACAAATGTTTATAGCAGCACTATTCACAATAACCAGAAAGTGGAAACATCCCAAATTCCATCAACTAATAAATGGATAAACAATGAGGTCTATCCATGCAATGGAATATTATTCGGTCATAAAAAAGAATGAAGTACTAATACATGCTACAACATAAGGGAAACTTGAAAACATCATGCTAAACAAAAGGAGCCAGGCACAAATGGTCACATATTTTATCATTCCATTTACCTGAAATATTCAAAATAGGCAAATCCATAGAGACGGAAAGACTAGCAGTTGCCAGAGGATCGGGGAAGGAAGACTGGGGAGTGACTGCTTAATGGATATGGGTTTCCATTCAGGGGGATAAAAATGTTCTGGAACTAGATAATGGTCATGGCTATAAGCACTGTTAATGTATTAAACATCACTTATGATAAATTGTACATATAAATTGTATATGTATTTAACCACAATAAAAAGGGCAATTTTCCATGTGCCTAAAAATGAAAAAGTTTGTAGGACATTTGTGAAAAATATAAGAGAAATAATTTTTTATTGGAAACAGAATATAATTAATGGCCAAAATGTTTAGAATACAAAATACAGGGGCGCCTGGGTGGTTCAGTCGTTAAGCGCCTGCCTTCAGCTCAGGGCGTGATCCCGGCATTCTGGGATCGAGCCCCACATCAGGCTCCTCCACTGGAGCCTGCTTCTTCTCCTCCCACTCCCTCTGCTTGTGTTCCCTCTCTCGCTGGCTGTCTCTCTCTGTCAAGTAAATAAATAAAATCTTTAAAAAAAAAGAATACAAAATACAGGTCCTAATACAGGTTATCAAAAGAGAGGGTGAATAGAGGTTTGAATAGCAAGGAAGGTTTCATAAGCAGGCTTTAATCTCACCATTGTAGGTTAGTAGTATCTAGAGAGAAGGACAAAAAGAAACATAAAAAATAGGAGTCAACATTTGATGTAGAATCTTCCACAATTTTAGTGCTTCTGTTTGTTTCATTCATTTTCCTACTAATTTTTTTCATTAGGACTTAGTTAATATTTTCTGTCTCTATTTGAAAGCACGTCAGGGACTGGATCCACACCATAGAGTTATCCTTTTACAGCTATGCAAAACTCTACAATTTCTTCTAAGTCCTCAAAGAGGATTGCAAAATTCCATTTCCCTTCCTAAGATCTTGAGACTTTATTGGGCTCTCCTAAGGGACACTGAAACAGTGGGCACTTGTGGATGCATGGTGGCAAAGCATGGAATAAAGACTTCCAAGACTAGCTCTCCTCCAGAATGCCAAGTCCTTTTCTTTGCTGATGTATTACTATGAAGAGGTAACAAGATGACAATGGAAACACAAAGATGGCTCATTTACTCAACAAATGCTGCATACTTTCTCTGCACTTGCTACTGTGACTGGCACTGAGATGACTAGGACACGGGTCCTTTTCTCAAGAACCTCCCTGTCCAGTGGAACCTAATTTACAGCCAACAAAAGTCATGTCCAGGTAAGTGATAGGACTCATTCAAAATGATACAGGCAACAAACATAACCAGAACTCGAACAATGGCCTCCTCAGTTCGGGGAGATAAAAAAGCACACAGGCTCCTTTTTTCTCTTCTTCATGGACACACAAAAACTAGAAATACACAATTAGCCACATTGTGACCAAACAGCACCATTGTGTAGCCACACTGTATAGCCACACTGTGACCAAACAGTACCTACATTACACAGGTTGGCAGAAACAAGAAAGACAGTCTGCATATTTTAACTTAACTAATGAATAAATAAATAACATCCCACATTTAAAAAATACACACACCCTTATTTTTTTTGTAAAAGGAAAAACATGAAGGATAATCAGAAACTATTAAAAATGGTTACCTATGGAAATGCGTAGAAATGAAGAAGTAGAAAGCACAGGGATGAGAGTAAGACTTACTTGAGTCTATCTCAATATCGTTTTGATTTTGAAATCATAAAAATGTCTTACAATATTCAAAAAATAAAATTAAAAAGAAAGGATTTTTTAAAACCCTAATACGAATACAAACACCAAATGAACCTATAAACTGGTAAAATAGCATACAGAAAAAATTACTTCATATACCTTCCAAACACAATTCTCTAACTAGACACCTTTACCACGATATAAACCAAATAAAACTGGAAAGAAATTACAAACTTCATTTAGGAAGGTTGTCAGGAGACATCCTGGTTTAGTAGCTCTAAAATTTCTAAAATTATTTTCTGTCTATTTTAGAGGACAAGGGTTTTCACTGGGGTTGAAGGCAGATACAAATATAGAATTGGGCAAGATAAAGAAGAACCCTGTGGTGCTGTATTTGAATTGAATATATCAGTATGAAACCATGACATATATATAAAGTCTCTGAACTCTGTTCACCAAAAGGGTCTAGAAACCATTACACCCCAGTAGCAGGAAGTACCATCCATCCCCGAGATCTGAATACCATTCTCCATTAAAAGAGCCATGACTCTTGGGGGAAATGGTTGATTTCAGGTCTGGGACAAGAATAATACAAGGAGAACCTGGAACATCTTGTTGGTCCAGGAAGCAAGGAAATGCTCAAAGACTGATGGGGTCATGTCAAAAGGACACAGGAGGCAGCTCAAAGAGGCTTCCACTGCCAAATGTGGGATAATTTGAACATCACAAAGAAAATTAATGATAATGAATACTGAACTGTAACAGTAATTTTCAGTCCATGAGTTTGAAGTGATCATTTTAAAAAGGAGAGGAAAAAAACATCAGTAGATGCTGAAAGCACTGGGTGATACCTGGTGGGGAAAAGAGACACAGGGTCTCAAATTATTGGCCCATATTTACATTAACCCGAAGGTGGAAAGGTAGCTTTATAAGGAGAGATCTGACAAACATCATTTTAACCAAGAGATCAAACTTAATATCACCAAAAATGGGACAAAGTGACCTTATGCGCCCCTGGTATGATCAGTGGGAAAGACACAATTTCATCGATATCATACTTTTGTCAGGATATTTAACCTGACTTTACGTACCAAAAAGCAATCAGGCAATTCCCAGACCATGGGAAATTCAACAAAACCAGCCTAGTCCCTTCAAAGATGTCAAGATCATGAAAGACAAAAAAAAAAAAAAAAAAAAAAAAAAAAAGCCAGAGGGGGAGGAGGAGAGAGACGGCGCTGCTCTACACTAAGACTCAAGAGGCATAAAAACTAAAGTGGACTCTGCATCTGAAAAAACAATCATTTTGGGCTAACTGGGGAACTCTTAATACGAACCAACATATTAGATGATACCATGAGAAGAGTACTGTGGCTAAGCAGACAAGCATCCTTGTTCCTAGGAGGTCACTGATGAAGCATGTAGAGGTGAAGTATCATGGTGTTTACAACTTACTTTCAATAAGTTGACCAAAATAAAGTCTGTTTGTATACAGTTGGGAAGGGGGAAGAGGAAGAAAGTAAACAAATGTAGAAAATGTTAAAAATCCACAATTAGGGCCCAGGCTTTCTGAAGAGGGCAAGATCACACAGATTTTAGGCTTTGCACCCACACACATCTGTCTGGTGTTATGGCATATCCTTCTTTGTATTTTTCTCTTTTTTTTAAACACTTTTTAAAAATGAAAAAACCATTCTGAGCTGGGGAGCTACACAGTAACAGGCATGATTTCCTTCTGGGGAAATGAAAATGTGAGACTGTGGTGACTATAGTCTGTGACAGAGTCCAACTCTGTGACTATAGTAAACACCATCGAAATGTACACTTTAATAGGTGCACTGTATGGGATGTGAATTATAGCTCAATAAAGCTGTTTAAAAGAAACTGGCTGTGAGTGGGCCATAGTTTGCTGACCCACGATCTACACTTGGTGATAATAACGAAGCAAATCAAAAAAACAGATACTGAAGATAATTTCCCCTTCACATTTTACAGAAACTAAATCAGGCTTGTTTACTCAAAAAAAATGTTTTGCCAATGATTATGCAGCTAAGAAAATCTGACGCATTCATTTATATCATTTTAAATTTTGATTAGACAAAGCAAGTTGATTACTAAACCTTATTATTGTACTGTACTACTATCAAAGAGCTAAAATTTTAAATACATCAATTCAGTAGGAATTAAAAGACATCACTTATTGCTGCAGCTCTCAAAATCAGCAAGTCTAAAATGACCACACAACTGAAATTCAAAAATAAGTAAAAGAGCAAACTCTTTGGATGATAAGAGTCATGAAACTTCATTTCATGGTGTTGTTTTTGCTTTTTACATTTAATTTTGACATCACTATGCTTCCCTCCATATTACAACATATTCTACACCTAAAAACAATTGTGGTAGGTCCTTTTCCTTTAAAGGAAACTGTGTCAAAGTACCAAGTCATCTCAAATTTTGCTTCTTTCAATCTCAAAATGGCACTCTCTTGAAAACAAAATGTAAGTACCTTTCTCATGAGAATCAAGCGCATCGTCTTCAAGGTCATCATCAAAAATTTCTCGGCCATCTTCCACATAGCCGATACCATCTGCAGGAACAAAATTTAAAATTGGGATCAAGTTTCTAAAAGTGGCCAGTAATATTTTAGCCAAAACAACAACAAAAACTCCTTTTATACTGACTCAGATATTCTCCTGGCCTATGCCATTTTTAAGTGCAGCAGAATCCTGTTCAGACAGGTGTCAGATGAATATAGCATCTACACAGCAGGTTTGCTGTGTCAAAACCAAAGGATTTATGCTATGCCCATCTAGGTGAGCTAGGGAAATGATCTGGCACAATAGGATGCTTAACGGTAGTTTTACTCTACCAAAAGAATAAAAAGCAAAAGAATCGAGGCCCGGAAAAGCACCTCGGTCTATGAGGGAAAACTGGCAATACTGGCTAAGTCCAACTACAGAAATAGAAACATAAATATGGTCTCAGGTGCAGTCCACGCTGCTCCCTGTGGTCAGGCGGTCAGCAACCGCATGCCCAACAAGTCACACTCGACAAGCAGGAACGAGTGAACTTTCAACATGGGTTGTAAAAAACATCAGGACTAGCCTCTATCTGGTGCTGTCGACCGTCCAAGTTACTCTTCATGCATATAGCTTTGTGTAATCCTCACAGCCACTCTGTGCAATAGACAGTTTTCTTATCCCCACATCACCTGAGGATACCCCACAGGCACGTGGTTCCGCCCAATTCCTACAGAGTCATTTCCTGGAGGACTTACCTGAGGTATGTGCCTGCATTCTCCAAAATACCCCAAAATAAACTTTCTATTGTACTCGCTCTGCACTCTCAACTTATTCAAGAAAAATCTGAACCAACAATACCATCTTAACAGTGTCTTACATCTGCTCATGAAAAGCAGCAACTCTACCACATAAGACTTGACGAAAAGCAACTAAAACAATGCCTAGGAGGCAATTTCTTCCCACATACCATCATCCACGATCCAGTCATCATCCTGGCGGGCCTGAACCAGCTTCGAATACTGTTCTTCATCAACCTCTTCATAAACGCTTGTGAAGTCCTCAACCTGCCGCCATAAAAGTTTGAGAAAGCTTCAAATGGAGTGAAAGTGTTAAACAATTCTGATGAAAAATTGTCAAATTGAAACTGGAATGGCAGCCTGAAGGAGTAGCGGCAACCAAATCATGAGTTCTGACATTCAACACCACTACCAGGTTTGCCTTAAATAGACATCAATTAACTTAGTATTCCTTTTAGGTGGGTGTTAACACAAGATATTAAATGATTCCATTAGCATAATATACTTGTCACACCATCAATTACTCATCTACTTCATAAAAAACAAACTGAATTATAGCCAATTCTTTGTTAGCTGCTTTGGGGATTATTCACTTGTAATTTCTAGACTGGTTTCACCTGTACTTAGCAAACCCATAAGGCATGCCAACTCCCTCTCCCCTAGCTGATGTTGCCCTGCAAACTGACAATTTTAGTAACTATTCAACCAACCAAATGTAGTTCAAAAGGAAACTTTCCCCCACCTATTCCCCTCCTCAAATCAGCAAAACAATCATACTCTTTATTCTACGGGCACACTAGAAATAATTTTTGAGTGATCCTTATTTGCATTACCATGGATCCCCTACCATTCTCAGGTCTTGAGACTGCAGACACTGAAATGCTGAGCTGTGTGAAGGGCAAGTTCTCCAATAACATGAGCTGCCCAACTGCCAGAGGGCCAGAACGCCGGTAACTCTTGGCACGAAGAGAGTAGACCACTTCAGCACAGTTTAAGCAACAAACAGAACAGAGGCACATGGCACATGACCTCAGCTGCCATCGACTTGCCCAGATGAGAATCTGGTGGGCTGCTCAGAAGAACTCATAGATACCGATAAAAACTGCCCCCTTCTCTCCAGAGGTCAAGCAGGTAGGGGGTGGAGGAAATGACTAACTCCAGCTGAAGAGCTAAGACTCCAGGAAAAACCGCTGGGACACAGAGCTTTGAGTCCAACGGGCAGAGCTGACTAGACTCCTGCCACAGCTACGAGAACTTTTAACAATTGCAGGATCAGGCTTAGTTTTCACCTGCTGTTTAACCTGTTCTGTAGGGATCACTGGCAAATGTTGATTTGGCCTTTCACCATCTGATAATAGAAACTACCTGCCCTACCAAATTAAGTTTTGACTCAACACAAACACAAACTAGTCCAATTAATATTACTATACTGACCAATTTCCTTTGCGCAGGGGAAGGGAACTGGCAGGATTGTGTTAGTTGAAGTCCATTAGGTGCCTTATTTAAGCAACTCACTTTATACTATCAAAAAGACACCAGAAAACTACCTTAGAAAAACATTTTGAGTAAAAAGTCATTGACTCTATGTCAAAAAAAAACGTGCTACTGCTCGGCATGAACTCTTAGAGCCATGCAATTAACATGAGTGATTAGAGGAAAATCAGTCACATTGTGTCAACATCTGAAATGCCCCCACACAACTCCTTTAAAGAAGTACGTACATTAAAATGCTTTACTCCTGCTTTACTGTAATCCTTTTAGCAACCCTTTGTGATCTGGTTGACTCACTTAACTCGAGTGACTAATGCCAAATGACAAAAATCCTCTTCTACTTTCTTAATTGCACAACACAGTAGAGGCCATGGTTAAATATGCATATTCTGAAGCCAGACTGCCTGTGCTCAAATCAAGGCTCTGCCACTGTGACCTCAGGATCCTCACCTATGAAATGCTGTTAATCACAGTATCTAACTTTTCATGATTATTGGAAAGATTAAATAAATGAATTTATTTGTAAAAGCACTTAGAACAGTGTTCGCTAAAAAAGTATAGTAGCAGCTGCTGTTATCATTTTTTTCTCGTATTAATTAATCACTTTCAAGCCCTGAGGCAGCTGAGATCATCAGGAAGCACACTGAAGGTGAAGCCAGACAATGCTGTGTTAGATGGTAACCACTCCAGTTTTTTGTTTTGTTTGGTTTTTTTTTTACCTGCAGGCCAACAACAACAGTGGTTAGAGGAAAATGGCCAAAAGGGTATCACATTCAATCTTATACACAGGACACAGCAGAAGTAAGGCCCAAGTCCTCACCCACTGCAGATGAAATTAGGAACAATTTTCTCCAAGGAAAAGTAGTGCTTAGCTAGACTGCTCAATACCTTAAGAGTAAAGTAAAAGCATTTCTAAGTTCCTCAAACAAAGCTATGAAACTTACCAAGCTGCAGTGTGCTGTTTTTTTTAAAGAGTTTATTTATTTATCTGAGAGACAGTGAGCAAGAGAGAGCAAAGCACACGAGTAAAGGGAGGGGCAAAGGGAGGAGGGAAAAGCAGACTCCCCGCTGAGCAGGCAGCCCAATGCAGGACTCAGATCCCAGGACCCCGGGATCGGGATCGTGACCTGAGCCGAAGGCAGACGCTTAACCAACTGAGCCACCCAGGCACCCCATGCAGTCAGCTTAATAAGGAAAAAAATGTATAGCTACTTTCATTTCAGAATTTAACAGCATCTGTAAAGCGCCTTACAGGAACTTAAAGAGCCAAGTAGTTGACACAATGCATAAATCTACCTCATGCCCATGCTTGCTCAATAGTAAGAAATTACTCTTAAAAGCATGAAATATATGCATATTTCTAATCAATGACAAAGGGGACATAAAATACCTACGGGCTATGAATAAGATAATGCACAGAAGAAAAAAATGGTTACTTACTTCATATTTATACTTCTCACCAGCTTTAGCCCTTTTCAGTCTTTCTAGAGCTTCCTGGCGCCCTCTCTTTGATTTCTTTTCTCGCCGGGATCGAGAAGCTACAAAACTCCCTGAATCTGACACCGCTGAAAAAAAGCCAAGTTTACATGAAATGTTACAAAATTTCAGCCATCTTCCCTCAGTAACAGGAACATTTCTAGTCAACAGGAACACAATTTTAATATACAAATGGATACTTTTCATACTGTAGATGGTTCTTGAAGGTCACGTTCATGCAGCTCCTGTGACTCCAGAAATTTTCTCTAAGACCCAGTTAAAACAACTAAAGCAACTGTTATTTTACCCTCCAAAAAGAGGAAAATTCCAAATTCAACTGATACACAGTAGAGAAAGGAAATGAGCCATTAGTCCATAACATTTCCATTAGAAATGACAGGCCGTAAGTAGAGTTATAAAAAAAGGACAATTCATTTTGTATTCTATTAATCAAAATTTGAAAGGCTTTAAAGGAGAATCTGCTCTCTACAAAGCACTAGGTGCTCTGAAAGACAAAAAGATCAGCAAGACATGGTTTCTGTACTCACAGAATGTATAATCTAAAATAGGAGATAAGGAGCAACCAACTCAAAAACAATCTTTAGAATATATGCCCTGACAGAGATTCAGATAAAGTGTTTGGAATTTCAAAGCAGGGATAAAGTGGGGGGTCAGGAGAATTTAAAAACATGGCTCTGAAGAGATTCTTGATTCCTTCACTGATTTCCAGGCCTCATTCACTTGGTTAGGACATAGGATGATAGTGCAAAATTACAAAGATTAAAACGTATTTTGTCAAAAAGTACTGGAATACCAGAAGGCCTCAGTGTTCATTCATTCAACTTTTGAATTACTCTTGCTTTTGGTCATTATAAACTGACCACAACACATACACTGAAGAGTTCATCCACAAAACTAAGACTTTCATTTACGAGCTGATGAATAACCAAGTCAAGCAGACAGTGCTGCCTGCCAGCCATGCATTTTGGCTTAACACGATTGCCATCTATGTCTGTGAAACTGACTTTTTAAATTGTATTTGGTGCTAATTATTTCATAAAAAGAAGGAGGCACAGAAAGAAGTATTGATAAGATGCATCTGAAAGCTCCAACCCCTCTGGAACGTTCATAACAACATTCAACTCACGGACAAAACATTTGACTGAAATAGAAGATGCAATTTAAAGAACATGTACCAAATGCTGACAATAAACTGCTGGAAACTAAATCTTACAGGTGAAGCATAATTAAAGATCTTATTATTTTTCTAGCTTTCTAGAAATGGAATCTCTTTCGAACATCTCCGTCTATTGTCTGACTTTCCCATTTGACTTTTAAATCCATTTTCATAAAGGCATTAAGTAAAAATTAAGGAATGCAGGTACTTAATGATGACAGCCACAAAATCTTGGGCATCACTCAAATGATTTCAAAAAATCATGAGCAGGTCAACATGACAAGGTTTCGGAGATTCCCCTTAAAGACGCCGTCGACCCCTTTAGTAGACTCTTCTGACAAAACAGATAGTTCTTCACATGGACTTACTTCACAGGCAACGATGTGCCATTCTACAGGGTTTGGGGTACAATTACAGGAAGGAAGAGTTGCCTATCCTTAAGGGGGCTTACAGTCAAATAAAGCAAAAGGACCTGAGGCTCCCTCCATCATACAGACATGGTACCACAGAAGACATAAGGACAAGTTACTGAGGAACACAGAAAAATGCTGCTAATTTTGTCTGAGAAATCAGGGAAGGCTTCAGGGGAGGTATCCAACACAGACCCAGAAAGAGCATTAGAATTTCACCATCAGAGCATAGGGGGAAAGGGGGCAGAAGCACAGAAAAAAAGCATGAGCTAAATTACAAAGGGATGAAACTGCAAGGTGTATTCAGAAACCGAGAGAAAGTCAGCATGGAAGGTAAATTTTACATGAGAGTGCAGAGTGGGAGAACAGGAGACTAGGGAGAAGCAACACAATCTGGCTCCACCACTTACTGGGTGACATGAGACCACCAGTTAACATCTCTGAGCTGCAGTGACCAGATGCCTTGTTGTTGGTTTTTAAGCTGCCCAGCACCTCAACCTGTTTGTGAAATCCCCTTCTTATAAAACTTGATGGGACTCAGAGCCCAAGTCCCACTACAGAAGCTGAAAAAGCCAATGCTCTTTCCCACACGCCCTTACAGCTAGGACATGAAAAGGCTCCATCAATCAGGAACACCTGCTCAGACTTTAAATCAGAAGCTAGTGTCAGAAGGAAAGTGGGTGGGCTAATGGAAGATTCTAGAAGCAGCAACAGCTGCAAGAGGATTACCTGGAGTCACAGAGCCAGCAATGTCCCAAGGTACAAACTGTAACATCAAGTACTTGGCCATGGCTGGCAATGACCTCCTCACTAGACCAGTTTCGTGGCACAACTTTAATCACCGTTCCTGACTAAGCAGCCCCGCCAATGATTCTCCAGTCCACCTGGAGTTTCTGTGAATAACACAATATCCTTCTAATCCCTAAAATACTTAAATTCCCTTTTTTCTATTTACATCAGCTAGAGTTGGCTTCCGTAGCTTACACCTAAGGACTCTGACTAATGCAGAGCTTCAGGGTCCTCACCTGTGAAATGGGGATAATCATGTCTGCTTCATAAAGCTGTAAAGGATTAAATGAAGATCCTTGGCTTGCTTTGTACTCAGCAATACAGAATCCCATTTAATGTATGTGTATGTGTGTATAGATGCAGGGGAGACACACACACATACACACCAACACACACATCCCCCCCACACACACCACACCCAACAGTACCATTAGTCTAGCTTCTAGAAAGCAAAAATAAAGCAAAGTGGTTTTCTCAGAGAAGCCTCAATATAGCACCACACATAATTAGCTCTTTACCATCTCAACTCCAGGAAGACAGAAACTATGTCCAGCTTACCTATCATTTTAACAGTGTAACACCAGAGCCTGGCAGAATGCCTATACCTAGTAGGTATGTAATAAATATTTGCTGAATGAACAAATGAATAAACCACTGTACCTGCTTTTTTAAATCATTAAACTCTCCCTGATCCCTTTTCATATGAAATAATAGCTAGTTATAGACCTTTCAACTTTTCACTGCCATTGTCAAGGTACCCTACCTTCTAATACCTAAGAGAAAAAAGGCCTAGAATTTCCTTCTTGGAATGTGTCCAATGCTTCATGCAGGTAAGTTAACAACAACAAAAAAAAAGCATGAACAAAATCCATTACAAAAGTTTAAATATTTGGTTCAAAATTACCATCTGAAGTACCCCCATCCTCCCCAAAAGCAGACAGACAGTAGCCTGCAACAGTCTTTCAGGTAACAATCTTTCCGCTCTAAGGGAAAAATTCCAGTCACAAGTCTCCAGCAACTACTTAATCAACACCATGACTTAAGGGGGGGGGGGTCTCAAGATTACACAGTATCCTCCAAAGAGTGATTTCTTGATGTTCACAGATGACGTACAGTTTTTAGGGTGAAGAAAGACACCTTAGTGGCAAATCACTGATGGAGGGTTGCAAAGACTGTTCACATACTCACATCCCACATCTCATTTGTAATCCAGGCTAGACGACTCTCCAAAACAAATTGTCTTAAAAACGAAAGGCCAGAACAAATTGATATCTGTGATTCACAACTAGGTGAACGCAAAGGAAATTGATTAGAAAGCAGGTTCTCATTAATGGAAATGTATCTGAGTGACAGGAGATGTACCTTGAGCTAAGAAAGTAAAGCATCTGATTTTAAAGAAGTTCACTGAAGTTAAGTCACACTTTGGTTTTGAACACCGTTCAAAAATCAGAAATCAGACAAAGTCATTTACATTTTTGTATTCTATTTTTGGAAATAAAAGATTACCACTGAAAACGGAGTCATATACAGGGCATCCCAAATGCTTCTGAGCTGATGCTTTTTTTTGGGGGGGGGAACTTCACCAAAGAGGACTACATTGTGAACACTATTTCTACGCAGAACTTGAAGAACTTTCCACAGAATTTGAAAGAAAAAAATTGGTAATGCATGAAGTAGAAACCCATTTCCTACAAAGACAAAACGCATTTGTATCTTCTGGTGACAGCCCTGAAACCTTTCTTTCCTGCTGAGTTACAACGTATAACAATTTCCCTGGGAGTTTCTATAGAAAGGGCGCACATCCGTTCTGTCCTAGCCCTCAAGCAGATACTTGGGGCCAGAGTTGTTAGGTACTTTGAACCAAGACTGTAACCCACCGGGGCCACTCTGATGAAGGTGTGCCCAGCACGTGGAATGCAGTCACCAAAAGAAATAACAAGAAAATGCAGAGTAGTGCGGAGACCAACAGTGACACAGGCCCTGCAAGGGATGCGCTCTGGTTTGCCAGGAGCAAACGGCCCTGTGCGGAAGCCCCACCCGACACTAAATGGGTCCCAGCCGGGGACAACCGAGGTCCGCGCCCAAAAGGACCCGTCAGGCAACCCGGACGCGTGCCTCCCTAAGAAAAAATAAAAAAGACCTCTCCAGAGCCCTCACCACCCGCAATCATGCCGTGGTCCCTGCACTCCTAACGCGGTACCCCCCCGTGCGGGGTCGTCCCTCACCGCTCGACCCCAGGTCGCAGTCTTCGCCGTGCACGGGCGCCATGGTCCTGGAGTATCCCGATTCCGCGCCAACCAGCCTGAAACTGGCGCGGGGGCCGACACAGGCGCCAGGATGAAAGCCAATCAGAGGCTCCGGAGGCTGCGGACTTCCGCCCGGAAGGCCACTGACGTGCCGCGCCGCGCCGCGCCCCGCCCCCGGCCTTCCCGCGGACGCGAGTTTGGCGCCCTGTTATGACCCCTTAGGGAAAAAGCTCGAGGGACTGGGAGGCCGAGGAGAGCGGGGAAAAAGAAGCGGCCGGGCGCTGGAAAGGAGCCGCCAGGAAGCTCGCTGCGCAGGCGCACCCATGCTGATGGGAAAAGATTTGGGCGAGTTGGAGTAGGGACTCTCTGGTTCTGAGAGTTGATTTTCCGAGAAAAAAGACGCGGGCGGGCAGTAGGATGGGCGTGGTTGGACCCGTTTCCCCAGAGCCTTGGGAAAGCGACTGCCTCCTGCTGCGCACTCTGAGTCTTGCCTGATAACTTTGCTTCTTCGCGTGTGAACACACTCGCTGTGTTTATAGATACATGTGTGTGTGTATGTATACATATGTATGTATATATATAAAGCACTATCTTACCCAATTGACCAAAAGAAGCATCATCAATAAGGGGCAATCATACGCCTCCTTATGTGGTGCACTTGGAAAAGGGAACAACATCACCTATATAATCTTCTTGCAAAAAATGTTTAACCTGAATTTAACCATGAAGAAACAATCAGATATATTCAAAGCATAGAACGGTCTATAAAACATCTGACCCAGACTCTTGCAAAATGTCAGTGTTACGAGAGAAAAAAAAGGACATTAGATTCTCGTATTCGGTACAGTGCACATAACGTATGTATCTCATTTTATCTTTTTCCAAATAGGTATAACATTTTTATACATGTGCCTGCCCCACATTTGTAATATTTTTTCCTGCACTTTTGCCAACATACTTGTTGCTCTCTTCCTCATGGGACAATTTTATAATACCATTTTCTTTAAAGAGAATATAAAGATAATTCAGTCTGTCCTCCAGCAGGGTTGATCAATGTTTGCTTCTTAATTTCTGATTTTTTAGAAATTTTTCTTTCAGCTTTACCATTACTTATATGACCCATATGTTGTGATATATAACACATAGTAATTCACACTTAAATCCACTCATTGTTTAAAGCACTAGCACAGATTTATGCCTATACTTTCCCTTTAAAAAAATTGTTGCAACTTTGATAGTATAAAGTTTATTCCTAACAGGAGAGAACTGTTTTGGCTAGGCATCAATAAGAACCAAATCTTTCCTTTACAGCTTCACATGTCTGACCATTTTCTATATGCCACCTTAGAATTCTAAGCATTTCAAAACTTGTTTCTCTTTCATGACCCTCATACTTCCAGAAGCCAGGACCTGTAGGACACTTTCATGTTATGATAGCACTTCTGGCCCTGCACATTCAGGTCAAAACTCTGAGTCAGCACAGTGGGGTAGGAATATTCCTGGAAGCTATTCCTACACCAGGAGGTCTATCAATATCTTAAGTATAATGAGAGTGCTTTCAACTGACATAGATGCCACTAAGTCTAAATGCAATGCAACACCAACTCAACTTTCCCATAGGAGAATCCCATGATGACTGTGCCCACTCTACTGCCACCACAAAGCAGGAAAGGAAGTGTATCAAAGGGACGGGTAGTGCTGCTTAAGAGCTGATTGTTACATATTCAGGAATTTCATAATCTACTTGTTAAGCTATTGGTAGCTTGAAATCAGCCATGGAGGGAGTATTTACACCATGGAAATAGGCAAATGCTACAAATAAAAAACCAGACCCCCTTTTATTTTTTGAGAGAGAGAGAGAGAGAGAGAGAGAGAGAGAGAGACAGTTTACCAGCAAACCACCAAGTAGCCATAACAGATTGTAGTTAAAAATCTTACTTTTGGGGGCGCCTGGGTGGCACAGCGGTTAAGCGTCTGCCTTCGGCTCAGGGCGTGATCCCAGCGTTATGGGATCGAGCCCCACATCAGGCTCTTCTGCTATGAGCCTGCTTCTTCCCCTCCCACTCCCCCTGCTTGTGTTCCCTCTCTCGCTGGCTGTCTCTATCTCTGTCGAATGAATAAATAAATAAAATCTTTTAAAAAAAATCTTACTTTTGTGAATTTTTACAAAAACACAAGACCATTACTAGAGCATCTTCCAGGGCCTCAGAAGTGGCCCATAAGCAAGCAAGAGGCATCAAAGCTTATTTCATTAACTTCATTGTAAATCTACCTGTTATCTAGTTATGCAAAAAAAAAAAATCACAATTTTTTTAGACTTGCTCTCTCCTGCCCAACAAGAGATGAGTTTTGTACTTTTTTTACAAATTGAAAAGTTTTTTAAATTTATCATTATTACTAAAAACAAGGAAAAACAAATTAAGACTAACTTGAGATACCATTTCCTACCATTTCTATCTTTTTATCTATATCTCTCTATATAAACTCTATTCATTGCTGGTAAACTGCTGTTGAGGAACTGCTTATTTTTTGCCAGTGACAGTGTAAATAGGTACAACCTTCTGGAAAATAATATTGCAAGATGTGGCAGTACCATAGCATGCTTTTATCTTTCAAACCATGGGTTCTGCAGGTAAAAGTTAATAGAAAATAACTCACAAGAAACAACAAATGCAAAGATGCCAATGGCTACCATTTTCCATCAGCAAAAAGTTGGGACCTAAATGTCCACATCAGAGAACAGGTTTAATGATGTGACATCAAAAAGATAAAATAATTGGGAAAACTCAAAACATGGAAAGTGTGTATGATATTTTATAAAGTGAAAAGAGCAGAGGGAAAAGTGATACGCACACTTAATTGTAACTGTATATCAAATAGCAATGCTATGTAAAATGGAGTATATCTTCTCCAGATGATAGCATTATAGATTCTTTCTGCTTACAATTTGTTCTATGTAATATTATGCCAGGAGGCATTACAACATCACGTAGAGTCAGATTTCGGGTTTGATTCTTAGACTACTACTTTTAAGTGACCATCAGCTGGTTGCTGAAACCTCAGTTTCTCCCTCTATAATACAAAGGTGCTTATACTTACTTAAGGAGCAATTGTCAAATTTAATTGAAATAATACACGTACAGTGCCATTAAGAGGCCAACACCTAAAAGGCATTCAACAAATAGCTATTATTCTTATTGTATTTTTACAGTAAGCTTTACCATTGCACTGATCTTACTAATAACTATATGAGGTAGGTATGTCAAGAAATTGCTATTTGCCTACTGCTACATTCATTCTCCCCTTCTTGTAATGAAATGTAGACTTTTAGCTGGGCACATTGACAGAGGAAAAGACTGTATTTCCCAGCCTCCTTTGCACCAAGGTTTAGCTAAATGACTAATGTCTGGCACACAAGACTTAAGAGTACTGTTGGGGGGAGACTTACAGGAAGGCTGCTTAATGAAATTGGACACATCTGGAAGGGGACTCTCTTTTTTTGCCCTTTCGCCTTTTCTCTCTTTCTTCCTGCAACACAGATGTGATGGCAGAAGCTCCAACAACCATCTTGGATTATGAGATAACTCTGAAGATGAATGCCACACATGGAGATGGTGGAACAGATGCCTAACATCTGTGAAGCCACCATACCAGCCCAAGCTATTTGCCTACTCTTCAAGCAAACTTTCTTTCATAAACTAGACTCTTTTTTTCTTTTATCTAGAGGGGAAGACAACCAGCCAACCAAATTCTATCCTGGCAGGTATACTGCCAGGTATATTACTCATCGCAATCAATAAATAAGGACACTGGTTCCAATAGCAGCATGAGTTTGCTAGCATGAGCCTGGTTATCTTTGGGTTTATTAACAATATCAGCTTTGTGGCCATGCGGAGTTTCTGAACACAACTAGGTAATGTTGTTTATGTGTAGCTGTGGAGAGAGGATTGTCTGCCAGCTGAAAATAGGCAAGGAAATGAATGGTGCTGTGTGTGCCCTTGACGTCCCACAAGAATTCCAGGTGATATGAGTAGATATGCAACTCCCCTGGTCATCTAGCTGGTGATGCCCAAGCTCAAATCATTTTTCCAGGCACATAAGTTGCAAAGCCCCTCTCTTGACTTACTTGCTTATTAAAAGGCATAGGGAGGCACTTGGGTGGCTCAATCAGTTGAGCATCCGACTCTTGGTTTAGGCTCGGTCGTGCTCTCGGGGATCATGGAGTCAGCCCCACTGTCAGGCTCTGAGCTCAGCTGGAAGTCTGCTTGAGATGCTCTCTCTTTCTCTCCCTTCCCCACCCCTGCACACTCCCTCAACAGGCTCGTGCTCGCTCGCTCTCTCTCTCTCTCTCTCACTCAGGTAAATAAATCAATCTTTTAAAAAGTCTTTAAAAGGCACAGGGGCCGTGGGGCAGGCCCCTTTCCCGAAGCACAGCTCATTATGTGTACCTCTGCTCTTGGACAAAGCACAGCTCTCTGGGATGGCATGTGCTGACCCCCTGCACGTGAGACATTCCTGTGCCTTGGGAGCCTCGTGGTGTTTGTTGAGTCCTTTGCCTAACGGCAATGCTTCTGGGGCCGGGACTCATCGAATCAACGCGCAATGGGAGAAATACTTGGGCTTAATTATAAGCTCACCTCACTTCTAAAGCAAGAATGAATGACACCCAGCCAATAAGAGATTGAAGAGATAAAATGAAATGGATCTAACATTGCCCAAGGGAGAGAGATACTGGGGAGAAAGGCAGGCTTCTCGCTACTTAGATATGGTCTTTAAATAGATACAGACAAATACATACATGCCTTGGGTTTTCTTGTTGTTGGGGATAAATAACTGCTTAAATAATTCATGACAGATATTTGACATTATTTTGGCTGCCCAGTATCTGACATGTTCGGGGTATTTCTCACATTCTGAGTTTGTGAGGAGGCAGACCCATCTAGCACTTTATTTTTTTTTTAAAGATTTTATTTTTATTTATTCAACAGAGATAGAGACAGCCAGCGAGAGAGGGAACACAAGCAGGGGGAGTGAGGGAGGAAGAAGCAGGCTCCCAGCGGAGGAGCCCGATGTGGGGCTCGATCCCAGGACTCCGGGATCACACCCTGAGCCGAAGGCAGACGCTTAACCGCTGCGCCACCCAGGCGCCCCCATCTAGCACTTTAGAAGCTGAAGATGCTTTTGTCCCAGTAACTCTGCCAGCTACCACATGAACAGTCTTATACTTGGCCATTTCCACCAAGGATTTTGAATTTGGAGCCAGTGTCACAAAGAACAGGGACATTCTTTGTGTCAGTGGTAGCAGCTTCCCACTTCCTACTGGGCAGCAATGGCAGAGGTGTGATTTTTACCAGTGACTTCAGCTTCAGAGCCCTGCTATGTGCCTACCTCCTTCAGCTTGCTCCTCCAGCCTTCCTAGTGATTCTGTGAATATCTAAGATCTTCTCACAACCTCCTCTTCCTTCCCTCCTCCATCCGCCTCCCCTTTTCTCTCCATCTCCTTTTTTCTCAAATCAGCCGAAGTCTGTTTCTGTTGCATGTAACTAATATCTCCAGCTGACACAGCATTCTGTTTCTTTGCTTTATTCTCATTCCAAAGTCACCAAACAATCTCTTAGTTAGTATTTCAGATACTTAAATACTGGGGTAGAAGAATGCTAAATAGAAGATGAGAGCATTCCAGTGTTTGGAAAATGATGATCCCCACTATCAGTTAATAGGTGTTTATTTTAGTTAGAATGTGTCTCTCGTGAGTTTAAGTAAAGTAGGTCTGTCCCTAAGAAACTATCTCTGAGTGTTCTAAGGAAATCGAGTCAGTACTCACAACACTAAGAACAAAAACCCTTTCAGGAAGCAAAACAATTATAACATAAGGTGGTTTTCTAAATCAATTAAATTGGGGGAGGGACATAATCCTGAGAGGAATTAATGAACAAAAATCTTCAATTCTCTTCTCTCCCCCGTTGCATTTTAATTTTTTAACGAATAAATACTGTGAGATTCTAGAAAAACCAACAGCAATTTAAATATGTGCCATCCACGTAGATATGTCCCCCCTAACTTCCCGCCGCCCAGCCAACCCATTATACCCTGTGAGGTTTAATCCTGGGGAATAGAGTATGAAACATGGAGTCTAGAGGCTTTGTCCTTGAATGACTTGATCTCTAATCCCTGCCACTCTGGTCATGTCCAGACAGAAAAATCTATTTTCTTAGGATGGCCATGAAAAATACTTATCAAACAATAAAAACAAACAGACACATCTGCATGTATATCTTAACTAGACAGCACTAATTTAACTAAAAACTTGGAAGGAGAATTAGCTATGTTTGAGTACTGTTCTATGTAGAATTATTTTTAGCCATCAACGTCACTGCATCTGAACCCTTTCCTCAAACCTACTACCACACAATCCTCTTCTTCCCACCCCCATAGGGAACAATGTCCTCAAGTTAGTCCACATGAATTATTGACCAACGGGCAAATCTTTTGTGATAACTGAGCCCTGGCTCACAGCATAAATATGCAATGTCATTGTGAATAAAACCTGCCCCCGAAGACAAATAACTGTACTAATGCTTCAGAACCTTCTAAATCAGCAGCATGAACTAACACTTGGCAACAGAAAACCAGATTTCATGTGGGAATTATTAAAGGTATTGGGGCAAAGTTAAGAAAGAACTGAGAGTTAGAACACTGATCATATAGTCAGTCAATAGTGAATTTTAGGAAAGGATGGCAGCATGAGGGCTTCTTAATTTGCATATGGCCAGCATTCGATAAAGTTGAGAGCATGGTTCTCAACTTGGGCTGGTAATTAGAATCATCTGAGCAGTTTTTCAAACGTCCAATGTCCAGTAGCTCCCCAAACCTATTAAATCAGAATTTCTAAAGATGGGATTCCAATGTCCAGCCAAAGTTGAGAACAAGTGGTCTAAGGAGGCACTGCTAAACCTTTTAGTCATCAGAAGAATGTTAATGTTGACATAAATAATCAGTTGGGCACACCTCTTTCCATGAGGAAGCAGGGCTCATTTCCTGCCTGTTCTAAAGACTTTTCACTCTTTAGTATCTTATAGCATTTAGTATGGTGGCTTCCTTTCAATGGAATGATGCCTGGTTTACCTAAAAGACTCATGCAAGCCCAGCACTAGCTTTATTAGAAATAATGTGAAGCCAGCCCTCTTGGTTAGCTTCTGTACTGATAGAAATCAGTCTGACTGCATGTCCATGGTATGGGCTTAGGGGAAGGAGAATCATTTTAGTTCAAGCAATCATGACTTGTTGCTTCATCATATCGCCCTGTGTGTTCCTTCCACAATAATGACAACTTCGATTTCATTTCCCTTTGTCCTTAACTACTTATTGAGTAATTTCTGCCAGAAAGACAGATATTCCTAAAGAGTTGTTGATAGTTCAGGAAGAGCCAAAAGTTTGTTTTATAGTCATCTGCTTTAAAAGATCATACTGGGGGCACCTGGGTGGCTCAGTCAGTTAAGCGTCTGACTCTTGATTTTGGCTCAGGCCATGATCTCAGGGTTGTGAGATCGAGCCTCAGGTCCAGTTCCACGCTCAGTGCAGAGTCTGCTTGTCTGTCTCCCTCTGCTTCTCCTCCCCCGCACAACCGCACACTCTCACTCTCTCTCAGATAAATAAATAAATAAATAAAATCTTTTTTAAAAATTTAAAAAAATAAAAGATCATCCTGGAAATGAAAGGTGTTCAAAAGCCGGGAAGGGGCACGTCCCCTAGATCAGACATGATTAGCAAGGTATGTCTGCTGAAAGTTACGTATGTGTGTACAAATCTGATGCTTTCTGGACCTGTATATGTTACCCTTGGATCAAAAACAAAGATCATGTCTTGACTGATCTTTCATTTCCTTCCATTGGCATAAATAGTTAATGGTTAGACTTATTACATTATATCTCTCTTTTTTTTTAAGATTTTATTTGTTTGACAGAGAGAGACACAGCAAGAGAGGGAACACAAGCAGAGGGAGTGGGAGAGGGAGAAGCAGGCTTCCCGCCAAGCAGGGAGCCCAATGAGGGGCTCGATCCCAGATCATGACCAGAGCCGAAGGCAAACACTTAACGACTGAGCCACCCAGGCGCCCCTATGTATATCTCTTTAATACAATGGGCATGTTTCTAAAAATTCCCGTCAATATTTACTTGTTTTTTACTTGTTGTAGTATGCCTTACATGTTTTTTAAAGTAAGCTTTACTCCCAACGTGGGGTTTGAACTCACCACCCTGAGATCCTACCAAATGAGCCAGCCAGGTGCCCCTGGCCTTACATTTTTTAATTTAAACTTTAAATTTTGAGATAGTTGTAAATTCACATACAGTTAAAAGAAATAATACAGAAAAAAATCCATGTATATCCTTTACCCAGTGTCTCCCAATGGTAACATTTTGCAAAACTGTGGTATCATATCACAACCAGGATACTGACATTGATAGTCAAGATACAAGACATTTCTACCTCTAAGATCCCTTATGTTGCCCTTATATAGCCACACCTGCTGGTCTGCTCAACCCCTACGCCCACCCCATCCTTAAGAAAGGGCAACCACTAATCTGTCGTCCATTTCTGTAAATTTGTATGGGTAAATTTCTCTTAGGTAAATACTTAGGAGGGGATTGCTGAGTCATATGGTAAGTATGTGTTTAACTTTAAAATAAACTGCCAAAGTGTTTTCTGAAGTGGCTGGACTATTTTACATTCCCACCAGCAAAGTAGGAGAGATTCAGCAATACTATCAGTTTTAATTTTCATTTTCATTCTACTGGTTATATATTAGTACCTCATTGTGAATTTTAACTTGTATTTCCCTTATGACTAATGATGTTGAGTATCTTTTTATGTGCATATTGGCCATTTGTCATTGCTTTCTCATTACTGCATTTGTTCTTTGTTTCTCTTTGTTCCTTGTTTCTTTTTCCATTTCTCGGGTTTTAATAGAGCATTTTATGTGATTGCATTTGATCTTCTCCCTTTGCATAATGTTTATACTTCCTTTTTCTTTTAAACTTTGTTAGTGGCTGCCCTAGGGTTTACAATATACATTTAAAAATACTGTAAACCCACCTTCAGATAACATTGTACTGCTTCACTTGTGGTGCAGGTGCCTTATAATTGATTACACCCAACTCCTCCCTCCTGTCCCCTTGTGACATTGCTGTCATTCCTTTCTTTTTCTTTTTTTTAAGATTTTATTTATTTATTCGACAGAGATAGAGACAGCCAGCAAGAAAGGGAACACAAGCAGGGGGAGTGGGAGAGGAAGAAGCAGGCTCATAGCAGAGGAGCCTGATGTGGGGCTCGATCCCATAACGCCGGGATCACGCCCTGAGCCGAAGGCAGACGCTTAACTGCTGTGCCACCCAGGCACCCCTGTCATTCGTTTCTTATCTATACACTCTAATCACCCAATACCTTGTTACTGCTTTGCTTTAATTATCTTTTAAACCAATTAAGAAAAAGAAAACTTAAAAATTTTATTTTACCAGTGGTGTCTGGGTGGCTCAGTCAGTTAAGTATCTGACTCTTCATCTCAGCTCAGGCCTTAATCTCAGGGTCGTGAGTTCAAGCCCCATGTTGGGTGTGGAGCCTACAGAAATAAATAAATACATATATAAATACATAAGTAAATAAAAATTTCATTCTACCTTCATTTATTCTTTCTCTGATGCTCTTCTTTACTTTATGTAGATCTCAGTTTCTGACCTGTATTATTTTCCTTCTGCCTAAAGAAACTCTTTTAACATTTCTTGAAGGGCAGGTCTGCTGGCAATCAATTCTCTCAGTCTGTTTGTCTGAGAAAGTCTCTAATTTCTCTGCTTTTCTTCTCGTGCTTCAGCAGCTTTATTTTTTGAAGACCATTCATACAATGAAAAGTTATTTCCAAGCTGCATTTTAAAATGAAAAATATAGAGGCACCTGGCCGGCTCAGTCAGTAAACATTGTGACTCCTGATCTCAGAGTCATGAGTTCAAGCCCCACATTGGGTGTTGAGCTTACTTTAAAAAAAAATGTGAATGCAGGGGCACCTGGGTGGCTCAGTCTGTTGAGTCTTGGTTTCAGTTCACATCATGATCTCAGGGTCCTGAGATCAAGTCCCACGTCAGGCTCTCTCAGCATACAGAGTCTACTTGCCCCTCTCCCTCTCCTTTCTGCTCCTCCCCCAGCTCTCTCATAAATAAAATCTTTTTTAAAAAATTATATTTTTTTATTATATTATGTTAGTCACCATACAGTACATCCCTAGTTTTTGATGTAAAGCTCCATGATTCATTACTTGCTTATAACACCCACTGCACCACGCAATATGTGCCCTCCTTAATACCCATCACCAGCCTATCCCATTCTCCCACCCCCCGCCCCTCTGAAGCCCTCAGTTTGTTTCCCAGAGTCCATAGTCTCTCATGGTTCATTCCCCCTTCTGTTTACCCCCCCTTCTTCTTCCCTTTCTTTTCCTACCGATCTTTCTACTTCTTATGTTCCATAAATGAGTGAAACCATATGATAATTGTCTTTCTCTGCTTGACTTATTTTGCTTAGCATAATCTCCTCCAGTCCTGTCCATGTTGCTGCAAATGTTGGGTAATCGTTCTTTCTGAGAGCTGAGTAATATTCCATCGTATATATGGACCACATCTTCTTAATCCAGTCATCTGTTGAAGGGCATCTCGGCTCCTTCCACAATTTAGCTATTGTGGACAATGCTGCTATGAACATTGGGGTGCATATGGCCCTTCTCTTCACTACGTCTGTATCTTTGGGGTAAATACCCAGTAGTAATTGCTGGATCATAGGGTAGCTCAATTTTTAACTTTTTAAGGGACCTCCACACTGTTTTTCAAAGTGGCTGTACCAACTTGCATTCCCACCAACAGTGTAAGAGGGATCCCCTTTCTCCACATCCTCTCCAACATTTGTTGTTTCCTGCCTTGTAAATTTTTGCCATTCTAACTGGCGTAAGGTAGTATCTCAATGTGGTTTTGATTTGAATTTCCCTGATGGCTAATGATTTTGAACATTTTTTCATGTGTCTGTTAGCCATTTGTATGTCTTCATTGGAAAAGTGTCTGTTCATATCTTCTGCCCATTTTATGATTTGTTTATTTGTTTCTCGCGTATTGAGTTTGAGAAGTTCTTTGTAGATCTTGGATACCAGTCTTTTATCTGTAGCATCATTTGCAAATATATTCTCCCATTCCGTGGGCTGCCTCTTAGTTTTTTTGACTGTCTCCTTGGCTGTGCAGAAGCTTTTTATCTTGATGAAGTCCCACAAGTTCATTTTATCTTTTGTTTCTCCTGCCTTTGGAGACGTGTCATGAAAAAGGTTGCTGTGGCCGGTGTCGTAGAGGTTGCTGCCTATGTTCTCCTCTAGGATTTTGATGGATTCCTGTCTCACACCGAGGTCTTTCATCCATTTGGAGTTTATCTTTGTGTATGGTGTGAGAGAGTGGTCAAGTTTCATTCTTTTGCATGTAGCTGTCCAATTTTCCCAGCACCATTTATTGAAAAGACTGTCTTTTTTCCACTGAATGTTTTTTCCTGCTTTGTCAAAGATTAGTTGCCCAAAGAGCCGAGGGTCCATTTCTGGGAACAAACAGCCCTTAAATTTGTGTGGAATCATAAATAAAATCTTTAAAAAATAAAATAAAATTTAAAAATGTGAAGGCATAGTAAATAGCATTTCATTTCCTACAGGAGAATAATCTCTCTCTCCTCTCTCTCTCTCTCTCTTTTATAACTAAGGGGCATTTTCTTTAAAAAAAAAAAAAGATTTTATTTATTCATTTGACAGAGAGAGATGCAGCGAGAAAGGGAACACAGGCAGGGGGAGTGAAATGCCCTCACCCACACATTGGAAATTGACCCTCAGAACACTTATTTCATGGTTTCTGATGAGAAGCCCACTGTAATTCTTATCTTTATTTTATAAGTAAATTTTCCCACCACTGCCCTCCCCCCACTTCTGATTTCCTTCTAGATTTTCACCTTTTTTTTTTCAGTTTGAATAAGATATTCCTAGGTTTGGGTTTTTGTCACTGTTGTTTGTTTGATTGTTTCAGTATTTATCTTGCTTGGTGTTCTCTGAGCTTACTGGGTCTGTAGTTTTGTGTCTGTCGTATTAATGACCAATTCTTTGGAAGGTTCCTGGCCGTTTTTCAAATATGTCTTCTGCTCTATTTTCTCTTTCTCCTCCTACTGGTATTTTCATATCTTTCCCCTACTTCTTTCCCTTACTGCAGCAGTTCCAATTTATTTCCTCGAAGTCTCATCCCATGTGGAATACAATTGTCTTTATTTCTCCATAGCTGGGACAGGAAGGCTGGAGAAGGCTGAAATTCCCTTCCCTAACCAGGAATAATATAGCAGTATTACTCTCTGACAGAGTCTTGCCCTCTGCAGAGTAGGTCTTTGTGATAGAATTCTGCGAGGCTTTCCTGATGGTTATTCTTCCTCGTCTTCTGCCAGGGTCTCCAGGAGATATTTCTTAGATCCTCAAGGTGAGAATCTGGTGGGATTCCTGGAGGAAGAGCCAACAAAAGTGTGGGGTCCTTTCTGTGATTGCAGCCCCAGGAATTTCCAAATTTCATGTTAGTCCATACTCAGCCTCCAAGAATTTATTAAAATTACCGTTTAAGTATTTCCACCAGATTATGGTTCCAGCAGCTTCTTTTTTATTTTAATTTTTTTTAAAGATTTTATTTATTTATGTGACAGAGAGACATCCAGCGAGAGAGGGAACACAGCAGGGGAGTGGGAGAGGAAGAAGCAGGCTCCCAGCAGAGGATCGCGATGTGGGACTCGATCCTGGAGTGCCGGGATCATGCCCTGAGCCGAAGGCAGACGCTTAACAACTGTGCTACCCAGGCACCCCGGTTCCAGTAGCTTCTGTTCCAGGTGAGCAGAGGTCAGTTACGAGATCTCTGTACATGCCTATCTCTCTAGGTTTGGGGATGGTAATTCTCCCTGTTATCTCAATTCTCTGATGGGCCTAAGAAAATTCATTGATTTTTCAGTTTATCCACATTTTTTTCTTTTTAAAAATTCATTTTAAAAAATATTTTTTTTATTTATTTATTTGACAGAGAGAAAGCGTGTGCATAAGCAGGGGGAGCAGCAGAGGGAGAGGGAGAAGCAAACTCCCCGCTGCGCAGGAAGCCCAAAGACACGGGCTCGATCCCAGGACCCTGGGATCATGACCTGACCTGGAAGCAGATGCTTAACCAACTGAGCCACCCAGGCGTCCTTATCCATATTTTTCTTGATATAAGGATGGTAGCAACAACTTTCAAGCACCTTACAAATGGGAACTAAAGCCAGAAGTCTCTTGGCCATCTCTTGTGTATATTCTTTGATGAAATATTTGTTCAAATCATTTGCCCACTTTAGTCTTTTTAGAATTTTTAAAAAATATTTTATGTATTTATTAGAGAGAGAGCACAAGCCCAGGGAGCAGCAGAGGGAGAGGGAGAAGCAGACTCCCTGCTCAGCAGGAAGCCCAGGGATGCGGGGCTCAATTCCAGGACTCTGGGATCATGACCTGAGCCGAAGGCAGATGCTTAATCGACTGAGCTACATAGTCACCCCTAGAATTTTTTTTTCAGTAGGCTCCACGCCCAACATGGGGCTTGAACTCACAACCCTGGGATCAAGAGTCAGGTGTTCCACTGACTGAGCTAGCCAGGCACCCCTCCTTATGTCCTTGAGGTTCATCTGGTTGTAGCATGTTTCAAAATGTCCTTCCTGGGGCGCCTGGGTGGCTCAGTTGTTAAGTGTCTGCCTTTGGCTCAGGGCGTGGTCCCAGAGTCCTGGGATCGAGCCCCACACCGGGCTCCTCCACTGGGAGCCTGCTTCTCCCTCTCCCACTCCCCCTGCCTGTGTTCCCTCTCTCACTGGCTGTCTCTCTCTCTCTCTCTGTCAAATAAATAAATAAAATCTTTAAAACAAACAAACAAACAAAAATGTCCTTCCTTTTCAAAGCTAAATAATATTCCACTATATGTATATACCACATTTTGTTTATCCATTCATCTAGTGGTGTACTTTTGGCTAGTAGTCCAGCTTTCAGCTATGGTGAACAATGTTGTTATGAATGGCATTTTTAAGGCGATTTTTAAAAGGTATTTTTTATTCATTTGAGAGGGAGAGAGAGAGGGAGCACGAACAGGGGGAGGGGCAGAAGGAGAGGGAGAAGCAGACTCTCACTGAGGAGGGAGCCCAATGTGGGGCTCGATCCCAGGACCTGGAGATCATGACCTGAGCCGAAGGCAGAGGCGTAACCATCTGAGCCACCCGGGAGCTCCTAAGGTGATTTTTAAAAAGTAATCTTTACACTAGGGACCCATGGGTGGCTCAGTCAGTTAAGCCTCCAACTCTTGGTTTCGGCTCAGATCATGATCTCGAGGTTGTGAGATTAAGCCCTATGTCAGGCTCCATACTCAGCCCTGAGTCTGCTTGGTGTTCTCTCTCTCCCTCCCTATCTGCCCTTCCTCCCCACTCCCCCAACCTTGCTCTCTCTCTCTCTCAAATAAAATAAATAAATAAAATTGTAATTTCTGCACCCAATGTGGGGTTCGAACTCACGACCCCAAGATCAAGAGCTGCCTGCTCTACTAAGTGAGCCAGCCAGGCACCCCTAAAAGCAATTTTTTAATGATTGAATTATCTTGGCACTTTTATAAAAAAATCAATTTATCACATATACGTGGGTCTATTTCTGGATTTTCTATTTTGTTTCATCTGTGTGTCTATACTAATGGGAATACCACACTGTCTTGACTACTGTAGCTTTATAGTCAGTCTTTTTTTTTTAAAGATTTTATTTATTTATTTGAGAGAGAGAGAGAATGAGAGCAAGTAAGGGGAGGGAGAGATATGAGCAGACTCTGCACTGAGCACGGAGCATGACACGGGGCTCCATCTCAGGATTCTGAGATCGTGACCTGAGCCAAAATCAAGAAGCAGATGCTTAACTGACTGAGCCACCCAGGGTCCCCTTATAATAAGTCTTAAAATCAGGGGGTCTGAGTTTTCCAACACTGTTCTTCTTTTTCAAAGTTATTTTGGCTAATTTAGGTCTTACTAAATGTCCATATAATGTTCAGAATCATGGAGTCAATTTCTACTAAAAAGCTTGCTGGGATTTTGACTGAGATTGTACTGAATATATAGATTAATTTGGAGAAAAAAAAATATATATTTTTTTAAATCGTTGCACCATCTCTTGTTCCTTTTTTTTTTTTTTTTGAAGATTTTATTCGTTCATGAGAGAGAGAGTGCATGAGAACGAGAGGGGGGAGAGGAAGAAGCAGGCTTCCCACCAATAAGGGAAACAGACGTGGGGCTCCATCCCAGGACCCCGGGATCATGACCCGAGCCGAAGGCAGACGTCCAACCGACTGAGCCACCCAGGTGCCCCGTGAAAATAGATATTTTAACAACTTTGAGTCTTCCAATCCATGAACATGGCACAGTTCTCCCTTTTTGTATGTTTTCTTTAATTTTTCCCAGCAGTCTTTTCTAGTAGTTTTCAGTGCACATAACTTCCACCCTCTGGCCCAAAGTTTCTTTTTTTTTTTTTTTAAGATTTTATTTATTTATTCGACAGAGATAGAGACAGCCAGCGAGAGAGGGAACACAAGCAGGGGAAGTGGGAGAGGAAGAAGCAGGCTCATAGTGGAAGAGCCTGATGTGGGGCTCGATCCCATAACGCCGGGATCACGCCCTGAGCCGAAGGCAGACGCTTAACTGCTGTGCCACCCAGGCGCCCCTGGCCCAAAGTTTCTTAACTACATAGATTCGTTTCAAGATATTTGAGTTCATTTTCTTGAATCAAAAGTTTATGAAAGTTAAAAAACCAAAAAAAAAAAGTTTGGGAATGTTATATGTTGTTCTCTTTCTCCATAGATTTTCACAGGACATCTAAGTGTATTTCTCTTATAATCACCAGTTGATACAGTTGATACATCAATTGATACTTTTTGAGGTGCAGAAGTTCTTGGAAATCATTTAACCTGTGGCCTTTCCCACAAAAGAACCTCTTAAATATCCACAGTTGAGGGGCGCCTGGGTGGCTCAGTCAGTTAAGTGTCCGACTCTTGATTTTGGCTCAGGTCATGATCTCAGGGTCCTGGGATGGAGCCCTGCATTGGGCTCTGTGCTCAAAAGGGAGTCTGTTTGAGGATTCTCTCTTCCTCTGCCCCCCCCCCGGCTCTCTCAAATAAATAAATCTTCGGGGGAAAAAAAAGATTCACAGTTGAAGGTGAAAATTCCCTTTTGCCCTGGTGGGTAAGAGAATGGAGGAGGGAAAAGGAAAAAAAGATACAATGTACCAGGTTCCCTTGCTCAAGCACAGAAATTTTGCATCTTCTTGCTGGTGAACAACAAAAAGCCATGGGAAAGATGTAGAAGCAACTACAAAATATGTCATGTTCAGTTTTTCTTCCAGTCAGTCTCACACCAGGCAGAAAGTTGGTTTTTCTGTTAAAGAGAAAAATGTCTGCAAAACACCAGCAATCCATGAAAATAGTTGTTACGAGGTGAGGGGAGGAAAACCATCTCTGAGTTACTTGGCTTATCACTCTAACACCTTAGAGGAGTTTTGTTAATGGCCCAGTGGATGAACAAACTCACTTCTTCGCCTGGAGCTTTGTTGTTTCAAAGAGTTACTGCAAACTACAACTACTGTGTGCCTAAAAAGAAAGCTAAGAAATTCCAAAGGTCCTTGCTTCCTACAGTTTCTCAGTGCATTTATTTTTCTTTGACACCAGCTGTTGACCAGATCTGAACTCCATCCTTAGCATTACTGGCCTCCAGTCCCTGCAGGAGCACCTCCCACCGTCAAAGCCGATTGCTTTTCTTTGTGCTATTCTCCCACCCACTCAAAGCCAAATTGAACAAGAAAAAAACCAGCGCAGTTCTGATGCCACATTAATATGTTCATCAACAAAATGTTTACTGAGCACTTACATGTACCAGACACTCTACGATATCGGCCGTGAAGCAAAGACCCTGCCCTTTGACTCTCCTGGGAGAGAGAGAGAGAGTAAAGCAGTACATGTCATCTGTCCCTAGTGAAGTAAAACAAAGCAGGGTAAGGGGGAATAGAGAATGATGAGTTGGGGGTGGTAAAATAGATCGGTTAGGTCAGGGAAATACTCAATGTAATAGCCCCTCGTACACTGGTAATGCCTCGAAGGCTGGTACTGCTGTAACGGCCTTCAGATTTTCACCTGGTTGAGGGCTTGATACAACGTCCATGTTCAGTAAATCCAATGGAATATGCAAAATACCTAAATTCTACACTTGAACTTGGACATGTCTTGACATCATGAGGGTGGAGTATGTTTTTAGTCCATCACTTGGAAGGGCAAAGTCCAAACTGTGTATTCCTTCCTCAGAACTGTGGCT
This sequence comes from Ursus americanus, assembly GCF_024610735.1. NCBI lineage: Eukaryota > Metazoa > Chordata > Mammalia > Carnivora > Ursidae > Ursus > Ursus americanus. Next base: position 102,864,564 of record NC_142164.1, read on the forward strand.
AGCTAATTCCGGGGGCTCAGGAAGAGCAAAAAGGCAGAGAGTCACAGGTAGTCACTTTCCTCCAGGACCAAAGAGGCTGCCATCTTCTCGTCTGTTCCCTGGCTTCATCTCTGGACTAAGACCCCCAAAACAGCCTTGGGTGAATTCATCAGTCAAAGAATTTCTAAGCCCAGTTGGCTAAGACTCCCAAAACCCGCCTTGGCTAAACTCATCCGTCAAAGAGTTTCTTTTCTTTTCTTTTCTTTTTTTAAGATTTTATTTATTTATTTGACAGAAAGAGAGAGAGAGACAGCCAACGAGAGAGGGAACACAAGCAGGGGGAGTGGGAGAGGAAGAAGCAGGCTCCCAGCGGAGAGCAGGGAGCCCGATGCGGGGCTCGATCCCAGGACTCTGGGATCACGCCCTGAGCCAAAGACAGACACTTAACGACTGAGCCACCCAGGCACCCCACCGTCAAAGAGTTTCTAAGCCAGTTATCCAGCATAGGAGGGGCAAAAGATGACAGGCAGTTAACAAAATGCTTCAGGGATTCATTTACTCATTAACAGTCATTTTCAAAGCAACCACTGTACACCAAGGACTGTGCTAGAGTTGGAGCAAATTATCTCATCTCAGTCCAGAATCGAGCCTCGAGTCACTTAGATTCAGAAAATCATATTGTTCCTACATTCAGAGATGATTAGACTTTTGATGACAAACTACCTGTAATTAACTATAATTAAAATATCCAGAAAATGCTAATTAATCCATTAATTTTCTACAGTGATTTAAAATACCTCTAGCCGGGCCTACTGCTATCATTTGTGGGGTCAGGGCAAGAATCTGAATGGAGGCCCGTGTATCATTTGTCTAAATATTTAAAAGTTTGAAATTATGCTAACAGACCATGTGTACATGTGTATATGGCAGGGGGGGAGGAGAGCAGAGTCAAAGGCCCTCCCCTGTGCTACACCACAGGGTGAGGTCAGCCCAGATATCCAGATTCTGTTCACATTTTCCTGCTAAAATCTCCACCATCCCTCATGCCCAAGGGTATGCAATTCTCTGGGGAGGTTACCCCCAGGAAGTTGGCCCTGAAGAAGAGGCCACATGTGCCCTGAAAACAGGGTGGGACATTTGAGTGGACAACTCAAGAATATTCTAGGGGTTTGGGGTGTAAGGGTCTCCAGTCATGTACCCTGTCCGTGGCTACCTGGACTCCTCAGAAGAGAGCTAAAACAGGGCCCTCTCAAATGAGGCATGTAAAGCCACAATCCTGGGCACACTCTGCCCACTAGTGAGGTACCAGGAAGGCAAACAGAATGCTCCTGGGGAATTTGTGTGTAAGAAGGGTAGTTTCATCAGCTCTGGAGCTGAGGCCTGGTTGACCAGCCACACCTCCCAGCATAGAACACCTTACCTTGTGAACCACGAGGATACTTGTCCCCCAAATTCAAGAGTGTATCTCTTATAATGGGACTAATACAGTTTGCTTCCCCAATAATGCCCTTTACCCTGAGGGTCAGGGGCTGCAAAGATTTCCCGAAGATTGGGAGAATCAGGAGGGGCTAAAATCCAGCCCTCCCTCTCTTCACCAAGTCAGGCTGCTGGGCCCAGAGGAACACCCTTTTCTAGTTCACACAATGTACCTTATCCAGTAGCTGGGACCTGCTGCCCACCCAGTTCTACCCCTGTGGGCCTGGGCAACTAGGTTCCACCCACTGACACAGGGCTCTGGAGCACCCCCTGTATAGACCACAGGGAATTGTTCACAGGGATCCCCCGAGACCGTTTTAGTTTATGAGATTCAAAAGCAGGGAAGACTCCAGAAAGCCACCAGTAAGTGTTCAGATAATAGACATCTTCACGATGCAAGGGTAAGTGGCTTAATTTAATGACCTGACCAGATCTGTGATAAGAATACAGTATGTTGTTGTTTTGGTGGCCCTGTCTCCATTCTATTTGCTTGAGAGTCAAAATTAACCAAAACCTATCCTCTCAACTTGCTCATGCTCATGACAAATAATCGCCTACTCTGAGCAGGAATTAACTGAGGAAATAGATTGGCGGTGATTCTTCTTTGGATGTGTGATGAGAAGCACAAAAATATAATCAAATGCACTGTTATTCTAAGAGATGACAACAAGAGGCAATTTCAAAACAAGCCTCTCTTGTGAACTGTTGGGCCTTGATGACACAAGAGTGATTTTTCCATTATTAAGAAGAGCAAACCAGTGCGGATAGAGGGGGATGATATTTTCCTGACAGCTGAGCCAGATTTTACTTTCGTTTCAGAGAAATCTTCTCTTTGAGTCCATCTGTGTGTGCTGTGTCGGTTCGGCCATCTTTTCAGTGGCTCCAGGGGATCATTTTGGGAGATTATATAATGTGCCCAGGACTTGGACTTTTCTTTTTCTTCTTTAGTTGACCAGGTGCAACCCACCCCTGGAGTGTGGTTTACCTCTGATAGGCAATTTCAGCCTCTTCCGGGCGGGGCGGGGGAGGGGGATGATCTCTGGGGGGGAAGAATGAGGAAGAGACCAAACCGTAGGAATGAAGAAGGAAAAGGCATTTGAAAGAAATGCTTGGATCTGAAAAGAATTTTTGCAGGTTGAGGGCTACAGGGACCTGGGGGAGAGGTCTGACACAAATATAACATCTACTTCCTTGGGTTCCTCAATCACTTGTAGATGCAAGTTTTATGGGATTTTCTCCCTGTTGCCCTCTAAAATCCCCTCGTGCTGAAGGTTCTATCCTACAGTCCTCATACTCGTGTATCAGCCGTAGTTTAGTTGGAGAGGCAGAGCCACTGTGAGCTGTGGAGAAAGGAATTTATCCTGGGAAATAGACCTGGCTGGGAGGCGTGGAGGAATGGAGGCCGGCGGGGGAGTTGGATGATGGGAGAAGTTACCCACCTGGCAGTCAGAAGCCCAGCACATCCAGCTGCCAAAGCACAGAAGGACACCCCCGCCCCCCGGAAGCTACTCCTACTTCCGTGGGGCTTAAGAACTATCTGATGGTGGTTTCGGGACTGCTGTTAATGAACAGGGTCAGCAGTTGGGAAGAAGATCTGGACACAGAGCAAAGGGGAGTGAGGATCAGCTGGGACCTTCTGTCACCAAGCCCAGCCACGACAACCTGGGGAAAGACTGCTACTCCACGCTCACCTTCTTGGGCAAATTCCTCTCTTGGCCAATGCCAACCCAGAGCCGTAAGGGAAGGGGATCCTAGGAAACGCGATTCCAGCTCGCCAAGTCAGCCACTACACACTACACACTACGCGCCCGGCAAAGCAGCAGCGAATTCCCTGACAGAGCTCCTGCAGCAGCCAGCCCAGCCCTCAGCCAGAGAAAGTGCGGGATGGATGGATGCCAAGGTTGAAAATCTCCTTTAACCGATCAGAGCAAGTTGTATCATCCTGGAGACTGGAAAATGTGAGCAAGCGACTAAGAGTTTTCCCACTAGCGTGGAACAGGGAAAATGTTGACGTGGCGAGGGTGAATTTAGACGGACAGCAATCTTCGTTCTGAACCGAGGCGTGATACACTAACGGCAGCGCTCGGCTGCGGCCAGATTTGAAAAGAATCTTTTTCTCGGAAAGGCCCCGGCACATGCATATTTAAAGAGTCCTTCTAACACACAATGTTATTCGAGGGAAAATGATCCTAACACAAACTGGGAAGGTTGTACATGGTTAAAATGCACAAGTCCGTTTATCAGTGGGCTTAGAATAGCTCCTTGGGAGACAAAATGTTTATTAGAATCCCCTTTTTCTCTATCTGTATTCTCCTCTTTAAAGAAAGTGCTGAGTTGTATATTAACACTTCAAGGTCTTGACTACTTTTTATCTTGAAAAAAAGAGAGAAAATGTTTGTCATTCCAGGAGCATAATCAGTTGAGCCGGCACACAATGACATAGTTAATTCACCAACGGAATTTGTTGCCATAGCTCCAGGGAGGGACAGGGTAGATTAAACAATGGCCTTTTTCACGAGTGCGGCTTCCTCCACAACCTGCCTGTCCCCCCACCACAGGCCATCAGAGCGCCAGTCCAGAGCACAGCAGTTGTCAGTGAACACCAGCCCAGAGGGAACAAGGGGAGGCCGGCGGTAAATAAAGCAAGAACACCCAGCACCTGGGATCTCTGCTTATTCACTCACTGGGACACGACTAGTTCCTCAGAGCATGTCTCCAAGCTTAACCTTTGGTCAAGTGCTCCGGTAGATCCAGAGAAGGACAGTTTCACCCTGTGACTCAAAAGAACTCCGAAGGGAAGAGAGGACTTGGGGAAACAGGGAAAGGAGACCAGGAGCAGACATGGTGGGCCACCAGGAAAGCACCGCGGAAGGGGACGCCGGGGACAGTCGCACCCCCACCTTCTGGCGCAAGGTAACGGTAACGTACATGCTTTCTTAGTGATTTTTGCCTCTTTGAATATCAAAGCTGGTCCAAAAAGGGAAGTCCCATGTGTCTGTGAGTGTAATGGACCTGGCTAATTAATATAGTCACACTCGAAATGAAAATAGTATCCTCTCCATCTTAAGGTGATAAAAATTGTGACTCATCTTTCTTTAGCCCCTAAGTATGCGAGCTCCCTGGATAGAATTAGATGACAGGAACAGATTCTCTTTCCTTTAAAAAAAGTCAAATCAGTCTGAGGAAATGTAGGTGGTTCAAGGCAAAGAATGATGCTGTGGGAGCTTGAGGGCATTGGAGAAATGTTTTAACCAAGTGTTGATTATCCTATAAAATGAGAAGTTTTCCTGTTAGAAAAGTCACAGAATCCTGACACCCATTTCTGAATTTCTTGGAATGCAGTTACTGCGGAAGTGAGACCACCTCATACCGTCTTTTGTTTTGGGGGTAGGGGGGTTGCCTAGGGGAATGTACATTTTAGTGGAGCCTTGTTAAACCAAATGAGTTCTAGATAGAAAAAGTTTAGGTGGTGGGATGAAATAGTAAGACGATTTCAGATGATGTGAAGAAGAGATGAGGGACAGGGGAAGCTTCCTGGCAATGACAAGTTTCTGCCTCACAGTAAAGCTGGTTTCCCACCACAGTCCTGAGAGTGGTTTCTCGGGTCTCAGGACATCAGCTCTGCTCTTTCCTGTTTCAGCACTCTTTCAAAACCTTCCCATGCTCCTTGGAGTGCCTGTGGATGGCTGGTTAAAGCTCCACATGCCTCACAAAGTAGTCTGGGCCCACAGGCACCGGGTGCTTGAGCAATGCGACTGGTAGACCGTGTCCCCCAACTGGTCCCTTCCGCATTCGTCTCAGTATTGTCTCAGATTTGGAAAAAAGTGTATGTTGAGGACGCATGAGTTTTACCAGCTCATTTTGTTGAATAAATGGGGGAATCAGGAGGCATTTTAGTCATTCATTTATTCGTTCTTTCATGCCTCATTCCAAAAATAGATTTGAAATGGGATCAAAACAACTAGATTTAGTTTTGACTGCTATGGATATGGAAAGGTGAGATGATCTTTCTATGTCCCCTCATGTAGAATTCAATCTGTGCAAATAATCACTCTGTTCTCCCACACCTGTTGTGAATTGAAAAATAACCAAGGTCTTCTCATCTTGTGGGTCTCCCAAGAGCATCACTTGCTATAAAAATGGCTGCAATTTGGGGGCATGTGGCTGGCTCAGTCAGTAGAGCATGTGACTCTTGATCTCAGGGTTGTGATTTTGAGCCCCATGTTGGGTGTAGAGATTACTTAAAAATGAAATCTTCAAAAAAATAATGGCTGCAAATTTTAGTCCTTAGTAGGTGGTATGCCCCGTGGCCAGTACTTTATGTACCTTATTTCAGGTGATTATGTCCAACGACCTGCTTAAGCTCCTAACTACTTGCCTTTTCTGCTAATTTGTACCTGTTAAATGGACTGGGTTTATTTAACCTCCTTGGGCAATCAAGATGTTAATTATAACAATAACAAAGAAGTGATTGCGTTGACATTTTAATCACCCTTTCGGTTCTCACTGTACTTTTCGTACACAAGCTGACCTCAACCTCTATAAATTTAACTTTCTGATTCCCACCGCTTCTGTGCACCCTACACTGATAGCCCCAAGCTAACGGTACTGCTTACCAGCCGATAGTTATAAACATTATTATTAAATATTTTATCCGAACAGCGAAAATAATTATGAATTTAGTAATATTTATGAGCTTCCTAGGAATGCAAACTCCCTTTAAATGAGAGAGCTGGTTATTGATTTTCCACATATTTAACTTTGGTCCTTGATTGGCACTTACTCGGAAATTGGAGAATGCCTGAATACATCTCAATTCCTTCTACTCTAAATCCTGTGAGGTAGATATTATTTGTATCCTCATTTTCAAGTGAGAAAAGTGAAGCTCACAGAAGTTAAGTAAAATGCCGAAGTTAGTAAGGGTACAGTATAGCTGAAATTCAGGGTCTTGGAATCCATTTTCACTTTTTCTTTAAGCCTGCGCTGTCAAATAAAGTAGCCACTAACAGCACATAGCTGTTTAAATTTAAATTTTAGTTAGTTAAAATTTAATAAAACTTAAATTTTAGTTCCTCAGTGGTACTAGGCACATTTCAAGTGCTCAATAGCCACATGCAACTAGTAGCTACCTTATTTGGACAGCTAGAATATTACATCATTGCAGAAAGTTCTATTGGATAATACTGTTTTAAGTTGTAGTGTCTCTTTTCAATATGTTGACACATGTCCTCACAATATATTGCAGTTCTGTTATAAGTAATACGGATTTAATATTTAACAGTAAAATTTCATGCATTGGAAGTCTCCTCATTTGCATAGCACCAAGTTAACTTTGATCTGCAAATTAATAATATAGATAAGAGTCAAGGAGACGTTAAACGCACTTCAGAGACCAAAGATTTTTAAGCACCATCAAATGACTCCAGAAGCACTCACTTAGATGCAAGCAATTGATATGATAATTACACATCATTTTTATTTATTCATTAAAACAGGATCCCCTAAGGTGCCCTGGTAGGAAATAATATGGTTAGCCTGGTTCTTTCTGGCAAACCTTCTGCTATTTCTAAATTCTATGTAAAATCATTTTATACTACTGATTTACCTTCCTCTCTTCCATTGGGTCATTAAGTAAATTAGTAGCATAAAATACTATCACAATAAAAATTTTATGAGTTCAAGATCTAATTCTAAAACCCTTGCTTCTTCTACTCTATCCCGGGATACCCCGGAAGGAGTGCTCCTGTGGGCCCCTCATAGAGCCTGGAACAGGGGAGGGGGGTCGATAAATATCTGTTGATTGACTGACATCTTCTTTCAAGATGTCACTCATTGGAAGGAACTCCAATTTTCTACAGAGAATCCATGGATCAAAATGAAAATGCTCTCATTTCTTCTTTTCCCTTTACCAGTTTTCATTGTGAGATAAGGGCTTCCTGTGAGGAAAGATGATTTCCAGGCATTCAGATGGGGGGGCGGGGGCTCAGTGCTCTCCTGCCTGAGGATTTGGAACCAAATCTGCCGGCTCCTTCAGCAGGGAAAGCTGCCTTCCCAGGGCACCAGTCATCGTGTATGCCCATAAGTTTTTAAATACTGTGTTGAGCACGTTTGCCAGGTCCTGTCCTGGTTCTAGGTAATAGAATAGAAGAAAAGAATTTTGAGTTACTTAGAGAAGAATGACCCTTGGATTTCTAAATCTTTAGCTGAGGTGGATTCTTGCACCTCACTTGAAGTGGTCATACCAAAGGTGGATTCCTTTTTAGCAAAAAACACAACTCATTTCCTCAATTTAGTGGTAAACTTCAAGAATATGATTTGTCACTTCCTTGTCTTCTGTGAGGAAGATTTCTAGTGTGTAAGCCATAAGCAAAGAAAGAAAAAAATAATTGAAACAATATAAATGTAGGTTGACTGTTTAGTCTTTCTTTGGAGGGAATTAAACGATTTGGAACACTCCAAATTTCTGAAGTTTAGATATCTGAGCATCTTTTAAAGGCACTAAGGGGAAGTAAATATTACATTTTTACTTTTTGTTCCAAAACACAATTAGGGCTTCTTTCCTCTCCTCCATCTGTAATTCCTTCACGTTTACAACAACAGGCATGTATTTGCACAACTTGCAGCTAACTCAACACAGTCTTCATCTCCTTTGGAAACTATACAGTAGACGGATCCAAGGGTCCCATGTCCTGTTTACACCAGTCAACAGATGTGTGATCACTGCCATGGGCGGCTCTGCTGAGAGTTCTCACTCTGAAAATTGAAAGGTAGTGCACCTGCTCCATGCCTGTTCCAATCGAATCTGGGCTTCTAGAGGACACTAATCTCTCTCCCTAAACTATAGATGCCCACCCACTGTGGTCCTCTAAGCACGCTATGACTACTGTGCATCCTGGAAATCCTACAGCTCACGAGAATGGCTCAATTAGCACACAAGAAGATGCAGAGAGGTGAAACCCGTGTCTGCTGAGACCTGGGGTTCCTCTGGTCTAATAGCTGGCAACTATGGGAAGAAAATGAATCTTACTGGTCTCTCTTATTTTTGTCCTTTATTCTCAGGGAGTTGGAACTAGCTCTCACATGCCATGGAGCAAAGGATATACAAGAACTGGCATAAAATTAATCTTGCCCCATTCTTGCAACGAGGACTTGTAATGTGAAAACATACTCTCTATTTCAATCTTGCCCAGGTATTAGAGCATTTCATGTTTTAAAATTTTTAATATTTTTATTTTTTTTAAAGATTTTATTTATTTATTCGACAGAGAGAGAGACAGCCAGCGAGAGAGGTAACACAAGCAGGGGGAGTGGGAGAGGAAGAAGCAGGCTCCCAGTGGAGGAGCCGGATGTGGGGCTCGATCCCAGAACTCCAGGATCACGCCCTGAGCCGAAGGCAGACGCTTAACGACTGAGCCACCCAGGCGCCCCAGTATTTTTATTTTTTTTAAAGTAATCTCTGCACCCAATGTGGAGCTTGAACTCATAACCCTGAGATCAAGAGTCTCATGCCTTACTGACTGAGCCAGCCAGCCGCCTCTATTTGAGCATTGGAAAATTCTCTTTGACTTTTCATGAACTAGAAATTTTCTCTCTCTTTCTCTCTCTCTCACACATGCACACACATACACACGCACGCACACACACACATCCACACAGATACACACATGGAAAGAGAAGAGAAAGGAGAAACGATGGAAAGTACGGCTCAGGATGAAAAGAAAAATAATATCTGTTTCAAATCTGTCCTCTTCTGTTCCATTAAGTCTTAAAAGTACAGAAGAATTTAAATGTTAATTTTTTGAAAGCAAGGACGATATGATTAGATTTAACAGTACCATCATATTTGTTAAAAAGATCCATCATTAAGTGCTTGCCCTACCTATGTGTTCTTGTTCTATATATTCTTCCGGAGTACGGGCTATCACATTCATCCTGGATGCACGGCTCCTGATGTACTATAGACGCTTAGTAAATGTTTGTTGAATGAGTGAAAGGAAGTCAAATCCCGGTTTGTTCTGTATCCTCCTTGCCCAGGGAGAATCCTGAGTTTGTTCATCTAAGGGCAACTCTAGGTTGTCTGGGAGAATGAATGAATTTCAACCCAGCCTCTGAGGCATGCATCATTGTTGGGTGGACCAACTTCAACTTGACTCCAGCCTCTACACTGAGTGACTTTATTATTAACACCCACAATGAAGATGTAGCGGTCCCTGTTCACAGGGCTCTTCCCCCCAAATCCTGCCAGAATCCTAGGGTTGCTGTAGGTTTGTGATATCTGAAGGTCAGGTGGGATCTCTCAGAGACACCAGGGGTGGCAGACTCCCCCTCTACAGTTCTTTCTCAGCTTCCCCAGAGATGTGCAGAGCTGGTTCAGCCTCCAAGAGAGATGGGTAAGACTTGTCTACAAATCTGTCCCATACATGCTGTTCCATGTGGCTACTATAACTTTCCTTAAGATGGCAATTGAAGGACTTTTGTAAATATCACACAAGGAATTCAGTCCAAAAATGGAGAATTAATAAAAGAGCTTTGTAGGGGCGCCTGGGTGGTACAGCGGTTGGGCGTCTGCCTTCGGCTCAGGACGTGATCCCGGCGTTATGGGATCGAGCCCCACATCAGGCTCCGCCGCTATGAGCCTGCTTCTTCCTCTCCCACTCCCCCTGCTTGTGTTCCCTCTCTCGCTGGCTGTCTCTCTCTCTCTGTCGAATAAATAAAATCTTAAAAAAAAAAAAGAAGAGCTTTGTAGGGTTTTCTCCATTATACAAGGTAGGAGAGTTACAATCACCAGGAAGCACAGAAGTCTTCTTACCATTTACAATGGGGACCAGTAGGTTAGTTAACTGAAAAATAAAAAGTTCCTAATAAAGACTTGTTTGAAAAAAGGATTAATACATATGTTAAATATTTTGTTTAAACTTAAAATACATACATTATTAATTGGCCAATCCTTTAATTGGACCACTGGCTAGAGCTCTGTGTTGTCTTTTTTTTATTAGGCATACACATATGCAATATCTATGATTTTTATTCTTGGTTTATCCTAAATGAAGTGAAAACTCAAGATATTTTCAAAACACTGAGTATAGAATCCTAGATTTGGGGAGATTTTGTTCCTTATCTTTTACAGTTGTCTTGCCCTCACCTAATTCAACAGTAATTTTTAAAAGCCACATGACTGTTTATCTTTCCAAAACAATGTAGTTTCTTAAAAATAACTCTTTTTTGCATCATTTTTATCAGCTTATGTAACATTTAATAAAATTGTATCATCGCAGTCACAATGGGCATAAACAGGTTTGGGGAAAAGTTCAGTTAACTCTTGGAAAATGTAAAGCTCAACCGTTCAGAGCTAAAATACCCAGGCTTTCTCAAGAGTAACTTAGTACTAGACAGAAGCATTCAGAGTGCTCTTAGGACTCTTAGGGGAAATGGAGAGCTCTGGTTAATTCTGCAGGTTGGTTCACTTGGAGGTTGTTGAAGGGAATCACTCTTGTTCCTCTCTAGACAGAAAAGGTTAAAAAGAATAGTAACCAGAGCAGGAAAGGGCATCCTTTTTGTGTCTGTCTTCCATGCTTCAGGGGTACTGTATTATTTAACGAGCACCTCCTTTGTGGTACGCACTCAGGAGATTCAAAGAACCATCCTTTTATTTTTTAGTTTTTTTTAAAGATTTTATCTATTTGACACAGAGAGAGAGCATAAGCAGGGGGAACAGCAGGCAGAGGGAAAGGGAGAAGCAGGCTTCCCAGTGAGCAGGGAGCCCGATGCTGAAAAGCAGGTCTCAGCAAGGAAAGGAACCGGAGCAGCTTGAGAAGACCTCAGAAAGGGTGATTTGCAGACATATTTACTCTAATGCCCTGACCTACTCAGTCTCCCTCTCTTAGTTCTAATTCTTTTTTTTTTTTAAAAGATTTTATTTATTCATTCGACAGAGATAGAGACAGCCAGCGAGAGAGGGAACACAAGCAGGGGGAGTGGGAGAGGAAGAAGCAGGCTCATAGCGGAGGAGCCTGATGTGGGGCTCGATCCCATAACTCCGGGATCACGCCCTGAGCCGAAGGCAGACGCTTAACCGCTGTGCCACCCAGGAGCCCCTTAGTTCTAATTCTTGAAAGAGGGAATCTGAGGATCTGAGAAACCACTGAACCATGCCCATGGCTTGGCTTCTTAATCAGGTGTCCCAACCCAATTCCCTGGGCTGTGGGGTGGGGTAGTTTTCAAAGAAGGGGTGGAGTGGGTTGAGGGAGAGATAAAATAAAAGGAGCTACCTCATTGATCCTTAAGCCATTCTACCACCTGTATAGATTTTTTCCCCACTTTTTATCTTCTCAAACATTTTTGCCCCATTGCTCCATGAAATACACAACACATCTCACAGAAATGGCCTTGCTATTGTTTGCCAGTTCAATACAGTTACTGCCATTTACCTATGGCATTGAGGTCTTGATGTCAAGTATCTTGACTTCATTATTATTATTATTATTATTATTATTATTATTATTTTAGTAATCTCTCTATATCCAACGTGGGGCTCAGACTCACAACCCTGAGATCAAGAGTCACATGCTCTACCAACTAAGCCAACCAAGCACCCCAAGTATTTTGACTTTAAAAGGGGGATGCGGGATGGGAGGGCAAATCACCCATAATGTTTTATATTTAATATGACATGGTAGGCAGGTGTCATCGAAACTAAGATGAACTATTTTAACAAGAAAGATATATCTGTTTGGGGAGCAATGTCTGAATCCCCTTCATCCCAATCGTCCCGCATTGGCGTCACAGTTGGGGATAAAGACGACTAAGCTGTTGAGAGGTGGTACATCCTTCCCACTAGTTAAAAAAGTGGTGCCCTGCCATCGCAGCCTATTAATTAAGAAGGTAATCAGTGCATGCTTCAAGTTTGCTATTTGAAACTCAAAGGCAATAAAAGCAGAACACTACTCAGATTTTTTTCTCATAAAGAAATGAATAACAAATTAGGGCCACAGAGCTAGAGTAATCACATTTTGAATGATTTCTCCTGAGCACGGCTTTAATAACCTGTATGTGTTAGATAAGAAGAACAAAGAAAAGTCAAGTTAATTATCTAGGAAAAGCTTCATCAAGGAGTTCTGGTCACTTTAGACCAGGGTTTCTCAACCTTGGTACTAGTGATATCTGGGGCAGGACAATCCTTTGTCATAGGAAGCAATCTTGTGCATATAGTGGAATGTTAAGCAGCATCCCGGGTCTCTAACCAGTATGCTAGTAGAACTGCCCCACCCAAGTCTTGACAACCAAAAATGTTTCCAGACATTGTTAAATGTCCTCTATGGGGCAAAATGACCCTGGGATTAAGAACTAATGAATTGGGGCACCTGGGTGGCTCAGTCGGTTGAGCGTCTGACTTGCCTTTGGCTCCAGTCATGATCTCGGGGTTGTGAGTTCGAGTGCAGTATCATGCTCCGGAGTCTGCTTGAGATTCTTTCTCTCCCTCTGCCCCTTTCCACCTGGCCCACACGCATGCTCCCTCGCTCTCTCTCGCTCTCTCTGAAATAAATAAAATTTTTAAAAAAGAAGTAATGAATTAACTACAAACATTCCTTCATACTCCCCATCCCTCCAGGGTCCCTCTAGAGTTTGTTGTCTTAAGCCTTTAGAACCAAATGTTTTATATCAGGGCCATTTACATTTTCCAGGGAATTATCTGAAAAGAAACTGACTGGATCAGAATTACTTGTCCAGGTGACAAGAAGGGCTTTTTGCATTTTTGTATCGAAGAGTAGCAAACAAAAATAACAGAGGAAGGAGGTCTAATAAAGGTATTTAGGTAAGTCACTCAGCTAAATACTTATATTTAATCCTTACGAAACCCTCAGGAGCGTAATAGCCTTATTTTGTGGGTGAGGAAACTGAGGTTTAAAGAGGTTAGGTAATTTGCTCAAGAACACACAGTTTGTAATTTAGTGGTGGAGCTAGAAGTCTGATGGTAGATTTGTGCCTATTTGCATATTGCCTCATTATATGCACTTAAAGTGTTAGACATCTAATAAAGCAAGGTGACCGATTCTTTTAGTTTATTTATTTTAAATTTTTATTTAAATTCCAGTTAGTTAACATACAGTGCAATATTGGTTTCAGGAGTAGTGATTCATCACTTACTATAACACCCAGGGCTCATCACAACCAGTGCCCTCCTTAATGCCCACCACCCATTTAGCCCATCCCCCACCTGCCTCTCTCCATCAGCCCTCAGTTTGTTCCCTCTCATTAAGAGTCTCTTAAGGTTTCTTTCCCTCTCTCTCTCCTCTTTCTCTATCTTTTGAAAAATACACAGCTTTCGGGGTGCTTGGCTGGCTCAGTCGGTAGAGCTCGTGACTCTTGATCTTGGAGTGGTGAGTTCAAGCCTTACGTTGGATGTGGAGCCTACTTAAAAATTTTTAAAAAATAAAAAATACAGCTTTTATTAGGGATAGTTTCAAACATGCAAAATTAGACAAAACAATGTCTTCCCATTTCTGCTGTTCATGAACTCATCACGTAGCTTCAACAATGATCAACTCAGGACCAATATTGTTGCCTGTAGAGCTTTTCAGCCTTGGCATTATTTGGGTCTGGATAATTGTTCTGCGTGTAATGTGTGTCCAGTACAGACACAAGACAAGGCAAGACCAAAACCGAGTTCTGGCTGATTTGACTGGTAAAAGTATATTGAGTTGCTTTTGGATTCAGACAGTTGATTACTTACTTAGTGAAAGACAGGTAGCCATTGGTGCCAGCTTCCTATAGTCCTTGTCCCACACACGAAGGACAGCATGAAACAAGAGGCCAGATGACCTCTAGACTCCTGTTGCTGAGGAGCCCAATATAGATGGCAACTAATTGGTTTTCTCTTCTGCAGTGGGGGGCAGGACAGGAAACCCCATACCTCAACAGAACCCAAGAGGCGATTAGGAACTACCTCATGAGGGGCACCTGGGGGGCTCAGTCGGTTAAGAATTCAACTCTTGTTTTCGGCTCAGGTCATGATCTCAGGGTTGTGGGATCAAGCCCCATGTTGGGCTCTGTGCTGGGCATGGAACCTGCTGAAGATTCCTCTCTCCCTCTGCCCCTCCCCCCTGCACACTCTCACTCTCTTTCCAAAAAAATTTTAAAATCTTTAAAAAAAAAAAGAAAGAAAGAAACTGCCTCATGAGAGTCTCATAGTGGAGATACGGAAGAAAGTGGGAGGTGGCCTCCAAGCAGCTCCTAACAGGCCTCCCGCCTCTCACATTCTAGGAAGATCATGAGACATTCTGCCAACACTCAGGTGAGCTGCAGTTCGAGTCTTTGCCAAAGTGAACTATGTGGACACATTCAAGGTTGTCAGGGTGTCTGCGCAGAGCCATCCCCCCACAGTGGAGGGCTGTTTCTGTGCATTATAAGAAGTTTAGCAGTAGATGGCTGCAGCCTCCGAGACGTGATAACCAAAAATGACTCCAGACATGGCCCAATGTCCGTCGGAAGACCGAGTTCCACCCAGTTAAGAAGCACTCATCTAGAGCCCTAACCATTCCCCACACCCACACAATACACTTCATCTGCAAATACCTCACTGCGTATTTATTTCTTTTTTATTTTTTTAAAGATTTTATTTATTTATTTGACAGAGAGAGAGAGCACAAGCAGGGGAAGTGGCAGGCAGAGGCAGAGGGAGAAGCAGGCTCCCCAGTGAGCAGGGAGCCCGATAAGGGACTCAATCCCAGGGCCCTGGGATCATGACCTCAGCCAAAGGCAGACGCTTAATGACTGAGCCACCCAGGTGCCCCTTCTCTGTATAGTTCTAAAATAAAGTTTAAAGAAACATAAATAAGATATCATTATACATGAAACATTTAATAATAATTCTTTTATGGCATCCAGAAACTGTTCAAATTTCTTTTTTTTAAAGATTTTATTTATTTTATTATTAGAGAGAGTGTGTGCATGAGAGTGGGGGGAGGGGCAGAGGACAAGGCGGAGAATCTCAAGCAGACACTGTGCTCAGTGCAGAACCCCACTCGAAGCTCCATTTCTCTACCCTGAGATCATGACCTGAGCTGAAACCAAGTGTCAGACGTTTAACCAACTGAGCCACCCGGGTGCCCCAAAACTGTTCAAATTTCTAATTGTTTCATACATATTGTAATTTTTTTACAGTGTTTTGAATTAGGATCCTAATAATATGGGGTATATATTACATTGCTGTGATTGCTGTGTCTTTTAGATTTCATCTAATCCATAGGTTTCTTGCAATTTTTTGGTTGCAGAAACTAAGTTTATCCTATAGAGCTTCCTACAATCTTGATTTTGCTGATTGCATCCCTGTGGTGGTAAGGTACTCCTGGATCCCTTGTGTATTTCCCATAAATTGGGCTCTGATCAAGAGGTGTGATTGAAGCCAGGTTCTGTTTGCTTGACAAACTATTTGATGGGTGGTATATGGACTTCTTTCTCTCAGGTGTGTACAATATTTGCAGTTGTCTGTCTTCTTGTCATGTTGGCAGTTGCCGATGCTCATTGCCTAGATCCAATCATTCATTAGGGCTTATCAAATAGGGACGGTCCAATCCATCAAGTTCTTTGCTATCTTCATACTTTTATTACTCATTCTCAGATGATACACTCTCACTACTTGGTCACTCAGAAGTACATTTGAATAGAAAAGGTGAGGTAAATGCCTTCTTTCCCTCTGACTTCCAGTTTTCAAAATATGTGTGTGATCTCTTGTACCCACCAATGCAGACAACTGAGGTTTTTGGTTTGTTTGGGATTTTGTTCAATAGAATTATGAATGGGTGGATTTCCTTTTTTTAAAAAGATTTATTTATTTATTTATTTATTTTAGAGGGGGGTGGAGGGAGAAGAACAAGGAGATTTTGCATTAAGCCCAGAGCCTGACACGGGGCTCAATTTCACAACCCTGAGATCATGACCTGAGCCAAAACCAAGACTCGGTCGCTTAACTGACTGAGCACCCCAGGCGCCCCTGAACAGGCGGATTTAAACGTATTTGGCGGATTTCAGTCCCCTGCAGTTCTCATCCTTATTGACGTGCAAACTTTCCATCTTTGGCTGACAAGAGTCTCTCCAAATTGGCTCCTGAGTCCTTTGGACAATTTCTGTCCTTTCTGAAAAAAGGATAATAAAACTCATATATTCACATCGGTATTTTTATCTTCAGTTTAGCTCTACAATAGTGTTACTCAGAGTGTGGGCCTCAGGCAGCACCTATACCAGCTGAAGAGAAAATCAAGGGCCTTCCCTGGCCTGGGAAACAAGTTCAACAAATTCTCCAGGTGATTCTTATGCACATTAAAGTACGAGAACCTCTGCTCTAAAGAACTGACCTTAGAGCCTTGGGGTCACCTTCCTCACTAAGATCTCTAGCTCTTCAGGAATTTCTTGCCAGAGTAGGCCACTCCTCTGTTGTTACTGGATGTCAATAGAGGACACAATCATCCTCGAGCGTTATTTCCAATATTTTTTTTAAAGATTTTATTTATTTATTCGACAGAGAGAGAGACAGCCAGTGAGAGAGGGAACACAGGCAGGGGGAGTGGGAGAGGAAGAAGCAGGCTCCCAGCAGGAGCCTGATGTGGGGCTTGATCCCAGAACTCCGGGATCACGCCCTGAGCCGAAGGCAGTCGCTTAACGACTGAGCCACCCAGGTGCCCCCTCCAATATTTTTGAAACAACCTAAAGCCAACTGATAGTTTGATAAGCAAATGGTAAATCTGGAAATCTGGTTAATACCTCTTTGGATCCAAAAAATACTGATTTGATCATATAAAAACTGATTTTCTTACTTTTAAGATTTTATTTGTAAGTAATCTCTACACCCAATGTGGGGCTCAAACTCACAATCCTGAGATCAAGAGTTGCATGCTCTACCACCCCCAAAACCGATTTGCATAAGTGGCCTTATAAAATTGCCATGATGAAAATTTCAAAAGAATTATTCCAAAAGTGTTTTGAGCAGTGGTAGTATTGATATGTGCTAGGGACTGCCATGGTTTAATGCTGATGGTTTTATTGCTTTTGAATTCCTACAGTTGAGTCATGTGGTGAGGTTATCCAGGCTACTTTGCAGAAATAAAGGATTATTTTTCTTTGGAAGTGTTTTTATCTCATGCTTGCTTACTTACTTACTGAAGAGTATTTATCCTTGTAGCAAGAATGGGCTTCTGCGGCAGGACATTGACTATATATAGTTACTGTCAAGCACCATTACTGAGTCATTCCACAGAGCCCCTCACCTGGCACTTAAGTAGAGTAGGTGTTTAAAATGATTGCTTTTGGGGGCGCCTGGGTGGCTCAGTTGGTTGAGTGTCCGACTCTTGCTTTCAGCTCAGGTCATCATCTCAAGGTCGTGGGATGCAGCCCAGCATCAGGCTCCACGCTCAGTGGGGAGTCTGCTAGAGATTCCCTCCCTCTGCCTCTGCCCCTCCTCCTGCTTATGTGCAGGCTCTCTCTCTCTAAAAATAAATAAATAAATACATGTTTAAAATGATTGCTTTTGGACATATTGAAGGTTTTTACATGGCTGCCTTCATGGGATACAGGACCTAATACAGTTTATTTCTTTTGATGCAAACAAAATAGACATTCTTGGAAAAAAGAGAGCCTAATAGTTGAGGGTCAAAACCTATGTCTTTTTTTGTCAAGATTTATTTATTTATTTTAGAGAGAGCGTGAGTGAGGAGAGGGGCAGAAGGAGAGGGAGAGAAGCTGACTCCCCACTGGGCACAGAGCCCAACATGGGGCTCAATCTCACAACCTCCAGATCATGACCTGAACCAAAATCAAGAGTCAGATGCTTAAGCGACTGAGCCACCCAGACGCCTCCAAACCTATGTTTTAATAAAGTCTCTCACCATCTCTGCTTCATTTCATCTCTGTGGTTATCAATTTTTTTTTTTTGGTTCTGTATTTTTCAAAGTCCTGATGCTGCAGCCCAGGCCAATAAGGGCAGAATCTCTGGGGAGTGGGGACCAGGCTTCTGTGGTTTTGAAAGCTCCCCAGGTGATTGTCGTGCACAGCCAAGGCTGAGAATTTTGCGAAGTGAAGCAGAGAGGGTGAGAAACTTGATTAAGACATGAAATGAGACCCCTAAAGTGTCAGGCTCTCTTTTCTCAAGAGTAAGAGAGTGGATATACTTGTAGGCTGCTGGAAAGATCATTTCTCACTGGCACCACCTGGTATTTCTCAGAGTAACATTTCACCCACAGAGAAGATGACCTGGTGAGTCCACTCCTGTTCGTATTCTGGGGGGAGAACCCATCCGATGCTGCTTTTGGGAAGATTTATTGGAGCGTGTGGAGACATCGTCTTGAATGAGTTTCCTGATGACATCCTCCACTGGCACCTACTGAATGAGTCAAATATGAGATTTATAGGGGCTTAATAAAAGGTTTTATCTAGCTGGGTTGTATCATTAAATGTCAAACTAAGTGAGAAGCTTTCAACATGAAGGCTATCCAAAGGGAGCAAAGAGAGCAGAGCATGGGAAATGCTGAGCGACAGATGCTGCGTATGATCCACGGGGGCTTTGAAGTCCAATAGACCTGCGTTTGAAACTCAGCTCTGCCAAAGCTCTGTGACCTTGGACAAATCACTTAACCTCTCTATGCACGGATTCTTACCTGCCAGCCTGGCCTAGCACCTGTGATTGACACAAAGCAGGGTTTTACAAATGACTGTTTTAAAATTATAGGCAATGTATTGTTCCAATATCTGGAGGTGAGCTACCTGGTTCAGCTCATGCTAAGGAATGTGTGGTAGGCAGAATAATGGCCCCCCAGAGATGTCTACATCCCAATTCCCAGAACCTGGGAACCCCGTAACTATCCCACTTGACACGGCAAAAGGGATTTTGCAGATGTGCTGAAGATCTTGAGATGCAAGAGATTATCCCGGATTATCCAAATGCCCAGTGTAAACCCAAGGGTCCTCTCAAGCGAGAGGAGCAGGCTGGGGAGAGAGAGACGTGACTGTTGGAGCAGAGGCTGCAGTGAGGCAGCTGCTGCCTGGGGAGACGGAAGGAAGAGGGCTGCGAGCCAAGGAATGCGAGCAGCTCTAGAAGCTGGAGGAGGCAAGGGAACGGACTTTCCCCTGGAGCCTTCAGAAGAAATGCAGTCTTGCTGACGCATGGATTTTAGTCCACTGAGACCCATTCAGACTTCTGACCCCCAGAACTAAGAGAATATATTTGTGTTGTTTCAAGCCACAACACGCGTGGTCAGTTGTTACAAGCAGCAAGAGGAAACTAATACAGAAGATGAAACCCAATCTCTTTCTCTCTCTCTCTCTTTTTTGAAGATTTTAAGTAATCTTTACGCCCAGTGTGGGGCTCGAACTCACAACCCCGAGATCAAGAGGCTCACGCTCCACCTCCACCAACGGAGCCAGTCAGGTGGCCCCAAACCGAATCTCTCTTTGGGCATTCAAAGATTCTGGGGGCAGGTTTTGCAAGATGAAGATTTCACTCTTGAGTTCATGCCGTTCAAAATCAGTTGGTAAAAAGTCCCAGAATTGTAATGATGGTTCACTTGGGAGTCGATTTATCCATCCTCGGCTCAGATAGCTTTGCTGACTCACGTGCCAGTCAAGCACGTTGTAATCACATTCACAAGGCCCCGGGACAGTCCTCAGGACCCTGCAGTATTTGCTGCGGTATTGGGAAACTGCCTGGTGGCAAACCTAGAAGGAAGGAAACTGGTTTCAGCATACCAATAGCCAAGAAAGACAGCTCTTCTGGAGTATCAGAAGTGTAAATTTGGTCAGCTATTCTGGAAGACAGTTTGATAAGAGTATCAAAAAACACTTCCAAAAAGCCTTGAAAATGCAAATACCCTGACTCAGCGATTCTACTTGTAGGAAAATGGATGGGAAAACTGCATTAGTATGCATATCCTTCACCTGCTTAAAAAAATTCTTCCATGGTTCCCTTAATTACTTATAGAATAACACTTGGGGGGACTGACAGGGGATCGCAGTAGGTAATTACGTCTGGCAGGTGTTTATACTGACCGTAGCTTGGTCTAGACTTGAACCTGCGTTAGACCTCGATCCTCCCCGAGCCACCTTTGTTAAATTTGATCTTTTCCATGGTAATCACTGAAACGATGATTGTGACGAACACTTCCAATATTCAGTCGGTGTCTGCCCTTGAACATTTATTATAAACTATCATCCAATTTTGTGGCTTAAATTAAAAATTTTCTATGTGTAATTGAGCCATTAAGTGGTGAAGATTACCTATATTTTTACTTATCCAGTGACATTCAGATAATTTGTTTGGTGTGCAAAAGTTTGACTCCAAATTATGCTCAAATCCAAGTGAGGAATCTCTATTCATTTTTTTTGCAGTTGCATCTGTTTCAGCCATATGTCTGGACCCAAACCCCATCAAGGAGAGACCAAAATTCACACAATATTCTTGAGCATGATGGCGGCTGCCTTTGGAGTTTTGATTAAACTGCACTACATGTGTGATTATTACTTGTAAACAGATGATTAGATATTAATTAGACAATAAGTGATTGTAAAGCACTTAGAAAATAAAAGTGTTTATAAATACCACCAAGTAATAGCAACAATAATTCTTTACTGACTACACAGCTGCTAATGTCAATAAGAATGATTTATTCCAGCTAAGGGCAACTTTAATTTATGCAAAAAGCTGCTATCATATCTGTTTTTCTAGAGCAAAACCAAATGTACTATGCTTATAACTGATTTTATCATCAGCAGTTAGATAAACACATCTCATGTAGGTAACAACAACTTACCTCTTTTAGGACCTTCTCAAACACAGGCACAACCATTGTGGCATGGTGTCTTTGAATGCTAAGAAACAGAGCTCCTGGGGCCCCTGGGTTGCTCAGTTGGTTAAGTGTCTGCCTTCGGCTCAGGTCATGATCCCTGGGTCCTGGGATCTAGTCCCCTGTCGGGCTCCCTGCTCAGAGGGGAGTCTGCTTGTCCCGCTCCCTCTGCCTCTTCCCTCACTCGTGCTCTCTCACTCACTCTCTTTCAAATAAATACATGAAATCTTTAAAAAAAATAAGTTTTGAAGCTCTGACTACTTTTTATGTCTATTATTTTTCCCCCCTAATGGCTTGTATAGGTCATGGACCTGTATCAGCCTGGCTTTTGACCCACTGGTGAATCAGGCAATGCCTCCATGTTTATTTTTCTCTCCTAAGTAGATGCAAGCACCTACAGTAAGTCCAGGTCCATGGTTTTGGAGATACGAAATGAACTGAACGAATATAAGTGAAGAGTGCTTCATGTTACTCGAATCCAATAGAAAAGCAGGGAAGGGGCTGTTTGGAATGATGAACTCTGCATGAGTTAGCCCAGCAGCCTAGTTAACAAAGCAAATATAACCAGATCGAAAAGTGAGGCAGTGTAGTTTGGTGGAAAACAGGGTTGAACTCTGATTCAAGAGACCCGGTTTTCAAGTGGTAGTTTGGCCCCTTACCGTGTGACCTTACTGAAGATACTTAACCTTTCTGATTCTGTTTGCTCATTTGAAAAATTTCGGTATTAAAACCTGTCCATCTTGGAATATTATTATGATTTAATTCAATGTGTAAAAGCACCAAGCGAGAGATGAAATGCTTTACATTGAAAAACATTTTTATTACCATAATTTTCCTGAAGTAGGTGAAGAGGATTTATGCATGAGTTTCATTACTTGGTATGGTGGAATTTTCTTTCTGGATTATGTCAGGTTTTAGGCCCAAACCATAAGCCACATGTGGAAAACTGGGAAGTGGCTCAAAATAGAGCCGTAAAAGTAACAAAATTCCACGGAAGGTAATAATGGTTTCCAGGAAACCCTAAGTTCCGTCAACTTTACCTTGCTTTTTCAATCTCCTTTCTCACTTTGTGATACATTCCTTATCTGGTATATCTGAGGCAGTGAGAAAAAAATGAACGAGAAAGAAAAAGGAAAGGTGGAAGAAATAGTGGAGACAGGACTGACGGTAAGGAGGAAGGATTTGGAAAGGAGGTTTTACACATGGCATTCTTGATAAATGTTAAGAGCAGTATCATATTTTGGGGGGGCCATACAAACTGTAACTAAATAATTTAAAATTACCAGTACGGGTTGAGCTAACATTTTTATACAATGGATATAAAATTTCTAAAATGATGACTAAAGATTGGAAAATAAAAGGGAAGAAAAAGGTATTTTTAAAGAAGAGAAAGCTTAAGTGTAATGCCTACTTTAAAAAATAGGCTAACAGACAATATGCTAACATATGATGTTATGGCTCATTTGTATCCATATGAGGGTATAAAAGATATTTTGCCATAAGAACCAGGTATTAACACTTTATGATGAGGCACTGAAATAGTCTTAATTGGAGATCTCCCAGAAGCAGATCTTGAGACAAAGATTCAAGTTCAAGTAGTTCATTTGGGAAATGAGCCCAGGCAACAGCTACAAGAGTGTGGGCAAGGGAGACTAGGAAAGGCAGGCAGGCAATGGAGGGTGTACTGTCGAGCCAGCTACCACGGTGGCCGTTGGAACTTAATCGCACCGGGGAAGCCTGGGAGTCCATGTAGAGCATGGGACTCAGTCCTTCCACTTGAGGGCCGAGAGCGCTGGGGTGTTTATACTTTCACTCCTGTCAGTCACTGGTGGAGAGCTCTTAGGGATGTGGGCCACTGATTTTCTGGCCCCTCAGCCCTGCCTCCCTGATGCTGGTGGGTAGGGGGGTCTCCCAGGGCCCAAGAAAGCCCTCGGACAGAGAGACGCCGTGGCCGGCAGTTGGCAGCGGGCTGGCGGTTGTCGCCCATGATGAGGCCTGGGGGGATCGGGCTCAGACAGCTTCTGCTCTGAGGAGATAATTTTAGTTCTTCGCTGCAGATCTTTGGGAATGGCATTTTCAACAATTTGATGTTGTCGAAGTGACGAACGCTTGCAGGAAGAATAATGTCATTTGTAGCTTCTTCCAAGCTGATGGGACGATCGCTAGGGCTTGGTTTCCTCGTCTGCAAAGTGGGGCCACTATTCATATCTGATTAGGTGTCTTGGGGCTCACAAGCAGCTCATGATAAGTACCGAGCATAGTGCCGAGAATGTAAGGGGTACCTAATAAATGGTAGAAGTAAAGATGAGCGGCTTGTGAGGGGCAGCGCTGATCTGACCACTAGTGCCGATGTAATACTGTGTGAATGTGCTTTGTTTTAACCCTTACTCCTATTGCTGCAAGTTGTAATTTTTTTTTTTTGCCTGTTATAAGTTATTCTGGATTAAGTGTCTTTGTACACAATTATTTGTGTGCTGCTCTGAGTATTTCTTTGGGGGTAAATTCCCAAGCAGAATTCCTAGGTCAAAGGGTGTGAGCGTTCTAAAGGCTGTTAGCATGTCCCGACAAATATCCCGTGTGGAGTTTTTAACAATGTTAACACGTGTATACATTTGTGTAACCATTACCATATCAGGATAGGGAACAATTCCATCACCCCAATAACTTCCCTTCTGTTATCCCTTGATAGTCATCCCCTTCCCCTCGGCATAACCCCTAGAGGGTTATGGGATGTTTAATTCCATACTATGGAATTAACTGGTTGTTCTCAGCTGATCACCTTAATAGCATTAGGAAGCCCCCAAGTTAAAATAACTCCCACAAGGACCCCGCTAGACACCAGGACTCTGCTAAATAGGCAGGTAAACAGGAGATCCTCCCATTCTAGAGAAGGAAGTAGAGGACGAATTAGGAACCAAGCTGGCAGCTTGGTGGTCCAGAACCCAGCGTGGGTCAGAGGGTTAAGGGCTTTCCAATGGGACCCTGTGGCTCTAGACGGTGGTTCTCAAACTTTAGCATATGGCAGAATGCCTCCAAAACTTGGAGATTTTATTGAAACACAGATTCCTGGTCTCCACCTCCTGAATTTTCTCATTAGGTAGATCTGGGGTGGGGACTAAGGATTTCTGACAATTCCCCAGGGCTGCTGTTGCTACTCTTTTGGGGACCACACTTTGAGAACTGCCGCTGTAAGGTAAAGAAAACACTGAGATTAGATGAACGATATCATGCCTATATCACCCAGCATGGTGGGAAAGGGCCTCCTAAAAGTATTGCAGGGTTTGGCTCTTCCAAGCTGAAGGACTTGTTAGAACTAAACTTGCAGCTTGAGGTGTTTTGTTTCCAGAAGGGCTGACAGGGCAGGCAGGAAAGGGTAGGAAGTGGGTAGGACTCCCCCTTTTCAGATGGCCCACCGTCACTGGAATTCCTGCATTATTGGAGCTCTCTTTAAGCATAGGTAATAACAGGTGACAGTCAGGTGACGTCATTCTCATGTAAAGTGCCAGAATCTGTAACTGTCGAGCTGTAAATTTATGCTGCAGGGTCCATTTTCTTTTTAAGGCTAGCTGTCTTATTTGAGGAGTAATGAAAATGAAGCCCATTAGTATACCACATTCTAATTTACAAAGTGCTTTCACATGATATTTATTTGATCTCCCAAATTCTGTGAGGGAGGCAGGGTAGTATTTTTATCCCATCTTTTGGACTACTGGTTCTCAAAGCATGGTCCTGGGACCTGCAGCATTAGTATCAACCTGGGGAACTTATTAGAAATGCAATTGCTGGCCCCACCCCAGACCTACAGAATCTCATCTTGAGCGGCCAATAATTTGCATTTCTAACAAGCTCCCAGATGATGCTGATATTGCTGCTGCTGGTCCTGGACCACATGTGGATGAAAAACCACTGCTATAGATTAAAATGAAAGATCTAGAAGCCCAGGGACTTGTCTTAAGAGGACTCCTACCAAGGTGCTTTTTCTACAGTACTGCATCTGCTACATCCCAGCTCCTCCCCCACATCCCCTGCAAATCTTTCCAATCCCCACAACTCTGCTTATGAGTTTGAGGCCCTGGGCAATTACTCTAAATTGCAGTTTCCTGACCTGTGAAATGGGGATAATAACAGGATCGACTTCTTTGGGTTCCAATGAAGATTAAACAAAATCTGGGTAAAGCACTTAGCACTGTGCAGGTGCTTAATAAATTCTAATAGTTATCATGAGTTTTATTAATGTTACTAGAAGTGTGATATTTCACTAGAATGAATACCTTTGTAAGTTCTTTCAGTGTGTGTCTTCGGAGCACCCCTCGTAAAATGGGGGATATTCATGGATGATTTAGACATTAAGGCACATCATCACTAACACTGCAACTGGAATGTTTCTGTGATTGCTGTGAGCACTTGGCTGAGAGCAGGGTGCTTAGGAAATGGTATCCACGACTGGTAGAAGGGGAGTGGAGGAATAAGAGACCAGTTAATGGAACAGTGCATTGAAAGGCATACAACGGCAACAAGAGTTCATTGAGGAAACGCAGAATAGCCGGGGAGAGGAATTGGCTGAGGGAGGAAGCCACTGGGAGGGCAGTCAGAGGTGCGAGGCAGGTTGTCAGACAATCCGCTTCCTTCAAAAATTCCTCCCAGGGCAGCCCCAGGGGTAGGCTCTGGGGCTGCACCAGGCCTAAGGGGGGGGGGGGGCTGTCAGTGCTCTTGTTGTAGTCAAGGGGGTGAACACTCGGGTGCCCACAATAAATGCCCTGAGAGGCCCTCTGAGGCTAGCTGACAATTGAGGGCACAGGGAGTTTGGGCCCAAATGTTGCTTTGTCTTCAGGGTGACTCCTATTTAGCAACATTCTGACTGTAGCACATCAAACACTTATGATAGGGAAACATGCCAGGAATGTGGTCCTTTTTTAGTGCAGGTCTGTTATGTTCTTCGTCGAGAAGTCCTGGTGGGCTCCTCAGGAAGCGGTTTTATCTTATCTGGGTAGTACAGCGCGGGTTCCTTGCCCCGCGCAGACAGGGACCTTTGCAACTGAATTAAGCAGAAGAAACAAAAGCAGCAAGTTCGGGCCCCGTGGGCACCGCGGGCCAGCCAATGGGGCCCGGCCGCTCCCCGGCGGAGTGGTACTATGATGACAGTAGCCAACCAGCGCGCTCCATGCAAATGAAGTACTGTATCCCGCACCCGCCGCTCCAGTGCCTTCTGGTTGTTATAGTGATAAACTGAGGCCTTGCCTTTTGGCTTTTCGGAGAAGGAAACGGGTGGGGGTCGGGGGGGGGGCCGAACCTCTTCACTTCCCCCAGGGAAGAGAGAAAGAAGGGGCGAAGAAGGGGGATGGGTGAAGAAGAGAAAAATACGTGACAAAGAAAACATTTTCTGCCTGGGAGGAGACTCACAGAGGGTGTAGAGCTGGAGGGAGCATTCACTGGCCATGCCAGTACTTACCACTGATGCTGAGTCAGAAACAGGTATCCCAAAATCCCTTTCCAATGAGCCTCCCTCAGAAACCATGGAGGAAATAGAGCACACATGCCCACAGCCTCGACTGGTAAGTAAAGACAAAGGATGCAAATGTTATGCTTGGCTATGGCACAAAAGAGTTCCTTATGCGCCTGCAGCCAGCGAGGAAAACGATGCTAGGAGGATTTTCATGTAAATGAGAATGGAGCTACTGCCTAATCCTTCTCAGCTGTTTATACTTAGCTTCTATACTGGGGCGCTGCTCTCAGCTTACAAAGCATTATTGTATTGGCTGGGTAGGAAACGGGCTGCTTGGGCTATGCTGTTTTTCTGCCTTGGGAGGAGGGGATGGATGGCCTTTTTCCTTTTAGGTAGATTCTCATCTGAAGATAAAAATCCTACAGTGCGCTTTAAAATGGTATTCTCTTCGAAAAGCTCGAGACGAGTCCGTTGTTAAGTTCTAAATTCTAGCTGAGAAATGATTCGGTGCCCAACTCATTTTGGTGCCTAATGCCAATTTTGGAAAAATGGAAACGATATAGAAGCAAAACTTCCCCGTTCGTTTGAAAATTTCAAAATGAGTAAGTAAAAGAAGCCCTCAGTGATGTATTTAGAAATAAGGTGCCTTTTAAATGAATCCGAAGCATTTCCGGACTGTGCTGGGAGGGTTTGTCTTCAGGTAGTGGGAACCCGGGGGAAGTTACATTTACTACTTAGAAAAGGGTTGTATGCCTTTAATAACGAAAGTGTGGAAACGGGGCACTCAGAGCTTCCTTCCATCTCAGTGATTGGTATTCCAAATTTGATCAGTTTCTCTGCCACTGGGCATGCTTATTTAAGCAGGTGTGGAAGATGGTTCTCAACTACCTCAGCGAACATCCTCAAGGAATCAAAAACACCAAATGGGGGGTGGGTTCTCTGTGGCCTGAAGTCTTGGGAAACTTGGAGAGACCTCTCTTTGCACCCTCAAGTCCAAGCAGCACACTAGTTAGAGCTATCCTTTTTCTAGCGATTTCCCCCCAGTTAAGAGGTGCCATATTTTGATTGGCTATGGAGTTTGACCCTGGGAAGAGGTTTTTTAAAAAGTATTTAGCGATGTGGCATTTTCTTTCAGCTCCCTGAATGAAGGCTCACAGATTCCAAGGCCGGCCCATCATGCAAAACTGTTACTTCTTCATAAGGGTTACAAAGGTTCAAAGGCAGCCTTAGAACAACTTCCCAAAACATGAAAACGAAGGCAGTTACATTAGAGTGCTGTGGGCTTTTCTTCACTGTGTTTCTATTTTATACAATTTATTTTTCTTAGGACAGTTTAATATAAACCTCCCCCTAGCACTTGAGCCGCTTACTGAATGGCATATATATATATTTAAAGTTAACCCCGGTGTTCAAATTTGCATCACACACCTTCCCAACAGGTAAAGGGCAGGGGAGAGTGAGGCAGCATCCAGCTCCACTTTGTGCATCATCTGTCTCTCCTGCCCACTTCTTTTCCTTCCCTCTTGCCTTTTAACTTATTTTGCCCCTTGGTTGCTTCTGCCCGAGAGAGGGTTGGCAGAGGAAATCAAGAGAAGGAAGAACGTTGAAGTTGCACTCTGACTTGTGATGTCTCATCCTGGAGGTGACTCTAAAGACCCCTGAAAAGCGGGCAGTGTCACACCTCCACGTCCCTGCTGTTTTAGAAATGAGAAAACTGAGGTTCAGAGTGGGTAAGCGACTTTCCCCAAAGTCACATTGCTTCCAAGGGCTAGAGGTGCGATTTGAACCCAGAGCTCTACACCTGCCAAGTGGAAGATCTTTCCCCTGCAACACACTCCAGAGTGGGTACATTGCCTTCCCATCTTTTATGCACATCTAACTTAAAGTAAGAGTGTGTGTGTACAGAAGTCGAACGGTGAAAGCAGTGGCTTCGATCTACCTTTGATGAAAACTTTCTATGTTGTCCATCGTTATCATGGTCTACTGAAATTTTGCTCTGTTTAAACAGAGGCTGCAGCCAATTTATAACCCCCTACTCAATTTTTAGAATCACCTTTTCTCAGCCAACTTTGATCACTGTAGGGGTATATTCTAAATTTAGATGTATACTTTAGAGCCCGACTTTCCTTTGCTAATGATTTGAATTGAATAGCTATGGCACATGCTTACTACTTACTGAGAAATTTTGATGATGGAGAGAGGGGCAAGTGAAGATGTTAAATAGCATTTCTTCTTATGGTTTTTAGTAGTTTCTCTTGATCTTTAGTTTTGCTAATATCTTCACATTTCAAAACATATAAATTCTTTGTTTCTCCCAACACCCACCCATATCGCTCCAAATCACATGTGGGTTACTGGCACTGCAAGCATCAGCAGGGTGTGGCGGATGAGTTCCAAAGTTACTTAAAGTTCACGAAAGACTTAACAGATTTCCCTTCAGAGGACAGTCTTCTTCTCCCACTTGTTATCAAACTGGAATTCATATAGTTTAGAGGCAACAGGACTCAATAACAAAACATCGTCTTAAAAAAAGAGTAGCGGTTAGCAAAATGGTTCTCATTGTATTAGCTGAGGCACGCACTGGCTCCCCAAACTGTGACTTTACCTGGGGATACTGAAAAGGAAATTTCTGGGTATATAAAGGGCCGTAAAGCTTTGCTGCAAGTACTGGAATGTGAACTTACGTTGCTGAACGTCATTGTCTAAGTACAAATTTTATTTAAGTCTCAGAAGTTTTGTCAAATGCCCTTTTTGTAATGAACTGTGCTCTCTTTTTTAGCTTGGCACTGGAAAAGGAGGGTACAGTGGCCCTGTGTCTACGTGCATTTGCCTACATATTTTCAGCGAAGGTTGTCTGTTGTGATCCTGTTTAACTCAGCCCACACTGATTGAGTACCTACTATAAGCTGAGTCCTCAAGCAGTTTGTGATCTAGGGATTCTAGAAGAGACTGACACATAAACAGATACTTTGCCTACGAGTTGATATGGGCACCACATGCTCAGAGCTGTATTAGCAGGTGTAGTAGGGGCAGAAAGGAGTGTGATGACCTCCCTGTGAGTCAAAGTTTGCTGGGGGATCTGGACTAGAAACCTGTCCTGTCATTAGTGTATCTCTGGTCTCTAATCCAGAGCCTGGCATAGCCCTTTAAGGAATTGAAGTGGGAAGCAGACACACGTAAATAAGCAGGGCTTGGAAACAATCTATATTTTAGATCCTCGGAACTAGCAAATTGATAAGGACATTGAGGATGCGATGTAATCATGTTCAGGGAGAAATTTTTCTGAAAGAAGTACTTGTTGTTTTTCCACCTGCCTTATTTTTCATTGGAAAAAAAAACGTCAGGAGAGGAGTAAAAAGAATTAAGTAACACTGGTAAAAAAAAAATTAGAAAAGAGAGCGCCTGGGTGGCTCAGTCAGTTAAGCGTCTGCCTTTGGCTCAGGTCATGATCTCAGGGTCCTGGGATCAAGCCCTGCATCGGGCTCCCTGCTCAGTGGGGAGTCTGCTTGTCCCTCTCCCCTAGCTTGTGCTCTCTCTCTCTCTCAAATAAATAAAATCTTTTAAAAAAGAAATTAGAAAAGAAATAAACAGAAAATCAGTGAATCGGTTTTCTAATAAAGCTTATATCTTAGGATGTAATCTAATACTCTCACTACTTTACCGTGGTGTTCAGGTTTGGGATGTTTCTGAGAACTCTCCTTTCCATTGTTAAAGTATTTATTCTTGATCCTTGACTTGTTATCCCCCCTTTGATCTTAAACATGATGCAAAGTGACTCCTAAGCTTGTCTGTCAAGAATAGAAACTGAGTGGTCATAGGCGGTATGATGTAATAGCGCTGATTCCTAAGGGATGAAGACCCTTTTCAGGCAAGGACCGTGTCCTCATATCTCAGATTGTGCTTAGACAAATCCTCTGGGCCCAGCAGATACCCCATAAACCCTTTCTAACATGGCCCAGCCTCCCCGGAAGCTGTCTGCTTAAGGATTTGGCGAACGACCTTGGTCAAGTTCTTCTAGGAGTGCCTTGTGCTACGAGAAGGAAGTTGTGATTCTAGCCTGCAGTGGTCACTCCCATGAAGATGGATGTACCACCGATCCACTGAGAAGGCCTTGGAACTGGAAAAGGGCTGGTTCGATATGCCACGTTAGCAGGAGTTCATTTCAGGCTTTACTTCGAAGTGGAGCAGTGCCAAGAGACTGCTGTCTTGCAGAAGGTGCATTGTGCCAGGTGGGAGGTAGGATGCTCACCCGCTAATGCTCAGAAAGATGACTGGATTTCCAGAGACGTCAGTGACTGCCTTTACTAGTGTCACCGTCTATTTAACCACAGAGCAGCATGTATTTTAAAAAGGGAGATACTTAATGTGCTGTGTTGGTGAAAATAAACAACCATGAGTTTCCTTGGGCATTTACTGTGGTCAACTGGAATTCTGCCCAAGGTTATTATTAGACCTCTTCCTGTTGGTCTCGGTCCAAATGCAACTTCCATTTCTTGCAGATCAATACCTGTCAGGCGTATTGAGCATGGAATCAGTGAATCGGTTTCTTCCATTCTTTTAAGTTTGTTCTTTCACCATCCCTCCAGCCCCCCCCCCATTTGCCTAATGCTAAAGTCCTTATGGAAGAGATAAATCCAAATCAGTAAAAAGATGGGTAGGTTCTTTGTTTCACTTTGGTGTTTGTGCATATAGCAATGAGAGGGGCGTGTGTGTCTTCGGGCAGTGAGGAGGATTTAAAGCGTTCAGTGATGCCGGGCTTCAGAAGGTACCTGAGAGAAAACTCAGTCCCCTCTCAACAGGATCCAGTTAGCCAGTTGGTTAGCAGCTTGCATGTACAGCAATGCCCCACGTGCTGTGGGGAGGAATAAAAGAAGTAATCCACTGCCCCTGGCCTGGAAAATCATTCCCATTTAACAGAAGACAGTAGTTTGGTATGTGGAAACAAGCCAGGATGCTGAAATCCCTGGTAAGAGAGGTAGGTTTTTGGTTTTTGTGGGTTTTTTTGTAAATTTGACTTTAATATGTTGGACTTTACACACCTTTTAAGCTATATTTTATCCGTTGAGCAGAAGTACTTCCCCGCAGGAATGATTCCATTCACCTGGTCCCCAAGTCGAGACGCGTCCCTGCATTTGAAGGAAAGATGCAACTTGCTGGTCCACAAACATTTTTGGACATGGGAGGGATCGGTCTGCTTTTGAGGGGTTCTTAAGTCCCCTTTGTAAGTGGCACACTCCAGCCTCTAGGCCAGCGCTGTCCAGTAGGAAAAGAATATAATTTAAAATTTTCTAGTAATCACGGTTTAAAAAGTTGAAAAAGGTGAAGTTAATTTTAATAATACATTTTGTTTAGCCTGATATATCCAAAATAGTATCATTTCAACATTCATCAATATCAAAATAATGAATGAGGTATTTTATATTCTTTATACTAAGTGTGAAATGAGGAGTGTATGTTGTACTTGCAACACATCTACATTCAGACTAGCCAGTTTTAAGTGCTCAGTAGCCATAGGTGACTTTAGAGGGAGCTCAGACAGCTGCACAGGCTTGTGGAGGATGAGCTGGGAGAAGCCGCAACGATAAATAAATTTCGTGTTGTCTAGCGTGTGCACGCGTGCGCGCACACACACATTTACTCGTAGCGAAGAAATCACTTTACTTCATATTTTGCGCTCTTCATATTTCTTTTTGCCCTATGTGTTTTGGTTAGGAGGCTAACCAAAGGAGGCTAACGAGATTTAAGTTTGAAATTATGGATGGGGCAGCGGTGGAGAGAACAGGATGAATATGGGAGACACTAAGGAGGTCAACACCCCAGAATTTGATAACTGAGTCTGAGGGTTGGCCAGTATCAAGGAAGACTCCGTTTTCTGGCTTCCTCAAGTGGGTGCCATCACTGAGGTGCGAGTGTCAGGGGACAGTAGTTTGTAAGAGTTCTCTTGGGGATGCCACGGAAACTTCCACTTGGAGGTGTCTAGTCAGTGTTTGGTGTTGGAACTCAGGGAGTTCTGAGCTGGAGTGGGAGATCTGGAAGAGCTCAGCATGGCGGAGATGGAAGTGAAATTGAAGTAGTGAAATTGACAGGAGTGAAACTGAGTCAGACAGTTTTTGGACTAAGAAAATGGTAATGGAAATGGTTAGCTAGCAAGAGCACCTTGGGATAATCCTACTACAGGGTAATTCTAGAAGATAACTGATCCTGAGCCATACTATCAGGTTCTTAGAAGGGGAAAAATAGAAGAGCTGTAATTAAAACTATTAGAAGGCTCCTTATATCTGCCTGTCTCTACATGAAATCTGGTGAAATTAATCTACTTGATCCCAGAATCTTTTCAGAATGGAACCCTGAGGAATGCCATTTAAAGAGCCAGTAGAGGAAGGATCATAAACAGAAGACAGAGAGGTACTTGTCTAATATCTGGGAGATCAGGGGGCCAACAGCAGGATAAGCTCTGTGGTGGGAATGTCCAGTAGAACCAAATGCAGCAGAAAGATTAAATGAGATAATGAGGAAAAGCCTCCTTTGGATTTAGAAAGAAGAGGTCACTGGTGGATGTTTCAGTGATGTGATGGAAGCAGAGGCCAGACGGCAATGAGTTGAGGAGGCTTTAGAAGGTGGGGAGGTAGAAGCTTGACTGAAAGGGTAAACAGATAGAATGTGGAGGATCCAAAGGTGGATAAATCAGGATTTAGCGTTGAGAGAAGCTAGCTTTTTTCTCTTCTTTTTTTCCTTCTATATATCCTCCTTTGCTTCCATTCTTCCTTCCATCCATCCAGTGTGCCAAGGCTTTTGGTTGGCTCATTGCTGTAAGATGGTAGTAACTTGTACTTGAATATAAATGGCATAGAGCCAGTGGGAGAAAGTGAAAGTGATAGGGGGAAAATGAGGAAGGGAATGAGCGTTGGGCTGGAGACATTGGGTTCCAGTGAACAAGTGGGAGAATTGGCTTCAGGTAGGAAAAGAGACACTTCTTTCACTGTGATGGTGAGGAAGCTGGCAAGACTGTTTTGGGTAAGAAGTTTTAAAGGTAGAGGGTATTGAATGTTGAAAGCCTCTCTTATCTGACAGCTTCAGTCTTCTCTGTGAAGGCGGAGGTGAAGTTAGTGGCTAGGTCCTGGTGGGTGCAGAAGTGTAATTATGGGATAGCCTGAGAAATTGGGTCCAACCCCAGGGGTTTCCTCTCCAGAGGCCTCCAGGCTAGGGGTGGGGCTAGGGAAGGGTGGGAAGGCTGATGGTTCCTGATGAGATGTGGTTCCGGAGAGAGGGAATGGATCCATTCCCTTATGGCTTCTGGGGCTCCACACAGACCCCCAAGATCAAGGCAGATCTAGATTGGGAGCTCCAGGGAAACTGGGCTGGCCCACAGCGGAAGGGCTGGCGCCTGGCAAGACAAGTACACTGCAGCCTGGTCTTGGCTCGCTGGAGCCCACAGTCTCATTCTGACTTGAGTTTTGCCATTGACTTACTGTGTGGGCTTAAGCCGGTGGCTTCCCTCTCTGGACCCCTGTTCTGTCACCCATGTCAGGCTGAAGAGATGATCTTCCCCAGCTCCAAGATGGTGATTCTAGCTTCCCAGCCATGGGACATGCCCCACCCCCATGTGTTCTGTTTGATCTCATGCTACTATCCCAAATCAGGGCCACCCCACTCCTCCCCTCCTTTTGGTTTTCTCCATTTGGGGTAAAAACAGGTTGAATGATCTTATGGCAGGACACATCAGCTAAATATGAATAACATGTTTGCAAAATACTCTGGAACTTTACGTTAGTATTGTACGAACCTGCTGTCTCCCACTTTATTCCTCAGAAGCTTCTTCAGAAAGGTTGAATGTGTTCTGAATCACATGCTGAACGAACTTCTAGTCATTGTTCAAAGAAACCTAGGTTGAATCTCTTCTTAATGTGAACAATAACCTCCTAACTGATTTCATAATACTGAAGTTCAAAATACTGGGTGTTCTTTGAGGCACAGCAGTATGGCATTGAGCTCTGGGGGCCTTCTCTAGCCACCTACCTACACTTAATGCTTCTGGTTAGAGTCCAACAGTGGCTCAGGCCATAGGCTTGGAACTCTTGAGTCTTTGGCTCATGCCCACACAAAACTTCTTGGTGCCCTTTGGTGAAAAAAATGTAGAAAAAAAGATTTATTCGGTCTGATGCCTGGGGGCAGGATGAAAAGGAGAAAGCAAGGAAGGTAGGAGCAAACCAAGTCATTGCAAGCTAGGCCTATTTTCTTGGAATAATCTCCCAGGTAACAGCTTCTACCTTGCTAGGGTCTGATTACCCGTTGCTGGCCTCAGACCATAGCATTATTGTTTTAACATTTCTACCTTCCTCTTTATCCCAGCATGAGACAGGTTGTATGGGAGGCTGGGGAAGCTGACCCTGCTTGGGGATAAAGAGACAGCTGAACACTCAACAATCTTGAAGGCACACTTGAAAACACAGTGATTAGAAAATAAAGCCTCAAGCCCGGTTAGCGTGCGCCTGTGTAATAATGTGCGGGCCACACGGGGCCGGCCCAGCGAGCTGGATTCATTTTCATATCCTCTCCACCCTCCCGCCCAAGTCTCTGACTTGGTGTTTTTGTTTTCCACTTAGTAATTCATGCACGTTGAACCTGACATCCGTGTAAAAGGGGGGTGATGTCTATTTAAGCTGGTGTTTAAGAAGAATAACAACGAATAATAATGGGTTAATAGAAGCATCGTGAATGATGTCGAAAGCCTGTTTCTGGTACATGCAGACTTCTGTGCTTATCTCTAGTGGCCTGATATTGACCGTAGGCATAGTCAACGTGATAGTGAATTCTATCGTACCTCTGCATTATTTAGTTTAAAAGGAAGTTATTCTATAGTCGGGCTTAAGGCTAGGGGTCTCACTCATTGTCCTCCATGGGCAAATGGGGGAATAGCGTACACTGTGCTGGGTACTGGTGCTGGGGCCTTCTCCGTGTTACCTCATCTAACTGGGCTGTGGACCCGTGAAGTAAGAATTACTCTTCCCTGTGTGATAAATAAGGAAACCAAGAATTAAGTAATTCTCCAAAGATCAAGTACTAACTGATAAAGCTGGGATTAAAAATGAGTTTTGTTTGACTTCTAAAGCCCCCTGTTTCCACTAGACCCAGTTCCCCAACATCAGCGAGCAGAGAGTCACCTGCTCACGCTTCCAGGTGAGTCGGAAGAAGGTGTTTTTGTGTGCACTCTGAGAAATGCTGTATTTAGCTCTCCCATGTCACAGTGTCCACCTTTGGGACCAGGAATGGAAACAATTTAGATGGCTAGGCTCTTGGTAGTAAATTTAGAAATTCAAAGTAAATATTTTTGACCCGGCAAGGTTTCTCCTAGTAAATTTGTACATATGGCTACAAAAGACGAGTATTAGGGTGGTCTTAGCGGCATTATTCATAATAACTCCAACTGGAAATGACCCAAATGCCTAGCGGAAGTAGAATGGATTAACTGTTGTATTTTCACACAACAAAATGCACAACAATGAGAAAGAAGAATCTACAACTACCTGCAAAAATATGGATAAATCTCACAAACATAATATTGAATGAAAGAAGCCAGACACAAAAGAATATACGCTACATGATTCCATTATCTATTAAGTATTTTAGAAGTAGGCCCGGTGATCTGTGAGTTTAGAAGTCAGGATCGCAGAGGGAGCACAGGACGGGTGCTGGCGTTGGTTGGTTACTTGACCTGGGTGCTGCACGTGCTCATTTTGTGAAAGTTCGTAGTTACACCCTTAGGATATGTGCACGTTTCTGTATGTGTATTGTTCTTGAGTACAAAGTTGAAAGATATTTTGACCATAGTAATGGAGAGAGGGTACACTCTGCAACTGATTGCCCATTTCCAGACAATTCCGGTGACCTCACAGACACCATTCTAGGGAATAGTATCAGTTGCTACCTACAATTACAGCTTTTGGCCACTGTGCTCCAGGGGTCAGGACCCAGCCCCAAAGAGAGCATAGGTAAACCTTTGAACTTACTTCTGGGACCAGTCTAGCCCTAGTCAGGTTATTTGTGACTTAAAAGCCATGATGCCCGATCTCTATGTGTTTTATAACAATGGCCAGGCCTCAGTCCATTTCCAGACTCAGAAGGAAGTGGATGGAACTGGGTAGCTAGCAAGAGTGCCTCCAGATAATGCTGCTGTAGGGCAAATTCTAGAAATGACTGACCTCAAACCATCCTATGAGGTTTTTTTTTAAGGGAAGAAAAATAGAAGAGCTGTAATTAAAGCTAAAGGAATCCTCCCTGTATCTGCCTATCTCTGTATGAGATCTGGTTAAATGAATCTACATTACCCCCCAGTCTTCCAGGATGGAATCTTGAGGAACGGGGTTTAGAGATCCAATGGAGGAATTGTATTGAAAAGAAGACAGTGAGGTATTTCTCAAATTGGTGGGAGTTTGGGGGCTAACAGCAATGCTGTTGCTTCATTGGTAGGTAAATTTAGATTTTTTTTCCCGTAAAATATATTTTTTTAAGATTTTATTTATTTATTTGA
Source organism: Ursus americanus (assembly GCF_024610735.1). Taxonomy (NCBI): domain Eukaryota; kingdom Metazoa; phylum Chordata; class Mammalia; order Carnivora; family Ursidae; genus Ursus; species Ursus americanus. The sequence goes on from NC_142164.1 coordinate 102,901,816, forward strand.
GAGAGCAAGAGAGAGAGAGAGAGCACAGCGCACAGGGAGAGGGCCAGAGGGAGAAGGAAAAACAGTCTCCCCCTGATCAGGGAGCCTGATATGGGGCTTGATCCCAGTACCCTGGGATCATGACCTGAGCCAAAGGCAGATGCTTAACTGAGTCACCCAGGCACCCCTAAAATATTGTTTTTATTAAATAAGTCGTCCACTTTGCACAATCAATCTACTTTGGAATGTCTTTCTTTGGAACATCTTCTTTGGAACATCTTTCCTTTAGCGGCTCAGAAAAAAAAAAAGGTTTTATTATTGAAATAGAATCTAGCAAATACCTCAGGCTGCGACATGTTAGAAATATCTGTACTCCCATCCAACTGTATAGCAGCCCTCCCACACTGCGTAATTTGTTCTAATGCTTGCTTCTTCCAGTCTGCGGCGATGTTTCCTATATGTCTTCTAGATATATTTGACTGACAAAGGAGTGCGTCTTAGCTTGACATCACTTTCTTCCCCACATACCAGTGCAGCCAGTTGTACTGTGGCATGAAGAGCAGGTATTTCTGCAGTGGTGTGAGACTTCTGGCTTTTCTTTATTGAATTATGGAAATTTGAAAAGGCTTCTCACATGTATCATGGCACGCCACAATATTTTGTAAAGGACTGGATTAAATTTCATGTCTTGAAACATTACTGAAAAAATCACCGAGGTTGGTCTTCATGTTCTGGATGCTTTGCTTTTCAGTATCATGGTAACTACAAGTAGCTTCATGTGATCATTACCTGGTATCTCAAGGTACAATAGACGCTCCCGGTGAAGTTTAATGCTAATGGTAGTGGATATTTGAAATAGTCTCCTTTGTGTTAATTGTCCATTCAGCTGTCTTCCCGGGGATCTGATTAGGTCTTCATTGTTCACACCTGATAAAGTAGCTGATGCAAGACTCCTGCAAGGACTAGAAGGGTCAGCTCTGCCACGTTCTTGTCATTCCCCTGCGCTTGTATTATTTTTTGCTTTCCTATTTCATTGTGGGAAATGCTTTAAGCCGCTTGGTGATCTGGCGAGCATTGGTTTAGTTAAAATTAGGTAATATAATCTACAAATGTCCTTATCCAGGCCCAGACAAGCTGCACCACGTTACAATAAACTGAAAGCAAATGAAAATGCCAGGGGACCCAGGCCACCCTTCTCAATTGTACAACTTGCATTCTTCCCTGAGGACACCTTGTAGACTTTATGTTGACACAGATAGGGCACCAGTATAAATCCGCATCTTAGAATTAGATATCAGTAATGCTGCTTGTTTTTTAACCTGAAAAATAAATCTAAGCACAAGTATTGCTCTTTAATGGATTGTCTTGCCCATCCCACTTCCGAAACCCCTGGTCTCCATATTCTAGATCTTGCCCTTGGATTCAGCGGTGAGGGAGGGGAATGCATTTTCATACTGCATGTTTGGCCTCTTATAGAAATGCTCTTTTGAACTGCTTTCTGGTTCTGAGGCTCTGCCTTGTGTGGAGGGTGCCACAGACACAAACATAAAAAACAGGATTGTCTTGGGGCGCCTGGGTGGCTCAGTCGGTCAAGCATCTGCCTTTGGCTCAGGTCGTGATTCCAGGATCGAGTCCCACATCTGGCTCCCTGCTCAGTGGGGAGCCTGCTTCTCCCTCTGCCCTTCCCCCCCGCCCCTGCCATTGTGCTCTTTCTCTTCCTCTCTCTTTCTCAAATAAATAAACAAAACCTTTAAAAAAAAACAGTATTGTCTTTATCAGGGTGTTGTTGTTGAGTATGTTGGTTCCCCCACAGAGCAGCCCCCCACCCCCGGCCTCGCGTGCATGCCCCTTATGGGAGCACAGCTGGAGGGATTTCTATGAAATCTGGCATTGGGAAGGGCCGAGCTTCTCCTCAGTAGCGATTTTGACAATATTAACTTTGTCTTTCTCTTTGCTTCGACTGCTGAGAGCTTAAAGTCATTTTTGTGACCAGCCTGAAGTGTAGAGAACTGGGATAGGTATCCCTCTATGTTCATTTTGCTTCTGACCTTTGTTGAAACCCATATTTCCTCCCTCAGCCCAGATCTTGCAACTATTAAACTTACAAAATTTATTTTTTGAAGTCACCTCAAGTCCTTTGGCGAAGGAGATGGGATATGAATAAGATATAAGGTTGTTACTGATGTTCATTATAAACTCCTTAAGCTCGACTGCCTAAGAAAAATTGATTTAGGGTCTGGAATTTTTAAATTTCTAGGTAAAAATGATTATTTTCTGTTGCCAGTAGCATCTCTGCATTTTATGAACCTAAGATGCTATTAATTATGAGATAAGAGTCCCATTGCAGGGATGTTACAATGTCAGAAAATTGTCGACACTGATTTTAAGATATTTCTTGTAAGACCCTCTCCTAATCTCAGAGATATTAAAATGTGGGGGGAAACATACATTTTGGAATAAGTGAACCGTAGTATTAAACGTACATTTTAGAATAAGTGAAATACAATATTATTAACAGTACATTTCAGAAGGTGGCACATGGGTGTGGGGGGCTTACGGCTCATGGGTGGTCAGTGTTTCAAGGAAGCCTGTATTCCCAGGGCATAGTACAGCTTCTGATCTCCGGTCACTGGAAGGGCAGGAACTGCTCGTCTGACCTGGATGCAGCTGTTCACACATGGGTTTACAAAATGCACCTCTTATGAGGGAACTTCAGATAAAGTTGGAAAATGTATTTTTTCAAGATATCTAAGATAATTTTTTAAACTGTGCTATGCTTTTGCTTTTAACTAACTTCAAAATACTCATCCTCAACAATAGAAGAATGAGCCAAGGACAGATTATTCTCAGAAGAAAATACAAATGGCTAATAAACATTTGAAAAATGTTCAATCTTTTTGTAATCAAAATAATGCAAATTGAAACAGCGTGATGCCATTTTTTGGTCTGTAAAATTGACAAAGATAATACTCAAAGCCGGTGAGAAGGCAGCAAGCTAGGTGCTTTCATACATTGTAATGTGAGTATAAATGAGACAGCTTTTGTAGAAGCTAATTTACCAATACATGTTAACATGTTCTACAAATATTTATCTTTAAAACGTTCATACCCCTGGTCTAAGTAATTCAGCTCCTAGGCATCTATCCTAAGGAAATAATCAGAGGTTCAGAACTATGTTTAGAATGTTATTTATATTAGTAAAACATAAACAACTTAATATTCACCAACAGAGAGATTTGAATAAATTGGTTTTTTCTATTCAGTGGAATGCCTTATAGCTATCAGAATTAGTGAGAGTCAAATGGGAAATAATTTGTACCTTCTGCTCATTTTGCTGTGTACCTAAAACTTCTCTAAAAGAGAAAGTCTATTAAAAACAATGGTGAGGTGGTTTTGCAGAAGCGCGGACTCCTGAGAGGTTGGGGGATGTCACAAAGTGGCCACGGCTGGCACACTGGAACAGCTTGGGTCTCATTATACACCCTGCTGGAGCCCGATGTCATTAGTGTTGGGGGGGGGCCAAGCCTGGGGGAGGCTGCTCAGCATAGCGGGAGACCAGTTACCCAGAACCTTTGGAAGAGGAAATTACTTTCTTGAAAGGACTGTTCTTCACATTTATCTTACTGCTGAATTTAACCATAGACTACTCTGTCTCATTTGGGGATACCTGCTAATCTCTCCTCTCAGGACCTTCACTAACCAGCACTTGTCTCCACGCCAACCAGGGCGTCTCCCTTCACGATTCAACTTCCTTCACCTATATCGTATTTTCTGGTGCCACTTGCAACCTTTCAGAATAGAAAAATGAGCAGATAAATCAGATGCTCCTGCTTCCCTCCTGTCTTTTTAATTTTAACATCCTATCTTTGGGATATGATGCCCTTGCTTTTCATTGTCTTGCCTAAAACAATCATGCTTGGGAATTTGAGGCTCAGGGCAAGGGGAAAAAGGGGGTATGGAACTACCAGATAACGCCCATAAAAATAGTGAAGTCGAAGACTACATGATAGAGCAATCCTGACATACTGAGTGGAAGACACTGTCCGTGCAGTTAAGGTTCCAAAGTAGTTAATACATATCCATAATATATCAGAAGCCCTAAAAGAAATCTAGAAAGTGCTAATGATGGTTGTATTTGGGAAGTAGAATTATTAGTGAGTTTTGCTTTTCTTTATTTATTTTCCCAAGTCTTCTGTAGTATGTATCATGATGATAAGAAAAAGATAGGAAACGCTGGTAATTGTATTTCTTATTAAGCTTAACCCTTATCAATAATCATTATCAATAATTCCCTCTGCAGTTCTTTATCAGTAATTGTTCTCTCTCCATTGAGTCTAAATCTGCCATTCAGCAAATGTTTAGCCAGAACCTTCTGTCTGCCAGGTACTGCCCTAGGAATTAGAGATATAGCAATGAATAGGACAGACCAAGTCTCCATTTTCTTAGAGCTGCCAGTAGTCCGGGGAGGGTGGTCATAAATACACAATGTCTCCTCATTAGACATCCAGGATCTTGCCTCAGCCTGCACTCATGCCCTGAGCTGAAAGAACGAATCTAGTCCAGTGGCTTTAGATATCATTTATATTCCTATGGCTTCTTAACCTGTTTCTCTAGCTTAGTTCTTTGTCCCCAACTCCAGACTTGTAAAGCCAACTGCCTACCTGATATCTTCACTGGGAGATCTAGTAGGTATGTCAAACCAAATGTGTGGGAGCGGAATTCTTGATTTCCCCAGCCTGTCCCTCCCACCCTCAAACCTACTCTGCCAGTGTCTTCCCCATGTTAGGAAATGGCAATGCCATCTTTCTAGTTCTTCAGGCCAGTAACTTTGCAGTTATCTTGACTCCTCTCATTCTTTTATGTTCTATATTCAATCAGTTTCAAATTTATTTATTCAGAATCTATCCACAATCCGACTACTTCTCACCACCTCACCCTGGCCCCAGCCTCCATCTACCTACTCTTGCCTGATGATTATACCAGTTACCTTAGTGGTTTTCTTACTTTTGCTGTTGACCTTTGAGAGTTAAACCTCAGCATAGCAGCCAGGTGGTCCTGTTAAGACTCAGATCCTATTACTCCCTGTTCACAACTCTGATGGCTTCCGTCTTCTCAGTGAAAGCCAGTCTTTGCAGCATCCTTAAAACCCCTTTCCATTGGGTGTCTCCCATCTCCTTCTTTGTACCTCAGCTCTCTGGCTATATCTGCTACCTCGTTACTTTGTTCACGCCCTCCAGGCATACTGGCCTTGTTGTTGCTGGAAGAAGCTGGGCATGCTGCTGCCTCAGGCCTTGGCGCCTGATTTTTCCTCTGCCTGGAGTGTTCTTTCTCTGCATGGCTCAATTGATCCTTTATATATTGACACATACATCAACTCCCTTGGCTATCCTATTTACGGGTAAGCCCCCTATATTCTTTATCCCCCTTCCTTGCTTTACTTTTTTCTAAGCACTATCACCTTTTAACATATGCATTTCACATTCTTTTTCGCTGTTTATTATCTTTAAGGATCACAAAGGCAGGAGTTTTTGGATCTTGTTTTGTTCCCTGATGCATTCTCAGAACCTGACACCAGCGCCTGGCACACAGCAAGCCCTCAAGTGGTGTTTGTTGGAGCTTGGAAAAAGGAATAGAGGGTAGATATTATGAAGACAATTTAAATTGTTATTAAAAGCTCAAATGAGTTTTGAATGTTCCATATACCTGAGAATAATATCATTTAACAGTTAGTTTATAAATAATAGTTGTTATTTTTTAAAGCATTCCTGTTTTCCTGTTAGACATGTTCTCTGACATTTGGAACACCTGATCCTGGATTAAATTTCCTGCATCCTTGAATTCCCAAGATAGGATGTATTTCTTTAAATTTATTTTAAAAGTAGATAAATGATATGAATATGTTCTCATGTAAAAATAAAATAACAGATGTAAATGGAGTAAACAATGAAAACGTCCTTTCATCTCTTCTCCCAATGTGGTCTTCTTCCCCAGAGGTAACCCCGGTTAATTTGTTGTATATTGTTCTAGGCCAGTGCTATCCAATAGATCTTTCTGCGGTGAAAGGAATGTTCTATATCTGTGCTAATATAGTAGCAGCCACTAGCCACATTTGGTTATCGAGCACTTAAAACGTGGCTGGAGTGACTGAGAAACTGAGTTTTTAATCATATTTCATTAATTTCATGAAATATAATTTGAATTTCAATGGGCGCGTGTGGCTAATGGCTACCCTATTGGGCAGCACAGTTCTAAACCATTTCTCCACAGTTACCTATTTCTCTCTACCCATAAATGATATCCTACAGTATAACTGTATACATATTATACATAGTGCTTTGTCACTAGGAAAATGTCCTAAAAATTGCTCCTTGTCTGTGCGTCTGTATCTTACTGTTTTTAATGGTGCCTATTACTTCATAATATGTGCCTACCATACTTAGCTAGATGAAAAATAGATATTTCTTGGTGCTGAGCCATGTGCTAGGCGTCCTTTTTCTCCACTCCACTGGCATCTGTCAAGGCTTTGCGGCAGCTGCCTGATCCGAGATTCTGCAAAATCACTGACACAGTCCAAGAGCCTAGTGATTTACATGTGTTGGGCCTACGGTCATAAAATCTACTCTTTCTTCCCTTTCTTCAGAAGATGAACGTATTCTGATCTCAAATAAAATCATGCCTTAAAAACTATGTTCAGCAGCTGGTAAACACAAACCTAACAGAATGAGACTGAGGGCTGCGATTTTGTGATGTCTTTTTCTAATTCTGAGTTTGCGGTTCTAAAGCTGGTGAGTCCTGAGGCAAAAGGCCTACATGGGAGAAATAGATTCTTTCTGAAGTCCCGTTCCTGTCTCTTTTGCAAATCCTGATGAAAATGCCGTAATGCTGCTGTAAAATTCTTTCCTACTGGAGGACGTTCTTGAGCTGGTTATGACTTTATTAACTATGAGTAATTCACTTTGCAATCGATCTCTGTGCTTCTAACAGGCCTCATCAACATTTGCTAGTTAGCATTTATTGAGCCTGGCAGCCATACTATTATATATATACTCTATCGGTCAAGGCCCTGTCGAGAGACAGACGGCTCACTCTAAATGGGAAATATGAAAAAGAGTTTAAGAAAAGGGACTATTTACAAGGGTATGGGCAGTGCTTCAGGAAACCTCAAGGGATGGTATGCACCCTCAGCCTGGAAATGTTAGGGGTTGTCACTTCTAGGCATGAAGGGGTCAGGGGAGACCGTGGTTACTGGAACTTTGCAGAGCGCTCTATAAAGAGGGGCCTCTCAACGGAAACTGTGAATTTTGGTAAGAGGACAGAAACAACATACTGCTTCCCAGCAGGGAGGAAGCCAAGGGGAAAGATAGCCTGAGCCCACTCTCGTCCTGCCCTCTGGTGTTTGTGTACTTCTCACGGCCCCACCCAACGTGAAGCAGGAAGGCAATGGAGCCCATTGGTGCAGTCCATACCGGAAGTCATGCAGAGAAGAGTAGAGAAGGGTCGGAAGAGAGTGGATTCTGGAGAAGTAGAAGGAAGATATTACTCATACATACATCATTTCATTTACTCCTTACAACAGCTGCACGAGGTAGATCGTTTTATTACCTCCCTTTTATAGGTGAAGATACTGAAGGTTAGGTTAAGGACCAGTAATTTTTTATTTTTATTTTTTTTTAAAGATTATTTATTTATTTGACATAGAGACAGCCAGTGAGAGAGGGAACACAAGCAGGGGGAGTGGGAGAGGAAGAAGCAGGCTCCCAGCAGAAGAGCCTGATGTGGGGCTCGATCCCAGAACGCTGGGATCATGCCCTGAGCCGAAGGCAGACGCTTAACGACTGCGCTACCCAGGCGCCCCAAGGACCAGTAATTTTTTTAAAAGATTTATTTATTTATTTGACAGAGGGAGTAAGAGGGCATGAGCAGGGGGGTGAGGGGCAGAGAGAGAGGGAGAAGGAGAGAAGCAGACTCCCTGCTGAGGGCTGGCGGGGGGGGGGGGCTCGATCCCACCTCCCTGAGATCATGACCTGAGCTGACATCAAAAGTGGGTTGCTTAACGTACTGAGCCACCCAGGTGCCCCAGGACCAGCAGTTTTTTAAAAATCATATTTTAAAAATGAAATGGATATTAAATAATGGAGCTAAGATTTGAACTCAGGCCTGCCCAAGTGGATTGTCCTATTGCAGTTAAGAAGAGCTTAGCATAGGGGATGCCTGGATGGCTCAGTCGGTTAAGCAGCTGCCTTCAACTCGGGTCATGATCCCAGGATCCTGAGATCGAGTCCCACATCAGGCCCCTTGCTCAGTGGGGAGCCTGCCCTGCTTCTCCCTCCCCCTGCTTGTGTGTGCTCTCTCTCTTACAAATAATAAATAAAATCTTAAAAAAAAAGAGCTTAGCATAAACAAGAGATTCTGCATCTGGCCACCAGCATCAGCAACTATGCTACATTCTGATTGGTTGGTTAGCTTGCTGTCTGATTGGACCAGTTGCCAGGCATTGATGCACATTATTTAAGCACAGGTTCTACTGACATTTTTCTGCACTCAACTAACGTTTGCATTATATATTTTATGTAATGTTTAATAGCTTTTTTAAAAAATTATTTATTTTAAGCAATCTTTACACCCGGTATGGGGCTTGAAATCATGACCACGAGATCAAGAGTTGCTTGCTCTTCCGACTGAGCCAGCCAGGTGCCCCATGGAATGTCTAATAGCTTTTAAGTAAATATTTGACAATGTTGAACATTGTCACATTGAACACATTCTGCAAATGAAATGCCCAACATCTAAAGCCTTTCCCTTTAAAAAGCATGGTGGGAGGGGCGTCTGGGTAGCTCAGTTGGTTAGGTAGCAGACTTCTGATTTTGGCTCAGGTCATGATCCTGGGGTCCTGGGATCACACCCTGAATCAGGCTCTGTGCTCAGGGGGGAGTCTGCTTGAGATTCTCTCTCTTCCTCTGCCCCTCCCCCAGTCCACCCTCACTCTCTCTCAAATAAATCTTAAAAAAAAAAAAAAGCATGATGAGAATATGGCTTTGGTATGATACAGTGCAGTTTACATTACCAGAACCTGAATGATAAATAGGCAACATATTCACATGCAATGACTGGGTGTTTTGAAATCCTAAATCAGGTAGAAAGAAGTTTAATTGCAGTCTAGCCCCAAGTCTGTGGTCTGGCAAGGTTCTTGCACATATGAGGTTCAGGGCATGGGGCCAGGGCTTCTTAACCCTTTAAAATTCTCTGTCTTTGCTGCTAAACATAAAAATTTCATGTGACTCCCCAGCCCTGAATTTAGAATATGGTTATCTGTGGGGCATAGTCTGTCCTCTGATGATCTCTACCAGTTCAGAGGCTTAATTTCTATGATTTGTATGTTAAAAAGGTAGGGTTTTTTTTCCAGATTTGAAATTACTGAATATTGAATATGCCTTTTCAAACTCCTATCTCCTCCTGTTCTAAAAAGGCCACCCTTCACCTTTGAGGATTGCTGCCCCAGAGCTAATTCTGTTCCTTCTTTTCTTATTTCTCTCGTACTTACGCACCCTCCAAACATCTAGCATCATATGGAATACATAGCAGGTGTTAGTAAACATTCACTAGGTGATCTGAGTGGGGTCTAAGCTGTGGCTGCCCAGTAACTAATGATACGTCAGTCATCTGACCTACTACACCCACCACATCTGGGTGAAACATATGGTCCCATCCTTTTGTTTTTTCAATTAATCATTTGCCCCCCTTCTCTAATTACCAGGAAGTCCACTGTCTCCTTTTTGAGGCCCCTCTATGCTAATTGTCTAAGAACGCTAAGAGTTTCCTCAGTTCAAAGGGAACTGGAAAGGTAACTGAGTCTGAGGGAGGTAACAGCACTGCAACTTCATGCGGCCATTGGGTGTCTGTGTTGAAGACAAGTTCTGTCGAGTCCAGTGCAGATAGCAGCTATCTCAGACTTGTCAGATTCAGTGAGCTAATACATTTAAGGTGCTCTGTGTAGATGGTTACATGGTACTACATAGGCACTCAAAGATTTAGCCATTATGTTACATTATTGAGCCTCAGTTTTATGTCTTATTTAGGGCCTAGACCCAGAGGATCCCTGGAACCGTCCCAGGTCTGGCAAATGGTAAGGAAGAGATGGGGGCCTGGGTCCTCTGCAGGCTGGGATAGCTAGCTAGCTAGCTTGGAATCCAGGTTGGACCAGTCCCTGCCTCTCTCAGGAGCCTCTGGTTCTCTTACTCACATTTTCCTGTGGTTGGTTTGCCCCTTGTAGGTAGAGGAGAGAGAACCTAAGTAGCTTCAGATTCCTTGTAAATCAAATGATTTGTTCTGGCTCCGAGAAGGAATTCTCAGGTGTTTGGCCTAAAAAAAATGTTGGCTGAAGTCACAGGGCTGGTTGTTGGTGGCTGAGCCTTAACCAAGGTCTTCCTGAATGTAGAACTCGACTCTCAACCGAGGGGGTAATCTGCCTCATTTTGGAAGGCAATGTTCTGGCAATGTTCTCAACAAGTCTGTGGCTCATTCTCCCCATGTGCATTCTCCCCATTCCAAGCACAGTGCCTTGTACAGACCAAGAAATACCCCTTCTCCGTGTCAGCTGTTGTTAAATATGCTCGCACGCGCACACAAGCTCATTTATGAACTCTGTCTACCTTCCGTCTCTTCGCTTCTTTCTTTTTCCTACTTCTAGGCCACGATAATTAAGAGAAAATACAGAATGCATATAAACGTTTCTCTTTACTCTTGAGTAACTGTCGTTGCTTTACGACTTTGTCTGTCTCCACTCTAATTACCAGATTTCACACCCCTCTAGAACACGCCTTTCTTGGAAAAAGGCAACACCTCATCTTTTTAATAAACTTTGCCACTAGCACATAAAAAATCTCCAAATAGTAATTTATTTTAGATCATATGAAAAAGATTCACTGTCCATGTATATTACAGGTTAATGAATCATTAATAAAAGCTAACCCCCAATCCATTTACCTCTTTAGATTGTGTCCTAAAAGTTCATTCACGAGTCAGTTTGCTTTGTTTCTAGGGGGAACTACATTATCTATTATCATAATATATAATATTATATATGATGATATATAATAATAAATATTAATAGTAATAATAAGTGCCACGATTACCAGGTACTTTATATACATTATTTCTTTATTTCACAACAACTCTGAGATAGGTATCCATTTTCTAGATGAAACTGAACTTCAGCTAAGGAACATCCATTTTTAAAATTGATTTATTTTATTTATTTTAAAAGATTTATTTATTTTTTTGTGGTGAGGGGTGGAGGAAGAGGGAGAGAGAGAGAGAGAGTATCAAGCAGACTCCCTGCTAGGTGGGGAACCCCATGCGGGGCTCGATCTCACAACCCTGAGATCATGACCTGAGCTTAAACTAAGAGTCAGGTGCTCTATGGACTGAGCCACCCAGGTGCCCCTTATTTTTTTTTAAAGATTTATTTCTCGGGGCGCCTGGGTGGCTCAGTTGTTAAGCGTCTGCCTTTGGCTCAGGGCGTGATCCCAGGGTCCTGGGATCAAGCCCTGCATCGGTTTCGGGCTTCCTGCTCCACTGGGAAGCCTGCTTCTTCCTCTCCCACTCCCCCTGCTTGTGTTCCCTCTCTCACTGGCTGTCTCTCTCTCTGTGTCAAATAAATAAATAAAATCTTAAAAAAAAAGATTTCTCTATTTGACAGAGAGGAAAAGACAGAACGGACATGAGTTGGGGGAGGGGCAGGGGGAGAGAATCTCCAAGCAGAGTCCCCGCTGAGCAGGGAACTTGATGCGGGCCTCGATCCCATGGCCCATGAGATCACGACTTGAGCCAAAATCAAGAGCCGGCTGCCTAGCGTACTGAGCAGCCCAGGCGCCTTGTGGTACATCCTTTTAAAATTACACAAAGTCAAATACATTTCTTGTCCTGAAGATAGCACCTGCTAAAGGGGCAAAGACAGGCCACCCATGGCCTCCCTCTCCATTCCTTGTCCCTTTACCAGCCACAGCCTGTGGGGCCCAGGTGGGTGTCTGATTCAATGCCAGCCTCTTCTGGTTGTGGCCTGCTTTGAAAAGATGAGCTCACCAGTCTGATTCTCCTTTAGGAATTTGAATGGGGAAACATGGGAAGAAGGAGTAAGTTGGTTGGAGCTGGGGCTGAAAGAGTCAGAAGCTGATGAATGAGTGTTATGAAAGGGAGGCCACTTGTTACATGTGAGCTCTATAGGGGAGTAGGAGCAAGCAGAGACTTGACTGTAGTGGACAGATACAGGGTAAATGGGATTGGGACAGAAAGAATCACATGCAGAGAGCAACCAGGTGGGGGCGGAGCACTCTGGAGCCAGATGCTGCCCCACCCCCTGCCCCACAATTTCTATGCTGGGAGATCCTTAAAATAATCCTTCATTTCTTGAGCTGTCTTGAATGAGTATCGGTTCCTTTCAGTCAGAAGAGCCAAATCAGAGTACCCAGCCCGTAAGTGCTGGCGAGGGGGTTTGAGACGGCAGTTTGTGACCACGGAGCCTCTGCTCCTGTCATGGTGCCCTTGGCTGCATTACAAATGGTGCTCTGGCCCACCGTGGCCCACGAGGTCACCTCGCTGGGTCTGAAAAAGAACCAGCAATGGACCCAAGTTTCCTGAACACACGTCTCTGGTCTTGGTTACTTTCGGAGCCCTGAACGGGAAGGTGGGGGTTAAGAAAGTCTCAAGCGACTGGAAGGTCTCCAGACAAGTCTGGGGCAGGACTCCAGCTTCCAGGGCGGAAGGTGCTACAATGGGGAGGGGGTTGGGAGTGGGGCAAGGACTGCTTCTTGGCAGTGCAGAGGAGAACCGGGCTCTTCCAGGACTGGAACTGGTCTTCCCCCTACTTCTATGTCCGGTTCTAAGACCGTGCCTGACACGCAGTTGAATGAGTGAATGAATGATGGATGAATGAGTGAGTGAATAAATGACTGGCAGAAGTGGGTCACAGCCCCTCTTCAAACGTGCGGCTCATTCTTCAGTCGTCTCCCCCAGTTAAGGAACACCTGGGTCTGTCTCTGAGCAACAGTTCATGCAACAATCAGAGTACCATGTACGGCGACTAGTCACCTTCGGCTTTAAATGCACCGAAGATGAAGTAGCGATGACCACGGTAATGCCATGGTTCCGAGACGACACATGGACGACCCTGGACTGCATCTGCCCTGTTTACAGAAATACCGCTCCCTTTGTCTTCCTCTGGAGAGAGTGAGGTTTTCATTTTAAGAGGCTGACTAAAGGATGCGGAGCCACTTCCTGGGCAGGCTTCCAAGTGACTACATCTCTCTCGCGGCGCTCCCCAGAGCCCCAGCCCGGGCTGCCTGGGGCGGGGCCTGCAGCCGTCGGTGGCTGTTGGAGCTACCGCAGGAGCAGTTATCTGCAGCCCGCCAGAAAGGCTGGGCTCCTAGGCCCTTCCAGGGCCGGGATAAGGGCTCTGGCCTTTGCACTCCAGTGACGTCAGAGCTTGTGATTGGCCAGGCCGGGGCGCGTGAAATACAGGCCATGTCTGCCACGCTTCTGAGTATGGCATTTCTTCCAGCCGAGTATCCCAGGCTGTGGGTAAGTCTAAATCTCCGCAGTCGGCCCTGGGCGGTTGTGAAATGTTCAAAGCCGAGCCTTGTGACTTTCCAAGGGCATGACTTAGCATATTTCATCGTGCTGCTGGGCCTCAGTTGCCTTTTCTGTAAAGTAGAGATGGTATTCTCCTGTATTATGGAAGGATAGAAGAATTTAGCCATCCTAGACTCTTGTGGGGCCAAGAAGGAATAACCTGTCGAGAGTAGCTCCTCTGGTACCTGGCATCTAGTAGAGAGTGCGGCACTCGCATGATTTCTGAGCATCAGTCCAAAAAAAAAAAAAAAGGTTTCAGTGACAATGTCCCTGTTTTTATCTCTAACGGTATAATATTTCTCTGAAAGACTCAGTGCATATATTCTGGTTCTTCTTCGTACCTGTGTAGCCAACAGAAAGAAGGCTTCAGGGGAAGTGAGTGCCAAAGGAAAGTTTGTCAAACTCTATTCCCTTTCTCTTTTTCCCTTCTAGACCCTGACCGCACCTGCCCCATTTGCTGATGAAAGCAGCTGCCAGTGCCGAGCCCCCCATGAGAAACTAACCATCGCTCAGGCCCGCTTAGGAACACCAGGTGAGGCTGTATTCCTTGTTCTCTCTGAATGGGCTCTGTTCTGATGTTTACAGTAGCAGAGGGGCGCCTGGCTCGCTCAGTCGGTGAAGCCTCTGCCTTCGGCTGCGGTCATGATCCGAGGGTCCTAGGATTGAGCCCCACATCCTGCTCCCTGCCCGTGCTTTCTCTCCTTGTGTCTCAAATAAATAAAATCTTTAAAAAATAGGCAGAGTAGGTCCAGCATTCCTTAGCGTTTTCAGTTGGAGAGTTGAATTTGGAGTTGTAGAGCACAGTGCAAGAAGAATACCACCTACACTGGTAAACCGGACCAACCAAAGTCAGCAAGTAAAAGGGCAGGAGGTGGAGCCCCAGCCCTGCTATCTCCTAGTTCTACAGCTTTGTGCAAGTCATGGGAACGCCTGGACCTGTTTCTTCTGGCACAAGCAGGGGCTCCGATACCTGCCTGCTTCAGGTGGTTTTGTGGGGGGACAAGATTTGGTTAAAAACACCAAAGCAGTTTTTAAACTGTGAAGGCTTATACTAAACTTTACCTATTATAATTATTATCTTTTTTAAAAGTCTGTGTTTTAAAAACATTTCTCCGAGGGTGCCTTAAATTACATAGCGTGGGCTAGAAGTTTGTTGATTCATTAACTCCTTTATACCAGAGATGGCTAGGGAAGAGATTGAAAAAGGCCTATAAAGGACCATCCCAGGAGCTCAGGCGTACCTCATTTCGGTGTGTTCTGTTGAGTGTGCTTCGCAGGTGCTGCGTGTTGGTTTTTTTGGGTTTTTTGTTTTTTGTTTGTTTGTTTTTACAAATGGAAGGTTTGTGGTAACCCTGTGTCGGACAAGTCAGTGGGCACTATTTTTCCAACAGTATTCCCTCATTTTGTGTCTGTCACATTTTGGTCATTCTTGCAAGAGTTCAAACTTTTTCATTATTTTACTTGTTAGGGTGATCTGTGAGCGGTGATTATGACTCGCTGAAAGCTCAGATGATGGTTAGCATTTTTTACTCTAACGTGTTATTTTTAATTAAGGCATATACATTGGGTTTTTTTAAACATATAATGCTACTGTGTGCTTAATAGCCTGCAGTATAGTATAAACATAACTTTTTAAAAAAGTAATCTCTACACCCAACTCGGGATTTGAACTTACACCCCTGAGATCGAGTCGCACGCTCTACCAATTGAACCAGTCAGGTGCTCCTAAACATAAGTTTTACATGCCCTGGGAAACCAAAAAATTCACTTTACTAGCTTTATCGTAGTATTTGCTCTATCGCAGTGGTCTGGAAATGAACCTGCAATATCTCCAAGGTACACCTCTAATTAAAGAGACAACTTGATATGAAATAAAACCCCCAAATAATATGCATGCATGTGCTTAGGGTCTCAGCCTTGCAAGACAGATAACTAAAAGTGTTAAGAAGGGCAGATTCATCTGGCCTGGAATAGTCAGGCAAGACCTTGTAGCTGACCTGAGCTGCTTGTTTTGAGAGAAGTTAGATTGGGACTAGGTGGGCAGCCAACAGAAGGGAATGGGAAAAGTGCAGGCACAGAGCTAGCTGTGTCGAAGTAAATGAGGAGCATTCCAGGTGACGGGGCTGGAGTGAAAACTAAGACTAGTGGAGCAGTGCAGCCTTGAGACACTGAAGATGGCGTAACTCGGTTTCCGCTCACCGTGGCACAAAGCAAACATCCCAGGCTTAAGAGAATCCGTGGGACAAAGGACAATTTGCTTAATAATAATAATGGGTATTTATTAAGTGCTTACTATTACCATGTTCTTTCACTCTACAGCTGTCTGTGGTTAGTACTTGATTTCCCAGGTGAGGGAATGAAGGCTTTAGAGAAGCCACGAATCTCACCAGGTTATTGAGCGAGCGGCTGCCCGTGGTCCTCGCACTGGAGGTGCCTCAGAATCACCTGGAGGGCTTATTAAACTAGAGGGGTGGGGCTCGCCCCCCCCCGAGTTCCTGATTCAGTCCAAATGGGGTGGGCCCTAATCATCAGCCTCTCTAAATGAGTTCCCAGGTGCTGCTGCTGCAGGGGGACCCACTTAAGCCCCACAGGCGGGTGATCAAGCTGGCGTTCGACATCAAACCCGTTTGTGTTCAAGCTTGACCTCTCGATCGTGACACTCGGCTTCCTTTTGAAGGAGAGCTTCAAGAGAGTGAGGTGAGGAGGCGAGGGCAGGCCAAGTTAATAAGCTTTGAGAAACTCAAGAAGAGGCTTGGGGAGGTAGCTCCTAGCAGCTAAACCAGTTGTTCCCACTCTTAAGTGTGCATCAAATCACTGGTAAGCTTGTTAAAGAAGCAGATTTCCTGGGGCGCCTGGGTGGCTCGGTCAGTCAAGCGTCTGCCTTTGGCTCAGGTCGTGATCTCAGGGTCTTGGGATTGGGCCCTGTGTCTGGCTCCCTGCTCAGTGGAGAGTCTGCTTCTCCCTCTCCCTCTGCCCCCCCACCCCGCCCTGTTCATGCTCACTCGCTCTCTCAAATAAATAAAGCATCTTAAAAAAAAAAAAAAGCAGATTTCCTGCTTTCTCTCCCCTACCCCTGAATCTGGGATGGGGCCCAGGCAGCTGTATTTCGTAGAGAATAGCCAGGTGATTGTGAACTTGGTGGTTTACAGACCACACGCTGAGAAATGCTGACCCAAGCAATAAATCCAAAAGCTGCAATGGTCCAGGTGGTTATGAAAGAACAAATTTAACCTAAAGTTAAAGACTGAGCTTCAGGCCGCCGAAGAAGAGGACCTTACTTTTCCAGGGAGAGGGAGGTAGAACTTCCTGGGCACCTGCTAGTGCTGCGTGCTGTACTCTCGCTCATTTGGTCTTTGCATTTGGTCTGTTACTCATTTGACAGCAAAAACTGTCAGATGGGTAATATTGTGTCTTTTCTTGAGGACTTGGAGAACGGAAATGTAACTTGTCAAATGTCCTAGCTGACTAGGTAGAGCTAGGATTTGCCCCCAAGTCCCTTTTACCTCGAATCTCTGCGCGGGGCACAGCCGACCCGGGAGCTCAGTGAAAACGCAGGCTTTGAACCGGAGGCTGGAAGGTATATGAACAAGACAGACAGACAGTGGCTGTGATCTTCCGTAGCGGCGGGGCTGTCTGCCTCGCTCACTGCTGTTTCACCAGCGCCTAGAGACATGCTTGTCAAATCCTGTGTGCTCAGTAAATATTTCGTGAGTGACTGAGTGAATGAATGGCAGTTTGGGACAAGAGGAGGAGCTCGCCCTCTGGAAATAAAATCAGAGAATTGGATGTGATGCTCTGAGCCGGCGTCAAGCTGATGGGGTAAGATTGGGCACCGGTACGTAGGCTCACCACCAAGCAGTTTAAACCCCGAGAACCAAGTTAGAAAATTGGGTGGTGCATTTTGAAACGACTGTGTCGTGGGCTCTGTGGAACAGGGGTCACTGCAGGAGGGAGATGGAGCAAAGGTGAGCTGCTCTTCGTACTAGAAGAGAGAGTCTCCTGTTGTCTCAGGTGATGACCCTGGGAAGTTATCCAAGAGTTTGTGATGTTGGTGGACACCTGGCTGGCAGAGGGGCGAGGGCCACATTTTTGTTAGAAATTCCTTTATTTAGAACGTCTAGCATCCGTATTAAAATGTGACGAGATGTTAGTTTTTTGATTAGGAGAAGGCACATGCTAGGCTTAGACCACACTCTGATAATTGTCGCTTTATTACAGTAGTGGTCCGCTTAGCCGCTTCGAATCCTCTGCAGTGGTAAAGCAGCCATTACCTGGCAAGTGTGTGATGGAGCGGATCTGGGGTGGGGCTGGCACACCCCTGACGGGTACCCTGCTGATGCTTCGTGCCCTGGGACCTCACTGCCAGAGCCACTGATGAGGAGTAACTGTTGGTAATGGTTGGAGGGAGTGACGGGGAGATTATCCACATGTAATTGTTGGAGCATTGTGCTTTTAGTAGAAAACAAGAAAAACATCATTGCTTTTTTGGAACGTTTGGTAATTTTCAGGACTACTAAGCAATTACCTTTTTGTGGGGCTGTCTTGAACGTTCCATCAAAAAGACAAAACCGACCCACATTTGGGGTTTATAATGTACTCCAGGATTATAGTTATAACTGAAGTCTTTATCTCCTTCACTGGCCCTATATTATGACTTAGTACAATTGCCTACAATATGTTTCACAATTGTCGGTCTGCCCAAACAGGGGCTGGCATATGAATTCTAAAAGAGGTAATGACAAACCGCGCTCATCGCTCTTAGCTCCTGGATGTTCTCTGTGAGCCCGAAGAGAAGGAGCACAGTAGAACAATTGGAATTGGCACCTTTGATCTTAGCTCAATTAGTCCAGCTGTGGAACTATGAACCTGCAAAGTTTCATATCTATCAGAGACCAAGAATCACTCCTCTGTCTTCAGAGAAAGGAGAAGTTCAAGTGATTGTTTCATGGGTCCCTTTTCATTACAGCTGCCTTTTATCTTAAAAGGAAATTCAGTTCTAATTGCCTATTTTCTTTCTCAAAGGGGGATTTGTATTGTTCCATTTCCACCGTGTGTAGAGTTTGCCAAATTAATTTTTTCAAGAACTACCTCAGTGCATTTTGCCTTATTTGTGTGCATCTGTACTATAATTTTCTTTAAATATACATTTTTCTAAAAGAGTTATTTATTTTAGAGAGAGTGAGCGAGCAAAAGCACGAGTGGGAGGGGCAGAGGGAGAGAGGATACGAAGCTGACTCCGGCACTGAGCACGGAGCCTGACTCAGGGCTCGATCCCACCACCCTGAGATCAGGATCTGAGCCGAAACCAAGAGTCAGACGCTTGACTGGGCCACCCAGGCATCCCTAAATATACTTTTTTAAAATTTGAGTTTAAGGTATTTAAAAAGTTCAATCACTATCAGTAAATGCTGGCTACAAGTAGAAGGAAATTATCAAGTTTATATAAAGCTATTATAAACTTGATAAACTATTTGATTTTTCAAGGTTAATTTTTGAGCCATCATTTTTGCACATCAATTGTACACAAAAGCAATACTAGTGACCATAATTAGTGGGTGTTTAGTACTAATCTCGCTCTTTTTAAAAAGAATTCACATTGAGGGGCGCCTGGGTGGCACAGCGGTTAAGCGTCTGCCTTCGGCTCAGGGCGTGATCCCGGCGTTACGGGATCAAGTCCCACATCAGGCTCTGCTATGAGCCTGCTTCTTCCTCTCCCACTCCCCCTACTTGTGTTCCCTCTCTCGCTGGCTGTCTCTATCTCTGTCGAATAAATAAATAAAATCTTTAAAAAAAAAAAAAAAGCACATTGAAATGTCGTTTTCTAGCAGACACCATGAGTTAGAAGAAAGGGCAGTGAAGTTTGTTTTGTACTCACATTTCATCACAGCTTGGTTTTACGATACTGGGTAAGCTGCTTAACTAGGGTAAGCTGCTTAACTAGGCTGAGCGTCCATTGCCCCCTCTATGAAGTAAGGATAGTAAGTCCATTCTCTCCCACATACATTAGAGTTGATGCAAAGATTAAGTGAAAGATAGGTACTTGGTAAATCATACAGACTTTTAAAGCACTGTTTAAATGTAGGTTAACAGCCATAATCAAAAAAGAATAGTCCCCCTCTTTTTGTTGCCTGAGTCTGAAGGAATACCAAGAAACGCCATAACACAGCCCACAAAAGTGTGAGTTCAGGTGTAATGCAGTTGGTGATTGCCCCCTGTCTGGCCCTACGGTAGGTGTATGTTTATAACTTTTTAACTGACTGCCCAACTGCTTTGCAGAGTGATTGTACCATTTGACATTCCCACTGGCATTGTTGGAGAGTTCCAGTTGCTCTGTACCCTCACCAATAATTGGTACGGTCAATATATTTTTAAATTCTTAGCCATTCTAGGGGTATGAAGTAGTCTATCATTCTAGCTTTAATTTCCATTTCCCTGATAACTAATGATATTAAAGATCTTTTCATGAGCTTATTTGCCATCCATTTTTACATTTTCTTTGGTGAAGTGTCTGTTTAGTTTTCTTGCCGTTTTTAGAATGAGGTGTTTCTTATTATTGAGTTTTGACAGTTCTTTTGTATTCTAGATACAAGGCTTATATCAGATAAATATTTTGCAAATATTTTCTCCCTGTCTGACTTGCCTTTGTATTTTTGTAAAAATATCTTTGGAAGATGTGAGTTTGAAGTAAGGTCCAATTTATTATTATCATTTTTTGGCTTTATAATGTGTCCTTTTGGGTTCTATTCAAGAAATTTTTAAAAAGATTTTATTTATTTGAGAGAGAGAGCAAGGGAGTGAGCATGAGTGGGGGGAGGGGCAGAGGGGAGAAGCAGACTCCCGACGGTTTCGCTGGGAGCCTGCTTCTTTCTCTCCCACTCCCCCTGCTTGTGTTCCCTCTCTCGCTGGCTGTCTCTATCTCTGTCAAATAAATAAATAAAATCTTTAAAAAAAACAATGCAGATTGATGACATCATAATTTCTGTAGGTCGGGAGCCTGGCTTAGCTGAGTCCTCTGCTCAGGTACGTTTAAGGTGTCACCCAGGGCTCATCGCTCAGGGAGGCTTGATGGTGATAGACCTGTTTCCAAGCTCATTCAAGTTGTTTCCTTGCAGCTCTAAGACTAAAGATCTAGCTTTTTGCTGGTTGTCAGCCAGACGCCACCCTCAGCCCCTAGGGGGTCACCTGCGGTTCCTTGCCATGTGACCCTCTCAAAACACGATAGGGTCCTTCTTCAAAGCCACCGTGAGAGAAAGAGTGAGTCTGCTGCAGTATGGAATCTTACATAGTGTAACGTAATCATGGTAGTGCCATCCATCCTCTTCCCATTTTCAGCTAGTTAGAAACAAGGCACAGGTCCCGCTCACATTTCAAAGGGACAAGATGGCACCGAGGTGTGAACACCAGGTGGCAGGGCTCCCCGGGAGGCACCTTAAGGTCTCTCCACCATGGCCATGGAGTAGTTGCGTTCCCACTCGGGATCACTGCCAAACCCCCAGCTTTACTGGCCAGTGGTTCCCAACACAGGTGCTCTGAAGAATGCCCAAATGCCTAAAAGGATGTCCAGAAAATCTGAACCAAAAGATTAAAACAAATAAGCATACAAACTAAAAAAATAGCCACACTCTTAAAAAAATCTATTGTGGAGAATTTCAAACATACACAAAAGTAGAACAATATAATGACAATATAATTCATGTGTCTGTCATCTATACCTCACACCTGCCACCCCATGCTGGTCTGGCCGCCTGTATGCCCCCATCCACTGCCCCCTCTTGAGTAATTTGAAGCAAAGCCCTGGGCTTCCTAGCATTCCATCCATAAATATTTCTGTATAAATGTCTTAAAAAAACAGTTTTGAAAAACATAACCATTATGCCATTTTTTTCACCTAAAAATTAACGGTAGTTCTTTAAATGTTACCAAGTAGCCAGTGTTCCAATTTCCGATTATCTTATGTCCTCATTTACTGATAGTTTGAACCCAAATCCAAATAATATCTATACATTAAATATGTTGATAAGTCTTTTAAATCTCTAATCTGCAGACCCACTTCCATCTTTCTTTGTCTTTTTTTTTTTTTCTTGAAGTACTCATTTGTTGAGATTGGGTTTTGGTTTTGGGTGTTGTGGGTTTTTTTTTGGGGGGGGGGTTGTTTGTTTTTTGTTTTTGGTCCTGTTTCCCAGTCTGGAAATTGCTGACACACGACAATTTTAAAAAGTGAGCTTATTGCAAAATCAACTCCACAAATACTCTTCAAAGATTTACTAAATGTTCTTTTTCTCGGTAATTATGTCATCTTTCTTTACTTTTCTTTCCTCCCTGCTTCCTGAATTCATTTCTCTTGATCACCTCTGAATCAATAACAAAAAGTTTTGCAAAACTGCCATCTGCTTTCCCCTGGGATTTATATCTTAAAACAAATTTTCCTCAATTGAATTCAAATTGAATAAGAGCATTGAAACCAAGGATCCCTCATTAGACAGTTTGTTATTTCAAAGCATTTTCTATTTACCATGCCTTATTTAGAATCCAGTATAATCCTGTGAAGGCAATTCTGTTTGTTCAAAATGGTGTATAATTGGGAATAATTGCAATTCCCTATCTGACATAAAGTCTCTCAAGTTTTTTTATTAGAGAAATTTAATTTATTAGAAACATTGTACCATCTGAATCTATTAATGTAACATTCCTTTTAATTTATATTCCAAATTAATGAGGTTGTACTACATCAGGAAATAATCACAATTTTAAATCTGTCTTAAAAATCATTCACCAGAAGTTTGCATTGATTTCTTTTTTGAATTTATTTTTATAACATCATTATAATACATGCACATACTGGAAAAAGTCAGTAGGACTCTTAGGCTTATTAAAGAAACCCAACGACTCAACAATCCCTTTCCCTACCAGCCCTCACCCCGATTCTTGTTTCCTATAGACACTCAGCATTTGACAATCAACTTCGCAGAATGTTGTGGACATTTCTCATCCACTGTCATTGCCTTGTTTCCTCTGCCCTGGGGGATTACACCTTTTATTTATTTTTATTTTTTGGGTTGGGGGGGATATACCTTTTTAATTCTTTCTCTTTAATTCTTGTGGTATTTGGGAGGAAGAGATACATGCATATATGTTCAGTTTTCCATATTTAAGCCTTTAGTTTGCCGTATTTTCACTTTCTAGTTCCTTCCTTGATAGCCCAGAATGGTGTAAAAGTTGGCACCCAACCCCTCTACCCCCGATGTCTCCATTTTATTTGAGGAGGTGGGTCTTTGGGCTGTCGCAACAAAGTGTCATCCTGTAGTTTCTAGTGCCATCTCCTGGCTCCCAGGGGGCGGTGGTGTGTATCCCTCTTTGTCACGGAATGGCCCTCCCCAGAGCACCATATGGCCCTGTGAGAATGTCTGTTGAGGCCTCTTCTCTCTTGACCTTTCTCCCTCAGAGGGACTGTAGCGTTGGTCGCAGGCCTGCAACACTGAGGCCCACCCCCACGTGTCACCTGACTCGTCTGTCTTTGGGGCACGTCCCCCCCCGCATCTCTTACGACGCGACGCCGAAGAGGTTAGGGAGTGACCTTTGCGCAGTGGTGTGCTGGTTTAACTGTTGGCCCTCCCGGAGGGAAGTAAGCCCAGGTTGGTGGCATTTGGCAGTTTCCGGGGTGCTACGTACCCCCACAGCTGATTTCGGCTACCAGCGTGACCGGGCGCTCGCGGGCAAGGCGCACCCCGGCCTCTCGGAGCCGCGCGAGCGCACTCCTGCCCGGCGCTGCTTTCGGGAGCGGGTCTGCGGAGTCCAGAATGAAGTCGTTTCTCCTCGCGAAGCTGTTCAGTCGCTCCTGCCTGGATCCTCCCGCCGGGCGACTGGGCCAGCCCTTGGCTGGCGCCCAGTGTGTCTGAAGCGGAGACTCGACTCCCGGTTACGACAACTCCCACCGCCTTGGGTTTGTCTTGACTGTGGGCTTAACATGTGTGTTCTGGGTCGATCTTAATTCTCCATTTTTCCTCCACTTTGCTAGCGTCAGAAGAACCTCTTTGTAAAAGTAATCGTGTGCGCTGGTAAGAGACTGATGGTACACAGACATGGTGTTTTGTCCAGGTAAACTCACTCACGCTGCATCCCGGCGACGAAGAAGCAGGTCACTGCGCTTCCTTATTCTGCAGGTGTGTTGATGACGCTTTGTTTCTTCCACAGTTGACAGGCCTGTCAGAGTCTACGCGGATGGAATATTTGACCTCTTCCATTCTGGTCACGCAAGGGCACTTATGCAAGCAAAAACCCTGTTTCCCAACAGCTACTTGTTGGTTGGAGGTAAGAATTGCATTTTCTCTCTGTCTAGAAAATTCCTTTGTAATGTGCTTCCTGAAAAAGACCCCTTTCAGAGTTCCATTGTTAAAATCTCACATGGTTATTACTCCCACTTCAGCCGATACCGGCTCACTTGTTGGCTGCCTGAAATTTAACGTGACGTTTAAAAAGCTGTAGGGGAAGTTACATCATGGGATTATGCGCCACTGACTCCCAGAGAGAGACAGACTAGTAACACCACCAAGTGCAACCGCTTCATGTTTTCCATCAATGCCTTTTTTCTTGTGAGTGAGCCATGATCAAAGTTATGTTTTTAGAATTTTCTGGAAGGTTAGGAGAAAAGCAATGTTATTTTGATTTCAAATCAGAGAGAGCTGAGGGGCTTAAGGATGATTAAGGTTAAACAAGGTCATTGTCTTTTTGTGTGGCCCACCGCACTTAGGTCGATGCTGCGCGAACTGTAGTGGCTTACAATAACCTCGTTAATGGAGTGGATGTACGGTGTGTTAAAGAAATGGAGATTTACGTACCTGGGTAATTTGAGTTCACAGTGAAGGAAATGGCTTGTTTCATAAGCTTGTGGAAGAAGGGTGGTTAGATGTGGATGGAAATTTTCCTCCTCCAGAAGGCCTACCGATTTCAGTTTGGGTGAAGGGGATAGTACCTGCCTAGGGAGACCTGCATCTCACCTCTATAGCTTCTGGAAGCAGCGTATCCTTTCGTGGTGATCAGTTTTTGTGCCATTAGCTGAACTAGGCACCGTCAACCCTTAAACCCCTACTGTGAGGAAAAAGGTGCTGTTAAGAGACCATGTCTCTGTTTTAAAAGTATTTTGTTACCTCCTGCAAGTTTAAGACTACGACTTGGATATTTGAGAAGCACTTTCTACAGATTTTACTGATGATGGTGACCACGTGATTATTATTTTTTTATAATAATATTTTTTATTATATTATGTTAGTCACCATACAGTACATCCCTGGTTTTTGATGTAAAGTTCAATGATTCATTAGTTGCATATAACACCCAGTGCACCATGCAACACGTGCCCTCCTCACTACCCATCACCAGTCCATCCCATTCCCCTACCCCCCTCCCCTCTGAAGCCCTCAGTTTGTTTCTCAGAGTCCATAGTCTCTCATGCTTCATTCCCCCTTCTGATTACCCCCCCCTTGATTATTGAATGGAATTCTTTATGGAAGGAAGAGATGATAAAAGACAATGAGTACCTGACGAGTCATGCAGAGGGCACCCAAGGGAGGCAGAGAACCCATCTGCTGGTCATTTCTTTCTATCCTGCGTAGAAGACCATTTCTGGAAGAAGCACTACCACCTGGAGTGTGGTCCTGAGCTGCTGAGGCCCTGCGGAGACCTCTGCAGTGTTTTGGGGACCCGAGGTAGGAGGTGGCTTGATGTGGGTCACACTTAACGGGAACACTAGCCATGGCTGTGGGTGCTCCCAAGGGCCATGGTATCGGAGCTCAGTTACTGCGAGGGGCATTGTGGTAGCAAACGCGTTTTGATAAAATTGTGGACAAGTACAATCTTCCCGTGTAGCAGTTGCCTTCCTCCGAAACACAGCGTCTATCACAGCTATCCCAGAAATACCTTGTGATTAGAAGAAAAACAAAATTAGTTTCTAAACTAAAATGATTTAAAACAATAGTGCAGGGACGTTCAGAAATGTTTCATGTTGTGCGAAAAATCACCCACAGAGAAGCTGCCAGCTAAATGCTGGTAACCACCTCCAATTATTGTGACAACTAAAGATGCCCCACAAATTTCCTGAAGTGTGTTCTAGGGAATGATGAGGCCCCTGCTGATGATTATCGTCTTAGGCTAGGGGTCTTCAGACTTTCTTCCCCACGATCCCTGTAAGAATTTTGAAAAACTAAATACCTTTTTGCAGTTTTTTTTAGGTTGACAACTAAGATTTCCTAAGTTTAAATAGTTGTGAAAGAAACTTTTTTTTTTTTAAAGATTTTATTTATTTGACAGAGACAGCCAGCGAGAGAGGGAACACAAGCAGGGGGAGTGGGAGAGGAAGAAGCAGGCTCCCAGCGGAGGAGCCTGATGTGGGACTCGATCCCAGAACGCCGGGATCATGCCCTGAGCCGAAGGCAGACGCTTAACGACTGCGCCACCCAGGCGCCCCCCCCTTTTTTTTTTTTTTAAAAGATTTTATTGAAAGAAACTTTTTAAAAAAGATTTTATTTATCTGTCAGAGAGAGAGAAAGAGAATGAGCACAAGCAGGGGGAGCGGCAGGCAGAGGGAGAAGCAGGCTCTCTGCTGAGCAGGGAGCCCGATACGGGACTCGATCCCAGGACCCTGGGATCATGGCCTGAGCCGAAGGCAGACGCTTAACTGACTGAGCCACCCAGTCATCCCCTCAATAAACAATTTTTTAAGGGAAGTTTTATGTTCACAGCCAAATTGAGCAGAAAGGACAGAGAATTCCCACACGCCCAAACAGGCATAGCCTCCCTCGTCATCAACATCCCTGACCAGAGTGATACGTTGGTTACAGTCCATGAAGCTATACCAGCACGTCACGTCACCTAGAGTCCGCAGCTGATGTTAGACTTTGCTCTTAGTGTGGCACATTCTATGGGTTTTGGCAAACGCGTAATGACATGTATCCACTATTGTCACATTGTACATACAGAATTAGTTTCACTGCCTTAAAAATTCTCTGTGCTCTGCATCTCTCCTCCCAGCCCACGGCAACCACTTATCTTCTTACCGATTCTACCGGTTTTTTCCAGAGTGTTATGTAGTTGGGATTTTAGAGTATGAATCTTTTTCAGATTGGCTTTTTTCACGTAGTGATACATATTTAAGGTTCCTCCATGTCTTTTCATGGCTTGCTAGTTCACTCGTTAGTGCTGAATAATAAAATAATACTCCATTGTCTGGATGTACCACAGTTCATCCATTTACTTACCGAAGGACACCTGGGTTGCTCCCAAGTTTGGGCAATTATGAATAAAGCTGCTATAAACATCCGTATGCAAGTTTTTATGTGGACATAGGTTTTCAACTCCTTTGGGTAAATACCAACCAAGGAGCATGATTGCTGGATTGTAAAGAGTATGTTAAGTTTTGGGGCACCTGGGCGGCTCAGTTGGTTGAGCATCTGACTCTTGGTTTCAGCTCAGGTCATGATCTCAGGGTCGTGGGATTGAGCCCCGAGTCGGGCTCCGTGATCAGTGCAGAGTCTGCATGAGGCTCTCCCCTCTCCCCGCAACTTGCACGTGCGCACGCTCTCTCTCTCTTTTCCTCTAAAATAAATAGGTAAAATCTTTTTAAAAAAGAGTATGTTAAGTTTTGTAAGAAACTGCCAAACTGTTCCAAAGTGGCTGTCCCACCTTGTGTTTCTGCCTCAGTGCACGAGAGTTCCTGCTGCTCCACGTCCTCGCCAGCATTTCGTGCTGTCAGTGTTTTGCATTTTGGCCTCTGTTATATGTATAGAGTGGTATTTCATTGTTGTCTAATTTTGCAATTCCCTGATGACATAAGATGTTGAACATCTTTTCATATGCTTACTTGCCATCTGTATATCTTCTCTGGTGAGGTGTGTGTTCAGATCTTCTGTCATTTTTTAAAATCTGGTTGTTCATTTTCTTATTAGGGTTTAAGTGTTCCTTGTATAGTTTGGATAACAGTCCTTTACCTCTTCTGTCTTTTTCAGTTATTTTTTCCCAGTCTGTGTTTTTTCTCATTTCCTTGACATTGTTTTTCACAGAGCCTCAGTTCCTAATTTTAACTAAGTCCAGTTTATCACTTATGTCTTCAATGGGCCATGTCTTCCGTGTTGTATCTAAAAATCACTGCCATACCCGAGGTCATCTAGGTTTTCTAGGAGTTTTATATTTCTGTGTTTTACATTTAAATCTAGGATCCATTTTGAGTTAATTTTTGTGAAGAGTATAAGATTTGTGTCTAGAGTATTTTTTTTTGCATGTGGATATCCAGTTTTTAGCACCATTTGTTGAATAGACTATTTTTGCTATATTGTCTTGCCTTTGCTCCTTTGTCAGATATCAGTTGACTATGTTTGTGTGGGTCTATTTCTAGGCTCTCTTTTCTGTTCCACTGCTCTGTTGGTTCTTTCACCAGTTCTATACCTTCTTGATTACTTTAGCTTTATGGTAAGTAGTGAAGTTGGGTAGTGTTGAGTCTTCAAATTTTATTCTACTTCTCCAATATTGATGTGGCTGTTCTGGGTCTTCATAAACTCCATATAAACTTTAGAATCAATTTATCAAATTGTTGACACAAAATAAGTTGCTGATATTTTGATTGGGATTGCACTGAATCTATAGATGCGTTAACATCTTGACAATACTGAATCTTCCTATTCATGAACATAGAATATTTCTCCATTTATTTTGTTCTTTAATATCTTTCATCAGAGTTTTGTGGTTTTCTTCATATAGATCTTATAAATATTTTGTTAGATTTATAGCTAAGTATTTCATTTTGGGGAGGGGAGGTGCTAATGTAAGCAGTAATACATTTTTAATTTCTTTTTTTTTAAGATTTTATTTATTTATTTGACAGAGATAGAGACAGCCAGCGAGAGAGGGAACACAAGCAGGGGGAGTGGGAGAGGAAGAAGCAGGCTCATAGCAGAGGAGCCTGATGTGGGGCTCAATCCCGTAACACTGGGATCACGCCCTGAGCCGAAGGCAGACACTCAACCGCCGAGCCACCCAGGCGCCCCGACATTTTTAATTTCTAAAACTCATTCATTCATTGCTCGTATGTAGGGAGGTGATTGACTTTCATATATCAAACTTGTATCCTGCAACCTTGCTGTTGTTGCTTATTAGTTCTAGGTTTGTTTGTTTGTTTGTTTGTTTTTTGCTAAGTTCTTGTAAATTTTCTACATAGGTGGTCATAAAATGATTCTATTTCTTTCTTCCCTGTCTGTTTTTCTTGGCTTATTGCACTAGCTAGGACTTCCAGGACAATGTTGAAAAGCAGTGGTAACAGGGGATGTCATTGCCTTCCTCCTGATCTTACTGGAAAAACTTCAACTTTCTCTCCATTAAGTGTGATATTAGCTGTAGGTTTTTTTTGTAGATAGTGTTTATCAAGCTGAGGAAGTTCTTCTCTATTCCATTTTCTGAGAGTATTTATCATGGAGTATTGGATTTTATCAAATGCCTTTTCTCCATCTGTTGGTAAGATCTTGTGGTTTTCTTCTTTGGGTTGTTGATGTGATGGATTCCATTAATTGATTTTCAAATGTTGAACCAGCCTTGCATACCTGAGATAAATCCCACTTGGTCATGGTATATAATTCTTTTTATATATTGATGGATTTGATGTATTAATATTTTGTTGAAGAGTTTTGCATCCATTTTCATGAGACAACTTGGTCTGAGTTTTTTTTCTTACAATGTCTTTTTTTGATTTTGGTATTAGGGTAATGCTGGCCTCCTAGAATGAGTTAGGAGGTATTCCCTCTGCTTCTGTCTTCTGGAAGAGATTGTAGAGAATTAGTATAGTTTATTCCTTAAGTGTTTGGTAGAATTTACCAACAAACTCATCTGGGCCTGGTGTTTTCTCTTTTAGAAAGTTATTAGATATTGATTCACTTTTTAAAATAGATATAGGCCTATTCATATTGTCTGTTTTTTCTAGTGTAAGTTTTGACAACTTGTGTCCTTCAAGGAATTTGTCCATTTTGTGTAGGTTACCAAATTATGGAGTTGCTTGTAATATTCCTTTATTATCCTTTTAATGTTCATGAGATCAGCAATAATGTCCCCTCTCGAGGATCCTATATTAATAATTTGAGTATTTTCTCTTTTTTCTTAGCTTAACTAGAGGCTTACAAATTTTATTGATCTTTTGAAAGAACCAACTTTTGGGTTCATTGGTTTTTCTCTATTGGTTTCTATTTTCAATTTCATTAGTTTCTGTTCTGATTTTTATTATTTCTTCTGCTTACTCTGAATTTAATTTGCTGTTCTTTTTCTAGTCTCCTAAGGTGGAAGCTTAGATTATTGACTTCAGATATTTAGAGTTTTTAGACTTTCTTTTTCCCCCAATATATACATTTAATGCTACATATCTCCCTCTAAGCTGTTTTCTCTGCATTCCACACATTTTGATAAGCTGTGTTTTCATTTTCATTTACCTCAAAATATTTAAATATTTCTGTTGAGATTTATTTATTTTTTACCCGTGTCTTATTTAGAAGTGCGTTGCTTAATCTCCAAGTATTTGGGGGATTTTCCAGCTATCTGGATTCCTAGTTTAATTCCACTGTGGTCTGAGAACAGACATTGTATGTTTTCTATTCCTTTAAATGTGTTATGACGTGTTTTATGGCCCAGAATGTTGTCTGTCTTGGTGAATGCTTCATGTGAGCTTGAGAACTTGTGTATTCTGCTGTGGTCGGTTGAACTAGTCAGTAGGTGTCAATTATATCCAGCTGATTGATGGTACTGTTGAGTTAAACTATGTCCTTGTTTATTTTCTGTCTGCTAGGTCTATCTGTTTCTGATAGAGGGGTGTTAAAGCTTCCAACTCTTATAGTGGATTCATCTATTTCTCCTTGCAGTTCTAACAGTTTTTGCCTCATGCATTTTGACTCTCTTTTTCGGCACATCCACATTAAGGATTGCCATGTCTTCATGGAGTATTGACCCGTTTATCATTATGTAATGCCCCTCTCTTCTTGATAACTTTCCTTGTTCTGCAGTCTACTCTGTCTGAAATTAATGTACCTACTTCCACGTCCTCGATCCTTTTTAATGTATATATGTTCTTATATTTAAAAGGGGTTTTTTTGTAGACAACATACAGTTGGGTCTTGTTTTTTGATCCACAATCTCTGTCTTATAATTGATAAATGTAGACCATATGTGTTCCAAGTGATTATTGCTATAGTTGGTTGAATGTATACCATATTTTTTCTGTCTTCTGATTGTTGCCTTTGTGTTTTGTTCCTACGTGTATCTTCCACACTTTTTCTGCCTTTTTGGTTTTAATTTAGCATTTTATGATTCCATTTTCTCTCCTTTCTTAGCATATCAATTATACTTCTTTTTTATTGTACTCATTGTTTTATTTTTATTTATTTTTATTTTTTTATTATTACAATATGTTAGTCACTATACAGTACATCGTTAGCTTTTGATGTAGTGTTCCATGATTCATTGGTTGTGTATAACACCCAGTGCACCATGCAATACGTGCCCTCCTTAATACCCTTCACTGGGATAGCCCATCCCCCCCAAAAAAAACTCTGTTTCCCAGAGTCCATAGTCTCTCATGGTTCGTCTCCCCCTCTGAATTCCCCCCTTCATTTTTCTCTTCCTTCTCCTAATGATCTCCCTGCTATTCCTTATGTTCCACAAATAAGTGAAACCATATGATAGTTGTCTTTCTCAGCTTGACTTACTTCACTTAGCATAATCTCCTCCAGTTCCATCCATGTTGATGCAAATGTTGGGTGATCATTCTTTCTGATAGCCTAGTAATATTCCATTGTATATATGGACCACATATTCTTTATCTACTCCTCTGTTGAAGGGCATCTCAGCTCCTTCCATAGTTTGGCTATTGTGGACATTGCTGCTATGAACATTGGGGTGCATATGGCCCTTCTTTTCACTACATCTGTATCTTTAGAGTAAATACCCCATAGTGCAATTGCTGGGTTATAGGGTAGCTCTATTTCTAACTTTTTGAGGAACCTCCACGCTGTTTTCCAAAGTGGCCGTACCAACTCGCATTCCCACCAACAGTATAAGAGGGTTCCCCTTTCTCTACATCCTCTCCAACATTTGCTATTTCCTGCCTTGTCTATTCTTGCCATTCTAACTGGTGTAAGGTGGTATCTCAATATGGTTTTGATTTGAATTTCCCTGATGGCTAATGATTTTGAACATTTTTTCATGTGTCTGTTAGCCATTCATATGTTTTCATTGGAAAAGTGTCTGTTCATATCTTCTGCCCATTTTTTGATTGGATTATTTGTGTTATGGGTGTTGAGTTTGAGAAATTCTTTGTAGATCTTGGATACCAGTCTTTTATCTGTAGTGTCATTTGCAAATATCTTCTCCCATTCCGTGAGTTGCCTCTTTGTTTTGTTGACTGTTTCCTTTGCTGTGCAGAAGCTTTTTATCTTGATGAAGTCCCAGTAGTTCATTTTTGCTTTTGTTTCCCTTGCCTTTGGAGACATGTCATGAAAGAGGTTGCTGTGGCCGATGTCGAAGTTACCGCCTATGTTCTGCTTTAGGATTTTAATGGATTCCTGGTCTTTTATCCGTTTAGAGTTTATCTTTGTGTATGGTGTGAGAGAATGGTCGAGTTTCATTCTTCTGTATATAGCTGTCCAATTTTCCCAGCACCATTTATTGAAAAGACTGTCTTTTTCCCATTGGATATTTTTTCCTGCTTTGTCAAAGATTAGTTGACCATAGAGTTGAGGGTCCATTTCTGGAGTTTCTTTTCTTTTCTTTTCTTTTTTTTAAAGATTTTATTTATTTATTTGACAGAGAGATAGAGACAGCCAGTGAGAGAGGGAACACAAGCAGGGGGAGTGGGAGAGGAAGAAGCAGGCTCATAGCAGAGGAGCCTGATGTGGGGCTCGATCCTATAACGCCGGGATCACGCCCTGAGCTGAAGGCAGAAGCTTAACCACTGTGCCACCCAGGCACCCCATGGAGTCTCTTTTATGTTCCATTGATCTACGTGTCTGTTTTTGTGCCAGTACCATGCAGTCTTGATCACAGCTTTGTAGTATAGCTTGAAATCAGGCAACGTGATGCCCCCAGCTTTGTTTTTCTTTTTCAACATTTCCTTGGCGATTCAGGGTCTTTTCTGGTTCCACACGAATTTTAGGATTGTTTGTTCCAGCACTTTGAAAAATGGCATTGGTATTTTGATCAGGATGGCGTTGAAAGTATAGATTGCTCTGGGCAGCATAGACATTTTAACTATGTTTATTCTTTTGATCCATGAGCATGGAATGTTTTTCCATCTTTTTGTGTCTTCTTCAATGTCTCTCATCAGTGTTCTGTAGTTTCTAGAGTATAGACCCTTTACCTCTTTGGTTAGGTTTATTCCGAGATATCTTATGGTTTTTGGTGCTCTTGTAAATGGAATCGATTCCCTAATTTCTCTTTCTTCAGTCTCATTGTCAGGGTATAGAAATGCAACTGATTTCTGTGCACTGATTTTGTATTCTACCGCATAACTGAATCCCTTATGAGTTCTAGTAATTTGGGGGTGGAGTCTTTTGGGTTTTCCACATAAAGTATCATGTCATCTGCGAAGAGAGAGAGTTTGACTTCTTTGCCAACTTGAATACTGTTTATTTTTTTTTGTTGTCTGATTGCTGTTGCTAGGACTTGTAGTACTATGTTGAACAATAATGGCGAGAGTGGGCATCCTTGTCGTGTTCCTGATTTTAGGCGAAATGCTCACAGCTTTTCCCCATTGAGAACGATATTCACTGTGGGCTTTTCATAGATGGTTTTGGTGAAATTGAGGAATGTACCCTCTATCTCTACACTCTGAAGGGTTTTAATCAGGAAAGGATGCTGTATTTTGTCAAATGCTTTTTCTGCATCAATTGAGAGGACTATATGATTCTTGTCTCTTATTTATGTGTTCTATCACACTGATTGATTTGCAAATGTTGAACCACCCTTGCATTCCAGGGATGAATCCCATCTGGTCGTGATGGATAATCCTTTTACTGTACTGTTGGATCCTATTAGCTAGGATCTTGTTGACAATTTTGGCATCCATATTCATCAGGGATGTGGGTCTGTAATTCTCCTTTTTGACGGGGATCTTTGCCTGGTTTTGGGATCAAGGTAATGCTGGCCTCATAGGATGAGTTTGGTTGTTTTCCTTCTGTTCCTATTTTTTGAAATAGCTTCAGGAGAACAGGTATTATTTCTTCTTTGAATGTTTGGTAGAATTCCCCAGGGAATCCATCAGGCACTGGACTCTTCTCTTTTCACTTTTTTAGTGGTTGTCCTAGAGTTTACAATATACATTCTAAACTAATCCAAGTCCACTTTCAAACAACGCTATACTATTGGTACAAGCACCTTGTAAAAAGAAAATATTTCTTATTCCTCCCTGCCATCCCTTGTACTGTTGCATTCATTCATAATTGAATATATTGTTGCTGTTACTACATTGAACAAACTGTTTCTGTTAGATGAATTAAGAGAAATAAAATGTTTTGTCTTATCTTATTCTTGAATCCTTCTTCTTCCTTTATGTAGATTTGAATTTCTGACCCAACATTTTCCTCCTCCCTAAAGAACTTTTTTTTTTAAAGAAGAAAATTTTTTTCCAAAGATTTTATTTATTTATTTGACAGAGAGATTGAAAGCCAGCGAGAGAGGAAACACAAGCAGGGGGAGTGGGAGAGGAAGAAGCAGGTTCCCAGTGGAGCAGGGAGCCTGATGTGGGGCTCGATCCCAGAACGCCAGGATCACGCCCTAGCCGAAGGCATACGCTTAACGCCTGCACCACCTAGGCGCCCCTAAAGAAATTTTAAAAGCATTTCTTGTGCAGCAGGTCTACTGGAAAGAAATTCCCTCATTTTTTGTTTGTTGGAGGAGGTCTTTATTTCTTCTTCTGTTTCGAACGATAATTTTACAGGGTACAGAATTCTAGGTTGGTGGGGTTTTTTCTCTGAATACTAAGTATTTCACTCCATTCTCTTCTTGCTCCCATTGTTTCTGTGGAGACATCCATTGTATTTTTACCCTTGCTCCTCCATTGGTAAGCTGCTTTCATCCTCTGGATTCTCTTGAGACTTTTTTCCTTGGGGATTTTTCCTGTTGAGTGTTCTCTGACATTTAAATGAGATGAGTAGGGTTTTATGATTTGTGGATGAATATGTTATTGCTAGAATGAGACAGGGTTTAACATTGATTTTCTTCTTCTTCTTCCTTATTATAGATTTAAGTGCTGAAATATTTTGTTTACACAAATATTTAGATGGGAATGGAAGAAGTTTGTTATAGTGATGCCACTCAGTCTTTGAACTCCTGAGTTATTTGTCATGTATCACAAAAATAATTTATTGCTGTCAACAAAATAATTTTAATGGTCTATCAAGTGATAATTTATTAAGGTCCTCTTTCTAATTTGAGGCAAGCAATGGATTAGAAATGACCTGACCTGCAAGATTTGTTTCCAAGCTATGCGAATCATTTGCTTTCTTTCTTTCTGGGAAGTATAACAAAAAGGCTTTACCAAGATTTACCAAATGATTCCTAATTATAACCCTTACTTTTTTACTTGAAAGCAACTTGCTTAACTAGATATACTTAGGAAAGGTTGGGGAAATGAAAATATTGGTAATTTCATTATACCTCTGTCAATCCAATAATTTTTGATAAAATGGTTTTATCGTTTTCTTAAAACTTAAAAAAAAAACCCGGAAACCTTGGGGCTGCAGTTTTTGCTTACTAAATCTGCAGAAAACGCTACCTAACCTAATTGGCAAAGGTAGTCTTTACTGTCAAACCCACTCAAAAACTTGGAGAAAAAGTCTTTCCAATTCAAATATGTTCATGTATTTCAGGAAGCCTTATGAAAACCACTGAGAAATACATTATAGAATGCATTGTATGAAACAGAATCAGTCAGATTAAATTATGTAGCTGTAATATAATAAGTTGTAAACAAGACAATAAATCATTATGCTTAATTTATAGTAATGCAATGTAATTTATAGGTAAAATAGTACCATATTTATAAGGAGAGGCATGATAAAAAGACATGTTATTTCTTCTCTAAATATTGGTACGTGTGTGTGTGTGTGTGTGTGTGTGTTAAACTCTGGTGTTTGGCTTTTGGGGAAAATTAAATAAAATCAAATGTAAAAATCAGAAATGACTTATTTATCTTTATTAGATACCATAGGTACACTTCCCCTATGTATTTAAGAATAGAAAAGTGAATATACTACTAAAAAAATAATTTGGCAGTACATATTTTGTGCTAGGAGGAGATAGAAAATAATGCATATTTAGAAGAGGAAATAGGATAAGGATTTTCTATAAATGGAGTAAGTTTTATAATGTGATCTGATAAAATAGATCTTAGCTTCCTTTTAAAATAATGCATATGGAATCTGGAAAAAAGCATGTAAATGTTTTATCCATGTGTTTATTCCAATGTATTTTGAGAAAATTGATAATTCTAGAAAATATTCCAGTTACATTTCTAAGATGCAGTGGTATCAGCCTATACAGCTTTGCCTTATTGAGCTGATTTTGAAGTGAATAGCTGGGAAAAATGCTTACTCTTAACTAAAAGAGAAAAGGCATTTCTAGGATTCAATATGAGTATTGAGAATAGCTGGGAAAATGCTTACCCTTAACTACATGAAAAAGCCATTTTTAGCATTCAATATTTCTTTCCATTGCTCCTTTTGCTTTGAATTCCTGGGCCTCATCCCTCAAGATCCTTGCATCCTTTGACAATAGTTGGGAGAATGAAAAGGCACAATTGTTAGGCAACAGTTTGCATTCTTCTCCACTCTACTGTAATTAGTTTCCAACACCTGGCTTTACCTATAACAGAAATCTCTGTAAGACAGGAAGCTTTTAGAGATTCATGGTGTTTGCAGTAGTCATTAAGCAAGATCTCCCTTTGGTTTGGCCTGGAGCCTTAACCCTCTTCCCCTTGCAATGCAGCACAGTAAGATTTGGATGGTGTCTTTCTTTTGGATAGTGGAGTAAGGGTGGTTTTGGACACACGGGTTTTCTCTGGGACCATTAATTTTAGGAATGGGTGCCTTTGGAAGTTGAGGATCTGGAAATTGAGTCCTTTAAAGCTTCTTGTGTTTGGATATCTCCTAAAAAGTCTTGGTGTATCCCCAAGGGTATGTGTACCCTAATTCAAAGACCATTACCTTTAGACTATCTTTCTTGAGTATCATAAGCCACTTTTAATGGCAGACAGTTCTATCCTGAGGAAAGTTAGGGAGTCCTTTACGAATTGGTATCCTGTGTTGTTGGTTGAAAGATGGGCTCTTGCAATGATGCGTGTAGTTAGCAGATAAAATGTTTATGGTGAATTGAAAGAACCTGCTGTAATAATGTTGGGGCCCGTATGTCTACAGGTGGGTTTGCTGTAGGAGTTTCCCTGGGTGGAACAAGGGCTTCGCTCAGGAAACCACTCTGGTCAGGGCAAGTGCACAGAAAGCTGCTTGGCATAATAGTTGGTATTTGGTAGAAATAATTGATTCAAAGACCAGAAACTGCGATAAGTGGAAGTACTACGTTCTGCTTCTCAACCGTGGGCAAAAACCGACACAAAATGCCATGGTTTTGTACTATGATTATAATATCTGCATCTCTATTTAAGCATTATGGCCAGTAATAATTTGAAAACTCATTCATGTAAGCCTACCTCATTGACATTATTTTAGTGAATTGAAACTACCAATTGTAGAGCCCTTTTTTCTTCTTAATTTAAAAGCTGGTGTCATTTAACCAGAAACAACAGGTGTTGGCGAGGATGTGGAGAAAGGGGAACCCTCTTACGCTGTTGGTGGGAATGCAGGCTGGTGCAGCCACTCTGGAAAACAGTACGGAGGCTCCTCAGAAAGTTAAACACAGAACTATCCTATGATCCAACAATTGCACTGCTAGGTTTTTACTCAAAGAATCCAAAAATACTAATTCAGAGGGATACGTGCACCCTGATGCTTATAGATGCTTATAGCAGCGTTATCTACAATAGCCGAACTATGGAAACAGCTCAGTGTCCATCAACTGATGAATGGATAAAGATGTGGTGTATACACACAATGGAATATTAACGCAGCCATCAAAAAGAATGAAATCTTGCCATTTACAACAATGTGGATGGAGCTAGAGTATATTATGCTGAGTGAAATAAGTCAGAGAAAGACAAATACCATATGATCTCACTCATATATGGAATTTAAGAAAAAAACGAGCAAAGGGAGAAAAAGAGACAAACTGAGAAACAGACTCTTTATAGAGAACAATCTGAGGGTTACCAGAGGGGAGGGAGTGAGGGGATGGGTGAAACAGGTGAGGGGGATGAAGGAGGGCACTTGTGATGAGCACCGGGTGGTGGATGGAAGTGTCCAATCACTATATTGTAGACCTGAAGCTAGTATTACACTGTGTCACCTAACCAAAATTTGAATAAAAACTTAAAAAAATAAAAACATAAGTTAATATCATTTAAAAACAAGCCAAGAAATTGAAATTTATATCAGAATTTTTTCCCTAAAATATTTTTTTAAGGCTATGAGTCAGCAAATACCTACTTCGCCCTCATAGGAGGGGAATAAAAAATGACAACAATGAATGTAATAGTACCCCTACTATAGTAGACATAAATATTATTCCGTAAACTTGGGTTTAAGTTCACTTGTACTTTAACTGAAATTAAATATTCCGCGAGGACTCCATTTTGCCTGACTGGTGGGAAATTGAATCTCAGTCCTTGTTGGGCTGTCTTCACCTCCGCAGAGTCAAAGGAGATTCCAAAATGTTTACAGAAACAAGAGAGGGGCTTCCAGTCTTGAGCCCAGCGCCATTGAGCCTGTGCAAGGTGAGGCACCTGCAGTGTGCGCACGTGAACCCCCTGTGCCCAGGGCGCCGTGTCATCATCCCTCTTGGGGCTCTGCCACTGGCCCTGCTGCTTATGGGATCCTCACACCTTTGGCCTCTTCCTCATCTGGAGGACTCTACTCTCTCTTTGTCTCTTTCCTTACAGAATTCCTCTAATGAGTTCTGGTGTGGAGGAAACAGCAGCCAGGAAGGCAGGCTGTGTACCAGCAACTTGAACTTAACAGCTTCTGTGGGGGAGTTTGTACCAGGAGACTGGGCACCTGCTTGGAATGGGGGCAGGGAAAAGACGGAGCTCAAAACAAATGAATATCCGCAGTGATGGTTTTATACTACTATCAATAAATGGCAAACGTTATTGAACATACTCTTTCCTCAGATGATCACATTTAATTATCAAAATTCTGCCATGTTTTAAAGACGGATGCCTGGGTCTTAAGAGACTTTGAGTCATTTTCCTAGTTTTAAGCAGCAGAGCGGGGATTAGAACCCAAGTCTGTTTGGTTCCAAAGTTCATCCCTTCTAGTACATTTTCTCTCCTGCGCAGTACTGGTAATAGTTCATCTCGAGCGCCGTGAGCTGCCAGGGCAGGTTAGCTGCAGCATGAGCTCCCGCGTAACTCGGCGGATCCGTCCACGGAGCAGCCCCGCTCACAGTCCCCAGCTGGTTGTCAGAGCGCGTTTGCCAAGACTCAAGAACAACAGCGCTGCTTTGGGCGTAATTAATGTTTAGACAATAACCGGTCACCATGTTCAGCTGCTTCTTGAGGTCACTCCTGGGATATGAAACTAGGACCCCAGATTGGCATAAACAGGATGTTTGTTTTCTTTGTGCTCTGTCAGGAGGCCATTATTTCGGTCATTTAGAAGTTACACCAAATTGCTCAGGTGCAGGTTCAAAAGGGGAGAGGATATGGCCAGCCTCGTTCTGTGTCATGTAAAATAGAAAACGGACGGATCTGAACTCCATTTCTGCTCAGTATGAATCTTGAGGTAGTGTTTTAATACAGTCCTAACAGAACATTTAAAAAGTCTCAGATCAATTTTTAAATTGTATATCTTGACCCGTAAATAATTCCTATTTATGGAGTCTAAAGCCAGTGCACTCAGTGAATCAGTACATAACACAGTCATTATGACCCTACTACCTGCCGCCCCCACCCCCCGCTGGGTAATGGGTGATGCAGAAACAGGCTGGGCTCTTTGCTCAAGATGTTCATAATAAGCTCCAGGGGCTTTTGAACGTTGTACATATCAGAATTATCCCGAAGCTTGTCAGGGATAGAGCTGCCTAGGCCCCACTCCAGACTCACTGTCTTAATTCATGCGGTCTGCGGCAACAAGACGCCCCCGGCTGGCTGGCTTAAAAACAGCCTGAGCTTCTCACAGTTCGGGAGGCTGGAGACTCCAAGAAAAGGCCCTAACGTGGTGTCCTTCTGCTGAGGGCCCTCTTCTTGATTCAGAGTTGTTCCTTTCTTGCTGTTTTCTCCCGTGGTGGAAGGTGCTAGGGAGCTCTGTGGAGGCTCTTTTAAAAGACAGTAACCCCATTCATAAGGGTTCCAAGACCTAAGAGCCTCCCAAAGGCCTATCTCCTAAATATCACCAGCTTTGGGAGTTAAGATTTTAACATTCGAATTTAGGGGGACACATTCAGACCATAGAACCCACTGAATCAAAATCTCGGCAGTGAGACCTAGGCATCTTTATATTTAGCAAGCTCCTTAGGTGACTCTGATACTCTTTAAACTTTTTGAGCCAGCCACGTGGTTGATGGTGTTTGGGTAACAGAAACCACTACAATGTTTTCTTTATTGTATTCTATCCTATACCGGTCTATACAACATCTCAGGAAGTATGTATAGGAGGTATGTAGGGATCCACATGTGTATCTAGAGACATACTAGTCTCTTAATTATGTATATGTTGAGATGTGCCTACAGAGAAATATTATCTTAAATCATAGTAAACATTGAGCATTTGTATGTTTCAGGCACTCTTCATTCATTCAATAAATACTTGTTGAGAGCCCACTATGGGCCATCAGAAAATGAAAAAAAAGTCCCTGTCTTCAGAGAGCATATATTTTAGTGGAGGGACATCAACAGTAAAATTCAATAAGGCAATTACATGCTGAGGAGTGCCATGGCAAGAAGTAAAACGAGAAAGGGATGTCCACCACCAGGGGTGGGGCCAAATGGCATTTTCAATAGGATGGCCGGGAAGCCTCGAGGGAGGGGAGGAAGTGAGCTCTGTGGATATTTGGAGCACAACTGTTCCAGGTTTGGGGAGCAGGAAGTGCCAAGACCTGAGCAGGAACATTCTTGGTGGCTTCAGGAGACGGCACGGAGGCTGGGGGCTGGGATGCAAGAAGGAGACGCCATCCGAGAGGCAGGGGATGGACTGAGGCGTGGCTCTTGTGGGGGCCTGTGCGCCGCTGGAACTGTTTCTCTTTTGCTCTGAGGGAGACGGGAAGGGTTCTGAGCCCAAGAATGACAGTCAGACAGGTTTTAATGGGATCACTCCAGCCAATAGGAAGAGGCTGCTGGGGGCGGGCAAGGCTGGAACAAGGGATGAGTTAGGAGGCCAGTGCGGTAACCCAGGTGGGTGGAGGTGGTGAGCACGACGGAGCTTGCAGGGCGCTCTGAAGGCAGGGGCGGCAGGTCTGCCGACGGCTTGCAGGTGGGACGCGTGAGGGCTGCCCTGGGAGGTTTCCCGGGACGCCGGCTGCATTGGCTGGGCTTACTCTGCGGCTAGATTTGGTTCTGGATGTGCGTCATCCTTCAGTTCCAAGAAAATAGCATATTTTTGTTTTTAAAACATATATTGAACAGTTAAATTTTGTAAATTCGTTGTGTGTCCATAAAACCTCTTACGGAGCAGTCAGGGCAGTCTGGCCGTAGCGGGCCCTTCCCCAGGATATTGGCAAACGGGAACCAGACCCACAGTGACATTTCTTCCTGACATGTATGAAAGCTGCCTTTCCCGACAACAAATAGATTCTGGATAGAATAATGAGTAATATTTCTTGTTCAGCACTTTTATGTAAATCCTCAAAAAATCCTTTCTAAGGCTGATAGTGGATGATATTAACCCCTATTTGGAGATTCAGGAACCTGAGATCTAGAAAGGGTAAGAAATGTTACAAGGATGAATTCTGCTAGATCAGATCTTGTATTTTATGGCTTCCTCCTGTTGATTGTGTGGTCTGATGTGTAGTGACCGGACCTCAATCCGGGGAATGGAAGTGTGTGCGCACATGTCGTATGCACGTGCACGTATGCCTATGCGCACATGCACGCAAAGGAATCACACTTGGGTTCCTAAGTTCAATGATCTAGCAAGGGAATTGGAACTGATTGTTCAAACCTTCTAAAATTCAGGCCTCCTGCTTCCTTTCTTTTTCTCTCTTCCTTCTCTCTCTGTTCATTCGGCCATTTTTTTCCCCGAATAGTAATTTTTACTGAATGGTGCGATAGGAAAATAAACAATACAGAAGTCACATTAGGTAGTGTGGAGAACAATTTTAATAGAAGTTGCGGCAGGGAATGAAGTCAAAATTAGCACTAAAATGGAATTCTCAGTTGCTGATGGATTTCAGCTTGCTTTGCTTTCCTGATGCTTGGTTCCTGTAAAACAAGTTTGGTTATGTTGTGTAGCGAATAAGGCTGAGCTCCTTTTGCTTTGCTGAACAAGCCGTGATGTACCAGGATGGCTGCGAGCAGCGCCTGGGCCAGGTAGCGGCCTTTCATGCATATGTGTGTTTCAGTTTGCAGTGATGACCTCACCCACAAGTTCAAAGGTTTCACCGTGATGAACGAAGCAGAGAGATATGAGGCTCTCAGACACTGTCGCTATGTGGATGAAGTCATTAGAGATGCTCCGTGGACACTCACTCCAGAGTTTCTGGAAAAACACAAGGTACTTACTCTTCCATGTTCCCTTAGTAGCAGAATTAGAGTCTGATTCTGCAGCTTACATGCAGAAAGCCCAGGGACTTCCACTCTTTAAAAGAGGTAACATCAGGAATGTCATCTGGTGTC
Source organism: Ursus americanus (assembly GCF_024610735.1). Lineage (NCBI taxonomy): Eukaryota > Metazoa > Chordata > Mammalia > Carnivora > Ursidae > Ursus > Ursus americanus. Next base: position 102,944,375 of record NC_142164.1, read on the forward strand.
ACCTGATACAGCACCGGTCTTCTGCCCAGGACTGGGGATTGATAGCCTCTCACTTCCTCACTGTGGGTGCTAGAGCTAGACCACCCACGTCCAAATACGTCCTCTATGCCTTCCTAACTGTGGGACCTTGAGCAGGATATTGAACTCACTTACCTAAACTGTAAACTTGGGTGATGCCGGTACTTCTCCCGTGGGGCTGTTTTGAGAATCTAATGAGATCCTATAAGTGAAACCCTTTGAACACTGGCTGGCCCATAGCCAGAGCTCCAAAACGTCATTGTCATTACCACCACCATCATTATTGATGCTTGTATATTCATAGGCATCCTTTTTCAAGGAACAAATGAACACGCATTATATCCAGCAGGGCACAGGTCAGCCTTTAAGGAAAGAACTTTGTAGATATGATTTTGTGACCCTGAGACTCCTACTGATACAAGATTTTTATTAGTTGAAAACATGAGAATTTCTTTTGATCTGCATGAAATTACGTGCTTTGTATCTCCTCACCAGCCCCGCATTAGGAGCTATTCTCTCCTTTTATAAGCCGTACCAAAAAAAAGAAAAAAGAAACCCACAAGATGAAGCTGTTCTAAGAGTTTTCTTTTCTATTTTTAAATTCCCGATGCAGAAGAGAAGAGAGAACACTGATAAATGTGCATGGTAATAGCAGAGGAGATAATTTCCCAGCAAGAATAAAAAGCAAAAGGAGAAACTACAATATGATTTACTTCTAGCAATCACTAACACATTTTTACTAAGCATCTATTGTATATTCGACTTGTGCCAGGCATGATGGGGGTACCGACGATGGTAGTAGTGGCCGCCCTTTATTATTCACCATGTGCCGGGCACTGTGCTGAGGGCTTTGCTCCTACATGAATCGCATTCAATCTCACGGCTAGCCTGAGACTTTGTCGTCATCGTTGTTATGTATTGGAGAGGAGGAGGAACTAAGTTTGAGTACTAAGAATGGATTGAATAATAACATTGATTGAGTGCTTACTGTGCTCTGGTTAATATTTTTAGCACCTTTCCATCATGACATCATTTAATCCAGTGATTCGCAGCTGGGCTTGAGTTTGCCCTTAAGGGACATTTGGTAGTGTCTGGAAACATTTTGGTTGTCGCAGCTAGAGGAGGGCTACTGGCATTTAGCGGGTAAAGGCCAGGGCACCCCCCCCCCAAGAACGATCCACCTCAAAATGTCACAAGTGCCAAGGTTCAGAAATACTGATTTAATCCTTACCACCAACTTATGACTTCTCTATCTGGCAAGCGGTGGGGCGGGCAGGTGGGACTGCTACTATAAACTTCCTCTCGAGGTGGCGTCAAGCCTCATTACCCAGGGCTTCAAAAGCCGGGCAGCAAGTTTTGATTTGATGGAGTAGGAAACAGGGAGCTAGGGGAGATCAGCAGGAAGAAGGACGACATGAAGAAACCCAGTTAAGAAGGACCTGCCCCCCCCATGTGACAGAGGGGTGACTTGGAAAGGAGACAGCCTGCAGTGAGGAAGGTCAGGTGCAAGATGGTAGCAGTAGTCAGGTGACAGGGCCCTGGATTTCGTGTAGCAGCCACGGAGAGGACCTGATGGGTGTGTGTGTGTGTAGGGACGTTCACATGCTCACGCACGCACAGGCACACACCCCAGGCGGCCTTGGGAGCTTTGTGCCTGGAGACTGAAGGAAGTAGGGAAAGAAGGTCAGTTCCAAGGTGTTTAGGGCCTAGGTACACTGGGAAAGTGGAGGTGCCCCTGGGAGGGGACACCAGTTTTTCAGGCTGAATTAAATTTCAAATAGGTTGACTTTATTTTTTTAAAAGATTTTATTTATTTATTTGACAGAGAGAGACAGCGAGAGAGGGAACACAAGCAGGGGGAGTGGGAGAGGAAGAAGTAGGCTCCCAGTGGAGGAGCCTGACGTGGGGCTCGATCCCATTAACACCAGGATCACGCCCTGAGCTGAAGGCAGATGCTTAACGACTGAGCCACCCAGGCGCCCCACAAATAGGTTGACTTTAAAGTGACATCAAGGGGTAGCAAAATAGAAAAGGGTGACTTGGGGCAAATCTGACAAGTTTTCTAGCTTTGGCAGCCTTCTGTCCCAATGGAAGCAGTAGCATGGGCCCCCACCTGCCTAACAAGGTGGTTAGGGAGATCAAATAAGAAAAAAGGTGTGAAATCATTTTTACCACATAAAACATGGCTTGTTGCCATCAGTGGGACAGGAACTAGAGGTTCGGGTTCCTCATCATAGCGAGGGGGATTAAAATCTGAAGCATGGATGAATTCTCTAAGGAGAAAATTTAAAAGCAGAAGGACAGAAGGCCTAGAAAGCCAACTGTCAGAGGAAATGGAGGGACCAGTGAAGGAGACCAACCAATTTAGTTCCCTTTATCTCCTGGAGATGGAGACAGTTGGCAGCACCTTTCAATCAAGGATTCAAGTGCACATTATAAACTCCTTATTTCAGCTCCTTTATTACGACTGCTTTATTTCAAAAGGCATTTGCACACTGGGACGCCTGGGTGGCTCAGTCAGTTGTCTGCCTTCGGCTCAGGTTATGATCCCAGGGTCCTGGGCTCGAGTCCCACAGCGGGCTCCTTGCTCAGCGGGGAGCCTGCTTCTCCCTCTACCTGTTCTCTCGCTCTCTGACAAATCAATAAAATCTTTAAAAAAAAGAGAGAGCTTTAAAAAGCATTTGCACACCCACACATGCACATCCATCCCAGTGGTGACATCACGCCTCTCTCTCCAACAGATTGACTTTGTGGCCCACGATGACATTCCCTACTCTTCTGCCGGCTCTGATGATGTTTACAAGCATATAAAGGAAGCAGGTGAGTTCCCCTGTGCTCGCCTGTCCACTGCATTATGAACACAAGGTTTAATAAGAGACCCCTGCCCTAGTCTTGCAGCATATACATGGAAGGCACTGGAATTTCAGATGTCTGCCAAGTAGCCTTTACAAGCTTCTGTTGACATGTGCTAAGGCTCCGTCGTAGGACAGGCACCATGTAGGTATTTGGAGAATTAATTTGAGCACCAAAGGACTCTTTGCCATACCACGACTACACCAGCTTTTAGTGCGTGGCTCAATTTTAGGGCTCATCAGACTAAAATCATAGGACTCTATTATTTAAAGGGCATTTTCCTCATTCACATTTAGGTCCTCAGAATGAAATTATTTTATACTTCCAAGAAAGTTCCTTCCAGAAGACAGATAACTGGGTAATTAACGATCTGGGCTCCTTGTCTCTAGAGTCAGTCCTGCCATCTGTCGTCCTATCACATGTTCGTCATACCCTCAGGTACCACACACAGAGGCAAAAAGAGAGAATGGGTAAATGTTGGGGAAATCACATAAAATATTTCCTTCCCCAAACTGTTAAGCGCCATTGTAGGCGGCAGACATGGTGCCCAAGCTATGGACGTTGTCCCAGCTGTCACAAAGTATGTCTTTGAAGGTCAGAGACTAGTCTGCCCCAGGGTGTTATCGGGGGGGGGGGCTGGAGAGTGGTGGGTTTCCTTCCACTGCAGACTCCCTGGGGTTCATTTCTTGGCCAAGTTCTCTGTTTCTATTCCTTTGCCGCCGAAGACTTGAGGGAAATCACTGTTGGGCATCGTAGCAGATCTGTGGTTTCCAGCCTCAGCGGGATTCTTGATGTTCCTTGATGACATTGACCTTCCTGCCCTGATGTACCCGCAACTCTTTGCACCCTCGCCTCCTCGCCTGCGTCCTGAGGGGCAGGGGTAGGTGTTCTGTCCCAGGCTGACTTCTTTACCTGGACCCACCTCCTCCCTTCCTTGAAGCCCGTCTGCTTCATTCTTCCTCTCTTGGCGGTGCAAGCTTCTCACTCTCCAGCTGGTTCTTCTCAGCTTACTGTTGTTTGACAGTCTACAAAAACAAGACAAACTAAACCCTTCTTCTGCGCTCCCTCTCCCTTCTCCAGTCCCGTCCTTGTTGCGTCGTCCCTTGCCGGCCCCACGCAGGCGTACCTCCGTGTCATTCCTCAGCTACCTGTGCGTGACTCCTGTCCCATCCTCCCTCGGTTCTCTCATGACCTTCGGACCACCCAACCCAGCGGCTTCTTTGCTGTCCTCTGGACCTAACAACCCTGCTGACCACTCTCCTCTCCCAGGTGCTCTTGTCCTCTACTTCTGGGACAGTTCTGGGACCTTCTCTTTCCCTTCAGTCTCTCTCACCACTCCTGGGGTTTGTGATTGGGTCTCTGGCCCTTGGCCCTGCCCAGCCCCTCCGTCTTGCTAGCCTGGGCTCTGCACCGCCTTGCTCAGGCCCTAAACTCCAGGCACATGGAGTTCATCCCGGTGCCCAGACACACCCCCACTTAACGCCTCGGCTCCAGCTCTTCTCTGGGCTTGGCACGCCCTTCCTCTGAGCTGCTACTCCTTTCCATGCCCAGTTGAGGGGCTAGCCCTTGACATGCCCCCTCTCCCTGCGGCATAATTCAGCAGCACTACCCTCCTCCAACCCTCCTCAGATACTCTTTGCAAATGGATCTTCTTTTCAGCCCCTTTTTGATGGCATCCTGATTGTGTGTGTGTGTGTGTGTGTGTGTGTGTGTGTGTGTGTGTGTCCCCGTGTCCGTGTCCGTGTCCGTCCCTAGCTAGAATGAAGTGCCGTGGTCTACGCCATGTCTCGCCCATCTTCACATCCCCAGCATAGTCCCTGGTACATGTGTAGTGCTCGTTCCGAGCTAGCTAAGCAAGAGGGTGCTTTTTTTTTTTTTAAGATTTTATTTAATTTATTTATTCGACAGAGAGAGAGACAGCCAGCGAAGACAGGGAACACAAGCAGGGGGAGTGGGAGAGGAAGAAGCAGGCTCATAGCGGAAGAGCCTGATGTGGGGCTCGATCTCATAACGCCGGGATCACGCCCTGAGCCGAAGGCAGACGCTTAACCGCTGTGCCACCCAGGCGCCCCCAAGAGGGTGCTTTTAATGGAGTATGATGGGGAGTCAGCTTAGGACGGAGGTCTTCTGTCTGCAAGGACTCGTCCCACCGAGCAGGGAGTAGAGCCGTTTACCTAGATAATTTGGGCACGCACTCTGTCTTGTAGGGTTTTTCAAATTACTTAGATTAAGGGGGCAGTTTGGGGGTAATTATATCAACCCTTGCATCCAATCTGTTTGCTTTCCATTGGTACCATGGCCCCTGAGTCCTTCACCCCTTTATTAAAGGGAGATGCTGACGACCTGTACTAAATTACTCCAAACCACCGTAGCCTCAAAAAATCTCAGGGAAAGATAGGAGGGTTTGCCATTTGACTTGTTTCAAAAATAACTGTGATCTGAATGAAAGATCTTAAAATTGTATCTGTGAATTTGCATTTTTCTCGCTCTATCTTACAAAAGGCAAATAATCTAAATCACAAATTATAGGTGATTTGGGGCAGATGTATAATGGGAAAATCGTCTCTGCTATACACCCACTACCCAACACTTGTTATTTTCCTGAGCTCAGGTTTTCAGTCATTGTCACAGGGTTTCCTATAATCACCTAAGAATTAAAATAGTCATTACTAGGATTTTTTAAATACCCAGCCTCCCCAGATTCTGTCCACTTGGATTATTTGAAAAGACAGATGGGGCAAAGGTGATTACTTCTGTCCTCTTACAGGGTTACCTGGTTTTTCTGACCCTAAAAATGGAGATATCCAAGATGGAGGGAGGCAGTATAGTAGCTGAATTCCTTGGGTTCTCCATCCACCCTCCTTCCTCACGCTACCTTCCGTAACCCTCCCATAAGCCTACTGCTGCCTGAGAATCTTGGGGCAGCGAAGAGTTTGAGGAAAGGATGGGCTGGAATTGGTGTTTAACTAAGCGCAGGTGCACACATAGATTTGTAATGGCTTGGTTCGTTTTCTGCTGCTTTGCTTTCGATCGACGCCTCTTCCATTGGCACCGTCACAGCCCTGCACACCCTCCGCTGGCCGGTAAGCCGTTCTCTGGCGTGTCTAGATGCTCCCGTCTCATGAGTTACCGCCTGCCTTACTGAGAGAGTTCGAGAAGTCGAATATCCCCATTATACTGGAGCTGCCCCCATCGGCGCCGTCTTCCCTGTTCCCGGGACCACTGGAGCTCCTCCCGTGTTGGTCCCGCCATCGCTTATATCCGGCCTGCTGCCGCTACAGGCTTTTCCCGGTATTTACCAATCCCTAGACTCCTGAGGTAGGATGGGTTCCTGAGCGTCACAAACCCAGTCTCCTGGCCCCTCCTTGGCATCACCGCCAGTTCCTGGTAGGACTGGTAATTGAACAGCCCCCGTGATGGGGGAGCTCCTACCTCCCAAGGCAGCACATTCCATCTTTGGACGGCGTTGCCCGTCACTGGTGAATTCATGAATTCTCTGAGTGTGTCCAAGAAGCCAGGAATTGTTGGAGGGAGGATGTGCTACAACTATGAATAAGACGTAGCCCTCACCCAGTGGAGGGAGCGGAGACAGACATAAGTCATTACATCACAATATTATAAGGCTCTGGAGGGGTCAGGGAGGCATGTCCGAAGGTGGGGGGCTATGAAGACGGGCAGCGTGTTTGGAGAAAACCAGTGCTCATCTACTATAGGGTGGAGAGGTGAGAGCAGAGATGGAGATTGGCAGGATGGGGTCGTTTAGACTGAATATGTCACATGGAGCCGGATGCCATCCAGAGTCCGGGAAGTGCCCTGAGCAGGTCTCTTGTGGGGGAAGGATCAACTGGGTAGGAGGCCAGGAGTCATTTCTGTAGCTGAACCTAAAAACCACGCCTGACGCTGACAGTAAGTCAGACCCTTCTAGGTTTGCACTGGGACTATGTAGAATCCACTTTGAGGCTTTTTCTCCTGGGGTGATCCACAGTTTGGGGGCCTGTGTGTTGGCCCGACATGGAGTGGGGAACTGGTTCTTGCCGATCTTTCGTCGTGTGATATCAGACCCGCTCTGCCATCATCTGTGGCTCTCAGGCCCCCTTCGTAGCCTTCTGACATTTCTCGGCACCTCCCTCCCCACCCCACCAACCCCCTCTTGCTTCAGCCTCTGCTGCAGGATCCCTTCCCTCTGCTGCCAGTGGCGGCTACCCAGCAGTCATGCTGATTGCTCTGCTACCTCCAGTGTTCCTCCGGAGGGCCCTGAGAACTTTATAAAAGTTCCCTGTAATCTACTGGAGGGCTGTTGGGGGAGCCATGTCAGTTCTGGAGGTAAACAGGGTACCAGCCCCTGTGCTCTGCCCCTCCCTATTTTTGAGAGAGAGAGAGAGAGAGAGAGAGAGAGAGAGAATCTTAAGCAGGCTCCACGCTCAGTGTAGAGCCTGACACGGGGCTCAGTCCCATGACCCTGAGATCAGGACCTGAGCCAAAATCAAGAGTCAGACGCTTCACCAAATGAGCCACCCATGTGCCTGCCTCTGTGCTCGGGGCTTTCTAATGCGATCTCTCACCTGTCCCTGCCCCTGCGGTTTGACTCTGGTTTGGGCAACGGACAGGCCCTGCTCACATTTTCTCACTTCCACTGTTCCCCTCCTTATCCCTCTCTGGGTTCTTTCCCCTCAAGACAAGGAGGGGCTTTTCTTCTGCCTGGAGGACAGGAAGCTGCACTGGGTTAATTCCAGGCTTGCCCCACTCCAAGGCCTGCAGGAAAACATTCTGTACTCGGAGTCCACTCAGCCTCCGGTTCTTCATAATTAAAGGGGCACTTCTGGGATTTAGAAAACCCTTTCTGTAGTCCTCAAAGCGTGGCTCTTTCAAGTGAAAGCCTAACCTCTGATAACTATTCTTTCTGAAATGAGCCTTCAAAAGAGCCAGGTTTAGAAGTCAAAAGCTGCATGTAGTCTCCTGTATTCTCAGCTCTGGTTACTTTCCCCTGAGGTGATGGAGGTCTTCACGTCAGTGGGAGTGGGGCCTCAGGACAGACATCATCCCCAGAAATGAAAACAGCACTGGATAATATTTCAGAAAAGTATTCTGTGATCTATAATATACTTAGTCTCCCTGATGGTGTTTTTGTGGTTCAGACGTCTTTGTGGCAGCCGGGGAATCTCCATGCTGCCCCCAGCAGGGCTAGTGGTCAGGTCTGTACCGTGTTCTCAGAAAGGCCTCCCTCCCTCAGTGGTGAGGAGCATTGGGTGAGAATGGAAGGCCTGACATTCTCAGATCCCAATGTTGTTTGTAAGGCATTCCAAGAAAGGAAACCCCACACTTGGAAACGTTCAGACTTGGAAGGCTGCTGAAGAACATGGCAGGAGTAGGAGGGGAGAAGGAGGGGAGAAACTGGCTGATGAATCAGTTACATGGAGATGGCTTAAGGCATGGAGCGATGGTTACCTTTCTCAGTCTTTGTAAGATCTGAGCTGTGAGCTGGCTGCTCCTTCCCTAAAATTGCCATGAAGGACCTGGTATAGACCAGTGCTTGTCAAATGCAATTGTGACTACAGATCCCTACAGGATCTTGCTTTCCCTCCCCTCCCCCCGCCCTGTACAGTTAACGTGCGGTGTTATGTTAGTTTCAGGTGCACAAGATAGCCAACAATTCTATACATTACTCAGTGCTCGTCATCATAAGTGTACTCTTAATGCCCTTCACCTGTTTTCCCCATCCCTCCCCACCTGCCCTCTGGTAACTGTCTGATTGTTCTCTATAGTTAAGTCTATTTCTTGATTTGTCTTTGTTTCTTTGTTCATTTGTTTTCTTAAATTCCATATGTGAATGAAATCGTATGGTATTTGTCTTTCTCTGACTTACTGCACTTGGCATTATACCCTCTAGATCCATTCATGTTGTTGCAAATGGCAAGATTTCATTCTTTTTTCTAGCTGAGTAATATTCCATTGTACATATACACATCTTTATCCATTCATCTATCAGTGGACACTTGGGCTGTTTCTATATCTTGGCTATTGTAAATAATGCCGAAATAAACAATAGGGGTGCATATATCTTTCTGAATTAGTTTTTGTATTCTTTGGGTAAACATCCAGTAGTACTATTGCTGGATCCTATGGTAATTCTATTTTTAATTTTTTGAGGAACCTCCAGTCTTTTCCACAGTGGCTGTACCAGTTTGTATTCCCACCAACAGTATACGAGGGTTCCTTTTTTTCCACATCCTCGCCCACACCTGCTGTTACTTCTGTTTTCGATTGCATCCATTCTGAAGGGGTGAGCTGCTATCTCAGCGTGGTGTTGCTTGGCATTTCTGATGAGGAGCGATGTTGAGCATCTTTTCATGTGTCTGTTGGTCATCTGGACGTTGTCTTCATGTCTTCTGCCCATTTTTAGTTGGATTGTTTTTTGGTGTTGAGTTAAGTTCTTTATGTATTTTGGATGCTAAACCCTTAGGGGATATGTCATTTGCACATAAGTGCTCCCATTCAGTAGGTTATCTTTTTGTTTTGTTGGTTGTTTCCTTCACCGCGCAGAAGCTTTTTATTTTGATGTAGTTCCAATAGTTATTTTTGCTTTTGTTTTCCTTGCCTTAGGAGACATACTGCAGGACCTTTTTAAATGCAGATTTGGGTTCAGTAGGTCCGATGAGACCTGAGATCCCCATTGGAAATGGGCTCCTAGGTTCCACAGACCTCACTTAGAGCAGCAAGAATCTGGACCGGGTATCTGGTTTACCCAGGGTGAACCGAATCCGAGTTTCCTGGGGTCACAGTTTCTCAGCGACCTTGTAGAGTAAACACATGCATTCGGTGGTGGTTTATTTCTGGGTGAGTAGCCTCTAGTGAGCTAAGAAAAAGTTGCCTTCCTGATTTTAGGGTATAGGAACAGGTCCAATATTTTCCTAACTCAAAACGATCCAGCGCCCTATTGTTGCATAACAAATTACTCCCACAGTTACTGGCTTAAAAGAGCCACTTTATTTTGCTCGTGTTTTTGTAGGGCAGGATTCCGGCAAGGGCTTGCCTGGGTGGTTTTTGCTTGGGGTCTCTCAAATGGTCGTACTCAGCGGTTGACTGGGGCTGCCATCATCTGAAGCCCCTTTGGGCTGGGGGGCCCAGATGGTGCCTTTATCTGGCTTGCAGTGGGTGGTGGTGCTCGACAGGGAGCTCAGGCGGGGTGGACGCTGCAGCGCCTACCTGTGGCCTCTCCATGTTGCGGGGCTACGTTACCAGGGTGTGCGTCCCAGGGGGAGGCATTTGGAGAGTTAGCGATCTTGACAGAAGCCTCAAGGCTTCTTGGGCCCTAACGTTGGAAGTCTCCGAGTGTCACTAATACCACATTCTCTTTGTTACGGGCGAGTCATCCCAGGGGACGGGGATTGTGCCCGTCTTCCATCTGCCCCGGTCCCCATCTTCAGACCGAATATCAGTCTGATATTCTACTTGCCCTGGGAGCATGGGCAGAAGACTACGTGTGCCTCCTCTCCCGCACAGGTCCATTGCTCTGCTGGTCCCTCACCAAGGGAGAGCCACGGCAGAGAAGGCCAGGGTGTTGATCCTGAGACAAAGACGCTCAGAAGCGGCCTAAGCATCCGCATAGGACTTTCCACTCGAATTCAGGCCTATGTTGAAAGTCAAAAGTCACTTTAAATGAAGACAGAGATATCGAGGGCATGAATTAAACTTCACAGCACTCTGCTTTGCTTGTCAGAACTACATGTCAAAACCCTCCAGCAAAGCTGGATGAGAGGATGGCGCGCAAATGAGGTAGACTGTCAGGTCCACGGTCCTCGTCCTCCTGCTAACGTGGCCCCTACTGCTGTCGAAAGGTTCCTTCATTAACATGTGCTTGGCTGCCGCTTAAAATAGCTCCATAACCAAACACTGCAATTCGGAAAAGCATGATAAAAAAGGTTCTCTGATCATGCTCATTACTGAATATTTTTAGCAGAGCACTAATTAGGATTTGGAGGAAGCCGGGTGCCTCATTATGTCAGCAGAGGGCTTGGCCTCTTTCAGAGACCTACCTCCCCACCAGCCAAAGCAAGTCTGTCCCCGCCCGCAACTTTCAGTCACTCAGCCACGAAGACCTCACTCTGCAGCTTCACAGAAAGGGTGAGCTCGTGTCACCGGTGCTTAAGTGACTTGCTGAAATCTGCTAGCAGCTGGAGAATCTTCTGCACATTTCACCAGGCAGCAGGGGTGTGGGAAAAGTATCTGCCTGCTGAGAGAGGGGGCACAGTGCTCAGTAGGAGGCTCCCTGCTGCTCCCAAGGTGAGGATGTTATCTCCGCCCCCCCACGTAGGACCACTGAGTGTCCCTCCACCCGCCAGGGCCGCCTGCACAGCTGGGTGGGCTGGGGGCTGTACGGTACAGGTGTTTGGAAGTTCGCACCCTCTGCCTTCCCTTTGGCTTTCTGTGTTCAAGTCCGTATTCTCAAAAGGTGTTAGAAGTTTTGGACTAGTGGTAAACCCCACTCTGTGCTCTGAGCCCCAGAATGTTAGAAACCGGATGCTTTGTCTCACACACCAGCAGCGCCAGCCGGCCGCTACCACGCGTGTGCAGCCGATGTCAGAGGGCTCAGTGGGCCACGCTGGCAGGGGCAGAAGCCTGACGAGTTCATGGAGGAAAGAGAAATAGAACTGGATTTGGAAGGGCACTTAGAGATCAAGAGTCATGTAGTCAGTCATGCAGCAAATGTCCTTACAGTGCCTGCTTGTCACCCGGTGCTGAGATCCGGAGGAGAGCCCTGCAGGAGCAGTGCCTTCCCTCGCGTAGCTTGCCGTCAAGCGTCAAGTGGGGAAGGCCTTGCTGGAGAAGCTGCTTTATGAAGGCTTTGGAATGTTTGAAGGAAAAGAGCAGTGACCATGGGAGGGAATAAGAAGCCAGAAGAGCCAGCCCAGGGGGTTGAGAGATTTCTTGGAGGAAGTGACGCCAAAGGTGAAACCCAGCGGATGACCAAGAGTTCACCAGGGAGAGAGTGTGTGTGTCGGCGGCAGTGAGGGGAGGGGGCCTGGCGGCTCAGGACAGGGCGCGGTGGGGGGGGAGCTGGGCAGGACAGCTCGGGAGGATCCAATGAGAATGGGGCCCCTGCAGGGGGGGGGGCTTGGCTTAGGCAGTGAGGTTGGGGGCGGGTCTGAGAGGAGACCTGAGGGAGCGCAGGGAAGGGGTAAAGCAAGCGGCCACAGAGCCGAGGTATGGATTTGGAGCTAAATCCTGAGGACCGTAGAAAGCCAGGGACAGATGTTGGGCAGCCCTCTGATTTCTATTTCCAAAGACTGCTCTGTGGCTCTTGCTGTGTGTAGACAGGGTTGAGGGAACAAAAATCCACATCGCCGGAGACTGGTTTTGAGGCTCTTGCTGTCATCCTTGAACTAGATGGTGTTAGATGGCTTTAGATGGAGGAGGATGGAAAAAAGTGGGTGAATCGGGGAGCCTTATTAGGAAGTAGACTGGTGAGCGGAAGGAGATTGATTGGACTTGGGGAGTGAGGGGGAAGGAAGTGGCACAGATGAGCCCAAAGTCATCTTGTCCGGTCACCTCATTTCTCAGTTTTGGACACTGAGGTTAAGTAACCTGACTTCTGCGGCATGAGTCTTGCCCAAGTCTCCAAACTGAGACCCCAGCCTCGTCCTTAGGCCCTGTCTGTCTGTCACGCCATCCCACCCCTGATATTTCTGACTGGCCGGGATCATACTGGGTAGAAATCCCCCAATTGTCAACAGGTCATTTCAGTTGACAACGGAGGTGTAAGCATGAACCACATTCTTGCCCCAGTTACACTTGCGGCCTCTCTATAGCCCTCCGTTGGAGCACCCAGATACAGCTCAGAGGGCAGCAAGGAATTCGAGAACTTGGCATCCTCTGTGCTTGGCTTTACTCACTCCCACCTGTTCTAGAGGAAAGGGTCCCGAGTGGTGAAGGCACCCTCCAGAGTAGACTACTGTGAGGGAGATAAAATCTTCTAGCAGCCCAAGGGCATGTCTTCAATCCAGAGACAACAAACTCATACCTTTTGCGTCTTTTCCTCAGTAGAATGTGACGCAGACTTCCTTAGGGAAGCAGGGGACTCGCCCGCCTCACTGGTGACTCTCTAGTCACTTACTTACTTAATTTGCATTTACCGAGCACCTTCCATGTGCCAGAAAAGGGCACTGAGCTGGGGGCTGGCAGTCGAGGCATGATCTCTACTTTGCAAATGTTCCCTTTTGCCAAGGAGACAGGTATTTAAAATGCTTTTGTTCACGGAAGACACGTTTGTGTCCTTGAGGTTGTGGCTTCTGTCAGGTGATGTCAGGAGACTTGCTAGAGACACCACCTTGAAGTTGGGCCCTGCAGGAGGAGGAGGAAGGCTGCAGCCGATGTGAGCAGGGAAGGGCGATCAGAGGCGGAGAGGAAAGACGTGGCCCGAACGAATGCCAGGAGCCCCCAGGGCCCAGGGCCAGGGCGCCGGGCAGGCAGGAAGTGCCGGGAGCTGGGCCCGGAGCAGCCGGCTGGCGCCCTGCAGAAGCCTCGCTCCCACACCCAGGGGCCGCAGCTCTGTCCTGGAAACGAGAGCTCGGACGGAAACCGGGGCAGCTGAGACCATCTCACTTTTTCTCCTCTTTACTCTTTGAACAGGAATGTTCGTTCCAACGCAGAGAACGGAAGGCATCTCAACATCAGACATCATCACCAGGATCGTCCGTGACTATGATGTGTATGCCCGACGCAACCTCCAGAGAGGGTACACAGCCAAGGAGCTAAATGTCAGCTTTATAAATGTAAGTGTGCCCCCCCCCGACGACCACCACACACACCAGCCCTGCCACCATTCGTTGAGTGCTTGCTGTATGCCTCGCAGTGTTCTTTTTTTTTAAGTTTTAATTTAAATTCCAGTGCCACACAGTGTTCTTGATGCAGTGTATTTATTGTCCCAATTCAGTCCGTGCAACGACCCAGTGATGTGTTATCCCCATTTACAGATGGAGAAACCAGAGTCCAAAGTCCACCAAAGCACACGGTAGTGAGCTCCTTGTTTTATAAAGGAGCTGCCTCCCTTCCTCTTGCTCCAGCCTCCCTCTGTTAGAGTTCTCAGACTTAACTGAAGGGTGTCTGGGAGAGCTGCCTCGAGAAAGGCAAGCGTTGTCTTCTGCTCAAAGGGAGGGAAGGAAGGCAGAGGCAATGAAAAGCGAAACCCAGAGACAATGACTTTTAAATCTTCGCTTTATTAAGGCCTTACAGATGCTCATTAGAAACCTTAACAGCCTTTTTTTTATTGTCCAGAGAAATTACAGATGCTTAAATAAAGCCTAAAGTCGTTGGCTTCCTTTTGTATTTGTGCCGTATTGTTCCCACAGAGCTGCTGTTAGTTTAATAATAGAGCAACTGTTAAAACAATCTTTAAAACAAGCAAAACAGGCAGTTACAAAGCTGAGAGGGCAGTCCAGTTGCTAGAGGTGATGTTAGTGCGTCTGGACAACTGTATTTGCCTGGACTCCAAGGAGGTGACAAAATTGATTAAAACAGGAACCCTTCATCCGTACAGAACTTCAACACCCCCCCAATAGATTTTCAAAGAGTGATTTTTCTACCAAACTAGATGCTTACAAGTATGTGCAGCCATAACTATCCAGCAGCTTACACAGATCAGTCATCGGTACCTGCGAGATGAGGAGTGGCTTGTTAACTGTCAGTGCTAACTGGTTGTCCTCACGAGGCAGGGAGCATCGGGAGGCCAGACTCTGTGGCTTCACACCAGTCGGGCAACAAAATGGAAAATGTTGGGTTCAAGTGGCCCCAGAACAAGTGGCTGAAAAGAATACCATTATTTGGTATCTTATAGAGAATAAAGCCCTGGTTATTTCAATAAATTAAACTGTCTATTCTTTGAAATTGAATCCAGTCAGCCATCCAAGCATGTCAAACCATTTTCAAAAGTTATTGCTCGTTCTCTTCTAACGGCCTTTAGATAAGCCACTTAGCTCAAGGAACCGTGTAGTCAGCGTGGACGCGTTCACTGCCTTTCTGTGGCAACAAGGCTGGCTGCAGTTCGGAGAGAAAATCGAATGTGCTGGATGGGCACGTCGGTGAAGCACAGAACCTCAGAGGAGGCAGGGACCTGCCAGCGGCCAGTCACCCAGTGCAAGTCCCTGCACTTAGACACAAGTAACGCTGTGCTCAGAGGGGACCTGGCCGAGGTCCCTCAGGCAGAGTAGAGGTGGCTGCCGGTCACTCCAGGCCGCGGCACAGATGGAGCTCACACCCACCCTGAGGTTGAGTCAAGTTTGGAAGGTCTGAATCAGGTAATCCTGACCCAGTTCTGCAATTTTGAGGTGTCTCAAAAAATTCTGAGATAGGAACTTGAGTCCCATGTAGTGAAGAAAAAACCTTATTACCCTATGAGGAGAAAATCTATCATGACTTCCTGGAGGGGAAGACCCTTCATCTCCTGTTATTTTCGTGGTTTGACAGCACTCTCATCAGGCAGCGTGATGAAAGGCTTAGGCTGCTTCATCGTAATCAAACAGCCAGCGCACACGGCGTTCTTACTTTTGAATGCCAGGCTTTGTGCCAAGCACTTCACGTGCAGAATCTGACCTAATCGTTACAGCAACTTGATGGGGTAGGGATGATAATTATCCCCATTTTACAGAGGCAGAAACTGAGGTTTAGAGGTGGCCTGTGACTTGCCCAACATACAGGGCCTTCCGGGCACACAGGGACAGCATGGCTGCATAAGGGCTATAAGAAGGACAAAATCTCAGTCCAGAGAAGCTGTCAGGATGAAAGCTGTCTTCATCACCAAGGAAATGGATGCAGTTCAGTCAGCTTAATGGAAAACATCATTACAGTGAAAATTATAGGGTCACACATGGCTTTTAAGGCCCAGCCAGTGGCCAATTTCAACCAGTACTGCTTTTAACAATGTCCCAGTAAAACAGAGAACTCGGGCAGACTCTGAGTGACTATTCTATGGACAACCCATACTTTTATCTAAATCCCAGGAGAATTTGGGGGGGGGGGTTGCCCAATAGCTACCTGTAATAAACAGCAAATTTGTATTTTTGGTTCTTATGTAAGTGACTTCAACTCTGAAGCTTACAAGAAAGAGAATATTAAAATCACTTGTATTTCACTTTACGTATCCAAGTAGACTAATGACAAATGACTTTTCTTAGAAGAGATGTGCCTTCCCGTCAATCTAGCCCTTGGAAATAGCAACATCCTGACTCTTCAGGTTAAGAACAAACACAAGTTGAAATAAAATGACCATTAGTGTGAATGACTGGTCTCTCTCATGCCCTCTGGGGTAAATCTCTTTTTTTCTCTTTCCATTTTTGACCAGGAGAAGAAGTACCGCTTCCAAAACCAGGTAGACAAGATGAAGGAAAAGGTCAAGAATGTGGAGGAAAGATCAAAGGAATTTGTCAACAGAGTGGAAGAAAAGAGTCATGATCTAATTCAAAAGTGGGAAGAGAAGTCAAGGGAATTCATTGGCAACTTCCTGGAGCTGTTTGGGCCTGACGGTGCATGGGTATGTAATTATTTCACTTGGCCCTGCAGTGATGGGCATTTTCAGTTTCTCTTCATTTTTGTGGAGCCCCTCAAGTGTGTCCCTTATCTCAGTCCGATAAGTAGCTTCATGCCTGAGTGGCTTCAAGTCATGTCATTTATTTAGTTTCCGCTTTATCCCTCAATACGGCACCCTATAGCACCCAAGGCCAGTTGTAGCCTCTGTTTCAATTTCTTGTCCAGACCTTGAAGCCATTTGGTAATTGTTGAATGTCTGTTACTGCGGAGGTTGGTTTTGTAGCTTATCGTAGTCTCTCAGTTGGAAATCAGGCAAAGCTTGGGGGTGGGAGTCAAGTGGGTCAGTGGTGTCGTGGCATTTGTGTTATGAGATAAAGCTAATGGACTCTTGGATCCACCAGGGGAGAAGGGGGCAAAAGAAACCCAGCCGCCTTGGTCACTTTTTTGGTCAGGTACCTTCCTCTTCCATCACTTGTGAGAGAGAGAGAGAGGTGGGGCGGGGGAGAGAAGAGGTAGGATTTTGTCCTGTATCTGTGCCTGTCATGCCCTGATTTTCCCGTTTTTCCATGGTATACATGTGGTGCGATAAAATGCGCGAGTCTTAGGAGACTGAGACCATGATCTACATCTTAAAACGGAGAGAGAAAGTGCAGAGGCTCTCATCTAAATTCTACAGACAATTTTGAGTGGAAGCTATGAAAAGGGAAAAGAAAATTCTGGAAACCACCTCGTACTCCCTTGGTATTTCTATTGTGCATGTACTTCGAGAGTAAAGAACCAGTATTGTCAGCAGCGTTAATGAGGGTTCTATGAAAGAGATCATTTAAAGCTAGCCTTCCTTTTTAAAACCAAACGAAGCGATTCCATCTGATTTCCTTGATTTTAAGTAGCCTAGATTTCCTATTATGACATGAGAAGTCTCTAACAAAATCCACTTTGGCTTAATTATTTTATTGATGGGTTGTCACTGCTGCCTCTGCTCATTTGAGCTGGTTCATTATAGGATTATCTAAAAGTAAAACACTCAATTAGTAATAGAAAAAGAACAATGTTTGAGAAGTTGGAAGAGATGCTTTGCTTCAAGTCTAGTGGCCTCTAAATGATTATAGAGGTGGGTGTTGTAGGCCAATCAGGTCCTATTGGCTGAGTCTGAGAGGGGTAGAGGGTTTGCAAGGGGCTGCTTGAGCTTTCAATGACTTCTAGAAAGAGCTAGCGATACTGGAGGAGCCAAGTGCTGGGTTCCTTTTCATTCTCCATGGGCCTGTTCAAGTTTTTGGCTCAAATCAGTTTAATTCATGGGCCTTTTTGTATACGCACAGTGCTAGGAAGAACGTGAAAAGAAGGTGCAGAACCTGGTCTCTGGGATTCCATGGCATCTAGGACGTGAAGTGTAGCATTTCCCGTTAGTTTAATGTGTACTTTAATAGCTCACATTTTCACAACCTATGTTCAGGGGCAGGACAGACAGCTAGTGGTTTTTTAAAAGAAACCATGTGGGTATTCACTTCCTTATAGGGATTCAGAAATGTGTCTCTGCGGAGAAATATGTCTCTGGTATCGTTAACTCAAGGGGGTGGATGTTTTCTCCACTTGGAGCGAACATAGGCAGGAAAGGAATAGAATTTCATAGAAACTTTATAGATTTTCGTTCTTTCAGGCTCCCAGTGAAGGTGAAATAGTAGCTGGAATTGTTCTAGAGGAGTCTGGTGACAGCTAGCTGCGGTGATTTTTAAGAAATGAAACCCAGCTTCGAGTCTGGAGGTTTTTCTTTTTAAAACTTGCTATTAGTGTCAAAACTGTTATTAACATTAATTTACCATATCAGCCAGACTTAGACATTGCTTTTTTTCTGTTGACATTAAAAGTACAGGAATAGTTACAAGGATGTTAAACGCCAAGATAAGTAATTTGCTTTTCATGAATATGCTATTATTATAATAATTCTTTATTTGTGGATTTGGGACTAGAACTCATTTCTTAAAATAGAGGATCTGCATTACCTGCAAATACAGTACTGTTACAAATAACCCCAATTTGGAGAAGTACAAAATAGAAGGATTTAAAGTACAAAACTTCGTACGACAGAACTGGTGTGCAGCTCTGTATGTCGCTTTTTATAGTGGGTTTTCCATAAATGTGTCTGGATTGAACAGACGCATGGGTGCGTGAGAGAGACCTGTTCACAGAACCTTCTGGCATCTGCGGTGATGAGGTTTAATCCTCTGTATTTAGATCTATATTGATATCACTATCCTAAATATAGGTTTGTATAGATATATACCCTTAGCCTTTTATTGCTTATGGTGCTTGGTACAGGACTTGGTACAACTTGGGGTTTGGATCAAATTCAGTTGGCAGAATAGGTTTGCTGGGCCTTCCACAGCATTCTAAAATTTCTTCCCAGGAGGGCATGAACTCTAGTTTGCCATCTGCACACCACTCCGACCTGACCTTCCCGCTGCCCCTGGACACGGAAGTATTTGCGTCTGCTCCTTACAGTAGAGTCTTACATTCTTCCCCAAGGGACCTGACGCCTGATAGGAAGAAGTGTGACCCAAACCCAAACCCTTCCATTCCAGCAGAGTGCGAAGTGCTGGAGATGACCATGTTGTTACAGTTTAGAAGTTGTATAGCAGGTCAAACCTTTTCCAAAAGCCTTTTTATATCTACTCTACCCATTTTAACCACACAACAAAAGGAGTAGCTGTGTTCTAGATAAAGTAACAAAGGCCTAAGAGAACGATGAAAGTTTTCTACGGTCCCAGGCGTTTGGAGGTACTGGAATGGAGCCTGGGGCCAAGCCTCTTTCTCCTGACCAGCATTGTATCACCCACCATAGGACGGTCCCTGGGAGGCAATCACTTTTCTTCACCCCCCCCTCAGGTCAGGGTATGGCATGGTGGAGAAACAGATGTACCAAAACTGCTCTAAGGCTCTGTGACAAAGCCCATTGCCAAAATGCTGCTTCAGGCCTGCTCATCTAGACTCAGGAGAGGGAGTGTCAGCCTTCCTCTTAAGCAAGCAGAAATCATGGCGTCCCTGGGGATATTATTTATTGGTGAGTAACAAATTCGCCCCCAAATTAGTGACTTAAAAACAACAAATATTATTTCACAGTTTCTGCAAGTCAGGAAGCAGCTTAGCTGGGTGGTTATCATTTAGGGTCCGTCATGATGTTGTAGTCGGGACTTCAGCTGGGGGATCCTCTTCAGCATCTTGTGACTGGGAACAAGGTACCTCAGTTCCCCCCTGCGTGGGCCTTTGCACAGGCTGCCCGCGTGTCTTCATAACAGAGAAGATGGCTTCCCCCGAGTGAGTGATAGAGTATTCAAGAGAAAAGCTATCATCTTTTAAGACTAATATCTGAAGTGACAGTCCCTTTATGCCATATTGTAGTGGTCACACAGACAATTGGAGTATATTGTGGGAAGATACCACACAAAGATGTGAATAAATTCAGAAGGTGGGGCCTGGGGGGGCATCGCTGCTAAAACAGAGGACGTATTCCCATTTATTCAGTTTGATGGGGGATTAGCAGAGCTCAAAAGGTTATTTTTCAATCTTCCCACCTACAGCTCTGCTTATTTAACTTCTTGATCCATTTTTTTTTTGCTTGATTCTTGTAACTAGTCTTGACTCACACTCAGAAGACAGCCTGTAACCCAACCACAGCTGCCAAGGGAAGCCTTCCCCACAGAGACTTGGTAGTCCCTCTTGTCTTTCAGAGACATAGCCTCCAGACTATCCTCAAGGGAGGAGCTTTAAAGGAGCTGAATTCTGAAGCTCTGTTCCCATGTTGGAGGCAATGTTGTTCATTTCCAAGGGCTTCAGGTGCATGGAGCCAGGATCAGGGGGTGCTGAATCAGCTTTTGGGGTCCGCTTTTGGGGTAGGGCCTTCCTAGTGAAACCTGGTTATTTCTCTTGCAAGTGTCAGACACATTCCATTTAAACATTGTGCCCTAGCCACATAGGCTACATTTTAAAAACAGTCGGTATCATTTTGAATGATCTGCCACCGTAGTCCTTAATTGACTTTGAACCATAGACCCGTTTCCTGCTTGAAATGAAAAGGCATCTATTCTGTTTTACAACATGAACATAGACCTTTTCCTGGAGCACCAAGAGAGAATAACCTTAGGTCAGGTCCAAGTTTTTAGTTCACCCCAGACCACAAATACCCTCGGCCCCAATCCAATTAGTCAGATTGATCCGTATGCAAACCAAACAGGCATTTGCATCTAATATAGGAGATATCTTTTTTAAAAACCTTGATGATGTGTTAGTTTTTCAGAAAGAACAGATTTACATGTGAGGTCCACTACTAATTTTTTCAAACTGTGATAAAAAAATTAGCATTTTAACCATTTTAAATGTACCATTCAGTGGCATTAAATACATTCATAGTTGTGCAACCATCACCACTATCCATTTCCAGAACTTTTGCATCATGCCTATTGCAACTCTGTACTTATATAATCTGGTCCCCCCAATCCCTGGGAATCCCCCTTCTTTGTCTCTATGAGCTTGACGACTCTAGTGGGGTCATACAGTGTGTGTCCTTTTATCTGGCTAATTTCATTTAACATAATGTCTTCAAGGTTGAACCAATGTTGTAGCATGTGTCAGAATTTCATTCCTCTTTAAAGCTGAATAATATCCCTTTGTGAAAGGATTTTATTTGCTTATCTTAAATCATTGGCCTGAGAGGCAGGCATCTCAATTAACACACAGCTTAGGAGCCTGCTGGGTTAGTCTCTAGGTACAGAGGCTGGTGGAGGTCAACTTTCACTTTCCCTTTAACTCACTCCAGCTTACTGGCATTTCCCAGAAAGGAGCTTGTACCATCCTTTGGTACCCCCATCTTGTAGCCACCGAGAGGACACCTCGAGATCTCCTGGATCTGGTAGCCAGTGCAACCTCCCCTCCAGGGTCCCTTAAGACTAACCAACTGAGAAAGCATTCTCAACCGTCTACCACCCCCAGGGCCTAGCAAGAGGTTAGAGACCCATCTTTCTGTGAAATAAAACTTTTAGCTGTGGCTGGAGGGGCAGGCTTCTAATTAAACACCCGTCTAAGGGCTGACCGTAAGCCTCTCCGAGACCTCGGAGGGCCGGTGCTACCTTCACACTCTGTCTTCCACCCAGAAGAGCACCAGTAGCTCCTGGGAGGGGGTTGTACATGTGTCTGGTGTCCTGGTCTTTGGGGCTGCCACCTGAGGGATGCTCCTCGGTGTCCTACCTCTGGTGGCTAGCCACCACCCCCAGGGCACTGCCCAGACAGTAGGCTGAGATTCACCCCCAGCCTTTCTATGAAAGAGGCCTATTCATTTGTCCAGGAGCTGGGGCCTAAGCAAGACTTTCGGTTTGGCACAGATCTAGGGACCTAATGAGGTGCACTCTGAGGGCTGGGGCCATTGCACATCATCTTTGCACTCACCCTGTCTTGCTCCAGGTCACCGATATCAACTAGAAAGCAACTTGTACCTGGGTCAGGTGTCCTGACTTTTAACCACTGCCATGGACGAGTACCTCTCACTGACTGAACTCTGGTGCTCAGCAGGAGCTTAGCTTGCAGTCCTGCAGGAGTGGGTACGGCGGCGTGCCTCATTCTGTTGGGCTTCACTTTATATTTGCAGATCCTGTGTTTTCTACAAATTGAAGGATTGTGGCAACCATGCACTGAGCTCGTCTATTGGCACCATTTTTCCAATAGCATTTGCTTATTTTTGTGTGTCACGTGTTGGTAATTCATGCACTATTTTAAACGTGTTCATTATTCTTATATTGGTTACAGTGACCAGTGGTCTTCGATGTTACTCTTGTAATTGTGTTGGGACACCATGAATCATGCCCAGATAATACGGCGAACTTAACTGATAAATGTCTGTGTTCTGACTGCTCCAGTGAGCAGTTTTTTCCGCACCTCTCTCCCCTTCCTGGGGCTACTTATTCTCTGAGACACAATACTGAAATGAGGCCAGCTGATAATCTTATAATGGCCTCTAAGTTTTCTAGTGAAAGGAAGAGTCACAAGTCTCCCACTTGAAATCTAAGGCTAGAAATGCTTAAGTTTAGTGAGGAAGGTATGTTGAAAGCTCAGCCTCTTGTACCTGTTTTCCAAGCTGTGAATACACAGGAAAAGTTCTTGAAGGAAATTTAAAGTGCTACTCAAGTGAACACACAACAATAAGGAAGTGGAACAGCCTTCTTGCTCATCTGGAGAAAGTTTCAGTGGTCTGGATAGAAGACCGAAGCAGCCACAACATTCCCTGAAGCCAAAGCCCCATCCCGAGCAAGGCCCCAACTCTCTCCAATTCTGTGAAGGCTGAGAGGCGAGGAGGCCACCCAGAGAAAATCTGAAGCCATCGCAGGTGGGGTCATGAGGTTTCAGGAGAGAACGATCATAGAAGTATCAGGTGAGGCAGCAAGTGCTGACGCAGAAGCCGCAGCCAGTCACCCTGACGGTCTAGCTACGGAAACGCGTGAAGGCGGCTGCACTGAGCAGCTGCTCCGCGTAGACGAAACAGCCGTCTAGTAGACGACGCTACCGAGGACTTTCAGAGCTAGAGACGGGAGTTGAAATTCTGGTTTCAAAGCTTTAAAATAGAAGCTGAATCTCTGGTTAGGGGCTAACCTAGCTGAGGATTTTAAGTTAAAGCCACTACTCATTTTCCATTTCAAAAATCCTAGAGCCCTTAAGAATTATGCTACATCGACCCTGTGCTCTATAAATGGAACAGAGCGTGGATGACAGCACATGGTTTACTGAATACTGTAAGTCCACAGAAAAAAAGATTGCTTTTAAAATACTACTGCACATTGACAACATACCTGGTCACCCAAAGGCTCCGGTGGAGATGTGTAATGAGATTAATGTTGCTTTATGCCTGCTCACACGACATCCCTTCTTTAGCCCATGGATCAAGAAAGCACTTTGACTTTCAAGCCTTACGATTTAAGAAACCCATTTCGTAAGGCTAGAGCTGCCAGAGCTAGTGATTCTCCTGATGGAGCCAGGCAAAGTCGATTGAAAACCTTCTGGAAAGGATCTTAGTTGCCATTAAGGACATTTGTGATTCGCTGGAAGAAGTAAAAATACCAACATTCACAGGAGTTTGGAAAAAGTGGATTCTAACCATCACAGATGACCTTGAGACGTTTCAGATGTCAGGGGAGGAAGACACTGCAGATGTGGTGGAAGGAGCAGGAGAATTAGAGCCTGGAGATGGGAATGAACTGCGACAGTCTCCTGGCGAAACATTAAGCAGCAACTCCCCATCTGTTACGGAGGAGCAAAGAAAGCAGCTTCTTGAGATGGAATCTACTTGGGGGGAGGATGCTGCGAAGACTGTTGAAGTAACAACAAACCACTGAGAATATTACATACACTTAGTTGAGACAACAGTAGTGGGGTTTGAGAAGATGGACTCCAATTTGGGAAGATGTTCACTGTTGTCTTAAGAAATTGCCACAGCCAGCCCAGCCTTCTGCCACCGCCCTGATCGGTCAGCAGCCATCCACTCTGAGCCAAGACCCTCCACCAAGAAGAAGATCCTGACTAGCTGAAAGCTCAGAAAATGGATAGCTTATTTTAACAAGTATTTTTAAATTAAAACTTCTATATTGTTTTTTTAGACATAATGCACTTTCAAATTTAATAAACTACAGTATAGTATAAGCAAAACTTTTGTATGCACGAGAAAACCAAAAAATTATTTTGGCTTGCTTTATTGTTCACTTTATTGTGGTGATCTGGAACCAAACCCACAGGATCTCTGAAATATGCCTATATTTGCATATTTTAAAAGCTGTTGCCTGAGGGTCTGGCTTCCAATCAGCTGAATCTAGGTGCTCACCGAGATCTTCCCTTTTGGGATGCTGACAGGCCTCGGTACACCCTCCACTACTGGGACCCACTAAAAATAAAATACACTGCTTGGACAATCACAAAGGTTTGAGAGACAACCCAAGAGCTGGGGGAGGGTTGAATGGTAAGTTTCATCTCTGACATGAGGTTGCTCCTTCCGCACGGGTGGAGGTGGCTGTTGTATCTAATTAATGCACAGAAACCAACACGGTTGGTATCAAGGAAAATTGAGGAATATGCTCAAAATTTAAAAAAAGGAGAAAACCTCAGAGAAAGTCCTTAAGGAAATGGAGACAACTGATTTACTTAATAAAGTATGGTCATAGAGGTGCTCACTGAACTTGGGAAAAGAATGAACACAGGAAGGGGGACAGATGGCGGAGGAGTAGGGGACCCTATTTCAGCCAGTCCCCTGAATTGAGCTGGATATCTACCAGACCATCCTGAACACCCACGAAATCAGCCTGAGACGTTAGAAGATACATCTGGATGCCTGCAAACAGAACATCTCCGGTGCTTGGTCTCGAGGTATCAGGCGGGGAGCCGAGAGTCTGCACGCAGATATCAGAATATAAACGGAAGGGGGAGGGAGCTGCTGCACTCGGGCGCCGGGAAGCAGAAGCCTCCTGCACTGGGGAGTGGGCGGACTCGCGGGACGGTAGCCTCCGGGAAACTAGACTGAGACCGGGAGTTCGGGAGCGCGCGCAGGAACCGGGGCAGCCGGCAGTGTTAGAAGCACAAAGGACAGAGATGTGCCGGCCCTGGGAGCGAGGACTGGGAGACCGGCTGTGGGGCACACAACCCGGGACGCTGCGGGGTTTTTAGCAGCACAGACAGAAATGGAGTCAGTGTGGCCAGGAAAGCTCAGTGGAGAGCAGACTGCGATCTCTCTGTTCTGAGACAGAGGTTTGGATACGGCCACTGCTGCTCTCTCAGAAGAGACACAGAAAGCTGCCAGGGAAAGCCGCCAGAGAACAAAAGCCCCCCCAAAAACCGGTTCTCACTGAGCCCATCCCTCCCCCACAGGGGGTAGGGCAACTCTACCCAAACAGGGTTGCCTGAGTATCAGCGTGTCAGGCCCCTCCCCCAGAAGGCAGGCTGAAAAATCAAGAAGCCCACATCCCTAAGGTCCCTATAAAACAGGTGCATCTTGTTTGGATCCTGGTCAATAATTTGGGCTCTGTACATCCCCGCAACCTCTCCTCATCAGAATGACGAGGAGGAGGAACCCCCAAAAAAGGAAAGAAACAGAGACTATGGCCTCTGCCACAGAACTAATGGATATGGATTTAACCAAGATGTCAGAAATGGATTTCAGAGTAACAATTATCAAAATAATGTATAGGCTTGAGAAAAATATTAACAAAAATATAGAATCTCTAAGGGCTGAAATGAGAATGAATCTGGTGGAACTTAAAAATGCTATAAATGAAATGTGGTCTAAACTGGATGCTCTGACAGCCAGGGTAAACTAGGCAGAAGAATGAATTAGTGAGTTACAGGATAAGTTGTTAGAAAAGAAGGAAAAAGGTGACATGGGAAAAAAAGAATCCAATTTCAAGAAGCTAAGCTGAGGGAGATTACTGACTCAATGAAGCATTCCAATATCAGAATTATCAGGGTCCCTGAGGGGATGGAGAGAGAGAGAGATCTAGAAGACATATTTGAGTAAATCATAGCTGAGAACTTCCCTAATCTGGGGAAGAAAACAAACATTCGTGTCCAAGAGGCAGAGAGGACCCCTCCCAAGATCGATGACAACAGATTGACACCATGACATATAATAGTACAATTTGCAAACCTTGAAAGCAGCGAGGGGGAAGAGATTTCTTATGTACAGAGGGAGGAACATCAGAATAATGTCAGTCCTGTCCACAGAGACCTGGCAAGCCAGAAAGGGCTGGCAAGACATATTCAGAGCACTGAGTGAGAAGATTCAGAGACATATTCAGAAGCACTGAGTGATGCAGCCAAGGATACTGTATCCAGCAAGGCCGTCATTAAGAATGGATGAGAGACAAGAAGCTTCCAAGACTGGCAGAAACTGAAAGAATATGTGACCACCACACCAGCCCTGCAAGAAATATTAAGGGGGGGTTCTACAAAAGATGAAAGACCCCAAGAGTGATACAGAACAGAGATTTACAGAGACAATCTGTAGAAACAAGGACTTCACAGACAACATGATGACATTAAAATTCTGTCTCTCGATCACTCTCAACGTGAATGGCCTAAATGCTCCCATAAAACGCCACAGGGTTGCAGATTGGATAAAAAGACATGACCCACCCACATGCTGTCTATAAGAGACTCACTTTGAACCTAAAGACACATCCAGACTGAAAGTGAAAGGATGGAGAACCATTTTTCATGCCAGCGGACCTCGAAAGAAAGCTGGGGTAGCAATTCTCATATCAGACAAATTAGATTTTAAGCTAAATACTGTAGTTAGAGATACAGAAGGACACTATATTATTCTCAAATGTATATCCAACAAGAGGGTCTAACAGTTATAAATATCTATGCCCCCAACAGGGGAGCAGCCAACTACATAAGCCAACTGTTAACCAAAGTAAAGAAACATATAGATAATAAGACATTAATAGTAGAAGACCTCAACACTCCATTCTCAGCAATAGACAGATATAAGCAGAAAATCAACAAAGAAACAAGAGTTTTGAATGACACACTGGACCAGATGGACCTCACAGATATATACAGAACATTCCACCCTAAAACAACAGAATACTCATTCTTTTCAAAGACACATGGAACTTTCTCCAGAATAGACCATATGCTGGGTCACAAAACAGGTCTCAACCAATACCAAAAGAAAGACTGAGATTATTTCCATAGTCTCAGACCACAATGCTTTGAAACTGGAACTCAATCATAGGAAAAAAATTTGGAAGAAACTCAAACACTTGGAAGCTAAGGACCATCTTTAAGGGGCACCTGGGTGGCTCAGTCGGTTAAACATCTGCTTTTGGCTCAGGTCATGATCTTGGGGTCTGGGGACTGAGTCCTGCATCAGGCTCCCTGCTCAGCAGGGAACCTGCTTCTCGTGCTCTCTCTCTCTCAAATAAATAAATAAAATCTTTAAAACAAATGTTTGGGTAAACCAGGAAATTAAGA
The DNA here is from genome assembly GCF_024610735.1 of Ursus americanus. Classification (NCBI taxonomy): domain Eukaryota; kingdom Metazoa; phylum Chordata; class Mammalia; order Carnivora; family Ursidae; genus Ursus; species Ursus americanus. Next base: position 102,971,765 of record NC_142164.1, read on the forward strand.
ACTTAAGCAATTTATGGAAACCAATGAGCACGAAAACACATCGGTCCAAAACCTATGGGATGCTGCAAAGGTGGTCCTAAGGGGGAAATACATAGCCATCCAAGCCTCACTCAAAAGAATAGAAAAATCTAAAATACAGACCCTATACTCAAACCTTAAACAACAGGAGATAGAACAGAAGAACAGACCTAAGCCACACATGAAAACTGATTAAGATTAGAGCAGAGACCAATGAATTAGAAACCAGAAATACAGTGGAACAGATCAATGAAACTAGAAGCTGGTTCTTTGAAAGAATTAATAAGATCGATAAACCACTGGCCAGACTTATCCAAAAGAAAAGAGAAGGGACCCAAATTAATAAAATTATGAATGAAAGGGGAGAGATCACGACTAACACCAAGGAAATAGAAACAATCATTAGAAACTATTAACAACTATATGCCAATAAATTAAGCAAACTGGAAGAAATGGGTGCCTTCCTGGAAACCTATAACCACCAAGACTGAAACAGGAAGAGACTGACATTCTAAATAGGCCAATATCCAGTAACGAGATTGAAGCAGTGACCAAAAACCTCCTAAAAAACAAGAGTCCAGTGCCTGATGGATTCTCTGGGGAATTCTACCAAACATTCAAAGAAGAAAGAATACCTGTTCTCCTGAAGCTGTTTCAAAAAATAGAAACAGAAGGAAAACTTCCAAAGTCATTCTATGAGGCCAGCATTACCTTGATCCCAAAACCAGGCAAAGATCCCCGTCAAAAAGGAGAATTACAGACCTATATCCCTGATGAATATGGACGCCAAAATTCTCAACAAGATCCTAGCTAATAGGATCCAACAGTACAGTAAAAGGATTATCCATCACGACCAGGTGGGATTCATCCCTGGAATGCAAGGGTGGTTCAACATTCACAAATCAGTGTGATAGAACACATTAATAAGACAAGAGACAAGAATCATACAGTCCTCTCAATTGATGCAGAAAAAGCATTTGACAAAATACAGCATCCTTTCCTGATTAAAACCCTTCAGAGTATAGGGATAGAGGGTACACTCCTCAAAAACTATCTCTAAAAAAGGCCACAGCAAATATCGTTCTCAACGGGGAAAAGCTGAGAGCCTTTTCCCTAAAATCAGAAACATGATAAGAATGCCCACTCTCGCCATTATTGTTCAACATAGTACTACAAGTCCTAGCAACAGCAATCAGACAACAAAAAGAAATAAAAGGTATTCAAATTGGCAAAGAAGAAGTCAAACCCAAAAGACTCCACCCCAAATTACTAGAACTCATAAGTGATTCAGTAATGTGGCAGAATACGAAAATAGTGCACAGAAATCAGTTGCATTTCTATACCCTGACAATGAGACTGAAGAAAGAGAAATTAGGGAATCGATTCCATTTACAAGAGCACCAAAAACCATAAGATATCTCGGAATAAACCTAACCAAAGAGGTAAAGGGTCTATACTCTAGAAACTACAGAACACTGATGAGAGACATTGAAGAAGACACAAAAAGATGGAAAAACATTCCATGCTCATGGATCAAAAGAATAAACATAGTTAAAATGTCTATGCTGCCCAGAGCAATCTATACTTTCAACGCCATCCTGATCAAAATACCAATGCCATTTTTCAAAGTGCTGGAACAAACAATCCTAAAATTCGTGTGGAACCAGAAAAGACCCTGAATCGCCAAGGAAATGTTGAAAAAGAAAAACAAAGCTGGGGGCATCACGTTGCCTGATTTCAAGCTGTACTACAAAGCCGTGATCATTAAGACTGCATGGTACTGGCACAAAAACAGACACGTAGATCAATGAAACAGAAAAGAGACTCCACGGGGTGCCTGGGTGGCACAGTGGTTAAGCGTCTGCCTTCGGCTCAGGGCGTGATCCTGGCATTACGGGATCGAGCCCCACATCAGGCTCCTCTGCTATGAGCCTGCTTCTTCCTCTCCCACTCCCCCTGCTTGTGTTTCCTCTCTCACTGGCTGTCTCTCTCTGTCAAATAAATAAATAAATAAAATCTTTAAAAAAAAAAGAAAAGAAACTCCAGAAATGGACCCTCAACTCTATGGTCAACTAATCTTCGACAAAGCAGGAAGAAAACATCCAATGGGAAAAAGTCTCTTCAATAAATGGTGCTGGGATAATTGGACAGCTATATACAGAAGAATGAAACTCGACCATTCTCTCACACCATACACAAAGATAAACTCTAAATGGATGAAAGACCTCGATGTGAGACAGGAATCCATTAAAATCCTAAAGGAGAACATAGGCGGTAACCTCTTCGACATCGGCCACAGCAACCTCTTCCATGACATGTCTCTAAAGGCAAAGGAAACAAAGCAAAAATGAACTACTGGGACTTCATCAAGATAAATAGCTTCTGCACAGCAAAGGAAACAGTCAACAAAACAAAGAGGCAACCCATGGAATGGGAGAAGATATTTGCAAATGACACTTCAGATAAAGGGCTGGTATCCAAGATCTTTAAAGAGCTTCTCAAACTCAACACCCAAAACACAAATAATCCAATCAAAAATGGGCAGAAGATATGAACAGACACTTTTCCAATGATGACATACGAATGGCTAATGGACACATGAAAAAATGTTCAACATCATTAGCCATCAGGGAAATTCAAATCAAAACCATATTGAGATACCACCTTACACCAGTTAGAATGGCAAGAATAGACAAGGCAGGAAACAGCAAATGTTGGAGAGGATGTGGAGAAAGGGGAGCCCTCTTACACTGTTGGTGGGAATGCAAGTTGGTACAGCCACTTTGGAAAAAAGTATGGAGGTTCTTTAAAAAGTTAAAAATAGAGCTACACTATGACCCAGCAATTGCACTATGGATATTTACCCTAAAGACACAGATGTAGTGAAAAGAAGGGCCATATGCACCCCAATGTTCATAGCAGCATTGTCCACAATAGCCAAACTGTGGAAGGAACTGAGATGCCCTTCAACAGACGAAAGGATAAAGAAGATGTGGTCCATATATACAATGGAATATTACTAGCCATCAGAAAGAATGATCACCCAACATTTGCATCAACATGGACGGGACTGGAGAGATTATGCTGAGTGAAATAAGTCAAGCCGAGAAAGACAATTATCATATGGTTTCACTTATATGTGGAACATAAGGAGTAGCATAGAGGACATTAGGAGAAGAAAGGGAAAAATGAAGGGGGAGAGTTCAGAGGGGGAGATAAACCATGAGAGACTATGCACTCCGGGAAACAAAGTGAGGGTTTTAGAGGGGAGGGGGTGGGAGGATGGGCCAGCCCGGTGAAGGGCATTAAGGAGGGCACGTATTGCATGGAGCACTGGGTGTTATACGCAAACAATGAATCAACGAACACTGCATCAAAAGCTAATGATGTGCTGTATGGTGACTAACCTATCATAATAATTAAAAAATAAAGTGAATCTCCTAAAGGTCAAAAAAAAAAAAAAGAATGGATGAACACAGAACTTGAACAAAGAGAAAGAAAATGTAATCAAGTATCAAATGTCCTGGACGAACTGGACAGCTACACACAAAAGAATGAAACCGGACCACCTTCTAATACCATGCATAAAAATGAACTCAAAATGGTTTAAAGACTTCAGTGTGAGACGTGAAACCATAAAAATCCTCGAGGAGAACATAAACAGTCATTTCTTTGACATCAGCCATAACATTAAAATTAAAAGCTTTTGCACGGAAAAGGAGACCATCAACAAAACAAAAGGGCAGCCTACTGAATTGAAAGATATTTGGAAAGGATCTGTAAAAAATTTATACAACACCAAGAAACCCAATCCAATAAAAAAAATGAGCAGAGGACCTGAACATTTTTCCAAAGAAAAATACATGTGGCCAACAGACACATGAAAAAATATTCAACCTTGCTCATGATCAAGAAACTGCAAATTAGAGCCACCATGACCTATCATCCCCTCACAGTCAGAATGGCAGTTATCAAAACCACAAGAAATAACAAGTGTTGGTTAGGATGTGGAGAAAAGGGAACTTTTGTACATTGTTGGTGGGAATGTAAACTTGGTACAGCCGCTACAGAAAACACTCAAAAAATTAAAAACAGCAATACTACTATACAACCCAGTAATTCCACATCTGAGTGTTTAACCATAGAAAACAAAAACACTCCTGTGAAATGTTATGCACCCCTATGTTTATTGCACCATTATTTATAGTCAAGTAATGGATCCAACCTAAGTGTCCAATGATGGACAAATGGATAACTATGTGATGTGTGTAAAGATATGTATACACGCAAATATGTGTACACACACAAAGGAATATTACTCAGCCATAAAAAAGAATGAAATCTTGCCCTTTGTGTCAACATGGATGGATCTAGAGGGTATTATGCTAAGTGAAATAAGTCAGACAAAAAAAGACAAATACCATATGATTTCACTTTTATGTGGAATCTAAAAATCAAAATGAGAAAAAAAAAACCAACTCATAAATACGGAGAAGAAACTAGTGGTTGCTGTGAGTGGGGTGGATGAATTACGTGAAGGGGATAAAGAGGTACAAACTGCCAGTTATAAATTAGGTGGCAGGGATAAAAAGTACAGTATAGAGAATATAGTCAATAACATTGTAATAGCTTTGCATGGTGACAGATGGTGACTACCCTTATCATGGTGAGCATTTCCTAATGCGTGAATCACTGTGTTGTACACCCTAAAATAAAATGTTGTATATCATCTATACTTAAAAAAAGAAACTGAAGTAAACAAAGATACTTCTTGCTCATGGATTAGAATATTGTTAAAATATCCATACTTCCCAAAGCAATCTATAGATTCGATGCAATCTTTATCAAAATTCAATGGCATTTTTTTTTTACAGAAAGAGACCCAACAATCCTAAGACTTGTATGGAACCACAAAAGACCCCAAATGGCCAAAGCCATCTTGAGAAAGAAGAACAAAGCTGAAGGCATCAGGCTCCCTGATTTCAACTATATTACAAAGCTTTAGTAACCAAAATAAGATGGCATCAGTATTTAAGACAAATATAGATCAATGGAACAGAGTAAAGAGTCCAGAAATAAACCCCCACATACATGGTTAATTCAGTTACTACAAAGGAACTGAGAATATACGATACGGAAAGGACAGTCTGTTCAACAAATGGTGCTGGGAAGACTGGGTAGCCACATGCAGAAAGAATGAAACTGGACCACTATCTTACTTGAATATTAGGCTTGAAACCATAAAACTCCTAGGAGAAAACAAAACTCCAAGGAGCTCCTATAAGCTCCTTGACATGTTTTGCCAGTTAGGTTTTTTAGTTTGACACCTAAAGCAAAGGCGTCAAACGCAAAAATAAATAAGTGGGACTACATCAAACTAAAAAGCTTCCGCACATAGGAAACCATTAACAAATTGAAAAGGTATGCTACTGAATGGGAGCAAATATTTGCAAATCATATGTGATAAGGGGTTAATAAATCAAAATAAGATGTCATACAACTCAATAGTACAAAACCAATCTGATTTAAAAATGGGCACAGGATCTGAATAGACATATTTCCAAGGACAACATACAGATGGCCAACAGGACCTGAAAAATATGTTCAACATCACTAATTACTAGGGAAATGCAAATCAAGACCACAAGCGGCTAGCACCTCACACCTGTTAGAATGGCTATTATCAAAGCAACAAATTAACAAGTGTTGATCAGGATATGGAGAAAAGGGAACACTTGTACATTGTTGGTGGGAATGTAAATTGGTACAGCCACTACGGAGGCTCCTCAGAATGTTAAAAATAGAACTACCATATGGTCCAGGAATTCCACTTCTGGGTATTTATCTGAAGGATATGAAGACACTAATTTGAGAAGATCTATGTACCACCATGTTCACTGCAGCATTATTTATAATATCTAAAACATGGAAGCAACCTAAGTATCCATCAACGTATAAATGGATAATGAAAGTGTATATATACACCACGGAATATTATTCAGAAAAGAAGAAAATCTTGCCATTTGGAACAAATTGTTGGACCATGAGGGCATTATGCTAATAAGTTAGAGAAAGACAAATACTGTGTGATCTCATTTATTTGTGAAATCTAAAACAAATAAGCAAAAAAAAAAAAAACCACGCTCATCAATACAGAGAACAGATTGGTGATTGTCAGAGGCAGGGAGTGGGTGCAGGCAAAATGAGTGAAGGGGGTCAGAAGGTACAAACTTACAATTATAAAATACATCATGGGGATGTAAGTACAGCATGGTAACTATGGTTAATAATCCTCTATTGAGTATGGAAAATTGCTAAGGGAGTAGATCTTAGAAGTTCTCATCACAAGAACAAAAATGTACTGTAACCATATATGGTGATGGATGCTAACTAGACTAATTGTGGTGATCATTTCACAATACATACAAATAGTGAATCATCCTGTTGTACCCCTGAAACTAATGTTATATGTCTGTTATACCTTAATAAAAAAACAAACATGAGCATAGACACCCCCTCCCCCCTATTTACTGCTATACCCTTAGGGCTTGGATTTATGCCTGAACCATAGTGTGCTGTCAGTAAATGTTTGTTGAAGCGATGAGTGGTCAACTTTCAGATTCTCCATGCCAAGAAAACCCTCCATAATATTTTATAATACACAAAATGGCTTTTTGTCAACATCCATCTTGGAAATACTCTACTTCATGCAAGTTGAGGGAAAAGAATCTATATCAGATTGTGTGTATACATACACATATACATATATACATGTACACACACATACATATATATACATATATATAGATAATGGGATATTATTTGTATATACCACATTTTTTATTGATTCATGCATTAATGGACATCTGGATTGTTTCCATCTTTTGGCTATTACGAATAATGTTGCTATGAACATCACTATACAAATATCTGTTTAATTTCCTTTCATTTCCAGAAGTGGAATTTCTAAATGATACGGTAATTCTATTTTTAATTTTTTTAGAAACTTACATACTGTTTTCCACACTGACTGCACCATTTCACATTCCAGTGCAGTACACAAGGGTTCTGATTTCTCCACATTCTCTCCAGTGCTTGCTACCCTGTGTGTGTGTGTGTGTGTAAAGAGAATATTTATGTATAATACATATTATACATATAAATAATAGGTATATAATCATCGTAATAGCATGTTGATGTTTAAGACTGTTTTGATTTTACAGAACATAAAATTCAGTGGATCTGAATTAATTTCCTACTTGAAGCCTTTTGACAGTTGGTTTCAACAAATGCACAAGCAAATGAGTCAACAGAAAAGCTTCCTACTATGAAAGTGGCTAATTACAGAGAGTTGGTCAGGAGCAGGACTCACCTCCTAGCTGGGTGTCTTGGCCAAGTTCCTTTGCCTCAGTAACTCGTAGGGTTGTTGGGTGGATGAAACTGTCGCACTCTAAAGCCCTTCAGCACCTAGGCATATGTCGGGCATTGTTTGTAAGGGTTAGTTTTTGTTGTTGATTGATTTGGCTGAAATAAACTCGCTTTTTGAATTCCACAGTGCTTACCAGAAGTCCAAACCAGATATAACTAGGATATTTTTCATTTCTTTTTGTGGCAGGTAAGCCGGAATCTCTCTGAAATCCTGAAACTTTGGAAAGCATTGGTCAGGACATGTACTGTCTCAGTAGATGTGAAGAACTTTTTAAAAAGGAGAAGTTTGTAGGAAGAGAGAGAGAAAATTAGTTTTACTAGGACAGGAGTAAATGGGATTATTTTCTTGGGAGAAAACTTTATAAATGGAAGTATCTTAATACAGTTACAGACATAATTTAAATACCTTTTCTTTACGAAAATGCCGTGCCACGGTCTTATTTTTGTATTCCTTAAGTGCTTTTCTTACCAGGAAACTCATTACAAATTGTCTGCTGACCTGATCCAATTTAACTCCCTTGCAGAAGAATCATGCTTCATTATGCACCAGAAACAGATCACAGAGCTTCCAAACTGAGACCTAGAGTTGTTTTGCATGGATATCACATTATATGAAGCGTGACACCATTGTTTATCATTAAGGATTCAAATTATTGCATTACCTTAGGCATAATATTCTTAGTTATGAGCTTGAGTCAAACTACAGTAGACAAGCTGTAGATTACTTACGAAGTGAGCTTCTAATGGAAATGCTGACAATCCATTAACAGCAAGAGAGCTAAAGGCTGCCACTATAAATACACTTAGAGATTATAGTAATAAAAATACTTATTTTCAAATGACTGCTAGAAGTTCAAGGATTCTTTTAATGTTGCTATTAATAATAGGCCACCCTATCCTTTCAGCATTTGATTTTGTCTCATAAATGGGCTTCCTCTAAGGTAATGATGTTGTACTACTGCACCTGGTTTCCGTTAGAGTTTGAGGGGGTTGGATGTCTTTTGGCAGAATTATCAATGCCTTTAATGGAAGGTGAATAATTGGTAGGTTCTTAGGATTGTGGAATTTTAAATCTGCAAATGTTCTTAGTGATCAGCAAGTCATATCAATTATATTTGCTAGAGAAAACTTGAGATCCTAAAAAGTAACGGGCTAGAGCTTGTAAGCTGGGGGGAGGGATTGATGAAGTGCCTGAGGCTGTACCATTCTGTGTCATTAATGCAGGGCCCCGTGGCCTTCTCTCCGTGCCTCAGTCATCTGTGTCTTCCTTATGGTGATAAAAGTAATGTGTGTTCATTACAGAAATGTGAGAAAGGAAAGAAAATGGGACGCCTGGGTGGCTCAGTCGGTTAAGCATCTGCCTTCAGCTCAGGTCATGATCCCAGAGTCCTGGGACTGAGTCCCATATTGGGCTCCTTGCTCCACAGGGAGCCTGCTTCTCCTCTGCCTGCTGTTCCCCCTGCTTGTGTTCTCTTTCTGACGAACAAATAAATCTTTAAAAGGAAAGGAAAGGAGAAAGGAAAGAAAACGAGACTAAAAAGCACCTGCAGTCCAACTGCACGGATTAGTCACTGGGATATTCGCGCCCATCTTTTCTCCATCTGCATGTGTATGTTTCCTTTTACAAAATGGGATCATGCAGAACATATGTTCCCAAATCATTTTTACCGTGCAGTAGCTCACGAACATTCTCACATTATTAAATATTCTGTAAGGACTGGATTTTCATCAGCCACCTAATGTATCACCTCAGAGCTGTGCAAGATTTCTGTCACCTACTTCAGGGATTTGCAGTTTTGTCTGTGATGACCCTGCAACGACTATCCGTGTACCCCATATTTATTTATAGCTCAGATTATCTCTTCAGGAAACAAAAGCTTTTCTACCTATTGCCCAGTTACTCCTCAGAAGGGCACCCTTATTTTACCCTGCCACCAGCAGTAACAGGAGTGTGGTCATTTTTCTGAGCCCTCACCAGCACTGGCCATTACAAATAAAAAAAAAATCTTGGAGGATTAAGCTCATAAGATGGTGACATTAAGTCATTCCTGACTTTGCCCCCCCTCACAAGAACTAACAACTATTCACAGACCAGACACCACTGAGAAAATCCTAGAACATGGGGGTGAGGCTATGTGCTGACCTTATTGCCTCTAACCAGGCCAGCCCAGCATTACACAAAGAGGTCTCTGCTGAGCCTCCGGTTTTTATAGTGGGAAAAGAGAGTCCAGGGTGGACATCCAGCTCCCCCAGCATTGTAGGTCACTGCTTGGGAGCCCCCACTCTGGTCTTATTCTACGGGAACAAGGCAATCTGTGGGCATCGGCTACTGTGAATCTGAAAGGGAGGTACTGGCTGACGGAGTCCCTTCCTGCAGCACCCAAGCAGTGGTAGTCCTGGCTAGTGGATCTGCTTATCTGCAGAGCCAACGCAGTGGAACGGTTGGTCCCGGGGACTCAGCAGGGCACAAGTCTGCCCGATTCTGGCCCTCAAAGAGATTCTTCTGGCCCTGGAGCTTGGTCTGCCTCTGTGCAGGAAGGTGAGCTGAGTCATAGCCCTCTGTCCCCTACTGCTGAGTGAAGCTTCCAACCCTGCCCAACCAGATAGGCTGGCGAGAACACCTGGGAAGCTGCAGAGGCCAGCAGCACTTGAGGCAAGAATACGGCAGGAAGAGCTGACTGCCTGCAAAGCCAGGGCTAGGTGTTGAGGGTTCATTGACTCTACGCAGGCACTGGAACTAATTCGTAGCCTACCCACTACTGAGTGCAGCTCCGGACCACCCCCACCCCCACCGACCAGAAGGCCTGATCTGCAAAAACCGGGAGCCTATTTGGAGCTGGCCCTACTGTCCCACCCAGGCAAGGGAGCTGAGTCACGGCCCCATCTACTGCTGAGTAAAGCTCCCAGCACCACCCAAACAGAAAGCTGGGCTGTAAGACCAGGGAGGCTGCAAAGCCCAGCAACATTCAAGCACAGAGTCCAACAGGCAGAGCTGACAGTCTACAGAGCAAAGCCAGTGGCTCCGTTCAGGCAGGGAACTTGTGGCATAGGCTGGCTTGAGTCAAGACCATAAACCGAAAGCCTTTTTGGTCTTGGAGCTACTTCTCTTGCTGTGCCTGGATACATAAACTAATTCATAGCCCTGCCCACTGAATACAGTTTTCGGCCTGCTTGACCAGGGAACCTAACTAGAACACACAGAAAACTATGTATCCCAACCAACAAACCTACTTATATGGCACTTGCACAGAGATCACTGCCCACGGTGCTTTTCATCTGCAGAACAAAACAGGCTGACCCATTTTAGCCAGGGAATTCAGTACACAGCCTCGCCTGATTTAGATCCTGAAACAATGAGCCTTGTAGACCCATTCTCCTGCCCCAAGAGGGCAGAGAAGCTAATTCATACCTCCACCTGCTGCTTAGTATGGAGTCCTGCCAGTCTAGTAAGCCTGACCAGAGAACCCAGGCAATTGGTACAGTCTCACTTGGTAAGGAACCAAACCAGCAATCTTATCCAACCATTCTCAGACAGTGGCACCCCTAACCCCAACCTCAGAGTTCAATCAGGGGCCTCACCCAGAAATTGACCCTGATGGCAAAACCCACCTGCCTAAGGATATTACCAGCTGAGCTGACACATCCAGAAACCCACACTGAGGGGACTGGCAGAAAGCTATCTCTGCAAAAGCAAACCCATAAAGCCTGGAAGAGGAGACTGCCCACTCAAATGCACAGAGAGCAACGTAAAGAATCAAGGATCATGAAAAAATCTAGTAAACATGACACCAACAAAGGAAACTACTAAAGCTCTAATAACTGACCTCAAAGAAATGGCTATCTATGAATAATTTCAGAATAATCCTTTTAAAGTTTAGTTAACTGCAATAACACATAGAAAACTAAAAATTAGGAAAATGATGTATAAACAAAACAAGAAGTTCAACAAAGAAATAGAAACTATCAAAAAAAATGTAGAGCTGAAAAATACATTGACGGAACTAAAAAATTCAACAGAGTTTCAAAAGGAGACTCAGGACTCCTGGCTGGCTCATTGGTAGAGGGTGCAGCTCTTTACAGTTGTGAGTTTGAGCCCCATGTTGGGTGTAGAGATTACTTAAAAATAAAATCTTAAAAGACTCAGCTATGCAGAAAAAACTGTGACCTAGAGACAGGACATTTGAAATAATCCAGTTAGAGGAGCAAAAAGAAAAAAGAATGAAAAAAGTGAACAAAGCATACAGGACATAAAGACACAATCAAGACAAACAATATTCACATTAAGGGAATTCCAGAAGGAAAAGAGAATGAGAAGGCAATGGGTACAGAAAGTAAATTTAAAGCAGTAATGCTTAAAATATCCTAATCCATGAGGTACAAAGGATCCCAAATAAGATGAACCCCAATAGGGCTACACTGATACACACTGTGATTAAATAGTCAAAAGTCAAAGAAAAAATTTGGAAAACAGCAAGAGAAAAGAAGTAAATTACATACAAGGGAACCATCATGAGACTATCAGTGGACTTCTCAACAAAATTGGTTTGGGCCAAGAGAGAATGGAATGGTATGTCCAAAATATTGAAAGGAAAAAAATGTCAACCAAGAATTCTGTACCTGGCAAAGCTGTCTTTCAGAAATGAATAAAGGCTTTCCCCCAAAAAACAAAGCTGAGTTCACCACCACCAGACCAGCCTTACAAGAAACGCTAAAGGGAGTTCTTTGAGTAAAAGGACACTAATGAACATCATAAAGCATAAGGTAGTGTAAAATTTACTGGTAATGGTAAATATATAGTCAAAATTAGAATCTATAATGTGGTAAGGGTGGTGTGTAATTCACTAACAATTCTATTTTAAAAGTTAGAAAACAGGGGCACCTGGGTGGCTCAGTCGTTAAGCGTCTGCCTTCGGCTCAGGTCATGATCCCATGGTCCTGGGATTGAGCCCAACATCGGGCTTCCTGCTCAGTGGGGAGCCTGCTTCTTCCTCTCCCACTGCCTGCTGCTTTCCCTACCTGTGCTCTCTTTCTCTGACAAATAAATAAAATCTTAAAAAAAAAAAGTTAGAAAACATTGAGGCGCCTGGGTGGCTCAGTCGGTTAAGCATCTGCCTTCAGCTCAGGTCATGATTCCAGGGTCCTGGGATTGAGCCCCACGTTGGGCTCCCTGCTCTGTGGGGAGCCTGCTTCTCCCCTTCCCTCTGCAGCACCCCTGCTTGTGCTCCGTCAAATAAGTAAATAAAATCTTTGAAAAATGTTAGAAAACATTGTAGAACTAACTATTACAACAATAATCTGTTACTGGTTATGCAGTATAGAAAGTATGTTAACTATAACATCAATAACCTAAAATGAGTGGGGGGGGGATGAAAGCGTAAAGTTCAGAAGTTCTATTGAAGTTGTTACCAGTTTAAAATAAGGTGTTATAATTTTAAAATATTTTATATAAACCTTGTGGTAACCACAAGGGTAAAACCTGTAATAATTACACAAAAGTACATGATGAAGAAGTGAAACCATACAGGTATCAGAAGACATTGAAACACAAAAAAAGAAAGCAGGATATGGAACAAAGAATCATGGTTCTATAAAACAGACACAAAAACAATTAATAAAATGGCAAACTAAGTAAGTCCTTACCTATTCATGATTACTTTATATTTAACTGGATTAAATTCTCCAATCAATACACGTAGAATGAGTGGTAAAATTTGGAAAACATCTAATGATATGTGCCCACAAGAGACTCACTTTAGTCCTAAAGACACACACAGACTGAGAGTGAAAGGTTGGAAAAAGTTGTTGTAAGCAAATGGTATTCCAAAAAACAACCAACCAACCAACCAACCAAAAAAGTAGGGGTAGCTATACTTATACTCAATAAACTTAAATCTAGAAATGGTAAAACATGACAAAGAAGGTCTTTTACAATTATTATTATGCAGTGATAAAGAGGTCAGCCCACAGAACGAGTCTTAGCAAATTCAAGAAGATTGAAACCATACCAAGTACCTTTTCTGGCCATGATGGTCTCAAAGTAGAAATCATTAACAGGAGGAAAACTGAAAAATTCACGAATACATGGAAATTAAACAATAGTATGAACAGCCAAGAGTCAAGAAATTAAAGGGGAAAGTAAAATGTATCTTGACACAAACAAAAATGGAAACACAATGTACCCAAACTTATGGTATGCAGACAGAGCAGTTGTTTTTTTTAAAGATTTTATTTGACAGAGAGAGAGACAGCCAGTGAGAGAGGGAACACAAACAGGGGAAGTGGGAGAGGAAGAAGCAGGCTTCCAGCGGAACATGGAGCCTGATGCGGGGCTCGATCCCAGGGACCTGGGATCATGTCCTGAGCCGAAGGCAGACACTTAACGACTGAGCCACCCAGGCGCCCCAGACAGAGCAGTTCTAAAAGTGAAGTTCATAGCATTAAATGCCTACCTCAGGAAACAAGAAATATTTCAAACAACCTGATGCTATGCTTTAGGAACTAAAAAAAAAAAAAAATGTGAACCCAAAGTTAGCAGAAGGAAGGAAATAGAAATTGGGGAAGAAACAAATAAAATGGAGATCAGGAGTACAACAGAAAAGACTAACCAAACTAAGAGATAGTTTTTTGAAAAGATAAAATTGACAAATGTTTAGCTAAACCAAGAAAAAAAAGAGAAGACTCAAATCAACAAAATTACAAATGAAATTGAAGAAGTAAATATTACAACTGATGCCACAAAGGATCTTGAGAGGTTACTATTAACAACTATATGTCAACAAACTGGAAAACCTAAAAGAAATGGAAAATTCTTAGAAATATACAACCTACCGAGAATGAATCAGAATGAATTAGAAAATGTGACAGACCAATTAGTAAGGAGATTGAATTAGTGATCAAAAATCTCCCAAGGGGGGCACCTGGGTGGCACAGCGGTTAAGCGTCTGCCTTCGGCTCAGGGCGTGATCCCGGCGTTATGGGATCGAGCCCCACATCAGGCTCTTCCGCTGTGAGCCTGCCTCTTCCTCTCCCACTCCCCCTGCTTGTGTTCCCTCTCTCGCTGGCTGTCTCTATCTCTGTCAAATAAATAAATAAAATCTTAAAAAAAAAATCTCCCAAGGAAGAAAGGCCCAGGAACAGATGGCTTCAATGCTGAATTTTACTAAACATTTAAAGAAGAATTAATGTAAACACTTCTCAGGCTCCTCAATGTTTGGGAGGAGGGAACACTCCCAAATTTATTTTATGAGGCCAGCATTACCAAAGCCAGAAAAGAACACTAAAAGAAAATTACAGGCCACTATCTCTGATGAATATAGAGGCAAAAATTCTCAATAAAATACTAGTAAACAGGGGATGCCTGGGTGGCTCAGTCACTTGAGTGTCCGATTCTTGGTTTTGGCTGGGGTCATGATCTCGGGGTTCTGGGATCAAGCCCCACATTGGGCTCTGTGCTCAACACAGTCTGCTTCCCTTCTTCCTCTTCCCCTCATCATACTCACTCACTCACTCTCTTTCTCTCTCTGGAATAAATAAATCTTTAAAAAATACTAGTAAACAGAATTCAGCAGCACATTAAAAAGATCTTTCACCATGATCAAGTGGTATTTATTTTTGAGATACAAGCATGGTTAAACAGATGTAAATCTATCACTATGATATATCACATTGATAGAATAGAAGAAAAAATCTTATGATCATCTCAATGGACACAGAAAAATCATTGGGCAAAAGTCAATAACCATTCATGACATAAAACCTCTTAACAAATTAGGTATAGAATAAACTGACCTCAACATAATAAAAGCTGTAGATGACAAACCACAGCCAATATGGTATTTAATGACAAAAGGTTGAAAGCCTTTCCTCTAAAATCAGGAACAAGACAAGGGTGCCCATTCTCACTCCTCCCATTCAAGATGTTACTGAAATCCTAGCCAGAGCCAGAGCAAGAAAATATGAAAGCCCATCAGAATTGGAAAGGAAGAAGTGAGACTGTCTATGTACAGATAACATGATTTTATATACAGAAAATCTGACAGACTCCACCAAAGAACTGTTATATGTAATCTACAAATTCAGTAAAGTTGCAGGACACATAATTAACATAACAAAATAAGTAGCATTTTTACATATTAACAGTGAATTATCTGAAAAAGAAACTGATCCCATTTATAATAACATTGAAAGCAATAAAATACATAGGAATAAATTAAACAAGGAGGTAAGAAATCTGTACACTGAGAACTGTAAAATAGTGATGAAAACATTAAAGACAGAAATGGAAAGGTATCCCATGTTCACAGATTAGAAGAATTAATATTACTAATGTCCATACCATCCCAAAGCCATCTATAGATTAAACACAATCCCTATCAAGATTCCAATGGAATTTTTCACAGAAACAGAAAAAAAAATCCTAAAATTTACATGGAACCTCAGAAGACCCCAAATACCTAAAGCAATCCTGAGAAAGAACAAAGTGGGAGGCACCACACTTCTGATTTCAAGCTATATTATAAAGGTATAGTAATCAAAGCAGTATGGTACTGGCATAAAAACAGACACATAAACCAATGGAACAGAACTGAGAGCTCAGAAATAAACCCATGCAAGGGAGCCAAGAATACTCAATGGAGTAAAGACTGTCTCTTCAAGTAATGGTGCTAGGGAAATTGCATATTCACACATAAAATAATAAAACCAGATCCCTACCTTACACCATTCACCAAAGTTAACTTGAAATGGATTAAAGATGTCCATGTAAGACCAGAAACCATAAAAATCCTAGAAGAAAACATAGGAGAAAAGCTCCTTTACATGGGTTGTGGCAGTGACTTTTTTGGGTAGGACACCTAAAGCACAAGTCACAAAATCAAAACTAAGTGGGACTACCTCAAACTGAAAAGCATCTGCACAGCAAAGGGAACCATCAACAAAAGTAAAAGACAATCTACAGAACGGGAAAAACATGTCCTAACCACTTATCTGATAAGAGTGAATATCCAAGGGGCACCTGGGTGGCGCAGTCGTTAAGAGTGAATATCCAAAATATATAAAGAACTCCTACAACTCAATAGCAAATACTCAAAATTATCCAATCAAAAAATGGGTTAATACCCAAATAGACATTTTTCCAAAGAAGATATACAAAGGACCAACAGGTATATGAGAAGATGCCCAGCATCTCTAATCAGTAGGGAAATGCAAATCAAAACCACAATGACTTATCTCCTCACACCAATTAGATTGGCTACCATCAAAAAGACCAGAAATAACAAATGCTGATGAGGACATGGATTAAAAGGAACACTTGTGCGTTGTTGGTGGGATCGTAAATTGGTGTGGCCGTGATGGAAAATAGTATGGAGGTTCCTCAAAAAATTCAAACTGAAACCACCATATATATGATCCAGCAATTTCACTCTGGGGAATATATCCAAAGGAAACAAAAACACTATGTCAAAGCGCTCTCTGCATCCCCACATTCATAGCAGCAGTATTTACAATGGTGAAGACATGGAAGCAACCTAAGTGTCTATCAGTGGATGAATGGATAAAGTACAGTATGTGTTGACAATGGAATATTAGTCAGCCATTAAAAAGGAGGAAATCCTGCCATTTGTGATAACATGGATGGACCTTGAGGGCATTATGCTAAGTGAAGTAAGTCAGAGAAAAACAAATACATGATCTCACAAGTGAGAAAAACAACAACTCAGGGAAAAAGCAATCAGATTTGTGGTTATCAGGGCAGAGAAAGGAGTGAAGGACAGAAAATCAGATGCAGGTGATCAAAAAGTACAAACTTCCACTTAATGAGATAAATAAGTACTAGGGATGTAATGTTCAGCATGAAGACTATGCTTAACATGCTGTGTGGTATGTATGAAAGAGCAGATCACAAGAGTTCTCATAAGGAAAATATGTATTTTTTATATTTATGAGATGACAGACATTAACTTACTGTGGTAATGTCAAAATATACATAAGTAAAATCATTACGCTATACACCTTAAACTGTGCTGTGTCAATTACATCTCAATAAAACTGGAAATCTTTTTTTTTTACATGCTGGGAAGATAAACCCTGTAACAATCATTTTGCACTTGTTTACTAGCGATGCTGAACATTTTTTATAGGTCGTTTGTCAGTCTTTCGTGCATTGCCTTAACAAGGCATATGCTCATTTTTCTGTGAACGTCTTTACATTCTTCTTTTTAATTTGTGGGCTCTGTTTATATACTAAGATCCATTATTTATAGTTAAATATTGCAAGAATTTCCCCCTGTGTTTCATTTGCCTTTTACCTTATTTCGTGGTGGTTTTTTTTTGGGGGGGGGAGGGTACATAAGTTTTACACTTTCATATAGCCGAACACCCATCTTTTCCTTTATGGTTTGTCTCTTTGCTTTTATGCTCCCACTCAAAGATATTTCTAAAACACAAATCTGATCATACCCCTCCTTTAATTGAAATCTTCCTGGGGCTCTTGGGGAAAAAATTCCAGCTGCTCCTGGTACTGCAGCCCCAGCTTACGGTCAACCCCTTAGGCACTCAGCTTGTAGTCATGCCAAGAATTGTACGTAGTACTCTCTCCTCAGCACCCTCTGCTTGGAAAGTCACCCCTCCACCAGCTCCACAGCCTTCCTTCCCACCTCAACCCCCCCTTCCTGTACATCACTGGAGCCCCAGCTTGGACATAGCACCTGGTCTTTGGGGCGGGGGGGCTCTGTAGTGGTTTGTGGAGTAACTCAAATGACAAGAGCAGTCTAACATGGCAAACAGGAGAAATGGCTCTCAGGGCCAGTTTAGGATCACCACATTGGACTGAGGTGCTGGGGGCGGAGGTTCTGTGACAAGCCAGGGAGAGAAATGAGGGCACAGAGCCCAGGCGGCATGGGCAGGGTGCTCAGGGGTGGGTGGAATGGAATATGGGTACATGTGCGGGGCTGAGCGGCAGGCAGAGCAGAAGGGCATATCTTCGGGCACCACTGCTAGGCCAGGACTGGGAGACCCATCAAGCCGAAGGACAGTGCCAGGGAAAGGCTCAGTTCTGAAAGCACCGGGCAGTAGTCACTGGAGATCCCCAGCGCGAACATCTGTCTTACCGGTGAAACCCCTTTTACCCACGGAGTCTCCCACGCCAGCACATGACACTGCTGGCTTTCCAGTTTCATAGGCCAGAAACTGGAGTCTCTTGTCCCCTCTTCCTCCCACACCCCACATCCCATCTGTCAGCAATTCCTGTGGGCTCTACCTTCAAAATGTAGCCAGACTATGGTACTGCATGATTCCATTTAGAGGACATTCTGGAAAAGGCAAAACGGGAGGGACAGGAAAAAGGTGTGTTGCCAGAAGCTAGGGGAGGGTGACAAAGGATCTCGTGGGGATTGGGTAGCTGATAGAACCCTCCTAACACCCTGACTGTGGTGGCAGTCACACAGCTGCAGGCATTTATCAAAACTCACAGAACCGGAGACTAAAAAGGCTGGCTTTTACTTTAAGTCCACTATACCTTACTAAAACTATGGGGGAAAATATCTACCAGGGCTCCAACCATTTCTCACCTCATCTCAACCTCGTGGCTATGAGCGTGGTCCAGGGCGCCATCATTCCTCTTACTTGGATTCTTACTACAGTGGGCTCTTCACCATTGCCCCGGATCCTGCTCTGGCTTCCCTGTAGTCTGTTCCCTGCACTGTAGCCAGGGTGGTCCTTTTAAAACCAAAGTCAGAGTTCCTTAGTCTGGCACTCGGAACTTCAGAGGTAAAGGAACTCTCCCGAGGTTTCTAGTCTCACAGTAAAGGCCAGAGTTCTCACGTGGCCCCCAAGAGCCCACATGACACAGTCACTCCTCTGGTGACTTCCTCTTAGCCCCCTCCCACCCGCTCCTCTCCACCCTGGGTGACTCCACTCCAGCCACCATGGATGGCCTCCTTGCTCCTTCTCGGACATGTGCTGCATGCTCCCTTCTTGGGGTGCTCTGTGTGCAATGCGTTTGCCCCCGCTTTCCATTCACATGGGCCCCTCCCTCATCTCTTTCAGGTCTTTGCTCAAATAGCATCTTCTCCTTGTGGCCTTCCCTGGGCACCTTCATTACAACTGCCGCCCAGGCACCCCCCAAACTCATACCCTCATTTGCTATCGTCTCGCGTTGTATTTTTTCTCACAGACCGTAATTCCGTCTGACATCCACTTTGTTCATTTGTTTACTGTGTGATCCGTCCTCATGTCAATGAGGACAGGGACTTCTGTTTTATTTCCCACTGCCCTGCTGTACCTTGGACATTACTATCTGCCTGGGAGAGGACAGACACTCAGTTAAACTCTGTAGCTGGAGTAAAGGCAGGCAAGAAGGCAAGAGTCCCAAGAACCAGCAGAGCTGGTCATCCCACTGCCCCCGAATGTCACTCAGCTGCCCCCCGCACGTCGTCCTGGACGACATCAACTGTAGGACCAGTCTGTGGGTGCCGGTGTTGCGGAGTGGCGGCTCTCCTTCCTGCCTTCCCTTTTTGTTTTCCTGCCACCTCAGATGGCTAACTTAACAGAGGCTTTCTCTCCAATTTCTCTCTAGAAGCAGATGTTCCAGGAGAGGAGTAGCCGGATGCTGCAGGCCTTGTCCCCGAAGCAGAGCCCTGTGAGCAGCCCCACCAGGAGCCGGTCCCCCTCCCGCTCCCCGTCGCCCACCTTCTCGTGGCTCCCCAACAAAACCTCACCCCCCTCCTCGCCCAAAGCAGCCTCAGCCTCCATCAGCAGCATGAGTGAGGGGGATGAGGATGAGAAGTAAAGGCTGCTGGCAGACAGCAAGGGCCGCACCACACAGGCTGGGGCGAGGGCAGGGTCACCGGTGTGCCTGGGTGGGGTTGGAAGGTTAACGGTGGTCGCAGGAGCTGCAGCTCAGCTAAAGGAAGGCCTGGGGACCAGCTCTCCCTCGGTCTCCACTTAGCCTAAGACTCGGGCTCTGCATGGAGGTTTCCAGCGGACAACCTTTACAAACCTTCTTAGCAGCATCTAGAATCACTCTACTTTAACCTTGCTAAGGAAGGAAGCAGAGCACCCCCAGGAGACTCGCACTGACTCGGGTGTCTTCTGCTTTGGTCCTTATACTCACCCCTACCAAGTCCACCACCCATGGAAGCGGCTGTTCCCTCAATCTGCTACTTCCAGCTCATAAGGGCCCTGCACGTTGCCTCCTACCACCCAAGCTCTGCCAGAATAAAGTTGTTTCCGAGAGAGGTGGCAAAGTGCTTCTAAAATAGTCAAGTGAAAGACAAATTCCAATCTTCTCAGTTTAGCCACTGAGGCCTGATGTTGCAACACATCAATTCTTTCCAGTTCTAGGAATGTGGTGCATAGACGAAGACATGCTTTAGGCCAGATATATAAAAGGCCATCTAGCATGAACCTTAACTTCTTATTCAGAGGACAGTTCAGTTGAGGAGAACGCCATAGAAGGCCTAAAATGTTCCTAGTTGTACTTTTCATCATTGGTTTGACTTTATGGTTTCTAGAAATTACCTTAATCTGTGGGAAATGCAACAAAGAAAAACATTTTATATGTGTGTGTATATATATGGTTATATATATAATATATGTATATATTATATATATATAAAGAGGAGTTGCTTTGCTTTGGCTCTGAGTTAGGAGATGGTAAACGTCTCCTGGAGCTTCTCCTTAAAGGATGCTAACTCTGGAACGGCTTTTCCCATTTCTGACCAGTTAACAATTTCACAGGCCTCAAGTAACAGTTTGATGTGCGAAACCACATAGTATACCGATAGGGGGTGCTACCTGCACGTATCTGTTCTCTGTGTGCTCCCAATACGCTATCCAGGGTGTATACCATATGCAATATGAATATATGGTGGTAGCCTTTTACAATATACGCTCCCGCTCTCATCCGAATCCCCTGCTGAAATCCTTGGTCTAAAGGACTACCTGGTTCCCTTGTGACTTGGGCACTTTGTCAAAAATCCATCCTGGATTCCTGTAGAAATGTCTTGTCCCAACCAGGAAACGAGTATGTTGTTCTCATGGCCTCCCATCATGTTTTGGGCTGGAGGGAGGCTCTGAAGAGTTTCCCAGAGCACTGTGGGAACCTCAGTGTGATCTTAGCATTGAAATGGTCTACGTGGTTATATAGTTAGCCCTGGCCTTAGGTTTGCCAAATGAGGTGAAGAGCCTAAGCGTTGCTGCTGAGTGGTTTGAAGTTACTGTCCGCCAGTGACAGGTAGGAAAGGAGCAGGTGGAGTTAGGGTGTAGAACCACGCTCCTAGGTAGATGAGGCACTGCCTGTCTGTGCCAGGAAAGCCAGAGGGAGAGCTGGGGCCGGGCTGAGCAGAGGCCCAAACCAGCAACTTGTGGGCAGAGCTCAGCATCTCCTGTGACAGAAACACCCCTTTTCAGAGGCCTTGGGAACCTGCCTTCTGGGTGAGATGTGGGGCAACCAATGAAGGAAGGTGGCATGTCTTTCCCCCCTGTGTCGGGGTTGAACTACCTCCCTGCCCACCTGGAGATAAGTGGTGTTTACTGGGAAGCAAAACCACGAGGCCGAGCTGGCTTGGAATCCCCTTGTTCCTGGCACGCTCTCCAGAGTTCTGTTGAGCGCTCACATGGGACAAAGGGCTGGCGGGAACGTGGCGCGTGAAAAGGAAGCTTTCTGTAGCCAAGGCCTAGAGCACTGCTCTGCAGAGGGAGCGAGGCCCCAGCTTTCCATTGTGCCCCTCTGCTCGCTCTTCCGTCACGCAGCCAGGGCCAACTGGCACAGAGACCTCGTTCCAGCTGGTTGACACTGGGGGCAGTGCAAGGATGAGCACAGCCAGGCAGAGTGAGGTGGGGAGAACAAGGGCAGAAAAAAGGAGTGAAGAGGGGCCTGGAGAGAGGGAAGGCCATTATAGAAAATCTGTGCTCTCAACCAGTTTCTGGACCTCACTGTGTAGGGGCAACTATTTTGGGAAGGCCTTTTATGTGCTATTCCATGGCCCAGAGCAGACAGATCCACTCTTCCTTGAACTGTGCTCTGAAGCGAGTAATGTGGGGCTCTCCCAGGCTGATTCTGGGCTTGCAGGCCTTACACACCATACTGACAGGTGCCCCTCATGTGACTCAGACTCAGTGCCCTCACAGCTGCCGGTGATGGGACACGACCGACACCTGGGTTATTCCAGGGACGGGCCGAAACCACCCACAAACCATTCTAAATCTCACCTTATGTCCCCACGCTGTCCTCTAACAATCCCTCCCTGCTGTCCTAAGGCTATGAGACTACTGAGAAGGGATGGGGGCAGGGATTCTGCAACCCAACTTGTAACGCTCCTGGCCATCAGTGTCTTCCAGCTCCCCCTTCCCAGGAGGAGATGGGGTTGCCCTTCGTTTGGGTCAACCCATCAACAGTCATGGCCATGAGTGAGTCAGGGCTGGAGTGAGAGACATACAAATCACGGGCAGGTTTGAAGAGGCAAGCAGAAATGACAGAAAGCAAGGAAGTGTTCCTTCTGCCCTAGAAACGGAAGGAAGCTTTAGACTGAGGACTACAGAACAGTACTGAGGGTTGCAGAAGAGGGGGCAGGATAGGAAGAAGGGTGGGTGAAACGGGCTGGAGGGGAGGGAGTGGGGGAGCAGGGACTCTCTGCTCCCCTTCAAAGTGTCGCTCACCCCCTAACAGGTGAAGAAGGAAGGCTTCCTTTCACAGACACCCAAGGTTAGTGAATACCCATGAGGGGTGGGGGTGCCGTGCCCCCAAGCTCCCCCGTTCCACCACTTCTCCATTCGCTGCCACCTCCTCTTCCCAGGGCCCTGAAATCAAAGTTCACCCTTCCACCAGCTAAAAACACAGGGGAAACTCTCATATCCTAGTCACACCGAACGGCCCATTTCTGGCAAGCCAGCTCCCATGTGCCTGGACCTTAGAAAGGTAAAGGAAACAAACCTCAAGAGGAGCGACCCTGAGACCTAAGGCTGCCTTCCGACCTGCTCTGTGGGCTTGCAGTCTTGCTCCAGGCCTCGGGCTGTAGTCACTGTGAGTCCATCCCTTGAGGGAGGGACGGGAAGAGTGTGCATTTGTTTTCTCTTCATCTTCAGGACTTACTTTAGCACCCAGACATACCCCAGAGAGACATACGGGATGGCGTAACAGACTCGGCTGAATCAGATGAGCCCGTTTGGAGCAGAGGTGTTCCTGTTCCTCAGGCATCCGTTCAGCACTAGTCTAGGCCACCAGACTTTTTTTTTCTTTTTTAATAATAGAATCAGCTCATGAGGCATTTGCAACTTCTACTTCTCTCTAGACTTTTTTTGTTTTGTCACTGCGATGTGTCCTGGGACAAAGCCATAAGAAGAGCATACATACTTAAGACTCTGCTGTACATACAAGAAGACGAAGACTCGTCTGGGTTCAAGTACGACCTTATGCCCAAGCATTTGCTCTGGTGCTGAATAACGCGAACTACTGGAATCAGCCCTCCACCCCTGGCCCCTCGTCCCTCCCCAACCCACTCCCGCTCCCCAACTGGACACAGCATTCCCAACTTGTTTATAAATAAAGGGATACGTAATTGCACTGTGGCTTGTCGTGTTTCTTACAAGTGTGCTACTGTGTTCCCGTTCGTGAACTTGGCTCGTGGTGGACAAATACCGGGGTGGCGGCGGTCTTGCCCACGTGCAGCGAGGATGCGGATTCCGTGCTGTGTAGCGCGGGGCAATGGGCTGCAGGTGCCAAAGGGCCCACACCTGACGGCAAAGGCAAAGCTCGTTAGGAACAGACCCACCTAGAGGCGAGGTCACACTAGGAGGCCCAGTCGGGGCCTTGAGCTGGAGGTTCCACTGTTAACTGGCTCTGCGACCTCGGTCAAACGACTTCACTTCCGTGGCCTCAGGGTCTGCTTTTGTCCAATGAGGGGGTTGACGGCAATGGCTGCCGCCATCATTGCCTAGAAAGGTCTCTGAATTTACGACGCAACCCGCGTGGTCCCTACGCTTCTCCAGCTAGGATGCTGCCACTAAGCGACCATGAGAAAAGACTTACCTGTCACTGGGCAGCACACTGGAGAGGCGGCCCGCCGGGCCCCCGGGACCTCCACGACCGCCGGCGTCGCCCCGCCGCCTCCGCGGGCTCGCAGGCTCCACCCGGCTTCCCGCCCCGGGCCCTGCCGGCGGCCTCGCCCCTGCACGTCCACGGCGGGCGGGGCCGTGTCCGCGGCCGGAACGCCTCCGGTAGGAGGGAAGCGCCTCCGGTAGGAGGGAAGCGCCTCCGGTAGGAGGGAAGCGCCTCCGGTAGGAGGGAAGCGCCTCCGGTAGGAGGGAAGCGCCTCCGGTAGGAGGGAAGCGCCTCCGGTAGGAGGGAAGCGCCTCCGGTAGGAGGGAAGCGCCTCCGGTAGGAGGGAAGCGCCTCCGGTAGGAGGGAAGCGCCTCCGGTAGGAGGGAAGCGCCTCCGGTAGGAGGGAAGCGCCTCCGGTAGGAGGGAAGCCGGCAGTCAGCAGCCCGAACGCCGGCAATGAAGGCCGAGGTTCTCGGGCGGGAATTGCGCGCAGCCCTGCCCCGGCCCAATCGGAGTTCCTATGAACTCCATCTGGTGAGCTTGAGCCGCGAACCCACCACAGTTCCAACATTAGCCTGGACTCTAGAAGAACCAGCCAGGCCTGTATGCAGCCAGGGAACCCATTTAAAAACAGAACACCCATTATTCGCAGACCATAGTCCTTGGCTTTGCCACCCAGATCAAACACACTCTTGACAGGTCGTAATTACAGTAACAGCTACAGGTTTCTTCTTGACTTCGTGCTACCTCAAAAATGTTCACGACGGAAAAATCCGTTCTAAAGCATAAGAAAACTCATACTGAAGAACTCTAATATTTGCCCTGAAGAGAATTGGCTTTTGTTAATAAACAGAAGCCCCAGGATAAAAAAGGTACGTTATCAAAAATGTTTATACACACACACACACACACACACACACAGTCCCCTGGTACCGGAGTCCTCATTCGTTCTTGGATTTGAATGTTTAGGCAACTTCTTCAGGTATTCAGCGGAGCGCTTAGACTCCCACCGAGATGCCATTGGGATAAAGCCTGACAGTTCATCAGCTCTGAAATACATACCCAGTGATGGAATCCTTTAAGAAATCATCAAGTAAAAACCAATAAACCATTAAAATATGAAAATATCATTAAGAGCATAAATATCTGTCAGCGCTAACTGACCTTTGTTAGGCCCAGTTGCACTGCCATAACTTATATTCTAGAAAACCAAACCAAAACAAAAAAGAACCTTATTAGCTGAACCTCAGCCGCTGCTGACCGAATGTGGGAAACTTAGGCGAAAGCTTGAGTGCAGAGTTGACTTGTCTCCTACAAGCAATTTTTGCTCTCCTTACCTTCATTCTCTCTCTTGGGGGGCAGGGAAAGGAACTGACGTGCCAGGTTACTGTACTGTATTCACAAAAGCAGAGTGCTGATGGAGGGATTAGACATAACTAAAATATTTGATACATAACCTTCCATTTTAAAAGAATTAATGAATCTATACCTGAAAGAGTTGGGATACTTTACCCCTTCCACAGGGACCTTTTCAGCTAATTATACTTGCAAATGAACTTGTCACTCTAAAATTTCCAAGTTCAAAGAAAACCTGTCATCTTCCCCCATGCACGTGGCAGGACATGACTGATTACATAGCTTGAGGAGGGAACCAGTCTTTCTCGTCTGGTCGTCATGTTCCACTGGACGGACGTTGACAAGATGCTATTCACTAGTCTGCCCACAAATCAACATGAACACAACTGAGTTAGTGATTATTTTTTTTCCATATCTGGTACCCAGGAATTAACAATAGTAGAAAGAAGTTGAAGAGGCATGTATTAGTTTCCTACTTCTGTCACCAGCTCAGTGGCTTAAAACAACAGAGTTTTATCATTTTTCAGCTCTGGAGTTCAGAAGTCCAAAATGGGTCTAACCGGGCTAAAATTAAAGTGTCAGCGGGGCTGGCGGGGAGAATGTTTTCTTGCATTTTCCAGCTTCTAGAAGCTGCCTGCATTCCTCGGCTCATGGCCCCCTTCCATCTTCAAAGCCAACAATGGCCAGTGCAGTCTTTCTCACGTAACACTACTCCAACAAGCCTTCTGCCTTTCTCTTCTACTTATAAGGGCTCTTGTGTTTACATTTGCCCCACCTGGATAATGCAAGAAAATCTCTCTACTTAAGTACACCAGCAACTTTAATTCCCTCTTGCCAAGGAATATAACATATTCCCAAATTCTGGAGATTACGATGTGGACATCTTTGGGAAGCCATTATGCTATCTACCACAAGGTGACTGAAGATAATCATCATAAACCCTCGAACCTTTTTCCAGTTTCTGAATTGAGAAATAGTAACCCTCACACAGATAGATTCATATTCCTCTTTTCAACATTCCTGTGTATACTCATGATGAACCTGCTTAAAATGTTTCTCCTGAGCCTTGACGCCCACAAGGGAAGCACAGAATAGGTGTAATGGAAGATGTCTGACCCAAATGGACATGTTAATTGGTCCATGAGGAGAAATGTGTTGGATCTTCAACTCACGAACACAGAGTCATGGCTGGTAGAGAAGGAAGTCTAAGAGTCCGCCTGCCCCGTTCTCTGTACATATCCTCCAATTCATACTTGGCTATCTCAAGAAGACAAGAAGCAAAAGGGCAGCTAACCAAAGCCTTTGATCATTGGCTATGTTCCTGCTGAAACAAGCCCAGGAATACAATTTTTGACTATCAGGCAGAATCTGTTTCCTGCCTATTCTCCGTCTGGTTTTTGGTTTTTGGTTGTTCTGGTCCTTGGATGTTGACCACAGCCACTTGAAGCTAGAACTCACTTCCAGCCATCCAGTATCAAAGTACGCCATGCTCCTATCTAGAGTAACTCATTTTCCCATTGTGGCCTTTTATTAGCATTTTAACTTAAGGCCTACCATACATTCCTGTCTGGAGCATTCAATAAACATTTGAGTGAGCTGCTAGTCTTGGCGATGCAAAGATTAAAGAGGACACAATCCTGTCCCCCACCCCAATTTCAGCTCAGTAGCTTGACTCTCAACCCTGGCCTCTCCTGACTGGCCCTACCTTTGACTTTCTGAGCTCTTGATGAACAGTCCAAGTTTCTGATTCTGCCAAATAGAGTTTTACAATGATTTTACTAACAACTGATTTCACACTATTTTCCTCATCTCTTTGGGTGTGGGTGCTCTTTCTCCGAGTGCAAGGACTGCCAACTCTTACTCGGAGTGGGGGAAAATAAGTAGATTTTAAATAGATTTTCAGTTTATTAGAAACCACTCTTTGAGGATGCTGAATGGAGGAGGCTGATGATGTCCGCCCCTTAGCTAGACCCATCAACAGTAAGGCTCTAGGTGAGCTACCAAAGTCCAAAGGCATCAGCACACTTTCCTTCAAGGCCTTCACAACACGTGCGGAGCTTGGGCCACAACTCTCCTATGTGGACAGAGCTGTTCGATGAATGAGGTGGCCATCTGAGGTCTCACCCGAAATTCCTCGATTGCAGTGTGACTGACGGGCCTCTCTCACCTGGATAATGGGGCAGTATTTGCCCTCATAAACTTGCTATTTTTTACCAGCTGAAGCCCTAGGAAAAGAGCAGTTTTCATATAGGAAGTTCTGTTCCAATTACCATGCAAGGTGACAATAATTATCTCTAACTTTAGAAATAATTACACTATTATATGAAGCCGTTACTAAGGAACTGTGGAAGCTTCTGCATCCATCACTGTTATTAAAAATCATTAACATGTTTATTTTGTTTGAGGACTGGCAAATTCTGTTTGGACAAGAATGCCAGGGGACAGTAAGAGTACCATTAGCTTAGAGTTTCTTGTACAGTAAGAAACAGCAAGGCTGCTCAGTTGCCCCAAATTCAAATCAACAAGGCCTTTGATCTCTTCTAAGTATTTTCCAATTACATGTGAAACAGAACATCAATAAAGTTGCAAGGCCCCTGGGACCCACTCTGTGTGAGGGAGACAGGATGTGCTGCTGCCAGCATTCTACTGTTCTCAAAGGCGGGTCTGTAGTTTAGACTTCTTCAGTGGTTTTCTAACCACTGCAGTCTTTCTCACGCAACACTACTCCAACAAGCCTTCTGCCTTTCTCTTCTACTTATAAGGGCTCTTGTGTTTACATTTGCCCCACCTGGATAATGCAAGAAAATCTCTCTACTTAAGTTCACCAGCAACTTTAATTCCTTCTAACATTCTAACATGTGGTCACATGTTAGAATCTCCTAGGGAACTCTTAAAAAGGTATTCCCCAGAGACTATCTGACAGAATGGATCCGAAGGGGTGTCCAGGACTCGGAGATTCTAATAAGACCAGGTTGAGACCCTCTGGGCTATACTTGAACTGAGGGAACAAAGTGAGCCTTGGGGAGTAACTGGATTCAGAAGTTGATGGTCAACGACTTATATGACGAAGACGAGAACTGATCTGCCATACAGCTGTGACAGGAAAAGGTCTAAATATCATTTGCTTACCCAAAGAGAGACTATTAAAGCGATAAAAGTGTCATCAATGGGCAGTGGGCAAAGGATTCATTTTAAGACCAATATTTAGAAATGCCAAAGATACTGTTAAGTACCCAGCCCAATGACTGGTGAAAATGGGGGCCCAATGTTAACAAAAAAATTCAAAAGCATGTAATGGCTGCTTATAGCTGCACTGTCCAACACAGTAGCCGCTAGCCACGTGGGGCTTTTTAAATTTAGATTAATATAGGGCGCCTGGGTGGCTCAGTCAGTTAAGCGTCCGACTCTTGATTTCGGCTCAGGTCACAATCTCAGGGTCCTGGGATCCAGCTCTATTTTGGGCTCTGCGCTCAACACAGAGTCCGGCTGGAGATTCTTTCTCTCTCTCTCCCTGCCCCTCCCCCAGCTCGCGCATGCTCTAAATAAAATCTTTAAAAAAATAAAAATAAATTTAGATGAATACAATTTAAATGGGAAATTCAGTTCCTCAGTTGAACCAACCACATTTTAAGTGTTCAGGCAACTAGTGGCGGCCATATTGGACAGCACAGATAAAGAACATTCCCATCATTGCAGCGTTCTCCTCACGGACAGTGGTGTAGCTACAGGTTCCCTTCCCAGAGGCAACCCCTCCTACACGATACCTTATGATTTATTCATGTTATCAAAGAGTACATTTATGTGTTAGCACACAGTGAACATCTGAAAGTATCAGCAGATAATCATTTGCAAACATGCATTAAGTCATTGGAAAACCTTGAAAAGACTGAGAAGGAAGTCAAAAGGGACACTGAAGGGCAGTGCACTGCAGCGGCTTCCCAAAACCACCGACGTTTGAGTTGGAGGGTCTCTTGGTGAGCCTAAACCATACTTCCTGTATGATTTCAAAACACGGCAGGAGTGGCTGCGACAAGAACGCTATTCCCTAGTCATGAAGGATGTATTAGCACAGCGGCTGACTTTTCATAAAATTCAGATAGATAATTGAAAAATACGAACGAAAGCCATGGTCACTTTCAAGAGCCACTGCTGTTGTATGCTTTGGGCAAAATAGAGCACAACATGAAAGCAGTTGATTAGTACTTGCTTCCTATTTTAGGCTTTAAAGAGTGCCATAAAACAGCAGACCTGGAAAGAACTTTGGAACCATATAGTTCAACTCCCTAATTTTATGGACAAGGAAACCAAGGCACAGCAGAAGCAAGGCAGATGTGTTGATTTCCTGATACCAGCATGCCCCAAGAATCATTCAAACCCATTTCTTGCATCGAATTTTCTAGGTCTTTTTTTTTTTTAGTGATAAATATACAAGATAGCAGGTATGTGGCTCTGAAATTTTAAAAAGACCATTCACCACTGATTGTTGCGTGAAAGAATGACACACCGGTAAATAACATGAAGACCACACCTCCTAGTTCTTCAGCAAGTCCAGAAGTGCAGCCACATGTCTTCGGAGGCCCTGGGTTCTGGTGTCGGTGCTGCCCCAGTTCCTCAAAAGACACCATGGAACCAATAGCCCTTCAATTGCAAATTTCAAGTTGTTTATCTTCTGCGTATTCCAAATGGCAACAGTTCCCCACCTTACACTTTTTAAAGAATTCTCCCATGGCATTTGTTAAAATATAGATTCCGAAGTCCCCAGCCCAGAGCATCTGAATGATTGGAGTGGAGGGAGAGCCCAGGAGTCTGCATGTAACCAGCACTTCAGGTCATTCTGGTATAGATGGTCCATGACCAGTGAGGCCCAATTTGCCCAGCACAGCTGTGGTTTACACGCTTTACAGTGTAATTATTAAGTGTTCTTTTCACTGTCAAAACTCTCCTGGTGTGGACAATATATGGTCCCCTTTCTCTGATCCACAGATCGTATTTTGAAAAATATCGTGAAAACTATTTACTGTTAAACAGCTCCTTTATCTTCCAACAGGATGTTCCCTGCTACCGAGAATCCAAATAACCTATAACCCCAATGGCTCTTAAGATCGTAAGTGTCCTTGTCCATTCCCAGCAACTTACAAAGGTGCCTGGTACTCCTCACTTACTGAATTTCAAAAAGTGAGTAGAAGACGAGGCTCAGAGGTGGCAGGGATGAGACTGCAGACCGAGCGCAGGAAAAGACCACGCTGACGCACAGCGAATCACAACTACTGTTTTATTGTTCGATGACATTGGTACAGAATTGTCCACGTGCTCCAGGACTAGTGTGGCTATGACACACACCACAGATGGCTCTGCAATTCAGGGGGAACATTATCCGAGCCACACACTGCTCTGGTTGTGTTTTTGCAACAATCACAACAACAGAACACTTTTCTCCACAGAACGTGAGGCTGCAAATTATGTCAAACCAAAGTCATCCCTCACTCATGACAGGGTGTACCAGCCAGGCCACAGAACAGCACAGAACACGAGGGGGCTGGACTTGACTCTGTGAATCACAAGGCAGCTCGTGAACACTGGACACACGCGTGTATTTATCACTGTAACTACGGTGACAGATGCAGAGTGAACCAGGTCAGAGTTGGACTTACAGGTACAAAAATTGTAATGAACTTTTATTTCATTTAAGTTAATATTCTTCTCTTGTCACATCAGCTATGGTTCCCAGCGTAGGCACTGCTTTTGTGCGTCAAAGAGTTCTGATGAAAAACTGGCCTAGCAAGTAATTTTACATTTAAATGCAGCATTCGATATGTTCACGATGGTATATTTGACTCTGCAATGACTTCTCTTTTTTGGTTCAAGCGTTTCCTAAGTATTTGCAATCTGGGTTCTAAATGTGGAAAATAGTTCAGTTGCAAGCACTTGTGTACTAGTGTGCGGCTGTGAACTTAGAGCAACAGATGGTGTGCTGTGTACACACCTGAAGCAGCGGTTACAACCGCGAACGACGTGCCCACCGAGGCCCCCGGCAGAGATGAGGGTGCGCCGGCCGCTCAAGCGGTGCGCCCCATCCGGCTAAAACGTGGTCGTCTGTCCGGGACGGGCTCAAGCGCAAGCCCGGGTTTGGACCCGAGGGCTGCGGCCGGTTCTGGCGCAGGGCGGCGTGAGAGAGTGGGCGCTCTGGCGATGAGCATCATGGAAGCAGAGGCGTGGGCGCTGGAACTCCACTCCTCCAGCTCCGAAGTCAGCTTCAATTTGTGAAACACTCAGTACTTTCTGTTTCCTAGGTCGACCTTGCCTTGGCTGTCTACCCAGAGTCACGGTACGTTTGGTTTGGTTCAGTCTGAGGGGTCAGTTCCAGCATATGCACAATCCCTTGGTCAGATTCACACGGCAGCACTAGGAGGAACTTCTACAAGTGAAAGGCAAGATACCAAGGGACTTTAGCAATGCTCTCCCCAGGAAGAGTTCTAGAGGCGGCTACATGGTCTTGACCTAGCCCCTTCTATTTTCCGTTTTACCTGGGGTTCCCCACTCAGCCAGGCCAACTCCGCCTCCTGACAGCGCTAGGTTCAGGAAGGCGCGAGGCCCGCGATTCAGTGTGCTCCCTCTTCAGTGGTGGGCTGTCTCCAGTGCTTCCAGATCCCCACAGTTGCAAGGCTTTAACTGCAATTATTCTAAAGCATTTGTTCTAATTACAGACATTGGAGAGTAACCTCAGCAGTTTTTGAGATAAAGGCATAAGCCAGTTCTTAATACAAATATAGTGCCTTTTAAAATACTGATTGAGGTTTCCCACGGTTTTAACAGTTCAAAGGACAAAAATGGAATTTAGAAGAAGGGGGTACCAGGATGTATTATAAACAACAGTATGAAATCTTATGCTCATCCTACCTGTTTTCGCAAACTCTTCTGGTGACACTATGTTAGCACAGCTAACTGATGAATGCCTTTGACTTCCAATCAGGTTGAACATTCGTAATTGTCTTTTTAATGTCTGGCATATATGAAGAGCCAAAACAGAGTCAGAATTGAATGTGAGGATTCTTTTTCCTTTCTCACTAAAAGATTCTCAAGGTAAGAATATCTTAAAACATTCAGTAGTTCTGTCAGTAATATGGATTCCATTCTTAGCTTGCCATTTTTGACCAGATTGGAAGGTAAGGAGCAACTGAAGAGCTGGGAAAACAGCCCCAAGCACCAGAGCTGGACGTTTTTTAATACTTTGCTCACCATGGGGCAACACACTGCTTACAGTATATATGCTCTTTGACATTTGTGCTATTTTGGTCCATTCATAAACGTTATGCACAGAATTCACATTAGCAGGCCACTTTTAGGCTGGCAAAAGTTAGAAGTATTTAATGGAATGGTCTTTTACATAAAATTTTATTATCTCCAAAGGATTCGATTCCAATAGAAAACAGAATCCAGTAGAAAACTGGAAGGCCAAGAAGCAAACTTAGCAAACAAAATCAAACTGCAGGGTTTTTCTCCCCACGAACATCTCAGATAAGTGTGATGGACACCTCTGTATACCTACCAAAGGACATTTAGATGCCACATACTATGAAAAGGCCTCAAGCACATAGAATCTGAGTGGTGATAAATGTGAGGTTCAAGTTTCTTGGGTAATCTTGTGTTCCTGAGATGACAGTACTTTTGAAACTGTTTCTAGAAATTTAGACGAGAACTATCAAATCAGAATACATTGTGATACAGCTTCAGAGATTTGCATGGGGATTCTTATCAAAGGCTATATTCCCTGAGACATGCAAGGGTAGTGAAAATGTAATTCTCAGAGTACAAAAAAATATAACATTTAAAATCATTTTGGTTTCTCTACTTTTCCCTTTAAAGAAATTATTAAAATAAAAAGTTTTATCTTACTAGTCAAAGCTCTTTATGTTTTACCTTCTAAAAAAAAATTTCTTTTCATTTATTGAAAGGCCAGGCACAGCGGGATGCTTTCACAACCATTCTCTCTCTTCAGACTTGCCTTCAAAAGATCACTTCTTTAAAGGTCCAGAAATAAAAATGCAGTTCTTAGGGCTGAAACAAGCTTAGTAGAATACTGAAATCATTAACTGCGTTTTAAAGAATGCGGTTCTAATTCTTCCCTTTTGGAAACTGTAACATGAAAAACTTAAGCAAACTTAATGGAAACTTAGTGCTTAGAACTTTCAAAGAATGCAACTGCAATTCTGTACTTTTGGAAAATATGAAAAACAAATCCAAAATACCTCTCTATGTAAATTAAAGCTCAAGCCACGGTATTCAAAATTAAAATGATTTACATAATCTATTATACTGGTTTTTTTTAGTAATTAACCTTCCTGAGGCTGATTTTGTTCTCCTTAGTGTTTGCTTAACTAAAGTGCTTAATAAAATTTCTACAGAATATATTACCCTCTCCATAGATGAGTATTATTTTGAACTACAATCTGACAAAAATCTAACTACATTTAATTATGCTTGATTAATCCAAATGTCACCGAGAGATTTATAGAACAGAGAAATATTTTGCAGGTTAAGTTCATACTCTCACTGTGAGCTCCCTGGACCCAGTATCACCACCAATCTACTCCTTAGTTCTCTAACATTTCCCAACACCCCACAAAAAATATGTCCAGGAGTCTAAACTGGGCCACGGGACTCCAGGCATCAAGCCCCGGCACTCTCCAGAGCTACGCAGGCTCCATCAAGGGCTGAAGTGGCTTGCGGCCAGGAGGGGGGAGGCATCCTGCCCTGTAGAGTTGACAGCGCTGGAGGGAAAAGGGTGCAGAGCCAGGGAGTCACCCTGCGATACGGGCTCCGGGCTTAAGCTGCGCTGTGAGGACACCCATGTGTGCCAGGCGGTGCTCTCAGTGGGCTCTCGGTGGGCTCTTGCTTAACGCAGGGCCGGAACTGTATCAGAGGTTTGTTGGGATGCTTTCGGGAGTGAGGCCTTAAGGTGCTTTTATTTATATGTGAAAAAGACAGCTTAAAGGGTGACAAATTGGCCCTACCTATGGGAATAATGAAAGGCATCTCAGCTCCTTCTCCAGTCCCTCAGCTCTACCCTCTACCACGGGGCCACCGGCCACAGTGCGTGTCGACAGGTGAAAGCGTCCAGGGCAGGTCTCCTGTCCCCTCTGAAACTGCAGAGGGCCACTGGGTCACGACATGAAGAGCAGCCCTTGTCCCGGCTGCACGGAGGCCACACTGACCCTAACGCTGGGATCAGGGGCAGTTCGGGTCCCTATTTTAGAGACCGAGGAGAAGGCGGAAAAATAGGTTTCTCAAGGCGCCTGTGACCGCCATACTGCTGTCATTTTATTTTCTTCATTTTTAGGGGTGACCACCGCTAATGCCAACCCGAGGGCTTGAGAGGGAAGCCTTCTCGGGCAATCCCTTCCTCCTCCTCTAAAACCAGTATGGAAGTGGTCAAGAGGGTCTCTCCTCTTGACAAGCTGCTATTTTAACTCCAGCAGCATCCTCCCCTTGTTAGAGGTGTATTTAAATAATGATTTCTGAGGCCCTAAAAAGACACCTGGAACCTGCGGTCATTGCATTTTGGTTATGAGGAAACAGCAGCACACACCATTCAATGAACACGGACAGTAACAGCTGGCCCCTCCCACCCGGGGAGACGCAACAGGCTCCGGGGCTCCGCCTACCTAGAGGCGTGCTCAACCCTGGGCAGGGTCCCCGGTGGAGCCGCACACAGAGCCAAGCACGCAAGATGGACTCTCCCGATGCCCAGGAAAAAACACAAAAGTGAAGAGAACTCCGGAATCACAAACACCTCCTCATCTACAGAACACATCTGTCCACGACGAAAACAACATTTACAGGGTCTGGGGCCCCCAACTCGCCCCAAGCATCCCCTTCCTGGCTTTATTTTTCTCCACTGGACTGATTTGCTCCACTCTATTTCTCTCTCCACTGTACCGGAAACGTTCCATGTTTTGTGTCTTGTCGGTTTCCCTTACAAGAACGGGTCATGAGGTAGGGATTTCCATTTGCTTGATCCCTGCCGCGTGCCCAACGCTTCGCACACTTGCGCTATAGCGCACTGCAGACACTCATTATTCAAATGGAGGAATGAACCCAGCTTTCCTTTCCACGACTCCTCCATCCACCACTTTCATTTCATTCATCCCTGACACGTCGTCGCGCATTCGGTTCTCCATTTCACACCAGGACAGAAACAGGGCAGACACCCTGACTTTCAGGAAAGGCACTGCATGGTGGGGTTTGGTACCTAGAGCAAGGCTGTCACTCATGCTCCTTGATCACTATGCTGGGCTCCGAAGGTGAGGAAAGTCCGCCTGGTGGAATATGCTGGCCCCCGAGGAAAGGACACTTCAACCCTACAAACGGCCCCAGTAAAGCCCCACCCCGACGTCCACCTGTAAATGCACTTTGGAAACATGAACTTGTGTGCCTCTAGAGTAGGCCCCAGACCTACGCACCATCTCACGGTATATTCGTGAATAACAAAAATAATCCTGATGAGGACTGCACTCCTCTCTCAATGAACCAAATTTTAAAATGGGGTGAAATGAAAAGACAGGTAAGAAAACCCGCGTCACAATCAAGCTCTCACCAGGGTCAATGCCCTCAGTAAGACAGCTGGACTAGCAACCTGTTAATTGAAAATAGCTTCCACTTCTGTTGATAACTCTGATTATGTGCCAGTTTGAAATACTCTATCATATTTAATTAACTAATTAATAATTGTCAGTGGTTGATAACTTCTTAAGTTCATTATAATGTCCCCTATTTTCAAACCAGAAGGTACTGATACCTCTAATCAATGGAACAGGAACCTGAGTTAAAAGTTATCTTTCCACACAGAACAACAAACAAAAATCCTGTATTGATTAAGTTATTAATGGTTCTTTCCTGCTAGCGACATTGGTTTCTTCTGTTTACTTTCATACAGATTATGACCATGAAGGACATTATCTTCAAAGTCAATGTTTATGCACCTGGACTGTGGGGAAGATGGCAGAATAAACTCATGTTTATATAAGTGCTCCCGCCCTTCAACACACACATCCAAAACCTGAAAAAGAAGCTGTCCATTATGAAACTAATAAAAGCCAGCACCCCATACCAAGGACTCCAGGGGGAGTGTCTGACAGATACAACGAAATGGGGGACTAATCAGAGGAGCATTCTCGCATTTGCCAAACAAACAGACCACAGTTGCTGGGCACTCCAGGAGAGGTTGCCAAAGGACCGGACCAATCATTTGTTAACCTGGAGACACAAGGACCGGCGGTCCGGAGAAGCCCAGTGCACGGTGTGCAGGCACATTTCCACAGCCGAACCTGGGAGGGGAGGGTGAGAACTCAGGTGCTGCATCTGTGTGCGCAGGAGAGAAACACTAACTCAGGAGCCAAGCACACAAATGCTGACTACGCGTGCATCCGGCAGCAGAGTGCAGGTTCAAACCTCCACACCCCTGCTAGGGCGACACCTAGCGGACATGCGGAAACTCAAGCGGAATCCCTTTCCCCCAGTGAGAGCCGGCCACCCCAGGGCAGGGGACTCAGCAGCACCCGCGGAAGGCACTCGGAAGACAAAATGTCCCAAAGAGACTTTGCTTCACTCCTTATTCCCCTATATCCAGCCAGCAGACTGAGAAACAAAACCAGCCTCCACCCTTACAATCCAGCAATATCTAGCTGTACAGTTTAAGTGCTAAGGTGACCATGCAAACACTTCTCGCTTGAGAAGAGTCGAGGAGGATTTCTCCACACTGTTCTTGAGCACCTAGAACTGGCCCCAAGCAAAGACAAATAATAAGCCGAAAAAACCCATCATGATACTTGTGCAACAATAAAAGAGCAAAACAACCCAGAGAAAAGGAAGGAAAGAAGCCTAAGACAACTAAGTACGTTCTGGAAACAGAATGATTTCAGAAACCGTGAAAATTGTAGATAACACAGTTCAGCCTTCCAAGAAATGAAACAAAGGAGTCAGGATAACAGAATGAAAGAAAACACCTGGCAGAGCTGAGAAAAAGAAAGAGATCAAAAATGAAACTGTAACAGAAGTGAAACTCACACTGTGAGCATCTAGGCCTACCATCAACGCCACAGAACACCGAGTTAGTGACTGGGGAGCCTCAGAGCTGAGGGGGAAAAATCCACAGCATCAAGAAAGACAAGGGGATGAAACCAATCAAAGGAAAGATAATGTGAAGGCCAGTTAACACAGAACCAACACGGGGACAAATTACCGAAGAAGAGAACAAACTCATAAGACATGGAGTAAGGCCCGAATGTCAATGTGTATCGCTCATCGTGGAGCAGAAAAAGCCAACAGACAACT
The DNA here is from genome assembly GCF_024610735.1 of Ursus americanus. Lineage (NCBI taxonomy): Eukaryota > Metazoa > Chordata > Mammalia > Carnivora > Ursidae > Ursus > Ursus americanus. The sequence goes on from NC_142164.1 coordinate 103,009,935, forward strand.
GTCAGTTCTGACACAGACACGAACGAAGTCATGAATTTCAAGGATAAACAAGCAGCCCCAAGTACGTAGTACAAATAAGCAGGTCATCTACAAAAGGTGAAGTACAATCTGTCTGGACTCAGGCCTCTCAGGACCACCAGACACTGGAAGACAATAAAGTGATGCATCCACAGAATCGAGGGAATAAGGATGTGATCCATGAATCTGATGGGCAGCCAAGTTACTGCTCATAAGGAATGGCAACAGTAGCATATTTGTAAATATGCAAGAAAATCCAACTGGAGCTGTAATCCAGGCCACCAAAGGATGAAAGCAAGTACCGAATGTGGAGTCTTTGTATGAAAGGGCTGGCAGTGAACACAGAGTTATATGAAACATAGAATTAAGTCTAAATAACTCCAGTAACTACCTATAGCTATACCCTCTAAGTTGCCTGTCTTTCTAGGTAAAAGCTGCCAAATCCATTTGATAATCTCCTCTAACTAACTATGCCAAAATGAAAACACACAAAAGAAAACTTCTCCTGAATGCAGTTCTCTTGCACTATAGACACATTTTGGTTTTTACCTTACCCTTGAGTGTTAATATAACCAAGAAATTCCTCAAAAGTGATGAAGCTGGTTACCTGGTGGGCCGCTGAGAGCACAGGCCTAGGAAAAACACGGCCCAACTACTCACTTGGGTTCTTCCATTCACCTCGGCAAACCAAAGAACTGCTTTAGAACACATATGAAGATCAGAGGTCCCACGTGTGTGGCCCACCTCACGGCACTCTGAGGATCAAGTGGGATGCTTTATGTAAGGTTCTTTAGAATCTGTAAGCGAGGCTATAAAATTGTCTCATGTGACTGGATGGAAAGAACCCACTATATTAAAGAGCCAAAATCAGATAGTCAGAGACAAAAAAAAAAAAAAAAAAGGAACAGACAGTTCTTGTGGGTCCATCCCTGCTTCTTTCCTTTCATTTCTCTACATTTCGAAGTCATTTCTCAGCCCTATAAACAGGAGATTCAGTATTTCCACAGCTCCTGACCTGAAATGTTTCTACTTTGGAAAGAAAAACACTTTAAGAATGTAGAAAGATGTTGCCCACCACCCAAGGTAAATGTCAATTTTCATTTTTTGATTCAACTCATATTTATTAAGCCCCTACTATGGGCCAGGAGTTATTCCAAAGAGTAGATGTAGTCCCCCAATACTAAAAATCAAGTAAATGAGAGGGAAACACAGAAGAAATGGGACAACTAAATGAATTTAGCTGAAAAAGGGTCAATGTCTATTTATTTTACAAGCTCTATGTGCAATTTGACCATTTGCTTTGACAACCCGAGCAAACAGCCAGAGGGACGCACCTGGGTTCAGAGAAGCATGTACAGGCGACAAGAGGAAAAATGAATGTGCGGGCCACTAAGCTGTGAGATGTTCCCACAACTCTTCTTATGGTTGTTCTGGAAGCAAAGTTCAACTCTTAATGCAGAAAGCAGACAGGAGAGCCAAGACTACTGGGGTTAGATGGATAGAAGTGAGCCAGAAAGTCCATTAGTAAAAGGACTACCAATGAAGTCATTAAAACAAGAAAGAAATCTTCACTTTTGAAAAAGACCTGTAAAGGGAAGAGTGTGATAGGAGTTTTCCACCCCTTATTTTCCTTCTTCAACCCTACGGAGCTTGTGGGGAGGGCCCAACACAGTAAAACACTGCCAGAACAAGGCAGGAGGGACCAGTCCTGAATTTGTGGCCTCCTTCCCCCTACGGTATTTCATACTTGAAAGTATAAAGGTGCATGTTTAGAAATGGAGGCCTAGTAAGATAACGATATATTATCTAATGTTCGTAAGAAAGCCAGGGACTTCAAATGGAAAGGGTCGTTATTTTCACATCTTTTACATGAGGAAACAATCCTACGGAACAGCCCATCCCCAAGACAGACTCAGTCCTCAAGCCTGCAGGCTTCCATATGGGCCATCCCGTCCCCGCTCTCTCAGAAGTCCATCTGTCTTTCTCTTCTCTGATGGATTATATGAGTTCTCTGATGAGATCCTCCTAAGGATGGAAGAGAGGAGAACTAAAGATGAAGGGAACTACCATGAGCTCAGGTAACATAATGAAACAAAATCAGACTCCGCAGAACGAAGAGAAGGGGTGCCACTGACCCACGCACAGCTGGTCAGAGCACAACTCCTCCCAGGGAGGCCCCCCACGGGGACCACAGTGGGGCAACCTCACCGCCGCTGCCGTGGCACTGAAGGAGGGGAATACCTGACAAATGACGACTTCTCCACCAGTGCACTCGATACTTGAAAATTGGTTGAAAGCATTTATATGGGCGTCAAGAGAAAGCAGAAGCCAAAGTAGATGATATGAAAAATACAGTGAAAAGAAACACATCCTGTGGAGCAGTATAAACTGTGCCTTTAATCTGGACTCTTGGAAGGCTTCCGTGGCTGAGGGGTCAGCACAACACCGCTTCTCTTTCCTCACCCCAAGGCCTCTGCCCAGTCCAGCTTTCAGCAAAAAAGTAAAGGAGTATGAAAATCAGATCGACAATTCCAGAACTGGCCAAAAATTCATGAAAATGAAAATTATGAAGACCTAGGGCATTTTTCAAAATCAACTAGAAAGAGCTTTTCCCTTCGGTAGCCGATCTTACAACTGGTAAAGCACCTCACACAGGGACTTCCAATTCCTCAGAAAACTACAAAGCAATAGAATAGAATAACTAGACTAGCAAAATTTTTACATAGCACAAAAACTCCACTTCCCACTTTTCACAAACTCGATAATAACCGGAAGGTAGTTTTTCACTTAAGATCTTTGAAACCAAGCGGTTAAGTGAAAAATCCCAAGACAACTTTTGGAACGCTTTAATTGACAGAATGGAAGTACACAAATGAATTTTAAAATAAAAGCAATGCATCAGAGAGTAAGAGCTAATGTGAAAGGAGCCGCACCTCACTCAGATCAGACAGAAGAAGAAAGAGTTGAAATCACAGGGTGAGGAAGGACGCATGTGAGACGAAGGGCCCCAGGACTGAATGATCAAGACACACTCTGCTGGGTGTCTTCAACTTCTAGATCACCCGGGCCTTAGTGGGTGGTTTGGAAAACCATGGTGTTTGGTCACAAAGAGCAACAGCAGAAACTGGCTGTATCTGGAATGAGGAAGGAGCTTAGAATCCTGGGGAGAATGTAGACACTCGACTTTATGACGAGGAGGAGGGAAGCATGAGGGCAGCAGAGCACTAACGAGGCTCTGCACTCTTTTACGACGGGAGCCAACCAAACCACGGCAACGTACTAGGAAAAATTGCTCAGGTTACTACTTTAGTGACGATCTGGCAGCTACAGGAAGGTTTTTGTGGAAAAGGTCCAGCTCATATAGAGAAATTACACATTCAAGCACTGGAGTAACTATAGTGCCTTGCTCAGACTTGGTGGAGAAAAGGAGTTCTCTCTGGTTGACTTGCAGAAGACAATCTTTCTTCTCAGAGATGACATGAGCATTCAGTTCTCTAGAAAGTTCTATTAGTCTTGATCTTGTCCCTACAAAGAAAAGAACAGGAATATCCATAGTGAGCTTGAGTACAACCTTCTCTATTTAACCAAGATTTACTCAGAGCATTTAGTTACAGTGATAATTCAAAAAGCTTTGTCTTATCTCAAAATTATTCTCTATGGTTACTACAGAAAAAGAATTACCATTTATTACTCGTACATACTTCAACCCTGGCGATCAATGGGGTGACAGATGTCGCAGCCAGATCGCCCTCACATCCCTCATACATTCTTCAAAAAGAGATTTTATTTATTTATTTGAGAGAGAGAGATAGCAAGAGAGAGCATGAGTAGGGCGGAGGGGCAGAGGGAGAGGGAGAAGCGGGCTTCCCGCTGAGCAGGGAGCGTGATGTGGGACTCGATCCCATGACCCCAGGATCATGACCTGAGATGAAGGCAGACACTTAACTGACTGAGCCACTCAGGCACTCCCCTTATACATACTTCAAACAGTTCTTTACCCTCAGTTAAAAACCTGATTAGAAATGAGGAATGAGTACTAATGGGTAAAGGGTTTCTTTTTGAGAAAACGTTCTAAAATTAGACGGTGGTGAGGGTCGCATACTCTGTGAATACATAAAACTGTACACTTTAAGGGGGTGAATTTTATGGGGGTATGTGAATTATATCTCAATAAAGCTGTTATTAAAAATCTGATTAGATTGTGATGAGCACCGGGTGATGTGTGCAAGTGCTGAATCACTATATTGTACGCTTGAAACTAGTATTACACAGCACGTTAACTAAATGGAATTAAAATAAAAACTTAAAAAGCCAAAAAAAAGAAAAAGAAAAATCTGATTAGAAAATACATTTTTGTAGCATTTTTCATTCACCTAGTGAATTTACCATAGGTACAGTAAATATTTTCCCAAGATCACCACCAATTATCCTATTTGTATAATTTAACAATTTTAATCATCAGGCTAACCATTTTCCAATTTTAAATATTGCTTTCTGCTAAAAGTTGTTTACCTAATAATATATTAGAAATCAAGACTCATAATTAGTATACAACCTACTAAACTATTTAGAGTTTTAAAATGGCATTTAAAACAAGATTCAATTAAAGCCATCTTTTTACAGTCCAAACGGACCATATGATTTAGAAAGACTGCTTCTGTACTACCCAAATAACTCCCTCTAGCAGAGCAAGAGCTTGTATTAATTGGTCACAGTGATGCCCAACATGTCACCTGACTGACACAGAGGCTGAAAATCAAATCAAGGGAAATGGATCCAATTGTTTCAAGCTGATTTAGCTTCATCTTGGCCAGGGATGGTATGTGTATGTCTGTATGCACAGCCGTGGGGACGCTTGCACTCACGTGCACAAACCAAACTCCTCTTTGAGATGAATGACTGGTCCAGCAATACTCTACAGAGGTCCATCACAATGCTTCCATAGAGAAAAAATCAATAGAGATGCCCTTTATATCATTAATCAGAAAAGACCAACGCTATTATAATGGGGCAAAATCACAAAGCTATATCAACTATATGTGCATACAAATACCTTTCTGTTGCATTACGTTAAGAGTCAAGATTTTCAGGGTAAGAAGAAAGATGCACAATTAAAATACATTGCAATGTTAAAATCGAACTGAAAACATCAATTGAAAACAACTTATGATTTGTTTTTATTTTTTTAAAGATTTTACTTATTTATTTGACACAGAGAGAGGCAGCGAGAGAGAGAACACAAGCAGGGGAAGTGGGAGAGGGAGAAGCAGGCTTCCCACTGAGCAGGGAATCCAAGGCAGGGCTCGATCCCAGAACGCTGGGATCATGACCTGAGACAAAGGCAGACGCTTAACGGCTGAGCCACCCAGGCGCCCCTGAACTTATGATTTAAAAATGGGTATTGTATAGTTCTGTCCAGAAAAGGGGACTATATAAGGTATAATGTACATCCCCAACTTCCAGATTAGGGTCTCTAATACCTGTTAGAGGCAAATAGGACTCCTTGAGGGAAATGGCTGCTTCTAGGATGGAGGCAGGGAAGGTATAAGATGTGACTGCGATATCATCTTGGGCCAGAAAAAGCTCTCAAAGATCAGTGGGGTTTTAGCAAAGGAACACTGAGGATATGACTCGAAATAGTTACCAATGGCCAAAGGTGTGCCAATTTAATCATCAAAAAGATGGCTGCTACACACGATAACATCGATGAACCTCACAGAAATCCAGACACAAAACGAGTACATACTACACGTTCCTTTTAAGTTTAAGAAGTGATAGAGTCACTTATAAGAATGGGTGACAGAGTCAGAATAATGTCTACATGGTGGGGATGATAAAGGGGGAAGAGTCTTATCAGAAAGGAGGGCCCTTTCCAGGTGCTAGAAATATAGATGTAAAAATGTGTCAGGCTATAAACTTAAGACTTGTGCACTTTATATACGTGTGTGTGTGTGTGTGTGTGTGTGTGTGTTAAGTTCTAATTGAAACATACTGAAGGAAAGTCTACACTATCCATAATAATGCTCGAAAAAGAGAAAGCCAGAAATGCATTTGTTAATTTAAGGTGGATTTTACCTCAACTTCCTACCTTGAAAATTGGTAATTAAAGAGAAGATTTAAATTCTTATCCTGTCTTGTCAGGAGGAACTGTACTTCAAAAAATACCTAAATGGGAGCACCTGGGTGGCTCAGTCAGTTAAGCATCCAACTCTTGATTTTGGCTCAGGTCATAATCTCAGGTTGAGATTATGGCTCTCAATCAATCTCAGATTGAGCCCTATGTCGGCTCCCCACGTAGCGCAGAGTCTGCCTGGGATTCTCTCTCTCCCTCTGCTCCTCCCCCCTCTTCCACTCTCTAACCCTCTCTAAAATAAATAAATAAAATCTAAAAATAAAAAGGTATCTAAATGGCCTGCATTGATGAGGAAGAACTTTACAGGAGAATGTCAGCTAATAATTGTCAAAGGAATGATATTAAAAATAACTCATCTTAAAAAAATAAGTCATCTTAGAAACATTAATAAAATTATTGATTCAGGCCATAATTACAGACTGGTGTTAAAAATCGTTAGGTGGGGGCGCCTGGGTTGCACAGCGGTTAAGCGTCTGCCGTCGGCTCAGGGCGTGATCCCGGCGATATGGGATCGAGCCCCACATCAGGCTCCTCTGCTGTGAGCCTGCTTCTTCCTCTCCCACTCCCCCTACTTGTGTTCCCTCTCTCGCTGGCTGTCTCTATCTCTGTCGAATAAATAAATAAAATCTTTAAAAAAAAAATCGTTAGGTGATGGTTGCACAGAGCTGAAATAGTGCTACACACATTACTTTCTTTTTTTAAAAAAAAAAAAGATTTAATTATTTGTTTGAGAAAGAGAGAGGGAGAGCATACATGTATGAGCAGGGGGAGGGGCAGAGGGAGAGGGTGAATCTTCAAGCGGACTCCCCATTGAGCAGGAAGCCGGCCATGGGGTTCAATCTCAGGGCACTGAGATCATGACCTGAGCCAAAATCAAGAGTTCGCCGCTTAACCGACTCAGCCACTCAGGCGCTCCCAGATTATTTTCTAGTTCAGAAGGGAAAAACAACTATACCATGGAGGGATCAGTCAGTCAATCCTGAAACATGAAACATGGCCAATCTTAACATCACTAATGGTGGGTCAGTCAGATATCATGCGTCTCACAGTGTAATTCTGAAACAGTGCTTATGAGAAATGCTCCCTTGAATCTTGAGATGAACTTACAGTTTATAGGAAATACAGAGAATGGGGAAAAAGCTAAATGACATGTCAAAGAAGAAACCAAATAAATCAAGGTGGGATACTTTTGCAAGACAACTAGGATGGTCTCTCGGCACCAACAAAAAAATTGTTCTAGATTAAAAGCAACTTGAAATCTACTCAAATTTGTTATACAATCTAGGAACTGATCCGGGTTTGGGCAATTCAGGGACATTTTCAAGATGAAAATTTACTGACGTGGAAAGGTGAAAATGGTTAAATGAAATAAAACCAGGTTGTAAAACAGTATAAATAATTAGATCTCATTTGGGGGAAAATACGTACACATACAAATAGCAAAGTATCTGGAAGAACATACACAAAGTCGTAAGAGTAGTAATCTCTGGGTTGTGGGAATATGGTGGTTTCTCTTTCCTTTTTTTGCTTACTTACATTTTCTAATTTTTTACAATGCACATATAGTACTGTTCTGTTAATAAAATGTTATTTTAAATAAATAGAGCCGTTATTGTTGCTAGTAGAGCCGGAGCCTAATAGTAGTCAGAAGGGAAAATAATTGGAAACCAAAGATTGGATTGTTGCCCTTATTACCATAAAGTAGTAAAAGCTGTTGTTCTGTGATTAGGTTTCTTTTTTCTTTCTTCATTTATTTATTGTGGTAAACGAGACATAACATTTGTTATCTGGTAACATGGTAAGAAATGGCTGTTTTTATGTGCACAGTTCAGTGGCTTAAGTACATTCACAGTGTTGTGCAACCACCGCCACCATCCCCCTCCAGAATTTCATCTTCCCAACAGAAACTCTGTACCCATTAAACACGAACTCCTCATTCCCCCTGCCCTTGGCAACCATTCCACCTTCTGTCCCTATGAATTTGACTTTGCTACGTACCTCACTTAAGTGGAATCATAGAGTATGTGTCCTTTTCTGTTGTATGGATAAATCACATCTTGTTTATCTTGACTGACAATTTTAACTTCTTCATTTTTTTCAGATTCAACCTGCCCACAGACTTTCTCTAAACATTCTCCTGTCAATCTCTATAAGTGATGACAAATTGCAAAACTTACTTTCAAAATCAAATCTACCGCAGGATAAACCTTGCTCACTGCTCTCAATACCTTCACAGTATAAGGACTCCTAGAACATCAGCACCTCTAGGGGAAGGGCTACTCTGACTACCCAGTTCTTGCTGTCCTTCCTGTCTGGAGTGAAAAAGCTGCTCCAACCTTTCTTTAGAGATCATTTTGCTCTTCCAGTGAAAAAAACCACAAAGAAGATTTGGCTAAAGGTATCATCTGGCTGGTACATTCTAGGGAAAAATCAGATACTTGATAATAGAAAGCAAAGTGGGAAATTACTGTTTCGCCTTGTATTTTGAGGCATCCCGAGGTTCTCTGCTGGGATTGCTCCAGTCATCAGCTTCAGGTGTGGTCTTGTAATGACGCCATGCAGACTTATTAAAAACCGGAAGTCTCTCAAATGATTCACTTGAAAGTGCCTATGAGGCAGACAAAAATATACACCGAAGGTCCACAGTGTCATTTTTCTCAGATGAGATACTAAGCCCAATTTTACTATTTAAAACATTAGAAACCTTAATGCATATTTTTAGAATTATATTAATATTACATTTTCATAGTTTACTTAGATTGGCCAGGATGAAATTAAAGTTCTCTTAAAGGAATAAAAACATTCACTCATTCAAAACCAGTACTAAAGTACATAAAGTAACCAGAAGAAAAAGCATTTTAATTCAGTTAATACTGCTTTGAGATACTCCATCATCTTGACTATATGGTCTTAGGCCAAGCACTATTCACCGGCCAGTTGCTCTCTCAGAGGGCCCATACAGAAATAAAGTTTCATACATACTAAGTTTATAAACATAAGCCCATAAGGTGATATCAAATATCATATCATTCAGATGCATTGGCATCTAAGATGAACGCTCCAAATAACGGGATAAATAATGGTGTACCACATTACATACAACACGTAACACATTACACAGCTGTTAAAAAGAATGACCAGCTCTGTATGAATGGGTATAGAAAGATCTCCAAGCTATACAGGAAAGCTAAAAAAAAAAAAAAAAAAGCAAAATGCTGAAATAATCATTATGTGGGAAAAAATTATTTCCCCCCATATGTTTATCAATGCAGAATCAACTCCAGTAGGCTCCATGAGAACCTGGTACCATGGTAACCTCTGGGAAAGAGAAGCGGGTGACTTAGAGACAGTGGTGGGAAAGACTTGAGTTTTCCCTTTTGTAGCTTCTCAATTTTTTACTACGTGCCTATATTGCCTATTCAAAAAAATCCTCCAAATATTCCAGAGTTTAGAAATAAGTAAAAGTCTGATGCCAGCAATGCATGAGAAAACCTGTGTTATGGAAGCTTTGTTATTAGATCAGCCTTTTATATCACCACATTACGATTACTGAATTCTTGGAACTCTGGGAAAGCCAGTGAGTTTTAAAGTAAAAGACTAAAACGCTTCAGTTTATGAAAAATCTGTCTCCCCTTAGATTAGTCCTTTCAATGCTTACGCAATTTAAAATCACAAGTAAGAATCATGGCTTTAAAAATCAGTATTTTAGTTTTTACATCTCCATGTTTCATATTTTGCTATATCTGAGCATAAAATCAAGGGCAGGACATACCCTGGTTTTCCCATAAAACTGAAGTAAATCTGAAATGAATGTAAGAGATGATGTAGTGCTATTCTCCATTAGTTATTAGCACTTAAAGCTTTCAAAAGCAAAGATGCCTTCATATAACTAATTAAAGTGTAGTACCTTTAAATAAATGACAGCGTCAGTACCGACTCCTTCCATGGAATAGAGTTTTAGATCTCCTTGGAAATATCTAGCATACAGACGAGAAATTGGCAAGCCATAACCAAATCCAGCCTATCGAGAAAAGAAAATTAATACAGTGAGACATGCACAAATGCTAAATACTTGGTATGAGGACTACTCAGAAGAGTAAAAGAAATTCTCTTTTAAAAATTTATTTATTTAGAGAGCGAGAGCAAGAGAGAGCACGAGCAGGAGAGGGGGAGAGACAATCCTTCAGCAGATTTCCCTGAGTGGGGAGCCCAACGTAGGGCCTGATCCCAGGACCCTGAGATCATGACCTGAGCCAAAATCAAGAGTTGGATGCCCAACTGCCTGAGCCACCCAGGGGTCCCGATCAAAAGGAATTCTTTTTTTTTTTTTTAAAGATTTTATTTATTTATTTGACAGAGATAGAGACAGCCAGCGAGAGAGGGAACACAAGCAGGGGGAGTGGGAGAGGAAGAAGCAGGCTCATAGCGGAGGAGCCTGATGTGGGGCTCGATCCCATAACACCGGGATCACGCCCTGAGCCGAAGGCAGACGCCCAACCGCTGTGCCACCCAGGCGCCCCCAAAAGGAATTCTTTTTTTTTTTTTTTAAAGATTTTATTTATTTATTTGACAGAGATAGAGACAGCCAGCGAGAGAGGGAACACAAGCAGGGGGAGTGGGAGAGGAAGAAGCAGGCTCAGAGCGGAGGAGCCTGATGCGGGGCTCGATCCCATAACGCCGGGATCACGCCCTGAGCCGAAGGCAGACGCTTAACCGCTGTGCCACCCAGGCGCCCCCCCCAAAAGGAATTCTTAATTCAGGTTTAAAGCAAATAAACTATTGATCCAACCTTTACAATGATGTATATGTTCATTTATGGCAAACAATCTATTTTCACCCTGCAAAAACACTTCTCTTATGTTTGGAAAATATTAGAAATACTCCAGGTTTTGACTAATGCTTTTTTAGCATTTTAAAGCAAACTGTTGGCATTTTTAAAGCAAATTCCAAATCAAGTGGAATTTGAACTGGTAACAAAACTAAACCACATCATCCCAAAATTCCATTATCAGATTTTCTTGCTCTCTGAAATGAAAATTAAATTGAGTAGCACAAGAGTTCAAATCTCCCAGTACCCAGGCTAATGCGCTGAAAAGAAAATTTCCTGAGAGTCTACTTCCTAAGATTCTGGGAATGCTGAAATATTTTGATTATTGGTAGATCACATATGTTGAGAGATGAGAAAACAATTCCAGTACCCTCCTGTATCCTCATGTCATAGAACCCTGAATGTAACAGGTTGTGGAAAAAAGCGAAGGTCTCAGATATTGACAAGAACAATAAGAACAACTGAGACTAATCTCAGTTAAGTCTGGAGTGGAGGGGTAGGTTCAGTGCCGCAAGCTTTGGCCCCTCTGATGAAATCCACTGACAAGGTTAACGAGGGAAGCAATGGGGTAACGCGCTCATAGAGCAGAGGCTGCCCAGGCTTTAGGCTCAGAGAGACCTAAGTAGAAATCCACTCTGAGCAGTTTATTCAACCCCTCTGAGACTGTTTTGTCATGTGAAAATGTAATAAAAAGCCTCCCTCAGAGCTGCTCTGAGGATTAAATAATATAACAAGTGTCAAGTCTTGACACAGTGCCTAAGACCTCGTAAGAGTAAATAAACGGAAGCTGCTATTATGGCTACTACAGAGCAGCAATTTTACCAGGTTACATGGATTTCTACCATCTGCCAGCATCTTTCCTGGATTCCTTCCTTAGGGCAGGGCCTAACCCAAAGGGTTGGGTATGACCGAGCACACTGTCATTCCAGGGCTTTAGTACTGAAAGAATATGGCCGGTGGTGAGGACAAGGCACCCATGATGATGAATGTGGTCACCACAGCAAAGAAACTAGAACAGTCCAGAAAGAGGCCAAGGAAATCTGCCTCCTACACTCCAGCAAGACCCAGAGCTTGCCCTCATATGAGGAAACAGCCAAGAACGCCTGAGCCCAACGCCATCGTTGGGTGTGAGAAGCCAGGTAAGCCGTGAGAACCCAGAAGAGGGGTCTCTAACTCGGATTGGATGAGGTTCACCCAAGTTTTCCTAGGGTGTCAAAGGACCCGACAGGAGTTGGGGACATATACAGTTGATAACTGGGACAGATGCTAGTGGAAGTCTTTCTTCAAAAGGAGAGGCCGTATGTGACACGGGAAAGAACGCTGATGCGATCAGTGCCAGCTGTGCCCTAATGAGTGCAATGACCTTGGGCAAAGGCACTAGCCTCCTTATTTTCTCATCTATAAAATGGGAGGTTGGATACATAATATTTTAAGGTCTCTTACGTCAATTCAGTTTCATTAAAAAAAAAAAGATGACAGAACAGCTGTCCTCAAGCTGCTCTCTTCAGACCTGGAAGAGAGGATCCATATTCCTTTTAAACAACTGGGGAAGTCTCCAGATTCGCTTGTAGTGTGTTTTTTTTTTTCTTTTAACACTTACTTAAGTAGGTACCAGAGCATTGAAAGGCAATGCCTTTCAAAATTGATCTTCCAAGAATTTTCTTGACTCCTATAAAAATTACTTCCTCTCCGTTTTCAACATGCTAGTTAACAAACTCTGTCTCAAATAAATGATGCAAAGTCTTGGATTTTATTCACACAAATAAAATATAACCTCACATGTTTATCAGTCAGGTAGAACTTGAAAATGAAACTTAATTTGTACCCTCAACCATTTTGCAGACTGATAGATATGTTGCTGTGTTTAATGACAAAGGGTTCAACTGTTGTTTGTCAATTAGAAACACTCAGCAGGGGAACAAAGTGTGGCCCTAGCAGGGTCTAAATGCTGCCATGGTAACCTGAGGCTTTCCTCACTGCCTAACAGAGCACCTATGTTTCCTGCTTACGCTGTTTACTATACAAAATTTAATGTGTTCATAATTTAACATTCTAATTATATAAACAGATGTGGTGGGGGAAATTCAAAGGCCCCGGGTGATTTGGGTCTCCACAGTACGCGGTGCCCAAGTGCCCAGGACCACGCGCAGCGGCCATAAGCGCTCCAGGGCTCCCTTGCTAGTGGGCTATTAACCTTCCACCCGCTCCGAGGGTAGCGCCAGGTGGGAAATGGTGCTCTCACAGCAGTCTCAACCAAAGGGAAGTGCTTTTTCTCTACATTAGGAAGTGAGGTGCTCAGCTCTGAGTGTTTCTTAGACAAAATTAAAGAAACCTAAGTCCAAAGGATTCACAAAGAAAGTAGCAGTGGGATAAAGTCCCCCTTCCTCCAAATCATGCAGGAAACATTCAAATTCAAAGAGGCTAGGGTAAGAAGCCAGGGAGAAAGGCCGCTCTGTTGGAGTCCCTCCTTGTGTTAATGGTCTTTCCTTAAGCAGCACTTTAGGATGCTTACCAGAGGGGCAGCTCTTGTAGGCTCCAGGCTAGGTCTAGGAGCAGTTGAATACATGTAGTTAAAAAGACGGTCTATTTTTCGAAGTGGGACACCACCACCTAGGTCACTTATCTGTAATGTACAAAATGGCTTTTTTAAAAAGTCAATCTATACTTAGTCCGAGGCAAGAAGTTCATTAAAGTACATACCAGGAAACTCTAAAATGTACAAGGGCTTTGAACCCCCAGGGAAATATGGTTCCACTGTGAACAACCTAAAACAAAGGAGGCAAGGAAGGGCACTAGGATCTAACAGATCCTTGGGCCCAGGTCTTGCTCAGCTCCCTGAAAAATGGGGTTCTGATAAGCTTAAATAGGGTAATAAGCTCAAGATCCGACGTGGTACATACAAATAAGACATCCATGGTCCATTTTCTTCTCTTCCCTCGGATTCCTCAGGGTCTGGGTACTATTAAATTAACTGATAAAATATATGTGCAAATAAAGTAGTTACCTTAATGGACAAGTCTTCTTTACCCAGAGTAACAAGGGTTTTAACAGACGGGTAGGCTTCTTTTTTGTCTTCATAGAGTTCAACTGTCGCTCTCATTGAGTTCTGAAATAATAAGGCTTTTTTTGTAGCATACCGCTGACTCACAAACCACAATTTAAAAAAAGAAACTAGCACAGGATTACTTATTACACAATAATGCTTTTGTGGAGCAAGTATTAGCTGGATTTATACACCTTTTTTTTTTTCTCTAAAGAACTTAGCTAAATGTGTGTTTGGATCAAGGAAAAATTGCCCGATGCTTTATTTTGATTTCATCTAGTTTTATTTCCATCTATCATACTAAGTATTTTTTTCTTTCTTTTCTCTTTTTGTTTTTGCCTTAGGGTATTTAAGTTATTCAACTCTTAACCAAGAGAAATGTTTTTATCACATGTAACGAGGCTGCAGAGGCTCATTGATGCACTTTAAATCCTACTTATCCATCTGCATTTACAGAGCACCTTTCCTCTAAAGAAGGTGGAAAACCTGAGACTATTCATGCTTCCCACAAAAATTAATCATTTGGCTGAAAAAACAAAAAAAAACGTAGAAGCAATGTCAGTTAAAAAGAAATTCTGAAAAAGCCACAGCTGTTGAAGAGAAAGTTCACAATTGAATGCCCATCTCAACCTTAAAGTGTTACCTCAGTAACATTATAATTTTGGGAAGCAAATCAGCATAACTGATTTTTCAGGTGTTCAATTTAGCATTTTACACATCGGAAGAAATGAAATTTTAGCTTAAACACCTTGTGCCTATAATACTGCTCTTATAAATGCCATGAGCTACTGATTGACAAAAGCAACAGCTAAGCTGTAGAGAGTCTAAAGAGGTTTTGTTCTTTTTTGGGGAGGGGTCCTCTTTTTGGTCCAGCCCCTCCCTATGTTCCCCTCTGCTCCCATCAGATCTTCTGAATGGACTCGAATACGTAAAGGGGTTACGGGATCTCTCAGTACTAAAACAACTGCCGATGCACTAACGTGCTTACTGTTCAGAAACATAAATATGCAAAAACATGTATTTATTTTGATCTGGCTACTATCAATAAAGCCTTTGCCAGGTTTGGAAACTAAAAAGCATCTCTAATCTCATAACTGAAGAAAAAACAGTATGGATTTTTACATAAAATCACTAAAGTACAATTAAGCTTCAAAATCAATATGTACTAATATTCATGAAAACTATACCATACACAGCAATTTTTCATCCCACAGTGTACAAATTATAAAACCCACAGGGTATCAGAAATAGAATTTTTAAAATGGTTATGCAAAACCTTTTTCTTATGCTAATCTAATGAATCCATTATGCCCTGAATCAAAGTAATTTAAAATGAAGACTTCTTTCCGTGTTTTTAAATTCCACTTACCTTGAACAACTCAAATAGCATGTGAAACAGGTGTGAGGGCACATAAACTACCTGAATAGGTTTGTCTGGAGCTTTGGCTGAAAACAGACACAAAAACCATCAATGAATAAGGGCCAAAACTATAAGAAAGTCAAGAATGCTGCTGGCATTCTATTTTCCAAGTACATAAAAAAGAACTCTACATGAAAGGCTAATTTAGGTTTCCACCTCTAAAGGCAGGGCTGAGCAGAAGCATATGCTTGGAAGTCCAACAAACCTGGGGAGAAATCTGGCTCCTTCACTTACCAGTCATGTGACCTTGGGCACGTTACTCAATCTCTCTGAACCTTAGTTGAGCAAACTTGGAATATTACCACGTATGTCATAATATTCTGAGCATTATATAAGTCATCTAAATAAAGTTCAGTGTTTTTCAAATTCGGGGATACCAGCCCCAGTGATGACCCAGGTGGTCATCATGAGGAATGTGAAGCCACAGAGGAAAAGGGGTGCATCTTCTTGGCAGACTAGACTAAGGAGCAATGTCAACGTCTGTTCAATTTCAACAAACAAGACATATTATAGAGTAGAATTTAAGGTTCACATAACTTTCCTACTAGTAGCTAGCAGACAACCCCCACACACAACCCCCCCTCCAAAGACCCATAGTCTTTCCTCCTTGCATCGGGGATCTCTGGAGGAAAATACGAGAAACACTGAATCCATGTCAAGCACCAAGAACAGCGTGGGCTACAGAATAGATGGTGGAAAATTTGGTCCTTCCTCCTCATGACCCAAAATCACTTAAAAGACTAAAACTACGTGAACATTCCAAGTAGAACATAGACATAGTCACCCACGTTATAATTTCAACCTAACTACTTCCTCTAATAAAGTAAGTAACAGGGATATAAAGTACAGCAAACATTTGTTAGGTTCTTAGCAGTTGATGAAAAGCTTACGCATGCATTATCCAAGTGACTCTTCATGACACTACAGTGTGGCTCACAGGGAAGGTGGCATTATTATGGGCGAGGACACGGCTGTGCAAAGGCTACGTGACTTGCCTACTGAAACAGAAGAGGTCTGAAATTGGACAACTGAACCAAGAGCTTCTGACTCTGAATCCTGAACTCCTTGATGATCAGTTACTTTTGAAATTATTCAGTAAAATAAATAAAGAAATTTTTAAAAAAAGAAGAAAAGTAAAAGTCATTCTACCATTTCCCATCTCATCCCCCAGTCTGCACCCAGAGGTAGCCACTTGCTACTATTTCTGCTTTAGTCTTTTGGTTGATAATATTTCCATTCTGGTCTGTAATGCTAATGAACTCTTCTGTCATTTGT
Organism: Ursus americanus; assembly: GCF_024610735.1. NCBI lineage: Eukaryota > Metazoa > Chordata > Mammalia > Carnivora > Ursidae > Ursus > Ursus americanus. The sequence continues at coordinate 103,026,652 of NC_142164.1, forward strand.
CTCTAGGTTCTTTTTTTAAAAGCTGAAAATTGAGGGGCACCCGGGTGGCTCAGTCAGTGAAGCATCTGCCTTCGGCTCAGGTCCTGATCTCAGGTCCTGGGATGGAGCCCCACATCGGACTCTGCATTCAGTGGGCAATCTGCTTGTCCCTCCGCCCCTCCCCCCCAACTCATGCTCTCTCTCTCAAATAAATAAAGTCTTTTTTTAAAAAAAGCTGAAAATTGACAGTGTTGGGAACATCATAACTAGGTAAATATGGATCACTGCGGAGTGGCCGTGACAGTGTAGTTGAACAACATTCCTTCCCTGCGATTCCAGTGACATGTTTCATGGGTCACATGAAGAAGAATGTTCTCAGCTTTAAGGTGAAATGGATTCTCTTAATCCTCCACCAACTCCTCCAAAATCATGCTACCCTTTTTTAGGTTACTGACTATTTAGACTGTGTCCTTCTTACACAGTTTTGTTTGTTTCCTGGAGCTTCTAACCACCCTTCCTATAAGGAAACATGCTTTCCTTACCATATCACTAAGATCTTCCAGCTTCCTATTCGAGTGCGTGGTATCCATTTCATTCTTCAAAATTTTTCAAATTATAATTGATGGCCTTCCAAACATGCCGCATAGCTATCACCCTCAAACTGTTTTTGATTGAAGTTCTAGTATGTTCTTCACTATTTCTTATGCCCATATTATATATGCCATCAAGTCAGTTAAATAGCCTACCTCAGAAAGGTGCCCTTGGGAAATACATTTCTCAATCCTTACACCTCTGACTCCCTTGAAGGTTTGGCTTCGTACAAAATTCTGCATTCAAAATCATTTTCTCTCAGAATTTAGAAAGGGGGGGGGGGTAGTCTCCTGGCCATGACAGTGCAGCTGGTAAGTTTAATGCTAGCCAGGTTTTCCTCACGCTGCTGGGTGTCACCTGAGGTCTAATACACCTTGGTAGTAATATTCTTGTTGAAGAATGAGGAACTGGATGAATCATTTGAGGGAGCCAGTCCCCCTGGAGCCCTCAACTAAACGAGAAGGCTGACTTGGAGCCCTGCATATGTGGTCAAGACTTCTCAAGTGACTTTAGGATATGCAGACAGTAAGCTGGCTTCTGACCAGAGGGTGCCCCAAATTCTCAAAGAAGAGGGCTTTTACTTTGGGCTAACAACAGGTACGTGAACAGCCCCACTTTTTCCAAGGTTATTCTTGAAGAAAGTACTCTGATTTTAATTTCTACCCAGGAAAAATGCTTGTGACTGACTGTATGCAGAGGACAGCCTGAGCCCAGTGCTCCCCATCACCCCTCTGTGCTCTCCCTTAGACCAGCTTTCAACTGACCCGTACACCCTTTGGCTTCCCTTTCCAGTACTTTGCACCTACTGGCTCTGCTCCCGGGGTCCCTCCGTCTTTGCTGTAGCCTCTCCTTTGTGGCTTCTTCTGCTCCATCTGTAATGAGCAGACTTCCATCGGTCTACCCTCTGGCAGGAGGTGGGACCCGTGGTCCACTGATGACTGCTCTTGGTTTCTTCGCTGTGTTTGTTTGTACTCCTTTATTGTCATTTTAATGGATCCCCAGGAACAAGCTGAACACCCAGGCTATCTTGTACCAAAAGGCATGATAAATTATATAAACAGCCTTCTGAATTCAACCTCTTCACTCCAAATCTTCTTCCAAATCTAATCTTTGATATTTTTTTTCTTTTCAGTTGAACCAACATTCTCTAGGAATCATCTGTAGGCTTGCTCAATTACTTGTACTTTTATTTTCTTTGGGAACATTATAGGTTAGATATCTTTCTTTCCTTTTAAAACCGAGCCCAATGCTTTTGTCCATGACTCTTAACCTAATCCTGGGTCCAATGGCTTTTATGTAGTGGACCCTTAATAGATATTTATTAACTTTCTAAAATAGAACACAAGTGCAATATGAATTTTCCATCTAAGGGTACATTTTTAAAAGTAAATGAAAAAAATGGCCCAGGTTTTTCGTGCTCAAGACTCAAGAAATAATTGAGTCTATATGTTATAGAGTCATTGCTCTAAAAACCATTAATTGAAACAACACTTAATAAATACCAACAGAACTCCACATGGGATACAAAGAATTTCATTTTCAGATAATTCTCCTGTAAGAATGAAAAAACTAGAGGCTAAGCAGAAAAGAAATGCATTTAAGAGAAAAGGTAGCTGGGCACTTAGAGGTGATTAATCAAGCCCCAAAGTCAATGGATAAGGCTATTAGAAACAGTACACAGCATGATTCAAAATCATACTGGGATTAAGTCCTGATTCTGGCATTTAATAGACACAGTAATAGGTATTTAGAACATCTGGGCCTCAGTGTTCCATACCTGAAATGGGCACAGTACATATCTCACTGGGTTAATACAAGGATTAAGTGGGATAATAGTGATAAACTAGTTTGCAAAGGGCCCACCACAATGTAAGTAGTCAATAAATGCTGGCTAGTATCATTACTAAAAAATAAACTTTATGGTGTTAACAGGGCTACCAGCAATGGCTTTTCAACTGTTGTACAGAACTCCTTGACTGAAAATACCGACAAAAGTATCCAATATAGGGAAACTAGAAATCAAAGATCCCAGGGTAGATACACACCTTTCTGTGAACCCTCTTTTTAAAAAAATATTTTATTTATTTGAGAGAGAGAGAGAGTGAGAGAAGGAGCAAGAGAATGCAAGCAGGGGCAAGAGCAGAGGGAGAGAGACAAGCAGACTCCTCACTGAGCACAGAGCTGGACACAGGGCTTGATCCCACGACCCTGAGATCATGACCTGAGCCAAAATCCAGTGTCAGCCACTTAACCGACTGAGCCACCCCAGCATCACCATGAACCTCTTCTAACAAAGTATATATAGTATGACTTGAAGTTGTCTTTTTAAAATTTTTTTTAAAGATTTTATTTATTCATTTGACAGAGAGAGAGAGAGCGTGCATGACCAAGGGGAGCGGCAGGCAGAGGGAGAAGGAGAAGCAGGCTCTCCACTGAGCAGGGAGCCTTTTGCAGCGCTTGATCCCAGGACGCCAGAATGATGACCTGGGCTGAAGGCAGATGCTTAACTGACTGAGCCACCCATGACTTGAAGTTGTCATGTTGCCCACCAAACCCAAAGGCATGAACGAACCTCTTGACAGGAAAGACTAATCTAGAAGTGGTGAAGAAATCCACGTAGTAATCATAGTAAGTCTTATCCTTCCCAAGCCAACCCTGACTTCCAGTAGCCATCCTTTTAAAAATACCTATTTCGTGTCTGGAGCTGTATTTAAGGCCCTAGAAACAGTATCCTTTTATCACCACACTAGGTGATCTAGAGTGTCTAGAGACAAGGAAGTTGTTCCTTGTGTGCCCTCCCACCGCCTGGCTAGCTACAAAGCTCACATCGTTCCTCTGAGCCATGCTGCCTCACCGCAAGGATCCAAAACAGGTAAGAAAAGAGGTTTCTTTGCTTCATGTTCTGGCAAGTGATTTCTCAGGAGAATCAGAGAGCTAAAACGAGAACAAGTGTGACAAAATGGATGCTTTTCTCTGGAGAAACCAATGTGGGTTGCCACCGAGGGCAAGTCGGAAAAATCTGAAACCTGATAGAAGATAAACAAACATCTGTTATTTTTAATGCTCCTGTGAAGCGTTATCAAATGGATAATAAAGTTTATTCTAGCTGGCTCCCAATATCCAGAATTCTAGTGATGACTGTTAAATACTCACGTATGTTCTCCATAGTCCTATTCCCTACTTTCTCAGGGGTCTACAATGTGAAAGAAGAAAAACCCAAAGATTCAGAACGAAAGATGATATGTCAAAAGAATGGAATGAGTCTCAGGAAGCCACGCAGGTTTTTTCGGGTTAGTGGCAGTATCATTGTTCTCAAGTGCAGAGCAGAGGGCAGCACTATTACTCACTACTGTTCAAGGCACCCGTCGGGTAATGAAAGCAATGTGAAAGAAGCAGCGTAGCTAGTTCACACGGGCTCTGAAAATGAATCCGTAGGAATCTAGATCTGATGGATTTTCTTCCAGGAAAACGGAGATAGGCGACATGCTGTGGCAAACATCCACTCTCTACAAAGTGGCATCTACTTAAGGTGTTCAAGACCAACCCCTGAACTGCATCTCTACCTCGGAACTTGTTAGAGCTGAAGCACAGCCCTTAGCCATGTCCACAAAGAGCTTTGACATTCAGAAATCATAAAAGAGAAATCATAAACACATTACCCAAAGCAACAGGAAACTAGAGGCTGCCTATAACCCGCAGCACTCATTTAACTTAGCGATGGGTAGAGGGACTTCAAAAATCATGCATGAGACAGTGCCAAAAATAGTCGTTCATCTCCTCTCCTGGGGAGGTCCGCTGCCCGGTGTGGCGGCTTCACTGAGAAGAAATGTGTGACACAGCTGGCTCCTGGGAATCAGCAGGAGCAGGCTAGCTGCTGTGGCCTTTAGAGTGAGTCAGGCTGCCATTCATTCAAAAGAGCGACTGGTAATACCTGCGAATTTAAGTTCCGTGTTGGACAAAGAGAAATGTGCATGGTGAAGTCAGGCCTCGCCTAGCTGGTGTGAAGAGAGAATACCGAGACGCTGCGACTCAGGACCACTCCAGCAAAGTCCAGGCAGTGTACTGATCCAAAATACGGGCACAACTCTTCTCAGAGAACCCAACAGACTTGGAAAGCAGCTTTGATTCCATACCTTCCAGTAGAATGTAGGGGCGACTGTCCTACAACAACGGTCTAACGTCTTTTCACATGTTGATCTCATTATAAGCAAAATACATTTTTGGCATATTTTTGAGAGGGAATTTGATTTATCTTTAATTGTAAAAGCCCACACCCTATGTAAGATTCAGTCATTCCACTTCTAGGGACCCTACCTACAGAAATGCTTCCACGTGTTCAAAATGTTCCCACCCTCCAGACATAGACACACCCTTCACTGTTCATTATAAAGAACATGGGAAAATTAGAAATTCTAAAAGTCTGCTCAATGTCAAATGACTAAATAATGGCAATCTACACCGTGAATAATCTCTAAATGACATAAATACATGCAAAGATCTTCAAGGAGAAGTGAAGAACACCAGTTATAAAACATGTATAGTTTCAACCCCATTTACATAAAAAAACAAAGCTCTGTACGGTCCCGAGAGAGTGAGGGGACTTTCACTTCTTACTCTACATTCTGTATTGTTTGTATTTTCCCAACGAGCATGTTACTCTTGTAACTTACAAATAAATAAAGGTAACATGCAAATAAATATAGAATTATATGACTAAGATAACAATCAGCTATAACCCCATAACCCAGAAAGCTGTTTGTATTTTGGTGCTATCAATCCTTCAAAATATTTTCCATTGAACTTGCACCACTACAAACTTCTATAGCCTGTATTTTAAAAACTCACCTGTTTCCATACATTCAATACTCTTTTAAAGCATTATTTTGAATGGCTGCTTAGTATTCTATCTTATGGACGTACCACAATTTATTTAAATAATCTTCTATTGTGGAAAACTTGGGTTGTTTTCTAATTTTTCTGTTTTAGAAAACCATACATCTGTGTACACCTTTATTTTCTCATAATAAATTTTCTGAAGTTTAATTTACCAGACCAAAGAATATGACCATTACTGAATTTTAATTTACTGGGCCAAGAGAAAGGACATTGCCAGCATTTTTTGAGAAAGGCTGTACTAATTTAAACTTATACCAGAAATGTGTGAGTGTTGTCAAGAGAGTATTTTTCTGGGCACCAATTCAAAGCATTACAACATAATAATCACTGCCATTTTGAAAGACAAAAATGGCACTTCTCCATTCTTGTTTGTACTTCTCTGATGAGTCTAGTTAAACACGTTTCCATATGTTTACTAACTGCTTGGCATTTATTTTGAGACCTGCCTACTCATATGTTTGTGCACTTTCTACCTTGATGACTTCTGTTCCAAGATCTCTGAGTTCAAATAGATTACATCCTCCTGTACAAAAACTCCTTACAACAATATACCTAGGTGACCAAAGAGATAGAAAGGCTTTAAAAAGAAATGAAAAATGAAAAAGCAGCATATTTGGAGGGATCTCAATGAAATACAGCTCAGGCATCATCAGATTTTTAGTCAACTTCCTTGTACGTAAGGTTAAAACGATGTTTTCTTTACCATTGAATTCTTCAACTTCCAGCTCCGGAGCTACCAGGTAATACTGCTCACACAGCATCTTGGCAGTTTCATAGGCATCTGCAAAGAAATAAAAAAGTTTAGGGGCGCCTGGGTGGCGCAGTGGTTAAGCGTCTGCCTTTGGCTCAGGGCGTGATCCCGCCGTTCTGGGATCGAGCCCCACGTCAGGCTCCTCTGCTGGAAGCCTGCTTCTTCCTCTCCCACTCCCCCTGCTTGTGTTCCCTCTCTCGCTGGCTGTCTCTCTCTCTCTGTCAAATAAATAAATAAATAAAATCTTAAAAAATAAAAAAAATAAAAATAAAAGAAGACTTTAAAAAAAAGTTTAGCTTTAGACACAAGCAGACAGATAGATAAAATAAAAACAGGACAGTTACGAACCTGATGGATTCAGAATTAATTATTGCTTTTTAAAAGCTAGTCTTTTTTTGGCTATAATCGAATTATTATGACTGAACCAAAATTTCTCCTCCTGTAAAGTTTTAATGACCACAATGATATCAAAATACTGCACTAATGACAATATGGCCAGTTCTATACTAAGCGTACATTTGTTTAGCTTTTAAATATTCCTAAAAGGCATTTTCCATGAAAATCTATAAAGTCAAGACTGTACTTTTTGAACACCATGCAACCTGACTAAATTGCAGCAAAAGGTATTTGTTGTTACAATATTACTGTCTATATTCCCTATGCTGTACATCTCTGTGACTTAATTATTTTTTAACTGGAAAGTTCTATCTCTTAATCCCCTTCACCAATTTCACCCCTCCCCCACTAGCCCCTCTGGCAACCACCAGTTTGTTCCCTGTGTTTATGAGTCTGTTTGTTTTGTTTTTTAGATTTCATATGTAAGTGAAATCATACGGTATTTGTCTTTCTCTGTCTGACTTATCTCACTTAGCATAATACCCTCTAGGACCATCCATGTTGCCGTGAATGGCAAGACTTCATTCTTTTTTTATGGCTGAGTAATATTCCACTGTATGTATATACCGCTCCTTTATCCATTCATCTATCGATGGACACTTGGGTTGCTTCCATATTGTGACTATTGTAAATAATGCTGCAATAAATGTGGGGTGCATATATCTTTGAATCAGTGTCTTTGTTTTCCTTGGGTAAATACTCAGAAGTGGAATTATTGGATCATATGGTACTTCTATTTTTAGTTTCTTGAGAACCCTCCATACTATTTTCCATAGTAGCTGGACCAAATACACTCCCCCAAAGAGTTTCTCCACATCTGCACCAACACTTGTTATTTCTTGTCATTCTGATACTAGCCATTCTGACTGCTGTGAGGTGGTATTTTTTTGTGGGTATGATTTGCATGGTGACAGAATGGTGACTACACTTATTATGGTGAACACTGAGTAATGACTAGAACTGTTGAATTACTATGTTGTACACCTGAAAGTAACATAGTATGTCAACTATACTTCAATAATAAAAAAAAATTTTAATTAAAAACCATATGACATTCTAGAAAAGGCAAAACCATAGAGACAATAAAACGATCAGTGGTTTCCAGGGGTTCAAGGGGAGGTAGGAGGGGCAGGGATGAATAGGTAGGGCACGGGGCATTTTTAGGGCAGTGAAACTACTCTGTAGGATACTACAATGGTAGATACATGTCCTTATGCGCTTGTTAAAGCCAGGAGAACTACACAACACAAAGAGTGAGCCTTAATATAATCTAGAGACTTTAGTTAATAATAATATATCAATGTTGGGGTGCCTGGGTAGCATAGTTGGTTAAGTGGCCAACTCTTGGTTTCAGCTCAGGTCGTGATCTCAGGGTTGTGAGATCGAGCCCTGAGTCGAACTCTGCACTCAGCAGGGAGTCTGCTTCAGATTCTCTCTCCCTCTCCCTCTGCCTCTCCCACATGTGCTCTCTCTTTAAAATAAATAAATAAATCTTTTAAAAAATGGTAACATAGCAGTGTTGGTTCATCAACTGAAATAAAAAGAATTTTAAAATACTTTTTAAAAATAATAATGCCAAAAGATTTAAGATTAGCCAATTATTTGTAATGAAATATCAGTAAGTATTTGCTGAATGAATGGGTTTCCACGAGCCACACACTCTAAGTTATTAGGGACACTACCATAGCTTAAATAATGTTCTTTAAGTTAGCTAAAGGTAATAGATTCGGCCTAATATTTATCAAAGTCTGAGGAGCAACAGTTTGCTTTTGAAAGGAAAAAAAGACATAGGGTAAGAAGATCAGGGCTATTAAAGAAATAGCTGGAAGAGAATTCAGGCAGTTACAACCCAAAAGACGGGAAACATTCAGAAAGCAAAGTCCATTGTTATAGACTGCACCGGTGCCTTTTCTCTTGAACTGTAAGCAATCTGGGCTCAGGGCTTGTGCCTCACACTGGATTTGTAACTCGTATAGAACTTAGTATATACCTATTAGATGGCCAATACATATTCCTTCCTTGGATAAATGTTAAACCTCTTGATAACTTATTTTTAAACCAGCCTTACTGAGATCGAATTCTCATATACCATACAAGTCACCCGTTTAAAGTGTACACACAATTCAGTGGTTCTTAGCGCCGGTGCACAGCCGTGCATCTATCACCACCATCAACCTCACACCGTCGTCACCAGGGAAAGAGACTCCGTGACCGCTGGCCATCGTTTCCCCCCACCCAGCCCTCGGCAACCACGGGTCTACTGTGTCTCTCTAGATTTGCTATTCTGGACATTTTACGTAAGTGGAATCACACGATACGTGGCCTTCTGTGTCTGGCTTCTTTCACTTAGCAGAATGTCTTCAAGGGTCATCCGCGTCACAACGTGGGTCAGCGCTTCATTCCTCCTTACAGCTGAATAGTATTACACTGCACACACACACACACACACACATTTTGTTTATCCATTCACCTGGTGAGGGACATTTGGATTGTTTCCACTTTGTGGCTATTATGAATAATGCTGCTATGAACATTCATGTCCAAATTTTTTTGGTGAACATATGTTTTCATTTCCCTTGGATATATACCTAGGAGAGGAAAACTGCTTGATCATAAGGTATCACAATGTTTAAACATTTGAGGAATGGCCAGAATTGTCTCCAAAGTGAGATTTTTTTTTTAAGTTCCACCTTCAGAGTTTCTGAAGATCAGATATTCAGATTACCTTAAAATGCTTCCTAGGTGTGTTTGCAATGTTCTCAACTGGACACCAGCTCTTTGGAGACAGGCTTGTAGTTTTTTTAAATCCCCTACAGCAATATTGTGCATACGGTAGACACTTAAGATTCAAGAGGAATGGAAAAAAGGCGGGGGGGAGTAACCCCTACAGAATTTAAATGTTCAAATTTGACACTGTCAACCTAAAATAATATAAAGATAAGATTCAGGTATGTTCAGACTGGAAGTTTTGGTTCATTTACCTCATATTGCTGCCAAATTAAAATTTTACATCATATTTGACCTCAGAGTAAAAATTCCGATTATTTTATTAGACTTTTAAAATTAAACCACTGTAAAGAATCACAGACAGAGACATTAGAATAACTATGACAAGATGAAACAACGAGGGGTAGACAAAGGACATGTTATTAAGAGGAAAAAAATATTTTTTAAAACAGAGTTGATCAGTGTGAAAACAGACATTAAAGTAGGATTGATTTTAAACTCTAATAAAAGAAAAGGAAAATTTAGAATTATACTAAACTTACAAGTTTTTCCTTAGAGTAGAAGAAACCTCATCAAATATGTGCAAAGTAGTCTTGTAAAGAGACGAGAAATCAAGACTCACTCTGCTCTGGCGACACCACTAAACAATGTTACATCTCCACCTAGTGACACGAAAGCAGAGCCGACTGAGAACCTGCAAGGCCACTTGCCTTCAACCAACAAACACTGAAATCTGAAAATGACGCTTCGTTAACCACATACAAAGCCGACACACCTCCACAAAACAACTCCCCCAAGTATATAACACCTTTAAAGATGTTTAAACATCATTCTTCCATTCACTATAAAAGGAGAAGGACCCAGTCCTGCTAAAAGTGCTGGTCCCTCATGGCATTAGCCTGGCCAGGCACATGAGATCATAAGAGCATTATACAGAAAAAGTATTACAAAAATATAACTTGTGCAAGATGACAGAGTCCAGAAAGCAGCAGGCAACTTGAAACGCGGAGACCCAGAATGGTTCCTAAAACCACACATAAGAATTTTTAAACCATACTCCTAATTATAGTGTATCGGTGCTGTCATTAAAAACTGCATTACGGGGGCACCTGGCTGGCTCAGCCAATAGAGCACTGGCTGGCTGGAGCCAATGTTGGAGCATTGTTAAATAGAGCAATCCTCCTACCCATGAGAAAGTTTTCAAGGTGCAGTTATACTGATGACAGATGTTCTTTTTGGTCAGACTGCGAACTAAGGCCTAGAGTGTTTTCCAAACCTGGCTATATGTAGAATTCATTAACAAGTTTAAAAAAAATGGACAGATTATAAAATGAATCCCTGGAGATTATGATGCAGTAGGTCTGTATTGAGGCCTAGGAATCCGTATTTTAAAAAACTAAGGGGCACCTGGGTGGCTCTGTCAGTTAAGCATCCACCTCTTGGTTTTGGCTCAGGTTGCGATCTCAGGGCTGTGAGATTGAGCCCTGCATTCCATGCTCAGTGCAGAGTCTGCTTAAGATTCTCTCTCTCCCTCTCTCCCTCTGCCCTTCCCCCTGCTTGCACATTCTCTCTCTCTAAAATAAATAAATATGGGGGGCCTGGGTGGCTCAGCCGGTTAAGCATCTGCCTTCAGCTCAGGTCATGATCCCAGGGTCCTGGGATGGAGTCCCGCATCGGGCTCCCTGCTTGGCGGGAGGCCTGTTTCTCCCTCTCCCACTCCCCCTGGTTGTGTTCCCTCTCTCGCTGTGTCTCTCTCTGTCAAATAAATAAATAAAATCTTTAAAAATTTTTTTAAAAATAAAATGAATAAATAAATCTTTTAAAAAAAACTTAGTAAGTAATTCTGAAGAGAAGCTAGATTTGGGGCCCACTTGCCTAGAAAGCTAAGGCTAGGTCATGCTAATTCTGTCACTGTCTCTCCCAGGACATGAATGGTCATGGGGTACTGGGGTGTATGACAGCACATATGTACTCAAACAAAACAATCTGTTTAAGTTAAATAACATAAACATGAAAAAGTTTTAAAACAACATAACCAAAATCCAACTACTGGCTTATTAGTTCATTTCCTTTATTCTAGAGTAAAATGCAAGTTCTACTTATAATAAGCATTCTAATAACACTTCTAGTTTTTAATTAGAAGCCAAAATTTTAAAATATGATAATTTACCTAATTATTTTTGCCTGCAATATATTTGGGCCAGCATTTACCACCAATCTGTAAAAGCAAGTATCAGGAAATGACTTTTATTGTCACTGAATATAAATGCTATTATTTTAAAAATCTGTTTTCAAGGAAAATAATGATCATAAAGTAACAAAATGGTGGGTATGGCACATATATACCTCCTCAGGCTACTCAAACTATAAACACACAAGACTAAATATATTTTATTTAAGGGTAGGGTGAAGGTTCACACAGCAAGTAGCCCAAAAAATTAAACTTAGCCAGGAAGTACGGGTTTTTTGGGAAGATTTATTTTTTATTTCTTTCCCCAAGAGACAGAGAGAGCACGAGGTGGGGAGGGGCAGAGGGAGAGGGAAAGAATCTCAAGCAGATTCCCTGCTGAGCGTGGAGCCCAATGCAGGGCTTCATCCCAGGACACTGAGATCATGACATGAGCCAAAATCAAAAGTCAGATGCTCAATTGACTGAGCCACCCAGGCACCCCAGGAATTAGTTATAAAAAAAAAGCATACAGGAATGTTTAATAGATTATGGAAAATTTTTTATTAGACTTTTTTATCAGAAGATTTTCCTATTCAAAATTCACCACAGAATTCTGCTATCAAATATTAGCCCCTATTGTGAAGACACATAGTCATTTGTTTACAAATATATATACTTTAAAGATTTATTTATGTATTTGTCAGAGAGGGAGGGGGGAGAGCGAGCGAGCATGAACAGGGGGAGCGGCGGGCAGAGGGAGAAGCAGGTTCCCCGCTGAGAAAGGAGTCCGATGCAGGACTCGATCCCAGGACCTGGGGTCATGACCTGAGCCGAAGGCAGACACTTCACCAACTGAGCCACCCAGGCATCCCAAGTTTAGAAATCTCTTACAAGAGGCTAGACAAGGATAAATCTGAGTGAGTGCTAAAAAAAAACAAATATGAAGGTGCCAAGGTCCCTAACTTGGGTCTAACAGGATATAAAAAACTGTCAAGCTCAAGTTTAAAAAGCCACTGCCAGAAGAGGTAACATAAGTGACCATAAAGCATTACAAAGTCAGAGATATGCTGCTTTAGAAACCCTTTTAAGCTACAGTGCAATTCTAGTAAGGTATGTTTATCACACTTCTACCCAGAACCCATCTTGAGTGGGAACCAGAGTTTTTTTAAGCACTGGACTTTCTCCTACTCTCCAAACCACAGCCAACTAGACAAGTGGGGGCAGAACATCTAATGTAGGGCAACCAGTCTACAGGTTGACCAGAATCCTAAAACCTGTGGTCATGGGCAAAAAGATGGGCTAAGCCAACTAAATTCATCTGTTGAGAATTTAGAATGGAGACACTCAGGCAGGGCAGAAGACAAAAAGGACACACTGAGAGTATTTCTGATCTAGAGGGCCTGGAATGCCCACCACTGCCCTCAGTGAGCTGCCCTAAACAAGTCAGTTAGCCTACAGACAAGAGAAAGATGGAGGGGCCATGACTTGGCAACCCCAGTTGCAAGGATATACATAGAAAACAACCTTGTTTTCTGTTTCCCAGTTCCAATGTCTATAGCTCCAACTGTGATGTGCTTCCTGCCTTTGGATTACCATGGAACCTACTAGTTTCTTTCAATAAGTCTGTTTCTTGTGCTAACACAAGTGGATCTCTGTACCTTGCAGCCTGAAGAGCCCTAAGTAAGAGCGCAAGACATTATTTCTGAACCAGAATAATGACATGCTCTCAGGATGCCATTTGTATGCCGTTATGAGAAGCAATAAGAGCATGGAGGAATAACACAGGCAAGCCAACGTCACTGTGAGAGCTGACTTCTGTACCATGCATTTAAAAATTTCCACCTTTAAAATGATCTTACCACAGGATTTTCCATTTTATTTCCTGGTTTCTTACTAAGACAGGAGAGAAAAGGGTCACAATGTTAGGTACCTCCCAGAGGATACTAAGAACAGCTTTCCAACACTAATTCTAGCATTCGCTACCATGAGTCTATAATTTGCAGATGTGTAAAGGTAGATATTAATGTGCTAAGGAAGCAGCAAGGAGGCATGCTTCAGTGTTCTGCACATTTAATTAGTGTTATGCAAGATGCACCCCACTTTTACACATTTATACAATTGTCTAGTCAAAAATAAAAATATTGTCCCTACCCTTCTACAAAAAGTGTTCTGTAGTCTGTTTCAAGAGATCTAAGTATGGCATCATTGTTCATTCATGAAGGCTCCATAAGGCTGTAAGACACACACATGCACATACACAGCCACGTGGGTGGGCACGGAGGGCGTGTGGGCTGGAGATGTGACCGTGCTTAACTCACGCAGGAGCTTCACAGCTGCGAAAATCAATAGTAGAGCTGTCAGTGAAACCCAGAACCCCTACTCCCTCCACATCAAGCTTCCGAAAACAATATGAAAGGAAAACAACATCTGAGATAGAGCTACACCAAGTAAAGTAACTGAGAAATCGAGTAGAACGTGAGAAGATAAAAAAACAATGAAAAAATACCAACTACTCAAAAAGAGGAAGGGAACAGTAAGACTTCGCCAAGGGTCAAAAGACATTGACACACCTTTCTTCCTCTTCTTGACAGCACTCAGGGGTACTGGGAATAACTGTGAGGCGTGGGCCCTATGAGACTTTCTGATCATTGCTCCTGGGGCATCTGGGGGTAGAGACTCAAGTGCCTTTTTGCTAGAAGACACGGAAGAATTTGCAGGCCTTTTGACCATTGGTGCTCTTCACTTCGTTCATTCTCTCAGTCTTACCTTGAGCCAGAAAGAGCATCTGCTCAGGTATCATGACACTCGGAGAATTAAGAGTGGGCCCAGAAGCAATCAAACAGAGAGCTGACTGTTAAAATGTGCTTTAGTCTGCAAGGAGAAGAGACTTTCCAGTTTCCGGCTAGGTTGCCCAGCTCATTTTGCTATGGTAGGAAAGGGACCTGATTTAAGGCCAATACTCCATTGAGGAATAAAGATTATACACACGCAGCTGGAAAATCCATTCGAATACAGAGATTACGAGTATAGCAGATGAGATACAGGAAGGACTCCAACTATAATGATACAAAGAACGGAAAAGAGGCTACACCGTCAGGTGCTAAATTCATCCGGGAAGGTTGTGTTGATGCACATTAGTGCTGGAGAAGGGGAAACAGACAAATACTATGGATTTTGTAAAGACAAGGATTACTCACATTATTTGCTGTTGCATACTCATCTGTCAATGTGGTATGCACTCAAATGTATAAAACAACATTCTCACTGAGTTACGAAAACAGGTATTTTTATTCTCTTTTCTTTTTCCCCACATTTTCTAAACTTTCTTCAATGAGCACTTTTTAGTATTTTGGTACCATGGTATTAGTCCTCTCAACTGACCCAACTGGGGCCAGGAGTTGGATAACTGACAAAAATGCTGGATAAAGTAGGAAGCCCTGAAGTATGACTATTATTGTTAATACTAACTTCAAAATGCACATTTAAAGATATAATTATCCTCTGCCAAACTTTTCAGATATGACCAAAGTCTCTTCCTTCAATATGGATCGGCTTGGGGTTCTAGGTCATCTTTCTGAGATAAACAATGCTACATATATCTGTGAATTCCAATCCCTATTCCTTTAAAGAGTAATAAACTTAAAGATATTTGTGAAGCAACATGTGCTCAGGTTCCTTCTGAGATTTTTACTCAGTGCTGCCCCGTAACCTAAGAGTTACCTGTTCACTGTCATTCCTTACATTTTTAAGAGACTCTATCAAGTCTTTCCAAAGCATTCAACTTGATTTTAATGGAGATAAGTCTCTTTTCTGTACTCGCATTTCTTCAGTTTACATAATACTGAAATAAATTATAGAGTCACAACAGGTGGAAAACTTATACCACCGGTTTGAGGACAAGTGGCCCTGAGTAAGCATCCACTTCACCAGGTGGAAGAAGCACAAGAGCATTCTAGAAAGTATGCACGAGCATACTGAGTATGCCCCGGGTAATAGCAGGCACGATCTGTGAAGGGACTGAAGGGCGGCAGGAGACTTGATTGTGTGAACATAGCTCGATGTGTTTATGCACTTTCCGAAACTGAAACCACCGTTTGCTGCTCAATTCCTTACCGGAAGAGGCTGTCAAAAAACGAACAACCTGGTTTGAAAGACGCGGTGGGGAACAGAGAGCACATGAGCCCTTCCTCTTTACCACATGAGCGTAGGGCAGGAGTGTGTGTGCAAGCGTGGGTGTTGCGGGAAGTGACAATCTGAGTGGCCGAAGAGCAGAGGGGGTGATTGTCACAGGCCCCAGCATTGCCAGGAATCCAGGCTCTACGCTAGTGGCTGGAATGATTACATGAGGACACAGCTGAAGCTTTATTCATAGTACAACAGTCGTGCCCCTGGGTAAAAAGTAGAAAAGCGCTGGAGAAAGTGGAGTCAGAGCTGTGAGTAAGCACAGGAGGAGGGAGCGGAGGAAGGAGACGATGTGGCCCATGGTCAGACCCTGACTCCGAAGGGCAAAGAAATCAGGAGGCTATGAGGTAGACCGCAAGCATAAACTTCCCACTTTCTTTCACATATCAATTGAACTGCTTTGCACATCACCTTCAGCTAGTTTTCACTACAAAACTGCTGTCCCTAGGAGTGATGCAGAAGTGGTAAGAGCAATTCTGGCTCTTGAGAAATTTACGGCGCGGTCAGAGAGACCAACGGGAAGTACAAGTTTCACCACGACCGGAAGTACAGAACAGGGGCGGGAAGAGCAGCGCAGACAGGAAGTGCCGCAAAAGGGCAGCTTCTTTGCACCTGAAGAGTCAAGTGCAGCAGGCTCCTCCTCATCTTCTCCTCTGACCTGACTTACTGACTCACGACCTGACTTCCTGACCCACATTAGCGCCACTTCTTCTCTCTGTGCCAGGGAAGTGCTACCAGGTGCCTAGAACTCTCTTACTTATCTAGTTGCACCAATTCATGGTTTAAATCTCTCTGAAAAGGAATGAAAGACTGTGAAGAAACAATGAGGTGATAAACACGAGTCTGTTTTTACAATGTGATTATGAGTAATTGCAAGCATATGCAAAGATACAGAGTGCAGTATAAGGACTCCTCACATACCCATTACCAACCTCAACAGTTTTCAACACGTGCCCAGTCCTTTCTGTTGTGTGTCACTGTGAGGCAAAACCCACATGTCATTCTCTATCATGGGTAACATTTCAAAAACAGCTTTCTAGAAGCTAGGACTCCTTTAAAAAACATAATCACAATACCAGTATCACATCTAAAAAATGAACAATATTTCTTGAATGTCAAATATCCAATTGTCTTATAAATGTCCTGAATGACTTTTAAAAATATTTCATAGTTTACGCCAGAAACAAAAGTAAAGGCACCAATCTATTATACAATCAGTGGCTTAAATAAGAAGCCAAATGACTTATACGGTGCCCAAGGACCACTGCTAGTAAACTTGCCTGCAGTCCTTCCTGGGCACGATCCCTGCTTCAGGAGCTCTCTCTATATTAACTCATTTAACCCTATGATAAAGATGACTAACCAAAAGCACCATTTTATAGGTGAAGAAACTGAGGCCCAAAGAAGTTAACATAACATGTTCAAGGTTTCCCAGATAATCCAAATGTCCATCAGCTGACAAATCAACAAAATGCAGTATATCCATACAACGGAACATTACTCAGCAGTGAGGAATGAAGCGCTGACCCACAGTGTGACGCTGATGACCCTTGAAGACATTCTGCTAAGTGAAAGAAGCCAGACACAGAAGGCCACGTATCGTGTGATTCCACTTACGTAAAATGTCCAGAATAGCAAATCTAGAGAGACACAGTAGACCCGTGGTTGCCGAGGGCTGGGTGGGGGGAAACGATGGCCAGCAGTCATGGAGTCTCTTTCCCTGGTGACCACGGTGTGAGGTTGATGGTGGTGATGGACGCATGGCTGTGCACCGGCGCTAAGAACCACTGAATTGTGTGTACACTTTAAACGGGTGACTTGTATGGTATATGAGAATTCGATCTCAATAAGGCTGTTTTTAAAAAAGTAAATTATCAAAAGGTTTAACATTTATCAAACCAAGGAATATTTATTGACTGTCTTAAAGGCACATACATTCTATATGAGTTATAAAACAAATGTAAAACATAAAAGCTGACCTCAAATTGCTTATAGTTCAAAAGAAAAGGCATATATGCAGTGCATAATAATGTCCTTTTACTTTCTGAATTTGTGCCTTTTTCTCTAAGGGCAGTCAACTACCTGAACCAGGATTTCTGATTCATAAAAGCTATTGGGCTAGGGTCTGACGAACACACACTAGGACATGACTGATCCTGTTCCCCTTCCACCCTGGGGCCTGCAGAGGTCATGATCAACCACAGGGTTACCTTGCAAGCGAGCAACCTATGGGATTCTTAAGGCGCTAAGGCCGGGCCTATTCACCTTAAAATCGAAATAATTTGAGTAGATGTATCCTACCTAAACCGAGGCCAGAACAGCTCAACGATCCTTGGGTGAGCTGAGGCCATCATGCCTGGGTCCTTCTCCCTGGGTTTAGCAATGCTCCGAGTAAACAAATAGTACAGGTTTTCCCTACTGATAGCCGCTGAAGGTCTGGTCTGTTCCCCCACTGGGGAGGCTGCACCTATTAGGCCACCTCCCTTGGCTCTCTAAGCTCAAACAGCAAAGGTCACTCTGCTTGAGGTGGGCTTGAGAGCTTCACCAAGAAGACAAGGCCCTCGTTTGCTTCCTACTGAGCTACACAGTTCAGAAAAAGTAAGAGTAACTCTGTGATGAAAACTGGGAGAGCTGTGGTCATGAAAACTTGTGTGTGTTTAGAGGAGAGAGAGGAGGGCCACAGTAGGAGATCCAATCTTGGGAAGGGATAGTTTGGGGATCTGAGGCTGCACAGAGTAACCATAGCACTTTGAAAAAAAAAAAAAACCTGAAAAGGTCCAAGCACCTGGTGGGTCACTTACAACCAGGAAGGCTTTCCGGAGGTGACACTCACCTTAAATGAATAATGAGGAAACCGCTGTTCAAATTCAGAGTGCCTGGGTACCAGGGACGTATGGCTGTGGGGCTCTGTTCTACCCTAAGGCTACTAGTAGAACAGTGTCCATCTAGCCCGATGGCCAGTGAACCCGTGAAGCTCACATGCCACATAGATTCCCAAATCTGGGGTGCACACCAGAAAGATGCTGGAATTTTACAACATGTGAATTTAGCCAAACTTTAGAATGTGGATTTACATTTTCTGGAAGTTTCAGATAATGGGAGCAATCAAAACTTAGAATGTTCCTTAAGCTAACAACCATTTACTGTTTAAGACAAAACTGGTCAATGAGGTAGAAACTCCCATTTCAAACACTGCTAATTATGCATCTTTTCCTGAACTGCCTAGAAAGAACATCTATTTGGCACAAGTGGCTTGGGCCCAGAGTGGCCTGATGAATCAGCAAAGAACTCAGCACCATAACCCTGTGGCCAAGCTGCCTCAATTAAACCACAGTCCTATTTGGACTACAATCACTAACATTATAGTGGTCGCCTTACCTTTCACGACATCAGCCACATTGCAAGTGGGATCAATACTTCCAATGTGTTTAGGATGAGCGGGGTTAGTGTCACCACCAAACAGAAGTGCTAAACAAACACAAAAGGGAAGGGAGCGATTAAAAGCAAAGCAGGCAATGTAGCCTTACAAGTCTTGAAAGGATTGTCTTATTTGTCAGAATCATTTTACCATCCAGAGTGACTTAAAGCTACAGAACACATACAATGAGGGGTGATCAGCTCTACTGGACAGCAAAGGAGGAAGGACACATTCTAAGATCTGCTGGTTGCAGTTAGCAGGTCTGAAAACAGTAACACGTGCCAGGGGTCCAGCCCTTTTTGCCCTGACCCCATGTGACCTGGATGAAAAAGTTATTTGTATCCTCAGCCAAGTTTACTCACCTTCTCGGTACTACTCTAGACATTGACTCCAACATTCACTACTTATTTGGAAAATGCAGTCTGTACTGTTAGTGCAGGCTTGCAAAGTGACTTCACTGTGAACATTTCAAATGCCTCTATCACGGGGAGTATTTTTCAATGTAGTATACACAAATAATATTTGTTCAAATATTTTTTTGGTCAAATATCTTTAAAACTACATTCAAATACTTCCACAATACACAAGATTTACAAAATACTACTTCTGAATAAAGGCCAAAAGGAGCCCCAAAGAAAAAAGTAATCTGAATCCAAATGTTTATAGGTGTACTTATTTTCAAATCAAACAAAAACTGGGGATAACTTAGATTCCACAAAAGGAGAATTTACATTAGGGAATAAAATAGGGAAGATTTTGGGACACCTGGGTGGCTCAGTCAGTTGGGTGTCTGCCTTCGGCTCAGGTCATGATCCCAAGGTCCTGGGATCGAGTCCCATATTGGGCTCCTTGTTCCGCAGGGAGTCTGCCTCTCCCTCTGCCTGCCGCTCCCCCTGCTTGTGCTCTCTCTCTCTCTCTCTCACAAGTAAATAGATAAAATCTTTTTTAAAAAATGGGGAGATTTTAAATTATGAAAAATGACAAGGGCATTAGGCCAATACATAAACTTCCAAATGATTAAGTGGAAGAAAAACAGAGGTGTACAAGTTTAATCAGTGATCTAAGAACATGTACATATATATGTAGACAAACACATTTAGGTAAAAAAAAAATTGTAGTTATGTAAGTAGCTTAATTGAATAGTAATTAGGTTCTTTTTTCATTTAAATTTCCTATACACTATCAGACACTTCTATTTTTAAAAGATATACATTTGGGACCAACCCACACATAATAATTATATAACAATCACTAATCCAAATAAATCAAATTAGTAGAGATGCTCTGCCCATTTTCTGCTTCAGCAAAGAGGATGATTTAGACTCTAGACATGTAGATGCTTTTTCACAAAATTATGAAATCAGGCAAAGAGACAATGCTGAAAATGAGCCAAAAAGTTTTTCTGTGGTGAGAATTTTAGTTGTTTTTTTCTTATCTGCTTATCATCCTGGTGAGTGAATTAAAACTCTCCATACGAGACTACAGTTTGACAACTTGCTTAATCTGATTTCAATGATCACTGTGAAATTAAAGATCAATTGCTCAGATTGTCAAAATGCCAATTCAATATTCCCAGTATCGACGTTTTTAAAACCAAAAGAAAAACACACAACATCCTGGATAAAGGCTAGCACACACTCTCAGAGACACATTAAAGTATTGTCTCGCCCTCACCAGGAATTTAACAGCAGAGGCTTAAAAGGCAGGCAGAGTTCCTGTCTCTAATATGAACATCAAAATTTCAAGGATTTCCATTAACGAAGAATACTAACAACAGCTTTTTAATAGATAGGATTTACTTAGGAAAAACTAAACTAGAAATGAAATTTCTACAGATAGTAAATTCTAAGTGAGGCAACAGGAAAACATTTGGGAGAAATCACTCTGGGTGCCCTTTCGAAAGTGGACCAAAAATCCAACTTACTGTGCTGGTTAATAAGCATGCGGAAAGAGATGCGGTTGGTATAGAACCGATCCAGAAAATACTGGATGTTACTGCTAATGAATGGATCAAACCCAAATTTCTCCTTGTATTCAATCACTCCTTGTGCCATTGTAGGAACCACATCATTGTGTCTATTTCTGACTTTAATCAGAACTTGCAGAAAGCTGTGTGGGAGGGAAACAAAAAGTGGTCAGTCTTTATATCTCACGCACTAATGCATAAACTTCCCAGCTGTCTCCAGACTATTTACGTGCTAGTATTTTTATAAGTAGAGATATTATCATTATGGACTACAAGGAGAAACTAAAGTATTACCCAAGGTTTTGCTTGAAACTTTCTATAAAAAAATAATATTTCTAATATTTCTTCTGACAACATGAGGACAATCCCCCCCCAAACTTCCAGGGATTTATTAGAAAGTCTTAAAGCAGCAGCTTCCATGAATAAATAATGTGAAACTTTTTAAGAGTAAAATTTTGAAATGAATTTCTCATAGTAGTAAAATATAGTGATGAAATGTAGACAGAACAAAGTCAATTAAAACAAACCAAGTCAAGAATTATGGTATATTACTATAAAGATACAGAGGGAAAAATATACTAAGAATGGTAACTAAGAACGGACAAGTCAATGGAACCAAATAAAAAGCTTGGAACAAGGCCCAACGGCAAGTAAGTATGTGTGCATAAAAATTTAGCATATTGATAAAATGACATTCCAAGTCAATAGGGAAACCATCAAATTAATTGGGACAGCTGGCTACCAATTTAAATCACATCCCAATTTTAACCCTTAAGCTGAAAACTTAAAGATTTAAACGTAAAAGAATGACATCACAGAAAAAATAAAAGAAAATCAGGTGAATAAATATATAGTATAGTATGCCTTGGGGCAAGGAAAGCTGTTCTAAGCTTAATACCACAGGTAGAACCCTGAAGAAACAAATGATAGGACTCTGCAGAATTTCGTTAATTCTACAGGGATACAGGTTATAAAGTCAAAAAATAAAGTGAAAGCTGGGAAAAATACATTTGCAGAGCTACTATCTTTAATAAAGGAAAAGATGAGCACCCCAACAGAAAATGAGGCAAGGGATCTGGTATCAATGGGAAATCTACCACAGAGGCAATGCAGATGCCAACAACTTCCCCTTCAAAATAGTAATAGAAAAGCAAAACAACGCAGTACTATTCTCACTCATCACACCGGCAAAGAATAACCAGTGTCCTCTAGAGTGTGGAAGTGTAACTGATGTATTTCTAGGGGCAATTTAGCAACATATATCAAAAGACCAAAGAGAGTCATTCCACTCCCAGGAATTGATCCCAGGAAAATAACAGGACAAGGCCAACAGCTGTATTTAAGAGCTATTCTTAAGAGCCCTGTTTAGAGTAGCAAGAAAAATACAAACCATTCTACAACTCAATGACAGGAGGTCAAATCACATGACTTACCTGTAGACGGACCATTTTGAAACCATTAGTAATGGTATAGAGATCTATAATGTCCACAGTTATTTTTGTAAAACATATTGTGCACATACAAAAATATGGATGCCTAGGAAAAAGTATGGAATGGAAGGAAAATGTTAACGGTGGTTGTCCCCTGGTAATGGAAATTTGGAGTGACTTTCTTTTCACTTATCTGAATAGTCTTAACGTTTCTCAGTGATGAAATACTCCTGTAACAAATACACACAAAGACAGCAGAGATGAATAAATCAACTCTGAAACTGGAAGGTCATAATTATTCACAAGAAAATTGATAATGGACAATCTGTCCTCTACATAATGTTCTTTCTAATGTATTCATAAATTCAATACCACTAAAGTGGAAGATTTCATTACAGTAGAGAAGCACCTCAACTTATCAGAAGGGAGGAGAGTTGTCTCAAGGGCTCAGTTCTCAGAATGCTTCCCCAGTCTTCTGGGGTCTTCTTAACTTTATCATTAAGAGAAACAAGCCTGTTCTCTAAGCTGCTTTCACTTCACTTAAGTGACCTCCCTGCCCGGACTGGAAAAGGCTCCTACTCTGAGTAAAGCGACTAGCTCATCTTCCTTCCCTTCCTTCGCTAAGGGCAGCGGGCTTCTGAAACCCCAACTATCCCAACTAGCTGTGTGAACCTGGGCAAGTCACCAAAACTCACTGAGGGAGAGCGATTATCATTATGATCTCACACGCACTGGATCCAGCACTTGGCAGTTTCCAAAGTGGGCTCATGTCCAGAAATTGCATCTGACCAATAACCTGTTCCAGAAACTGAGACAGGATTCTGGGGAACATACGGCAGCAATTTAATATTATTTACTTCCACAAATCTATACCCTAAAATTTGAAGCTAGAGAAGTCAATCCTAATTTCTAGGATGTCAGCAAAACAAACTGTTACTAGCTAATGACTTGTGAGAAAACAATGCTTCTGGATTCAATTCCTTTAATTTCAATACGTTAAATGACAGCAATGGCCTATAGCCAGGAGAACAGTGCATCTGGGGCTCTGACGCAATGCCTCCCTCCACAAATCACAAATCCATTCACAAAACACCTAGCAAAGTATACGACAGGTCGGGATTCTGCCCCCTTATATTTTAATTTACAACGAAACTGGAGCTAGCTACTCAAGGCTCACACCGCTGGTTCCGGCAATGTGACTTTGTGCAGAACCATGCATGAAGGACACGGAACAAGGCTTTACAGAGCCAGCTCTGCTACCAACTAATGTTACAACTTTGAACAAGTCATTTCTCTTCTCTGACCTCAGTTTCCTTAACTGCGAACTAAAGGGTTGGGTTGAATGCCTCGAGCTACGGTTGCTTTTGTAACACAGTGTTTCTTAGTTCTTTTGCTGGAACACCTATATGTAAGGTCTCTGGTGTCACAACTATGTGGACCAGGCTTCTCCGCAGAAAGAAATTCTTCATACAACAGGCCTGCCATGTGCAGTCCCTCGTGTGTACGTGAAACAGGAGGAAAGCAATGTGAAGGGGATACTTAACTTCTCTTGGGGTAAACACACACACACACACACACACACACACACACACACACACACACACTGGGAGCTAGGGTGAGTGTTTTCCAGTTAAATGAAGATGAAAGAACAGAAACATTTTCCATGAGCATGAGAAGTTAGCAGAGAATTCAGGTCGGTATATTAAAAGCACACTCTTAGATGCTGCATTATAGGTTTTCTGAGCTCAACTGTTAACTGCACTGAAAATTTTTTAAAAATTGAAAAAAAAAAATTGTAAAGGCCTCAGTAGATAAATTCAGATATCCAGAGGCCACTGCATTCTTAAAACTACCACTAGGTGGTACGTTTACTGCAATATTTATAGTGAGTGGCTGGCACCAGTTCACCAGGAGTGAAAATATTAAGACCTAGATCATGAAACACATTTTGAAGGGTCATTATTCCTTTTGTACTATGTTAAATTAACTCACATTATTTAAAAATGTGATACTGAGTTGTTACCCATTAACAAGCTTAATGCTTTCATCCAAATTATACTTCTTGGTTCTGAACGACATGAGTTCCATTTACCAAAACATTTTTTAACCTGGATGTTTTTACTGTCAGTTAAGTTTGGTACCATACTTACTTATCCAAGACCTGTGGATCTTCAGGGCTCTTATTCTCGTATTCTAAAAGTTCAAGAAAGCTCTGCATATACCTAAAAAAGATGAGTCACTCTGTTAATTGCCTGCCCAACATCCATTCCTCCTTTCCCTCTGCCTAAGAGTACCCTAAATCTTCACTCAGGTATCTCCCCCATTCCCCCCTACCCCATTGTAGCCCAAGTGCTGCAGGGGAAGCCGATGCCATGCAAAGCTCCTGGGTGGCCTGATTTTTCCCTTGGTAATGGTATTTTTCTTGTCAGTGAATACTAACTAGTCCAATAGTCTAGGCCCAAGCCTGTCATTGCACTGCTGTCCCCTGAACAAAAGGACTGGCTCAGGAATGGGCACACTGCCCCCAATTCAGGCCAGTAAAATAAGAGGGAAGACTTGGTGGGGGGGTTTGGGAGAGAAATTAACTTGCTCTGCTTTTTGTACAGTGGGCTATGTGGATGTAAACCCTGGAATGTTGCAGCTATTCTGTCACCAGGAGGAAATCCAACCTGAAAATAAAGCCGACACCATGGAAAGCAGGGCCTTGATAATCTCATGAACCTCTAAATCGAACTAACACCAAAAGCTCATTCTATGGCTACATGAGCCAATGTTTGGTTTAGTTGGATTTTTTGCTACTCACGAACATATTCCAACTGGTACACCAAATGCACAGTTTGATTAGCCAAGACATGCATATGAATTGTAAGGAACACATGTGTGACACTAAAGTGCATGCTAAGAACTTAGAAACTAGGAATAAATGTTCCTTCTCAGAGTTAAACTAATCTCATCAACACTGCAAAGGAGGAGAAGGAATGCCTCTTAGGTCCTCAGAAACAGCTTCTGGATTAAAAATAGCTACATATCTCAATCAGGGCCAGTACAGGAAATAATGTGTCCAAAATAAATATCTGGAGAACACAGAAAAATGGGATCCAGAGAGGCACATTACTGAGGCAGCCATATCCAGACAGAACCCGCTGGGTCTGGAGGGGATTCAGAGATGCCAGCTACTCAGACGTGTGTCACCTCTGCTTTGGATCTGAACATGCCCGGAAAGAATTATCCCTTAATATAATTATTTCTAACAATTAATTACCACTAATCCTACTATCCCGCTTCGGAGGGAGGATGACGGTACTCCAGTAACAAAAAAATGACTGTGAAGCATATAAATACATAAACAGGAATAATGTTGTATTAATCAGCCTCACTTGAACTTTGTAACAATGCGTGATACTAAAGTATGTTTATCTCTGGATATACTTTTTAAAAGCCTCTGGGCAAATCAGGCTATGGATCAGGCACTGTTGAAATCATCAGGTCAAACCTCCTGCAGAGGGCAAAGTCAGCCAGAGGCAACAAGGCCCTCTATTCTGTCACACACCAGCAGGATTCTAGGGAGGTAACCCATCCTTTCCAAAGGGGGTAGTTCACTTAAAGAGCAAAGTCATGAGTGGAGAGGAGCCAAAGATGCTGCTGAGCTTCCCCGCCTGAAAGTCCAGAGAACAAGGAGAACACACTGTAGCTGAGGTGGGCTTCACGGCCTGTTATGAGTCAGAGGCACTTTTAAGAGGAAAACGAAATGACGGCCCAGCACAATGCGTGATCCTAAACTGGATTCCTACATTGGGGAGGCGGGGATTGCTGGGGGAAAAAAGAGCACTATTGGGGCACCTGGGTGGCTCAGTGGGTTAAGCATCTGCTTTTGGCTCAGGTCATGAACCCAGGGTCCTGGGATCCAGCCCCTGCCTCTCCCTCTCCCTGCTGCTCCCTGCTCTCATGTGCTCTCTCACTCTCTCTCTCAAATAAATAAATAAAAATTTTTAAAGAAGACAGCACTATTAGGACAATTAATGAAATGAGAACAAGTTCTCCCACATTAGAAAATATTACTGGATCAATGTTAAATTCCCAAATTTGATAATCATACTGTGGTTTTCTAAGAGTTGTTCTAAGGAGATACATACCAAAGTCGTTAGGGGTAGAGAGGCATGTCTACCATTAACCCAAATGGTTTAGGAAAAAAAATAATGTGTATCATATATGTATGTGTGTACCACGTGTTTGATATACCCTAAGTGTACACACACACACACACATACACACATCCAGAGAGAGAGAGAGAGAGAGAGAGAGAGAGAGAGAGAATATGAATGAGAACGGCAGAACAAATGCCACCAGATGTTAACAATTAGTGAATCTGGGTGAAGGCATATGGGAATTCTTGCTACTAGTCTTCCACATCTATCTGTTATATAGGCAATTATTTCAAAATTGAATTTAAAAAAAAAGGAAGACATGACACGTATGTGTTTGGGATGCCTACGGAAGAGAAATGTGAGACAAAAAAAAGAGCTGACCCCGTCATTTGAGTCTATACCTCGCCAGCAATTCACTTTGAAGCCCCCAAAGTAACTTTCACATAAGCGATAGATGTGCGACAGTCAGTCACTGCCACCAGGCCCAGGGGACTTGAAGGTCATCTAGTCAACCTCCAATCCCCACCACAATGACCCCAATAGTGAGTATACACTTCCTGCTGGAAATTTTCTGATGATACTCTTGAAGCAATACAGAAATCTCACGCAAACAAGCACTTGCTGCTCCTGCTGGAACAAACTATGCATCTGGGGTAGAAAGCAATGGACGATGAGAGCGAAGTGTTGTGTCTCCCCACCCCCGCCCGGGCTGCTCTCTGACCTCCCCTGGATCCCGGGGCCCTGGAGCCCCTGAGCCTGCCACAGGGAGGAGCTGCAGCTTCTCTGGCACAGGGCCTGGGCACCCAATTGCTCAGGCCACCCAATATACTGCTTCTCAGACGATTCACACTCAGCCCTAAGAACAGATTATAATTACTATTACTGAGGAGTAACTGTTAGATGTCCATTCCCTTTCAGTAGCCCAGCTGCCATTAACCCTTTAAATGCAAACTAATTAACAGTTCTATTCTCCTTCTCTCTGTCCACATCATTCCCTTCCCCTAAAATGCTCTCCCTGTCCCTATCCCTGTCCACTCCCTCCATCCCCCCAGGGGCAGTGCAAAGCCACAGCAGTCCCTTCTCCCCGCTCCTCTGCGTGCCCACAGGACTTCCTCTGCACTGGCTCGAGAGCGCTTTTTGCATCTGGCCTCCCCAACTCCTCCAGCTTTCTCCACAGTGACTTGTACTTGCTTTTATAATACACAGGAGACATGCAAGTGTTTCTCAAATATATGCAAATCCCTTTCTGAAAATACACCACCTGCTCTTACATCCTACCACACATCAACCTCACCCTGTTGACCTAGTGGGTAGTTTAGTCACAAATTCAACTTCCTCAATTAAATAACACATGCTTGCTGCATCAGAGCTGTACGTGATCAAACTTTATGTCATTCTCTGTTGAGATTTTTTTATTTTTCATAAGGCAAATGAAGCATATTAGGTACTGGTAATTTCACAATCCAAGGTTCCCCTTTTTAAATGACTTAATTTTCTCTAACAGAAATATTGCCACCAAGAAACTCTTTTAACAAGAAAACAAAAAGAGCAAGGCTGAGACTTGATCAAAAAGTGGCAACATCCCCTTATCCAAAGGATTGTAGACTCGTTCGTGTGGGACACTGTTGCTATTCCTTTAAATTTTTCTATACTTTCTAATTTTTGTTTCAGTGAGCAATTACATTTATAACAAGAAAAATAAAATTTGAAAAGTCAAGAAAGCTGTCTCGTACAGTTTAGAAGTCTTTTCATTAAGACAATTTGAAATTGTCAGTTAAAAAAAAAACTTTTAATTGCTTGGAAAATTGCAGCTATCCCAAATGACTCATTCCCACACATGCAGTAGACATACTTTTAGGGAAAATGGGCTCAATGCCAGCTGTTCAGAGCATTATGGGAAGACCCATCTAAAGCCACATTATTTACTTACCAACTCTGAACCAACCCCACCGAAGGGCGGTTAAGCAAGTTATCCGGCAGAAGATTAACTTCTCTCATTGTGTTGGCCAGTCTTACAGGAAGCTCCTTTCGTAGAAACATATATGAAGTTTTCTCACATGCATTATCTCTCCCTATTAAGAGACAATAAACGGTCCATGATTTTATAATCTAACAGATGGAATAATAAAGTGCTCTCATGATAGCATGGTTACTGGTTAGGAGGAGAAAATTAAACAGTCCTGTAGTCTCCAGTAAAATTTTTGTCCTCTGAAATTACAAGTTTAAGAAAATAATTTAATTAGGGGTGCCTGGGTAGCGCAGTGGTTAAGCATCTGCCTTCGGCTCAGGACGTGATCCCAGCGTTCTGGGTTCAAGCCCCACATCAGGCTCCTCTACTAAGAGCCTGCTTCTTCCTCTCCCACTCCCCCTGCTTGTGTTCCCTCTCTCGCTGGCTGTCTCTCTCTGTCAAATAAACAAATAAAATCTTTAAAAAAAAAAGAAAATAATTTAATTAGAATAGAAAAAGAACATTATTCCAAGAGGCAACCTTGAAAGCAGGGTTTTTTCTTAATACAAATACATTTCTAGTGTTCTGGTTAGTGATATAAAAATGACCTGGGATATAATCTGAATTTGTTTTCAAATAAACACTGTGGGAAAACTGCCAAGTACAAAAGTAGGAGAACACGTAAATCCACTCCTGTTCACAGGGGTTTCCAGAAGGCAACAGATCCATTCATTCACAAATATTCACCTCCTGTTTGCCGACTGCTTCCTGAGGTTTTCTTCAAATGTGTTTCTCCAGGAATCAGAGCTTTGTCACTCTGGGAAGCAGTCGCAGACCTGCTCTGATTGAGACTCGGGGCTCAGGATGTACCAGAGAAACGAGCTCACAGGTGCGCTCAGAAGCAGAGTAGTCTACTCTGACATGTCTGAGAGGGTAAGATCTGGTGTTAACCATGAAGACAGAGGCCACAGAGTCTTCGGATGGTTGCCCTAAGCTGCTTGTGCATAAAACTTATGTAACTAGGACACAGTGAGAGAAAAGGTACAAAGCAACCTGAACGAGGAAACCCGAGCCCCTTCCCCAGCTGTTTTGACCAGAGTAGCATGACCCCCAAGTCCTGCTTTAAACCTGATGATGACTGGGCGATGGGGGACATGAGAGAAAGACATGAGCTTTGGGGACAGAAACGTGCTTCAGCCCCAACTCCTCCATTTTGGGGGTAGGAAACCTTTGGTAAGCTTCTTAATTGCTCTAAATCGCAGCTGCCTTAACCTATAAAATGGGGATGAAATTTCAGTTTTTGTAAAGACTAAATGTGGTAACATGTATGGAGCCTGACACAAAGCAGGTGATCAATAAACATTAGTCCTTCTTCTGTCCTCTGTGGTACTTATGGGTCCATCCCAACTCCCTCACACTCCATAGGCCTTCCTGATGCTCCGTACTGCCGGGAGGCTGTTTGGAGATGGGCAACCTTGGGGCCAGGCCCAGAGACAAACAAGCAAGGCTCAGGGAACACTTTCTCCTCTAAACTCTCCTCATTCTTCCAAATGTGACACAGGCTGCAAACCAGAGATCCAGAAGTAAATCTGATTTGCTAACACTTGCGGCCAAGTTCTGGTTTATTCCTTTTCTCTCCCCACTGAATAAGACTAGAAATAAAAGAACCCACTCGTGAAAGTCATCTGCAGAACCTTTCTTTCCCCCCACTGACCCCTGAGTCCCCTTCTCTATTTAAAAAAAAAGAGAATAAAAGATTAGTCTTAAACAACCCATCCCTTACTTCCCTCATTCTAGGTGACTATACTGAAGGCCTTTGGTGCATCTTTAACTCAACAACGATTCTGTCTTCCACTTTTCCCCTGAGTGGGGGAGAAGGGGTGTGACATCTCAGCAATGACCTTCCATCATCTGCTCTATAAACATTTATTTGGCTTCAGATGATTAACATTTAAAAGGACTCTGGCTGCTTTGCTTCAGATAATATGTATCATTCCTAAAACGTTCTATATGATTCTCACAGACAAATCATTTTAAGTGCACTAAAAGTGCCGATACTTAAATCACGGTGAATTGGATCACATACTGAAGGACCTGTTATTATCTAAGGTAAAATGCGCATCTAACTTTTCACATACCAGCAAAATACATCCTGGTTAAATAGAAAGGACACCTTTTTTTTTTTTTTTCAAGCACAAAAGAAATGTCACTGTTCTCCCTGTAGGAGAAGGAAGTGAGGGAATCTTAGGAGGAGAGGAAGGGGCTCACGGGGGTTAAACTGGAACTGTGAATAGCAGTATGAACTCAGGAGTCGAAAAAATTACCTGAATTTTCCGGACGTGAAAGTTTACATGTTTCAACTACCATGTCCACAGCATATTAGGAGCAGCAAATTGGAACCGTAGGGTCAGGGGAAGGGGGAGGACGGGGAGAAGTGGGAGCTGGCTGGCAGGTGGCAAGAGGCTGTCAGACCATGTCTGCGCTGGAAACCCACAGGGCCAGATGGTTTCAGAATGTCAAGGTTTTCCGATTTTCGGCAGGCAAAATGAGTACGTACATCCACTGTCTATGATATACACACGCTACAGTTGCGGCGAAATCTGGGAACATTTACATCGAACAGAAAAAAGACCACGGCCTGAAGTAGCTCAGGTCGTGTTTTGCCACCAAAGGTACAAAAAAACAACTGCAAGTTTAGAGCTTTTTGAACTTCAGAATGCAGATAAAAGACTGGAGACTTCCGGAACAATGTAGTAAGCCAAGATCATGTGCCAGAGTTAGACGTGGATTTGAATCCTGACTTGAGCCTCCAAAGCTTTATGGACGTGACAAGTGTCATTACGCTTGTAAGCCTCGGTGTAGCCAGCGTGGCCCGCTACAGGAACAGTACCTATTTCATAGAGGTGTAGTAAGGATTAAACTTCATATTTAACATTGACAACTTAAAATTCAGAAGAGGGGGCTCATTAAAGAGCCAGCACTACTGACTGCAAGTGATGATAAAGCAGAACAGCCCAAGGCCAAGGTGCCAGGTCAAATAACCTGATACTGGCTAAGCCCTGAGAGCTCTGCTGCATTCTGGTCCAGTGCGGTTACCTCTGCTCATTTGATGAGCCTACATAATTAAAAAGGGATTAAAAAGGATTAAACTATGTTGTGTCCCTACCATCCACTTTTATTTATTTTAAAATAAAAGGCCTTGATGCGTCCATTGGTCATCTCTGCACTAACCAGAGAATTCAATGACTAGGTATGGTCTAAGATAACCTAATACCAGGAGGCCTTTATTCTAGACATCTTGGGTTATCAGCTGGTCATGAACGAGCACAGAAAGAATCTTGTTTTGTCTCTGGATCCCCCGTGGCACCGATGAGAGTAGCTGATCTACAGTAGTTTCTCAATGATTTACTGGGAAGATAGAGAATACTTTCAGAAGTTTGTATTTTAAAAAAAGAATATCTGAAAAATCTCAGATTTTGCCTCTTACATTTTTTTTTAAGATTTTATTTATTTATTTGACAGAGAGAGACACAGCCAGTGAGAGAGGGAACACAGCAGGGGGAGTGGGAGAGGAAGAAGCAGGCTCCCAGTAGAGGAGCCCAGTGTGGGGCTGAATCCCAGGACTCCGGATCACGCCCTGAGCTGAAGGCAGACGCTTAACGACTGAGCCACCCAGGCGCCCCTCCTCTTACATTCTTACTTAGCTTTAGAGATGAATTCTTTGTACTCAGATACCTTAATTATACATCAGTTTAAACAAGGGGGTAAGCCTTTTTTTAGTTAATTAATGAACCTAAAAATAAATATGAAAGGTCCAACTTTTTTTCAACCTTTCTGTGGTTTTCATGGAAGTTGAAAGTATTTTATCCTATGTACTAATGCTGGATACTCAGTTTAAATCAAAGAGTTCCAACAATCTTTTTTTTTTCCCTTTGGTCAACTTAAAAAAAAGCGCCTTTTGGTTTTAATTGAATATCCTCTCAAAGGCTTCAGGTTTTATAAGGCTTCTGGCATACGAAGTATTTTCCAGTGATTCTTTCCAGTTACTTAGCTTCATTTTTTCCCCACTTACTTGGCTTTTCTACATTCCTTAATTTTGATTTTCTATTTTTATTCTGCATTTCTCTGTATGCTTCACCTTACTCAATTTTACCAATTAAATTTTTTCCTAGCATTACTTCAGAGGATGATGAAGGAGTGGGTGAGGGGCAGGGAACATTCTGACTTGGTGAATGCAAAGAAGTCATTGGTTTCACAGCATTCGCTCATATTTCTTCAGTTTTTTGTGCTCATTTGATGACCCTTCAATTCTTCTCTGTTTTCTGTTTTCCTTTTTTTTTTTTTAAGATGCATTTATTTATCTGAGAGGCAGGGGCAGAGCGAGAGGTAATGAGACTCTTAAGCAGACTCCATGCCAAGTGCTGAACCAGACACAAGGCTCGATCTCACAACCCTGAGATCATGACCTGAGCCAAAACCAAGAGTCAGACACTCAACCAACTGCACTACCCAGGCACCCCATTCCGTTCTGTTTCTCATACTTTGCCCTTTCATCGAAAAGTTGGAGACAATTACTACATTTGGAAAAGGTATGATTTGCTTTGTCTAGAGAGGTTCCAAATAACTTTCCATTCACCAAGATATAAGATGAATAGACACAGAAACACATATGACTTTCAAGCCAGTGCAGGGAGCCGTCTCAGTGACAGTTATGGTAAGAGAAGAGCATTTGGCCCACCTTCTAAGAGCAAGAGTTCAGACTTACTCTTTATACCTGGTTTCCATAGTGGCCTGTATGTCTGGTAAATCTTTAATCCTCTTTCTGATTAATTTACAGGAAGCAGAACATTTCTTCAGTTAATAAAGTGACTTGATCATGTATCTTACAATTAAAGCAGAGGGTTGAGCACAGGCCCCCCAAT
This sequence comes from Ursus americanus, assembly GCF_024610735.1. NCBI lineage: Eukaryota > Metazoa > Chordata > Mammalia > Carnivora > Ursidae > Ursus > Ursus americanus. Next base: position 103,060,173 of record NC_142164.1, read on the forward strand.
ATGGAGAGTCCCCTGTCTGGATTACTTGAGGGCTCTCCTTGTCCACATCTTTCAGTTTTAACACTTGCTGGGGATGGTTTGGAAGAGGCAGTAAGGGAATCAGGGAGCGAAAAAGGAGAGCAAGAAAAGAAAAAATTATAGCAAGGCATCAAAAACCAACAGAATAATAAACTCATTCCAGTTATGCTGAGTTTTTTTTTCTAAATACTGCCAACGAAATGTTTGAGTCTGCAATGTATTTTTACCATTAACCATGCTAAAATGGGCAAAATATAACTGAGAAAATACTTCAGGTACAGCTCTGATTTTTCTCCAGTTATGTCTTTTAGAAGATTTCAATCTTTTGAAAACACTGAATTTTAGAATCTTAAGTAATTAATTTTTGGACTTACCAGCACTAAGCAATGATTAATTGAATTGTCCTTCAAAAGAAAAGTTTCGTATACTTTTTAAGTGTTTACTCTGTGTCTAGAAATACTACTTCACTGCTTGAGAAGTTTCAGTTTTCCTTTATTTGGAAAAACTTATTCCTGAATATAAACAGAGATCAATAGAGGTAGCTTGGGGTCTACCAAACTTGAGGCTGCCTCCACTCTAGGCCAGACTGTGTTTTGGTTATTATTACTAATAGTGAGTCAGAAACTTCAGAACAGAAGGGCCAACGATTGGGGATTTCACACACACCTCCTTCCCTATCAAATTCAACGCCCCAACAACGTCCAGACATTGCACTACTTCTTTCAGTCCAATGTCTTATCTTATTATCGTAACCGACGCTGTGGGTTAGGGATTCAGACAGGAAGCAGGAGGGATGGCTTGTCTGGGACCTCAGCTGGAAAACTCAAAGGCTAGGGCTGGAGGGGGGAGCAGTGACTAGACAGTGGGGAGCTGGAAGCTTCTGAAGTCTCCTCATTTACAAGTCTGAACCTTGGGCCGATTACTTGCCAACTAGGATGGCCTACCAGAGCACTAACTGGTGGCCTCTCCATAGGATTCCTCAGCATGGCGGCCTTGGGTTAGCTGGATTCTTGCATGGGTTCAGTAAACAAGGCGAAGCTGCATGGCCTTTTATGACTCGGGCTCAGAAGTCACACAGCTAGTCACAAAGCCTGTCCAGACTCCAGGGGAAGGGGACAGACTCCCCCTCCTCTTGAGGGAGGGCTGGCAAGGGCACATGCTAGAAAAGCATCATCATGGCCATCTTTACAAAGTGCGACCTGCCCTAAGATGTTCATGAGGTGAAGGTGATTTATTCCTCAAGTTACATTTTAAAGCACTCTTTTATTGCCTGAACTTGTTTCTTCTGGGGTCATTTTTTGGGGGCCATTTATTTATCTTAGTTTCTCTTTCTCACTGTGGGCTTCCCTCAGACATCTGGTGATCTACACTTGTTCAGTAATGCTTCAGAGTGAAGCAGCCTTCAAAGACCAACTAAGTGAGGACCCCAAATATCTGGTTACATAGGGCTCTTTGGTGGGATCCCAACACCACACCACAGGATCCCTAATTCTCCTTGAGTAGCTCGCTCAGTGTCATTAGCGAAGAACCCCCTTTTGCCCTTCACCGATGGATAACTGCCTGCCTACTAACGTTCTGATGGTCAGGGTCCAGGGTGACCCTACTGTCTGTAGACTTCCTGGTCATCCTGTGGTTTTCAGCCAGCCAGCCCTACCAGTCACTCCCACCCTCTCTCTATCGTACGTTACTGAGGCAGAAGCCCTTCCTGGGCTCTGCATTTAGCTCAGCAGCCTTGTTGGCCACAGTACCTTTTGGTTCTAGATCTGAGCTGTCTGATACTGGAGGCAACAGCCATGAGGGGAAATTTGAATATTCAGTTTTATTATGATATCAATGAGAAATTCCCCAAGTGTGATAAGTGTATCATGGTGATTAGCAGTTATTAGCAGAATACTCTTATGTTTATGATATACACACTTAACGTATCTAGGGGTCATCAGGACATTTGCAGCTCACTCTCAAATGGTTCAGCCAAAAAAGCATGTGTAGCGAAAGGGGAAGGAAAGGAGACAGGAAGAGGGATGGATGGAGAGGGGAAAGATAAAAAATATGGCAAAGTACCTGGTGGATCTAGGTGCTAGACATGGGTGTTAACTGTATTATTCTTACAACTTTTCCTAAGGTCTAAAATTTTTTCAAATAAAGATTTGGGAGGGACACTGTAAACAACCTAAATCTCACAAACCTGAGATCATGACCTAAGCCAAAACCAAGAGTCAGACACTCAACGGACTGGGTCACCCAGGTGCCCCTTAAAAGTAGTCTTCTAAAAAAAGGTCTTCCAATAACTAGAGCCTTTTTATTTTCTAAAAAGAATACAAACATCTCATATACAATGTGCTACCATATGTAATGGAGGTGGGAAGCTCATGCTCATGTAATGATTTTTGTTGTTCTCTTCTTCTTAATGATTTTATTTACTCGAGAGAGCAAGAGAGGAGAGAGCATGAGAGAGAGAGACAGCACAAGATGGGGGGGTAGAGAGGGAGAAGCAGGCTCCCCACTGAGCAGAGAGCCCGATGCGGGACTCGATCCCAGGACCCTGAGATCATGACCTGAGCTGAAGGCAGACGCTTCACCGACTGAGCCACCCAGGTGCCCCGATTTTTGTTGTTCTTATAGGAAAAAGGGATACAGGGTGATCATGATGGGGTTCTTAATTAAGGTAGGCGAGGGTTACTGGACCCTTCCCTGAGGGGCAGCCACCTCTGTGCGGAGGGAAAGCGAGTAACTCCCACTAGTGCCCTCTTCCTCTCTCTTCAGAATCCTCTTGACTCTTGGAAGGTAGGTATGTGTTCATAAACAGATTAGTGAGAAGCCTGCCCTTCTGCATGCCAGGTGAGGCCAAAGCAAGTTGTAAATAGATTTCACTGAGTCCACAATCTGTGCCCTCTGCCTAGGCAACCCCTCTGCCATTCCCCCCAGTCACTGAGTTCTATGTCCTGTGGGTCCCAGGATTCCTCAGAACACTGAAGAGTCTACTAGCACAATATGCAACACACCATATGTATTTAGTAAATATTTCCTAATTAGAACTGAAAATCAAAATATATAAGTTTATACGGAAACTTACTATTATAGAAACTTACTATAGCAAATAAAATTCAGGGATGCAAGGTCATATTTGCTGGTAATGGTAAATTCCTCTTATAGGTAGACCACTCCATTCTACATATTTGGTCAGAGGTATCAAATCCTTCAAGTTAGGGGAAGAGGAGCCAAAGGTAGGAAGGAAGGTGATAATAAAGTGGCAGTAACTGTCAGTATGGTGTGTCAGGCCAGGGAGTGGAGGAAAAAGGCATGGATGTGTTCAGAACTGATATCACAAACAGAGCTCTGACCAGCTAGAGCATGTGAGTAACAACTGTAGCCAAAGCCACCGCAAAGACTCCTATCAACCTAATTCCAGAAGGGCCTTTAGGATCTAGTCCTAACGGTGGACTGGTAAGTTACAGGATGCCTTGTCGTCATGGAAGCAGGAACATTTAAGTAAAGGTCGCCATGTACTCATCTTCGAGGTGAACTGAAGCAAAATGTTAAGTTAACCGTTACAGTGAATGAAGAGGCTCCAAAGCCAGGAACTCTCAAAGCATTTATGAACGGAAAGTACTGTTTCTTGGAAAATGCTCAGTTTTTAGAGCTGGGACCTTCAGCCAACAAACTTTAAGATAATTAGCATTCAAGGTTAAGAGCTCCCTATGCAGCTTTTATTCTTAGCAGGAAGCTGATTTCATCCAGGAAATGCTGTGTCACTGACTTCCCATAATAAAAGCATAGCCAACATCTACTGAGCACCTACCATGTGCCATGCATTGTGCTGCGTGTTCTCAATTTCACCAGTATTACAAGGCTATGACGAGATGCTATCGTTTCTATTTTGTAGCTAAAGACACTGAAGGGTAGTGATCTGCCCACACTCGCGCTACTGGTAGGCACCAGAAATTAAGATTTGAGTACAAGTGCACAGAGATTGCTGCTCACACTCTCAGAGACAATAAGCAGGCTAACAAGTGGTGGTGGTCCCCAGAATAAGAACTGTCTCAGTGTAAGTAAATGAAGTAGGTACCAGTCTGAGAGTTTGGAAATGGTAAGACTAGATGAGCGGTAGAGTATGCAATTTCCTGATTGTCTAGCAGAATAAATTTAGACAAAACCTTGGTATTACTAACACAGACTATGTTCGCTGGAAGGAAGGGCATTGGGGGTAGTGGTATATTATGTTAAATGAAATGGTATACTATGTTGAACTGAAAAGAGCACAGGTTTAAAAGCTCCATCTACTTGAGGGGCGCCTGGGTGGCTCAGTCAGTTCAGCGCCTGACTCTTGATTTCGGCTCAGGTTGTGATCTCAGGGTTGTGAGGTCCAGCCGGACCCATGGTAGGTGTGGAGCCTGCTTGAGATTCTTTCTCTCCCTCTCCCTCTGCCCCTACACGCCCCCGTCTACCCACCCTTCAACGAAAAAGAAAGAAAAAAGAAAGAAAAACTCCATCTACTTGAATTTTAGGTGTGGTTTTGCCCCTAACTTTGCTTAGGCAGGATATTTAAATCATCTAAGCTTTGGCATCCCCATCCAGGAAATGGAAGTATCTACTCCACTTGGATGTTGGGAGAATCATAGCTACATCTGCCTACTATTGTGCCTGCCACGGAATGGTACACAAATATAAGTTCCCTTTGCCTCCTAGAGAGAATAATTTCTGGTTCACCTTGGAAGAGATGGCAAAGATGTCATGTCAACAACTAGTTGATGATTCGGGCAGGCTCTTCCTTACTTGGGAGTTCTACTTTCTCACAGATAAAACTGGGGAGGTTGGAGAGATGATCTCTAACCTCAAGCCCCCACTGGATGAATCTGAGAGGGTTAGATTTTGGTTTGTATCTCTATATAGTTATTTATCCTACACCAACCTTGCCTAATAATGTCAATTCTCGAACAAGTCTGGAGAGAGCATTGCTCTGAGTAGGCAGCCAAGGAAAGGAGCCAGAAATCAAGAAAAATAGTACACCATTTTCTGTGTGCTCTTCTAATTGTGTTCTCCACCCAGAAAGCCTCCAAGGACACTTTGGATGAAGGACAAGAGGGTAAACATGTCACACATTCCCAGAAACCACCCCTATTACACGAACCTTTGAGGGACCGGTAGGGACATCAGGAAAGCATGCCACAAAGCCACACGGTTCATAAATTTTGGCTAGCACATATAAATTTATGTATTTTCCCTGCTTCTCACTTATCTGTAAGTTTCTCAAAGGTAGTGACTATGAAGTGACAATTTCCCAAAGCTTCTCGATTTCTACTTCACTCCAAATCCAGGTGTTCAAGTAATGCTGATGGACTCCTAAACTACTTAAGTGTCAACGTTCAGCATCTCACACACTCCAGCCCCTGAACTGGTTCACAGCCCTTAGGCTTAGGCAAAGAGTCTACTGGATCTAACACAGTAGTTCTCAGCACACGACAATCACCCGGGTAACTCCAGCATACCAGCACTGGAGCCCCTACCTCCAAAGACTGATTTAATTGGTCTCAATGAAGGGCAGGTGTCTCTCTCTCTCTCTCTCTCTCTCTCTCTCTCACACACACACACACACACACACACACACACACACACACCACCCCCAGATTATTCTCATGAGCAGCAGGACTAAAGACCACGGACTAACATGACTCACAAAAAAATCCAACCAGGGAAAACAAATCAAAACCTCCTTAGGCTCAGACAGAAGCTATTTGCCCATCTATTTTTAGTCTCTGTTTTCATGTTTGAGATTTGTTTCAGCCTCTTAGGAAACTGGCCGAGAACGTCCTCATAGTTTTAAGAGACTTTTCAGCGTTACCAACTATCCTTTTTCTCCTTCTCTAGATGATCCTACATGGGAAAGATAAAAACTGCTGAACACGTTTCATGAAGGAAATGGCTGTACTTCAGGATGCCGTGACTCTTGACAAGCGGCAACTGGGTACCTGTCGCTCCTTCCCCTCTAGTGTGTTTTTGTTTCCACACTGCTCCCGATCCTTAGCTACTTCCTCAGCTACAGAGGGGCGGTAAGTTGAGCAGATCCTGGGTCTCCTGGCTCTACTGTATGTGTGGGTACTTTTCTTACCTGCCCTGAGTAACATGGACACGACTATTGTGAGAAGTCCACGATACTATATTTTATACCAATGTTGGTAAGTACTCCGAAAACGCCAGCTGAATCTACTCAATCTTTTTCAGTTTCCAAAGAGTCCATTTTCATTTCCTCCTTGAACAGCTTTGCTGAAGCCAAGCTGAGGCTAAAGAAGCAGAAATAGGAGTAGGTAGGCCTGAGATGACATGGCAGAGAATCTGGAAAGAAGGCTAACCAAAGAAGTGGTCTCCTTCTATATAAAGGGCAGTTTCTAGGGAAAGGGACACTCACTGTGATCAAGTAGCCGAAGGGATGATTAGAAATAAAGTGCTCACTTGAGCACATTACCTGACCAGTACAGGAAGAGCAAGATGCCAATTACCATTTCGCTTTCTGTTTAACATCGGAAGTGGGAGGAAATCACCAAATTTATACACGGAATATCTGCTACCAAGTTTAAGGAAACATTGTACTCTACTAGAACAGAGCCAAGGAAAGGTTCAGATAAAACCTGGAGTATGCTCTGGTCAAGTGAAAATGTACCGATTTGTTGGGAAAAGATAGGTATGTTACAAATCTCAAAGGACCCTACTGTTTTCTAGCCAAGGAGACATTGGGGAATATTTAACTTTCTGCTCCAGGAAAATGTTAGAGAGATACTTAGTAATTTATTCCCAATAGTGAAACTATTATATACTGACCTCTGTGCCCTAGTAAGAAAGCACACAACACTGGTACAACTCAAATGGTCCAGCGGAATCACATATCAAGTCTAAGAATGAAAACAAAATCATGACTGCTTACGTGATGCTTCAGGAAATAATCTATGATTTGGTTAGAACCCCAACTATTCAATTAGAGGGAAGATAAATAAAGGCCTTTGTAAATGTAATAGTTTGCTGTAATTTTTGTGCCATTCATTGCAGTAGAAAGTATCATCTCAGTAAAGATGAGACACTGACCAGAAACAGGGTTCTCCTTGAGGGATATGAAGGATACCACCAGGGGTCTCGATCAAACCCAGCTCTGCCCCCAGGGGAAGTATGGAGGTAAATTGACTGACCTCCCCCCCCCCCCATAAAAAGGGAAATGGACTAGCTGAATGCTTCCAGGTTGTTTCTATTAATGCCAGGCAAGCCATCCACAAACCCTTAGCACACTTTCCTGTAAGTTAACTAATTTACCAAGAAGAATAGGTGGGCAAGAACAGCAAGAATTTCTAAAAATGTATGGTAATAAATAAGGAACTGCCCTTACCAAATTTCAAGACAACTTACAAGGCAAAAGTTAACATATATTTAGTTAAAATCAGAAAAGTCCGACTGAATAGAATCCACAAATATAAACTACTCTGTGAACTGAGCACGTGATAAAACAGAAACAAAGAAAGATCTGCGGTCTTAATAATTGTTGCTACACAACTAGACAACAGAACAGAGCAAAAGTGAGTTAGCTACAAAAGTCCCGTCAGAAAGGGCAATAAATTCCAGAGGGGTTTAGTACAATTTGCAAAATGCTACAGGTGATAAATCTGACCATGATAAAATCACTGTAAATGACTGAGTATATAAAAACTCAGACTGTGCACTAAATAAAAAGGAAACCATATTCTGCATGAACATACATAAATACATGGGCAAAAGCTAGAAGGCTATCACCAAAAAATGGATGGAAGAATTAGAGGTGATATTCTTTCCAAATGCCTTTAATTGTATACTTTTATAATTACTTTACAAAAAAAGGGAACACAGTGGGAAACAATATTTACACAGCACAACAGGTTACTATGCCAAATAGATACAGGGAATTCATGCAAATGATCAAAACTCCAGATTCCAGTTAGTAAATGGTCAAGGACACTTTACACACAAAAGGCATAGAATAAACCCACACGGGGAAAAAGGAAAATGTTTAGCTTCTGTGTTACCTACTATACAATTAAAATCATAAAACCTCACTGTGGCAGGGCTGTGGAGAAACCAGTACACTTAAACTTTGCCTTCCACATGATAATTCCACTCAGGGGCACACACCCTATAGGTAAACCACCGATTACCTGGAAAAGGTTTAGCTAACTCCAAATTATGCTCCAGATAGCCAAGATTTACTTTCACTAGCAAATGGGAGAAACAGATCGCCATCATTTAAACACAAATTCAGATCAATCACTGCAAGCTACTTTAACAGGATACAATTATCTTAGACTAGAGGTGGAAAACTCTGTAAAGGGCCACCTGGTAAACACATTTGGCTCTCTGGGCCAGTCAACTCCACTGTTGTGAATGGACAGAAGCCACAGACAGTATGTAATAAATGGGCATGTTCCAGTAAAACTTTATTTACAAAAACAGGTGTCATCAAAACCCACAAAGTGTACAACACGAAGAGTGGATGTCTAATGTAAACTATGGACTTTGGATAATAATGATGGGCCAATGTTGGTTCATTGATTATTAACAAACGTCCCACACTGGCGTGGGATGTTGGTGGTGAGGGAGGCTATCTTTGGGGAGGGGCTGTATGTGGGAGCTCCCTGTATTTTCTGCTCAATTTTGTGGTGAACCTGAAACGATAAAAAATAAGGTCTACTAATAAAACAAAACAAAACAAAACAAAACAAAACAGGAGTCTGGCTCTCAGGCTGTATAGTTTGACAACCTATCTTCCACTATGGTATTCCTAAAACAAAAGCATTTGCCCAACTCCGACTTCAGTTTATCATGGAAGTCAAGTAATTAAATGCCTGTATGATATAAAGGAAAAGGAAAAGCAGTGATATTTTCTGATTCCATCCAGTAATAAATCCAAGGTTTCTCAAATCTTGCCAACAGCCTAACGAATTTCCTAACGCTAAGTGGGAGGAAACCACCCATCGGTAGGTCAGCAAGTGTGGCCATGTGCCCCCTTCAAGACTACAGACAAAACTGCACACACAAAAACCCCACACAAAACTGCGAAGACAGGTAAGCCAGAGCCACAATGTAAGTGCCCCGAGCCTGATAAACCAGATTACGTTGAAATCCAACCCTATCTGATCATAAAGGCCCCAAAGGGCCAATTCTGACTTTAAGCTTAAATACTCATCAAGATGCATGAAGCCAAGTTAGACATCTTTACCGAAACTGAAATCGTTCTCTTCCCCTTTAATTCTGAATAGTAGGCTTCTGTCTCCCAACAGGTTAGTCTAATTCTTGGCAACTCTTTATAGTAGAAAAACCTTCCTTCTTAGAGAAAAGGCGTATCGTGTACATATATGTGTAAGTACAAAATAAACACATGAGGAAACAAAATACAATTATTTTTCCTCTTTCCTAATGTGATAATAAAAAAAAATCTTTTCATCTCCCCTGGAAACAAAAATCACTGTTCTCTCCAGTGGTAATCAGGCTCCGGGGAGCAAAAGAACTTTAAAAACCAAGACTTTTTCAAAGGCCAGTCATTTGAAACCAAAGGCAGCTTTTCAGTGGGTATCAGAATCTTAAATTAAAATACTTTCTAAAGGAAAACAGAAGGCGGCTGGGCCCTTAAACCTCAAGAACAGTAAAAATAAGGAAATTAGCTGTTGCCTTCTCTTTTTTTTTAAAGATTTTATTTATTTATTTGACAGAGAGAGACAGCCAGCGAGAGAGGGAACACAAGCAGGGGGAGTGGGAGAGGAAGAAGCAGGCTCATAGCGGAGGAGCCTGATGTGGGGCTCGATCCCGCAATACCGGGATCACGCCCTGAGCCAAAGGCAGACGCCCAACCGCTGTGCCACCCAGGCGCCCCTAGCTGTTGCCTTCTAATAGCTAAAGGCTCCGAGGTTCACAGAAGCAGTGTGCTGGTGGTAGAAATCTTTTCTCTGAAAAGAAGGCAGTTTTGTCAGACAACCTGCCTTCTGGTGGTTTTATTTGGGAGATGCTATATTTAAATGTGTGGACATTATGGGAGTTTAAACTTACATAACAACTAAGGTGTTTAATGTTTAATAACCTTTACATGGAGCCAGAAATCACCAATTACGGAGCACCCAACTCTGCAGACAGACGACAGCCTGAAGAAGCTGTGAGAGGTTCCACACAGGGGCGAGGGCTGCCCTCTGTAAAGAGATGGTTGTGAATAAAAAAAAATTAATATAATAAAATAAAATAATAAAATCAAATTAAAAGGAGGGCAGGAACAAACACCTTTAAAACCAGTGCAGCTGTGCAAAAGACAAGAGCAAAGGAACTGGGAAGTAAAACAAATGGGAAGTAAGTCTGCAGGGAGCAAATCAAAGTGATGAGTGAAGGAACCAGAAGTGGCCAGGGTGAGACTGAAAGATGAACAGCAGGTCCAAATGAAAATGTGAATCATTTCCTATGAATTCATTCAAGATTCAGAAGGTTCTGTCTTTAATTTACATCTTAACAGCCCAAGTCCTCCTGTCCTTATACCACCAGGTGAAGTTTTCATTCATAGTAACTACTTAATGGAAAGACAGAACTCAAACTTTTGCAAATGTAACAAAGAGCCACCATTTTTTTCGTTAATAACATAAACAATGACAATTTTATTTGCTCACCCATTAATGGTTGATAATTGTGTCTCTCTCTGGGCTATAGTTGGTAGTTTGACACAAAAAGAAATATCTGAGTAAAGTCATTTTCATTTCTTTAGGATTTCTTCCCTGTGTATTAATTTCCTTTCAAAACAATCCTGTGTTTGGATTTGAGGAAGCCCATATATTTGAGCAGGACAAAGAGAAATAATCCGAGAAGAAATAAACTAAGAAATTTCAAGGCAGAGCTTTTTACTTTTCTTTGTTTACTCTGGTAGGATAGGTCCCTTGAGACAAAAGTTTACAAAGAGCCACCATTAGAATGAACTGCCCTTCAAGGACAACAAATTAGTACAAAAATCCTGAGAGTAACAGGTTCATAGGGAAAAAAAACGTAAAAGTTATACTGAGAAATAAAATCAATAAAATGTTTATTCTGAACATGAAAATGTGATACTTCTCTTACTCCTAGTAAGGAATGAATATATACTATCTGAAGCCTCGGTTCAATAGAAAAATAATGTGAGACACATGTGTAATTTAAAACTGCCTAGCAGTCACATTAACTCAAAAAGAAACAGGTGAAAGTTTTGATATTTCATTTAATCTAACATATCCAAAATACTATCATGTCTACAAGGAATCAATATAAAAACAGATTGAGATATTTTACCATTTCTTATATTAAGTCTTTGAAATCCACTGTGCATCTTATAGCACAATTCAATTCAAAACCTAAATTTCTATCAGAAGTAATTGACCTATAATTAGATTTCATCAAATTTACAGTTAAAGGAGAGTCACATATCCAAACTGCTCTAAACATATAAGTTTTCCAATTAACTGAATCAAGTATCAGCTTTAAATTTAAATCTAAATCAATTCAGTTTCTCAGTCACACTAGTCACATTTCAAGTGCTAAATAGGTTCAAGTGGCTAGTGGTGACCTTATTCGACAAAGAAGGCCTAAGATAATCAGAGGAACCAAAAATTCAAACCTAATTGTTAAAAGAACTATAATAAAACAAAGAAAATGAGATATGTAATACAGTAGAAAAATTAAGGTATTAAAAATAGAAAGCAAGAGAAAATTATAGATGTTTATCACTACAGATGACAGATCTTTCGTATCGACAAATATATGCATTGGTTAAACTTAACCACATAACAGAGAAAGTTGGATCACAAAGCAAAACCCAACTTTACACTACATTTCAAGATAACAATTAAGGCAAAGTAATTCAGGAAGACTGAAAATAAAATAAACACAAAATAAAACAGCAATGTTCCACCAGAAAATGTAAACAAGAGGAAAATAAGGATCTAGATCTCAATGTCAAATAAGGTTGAATCCAGGCTAAAAAGCAATAACCTAGCAAGAGGGCAGCATTCTGTATCGCTAAAGGGTACATCTCTCAATGAGGACATGACAGTTAAGAATGTCTCAGCAGCAAACAGGTATGAAGGAAATACTGTCAGAGAGATACGGAGATACGGAGAAAAAGAATTATATTAGGAGGCTTGAACTTCTCTCAGGTCATAATGGATCAAGTAGATTTAAAAAAAAGTAAAGGTATAGGAAACTGAAATAACATAATTAATATGGTATATCTGGTATCTCAAACTCTGTAACCTGAGAAGAGAACATCATCTTCTTTTTGCTGCCCAAATGTCACAGGAAATGACCATATATTGGGCTACGAAGTAAACACCCACAAATTAAAGAAATAATAATCCAGATAACATTCTGTGATCACAATGCAACAAAACTAAACATAAAGAAAATTACAATGCAGGATGTACCTGCCCTGAAAATTTAAAAACTCGAGCAACTCCTAGTTCACAGAAGAACAAGAATCTAAAGATGCAGAAGAGCTGGGAGGAGAGAGGATCAAATATTTACACGTCAGCTGCTAAAGCAGTGAGTAAAAGAGGAGTAACTGTAGCCTTAAGTACTCAAAGAGCAAAACAGAAAAGAAACCAAGTGTTCAACTCAGAAGAAAAAGAATAACAAACACGAGGAGATTGAGGAGATCAGAGGGAATTAAGAAAGTCAAAGCGGACATTAATGAACTAGAAAACAAAAGTCATAAAACTAATAAAGGAATTCAGTCATAAACTACTGTATAATCTAATCAAGAAAGGGGAGGAGAGAACAAATATAAAAAAGAGGAATAGCCACAGAGAAAATTAAGACTGATAAGAGACTACCATCCCAGCTATGCAAGTGGACTTAAAACCTCAATGACTAGGATAATTTTCTAAAGAAATATAACAAAATGTACTCTAGAAGAAACAGGAAATCTATACAGATCAATACCACAGAATACAGAAAGTTGTCAAAGAGCAATAGTCCCCAAACACACTAGGTTTAAAAGGTTTCACAGGGGGAATCTACCAAATCTTCATTTTTGTAAACATTTTATTACTTATTTAAAAATTTTAAGGGGGGGGGCACCTGGGTGGCACAGCGGTTAAGTGTCTGCCTTCGGCTCAGGGCGTGATCCCGGCGTTCTGGGATCGAGCCCCACATCAGGCTCCTCTGTTATGAGCCTGTTTCCTCCTCTCCCACTCCCCCTGCTTGTGTTCCCTCTCTCGCTAGCTGTCTCTCTGTCAAATAAATAAATAAAATCTTTAAAAAAAAAAATTTTAAGGGGGAAGGGCAGAGGGAGAGAGAGAGAGAATTTTGAGCAGGTTCCATGCCCAGCGCCAGAGCCTGAGGTAGGGCTTGATCTCACGACCCTGAGGCCATGACCTGAGCCAAAATCAAGAATCCGACCCTCAACCAACTGAGCCACTCAGGCAACCCACTACCAAATCTTTAAAGAACAGATTATTTGAAAGATAAATTGGTTTTGATACAGAAAAAAAAAAGTTTTCTGAAACAACCGCGGCATTGATAAGAAAATCTGACAGACTGCACATACATACAAGATCTACAGACAAACAGCACGTGGACATCAATATAATGAACCCAGGAGTTCAACATACGATTCTTGCTAGTTCTGTAAGGGTCAAAAGTTTCCAAAATAAAAAATCATTTACTCAAGGAGAAAAGATTCTAACTAGATAACACTTTTTACTTATCAAAAGTTTGACGACGACAATTTGGTAAAAGCAAAGGAAAACAGGCACTCTCAGAAACTTCTAGTGAGAGGATAAACAGACAACCTCTAGGGAAAGCAATCTGACAATGTTTATGAAAGTTTCAAATGCACACACCTTCTGAGGTAGTAATCCCATGTTCAGGAATATGTCCTACATACACACTCATACAGGCACGGAATGAGGCGCGTACAGGACGATTCGCGCTAGCCCTGGGGGCCATAGCAAAGACTAGAAACAACCTACTAGCCATAAAGAGGGAGTTGGCTAATGAATCACAGAATACTCATATAAACAAACTCTCAGAAGCCCTAAGAAAGGAAAAGGAAGTACTGTAGATAAAGATACAGAGACCTCCCTAAGGTATAAAGTTTAAGAAGCAAGGCGGACAGAGCTGTAACAAGCTGCTGTTTATACAAAAAATGGGGAGGCTAGTGGACAAAAGTAGGAAGGTGATATTTCTGTGTCCTTTGGCACTTTTGAATTTGAAACCATGTAATTCCCATCTCAGACCAAAAAGAAAATCTCATTTAAAAAAGAAAAAAACCTCCACCCTTTAGAATGCACTATTGCCATTATGAACTCATAATCCATTTAGAACACTTGCTATTCCTGCTACACTTGCTAACTGGGTGGAAGGCCATTCTTCAAGTAAAGACTGAGTTCAAGAAACTCTTATTATTTTAAACAGCATAGAAAAATATGGCACACATATGAAAGGGCAACAGTACTCTAGATCAGAAGATCATCTAATTAGTGGTTTTCAACACCGGTTATGCTTAAAAACAACCTGGGGATCTTCTAAAAATACCAGTGCCCTGCACCCCACCCCCAGACCATTTACATAAGTTTGGGGGATGGGACCCAGGCATGAAAACCATGGATCTAAATGCTAAAATCACAAAGGGTGATTTTGCTCCCCCAGAGGACATGGGGCTGTCTGGAGACATATGGTTGTCACAACGGGTGCCGTCTAGTAGGTACTGGCATCTAGTGGGTAGAGGCCAAGGATGCTGCTTTATAAACTTCCAACAATGCCCAGGACACACCCCCAACCATGACCTGTCCCAAAATGTCAAGAGTGTTGAGAATGAGAAACCCTTCTTTAAAATAAAACCACTGCTTCTGAAGTAACAACCAGTTTTCATCTTCACTCTTAAGGAAGATAATCTCCTTTTACTAATGTGGATAGATTAGTATAATAAAGCTATTTCAGTGGCCATAGAAACTACAATTTATTTGTTCGCATGCTTATAACGAATACTGAAACACTGAATTCCATGTACGTCCCTTCTTTGGTCCCTGTCAAAAATTTATGTCCTGTTTGTAAAACAGTGAGGGAGAAAATCCTAAAGGCAGCCTAGAGGTCAATATGGTCTACATATCTACTTTTTTTTGAGCCTCTGGTCTTTTAAAATATACTGAATTGGTACCAATCACCTGCCCCTTCTGGAGCCAGCACATACCTGGAGTCTGCCACAGCCCACACCTGACTGGCCTCATGCAGTCATCTGCTGCTCCCCAGCTTGTCCTTTAAGCATCTGAGGTGGCCTTCATCTGCCGTTTTCAACATCATGAAGGGGCATAAAGCCTCTTTACTCTTCTTCCTCCTCACCTTAAAAAATCCCCACATCCAATCTAAATTCTCAAATTCCTACATTACTTGCCACAAGAGAACTATCAAGAGCTAGAACTAAAAGAAAGGTAGAAGTCGAGATGGCCTTTGTGTGACAGCACTCTTCTTCTAGTTGTCATTAAACACAGGCTGCCCGCCACCTGTCTCTGGATATTACAAACTAGGCTTGTAGTTTCTAGCAAATTCCACTACAATTATATATAGCTCTTCTGTGAGCTTCCTTATAAGGAAAAGACTTCAATTATTAGGCTTCTTCCATTATCCTAGATTAGTGTATTCCTTCCACCTCTCCCAAAATAGGTCAGAAGCCTTTTATGGGAAATACCTATCAGGAGATTTGGTCATTTTCTTTTCAGTAGCTCATCCCTTTTCCTTTGAAACTACAATCACACAGTTCAGGAGTGATGTTTTAGAGATTACCCGATACAATCCACACCTTTTATTATTGAGGAAAATGAACCCCAGTGAGGTTCACTCAGCCAAGGCCACACTCTTGAGCTCGTGGCAGAGCAAAAATTAGAACACTTATTTCCAGATACTGGTCCCATGGGTTTTCCACGATAACACTATCTCCCACTGTGGTTTTCCTACTCAAGTAACATTCTTGCCAAGACACCTATTAACATGGGTAGATACTAGCTTGCTGTAAAACTAAATCAACTGAAATTTTGACAAGTTATCAGAGCTATCACGTCAATTTTGAAGGTGGAAAAAATTAGGAATTTCTGGATTCCTTTTGCTCCTTTTACTGTGAATTAACCTAACTCAGTTTACCCCAATGAAGCTGATACCTTCAGAATCTTCTCTAAACTATAAATTAGAAATGGAAAACATGCTATTTATAGCAACGGTGACATTTTCCTTCTAAACCCTGAAGTCAGGAGCTGCTTCAAACCTCTAAAATTTCAAAAGTGGCCAGAGATGGTCAACTACTGAAAAGCTTTCAGGAGTGAAGTTTAAGACGCAAAGATCAACATCTCATTGAACTTTGACTCTCCTCATCATTCTCTGGCAAAGTGGGTTCTTAAAATTTAATTTGGTCTCGACTTTAACCTAGTCCTCTCTTCCTATCCCAACTTTTTCAGTATAGGCAACATCACATTTTGCGTATCTTATCTTCCCTGGATGTTCGACCTCCTCTGCACTTTTAGTTTTTATTCCCACCTGCTAACGTCCCTTTACAGTTACATAAAATTCATTAAATGAAGAGACGCCCCATTATGTTCCCCTGAGAGCTTAGAACATCTTTGCTGCTCCATTTTATTCCCCTTCAAGGATGCTGAACTCCATTCGGATACCTGGGTGCGCACTTTTGTTTTACTCTCAGGTGGTTCACAACCAGCTCCCTCGCCTTCAGCAATTTCAAGTATTCGTCTAGTGGTTGAAAAGGCACCACTCCGGGGAAACACGATCCGGTTAGCATAAGGTGGTGGAATCTATTCCCATCTCAGCTAGGCCTCTCAGGCAAGGTGAGGGCCGGGTCTTCTGCTCTCCCACCTCAATCCGCGTCAGCTGCCCACCAGCCCACTTGACCTGGGAGGTGGTGGGACACAAAAGGGAAGGCAAGACGAAAGGTGCCGGCACCGAGACCGGGGGTGTATCAGACCCTGCTCTGACGCTAGGAGCCCACGCGTCCTCTCCTCCCAGCATCTAAGGCGTTCGCAGTCCAGGCCTCTAACTGCTTTAACATTACACGAAGAGGACAATAGTTCGAGTCCTGCCGCTCCAGGCACATGCGAACACCTTAGGGCAAAAAAGGAACAAAATGCCATTGCATAATTTGTTCAACCTCAGGGTGTTTCTAAACAGCTTTTACTCAACAACAACAACAACAAAAAGAATCTACAAGTAAAAACATTAAAAAACTACCCACATTCCGCTACTAAGTTTAAGGACGGTGAGGTCTGTGTCAAGTAGATTTGAAGCTACCGAAGCAGGTCTGGGGAGTCCCGCCTGGATGAGGGTCCTTGGACGCGGTTTCTGTGTTTCCAGGTAAAGCCCTGGCCGCTGTGCGGTTGCCAGGCCCTGCCCCTCCGCGCCCCGAAATTCGAGTCCCCTGGAGAGCCCCCGGGCATCCCGGAGCCCCTCCCGCGGTTCCCACGGACTTTGCCCGGAGCTGTGGAGACCCGCGGCGGTGGCGGGCCCGGAAGGCAGCGGCCCCGCGTCCCGGGGCTGTGGGTACCGTAGCGACCGTGGGGGCCCGCGGCCCCGCACTCACCGAAGTCTAGGAACTGCTTGATGGAGAGTGGCGATGGCGAGAAACGCGAGTAGCGTTCGATCTGCTTAGGAACCGGCTGCTTTAGCAGCCACCGGAAAAGCCGCATCCTCGCCGAGGCCGTGCACAGACCAGCCAAGACGCTCAGGCAGCCGCAAGAGCCGACGCAGCCGAGCCGCGCGGATCCGGCACGTCAGCCAAGCTCGCACCCCGGCCTCCGCCTCGGCCTTGGCGCCGCGGGTGCAGCCGCCGCAGCAGCAGCAGCAGCTCCCGGGCTGCGGCCGGCCGCCCGCGGCTTCCCCAGGCCCCGCCCACGGGGGCGGAGCTGGCCGCTGCACGTACGCGGCGCACGGAGGGCGCGGGGGGCACGGGAGGGCGCGCGGCCGCACGCGCCGGCTGCTGATTCGCCGCCGCCGCCGCCCTTGCTTTCTTTTGCTTGAGTTCGCCCAGATGCCGGCGCCTCCCTCTTTTGCTCCTGGGGCTGAGTCCCGCCGGGCAAGTGCAGCAGCCCCGCGTCCCGCCCCCGGCTAAGTCCTTCGCGGCCCTAAGGTAGCGAAGGTGCTCTGGGACTGCGAGGAGACCCGGAGTCCACGCCCAGAATCCAACCCTACGCCTTGTTCAAGGGCCTTCTCAACCGCAGGCACCTCTTCCGGGAGGCCTTCCCTGGATGGGCTGGCTACGGCCCTTCAGGATTCTCATTACATCTTGATAACTTTGATTTTCATGTCCCTTTTATCACTTAACTATAGTGGCTGATTCATGCCTGCCACCACACCACCACCTTAGGCAGAATTAAATGTGGTTATGTTTCACGCCCGCCCCCCACCCCTTAGACAGGCTTAATTGTCACGTCACTGACTGTTACGAGGCCCACCGCACCGCCTCCACCCCCACCCCTACCTCCCCACCCTTAAGCTCTCTTTTGAACACCTTTGGACAGGAATGTTAGGTCACTCACTCTGTTTCATGGCCTTCCGCTCCTCGTTCCCACCAACCTTCCCCCACCATCTTCCCACGTGAGGCCACCACCTTCGGACAAGATTAAGTCACGGACTCTGTTTCATGCCACCACAACCACCGTTGGACAGTATCAATTCTAACATCACTGACACTTGGTTTCGTGCCTCCCACCCCCATACTCCCTCTCACACCAACTGGCTGTTTCATACCACCACTACCATTGGAAAAGATCAAATTAAAGGTCATTGGCATTATCTTCCATACTCCCTCACTCATTACCACCACCACCACCACCACCACCATAGGACAGTTCCCTGACTCATGCTTCACCAACCTCCAGCACCACTACATTTGGATAGGAGTCTATGCTTGCACTAGGTGTTGGGTACTTTTTCTCTGCATACCAGTGAACTTGAACTTGGGGCTCAGTATATGAAATCATGATTTCCTAATGGGGGTATATGAAGTACTGCTGACTTTAACCATTTTCACCAAAACTTGCTTTACTTTTGGCAACGTATAAACATCAAGTAAAAGTAGAATGTTCTCTAAGGAAAGGTAAAAATGGAATTGGAGACCACTCTTTTGATCTGATTAGGCTGGTGTTCTCACTGAATAAAATTATCAGTGTGTAGCTATTTCACTTTTGTGCGTTCATTGGGTATTTATGCACCCAATTCTTTGCTTACTAGTTGCATCTTCATTCTGAATTTAAAGAAAAGTAATACGTACACTCAAAGGCATCCAGTGGTCTGCCCATACTTCTAGATTTTCAAATACATCTTGGGCATCTTGGTGGTGGTATGGTACATAGACTACCATGTCCTCTCCATTCAAACCAAAACCTAAAAGAGATGTACTGACAACCTCTTTAGCTGGGTACTTCGCCAGCAGAGCTAAGCAATCCTGCTAGTGTGCGTGGGCAGACAAAAAGAAGACCCGTAGCCTGTGATTCTTCCAGCGACTTTTGCAGGTGCTACCTGGATGTTAGAGTGCACTTGGTGGCAGTTGTGGTAGTCACTAAATAGGAAGGTTCTCCCAACCTAAGCAGCAGAAGATTGACCTGGCACATCACTTGTTTCACTCCTTCCTTTTCCAGTAAACAATATCTGTGTCTTCTGTTGATTTGATTACTTCAACTGTCATGTGACTAGTTTTACTGATGCTTCTCCAAAACATGGCAAAGTCCTAGAAGTTGGACACAATATGAGAGACTCTGGTGTAATATAAACTGCGCTGGTCCAGGGCTCAGATGACCCAGTCCTAAGCTTGGTTCTACCGTTAACTGGCTGTGTGGCCTTAGACAAGTCACTCAGGCTTTCTCTGCCCCAGTTACTTCTTATGTCAGATGGAGATACCCGATTTCCCTCCCTGGCATCTGTGACAATGAAATGAAATAAATCATATCCAATATAAACATAAAATATTGTTCTACCTCTTTCATATAGCAATACATATTTTTTAAGCTAATAGTCTCATGTTAACTGGCAAAATCCACAAGTTAAACCAGTGAGTTGATTTCAGTACTGGTTACAGTTATAAGAGAAGGATCTTGAAAGAAATAAGTAGGGGCGCCTGGGTGGCACAGCGGTTGGGCGTCTGCCTTCGGCTCGGGGCGTGACCCCGGCGTTGTGGGATCGAGCCCCACATCGGGCTCCTCCGCTATGAGCCTGCTTCTTCCTCTCCCACTCCCCCTGCTTGTGTTCCCTCTCTCACTGGCTGTCTCTATCTCTGTCGAATAAATAAATAAAATCTTTTAAAAAAAAAAGAAAGAAAGAAATAAGTAGATCTTGATGAACTTTTTTCAATTCCTTGTACACGCCAGGGTTTGCCCGGACCCGCTCCCAGTGACTCTCAAAGCAAGATCCCTGGACCACCAGCAGAAACATCATCACCTGGGAACTTGTTAGAACTACAAACTCTTGGACTCCACCCCAGACCTACTGAATGATAAACTCTGGGGGTGGGGCAATCTGTCGTTTAACAGGCTTTGAGGGTTTTAAAGACATGGCCACAAATTCTTTGATATTCCTCCCCCAAAAGATGGAGTTTAATTCTTCTCCCTTTGAGCGTGGGCTTGATTTAGTACTCACTTCCAACAAATAGAGGACGGCCAGAAGTGATAAGATCTCACCTCAAAGATTAGGTTATAAAACAACCTCACTCTTACAAATACCTGACCAGTACTCCTCAAAACTACTAAGGTCATTAAAAACAAGGAACATCTGAGAAACCGTGACAATCAAGAGGAGCCTAAGGAGGCATGACAACTAATATAACATGCTATCCTGGATGGGATTCTGGAACAGATAAAAGGACACTAAATAAAAACTACAGAATTCTTTTTTTTTAAGATTTTATTTATTTATTTATTTGACACAGACAGAGAGCACAAGAAGGGGGAGCGGCAGGCAGAGGCAGAGGGACAAGGAGAAGCAGGATTCCCACTGAGCAGGGAGCCTGACTCAGGGCTCGATCCCAGGACCCCAAGATCATGACCTGAGCTGAAGGCCGATGCTTAACCAACTGAGCCACCCAGGCACCCCAAAACTACAGAATTTTTAATAAAAGATAAACTTTGGACCAAATGTGTTTAATAATAATGTATCAACATTTGTTCACAAATTTAATGAATGTACATATAATGCAAGATATTAAAAGTAGGGGAAATAGAGCATAGGGCATATGGGAACATTGTGTACTATCTTCTCAATTCTGCTGTAAATCTGAAACTTTGAATAAAATAAAGCCAATTATACAATACAGTATTAACTATAGTCATCATGTTGTACATTGTATCCCCAGAACTTATTTTAACTTATAACCAGGATTTTTGAAAGTTGTTAAGAGTTATTAAAAGTTCTTATCGAAAGGGGAAAAACTGTAACTATGTGAGTTGATGGGTGTGAACTAAATTTACTGTGGTAATTGGCAAGATGTACATATACCAAATCATTAGTCGTACACCTTAAACTTATACAATGATATATGTCAATTATATCTCAATAAAATGGGGAAGAAAGCAGTACCTTTTGGTAGCAAAATGTAAAATAAAGCCTAGTCAAAGAAAATATATAAGATAGTAATAAGAATATTTTATAACCATAGAAAAACTACTGAACATTTAAAGAACATGTATTACAAAAAAAATAACAATGTGAACATTAAAAAAAAAGACTGCTTTCCCTCTTGGGGGTTTTCTCTCTCTCCCTTCCTCTCTCTCTCTCTCTCTCTATCTGCAAGGCAGCCCTGTGGACAAGCCCACCGGAGTGAGCCTGAAAGCAGATCCTTCCCCTGGCACCTGGACTGTAACCTTGTGAGACGCTCTGAGCCACAACTACTCAGCCAAGTGGCTCCTGGACTTTTGACCCACAGAAACTCTCACAGTTTGGTGTAATGAATGTTCGTTGTTTCCAGCTATTCAGTTTTTGGATACTTTATCATGCAGTAAGAGTCAACTCATCTGCATTCCTTGCAGGTGATTCTGACTCACGTTCAAGGGTGAGAACTGCCTGTCCTACCCTATGCACTCTCACCCAGCTCCCTGTTCCTTCTAGCTAATGCCTCAGGTCTCAGCAGCAGCATCACTTAGAAAACAAGGGAGGCCTTCCCTGACCAGGAAGGCAATTTGTTCTCCTTGCTATACTGTTTCTTGATTCTCTTTGCTTCTCACTGTAACACTCAAAACTGGTCGAATTTCATAATGTCTGTCTTCCGCCGCAGACACAATACCCGTGATGGCTGAGCCCAAGTCTAGCTTAGCCACTGCTTCGCTGCCATGTCCGGTGTCAGTACCACTCACTACGTCCACAACAAATATTTTTTAAATAAATGAAAACCAACAACGGGAACAATAAAACTACCCCAAATCACATTCCTTCCTGTCAGCTCTCAACAGGGAACAAAGGCAAGGGTAGTAATCTGAGTAATTCAAGCAATAATGGACATTTTATTAAATCATAATTTGATAAAGCCAAAAGCCAGAAGCCGAAGTGAAGTGGAATAGATGAGAGGAAAAAATAACCCCTGATTATCTCATCATCAATCACCAGCGGGTGGAACTTGTTATAAAACGCCTCCACCAGCATTTGACTTGGCTATGAACTCCTGGTCTCCCTGTATTTCCCTTCTTCTCTCTTTACTCTCAAATGACATATTTTAAAGGCACCTACCATGTGCTCTGTGAAGGGACCTATGTTTGTCTAATCACATAAGTCTGATGGAGGAATCATATCCTCATTTTACATGTGAGTGAACTAAGACATAGAAAGGTTAAAATAATTTAAGATTACACAGCTTGTACATGACAGTCCAAATTTGAATCCAGGTCTCCTGACTCTGAATTCCACGTTCTTTGATACCAGCCTGCATTTTTAAAATAGACTTTATTTATTTAAAATTTTAAAAATATTTTTTAAAGATTTATTTACTTCTTTTAGAGAGGAGAGCGTGCACACTTGCATGATTGGGGTGAGGGGCAGAAGGAAAGGGAGAGGAAGAGAATCTCAAGCAGACTCCCGGCTGAGCATTGAGCCCGACATGGCACAATCCCCCATAACCCTGAGATCATCACCTGAGCCAAAACCAAGAGTCAGATGCTGTGCCCCAAAATAGACTTTATGCTTTTTAAAGCATTTTTAGATTCACAGCAAGATGCAGTGGAAACTACAGGGAGTTCCCACATACCCCCTGTCTCCCCCCCCACACACACAGCCTCCCCCACCATCACCATCCCACACCAGACTGGCACATCTGCTATAATCACTGAACCTACATTGACACATCATTATGAACCGAAGTCCGCATTTTACTATTCACTCCTGGTGCCGTACGTTCTGTAGCTTTGGACAAATGTACTGCCCTAAAAATTCCCTGTACTCCACCTACACATCCCTCTCTGCTAACCCCTGGCAAGCGTTGATCTTTTTACTGTCTCCATAATTTTACCTTTCCCAGAATGTCATACAGGTGAAATCATACAGCCTTTTCAGATTGGTTTCTTTCACTTAGTGATACGCATTTAAGGTTCAACCATGTCTTTTTGTGGCTTGATAGCTCATTTCTTTTTATATGTGAATAGTATTTCATTGTTTGGAGGGAGCACAATTTATTTACCCATTAACCTATTGAAGGAAATTTTGAATATGTCCAACACTCACCAGCTCACCTCTTCATCTGAAGAGTGGGAACTTAAGAGTGTGAAGAGGAGTGTGATTTGAAGCAGTAGCTCTATTTTTCCAAGTGCCCAGATTCATGATTTTTTTGACAAACTACTTTGGGTGGTACAAATCCTCTTCAAGTCCATTTATCCTGGTCCTTTCGTTTCTAACAAAGGAGGGTTTTCATTCTACTACTGGTAGTCTTTCTCTTCCCCCAAAAAGAGGTCAGAAAAGATGTTAAGCACAGGAATGGTGTGGCAAGGATAATTTATGAAGAAATTAAATCTGTTTTGTTCTTGCACCTCTTGGAGGGGCAAGAGAAAGAGGTAGCTGATCTTCCCTGACCTCTAAGACAATGGAGACTTTAGGTCTGGGCTTTGGGCTGCTGTGCTGTTTCTGTACAGCAGGACTGAAAACAGAAGTTGGAAGATACAAGACATTTTGGTAATCTCTGTAAGTCCATTCCCTCTTCTCTTGGTAACTATCCCCACTTTTGTTTATTGTCCACGCAGTGAATTTCTGCTGGGGGCAGGGGGAGAGGGAACAGCCTCCTTTGTTTGTAGTAATTTTTTTAAAGATTTTATTTATTTATTTGACAGAGAGAGTGTGTGAGCAAAGCGCAGCAGGGGGAAAGGCAGAGGGAGAGGGAGAAGCAGACTCCCCGCTGAGCAGGGAGCCTGACGCAGGGCTCAATCCCAGGACTCTGGGTTCATGACCTGAGCTGAAGGTAGACACTTAACCGACTGAGGCATCCAGGCGCCCCTGTAGTAATGAAATATATGGCTCAATCTAAAACTTAATGAACTTGACTCTGACCACTGGCAATAGGCTCGTGGTTCGGGGATGGGCACATGACCCAATTTAGGCCAATGAGAAACGAGGAGAAATTTCCTGAAGGCTTCCATGAAAGTAACCTGCTTGCTATTGGGAGGAAGCTTCTGGAAGAATCTCTCTTCTCTTTCTACCTTCTCCCCATCTCTGAGCACATGCAAGTAAGCATGTAGCATCAGCTGACAACTGTCCTGTGACCAGGGTGGGGCTGACTTTGTAGAGAGCAGAGCAGAAATGAGAAGAAACAGGGTCCTTGATAATGTTGTCAGGTGACTAAATCAATCCAACCCTGAAGCTTCCTCTGAACTACCAGTTATACAGGCCAGTACATCTCCTTTACAGTTTAGGCCAGGTTGGGTAGATTTGCGTTGCTTAGGGTCAAAAGTATCAGAGCCATCACACTAAGCGGTTCTCCAGATACCCTACATATACACATGGGACTAGCTCCCCACTGATGGCTGCTGTTGGGTGTCTTGCCAGCCCTGCACATGGCAATTCAAACCCAGATTTAATCTTATTTTAAAAAATAAAGAAAGGTACTGTTTCCTGTGTGCAAGTTATGAAACAAAATTACATCCTATAATATCCAGAAGGAAAAGACAATAATGGAAAATGGTTAAGTAAATCATGGCCCAAGCACTCAGTGGACCATTAGACTGTCATTAAAATGTGTTGTCTGAGGTCTCTATGAGAACATGGAAAATGCAAATATTATAAGTGGGTAAAAGCAAGATAAGAAATGATGTATTAAGGGGCGCCTGGGTGGCACAGCGGTTGGGCGTCTGCCTTCGGCTCAGGGCGTGATCCTGGCGTTGTGGGATCGAGCCCCACATCAGGCTCCTCCGCTATGAGCCTGCTTCTTCCTCTCCCACTCCCCCTGCTTGTGTTCCCTCTCTCGCTGGCTGTCTCTGTCTCTGTCGAATAAATAAATAAAATCTTAAAAAAAATATTAAAAAAAAAAAAAGAAATGATGTATTAAATTTGAGCTCAGCTACGAAGAGATCACAAAAACTTCATGGAAAATTTCTGGAAGGTAACAGAGCAAAATGCCAACAATACAAGAACCACCAAAGAGCGTTTTGAGTGATACCATGGTTAGGTTGACATTTAGGAAATCCTTGGAGTCTCTGGGTGGGAACATGATCCAAAAATATGAACCCAGAATAGGTAACATGAATAGCCTTATTCAGTTCTCCTTTACTCCAAAAGATGAAAGTTAATTATATAGCAACTTGTCAGAATTGACTGTTCTTCTGTTTTTATCCAAATCATGATCTTATCAGTTTCTATTAATATTTACTTAGTGCCCATAATTAACTGAGCATGAACCATTATTTGCAGTGGACTCTGACATCTAAGGTGCCACCTATATCTGGAAAACTTGGCATTTCTCACATCAGCAAGTTGAGTACAGCCCTTATCCATCCAAGCTGTTGGCCAAGGTGCAGCCTCCTCCCAGCCCCAACCATCATGACCACTGAACGTGAACCTGACAGCAAACTTGAGTCAGTTCCAAAGTTACTAAGACTTCCTTCCATCGAGGAGGCTTGTGAAGATCCCAGGAAGGACTCTTCTCCGGGGCGCTGGAGCTTTATTGTCAGCCCCAACTCTTTTCACCTTCCCCTCCCTCCAATTATCCTAATTTTCTGGAGGTTTGGAAGCTTTGAGGACAAGAAAACCAGTCGTTTCTCCCAAGGAGAATGGGGACCCCTGCTCTAGGATAATCTGACCCACGTCCCATCTATGAGGCAACTATAAATTAGCAATATTAAAGGAAAAGGAATGGGGTCAATCACCTCCCACTGTTTGAAATGTGCACTAGAATAGACTTGAGGAAGCCAGATTTCAAAATCTAAAGAGCACCACTAGCCGAGCGGGGCTCTTGAGCCCTTGAAATGTGACAATCCGAATTGAAACGTGTTGTAAGTGTAAAATTCACATGGGATTTCGAAGACTCAGTATGCTAATAATAATAATAATGATAATAATAGTAATACAAAATATCTCATCAATAATTTTTATACATGTTGAAATGATAACATGTTAGAAACATCAGTTAAATCGGTTAAATCAGATATTAAAATTAATTTCATTTGTTTTTTTGCTCATTTTTAAGTGTGGCTTCTAGAAAATGTAAAATTACATCTGTGCCTCGCATTTGGGGATCACACTAAATTTTGATGAGACAAGTGTTGGGCTAGATACGTTGCAGGGTGTCCCTTACACTCCTGTTTCTATAGAAAAGGTAACTAACATTTGCTGCTGGGCTCCTCTGTTCCATAGCTGGTTAGGAGCAGTCCCCTCTTTTAATCCTTATAGTAGCCCCACAAGGCACATGTGAATTTACCCACTTACAGATGAGAAACCTGATGCTCAGACAAGTTCAGGAATTTGCCCATGGCCATCTGCTGATGTATGGTAGAGCCAGGAAATCCAACACTGGTTTATTGTTCAGGGTGTGATTTAGTTGCCAAGGCTTTTGTCTCTGCCATGACTTGAAGACCTACACGAGAAGAGGAAGTGATGCCAAACAAATGCAAGTAGATGAGTTCTCTAAAACTCAAATTGCTTTGCACAGACAAGCCTCATTAAAAAATAGGACTACACCTCCCTAGTCCCAGATGCCAATTCGACAAACACATGACTGGTGACAAGTGATACAGTATTGCCTTCCTTTTCGCCTAACTGTAACTTGGAAAGGGGTTCTGAGCGGGTGTTGTTGAAGACCTAGACTTTCCCCACTCAAAAAAGAAAGAGTCCTGTATTTGTCGATGCTTTTGCAAGTAGCAGGAAGAAAAATTTGCTACTTAGCCCCATGATTTACAAATAAGGTTATTTTTCGGATGGGTTTATAGATTCCATGAGAATGTTTAACACTACAAAATAATGCAAATTGATTAAACTAATTGATATTCCTAGGGATGAATAAAAGGTTTGGTCAAGCCATATCCTCCTCTTCAAAACTTGGTACTGTCAGACAGCTTCATTGAGCAAAAACTGCTCTAGTTTTGGGTTTGGATGTTGGATTCACAAGTGTTCACATTTGTTCATGTATTTATTTAAAGAGAGAACCATGCATGAACCTGTTTATCTTGAGCCCAGGATTACAATTAATTCAGTTCTATGTAACCATGGACCCCCTTTGAAAATGGTACAGTCACAGCATACTGATCAGTTTCTATAAATGCATGCTATCGAATTCCATAAACACCTCAGCCCAGTTAGGGACTCAAAGATCCAGCCTCATTCCAGATACCATTCGGAGCTGGACAGGATCTGTTCTCTCTTCAGAGAACCCTTCCCCTCACCCTGTCTCCACTGGACAAGTATCATCCTACTCAGCCTGAAACGTTCCCCTTTGCTCCACATAGTTTCCCTTCCCAAGAAAACATAACTCCTCAGCATCCCATTCCCTCAGGACTCTGCTCTTTCCTAGCAGTGACCCCAAGTTCAACCTTTAGGCACCACAGCCAAGGAGCTGGATTAATAATTTTGGTTGTGTGGCCCTTTGGGCATTCCTTGTGACACCAGGCAGACCATCGCCTGTCCCCACTGAGGGACACTAGACACTGGTAATCCCTACTTGGTTATCCCACAAGATTAGGCAGTTCTACTATGTACTGACAGTGTGGTCTTAAGTAAGTTAGCTAACCTCTCTGAGCTTTGGTTTTCTCACCTGGGAAATGGGAGTGATAAAGCCTCCTTTAAAGATTTGTTGTGGGAAGTGGAGATGGTATCCTCCTGGCCTGAGGAAGCTTTAAATTCTGGGCACTGTGACTGTTTGGTACATTTGAACAGGACAGCATAGCCTAGTAGACACCTAACCCCAAAGTCCCAGGGCTAGATCTGCCGCTAAGTAGCTCTGTGGCTTTGGGAAATTGCTTCATCTTTCCATGCCCAGCTCCTCATACGTAAAGTGAGAGGGCTGGACTTCAGTTGATCTCTAGAAAAAAGATGGTGAGTCTCTGAGAAGAACTCTAACTATAATACTCAATTATTTATCAATGCCAATGTAGTCACCCACTGCTATCTTTCATCAGCTACTAACTTATTCAACAGATTCTGAGGGAAGAGTTAGCACAAGCACTTTCCCAGAAAACAAGAGAAAATAATGTTTTACTCGAGAGAATAATTTCCTAACCTAAGGGTGAAGGAAATAGTGAAGGGGGGAATAACTACCCCCAAATGGACAAGTAAAAGCTATGTTCATGTTCATAAGCCAAGTTCAGAACTC
Source organism: Ursus americanus (assembly GCF_024610735.1). Lineage (NCBI taxonomy): Eukaryota > Metazoa > Chordata > Mammalia > Carnivora > Ursidae > Ursus > Ursus americanus. The sequence goes on from NC_142164.1 coordinate 103,088,962, forward strand.
TGATATTATTCTCCAACTATTTTTTCACCACTCAAGCTTATTGCTTTAGTCAGAGCTATATTTTGTTTCTCCTTCTGTAACCCTTTTCTTCTTTTATTCCTTTCCGTCAAAATGGCTTCATTCTTTCACTCTGTGTGCGTGTGTGTGTTTTCCTTCTCGGGATTCTTGTTGTTGCTCTGGTTTCGGAGAGAAAAGTCACTTTGGTCTTGAGTAAGTTTTATTTGGCAGCATAACCCGAGGAACACCTGTTCCCATTCTTATGCTCTGTTGCCTCATAAAAGTGGAGGAGGTTGGACTCCTATATGAACCTCATAGTCATGGTCAAGGAATTCCATCTGAACTATATATAAGCTGGATTTCAGTAGACAATAAAAAATAAAGGAACATTTTGTCTCACCATCATTTGAACCTTCAACCAGAAGCAACTCTGGCTCTTCCAGTAGCCTTCTTGGCCTCTCACAAGGGAGGAGACTTGTACTCTCCCCTCACACTTCTCCGTGAAGTCACTCACCTAATATGCTATTTTTGTTTGTCTGCTCACAGGACTGGCCATGCTCCATGAAGAACTACTGCATACACACTGGATAAGAAAAAATTGCTCTGAAATGTCAATTCACTCAGACTCCCTGGAGACACAAAATCTCTCTAACACCAGGAGAACAAAAGTAAGAAAGAGAATGAGAGGGTGAGTTCATGGGTCCAGTCTCAGAATAACCAAGAATGGAGACTGAGATGGCTGCTAGCAAGGACCAGAGAGCTAAGAGAAAGAAGGAATGATGGAGTGATTCTGGCCAAAGGTGACAAGTGAACAAGGAGATACGGTTAAGGCCCCAGGAATCCGCAGCCTTGTCCACCACCTACATTTGTCTTTCTGGGAGGGCAAAGTACTGCCGCGCATGCGCAGTGGTGGCGGTGGCGGTGCATGTAATTCAGCCGCTCACGAGCAACAGTTTCCCATTGGACTTCTTCCTAGTTTCTAGCTTTCCCTGAAGACCCTGTTCTGACTAGAGTCTGCCAGAAACACTTAGAGGAGATGACAGTTCCTAGGTTCTGTCCCCTTTCCTCCACCACACCAAATTCATGCCGAGGTCTCCAATGATCTTCATGTCCAAGGAATACTTTTTAGTCCTTATTTTTCTGGACCTCACGGCCACTCCCTCCTTTTTGAAAAACTCTCTTTCCCTTTCAGTTCAGTGTCTCCACACCCTCCTTGTTTTTCTCCTTGTGTTCTAGTCACTTCCTGGTCTTTTCCCTGACCTCTGCTTCCTTTGAGACTCCTAGGCTCTCCTGTTACCAGCTTCTCCCTTCCTAGGCAATCTCCACTATCCCCAGGCCTTCACTTACCATTGAAATTCTGACTCCTAAGTTTAAATCTCCTGCCCCTGTGTGTGCAAATGCCTATTTGACATTTCCACCTGAATGTCTCAGTGACTCCTTCAAGCTATACATGTCCCAAGTCATACTCCCGATCTTCCCACCAAAATTCTTCTCTTCCAGCATTGTTCCCTTCCTTAGAAAATGGAAGTTCTGCTGACCAGGTTGCTTCATCTATGAACCTAGGCATCATCCTTAACACCTCCCTCTCTGTCACCTCTCACACTCCAACAATCATCAAATCTTTTGATTCTCTGTCCCATATATCAATCTCTTGAACCCTTCTGCTTCTCTCCATCTGACTGCCACCATCCTGGCCAGGGCTACCATTACTTCTTACCCAGGCTGTTGCAGTGTCCTTATAACTGGTCTCTTGGTATCTTTTCTTGCCCCTCAATCCATTCTTTCATCCACTACAGCCTAAGTGATCTTCAAAATTATAAATATGGACATACCATTGTCCTTCAGTGGCCTAGAAGGCCCTGCCTAGCCTAGCCTCCAGTCACCCCTCCATCTCCTCTTGTATAGTACTAGCCCTTATTCTGTTGGCTCCAACAGTACTGGACTTAGTTTAACTCCTTAAAACACAACACTTTGCCTGCCTACAGCTTTTGGAAAAACTCTTCCATCTTTCTGCAAGGTTCCTTCCACCCCCACTGACCTGAAACAGCTAACTCCTGCTCATCCTTAGTGTCTGCCTTAAACATCACATCCTCAGGGAAACCTTCCCTGACCATGCAGAAGGAGTAGATCTCCTTTTAATCATTCTCAGAGAGCCATGAAGTACTTCATAACACACTGCATACCTGAGTTAATTAATAGCAATTTTTGGTTTAATGCCAGTCTTCCTCTTGTGGCTGTAAGTTCCATATTGGCAGAGCCCATGTCTGTTTGTCCACCACTGAGGTCTCAGTTCCTAGCTCACAGCAGGCTCCCAAGAAAACCCTGTATAGTAACTGACTCTCTGAACATTCCCAACTGCCATTACCCCAACACTCACCAAACCACTCTCGCTGAATTGAAAACACCCTGTTGAATCTTCCTACATTCGTTTCCTATTGCTTCTGTAACAAATTGCCACAAACTTAGTGGCTCAAAACAGCACAAATTTATTCTCTTACAGTTCTAGAGGTCAGAAGTCCTAAAATCAAGGAATCAGCATGGCTGCATTCTTTCTGAAAGCTCTAAAGGAGAATCTATGTCTGTGCCTTTTCTGCTTTCTAGAGGCTTCCCTCCTTTAAGAACCTTTGTAATGACACTGGGCCTATCCAGATAATCCAGAATCACCTCCCTGTCTCAAGACCCTTAGTTTAATCATATCTGCAAAGTCCCTTCAGCCATGTGAAGTAACATAGTCACAGGTTCTGGGGATAAACAGGTAGATATCTTTGGGGAGGAGCATTCTTCAGCCTACCACACCTCCTATGCCTAAGAGGGTGAAATTTTTGCCAAGTTTTCTGGAAAAAATTCTGAAGTTTGCTACAAAATATCACACACCATACACACTCTGTACACATGATACTGACCACATTACAACTCTCTTTCTCCTAGACCCCCTTATAAATTAGCTTTGATTAGTCTGTCCTCCAGTATGCACAAACACTCCATAATGTCCACATATACCGTCCTCAGGGGCGCTTACAATATCTTTCCAGATTTCTGTCCCCTTGGTGAGAAAGGCAGAGCCATGGGGTGGGGAAGGAATGAAGCTGGCGAAGCAGTTGAAGTGACCTTGCCTTGTTTGATGCCACACTCTACCCTCCCAGCTGCAAGTCTCCCTCCCAAGCTGCGGCTTTCTCGAGAAGCTGGCTGAGGGCATGGTCACAAGCTGCCTCACATGGAAGAGTCTTAGCAAGAAGCTGTGGCTGAACATTTTTAGAAACACTTATAAATTTGTACAACAATTTCAGAAAGTGCACAAATATTTGGCAATGAGTGTGAAAACAAAAACAGTTTCGTGATCCAAATAATTTGCATCTTAAACACTTGACTTAATGGGTATGAAGATTCTGGAGATGAGAGAGCCTGCTCCTCAGGATGCTACGTAAACCATTCACCTCGGGGTTGGGGTGGGTGGAAACACTCCGTCCCAGCCGTAGTCTCTCATCTTGTGTTACAGTTGCCATTACATGCTTTTCCTGACTGTAATGGGAATCAAACAGAAGATACTGCTTCTGGCAGCACTCAATGTCCTAGCGAGGAGTGACTCTCTTGTTCCAAGCAGGCACAATCTGGTTTTTTGAGGAAGCAAAGACAGGCATGTTGTTCTCTCCTGGCATCTATTCCCCCTGTAGTCATTGTGTCTCGGTTCTTCAATCCTTGGTCTCTTCTAGACATTATTGCTTTATGGGTATTCTGGTTTTTTCCCCCAAGTTCTGATTATTTACCCATGAAAGATTTCCAAGGGGACAAGAAGCTATTGAGAACACTTTTTCTATACTCTCCTTACTTTTATTTATTAAGATAATAAACATCACTACCAAGGAAAGCTCTAGGTAAGTTGTTCTAAGTTACCGATCCCCGAGATGAACACAGCTTTAGTGTGATCTAGTCATGATGTTTTAGAGCTCCGAGGCTAGAGACCATCTGATCCACCCCCTCATTTTGGAGATGAGAAAGTTAAGGTATAGACACCTAAGGAAACCGTCCAAGGACATACAGGTCAGGGCTACTGACAGTTTCATAAAGCCATAAAAAGTACCATCCAAGATTCTACATATCCACTCGATAACAGTCACAGATACAGCTTCCATGTAATAAATTCAGTCTTCACTGTTTTAAAGTTTTGTGATAATTCGAACTGAGCTAGGCCAAAGTTTACTTTAAACACTCTATGAAAGAAAAGCTTACTAAGCAATTAATGGTGTAAAACAATCATAGAACATATAGTTTACCTATGTCTACTAACAAACTGTTTAAAGGACATCTGCATTTAACTGCATGCAATTATACTTCTGATTTAAAAACAAATCATTAAAATGGGCCTTGCAAAACTCTAGCCTAGACTTATCTTGTTAATTACTTAATCCTTATTATATACTTGCAATTTTAAAAATTATTTCTTTCAAACAATGAGCCTGAGAACTTTCATTCATCAGGCCTGATTATCCCTTCTATTGACTCAGAATTAGAAGGGTTTAACTGCAGGGCTTCAAAGCGAATCAGAAATTGTATGACAAGGCCAACTCTTCCAGAACAAATGCCTTCATTCACCTTAAGTGAATCTTGGATGCTTTCGCTTTGATGAATAGGGAGGGCGGAGTGCTCAGGAATTTGTTTTTCCTCACCAGTACTGATGCAGTACTTTTAATGGCAACCCCTATTTATACACATCAAAATTTCTTCCGATGAAAACTGACAAGATAAGTCACTAACAGGCACTAAGGTCTTGGGAGGAAGTCCCTTGCCCTTCCCGCCTGCAGCCCCACACACCATTATCCTAGGCTATCCTATTGTTTCGCTCAGCTCTCCGGGAGATAGCCAATGTGACAAAATTCGGATTAAACTCTGGACCCCTAGCAAGACATTCAAGAAAAGTCTAATTTTTTCTTAATTGCAAAATCAAACCAATTCCTAGTGGACAGTTCTTTTCCTCATTTAGGACAGGGAATATTATCCAGTACTAGGTACTTGTCAGAGACTCTGGCTTTGAGCTGGTTCCCTGCATTGAAAAAACATTTTTGTGTTCCATATGATTTTATCTCCCTCTTCCTTCCCTTGCGTCTAGGGTTGCCAGGTAAAATACAGGGCACCCAGCAGAAGCTGAATTTCAGACAAACAACAAATAGGTTTTTAGTACAAGTATGTCCTATGCACTATTCGGAACATATTTCTACTTTAAAAAAACCTATTTGTTGATCATCTGAAATTCAAGTTTCACTGGGTGTCCTGTATTGATTGCTGGTCTGTTTGGCTCTTTGCTTTTCTAAATCTGACAACCCTACCTGATTGTCGTCTTCCAACGCTGTTTTGTTCTTTCTCCTAAAATTTTCTTCAATGGGCTTTCTTCCCAATTTCATTCCCCTCTTTAAGGACAGGGTTTTTTTCCCCCTTTACCTTCTGCCCTTGTTTGGTGGTGGCAGGGTATTAATTTTTAGTGATTTTGGATTGTGATGGGCAGTACCAGGCTTTTGTATAAAGGGGCTCAGAACCACACATCAGGTAAAATTTGAATAGCACCTGTGTGAAGCCATCTCTTCTTTTTTTTTTTAAGATTTTATTTATTTATTTGAGAGAAAGAGAAAGTGAGCACGAGCGGGGGGGAAGGGAGGGCGGCAGGGGCAGAGGGAGAAGCAGGCTCTCCACTGAACGGGGAGCCCGACATGGAGCTCGATCCCAGGACCCTGGGATCATGACCTGAGCAGAAGGCAGACACTCCACCAACTGAGACACCCAAGTGCCCCAAGCCATCTCTTCTGAAGTTCTGCCTTCAGCAAGCACCCCTTCAAGTTAAGCATTACCTTCCCTAACACCTCTGGGAAACATTAACACAAGTTACTAATAGCTTAGTAGAAACGGTAGCAATGATTTTTAAATTTTATTTCCATCTAATTTTTAAATTAAAGTCCTTTTTGGAAGTATAACACGCATATAGAAGTGTGTCGAGTTAACAAATGCACTGCTAGATGAATTTTCCCAAAGTGAACATACTCAGGTATAACTTGTTTTTCCTGTCCCCAACCCTGGTAACCACCATTCTACTTTCTATTTCTATAAATTTGACCACTCTAGATACCTAATACAGGGAGAATCATACAACATTAGGAGGGAAATCCTGTCACATGATACAATATGGATGAAACGTGAAGGACATCATAACTATGTGAAATCAACCGTCACCAAAGGGTAAATACTGTATGATTCTCCCTGTATTAGGTATCTAGAGTGGTCAAATTTATAGAAATAGAAAGTAGAATGGTGGTTACCAGGGTTGGGGACAGGAAAAACAAGTTATTGTTCAATGGGTACAGAGTTTCAGTTTTACAAGATGAAAAAGTTCTGGAGATTTATTTCTTAACAATGTCACCACACTTAACACTACTGAACTGCACACTTAGAAACAGTTAAGGTGGTAAATTTTATGATATGTATATTTTACCACAATAAAAAAAAAGAAACACAATATCACCACCTCCCCAGGAGCCCTCATGCCCCTTCCCAGTCACATCTGCCTGTCCAGGATAACAATTATTCTGATCGCCAGAAAGAGCCCATCTGCTCTAAAAAAAATCCTATAGTGAGAAAAAAAGTGTATCAGCCCCCTTTCCTTCCGACAGGGAGATTCCTTCAAATCAGACAAGGGTTTGCTCATGCCTACCACATTGCCTGATAAACACCAGAAGTAGCTCAAGGGGTGCCTGGGTGGCACAGTCGGTTAAGGGTCTGCCTTTGGCTCAGGTCATGATCCCACGGTCCTGGAATCGAGCCCCACATCGAGCTCTTGCTCAGCGGAGAGTCTGCTTCTCCCTCTCCCTCTCCCTCTCCCTGCTGCTCCCCCTGCTTGTATGTGCGCACTCTCTCTCTCTCTGACAAATAAATAAATAAAATCTTTAAAAAAACAAAAAGTAGCTCAAAAACGCTTGCTGATTCCACATGGACTGAGAGCCTTAGGCTTGCCAGCACAAGAGGTGCTGAGGGAAGGAAAGGGCATGGGAGAAAGAAGATACAAGTGCTGGAAACAAATGCCAGCCGCCCTGCAAACTTGCCGAAGGTTAGCCCCGCGTATTCATTACGGGTTTATTCACTGGTGATGCAGTTTTTTTTTTCCTTTTTCACTGGGTTGACAACATGACCTGTAGGTTCATATTTGAATCCAGCTCAAAGTATATATTTATTTTTTGTTATTGTGTGCACAGCACTAAGTGCTTATTTTCTTACAAGGGTGTTTAATGCCACTACGCACAGCATGAGACAAAACGGAAGTGCTTGCTAATGCCTGCCTCCACACTCCTGAGGGGCAAATTTTAAACTCAAGGAAACTGAGGTTCGCCTCATTTTACAACTGCCGTAATATCTGATCCACTGGACTTTTTGAGTACGTCCTTGTCCAAGAGGGCACCAGATGTTCTGACGAACAAAATGACAATACTGTAAGCACTGATCAAGAAAATGGGTAAAACTCAGCAGATGATTTTTTCTCATGATGGGCTGCGGGTGCCACTGTGGGCAGTGGCAGTAACGCCAATGGCTCTGCTGATGCCAGGAAGGAAAAAAGGAGGAAAAAAAGAAAATGGATAAAATTGTTATTTGGGGCCACAAATGATAGTGACTGGGGCAGAGTTCAACAATCTGCTTATAGTCTTGAAGCCAAGGGACAATGATGCGCCACTCTTTAATGTCAGACTGCAGGCAGATATGCTGGGGACCTTGGAAACGGAAATGGTATTGTCATATTATGTTAAGGATTAGTTATTTAGATTAGTTATTGGATCTCAGACCCAATGATCCCTTTAATAACAAATATTCAGTAGCCCTCCTGTACTAACCTGAAATGAAACCCATAAGGGATACCACATGCATAATTGTAAAAATAAAAAAATCAACATAATACCCTGGCAGAAAGGACAAATAAAGAGAAAGTAATGTATACTAAATTAACATGCACTTCAAAATGGAAACTCTCAGGCATGGCAATCCTAGAAGACAAAATAAGGTAGCTCAATGCTTACACTATCATAGTATTAGTGTGAGTGACAGCTCAAGGCCAAGAGTGACACAGTGGGCTTTAGTGGCAACTCAAATGACGAAATCAGTACTGCCCATGGTGCTATGACTTCCCAACATGGTGAACAACTTTGGGAAAGTTCTAAGCAAAACTAAAGGCAAGTATCCTTCAACTTATACTGTGTTTGCATTCTTAGAAAATTAGGTGTTTATTTCACCTACGTGACAGTTCAGCAGGATATCTGAAGGTCATTCAGAACATGGGATGATGTTCAGTTCTAGCATCTCCAGCCCGACCCTTTAAATGTCAACAGTGCTCCCCAATCATTGTGACAACAACAAAAAAATGCCACCATGGATTTCTTAAATCCACCCCTACCCCAGGACAATACCACCTCCCATTTAGTACCCCTGATTTAGAGTAAAATCTTTAATTTGCAGAAGCATTTTTTAAATCGTAAGATACATCACTCATAAAATAACCCACAGCCTCAGCAATTCCCCCAACTGTGACTTGCATTCCCTCACATTAAAAAAAAAATTGATGTTGGATTTTACAATCCCACCAAAAAGGAGTTTCCCAAGATCTGAGCCAGTTAGATCATCAAGAGAGTCAATAAATAATATTACGTAGCACTTTTTATTTTTTTAATTTTTATTTTTTTTAATTTTTTTTATTATATTATGTTAGTCACCATACAGTACGTCCCTGGTTTCTTTTTTTTTTTTTAAGATTTTATTTATTTATTTGACAGAGATAGAGACAGCCAGTGAGAGAGGGAACACAAGCAGGAGGAGTGGGAGAGGAAGAAGCAGGCTCATAGTGGAGGAGCCTGATGTGGGGCTCGATCCCACAACGCCGGGATCACGCCCTGAGCCGAAGGCAGACACTTAACCGCTGTGCCACCCAGGTGCCCCCATCCCTGGTTTCTGATGTAAAGTTCGAGGATTCATTAGTTGCATATAACACCCAGTGCACCATGCAATGCGTGCCCTCCTTACTACCCATCACCAGCCTATCCCATTCTCCCACCCCCTCCCCTCTGAAGCCCTCAGTTTGTTTCCCAGAGTCCATAGTCTCTCATGCTTCATTCCCCCTTCTGATTACCCCCCCTTTCTTTATCCCTTTCTTCCCCTACCGATCTTCCTAGTTCTTATGTTCCATAGATGAGAGAAATCATATGATAATTGTCTTTCTCTGCTTGACTTATTTCACTTAGCATTATCTCCTCCAGTCCCGTCCATGTTGCAGCAAATGTTGAGAACTCGTTCTTTCTGATAGCTGAGTAATATTCCATTGTATATATGGACCACAACTTCTTAATCCAGTCATCTGTTGAAGGGCATCTCGGTTCCTTCCACGATTTAGCTATTGTGGACAATGCTGCTATGAACATTGGGGTGCATATGGCCCTCCTCTTCACTACGTCTGTATCTTTGGGGTAAATACCCAGTGTTGCAAAGGCTGGGTCATAGGGTAGCTCAATTTTTAACTTTTTAAGGGACCTCCACACTGTTTTCCAGAGTGGCTGTACCAACTTGCATTCCCACCAACAATGTAGGAGGGATCCCCTTTCTCCACATCCTCTCCAGCAATTGTTGTTTCTTGTGTTGTCAAGTTTTGCCATTCTAACTGGCGTAAGGTGGTATCTCAGTGTGGTTTTGATTTGAATTTCCCTGATGGCTAATGATTCTGAACATTTTTTCATGTGTCTGTTAGCCATTTGTATGTCATCATTGGAAAAGTGTCTGTTCATATCTTCTGCCCATTTTATGATTTGTTTATTTGTTTCTCGCATATTGAGTTTGAGAAGTTCTTTGTAGATCTTGGATACCAGTCTTTTATCTGTAGTATCATTTGCAAATATATTCTCTCATTCCGTGGGCTGCCTCTTAGTTTTTTTGACTGTTTCTTTGGCTCTGCGAAGCTTTTTATCTTGATGAAGTCCCACAAGTTCATTTTATCTTTTGTTTCTCTTGCCTTTGGAGATGTGTCATGAAAAAGGTTGCTTTGGCCGATGTCGTAGAAGCTGATGTAGCACTATTTAGGGGGAATACTTACTTAGTATTTTAGTCATTAAAATAATAAGTTGACCAAAGGAAAAAAGAAGAGCAAAACCCTGCAGGTTGTCTCCTCAAGAACAGCAATTTAATGAGAAGGTGTCATACAGATGTAGGATAACGATAAATATTGTAATTATTGTTTTGTCCCACTTTTTCAGTTACTCTGTTAGTTGTGTTTTTCAAAAATACTCAGTAATTATGAAAATTCTTTATTAGCAGCATAAATATAAATCAGACACCTACATGCACACTCAGTTCCAGTCTACAGAGCACTGCCCTCAGGTTGGGTTTCATGTGTCTTGGGGCCAGCGGTGGGGCTGGAGCATCTTGGGTCTAGCTAGGAAGAGCTCACTGCACTCACCTCTTCCCAACTGTGCATGCAGTGATGTCAAGTTGCTAGCCTGAAATCAGCAGTGACAGGTGACGAAAGTATTTGCATGGAAATTGGCCAGTGCTACATATTAGGTCCACCACCACCCACACACCCTTGCTTCCAGAGACTCTGTTGTTAAACATTCACCAGACACCATCGGATGGGGCTGGCTCCTATGAAAAAACAGCCTGTCATAGAAGTACAAAACAAGACTTTGTCACAAACTCTTAGAAAAGAACAGTCCAAACTGGGCTCTTTAATGTTTCATCAAATTCTACTTAAGTACCAAATGATGGCTCAAAAATGACCAAGGAAACAAAACTCAACAGAAACATTAATTCACTAGTATCCAAATATTTATCTAGTACCAACTATGTGCAAATAGTCTCCTTAAATTCTTTCGGCAACAAGGCAAGACACCAATGAAGTAAGCATATAATGTGCAATGGACCAATGTGTATGACGCCAATTTAAAAGAGATAATTAAACAATGACACTAGTATTTTTCACCTTTATCAAAGGGAATACTAACATTTAATAGGCATTGTGCCAGGTATTAAACAAATATTGTCTTGTTTGATCCTCACAACCACCGGGTAAGATAATCATTAGTTTGAGCCACATGAAATTGCTGACAGTTGACCAATTTGACCTCCACAAAAGGCAATTTCCACCTAAATTATTTTTTCTGTTTTATAGACAAGGAAGCCAAGATCCCAATATACCAACTTGTCAAATGTCAAACAGCCAGTAAGTGACAAAACCAGGATTCCTTGCATACCAGAATGGCTCCAAAGGCCCTGGGCTTCCCATCGCACACAGTTCCAAAATGAAAGAATTGTTAGGCTCATTTGATGTGTTCCATGCATTCAAAGAAATTTTACAATTAAACCATTTTGAAATAACTCGTGGTAAACGAAATTAAATTAAGGACATGCATTTTGCCACAAAACTAAACACTGGCTTCCTGGGTTTCTTAATCATAAATGATTAGAAATAATCATAATTGGGGCGCCTGGGTGGCACAGCGGTTAAGCGTCTGCCTTCGGCTCAGGGCGTGATCCCGGCGTTATGGGATCGAGCCCCACATCAGGCTCCTCCACTATGAGCCTGCTTCTTCCTCTCCCACTCCCTCTGCTTGTGTTCCCTCTCTCGCTGGCTGTCTCTATCTCTGTCAAATAAATAAATAAAATCTTTAAAAAAAATTAAAAAAAAAAGAAATAATCATAATTGTTGGTACATTTTAGAGACTGAAAAACATCTTAATAGAGATTGCAACCATTGTTTAACTTGTTCCTAAAAACTCAAATTAATGTTTATACTTAAGAAATTCCATTAATGTTCAATTTATACTTCAGAAATTAATGTTTAATTTGTACTTAACAAATGACTTTTAAAATATGCTATGCTATTACTGGTACAAACCACCAAAGGTCTTACATTCACAGTCTGTATCTCAATCTACTAGAATGATCAGTGCTTCAGAAAAGAAATACAGTCAGGAATGTTCGAACCAGAAGGTATGGTATAGGAGTGTCTCAATTTTTAAAAATCGAAAAGCAGTAGAATCATGACATACAACACACATGTGTACATGTATGTATGTTCGTGTATACCATATATACATGCACACATGTGTATACAGTTGAATCAAAAGTTTCATGAAAAATTTGGTATGTGCTATATTCTCTGATATTTTCTTTTTTCTTTTAGAGAGAGAGTGTGTGTGGGCGTGGGGAGTGGGAGAAGGGGCAGAGAGAGAGAGAGAGAATCTTAAGGAGGCTCCATGCCCTGTGCGAGGTGGGGCTCTATCTCACCATCCTGAGATCATGACAGGAGCTGCAATCAAGCGCCAGACTGAGTGACCCAGGCACCCCTCTGATATTTTCTGACTTACCCTATTCCATTTCATTAAAAAAATTCTGGCCACAACTTAGTGTATCATTTTTGCAATTCACTAATGTGTTGTGTCCCCTAGTTTGAAAAACAATGTCTTAGAGCCCTTTATTTTAGAGACCTCATCTACATCCCCCATTTTATTCCTTTCCTTCTAGGTTACTCTATTCTTTGCATCTACAACTTTGACACCCCCCCCCCCACTTACCAGTTTCTTTCCTTCCTTCCTTGAGCAGATCTTTAGAAATAACCTGCTATGTGCCATCAACTGTGTGCTAAGTGCTAGAGACGCAGGGCATTTCTGGTCACATCCTGGGATCCCAACGTCCATCCAATCATCATGCAAACAAACACAAACTTCCAACTGTGCTTAGTGCTATCAAGGGGGATTTGACCCAGTTAGGGAAGACTTCTTGAGGAAATGGCACTTGAGCTGGGATATAAAGATCTGATCTAGTCTAATCTAATCTAGCCTATTCTATTTCATTTAGAAAATGCTTATCTCCATCCCCTAATCTACCATGAGCAACTACTAAGTTAAAGTAGTAACTGTCTCCATTCAATAGGCATAACATTTTCGAGGGTCATCTGAGTTGCTACATTGTTTTTTTTTAAGATTTTATTTATTTATTTGAGAGAGAGAAATAGCGACAGAGAGAGAGCGTGCGTGAACACAAGCAGGAAGGAGGAGCAGACTCCCCACTGAGCAGGGAGCCCTACACGGGGCTTGATCCCAGAATCCTGAGATCATGACCTGAGCAGAAGGCAGATGCTTCACCGACTGACCCACCCAGGCGCCCCTGAGTTGCTGCATTGTATGGCTATTGAGGAATGCTGCTATGAACTTTTGGGTAGAAGTTTTTGTATGGGTGTATGCTTTAGTTACTCTTGGGTATATACCTAGGAGTGAAATTGCTGGGTCATATGGTAACTTTAATTTTAACATTTTAAGAAACTGCCAAAATATTTTCTAAAGCAGCTGCACCATTTTACATTCCCACTAGCAGTGTATGAGGGTTCCCATTTTTCCATATCCTTGCCAAGGGTTGCTTATTATCTGATTACTTGATTATAACCATTCTGGTACTAGGTGTGAAGCAGTATCTCATTGCAGTTTTGATCTGCATTTCCTCGATGGCTAATAATGTTGAGCATCTTTTCATGTGCTTATTGACTGTACGTTGTCTTTGGAGAAATATCTATTCAGATTCTTTACCTATTTTTAAATGGGTTACTTATCTTTTTATCACTGAGAAGTAAGAGTTATTTATACACATTTTTGATACCAGACCCTTATCACATAAGTAATTAGCAAATATTTTCTCCCTTTCTGAAGGTTGTCTTTTCACTTTCTTTTTTTTAAAGATTTTATTTTTAAGTAATCTCCACACCCAATGTGGGGCTCGAACTCATGACCCCAAGATCAAGAGTCACATGCTCCCGCAACTGAGCCAGCCAGGCGCCTCATGTCTTTTCACTCTCTTGATGGTGTCCTTTGATGCACAAAAGTTTTGATTTGATTATATCAAGTAACACCCTATCTTGCACCATACTTCCCTGATCACCTCCATTTTACTTCAGCAATGGACCTTGACATCACCCACAGCTGTCTGAACTCTACCTGCTTTCTTAAACTCCAGTATTCTATTCTCGGAGTAAAACTCTTTGTCCTTCTAGCTTTCTCTCTACCTTGTTTCCATCTCATAGGCTCCGTACACCCTCTGAGACCTCCAATCCCCCAGCCTTCTGTTTTCTCCCTGTTTGTCACACCCTCGTCTTCCACCTTCTTACTTTCCATTCTTTTCTTATCTAGCCTGGCCCTTAGAGCACAACACTACAAACACTCCATTCCCAGTACATTCCACTCCATTACTCCACTGTCCATTCACTACACTTGTTCTGCAACCTCCAACAATTTATCAGTCAGACCATCTGCCTTCTCTACTTCCGGTGTTACTAAGAAATGCTGACAAAGTCACACAACCTTATGTGTTGGAACCGCTCCTGACACATGTTCTCCAACAACAACTGAGCTCTCAAAGCTGCCCTGCTATCCTTTCATTTGACCCACCTCACTTTGCTCTCCCTTTCCCTGACAGCCACTCTACTTCCACTCTACTTTCACTCATGTCACTCCCACCATTCTCTTCCTTGAACAAGCCAAGATCACTCCTGTCTCCTTGGTGCCGGCTGATCCTTTGCCTTAAACACTCTTCTACCAGGTCCTTCAGTGGCTGAAACCTTCTTGTCATTTAGGTCTCAGTTTAAACATCACCTCTTCAGAGAGGCCTATCCCATCTGCTCTGTCTACTGTGGCTGCCCTCCACCCATTGCTATCACACTCCCCTGATTTATTTTCTTATTTTCTTTATCTGCACTGTCTGGAAAAATCTTACGCTTCTAAAACCCTTCACTAGGGAGAGTCAGAGACGTGCTCCTTTGTGCTCTCCTAATACCCTGTGTAGAACATTCTTACCAGGTTGCTATTATTTATGGATTACAGGTCTGTGTTCCTCTTCCAGAGGCCAAGCTCCTTGCAGACAGATGCTGGGTCTTATTCATCTTTGGCTCCTTCAAGGTGCCCCACACAGAGCAGGTGCTCAGGATGTGCAGAGGAGAGGTACAGAAACTCATGATCTCATTATCTGTGTAGTGTGGGACCTACCCACCATGAATTAACACTCACAAGGATTACAAGTGCTGGGGAAAGATCCAGGGGAACATACTGTCACACAAACTAAATCATGCTGGGCATCATTTATAATGGTAAAAATAGGGAGAAAGTACCTGAACGTAGAGAACTGGGTAAGGAGACTATGGTGTATGTACTCCCTGGAATTTGATGTTGCTATTAAGATGATGTCTGATGCCCAACAAGAGATAATAACAGAACGCACCAATGCCACGATGATAATAAGAACACAAAAACTGTACATAGAGAGGTAGGAAGAAAATAAACTAAAATGTGACGCTGAGTTTCTTTATGCAGAAGACATACAGATGCATTTCTTCCTTTTTTCTGAATTCTAGTTTTCTCTGTGTATATATTACTTTTTTTATTAAAGATTTTATTTATTTATTCGACAGAGACAGAAACAGCCAGCGAGAGAGGGAACACAGGCAGGGGGAGTGGGAGAGGAAGAAGCAGGCTCATAGCAGAAGAGCCCGATGTGGGGCTCGATCCCATAACGCCAGGATCACAGCTTAACCGCTGTGCCACCCAGGCGCCCCTATATATTACTTTTATACTGAAATGAGCCCTAGTATTTTGTTTCTAAGGAAGGGCTATAGTCCCATTCTTTCTTTAGTTCATACAACTTCAAATATTAATTTACTAACTAATATGCTGGAAGAATGGAAGAATGCAGAGTCTGTGATTTATCCAGCATCTCTCCACAAATTAATGACACAAAAAGACATACAATGGTAGTCCTAAAGTGATGCTGGAGAACAAAACTAATTTCCTGTAGGCTCTGTGCCATCGATATTGTATTTCAGATAGTTCGGTATTAGATCCTTAGAAACAGGCTAAATGACATTAGCAGAAGTAGCATTAAAATAGGGGAGACTAGGGGCACGTGGCTGGCTCAGTCGGTAGAGCATGTGACTCTTGATCTCAGGGTTTTAAGTTCCAGCCCCATGTTGGGTATAGAGATGACCTAAAAATTTTTAAAAATGGGGGAGACTATAGGTGAAGTCCCATTTAAAGCAAGGTGGGTATAGTTAAATTTAAGGAAAGAAAATACATGCAAGTTCATAAATTTGGGTTTGTTTTATAAAAGGACTCACAAGACAATTAGTTTGAGTTCTAAATTCCCTTAATATATTTTAAACATGATCCCACTCACATCGTCTATCAGAAAATACATTTACTAAGAGAAAGCTCGTCTATAATTCAGGTACCAGAACAAATATCTAACACAGCAAATTAAGGTCTATCAAGGAATTGGCAAAGTTCCTTACAAATCACAAAAGAAGGAGCACCTGGGTGGCTCAGTAGCTTAAGCGTCTGCCTTCAGCCAGGTCATGATCTCAGGATCTTGGCATCGAGCTTCTTGTCAGGCTCTCCGCTCAGTGGGGAGTCTGCTTCTCCCTCTGCCCACCCCACCACACACCATTCGTGTTCTCTCTGTCACTCTGTTCTCTCAAATAAATAAATAAAATCTTTAGAAAAAAAAGAATCACAAAAGGACTTTCAAAAGGTGGATACCCCTTGTATCAAACAAGCTGTGTGGATAGAAGAGCCACTCCAACCTGGTGGTAAGTTTGAGGATGAGAAGTTTAGAGCAAAGTTAAACCTACTTAACAAGGGAAGAGAGCCGATTTAAACAAAATGGATAAAGGTAGGAGGATGTTTTAGCTTGGGTTACCCCAGAACTGGGCGCTGATAGAAGGATTCCAGTGCAAGTAGGTGATTTGGGAGAGTTCAGGAAACATCGGTAGGGCAGTGGGGAGCTTAGGCAATGAAGGGAAGGAAAGGGAGCCACTTAAGGGTGTGTTGGCAAGCAATTTGCTACTGTGGGCCGCTGGAGCGTGAACCTGCTGGGGAACCCTGGGTGACTAGAGGCACACATCCGAGTCACCCTGCCTGAGAAGCGAGGGCGCTGTGTCTGGAGAGAGTCTCAGGTGCAAGCAGCCACCGCTGACTGTCGGAAGCTGAGCAAGTGTGCACGAAAATGGTAAATGCTGGGGACTGCAAGCGGGGGAGTGGCGCATCTGCTGGAGATGGCGCGAACCGACTTGCGCACAGCATTTCCCTTTGCTTTGTGCTTGTTAAAAAGTGGTTTTAGTGATCGACGTTTTTGGTTGAAACCCCTGAAAGTGGACTTTCTTCCTACCATACTCTCTGCCCTTTCATTTTTCTCGCCCAGTGCGCACAAGGGCTGTGCCCATGCTGTTGCTGACACATCCTTCTTCCCCGCCTTCTCCACCCCACTCCCTACAGAGGTTCTGCCCAGTTATCAGCAGGCTGAGGGCCTTGGTGCCCAAGCAGCTCATTCTGGTCAGACCTGTTGTCTGTTTTTGGTGGCCATGGTTCCAGGCAGCAGAAGACACAGCCTGCACTGCTATTACAGCAGAAAGCCTGGAATCTTCAAAGCCTTGCTATAAACAACCCAATTCAGTTTTATACTTGTCGAACATGTTCCCCAGGCAAGGAACAAAAGACCAAACGCAGTTAGTCACTCTAGAAGGGAAACTGGCAGTTTGCGATCCAAGAGGACTTTGTCTCTCCTTGTCTTCCTCCTCCCCTTCCTCCCCACACCCTCTTCTTTCCTAAGCAATTTTTAAAGTCCAAAGAATGATTGCAGAGTTCGTACTCTGCAGTTTTATAGCACGAAAACACTTGGCAGAGGAAACAGTAACACTCAATGCCACCTTGCCCATCGCATGTGCTTACATAATAAAAGGGCAAACTGCTGTCTCAGAGCTGGAGGAGGGCTGGGAAGACAACTCTGCAAACCGGGTGTCAGTGCCTTGAGGCAGGGAGAGGACACCCTTCCAGGTGTCAGAAGCCTTTGAGATGGACAGTGTCTGGGCCTCTCCTCCCTATCCCACCACCTGGAACTATGGCTGCCCCCGTGACACCTCAGTGTGGATTTTAAAAGGCACCTGCCCCTTCCTCCTGCAGCACACAGCCCCGTGCTGGGGCTCTCCACTGGGCAAGTGGGGCATGGGCCGGATTTCAGTTCCTGCTCAGTGCCCTTTGCCAGGTGTCTGAGTGCAGCGCACAGCCCACACTGCACCTGGGGACTGTCTCTAGGACTGGTGGAGACCTCGTTGGGCCTGGTGTAGGTCACCCCTCCCCAGCTCACTCCCACAGTTTATTCATCTCACTTCTCTTTAAGTGCTTGCTTCAAGATCCTGAAGGGCCATTCTTTCCACTTGAGAGGACAGCTCCTTCTGTCTCAACTTGCTTCCTTTATAAATAACCTGGGAACTCCTGCCCCTCCATTTCAGTTAGTTTACCTAGATCATTGAGCCTGTTGTTTCAGCATGACCCCCCCAAGGCTATATCACTCTTCCCCCACAAAGTGGCATTACTTTGTGGCAAGGTATCTGGGGAAGTGAAGGAAGGAAATGTTCAAATTTGCAATAAAGGGGAGGGTGGGGGAAATCTGCCTAAGAAGCCCAGGTGCCTTCTGGGAGGAAAGTCACCTAGACCCAGGGCAGAGATTCCCTTCTCAAACCTGTGGGCTATAGGTGGGGAAAAGGAGACACAGAGAGTGGGGTTGACCCTGGACTGGCTAAATGTAGAAAGAAAGCAGGATCTGGGTCCAGGATACAGCCAACACCAGACACGGGCTGACTGGGTTCTCTTGACGGCTAACCGACACCCTTTCAACAGCTGGCCCCAGGGTTGCCAACCTCACATATAATCTGGGGATTCAGGAAGCCGCTATTGGAACCATTGGCTTCACAGGCACACCAGACCTCTTGAAAGATACACCTGCAACACAGAAGCTTCCCACCATGCCTCTCTCCCCACTTAAAGGCGGTCTGGATTTGTCTCACGTGACCACATCTGATTGGGGGGACTGAAATTGCACAGCTTCCAGGGAGTCTGGGAAATGTAGTTTTTTGATTTATTAGAGTCAGCTACACATAAAGGTGCACTGAAAGGAGACTCACTGAAATAGATGTAGAATAACCATTTCCATCATGGTTCCCCTGTTTGAAAACTTTCAGTGGCTCTCCATCTGGACAGCACTGTTGAAGGAAAGCAGGGCCTGCGTCCAGGATACAACAGACTCCAGCAATAATTTCCAAACTGTAGACTGCAGACCCTGGGGAGATGTGGAGACGTCACAAGAGGTTCTTGAACCCCCTTGCACTCCAGTCATTTTCTATGGACTGGAGAAAACAACTGTGACTTCCATACATGTGTTTACCTATTTGTCAAATGTGGCAGCAATAGTGATATTCAAAAAATATAAATCACATAAAAACCTTCCTTACAGATGCTCTGTTCCTCAGCCACAGACCCCAGTCTGCCTGGAATGGGGATATTATCTCCCTCCTCTCTTGCCAATTCCTATTAATCATCCGAGACTCAGCCCAGCCCACCACCTCCACTACCCTGGCAGGTGATTCTCTCTGACCTTCTCAGGCTAGGGTAGATGATTCTCATCTGTTCTCTCTTAATATCCTGGTGAGTAATACTAATGATAATAAAATAAAAGCAAACTTTTATTGGCTTACTTTGTGCCAGGCTCCACGAGGTATGTACTCTTATTATCCCATTTCACAGTTGAGGACACTGGGGGCACAGAGAGGTTACATAACCTGCCCAAAGTGACATATTCGTGGTGGCTGTGACTCAGACCCAGGCAGCAGTCTGACTTCAGAGCCCATGTCCTTGGTCAGTAGTCTCAGCTCCTCTTATCCTATTATATTACACTGCCCACCCCGCTATTTATCTATCTATCTATCTATATCTTAATCTGTGCGTCTGACTCCACAAATAACCAATGTCTCTCTATGATGTTAAAATGGAACAAGAAAAAGTCAAAAGTTTTCCTCCCTTCCCAACACATTGAAAATTCACAGGATCAGGGTCCAAATTGCTTGATCCTTCGTTCTCTCATCCTCCATTGTCTGTTAACACAGGGATTATTTTCTCCTTCAGCACAAAACCCCACACTAAATTACAGAGCAGGCTATGAAATTGCTACCCTCAGCTCTCTTCTTCGCCTGTTTTCTCTAAAATAGATTCTTTCTGTTGGGTGTATAAATACAAGACAGAACCCACCACTGCTTTGAAATCATGTGGGCAAATGCATCAGCAGCTCTGAGCTTTGCTGGCGCAGACCTCCTGGCCAGGATCCACTGGGCACTCCTCAGGAAAGGACTCCTGCGAACCCCAGCCAGGAAAGAGCATTCTCATGCAGACATTTAAGAGTGAAAGTGGGGAGAGCTTGACATTTCCCCAGGAATCAGAAGGTGGTTCTATATCTGTTTTTGCTTTTACTGTTTATTACCCTGTCTAACACTGAAGACACCTGCCCACACTTCCTGCGCATTAGTACCTGGGAGGCTCTGCTCCAATGAGCCAATGGTCCTACTCTAAGTCCAACAGTAAGCTAGCCGGTCATTCCCTCTACTGGGGGTCAGCCATGCACCTTTCACACCCTGGAAGTGCCAACTTACCCCAGACCCATCTCTCTTCTTGCTCGAACTCCTTTCTCTTCCTTTTCTACTTTAAGTGTCTGATTTCTACTCACCCCATTTCTTATGCTTCATAAACCAGGCATTTCCTTTTCCCTCTTAAAGTTAACTTATAAAGAAGCCTTCTTTAATCATCTTTCAAATATGCTGTCCAGTCCCCTATATGGGAAAATCCTCCCTGACTGAGGCTTGTGTCCTCTGCAGGAAACAGCCAGGGAACAAGTCAGATGGATCAGGCATCATGGCTTTGCAAATCTCCCCCGTGTGATTTATACATCCGAGACCGACATTTCTCCCAGTAAGCACATTATTGTACCAAGGCACATCATGTGCAGGAGACATAAGAAAACACATCAAATATGCTTAACTTTTGTAACTCATTATTGTTTTAAGACATCTTATTCCTATACAGGCTAAATGACCCAGTATATCCACAGTGATCTTAGAGATTGTCAGTTCAATCTATAGAGAGAGTGGCATGTTGTCAAAATAGTGTTGCACAAACCCTCTAAGGAAAGCCAAAAAAAAAAAGCTAATGTGAATTACAAAAATATTACAGAGTCAATGAGTCGTGGCGTTTAATCCTCAGCTGATGTTGACACTGAGCAACACACTGACAAAAGCAAAAAAGAATCTGAGTTTAATATGGTCAACTAATCTTCAACAAAGCAGGAAAGGATATCCAATGGAAAAAAGTCTCTTCAACAAATGGCGTTGGGAAAACTGGACAGCCACATTCAGAAGAATGAAACTGGACCACTTTCTTAGACCATACACAAAATAAATTCAAAATGGATGAAAGACCTACATGTGAGACAAGAAACCATCAAAATCCTAGAGGAGAACACAGACAGCAACCTCTTTGACCTTGGCCGCCCCAACTTCTTACTAGACACATCTCCAGAGGCAAGGGAGACAAAAGCAAAGATACACTATCGGTACTTCACCAAGATAAAAAGCTTCTGCACAACAAAGGAAACGATCAACACAACAAAAAGGCAGCCTATGGAATGGGAGAAGATATTTGCAAATGGCATATCTGATAAAGGGTAAGTATCCAAAATACATAAAGAACTTATCAAACTCAACACCCAAAAAATAAATACTCCAGTTAAGAAATGGGAAGAAGACATAAATAGACATTTTTCCAAAGAAGGCATACAGACGGCCAACAGGCACATGAAAAGATGCTCAACATCATTTATCATCAGGGAAATGCAAATCAAAACCACGATGAGATACCACCTCCCACCTGTCAGAATGGCTAAAATTAACAACATAGGAAACAACGGATGTTGGCAAGGATGCAGAGAAAGGGGAACCCTCTCACACTGCTGGTGGGAATGCAAACTGGTGCAGCCACTCTGGAAAACAGTATGGAGGTTCCTCATTGTAGGTAGAACTACCCTACAATCCAGCAATTGTACTACTAGATACTTACCCAAAGGATACAAAAATACAGATTCAAAGGGGTACATGCCCCCTGATGTTTATAGTACCATTATCAACAATAGCCAAACAATGGAGAGAGCCCAAATGTCCAGTGACTGATGAATACATAAAGAAGATGTGAGAGACAGATATATATAGATATAGATATAGATAGATATAGATATAGATATAGATATATATGGAATATTACACAGCCATCAAAAAGAAATGACCTCTTGCCATGTGCAATGATGTGGATGGAACTAAAGTATATTATGAGAAGTGAAATAAGTCAGAGAAAGACAAATACCATATGATCTCACTCATACGTGGAATTTAAGAAACAAAACAGATGAACATGCTGGAAAGGGTAAAAAAAAAAAAAAAGAGAGAGGGAAAAACCATAAGAGACTCTTAAGGATAGAGAACAAACTGAGAATTGCTGGAGGGGAGGTGGGCAGAGGATGGGCTAGATGGGTGATGGGCATTAAGGAGGGCACTTGTGATGAGCACTGGGTGTTATATGTAAGTGTTGAGTCACTACATTCTACTCCTGAAACCAATATTACACTATATGTTAACTAACTAGAATTTAAATAAAAAATTAAAAAGGGGAAAAAAGAATCTGAGTTTAGAGCATGGGTTCTCAGCCTCTGCTGCACACTGGAATCACTTGGGTATTTTTAAAAAATCCCCATGTCCAGGCCACACCCCATGCCAATTTAATCAGAATCTTTGGGGGTGGGAGCCAGGCATTATTACATTTTAAAGCTCCCCCAGGGATTCTAATACACAGACAAATTGGAAAGTCACTGGTTTAGAACATCTGGCCCTTGCTCAGAACGACCCAGGCCCTCCCCTTCAGCTTTATCAAGTGTGTAGGGCAGGGGAGAGGGCACCACATGCCTGGACATGCCGCTCACCCATGACAGCTCAACTTGCCAGCTGCCCACTCAGCTCCGGAAGCTACCTAAAAGGTGGAGACTCAGGGTATAGATGACACTCAGGTGAGGGTTAAGGTTGGTAGATACCAGAGCACTGAAAGTGGGAGAGCCAAGGCACAAGCAGAAGAGCCATGAGTATACATTCAATGGCTATCTGTGACGTCTTTACTGGCCATGCCCCAAAGGGGCATGTTGGATTTGCCACTTTGACATATTGCCAGCTGTTATTCCTTTGAAATAGAAAAAGTCATGGGGGGCAGAGGGCATGAAGGGAGCTTCTGAAGTACTGGTCATGTTCTGTTTCTTTTTTTTTATAATAATATTTTTTTATTATATTATGTTAGTCACCATACAGTACATCCCTGGTTTTTGATGTAAAGTTCCATGATTCATTAGTTGCATGTAACACCCAGTGCACCATGCAATACGTGCCCTCCTTACTACCCATCACCGGCCTATCCCATTCCCCCACCCCCCTCCCCTCTGAAGCATGTTCTGTTTCTTAAGTTGGGTACTGGTTACACGTGTATGTTTAGTTTGTGAAATATGTCCACCTTTACATTTATGATATGTATATATTATGTACGTACGTTGTGATTTAGTAAAAAGTTTAAAAGAGAGAGAGATCATTGAAAAAAGGCCATGGATGCTATCAAAAATAAAAAGCCTATCAGCCTGTTTATAGCAGTTAGTTTGATAAGAGCTCTCTCTATATTAGAAACCATCCAAATAATAAGGACTCAGTTGAATAAATTAAGGGTCAGCCATACAATGGGATACCATGTAGCTATTAAAATTTAATGTTGTAGGAGACTATGTCATGACATGGAAAAATGCTCACAAACCATTTAAATTTTTTTTTAAAAAGGTGGATGGGCCCAGACATTTCTCCAAAGAAGACATAGGGATGGCCAAGAGTCACATGATAAGATACTCGACGTCACTCATCATCAGGGAAATGCAAATCAAAACCACAGTGGGATTTCACCTCACACCTGTCAGAATGGCTAAAATCAAGAACACAAGAAACAAGTGTTGGTGAGGATGTGGAGAAAAAGAAACCCTCTTGCACTGTTGGTGGGAATGCAAACTGGTGCAGCCACTGTGGAAAACAGTACAAAGGTTCCTCAAAAATTAAAAATAGAACTACCACAGGATCCAGTAATTCCACTATAGGGTTTTTACCCAAATATGAAAACACTAGTTCAAAAAATATATGCACCCCTACGTTTATGGCAGCATTATTTACAATAGCCAAGACATGGAAGCAGCCCAAGAGTCCATCCACAGACAAATGGATAAAGAAGATGTGGTGTGTGTGTATACACACACACACACACACACACACACACACACACACACACATATACATACAATGGAATATTACTCTGCCATAAAAAAGAATGAGATCTTGCCATATGCAACAACATGAATGGAGCTAGAGAGTATTATGCTAAGTGAAATAAGTCAGAGAGAGACAAATACCATATGATTTCACTCATGTGGAATTTAAGAAACAAAACAAATGAGCAAAGGGAAAAGAGAGAGAGAGAGAGACAAGAAACAGACTCTTAAGTACAAAGAACAAACTGATGGTTACCAGAGGGGAGGTGGGTGAGGGAATGGGTGAAACAGGTGAAGGGGTTAAGAGTACACTTGTCATGATAAACACTGAATAATGTACAGAGTGTTAGAATCACTATATTTTACACCTGAAACTAATACAACACTGTATGTTAACCCTACTGGAATTAAAATAAGAAATTAATTTTGAAAAGGTGGATGATAGGGGTGCCTGGGTGGCTCAGTTGCTTAAGTGTCTGACTCCTGGTTTCAGCTTAGGTCATAATCTCATGGGTTGCGGGATTGAGCCCAGCTCCGCACTCAGCAGGGAGTCGGCTTGAAGATTCTCTCCCTCTGCCCCTCCCCCAACTTGCCAGCACACGCGCACACGCGCTCTCTCTCTCTCAAGTAAATAAGTAAATAAATCTTTTTTTAAGAAAAGTGGATGATAGGGGCGCCTGGGTGGCACAGCGGTTAAGCGTCTGCCTTCGGCTCAGGGCGTGATCCCGGAGTTCTGGGATCGAGCCCCACGTCAGGCTCTTCCTCTGTGAGCCTGCTTCTTCCTCTCCCACTCCCCCTGCTGTGTTCCCTCTCTCGCTGGCTGTCTCTCTCTCTGTCGAATAAATAAATAAAAAAATCTTTAAAAAAAAAAAAGAAAAGTGGATGATAAAATGTTTTATATATGTAATACATATTACTATTTTCATATGCACACAATTTTTTGAGGTACATAAATATACCAGGCTTACATGAGATAGAAAGTTAGACAGAAAGGGAGTGTGCAGATTGGATCTAGATTCAAGTCCCAACTCAGCTATTTACTAGTAATTCTTTGACCTTGGCCAAGTTGCTGGACTTTGTAAAAACAGGTTTATTGAGATATAACTCACACTCTATACAGTTCACCTATTTAAAGTATACAAATCACCCTTTTTTAGCATATTCACAGGGTTGTGCAACTATCACCACAATATGATTTTAGGACATTCTATCACTCCAAAGAGAAATCCTGTACCAATTAGCAGTCACTCTCCATTCCCCCTAGTTGTCCTGGCAACTACTCGTCTACCTTGTGCCTCTATACAGTTGCCTCTTCAGGACATTTCATATAAATAGAATCATAGAATATGTGTTTTTTTGTGTCTGACTTCTTTTCCTTACCATAATCTTTTCAAGGATCGTCCACATTATAGCACTTACCAGAACGTCATTTCTTTTCATTGACAAACGATATCCCATGTACAGACATACCATGTTTTGCTTATCCATTCATCAGCTGGTGGACATTTGGGTTGTTTCTACTTTTGGCCATTATAAAGAATGCTGCTCTAGACGTTCACATGGAAGTGTTTGTGTGGATGCACGTTTTCACTTCTCCCGGGTATACATCTAGAGTGGAATTGCTGGATGAGTATAATACAAAAACATAGTTGGTCTTTGCCCATGGTTTCTGGTACAGAGCTCCTAAAACCCTTGGAATTTTCTGAGTAATAGGTGTGTGTTTTTGTTGTTATTCATAACAAGCCCCTTTCTATCACACCTGAGTTTATGCTAAGGAGGTGACTTAAGGAGGGACCCCTAGATGGCCATAAGATCGGGTTGGTCATCAGAAAGATTAAGTGATCAGAGTGGAAACTTTCAGTCCCACCCACTGACCCATGGGAAGGCGAGGTGGTGCTGGAGATGGAGTTCTATAAGATGATATTTGGAGAGTTTCCAGGTTGGTGAACATGTGAATTTGCTGGGAGGATGCTCCACACTCCTTCCCCTCTCCAAACCTTGCCCTACGCATCCCCCCCATCTGGCTATTCCTGAGTTGTAAGCTTCGTAAGAAAGCAGCAAACATAAATAAAATATTTCTCTCAGTTCTGTGAGCCATTCTAGCAAACTACTGAATCTGAGGAGGGGGTCATGGGAACCTCTGCTTTATAGCCAGTCACTCAGAAGTATGAGTGGCCTGGGACTTGGAACTGGCATCTGAGGTGGGGGCAGTCTGTGGGGACTAACCCCTTAAATACACGGAATCTGACAGGAACTCCATATAGTTAGTGTCAGAATTGAATTGTTGGACATCCAATTGGTGTCCAGAGAATTGGAAAATTGGTTGATGGGTGTCAGAGTACTCTCCAGATTAGATCATATGGTGACTCTGCTTTTAACGTTTGGGAAAATAGACAAACTGTTTTCCAAAGCAGTTACACCATTCTACATTTCTCCCCACAGCATATGAAGGTTGCAATTTCTCTATATCCTTGCCAACACTTGTTATTCTCTTTTTTTCTCCAGTTCCATGGGTTTTCTTTTCACTTTCTTGATGGTATCCTTTGAAGCACAAAAGTTTTTAATTTTGATGAAATCCAATGTATCTTCTTCTTGTTTTGTCATCCGTGCTTTTGGTGTCATACTTAAGGAGGCTTTCAGGAACCACAAGTTTTAATCCTCATGTTCTTGGTGCCAAGTATAGAACCTGGCATATAGCAGGCACACAATATTTGAGAACTGAGATGACATATCTTTCTTTATCTAAACTTAGGAATTTATTGAGCACTGGATCCATTATCTATTACTGTATAACACAGGACCTCAATTTAGTGGCTTAAAACTACAAACATTTCATTTTGCTCATGATTCAATGGGTTAGTTGAGCAGTCCTTCAGATCTGGGCTGGCCCATGTGTCTTTGCTCAGCTTATAGGATGGCAGGTGGTTGGATGATCTAGAAAGGCCTTGCTCACATGTCTGGTAGTTGGTAGAACGTCAGCTGGGATGCTTGGTTCTCCTCCAGGTAGCCTCTTATGCCCTAGCAGGCTAGCTCATGGTCATGTTAGGGTTCTAATTCCAAGTTCCAGTACCCAAGCATTTTTCATATCTCTGCTTGTATCACATTTGCTCATGTCCTATTGACCAAAGGAATTCACACAGCCAAGCCAAGATTTAAGAGATGAAGATTCCAGCTCTTCTGAGAAAGGAAGAATTTGTGGCCATTTCTGTAACTTACCACAAGCACCTTCTATTCTCCTAGCACTGTTAGGCTCTCATGGAGGATGGAAACGGAGGCCCTCTCTTCCTTCGAAGGAGCTTACAATGTCACTGTGGGCATTTGATCATTCAACAGATATGTATGGACTATCTATTA
The DNA here is from genome assembly GCF_024610735.1 of Ursus americanus. Taxonomy (NCBI): domain Eukaryota; kingdom Metazoa; phylum Chordata; class Mammalia; order Carnivora; family Ursidae; genus Ursus; species Ursus americanus. The sequence continues at coordinate 103,116,571 of NC_142164.1, forward strand.
TGTGGTATTAGGCAGAGATGTGGGCTCTTGAGATACCTCAATAAGCAGAACAAACTGCAATCCTTTCCTCCATGGAGTTTATAATCTAGTAGAAATTACAATAGGAAAAATTGCAAATAGAGTCCCAACAATTTGTTGGGACTTCTGGTGGAGGTGAACATTACTTTGATTGCACCTATATACAATCAACATTAAATCCAAGATTTAGTCCTGGGAGCAGGAGGAATGTAGAAGTCCCCTTAAGAACACACAACAAAAGACGACCAAACAAAACCCAAAACCAGCAGAAGGAAGGAAATAATAAAGATGAGAGCTGAAATAAATGATATAGAAACAAACAAAACAAACAAACAAACAAAGAAAAACCAGATCAATGAAACCAGGAGCTGGATCTTTGAAAAGATCAACAAAATTGATCCACCTCTAGCCAGACTCATCAAAAAGGGGGGGGGGGGGGTCGCAAATAAACAAAATCAGAAATGAAAGAGGAGAAATAACAACTGATATCACAGAAATACAAAGAATTGTAAGGAAATATTATGAAAAATTACATGCCAACAAATTGGACAACCTATACAGAAATACAGAAATACAGAAATTCTTAGAAACATATAACCTACCAAAACTGAAGCATGAAGAAATAGAAAATTTGAATACACCAATTACTAGCAATGAAATTGAATCAGTAAACAAAAAATTCCCAACAAACAAAAGTCCAGGACAGATACCTTTAGAGATAAATTCTAGCAAACATTTAAAGCAGAGTTAATACCTGTTCTTCTCAAACTTTTTCAAAAATGGAAGAGGAAGGAAAACATCCAAATTCATTCTATGAGGCCAGCTTACCCTGATACCAAAACCAGATAAAGATACCACAAAATTAGAGAACTAGAGGCCAGTATCTCTGATGAACATAGAGGCAAAAATCCTCAACAAAATGTCAGCAAACTGAATGCAACAATACATGTAAAAAATCACCACAATCAGGTTTATTCCTGGGCTGCAAGGGTGGTTCAATATTTGAAAATCAATCAATGTGATACATCACATCAGCAAGAGAAAGGATAAAAACCATATGATCCTTTCAATAGATAAGGGGAGAGTATTTCACAAACTACAGCATCCATTCATGATTTAAAAAAAACCCTCAACAAAGTAGGTTTAGAGGGAACAGACCTCAACATAATAAAGGCCTTATATGAAAATCCCACAGCTAACATCATACTCAATGGGGAAGAAATGAGAACTTTTCCTTTAAGGTCAGGAACAAGACAAGGATGTCCACTCTTTCCACTCTACACAAAATAGTACTAGAAGTCCTAACCACAGCAGACTACAAATAAATAAATAAATAAATAAATAAATAAATAAATAAATAAAAGGCATCCATATTGGTAAGGAAGAAGTAAAACTCCCATTATCTGCAGATGATATGATACTACATATAAAAAACCGCAAAGACTCCCCCAAAAAACTACTAGAACTGATAAATGAATTCAGTAAAGTTGCAGGATACAAAATCAATGTATACAAATCAGTTGCATTTTTATACACTAATAATAAAGCAGCAGAAAGAGAAATTAAGAGAACAACCCCATTTACAACTGCACCAAATAAAACAAAATACATAGGCATAAACTTAACCAAAGAGGTGAAAGACCTGTACTCTGAAAACTATAAAACAATGTTGAAAGAAATTGAAAATGACATAAAGAAGTGGAAAGACATTCCATCATCATGGATTAGAAGAACAAATATTGTTAAAATGGCTATACTACCCAAAGCAATCTACATATTTAATGCAATCTCTATCAAAATACCAACAGCATTTTTCACAGAATTGGAACAAACAATCCTAAAATTTGTATGGAACCATGAAAGACCCTGAATAGCCAAAGCAGTCTTGAAAAAGAAAATCAAAACTGGAGGTATCAAAATTCCAAACTTCAAGTTATATTACAAAGCTGTAGTGATCAAAACGGTATGGTACTGGGGGCGCCTGGGTGGCACAGGGGTTAAGCGTCTGCCTTCGGCTCAAGGCGTGATCCCGGAGTTATGGGATCGAGCCCCACATCAGGCTCCTCTGCTATGAGCCTGCTGCTTCCTCTCCCACTCCCCCTGCTTGTGTTCCCTCTCGCGCTGGCTGTCTCTATCTCTGTTGAATAAATAAATAAAATCTTAAAAAAAAACGGTATGGTACTGGCACAAAAATAAGACACACAGATCAATGGAACAGAATGGAAACTTCCAGAAATAAGCCCACAATTACATGGTCAATTAATCTTCGACAAAGAAGGCAGGAACATGCAATGGGAAAACGACAGTCTCTTCAACAAATGGTGTTGGGAAAACAGGACAGTTACATGCAGAAGAATGAAACTGGACCACTTTCTTACACCATACACAAAAATAAACTCAAAATGAATTAAGGATCTAAATGTAAAACCTGAAACCATAAAAATCCTAGAAGAAAGGAAAGGCAGTAATTTCTCTGACACTGACTGTGGCAACATCTTTCTAGATACGTCTCCTGAGGCAAAAGAAACAAAAGCAAAAATAAACTACTGGGACTACACGAAAATAAAAAGCTTCTGCACAGCAAAGGAAACAACCAACAAAACTAAACAACAACCTACGGAATGGGAGAAGATATTTGCAAATGACGTATCTGATAAAGGGTTAGTATCCAAACCACATAAAGAACTTATACAGCTCAACACAAAAAAACTTCAAATAATCCAATTTAAAAATGGGCAGAAAACATGAACAGATACTTCTCTTTTTTTTGAACAGATATTTCTTCAAAGAAGACACACAGATGGCCAACCGACACGTGAAAAGGTGCTCACCATCACTCATCGTCAGGGAACTGCAAATCAAACCCACAATGAGACATCACCTCACACCTGTCAGAATGGCAAAAATCATCAACACAAGAAACAGTAAGTGTTGGTGAGGACGTGGAGAAAAAAGAACCCTCATGCAAAGAAATACAGAAACACTAATTCAAAGGGATACATGCACCCCTATGTTTATCGCAGCATTATTTACAATAGCCAAATTATGGAAGCAGCCCAAGTGTCCGTCAATAGATGAATGGATAAAGAAGATGTGGTGTGTGTGTGTGTGTGTGTGTGTGTGTGTGTGTGTGTGGTGAATATATATTCATACTGGAATATCACTCAGCCATAAAAAAAGAATGATATCTTGCCATTTGCAGCAAATGGATGGAGCTAGAGAGTATAATGCTGAGCAAAACAGCCAATCAGAGAAAGACAAATACCATAGGATTTCACTCATATGTGGAATTTAAGAAATGAAACAATGAACAAAGGAAAAAAAGAGAGACAAACCGAAAAACAGACTCTTAACTACAGAGAACAATCAGATGGTCACCAGAGAAAAGGTGGGTGGGGGGATCGGTGAAATAGGTGAAAGGGATTAAGAGTACACTCACCATGATGAGCACTGAGGAATGTATAAAGTTGGTGAATCACTATATTGGACACCTGAAACTAACTTAACACTGTATGTTAAGTATACTGGAATTTAAAAAAAAAATAATTGTAAGTATTCACATATTCTGATTTTCCTATGGAAACCCTAGACCCTCTTCACAATAAATGTTCTTACCATTTGAAAAATAATAATAATAATTAAAATAATAAATAAATAAGAACACACAATAAAAGGACAGAAGATTGTAAGGTAGCCTAGGGAAGAAAAGCAGACTCCTATAGAAAATGGAAATTTGGTTTTATACTGTAAACGTGGGTTTGTATCAGTCAGGTTTCAACCAGACACATACAACAAACAAGAGATATATTTTAAGAGATTTAGTGCAAGGAAACACCTTGTGCACTTGTGGGGGCTGGCAAGGCAACTCTGAAACCCTTGGGGCAGGCTCACAGGAAGAGCAGGCTGGAAGTCAGGCATGAGCCAAAGCTACAGTCTGCAGGCAGAATTTCTTCTTCTGGCGACCTCAGCTCTACTCCTAAGGTCTTTCACTTGAATAATCAGGGTCACCCAGATAATCTAAAATAATCTCGCTTAAAGTCAAGTGATTACGGACTTTAACCACATCTACAAAATACCTTCACGGCAGCACCTAGACTAGTGTTCAGTTGAGTAACTGGGGACTAACCAGCTTCTTCAGGCCAGGCTGACACACAAAAATGACCATCACAGGGTTAGATTGCACAATGCTGTGAAGATAATAAAAACCTCTGTACAAGTTAAATGGGTGAATTATATGGCCTGGGAAATATATCTTCGTAAAGCTGTAAAAAAAGGGGGGGGGTTAATTCTGTGCTTTGGGAGATCAAATTTAAAAAAATAAATGTGGGCTCCTTTTAAAGAAAAGTCATTATGAATGTGTTTGGCTCAGCCTGGGAAGGCAGAACAAAGGCTGTAATCCATGAAAAACATGGATTAACTCACCCTAAGCCTGGCACCATTCTGCCCTCTCAGGTAGAAGTCCAGGTAATTTCTCCATGGCTTCCTTACTGCCTCTGTGCCATAGACCCACTCATGATTATACTCCCCAGCCAGTCACCAGAGGAGACAGACACTAGCAGAGCCAAAAAACAAGGTCTGTGCTAACAGCCCAGGAGGATCCTCAGGTCTGTGGGCTGCTCTGGGGATGTAGGACCTGGCACCACCTAAAAAACCGTGCTACCTCTAATAAGCTCTCCGACTCCTCTGTGGCTTATTAGAGGCTCCGGCGGCTCTGGCCTGTGGGCAGCTGTTAGAGCTCAGCTACAGAGACAAATAAGTCGGTGGAAAGTTGCAAAAAAAAAAAAATGTACAGTGAAGTCTAGACGTGTTCCAAGGATTAGGAGCAGAGTGAGATCAGTCCGGGCTGGAAGAGCTGGGCAGACACCCATGGGAAAGATGAACAAAACGTGGACGCACACGGGGCAAGAGAGAGGGCACACCACGACTGGGAACAAACAAAGGGCTAGAGGTTGGAAGAGGCCAGGCTGACTGGAACTGAGTGTTCTGGAAGGGTTGGGCAGATATGGGAAGATGGTTGCAGGGCAAGGAGTCTCTTGAAGGCTAGGGGGAGACGTGGGGACTGGATGCAAGCACACCAGTGGCCTCCAAAGTAGGGGTACACACCACAAGAGGTGGTCAGGATGATCCGCTAGGGTGGGGGAAGAAAAGATAACTTCTATTGGATTTCTTTTTGATTCAAAGAATAAGAAAATAAACTCAACTAGGGGATAAGATATGGATTGGTGCTGCCACCCTCCCCCTGTCTATGGGTCAGTCTCAAGACAAGAACAATGTTCAAATTATTTTGAAGACAGAGTGGGAGTTCCTCATCTGAAGTGATGATAAGATGATAAGCCTCATCATTTGCTTTCAACATTTCGCAACATCTCAAAGTTTTTTCCTGCCTGGTTAAAATGTGTTTACAGATTCTAGGCTCTAGTTATAATGAAACCAACCCTCACACAATGAACAGGTAATTTTGAAGAATTCCACAAAGGAAACCCTGGTTGGGAATAATATTAATAAAGCAAGAAGAATCAAACAACCAGAAAATGTTAGATTTCTCCTTCTGACAATGTAATGAATATTGCATTTCTCCTCCTTCTAGAACCTTCTTTGTCTACCATATTTGACATAGAAACAATATCACCTATTTATATCTGAAAAGAGGTTGTTCAGGGGTGCCTGGTGGCTCAGATGGTTAAGCTTCTGCCTTCGGTTCAGGTCATGATCTTGGGGTTCTGGGACGGAGTCCTGCATCGGGCTCCCTGCTCACCTGGGAGTCTGCTTCTCCATCTACCTCTGCTGCTCCCCCTGCTCATGCTCTCTCTCTCTCTCAAATGAATAAATAAAATATTTTTAAAAAGAAGAGGTTTTTCAAAGAAGTCAAAATTATCCAGGTACCTACTGGAAAAATGGATCTAAAGCTTACCCAAGTTATAGGCTGTGACTTAATACACTGGCTAATGATAGTCTGTCATATATAAACAAGTATGGACATAATAGGGGTGTGTACTGATGAAAGTACACAAGTAAAAAATTTGGAGTTCATTGCTGTAAGCAACGTAAAGGCTTTTTTCAGAGAATATTGTTTAGGATATGGGCTGTTCTAGGTTGGGTTCCCCCAGAAGCAGAAGCGGAGATGAGGATTTGAGTGACAAGTAGTTCAACCCATGGACCCAAGAAGAACTGGGAGGGCGGTGGGGACGTGAGACAGGGAAGAATACCAATGAGCAGGTTATCACTGTGGGCAACTGAGGCAAATGGACATCGGTGGAGAACCCGCTTTGTTGCTGTTCCACCACAGGGGAAAGGAAGATGGAGTAGCTCCATGCCAATTTCTGCCACCCTTGGTTAAGAACCACTCCTGCGGCATTTAGTCCCCACCCGCCCCACCCAGGTAAGCCGCGGGCTCATACTCACAGGGGCTTAGGGGAGGAAGTCACTGGCATACATGGAAATGGTGAGGTCCAAGAGATGAGGGTGGGGCACCCACAATGTCTGCTATGTAGGCTTATTTATGGCTTGACTTTTTACAATAAACATTTACTCTCTGCCTCGTTCTTTGTTTTCAAACTTTTAACTTGTCAAAGGAGCCTGTGCATGTGGGTCCTGAAGACCTTGGAAAGAGTGTGTTACCATGGGAGAGAGACGGTGCAGGCAGTCTCTTCTGTACACTTCAAGGGCATTGCATGGTACTCTCAGCCCATCATAAAGGAGCTTGTGGGCTGTTGGGTTACACAGAGGAAGGTGGTTTTTGGAAAATGTCACCTAAAAGTCTAATACGACTGCAACAACTCTAACTGCAACAGGAGATACTGAAAGGAAGGGTTGGGGATGGGGGTTCTCAGGGAGTTTCCAGAAGGTTCAGAAAATTCAAATCAGCTAGGAATGAAGGCAGGACACTCAGTGTAGCCCTAGTTCAGAAGTCAAGATGAATTAATGTTAGGTCTGTCCTAGAGGATCAGGCCATTTATGGGTCGCTGTGGGTCAGCCCAGAGAGGTCTGGGCAGCAAAGGAGACATTTTGAGGGTCTCCAGCACCAGAAAAAAGGGTGGACTTTGCCCACCCCTTGTCTACACTAAGGCCAAACATATCCTTTTACATGCTACACTTGAAACACGTGTGCTTAGAGGGATAAGCAAGCCCTATTCTATTTGGTCAACCACTTTGGTGCAAGTAGAACTTCAGGCCCAGTCTAGAAGGGAGAGACTGCCTTTTGAGAATGGAGTGCTAAAAAGAAGTTCCAGAGCAGCACGGAAAGGCAGCTAGAGCCAATGAGACTGAGACCTCATCGCTCCTACTCCCAGCCTCCCAGGGCAGGCCCATCCTAATGGCAGGAGGAATAGGCAGCTAAATACAGAGTGGACAAAAGGGGCCCTACTGGCATGTCCTCCCTGGCAACAGGCTTCATTAGGGGCAGAGAAGAGACACCCAAAGGCTATTCCTCCCACCACTGAGAGGGGAGAAACAGAGAGAGGCAGAAAGGGGATTGAGAAGGGTGCCAAAGATATGTGACCATTTCATGATTTCGTTATGCTGTTCCATTCTTAGAATGACTTAGAGGTTATGCCACAGATGACCCCTGTTAAAATACTGCTATCATTAGTATAATAACACAGGTGAAGAGGGGTGGTCAGCTAATTAATACTGTGGGACATGAAGGGAAGAGCTACAAGATACTTTAAGAGCAACAGTGTCAATGGGAAGGAGGAGGTGGTACCATAGAAGGCAAAATGATGGGAATTAATGATAGTTTCTGTGTGACAGGATGCCAGACTTTTTACATTGAACTTCACTGCAACCCTAATAGGAGATTATGTTATCTCCAATTAACAGATGAGGAAACTGAGTCACAGAGAGGTTAGGTGACTAGTTGTGTTAATTTACTGGGTCCCTTGAGAAGGAGATGCCAAGGTGGGATTGGATGTGCAAGAGATGCATGGAGGGGCCACCTGGGAAAGGCTCATGGGGAAGGAGTAGGAGAATGCAGGGTGAGCCTTCAGATGGTGATGCTGGTCTGGCCCTCCTAGAGGAAAGACAGAAAGGAACAGAAGTTCAGAGGAAGAGTGTTGGGCTGTGGCATGGCTCTAGGAAAGTCTCAGCCAGGCCAATGGGGAGTCCTCAAGCCAAGATGGCCCAGTGGAAGAGTCCCACACATCTCAGGAATGGCCTGCCCTGGTACACTGACCGAGTTCAGTCATTGGCAGGGAAGCACAGCCTGCGTGCTATGCAGCAGTGGATTTAGAAGGGGCAGGAGCTGGGACCACAGTCAATTAGGGTCCCAAAGCAAGAGGCCCAGGTGGAACACTTTTGTGGCTGCCATGATAGCCTAAAACTACACAGCCAGTGAACAGCAGGGCTACAATTTGCACTGGGACCTTTCTGACACTACACCACACTGCTCTGCCACTGTACCGAATGCATATGGTCTTGGGTATGAACTAAGTGGCATCAGAGGACTGAAGAGGGGGGTGCGTGGGTTGCTCAGCTGGTTGAGTGTCCAAGTCTCAATCTAAGCTCTGGTCTTGATCTTGGGGTCATGAGTTCAAGCCTCGTGTTGGGCTCCGCGCTGGGCCTGGAGCCTACTTCAAAAAAAAAAAAAAGGACTGAAGACAGACAAATGTCACAGACATCCCAATTCTGCTAAAGGCTCCTTCCATGCCAACGAGTGCAGTGGTGATAAAAGAGTCACTGGACGGGGCGCCTGGGTGGCACAGTCAGTTAAGTATCTGACTCTTGGTTTTGGCTCAGGTCATGATCTTGTGGTCATGAGATCAAGGCCCACATCGGGCTCTGCACGCATCATAGAGTCTACTTGAGATTCTCTCTCCCTCTCCTTCTGCCCCTCCCGCCCCTGCTCTCTCTCTAAAATAAATAAATAAATCTTTTTTTTTAAAGGAGCCACTGGAAATGTATTCTGAACTTTCTTAGATCATCTCTAGGGGCCGCACAGATTCCTACAGCACAAATTTCTAAAACTGAAATCTAGCTGGGTAACATGCGTTTTTATGAAGACATTGGAAAGATGAAAGATCTTAAATCCTATTAAAGTTGTTTTTTTTTAAGTTCTTTCCCATTCTTCTCCCATTCTCCCACAAGAATATACAAATCCACATATATTTATCGAGCACTTACTCTGTGCCAGACTCTGCATCAGGGGTTGGCTAGACCTACGGGGAATTTCCAATACAGTGGGAGAGGCAGACATTAGAAAGTAACGATGAAAAATTATGAATAAGGTTACAAGGGTGAGTTCAAAGTGCCTTGACACAGAAAGCAGGAGAGACCTAATGGAGATCGGGGTATGCATGGGGAACATGAAAAGTCTAATGCAATGAATGTCCCAAGGAGGAATGGCATTGGTGTTAGAACAAGGGCCTAGCCCAAGGTGGGTGCAGTGGCTTTCTCGAGCATGCCTAGAGCTGGAAGCCAGGCCCCTGTACTTAACCTCCCTTCTATGGTCCCTATGTATCTTCCAGCGGGCTTAGCATATCATTTTGAGGAGAGGGTGTAACTTGACTGCAATGTTTATAGTGTTTGAGTTCTTAATCCCTTGCAGTAGATTTTAAAACACACAAATAAAATAAACACACCACATGGTTTTTAAGCTTATTTTTTTCTCCTGGGAATCAAGTAGATTTAAGCTTCCTATCAGCTGGCTGTTCCAGCTATCTCAGTGTAATGATTAAAACCCACGTATTTTATGTTGCCGGTTGGTAAGATGGCAGGGGTGCTCTCCGATTGTATTGTTTAAAGGCTGTAAAGCTCCCCTATCTCCTGGTTACAAAAATGTTTGCCTTTTGGTTGACTAACTGATTTTAGGCTCAGTTGTTATACTGCTTATTCAGGTTGGAAATCATTAAACAAAATGATAGCTCTTGGTTTAAGAGACCGCCATCTAAAAACAAAATGCCGCTTGCTACTGAGTGCTCATCAGTTTCTCACTCCTATTAAAAATAATTCTTTTCCCATATGGAAGCCCACAAGATCAAGCTTTTATTAAACAGGCTCAAAGCCCTTACCAATCATCACCTCGTTAATCCTCACACTTCCCTGTTAGAAAGGGCCAAGTGTCATTACATCATGCTGGGCCAATACCAGAAGGAGTGTAGTTTGGTGGGCAATTATAGGTCTTACAGAAACAAAGAGGGTATTCAATTCCCACTGAGGTATCAAGGTTGAATCAGAGAACAATAGTATTAAAAAGCTGGAATTTCCCCTAAAGATGGAGAGGCGAGGTTTAAGAGCAGGTGCCCTGCGGTGAGCCAATGCTCTACTCAAATGGGAGCTCTGATTTTTTACCCCCTTGGGCGAGGTTTTGAACCCCTTTAGGCCCAGCTTCCTCATCCATAAAATGAACTGAATGAAAGTATCCACTTCACAGAGTGGTTATGAGAATTAAATGAGATAGCATACATGTGGCGATTAGTGGAACACTCAATAAGAATAAGAATGTTATCATTATTAAAATAAGCTAATAATAGCTTATTGTTAGGCTCATGCCTGATTCTCCAAGGGCTTTAGAGATAGGGATACTGAAGCCAGGGAGATTGCATGGTTTGTCCAAGGTCCCAGAGTTAATTAGGGACAGGTTAGGGACAGGTAGGGGAGAGAATCTAAGCCTCATCTTTCCAAGGACAAAATAGCGAAGGGAATCCAGTGATGGTATCCGGCCTCACCAACAACGTCTTTAATTCAAGTCTTGACAGACTGGAGCAGACCCATCCCCTCCCCACCCTCACCGTCTATACTGGCCCTAGAGTCAAGACCTTGTGCAAGCCATGTCATTTCTCCTCTTGAAAATGGGTGGTTGGCCTGACTCAGACTCAATCAGCAAGGAAATTTCATAGTCCATTATATATTAAAGACTGTTGCAAGGCTTTCAAATCCAAATTCAGTAATTTTTTAAAATAATGATAAATTGAGCTGGGTGCCATGGCCTCAGAGCTGAATGGTGTATCTAAGGTCATAGGTACATTGGCAGAGAGGTTCCTGTGGAACGGGTGTATAAAGCAGTTATGAGCTTTGCCTGCCTCTCTACGTGTGTAGCCTCCAAGCCTGACTCTCTGACCCCCAAGACTCTGAAAGCTATTTAATATTTTGAATAAACCCCTTAAGCTAGAGAGAGTGGATTCTGATGCTGACAACTAAAACTCTGATGGAGTCAGAACAGGATATGTTTAAAATTCACCCAATGATGTTGCCACAATTCCCAAAAGGTTCAGAATCAATGTCTCAGGATATATTTTTCAAAGTTAAAAGGAAGTCTTTCAAACGTTAGCAAAATAAGAATGTTTTTAGGGGTTTCTGGGTGGCTCAGTCAGTTAAGCATCCGACTCTTGATCTTGGCTCAGGTCTCAATCTCAGGGTGGAGAGTTCAAAAACTGCTTTTGTTTCTTCCACATGCATTTACCTCCGAGAATGCCAACAATCTCTACGCTGAAGAATGTTTGTAGGCAAGGAATCTGTTGAAAGAGAGATTCCTACTTTGCAATGAGATTTTGCAAGTACAATTCTGGCTGTTTCTTCCATGGCATGTATGAAAGCGTCGTCAGAAGATGCTGGATACTGACCTATAAGAAGAACCTCAAAGTCAGACCTTTCCCTTCACTAGCACCACCAGTCTTACTGTAAATTTTGTCATTGTGAGGCTGAAACACCAGCCTCATATACAATACACTCAATGTAATCAGAAATCTCCAGAAGCCCTAACACAGTGTTTTATAATCTGCACTGGCATGATGAAAACTATTTGGGGTTATCAGAAATCTCCCTAGAAAGGTAAGGGAATAGAAATGTCATTGAAAACAAAAATATCACATGCATGAATATTTTAACAGACGTAAGTAAAAAAGTTTGCCCACTTCCTTCCATTATATAACAGACAATGGTAAGTGTTATACAATTAGAGATGGTGCCATGAATTTCAGGTTTATTGAAGTCTGGACAAAGACCCCCTCTAGTGAAGTTTCAACTTACTTTCACAAGAACAATTTGTAGGCTCATAATTTCAGTCGTACATTTATATTTTATCTTACACTGAGGCTGTTTTTTAAAAAACCTGTACTTAGGTGGCTCAGTCAGTTAAGCATCTGACTCTTGGTTTAAGCTCAGGTTGTGATCTCAGGGTCATGAGGTTGGGCCTTGCGTCGGGCTCCATACTCAGTGTTGAGTCCGCTTGAGATTCTCTCTCTCTCCCTGCCTCTCCCACTTGTGTGCACTCTCTCTCTTTCTCTAAAATAAATAAATAAATCTTTTTAAAAAAAATCTGTACTTCAAAACCCTAAAGAGTCGACATACAAAAAAACCTGTTAAAACTAATAAAGTCACCAAAGTTGCAGGATACAAAATGAACACGTAAAAAACTGCTGCGTTTCTATACACTAACAGTCTGAAAAGGAAAGTAAGAAAACAATTCCATTCACCACAGCACCAAAAAGCATAAAATACTTAGGAATAAACCCAACCAAAGACGTGAAAGGCCTGTACACTGAAAACTACAAAACACTGCTGAAAGAAATGAAAGAAGACACAAATAAATGTAAAGACATCCCGTGTTCATGGACAGGAAGACTTAATATTGTTAAGATGTCCATATTCCCCAAAGTAATTTACAGATTCAATGCAATTCCTACCAAAATCCCATCAGTATTTTTTGTAGGAATGGAAAAAAATGCTGTAATTCATACGGAAGCCCAAGCGACCTTAAATAGCCCAAACAATTTTCAAAAAGGACAAATTTTGAAAAAGTGTGACAGACTCACATTTCCTGATTTCAAAACATATTACAAAACCACAGTAATAAAAACAGTGAGGTCTGGCATAAGGATAGATATATTAATGGAATACAGAGCCCAGAAATAAACCCTAACTTATATGGTCAAATGATCTTTGACAAGGGTGCCAAGAACAGTAAATGGAGAAAGTACAGACTCTTCAACAAACAGTGTTAGGAAAACTGGATACCCGCATGCAAAAGAATGAAGCTAGACCTTTATACTACCTAAAAAATAGACTCAAAATGGATTAAAGACCTATAGGTAAAACCCTAAACTATAAAACATTTAGAAGAAAACACAGGGAAAAAGCTTCCTGACATTGGATTTGGCAATAATTTCTTGAACGTGACATATATACACACAGAAAAAACAGGCAACAAAAACAAAAATAGACAAATGGGACTACATCAAACTCAAAAGCCTTTCTGAATCAAAGGGCACAATCAACAGAGTGAAAAGGCAACTTCAGGAATGGGAGAACATACTTACAAATCATCTATCTGATAAGGGGTTAATATCCAGAATATATATATATATATATATATATATATATATATATATATATAAAACAACTGTAACTCAACAACAAAAAATTAGATAACCTGATTTAAAAATGGGCAATGGATTTAAATAGACACTTTTCCAAAAGTGATACACAAATGGCAGATCGGTAGGGGAAGAAAGGGATAAAGAAAGGGGGGGGTAATCAGAAGGGGGAATGAAGCATGACAGACTATGGACTCTGAGAAACAAACTGAGGGCCTCAGAGGGGAGGAGGGTGGGGGAATGGGATAGGCTGGTGATGGGTAGTAAGGAGGGCACGTATTGCATGGTGCACTGGGTGTTATACGCAACTAATGAATCATCGAACTTTACATCGGAAACCGGGGATGTACTGTATGGTGACTAACATAATATAATAAAAAAACATTAAAAAAACCCAAATGGCCAACAAGCATATTAAAAGATGTTCAACATCAGGAGTTATCAGAGAAATACAAACTGAAACTACAATGAGATATCATCTCATACCCACTAGGATGACCACTAGTCACACTAGTGGTCACACACAGACACACACACAGAACATAACACACACACAGAAAATAACAAATGTTGGTGAGAATGGGGAGAAACTGAAACCCTTGTACGTTGTCAGTAGTATTGTAAAATGATGTAACTCCTGTGGAAAACAACAGAGATTCCTCAAAAAGTTTAAAATAATACTACCATATGATCCAGCCATCCCATTTCTGGGTATATATCCAAAATGACTGAAAGCAGGGTCTCAAAGAGATATTTGCATACTCCAGTTCATAGCAGCACTAATGACAATAGCCAAGATGTGGAAGCAACCAAATAAACGGCTGTCAGTAGATGCATGGATAAACAAAAGCTGGTGTACACATACAATGGAATATTATTCAACCTTAAAAAAAAGGAAATCCTGTCACATGCTACCACATGGATGAACCTTGAGGTCATTCTGATAAGTCCAACAAGCCAGTCACAAAAAGACAAATACTGTATGATTCCACTGATATGAAGTCTCTACAATGCTCAAATTCATTCAGACAGAAAACAGAATAGTGGTTACCAAAACCTGGTGGGGAGGGAGAAAAGAAGAGTTGTTTTCTAATGGGACAAGGTTTCAGTTTTGCAAGATGAAAAAGTTCTGGATAACGGTCTCACAATAATGCAAATGTATTTAACACTATTGAACTGTACACTTAAAGATGGTTAAGATGGTAAATTTTATGTATTTCTTACCATAATGAACAAAAGACAAAAATTTGTACTTCAAAAAAAAAAAACCTAAAAGTGCATATCAAATCCAGAGTCCTGTATCATAAGAATGTACCCCATTAGCATTTAAGAATATACCAATGAAGACAGTTCCATATTGATAGTTTTTCTTGCCTTATATTTACTCTATAACTGGGGTATCAGACTTTGGTTTCCAATTCAAGTGACCCTCCCCTTCCCCTCAGTACTGTCTGGAATGTAATACTTAACCCCTTACCTGCCCAGACTCATAGAAGTACATCTATTCCTGCCCTCCTGTCATCCCCTCACATACTAAGAATCCCTTGGGATTTTTGGAGTGCCTGGGTGGCTCAGTCAGTTAAGCCTCTACCTTTGGCTCAGGTCATGATCTCAGGGTCCTGGGATCAAGCCCTGCATCAGGCTCCCTGCTCAGCAGGGAGTCTGCTTCTCCCTCTCCCTCTGCCCCTCCCCTCCACTTGTGCTCTCTCTTGCTCTCTCTCTAATAAATAAATAAACTCTGTAAAAAAAAAGAATCCCTTGGGATTTTCAGTGTTCAGCCTGAAAATTCCTGCCTCTCTTTGTGGGAGTCAGAACCCTCTTGACATTGGAGAATACTGCAATCACCCCCAGTTTGCCACTAGACCACCAAGCCAGGAAAACAGTGCAGTTGATGGGACCACTTGTCCCCATTACAGCTGCCAAAGAAGAGTGTAGACTAAGTTACATGATATGAAAAAGAACAAACCCAGTGGCTAGGGCACTTTGGACCCATCCACACTGGCACTTTACCAGGCTAAGCCTGTCCTCAGGAGGACTACACTGAGACAAGTTTATTGGTGCCCCATACTCTAGACCTAGGAATACCACTTCTTTAAAAAAAAATTATTGAAGTATAGATGACACACATTGTTACATTAGCTTCGGGTGTACAACACAGTGGTTCAACAACTCCATACATTATGCTATGTCCATAGGTACAGAAGTGTACCTACCATCGTCACCACACAATGGGGAAGGTGGTGAAGGGATGGATAAAATGGGCAAAGGGGAGTGGGAGATACAGGCTTCCAGTTATGGAACGAGTAAGTCATGAGGATGAAAAGTACAGCACAGGGAATACAGTCAATGGTAGTATAAAAATATTGCATGGAATACCACTTCCGATTCAAAGCTGCAACCAGCCTACTGCTCTAGTCTTGCCCACCACTGCATACTAACAGCATTGCAGGATCCTTGTTGCCATTCTCTACCTCCAGTGTGTACTCTGTGTCACCTAGGTCCACTTCAATAGGTTTTAACTCCGAATCTCAGGAAGAAGGCTTGGTGTTGACAGTACCTTGGCCTTTTTATGCTAATTTTCCCATCCCTCTGCCAGCAACCTTCAAACTCTGTATATATCATAAGTGTGGTGAAGAAGTAAGAAGGAAAACTGATCTGTCTTTTTTGTGGAAGGGGTGGGATGAAAGTAGGGTCAGGTAGAAGTATCAGGGTGGGAATATTCACAGAATATTCTTCACCAAAGTTTTATCCCCAGCCACCTGGTTTACCAACTCTGAAAAGCCCAATGATCTTCCTTCAGTACTCCAATCTTTCTCATCCCTACGTTTCTTTCTGGATCTCTAGTTCTGTCTTTGAAGATGTCCTATTAAGTGTTCACTGAGTTGAACTGCAGGTAAGGTTGGAGAGACAAGGGTTATTTCAAGCTTCCTCAGCTTCAGATCAACTGTCAATGTATTTTAATAAGGCACAATTACCCCTCAAGGCAGTGGAAGATGGGTTCATTCCAGATTTGGCAGTTAGGAGTCACCCTAAGCCTTAAAGGTCATCACCTCCCAGAATTCCTTGCCTGGATCTTAGTAGAGAATGTGCTCCATTTTGGAGAAATGTAGCCATAACCAGAAAAGGTCTGTGTGTGTGTGTGTGTGTGTGTGTGTGTGTGTGTGTTGTGGGTGTAGTCACATAACCCAGCTGTGGGCAGAAGGAAGATGTAGAGGCTGAGAACCAGGACAGGGATAGAATGACCCTTGGGTGGCCTCAAGTGCAGAAGAACCAGTTCTGAGTTCTTCACAGGGCAGGTCAAGGACACCTTAATACTGGCTTATGCCTTAGCACTTCCTGGAAGACAATGGACATTTTCCTGGAAAACAGCTTACAGTCTAAAACCTTTACAGTCTAAAACCTTTACAGGTTTTGAAGTTACAATATGGATTTGAAAATGTGTCCAACATATGTTGTGACATGGTGATATGTGACATGATGGTGATGTTGTCTTCCAACTAAAAAACTAGGCAACATTTTAAGTGTTAACAACTTTGACCATTTAAACCACACAACATCCTGTGAGATATGTAGAATTATCTCCACTTCATTAATGAGGGAACTGAAATCCAGAGAAGTTTCCCCAAATTTGCATGACTGGTTAGCAAAAGGTATGGTTTTCAAACCCAGGTCTTCCAATCCTTTGTGTGCCCATGATACCATGACACAGCAGCACCTAGAATTTCCTGCTTTCTTCCTTCACCCCTGTTAAAGAAAAAATTATTTGGACACTTGTTAAAGATGGTAAGGAAGGCTGTTCTAGAAGGGGCCTATTGCAATAGGGGTTTTGCAGGAGAGGAGACAGATTGGGCTCAACTCCAAATACAACAAGGACAAGTGAAGATTTATAGCCAAGGAGCAAGGTGAAGTCAGTGGATGGAAAATTACTAAGAGGAACCATCAAAGCTAGCAGGATTTTTGCTAGACCAACTCAACAGGATTCTTGCTGAAGGCAGGCCAGGGTATGAGAGATATCAAGGGTAGAGACGGAAAAACTTGATCAGAGATCAAAGATGATCAGATACCAAGGATGGAGGTTTTCAGTAAACTTACTCAGCAGGATTCTTGCTAAAACTAGACTAACCAGGCCAAGAACTGAGCCTAAAGCCAAGGCCTAGTCAGAAAGAGAACTCAGAGGAAACTGACTCAAGTTTGGTCAAGGAGAGAGTCTTTGCCAGCCCTTGAGATGGTGGTGGGGGTGGCCATTGTTGGGGGACAGAGATGGACGACAGGCCTATAGTAAGGGAAATGGGCAGAAAAACTGGCCAGACCAGTGAATAGCTCACCAATGATGGAGATGTGAGGAAGGGCCAACTCCCACATGTTCCCAGATACGTATGGTACAACCTTAAAAAGCTGGAAAAGTTTTGGTTGAAGATACTAGATTTGAGGAGCTATATCTTCTATAGTATTGTACATTAGAATAGCAATTATCCTCATTCTCCGACTACATAGGTCAAGGCTTGTTAGTTCAACAGATTTGAATAATGAGTTCAGAGTCAAAAGCTGATCCCTGGGGGTGCCTGGGTGACTCAGTCGTTAAGCGTCTGCCTTCGGCTCAGGGCGTGATCCCAGAGTTCTGGGATCGAGCCCCACATCGGGCTCCTCCACTGGAAGCCTGCTTCTTCCTCTCCCACTCCCCCTGCTTATGTTCCCTCTCTTGCTGGCTGTCTTTCTTTCTGTCAAATAAATAAATAAAATCTTTAAAAAAAAAAAAGCTGATCCCTGGGTGATTCCATTTGGTAAACATGTGGTATGGCAGTTATTGTTCTCAATTCTTCACCCTTCCCTACATCATACTCTGTCTTGAGGCTTTGTAATTCCTCTCACTGGAAGCAGAGTATATTTCCCCACCCCACTGATACTGGACGTGGCCATGTGGCTTCCTTTGGCCAATGGGATGTTAGCAAATGTAATGCAAACAAGGCTGAAATGCACCTTTGTGGTTGGGCTTGTTCTCTTGTGTTTCTGCCATTTTTGTGAGCAGGACGTGTCCCACGTCTACATGCTAGTTCAAAGAGGATGAGATACCCCTCGGATACACCCAGACTCAACGTGCTTCTTAAATTCAATCCCTGTCAAGGCTAGCCTGGATATAGAGGCATAGGTAGCGTAAGTATCGAGCGGTGCGTGTGTCACTGCACGCAAAAAGAGGCTTCAGCACGCATCCTCCACCATGATGAGATGCAGCTCCCATGTGTCTACACGCATATCAATATTAAGGGAATTTCTCTTCCTTTTTATAATTTGAAATTTTTTTCTTTTTCAAGTTTTTATTTAAACTCCAGTTAACATACAATGAGTATTAGTTTCAGGCACGGAATAGAGTGATTCATCACTTGCCTACAACACCCGGTGCTCATCACAAGTGCACTCCTTACTCCCCATCACCCATTTAGCCCATCTCCCCACCCACCTCCCCTCCAGCAACCCTGTTTGTTCTCTATTGTTAAGAGCCTGTTTTATGGTGTGCTTCTCTTTTTTCCCCCTATGTGCACCAGTTTTGTTTCTTAAATTCCACATATGAAGGAAATCATATGATATTTGTCTTTCTCTGGCTGACTTGCTTCACTCAGCATAATACTCTTTAGCTCCACCCATGTCGTTGCAAATGGCGAGATTTCGTTCTTTTTTATGGTTGAGTGATATTTCATTATTATGTATATACCACTTCTTCTTTACCCATCTGCTTCCACTTATGTATGTATGTATGTATGTATGTATGTATGTATTTTAGAGAGCAAGCGTGTGCAGGAGCAAGGAGAGGGGTTGGCGGGGAGAGAGAGAGAGAAACAGATTACCCACTGAGGGTGGAGCCTGACTCAGGGCTCTATCCTATGACACTGAGATCATGACCCAAGCGGCAGACACCTAACTGACTGTGCTACCCTGGAGCCCCCCTTCCTTCTTCTACTAAATTGTAGGATACCTGTTTCTACAATGCCCATAACTAGAATGTTGTGACTGACATGCTTGTTTCCCTTCTAAATGGGTGACATCTAAGAACCCAATTTCCTCTTGGATATTCAGATGTGACTAGAAGCTTCCATGACATAGAGATAGCTGTGGTGATTATGAAAAGAATTGGATATGGGATCAGACCAGTGCTGTGCTATAGCTGACTTGCACCAGATTACAAGAGGCGATTGTTAAATTTTCAGGAATTTGGCAGGCCACTTGTCAGGCACAGTCATTATTAAATATTAAATTACAGAAACTTACCCTGGACCTCACCCTGCAGCTCAACCCTGCCCTCAGTTCCAGGGCCCATCCTGCGAGGAGGCCACTGCCACAGGCCACCTGACTGTGGGTGCATCCTGGTTATGGTTCCTGGACTGCTCCTTGTGCTGGAGCTCTGCCTGTATAGGAGACCTGACGTGGTGGGCTGTAATCCTCAGGTCCTCCTTGGTCTGGGGTCTTGCTTTGCTCTGGAAAATCACCCTTCCAGATTCTCATGTCTTTTCCCAGACCCAGCAAGTGGCAAGAGCTTTCACAGCCCTCAGAAGAGCTGGATGCTGACTGCTTTCCCTGACCCTAACACTAGCATAACTCCTAACCCTAATCTCTAACCTCTAACCCTAAACCTTACTCTAACTCCTGACAGCTAACTCTCATCCAAACCTCTAACGCTAACCCAAAACCCTAATTCAAATGGTCACCCAAAGCCTTAATGCTAATCCAAACACTAAACTCTAGCCAGCCCTCTAACCCGAAACCCTATTACATGACTCTGATCCCAACCCTAACCCCAATGCCTTTCTCTAGGGTCTTCTGCTCACCTGCAGCAACTTCTCCCTCATGTTCCATCCCAGGACAGCAGCTTTTCCAGAGAAGGAATAGTTACTATTGCCCAGAACTCTTTCAGCCAGGCAAAGCCAATCAGCTGGAAACTCTTGGGTCACCTCTTGGACGTTCCTCCAAGTAATTGAGCTATTTGGGTCTCCCTTTCCAATCCCAGCACCTCCCTTCCTGCTTCATCCTGCTCCAGGAATGGGTCATTCTCCAGCTCAATCCTGAGACAGAATGACAAGCTTCAGTCACCTGGGAAGTTAATTTAGGAGGAAAAACTCTTGCTCCATAACGTTCATTAAACTCAGCAGTGCAAACTCTGGGGCCAGCCTGCTCAGCCACTTAAATCCTGGTGTAACCCAGGCAAGCTACTTAACTTCCCTGTGCCTCAATTACTTCCTCTATAAAATGGGTTTAATAAGAGTACCTTTCCTATAAGGTGGCTGAAAGGATTAAATGAGTTAATATATAAAAGCACTTAGAACAGTACCTGGCACCATAGTAACCACCAAATAAGTGTTTGCTTTTGTCAACATAGTATGAGTATTGCCAAAAACAGTATACATTTTCCTCTTCAGACTCCCACTTGCTTTTATAATGGGGGGGGGAACTAAACATGCTTGTTTTAGAAATTTTACGAAGAACATAAAAGTATAAAAAGGAAGAAAAATAGCCCACGTCCAGCCAGTTACTTACATTGCAAGGACAAAGGATAATTTGACTTTACTAACAGTTTGCATTTTAGTAGATTTCCAATCGCTGCAGCCCTGCCCAGCCAAGCAGAGCTGTACTTTATTTTTATTTTGCTTTTGGCACTCAAGTGTAATTCCAGGCATAACATAGGGTCTCTGTATGTTTGTCTTTCCCACCAGGTTGGAAGCTCCTAGAGGAGAGGAACAGTGTCTCTTTAATCTCAGCATTCCCTGTAACACTTGGCAGAGCCAGGCCAGAAAAGATGCCCTCTAAATGGCAATATGCCTGCTTCCTCCCAGCTCTACCACTCTGGAATTCTGCTCATGCCTCTTTGCTCAGAAAGGCAGGTTTTTAGCAGAACTATCTTTGAAATAAAATGTAAGAAAAGAATCCCCCATTTTGAATTTGGTGGGATTCTGCACTACCTCTCACACTTGGAAAGAAAGTTTTCCTCGACTGGGTAATTTCAAACATTTTTTTTTCCACAGGGTACATGGCTCATTAAAGTGGTGATTTTCCACTTGCAGGTACAAAAATGAAAAAAGGGCCGGCCAAAGCCGTGCCCCAAAGAAACATGGCATCTGTTCTGAGTTTTCTTATTTCTGCTAGCTGCCTGCTTAAGAGCATGAACCAATGGAGGGCTCTTTCTCAACAAAGATAACTATAATCAACATTGTTCCCTCTCTTAAGTAAGTTTACCAACTGGCAGCAAGCACCATGCCAAGCAATAAAGTAAGAAATGGAAACATGAGGTTTCATGTAGCAGGAATGTGGAGTTTTTTTTTAACTCTTTAAAGAAGAATTTGGAAGGAGCAAGAGAGAAGATTGAACAGACATGTCAATTTCAGAGATAATCTTGCTTTCCACCCAAGCCCACTTCTGCCCTCGCCTTTCCCTTTGATCTTCTTTCCAGTTGGCCTAGTGTTCACAGCAGAGAGAGCTGATCTAACCGAGCTTTTCCCTTCCCAGAAAGGCCTTTTGTGATGTTTCCGTGCAAACTCAATATTCTTACTGGAATTGAAGTAGGGGACAGATGCAATAAAAGAGTGAATGTGCAAGTTTACAATCCAAAAGAAGAACAGCCTCTTCCTCCAAACTATGAGCAGCTTTTAAATCACATGGAACATCAGCAGAGGCAGAAAACGTATGTATGCGTTATGAAAGAAATGCTTATATATTACATAAATCTGTACATCAACCTCCAAAAGCTGATCATTAAGAAGTAGAAGAAAGTAATCAAGGCTTGTCTCTGTATACCAAAACCCAGGAAAGTGAAGGGCTGTCCTGTCATTTGTGTTTTTCCTCCTCCTTAACAGATTCTCTCCCCTCTTCCCCAAGCATTTTACCAGGCTATGTTTGGAATAGACGTCAGAGCTAAGAAACCAAATGCAAAGCAAGACTTTCCCAAGGGTGCCATCTGGTGGTGCTTCTATGTATTACAACATTGCTTTGACCTGATGCAGACAGTTGGAAGCAAGAGGCAAACAACTTGGAATCAGCCGTCTCCTGATTTAAAGAGTTGAACCTTTGGGACTTGGCATTGGCTTGTATATATCAAGTGTTGAATACACAGGTGTTGAGAGAAAGTGCTACCACAAGGTGGAAATCATACATTAGGAAACAGAAAAAACCTTGGGTCATCCTGAACACTCAGCTGGTTTCATGAAATCAGCACTTTTTTTTTTTTTTCCGGTAAGGAACTATGAAAATGATTACAAAAGTCTACTGGGGAGAGATGTGTGAAAACACAACTTCTAGGGAAAGGACTTAGAATCACTGCATTTTAGAAACAGAAGAATCCCTTGAGCTGTGGGCTGCTTAACCTGGGGACCATGAACCTGCTTTAGGGACAGTGAACTCCTTAAAATTGAACATAAAAAGTGGTATGTTGGCACATACGAGCATTTTCATATAAAGAGGATCCCTATTTTTTATGAGATTCTCAAAGGAGTCCATGGCCTATAAAAGGCTAAGAATTAATGCTTGAGACTGTAACCTAACCCTCACACCCTGGAAGAAAATTCTGTCTACAACAGCCTTGACAAATTCAGTTACTCTCCCTTCGGACTTGACTGTTGTGGAGACATAGTTGCTTTGAGGCAGATGTTCAATGGCAATTGCTTCTAAACATTTGGAAGTTTTAATATGGAATTGGACTCTGCTTCCCTAGAATGTCAACCCACTGGGCTCAGTTCCACTCTACCCTACCAGAGCACAGTCTAGTCTTCGAAATGGCATCCATTCACACACGTGGTTATAGCATGGATGTGCTTCCTCCAAGCCTCTCCGTTTCCTGACTAAACCCACCCCGCTCCAACAGCTTTCATTCATGCGCCATGGTTTTCAGATCCTCCCTTTCTCAGGTACCCTCTCCCTTTTTTTGCAACAGCGCTTCTTTGAAAACTTGACCTACAAAACTGAACGCACCCCTCCATGACAGCCCCTTCTACCTACAGATTGCCTGACTTGAATTTGTTTCACAAGCGGCAGTGACTCTTTCCTATTTCGGCCCCTTCTGGTTTAACCAAGAGTCTTTTACCCTTTCCAGTTTAAAGAGCACTCCCTTAGTAAACAATAAAAAGGGGGGGGGGACAAATCAGGAGTTGTGTGATCCTTTCTCTCTGCCATTTGTTTTTATCATTTCACTTATCCCAAGCAGACCCATCCTTTCCTCATTTTCTTTCTGGCTCAAATAGTGCATTAAAGCTTTTTTACAGCTACATTAGTATCATTCTAAGATCTGAGCTTAGTCTGGTCTTTTGATTTCTGATGAATTTATGGTATGTTTGTGTTTCTCTTTCAAGGATGCCAGGTTTCGGCTTTTAGATGTATCCCTTTAAAAGCAAAGCTCCTGGAGAGCCCTATCTGCAGCCTGGATGGCTGCCTTCCATGTCCCCATTTCCTCTCTTCCGCAGCTTCCTGTGCGGCTCGGCATCATGAACGGTTGTTTTAGCAACCATCTTCTCTGGCTCATCTCTACCTTTTGGACTGTCTGGCCATGAGCTCATGCCCATACTTTTTTTTTCTTTTTTTTTAAGTTTTATTTATTTTTTTAAATAATTTTTAAAGCTTTATTTTTTAATGTTTTTTTTATTATATTATGTTAGTCACCATACAGTACATCCCCGGTTTCCGATGTAAAGTTCGATGACTCATTAGTTGCGTATAACACCCAGTGCACCATGCAGTACGTGCCCCCCTTACTACCCATCACCAGCCTATCCCATTCCCCCACCCCCCTCCCCTCTGAGGCCCTCAGTTTGTTTCTCAGAGTCCATAGTCTCTCATGCTTCAGTCCCCCTTCTGATTACCCCCCTGCCCATACTTTTTTAAGTTTTTACAAATCTTCTTTCCTAAACTCTGGGAACATGCCTGGGGATCGTTTTCTTGACTAGGTCAAATTGTCCCTGTCCTTTTCACCTGCTTCCCATCACTCTCACTGTCACCTCCCTGACGACAACTAGGACTGTTGTCGTCAGTTCTCACGCCTTCATTAGCACCTCAAGGTAATGAAAGGTAAACTGAAGAGACAGCAGTGAACGATCAAGACCAGAGACGAAACTAGGAAGAAAGGGATAGAAAAGGCAGTTCCAGAAGGAATTCCACAGAACGCTGGCCGCATCTCACAGCCTTCCTCTTGGGCTCAGCCTGGCGCAAGGGGGGCAGAGATGCATCCTCAGAGAACCGGGCGGGGCTCCAAGATCCATCAACAGAATGAACAGAAAATGTACAAGGTGAGGGGTGGGTGGAAGCTCTGGCCTCCTTCTTACCTTGGGGACACTAATTCCTGACCACCAGCAGCACAAGTCTTCTGGAATCTCACAAACTGGAGGACGGGGCCTCTTAATTCTTTGGCTGAGATTATCCTGGAAATCCCGCCGGGCTGAATAGGCCGACTGAAGGCATCAGGGCCTGCAGCAGAGGAACTGAGCACCGCCAGGGACAGAGCTTGCCCTCCAGCTGCACACAAGCAGACCCACCTCACACCAGCTCTGCAGGCAGCCAGCAACTGAGTGTGAGAGATTGTCCTTATGAACAATTCCCAGCCTGCTGGGAGACACATTTGGTGTCCTGCCCAATTGACTCAGCCCTCACCAGTCCCACACATGTACATAGCTTTTTATTTTTTTTAAAGATTGTATTTACTTATTTGAGAGAGGGAGAGAGAGGGAGAACAAGCATGAGCAAGGGAAGAGCCAAGGGAGAGACCGACTCCCCGCTGAGCAGGTAGCCCAACGTGGGGCTCGATCCCAGGATCCCAGGATCATGACCTGAGCTGAAGGCAGATGCTTCACCAGCTGAGCCACCCAGGTGCCCCAACTAGATAGCGTTTTATTGCCAGTGTCTGCAACTCTGCCTGGGGCTTCTCCAGCTACAGAGGGTGCTCCCCACAAATCCAGAGTAGGCCAAAAGTTCCAAGGAGCAACCCTCAACCATTGATAAAAGGGATTTAATGGCAAAACACCCCAACCTCTCACTGCCAAGTGGGACAATCCAGAGATATGTGCAACACGGTCTCCCAGATGTCCCCAGCAGTCCTGCACCTGGTGGCCCATAGTGGCAACCTGCTCACTGACACTGAACACTTACTTTGTATTGGCTGCCATCCCTTCTCATCTCTTCTCCACTTCCCAGCCGACGCTTCCTGGCATCACCTGCCACGTAAACCGCTTGCACCTGAATCCTAGACTCAGGACTCCCAGGGGGGACTCAAAACACCTCCTAATTGTACTTGTGCAAATCACATCACCCCTTCCCTCAGGGCTCACAGAATGACCAGTTGGGACCATTGTTCTGCAGCCTCTCCAACCCCTGACTCGCCATCTCACTTCGAGCCTCCTCAGGAAGGGGGGGTCTCAGGAAGTGGTTTCCATGCTTTTCCACCCCTGTTCACGAGTGCACGCCTGATTGCACTGATGAAGCACTCCCAGGGACCCTGTCTACAACCCAGCCTGACCGCCCACCCTCACTGCCCTCTTGCCAGCCTCCGCCAGGCACTAAGCAGTGGTTCCCAAGGATCCCCCCATCTGAACTGCCTGGGGAGCATGTTGACAATGAACTTCCCTGGGCACTACCAGCTGAATCAGAAGGTCTGCAGATGAGGCTCAGGAATCAACATTTTAAACAATTTTCAAAGGATCTTTTAGAGGCTGAAGTTCGAGATCTGCTGCTCAGCTGTGTGAGCAGCAAGCACTCAGCATCATCAATTTACCCCACTTAACAGCTCGCCCTTGTTCAGCAAAACCCACAGCACTTAGTGGATAATGTCAAGTGCTTCCTATAATGGTCTGCTCCTTTCACTGTTCCGTTGTGCCCTCCCCGTGGTTCTGTGTGCCTTTCCTGCCCTCTCAGCTTCTAACATTGCTTCGCCCATTGTGCAGACGGCAGATGTGCCTGGGTTTTTCTGTTCCCCAGAGTGGAGCTTAGCCAGTGACTGCCAGGCGTGGGCATCTGAAGGCCCAGCTACCTTGCCTGGATCTGGGATAAACTCTTGGAGTGTAACCTACCCTCAAGAGCTCCCCTGAGGCCGGGACTTCACTCAAGATCATCCCTTGCTCATCTTGAAAAAGAAGAACAAACCAGAGGTTTCACGATCCCACATATCAACATATACTACAAAGTTATAGTAATCAAAACAGTGTGATACTGGCACAAAAATAGACACACAGACCAATGGAACAGGATATGGAGCCCAGAAACAAACCCATAATTACACGGTCAATTAATCTTTGACAAAGGACGCAAGAATACACAATGGGAAAAAGTCTCTTCAACAAATGGTGTTGAGAAAACTGGACAGCTACATGCAAAAGAATGAAACTGGACCACTTTCTCACACCAAACACAAAAATAAACTCAAAATGGATGAAAGATCTAAATGTGAGATCTGAAACCATAAAAATCCAAAAGGGAGCACAGATATTAATTTCTCTGACATCGGCCACAGCAACGTTTTTCTAGGTATGTCTCCTGAGGCAAGGAAAACAAAAGCAGAAATAAACTATTGGGACTACATCAAAATAAGCTTCTGCACGGTGAAGGAAACAACCAACAAAACTAAACAACAACCTATTTAATGGAAGAAGATATTTGCAAGTGACATATCTGATAAAGGGTTAGTATCTAATATATAAAGAATTTCTATAACTCAACAGAAAAAACACAAATAACCCAATTAAAAAATGGGCAGAAGACATGAGCAGACATTTCTCCACAGAAGACATCCAGATGGCCAACAGCCACATGAGAAGATGCTCCACATCACCCATCATCAGGGAAATGCAAATCAAAACCACAATGAGATAGCACCTCACACCTGTCAGAATGGCTAAAATCAAGAACACAAAAAACAACAAGTGTTGGCGAGGATGTGGAGAAAAAGGAAGCCTCTTGCACTGTTGGTGGGAATGCAAACTGGCGCACTCTGGAAAACAGTATGGCAGTTCCTCAGAAAATAAAAATGGAATTACCATTTGATCCAGTAATCCCACTACTGGGTATTTACCCAAAGAATATGAAAACACTAATTTGAAAAAAGATATGCACTCCTATGTTTATTGCAGTATTATATACAATAGCCAAGATGTGGAAACAGCCCAAGTGCCCATCGATAGAAGAACAGATAAAGAAGATGTGGCGCGCATGCACGTGCGCGCACACACACACTATAACAGAGTATTACTCAGCCATAAAAAAGAATGAAATCCTGCCATTTGCAACATCATAGAGCTAGAGAGTCTTATGCTAAGTGAAAAAAGTCAGAGAAAGACAAATACCATATGATTTCACTTATATGTGAAGTTTAAGAAACAAAACAAAGAAGGAAAAAAGAGACAAAAATTGACTCTTAACTATACAAAACAAACTGATGTCAGAGGGGAGGTGGGTGGAGGGATGGGTGAAACAGATGATGGGGATTAAGAGTACACTTATCGTGATGAACAATAAGTAATGTATAGAAGGGCTGAATAACTAGTGTACACCTGAAACTAATATAACACTGTATGTTAACTATACTGGAATTAATTTTTTTAAAAAAGGATCACCGTTGCTTGGCTTCCTGTCCTTCCCTGGCCTGGTCCTGCCACTCCCTTCCCAGTGCCCCTGGGAGCTCCTCCTCAAGAAACCACTTACACCTGAATTGTGGTCTAAGGGTCTACTTCTGGGGACATTTACCTACAAATCTATTTTACTTCTTTTCCCCTGACTTTTGCTATGCAAGTGAACTTGGAAATAGCTAATTGCAACATAAATAACATTTCTGCTCGGTATCAACTTGTTCACAAGCCATTTCAGTTATTTAAAGAAGGCACCTACATGCACGCAGGTCAGGAAAGCTGATGCCCTTCTCCCTCCTTGGCCATTTCTCCTCTCCTCTGGTAACAGCTAAGACTTAATCAGCACTTACTGCATCCCAGACATTGTTCTAAGCACTGCATGACTGTTGTGTCGTTTCATCCTCACAGCAACCCTGTGGTATTGGCACCTTTATCATTTCCATTTCATGATGAGCAAAGTGAGCACAGAGATAGTAAGTGACTTGCCCAAGGTCACACAACCAGGACGTGGCAGAACTAGCCATCATTCCAGACAGTCTGGTGCTAATATCTGTGGCTGACCTGGATCTCTCCCTTCGCCGATCACGTTGTATTGATCTACGTATGTATTCTTTTGGCAGAACTTTGAACTTTCTTGCTCACCATGCACTTTATATGGATAGATCTTGTCTCAACCCCAAAGGTGGTAAGCCCCTTGAGGGTGAGACCAATTTGTCATATACTTGCAGCTTCCCCCTAGGCTGGGGCAGGCCCTTGTATGTACTTTTATATTCATGGATCATGTTATTCACTAATTTCCTCCTGCCCAGTCTTGGGTCCTCTTTCTTCAACCACCTGCTCAGGCTACAGGCCCAAGCTTTCTCTTCTTCCTCCTGGGCCATCACCATCACATGCCACGACCAGCAGGCTGTCCAACACTTAAGTCCTGTACAACCAAGTTGTATGTACACTGGCCTAACTTCATGACTATGAGCAAAACCTACGCCTATGTAAATCCCCTAGTCCTCTGCCCCAAAATCAAGATATATTTTGCATACTTCACTGTGTTGTCTAAGTTGGTAGCTTATAGCACATGTGGCTATTTAAATTTGAATTAATTAAAATTAGACTCAATTAAAAATTCATTTCCTTGGTCCCACTAGCCACATTTCAAGTGCTCAACAGCCACTTACGGCTAGCAGCTACTGGAATGGAATAACGGGATAGAGAACATTTCCATCCCTGCAGAAAATCCTACTGGAGAGCGAGTGCTCCTTAAGAGGCTAGCATAGCTGATTTTTCTCTGGAAGACTAAAAGTGTTTCTCTTTGGTCAGCTTCTATAGACTCCCACACATTGCTACTCAAATCCCATTCACGTCTGCTCTAATTTGCAGGAACACTAATACGCTGCCTGGGCTGCCGGCTGGAGGAAGCGGGTGAGGGTAAGCTGTTTCCTGACCCCTCTGGCTCCCAGGGAATGTTTCAGCACCTGAGTTCTTTGGGCTTCAGCCTTGCTTCTTCATGTGGGGAAACGTTATCATGTATCAAGCACGTCCCATCTTGTTTGCCAGCACCCACCTGCCCCTGAGTTCCTGGCCCCCAAAGGACATGGAAATGTTAAGAGTTTTAATACAAAACTATACAACACACTTTTTCCCTCTCACTGTCGACATATCTAGTTAAAAACAGAAAGCAGGCCTCGGCTGCATGCAGCTGCAGGGCTACAAACAGATCCAGAATTGTTTTTCTATTTTATTTTTTTAAAGATGTAGTTATTAATTTGAGAGAGAGAACGCGCACAGTGGGAAGAGAAAGGGAGAGGGAGAGAGTCTTAAGCAGATTCTGTGCTGAGCACGGAGCCCCACGCAGGGCTCAACCCCAAGACTCTGAGATCATGACCTGAGCTAAAACCAAGAGTCAGATGCTTAACCTTAACTGACTGCACCACCCAGGCACGCAGGTCAGGAAAGCTGATGCCCTTCTCCCTCCTCGGCCATTTCTTCTCCCCTCTGGTAATAGCTAAGACTTAATTAGCACTTACTACATCCCAGACAATGTTCTTTTCATATTTTAAATGGGTTTTTTTTTGTATTTTAAATGCATTTTCCTCTGACTTACACAGCTGACATTCTTTAACCATCTGGATTCTGCCTTTAGGCAGCAAACTCAACAGCAGCGGAGTGGTCCACCCCTCTCTTAAAATCAAGTCCTCAACATTTGAGTCGTCCGTTCCTGCCAATACACCATCTCCAACTGCACCTTAAAATAACTCGCTTATGCTGATCAGGCCTACTACAGTCACCTCTTAACTCCTGGGGTTGCAGGGGTGGGGGGTACAAAGTCGAGAGCCAGAGGGTAAACTGGCCCAGGGAAAGAGATTCACAGGGCCCCAGGCCCGAGAGAGTGCTTTCTAAGGGCGCCAGACAACACTCTAAGGAGAGTTTCACACTCTTTTCTTTTCCTCTTCAACCTTATTTCTTTGGGTTATCCCTACACCCTCCGTAAATGTTTGTTAAATATTATGAGTTTGTCTTTGGAAAATGAAAGCAGGAGCTTGCGTCCGTTGCTGGGAGCAAGGCCACAGGGAGCAAAAATCCAAAGACCAGGAAACTTGGCAGCAAAGGGCAGCTGGGGTGACAGTTCCGAGCAGTACCCTACTCTGGATGAGTATGTAAGCTTTCAGCAGGGGGTCTTTCAGAAATATTTGAAAGAAGGGTTCCGGGAGAACTAGAATTGTGATGGTGCAAAGGAAAGGCAGGGCCCTGCAGGAAAGAGATGGCACACTTAAAAGTGGAAATGGAGGGAATCTGGTGGGGAGACCGCGTGGTGCAACAGGAGGGCCGGGTTAAAGGCAATCAACAAGGCGTGATGAGACGTCGAGGGGCAGCCTCAGGGGAAGCCGCCTCCACCTAGGCCTGAAGACGCAAGGGACGGGGCAAGTCGCCGAAACTGGCAGAAGCTGTAGTTCTGGGACACAGCTGCCTGCTGCTGGGCTGGCCTTCACGAGAGGAAAACAGCTGCTGCCCAAGCCAGTCTGGCAGGGAACAAGTTTGGGGGGGGGGGTTGGATACCCGGATGACTCGCCTCCTGTCTCCAATCTCTTGCTGGTGTCTGTACTGACTGGACCCAAACAGAAGCAGCCATGCTCCAGATGAGATCCGGAGGGACAAATGGGGAATGTCCAGCTCAGGAGCTCAAGCTGTTTTCCATGGGACATCCAAGGTGTCTGGAGACCTTGAAGACATCCGGGTAACACACACACCAGAGCCACTCTGTCTGCAGCCTGTCTCTGTCTTCCTTCTTCAGGCCCCTTTGCGCTGTGGCACTGCCTTTCTCCCACTTTGTGTGGTTCTCTATCCCCACCCCGCCCCCGCGACATGGATGGCATGTCATCAAAGCCTGGCCAGTCATAGCAGCCCATCTCCCCAGCCACTGGAGGTGGGAACAGGAATCGTACAGAGTTAACTGGGATTCTTCCTGGAATTGTATCCTCCTTTTGTTTTTCTGCTTCCTACGTATCATCTGTTTGTCCACCATCTATGGATAGTAGAAGAGAAAAGCTCTTGTTTTCTCTGAAGCCAACTAAGCTGGAATGATGTGAGTTTGCCCTCTCCCCCAACTACATGGAAGAATATCCAGGAGATAAAGAAACCAACGCAAAGAGAGACACAGAGCTGAGAGGAGAGAGGGAATGGCAGAGAGCCTTCTGATATAGTTGAGTCTTAGAGCCCTCGAGAACATGTCAGTTTGCTGAGCCAATAAACCCCTCTTTTTGCTTAAACTGGCTTGATTTAGACTTCTATTACTTGCAATAGAAATGATGTTAGCATAAAAGCCCTGACTAACAGAAAACACAGTCAGACACACACCAACCTACCCTCTCTCTCCATAGAAGTCACCCCTCGCTTCCAGTCTTGATCCTTATAAAGTATATTCACAGAAATCTGTCATCTCATCGGTCTCCACAAAAATGCTAAATCGCTGTGTTATTTTAGCATGATATATAAGAAGAGGCAACTTTTAAAAAATGAATCTAGATCAGTACACTATTAAAGACTGTATTATAATTTCTATTTTAATATATTCTTTAATAATATTCACAATATATAAGGACGAAGTTTGACTCTTCCCCCATTTAACAAGTGGTGCATGCTGCTTAAGTTATTTTAAATTCAGTACGCAAGAAAGAACATGGCTTAGCTACGAATTCAAAACGACACATCAATATTGTGTTTGGGCCCAAATATGTATTAATATCTAGACTGAAATTTAACTATGTGTTACCGCCCTCTGAACAGCTTCTATGACCTGGTATTTGGAATTCTTGAATTTTGCACTTAAAAAAATCAATTACTTTATTATTATAATTTTCATGGTTTGTTTCTAAAAGAGGAGACACGAGTACTTTCTGGCTGCTATTTGCAAGTACTTCTCCAGAAATAACACACTGTGGGTTTGGATAATTTTATTCCCAATAAAGGAAAAGCCAAATTGGATAAAAATTTCTCCTTTTCACTTTTGTTTAGAAGAACTAGAGATACCCTAATGTATTAAGAAATGATAATATGAATATACCTTATAGATCTGAGCTCAAAATTGAGAATTATCATTTTTATGTCCCTCATAAATAGATCGTTCTATTTTTTGTTTACCATCTGAACCATTCTTAAGTGTATTGTTTGGTAGCTCGTTATGTTCTAACTCATATTCTTGATGTCTCCTCTCTTTAGCCAATAATCCATTATGAGGACAAGTTAAACAACTGAATAAAAATCATTGAAAGCTGTAAAATGGTGAAAACCACCACTCTAAGGTGAAGTAGTCAGTTGGGTGGTAAAGCAACCAAGAGGCTGATGCCCCAAACAGGTCCAGCTGATCTCCACAAACTGCTGGAGAACACCTAATCCACTTCGAAGGCCTTTACAGTCAAAATTATAACAAACTCCATTATCATTTGAAAAAACCACGAACCTCAGAACACTCTCACAAACCTCTGGGCATTCTTAGTACCAAAACTGAGGTTGGAAATCTTGGATTCATATCCTGGTTCCACCTCTCACTAGCTCTGTGACCCTGAGCAAGTTATTTCCTTTTTCCATTTCTGATGCTTAGTTTGTGTATAGGTAAATGAAAACTTCAGACATCTACCCAGTGAGCTTGGCCAGACCACAATCCGAGCACACCACGGTCTGATGCAGAGACAGGGGAGAATGTCAACTTGGACTCGGCTGATGTTGCTTCCACGCTGATTTACTTCCAAACCAGCAGATGGATAAAAGCCACCCAAAGGATAAAAGTGATAATGATACAAATAAGTGAACAGACACAGCTGGTCAAAGGGGCCCCAAAAGGGTGAGGGGTCTGCTAGGTCAGAGAAAACAAAAAGTTCTAACTCATTATATCACTCGGCCGGGTAGGACCACAGCACAATAGCAGTGGTTTTCAAAGTGTGGTCCCTGGACCGGCATTTTGGACCTGGGGACTTGTGAGAAATACAAATTCTTGGGCCCTAGCCCAGACCTACCAAACGAGGAACTTTGGGGGGGGCAGCAATTCGCGTCTTAAGAAGCCCTCCAGGGGATTCTGATGCCTGCTCAAGTGTGAAATCCTGCACTCTAACACGAGGCAATTCTTTCTGGCACCTTCCTTCTGGCACCAGTTTCACTTTCCTGTTCTCATTTTTCTCATGGGCCTGATTACCACCCAGAGTTAAAAATCCCACGTGGACTTGGAAGCGCTCGGTTATCTGCAAAGCCCCACACAAATATGAAAGATCTGTTTTTCTTGGGAGCAACGCTAGGCAGAGAATTTAGCCGGTTCTGCCCGGACACTGAGTGATCAGCCCCACGAATGCGCACAGGGTTGAACTACCCCTTTCCCTGTGGTCTCTGGCGATCACTTGCATTTTTGTCTGTAAAGGAGGAAGAGATGGGATGTCAAGGGCCTGCTAACCCAGACCACCTGCCTGGGGACCTAGCTCCAGGAATATCTTCCTGGCTCACTGTGAGCAGCACTGTCCAACAGAATTTTCTCTGGTGATGGAGATGTTCTGTAATGTGTACTAACCTGCGCTGTCCAATACAGCAGCCACTAGCCACATGTAGCATTTGACAACACGGCCAGTGCCACTTGGGAATTGCATTTTACATGTTATTTCATTTTAATTAATTTAAATTTGAATAGCTGTATATGGGACATAGTTTAAAAATTATTGTTTACCTGAAATTCAAATTTAATTGGGTGTCCTGTATTTTTATTTGCTAAATCTGGCAACCCTACTTTACAGATTCTCAGTGCACTGACCTTGACTCCTCCGATGGAAAGTTTGATTAAAAGGTTCTCGACCCATGACCAGAGGAAGCAGACTTGGCCTTATACTGGCCAGAAAGGGCACCTGGCTGATGTTCTTTTTCTGAAGACAATTTTCAGAGAAATAATGGCTGAGAAAATCAATATAACTGATGACTAAAAAGACAAACTTGTACTAGCATACATACAATCATACTTATTTCTCTGCAACTGAATCCATCTTCCATAGACAGGTCCTGATGGGAACTGGGAAGCAGTAGTCCAGACAGCCTAATTTAGTCAAGGATTATTCTGGACTTGGGGCATGGTCCCAGGCACTAGGACAATAGCAGGGAGAAATGGTATCTGTAGGCCATGCTACTGATTTTAAGGCAAACCCTACCCCTTTAATTACTCAATCCCTTAATTGCCTCAATGAATGACTACCATATTAAAATCATCATGGGAATTGAAAAAAATAAGATCCAGAGTCTGTCCTTATGACTATACTTAAGCTTTGCTTCAAAAACACGTCAAAAAAAGTATAGCAACTAGAATACTGCCAGTTCTTAGGAAGACTGGATAATATTTTCCCCACAACCCTATAATTTCAAGATGTGAACAAATAGAGGTGCTTTTGTATCTCCATTCACTCTGGCCCTCACTCTCTGCCATAACTATATTTGGCATCTTGAGGTCTCCAAGCTCATTCTTGATATAATAACATAGTATTTTATAGTTACTGATTAAGGAGATAGTTGATAACATCATTTTTAACTAGGGGAAGGGATTTTGAAACTGGTACTCCCTCCCCAGGAATAGCAAAGAAAACACACATGGTATTTTTATGAAGTAAATGGTGTTCCAGAACACAGGCTGACTCTTGTAAAAGCCAGGCCCTCCTGTTTCCAAGAATGTCCAGGTCAAAGAGTAATGATCGTAACTTTTCTCTCTCAGAAGGTTTTAATGTAACAAACAACCAGCAGGTTTAAAAATGAATCTTAATAGCATTGTATCTCCACTATCACCTTTGATATTTTCCTGTTTTCTCTATTGCTTAAAATACTCACGTGGATATATATTTAGCTTTGTAGATCTGGTGACTTGGGAACCAGTGGGTCTCTAGCAAGAGATTATTAGTTGATGAGACTCCTCTCCTCTGCCTCCTCCCCCCTCCCCCAGGGTCCTGCTCTGTCTTTACCACCCATTTCACTAAGATAAAGGTATTAAGACCGGGAGACAATTGGCATTCTGCCCAGAGAACCCAAATTTTTGAAGGGTCTCCTCCAAAAATAGTTCAGATTTAAATTTGGAAATAGGGCACTCACCCTGGAGGACTGCCACGTAATCAGTACACAGACTGTGGTTTTCAAAGTGTGGGTGGTCCCTGGCCCAGAAACAGCAGCAGCATCTGAGAACTTTTTAGAAATGCTCTTTCTCAGGGCTCACTCATGCAGACCAACCTGGATGACATCAGTTACTTGAGTATTCTATCCTTATTCTATCCTGCTTTTTTTCTTTTTTAACCTTTCATGCTTCTCTTTCTTCAGGAGCAGCGCCCCCTTCTCACAGGCATATTCAGACCTTTCCTCAGAGAGTACAGCAGTGTTCTCAAAGTGTGGTCCCAGGACCAGAAGAAGCAACAGCCTCAGCTGGGAACTTGTCAGAGATGCCCATTCTCAGGCCCCCTACACCCAGATCTACCAAATCCGAAATTCCAAGGGTGGGGCTCAGCCATCTGTGTTTTCACAAGGACCCCAGGGATTCTGCAAGCACACCAAAGTTTGAGAAACAATGAAATAAGAGTATTCCCCGCTAGTGAGCCTATTCTGTGACTTGGGGGCTTGCCCAAAAAGCCCTATGATTTTATTCTCATGACATTTTATTCCTTTACCAGTCTGCCTTATCCTCAAAAAAGCAGTCAAAATGCAACTGCCATTCACAGTATTATCTATAGCTATAAACCTATGTTTCTCAGGAAGATTCGAGGAAGGGTGTCTCAGCAGGCTGCATGGAATCTGTGCGATGGGAAGGCAAACATGGAGAGCCATGGATTTGAAGATGCCTCCTTTCCTCCTTGATGTAGGTAGATCAAGAGTGGGTTTTTTTCTTTTTTAATCAGGTTAATAGAACAGTTTGCCAAGATTTGGATCTACTGGAGCATAAAAACCCATTTTTACAGGCCACCCATAGTAGCCCATCACTGGGGAGACATTGAAACTCTCAATCTTTAACTTAGAAGGTTACTGCTAATGTAGCTTCTTAATCGATTTATACTATGGGTGCAGATCTAGGAGTATATTTCCAGTACGATGGGTATTAAAGTAAGGTTTAATCCAGTTTCTCCCCCTCCAACTCCTCCTTCACATTCCTGCCAGACCATCTTTTGCTAAACCACGGCTCCAATCACAGCACTTTCCTCCAGTGGTGACTCCCCAGTATTAACCGAATTAACTTCGCATTTCTCACTTGCCGTTCAAGACTGAAACTGGAGATATTAGATTGAACCATACAAAACTGCCAATTTAATTGGGCAAAAATGGTCAAATATCAGCAATTTCATAGGGTTCACCCTAATGTTGTCGATTTCATATTTAATTTGTTAACCTACTCGATAACCTTTTTTCTTTTTCCTATTTTAAGATTTAAGCTTCTTGGAATTTTAATGCTTTATCTTAAAACTGCCAGTCCAACTGCTGGTGAGAAATCTCAGGAAAATAAAGAGAAAATGTTCCCTTCCTTTTTTTTTTTAAGATTTTATTTATTTGACAGAGAGAGACAGCCAGTGAGAGAGGAAACACAAGCAGGGGGAGTGGGAGAGGAAGAAGCAGGCTCCCAGCGGAGGAGCCTGATGTGGGGCTCGATCCCAGGACCCCGGGATCACGCTCCAAGTCGAAGGCAGACACTTAACGACTGAGCCACCCAGGCGCCCCGAAAATGTTCCCTTCCTACAGGTGCAGAGAAGCAGACACTATTGTGTGGCACAAAGGCAGTGTCATGTCATGAAACTATAACTGGGAACATTTACTCAAGTATCTGTCCCACACTCCTGGCCAATATGGAGGTTTGAGTGAAAGGCCATGATCTTGTTTTGTTTTCTGTTACTATAAAACTGTCCTTTAAAGTGTTATTTGTAAGGAAACGTATCTTTTAAGATACCTGAATATCAGCGTTTGTTGCTATGTCTTGTAAAATAGAACCTATAACACCTAAAGGTCTGAAACTATGGTCATCTTACTTAATAATGTGTCGCTCTGCTAATAATAATACTTAAATTGTCAATTCTGTTTCCCAGAAAGTGACAAATTTATCTGTCAGATTTCTTTGTTAAGTGGAAGAAGAGCTTTGGAATTTCTTTCTCTCCCTTGAGGCACGAGAGTATTACACATCTGTCCTCTGTTGGATTCCTTATTCAA
This sequence comes from Ursus americanus, assembly GCF_024610735.1. Classification (NCBI taxonomy): domain Eukaryota; kingdom Metazoa; phylum Chordata; class Mammalia; order Carnivora; family Ursidae; genus Ursus; species Ursus americanus. Next base: position 103,154,159 of record NC_142164.1, read on the forward strand.
ACAGCAGAGTCTTTGTTTCATTTAAATTACCAAGAAGATCCAGGATATGGAGCAAATCCATCATTGCAGCCTTATCCTTCACTACCTCTCTGCACATACGCCATGCTACATAGATAGCTCCCGCTCTGCACACATCACCCTCCGGCGCTCCCCTGCTAAGAACACCTCTTCCCACACCCATCTCAACCTATCAAAATCAAAGCCAAGATCCACCCAAAGGTCATCTCCTTTGTGAAGTCTTCCCCAATTCCTTTGGGAAAGACTTATCTTTTTTTAAAAAAAAGATTTTATTTATTTATTTGACAGAGACAGCCAGCGAGAGAGGGAACACAAGCAGGGGGAGTGGGAGAGGAAGAAGCAGGCTCATAGTGGAAGAGCCTGATGTGGGGCTCGATCCCAGAACGCGGGGATCACGCCCTGAGCCGAAGGCAGACGCTTAACCACTGCGCCACCCAGGCACCCCAGGAAAGACTTATCTTTAACCATACTTGCCAAATCTCCTTGATTCATAGTCATTTGTGTATTTCCCTTCTCTCTGAGTAGACTTTTTCCCCAGTTTTATTGAGATATAATTGACATATAACATTGTATTCATTCTAGGTGTACAACACAATCATTTGACATATGTATATATTGCGAAATGATTACCGCAATAAATTCAGTTAACATCTATCACCTCACATAGTTACAAACTGTTTTCCCTGAATAAGCTTTAATCCCACTGAAGATGGAGAAAGTGCCTTACTCCTCTTCCAAAGTATCAAGCAAAAGGCCTTGCAATATAAGCATGCTCTCAATATTTAAAAGATGACATTGAAGAAGTCTCCCACAACCAGTATCAAGGGATATCTTGATCTAATTGACCCCTAAAACCAACCATTCTTCTTCCGCACAGTGGGAAGTCAACTCCCCTGCATACATTGAAGATTCTAGGGCCTGATTGATTACTATAACATAAGAATTCTCAGTGATTTCAGTATCCTTACAGATAGATGAGCCTTCCAATAGTCTGGTCCCCGGGCTCTTTGACCTCCTCTTCCAATGATTGTGTTCATCACTCCCATGGTTTTACCCTAGCCGTCCTCATTATTGATAACCATAGGCCTCCATAATCTCAACTTCAAATGCCACACTCTCCAAACAACACCAAAAAAATATAATAATTTCAAAATAACTGGTTTCTCAGAGTATGAGGAAGATGCATAGCCCCAGATAACACTTCTTAAAATCACCCCCTTCCCCCTCCAACTCTGGCACAAAGTCTCCAACACTTCGTAAAGAGCTGGTTACAGCCCAAGTGTAAGCCTGCTGGGTGGGGGCGGGGCAGGAGGGGCTTTGTTTTGAAGCCATTTTTGCATACCACTTTACACAACTCTGAGGGAACATCACTTTCCCCTATCAAAGAATGCCCCCCAGAGCGATAATAGGGGTGGAGGGCGAAAGCTTCCCGAGCTGCCCCCACCTTCGCCGCTGACTTCTTACTCAAGTCTTAAACTCTGCAGAAAACTCACCCCAAACAGTCCTTCGAAAAACTGTCCCACCAGTTGTAGACCTCTGCCCTTTCCCATTGAAAACTGGGAGGGCGAAGCCAGAGTTTGTGGATGGAGACAATGGAAGGCTGGGAAGCTGTGAGTGCGTGCGTGTGCGCGCGTGCGTGCAAAAGGATTCTTCCTGTTGTCCCAGAGCTGCTGAAGCCCAATGCTGGAAACAGAAAGTATCAGGGGCTCCCACATCCTGAAGAAGGGTTCTAAGCTTCCAACCCAGCAGACGCATACTCTCAGAGAAAAGTACTGAGAAATGGCACAGCTGGCCCTATTACAGCTCAGACTGTTCCCTTCGGGCCACCACCCACCACACTATGTCCACACGAGAGGACCGGAGAGGGGAGGGCGGGGGGGCTGAGTGTTCCTGGTGAGAGCCTGCTTTCTCCTGGGGCAGAATGGGAATGGGGAGAGGAGATACACCGGTGCCCTCCTGCTCCCCCAAACCGAGAAACATGGAAGGGAGAACCCTAAGAGAGCTGCATGCCGGGAAAGTTGGCACCTGGTTTCCTGCCTGGACCCTCGGCGAGCTGCACAGATCCACAGGCCCACCCTGCGGCCGCGGGAGCTATAGGTGAGGAAATTCTTGCCCGGGCCTAACAAATAGCTGAGCGGTGTGTTGTGTGTGAACCTGGAGTCTGGTGCCCCCTTGTGGTCAAGAGATAACCGAACGTGAGAAGCTCAAAAAGTACTGAGGCGTAACGTGCCTGGAAAGAAAATGGGAACATCACTCCCAGCCGTCAGAGTTGTAAAAAGGACCTTAGCAGTTTCTAAGGCTCCGTATGGAGGAGCACAGCGATTTCTTAGATGGCTGTCCAGCAGACGAGAGGCAGAACCGGGAGAAGGGCATGGGAGTCAGCAGGCATAGCTGCCCTTGGCTGAGAGAGGCCCCCGAGAAGGAGGAGGCCAGATGAAAAACAGAACAGCCCCTGTGCGGAGATCCCCGACCCCGCCGCCCTGCAGGGCACCTCACTATATCACAGCATTAGAGCTGGAAGAGGACTATATCCGCAGAAGTCCTCTGTCTCCCAGAGGATGTAATATTGAAATTGTACTTGGGATTGATCAGCTTTACCAACCAAGGTAACACTGACAATTATGAGATATGCCCAAGGTGTCATGAAAGAATGGGAAAAGAGGCTTGGTGCCACATGGTTGAAAGCAGTGATTGGAAAAAATAAGAGTTTCATGTACACAATCCACCACTGAGTTGAGACCTGTCAACACATCAGTTACATGTACCCAGGCACAGGCACGGACTTGGAAGGAGAAAGAAAATATCAACTGTGCCACTTAATACCTTTATTGCCTCAAGCCGGTCCTATCTGACCCTCAGTTTCTTCAGTCCTAAGAAGACCATAATACCTAATGGGCAAGGTTATTAAGATTAGAGGCAGTGTATATAAACGAATAGAAGCCGCTATTTATGTATTTGTTTATGATTGTATGGAGGCATTCATTGCCAGTTTCTTTTGACAAAAGATTTGAAGTAGTCTATGACAAAAGACAAGTAAAAAGAACTACTAAAATAGCAATTAAAATTTTAAAAAGAGCAAGGAATGCTGAAGTGCTAACCATACATGTAAACATGGTGATTTCAGTTTCAAATTTGGTTTTGAGTTTCCTGTCAGCTGAGGTGTAAAGGGAAATACAGTTCCAGTTACCAGAAAGGAAGAGGGACACTGCCTTCTCGAGGGAGACAAGCTCTTCTGGGCTCCAAATTTCAAAAGCAAAGTCTCAGGAGGAGTTTTCTGCATTGGCTCGTAAATTACCCAAAACCTTGACTGTTCTTTACTGTGGGTTTCCAAGTGTCCCGAACTGGTAATATAGTAATTGGGACTGGGACAAACTGACTGAAAGTTACCGACTCAGATTTCTACACCAGATCTTATCCCACATTTCTTCAAATGCTTTCAGATGAGCTTTTCCTTCATCCATCCATTGTTAAGATCACCCAAAGGACTTTTAGGCTCACCACTTCCACCCCCAAGGAGATGTTTTCATTTGTAACTCAGGAAGAAGCTTTAGGCTGACGACGAATTAAAGCAAAAGCATAGATGTATTTTTAGATGAAACAGCTAAATTCAAAAGACTCTTCTCTTTCCAGAAGCAATTCAGGCCTATAAAGGCCACACAGCTCTCCCTTTAAGGCCAAGGTCACCTTTCAGTGGTATTAGCACATGAAGTAAACAGCCTTTGCAAAACTGAAGTACAGGTGAGCTTTCCCACCCAAACCCCAGAGGCACCTCAACTAATCTGCATATGCTAACATGAGTTACCAGGGAAGATGCCAAAATAAGCTCCTGTCCTCCCTCACCTTTACTTTAATCCCCACATAGGTTTTGCTTTTACCATATGGTAATTATTTCCAAATCACAAGTGCAAACACTCACTCTGATTGGAAAATTAGCAGATTTCAAACTCAGGTAATTTGTCCCTAATGAGGAACTTGTTGAACTGAATTTAACAATTAACTCGCACACCCTTTGCTGCCTGCGGCTATGGGAATGCAGCAGGAAAGAATGAAGGACAAGCCTAGAGCCAAGCCTGGCAGGACTTCGGCACAAGGTGAAGGTTGGGATGGGGCAAGGTGTATCATAGAGCCGTGGGAACATCAGGAACTTGACTGTTCAAATGGATATATATAGCCAATTACAAACGTATGCCAAAATACAGAGAATGATATGGTGAGCCTCCCTGTACGCATCACCATAGCTCCCACAATTACCAGTTCAGGGTTGCTCTGGCTTCATGGTGGGTTGAGGAGCGAGAGACCAAGAAAATGGAGGAAGAGGAGTTAAAAGGCAAGTGTGTCTCCCATAGGTTCCAAGCTCCTTGAGGGCAGAGGTGGAATAGGTGAGTTAAAATTAACTACAGGGATGGTTTCCGCCCTCCTCGTTAGCATTTTGAATACTGCCAGGCAGAGCCTGGGAAGAGCTGACCCTTGTTTTCCAGTCTCTATTACTCTCCCGGCCCCATGGCTGGGGCCGCTTGCTCTCTACTCTGCCCCTGCAGGCCCAGGTGACCAGAAGCGAGCATTTCTGGGAGCTCTGGCTAAGCACACGGAATCAGCATGATCACTCCCACTCCAACTGTGCGCTCCACTGATTGGCCCCTGCCTTTTCTCAAGCCCTGTTACCCACTTCCTGCCTGAGCTCTAAGATCTCCTTTGCTGCTCCTCCCTCTAGAACTGCCCTGTTCAACACCATAGCCACATGTGGCAACTGACCACTTGAAACATGGTTAGTGAGACTGAGGAACTAATTTTTTTTAACTAACATAAATTTAAAAACTGGTACTTAATCCAATTATTGGAAAACTTGTGTGGTTGGAAAGTGAACCTACATTTTCAGCTGGAGATTTTATAAGAAACTAAGAACAGATCAAATATTTCTGATGAAAATCTAGCACCTGAATTAAGAGAGGCTCTAACTGTCTGGATTTTGAAGATTTAGTAAAAATAAAGGAATGTAAAATATCTCATTAAGGATATAAGGGGTACCTAGGTGTCTCAGTCAGTGGAGTGTGTGACTCTTGATCCCAGGGCTGTGAGTTCGAGGCCCACACTAGGTGTGGAGATTACTTAAAAATACAATCTTTAGGGCACCTGGGTGGTTCAGTCCATTAAGGATCTGCCAGCAGCTCAGGTCATGATCCCAGGATCCACGGATCAAGCCCCACATCAGCTCCCTGCTCAGTGGGGAGTCTGCTTCTCCCTCTCCCTCTTCTCCTCTGCTCGTGTTTATGCTCTCTCTCTCTCTCTCTCTCGCTCTCTCGCTCTCCTGCTCTCACTCTCAAATAAATTAATTAATTAAATCTTTTTAAAAAATAAAATTTTTTAAAATATTGATTACATGGAGATATGATGATCTTTTGAATATCCTGGGTAAAATTAATTATTAAGGATAATTTCTCCGGTTTCTATTTACTTAATAAAATGTGACTACTAGAAAATTTAAATTATATATGGGGCCCACATCATATTTCGATTGGATAGCAGTGACCTAGAACCAGACTCCTCTGTACACTTGCAAGTAGCCTTAAAAAAATACAATTTTGTTGCCAAACTCCATGCTGTGACAGAGGCCCCAGTTGCCAGACACGTCCTGCTATACTGGCCCCACCTAATTTTCCTAGATGATCATCTCCTGGCCCATCTTTTCTGCTCCCTGTTGGAACATTCTGGAGCCACCTACTTTCACACAACCACTACATGTTGGTCAGCCAGTAAGTCATGAACACATATACTGCATGAATCTAATTTCAAACTAAGATGATGAATTTGACCTGCCGTAGGAAAGAGCCTCCAGGTTCTCAAGATACGAAAATGAATGTAAGGTTTATTCACAAAACTTAGTTGAATCCTCAAAAGGGACCTTCCATGAAGTACACACTTTGGTAAGCATCATTACAAGGAAATAATCATAGACCACCAATGGTAATTTGACACAAAGCTGAACTTATTTGCTTGTCCAGGAGGACTGCATCCCATTACTCCACCACAAGTTAAGTTGCTGTGTCCCTGCAGTACAGTTGGACCTTGAACAACACCAGTTTGAGCTGCATGGGCCCACCTAGATGCAGATTACACTTGATATCTATGTCACAGTACTAGAAATGTATTCTCTCTTCCCAATAATTTCCATAATGTTTTCATTTCTCTAGCTTACTTTATCGTAAGAATACAGTATATAATACATATAACAGACAACATACGTGTTAGCCGACAGTGTAAGCGATCGGTAAGGCTTCCGGTCAACAATAGACTATTAGGAGTTAAATTTCTGGTTAGGCAAGAGATATACACAGGTTTTTGACTTCGTGGGGAGTCGGCGCCCCTAACCCCCACATTGTCCAAGGGTCACCAGTACCAAGAGGGCAAAAGAAAAGAAGTACATCAAATCGGGTGAGCTTCAGAGCGCAGGTGCCTGGTTGGTTCCCAAGACCCAGCATAAACTCTTCTTAGCAAGCAGTCATTAAGCTGGTTCACTTCTGAAAACTGCAGGCACCATACACAAAGATGTCCAGGATGGGTTACCTAAAGCCCTGCCTGGCTCGGCGTCACTCACATGGCATGTCTGGCTCGTTTGCTTGACGTTGGCCAGAATCTTCCCTTAGCAGGGCCGGGACAGCACTTCAGCACAGCGGGGTTGATCAAGTGGGAACGACCCGTTACCTGCCTCTTCGCTCATCTCTTTTGGAAGTGCCAGACCTCACTTCCCTCCATGCATGTGTACATGGAAAAACAAAGTTTAGGGAGACAGGGTGCCCTTTAAAAAGCGTAATCCAACAAAATATGAGAAGCTCTCAAAGAAATCCTTGCACACCAATGTTCCTAGCAACAGTATTCACAATGGCGCAAGGGTGGAAGCAACTTAAACGTCCATCGATGGATAATGGATAGGCAAAGTGAGGAACAGGCACACCAAGGAATATTATTCAGCCGAACAAGAACGAACAAAGCCCGATGCGTGTTACACCACGGAGGAACCTCGAACACATCGAGCCAAGTGAGAGAGGCCAGACGTGAAAGGTCACATGCTATCTGCTTCCATCATCAGGAAATATCTAGAACAGGGAGGTCCACAGACTCAGAAAGCAAACTGGTGTTTCCAGGGCTGGGGGAGGGGAGGAGGCGAGGCCGGGGCTTCTTGGCTACAGAGGTCTCTTTGGGGTGAGGAAGCTGTTTTGGAAATAGAGCTGGTGGTGGCACAGCCATGTACGTGTAGTGAATGCCACTCGGCATTTCAGTGCGCCTGAAAATGGGTGACTCTCGCGTATGTGAATTCTACCTCCATAAAAAGAAAGGGGAAACAGAAAGAATTTCAGGGCTGTTTTGAGCCCCACCGATGCAAGAAAGCAGGAACGGACATGGGGGAGCCGGGCTGCTCAGCAATTGATGGGCACCAGGAGGGGACAGGCAGAAACGGTGGGGGGGGGGTTCCCACCTCAGAATCTAACCAGAGGTCGCCAACACTTGAAACGCAAACAAATAATAGAACACATTTTCAAATGTGTAGCTCTTTAGTTTCTGCAAATAACCTGGAGTTCTAAACCAAGTAAATGATTGTATTGGGAGAAAGCAAGACATCCCACAAGTGCCTTTTCAAGTCCAGTGATTATACCTGGAGGAGAGGGGCTGGGTTCTGCGGAGGGCAGGGTGGCCCCGGAGTGCAGCCTGGGGACCGCCAGCAAGCAGGGGCGCCCCTGAGCCACTCTGCCCATTGGGGAAGTCTCCCACACCCTCCGTATAAGCCTGGCAAGCACATCATCTTTTGGCAGGTTTCACAGTTTCCTTCCAAACAAACTGGTAAAAACTGCATTTAATACACTGGGCACAAACCTATTTTAAGCACATACCAAGTCCACTCTTCTAAAAGATGTTTCTAGTATTTAAAAGGTCACTTCAGTACAGACATGTACAGGGAAACCATCTGTAAGAAGCTACGCCCTTCCCGACCCAAGGTACGACGTGGGCGAACCCTGAGGACTGTTCTGCTAAGTGAAGCGAGCCAGTCACAGAAGGACAAACACTGCTCCACGATCCCACTTATACAAAGTACCTGAAGCAGTCCAACTCGGGGAAACAGAAAATAGAATGGTGGGTGCCCGGGCTGGGGGGGGGGGGGGGAACGGGGAGCTGCTGCTCCGCGGGGATAGAGTTTCACTTTTGCAAGAGGAGGGCAGTTCCAGAGATTCCCTCGGGAGACAATGTCCAGCTACTGAGCATCACTGAACCGCACACCTTGAAAAGGTGGTATATTCTATGTCAGGAGTTTTAGCTCCTCTCAAAACTTTTACAACCATCCTAGTAAAGTAATACCCACGTTAACTGTAGTGTAGTTGCGTGGTTTTCGAGAAATTATAGGCTTTAGGAGTTTCGACTGAACCCGGTTTGGAGCTGGATCTACTCTAGAACATGAACATGAAGAGGACTCTGTCTACAAGCACAGCAACAAAGCAACGACTTGAAGCAAAAACAATCCCAGTTGCTTAAATCGCTGCCTTGTTTCTACGAACCACTCACGAGGTTGTGCTTCCCTAGAGAGTTTGAACGGTAAAATACTGACACGCTGAGGGAAAAACCAAAACCAAAATGAAGTCAAAACTCGGGAGTTGATTGGGCCCATGCTCTGGTATTTTTAAAAAGAGAGAAAATAATGCAAGACTCAGGATTTGGGAAGGGAAGGCGGGTCTCTGTCCAGTTTACCTTTGGACGGGCTTGCAGCCTGCGGGTCCGGAGGCGGCTGCGCTGTCTGGGTGGCTACTGTCGTCACAGCCACGGCACCCTGCAAGATTCTCAACTGTGGTACCTGCTGCCGGGACTGTGGCTGCGACTGCGAGGCAGGGGCCGGCTGCAGCTGCGGGGTAGGAGCCTGCTGCGGGGTAGGAGCCTGCTGCGGGGTAGGAGCCTGCTGCGGGGCAGGGGCCGGCTGCGGCTGCGGGGCAAGAGCCGGCTGCTGGGCAGGGGCCGGCTGCGGCTGTGGGGTAGGAGCCGGCTGCGGGGCAGGGGCCGGCTGCGGGGCAGGGGCCGCCTGCGGCTGCGGTGCAGGGGCCGGCTGCGGGGCAGGGGCCGCCCGCGGCTGCGGGGCAGGGGCCGGCTGCGGGGCAGGGGCCGCCTGCGGCTGCGGGGCAGGGGCCGGCTGCGGGGTAGGGGCCGCCCGCGGCTGCGGGGCAGGAGCCGGCTGCCGGGCAGGGGCCGGCTGCGGCTGTGGGGTAGGAGCCGGCTGCGGGGCAGGGGCCGGCTGCGGGGCAGGGGCCGCCTGCGGCTGCGGTGCAGGGGCCGGCTGCGGCTGTGGGGTAGGAGCCGGCTGCGGGGCAGGGGCCGGCTGCGGGGCAGGGGCCGCCTGCGGCTGCGGTGCAGGGGCCGGCTGCGGGGCAGGGGCCGCCTGCGGCTGCGGTGCAGGGGCCGGCTGCGGGGCAGGGGCCGCCCGCGGCTGCGGGGCAGGGGCCGCCTGCGGCTGCGGGGCAGGGGCCGGCTGCGGGGTAGGGGCCGCCCGCGGCTGCGGGGCAGGAGCCGGCTGCCGGGCAGGGGCCGGCTGCGGGGCGGGGGCCGCCTGCGGGGTAGGGGCCGCCTGCGGCTGCAAGGCAGGGGCCGGCTGCAGCGGGTGCCCAGGACGAGGACGGCTCTGCCCGGGTCTCCTCTGGCTCTCCGCAGAGCCGAGCGGAGCCAACACCGCTGCCTGGGGCTGCGGCAAACTCCCCTCTCCAGCGAGGGTAAGGAGCACAGCCGGCTGAGCAGATGAGGCCGTTTTCGGACTGGCTGCACCTTGTGCACCTGAACCCCGTGGCACCGGCTGCTGAGGGCCAGAAGTGGAGGCTTGCTGAAGTTGTTCTTGGGGAATCAACTGATAGAGCCGCTGCTCTGGCTGCTGTGGGGTGTTCAAAAGGAGCGAATCTTGTGGAAGCTCCAGTAACTGGCCTGAGGCCGGAAGCATGCTTTAAAAAAAACTGAACGCGGACCGGAGGACCCCGCGCTGCAGTGGGCACCGCACTGGGGGGCCGAGCTCCTGAGGGGCAGGCTGCTGGGCTTGATCCCCGCAGGAGCCGCGGCGCCAGCTCTGGAGCCCTGCCCGGGGCCGGAGCCCCTCGCCAAGCCTGCGCTCCACAACCAGGGCCCGCCACCTTGAGGCGGCTGCGGCCTGCAGAGTTGGCCATGGACCTGGGCGGCGGGGCTGCTTTGGGATGAGCTGGCTGGTGGAGGCGGGGTGGTGGCAGGGCAGCCTGCTAACTCGAGTGCCCTGTTTCACAGAGGATTCCTGGGACTTGGCCGCGACCGGGGTGGCCGGGGCTCTTTGTGAGGAGCTGCCGGTGGGCAAAGTGCCTGCAGGAAACACGCTAACTCGAATCACTTCCACAGAGGATTTCTGGGACGCGGACGTGGACGTGGACGTGGCCGTGACCGGGGTGGCCAGGGCTCTCAGCGAGGAGCTGGCGGTGGACGGGGTGGCTGCAGGAAGCGGGCTAACTCCAGTCACGTTCACAGGGGGTTGCTGGGAAAGACTTGGTGGCTTAGGAGCAGGAGCAAGAGATGGAGATTTACGAAAGCTGCTGGCCTCCCATGGAGTAAAACTGTTCCCCGACCAACTCTTTCCCGAGCTCCAGGGAAGTCTGATGCGTAGAGGTGGCTGTCTGACGCCCTTCCCCTGGACTGAAGGCCGAACCGACACCATCTCAGGCTGTTCTGGGTCTTTCCCGGGAGGAAGCCCGCTGAGGCTGGCTGAGTTGCTGGAGCTGTGGGACGAGGTGACGGGACATCTGGCCTTCTGCGGGACCGCCACCTCTGGCCGAATGACTACCCCCCCAGCATCAGTCTTTGACTCGGGCGGGACACCGTCTGAATGGTCATCTGTGGAGGGGTGCGGAGGAGACATCTGTTCCTCCCATCCGGCTTCCTTCCAGGGCCTTCTAGGTCCAGAGAGAGGTGGATTATTCAGCGGCTGCACGAAGGTCAGCTCCGTTGTCTGAGGCTCGTCGCCAGCTTCACATCCAAACACACCGCCACCTCTTACCTCACGGGCTGGCCAGATTCCCGGAGGTGAGACATCACGTGTGGCGGACCTCCTGCCTCTGGCGTATTTCTGCACATCCACTTCAGAAGGTACGGCCAATTCACAGGGTCTCTGTTTCCACATATCTACACAACTCCCTGCTTTAGAAATTTTGAGGTCATACTGCTGACCGGCTTGGCTCTCTCTGCCTTTCCTGCAAGAGGCCCATACTCTCAGCTCGGGAGGAAGTGGACAGTGAGACAGCTCCTGCTGCCGATTCAGAGAGGGTGCAGAATACCTCTTGAAGCTCCTTTTCATCGGGCGAGTGTTCATCTTCTGCTTGTCGTAGAGCAGCCTGTTTGCAGTGCAGGCTACTGCTATAGAAGGATCAAGACACAGGGGTTCAGCGGTAGCCAAGATCAGTTGGCTCTCAAGCAACAGTTTGTCTTCCTGGGTCCACTCCTGGCCATCGCTGGTTATGGACTGCACGTCGCAGGCTAAGGTCTGCATCGTAGGGCGCAGGAGAATATGCCTGCTCTGGTAGCCGGGAGGTTCCCCACCACTGCACTGCCTGTAGTCCCGCACCTGTGCTATGACACACCCACAGTGGAAGAAGTTAACCTGAGATTTTTCCAGGAGGTCCAGCAGAGCAGGAGGTAATTCTTCAGCATCCAGGTAGTCAAGCAATTCCCCTTCTTCATAAGGCAGCCGAATGGTCTCTGAATACGCTCCATGTTTCCCCTCGAGCATCAGCGAATATCCCCCCTCTCCTGGGTGTAGGTTGACCACTAAACATGGCAGCGACTCTCTCCTAACGAGCTTCTCTAGCAAGCTCACGTTGCTTCTTAGTTCCTCCGTAGCCTCGGGCTCTTTCCCACATTCTTCCACATAGATGTCATAAAGTTTTTCATAAAGAGATGCTTCCCCACTCGACGAGCGTTTCCTTTTAGGAGGCCTCTGCTGGGCACTTGCGATGACATAGTCCGCACGGTCCAAAGCTCGTTCTACGGCCTGTTGCATCGTGGTACAAAAGGGGCCCTAAAGAGAAGAGAGAACGCAAGCGCCTTGAGGGGCGGGGTGAAAACCCCGTCTTTCACGTCGAGGCAGCGTCTCGCCCGCGCCGCAAGTCCACCCCGGAGCCACGGGCCTCACTTCCAAATGGGCGGCCAGAAGCGCGCCCCACGAAAGCCCCACACGACATACCTGCGATTTGGGGAAACACCTACACGTGTGGGAGCCGCCACCGCGCCGGGTCTGGAGTCCCCGCGGGCTGGGCCGGAAGTGGACGGGAGACCCCCGCCCCGCCCTCCCCGCTCTCCCCCCGCCCCCCGGGCTCCCCGCCCCCACCCTCCCACCCCACCCCCAGCGGGAGCATCCGCTTGTGCGCATGTGCGCTCTCTGCAGGCCACCGGGGGCAGGCCTCAAGCCTCCTCCTGTTGTTGCCTCCGCCTCCCCGCCACGAGGCCCACAGCGCGCACTTCCGCTGCAGGGCCAGACCTTTGTTCTCCGCTGAACGCCAAGAGCACGCCACCAGCCACCACCGACGCGTAGGCAAGGATCCGAAGAATACGAACGTTCGGGTCCGGTCCTAGTCCACGCCAGTTTGCGCAGGAGTGCGGCTGTCGCGGAAGCCTTGGAAGCTGTTGCTTTCTTTTCTTGGCCAGCGCTTCACCCAGAATTGTTCACTCTTTCCGAGTCTCCTGTCGTGAACGGCAGGGCTGCGCCTGGTGCCCATCAGCGCTCGAACACACCCCACAGAGTCCACGTGTGTAGTAGCTCCTGCCTACGTGGAGGCTCGCTGTATTTGGTGCAGGCATCGGGATTCTTCCTTGAGTCTTCCAGTGAGCTGTCATGTAGAGGTGCGCAGGACGTGCCGTTCTGATACTTCAGTACTTACCCGGCACTGCCCTGTGTGTCCCCGTAAGGGCGCTTTACAAAGGATGCCATGCCATAGGCCAGGCGTCTCGTCTGGGAATTACAGTTCAGGATTCAACTACCGGTTTGAAAAGGTGGCCTGCGCGCGATGGACCTGAGAGCTATTGTCCCGGGTGATGGCAGCGCATTTCAGCGATCACTCTGACTTGGAGACACAGCCAGGATCCCAAGCGTGGATCTGGAGGGAGGACGATGGGGTCCTAGAGGATTGAGGGGCCCTTGTTTTCCACTACCTTTGTGGCCTTGAGATGTGCCGGCCTTTCGGGACAGGTTTTTAAATTTTAAAAGAATCTCTTGATGTTTATGTGAGACACGGTGATAATAGGATATTCATAGAAAAGTCTCACAAGGGAAAAGAAGCCAAGACAAATCGGTGAAACTCCCGAATTTCACACAGCTCGGAAACCGGGCTGGGTTTTAACTAGCGGCCATGATGCCAATTGCGTGGATAGGAGATAGGACGGTCCACCGAGAGAGGATTAAACACTGTTTGACGGAGAGCCCCTGAGAGATAGACGACCCTGGTTCAGGGATAGACAAGAATGCTTTTCTACTGGCCCACCAGCTGTCTTTGGGCGAGTGGATACTTGTGGAGCGCCTCAAGGGGGCTTGAAATCAAGTGTAGTTTCTTCACTCTTTCACACGGCCTCCCCTGTCCCTCTGTTTCCCACCCCCGCTTGCCCGAAAGTAGGCTAAGGACGAGACTGGACGGCTAAAGCCTATTCTTCTATGCAGTAATCCAAATACCCTCCCGAAAAAGAAGGAAGTCCGACACTTGTGCGGGCCGGCCGCGCCAGGCCTGGGGACAGGACCCCTAGCTTCTGAGCAGGGCAGAGGACAGGGCCGGGCCCCGGGTGAGGCCAGCCAGGGGGCCTGGGGGAGCAGGCTGAGGGACACACCCGCTCTCCGGGTGGTGCCCGTCCCAGCGAACAGGCCCCACGCCTCCTTGCCGGCTCCTGTCTCTCCTCTCTTTCCCACGTGTCTGTGCTCGCACCGCAGTCACGGGGCCACGGACAAGCGAACCGGCCCAGGGCTCCCGGTCATGGCAAAGGTCGTGGCAAACGCCTGCCGCTTCTGCGGAGAGGCCCCTCCCTGCTCAGGCCCCTGCCCGGCTCCACCTTTCCACCTCCGACACCCGACACCCGGGGCGGACCTCCAAGAAGCAGGTCTCCCGCTCTCTGCTCTCCTGCCACAGCCCACGCGCCGCGCGCGCCTCCGGAGAGCCAGCCTTCGCCTTGGCGAGGAACAGAGCATGTGCGCCGTTTCTCCTCGCCCGGCCTCTGCGTTCGCTGAGGGCGGAGACCGCGTCTTTTCCTTCCCTGTCCGCTCACCGCCTCGAGGGGTCGTTCCTTGGCACCAGGCTGGCGCCGTCGAACGAAGGAACGATGGACGCCGCGCTCTAGTTACCTCCACTCCAGACTCGTCCGAATCTTGTCAAGTAAATATTTTACCCCCCTTTCAGAGACGAGGAAGGTACCCGCAGCCAGGTCTTCTGGCTCTGGTGCCGTGGACGGTGCCAGGAGTGCCCAACCGGGGCGTGATTGACACGTGTTGTGCGGGGCCTGCCCGCGCGGACCGCTCAGCCGCATCCCCGGTGCTGTCCACTGCATGCCCGTGGCCCTCGCCCTCGGTCGCGAGAACCAAAAATGGCTCCAGATATTGCCAGAGAGCCCCCGGCGCGGGGTGGGGGGGGGGGGGGGGCGCGGGGGCGCCGAGATCGTGCCCTGGTTGAGAACCACTCCACTGTAGACCTGCTCTGGAAACCACCAGCGTGATCCCAATGCAGCCCCTTCGCCGACATCCCGGGGTTCTTGTCACTGGCTGGAGAGAGAGAGGGAGAGAGAGAGGTTCACCTGCCACCCTGCCAGGGGTTGGACCATTTCTGCGGTGCTTGCCCTGGCTGTGTCTTAGGTTGGGTTTCCCCAGAAGTACACCCTGAGAAGGGGATCTGAGTGCAAGCGGTTGACCTGGGGGCTCATCCGCAGAAGCACCGGTTGGGGAAAGGGGATGACCCGGGAAAGACGACAACAGCGGGCACGTCCAGGAGCAGAAGACCCCTGTGGACAGCTGGTCCCTGCTGGGGAGCTCCGGGGGGTGGGGTGGGGGGGACAGAACCAAACACGGGTCGGGTTCTTCTACCTGAGAGGCAGGGAAACTGGGGTGTTTATCCCTCCGCTCCTTTCTCCCGTTGGCTGAGGACAGCCCTGCCACTGTTGCCCGTCACTCCAGCTTGCCCCTTAGGAGAGCCACCCATGCTGACGTGGCCGGACGATACCCTCCTACGGAGAGTCACAGGCGCTTGCAGTAGTGCTCCATCCGTGGAGAGAGTGTTGAGCGCCGTGGGGATCGGGGCAGGGCACGGGCGGCATCTGTGCCACCCACGACTGAAGCTCAGTGGGAGAGGTGGGCCATTGCTTCTCAGTGCAGTCGAGAAATGTGTGCTCTCTGATATATCTGGCTGTGTGGACAAGGGGAGTGCTACTCCATGTCCAAGTGAAATGGACAGTGTCATGTGGGGGGGGGTGAGTGTGTGTGTGTGTGTGTGCGCGCGCGCGTGCACTCGCGGGTGAGAGAGAAAGACAGAGAGAGAGTCCTCAAAGCCACCACGGCCTCCAGTGGAGGTTGTGGCCCTCTCCCTAGCCCCCGCCGGGTGGACCCCTAGGCCTTCTGGCCACAGGTGCCCTGGACGAGGCTCTGGCTCTGGCCCCGGCTGCGCGTGTATTCCAGCGTGCGTCCGTGGGCCCGGCAGCGCTTAGCGTGCTTCAGCCGACCCCTCCACTTGCACTCCCTAATTGCCTGGTCTTCCCACAAGATGAGGGGTTTTAAAAAAAATTGCTCCGAGAGCACACCGTCCTTGGAGCTCTCCAAGCACGTTAATGAGCACACTGGCTGATTATAAGGACTCCGATGGCTGCCCTCCCCTCCAGCAGCCTGACCTAGATGCACATGCTGAGAAAACTCACGGCCAGGCTAAGATACGCTAGTGGGAGAAGAGAGTTCAGTTAATTGCAAGATAATTGAGCTAATTTACAATTAGCAAACTGGTTTGTGCCATACCCATTGAGGTCTAGGTCTAGATTTTGCCACCTCTCCCCTGCTGCAGCTAATTAGAGGGCCCAGCCAGAAAATACGGACTACAGAGAGCAAGTGAAGGTGAAGATACGTTGCTTGTTGGCCTCATCTCTGGTTAACCCTCCATCACTTGCCCTGAGACTGATGTGCCTTTCCTGTGTTCAGGCCCCAAGACACACTGCAGCAAATCCCTGGGGGAGGGGGGCTCTAGCTCTGGGACATCATGTGACCGAAGGCCCCTCCCACAGCCCATTACAAAGATAGTAAGGTAGACCTTACCCAGAAGCATCATGGTAGGGAGAGGGACCACCGCAATGGGATTTTCCAGTGAGGGTGGGGGGGAGAGATTGGGCTCAACTCCAAATGCAGCATGGGCACGTGGGCGTTTAGAGCCAAGCCGGCGGGGGGGAGGGGGGGCGTTTAGAGCCAAGGAGTAGGGTGGGAGTCGGTGGGTGGAAAATTACTAAGAGGAAACCTCAGGGGTATGGGAGATTCTGGCTAAACAGAGCCAACAGGATTCTCTGCTGAAGACAGGCCAGGGTGATCAAGGCATCGCCTGGGGGATGGTAGAGGATGAGAAATGTGATCGGGTATGGGGCGTGAGGGGGTTCTGGTTAAACTGACGGAGCACGGTTCTTGCCAAAACTGGCTTCTACCAGGAAGTGCACGGATGGGCCTAGGAGAAGGTTCTGGAGCCTGACTAAAGTTTGGTCAAGGAAGGAATCTCTGTCACTGGGGTGCCTGGGTGGCTCAGTCAATAGAGCACGAGACTTTAGATTTTGGTGTTGTGAGTTCAAGCCCCTCACTGGGTATAGAATATATATATATATATATATATATATATATATATATATATATATATATATATATATATATATATAATGTGTGATGTCATCAACTTGTAATTTTGGAAATGTTCCTGTTCAACGTGACAAAACTGGTCTTCAATATAGCAGGCTTGTAGAACCCTGAGCTGGGAGAGTACGTACACTTGTCACATAGTTTGTCGTCGGGGCCCAACTAAAATGAACTGAGCAACTACTTAATGGAAAACTGGTCCAGGGAAAATGTCTTGATGCTGAAACTGTGACTCTTTGCAGGCTATCACTCAAGTCCATTATATGGGGTCACCCTACAGACTTGATGGGTAAATGCAGTTCTTAAAAACCACAACCAGACTTAGGCTTCAATAAATGGTACTTGACCACCTTCATTACAATGAACCAATCCTGAACTGGCAAGCTAGGTCTTGTTCAATCAGTCTTCATGAAATTTTCCAACTTTGCTTTTATAAGTCCCACCCTTGTTTTTTTTCTGAGAGAGTATCCATGTGGGCTGCTCTCCCATGTGTAGTTTCTAAATGTGAGTAAATCCTCACTACTTCAATTGTCTTTGAATTATTCTTTGACAGTTTGAGGACTCTGTCTCCCAGGACCTAAACCTGCCATATTCAGTCAGGTTTATCTATCATGTCCAGCAGTAAACTCAACTTAGTACTATGTCTCAAAGTCTTCTTATTTCCTTTTTCATCATTTACCGCAAAGGTTGTGTACAGGGAAGCCTGGGATGATCTAAATCGTGTAGGTGTCAGTGACTATAAAAATCAAGGAAAGCACCAAGATGAACACACACACAAAAGGAAAGGAAGACAAAATCCAGAACTTAAGAAAACCAACTTAATGGTGTTCTTTTCCACCTCTGAAGAAAATCCATTTCTCTAGGACCCAAGACAATATCATAGGATAGGAGATACTTTTCCTCTACTCTCTTAGATTCAGTGTCTGGGGCCTGCTAATTAAACTGATAAAAGAGATTAACAGGAGAAAAGTTTTATTACATATGCACATGGGGGCTTCACAGAGAAAGAAGTGAAGACCCTAAGGAGGCAGTTAGACCCAGGGACTTAAATAGCATTTTATTTTTTTTTAATTTTTTAAAAGATTTTATTTATTTATTTGTGAGAGAGAGCACAAGCAGGAGGAGCGGCCGGCAGAGGGAGAAGCAGGCTTCCTGCTGAGCAAGGAGCCCGATACGGACTCTATCACAGGACCCCAGGAACATGACCTGAGCCGAAGGCAGACCTTAACCAACTGAGCCACCCAGGCATCCCCTTATACAGCATTTTAACAACAACAACAACAACAAAACCAATGTGCTTGTGGAAGAGGGACAGAGCAGTAAATTGTGGGATAGTAACTATACGGGGACAACAAAAGTGAAAGATAAAGGTTATTTAGTAAGGTTTGTTACGCTGATCCATTGCAGGACTGACTTTCTGTCTCCAGTGGTAAAGGTTTTTTTTTCCTCCTATAGAATGGGAGGGGGAGAGGAAACACTTTCACAAAGGGAAATTTATGCCCTAATTTTAGGTAGATGTGGGGAGGACAGAAAACTCTTCTTTTGCAGTTTCTTAACTGCTTTCAGCTCAAAACAATCCTTATATCAAGGGGGCATATTTTGGGGTGGCACATCATGGTTTCCTACAATGTGTTTTACTTTTTTCTGCTTATAAATTAGTTGCATGCTTTCACTCCTGGAAGGTGATTTAAATGATAGTTTTACATTTCTGCCTCTTAAAATAAATGGTCCTTAACTTAAAACTCCCTTTCTAAAAAAAAACCTTATAGCGTTCTCTGTCTCCCCATCCCTAATGTATTTGCGTGGCAGAGGTCTACAGTGCCGTGCCCCCAGCACAAGCCCACCTTTTTCAGGTTTATTCTGCTCTCCCAGCCCCTTTACACTCTCATTCTTCAGTCTTTGCAGACTTCCCTCAAAACTTGCCCTGTCCTCCCACCAGCTGAAGCTTCACAAAGGATTTGAGAGCCCAGGAAATAGTATAAACTCCTTTCGGTAAAATAATAGATTTTAATGATGAAATGTTTTTTCCGAGGCCTGTAAAAGCTACCACACACTGCTCCTTTGTGAGGCAAAGTCAATTTAAGATTCCAGTTAAAAACCTTTCTTGTCCCTCAGTGAATGAATGGATAATGAAGTTGTGGTATATACATACAATGTAATATTATTCACCTGTAAAAAATGAGGGACTCTACCAACACGGATGGAACTTGAAGGCATTATGCTAAGTGTAATAAGTCAGACAGAGAAAGATAAACACTGTATGATCTCACTCATATGTAGAATCTAAGGAAAAACAAAAACATTGGTCACCAAACTGTCGAACAATCATTAGAGATACAAAAGTGAACAGTCTCCATCTTTGAGATGCTTCCAGTATAGGGACAAAAACAAGAGTAAATAGGCCACTATAACAGTATGTACAATAACGGGATCCGCAGATTCATGTCGTAAGAATGCACTGGACGAGCGCTCATCTCAATATTAGGCTGTACCAAACAATCTAAAGCAAAGTAACTTGCTTTGTTTCCATTTTTCGAAATTGCTCATGGAGACCACTCTATTTGTCTGACCTCATTCATCATATTCTAGCACGTCACAGATGACTGTGTCCATGACTCCCAGGCCAGGGAATAATGGTAGATTCAAGAGTCACATGCTGTGGAGGCTTCCTAGTTCACAGAATTCCCCTGGTTTTACTCACCCTTTCTCTTTGACATAGATGATTGTGTCAAGGATTGAAACCCCTTGGTAACAGCCAGTCGTACTATCTCTCCTGAGAATTTGAAAAAATGTTTACAAAGATTAAAGAAAGAAAATGCCTGATTTGACCAAAGCAGTGGTTCTCAACTTGAAGCCTGCATCAGAATCCCTGGAGAGCTTGTTCAAACACAAATCGCTGGGCTCACCTCCAACCCCAGAGCTTCTGATTCCATAGGTCTGGGGTGGGATCCAGAGCATCTGCGTTTCTAACCAGTTCCCCGATGCTGCTGATGCCCCTGATCCTGGCACCACATTCTGAGAACCACTGGACCAAAAAGCCCCCACTGAGTCTTTGCACTACTAAAAATGGTCCTCAGGGTAGACAGCTTGTCCTTCCACAGGGCATGTAATGGGCTTATTTTCTCCATACATTTCCTATGTACCACCAGTATCTGGGCACGAGGTAGAAGAGGGGAATAGAATGAGCTCGGCCTAATTAAATAATCTAATTTTGAGTAGAGCACCTCTTCGCAAGTTGCATTGGCTTTGGGAAAGTGTGTCCTATATAATACAATTTAAATCTATTGCTAAGAATTTTTTTTTTGTCCTTGGGACAGATGTTTATTTTGCCCAGAATTTACACACTGGGGACTGGAGTAGTAAAGGGGTACAGTTTCATCCCACTCCGATGGAAAGACAACTGAAAAGGATTTGACATATCATACCAGAGCCCCTGGGCCATTCGACTGGACTTTGGGAATGTATTGCTCCAGAATCCTAGAGCCTTGGACTATACCTGAAAATGGGTGGAGAGGTACTTTAGGTCTGTTCCCTAGAAGAAGACCCTGAAATAAGGATGCATATACAAGTGGTTTTTTGAAGTAAGTGCTTCCAGCGAGAACTTTAAAGGGTTGACAGATGCAGGACAGGGAAGGAGAGGAAGACAAGGGTGGGACCTTAGGCAGACGAAGCCTCAGCCTAACCTGAGGGGAGATGTCTGGAGTGTGAGTTATGCCTCAGAGTTTGTCCCAGCTTAAGGCCAGGGAGCTGGGCTTTCACACTCCTGTCCTTGTCTACTCCTGGTTCTTTCTGGCTCTTCAAAGCTTTTCCAATAACCTAAGAGTAGTCTTCCAAGAAGAGTCTCTGGTAGAGGCCATTAGAAGCAAAAGCATACAGAAGCCAGGGGAGAAGGGTGGAGGAACTATAGATAGGATCCCAGGGGACCTGAGTGGGACTCAAAGTGTCCACCACAGAAGGTGATAGATCCTAGCACAGCACTGACCTTGAGGGTGGGTGGTGGAGTTTTCCTACTGCGGAATGAAAACTGACCGTATTTGAAGAAGGGGACTCTCATGTTCTCTCTGGAAGGGACAGAGGAGAGTGGGCTTGAGAGTAGGGCTGAGAACTGGAATGTACCCTCAAAAGTACCCCACCCTCCTCAATGAAGTGTTTAATGCCCTCTGGACTATGAGAGGAGTTGTATTTAGCATCCAGTTAAAATGTATTTTCTACTTTGTAATGCCATTAAGTTATCCCCGGCTGGTCAGTAAAGTCTTTTTTTTTTTTTTTTTAAGATTTTATTTATTTGACAGAGAGAGACAGCGAGAAAGGGAACACAAGCAAGGGGAGTGTGAGAGGGAGAAGCAGGCTTCCCGTGGAGCAGGGAGCCCGGTGTGGGGCTCGATCCCAGGACCCCGGGATCATGACCTGAGCTGAAGGCAGACGCTTAACGGCTGAGCCACCCAGGTGCCCTCGTCAGTAAAGTCTTAAAGCCCGTTCTCACCTGCTGTTGTCGGGGAATCAAGGGCACGTCTCTCCAGGCAGTGTGGCCTACCCCGTATCACTCTCCCCTGCTCCATGATAGCATTGTCACATGGAGGAAGACATGGCCGCAGGTGGTGGCCCAGAGCAGGGGCTCACAAAGCAGAAAAGGAGGTGCCAAGCAGACAGATGACAAATCCCCCTTTCTTTAAAAATAAAAGAAAAAAAGGCCCTTTTGAGGGGAGTAGGGAGAAGCTAGTGCTTGGGTTACACGGGATGTAAGAGGTTTTTATAAGAGATGACACCTTCATACCTCAGCCTTGTAAGGAGCAGATTGTTATCAAAATGGCAATGGCACAAGGCATTGACTCTCTGAGACAGATGAACAATATTTCCAGAAAAATGTAGGCCAGGAGTCATATCCAGCTTTTATATCTGACAAAACTAAAATTATAGTTGGGGTTATCATCTTTTCTTAGTAATGCATTTTGACTGTAATTTGGTATTAGACAGTGTTATATACTTAGTAACATTAGTCAGCCTTTTAAAATGGATCTGATGACACAGTTTTTTTCTTTTAAAAATATTTTAAGTTTTTACTCTTTTCAAAATGTGGGCTGACTAAATGAGAGGTACTTTGTCTACAGGAACTTCTTCAGGTCAGGTAAAATAGTGAGTTTGAATATACATGTAATTTTAACATAGAAATATATAAATATTAAAATTACATATGCACTGAAGCCTACTATTTTCCCTTATATCTTTATATTTACTATGTATATTCACGTATCTTATATATTTATATATAGTAGCTAAATAATATTTACATATAAAAATTTAGAATTTAATATATAAAATTGTAATACACACATGCATAAAATATAATTTTATTTTTCTGGGCACCAAGTACACTTTTCATTTTCTGAGCTACATTTGGTAATTCTTGTAAACCCACACGATCTATGGTCTGGTTTAGGTATTGGAATGTTGTGGATAATGAAAAAGGTTTTGGTTTTAGCCCTTGTCCTTGGAAACCTTTCTAAGTGGTAGCATGAGTCTGCTTTTTGACCTCAGCAGGTACGGTACAATAGATAAAACTGCGTCTTTGAATGATGACGCTGATCTTGCTTTGCTTCTGGATACTGACCCTAGGTGTTGTTTTCATTATAAGTTTCTGGGATATGAATACATTTTGGGTCTATTCATTTTCTTCTAATTTTCCTCTTTCTAGTGTTTTGAGGATCTGCTAATTGAGGTTCTAATGAACTGTAAGCCACACCTGACTAAGTGCTTTACCTTGGGAAGAATTAGAAATAGGAAAAAAAAAAAAAAAAGCAGAAGCTGTGATTCCGAAAATCCTTGCTTGAATATCTGCCATTTTTCATATAAATGTTAGGAAGCCCAAAGGCTTCTAGGCAGCAGATTTAGTTTCAGGCGAAAGATAAGGCTTGTCTTTCAAAATCAAAAGGCATATTTTGCTCATGATATTTTGAGGGTGTGCTTCTTCCAGGCCACTGATGATTTGATGGAGGAAGTGGAGGCTACTAGCTTCCGATTTTCCCCCAAGGTGTAGGGGGTGGGGAGAATGTTCCATTTCTGTAGGCCGTGTGGCCTGGTCACTTTCTCAGCACATACATTGCCAGTTCCCCTCTGGCGGCAATTCACAGCTTACCCTCAAGAACTCCATCTCCCTGCCCTGGGTGTAACTAGAGACAGGGATAATCCCATGATGTAAATCGAGATTGTGTAAATTAAGTTTTTAATGAAAACTGAGATTACCAGCTCTTCAGTTCCAGTTAGTTTCAGAGAATGACAATGACTAACATGTAGTGAGTGTTCACTGTATATAGAGTGTTTGCATGTCTCAATCTCTCAAAGTCTAATGTAGTCTCAATTTTATAGTTGAGGAAATAGAGACTCTAAAACGTTTTAAAACTCATCAAAACTTGCAGAACTGGAGCAAACCCAGGAATATGGAACAGGCCTGTCTGGTTTCAGAGCCTGAGTTCTTACCACCACATTGTTCTTTTGAGGTTGGTTTTGCATTCCCCAAAGACCCTAAACCTCTTACTTATTTGTTTCAGAGATTTGAGATTTTGGAAATGAAACATTTTATAGAATTAAAGAAGGATGACATCAGATGTTCTGGGAAAGGCTGCATGCACGTTTTGCCTGCACCTTTCCTCACCCTCAATCCCTGCTACCAGACAACCAGGTTTTGTTAGAGAGGTATGGAGTGCTGCAAACTTAGATTCACCAAACTGTGGCCATGGAATACAGGTCTTCACAAATTCTTAGCACCATCGATCACATAAAACAGACACTCGTTTTCTAGCACTGAGTTAACATATTACCACAAACATAGTGGCTTAAAACAACACATTTATAATCTTAATGTTCTGGAAGTCAGTAGTCGAAAACTGATCTCACTATGCAAAAACTAAGGTGTTGACAAGCCTGTGTTCCTTTCTGGAGACTCTAGGGAGAATCTCTTTCCTTGCCTTTTCCAGCTTCTAGAGTTTGCCTGTGTTCCTTGGCTCATGGCCCTTTCCTCCATCTTCAAGGCCAGCAGCAAGGCAACTTCTGGTATCTCCCTCTCTCTCTCTCTGACTTTCCTGCTTCCTTCCTTCCCTTATGAGGACCCTTGTCGTTATATTAGGCCCACCCAGAAAAACAAGGATAATCTCATCTCAAGCTCCATAGCTTAATCCTACCTGCAAAATCCCCTTTGCTCTGGAAAGGTAACATACTTATTGGTTCCAAACATTAGGATGTGGACATCTTTGGGGGACCATTTTTGTGTCTATTACAAGTACTTAGTTATATGCAAGGCATTGTGCTATGCCCTGGGTAAGCCGTAGTGGGCAAAAATAGCAGTCCCTGCTGTTAGGACAGTTTACAGTCTACAGAATGGTACTATTCCCCAACTTCCTACAATCTCAACACACGGAAAACATTGCGAATTATATATGATACCATATAAGCCACCAGAAGCCACTCAATCTCTTCATGCTAGCCACTCTGAGCCAAATTCAACTCTTCCCTTGTTTTCAACTCCTATAACCAATTACTTCTGAAGTCTCACTCAACCTATCTGAGAAATAACTCAAGTATTTCCTTGCAAGCTTGACTAACACTGACCTCATCAGCTGCCACTAGGGCACTACAGTCACCTATCACCTGTTTCCTGTCCCCAACCTCACCCCATGCTAGCCCATTGCCCTCACCCTGGCTCCACTTACCGTGCTAAACAAGTTACTATTTCTCTTCAAACTGTTCATTACTTCCTTACTGTCCCCAAGAAAGAAAAGAAAAGGGTGCTAAGGCACTCAGAAGGGTGGTGGTTAGGAAAACATGGCTGACCTTAAATGAGTGCTCACTATGTGCCAGGCATCCTATGGACATGGGTTATATGGACTGTCCCACTTAAACTTCAAAATATCATCAGCATCAACATTCTAATTTATAAATGAAAAAAACAGGGCCAAAAAATTATTAAGTGACTTGATCAAGGGCAGAGATAACTAGTAGAACTAGGCGTTTGGACCCCAACTTGTAGAAATTCACAAAATGATTCTAAAATGTACATGAAAAGAAAGAAGGACTAAGGTAGCCAAAATTACTTTGCAAAAGAAGAAAGTGAGAGCTTTATCACTACTTGATTCAAAACTCATTATAAAACGACAGTAATTAAGATAAGGTGGTATGGCCTTTGGGTCCTGAAGGAATCCACGTCAAATATGCATGAGGGAATTTTTTTTTTCATGAAGGAAAAGTTCTATATCTTGATTGCAGTGGCGATTGCACAATTGAAAACATTTTTCAAAACTCACAGGTCTGTACACTCAAAAAGGAAAATTTTACTCTCTGTATATTATACTTAATAAAAAACATTCATACTTGACCTTAATGAACATGGAACAAACCGGTTTACTATTGCAAATTAGGGTATTTATCTTGCAATTAATTCAATTCTCTTCTTCCTCTAGTATATCTTACCCTTTGTCACTGTGATAAGGAACATTTTCATAATTAAAAGTTGATGGTGACAGAGATTCCTTCCTTGACCAAACTTTAGTCAGGCTCCAGAACCTTCTCCTAGGCCCATCCGTGCACTTCCTGGTAGAAGCCAGTTTTGGCAAGAACCGTGCTCCGTCAGTTTAACCAGAACCCCCTCACGCCCCATACCCGATCACATTTCTCATCCTCTACCATCCCCCAGGCGATGCCTTGATCACCCTGGCCTGTCTTCAGCAGAGAATCCTGTTGGCTCTGTTTAGCCAGAATCTCCCATACCCCTGAGGTTTCCTCTTAGTAATTTTCCACCCACCGACTCCCACCCTACTCCTTGGCTCTAAACGCCCCCCCTCCCCCCCGCCGGCTTGGCTCTAAACGCCCACGTGCCCATGCTGCATTTGGAGTTGAGCCCAATCTCTCCCCCCCACCCTCACTGGAAAATCCCATTGCGGTGGTCCCTCTCCCTACCATGATGCTTCTGGGTAAGGTCTACCTTACTATCTTTGTAATGGGCTGTGGGAGGGGCCTTCGGTCACATGATGTCCCAGAGCTAGAGCCCCCCTCCCCCAGGGATTTGCTGCAGTGTGTCTTGGGGCCTGAACACAGGAAAGGCACATCAGTCTCAGGGCAAGTGATGGAGGGTTAACCAGAGATGAGGCCAACAAGCAACGTATCTTCACCTTCACTTGCTCTCTGTAGTCCGTATTTTCTGGCTGGGCCCTCTAATTAGCTGCAGCAGGGGAGAGGTGGCAAAATCTAGACCTAGACCTCAATGGGTATGGCACAAACCAGTTTGCTAATTGTAAATTAGCTCAATTATCTTGCAATTAACTGAACTCTCTTCTCCCACTAGCGTATCTTAGCCTGGCCGTGAGTTTTCTCAGCATGTGCATCTAGGTCAGGCTGCTGGAGGGGAGGGCAGCCATCGGAGTCCTTATAATCAGCCAGTGTGCTCATTAACGTGCTTGGAGAGCTCCAAGGACGGTGTGCTCTCGGAGCAATTTTTTTTAAAACCCCTCATCTTGTGGGAAGACCAGGCAATTAGGGAGTGCAAGTGGAGGGGTCGGCTGAAGCACGCTAAGCGCTGCCGGGCCCACGGACGCACGCTGGAATACACGCGCAGCCGGGGCCAGAGCCAGAGCCTCGTCCAGGGCACCTGTGGCCAGAAGGCCTAGGGGTCCACCCGGCGGGGGCTAGGGAGAGGGCCACAACCTCCACTGGAGGCCGTGGTGGCTTTGAGGACTCTCTCTCTGTCTTTCTCTCTCACCCGCGAGTGCACGCGCGCGCGCACACACACACACACACACTCACCCCCCCCCCACATGACACTGTCCATTTCACTTGGACATGGAGTAGCACTCCCCTTGTCCACACAGCCAGATATATCAGAGAGCACACATTTCTCGACTGCACTGAGAAGCAATGGCCCACCTCTCCCACTGAGCTTCAGTCGTGGGTGGCACAGATGCCGCCCGTGCCCTGCCCCGATCCCCACGGCGCTCAACACTCTCTCCACGGATGGAGCACTACTGCAAGCGCCTGTGACTCTCCGTAGGAGGGTATCGTCCGGCCACGTCAGCATGGGTGGCTCTCCTAAGGGGCAAGCTGGAGTGACGGGCAACAGTGGCAGGGCTGTCCTCAGCCAACGGGAGAAAGGAGCGGAGGGATAAACACCCCAGTTTCCCTGCCTCTCAGGTAGAAGAACCCGACCCGTGTTTGGTTCTGTCCCCCCCACCCCACCCCCCGGAGCTCCCCAGCAGGGACCAGCTGTCCACAGGGGTCTTCTGCTCCTGGACGTGCCCGCTGTTGTCGTCTTTCCCGGGTCATCCCCTTTCCCCAACCGGTGCTTCTGCGGATGAGCCCCCAGGTCAACCGCTTGCACTCAGATCCCCTTCTCAGGGTGTACTTCTGGGGAAACCCAACCTAAGACACAGCCAGGGCAAGCACCGCAGAAATGGTCCAACCCCTGGCAGGGTGGCAGGTGAACCTCTCTCTCTCCCTCTCTCTCTCCAGCCAGTGACAAGAACCCCGGGATGTCGGCGAAGGGGCTGCATTGGGATCACGCTGGTGGTTTCCAGAGCAGGTCTACAGTGGAGTGGTTCTCAACCAGGGCACGATCTCGGCGCCCCCGCGCCCCCCCCCCCCCCACCCCGCGCCGGGGGCTCTCTGGCAATATCTGGAGCCATTTTTGGTTCTCGCGACCGAGGGCGAGGGCCACGGGCATGCAGTGGACAGCACCGGGGATGCGGCTGAGCGGTCCGCGCGGGCAGGCCCCGCACAACACGTGTCAATCACGCCCCGGTTGGGCACTCCTGGCACCGTCCACGGCACCAGAGCCAGAAGACCTGGCTGCGGGTACCTTCCTCGTCTCTGAAAGGGGGGTAAAATATTTACTTGACAAGATTCGGACGAGTCTGGAGTGGAGGTAACTAGAGCGCGGCGTCCATCGTTCCTTCGTTCGACGGCGCCAGCCTGGTGCCAAGGAACGACCCCTCGAGGCGGTGAGCGGACAGGGAAGGAAAAGACGCGGTCTCCGCCCTCAGCGAACGCAGAGGCCGGGCGAGGAGAAACGGCGCACATGCTCTGTTCCTCGCCAAGGCGAAGGCTGGCTCTCCGGAGGCGCGCGCGGCGCGTGGGCTGTGGCAGGAGAGCAGAGAGCGGGAGACCTGCTTCTTGGAGGTCCGCCCCGGGTGTCGGGTGTCGGAGGTGGAAAGGTGGAGCCGGGCAGGGGCCTGAGCAGGGAGGGGCCTCTCCGCAGAAGCGGCAGGCGTTTGCCACGACCTTTGCCATGACCGGGAGCCCTGGGCCGGTTCGCTTGTCCGTGGCCCCGTGACTGCGGTGCGAGCACAGACACGTGGGAAAGAGAGGAGAGACAGGAGCCGGCAAGGAGGCGTGGGGCCTGTTCGCTGGGACGGGCACCACCCGGAGAGCGGGTGTGTCCCTCAGCCTGCTCCCCCAGGCCCCCTGGCTGGCCTCACCCGGGGCCCGGCCCTGTCCTCTGCCCTGCTCAGAAGCTAGGGGTCCTGTCCCCAGGCCTGGCGCGGCCGGCCCGCACAAGTGTCGGACTTCCTTCTTTTTCGGGAGGGTATTTGGATTACTGCATAGAAGAATAGGCTTTAGCCGTCCAGTCTCGTCCTTAGCCTACTTTCGGGCAAGCGGGGGTGGGAAACAGAGGGACAGGGGAGGCCGTGTGAAAGAGTGAAGAAACTACACTTGATTTCAAGCCCCCTTGAGGCGCTCCACAAGTATCCACTCGCCCAAAGACAGCTGGTGGGCCAGTAGAAAAGCATTCTTGTCTATCCCTGAACCAGGGTCGTCTATCTCTCAGGGGCTCTCCGTCAAACAGTGTTTAATCCTCTCTCGGTGGACCGTCCTATCTCCTATCCACGCAATTGGCATCATGGCCGCTAGTTAAAACCCAGCCCGGTTTCCGAGCTGTGTGAAATTCGGGAGTTTCACCGATTTGTCTTGGCTTCTTTTCCCTTGTGAGACTTTTCTATGAATATCCTATTATCACCGTGTCTCACATAAACATCAAGAGATTCTTTTAAAATTTAAAAACCTGTCCCGAAAGGCCGGCACATCTCAAGGCCACAAAGGTAGTGGAAAACAAGGGCCCCTCAATCCTCTAGGACCCCATCGTCCTCCCTCCAGATCCACGCTTGGGATCCTGGCTGTGTCTCCAAGTCAGAGTGATCGCTGAAATGCGCTGCCATCACCCGGGACAATAGCTCTCAGGTCCATCGCGCGCAGGCCACCTTTTCAAACCGGTAGTTGAATCCTGAACTGTAATTCCCAGACGAGACGCCTGGCCTATGGCATGGCATCCTTTGTAAAGCGCCCTTACGGGGACACACAGGGCAGTGCCGGGTAAGTACTGAAGTATCAGAACGGCACGTCCTGCGCACCTCTACATGACAGCTCACTGGAAGACTCAAGGAAGAATCCCGATGCCTGCACCAAATACAGCGAGCCTCCACGTAGGCAGGAGCTACTACACACGTGGACTCTGTGGGGTGTGTTCGAGCGCTGATGGGCACCAGGCGCAGCCCTGCCGTTCACGACAGGAGACTCGGAAAGAGTGAACAATTCTGGGTGAAGCGCTGGCCAAGAAAAGAAAGCAACAGCTTCCAAGGCTTCCGCGACAGCCGCACTCCTGCGCAAACTGGCGTGGACTAGGACCGGACCCGAACGTTCGTATTCTTCGGATCCTTGCCTACGCGTCGGTGGTGGCTGGTGGCGTGCTCTTGGCGTTCAGCGGAGAACAAAGGTCTGGCCCTGCAGCGGAAGTGCGCGCTGTGGGCCTCGTGGCGGGGAGGCGGAGGCAACAACAGGAGGAGGCTTGAGGCCTGCCCCCGGTGGCCTGCAGAGAGCGCACATGCGCACAAGCGGATGCTCCCGCTGGGGGTGGGGTGGGAGGGTGGGGGCGGGGAGCCCGGGGGGCGGGGGGAGAGCGGGGAGGGCGGGGCGGGGGTCTCCCGTCCACTTCCGGCCCAGCCCGCGGGGACTCCAGACCCGGCGCGGTGGCGGCTCCCACACGTGTAGGTGTTTCCCCAAATCGCAGGTATGTCGTGTGGGGCTTTCGTGGGGCGCGCTTCTGGCCGCCCATTTGGAAGTGAGGCCCGTGGCTCCGGGGTGGACTTGCGGCGCGGGCGAGACGCTGCCTCGACGTGAAAGACGGGGTTTTCACCCCGCCCCTCAAGGCGCTTGCGTTCTCTCTTCTCTTTAGGGCCCCTTTTGTACCACGATGCAACAGGCCGTAGAACGAGCTTTGGACCGTGCGGACTATGTCATCGCAAGTGCCCAGCAGAGGCCTCCTAAAAGGAAACGCTCGTCGAGTGGGGAAGCATCTCTTTATGAAAAACTTTATGACATCTATGTGGAAGAATGTGGGAAAGAGCCCGAGGCTACGGAGGAACTAAGAAGCAACGTGAGCTTGCTAGAGAAGCTCGTTAGGAGAGAGTCGCTGCCATGTTTAGTGGTCAACCTACACCCAGGAGAGGGGGGATATTCGCTGATGCTCGAGGGGAAACATGGAGCGTATTCAGAGACCATTCGGCTGCCTTATGAAGAAGGGGAATTGCTTGACTACCTGGATGCTGAAGAATTACCTCCTGCTCTGCTGGACCTCCTGGAAAAATCTCAGGTTAACTTCTTCCACTGTGGGTGTGTCATAGCACAGGTGCGGGACTACAGGCAGTGCAGTGGTGGGGAACCTCCCGGCTACCAGAGCAGGCATATTCTCCTGCGCCCTACGATGCAGACCTTAGCCTGCGACGTGCAGTCCATAACCAGCGATGGCCAGGAGTGGACCCAGGAAGACAAACTGTTGCTTGAGAGCCAACTGATCTTGGCTACCGCTGAACCCCTGTGTCTTGATCCTTCTATAGCAGTAGCCTGCACTGCAAACAGGCTGCTCTACGACAAGCAGAAGATGAACACTCGCCCGATGAAAAGGAGCTTCAAGAGGTATTCTGCACCCTCTCTGAATCGGCAGCAGGAGCTGTCTCACTGTCCACTTCCTCCCGAGCTGAGAGTATGGGCCTCTTGCAGGAAAGGCAGAGAGAGCCAAGCCGGTCAGCAGTATGACCTCAAAATTTCTAAAGCAGGGAGTTGTGTAGATATGTGGAAACAGAGACCCTGTGAATTGGCCGTACCTTCTGAAGTGGATGTGCAGAAATACGCCAGAGGCAGGAGGTCCGCCACACGTGATGTCTCACCTCCGGGAATCTGGCCAGCCCGTGAGGTAAGAGGTGGCGGTGTGTTTGGATGTGAAGCTGGCGACGAGCCTCAGACAACGGAGCTGACCTTCGTGCAGCCGCTGAATAATCCACCTCTCTCTGGACCTAGAAGGCCCTGGAAGGAAGCCGGATGGGAGGAACAGATGTCTCCTCCGCACCCCTCCACAGATGACCATTCAGACGGTGTCCCGCCCGAGTCAAAGACTGATGCTGGGGGGGTAGTCATTCGGCCAGAGGTGGCGGTCCCGCAGAAGGCCAGATGTCCCGTCACCTCGTCCCACAGCTCCAGCAACTCAGCCAGCCTCAGCGGGCTTCCTCCCGGGAAAGACCCAGAACAGCCTGAGATGGTGTCGGTTCGGCCTTCAGTCCAGGGGAAGGGCGTCAGACAGCCACCTCTACGCATCAGACTTCCCTGGAGCTCGGGAAAGAGTTGGTCGGGGAACAGTTTTACTCCATGGGAGGCCAGCAGCTTTCGTAAATCTCCATCTCTTGCTCCTGCTCCTAAGCCACCAAGTCTTTCCCAGCAACCCCCTGTGAACGTGACTGGAGTTAGCCCGCTTCCTGCAGCCACCCCGTCCACCGCCAGCTCCTCGCTGAGAGCCCTGGCCACCCCGGTCACGGCCACGTCCACGTCCACGTCCGCGTCCCAGAAATCCTCTGTGGAAGTGATTCGAGTTAGCGTGTTTCCTGCAGGCACTTTGCCCACCGGCAGCTCCTCACAAAGAGCCCCGGCCACCCCGGTCGCGGCCAAGTCCCAGGAATCCTCTGTGAAACAGGGCACTCGAGTTAGCAGGCTGCCTGCCACCACCGCCTCCACCGCCAGCTCATCCCAAAGCAGCCCCGCCGCCCAGGTCATGGCCAACTCTGCAGGCCGCAGCCGCCTCAAGGTGGCGGGCCCTGGTTGTGGAGCGCAGGCTTTGGCGAGGGGCTCCGGCCCCGGGCAGGGCTCCAGAGCTGGCGCCGCGGCTCCTGCGGGGATCAAGCCCAGCAGCCTGCCCTCAGGAGCTCGGCCCCCCAGTGCGGTGCCCACTGCAGCGCGGGGTCCTCCGGTCCGCGTTCAGTTTTTTTTAAAGCATGCTTCCGGCCTCAGGCCAGTTACTCTACTGGAGCTTCCACAAGATTCGCTCCTTTTGAACACCCCACAGCAGCCAGAGCAGCGGCTCTATCAGTTGATTCCCCAAGAACAACTTCAGCAAGCCTCCACTTCTGGCCCTCAGCAGCCGGTGCCACGGGGTTCAGGTGCACAAGGTGCAGCCAGTCCGAAAACGGCCTCATCTGCTCAGCCGGCTGTGCTCCTTACCCTCGCTGGAGAGGGGAGTTTGCCGCAGCCCCAGGCAGCGGTGTTGGCTCCGCTCGGCTCTGCGGAGAGCCAGAGGAGACCCGGGCAGAGCCGTCCTCGTCCTGGGCACCCGCTGCAGCCGGCCCCTGCCTTGCAGCCGCAGGCGGCCCCTACCCCGCAGGCGGCCCCCGCCCCGCAGCCGGCCCCTGCCCGGCAGCCGGCTCCTGCCCCGCAGCCGCGGGCGGCCCCTACCCCGCAGCCGGCCCCTGCCCCGCAGCCGCAGGCGGCCCCTGCCCCGCAGCCGCGGGCGGCCCCTGCCCCGCAGCCGGCCCCTGCACCGCAGCCGCAGGCGGCCCCTGCCCCGCAGCCGGCCCCTGCACCGCAGCCGCAGGCGGCCCCTGCCCCGCAGCCGGCCCCTGCCCCGCAGCCGGCTCCTACCCCACAGCCGCAGCCGGCCCCTGCACCGCAGCCGCAGGCGGCCCCTGCCCCGCAGCCGGCCCCTGCCCCGCAGCCGGCTCCTACCCCACAGCCGCAGCCGGCCCCTGCCCGGCAGCCGGCTCCTGCCCCGCAGCCGCGGGCGGCCCCTACCCCGCAGCCGGCCCCTGCCCCGCAGCCGCAGGCGGCCCCTGCCCCGCAGCCGGCCCCTGCCCCGCAGCCGCGGGCGGCCCCTGCCCCGCAGCCGGCCCCTGCACCGCAGCCGCAGGCGGCCCCTGCCCCGCAGCCGGCCCCTGCCCCGCAGCCGGCTCCTACCCCACAGCCGCAGCCGGCCCCTGCCCAGCAGCCGGCTCTTGCCCCGCAGCCGCAGCCGGCCCCTGCCCCGCAGCAGGCTCCTACCCCGCAGCAGGCTCCTACCCCGCAGCAGGCTCCTACCCCGCAGCTGCAGCCGGCCCCTGCCTCGCAGTCGCAGCCACAGTCCCGGCAGCAGGTACCACAGTTGAGAATCTTGCAGGGTGCCGTGGCTGTGACGACAGTAGCCACCCAGACAGCGCAGCCGCCTCCGGACCCGCAGGCTGCAAGCCCGTCCAAAGGTAAACTGGACAGAGACCCGCCTTCCCTTCCCAAATCCTGAGTCTTGCATTATTTTCTCTCTTTTTAAAAATACCAGAGCATGGGCCCAATCAACTCCCGAGTTTTGACTTCATTTTGGTTTTGGTTTTTCCCTCAGCGTGTCAGTATTTTACCGTTCAAACTCTCTAGGGAAGCACAACCTCGTGAGTGGTTCGTAGAAACAAGGCAGCGATTTAAGCAACTGGGATTGTTTTTGCTTCAAGTCGTTGCTTTGTTGCTGTGCTTGTAGACAGAGTCCTCTTCATGTTCATGTTCTAGAGTAGATCCAGCTCCAAACCGGGTTCAGTCGAAACTCCTAAAGCCTATAATTTCTCGAAAACCACGCAACTACACTACAGTTAACGTGGGTATTACTTTACTAGGATGGTTGTAAAAGTTTTGAGAGGAGCTAAAACTCCTGACATAGAATATACCACCTTTTCAAGGTGTGCGGTTCAGTGATGCTCAGTAGCTGGACATTGTCTCCCGAGGGAATCTCTGGAACTGCCCTCCTCTTGCAAAAGTGAAACTCTATCCCCGCGGAGCAGCAGCTCCCCGTTCCCCCCCCCCCCCCCAGCCCGGGCACCCACCATTCTATTTTCTGTTTCCCCGAGTTGGACTGCTTCAGGTACTTTGTATAAGTGGGATCGTGGAGCAGTGTTTGTCCTTCTGTGACTGGCTCGCTTCACTTAGCAGAACAGTCCTCAGGGTTCGCCCACGTCGTACCTTGGGTCGGGAAGGGCGTAGCTTCTTACAGATGGTTTCCCTGTACATGTCTGTACTGAAGTGACCTTTTAAATACTAGAAACATCTTTTAGAAGAGTGGACTTGGTATGTGCTTAAAATAGGTTTGTGCCCAGTGTATTAAATGCAGTTTTTACCAGTTTGTTTGGAAGGAAACTGTGAAACCTGCCAAAAGATGATGTGCTTGCCAGGCTTATACGGAGGGTGTGGGAGACTTCCCCAATGGGCAGAGTGGCTCAGGGGCGCCCCTGCTTGCTGGCGGTCCCCAGGCTGCACTCCGGGGCCACCCTGCCCTCCGCAGAACCCAGCCCCTCTCCTCCAGGTATAATCACTGGACTTGAAAAGGCACTTGTGGGATGTCTTGCTTTCTCCCAATACAATCATTTACTTGGTTTAGAACTCCAGGTTATTTGCAGAAACTAAAGAGCTACACATTTGAAAATGTGTTCTATTATTTGTTTGCGTTTCAAGTGTTGGCGACCTCTGGTTAGATTCTGAGGTGGGAACCCCCCCCCCACCGTTTCTGCCTGTCCCCTCCTGGTGCCCATCAATTGCTGAGCAGCCCGGCTCCCCCATGTCCGTTCCTGCTTTCTTGCATCGGTGGGGCTCAAAACAGCCCTGAAATTCTTTCTGTTTCCCCTTTCTTTTTATGGAGGTAGAATTCACATACGCGAGAGTCACCCATTTTCAGGCGCACTGAAATGCCGAGTGGCATTCACTACACGTACATGGCTGTGCCACCACCAGCTCTATTTCCAAAACAGCTTCCTCACCCCAAAGAGACCTCTGTAGCCAAGAAGCCCCGGCCTCGCCTCCTCCCCTCCCCCAGCCCTGGAAACACCAGTTTGCTTTCTGAGTCTGTGGACCTCCCTGTTCTAGATATTTCCTGATGATGGAAGCAGATAGCATGTGACCTTTCACGTCTGGCCTCTCTCACTTGGCTCGATGTGTTCGAGGTTCCTCCGTGGTGTAACACGCATCGGGCTTTGTTCGTTCTTGTTCGGCTGAATAATATTCCTTGGTGTGCCTGTTCCTCACTTTGCCTATCCATTATCCATCGATGGACGTTTAAGTTGCTTCCACCCTTGCGCCATTGTGAATACTGTTGCTAGGAACATTGGTGTGCAAGGATTTCTTTGAGAGCTTCTCATATTTTGTTGGATTACGCTTTTTAAAGGGCACCCTGTCTCCCTAAACTTTGTTTTTCCATGTACACATGCATGGAGGGAAGTGAGGTCTGGCACTTCCAAAAGAGATGAGCGAAGAGGCAGGTAACGGGTCGTTCCCACTTGATCAACCCCGCTGTGCTGAAGTGCTGTCCCGGCCCTGCTAAGGGAAGATTCTGGCCAACGTCAAGCAAACGAGCCAGACATGCCATGTGAGTGACGCCGAGCCAGGCAGGGCTTTAGGTAACCCATCCTGGACATCTTTGTGTATGGTGCCTGC
Source organism: Ursus americanus (assembly GCF_024610735.1). NCBI lineage: Eukaryota > Metazoa > Chordata > Mammalia > Carnivora > Ursidae > Ursus > Ursus americanus. The sequence continues at coordinate 103,189,791 of NC_142164.1, forward strand.
AGTTTTCAGAAGTGAACCAGCTTAATGACTGCTTGCTAAGAAGAGTTTATGCTGGGTCTTGGGAACCAACCAGGCACCTGCGCTCTGAAGCTCACCCGATTTGATGTACTTCTTTTCTTTTGCCCTCTTGGTACTGGTGACCCTTGGACAATGTGGGGGTTAGGGGCGCCGACTCCCCACGAAGTCAAAAACCTGTGTATATCTCTTGCCTAACCAGAAATTTAACTCCTAATAGTCTATTGTTGACCGGAAGCCTTACCGATCGCTTACACTGTCGGCTAACACGTATGTTGTCTGTTATATGTATTATATACTGTATTCTTACGATAAAGTAAGCTAGAGAAATGAAAACATTATGGAAATTATTGGGAAGAGAGAATACATTTCTAGTACTGTGACATAGATATCAAGTGTAATCTGCATCTAGGTGGGCCCATGCAGCTCAAACTGGTGTTGTTCAAGGTCCAACTGTACTGCAGGGACACAGCAACTTAACTTGTGGTGGAGTAATGGGATGCAGTCCTCCTGGACAAGCAAATAAGTTCAGCTTTGTGTCAAATTACCATTGGTGGTCTATGATTATTTCCTTCTAATCATCCCCATGAAGGTTGGTAATTTGAGGCAACTGCCACACTGACGAACAGGAAAAGGTAGGCACTCTTGAAGTAAAATCCCAGAGTGTGTATTTATTCACAGAACTGTGTAGGGAGGACTTCCTATGGGCCTCATACTGTGTTAGGCCCCAGCTGGGGTGGGGAGAATACAGATACCAAAGAAAAGAAAAATGCCTCTTCAGAATCTAGATCCTAGTCACAACTCATGTAATTTCATCCTTTAGCAATTTAAGCTACATTCCCAGTATGATAAAGTCTCGATAGAATAACGCATGTCACATATGCAAAGATGAGTACGTAATAAAGAGACTGGGAAACAGAGGGCTCAAGATTTTAGTGGCTTGTCACCCTATCACAAGTCAGAGGGCAGAACACAGACCATAAGATGACAGAGTTAAGATTGCAGATGAAAAAGTATTGCCCAGCCCCTGGAGTCCAGAGAGACTCTCTACAGAGAGAATGTGTACTTACTCATAAATGATAAGTTAAAAGAAATCTATTATCCCATTCTCGATTTCTATTTTGAGAAAATCTTGGGATAAACATCCACTTCTCCTAAGAAACTTTTGTTTTCTTACAAATAACTAAACATGTTAGGTTCCTTGCTGGATAGGCTGTCTCCAGGGTTCTGTTCCCGCTTCTCCTACCTTCCAACTGATCCCAATCTTATCTTTGGTTTTTCTTGTGTGCTGCCTCCTGAAATAGCACTGCGGCCACCCGTCCATTAGCAGGAGCTTAGTTTATTCTCACTGGTAGGGACGAGGACATCCTTGGGGCACCTGGGTGGCTCAGTCATTAAGTGTCTGCCTTTAGCTCAGGGCGTGATCCCAGAGTCCTGGGATCAAGCCCCACATCAGGCTCCTCCACTGGAAGCCTGCTTCTTCCTCTCCCACTCCCCCTGGCTGTCTCTCTCTCTGCCAAATAAATAAATAAAATCTTAAAAAAAAAAAAAAGGATGAGGACATCCTTGACAGTCTCAGTAGTGTTTCAGGTAAATATCTTTTTCTATAAAATAATCCTTTATCTCCAGAACTTCAGTATTTCATCTACAGGGAAAATGTACTTAACTGCTTTCATTGGATCTTGAAAAACACCTAGACTATAAAATACAGGATCTCTTCCTGCTCTTCTCACTACATGCTAGGCACTGTTCTGTTGTACATGTTGTAACTCACTCAGTCCTTACAAGGACTGTGTAAGGAAGGTACAATTATGGATGTGGAAAAAGGCCTTGGGAGCTAAAGGTCACCTACCTATAAAGTATCAGAGCCCAGATTTGGACCCAAGCTTCTTGGGGTAAGAGACCACGTCCTTTCCCACACTGCCCTCTCCGCTGCCTCACTGAGGGCAAGATATAGACCCATGCACGATGGGCTCAGCATATGGTTGGAGAGACCCTAAGGCGTATGGATGAAATGATAGATTACAGCCTGTCACTTAACTATGAGTTGGTGCTTGATGGGGGGGGATGCTAAAAACTGGCATCTCTGCCAGAGTTTGGAACCATCTGAAAGAGAGAGATTCAGAGTCAAACAGTTGGACATCAATATATTCTCTTTGTAAATGACGCTCATATGTTAGAAGATGTAATTTGGATATGAGCCAAGCAAGTTTCATAATACTCCTCCCTGGTTGTAGGGGCATCCTTCCACTCCCAGGCAGGGTTGGAGAACTGCAGAACCCTCCCCACGGGTCTGGCCTTCTCACCTGGGAGAATTGAGTGGGCAGAGCAAGGCTAATGTTACTCTAATACGAGCAAGACAACAGGTGATGACCAGGCTTGCTTAAACTGTACGTAGCGGCCAGATTGTTGAATGGTTATCACGGCAGCCTGGCAAGGAGCTACTTACAAGACGTGCATTATTTCTTTCATCCTCAAAATAACCCTCTTGGTGGTTAGTGTTGTAAACTCCATTTTCAAGCGAGACAACTGAGAGGATACTATAACTAATCTAGCTAATGGAGGGGCCAAGATTTAAATCTAGATAGCCTGGTTCCAGAACCCATAATCTTAACCACTAAGCTGGAGCTGCTTAATAAATTTACAGGGTCATTCTGAAAATAACTAGGGCTAGGTTGGGGTGCCTGGGAGGCTCAGTCAGTTAAGCTTCTGCCTTCAGCTCAGGTCATGATCCCACAGCCCTGGGATTTAGCCCCACATCCGGCTCCCTGCTCCGTGGGGAGCCTCCTTCTCTCTCTCCCTCTGCCTGCCGTTCCCCCTGATTGTGCTCTCTCTGTCAAATAAGTAAATAAAATCTTTCTAAAAAAGTAACTAGTGCTAGGTATAACTGCTGTTTATAAAGTTATTTTCCTAGAAAAATACTTATAAATCAGGGGCACCTGGATTGCTCCATCAGTTAAGCGTTTGCATTTGGCTCAGGTCATGATCTCAGGGTCCTGGGATCGAGCCTCAGGTCTGCTCAGTGAGGAGCCTGGTTCTCCCTCTGCCTCTGCCCCACCTGCCCCTGTTCGTGCTCTCTGTCTCTGAAATAAATAAAATCCTAAAACAAAACAAAACAAAAAACAAACCCTTAAAGGGCGCCTGGGTGGCTCAGTTGGTTAAGCGGCTGTCTTCGGCTCAGGTCATGATCCCAGAATCCTGGGATCGAGTCCCATATCAGTCTCCCTGCTCAGCAGAGTCTCTCTGTCTCACTCTGTCAAATAAATAAATAAAATCTATATTTTTTTAAAGATTCCCTAGGTATGGGGTGTGACCTCAGACTCACCTTTTTTTTTTTTCTTTTTCTTCTTTAAAGATTTTATTTATTTATTTGACAGAGAGAGAGAACAGAAGCAGGGAGAGCTGCGGGCAGAGGGAGAGGGAGAAGCAGGCACCCCGTGGAGCAGGGAGCCAGATGTGGGGCTCAATCCCAGGACCCTGGGACCATGACCCAAGCCAAAGGCAGTCATTTAACCCACTGAGCCACCTGGCGCCCCAAATAAAATCTTAAAAAAAATACTTATAAATCATACTTAGAAGATGATGCTTTCATAGAGTGGGACTTCCTCCATATAGAGGTCAAAGGTGATCGAGCACCCTGGAGTTGCCAGTTATCTGCTCATTTGAAATTAGCAGAATTATCCCAAAGTGACCTCATTCTGGCTTGCTGGGACCACAAATCAGCTGAGGCTGGAGCAGAGTGGAGGAAGTTTCCACTGAAGGATTCCTGATGGGGCAGCATGTCACCTCTAACAGGCTCCAGTGAGAACTGGGAAGGGGGTACGAGACTTCCCCTGTCTGCAAGCAAACAAGTGAGTCTGCTTTAGTCTCACGGATGCTGGCAGAAATCACAAGAATACTGGGTCAGAAGCAAAGGATGTGATTCCCCGTAGCACAACAGGCAGCACACGCTTCCTATTTGCGTTGGTTTTCTTGCCCCCCACGTCCCATTGGGGCAACACAGAGGTGAGCCCAAGTGGATGCTGCACATTCAGTGGAGGTGTGTAGCAGGGGAGGAACCAAGCTTAGGAAATACCAGTATCTTAGAGAGGGCTGCAAGCAAACCTGCCCAGTTTTTGCCCTAAAGGGAGACATTATTATACCAGTCAACAAACAAATTTTTCTTTGGCTCCATATGGAAACATGATCTCTATCTCCTGAGGCTGTTCACTCTACAAACTTTCTTGGAAAGTTAGCTCAGAATAAAAGCTGTCAGTGCCTCTGCTCACAAGATGTGCAGAAACAAGAGAAACCCATGGAAAAGTATCTCCCAACAGACCTCAGGTGCCAGTGGCTGGAATTCCCAGACAACTTCTTTAAATATCTAGTGTCCAGCTCCAGACTGCGTGGCACCCAAGCAGTTTGTGTGTCCCCTCCTTGATAAGGTTGTTTTCTCATGCTTGTTCAAAAGGAGAGCAATAAGGGTGCAGGTCCCTCTACTGGAACGTGGACACACGCTGTTTATCCAGGAAGGTATGGGGGCACTGGTAGTCTCCTCGAATGCATGATGGGAGCAAAGGGTCCCATGCCTTCTCTTCTCTTGCTACCCTGGCATTGTAAGGTTTTCTCTCTCCCAAAAAAACGAATGAATGAATTAGTTTCAAGCCCCGGTACATGGGTACATGACAGGCAAAACCCAAATGGTCTTAGTACAGTAGATAATGAAAAATAACCAGACATCTTAGAGTTTACACGCAGCCAGAAGAAAGATCAAACAGGGCAGACACCCAGCAAAAACAGAATCACCAGAGAAGACAGATAACAAATAAAAAATAAAACTAGGATTTAAAGAGATTCAAGTACAGCATTAGGGTGACCAACTGTCCCAGTGTGCCTGGGATTGGGGGAGTTCCAGGGACGTGAGACTTTCGGTGCTGAAACCAGGACTGGGCAAACCAGGCTAGGCTGGTCATCCTGTGCACACACGCCTCTTCCCACGCAGTCAAGCTCTGTGAAACCAGATGCTGTGCTTTCAAACTTAAAGATACATCAGATGGATTAAAGGAGAGGATGGCTACTCTTGCAGCTAGAGTCAGTAATCTGGGTGAAGGCAAGAAATATCTCAAAGCACAGTATCTCAAAATTACAAAAATGTGGAACTTACAGGGAAAAGATAAGAGTCTTGGTGGAGGACAGATCTAGAAGACATAACAAGCAAAGACAGGCCATGAAGAAGGAGAGGGAACTGGTGGAGGAGAAGCATAATTAAGCAAGCAATAAATGAAAATTCCCTAGAACAAAACAAAGGCCCAAGTTCGCAGACTGAAAAAAGTACACCAAGTTCCCAGCAGGTTCCATGAGAATCCTAGTAGGTGATCTATAAACAAATTATAGTTGATTAAGTTCCTGTGCGACAAGTACTGATTGCCTCCCTTCCATCTAACACAGATGAGCAGATTGTACTTCCCAAGCTCCTGACTTGGGGTTGGCTATGTGCTTCACTTGAGCCAATGGACACAATACAAGCAGAAGCCTGAATTTTCCCTGCACATGGGGCTCACCATTGTCAACCTCAAAAATAAAGAAGCCAGTTATTTTACTAGTCAAATGAGTTTATTGAGGAATAACAGAGCAATTGCTCTTTGGGACATACAAGCCATGGTGAGCCCTAGGTAAGTCCAAGGAGATGAAGGGAAGGTCAGCTTTTATAGGTTTTTTTTTTTAATGGTGGTTGAAATTTTTCTTAAGTTTATTTATTTAAGGGATCTCTGCACCCAATGTGGGGCTCGAACTCACAACCCCAAGATCAAGAGTCGCACACCAGCCAGGTGTGCCAAGAGCTCCCCCTTCAGGGCTTCCCAATGCCATTTTAAATGAGGGTTCCCTTATTTCCATATCCTCCTGTTCTGCTTTCTGCCATGAGGAGAGCACGCTTTGGGATGCTCCTGACTCAAGGAGGATGAGAAATACATCAAGTGGACCTGGACCCAACCTGAATGTTGGAGTCAAGCCCAGCCTAGATTTGTAGATGTGTGAGTAACCGATAATTATAATTTAATGCCGACAAGATTTTTGTGGTAGTTTATTACATAGCATCATTCTGGGAATAACTGAAATACATACTTAGGCATACCTTGGTGAAATTCTAAATCTCTAGAATAAAAGATAAATCTTAACTTTCTACTCAGAAAGATTAGGTTTTCTGCAAATGGAAAATAAGATGAGTATTGGACTTCTCTTATACAACATTCGAAGTCCTAGAAGACAGAGGATGTTGAAATAACATCTAGAGACTTCTGAGAGTACTGGACTACCACCCAGAACCCCAGAACCAGCCAGCATTTCATTCACCCATAAACAAAAAATGTTTTTCATTTTTAAGAATTAAAAAATGTTAACAACCATATGACCTATTTGAGAAAAATACTTAAATCATACTAACCAAACGATGAATGAACAAAAACAGAGGCCTCAAGTACTAAAATTTAAATGGATAATGACTGGATGTCTGCGAATAAGTAATACATGGTTTCATCTAAATCAATCAGAAATGAACCTCTTGGAATACGTAATCTGAGTATTAGATAAGGATTTTTTAAGGTAGGTATTCTTAAAGGAAATTGCTGGAATGGTAATTTTAATAATAATCTAGAACTAAACTATTTCGGAGTTACCTAGGCCTCGATGTGGTGAACATGGAGGCAGAATGGCGAAAGAACATTTGAAATTTCTCAACTGGGGCCAAAGAGGGAAGGGAAGTTAAAATAGTCTAAAAATCTCATCTTATTGGAGTAGGGGGATGCAGGGAAAATAAACTTAGTGAGAAAAGAGTTGAGGGGTCTTGTTTACAAATAATATTAAGAAAATAGGCGATTTAGGATACCAGAGAATAAACTGCCATTAAAAGAATGGAAAAGTACAATGGAATGTCCAAATTAGCAAGGACAAAAAATGGCATGGATAGCAACTTTGTAAAAGCAAAGGAAAAGGAAGAGAACTCTCAAAAGTACAATGATACAGCATGAATACAACTTGGAACAAAAAAATCAAGCATATCAGTCATTTTAGTAAATGCAAATGATCAGAAATGTCCAAATGAGTTTGAAACAAAAACAAACCCAACCATATGACGTGTATAAGAAATAAGAGATAGCCAGCCAATGCCATAAAAAACCAGAAATGGCAATATTATTATCAGGAAAGGAGGGAGTGGAGATGAAAGAATTTCCAAGGGGCCGAAGAAGGACATTGTGGAACGGCCGAAGGCACAGTTCAAGAAACAAGTGTCAAAAACTGGTATGTCCCGAGCAACACAGCAGCTAAATATGTAAAGAAAACAGCCTAGGATTCAGTCTGGAAGGGTGCCAACGTTTCTGGCTTGGGAAGAGATGAAGTTGGAATGGGAGCCTGAGAAGGAGTAGCCAAGAAAGTAGAGGAAGAACAGGAAAGTGGGCAATGGTACTTTCTGGAAATCTCAATGAATATACAGTAAAGGTGACCCCAGCAACAGTGGTTGGGCAGACTCCACCCATGGCCGGCTCCAGGGTCAGAGAAGACAGGACCTGGGCGACAACACTCCCTTCCCCACAGGGAGGCTAGGGAAGACCACGGCCTTTCCACACAACCCTCGCTCTCCTGTGGCTGTAGTTTGTAGCAGAGTGTGACAGAGATGCAGTGCAGAATTAGGTTCTTTTATCTAAACGGAGTGGTGTGAAGAAAGCTGTCCAGCGTTTGGATGACACTGTGGAACACAACAGTATGTGGACATAAAAAGAGTGTGCCCATGATTTCCCATCAAAAGATCTATTTAACTTCCCGAGATTTAAAAGTCAGTCCGTGTTAAGATAATGGCATGTTTCAGGGCGCCTGGGTGGCTTAGTTGGTTAAGTGTCTGCATTTGGCTCAGGTCATGATCCCACGGTCCTAGGATCGGGCTCCCTGCTCAGTGGGGAGCCTGCTTTCCCCTCTCCCTCTGCCCTTCCCCTTGCTTGTGCTCTCTGTCAAATAAATAAAGAAAATCTTTGTTAAAAAAAAAAGATGTCATGTTTCTGACCCACTAAAAATCCCCCTTTCCCTTCTATTGAATCTACACTTATTGTCAAGTCCTAGCAATGATTTTGGGGAATTTTTAGTAAAATCTATAGGAAATACAACTGTTTAATATTGGCAAATACAGGCCAAATCTCGTTTTTGTGCCATAAACTGTGCAAAGCTTTGATTTTTCAGACATGGACATCTGTGGCAATAAGTAAGTTTTTGAAACAGCACTCTCACTAAGCATGGTGACGGCCCCTCTCAACACACACATACACACAGAGACAGAGAGAGAGACAAAGAAATAGAGGGGGGGCTTTCTTTTTTCTGGAATAACCAGTAAACTATGAAAAAATACAGATATGATCTGGATGCCGCTTACCTTGGATTTCTACCTCCTAATAATCTTCAAGGTGTTGATGGCATTTTCACTGTGTAGGGCACTGGGGTGGGGGGGATAAAATGTAGCTGGCCTGATTCTAACAGGAGGAGGGAAGTCAAAGAGGAGCTGACATCCCAGACACCTCTTCCCCCAGAGGGGGAACTGGGGAGATATTGTTAAAGCGGACAAACTTGCAACCAGAAGATAAGTAAGTTCTGGAGAGTGAATGCACCGCATACTGACTGTAGTCAATAATACTGTATTATACACTCCAAAATTGCTAAGGGATTTGATCTTAAATATTCTCACTACAGGGGTGCCTGGGTGGCTCAGGTGGTTAAGCATCTGCCTTTGGCTCAGGTCATGAACCCAGGGTCCTGGGATCGAGCTCCGAGTCAGGCTCCCTGCTCAGCCGGGAATCTGCTTCTCCCTCTGCCTTTCCCCTGGCTTGTGCTCCCTCTCGCTCACTCTCTTCTCTCACAAATAAATAAATACAATCTTTTAAAAAAATATTCTCACTACAAAAGAGAAATACTGATTATGTGGCACGATAGACCTATTAGCTAAAGCTAATCATACTGCAGTATGTAAATGTATCAGATCAGCATGTTGTAGGCCTTAAACTTAACATGTTTTATATCAATTACATCTCAATTTTTTAAAAATGTTCAAAAATGGATAACAGCATCCACTCTGGAATTGACCTTAAAAAGAAACAAATCGAATCAAAATCTAGAGCCATCCTACCCAAAGTGTGGTCCTGTAAGCAGCAGCACTGGCAGCAAGGACAGCCGGTTAGAAAGGCAGACTCTCGGGCCCCAGACCTACTGACTCAGAATCTGCATTTTTCCAAGATCCCCAATAAGTCTGCCAAGTGCTGCTACAGAAAATCTCCTGGCAAGCAAATAAAGAACACAGAGTCTCAGGCTTGTTGAAGTGGGATGTTGCCTGGACCTTTGTATTTTTACCAAGTGCTTCGGTGGCCCCGACGCCAGTCAAAATTTGAACACGAGCACACAGCGGGCTGCGCTGCTAATACAGTGGCCGTGAGCCATGAGCGGCGTGCGGCTTTTGACAGTCACGCTGTAATTACTTAAAACTTGACAACATTAAAAAAGTCACTCACACGAGCCGTATTTCAGTGCTCAAGAGCCACTCTACTCTATTGCGCAGTGCAGGTGTCACATTTCCACCCTTGCGGAAAGTTCCTTCGGACAGCACTGGCCTCATAGGTTTTCTCAATCTTGGCTACACGTTCGAATCACTGATCATAGTTTGTTGTTGTTAGTAGTTTGTTTTAAAGTTAAAGGCAGAAGGCTTATTTTGGGCCTCATCCTACAGGCATTTTATCTTCCTAGGACCCTGACCTAGCGTTTTCTAGTAAGAACACCACCAGGAAAGCTATGACCTTGATCTTGATAAGACCTCAGAGAGTTCCTGCGCACATCATCGTGTGAGATACTGTCATTCAAATTCACTCAAGTCCAGGTTACCGTGGCAGGTTCTGCAGAGGTAACTCGGTGGATGTGGTAGGTCTTCATTTTCCCTTTCATTAACTGAAAAAAATCACATAAAAGCACCAAGAAAACTTTCCAAGATTCCATACAGCCATTACACTAGTTCTGTTTAGGGCTATTACCCACTAGTCCTTACATATCTGCGTCCAGAATCTGATTTTTCACAGGCCACCCCAGCCTGGCTGTCCAATAGGTTTATAACAATTATAAAACCGTCTCTCTCCAGATCAGCCCCCACCGCCAACCTGCAGAATATACACAAACGTCATCTCCAAATGCCTGACTTTCGGCTCCTGTCGTTCTGCCTTGTCCCGCACACGTCTTTGCACAAACGTAACGCACCTCCTTTAGCCTCTGCTCCTACAAGGACAGTGGTACCCCAGACACCCAGGCTAGTGATGTCCTTTGCTGCTTCTGACTCACAGACATGCCTCCATTTCATACTTGAAGAATCTCCAAGAGTCACTCAACTAGGTTACTTTAAGAGTGGTCCTTTATGGAGATCTGCATGGTGGGGCACTTAGACGTGCAGGATCTTCTTGCCCCAGCCCAAGCCCTTGGAAGATCGATTTGACATTGCACTATATGGAAACATCTTTCCTCTGATCAACCGTTCCCTAACCAAGTATGCATTTGGATTCTCCCTCCGTTGGGGGTTAGTAAGGAGTGGCCCTGATTCTCAATGAAGCTCAGTCCTACAAGTGGGAGAGGTCCAGTGGCCCTACAAGGCTAGTCATTGTCCTTAGCAGGGCTGGGACTAGGGAAAGGCAGTGAGGCATTCCCTCTCTGGGCCATACAAGAGCAGGAAAAATTTTGACACTGTGCTCACCATGGATTTTTTTTTTTGCTTTAATTCTGATTTTTAAAAATACTACATTAAATTATGTTTGTCTAGATTACTGAAGTGCGTTTTTGTCTGGCATTCTTTCTTTTTTTTTAAGATTTTATTTATTTATTTGACAGAGAGAGCGAGAGAGCACAAGCAGGGGGAACAGCAGAGGGAGAGGGAGAAGCAGGCTTCCTGCCGAGCAGGGAGCCCGTCGCGGGACTCGATCCCAGGACTCTGGGATCATGACCTGAGCCGAAGGCAGACGCTTAACCACCTGAGACACCCAGGCACCCTGTCTGGCACTCTTAATTTGTGCAAGTGCCCCACTTGCCTCACTGTAGCCCCAAGCCCTGATCCTCCCCATCTGGCTCCTCTGTCCCTCATGTAATAGAGCCTGGACAGGCCTGCTGCTCAGGCCATCATGTCATACTCAGTATAAATCCCACCTGGTACCCCCATTTAGGTCCTGAGCTACACACAAATGATTGCTACCTCGTTGTAATCACGCTGTTCACCATTTGTTGTATTATGCTTAATTTTCATAAATAATTGTTTCATAAACAATTTTCATTGTTTCTACGTTGCCTTAATTGCCTCTTTAACAGCTGGAAGATAGTCTACTCGGCCGATGCACTATACTTAACTATTCTATTATTGGGTATTCATTGCTCATTCATTAATGAGCCTTTAGGTCTGCAAAGAAGCAAAGTGTTGAGGTAGAGGCTTGAGTGCGAGAGAAACCACGCTGCCAAATGATTGGCGGAAGCTTTTTTGATGTCGTTTTGGAGTTTGGGGATTCTTTTTGTTTGTTTGCTTTCTGGTGGGCTGCAAAGAGGAGAAGAGAATTAAGCAAAAGCTGGAGCCCAAGTCGGCAGACGCAGGGGAAGGGCATTGGAAGGAGGTGTATGCTAGGAAACAGGAAACGGAAGGTATTGACTATACGGAGCCACAGGGAAGACCCTACTGTTACTCCCACATCTCCAGTAAACGTCTACCACGGTGCCGACTGACTTACAGATGCATATAAGGGCCCTACTGGCACACTATTTTGCATGGATATAAAAGAAGTTACTAACCAGATCAATTCCGTCTGACAAGGCAAAGATGGGATTTATGTCAGATACAGAGGAGGGGGAAGAAAAAACAGCAGATGTTTGTAAATGGTGACATTTGCTTTCTTTTCCCTGTGATTGCTTCCAAGGCTAATCAGCCGGCGATAAGCGGAGAGGCCAGCGCAGGTGCCTACCGACGGAAGACCGGGAGGAACGCACCTGTGGTCAAGACAAAGTCGCTTCAGGTCTCTTGCTGCAGCTAGGAAGAACCCAGTCCGGGACCCGTGCGGCACACAGGAAGGAGTGGGGAAGGGTTGTTGAAGGATTTAGGCAAGTGTTGAAGGATTCTAAGGAGAGTTTAAGGAAGTAGGGATATGTTCTGAATTTCATGTTGTCAAGCGGCAGAAGCAAAACAGTAATTGGGCAACCTCATTTTTATTCGAGAGGTGGGAAAATTAAGAAAGGGCTAGAATTGTCACTGGAAAAGGAGCGGCAGTGAGTCTCGTTAGTCAGAGGTGGGGGATTGTTAATCATTTTCCTGGTTGAGGGGTGGCCTTGTCTCTGCCTAGTTCCAAAAGTACTCACAGAGTGGCCTGCCTTGGACATTACTTTCCGTGAGTGCTACTTATCTTCAGTTGGGAATATCATGACCAAGCCGCCAGTAGGGCTGTTTGTCACTCTCTCAGTCCCTCCTTTTGGTCAAGGGCCGACTAGGTCAGCCTCCAGCATGTCAAGCTCTAGAGTCCAGGTCCACACAAGTTTGGGCATTCTGCCACTGATCAGCAGGATCAGTCACCAAGGGAATAATTTTGGTCATTCACGGAGGCACCAGGAGATCCTGGGGAAGCTACTCGGACGTGTTTGGGACAGGCTGCTTCTGCTTCGTGTCTGCCAATGTCTTTCAATGGCACGCACGTTTCAGGTATGCCCTTGCCCTCCTCCAGTTTTTCTGAACAGAGGCAAATTCTGAGTCTTAGCTTCAGTGAGCTCCAAATGCAGATCCCACAGTGACAGCCCACGTACAGGTAGTTCTCTGTGGAAAGGGGTCCCTTTCAGCAAGGGTAGCTCACCGCATCGCGGCCTACCTGAGGGCCTGTAGAAGATCCACCTCAGAAGGGTCCACCTGAAACCCAGAAGAGGGGAGTCTTGACCCACAAGCCCATCCTCACAGCCGAGGGTCACCCGTGAGCCCCTCACCCTTCCAGGTGTGTGGATTTGCCAGAGTAACCGGGCGGCTCCCCTCAGGGTCCCCTGCCTGGCTGATGAGACGCATTTGCTTGATAGGCCAGAGATGAATGGATAAACGAAAAAAAATTCCAGCATTTTGCCCCTGAGGTTTTCAATGATTTCTGTGGTCCCCACATTAGTAGGATCAAGTCCCAAAGAGGCTGTCTCATACTGATATGTTGAGAAACCTTATACCCAACCAGGTTGCCTGGCTTTACCTGGAGGATGCCTATGGCCTCTTAGAGCTTCTTTGAGTAATCAGCCAGAGTTCTGCCTGGCTCTCCCAGGCCACAGAACCTTCTGTCCTTGTGGGTGAAGGCCCTCAGTAAGCTCATGTCCCTACAGACCAGATGCACTCTGGGCCCAGGAGTGAGAAAAGAAATAAAAGAAAGAAGGAAGACAGAATAGCTCTATCCTGCCCCCATACCATCACACTGGCTGCACACCTTCTTGGGAGACTATCTGGACAACGTGCAGGTTTTCCCCACCATCCAAAAGTCGAGCATTTCTCTGAAACCTTTTGTAAGCCGAAATGGCGTAAACCAAGGAAGCAATTATCATTACTTTATATGGAAATCTTTTTGAGCATTCTTGGACCTCAAAAATAACCTCTTAGGCTTTTCTGATACCTTAGGACACATCTTGCTGGTGGATGCACAAAATAAGTCGAGATAAAGCACAGATGCTCACAGCCCCAGTTCGAAGCTCTGGTGGCTTGCTGCTGACCTGAGTGTAGTTTCGGGGAAGGAGCTGGGCGGGGCCGCTCTTGCCCCTTGGGGTGCGAGCTGCCTCTTTTAGGCTCACTGCGACACAAATGCTGAACCGTATTTTTTTCACTTTTCGCCCTTTCTCCGTAAAAGCAAAAATCCTCTTCAGATTTCTTTCAGGTAGGGAAAACAGGTACTAATGTAGGTTTCCATAAAAGTGAAGTGTCATAAAGCGGGGGATACCTGTAGCTCTATTTCTAGCAGTATAATTCCAGCAAAACTCTGCAGTAAAGGATGAGCATTCAGCCAGTTAAGACTGGCCAGAACTGAAAAGGACCCCAAAATGTAATGATTGAAATGGGTAATGTACATAAAGAGCTAGACCAGTTTGTCTCATTCAAAATCCTATCTCTTTGCCAGCAATTTTCTTCCACTTCAAAATCTCTCATTATATACCCTTTCATTCAAAATGTTAATTCTCCCTCCTCTTGTAATTTAACCATCTACTAATCATTTCTGGGATGGAAACACGTATTCCTAAGTGAAACGCTTGTGAAGAGCTGAATTAAGCAGGCAGCAGGTTTGTTTCTCTAATTTCTTGTCTAATGGTTAATAGAATTGCCAAGGAAGAACTTTTTCAAAGTCTTAAACAATTCATGAAAACGTTTTGGTGCAAACTAAACTTTTGGGGGCCAGAGTCTTATAGCTCAGTGAAGTGGGGAGAAGACCAAAATAATAAAAACACGTTGCCCCCACATGACATTTGCAAAGCTGATTAACCGTCGACAAAAATACACTGCAACTCTTTCCAAATAAAAGGAAAGTTATGGAGATACAGATTCTAGCCTTGGGTCTTCTGGTTACTAGCTAAGTGACCTTGGGCACATGTCTGTATCTCCCACCAAGTTTCTGAGTCCATTTATAAGAAAAATGATTGAAATTGGATGAGGAAACCAAAAGAAGACAATAGCAAAGAAGTTTTATGTAAAGAAGAGACTATCTATGTGACAGGACAGGGAAGAAGTCAGACATTTTCTCTGATTTTCTCTACCATCACCTCCAGTCAGCCTGCCCTACTGCTCAAGCTAGTCTCTAACCAGAATAATTTATGGTCTCTTTTAACAAAACAACAGTCTCAAGGATGTTGGCAGTGAGCAAGACCAGCTAAGACTTTCCTGTGTTTGAAGTTGAGAGATAAGCAATTGGCTCCAAACTGGATTTCATTTATAAACATAAAACAGAATCTACATTTGGTCAGCAGTTCCTGATGAACCCAAATATCGTCCCTTACCACTCTCAAGAAGACACTTAAAGAATCTGAGAATTTTGAGAGCCTCCACTCCCTGCTGTCCTCATAAAATAAAAAAAATTCCCAGGCTATCAGATGCAGGGTGTGGTAAATTACACAGAGGGCCCAATTCTTCACCCCTCCCCGGATCCATACCCTTTGCCATGTAATTCCATAGAGCGCCCCCCCCCCACAATACTCAGCCAGGTACGGAGCCTGGGTTTGTGGGGACTGGTGCAAAGCACAAATGCAGGACCCCTTTTTCAAAAAGCAGCAAATGAGTGCCATTACAGCTGCTCAAATACAGAGCTTTTTCCTTTCTTCCACAGTATGTCTTTCTTTCTTTCTCTCTCAACATGTCATGGTATTATTTGCTATTTAATGTCATTCTAAATAAAGAAAAAATTTAAATTATTAGCATGAATTTCACAGTTCATCTTTATATTTTGCAAGAAGTGACCCTTGAGGCTGGGACGACCATGCGAAGTGCGTGAGACAGGGACCCTTGTGCAAGCACAACCATGCTGTGTCTCCCCTGGCCTGAGGAGTTCTGGGGTATGGACGCAGTGCCATATTTACGTTAGAACTCCCAAAGCTGGGCATGGTGCCTGGTACACAGTAGGCAATAAATGTATATTTAAGGAAGAAAGAGAAGGAAGAAGAAAACGAATTTGAAAATGAGTTTTGCTTGGGAGAATGTGAAGAAATTGGCACGCTCACGTATCACCGGTAAGAATGCAAAATGGTGCACCCACTTTGGAAAACAATCTGGTAGGTCCTCAAAAAGTTAAACATAAAGTTCCTGTAAGAACCAGCAGTCCCACTCCTAGGTATATACCCAAGAGAACTGAAAGCGTGTGTTCACAGAAAAATTTGTACATGAATGTTCATAGCAGCATTATTCAGAATAGTCAAAAAGTGAAAACGATTCAAACATCCTGCCAACCAATGAATGGATAAACAAAATGTGGTCTATCCACTGAATGGAATATTCAGCCATAAAAAAGAATGAAGCATTAACACCGGCTACAACATGGATGGCCCCTGAAGACACTACACTAAGTGAAAGAAGCCAGTCACAAAAGATTGCATATTACATGATTTCATTTGCATGAAGTTTCCAGAATACCTGAATCCATCCAGACAGAAAGCAGATTAGTGGTTGGCAGGGGCAGGGCAGAGGAGATACAGATTCTAGCCTTGGGTCTTCTGGTTACTAGCTAAGTGACCTTGGGCACATGTCTGTATGGGGAGTGACTGTTAAGGGGTAGAGAGTTCCTTTTTAGGGTGAGGAAAAGGTTTTGGAATGAGAGAGCGATGCTGGTTGCACAACTTTGTGACTCTACTAAAAACCACCGCATTTTACAAATCGTACGGTATGTGAATTGTCTCAAATTTAAAAACACACTTCTGCTTGGGTCCATTTCTTACTAGTGGTGAGACCTTTGAAAAGGCATATAACCTCTCTGAGCTTCAGTCTCCTCAACTATAAAGTGGGAAAAAATACTACTTGACACAGGATTGTTTGTGGAGAGGTAGCTAGCTCTTAAATGTACAGCAGTTCGCCCCAGTCTTTAGGGCCTCTGGCCTTACCCCTGCCCTCAGTGGCAGGGAGGGTCTCGGTGGGCTTCAGGGCAGACGGATACTGTGGACTCCCTCACTCACCCTCTTTCCCCAGGGAATAGAATGTGAGGGAACATTTAGCCAGGGAGTGGAGTGGTAAAAGTTCTCTCCCTCCTCCCGTAAGTGGATTCTCTCCCCCTCTTCTCTCAGGTTGGCCACACTCCTTCTTGGGAGGGGCTCTGCCTTCAAGGGAGCAGGTGAGGCCCCAGGCGGAAAAAGCTAGGACAATGACTCCCCAAGCTTGGCTGGTCTCTAGGCCGTAAGGAGCAGAGCAACAGGGCTTCGGGGGATTTCTGCTTGGTCCACCTTAGCGTGAAATAGTGTGAAGAGTGTGCCTGATTTCTTGCTGGACCCAGACACTCAGCAGGAATACAGTTTCAGGGAGGAGAGGGAAGGCCCAGTGTCTGGCACCACCAGGGCTAAACAGACCCATGTGGGACCCCAGGCAGCAAGGGGATACCTGCTCAAACAGAATGATCTTGAATTGTATTTGCTCAAAATAATTTAGCGACGGTGGGTGGTGCTGCTCAGGAGTGTTTTCATATTTCCACCAGAGGGCGCTGTCTGCCTCCTTGGTGGCCACAGCAGCGTGCCATAGGAAAGGGATGGGGAATTAACCGGTACCATATGACCAATTTTTTACCATAAAGTTTTAACACGATGGAGTGACTCCCCAGTCTACACTTCTAATCCTAAACTTCCCTCCAAACACCGGTCCCACATTTTCAGCTTCCTGCTTCCTATTTCCACCTGGATGTCCTGCTGACATGGAACTCACTATGCCCCAAATGGAGCTCATCATCTTGGCTTCCAAATTGAGCTTCTTACCTCAGCGCGTGGACCTACGACAGCTAATTCTATTCTGCAGAATGTGAACAGCAAAGGGATCCCAGGCTGAAACCTGGTCACGCTGTGCTTGCCACGTCAGGCACTCGGGAGAAAGCAGCATCTTTTTCTAAGGCTAGCGGCAGTCTCTGGTACTCACGTTGGCCAGGTGCATTTAGGTGCTTCTCTGTTCCACATCTGCCGCCATCTCTGAAAGTCAAAATCATATTTTCGTCCCTGAAGATCCATCACAATGGTTGCCATTGCCATAAAACCTTTTCTGAACTGCTTCCTCTCTTACACTCCCACACCCTTAGGCCAACTCTTCTCCATCCAAACTTTCAAAGCACCTTACTATACTCAAATTGTGGCATTTCCCCCTTTCTGCCTGGTTATCAGCTATATTTTTTATTGTGGTAAAAAACGCTTAACATTACATTTACCATCATAACCAGTGTAAGTGTACAGTTAAGTGTTAAGAATATTCACATCATTGTGCAATAGAGTTCTGGAACTTCTTCATCTTGCAATACTGAAACTTTATAGACATTAACCACCAACTCCTCCAGCCCCTGGTAACCACCTTTCTCCTTTCTGTTTCTATGATTTTGACTATTTTAGATACTTCATGTAAGTGGTGGAATCATCCAGTATTTGTCCCCTTGCAACTGGCTTCTTTTGCTTAGTATAATGTCCTCAAGGTTCATCCACGTTGTAGCATGTGACTGAATTTCCTTCTTTTTAATTATTTTTCATATCCCATTATATGCCTAGGCCACATTTTCTTTATCCATTCGTCTGTCCGTGGACATTTGAGTGGATTGCTTCCACCTCTTTGCTACCGTGAATAACGCTGTGACGAGCAATGTGTGTACAAACAGCGCTTCGAGGTCCTGCTTTGAATTCTTTTGGAGAGATATCCGCAAGTGGGATTGCTGGATCATAGGGTAGATTTACTTTTAATTTTTGAGGACCCTCCCTACTGTTGTCCACAGTGGCTGCACCAGTTTGCGTGCCCACCCACAAGCAGGAGGGTTCCAGCTTCTCTGCATCCTCATCAGCACCTGCTCTCTTCCCTTGTTCTTCCGATCCTGGCGCCTCGCTATTTCAGTACAGGTGGCTGTATTCATCTCCTGGGGCTGCTGGAACAAATAACCACAAACTGAGTGGCTTAAAACAACAGCAATGTATTCTCTTGTAGTTCTGGACTCCAGAAGTCCCAAATCAAGGTGTGGGCAGGGCTGGTTCCCCCTAAAGTCTCGGAGGGAGCATCCGTTCCCTTCTGACGTCTCAGCCTCTGGTGGCCGCCGACCGCACTTGGCACTCCTTGGCTTGGAGCTGCAGTTCAGTCTCTCTCCACCTCTGTCTTCACATGGCCGTCTTTTCTCTCTGTCTTCTCCTTTTCTGTCCCTTATAGGCACGGTCCCTGGATTTAGGGTCCACCCTAATGGGGCAGGGGGGCACAATTCAATCCACTGCAGTTGTCATTGCTACACTAAGCTCCTGGAGATCAGGATCTATGTTTTGTGCGTATTTGTTTACACCCAAGTATCTAGCATCGTGCCCTAAACATGATGGCTTGTAGAGTTCACAGGTGAGTGGACTGGTGGTTGGTCAGATGATGGATCTTGTCTCACCCATTGGACTGACACCTAATGCGGTCAGAATTGGGACGTGTGCATCAGGGATCCACGCACCCCATAGAAACTTGATAATCTTTCCAGGTATGACTTTTAAAATACAGTGCAGAGAACTCACTGAAAAACCACGCATGGCTTCATAGCCACAAAGCTTAAATGAAAAACTTCTCCCAATTCTTGCAAATATATCCCAGATGAAGCCTGGCTGGCCTTGGGAGATTAAGGTAAACTTGGCCAAAACCCCAAGTTTCACAATGAGAGTCCACAGCCCTCCCCCTGAGTCCTGGAAATCCTCAACTCCCTCCTTCATGGTTCTGACTTGTTGTTCCTGTGTGAGTTCTTGACTCCTTTCCTCGCCAAAGGTCAGATGCTTTGCCAGAAGCTGTGTAAGATCCCTAACCACCTCCCCGACACAAGCAGTTTGGATGTTTGGAACTTTGCTCAAGGTTTGGGGGTTACACAGTGCACCCCCAGTCTTTGGCCATCTTGCTCATTCCACTTTCTCCTCGTTCTACTTTGCTCTGTCCTTTCCCTCTCTGGTTCAAAACACAAACTCCTTTCCTGTCTCTTCCAGGCAATTTTGGTCACACTTCCTCCCCCTGACATCTCGGTCTCGGCTTCTACTCTAAACAGGTTTTTTTTTTTTTTAATTTAAGGAAGGCAAGCAGGCTGAAAATAAAAGAGAGTGGCGAGTGGAGGGAGGACCTGGGAACTTCTAAGAGGAAATCTTATACCGGCTATTAAAATAATACCATTTTCTTTTCTTGTACTTTATAAATATTAATAATAAGTAAAAGTTGGAAGTTCTTTGAGTAGGGAGAGAGATTTAACAACAGCCTTTGGTCCACTTGCTGTAGACTTCCCCCAAACCTTGGCCTTCTTGCCAGAGTGAAGCAATCCTCTTCTCAAGTTTACATTTAATTATAATTGCAACTGTCATGATGATTAAACCTCTCCCTTTGTCATTGTCTTTTCTTGGCATCATTTCTTTGGCTCGGCTTACGAGCTATAGACAGTATGAATCACAGCGTATCTGTGCTTTTTAACTGTGGCGAAACCATAGGCAGCTTTTTGTTTATTCCCAGAATCCGTTCCAAAACAGCTGTTAAATGTTCATCCTTGGTTTTGTCATCTTATTTCAGAGAATTGTAACAGCAGCATCTTCTGTTTTTAATTCTCCTGAAGAAAAAAAGAACTCCCCGAGTTGGTGAGCTGTGCGTAGGTGCTGGTTAATGCCTTATCTCCTCTCATTTCCTTAATCAGGAAATTTCATAGTTCAGCAGGGGCAAGGTTCCCAGGAATGTGGCTCTGACCTCAACCAAGCTGTGTGAGACACTCGACCACGAAAACAGCTTGCTCTGCAAGCCTCCGAGTGTTCCAAACTGAGAGTGACCAGAAGCTTCCATTTGACAAAGTCGGGAGGAAAGTTTGTAAATTTTTCATGGTTGGTGATGGCTCCATCTCTACTAGAATCAATCAGCTGAAAAGTAATACAAGAAGTCATAAATCAGCTGGTAGTCTGGACACAAATTGGCTGGTGGGTTTTACTTTAGGGAGATTTCCTTTTGAAAAGCTGCGGTGGAATGATGGACACAGTACCACCTGGTATGAAAAAGCACTCAGAAAAATCAAGACGAATTGTGCCTTATCTGGGTGCAAGATATTGCTTAGTTTAGAATCATTGCTTGAAGGCAGACAGCTTACCAAAACGGCCATTTTTTAAAATGTCATGAGCCATGTTTAAGTTGTGTTTTACCAAAGGTTTTCACACCAGAGCTATATCTTGGAATAACCCGAGGAGAGTTTTAAACTGTATACTGGTAACTGTACCCTACCCCAAAGATTTTGAATCACACTGGTCTTGAGTGAAACTTGGACATTGGTCTTTTTAAACTGCTCTCCAGAAGATTCTTGTGTGCAGCCAGGATTAGAGCCACTGCTTTCTGAAAAATCACAGCTGCAAACAACCTTTGAAACCTGTATGTTGTGTATCGGGTACACACATTGCAATTGTGCACACTGCAGTAAGTCAACTGGTTTTATACTTGCCTCTGGTTTTTTTTTTTTTTTTTGCTTTTTAAAAAATTATTATTAGTTTCAGAGGTAAGAGTTCAGCGATTCATCAGTTGCATAGAACACCCAGTGCTCGTCACATCATGTGCCCTCCTTGATGCCCATCACCCAGTTACCCCATCCCCCCACTCACCTCCCTTCTAGCAACCCTTAGTTTGTTTCCTATACTTAAGAGTCCCTTAAGGTTTTTCTCCCCCTCTGATTTTGTCTTATTTTATTTTTCCCTCCTTTCCCTTATGGTCCTCTGTTTTGTTTCTTAAATTCCACATAAGAGTGAAATCATGTAATTGTCTTTCTCTGATTGACATATTTCACTTAGCATAATACCCTCTAGTTCCATCCACCTTGTTGCAAATAGTAAGATTTCTTTTTTTTTTTTTTGATACTTGCCTGTCTTTTAAATAGAATTTGTTCTTCTAACAGAGACAACTTAGCCCATGACAAATAATCTTTGGCAAGGCTCACATTCACGTCTGTGTGATTTTGTCTGTCTGTGTGTGTGTCCCTCTCTCTGCCCCATCTCCGCACCCCCCACCCAGAGATGCAAACCTAATTTCCAGTCCACACCATCTTTTAGAGACTGAAAACCTCCCAGGCAGTTCAGACTGCCCTAGTGGACTGGCTTCTGGAACACATACATTATCCCCTGTTTGAGGGAGTATGGTCCTCTTTCCCTCCTCAAGCTCAGCAGGGGGAAATCACCAAAATGCGAGCCTTTGCAATAGAACAACAACAACTCTTAATATCCCAGTTTTCCAAACTGGTCCTTGTCCAGTATCCTCCATTTCAGGAAATGGCCCCTCAAATCCACTCTCTTATTAGACCAGTAACTTGGACTCAACCTTGATTCTTTCCTTCCCATCATCCCTCACATCTAATCCCTTGCACTCGCCCTCACGTTTAATCAACTCAGCATCTAGGACAGAACTCACATTCACCAGCTTTTCACCACGCCCACCGCCTTCTCGCCACGCCCACCGCCTTCTTGCCACGCCCACAGCTACCTGCCCGCTGGGAGCAGCTCCGAGCCCTTAATCGCAGTCCCAGCGCCGCGCTGCGTTGCCTCCCAACTGCGTTAGCCTCCCTCCCTGCTTTCACCCATCAAGCCATTCCACACCCAGCAGCCAGAGTTATCTTTTCATATGGTGGTTTATAAACCACTTTTCTGCTGAAAGCCTTTCAGTAGCTGCTCATTCCAAGTGGAGTAAAATCCAAACTCCTCACCATTACCATGGGATCTGGCTGCAGCTGCTGCGTGTCAATCCTGAGTTGTGTCCCTCTCCTTCCCCTCATCAGGATCCAGTCACACTGGACGCTGCCCATTCCTGGAGCATGAGAGGTTCTGCCCTGCGCTGGGCTTTCTCTGGTGCCTCGCCTGGCTGGCCCTCTTATCCTGTCAGTCACCCTTTAAGTGTCCCTCTTCAAAAAGGCCTTCCCTGACGATTTTCTCTCTGTCATAGCATCTGGGTATTTCCTTTATTGTAATGATTTACTTGTTTGTTTTTTCTTTGCTCTCTGATTCACGGGTTTGTTCCCAGCCCCTTATAGCATACCTGGCACACACTAGGAACACTTCAGGCATTTGTGGAATCATCAAACAAACGACTGGAAAGAGGAGCAGAAGGAAGCGACTGGGTAATACATATCAGAGGCAATGTATCTCTGCGTGATTAAGGGTTGATTACAGCTTTTGAGAA
This sequence comes from Ursus americanus, assembly GCF_024610735.1. Classification (NCBI taxonomy): domain Eukaryota; kingdom Metazoa; phylum Chordata; class Mammalia; order Carnivora; family Ursidae; genus Ursus; species Ursus americanus. Next base: position 103,212,679 of record NC_142164.1, read on the forward strand.
AAGGAATGTCAGCTTTAGGTAACTCATCCACTCTGACCATAAGCTATTGCTGAAACAATTATCACTCAAGTCATTCTCGTAATGTGCACCAATTAGGGCTCTGGTTACAAGTACAGAAACCAACTTAAGCTAACATAACCAAAACGAGAATCCACGAGAGGGCTTCTGGCCTGCCTTATGGAACTGAAGCACTGGAGGCAGAAACGGACTAAAATCAGGAAACCAAAATCCCTGGCAAGCTGGGGATATTTCTCTTTCTTCTCCCTCTCTCATTTCCTCCCTCCCTCCCGCTTTTCTCTGCACAACTACTTCTTTCTTCTTTCTCTGCAGATCAGGTTTCTGCACACCTGCCACTCATGGTTTCCGAGCATTTACATCTCTGTTGTCCTAGAACCCACATGGCGCTTGAGTCTCACAGAACTGAACCTCCACATTTCCTGAGAAAGAGATTCTGATTGCCCTAGCTTGGGTTTGGGCTCAACCCTGGACAATTGCCCATAGCCAATGAGATAGGAATACCCATACAAACGCTCCCTCCAAGGCGTCTCACCTTGACATGCCCCAAGGGCGAGGGAGTTTAAAGAGACAACTCCTGGTAACAAGCGGGATCACTGGCTTTTTGGCTAGGGAGACACCTCAAGTTATCTACTGGGTCACGCTCATCCTTAGCATCTCCTGGCTGTCTTTCTACTTGCTCCTTACAACCAGTCTACCTCTGGAGAGTCCAGGCTTGGGCTGATTCTTTAATTCCTGGAAGCTTCCAGGCATTTGAGTGGCATAGTATGGGAGAGAAGGAAGGGAAGAAGAGAAGCACTTTTATGCAAAAAAGAGAAGATTGAGATCAAGAAAAGAGTATTTTAAGCATCAAAGCATGACAAATTATTTCTAAGAGCAGAATTAGATTAAGAAAAGAACAAGTGCATATTAAGTATGAAAGCTTGATGGATTATTTTCAGTTGTTGCCTTTGAGTCATTTATTCAAACCTAATGACTCAGCCACTAAGAGATTCTTTTGTTATGTGATCAATCTTATCTTACTGCTCATATGGCAAGTTCAAAAGATAATATATATCTGATTAAATGTTGCATTGATGAAGCAGCCTGTTTCTTGGTCCTTATGCTCACTTTTATGAGGCATTGTCTTCCAACGGTGACATGTGAATCTATAGAAATAGACCCATCAATAAATTTGAATAAAAAATAAGTGGTTGAATATTGGGTGTAGGATTTTAAGTTTTTATGGAACAATGTCACATAAGATAGAACAAGCGACATATTTAGGAAAAGTCTTCCTTAAAGGCCATATGGTATATTGGTTAATATTCTGGCTTTGTGGCCTAAGGATTCATACCCTGGTTTCTGCTGTGTATCTAGTTGTGTGATCTTCAACAAAATATTTAATTTCTTTTTTTTTAAAGATTTTTATTTATTTATTTGAGAGAGAGAGCGCGCGCGCGCGCATGACCAGAGTGAGGGGCAGAGGGAGAGGGAGAAGCAAACTCCCTCGCTGAGCAGGGATCCCAAATCAGGGCTGGATCTCAGGACCCTGAGATCATGACCTGAGCCAAAGGCAGACGCTTAACTGACCGAGTCACCCAGGTGCCCCTAATTTCTTATCATAAAATGGGAATAGTAATAGCACTTGCCTCTGAAGAGCTGGGTAAGGTTTACTGGCATGAATGGATTGTATCAGTTAGGGATTATACTGGACTGCAAACAACAGAATCCCTGACTACACAGTAGCTTCAGCATCACTATATCTCACACCTGAAACTAAGAGAGCACAATATGTTATCTATACTGAAATTAAAATAAAAATAAATAAATAGTAGCTTCAGCAGACCAGGCAATTCATTTTTCTCACTCACTAGGAAGCCCATGGGTAGGTAGTTGCCGGTCTTGGGTAGAGGGCTCACAGATTTCTGAGGTGAGGTCTTTGCGGTTCCTGTGATCTTTCTCTCATGATCCCAAGATGGATGCTGTGGCCTCAGCCATCACGCCCAAATTCCTAACAGCAAAAAGGAGGAAGGGGTAGTGATTGAATCAAGAGAGCAAAAACCTTCCCATATGTTTAAGTCAGTGCAGGCTAAGCACTGTGACAAAAAATCCCTCTCATCAATGGATTAACAAAATCGAAGTTTACTTCTCAGTCTTGCCAAGGTCAGTTGATAGTGGAGGGTAGGGGCTAGGGGAAAAGAATAGGATGCAGCTTTGGTCAGTGCAGCCATGCAAGAACCCCTTTAGAATATGGGGCTTCCAGGGTCAAATTAGGCATGAATATTCTGCTGGCAGACAAGGGAAGATAGAGCGTAGGGAAGTATATAGAATGGATCAGGTCTAGAATTGAGGTACTAGATTTTTGCTCACATTTTGTTGGCCAGATTTCAGTTGCATGGGTCCACATATTTACGTAAAGGGAGCCAGAAAGTATAGGCCCTCAATGAACAGTTCTTCCCAGCAACGTCTTGAGGCCATGGAAGGGGACATGGACCTCTGCGGGTAGAGCTATCTCTGCCCCACTGGAGACCCATAGCAACTTCTACATAAATTGTATTGCCTAGATTTGTGGTCCTTGATCACCACTGCCGCAATAAAGGCTGGGAAATGTAGTTTTCAGCCAGTATGATTACAACCCTGGATAGCTTAGGTTTCTTTTGATAAGGAAGTAGATCCTGTATAGGCAACTAACGGTGTCTGCCTCATGTGAGAAAAGTACTTAACACAATGCCTGGTACTTCATAAATATTCGGGAAATGCTAGCTATTGTCACTGCTACGATATCTTTCTTAGGGAGAGATGTACTATCTGGCATAGCTGTACCCTTCTGCTCTAAATAACTTGCTTGACATTCTGGTTTATTGAGTGCTGAGAATAGAATCAGAAAGCCCGGATTTCAATCCTGGCTTGGTCCCATAGCATCTTCTCTGAGCCTCAGGTTTTTGATGGAAAAAAATGGGAAGGTTTGATCTCCCTCACATGCTTGTTGTGTCCCTTAGCTTAGACAATGAGCTCAAATGGCTAAGAGCGTTCTTGCGTGCATACTGCCTACACGATATTAAAACCAAATCTCAAAAGGAAGCAACCCAAATGGCCGTTGCATCAGTTTCCTAGGGCTTCCATAACAAAGAACCACAAACTGTGCAGCTTAAAAAAAGGGGTTTAGTCTCTCGTGGTTCTGGAGGCTAAAAGTCTGAAATCAGGGTGTTGGCAGGGCCAGGCTCCCTCCCAAGTCCCTAGCAGAGAATCCTTCCTTGCCTCTTCCAGGTTCTGATGGGGGCTTGGTGTTCCTTGGCTCTCCACTGCACCACAGCACTTCTGCGTCTGCCATCACATGGAACTCTCCTTGGCATGCCTCTGTGTCCCTTCTCCTCTTCGTATAAGGACACCAGTCATGTTGGATTAAGGGCCCACCCTACTCCAGTATTACCTCATCTCAACTAATTATATTTGCCATGACCCTGTTTCCACGTCAGGTCACATTCTGAGGTCCTGGAGGTTAGGACTTCAACCTGTCACTGGGGGACGGGGTGTGGGCACAATTCAACCCAAACGTACGTAACGTTCATGATACGATGAATGAATAAACAAAATGTGGTATATCCACATAGAATGGAATATTCTTCAGCAATGAAAAGGAACAAAGTACTGATACGTGCTACAATGTGGATGAATCTTGAAAACAATGCTAAGTGAGAGAAGCCAGACACAAAAGGTCACAAACTGTATCATTCCGTTTACCTGCCATATCCCCAGTAGGGAAATCTGTACAGAGAGAAAGTAGATTAGTGATCGCTCAGGGCTGGAGGAGGGGGGATTGGGGAGTAACTGCCAAAGAGTAGGGGGCTCCTTTTGGGGAGGGACAAAAATGTTCTCAAACTGACTGTGGTGATCGTGACACAAAGAAAGTGAGCAAATGAAATTCTGACATTTTAAGTAAGTTTGGGCCTCTACCTTCAATAAATGACATTTCCAGGGTCCTGAAAGAACCTATCCATGTCACCCTACGAATGCTGCTGGAAAGCTTAGATGAATCCGGGGTTAGGGAGGGAGAATTTAAGACTCTCATGGGAGGAGGAGATTTAGCTGGTGGCCAAGTGGATTGCTGAGAACCGACATCCACTGGCCTCCAATTCCTCGCTTTGTGCTCCGCAGCTGCAGGCTCCCTAATTAGGAATGGAATGCGTTTCTTGGTCTGTAGCAAGGCTACACCCTGTATCTTAGCTCAGTTTATAGCCCTTCGTCCTCATTCACAGGAGTAACTCCACTGTTTTCTCTTCCCTTCTCTCCTCAAACCTACATTTACACATAAGCGTTCTCTTCCCAGGTCACCTTTGGCAAGCCGTTCAAGGCCCTGTTGTGAAAATTTCCACGAAATGATGCCTGCAATGTCACAAAATGATAAAATTTGAGAGATCGATTTATATATCCCATAGCGCCTAAATATTCCAACTCCCTTTCATCGTCCAGACAGGAGGGGGCAGAGTCTCCTTTTACACGGAGAGAGAAGGCACCTGAGAGCTGCTATTTGGATGTTGCTGGCTGCCCCATTCCCGGCCCAGGGGATACAGCCATACAAAGACGAGTAAGACCCAGAACCTGCTCTCAGGGATCTTTGAATCTGGTTGTTGACAGCGTGCATGGTGCGTGAAGTGGAAAGAACTACCCGAACTAAGATTTGTAACTCCAGCTGCCTCCAGAGCCCCTCGTTGAGTGTACATCCCCATGTCCCCCTCTGGGTCTTTAAAGATTTCTCCACTTTCTCTACGTGCATTATTCCAAAGCAAGTTTCTCCAGCTCTCTCTTCAAGTTTCTCTCTCTCCCTTCTTCAAACCTCCACCTTTCAATAAGACCACTTTTTGAGGTGACTCTTTCCTGCCTCCCCTTAGTCCCCAAATCAGCAGGCCATTTCTTCTGTTTCTAATCACCCCAAGGTGAAATACAAATGTCTGTTACATTAACAGGAAGAAAATTGAACTGAAAGAAAGTTTGCCTAATTTGTAAAATAAAAATGAGTTTCGATCCCAGTAGCTTATGTATTATTCTCGTAAGGACTGGGTTTACATCGATCATCTTTTCCATGGCAGTCAAGTGTGGAATGTGGTGAAGTTAGAAATGTAATTGTGTAGACAAAAAAAATTGCATCTCTATAACCATCATCGGGACACTTTTCTCAAGATGCTATCTCGGTGTCCTTCAGAGCAATAACTCTATCAATTGAGAATGTAACAGAAGCAACTTAAATGTTATGCCTCGTTTACTCCTGGTAAGGCTAATGTGCTTCAGAGCAAGACTATTACTCATGACATAAGGTACTCTCGGAGAGGCTGGAAATGCTTCAAGACCATTAAAATAAAATGCCAGCCATTCCTGCTGTTCAAATATTCTTCAACTTCTAATTTAAGGCACCAACACCTAAGAATGTAATTGTGTTATTCTCTCTGATAGCTGAAATCTATCTAAGCCAAATGCTGGGGAATTATGGACTATTGGGGCTACAGGAGTCCAGAAGACAAATGAGGTGGGGAAAACATGTTATTTTGTACTGGCACGTTCAACATTTGTGCTCCGTTAGCGTTTATGTGTTAAAACGTATTCAAAGACAAAAGTGCCTGAATTGTCTTTCCTCGGCTGAATTGAAGAAGAGGTTGGGGAAATGCATAAACCACCTCGAGATCTAAACTCAGAGATCTGAAATAGAGAGACTCACACACCTCTACTCAGAATTATTTTCCACACTAAATTTTCTCTAGAGTTGATCATCCATTTTCGAAGCAGGGCGTTGTCATCTTGATCAAGAAGGCCCGTGCGTCACCCCCCTCCCAGGCCCCAGAACTTAACAGTTCCGTCCCTGATAAGCAAGCGGACCACAGTCTGAAAAAGGTACACTGGATGAGAAAAGGGCAATTTTAAAAGCCGATGCTAGGAAAGGTGATGCTTCCCCATCACATGGGTGAATTATTTCTGTTTAATGCCTGCCTTGGGAGGGGTCCACTTTAGGTTCAGGGACCCCATTGGCACATCAGGGCTTTGACTGGGACATGATGCCAATTCAAACTGTCACACAGTACAGAGAGGGAAAAAGAGCCTAAATCAGCTTCTATTCTTTAATAGAAAGCAATACTGTAGTTTAAATTAGCAAGGCACTGCTGAACCACTATTTAAAATGCGTTTGCACTGACATCCCAAGAAAGGGTTTTTTTTTTTTTTCTTGTTTAATTGCACTGTCAGTGTGGAACGCTTTCACTTAAAACCGTTCTGAGGTAGACCTTTTAATAGAAAGTGACAATTTAAATTGCCATGATAGCAGCGTAAATGGTGCTTAAAGTCATTACTAAACTCATGTCGCACTTGGCTCCGGACCAGTTTGTTAAAGCTGAAGAAAAGGTGTTGGGGGCAGGGAGGAAAGTAACTAAATGGTGAATCATTCATTCCTTTTATATTCATTGTAATAACATTAGCCATGATGAAGTCATCTGGCTCCTACTGGATGTAATGCACATTTCTGCTGAATTCCACATTATTCCATTCTAACATTGTCCTGACTATGGCCTGTCCTGAGGACCTGCTCCAGTCACGGGCACTGACTTCTCTGCAGTCACTGCGCTTCCTCGGTTCCGGTGCCTTGGTCTGGAAGAGGAGTTGGGCCTTCCATTTGCTGGTTGGAATTCAGAAGCGAAAGTGCTAGAATTTATCTATTTCCTTTCTCTACTCGCCTTAAGTCAGATTCTCCAGGCAGTCCTGGGAAATGACAGCTTTCGAGGAGCGCTGTGCCCAGAGCTGAAGGTGTCATTCATTGTGAGTTGAGGTCAAGGCCACTCAAGGGGTGCCATTGGTCAAACGTGATGGGTTTAACCAAAACAACTGGTTTGCCAAACCCGTGAGGCCACACCTCGGGCCCCAGGGAGGGTAGCGCCATGGAATCTACTGGAGCCCTGCACCCCGAAAGGAGCTCCCCAGGGGGTTCAGGTTGAGTTTAGAACACTGGGGACGAGGGAAGGGAGAGACAGGAACAGAGGAGCCTGTGTGTGGGATTGCGCAGCACTTGGCCACCTCTGCAGTCTCTCACTCAGCTGCCTCCCTTCGGAAAGAGAACCACTTAAAAGTGAGGTAATTATTCGGTTGTTTGGGCACAACAGGTAAACCGGTTGATTATAGAATTACCATGTAAAAATATGTTGCGCATTCCTTTTTATCATGTAAAAATTACCTCAAAGAACTAACAATTGTAGTTGAGCTCCCAGTAGGGAAACATACTTTACATTTTAAACTTAAAACATTGTATTTAGGACAGGGTTTCTGAGTGGTTTTCTGAAGTCATACAATTGAAGGGTTCTGGGAATAACTCTACACCCTTCAAATTTTTCCTAGATGAGATATTTAAAATTACTGAAATTTCCATCACTTAAAATGGGAAGTGACCATGGTGATCCTAGGGCATGACATTAGGGTCTTAACTTGGGGGGGGTTATAGAGACACCATGAAAACCATACACAGATTTTTATGTAGGTGTGCATTACTAAGGAGAGTTCATTTCTTTCATCAGAATTTCAAAGAACTTTGCAAAGCAAAAAAGAGTTAAGAACCATTAATCCAATATTACTTCACTAAAAACTAAAACGCAGAGACCCAGAGAGGTGGTTGACTTCCCAGAGTCACACCATTAGCTCCCGGCCAGTCTACAGAACCCCAGTCTCCGAGTCCCAGTCCCAAACTGCTTTTTTAAATTTTTTTTAAAGATTTTATTTATTTATTTGACATAGAGACAGCCAGCGAGAGAGGGAACACAAGCAGGGGGAGTGGGAGAGGAAGAAGCAGGCTCCCAGCGGAGGAGCCTGATGTGGGGCTCGATCCCAGAACGCTGGGATCACGCCCTGAGCCCACGGCAGACGCTTAATGACTGCGCTACCCAGGTGCCCCTGCTTTTTTAATTTTTTACAATTCTTCTTCCTTTTGCAAAACAATGGTTACTGCAATCCTGTGTTTGTCTGAAAGCTGCTGTCTTGGCAACCTCAACTCCCTGGAACGCAACTGTCCCTGCAGAGACAAGAGGGGCCTCAGAGCCCCTAAAATTATTGTCATGATGTTCATGCATTTTGGTCCGTGGAAGAAGGACCCGAGAGAGCACTAACTTCTTTACACCACTTATACATTCATTTAACAAAGATTTATAGAGCTAAATATTTATCAGTGCATTATTTATACATAATTCTGACACATTTTGTTATCCACTTTCAGAGAAAGCAATTTTTGTTATCCATTTTCGGAGAAAATACCAGGAAGTTGGCTGGGAAAGGACTGCAAAAGGCAGAGAAATGGATCCAGAATGATGAGGTACTCGCTCCCAGCCTGACAGCAAAGAGAAAGCAAGAACATCCACAGTCGAGCAGGGAGGACTTGGAGCCGTGAAGCCGACAGTAAAAGATTTCTCACCCAGCCTGACTGTGAACGTAGGGTTGGGCAGAGTGTGCTTTAGAAAGCACTTTATTTAAAGGGTTAAAATGTATGCCACCTGGTGAAAACCATCATCTACACAAAAACTTCTACACACATGGCCACAGCAGCACTACTCAGAAGAGCCAGAAGGCAGAAACAATACAGGCGCCCGTCCACAGAGAGTGTGGTCTAGCCATACAACGGAATATTATTCAGCCATAAAAAGGAATGAAGTACGGACGCACGCCACAATGTGAACAAACCTTTAACACACGATGGTGAGTGAAAGAAACCGTGATTGCATTTATATGAAATGTCCAGAATAGGCACCTCTATCGAGGCTGAAAGATTAATTGTTGCTTAGGGCTGGTAGGGATGGGGGGGGGGGAATGCTCGCCAGAGGATACACGGTTTCTTTCTGAGGCAATTCAAATGTTCTAAAATTGACTGCTGATGGTTGCACATATCAGAATATATTAAAAGCTACTGAATTGTATACTTTTTAAGAAGTGGACTTGAACTCATGACCCTGGGATCGAAACCTGACCTGATGTCAAGAGTTGGACGCTTAACCGACTGAGCCACCCAGTGCTCCAAAACTATTGTATACTTTGAATGGGCAAATTATAAGCTGCGTGAATTATATCTCAATAAAGCTGCTATTTTTTAAATGTACACCATATGAAGGCTTAAAGCCTAAGCTCTAGCCTTGTGGAAAATTGTTGTTCCCTTTGGAGCCAAATTTGGAAACGTCACTGGTCTTGGAGAAGGGGTAACACATGAGGCTAATTCACACCAGGTTCTTAGTGCCGTCTGCTTTTGTTAGAGTAACAAAGGCTGCAGAAAAATCCATAGAACACAGAACGTCAGCAGAAATATCAAAGGAGGGAGGAAAGAGAAGAGTTCGAAGGAAAAACACACATGACACACATAGAGCACAGTGTCCTGTCAGAGAATAAACTTGGGTTTTGGACTCAGCCAGCTAGTCACCTTAGCCACCTTAGGGAAGATAATTCTGAAAAGGGGAGGGGTCCTATGATATAAATAAGTTTACTGTGTTTTAAAAGGCTAAGTCTTACTGGAGGAAACTAACTGCTGGTATCCAGAAAATGGAGAAGTCAGTCTCATGTGTTTACGGGTCAAAGGAGAGAACGTGCCTGAAGACAATCTAAAAGTCTTGAGAGAAGCTATGGCCCCTCTATTGTCTTTGAGGACATGGGAGGAGCCCTTTGGCACCGTCGCCATCCCCAAGACGAAAGAAAGGCCGACAGCTGTGACCATCACCAAGCATGGACACCTGGGCCAGCCTGGGGCATCAGGGCTCTGGAGGGGACCAACGTGTGTGGCTGATAGGACTGGACACTAAGCACTGTGAGCTACGGAAGCCTGTGTGCCGTGAGCCAAGTACCCTCGGGTGAGCAAATCACCAAGGAAGCACAACATGCCACGCTGGGACCAGGATGTCACAGCGGTGAGGCCAACAGCCCTGCACGGTCGCCATGGAGGACTGGGGCTCCTCATGACACCAGGAATCGGCAAGTAGCATCGCAGCAGTGCCAGCAGGAGGCGCCAGCGAGCTAGGAGCCTCCGTTCGAACAGTGTGAGGCCCACAGTGTTCTCAGACCACCTGGAGGGGCATCAAGAGCCAGCGAGTTTGATGCTGGATTTCCTATTCACTTAGCACATGGGGTCCTGAATCCATCTTAATTGAATTTGGAAATATTAAGAGACATCCCATGCTCAAACCCTTAAGTTTGTGGACAAATTCAGGCTGGTTACAACGAGAATACTATGCCCCAGAAGCTGTATCCAACTTTGGAATTATGATGTATTTTCACAAACATACAGTCCCTGCACGCCCCTGTGCTCTCCAGCTGCTCCTGACTAAGGCAGGCCCAGGCCCGGGGCTGTGCCCGCAGCGTCTCCTGCCTGGATCCACACCCCCGGACCAAATCCGGCCACGTCTGCTTGCCACACCAATCCGCTTCTGAACTCGCCATGTCACAGACAAGGGGACACTATGCTCTGTTTGTCAGGATGTCCCCAACATTACTGCTGCCTTGTTCTGTTAATTATATGGGTCGTTGGTGTCGATTGCCACCAGAGCTGGAAGCTCTGAGATCAGGGGCCTGGCTTCACCTGCCTGTGATTCTCAGCAGCGTCCAGGACAGAGAAGGAGCCAGGGAACTGCTTTGACCGATGCTTGTTGCTTTCTCTCAAACACATGGTGGGTGCTTGGCAGAGATCTGGCAATTGCCTGGTCGGCAAATTTACGATTTTCTAGTCAAGTCCTATGCAAAACCACAAGGAGCCTCAGCATCTCTGCCCCCCGCCCTCCCCCCGACCCTTACAGACCTACTTCTTCAGAGTAACAGGCTGGGGACACTTTCTTCCTAGAGGTCACGGCCCAGGGGCTGCCTTGGTTCTGTCCTCTATCGGTGGTGGCTGTGTGAGCTCCGACAAGCTCCGAGCTTTTTGCTTCCTGCCAGTGAACCGGCACCAGAAGATGGCAACAGTCCTTACCACCTAGCGTTGCTATGGGAATTAAGTCCATTACGAGGTGCTCGGAACTGTGACTGAGCACAGGTGCGTGCTGGTTAAGCGCAGCTCGTCAGGATTAGAGTTGGAATGAGCCCCGCCCCCCGCCATGGCGCCGCCAGTCAGTCCAGCTACGCCCGGGGCTTCTCTCACTGCCCTCGGTTGAGCTTGAAGGAGATAAAAAGCAGATTCTAGGGGCGCCTGGGTGGCGTTCTGGGATCAAGCCCCACATCAGGCTCCTCCGCTGGGAGCCTGCTTGTGTTCTCTCCCTCGCTGGCTGTCTCTCACTCTGTCAAATAAATAAAATCTTAAAAAAAAAAACAGATTCTATAATGCACCCCCCAAGAAAGAGGGAAGCAGGGTTTAACTGTTTTTCTGCGACTACTCCCCTCCCTCTTCAAGATGGGCTTTTAAAAAGGGAATAGGCTGTGACTCAGTTGAGCTACTAGAGTCGCAATGCGTTGTGGCGCACTTTGTGTAGGGCAGCGAATCGTGTCAGCCCGGCAAGGGCGCCGGGCATTCTCTCTGGCTTCCAAATCACTCAAAGTTTCACAGGCCTGCGTGGGTGCCATTTCAGGGGCCGCTTCCCTAGCAGCCATCCACTCAGTGATTCGTACACTGCTTTATTCACTTAGTCATTCGTTTGACAAATATTTCTTCAGCACTACATGGAAGACAAGAGAAAATGTATTTTTTTTCACTTTCCTGATATATATACCCTTAATCCTCTGGAATCCCCAAATGGATACACTGACAGAGTTGACATCCCAGTCGTTTACAGACAACAGATAAATGAGTAAAATATGTGGTATGTTTAGATAGTGACCTGTTCTAAGAAGAAAAAATAGAGCTGGGAAGGGGATATGAAATGTCAGGGGATGAACATTGAAATTTTAGTTAACTTGGCCAGGGAACCAAAACCAGTGTTCCTCCAGGTCCTCCAGAGAAACAGAACCAACAGGATGGAGAGAGAAAAGAAGGGGAGATTTTAAGGAACTGGCTCATGTGATTATGGGGCTGGCAGGTCTGAAATCCGCAGGGCAGGCCAGCAGGCTGGAGTCCCAGGGAAGAGTTGATGTTGCAGTTTTGAGGCCAAAGGCAGTCTGGAGGCAGCTTTCCTTTTCCTGGGAGGACCTCAGTCAGTCGTTTTCACTTAAGGCATTCGATTGATTGAACGAAGCCCACCCTGTTGGAGGAGGTCATCCAGAGGACATGACCGCTAGGTGACCCTTAAGCTGGACCCGGGCAATCAGAGGCTCCTTCCCCTGTCCTTGGAACGTTGGTCCTGCTTACTGGTCCCACACAAGGAGCCAGTTTCAAGGACACAGCCTTGACAGGGTAAGGTGTTTCCGAGCCCATCTGGACTAGATATGTGGCTGAATCCCGTTAAAGCCTCTATATCAGCTTTTAAGAATCTGGCGGGCGGGTGTGGTGGAGATCTCGTCCTGCAGCGCCCAAGACAAACTTCCTAAGTTCCCTTGCTTATTAAACGTGCCACCCAAATCTGGAATGGCCTACCTCTTTCGTCAGCCTCCCCTGCCGGTCTCATATGGGGGCCAGTTTGCAAACTAACAGCCAGCACCCACATGGTGGAGGGTGATCTGCTTTGCTTAACGTCTGCTGAGAAGGGGGCTCTTGAGAAAAAAAAATTTCAGAAAGTGAGTGAACCACACAAGTAAATATCCAGGAAAGAGAAAAACAGAGTGAGCAGAAGGCGCCAAGGCCAAGTGAGAATATGCCGGGAGGGGAGTGAACAAGGGGAAGAGGAATGGAGAAGACACCAGAATTCCAGGGGACAGACTTTGTGGGGCCTCGGAGGTCTTCCTAAGGACCTCGGCATTGTTCCGAGCAGAACGGAGGGCAGGGTTTCGACAAAGGATGATGGGATCTGACTTAGGTTTGAACAAGATTGCCAGCGGCTGTGTTGAGAAGGACAGCAGGTGGGCAAGAAGGGAAGCGCAGAAAGTTGCAGGAGGCTGTGTCAGTAACCCAGGAGGCCCGCACAGGCTCCCATCAGCCTGCGGGCGGCGAGGGCTAAGGAGAGAGTCGAGAAGCCTTCGCATTCTGTGTGTAGTTTGAAGATGGAGCCAAGAGGATTTGCTGGCAGACTGGGTATGGGTTGTGAGAGAAAGGAAGGGATCAAGGCAGGCACTGAGGTGTTTGGCTTGAACCATGGGAACTGCCATTCGCCAAGGTGGGGAAGTTTACGGAGTGGGGCGCCGTATAGCCAAGACCGTCTGGGACGGGTGATGGGGGTGCGTAACACCTGTCTCAGTGGAGACGTCATGCAGACCGTTGGATGTACGGGGCTGGAGTTGGGGAGGGAGGCTCAGGCTGGAGATACAAACTGGAGCGTTAGCAGCACATAGACGATGTTCAGAGCCCTGGGGCGTCCCATGAAATCACCCAGACAGTGAGAGCAGACAGAGAAGGGGTCCAAGGATTAAACTATGGGCCACCTGGACACTTGGAAGTTGGGAAGCTGAGGAGAAGCCAGCAAATGGGATGAGAAAGCGTGATCGCAAAAGAGAAGACCAAAGAGGTGAGTGGGGTATTGGGGGAGCCAAGGAAGAAAGTGTCTCAAGGAGGAAGTGACCACCATGTCAGATGCCGCTGCAGAGGCCTGAGAAGTGACATTGGACGTAGCAGCGTGGGGTCATTTGTGACCGGAGCGGTTTCGGTAGACGGATGCAGACGAAACCTGACTGGGGGCTCCTGAAAGGACAAAAGCCCAGATCTCAGAGACCATGAACAGATGCCACTCTAGCATTTAATAGAGAAGAAGGAACAGCACATGTATATGCTGATGGGAAAGGTCCGGGAAGAGGAGGAAGTTGGCGACGCAGTGAAGAGAGGAGACTGCCGCGGCCTTGAGAGGGCTAGAGTCTAGCGAGCGGGCAGAGGGACTGTTCCTGGCTGGGAGCATAAACAAGGCACAAGGCACCCACCTCACTGGAGAGGAAGTAGATGCAGGGGGACAGTGGCTGTGGGACTGGGAATGTGTGGAACTTCTAATTCTTTCCATTTGCTTGGTGAACTAGGAAGCTAGGTCGAGCTCAGGGGAGAGTGAACATGGGGGGCACAGGGGAGGAAAGAGGTTTGAGAGTTTGAACAAAGAGCTTTAAAAAAAAAAAACAGTACTGAATTTGGCTTGAATTTCTATGAGTTGGAGGCAAGCTCTTTAACCAGTAGTCAGAGCACAGAACACATAGAGCCTGGAGTGAACTAACCCGAAGGCTTCAGTTTATAGAAACATCAGTGTCCACAGAAGGGAGGGGAGGGAGAGCACAAAGGACGCCAAGGTGCCTGCTGCAAGACAGGAGGTACCCCAGAATGGACAGAGGGTACATCAGGTAGCAACTGGGGATACCAGGGATTTGCCATGTTGGCTAGTGTTAGACCCCATTGTGAGTGACGTCTTTCAGTGCCTCTAGGGAACAGCAGATGAAGAGCATTCCCTTCATCTTGAACATTTGCTCCTTTCAAATGGAAGACAGGATATAGAAGGTCAAGCAGGGCCGTCCCGCCCCTGCCTCTGAGTGGCAGGCCCAGCTCCTCTGTGGACGCTGAACATGGCGGTGGGTGGGCCAGGGGACGTTAGCAGGCGGAGATGGCCCCCTTCCAGCTCCCTGCACTCCGACAAGCTCCTTGCGCAAAGGCGGCAGTGTGGTTCCTGGACCAGCAGCATGAGTTTCACGTGGGAAACTGTTAGGAATGCCAATTCTCAGGCCCCACTTGCCACCTGCTACATCAGAGCCTCTGCGGGGAGGGCCCAGCAAGCTGCGTTTGAAGCAGATCCTCTGACGTCCACTGAAGTTTGAGAAACTCTGCGGAAAGCAGCCTGGAGAAGGTTCTCTCTGCTCTTATCTGGTAGTGCCACCTATTGGGCAAGCTCTTCAGATGCTAGGAGGTTACTGCAAACATGGGAGCGTGTCCTTTTTCTTCTCCATATTTAAACAACTTTACAAACCCAAACCCCAAATCAGCCTTCTTATGATCCGTCACATTATGTAAACACTAATTTTACATGGCTATGATGAATATATTGAGACTCATATTTCATTTTTTCATAAAGCGTTTTGTATTCACTTTCCATGTATTAGCCCGGTAGAACATATAGTCATTTTTATCGTAATATTCCATCATAATAAAATTACAAAGTCACAGTGACATTTTTTGAATGTGATACACTGGATCTATGGAGACAACATGACTTAATATTTGGAATTAATTCCATCCTGGAAAATCTAAGAAGTTTCTTATCGTATCACAAATGAGTCCATCATTTCCATGGTTTTAGACACTCGAGCTCTTTACAGTTTTCAGTACTTACAAATAATAAGTACCTTTGTATACTAAACTGGTTTCTGAAAGATATTTCTTTGGGATTGTAATCTATAAAGTAAAATTTCTAGCTCAAATGGTCTGATAACGTCAGAACATTATCTAAAGGAAGTGAAAAGAATATCTAGCAAACTCTCCGAATGTGTTAACAAAAGAATCGATAAGTTGTGATGCGGTCGTCACACACAACAACAGGCTTACAACATAATATCAGGAAAGTCTGTCAACCTTCTGGCTTCCCAGTATCTTCGGAACACCCTTCCTATGTTGGTCCCACCTCCCTGGTAGAAGCCAGAAAACTTGCTTTCTCAGCTTCCCTTGCAGATAGGTTCACACGTGACTTAGGAATCATCCATCAGACTACAGAAGCGAGACTTCGATTCAAACGTGAGCAATGGGAAGAATCTGGAAGCACGTGGAATCCACTTTCTGGCGAGGGCAGCATTGCTTCCAGCGTTCAGAGGGGCTGGTACCTGGTCCTCGGCGTTGCAGGGGCAAGCAGTGGGTGCTTGTTCAGTGGTCTTCACTGAACAGCTGGTGGTATGGTTTAACCACTACTCCTGGCTGAGTATCCTTTAAGCCCAACACTCTGGCCCTGTCAGACATCTGGGAACTACGTGATTTTTGTTAATAAATTCCCTCTCTGAGTCTGTGCTGGCTTGAGTACTTTTGCTATGGAACAAGTCACCCTAAAACCTAGTGGATCTTGTGGCTTAAAGTGGAATTTCTCAATCTCAGCACAGTCAGCATCCGGGACCAGCTCATTCTTTGTTGTGGAGAGCTGTTCTGTGTCCTGTAGGATGTTTGGCAGCACCCCGGGCTCTCCCCACTAGATGCCAGAACTCCCCCCTTCCAGTTGTGACAACCGACAAGAACTTCTTCAGACGTTGCCAAATGCCCTGTGGCGGCAAAACCTCCCCTCCTTGAGATTCACTGGCTTAAAAGAACAAAGTCTTGGAGAATGTCTTGGCCGGGAGGTTCTGGCTCGGGGTGTCTAATGCAGTTGCAGTCGGATGGTGGTTAGAACTAGGGGCAGGCTGGGAATCTTTCTCTTCTCATGTAGTCTCAGGGCATCTCCACGTGGTTTCTTTATATAGGCTAGTTGGGGCTTTGTCACCACACGATGACCTCGAGTTAGTCGAACCGCTTATGCGGAAGCTCAGGGCTCCAAGAAGGTGTCCCAAAAGAACTGGGTAATGCCTTTTATAATCGAGCCTCAGAAGTCACACTGTACCACTTCCACCACGGTTACAAGATTCAAGGGGAGGGGACAGAGACTCTGCCTCTCGATGGGAAGAGTTGTCCGAGTTACATTGTAGGATCATGTGGGATGAGAGATGTTGTTTGAAACTTCATCTGAAAAACGTAATCTGTCACAGTGCTCTACAACATTACTCATCAGAGAAATGCAAATGAAAACCACAATGAGACACCACTGCATACCTACCAGAATGGCTAAAAATAAAAAGATTCACAGCACTAGGTTTTGACAAGGACGTGGAGCGACTGCAACTGTCTCATACATTACTGACAGGAATGTAAATTGGTATAACCAACTTTGGGGAAATTGTCTGTATCGACTAAAGCTCAACATATGCCCAGTCTATGACCCAGCAATCACTCTCCTGGGATTAGAACCCAAAGGAAATGAATGCATATGTTCAACAAAAGGCACAAGCAAGGATGTTTGTAAGCTTTATTCAGCATAATTAAAAACTGGAAAAAACCCACGTCTGTCAGTAGGAGAATGCATATATGAATTGTGGTCTACTCGTCCAATAGAATGAGGACAAACAGGGCGCCTGGGTGGCTCAGTCGGTTAAGCGTCTGCCTTTGGCTCAGGTCATGATCCCAGGGTCCTGGGATGGAGTCCCGCATCGGGCTCCCTGCTCAGTGGGGAGCCTGCTTCTCCCTCTGTCCTTGCCCCTCCTCCCTCCACCTGTGTTCTCGCTAGCTCTGCTTTCGCTCTCTCTCAAAGAAAAAAAACTTTAAAAAATAAAAAAATAAAAGGACAAACAACTTATATACTCAACAACAAGGATGAATTTCATAGACATTATGCTCAGCAAAGGAAGTCAGACACATACACATGGTGTGATTCCATTTATATAATGTGCAAAAACAGGAAAAACTAATCAGTGGTGATGGAAATCAGAGGAAACGGTTACCTCTACTGGGGGAAGGGGATGAATACCAACTGGAACGAGACACAAAGAACTTCCGGAAGGCTGGGGATAATCTATATTTTGATCTGGGTGGTGATTACACAAGTGTATACAGATGGAAAAGTTAATCGAGATACTTCGATTAGTGTATTAGTGCCCTGTAAGCACTTTATTCTGTCCCTCACTAAAAAGTAGAAATAAAATTCCTTTTCTGCTTAAAGTGGCCATTGGATTCTGTCAGTGACACCTGAAGCCCTTGCCACTGGAAGGCCGGGGCTCACGCTGCAGCCACCATGTTCCTGGGTGGCCAGACCCTCTGCACATGAAGCCCACCGGAAAACCATCTCTGCTCAGCATGTGCCCAGGAGAATCTTCCTATAGAAGAGAAGTCCACAACCAAGCACTATACCTCTAAAATATGAAAAACCAAGGAACAAAACCATGTTGCCGTTGAAGGTATCAGCCCATAGCAGCCTGTATGCAGCTGAAGGAGAAATGAGAGCCGGAAGGGCTACACTGAAAAGCTCTCACAGAACACAGCACCAAGAGATAAAGGGACAAAAGGAATAGAGATTTGTAAACGCACAGGGAGGAAAGACTCAGTGGTTACAAGGTTCCTCTTAAAGTTATTTCCAACAGGAGATAAACAAAGCAACATTCAAAAAATGGTAATAATAATCAAGAAATTGCTGGAACTAAACCCAAACACAAGTCCCTAGATTGAGAGAGACTCTGAGTGCATATCAGTATTTAAAAAGAAACAAAACCACCACCCACATCAAGACACTGTGACAAGTTTTCAGAACGGAAGGACAGGGTGCCACCTAAAGCTACTGGAACAAAAAGACGTGAAAAAAATGAGAGCGCGACTGACATGGACTGTGCCATCAGCAAAACAGGTGCACAGCTACGGATAATTGCTGATGTGAAGTCATTGATACTTGGAAGTTTGTTATATTATTTCCTCTGCGTTTCTGTAAGATTCGAGTTTTTTCATAATAAAAAGGTTTCTTTTGTTGTTTTTCCTTTTGCTGTTTAATAGATGGCAAATATATTTGAACTCTGAATTCTATATCCATTCATATTGTCAAAGATGAAGGCGAAATGAGAACATTTTCAGATTATAAGGACTCAAAAGTATTATCATACCAGACGCCCCAAGAGAACTTCAACAAGGAGAAAAATGGGACTAAAACAAGTAATGGGAGGGAAGGAGCGATGGAAAGCAGAGAAGTCAGTAAAATATGTGGTAATACTAAATTATGATTGCTTATAAATATTACGGTCTTTAACACCAAACGGTAACGAAATTCAAGATGCATCAACATGGAAGTCACAGGAGAGCGAGGAAGGGGTGGAGTTCAGGGCAGTAAAAGCTTCTAAGGGTCTAATTTTGTCCAGGCTGGTTATACAGAAGCAAACTGACCTTTAGCCGAGTGCTGCTCAAACTTTAATATGTACGTGAATCATCTGGGGATTTTGTTAAAGAGCATTTTCTGATTCAGAGAGCTCAGGTGGGCCTGGGATTCTGCATTTAATACACACTGCACTGACCACATTTTGAGCGCAAGGCTTTGGACTATATTGTGGCTAAGGATTGTGTTGCCCCAGGGTGAACAGACGCTAAACTTCCCTCATTCTGTTTCAAAAATGTAAAAATGATGGATAGAGTGTTTCGGAAAATATTCAGGGACATGATTTTAAAACACACGGACCAAAAAAATGAAGTGGAAACCCACAGCCGTAAGTGTGGGCCCTTGGAGACCAGGAAGGACCTGACCCAGACAGTAGAGTCGGGAATTTCAACTCCAACCAAGGAATAAGGAACCACTGCACCCCCCCCCACACACACCATTCGCAGCAGGGGAACGGATGCACCGAGCTCCTGTTCCCCCAGCTCCGCCTGCAGGCTGACCGAGTCCTCCGTTAGTTGCTGGAAACAAACTGCTCGCTCAGGACAGGACGAGAGCGCAGAGAGAGCTGCGCAACCAGCTAGCGGCGCTGTATCTGGTGTGAGCGCCTGGTGGGGAACCGTGACACACCTACGGGGCAAAAGCCCCGAGCCATGGACTTTTGTCCTCAAGACACTGGGCTGAAGCCATCTTAACACCGCTTTTTGGGGGACAGTGAGTGGGAGAGAAAACAAAACAACAACAAAAAAACCTCCATAAAGTTGAACGTTGGAAAAAAAATTTGCAAAGGCCACAACGAAACCCAGCACTACAAAAGGAAGCCCACATGTAAGAAGAGTCACATAAAACAAAGTAGAAATAATAGAACAATCTGGAAAGGATTTTCAAATGTGTATTTAAAATCAACAAACAAAAGCAGGTGGTTATGAATCGAGAACAGATGAAAAGCTTGAAAATTAAAAAAAAACAACACACAAACAAAAAAACACCGAAGCAATTTTTAGATGGAATATTAGCCGAAGTCCAGTCAGAAAAAGAAAAATCTCCCTAGATATTTCCAACAGAGTGAACTTAAAATAAGGAATGCATTACACAGGTAATAGAGGAACTGAGAAGCCAAGAGGGGATAGTGAGGCCCCCCCAGAGATCAGAATCAGCAGGAAGCCGCTACCACCCCTGTGGCTCCAGGGATAGCTGAGCCGGCTGTGGGATCAGAGCCCAGCATTTAGGGCCACGAGATGGGAACTAGAACCACAGCCGGGGCTGCCACCGTGGAAGGTGCAGCTATCTGGCGGAAGATGGAGGCGCAGAGGAGACACAGCCACTTCCCGAGACACTGCCCAACCCCGAAACAGAAGAGAAGTGCCCCAGTTTCTCCCCTCCCTCTCCCTCAAGCCGGCTGCCAATACCCCCATTGGCCACACCTACCCAGGAGGGATCCCGGGATACATCGTTGCCCGCAGTATGGAACAGGGCAGAGTAGGGTGGGGAATGAATCAGAGCAAGCCGACAAAAGCCCAACGTTAATGAGATCAACAAGAATGAGGGCAAAAAGTGGGTTCGTGCTTTAGAAGACAGAGCTGAGGAAATCACTCAGAGGCAGCACGTTTAAAAAAAAAAAGATTTAAAACATGAAAAAGTAATTAAGAGTGAGGGGATTAGATTGAGAGGCACCAACACATATTTAATGAAAGTTCCAGAGAGTGAAATGAGAGAAAGAATCAGGAAGTAGCAATATTTAAGGAGATAATGTCTGAGAATTTTCCAGAACTGAAGAGAGTCCCTAGATTTAAAAAGCTATTTCCAGGGAAGATCAGCTGTGTTATTTGTATTATGCATCTCACTGAAAACAACTAAAACTATGGATAAAATTTTTGAAATCTTAACAGCATTAAAAAACGAATAAAAAAGTAAGGAAATACCAGGCCAAAATCCAAGAGAAAGCAGGAGCCTATAGAAAGAAACAGTTTCAAAGCGCAGGATCACTTTTACCCCTAAGGGATTTGCTAATAAGGAACACATGTGCTTCGATTTTAGCAGCTTAATGGGAAAATTTGGACATAAAACAATGCCAGGGCCTGCCCAAGGTAGAGAAAGTAACAGGAGGCCTTTTCCATGGTAAGCTGGGACGCCATTGGCTTGAGGATATTTAGAACAGGAAAAAAAAAAAAATCCTCCCCTGTGAAGTTGTGACCATGAACTTACAGCTCAGGTTCACACTGCCTGAGTAGTTCTGGGAAATCAGAGCGGTGTACCTGATTGAAAGTGGTTCCAGACTGGGACTAACCCAAGAAGAAAAAGCAAAGGCAGAACTTTTTGTCAAGAAAAGCAACTTCATCCTGGGCTTCAGCGACTCTCCAAAAAAACAAGTTCTCAAGTATAAAGTCATCAGCATCATGTAAAAAATAACCAAACATCCAGGAGAACTAGTCACCATGAGTGGGAACCAGATAAAACAACAGACTGCAGAATCAAACTTAGCAAAATGTCAGACAGATTAATTGAGAAAAAATCCTTACTGCATTTAAAGAAATAAAATACATGATTGAAAATATCCACAAGAAGAAAAAACTATAAAAAGTGATCTTTCCTGGTTTCTAATGCTGTTGTCCAGGAAAAGGAATCAGGGCTCCTTGGAGAAATAATTGTTTCTAGAACTGGGGCAGGAAAAATACACGATGAGCCCGGAGCGTCTCGAAGTGCCAGAAAGTAAGGAAGTGCTCAAAAAACACAATGATGGGAGCATCTCAAAGGAGCACAGGACACAACCTCAAGGAGCTAATAATGGCCAAAGCTGAGGCAATTTGGGCAAGAGAAACAAAATACGTAAAGTAGTATTGAATTACAACCTAAAATTATGTTTATAAAATAAACATCCATGAGTCCATAATGATATAAGCAACTGAAGAAAAACTAATGGGAGAGAAGAGACAAATCTCCTGTACAGAAGAATTCCAAATAATTTCTGGACATACTCCCCTGAAAGAGGTGAAGCTTCACTCCCTACCCCTTACTTGGGGGCTGTGTTTGAGTCTTGCTTCCAAAGAGGACAGTGTTGAAAGGAAGGAAAGTCACTTGACAGTGGAGAAAGCTGGTAAGCAGTACCTCAGCCAGGTGACCAAGGTTGACATTGCCAGAGAAACTGCAGAACAATCTATGACCTACAAAGAAGAAACAGACTGACAGTGGACTTGGCTGCAAAAAGAACAGAGGCCAGAAGAAAATAAAGAGGTAATTTCAGTGAGCTGAGAGACTAACAGCCAACCTAACAACCCCCACTCAATGAAAATATCCTTCAAGAATAAATGTGAAATAACAAAGAAGAGAAGCAGAACCACAGCAACCCAGATAGTGAAGTTTTTAGATTCTAATTTAAAAGTAATTGGTTAACGGGGTGCCTGGGTGGCTCAGTTGGTTGAGCGTCTAACTTCAGCTCAGGTCATGATCCCAGGGTCCCAGGATCGAGCCCTGGGTTGGGCTCCCTGCTCAGTGGGGTGTCTGTTTCTCCCTCTCCCTCTGCCCCTGCTACCCCCCCAACCCGCTCATGCACATGTGTTCTCTCGCTCGTGTTCTCTCAAATAAAATAAAATAATTAGTTAATATGCTTAAAAAATTAAAAGAGAAGATTTAAAATTTTCGCAACGAAATTAGAAAGGGTAAATAGAATCGACTGGGAATCCAGAACAAAAAAATACAGTAATTGAAATTAGTAACTTGATCCATGGGCTTAACAGCATTATTATACACAGCTGAAGAGATAATTGAAGAACTGGAAGATAAGCCAGGAGAAAAAGTATCCATGACAAAGCGGAGGGGAAAAACGAAAATCCAGAAAACAGTGTAAGAGACATATATAGGTTATAATGAAAAGACCTAGCAAAGGGGTCAGAGAAGTCCCTTTTGGGGGACTTGAGAGGCAAGATGGGACAGAAACAATATTTGAAAAAGATAATTACTGGCAACTTCCCCAAACTAATGAAACATACAAGCCATGTATTCACGAACCGCTGTTAATCTGAAACGGGACAAACACAAAGGAAAGCACGCTTAGGCACATCGTAGTCAAACTGCGGAAACCAAAAGGCAAACACACAAATCTTAAAAGAAGACATGCCAACAAGACAAGCACCTTCAAAGGAGCAATTATAAGACCGACACAATTTTTTTTTAACAGACCCGGCGAGAAGAACATGAAATGGTGTCTTCAAAGTGTTGAGAGCAAACAACTGCCCATCCCGAATTATATAGTCAATGAAAATACCCTTCAAAAATGAAGGTGAAAAAGAATATTTGCAGACAAGAGACTGATGGAATTCCTCACCAGCAGAATTTCCTTAAAGGAAACAGTAAGGAGTGTCATTCAAGCCAAAGGAAAATGATCGCAGATGGAAATCTGGATTCGCAGGAAGGAAGGAAGTACAAGTGAAAGGGTAAGTATGTGGGCAGTTCTAATATCGACTGTTCGATACAATAATACTAATTTGGGGGAGGCTTAACATACACAACTACAATGGCATGTAGGTCAGGAGAGGGTGTAAATGGAAGGTTCTGAGGTCCTTGCATTCCTGGAAGTAGGCAAAAATACCATTTAGCATTAGATCCTAATGAAGACCCCTGTTTAATCTCTCTTACAACTACCACCCAGCAACTGCACTCCCCGGGTATAGGCCCAAGAGAAATGTGCAAATGTGTGCACCGAAAGGGAAGTGCAAGATGCTCACGGTAGCAGTATTTGAGCTAGCCCCGGATGTTGATGGAGACGGGGTCAATAAAGTGACGTATGTCATCCAGTGGAACAAAACAGAACCGGGGAGTTGCAGAGTCTCCAACTGGAGGAGCTTTCCGATCTTTCCCAGCTCAGCCACTGGAATGAATGAATTGATTTGCTTCACTCCTGTTTAGGATTAAAGGATTAAAAGTTCCAGGAGAATGAGTCACCCTCACATACTTTAGGCAACACGCTGACACTTTGGCTCTGCTGCAGACTTGAGAGGAAGAATCTGGCAGATGGAGCCTTCAGGGGCCTCTTTAGTTTCTGCAGCAGGAGTTCTGCCAGATCCTCAATTTATCATTCCACCAAGATTGTACACACCTAGGGAATTGCCCAGAAGTAATCGTGCTTGCTGTTATAGGAAGGGTGGATCAATGTGGGGTGGTGAGCCCCCCCCCCACGCAAATCAATCCACCCTTTTGGTCACTCATTATTCACATAACCCATTGCCCAAATATACACTTCCCAAAATGCTGTTGTCCAAGATAACGTGATTTTATCCCTTACAACATAAAATGTGCTCACACTTCCCGAAGACACACTGAAGTCTCCTCGGGTTCTGTATCCAGCTGCAAGATAAAGATCTTTGGATCAAATCTGTTCCTCTTCTAATTCCAGCACGATTCTGTAACCCGTGGTCTAAAGAGCAAGCTTATCCATATACATCTATATTGAGAAAGGAGTCAAAGATACGAGACATTCTTTTAAAATTCACAAATATACATATTTGGCAGGGAAGACAATGTGTGGACCAGCAAGAGTCTTGTTTTTGCCGCTCGGTCTGAAGTTTCCCTCCTCCATCATAGAACCCGAATTCCTCCTGCCTTGCTGGCATGACGGGTCCCAAACTTGAATTTCTGAGACTCAGTCCTGCCTGTTTAGGCATGCGGGAGTCTTCCATTCCCTTTCGTCCGGGGGAGCCCCGTGTTCTATCCATCCCCTACCCCACCCCCACAGTGTGGCAGCAACCAATTTTGTATTGATGGGAAGCAGTTAATCAAGCCAATATCATAAGCCCCTTGTTTTGCCTTCACACAGTGATATCCGGAAGAGGCAAGCAGTTCGTGTACCGGATGAGCCCAGTGGCTCTCTAGATTAATGTCCCAGCTAAAACCAGAGGAAGGCCGCACGTGATCTCAATTTCTCATGGGCTCTCCCAGTGCTGTCAGCGATGGGCAGCTGATGTTCTCGGAACTGGTATGCAACTCCGCTGGATAGTTGGAATCCAAGTTCAAATCCATATCCTCCTCACCCCCCCGCCCCCCACCCCCACACAACTGCCCTCACAGAGGCCCTATAAAAAAGGGGGAAAACTGCCAATAAATATATGAAAGGATTTTCAACCTCACTAATAACCAGGAGAATGCAACTAAAACAACAAGAAATCATTTTTCACCTTCCAGACTGGAAAATATGACATTTTGGCAAAGTTTAGAGCAAAGAGGCACTTTTGTTCCTGCAGGAAGTATAAATTGGCACAGCCATTTTGTCAAGCAATTTGGTGGTGTCGCTAAGACTAAATATGTATGTATTATATGGTTCACCATCCGCTCTAGAAAGCGCACCCTGGAATAGATAGGTGGGAGATGTTCACCTTGGCATTGTGCATAAGAGTGAAAATCTGGGTACAACCTAAAGGTCATCAGTGCAAGATAAGTGAAATGTGGTGTTTTCATCATTTCATAGCTAAGAATGAACTAGATGCACATGTATTAACAGGGATTTCGGAAATGGATGCGATGGTTGAGTAAAAAAAAAAAGTAAGGAGGATTGAAAAAAGTGAATGATACTGCGATACTGCAGGAGAGTATTATCTTTGTAAGAACAGGCACATGCATGTTTATATACGTATTTTTTAAGTTCTGGAAAGATTTACTCCAAAGTCATAATAAAGAGTTGGAGAGGTACGGAGGAGAGGGACCTAGATCAGGTTACTATCAAAGAGGACTTTATCTTTATTTATAATGTACTGTTTTCACCAGGAGAATGTTTTATTCTTACAAATGAAAATTAATAATAAAAATAATGCCTGTTACTCTGGAAAGTACACTCACCTTAAAATGCTCACTCACCTGGTATATAATAAAGACCTGCCTTTGGCGACATCTTGTTTGTAGGACCATAGACCAAGTGGGCCCAGAAGCTTCCAGCAGTACTCCCTTGGAGAAGCAAGGTCTAACAGGCTAACCAGGCAGGCACAGCAGAACTTCTTTATGAGGCTTAAGCCAAATTTAAACAGGAAGCTTGTAAAGCTTTTGAAAATCCACCAAAACTAGTGAGCCAGCTTTGGCCCTCGAATGACTTATCTACTGCTGCATAACAAATTATCCCCAAACTTCATGGCTCAAAACAACTTTTATTTCCTCACAGTTTCTGTGGGTCTAGAACTAGGGTCTCCCACAGTGTCTCAGTCACCGTGTCAACCGGGGCCGCAGTCTCATCTGAAGACTCTATGGAAAAGAATCTGCTTCCAAGCTCACTCAGGGGGTTGCTGGCAGGACTGTGTTCCTCACAAGCTGTTGGACTGAGAATCTTGGTTCCAGTGAGGGACTCAGTTTCTCACTGGTTGTTGGCCAGAGACTGCACTCAGTTCCTTGCCATGAGGACCTCTCCATGGTGTAGATCACAACATGGCAGCTGTCTTCATCAGAACGAGCAAGCAAGAGGCACCAGACAGACAGTTGTGACCCGGACAGAGGTCACAGTCTGTTCATTAGAAGCGAGTGACTAGTGCAGCACACTCAAGGAGAGACAAGCATCATTAGATCCAGATTAGAAGCTGCTACAACCGTCCCATGTGAATTCTGTGTTGTGCTTATGCTGTGTTAGAATGGGGCCAGTAAGGTGCGGGGGGGGGGTGTCCCAGGCATGAAGGAAATATTAGTATCCAAGAGTCCTGGAAGACAATTCCTGGTGTTAGAGAGAATATTAGTAAATCCAGTAGATGGCAGCCTTCACTATGAGCTGGTATCTACTCCCTTGAGAATAGCATCTTCTGACACAGCCTACCCTGGGGATAAAGAGATTTAAGCAGCCAAATAAAAAATCTTGTTAATAGGGAATTATGATATATGCCTATTGATGATCAATTTTCAAAGAAAAATAGTACAATTCTGCTATAATTTGAAGTGATTTCTGTGATCGTCTTTTTACAATTTTGTTGCAGATTTTGACATGTATGGTGACAAATTACATCATAATGACATGTAAAGTTTTTGCACGTAAACCAGGATCTGACTAGTACTAAGTGAGCAGCCATTTTAAACTAAAAGTACCTCAGTTCAGCATCACAACAGATAAATTTAGCAACATGTGGCCATTTGTGTCTAACAAAGTATTGTCCTTCCAGAAAAATGGCCATACCATCAACTCACTTTTAATCCTTTCTCCACATGGGTAAAATCTCCAGGTAATGATAGATATTAAGGGTCATCCAGCAGTGTTTTTCAATCTATACTATGTGACTTATGCGTGCATCAGAAGGGACATTGCTATGGGGGCTGAGCGGTCTTGCAGGTGGTTGATTTGAAGGCCACACGTGCAGCACTCGCTTTCTCTCTGTCTCTGTCTCTGTTTCTCTCTCGCTCATCCCGTGTTCTCCAGGGGCTTGTGCTGAGCAGTGGACAGCAGCAACAAGTACCCTCTGCCCAAAACTACCCCACGAAGCCAGCAACCCCCACAGACACAGAGGCAGCAAAGCCTCCCCCATTCCTCTCCAGCCCTATAATCCTCAAAACGAACTCCATAATCCGAACAAGCATCACAGCCACACAACAGGAATTGTCCAATACAAACATGAACACGCAAAACTCAGGGAACATTTGAGGGAGTCCACTGCCATGAAAGATAGGCATCAAGCTCAACCAACACAAGAAAGATCAGAGTTGCCTCTGGTATTTATGGAGGGATAGGGGTGTGTGTGTGTGTGTGTGTGTGTGTGTGTGTGTGTGTGTAGGAGTCTGAAACATCTCAAAGCTGGGATAACAGGAGGAGGGTTTTGTAAAAATGTAATTAAAGGCTAAGAAGTAGTCATGAGCTCTTTCAGCATAATTAGCTTCAAAATATACACCAACCGGAAGTTATCCTCCACTTTGTAACTATTTTGCTTTGTAACTATTTCTCCCGAAGGTCACCTCACCACACTGAACTCTTCCACTGTCCACTTCCACCTGCAGGACCTAAAGCTTTCTCCTCCTCCAGCCAAGAGGGGAACTGGATGGAAGGCAGTATAGCTGACAGCCGGCAACAGAGGTAATAAAAAGATCAAGCGATGTGGGGCAGAAGCAAAGATGTTGAGAATGGTTCGAGGAGGTTGCTCTCTCCCAGCGGAGCAAGTGGACACAGGCGCACAAGATGGGTTGACTGGATAAGGACAACCTGCCAAGTTCTTCTTTAGACTCCATATGGCTTAAAGTAAAGAACCATTGTTGTGTGTTTGCTTGGCTGAGGCGGGGGTATGCTACATCTTTTACCTCCCCGGTTACTCACAAAGGTTTGCTTTCTCTCAAGTAGAAGATAAAGAGGGAAAGGTCATGCATGGGGTGGTTATCGACCAGCCTGTCCCTTCCCCAACAAGGCAAAGGTCATTAAGCCTAGACTGCATTTTGAGGCACTATGAGCCATCTTTGTGTATAAAGGTATAATATTCAGCTGGACTTTAATTAATTAATTAATTAATTTGACAGAGAGAGCACAAGTAGGGGGAGCAGCAAGCAGAGGGAGACGGAGAGGGAGAAGCAGACTCCTCACTGAGCGGGGAGCCCCAGCTGGACTTGAGATTGAAACTTCTGTGTTAAACCTGAGCAAGAAACCATTTTCACCATAAATGTCAGACTATCAGAACAACGATGCTAAAGAAAAAGAGTTGGGGCACCTGGGTTATGAGATCGAGCCCCATGGGCTTGGTGCTCAGAGAGGAGTCTGCTTGAGATTCTCTCCCTCTCCCCTCCCCCCCCTCGTACTCTCTCTCTCTCTCTCAAATAAATTAATAAGTCTTTAAAAAAATGAAGAACAGGAGTTGTGCAGACCCAAACGGTAATAGCTCGGACAGTCACCCCAGATAGCCCCCAAAAAAGGGACATTGTGAGTTTTGAAGTCAAAGTGGCAAGTCTGGGGGAGAACATATTGTTACGGAGAAACGGAACATATGCAGCATTCTGTAAGTCTACCAAACTGAGCAAGTCTGAGGCTGTAAATCAGATGTCACTTAAAACATAACCTCCGCAGATGTCTAGTCTCTGAAGAAATTAAAGGTGTCCCTGGATGGGGACAGAGGTCTTGTGACCCCCATGCTTGCGTTCGCTCAGGGCCCTCCTAAGCTCCGCCAGTGCCGCTAGCCCCCGGGACTTAGCAGCCTCTGTGCAGCTGGTGATAATGTAGGTTTTAGAGTCACTGATACCAAACACTTGCTTTCAGAAGCATGATCGGGGCGCCTGGGTGGCACAGTCGTTAAGCGTCTGCCTTTGGCTCAGGGCGTGATCCCAGCGTTCTGGGATCGAGCCCCACATCAGGCTCCTCCGCTATGAGCCTGCTTCTTCCTCTCCCACTCCCCCTGTTTGTGTTCCCTCTCTCGCTGGCTATCTCTGTCAAATAAATAAATAAAATCTTTAAAAAAAAAAAAAGAAGCATGATCGATTTGTGAGTATTTCTTAAGGTACCAGATCAAAAGACTTTGATCCGTGATTAGAGATGCCAAGGAAATGGGACAAGCGTGGAAGCCACAAGAACAGAGCAGCTATCAAGTGACTCCCGTGTTCGGGCTGTTCATGGACTCCAGGGCACCAAGATGGTTTTTTGTTTGTTTTTGAGAGCCACCTCACAGCCCTTGAGAGAAGAGCAGAATGGACAATGGTTGCAATTCACACGCCCGATTTATTAGCACATGTTGGTGAGATGGGGGCCTGGGCACTGCCTACCTCTCCAGACTGTTACAGCCGGCATCTCCTGGGAGAGAAGACAGCAAGTCTGGAAGGGCCTAAAGCACCAGGAGCGGAGCCTCTCCACCTTGGCTACACACTGAGTCACCTAGGGAGCTTTCTAAAAATACCAATGTCTTGACTCCTCCCTCAGAGATCCACATTCTACTGGCCGGGGCTGAGTCCTATGCAGAGGAAGTTTTCCAACGATACCAGCTGGGTCTACTGGGCAGCTAGAGCTGAGAACCTCTGATCCAGATTAAAAGCCTGTAATCCTAATTTATAGTCAAGATTTATTAAGCCATCTTAGACTTCAGCACAGTCTTCGGAATTCTCATTGCTGGTGAAGCTAACCTGAGGATAAGAAAAAGGTCATTCGTATCTGTTCTCCAAAAGCAAGAATAAATAATCAAGCTCAGACTGAAGATTCTGGTGTAGATCGAGCGGGGAGAAGTAATCCAAAATACAAAACTGGACCCAGGATAAGCAAGATCCCAGTGGTTTAGATAAAGCAGGGTCTGAAACCCGAGTAGGGCCCCCTCCCTCGCAGAAGTTCCATTGGGAGACTGTACGTACTCATTTGCTTTCAGTTGAACAGGATGAATCGTGACAGGGCTGGCAGCGAGTTGTTTAGTCGCTTATACCATAGCATTTTGGAAACCCAGACAAAGGTACATAAATGAAACCTAAAATGTGACCTCCAAACATTGGGATGTTCTATATGGCCTGGGTTTGTTTCAAGTTGTTCAGGAAGACTGCCATCCAGCAAGCAGCCTGCGAACATAAAGGTATCGACTTGGTGAACGTCTTCTCATTTTCCCATTATAGTGTGCCACTCCCTGGCTCTAAGGTATGTGAGAAGAAATCAAGATGCACTCGGTCAGGCTCAGCCCGGCCTGGCCTCCACAATACCAAAAACATAGTTAAACTCATGTCAACAGGAGAAGGATGGAGATTGAACTGGAGGAGTATTCTTGGGGCGCCACTACCGAACACTGGGACTCTCTTTACAGAAACTTTCAAATATTTCCTCAGGAAAAAGTGTAACAGGGACAAGAATTTTATAGTATGAGCATTCACCATCTTCCCTCACTATGTTCAGTTTCTAAGCGAGAAGGAGTCTTTTTCATGTGGCAGCTCTGGGGTTTTCCTTTGTTGTAGAGAATCCATAGGTAATATACAGAGATTTTTTTTTTTTTTAAAAAGTAAAGAACACAGAGATTCCAAGTTGGAAGAACAGCACAGAGGGGGAAGATAAGAAGCTATATGGACTAGATATTTGAGGGGATTTAAGAAGGTTGGAAAGTGATAGTGGGAGGGATTTTCAGAGATTTACCAGCAGTGTAAAGTTTATTAGAGAAGCAGCAGTAGAGAGAAGGAATATTTAATATGTTAGGTAGGCATTAAAGATGCATTTTCTCCTTGGTTTTTCCCAAGAGACCAAGTAAAGCTGTAAGTTACTCATTGTGAATGTTGGCTGCAGACCTAGATTTCTTTGGATAGATGTCTTGCAATAAATGGATCACATGAAGTCCTGACAAATTTTAATTATTAGACTTAGAATTGATTATTAATATCAGGAGAAAGATTAGAGAGGCTATCACATTCATAAAACAAGAACTGGCTGTTAAAATAAACCAATTAAAGATTAGAAAATAAAAATTTGAATATCAGAAAACACTCTGGCTGAAGAACTAGTTTTTCTGAGTGATTTTCTCAGAACACAGTGCAAATGGGGAACAAAAGAGGTAAAAATGTGGGGCGCCTGGGTGGCACAGCGGTTAAGCGTCTGCCTTCGGCTCAGGGCGTGATCCTGGTGTTCTGGGATCAAGCCCCACATCAGGCTCTTCCGCTATGGGCCTGCTTCTTCCTCTCCCACTCCCCCTGCTTGTGTTCCCTCTCTCGCTGGCTGTCTCTATCTCTGTCAAATAAATAAATAAAATCTTTAAAAAAAAAAGAGGTAAAAATGTGAAAGAAACGTTAAGAGAACAAGGACAAATTTGGAAGTATCAGCACTGACCTAAAGAAAATTCCAGAGTAACTAAAGTGAATAGAGGGGAGAATATAATAAAAAATGAGATGAAAATGCCCTGGATGTGAAAAAGAGACACTAGCTTTCATATTTAAAAAGTCAATCAAATGCCAAGGAGGATAATTTGTACAATATTTATCTGGATCTATTATGATGAAATATCAGAACACTGAGAAGAACGAAAAAAAAAAGTCCTTTAAATTACCAAACAGGAAAAACATATTGCCTTCAAAAGAACTAGAATAATATTATTGTCAGATTCTCATCACAGCCTCTAAATACCATACGAAAGGAAATAATATAGCTTCAACTATCAAGAGTGAGAACAGAATAGACATATTCAGACATGCAAGGACTCAAAGTTTACCTTCCCAAACCCTTT
Organism: Ursus americanus; assembly: GCF_024610735.1. Taxonomy (NCBI): domain Eukaryota; kingdom Metazoa; phylum Chordata; class Mammalia; order Carnivora; family Ursidae; genus Ursus; species Ursus americanus. The sequence goes on from NC_142164.1 coordinate 103,244,672, forward strand.
TCAGGAATTTAGAAGATGTGCTCCAGCATGTGATTGTGTAAGCCTAGAAAGAGAAAGACATAATATTAAAGAAATGGTAAATATCACCAGGAAAACAAATAGAAATAATTTAGGATAGCAGCTGCGCAAATAAACCTGGGGAGAAATCAAGCCTGTTGAAACAGGGGAAGGAGGATACCAGCGGAAAAAAAAATTGTGAATAAACCACCGAATGCTGAATTAAAATAAAGAGCTCAAAAATGGCACTACAGTGGTAAAATGACAGGTGAGGAACATTAAATATACATTTAGAATTAACACTAAACTAGAAATTATGTTTATAGAATAGAATGCAAATTTCAAACACCTTGATGAAGTAAAAAAAAAAGTAACCCATAAAAAATGGAATGTATATTTTCTATTTTGGGCAATAGTTAATTAACTTGTTGTATACAAACTCTTTCACAAAGTACGACCAGAAACACCAGGTAAGACATTTTCAAAATCTGTTTGAAGGTATGAGGGCCAATGCAATGAGGACTTGAGAGCCAAGACAAAACAGAGATGAGAAACACGATGAGACCAGCATTCACTGCTGACTTCTTTTCCCTTTGAGGCATTTACTGATTCTAAAAAAGCAGCTGAAAGGCTGAGAAGCTTAGCAAAAGTGATGACTCATAAACCGTGGAACTGAGCAGTGCTTCCAGTAGTCTCAAAGGATGGGGGGAAATTAAAGAGTTTAGGGTCCACTAAGGAAAAGGGACACTGATAAACACTTCATGTTTTCAGCTGAAATCTCTGACGGACTATATATTAGGAATAAGAACCTCCCCAGGTTGAAGATCTAGGGAGATCAAAATGGCGAGAATCTGCTGGAATTTGTTCCAGAGAGGAAAAAAACTGCAAAGATAAAGAGAGGACTCCAACTCTCTACAGAGGGCCCCCCTGAGTATTCAGCAGAGTGCTAATCAGCACAAGCATGTTAGCAAACTGCCTAAGGCCAGGGAAAAACCTAAATGAAGAGGGAACAGTACTCGAGCTTACACAAGGCCAACAATACAGCCTGTTCCCACTAACCAGACTGGACAACTTCAAAATTCACAGGGAATTTGGCAGAGTACTCAGAAGAACCTTGGGTCAGTTGTGGAGATAATTAACCCTAGACTAAACACTGTTCTGGTCCTGTCTAACAAATCTTAAAAGCAAGATCTGAAAGGATCAAATTGTTTCCAAGTGACTTAACTGTGTCACAGAATAAAACTCAAGAATGTTTATAGGAACACAAAATTATCCAGCACTCAGCAAGGTAAAATTCACAATGTCTGGCGTCCAATTAAAAAATTACTAAGCATGCAAAGAGGCAGGAAAATACAACCCAAAATGAGGTGGGGGTGGGAGGGAATAAATCAACCAAACCAACCTAAAATGACACAGATGTGAGAATTAGTAAACAAGAACATTAAAAGAGTTTTAACACTATTTCATACAATCAAAAAGTTAAGACATTGAAGATATATTTTTTAAACACCCAAATCAAGCTTCAAGAGATGAAAACTACAATGTCTGAGATGAAATTACACTGGATAAGATTAATAACAGGTTAATAATAGCCAAAAAAATTCCAAATATGATGAAAACTATAAATTCACAGATTCAAGAAGCTCAGTGACATCCAGGCAAACACACACACACACACACACACACACACACACACACACAAACATGAGGAAAACCATTACAAGACACATCATAATCATATTGCTCAAAAACAGGGATAAAGAGAAAATCTTAAAAGCATCCAGATAATTAAAAAATATGTTATACAACATATTTCTCTTTGAAATGATGCAAGCAAAGATACAGTGAAGAAACATCTTTAGTGTATTAAAAGAATAAAAGTCCACCTAGAATTCTATGCCAAGTGAAAATCTTTCATAATGAAGGGAAATAAAGACTCTTTCAAACTTAAAAAAGCTGAAAGAAGTCATCACACAATGGGGAAAGTATAGTCTCTTTATAAACGATGTTGGGAAAACTGGATCTCAAAGAGAGACCTGCATTCCCATGTTCACTTCAGCATTACTCACAATAGTCAAGATACGGAAACAGCCTAAGTGCCTGTAATTAATTAATGGCTAAAGAAAATGTAGCATTTTCTTTCATACACACACACACACACACACACACGAACAGTATTCAGCCTAAAAAAAAAAGAAAGAAAGAAATCCTGCTATTTGCAACCACATGGATGAACCTGGTGGACATTATGCTAAGTGAAATAAGCCAGACACGGAAAAACAAATACTGCATGATCTCACTTATATGTGTAATCTAAAAAAGTTGAACTCATAAAAGCAGAGAGTAGAAATGTGGTCGTCAGGGACTGAGAGGTGGAGGAAATAAGAAGATTTTGGTCATAGGTACAAAGTTTCAGTTATGTAGGATGAATAAGTTCTGAAGATTTAATGTACAACATAGTGACTGAAGTTAATAATACTGTATCATGGGGCACCTGGGTGGCTCAGTCGTTAAGTGTCTGCCTTCAGCTCAGGGCGTGATCCCAGGGTCCTGGGATCAAGCCCCACATTGGGCTCCCTGCTCCACTGGGAGCCTGCTTCTTCCTCTCCCACTCCCCCTGCTTGTGTTCCCTCTCTCACTGGCTGTCTCTCTGTCAAATAAATAAATAAAATCTTTTAAAAAAATAATACTGTATCGAATACTTGAAATTTGCTTAAATAGTAGATCTTAAGTGTTTTCACCACACACACACACACAAAAAGTAAATATCTTAAGTGTTTTCACCACACACACACACAAAAAGTAAATATGTGAGGCAATGGAAATGTTAATTAGCCTGATTGTGGTAATCATTTCACAATGTACGTGTAGATCAAAACATCACATTTTACACCTTAAATATGTACGATTTTTATTTGACAGTTATACCTCAATAAAGCTGGGAGTGGAGAACAAAGGGAACAAAGAACAGATAGGACGAACAGAAACTTAGCAAAAGATGATAGACTTTAACCTAATCACATCAATATTCACATTAAATGTAAGCGGTCTAGACACCCATTAAAAAGAAAGAGATCGTCAATTTAGATTACCAACAAGGAAGACCTAACTATATGTTGCCTATAAGAAAGGGACCTTAAATATAAATACACTTGGTTAAAAATAAAAGGATGGAAAAGATATACCATTCTAATACTAATAAGAAAGCTGGAGTGGCTATATTAATTTCAGACAAAGCCTATTTCACAGCAAAGACTGTTGCGAGCAATAAAGAAGAGCATTTCAGGGCGCCTCTGCCCCTCCCCCTGCTTGTGTTCTCTCAAGCTCTCTCTCTCAAATAAATAAATAAAATCTTTTAAAAAAAGAAGAGCATTTCATAATGATAAAGGGGTGAGTTAATAAAAATGGCATGAAGATCCTAAACATTTATGCTTCTAATAACAGAACTCCAAAATACATGAAACAAAAACTAAAAGAACTGCATGGAGAAAAAGACAAATCCACAACTGTGGGCAGAGATTTCAATATCCCTCTCAGTGATTTATAGAAGTAGGCAGAAAATCAGGAAGGATATGGAAAATTTGAACAAAACTACCAGCCACCTGGACCTAATTAATTGACACTTACAGAACACTCCCTCAACAAGAGCAGAGTACACATTCTTTTCAAATATTTGGTAACTAAATAACACACTTCTATACAACTCATGGGTCAAAAAGGAAATTAGAAGTAAACTGAACTAAATGAAAAAGAAAACACAGAATTTCAACATTTGTAAGATGACACTAAAGAGAGGGGAAATATGTAGGACTACATAACTAAATTAGAAAAGAAGAAGGACTCAAATCAATGACTTCAGCTCCCGCCTTAAGAAACTAGAAAAAGAAGAGCAAATTAAACCCAAATTAATCAGAAGAAAGATAATACAAAGATCAGAGCAGAAATCAGTGAAGCAAAGAAACAAACAAAAAACCCAAGAAAATAAATGAAACCAAATGCTGCTCCTTGTAGAATTTTAATAAATCTGATAAACTTCTAGCCAGTCAGATTGGGGAAAAGAAAAAGAAAAGAAATGATCACAAGATATGAAAACCACAAACCAGCATCCGTCATGAACAAAGATATAAAAATTCTCACCATCCCTCAAACCAGATTCTCCTCCTCATATCTCTGCCAATATTCGTGCATCACCATTCGAGTCATCCTCGAAACCCATTTTCTACTTCTCTTTCTCAGTTCCCACATGCAATCAATCAACTTGTAATCAGTTTTCCTTCCCCACTCACTGGTTTCAAGGCTGCCCCTGCTTTCCCTTCCTATCATCCCTGCTATAGCGCAGGTCCTTCCTATCTCACAGCTGGGCTCTTGCAGTAGCCCTCGAATGACATCCTCCTCTGGGTCTAGTCCACCATTTTTGCTACCATCTTGAACTAAGTGCCTTCTGTCAACAAGCACTAACCACAGTGTATTATACGTAATCAGCACTCAAACATTATTTACTGAATGAAATGAGCAGTGAGTTCCTCAGGGCAGGGATCACGTTGTTCACCGGTGGATACTCATGATCCAGCACAGCGTACGTGGTAGCACTCAATAAATGTTGGAGTGACTGAATAAACAGAAGGATGCCATTTGTCTACTCAAAAATTTTCAAGGGCTCCCTCTACCTATTGAATGTTGATTAAAACTGCTTAGTCTGGCATTCAATACCCTTTATAAAATATTTCTGTATTAGTCAGGGCTCTTTATGTTTTTAGAGATTAAAAGTTCAATTCTGAAGAATTTATGCATAAAAAGGACATTTATTGGCTTGTATAACCAGAAAGTCTTTATCTCAAGAACAGGATCAATTGAGCCAATGGGGTCACAGTGGGCTGGGACATCCCAAGGTGTCTGAGGCAGGATCTCAGGGGCAGGGGAAGTACGCACAAAGTTAAGCGGGAGCTGAAGAATCAGAGATGATGGGGAGCAGTGGGGGAGTAACTGATAGCTTCTTGAGGCAAATCCTGGAGTCTGCAATCCTAGGCCATGTGTGTGAACAGAGCAGGTCCCTTTAAACCGGCTTCAGTGGGTAATCCCCTGGTGGGTGGTAAGGACTAAATGCCAGGACCGCTAGGCCTGGGGTGCGGGTGGAGGGAGGAGCTCAATAATGCCACACGGGGATTTCTACCCAGTAAGAAAGATATTTTCACCTGATAATACCACCCTTCCCACCCAAGTGAAAATTATTTCCTTCCTGTCAAAGAAGAACATCAGGGTTGCTGATGGCCCTGAATAACTTACACATTCATATTCCTAATACCAAGGCCCTGCGCCAGACGCCAGCTTCCTGTGCCTTTCACTGCTATGATTTCCTAGTTGTTTCCCTTTGTCCATAAAATGGGATTTCCCCCAAATTTCAGAAAAGAATTGTGATCCAGGGTTGATGCAAACAAGTCGTAGTTTTTGGCAATGTGTGTGTCTCTAGGACCCAAAGCTAGACCCTGGGACTACAAAGCCAAGGCAATAGAAGCACCACAAGATTGATGTTAACTGTAAATACTCCAGGAGTTTCTTTATGCATATGAAGGGGTGCTGTAGTTCAAAAGAAAATTCTAAACAAAAATTTGGTAAATTGAATCTGACAATATATAAAAAGGAAAGGGCTTCTACAAAAAACTCCACAGCTAAAATAAAAGACTGAATGCTTTACCCCAAAGAGCAGAAAAAGGCAAGGATTTCTAATAAGGCCAGAAAAAGAAATTTCATAAGATGGGAATGTAACAAGTAAAAACATGTCACAGGTGACATGATTATCTATGTAGAAAATCCCAATGAATCAACAACAAAAATTTCCTAGAACTAATAAGCAAATTTATAAAGGTTGCCAGTTTCAAGGTTGAGAGACAAAAGTCAATTGTATTTCTATATGATAATACTGAATAATTACTGGGAGCAGAAATTAAAAACACAATATCACCATAATAACTCCCAAACTAAGTACTTAGGTATAAATCTAACAAAATATGTACAGGATATGAGTGCTAAAAATTACAAAATGCTAATAAAAGACATTTTAAATAAATGGAGAGACATGCCATGTTCTTGGATCAGAAGACTCGGTAAAACTAAGAAATTGGTCTACAGATCTAATCCGACTCCACTCAAACTTCAGGTGGAAATTTGTGAAGATAGAGACAAGTGTTTCTAAAATTTATATGGAAATGCAAAGGAACTGGAATAATCAGAACAATTTTGAAATAAAGTTGGAGGACTCAGACTACCCCGTTGTAGGTCTGACTGTAAAGCTACAGTAATCAAGACAATGTGGTATTGGAGAGGGATACACACATAGATCAATGGACAGAACTGACAGTCCAGAAAGAGAGCCATATAAATATGGCAAATTGATTTTTGACAAAGGTGCAAAGTCAATTCAATGAAGAAAAGGTTCAATGAAGAAAAAGTTCCAATGGTGTTGGAACAAATGGATATCCCTATGCCAAAAAAAAAAAAAAAAAAACAAACCTCAACTTAAACATCATACCTTGTACAAAAATTAACTCAAAGTGGATCATAAACCTAAATCTAAATTATAAACCTATACATAAAATAGGAGAAAAAAACTGCTTGGCCTAGGGTTAGATGGAGTTCTTAGGTACGATATCAAAAGCATAATCTATAAAAAGAAAAAAAATGAAATATTGGACTTTGTAAAAAAATGTAGAACTTCTGATCTGCAAAAGATGATGTTAATACATCAAATAAAAAGAGAAGCTACAGACCAGAAGAAAATATTTGAAAGTCACACGCCCAACAAAGGCCTTGTATCCAGAATATATAAAGAAACCCAGAACTGGACAGAAAGAAAACAACTCCATTAAAAATGGGCAAAATGCATTAACTGACACTAAAACAAAGAGGATGTATAGATAGTAGACATATTATTATTATTTTTTAAAGATTTTATTTATTTATTTGACACAGAGAGACAGCCAGCAAGAGAGGGAACACAAGCAGGGGGAGTGGGAGAGGAAGAAGCAGGCTCTTAGTGGAGGAGCCTGATGTGGGGCTTGAACCCAGAACGCTGGGATCACGCCCTGAGCCGAAGGCAGACGCTTAACCACTGCACTACCCAGGCGCCCCTAGTAGACATATTATAAAATTCCATTTCTTTGAAATGACCAGAATAGCAAACTTATGGAGAGTGAAAGGAGATTACTGGTTGCCAGAGGCTGGGAGGAGGGCAGGGACTGTGGAGTGACTGCTAATAAGTATGGGATTTCTTTTGAAGTGATGAAATATTCTAAATAGATCTTGGTGATGGTTGCAAAACTCTTTGATGATACTGAAAGTACTGAATTGTACACTTTAAATGGGTAGATCTTATATAATGTGAATTATATCTCAATAAAGATGTTATTTAAAAAAACAGTCAAACCGTGTGGTATATTTACAGAAAAAGACAAATGACAAATGGAACAAAACAGAGAAAAAGACCCACATATGTAGGAATATTATACATATTACAGAGCTGGCTCCGCAAATCAGTGGAGAGGGTATTGGTTTTTTGATGGAATTCATATTGTACCAGTTTGAAATTGAAAAAAAACTAAATTGGATGTCTAACTCATATGTTTCCTAAAACCAGCTGTGGATTAAAGACTTCAGTAAGGAAAGTGAAACTATAGAGCTTTTAGAAGATGGTATTAGAGAATATCTTCTTTATTGTAGCGAAGGGAAGCCTTTCCTAAGATACGTAAAGCACTAATCATAATGAAAATATCTCAGTTTTAGTACTTTATTTTTTATTTTAAAAAATATTTTATTTTTACATAATCTGCACACCCAACGTGGGGCTCAAACTCACCCCCAAGATCAAGAGTCACACGCCCTACCGACTGAGCCAGCGAGGCGCCCCTCAAGTTTGCTACTTTAAAATGAAGAACTGTTCACCAAGAAACACAACAGAAGGAGTCTTACGGCAAGCACAGCTCCCAGAGAAAATATGTGCGGGGGTTGTTAAAAATCAAGGGTTAATACCAAGAATATATCAAGGATGTCTATGAATCGACAAGGAAAAGGCAAACAAGCCAACAGAAAACGGACCAAAAAATCCCTATACAGCCATGTCACAAAAGAGGAAACGCAAATCCTCAATAAACATGCGAGAAGATATTCAATATTCTTTCAAGCCTCAGTGAACCAGTTTAACATGCACAAAATTGGCAAAACGAAAAAGTCTGCAAGTATCATGCTTTGGTGAGAGTGTATAGCAACGAGAATTCTCACACAACGCCGCCCATCTTCACCAAAACCGTGTTTTCAGGTTTTGCGGGTGGCAGTGTAAATCGGCCCAGTTTGAAACAGACCTTGGCATTGCCTGTGCAATCGGAATAAGGTGAGATGAAATGACCGGGGACAATGGCATTGTCTGCTCTCATAATGCTCTCATTCTTGCCAGCTTAACAAGACTTCGAGCATTCCAGCAGAGACAGATGTGGGCAACTCTGACCCAGCACTACTTACACGCTAAGCACTAAGTTAAGACTGTTTCACGTGCTTCTTCAAAGGTGAGGCAAAGGGCTGCCCAGAATGCTGTTATCCTTTGACAGGAAACTTGCGGCCAAAGTTCCTTCTACTAAAGAAAAATATCTCAGGAGCACTCTTACTCCATCAGGACAAGCTACACATGTACAAATATTACCATTCTGGCTTCTTTCTTCAAGAGACATTGGTTTCAAACATTTCAATTTTTTGGTACAATAACGATCCTACACTGGGGTGTGGGAATAAAGGCATTTTTCTTGTTGGTGCCGTTTTATGATGATGAGACAAATCCGGGAGATCGTATATGTGAACTATAGGAAGAAAGCAAAATACCAATCAGAGAAGTAATAAATACACACACGAGAAAATTTCCTTCAGCTGAATGAATAGAGATTTGACTCATCAGGAAGAAAGGGCTCAACAGACAAATCCCAGACATGATTAAGAACATACGCACACACACAGGATAGATCCTGGGGAAATTTCTGAATTCCAAAGATAAAGAAAAAACTATATAACCTTCAGGCAACAAAGGAACAGGCAACATATACAAAAACAAAACAAAACAAAACACCACACTAGCATCGGACTTCTCAGAACACTGACGTTGGAAAACAGTGAAACATCTATGAACTGTCAAAGAAAAGGGACTATGACCTGAAGTTGTGACCTCCCCACTAAGATATCGTTTGTCAAAGCAAGGAAGGTATTTGGGAGTAGTCAAGGCCTCAGGAAATCTATACACCACACAGCAGACATGAGGGAGCAAACATGAGGTATACATCAATCAAACAGCAATTTCTTCAGCACACAGATGTCAAATGGGTTAAGATAAAATGACGAAGAAACAGCAATAACAATAAATCCTGCAGTGCACACTTACCTCTAAATAGATTATAGTAACATGACTGAGATTCGTAATATAGGAGATAAGAAAAGATTGTTGAAATAGAAAACGTGTCAGACAAAGCAGAATTCAAGATCCCGTATGTTAAAGATGTCACACAGCTAAGCAACAAAAATTTACATAGACATCAAATATATAAAGCAAAACTTAAAACACAAGGGAACTGCATAAAACACCATTATGGGGGGAGATTTTCATATTTTTTTGAAAAATTAAAAAAGTAAGTAGTCAAAAATCAGAAGGATATAAAGGATTTGAAAATATAATCAACAAGCTCAATTTTATTTATGAATTTATACCAGATACAGAAAAGTAAATATTATATTAATATCTCCGTGTTAGATTTCAAAAAAACCTTATTGTGCCTCTCCCAAAGAGAAAACTTTAAACATTCCCCCAAAATGTAGAGGTTATACAGGCCATACTTTGAAATCAAACCAATAAAACAAGAGATTAACACTAGAGAAATTAATAAAAACTTTCACTATTTAGAAGTTAAACACTATTGTAAAGAGGAAATCAAAACTGACACGTAGAACTATCTAGAAAATTATGAAAAAGAACAATATGCAATGGGGCACAGCTGGTCATATACCAAATAAAATACATAGCTTTCAAGGAGTTCATTGAATAAGAAATGAAAATAAATGAAATATAAAACATAAGACATTTCAACTAGATAACAAAATAAACCAGAAGAAAATAGGAAAAGAAAACTAATAATAATGCAAGAGGAACTTAAATAGAAAACCCAAACATATAAGGAATAAACAAAATTAAGAGCCATTTCTTTGATAATATGTATAAACGGCTAAACCTCTGAAAGCCTGCTTAAAGAAAAACAGAGAAGGGGCTCCTGGTCGGCTCAGTCAGTGGAGCGTGTGACTCTTGAGCTCGGGGTTGTGAGTTCAAGCCCCACACTGGGTGTAAAGATTACTTAAAAATAGAGGGGCGCCTGGGTGGCTCAGTCGTTAAGCGTCTGCCTTCGGCTCAGGGCGTGATCCCGGAGTCCTGGGATCCAGCCTCACATCGGGCGGGCTCTGTGCTCCGCTGGGAGTCTGTTTCTTCCTCTCCCACTCCCCCTGCCTGTGTTCCCTCTCTCGCTGGCTGTCTCTCTCTCCGTCAAATAAATGAATAAAATCTTAAAAAAAAAAAGATTACTTAAAAATAAAATCTTTTTAAAAATAGAGAAAACGAAATATACAACACTCGAATGCAAAAGGAGATAAAACTCTTAGTGCAAGAGAATAAAATAATTATTAGAATACTGTGTACATGTTTAGGGCAATAAATAGGAAATCTAGAAGACTAGCTCTCAACCTTAGCTACACATTATAATCACCTGATGAGCTTACAAAATTACTGATGCCTGAGCCCCACTCCCAGAGGTTCTAACTTCATTGGTCTGGGCACGAGGAAGACAAAGGCTGGGCCACGTGATTCTCATGTTCCACCAAAATACTTAACCCTTACAGGGCTTGAGCAATACGGTCGGTGAACCAGCAGCATCAGCATCCCTAGGAGCTCGTAAGAAACGCAGAATCTCGGGCCTCAGACCTACACAATCAGGATGAGCATTTGCATGGCATCCCCCAGGTGATGTGCGTGCACATTAACATATGAGATGTACTGATTGCGAAAATGGACAGTTTCCAAGGGAAATATAGACACGAAAACTTATTTAAGGAGAAAACCTTAAAAAGATCAGAAAAGTAAAGACGCACCATTTATAAAAAGGCATCAGACCCAGGGCACCTGGGTGGCTCGGTCCGTTGAGCGTCCAACTCTTGATTGCGGCTGGGGTTCTGATCTCAGGGTCCTGAGGTTGAGAGCCCCCTGCTGGGCTCCACACTCAGTAGGGAGTCCTCTTGAGATTCTCTCTCCCTCTCCCTCCCCCTCTGCCCTCCGCCTGTTCTCTCTCTCTCTCTCTCTCTCTCTCTCAAATAAATAAATAAATAAATAAATAAATAAATAAATAAATAAATAAAATCTTTTTTTTAAATGGTGAACATTAAAAGAAAAAAAGAGGCATCAGACCCAAATGCTTTCACAATTGAGTTCTAGCTAATCCTTAAAAATCAGATAATGCCTCCGGTTTTGTTTTTTGTTTTTTTTTTAAAGATTTTATTTATTTATCCGACAGAGATAGAGACAGCCAGCGAGAGAGGGAAAACAAGCAGGGGGAGTGGGAGAAGAAGAAGCAGGCTCATAGCAGAGCCTGATGTGGGACTTGATCCCGTAACGCCGGGATCACGCCCTGAGCTGAAGGCAGACGCTTAACCGCTGTGCCACCCAGGCGCCCCTGCCTCCGGTTTTTAAACCATTCCCGACTATAGAAAAGTTTCTAAGTTTATCTTATGCAGCTAGTGTTACATTAACATTCAAACCTGACAATAGTACAAAACAAGAAAATACCACAATTATGCACACAGATGCAAAAATTCTAAATAAGATACTAGCCAATTTAAGCAACAGTATAAAGAACAGTGAAAATTGCCTAAGTAGGGTACTTTCACCCTAGAAATTCAAGTACAGTTTAACTTTAAAAAATCTATCAATGTAATTCAGTATACTTCATGACATTAAGAAATAAAAAGAGAAAAATCAAGTAACTATATCAATAGGTGGCTAAAAGTTATGTGATATTATTAGCCTTTCCTAATAAAATCTCTAAGTCAAATAATAATGGAAAGAAACTATCTAACCTTGGTAAGTGCTACGTTTCAAAACCAACATTAGACTATGTGGTTAAATACTGAAGTATTGCCATCCACAGGAATAACACAGAAATGCCTGCTATAACGTATAGTATTCGCTATTGATTCAGAAGTCCTAGCTTATTCGGCATTGTTTTAGAAGTTCTAGCTAAGGGGCGCCTGGGTGGCACAGCGGTTAAGCTTCTGCCTTCACGCTCAGGGCGTGATCCCGGCGTTGTGGGATCGAGCCCCACATCAGGCTCCTCCGCTGGGAGCCTGCTTCTTCCTCTCCCACTCCCCCTGCTTGTGTTCCCTCTCTCGCTGGCTGTCTCTATCTCTGTCGAATAAATAAATAAAATCTTAAAAAAAAAAAAAGAAGTTCTAGCTAAGATAAGACACAAAAAGGAAATAATTGACATCTTTTTGTGGCAACTACACCGACAAATTCAAGAGACTACTCAAGCACAGTTGGAATCGGGAAGATAATGTGGTAACTTAGCTGGGTACAGAAAAAAAATATAAAACCCAATAGCTTTTCTCTATACGCTAGAAGCATCTAGGTAGGTAAAAAAATTATAATGTACTCATGACAAATATGACCTATATGAAGAAAGCAGTAATATTTTATTAAAGAGTGTAAAACAAAACCAGAATAAATGAAGGAATGTGGATGTGAAGACAATATGATACAAATATCAGGTTCAACTTAGTATTAAAAATTCATGCAATTTGGAGGAAAAAATCCCAGTGGGTCTTCTAAGGGAAACCAGGTAAAATGATCTTACTATTCCTATGGACGAATAAGTGTCGAGAAAACAGTGAAAAAGAAAAGGACTTGCCTTTTGATATTACAGCTCAGCAGAGAGTACTGTGAGTAAAACAATATGGGTTTGGCACAAGAGTAACAAACAGATGGCAAAAACAGAATGCACTTCCTAAATGAATCCAAGGTTAAGTTATGAACTTAGTACATGAAGTGTAATTTCAGTTCATCAGGGTCAAGGATGACTTACTACAACAACTGGCTCTCTATCCAAGAGCAAAGGGGACTAGGTCCTTTGCCAAATAACATATACCAAAATAACTTGAACTGTATACAAATCCAAACAAAATCCAAACATCACAAGAAAATCTACGTGTGTATTTGCAGAACCTTGGGGTAGGAAAGGCCTTTGTAAGTAGGACAAGAAACCCTAGGATGAGCCCAGGGCACGTGGGTGGCCAAGTTGGCTGGTGTCTGACTCTTGATCTCAGGGCTGTAAGTTCAAACCCTGTGTTGGGCTCCACACTGCTTAGAAAAAAAGAATACAATGAGTTTGTTTGGGGCGCCTGGGTGGCACAGCGGTTAGGCGTCTGCCTTCGGCTCAGGGCGTGATTCCGGCGTTATGGGATCGAGCCCCACATCAGGCTCCTCCGCTATGAGCCTGCTTCTTCCTCTCCCACTCCCCCTGCTTGTGTTCCCTCTCTCGCTGGCTGTCTCTATCTCTGTCAAATAAATAAATAAATAAAATCTTTAAAAAAAAAAAAAGGAAAGAAGTTTTTTAAAAAAAAGAAACCCTAGGAATCATAAAGGGGGAAAATAAACATCTGATTACACAAATATTACAGATTTTTATGTTATCTGAAGATAACATAAACAATAACAAGATAAACTATAGACTGGAAAACTGTGCAGCAAGTGTATTAAAAAGCTCATAGGCCAGACGTTCAAAGGACCAAACAGGAAATGGGGCGCAGCATTTGAACAGGTGATTCTCAAGAGAAAACTCAAAGGGCTATTAGCCATGTGAAAGTATTACTCAACTCCACCAGCAGTCAGGTCAAGGCAGACCGAACAATGATGGCATACAGACAGATAATCTGTCATATTGGCCCAAACAGCCATTGTTCGTCAGACTGAGAGGAGTGGCTACAACCCTGAAAACCTCAACATCCAACAAATATTTCTTTAGCATCCGTTACAGACCATGTTGTTCTAGGTGAACAGCAATGAACAAAACAGACAAAAATCCCTGCGCTCCTGAAATTTACATACGAACGAAAAATAATTTGCTAATATCGAGTAACATTTTAAAAATCGCACATATCCTCTCACTTAGCAATCACATCATAGGGGAATCCATCCCACAGAAATCGAAGCCCAAGTATGCAAGGATTATAGGCACAAGGACAATTATTTCAGCATTCTTGTAGTGGCAGAAAACTGGAAACAACTAAATGTCCATTCAAAGGGGAATGGTTGACCAAATGATGGGGGGTTCAACCTCTGGAAAGCTATTCGGCTATTAGAGAGAATGAAACAGAGCTCGGTCTCCTGCCCCAGAGCAATGGACATGATATATTAAATGACTTGCAAAGATACGTAATTGGACTTCGGTCAAAAAATGTGCGATCTCTGCCTCCCCTGTTTCCCCAGCTTCCTCATACTCTTTCCATTATTGATCTTTGTACAGGTTTGTACGAGTACGGAAGGAAAACACACAGTCCGTTAGCTATGACGACCACAGGGAGCGGCTTGCAGGAAGCAGGAAGGTGAGCTCAACCTTGTCTTTATACTTATTTCGTATCGTACAACACTCGTTACAGTAACATGTATCTTGCAACTAAAAAATCTAAAAAAATTAAAACTCAGTAAAGATATTCTTAAAAGGACAGTGTGTTCATCTAGATATGTCTCCTGAGGGAAGGGAAACAAGGCAAAAATAAACTATTGGCACTTCATCAAAATAAAAAGCTTCTGCACAGTGAAGGAAACAATCCGCAAAGCTAAGAGGCAGCCTATGGAATGGGAGAAGACGTTTGCAAATAACATATCTGATAAAGGATTAGTATCCAAAATATATAAAGACTTATCAAACTCAGTGCACAAACCCCAAATAATCCAATTAAAAAACGGGCAGAAGACATGAACATTTTTCCAAAGAAGACAGGCAGATGGCCAACAGACACATGAAAAGATGCTCACTATCAATTATTATCAGGGAAATATAAATCCATACTAGAATGAGATATCACCTCACACCTGGCAGAATGGCTAAAATCCACAATACAAGAAACCACAGGTGTTGGTGAGAATGTGGAGAAAGGGAAATCCTCTTGCACTCTCGGTGGGAATGCAAACCAGTGCAGCCACTCTGGAAGAGTGTGGAGGTTCCTCAGAAAGTGAAAGATAGACCTACCCTACGATCCAGCAATTGCGCTGCTAGGTATTTACTCAGTGAACACAAAAACACAAATTCAAAGGGATACATGCACCCCTGTGTTTATCGCAGCATTATTTACAATAGCCAAGGTATGGAAGCAGCCCAAGCGTCCATCAATTGATGGATGGATAAAAGATGTGGGGTGTGTGTGTATGTGTGTGTGTGTGTGTAAAATGGAATATTATTCAGCCATAAAAGGATGATACCTTGCCATTTGCAATGACGGGTGGAGCTAGAGTGTACTATGCTGAGTGAAATAGTCAGTCAAAGACAAATACCATATGATTTCACTCCTATGTGGAATTTAAGAAACAAGCAAACGAGCAAAGGGGAAAAAAAGAGAGACAAACCAAGAAACAGAGTCTTAACTCTAGAGAACACACTGATGGCTACCAGAGGGGAGGTGGGTGGGGGGATGGGGGACACAGGTGATGGGGATTAAGGAGGGCACATGTCGTAATGAGCACCAGGTGAGGTATGGAAGTGCTGAATCACCGCAGTGTGCACCTGAAACCAATATTACACTGTATGTTAACTAACTGCAATTTAAATAAAAACTTTTTTAAAAAGAAAAAAAAAGTATGTTCTAGGTAATGGGATTTTAAAAAGAAGGCATTTTACTTTCTTCGCAGTACCATTCTGAATTTTCCATATTCTCTCCAAAAAGAATGTGCATTAAAAAAATTTTAAAGACAACCAATAGATACGGAAATAGTTGATGCTTGAAACAAAAATTCCTGAACATAGAATCGATGCTATGGTAACAAGAGAGATAAAAAGATTTACATGTACAGACTAAGACTGGAAGACAAACAAAGATGAACCTCTTGAATAAGGCAAGTGGCACTGTGGGTGATCATTTTTGTAAATGTTGTTACAAAAATATGTAATAAAAATAACTTGCAAAGTTATCAGCTTTAAATGTAAATAAATTTGCCCTTGAAAAGTTATTTTTCTGAAGAAAAACTACAGCATACTGTACCAGAACAGGAACTAAACCTTTATTTTTGATTGTTTTTTAAAGATTTGTTTGAGGGGCGCCTGGGTAGCACAGTGGTTAAGCATCTGCCTTCAGCTCGGGGCGTGATCCCAGCGTTCTGGGTTCGAGCCCCACATCAGGCTCCTCCACTGGGAGCCTGCTGCTTCCTCTCCCACTCCCCCTGCTTGTGCTCCCTCTCTCGCTGGCTGTCTCTGTCAAATAAATAAATAAAATCTTTTAAAAAAATAAATAAAGATTTGTTTGAAAGGGTGGGGTGGGGGGAGGTGCAGAGGGAGAGGGAGTCTTAAGGAGACTCAGCACTTAACACAGAGCCCGACATGGGGCTCGATCTCATGACCCGGAGATCACGACCTGAGCTGAAACCAAGAGTCGGACACTTATCTGACTGCACCACCCCGGCACCCCAGGAACTAAGCCTTTAAAGGTCTGTCACAACCACCTCAGGGGCAACAAATAAAAGTTAATTGGGGGAAAACAGCAAATATTTAAGGCTAAAGGGAAAAACCTCACATTTTGCCAGTGGGCTAATGCCAGGGAGCAGCCCAGAATTGGACTAACACTTACTATTTTACGAAGATGGCAGGAGGGAACTCAGATTCTCCACCTTCCCTGAGGCCTGGCCTGGGAGGGCTGGCGAGGATACTGAAGCCATCCTCTCCCACTTGCTCCATTTCTCTGGTGGGAGGCCAAAAGGTCTCAATAGCTCAGAGTGACTTTGAATGACTGGCTGCATCAGTCAAGGCCTCGACTGGAGGGAAAGAGATTTGGCCTCTGGGTCTCCCAATTCGACTTTACCAAAAGTCTCACATTCAACTGGTGGTTTGTGTCTATTTCCAATGTGGTTAGGACCCAAAGAGGAGAATGGGTGTAATTAGAACCTCCAAAGCCCCAACAGACGGTTCTGTAATACCTCTCCTTATTTTAAAGCAGCTCAGGCAAAAAGAGAGAACTTCTGAATTTAAAGCCAAACACAACCATAAAGGAGAAGCAGAAACTTGCCTCTCTTGGAAGGCGAAATAACGTAGGTCTCGTTAACTATTCTATCTTCATCAATGCGTTTTGTGGTAATTCGCATCATGAAAGAAGACACGCCATCTAAAATTCCTTAGCAGGTTTTCTCTAGCGAAGCGTCATAGTGGCTTTACGGTAGCAGCAGGTCACACCACCAAATCCTTTGTGTTCACCAGTACCAGCAATACAAGTAACACGAGACCAAAGCGTCATGAAAAACCAAGGAAAAGAAAGTAATTCTTGACATTGACCTCAAACTTGGCAAACTAAGAATTTCCCTCAGAAGTTATGAAAATGATGTGCAAGTCCGAGTTAGGTGCAGACGCTGCAGTGATATTTTCACTGATGCTAGAAACGCTGGACGGAAGGGGTCACATCATTTCCAGTTTATACTTTGTTGGGGATTTATTAGCGTTGTGATTTAAACCTCCTCATGTCTGGGTGTTGTGTGTTTACGTGTCTATAGCCAACACTCCACTAGGGTAACTTAAAACAAAATAGGTATTTATTTACAATAATAGCAAAGATGTCAAAAATAACAGAAACGATATATAACAAATCCAAGAATTATTTTATGAAAAAGGCAAACAATATATACACGAAAGATAAAACAAAATCCAAAAGGGCAAACTTAATTTTGACTTGATCTGAACAGCTGCAGAATGTGGCAAAATGGTTTTTCAGATATGAATTACAGAAGTAATGATGGGCCAATTAAACACACACTTTCCAGCTTTTCTCTTTTACTTGCTGAGTCTTCCTCTGAATTCTATTAACCTTTGAGGAATATAACTTAGGGGAGGCCATACAAGATTTACGAAATACAGGCTACTCACGTGTATACTAAAAAGGACACACTTACTGTCTGGATGGCTCACACTTTAAAAAAGGTAAACCAAAGGTGTCAACTAAGTCCCACTTCACCCTCACTGCTTATTTCTGGGGTTGTGTGTGTGAGAGAGGGAGAGACTGATTTTCTTGTCTACTACACAACATGTTGCACCAGTGATCTTTTCGGTCCCTCGGGTGCTGTGAGACGGTTTCCCAAACTTGAGCACGCATCAGAGCCACTTGGAGGACATGTTAAGACACAGATCACCAGGTCTCGCGCCCAGTTTCCCGACTCGGTGGGTATGACGTGTGACCGAGAATTTTTATCTTTAACAAAGTTCCAGGTGATTACGATGCTGCCACTGTTGCCAGAGCACTTGGAAAACCACTGCTCTAAAATATCACCCCTTTAAGATTCTGACTGGTCCCACTTTTCCTTCATGAATCCTAGAATTTGTGGGCAACAAAACTGTTAATACTGAGATTCCCAGAGAACAGAGCAGTACCTTACCTGACTGCTGGGATCTGACCGGTAAGATGCTGTCACCAGGCCTTCTGTTACAACGAAGTGTTTTACACGCTACCTTTCTGTGTGGTTCATGGCTCTGGGCAGTGACACTCACCATGTTCTCTTGACCACTGACCCCGAGTTCTGATTATTTACTGTTTCAACTATTAGGCAAACACTGCATTCCCGCAGAGCTGAAGATCTGAAGGATCTCATCTTTACAAATCAAAGATGGCTTAAGTGGCTCTGTTACTCTCTAGTGACTCCTGGTCACCTTTGCCTAACTTCTGGTTTTCGTAACAGCGGCCCCTGTCTAGCACGTTAGTGTCTACGAATGAAAGCCCTCCAAACCTGGCACAAAGGTGTCACTCTGGGGCAGGGCTTCTGCTGCGGAGGTGGGGACAACACCCAGTGATTAAGCGTGCTGTGCAGTGATACGGAGATGAACTTTAAGTGCTCTCAAACACCATTTCAGGCATGGCAAATCTGTCTCAGGGGAACTGGAATTGCTAATAAAACAAATCCCTTATGAAGATAAAAGGAAAAAACCCAACTTCAAGGACATGCTCATCAAAGGACTCACCAATCATCTCTTAAGTTTTCTGATATATTACTTGCAAATTCGCAGGGCTGAACTATTAAGAGTATTTGCATCGAGTCACAGAATTCAAAGCAATCAAGCATTTTGCAATCCACTGCTGCATAAAAGGAATTAAGAAATGGGGAAATGAAAATAATCCACTGCTTTTGATGTTTATTAGGTTTACAAAAACTGTACATTTTTTTCCTTAAGAAAAAGCATTAACTTAGTACTGGTATCAAATAGACTAAACATCCATTAACAGGAAAATATTCTGATTTTTATTTTTGCACGTTATTCTCAAGTACACAATTACAATAATGTCACACATCCCTATATGATTTCTTTTTATGTATTTTACTTTTTTTTACAAAGTGTACAGAGGGAGGGACATACAATATTTAATAGGATATTTCTACAGAACAATAACTTATATTATGTCCTTGTAAAAATCTGTACCTCTTTAAAACATTTAACTGAAACATCCATTTTTTTAGCTTTGCTAATAAAAATTGTTTTAAGAATTAAAACTAGGTTGTAACTAATGTCAGTACATAACAGTGACTACAATTTCATTTTCTCTTTATACAGACAAATACATTTTATCATATTCACTTGACCAAACCCTTAAATACCTTTTAAAGGTTTCAATATTGTGCTTTAAAAAGAAAATAACTGTGTATGATTCCAGGCTATGTAAGAGAAATATAAAGTGTGTAGAGTGTTGTGTTCTTTATCTTTCAGTTTATTTAAAAAAATATAGTTAAATGACCAATTATTTATATTTTCTGTACTAATGTTACAGCATGTTTTAAAGTTAATAAATTTCCACTTTCATTTAAGTGTCTTTTACATGATTTCTGGGGAAAAAAATGAAGGGAGATTTTAAAGGTTCTCACAAAAAAACAGACAGAGCTTTCAAGGATAGTACTGCAGGGCAATGAATCACACAATTGTAAGTTACTTTAAAAAAAAAAAAACATGTATGAGAGCCAAGAGGGCACAGGAGCTCCCACTGGGATAGGCCCATGCCTTGGCTTTAACTGGCATTCAGGTTGGAGTTCATACCAGCCTAAAGCACTTGATTTACAACAGGACGAAATCAATCTAGCACTTCAGAGGCTTGCCGACCACCAAATATTTATATTTCTAACCCTATGAATATAATTCTTGAATACAAATACCAATGGCAAAGGGAAAGGCGAAAGGTAAAGAGCTAACAGCACGAAGGGGACGGAGCACCGTACTGAAGCGGCAAGGCAGCTACCAAGCGGAAGAAGCCTGCGGACCCTCCCACGACGCGCCGGACGCTCATGTGCGGACAGCCAGGCTGAAGGACCCCAAAACCTGTTTTTCATTTTCCAAGATCCATCTTAACATAACTAAATTCTAATTAACTGAGTTCATTTTATGCATTTCCGACTCTGATTCAGAACTGTTTAAAAAACGTCGGCTCTCAAAGAAAAACAAAGCTGTGAAAGACTTGGTGATGTTCCGAATAAGGCCTCAGATTTTCCCATGCACCTAAACCCACCTTTATCTTCTAAGCAAAGCCAATCTGAGCGTTCGGTTTTTTAAAGTTTGCTAACTGTAACTAAAGAAATAACAGAGCAGGCTGGACCTGCCAAGTGTGGTCATAATTAGCACCCGATCTCTGGGACACGGAGCTGCGGTTTCCTGAATCCCCCTCACTGGGTGACGCGGAGTTCCCTCGTGGGCTTCTCGGAGAGAACTGACGGAGCTACGCCCGGATACTCATGAGCTTTTCAGAAAAATGTAAAGGCATGGAGCTGAAGTTGTAGGAAAACATTCTATCTAGAAACATCTTAACGTCTATTTTTCAATTACCAAAGATATTTAAAAGAAAATACCTTTACTCTTTAAAAATACTAGTGTCCTTATTTTCCTTCTAATTCTTCACCTGAGTAGTCTCTCTGAAGAGCATGATTTACAAAATGCTCTCATGCATCCCTGCGTCTTTCATGTTATTGTAAATTTAATACTTTTCATTATAGATCTTAACTACTAGTGGGGTTGTGTGTATAAATATGTAAAATAAGCAATACACACAGATACATGTTCTCTATATATGTGCATATATATACTTCAGGGTACATTTACATATATAAAGTTGCAAAAGATCCTACGAGCCACGAATTACCTCTAGGAGATTCCAAGATGCAGTCCTCGATAATCTCATTTGTAGCACACAACCATTCCAAGACAAAGCAGCACAGACGGAATAATCAAAATACAACAGCATCAAGCAAAATTTGTCAAGGAAGTTTTCTAAAAGTTTGCTATGCTGACAAAAGATGTAAATACACCAAAGAAAGCCCCCAAAGAAGTATAGTTTGTCTGCTAAACAAAACGAAAAGTAAACACGAACCCAGCCACTGTTCTTTCCTCAGCGATGCCAGGGACGCAAAAGCTCAAATGGAAACTTTCATTGTCATGTGGTCTGGAAATAGTAAGCAAGACAAGTAAATGACTTCCATGTTAGGATAATTAGACCTGACTGTAAAATCTCCCATTTCTGTTAGTAGATGTCTCTGACAATTTTATTGTGAGAAATTTACGGGAAAAAAAAATGAGTCAACATGAATACTTTCAGAGTTACCAATCTAAAGTTACCTTAACTTTAAGTTAAATGGTCTTAGAAGAGTACCATCAAGGTAAGCAAGGTAAATATTTAAATAAATATAAAACTTCTAAGATAGAAAAATTCAGTATAGAATCAGGGATTACTTTATTAAAAGCAACTTACTTGTTGCTGCTTTCCCCCATTTATTAAACAAACTGAATAGAATTCAGAACACACTATTAAACAAAATGTAAAAAAAAAACCTCAACTAGAAGCAATAATTCTATTTGTACACAGCATAAATCAATATACAGTATTGTTATGTGAACGAGACTGATTGGCTTTAAAATGAAATTTCTGCTTCAAGGCCAACATCTCTACAAATGTCTGTAGCAGTATCGTCAGGGCAGGCCAACTTCTTTATGATGTCGCATTATGTGCTGGTTCTTTTCCGAAGGTCTCCGGAAGCCTTTCTTGCAGTACTCACACCGGTGAGGATAGTCTTTCGTATGAATGGAGATAACGTGCCGTTTAAAGCCTGAGGCATCTGTAGTGCTATACTCACAGTACTCACACTGATACACCTTCCTGCCACTGTGTGTCTTCATATGCTTTTTAAGCTCATTCTGTTGCCTAAATCCCTTTCTACACCTCTTACACCTAAATGGAAGATCTTTTGTGTGAACTGAGAGAATATGGCGACTTAGAACAAATGGATCTGCAATCTTAAAGTCACAATGTCTACACTGGTGCATTTTTTTACCCTTGTGGGCAGCCACGTGTTTCTTGAGTTCGGAAGGCCTGTGAAAGCCTTTATCACACATGTCACACTTATGGGGGTAGTCCTTCGTGTGAACCGAAATTATGTGTCGTTTCAAATCGCTTGAGTTCGAGCTCTTGTGGTCGCAGTGCAAACACTGGTGTGTTTTGCTTTCTTGGTGGATAAGAGCATGTTGCTGCACCTCTTTGGTATCTGAGAAAGTCAGAAGACAGATGTCACACTTGAATGGCATCTCTTTACTATGCTTAGTTTTTACATGTGTTTTCAAGTTAGAAGAGTCTGCAGACCTATATTCGCAGTACTGGCACTGGTACGGCTTCTCGCCGGTATGGATGCGCATGTGCTTTTTGAGCTCTGACGGGTGACGAAAACCTTTACCGCACTCCACACAAATATGAGGAAAGTTCTTGCTGTGGACCGCCAAAAGGTGGCGATTCAACAACCCTTGTTCAGCTGTCTCGTATTCACAGAATTTACACTTGTGCATTTTGTTGGCTCCTTTTTCCTTATGCACCATTTTGTGAGTAAACAGAGCCCCAGCGTGAGAGAAATGCTTCCCACACTCATCGCATTCGATGGCCTTCTCTGCCTTGCTGGTCAGCTTGTGGCTCTCCAGGTGGTTGTGTAAACTTATCTTCTTGTTGGTAGTGTAATCACAGTCAGTACAGCGGTACTTCTTCTTGGTAAGGTGTTCAGGATGGTTTTTCATGTGCCTTTTTAAAAAACCTCTCGACTTAAATTTTTTCCCACAAATCATGCAAGGATAGACAGTCAAGGGATGTCCATCAGGGCCAATAATTATAGCTACGAAAGGAAAAGAAAGGAGCATGAGTGATCAAACCAAGTTCCATTTTGGTTTCTGTGAGCATTTAAAGTGTGTGTTCTGAACATTATTATGCAAGTATTCCTACATTAAGCTTTGCTACATAACATTCCTTTTATCATTTTTCAGTATAAGAGACAGAGCAACCCTGTCATAAAGAGAACCCTGGTCTGAAAACTTCATTCAGTCTGATTGTACCAACCTCAGTCCCTTAAGTTTAAAAAAATCAATCAATCAATCAATATGTAACTTCTGCCAACTACTGATCAAAGCTCTATCAATTTAGAAATTGGCAGAAAATTCTTCATAAAAATAAAGTTTTGCAATCATAATTCCTGCTTTGGTTACTCCGAAAAACCTAATTTTGCGTCACTTTACAGTAAAGCTTATATCTACCTATGAAGAGTTTAATATGCAAATCGCCACCCGCAAATAGACAGGAATAGGGTCACATAAAGGGAAGTACTTGTCCTGCTGCTCTGTAAATTATGCCTGCCTTAAGGTAACATAATCAGATTCTTTGCATTAATTTAGTTTTTAAAACTGTTAATACTTGTAACGTGTTTGAGGGATTTCTTTTCATTTCCACATAAAAACCACACGAGTTTTGAATTTTCTTCCCTATCCACGTTTGAGCCATTCCCTGTTTCTTTTTATCCCAGGAAATCATTCATGAATATCACTGAATTCTTAAAATTATATTTTCAAATTCAATACACAAAAGCTACATGTGGTCTAGCAGCTATAACGCCATCACAACACCTCCGTGGATACATACTAGAGTTTCATCTGAGAGCTCGCCAAGCACGCTGCGCTGTGGGACTCATGTGCCCTCACCTGTTTGGTACTGCCTGGAATCAGGTCTTCTCCTTTTCTTTGGTTTTTGTTTAGCCAGTCTGCCGAGCCCAGCAGACTCATCTATGTGCAAGAGGGCACTTGCAGTGCCATTCCGGGTTTCAATTCCATCAGAATTATTACCTAACAATGCGCATTAAAAAACAAAATTATACAGTATTATAAATTATAAAAAATTAGGGATTCTTTATTAACTATAACAACGAAAAGTAAGCCATGATACTCATGAATGACAGAAAGTCCCCATTCTAGGTAATGGGTTTTAGGACCACATTTATTATAGTGAGACGGTAGGAAATGCCTCGCTTCCAAATCTAAAAACCACAGGTCAGCATTTTGCCCCATGAACTCCCTTGCTATCTCCCCAGATTGTAAAGTCATGGGCCAGATACAATCAAGATAAAGTTTCAGCTTGAAAGCCTGCATACTTCTTGCAGCACTTCCTTCTACGTACTATACACATGAAGGAAATTCCTGTTATAAATAAAGACAAAAGGTAGACTTTATAATCTTCCTCTCCTCTTGTTCAAATCAAGTAGCCCGTACAGGGTAGTGGTGTTTCCTATTTCAGAAACCTAAGGCCACAGACACTGTTTTCAATCATGAATTCACGTTCGCAAGCCAATTCCGTCCGAAGAGCCGCCAAGTGACTTACCGTAAGCTGCGGCCCACGCGATTGGCATGAAGGTTTTGATTTCATTGTCGTCGATCTGCTGCTCGTGTGCCGCGGCGGCCGCTGCCGCCGCCGCCGCATCCTCCTCCCCTACGATCACCTCCATATAAACTTCATCGGCGATTTCCGCGACATCTAAGTAGGAAATTATATCAGCTTTTGTGACCAGGTTTACAGAGATCACAGGAAAGACGTTTTTCTTTGAATTCAGCTAACAGACAAGCAGAAAAAGTCTCAGGTGTTACACACTTAAGACACAGCTTTCAGAGTCCTAAGCAGGCAACGAATATTTGTTGAAGGAATCATTCACTTCTTGGCTTTGACCTTTACTTGTTTTTAAAGCAAAATCCTACGCATCCATACAGAGTTCCTGAGACTGCCCTTGCAACACGGCAGCATAAAGATGTCTACAATAATGCTACTTGTTTTCCTTCAAATACTGACCGTATTTAAAAAGAGAGCTACAGAAACATAAAATTTTCTCCCACAGAAAGGCCACCTACTTACTTAAATCTTCATCTTCTTGCTGAGAGTCGTTGACAGTCATATAAACCATCTTTTCCCTTGGCACACGAATACTGCTATTCTGATCAAGTAATTCAACTCCGTGGTCATTCTCAGGCTCACTCTCCACAATGTCTACGGTGCCACCTATCAGAGAAGATGACATCTCCGAGAATTTATCTGAAAACTTCATTTCCGGGGCGCCTGGGTGGCGCAGTCGTTAAGCGTCTGCCTTTGGCTCAGGGCATGATCCTAGAGTTGTGGGATCGAGCCCCACATCAGGCTCCTCCGCTGGGAGCCTGCTTCCTCCTCTCCCACTCCCCCCACCTGTGTTCCCTCTCTCGCTGGCTGTCTCTCTCTCTCTCTCTCTGTCAAATAAATAAATAAATAAATCTTAAAAAAAAAAAAAAAGAAAAAGAAAACTTCATTTCCACCCGTTTGACTTATTACATTTCATACACTTTTCTACTGCTACATGGAAATCCTTGTTTAAAAGTTATCTTCAGAAAAGATTTCAAAGGTCCTCAATCTAAACCACCCAAAAGAAATCAGTGTCTGATCAGGATGCGTAATATGCTGAAGCTTTCCTCTTACCTAAGTCATCCTCTCCAGGGTCAGCTTTAAAAATGTACACCTTGATGACTTCAGGGCAAGTGCCATCCACCTTACAAGGATCGATTTCCGACTCTGCGTCCATGGTCATGCCAGAGGAACCATCGTGTTCTATTTTGCCAGCATCATCCACTGAAAAGGCAGGAAATACATTACAAAAAACGACAGCAGATACTTAAATAAAATGTTACGGTTTTGAAAAGTCCTTTTTACAAATATCATCTCTAACAGGATTCATACAAAATGGGAGGATTTTACCTAGACCAGTAGACACACGGGGCACGGTGGGACATGTGGCTGACTGCTAAGCCAAAGCGGGGGTCATGGAGGGCCGTGTGCAACCAGGCAGAGGGGTTCAGACTTGACAATGGTAGGTCAGAGGTTTCTCAATCTGCTCAGGTGCCAATATCTCTTACGGAACTACAGAGCACAGACCCCGGCCCAGCAGTACTACAGAATCAGAATCTGCAGGGGTGAAGCCAGAAATGTGGAGAGCTTCTGAGCAGAGACTTGTCAGCAGAGCAGTGATAGCGGCAGATCACCATTTTTGCTAACACCATGCTGGCCTTTAGAGAAGTGGATGCAAAGGGATCGAGACATAAAGCAAGGATACCACTTGTGGGTCTACTGGAAAAATGCAGGCAACAGAGGACAAGGCCTCAAATCAGGACAGAAGTAGGACGGACGGGGAAGAAGGCTGGACTGGAGCCCTGTCTCTGGACTGAAATGGCAGGACCTAAGAGTGAAAACTGAGCATGACAAAGGAGCCAAGGGTAACTATGAGGTTTCTGATTTAGGTGACCAAGTAACTAGGGGAAGAAATGTTAATCAGAGAAATGAGGAAAAGGATCTCTCCTCCTACATGGTTAATTAATTTAAGGTCTGAGAGGTAACATCCTTAAAAGCTCTCAGACCGGTGCCTGTCCCTATTCTTTCACATTCACAGCACCCTTTGCTTGTTTCTCTCAGAGTATACAATCCACTATATTGTCACTATCCGGGATTTCCTCCCGTCTTTCACAGTCATTTTATCAGTCAGTCTTTTAAAACAAGAGTCTGGTGATGGTAGATGCTCAGAATATTGATGAGCCAATGATTTAATGAATGAGATGTGAAGTCAGCTGCTGGATATTTGAGTCTCAAAGTTGAAGGCTGACACACAGATTTGGGAGCCAGCGGTTCCATGTTAACTAGCCCTGGGGTCACACCGTGAGGACCTGCAGTGTGAGGAAAGAGTGGGCTAAGGATATTCTGGGGGAACATCACAGTTCAAGGCAAGGACAAGAAGAGTTCACAAAGGAACCCAAGACAGGAAAGCTGGAGAGGCTGGTGGAAGATCGTGAAGGAAGCTAGGGAGTTGTAAGTTCCAAGAAGCCTAGTAAGGCCCACGGCAATAATGCAGCGCACACCCAAGTCACGGAAGAACGGCTGTACAGACTGTAATAACCTGGAAGTCACAGGTGCTCCTGGTGAAAAGCAGTGAGTGTGGTGAAGGCTACCTGGGGTCAGATTAAGGTGGGGTGAGGAGTCAATGGACGGTACGCATTTCTTCAAGAAGTCTAATTTTAAAATGGAGAACAAAGGGTCAGTAACTAGAATGGGGTAGAAGGTCAAGGACTTTTCTGTTTAGTTGATAAGAATACTCAAGCATATTCAGTCTGTGGGAGCAAATACAACCGAAGGGAAGAAGCTTAAGCCAGAGGGCATGAGAAAACTTCTGGAGGAAGATCTCAGAGGAAAAGGGGAAGATGAAATTAGAGGCAAAGATGAAGAAATTCTCCTTAGACGGAGGGAGCAAGATGCTATCCTTCTAAGACCCGAGGTGGTAAACATGGATGCGAACAGAGCTACATTGTGTGAAGGCGGAAGGCTGTAATGCTGGGAGCTGGAGGAGTTCGTGGCTGGTGGCTTCAACCGTGGGTATGAAACTGGAGGCAAGGGGCTTTGGTTACCAGGGAGAAAATGGCAAACTGGGTGAAGAGCTTCAGAAGCTGGAGAAAATGAGCTGATCCAGGACAAGCTTCATGATATCAGGTTCAAAGAGACCAGCTGGTTAAACGCTGCAGTTTGAAGAAACAAAGAGAGGTTCCCTGAACTCTGTACATAACTATCTAAATTCAAGTATCTTCACTATGCTTTATAAAAATGGTTTGTTGGGGGAAAGAACTGGCATTAGGTCCTTATTTCTGGCCTGATGTGTACTTGCCCCTTTTCAAAGCTAAATATTCTTATGACTTACCCAGCTGACTGAGCCAAGGCTATTTTCTTAGAGGTAGCTCTGCAATTGCAAAGTGAGGTAGCAATTACAAGGATGAAGATCCCACCAAACTAGCTGGAAAGTTCTAAATAAAACTGTTAACATCTTCAGAAAACTCATCTCTGAACAGTTAGATATTGTTGATGAAGCTTGCCCTTTTTTGTCAAGGTTTGGCAAAACTTATTCAAACAGATACTGGAAAATCAAATGTCCTTGTGTTTACAAGGAACAAGGTCAGGCTAGCTGTTGTAGCATATGTTAGTTTGCTGGTACTCATAAAGCCTTTGATGACTGGAAAATCGAATTGTTTTGGAGCTTGCAAAATGTCATGTATTTATCTATAATTTGGAGTAAAAGACCTTTCTGTCTGCTTTCATAAATGTGTGGGGAAAACACATTTCAAATATACAGGCTCACCTGAGCCAAGCAAAGCTACTCTATTATTAGACAAAAGTAGAATTCACTTTCAGGTTTTCACCTTGAAAATTTGCCCCACTAACTCAACTTATAAAACTACCCTGAATATGAAAAATTACAGAAGTGATTTTTTTTTAAACCCACTTTGATGGTCCTGTTAAGTACTCAAAATTTCTCTGTGATTTTAAAGCTACCATTAAAAATGAATTTCTAAAAACAGACAAAGCAGCCTTGGATAAAACTGAGTCATCATACGTATGATTTCGGCCTAAGTGCCTTCTTCTGATGTAGTGATAAAGAGCAAGAGCTCTGGAACAAGGCCTCTCCAAAACAGAAGAGCATCATTTCTGGAAATTAAGACTACTTCTAATAATAACTACCTTTTGCATGGCATTTTGCTATTTCCTTATCATTTCTATGTACTTTCATTTTATTTGATCCTTACCTTTTCCAGATAAAGAAATAAAGGCTCTGAGATGGTATGTGACTTGCCCAAAGTCAGTGAACTAATGAGCGAGGGATGGGAGACAGAAGAGGTGCCTGTCTTTAGAACCCAGACCTTTATTTTCATCTTCTGTTTTTTGAAGAAATGTTTACTGTATAAAATTTAGAATTAAAAAAAATCACCAATAGTCCCACCAACCAGATATTCTATCATTACGTTAATAAATTTTCTTCCCAGTTTTTCTATTTTTGTTAAAGTAAACCTGGCACACAGTTTCCTCAAGCCTTATATAATCTTTATAACTCATCCAGTATTTTAAACTTCAAACCTGAGAAACATCTGACTTATCAATGATATCATTAGCAATAGCAAAACTATAGCAAAATATAGGCAATACTTTATACTGCTGAAAGGGAACTTCAGTGAACTCTCCTAAAGACCCAAAACTGAGGGATACTTATTTGCAAGGTTATAGATACCATAGTGTCTAAAAATATAGTTCATTAAGATCTCAAAAAACCCAGTAATTTCTGGAAAAGAAAAATTACTGGGGTAGGGGTACGAAATACACCACTTCAAGTAAATTGGTTTTGGTTTGGGTTTTTTTTTAGGGAGAGAGTGTGCAAGTCGCCTGCAGGGGGAGGGGCAGAGGGAGTGGGAAAGAGAATCTTTTTTTTTTTTTTTTTTTTAAAGATTTTATTTATTTATGTGACAGAGAGACAGCCAGCGAGAGAGGGAACACAGCAGGGGGAGTGGGAGAAGAAGAAGCAGGCTCATAGCAGAGGAGCCCGATGTGGGACTCGATTCCGGTACGCCGGGATCACGCCCTGAGCCGAAGGCAGACGCTTTAACGACTGCGCTACCCAGGCGCCCCAAGAATCTTAAGCAGGCTCCATGCCCAGCATGGAGCCCAACTCAGGTCTTGATCTCACAACCCTGAGACCAGGACCTGAGCCAAAATCAAGAGTCAGTCGCTTAACTGACTGAACCACCCAGGAGCGCATTTTTTTCTTTATGTAGGCTCCACCCACAGCGTGGAGCCCAAGGCGGGGCTTGAACTAACGACCCTGACATCAAGACCTGAGCTGAAATCAAGAGTCGGATACTTAACTGACTGAGCAACCCAGGTGCCCCTAAAGTAAACTGTTAAACAAACGTTGATCGAATTAAAAGATCAGTAAAACTAAGCTGATGGATAATCTATATAACAAGGAAGGATGGTGGTCATGATGGATAATGGTAACATTTACTGACCACATACCTCATGCCAAGCATGATGACAAGCCCTTAAAATGTAACCATTCACTCTTCACAAAAACCTTATGACACAGGTAATATTGTTTTGTTATTCTCACTTGTTTCTAGACAAATTTCATTATATTTTTTACCAAGATAAATATATATTGGATTGCAGTGGAATTGCATTTTGTATAAATTAACATCATAAAAAGAAAAGACCTTTACCATTTGATCTCTCTCTTCCTACATTTCCTACCAAATACCCCTAGACATAGCCCTCAGTCAGCTTTCCTAAAAAAAAATCCAGTTGCCTTACTCTCTGGACCAGAATGGTATCCCATTTCCTACCATATAAAATACAAACTGCACAGTCTAGCAATCGACCTCTGACCAAAGTGCCTTCTGCCTTCAATCTTGTTTCCCCATCAGGCCCTGAACTACCCCATATGCCCTGAACTTAAACAATACATTTTTATTTCTATTCCTTTGTGCTTCTTGTACCTGTATATAATTTGTTGTAGAAATTGTACAGCTCACTGTTTAAGAAAAGTGTATTTTTTAAGATTTTATTTTTATTTGAGAGAGAGAGCATAAGCGAGAGAGCACAAGCAGGCGGAGCAGCAAGCCCAACTTGGGGTTCAATCTCAGGACCCTGGGATCATGACCTGAACCAAAGGTAGCCACTTAACCGAATGAGCCACCCAGGCCCCCCCCAAAAAAGTATTTTTAAAGTATAAAAGGAAATTAAAATGTGATCAAAATCCTACCACCTAGAACTATCAATTTACAGATTATTCAGATATTTCCCTATGCATATTTATAAATAAAAGGAAGAACGAACAGATATTTTAATGAAAACTGGATATTGTAATATGCTATTTTTTTTTTAAAGATTTTATTTATTTGACAGAGATAGAGACAGCCAGCGAGAGAGGGAACACAAGCAGGGGGAGTGGGAGAGGAAGAAGCAGGCTCACAGCAGAAGAGCCTGATGTGGGGCTCGATCCCAGAACTCCGGGACCACGCCCTGAGCTGAAGGCAGACGCTTAACCGCTGTGCCACCCAGGCGCCCCTGTAATATGCTATTTTTGAACAAAAATTATTATGTTATAATTTACTTGAACTCAAACAACTTGAATTCCAGTCAATCCCATTCGCTTGCTCTCCAATCCCTTGCCCTCCCCCTCCTTTCATTCCATCATATTGGCTTGGGAGAACCACAGACTTGCCTAATTTCAATTTTCCTCTCTGCCTCTGCACCAGTGCCTATGTCGCTAAATGTAACCGGAGACACGCACACACGCTCATGGTTTCACTTTAAATCCATGACCCTGATACCTGAAGCAAACCTTTTCTGCTACTTTCTCTCTCTCTTATTTTCTAGTATCCTCTCTCCTCAAATCTCTAATTTCACCTCCTCATCCTCATTCTCAGTTGATGATCTTCTTTCTTATTTCACTGAGAAACAATCAGAGGATTCACTATCAGATCTACTCACCTACCAGCAACTAAACCCGGCCTGTAACCCAGACGAATCACCTCCATTCCTAGCTAAAGCCCACCCCCCTCTTCTATATGGAAGAAATTTCATCTATATAATTTCATCTATATGCCAATAACTCCCATCTCCATTCTAGTCCTATTTCCCGAACTCAGATTTGTACATGCCTTTGATGTCTATCAGATACCTCAAAATTAAGTCTCTGTTCAAATGTCATCTCGGCAAACCCTGACCACACCTGCAACCCCAAATCCTCCTTATACCCGTTTTCTTCCCAAGAAGGTATCACCTTACTACATCACTTATTTATGTCTGTGTACCTCTGCTAAACACAAGGGAGGGAAGAGCACTGGCATCTGTTGTATCCCAAGTGTCTACCATACACTCTGACATACAGAAAAGATTTAACATCCATTTCTTAAATATATGAATGCTGATCTTCAAGTAAATGTTTAGACATTATGTTACTAGTTCTTAACCCTCTAAAGGTAAGAAAATATATTATAAAAACATTGAGTCATATTTTGCTTATAATACATGAATCAATTTTTTTAAGGAGAGTGAGAGCCCATGCACAAGAGTAAGGGGGGAGGAGGGGCAGAGGGAGAGAGACAGAGAGAATCTCAAGCAGGCTCCACACCCAGCACAGAGCTTGATGCGGGGCTCGATCTCACAACCCTGAGATCATGACCTGAGCCGAATCCAACAGTCGGACGCTTAACCAACTGAGCCACGCAGTCGCCCCATGAATCAATTTTAAAGCCAGTATCTACTGTCATCCTACTATGAAAGATAAGGAAATGAACACGTCAATACACCCCCCACCCCCTTCCCCCCCCCTTTTATTTTTTGAAAGAAAGAGAGAATCCTCCTGCAGGGGATGGGGGTCAGCAGAGGGAGAGGGAGAATCTTAAGCAAAGCGTGGAGCCCAATGCTAGGCTCAATCTCATGATGAGATCATGACCTGAGCCAAAATCAAGAGTGGGGCTCTCCCAGGTGCCCCTCCCCATCCCAAATATTTTATAGTTACTTAAATATTAAAGAAATGCCAATGCTCAGTATCAATCCTCTTATCACAGTTTCTCCATTCTAGAGTTCTTTATACTGAATGATCCTTTGGTTTGCTAGATTCATTACCAAATAGGGCTGAGGTGAAAACGTCAGTCCCTGGCCTTCACTTGAAGAATAAACTGGCTGGGTATAAAATTCTTAAGTTACATTTTCTCAGAACTTTGAAGAGTTATTCCACTGCCTTCAAACACTGAGTATTTCTGTGTGGATGTCCTTATAACTCTTTATCCCTAAATTTTACTAAACATCACTAGGATTATGACTTGCTGGTTTTATCATTCTGTGAGTTTCCTGAAACAAGAAAGATTTGATCTTTATTTGAGGAAAATTCACTGAAAAGATTCCAATCTTTATTTTAGGAAAATTTCTTCCACTATAAATATTTTTGTAGTTCACTGGTTGTTCCCTTCTTTGAGAATTCCCCTTACGTGTTTGCCTCCTTTATCTGTCTCCTGTATCCAGCCATCTTTGCCATAACCACTTTTACACCTTTTTTTTCTTAACCATTTCACTTTTGTGATTTCCTAAAGCCAGATCCTGTGCCCATGCTTTTTTACTGAGGCATACTTATTCTTATAGTTGTTTCTATGGTGGATTTTATCTTGATCATATTTTTATTTTTCTCTTCAGCTTCTTTCTGAATTTTGTTAGTTTGCTTTCTATCTACCTCTATTGTCTTATAATATATTCTTTGAACTTCTGCATTACCTCTTTGACTTTTAAAAATGATCATGTTGGAAATGTTCTTTATCTATATCTGTACTAGCTACATGTGATTATTCAGCACTTGTAATGTGGTTCGTGCAACTTAGACACTATATACCTAATTTTATTTAATTTTCATTTAATTAAACGTAAATTTAATTAGCCACATGTGGCTAATGACTACCATACTGGAACACAGAGGTTCAGACAATTGTTGGGATACACTTAGTCTGTTTCTTTCAGAGATTCTTCTTGCAATTAATATATTATATTAATAAAAACATTTCAGAGAGCTGAAGATTGTTTAGATTCAAAGGGCTCATCATGCATAAAAACGCAAGATAAAGACACCAACCTAAGCACAACTGTATGATATTTCAGACCAGCAGGGATAAAAAGATCTTTCAAAACATTCAGAAGAAAAAGAAACACCTATTAAGGAATGAGAGTCAAGATGACATCAGGCTCCTCAACTGTAACACTAGATGCTGGGTGACAGTGAAACACAGCATCACAAGTTCTCGGGGGAAATTCTCTTTAACCTAGAATTCTATACCTAACCAAATTATCGATAACATTTAAGGGTAGAATAAAAATATTTTTAGTACACAATCTATACCCCTTAGGAAGTTATTACAATATGTGGTCCAGTACAATAAGAGAGTAAATCAAGAAAGAAGGTGGCATGGGAATCCATAAAACAGTGGATTAATCTCAGGAAATGAGAGAAGGAAAATTTCAGAAAAATGCCTGTATTACATTAAGCCTAGAAAGCAACTACTTCAGAATGGAGCAGAAACATAAAAAGCTTCAAGAGGGGGGTGCCTGGGTGGCTCAGTCAGTTAAGCACCTGCCTTTGGCTCAGGTCATGATCCCTGGGTCCTGGGATCCAGTCCCACATAAGGACCCCCGCTCAGCGGGGAGTCTGCTTCTCCTTCTGCCTGCCGCTCCCCAATGCTCACTGGCACATGCACTCACAAATAAATAAATTCTTTAAAAAAAGAAAAAAGCTTCAAGAGGGGAGTCACTGGGAAAAGGAGGACTCAAAGAAAAACCTAAGTGGATGGAGAAGTAAGTCAAACTTAAGGACAGATTTCTCAGAAAGCACAATTAAGAAGGAAAGCCCATGCTACGAGGATAGAATCAGTCTCAAAGACAAAGTTTAATTAAGCTTGAAGTCTGTGAACTGTGACCAGTACCCACAAGGAGAAGATGGATTCAGTCTCTAAATCCCAGCCTTCCAGAACCAGAAGTTAGCTACCTGATAGATCTTAAATCAGGTTAATTTTGAAAAAAAAAATAAAGATGATTTTACGTCCTAAATAATTTATTTCAAGGGACAGTCTGAATACACAAATCTTTTCTGAAGTTTTCAAGATCCCCGGGTATGAATGTTAGGATTAACATCAAGGAGGGAGATCAGGCCTTTTCAGAAGACCCTACAGTCGGTATTGCTATCGAAGAAAGAATTTGGTTCTCTGAACCAGGAGCCTGTTCTAACTTACTCTGATAAGTCAGATAGTCTTACTACTTAATCACTTCAATTTTTAAACTTTAAAACCCAAAATCCAATCAAAAGAAAAAAACTACAGAGTAAAAACTTGATATTATTCAATGTCTTAAGATTTCCTGTGTGGGTAGGTGGCTGCTTAATAGTAAAAATACCATAGGTGGGCAGTTCCCCTTAAAAGGATACCTGAACTCATGAGCAACTGTTATGTCCTAGACACTGTGGTCAGTGGTGTCCCTCTATTTTATCATGAAAGCAATGACAACAGCTCCATGACTGAGGTGTTTTATCCCCACTTTACAGATTTTGTGAAACCAGAGCACCTAAGACTAAATAACTTGCAGAAAGCATTCTGCTGAGTAAGCAGATGTTCTAGTAGATAAAGACACTTAAAAGTTCACTCGGGGCCTCCCTTTTTAGCTTCCTCCTTAGGAACCCTCTTTCTGTGGTTAAAATTCTATCTTATTTTTATTATATAGCCTATAAAAGATTTCAGAGAATTAGTTATAATCTGATCTCCTTTACTTCTTGAAACTTTCCTGGAGATTTCAAAGATTTAATGAAATTAGCCTATTCTATAGAAGGGGAATTAAAGGATCAGAGCCATTGAAGTGTCTGTCCTAAGTTACAGTGATCTCTAGCATGACGTCAGAGATAGAACTTATGAAAAATATTTGCCAAATTGCACTGAATTGGTCTAAAACATAGCTAACTAAATCTAGTTACTCAAGAACTGATTTCTAATACTATAAATTCAGGGTAAAAAGAAAGCAATGACTATTACAATCCCACCCTGTGCCTGCCTTTATCCAAGAACTCCCTGATCAGACAACTGGATGGTCTTAAGTGAAGCCAGTCCAGAGTCAGCCTGCTTGCCCAGCTGATGCCACCATCAGAGAGACTGTGTGTGGACAACAGTGACTAGCCATTACTGACAGGCAGGCTCTGTGCTGGATGCCTGCTGCGTATGATCTCTAATTCTCCCAACCCGCCCACAGGTCAGGTAGTAGGACTGCCATCCTACAAATAAAAAAACAAAAAAACACAAAAAACAAACAAACAAACAAAACAAAGGCCAAAGAGAAGTCAGTAATTTGCTCAAAATCATACAGCTAGTGAGCAGCTGGGCTGGCATCCAAATGGAAAGCTGCTGACTCTACTGCAGGAACTGTTACCATACGCCAAAGAGTTTCTCAAAGATCTCTTTGAGATCTTCGCATGTTCTTTCTTTTCTTTTCTTCTTTCTTTCTCTTCTTTCTTTCTTTCTTTCTCCTTTCTTCCCTTCTTTCTTTCCTTCCTTCCTTCCTTCTTTCCTTCCTTCCTTCCTTTCAAGATTTTATTTATTTACTTGACACAGAGACAGCTAGTGAGAGACAGACAAGCAAGGGGAGTGGGAGAGGAAGAAGCAGGCTCCCAGCAGAGGAGCCTGATGTGGGGCTCCATCCCAGAACGCCGGGATCACGCCCTGAGCCGAAGGCAGATGCTCAACGACTGAGCCACCCAGGCACCCCTCGCATGTTCTTTCTTTCCCTCTCTCCTCCTCTCTCTCTCCCTTGCCCAACCCCCATTATCCCACAAAGTAATCATAGATCTGTTCAAAGGGCAAGCTGTTGGACAATTTTGTCTAGATCACAAGCAGATCAACAGTAAATATGAGTCACAAGGCTAACCTGAAGCTCCAATTGCTTCTAAGGCTTTCAAGATACAGGCTTTTTACCCAATCTTATTTTTGGTTGGGAGAGGGGAGGACAACAATAAATGTACTTTACTTGAGTGCTTTACTCTTGGTACAAACCTGACATCCAGACTGAACATTAAACCAAAAACTCTTAATTTATTAATTTTAGTGTTGATTTCTAAATAAGTTTCACAGTGCCCAAAGTAAAGACAATTTTAGATGGATCAACAGAAATCTTTTTGAATTTTATCAGAACAAGCTTCAAGCTTATTGGGTATGTCTTCTCTAAATAAGACTTTTCTCACATTTCAGAAACATTCCCATGAGGATACGTATTTTTAAAACTCTAAAATTTTATTCTGTGGTTTACCAAATGGTTAAGAAACAAAACTGATAGAGTGCATATATAAAAATAATGGTAAGATATAGAAACATCCAACAATATGCCCACAGAACAAAGGAATAAACAAATATTTTACCATGTCTCCTGTGCTAATAGCCCTGAGAATCAATAAATAAGCCATCAGATTGTATTAACCCTCAGAGTTTATGCATTAAACACAGAAGTTTGGATTTATTTCTTCCTTCATTCCCAGAACTACTGGGGTGGGGGGTACTAAGGGAGAGGGAGAATCTTAAGCCCCAACACGGGGTTCAATCTCACAACCCTGAGATCACGACCTGAGCCTAAATCAAGTCAGACACTTAACCAACTGAGACACCCAGATACCCCCCTCCCCTGGTACCATTTTTTATTAGATATCTACCATGACTAAAAGTTGTGCTTAACTAGGAGCTAAAATCAGACCAACTGGTCAGAATGCCTCAACTAGAAGGCTGGGCGCACCACGTGGACAGCTGCAGGCAGCAACCCTGTGGACAGATCTTCCGTGTGTCCAAACATGCTCCTTCTCTGGTAATGGTTTCGCCATCTGCCCAGCTCCATAAGCCAAAAACCAGGAAGGGAGCTTTGAACTCTCTCTCTTCCTCAAGCCTAAATTTAATCCAAATTCTACTTCCTAAGTATGTCATGAAGCAGTTTCTGCCAAACTCTACTGACAGAACCTTATTTCGAACTATCATCATCTGTTTCTTACCTGAATTACTATAATCTCCCATAGTGCACTTTTTGTTTCTGATTTTACTCTTACCTTGTGTGCTCTCAACATTGCTGTGAGGATGAACTTTCCAAACTACCAGCCTAACCGTGGCATTACTAATCAGCTTACAACCCTTTAACAGCTTCCCACATCAACAAGGTAAAATGGGCTTCTTGGTGCATTCAAGGGCCTTTATGATTTGGGCCTTGCCTATTTTGTCAATCTTATTTCTCACCATTTCCTCCATTTTCTTCGCCAAAGATATTATTTGCACTCCAAAGACTAAGTAAGTCTCTGAATACTCCAAGATCTTTCACATCCCCTTGCCTTTAAAAAGGCCCTCCTCCCTCCTCTCTGCCATTCCTCCCACCTTACCTGTCCACTCATGCTTCAAACTGAGTTCACCCCAAATTATTTTTTTAAAGACGTGATCACGATATCGTCTCATTTTTAAAAAAATCCTTGTCCTTCAGATATCTATACTGAAATACCTATGAATGAAATGATGTATGGAATTTGCTTCAAAACAATATGGGAGGGAAGGAAATGGTTAGGAGTAGGGATGAAATACAGAGACTCAGGTCTTCAACCAAGCTTCCACAGATCTCTGGTTTACAATGCTTTCAACAGAATGTAGCTCATGGAAGTATACCAAAAATTCCCCCATTTCCTCCCTTAGTGCTTCCAAAATACTTTGTATTTTCAGTCATGTATCTTTTCACAATCAACTGTAATGATCTGTTTCTGTGTGTCTTCCCTCCAGGACTATGGACTCTAAAAAGCCAGAGACTTGCACTGTTTATCTCTAACAGCTACCAAGGTTCCTAGCTTATCATGGCTGGTCAAGAAATGTTTTTGAATGAACGAAGACACAAGGAAAGTAAACCTGGGAAAAAGTAAAAATAATAGGGGTGCCTGGGTATCTCAGTCGGTTAAGCATCTGCCTTCAGCTCAGGTCATGATCCCAGAGTCCTGGGATCGAGCCCTGAGTCGGGCTCCCTGCTCAGTAGAGAGCCTGTTTCTCCCTTTTCCTCTGCCACTCCCCCTGCTTGTGCTCTCTTGTTCTCTCACTTGCCCGCCCTTGCTCTATCTCGAATAAATAAAATCTTAAGAAAAAAATGTAAAAATAATAGTTTATGTACGACTTTTCTCATTTAAACATAAATTTGAAAAAAATCTATTTTTTAGGTAAAAAAAATAACGGAATAGGGTTTGGAGGCTGTCCAGGTGGCTTCTGCTATGAGTTAGATCCAAGAAAATGTTTAAGTCCCTTAAATTATTTCCTAATGCTGCTGAAATTGGGTATTCAATAGTATTGTACATTTTTAAAATTTTTAAAAATAATATTATAAATTTTAAGAATCACTGAATTCTGGTTGCCTCCTCCACCACCAATAAGCAGTATTTAAGCCAAACCCTACTGCTTTGTAGTATGAGCTTTATACACATATGTATATAAATACACGCACACATGAAGAAAGGCAATATGAGAGTGGAGGGTAGACACTCTGGAATAAAACACACTTGATTTCACATCCTCAACCTAACGCTAGCTGGATGTGTAACTTTGGTCAAGTTACTTAACCTGATCCTGTTACCCAATACGTAAAGAAGAGTGATAACACCAACATTACAAGGTTGTGTAAAGAAAATAATACATACTAAGTTCTGGCACACACATTTATTGAAGGTTTATGATTACCTATTTTTATTGTTACCAACTTGTTACAAATCTACAATCCTTCCTGGGATAAAAAAGCTTAAGTCAAAAATTTTTTTCTTAAAGTTGTCCATTTTGACTTGGTAACAATCAAACCACATATATATTGACATAAACATTTTCCCCCTGAAAAGTGACCTTTATTAACAACAAACCTCACCAAACAAACTTAATTCCATCTCATGGTGGAAATGCAAATTGATTCAAGGGTAATTTAGAAAATAGGTCTGATGAGTCTGAAAGCATTTTCCACACATTAGCACCTGAGCTCTTCTTGAAATCCTAATTCAAATGGACTTAAATTATATAAATGCCACCAGACCAAAAGAGCTTAATAAGCATTAGTTAAGAACTAACCAATCTAATGATTTATTAACATTCAGCTTTTATACAAGCAGTTGCATACTGTAGAAAACAGTATTTTGAAATCAACTTTATCTTAGTGAAAGCGTCTTCAGCCTTAGTATATAAAAACAACTAAAAGGAGAGAAGACAGCTATATTATTACTCCACACTCACTGTCATAAAATACTTTTATTAAACTTATGGTCTGCACAAAGTTAAATTTCCAATTTTATAATCAACATGTTAAAAATTATGACATACTTTTATTTAACCAAACTAGTTTTAAGGGTTCTAAGTGTAAATTATTTGCTATAGTTTTTCTTAATTTATCTATTTTAAAACTGCTTAAAAGGGGGCACCTGGGTGGCACAGTGGTTAAGCGTCTGCCTTCAGCTCAGGGCGTGATCCGGCGTTGTGGGATCGAGCCCCACATCAGGCTCCTCTGCTATGAGCCTGCTTCTTCCTCTCCCACTCCCCCTGCTTGTGTTCCCTCTCTCGCTGGCTGTCTCTATCTCTGTCAAATAAATAAATAAAATCTTTAAAAAAAAAAAAAACTGCTTAAAAGAACTGAGAGCACGTATTTTATTATAACATGTATTAGAAATGAAGCATCATATAGGTTCACATTAGAAGAGAGACTCTATGGCTAAGTATTCAGTTTTTAACAGAAAGGATCCCATGCTCCAGAGGTATATTAGTTGTTTCCTCTGATGTTACTGTAAGATATGCAAACATACCCAAAGTACTCGTGTTTTCCGTAAGAACATACAACGTCACCATCACTTATTCTGTTACACCTTTTGAAACTGAATCATGCATTTTTGCCTGGACTTCAAAATTTAAACTTTAATATTTACGGTAGTAAATTTTGCAAATTCACTACGCACTCTGACAGCATGGAACTAGTATAAGGATAGACGATTAATGGAACAGAGTTAAGAGTCCAAAAAATAAACCCTCACGTTTACAGTCAATTATTTTCAACAAGAGTGCCAAGAACATTCAGTGGGGAAAGAACTGTTTTTTCAACAAATGGTGCTGGGACAACTGAATATCCACATGCCAAAGACTGAAATTAGCTCCTTACCTACCTCACATCATACACAACAATAAACTCAAAATGGATCAAAGGCCTAAATGCAAGAACCAAAGCTATAAAACTCTTAAAAGGAAACACAGGTGTAAATCTTCATAACCTTGGATGAGGCAACAGTTTCTTAAATATGAGACCAAAAGCACAGCAACAAAAAAAATATATAAATTGGACTTCATCAAGATTTAGAACTTTTGTACATCAAAGGACACTATCAAGGAAGTGCAGACTACTGACGGAACGGGACAAAATATTTGTAAATCATTTATCTTATAAGGTACTTGTATCTAGAATATACAAAGAATTCTTTCAACTCAATAATAAAATGGCAAATAACTCAATTTAAAAATGAACAAGGCATCTGAATAGACATTTCTCCAAAGAATATATACAAATGGCCAAAAAGCACATGAAAAACTGCCTGACATCATTAACCATCAGGAAAATGTAAATCAAAACCACAACAGGAAATTGCTTCACATCTACCAGGATGGCTATGATAAAAAAGACAGTACTAACAAGTGCTACAAAGGGTGTGGAGACACTGGAACCCTCATACACTGCTGGGGGGAATGTGAAATGATGCAGCAGCTTTGGAAAATAGTCTGACAGTTCCTTAAAAGGTTAAACTAAGAGTTACCGTATGACCCAGCAATTCCACATATGAAATGTATGTCCACAAAAACTTGAATACAAATGTTAATATCCATAGATAAAACAGCCAAAAAGGAGAAACAACTTACAAATGGACTAAAATGTACACCCTGTACACCCAGAGAATGGAATAGTCTTCAGTAATAAAAAGGAATGAAGTACTGACACCTGCCAGAACATGGATGAACGTTGAAAACATTCTGCCAAGTGAAAAGAGCCAGTCATAAAGACCATGTATTACAGGATTCCGTTTATATGAAATATCCCTAAATAGGCAAATCTATCCAGGCAGAAAGCAGATCAGGGGTTGCTTAGATTTGGAAGGGACAGAGCGGGTTGACAGGAGTGACAGCTAAAGGGTATGAAGTTTCTCCTCGGAGTAACTAAAATTTTCTAAAATCTGATGATGGTTGCCCAAGTTAGTGAATACACTAAAATCCACTGAATTGCACACTTTAAATGGGCGAACAGCATATGTTTCATGCTGTTACATGTGTTAAAGCTGTTAACCAAAAAAAGTTTATTTCAACACTTAAGTTGAATCTAGGATTAGAAAGGAATACCTAGCTCCTGCTCATCTTCTATCTAACTGTTCTAATTAAAAGACGTGGGACATGTCAACAAGATCTAGAGTGACTTCTTGTTGATCATGTTAATATCAGAGGCACCCAGAGAATATTTTGCTTCGTGCAGCTGTTGTAAGGCAGTGCCTGACTCATCAGCACCCGCTCTTCTCCAACTTTCCCTATTGTACAAACTGATGTTTGACAAAATAGCATCTTGACTATGCAGCCGCAAAGTGAAACTCCAGGAGGCTGATGACCATTGTAAAGAAATTAGGGATGTCTGG
Source organism: Ursus americanus (assembly GCF_024610735.1). Lineage (NCBI taxonomy): Eukaryota > Metazoa > Chordata > Mammalia > Carnivora > Ursidae > Ursus > Ursus americanus. The sequence continues at coordinate 103,287,351 of NC_142164.1, forward strand.
CAGCTGTCTCGGATTAAAGGAGAACTAAAAAACAACTTGGCTAACACATGGATGACTCAAACATTCCACTTCTGAGAGACCCAGAAAACTCTTAGGTGCCATAAAGCAGTACCACCATATCTAGCCTAACCAGAACCACGTGAGAACCAATAGCTTTTGGTAGGGAAGAAATGTATTATTAATATCTTCGAAGTAGCACAACACCCACAGACTTGCAGCTATAGCCTTCATATATTCAACAAATGTTTATTTCACACCTAATAGGCACAGGGTTTGATGAAGAAGTATACATCAATGGCTAAGATGCAGTGGGTAGTTCCTGTTTTCAAGAAACAGACCATCAAATTCAGAAGCAATCGTTAACATCTAGATTGCAAAGATGAGATAAAGAGGTCATCCTGGCCTCAAAGGCAGCTCTGCTGTGACACAGAACATTTGTGTCTATATACACTATCAGGACACTATAAAGAATGAGGATTGCTACTTCGTCATCATTTTAAATGAGACCTTCAGAGGGAAGAAATCTGCCAAGACAGACACTGAAGACTTTATAAAAGCTGTTTTTTAGGGTCTTAGATCCAATGACTTACTGAAATTTTTGAAGAGTATTTAGATGTCTGTTCGTGTTCTCTGACCAATGAGGTGATAAGTATCATAGGAATTCAGAGATAATACTACCATCTCTCCTCATATTATGAAAAGCATTAAAGTTGACTGCTAATAATGGCATCTCTGCATTCTCTATCATGGAGAAAATCAGACCATAGTTCCTCTATATGCTTACCACAAAGACTTTGTCAATCCTAAACTTCTGAAATCAATTTAGGTTTTAAGTTGAAATGCAGCACTGGGAGCAGAAACAAGAGAAATGCTAATTAATTCCAAAGCATTCAATTGGTTTGATTCCAAAGCCAGTAGTAAATTAAATTTTTTAACACGACTTTACTTTGAAAGGAAAAGGGATGATGGCGTGGAATGGAGGAAAAATGAAGTAAAAAAATGTAATGTAAGTAAATGTAAGTAAAAATGAAGGAGGAAAAATGAAGTAAAAAAATGTAATGTAAGTAAATGTAATTAAAAAAAAATGAAGTAAAAAAAAAATGAAGTGCAAAAGGACAACAGATACTACCAAAAGTCACCATCCCTAAACCCAATTTAAAAGCATTCAGGGGCACCTGGATGGCGCAGCTGGCTAAGCATCTGACTCTTGGTTTCATCTCATGATCTCAGGGTCGTGAGATCAAGCCCCGTGTCAGGCTCCATGCTTGGTGTGGAGTCTGCATGGGATTCTCTCCCCCTCTCCGTCTGCCCCTCCACTCATGCTTTCTCTTTCTTTCTCTCTCTTTCTCAAAAATAAATAAATAAAGTTTTAAAAAATTAAAAAAAAAAATAAAAGCCATCAAACCAAAATAGTAAAATAGGGGGATTAGGTAACGTGTTTGTGTTTGTGTATGTGTACGTGTACGTGTGTGTGTGTGTGTGTGTGTGTGTTGTGTTCTTTGAGCCTGGATGTGACATTCTATTTTAAAAGGAAAGGAATAGGGGCCCCTGGGTGGCTCAGTGGATTAAGCAGCTGACTCTTGATTTGGGCTCCGGTCATCTCAGGGTCCTGGGATAAACCCTGGGCTGGCTCCCTGCTCAGTGGGGAGTCCGCTTCTCCCTCTGCCCCTCCCCCCGCTTGTGCACATGCACTCTCTCAATAAATAAATTCCTAATAAAAAGAAAGAATCTAGTATATTAAGTCAACTGTTACTAAATTAACTTTCTTGGACATTCTTGGAGGGCTGAACTTCCTAAAAGAGTAATAAAGGCAAGAGATAGTATGCAGCTAAAGGTCAAACAACACTATGCATTTTTCTCCTTAGCAAACAAGTTTAAGTGAAAAGAGAAGCCAAGGAGAACCAAGAGTGCTTTCTTCTAAATATTTCACCAGATCCTCTTGCCCTCATAAAGCATGATGAACCCAACTCCTTACTTTCTCCAGCCTTGCTCTGGGTTGCCTGGTCTTGCAACAGAAAATCTGGCAGTGGTATTTCAAAATGGTATTTTCATACTGAATGGCACATCTGACATACAAACTAAAGACTCCCAATCTCAGCCAGCCCCTCAATGCACCTAAATAATCTATTCTGTAAATTCTTAAGCTTCCTGCCCTGGTCCCTCCCTTTAAGACTAAGTCTTTTCAACTCTTCACCTCTATTCTTCAGCTTTCCACCCAACCTCCGCACGTCCTACATTGGCAGGTGAATTTGCTGCACAAAGAAAATAGCTCTCAACATACTTTTAAAAAATATTTTATTTATTTGTCAGAGAGAGCGAGCGAGCACAAGCAGGGGGAGTGGCAGGCAGAGAGAGAAGCAGGCTCCTCGCAGAGCAAGGAGCTCGACAAGGGACTCAATCCCAGGACCCTGGGATTGTGACCTGAGCCAAAGGCTGATGCCCAACTGACTGAGCCACCCAGGTGTCCCTTTATTTTTTTTTTTTTAATATTTTATTAAGTAATCTCTACACTCGCTGTGGGGCTCGAACTCACAACCCTGAGATCAAGAGTTACATGCTCTACCAACTGAGCCAGCCAGGCACCTGCTTCCAATAATCTAAAGCTCCTTTTACTGCCCCTGTCTCAGAGAAGGTACTCACTCTTCCTCTCTAGGCCTCACCCAACAGCCCTCCACTGCTGCCGTGGACCTCATTCCCTCCCCCTTCTCTGGAACTGCTCCATCTGGTAACCCTTCCCTAATCTTTAGTCTATCCAGTGGTTTGTGTCCTGCACCTGTAAGACTATAAATATGCACAACACCCTTTCACCATCCAGCCAAACATCAAAAGCTATGCTCCTGCCTCTCTTGTCCCTTCCCTGACTACAACAGCCATTTATACAAACTGCTTCATCTACTTCACTTCCACCAACTTCTCAATCCATTACAGTTCATCTCTTCTATCTCCTCTCCATTGGCCCATGCTTTATTGAAACTACTTTAATTAAGATACAAATACCTCCTAATTCCTCAATGGAACAGCTCCACTCTCTCTTCTCAGTGATAACACTTCCAGAAATTCTTTTCATCTTTAACAGTGTTAAAAAATACTCTCTAAAAGATTTTTCTCCTCCGCTTCCAAAACCTCTTGATTTTCATGGGCTCTTCTCTTCCACGTACTTCTTAAATATCTAAAGGATCCATACTCGTTATTCTACAAGCACTGAGGAACACCACCCATTTCCGCACAGGATACTATCTATATTTTGTTGTCCCAAATTTCTTCCTCTAGACACAAACTCTCTCAAAAGCACCAAATTCATATTATCAACTGCCTGGAAAAAAACATCCACCAGATTGTCCCCAGCAAGAACTCAAACTTCTAACAGGTCCTAAATCATGTTCTTTCCACCAAATCTCTACCTCTCTGGTAATAGCATGACCAGGTACCCAATCCCCCAAAGTAGAAACCTTAGGGTCCCTCCATGAATTCTTTCTCCCTCAGATCCCCACCCCTATTCTGTCACAAAATCTCATTCATTTTACTTCCTAAACTCTCTTGAATCTAATTCCCCCTTTCTGTCCCCATTCCTATCAAGGTACTTAGGATCTTCTTTATCTCATAAATGAACCATTTCAACTAACCTCTACCACCAGTCTCTCCCTTACTTATTCTTATTCTGTATCACTACCAAAATTACCTTGCTAAAATAAATTCAAACTTCAAATGGCTGTCATATTTTTCCCTGTGAGATTGGCAAAAACTAAAAAGGAAAATAATACCCTGTGTTGGTCAGTCATGTAGGGAAATGGACCTTCTTATAAACCTGGTGGGGGAGTTATTATTAAGCAAAATACTGAGGCAATATCACCAGAATTATAAATCTGTATACCCTCTGATCTAGCAATTCTATTTCAAGAAATTTGTTCTAATGGGGGCACCTGGGTGGCTCAGTCATTAAGCGTCTGCCTTAGGCTCAGGTCATGATCTCAGGGTCCTGGGATCAAGTCCTGCATTGGACTCCCTGCTCAGCGGGGAGCCTGCTTCCCTCTCCCACTCTCCCTGCTTGTATTCCCTCCCTCGCTGTCTCTCTCTGTGAAATAAATAAAATCTAAAAAAGAAAAAAGAAAGAAAGAAAGAAAGAAAGAAAGAAAGAAAGAAAGAAAGAAAGAAAGAAATTTGTTCTAATGAATTAAGCAGAAAGTACACAAAGATATACAAGTACATCCTAAAGTTCCCATCAGTCCCAGCAAAGGCCAGGACTTTTTTTTTTTTTTTTTTAACATACTATACAATTTGCCTGGAACGTCTCCCTCCCAACTCACGCCATTCTTCACCTGGTAAAAATAGAACTCATCCTTGAGTTCAAAGATCAGCAACTCCATCTTGTCTCCACAGCAACTTGGTCATGCCTCTGCATCACAGTGCAACCTATCTTTCTCTCCTGCAGTAGACTGTAAACTCTCTAAGGACAATGGTTTTATGTATTTTTTTATTTATCACCTATCCATATCTGCACTACTTACAACAATGTCTAACACAGAGTAGGAGCCCAAACACATGTCTTGAATGAAGGCATTTTCTTCCTCTTCACACAAAGAATTCTCGAATTTCCAAAATCTGGAACTTTTAAAAGGGATTTCCTAAAATGCTGGTGGACTCCAATATATGCTATGTGAAATTCCTCTCTTGTAACAGGTATTCAAGCAAACCAAACAGTCTTGTGAATTTATATAAGCAAACAGTCTCTGAGTCTTTGTTTGAAGTTTAGCCCCTAAAGGCACAAGAATCCCCATACTGGGCCAAAACTGTGGTCTATCCAATTGAGGATTTTATCTCTAGAAGTGGTACCAAGAAATATGTTGTAAGAAGACACAGCTATCCTTCCAGACGTTAAGTTAAAAATGTACAAGTGTGTTCCAAAACACCTTTGCTTCAATAACCTACTATGAGTCCATCATACTTGAAATCATGTTTTGGAATCATTTGAAGTTTCAATACTATGCCAGAGCTCTTTTCCATAGCATTTTACATGTAAGTAGAGTAAGTACATAAGTAGTACATAAGTAGCACTGTACATCCATATATAAGAATATAAATAGTTTGGTTATACATTTTTTTCCAAGTTGAACTCTTTTTTAGTTTCAAGAGGATTCCTAATTCTAATAAAGGCTCATAACAGCCTAATGACATCCTTCATGATTTCAGAAAGTTCAGTTCTACTCCTTTCCGTCTTTGTCTTTCTAGACTGAAGAAATCTCATCTTTCTATTGTGTCCTTATAGAGAAATGACTTTATTCTGCACCATTTCACTTTTCTGAATTTTGAGTTATCTTACAGGCTCCAAACTGAAACAACAATGCAGGTAGGTGTATGAGATTTAATTTTATAGAAGTCAAGAAAATTTCACCCCTGACGTAAGTTAGGAAAGACAGCCTTCAAAAATACCTTTGACAATCATGGTACCCCAAGACTTACAGGAAATCATAAGGTAGTCCTCACAGTTGCTTTTGTCATCATCTTGCTGGTCCACAGGGATCCCATTGGCATCTATGACTGCTTCAGAGGCACAATCTGCTACCAATACTTCTTCTGAAACGACGTCCGTTGTCAGAGGGTCGTTGATGATTTCTGCTTCTACTACACTGTCATGAACCACGTGTTCAACATGTCCGACATCAGACACATGTATAGATTCACTCGTCAAGACGTGTTCTGGCATAGACATTGAGGCTGAAGTAATGTCGGAAGCTAAAACGTCATCTGGGACTGTGCAATGTGCTAAAGAAACTTCTTCAGTTACATCTGAGTCCAGCACCTGCTCAGGAATGATGACCGTTTCAGACACATCTGCTTCTTCCATGATATCGGGGCACTGAACATCTTCTATAACAACATCCTCAATAACATCCTGGATTACAACTGAGTCTGGGTCGTCAGGAACAAAGTTATGCACAGTTATGTCTGAATCCACAACATCTGAAACAAAAACAGTTTCTTGTACTTCCACAACAATTTGATCACCGTCCATGTGTGTAGCATCAGCTCCTTAAAAAAAAAATTAAAATCACAAATTTCAGGTGGGTGTGCATGACTACCTCAAATAACATAAATGTTATTTAATTCCTAAGAGTAAAACAGACTAGCTCCTCAGTTTTCTCAAACACTAACAGAGATTAAAGAGGGAATCTATTTTTGAATCATATCAGAAATTTTTAATACAAGAACTTTTATTCTCATCCCAAATCAAGTGGTAGGTAAGGGAATACAGAAAAACAAAGCAACTCAGCCACACACACACACACACACACACACACACACAAATCATGAAAGTAAAATTCTAGGCTCACTAAAGTTAATCCCATATGCATAGGTACTTAAGGGGTGATTATAAAACAAGTAATGCAAGTTCAGGTGACAAACACACCATTTTCCTTCATTATATGTGTTTTCATTTATTTTTCCTTCTTGTTCCATCTCTTTCTCCTCAACTCATATTTTTTCTTCTTTCCACCTCTCCCATGTATCTCTTTTATTTTTACCCCTTCCATTTGTACCCCTTACTCCTTCGTTCTAGAACAGTAGCTCACCAATATCCTCCATTTATGACTATGGAAATTTAGAAATTATCCTCTGAATCTAGAATATAAAAGGACTGGGGCATAAATGAAGAGAGGGCTAGAAGGCCACAGTTACGGAGAAAAGACAACTGGCTAAGGAGTCTCTGTGGATAGATGAGATGCATAAATGTGCAGCTGCTCTGGAGTGGTGGAGGCCAAGGTTAGCTGGAATGGGGCCTGCCCCAACTTCACCAGGGTATTCCGTCTCCATTCAGCCTCTTCCTGTCCCCCCATATCCTAATCCCCCAGGCAGCTCCTCAAAATATAAGAAACCTTACTCTAGTCCACTCTGCAATTAAGGAATAAAGGTAGAGGGTTGAATCAATTGAAGCCCCGCTGAGATTAAATGACTTCACCAAGATCACAGTTCGCACAGATTATGGTGCTCCATAAATATTAATCTGAATGAATGCCACAAATAGGAATCAAAATCAAATATCCTTGCCAAAAACACAGGATAAAAGAAAACAAATCCAGTATCTTGGATCCTGGTCTAGAGAAAAGCAAAGTTTTATGAAAGTCTTAACCTAAAATGCTATCCTGTTGATTAGTGCTTCTGGATGTGACTCAAACCAGGCTGAGTCCAAGCAGCTGCCTAACTCAATGACCATGTGTCACTGGCCAGGTTCTCAGAAACATATGGCTTTGTTTAACAAACACGAATGACCAACAAGGGTCAAAAATATCATTTAAAAATGCAAGAAATCTTACAGCCAGTTAATAGAGTATGTTTCCTTTAATTTCTATAGGACTTCTACGAAGTGCTTTATATTCATTTGTTTTCCATATTCTCAATATTAATATCAGCAACAGATCATTGTAATATCCATTTTGCAGACACGAAAATGAAAGCATTTGGTGGCAAGAAGACTGGTTACAAAATCTAAATCAGAGAGTACGGTTTGGACACTTATTCGTTTTGTGACCTTGGGCAAGTCATTTAACCTCTGAGTTTCAGTTTCCTCATCAGTAAAATGAGGACAGTAGTATCTGCCATGCATACCTCACAGGACTGTTGTGATGATCAAATGGGAATGTATGGGAAGTGTTCTGAAAAACTGTAATGAGAGGTTTCATTATTATTAGGACATGAAAACGGAGGCCCTGACAGATTAAGTGACTTGCTCAAAGATAAACAAACACCATAAGTGTTAACAATCCGGGCTAAAATGCAATAGCCCTTCAATCCACCACTTAGCCCATGACCCAGGCTCACTTGTGGTAAGATTAAGCTACTAAATAGTGTGTGTTTTTCTCCAAAGAGCTTAATCTCTCTTTCAAGCACATTAATTATACTTCATGTTCTAATGCAGAAAGAATTATACTTCTGCATTTATCATTATCAAACTGAAGTTACCAAATGTAAATTAAAAGACTATTCCAAGTTGTTAAGAAATATATATATACCCCTGCTGGATTTAGAGATTGAAGGAAAAGTCAAAATTTGAAATCATTAATATATAATTTCCTGATAAAGTTGATCACTATTTTTTAATATACTGCAATATGATCATTTCAAGTCCAATGGAAAACTAGTCAACGTTTTATTTATAAGGATAGCTAGCTAATGTGATAAAAAAAAACCATTTTACATTATAAAACCTAGCATAATCACTTTACAATGCTACACAACTGGAATCATGTATAATCTGAAATTGTCAATACTTTTTTTTTTTTCTATTTTTAGAACTTCATCAATTTAATAGTCCTTGAAGTTTGGAGAGTGAGGTAAGACTCCATCTTCCTGAAGCAGAGAGCTCCTTTTGTCACCTTGTGAGAGACAAGGTTATAAAAGGAGGATGGGGTCAGAACGTGGAGGGCCTGAGGCTTATACTTTACCTGCTGGGTAATGGAAACCAGAGAAATGACACAATCCACATGTTATTTTTTGATCGGTATTCTAATTGATGGGCTGGACAAAAGAGACTAAGGGTAAGAAAAAGAATTTAAAAGTTACTGCAGACTAAGAATGAGACGATAGAGAATGTCTATGGGGGAGGAAGTAGAACGAAGAGATGTAAGCAAGGAACATTTTTAAAGGGAGAAGTAACCGGACTTAGCACTGTAACTGGGCAAGATGCAAAGAACTGAAGAGAGCACTGGCGTTTTGATACTGCTGCTGTTACGGAGAAGAACATGAATGTTGGTTGTGAAGGAAACACATTTTTAAGGACAGGAACAATTACGTGCTCATTTTAACAAATTTAGGCTTGACAGGATAAAAAGATACCTAAGTGTGAGTATCAGTGTGAGAGTCTAGCAATTAGTCCACTTGATAGCCAACTCCAAATTTTGTAGTTGGGAAGCAGAACGACCCAAGTTATACCTGTTGCATCAAAAAATGAGTTTGGCTCTTGTGGCTGTAATTGAAGTCCATCTTCATCCATGGCCTTTAATTCTCATCAGTCACAGCTCCTAAATCAGAAAAAAAGTAAACCAAGCATTACTTTTTTAATATCATGTATTAAAAATCTCATCATGATATTTACATTTCTGAAACACTCAAAATTATGTGAAAGATCAACACTTATCAAAAATGTATCTATCTAAAATGAAAGAGAACTTAACTAATGTCCGATGATACATGGGCATCTAAATGACAAGGGAAGGCAGATAAATCATACAAGTCAGCTGTGCCTAGCCTTTTTTTTTTTTTTAAGATTTTATTTATTTATTTGAGAGAGGGGGGGAGAAGGGGACTCCCCACTGAGTAGGGAGCCTGATGTGGAGCTTAATCCCGGGACCCGGAGATTGTGACCTGAGCCGAAGTCAGCCACTTAACTGACTGAGCCACCCAGGTATCCCTGTGCCTAGCTTTTTAATTGAGATACTGCTTTCACACAGCAAGTATACGTATCTTGATGAATTTTTTTTTAAGATTTATTAATTTTAGAAAGAGAAAGAGACAACATGGGGGGGGGCAGAGAGAGAATCTCAAACAGACTCCCCGCTGAGCACAGAGCCTGAAGCAGGGCTCGATCTTACAACCCAGAGATCATGACCTGAGCTGGAATCAAGAGTCGGACGCTTAACTGACTGAGCCACCCAATAAAATAAATAAATCTAAAAATAAGTAAATCTTAAAAAAACAGACAAAACAACAAAAAACTTAACCAATTAAATAATACACTATTTAATACTAATCACTAATCAGGGAGTGTGGTTTACTCATGTTATAAATACTGCATAAACTGCCTCCCTCATTGGTTTCCTTACCTACTTTCTCACTTTCTAATCCAGCCTAAATGGTACTATTTAGATGCATTTTTCTTTTACATTTATCATTTTTTGCTGATGATATAAGTAATGAATGCTTCTCACTAAAATTTCAAATAACAGAATGCAATTTTTTTTTTAATTTTAGTAATCTCTACACCCAACATGGGGCTCAAACTCACATCCCCCAGATTAAGAGTCCCATGCTCCGACTGAGCCAGCCAGGTGCCCCAAGAGTCATTTTTCTAAAGCATCAGCTAGATGATGTCATTCTGTTGAAAAATGTTTGACAGCTCCCCGCTGCTTCCAAATAAAGCTCATAATCCCACCATCTTCTAAATTCCGGCCCCAAACTATCTTTCCATCATTCTCTTCCCTACCTTCCCTTCAAGCACCTCCCCCCACCACTGCATGCACACACTTCAGCCAAACAAAAATGTTCCATGTCCCTAATAAGACCCTAGCTCTACACTGAGCTCAGGGTTTCTTCTACCTGGAACACCCTTCCCTTATCAACTCTGCTTGGACCTTTTCTCCAAGTCCCCTTCCCCACAAAAAAAGAAAAAGCTGAAAATAATCTCTCCCTCCTCTCAATTTCTACAGCACTTTTTTCCTTTTACTCTGATTTTACTTGTTTGCAATAAACATTTATTTATATATGTCTTATTTTCAGATGTTAAACTTACATATAAATAGTTCTTAAATATCCATGAAAAACCCAAATAGCATTAATATAATAAATGGATTTTCAACATATCATCTCTGAGACATTCATTTTCAAGGAAGGATATGGATCGTGTTATTTATTCAAACTGCTTCAAATTAAAAGGAACAACAAAAATTTTTCAACTATGAAAAATGGAAAACATACATGCTTTATTTGAATAAGTTGTCAACTGCTCTCTCCCCATTAAAATCACCTCTGGGGGGGCACCTGGGTGGCTCAGTCGGTTAAAGGTCTGCCTTCGGCTTGGGTCATGATCTCGGGGGTCCTGGGATCAGCAGGGAGTCTGCTTCTCCCTCTCCCTCTGCCCCTCCCCTCCACTCGTGTTCCCTCTCTCTGTCTCATAAATAAATAAAATCTTTAAAAAATAAAAAATAAATTAAATCAAATCACCTCTGGCCATAATGCTTTCTCTTCTCCCCCCTTTAAAAATGTAATTACGAAATGATAAACAGTAAATTAATCTTCTAAACATAATGCTATACTACTATCTGAAATTAAACCAATTAAGAGGGTAATGAATAGGATTTGTTAAGGTATTAAGGCCCTCTCTCAGTTTCCCTACATAAACCCAATCCCATCAGCTCTAAGAATTCTCAACCAGCACACTAATTCTTTTGCTGAGTATTCATCCTCCTTGGCTTTTCTATTAGAGTTTGACAGATAATCACTCCCCTGGATTCCAAAGTTCTCTCCTTCCCTCACTTCTCTTCCCACCTCCCCAACTGCTGGTTACTCTGCCTCCCCACTCCTTACTGCAGCCTTGCCCCGGAAGGTACACTCAGCCCTCACCTCTTCTGCTTTTTATTCTACGGTTTCAACTACCATTTACACAAAGACGAGTCCCCAAATCCACATACTCAGGGTAGCACCTAACACTTCCACCAGATCGCCTGTAGAGTATTTTCATCAGGACAGAACCCTGCTTTCTCCTGACAAGACCCACTATGGCCTTTTCCTTCTTCCCTGCTTAAATTCAGTCAGGTTGTCAGACCTCTGTTTCTTCTCCACTTCTCAGGAATCTGTCCCTCTCTCTTTAGTCCCAATGTCACCACTTACTCTCAGCTTCCTATTTCCTGATCCCCGCTCCCCCCGCGGGGGGGGGGGATGAAAATAGCCTCTCCACTGGCATTTCTGCCACTCCCACAACAAATGACGAGGAAGCCTGTTACATATGAGGGCTGGGGCCAAGTCCTGAGGAGGCATTCCTGCAGTCTCCATCTGCCACACACTGATCCTCTGAAGCACCGCTTCCATCATGGCACTCCCCTGCTCAGAAAGCCTGCAGTTCCCCAATATGCAAGCTGCTCTAAAATATTAACCCCAGCCATCACAGCAGACTTATTTGCCATTATACCCATCATTTTACATCCTATCCATCTATTTTCTAACGGATATTCTGGCCCAAATGGAGGGTACCCATTCACCTTATTTTTGACTTAGGTGAGCAGTAATTATTAAACGGTTTTAACTGATTATTTTTAATTGTCATTACAAAATTCAAATCAGGAAAAAACATGTTTTGTATTTCCAAGCGGAGATGACTATCCTTCAACTTTGTAACCCCTGTGGGGTTAGAAGTAATTCTCTCTGACAATCAGAATGAAACCAATGTTCTTAGAACAGAAGCCATTTAGAAGAGTTCTCAAGATTGTGAAAAACTAAGAGTGGGGAATATGCACTAATAACATAACTGAAATTGCTGCTGCCTTTGCTGCAAGAACCAAGCCTCTGGGCTTGAATCTGGAGACAAGCAGAAAGGTTCAGGGAACCAATACTCTAACAACTTAGGTGAACAGATACCAACGTTTTGTCTGATTACGAGATGTCCTCAAAAATACTTCTGAGACCCCACTCTCACCTCAAGGTCAGTAAAAAAGTCCCTTCCCAGTTGCAAAAATCATGATCCTAAACATGGTGTGGAAGAATTCACAAAAGAAAAACATACAGTTTTAAGGGAAATAATGGGTTGAGAGAAACTCAAAAAACTCACACTTTCTTCCATTCTTAAAAAAAAAACAATAAAAACGCCATACCAAGTTAATACGTATAGCAAGGGCACTTATCTATCTTAAATTAGGGATAACAAATATAATATAATTCCATCTTGGATCTCTTGATGCCTAGACACTGTAATGATCTCCCTTCTTTAGCAAGTTAACAGGGTGCTTACATATTCACTTTGCTTTTTGCAGCTATTATGCATACAAGAATTACTTTTCTGCTTTTGGTCTCCCAAAAACTCACTGCCTTTTAATTTTATGATTCAACCCTAGTTCCTCTCCCTAAGTCACACTCAGAGAACTAAATTGTACTATATACAGTAAATGGAATTGCTCAAGCTGCAGGAAAGGCAAAAAGCAGATCTGTCTCTAAGAGAATTATTTTTCCTTTTTCTTAAGTAAACTCTACCCCCAACATGGGGCTTGAACCCCTGACCCTGAGATGGAGTCGCATGTTCTACTGACTGAGATTTTTCTTAGAGCAAAAGTGGAACTAGTGAAAATTTACATTTAAAGCCTAATTAACATCTTCCCTCTTAAGCTACATTTCTTTCCAATTTTTCCCCCACGTTGTTCGATGTTGGCCATTATTTCTTCAGATACCTAATTTTCACTTATATTTCACTCCCCTTACGAATTCAGCCCTTAAATTAAATTTCTCTCTAAGCTAGCCACTCTTAAATTCGTCAGATCCTCTTTATTTTCACTGCTACCTCTCTAAAAAGCTCTGGTTGTCTTACATCCAGAACCTAATGGGGTCTTTCCAATTAAAAGACTTGAGCCCTTCTAGGGGGTGCCGAGCTCGCTCAGTCTTAAAGCATGCGACTCTTGTCTCAGGGTCATGAGTTCGAGCCCCGTGTTGGGCACAGAGATCACTTAAAAAGAAAAAAAAAAAAAAGACCTGAGCACTTCTTATACTCAAGGAATTTTCTTCTGTTGTTTCTATATTTCCTTCCATTTTCTCTGTTCATTCATATTAGAATTTTTATTATATGATGTAATGACTCTTAAATCTAGCCTCCATGTTGCTTTTTCATTATTTTCTACTACATTCTCAAAACCCCTAAACTTTTTTCTAAGCTAGCTAATTTGATCTTTACTCCATCTACTGAATTTTTATCTAAAAAGGTCATATTTTACTATCAAAATAAACTTAGTTTCTTTTCCATAGCAATCTTTTCTCCTTTTTTGGTGGATACAGTATCTTCCCAAATATCTCTGAAGATCTGAAGTTAACTCTATATTCTAAATTAAACTGTCTCCTCTGCTATCTCATTATTCAATCAGTTAGATTTGGTGCCTCTTTTCAGACTGCTGATTTTCCTCAAAAGCATGATTCTTCTAGGTTGTCAATTAATACCTGTAGATGAAGGTCAAGACCAAAGTTACATTCTGATAGCTGGATTCTATTTCCTAGCTCAAGTGAGAATCCCTGTTTGTCTAGCAATGAACCTAAATTATGACTACGTTTAGAGCTCTAGAGTCTAGAAGAATGAGGCCAAGGGAGAGAAAAGAACCATGTAAACAGCCAGGCTTTCCTTTAGTGATAGACAAGCATCCCATCTTCCAAGTACTGGAGGTCCCATAATCCTCAGGTTAGCTACAAGCTACCTAAAGCACTACCCCTTTCTCCCCACAGTACCCACTTTGGAATTTCCTATGGACAATTTGTACATCAGAGTGCTGAATACCTGGCATTATCTCAGGAGGAAAACCACGAGAAGATATCTATACTGATAGGTAAATGACTTAGCTTTTCATACCTTTAATTATTCGGCTGTGCCCACCGCTTGCTCTTTCTCCTAGGACATCCCTGTTTCTGAGATTAGGGATAATGCAGAATGAAATTTCTGGATGGTCCTTCCAACTTTTTGAATAAGGCTACAGGTTCACTAAGCTCTTTAGGGTTTTGCCATTAATTGATTCCCAACTGCTTTATTCAACCAGAAATTCGTCATATTCTGGTTTGCAAGTGGCATACCTCTCAGGTTTTTTTTGTTTCTCTGGATTTTTCTACTTCTTCCTCAATGATTTTGAAAGGGAAAAAAAAAGTAAATGTGTGTATTCTCTAGTCTATCTTGAATTTGAAGTCATTATGAATTTGCATGTGTCAAACAAAACGACATGGAAATATATAAAAACAAAAAAAAAATCTGAAACAAATTTTTAAAAATCAATAGTAGTGACAAGTTACAACTCTTACCAACACTTGACAGATCAAATACTCAAAACCTAAGGAAAGAGGGGTGCCTGGGTGGCTCAGTCAGTTAAGCATAATCTGCTTGGGATTCTCTCTCCCCCTCTCCCTCTCACCCTGCTCTCATGCGAGTGCTCTTTCTCTCTAAAATAAATAAAATCTTAAAAAAATTTAAGGGAAGAGATGTATATAATTAACAATATTAATCTAATAGCTTTATTTTAAATTCCATTCCTGAAGAATAGTATATTTTGTTTTCAAACAACCTTGCCCACCTTCCGTGACAAGAATAGGATATAATGCTTGCTGCTGTAAATGTCAGAGCCCCTTCCTTCCCTGACCTGTCCTACTTGGAACTTCTGTACACTTGCTCAAAATTTCAATGGCAAGTTTTTGTTACAGATTAGTTTTTTCCATAGAACCATTCTGAGCCAATCAATAACTTCACAGTTTTGTTTAAAGTCTAAGAGTTTGAACTTTCAAAATCTATTAAAATTTGGTCCTAAAATGACAAGTCTTCTTAATGCCTTATTTTTCCAAAGCCCTTATTCATGCTCAGACTAAGAGTTGCCAAAGTACCCTCTGAACCTAGTTGCACTGATGTGCTATCAATACCAAGCACTAGAGTTTTTAAATGTCTTGGCCTTTAAAACTGTAGCTTGATGTTGGGAAATCCATATCCTTTCTAACTAGTTTTCCGTATGTAAAGCAGTACAGCCTCCTTAATGCAATACTGCTATTTAATTCACTCAATAATTTATCAATCCATGTTCATTACACAACAATCTACCCCGGGGGGTGGGGGGTGGAAGGATGGACAAAAAGGGGAAGGGAAGTAAAAGGTACAAACTTTTAGTTATAAATTAAGACACGGGGATAAAATGTACAGAATAGAGAATTCAGTTAATAATATGTAAAAACTTTGTACAGTGACAGATAGTAGCTAAATTTATCATGGTGATTACTTCATAAGGTATATAAATGTTGAGTCACTACATTTTAGGATACTGAATATACCGTACCACGTATACTAAATATACTGTAATATATAATACACTGAAACTAATATAATATTGTATGTCAACTATACTTCAATTAATAAAATAATGTATAAAAACTCATCTCTTTGGATCACTCTTCTTGATTTTGTCCTGAAAAATATTTTTAAAATAGGTTATTAGTCTTTGCTGAGCTTTTGAACAGAAATCCTATTCACATATCTCCTCTAATAAAGTATTCCGCCTTTAGTTGCAGGTGTACTGGAGTGGAATATGTCAAACACTTGATGTGATAAAAGGATAAAGACAGTTTTCTGACATAATATGAACTGGAGATTATTTTAAACTACACTGTACATGGAACAGTTAATTTAAATAAAACTGTGGGTGGAGAGGCATTTTAAAAGGTCAATCTCTGTCAAATACAGTACATGATAAAGAAAGACTGGTATTATCAGAAACTGTTTCCTCCCCTTTTCCTTTTTCCTGCACTTGCCATCTTTCCCAAAACTGGGCATTTAATTCATGAACTGATTATTCCCACAGTTCTTAATTGACTAAGTGCTTTTCTTATCAAATTCCTTCTTAATGAGTAATGTCTCCTTATATTTGAAAATCTTTCTGATAATGTATTAGAACTTGGGTGCTTTTTTTTTTTTTTTTTTTTAAAGATTAAAGCATTCTTGTTTTCATGTTACTTCATTTAAACTAGTAAGTGCCCTCTTAGTTTTCTGGTAACTGGTTATAAAATCATGTATTACAGCTTTAGAGATTTTAAACTATTAAATATTCTTTTTTTTTTTAAAGATTTTATTTATTTATGTGACAGAGATAGAGACAGCCAGAGAGAGAGGGAACACAGCAGGGGAGTGGGAGAGGAAGAAGCAGGCTCCCAGCCGAGGAGCCCTATGTGGGACTCGATCCCGGAACGCCGGGATCACACCCTGAGCCAAAGGCAGACGCTTAACGACTGCGCTACCCAGGCGCCCCTAAACTATTAAATATTCTTAAACTATGAAACTTCTTAAAATTACTGTCTTGCCATATCACCAACACAATAACTTAACTAATATTGACCCTACTTTTTCCCTCACCTACATGACCACATGCTTATTATGGCTTTTTCTAAATACATTACCTTGGGTCTGCAAGGTTCTGTAAACTCAGTGCTGACACTAACACTGTTCTCTGTATGTGTTAAACACTGGCAAAAATATAACACCAGGCTTTTCAACAACTATAACAAAATTTTTTTTTTAAAGATTTTATTTATTTGGCAGAGAGAGAGTACAAGCGGGGGGGGGGGGGTCATGGCAGGCAGAGGGAGAAGGAGAAGCAGGCTCCCTCAGCGGGGAGCCCAATGTGGGGCTCCATCCCAGGACCCTGGGATCATGACCTGAGCCAAAGGCAGCTGCTTAACCAACTAAGCCACCCAGGCACCCCTGTAACAAAATTTGTAAATTCATAGTTGCAGAATTATAAAATGTTTTTATATTGATCTTTTGCTAATGCAATTAGTAGTATGTTTTGTAACTATGACTTGTTAAATCCTTTAATAATTAAAAAAAGAAAATAAATAAATAAAGACCAGGCTAGACACCACAGGGACTGGTTTGCAATACACCTGCTTTTTCCTCTTTTTTTTTTTTTAAAATAAACCGTGTTGAGGGAACACCTGCTTCTTACATGACTAACAATGGCGTGCTCCACTGAGTATCAGCTCCAGGTTAAGTATCAGCAGGATTAATTCCATGATCATTCTCTGGGGCAAAGTTAGGGAGACAGCCAATTTATACCCCACCAAAAGAATTCAAACCTGGCTCTTTTCAGGAGTTTGGGGAGATAATAAACTACTACTAGATAATAGTCTTAAGTGGGGGGGGGCAGGGACTGAGAGAAAGCACAAACATATAATATGCAATGATAAACATGAAGAAAAAAATTAAAAATCTTATAAGAAGTCTATAATTCTATGCTAGCACATTGAGGGGAAACATGTTACCGTTATTAACTCAATAAAGGAAAACCCAATCACCATGAAATTGGGAGACAAATTTTTTTTAAATAAAGGAGAAAGTTGTCTCTTATCCTTTCAAAAAGCTCTAGGAACAAAAAGACATGGATTAAATTAAGGTAAAAAAATTAAAAGTATTCCTTCTAAAGTCAGTTAAGACAAGGACACCCTGAGATGCCTGGGTGGCTCAGTTGGTTAAGCAACTGACTCTTAATTTTGGCTCAGGTCATGAGTCTGAGTCCAGTACAGAGCTCTGCACTGGCACCGAGCCTGCTTAAGATTCTCTCTCTCTCCCCCTCTCCCTCTGTCCCTCCCCCCCAACTTGCTCTCATACTCTTCCTAAAAAAAAAAAAAAAAAGACAAGGACACCCATTAACACTATTATTAAGATTACATGAAAATTTATAGCCAACGCAATTAGGTTAATAAAATGCAGGGGCGCCTGGGTGGCACAGCGGTTAAGCGTCTGCCTTCGGCTCAGGGCGTGATCCCGGCGTTCTGGGTTCGAGCCCCACATCAGGCTCCTCCGCTGGAAGCCTGCCTCTTCCTCTCCCACTCCCCCTGCTGTGTTCCCTCTCTCGCTGGCTGTCTCTATCTCTGTCAAATAAAAAAATAAAAATCTTAAAAAAAAAAAAAGATAATAAAATGCAAAATACAATTATTTGAAAGAAATTATACTTGTTTATGTATGATCTAAGTATGAAATCCAAAGGAATCAACTGAAAAACTACCAAGAGTATGATTTTATAAAGTGTACTGGTACAAAATTAATACACTTGAAGACAAAGGCTTCCTTATGTAACACATTAAAATCCCATTGATAAAAATACGTGAAAACTCTGTGATTAAAAAACACAAATATACAGATAAATCAGTCTTGCTCTTCAAACCCACAACTATATTGTCAATCTTTGACAAAGCGGTGAAGAATATGCAATGGGAAAAACATAGTCTGCCCAACAAATGGTGTTGGGAAAACTGGACAGTTACATGCAAAAGAATGAAACTGGACCATTTTCTACCACCACACACAAAAATAAATTCAAAATCAATGAAAGACCTAAACGTGAGACACGAAACCATTAAAATCCTAGAAGAAAACACAGGCAGTTAACTTCTTCGACATAGGCAACAGCAACTTCTTTCTAGATAGGTCTCTTGAGGCAAGGGAAACAAAAACAAAAATAAACTGTTGGAACATGATCAAAATAAAGAGCTCCTGCACAGCAAAGGAAACAATCAACAAAGCTAAAAGGCAACCTATAGAATGGGAGAAGATATTTGCAAATAACATATTTGATAAAGGGTTAGTATCTAAAATACATAAAGAACTTATACACCTCAACACCCAAAATAATCCAATTAAAAAATGGGCAGAAAACACAAAGAGATACTTTTCCAAAGAAAACATATAGATGGCCTATAGACACATGAAAAGACTTTCAACATCACTGATCATCAGGGAAAATACAAATCAAAACTACAATGAGATATCACCTCGCATCTGTCAGAATGGCTAAAATGAACAACACAAGAAACAACAGGTGTTGGTGAGGATGTGGATAAAGGTGAACCCTCTTGGCACTGCTGGTGGGACTACAAACTGGTATAGCCACGGGAGAAAACAGTATGAAGGTTCCCCCAAAAGTTAAAAATAGAACTACCCTATGATCTGGCAATTGCACTACCAGGTATTTACCCAAATACAAAAATACTAATTCAAAGGGATACATGCATTCCAATGTTTACAGCAGCATTATCTACAATAGCCAAATTATGGGAACAGCCCAAGTGTCCAATAACTGATGAATGGATAAAGATGTGATCTATATACACAATGGAATATTACTCAGCCATAAAAAAGAATGACATCTTGTCATTTGCAATGACATGGATGGAGCTAGAGTATTACCCTAAGCAAAATATGTCAGTCAGAGAAAGACAAATACCATGATTTCACTCATATGTGGGATTTAAGAAATAAAACAAATCAGCAAAGGGGAAAAAGAGAGGCAAAGAGACTTTTTTTTTTTTTTGGTCAGAGAGAGAGTAAGCACAAGTAGGGGGAGCAGCAGACAGAGGGAGAGGGAGAAGCAGGCTCCCTACGGAGCAGGGAGGACATGGGGCTCGATCCCAAGACCCTGAGATCATGACCTGAGCAGAAGGCAGATGCTTAACGACTGAGTCACCCAGGTGCCCAAGAAACAGACTTAAAAAAAAAAAAAAAAGATTTATGTATGTATTTATTTATTCAGAGAGAGAGAACACGCCCAAGTGAGCATGAGTGTGGGGAGAGGGTTGGTACAGAGGGAGAGGGAAAGAGAATCCCAAGCAGATTCCCTGCTGAGCGTGGAGCCTGATGCGGGTCTCAATCTCACAACCCTAAAATCATAACCTGAGCCAAAACCAAGAGTCGGACACCCAACCAACTCAGCCACCCAGGTGCCCCAAGAAACAGACTCTTAACTGTAGAGAAAAAACTGATGGTTACCAGAGGGGAGGTGGATGGGGGGATGGGTTAAATAAATTGTTGGGGAGCAAGGAGTAGAGCACCAGGTGTTGTATGGAAGTGCTGAATCACTTTATTGTACACGTGAAAGTAATATTACACTGTATGTTAACTGCAATTTAAATAAAAACTTTAAAAAAATCTTATTTTTCAATATTTTGAATTAATAGTATCAATTTTCCCTTAACCTCTACATTCAATCAAAATCCCAATACACTTTTGTTGTAAATCAGCTGAATTTATATATGTAGGTCCTCTTTCAGACTGTTCTATTCCACTGATCAATCTGGCTTTGTGCCCACTGTTTTAATCACTGTAACTTTATAATAAGCTTTGATATATAGTAGTGTAAGTCTTCCAACTTTTTCTTCAAGATTGTATTCCAGGCCCTTCGCATTTCCATAGAAGTTTGAGAATTGGTCTATTAAAAAAAAAAAAAAAAGTCCTGTTGGGGTTTTGTCTGGCATTGCACTGAATCTCTACATATCACAACTGACCTCTTTGTAAATATTGATACTTCTGATCCATGGACGTTGTATCTCTCCCCACTAATTTAGTTCTTCTTCCACTTCTCAGTAAAGCTTTTACTAAAGGTCTTAGTATGTTTTTATTTAAATCCCGGTTAACACATAGTGCAATATTAGTTTCAGGTACACAATACAGTGATTCAACACTTCCATACAATACCGGGTGCTCATCACAACAAGTGCACTCCTTCATCCCCATCACCTGTTTAGCCCATCCCCCCACCCACCTCCACTCTGGTAATCATCAGTTTATTCCCTATAGTTAAGACCCTGTTTCTTGGTTTGCCTCGCTCTTCTTCCCCCTCTGCTCCTTTGTTTTGTTTCTTAAATTCTACATAGGAGTGAAATCATAATGGTATTTGTCTTTCTCTGACTTATTTCACTTAGCTTAATACCCTCTAGCTCCATCCACGTCATTGCAAATGGCAAGATGTCATTCTTTTTTATGGTTGAGTAATAGGTATTGGCTTTTAAATCTGATTTTCAAATTGTTTATTGTTAGTATAGAGAAATACAATTAATTTTTGCATATCAATCAATGCTAACCAACTATAATGGCAATAATCTTAGAAATAAATGTCACAGAGACAACAGAAAAAAAAATTCCATAGATTTAAAAAACAAAGTTCTAAATAATTCAATGGGCAATAGGAAAATTATAAAAATCATAATATATTTTATTTATTTTTTTTAAGATTTTATTTATTTATTTGACAGAGACAGCCAGCGAGAGAGAGAACACAAGCAGGGGGAGTGGGAGAGGAAGAAGTAGGCTCCTAGCAGAGGAGCCTGATGTGGGGCTCAATCCCAGAACGCTAGGATCACGCCCTGAGCCAAAGGCAGACGCTTAACAACTGCGCCACCCAGGCGCCCCAAAAATCATAATATATTTAGAACTAAATAATAAAAATGAATTCATGTCAAAATCACAGCATCTAGTTATAGTTCAGAGAAAATTTATAGTTTTAAAGGCATATTAACAGCAGAGATTAAATATTAATGAGCTAAACCTTCAACTTAAAATTTTTAAATATCAGAATAAATGCAAATAAAGTAGAAGGAAAGAAATATTAATCGTATCAGTAGGAACAGAAAGGATCAATAAGAGAACTATTTAGAAAGCCTTAATAATATAGGCAAGTTACTGGTAGTACTGGTCAGAAAAAAAAAAGAAATTAATGAAATTAATATTTTAAAGTCATTATAGAAGCCTATATTTTATACCAGTATATTTGAAAATTTTTATTCTAAAATATTGTTTCTTTTGTATAAATAACAAAAAAAATCCAAGAAAAGCTAAAAAGACTTATCATCATGAAACTATTACTGTATCAAAAACCAAATCACAAAAAACACCAGTTTCACAGATGAATTCTGACTTTCAAGAAACGGAGCATCTCCATTAAATACAACTTGTTTCAAAATATAACTCATCTTATGAAGTTAACATAAGCTTAATATCAAAACAAAACAAAGACTATACCAAAAAGGAAAAGTACTTGGCAACCACAAAGGGATGCAAATATCCCGGGCATCCAAAGACAGTTTAAAATAGAAAATCTAGGGATGCCTTGGTGGCTCAGTTGGTTAAGGGTCTGACTCTTGATCTCAGCTCAGGTCTTGATCTCAGGGTCGTGAGTTCAAGCCCCATGTTGGGCTCCACACTGGGCATGGAGCCTACATAAAAAAAAAAAAAAAATCTATTAATGCAGTTCATCACACCAACAGATGCAGCAAAAGCACACACAAAAATCAACCTTCAAGACGAAAACTCTAAAATGATAAGTAGAAAATAAACTAATATCTATCCCCTTCAAAAAAAAACCCCACTACAGCATGATATTTAATGGTAAAATATTAGAAGCCCTCCATTAAAGTACCCAGAGAAGGATGTCTGATACCAATGCTTCCATTCAACACTGCTAAATGCATTAGTCAATGCAGTTCCAAAAAAAATAATTGAAAAGAAACAGGAGGCAAAATCTAATGGAAAAGAAGAAATAAAACATTAATTATTCACACTCAACTACTTAGAAAATGCAAAAGAATTATAAACTACTACTTGCACGTTTCATTCAATCTAAAGATACTACCAACTCTAAGATGCACCTTGTTTTACATACAACTAAGAAAAAACACTGCCAATTAAACCAATGCCACACTTTTTATCTAGAATTTTCATGTTAGATTGAGGCCATTCTTTTAGACTTACACATATTTTATCATAACTTGTGCATATATAGAAAGAAAAATAAAAGCAAAAACAAATTGGTATGATCTTCCTAAAACTTCACATTCGGGGTCCTACCATGGATTGCCTTTGTACTCAAAGCTATTCAATCTTTCTTAACAATATTGTCCTCTGCCAACAGGAGTGTTGGTGACACTTAAAATTCTCATTATCTATGGGATTTTCTTTCCAATCGGACAACCACTTCACAATTTCTTCTGCCTTCAGTTGTAGTGTTTGGCATGAAATAACAACACAACAATGCGCATGCTCATTTAAGTGATGACAAAATGAAGAGTGCTGACCAAGTGTGTGAATGTGTATGCAATGAGAACTACATCATGACTGCTGTCTGAACGACCGTGATTATAAGGTGACCTACAGAAAACCTATTTTGATTTTATAAATTCTAAAATATAGGGGGGGAAGCGCATCTCAGTATCTATGAAATACAGTATGAGCAAAGATCAGCAAAGTTACATGATGAATACACCTAAGTCCATAGTATTCCCTATACATTAGCAATAACTAAATAAAAATAATAACTAGTAACAAAATTCTATTCACAACAAAACTTGCATAGTATCTAGCAAAAAAAATCTAACAAAAGTTGTGCCAAGAGCTTTACTGAAAAGCAATAGGGCATGCTCAGATTCAAATCCCAGCTCCTCTACTTAGCAAGTATCTATACATGTCTGTATATTTATTCTATACATTTGATGCAAATACAGTAAAAATCCAACAGTTTTTCATAGACATTGACAAACTGACCCCAAAACAGAAAGAAAATAGCTTTAAAAGTTTTGAAGAAAAAGAACATATTATAAAGCAAAAAAAAAAAAAAAAAAAAAAAAGACTGGGTTATAAGGCTATCATTATTAAATCAGAGTGGTACAGATATAGACAAACAGACCAATGAAATCAGAAGAGAGAAACTAGAAACAGATGTGTATATATGAGAATACAATAAACCTCAGGAGTTTCATTATAAATCAGTGGGGAGAAAGGATGAATTACTCAATGAAACCGTATTAAAAAAATAAAATAAGATCCTTACATCACACAACAGAGAAAAAAATTCCAGATGAATTAATGACCTAAATATGAAAAAGTACAGTATCAGTATGACCTTGGGGTAAGGGAAGAACTTCTTGCAGATACAAAAAAACATAAGCCATCAGTGGAAAAAAAAATGGAGAAAACTGGCTACCTTCACATTAAGAAGTCCTACACAAACAAGCTAAAAGATAAACCACAGACTAGGAAATGATATTTTCAGTATGTATAATTACAAATCATTAATATTCAGACTATAAAAAAAGAATATCCATCAACCAATGAGAAAAAGGAAACAACCCAATAGAAAAATGGACCTAAAAATAAAAACAAGCAAGTCAGAGAAAATTCAAATGGTCAATAAATATGGGGAAAAAAGCTCAACCTCAATAGTAATCTAAGAAATGCAAAGTGAAAACAGCAATGAGATACAATTTATACTCAACAGATTGGAAAAAATCGCAAAAGCTAATCTTTTGGCAGTAGTCTCCAGAAATAGAGGCTCATATGCAGCTGGTGGGAGTGTCAAACGGAACACGATTTGATGATCGGCAAGTCCCATCAAAGTTGACAAGTGCACACTCTTGAATGTAGCAATTCTACAACTATAATCTCAAGAGAGAAGAACCCCACGTAAGGATGTTCACAGCAGCATTGTTTGAAACTGCACAAAACTACAAACATAATGGCCCCTCCATAAGAATAAATAAACCACACTATATTATACATTGAAATACAAGTATAATGAACTAGGTCAATAGTTTTCAAATTTCTTGGTCTCAGGACCCTCTTAACATTCTTAAAAATTGAGGACCCCAAAGAGTTTTTCTTTATGTGAGTTCTAACCATAGATATTTATATTAAGAAATCAAATCTGAGACACTTAAAAATATTTATTAATTCATTAAAAACAAGCCAACTGTACATAAACACTTATTTTAAAATAATTATTTTTCAAAACAAAAAAATTAGTGAAAAGAGTAGTAGTATTTTACATTTCTGCAAATCTCTTTGTAAAGACAGGTTTAATAGAGGACAGCTGGATTCCCATAAACGCTTCTGTGTTCAACCTATTATGACATCATGTATCATGTAGCCTCTGTACAGCACTCATGCAGTGCACACAAGAATGCAGCCAGAAGAATCTTATGGCTCCCTGGGAATTCCTAGAGCACAATCTGAGAACTCCTGAACTAGATCCACATACAAAATGGATAAACCTCAAAACACAATGTTAAGTGAAAAAAATATATGAGATGACACACACAGTATGATACCATTTATGTAAAGTTAAAACACAAAAACCAATACCTGATAATGGTTTTGGTACATATATATTAGGACAATTGTTACTTCTTACAAAGAAAAGACAGGAATGGGATGGGGGCATTCTTTAAATGGATCTGTGAGATTTTCTTTCTTTAAACAAACAAAAAAAGGTTATGAAGCAAATATGTAATAAACTATTAAGTTCTGTTAAATCTGGGTGATACCTGCTTTTCAGGAATTCTGAAATATTTCACAACTCAAAATTTTTAAATATATTTTTTAAAATCCTACACCTACTTCTCATTGAGTTTTCCTTAAAGTGTGTCTCCTCTGAATAAAATATAGTTATGAGATACCTGGATTTTTTTTTAACATTTATTTATTTAGGGGCACCTAGGTGGCTCAATAGGTTGAGCATCTGCCTTCAGCTCAGGTCATGATCTGGGGATCCTGAGATCAGCCCCACATTGGGCTCCCTGCTCAGTGGGGAACCTGCTTCTCCCTCTCCCTCTGCCGCTCCCCCCACTCGTGCTTTCTCTCTCGCAAATAAAGAAATTAAAATACTTTAAAAAAAGAAGACTTATTTATTTTAGAGAGAGAACACACCCTAGCAGGAGGGGCAGAGGGAGAGGGAGGGAGAATCTCAAGCAGACTCCACACTGAGCACGGAGCCCAGTGCAGGGATCAATTCCAGGACCATGAGACCATGACCCAAGCCAAAACCAAGAGTCAGACACTTAACTGATTATGCCACCCAGGCGCTCCAAGATACCTGGGTTTTTATTTAAAAAGTTGTTTGGAAAAATAATTTGACAGGAGTAAGAATAGATTGGCCATATTCACCCCAAAAAGTTAAGCAGTGGGGGCAGGGATTACCCCGCTCATGTAGTGTGCCTTAATATGCATACTCCTTGGTCAAAGGATTAGATGCTTTAATATCTGAAAACTAATCAACTACAAAAAGAGTTTTCTATAATCAATAATGGAGATCATTGTTTTTAGAGATAAATGACCATATGCCAGGTACTGCTCAAGGATAATAAAGGAGAACTTGTCTCTACATTCAGAGTTCAGAAAAGATGACAAAAATATAAACACACAGTAATAATAGGTTAAATGCTAAATTAAAGTTGCCCACACGGATATGAGACAAAGAATGAGCCTGGAAAAACAATAGTGCCAGTAACAAGAAGAAAGTGAGACAGAAAGACTTGTTTGAGGGGCTCTGAGTTAAAAAACAAATAAGAAAAAAGACTCTCTATAAATAATATTGGAAACCTACAATATACCAGATAAATCTGGTTTCAGCCATGTTGAAACAGTAACACACCTGGGTAGGGATGGTCAGTAGGCAACTGGAAATGCTAGATAAGAAACTAGAAAAGAGGATGGGCATGGTAAACGGACATGGGAGAAGATTCAAGAAAAAGGACAGAGGATTGTCCTTGAGGGAAATCCCATGACAGAAGACAGAAAAGGCACAGAATGTTTCCGAAACAAAGAACACTTTTA
This sequence comes from Ursus americanus, assembly GCF_024610735.1. Lineage (NCBI taxonomy): Eukaryota > Metazoa > Chordata > Mammalia > Carnivora > Ursidae > Ursus > Ursus americanus. Next base: position 103,314,205 of record NC_142164.1, read on the forward strand.
TTCAATACACCCAATGACATGTTGTGAAAGTTTCCCAATTTCAGAAATAGTGGATTCAGGAATAAGCGCAATGAAAAGAAATAAAAGTACTGGTGAGGGGAACGGGAAGACAAGTGAGATTTTTGTAAGATGAGCAAACCTAGGAATGTTTCTAAGGAAAGGGAAAGGCCCCAGCAGAGAGGGCAATGATGCATGCAGCAGAATCACTGAAAGAGCCCCTTCCCAGATGGGTGGAGCGGACAGGCAGAGCGGTTGTAGGCCTGAAGGAGGCCAATTCTTCCTGCAGCAAAGAACAGGAGGAAAGCCTAGGTAGAGACAGAGGAAGAGTATGCAGTGGAAAGGAAGGAAACGCAAATGCTTAGATCAGATTGTTGTCTCTTTCTGGTTTAAGTAAGAGATTAGGTAATCTCTGTGAGGCTGAGGGGTTTCAAGGACAGGTGGAGGAGTTTGAGAGTAAAAAAAATAGTCTGGAATTGCCAGTGTACACAAACACAAATAACACAAGCAAGGTCATCAATGACAACTACCAGTCCGGATGGGGTTAGAGAGGAAGCATTTACAAAGAGCAATGTGCGGGGAAAAAATTTTTTTAATGCACTGTGGGCACATTTTTTAAAAAAGGAAACTTGAACCTATCTGAAATATACACATAAATTAAAAACTAACACCTCATCTATCCAAAATGGTTGGGTAATAAGGTGTTACGCCAGTTTTCCAGATCATCAAAGTCCACCATTTCAGGCAAAAACATTTTATACTTAACGGTTTCCAATAGAAATCCTTCTAAAATACACATTATCTGTTTTCTTAACTATAAAACTTGAATCTCAATCTTAACCATCTACTCTTGCTGTACCAGAACACCTAATGCCGCTGTACTGTGTGTGCAGCTAGACAATTCTCTTTTTTAGAGCTTTTCTGTGTCTTTCCCAGCTGTCAAGATATAAAGCAACTGGTTCTTCTAAGTTTATGTTTATCCTTACCACCTCAACAACCACAGCCCACTTGCTTAGCAACTTGTTTCTAGTCAGCCTCCCACAATGCAGTGTTTCTCCAACTTTCCTAAACCATGGCCCCTTATGATAAACAGAATCTTCAGCTCCCTTCCATCCTCTCATGGAGCATCAGTGCTCTGACCTCTTGCAGTCCAGGAAAATGGAAAAACCGAAACAACTTTCTAGTAAATACACTACCTATAGATTTAGATCATAAAATTCTAGGAAACACATTCCCCACAAGTCCATCTAGGACAAGTATTCATCAAAACATGAAAACGTTTGGCTTAGCAAACAGCCTTAGTCCTCTCTCAAACAAAAGGGTAGTTACTATCACCAGAGGGAAGATCAGGGATTGCAAAAGGCCATCTGAAGGCTGCTGCCTTTTTAGTAACCTTTCTTCTGATCTAACTTTTCAAACCGACTTCTGAAAAAAATCACCATGAGAATACTTACAGGTTCATTTCTCATCTTCATAAGTAACCCAGAGCACTAGTGCTGCAATTTTCAACCACGGTAAATGAAAAGTTAGAAACCTCTACCTCTTTGTTTACTACAGAAATTATAACTGAGAACTAAACGTTATTTGGAGAAGTTAGGACAGAAAAGAGCAGCTCTCTAGTACAAACGGATCATTGAAAAAAGTAGCAAAACTGGCTTAACTTCCGGACAGTTTTGATAATCATTCAGGTAGTGAAACACTGATCCGTTTGCTACTCTCATTATTTCTCAACTCTGAAACTTTTCCTAGTCCAATGGAACTGTTAAGTAAATATAAAGCCCAGCTCAGGTGTATCGTCATCCTTCTACGTGAGGGCTTCCCTGGCCAGCCCGATGGTAAAAGCCCTTCTACCCGGCAAGCAAGCTCTTCCACCTTTTCTAGCCAAGATTCCCACCACCCTCCTACTTTCACCATCGTCTCCTGCCAAACTACAGATACTTGCTGGTTTGTTTTTAATTTTGTGTGTGTGTTTTTTCCCCCAAATACTTGGTATTTTGTGAAGAAGCTTCACCCTTGAAATGCCCTTTCCCCACCCCCCACCTCTCCTTAACAAAGTCCTACCCATCCTTAAGTAACCTCAAAATGTCACCTACTTCAGAAACCCTTTCTTCATGCTCCAAATAGAAACTCTGCCTTCCTCTGCAACCCCAGTAATTGGTTGTACCTTTCCCGCAGCACTTGAGTGCAATTCACCACGTCTCCTCCGCCTCTGAACAACGAACTTCTTGCAGCCACCGTCTGCGTTACAAGAACCTTTCTAATCTTTCTTATCAGCCAGCATAGTGCATCGCTAACACTGGGTTCCAAGTTTACAGGGGAGTTGTGCAGTATGCAATCAAAAGTCCTTTAAGGGACGGAATGGCACCTAAGAATTTTTCAAATCAAATAAAAAAACTAAAAAACATGGCAAGCAGATGAACAATAAACACTGCATCACTAAGAAAATAAAAAACTTTCTGCCCTTCTTACTCCTCAAAAAAGTTAATACCAAGAGATCACTAATAGCTTAAATGGACCTTTTCAAGAAAGTTGTTTTCAAATAAATGAGTTGAAAAGACTCCTTAAAAATTTTATTCCTCGTTTTCGTGCTGTGCAAGTTACACTTTCCCCCGTTGGATAAAAGAGTGATGAGAACTTCTTTCCTATCGAATTTCATTTTTATTTCTTTATTCGGGTACTAGAGGAAGCAATGAGTGTTGGAAAACCGCATTGAGGGCACCATAATAGCCACGTACGACGTTGAGTAAAAATAAAATGTCGTGGGGTTCCATTTGCCGTAGTGAGCCCAGATGCCTGGGCTGCCACCCGTCCCGACAGCCCTCGGGCTGCTACAGGAGCGGGAGAAAGGCGCGGGGCCAGGGACGCTGAGGGACGAGATGGCCGCCTGCGGCAGCTCAGTTAAAATGCAGCGGAAGCAGCAGCCAGTCACGGGGCTGCGGAAGGCAGGGCAGCAAGGTGGCGCTGCCGCCGAGCGCCGAGAGCCTGAGCGCCCATCATGGCGGCAAGGGCAATGGCCGCTGTGGGGAGCGAGCACGCCCCCTCCGCGCGCACACGCTGCCGTGCCGGGCCTCGGGGCCCGTCACCGGAGGAGCCGCCGCCGCCGCCGCCGCCGCCCGCTCTCCGACCCCCCCTCACGGGCTGTAGCGGAATTTTCTCTTCAGACGCCGCCTTCAAGATGGCGGCTCCCCCTCCCGACAACCCCCTCAATAGTCCCCTGCAGCAGGCGCCGAGCCGCCGCCATCTTGTCCCCCGTCCCTCCCCCCCTCGCCGATATTTACATAGCGAAAATCGGCCCGGCCGGCCTGCGGCCTTCACCTCACGCCTGCAGCCTTCGCCTCCTTGCCAGGCCTCGCCCCCGCGCGGTGCCCCGGGCAGGCCGCGGCGCCGGCCCGACGCCCCTCCGCCGCCTCCTGGGCCACTGGGCGACCCTCCCCCAACCCCCGCCCGTTCACGGAGCGCGCCTCCGCCGCCGTTCGGGGCAGCCGGGCTCCTCCCCGGGCCTAACTGCGGCCTCCTCGGGGCCTGCTCGGCGCCACGCGCCGCACCGCCCGGCCTAGCGCGGAAGGGCGCCTCGCGGGCCGCCGACCAGGCCGGGACCAGGCCGCTGCGCGCGCGCTAGGCCCCACGGCCACGGCGGCGCCCGGAACTCACCGGACGGGCGTGCGGGCGGTCGGCGACGGTGGCGGGTGCTGCAGGCCGGCCTTTCTCTGGAGCACTGGGCCGGGCTCCGGCTGGTGGGGCGGGCGGAGGGAGGGAGGAGGGGCCGAGCTCGGAGCTGACAAAAAGCGGCCCAGCTCCCCGGCACGGGCCCGCCGTCAGCACGTCACGTCACCGCCCGGGAGAGAGACCCAGGAAAATGCGGAAGGGTAGATAGGCCCCCTCCTCCGCCCGGTGTGTCCCCTTGGCGCCCCAGGTCGGCGCCGCTCACGCTCCGCGACCGGGGAGCCCAGTGGCCTCGCTGCGGCGGGGTCTCCGGCGGCCGGAGTCTCCGTGACAGCGCCCCCCTTCTTTCCACCTCCTCCGCGCTCCCGCCCGCCGCCGCCGCCGCCGCCGCTGCCGCTACACACGCGCCGCTGCCGCTGCCGCCGCCTCGGCCGTAAAGCCCGCGCGAGTCCGCGGTCCGCCGACCCCGTGGAGAGGAGGGCGGCCCGCACCCGACCCGGCCTGGCCGCCCCTCGCCATCTCCCGTGGGCCTCGGCCGCCCCCCGGGCCCTCCCCGGAGACCTACCGCCTCTCCGCGCCCGTCTTGGCCGAGGCGCCTGCTCGAGTTGTTTGCAGGCCCTCAGACCCCCGCCCGCAGTAAATGTGTTTTCTTCGTCCCTGTGGCTGGAGAAGATAAATTTAGCAATCCCCGCCGTCCCCTGCCTTGGCTTGAGAAAAAAAAAAATCTTTGAAATAAAATGAAAATAGGCTTGCCAGTCTAAATGGGTGTGTGGGCACGAGGAGGGGGAGAAGGGTTATCCTACAGCTACTACCAAACCGTTTAATTTTTTTTTTTTAACAAGCATTCAGTCAGAGGACCTAATTGATTTTATTAGTTTGCAGGATACAAAGATGAGGTAAAGGGTTACCTTTTCAAACTGGTTTCGCACATTGCAATGAACAGGAATTTTTAATGTGTATTTTCTATATGTCTGTATTTCAGAGTTTGGGAGCCTATGAAATTTAAGTCTTGCGTAATTGTTTCATAAATAATGAGTTTTTCACAGTCTTTAATATAGAGAGGGAACAGAATTGAGTATGGATGTTTTTTACAAACTACTCAAACAAGCCTTTTTAAGTTTAAAAAGACTTAGAAAAATATGTATTTGGTAAACAAGCATTTATTAACTCCAAAAATGTGTATTTGCGTTTCCATTAAATTTTTATGTTCTTTCCATCTTGAACTTGGAACCCAAACTATGTTTACAAGTCAAGTTACTAGTTAAATGTTAAGCAATGTAATCCTTACATTAATCCAGAATCTGACATGTTTTATTTCTTCAATTCACTAAATGTTGAAGAAGTTTTTAAACAGTAAAGAACACAAAGGTTATAAAGCAAATAGCATACTGGCGTGAAGTCTCTTCAAATATAGAGGCCATGTATTTAGGTTCCTGTCATAACTTTTTAAAACTCCCAGAATGCAAGTTGTCCATTCCTTCAGACATTTTATAGTTATAAAATGCTTTCAAGGAGGAAAAAGGTATAATAAGAAATCTCTGAGGACGTACTGGATGGTAATTTTCCTCTCTGGGCTTTACCTTTGGTTTTTTGCAAGAGATTAAATTTCCTTTCAAAAATGATGAATGACAACATGCCTTCACCATTTCTAGAAAATTGCACTAGGTTGTGATACAGACTGTTTTCACAGAAAGGTAAATTAATATTTGTTCAAGTAAAATATGGGAAACAGCTTGTGTGTGCACACTAATATAATTTCAAAAAAAATGATAACCAGTGTTTTAAGTACTTTCCAAGGCCCTCCATTTAATGCTATGGTATGTCAAGAATGGGGTCTCATCACCATGTAGCTATAAGCGGCATGAATACAAAAACCTAATGTCAGCATTCTTGTTAGTTCTATAATTACCATCAAATACTTCTAAGTACACCAGTATAAAGCACTTCAGAAAAGAGTATCAAGAGTCATAAATGAAAAAGATGTTTCCTCAATTTAAAAGTCCAGAAGTAGTTTAAGTCTTCAAACTTTCCAGGGGCCCTTTGCTATTACTTTTCATACATAAGAGACTATTAACTTTGTTGGGAAACAAGGAAACAATGCCCTAGTTCTATTAATTATATTAGATAAAACTTTATTGCAGTGCAACAAATATTCTATAAATGATTATACAGATGAGCTCAACTATACTTTAAGTTGTCAAAAAAGGGAAAGTAATTTGTACTTTAAATCCATTTATGGAAGGCCATAAACAACAGTGTATGATAAACATTTTATTAGAAGTACACTCAATATAAAATACTCATGATAAATAAAGGAACAAAGAAAGTATAAGCAGCAGAGATCAGAAATTGTTCAGTGTTATAATAACATACAAAACATAGTTTTTGAAAATATTCACAGTAGGACCTGGAGGACACCTAAGATCAATGAAGGCATTTGGTAACCAAGCACTGAGTGATTAAGAACCTGACACCTTACACTTGAAGGGCAGCCTATCTTGCATTGATACTTTTGTTCACTGTTTTGGTATTTGGGACCTATAGAATTCTGGGCATAGAGTAAAAAGATGTGGTGCTTGCCCTTGGGGGAATTGCAAATAAGGAGGCTGTGTGTGGCAGAATAAAAACATTCTTAAGTGCTTTCATTTTCTCACTTAAATAAGCACACAATAAAAGGAAATTTTATTTAGGTACATGGAGAGCAGAATATTTCAAAGTCATATGCTATGAATACAGAATAGATGGTTTCAATGCAGTCAAATGGATTTTGGTTATGTGCTAAAATTTATTTGTTCCTTCAGAGCTCTTAATGTATATCAGATAGTTAAAAACATCTACTCCAGGTTTTGACAGTGTTTTAATAACTTAACTAAAATCCCTGACATGTTTATAGGTCCTTGAGCCAGAAATAATACAAGGCCTTTCAATCACTTTTCCAAAGATTAGTCAGTAAAGAAGCTATTAAAAAAAAGAAAAGAAAAAAAAAAAGAAGAAGAAGAAGAAGAAAAGCAGCTTTTGATTTTCACTCTACATCACTGACTGATGGAAATCCAAATGGGAAACAGTAAATTACTGCCTTAGAAAATAGAGACCTTCCTGAATAAAGTTGTAGTAATTCATTATTTTATATCCCAAAGGTTGAAAAATACTCACTTTCCCCTAGAAAGGCCCTAGTTTTATTGAACTAAGCATGCCCTATAAAAATGAACCATTTATCTGATACTTGATACTTAAGTCATACTTATCTTAACATGAGCAAGTTGCATCATGTTGGAATTCAGCTGGCTATAATTAATGTCAAGTAAGAATTTTTAATCTGAGCCTTTAAGCTGCACACCCTCCCCAAGGGAAATAATTTTAAAATAAACAGTGACTAACAATTAGGTGATTTTCAAACAGTATTTTTTCACACAAGTCATTAGTTGAATAAGACATTGTTTAGTTCCAGAAAGTCACCAACAGCCAAATTCTCATGGATTATAAATCACAGAACACAGCAAACAAATTAGCTCCACTAAAAAGGTGAAAATCGAAACGTGAGGCCTAGAAACAATGACCTGTCTGGTGCCCAGCCGGGGCCTCGATATACAATTTTCCACTAAAGGAACCAGGGTTTCTGGAAGAAATGACTGATTCCTGGGCTGGAGCAGAAAAGTACATAGTGAACCAGGAATATCTCCTCATAACAGAAAGCAAGAAAAGAAACTGTCAAAGCTTACTAGGGGTGTGTCAAAAGGTCTCAGGGGCCAGTCTAAAGAGGCTCTAGTTGGCTGAAGATGAAAAAATTTGAATGTCAAAAGAATAAATGCTGTTGAATGAAACACATCAAGTATGTTTGTAAGTTTATAATGAGACTTAAAAATGATCGATTGCACAGCTTTGTGAATATACTAGAGACTAGTGAATTGCACAATTTAAAAGAGTGAATTTTGTAGCACGTGTATTATATTTTGAATTTTAAAAAATGATCACCTTTGCCGAATGGTAGAGAACCAACTCATTGTTTTGAAAACTAGTAAAGGGAAAGATGAAGCGCTGTTCCTGTAGGAAATGTTCCTCAGGCTAAACAAATAGCTGATGAAGGGAATTTTCTTTTAATAATTCTACAAATACATGAAGAAGACTCGATGGGATTAGAATAGAACCATTTTGCAATCCCAAGTGAATTTAATGGATCTAGGTAATGATCAGCAATGGCTGCTAACCAGAGCATCAACTAGACATATGCTTCATGACAAAAGTACACAGAGCCATCAACTAAAAAAATCAAACCTCAACCTGATCAACTCTTCAGCTCTAACTGCCAATTTACAGGAAACACAGGGAACAGAGAAACTTATCAATGAAACCACAGGAATGCAATCAACAAAACTCAGATGGTGGGAAACACTATAGGACCGGCTTTCTTCAACAAATAAACTATAGCAAAAAATTTGAGGGGAAACCAATAGATAAGAAAAGACTTAAAAGATTATTAATCAAATGCACTGTATGAACCTTATTTCAATCTTGATTCAAACAAACAAGTGTAAAAAAAATGAGAGAAATGTGAACACTGGATTGTTGTCAGCATGAACTGGATATATACTGATATAAACAATTTATTGTTAATTTGGTTTAGGTGTAATGATGATGTGATTATATCTTTTTTTTTTTTTTAAAGATTTTATTTATTTATTTGACAGAGATAGAGACAGCCAGCGAGAGAGGGAACACAAGCAGGGGGAGTGGGAGAGGAAGAAGCAGGCTCATAGCGGAGGAGCCTGATGTGGGGCTCGATCCCAGAACGCCGGGATCACGCCCTGAGCCGAAGGCAGACACTTAACCGCTGTGCCACCCAGGCGCCCCGATGTGATTATATCTTAAAAAGAGTCCTTATCTTTTAGAGATATATTATCAAAATACTTATAGATAAAATGATATGCTACTGATGTAAGAACTATACTCTGAAAACTATAAGACACTGATAAAAGAAACTGAAGATGACACAAATGGAAAGATATATTGTATTTATGGATTGGAAGAATTAATATTGTTAAAATGCTGCTACTACCCAAAGCAATCTACAGATTCAATGCACTCTCTATCAAAATACCAATAGCATTTTTCACAGAACAAGAACAAATAATCCTAAAATTTGTATGGAACCACAAAAGATCCAGAGGAGCCAAACCAGTTCTGAGAAAGAACAAAGCTGGAGGTATCATAATCCCAGATTTCAAACTGTACTATAAAGCTATAATAATCAAAATAGTATGGTACTGGCACCAAAAAAAGACACATAGATCAATGGAATAGGATAGGGAGCCCAGAAATAAACCCATGCTTATATGGTCAATTAATCTAAGACAAAGGAGGCAAGCATATAAAATGGGGAAAAGACAATCTCTTTAATAAACGGTGTTGGGAAAACTGGACAGCTACATGTGAAAGAATGAAACTGGACCACTTTTTTACGCCATACACAAAAATAAACTCAAAATGGACCAAAGACCTAAATGTAAGACCTAAAACAATAAAACTCTTAAAAGAAAATATAGGCAATAATCTCTTCGACATCAGCCTTAGCAACATATTTTTAGACATATCTCCTGAGGCAAGGGAAACAAAATAAAAAATACACTATTGGGACTACAACAAAGTAAAAAGATTTTGCACAGTACAGGGAACCTTCGACAAAACAAAAAGGCATCCAAATGAATGGAAGAAGATATTTGTAAATTATATATCTGATAAAGGGTTAATATCCAAAATATATTAAGAACCTATATAACTCAACACCAAAAAAACAAACAATCTGATTAAAAAATGGACAGAGGACCTGAACGTTTTTTCAAAGAAGACACACAGATGGCCAACAGCCACATGAAAAGATGCGCCACATCACTAATCATCAGGGAAATGCAAATCAAAACCACAATGAGATACCTTGTACCTGTCAGAATGGCTAGTATCAAACAGACAAGAAACAACAAGTGTTGGCAAGGACGTGGAGAAAACGGAACCCTTTTGTGCCCTGTTGGTGGGAATGTGAATTAGTGCAACCACTGTGACAAACAGTATGGAGGTTTCTCAAAAATTAAAAATAGAAATGCCATATGATCCAGTAATACCACTTCTGGGTATTTACCTAAAGGAGACAAAAACACTAATTTGAAAAGATATATGCACCTCTATATTTATTGCAGCATTATTTACTTATTTATTTATTTAACATTTTACTTAAGTAAGCTCTACACCCAATATGGGACTCGAACTCATGACCCTGAGATCACGAGTCACATGCTCTGCTGACTAAGCCAGCCAGGCACCCCTGCAGCATTATTTATAATAGTCAAGATATGGAAGCAACCTAAGTGTCCATTGATCAAAGTATAAAGAAGATGCAGGATATATACATCATATCTATATACATTTTATATACATTATATATATAGTGGAATATTACTCAGCCATAAAAAAGAATTAGATCTTGCCATTGCAGCAACATGGATGGGACCTAGAGGGTATTGTGTTAAGCGAAATAAGTCAGACAGAAAAAAATAAATACCACGTGATTTTACTTACAGGTGGAATGAACAAACAAAAAACAGAAAGAGACTCATAAATAACAGAGAACAAACTGGTAGTTGCCAGAGAGGAAGTGGGTGAGGGCATGTGCATAATAAGTGAAGGGGATTAATAGGTAAAACTTCCAGTTATAAAATAAATAAGTCACAGAGATGAAAAGTACAACACAGTGGATATAGTCAATAATACTGTAATAACATGGTAAGGTGACAGGTGGTGACTACACTTATTGTGATGAGCATTTCATAGTGTATAGAACTGTTGAATCACTATGTTGTACATCTAAAACTAATGTAATACTGTATGTCAACTATACTTCAATGAAGAGAATGATATGCTATCAGAGATGGCCTTCAAAACAATAAGGGAGGTTCAGGGATGTATGCTGTTTGAGGGTGAGGTGGGTGGGGGATATAAATGAACCATAATTGGCCAGGAAAGGACAAATGTTGACTCTGGATGATGGGCACATTGGGGTTTGATGCATTATTCTCATTGTGTATATATTAGAAATTTTCCATAGCAAGTTTAAAAAACAAACAAAAAGAAACATACAAAGAAAAAATTACCTTCACATTTCACAGAATCTTTGGAATGGGGCAAGCATTACAAACATTCAATTGCTTCCCTTCTCACTTTTCTGTGGACCATATAACAGCACTTATTTTCAAAAGAATTAGCAAAATTAAAAAATGAAATAAATAAAACTAGACCACTTATGATTAAAAAAACAGCAATGGTTTTCAAATTTGCAAGGGAATATCTTCCTAAGATGCAGATTGCTGACACTTACTTCCTAGAAATTCTAATTTTTAGTAGGCACAGGACAAAGATAAGGAATCTGCAGTTTAACCAAGAGCTCAGGTGATATATAGACAACTGGGCCACACACCAATATACTTTAAGAAACATTAGTACATCCCAGTAAATGCCTCTTTGCCCACATTTAGAAGAGTTTCTCTTGGAGTATAAAGAAGTAAAACTGCTGGATATGGCACATTTTCAATATTACTCTCCAAAACGACTATACTAATATATATTCCTTCCAGCAGAAGAAGAGAATTCCCAAATCCCCATTTCTTGGCTAACTCTTGATGTGCTCATACTTTTTAATTTTTGCCAAGAACATAACTACCTTACAGAGTGATCTTTCAGTTAGCAACATTTGCTAAAGCAGCTCTTAAAAAATCTGCCAAGTTTTGAACAAAGACTCCTTTTTAATGACATAATGACTTTTCACCCCAAAATACATTAAAAATATACGCCAAAAGAAGTGATAATTCAACATTATAGTTTAAAGCAAAAATATTCTCACCAATTACAGAACATAAGAATTCCTCACCAGAGAATCTCATATGGAACAAATCTGAATTGTGCTCTCTGTTTACATGAACCACAAATGTTTTTTGCTTGTTTTTGCACACAGACATAAAGCAAATAGAAACAAACACCCCAAATTGAGAACAAAACAGGAAGGAGCAGATGGCAGACATGTGGAAAATTTCGTAATTCTTGGAAAGGTGAAGGAAGCCAAGGACACAGCAGGAATCTGACCGAGTGAAATTAAGGTTTCAGTAAAGTGTGAATTGTGCGTGTGAGACTCAGGTGGCCTGCACCGAGTCCCCACTTTGCGATAACGACACTACGTTGAGGGAAATTTCACATGAAAATGAAGTCAGAAGTCGAGTGAGAGCAGGACATGATGTGGTCGAGTGGGGAGTCTGGGCCGGTCTTCGCTGTGAAGAATGACCCCGTGAGTAGCCAGAACAGGCGGATTCGGGATAAAAGGGTTACAGAGCCGTAAGCTGTGCTCTGCAGCAGAGCTTCTGGATCTCAGGGTGCACACAACCCCCCCAGGGGTGCTGTGAACACGCTCTTCTGCCGCAACGGGGGCCCCGCGGCCCGAGACTCTGCGTTTCCAGCAAGCTCGAGGGCCCGGCTTCCGCGCTGCGCCCCGGGAGTTGCCGGGATCCGTGGGCAGCACGGCGGCTCCTCCCGCTGACCCTGCTCCCAGCCCGTGGCGGAGAAGCCACGCACCGCACGCACGCGGCTGCCCGCGCAGCTGCTAGAAGGACGGCGGGACCGGGAAGGGGCAGGAGCCCGCTCTCCGGTGCAGCCAGCGGCCAGCGGCCCAGAGTCCTTCCCTGGGCCTCACGTGGCCCGGGAGGGTTGGGGGAAGAGCAGGAGGGCCACCGCTGTGGCGACGAATACCGGCACCCGCGTCCCTGCCCCCGGGGCCTCAACGTTCACAGGTGGAGCAGCGAGACGGCAGACACGCGGAGCGGACGACCGACGCGGACACCGACACCGAGACAGACAGGTACTGGCTGTTCCTGGCCAAGACATGCGGTCGTGAGAGGTCTTCTGGAAAAAGGTTTTTCCTAAGCTCAGGAACATCTCTATCTGCGGACTGAAAGAACTCCCCTCACCTCGGGGGAAACCACCTGCCTACACACCGACACCGACGGCAATAGTTTTTAACGACAAAAACCCCTGCAGTCATTAAAACAGGAGCAAACCCTTCCTTTATTGAGGGCTCCCCTCGTGTTCCGCACGCTGCTTGGTGCTTTACACGAATTCTCTCACCTGAACCTCACGGCGTTGCGATAAAGCCGTGGTGCCCGCCTTCAGGTTGCCTGGATTCAGGAACCGCATCGATTTGGCCAGGACCCCTTTGCTCTCCAGCCGCCTCAGCTCTCTTCCATCCCATGCTGTGGCAGACAGGCTCCTTCTACGCGGGCACACGCAGCTCCGGGCTCACGTCATCGCGGCCCAGTGCCCCTGGAAGAAAGAGAGAGTCTCGCTTCTGGGGATAGTGGCCCCTAGCCTTCTTGTCCTCTCCTCCGGATGTGGAAGCTCTGCCCTTGAGCAAGCTGGAGCAGGAGTGGTCGGGTCCGGTACCACAGCCTGCTGCAGGCGCAGTAGAACTTCTGTCCCGCAGTGGAGGCTGGATGGGGCCTCCAATCCTCTGCCTGGATATAGCTTCTGCAACAGAGTTGGGGTGATGAGAGATGCTGATGGCCTGCCCTTCCTGGAGTGAAGCCATAGCCCTGGACTGGGAGCTGGGAGGAAATGGAATCCCATCTCTTGGGCTGCAACTTAAAAAAGTAGAGATTGCATCAGACTGAGCTCGGAAGTGGGAAGCAGTGTGTGGCTCACAGACTCCCATTTAAGTAATAAGTTCATTGCTTTTACTAAGGTTTGCTAGATTTTCTTGGATAAATGTTTCTCTATTTGCTGTATGTTTTTAGGACAATCCCAGAGACTTTAAATGGTTGGGTTTTTTAAAATAATTTTCGCCAGTTAAATGGTTATTTCACTGGGGAAAGTGTCTACCGACGTCATCCCACCATTTTGGAAGTCCATACTTCAATCAGGTTTCTTTTTTTTAATGGTGAAAAATACGGGGCGCCTGGGTGGCTCAGTCGTTAAGCGTCTGCCTTCGGCTCAGGGCGGGATCCCAGCGTTCTGGGATCGAGCCCCACATCAGGCTCCTCCGCTATGAGCCTACTTCTTCCTCTCCCACTCCCCCTGCTTGTGTTCCCTCTCTCGCTGGCTGTCTCTCTCTGTCGAATAAATAAATAAAATCTTTAAAAAAAATAAAATGAAGGTGAAAAATAAGTTTGTTTGATAGTATTATAAACTCGTGATTCAAACATATTCCATGTGTTTCAATCCACTGCAATTATTCTTATTGATGCTCAAATTATCCCAACTGTGGCTAGGGGAAACTTCTTTAGGTTGGCTCCTAAATCCTTTCGACATGATCCTAACAGTTGTTGACAGCTTTCCTGCTGTTAAAATACTGTGTACATTCTACTTGCTTCAGCAGTACAAATACTGAAATTGGAATGATACAGAGATTAGCATGGTCCCTGTGCAAGGATGACACAGATTCGTGAAGTGTTCCATATTTTAAAATACCATATGATTTCACTCATATGTAAAACTTAAGAAACGAAACAAATGAACAAGCTAAAAAAAGAGACAAGCCAAAAAAACAGCCTTTTAACTATAGAGAACACACTGATGGTTACTAGAGGGGAGGTGGGCAGGGAGAGATGGGTAAAATAGGTGAAGGGAATTAAGAGTACACTTATCTTGATGAGTAGTCAGTAATGTACAGAATTGCTGAATTACTATATTGTATACCTGAAACTAATATAACACTATGTTAACTATACTGCAATTAAAATAATAAATAAATGCATACATACATACTGTGTACATTACCCACAGAATGCTTTTGAAAACCTGAAAGGTCACGCTTACCAGTACCAAAAGCAGTATATATGGCTTCTAAAGAAATGAAGAAGATAAAAGCAAATACTCAAAAGGGAAAAACAAATTAAAAAATCATAAAACAAAATAAAAAAATAAGGAAACATTAAAGATAGAATAAAAAGGGATGCCTGGATGGCACAGTCGGTTAAGCATCCAACTCTTGGTTTTGGCTCAGGTTGTGATCTCAGGGTCGTGAGATCGAGCCCCAAGTTGGGCTTCACACTCAGCATGGAGTCTGCTTGAGATTCTCTCTGCCCCTCCTGCTTTTGCTCTCTCAAATAAATAATTCTTTAAAAAAAAGATAGCATAAAAATATGACATGAATAATTAAAAATGTATTAGTCATCATGATAAATATATTGGAATCTACTCCCCTATTAAAAATTAAGATTCAAAAAGAAAACAATTAAGATTCGCAGGGGCACCTGCCTGGCTCAGTTGGTAGAGCATGCAACTCTTGATCTCAGGGCTGTAAGTTCAAGCCCCACACGGGGTGTAGAGATTACTTAAAAATAAAATCTTAGACTAACATAACATAGTAAAAAAATTAATATAAAAAATAAATAAATAAAAAAATAAAAGGGCCAAATAGAAAAATAAATAAATAAAATAAAATCTTAAAGATATGAATAAATAAAAATTAGGATTCACAAATTGGATTAAGAATTCTTTTTTTTTTTAAGATTTTATTTATTTATTTGACAGAGATAGAGACAGCCAGCGAGAGAGGGAACACAAGCAGGGGGAGTGGGAGGGGAAGAAGCAGGCTCATAGCAGAGGAGCCTGATGTGGGGCTCGATCCCACAACGCCGGGATCACGCCCTGAGCCGAAGGCAGATGCTTAACCGCTGTGCCACCCAGGCGCCCCTGGATTAAGAATTCTATTTTATGTAATTTAAATGAAAAAAAGACTAATGTAAAGGAAGGGGAAATATATAAAAGAAATGCAAATGAAGAGAAATCAAAGATGCAAATACTTACAATAATACAATTTGACATTTTAAAAAATGACATTGGAATTTATAAAGCCAAAATATGAAGGATAGAATATCACCTAATAATATGATTAATAAATCTTGTTTCATAGCTTCCTGGAAAGAAACATGTATTGAATACTACATAATATACTGTTTTTTCCTAGTGTCATGTAGCATTTACAAAAACTGAATATATAGCTGTACTAACAGTGGCATGTAAGCAGGGTTCAAATGCTAAAGAAGACTCACAAGACCCAAAATGACATGGCTTACAAATGTACACTTTATTATAGGGAAAGGACATGGTATAGCATCAGCACAAAAGTCAGAATATATACCACAGCATATGATTCATAGCAGGAGAGGTCAGGTGCAAGCTCCTATTGTCCTCTTCTGGTCCTAGTGATGTCTACACTCATATCTTCCCAACGCCAGAATCAGCCATTTCTTTAAGGAGCCTTGGTTCCATTTATTGGAGAATGATATTTAGGAACAAAGATCTGGGTGCTAGGTGTGCTCATTGCTGCTGGGGTAGCACTGCTTCTAGACCACTTCAGAAGCCAGAGCCAGAAAATATATCTAAGTATACTACCCTAGGTTAATGTACATATCTATATTTCTGTATATATCTACCAACTAGATTACATTTATGTACAGTTCTTTTTATTTTTAGCCTTATAATATCTAGTCAAAACACCATTTTTTCTTTTTTTAAATTGAAGTATAATTGACATACATTTTATTAGTTACAGGTGTACAACAAAATGATCACCCCAATAAGTCCAGTTAACATCTGCCACCATACACACATTTCTTATAATGAGAACTTTAAAACTTCCTCTCTTAGCAACACTCAAATATGCAATATAGTATTATTAACTATAGTCACCATGCTGTACATTACATGCCCATAACTTATTTATTTTATAACTGGAAGTTTGCACCTTTAAAAAAAAAGATTTTATTTATTTGAAAGAGAGAGCGAGAGAGCACAAGCGGGGGATGGCAAAGGGAGAGGGAGAAGCAGGCTCCCCGCTGAGCAGGGAGCCCGATGTGAGCCCGATCCCAGGACCCCAAGATCATGACCCAAACCAAAGGCAGACGCTTAACTGACTGAGCCACCCAAGCACCCCGAAGTTTGCGGCTTTTGACTCCCTTCACCCATTTTGTCCACACCTCACCCCTCTCCTCCAGCAACCACCAATCTATTCTCTATGTCCATGCACTTAAAAACAGCTTTTCAAAGTTATTAAATATTCCCCTCTACCCTCTTCAGCGAAGTTACGCCATACAGTTTTAATACAATTAGATTCTTTTGTCACTCCCTGCATTCCATCCCAGGATCACTGACAATCAGATAGATTTTTTAAAATTTGCAAACAGTAAAGTTCATTATTGGTGGTGTAATATTCTATGTGTTTTTGACAACTGCAGAGTCGTATATATCCACCCCACCCTTGTACAGCCCATTATATACTCAACCCTTCCCTCTCCCACAGTCCCTGGCAACCACTGCTCTGCTTTCCATCCTGTGGGAGACTGAATAACGACCTGAAAAAATATGCAAGTCTTAATCCCTCCAACCTGTGAATGTTACATCACATGGCAAAAGGGACTTTGCAGATGTGATTAAGAATTTCGTGATGGGGAGATTATCCTGGATTATCCAGGTTGGTCCTAAATGGAATCACAAAGGTCCTTAAAGGAGAGCAGCAAGACAGTCAAAGGACGTAGTAGGAGACACGAGGATGGAAGCAAGAGGTTGGAGTGATGTGAGGAAGGAGTCACAAGCTAAGTCATACAGGCAGCCTCCAGAAGCCAGAAAAGTCAAGGCAATGAATCCACCCCGTAGAGCCTCCAGAAGGAACCAGTCCTGCAACACCTTGACTTTAGCCTAGTGAAACCAATTTTTTACTTCTGGTCTCCAGAACTGTAAGAGAATAAATCTGTGTTGTTGTAAACCACCAAGTCTGTGGTAATTTTTTACAGCAGCAATAGGAAACTGATACATCTCACTATAGTTCTGCCTTTTCCACAATGTCTTATGAATGGCACTATACAATACTTCTGGGTCTTAGAATCTGGCTTCCTTCACTTGGCAAAATGCACTTACAATTCATCCATGTTTATGTTATATATATTGTACCACTAAGAAAAAAGATTCATTCATGTAGAGTGAATCAGTAGATCTTTCCTTCTTATCACTGACTAGTACCCCACTGTATGCATGCACCACTTTGTCATCCATTCACCTGTTGAAGGACATCTGGTAGTTTCTGATGAATAAAGCTGCTATAAACATTTGCATACAAGTCTGTGTGTGCACATAAATTTTCCATTAACTTAGCTATTAAAGAAAACTCATAGGTATTCATAGCTTTTAGGGCATGAGGATGGCAATTTAAGTATCATTACCAGGGAAACACATTATTTAGTAATACAAACAAAAAGAATTACGGGCTTTTTAAAATCAAAGTTACGTTCACAGAACAAGCCAGAAGTTTTGAGTTCCAGATGTCTTACAAGACCCCTTTGTTAGTGATAATATTTTCAAGGACATATTAAGAAACCAGATAATCGTCTTATTCTGTTGCTGGGATTTCTTATAACGGCAGTTAGGACAGCCTGTGGTTTTCCAGACCAAATGCTGAAATTCCACTATTTAGAACTGAAAGAAATAAAGACAGATCTAGGAAGATTAAAACTTACTACAGAAAAGGGCAAAATAGAATTATAAACAATTGGAATATTAGCATGGAATATTATCCATCCTACAGTGTGAACAGCAAAAACTGACAATATCTGAATTTCTGAT
The DNA here is from genome assembly GCF_024610735.1 of Ursus americanus. Lineage (NCBI taxonomy): Eukaryota > Metazoa > Chordata > Mammalia > Carnivora > Ursidae > Ursus > Ursus americanus. Next base: position 103,332,511 of record NC_142164.1, read on the forward strand.
TTATTATATTGGCAATCCATTTACCTCTAATCCTTAGTACTGTTGCCATGAAACTTTTTCAAATAATTTCATGAAGTCATTAAAACGTACCTGTTTTTTTCCAACAGATGTGCAGTGACACCTCTGTCAGTGGAGTTTTGCCTGAACAAAACAAAAAATAAGTCATTCAAACATACAGGTGGCAAAAATTTTCCCTAAGGGACCAAACTACAGAGGAACAATTCTGAGTTGTACCTCTCAATGCAAAATCAGGTACAAGTTACATACTATCGAAAAGGCTTATAAAACTAATTGCAAAGTGTCTAATAAATGTCGGGGTTTGAGATTTTTCTCCTACTTACAAACTAACAAACTAGCCTGTTTCCATTTCCTGGATGCCAGCAGCATGGTAAGCAGTATGAGCACCATCAGCATATTTGTGTGGGTTCCCCACTCCCCAGGTCCCACAGGGGCCATGCAGAGGGGCCCAGTGGACACACTGTGTCTATCATGTACTTTTGCATTGCAGCCAGGGAATACTGGCCTTGGGGGAATTCACATCTTTTTAGAGCAAGCCTCCTATTTGTTCAGAAGGAGATATCACCTCATCCCTCAAGGCAGCTCCCTACAAACAAAGCCCTGGGATAGGGCTCAGGTAAAGAGTGATCTGGGTCTTGCGTTCCTGGCCCGTGAAAGAACAAGCACTATGGCTCTGGGCTGTGATGGACAGCATCTTCCAACAACAGCATGCCCAGAGAGAAAGCAGCTATCTATCCTTCCACGTGAAGCGGACAGTAAGAGGTCCTGCCCAAAGTTTTGCTTCCAGGAATATTTTCCTTCACCACTATCTTTCAGGGGCTAGAACGCATCCATTCTCAAGCTGGTGCCAGCAAACCATGTATAAACCAGGCCTGTGCTTTTTCTCTGTTAACCAGTCATAGAGAACTCTCTGGGAAGTCATAAATGTGGGTTAAGGGAGAAGTGAATCAGTACAAGCAAGTACCATGGGAGTTTATTTTTTTATTTTTATTTTTATATTTTCTTTTTTTTTCTTATTATGTTAGTCACCATACAGTACATGGGAGTTTAAAACATCGCTTCATGCACTTGTGCCTTCTGACAAGCTTGGACTCAATCATGTATACACAGCATTATAATTTTCTATTGGAATACTGTTGTCACATCCAATTTTAATGTTTCCATGAATCAGACGACACTCACTTCCTGATGGTCATTTCAAGTGGCACACCTCACTCTCTTTTCACCTTCCAGATTTCCTGCCCATGCTTTCCATTGAGTGAACCTATCCAGAAGCTGGAGGGCAAAGAAATCTACTCTTACCGTCCTCTCCCATGGCAGAGAGCAGGTAGAGAGGGTGGAGTGAATCTGGAAGGGCAAATGGAAGATATCTAGCACAGCCCATAAATGGCATTGATGTCACTGGCATCATTTTCTAAAACATTAAGCCATTCTTGGGAAAGTTCCAAACAAAACAACACATGCTCCTTTCAATTTACACAGTAGTTCCGTTCCTGGAAAATTCCAGGATATTAAAACCATGCAAAAAATACTTTGACTTATGTTCACTTCAGCAGCAATATACTAAAATTGGAATTATACAGAGAAGATAAGCATGGCCCCTGCACTAGAATGACATGCAAATTTGTAAAAAGCATACCATATTTTTTAAAAAATAAATTTCAGAAAGAGAAAAAAGTACATTGAGTTTACATGCAAAATGAGGTCAGGTTTAGGTTCAGATAATTACAAGTAAGTTTTTCATACACATGAATGCCTAGGGGGATGTTTGAAAATTACATAAGATGTAGGAAAATTCATCCTTGTAAGAAAGTCACACGCACTGAAGGACATATGACATTCCTGGCTTCTGCCCAGCTAACTAATCCCCAGCCAAGGGGTTCCCGTCAATCACTGCAACAACCATAGTAGCCCCACGTGTTTTCAAAGCATACCCTTTGATGGTACTGCCTCTAGTGATACCCACTCCCCTAAGGTGAAACATTCATCCTTGCCGAATTTGAGTTTGATGTTTCATCCACTTAGCGTCTGGAGGCAACACTCAACGGAAGAAATTACTTCTCAATTTATGGAGTCTTGTTCAATCCAACTTTACAAAAGTCTCTGATGCAGTTACCAAACACTTGCTGCCATTTCTGGCGATATATAATTGTGAATTTGAATTTTCTGATTTAGTATAAATACAAAGTAAGAAAATAACTGGACGTGAAGCTCAAACTTCACACGGAACCAGATTAAAGTTGATAAATAACCACATTTCATGTCACCTGGTATTAAACTATAACATTTTTCTACTTTTAACTAATATATTTTAAGTAATACACCCATATTATGTAAAAATATAAAATATATAAACAAAAATAAAGAATAAAAACATCACATTCTATGGTAGAATAATGGCTCCCCTCAAAGATGTCCACGGCCTGATTTTCTGGAACCTGTGAATGTTACCTTACGTAGCAAAAGGGACTTTGCAGATGTGACTAAGTGGAGGATCTTGAAATGGGTAGATTATCCTGGATTATCCAAGTGGCCCCAATGTAATCACCAGGGTCCTTGGGAAAGGGAAGCAGGAAGGTCAGAAAACAGAGAAAGTGATGTGACAAGAGCATATATTGGAATGATGCAACCAGAGTCAAGGAATGTAGGCAGCCTCAGCCTCAAGAAACTGGAAGACATAAGCAATGGATTCTCTCCTAGAACTTCCAAAAGGAACCAACCCTGCAGACACCTTGATTTTAGTCCCATAAGCCTCTTCCTATTTCTGACCTCTAAAACTGTAAGAGAATAAATTTGTGTTGTTTTAGGGCACTAAATTTGTGGTAATTTGTTACTACCACAATAGGAAACTCATAAACATTCCTGCCCTCCCCCTACTGAGAGATGCACCATTGTTAACACCTTGGCACCTGTACTTCCAGATCTTTTCCTATACCACTATATGTGTCTGTGCATGTGCGTGTACTTCTTACAAAAGTGAATCACAGTTGGATCACATGCTATTTTATAACCTGCTTTTTTAAGTCTATAAACTCCATATGTCCATTTTATCTAGACTACATTGAAAATTTCCCAAATCACACAAAAATGCCCTTAACAGTTGTTTGGTCCATAACGGGATCTGTTTGAGGACCACAGATAGCATCTGATTATTAGGTCCCTTTGTTATGATGTTGACTATTGAAGAGAAGTTTCTACAGTTGCTTTGAAGAATGTGCCACCTTTTGGTTCATTTAGTTTCTACCTCTGGTGCTATTTAGTTTGTCCTTTTATCCCTATATTTGCTGTAACATTTTTACTAAACATTTTTGGCTAGAATTCTCTATACATGATGGGCATTCAGATTGAATCACATCAGAAAACACGTAATAGATAGTTAATCCATTAATGGTGTTAAGACTGACCACTGGATTAAGGTGACCACTGCCTAATCACTCCATTTTACAGTTATATTTTTGCCCTGAAACTAGGAAGTGATCATTGTTCTTTTTGCACTTTAAAAATATCCAGTTCCGGGACAGTTGGCTGGTTCAGTCAGTAAAGCTTATGTCGGTGATCTGAGTTCAAGTCCTATGTTGGGTGTAGAGATTACCTAAAAATAAAATCTTTAAAAAAAATCCAGTTCCCATTAACCATTTTAACACCTGTAGATATGGTGTTATGATCATCATAATTATCATGGTAACTTCATTCAAGATTGTGATGTTTTTCAAATCTATCATCTTTTCTACATTTACTAATTAGCATTCACTTGTGAAGTAGAGCTTTCCTTCATTTGGGGAGATATTTGGTTACATGAAATACAAATTCTACTGGAAAGGCAAGATAAAATGCTTTAATTTTTTATCATTAATTACCAATTTTCATAGTAAGTAGTTGATTCAACAGCTTCCTCAAATGGTGAATTCTCAGAGTCCATCTGTTTGAATTCATTACCACCATTAGTCTTTTTTTTTTTTAATGATTTTTTATTATATTATGTTAGTCACCATACAGTACATCCCCGGTTTCCGATGTAAGGCTCGATGATTCATTAGTTGTGTATAACACCCAGTGCACCATGCAATACGTGCCCTCCTTACCACCCATCACCGGTCTATCCCATTCCCCCACCCCCCTCCCCTCTGAAGTCCTCAGTTTGTTTCTCATAGTCCATAGTCTCTCATGTTTCATTCCCCCTTCTGATTACCCCCCCTTTCTTTATCCCTTTCTTCCCCTACCGATCATCCTAGTTCTTATGTTCCATAGATGAGAGAAATCATATGATAGTTGTCTTTCTCTGCTTGACTTATTTCACTTAGCATTATCTCCTCCAGTGCTGTCCATGTTGTAGCAAATGTTGAGAACTCGTTCTTTCTGATAGCTGAGTAATATTCCATTGTATATATGGACCACAACTTCTTAATCCAGTCATCTGTTGAAGGGCATCTCGGCTCCTTCCACAATTTAGCTATTGTGGACATTGCTGCTATAAACATTGGGGTGCATATGGCCCTTCTCTTCACTACGTCTGTATCTTTGGGGTAAATACCCAGTAGTGCAATGGCTGGATCATAGGGTAGCTCAATTTTTAACTTTTTAAGGGACCTCCACACTGTTTTCCAGAGTGGCTGTACCAACTTGCATTCCCACCAACAATGTAGGAGGGATCCCCTTTCTCCACATCCTCTCCAACAATTGCTGTTTCTTGCCTTGTCTATTTTTGCCATTCTAACTGGCGTAAGGTGGTATCTCAGTGTGGTTTTGATTTGAATTTCCTTGATGACTAATGATTTTGAACATTTTTTCATGTGTCTGTTAGCCATTTGTATGTCTTCATTGGAAAAGTGTCTATTCATATCTTCTGCCCATTTTTTGATTTGTTTATTTGTTTCTCGTGTATTGAGTCTGAGAAGTTCTTTGTAGATCTTGGATACCAGTCCTTTATCTGTAGTGTCATTTGCAAATATATTCTCCCATTCCGTGGGCTGCCTCTTAGTTTTTCTGACTGTTTCCTTGGATGTGCAGAAACTTTTAATCTTGATGAAGTCCCATAAGTTCATTTTATCTTTTGTTTCTCTTGCCTTTGGGGATGTGTCATGAAAAAGGTTGCTTTGGCCGATGTCGTAGAGGTTTTTGCCTATGTTCTCCTCTAGAATTTTGATGGATTCCTGTCTCACATCGAGGTCTTTCATCCATTTGGAGTTTATTTTTGTGTATGGTGTGAGATAGTGGTCAAGTTTCATTCTCTTGCATGTAGCTGTCCAATTTTCCCAGCACCATTTATTGAAGAGACTGTCTTTTTCCCACCGGATGTTTTTTCCTGCTTTATCAAAGATTAGTTGCCCAAAGAGCCGAGGGTCCATTTCTGGGCTCTCTATTCTGTTCCATTGGTCTATGTGTCTGTTTTTGTGCCAGTACCATGCTGTCTTTGTGATCACAGCTTTGTAGTACAGCTCGAAATCCGGCATTGTGATGCCACCAGCTTTGTTTTTCCTTTTCAACAGTTCCTTGGAGATTCGGGGCCTTTTCTGTTTCCATACAAATTTAAGGACTGTTTGTTCCAGTTCTTTGAAAAATGTCCTTGGTATTTTGATCGGGATAGCATGGAAAGTGTAGATTGCTCTGGGTAGCATGGACATTTTAACTATGTTAATTCTTCCGATCCATGAGCATGGAATATCTTTCCATCTTTTTATGTCTTCCTCAATGTCTTTCAAGAGTGATTTATAGTTTCTAGAATATAGGTCCTTTACGTCTCTGGTTAAGTTAATTCCAAGGTAACGTATGGTTTTTGGTGCTATTGTAAATGGGATGGATTCCCTAATTTCTCTTTCTTCGGTCTCGTTATTCGTGTATAGAAATGCAACTGATTTCTGAGCATTTATTTTGTATCCTGCCACGTTACTGAATTGCTCTATAACTTCTAATAGTTTGGGAGTGGCTTCTTTTGGGTTTTCCATATAGAGTATCATGTCATCTGCAAAGAGAGACATTTTGACTTCTTCTTTGCCAATTTGAATACCTTTGATCCCTTTTTGTCGTCTGACTGCTGTTGCAAGGACTTCTAGTACTATGTTGAATAATAGTGGCGAGAGTGGGCATCCTTGTCGAGTTCCTGATCTTAAGGGAAAGGCTTCCAGCTTTTCCCCATTGAGAATAATATTTGCAGTAGGCTTTTCATAGATGGCTTTTATGAGATTGAGAAATGTACCTTCTATTCCTACACTCTGAAGGGTTTTAATCAGGAAAGGATGCTGTATTTTGTCAAATGCTTTTTCTGCATCGATTGAGAGGATCATATGGTTCCTGAGTCTTTTCTTGTTGATATGATCTATCACGCTGATTGATTTGCGAATATTGAACCACGCTTGCATCCCAGGTATGAATCTCACTTGATCGTGATGGATAATCCTTTTAATGTACTGTTGGATTCTATTAGCAAGTATCTTGTTGAGGATTTTGGCGTCCATATTCATTAGGGAAATCGGTCTGTAATTCTCCTTTTTAAGGGGGTCTTTGCCTGGTTTGGGGATCAAGGTAATATTGGCCTCATAAAATGAGTTTGGTAGCTTTCCTTCTGTTTCTATTTTTTGAAATAGCTTTAGGAGAATAGGTATTATTTCTTCTTTGAATGTTTGGTAGAATTCCCCAGGAAAACCGTCCGGGCCTGGAGTTTTGTTATTTGGAAGGTTGTTTATCACTGACTCAATTTCTTCATAATTAATTGGCCTGTTTAAGGAATCAATTTCTTCCGGTTTCAATCTTGGTAGTTTATAGGTTTCCAGGAAGGATTCCATCTCTTCCAGATTGCTTAGTTTATTGGCATATAGCTGTTGATAAAAATTTCTAATAATCTTTCCAATTTCAATGGTGCTCGTCGTGACCTCTCCTTTTTCATTCATAATTTTAATAATCTGGGTCCTTTCTCTTTTCTTTTGGATAAGTCTTGCCAGGGGTCTGTCAATTTTATTGATTCTCTCAAAGAACCAGCTTCTAGTCCTGTTGATTTGCTCTACTGTACTTCTGGTTTCTGCTTGATTGATTTCAGCTCTAATTTTGGTCAACTGCTTCCTCGTGCGTGGATTAGGCCTGTCCCTCTGTTGCTGTTCCAGCTTCTTGAGGTGAGAATATAAAAACTGCATTTTAGATTTTTCTATTCTTTTGAGTGAGGCTTGGATGGCTATGTATTTCCCCCTTAGGACTGCCTTTGCAGTATCCCATAGGTTTTGGACTGTTGTATTTTCATTCTCATTGGTCTCCATAAATTGTTTAATTTGATTTTTGATTTCCTGGTTTATCGAGTCATTCCTGAGCAGTATGGTTCTTAGTCTCCAAGTGTTTGAGTTTCTTCCAAATTTTTCCTTGTGGTTGAGTTCCAATTTCAGAGCATTGTGGTCTGAGAATATGCAGGGGATAATTTCAATCTTTTGGTATCGGTTGAGACCTGTTTTGTGTCCCAGAACATGGTCTATTCTTGAGAATGTTCCATGGGCATTAGAATAGAATGAGTATTCTTTGGTTATGGGGTGTAGTGTTCTATATATATCTATGAGGTCCAACTCGTCGAGTATGGCATTCAAAGCCTTTGATTCTTTGCTTAGTCTTTGCCAGGGTGTTCTGTCTATTTCTGATAGTGGAGTGTTGAGGTCCCCTACTATTAATGTATTTTTATTTATATGTCTCTTTATTCTGGTTAAGAGTTGGCTTGTGTATCTTGCTGCTCCCCTGTTGGGGGCATATATATTTATAATTGTCATATCCACTTGTTGAATACTTCCCTTAAGAATAATATAGTGCCCTTCTGCGTCTCTAACTATAGTCTGTAGTTTAAAATCCAAATTATCTGATATGAGAATTGCTACCCCAGCTTTCTTTTGAGGTCCATTTGCGTGAAAGATGGTACTCCATCCCCTTACTCTCAGTCTGAATGCATCTTTGGGCTTGAAATGAGTCTCTTGTAGACAGCAAATGGATGTGTCATTTCTTTTTATCCAATCTGCCACCCTGTGGCATTATGGGATGGTTTAAACCATTTACATTAAGACTGATTACTGAGAGATATGATTTTAATGTTGCCATGTTGCCAGTAAAGTCTTTGTTTGTATTGGCTGTGACTTTCTGTTCTGTATCACTCTTGGGGCCTTTTTACTTTTATAGAACCCCCCGTAATATCTCCTGTAGGGCTGGTTTCGTGGTTACAAAATTGGTTAGTGACTGGCGATTCTGAACTGTCTTTATTTCTCCATCAATTCTGAATGACAGCCTTGCTGGATAAAGGATCCTTGGCTGCATGTTTTTCTCTGACAGAGCTTTAAATATGCTCCCCCAACCCTTTCTCTCATTCCAGGTCTGTGTAGACAGGTCTGACGTAATTCTGATGCTTTTGCCTTGGTACGTGAGAAATTTCTTTGCCCTGGCCGCTTTTAATACTGTATCCTTGCATCTAATATTTGCGAAATGCACTATGACGTAACGTGGCGTAGGTTTGTCATGGTTGAGCTTGGGAGGGGTCCTCTCTGCCTCTTGGACACGAATGTTTGTTTCCCTTGCTAGATTAGGGAAGTTTTCAGCTACAATTTGTTCAAATATCTCTTCTAGACCTCTGTTTTTCTCCACCCCCTCGGGGATGCCGATGATTCTAACATTGGATCGTTTCATTGAGTCAGTAATCTCCCGTAACCTACATTCGTGGGCGTGGATTTTTTTAAGACCATCTTCTATTTTCATTTTTTCCTCTATTAACCCATCCTCCAATTCACTAACCCGTTCCTCTGCTTCTGCGACCCTGGCCGTCAGAGCCTCTAGTTTTGCCTGCATTTGGCTCATAGAATTTTTAATTTCTGTCAGATTCGCTCTCATTTCTGTCCTTAGGGATTCTATATTCTCAGTAACCTTTTCGTTAATAGTTTTTTCAATTCTACTCATCATTTTGACCATCGTTACTCTGAATTCCATTTCTGATAATTTGGTTACATCCATATCCATTATTTCTGTGGCAGAGGCCACAGAATCACTGTCTTTTCTTTGCTGGGGGGGGCTTCTCCTTCTTGTCATTCTGATGAAGAGAGGTTGCGGGGTTTCCAGAGCCCAAATTATTGACTGGGTCCCAGGCCGTGCCCCTTGTTTTATAGGGATCTTAGGGATGTGGGCTTCTTCTTTAAAGATTTTGTTTATTTATTTATGTGGCAGCCAACCAGCGAGAGAGGGAACAGAAGCAGGGGAGTGGGAGAGGAAGAAGCAGGCTCCCAGTGGAGGAGCCCGATGAGGGACTCCTTTCCCGAATGCCGGGATCACGCCCTAAGCCGAAGGCAGGCGCTCAATGACTGCGCCACCCAGGCGCCCGGGTTGTGGGCTTCTTGATTTTTCAGCCTGCCTCCTGTGTTCTGGGGGAGGGGCCTGCCACACCGATACTCAGGCAGCCCTGTTTGGGTAGAGTCTCCGTGTCCCCTGCGAGGGGGGATGGGGATGGGCACTCTCTGAGCCGGTATTTCCAGGCTTTTGTTCTCTGGCGGCTTTCCCTGGCGGTTTGCTGTGCCTCTTCTGAGAGTCAGAGCAGCAGCGGCCAGATTTCAGCCTCTGTCACAGAACAGAGGGATTGCGGCCCGTTCTCTACTAATGTTCTGGCCACTTTAACTCTGTTACTGTTGGTGCTGCTCAACCCTGCAGCGTTCCGGGATGTGCGCCCCACACCCGGCGTCCCAGCCCTCACTTCCAGGGCCGGCGGGTCTCTGTCCTTTGTGTTTCTAACGCCGCCAGCCGCCCTGCGCGCACTCCGGAGCTCCCGGTCTCAGTCTGGATCCAGTGAGCACACCGGGATTCCGGTGATCCGCGAGATGCCTGGTGGCGCGCGCACCCGGCTCCCGGTCTCAGTCTGCTGTTTTGCGGGTGCCGACCGCGAGCCCCGCCCGCTCCCCCGTGCAAGTGGCTACCGCTTCCCGGCGCCCGAACGCGGCGGCTCCCTCCCCCTTCCGTTTATCTTCCGATATCTGTGCACGGTTTCATGGCTCCCCGCTTCGTACCTCAATACTCAGCGCTGGAGATGCTCATTTGTAGAGATCCAGATGCGTCTTCCTGCGTCTCAGGCTGGTTCCGTGTTTGTTTAGGCTGGTCTGGTACCTATCCAGCTCGACTCGGGGGACCGGCTGAAAACGGTGTCTCCTACTCCTCCGCCATCTTAACTCCTCCACCACCATTAGTCTTTATAATGCTCTGTCATGACGATGGCTAGTGGAACATAACCCCAGTGATCTTTAAGAACTTTATTTATTTATAGCACAACAAAATATCTCTGGCTTTCCTTGTATTTTCCCTGTTCCAGCCTTGGAATAAGCTATTTCTCCGAAAGGTCCAGTTGCACTTTAATGGGGAATGGTTTTCAGAGACCACAACCTGAGCACTTAAGGGGTGTTCATCATTACTGGGGTGACATTGCTTTTAGGCCATTTCAGTGGACAGAGCTAGAAAAATATACCTATTGAGGCGGACAAACTCAGGGTGCTCCCCATGATCCCTGCCTCCTGGTGCTCATGTTCCTGTGTGCTCCCCTCCTGAAAGTGGAAGAAATCATGACTTGTTTCAGGTCAGTAGTGTATGGCAAAGACAACAGGCTAGCACATGATTACATACATACGATTATATAAGTACGACTGATAGCAGTCTTAGAAGGAGAATACTTAGGAGAATATCTCCCTTGCTAGCTCTAAAGAAGCCGGCTGCCAGGCTGTGAACCACTTATGGAGCGAGCCACTTGACAGAGAACTGAGGGCAGCCTCTGGCTAACAGCCAGCAAGAAACTGAGACCCTCAGTCCAGCAGCCTGTAAGGAATGAAAAACTAACCAGAGCTTGGGAGCAGATGTGAGCACAGCCTTGACTGACATCTTGATTGAACCTCTGTGAGTCCCTAAAGCAGAGCATTTAGCTAAGCCACACCCGACCCACAGAAGTGTGAAATAATAAATGTGTCCTGTGTTAAGCCTCTAACTTTGTGGCAATATTAGGTAGCAATAGATAACTAATATACTATTTAATCATGGGCTTATATGAATTTTTTTAATTCAGTTTTAACATTATAGTGCTTTTCTTAATTTCTTGGATTTTTTTTTTAAAGATTTTATTTATTTATTCGACAGAGATAGAGACAGCCAGCAAGAGAGGGAACACAAGCAGGGGGAGTGGGAGAGGAAGTAGCAGGCTCATAGCAGAAGAGCCTGATGTGGGGCTCGATCCCATAACGCCGGGATCACGCCCTGAGCTGAAGGCAGATGCTTAACCGCTGTGCCACCCAGGCGCCCCTGGATTTTATCTTAATATTCTTACAAATAATGGGACTACTGGTCCTATCCCCTGGACAACTGCATGCCAAATGGTGAACAAAAAACTGAAAATGAGGGATCTCTTCTTTCTATTTTTCCATTCTTCCTCTCTTTGAAGGCAAACATTTATTCATTCATCTTTTCTCATTTACAGCCTTGCTCATTTAAGTAAACTAAGTCTATGAAATCACTCTATAATAATTTTAGTCCTAAAATTCCTTTAAATTGTTATTGTGAAGTACAACATTTCCCCTTAATATAGTACTTCATGGTTTAAAACTAATTTTTTTCATGTCAAAGTTTCTCTAATAAATTTTGGAACGGCATTCAATTAACAAAAGTTTAGGCAAAATTATCATACAAATTATTTGCTTTTCACTAACAATGCTTATATCCCCATACAAGGCATATCTATGCTTTTTAAACGTTTTTTGAAAAGAATACATAGTTTCATTCTTCATATTTTTAAGAAACATATGAAATACAAATTCAAAGTCCAAGCTCTGGCCAACTGCTTATGGTGAATAAAGATGTCCCTAATTAAAACAATCACTTTCTTCTTTTAATATTTAGTAAACATTTATTTAATTTTTAAAATTATACAAATAAGTCTATATTTCTATTATTTATGATAAAAAGTTAAATGTTTTCAAATGTCCACAGGAAGTAATGTTATTAATATTGATAAAAGAAAAAAAATACTCAGATTCACTTTGAATACTTGTCTATTACTTTCAGGTTTAGCACAAGATGTTATAGAACAAATAATTCAACCTGACAAAAACCATTCCCCAAAAGCACTACTTTCAGTAACAATTTCTCTTCTGAATAAGACTTGACAATAAATATTATGATGTTTCTCCCAACCACCCTGCTCACGAGTCAATAAGTATTACTATAATGTATTTTATAGAAGGTAGGAGGGCTGGCCTTACAGAAACTTGAAGAACAATGGGTAGGTTCTCTTGACTAAAAATATCATATCCACTAAAAAAGAAATTAAATTATTTAAGTCAAAGACTTTTCTGGCACAGCTTCACACATTCTTTAAAACTCTGTTCCACGTCATGAAACTCTTTTTTCTAGATTAGTAATGTATTGAAGAGGTTGAAGGAGTCTTGAGAAACGGGTCTAGGTTTTATTTATTTCTCTGTCCTCGGGTCTAGTATAAAACCTGTCATACTAACTCACTTAATGTTAAATAAATGAATGAATAATTGGAGGAAGGAAGGAAGGGGTGTAAAGGATCCCATGAGAGGGTCTTAAGTGCCTTTAAGTTACTGTGAAATATATTTAAATGTTTTTAAATGAATAAAGAAATATTAAATAATGAAAAACTGAAAGAAGTTAACCAAAACCTTAGTGAAAGCTGCAGATTTCCATCAATCAATGAAAGAAATAGGTATTAATAGGAGGATCCCAGAAAGACGGTAGAGTAGGAGGATTCTGAGCTCACCTCCTCCCACAGACACAACAAAGCTATCAATGCATATAATGCAACTCACTCTGAAAATGACCTGAAGGCTGGCAGAGCAGATCTTCCATAGATAAAGACATAAAGACAAGGCCACATCAAGAAGAGTAGGAGGGGCAGAGACACAGCTGAGAACCAGCCCTCTGACATGGGGATCCACAAGAGGGAGGGACATTACAGACATAGAAGTCATCTCTGAGGAGCAAGGGACCAAGCCCTACATTGGGCACGCCCAGCCCTGGGGACCTGCACTGGGAAGATGAGCCCCCATAATGTCTGACTTTGAAAATCAGCAGGACTTACTCTGTTAGAGTTAGAAGGCTATAGGAAACTGAGTCTCCACTCTTAAAGATCCAGTACACTGTAACACTTGGTCAAGACCCAGCACAGATGCAGCAGTTTGAAAAGCACCTGGCTTACACATAAAGATATATTGACTAACTTTAGGGCATATTCTGGAGGGGAAATTATCTTTAGGAACTTTCTCTGGAAATGGGAGTTTTGGGAGGCACTATTTATCTTACCCTCCTTCAGTGTAGCTAGCCAGATGCTTGTGCAAGCCAGTTCTGACACTCTCCACCTACCTTGCAAGCACTTATTGCCCAACCATGACATTCCCGTGCAGACCTTCCATGACAGGTGCTTCTCCAAGGCAACTCCTGCCCTGCCATACCTGGTGGGCAGCCCCACCTGGGACTGGCATCCCCCCAAAGCAGCTACCACCCAACTACACCTGGCAGGGAGCCCCAGTGGTACTGCACACCTCCAAGGTGACTCCTGCCCTGGGAAATTGGGGGGCCAGTCTTGCCCATCAGCACAAACTTAGCAGTTGTACCCTGGTTCTGGTAACCAGGGGAGAATGGACTACTGGGCCCACGGATACCTTCTAAATAAGGCCACTACCCTCAAGACTAGGAGATGTAGCTGACCTACTTAATACACAGAAACAAACACTAAGAGTCAGATAAAATGAGGAGACAGAAGAGTATGTTCCAAACAAAAGAACAAGACAAAAATCTCAGAAAAAGAACTAAACAAAATAGAAATAAGCAATCTACCAGATAAAGTGTTCAGAGTAATGGTCATAAAGATACTCACTGGACTTGACAGAAGAGTGAGAATTTCAAAAAAGAGATAGAAAATGTAAAATAGAACCAATAAAAGCTGAAGAATATAATAACAGAAATGAAAAACACACTAGAGGGACTCTACAGCAGATTACAGCATGCAGAGGAACAAATTAGTGATCTGGAAGATAAGGTAACAGAAAGCATGCAAGATGAATAGCAAAAAGAAAAAGAAATTTTAAAAAATGATGATAGAGGCACCTGGGTGGCTCAGTCAGTTAAGCATCTGACTTCGGCTCAGGTCATGATCTTGGGGTCCTGGGATTGAGCCCCAAGTCGGGCTCTGCACTCAGATGGGAGTCTGCTTGTTCCTCTCCCTCTGCCCCTTCCCTCTCTTGTGCTCTCTCTCTGTCTCAAATAAATAAATAAAATCTTTTTAAAAAATGATGCTAGTTTAAGGGATCTCTGTAACATCATCAAGTGTACGAACATTCACATTACAGGGGTCCCAGAAGAAGAGAGAGAGCAAGGGGGGAAAATTATCTGAAGAGATAATAGCTGAAAAATTCCCTAACACAGGAAAGGAAACAGACATCTAGGTCCAGGAAGCACAGAAAACCCCAAATAAGACGAACCCAAGGAGGTCCACACCAAGACACATAATTAATATATCAAAAATTAAAGATAATCTCAAAAGCAGCAAGAAAAAAGCAAATAGTCATGTACAAGAAAAACCCTATGGGGTTATCAGCTGATTTTTTCAGCAGAAACTCTGTAGGCCAAGAGGGAGGGGCATGATACATTCAAAGTCCTAAAAGGCAAAAAAATACAATGAGCAAGGTTATCATTCAGAATTGAAGGAGAGATAGAATTTCCTAGATAAAAGTTAAAGGAGTTCATCACCACTCAACTGGCCTTACGAGAAACGTTAAAGTAGAAAAGAAAAGGCCAGGGGCACCTGGGTGGCTCAGTCGGTTAAGAGTCTGCCTTTGGCTCATGTCATGATCTCGGGGTCCCGGGATCAAGCCCAGCATTTAGCTCCCTGCTCAATGTGGAGCCTGTTTCTATGTCTCCCTCTGCCACTCCCCTGCTTGTGGGCTCTTTCTCATTCTCTCTCTCTCAAATAAATAAATAAAATCTTTAAAAAATAAAAGGAAAAGAAAAGGCCATAATTAGAAGTGATAGACTAATGAAAGGACAAAATTTCACTGGTAAAAGCAAATATATAGTAAAGGTAGTAAATCAATCAGTTATAAAGCTAATATAAAGGTTAAAAGACAGAATACAATCAATTCTATCTACAAAAATTAGTTAAGAGATAGACAAAATATAAAGATGTGAAGTATGACATCATATACCTAAAATGTGGATGGGGGAGTAAAAATGCCGTGCTTTTAGAATGTGTTCAAACTTAAGCAGCCACCCACTTAATATAGACTGCTATATACATAGGGTGTTATATATGAACCTCATAGAGCCACAAAGCAAAAATATAATACAAAAAAAAATAAAGAGAAAGGAATTCAAGCATAACGCTAGAGAAAGTCACATAATCCTAAGGGAAGTGAACAAAAAAAGAATAGAGAAGAGCTACAAAACAACCAGAAAACAATTAACAAAAGCTCAGTAAGTACATTCCTATCAGTAATTACTTTAAATGTAAGTGGACTAAATTCTACAATCAAAAGACAGAAGGTGACTGAATGGATAAAAACAACAATAACAACAACAACAAAAACAAGACTCACATATATGCTGCCTAAAAGAAACTCACTTCAGACAAGATCGGGAGCGTTCAGGGTGGTATGGCCATAGACAAGAAACTCACTTCAGACCTAAAAAGACGTACAGACTAAAAGCAAAGGGATGGAAAAACATATTCCATGCAAATGAAGGCAACAACAACAACAAAAAAAAGCTGGGGTAGAAATACTTAAATCAGGCAAACAGACTGTAACAAGAGACAAAGAAGGGCATTACATACTGATAAAGGGATCAATCCAACAAGAGGATATAACAATTGTAAATATCTATACACCCAACATAGGACCACCTAAATACATAAAGCAAATATTAACAGACACAAAGGGAGAAAGTGACAGTAATACAATAATAGTGGGGACTTTAACACCCCACTTACACCAGTGGATAGATCAGGGAGAAAATCAATAAGTAAACAGTGTCTTTGAATGACATATTAGACCAGATGGACTTAAGAAATATATTACAGAACATTCTATCCAAAGCCAGCAGAATTCACATTCTTTCCAAGTGTGCATGGAACATTTTCCAGGATAGATCACATGTTAGGCCACAAAACAAGTTTCAATAAATTTAAGAAAAATGAAATCATATCACACATCTGTTCTTTACAAGAAAACCGAAAAAAACATATGGAGGTTAAACAACATGGTACTAAACAACCAATGGGTCAACGAAAGAAATAAAAAAAAATACCTGGAGACAAATGAAAATAAAAACACAATGGTTCAAAATCTTTGCGACAAAGCAAAAGCAGTTCTAACAGAGTTTATAGCCATAAACAAGAAACAAGAAAAATCTTAATTACACAATCTAACCTTACACCTAAAGAAACTAGAAAAAGAAGAACAAACAAAGCCTAAACTTAATAGAAGGAAGAAAATAATAAAGATCATAGTGGAAATAAATGAAATACAGATTTAAAAAAATAACAGAGATCAATAAAATTAGACCTGGTTCTTTGAAAAGATAAACAAAATTGATAAACCCTTAGCCAGACTCCTCAAGAAAAAAGAGAGGGGACTCAAATAAATTAACCCAGAAAAGAAACAGAAGTTACAACTGATACTACAGAAACACAAAGGATTATAACAGACTACTATGAAAAATTATATACTACAAATTGAACAACCTAGAAGAAATGGATGAATTCCTAGAAACATACAATCTTCCAAGACTGAATTGGAAAGAAATAGAAAATCTAAACAGACTGATTATTAGTAACAAAACTGAATTAATAATCAGAAAACTCCCAACCAACAAAAGTTCAGAACTAGATGGATTCACAGGTGAATTCTACCAAATGTTTAAAGAAGAGTTAATATCTATCCTTCTCCAACTATTCTAAAAAACAGAAGGAATACTTCCAAATTCGTTCTATGAGGCCACTATTACCCTGATAGCCTAACCAAAGAAAATACAAAGAAAGAGAAAAATATAGACAAATATCCCCGATGAACCTAGATGCAAAAATCCTTAACAAAATATTAGCACATCAAATTCAACAATACATTAAAAGAATCATTCACCATGATCAAGTGGAGTTTATTCCAGGATGCAAGGATGGCTCAATATCTATAAATCAATCCACATGATACAATACATTAACAAAATGAAGGATAAAAATCATAACCATCATAATAGATGCAGAAAAAGCATTTGACAAAATTTAACATCCATGCATGATAAAAACTCTCAACAAAGTAGGTATAGATGGAACATACCTAAATAAAACAAAGGCCACATATGACAAACCCATAGCTAACATCATACTCAATGATGAAAAGCCAAAAGTTTTACCTCTAAAATCAGGAAAAAGACAAGGTTGTCCACTCTCCCTACTTTTATTTAACATAGTACTGGAAATTCTAGCCACAGAAATCAGACAAGAAAAAGGAATGAAAGGCATCCAAACTGGTAAGAAAGAAGAAAAATTGTCACTATTTGAAGATGACGTGATACTATCTATAGAAAATCCTAAAGATGCCACCAAAAAAATATTAGAACTAATTAAATGAATTCGGTGAAGTTGCAGGATACAAAATTAACATACAGAAATCTGTTGCATTTCTATACACTGATTAACAAGCTAGCAGAAATTAAGAAAACAATTCCATTTACAATTGCATCAAAAAGAATAAAATACCTAGGAATGAATTTAACCAAAGAGGTAGAAGACCACAATTACCATTTAACATAGTACTGGAAGACTTAGCCTCAGCAATCAGACAACAAAAAGAAATAAAAGGCATCCAAATTGGCAAAGTAGTCAAACTTTCACTCTTTGCAGGCCACGTGTTATTCTATGTAGAAAACCCTAAAGACTCCACCAAAAAATTGGTAGAACTAATACACGAATTCAGCAAAGTCACAGGATATAAAATCAACATACAGAAATCTGTTGCATTCTTATACACCAATAATGAAGAAACAGAAAAAGAAATCAAGGAACCAGTCCCATTTACAACTGCACCAAAAACTGTAAGATACCTAGGAATAAACCTAACCAAAGAGGTAAATGATCTGTACCCTGTAAACTATAGAACACTTATGAAAGAAACTGAGGAGGAACCAAAGAAATGGAAAAACATTCCATGCTCATGGATTGGAAGAAAAAACATTGTTAAAATATCTATACTATCCAAAGCAATCTACATATTTAATGCAATTCCTATCAAAATACTACCAGCATTGTTCACAGAGAACAAACAATCCCAAAATTTGTATGGAACCACAAAAGACCTCGAATAGCCAAAACAACCCTGAAAAAGAAAAGCAATGCTGGAGGCATCACAATTCCAGACTTCAGGCTATATTACAAAGCTGTAGTCATCAAGACAGTACGGTACGGGCACAAAAACAGACATACAGATCAATGGAACAGAATAGAAAACCCAGAAATGGACCCAACTATATGGTCAACTAACAGACAACAAACTGAGGGTTAACGAAGGGAGGAAGGTGGGGGATGGGCTAGATGGGTGATAGGTATTAAGGAGGGCACTTGTTATGATGAGCACTGGGTGTTGTATGTAAGTGATGAACCACTGAAATCTATTCCTAAAACCAATATTGCACTGTATGTAAATTAACTAGAATTTAAATAAAAATTTGAAAAAACAAAACAAAAACAGAGAGGTAGAAGATCTGTACAGTGAAAACTGTAAGATATTGATGAAAGGAACTGAAGATGACACAAACAAATGGAAAGATATATCATGCTCATGGGGTGGAAGAATTAATATTGTTAACATGTCCACACTACCCAAAGCAATCTACAGATTCAATGCAATCCCTATCAAAATTTTTCATAGAACTAGAACAAATAATACTAAAATTTGAATGGAACCACCAAAGACTGTGGATAGCCAAAGAAATCTTGAAAAAGAATAACAAAACTGGAAGTATCGCAATCTCAGGATCAAACTATACTACAAAGCTATAGTAATCAAAATGGTATGGTACTGGCACAAAAACAGACAGATCAACAGAACAGGATAGAGAGCCCAGAGGCAAACTCACACTTACATGGTTAATTAATTTATGACAAAGGAAGCAAGCATATAAAATGGGGAAAAGACAATCTCTTTAATAAATGGTGCAGAAACTGTATAGCTACTTGCGAAAGAATAAAAGTGGACCACTCATTTACACCTACACCAAATAAACTCAAAATGGATTAAAGACTTAAATTTGAGCCCTGAAACTATAAAACTCCTAAAGAAAATACAGGCAGTAAACTCTTGGATATCAGCCTTAGCAATATATTTTTAAAAATCTATCTCTGCAAGCAAGGGAAACAACAGCAAAAATAAACCACTGGGACTATATCAAACTAAAAAACTTTTTAAAAAAGATTAAAAAAAAATTTTAAGTAATCTCTACCCTCAATGTGGCGCTCAAACTTACAACCTCGAGATCAAGAGTCGCATGCTCTACTGACTGAGCCAGTCAGGTGCTTCAAACTAAAAAACTTTTGCACAGTGAAGGAAACCATCAACAAAATGAAAAGGCAATCTACTGCATGGGATAAGATATTTGTAAATGATATATCTGGTAAGGGGTTAATATCCAAAATATATAAAGAACTTACACAACTCAAGACCAAAAAAATCCAATAAAAAGTGGGCAGAGCACATGAATAGACACTTTCCCAAGGAAGACATACAGATGGCCAAAAGACACATGCTCAAGATCACTCATCATCAGGGAAATGTAAATCAAAACCAAAACAAGATATCACCTCACACCACTCAGAATGGCTAGAATCAAAAAGAAAAGAAATGTGTCCATGAAAATGTGGAGAAAAGGAAAGCCTCATATACTGTTGGTGGGAATGTAAATTGGTACAACCACTGTAACAAACAGTATGGAGGTTCTCAAAAAATTAAAAATAGAAATACCATACAACTCAGTAATTCCACTTGTGGGTATTTACCCAAAGAAAAAGAAAATGCTAACTTGAAAAGATGTATGTATCCCTGTGTTTATTGCAGCATTATTTATAATAGCCAATATATGGAAGCAACTTTAGTGTCCATCAATAGATGAATGGATCAAGAAGATGTAGTATACATATACAATGGACTATTACCCAGCCATAAAAAGGAATGAAAACTTGCCATTCACCACAATATGAATGGACCTGGAAGGTATTATGCTAACTGAAATAAGTCATACGGAGAAAGACAAATACTATGATTTCACCTATATCTGAAATCTAAAACACAAAACCAGAGATTCATAAATGCAGAGAACTGGTGGTTACCGAAGGGGAGGGCTGGCAGGATGGGTGAATTAGTGTAGGGGATTAAGAGGTACAAACTTCCAATTATAAAATAAGTAAGTCATGGAGATGAAAAGTACAGCATGCGAAATATAGTCAATAACAGTGTAATAACTTAGTATGGCAACAGATGGTAACCATAGTTATTGTGGTAAGCATTTTGTAATGTACGTAAGTGTTAAATCAGGATGTGGTACACTTGAAACATTAATATATTGTATGTCAACTGTACTTCTATTAAAAATAAAAATTAATAATGGTAATAATTTTTAAATCCAATAAATGCATATTAGTAGGCTATAAACCCAGAAATGAGGATTATGTCGACAGCAGATACAACCCCTACTTTAAATTTTGGAATCCATGTCATTTTGTCTATAAAAAGGGGATTAGGGGCACCTGGGTGGCTCCGTCGGTTAAGCGTCTGCCTTAGGCTCAGGTCATGATCTCAGGATTCTAGGACAGAGCCCCACATCAGGCTCCCTGCTCTGTGGGGGGTCTGCTTCTCCCTCTCCCTCTGCCCCTCTTCCCACTCATCCACACGTGTGCGTTCTATGTCTCTCTCTCTCTCTCAAATAAATAAAAAATTTTTTAAAAGGTGGGGGGAATTAGTCTATCCTTAGAGTGCTATGGGACAGATCTCACAATCCACCAGACTTTGGCCAAACAGCAACCTTAGTCAAAATAGACAGAAATTGTCTCAAGTAATAGGGACAATACTGCCCTCTAGGGAGCACTTTGGAAGTTTGTGCGTACTTTTTGGACACGCTGGAGTCAAAGTGCAAAACATCTATGATAAAGGTAATCTTAAGAGCCACCAGAGAAGAAAAGCACTACTACTAAAAAATGAAAAATGAAAATGAGACTGTCATCAGACTTTGCATCAGTCAACAACTGATACCAGAAGACAGTAGAATAATATTTTCAAAGTGAAAAAGGGAAATTATTAGCAACATAGGATTTTATACCTAGGTTAAATTACAAAAACAAAATAGGGACATTCACAGAAAGAAAAGTAGCTTATCACTCACAGACTCTTATGAAAAGCAATACTGTGTTTTAAAATTTTTAATTCCAGTATAGTTAACATACAGTGTTATATTAGTTTCAGGTGTACATTATAGTGATTCCACGATTCTATGCATTGCCCAGTGCTCATCATGATAAGTTTACTCTTAATCCCCATCACCTATCTCACCCATCCCCCAACCACCACCCCTCTGGTAACCATCAGTTTGTTCTCTATAGTTAAAAGTCTGCTTTTGGGGTTGTCTTTTTTCTTTGCGCCTTTGTTTTGTTTCTTAAATTCTACATATGACTGAAATCATATAGTATTTGTCTTTCTTTGACTGACTTATTTCACTTACTGTTATACTCTCTAGAAAAGAAATGTAATTATCAAGAAAGATAGCACCCCTATTTCTAAGCCTTGGTGAAAGGGTTGAAGCCTAACTTTGATAAGCACCAATTAGCAAGTACAGCTGGCCTAATCACATAGACCAACCTTCCCCTAACGTCCTCCAGTACTTTTGCACTAGCTCACCTCAATGCTTAAATTTTTTTTTTTAAGATTTTATTTATTTATTCGACAGAGATAGAGACAGCCAGCAAGAGAGGGAACACAAGCAGGGGGAGTGGGAGAGGAAGAAGCAGGCTCATAGCGGAGGAGCCTGATGTGGGGCTCGATCCCACAACGCCGGGATCACGCCCTGAGCCGAAGGCAGACACTTAACCGCTGTGCCACCCAGGCGCCCCTCAATGCTTAAATTTTACAGGTGAGTTCAATCTCTCTCCCCCATTGCAATAGTTTTTTTTTTTTAGATTTGTTTGAGAAAGAGAGAGAAAGCACGAGCACACGCGTGAGCCAGCAGGGGAAGGGAGAGAGGGAGAGGGAGAGAAAGAATCTCAAGCAGACTCCCTACCGAGCACAGGGCCTGACGCAGAGCTCAGTTTCAAAACCCTGAGATCATGACCTGAGCCGAAATAAAGAGTCGGATGCTAAACTGACTGAGCCACCCAGGTGCCCCTGCAATACTTTTGAATAGTCTTCCTTGACTTTTCAACTGGTCAGGTGCAATTTTTCTTTTACAAAAATCTTTCAAAATGTTGCTGTTATAATTAGTACATTTAAAGAAGAGGAGAGAGCTAGAGAAGAGGATCCTTTAATTCTGTGTATGAACCAGCACAAATCCCAAGCTCACCTCTGAATTGAGCATGCATAGGACGGACCCAAAGCAATGTAGCAAACAAAGACTTTGAGAACTGAACTGTGATATTAAACACCACTCAAACTAGACCCTGAGGAGACAATATGTAGGATAAGCCCAAAGTATCAGAGCAAAAGCTTTGAAAACTGAACTGATATTAGGACCAATGCATACAGAAGATGAGCTAGGAATTTACCCAACCAGGTTGATGGCCTGCTTGCTTTAAAAAAGTCACATCCACCAGAGGACTTTATAACAGGACCCAGAGTCTTACAACGTAAGATTCAAAATATCCAGTATACAATCCAAAATTACTTGACATACAAAGAATCAAGAAAATGTGATTAATTCCCAAGGGAAAAGACATTCAACAGATGCCAAACCCAAGATGACTCAGCTATTGAAATTCATAGACAAAGACTTCAAGGCTGTTATAATTATGCCCTGTGAGGTAAACATACCCTTTAAAATAAGTGAAAAGATAGTTCTCAGCAGAGTAAAAAGAAACTATAAAAAATAATCAAATGGAGATTTTAGAGGATAAAACTATAATATATGAAATTAAAAATTCACTAGATGAGCTCAATAGAAGTATATATGTACTATGTATGTATAATGTATCAAAACCATCATTTTATGATATATAACTACATATAATAGGTAAATATGAGGATCATGAGGACTGCAGGCACAATTCCTACTTTAAAATTTTGGAATCCATGTCATTTTGTCTGTAAAAAGGGGGTTAGTCTAGCCTTGAAGATCATGAGAAGCTGGAGATTTACAGCCCAGATCTCACAACCCAGCCAGTCTCTGGCCAAACAGCAACCTTACTCAAAAGAGATGGCAATAGTCTCTGAAGTGTAATTGGTGTAAAAGAAACAACACTGCCCTCTAGGGAGCATTTTGGAAGTTTGTGTGTACTTTTTTGGGGACACATTGGAATGAAATTGCAAAATATCAATGATAAAGAGAACATACATACAAAGGGAGGCAGGGAGAATGGGAGAGATTCTAAGGATTTGGCTAATGCGATTGTAGGGGCTGGAAAGTTTAAAATCCTCAGGGCAGGCCAGCGGGCTGGAAACCCAGGGAAAAACTGATGTTGCAGTCTTGAGTCCAAAGGCAGTCTGGAAGCAGAATTCTTTCCTCCTCACGGCAGGTCAATCTTTTTTCCTTAAGCCCTATGATGATTGGATAAGGCACACCTACATTATAGAAGATAATCTGCTTTATTCAAAGTCTACTGATTTAAATGTTAATCACATATAAAAATACCCTCACAGCAATATATAGACCACTGTTTGACCAAACACTAGGTATCATAACTCAGCCAAGTTGACACATAAAATTAACCATCACAGATGACACAGAAAAGAGACTGTGAGCTTGAAGACAGATCAATGGAAATTATCCAATCTAAAGAACAGAAAGAAAGAAGAGTGAATAAATTCAACAGAACCTCAGGCCTGTGAAAATATATCAAAAGGTCAACCATTTGTGCCAGCAGAGTCCCATGAGAGCAGAAAGAGATTAGTGCAGAAAAAAATATTTGAAGAAACCATGGCTGAAAATTTCCCAAATTTGGGGAAAGATATGTCTCTATAGTCAAGATCAGCAAACTCAAAACAAGATAAACTCACCAAAGAGAAAAATTTGTTCATTCTTCTCAATTACATATGATGCAATAAAAAAATGACCAGATATAAGTGACAGTCTCAACAAATATCAAAAAATAAATATTAAACAGACCTCACTCTCTGATAGAAAAGAAGAATAAAAAGATATTTAAAAAAATAAATGTTTAGTCAATTACACTTCAGTGAACCTGAAAAAAATGTTCAGAACAATAAAATGCAGGGGACCTGTGTGGCTCAGTTGGTTAAGTGTCTGCCTTTGCCTCAGGTCACGATCTTAGGGTCCTGGGATCGAGCCCCACATTGGGCTCCTTGCTCAGTGGGGAGTCTGCTTCTCCATTTCCCTCTACCTCTGCTGCTCCCCCTAAGCACCCAACCCCGGCTCATGCTCTCTTTCACTCTCTCAAATAAATAAAATCTTTAAAAAATAAAGAACAATAAAATGCTACTAAATAACTTATGGGTTTAAGAGCAAATCATGATTTTGCAAAGGATTCTTAGATATGATACCAAAAGCACCAGCAACAAAGGAAAACAGACATACTGGACTTCATCAAAATGAAAAACTCTTGGGCTTCAAAAGACACCATAAGACACCATCGAGATAGTGCACAGAAAACCCACAGAATGGGAGAACACATTTGCCAACCATAAATCTGATAAGAGATTTGTTATTTAGAATATACAAAAAATTCTTACAACACAATAATAGAAAGACAACCCAATTGTAAAAATGAGTCAAGGATCTGAACACACATTTCTCCAAGGAAGATGTACGAATAGCCAGTAAGCACATGAAACAATGTTCAGCACCATTAGCCATCAGGGAAATGCAAATCAAAATGATAATGAGACACCACTTCACACACTGGGATGACTAGAATCAAAAACTCATAATAAGCAACAGGAATTGTCATTCATTACTGGTGAAAATGCAAAATGTACAGCCACTTTGGAAGACAGTTCGGCAGTTTCATACAAAATTAAACGGACTCTCTTACCATATGATTTTACAATCACCGTCCTTGGTATTTACTCAAATGAATTGAAAACTTATGTCCACACAAAAATCTGCACACAGATGTTTATTACAGCTTTATTCCTAGCTAACAGAATTGGAAACAATCAAGCTGTTTTTTCAGAAAAACAAATGGTGGTACATTCATACAATGGAATATTATTCAGTGATAAAAATAAATGAGCTATCAAGCCAGGAAGACACTGAGGGACTTTAAATGCATATCGCTGAGTGAAAAAAGCCAACCTGAAAAAGCTACATACTGTATGATTCCAACCATATGACATTCTGGAAAAGGCAAAACTATGTAGACAGTAAAAAAGAACAGTGTTTGTCAGGAGTTTAACGGCAGGAAGAAAGGGAGGTATGAGTAGGTAGAGCAAGGGGATTTTTAGGGCACTGAAACCATTTTGTATGATAGTGTAATGGCGAATATATGTAATTATACAACTACCAAAGCCCAGAGAATGTACAACGCAGAGTGCATCCTAATGTAAATCATGAACTTGAGTTAAAAAAAAACCACACACCTGTTGTAGAGTAAACAATGTCAACTAAAAAAGAATATAGCCAAAGGAGAAAAAAAGCCATAGCAACAGGTGTTGGTGAGATGTGGAAAAACAGGACCCATATTGTTGGTAGGAATTAAAATAATGCAGCCACTTTGAAACATAGTCTGGCAGTTCCTCAAACGATTAAATATAAAGTTACCATACAACCCAGTAATTCTCCTCCTAGGTATATACTGGAGAAATGAAAACATATGTCCACACAAAAACTTGCACACAAATGTTTATAGCAGCATTATTGATAGTAACCAATGGACAAATGAATAAACAAAACGTGGTCTATCCATACAATATTATTCAGCAATAAAGAGAAATAAAGTACTAATAGATGCTACAACATGGATGAGCCCTGAAAACATGCTAAATAAAAGAAGCCAAGTGTAAAATGTCATATACTGTAAGATTCCATATCTATTAAATGTTTAAAACAGGCAAATCCGTAGAGACCCAAAGCAGGTGAATGGTTGCCAGAGGCTGGGGTTGGAAATGGCTGCTTAATGGGTATGGGGGTTTCAGTTTTTGGAATTAGATAGAGGTGATGGTTGCACAACTTTGTGAATATACTAAAACCCACTGAATCATGTAGGTTAAATGGGTGAGCTTAACAATATGTGAGTTACACCTCAATAAAAAATAAACTAAACACCACCCTGAGCTTCAAGAAACAGATGGGCGCAGATGCTGCTTCTGGAAAAAGGGCTTGATTTAAAAAAAAGTTGCAAAAACAAAAATAGGAAAGGTTGAAAATAAATGGGTTATATATTCAGTTCAGGACCCTAGGGTGAAAAAGGTAAACCCAAAAGAGGTAGAAATACAGGTGTAAAAATAGAAGAGCATACAGTGATAGAAAACAAAACAATAATCAACAAAACCAAATGGAGTTCTCTGACAAAACTACTAAGACAGAAAAAACTCCAGCAAGGCTGTTAGTCAGAAAAATAGGGGGAAAAAAGAGAGAGAGAGAAAGCGAGACAGAGAGAGGGAGAGAACAAAGGAACAGAAAAGGAAATATAATAAACAATAAGAGCAGAAAATTTTAATAACATATGAGAATACTATAAACAACTTTATTCCAGGATATGTAAAAACTAAGAACACATGGAAAGATTTCAAGAGAAATATAAATTACCAAAATAGGAACTGATAATCAAATATCGCTCATGATAAAAAAATATTAAGTCCATGGTCTTACTAAAAAGTTTTATCAAACCTTCCAAAGAATGATAATCTTTTTTATTAAACAATAAATTTCAAAAAATAGAAGAAGTGTAAAAGTTACTCAGCCCATTTCATGGGCTAATATAAACTCTATAACAAACTCACTAAACAGTAAAAGAAAGTAACATTTTAGATCAATCTCACTTATTAATATGCATGCAAATCTTCTAAATAAAATAACAACCCTAACTTAAGCAGAGTATTAAAAAAAATAATGTGACACAACCAAGTAGAACTTTTTGAAGAATGAGAGTTCAACATCAGAAAATCAAGCTATGTAATATTTTATAGATTAAAAGAAAAAATATAATCATCACACAAGATACAGAAAAGATGACGAACATTTATTCATTATTTAAAACAAGACAAAATTAAAACCCCAAAGATAATTAGAATTAAAGGGAAACTTCCTTAACCTTGAAAAAAATCGATTAAAAAAGAACTACATCGAGGAGGCAAGACTCTCAGGGAAGATGGAAGGCAAATTATGCCCCTGAAAAGTAACTATAAATTTGGATAAAATTGACAAAAACAACCATTTCAATATTCTAGAAATCGACTGAGGTGGGGGGAGAGAGAACACAAACTACCACTAT
Source organism: Ursus americanus (assembly GCF_024610735.1). Lineage (NCBI taxonomy): Eukaryota > Metazoa > Chordata > Mammalia > Carnivora > Ursidae > Ursus > Ursus americanus. The sequence continues at coordinate 103,360,157 of NC_142164.1, forward strand.
CAGGAATGAAACAGGAAGTATCACTATAGACCCTGTAGAAATAGAAAAGATAATAAGGGAATACTACAAACAACTCTACACATGAAAACTTGACAACTAAGATGAAATGCACCAATTCCTCGAAAAACACAAACTCCCACAATGCATCCAATATGAAATACATAATTTGAATTGCCCTGTAACTTTTACGGAAATTGAATTTTTAATTTTAAAAATTCCCCCCAAAAGAAATCTCCAGGTCCAGATGGCTTCCATGGGAGAATTATACCAAACTTTTCAAGAATTACCAACAATAATATACAATCTTTTCCAAAAAACAGAAGAGGGAACACCTCCCAATTCATTTTGAAGCTAGCATTTCTCTGACCAAAACCAGAGACAATACAAAAAATGAAAACTATAGCCAACATCCCTAGTGAATGTAAAATCCTTAGCAAATATAATTTAGTAATATATAAAAAGAATTATATGGGTTCTAGTATCCAGAATATATATATATATATACATATATATGTATATATATATGTATATATATATGTATGTGTATATGTATACATGAATAATATATGTGTATATATATATATATATATACATATTCACACATATAAAAACTTCTACGACTCAGTAACAAAAAGGCAAACAACCTACTTTAAAAATGAGCAAAGACTTGAACCTTTCTTCAAAGAAGATGTATGCATGGCCAACAAGCACATGAAAAGATTCTCAACATCATTAATCATTAGGGACTTGCAAATCAAAACCACAATGAGATACCACTTTATACCCACTCGGATGGCCATAACAACAGCAACAAAATGTAAAATAAAAGTATTGATGAGGATATGAAGAAATGAACTCTCATACATTCTTGGTGGGAAGGTAAAATGGCGTGGCTACTTTGGAAAACAGTTTGGCAGTTCCTCAAAAAGTTCCTGGGTGCCTCAATCGGTTGAGCACCTGATTCTTAATTTCGGCTCAGGCTGTATTCTCAAGGTTGTGAGATTGAGCCCCATGTCAGGCTCCACACTGGGTGTGGAGCCTGCTTAAGATTCTCTTTCTCCCTCTGCCCCTCCCTATTCTCCCCCCTCCCTCTCTAAAAAAAAGAAGAAATTTAAAAAGTTAAAATACTGAATTGCCATATGACCCACTAATTCCACTTCTAGGTATATACCCAGAAGAATTGAAAACAGGTGTTTATTTTTTTATTTTTTATTTTTTTATTAATAATGATTTTTTATTATATTATGTTAGTCACCATACAGTACATCCCCGGTTTTCGATGTAAGGCTCGATGATTCATTAGTTGTGTATAACACCCAGTGCACCATGCAATATGTGCCCTCCTTACTACCCATCACCGGTCTATCCCATTCCCCCACCCCCCTCCCCTCTGTAGCCCTCAGTTTGTTTCTCATAGTCCATAGTCTCTCATGTTTCATTCCCCCTTCTGATTACCCCCCCTTTCTTTATCCCTTTCTTCCCCTACTGATCATTCTAGTTCTTATGTTCCATAGATGAGAGAAATCATATGATAGTTGTCTTTCTCTGCTTGACTTATTTCACTAAGCATTATCTCCTCCAGTGCCGTCCATGTTGTAGCAAATGTTGAGAACTCATTCTTTCTGATAGCTGAGTAATATTCCATTGTATATATGGACCACAACTTCTTAATCCAGTCATCTGTTGCAGGGCATCTCGGCTCCTTCCACGATTTAGCTATTGTGGACATTGCTGCTATGAACATTGGGGTGCATATGGCCCTTCTCTTCACTATGTCTGTATCTTTGGGGTAAACACCCAGTAGTGCAATGGCTGGATCATAGGGTAGCTCAATTTTTAACTGAAAACAGGTGTTTAAACCAAAACTTGTATGTTCATAACACCACTATTCACAATAGCCAAAAAATGGAAACAACCCAAATGTCCATCAACAGATGAATGCATAAACAATATATGGTATATTATTTAGTCATAGAAAGGAAAGAAGTACTGACACATGCTATGACATGGATGAATCTTGAAAACATTATGCTAAGTGAAGGAAACCAGACACAAAAGGCCACACGTTGTATAACTCCATTTATGTGAAATATGCAGAATTGGCAAATCCAAAGAAACAAAAAACAGATTACTGGTTGACAGGGGCTGAGGGAAATGGGAATGTGGAATGATTGCTTAATGAATATGAGGTTCCCTTTTGGGGTGATGAAAATGTTCTGGAATTAGTGGTGATGGTTGCACAACACTGTGAATGTACTTAGTGACAATTATTTTCAAAAGGCTAAAATGGTAAATTTTATGTTATGTGTATTTTACCACAATAAATTTTTCTTAAACGAATCATACACCATGACCAAATGAGGTTTATTCTGTGGATACAAATCTAGTTAAATATTCAAAACTCACAAATAGTAGCTAAAGAAGAAAAAAATAACATAATCGTATCAACTGATGCAGATAAAGCATTTGACAAAATTCAACACCCATTCCCAATAAAAATTCTCATAAAACTAGGGAAAGAAGGTTACTTTAACTTGATTTTTAAAATCTACAAGAAAGGGTTGCCTGGATGGCTTAGTCGGTTAAGCGCCCACCTTCAGTTCAGGTCATGATCCCAGGGTCCTGGGATCGAGCCCCACATTCGGGCTCCCTCCTCAGCAGGGAGTCTGCTTCTCCCTCTCCTCTCCACTTGTGCTCGCTCTCATTATCTCTCTCTAATAAATAAATAAAATATTTAAAAATAAAATCTACAAAAAAACCCCTTAGAGCCAACATTATATTTATTTGTAAAAGACTACTTTCCTCCTAAAAACAGGAACAAGGCAACGATGTCTACTCTCATTACCTTATTAAACATAGTAGTGGAAGTCACAGCCCGAGCAATAAGTCAAAAAAAGGAAATAAAAGGCATCTTGATTGGGGAAAAAAAAAAAACTGTCCCTATTTGTGGATGAAATGAATTTGTATGTAAAAAATCTAGAAAAAAACTACAACTACTAAGTTAGTTCAGCAAGGTTGCAGGATACAAGATAAACATATACAATCAACTGTATGAACACAAGGACATCAAATTTTAAAATATAATGCCATTTACAATCAGTCAGAAAAATGAAATACTTAAATGTAAATCTAACAAAACATGTATAGGACTTATATGCTGAAAACTGCAAAACAATGATGAAAGAAATACAAGAATTTCTAAATAAATGGAGAGATATTCTGTGCTCATTAAGTGGAAGACTCAACATAAAAAGACATCAATTCTCCCCCAATTCATACACAGGCTTAATAAAATTCCTATCAAAATCCCAGCAATATTTTTTAAAGATATAGACAAGCTTATCCTAAATTTTATATGGAAAGAAAAAGGAACTAGATTAGCTAAAGTAATTTTGAAAAAAAAAAAAAAGTGGAAGGAATCACTATACCTGATTTCATGATTTACTATATAGCTACAGGAATCCAGATTATGTGATATTTGCAGGGAAATCTATATGGATTAATGAAGAGATTAGAGAACCCAGAAACAGACTCACACAAATATGCCCAACTGACTTCTGACAAAGGTGCAAAAAATAATTCAATGGAAGAGAATCCTTTTGTCAAATGGTGCTGGATCAAGTGAATGTTCATAGGCCAAAAAATGAATCTCAACCCAAACCTCACAACTCATACAAAAATCAACTCAAAATAAATCATGGACTTAAATGTAAAACATAAAACTATAAAATGTATAAAATGATATGGGACAAATGGATATTGATATAGGAAAAAAATTAGGCCTTTATCTACACTGTATGAAGTTAACTAAAAAAAATACAACTTAATACCCAAAAAACAAATAATCCAATTCAAAAATGGGAGAAGACATGAACAGACATTTCTCCAAAGAAGACAAATGGCCAACAGACATATGAAAAGATGCTCAACATCATTCATCATCAGGGAAATGCAAATCAAACCTACAATGAGGTATCACCTCACACCAGTCAGAATGGCCAAAATAAAAAACACAAGAAACAAGTGTTGGTGAGGATGTGGAGAAAAAGGAACCCTCCCGCACTGTTGGTGGGAATGCAAAATGGTGTAGCCACTGTGGACAGAGTATAGAGGTTTCTTAAAAAGTTAAAAATAGAACTACCCTACAACTCAGTAACTGTACTACTGGGTACTTACCCAAAAAATACAAAAACACTAATTTAAAGGGATACATGCACCCTTATGTTTATTGCAGCATTATTTACAATAGCCAAATTATGAAAGTAGTCCAAGTGTCCACTGATAGATGAATGGATAAAGATGATGTGGTGTATACACACAATGGAAGCTAGACAGTATTATGCCACATGAAATAAGTCAGAGAAAGACAAACACCGTATGATTTCACTCATATGTGGAATTTAAGAAACAAAACAAATGGGGAAAGGGAGAGAGAGGCAAACCAAGAAAGGGACTCTTAAATATAGAGAAGAAACTCATGGCTATCAGAGGGAAGGGGCAATGGGTGAAACAGGTGAAGGGGATTAAAGAGGGCACTTGTGATGAGCACCGGGTGCTGAATGGAAGTGTCGAATCACTATATTGTACACCTGAAACTAATATTACACTGTATGTTAACTATACTGGAATTAAAATTTTTAAAAATGAAAGTTTTTGGAACAAAAAAATTAACTCAAATTAGATCTCATAGACCTAAATGTAGGAGCTAAAACTATACAACTTCTAGAACAAAGGAGAAAATCTTTGTGACCTTGGAGTAGGCAGAGTTCTGAGATAGAACACCAAAAGCATAATAAACGACAAAAAAAGATAAATTGTGGACTTTACCATAAAAACTGCACTTCAAAAGATACCACTGAAAAAATAAAAACACAAGCCACAGAACAGGAGAAAATATCTGCAAATCATATATCTGATAAGAGGCTTGTACTGAGAATATATAAAGAACTCCTACAACTCAGTAATAGAACAAATAACCCAGTTAAAAAACCGGCAAAAAATTTGAATACCATTTCACCAAAGAAATATGAATGGTTAATAAGCACACGAAAAGATGCTCAACATCATTAGTCATTAGGAAAGTGCAAATTAAAACCCTATGAGATAGCACTATATATTCACTAAAATGACTAATAAAAACAGTACCAAGTGTTGAGAAGGATGTGGAAAAAATGGAACTTTCACACATTGCTAATGGGACTATAAAATGGTACAGACCCTTTGGATAACAGAAGGTTCTTAAAAAGTGGAACATAGGCTTATCATACAACTTAACATTCATTCCACTCCTAGGAATCTGCTCAAGAGGAATGAAAACGTGTCTACACAAACTTGAATGCTAATGTTCACTGTAGCATATTCTTAATAGCCAAAAAGTGGAAACAATCCAAATGTCCATCAACTGGTGAATGGATAAACAAAATGTGGTATATCTTTACAGCAGAATATGATTCAGCAATAAAAACAAACTAATACATGTTACAACATGGGTGAAACTCAAAAACATATTACATCAAAGAATTCAGATGCCGAAAGACTACATATTGTAGGAGCATGAGGGAATTTTCTGGAGTGATGGAAATGTTCTGTATCTTATTTGGGCTGATAGATATATGAGTATATAAAATAACTAAAGCTCATCAAACTGAACACTCAAGATTTGTGCATTTTATTGAATGCAGATTATATCTAAATAAATGAATAACACCTTGTTTGATTCTGCTGTTAAAGTCCCAAATGGGAAGTGTCTGGCCTTTAATATTTATATTAGAAATGAGAAGGGCTGAAAGAAAATTAAGTACTTAGTAAACAAATAGGACAGTAAATCCAAAGTGAAAGAAAGAAAATAATAAAGCTAAGAAATCAATGAAATAAAGAGACTTAGAAAGCCAAGAAATGGTCTTTTGAAAAAAGAAAAACAGGCTATGAATCGTAATGGTAGTTGAATGAGTTTGAGAATACAAACCACTGGACTAATGGGTTTTCTTGTAGTTTTACAATCCTTTGGAGAAGGTTGAAGTTGATTCTCAAGGGATAAAGGTCTTATTTGAGTTTGAGCTATACATATTCAGTATCTTGCCATCACTAAAATGTGTTCCTCATTAGGTGAAACACCTGCTGTGCCATTCTTGACATACATATTATCTATAAAGGATTTATTGTTGACTCTTTTGGAGTATGATACTTAAAGTTATGATTCCTGGTAAACTTTTATGTTTGTTGTGAGAATTACTAACTGTATGCCTGTAATACCAAATTATACCTATTAGAAAGTATTTATTGGGGGCACCAGGGTGGCTCAGTCGTTTAACCAGCTGCCTCTGGGTTGGGTCATGATCCCAGAGTCCTGGGATTGAGCCCTGCAGCGTGCTCACCGCTCAACAAGGAGCTTGCTTCTCCCGTGCCTGCCACTCCCTCTGCTTGTGCTTGCTCTCTCTCTCTGTCAAATAAATAAAATCTTAAGAAAATATTTATTATAGGAATACAGATTGTAATAAATACATCAGTCCGACAGTGATCAACTTTAATGTATAATTTTACTATGTAGTGGCATGAATTCACTTGATGGCCTTGGCTTTCTCCCCATAAACTTGTTAGAGAAAATGAACATGTGATTCTAACAGTCAATGCTAACATGGACATAGAGCTTACTCCTTGCACACTGCTCATTCTTTCTGAAGTGAACAACAACCAATAGTGCACTATGAATTCTCAAAGCACTTTAGGTCAAAGACATTACTTCCCCTCAAGGGTTTTCATGAAACACTTAGGACCAATATTTTCACCTTTAATTTTTTTTTTAAGATTTTATTTATTTATTTGACAGAGATAGAGACAGCCAGCGAGAGAGGGAACACAAGCAGGGGGAGTGGGAGAGGAAGAAGCAGGCTCATAGCAGAGGAGCCTGATGTGGGACTCGATCCCATAACGCTGGGATCACGCCCTGAGCCGAAGGCAGACGCTCAACGACTGCGCCACCCAGGCACCCCTTCACCTTTAATTTTGACCAGGGCTGAATCAAGGGTGGCTTATATTTCATAATAGAGTAAATGTACCACAAAATGTATTTAATCACTTCCTTCTAACATTTAGGTGTCTTAAAACTGTTGCTATAATAAACAATGCTGGAATAAACATCCTATGTAGATCTTTGTGACCTTGAGCAAATACTTGTTTATGATGCATTCCCAGATAAGGAATTCTGGGTCAAAGGGTGAGATATTTTAAATGTGGATAGATATAATCCACTGTCCTCTTCAAAAAACATTCAAGTGTATACTTCCCACCAACAACATACCCTCACCAACACTGACTGCTATAAATCTTTTTAATTTTTGCCAATTTTGAAAAGATTTATAGTTGACACAATTTTCGCAAATTTTAATGAGTGAAAACGAATCACACTGTTTTCACATTTCTTATTACTAGATAGGCTCAGAACTTTACAAAGGTAAAGTTGGGTATTATATGCATTTCTTGTATAAATATCCCATACGTATCTGCAAGATGGACTTTCCCTGTTGCCAAAAGCTGAAGTCAGACATATTGTTCAATAACTGTGCTCTATTCCCCCAAATTCAGTGTTATTTCCCTGATGCCCAATATCTGTAAGCATTCCCTTAAATGAAAGCATTAAGTATTTGTCTAAGTTCCTCCTGAACAGTGACACAATCCCTGAGTATAAAAGTACACTGGCCCAGGGAGCACCTAAGTGGCTCAGCTGGTTGAACGTTTGACTCTTGATTTTGGCTCAGGTCATGATCTCAGGGTCATGAGATCGAGGCCCACGTTGAGGACCGCACTGGGCTCCAAGCTCAGCACGCCGTCTGCTTCAGATTCTCTTTCCCCCTCCCTCTGCCCCTCCTCCTGTTCTCACGTGCTCTAAAACAAATAAAATCTTTAAAAAAAAAAAGGTACAATGGTCCAGGACAAAACTCATTTTCTCTGATCCAGCAAGAACCGACCTTACAAGAAAGTCACTGGCAGCAGTGCAGCCCCTCCCTGTTAAGTCTGAGGCACAGAGAAAACTCCATGGAGATGAGATGTCACATCTGCTCCAGCCTGTGGGATCACTTGACTGCCACTAACTGCGGTCTTCACCCAAGTCAAATCAGTGTGCTCCTGAGTCAACACCAGCTCTCTTCCTGCTGGTCTTTAGCCCACTGAAAGGGATGCAATAAATATTTTGTCCCGTTTCTGTTTATTTGTTCTAGGAATATTAATCTTTCACATGTAAGTCTTAAGTATTTCCTCTCAATCTTATCATCTTTTACATATGTGATACCTTCAGCCCTGTTCTCAACTTTTTAGACATCAGATCTGTCAACTTCTCCTTTATGGCTTTTGGGTTTGTTTTGCATTCCTCAACCAAATTATTAAAATAATCTGGGATCATGACCTGAGCCGAAGGCAGACGTCGAACCAACTGTGCCATCCAGGTGCCCCTTTTAGACTTTAAATAAAAGATCTATCTCCAAATGGCTAGCCAGTTGGACTAAAAAAAATCTTTCCTTTTCCTCACAGACATAAAATGTGGCATATAGCATGTATTATTAAAATTTTATACATGGTTCTAACATTTGTTCCGATGATCTATTTCTGCATCAATACCACACTTCTTATATTGTGCCTTTCTATGTTCTAAAACATGGTAAGTCAATTCTCATCACAGTTCTTTTCCAAAAGTTTATTTACTGTTCTTGTGAATTAACTTTTCCAAATCTTTATCAGCTGGACAAGTTCTTTAAAGTCTTACTGAAATTTTTATTCAGATTGCCCTGAATTTACAGCAAAAAATGGCAGCCATCTATACAATACTGAGTATAAAGAATATTGCCTATTTTCTCATTTCTCCTTTTTTGTCCTTCAGCAAGTGTTTTATTCATATAGATCTTGCATAATCTTGTTAAATTTATACCTGGATAATTTATACCCACTGCATTTTCTGATCTGTGTGTGTGGGTGCTGTAATCTAATTAGTAAATTATTTAATAAACTAATAATTTTTGCATGTTTACCTTGAACCCCTTTCACCTCACTGAACTCTTAGCAGTTCACGTTTTTCAGTTTCTGGGTTGTATTTTCTAGACAATCTTATACCTTGTAAATAACGTTCTGTTGCTTCCATTCCCAATATCTATATCTCATTTGCTAAGCCCCAGAGAACACTGTTGTAGAACTGAAGTGGTAGCTGACATTCTTGACTTGTTGCAGACCTTAATGAGAATACAGAGAAACAATCACATGAATTCCAGTGCCGTGCAACTGATAACTGCTTCCCACCCTGTATTTCACCCTAGTTACTTCATTAACCTCACAACTCCACATTTTTATCCAACCCAAACTTTTTACCCCACCTACAGCACCTTGGAAAGGTGTTACTGTGCTCCAATATTTCATCATTCAAAACCATGATTCTGATGGTTCTCTAATAGGCACATAACATCAAATTAATAGTTTCCTTCTCTACATTACCTACATTTAAAAAGTTATTATGGAATGTATTAAATACATCTTCAAGGTATGCTTCTCTCTTTCAACCTCTGTTAACTTCCATGTGTACACAAGAATGCATTATTCTTTTAATATATTGCTGAAATTAATTTACTAATATTTTAGCATGGATTTTATAACTTGGTGAGAATACGTTCCAGTGGTTTTGTTATTTTGTTTTTGGTAGTATTCTCTCCACGTTTGGGCAGCAGGGACAGAACTCTGAACAATGAGTTATGAGGTCTCCTTCTTTGTCTTTTCATTTCCCATATTCTGAACTTTAAACAGGAATTACCTAAACTTTGAAATTTGGCAGAATGTATATTGAGTTTGTGGAAACTTCTGCAGAGGTAATTTTTTAATAATCCAAGTTTCTTGATTATAAGTATACTACGGGTATTGGCTTCGTTTTCGATAATTTCTAAAAATTTTATGTATTTCTAGAAAAGCATCCATTTCAATGAAAGCGTCACCATATTAAATTTTTCTAGAAAGGGGATTTCAGAAGTTTTAGAAGAGGGCAGCTATATGCACTCTTATTAGAAGAAAGTTCTTTTTCCTCTGCAAAACCCAAACACACACAAACACATCACCTTTGGGGTTACATAATATAACTTTCCATGGCAGCCTGGAAATCATTTGCTTGTCACAGCTAGATTGCTCTCACACCCATTTCTGTTGAGACTTTACAACTTATACAGTGGTACACAAAGCATTCTCTTACAAAAAGGGTAACACTGGCTGTGCTGAGAACAGACTGCAATGGGGCAAGTGTGGAAGCACGGAGGAGTTACACAGTGCTATTAGGTGATAGGCCATGGTGGCAACAACTAAGTTGTTAATAGTAGAGGGGATGAGAACTGCTCAGACTCCAAAAATATCCTGACAGGTGAGCCAAGAGGATTTACGCACGCAATGTACTTTCATCAGTAACACTGCATTACAGGCAGATTCTCAACCAGGTACAACTTTTGCTAAGAATCAATGCACTGACTTCAAGTTTTAAGAAAGTTAGGCCCACTGTTTTCATATTTGTGTATACCTATTTACATTAAGCGCAGTGCTTCATAAATCTGTTGAAATTCACGCAGATGCTGGAAATAGACAAGACTTCTGCTTTCAATTGTGACATGAAATTACTCAAGATAAATTTAGTCAAATACTGAAGCTTTGGGTCTTGTTATCCCAGAATTACTGGTGGAAGGGGCCTACAAAACAAATGGGGACATGTTAAATACAAAATTAATGTCTGGATTAGGACCTTGCTTTATTTAAATGTCCTTCATGCTACAACACAACCCTCGAAGTCAATCAAGTATGCAACATTATATGCTTCTTCAGAAATTATAAATTTAAGTAACAATTCATAAGCACACCTTCTAAATTTCTACCCAGCAGTTTCAATGCCTGAAAAGGCTTATTATTAGACTGTGGCATCAAGTCCCACGTCAAATGCAAATTTAAGAAAAGCAACTAGAGACTATTATCAGACTACCAAAACTCAGTACATTCTGTGTTATTTGATACACCTACTTCTCAACTCTCTAAATTTATTTAACATTGGAAAGTTTTTAAAAGTATCACTGCCAGGACTCCATCCCTACTCAATTAAATCAGAATCTCTGTAGGCCATCTTTTTCTTTTTTTTCCTTTTTTTTTTAAGGTTCTCCAGCAAATCTACTGTCAGCCAGAGGTGGGACCTATTGGCCTTATGAGAATCTTACGAAGAAAAAATAAATAAAAATAAAGCAGGGGCGCCTGGGTGGCTCAGTTGGTTAATCATCTGCCTTCGGCTCGGGTCATGACCTCAGGGTCCTGGGATCAAGCCCCGCATCAGGCTCCCTGCATCAGGCTCCCCGCTCAGCAGAGTCTGCTTCACTTCAGTGGAGTCACTTCACCTACTCGTGCATGTGCTCTCTCTCTCATGAATAAATAAAATCTTTAAAAAAATGAAAAATAAAGCAGCACAGGAAAAGTGTTAAGAAAATGAAGAATTAAGTTAAAAATCAAACGCTCACTCTTTGCTTTCTAACATCACTGACCTCTTGAAAGGTCCAAAGGTTACTAATATTAGAATCTACATTATAACCATATCAATTAGGCAGTTAAGAAAAAATATAAAATAAGGCCTACAAAGATCTATGTTACTTATCTAGAATCATCTGGTGTAACAGTGGTTTCCAATGGGGGAAGGCTATCAGGTTTCAGGTATAAACCAATGCAGAAACAATTGCAGGCCATCACAGGAAGAAGGTGAGAACTTCTGGCTCTAGTTTCCTGTGTTCCAGTTCAGGAAAAGAGGAAGGGGACAAAAAGGTGTGTCCATGGGAATGAGCTCCTATGCTCTAAAGGATAATTTGTATTAATTTGCTTTTCACTCATAATTTCAAAGATAAAGCAACATAAAATATAGGGCAAAGGAAAGCTGGTTTTCAAGAACTTGTGTCTTCAAGTTTTTACTGGTACAATAGTCCTTCAAGCCTGGAACCACTCAAAGATGAATCATGCAAATTAAGAAGAAAACCTTTATTTGAAACAGGTCTGTTGGTATATGTGCTACAGAAAAGGCTGGTTGTAGCAAACAGTTTCACTTCAAACCTGCACTGATGTATAAATTAGACATTATTTGGGAATGACTAATGTCTGCTAAAATGTAGATTCCATCCAACGTTATGCCAATTTTTACATTTACTGTAGATCCTATTTTAGCACTAGAGGTTAAATTTTCATCAACAAAAAACGAGAATAACCTTACAGCTACCACTAAGGTAATGAGCTGTGAGATTAATTTCCCAGTATTGCTTTGAAAATATACCCCTAGGTTGTAAAGAGAAATTCCGACTCTATCCAAATGTATGATTTCACTGGAATTCTTCAGTCATCATCTACTGTTGGCTTGATTGTCACTCCTCTTCTTATTTGACCCCAACCAATTAAACTGCAAAAAGAAAATTTTAAAAACCATGAATTTTACACCCATTTCATTATCATTACCACACAATCATATGACATAACTGGTTTTACTTGCCTATCTGCTAAATTTGAATATTCCCAAAACCTGCTGCTCCAGTAAGAAAGCTCACACTTTCTTCTTAGATCCTCAGACCCGCAAAGATGGGCCTAGCCAAAATGAATGACCAAAAGAGCAAACAAAAAGTTGCTACTACAGATATGCTTGTCTTCACTCTATCGAAATAATACTCACCCCTCCAGAACCACCAGAGCCTTCCAGTCCACCTAAGGAATCATGCTGATACATAATCTACCACAGTCTGATTTTCTAAAAAAATCTCATTTTCTATCTTTTTCTCCTTGAAAACAATGCATTTTTACCATTCACAACACTCAAAAGATCACAAAGGATTTAGCATGACCGTGGCAGGTAAAGAAAATTAAGAGAAGTAGAAGAACGTATAGTTTATTAGCAGATTACTCTCAATAGCAGAGGGACCTCTGCTCCCTCTTTCAATATTTGCTCTAATCAATGACCAGGCTGGATTGCTACCTCAACAATAGCTTCTAGCACAAAACCCATCTAAACATGGGGTAAAACCATAATCCTAAGGAATGTAAAGATCATTCAGATGGTCTCATTTAACAACCTTAACATACTTGCTAATTTTTTAAAATCTTTTTATTTCAATTTTTTTTTATTACTGAAGTATAACTGACATACAATATTATATTGGTTTAAGTGTACAACATAGTGATTTGACATTTCTACATATTACTCAATGCTTACCATAAGTGTACTCACCATCTGGCACCATATATTAGAATATTATTGACCATGCTCCCTAAAGTGTACTTTTCATTTCCAGGACTTATTTATTTTATAACTGGAAGCCTTAATCCCTTTCACCTATTGTAATCATCCCCTACCCACCTCATCCCACCCACCAGAAACCACCAGTTTCTCCTCTATATTTATGAGCCTGTTTGGTTTTTAGATTCTATGAGTGAAATCATACAGTATTTATCTTTCTCCAAACTTATTTCACTTAGCATAATACCCTCTAGATCCATCCGTGTTGTCACAAATATCAAGATTTTATGTTTTTATGGCTGAGTAATATTTCATTGTGCATATGTACACCATATCTACTTCATCCAATCATGAATGGACGGACACTTGGCTATTATAACACTGCAATAAACAAATACATACAAATACATACATGCATGTATCTTTTCAAATTAGTGTTTTCACTTTCTTTGAGTAAATACCCAGTAGTAGAATTACTAGATCATATGGTATTTTTAAGTTTTTGAGGAACTTCCATACTGTTTTCCACAGTAGTTGCATCAATTTATATTCCCATGAACAGTGCCTGAGGGTTCCCCTTCCTCCACATCCTCACCAACACTTGTTATTTGACTTTTTCTTTAAAGATTTATTTATTTATTTATTTATTTGAGAGACAGAAAAAGAGAGAGCACAGGGAGGAGGGGCAGAGGGAGAGGAAGAGAGAGAGGGAATCTCAAGCAGACCCCCCTGCTGAGAGTGGAGCCCAACATGGGGCTCAATCTCATAACCCTGAGATCATGAGCTGAGCTGAAATCAAGAATTGGACATCCAACTGACTGAGTCACCCAGGTGTCCCTTTTTGTCTTTTTGACACTAGCTACTCGGAGTGGTGTATATCTTATATCTCATTGTGGTTTTGACTTGTATTTCCCTGATGATTAGTGATGCTATTTTTTGTGTTTGTTGGCCACCTCTATGTCTTTGGAAAAATGTCTATTAAGTGCACTGCCCTTTTTAAAATTGAATTGTTCAGCTTATTTGGTGTGGAGTTGTGGAAGTTCTTTATATATTTTGGATATTAAGCCCTTATCAGATATATCATTTACAAATACCTTCTCCCATTCAGCAGATTGTCTTTTCATTTTGTTGATGATTTCTTTTGCTATGCAAAAGCTTTATATTTTGGTGTAGTTCCAATAGTTTATTTCTGCTTTTGTTTCCCTTGCTTGAGGAGACATAGCCATAAATATGTTGCTAAAGCTGAAGTCAAAAATTACTGCCTGTTTTCTTTTAAAAGTTTTATGGTTTCGGGTCTCACATTTAGGTCTTGAATTTGTTTTGGGGTATGGTGTAAAAAAGCGGTCCAGTTTTGGAGCGCCTGGGTGGCTCAGTCAGTTAAGTGTCTGCCTTTAGCTCAGGTCATGAGCTCAGGGTCCTGAGATAGAGCCCCAAGTCGGGCTCCCTGATCGGCGGGGAGTCTGCTTCTCTTCCTGCACTTGTGCACATGCGCACTTTCCCTGTTTCAAATAAATAAATAAATAAAATCTTAAAAAAAAAAAAAAAAGGTGGGTCAGTTTCATTCTTGTGTGCGGAGCTGTCTAGTTTTCCCAGCACCATTTAGCGAAGAGACTCTCTTCGCCCCACTGTATATTCTTGCCTCCTCAGTCACAGATTAACCAACCGCATAAGACTGCGTTTATTTCTTCACTGTCCTGTTCCATGGATCTGTTTGTCTATTTTTGTGCCAGTACCATACTGTTTTGATTACTCAAATATAGCTTGAAATCTGGGACTGTGATATCTTCAGCTTTGTACTTTTTGAAGACTGGCTATTTGGGACCTTTTGTGGTTCCACACAAATTTTAGGATCATTTATTCTAGTTCTATAAAAATCCTATGGTATTCTGATAGGAACTGCATCGAATTTGTAGATTGCTTTGTACAGTATCACCATTTCAACAATATTAATTCTTCTAATCTATAAGCATAGTGTATCTTTCCATTTGTTTGTGTTGTCTTCAATTTCTTCCACCAAAGTCTTACAGTTTTCAGAGTATAGGTCTTTCACCTTCTTAAATTTATTCCTGGGAATTTTATTCTTTTCAGAGCAACCACAAATAGAATTGTTTTCTTAATCTCTCTCTCTGCTACTTTGTCATTAGTATATAGAAGTACAACAGATTTCTATACATTAGTTTTGTATCCTGCAACTTTCCTGAATCCATCTATTATTAGTTCTAACAGTTTTCTGGTGGAGTCTTGCTAATTTTTAAGCAAAATCTAGTTTGACGTGGGGCGCCTGGGTGGCACAGCAGTTAAGTGTCTGCTTTCGGCTCAGGGCGTGATCCCGGCGTTATGGGATCGAGCCCCACATCAGGCTCTTCTGCTATGAGCCTGCTTCTTCCTCTCCCACTCCCCCTGCTTGTGTTCCCTCTCTCGCTGGCTGTCTCTATCTCTGTTGAATAAATAAATAAAATCTTAAAAAAAAATTTTTTCTAAAAAAAATCTAGTTTGACGTGGATAGAATCCTCTTATAGTATTAGTGGGCAGACACACAAAAAAAATCCTTTTATTTTAAAATCTGTTCTGAGCTAGGAAATGTACCATTCTGAGAATAATACATTCTTTCTTGAATTTCTGAAAGTTTATTATTTAAGCCTATTTTAAAATACCCTGGAAATCAGTGTGTCTTTAATAGCAAATAGTATAATCACATCAAAGAGTAAAATCAAATGACATAAATCACCACAAAGCAGGATTATTTACTTAAAATTCAACCAGAAGTTTAACTCTCTCTAAATTATAGAGTAATAATTCAGATCAATCTTCTGAACAGTAAGTGATGAGAGACCTTCACGGGGCACAGTATCAGGGAAGCCTTAATAAGGGAAAAAAGTAGTAAGCAAAAAACAGAGAGCCTAACGTGATTTGAATAATTATGACAACAATGAGGACCCAGAACAGTGTAATTTAGAGGGTTTGTATGAGACAAAGCAGGAAGAAACATATATATGTAATTCCAGCCAAGAATACATAACCCGAATCTAATCTTAGAAGTATCAGATAAACTCCAACTGAGGAAGAGTAAAAATGTGTTCTTCAAAGAGTCAATGTCAAGTAAGAAAAAAAAAAAAAAAAAAAAAAAAAAGCTGAGGAAGTACCCGATTAGAAATCAAAGAGATATATGATAACTAAATGCACTGCATGAGCCTAGACCAGAGGGACTAGAGGACATTATTGGGATAAGCTGTGTAACTGGAATATCAACTATAGGTTTCAGTAATTTATTGATGTTAACTTCTTGAAGCAGTTAATTAAGAGAATGTCCTTGCTTTTAGGAAATATACACCAATGTGTTAAGAGATCAGGAGATATACACAACCCACTTCTTAAACAGCTGAGAAAAAATTTTACACATATAGAAGAATACACACACACATAAAAATAAACTGTGTATCTGGGAAAAGGGAACAGGAGTTGTGTGCAATTCTTGCAATTTTCTTGTCAAGTTTGAAATTGTTTCCAAATACAAAGTTTTAAAAAGCCAAAGAGAAATAGTGAATTTAAATTCACTGGGTTTTTTTGTAGGTTGTGTGCATCACAAATCAGGGCTAGAAATACAGAGTCTAAGTCATCCAAATAAATAGTTGAGCTAGGGGCGCCTGGGTGGCACAGCGGTTAAGCGTCTGCCTTCGGCTCAGGGCGTGATCCCGGCGTTGTGGGATCGAGCCCCACATCGGGCTCCTCCGCTATGAGCCTGCTTCTTCCTCTCCCACTCCCCCTGCTGTGTTCCCTCTCTCGCTGGCTGTCTCTATCTCTGTTAAATAAATAAATAAAATCTTTAAAAAAATAAATAAATAAATAAATAAATAAATAGTTGAGCTAAAGCTTCAGCTGTGTTCAAGGTAAAGTGTGCATGCACAAAACCAAGAACTTAAGGGAACTGTGTCTTTTTTATTAGATAGTGACAAAAGCTGGTAAACTTACCGCCAGTGTTTCTCAACTCTTCGGCTAAGAGCAATTTTTTCTCCTACTTCTGTGCACACAGGATTAGTCAAAACGATTTTGCCCAAATCGGCCTTGACTGCACTAACTCTTCCTCCTGTTGACAGGGATCCTATGTTTACCATGAGCACTTCATTCTTAGACAGCTTTTGCACCTAGGAAAATAAATCAAGGAAAGATAAACCCCAGAATCAAGAGAATGCTTTCCAAAAATGACTGCTTATTTTCCTACGTCCTTGCCAACAATAGATATCAGCAATTTTCCATCTCTGCCAACCTAATATGAGACTTTTCAACTTCCTGAAAGTAGAAAGCCAAATTTACTCATCTTTTATCTTAATCCTATGTTAACTATAAAAGAATGAACCTCAAAACTGGTCCTAACATCACTGCCACTTTTCTGAAACAGGAATTACAGAAAGCATTTACCTTTGCTGCTTTCTTGTCTCCTTCAGTGCGTACACCTAGCAGCCGTCTAAGTAGGAAATAGGAGATTTCCAATTCTGTGAAGATCTCCGGTAAAGCTCCAACTGCACCAAGTACTTGTCCCACCATTCTGTCAGCCCGGCACAAAGTGGGGTCAATTTTTGTTCCCACTCCTGATATAAAAACAAGATATATAAAGCCCAACTTCTTATTTTCTAATAAAGTTGCTTACCCACAACTTAGTCAAACAAGTACAGCATATACCAATACATTTTAATACACATTTATATTCTTCTCATACTCATATAATAGCTACACAGGCATGACAAAATACCTGTCTTACCTGAAGTAGAATCATAAACCCATGGATTATTTGAGAATAGTCTCTTGATTTAAATTCTAAATAAAGGACAGAGAGGACAGCCTAACTCAAAAATGAGTCTGAATATATTTAATAAAGGTTGAAAAGATACAAAATTCATGACGAGTAATTTGTAGAATATTTGCCTGCCATTTCTACCCAGGAAGGCTGATTAAAAAAATAACTTCAGGACTTCATATATGATTCCTGGGATCCACTTCAAAATATTTTAGCTACATGGGACTCCTGGGTGGCTCGGTCGGTTAAGCAGCTGCCTTCGGCTCAGGTCATGACCCTGAGGTCCTGGGATTGAGCCCCGCCTCGGGCTCCTTGCTCAGCGGGGAGCCTGCTTCTCCCTCTACCTGCTGCTCCCCCTGCTTGTGTTCTCTCTCTCTGACAAATAAATTAAAAAAAATCTTAAAAAAAAATATTTTAGCGGCATATGAGGAGAGGAAAGGAGATATAAAGAGGAAGCCAGACTGGTAAAGTATTGATAACTGTTCAAGGTGGGTGGTGGCTACATGAGCATTATCATTAAATTACATACAGTAAACTCTTAATTCAGGATAGAAAAGTGAATTATATACCCAAAAATCAGAGAACCAAAAGACAAACTTCTTTATCCAAGAATTTCTTCTTTAATCCAAAGGTACAACATGTCTAATTCTCATTTGAATCTTGTCTTTTTCTGGGTATCTGGTAATACACTAAGTTGTAAGGGACTAGAAAAATCCATAAAATCATCTCAGTACTTGCTAACCAATCGAAGTTATTTTTTTATTCCTACCTCACAGTAAATATGATCTGACAGGATTCAATTGACATTTGTGGGTAACTTTTCATTTGCAAAACACAAAAAGAAACAACTACTCTCTACCACCAAAATTGTGTAGACAAAAAAGTATACTTAATTATTTTAAATGCTGTATCATAAAACTTAATTACTGCTAAAAGGAGTTACTTCATATACTAAACCAAAATGTATCCTTCTTTATCCTTAGAAATAATTTTTACTAACACATGAAACCATCTTATGAACTAAAACCAACAGCTTAACCACATGAATGTTCCCCCACCCAATCAATTATTTAAAATACCCAATAAAAATCTACAATACATCTTTTTGGGTAATCCTTTTCCCATGAAAAACACCACAAAAATGTAGGGATGAGAGAAAAATCCTTACCGATAAGACCTCCTGGAGCAGCATATTGAAGATCATTATGCTCCGCAAAAAGCGACACAATTTTGGAAAAGATTGGTTTACACATGAGTTTTCCTTCACTATCTTTGGAAACAATACCAGGTCTGACTTCTATCTCCTGGCCCACCTGTAAACGTGTAAGTTAGTAATTAGAATTATCGTGGGATGACACCATTACCACTTACACATCAGAAGTCCTAACAGAAGATGCCCAAACTGAAAAGGCAATTATTTCTCTATGTCGAGGACTGTTACTAAAAAAAAAAAAAAAATGTGGAAGACAGCTTCAAAACCAGAAACGTTCATCCAACTGTTGCTAACTACCTACCACACAAGCCTATCTCCATATAAAATGTGCTCCGTACTCACAAAGAAAAAAATTTTACTTCTCAATTTGGAGTGCCCATACGATTCACCTTATGACTAAGGCAAGGGAAAAACAAAACAAAAACACAACAATCAAAATCCAGTTCACCTTTAATACTCCTTTTAGAATGCTACCACCAGCTACACCACCTTTTAGGTCATCAACTTCACAGCCAGGTTTGTTGACATCAAAAGACCTAATAACTAAAAGAAAACAAAACAAATTAAAGCCAATTCTGCTTGTTTTAACTTTAAAGGAAATATTCTTTACTAAAATAACTTTTCTAAGATAGTAGCCACATAATATTTATACACACAGGGGCGACTTTGTAACAAAATCTATTATCATTACTCCTTTGTTTACTGTAGGCTTGCTTATGATGAAAATAGTGGAAATAAATCAAAAGTTAATTGATAGGGCGCATATTATGGTACATCCATACTATGGAATATCAGCAGGTATTAAAGAATGTTTTGGGTTTTGTGTGTTTTTTTTAAACGATTTATTTATTTGAAAGAGCGTGCATGCATGCTGGGGGGGTGGATGGAGAGGGAGAGAGAAACTTAAGCGGACTCCACGCTGAGCGTGGAACCTGACATGGGGCTTGATCCCATGACCCTGAGATCACTACCTGGGCTGAAATGAAGAGGTGGACGCCTAACCAACTGTGCCACCAAGGCACCCCTAAAAAAGAATGTTTGACCTATAATGTAATGACCTGAAAGGATAACCCACATATACTATTAAAACACACACACACACACACAATTAGACAAAAATAACACACAGAGTATGATCCCATTTCTGTAAAGTAAAACTAAAACAGGAAACACATACGTGTTTATATATAATGATGTGAATAAAGAGGAAGATGTGAGACTAATACACACCATTAATTCTGATTACTTCTGGGCTAAGGGGCTAGAAACAAAAGGCAGGGGGACTGTGGACTTCTTTTCTTTATCTGCCTCTGTTTAACTTCTTAAATTAAAATTTAGTTTTAAAACTACAAAACTTTAGAACTATATGAGCTGAACTTAGGTCCTGAGAACAGTGACCCTGAACAAGGATATGCATCACAATCACCCAAGAGAACACTTCCCACAATATAAAGGGGGGGCACCAGGTGCAGGCCCAGAGAGGCTCAAATGTCTCTTTTAAAAAGGCTCCTACAGGGGCACCTGGGTGGCACAGCAGTTAAGCGCCTGCCTTCAGCTCAGGGCGTGATCCCGGCGTTATGGGATCGAGCCCCACATCAGGCTCTTCCGCTATGAGCCTGCTTCTTCTTCTCCCACTCCCCCTGCTTGTGTTCCCTCTCTCGCTGGCTGTCTCTATCTCTGTCGAATAAATAAATAAAATCTTTAAAAAAAAAATAAAAAATGAAAAAATAAAAAGGCTCCTACATCTCTGTGTAGGAACCACAAGTTTAGCAAAGTACCAATATTGGTACATTAAATAAAAGCGAAAAGGACATGAAAATCTTCATTAATGGTACAAGGAAAACATTTGTATGAAAGTTCTAATACCCTGTTCCTGACTAAAACATTTTAATTCCATGGAGAATACTATATGACTCCATCTTGATCACATGACGTGGTGACTCTGTCCCTCTTCCAGTAATGCAAACTAGCATTGCCAATACAATCCCAGAATCAAAAAAAAAAAAAAAAAAAAAAAAAAAAAAGCTGTATGAAGATTATTATCTCTGCAGAAAGAGAAAGTATAATAAAAACCCTTCAAGGGGAATCACCAGTGTGAAAAAGATCAAATTGAGAGTTAAAGACAAATACTATCACTTACCAATAAGTCGGGGTTCTGAAGTAAAGTCTCGTGGGGGTACTGGAATTTTCTTCACTATGTACTCACAAACAACTTCAATATTGTATTTCAGCTGAGCAGAAATTGGAATAATAGGAGCTCCTTCTGCTACTGTACCTATTCAAAATTCAGAAAGATTAAGATTCTTTAGTTTTACAGAACTTGATCTATGATGCCAAGGGGCGCCTGGGTGGCTCAGTCAGTTGAGCCTCTGGCTCTTGTTTCAGCTCAGGTCATGATCTTGGAGTCGTGAGATCGAGCCCCATGTCAGGTTCTGTGCTCAGCAGTGTCTGCTTGAGATTCTCCCTCTCCCTCTTCTTCTGCCTCCACTTCCCTAAAATAAATAAATCTTAAAACAAAAACTAAAATAGATGCCTAAACATCCTCACACAAATGCCAGCAACAGGCGCAAAGTGATAATTCTGTTTAGAAAGGTGGCAGTATTCTATTTGCTTTACTCCTGAAAATGAATACTAGTCCCTTTAAGGAAAAAAACTGTTAAAATATATTTACACATATTTACTATACTAAAATGATAATACTGTCTAAAGGAAATAAAATACTAACACTCCTGGGAAAAAGCACGTTACTAGTTTAAAGATTTCTAGTAACATGTAATTAACCTCTCAATAAATGTCAAGGTAAAATTACAGACTCTTTGCTAATCAAAGACTACTGGCTCATAAAGTATTTGCTCCTTATTAATTATATGTCAAACAGGTTGGTCAAAGAAATGGACCAAACATAATTAGATTTTAATCAAAATGACTTATTCCTTTTCAATGAGCCAGAACTAGGTTCATGGGAGTCAACCCTTTCAACAAAGGTGAGAGAGAATTGTCAACAATAACAAGCATCATGTCTTCCCTGAAATGAAAAACCCTATGCAACAGAGAAATGAACACTATGATTAAATATATCATTGTCAGTTTCAATGATCAAAGTACTTGGTAAGAATAGTGTTAAGACTTAAGTTTAAAACAAAAAAAGCTTTTATTCATTAAGGAGGACTTTTTTTTTCTAAACCGACTCATAATTTCCAGAATACAACTTCAGTTCTAACTTTCAGCCAGCAAAAATCTACTTCAGTTTAAACTTCCAATTATAAAATAAGTCACTGGGATGAAATGTATAGGATACTGAATATAGACAATAATATTTTAACAACTTTGTGTGGTAACAGACGGTAACTACATTTACTGTCAGGAACACTGCATAATGTATAGAATTATCAGAACTGTCGAATCACTACGTTGTACACTTGAAACTAATGTTAACAGTATGTCAACTATACTTCAATAAGAAAATATTTTAGATATACATGGATGAAAAAATATATGTTCTTTATCAAATTCACAAACATAGATTTCACTAACTGTATCAGGTGGCTAACAAGTAGTAGGTAGAGAAATAAGATATCAAGACACATAAATTTATCTATTTCAGATAGTCTATTATAGTAAAAGTTAAATTTAACATCTGGTATCTGGATTAAATACCTTTCAAAGTGATTCATAGATTTATTAGCGATTATGGCTTCTTACCTTGTACAAACGCAAGGATCTGTTCATACTGTTCTTTAGCCTGACTTTCTTTTACCAAATCAATTTTATTTTGTAGAATCAAAATATGCTTCAGTTTCATGATTTCTATAGCAGCCAGGTGTTCCGAAGTCTGAGGTTGAGGACAAGACTCATTACCAGCTAGATGAGGAAGAATAAAACAGATTCATGAGAATTAACTGGAAATACCCAGAATAGGCAAATCTATAGGGACAGAAAGCAGATTAGTGGTTTCCAGGAACTGGGGGGAAGGTATGGCACAGAGTGACTGCTTAATGGGCATGGGGTATCCTTTTGGGGCAATGAAAATGTTCTGGAACTAGAAAATGGTGATGTTTGTAGAACACTGTGAATGTACTTAATGTCACTGAGTTGTACACTTTAATGTTATAATGGTAAATTTTATTTTATGTGTCTTTTTCTACCCAAACTAATTTACTTGGCATCTAATAAAAGAACTTTTCCATGTCCTAGCCTTACTCCAGGCAGAAGTCCTGGATATCACTGCTAAGTGTCCACCTTTCACCCCACTTCACCCTCTGTGCCTGTGTTCACTAGAGCCTCCGGATCATTTAGCTTTCATCCCTGGTGCTATGCAAGAAGCTTGGAATCAACAAGTTTGGCATCCCAGGGTTGGCTCTTAGCCTTTGCTCAGGTATAAGGTATAGCCCTCTGGCTCTATCCAGTCTTAGAGATGTTTTGGCCCAGTTACTACCAGTAACTACTACCAAAGGGTACTCACTAACAAAGGGAGATAAAAACACTAAATGCATATATAACCAACAGTGTATCATAAAGAAATTGGCATGTTTTGTTGGGCACTCCAACAATCACCTTCCCCAAGCAGTGATGTTGAGCTGTCCTGTATTGTATCTACTTGGCATCCTTTAAAAAAATTATGTCCCATAGATTAAGTGTCTGCCTTTGGCTCAGGTCATGATTCCAGGGTCCTAGGACTGAGCCCCACATCAGGCTCCCTGCTCAGCGGGGAGCCTCCTTCTCCCTCTCCTCCCCGCTCTTGCTCTCTCTTTCTGTCACTATCTCTGTCTCTCAATCGCAAATAAAATCTTTGAAAAAATAAAAATAAAAATTATGTCCCATAGCAATGAAATCTCTTGACAGCTCACATAAGGAAGGTATCACAACCCTAGCTTTGAAAACCCCAATTAGGTCTACACTTCAGCACTCACTATGAATAAGATTTGCATCTAAATAAAACCACTATACATCAACAACTGCAGCATTGAATAGATGTACACTTACACACAAATTAAAAACTAAAATAATAAATCACCTCGTGTGATCCAGGTGGGAAAAATGCACTACTGACTTTAATTTAAAAATATATACTAACCTAAGAATTCTATCAGTCCCACATCTATCTTGTTTAGTATTGTGTGATAGCTGGTAGGCACAGATGTCATCCTGGAAGACATGTTAGCTCCCATTTGTGTCACTCTTAGGTAATGGATATGGCCCTTAATGGCCTTAGTTCCCCTTTAAATATTCCATCTTGGATTTGCTCCACACTGATTTGTCGAAACAAATTCTGATATATTTACCTATCAACAGAAGAGCTGCATCCATCACTGCTGCACCGTTTAGCATAGTAGCCATCAAAATATCATGGCCAGGACAGTCAACAAAGGAAACATGTCTAACAATTAAGAAATGACAATCAGTCCTAAAATCAATCCATATTTCAACAGACAGAAATTCCCAAATCCAATCAAAATGAATATGGTATGGTATGAAATATATACCGGAAACGTCATCAATTTGAAAGCTAAAACAGTGTTAACAGAATGGGCACTGCCATCCGAAAAAATAATTTGCCAAAAATTCCTCCAGCACCTTGAAAAGCTGGAACTGCCAATCTGAAGTAGAGATGGCAGTACTATTTTAGCAAAACTGCTACTTACTGAGAATCACTAGTTTTAAAAAGTGTATACTCAGACTCCTGAGAAACAAACTGAGGGCTTCAGAGGGGAGTGTGGGTGGGGGAATGGGATAGGCTGGTGATGGGTAGTAAGGAGGGCACGTATTGCATGGTGCACTGGGTGTTATATGCAACTAATGAATCATGGAACTTTACATCAAAAACCAGGGATGTACTGTATGGTGACTAACACAATATAATAAAAAAATATTATTATAATAAAAAAAAGCGTATACTCACATTGTCATGATCTAAAACAGGGGTTAGCAAACTAAGGCCCTTAGGCCAAATCTGGCCCATATCCACTCAAGCACCTATTATTTGCATCTGCTTTCGTAACACAAGAGCAGAGATGAGTAGCCTCTTCCCAGAGAACCTATAGCCTGCAAAGCCGTAAATATTTACAATCTGGCCACTTATAAAAAAAAGTTTGTTGATCTCTGATGAGGACCAGAACTAGGGTGAGGCTGAGTGAGATATTTGCCTCAGGTGCAAAATTTAAGGGAGTGCCAAAAAACTCACTAATCAAGATAAATAATACTTAAGATTTTTAAGAAAATTAATGCAAAAAAATTCATGATGCACAAAATATCAAAGGTAACTAATAATGCCATGCTGAACCAAAAATAAAAAGTGATACTGAAGAGGAAAAAAAATCTGTAATTTTGAGTTGTCTTTAAACAAATGATATTCTATTAAGATTTCTTTGCATCAATTTCAAAAAGCACTGCCTCAAAATACTGTTTATCCTGATCACTGAAGTTTTGTGTTTTTTTTTTTTTTCTTCTTTAGGATTTCCCCCTCTACATTCTGGGCCCAAGGCAAGGGCCTCACTCACCTCTCCCCAGTCCTAGCCTTGCTCCAATGTAAAATTTCCTTGTGGGCCATCCCCAACCCCACTAACATCACTAGGTAGAAGTCGTCTGTATCCTCTGATAAAGAACCAGGATATGAATCACATTCAGAAACTAGATGGGTAACAAGCCCATGTACTGAAGAGAGGTAATTAAGAATGGGTTTGTTCACCTCCTATCTAAAAAACAGAAACAACATTGTTTAAAAGAAATGTCGGAGGGGCACCTGGGTGGCGCAGTCATTAAGCGTCTGCCTTTGGCTCAGGGCGTGATCCCGGTGTTCTGGGATCGAGCCCCACATCAGGCTCCTCTGCTATGAGCCTGCTTCTTCCTCTCCCGCTCCCCCTGCTTGTGTTCCCTCTCTCACTGGCTGTCTCTGTCAAATAAATAAATAAAATCTTTAAAAAAAAAAAAAAAAATGTCGGAAGCCCGGCAAAAAGCTTCTCCTATGTCCAATGAGCTGTGTTTCCCTGTATTCCATCTGCTTACATGATACCTTTCCTTTGGAGAACTTGCATGGAAGTATCTAAATTGAGGCTGAAATACTTGACTTTTCAAATTACTGTCATTATAGACAGTAAGAACATTAATAGAAAAAACATTCAATAATTAGTTTCATAATTTAATATCTCAGTTAAATATTTCAAAAAGCACAATCACAAGACAATAGAATATGAAGTATAAAGTGTTTTTTGAAAGAGGTCACCTGACTAATTTGAAATTCCCTTTGGTCCCTGGAATGTCTGTAGGAAACTCATCTGGTGTACTACTTCCACAGGATCTATAACATTCTGGCCGAGGACAACTTGGGTCGTCAAGTTTATAAATCTAAAAATTCCAATGGAAAAAAGATTTGAATTTGTTGTCTGCACATTCAACAATCGAAGTTATTTCTAGTTCCACAGTACAAGCTCACCTTAGCATTAGCATATCCAAGCTTGATTGTAATGTTTCTTTCTAGTTCATTTTTGAACCTGACAGTGTGAACTCCAGAAATAGCTTTTACAACTGTGGATTTCCCATGAGCTACATGACCAATTGTACCTATAGACAAAGTTTAAGAAATTAATTCATATGCATTCAATTACACCAAATACTATTTCAAAAAGCACTGGAGAAGAAAACCCAAAGCTAAAACTCAAGATAAATATCAGCATAAAACCAACAATGACTTCAATTTTTCCTCCTTCATATTCTTTCCTATCAAAACCTTATTCTAATACAGGACCGAATGGAACTTTCCATGTAATGACAATCCCATTCCAAAACTACACTCAAGGGGCGCCTGGGTGGCTCAGTCATTAAGCCCCTGCCTTCGGCCCAGGGCGTGGTCCCAGGGTCCTGGGATCGAGTCCCAAGATGGGCTCTCTGCTCCGCTGGGAGCCTGCTTCTTCCTCTCCCACTCCCCCTGCTTGTTGTGTTCCCTCTCTCAGTCAAATAAATAAAAATAAATTAAAAAAAAAAAAAAACCCTACACTCAGTATAGTAAAAGCTATTCATCCTATGTTTCTAATCACATAAAAGACTGCCTTCATTTAAAATAAACACTCAAGAAGAAGATGATAAAATTCTAGATACTAAGGAAATTTCCAGCATAACTAGAGTGAAGTAAACAGGAATGAGTCCTGACACAACCAAAAAGAATCCATAAAAACAGGAAAATAACTCAGGTTTAATTATGGTAATGTTATCAAGGGTAGCATGTATCTTATGACTTCTTAATAACCTGATGGTAGAGCTTTACTTTTAGCTAGATTTAATTATGCCGCTTGTACAGGCTGTCAAATACCCTAAATTTACACTCAGTCAACATACCTTCTCCTCCAAAGTTCTAGATGGCAATTACGGGGGGAAAAAACCCTTCTACTTAATAATCACTTATATACCAAATAAAACTTTCGAAAAGTATGCCCTTGAAATAACCCTGTGTGGCAAGTACCACCACATTTTCACCTCTTCTGCTACATATGACTACATCTTGCCTAATGCTACTAAATTTTTCCTATGTACGTATCTTTTCTTCTCACTTAGACATGAGCTAGGCATGAGCAATATATGCTTCCCACAAAATCCGGCAGTGCTGTACTCACAGAGGCTCAAAGTCTATTTCCTGAATGTCGGCGTCCTCATAAAATTCAGGTAATCACACAAAGGGAGAAGTTAAAATTACTTGTCGAGATCAAGTCAGGTCACCAAGTTATTCTTATCTTACCTATATTAATTGTGGCTTGTCTGCTGATAACTTCGTGTGAAAGTGGCGTCAACTTGGTAACATCCTGAAATGAAACCATTTTTATTTTAAATCGCTGAACGTAAGACAAATCACAACTTTGACTTTATATTTGCTACCCACAGCTTGCCACCATGTGAACAGCTCTCCTCTACTTCTAAAGCACTTCTCCTGCAAAAGCAATATTGTACTCTGATGACTGGGAAGCCCTAAAAGTCCTTCATCGTTACAGAAGACTACACCTTCACTCACTATGGGAGATGTGAAAGCCCGAGACCCTCCCCCCACCCCGCCAACCTTGACAGCATTAGCACCAAGGACGATGTAGATAGTCCTTTCCCAGACCTTTAGAAGCAAAAGCCTTAGTAACGTTTAACACCATGACTTTCCAGCCTAATCCTTCGGGGGCTTGAGGTCCCACAACCTCACTGCCCCACGCACAGCTCGCGGACTTGCCGAGGTGCTGGCGGCGGCACGAGTCTCCCTCCTAACACATGCTCCCGACAGCCTGGCACTGCCTCGTCTCAACTCCTCTCGGGAGGCTCGATCATCCACTTCTGAGTTCGCTCCGAATCCTTGCAGAACGAAACCTTACCAAAGTGGCGAGATCCTGGCGAGAAAGATGCGGCTGCCCCAGAGTCACTCCAGCCTCACCCCCCGCCATCTTGCTCCGAGAGGAAGGAAGTCGCCCCAACTGCTGCCTGACCGAACGCAGGTCCCCTTGCGCGGCGGGGAAGCGGAGGCGGGAAGGCCGACTAGGGCCCACGCCTGGGAAAGGAGGACGGCCGGTACAGCAGGGGCCTCGCTGCATGGACTTCTCTCCGCTTGGGTTTACACAGTGCCTGCTGGAAGACTCACTAAAAAACATGAAGCAATATTTCGGAATCCATTCGTTACAAACCCGATGGATTTTTGTGCAGGCAACGCTGAGGGCAGCCCCAAAAGAAGCCCCCCGCCCCCCCCTTGCTAGGCGGGTGATGCAACCGCCAAGCGCGCTGGCGAGGGAGAAGCCACTTCCGGTTCCCGCGGGGATGGCCGGAAGAATTTCCTGGAACCTGGGAATGTTCTCTGAGGGTGTGAGGACAGACGATGGGGCTGTCCATCTTTACCGATTTCCATAATTTAATAAGGCGAGATGGGCTCGGGGTGCGGCTCGGCTGTAATGGCCACGCTGGCCGCGCTCACGGCTCTGCGCGTCACTGGCGGGCGGCGGGAAGGGCGCCCTCGCGCGGAGGTTTGATGAAGTGGTCAGCGGTCCAGGAATGGGAAGAGCAAAGTCCCTAAATGGTTCTCAGGGACAGGTTTCTAGGACCTGGGAGGCGGTCCATGGTGGCTCTAAACTGCACAGCGTGGAGTTAGCATAAGATAGAAGCTAGGTTTTGTAAGAACGCCCAAGGAGTTTTTTTTTTTTTTAAGCCCATACAGGAAAACTCACTTCTTTAATGGAAAGATTACCACTAAATCGGTGTTTTAAAATGTAAAGACTTCGGGGACTTTACTTTTTTTTCCACGGTGTATCAAAAAGAAGTCGAGTAATTTTTGTTTCTCTCCATGCATTTCTATACTTCCCATGTTTTCTGTCATGAGCAAGTGTTCTTTTCTAGCCAGCAAAAAATGTAAGGAAAGGTGAATAAGAATGTAGATTACCTGTGTTCTTAGAATACTTAAGTAATATTAAAAAGAATATGTTTTCTTTTTTTTTTAAGATTTTATTTATTTATTTGACAGAGAGAGAGAAAGCCAGCAAGAGAGGGAACACAAGCAGGGGGAGTGGGAGAGGAAGAAGCAGGCTCCCATCAGAGGAGCCTGATGTGGGGCTGGATCCCAGGACTCTGGGATCACGCCCTGAGCTGAAGGCAGATGCTTAACAACTGAGCCACCCAGGCGCCCCCAAAAGAATATGTTTTCTATCACATACCTTTTAGGTTACAACAGTTTATCTAACATAGGAAGTTCTATTTCAATAAATGCATTCATTGGTTAAGTGATGGTAGAGACCGTATAATGTATTTGAATGGAGGCATTTAGGGGCGCCTGGGTGGCTCAGTCGTTAAGCATATGCCTTTGGCTCAGGGCGTGATCCCAGGGTCCTGGGATCCAGCGCCAGATTGGGCTCCCTGCGTGCTGGGAGCCTGCTTCTTCCTCTCCCACTCCCGCCCCCCCCCCGGGCTTGTGTTCCCTCTCTCGCTGGCTGTCTCTGTCAAATAAATAAATAAAATCTTTTAAAAAAATGAGTGGAGGCATTTAGTTCCTAAATTTAGGAACTTACAGATTCATAAGTTTATAAATTTAGAATTTATTTTACCTTCTAAATATACCAGCCAATTGAGAAAACCCACTGAGGTGATAAAAATGTAGAAATGTCGAATTGTTGTGCCCTACACCTGAAACTAATGTAATATTGTATGTCAACTATACTTCAATTTTAAAAAATGTTGTTGAACTAGTGGTGATGGTTGTACAACTTTGTGAATATACTAAAAAACAGTGAGTTGTAAGGTGTTGGGAGGTGTAAGAGAGTGAATCTTATGGTATGTGAATTATATCTCAATGAAAAACGAAATTCATTGTTAATAAATAGAACATAATATGCTTCATTGTCAGAAATGTGTACCGAAAATAGAAATGTCAAAAGAAATAATGTTATTAATTAAAAATTATAAATATTGGTGCTGACTTAACAAGTATTAACTTTATTTACCCCTCACAACAATCTGATGAGTTAGATGGTATTATTCCCATTTTTACAGGTGAGGAAACTGAGTCCCTAAAAGATTACATAACATGCCCACAATCCCACAGCTTGTAAGTAGCAGAGCTGGAATTCATAGGCAAGCACAAGTAAACTCTTCTTAAAAAGTCAGCTTTGAGGTAAAATTTGCATACCATGAAATCCACCCACCTTAAGTATACAATTCAGTGATTTTTAGTAAATTTACAGAGCTGTGTAACCACAATCGAAATTTTGAATATTTCTGTCACCCCAAAGAGATCCCTCATGTCTATCTGAAGTCAGTCCCCCTTTCCATCTCTGGCCCTAGGCAACCACCAAAGGTCTTTGTCTCTATGTACAATTTCTGGACATTTCATGTAATTGGAATCATGTAATATGTAGTCTTTTGCATCTGGCTTCTTTCACTGAGCATAGTGGTTTTGAGGTTCATCCATGCTCTAGCATCTATCAATAGTAGTTCATTTCTTTTTATTCCTGAGTAAATTCCATCATATGGGCATACCAAGTTTTGTTAATCCTTTCACCAGTTGATGGATATTTGGATTGTTTGCACTTTTGGCTATTGTGAATAATACTGCTATGAACATTGGTGTACAAGTTTTTGTTGTAAATAATGTCCCTATGGACATTTCTGTGCACATTTTTATGAAAACATGTTTTCATTTCTCTTGTTAAATATCTAGTTGTGCAATGGTAAATCTATGTTATCTGATGGTAAATCTATGTTTAACATTTTGTGGAATAAACTTTTCTAAAGTGGCTGTACCATTTTGCATTCCTACCAGCAATCTATGAGGGCTCCAGCTTCTCCAAATCCTCACCAATGCTTGATACTGTTTTTTTCTTTTTATTATAGACATTCTAGTAGGTACGGTTTTCATTTGCATTTCTCTAATGACTACTGATTTTTTGAGCATCATGTACTTACTAGACATTCATATTTTTTCATTGGTAAAAAAAGCTATTCCAGCCCATTCTTAAATTGGGTTGCTTATTTGCTTATTATTGAGTTGCAAGAGTTCTTTATATATTCTGGATACAAGTCTCTATCAGACACATGATTTGCAAATGTTTTCTTCCAGGCGGTCACTTGTCTTTTCATTTTCTTAACGGTACCTCTGAAGAGCAAAAGTTTTTAACTTTGATAAAGTCCAATTTATTTCTTCATTTATGACTCATGCTTTTGGTATCATACTTAAGAACACTTTACCTAGCTCAAGTCCACAAAGACTCCTAGGTTTTCTTCTTAAAGGTTGATAGTTTCAGCTCTTATATTTAAGCCTATGATCTATTTTGAGTTAATTTTTTGTGTAAAGTGTGAGGAAAGGGTTTAAATCCATCCAAAAGTGTTTAACTCTTTTTACATGCGGATATGCAATTGTCCCAGCACTATTTGTTGAAAAGACAATCCCTTCCCTATTGAATTGCCTTGGCATCTTTGTGGAAAATAAATTGACCATAAAAGGGTTTATTTCTGGACTCTCAATGCTGTTCCATTGATCTAGATGTCTGTACTTATCCCAGTACAACACTGTCTTGATTTCTGTAGTTTTTCAGTACATTTTGAAACTGGAAAGTGTAAGTCTTTTAACTATGTCCTTTTTCAAAACTGTTTTGGCCCTCCTAGAGCTTTTGCATTTCCATATAAATGTCAGGATCAGCCTGTCAATTTCTGCGTAAAAAGAAAAAAAAAAGCTTGCTGGGTTTTTTACATGGATTGTTTTGAGTCTGTAGGTCAGTTTAGGGAGAATCACCATCTTGAAAGTATTGAGGCTTCAATCCCACAGGGCTATCCTGCCTCACCTGTATGTAGCATTCCAATGCCCCTCACCAAAACAGTGCTGCTCCTCTCTCAAGTCACTGGAAAGCATGAAGCTCAGCGGTCCTTTTAGCCAGGCCTGGGCCCTGTTGTTCATGTAATGCTTCCCCTGCTTCTACTTCAGCTACCACCACCCCAAGCTGTGGCAGCCAGAACTGACTTACCTAAAGTCCCTCTCTGCCCTGTATCGACAAAGACATTTTGTCCCAAGAGAGCTATGTGATCCCTGTTTTTGTTTTTTTTTTAAGAACTTAGTTTTAGAAGCAATAAATAACCTCAGAGCCTGGATTCAATCCCGTCTCTATCCTTAACCACACTCCCCAAACCCTAAAGCTGTGCTTCTGGCAACAGTTATTACTGAAGGCTTTTTTTCACTTCTTTCATTGAGCAAACACCATATAGCAGCTCTTCATTGCTCCCACTCACCTCAACTCTGGCGCTCACACTTAGGATGTGTGTGTGTGTGTGTGTGTGTGTGTGTGTATTTGCTTGCACATCTACTGAAATGCAGTGCTTATGAATGTGTGGCTTGTACCTTGAGGCTTCTAAAGTATAGCGTTGCTTTTCATTGATTCATAAAGAACATAAAAATTATTAACTTTGGAGGGAATTTGTTCTTTTTAACATTTTCATTTACAAGGGGGCATTGTCAACATTGTGTTTCAAAGTAAATATATTCCATTAAAATGGTGACATTCATTTCATCTTTTAGAGATAGTGGCTGTTTAACAACTTACAATACTTTTTTATCTGCCTTGGCATACCACATTCTTTGTGTTTACCGGTATCTCACAGGATACTCCTCTATCTCCTTGACAGTTCTCTATCTTTTCCCGGATGACTCCCTAACGGGAGTGCCCCAAGGCCCAGTCCTTGCTCTACTTCATTCAGCCCCCTGGTAATCTCATAAACACCTCAGGAATATGTGGCTTGCAGTGTTGAGGCTTCTGAAGAATAGTGTTATTTTCCATTGTTTCAGAAGGAACACAAAAATGATTAACTTTTTAAACATTTGTTCTTTTTGACGTTTTCATTTTCAAGGGGACATTGTCTACGCTGCATTTCAAAGTAAATCTATTCAGTTAAAATGGCGACATTCACTGCACCTTTTATTGAGGGTGGACGTTTAGCAACTTCTAGTACCTGTCTCTCCAGCTGGTAGCATAGCACACTCTGGTTTCCTACACCAGCTCCCTGTTTTCCTGGACAGCTCCCTCCCCTTGGCGTACCCCCTTCACCTTTCTCCCCCACCACCTTCAAGCCTGTTCCCCTTGAGGTCTTCCCCATCTCAGGAAATGCCAGTTCCATCCTTCCATTCACTCAGGCTGGAAACCTAGGTGACATCCTTAACTCCTCTCTTTCCTTTATTTTTTTTAAAGATTTTTATTTATTGATTTATTTATTTGACAGAGAGACAGCCAGCGAGAGAGGGAACACAGCAGGGGAGTGGGAGAGGAAGAAGCAGGCTCCCAGCGGAGGAGCCTGATGTGGGGCTCGATCCCAGAACACCGGGATCACGCCCCGAGCCGAAGGCAGACGCTTAACGACTGCGCTACCCAGGCGCCCCCTCTCTTTCCTTTATCCCTACATCCAGGAAACCCTGTTGGCTTTACCTTTAGAATATTTGCAGTCTGGCCACTTCCTACAGCCTCTCCTTTAGCCTCTATTCTATTCCGTTGTTAGACAAGTCTCCTTACCCATCTCCCTGCTTCCACGTTTGTCCACTTAAATTTTTAAATAGCCTATTTTATTATTTATGTGTGTGTGTTTCTTTCAGTTTTACTGACATACAGCACTGTATAAGTTGAAGGTGTAAGCATCGTGACTTGGCATAAATATATTGTGAAATGATGACCATGATAAGTTAACATCTATCATCTCATACAGATAGAAGAGGAAAAAATGTTTTTTCCTTGTGATGAGAACTTTTAGGATTTGCTCTATTAGCAGCTTTCAAATATCACATATGGTGGTGTTAACGATAGTCATCATGTTGTACATTACATTATACCTAAACTCTTATTATTTACACAGCAGCCTTAGTGTGAATTATATTGCCTCTCTTAAGAGCTTCCAGTGGTTCCCAATTTCTCCATGGCCAAAGCCCTTAGAGTCGTCTACAAAGCTTTACACAGTCTGGACCTTCACCTCCTTTAAGTCAAATGCAGCCTCCTAACTTGACCATCCCAGTTAAAACTGGAACAGCTCTCCTCCTCAACACTCCTGATCACTTTATCCCGCTGTTTTTTCCTATAGCACTCATCACATGCTAATAAGCCACGTAATTTGCTTACTTATTTTATCACCTCATTTATTAAATCTTTGACATGGCAAGGATTGTCATTATGTTTCGGTCACTGACAGCTCCCCAGTGCTTAGTACAGGGCTTGGCGCACAGTAGGCACTCATAAATACTGATGGCATGAACAAGTAAATTAGCATAGATTAGTATAGATTAGATTACTAGTACATTACTATAGTAAATGAACAATTTATGGAATTACATAGGAGTAAAAATGCAAGATCATTTAATATGTTCGTCAGTATAATAGCATGGTACAGTTGAAAGAGCATGGCATGAGAGGCCACACAGGAGGAGTGAAGCCTTCACTGCCTCAGTCTATACTCAGCAGCCTTCGTGGTTTTTCTTCTTTTCCCTCTCCCCTTCTTGCGTCTGACACTGTAATCCTACTAAATTATCAGCGGTTCTCTAAATAAAGCTGCCTTGCTGCCTCTCCTAGGCCTGAAGAGACTGTGCTGTGGGAGGTCCTTTACTCTCTTCCCTTTCCCCTGGAATTCTTCCCTTTGGACTGAATTTAGAAATTACTGCCTCTGAGAAGCCTTGCTTGACCGTCTCAAGCCCGGATTACATCCCCCTGCCTTTGTGCTCCCTCGCATAGCACCCCATGTTGTCTAAACCTGTCACAGTGTGTTGGGGACTCTGCGACCAAACCTGAATGTTTCTAAACCCTTGTTAGCTGCTGGCCACAA
Source organism: Ursus americanus (assembly GCF_024610735.1). Taxonomy (NCBI): domain Eukaryota; kingdom Metazoa; phylum Chordata; class Mammalia; order Carnivora; family Ursidae; genus Ursus; species Ursus americanus. Next base: position 103,395,707 of record NC_142164.1, read on the forward strand.
GCACAAGGCAGTTATTTCTCACAACTGCCAGCAGAGAATTGCTTGCTAGGGCTTTATGGATGGAAGTGAAATATGAAGAAGCATTTGGTTCCAGAACGAATCACATTGCTGAGTCCTCTTGGCCATATAGAGGTAAGCTATTCAATTTTCATCAAGGTAACTCCCCACATTGATGAACTAACACAAATGTAAATATTTCAAATATACTCTGTCTCATGGAGGGGGAGTACCCTTTGAAGGTTTTCTGTGTGTGTGCCCACATTCCTTTTAGATGTTTAGGGACCTGGTACTCTCCCAGCTGGGCCCAGGGGATGGGTTTAAAGGCTCACGAGATTGGGGAAGAGAGATGGGACAAACCCTTTCTTAATGGCTACAGATCTGACTTAGAGAAGACATCCCTGTCTAGGGATCTCTAGAAGCCATGTCCTGTTTAAAGAGATTGAAGTTTCCTTGTGATGACCTTAGGTTTTTGCTTTGCTAGAGAACTGGAGGGAGAGTCAAGTTTGTGAGTTGGGAAGTACACGGGGAGAGGTGGAGAAACGTGGAGAGGTGGTGACAGACCAGAAGGCTAGAGATAATAGGAGAGAAACTACAAGGAGCCATTCCAAGTGACAGGTGACCAGCAACAGCCAAGGTGTGTACGCATTAGCCAGGAATCCTCCAAAATTCACGAAGACACGCATTTCCTGTTAGTCATGCAACATAAAAGGCTCAAGTTATTTTTTAAAAAAAATTTTATTTGACACAGAAAGAGAGTGCAAGCGCAAAGCAGGGGGAGCAGCAGAGGGAGAGGGAAAAGCAGGCTCCCCACAGGAGCCCCCTGATGTGGGGCTTGATGCGGGGCTCGATTCCAGGACCCTGGAATCATGACCTGAGCCGAAAGCAGACACTTAACCGACGGAGACACCCAGGTGCCCCAAAGCTCAAGTTATTCTATTGGGCTGTAAAAAGAACAAACTTTAAAGGCTGGAAAATCTGGGGACTCTCAGATTGCACTTTTTAAAAAAGTTTATTTTTTTAGGAATCCTACACCCAACGTGGGGTTCAAAGTCATGATCCTGAGATCAAGAGTTGCACGCTTCTCCAACTGAGGCAGTCAGGTGCCCCTCAGATTGCATTGTGAAGGTTCCATGTGGTATACACGGACCAAAAAATAATGTTTAGGACAACAGCCACCATCTTGTTGCAATGTGTCAGTTTATAGGTCTTGGTGTGTACTGGCAGAAGTTGGTACAAATTTGGGGGGAGGATGCTGGTGGGCCCTGAGGGACTGAAATGGGCTGGACCTCAACAAGATGCCTTAAAACCCCTGAACAGCTACAGAGCGCCTGTCAAAACAGTGTTCAAGAGGAAAGAGGATGCATATGTAACCTTATCAGAGTTCACTGAAGATACGTCTCTTTGATTCCCAGAGATTAAGGTGGGAGCCAGTTACATGCAAAGTGATTACCAAGACAATTATCTTACTGCAGACTCTGGGTTTCTAAAAAGCCTTGAGTTCTTTAAAAAAAAAAAAAGTGGGGCAGGGTAAGATTATACAGTATCCTAAACCCTCAGAACCTCCAGGTAGGAACTTCCAACTCTACCATCATTCTTAGACCCAAGCTTCTAGCATGCCCCGGGACATTTCAGCCCACAAGGTAGTGGATTTGAGGAGTATTCTCAAAACACTTAAGTTAGAGGGCTAGGAAAAGACAGCTTCCACTTCCCCCATGGGATTCTACCACTGTGAAAGGATGCCCTCAAGGTATTTGGGAGCTCCCATTACTTTCCAGTAATTGGTGGGAAAAGTAATTGAATACAGGAATTACCTGGAGGAGTTAGTTTATTTAAATGACATGGTTTTACTTTGCTTGGTCTCAGAGAAGCAGAATGCTCCTTATTGTACTAGACCTTTCTATAAAACACTTTTTAAAAAATGAGAGTGAAAGAGGTATCATTGATTAAATAGAACTTTTTTCGCCCTCAGGAATGGACTCTATATAGTAAATATACAGATTGGTGAAAAGACACAGCCCGGTTTCAGAAACAGTATTTTTAAAAAGGACCTTTTGGACACAACGCAATGCCACATATGAGGCCAGGTAATGTCATAAGGGTGTACTAATCACAATGGTTTAGGACATTACTGACTGTAGGTATACGTACCAGCTACACAAAACACAGACACATTTCGGTTCCCACTTGAATCAAGAACCTAAGTGTCTTGACAGGTCAGTGCTACACTATGCAATGTATACCTCAAACTGTATGTTTGTTGGCTGATATACAAAAATCAAAATTCGCCACTTTTTCAATGTTCCAGAATAATGTATGAAAACTCAAATGTTCAAAGTTGAACGTATGCCATATTTTAGGGCTTAACGGTTTTTTAAAGCTCGTTTTATCGTTTAAATCAGAAAAGATAAGCTTATTTCCCTGTTTCCAAAGGATTCAGGTGATTCTCTATTTTTTTCCCACGAACTAGTCTACTTCAGCAAAACAGTACACAGTGTGCTATCTTGGCCTCTTGGGAAACATGACATGTTCAAGTTTGCTAGAAAGAGATAATGATCGCTTTTAGCCACACACCTCACTGTAAATTCATCAGGATATTGGTCTAGAGAGAAAATGGCGGCGGGGGTTGGGGTGGGGGTTGGGGTAGGAGAAATTTCTCAGTTTAGAATTAGAAATGGGCAATGGATGGCTTAATTTTAGTTGTAGAACCACTGGCCTCCAGCTGTGTATTTCTGTCATTTACATGCTTCTCACAAAGAGATTTCACAATAACAAATTTACAGAACAGTCCTGTGGTGTAGTTTTAATATTCTTAAATCAAAAAAGGCGTTATTTTAAAATAATTAGCTGGAATTCTACGGCCGATTTATTTAAAAAGAATAACCACCCCCAAAATCACTGCTCTCTGAATATTCGTTCTTGCCATCTTATTTTGACGCAAATAGAACAGCGTTTTTAGATCCGACATTTCTGTGTGGTGCAGACACGCCGTTTTCTATGAATTTTCCCACCTCTGGGAAATGCATTTCCGAAACGTGTAATTGTTGTGTAGTAAGCCAAGTGGAACTATGACGCAATAATCCCCTGCAAATTGCCTTACAAAAATGATGTCATTTGGCGCAGATGTAGTCAATTTTATAACAGGTAGCTATGGCAAAGCTTCCTCCCCGTCGTCGCAGATTCCCCCACCCCCACCGTGGTGTTCAAGATGCAAAGACATTTTCCGGGCGTCCCAATCCTCAACTTGTCGAGGGTGGGCGCACCGCAGTAGCTTGAGCCCACCGCTCTTGCAGACTAAGCGGGATCGCTGCAAGAAGACAAGCACCACCGAGCGTTCCCAGCCCCGACGGCGACGCCACGAGGGAAACCGCGTTGGGCAGGGCCCGCAGTGCAGCGCCGGGCCGCATTATTCCCTCGGTGGGGCCCGCCGGCGTGGCGGGCCTGAACGTGGGGCCCCGCGGGCGTGGGACAGCCCTGCCCCCACCCCGCTCCCACACCCGCTCCCGCTCCCCCGGCGCCGGAAGTGACGCGCGCTGGCTGAAACATGGCGGCATTGGCGCTCGACCAGGGGGAAGGTAAACACCCTCCGGGCCGCGGGCCGCGCGCGGGCCCCCTCGAGGCGCCGATGGGGGCCGAGGGCGCCTCCAAGGCCTGCTTTCCAACTCCCATCTTCCCACCCTTCGACCTCCCTACCCGCGTGCCAGGCTTCCGCGTTGCGACGACGGCGCATGGAGCCCCCTGCCGGCGGGCCCCGCCTCCCTGGGCCGGCCCCGGGCGGCTCCCGCGGCCCGCAGGGGGCGCGCGGCCCGGAGCGGCCCCTGGCTCGTGGCCCCGCACGCTCCGCCCCTTGCCCGCCCCTTTCCCGCCTTCCTCCACCCCCGGCGTGGGTGATCCTGAGGCTCGGCGCGCTTCGGGGCAGAAGCCCGGAGACGCCGTCGTCGACGCCGCTACCGCCGGCGCTTCTGCCGCTGCCCGCGGCCCCCCAGCCCTTTTCCCCGCCCGTGGCCCCGAATCGGCTCTCCGGCCGAGCCCCGCCGGGCGCCGCGAGGCCCCTGGCGTTGGCAAGGCCGGGCCCGGCCCCGACGCCGCGCCGCCTTGCGCCGAGCCCGACTGTCTCGACTCGCGACTCAGCGCTATCTTCTTTCCCAGGACTGGTTCCGAGGGGGCCGCAGGCGCGCAGACTCGCCCCCCGCAGGAGCGTCCCGGCCCGGTCCGGGAGCGGCCCCTTGTAGAGGTTCGAGGAGCCTGCCGAGTGCCATCCCGGCGCCCGACCGCCCACCGCCCGGCCCGCCGGCCCGCTTCTTCCTGATGCAGACTGCCGTCCACTAGAGGTTGGACAGACCCCCGAGGTGCGTAGCCGCCCCTGGCCCTCCGGCCTGCAGGAGCCCGGGCTTCGTCCGCGGCCCCGCGCTGGGCGCGGATTCGGTAGCGTTTTCTGCACAGACCCGAGTCAAACATTTGGTAGACGCCGGGACCTAATTTGTCTTTGAGTTTACTTAAATTGTTTGAAATATGATTTTTTTCAAGGAGGGGGAAAAAAACGGAAGAAGCATAATTCAGCCATTTTTTGCAGCACACAGCTGCAGGTACCATGATTATTTTCTCCCTAACCCGTTCCTTCCCTTTAAAAATTCTGTTTATGCCTGAAATAGAACTATGCGAAATGCGAGGCATAAAACGTGGAATCAGAAGGTCTGGGTTCGACTGGGTGACGCTGAGAAAATCGCTTACCGAACCTCGGTTTCTTATCTATGAAAGCTAGTCAGTAATAGCCACATCACAGGGTAGTGAGGACTATATGAGGTCATATATGTGAAAATAACCTATAGCTGTAAAGTGTTGTAAAAATGCAAAGCAATTTTTTAAGTAACCCTTGCCAGAGTGGTTAATGTTGTAGTGGCTAACTGTTGCTGCCTCTTTTTTTTTTTTTCCGGTATTATAAGTATAAGCAATAAGTATGGAATAGCGAAGCAGTGCTGTGAATCGACTAGATATATAATAGTCACGTTGCTTGGCTTTCTTCCTACGAAATGCTAACTGCTTATTTAAATAACGGTATTCTTTAATTCAAATTTAACGTTACTGTAGTGCTTTGCTTTTCATTTTTCTAGGCCGCTTATGCCCCTTTTCTTGGAATATTTATTTAACACTTGATGTTTAGTCTTATATACTTTACGAATTTATATTTATTTTTGTTGATCTGATTTAATGGTAACTTAGAAAATGGTTTTAAGATACATACTCTAATTTTAATGCTATTTTTCATGTCTAGGGAACAGGATGCCTGAATATCTCTACTAATCTGAAAATTGTTTTTGAAGAGCTTACAAATGCATTCAGATTTCTGTAATTCTTAACAGATCTAGAAATGTATAGAAATTTTCTACTTTTTGACAATGTAATAGTGTTTATATAATTCTCTTTTTAAATCATCACAACACTTAGTGGGTGCTTAGAACCAGTTTTTCAGTGGGAATTGGTGTTAATTTGCATTCTATTGCTGATTTAACTTAGGAGGAATAATAGAAGAGTAAATATTTGTGGTTTGAGAAATTGGATTTATTATTTGTCAGAACTAACGTGTGTAACAGCAGATCAGTATGGAATCATTTCTACTGGGTACATCAAAAATGTAGTATGGTTTGGCTTAAAAATGGTCCACAAAAAGTGAAAGAGAAGCATTTTTTTTAGTATATTGTTATTTTTAGCCAGCAAATGGTTTTTTGAGCTTTTTTCTGAAATGTTTTATTTTATAACCCAATACCAGTTGTTTTTTTGAGTATGTTTCTGTGTTTTGTAAAAAGGCAGAATAATATAAGCGGGCACGATTAAATTAGCAAATGGAAGAGCCTGTTTTAATGTGTTAGCTTTTATACATTGGACTTATCATTTGTCCTGAAGATAAAATTTTGGCAAATCACTGCTTTATTGGGAATTTCAAGGTTTGACCTTCTCTCTGCCTTGGTTTGGGTTATCTGGGGCTAAAATGTTGGAACCAGGGCTGGCTTGGCTTCATGGGTGATCAGAAGGGCCCTGAAGTTGGTGTAATAATCTGCATGTAAAACTGGCATTGTACAATATAAAGGTGAACAGTAAAATTCATGCTAATTTAAATTTTTAATTTTTCTTCACTTAGAACGCATTAACCAACAAATAAAAAAAACACCATGAGAAGTCGGGAGAGACCACAGAAGAAAGGAGAAAGCTTTTTATTTTAGTACCTTTAACGACATTTTTTTCCTGCTTTTGGACAAGAGGGCCCAAGTTTTCATTTCACTTGGGCCCCAAAAATTAGCTGGGCTGTTTTCAGCTTGCCCTTCACTTTGTAAATATTTTAAGAGTAAATAACATTAACTGGGAGAAGAATGAATATTTAGTTTGAGGGATTGAATTAATTTAGTAGCATATATTTCCTCTGAACTGGAATGCTGTAGTTGGTGTGGGGTTTTTTATTGAAGAGAAATGAAAGTCATTGGTGAAGCATTGTAGGATACTGGTTAAACATAGAGGGTCTAAAGTGGGGCAGACCCCAACTCCACCACTTAAGAATCATAGCCTTGGGCAAGTTCCTTAACCTCTGTGAGCTTTTGATTCTTCTCATCCTTAAATCAGGGATGGTTACAGAACATGGAGCTTACGAAAATTAAATTTATCTCTTCATCCAACAAATATTTATTAAGCACTTACTATGTGCCAAGTGCTGTTATTTCTAGGTTGTGAGGGATACAACAGTCAAAGCAAAACTGAAAAAAAAGAAAACCCATAAAAAGCAAACTAATTAAGGAAAAGAGACTGTTACCTCTATTTTAATATACTTTAGAGAAAAATAAAGCAGAAAGGGAAAGTGAGGATTTCTGGTTGTGGGAGTGGGTGAGGTTTTTTTGGTTTTGGTTTTTTGGTTTTTGTTGGTTTTTTTTTTTTTTTTTTAGAGATAGGGGTTTGGGAAGGCCTCGCTGAGATGACACAGGAGTAAAGACTTGAAGGAAGCCCTATATATCTGGAGATGTAGTGATCCAGGCAGAGGGAACAGCGAGTGTAGAAGCCTTAAGGTGGGTGTGTGGTTGGTTTTCAAGAAACAGAGAAAGAGGCCAGTGTATCTGGGGCAGGGTGAACAAGGGGGGAAGAGTAATAGGAGATAATTATTATTACCATCTTAAGAATCGTTGGAGGGGCTCTCATGGTTCTTCTTTGCTGTGGGTATATGTTGTACTGCTACAGGTCCAAAAGTGGAAGGCCTTTTCGGAATTAGAAATTTTTACTTTGGAAGAAACTAGAAAAGGCAAGGTATTTCCTCAGATACTCTGTTTTTAATATAAGGCCTTCGAAGCTCATCTGGCTGAATCATTGAAGCAAATAACAACAGATAGAAAATTTATTCCATTGTCTCTGGTAAAATCACTGAATTTAGTTAATGGTTTTACATCATTTAAAGATTTGCAGTAAATCTGTATCAGAACATCAAGACCTTCTGAAAGATTTAGTTTGTATAATTCTTAGAGAGAACTAGGATGTTGACATTATAATGTTGATGATTTCTTGTTAGGATATAGCTTAGAAGATTTGGGGTTTTATTCCCCAATAGAGGCTTTTCCTAGAATTCTCACTGGATCCAATCTCTAAAGGCTAGGGAAGCTGTTTTCCATGACATCACTCTTGGACTACTACTGCTCGTACTGAGGAATAGTCAGAGGAACATTAAATGAAAATCTAATGGAAAAAAAATAGCATTGAAGCAGGAGTAGTTTTTTTTCTTGCAAGGTTTCTTGTATTATAGAATGATTAAATGCTAAACATACCTGAAAAGTGAAGTAATTTGGATAATAGTGCCAACCTGGGGCTGGAGAACCCAGAGCCTTCCTAAAAGCTTAAACGGTTATTTGCAATTTGGTACTGAGTTATAAAAACATTTAGATAGACAAGAATTTCCAGTATTAAACAAATTAAAGTTATGCAGCTTTTCCTCCCATGTTAAAATGAGTTGTTTCTCAATTTGAATAGTGTATCCAAGAGTAAAATGACTGCTAATAGAGCTAATACAGTGAGTCCTTTTTTAAAATTTTCTTGCCTTTTATTTATTTTTTAAAAAATATTTTGTTTTTTTGACAGAGAGACAGCCAGGGAGAGAGGGAACACAGGCAGGGGGAGTGGGAGAGGAAGAAGCAGGCTCCCAGCAGAGGAGCCTGATGTGGGGCTCGATCCCAGGACCCTGGGATCACGCCTTTTAGATTGAGAAGTTAGCCACTTTGAGATTGCCAAACTTAAATTTTTTTCTTTATAAGTTACAGAAATGGTGAGAAACTTTATGACTCAAATTAATTCTATTTTTATCCATAGTAAGCCTTGCATTTTCTTTTCAGTGTGTGAGTATGGGATTTTCTTCTTTAGGCACCAACATTGGTAAGCTACAGTTTGAGGATGAAGGTAGTATGAAATAATTTAAATTTTTCATTGAAAATAAGTATACCAAGCTCTGAGAATCTAGCTTTTGTTCCGAATGATTTAGGATTTTGTATGAATTTTTAAGGACCTTTGGGAGGAATGTGAAAACATTAAGTTAATGCTTATGGCATAAACATGGAGGTTAATTTTGAAACATCTTCTATTTAATTGCCTAGAATTTTGCCTTCAAATCGGAATGGCAGCCTTCTAACTGAAAAGGAAGCATTTAATTTCTTTGCCTTTAATTTGCTGTCCAATTTTACCCCCACCAGACTTCTTTCTTTACTGGTCACTAGAGAGTTTGAACCATTAAAAATTTCTGTGATATAAATAGCTAATAGTCTTCCAGGGCAGAGGTAGGAAGAGTATGTTTTATGTATACGTGTGTGTTGTCATTGATCTCTTGATCATACCATCACTGGTACTGAAACCTTTTGGTCTCTAGACCTCATTATTGTCTTACATATTCTGGAGATCCTAAAGAGCTTCCGTTTATGTGGGTTTTTTCCGTTTATATTTACCATAATAGAAATTAAAACTGGAATATTAAAAAACCCATTACATGTTAATCTAAAGAGCATTTTTGATGAAAATTAAATGTTTTTCAAAAGCATACAAAACTTGGTAAGAAGACCTGATTTTTACCTTTTTGCAGATCTAATTAATGTCTGACTTAATGGAAGACAATGGGCTTCTTATCAGCTTCTGCATTTAATCTGTTACCATATCACACGTGTAGCTTCTGGACAATACTAAAGAATGAAAGTGAGAAAAACAACTTTTAAAATTATTACTATGAAAATAGTTTTGACTTTGTGGAGTCCTTTTAGGGGACGAGGACCCCATTTGTCCCTGGACTACACTTTGGAAATCGCTATACTAATCATTCTTATGCGTAGAAAAAATGAGGCTTTCTTTTTTTTAATCAGCGCCAAGTTGATGAAACAAGATAAATTCTTCAATATTTCTTTCCTAGTAGTATGAGTATGTCTTGTCATTTAAATTGGTTCCACTTTTGAAAAAAAACCTATTTGAAATTCTGAAGGCCAAGTTTAGAACATATACATATGTGGGTTTATAAAACATGATTTCCTTTAATCTGATGATCCGTATTGAAAAGTGACGATACAGAATTTCTGTACATTGAACATTTTGTATGTCAGTAAATCTCTCTCTCAAAGCCCCTTAACGGATTTTTTTCACCAGCCCTCATTGATTTATAGTTCTTATTTGAGCTTAGTTTTACAGTGATTCATTTTTATGATTATTTACTTATTCCATAAATTGCTATAAATCTTACAGAATTCTTATGCATAAGTTTTTGTATATTTTTCTTTTTGTATCACACTTTCCTTTTTCTAATTATTATTTTTTATTTGCTTGTATGTGTGTTTTGTGTTTTTATTTTAAGCCTCACTTTTTTTTTCTTTTCTTTGTAGCTTCCAGGGTATGGATTGTGAACCAAGTTGGTTTTGTTTCACGTGTTCATTTGTGAGTTTGGTCGTTTGATGCCTTAAGCATTGATGTTGTAGATCTTTGCTGTCCAATAGAATGTAATACAAGACACGTGTAATTTTAAATTTTCTCATAGTCACGGTTTTTTTTAAAGTAAAAAACAGGTGAAATTACTTTTAATATATTTTATTTAACCCATTGTATCCAAAATATTGTTTCAACGTGTGATCAGTACAAAAATTTATGAGATAATTTATACTTTCTTTTTTGTACTAACTCTTCAAAATCTGGCATCCATTTTATACTTACAGCACATGTCAGTTTGGACTAGCCACATTTCAAGTGCTCCCTAGCCCTGTGACTAGTGGCTTATGTATTGAACAGCACAGATGTAGAGAGTAGCTACTCTGGTTAGGGCAGAAAAACTTGAAGAGCCCATAAAAGCTAGAAAATTATACTTGTGTGATGAGAAAAAAATGAAAAATAATGCCATTGTAAAATGAAGTCCAGTGTTTTGACTACCAGTACATCTCCTAATCTCTTATAAACTTACATTGTGATAAACCCTAGGGAGATGTGGGATCTGTAGGGTGATTTTGAGGGATATCAAGTTCCTTTGGTTTAAAGGAGCAAGAGGCAAGAGTTGGACAATGAAAGCCAAGATTGAGTGACCTCTGGTGGAGTGCCTTGCTCTGGGCTAGGCATTTAAGTGAATTCATTTAATTACCACTGCAACTCAATAATAAGGTGGTGATGATAATTCCTAATGTGTGGATGGAAACTGAAGTCAGGAAGTCAACTGAAATTCTCCAGGTCACGCAGTGGTAAGTACTAGTGAGCACTCTTAATTTCAAAAGTTTTGTTCTTTCCAACAGAATACAAATTTCTTTGTATTTTTTGCAAATCAGATTCTAGTTTTATCTCTATTTCTAACTAGTTGTATGACCTTGAAAAATTTCACCCATCAACCTTAGTGTCTTTATCAAGTTAGAGTTGGCCTGGGTCCTAAGAGACTTCACTGATAAGGCAGGTTGGGGTTTGAAGGAAGTGCTGTGGCTAAGGAGTAGGGTTTTTCCAGAGACAACCAGACTTTTAAAGGGTCAGGTCTATTATATTGGTTCCAGTGGCACCAACTGAAGGGGCATAATAAGCCCTAACATTATGGTGTCCTTAAGGGCCACATACTGTTCTCAAATCTTTATGTGTATTAATCCATGTAATCCTCACAGCAACCTGTGAGGAAGGTTCTACTGATATTGATGTTGCTTTTTACAGATGAGGACCTTAGAGCACAGAGAGGGTAAATAGCTTGCCCCAAAGTCACAGAGCTGGTAAGAGAAAGAACTGGAATTCATACATGGCACCTGACTCCACACCTGTACTCTTTAACTCACTATTTCCATTTAGAGATTAAATGTTGGTCAGTTAATCACTGAGTATTTGATCATTTTCTGCTTATACACATGCTTCCCATTAAAATGTAAAATACTGCTGCTGCTCTAAAGCTGTTAGTCTTACTGATAGGTGCACCAAGCTTTTTCATGTAGAAAAGAATGATATGTCCCAGCTATCACAAATTAGTTTTAGAAGTCAATTTAGATCAAGTAAGCTTGACAAATGCATTGCTAAGACTTGAAAAATAACTATAGTTTATTTCGTCTGCGTGCCTGCGTAAGTGCGTTATACCTCTGTAGAATAAGTGAGAATTTCATGACTAAAAATTTTGAGTTCATCGTGTTAAATGTTCTCAATTTTACAGATGCAGAGATAAGACCAAGAAGGTTTGGTAACTTAAAGTGTAGCAATTTCTGTCCTAAAACTATATTAGTTAGGAACCTTGATTATAATACAAGGAAAAAACCCACCTAAGGTAGTAAAAATGGAATTCATTCTAAGCATGGAAGGATTTCTCTTAGAACTCAGGGGCAGGAATAGAGCTGGGCCTAGCAACTGAGAAAATGAAGGTGTTGGGGGCACTCCCTGTCTTCTTGTCTTAGCTTTATTCTTTCCCAGTTCACTGGCTTTCTGTGATACTCAGCCCGCATGGCAGGCAGAAGTTGGTGCCCACAGCTGCTCTTTGACATGTTCCAGCTCCAGTCATATGCAGTCAGTGCACATCTCTTTTTCCGTTTTCTAAATTCTTGACAAGAGAGAGTTCATGTTGATTCCTATTTCTCACCCGAGTCTGACCTTAGTGACCGGACAGGATCACAGAGTGGAAGCCTGCCTGCTTGGAGTCCCCCTTAGTGGGCTGGGTGCCCAGAGAAGTACAGGTGCAGTCCTTATATTTTTAGGGTCTTTTGACTCCCAGTTTACCAGTCATTCTCCTTTTCTTTTTCTTTTTTCCTTCTTTGCCCTATGATGTTTCTACCATAGTAAGTATCAGGAACCTAGATTGCTTCTTTTGAGAAAGAATCGTTTCTCCTTTTATTTTTTTTAACTGTTAATTTTTTTATTCAAGTACAATTAACATACAGCCTTATATTAGTTTCAGGTATACAGTATAATGATTCAGCAATTTTATACATTTCTCAGTGTTCATCAAGAGAAGTATACTTTTAATCCTCTTTATTTCACCCATCCCCCCCCCAACTTCCCCTCTGGCAGCCACCAGTTTGTTCTCTGTATTTAAGAGTCTGTTGTCTCCTTTTTTCCTTGTTCATTTGTTTTTAAAATTCTGCATATGAGTGAAATCATATGGTATTTGTCTTTCTTTGACTTAACTTTACTTAGCATTATACCCTCTAGGTCCATCCTTCTTGTTGCAAATGGCAAGATTTCATTCTTTTTTTCTTTTTTATGGCTGAGTAATATTCTGACGTGTGTGTGTGTGTGTGTGTGTGTGTGTGTGTGTGTGTGTGTGTGATATAGCTCCACATTATTTATCCATTCATTAGTCAGTAGACACTTGGGTTGCTTCTGTATCTTGGCCATTGCAGATTGGTATAGCCACTATGGAAAACAGTATGGAGGTTCCGCAAAAAATTAAAAATAGAATTACCATATGACCCAGTAATTCCACTTCCGGGTATTTACCCAAAGAAAATGAAAACATGAATTCAAAAAGATAAATGTACCTCTAAGCTTATTGAAGCATAGTAATTCCTTTTAAAAATTTCCTTTAGATGGAACCTTTTTTCAGGAAGGTAAATAATAGCTGTTTGAGACTTTATCAGATAGTGATAGCTGTTGAATAGAGAGGGTTATTTTGACAGTAAGCGAAATATATGGTATTTTAGGCACTATCAAAATAACAGATTAATAAAACACAAAGCAGTCTACTCTCAAGTATATGAACGCTAATGTCTAGTCTTGTACTACCGACTCTCCATTAAATGTGACCAATATCTTGACAAGTCAGAGTGATAATTGGTGATCCTGAGAAAGATAATGAAATATCAAGTATTTCATCTGGTTTAATTTATTGTGTTTTTAAATTCCAGTTATTTTGAAAATTGATCATTAGCGTGATGTGGGTAGTCCTCTATTAACCATAATGTTTGATTATTCAGATACCACACTGTGTGAGTTCCTTTTGTTCCCATTATGCAGTGGTGTACATATGCCTCATATCACTTGGAAAATTCTAAGCTCTAATTCTAATTTTACCTTTAAAAATAATTCAGGGTAAAAACCTTAATAGTTTATTTAATTTTGAATGTATTAGTAAAGTTGTTCTGCCAAGCATTGCTTACAGAGTCTAAAATATTTTATATCTCTTTTCCAAATGATAAACAGCCCTCTTGTGTTCTGCTTTTCCAAAATGAAAGTATAGCTTTTGGATTAATGGAGTACTGATTAAAAACTTTATAATAATTTTACCTTGTGCGTACTTTGCTGTCTTAGGTAAGTAAACATGTCGTTTAATCAGTAAGACTTGAAGGTAAGTTAGGGACAAACTGGGACAAGAAGCACCTAGAATGCCTCTTGGTAAGATGGAGAATACGGAAGATAGAACTGATTGGGAGAGGGTAGAATTATGACTATTTTTAGACATGATGATTTTGAGATCCCAGTGGGGCACCCAGAAGTATCTAGCGGACCATTGACCATTTGGACAGAGATGGTCAAGGTATTGGTAAAGGTACGTGATAGGAGAAACCATGGGTTTAGATGAAGTCATTTAAGGAGACATAGTGTTTAGATGAGAAGAGAAAAGGTCTGAGAACAAAATTCTGGGAAACACCAGTGTTCATTCAAGAAAAATGAGCCCAGGGAGGAGATTGAGAAATAAGCAGCCCAGGAATAGGAAGACAATTGGGGAAATAGTGTCATGAAGCTGAGCAAGTGATAGCCTAGGGAAGAAGTCATGCTGCAGAAGGATTCTGAGAAATAGGGACTAAGATATAATCATTTGATTTGGCAATTAAAGTTTTTTTAATAGATTTTTTAAAATGAACTTTCAAAACAATAGTACACTTTTGTGGCAGGTAGATTAGAAAACACAGTTTAGCAAAAGGGAAAAAAATAGAACTGCTTGATATTCTACCATCCTGAGATAACCATTTTTAACATTATGGTATATTATCCTTTCAGACTTTTTTCTTTCTCATTAACAAAGGGTTTTTTTTAAAGATGACTTTAGACTGGGGTAACTGCTGAATCAATGGGTTAATAGGTCAAGAAATTAAATATAGGGTGTCACAGATAAAATATTGATGAAACAAAGTAGAAATATACAGTGATAGCCTACTCACAAGAGTGGAGAAGTAGTGCTTTTAGCATGGCCGTGGAAGCTGCCTTTTCACTGCCACATCAGAGGGCTCTGCCAAATCCAGGGTACAGTGGGGATTCCCGAAAGTCACATACCTCCATGCGTAACATCATACCTGGCGCACACGGAGACGCTCTTGCAGCAAGTAAAGGAGGAGGCATTGGAAATAGAGTGGGGAGATTGCAAAGGAAAGAACCTGGGAGATTGGTTGTAATACCAGAAGGTCTAAGCTGGAGAAGGACGGAAAGTAAAGTTTGGAAATGATAGGCCAAGTGAAAAGAGGGGCGAAGGTTAAGCCAGAGTGAAAAGTTGACAGTTTAGATTTTGGATGGGGACCGATTTTAGACTGGTGAGATCTAGCAGGTATGGGAATATAGTTTTAAAATGGGGGGAGGTTGTAGGAGTTGAGGTGGCCAGGAAAATTGGACTTCATAAGTTTTGTACGAGTGATCTTATGTGAACTTTGAAGAGGTGGAGAACACGAGCCTTAGCCAGGTGCCGAAGTTGTCCGTGAATGTGCGGGCAAGAGTCCTTGATCGGGATGTGGGTATGTGATCAGTGACAAGGAGCAGTAGAAGGTGGATTTTTATCTGAGTGAAAGGCCATGTTTTAGAAAAAGGACAGTAGAAACCTAAAAGAAGTCTTCGAAAGTAGGTTTAATAAGCTATAGAAGAATATTTGTTTGTATTTAAATCAGGCTGTAGAGATTGTGGCCAGCAGGAGCTGGCAGGGGAGTTTGTCTGCACTGAAGCGAGGCTCCACAGGGCACAGAGGAAACGGGAGGGAGGGAATTCGGGATGGGAGGAGGCCCCAGAGCTGTGTGAGGAGGAGAGCAGAGGAGAGGGGGCCCTTGGCCTGGCTGGCTAGGTGGGATGGAGGGCAGTTGTGTGAAAAGGAGAAAATTACTTTGCTTCATAAACAGTCCAATAAACTGAATTATTTATTCTGTTTAGGAGATCTAATTATCATTCCACTATCTTGGCTTCGTTTCTCTGATATGCAAAAATATGGTTTCATTCTCTTCAAAAATTATATATTTATATTTTAAATATAGAAGCAATGGGTGATCTTTGTTTTTTAGAACAAGGTTAACGAGGTAAGTAAAAAGAAAAAGGGGTAAACCTCCGTTTCTTGAAATCTTACTACCCAGGGATATCATTTTGGTATATATTCCTCCAGACTTTTTCTCATCTCAACATACACATGTGTATTTAATTTTGGAAAATACTCCGCGTGAACTGCAGTTGTCTGCTTCATTTTTTTTTCACATAACAATACCTAATAAACATCCTTTGTCAGAATAGGTAGATTGCTTCCATCGTTTTTAGTTGTAATAGTACTCCATTAGAGAACTACACCATATTTATTTAATAATCTGTTGTTGGGCTTTTGAATATTTTCCAGTTTTTTATTATAAGTAAGTCTAGAAAGAAAAATCTTGTGTGTACAGTTTGGCATATTTATCTGATTATTTCCTTTGGGTAAGTTCCTAGGTTTTTTTCAAGGTCAACAGTGGTACTTTTTGGTTTGATTTCTTTTACGTTGCTTTTTCTCATAATTTAACATTTGGCTGAAAAATCCTTTTTGTGTTGATAATTTGGGGACATATTGAAATACATTTGGTGAACAGTGTAAAATCAGTGAGCTAGGCATATATTGTTTGTAGGTTAACAATTTGCCATTGTTTGATAGATATGTAATAGATTTTTTTCCCCAAGTAGGGAAGCCAAAAACATTAGCCTGCAAACCTTTAGGTTGTTATTCTCCCGAAGGGCTTGTACATTTAAGACTTAGGCAGTGGAATTGAGATAATTATGAAAAACTGTTTAAGCTCTTAAGTTAATAATGTCTTCAGAATGCATGGAAATGATTAACACAGTTTTCTTTGATTACCTTTTTTTCCAGGTGATTCATGGCAGGGGACGTGGAAGGATTCTGTTCCTCCATCCATGACACCAGTGTCTCTGCTGGGTTCAGAGCACTGTATGAGGAGGGATTGCTTCTTGATGTCACTCTGGTTATTGAAGATCATCAGTTCCAGGCCCATAAAGCACTCTTGGCCACCCAGAGTGATTACTTCAGAATTATGTTTACTGCAGACATGAGGGAGCGAGATCAGGACAAAATTCATTTAAAAGGTCTAACTGCTACTGGTTTCAGCCACGTCCTTCAATTTATGTATTATGGAACTATAGAACTGAGTATGAATACTGTTCATGAGATTCTTCAGGCTGCCATGTATGTTCAACTTATAGAAGTGGTGAAGTTCTGCTGCTCTTTTCTATTAGCGAAAATCTGCTTAGAAAATTGTGCAGAAATTATGAGACTCTTAGATGATTTTGGTGTAAACATCGAGGGAGTCAGGGAGAAGTTGGACGCCTTTCTGCTAGACAACTTTGTGCCACTCATGTCCAGGCCTGACTTCCTGTCTTATCTGAGCTTTGAGAAGCTCATGTCTTATTTGGATAATGATCATCTGAGCAGGTTCCCAGAGATAGAGCTGTACGAGGCTGTGCAGTCTTGGCTGCGGCATGATAGAAGACGCTGGAGACATACCGATACCATCATTCAGAACATCAGGTTTTGTTTGATGACCCCATCCAGTGTTTTCGAGAAGGTTAGTGCATTTGAAAGCAATAGACAGGACTCATCGTTTAGTTAAGGCAGTATGTCTTTATAGGTAAGGTTCCCAGGCTTGGTCAGGAGCTAAAAAGAGAATAGTTTATAAGAATAGTTAATGGATAAGCAGTCTAATTTGCTGTAACTTGTGCATTTAGGTTTTTAAAAACACATTTTGTGGGTAAAACTTGAACCAGGTAGGTAGTAGAGTAGTTTTGTTTTGAAAGAACTTTTAAAGTTGAGGCATAATTATTTAACCCAAAATATTCCAAGTTTGCTTTAGCTTTTCTTTCTTTTCACAAAGTAATTAAGTCTGAACTGGGTCAGGCTAGCTCTATTTTTAAAAATTAATTTAAGTAATACATGCTGAAATTAGAGTTGAGAGGAGTTTTTGTAGTTTTGAATGATGTACATTAATGCAGTTTTGTATTCCTCTAAAATGTAGTGAGTAAACAAAATAGCTCTTGAAAAGCAGTAGGCCCTAGTGGTGATGCTTCCCTACCCTCACCTAGTTGATTTTCTTCCCTACTCTTAAGTAGTTCTGTTTTTCCCCTCTTTCACTATGAATACTAACTAAATTTAACCATAAAAACATGTTTATGTCTAAAACCATTGTTTTGGCATTTCTAACTAAATAGACTATTAATCCTCTGTCTACATTGATCAAACATCCCTGTGCACATTTTACCATGTAATAGTTCTGCTGTCTGAAAAGTAGTCTTTCTCTAAAACAGCCTTGGCCTTTTTGCATGCAAGCATATTTCATTTTTATATCAGAGTCTCACTTGTGATCCTTTCTTGCCGAAAGGAGAGAAAGCAGTTTCAGTAATTGCTTAACTTAATTGGTTTCTAATCACCTGGTTACCTCTGGGGCTCTGTTTACCTCTTGCATCTTTTCTTCTTTCTAGAAAGCACACTTAAAGCTTTGGTTCGACACCCTTCTTGTTAAATAGTTCTTCAGCTTTGGTTACCACACCTGGTGATACAACTATAATATTTGCAAAGGAGGGTTGTTTACACCATTTGAAAAATAAACAAACTTGAGCCTTCATATAACACTCAGCAGCCTGGCATGTCCCCCCGCCCCCCCACCCTCCAGAATGCTATGAAATGTCATTAACTTATACTTTTAATAGAGAACCCAATTTTATGGGACTTTATCTTTATTCTCAGAATGTACTTGATCTGGCAGAAATAATTGAAACTAAAGAATACATTTCTTAATTACTTTTTGTTGGTTGGTAATCAGCCCTACATCACCTATGTAAATCATTTGTCTCTGATTTGATTTTTTTTCTTACTATAGTTTTTATTGCTCTCTTTCCCTGGGGAATCCTGTTTTGTCTTTATACATTAAAAGCAAAAGCTCTCCCACTACTAAAACAAAAACCCTCCAACTTTAGTTTAGTTGGAAGTACTGGTGAAATAAGAAAAAATTTCTCCTTTTGTGGGACAATATGATGGATAATTGTTAGCAGTAAATGATTTTTAAGTGCTGAGTGCAGAGCCCTTTTATATTCTAATTACTAGTTCAAGTGGTCAATAGTGACAGTGGCTGAAATGAACATTAATACCGTCGGGTAGTTTTGTAAATTATATGAAACATCACTGTACCTTCTGATGGATTTTGTTTGCTTATATAGCATAGGAGGTAGTTATTCACCACTGGCCAGGTATTGGGTAGATCTCCTCAGAAGAAAACTGTTAAGGCTTCCTTCTTGAGTTGATTTCTTGGGAAAACTTAATAAGGCCCTGGCCACAGAGGCATCTTTGTTTTTTGTAATATAACAAAAATCTTTTAGTTTTATTTTAGAAATACTGGTAAGATAAATGGAAGGTAGTCAGTGATTCTTGTCTTAGCGATGTATGAGAGTTAATGCTTATCAAAGGAATTCTTTTATTTTAATTCCAGTAGAGTTTAACATACATTGTTAGTTTCAGGAGGAATGTATGGCTTTCTAAATTTTGAGAAACACTACGTTAGGCAGATTTTTGAGAGCTTATCTCTAGAAATAAAACTTCATAAACCAAACTAAAATGGAAAATTGGGTTGGGAAATAAGAATTTGAACTATTTTGCACCATGCTATTTTGAGCTCCCTTGAAAATAGGGCCCATCTCTTTTTCCTTTATTTAGTATGCTGCAGGTCTCAAACAAAGCCATTTTAATATCCATTATATATGCATGGTGCCAGAAAGGGCACAGAAATAAAGACATGTTACATCTGTGCTGGTCCTTTTTTAGTATGAGAATCTACATGGGGAAAAGTGTAGGCAGTTTTGATTTGTGGTTTTATCCTATTTGCTGAACGTCTGAAACATGGAATATTGATAGGCACTTTTTATTTTTAGCTTTAAATTATTAAAAACTTCTTATGACTTTCTAAACATAAACTCTGGAAGAATAGTGGAATGTTGACCAATAAACATATCCTGTAGGTTAATATTGTTATCTTCTTGCCACTTTGGCTTTAGCTACCTAAAACCATTTCAAAGAATGTTGTAGACATTATGACACTTCATCCCTAACTGAGCGAGCAGCTCGTCTCCCAAGAGTGAGGAAATTCGACATAACCATAATATTGTTGTTGAAATTAACGATCATTCCTTAATGTCCTGTAATAGGCACTTCATTTTCTGATTTTTCTCGCTTGTCCCCTAAATGTCTTTTTTTGCTTTTTTTTTTTTTTTTTTTTTTAGGATTTAATCAAGGTTCATACAGCATATTGGGTTATGACGTCTCCCCCTTTTTTTTTTTTTAAAGATTTTATTTATTTATATGACAGAGGTAGAGACAGCCAGCGAGAGAGGGAACACAAGCAGGGGGAGTGGGAGAGGAAGAAGCAGGCTCATAGCGGAGGAGCCTGATGTGGGGCTTGATCCCACAACGCCGGGATCACGCCCTGAGCCGAAGGCAGACGCTTAACAACTGTGCCACCCAGGCGCCCCTGATGTCTCCCTTTGAATCTAGAACTCTCTCCTTTTTCTTGCGTATGATGAGGATATTCAAACAAAAAAGTTGGATGAATAGTATAATGGATACCTGTGTAGCTGTCACCTAGATTCAAGAACTGTTAATATTTTACCATATTTGCTTTATCTAGATCTTTTTTCTTTGCTGAACCTTCAAAAATAATTTGCAAACATCATAATACTTCATCCCTAAAAACTTAACATGCCTCTCCTACGAATAAGGACTCTTTCCTACCCAAGTTTAATGCCATTCCATCTAGGTAAATTAACAGTCATATCATCTAATAACTAGTCCATATTCTAATTTTCCCATTTCTCAAAATGCCCTAGAATCTAGTCGTTATTTATGCATTGCTTTTGGTTATCACGGCTGTCTAATCTTTCTTATTCTTGAACAGTCGCCCACTTTTTTTCTTTTTGAGAAAGATCAGATCACTGATTGTCTTAGTGTGTCCCACAGTCTGGATTTATCAGATTATTTCTTTGTGTTGGTGTTAACTTAGTTCCTCTTTTTCCTTACGTGTCCTGTTAACACATCTACTTTTCAGCATTGTGTTTTTTTTCAGGAACAGTTAGAGGAAAATATTGTTGTAATGCTAAAGAAGTCTTGGCACTTAGCAACTCTAATCAAACTTAGAATTTACCATTCTTTTTTGTGTTAGGAGGCCCAGTCCTATGACTAAGATAATCAAGAATTTTATTCATAGTGTTCTGTTAGATTTCTTTTAGATTCTTAAAAATTTCCCTCCTTTTTAAAAAAAACTGAGAGCCTTTCCACTCAGTTTAATGGGATTAAAACTAGCTGAAGTCAAGATTAAAAGATTACTCACTAATAAAAAAATTAGTGTGTATCTATGACTCTAGAACTGCGCTGTTCAATACAGTTACTGCTTGTGGCTACTGAATACTTGAAATGTGGCAAGTCTGAATTGAGAGTTCAAAAATTAGGAGGACAGAAAGGGTATAAATGACCTCAGTACTCATTTTTATATTGATTATAGTTTGAAATGATATTTTGGGTATACTGGGTTAAATAAAATACATTATAAAATCAACTTCACCTTTTTACTTTTTTAAATGTGGCTACCAGAAAGTGTAAAATTAATCATTGGCTCACATTTGTGGCTCTTTATATTTCTGTTGCACAGCGCTGCTCTAGAAGTTCAAGGAGTGAGTTGTTCATTAGAAACACTCTGAATATGCATGTGGTAAACAGCCTTTCTCACATATTAAACCCTTCTCCTGGTTTCTCAGCCATTTGAGATGTTCTGCACAGTTTAGTGTTAAATGAACTCACCTCCCTAACTATTCTGTAGAGTAGCTGATGAAGTTAACTTGCGTGTAGCATCTCTTTGTCAGGGTCTTTACCCTGGCCTCAGGAAAATAAAAAGCAAGTGAACAAAGCTTAGTGGAAGAAACGTATATAGACTTTAATTCTTCCTTTGGTAGTAAGGAACAGATCTGAGCAGAGGCTTCATAGTGAGGGAACAGGGCATTCCGCCTCTCCGCAGGGAATAGCCCTCCTTCATTGCCGGAACCTGAATCATGCCCTCAGGCTTTGCTGAAATCTTTGGGTTTATTCTTCTGCAATATCTTTCCCCATCGTCCTCTACTTTTCTCCCCAGCTGAAAACAGACAGTCTTAACTTTTGTATGGAGTACTCTATGGGACCATCACCAAAGAGATCATGACTTCTAAATGTCCTCTTGGAGTTCCTTAGAAGCAGTGATTCTACTTAACACCTTATATATGTCAGATTGTGCCTCAAGTGCTCTACACGAAGGTAGAGTCTACAGGTTATTTCCATTTTATAGATAAGAAAAGAGGCTCAGAAAGGTTAGGAATCTTATCCCAGAACAAGCGGCACTGCTCAGAGTGGAACCCAGGTCTACTTACTTCCCAGTCCAAGGGCTTCCTGTGATAGCTGCTGGAGCAGGGGGGAAGAGGACCCTGAGGTGCAGAAGCATGCATTTAACCCTCTGGCCCAACTTGCGTCCTTTAGAAGTTGTTATATAGTCATGAAAATTCCAGTGTGTGTGTGTGAACAAAATATAGCCTGAGAAATTTAATGGCACTGAAAAAAGTTACAAGGTGTGGGAAAACTTCCAGATGTGCAAATCCAATTCTGGGGATTTCAATGTATAATCAAAGAAAGCTGAAAATAAATGTAAAGATCTTGTCCTTTTAATATAGTTGTTGAAGAGTTCTTAGGATTCCTTTTATCTGTAGTGGATTCCCAGTTTTAAAACTAGACTTCATTTTCAGTTTTTACTGACACAAATGTCTGTGGCATGGATTTTTTTTTTTTTACTACCTCTGTGGGTCTTTGCATCTGTTAACAGAGATAAGGCCTGACATTTGTCATTTTGAATGTCAGTGATGTGAAGATTTAAGTAGTTTAAACCTTGCTTTCTTTGGGCTTTTGATTTTTAAAACACAATTACTGCTTTATTGAAAACATTTTATGAAGTAAATGTATATTTGGCAAAATGCTATTATACTTTTTTTGTATAGAGAAGATCTTTTTAGCAAAATTGTTAAATTATTCATTAAAATACCCATATGTTGATTCTTTAGTACAGTGACATTTTAATATTTTCGAACCCAGGGCATCTTCAGTATCATAAATATGCATAAGGTAAGGGCATACCAATGATCCCCTTAGAAATTGTATTAATCATAATCATAAAATCTTCCAGTTTTTCAAAAGGAAAGAAAGTCTTTCAGTCCTGTAAAGATTAAAAAAACACATTTGTTCAGCTTATAATTAGGCTTTTACAGTTGATTTTTCATTGGCTGTTTAGTAAGGGCGCAGATTATAAAGATGTATTCTGCTTTATTCCTAATGTTTTATAAATCAGCTCATGATATTCAGACTCCCTAGTGTGTTTTTGTCCCTCATATACTAAATGTAGTTTATCATATTCCCCCAAATTTGAATTTATGTAACTTTTTTTTTTAAAGATTTTATTTATTTATTTGACAGAGATAGAGACAGCCAGCGAGAGAGGGAACACAAGCAGGGGGAGTGGGAGAGGAAGAAGCAGGCTCATAGCGGAAGAGCGTGATGTGGGGCTTGATCCCATAACGCCGGGATCACACCCTGAGCCGAAGGCAGACGCTTAACTTTTAAAGAGCAAAGCTGATGTTTTAGTGAGAAAAAAGTTCTCTTTTACTGAGAATATATTTGGATTTAACAAACCATATCTGCATTTTATGAAAGCTTGTTACAGAAACTTTTACAACTTTGGGATGATTTTGATAGTCTTCTGAAAAAACACAGCTTCATTATTAATAAAAATTAATCCTAGGATCAGAATAAAAAATGCTTTAGAAGAGCTTCCTAATACTCTTTTTAAAAAAAGTCTTAAGGTGCAGAATTTGTGGCTTTAAAAGCTACATGTTAAAATGGGGATAAGGCGTATTATACTGACCTTGAAACAGAAAGAATTCAAGGATTACAAATTAAGTGTCCAAGTATACCTTGGATACTTAAGAACGTTGGTAGCCCTTGGAACTGGTCTTCACAAAACACTGATAATCTTCCAAATATTTTCTCCATTAGCATAGTTGATGTAGATAGCATTAATGCATAAGTAAATTGATTGTCCTTAATGTCATGCTTGGATGGTGCGATATTCTGGTTAATTGAGGTACAGAGCACTTGTAATGACATTGTATGGGTAAGGATGCATCTGTGTCAAGTGTAGGTGCTATATGCCCTCCAGAATTCCTTTACTTAGGTACTGTGACATGTTTTGACTAATCGAGCACTTGAGCGATCCAAAATTTCTGTCCAGACCATTACCTGTAGTGTTACCACAGTTTAGTGGAAAACTCAAAAAAAGTTCAATTATTTCTAATAACTTCAGCTACAGCCAGACAAATCTACAGGAAAAAACAAATTTGCTTCTAACCCTCACTGAAGTACATGAGAAACATAAGCAGTGCCGTATTTGACAATACAAATATTTTGTTTTGTTTTTTTTACAAAGGCGATAACCTAGATTTCAAATGTGAAGTTTGTTTAGAGTTCCTAATAAGTTTGAGTTGTTTTTGAAAAAGTTTAAAATCCCCTTCATATATTAAATAGTACTTATACAGCTATAAACTTGAAATGGCTTAAATTTAACAATCAGCTCACTTGCCCCTTGGAGTGAAAGCACAGAGATAAGCAGGTTTTCTGGTTGAAACTTACGTGAATAGGTTAAGCAGACTTTTCACAGTTCGCTTAGTGTCTTTTTCTGTATCGGTCTCCTTTTTGCCTCCCCCCTCCTCCCCTGCCCTGTGGACTTGAATGATTGTAATTAACACGTGCGCCCAGTTCTTTAAAAATCACCCAAGGGTTTTTCTCAAGTCTTGGACCTTTTATGTATAGAAGTAGAGTGCTCTTGTTTTCTGCCTTTGACTTGCGTGCGTTCATCCCAGGTTCGCTGGTTTCTGGAGGGTGCGATGATTAGGGTGTTGACTGCTGTTAGATCCCCTGGGAGAGAGACTTTGGTGGGGGGTGTATGAAGCAGGAAGGAACCCACTGAAAACGGAAGTTTACAAATTCAATCTTGCTGATGTTCCTTTTAAATAAAGTAAATGGGAGATGAAAATAGAAGCCTAAAATTGGAAATTAGCTATGAAGTAAAAGTGAAGGAAGAGATGGAGTACAGACAGCTATATTGACTTGTAAAAGAAGAAAAATTTTTTAATGAACGGAGGAAAAAGGAGAGAAACCAAACGATAAGCAGAAATCAAAGAAGATCAAAGAAGTCAGAAAATGGAGAGTAGGAGCCGGAGAGGAACAAGGGCAAATACTAAGATTTTAGGCTTTAAAGTTTTAATTCTCAAATTTAATATTTACTCAAGAAATGTTACATGTCATGGGTAAGCCTTGCTCATTCAGAAGTTAGTTTTAGGATTAAACCTTTTTGGCTTTCCTTCTGTTTTACCATATTTTTAAATAAAATTACAATATTTACATAGTTGAGAGTATTTCCATAAATAGGAAAAATTCTAGAATTTAGTTGTGCCATCTAAATATTACTATAATCACATAATACGATGGTCTTAAGGGGCTTTCTAGAAATTACATCATTTTCTACCTTTTAGGCTTGTGCACACTTAATTTCTAGTGGTGTTCTGTGACTATTGTGCTGAAATTGGAAGGAAATTAGACTTTCTGAGCATACTTATTTTTGAACAACATATTTTTCACTCTAGAAAAGTTGAAGGGAGAGAGGACTAACCAAATTGTGCTGGAACTCATATTAGAGTATTATCTTGAGGAGGTCCTCTCCCCTCACCCCCATTTATGCTGGTTACCTGACTTCTGAAGTTCTGTTCGGTAATTTAGACTGTTGGCTGCTTGAAGAAAAGAGGATAGGTAAATCCTTATTAAAATTTGTCTTTACTGTTTGGCATTTGACTGCAATTACAGTATTACTGAGAGGATTTGTGCTTAGCAGGAACTGATTTTTTTATAGCCTTATCCTTGGTCATTAACTCCATTTTTCAGGACAAAGGGATTAATTAAAGGTATTTTGCACCTAGCTTTTTTGTGATGGTTTTAACATAAATCAGTATAAGCTTCAGTTCTGAGCATGATTTTATAAATAGACTTCTCATACCAGGGTGGATGCTTTTGTAACACAGCACATGAAGACTGCTCCACAATTTGCTGAATATCAAAATAATACTAAATGTAGCTGTGGTTCCCAAAGGTATAAATTGTTTTAGTAAGTGCTTTGTTTCTGGATATTTCTTTTGAGCAGATTGGATAATGGCGCGGGACGATAAAACTGATAGCCAGGACTATCTTCCTTCCACATGACACAGACTCACTCATCTTTCTGATAATTAGGTTAGCATTTTTGGATGTAGAAAGGGCCAGGGGTGTCTTCATGCAACTGATTCCTTTTGTAAGGGGAAAATATGTAAACCAGAGGCTTGGCCATAGTCACACAGTGACTTAGGGACAATGTCAAGCCTAAGACCTGAGATCTTTTGAGTTCAGGGATTATCCCAGTCCCCAGTGGCACCTGCCTCCCACACTGACAGATGAACTAATGAGACATGGGTTTTTTGTTTTGTTTTTTAGTATAAGCATATTGGGCATTTAAAAAAAGGTGAAATAGCTGATAATATCTTAAATTGGCTGGCTGAAGACCTAAAATAATTTTAGACTGTAGCCAGCTATTTTTTCTTAAATATTTTTTTTTCAGTAATTTCTCCACTCAGCATGGGGCTCGAACCTACAATTCCGAGATCGAGAGTCACATTCTCTACTGGCTGAGCTAGCCAGGTGCCCCAGACTGTAGCCAGTTTTAGTAGATTTTTTAAATTGCAGATTTTTAATCAAATAATAAGCTCTGTGGAAATAGCTGTTTTAGTTACATTGTCAGTTCCATTTTAATTCTCAAAATTCAGAGTGGTATATACGAATTACCTTTAAAAGTTAAAAATTTAGTGAATGGATGATATAACATTTTGACAGCAGAGGGAGAAACATGACATTTTTGCCAAGTGGTAATGGCTAGCTGTTATTTTTTCGACTTTATATATATTTATAGGAACCACATTCAAAATTAGTAATTTCTCACATTTTCTCCTTTATATGCACACACACAATTACATTAAACTAAAAGAAGATCAGAGGAAGAAATGGCCAATTTAAGATTTTCAGATCACTGTTTTTAAGAGGTAACAAACTTTCATTTTGTATTCAGTGTAAGAGAAAATGCTTTCTTGTAATATAATTTTTAAGTATCGAAGTAAGAAAAGTGATAATGAATATATTCTAAGTGTTAAAACAAGACAGTTTTTTTTAATCCTATGAAAGGATAAGGAAAGTAGTTCTTTACATGAAAGAAATGTCATTTTCCGCCATATCTGCTTTTGGAAGCACCTGATCTACAGATGAACTGTTATGTGAGGAGTGAATGATGGGAGAAATGCTTAAAGATGAGCCACATGTTTCTTTTTTGATAGCTCCCTTTGTCAGTGCATTCAAATGACTCCTTTCACTTATCTCTCTGCTTTTTGTTTTAAAGCAGAGTATATCTGTAATTACTTTGTCCAGGATTATCAAAGAGGCATTGATTCCCCATTTCTCTAATGAAAGAAGAAACTAATTATGCTTATTGATACTGTCTGGTTTTAGAGGAAAATCGTAGCTCTAGGAAAAGGGCAAGGTAGATCTAGAACTTCTGGCTGTGGCAGAGAAGAGGAGCTAAATTTCGTTGGTTAGAAGACGTTTTACGGTGTAATCAACTGTCTCAAAGGCACAGCTTCCATTATTGGGGGCCTACAGGTAGAACAGGCTGGATAAAAATATGTAGCTGTGATGTGGATTTTTTTAAAAGATTTTATTTATTTATTTGACAGACAGCCAGCGAGAGAGGGAACACAAGCAGGGGGAGTGGGAGAGGAAGAAGCAGGCTCATAGCAGAGGAGCCTGATGTGGGGCTCAATCCCAGAACGCCGGGATCACGCCCTGAGCCGAAGGCAGACGCTTAACGACTGAGCCACCCAGGCGCCCCTGTGATGTGGATTTTAACATACAGTTGAAGTAACTTTTTAAACTCTTTGGAACTTGGGTTTCAAAGGAACACAATAGAATGAATGGAGAAGAGGACAAAGGGACCTGAAGGTTGGGTAGAAAATGAGAGACAGGAAAATGACTGTAAGAAGAAGTTAAGGTGACTCAGTTCGATGGAATCTGTAAGAGCCTGAGTTTGGAAGGTGGAAGGTTGTCACACAGGCCCTGGTGCCTCGTCGTCACATGATGCCAGCACCCCTCTCCGGAGCTCCTGATACAGGGTCACACCTGGACTACCTCCACTAGCAGGAAAGCTCACTGGCTCCATAGAGGTAGACAGTCCTGACTTGGGGAAAATATGTACCCATACCCTTCTTACTGTAGTCCTTGTAAAAAATCCAAGTACAGACCTGTATAGAACCTGATAAGGGGCAACTGTATGTTGTATGTGTATATATATGTTTTCCTCTGAATACACTGCCAGCTGTGTAAAATAGTCCATTTTTTGAGAATATTCTATATACTCTTCTGCAGTTTTTATCATTTGACATTTTGAACATCTGTGTTAGTGCATGTGGATTAACCTCATTCTTTTTAATGACTGCATATGGTGAGGACTGCATACAAGAGTTTATCCAACCAGTGTCTTATTGATAGATATTTGAGTTGTTCCCAGTTTCTATGCTCTTATAATAATGTGATGAACATCCATTATCTTGACAGTTCTAATTACAAAGCTTTTCCCTATGCTGGCCTAAAATTTTCCTTCTAACTTCCACTGACTGATCGTGAAAACGGTTGCCATCTTTCTCCTGAGTCTTCTCTTGAGTTTAAACATTCCTCGTCAGTTTTACCATTTTTTTCCCATGGTTTGGATCCTTTTGCTGTCTTCGGGATGTGGTCCACTTTGTGATGTCTAAATTATAGCGATGGGACTCAGCCCTCTTAGCTGTGGTTTCACCAAATGGAGAGCGTGGGATTGTCTGTTTGAATTCAGTCCATGATTTTATTCTGCCATATCACATTGTTAGTTCATATTGAGGATAGTCAGAGCTTTACATTTGGAGCTCACAGATCCCTGGAGTATTTGACAAAAGCTGTGGACTTCCCACCATCTCACCTTACCTCCCCCTCTCCCCCCGCTGAATGCATTAACCCAATTATTTCTACAGTTCTAGGTGGTTCGTGGGTCCCTGGTGTTCCTCTTTATCATTAGACTTGTTGATTACTTTGCCAAAGTCATAGGTTCTCTCATTCTCTACCAGTTCTGCTACATCCTCAGACATTCTGCTGGAAGTGGTCCAGTCTTGGCATTGCTGGGTGAGTCCCTGCTGCCTCCCAGCGCATAGCGCTTTCTTATCGCAAGTGGTGTTTTTTAACAATCCAGATCAGCCTTAGGCTAACCAGTCTCTAGTTTGGAAGTCTGGCTACTAGTCCTTTCCCATTCTTCATGATTCCACACAGATTACGGAAAGCAGTTAAGCAGCCTTATCTGTGAAGCCTCTCAGGATCCCAGGATGTGATTTTGAGTCAAATGACTTGAACATAGAGTATCTATCTAGTTTTTCTTTTTTATTCTCAGCCGTCTTGGATTTAAGTTTCTTCTTAGTCATTGTGTTTGATATTCAGATTAGAAAGAATAAAACATCCTTAGCCAAGAATGGAAATAAAATAGGAGAAGGTATTTGTCCTTGTTAATATTACATTAACCACCCCATCCTGGAGGGGCTTCACTTTTGCCTCTACTTCTTTGTACTTTAACCTCTAAGATGCCGTGTATTCATTATCTGGCACTTCAAGTCACAGTTCGTCCCGAGGCTTTAGCCTTGTTCACAATATTCTTATAGCTCCATTTCACCCTTTGTAATACTTGTTATATATGCTTGTTTTTTTTTTTACCATCTGTTGTAAGTGTTTTTTTAACATCTGAATTCCAGAAAGCTCTCTGCGCAGCACATCAGATTTTTTAGATACTTTCCCCTTTTCTTCCCCTCATCAGTGTGTTTTGCAATTATGCAGTCAGCATTATGCTTTTGAGAGCCTCCAAGCCTTCTTGAGCTTCTTTACACAGTTTCCGATCTTGGAATTGATCCTAATTTTCCTTTAAAAAACCTGAAATCTGCCTATCCAATATGTGCAGCATTCCCCTTCCCTTCTCGATCTCCAAATGACATGGCTGCTTTCTGTAAAGCTGCTTCCTCCTTGCATCTTACCAGTCATATTTTATTGCGGAGGATTAGGTCCAAAGTAATAGTTTCTCTTCTTTCTCCTCTTATTTCTGAAAGACTGAATTTTTATGCAGACTGAAAACACATCATCAGATGCATTGACTTAGGCTGACGCTTCTACAGATGTCCACTGGTCAGTGATAGTAGCTAATAACGGCTATTATTTGTTGTACACTGCCACATGACAGGCACTATATTGTCCTTTTCACAGAAATGATCTTGCTTGTCTCCTACCTTAGGGTTATGAGGCATAGGTGCTATTATTGGTTTCCCAGTAGTACAGATAAGGAAATGGCTATAAGGATGTTGAGTTACTTGTCCAAGATCCCACAACTCAAGTGAGTGCCAAAGTTGGATATTTTCTAAACCGGATTCTTAATCGCCATACTGGGCAGCTTGACGTGGTGCTTAATTACAGTGCTGGATGGGATTCTGTTACTTCAAAAACCTGTGTAGCTCTCAGGCCACTGGCTGTGCATAGTAGGTGCTTAAATATTTAATTTGAGGTTTATGTTTCTTGTTGATTTCCAGGGTATTGCCTTTTAGCTCTTGCAAATTAGAAAAAGATGAGAAAAATGGGTGAGGCACACTATTAGGCAATTCATAGAAGAAATGGAAAGATGAAAAGATGCTCATTTTTCCTAAGCAAATATATTTTTGATGGTTTCGAGAGATCCAGTTTTTAAATGGCAAGACTTTTTGTTTATAAATATGATACATGAAAAAAAATGCAAAGATGTTTGTGAAGTTTCAGAGATAATCACTATTAACAAAGGCATGCATACACAAAATCTTACTTAATTGGGCTACCAGTGTACTATTGATTTTTAAAAACTGAGTATATTGTGAACATCATTCCATGTTAATAAACACTCAGTGATGATGGCTGTACAGGTTTCCATTGTTTCTCATAAGAGATTGGAGCTCACTTCATTTCCTTCGTTCTGTGCCTTTTTATATGTGAAGTAAAAGTAGAGGATGAGATTTCAGATCTTATATTTTTTATTGTATGTCTGTTTATTGAAATTACTTCTTTACTATTATTCATTATTTGATCTCTTCCACACTTACTGTTTTGCCAGGAAGAATGAGGTTGGATGCCCAGTCATTGTGATCCATACGATTGATTCTTTGTTTCAAGAACCATTATACTACCTTTTCTTTGAGAAGGCTCATTAGGCTAATTCATTGAACATGTATGCTAAGTGTTTTAATAAATGAGTTTGTCATTTAAAGAGTTTTCTAATGAGTAGTGGAAACTGTGCAGTAACCTGTTGGAAATTGAGCTTTGGAGCAAGACTGTCCTGGTTCAAGGTTCAGATCCCAGCTCTACCAGTTTTAGTCACGTAAACAATCTGGGCAAGTCACTTAAGGTTCTACACCTCAGTGTTTTCATCAGGAAAATAGGGATGATCATTAGTCTCTCACGGGAGGAGTAATTTAACTTGAGATATTACACGTAAAGCCCCAGTGAAGTGTTGATGTCCATTTTTTTCTCTTTTATGTAGCAAGACAAGGAATTCTCAACCTTTTTTGTGCTGTTTACCCTTTCGCTAGCCTGGTGAAACCCACGGAGGGACCCCTTCTCAGAATAATGATTTTAAATCCATAAAGTTAAATGCTTGGGATTACAAAGGAAGCCAATTATATTGAAATACAGTTATCAAAATACTTAAAATACATTTGTGATCCTTTCAGACTTTTTTTGGACCAAGGTGGGGAGTCAATGAGAAAGATAGGAAAGAGGGAGGAAAAAGAGAGGTAGGAAAGGAAGCTTCTAAAGAAATATCCTGGTGCCAGCTCCCTCCCAGGCAGTCAGCCCGGATTTGCCACAGGCTCCTAGACCTTTCTACCTCAGCATCCTACCAGCAGTTCAGATTGATCACTAGTGAAGCAGAATGCCTCTCCAGTGTCCCTTAGTGATACCACTCTCCAGAGCGCCGCAAATCTAAACCCTCGATCAATTCGGGTCCTCACTTTTGTACTCTCTCGCTACTTCATATCGGTCACGTGCTTCTGCCTATTTTCTCTCTCTCAGTACCTGATTTTCCTGTTGAAATGAAAGGCTCTCACCTCATCCTTGTCATTATGATACAGGCTTTTTCTTCATGGTTATCCAGCTTCCTACCTCTTCCACAAGGGAGCCTGTGAGTGTTTCGGGCCAGTTTGGTATGTTCCATATCTTCAGGTCACTCCCATATCACTCAGAGATGTGCTGTACACTCTCATTCCCAACCTCATTTACTTGTTGGCAAATCTGTATTTATTTTCATTTCCCCAAACATATCCGAAGTTGTTCAAGGAAACAGACCCCATCTGATACTTAACATTTTTATTTCCCTGTAGAACTTAGCATGGTACTTAAAAGTGCTTCATAAGATCTTGGTATAAAAAAATCACAGTGAGATAGTTCCATCTCCAAAAACAAAAAGGAAAAAATTGGACCTTGTCTCCTGGATTATGGTTGTAGGAGTTGATAATACCCAACTAAGTCTTTCTATCAAAAACCCACTGAGAATTTTGTGTCTATTTAAATTTTTACTAACTCACTAACTTGATTGCCCAAGTTATTCAGTCATGGTTGCTCTGACAGTGTCCTTGTGGTTAAGGAAGCCATGGCCGTGATTCTCTCTCCTGTGAAACCTCTGTTTGTCCTTACAACCACCACTTGTATCCCAGGGCCTGACATAGAATAAATAGATGATTAGTACATTTGCTAGAGGAGTTTAGCTTGGGCCTGGAAAATAGCTTGTTTACTTTTAAAAGGCTTGGGGATGTGCATAGATTATTACAAAAACCAATATGATAATAGCTTTGTTTAAAAAAAAGTATGTGATCTTAATAGGAGAAGCAGTTTTAGTACAGTAAGCCTCAAATCATACACTAATCACCTTAAGTTGGCTTTGATATTTTGTTTGCCGTTGATGTTCTTTCTTTTGGTTAAATTCTTTTACTTGTATTCTTAGGTTAAAACATCAGAATTTTATAGATACTCCCGACAGCTGCGCTATGAAGTTGACCAAGCATTGAATTACTTTCAGAACGTTCACCAGCAGCCTTTGTTGGACATGAAATCAAGCCGCATCCGCTCTGCCAAACCCCAAACTACAGTATTCCGAGGAATGATTGGACATAGCATGGTTAACAGTAAAATCCTTCTCTTAAAGAAACCAAGAGTCTGGTGGGAACTGGAGGGCCCACAAGTTCCTCTGCGCCCGGACTGCCTTGCTATCGTCAATAACTTCGTGTTCTTGTTGGGCGGGGAAGAACTGGGCCCAGATGGCGAATTCCATGCTTCTTCCAAAGTGTTCAGGTATGACCCGAGGCAGAACTCTTGGCTTCGGATGGCAGACATGTCAGTGCCACGTTCAGAGTTTGCAGTTGGTGTTATTGGGAAGTTTATTTACGCCGTAGCAGGCAGAACCAGAGATGAGACTTTCTATTCAACTGAGAGATATGACATCACCAATGATAAATGGGAATTCGTGGATCCTTATCCAGTTAACAAATATGGACATGAAGGGACAGTGCTCAATAACAAGTTGTTTATCACCGGTGGAATCACCTCATCTTCCACCTCCAAACAAGTGTGCGTGTTCGACCCCAGTAAAGAAGGGACCATAGAACAGCGGACCAGGAGAACGCAAGTGGTTACCAACTGTTGGGAGAATAAGAGCAAAATGAATTACGCAAGATGCTTTCACAAGATGATTTCTTACAATGGCAAGCTTTATGTCTTCGGTGGTGTCTGTGTGATCTTAAGGGCCTCTTTTGAGTCTCAGGGATGCCCTTCCACAGAAGTGTACAACCCAGAGACTGATCAATGGACCATCTTGGCATCCATGCCAATTGGCAGAAGTGGCCATGGTGTGACTGTGCTGGACAAACAAATAATGGTTCTTGGAGGCCTTTGCTACAATGGTCATTACAGTGATTCCATCCTCACTTTTGATCCGGAAGAAAACAAGTGGAAGGAAGACGAGTACCCGCGGATGCCCTGCAAGCTGGATGGTTTACAAGTGTGCAACCTGCATTTCCCGGAATATATACTGGACGAGGTCAGACGTTGCAACTAATGACATCTTTCTCCCTTTAA
This sequence comes from Ursus americanus, assembly GCF_024610735.1. Classification (NCBI taxonomy): domain Eukaryota; kingdom Metazoa; phylum Chordata; class Mammalia; order Carnivora; family Ursidae; genus Ursus; species Ursus americanus. Next base: position 103,429,755 of record NC_142164.1, read on the forward strand.
AAAAAGCCAAACAAAAAAATTTGTTTGTGACAAAGTAGTTAATTAAAAAAACGTAAGGAAAAACCTCACCAGTTTTACTATCAAAGCCATTGGTCTAATATCGTAAAAAATTTTTCATTCTGTGCTAGCATCCTTTTTTTTTTCTTTTTAGTGGCCTCAAACTCATGCAATAAGTTCATTCTAAGCGCTAGCTCTTGAAACTACTTCCAGAAGCAGTTTAATAGAGTGATTCACTTATCTGGGAAGTTGATTTTATGCTTTAAACATTTCTTTCAGATGTCAGCGTAGGAGTCCCGCATCTTCTAAGAGAAGACCTGATAAATGTCACTGGATGTAATTTCGGTTCCTATCTCGATCTGAAATCTTTTGAAACGATTATTTCAGTGTATTAGTCTGTTAGACCTTTTGGTTTTATGATTTAAGTTTAAAACTCTTGACCTTTTTGCATGGCTTTTTGCTGAAAATGCAAAAATATAAATTTTCTACAAAATTAACTTTTTATATTCAAAACACTATTTCTAAGCTGCCTTCTCTTACCTGCATTGTGTTAGTGAAAGCATATCCATACTTGCATACATCTTATGAACATATAAGGCACATCTCCTTTTATGCGTGGTTAGGATTCTATATTTTTAAGCTAGTGCACTTGCACACACGGTTTGCCATACTTGTTGAATTTTAGATGTAACGTCTTTTCATGTATTAACATTTTTAGAAAGTTAAAATAACTGGAGTCCTCATTTGGTATCAAAGTAGCCTGTCTTCAGTCCATACTGATTCAGTAATATTTGAGCTCCGTGTATTCCTGAAACGTGTATGGATTTCTGAAACTAACATTTTATATTTTCTTTTCAAAAGTAAACGTTAGTGTTCCTTATCAATGTATGTCTTCTTTTTGAAAATGTTTTTCTTTGCAGTCTGTTTAACGTTACCCTGTTTTTAGTGAGAATCGGAGTGGTAGACGCAGCCCGGGCCCTGCGGCGCGCAAGCACTTTTAAAGAGCATTTAGGTAATACCAGACTCCTAAATAGAGGCCCCTTGAAAGTAAGTGCAACTCCCATTCTTTACACTCAGTAAGGCTGCTGCATCCGTTATTGAATGGAAAGTAGCAACTCGTGGAAAATTTGAGCTCATTTTTGACGTAGAGGTAAGAAACAGAATTATAATCTTACTGGTCATATCTAGTTGTTTATTTAGTACAGAATACTTAGTGGCACTGGGGATGTAAGCCCTCAGCCTTTGTTTTATTTACTGAAAGCTACTAGCATGAAGGATAGTAACTTCAAAGTTCAGAACGGATCAAGAATAACTGTTTAAAAGCATTTCTAGTAAGTGTTTTAGGATTAGCTGCGCACCTTTCAACTCTTGAAACTCGAAGGAAGAACACGTAGTTGACAAGATTAAGCAAGTATAACCAGGGAGTGGATCATTCAAGTGGTTGCCATTTTCTCCTGAGTAGAGTCTATATCTGATACAGACTAGTTCTACACTGGCAAAACTTGCCAGGTCTTAGGATATTGGTGCAATATTGCAATGCCTTCTTCTATGGCTGTTGTATAAATTTCCTAGTTTCACTTTTTTTTTTTTTTTGCTGCTGCCACCACTGAACACAAAATGGAAGAGTGAAGTCATGGAAATGTGAAGACTTTTGCTTTGTTTTTTCGGAATTAGATTAGATAACTATGAAAAAAACACCTGATTTTAAACCTCCCAAACTGGAGGTGTTTGAGTTTAAGAAACAGTTAGGTACACAAGTAGTTTTTGAGAGAGAGAAACATTGGCATTGGTTTTAGAAATCAAGTTAATGATATTCTTTTGTATATGAGACTTAAATTTTTATTAAGTGGTTCTGTCATTTACTTTCACTTTCTAAAAATGGAATTCGATATCTTGTTTCCCATGGTAATATGGGTAAAAGTCTTTTTCTACCTTTTAAAAATCATTTTTAATCATTTTATTTTTGAAAGTTAGGAATTAGGTTAGCCATTTAATTCTTTTTCTAATATATTAGTTGGTTTAGTGTTTTGTGTGTGTGCTGTCTTGCTTTAAAGAAAATAACAATAACGTCTTCATTATTTTCCTCATCATTGTCTTTTGCTGGAAAAGACCGAGACAGGGTACCCCTATCAGGCTTTTACACTTCACACACCAGTGGTGGTTCTCTTTAATTGCTTAGATATGACTTCATAGCCCTAGTTAGGGTAAGATCTGGGCAAACAGTTGCATATTCTTGGTCTTCCATTCTCGGCGTAAGACCAAGATCAAAGTTCATGTTTTAGAAAATTTGTGAAATCTTAACTTGAACTAACTCTGGGTTCAGCTTCACACGTAAGTCATGTCTGACCTGATGTTAGCTGTAATCAGTTTTGAGCTTTAAGAATAGTTGCTATTGCTTGGGTTCTGAATGTATTGAGAAAACTCATCTGTTTATATGTAGTGCTAATATAGGTTATTTTAAATCCATGATTAACTTACATTCCCTTTTAAAATATGGTTTAATCGCTGAAAGAGATTTATTTTTGTTATACTAAACTATGGAAAATTTTTCCATAGAATTTTTTTCAAGTTTATTTTTTGTGTGCTTCATTTGGAACCATTTTTGTTTATATACATTGTATGTGTTCAAAATAGGGGTTTTAAAAAAATTCAGTCCGATTGGAAACTCTACAGTGTAACTGTTGTGATCCTTGTGTGTTAATTTCCACTTTACATTTTAAACAGCAGACATTACAAAATAGCCGATCTTCATTAATTGCATCTTAATTAGAAATGTTTGTTTTCTTCCATGTCTTTGACCTTCTCAGTTTTGATTTTAGTCTGCTTAAAGAAAATCCTTGCACTACAGTCGTTTCGTAAAATTCAAGATTCTCACATTGAAGGTTTTTAATTGGAAGAAATACTACTGGTTTTTAAAAAAGCAAAGCTTAATAGAACTATTAGCTTTTCTTGAGACAGCATTCTCTGTGTCCTCATTACTCTGCTCTGTGTGCGTGTTACTCTAATTTGTGAAATATTGACTGAGCCCTTCACTTATCTTTTCTAAAGCAGCACCTTTGGACACCTCATTCTGGGAAGCCTGCTCGAGTCATAGTAAAGGACACACACATTTGTGTGGGGAGAAGTGGTAAAAATGGAGAGTTTTGTCTTAATTACATGAAACTAAGCTTTAAAATATTTTATAACAAATTATTTGAGCTGCATAATCTAAACATGTCAAACGTTCAGTGGGACTATTTTTATATATGTATATGTGGTTGTAGGTCATAACATTTCAGTTTATAATATAAATTGATATTTCAGTTTATAAGCTATCTCTCAGAAAAGACTAGCTCTTTTGAGAATACATAATTTAAAGTTTTAGACTGAAGTAAAACACAACATAGATAATAGTGTAAATTAGATATAACTGAGGGCTATATAGCAGTAAAACTGCTAGTGCCATTTTTCTTTTTTGCCTATTACACATTTTTGATTTTTTTTTTGTACTCTGAACATTTTTAGGGATCATACGTTTGTTCAATCAGATTAGAGTTGGTTTGGGAATAAATATCTTCTAAAAAGAGATTTATCTTAAAAATGAAAGTCCTGAAAAATTAGTTTATTGAGAATTTATAAAGTCAAATATTCAATAGACATAGACTGGAATAGGTGAGCTCATGGAAGTCCTAGCCTTTCAGTACATATACCCGTGTAACCTCGGTATTACACGAGCAACACTGAGAATGCCATCAGCTTGGTTTGTTCCCCCTCAATATTCTTGGGTTTTCTTTTTACATCTTTGGGAACAACTGCATTAAAAACCTTATTAATCAGTATATCAGCACGGATTAGGTGTTTGCTTTCTGAAGGAGAGTTCCAGTGAGGTGGTCGGAGAGGTTATTTTCTACCTAACTCGTATATGCCCTCTACCTGTTGGGCATACTTTGTCTATAGAAAAATATTTTGACCTTTAGGTACATTTTGGGCCAGTAGTCAAATAATCCTAGGGCCGATTTAAAAATCTTAGAATAATTTAAGGTTTGCCTTTTATACCTGTTTTGAAAGCCTTTACATTTTTGTCAGGTAATTTTTCCCAAGCCGTGAATATAATCTATTCAAACATGTTTATGCTATCCATTCTGTTTTTAAATTGAAAAAAATGTTAAAAGTGTTTATGAAGAAAAGTTTAAATAAAATATTTTTAATCTTTAAACTATATTTTTTCTCTTCTTATTTGCCATCTTTATGCAACCCATCACTTTCAGAGTCACTCATGACTTGATTAACAGTATACATTCTGTTTTCCTTCAGTGTGCCAAGGAAGTGCCACAAAAATGGGATTTTTACCAATGCTTTCAGCCACAGATTCAAATGAGTGCATTAGAGTGAAATTATTTACACTTACATGCAATGGAAATTGTATAATGAAGCCAAGTAATTAAAGTTCCACTAATGCAGAGTTTTGCAGAATGGAAATGCAGTGTGGTGATTTTGTAGGTTTCCTTTAGCATTTATGATTGATTGTTCTTAAAGGCATTTCTGAAGTGAGTGAATAGGCAGAAATGAAGCTGCTACAACATCACAGGCCCTTCACAGGATATACATAGGCACGTGTGTGCCTTCTTTAAAATGGATTCTTGAGAAATCTCGGCAGGATTCCCTGGATCCTGGCCTCAAGCCACCTTTCCAGCCTCTTTCTCTCTGTTACTTCCCGCACTCCATTCTGTTGTGATCTCTGTTAGTTTCCAGCCTCAAATCACCTGCCTTCTTTCCCCTTCCCTGCTTGCAAAATCCGCTTATTTTCCTGCCCCAACTCAAATGCTCTCCTCTCTTCCGGAATCCTGTGTTATCTCTTCCATCGAATTAATTGCCTCCTCAACAGTCCACATAGCCATAGCTCTTCATTTTGCGTAGTAGTTGGGTAGAATTTCTCCACAGCGACGTCATAGTCTCCGTGGACGGAAGGACTTTCTTTTATTCCTCTTTGTACCTTCACATCTAGCATGATACTTTTTGTGCCCCACAGGCACGGGGCTAAATGTTGCAGCACGTGACAAATTCCATCTGAGCTACAGGCAATTGCTGTAGGCATTTGGGAGAGGGAGATAGAATTCCCCGCCAGTTTTGTCTGCTGCTCAGTCTACACAGTCCCTGCCCTTTCTTTCCACACCTATGGCTTCAACAGCTTCTGTCCTGACACCTGTCAAATCTGTGTCTCAACCCAGAGGTCCACCCATCTCCTGAATATCTTGCACACATTTTATCAAAATTTCAAACTGAACAAGTGCAAACCTGTATACATTATCTCCTTCCCAAACACCTGCCCCTTGTCCTGTGTTCTCTCTATTATGTGGCCACACCACTGCCTGGGTTTGTTCAAGTCAGAAGCCTAGGAATGGTCTACCACTGCCTCTCCATTTCGCCCCAGCATCTTGGTTCATTCAGGCCCTTGTTATTCTTGTTGGCCTCCTGGAGCTGGCTTTCTAATCTACCTCCACAATCCCTTTTCTACACTGCTGCCAGAGAGAGCTTTTGAAGGGTAAATCATCCTGAGATTCAACAGCCTTTCATAATCTCCCTTCACTCTGAGAGTAAGATCCAAGCTCGGCAGCTTGCCACACAAAGCCCTTTGTGTTTTGCTACTTTTGTACCTGTCCAGTCTTCTACACCCCACATCCTAGCTATGTAAGCAACTTGGAGCCCCCTGAATACACTATGATTCCTCCGGCCTCTCTGCCTTTGCACATGCTCTTCCCCTTTGCCTTTTCTGGCTAAGCCTTCTTTGGTCTGCAAGAACCAGCCTGGACATCATGGCCTTTGTCAGGTCTTCTTGAATGCCTTGGTCCAGGTTAACTGTGCCATTGATCTTACCACAGCACCTTGTGGACACCCACATCCCGCCTTTTCTGACCACCCGGGTTGTAACTCTTCTCTATCTCACCCTTAACTACTCCTTAAGGGTGGATACCGTGTCTTTATTTTCTAAGAGTCTGACTTAAGCCAGACACATGGGAAGGCCTCCTTAAAGAAAAACAGAAACTTGGAAGGTTACCAATGAAATGCTCCTGGTGAGGAGGGGCAGCTGTATTAGCTTGATTGTCTGCTGAAATTGACCTCCCTGAGGGATTTCCTCCGTTCATTTCCACTACCACCCTTCCCTTGTGTAGAAGGTTAATGCATACAGTTATCATAGTTGTGAACATACTTCCTCCCTTAACATCTCAGTATGTCTGATCCAGGCAGAAATTTTCAAGTGAAACACACCAAAGGGTGTTTAGAAGATCATTCATCCCTTGAAATTCTCTGGGGGGGGGGGAGAAATTGTGTTCATTGGTCACAATGTTGAGAAAACACTATATTTTTTTCTTCCTAGAGAATCTCAACAAACAGCATATTAAAAGCTCTGAGAAGTCCTGATGTTAACTCCTTTTGATTTTGTTTAGCTTAGTGTAAACCAAATGTTGACCACAGAGCTCTTTTGGGTCCCCCCCCCCCCGCCCATGAAATGTATATGATCCTTGAATGCTCTTGAAAAAGCCTGGCTAAGGAATAACTGGAAGAAAACAAGTACAGAGGACCGCTACTTCAGGTGCTCTGGTCTGTACAATTGGATTTCCTCCTGCAGATCCAGTTAGTTTCCAGGCTGAAGTCAACTTTTTGCCAAGGTGACATTACCCTGGGGATTTGATAACCCAAGGAAGGTCCCACTTTTTCCCCCAAGGAGTAGGATGAATTTGTATAATTAATCTGTACAACGTGTATGGTTTACAGAGCAGGACTTCCAGAGTGGCCAGTTAAGGAGCTCAGCAGATCCTATCCCTAAAAAACAGTGATAAAACTAAGCAAACTTGTCCCAAAAAATGTAGACTCTGAAAATTGATCAAAGGCATACAACAAATGGGAGAAGCATTTATTCAAGAAGATGTGCGGAACCGCTTTAAGAGCAGTGGGAGTCTGTGATATTTCAGCCTGGGCTACTCCCATCTCAGCTCCCCTTCCCCTAGCTATGTGGCACAGAGGTTCTACCAGGGCCCTCAGAGGGGCCTGCCTTTATTTCGAGCGTGGACAAGCCCATGTCATTGTTGCCAACACTGGCAGCCAGCCTGAGGTCTCAGTAGTGCTTGGTTTTAGCAATAGACTGGCAGACAGACCAGCCAGAAATTGAACAGACCTTGAAAATGAGACAGCCTACTTGATCCCTGGTGATCCAGACGGCTGTGTTCATGGACAAGGCTGTGTGCATCTAAGGGGATATCTAAGAGGGCCCTAGCAAGCTTCTTGTCCCTTAATGGATGTGAGGTCTTGGAAACACAAAATAAAAGATGGAGTAGATTTGGAAACTGCTCAGACTTTGAATGCATTCCGCAGGCCACCCAAACTCATTAGCAAAGGGTGGAAGCCTTATTGGCTTCAAGGTGTTAAAGTGTAACTTCTGATTATCGCTGGCTGACCACTAAGCTATGCTGACTTGGGTGATCCCTGGGAATCCAAACTTAAAAAAAAAAACAACTGAGCAGAGACATCAATGGCCATACAGGAGTTGGGGAGGGGGGAATGGGTGGGGGCACGGACTCAGCAGAATTCCTCCAGGCAAATCACAAAACACACTACAAACCAGAAAACAGCAAAAACACCACACGGTTCCAGAGTTGCTACCATATATTATCTAAAATGTCAAGTTTCCAACAAAAAATTATGAGACATGCAAAGAAACAGGAAAGTGTGACCCATACCCAGGAAGATAAGGAGTCAATAGAAAACTAGCTCTAAGGGATCAGAGTGTTGATGGAAATCAGTGTAATTACAGTTTCGTATCCTGTATTTCACATAAAATTTTATTAGAAACAATTTCACAGCTCATTAAAATTTCTTTGAAAACATTTTTAGTGATTGTTTAGTGTTCCATAATATGGCTATACCATAATTTATCTAACCATGCCTCTATCGTGAGACATAACTACATTTTTGAAGTTCTTTGATTTGATTATACACACACACGCACGCACACAGTGTCCAAACTTCTGATTATTTCCTTGATGTAATTTCCTAAAGATGAAACTTAAAAATGAACTGTTTAAAGTCCCTGAGAAATATTGCTAGATTAAGCTCCAGGAAAGTTGTACAACATACCCCACGTCGGCAGTGGATAGGAGTTTCTTTATCACACCCTGTACTAAAAGAAATCAGTCATAAGCAATGTAATAAGTGAAAATTGTATTTTCACCTATTATAGTGAATGTTGAGTAATTTTTCCACATCTGTTTGCTATGTATGTCCTGTGAATTCCTGTACATGGCGTTTATGCATCTTTCAATGGTATTTTTGTGTTTCGTTATGGATTTGGAAGGATTCCTCATCAACTGTGCTTTGCCACACTTGAGCATACTATTCCAAAAGATGACTAGGTATCTTTAAATACTGGAGCAGTTAAAAAAAAATCATATAATCAAATTTCATTAAATGTGGAAAGCAAATAAAACAATTTAGAGAAAACAAAAGAGATGGAAATTGTACTGATAGAGCAAAATGGTTAACAATTGAAAATATCTAAGAGATAGAGGCTGATAAAGATAATGAGAAAGGCAATGTATACATTACAGATTAAAAAAGACCTATTCAGAAGTTAACCAACAGCATTCTTAGATGTGGAGTATGAGAGGTTTCTTTGTAAGGGTTCCATCTTCTGTAAGGGAAACATACAAACTTTTTTTTTTTTTTAAGATTTCATTTATTTATTTGACAGAGAGAGAGCGAGAGAGCACAAGCAGGGGGAGCTGCAGAGAGGGAAAAGCAGGCTCCCTGCTGAGCAAGGAGCCTGATGCGGGACTCAATCCAAGGACCCTGCGATCAGGGCCTGGGCCGAAGGCAGATGCTTAACCGAGGGAGCCACCCAGGTGCCCCTACCTTCAAACTTTTATTGAATACCTGCAATGTGTGCTAGTAGGAATGAAGTTAGGTGGGAGTGAAAACAAGATCCACTCTGCTCCTAATCTACTGGGGAAACAATTGGAAATCACAGAAGGCAAGAAAATGTGCTAAATAGAGGGAAAAGGATGCTGTGGGAGCTCAAAGTTAAAATTATTAATGAGAATCAAGGAAATGTTATGGAGGGATTGGCATTTCTACTTGATCATGGCGATTAAGATCTCTCTAGATGGAGAATACACAAAAGGGTTTCAAGAAAGGATGTGCAGAAAAAGCACAGGAGGTCACAGGAAGCATGCACCCAGATCCAATCTATCAGTCTTCTATTTAAGTGGATTCTGGTACTGATAGAAATAATCAACATAAAACAGGGTATTTGCTATGAATGAAAAAAATGGCTGAAGACTTATTTTAACTCACTGACCATGGAAAATTTAGACTTCATAAAAAATGACACAATAAAACTGACAATGGCCAAACTTTATACATTTGTTGCCTTAAGATGGGGTCCCTGGAAGCTGACCCCTAGAGGAGAATGAGAGTACAAGTAATTTACTTAAGAGGTCATTCCAGAAAGCATCATCAGTTAGGGAGGGGGAAGTAAGACAGGGATAGGGATGGGCCAGTTAAGGGTACATCTTCGAGCAGTTTTCCACTGGAGGTAATTGGGTTCGAGCCTCACCCCCACTCCCCAGGGAACTAGGAAAAACCGTGTAGAACACACCTGAGAGCCATCCCTCCAGAGGGCATGGGAGCTGGGGTATTTACCCTCCAACTTCCATTTGTCATTGGCTTAGAATTGTGGGGAGTTGCAGGTGTTTGTGCTCAGGAGCCAGCTACCATTCTTGCGTGCTGAAGGGTGAGTGCCAGGGAGGGTATCGGTGGGTCCCCACTGCTATCTATTACGTTTGTTAGTGATTCAAAACAATTGGAAGATTCACATGTTCTTGACAAAATTTAGGGCGACAAAATTTAGGCCCACAAAATTTGCAACACGGGAGACTGGTAGACCTAATTGCCATTAAAGTAAACTCATTTGTAAGAGGTTAAAATGTAAAAATTTTTATTTGGACGAATTTTAAAACAAATCATAGTGACATTTTTATGAATAAGAATTTTCCAGATGAAAATAATTGCATTAAAATACTAATAAAAGTACTAGAAACATTTTATCTGCCTTTTATAGAAAATTGATATCAAGGAATTAAAGTGATTTGAGTTTGCTTGGGAAAATATGTTCTTCATAAAATTTCTTCGATGTTGGCATGATTCTGATTAGAATGTTTGTACTAACAAACATGGAGTCACAGTGTCCTCGGGCTCAAAACAAGAAGAGGATCGAAACATCCTGTTCTTGAGTTGCTAGAGGCCAAAAAATGAAGAGGTTTTGTGCCAGGGGAAATTGCATGGGTAAATGCAGAGTGGAAAAGCATATGGAATGCTTTGGGAATGATGAATTCCTTACTGACAGAGCTATGGGAGCAGATGTTAAGCAAAAAAAAAAAAAAAAATATATATATATATATATATATATTCATGAATATTCTGTGGATCTGCAGATTTCTTTGTTGAAGGAGGATAAGAGTAAAATTGGATCTTACAGTCCACTAGTAAAACTCCTCACAACTTTTCATTGAAATGTCCAATGGCCTTATAGAAAAATAATAAAAATTCATTAAAACAATGAGAGGTTGATGGACAACATAATATAAAATTGTGAATAGCCTTGAAAATAATTTTAAGGCAAATTGAGTTAGACTGAGAAAGATGCATATTTCACCTCCTTTGGAATACTGAGGCTTCCCTTCGTGAAAGACAGCAAGTGGAGAAAGATTTTTTTTTTAAGGTACATTGTTCTTGCTACACCAACTGTGTCCTGGTGCAGAAATTTGGGCCTTTACTGGCCAGAAGACTGGGCATTCACAGCTCTTGATCCCAAGGAACTATACCGTGAGGCAGGAAGTTTTGTTCCTGAGTTTTGCCCCTTGCTTGGAACCCGTCTGTGTCCTCTGCCCCTCTCTAGTCCCCCATGCCCTCTGCCCATTCTAGCCTCCCAGCCCCTCTAGTCTATCCACTGCCTTTTTACATTTTTACATTGAAACAGAACAACCCTGTTAATCAACTAGGCAGGAAGTAAGGGCAGACTGGCCGTGGTATAAAATATATCCTCCCGCATTACTCACTCACTGTAGACGACCACAGACCTAGGAAGAACTGTTTCACTTACTGTCACTGGCTTCCAGTACCACAAACGAAGATGATAAGAGGAAGATGATAACCACAAGAGCACAAGGAGGTACAATAGGGGAAAGCCTGTTAGAAGCTGGAACGCAGACAGGAAGCCATGCCCATCAACTAACCCACTTTCCAGCTGCAGATTTATCAAGGGGGTGGAAACACTACCCAAATGCATACAAGTTGGGACTAAAGGCAACCCACACATTCTGTTGATACACTAAGTCTGGGAGGGTCTTCCCCTATCAGTGTATGGATTAAAAGAAAAAACAAATTGGGGTCTACGAAAAAAGACTATGGCATAAAAGAAATAGTTGGATGACTCAAAGAAAGGAAATACTTCTGGAAAATTATTGGCTTTCAGTTCCAGAAGAAGAAGTCTAAACTATTTGGCATCTTCAAAAGATTGCAAATAACCATAACCTCTGTGCACAAGGAGCAAAAGGTCATAGGGAGATGAAGAGCAAAAGTTGAAAAGGTAGTTGACTCAAAGAAGACTGTAAGAAAAGTCCTAAGGCAACAACAGAATTAAAATCCGTATGCAGTCAGTAAAGAATAGAAAGCCTATTATAGGAAATTCACCTGCTGGCAAGAAAACAACCTTGAGATACTTTCCCAGAATGTAGGTGAAAATGACATTCAGTTCTTTACCACATCTTCATGAACACCTACTATTGGCCCATCACTTCCAGGTACTGGATCTAAAGGCCCTCTCCCTATTGTCAGAGTGTGAGAGGCAACTATTAAACACTTAAACACAAATTAACATACAGCTGCAAATGATGATGGTCGCCACAACTAAAAACTGGTCCTAGAAAGATTGTCTGGGAGAAGCTAGTTCTGATTGAGTGGTTAGGGAGCATCTCTCTAAAGAAGGACGATACGGCTGGAGATATGAAGGATCAATAAGAGAAAACCAAAACATAGAAAGTGGGCAGGGGTGTGTAGCCCTGCAGCAGGACAGCAAGTGGGGCATCAGAGAGACCAAAAGAGGACTGGGGCATCTGGTTGAGGAGAGGGAGGCGGGAAATGGGGCAGACGAATACTAGGGCCAGATCGCACGAGGCCACCTGAGGCTGGGTGAGAAGTCTGTATTTTATTCTAAGAGAAATGGGAAGTCATCGAAGGGTTCTAAGTAGGTGGCTGATGCGATTTATGTTTTAAAAGGTCGTCAGGTCCCTGAAAGGGTGAAGTATGGAATTGGAAAGCTCCCCGAGAGGGCCAGGGCAGTGTGAAGGGTGATGACTACTAGGACAACGGTGGTGGCTGACACTGCAGGCAGAGAAGTGAGTGGCATTTGGACATGCTCTAGAGGTTACAATTGGCACAACTTGGCGATGAAGTGGTTATACAAGGTATGGAAGAAGAGATGGCCACCGAACAACTCCTGGGTCCATCTTGAACACAAGGGCATATGATGATGCCATTAGCTCCAAATGGAAATACAGGTAGAAGAGCAATTTGGGGAGGGACTAGCAGGAGTGCAGGTCCAGGCCCATTAGCTCTCAGAAGCTCGTGAGGTGTTCAAGAGTGAAGAGGTCAAAAATGTTGCCAGATACGTCAATCTGGATGACATTGAGAAGAAAGATCAGAATTAGAGAGATACATTGGCCAGTTGCCTGCCATTACAGATAGTACTTAATTATTTTGACTTTATGTAACTTTTCCTTATGGAAATATTCACAGATACACAAAAGTAGACAAAATAGTATACTGAATCTTTACCCATCACAGTACCTATACTACTTTGCCATGAGACTGGTAAATCTCTTGAAGAGAATGAGAAAGATCCCAATTCCCACTGCTTACTCCAGTCTGCTTCCTCATCTGAAAAATGAGAATATTCCAACCTACCTCAGGGAGTTCTGGTGACAATAAAAGAGATTAATCATGTCAACAATGTGTGGTAACCAATGTAAGCCATTCATATTTTTATTGTTCAGTGGGCACTATTGATCCAAAACACAGCAAGGTTCCTGAGTGGAAACAAGTTTCTAAACTCAGGAGAAAGTATTGAAATCATTGAGCTCTTAGAACAAAACAGAAGCCGCTGACACAACTATGGCAAGTTTGGGATTCTCAAAGGTGAAGGAAGCCAAGGACACAGCAGGAATCTGACCGAGTGAAATTAAGGTTTCAGTAAAGTGTGAATTGTGCGTGTGAGACTCAGGTGGCCTGCACCGAGTCCCCACTTTGCGATAACGACACTACGTTGAGGGAAATTTCACATGAAAATGAAGTCAGAAGTCGAGTGAGAGCAGGACATGATGTGGTCGAGTGGGGAGTCTGGGCCGGTCTTCGCTGTGAAGAATGACCCCGTGAGTAGCCAGAACAGGCGGATTCGGGATAAAAGGGTTACAGAGCCGTAAGCTGTGCTCTGCAGCAGAGCTTCTGGATCTCAGGGTGCACACAACCCCCCCGGGGGTGCTGTGAACACGCTCTTCTGCCGCAACGGGGGCCCCGCGGCCCGAGACTCTGCGTTTCCAGCAAGCTCGAGGGCCCGGCTTCCGCGCTGCGCCCCGGGAGTTGCCGGGATCCGTGGGCAGCACGGCGGCTCCTCCCGCTGACCCTGCTCCCAGCCCGTGGCGGAGAAGCCACGCACCGCACGCACGCGGCTGCCCGCGCAGCTGCTAGAAGGACGGCGGGACCGGGAAGGGGCAGGAGCCCGCTCTCCGGTGCAGCCAGCGGCCAGCGGCCCAGAGTCCTTCCCTGGGCCTCACGTGGCCCGGGAGGGTTGGGGGAAGAGCAGGAGGGCCACCGCTGTGGCGACGAATACCGGCACCCGCGTCCCTGCCCCCGGGGCCTCAACGTTCACAGGTGGAGCAGCGAGACGGCAGACACGCGGAGCGGACGACCGACGCGGACACCGACACCGAGACAGACAGGTACTGGCTGTTCCTGGCCAAGACATGCGGTCGTGAGAGGTCTTCTGGAAAAAGGTTTTTCCTAAGCTCAGGAACATCTCTATCTGCGGACTGAAAGAACTCCCCTCACCTCGGGGGAAACCACCTGCCTACACACCGACACCGACGGCAATAGTTTTTAACGACAAAAACCCCTGCAGTCATTAAAACAGGAGCAAACCCTTCCTTTATTGAGGGCTCCCCTCGTGTTCCGCACGCTGCTTGGTGCTTTACACGAATTCTCTCACCTGAACCTCACGGCGTTGCGATAAAGCCGTGGTGCCCGCCTTCAGGTTGCCTGGATTCAGGAACCGCATCGATTTGGCCAGGACCCCTTTGCTCTCCAGCCGCCTCAGCTCTCTTCCATCCCATGCTGTGGCAGACAGGCTCCTTCTACGCGGGCACACGCAGCTCCGGGCTCACGTCATCGCGGCCCAGTGCCCCTGGAAGAAAGAGAGAGTCTCGCTTCCGGTTTCACCACAGAAGGACTCAGTTGTCTATGCCATGTGCTCACCCTTGGGTCCATCGCAGCGGCTAAGAGGATGGAGTTAGATAACTGGCCAGGGGCTGAGGGCGCTATGATCATAAGTCCTGGCAGAATTAAAACGTTGTAGTGAGGAAAAATAAACAAATGAGAGAGGGGAAGGAGGGTTTGGCCAGCAAATGCAAAGGGTCCAAGAGAGGGAGGTCTATGAGTTGCCCCACTTTACAGATGAAGACAGCAAGGACTGGAGAGGTCATGTAAGTCGCCCAAGGTCACACATCTAGAGCTCTCAACCACTATGCTATAAGGCAACAAAGTCAGTTTGATTTCAGGCTTCTCTGCAACATCAGCTTTCATAAGAAAATGGAGCAACAGCTAGAGTTTTTAGAGAAAAGGATTGCTAACTGAAGATTCATACGCTCTGCCAAATTGTCTTTTACAATAATAGCTAACAAATATTAAGCACACACTGTGTGACAGGAACAGTTCTAAGTGCTTTATATACACTGACTCATTCACTCTACCATCACCGCTCATTTTACAGATGAGAGAACTGAGAGTTTAGGTAACTTCTCTAAGAGGCAGGGTGGGGCCCAGGCAATCGGATCTTCTGAGTCTGCCGTGAACTCTGCTTCCAGACTTACAGGGTTCAAACTCACATGGTCAGCACGAACTTCCAAAAAAAATATAATATACACCGTAATAACAAGAGATTAAAAAAGCAGAGTTCAAAAATGAGAAAACTGTGTGAAAATGACAGTTTTAAAAAGTCTAAATGATTACTCTGTATCTAAATCTAAGATTTTAATAACAAAGAGAAGAGGGAGGATACTAAAAGTAAGTTCAACTTGGTCAAATCAGGAGGTACTAAAAGATTACCATTTCATTTAAAAAATTCTCATCATTTAAGAAATATAGGCCACAGAATGCTTTTTTAAATTGTTGTCCTGTTTCAATATTTTATTTAACAGTTTTCCAAATACAGCTGGTGCTGTAAACTCCTCTGAAGGAAAACAATAAGGTTTTTGTCTTTTTTAAAAGGGTAAATAATAAGAGTTTTTTTTTTGTAATATGAACTCACAGATTCACACTTACTCGACATGTTTCAAGCCCCTGCAATGAAGTTTATGTTTACATCAAATTATCCCAACTGTGGGTAGGGGGAGCTTTGAGTTGCCCCCTGAGTCCTTTTGTCATGTCCTGATGTGTCTCATAGATTTATTGCTATCAAAACAAGACCCACAGAATGCTTAAAGGCCATACATACCAGTCCGAAAAGGAGTATATATGCCTTCCAAAGTAATGAAGAGGATAAAAGTGAATACTCATGAGAAACAAATCATAAAACAAAGGAAATGGCAAAGAAGCATTTAAAAATAGCATAGGAAGAAGATGAAACGTAATACATTAAATGTATTCATTATAATGAGAAATATAAATGGAACCTACTCCCTTATATAAAAATAACATTTCCCAGATTGGATTTTTAAAAATCAATTCTATGTTAATTAAAAACAATCCCACAATCGCTCCAAAAGATCAGTGTAAGAAAATGGGAAGAAATACAAGAATCTGACACAAATGAAGAAAAACCAAAGATCAAAATACAGAATTTGAGATAAAAAACTAAACAAAACGGCATTGAAGTGTATACAATCAAAATATGAAGGGCAGAGATTCACTTGACTATATAATTTATGTCTAATTTAATAGCTTCCTGAAAAGAAACATGTATATGTATTCTAGATACTACGCCTTTTTCTCTAGTGCCCATGGAACACTTACAAATATTGACTATAGTGCTGCACTAACAGTGGCATGTAAGCAGGGTTCAAAAGTTGAAGAAGACTCCTAGGACCCAGAATGACAAAGCCTACTGATGTACAGTTTATTACAGGGAAGTGACATGCTCAAGCAAGAGCATGAATGTCAGAGTATACATCACAGCCTATGACTCACAGTAGGCATCTGCAGAAGCCAGGTGCAGGCTCCTGCTGTCCCGTTTCTTAAGGGCCAGGCCAGATGTCTCCTAGATCCAGAACCACTGATGTGTGCGCAGAACCCTTTGATACCAGGGAACTAAAATGCAATATTTCCTGAGGTTGTTTATATTTTGCTGGTCACCTAGGCATATCCTGGCTGCAGAACCAACACAACCCTGTGGGTGGGGGCTGGGGAGTATCACCCCAAGTGCTACAGGTGCAAGTCTTCAATCTCATTGTTATTAATAAACAGTGCAGACAAGCTGTGTCAAACTGCTCTGAAACTCTTTGGACTCGTGGTTACAGAGATATTATCCATCAATGTTACATGCTTTGACCAGGAGTCAGTGTCAAGCAGGAGCTTTAATTTAAGCAAACAGCTCAGGTTAATTACAGACCTGCTGTGATTAACCTTTATAGCACAGTAGCAAAACACTAAGTATATTTTAATAATTTCCAAAATGCTGAAACCACACAAACCCTATATTTGGAGCACAATTCAAAAAATGAATAAATGTGATGAATACAAAGTAATCAAAATGCAAATTGAAAGAAGATACTTTTAAAAGAATATAAGTCTGATGAAAATTAATAAGAATGTTAATATCCAGTGTTAGCAAGGATCTAGGGGAAGTAGGCCTCTTCATTCACTGCTCCTGTAAACAAACAGTTATAGAACTATTCCTGGTACATCATGGTAATCTGTATCAAAATCCTTAAAAAAGTACCTTCTCTTGGCCCAGAAATTACATATTTGGCATTTCATCCTGAGCAAAGAATTGAGGATTTGGGCAAACATGGATGTTTATTGCAGCACAGTGGATAATAGCAAAATGTTGGCAACAATCAAAATTTCTAGCAATACAAGGGTCTATTTCAGTCAGTTATATCCGTATATTATTCAAAATAATTTTGTAGAGGTCTATTTGTGGCAGGCTGTGTGAGATGCATGTCTAAAATCCTTTCCCTCTTCTTCTATGCTAACAGAATCCAGATACTGTTCAGAGCAGCAATGTTCACTGTTCCAGGCACAAAATCATGAAAATCCAGTTCCCACATTCCCAGCTTCCCCCGTACCTAGAAGTGGACATATGATCCAGTTCCGGTCAATGAAATGTAAGGAAAAGTCTACTGGAGGCTTTGGGAAAGTGGTTTTGTTTGTTTGTTTGTTTGTTTTAGTTTTTGGGTGTTTTTTTTTTGTTGTTGTTTTGCTGTCCTAATAAAAGGGGAAGATGCTGTTGATGCAAAAAAATCATCTACTGCAGACCTTATCTTAAGTGAAAATAATTAACCATTCATTAAGCAAGAGTTGGTTGAATTTTCTGTTATTTGGAGCCCAAAGTGTCCCTCACTGTGGTGGATACTATAATGTGCTTCCCAAGATTCCCCTTTAGGACTTCAGATATTGGGAGTGCCATATACAGGCTGACAGTCTTCATCTGCCAGCTAGCTCCAGGAATTGCATTCACTTGAAGTTGGCTGCCTTGCCCAATGTCACATCCCCTTCCCAGAGGCAGCCCACATCAAACTCCACAGGAGTATACAGGCCTAGCCTTCTTTCTTCAGTTTGGGACAACTCAGCACAGCCCTCCCAGCTCCGGAGCTGAAGGCCTGTGACTGACAACTGCACTATTGCCTAAGTCCCCCTTCTGCCTAAACCTTCTTAACTCCCTTCCCCAATGGTGTTGATCTTAAAAGCACTCCCTGATGAACTTCCTGCACTCAAATCTTGGTCGTGGTGTCTGTTTCCTATACCCACAGCACCCACTGATACATTTATTCACATAAAAAGTTGTTCAAAATATGTTGCTAAATGACAACAACAGGTGAGAAAGCACTACACATGGTGTTTTCTTATTATACAGATGATACATCTGTATAGGAAAAATTTCTGCAAAGGAAAACACTAGTATTCTAATAGCAAAACTTGTGTTTCCAAGAATATGCTGGCTAGATGTTTGGAGAAACTCTTTCTAGTTTAGAAAAGAGTAAATGCCAAAAAAAAAGGTTTTAATATTTCAATATGTAGAGTAATGGTGGGTAAGTAATGGCATGAGGGGCAGAAATGATAGGAAGGCACGAACCACAAGAGCTAGAGATCATATTTACTGTGGAGGTATCTGCTGGCTCCTGACAGCCTAGAGCCAGGTTCTGATGAGCCATTGCTGTGGGGGACAGGAGACAAAGCCTAGAGCCCAAGCAGTGTGAGAGGTCAGCTTGGAGACCCTTTCATAAAGGTAGGAGAACCCAAGAGTGACAGCCTCAAGAAGTTCAACTGGAAAAAGCCCACCCTGCAGACAGAGCCGGAAGAAGTGAACTCCATGGGAACAGCCAAGTATAAGCAAACTCACATAAGTGTGGGCCAGATCTAAACCCGAATCTCTGTGACCCAAAATAAACCCTGTGCCAAAAATAGAGTTCAAAGTGGACCTTGGTAATGCCCATAGAAAACTGCCCGAAGAAAACAAAAATTTTTCTTTGGAGGAATACAGTTACAGACTTTAAAGAATTACCATAAATTTTCAAATTCAGAATTTAAAAAAAAAATCACTAAATCCCCAAAGATTGGCGTACACATCAAACTTCAGGATCAGGTCCACACACACACACACACACACACACACACACACACACACACACCAAACTATAGATAGTGGGATGTTCAAACACAGAGTATAAAACAATGATGTTAATTGTATATAAAGAATTAAAGATAGGGTTGCTAGAATAAGGGTGCAGACAGGGTGAGAATGGACTGGACAGATTCAGAAGAAAATCAAATAAAAGTCTATACAATAAAGAGTAATAATTTAAGTTAGAAACTCAAAGGATGCTATAAATAGCAGATAGAACTAAAGGGGAGAGTAAAGAATTAGAAGGTAGATCTAATAAATTACCAATATAGGACAAAAAGACAGAATGATAGAAAATTAATATTAATTAGGGGTTAAGAGAAATAGAGCATAGACAATGTCCAATATATGTTCCAGAAGGAGTTAAGAACAATAATAGAGGAAAAGGCAATATACAAAGAGGTAAGGTTTCAGAAATTATGAAAGACACCAATGTTCAGTTGCAGAAACCCAAGAATTCCAAGCAGGGTAATTAAAATAAATCCATACTTACGCACATAATAATAAAATTTCAGGATAACAAAGACAAGCAGAAGACTTTCCAATAATAGTAGCCAGAAGGCAGTGGAATAGTATCTTTGAAGCAGCAAGAGAAATAACTGTCAACCTAGAATTTTATAACCAGCAAATAAACTTTTATGAATGAGGGTAAGATAAAGGTGTTTTCAGACATAAACAGACATCATTAAATTAACTTTAAAAGAACATATCCTAGAAGGATTAAAATGATTCTAGGAAGAACATCTGGGATGTAAGAAGGAATGGTGAGCAATATTCAACATTGTACTGGAAGTCCTAGCCAGTGAAAAAGGACAGAAAAAGAAAGGCACACATATCAGAAAAGAAGAAATAAAGCTTCCTATTGACAAACAACTTGCCTATGTAGAAAAAATGGAGGAGTCTACCAAAAAATGACTAGAACTAATAAGTGACTTTACCAAGGTCATAGAACATGGCTGACAACTTGATTGCAACCTTGTGAAAAGCCTTCAGGCAGAGGTACCCAGCTAAGCTGCATCCCGATTCCTGACCCACAGAATCTGTGAGATGATAAATATTTGAAGTTGTAGACTGCTTAATTTGGGGCTAATTTGTTATGCAGTAATAGATAACACAATGTCTATTCTCCCCAGATTGACAGGTAGATTCTATGCAATCCCAGCCAAAATCCCAGAAAGGCTTTTTGTAGAAATTGTCAGGTGGACTCTAAAATTTATATGGTAAAGCAAAGGAACTAGAATAGTCAAAACATGTTTGATAAAGAACAAAGCTGGAAGACTCACAGTGCCTGATTTTAAGATGTGATATAAAGCTAGAGTAATCAAGACATTGTGGTATTGGCAAAAAGACAGACTCATAGGTATGTGGAATAGAACAGAGAGTCCAGAGATAAACCCACATATATATGGTGAACTGATTTTTGACAAAGGTGAAAAGGCAATTTTTAGAAAGATAATTTCAACAGATGTTGCTGGAACCACTGAACATTCATATGTAAAACAAAAAATAAAAAACCAAAAGAACCTCATTGGATAGCTCACATCATGTACACAAATGAACTAAATATAGATCATAGACCTAGATATAAAACCTAAGACAATAGAACTTTTAGAAGAAAACACAGAAGAAAATCTTTGTGACCTGGGTTACACAAGGATTTCTTATCTCTGACACTATAAGGACAATCCATAAAAAATCGATTAATTGGACTTCATAAAAATTCTGCTCTTGGAAATACACTGTTAAGAAAAGGAAAAAGAAAAAATAAGAAAAGGTAAAAGACAAATCACAGCCTGAGAAAAATCTTTGCAAAACACATATCTGATTAAAAAAAATTGTAAGCAGAATACATGATGAACTCTCAGAACTCAATAATAAGAACATAAACAACCCAACTCAAAAAAATAGTCAAAAAATTTTAATAGACACTTCACTGAATAAGATGTATGGATGACAAAAAAAAAGCACAAGGAAAGTTGCTTGACATCATTTGTCATTAGGGAAATGAAATTAAAATCATAATGAGATACTACTCTATTCCCTCTAAAATGGCTAAAATGAGAAAGACTGATACTACCTATCAGCAAAGCAAGGATGTGGGGCAACTAGAACTTTCCATACGTTGCTGGCGGGAATGCGAAACATTACAGCCACTTTGGAAACCAGCTGGGCAGTTTCTTATAAAGTTAAATATACATAGGCTAAATTATAGCCCCCAAATATGCCCACATCACAATCGCTGGCATTTGTTAAAGTTCCTTTATACGGCAAAAGGAACAACCTGCAGATATGATTCGATTAAGGATACTGAAATGAGGGGATTATCTTGGATTATCTGGGTGGGACTGATGTAATCACAATGGTCCATCTAAGAGCGACATAGGGATTCAGAGTTAAGAGGAGAAGGTGATGTGATGATGAAAGTAGAGATTGAAGTGTTACACTTTGAAGAGGGAAGAAGGGGCCTCCATCCATTCTCCTGTATTCCACCTGAAGAAGGAACACAAGTGGCTACTAGAAGCTGAAAAGGGCAAGGAAAAAGATTCTCTACTCAGAGCCTCCAGAAGGAGTCAGCCCTAGTGGCACCTAGATTTTAGCCACTTGACTCATGCTGGACTTCTGACATCCAGATCAATAAGAGAATATATTTGTGTTGTTTTAAGCCACTAAGTTTGTGGTAATTTGTTTTAGCAGCAATAGGAAACTAATACAACTTGCCATACCACTCAGCGATCCCACTCCTATTTACCCAAGAGAAATGAAAACATACGGTTAGACAAAACTCTGTATGCTAATGTGTATGGGAGCTTTATTCAGAATTGTAAAAAACTGGATACAACCCAGATATCCTTCGACTAGTGAGTGGGTAAACAAACAGTGGTACAACAATAAGATGGAATAATATTCATCATTAAAAAGGAATGAATTCTGGATGCCTGGGTGGTTCGGTTGGTTAAGTGTCCAACTCTTGATTTTGGCTCAGGTCATGATCTCAGGGTCGTGAGATTGAGCCCTGCAATGGTGTGGAGCCTGCTTAATTCTCTATCTCCCTCTCCCTCTGTCCCTCCCTCCACCACCTGGCTCAGGTGCACTCTCTCTCTCTTTCTCTCTTTAAAAAAAATTAAAAGGAATGAGTTACTGATGCATGCAACAACATGGAAGAATGTCAAATGCATTATGATAAGTGAAAGAAGCAAAGCTCAAAAAGCTACACACTGTGTGATTCCATTTATATGGCATTTTGGAAAAAAGCAGAACTATAAAGACAAAATAGAGATCAGTGGTTTCCAGGGGTAGGGAGTAAATGTTGTACACAAATATTCATAGCAGCATTATTCTTAAGAGTCAGAAAGTAAAAACTATCCAAATGTCCATCAACTGATGAATGGATAAATTAAAATGTGGTCTATTCCAACAATGGAATGCTACTCACATGAACTACTGATACATGCAACAACATGATGTATCTCAAAATAATTATGTTGAGTGAAAGAAGCCAGACCAAAAGAGAGCACATGCTATTTGATTCCATTTATCACAGAACTCTAGAAAATGCAAACTCATTTACGCTGACAGAAAGCAGATCAGTGGTTGCTTGGAGATGGGGGCTGGGAAAGGCAGAAGGTAGAGACTAAAGTAGCACGAGGACACTTTTGTGGATGATGAGATAAGTTCACTATTTTGATTGTGGTGATGGTTTTATGGGTACATATATATGTCAAAACTTATCAAATTATCCTTTCAATATGTGCAATTCACTGTATGTCAATTATACCTCAACAAAGTAGTTGAAATTTTTTTTAAAATTAAAATTTGTGTATTGTGTATTGAGAATATCTTTCCCTGGCCCAATTTTCTATGTGAAGATTGTAATAACGGTCATGCTTGACTAGGCACCTACCATTTACTAGTTATCAGAAGCAGAAAAACAGGGATTAAAAGGCTGTTATGTTTCCCCTCTTTGAAAATTATTCATCTTTTTACTTGCAGAGTTAAACTTCTTCAATCAACGCACTTCAACATTTAGTTGAAATGTGAATCATTTTAGTAAAGTCTGGGAGAAAGTAAATAAAAGGTAAGAAAACATAAAACTTAAATTAAAAAATTTGTTCATACTGCTTTGCCCGTTGTCATTGTTGATCTCTCATCTCAATCCAACCAAAATACTATTAAGTATTATTAATTTCACCAGAATGGAGCTTCAAGTCTGGAACCAAAGGAGAGAAAAAATGCAGTTCTGTCAGAAAAGGAATGTGACTCTATAATTCAGCCCTGTTCCAGCTCTTCTTCCTGTGCAAGGGCAAATATTTTCAGACATTTAAGGAGTCATGTCCCTTTCAGGAAAGATAACTGGAAGCACTATTAATGGCATATGAAAAATTAACCAGAATGAGACAAGGTCCAAAGATGAGAAACATTGGTGTGAGGTTCAAGGTAATCTTCTTTTTCTCCTTCTTCTCCTTCTCCCTCTCCCCCTTCTTCTCCCTCTCCTTCTCCCCCTTCTCCTCCTTCTTCTTTCTTCTTCTTCTTTTGCTTATGGATGTCCAATAATTAAGCACCATTTGTTGAAAAGACTATTCTTCCTCCATTGAATTGCTTATGCATGTTTGTCAAAAGTCAATTTGGTTTGGTCTATTTCTGGGTTCTATTATTTTCTGTTGATCTATGTGTCTCTTTCTCCACCAATATCACACTGTCGTTTGTACTGTAGCTATAGAGTGTATCAACATCTGATAGAGTGATTGTTCCCACTTTATTCCTCTTTTTCAGAATTGTTTTAGCTATTCGAGTTCCTTTGCCTTTCCATATCACTTTTAGAATAAGTTTGTCTATATCTATAAAAAAAAGTCTTGCTGGCATTTTGATAGGAATTGTGTTAAACCTGTACATCAATTTGGAGAGAACTGACATCTTTACTATATTGTCTGCCAATTCATGAACATGGTATGTTTCTCCATTTATTTAAATCTTTGGTTTCCTTCAGCAACAGTTAAAATTTTTCAGCATACAGATCCTTTACGTGTTTTTTTAGATTCTTACCTAGTTTGGGGTTTTTTGGGGGGGGGTAGTGATTTTAAATGGTATTGTTTTAAATTTCAGTTTCCACATGTTTATTGCTAGTTTACAGGAATAGATGGATTTTTGTGTATTTATCTTATACTCTATAGCCTTGCTGAACTCGTTAGTACTGCAGGTTTTATGTTTTTTTTCCTGTAGATTCCTTAGGATTTTCTATATAGAAAATAATGCCATCTGTAAATAGGGATAGTTTTCAATCTTTCTTTCTGATCTTATTTCCCTTTTCCTTTTTCATTTTTGTAATAAAGCACTGGCTAGGACTCACAGTACTATGCTGAATAAGAGTGGTGAAAGTGATTCATTCATGATAAAAATCTTCAACAAAATAGGTTTAGAGGGACCATACCTCAACATAATAAAGGCCATATATGAAAAACCCACAGCTAACATCATCCTTATTGGGGAAAAACTGAGAGATTTTCCCCTAAGGACAGGAATAAGACAAGGGTGTCTACTCCCACCACTTCTGTTCAACATAGTACTGAAAGTCCTAGCCACAGCAGTCAGACAAGAAAAAGAAATAAAAGGCATCCAAATTGGTAAGGAAGAAGTAAAACTTTCACTATTTGCAGATGACATTATATGATATGTATAGAAAACCCTAAAGACTCCACAAAAAAAATGCTATAACTGATAAATTTAGTAAAGTTGCAGGATACAAACCCAATGTACAGAAATCTGTTGCATTTCTATATACCAATAATAAAGCAGCAGAAAGAGAAATTAAGAAAACAATCCCATTTACAAATGCATCAAAAACAATAGGATACCTAGGAATAAACCTAACCAAAGAAGTGAGAGACCTGACTCTGAAAATTATAAAACACTGTTGAAAGAAATTGAAGAGGACACAAAGAAATGGAAAGACATTCCATGCTCATGGATTGGAAGAACAAACATTGTTAAAATGTCTGTACTACCCAGAGCAATCTATATATTTAATGAAATCCTTACCAAAATACCAAGAGCATTTTTCACAGAGCTAGGACAAACAATCCTAAAATTTGTATGGAACCACAAAAGACCCCAAATAGCCAAAGCAATCTTGAAAAAGCAAAGCAAAGCTGGAGGTATCACAATTTTGAACTTCAAGTTATATAACAAAGCAGCAGTTATCAAAACAGTATGATACTGGCACAAAAGACGACACATAGATCAACAGTACAGAATAGAAAACCCAGAAATAAGCCTACAGCTATATGATCAATTAATCTTTGACAAAGGAAGAAAGAATAACCAATGGAAAAACAACAGTCTCTTCAATAAACGGTGTTGGGAAAACTGGACAGATACATGCGAAAGAATGAAACTGGACCACTTTTTTACACCCTTCACAAAACTAAATTCAAAATGGATGAAAGACCTAAAGGTGAGAACTGAAATGATAAAAACTCTAGAAGAGAACATAGGCAACAACTTCTCTGACATTGGCCATAGCAACATTTTTCTAGATATGTCTCCTGAGGCAAGAGAAACAAAAACAAAAATAAACTACTGGGACTACATCAAAATAAAAAGCTTCTGCACAGCAAAGGAAACAGTCAACAAAACTAAAGGCAACCTACAGAATGGGAGAAGATATTTGTCAATAACAAATTTGATAATAGGTTAGTATCCAAAATATATAAAGAATTTATACAACTCAACACCCCCAAAAATCAAATAATCCAATCAAAAAATGAGCAGAAAACATGAACAGACATTTCTCCAAAAAAGACATTCAGATGGCCAATAGACACATGGAAAGATGCTCAACATCGCTTACCATCAGGGAATTGCGAATCAAACCCACAATCAGATATCACCTCACACCTGTCATAATGGCTAAAATCAACAACACAAGAAACAACAGGTGCTGGAGAGAATGTGGAGACAAAGGAACACTTGGGCACTGTTGGTGGGAATGCAAATGGATGCAGCCACTGTGGAAAACAGTATGGAGTTCCTCAAAAGTTCAAAATAGAACTACCCTGTGATCCAGCAATCGTACTCCTAGGTATTTACCCAAAGAATACAAAAACACTAATTCAAAGGGATACATGTACTTCTATGTTTATAGTATTATTTACAATAGCCAAGATATGGAAGCAACTCAAGTGTCCATCAATTGATGAATGAATAAAGAAGATGGCATTTATATATATATATATATATATATATATATATGGAATATATATATATATGGAATATTATTCAGTTGTAAAATAGAACAAAATCTTGCCATTTGCAGTGACATGGATGAAGCTAGAGAGTATTACGCTAAGTGAAATAAGTCAGAGAAAGATAAATACGATTTCACTCATATGCGGAATTTAAGAAACAAAACAAAGGGAAAAATAAGAGAGAGAGAGAGAGAGAGAAACCAAGAAACGGACTCTTAACTATATAGAACACACTGATGGGTCACCAGAGGAGAGGTGGGTGGGGGGATGGGTGAAACAGGTGAAGGGGATTAAGGAGGGCACTTGTGATGAGTACCGGGTGATGTATGGAAGTGTCGAATCACTATATTGTACACCTGAAACTAATATAACACTATATGTTAACTAACTGGAATTTAAATAAAAACTAAAAAAAAAGGAGTAGTGAAAGTGGATATTCTTGCCTTCTTCCTGATCTTAGGAGGAAAGCATTCAGTTTTTTACCATTATGTCTGAGGTTAGCTATAGAATTTTTTTTAGATGCTCTGTATCAAATTGAGGAAGTTCTTCTAATTCCCACTTTTCTGAGAGTGTTTATTATGAGTGTTTAATGTTGTTTAATGCTTTTTCTGCATCACTTATATCATCATGTGATTATTCTATTTCAGCATGTTTTTATGATGGATTACACTAATTGATTTTTGAATATTGAAACTTTACATCCTGGAATAAACTCCACTTGGTCATGGTGTATACTTCTTTTTATATATTCCTGTATTTGATTAGCTAATTTTTTTTGAGGATTTTTGTGTGTAAGCTCACGAGTGATACTGTTGTGTAGTTTTCTTTTTTGTACTCCTTTTTTCTGGTTTGGTTACTATATTGTCCTCAAAATGAGTTGGGAAGTATTCCCTCCTTTTCAATTTTCTGGAATAGTTTCCATAGAATTGCTGCTGAAACTCATAGAATTTTAAGTCTGGAAGACACTCATGAAATCAGCAAGTACTGGTTGGGACCTTGATTTGACTATAGAGAACAAGAGACCCCATTTTTTCCCTCTGCAGGTAGCCAAATTCAATTGTAGAGATCTATACCTTGGAGCATTAGCAAAGGAATTAAAGTTACTATCCTTGACACAGTGTAAAAAGAAGACTGGATGGTCAGAAGGAGAGGAAGCGTCATTTCCTAACTAAGTTGACATTTGCTCTCTTCATTGCACTATAAAATCAGGAAATGACAACTGAATTCAAATTTCGAGGAAAGAATGAGCCAAAGCAGTAAGGGCTGGTGAGTCTTAGGTTGGTTTTCCCAGAAGCTGACTCTAAGGATTCCAGTGCAAATAGTTTAGTTGGAAGGTACAAAAATAAACAAATAAATAAATCTCAGTAGGAGAAAGAGGAAGTTACTAGGGAAGTAAGACAAGGAAGACAATACAGCAAATAGTGTGTGTTACTATTCGGTACCACTGAGGGTGACTAGAATTTAATTGTGCTGGGGAGGTTCTGAGAACCAGGATCACACCCCCCCCCACACACACACCCTCAGTTATTCCACCAGAGACAGAAGGAGCTGGGATATTTACACACAAACTTCCTTCAGGCACTGAGTGAGAGCCATTCCGGAGGGGTATTAGCTGGCACTTCTGGCCTGCAGTGTAAAAACCAGCAGTAGTGGGCTCCAGCAGCAAAATGCCCTGAACAAAGGTCAGCCTGCTTATCAAAAACAAAAACAGAAGCATCAGTTTTACCTGTTGTTCCCAATATTTATTCCTTTTCCAGGTTTTGCATTTGTCTTTTAATCCACTCTGCTCTTCTTTTTGCAGCTGTTTCTCTATGCTGACCATTTACAAAATCACAATTTCCCAGGTTTATTTATTTTTAAAGATTTTATTTATTTATTTGAGAGAGAGAGAGAGCGAGCAAGCACGAACGGTGGGGGGCAGAGGAGCAGAGGGAGAGGGAGAAGCAGACTCCCTGCTGAGCAGGGGACTCAGGGCTTGATCCCGGGACCCCCAGGGGATCATGACCCAAGCCAAGGGCAAATGCTCAACCAACTGAGCCACCCAGGCACCCCCCCTCCCAGGTTTAAATTTAAAAAGTTGTTTACCATCAGCACATTGCAGTGGTCTTCCTAATGATGCCATTAAACATGAATACAGAATTTTATGAATAAGAAAAGAAAGGTTGTCAGGGGCTGCTAAGTTGGCAGTTAGGTTGTGTGCACCAAAACAGTAAAGGCAAAGGGCTAGGGCCAGCAGGTGTATTGCATCTGCCACAGCTGGGTAGGAAATCACATTTTGGAGACAGAAAAATTACCTTCCAGAGAAAGATTTGCATTTTTTTAGAAGGAAAATATGAATATCATGATTTAATTTATTCCAAAATTGCTCAAACTGTAGAAATATATTCCTGGGAGTGACACTGTAAAATTTTTGTCAAAAATAATATTCCTTTGATGCTTTGCTTTCAGAAATAATCTGGGAAGGAAAATGGGACTGGCAATGCACAGTCTTTGCATAGAGCATTTTTACTTACTTCTAATTGACGTAAACCTGAATATCATGATCAGATCCTATTCTCTTTAGTATGTTGGAAGAATTACATTAACTTGCTTGTGCTAAATGAGAAAGTACTCTGAATGAGAAAAAAAGTAATGAATTGCATGCTGAGAATAACCTATGGATTAATATTTAAAGTGTCTGAAGAGATGATGTCATAATAAAACTCCCTGGGACACATAGTATAATGGCATTAGTCATAGATTTCCGGAAATGCTGATCCAACATCTTTTAACACTGGAGGCTTTTTATTTATAGAAACACCTAATAATTATTGATCCAAAATAAGCTCAGGTTGTGTTTGATTCTTTCTTAATATTCCATGATGGAATGGTGTAATTTTTGGTATTTATTTTTTCAGTCTGGCCGATAACCATTATATCTTAATATTTTCACTTTTAGAAGTTCTCATATCTCTGCAAATGTTGGAGAATTTTGGAGAATGTAATTTGACAAGTTGATTTGAATGCCAAGGATTGTCATAATTTAATATTATGAGGGAGAAATGAATATTCACTTTTCCAAAAATACAGAAGGAAATGACTTCCTCTTGGAGAACTTTAAAAAATGATACACATGAATATTTTAAACTTAATGTCATTTCTATGAATCATAGCTGAATATAATATTGTAAAATTATAGAGTAGGGTTGAAAATTTTGAGGTTTGGGGCAATCTTTTCTCTTTCCTATCTTCTTGGTCCACAAATCTGAACATCTTACCTTACTTCCAAGCAAAGATTTAATAGTAGAGGTGAATTAAGTTCATGTTCCTAAAACTAAACCAATTTTATAAACATAATATACATACAACATAAAATGTTCACTAGTACAGTATGAAATTAAGCCACAAAACTATTTTAAATTCAACCACAGTTGAAACAATTTAGCCAAGAACTGTTCATGAACAGGAAGCTTTCATGTTTGATTTTCAGCAAATTAACATTTCTTCAAGTTGTCAGCATTATTCTAAAAGTAATTAGCATTAGTTAGGGAGACTATTATTGCTTTATCATAGGAAAAAGCTGTAGAAAGCATCAAGTTATAAAATCTTATTATTCTGTGTCCTTTTTTTAACTTAAGGTTCTGATTACTTAGAAATATGTAATGACATTTCCTCCTCTTCTTTTTAAAAAACCTTAATTGCTGAGTTCCTACAACCCGTTCCTATGAAATTTGCAACCATTGTCAGTAGTGCTTGGTAAATGTACCAGTGTTAAAACCAGCCTTGAAAAACAGACAGAGGTTTCTGTAAGTAGTTCTACAGTTAATTATTTCTTCAGGAAGGCATTGTTGCACTACTTCTATACTATTATCAGTAGTCCCTTTGTCAGTTAATATATGTTTTGCACATAAGGCCTACGCTTTTGGAGATGCCTTCTGAGTTGGCAACCAAGCTAATGTAACAGAGTGAACCAGAACAATTTGTCCCTCGAGAAGATTCTGTCAGTTGCCTGAATTAATGAAAGTTCTTTAAAAAAAAATTGCTTTGTATTTTTATAGTGTCCCATTCAGGCATGTAATAAATGTTCCATACATAGTTGCTGAATTAGTATTTTGGCTGTTGTCATTGTTGTTAATAATAAAGAATGAGTCTCTAGATCCACCTACCAATTTCCAGGAAATACACAGGGCAGAAGAACATGTTAAGCTATC
Organism: Ursus americanus; assembly: GCF_024610735.1. NCBI lineage: Eukaryota > Metazoa > Chordata > Mammalia > Carnivora > Ursidae > Ursus > Ursus americanus. The sequence continues at coordinate 103,460,327 of NC_142164.1, forward strand.
CCACAGGAATTCAATCAGCAAAATTCAAATCATGGGAGATGCTACAGAGAAACAATCTGGTTTGTCAACAAATTGTAAGGGGGACAAAAAGAGTTGGTTGGGGAACCTCCAGATTAAAAAGACGTAAAAGCCATGTAAAGATGATAGGGGAAAGGAAACCATAGTGTTTGTGTGTGTGGATGCATACTTAGGTGATGAAACTATAAATTAATGACATGGTTACCATAAAAGTCAGAGGTACGGTTACTTGTAGGAAAGAGGGAGCAAGTGGAGAGCTTCTGCGGTGGCTGGCCATGGTTCTTTTCCTGACACAGATGGTAGTTACAAAGGTCTGTTGCCTTACCATAATTCATTAAGCTGTATAGTTGTTTTATATGGTTTTCTAAAATGTGTTATTTTAATTTAATGCTAATTTAAATTAATTTAATGTTAATTAATTTAATGTTAATTAAAAAGTTTAAGAAATAAACAACCACAACACAGAGGTGTGCAGAGATGTGCAGTAGCACACTGTCATTTAGCATTTCTACCAGACAGATGCAATACATATAAATAACATTGAGACCAGAGGATCATAGTAAAATGTAAAGCAATTAGGAAGTGATGAGGTTTATTATTTTTTATTTTTACTTTTATTTTTTAAGATTTTATTTATTTATTTGACAGAGAGAGAGACAGCCAGCAAGAGAGGGAACACAAGCAGGGGGAGTGGGAGAGGAAGAAGCAGGCTCCCAGCGGAGCAGGGAGCCTGATGCGGGGCTCCATCCCAGGACTCTGGGATCACGCCCTGAGCCGAAGGCAGAGGCTTAACAACTGAGCCACCTAGGCGCCCTGTGATGAGGTTTTTTAAAAAAGATTTTATTTATTAGAGACAGAGAGAGCGAGCATGAGCAGGGAGCCCGATGTGGGGCTCGATCCCAAGACCCAGAGATCATGACCTGAGCCGAAGGCAGAGGCTTCGACTCACCCATCCAGGCGCCCCAGAAGTGATGAGTTTTGAGTAACTAACTGTGCTTTTAATACAATAGTTTACTTAATCATAAGTTTATACAATTTCAGTTTTAATAATGGCTCTATTTAACAAGTGGCTCATGAAATTTCCAGAAATTTCACAACCAACTTGAGCAAGCTAAGAATGGTCTATTCTGGCACACTCGTGTCTGTGTCCCAACAATTCTCCTGCTTTCTTTTGTTTAAAAAAATTTTTTTTTTAGTTTTTAAAATCAAATGCATACTCGTACTGAGTTTTAAAGGTCAAATAGTTCTACAGTGATTATTATAAAATCCACTAGGCTCTGCCTCTCTTTCCCCCATTTTCTGATCCTTAGAGGCAACCACTTCAATTCCTATTTTAACTGATTCTGTTGAAGACACCAGTCCAAACGGATTAGGGGCCCACCCTACTCTAGTATGACCTCATCGTAACTAATTACATCTGCCACAACTCTATTTCCAAATAAGGTCACATTCCGAGGTACTGAGGGTTAGGACTTCAAAACATCTTTTTTTCAGGGAGAGGACAGGACACAATTCAACCCTTAACAGTGGGGAAGGGATTTGGTGTTCTAATTACTTCTTACACAGATTTTCAGCCAAATCCTTTTCCTTCACCCTTCACTTCCAAAGGTAACTTGTTTGCTGTTGCCAATTCTTGAGTTTTGTGGGGTCCTGGGGGTCCCATGGTGTAAAGTGGTTTCTTAGCTTTCCTCAAGGGCAGTTAAAGTTAGTTTCTCAGACCTGCTATGTCATCTACCATTTGTTAAGTTTTCCAACTGAAAAAATTTGTCTCTGTTCTCTCTGTTCTCTTTTTATCATTGAAGGTTTATGCCTTAAAAAAATCTCTTTACTATAATTTTATTGGGGTTTGAAGGTGGAGGTGAAAGTAAGATAGATATTGAAGCCAGCATTTTTAGCCAGAAATTCTTCTACGTGTATCTTCATTCTCTCCTTTTCAAATGGTGCCTTCTTTCTTAATTCTCTCACATCTCAAACCACAACAAAACTTTTAAGGAAAATATTTCTCTAATCTCTATATATGTGAAGGGTGGAAGGATAGGGAGAGAGATGGGGTAGGCAGAGGGAGAGCCAAGTTTGATTGATTCAAAGCCCATATTCTACTGATGCCACTCTGCCTCACGAAGTGAATGAACAAACAAATATAGTACTCACCACTCAAGAAGAGAATGGCTGGAAAGCAATCCAACAATGCATGTGAACAGCTATAAAAATGCTTAAAATCTCTGATGCAGTAAGTAGTACCACTCTCAAGATTTTATCCTGAGGATATAATTCAACAGAATGAAGCGACAATGTGGACTCTCATTTATGATGAGAAAATTGTGGACTAAATATTCTGAAAAACCATTCCACTGCAAAAACCATAAAAATCCTAAATAACATACAGAAAAACATCTTTTAAGAGGTATCGTTGAGGGGTGCCTAGGTGGTGCAGTTGACTAAGCATCCAACTCTTGGTTTAGGCTTGGGTCCTGATTTCAGGGTCCCGAGATCAAGCCCTGTGTTGGGCTCCGCGCTCAGCACGGAGTCTGCTTGTCCTTCTCCCACTGCCCCTCCCCCCACCCTCTCTCTCTGTCTCTCTCTCTCAAATAAATAAATCTTTTTTTTTAAGATTTATTTATTTATTTATTAGACGAGAGAGACAGCCAGTGAGAGAGGGAACACAAGCAGGGGGAGTGGGAGAGGAAGAAGCAGGCTCCTAGTGGAGGAGTCTGATGTGGGGCTCGATCCCGGCCGGGATCACGCCCTGAGCCGAAGGCGGACGCTTAACGACTGCGCCACCCAGGCGCCCCTCAAATAAATAAATCTTTTAAAAAAGGTATCATTAAGCTTGAAAGAAGGAAAATCCTCAGGAGTGAAAAATAAAGAGGGAGCTCCAAACTAACTATGGTCTGTGACTGATAACTCCAGGCACATTCATCACTCTCAGGAACCTAAAGTCTTGGGTTTTAATGACCTCATGTATGTGGGAGACAAGATCTTGGACTCAGGGAAGGTAGGGAATTGGAACTGAGATGTCTGCATAAAGCCAGACTCTCACAGGACAGTAAAGTGAGGCAAAATGGAGATAGATGAGAGAGAATGTGGGAGAATCAATCTTCTGCATAACTGAAGAGCACAAAATGCAAAGAGAAAATCTTTAAAGTTGTCAGAGAGAAAACAGAGATCATCTAAAAGGAACAACTAGCCTGGCAGCAACAGTCGAACAATAACTTTGGATTGCTGAGAGAAAACCACCGTCTATGTAGAATTTGATACTGACTTAAGTTATGTATTTAAGAATAGGGTGAAATAAGGGCATTTTCAGAAAACCAAAACCTGAAAGAGTTATCACCAAAAGATGCTCATTAAAGGAGCTTTTAAGAGTATATATTAGGATAAAGAGAAACGATCCCAGAAAGAAAGTCGGAGATTTATAAAACAACAATAATGTCTAATTTGGAGGTTAAAAATAAGATGGCGCTAAAATACTGGATAACAATAACTTTCAAGACAGGAGGATGGTGATTAGCCATCCTAAGGCCCTTGGATAGTTTGGGAGGGGATGGAGCTATTGATTCAGATTTTAAGTACACATGCTGAAATTTAAGAGTAATCACTAAGAAGAGAAAGAGAGTATACAACTTACAACCAATAGAAGGGAAAATGTGGAATCAAAAGAAAAATCTGAAAGAAAATAGGAAGGGGAGAAGATGTAGAAAAAGCAGGATAGATATCACAAAATAAAATGGTAAAGAGAATTCCACATACCAACAATTAATTAAAATCACAATAGAGTGTAAATGTTCTAAACTCACCAGTCAAAAGAAAGATATCCTCATATTGGACTAAAATGAAACAAAACAAAGCAATCCAGATATTTGCTATATCCTAGAGAAAACCTAAAATACAAAGACATGGTATATCAGAATAATTCATGTTAGCTGCTGGTACAAACAACCCTTAAGATCATGGAGCTTAACACAGCAAGGTTTCATTTTTGCTCACATCACAGTTCATCAGTTGAGGCTGCTGCTCAGGCTGTCACTCCTTCAATCAGTGACATAGGAATCTGGGATCTGTTGATCCTCGTTCTACCATCTTGGAGTTCTTTGCCTTGAGCCATGTGAGCAGGGGAGAGACAGCACATATTAAGACTATGCGCGGCATTTTAGGGGCCAAGCCTAGAAGTGGCATACATCACTTCTGCCCACATTCCTCGGTGTTCCCAACATAACTGCAGAGAGCTGGGCTTCTTGCTGTGTTTCCAGGAAGAAGAAACGGAATTAGTGAGCATCTAGCCAGCCCCTGACACATAGAAAGGTTGAAAATATGAAAAGATGGAAAAGGATACACCAGGCAGACACTAACCAGAAGAAAGCTAGAGTAGCTCTGTTCACATTGGACAAAATAGTCTTCAGGCAAAATGGGTTATTAGGAATAAAGATAGTGGGGTGCCTGGGTGGCTCAGTTGGTTAAGCGTCTGTCTTCGGCTCAGGTCATGACCTCGGGGTCCTGGGATGGAGCCCCGCATCGGGCTCCCTGATCAGCGGGGAGCCTGCTTCTCTCTCTGCCCCTCCCCTTGCCTGTGCTCTATTGCTCGCTCTCTCAAATAAATAAATAAATATTTTTTTAAAAAAGGAATAAAGATAGTAACTACATAAAGATAACATTCAACTTGCCAGGAAGAGACACTAATTCTGAAATATATATGTACCTGATGATGTCTTCAAATAACATTAAGCAAAATTGACGGAAGTATGAGGAGAAACTGATATAACATACACCTGTCTCAGTAATTGTTGTCACACAGACCAAAAATTAGTAGTATATAGAAAATATAAATAATCTAATTAATAAGCTTGATCAAAAGGACGTGAGTAGAATCTTGTATTCAACTAGAGAAAATGCACACTTTTTCTTAAGAGTGTAAGAAACATTTATGAAAACTGACAATATACTTGGCTATAAAGTCAACAAGTTTCCCAGAATCAGTATCATACAAATCATGTTTTCTGATTACAGTGCAATTAGGTAAAAAGTAAGTAACAGAAAGATAACCGAAAGAAAAAAGACTGTATGAAGATATTCACTCTAGTGTTACTTAGCAACAACAATGGAAAATTAGAATCATGGAAATATCCAATGATATGAGTATGGTTAAGTAAATTGTGCCCCATCGACCCAATGGGCTATTAAAAATTATTTTTTAAAGGGACTATGTTTAAGGTATAATACATTAAGTAAAAATTTTAAATCTATTGTATTTATGATCACAACCAAGTGAAAATATGTATGTATTTAGAAAGATATAAGCAAATGAAAACAGTTGTTATATTACAGTGATGAGATTATGTGTAATTCTACCTTTAAAAAGATTTTCTGTGATGTGGTTACACTGTTTAATGTGAGTTAAAATAATCAATAGAAGACCTGATCTCTGTCTGGCAGCTGATGCTACTTATGCCTTAATATCCATTATCCTTTTCTTTTATAACAATAGAATTTTAGTTGGGTACACAACTGCCCAAAACAAGTGTACATTTCCCAGCCTCCCTTGTCGCTAGGCCTTACAATGGGACAAAGTCAGAGCTAATGAAATATGAGAAGTGGGTGCCCCAAAGGGTCAAGAGTCCGTCCTTCCTTTGTCTTTTTCTTTCATCTTGTAACCTGAAATCTTCCTTAGCTTTGTTATTGCATATACTATGGGTAGACTGAACCTAATATACATTTGATTGGATAAGGGACTGTTGCCCAAGTTAATGAATGAGTATGTATGTCTCATGAGGACAAATATGTGTTTTCTATTCAACCGGCATCCAGTATAAGCTCTGAAAACAAGGGGATTATCCATCCTATTTTTGGATATCAAATGATAACATATTAATATGGTAGAGCACATGTTTATGTTAAATATATTCTAGTGGGAATCATACACATTTACTCCAATATTCCTTATCATTTAAGAGAATGTTCTAACAGAGAATGAAATCCATTTACAGGCTGCTTGCCTGAGTTAAATCAGCAATCAAGTTCCATATCTTACATGTTAACCAAAATCAAAAATTTTATTTTAAAGTACAATAAAGAATGCACTTTGTTTAATTATCATAGTCCCTGGTAAGGTTTGATATAATCCAACAGCCCAGATCACAAAAAGGATCAATAATTTGTACTATATCAGGAATAAGATGATCAATTCAAAAGGAGATTGGTAAATATTACTCAAAACAGTTTTTATACTTGAAAAATATCCAAATACAACATTGAGGCAGGTGTGACATTCTGCCCCAGGTCCTTACAATCCTTGATAATGATTAGGTATGCTATGTCATGCCTACTGTAGTAACAAATTCAATATTATTTTTATTATAATTCAGAATAGGTCAATCAAAAGGTGCTCTGTAAAAATAACATGCCAGTTAAAAAAAAAGGCACTGGAAGTTGACTCAGGAGTAGACTTTTATTCTGTGAATTCTAATATTTATGCTAAGCATGGCCTGTTCAGATGTTTTTTAAAATGGAGGAAAATCAAAACTGAATAAAAATTCCAGGGACTAATTTACTCATCATTTCTTTTTTCTTTTTTTTTTTTAAAGATTTTATTTATTTATTCGACAGAGAGAGACAGCCAGCGAGAGAGGGAGGGAACACAAGCAGGGGGAGTGGGAGAAGAAGAAGCAGGCTCATAGCAGAGGAGCCTGATGTGGGACTCGATCCCATAACGCCGGGATCACACCCTGAGCTGAAGGCAGACGCTTAACCGCTGTGCCACCCAGGCGCCCCTAATTTACTCATCATTTCTTGAGTAAAAGTGTATACAGCTAGTTTGAGGGCAGCTAGTAGAAATCATTATTCAGATTAAAATTCTGTCAGTAAAAAATATTAGTGCTTATGGTAATACTAAAAGGGCTTAAAAATCAGTCACACATTTGGTTAAGAGAGCATCCTGAGGGCTTGTTTATATTTCATTTTCCTTTAATGTGCATATTATCAAGACAAGCAGATTGTTAAATAATTTAGTTTCTATCAGTTAGCTACGCATTAACATGACTGAGAACTATTAATACACAAGTCCTGATACCATGCAAATAATTCCTTTTCTTGTTTTTCCAATTCCTCATCTGGGATGAGCTCATCAACTTTCACAATGTCAAAAGATGGGGTAGAGAAGATGATTGTCTGTCGTTGCTTTGTACTTGGTGTGTCTGTTTGTGGTTCCTAGGTAGAATTATAAATAAAAGAGGAAAGGATTTTATATTTGGTTTTTCCTACTTTCTGTTTTTATGTTGACTGTTTATACTCAGCCTCATCTCAAACCATTTACAGCAGATTTTTTAAAAATTACAAAGCAATAAATGAATACGTGTTAATTGTAAATACCCTACCATGTCGGAATATACTGAGGCAGACTTTACACATATAGCTTTTAATAAGCTTAGATAGAAATGACTTTTATTTTGAGGAAAGCACCATTTGAGATGTGCTGATTCAACAGTGTCAACATACAGAGACTATTGCTTTTGTTTGTCACCTCATATTGATGTGGAGCTAAAACAGCTGGTATTTATCAGATTAGATATATTGTTGAAGAATTTTTAAAACATGTACCAAGAGGAACACAGCTTTATACTATCCAAGTATATGCCAAAGGTGTTTCAGCCTTGACCTTGTAGATTAGGAAAATTCTACTTATACAAGTAGAATCACTTACAGTTTGAATAGTGTCCAAAACAATGAATTCAGTACGAGTTCAACTTACAGTTCCCATGGAAGCATTTTTTTCTTTAGCCATCTTATAAGCTTTTTTCATTTTTTCAACTTTCATTTGAGCTTGCTTGGATCGACGACCCAGATGTTTAATTTGATTCTGCTGTTGGTAGGACCGATATAAAGGTTTGATAGCTGAAAAGGATGAAGGGCATCTAGAAAAGATTTGAATTATAGACAGAAAAAACGCACAAAATGACATTTAAACGTAAAGCAAGTTGCAAATTTTATTAAAGCATCCTCCAGTAACTAGATCATAGGCCTCAGTATCTGGAGCAATATCGCATGCAAGTTTTTAGGCCGGAGTTATCATTTCTGCTTAAATTATATGGCATAGTTCTTTATTTGCACCCTAGGAAGGTGTATAAATGATGATGTGGATCACAATGAGGATGAAAATTATAAAACATGGTATCAATTTAAAATCAGTTTTCCTGGAAAATACCATGTAGTAGTCATTTGGATTATATATATATATATATATATATATATACACACACACACACACACCATATATTAACACAAAATGTATTAAATTTCATAATGGCTGAAAAAACAAGCTGTTTTTATCAGTGCTGGGATCAGATACAGGAGGTGCCATGCGCATAATCCCCTAGGCCTCACCATTGCAAAGCACATAGGCCTAACTTGGCATAACAGCTTTCTTGTGAAAACAAGAGCCCATGTGTGGGGAAAGTGCCTGAGAATTAATACTTCCCCTCCTAAACAGTCCTTAGCCAATGACTGAGGTACATTGGTGTATAAATATCCCATGTCCCTTGCCCCTGCAGGATAACTCGAGTCACACGTTCTGCAATGGCTTGGACAGTCCCAGGAGGGATTAAGCACCACTTATCCACAGAGGTAACTTGTTTGCTAACACACGCTGTTTTGGCTGCCTGCCCCGCCTTGTTTCCCTTTCACCAGTGGTTCTGGGAATCACCTCCCAAATAGACTACTCATATCCAAATATTTGATCTCCTGGGAGATCCCAAACTAACACTGCATTCAAAGGAACCTGTAAGAAAGTACTTTTCCCTCTTTAATTGATTTAGGATTTGGCTACTTCATTTGGCTCTTCAAGTGACTCATTGTTAGATAATCAGTAGCAAGAGTCCAAACAGCAGGGAGCCTAGGGTTATATATGGGGGCAGGGAAAATTACATCATTTATTTGACCTTGGTGGTAATAGGGTTAAGTTCTATATTCAGTGCTAATATGGATGAGTTAGAGAAAATCTATTTCATGATGACAGACTACACCCTACACCAGGCCATCTGTCTGGCAAATGTATATATAGCCTTGGTCATAAAATATATGGGCTAAATTATATTATTGGGTCAGCACCACTCATCTCTAGCTCTGGAAAAAACCCAGTATGTTTGCCTGACAGTGGGTCACCAGTGTCTTCATGTACTAAAGGAGAATTTTTTCATTTCAAATATGACTCTGTGGAAATAGACTACCAAGAGATCCTCTTCAATCTGATTATCTCTTTCTTTTTTTCTTAAGATAGAAAGCTTCATTTGTAAATGAGATGGGCTAGGTAAGACTTCTAATGGAAAGAAAAAAGGAATATAATTGGAGCAGTCATTCTGTCCGTATTGTTTCAGATCATAATGCAGTCTATTTTGCTACAACATGAGTTTCTATAATGTGAATTGGCTCACATGCTATTGCTAAAGAAGGGAATAATGTCACTGTAATTTATATGCAATTTGTCCTCAGCAAGGGGAGCCAGAATCACAAGAGTAGAATTATAACCTTCAGCAGAAAAGGAAAAGGTCCTCAAGCTCTGTGCAGCACAGGCAATGAGAGCCCTTTTGGCTGTATTTATGAAAACAAGAATTAGCACCTGCATCTATGGCTCTCTCCCCAGAGGCATCCCCCACCCCACAGTCTACCCTTACTGCCCTCCACCATACTTCCCGCCTTGGGGGGGGGTGGTTATTGGCAGGTTGCACTGCCTCTCATGTCCACTTAAAAGGCAACCACACTAGCCCAGGGCTCCAGTTCCATCTGCATTATCTCTGTGCCCACTACCTGCTCTAATTAAAGACTTGCCAGCATTTCCACTCTCTTGTACATTTTTTATATTTGCTGTGGTGGCCTCCAGCCATCCTGAGCTGCCTGTCTGGTGGTACAAGTTCTCTCCCCAGGTTCCAATTGTCCTTATTGTTAGTGCTCTGTTTACAAAGATGCCTAAGCTTTGAGCAATTTGCCCCAACCCTATTTTTCCCATATGCCCTATTATTATCTTTCATGAGCTATTTGGCAGAATGTGAACATTTTCAGAAATGCCCCTAGTATTGTGACCCCATTAACATATACTTTTACCTAACTTCAGAAACAATCTGTAGCATCTCTTCTGTTCGTGGTCTCTGTAACAGATACTTCATTTCTTTTTGTAGACGCTTTGAGATTATTCCAGACTCTGCATAATCAACTATGTCATAAATCATCATTGTCCTGGGGATGTTTTTGAGGTTTAATTTTCGCCAGTAGTTATTTCTGCCACCAGAAGATGCAGGGGTCTCATCCAGAACACTGGAATACTATATGGAAAAAACCAGTAAGAATGATCAGTTGTAGGTACTCCAGAATGTTTTTAGACACATTTCCCAAGTTTCAAATGTCCAATGTCACTTCATCCAAAAAGCATTCCTTAATCCCATCTCTGAACTTTATGAGCAACTTTCTTCTATGGCTTATTCCTGACTACTTGGTGTTTTAGCTATCTGTGTACTCAGCTCCCCTACCAGAAGGCAGGATCCTTGTCACATAGTATCACACATATGGTACCACACTCACTAAATCTTTATTTAATGATAAACATTTTATTTTTTATTTAATGAATAAACTTTTAAAAGCCAAATACATGATCTGCACACCTGCTAGTGCTTGTTCATAACATGCTTTGGTTGAGAGGACATTTGCACAAAACTTTTAATTTTTTTATTTTTATATTTTATTTTTTTAAAAGATTTTATTTGTTTATTTACCAGAGAGAGAGATAGCCAGCGAGAGAGGGAACACAAGCAGGGGGAGTGGGAGAGGAAGCACCAGGCTCCCAGCGGAGCAGGGAGCCTGATGCGGGGCTCCATCCCGGGACCCTGGGATCAGGCCCTGAGCCGAAGGCAGACACTTAACGACTGAGTCACCCAGGCATCCCTGCACAAAACTTTTTTGAAATAATGAGTTTACCTTTGGTACTAAATGGCGAATTTCACTATTTTTATTTGGAGCATTTGTAGAAATCCCACTTTTATTTATTTATTTATTTATTTAAATTTAAAATATCAAATTAGGAATGTTAAAATGCAAATGTATACAATCAATGCAACCTTATAAAATGTTCATTTAAGAGACAGGAATTGGGCCAGGGGATATACAATGCTGGGAAACAGAATATCAGCTAGGCATTTAGGGTATATCACACACACACACACACACACACACACACACACACATTGTCTTTCTTTTGTATCATTTAGGCATGCACAAATTTTAATTACTACCATTTGATTGAATAAGCCCAGTCTTCCAACAATACGTCTCAAATTTCAGTTTCCTCAGTATAACTTAACTGCATAAAGTACAAACTTTGCTGATAGCTCTCCAGTCCATAGATCACTACAGAAATAACAGATGTGTGTGATTAGTGACAAATCATGTCCCTTCTTCCAAAGTGTCAGTGACTGGTCACTGAGGACCTGTTATTTAGGTCACACACAGACAGCAAAGTGTGTAGTTGTGTCACCCTCTTTGTCTCCCAGTGATAAATCCATGTGCCTTTTTATATTAAAAAAAATCATAAGAATGGGCCAAAAGAGAAAGAGAAAGTGATAATATTGGAAATGAAATTCAAATAAAATGTAAATGGAGTTCTAGAAGAAATAGGTGACTGAGGGGGATACTGACATTGCCATCATTCAAGAGACTGCGGGTGGGCAGCTAGAGGAACATGGTGAAGGTGAACTTAGCCCCATAAATGAGGAAAGTGGTTGTGACTAAAAGGATGAAGCTGTCCTAGAGGAAGTGACGCTGACAAAAAAGACTCTTCACATTAAAAGGAACGTGGAGAGATCTCACAGCATTCAAAGTGCAAAGGATAAAATGTTGGTAGTTAATCCGAAATTAGAAAGGAGTGTGACAATTCACCAAGGCATAGAAAAGAAGCTCACTATGTATTGTAAGTTAGATGAGAAGAACAAGAAGGCAAGCACTGTTTAAACTACTCCTCATACACTGTTTTTTAAAGCTTTGTTGAGGTTCACATCCCATACGATTCACCCACATAAAGTATATAATTCAATGGTTTTTAGTATATTTACAGTTGATAAGTTTTTTACAAAGAAATAAAACACTTTTAATCCTCAATGTTTCTGATGTTTTAAATTATAGTGTAATAAATGTTTTATTTTTCATTTTCCTACATATTTATAATAGACTGTAAGAGAGTTTTTAATGTTTCAACAAGATTTTTTTGAAAGGCATGGAATAATCATGATTTTTCACATCGATTATCAAATTTGCTTTTGCATGGTTTCAGCTTGCATGGTCATTTTTTAAAAAAGATTTTATTTTTAAAAAATCTCTACACCCAATGTGGGGCTTGAACCCACAACCCCAATACCAGGAGTCGCATTCTCCACTGACCGAGCCAGCCAGGCGTCACTGCACGGTCATTTCTATGGCCCTGCACTACCGTGCAAAGTGAGGTCTGCCTGTATATTTTACTTGCTGAGAATGGAGTAGTAAAATGAGTAAACATCTTAGAACTGTCAATGACCTGCTCTGCACTTAGCTATGTGACCTTGGGCAAGTTTAAAAAAACCTTATTAAACTCCATTTTTCTCATCTGTTAAAGGGTCACATACTCGACAAACTTGAAGATTAAAGGAGATAATATGCATAAAAAGAGCCAACAACAGTGCCGTATCCATAAGGGACTCAATAAATGTCAGCAGTCATCATGTTTCTCTCTCCCAATATGTCTATCTGGGGACTTCTTCCTATGACACCAATCCTTGGCATAGTCACACCTGCAAGTATGTGACCCATGTCCTTAGCAAAGATAGTTGGCATCCCCAAGCACTGCTTATTTCCTGGTTCAATTCCCTCATTTTCCAGGTTAAGACTCTAAAGGAAAGAAAACGCAATTGGGCATCTCTAAGGCACTGCATTACTTTCACGCGTCACAATGAAGCAACTGAGTGAATGGTTAAGGCCATATATTATTATTATTATTATTATTATTATTATTATTATTATTATTATTATGAGACAGAATTTTGGGATCCCTTGTGTCTTTAGAACTTGTAAAATGGTGGTAATAATAGTACCTACTTCTTAGGGTTGTTATGAGAATAAAAGGAGTTGGTACTACTGAACATTTGCTATTATTATTAATCAGGTATCTAGTTTAAGTTTCCTGACTTAGTACTGCTGTCCAACCCGTTATGCAAACCAGGAACCTAGGAGACATGCTGGACACCTCTCCTTAGCTTGCCTCCCTGTCTGTCACCAAGGCCCATTGTTTTTGCTCTCTACTTATCTCTTGTGTCTCCAGCCTCACAGCCCTCAGCCAAGATACCACCATCTTTCCTGAAATACAGCAGAAACATCCAAACTAGGAGAAAGCTCTTACTGTCCTCTAATCCATTCCCTACACTGCAGCCAGATGGATCTCTTCACTCATTAGATTAGATCACCTCATTTCTTAACCCATTAAGAAGAACCAGCTTCTACTTGCACACAGAATCAAGAAAAAGAAAAACACCTTTCTATGGTCAAAAAGCCTGCCTGATGCTCTCTTACCAGCCCTCCAGGCTGCCTACATACCAAACCCTCTGCTCCCTTTTCTCCACCCCCACAGACCTGCTTTCGGCCCTGCAGTTCCTCCTGCCACAGAGCCTCTGCCTGGGGCACAACACCTGCTCGGCCCCAGACTGATGCTGTGACACATTGTTGATTGCCTGCCCATCAAACATTTCCCACTTCTCCCTTGCCTCCAGAGCCTGGATTTTTTTTTTCAAGTATGGAACAGCAATATGTTCCAGGAAGGAGGGCCCCAGCACATGAACCATGATTGTTCTAAGTCAATCATGGAAAATGATCCCCTTTCCCTTTATCAGTGATTAGGTTAGGGGGAATATGTGATCCAGTTCTGACCAAAGGGACCTGAGGGGATGTCTGTTGGGGGCTTCTGGCAAAGATTTGTCTTTTTTTAAGGTAGGCTCCACACCCAGTGTGGAGCCCAACACAGGGCTTGAACTCACAACCCTGAGGTCAAGACCTGAGCTGAGTTCAAGAGTTGGATGCTTAACCAACTGAGCCACCCAAGCACTCCCAAAGATTTTTCTTCTTGTGATAAAAAGGAAAATGATTCTTTAGAGTCCCCTTGTTCCTGCCTTTGAAGGAAGTTAAGAATGTGATGGTCATCTTGTTACCATGTGAAGGAAGCCAAGAGCACCATAGAGAAGCTGACCCGGAACCCTGATGTCCTTGAGCTACTGTATTAGCTAGCCCAGGACCCACCTATCTGTGGACTTCTGACATGGGACGATAAATGTCCTTCGTTGTTTAAGCCTCTTGTGGTTGGGAACATTCTGTCACTTGTAGCACAAAGCACCCAAATAATAATCCAAATATTAATAGAACCCTTCCTTACTAGGTCAAATCTCTATCATGCACTCTCTTAGCACCATGTATTTGATTTCACATAATATAAAATTCACCATTTTAACCATTTTAAAAGTAGCACTACTATCTAATTCCAAAACATTTCCATCGCCCCCAAAAGAAAGGCCACATTCATTAGCTATCACTCCCCAGGTGCAAAAAGCCAAATATTATATGATTCCATTATACAAACTATCCAGAATAGGTAAATTCAGGGAGACAGCAGATTCGTGGTTTATAGGGGCTGGAGTGATGGAGGAATAGGGAGTGACAGCTTAATAGATATGAGGTTTCCTTTTAGGGTGACAAAAAGGTTCTGGAACTAGATAGTGGTGGTGTTTGCACAACATTGTGAATGTACTTAATGTCACTAAATTGTACCATTTAAAACGGTAAATTTTATATTGTGTGTATTTTTCTATAGTGAAAAAAATGAATGAAACTTTTGTCTTGGAGGACAAGGTCAAAAGGCTTTTCTAAAGATTATTTTTTTTAAGATTTTATTTATTTATTTGAGAGAGAGTGAGCTCATGAGTGGGGTGGGGCAGAGGGAGGGGGAGAAATGGGCTCCCTGCTGAGCAGGGAGTCTGACAAGCGACAAGCGGCTTGATCCCAGGACCCTGAGATCACCACCTGAGCCTAACGCAGACGCTTAATTGACTGAGCCACCCAGATGCCCCAGAAGGTGTTTTTTTTTTAAATTGTTGTTTCTAATATCTAAATCTCAATTTCTTACTTGCATGTAATCTTTCAGGGTGACAATATCTATTTCCTCGGTTATTTTGAATTTCTGGAAAAGATGTTGATCTTCCATAACTTGATGGTAAAACTTCTTTTTCCCCATCATTTTGCAAGCATCAGCCACTCCCTATAAAGAGAACAGAAAATAGACCTTTAGAACAGTAGTATAATAGCAACAATTATCAGAGCACATTTTATATATTTCTTCTGACAAATACATCAAATATTGTGCCTTTCTTCTAGCAGCTTGATATTCAATAAAAAGGCTGTATTTACAAAGAAAAGATTGTACAGGAGTTTTTAAACCATTTAAAATTTGTTTCCATAACCATATCTACATACTTTTAAAATGTAGCTGGAGGAGTAGCTGGGTCTACAACCCTCAGAGAACCAGAGTGTTTTAAAAATCTGGTTTTTTTCTGCCTTAAAAAACGTTCTTTTCTCTTAACAAAACAAATCTGTAGCGTCATTCACGCTGTCAAGGCAGAGAAAACTTCCTTGGTTATTAAATAGGTTGCCCTAGGAACTGCAGTGAAAGGTGTTACTAAGGCCAGCTCTCTTTTATGTGTTAGTTAATACCTCACCCCCAAATGGAAACATGTACATTTCAGATTGCTTAGACCTCCCTCTCCTTCAGACTTCATTCTCTGTGGCCAGAGTAGTGAAGCATTTTTTTTCTCTCTGAAATGTTGGCATTTTGTATTCAAGGACAGCACCTGAGAGGGCAGAGGTAGAAGAATGCTAGAAAATATGGAGGCCCAAATCTCGTCTGGCCCTGTTTGTACCATACCCTTCCACATACGCCCATCCTTTACTAAGAGCTATACATAGACTGTGAGTAGAGACTTAAGTACTCCCCACCCTCGTTCCCACCCCCTATAAGTATGTGCTGACTCTTCTAACACATATTTATATTGCATATCTGTGCTTCTGGCCACAAAGCATATGCTTATGAGAAGGGAGACTGGTGTAGATGAGAATTTAAATATCTTTGGATTCCAGATCAGTTTCTCTTTCCCTTTGTAACTCAGAATGCATATTTGTGAAAGCATGGGAACTCCAAGTTATAATGCTGATACGAGGCCGCTTGAGACAAGATAGAAATTTAGAATGTGTTCTTTTTACTTAACACACAATACAACAGTGAGCTTGAATGTATTTTCCATTTCAATTTTCACTTTTGTTATTGAGAATATTCCTTCTTTATTTATTTTTCTAATTCCAAAGCTTTGAACATGGACACACATGGAAAATGAAAGAATATTCAAATGGTTGTAGTTTTATTCCTAATGCACTAAATTGGAAGGGCCAGAAACAGTTTATGTGATGAACCTTCCTTTAGGCAGATCAACTTTGTCTTCCATTTCATTAGTATATAAAGATACAGTATGCATCTAAAGAAGAGGCAATATTGGCACGTGTCACCATTATGCTTTCTTGAAATTAATTTCCTGTGGGTTCTCATCAACCATCCTTACAGTGACACTAAAGGTAAAAGCAAATAAACTGTACAGTGAACACGTCTGAAAACTGTATAATTTCTGCTTTGAGAATTTCTTTAGATATAATTATATTTTACTTTAGCACAAGTTACTCAAGTAAGGGTATTTCTTGTCAGTCCCTCCCCACTCTACTCCACTCAGCCACCACCCACAACCTCTCCAAGCCCCAGTTTCCTTATTTGTACGGTGCCTCAGCTGTGTGGCTCAGCTGTGTCAGGCCCATCCCAGTATCCAGCCAAAAAAACCCTATGCCTGGCAGCACGGAGCAGGCTCGCTGCCCGCTTGTGACAGGGGTTTGAAAAAAAGTTTGCCCTCCAATGGCCAGGATGTTCTTTCTCAGGCATCTGCCGGGTATGGCCAGCTTCAGGAAAGCGCTTCTGGGTCAGAAGGGATGGGAAAGAAGAGCCCAGCCCCAGGTGAAAGGGAAGGGCGGAAACTAGGCAAGGACCCCAGGACAGCAGCCAATCAGACTCGGATTCAAGAGGCGGGTTCCATTCTTAGTGGGTGACTCAAAAGGTCAAAGGGGGGCATCTCTAAATTTGACACCTCCCCTGATACCTGGCATCACCGTGGCCCAGAAGCCCCCACAGCCCTGCAGCTCGGTGCTGGCCTAGATCCATACCTGCGCTTGTGATGTTACTTTCATATCTCAAGTCACTTCCCCGCCCGGCTAGAAGTTCTCACTCACGAAGGTAGCAATAACTGGTATCCCTGCACAGGCTCAGAGTTTCTTGGTTTGGAACCGTTCAATTATATAGGGCTCCGAATGAATGAAATCCCCACAACTGCTGGGGTTGTTTCAACCTCGAAGTGTGCACAGGGTGGTGGATAGACGGAGAAGTATTCAAGCCTCAGTTCTGCCCCTGACAAGCATCTCCGAGTTCCAGCTTCCTCACAGGCAAAATGGGAATAACATGTACCTCACCGGAGTTATCAGGGGGCCGTATAAGAGAACATCTTTAGTAGGCTTCCTGACTCAAGAGCGGTTAAGAGCACAGGCTCTCGAGTCAGGATCACTGGGTTTCAATATCGGTTCCTTCCCTTTCTAGCTGTGAGACCTTAGGCAGGTTACTTAGTCTTTTAAAATGGAAGATAACCACAGAATCAACATTCTAGAGTTCATGAGAATTAAATGATAATGCACACAGAATGTTTAACACAGTACTTGACAGTGCTCAATAATGGCAGCTATTATTAATAATAATGTTTTTTCCTTTTTACATAAATGCCCACTCCTCAAAAAGAACAGGGATCTTCAATTTAAACTAATGGTTGCTGGACATTAATGTTTCAGAACTGTCAATTACCCAGAGGCATTCCAGGCCATGGTGTGTGTGTGTGTGGGGGGCACCTTTAGGACAGTGCTTGTCAAACGACATTGTGCCTAGGATCATCTGGGGGTCTTGTTAAAATGCAGGTGCTAATTCAGTGGGTCTGGGGTGGGGCCTGATAGTCCGCATTTCTAATAAGTTCCAGGGGATGACAGTGCTGTGGGTCTATAGACCACACTCTGAGTAGCAAGGCTTAAGAATATTCTAAATATAGTTGGAGGATGAACTATAGTGACAACCCTCTGTAAATAAGCATTGCTCTGAAAATAGATCATTGAAGTAGGTAATTGAAATGAGATCTCTTTTTTGTACACATGGCTATCCAATTGTTCTAGCACCATTTGAACTGACTTGGCACATCTGATGAAAATCAATTGATCATCTATGAGTGGGTGTATTTTTTAATTTCCTATTCTATCTCATTGATTTACATGTCTGTCTTTAAGCCATCACAACACTGTTGGGATCATTGCAGCTTTTTAAGTCTTGAAGTCAGGTAATGTAAATCTTTGTTTTTCTTCTCTAAAGTGGTTTAGGCTATTCTACGTCCTTTCACTTGTTTTTACTGTGTGTGTGTGTGTGTGTGTGTGTGTGAATACATGAGAAATACTGTTGGGCAATGCTAAGGAAATGGAACTGGAAATGGAAGTAAGAACCAGGGAAAAGACAGAACAACAACAAAACTGTGAAACTCATCTTCTTTATAAGTGAACTTAGATTACACATCTGAACTAAAACTGACTTATTTAATTCATACCAAGAAATAAGAAGGGGCTCCTGGCTGGCTCGGTTGGTAGAGTGTGAGACTCTTGATCTTGGGGTTGTGGGTTCAAGCCCCAGGATGGGTGTAAAGATTACTTAAAAAAATAAAATCTTTAAAAAAAAAAAAGAAGTGAACTTAGGAAAGTTGGATCAGTTTGTTCAACACACAATTTCTACATTCAGAGGACTGGTGTAAACTTTTAGCGTGAAAAATTCTACTTCTACAGGTTTTCTATCAACCGTGAATCCAAGTGTTACCAGAGTTTGTTATGAAACTGGAAAAGGAGGGGCGCCTGGGTGGCACAGCGGTTAGGCGTCTGCCTTCGGCTCAGGGCGTGATCCCAGCGTTATGGGATCGAGCCCCACATCAGGCTCCTCTGCTATGAGCCTGCTTCTTCCTCTCCCACTCCCCCTGCTTGTGTTCCCTCTCTTGCTGGCTGTCTCTCTCTGTCAAATAAATAAATAAAATCTTAAAAAAAAAAAAACAAAAAAAGAAACTGAAAAAGGAATCCTAATCTGTTCTTTCATGCTCTGATCATTTAAATCCTCTCAGAATGTTTAGTGAAAAACTCAAACTAAATAGTGTTATCACATTTTTATAATAAGAGCAAAAATTTCTTAAAAATGTATTTGTGTGAGCATTTTTATGGGCAAAAAAATGAAGGATACACAGTGAACTATTAACAGTGATCACCCCAGGCAAGTGAAAGTCACAGCACAGAGAAGAAAGGCATGAGGCATAATTTCCTTTTTTAAAAATCTCTGTGCTATTTCCTTTTTTCCAAACAGTTACTTTTTAATTTAAATAAAACTAAAGTTATTATACAGCATTTTAATGAGTTTTAATATACACACAGTCCTTTCCAGTCACGGCCTCTAAGTTTCTCATTTGCTCCAGCTTGCAGACAGTAGGGGCCACCAGGAGCAGGCCCAGGAGAATTTCTGTTCCTGGAAAAGTCTCATCATGCAACCTCAAAAAAGCAACAATTGGGGCGCCTGGGTAGTGCAGTCGTTAAAGCGTCTGCCTTCGGCTCAGGGCGTGATCCTGGCGATCCGGGATCGAGTCCCACATCGGGCTCCTCCGCTGGGAGCCTGCTTCTTCCTCTCTCACTCGCCTGCTGTGTTCCCTCTCTCGCTGGCTGTCTCTCTGTCACATAAATAAATAAAATCTTTAAAAAAAAAAAAAAAAAGCAACAATTGATGATATCTTATAGGGACGATAAGCTTATTCTGTACATAAATGTGGCATGAATTTATTCCTTGAGTATAGGATAAGTATCAACTTTTGCATGTGAAGTCATTCTATATAAATGAACAAATACTAATGTTTCTGGAATACCATATTCCATATGAAAACACATAGTCCGTTTGATATAATCTGAAACTGAATGAGATGTTCTCTGATGTTGTCTGAGAACACAGAGAAAAGCAGTCTCTTTTTCTTTTCTAATATTTTTCAGAGAATAAATGCTGTACATCCTGGATCTGATCAGAAACTCCCAGGCTGTGGGGTCTTCTATCCTGAACATGTGCCATTACTGATGATTTCAGATAGGCCATACTTTTCATGTAAAATATCTCCAGAAGGCTACAGGAAAATAACCTTTGATGTATGATTTATAAAAGGCTAAGTATGAGAATGCACACATTTTTTTCTCAATTATGGCCATGTTTAAGGGCCAAAGGAGTAAAACCTACACTGTGGTAGCACTGCAGATCCTTACTATTAAAAGTGGGGTCCATAGACCAGCAGTAGTGGCAGCACCTGGGAACTGGTTAGAAATGCAGAATCTCGGGGTGCCTGGGTGTCTCAGTCATTAAGCGTCTGCCTTCAGCCCAGAGTGTGATCCCAGGGTCCTGGGATCGAGCCCCGCATCGGGCTCCCTGCTCCTCTGGGAGGCTGCTTCTTCCTCTCCCACTCCCCTGCTTGTGTTCCCTCTCTCGCTGGCTGCCTCTCTCTCTCTGGCAAATAAATAAATAAAATCTTAAAAAAAAAAAGAAAAAAGAAATGCAGAATCTCACATCCCTTCCCAGATCTAATGAATCAGAAACTACATTTTTTTTTTTTAGAAACTACATTTTAACAAGATTCTCAGGTGATTCCTACGCTGTAGACACAATTATGGCAAAAATACATGAAACTTAAAAGTATGGGAACTCATATAAAGGAGGATAAATATTTTAAAAGTTCATTTGCAATAAATAGTCCAGCACACTTTTTTCTAAATAAGCTACCAGAACCAAAGAAACCATGATAAAATATCATTAAAATAAAATTGCATCAAATGTTCTGCATAATTTAAAAGCCCTGACCAATGGACCACTTTAGTCCATTATTAACAAACCAAAATTTTATTTTTTTCTTTTAATTTAAATTCAATTAGCCAACATATAGAACATCATTAGTTTCAGATGTAGAGTTCAGTGATTCATCTGTTCATATAACACCCAGTGCTCATCACATCACATGCCTTCCTTAATGCCCGCCACCCAGATACGCCATCCCCCCACCCACCTCCCCTCCAGTAACCCTCAGTTTCTTTCCCATAGTTAAGAGTCCCTCATGAACAAACCAAAATTTAATACAAAGAAAAGTGATGAGTATTTTTAAGGGCCTCTAAAAGTCATTCATTCCAAATATTTTTTTAGCTAATAAACACAGACACCCTGAAACATGATGATTAAAAAAATACTACCTGGGTGCTGGGCTGTTTAATGGTGAAATCACTTACTCTGTACACTTTGAATGCAATTTAGATACTACATAGATGTTAAGAAGCAAAAGTAACATAAAATGGGGATGCCTGAGTGGCTCAGTCAGTTAAGCATCTGCCTCTGGCTCAGGTCATAATCCCAGGGTCCTGGGATAGAACCCCATGTCAGGTTCCCTGCTCAGCGGGGAGCCTGCTTCTCCCTCTCCTTCCCGTTCATGCTCTCTGTCACTATCTCTGTTTCTCTCTCTCTAATAAATAAATAAAAATCTTTAAAAAATAAAGTAACATAAAATGTACATCATGAAACATCACCTCACTTGATGGCTTAAATAAATTTTTTCCGCTGAAATACTTGTAACCATGGCCTTCAGTATGAAGAAAAATTTTAAAAACGATGAAAGGTGGAAATGTTTCACCACTAAATCTGAAATAAAGACCAAAAATTAGTGATTTGGCATCAGGCTTGGGGCTTAGTTACTTCTTCTATACTTAAGATAGTTCTCATAGTTTCCTGCATGCAGGGTAAAGGCTATGCCAGAGCACGGAAAGAATGGGTAATGAAATGGATTCCAGAGACGAAAGAGCCACACTGGAGTGTGTGCACTCACAATTATTCTCATTCACGTGTCAGACTGGACCCATCATGGGAGATGAGCCACTCTCAAGGCAACTTTTGGCCCAAGAGTCATGCCTCAGATTCCTCACATAATAAATGTAAATAAGAACAACACATTTACTCTGTAATTATACCCTGAAAACTTACGGGGACTTAAGAAAATAAATTTCTAAGGTTTCTTCATTTTAACAAGTGCTTCTTGAAATAAATTAGCAGAGAAATATTACCTGAATCTAACTTTACACTTCATGCTAGGATCTTTCAGAAGCTCAGCCTCTAAGGGGCTCACTTTCTTCAGTATTTCATGTGTCACACAACGTTCCTGAAATAGATGATGATGCTATAAATGGAAATGGTACCCTGCCCAGATGTAATTTTCTGAGAATAACAGAGGTGGCATGGTAAAGTGAACAGTACACCAGAGTTGGAGTTCTGAAGACGTGGGCTCTAGTCTTGGCTCCTCCATTTATTAACTGCTTAACCTTGAGTCCGTTACTTCATCCTTTTAGCCTCCAAGTTGGAGTAGGTGTCCCTCCTTGACATCCCAGGCACTATTTTTTCCCTATGACAACACTTTTCACCATGTATTGTAATTAACTATGAACTAATCTGTGTCTTCTACTAGACTGTAAGCTGCGTGAAGGTACGGATCGTGTCTTTCTTCTTTACCATGTGTTCCTAGCATCTAGTACAGTCCTTGGAACACAGCAGGTGCTGAGCAAGTATTTGATGTTGAATGAATCATCACTGTAAAATGAGGAAGATAATAGTAATGTTACTAGCTTTTAAGCACCTTTTATATACCACATACTCTGTTACATGACTTATAGACATAACCTCATTTAATCTTTACAAGTCAGCAATAGTACTCAAATATTATCATTCTCATCTTTCCAATGAGCAGGCTGAGACTCTGGAAGTGTCTGGAACTTATTCAAAGGCATACAGGTAGTAAATGGACAAGGCAGGATGCAAACATAGATCTATTTGACTCTAAAGCCCCCACGCCACCCCTGACATGACTCTGCCAACCTTTGTGTCTATGACAATCACATAAAAATGTACACCAAAGGGCTTTTAAAATGACAAAGCATTATTAATGTCAGGTAGGAACTTGAAGTGTTAGGATAACAGATTTTTAAAAAAGAATTAATTTCCTTTTTTCTCTTACTATAAGCATCTAAAGTTATAACAAAACCAGTATTACGATAATTAAATGCAAGTTCCATATGTGAAGACAACGGGTTATGGACCTAAAATGTCACCTGTTTACCCGAGTGGGTTTTCTCTGAAGTATTCTGCTTTTACTGGCCTCAGAAGTGGGTCTGTGGGTCAGATGGTGAAGAAGTGTACAAATTGCTCAGACTTCATGATTTTTTTCAGAGCTGCTAAAATTCCCTTAATGTGGCTATTACTAATTATAAACTATTATAATCATGGGTGATTTTATTAGAATACTTGTTTTTATATGAAGGAAAGCTTTATATACTCTGCTAGCGTTGCCAGAGTTATTTTTTTGGGGGGAGAGGTGGGATATTGACCTTAGGGTTTTTTTTTTTACTTAAATAGGACCATATTATTCATACTGTTCTGTACTTGTCTTTTTCATTAATGAGATATCTTAGCTATCTTTGTATTGCAGAATCACATACAAGGCTGCAAGATTTAACACTATGAAAGCGCCAACACTTATTTAACCAGCATCCCACTGGTGGACATTATATGGTTTGTTTCTTTGCTGTTACAAACAATACTGCAACGAAATTGTACATATATTGTATAATGGATTCCTAGACGTGAGATCGCTGGGTGGAAGGTAAGGGCACTTTTAATTCAGAGATTTTTCTTGTTGAACGATCAGTGTCCCACATCTTCAAATAAGAAATTGAATTTTAAAAACATCATTTTGGTTTCAGAAAAAGAATGAACAGTCACCCACATTATTTACAAGTAAATCCAGAAGTATTCATTTAGGGCTAACCAAAGAAGCAATCCCAGAACCCCATGAACTATTATTGGATTCATAGAAGAGATAAAAAAGGTTATATAGTCTATCTTTACTTAACAGAACTTTCAGCTTATAAGTAATTAGATGTCAGAGAAAACAAAAAGCAAAATACATACCACTGCACAAATTGTGTGCTTTAGAAGTTTAAATATTGTTCTGTCCATATGACATAACCAAGCTCTCTGTATCCTCTGCGCTGAAATATCTTTATTAGCTCTGAGAAGAAAAACAAGAGGTTAAGATTAGCGATGTAGTTTATATTTTCCTAATATCTTGGGGAATTCTGAATTTATGCTTCTTCCCCCTGCACCCTCCCATCCCCTACCCTAAGACTGACCTAATGAGGAACATTTGGATGTGGAAATTGAAACTGGTCATTTGCAGAATCTAGTCAGAATGAGGATATAAGATATTCGAGAATATTTCCCTTGGGATTAAAAAAAAGTCCTGGTTAAAACTTTATCAGCAAAACGCATATGTAACTAAAAATGTAAGAAGAGACAAATTTGCTTTCTAAAAACATCCATGACCTAAAATGATTCCATTATAGTTAGTTCTTAAGAACAGGGTCCAACTAGTCCAAATGCTATGAAAAGAGAATGTAGAATACTCACAGTTATAGTAGGTCCAATTCTTTTCTGGGAACAGACAACCAGGCCCTAAAAAAAGAAACTCCTTTCTCTGATCTTTGCTTGAAACAGGCTCATCCCAGTCAGGTCAGAGAATTATCTTACTTTGGATCACATTTCAGCACTAGCAGATTGTAGGGATCACCCTCTCCAAAACCCCCCAATCCTGTCCTTACCCCTCACAGGGCTACATGTGAAGAGAGGTAGATACTCCTGTATAATGTCGCTGTTGGCTGGCAAAATGCAGACTACAAGATGCAGAGTAGGAAAGGCCTAATGTATGGAAACAAAGCTTTAAATCCTCCTTGATGCCATTTATTAGCTGTTTAACCTTATGCAAATCACTTACCTTCTTCCAGTTGCTGCTTCCTCACTTATAAAATGTAATAATAAGACTGCTTCACAGAGTTGTCAGGATCAAAGAAATGTGTGTTAACATGCTTTGCAAATTATGAAATACTATAATTATAATAATTACTATTCAATTCAAAAGTAATTTTAAAACATGCAAAAAAACCCTCTAAATTACAAAACAACAAGTGTTTGATGTTAGCTGGGTAAATACGGGATGGAAACTGACCAGTTGTGGAAAATGATAAAGGGCGAAAGATGGTGACTTACTGTTGTACTGCCTTTCTCTTTCCAATATTTGACAAATGCATTTTGCAGTCTTTTCCTGAACGTGGATTATCTAACTTTGGAACACCAGTAACTGGTGCCTTTGAGGAGCGCTTCATTTTCCTTTGATGAAGTGCTCTGAAAGTACATAGATTCAACATTTGAGGTCATAACCTATATTATTACACTGTTTGGACAAGACTCAAGAGCCATATGATTGTTGGGCTAATTCCAGAAACCTTTACAAAGGAAGGCATCATGGATCTCTTAATGTTGCTTACAGTTTACATGCTTCAGGTACTAAAAATATTCTGAGGGACATGGAAAAGACAAGTGGATCTATCCATAGCCATCTAACTGGTCCCCCAGTCTCCAGTCTCTGTGTCCTCCTCGTCCTCCTCCACACTGCAGCTCGAGTTAATTCTGTAGAGCAATAATCCAGCTTTCTTACTCCCCAGCTTAAAATCTTTCGGGGACACTTCATTTCCTCCACACTGAAGTCTAGACTCCTCAGAATGGAGTTCCAGACTTTCCTCAATCTACGGTCTACTCTCTCTTTGAAATATCAAAATACCAACTTTCACCAGCATTCCTCCCTAGACTCTGTAGAACAAGAACTTCTCACCAAAATCAGCCACTGTTTTTCAACTCTGTGCCATTGATCATGCCATTTCCTCTTCTGGAGTGACTTCCCTACCGCCAGCAAACATCAATTCATCTTTCAAGACCCCAGCTAATTGATGCCTCTTCTCTGAAGTTTTCTACCCTCTCTTTTTCATACAGCTGTTCACCCTGTCCCCAAGGCCTCATAATACTGTACATGTTTTTCTTTCACAGTACTTCTCATATTATGTCATGATTTACTTTCTTGGCTGTCACCCCACCAAGCTCATTGAGGGCCAGAGACATCTTGCTAACTATGGAATCCTCCATGCTTAGCGAGAGTGGAGAATTTTTACATGCTTGTCTAAGAACTGTCTGTCCTGGTTTTAGCAGAGAATACCTATGAGACTTTGGGCAAGTTTCTTAACCTCTTGGTAGCTCAGTTCTCTCCGTGGTAAAGTGAGAGGGTGTGTACTAAATGAACTGATTCCACCTTTGGTTTTCTACCCTTTGATGCATTATTCCAATTTGGATGCAGTTCTCAAATTCTTAGTCACTATTTAGCCTCTTCTACTAAAGCAGGGGCTTTTCATTTTCTTCTGGTGCCATGGACCCCTATGGACAAATTCCTAAGAATTACGTTTTTTGAATGTGTGACATAAAACACATAGGATCACAAAGGACCCTATATTGAAATCACTGTCAAAATATTTTTACAAACAAAATTATAGGAATCTATCCTCTTTATGCATTAAATGAAATGAGCACTCTAATAACTACTGTACTTGTGAAGTGGTAATGAGCAGAAATGGTATGTCAAGAAGTCTGCCATGAGTATAACACTGTATGAAAATATCTGTGCTTTCTACTGGTGACAAAATCCCAGGTCCTGCTGATACTACTGTGCTTTGTTGCCTACACTATAAGTGAAACAAATGTTAAAGTTTAGTTAGAAATTAGTGAAAATAAAGTTGTAATTTTTTTCCCGCATCTAAGTTCATATACCCCTTGAATTAAGAACTCCTGCCCTGGGGCTCCTGGGTGGCTCAGTCAGGTTGAGCATCCAACTCTTGCTTTCAGCTCAGGTCATGATCTCATGGGTCCTGGGTTCAACGGGCAGTCTGCTTGAAAATTCTCTCCTTCTGCCCCTCCCCCTGCTCACTCTCTCTCTTTCAAATAAATGAATCTTAAAAAAGGATTTAAGAGCTCCTGCCCTAATTTATCACTATACTTCACACTTTTATATACATGTGACATTCCATTACAAATGCAGAGCCTTCAGAGTCTTCTCAATATTTGTCCTTGGGGATAGGGATGGGGATGGCTTGGAATTTACAGTTCTCTTGAGAAACAGAAAAGCAGCCCTTAACATGTGGGAGTTGGCCTGGCACTCACAGCTGGGCTTTGGTGCTATCCTGGCTTCCTGACAATACTCAATCCAGAGCAAAGCCTGGCTTCTTTGAATTCACCCCCAAATCACCCACCCAAAGCCCAAATCTTTTTTTTTTAAGTAGGCTGCACGCGCAGAGTGGAGCCCAACGGGGGTCTTGAACTCACGACCCTGAAATCAAGCTCTGAGCTGAGATTAAGAGCTGGATGCTTAACTCACTGTGCCACCCTGGCGCCCCAGCCCAAATCTTATAACAAATCTTTCTAGCATCCTCTCATTGAGATGCCCCGTTATGCCAAGTTGTGTGTTTTCCTCGCAGCAATGAGGCATAACAAACCCAACTACAAGCTGAACTACTTGTTCAACTACAGACGTGTTCCTAATGGTCTTTGGCTGGAGGGCAGTGACGCGGCCTCACAAAAACCCCAAAATCTTCCGGATGCCCGCCTGAATGAATTTACACTTTCGATGGGGGTGACGATGCGTAATGAAACACACCCCCATTATGAGACAGTATAATAATTATTTGGGCGAGATCACAGACTTTAAAGGCCGACTACCTAGGTTTGGATTCTGGGTTCCCACTTTTTCCACGTGGCCTCGTACAAATTACTTCTCCGTGCCTTGGTTTTCTCATCTACTAGATTGGGAATAATAATCGTACTCCCCAACCTGGGTTGTTGGACAGTTTAGATGAGTATGTGTAAGGAATTTAGATCAGAGCTGAGGACATAGTAAACACTGTGTTAGTGTTTTGGTATTCTTGTTAATTAGGTCATTATTTTCATTATTACCTTTCCTAATAGTATTAAGGGACATTTGATTCCCAGAGAGGGGCATATGCTTAAGTATCTTAAAGGGAAAAAGAAGTCAGGGCCTTTGCAGACTAAAGGACATAGCAAATTAGATTAAATTTAAAACCTTAGGAACTTCCAGCCCACGGGGAAAAAAAAAATCTAAAAACCTTTTGTGCGATAATTCCAGGCCCCAGGGGTCGGCAGCTTCCGGCTTTGAGACTTTCAAAGACGCCGGAGACCAGCCGAGCGCCCCCGCCCGGCGGCCTCGGCACACAGGATTCCCAGCCCACACCGCTGGGCGCCCAATCGCGGCAGCTAGGCCGATTCCCAGCGCGGCGAGGAACCGGGCGCCTCCCTCCTCGCGCCCCCGCGTGCCGCCCACACTGAGCTGGCGCTTTCCTGCCGCCTAGCAACGGCCGGCGCAGGGGCGGAGCCTACGGGAGGCGGGGCTTGCGTTCGCTCCCTGCCTGAGGACCGACGCGTTACAGCTCAGCGACGCCGCTCCCAGACCAGGCTTCTCAAGTAATCCTTCGCGGAATCGAATTGGCTGTTCGACAGTCACCCGCACCGTGGCCCGCTTGCGGTCAGAGGAATCAGGGCCCTACCCGGCCGCCGTAGCCACATCTCTGTAGTGGGCGGGGCCGAGGCCGGGGTGACCCCGCTGGAGCCACCTCTGCCAGCAACATGTTCAAGGTGAGAGCGTGGAGCCGGGTCACAGCTGTCACCGCCCCCTCCCGGCCTCGCGGAGCCTTGCTCGCACTCTCGTGGGCTTTTCCGGGGGCCAGGCCCGGTTCGCCACGAGGCTTTTCCCGCCTCCGGGCCGGGTGCGTCCGGACCCCGCGGTTCATTCACTGATCCGCTTGGAGGGAGAGGTTGCCGGGCGAAGGCGTGAGATCCCGGGGTGGGCGGGCGGGCCCTGTCGGTCTTGCTCTCGTGAATAAAACACTTAGAAAAGTTAAAGTACCCCCCCAAATAATTCACCCACCCCACCTCCCAGTGGTTCCCTATTGGGTTCGTGGGTAAGGAGAGGCCAGGTCAGGGCACTGCAGAGTTCGGCTTTGGTTGCCTGGCAGGGTCAGGTTTCAGAACCTGGTGTGTGAATGGGGGAGGGTCACCTTTGGAGAAGCTGCTCTAGGATTTGGGGAAGCTGGTATGCGAATGCTTGGAAGGGTGGGTAGCTGGAACTTAGTTCCCCTCCCAAGTGAACATTATTTAGTATGGACACGTCGGTCCCCTTCTTTACGTTTGACGAACTTCTGTCCTTTGAAAGAAATCGCTTTTCAGAGTGAAGGCTTTATTTCAAAAATCTGCATTTTAACTGAAGCCGTTATTACACTACTTTTTAAAAAAAGTAACTGTTTTCTATCATGAGAAGTCACAGGCTACCAGAAATTAGTCTACAAAATTGAGTCTTCAAGAAGCATAGCGCCCGTAAAATACTGCTAATGAAATCTCAAAATTGTACTACCTGTTTAAAAGTTGTATTGTGCTTCTACAATGTGCTTTGGGCACCTTAGAACAGGCTATAAAATCAGAACATGGATTCGGCCTTAAAATCCTGGCATTGCCACTTTCTGGCTGGGTGACTTTGGGCACATCGCTTAACCATTTTGTGCCTGTTTTCCTACCGGTGAAATTGGGGGAATAGCGTATACTTCAAAGGGTTGTTATAAGGAATAAATAAATGTAAAGCACTTGGAAGAGCGCTTGGCATATAGAAGTGCCATCTAAGTATTTGTTTTTATTTTGTTTTTAGGCTGCTCACAGTTTAGTTACCACGACAGATCCATAAGCAACTTGCATTCATTCGATAAATTTGTGTTGAACACGTATTATGTGCTAGGAGCTCAGCTCAGTTTTAGGGTTGCAACAACAAAGGATATGCTGTGATCAGTTTATATGGGTATCAACAATGCACTGTGGTAGTAGAAAGGAGGGCAGGATCTCCTCTGCCTCAGGGGTTCCCCTCTACACTGGGGGTTCTTGACCTGTGGTCTTCAGGCCCTCAGAAGGTCTGTAGATAGAATTCAGGGGAGTCCCTAAACCCTGATGGGAAAAAATCTTTATTTTCACAATTCTGCAACTGAAACATAATATTTCCTTCAGTCATGAGTGTAGGTAACTGTTTCAGTTAGCTATTGCTGGGTAACAAGCCAGTGCAAACCAGTGGGTAACAAGCCAGTGCAAACCAGTGCCTTAAAACTGCAATGATTTATTATTTCTCTTGGGCAATTCTGCTGGCATCCCCCAGTGGCTGAATTCAGCTGGTGCCTAGACTATAAGGTGACCTTACTGTCACGTATGGGGCTCGGTGCCCCTCACTGTGCTTACCTTGGGCTTCCTCACATGGTCACTGGGTTCCAAGAGGGCAAGTCTGATTGTGCAAACACTTACTGCTTGCATCACATTTGCCGATGTGAAGTCAAGTCACATGGCCAAGCCAGAGTCAGTATGGGAGCACTACACAATAGCATGGTTATGAGGGGGCTCATTGGAGCAATTAATTTAATAAGCTAGTACAGTAATAAATCACAGTAGTATTAGCAGTACCTGTCATCAATAGAAGTCACAAGACCAATAGATGTCATGGACATTTTCATATCAAAATTGTTGCAGCTTTCAAGGTATCCATTTATGGTTATTACTACTTCAAAATTACAGTAGTTATAAGACTCACTGTTAGGTTCTTTTATTTAATGAGGTAATGAATATATATTACTGTATCACATTTTGAGTTTTAAAAATGTTTTTGTAACTGTTGAAGTATAGTTGGCATTTTATGCAGTTGGAAGCATTACTTTGAGAAAGGGTCCATAGGGTCTGTGGCACAAAAAAGGGGCAAAGAACTCCTGGGAACTTAAGGGGAGGCTTCACAGAGGAGACATTTACATTTAGTTTTGGAAGACAAGAGTTCCTCAGGTGGATCAGCGCTGGTACTTCTTTGGGGGAATTGCTAATATAGCTCAGCTTGAATTATTTAAACATATAGTTTGAGTAGAAAAGATCACAACAAACCTTGGCAGACACCAGAAAATAGGCCAGCCATGTTCGAGAAGCAACTTCTGATAAGTAGGTGTACAAAAGGATGATGTTTAGAAAATCAAGGGAAAAAAGTTTCAAGGAGGACAAGTTATGTTAGGACGCTTTCAGCTGGGAAAACTCAGTCACTTAAATAGTAAGGAGAATTCTCTTACAAAGTCTAGAGGAAGGGTGAACTCCTGTGGGACAACAATGTTATCAAGGACCCGGTCTCATTTCTTGGCTTTCGATGGCAAAATTGGTTCTCCTTATGGTTGTAGCATGACTGGCAGTAGTAACACATGCTTTCTCATTCACTAGAGCAGGGGAGAGGACAAAACTCCCACGCTTGGATTACGCTTTTCCTTCAATCTGATTGGACCAACTTAGGTCACGTGTCCGCCCCTGACCTGATAGCCAGTGCCAGGAGAATACCATGCTGTGATTGGCTTGGACTAAACAGGATCAACTAGGGATGGGGTCGGTTTACCTTAATCACGTGGGAGAGAAATGAATTTACACAGTGGGGAATGGAGTTTGGATTTGTGACCAACAATGTCCATTACAGAGAGGTAAGTTAGATGAATTTAGAGAAGTGTTTATTAATTTGGGCAATTTAGAAAGCTTTCATGACTTTTATACATGTGGTTTTACTGATGGAAATGAAAGCTATATTAATATGGGTTGGTGATGGAGACCTGAGTAAATGGACACAATGGTGGGGTTGATAAATTTGACTTTCTCCTTCAAGGGAAGGAGAGAGAATATGGTAAATAGAGGGAAATGTTGGGTCAAGATTGTGGAGTTGTTTTTGTGGTTGTTCCAGTATTCAAGATTTGGCAGTGTATGTGGCCTTAGGGAGGAATGTAGGAAGGGGGCTTTTAGAAGAGAGAATCCCTCAGCTTCAAAAAGGAGGAAGGATGTTGCCTTCCTTCTGGGAGCTGGAAAGAAAAGGTTGGAAGTGATGGTAGACCATGGTTCTCAGCCAGATGGTACCAGCCATTTGGGATACATTTTGGAAACTTGTATTGTTCTGCATGTCTTTAATTCAGTTGTGTTGAACATTTATATAATGAAATATAATTCTTACTATAAATCTTTCCCTTTTGTTCTCCATCACGTTACCATCAAATCAGTATACTGTTCTCTCTTTTTTTGGTCTTACATGTGTAGATGGGTGATAAATTTTATTTCAAGATAGCAAAACATTTACTTAGAATATTTGTCATAAAATGGCAGTGTTAGGTCTAATAGTTGAGAAAGTTGAGAACCAGTGCTTCTCAAACTTGAATGTACATGCAGCTCTGCTTCAGTAGGTCTGGGGTGGGGCCTCAGGGTGTCCTTTTTTTTTTTTAGCAAGTTTCTGGATGATATAGATGCTGCTGGTTCCCTACTTTCAATAGCAAGAACTGAAGCAGATTGGTAGATGAATGGTTTCTTGTGTTTTTAAAAGGTGAGTGATTTTATGTGTGGTGGGATTTGCAAGAGGCACTGATCAAAGGGAAAAAAGGTCAGTGAGGGGCTTTGAGGACTCTTCTGAGATCTGCTTCAGGAGTTCTGTCATGATTGTCTCCTGGAAGTGGGGACCAGCAAATGGTAGGATTGATCTGGGTTTAAGAGTTATCAGCTTGGGTCAGCCAAGACTGGAGCGGAAAGAAATTGATGGTATAGGTGTTTGGTGGGAAAAGTACTTGTGTGCG
Source organism: Ursus americanus (assembly GCF_024610735.1). Taxonomy (NCBI): domain Eukaryota; kingdom Metazoa; phylum Chordata; class Mammalia; order Carnivora; family Ursidae; genus Ursus; species Ursus americanus. Next base: position 103,493,207 of record NC_142164.1, read on the forward strand.
ACTAGTTATGTGCATATACAATTAAAATATTTAAACTGGAACCATTGTTTTGATTTATCCATCTTCAGGTCAGTAGGGGGCACTGGTGGATTAAAAAACACATTTGAAAAGCTGCCCAGTCCGTATTTGCTCACTATTCCAGGAAGCAGTTTTTCTAGGTGCTGCTGCTGGAATTGGATATATACACCCAGTCCCCAGATTCATGTTACTAGATTTCATTCATTACACAAATGTTTATCATAGTCCAGCTATGACTGAGCACTGTGCTACACCCTTGCAGATACAAGTAAAAAGTCCTAGTTCTTACCCAGGAGAGAGTCCCCAGATTTGGCCGCACGCCAGAATTATGGTCTGATTTCCTATTTAAGTGAGGTCCAGGAACCTCTGGTTTTGAACCCCCCCTCCCCAGGTGACTGAAACTTCAGGTTAGTGGCGCAGAAACAGCCCATTCCAATGCAGCGTGGTAAGTGCTCTGATGTAAAAGAGTTGTGGGAAATATAGACCAATGGGTCTCAACTTTGGCTACACATTAGAATCACCTAGGGAGCAAGTCCTGCTGCCCAGGCTGCACCCAGGCCAATGCCGTCATAATCTTTAGGATGGGATGTGAGCATCTAGTTTGTAGACTATGTAGCCCACCTTGAGAACTAGACTTAGAGGAATGACCACCAGCAGGGGGCATCAGGAGACTTTGTAGAGGAGAACCTGCTTGCGCTGACCTCTGAAGCTGGGCTGACACGATTGGAAGGGCCTTCCAAGCAGAGCAGAAAAGCAGATGCAAGGACACAGAAGAGTTCAGCGCTGTGTTAAGACCTTAGGCTTCACTGTGTTCCCGTGGGCAAGATACTCAAATTCCTCTGTAAAACAAGGATAAGACTAGCACCAAGCCTCAAATTTTTGTGTGGGTTAAATTAACTCAGACCCAAAGCTTCGCACAGTGCTTGGTATCAAGTAAGGGCTCGGTAAACATGAGCTGTTACTTTCAGTTGGCTTCTTGTAGGAGGCTGCTATGGTAGTGTGATGGCAGTGCACAGTCTTGGGGCTTTCCAAAAGTATTTTTTAATTTCAAAATTTAGTTGTCGACTGGCTGTGGCAGAGGAGGGAGAAGAATTTAAGGATGCGGCCCAGGCTTTTAGCTTGGAAAATCGAGGGGCTGCTGGAACTATTCAGTGAGATGGGAAAGTGGAAGAAGGCTGGGGGAGGGAGGTCAGCATTTGATTTTGAACGGATTGGCCCCCTTGAAGTATCTGTGGACATTATCATGTGGTGATCAGTTGACATGAAACCCAAGGGTATGGCGTTTTCAAGAGACAGGTGGGTTGGAGATGGGGGTCTTGAGGGAGAAAACTTGGCGTCCTGGAAACTCAGACAGTTCCTTCGTTCCTTCCTGAAGGACAGAGATATGACCTGCACTCAGAGCTCCCCGCTCACAGGAGCCTGAGGTGACCGTGTCCTTGGCTATAAGGCATTATTGCCTCACATACTCTTTGTGGCTGTTTGGTCTTGATGTAATGCCTTTATTGCCTATCTTACTTTCTGAAATTAATTTTCTTATCATAAACAGTATATCACTAGTACAAACTGAGGGGAGAATAACACTGCTAAATGGAAAAGGAAAATCACCAGTAAATTGCAAAAGAAGTGCTGTAACTTTATTTTACTTGAATGTTATTTTAAATGGCAAAGATAATAAAGATTTCTTCCCTACAATTTAAGCATCTCCAAAGAACTTCTTGAGAAATTATAGTGAATATGTATACTTATACATACACACATATATTTACTATGTGTATATATTTATCATATATGTATATATGCATACATATTTACTCACATAAATACATATTTATGTGCAAGATTAATTGGATTTTTTCCCTTTTTTACCCTTCAAAGATGTTGGGTGGTGGATCACAAAGAAGAAAAACTGCCCAGCCCCACTGGATGATGTCAGAAAGCACAAGCTCAGGTTCAGTTGATAGTGTTTTTGGTTTCTGGCTGAGCAACTTTAATGAGGTTTCTTAATTTCTTGGAGTCTCCTTATCAAGGTACTGGGGGCCCAGTAATATGGCCCTCCATTTGGCACAGGATTGTTGGGAGGTTCAAATGCGATAACGTGGGAAGAACCGTAAACTCTGAAGCGCTGTATGAATGTAAGCTATTGTCTATCCTTCTGCATCGTATCTGTCTCCCGAAGTGAGCTAGAGTTTCAGGTAGCACTGAGGACTGTCACAAATAGATGAAACTTGGATAAATTCACTTCTATATGAGAAGTGAATTCTTCTCAGGACACCGTAACACTGTTCCACCTGAAGTGCTATTGGCCTTCCAGCTAACACTGGAAGAGGAGATAGAAGATGTAGCTGAATTGTACCTTAAAAGAATGGGGAGCAGAGACAAACAGAATCGACTAGATATTTATGATAAATGAATTCATTACCCTGTGAGGCCTACGTGTATTTGTAGACTTTCATGATTAGAGGATCTATATGTATGTGTGCTCGACACTTCTGTCTTTTCTAGGCTGGACTGGAAGTTTTTAGAGGCTAAAAAATGAACTTTGATAATTGTTTGTATGGTACATTTAAAATTACTGCAAGTAATTAGATGCATAAGACATCTCTATAGCAAAGAAACGTATCTGTTTCCCAAACTCGACAGTTGACTTATTTATATGATAGGAAAGTGTCAAAAGATTTTTGAAATGAAAGTTTAAAAAGAGTTGATTTTCCCCAGGAATGCTTAAGTGAAATTTTATGATTAGTGCATACAACATGAAAGTTCATGTAGATATTTTCAGGGGAAAAAAGTCTCAGTCTGAAGATAAATCTTAGAATTTAGAAGTTACTTGTTTTTCACTTTGAGTTTTCCCTAATTTCTGCATGGTCTCATGCCAGTTCTTTTAGAAAACTTTGAACAGTGCCAATTTCTTAATGAGGTGGGTTTTAAAACTGTTTGTTGTATACTAAAAGTGGTAGAAGCAAGAATTTAGAGCAAGGGTTGGAGAGTTTTCAATATGCTGAGAGCCTATAACTGAATATTAAGCTGTATTTTTATGATAATAGCATTATAGATAGTACAGTTGTATTTTGAATGAATATTGTTTTAAAGGCACTTTAAATACAGTTACCCTTTGTCTTCCTACTTCTTTCTGATTCTTTGAAGCAACTCAGTGTGCTTTATTCAAAGCTTACACTGGCTCCAACTTAAGCATGTCTTTGTTTGGTTGGGTGAGGATGAGGAGCCCTTTGTGGGAGCTAGAGATAGATTCACAAGCGTGTGTTAATAGGTTTGGTTGGGAGGGATATCCAGTGGTTTCTTTTTTTTAGAACTATCTATTCATTCATTTGACCAGTCTTTTTATTTTTGTTAATTTTTTTAAATTTTTAAATTTTTTATTTAAACTCAATTTAGTTAACATATACTGTATTATTAGTTTAAGGGGTAGAATTTAGGGATTCATCAGTTGCGTGTAACACCTAGTACTCATTCCGTCAAGTGCCCTCCTTCGTGCCCATCACCCAGGTACCCTATCCCTCTGTCCACCTTCCCTCCAGCAACCCTCCGTTTGTTCCCTAGAGTTAAGTCTTTTATGGTTTGCCTCCCTCTCTGTTTTCATCTTATTTTATTTTTCTTCCCTTCACTTTTGTTCATCTTTTTTGTTTCTTAAATTCCACATATGAGTGGAATCATATGGTATTTATCTTTCTCTGACTTATTTCACTTAGCATAATACTCTCTAGTTCCATCCATCCTTGCAAATGGCAAGATTTCATTCTTTCTGATGGCTGAGTAATATTCCATTGTGTATATATATACCACATTGTCTTTATCCATTCATCTGTTAATGGACGACATCTGGGCTCTTTCCATAGTTTGGCTACGGGGGACATTGCTGCTATAAACATTGGGGTGCATATGCCCCTTTGAATCACTATGTTTGTATGCTTTGGATAAATATCTAGTAGTGCAATTGCTGGGTCATAAGTTCTATTTTCAACTTTTTGAGGAACCTCTGTACAGTTTTCCAGAGTGGCTGCACCAGTTTGCCTTCCCACCAACAGTGCAAGAGGGTTCCCCTTTCTCCACATCCTTGCCAACATCTCTCATTTCCTAGTTGTTCATTGTAGCCATTCTGACGGGTGCGAGGTAGTATCTTATTGTGGTTTTGATTTGTATTTCCCTGATGCCGAGTGATGTCGAGCATTTTTTCACATGTCTGTTGGCCATTTGTATGTCTTCTTTGGAGAAATGTCTGTTTGTATCATCTGCCGGTTTCTTGACTGGATTTTTTGGGTGTTGAGTTTGGTAAGTTCTTTATAGATTTTGGATACTAGCTCTTTATGTGATCAGACATTTGCAAATATCTTCTCCCGTTCTGTTGGTTGTTTTTTGGTTTTGTTGATTGTATCCTTTGCTGTGCAAAAGCTTTTTATCCTGATGAAGTCCCAGTAGTTCATTTTTGCTTTCGTTTCCCTTGCCTCCAGAGATGTGTCTACAAAGAAGTTGCTGCGGCCTAGGTCAGAGAGGTTGCTGCCTGTGTTCCCCTCTAGGATTTTGGTGGATTCCTGTCTGACGTTTAGGTTTTTCATCCATTTTGAGTTTATTTTTGTGTATGGTGTAAGAAAGTGGTCCAGTTTCATTCTTCCACATGTGGCTGTCCAAATTTCCCAGCACCATTTGTTGAAGAGACCGTCTTTTTTCCATTGGATATTCGTTCCTGCTTTGTCAAAGATTAGTTGACCATAGAGTTGAGGGTCCATTTCTGGGTTCTCTGGTCTGTTCCATTGATCTATGTCTCTGTTTCTGTGCCAGTACCATACTCTCTTGGTGATTATAGCTTTGTAATACAGCTTGAGGTTTGACTGGTCTTTTTAAATAGGATATATGAAAATAGTAAAGGTTTCTTTTTCTTTTCTCCTCCATCCCACAGATGTCAGTCCTTGTGAAATAACAGATTGTTTTTCTTTATGCTTGCTGAAATGAATCTCCTCTCCCATTAGAGGTGTTGATTCATGTGTTGTGTTATGACATGGGTTAAACTGGCAAATGAGTAAGTAAGCACCAAGTGATACGAGGACTCCAACAAGTTTCCTGAATCCTCTGTTGGTTGCTTACCTCACTTGGTAAATATTGATCCTGAGCGTGTTTGTGGAGTCAAATCATTTGGGAGCACTGTTAGAAGTTGCTGTGTATAGTCCAAATATTGACTTTTCTTGTTTTTGTTCCGTATTTTTGCAGAGATTTTCATTATGAATCTGGATTGTCATCAACTGAATTGAGCCTTACACAGCCACTTTTTTCCCTAAAAAAAATGTTACCATTTTTTTTTCCTTAAGAAAAAGCTGTGAATAACTGATGTGAGGTTGAAGGCAGTTGTCATCAGTGAGTTTGGTGTTCTTTGTAACACAGTGGTTTATTAGGAAATGAAACCTGGGTTTCGATAGACTTTGCTTTGGCAAAATAGCTCTTCCTCTTAGAAAATGTAGATTTTTTTAGTTACTTGAAAAAATGGAAGTGTTTAAAAGACAATTCTTGAAGTAAATTGTTCCCCTCTGATTTTTTTCCCCTTTGTATTCCCTGAACTCAGAAAAGATTGAATGAATATTGGGGTGCCATTCCGAAAGAGAGAGAGAAAGAGAGAGAAATATATACATACGAGTTTAGGTAAACAGTGGTAAATTTCTGTCTGAATGAGGAAGTTCAAGATAAATTTGAAACATGGTAGATTATGTGTCATGTGTGTTCTAAGTCAGTGACGCCAGTACAGCCCAACCAGCTGACTCAAAATGTGCCTGAAGGAACAGTAATCTCACTCGTTGGCCTTGAGGTTTCCTTCCTGTTTATCAGACAAGTTCATTACTTTTTTTTTTCTGTGAATTTAACAAAAACCGATAGCTATTTTTTAAGAGTAGACTATGAAACAGTTACAAGTGAAAGACAGTTTCTTTGCTGACCTAATTTTGTGGTGAATTCTGCCCTCCAAAGATAAAATAGAAGTTGGCTTTATGTAAGCCAGAGATAGTGTTAAACGTGAAGATAGCCTCATTTCCCCCCTTATCTCTTTAGATCACAGTTTGTTTATGGTAGATAAGGAAGACCTGGGAGATTTCAGTTACTCTACTGCAGAATTACAGAATTGAGTTTCCCACAAAATAGTTCTGTATTGGGGCACCTGGGTGGCTCATTAGGTTAAGCGTCTGCCTTCCGCTTTGGTCATGATCCTGGGATCCTGGGATCTAGCCCTGCATCTGGCTCCCTACTCAGCGGGGAGTCTGCTGCTTTCTCGCCCTCTGCCTCTGCCCCGCCCTTTGTCCCTCCCCCTGCTCGAGCTCTCCGGTGCTCGCTTGCTCTCTCTCATAAATAGACTCTTAAAAAGTAGTTCTGTATTTGTCATAGTTGGAAGACCATTTTTCTATTTTTGGTTTAAAGTCTGAACTCTTAAAATACTGACTTCATAATCCATTTACTAGGAAACAGACTGAGAGGATTGTGGTTTCCGTTGTTATGAAAGTGTGAGTGCTCCCAAATTTATACATCCAGACGAATGCCCATCCAAACGGTCGTTTTGAGAGGATAGATTTAATTATCTTGTCAACACATTTCTTCCAAGACATGGTGTCACTGATCAGTAGATTTACGCAAAAAATATCTTCACAGATCAAAATATTTTTACCCCTCTTCATTTGGAGTTACCTTCATACTTCAGCAGATTTCTTTAAAATATACTCAGGAGCCAGCCACTTTTGTTCTTTGCATATTACAAAATGAATCAATGTATGTTGCAAAAACTTTAGAAAATACAGAAGATACTAAAGAATCACCCTTAATTGCCCCACCTTTATAGACAACCATGGTTAACATCTTTTCAGACTTGTTTGTGGGCACACTTACACATACCCTCAGTTTCATATTTTCAGAAACCTTACAACCCCCTACCCTTTAAACAATGCCATTTTCTAATCTGCTTTTCTCACTTATATTTCAAATGTACTGAGACTGCTTTTCTTACAGGCTTAAAATTTGATCCGAAAGCATTTAGAAATGGAAGCCATATGATCACATATTAAAAGTAAATTCCCTTTATTAATTTGTTATATAAGTAGTTGCAGTAAATTCTGACTCCGTATTTGATCTATCAAGGTTACTACTTTGAAGAGAAAAAACTTTTTTTGAGGAGGTGTACTGTTTATATTTCTCTCTGGCTGCATTTTTTTTTTTTTTACCATCTTAACCATTTTTTTAGTTTCTTTTTTTTGTATTGCAGTAAAAGAACACAACCCCACACATAACAAAAAAGTTACCATCTTAGCCATTTTTAAGTGTGCAGTTCAGTAGTGCTAAATATATTCACATTGATGCACAATAATCTCCACAGCTTTTTTATCTTGGGAAATTGAAACTCTCTATCCATTAAACTTTTCCCCATTTCTTCCTTCTCCAGCCCCTGGTAACCACCATTTCACTCTCTGTTTCTATGAAATTTGACTACTTTAGATGCCTCATGTAAATGAACTCATACAGTACTTGTCTTTTGTGACTGGTTTATTTTGTTTAGCATAATGCCCTTGACAGCCAGGTTGCTTTCACCTTTTGGCTATTGTGAATAATGCTGCTGTGAATTTGAGTGTATCCTCAAGACCCTGTTTTCAGTTTCTTGGGTTATATACCCAGACATGGAATTGTTGGATCATATGGTAATTCTATGTTTAATTTTTTGAGGAACTTCCACACTGTTTTCCCTGGATGTTGCACCATTTCACAATCCCACCAGCAGTGCACAAGGGATCCACTGTCTCTTGTGTCCTTGCTAACACTTGCTATTTTCTGGTTTTTTATAGTGGCCATCCTAAGGCATATGAGGTGAGATTATACCTATTTTTAAAAAATAGTATATAAGTAATACTGAATAACTGTTCTTTTAAAAAGTCAAAACAGTACAGTGAAGATAATTTTTAGGTTCCCATTGTCTGTATCCCTCTAACTCCCTTCTCAGAGAAAGAAAGCCTTGATTACCAGTTGGTGTGTGGCACTCCAGATGAGAAAGGATTGCTCTATAAAATGTAGATACTGAATGCTCATTATGGCAGGAAGCCATATTTTTTTGATATTTCACGAATATGGACTCATTTAGTTTCTCTTTATTTTTAATTCAGTGTACAACACATTACTAAGGACAACAGTGTAGCCTGATTTGGGCAAAATCATTGATTGTTTTCATCATTTTGTTTTACCCTAAATTCTTTCACACAGTTTATTTTTTCATTTTATGTTTTTCTTTTTTTTTTGGAACAAGAATATCCTTAAAAGTATTGTCAGTTTTCATAGACCTTTTTAATTTTATTTTAAGATTTTATGTATTTGAGAAAGAGAGAGGGTGAGTGGGGTGGGGGGAGGGGCAGGGGAGGAGGAGAAGCAGGTTCCTTGATGAGCAGGGAGCCCAATGTGGGGCTTGATGCCAGGACCCCGGGATCATGACCTTAGCCAAAGGTAGACATTTCACTGAATGAGCCACCCAGGTACTCCAGACCTTTTTTTAAACAATCCGTTTGAGATTTTTATCTCTTAAACAACTGAAAAGAATCAGATTAAAAACATTTTGTTTTTAATGAAAAATGCTTTCAGATGGAAATTATTGCAGAAAAGGTTGACTAAAGATCAAAGAAGCAGTGTAACATTTGGAGGAAAAATATATAATTATGCCTCATTTCCTATAAATAGGAGAATATCTAATTTTAAATGACATTTACTGTAAAAATGTCCCCACATGCACTTGTTTTCCGCAGTGACAGATATAAAAACGGTCTTGTGTAATAACTTTGGAAACAGCTGCACATTTTAATGTACAGATTATATGACTGCTAAGTTATAGAGTAGCTAAAATGCAATAATTAAGGCATTAGGTTTATTTATGCAGTTTTTGATACCAAATAATTTTGAGTATGTTATCATCAAAACCCATCTGACCTTGATATTAAAAGGGAACTTCTTGATTGAGAATGCTTTGAGATTATTAAAGCTTCAGCCATGGTTTATGGCTCTGTATTTGCTGTGTTTAGAGACTGTACCCACTCATGGGTATAGCTGAAAAGATTGTGGTGTTTCAAAAGTATTGCTCACGTTCCAAACCTCAGTTTCTTTTGTTACTGCTCTTCACAGAGGCTGGTCCTAGTGACACTAAGTCTTAACATTAGTCTGTTGGTTGGCTGCCAAAAGAAAGAAATGCATAAACTTTTGATGATTCTGCCTTCTCCCTGCAGTTCTTTCCCAGGATTTCCAGTTGTGGTGCATTATTCTTTTCTGTGTTACTCCGGTCCTTTGTCGGTTAGTGCACTCATCACAAGCGGGGTAATTATTTGTCCACTTTTTTAGATGATGGAGGCAGCAACCACATCTGACTGTCTTTGAAGTCTATTTTCATTGTTTCATTAAAGAGTTGCTTTGATGTTGTCCTTTGTGTGGCTTGTAGGGCCATTAAGTAAGGTAGGGAAATGGAGAGAAACAGGGTTTTGGAGAAAGGAAATTCATTAAGAGGTAGCAATTGAAACGCTTAGTGAAGAAGTCCATTGGGAGTTCCAAGTGCAAGCCTGAGGCTTAGGGAGAGGCTGGGTTTGGGAATACTGATTTGGGCATCAGTAGCATAGGGTGGAAGTCAAAGACTTAGATTCAAATGAAGTTGCTCCAGAGTAAGAAGGGGAGAGGGTTAAGGACTACTCTGACTCACCAACTTTCAAGAAATGGGCAGAGGAAGATAAGGCCCAAAAGGAGAGGGAAAGAGTGCCCTACAAAGCATGTACAATGGAGCTAGAGTAGAATCTTGGCAACTGAAGCAAGAGAGAGAATGAAGATAGTGGAGGGGTCACGAGTTTCGGGGTGCAGCCAGGATGACAGATGACCATTGGTGTTTAGTACCTGGGAGGCCATTGGTGGCCTTGGAAAGAATGATTTTAGGTACGTTGAATAGTGAAGGGAGGAGGGAATGAAGTAGAGAAAGCAAATAAGAGTCTATTTTTCTTTTTTTAAAAATGTATTTATTAGAGAGCAAGAGAGCACAAGCAGGGTGAGCGGCAGAGGGAGAGGGAGAAGCAGGTTCCCCCCTGAGCAAGGAGCCCCACATGGGCTCAGTCCCAGGACCCTGGGAACATGACCTGAGCTGAAGGCAGATACTTAACCCACTGAGCCACCCAGGCGCCCCAAGAGTCTATTTTTCTAACTTTGTGTTGAAATCTCACATACAGAAAAGTACACAGATCACTAGCGAATTTTTACAAACTGACCATACTAGCATATCTAGTACTCTAGAACCCCTTATGGTCCTGGTCACTGCCCAGCTTGTGAAGGGTATCCACTATTCTTTTTTATTTTTATTTCTTGACCTGAAGTTTTATTATTATTGAAGTATAGTTGACATACAATGTTTTATTAGTTTCAGGTGTGTAACATATTGATTCAACAATTCTATACATTATTCATTGCTCACTATAGTAAGTGTAGTCACCAACTATCACCATACAACATTATACAGTATTATAGGCAATATTGCTTACGCTGTATTTTTCATCTCGATGACTTATTTTATAGGCAACTGGAAGTTTGTACCTCTTAGTTCCCTTTATCTTTTTTTTATTTTATTTTATTTATTTTTATTTTTTATTTTTTTAAAGATTTTATTTATTTATTAGACAGAGATAGAGACAGCCAGCAAGAGAGGGAACACAAGCAGGGGGAGTGGGAGAGGAAGAAGCAGGCTCATAGCAGAGGAGCCTGACGTGGGGCTCGATCCCATAACGCCGGGATCACGCCCTGAGCTGAAGGCAGACGCTTAACCGCTGTGCCACCCAGGCGCCCCTATCTTTTTTTTAATTAACATGTAATGTATTATTTGTTTCAGGGGTACAGGTCTATGAGTCATCAGTCTTACACAACACACAGCACTCACCACAACACATACCCTCCCAAGTGTCCATCACCCAGCCACCCCATCCTCCTACCCCCTTCCCTTCCAGCAACCCTCAGTTTGTTTCGTGGGATTAAGAGTCTCTTATGGTTTGTCTCCCTCTCTGGTTTCATCTTGTTTCATTTTTTCTGCTCTTCCCCTATGATCCTCTGCCTTGTTTCTCAAATTCTGCATATCAGTGAGGTCATATGATAATTGTCTTTCTCTGATTGACTTATTTCACTTAGCATAATACCCTCTAGTTGCATCCACATCATTGCAAATGGCAGGATTTCATTTTTTGATGGCTGGGTAATATTCCATTGTATATTTATATACCACATCTTTATCCGTTCATCTGTTGATGGACATCCAGACTCTTCCCACAGTTTGGCTGTTGTGGACATTGCTGCTATAAACATTGGGGTGTAGGTGCCCCTTCAGGTCACTACATTTGTATCTTTGGGGTAAATACCCAAGAGTGCAATTGCTGGGTCATAGGGTAGCTCTATTTTCAACTTTTTGAGGAACCTCCATACTGCTTTCCAGAGTGGCTGCACCAACTACATTCCCACCAACAGTGCATGAGTGTTCTTTTTTCTCCACATCCTTGCCAACACCTGTCATTTCCTGTCTTGTTAATTTTAGCCATTCTGACTGGTGTGAGGCGGTGTCTCATTGTGGTTTTGATTTGTTACTTCCCTGATGCCTAGTGATGTCGAGCATTTTTTCACGTGTCTATTGGCCATTTGTATGTCTTCTTTGGAGAAATGTCTGTTCATGTCTTCTGCCCATTTCTTGATTGGATTATTTGTTTTTTGGGTGTTGAGTTTGATAAGTTCTTTATAGATTTTGGATACTAGCTCTTTATTTGATATATCATTTGCAAATATCTTCTCCTTTTCTTTCGGTTGTCTTTTGATTTTGTTGACTGTTTCCTTGGCTCTGCAAAAGCCTTTTAGCTTGATGAAGTCCCAGGAGTTCATTTTCCTCTTTGTTTCCCTTGCCTTTGGAGACATGTCTAGCAAGAAGTTGCTGCGGCCGAGAGGTCGAAGAGGTTGCCGCCTGTGTTCTCAAGGATTTTGATGGATTCCTGTTTCACATTTAGATCTTTCATCCATTTTGAATTTATTTGTGTGTATGGTGTAAGAAAGCGGTCCGGTTTTGTTCTTCCGCATGTCACTGCCCAATTTTCCCATCACCATTTGTTGAAGAGACTGTCTTTTTTCCATTGGATATTCTTTCCTACTTTGTCAAAGATTAGTTGGCCATAGAGTTGAGGGCCCATTTCTGAGTTCTGTATTATGTTCCATTGATCTATGTGTGTTTTTGTGCCAGTACCATACTGTCTTGATGATTACAGCTTTGTAATAGAGCTTGAAGCCCGGAATTGTGATGTCACCAGCTTTGGTTTTCTTTTTTCAACATTCCTTTGGTCATTCGGGGTCTTTTCTAGTTCCATACCGATTTTAGGATTATTTGTTCTAGTTCTGGGAAAAAGTTGATGGTATTTTGATAGGGATTGTATTGAATGTGTAGATTGCTCTAGATAGCATAGACATTTTAACAATATTTGTTCTTTTTTTAAAAAATTATGTTATGTTAGTCACCATACAGTGCATCATTAGTTTTTGATATAGTGTTCCACGATTCATTATTTGTGTATAACACCCAGTGCTCATTACAACATGTGCCCTCCTTAATAGTTGTTCTTCCAATCCATGAGCATGGAAAGTTTTTCCATTTCTTTATGTCTTCCTCAATTTCTTTCTTGAGTTTTCTGTAGTTTTCTGAGTACAGAACCTTTGCCTCTTTGGTTAGATTTATTCCTAGGTATCTTATGGTTTTGAGTACAATTGTAAATGGGATTGACTCCTTAATTTCTCTTAATTCTGCCTTGTTGTTGGTGTATAGAAATGCAACTGATTTCTGTGCATTGATTTTATATCCTTCCGCTTTACTGAATTCCTGTATGAGTTCTAGCAATTTTGGGGTAGGTCTTTTGGATTTTCCACATAAAGTATCATATCATCTGCAAAGACTGAGAGTTTGACTTCTTTGCCGATTCGGATGCCTTTTCTTTCTTTTTGTTGTCTGATTGCTGAGGCTAGGACTTCTAGTACTATGTTGAACAGCAGTGGTGATAATGGACATCTTTGCTGTGTTACTGACCTTAGGGGAAAAGCTCTAAGGTTTTCCCCATTGAGAATGATATTCGCTGTGGGTTTTTCATAGATGGCATTTATGATATTAAATCCCTACACTGAAAAGTTTTAATCAAGAAAGAATGCTGTACTTTGTCAAATGCTTTTTCTGCATCTTTTGAGAGGGTCATATGGTTCTTGTCCTTTCTTTTATTAATGTAGTGTATCATAATGATTGACTTGCAGATGTTGAACCAACCGTGCAGCCCAGGAATAAATCCCACTTGGTCATGGTGCATAATCCTTTTAATGTACTGTTGGATCCTATTAGCTAGTATTTTGGTAAGAATTTTTACATCCATGTTCATCAAGGATATTGGTCTGTAATTCTCCTTTTTGGTGGGGTCTTTGTCTGGTTTTGGGATCAAGGTAATGCTGGCGTCATCAAAAGAGTTTGCAAGTTTTCCTTCCATTTCTGTTTTTTGGAACAGTTTCAGAAGAATAGGTATTAATTCTTCTTAAATGTTTAGTAGAATTCCCCTGGGAAGCCATCTGGCCCTGGGCTCTTGTTTGTTGGGAGATTTTTGATTACTGCTTCAGTTTCCTTGCTGGTTATGGGTCTGTTCAGGTTTTCTATGGGTCTTGCTTTTTTTATCCAGTCTGATACCCCGTGTCTTTTGATTGGGGCATTTAGCCCATTTACATTCAGGGTAACTATTGAAAGATATTAATTTAGTGCCATTGTATTGCCTGTAAGGTGACTGTTACTGTATATTGTCTTTGTTCCTTTCTGGTGTATGTTACTTTTGGGCTCTCTCTTTGCTTAGAGGACCCCTTTTAATATTTCTTGTAGGGCTGGTTTGGTGATCACAAATTCTTTTAGTTTCTGTTTGTTCTGGAAGCTTTTTATCACTCCTTCTATTTTCAATGACAGCCTAGCTAGATAAAGTATTCTTGGCTACATATTTTTCTCATTTAGTACCCTGACTATATCGTGCCAATCCTTTCTGGCCTGCCAGGTCTCTGTAGATAGGTCTGCTGTCAATCTAATGTTTCTACCCTTGTAGGTTACAGACCTCTTGTCCAGAGCTGCTTTCAGGATTTTCTCTTTGTCTCTGAGATTTGTAAATTTTACTGTTAGATGTTGGGGTATTGACCTATTCTTATTGATTTTGAGGGGGGGTTCTCTGTGCCTCCTAGATTTTGATGTCTGTTTCCTTCCCCAAATTAGGGAAGTTCTCCACTATAATTTGCTCCCATATACCTTCTGCCTCTCTCTCTTTTTCTTATTCTGGGATCCCAATTATTCTAATATTGTTTCGCTTCATGGTACCACTTATGTCTTGAACTCTCCCCTTGTGATCCAGTGGTTGTTTATCCCTCTTTTTCTCAGCTTCTTTACTCTCCATCATTTGGTCTTCTGTATCACTAATTCTGTCTTCTGCCTCATTTATCCTAGCAGTTAGAGCCTCCATTTTTTATTACATCTCATTAATAGCCTTTTTGATTTTGACTTGGTTAGATTTTAGTTCTTTTATTTCTCCTGAAGGGGATTCTCTAGTGTCTTCTGTGCTTTTTTCAAGCCCAGCTAGTATCTTTATAATCGTTATTCTGAACTCTAGTTCCGACATCTTACTTACGTCCATATGGATTAGGTCCCTGGCAGTCAGTACTGCCTCTTGTTCTCTTTTTTGAGGTGAGTTTTTCCATCTTGTCTTTCTGTCCAGAGAAGAATAGATGAATGAGGGAACAAAATACTAAAAGGGAAACAACGACCTCAGAGAAATATACACTAAACAAATCAGAAGAGACCCGAAACTAGGGGGAAAAAAGAATATGATCAGGTGGGTGAATAGAACAGAGCCATACACAGATTTTGGGTGTATTTTGGTCTGTTAAAAGAAATTGCGGCCCAAAATTTTAAAGAAACAAAAACTTATATACATATACATATATATGCTTATATATATATGTATACACACACACACAAATAAGGTTAAATACAATGAAGGGATAGAATATGACTGTAAAAATGAAAATTAAAAAGATTTTAAAAAAGGAATTGGTAAGATAAGACGTTGGTTGAAAAAGGAAAGAAGAAAAATTTTTTAAAAAGTAAATAAAGAAAATTTTAAAAATTTAAGTGGAAAGACTAAAGAATCATGGGGAAAAAAGCCATGAGTGCTATGTGCTGTATTCCCCTAGCGCTGGAGTTTTGCAGTTCTCATTGATTGGTAAACTTGGTGTTGGAGGGTTGTTCTTACTGAGCTTCTGGGGGGGGGCCTCTTGCTTTTGAAGCTCAAGTGTCTTTGCCCCGGGCAGAATTGCACCACCCTTGCCAGGGGGCCAGGCTAGTAATCTGCTCTGGTTTGCTCTCAGTAGCTTTTGTTCCCTGAAGGTTTTCAGCGGAGCTTTAGAGGATGAGAATGAAAACGGTGGCCTCCTAATCTCCTGTCCCAAGCCAGAGCTCTCAGCTCTGCGGGGGGGGGGGGGGGGGGGGGCAAGCCTCACTGTGCCCTCAGAGAAAAGCAGTCACCCTGTCTCCCTGGTCTCCAGCCACACTCCGCGCTCACCCGGCCTGTGACCGAGCATTTCTATCCCTGGTACACGACCCCGTTTGCAGTCTCCAAACCCAGCAGACTCCTGCGCTCCACGCTGCTCCTCCCGGGGGAGGGAGGGGGTCTCCCCGGATCTGCCGCTTGTTGGGCCCCTGCTCTCCAATGGTGCCTTATGGCCACCCTGAGCTGAGAGCCCCCTCCTCAGCTCACTGCGCAGCCGGCTTCCCCGCTCCAATACCTGGGAGCTCTGCCACACGCAGGCACCCTCAGTCTTTCTGTGACCCCAAGGGTCCTGAGACCACACTATCCCAGCGAGCCCCCCCACCCCAGCTTAGCCACCAGAGCGATGTCCCTCACCGGAGCAGACTTCTAAAAGTTCCGATTTTGTGCTCCGCTGTTCTGTCACTTGCCGGTAGCTGGGTGACGGCGACTCCCCCCCACACTGCGGTCTGTCTTCCCGTGTATCACCTCAGATTCTCTTCTCCGCACTTCCTTCCTTGCAGAAAGTGGTCACTTTTCTGTTCATAGAGTTGCAGCTATTCTTTTCTTAGATCTCCAGTTGAGTTCGCAGGTGTTCAGAATGGTTTGTTAGCTATCTAGCTGAATTCCACCAGGCGAATTAAGGTGTCCTACTCCTCCACCATCTTGGACTCTCCTCCACTTTTTTAAAAAAAATATTTAAGTAATCTCTACACCCAGCATAGGGCTCGAACTTACAACCCCAAGATCAAGAGTCACATGCTCTTCCTTCTGAGCCAGCCAGGTGCCCCAAGGATATCCACTATTCTCCCTCCTAACCATAGTCTATTTTTAAAGTAAGTTTGTCAGTGAAGGAAGATAGAAGGATGGGTGGTAGAATGAGAATTAGGGGTGGAGGGTATTGGTTGTGTTGTGTTTATGATGGGAAAGATTTTCTTGAATGTAAATAAACCCCATAACTTCTCTAGTGGGTGGCCATTCACTGTTTATTTTTATGTTTAGGGCAATTTTCATTTCACGCTTTCAAATGTTTTTAAAAGTATGTACATTTGAGTGTTTATACAAACCTAAGTTGAATAACTGTTCCCCAAGCATCTGCTTGTGGAATACTGGTTTTCTAAATTTGGCTGATTGTGGGAATAGATTCTTGCCCCCCCCCAAGGTTTACTGAATCAGACACCGTGGGGGAATGCGTTGGAATCTCTGCTCCCCCCAAAAAACAAAACAAAACAAAAACAAACAAAAAACACCTCCTCAGGTGATTCTGAAACCTGTTCTGTAGCAGGCTTGTAAAGTGAGGCTTACATTTTATTCAAAAGGAAACTGGTTTATATTTTAAATGAAAGGTCTAGTAAGATAATAGATATTTAAGAATAAAGGGTCACCCTTCTTACAGATGGGAGAGACTATATACTGGATTCTCCATAAAGTTTAAAAAAAGTTGTCAGGGTCTGAGCCCTACCATTCATGAGCATCCTTGAGTGATTCTGGCTTATTTAGCTTGAGATTTTTGTCTTCAAGGCGGTTTTACTGGGACACAGTCAGAAAGTGATCCTGAAGCTACAGAGTCTGGGCCAGTGTTTATTTGCAAAACAAGGACAGTTTAGCCTTCTGGGTGCCCATTATGAGCTGAGTGTTTATGACCTCACAGGTTCATATCTTGGGTGTGTCCAAGAATCTCCTTTGCTGCTGGAGCTGAGGCTAAACTCAATCTCAGGCCCAAGTTTTTTTTTTTAATTTATTTTTTAAATTTTGACCTGAGTCTTTTTGAGTAAACTCATCAGCTTCCTGGAAACTCTATAAGGGCAGGGACCATGTCTTGCTAAGTGTTGTGGCATATTTAGCACTGTGCCTGACATGGAGTAGGTATACAATAAGTTTGGTTTGGAATAAAATTGTAGTCGACCTCTTCTAATGTTATATCATGTGTAACCCTGCTTCCCTAGCCAGATCTGTTTTGCTCTCATCAGTCCTTGATGACCTTCATTGGAGAGAGTAAGAAGCAGAAATCCTTTAAGACGGTGGTGGCCTACATCATTCACGACATTTCTTCTTAGGACCTCATCCAACCACCTGCCAATCCTGGTGCTCAGTTTACATTGATGATGAAACCCTCTGTGGGCTATGTAAAAACAAATGTTGAAAGACAAAGAATCCAAATGTTTAAGTTGGAGAATATACCTTAATAAGGGAGAGTTTAAGATACCTCGCTGGGGAATAGAATCAGGAAATAGAATCAGAAAGAAGGGTTAGGCACATGAGCCAGGGAACTCGCTGGCACTCCCCCTGAGGTTTGCAAGGCTCGGCGTCACCAACTCACCTTTGTCTGAGTCAGCTTTTAGTTTTCTCTGTGACTGATGGTCTCTTACAAGTCACCACATTGGGCTTCTTACTTTGAGACCCCCCCGACTGTCTGAGTTCCAGGAGAGGCATCTAGAAGCAGAAGGATACATTCCAGAGGGTAGGCTGGATCTAAAGCCATGAAGCTGTTGAATCTAGTTATTCTCTAGCTATAGCTTAGCTCTCATTGAAGATGCAGTTCTTAACAGAGTGGGCTTGACTTTGGTCTATTGAGCCGAACCTACCAAATCTGAACTAGAGCATGCCTATTCAGGTCTTGGAAGGTGCGTATGTACCCATTTTCTGAGCCAAGCCCTCTGTCCTGGGTAGAGAGTGAACCTCACTAATAAAGATTCTCAAGGACTGTCACTTGGGACAGTGAGTGCTCAGGCCAGGGGTATGCACAGCCTAGAGGTTCCAGCCTCTCATCAGGAAAGGTGCAGGGGAGATCTCACTTCCCAGGAGGTATTTGCAGTCTGGTTGTACCATAATGGGTCAAGACCCCTCATGGAGAGAGAGAATGCCTCTGTGTTCTAGTCTCACACAAGGCAACCCAACAGAAGTGTCCATTGGAGAAAAGGTGATAAAGCCAGAGCTTGAGTGATTTAGTGATCCAGACCGTGGAAGTTGGTTAAATCTTTCTTCAAGACATCTAACTTCCAAATTAGTGGATTTTTTCCTTCCTTGAGGACAGAGAAGATTGAAGAAGGTTCTTCTTTGACTCCTACTTTGCTCCTACACTTTCGTGGGGTGATCTCTGCCCATTTGAATAGCGTTTCTCTTCTCAAATTCTGGTATCAAATGGGTTGGCCTGAATATTCAATATGAGCTCTCACAAGTTACAATAAACACCTGGCAGGGGCCCAGCCTCTAGAATCCCCATTTGTGATAACATCTGGTCTGGCTGAGGCAGGATGGGGTAATCTCTTACCAAGAGGAGCCCCATTTGATGCCAAAAAGAAAAGTGAACCACCCGAGATGTTGGGCAGCGCATCAGCGTCGGGCTTGTCTGCCTGTGAACCTGTTACCGGGTCGATAGCACCTGGTTCCTTACCACAGTCAGATTCCTTAGGGATCACCTTTGGCCTCCAGTTCCCATTCATATTTTAGCATGAACTTGATGCAGTTTAGGTGTGCATGGATTTTTTTGAGATACAGTTTACATAACAATGAGATGCACAGATGTTAAGTTGTACAGATATTACAATTAGAGTTTTAACAAATGTATATACAACTTCTGTAAGCCATACCCCCATTCGAGGTATGGATCATTTCTACCATCCCAGAAAGTTCCCTGGTGCCCCTTCTCAGGAAGTCCATCGCCTCCCAACGCTTCACCCCCCCAGGCATGACTATTTTAATTTCTGTCACTGTGTATTAGATCTGAGGCCCAGGATTTTAAAACATACCGATTTTCTTGAAGTCTGGATGATGAGAGATGTCAGAAAATAATATTTATTTAGGCAAATCCGTGGTTCTCGGTGCAGGGTGAGGTGGGGGAGATGCCTCCCCAAGAGTCTTTGGCAGTGTCTGGAGACATGGTGTTGAGTCATGACTGGGAGGGGTGCTACTGGCATCCGGTGGGTAGAAGCCAGGGATGTCAAGAAGCATCTAGTGCACAGGACAGCCCTCACATCAAAGAATGATCCAGGCCAAAGTGTTAATATTGCTGAGATTGAGAAACCCTGGAGTAAATTATGTGCTCTCTGTGGAGAGAGCTGTGGCCTTAGGGAGTGTTAATCTGTAGATCTCCCAAGTCTTCTGGGATGAGGGTCATTTTTTCTTTATATATAGTTGAGAGCGTTCGGAAAGCTGAAAGGGCAGCCGCAGGAGGGACCTTTCTTGGGTGTTCCCACCCTTGTGGCCACAGTTCTTGCTGTGGAATGGGAGTGGGGGTAGCTTTGGAGGGGGCGGAAGACTGACAGGAGAAGAGGAAGAAAACAACTTGGGCAATAAAGGACCAGGCTTTACTTAACATTAAAATTAGAAAAGTGGATGAAAGGGAAAAATAAAGGGAAAGTAATCAAGAGTCCAATAAAATGTTACATTTAAAAAGTGAGGAAGTTGAGATGGAAAAGAAAAGATGAAAGGAAGTGAAAATAATCACTAAGGAACAGAAAAAGTAAAAATCTGAATTAAAAAACAGAAGGCTAAGAGATGAAAAAGGAAATATGTGAGAAGATAGGATTAAGGATTGAAAGCAGGAATTGAGAATTTAAAAGGTCAGCATAAGGCATTATATCAAAGAAGGATGAAGGTAGGGGTGCCTGTGTGGCTCAGTCAGGTAAGCCTCTGCTTTCGGCTCAGGTCATGATCCCGGGGTCCTGGAATGGAGCCCTGCATCGGGCTCCCTGCTCAGCAGCGAATCTGTTTCTACCTCTCCCTCTGCCTGCTTGTGCTCTCTCTCTCTCTCTCTACCGCTCGCTCTCTCTCAAATAAATAAAATCTTTTTAAAAAGAATGATGAAGGTAGAGGGCAGTATGAACCCCAAATGGTTGGGGGCTGCAGGGCTGGATGGGGAGTGGGAAAGGGTGAGGCACTAGCTCTTGCCGATAAGGAAGGGGGGATCAAAGTCCAGAGAAGGGCTAGCTGGCTCAGTGGAAAGTCCCCAGTTCAAAGCAGTGTTGTCAGTAGGTTGTGGATAGACCCAGGGGGCAGAGGGCACTGAATTGGCACCTCCAGATACCAGCAGCCTAATAGGCCCCTCTCCTGGAGTACCAGGAGGGACCACACTGACTGTCAGCAGTAGCTGGTTAACCTTTACCCCGGAAACAAAAGAAATTTGTAGCAATATTGCCTTGAAATTAAGTCCTTTCAAGATGAACACTTACTGCTTCAGGTTATGTTAATTATTTTTAAACCAGTTAAAGTCATAACCACTCCTTAAAATAGCTTCCAGTTCTTTATTTGCTTCTGAAGTAGGAATTTCCCTTTTTGTGTGTAACTCCAGGGGTACATTTCAACAGACATTTTGTTATGTTCTATTTAGCATTATATGTTTTGTTAGTATTATGGAATAGCCTAGTCTTTCACATTACAGGCATTGCATATCTCAGTAGTATGATTTCCATGATGCTAAAGCTTGCCTACAGAGTTAGAACACGTCAGCCACTCATTTATTTTCCACCTCTCTTCCATCCATTCATGCAGGCAGTAAACAGTTACTGAACATTTCTTTTGTGCTAGGCATAGGCAGGGGCAGTAGGGAGACAGAGTAAGACATGGCAGCATTGTGAAAGGTCTTCCAATCTGGTAGGGAGAACTTGGTAGACATAAATAAATGGATAAGTAGGAAAAGAAAAGAAAAATGCAGTATATCTCCCTGCTCTTAGGCAGTTGTACAGAAAGACAAAGCAAGTATAGGACATTCCAGGCAGAGCAAGCAGCATGTGTCAACCCAGGAAGCTGAGCAACAGCACGGGAGATATCTAGGGAATTTGTGTGCTGTGGGAGAAGGCAGAGTGGCAGAGATGAGGTGAAAGAAGGTGGCCGGGGTCGCATCATAATGGATGTTCTTTGGCCTGCATAAAAGTCCTAGATAATAATGGAGGATCTCACATAAGGGTAGAAGATAATCAGTTTGCAGTTTAGAAAGATCATTCTTTTGCGGTGTGGTGGTTCGAGTCATCAGAGGGCCAGGTGAGCCATTAGAATGTTGCTGGAAACAATCCAAAAAAGAAATGAGGGCCTAAAGAAAGATTGTACAGGAAGAGATAAAGTGGAGAGAGTGAATCGAGATTATTGAACAGTTAGAATTAACAGGATTTACTGACCGATAGGACAGTGGTGGTGGTGGTGGTGAATATGACCTCAGAGTTTCTGACCAGGTTGTTTGGTTGGGTGGTGGCACCATGCCTGAGAGGAAGTAGAGGAAGAAGGGGCAGGTCTGTGGTAAAGATGCTGCATGGTCAAGTGCTGTGTAAAGGTCGGGGAGTATTACTGAAAATAAAGCCTTCTGACTTGATGCCATAGCACCCACCCACCCATCAGGCCAAGTGTGGACTTGGAGGCCCAGACAAGATCTTGATGAGTTGATTTTGCACATTGCTTGTAGAAAAGTAGAAATGTCCAGGAGTAATTGGATAAGTGCGTTGGGAGCTCAGGAAGGAGCTCTGGGCTGGGCCTGCATATCTGGGAGACACTGGCTTTGCCTTGCAGCCCTGGGTGTGAGTGACCCAGTGAGGGAGGGCAAGACACGAAAAGATACTGAGTTGGAGAACTTAGACGGGGGGGAGACCAGCTCTGAATGGGAATGGAAAGAGAAAGCTTGTGAAAGTTTGGTTTTTAGAATTACAGAAATAATCTTTACTCTGTTTAGTGAATCACTAGTTGAAATCATTAGAAACCTCTTCCACTGTTGTTGGTGGGGGGTATGTGTATGTGTGTGGGAGAGATCAAGACTCTTTTATAATTTTAAAATCATTTCATAGCATTTCTGTTATTTTTAAAAGTGCACATATGTGTCTGGTATGTATCTTTTATTTTACTTGACAGGCTGAGTAGAAAAACTTAGGGACTACTGTCTTGGAAATTAAGGTGAAGGTGACCTGAAATTTTAAGTCCGTGAGTATAAGTTTTTTAGTTTCTGACTTCGATGAAACTTCAGGAATACATCTGTTTCTCATAAAGTGCAATACGCCTTCCAGGGCAGAAGTTGCTGACGTTATAAACGTGCTCACGTTATGCACATTCAGTTTATTGCATTGACAGAAGGCTTAAGATTGCTTCTGTGTTTCAGGTAATTCAGAGGTCTGTGGGGCCGGCCAGCCTGAGTCTGCTCACCTTCAAAGTCTATGCATCACCTAAAAAGGACTCACCTCACAAAGCTTCTGTGAAGGTTAATGAGGTAACATGCCGTCATGTTGTGATATATTTTGAACGTCTGCTTTAGTTACTATACGAAGGATTCAAATTGTATGTCAGTCAAATTGTAGGACAGTTTAGAAGACACTTAGAAGGAGGAAATATATTTCCTTATAATTTTTCTTCGTGGGAAGCTACTAAAGTGTAGCTTTTTGAACAAATAAACTTTAATTAATGATAGCTAAGGGCAAATTAAGGAGTATTTCCTAGATTTTTTTTGTGGGGAATCTGCTCATCACCTCTAAGTGATCTGCCTCATCCAAGACTGCTTTCTTTTCTTTCTTTCTTTCTTTTTTTTTTTTTAAAGATTTTATTTATTTAACAGAGAGAGACAGAGAGCACAGGCAGGGGGAGTGGCAGGCAGAGGGAGAGGAAGAAGCAGGCTCCCCCGCAGAGCAGGGAGCCCGATGTGGGGCTCAATCCCAGGACCCTGGGATAATGACCTGAGCTGAAGGCAGTCGCTTAACCAACTGAGCCACCCAGGCGCCCCTCTAAGACTGCTTTCAAGCCAAGAAAACATTTGCATTTTTCCCTAAGAAATTGAAGACCTGGGTTCATTCCTCTTGGCCAGATTAGGGTCTCATAAGTAGATGCTTAGTAAATACTAAATAAACAAAACAAGAAATCTTCTCTCCATTGTTTATATTCTTTTTTGTCTATACTTCCCACCGATTTTTTTGGATATTTGCTTTCTATTGACTTAGAGTAAAATGATGTAAAGATCTGCCTTCAGTCATGAACCAGGTTACTTGAGTGGTGTTTTCAAAAAGCTAATTAGTTTATCTTTTTGCCCTTTATACTCTTCTCAGACCTTGGGTCTGTGGCATTTTTTTGAGGGTGAAAAAGGCAGCCAGTAGTGACTATGAACAGTTTCTCTTCTGGGTGGAGAACAAACTTGCTATCCTGCTTGGATTAGCACTAGACTGATCATTTGAATTCAATTTTTTTTAACATCCCCTCCCCACTTTAGAGTAATAGATTCCTTTTTCCAAGCTGTGTATTAGGTGAAATACCAAATGCCAGGATATAAAATGTATAAAGGGGGAGGCTGCTTTGTCTGCTGCCACTGGAGTGGGATCCCGGAGGGTAGGACACTTCATAGTCCTGTGTTCTTGGCCTTGTTCTTATTGATGAATCAGGTGCAAAGATCCTCTGAAGTAAGGTTCAGGGTGCATGAAACCCTTAGAGTCATAGCAGTTCATGAATTATTAGAAATAATGATGCTTACAAATTTGATGATTGTTTACATTATCTCATGACTATATATGCTTTTTTTGTTTTGTTTTGTTTTTTTAATGTATGCAGCTTTCACTCTACTCTGTTCCTGAGGGTCAATCTAAATATGTGGAAGAGACAAGGACCCCACTCGAAGAAAGCATTTCACATCTCCGACGTTATTGCGAGCCGTATACAAGTTGGTGTCAGGTACAGCTGTGCTGAAAGTGGAGTGACACATTTCTGTTTAGAGTCATAGAGAAAAGTCTATATTGGCTGCATGTTTTCAGAAAAAGGCACGATAGAGGGCTCCAACTTCAGAGGCCTGACTTACGGTGTTCATCAGTGCCATCTCTGAGGGGAGCAGAGAGCCCTAGCTTCCTGATGGCGGCTGTTGCAATAGCTGCAGGGGGAATGGTCCTCCTACCAGGCAGCATGTGGCACCTTGACTAGAGAATGGACTAGTAACTATCTTGTTGGTCATACCTATGAAGACATCATTGTCTCCCAGGGGAGGATAGGGGGCTGGAACTCTAGTAGAAGGAAAAGGTTATAATGTAAGCATTTATGTCAAAATTGGAGAGTTTTTCTCCCCCCAGAAAGTATACACATCAGAACCATTGTAACAGGAATGGTTACAGAACATTTTGAATGCTGTAATAGGAGGATGGATAACTAAAAAGGTGTGTGATTACGTATTTGAGTACTGAACTATTTGTCCCAGTGACCAAAGAGCTATGTATACAGATGGGCTCCTGTCACTGCTCAGGTTTTAGATTAGGCACCTGTCGTGTTCATGGAAGCATTTCTGCAATTTTTAACATCTGAAATGGAAGTTTACAGTCTACAGAATGCTTCTGTGCGCTTTGATACATGAAGTATTTGCCATACTTGATCTGGATTTCAAAAATTGATGGCAGATTAGTACAGAGTATGTAGATGTGTGTGACATGGTCTAGCTATACTTTGCTTGAGATTTACAGACTGAATTTTCATCCAGAACTTGTCTTAAAATTTTCATTTCCACTCTCTGTGCCAGTGCTGGACCTCTTTTCAGCAGTTTAGAAGAAATGGGTAAGCTTAGACTCTGTCAACAATGTATTTAGGCCAGTATACTTAAGTATCATAACCATATTATTGAGTTATAAATACCTAAAGACTTTTACTTAATGTGTTGTAAAAAACTTAGACTTTAGGGGCACCTGGGTGGCTCAGTCATTGAGTGTCTGCCTTTGGCTCAGGTCATGATCCCAAGGTCCTGGGATCGAGCCCCGCATCAGGGGAGCAGGAAGCCTGCTTCTCCCTCTCCCACTCCCCCTGCTTATGTTCCCTCTCTTGCTGTGTCTCTCTGTCAAATAAATAAATAAAAATGTTTTTAAAAAACCTTAGACTTATTGTCTTGTTCTAGAAGATTTTTAAACCATCTGCTGGTTAAGATAAGGTTGGCAAATTTGTACAAATATTTTTCTGTCATGTAAGCATTAACTGTGGTTATTTTGTGCTCTTTTTTTTTTTTTGGTTATAAAAGTACTTTGTCTCTTAACCTTTCAACCTAAGATTGCCTTTTGTTTTTTACTTTTTCATCTGTGCATGATGCTCAGTGCAGCAAAATGCTTTTGCAAACGAGAGAATAATTGTCAACATGTTTATTTGTACTACTTCTAAATAAAAAAGCCATTTTGTGATTACAGTGGCTTTATTTTTCTATAGGATGATGTCTTCTTCAATAGAAATATTTCTAATTACTGGCTCCTTTTTCAGGCCAATAATTTCTATCCCCTTTCTTTAAGAACTAATTTAATTTTTCTTTATAGTGAGAAGATTATGCTAGCAAAAGAAATAGGTCATCACTCTAGACATTTATCTGTAGTTTTTCTTTCTTTTTATGGGCATAAAATACCAATAATGAATTTTAATGAAGCAGTATTCAATTTTTAAATGTTTTTTATGTCTTTCCCTAAATTCAATGTTTATTGTTTAAGGGCATTTAGCAGTATTAGGATAACTTGTTCTGACTTGGACCAAATTAAACAAAACAAATCCTTTATTTCCAAGTGGCAGCTGGTTCTGGTACCTTCTGATGCCCATGTGTCTCTTCTTCTAACTTTATTTTAGACTTATTTTTTTTTAAGATTTTATGTATTTATTTGAGAGAGAGAGAGTACGCATGAGTTGGGGGGGCAGAGGCTCCCCACTGAGCAGGGATTTCCCCACACAGGACTTGATCCCAGGATCCCGGGATCATGACCTGAGCTGAAGGCAGATGCTTAACCAACTGAGCCACCCAGGCGCCCCTATTGTAGACTTCTTGAAGGTGGGGTACTTTCTAGCTAGTCCACTGTTTTCTTTAGGTTATATGATATTCATGTACAAAGCCATTTTATTGTGGTTGTTGTTGTTAAGAGAATGTTAATACTTCATTTGCTCCAGGATTAGGGTAAGTGTCTCTCAAAACTTGGATATCTACTCCTTTGTCCCATTCAAGTTGGTCATTCTTGCTTCAGAAGGACAGTTTTCAGATACAGACTCTAAAATCATGATGTGTGAGGAAATAGACTTAACATGAAAGACAGATTTAATCTCACAGGGAGAGGATTGCTGGTTTAATTATCAAGGGGATTGATTTTTGTCCATTCTCTTTGAATTAAATGGAAGAATAAAAAGGCTGGGTTGTTGAAATCACGCTGCTTGTAATGTTTGCTTCCTGTGGCAATAATAAACTGTTCTGCTGAGCAATTTGTGGTGAAGGGGAAATTACACAAGAGAAAAAGAACACAAAAACCCCCAGATAGACAGTATATCCCTTTGTTCAAAAAGTGTTAATAACATGATAATTTATACAGTAAAGGCAAATATGTTTATCGTTGCTTTCTAATCAGCATATCCTTCTCATTCATTTTCTTTTCACCTTTTTAGGAAATGTACTCACAAACTAAGCCCAGGATGCAGAGCTTGGTTCAATGGGGGTTAGGTAAGTTGATTTTTGAGTAGGCATAATCAGTTTCTTCATTAACATTGAATTCTTTAACCGGGATTCCATGGATGGGCTCCAGGAGATCTGGGAATTCCTTGAAATGGTATGTAGAATATTAGAGCTATGTGGATTTTTCTGGAAAGAAGATCTGTTGTTCTCATCAGATTTCAGGGGGCTGGTGTCCCTGAACATTTGGGAAATCTGTTGAAGATCCTTAGGATTGTTGAGCTAACAAGTTCAGATACACTGGATATTTTTTTCCTGAAATCTGTTTCCAGGTGCAGTGTCCCTGACTCACACTAACCCCCACTAACTCATCAGTAGGTTTTCGAAATCAGAATACTTATTTGTATGGCTGTTAATAACATGTTACAGAAATTTGGAGGCTAGAAGGAACTGGGCTGGTGTGCCTAGGAAAGGCCTTACTGCATGAATAGTGTTCTTACATTTTTTTCATTGGGTTTTTTATTGTCCTTGATTGTTTTTCACATCCACTTATTCCATACACTCATAAACTGGGTTCACAGTCTATATTCTGACTCATCTCCATCAGAAACTGGCAAATTAATGGACGTTGAGCGTATTTCGTTCCCCTTACTGGGCATCTCAGCAAAGAAGAACTCATGTTTTTACAAGTGTTTGCTTCCATGACTGAATAAAACAAACACGAACACAGCTTATTTCCTTCCGAAGATCATCGAGCGTTGATGGGCTGATACAGGATATTAACATCCATGAATAATATGTATGTTAATAAATAACATCCTAGTTTTATTAATTTCATCAGCACTTATTTAGTTTTTATTACATGCCGGGAACTAGTCTGAGTGCTTTCAAAATATTAATTTTTTGTATGATCCTCATAACCCTGACAGGTAGGTGCTTTTATTACCTTCATGTTTTAATCGGAGGAAACTAAAGAACTTCTGATCTCTTGTCATTACATATGTGACTGAGGAGGGCTCTTCATTGTTACCCATCACTTCTCATTGATTCATAGCAATAGGCATTATTTGCAACCTAAGTCTTGTTTTTCTTCTCTTGGACTGGTGACTGCAAAAGCTCTTAAGAAGAAACATCCCATTATGAGTTGTGTTGTTGTCTGCCAAGGCGTTCCGTCCATTTCCTGGCAGTCACAGCCAGGACATGTTACCTGAAGCCAGGCTGGGGCTTCATTGCAACCTTTCAGCATATCTTCGTTCCCATTTCTCTGTGATTTACCCACTTCCGCTCAGCTCACCAAGGCCATCTGGGTGACCTCCTATCAGCTGCTCCGTGTGCACGTCTCGAAGTAAAAAACACTGTGCTGGTAGGCAAAAATAAAGGGAAGTAGAAAATTGCTTCCGATGACCCAGACAAAGAGATGGAAAGTGAAAACTAAGTTAAAGGCAAAATAAGTAAAAGGCCAGACAGGAATTCGTGCAAACGACACAAGCCCTATAGTAGTATTTTAAATGATTACCGCGTTTCCCAAATACCCAGGAAACGGAAAACTGGCATGTGTCTGCTCTTTTCTGGGGGAGAAAATTACCGAGCGTTCCAGTTAGTTCAGTTCCACATACATTTGTTAAGTCATCATCATGGCAGGCATGGAAGATCATGGCTGATTAAGAAGACAGTGGTCACGGGGCGCCTGGGTAGCACAGTCATTAAGCGTCTGCCTTCGGCTCAGGGCGTGATCCCGGCAATCTGGGATCGAGCCCCACGTCAGGCTCTTCCGCTGGGAGCCTGCTTCCTCCTCTCCTACTCCCCCTACTTGTGTTCCCTCTCTCGCTGGCTGTTTCTCTGTCAAATAAATAAAGAAAATCTTAAAAAAAAAAAAAGAAGACAATGGTCACAACCACTGAGGTGCATATAATACATTTTCAACAGTAGCACAAATACAGAGAAAGTCACAGACCACTGTTGAAGGTACAGAGGAAGGAGACGAGTTTATAGAGTTTGGAGGGAGGGGAAGAGTCAGAGAAAGGTTTCTGAGTTGAATCTTAGAGTTAGAGTCAGCCACACCAAGACATGGGAGTGGAACTTGGGCAGCATTCCACACGGAGGGCACAGCACTCCACACGGAGGGCACAGCACGATCAGGGCTTGGAGGAGTGACTCAGTGTTTCCTGATTAGGAAACTGGAAGCAGATAGGGAGTGCTGAAGATGGGGCTGAGAGAGAGAAATGAAGGGTTTTTAAGTTAGTCTCTCTGAAACCCATTTGTTAATTGATTCAGTATCCGTCCACACCTAGCAGTGCTTTTAATAAGTAGCTGTTGGATGAACATCCACTGTTACCACTGAGGGAAAATAACAT
The DNA here is from genome assembly GCF_024610735.1 of Ursus americanus. Classification (NCBI taxonomy): domain Eukaryota; kingdom Metazoa; phylum Chordata; class Mammalia; order Carnivora; family Ursidae; genus Ursus; species Ursus americanus. Next base: position 103,522,513 of record NC_142164.1, read on the forward strand.
AGAAGTCTAAGCAATGTACCATTCAGGAGTGTATGTTCTCCTTGAGGAGACATAAAATACACCCCTGAATAATTAAACACAAGGTGCTACAGGATTACGTACCAAATGATGGTACGGAGAATAAATATGATGGGACTTTAGAGGAGAGAGAGAGGCGTGGGCTGAGGAGTCTAGGAAAGGTTTCTGAGGGGGTTAGGAATGCAGATGGCTCTTACTTGGTGGGATTGGCTCGGTGGACAGGAGAGGAGTCATCATTCAAATGAGGTCATAAGGCATGCTCAGGCACGGCACTTAGGCTCACATGCTGCATTTCTTTGTGTTTATTTATCACCAGTGACTATTTCCCGCATATACTTGCACTGAAAGTTTCCTTCATTGTCCAGATTTATTCTGTTCTCGATTTCGAATAATGAATTCAAATGGCAAAGGATACGTTTTTCCCTGAGCCTCATGTATTTGGTTCCTGAGTTTCAGAGAACAAGCACCAGAGCTTTACAAGATAGCGGCAGATCTATCCAGATCTGTTCTGTTTCTGTGTTTGGAAGGAGGAATCCCTGTGTTGGTATTTCTCCCCCTGTGCATAGTTGATTCAGATCTGTTACATTCAGGAATATGAAGGTAATCTAACATTACTTTCTTCTCAGTAGGTCATCAGACCAGAAGTGTTTGAAAATTGGCTACTTGCTATGTGACTAATAAATCATGTTTATATACCACATAAAAAGAATATGTTGAAAAAAAGCATATTAGCATAAAGCAAAGAACACATTATTTGAGAAGCATTTGATACTATATGTACTAGTTATGTGTAAGACTTTTTTTTGGTTTGTTTCTTAATGGGCAATTTACAGAACTGTTTCCTGGTCTGATTCTATTGTAGGCAGCTATGAATATTTCCAAAATGCACCTCCTGGATTTTTTCCAAGACTTGGTGTTATTGGTTTTGCTGGCATTGTTGGACTTCTTTTGGCTAGAGGTAGGTACAATTTTGTGGGTTTTTTTTTAAAACAGTTCATAAGGGAGAGATAAGATAGGTACTTGGTTCTTTCTTTTTATTTGCCAGTTGTCAGAATAATGAGTTGGTTCCTGAAATATAGCTTTCTTAATATATAATTGTTATGGTTGTTTTATCCAGTATATTTGATTTTAAGCATATATAGAAATTATAAAAATATGAAATGGAAGAAACGGTATACTCCTGGTTAAAAAATAATATATTTATATCCTTTATAGGCACATTCACTTGATCAAATTACTCTCTCTCTCTCTCTCTGGTACAGAAAGAGTGAATTTTTGTTAGCCAAAGTCTGTCACACCTGAGAAACTGTTTCTATTTGTTTCATTATTGAGATCAGGCTTTTAATCACAGTGAATAGAACAGTGATTTTGTAGAGATTTTATTAATTTCTTGATGTGTCATAGCTTTGGTCATCAGTGATGATATTAAAATTTTTAAGACACTTAAAAGCTAACAAATGTCAACTGAAATATATTACTACACTATCCTGCTGGATTGCAAACATTTATAGGGAATAAAGGATGACAAGGTACTTCACTATAATATAGAGAAAAATTTGTTATAAACTACTGAGGTTTCACTGATTATAAAATTCAGACTTTACAAAAATTCCTAAAATAGAGAGTTTATGAACCCTGCGATCAGACCCCCATAAAAGATTAACTATAGTGACTGCTTTGGTACTCATTCCTTCAGTTTTGAAAAGCTTCTCTGTATGTGCCTTATCTGTTATTTTAGAGTTTGGAGGCAGGCAGCACTACTGCCACTCCCTGAATCTGTGGAATGAACTCCTGTCATAGTTTCTGTGCCCTCCTCCCATCCTGTGCAGAATATATAAGAATTAAATTTAGAGTTCATTTTTCTAATCAACTTGCGAAAGAGTTGAACTACCCCCCCCCAGACATTTTCCCCCTCCTTTCTCTAAAGCTATCCAAAAAAGCATTTCTGTCTTACTTAGATAGCGTTTGAAATTTATGAAGATCCCAAGGCCAGGGTGTTGGAATCTTGGCTACTGTTAAGGAGCCAGGAATGTGAAATCAAGTGAGATTAGCTTCCCCCTCCCTCTCAATGGTGAGAACATGGCCCTAAAGCAAGCTTCCTCTGCTGCGTGTGTGCGCGCGTGTGCGTGTGTTGCTCTGCTGTCTGGTGTTTATCCCCCTGCACGTGCACTTGGGCGACCATCCTGAGGAGAACTGGGGACTGTGCCCTTCTGGGCAGAACAGCAGCATAAGGACACCCACTACTGTGGGTTCTAGTCCTTCGTTTTTGCTTGCTGGTTTATTTTTTCCTCTCTCCTTTTCCTTTTCCAGGGAGGGTTCAGTAGCATTAAAATGATGTAAAAACCCTAATTCTTTTTCAAAAAAGTACACATGGGGTCACCTGGTTGGCTCAGTTGGTTAAGCATCTGACTCTTGGTTTTGCCTCAGGTCCTGATCTCATGGGTTGTGAGATCAAGCCCCGCGTTGGGCTCCACGTTCGGTGGGAGTCTGTTTGGGTATTCTCTCCCTCTGCCTCTTCCCCTCCTCGCTTGTGTGCTCTCTCTCCCTCTCTGAGATAAATAAATCTTTTAAAAAAGTACACATGTGCACGCACACATTCGTGCACAAATATTCAACAATGAGTCTTTTCCTTGGGGTGCTGGGGTAGCAAGGCCTGAGGTGAACAATGGCGCGTGCTCACTGAATAAGATGAGCAGGATGGTGAGTATGTTTATGTGTCTGGAGTGGTTTGCAGCCCCCTCCAGGTAGGTGGCCCCCCTGTGCCGGCAGCAGCAGGGTGGGCTCAGAAGATCCCTCCTGGCAGAGTTTTCTTTTCTTTTCTTTTCTTTTCTTTTCTTTTCTTTTCTTTTCTTTTCTTTTCTTTCCTTTCCTTTCCTTTCCTTTCCTTTCCTTTCCTTTTCTTTTCTTGTCTAACTTTTATAACATTTTATTTTAAATAAAAATTGTATGTTTTTAAGGTGTACGACATGATATTTTGATATACATATATGTATACATATACATAGTGAAATGATTACTCCAGTCAAGCTATTTAACATATCTTCTATCATAGTTACCTTTTTTTTTTTTAAGATTTTATTTATTTATGTGACAGAGAGACAGCCAGCGAGAGAGGGAACACAGCAGGGGGAGTGGGAGAGGAAGAAGCAGGCTCCTAGCGGAGGAGCCCGATGTGGGACTTGATCCCGGAACGCTGGGATCACGCCCTGAGGCGAAGGCAGACGCTTTAACGACTGCACCACCCAGGCGTCCATAGTTACCTTTTTTTTAGATGAAAGCACTAGTAATCTCTCTTAGTAAATCTTTAAGATTCAATGTTAACTATAGTCATCATGCCATGCATTACTCTCTAGACTTACTCATTCTGTGTTACTGCAACTTTGTACCCTGGGACCAGCATCTCTCCATCTCCCCCTCCCCCTCCCCCCTACTTGCTTCTGGTAGCCACACTTCTGTCTGTTTCTATGCATTTGACTCTTTTAGATTCCAGATATCAGTGAGATCATGCAGTTTTTGTTCTTTGTCTTTAAGGCTTATTTCCCATAGTATAATGCCCTCTGCATTCATCCATGTTGTTGCAAATGGCAGGGTCTCCTTTTTTAAAGCTGAGTAATATTCCATTCATATAGATACCACAGTTTCTTTACCTACTCATCCCTTGACACTTAGGTTGCTTCCATGTCTTGGCTCTGATGACTAATGCTGCAGTGAACATGGGAGCACAGATATCTGTTTGAGATACTGATTTCATGTCCTTTGGGTGTATACCCAGAAGAGGGATTGCTGGATCATATGATAGGGTTTCTTGAGCATAAATGCTAAGGTGGTCCTCATTTAATGAGAATGGCCATGACTGGTGGTGACAAGAGGCACCTCTCTAGGAGGTGAGTGGATGATCATTCAAAGGAGGTGGACTCAGCCAGGTCACTCAATGGTGGCAGGTGGTTGTTGCCTACCAATGTTGCCTTCTGGTGGCTCCTCCCCCTCCCCGCTTCCTTCCTGCAGTTTTGGAGCCCCCAGCTCCTTGTGTGAACCATTAGGAGCTGGAGGCCCAAGAGCTGCTGCTTATCAGTTTTTTGTAAATGACCCAGAAATGGCGGGTTGTCAGGTGTGCTGTCCTTCACCTGGTCTTCACTTATGTGAGCTGCTCAGGAACTTAAAGCTTCAAGTGTACAGGTGGGACCCCAGGGATAAAACAGTGTTTTCTAGAGTAATTCTGTCCTTTCAATCAAGGCGGTAGGAGAAGGAGAGAAACGTTAATTTACTAAGAGTCTAGACTGATAACATTTGTTTTGTCTCCTGTGACCCCAGTTCCATCTTTGGAGATATGTGGTTTAAAGTTTAAAACCAATAAACAGCACTTAGGTTATTCTAACTGTGTGATAGTACCACATTGTGCTAGCATCTGTCCATGTCCCCTGTCAAAAGCCCTGTGCCTCTCAGCAGAGACTCTCTAGGTCCAAGTTCATTTCTAGAGGCTTCTCCTCTTTCATCATCTACCATTTTTCTGAACCTCATTCTCAGGCTTCTCCAGTTCTCCGTGTTGCTACCTATCCTGCCCATTCCCCTTTACCCAGGGTTTACATGTAGCTGGGGTGCAAGGGTATAAGAGCAGCTGTCTTCGGGAGTCTTAGACCAGGTTCGGTTAGTCGTCACTGACAAAATCCAAAGGCAGAGTGATGAGTGGTGTTGAAACAAGAATTTATTTCAGTGAGGCCAACACCCAGAAGACGGTGGACTAGCGTCTCAGAGACGGTCTCCAAAGTGCCGAAAATACTACCAGGTTTATGTAAGGAAAATGTGGGGCAAAGGTAAGTGCAGGTAGTCAGTGAAGGTCAAGTCCATTGTTCTCTTGGAGTCAGTCACGTGGGGTCTTGCTGGCTCAGGGCAGTCCTTATTACTTGAGGGGGTAGGTTTGGTTCCCATCGGGACGTTTTACACACAGGGTCTTTTGCCTGAGTTACGAGATAAGCTGGAAAGGGAAATTTAATAATTTAGAAAGTGCAGACTGAGGGGTGCCTGGCTGGCTTAGTCATTAGAGCAGGCAACTCTTGATCTCATGGTTCTAGTTCAAGCCCCATGTTGGGTGTAGAGATTACTTAAAAATAAAATCCTAAAACAATTTTTTTTAATTTATTTATTCAACAGAGATAGAGACAGCCAGTGAGAGAGGGAACACAAGCAGGGGGAGTGGGAGAGGGAGAAGCAGGCTCATAGCGGAGGAGCCTGATGTGGGGCTCGATCTCACAACGCCGGGATCACGCCCTGAGCCGAAGGCAGACGCTTAACTGCTGTGCCACCCAGTCGCCCCGCCTAAAAAATTTTTTAACAGTGCAAACTGGAGGCGCCTGGGTGGCTCAGTCAGTTAAGCATCTGCCTTCGGCTCAGGTCATGTTCCCTGGGTCCTGGGATCAAGCCCCACGTCAGGCTCCTTGCTCAGTGGGGAAGCCTGCTTCTCCCTCTGCCTCTGCTGCTCCCCCTGCTTGTGTTCTGTCTCTCTCTGTCAAATAAATAAATAAAATCTCTGAAAAAAAGTGCAGACTGAGGTCAAAATGGAGGTAGTTGAAGTCCTCTTTCATATAGCCTCTTGCAGTCTGGACTGAGACTCAGCACTACTGTGGTCTTGGCACATGGCTTCTTGCTCTCTTGGGTTTGACCCCCTTATTTTGGGTGCCGTGTCATCTTTTCCTTGGTTTGCTCTGCCATATCGTTGAACTACATGCTCACATCACTTTCAAAAAAGCCCATGTTGGAAGGAAACTTTCCAAATCCTTGCAAGTCTGAAAATTACTTTCTATCCTCATATTAGGTGATAATTTGGTTGGGTATAGAATTTGTTTTCCATCAAAACTTTGAAGGCCATGTCTTCTAGCATCTGGCATTGCAGATGTGTCAGCAGCCAGTCTGGATGCTTGTTCTTTCCTGGTTGGGCATTTTGGTGCCTGCAATCCTCAGCTGTAGGAACATAATCTGGTTTGTGTTTCTTTGAAAATTTACTCTCATTCGTTTTCCTTCCTGAACTCCTGTTAATTAGCAGTGAAGCTGTTTAAGCGACCCTATATGCCTCTTTTATTTTCTTGATCATTTCATTTTACTCCTTTTGAGTTTTTTTACTTTTGTCATTTCCAAGTAGCTTTCTTGTTCTTTGATTGTTCCTTTTTCATAGAACCCTTTTTTCTTTAAATGTAGTGGCTTCTTAAATTTATTCAATGATACTTAATAATAGGTGTAGTTTTGTTTTTAAGTTCTTTTGTTTCCTGTAGGGTCATTTTTCCCCCTTTCTTGCTTGTCTTGATCTTCTCTTTTATGCTGCAGTCTTTCCTTAAATGACTAGTGACCCTTGGTTGTACAGTCATGTTGAGGAGCAAGGCGACTGAAATGCTAATAAGAACTTTTTGTGCATAGAAATGGGGGTTACTGGCCAGCAGGTTCTACCGCAGGGTGAGCTGAAAGGGAACTAACTGATTTATACGGAGGGTGCTTACACCTGGGGCCTGTGCGAGGAAAACTGTGCTCTTGGGTACTAACGCTCACATGCACACACACCAGCTAGCTTGGTTCTCAGCAGAAAATTTATGGCATTTCTTTAGAGATATTCTTTTTTTTTTTAATTAAAGTAGGCTCTGTACCCAGCATGGAGCCCAATGCAGGGCTTGAACTTAGCCTGAGATCAAGACCTGAGCTGAGATCAAGAGTCAGATGCTTAACTGACTGAGCCACCCAGGCACTCCTCTTCAGAGATACTTCTCCGCCTTTGTAAAAGTTTGGCTGGATAGACTGCCTGGCCACAGGCAGTTGTACACCAAGATGGCACGGAGGAAGGAGGGAATCACCTAGGCTCTGCACAGGACTTGCATTTGTGTCCGTCCATAGTCCCCACATCTCTCCGCCTCCCCCCATCTTGATCCTTGGTTGCCCTCTCCATCCTCCCCAGTACCTGCCAGCTCTGGGCTGCCGGGCACCTGCTGCTCCCCCCTCCCCTGCAGGCGCTCCTCAGGACTTCATAGCTGCATGTCCTCTTGCTTCTGTCCACGCTCCGTTTTCTGTAAATTGGATGACACATCTTATCTCCCAATGGCCCCTCCACACATTTCCTCTTCATTGTGGGTTTATTACCTGTTTTTTTTTTTTTACTGTTATTTTCAAGGAGTATTAGAAAGGAGGGGGGAGCAGTGCTTGTGTTGAGCCCTTAAATAAGGAAGCCGGTTTACTGTAAAAAAACATAAACCTCAGAAACCCAAGTGCCGTCTGCTGCTTTTCAGAACATTCTGTTTTTGCTCCCTTAGAAGCGGTGGTTCTCTTGAAAACATTGTGCTGATGAAAGAAGCCAGTTACAAAGGACCACATATTATATAACTGCATTTATGTGAACTGTCCAGAGTAGGCAACTCTAGAGACAGAAAGTACATTAGTGGTCCCCCAGGGATGGGGGTGATGGGGGAATAGGGAGGGTGACTGCTAATGGATATGGCATTTCTTTTTGGGGTGATGAAAATATTCTACAATTGATTGTAGTGATGATTGCATACCTCTGTAAATACATCACAGTGAATGTACACTTTAAATGGGTGAGTTGTGTGAATTATAGAAAGAAAGAAATCTTACTCAGTGTTAGGTGTCCAGGGCAAACTGAGATGGTAAGGGTAATGAATCATCTGTTGGCATCTACAACCTTTTATTTAATAGGTTCAAAAATAAAGAAGCTGGTGTATCCACCTGGGTTCATGGGACTTGCTGCTTCTCTTTATTATCCGCAACAAGCCATCGTATTTGTCCAGGTAAGTTAGACCCAGGAAACTGGGGTGTCCCTTTTTCTTGCTTATGTATGTTTGGGTTTACTGCTTAATATTTTTTTTTTTGCAGCTTTTATAGCCCCAGACTAAACTTTGTTTGCACGTATAGATGAACTCCCACAAATGTAAATGTTTTTCTCTGCCACGTGCCTCAGTTCTGGCCCTCCTTCTAAACATGTCAGCGTTCAGAGAATGCTCACTAATTTGAATATTAGTCAAAAAAATTAAGATACCTTTTTTGGGGTCATATTTATGTGGAAGTCTGGAGACTCAAACTCCAAAGCTGCTAGTTATAGGTCATTCTCCATTTGGGTGTATCTGGTCACAACCTGTCCTCCTTGAAGCTGCAGGCCTGTGCTCTGGCCCTGTGCACCTTCTCCCTGGGCCTGGTGTCGCCCTCACTTTGCTTGCTGGGGGCTTCAAGGAGTGCAGTCCCCTCTGCTGGGAATGCCCCTCTCAGGGCTCTCAGTTGGCCACTCCTTTCTTTCCCTTCAGATCTCAGCTTATGGCATCCTGTCAAGTTGGAGAACAGAGTTGGCAGAACAGATGGGTAAAGCTATGTTTTAGTCTGTTCAAGATTCCATAACAAAATACCACAGACTGAGTGGCTTGAACAACAGAGATTTATTTTCGCGTTGTCCTGGAGGCTGGAAGTCCAAGATCATGGTGTTGGTAGGGTTGGTTTCTCCTAAGGCCTCTCTCCTTGGCTTGCAGATGGCCACCTTTTCACTGTGTGTGGACATCCCTGGTGTCTCATCCTCGTCTTATAATGAGACCAGTCATATTGGATTAGAGCCCTACTCTTATTACCTCATTTAACCTCAGTTACTACTTTAAAGGCCCTATCTCCAAGGACAGTCACGCACAGTCACGCACAGTCACTCTGTGGGTTAGGACTTCAACATGAGAATTTTGAGGGGCACAATTCAGTCCATAACAGCTAGACCAGCTGTTCGCAAAGTGTGGTCCCTAGACCAGCAACATCAGGATCCCCTGGCTTGTTAGAAATGCACATTCTCAGGCCCCAGCCCAGACTGAGTCAGACATTCTGAGGATTAGGGCCAGCGGTCTGTGTTTTAGCAAGCCCTCCAGGGGATTTGAATGTCCTTGATGTTTGAGAACCACTGATAGAGACTAGACTTCCTTAGGGCAGTGGTGTCTGGACTCAGTGGAACTCTAGATGTAGAGTGCCTTGGAAAACTGGCAAGAACAAGGCAAGCTCGAGGTTTTGAAGTCCTGGACAGCATTTGGAGACAGGGACCCGCCCGGTTCCTGGAGGTACTCTGTCACGCTGAGACTTGGTCCTAGAAGAGCAGCAGTGCCGTCATCAGAGTTGGGCCCTCAGGGCTCTGAGCCAGACTGAACTGACACTGAGCTCCCTGGAGTGCTCGTGACAGGATTGAGTCTGGATTCTTGGATTGCACTGCAGTGTAGGTGGGAGGCCCGTGGCTCCAGCTGTGAGAAATTGGTGGCTTTGGTAGCAGATGCCAGTGAGATCTTTATAGCATGGGCTTGACATTGTTTTTAGCAGTCCTGGAGGCAGAGAGTTAATATCCCTCTGCCTGCTTCAGCCCCAGCTCAGGAATGGTGAATCATGTCTGCCTGCCCTGGATCATAAACATAATCATATATCATCTCAGTGTGTTGTGGTTTCAACAGTAAATGGATAGGGTGTGGAGAGTGGGCTTGGCTGCTGGTTGAGAAGCATATGTGGCTGCCCCCTGAGTAGGGGTCTTTTTTATTTATATGCCACAGCATATGTTGCAAAAGATCTTTTGTATTCATAGCCAAAATTGCGGGACGCAAATATGAGTTGTATTCTAATTTATTTTAAGTCAGTGGGAAGGAGTTTTGTCTTTTATTTTGTACTTAGAGTAAGCCAGAACAAAACAATTAACTGTATTTTCACTAGATACAAAACATTAGTGATCTGATTGGGATGATGAGAAAGTTCTGGAAATGGATAATGGTGATGGTTTCATAATACTGTGCATGTACTTAATGCCACTGAATTGTACACCTAAAAATGGATGAAATGGTAAATTGTATATTTTGCTACAGTAAAACAAAAGAGATGTCAGTGATTGAAAGGGATTTTCTGTTACTGTTTAGTGTCGTTTAGTTCCTATTTCAACAGTTTTAATTTTTTTTATGAATACCCTGACCTTGGACCAGCCACTTAATTGCTCATGTTGTTTTTTGTTCAGTAATGTTTGGAGACAAGTACTGTAAGAAAATGCTTAAAGTGATGGCAAATGTTATTTTCCTTTCAGAAATGTAAAGCACCAAGAATAATGTCATATACGTGGTAAATGCTCAATATGTCTACCAGTAGGTCTGAGAATCATATATTTTAAGAACAGTTAGAGCACCTGGAAGAAAATAACTTGTAAGAAACCAGCATGTTGCAGTGACCACTGGATTTACTAGCACTGTGACCTTAGTTGGACTAGTCACTTGGTTGCTGAGTATTTCCTTATACTCTTTGCCTACTTATTGCACAGGGTTGTTACTTAGCATAGAGATAATTCATGTGAAAGTGCTTTGTAAACTACAATGCTATACGTAGATAAATTATTACAAAAATTAGAAAGAAAATAATAACCGCTTTCAGAAACTTGCAATGGAAATTCCATGTGGGAGAGTAATCAACAGAGTTTGTCATATGTAGGACCAATGAATGCAAATTACCGGAAGCATTTTTTTTTTTTTAAGAAAACTCGATACTTCAAAAATTCCAACAGTTAAAGTCAGCTAGCGAAAGGTGGACCAGGGCATTTAAAATTTTTTTTTTAATTTTTTTCATTCGAGTATAGTTGCTGCACAATATTACATTAGTTTCAGGTGTACAACATAGTGATTTGACAAGTTTATACATTATGCTGTGCTCACTCACCACAGGTGTAGCTACCATCTGTCACCGTGCAGTGCTATTACAGTATCGTATGAAAGAGTGAGCATCTTGGCCCCAAAGTATTCTCTGACCCTGGGGCCTATGTCTTAGGATGTTGTAGAAAGGATCTTAGATCAAGAGGCAGAATTCCTATAGAAGCGTAAAGACTTTATGTTTTGGGAGGACCTGGGAAAACTAAGACCATCTTCATTAGGTTCACCTATTTTTTTTTATCTAGGTCCCTAAAATGAGTGAGTGATTTTCATCTGGGCATGTGCCTTGGTTGGCTGTGATGTGTTAGATGTGATAGGCAGAAACTTTCTTTCTGTGTCTCATTTTCAGGAATTTCCCATATCAGCAGTTGACCTCCTTCATTTTTTTCCTTATTCACCTGTAATTTATGGCAAATTCTTTTAAACAGTAACTGCATGACCAAACTGTGTTTTCTTCTTATGCTATGATTCTCGCTCTCTTTTTATTTGCTTACGTTACGCAGCTTTAATGTGTATGCCCCAAGGCTTCTGGGGTCGTGGTATGCTTAAATGCAGTTATTTTGGAAACAGGAAAAAAGGAAAGTGGAATATTCTCATTCTTACCAGTCACGTATGGAATAGCAATGGATCTTTTATATTTTGTTTCAAGGTCAGTGGGGAGAAGTTATATGACTGGGGTTTACGAGGATACATAGTCGTAGAAGATTTGTGGAAGGAGAACTTTCAAAAGGTGAGAAAGATCTTTTTCGTTATCTTCCTTTTGGTTTAAATATATGGTTTCTCTAGGGTTTTTGTAAGATATTCTTGATAACACTGTTGCCTGATCCTGCTTTTTCTCTTTGTTTTCATTATGCCTCTAGCTCAGATTCTCTGTTGGTGGCCTTAATCGGAGGAGCAGTAGAACCTCTGTGCATTTGGTTATTATCAGCAGGGCTGAATACGTGGTGACCATAAAATGCATTCCACTGCAGTCTTAGATCATAATTTCCTCTCTGTTATATTTATAATGTGCTCAAAGTATAGCATATTTTCTGAAAGTTTTATCAAAACTTCATTCATAGGGAACATACTGTGTTCCCAGGCAAAAAAACTAACCAAGGCTCCTCCTCTTGCTGTTTCACTTATTATTGGCTCCCTCCTTTCCTTTAGCAGGGCGTCATCTCTTCATCCCCTAGCCTTCTTGGCCCGCTTAAGGGCATAAGCCATGGTGTGTTGGGGATCAGCCACCAGCTACAGACTATATTCTCTGTGCTGACTGGTGGATGAGCAGCAGAGGGAGGAGGTTGTGTAGTTGTAAGAAGGTGTCATCTTTTATCTCTTTTTGAAGCCCCATAGCTGATTGAATGTTGCGCCTGTTCGCTGGAACGTTCTTTCCTCTGATAAGGAAGAATGAGTATAGAACAAGGCATCATGTCTCCTTCGAGCACTCGGAGGCACTGCTTGATAGATAAGGAACAGTTAGGGTTCTTACATTAACATCCCTTCTACATTATAGATTGAGGGAAGTTCATTTTCACTTCTATCATCTCAAATCGAAATACTCTACAAATACAAAGAACTGTGTCAAAATTGAAATCCAGAATGTGGATGTAACATTGTAGAATCCATTATAAGCCCTCCTCATGGTTTACATAAACAGTCTTTCAGTGAAATCTTAAGACTCATTTTTGTGTTAGTGGTAGCTAAAGGAATTAGTCTCTGGAGGCTGTTTAAGCAAACGTTGAGTAGAAAGTTCTGCGTTAGTATCAAGTGCCCTTTGGCAGTCCCCTTTAAAGAATAAACACCCGTAGTTTTGTTTCCATTCCTCTGACATTTTCTTTGGAAGTTTGCTTTCCTGTTTAAAGAATTCCTTAAGTCCACACCGAATTTTATATGGGAAAGGAAATAGAATGTCAGGAAAGCTCTACAGAGCCCTAGAAAGAAACGTGGAAAATGAAACTCATGCTCAGTTCCCAGTGTTCACGGTGGTGGTGGCACAGACATACGTGCCCCGAAGCCAGTTGGGCGGGTGTCTCCTGGGAGCCTCTGAGTGCTCGTGGTGGTGTCCGTGGGCAGCTCAGACCCACTGCGCATGAAAGCCAAGGAGGGGATCCCCCCCAGAGCCTCTGGCTTGGAAATAGCTTTCTCTGCTCTGAGAATTCAGCCCAGGGCAGAAGCAGCGGGACTGTGGTTGGAATGCAGGTTAAACAGGCCGGCATTTTATGGTAATTTGAAAACGTTAGATATTAAAGCTACTCACATTTATATGCAAGTCTTTGGGGAGTGAGAGAGTAAAGATGTCTAATTAGCTCATGGTTGGCCTGTATTTTTTTCTCTAGTCTTCTGTGCCCTCGTCCTCTTCAGAGTTACTGAAAATGTAATGTTCTTTCATTTGTTTACCGTGAAAGCATAATCTCTTCCTGACGGTTGTGTGTTCTCACTAGAAGGTAATAAAGTTTTAAACATTTAGCACAAGTTTTAAATGAAGAACAACAGAAGGCTCTAATCAAATTTTGATGTACTTAGATTTCAGGAATTATTTGATGGTGAAAGCCATTGTTTTTTATTGATTGCTCTTCTCTCTTCTTGTGGGTTTCAGGGGGTTTTTGTTTTGTTTAGTTTTATGAATGAGAGCAAAGATTTAAGTTACCCTGAAACAGGAATCCTTTGGGGCCCAGGAGCTGTCTCTTTGAAGGGACCTGGGAGACACTTCATGATTGAGATTTTTGTTCGTTTCTTAGCTTATTTGGAAATTGATTTTCAAGTCAGATTTGAAATTAGCAGTCTCAATTAGATGCAGTCTAATTCATGGTTGTCCGTAGTTATCACTGTAGTGATCTAACAAAGGTACATGTTTGTGGTTCTGAACAGTCAAAAGGAATTTGTGGACATCATGTTTAAAACAAGGCTCTGAAATTTTCAGTGGTATGAATGATGGCTCAGTTCTCAATTATATTATTTGCCATGGAGTTGTATTACTCTCAAAGACCCTAAATAAGTCTGTGGTGTTTTTCTGCTCTGCCACATTCCTTTTCCCTTTTAGGAATTGATACTAAATATTTGCACTGAGTCTTCGACCAATAAAGTTCAGATGAAGGTGGGTTTCAGTTCTGTCATTGCCTTTGGTCAGGTCAGAGAAATTTAATTGCTTCAGCTAAAATGAAGTCTTTGTCAGAACTGTGAAGCAATGATGGGTGTGTCCAAAAATATTGTCAGCCTAGTGTGGTCTAGGGTTTGTTTTTGTTTTTGTTTTCAGATAGAAGATATATCTGTTGGATTTTATTTTATTTTTTATTTTTATTTTTATTTTTTTTTTAAAGATTTTATTTATTTATTTGACAGAGATAGAGGCAGCCAGCAAGGGAGGGAACACAAGCAGGGGGAGTGGGAGAGGAAGAAGCAGGCTCATAGCGGAGGAGCCTGATGTGGGGCTCGATCCCATAATGCCGGGATCACGCCCTGAGCCGAAGGCAGATGCTTAACCGCTGTGCCACCCAGGCGCCCCTATCTGTTGGATTTTAATCTCTGTTTACAGGGGCACCTGGCTGGCTCAGTCAGTGGAGCATGCTACTCTTTATCTCAGGCTCGTGAGTTCAAGCCCCACATAGGCTGTCTATAGAGATTACTTTTTAAAAAATCTTAAAAAAAACTTCTGTTTACAGACACACACACAGAAACAGACAAGAGTTTAAAATCCAGTAGTGTAGTGACCTCATATATACCAATCATCCATCCACCTTTAAAGGATAGGAAATTACCAATGCCTTCTAAGTTCTCCATGCCCTCCCCCTCCTTCCCGTCTCCCCAGAGGGAACTACTATCCAGAATTTGGTTTTTCATTTCCTTGTTCTTCTTCTAAAACATTGTAGTTGAGTTTGCCTTTTTTTGTCTTTAAAATATAAATAAATATATCAAATATACATATAAAGAGTTTATTTAGATGGAATCTTACTATGTGTACTGTTTCCCTTAACATGTTTATGGGCTGTGTATGGCTATAGTTTATTCATTTTCACTGCTGTAGAGTATTCCTTTGTGAGAAAATAACCACGTTGATGACTAGTAGGGTGATTTTCAGTATATTGTTGCACATACAGCTGTGAGCATTTTTGTACATGTGTCAGATTTATGAGGAGTTTTCCTAGGCCGGGATTCCTGATTCGTGGGGTCTACACATCAGTTTTACTAGATGATGCCAAGTAGTTTTACAAAGTGGTTGTTTCCAGTTTTGCCATTCTGGTAGCTTTAAAATAATTTTTCACTATAGGGTGTGAGTTTGTGTGCATGTGCATGTGTGGGTGTGCGTGTCTGTGGTTTTCCTTTATTCTCCAATTTTTATTTTGAAATAATTTCAGAACTACGGAACAGTTGCAGAAATAGTGTATAATGACTGTCGCCTTCACTTCAATTCACCAGTTAATATTTTGCTACATTTGCTTTGTCTCTTATTTTACACATGTGTGGGCACTCACACACACACGTATTTTTTTCTGAACTATGTGAGAGTTAGTTGTAGGTATCATTGCACTTTCCACCCATACTAATTCATCATGTATTTCCAAAGAACGTGGACATTCACTAATATAATCATAATACCATTATCACACTGGGGAAAGGTAACATTTCCTTGTTTGCATAAACATTACCTCATCTGCAGTCCATGTTCTGGTTTCCGCAGCTGCCCCAATAATGTGCATTCCTTCAACTTTTTAATTTATTTTTTTTAGCTTAGTGAATTAGTATAAGGCAAACTCCCTTGTGACCATCCTCTAAGGACAAAAAACAGAACTTTGCCAGCCTTCCCAGAACCCCCTCCATGTAGCCCACTCCAATTACAGTTCTCTCCCTCCATCCAAAATTACCTACTACCCTGACTTTTATAGTAATAACTTTCTTTTCTTTATGGTTTTATCACCGAAGTATTTATCCCTGTCACTTTAGTTTTGCTTCTTATTACTTCTGACTTTATTTGCCTTTTAAGTCTTTTTCCCCCTTTTTATTTTTTTTTTATTTTTTTTTAAAAGATTTTATTTATTTATTCGACAGAGAGAGAGAGCCAGCGAGAGAGGGAACACAAGCAGGGGGAGTGGGAGAGGAAGAAGCAGGCTCATAGCGGAGGAGCCTGATGTGGGGCTCGATCCCGTAACGCCGGGATCACGCCCTGAGCCGAAGGCAGATGCTTAACCGCTGTGCCACCCAGGCGCCCCCTTTCCCCCTTTTTAAAGTCACTTTTAATCGGAGGTTCCCCTTCCATCTTTTTATTTTCCTTATAATGTATCTGTTAAAAGAACCTGGCATATTGGACCTAGAGAGTTTCCATGGGTTTGGGCTTTGCGGATGGCACACTTAAGATGCAGTTGACCGTGTTCCTCTCTTCTCTGCGTTTCCTGCAGATTGGCAGCTGGATTCAGATGATTGCTTGATGAAGTTTGTGTTTGATCCTGTTGGCAAGGCTGTAGGTCTATGCAGGCACCTAAATCTGGTTTTTACTTTGCTGTTTTGGTGTTAGCGGGTATTGATGACCAGTGCCTAGATGCATTGATTCCCTGGAGGTTAGAAAATGGGCATATTCTACATCTGTTATGTCATTTTTCACATATTAGGTGGAATACTTTAATAAGGAACCACTTCCCCTCATCTACTGTTTAGTTACCCAGTTAGAAGAAAGGGTAAATGCTTTATTTTTTCTCTTATGTATCCAGTTTTCAAAATAATGGATCGGTTCCCTCTCATCCTCAGAAGGTCACCAGATTGTTTTTTAAAAATAGTTACGAATTTGTAGATTTATATATATCTGGATTTGAATGTTTTATGATTCTTATTCCTTACTAAAATTGAAATTGGCCCACTTTGGCTAGTAGAAGTTGGCTTAGAGTCCTTTTGACATGACCCAAGTAGTCTGATAGTTTCCTCACTATCTGGCATGTCACAATGGTCTCAGAATTTCTCATAGTAGTTTTAACGTACATTTCCTTGATCACTAATGAGGTTGAGCATTTTCACATGTTTTATTGGTTTCTTCTTGGAACGCCTACTCATATCTTTTGGTCCTTTTTTTTTTTTATGAGTAATGTGTTCCTGTCTTAATGATTTATGAGGGTTCTTTATTTTTTTTCCTAGTTGCTAATATTGTTGGTCACGTGTTGGCAGATGTGTTCTTCCAGTTTGAGGCTTTTCAGTTTAGGTGTCTTTTGACGATCAGAAGTTCCTATTGTAGTTGGTTTTATTGATTTTTTTTCCATTATGGTGTTCACTCTGAGTCCAGGAGCTTAATAAAAGCCTGAAACTATTTACTGATTGTCCATTGCTGATCTGAAACCCTTTCGCAAGTATCAGCCCAACGTCTGAGTATCCGAGATGGATGCCAGTTGTGGGCGTGGGGCCCCAGGGTCACAGATGGCTCTTTTGGAGCTGTCCTATAATTAGCCAAACACAGCAGTGTGTCTCAGTAAATCGCATGTTTAGTTTTCACTAGGTTTTAAGAAAATGTAACAAGTTACTATGAAAGAATTGTAGAATGACTGTTAAAGGCCAACAATAACTAAAAAGTAAAATCTTAATAATTCTTTAAAGGGCAGGAAAATCCATGAAGAAATACAAACCTGTTACTAACGTGAAAACCGAGCAGAACTTATGAAGCTGGGCTTTTAATAGTTGTGTTCAGGCCCCTGCTGGCTCAGCAGGAAAATGAAAGGGAAGCCGCAGCCACCACCCTGAGTAAATATGCCCTGCTTTCTCTTCCTCCATTCCAAATTCCTCAGCTTGCTAAACACACTCAAGTTTAGCTCTCAGTAAGTTACGGGGTTTCACAATTATCCTCTCTGATATTTCTATCGCAGACGGAGAAATACTGCATGATTCAGCTTATATGAAGTATCTGAAATAGTCAGACTTATAGGACCAGAGAGTAGAATGGTGGTTGCCAGGGGCTGGGTGTAGGGAAGGGGATTGGGGAGTTACTGTTCAAGGGGGGTAAAATCTCAGTCATGCAAGATGAATATGTTCTAAAGATCAGCTGTACAGCATTGTGCCTATAAGTCAACAGTACTGTATCATACATTTAAAAATTTGTCAGAGTCAATCTCATGTTAAGTGTTCTTAAAACAATAAAATAAAAATAAGAATGTTGTGGTGGGTTTTCCATAAAGCTAAATTTGTTCTAAATTGGTGCCTTTTCTAGTGTCGGCTGTTTAAAGGTACTAGGCAATGATTTTTCTTTTTTTTTTTTTTACACCATTACTTAACAAAATAAAAAGTTAAAAATCCTGGGCAGGGGGAGCATCTCCTTTTTTGAAAGGCATAAAGCTTTTTTTTATCAGAAAAGGTGGACCAAGCAGAATACAGTACAGCCTGGTGGCCAAGAGAGTGGACTCTGGAGTAGGTGCTCCAGGCCCCGCCCCGCCCCACCCCACCCCATCCCGCCCCGCCTCCACCTCTCTTGAAACCTGGGGAAATTGCTCAGGCACTCTGGGAAATGGGAGTAGGACCTCCTGGGGCTGCTTTGAAATGAAATAAGTTTATCCATGTAAGAAACTTATAAAATGGCCAGACTCTAGCACATGACAGCCATGACAGCTGTCATGTGACCCTGCATATTTTTGCTTCTGCTTGAGGAGATAACATCTCCTGATGGGAAATGGAACCAGAGGGCTTATATCCATTAGGCGAGAGTCCTCCCACCAGTGTTTTAGTTTCCTATCCTGCCATAACAAATGACCACAAGTTTACTGGCTGAAAATAATACAAATTTATATTGTCTTAGACCCCGTAGATCAGAAGTCTTGGTGCTAAATCAAGGTGTCAGCAGGGCTGCATTCCTTTCTGTTGGCTCCAGGGGAGAATCCATTTCCCCCCTCATTCAGGTTGTTGACAGAATTCATTTCAGTTCCTTATGGTTGCAGGGTCAAGGTCTGTTTTGCTGGCTGCCAGCTGAGGGCTGTTCCTAGCTTCTAGAGGCTGCAGCTGTCCTTGGCTCACAGCCCTCTTCCTCCATCTTCAAAGCCAGCCAGTGCAAGTTGAGTCCTTTTCATGTCCCATTTCTCTGACCCTGTCTTTTGCCTCCCTCTTTGACTATTGGAACCCATGTAATAATGTAAAATAATCTCCCTGTTGGAAAGTCAGCTGATTCGCAGCCTGAATCCCCATGCCACGTAAATTCACCTTTGCCATGTAAAGTAACACAGCCACAGCTTCCAGGATTAGGATGCAGACATTTTTGGGGGAGGCCTGATTCTGCTTACCATATCCAATGAACTGGGATGTCATTGGGGGTCTTTAACAGGTCATTTAACCTTACCTTTTATCTCCTCATCAAAAAGGTACAGTGATATTTTACATAGGATAAATAATGTTTATTGAGTACTTACTGTGAGCTTGGCCCTGGGTGTTAAACTCTTTGTTCATGAAGAGTCAGTGGCAGGTTCTAGTGTTATTCCCTATTTTACAAATGAAGGAACTGCATTTGGGAAAGTTAGGTAATTGATCAAAATAATCAGCTGGTGAGGGGCTCAGATATTTCAGTGGGCTAGTATACCTCAGGGGTTTGTCTGGAAATCCTTCTTTACTGAGCAGTGCATACTAATTAGAAGTAAATGTTTGGACTAAAACAAATGTTTTGATGTTGCTAATAGAAGTGATCATTCATGTTCATGGCTGTGGTAAGAAAATAAATTTTCTTCTATAGCCTAGCCAAGTTGGCACATAAAACTAACCATCACAGTGCTATTTAGCTTATTCCTCTAGCCCTATGTATATAGTCCAATATGGCAGCCACTAGCTGTTGAGTACTTGAAATATAGCTGGTCTGAATTGAGGTGTGTGCTATAAGTATAAATTCACAGCAAACTTAGAAGACATGGTACAAATAAAAAGAATGTAAACTATCATTTTTATACTGTGATCGTATGTTGAAATAATATTTTAGATATGTTGGATTAAATAAAATATATTAATCATTTTAAAAAACAGAGAAACCTGGGCAGCTGGGTGGCTTAGTTGGTTGAGCTTCCGACTCTTGATTTTGGTTCAGGTCATGGTCTCAGCATCCTAGGATCGAGCCCTGTGTCGGGCTCCACGCTCAGTGGGGATTCTGCTTGAGATTCTCTTCCCCTCTGTTTCTCTCACTGCCCCTCCCCCTGCCCACATGCACTCTGTCTCTAAAATGAATAAATCTGAGAGTGGGCAACCCACCCAGGTGCCCCTAAATAAATAAATCTTTAAAAAAATGAAACCTGATAGGTATCAAAATTAAATTATAAGGAGAATTCAGTTATAAAATATTTCAAATGAAACTGTCTGAAAAATGCAAAAAAAAAGTTAATTTCTGGCTTGTACTAAATCACAATCTGTCTTTTGAAGTCGGAGAATGTTGTTTTTTTTCTGAGATCATGGCAGTTTCTGCCAAGACAGATCTGATTTGTAATAGGGTGGTTGGGCTCAATATTTCTTTAGTGAGATATTTGATTGTCATGTTTTGTGATACTATAAGTGATACATAACCAAACAAGAAAAATTTCCTAGCAACAGAGTTGTTTTCCTCAACCAGAAGAATATTTTATGTGCTCATTTTCTGAATGTCCAAAAGATAAAAAACCTTAAGAATTTAGCATCTTAGGGACCTGGGTGGCTCAGTCGGTTAAACATCTGCCTTTGGCTCAGGTCATAATCCCAGGGTCCTGGGATCGAGCCCCATATCAGGCTCTCTGCTCAGCAGGGAGTCTGCTTTTCCCTCTCCCTAGGGCTGCTGCTCCCCCTGCTTGTGCTTTCTCTCTCTGTCAAATAAGTAAATAAAATATGTATTAAAAAATAATTTAACATCTTATATTTTTGAGGTTGAGATGCTGGCAAGTATAGATAGTAGAATATATAAGAACATCACTAAAAGTACTTGGCAAGCATAACATTAAGGTAATTCACACCTAAAATACATTTAACTAGGTAGAGAATTATACGGTTTTTATGACAGATGCAATTGCTGGACATGGTTATCTCACTCCTTCATAAATGAAGCCTCTTTTTTTTTAAATCTCTTTTTGTTCTTCATTAATTACATACCCAAACATTTTTCTTACCCTCATCAGATCTCTAGGTTCTATTGTATTTCGTTTGTTTATTCAACAAATGTTTAAGTACCGTGTGCTAGGAGGTCCTAGGGATATTGTGCCCTCATGAAGCTTACATATTAGTAAATGATTCAGCTTATATATTAGTAAATGAATGGAAGAATTATACAATTCAGGAAGCACATGGATACTGTGAATGTGAATAAAAGGTTTTCATCTAAATTGAAGGACACGTGATGGATGGGAAAGCCTTGATCTAGAGGATGAATAGCATTTAAACAGGCAGAAAGTGGGATTGACCAGTCTAGGTCAAGGGATACATTTTGCAAAGTTCTCATCCTAGGAAAGAGCTTGGCAGGTTGGAAAAGCAACAGCAAGAAGGCTTCTGTGTGTGTGTGTATGTGTGTGATTGTGACTCTCAAGGAATACAGTAAGGCACACGGTACTGAGTCCTGTAGAGCTCGGTTCAGAGCAACAAGTAGTTATGGGTGTTGTATGATGATCCACCAAGCAATACATAGGGCCTTGTTCTCCAGAACTTCATCATCACGTGGATGTGGTCTGGAGGTAGGGTAACCATATAATTTATCATCCAAGTCAGGATACACTTGAGAGTGAAAGGGGGTGCTGTTAATTATGCTGGGACAGTGGGTATAAAGCAGTATAACTTGGGCATGCCGGGATGTATGATCACCATGCTTAGAGGCCAGTTTTCAACCACTCCGGTAAGCTTGGCGTTGCCTAGAAACTGTGCTCTGAAAGTACAGGGTTAGTTATGTGTTCCTGCTTTCTCACTTTCCCCCCTCCTTCACGCATGGATAACTCTGCGAGAAGGCCACCAGGAGAACCTGCACCAAGTCTAGACCACGGAATCCCAGCCCCATTGTTCGCTCACCTACAGCCTCCTGTTTGCAGGTTGCCATCTCATGAGAGTTCACCTCCTTGATGGACATCAATTCTTATTAACATGTTTTCAGAATTACAGTATTGAAAACGTATAGGAAGGAAAATAAAGCCTTAAACGTTTAGCGCATGAACTTTTCCTACAAGAAACTTTCCTGCATCACTTCTGGTAGATGACATGACCTAATTATACGTTCCCAGATGGTGGCCAGGCAGAATGGGTGTGGTCCAATTATAACCTCTTTCACAGTAAATATGTTTTGTGATTTGGCCCCTCTGGTGGATGATACACAGAGAAGAACAGCTTTATTCTTTATTTTTATTTTTTTAATTCTTTAGCAATGGCAGCAGTGTAGAAGTCTTTTCACTCTTGGATTTTTTATGGAGTCAGCTGTTTGGCTGAATCTCTGTGGTGAGGATTAATGGAGCTTTAGTTCCTGCTCTCCTCTGTGCCTAAGTCACTGTCTATAGCAGGGCCCTCAGGGAGCCCTTGTAATTCCTTCAGTTAACTGAGAAATGGGTCAGGTTGCATTATAAGAATATTTAATGTTGTATTTAGCCAAATACTGAAGATGGGCATCTTGAGACACTCCAGGCTTTCTTTAGAAGTTTCACTATTTCTTTTTAAACTGTATTAATATTCTTAATTTTTGTTTTATAAGCCAGGAAATGTGAAGAATTCACCTGGAAATAAATAGAACGCTCCATGCTCTGCCCATTTTAATCAGGTAAAGAACAAGAGAATTCTGTAGTCATTTTTAGCCTTGTTAGCACCAGCTGAAATGACTCGTTCTTAATTCAACTTAATTAATTATAGCAGTTTCAGCTTCATTTAGATACATAAGGGCCAGTATGATGTTTCATTCCATCTTTAATTTGTGGACTTAAGTGCCTTCGCTTGTTTAATTGTGTTCATTCCTGAGAAGTACCTGGGTTTTTAAGACAAGCTAGAACGTGGCAGTTGGGATTTGTATACAAAACTATTTCAAACAATTGAAAAGTGCCATTGTTTCTTAGGTTTGTGTTTTTTTCAAATAACACTTTACTATAGTAGGCACTCTTGTATTTATCTGAGTCATTAAATAAACATTTGTTGAATGAGCAATGTTGTAGAGAAGCTCAAGATTATATAGAAATATTATTTTAAGTACCATAGGGAATTCATAGGTGTAATTATTCTTTCTTTAAAGATTGAGTAACTGGAGGCTAGAGAAATTTAGGATACCAGATGAAGTCAGAAAATCAGTGTGATTTCTTCTGCTCTTGTACTCAATTCACTCTCTTCACTCATTTGTTTAGTATTTACTCATGAGTACCAGCTAAGTACAAAACACTGGTTATATTAATGTTAGTTTGTGTGTATATTAAAAATTATATGATAGCACTTGTGATTTCCTGATAAGATTATATTGAATTTGAAAACAATTAAATATTTAGCTAAATATTATTTAATTCTGGTATATCCATGAAGAGGAGTGTTATTATGTTTCAGTAATATTTAATTGCATGGAAACTTATTAAATGAAAAAAAAGGTAGTATGGTACATTTTTAGAGAGGATAAAGACCAGGAAATACAACAAAAAATGTAAGTATATATCTTGGGATAGTAGAATTATGGGTGTTCTTTATAGTTTTTCTTCTATATAACTTTCTATATTTTAAGGTATTCTGCAGTGAATATGAATTTTATAGTCTTTTTTAAAAAAGATCACTGCTACATTAATTGTAAATCATGACTGCTGTTTACAATCCATGAAAGCCCTCAGTGTGAGGCTTTTCTTTCTCAAGCTGTGTCCATATTTTTAGAGATGCAGAGAGTCTTACAGTCTTAGAATTTGAGAGGGGTCCTCTGGCCCCCCAGCCAGCCTCAAGCATAAATACCCTGTAGCCCTGTGTGTTCTCACTTGTCATCTTCACTGATAGGCACTTCACGCCACAGGGCAGCCATCTTTGGACAGTACTGATTTTTAGGAAGCTGTTTCTTATACTAAGCAAAAATATGTCTTTTTGTAACTCCTATGCAATGGTTCTGATCCTGCCTGAGGGGTCACAGAAAACAAACCCAGATCCTCTTTCACATCTCAGCCCTTCATATGGTAACCCCAAGTCATACTTCTCAAATTTTATCATACAAACATATTACCACAGGAGCTTGTTCAAAGACAGAGGCCTAAGCCCCACCCCAGTATCAACATTCCTGGAGAGCCGGGCCAGATGTGTACCAGATGTGTATTGAAAGAGAGACTAGAACATGAGCAGCCAGGAAACCACATATGTCCTCCAGAAACTTGACAATGAATATATTATGTTTTCTCTGCAGGGACATTGAGACTTGGAATACAGGGAAACTACGTAAATATCTATTTCATCTTTCCAGAATATTCTGGGCCAGAGTTCAGCTTACTGTATACACAACCTTGATCTCATTCTTTACTTTTTTACTTCTTTATTGGAGATGGAGTTTTCAATTATAAAAGCGATACATATTTGTTGTAAAGAAATTTTTTTTTATGGGAGCCTGGGTGGCTCAGTTGGTTAAGCAGCTAACTTTGGCTCAGGTCATGATCTCAGGGTCCTGGGATCCAATCAGGCCCCGTGTTGGGCTCCCTGCTCAGCGGGGAGTCTTCTTCTCCCTCTTCCCCTGCCCCTCCCCCTGCTTGTGCGCTCTCTCTCTCTCTCAAATAAATAATAAATAAAATCTTCTAAAAAATATTTTTAGATAAATATTTTTAGTTTGTTTGGTCCTCTGTTCCTTTTCCATGGTTAATTTCTGATACTAGTTTGACATACAATTCCAGCCTTTTTTCTCTGTGTGTAAATGTGTGCACATCATACCTTCTTTTGGTTTTTTGACAGAATGAGCTCATATTCCTTGAATGGTTTTGCAAGTACACTGAAACGTCCATGAGGGAACATATCTCAATTTTATTATCACACCTAAAGAAATTAACACTAATTGTTTAATATCATTTCATATTTAGGTAGTACATAGATTTCCCTGATTGTCTTTTTGCCTTTGGTTTCTTTGAATCAGGACCCAAACAAGATCTGCCCATTGCATTTGACTGATAGGTCCCTGAAGTCCCTTTTAAACTGTAATAGTTCCTTCTCCTTCATTTTCCCCTTGCCATTCATTTTTTGAAAAAACAGGCCTATTTATCCTTTAGAAGATCCCACATTCTGGCTATGACTGAGTACATCCATTTAGTGTCATTCTGTTTATCTCTTGGTTCCTCTCTTCTCTCCATTTCCAATAAAATGGTAGTTAGATCTGAAGGTTCCATCAGATGAGGTTCAGTGTTGGTAAGAATACTTCATAGACAGTGCTGTGTTTAGCTGTGTTGAATGAATGAAATAACTTGCCTTTTTTCACGTAATATATTATGTGCATCTTTTTCTCTTAGTACTTAGAGATCTCATTCCTTCTCTTAGCTGCTTAATAATTTCCTAGTATGTACTACCATGGCCTATTGAATCCTTGTCAATATAGGTCATTTCCAGTTTCCAGTTTTAACAGTGCAGTAAATGTATTGAATTCTTAGAGAAGTCCAAAACAGATTAATAAACTGAAATGGAAAAGGTAAGCTAGGGATTTACATGTTTAACATAAGAAGTTTGGGCTTTATATTAAAAGATATATTTGTATCTAAAAATATATCTCTAAAATATTTATAAACCTCTAATTGCTAAGTAGATTCATTACATATTGGAAAGAAAGCAATCTGGAGAAGAATCAGTTTGTCTTTGGTATGTCTTTGGATGATGTGTGTTCCATTCCAGAGAAGAATAGTGGGGTGATCTGAGGAAAGGTATACGTCAGACTGATGGTGATATAATCACACTCTCCTTCAGCAGATGGACAGAAATGTAGTTGTTTGGTTTTTCAGAAGGGGAGAGATGTGGTGTGTGCTGTGCCATTTAAGCATTTATTTTTTATTTATTCATCCATCCATCTGTTTAATTATGCTCAGGTACACAGCCAGTTGAGAATCTGAATGTAGTTTGGATGAAACACAAAACCTTTCTGCTTTGTAGTTTAAGTGTCTGTAAAATAGAAATAATTACAGTTTTTTTCTGGCGCATTATGATCCTTACAGTCATAATAGTAATGTAAATATTTAATATGGTTTCTCAATTTAACCCTGATGAATTTTCAAAAAACAAAGTTTTAGAGTCTCTTTTTTTTTTCCCTTGGCAGTTTACTTATGGTTTTCTTTTTCTTTTAGTTATAGGTAAACATTGGAAACTCCATGCAGTAAACCAATATTTCTACAGAAAAATGGCAGAGAAGTCAGTACTGAATGTAGTAATTTGGCTTTCTTCTTCAGGACAAACTGTACTAGGCTTCTTTGTTATCTTGGGTGATGCCATGCTACAAGTGGACTAATCGGAAATCCTTTCACCTAGAGACAATGTCTAGCCTTAGAACTCCTCGTTCTCATGTGGCTATTTATGTACATAATTAAAATTCCAAATTAAAAAAAAAGTTCTGCTTTTTTTATATTGAGCGACAGTTTAAGCGTATCTGGCTGGTGCCCATGTGTGCAGTACGCATGGTTGTATGTGTGGTATGTCTCTTTGAGTGTGTGTGTGTGTGTGTGTGTGTGTGTGTGTGTGTTAAAGAAAACCGTTAACTCCCCTCAGGGCAGACCAGCTGGCAGTCTGCACAGTGCAAGCCCCACAAGAGTCGAGTCAAGCAGAGTGGCTCTAGAGCTGAAAGATGATGCTCGAACGGCCAGCGCAAGAGCCTAACTTGTAAGTAATAGTTGGCCTGACGGTGATTAGAAGACATACAAAAGAAAACAGTAATCGCGACCCCTTGTTGTGTTCCATTACCTCCCAGCTTACACGGATCTTCCCCTTCCTGAATGCCAGTGGGAGATGCATAATGAAGCAGTCTGTCCTCGGCCAGTGCAGGAATGGTATGTGCTCATGTGTGTTGGTTCTGTGTATGTCGGCCTTGTACTCACTTCTGTGGCCCCTGAATGCACAGCTTACTGAACTTTCTATTTTCATTGCTGGTGGGAACAGCAGGAGCCCCTTTTGACACATCAGCCAGCGAGGGAAGATGGCAGGGGAACAGCATGTGAAAAAGAATTGAGAATTTCCAATTTGCAGTCAGGTTGGAAATTAAAAGTTGTCTTTGTATTCTTGCAGTGTCAATTCTGAACTATTGACCTTCCAGATTTGATAGCATTTGGTAAGCTAGCACGGCACAAATGAAACGTGCTCATGTTAATAGATAGAGCCAAAATGGCCAAGAATGTTGCCAGCATTATCACTGGACTAATGAGCTGAAGCAAATTTGTCCCTAGAATAATCCCCGTGGTGACCCAGAAGTCTTTATTTCCTTTTTTGCCAAAATACTTTTGTGTTATCGTGCCAGTCTTCCAAATATATTAAAGCTGTGCCCTAAATTTAATATCTCATAAATATACTATTATTATTTCAGGCTTTTCCCATTGGCTTGGCTTCCTTTATCACCCCCAGAAAGTAGAAACTCCACAAGTTTCCTCGTTCTTGAGATTGCTTGATCTAGAGAAGATGAAGAAATGGCTCTTGAGATCATTAATCAAAAGGTATTTGAGTTTCTCCTAACTGTAAGGTATTACTTCCCATTTTTAACCCTTTAGTCAGTATTGAAACATTGCCTTAAAACCTCTTAAATCCTCCAAGGGGGGTGGTGGGGTGGGGGTCACAGAGCCGGCTCAGAATAGTACGTGGCCTGCATTTAGGACAGCAAGGTTCATCACTTTCCAACCAGGCTAACTCAGTCGCTCTTTATACTATGATCCTTTCCATCCGTGGTGATTTATGTCCAGTGCTGCCTGCCTTTTACATTTATCACTTTTTGCTTGCCTTCCATGAACCCTGAACTGTAGGGAGTAAAAAATTTGCATATTATAAGATTTTGTATTTCTCCAGCTCTTTATACTTTTCATAGTGCTAGTGTATATCTTTCCTTTCTTGGCTTATTCCTGACCTCAGTACGTTTGTATTCTGTTTTTCTGTCCTGAGGTAATACCTTTTACTTACGTTTATACTTTTTATTCTGTTTTTTGTGACAGTTCCCTTTATGATAAAACTGTGATTCTCAATTCAGTTTATCTGTAACTTAATCAGGACAATTCTATTTGAATAACTTTAGAGACTCTGGAGGGAATGTTCTCTACCATATAGAGTGATACAAGGTGCTCTGAAGAGACAAATGTGGTGTGGTCTGTTCTGTGATAATGTAGTAGTTGGAGTCCTAAGAAAGATTGCTTTATCACAGATCAAGATTGTAAAGCAATTGTTTCAATGGGGGAAAAGGGACGGGAGATGCTGAAGAATGCCTTCATCAATCTGATCATCTGTGTTGCGGCTTGGGACAAAATCAAAACAATAGTAGTAGGTGGAAGAACCAAGGCCAGCCGAGGGACTGCCCACCTTGGCAGTACAGTAGTAGGTGCCTGGGCCACTGGGTTAGCAGCTTTTATTGTAAATGCACTGCTGGTCCCAGCCCACAGGTGGCCCATGTACCGCAAAGTACTTCCCTAATGGATCAGTGACATTAGATTCAAGTGGCCTAAAGGAAATTCAAAATAAGGTAAAACGCTTGTGTTCACATATACAGATGGAATAATGTGACTTGTTTGTGGTTAAATAGCCAACCGATGACAGTTCAAATTAGGCCATATAGTGAATATTACTGATTTTTATTCATTTAAAGATAAAGTTCAGAATCCTTGAATTCAGTGAAAAAGAGACAGAGATTATGTTCTCCTCACTGTCCTATATTAATGAATGCACTTTGCACTCATTTTCTGGGAAAGGTTTGATATGTAGAGAAACACTTTACATTGTGACCAGCAGTATTCGTGCTTATTGTATAGCTGAATGGTGTACCATGAGTGTAAATGTTTTCACTTTTTAATTTAATACACCCACCCAATCTAATGCAAAAACTTCTGTCAGAGGGATCAGCAATGTATTTGTGGGATTAAATTCTCATCCAAGGCTTAATTGTAATTAAAGGTAGGTAAGTGGAATAAAAGGAATCTAAACTGGTAAGGAAGAAGTAAAACTCTCACTCTTTGCAGATGACGTGATACTATGTACAGAAAACCTTTGACACTCCACCAAAAAACTACTAGATAAATGAATTCAGTAAAGTCTCAGGATACCGAATCAATGTACAGAAACCTGTGGCATTCCTGTACACTAAAAATGAAGCAGCAGAAGGTGAAATTAAGAAAATCCCATTTATAGTTGCACCAAAAACAATAAAATATATCTAGGAATAAACTTAATCAAACAGATGAAAAGTATATATGTGGAAAACTATAAAACACTGATGAAAGAAATTCAAGATGACATAAAGAAATGGAAAGACATTCCATGCTCATGGGTTGGAAGAATTGGGTTGTCTATATTACCCAAAGCAGTCCATACATTTAATGCAATCCCTATCAAAATACCAATAGCCATTTTTCACAGAACTAGAACAAACAACCCTAAAATTTGTATGGAACCACAAAAGACCTCAAATAGCCAAAGCAATCTTGAAAAAGAAAAAATGGAGGTGTTACAATTCCGTGTTTCGAGTTATATGACAAAAGGGCAGTCATTAAAATAGTATGGCACTGGCATAAAAATAGACACATAGATTAACGGAATAGAACAGAAAATCCAGAAATAAACCCACAAGTACATGGTCAATTAATCTTCAACGAAGGAGGAATGAATATACAGTGGGGAAGAAGTCTTTTCAACAAATGGTGCTGGGAAAACAGGATAGCTACATGCAAAAAGAATGAAACTGGACCACGTTCTTTCACCATACACAAAAATAACTCAAAATAGATTGAAGACCTACATGTGAGTCCTCCCACAAAAATCCTTCAGGAGAGCACAGGCAGTAATTTCTCATACATGGGCTAGAGCAGCATTTTTCTAGATATGTCTCCTGAGGCAAGGGAAATAAAAGCAAAAATAAACTGTTGGGACTACATCAAAATAAAAAGTTTCTGCACAGTGAAGGAAACAGTCAACAAAACTAAAAGGCAGCCTACAGAATGGGAGAAGATATTTGCAAATGACATACCCAATAAAGGGTTAGTATCCAAAATATATAAAGAACTGATACAACTCAACACCCAAAAACCAAATAATCCAATTAAAAAATGGACGGAAGACATGAACAGACATTTTTCCAAAGAAGGCATCCAGATGGCCAACAGACACATGAAAAGAAGTTCATCATCACTCATTATCAGGGGAATACGAATCAAAACCACAATGAGATATCAGCTCACACCTGTCAGAGGGGCTAAAATCAAAAACACAAGAAACAACAAGTGTTGGTGAGGATGTGGAGAAAAAGGAACCCTCATGCACCATTGGTGGGAATGCAAACTGGTGCAGCCCCTGTGGAAAACAGTATGGAGGTTCCTCAAAAAAATAAAAATAGAACTATCTATGATCCAGTAGTTGCACTCCTGGATATTTACCCCCCAAATGCAAAAGCACTAATTCAGAGGGATACATGCACCCCTATGTTTAGAGCAGCATTATTTCTAATAGCCAAACTATGGAAGCAGCAGAAGTGTCCCATCAATTGATGAATGGATAAAGAAGTGATATATATATTCCATTCTCTCTATATGTATATATGTATAGAATGGAATATTACTCAGCCATAAAAAGAACGAAATCTTGCCATTTACAATGACATGGATGGAGCTAGAGAGTATTATACTAAATGAAATAAGTCAGAGAAAGACAAATACCATATGATCTCACTTATATGTGGAATTTAAGAAACAAAACAAACAAGCAAAGAAAAAAGACAAACCAGGAAAGAGTCTTGACTATAGAGAACAAACTGATGGTTACCAAAGGGGAGGAGGGCGGGGAAATGGGTGAAATAAGAGCTGGAAATTAAAGAGTATACATATCATGATGGGAAAAAAATGATAAAAGACGTAATGGCTTCGTTTATCACCATCTGAAAGAGTTGCTTGCGGTTTTGGTTTTCACCCTGTACACCTCCTGTCTGATGTTTTGTTTCCCTTTTCGTAGGTTCAAATTTCAAGTCCACAGTCAGCTAGCACATAGTTCTAAAGATACAATTAGGTCAGACTCTAGACATGACCAAAGTTCAGGCTTATTTATATTTAGGAAATGATAGCCAAAGAAATTTCTGGATGGAGCAAAACTTTGTTTTCATAAGCCAGCGTTTCAGTGTTTACATTTTGTTCACTTAGCAGTGCTGAGTGACCTGTATTTCACATTTAAGGGCCTTTATCTTCTTAAGTCTAAAGCGTTGTTGTTGCGCTTCAGCTATGACTCTGAGAGGCAGGAGAATAGTGTAGAAAGTGGCTCTTCTCCCTGCCCACCCCCAACCTGGGAAATAGTCTTCAGACTCAGCTGCAGAGTCCGTCCATAAACTCTCTTTTCGCAGGTACACCTTGGGACACTCTCCGTTCAGCACTGGCTTGTCTCAAGAGTGTAAAGAACAGGTGGACAGAAAAGTAAAGGCAAAGATGGAGAAAAATATAGGATTCAGAGACTGCTCCCCACACTCAAAAGTGAAGTCACAGCGAGTCCTTCCAGTGTGTAGATGATGCAATACTCAGATTTTGTTAGTGACTCCAAATTTGAGTGTGGTTGGAGGCATGACTTTAAATGCTTTGTTCACTACAGGGAAAATACCAGCTTTTAAACATCAGCTGTCTGGTTTATCTTTTTTTTAAAGATCTTATTTGTTTGAGAGAGAAAGAGAGCATAAGCAGGGGAGAGGCAGAGGGAGAGGGAGGAGCTGAGCAGAGAGCCCAATGCGGCGCTCCATCCCAAGACTCCGAGATCATGACCCGAGCCAAAGGCAGACATTTAACCGACTGAGCCACTCAGGCGCCCCTGGTTTATCTTCCATATCTCTTCTAAACTGGGAGAAAATGACCCTCAGCTAATGAGTGTCTGAATGCACATATGACTTTGTCCGTAAGACCGTAGGAGAGGGAATTTTGTTTTTCCTTAGGAAGAGAGTGATTCTTAGGTTGTCATTAGCACTGAAGGAAAGGATGGGTAGAGGGAGACAATGGGACCCCTGGTTTTTGCAACACACTTGGTGGAACTGTTTGACTCTTGAAATCCTGAGCCCGTATAACAGTGACATAAATAAAAGTAACAAAAACATTTTTAAAAGAATTCTAAGAAAAGCAAGGAAGTTAACATCAGAAGTCTCAAATTTACTTTGTAAACTTTGGTTCGGTGTGTTCAGTGGGGCCCTTCCTGTCATGAGTGCGGTATGATACATTTCTGTTGTTTCAAGTTTTAGAAGGTTGTGGTGTGACTTTTATCTATGGCATTTTGTGGGTCATATCTCTTTGATTTACTTTCTGACTCCTCCTTCAGGAATGCAACCCTCAGTCACAGCATTACCCAAGAGGGAAGCTGTGATTTGTCTGGGGGCATGTTCCCCGGGATCGAAAGTCATGTTTCCACGAAGAAAAGCAGACTGCTTTGTGTAGTGTTGGACTTACTGAGGCTCTTTAGACGTGGCCGTGGCCATGGTGCTCCCAGGGCCTTCCCTGCTTCGCGTTCCCTACTTGCTTCCTGCTGCTGAGGCTGGTGAGGATATGTCCTCCTTTCGGCATCTCCTCTCTGTCCTGTCAGGCAAACGTGACATTGTTTTCTGCTCCTCACTTTGTGTTCCTGGCTCTTTGTGGGCCCAGCTGATCTAAAGACGCTTGACTTACTACTAATAGATTTCTTGGTGCGATTGTTGTTTTCCCCTTGGGTCACCTTCTGTTCTTGTTCCTCATTTCTAGGCAGGATGTGAGATTTAGGAAAGGCTTGCCCCTTTACAGAACTTTTTTAAGTTGTTTGTACTCCTGTTGAATTCCCCATCGCTCTTACATTTCTAAAGAACTGCGTTTCCAGACGTGAAAACCTCTCTCTGACCTCCCGGATCACTTTGTAGATTTTCTGTGTCCTCCTGCATGTTCTACCCTTGTGATTTCGCACCTGATCTCTAGTAGACTACTCTCCCTGAGACCAGGGCAAGTGTCTTTCTCTTTAGTGTTCCCACGGTGCTGACCTTAGGTGCTGACATATACGTGGCAAAATGTGTGCTGAGTGTGCTCTTTAAAGTTCAAAATTGCATTATGATTTGGTTTTATTTGAGCCCTTGAGGGTGCCCATAAGCATTAGATTTGTTCGATGGCCACCGGTCCAAGAGTGTGTGTGCCTCTGTTTCTGACTTCCAGATCTAAACACAGAGGAGGTTGAGTTTGGTACTCTCTAAAGGCCTTCAATCTCTGTGACTTTACCCCCTTAGACTGATTAAGCACCCCTTGAGTGCATGGTCTAGATATTCTGTTATGTTGTACAGGGAGGAGAAATACAGTTTACAGTTCAGTCGTCAAGACAAAGCAAGCACACAAAACAATAATTACAGGCAGCATGATCATAACGTTCGGATTGCTATCTGATAGATAGTAATTCCGTGTATTGGTCTTGTGCAAAAGAGCACCCAAGGATATTTGTCTAAAACATGAACATAGTGTACTTAGACAGTGGTCTTACATTTTTTGTGTACACTGACTTTTTTAGAGAAGGAAGAAGAGTAATCAGAGAAAACAAGTCTTGTACAACAGAACATTGGTTTTGGATGGATGTTTTTACTTTTAGTCTAACCTGTGCTCTCTTTGTGTGATTACTGTTTTCCTTTTGGAGCACCTTCTGTCCCAAGCAAGCCTGACAAAAGTTACCTTAGGGTTGGGCACCCTTGATGTATTCCTCTAGCTCATTCTTAATGTTATTGCAGATACACAAGATTTAATATTTTATTCCTTTCAGTTAACAAAAAGGAGTTTAAACATGTGCCGAAGAGTAGTACCAGATGAAATCCTGCAGGTCCTGCTTTAATGAATAGATATGTTTTACTTAAAATTAATACCCACTTACATAATAAGGTATGCCACTGACCTTTAAAAATCTCTTAGTAGCTTAAACATGCCACTATACAGTATTTGCTACAGTAATATACTGACTTTTTAAAAATTCATACATGGGATAAACTTCAACTCACTGTAATGATGATGATTTGGAATATTTCTAGACACCAAATTTGAATGTTTCCCTAAGTAAACTGTAAATTAGAGCTTGAATGAGTGCCACGGCCCCTGTGCAGAAGAGAGTTCACACAGCAGGCGCAAGACCGCCATCTTTTAGCTTCTCAGAAGTTCCCCAAGCCGATAAAAGCTGGGGCACCAGACCCTGCACATATATTGTTTGTGTAAATGATGTGATTTATGGCAAACACCTGATTTCCTTCTGGAAATTGGGGATTTGGGTAGTTACTAGGCCAGTGCTACCTATGTGACCAACCCCCAATAAAAATCTTAGGTGCTGGGTCTCTAATGGGCTTCCCGAGGTAGAAGCATAATACAGGTGTGGCTGTATTTTTTCTGCCGGGGAAAAGGACACGTTCAGTGTGTCCCCTCGCGGGCAGAGAAGGAGGGAGCCTATGAAGGAAGCCTGTGCATGGATCTCCTCAGACTCTGCCGGTGTCTTTTTCCCTTGCTGGTCTTGTCGTATACCCTTTGCTGTAATAAATCTAAGCCTAAAGACAAGTGTATGCCGAGTCCTGTGAGTCGTCTTAGTGAATTGCCACATGTGTGGGTAATCTTGGGGACCCCCCTGAAACAGCATGTTGAGATGGTATTTGGTTCATTTATGTTAGGCTCTCTTCCCCTCAGCTTTAGAGGAAAAATATAAATAAAAGGACTGTTCTATTTACATTAAATATTTCCAGGTCACAAGACATTAAAAAACAGTTTTTATTCATCTTTCTCAAGCAAAGAGAAAGTAGTTTTTGAAAGCCACAGAAAGCTCTAAGCTCCCTTGTTTAGACCAAATTAGTGATTAGATTTTTCCTGATTCTCACAATAGAGTCTTTCTTCCTTCCCTCACGCTATGGAGGCAAACTGTTTGGGCTGGTTCATAAGTAAATAGGTCATAAACTGCACTCCATTCAAAAGTGACGTACTTATGAAAGCATTTATTTGTCCTACAGAGAGAGTACTGGCTCATTTCAAATATTGTTCTCAGCCTAGATTAGAATGCTAAAGAGCACACATTGCACATTTTGTTTTAAACACAACGGTTTAATTGTTTTTGACGGTGCCATAAATATTTTCTGGAAAAGCACTACCAAATAGGTAAGACTTTTAGGAAACTGTGTGGGATCATAGACCTAAATGTAAGACCTAAAACTAGAACTCTTAGAAGACGACATAGGAGTAAATCTTGGTAAAGGAGTAAATCGTGACCTTGGGTTTGGCAGTGGTTTCTTAGTTACAACACCAAAAGCACAAAGGGGCAGAACAGATAAATTGGACTGTGTCAAAGTTTAAAAAATTTGTGTTATATGTAAACAGTAGGATCAAGAAAATTAAGAGATAACCCATTGAGTGCAGGAAATACTTGCAAGTCATATATCTGATAAGAGACTGTAATCAGGTATATAAAGAACTTTAACAACTCCACAATAAAAAGACAACCCAATTAAAACTGGGCAAAGGAACAGACATTTTCCCAAAGAAGATATACAAGTGGCCAATAAACAAATGAAAAGATTTTCACCGTCATTAGTGTGACGGCAGGGCAAACGAGAACCACGATGAGATCGGGTGGCTGTAATAAGAAAGGAAGGCAGTAGCAAGTGTAGGTGAGGATGTAGAAGAAACGGTCCAGTGGTCCAGCAGTTCTTCACAATGTTAAGCATAGAGTTCTCATATGACTCAAATTTCACTCCTTGGTAAATACCCAAGAGAAATGAAAACATGGTGCACGTAAAAACTTGTCCACAGATGTTCATAGCATCATTATTTATATCAGCCTAACAGTAGAAACAACTAAATGTCTTATGAACAGATGAATGGATAAAGAAAACACATTTTCATACAGTGGAATATTACTCAGCCATAAAAACGAATGGAGTACTGGTGTGTGCTACACTGATGACAATTGAAAACATTATCTAAGAAGCCAGTCACATACTGTATGATCAGAACACATATTGGATGATTCCATACGTTTTAAATGTCCAGAATAGGTAAATCCGTAGAGAAAGTAGATTAGTGGTTGCTTAGCACTTTGGAGGGTGGCAGTGGAGTGTATCATTCAGGATTCAACTAGAGAAACAGAACAAGGATGACATCTATGTCAAGAAGTTTATTGCAAGGAATTGGGTTAGGTGATTGCTGGGGTCCAAAGTCCATAGAGCAAGTCATCAGGAAGGGCACGCTCGGATTCTCAGGCACGAGCTGGAGCCATAGTCCACAAGTGAAATTTCTTAGGGGGAAGCTCACTTCTGCTGTTAGGCCTTTCAACTGATTGGATCAAGCCCATTTAGATTAAAGTCAGCTGATAATGGACTTTAATCAAGTCTATAAAATACCTTCATAGCAGTACTGAGTTGACATATAAAACAGACCATTGTTGGGGCACCTGGGTGGCTCATTTGGTTAAGCTTCCAACTCTTGATTATCAGCTCCCGTCTTGATTTCCGGGTCTTGAGTTCAAGCCTCATGTTGGGCTCCACATTGGTGAAACTTAACTTAAAAAAAAATACAACTGACCATCGTGGGGTGAGGTGTGGAGGGGGAGTGACTGCTAACGGGTTTCTTTTTGGGCTGATGAGCGTGTTCTAAAATTGTGGTCATGGTTGCAGAGCTCTGTGAATATATGGAAAACTATGGAATTACATGCTTTAAATGGGCGAATTGTGTGGTTTGTGAATTATATCTCCATAAAGATGTTAGTATAATAAGGTATAAATACATACTGTATGTGTCCTTTAACATCCGTGTTCATAGCAGCACTATTCACAATAGCCAGGAGGTAGAAGCAACCCAAATGTCCGCTGACACACGAATCGATAAACAAAATGTGAGATATCCATACAGTGGAATATTACCCCTAGAAAGGAAGGAAATCCAAAACAAATTTTTTTTTAAGTTAGGAAATCCTGTCACAAGCTGCATTGTGGATGAACCTTGAGGACATATTATGCTCAGTGAAGCAAGGCTCCACAAAAGGACAAATGTTGTGTGCTTCCACTGTTGTCTAAAGTAGTCGAATTCATAGAAATAGAATGGTGGTTGCCAGGAGCTGGGGGGAGGGGCACATGGGGAGCTCTTGGTCAATGGCTGTAGTTTCAGACTTGCAAAATGAAAACGGTCTGGAGGTCTTCTACAGAACAGTGTAAACATTTAGCATCACCAAACTGCACAGTTGGAAATGGTTAAGATGGTAAGATCTAGTCTCGAGTGATGGCATGTGGCTGCCTGGCTCTTCTCTGAGTTTGGGGGACAGCCGTGGGGAGCCGCTCACCTTCAGGGAAGTGGCGTAGAGCGCTGGTGCCCACCTGGCTGCATTCTGAGGCTGTCTGGCCTGTCGCAGGCTTTGAGTGGGAAAGCAGAACAGCCAACAGCTGCAGTGTTGAACCAGAAAGTATCCTCGCTGCCTTGTTGACCCCTTTGCTCTTTAAGATCTCCTGCCCAGCTTCTCCCGGGGGAGGGGCAGCTGGAACTGGTGAAGTCAGGCAGCCTTGGGGCCATGCTCCTTTGGCAGGGGTTCTCAATCAGGCAGTTCTGCCTCCAGGCAACCCTTGGTGATGTCTGTCTGGCGGCATGTTTGGTTGTCTCAACTTTGGAGGGTGGGTGCTAAACTTGCTGCTAGACTTCCTCCAAAGTACAGAACAGCCCCCCATCCGAAAATGATCCAGTAGTGCTGGAGGTGAGCAACCCAGCCCTGGTGTCCTGGACCTTTGCAAGGCTTGCTCCTTCTCACCCAGGTCTTGACCTCAGTCGATCTTTGCTTGAGTGAGTTCTGATCGGCCAGCATAAAGTAGTTTTTTTTTTTTTTTGGTTACACTATCACTATATTGTATTTTTGCTTGTCTGTCTTTTTTTTTTTTTTTAAGATTTTATTCATTCGACAGAGAGAGAGAGACAGCCAGCGAGAGAGGGAACACAAGCAGGGGGAGTGGGAGAGGAAGAAGCAGGCTCACAGCGGAAGAGCCTGATGTGGGGCTCGATCCCATAACGCCGGGATCACGCCCTGAGCCGAAGGCAGACGCTTAACCGCTGTGCCACCCAGGTGCCCCTGCTTGTCTGTCTTTTGTCTGCACCATCTTCCCCCCCATCTCCGTGTGCAATATACTAATGACTAATATAAATCCCAGAAATTTGCAAAGATGAGAGACCTCTTTCCTCACTGCCATATCCCCAGGTTCTCATACAATGTTTGGGTCCTTGTGAGATGAACTCAGTGTTTGTTTCATCAAAGAATGAAAAGGATTTACTTTGCTCTAGTAACTTGACCTCCTTCCTGTGCCCTAGAGCATATGCCAACTCCTCTTTCTGTCCTTGTCCTGAAGCCTCTGACCCGTTCTTGCTTCCCTAACTCCTCCTCCTACTCTGGTGGGAACAGGGAAGGAGTGAAACTCTTGGGAGGCGGGGGGGGGGGGGGGGGGGGGTTGGCGGCCCCAGGGAAAAGCAGGCCTGCAGGACTCAGGGAATGTCCCTGGAACCTTCACCATTAGAGGAGTGGTTGGAGAGGAACGACTCTGGAAACTAAAAAAGCTGAATGGGGAAGGGCAGGGGGAGGGGAGTTTACCTGGCCATTCACCATTTTTAGCGGGAAAGAAAGGACCTCCCATTTATTGAGTGCCTTCTAGGTTTAGGGCAAAACAATCTTACTTAATCTTTTTACTAAATCTGAGGTGAGGACACTCAAGTCTGGCACAATCAAATAACATTTATGGCCACACAACTAGGAAGTGGCAGAGTTGAGATTTAAATCAAAGGTGTGATTCCAAAGGCCAAGCTTGTTGAATCTTTGGGGGAGACCCGATAAGAAGAGTCCTCTCCTCGAAAGAGTGTTCAGTCTGGTGGAGGGGCAGATGGGCCCATAAGTTAGCATGTGAAAGTTATAGTAGGTATGGCCTCTTCACCAGCTTGGAGGTACAAGTGTCACTTCCCCGTAATCAAGTTAATTGCTCACACACTTACATATCCAAATTTGTGGGCAATCCAGTACTGTGTGCTCGTTCTCCCTCTCTCTCCCTCTCCTCACTGAATAGTTTTCAAGAACCCCCGGCGTTTGAACCCCAGGGTTTTACTAGACCTAAATTAATCAATTCTAAATGAAAGATAGATGCGTGGTTCTTATCACCTGGTCACTACTGAAATTAGGTATTACAGGGGCTGGAGTGGTGGCCCAAGGTTACCACTCTTTACACTCCTATAGCAGCTGTTTTATACTCATGGACTCAGCCATTGTCCCAAAGGGAGTCCCCACGCCAAGGTGGTTCCAGCCTCAGGCATGTACCGCCAAACCTGTGGTGATCAAATAGGGCCACAGCAATATTTCTGGTTCCACATGTTCTTGTAGAACCTAGCTATCCCTCCCAGCAAAAGGTGGAGTGTAATTCTCCTCCCTTTGAATGTGGGCTGACCTTCGTGACTTCTTCCTATCAAATTGGATGCAGTAGAAGTGAGGCTGTATGACTTCTGAGGTTAGGTCATAAAAGGTGATGTGGCTTCCTTCCACCTGGTTACCTCGCTCTGCTCACCCTCAGATCTCAGTCACCATGCTGTGAGGAAGCACAGGTCTCACGGAGAGGCCCCAAGTAGGTGTTCCTCTGACAGTTCCGGCTGCAATCTGGGCTGGTAGCCAGCATCTACTGTCAAATGTGACAGAGCCAGCCTTCAGCTCTTCCAGCTGCCACGACAACCTGTCCCTGCTGAGCCATGATGGGATTGACAACTCACTGAATCCATGAGCATAGTAAATGGGGTTTTTTTATGCCTCCCAAGTTTTGGGTTAATTTGTCACGCAGCCGTCACAACTGCAACACCCATCCCACACTTGTGAAGAGTTATGGCCCTGCCGTTGAGGTCACCAGCCCAGAGCCCCCTGTCTTCATTGCTTTTAAAGACTTTGTCGAAGGTCACCCTTTGTGTAATCATGCTTACACCTCTGAGGGAGAATTCATCTGTGTCGCCTGGTTTGACACGTTCATCATATTATGTTAAAGCTACTTGTGTCTGCATCCCAGGTCAATTCTGAGTTGTCTTGGAGGACAGGCCCACGTATTCTCTCTCTTCACTGGAGCCTGGTATGTAGCAAGGCTAACAGCTCCTTATGTACTTACTGCATGAACCATAGACTCAAAATCCAGACCCCTCGTACAATAACAGACATAGTCAGTAGTTGTGTTTATGTATGCGTGTGTGTGTGTGTATTTTTTCTTTAAAAGCAATTCCTATGTATATCCATTACAAGGGAACATTATTCAGCCTTAAGAAGGGATCAGGTTCTGATACCTGCTACAACATGGATGAACCCTGAAGACATTATGCTAAGTAAAAAATGAACCCGACACAAAGGGACAGAGACTGTGTGACTCCACTCATACGAGGCACCCAGAGTAGTCAAATTCATAGAGACAGAAAGTAGAGGGGTGGTTGCCAGGGCCAGTGGGGAGGGGAATGAGAAGTTAGTGTTTAATGGGGATAGAGTTTCAGTTTGGGAAGATGAAAAGAGCTGTGAGTAGATGGCGGAGACAGTTGTACAACAACGTGAATGTATTTAATGACCCTTAACTATGCTTAAAAATGGTTACAATGGTAAATTTTATGTTATGTAAATTTTGCCACATTGGAAGAAAAGATTTCTGTATAACCTGTTACTTTTTTTTAAGATTTTATTTATTTATTTGAGAGAGAGAGACAGGAATAGCCAGAGATAGCACGAGTGGGAAGGAGAGGGAGAAGCAGGCTCCCAGCTGAGCACAGAGCCTGACACTGGGCTTGATCCCAGGACCCTGAGATCATGACCCGAGCCAAAGGCAGATGCTTAATCAACTGAGCCACCCAGGTGTCCCTAATCTGTTACTTTTGAATATCACCAATAAGATATGGGGACCCATTACACAAACTCAGCCCTGAAGGAAGCGATAGAGATGCTTTCTGGACAAGTTCATCTCTTCCTCAAGACGTCTGTGGAAGAGCTACACAGGAAAAGAAGTCAAGTGCACATAGTGTGAGCCACTTCCCTTTCCTGTCATGTGCCACTGAGAGCCTTTGGGTTGAAAGTTCAACCCATGATCTTCCGCACATGCTTCCCACTCCTGTGGCTTCCTGTGGCTTCAGCTCTGTCAACAGATTCCAACTTGGCAGAGCTCATAAGGCACGCATCTCGTCCACATGCTCCTTATGGTGACCCCGGACTTGGTAACACCAGTTCTGAAGTGGAGCCCCCAAGGTGTCTGGCCCCTTGGCTCAAAGGAAAGAACACTGAACCGGAAGCTAGAGGGCCTGGGTTCATGTCCCATGTATGTGCCTCACTGCCCATGTGGCCTGAGCAAGTTGGTCTACAACCATGTTCCACTCTCACTGCCTGCCCCCCGTCATAATGCATTCTGAATTATACACGTGTAGAATGTGTGCTCTCCTACTCTTCTCCTCAGATTAAGACCATTAGTCATTTATTCTTTTACTGTGAATCAGTGTAATCAGATTGCAAGGGGGCACTAGATAATTTTGCTGTATGAGGAAGGCAGGCTTAGAAAGGGTCAGAGTGGGGGCACCTGGGTGACGCAGTCGGTTAAGTGTCTGACTCTTGGTTTTGGCTAAGGTCATGATCTCAGGGTCCTGGGATTGAGCGCAGTGTCAGACTCCACAGTCAGCAGGGAGTCTGCTTGAGGATTTCTCTCCATCTCCCTCTGCCCCTCCCCTTACTTGCTCGCTTTCTCTCTCTCTCTCCCCCTAAGGTAAATAAATAAATCTTAAAAAAAAAAAAAAGAAGGAGAAAGGGTCAGGAGTGAGGGAGACAGATAGGCCAAAGGGAGTCTTTGGTAAGTACCATGGCACTGCACTGGCTTCTAGGAACAGGGGAGAGAAGTCAGGAGCCGGGAGATTGCCAGTCAAGTTAAACCACCTTTGCTGTTTTATAGGAATATATCATAAAAACAGTCTAAGCTGGAATGCCTTTATGAGGTAGAGGACTGGTACCCTCCCTAGACAGAGTTTGATGTCTTGAGGAGAGGAAGGGGAGAAGGTATGTGTACTCCTGAGACCTTTCCCCTAATTCTGTGTTTTCTGACAGCTGTGTCCGTTAGGATTGGGTTCAGCTGTAATAGAGACCCTAAAACTAAGGGCTAAAAAGGCAGAAGTTTGTTTCTCAAATAAAAGAAGTTTAGAAGGTGCCAATCGAGGGCTGTTATGACAGCTCCATGGTCATAGGGGACCCAGGCTCCCTCCAAGCTTTCCACCTTGCCATCCCTACGATATGGTCATCATCCTTATAGTCTAAGATGGCTGCTGGAACTCCAGCCATCACATCATAATTCCGAGCTGCAGAATAGAAGATGAGAGGAAGGAGCACATGCCACCACCTTTTCAAGACTTCGCAGAACTTGCACCCATTACTTCAGTTTACTTGTTGACTGTAACTTAACCTTGATGCAATGGAGTCTGACAAATGTAGTTTTTTTTTTTAAAGATTTTATTTATTTATTTGACAGAGATAGAGACAGCCAGCGAGAGAGGGAACACAAGCAGGGGGAGTGGGAGAGGAAGAAGCAGGCTCATAGCAGAGGAGCCTGATGTGGGGCTCGATCCCACAATGCCGGGATCACGCCCTGAGCCGAAGGCAGACACTTAACCGCTGTGCCACCCAGGCGCCCCGACAAATGTAGTTTTTTAACTGGGAAGTACTATGTCAACTGAGAAACTGGGATTTTTTTTCATTTGAGAGCAAATTGGAGAATAGATATCTGGTAGGCAGTTAGGCCTATCGTGGTCATTAGGAAATCCGGTTTATTGAACTACACATTCCTTTAGCATTTATTAAGGGGTTGTAATGCAAGAACCACTTTAACCTTAAAACTTTTAGCTTCTTTTGATGTGTTATGTATAAAGATACCAAAGTTGTCCTATTCATTCAACAACATTTGCTGAATGCCAGTAAATGGCAAGCATGGCCCGGGAGATGAAAAGACACAGCTTTTGAGCCTTCCCTCCCTTTATCACTACAGCTCCTGATGCATAGGCTTCATAGATTTGGGCCCCTTAGCCTGGCTCTGCACACTTATGTTCTGGAAACAGCCGCGACTCCCTGCATATGGGGAAATCTTGGCCATACCTTGTGGGGGAAGTGAGCTGGTCATGACATTTTAGGCAACACTGAGAACCCAGAAAATATGGAATG
Organism: Ursus americanus; assembly: GCF_024610735.1. Classification (NCBI taxonomy): domain Eukaryota; kingdom Metazoa; phylum Chordata; class Mammalia; order Carnivora; family Ursidae; genus Ursus; species Ursus americanus. The sequence continues at coordinate 103,565,424 of NC_142164.1, forward strand.
CAGTGTGAATATCTATTGTTTCAAACTGAAGAGAGCTGTTTCCCTGAAAGGGAAACAGTTAGATTTAGTACTAAGAATAGAGCAAGAGAAACATGGGCCCAGTGCCTTCAGCTGAGAAATGAATTTCACTGGAGTCACAGTTATTGTCTATTGTCTCCATTGGTCGTTCTGGTTGGGCTGAGATCTGATTTCCACTTCAGTTCTCACAGTCAGCATTATTACTTCCCTTTGTGTAACTTTTGGGAAAAATTCAATATGAATCAGATCGTGTTGTTAGTTCCCACCAAAGAGAGACTTTTTTTTTTTTTTTAGTACAGGGAGAATAGACTCAGACTTAGATCAAAATGCTGACATCACAATGGAGTATCTTTGAGCGGGGCTGTTGAGTCCCCTGCCTTTCATTGTTTCCGAGTCTGCCCCTGAATGAGTGTTCCCAGCCTAATTTAGAACGGAGTGCACCTGCTGCTGGAGCCCTTTGACTTCCTTTAGCTCAGTCTTCCTCTTGTAGTTTTTAGGGTTTTTGTTTTTAAGGTTTTTTTTCATGATATTTACAAACCTGAGATTTATTATTGGATGCTTTCCTGTCAAGGGAACACAGAAAACTCTCCAATTTAAAGGGAACACTGAATTTCCAGATTCCCACCCTTGTTTGTTCTTACAGGCTAACCGTGGAGCTTTGGGCTTCCCAGAGATTCCAAGAGCAATCAAATAGTCTTCCAAAATTTTCTTCAAGTTGCCCAAATTCTGTTTTCTTTGCTCGAAACCAAGATTTTTAAAAAAATTTCTGGTAAAAAATACATAACAGAAATTTACCATCTTAACCGTTTTTAGGTGTACATTTTGGTAAATATATTCACGCTGTTGTAAAAAAGAGCTCCCGAACCTTTTCATCTTGCAAAAGTGAAACTGAAACCCAATAAATGATAACTCCCTATTCCTTCCTCCCCTCAGCCCCTGTTTCTGTGAATCTGACTACTTCAGATACCTCACATAAGTAAAATCATACAGTATTTGGCTTATTTCACTTAGCATAATGTCCTTGAGGTTTATCCATGTTGTGGTATGTGACAGAGTGTCCTTTTTTTTTTTTTAAGTAGGCTCCACGCCATATGTGGAGTTTGAACTCACAATCCTGAGATCAAGCGTCACATGCTCTACTAGCTGAGCCAGGTGCCCCAGGATGTCCTTCGTTTTTAAGGCTGAATAATATTCCATTGTATGTATCTGCTACGGTTTGTTGTCCATTCATCCATCACTGGACACTTGGGTAGCGGCCCTGTCTTGGTTCCTGTGAATGATGCCACAGGGAACATGGAGGTGCAGACAGCTCATCAAGGTCCTGCTTTTGAGGTCTGTTGGGTAAATAACCAGAAGCCAGATCACTCGATCATATGATAGTTCTATTTTTAATTTTTTGAGTAAACTCCATACTGTTTTCCTCTTTCAGTGCCAACCCAGAGGTACGGAGATCTTATTAATCCCTTTGCAGATTCAGAAGTGTACGTCAGGGAAACACCGCTGTTTCTGGCAGACACTTGAGAAATTGAGAGCGGAGCCAAATTGAAGTCAAATCGAAATGATCAAAATGAAGTTACAGCAAAATCATAGCAGTAAACCTTTCATTTTGAAATTAGACTCTTGAAAATTTGTTTTGTTTTCAATCCGATTTTCACTTCTTTATACTATTTTTTGGCCCTTTCTCATTAAACCTCATTCTCCTTTACTCGGATGAATTGTCAGACATAAGAGTTAGAGATTACTTTTTTCTCTCCTAGTTCTCTTTGATTGTTAGGTGAAATAAAATGAGACAGAAAGCAAAACCCCTGAATGTGCACCATTACATAAATATTTTTATGGCTAAGGTTATGTGCAATTTTGGTCAGAGGTGCTACCCATGAATTTGATGTCAAGCCCTGCTGTGCTACGCCTTTGTACCAAGTTACTCTGATTGTGGTTGAAACACACACACACACACACACACACACACACACAGGTGAAGGGGATTAAGAGTTAAAAACTTCTAGTTATAAAATAAGTCAGGGTTCTTGGATGGCTCAGTCGGTTAAGCATCTGTCTTTGGCTCAAGGTCATGATCTTGGGGGTCTGGAATGGAGCCCCACATCTGGCTCTCTGCTTAGCAGGCATCCTGCTTCTCCCTCTTCCTCTCTGTGCTTGCTCTCTCTCAAATAAATAAATTAAATCTTTTTTAACAAAATAAATAAGTCACGGGGATGAAAAGTACAGCAAGGGAATATAGTTGATAATATTCTAATAACTTTGTGTGGTGACAGATGGTAATTATATTTCTGGTAAGTATTTTGTCATCTGTAGAGTTGTGCGGTCGCTATGTTGTACACCTGAAACTAATATAATATTGTGTGTCAGCTGTACTTCACCTAAAACACACACACACACACACACACACACACACACACACACACACACACTCGAAGAGGATCCCATCCCTTAAACAGTCTCATTTCAACATTTTTGTTTTGTCCTAACTCAGCCTAAGTGGTAGAGTCGAGCAGACCCAGCACGACCGCTGGCGGCTATGGAAGTTTTCCTTTATCCCTTTTTCTCCCAGACATCTGAAATAATAGGAAGGTTAAGAGGTGCTGTTTGAAGTCCAGATTGCTTGTAGTAGAAACACTCTGAGGACATGTCCTGGAGTGGAGGGTGCTAAGCTAAACGGTATGGAATCAAGACTGTGGATTCTGCCTACTTCCAGAAATTTCCTTCCTTCTTTGGGCAGCTGCTTTGCTTCGTAAGAAGCCCTAAAGACAGTGGTTCTTCTTGTCCTTAACCACACACTTGAATCACCTTGGGCAATCTAGAAAATTCGGATGCTCTAACCAGTGACATCAGAGTCTCGGGGAGGGGGGTCGACCCAGGCATCAGTATTTTTGTAAAGGTCCCCAAGGCTGAGAACCACTGTGACAGAGAGCAGATTGCTACTGCTTTCTCCCCAGCAGCATGATTTGTAAGCTTGCCATTTTTATTAAAGAACAGCGTATGAGCTTTTATTTCAAAGTTGAAGTGCCACATAATCTGTGATATTTACAGTCTGAAATACAAAAGTAATTTCCCACAAGGATTATTCTCTCTACAAGAAATAACAAATGGGTAAAATGTATGCACTCTAAATCAGTATGTCCCCAAATTAATTACCATTAAAAATCATTTTTTCCAGCTGATGAGTATTTGCCCAAACTATGGCTTACGTATTATTTCTCACATTTGTGTGGAACTTTACATTTTTCAAAGAGCTCCAGGTCTGTTCTTATTTGGGGTGTCCAGTTGTAGGTTCCCACACATTTTGCTTCTTGTGGTTCTTGGGAGTATTGAAAGGGTGTAACTCACTGGATTTTTTTTTTTACCCTTTTAATTCTTTTTCACAGTTGGCCTCCTGGTCTCCTACCTTTGATGTTAACTGGCTAAACTGTGGTTCGTTTCCTGTTATTTGCAACTTTGGAATTAAACACACAAATGAAGTCAAAGCAAATGAAAGGCCCAGGTCAGCTATCTTGCTAAGGGTCACAGCTGTGGTTCTGGAAGGTCCCAATCCAACAACTGGCTTGTCCTCCCTCCCTCCATTCCCCAAATGGAGGCCTCTCCCGCAGGGGCAGGGTGATTAAGGTTAGCCAAAAGCTTTCTCAAAAAATGTGTTATCTGAGTGAATGGTTAGTTATTTTCTCTGCTGAATCACATATTTTGTTGCTTGGGAAATGTGTTTGACAGAACTCAAAATGGATGATTTGTACCAGTTTATTCAGCTTGTAAGGCCTTGTCCTTGAATGTCCTTTACCCCGGAGATGCCGGGGATAGGAATGTGTTGCAAGTTTGCTTCTTGGTTGGTGGGAGGGGGTGGAAAGGAGGCATTATGGTCAGTACATTTTCTTAGAATTTAGAGTCTGAGGTACTTGTGTTCATTGCAGTTTATAACACAGAACTTCAAAATTCCAAGGCCATAAACTTGAACATCTACCCCACAGGTTGGTTGTGCAGATTAAATGAGATAATACAAGTTATGCACAGTAAATGTTCTTAAGCAGCCACTTAATGTGATCACTTATTAGAAAAACATTCTGGTTTTAGTATATTTTCTGTCACCAGAAAAGAATTGAATGCAACAGTCTTACCTGTTACTCTACTACATGCCAGGCTTGTGCTGTACATAACAGGAGGCAGAAAAAAGCAGTAACGTGGCCCCTACTGAGACTTTTAGGACCTACCAAGGTGGGGAGAAGAGCCACCCCCGTGTGATATATTCAGGAATATGAGGGAGTCTGTAAGCAGGGGCTGTGGTTCTTTGCCATGGGCTGGGGTGGAGCTTGAGCTGGGAGTTCAAGGACAGAGAATGAGGAGGGATTCTAAGAAGGAGGATCAGCTGAAAAGGCTAGGCCATTACCTCAGTAATTGGCTCTGATTCCCACAGGCCTCGGCTGCATTTGCAGCAGGTGCTCCCTCAAGGAAGGAAGATGGCAACCAACAGCCCTCAGCTACAGCCTCCAGCTTGAGAATTATCTGGAAATAGTGGGAGCTGTGAAACCTGGGCTTACCCAACCCTGAGCCAATTCCTGGCAGGAGTCTAGGGAGGGGCAGGGTACCATGACTAATAACCTTACTGGGACACCAGGGTCAAGAAGATGGGATGGGGAGTGGGCTGGCAAAGACTAGCCGCCACAGACCACGATATTTGGAATTCTGATTTTTTGCTTTCTAGACAGAAAACCAAAAAATCTGGACTATTTCATAAACACACCAAAAACCAAACAACCCCGTATGTAGTCCCCTGTACTGTCTACTGGATACCACATTAAAGTCATTGTCATCCTCAGCCCTATACAGACATTTGAGCAAAGGTTTACTACATTGCTCGCCTCTCTTCCCTGGCATTCAGCACATTTTCTCTATGATTTCTCCAAGTCCCCCTTTTCCTTGCTCTTTCCCAGCTTGCAAACCATGTGATTCTATTTTTAAATGTTTTCTGTTCCTCCTTGTCTTACTTAGCCTTTAGATTTTCACCATGTCCTCTTTTGGACTCTTTCTAAACAAAACACTAATAATGAAAAACTTTTCTAAAAGCTTTTAGGACGTTGTACGCAACAACATGGGAGGATTGGGGCCGTTGCCCCTGGACCCACCCCAGACTTCACTCTAAGAGTCCAGGTGGGCATGTGTAGATTGTGATGATGATGTGATTTTTAACTATTTTACAAAAAGAAAGAAGTTAGGCACAAATCCAGCAGCATCAGGCAGAGTATCTTCAAAAATAGATCTTCCGTATGTAAATACTTATATTAAAAGGTGATTTTTTCCAACCACAATAATCCCTTTCTAAACCTTTCAATGAGTCTAAAAACAGACTTGCTATACTATTCCCAAATCTACATGTGTTTAAATTTTTTTTTTGTTTATTTTCAGTACTCAAATGGGAAAGGCAAAGATTTATCTGAGTTCTGAAGATACTGTTTCCTTAGCAGGAAATGAAACTGCCAGTGTTTCACAAAGCAGACAAAGTACCTAATTTGATGAAGAAATCATGCTGACGCACCAGAAGAAAATGATCTTCAGCGTAATCAACTGAACATTTGTGTGTGTTTCTAAAATTAAGTTGCCTTTTAAAAAATCACATTGCTTTATAGACCAAGTCATCTATTGGTGTGATCCACAATTTAAAATGTATTTTAAGAATTTCTGACTTAACATGGTGATTAGATAACACAAAGTCACAACCATTCATATTCGGGGATAAGGTGGATGGAGTTGGAAGTGGAAGGAAAAGCTACTGGAAAAGTTTAAGAACAGAGCAGTGTCAGGCCATACATACTGCTTTTTATTTTTTGAGAATTTGCATTTTTGAGTGACCTGTTTATATTTTTGCTTTAACCCAATTAGCAAGTTGCACAGCTTTACCCGGTGGCAAAAGTTTGTTTTAAGTAACTATTTTGTTAGCTGATTATTTCGTTTACCTTATAGTCCTCCAGATTACTTTAAAAATTATAGCTTGTAATTCTTGCAATATATGTTTCATCACTTTGCTCATCTTACAACCATGACTTTCTCTACAAGAGTAACTGGAAAGCAAAATATTAGAATTTCCAGCCTCCCTTGCAGCTAAAGGTTACCGTGTGACATGTCCCAGCAAATGAAGTGTAGGTAGACATGCACAGAGATGCTTTTCTTCAGCATTTAAAAAAAAGGGGGGGGCAAGCTATATGAGGACAGGCTCGGTATTCTACCCTCTGCCTTCTCGCTTTCCCTGTGTGGAAAATGGACACATTGTTTGGTGGTGCTGGAAGTGACAAGCTAACTGCTGAGAGGAGTAGGAGTTAATTAGCCAAAGGGAAACCAGGATCTTCAAAGAAGGATGGTGCCCTGCCTAGAAATTATACTTAATAAAGCATGATGGAAGGATTGGCTATCTGGTGCATCTGTCTTGGAATCATCAAAAGCCTGCCCAGTGGATGAGGTGCTACTCCAGCTCCAGTGAGCAGAGTAAGGCCGCCGTTGGGTGAATGCAAATCGCAGAGAGGCAGCTTTCCACTCCAGGCTAGCTGAAGTTTTTCACAAATGGAGCTTTCCAGCAGTCCTTTGAGTTACCGTGTAGGTAATTTCCCTATCACCCAATGTGTTCAAGTAGATGCTGACTGACACCCCCCTAGGAACAGTAGAGATGGGAGTCCTGCGTTAATGCAGTGATTGTACTATTTCAATTTTGTTCAAGCATTTCTGCTCTCATATGCCCTAAAAGAATTTTGAACAACTGTGTACCCCCTCACATATTTTGTCTTTTAAATTTAAAATTTTTAAATTTTCTCTTGCATATTTCAAATTGACATCTTATATTCGTAAAAACATAGGTTAAGTAATTGCAAAGAATGCAATTTCTGATATACTATGTATTATGTGCCTCCTTTAAATATCTTTTTATTGTTTCAAAATCTTGGCACAGCTCCTTTTGCTCATCCAGTTAATGGAAGGTGACTGCTCTCTTAACCTAATGGCCAAGCCAATCCTCACTGTCAAACTAGACAAATCAAACTAACTTTTAAAGAATTGTGCAAAATGTTAGCCCTCTTCCTGCTCACCAAACAGTGGCGGACCTATCACTGACATGATTCTTGCTTTTGTGGTGCTCTACTAGAGGAGACAGATCTTAAAGAATTCCACAAACAGCAAATCACAACTGGGCAGAGTGCAAGTCAGGAGGTGTTAGAGGAATGTGTAACAGGAGGTGGGTGGGTGGTGTGGGAGGGCTTCCCTGAGGAAGTGACAGTTTGAGCTGAGGAGGAATAGGAGCAAACTAGGTGAAAGGGAATGGAAATCTTCAAAGAAAATCTCACTCCATTTTTCAATTCAAATAAACAGGAAATATTATCTCATTCTAATGCTTAGATAAAACAGTTTGTCACCTGGATAAAATAAGTTGCAATTCCTATCAATTTTTTTTTTTAGGTCTTGAGAGAGAAAATTGTCCTAAATCTAGTCTGGGATAGAACTTCTATGTCTGATATAATTTGCAGTCTCTTCTGGGAGTTAATTAACAATCTTGACAAAATCCTTGAGCAATCTCTTCATGGAATGTTATGGTTACCCCTAGCTGACTGACTGCTGATGCTCTTTAACTAGTAGTTTCTGTATTGTACCACTGATAGCTCTACCAAGAGAGAACCTTTGAATTAGCTTGCTTAGGGGCCTCTTCCTTTGTGGAGTTTGAAATAAAACCTTCTTCTGTGCTCCTAAGAGATCCAAGAAGCTAGTGAAGGGGAGCAGAGTATGTCATCCCAAAATATATCTCTTTAGCATAAAGACTATCTTGAGCTGGTTATTTTTTGAGAGACAGCAGACACAGGAGAAGCTCTGAAAACTGACTAGAAATTATCCTTTTGTAAGAGAAATTTACATTTATAAGGGAAATCTCCATTTGTAAGAGCATCTCTCCCCCTCTTTCTCTCTCACACACACTCTCTCTACCAGAAAGAAAAGGATGACTATAAATCTTTAGAAACTTGAATCAGTGGAGAAGGCAAGACAAACCTTTATAACAACCATGCCTTTGTTTCCTGTGCTTGGCCTGATAGCCTCCCATAACTGCCCTCCCCCAGCATCAACTTTTGTCTTTAGCTGGAGATGATATATAAGGTGGTGGTTTGGGCCATTTCAGAGAGTTACTCATTTGCCTTGGGCTCTCCCATGTACACTGGAGGTATACATGTTATTAAACTTTTGTTTATTTTTCTCCTGTTAATCTTTTATTCCAGGGAGTCTCAGCCAAGAACCTAGAAGGATAGAGGGAAAATTATTTTTCCTCCCCCACACTGGCCTTACTCTCAAGGAACTCTTTCTTTTCTTTTCTTTTCTATTCTTTTCTTTTCTTTTTTTTCTTTTCTTTTCTTTCTTTTCTTTCTTTCTTTTCTTTTTTCTTTTCTTTTCTTTTCTTTTCTTTTCTTTTCTTTTCTTTTCTTTTCTTTTCTTAAGATTTTTTATTTATTTATTTGACAGAGATAGAGACAGCCAGCGAGAGAGGGAACACAAGCAGGGGGAGTGGGGAGTGGGAGAGGAAGAAGCAGGCCTCCAGTGGATGAGCCTGCTGTGGGGCTCGATCCCAGAATGCCCGGATCACGCCCTGAGCCGAAGGCAGATACTTAACGACTGAGCCACCCAGGCGCCCCAAGGAATTCTTTCCTTTGGAGCTTTACATTACTGAATTATTCTTTGGTTTAGTGCCCAGAGGTTTTTATAGTTTAAGGTAACACACACCATGCTGGGATTTGGGGTGAGTGAGGGATATACCTTTGTTGGAGAAGGGCAGTTATGAAACTGGAGATGGGGTACCAAGACTGACCTCTTCATCTCAGGGTCATTATCAGGCAGATTATTTCCAGAAAGAGTATTTATGGAATTTGAGGTTTGGAAACCAAGTTCCTAAAACTCAGTCCTCTGAAAAGTTCTCATATACTTCAAGTGGCAAATGTTTCTCAGTCTGAAGGCCTTGAGCTATATGACTCCTCTGTGCTTGAGGCAGAGGCTTATAAAAAATGACTATAGAGAGTGACTTACCAGAGATCATGTCAAGAAATTATTTTAAGGGCTCTGGGATGGAGCCTCTTGGGCAGCATCCTATATCTTTTGATGATTTCTGAGTTTCCTCAAAGCCTGCTCTTCTCAGTGGCTCTTTGAGGCCAGAGTGATTATTATTCAGTGGTTATTGTTGCAGAAAGATCATGTGGTACTTCAGTTTCTGAAATGTAGGACTTGATGAAGTAGACCAGAAAGAAACAGAAACTATTCTGAATTTGTCTCCTAGGGGTTGTGATGCTTAACAGCCAAGGCCCTGACAGGGAGGGAGGGCTTCAGGCCCATCGCCAAGAGGGTTCTTGGCTTTGCCTGAGAGAATTCAAGAGCAAGTCATTTAGAGAAAGGGACAAAGATTTATAAAGTATAGAATTATAAAGTTTAGAAATAAGAAAGGAGCTGCTTCACAGAAAAAGAAATGGTCTCTCCTCCCAGATGGGAAAAGGACCCCCCTTTGCCTCTACTGAAGGGTTTTAGAAGTTTTTTTTTCTAAGTTAGCTAACCATACAGGGAGGGGCTTACTCTTTAATTTTGGTTTTATCACTTACTTTGGGTGGTTAGTTCTTCCATTGTCTTAGGGTTGTGGAATTACCCATAGACAGCAATTTTAAGAATGTCTAGCCTAGGGGCACCTGGTTGGCTCAGTAGAGCATGCGACTCTTGATCTCCAGATCATGATTCAAGCCCCATGTTGATCATGGAGCCTCCTTTAAAAAAAATGTCCAGCCTATGTGGCTTTTACTGCCAGAGGGAGTAGGGTCTTGTGGTCTTCCATCAGTTGGATCTTGTGACTCTTTTCATGACCTGCTGACTTTTAGGTTAAGCATCAGCCTAAAACCAAAATGGCTTTACTTTGGTCAATTTGTCTCCTGAGCCTTGCTTTCCTTCTGCCTCATTTGGAGCATATGAAACCTAAGGGTTTGTTTTAAAAGCTAGGTCTCAAATAAATTATCATTTGAACTACAAGACTGAATATTTCATTTAAAGAAAGGCATATTCTTAAATAGTTTTGGTTTTATCTTATCACTCCTCAGTGTCACCTTTAAAATTTTCACTTCCTCTTTTGGTCCAAATCTCATGAAGATATCCTTCTTTCCTACAAGTCATTACCAGGAAATACGTAGGTTTTAAAACATATACTTTGCTTTTTCCCATTGAGTTGTAGTTAGAATAATAAACTTCATGAAATTCAAACCTAGGACAATATACCCGGAAAAATACTAACACAATAACCTGGGTTGCAAAACTTGTTTAGCAAGTTTCAGCTGAAGGTTAATTAAAACCTGCTTGGAAACCTCTTAAAACACAGACAAGAATGTAAGGCACACACACCACCCCCTAGATTCTTCCCTCAGGATCTTTGTCTTCACCACTTCCCTGGATTTCAGTGGGAGCATTTCCCCAGAGTTCCATCTGGTCTGGAACGAGACTATAGAGTCCACGACCATGAGTGTCCATGGCCCTGGCATAACCCTTTTCCTCCCACCCTAGGGGAGGAGCAATAAGACAGTAGGTGAGTAGCCCTTCTTTAGCAGCCACTCCTTATAGAGAAGCATTTTAGTTTCTCTGGGTGGTGGGGTAGTGTTGGGTTCCGAGGCTGGGGGTTGTAGGAATTTCCCCCAGTGTTTCAAGTTTTAAGTTGCCATGTTTTAAGATGCAGATGAGTTAAGTGACGTTGTTCTAGACAAGACAGGCGAGCAGAAAGAGAGGTCAAAGGCAGAATAGGAGAAGGTAGAAATGCTGCCTGACATTTGACTTGCCTGTAAGAGAATATTGAACTGGCCGAACATTCTGGAACATTAGGTGCATATTCTTTCAGAAGTTCCTCGGGGTTACCGCTATTATTTCTTTTGTCCAGGCTTGTTTAGAGTGGTTGTCAGCTAACACCCCGTTGGTGGATAAGCATCTGCGAGATGTGCAGGAAACAAGACTGGGGTATAATTATAACATAATGCTTTAACAACATTGCACAAGACTGTCTCAGTACTATATGCCAGAGTGCATAGTGACTGTCTTGCTGACAGGCATTTGGATGGTGATTAGTGTTGGATCACGTCCTAGAATCAGGCTTGAAGCCAGAGAAACTGGAAAATGATTTTTGTTTTTCAACTCCTTGGAGGCCTGTGTGGAAAATTTAGGAGAGCACATTTTTGTTTCTAGTAACAGAACTCATATAATTTGAGGAAGAAAAAGTGAAATGGGATGGTTCCTGAACCACTTGCCTTGTCTTGAAGCTGGTCTTCTGTGGAAAATTGAATTTTCTTGCAGGGCTGGCTGAGAAGTGTTGAGGCAGGGAGCAGTTGATAGGAAGCCCACATTCCCCCCGAGTCCTTCACATCTAATCTAGGCACAGGCAAGACCCTTTCCAGGTGGCAAAGAAACAGTCTCAGCCCCAAAGCATCACCAGTATCAATGACCAAAGGCCACCATGTATGGTTACACTAGATGGTGAGTTATGGTTTGTGAGATATATCTGGGGCCTGGCTACCAGTTCAAATCTCAACCCCATTGCCTTTTGGTTGTATAACATTGAATAAATTGCTTCAGCCCCTATACCCTACCTTCCTCATGCACAAAAGGATGCCTTTGTTTTAAAGATTAAAACTGCTCTATAATTATGAGCTTTCTTTTTTTCCCCAATTAAATTGTGACTCTCAAAATGGGGGCCTATTACAAGTAAAGAATAACATTAGAGCTGATTCTATCTCTCACTTTCCCCTCTAAAACTGGGGCTGGTTTATTTCATTTATTTAATGAAATAAATTATTTTATCAAGTGCCCACTGTGTGCCATGCATGGAATGAGGCCCCGAGGGTATAAAGATCATGGGATATGGCCTCTGCTCCCAGGATGTTAACAGTCAAGGAAGTAAACATTTGGGTCACACTGTTATTCCTAAAGTGTAAATAAATAAGTAAATATGAGGCCAAAGAGTATGAACCAACTGCTTAGAGAAGGGGCAAGTGTGTGGTAGAGAAAGCACATGTGTGCGGAGTTGTGGAGGCACAAACCCGGCTGACAGCCCAGACCTGCACACCCGGAGTGAATCCAGGTTGCTCAATCTCCCCCAGCCTCTGTTTCCTCATCTTTAAAGTGGGCCTGAATCAGTGGTGTGCTGAAGCATGCTCCTACCGGCTTGGGAGAGCCTCTTGTTAAATATTCAGGAATTTTGCAAGCCAGTGGTTAAAACCATTGGTAGCTTCAAATCAGCCTTGGTGGAAGTATTTACACCATGTTAATCAGCAACTTCTACGAATCAAGGCCCCCACCCCCACTTACAGTTGCTTTACCAGCACACCTCTGGAATATGTGGGGGAGGCAAAACTTCATCCTCTGGGGTCTTTGGCCGGGCTTGAGAATCTAGTTAACATAAAACAGATTAACAGGAGAAAAGCATACACATTTGTTTAATATAAATTTTACGTGACATGCCAGCCCTCATAAGGAACTGAAGATCCAAAGAAGTGGCAAAACCAACATGCTTTTAAACTAGGTTCAGTAGGGGTGCCTGGGTGGCTCAGTGGGTTAAGCGTCTGCCTTCAGGCTTAGGTCATGATCCCAGAGTCCTGGGTTCAATCCCCACATTGGGCTCCCTGCTCAGCGGAGAGCCTGCTTCTCCCTCTCCCTCTGCCACTCCCCCTGCTTGTGTTGGCTCTCTCTCTCTCTCTCTCTCTCTCTCTCTGTGTCAAATAAGTAAAATCTTTTAAAAAAAAACTAGTTTGAACAAAGAGGCAGTTGTAGAAAAGTAGCTAAAATATATGGGGAGGCTAAAGGAAGAGGATTATTTTAACAAACTCAGTACAGAATTCTGGCATTGACTCCCTGTGGAAGTGTGTTTCTTTTCTTCTGGTACAGGGAGGGCCGCTTTGCACATGGGAGTTTTATCTCCTGTTTTCAGAAAGAAAAGGGGAAATAAGAACGTTCTTCTTGCATCTGCTGTTTTTCAAGTGCCTTTAGCTCAAAATAATCCTCTGCCAAAGCGGCATGTTTGGGGGTGGCGTATTCTGCCCCCTTTCAAATACCCTACGCTGTTGTCGTGAAGATTAATGAAGTAACAAAATCACAACATCTGGCACATAGTAAATGCTCACCATGGGTTATGATAAGCAGATCACCTAGAATCTGTTAATAATGTACATCCCGCACATGCACGTTCATAATCTCTCTCATGAATGGCAACCATAAGGAAGAAGAGCCAGGATCTGATTCAGCTCCCTTGGACTCCAAGTGGAGTGTTCTTTCCACCAGACCCAAACTGTCTCTGGAATCACGTTGTTGTTGTTGTTGTTGTTGTTGAGGGACTGGATGAAAGAAAACAGTATAAGCAACCAGGTGGAAGTAGAGAGCTGGTGAAAGTCTCTCTGAGCTAATCCAGAAGTGAAATGCCACCACCCTGAGCCCCCATTTAAAAGGCTCTCCCTGCTGTGCCCCTGTCGCTATCAAAACAGCGGAGAACACAGTTGCTCCCAGTAGATGTTGCTTCTCTAGGAACCTCTGAAGCTTAGAATTACCTAGCCATCGATGTCACATCTGGGGTAGGAAATGTACAAGATGCACCTGAGACATCTTGAAAGTGAGGAAGCTAACAAGAGCTGCTGGTGTCCTGTCCAAAGGACTCCGAAGCCAACTTGAAGAAGCTCTCACTGAAGAAATAAGGCCACCTGAGCTTCAATAAGAAAAATAAGGACAGTGAATTCAGACACAGGAAGTGTTTAAAGTCCATGAGTTAATAATAATACTTGGCGGTGGGTGGGGTGGGGTGGGGGTTGCTAACTGGAAGAGGCTTGGGAAGCCAATTCACTCTTTTGAGAGCTAGTAAATAAAAGGGAAGAATCAAGTGTTTATCCTGCCTGTGCTGGGTGAACTGTACTTCATGGTAATGAAATACAAGATGGGAGAGCGCTCTTTTTATAGAAGTATTTTAGCTGATAAATGAAGAAACAATGGTAGAAATAGAATATCATCTTCTTGCAACTCCCAGTGAATCAGTGGACCTAGTAGGTGTTGATAGTAATAGCCACCAGCATCACAAAAAGAGATGACTAGACATTATATACATCTTGATGGGGGAAAAACTCATCTGTGAAATTTTCTTGCCAAAAAAATCAAACCTGAATCTGATCAAGTTGGGGCCCAATTGGTAAAGTTTTACTTCTGACACCCTCTTTTCTCTGACCACGCAGAAGTAGGCATTTTCGCATCATGGTTATAGCAGTGTGTCTCGAACTTAACACAGACCTCTTTTCAGGGAAAGAATTCTTGGCTAAAATCAACAACACAAGAAACAACAGGTGTTGGTGAGGAATCGGAGAGAGGGGAACCCACTTGCACTGTTGGTGGGAAAGCAAACTGGTGCAGCCACTTTGGAAAACAGTATGGAGGTTCCTCAAAAAGTTAGAACTACCCTACGATTCAGCAATTACACTACTAGGTACTTACCCAAAGGATACAAAAATACAGATTTGAAGGGGTACATGCACCCTGATGTTTGTAGCACCATTATCAACAATAGACAAACTATGGAGAGAGTCCATTGACTGACAAATGGATAAGGAAGATGTGGTATATATATACAATGGAATATTATTCAGCCATCAAAGAGAATGAAATCTTGCATTGGCAACAATGTGGATGGAGCTAGAGTGTATTATGCTAAGCAAAATCAGTCAGTCAAAGGCAAATACCATATGATTTCACTCATATGTGGAATTTAGGAAACAAAACCGATGAACATATGGGAGGGGGGAAGAAAGAAAAAAGAGAGAGTGAAACAAACCATAAGAGACTCTTAAAGACAGAGAATGGGGGCACCTGGATGGCTCGATCAGTTAGGCATCTGACTCTTGATCTGGCTCAGGTCTTGATTTCAGGGTCATGAATTCAAACTCCATGCTGGGCTCCACACTGGGCATGGAGCCTACGTAAGAGAAAAAAGAACAAACTGAGGGTTGATGGAGGGAGGTGGGTGAAGGATGGGCTAGATGGGAGATGGGTATTCAGGAGGGCACTTGATGTAATGAGCACTGGGTGTTGTGCCTAATTGATGAATCACTGAATTCTGAAACCATTATTGCACTGTATGTTAAGTAACTAAAAAAATTTTTTTAATTAGAAAAAAGATATCTGTTCAAAAATACAGAATTCTCACAGATCCCCAGCGAAATTACTTTTATTATATTATTTACTATAGACACATAACTAGATGTGGATATGTTATGTTCATAGCTCCGACACGACTGTAAAACCAATATACATTTACAAATCAAATCTTTAAAAAAAATGGCCAAACTAATAAAATTCAAATGAACAATACCGATTTAATATGAGGGAAGATGTTTTGCTCAAGTGACGTTGTTGCTTGCAGAGGAACATGGTACTGATGGCTGGGGTGGATGTTTTTGGTTTCAGCACTGTATGCACTTGGATGACCCAATTCTGTGGCGATTTTTCTGTAAAAACTCTCTAGAAGGTTCTCCTTCATGCTGTGTGGTGGGACTTGGTCTTTGTTAATGACACGGTGCTAAGGTGAGCAGCATAAGCACAAACAGAAATGGTTGTACTCACGACTACAACTAGGACTCAGTTATATGGTCGTTATCTAGATCAGTGCCTCTCCATCCTGGCTTCACTTTGAGATGCAGATGCCAAGACAATTAAATTAGTTTCTCAGGGTGGGGCTTTAGTGTTTCTTAAAAGCTTTCTAGGTGATTCTGACTTGCAGCTGATACTGAGAACTACTGATTTTGATGATCTAGAAAAATGCTCATACCGATTAATCTTTAGAGTATCATCCAGAAATACCAAATTCAATCATTCTTATAGAGAATATGAGGTGCTTTGAGAGTATGGCAGTGAACCTCCAAGGATTTGAGAAATTTGGTTTGGGAGTTTGATTCCCGAGTCTAGTTGTGTGGCCTTAGGTAACTTAACCTCTCAGAGGTTTAGTTTCCCATTATAAAAAGAAACTAGTAATGGTACTTCCCTCTGTAGTGTGTTGGCGAGGACTGGATAACAATGTACAGAGTGCTAAGTGTAATGCCTGGTTCCTGGGGAGTACCTACTAAAGGTTCGCTCTTATTATTAACTATTATGTTGATAACCATCTGGAAACTACTAAAACATTTGTTGGGCAGAGGTGAGCCACAAGAAAGGAGGTGATGGGGGACTGGGGTGCTGGGAGGACATTCTGAGGAAGGGCATTTGGTGGCCTTAGGTGGGGCGACAAAGGCGTTGATGATGGAGGGGATGTTCAGTAAGGGTGTGGGACTCTCAGTCTGAGCTGGCTTGAAGCCTAGACTGGCAACACGAAGAGAAGGGACTCTCAAGCCTGACTGGCTTGAAGCCTAGACTGGCAACACGAAGAGAAGGGATGAGAAGAATGCACAAGGTCACCCAGAGGTGACAGCCCACAGGAAGAGATGATAAAACAAGAAAACAAAGATGTAGCCAGTCAAGCGAACAGAATTCTAGGAGCGGGCAAGGCTGCCTGCAGATTTCAAATGGGAGGCCAGACCTGCCACAGTCGGGGAGCAAGCCGCTTCTCCTAGCGGGAGACGGTGGCCCAGTTCTCAGAGCAGGGCCAGCTCCAGCAGCCACTTGCCCCAAGGAACATGGTTAAGTGCCATCCATTCTAGGCCCTGCTGGGGACCCAATGCAAAGGAGACTCACAGGATGGTAGAGTGGGTATAAGGCATTAAGTCATTAGGCTTCTTCTGAATTGTTGCTTCTGCCTTTTTGTGTGAAGGACCAGTTTCTTTCCCTCGAAAGGCTACCCCATGGAATCCAAGCAGCTGATGATCCTGGGCTCTGGTGTGGACAGAGACAGACCATGGCTCTGCTATCAACCCTGGGGTTGCATCGGGAGCAGGATGTCATAAGCCTGGACATGGACAAACCCAGCTACTTCCTGTTTTAATAGTTTCAGAAATTTTGATTTTATAAGTTTTTGGAGGAATAGAATACACTTAGCAAATAGCAGTTGTTTTAAAAACACACACACAGAAAACCCCTGAAATATCCTATGTAATGTAATGATTGGCAAGTCCTTAGGTCCGAAATCCTGTTCTTCCCAAATGATTATGTCAGGCATAATATTTTAGTAAAATAGTGATTTTAAAGTTATCTTTACAGGAAACTATCTTTCTCCCCACTTTCTGGTTTTATCATTGTTTATTATTTCCTTTCATAAAATTTCCCAGAACAAGCCTAGGGATTTCAAGCTTTACAGATTTTAGTTTAGTTTTTAAAGAGGTGTCTTGGCAATTGAGTTAAGCAGTCAGTGGGCTGATACTGTGGTGTTGCAGCTTCTAAATTTTAAATGTGAGGGACTTCTTTAGAGTGGACACAACCTTCATAAAAGCTTTTGTGTGACAACCCTGGATTTTTAGGGCTAAGGTCTAAGAAGAATGAGAAAACAAAGAGTTATATTGTAACTCGCTTGGTTAATCTAATTTATTCACATATTTAACCACAGTCAGCATGTAGTTGTTTTCCTCAAAGAGGCCCACTTTCCAAAACAGTTTTCAAAATGTCTGCTTTCCCCACAAGGCTCTTTGTGTTTAGTTAACCCTTTTGATGTTTGCCAGCTTCCCCCTCCTAGTTACTTATCATCTCAGCAGGCCCCGGGACTGTGGAAACCTGTTTTCATAGCATGCTCTTTGAGCCACCAATAAATCCCAAAGCTCTCCTGTATTCAGTACAGTATAGGATCTCACTTGTTTATATGGCTGCCTTTTCAAAACCTTGGGAAGCCAGAACAGACACCAGAGCGAGGGACGCCAGGCAAACCCCCCTTTTCACTGAAGAGCCTAGTATTTCTTTCCTGGAGAACACAGAAACAAGATAGGGAGCATGGTTTTTCAGGTATCTGATGACTTGGAAAACATTAATCTTGGGCATCAGCACAGTGGTTCTTATTAACTACCATTTTCTTTATTATGCAAATTGCTGGGTTTAGGAATTCAGATCAGTGTAATGAGTAATAAAAGGAGGTAACTGGGGCGCCTGACTGGCTCAGTCGAAGGGTCGAAGGGTCGGGGTTGTGAATTTGAGCCCCATGTTGGGTGTAGTTACTGAAAAATAAAACTTAAAAAAGAAAGGAGGTAACATTTACCTAAGACTGTCTCTTCCTAATGCCTCTTGGTAGTTTCATTTTCAGTTCTGGAGAAAGCTTGTGTTTACCAACCCTTTTTAAGCACTATTGTTTTTCCACATAGAAACACATTGTGGTACCCCTTCCAAATAAACTCATTTCCCTGATTGGGACCTGCACCCACCTCCAGCCTTTTTGTTTGCACATTTCCTGTAAAAATGTTGGTTTGCTCCTGCCTGATTAGCAGTGATCTGCTTTTCTTTCAGAATGGCATTTTGGGTGGGATGAGGTTGTTGCTGGCAAGATGTGTGTCCCTCTCCATCCCCAGTGTTTGAGAATCCCTTCTCTACCTTTTACATGGGTAACAAATGGGCTTATTTGTTGTGGGCTTTGCTTTCTAACCTGGTTCTCAGCTCTTGAAAATTCTGTCCAATGGAAGCGTCCAGTGCTACCAGTGTCAAGTCATTTTACACGCCGTTACCTATAAAACCGTGGAATTCAACTGGCTTCTTTCTAGACTTTGAGAACAGCTCAGGACCACTTTAAATTGGGTTAAAAACTGTTTTTCAATAATTGTAAGGTTATCAAATTACGTTTCTTGGCCATTTTTATTTTGCATTCAACAGCAAGAAAAATGTCTTGAGAAATAAAGATTAGTAAAAATGCTTATACCAATTAAATCAAAGGGCAGTTTATTAAAAAAAGAATCAAAACAGAAACTCTAAGTACCAGTGTGTACATTGTACACATTTAAATGACTCACAAGAATGAAGTTTTTTTCATATACATTAAGATCATACCACCTTGTTGTTTATCAAAAGATGTTCAAGGAGAAATCTGACTCCAAACTGCATACAAGATTGCCATCTTAAACAGACCACATTTCAAACATGCAACGACGCCACTGGTAATAAAGCTTTGGAATGGGTGTTCATTCTATTATTTGACTACAAACAGGATAGAAAGCAAGATCAGTTGAGAATTTAATCTAAAATAGAATGGAAGCTGTCATTGTCTGCACCAGCACTCCTCACTCCTCTGCTGCCATTTTCAGCAAGTACTCCTTGTCGATCTTGAAGAGTCTCCATCCCTCTTCGCTGGACAGATCAGAAGCACCTCTTCTTTTGTAGAAGTTGATAGATGGTTCATTCCATTCTGCTACCAAGAAGTGCATGCTGCTGCAGCGACATTTCATCGCAACCTGTTGTAAGGGAGAGTCAAACAAACTCGGTGACGTTTCACCTGCTTTCCAAGACCCAAATCTGATTCAGTCATTAAAATAATTCAGTAACCCTAACAAATTTGGAAACTAAACCCACCCCTCTCCCGAACCAAGATGTACCTGGCTCAGATTCTTCAGAATTTCTGATCCTATGCCAAAGCCTAAAAGAAAGAGAAGTACCGTTTAAAAAGTCATCTTTAGGACTTTAAGCCCTGTTTTCTCTTTAGGGCCCCCCCTCCCAAACTCAGCCATACCTCTATAATCACTCATTACGAAGAAGTCCTCAAGATACAACAGTTTGCCAATCCATGGGTCATAGGTAAAGTAGTACATGGCGAAACCCACAACGCTGTGTCCTGTAATAAGAGTATCACATGAGATGTGGACGAAAAGCAACCCATAAAAGTTGTAGCTGCAAAATCAGAAGCCTATCATAGGTTTTAAAAAATAGACATGCATGTATTACAGAAATAAGTAGCCACTGAATCAGGACTGTCTCCTGATTTTCATGCTAGTGCAGTCCAGGCCACTGCTGGATGATCTCACTGTTCTCAGAACATGTATTTGCAAAAAGCACACATTAGAGCTAGCTGAAGCGAGGCTAAAATCGTGGACTGGCCACACTGCAATCTGCTGGATCTCACACTCAGGAAGTGAGAATGCTTTCATTACTTGCCAGAGCAAAACTGCTATAGTCTTAAACTAAACACACACATTATTCACATCCTATTGATATACTGGTATGTTGACTTGGGAATAAGTTGGGTTTACACGGCAGTTCAGAATAGTTAATATTTGTAGTTGAGAAACTCTGCTTCCTTCAGATCAGGACATCAGGCCAAAAGTGCAACGTTTAATTTCAGAACTTGCCTTCCAATTCACAGATTTTCAATTTGCTCTCCCCAGTTTTAAGACAGAAGAAGCAGAGGTACCCAGAAACAGGTATTATGTAACATCCACATACCTCCAAAAAGTACCTCATCCCTTATGCTTTCCGTTCATTTCTTCTAGCTTGGGGAAGAGACTTCAGAAAAAAAATGAAGCACCCACCCAAACAACTTCCCCTTTTAGCTCTGTCTTCTGACCAGTCAACAGGGACCAGCAAAAAAAAAAAAATAAATAAAACAATCTGACTCCCTCATATAGGGTGTCTATAATTTCAAATGGAGGCAAAGGTTTCAAATTAAACTTTCTAGCCATTTTATAGTCCTTTGCAAACACAGGAAGAGAGTATACTGGAGTTTCTGATCTACCGTGTTTTAAGTGTGTGATAATAGGACCTTACCTCATTTATCATGATCATCTACTTTATTGTGTAAAGGATCTTTTAGTTACCTCCCCGCCCATCCATGTACACGGAAGGGCCATGTACATGGCGAAGCTAGAGACTGTAACCTGAAGATTGGGACAAATTAAAGAAAAAAATGTGATTTAACACAATTACAAAAAAGGTTACGTTAGGGTCAAACAAGAACCATTTATGAAACTGAATTACAACAAATGACATTATACCTAACTCTTCCGGGTCTCCACAGCATTCTGATACTTACTTAAACAGCTCAAACTCTTCCGGGTCTCCACAGCACTCTTGATACTTACTTAAACAGCTCTTTCAACCCTCCCTATTATTATGTGCAGCACATCTATTTTCCTTTTCCTCTGTAGTTTGAACACTGGCTATTATTTCTGGCCAATTTCTCTGTAACTTTGGCCTGTGTTGTCAGTGGTTCTACACAATAGACACTATACGTTTTATACAACACTCGGTGTTTGGCTTCCGGAAGGGGAGGGCGGTTACCTTCCGGAGACTGGTGCTCCTTGGGCACTTCTGCAACCAGGCAGTGGTAGAACGGGTGCTCTCCGAAACCATCCTCTAGTAGATCTGCAAGAAGGGGCAGCAAGAACACATAGTGATGGCCTGGGTGAAGATGACAAGTACCGGACACCCTTCCCCCACCAGCTACAGTTGCGTTACCTTTTTCAGTTAACATTACTTGCTCTTCCATGTATTCGTATTTAGCCAGTTCCTGGGGCGATGCACAGGGGAGAAAGGGAAAGAAGCAGAAAACTAAGTAAGGCCCTGACCCAACCAGCTCAGAGGGAACGGTGTGGGCGGGGCGGCGATTCGTTCCCAGAATCCTGCCCAGAGCCTCCCGGCCGAGGCTGGGGGTGGCCGGCGGACAGAGGGGGAACTGCTGGAGCCGCTCCCTACCTCCCCCCCCCCGCCCCCGCCCCAGGAGGGGCCCGGGCCTCCCGCTACCTTGATCAGCCGCAGGATGTCACTGCAGTCGGCGGCGGTGGCCGGGCGGATCACGAATTTAGCCATTTTCGTCTTTTGCTTTTCTTCCCTTTGCGGACTAGGCCCCTGTACTTGAACAGCAGGAGGAGGTGGTTCCTCATTCGTCTCCCGGGAGCGTCCTCTTCTCAGTCAGGCTGGCACCATGACCTGGCGGACCTCGGTAAGCGACGGAAAAGCCGCAGCCGATTGCGACTAAACCTGCGCGCTCTAGCGGCCGCGGGGTCCCGCTTTTTAGCGCAAAGAAGCCCCGCCTCCGGCTGTGAGGCGGAGGCACCCCGTCCAATGAGGTCGCGACCGCCCCCCTCTTCCGGGCGCCGCCTGCTCTTCCGGGCTTCCGTGTGAACCCGGCGGGCGCTGGCGGGGGCGAGGGCGGGAGCGGTGAGGTGCTTCGCGGGGCTCTCTCGGGGCGCCCTCTAGCGGCGCCTCTCAAAGCCTTCCCGGAAACCCGACATTACAGCCTGCGCGTCACCCAGGCACCTTCGCAGAAGGAAAAGGGGGAGTTCCTCTTGTGAACCCTGGGCAGTGACCTTGCTGTTTCTTCCTTGGCCGGTCGGGAAGTGAAACTCAGGAGAGCCAGCCTTGGGCAACATAGGGGTTAGAGCAGCGGTTTTCTACCCTGTGGGTTCCAAGGTCCTTTCAGGGAGTCTGTGTCAAAACTAGTTTCATAATAATAGTAAGACGTCATTGGCCTTTTTCATTCTTGCTGGAATTTTCCAGAGGCGACCTGATGTGTGTGTGATGAAGTCATTGCTCTGATGACTAATGTAATGTGTGCTTGTATATTCTTATGTTTTCTAAAATTTCCTAAGGTAAACTATCTGGATTCCTCAATAATTTTTCTTTCATACTTGTAATTTTTAGAGTTAGCACACTGTTTTCTTTCTTATTTTTTTCCTTCTTATTCTTTGTTAAATCTCTGGTCTTCCTTGTGGCAACACTCTCCTGCCTGAGGAACACTCTTCACAATTCAGTAAAGATCTGCTTTCGAAAAATTTTCTACTTTGCTTGTCTAAATATGTCTTCAATTCATCTTAAAATTCTTGAAGGATTTATTTCACTGCTTAAAGAATTTGAGGTTGGAAGTTATTTTCTTTCAGCATAGCAATGATGTCAGATTATCTTCTGGCTTCCATTGCTGTTGACAGTTGCCGTAATCCCTACCTGCTCCATCTTCTGTGCTTCTTTTAATCCCTTTTCTTTAACTTTTTATTTGGAAATAATTACAGATTTACAGAATGTGATGACTTTGCTCTGGTGATTAAAGGAATGTGTGCTTGTGTATTCTTATGTTAATAGAATTTTCAAAAGTGGGCTTTTTGGATTCTTCAGTGATTTTTAAATGTCCTGGGAACAAAATGTTTGAGAACAGTTGAATTAGAGTATAGCTATTTCTTGATTGTACCCACTGGAACCAGTATTCAAGCATCTTGCAGATACAGTTTTTCTTTTACAACCCACCATCCCAGACAGAGCTCCTGAGGGCTTGCTTTGGCCCCCCTGCCAGGGTTCCAGGATGAGTCAAAGCATGAAAGGGGCCCACAGCATTCTCAGTCGGTAGAATGAGAGGTGGACTATCTCCAGATGACCCCGCAAAACATTCAACAAGTGATTCTCTGCCTTTGCTAGCAATATCCTGTATGTAAAAAAGAAAGCAAAAGTAGGCTCTTTGTTACCCTTCCCACCCTCTGGGGATGTTATGCATAGTGAGTCACCCGGGAGTTTATGAAATGTCTTTCCCAAAGATCTTTAAAAATAGCATTTATTCTCATCTGCCTAAGCCACTTCAGGTAGTATCTTTCCTGACACCATGACACATGGATGACCATTCATAGGCCCTTCCCTACTCTGTTTTGGATCTAACTTGTGGGAGGAGCTAGGAGAGCGTGTTGCCTTTGTGCGTACTGATAACAGTAAATTAGACCTCCGTGACTAAGCACTAATGGTAGCTGCTTCGTTGAAGCAATAGCAAGGCTGTTTTCAGTTTGGGCTGCTTAGTTTTTCAGAATAATGATTGTTTCATTAAAATTCGTTTTATTTTTTCCTATGTATTCTATTTTTCCAGTTTAAATTTCATGCTTTTATGTTCCACTTTGCCATTATGGCAAGAAGAGCCTATCCTTTTTTTTTCAAGATTTTATTTTTTAAGTAATCTTTCCACCCAACCTGGGGCTTGAACTCAAAACCCCAAGAGTGAGAGTCACACGCTCCACCAACTGACCCAGCCAAGTGCCCCAAGAAGAGCCTATTATGAAAGGCAGATGGCTAAAAAAACAAACCCCAGAAACAAAAGCAACTCATTGTGTTTGTGCACATGTAGAAGCTTAGAACTGTAAGAAATTTGAATTTTCTTATGGTGGTGAACCAAGTTAGGCTTTTCCATTGTCAGGAATAGATACAATAGATGACTGAAGTTACTCTTGATACTGGAATTTATATTTAAAACTGCATAAAAAGGGATTAACTGGAAAACTGATTTCGTTAATGAGTCAACACATCAACGATACTTACTGAGTCTTGTGCTACTTACTTGGGAATTATAAAGGAGGATTAAGTTTTGAAACCAGCCCTCAGGGCATACAGTTTATCTTTAGAGATACGTGTGTATGTAGTTTACTACAACAGAATTTAAGCTTTGTGAGAAAGAGAATTCCTATAAAACTAAGGAGGTCTTAGTTTGGGTGGAGTAGGAGGAAGGGAAACCGCCAAGGCACCTTGTGGGTGTTTTACATTCATTGTCTCATTTGATCTTTACAGCTGCCTTGTGAAATAGGTGATGTTAACTCCATCTTTACAACTGAGAAAATTGGAGGCTCTGAAGGGTTACAAAATTGCCAAAGCTAGGAAGTGGTAGAGGTAGGTAAGAAGGAATTAGGTTGCTTTCCATGCCAAAGTGGAGCTGTCCAAGCTGCCCTTTTAAACTGTTATGGAAGGTGTCAGGGTTTTTTTCTGTTTATAAAGGTAATATATATTCATTAAGAAAATTGGAAAATGGCAGAAATACAAAAAGTTAATAAAAATAATACTGTTAAAAAATAATCCTGTTAGTAGGTTGATTTCCTTCCTGTCTTTTTTTTTTATGTACACATATACATGCAGGGCTGATACTCAGTTGGTATATACAGTGTAGTAGATTTAAAATGGCCACAGATTCATCGCAGCTCCTCTTATCAAGAGGTAGAGTCCATTTCCTCACTCCTTGAATCTGGACTGGCTTTGTGTGTTGCCTTGACCAATAGAATGCAGTAGAAGTGGTGATAGACAACTTCTAAGCCAGACCTCAAAAGATCTTAAAGCTTCTGCTCACGCCCTCTTGGAACACTGCTGCCACCATATAAGGAAGCTTGAGCCAGCGTCCTTGAGGAGAAAAGACCTCACGAAGAGAGGGGTCCAGCTGGTAGCCAGCACCAACTGCAAGATACATTAAGTGAGACCATCTTGGGTCATCTAATTCCAATTGAGCTGCCAGGTGATTGTAGTCATACCAGTGACCCTCGGTAAAACCAACAGAATAACCGCCTAGCTGATCGCGGACTGCATTATCAACTCACAGAATCATGAGCCAATAAAATGGTTGTTTAAAGCTACTAAATTTTGGGGTGGTTTGTTATACAGCAAAGGCTAACTGAAACTAGATGGCCACTTTGGTTGTTTACATCTGGTTTCCATTATGATTGGTCGTAGTGTCAGTTCTGACTGGTCTGTGCTTTTTTGCTGTACCTTTAAAAATATTTAAAAAATTATCTCTGTGTGTATGTGTGTAATAATAAATTAGTATCCTATAACTGTAATTTCTAGCCTTCAGAGTAGTGTAGTGGCTTCTTAGCTACCACAACTTTGGAATTGGATTCCCCATCTGTGTGATTGTGTCATTTCTTAACCTTGTTAAGTCACCATTTCTTTGTCTATAATGAGTAAATAATAAGAATATCCTTAATATGGTTACTTGTTGTGGGAATTAAATGAGGTAATACATATAAAGTGCTCAGCATAGCACCTGGCCTGTTAGCTTTATTACTATTAACATTTGTAGTGTATTTTTCCATGTCATTAAGTATATTTAAGTTTTTTTTAAAAATGTAATGGCTTCTTAGAGTTCAGTTCTTTGCAATTTATTTTACCATTCTTTTGTTGAAGATTTGGATTTTTTTTCAATGGTAAATAATGCTTTGATGAACATCTTTCCATCTGAGTTTGGCCTGGGTTTCAGGTTCCTCATTACACAAAAGTATAATTTGAGATGACTCTCCAGATGTGCTTGCTGTAGCTCAAAGTATCTAAATTTTGAATAACATCTGACATCTGTATTCCACAGGTCATAATACTCGGGATAGACTAGAGTTTGGGTCTTCCCTGGGGGGGGGGTTTCTTGCTACATGTGGGTGACATCCTTTAGGAATGATCAATAAAAACAACTAGCCCCAGGAAAACACTCTGTTTTGGGCCAGGATTTTCTTTTCTTTTTCTATACCTTTTCTTTATTTGAGAAATTATACGTTAGGACCTGGAAATCTGTTTCCTCTTTAGGGGTGGACCATCAAAAGTGTAAGAATTCTCTTTGTAAATGTAAAGTATTATGTTACTTTAGGCTGTAGTTAAGAGGCTGGTCAGTAGTAAGTAAGATATTAATCAGGACTCTTGTTTGCAAGTGATAGTACCTGATCCTAACTAGTTTAGGCAAAAAGGGGATTCCCTGCTCACCACAAGGAGCACAGGTATGACTGGAACCAGGACTTTGTGGTACAGTCTAAAATATACTGAACAAGAGGAAAGATCAGGGCTTGTAATGGACAGCTAGTTGTTTCCCAGAAAAGCATCTTCTGCTTTTGAATAATTATTTTCCCCTTACACCCAAATAGATGGTTCTCCTTGGCGGTGGTGGGAGTGCTGCCAATCAGAGCACGCCACCTGCTTTGTAAATATTGTGATCCAAGCCACGCCAGTCAGTGTCTTTTCTCACTGGCACCAAGAAAGTCCTTTCCTTTCTGCTGCACATCTGGGGAGACGTGGAGGTCTGAGGCAATGACTTTGACCTGCCAGGGAAGACTGAGCACGTTTGAGTTTCTGGCTTGGCTTAGCCACAGATGGGATGGCCTGCATGCTTCCAACCACACCCATGGCATACTTCTGTCCATTTCACACCCCCCATCCCCAGCTACTACCACTTTACACACTTGTAAGGAAAAAGGGAACCAAATGGTCAGAAAGTCTCCATTCCATTCACTTCACAAAGAAGTGGAGATAAGAATCTCCTTGGCCAAAGAGAAAGGTTGGGAGTGGTAGATACTGTTCAGGAACATGCAGAAATAGGAGCGATCATACTTGAAATCCCATGGATGTGCCAAGTTCTGCTTGTTTCTGACCCTTGCCACAGGGAATGCCTATAACAAACCGAAGAACGAGAGGTTGTATCATTAGGTTGAGGCAGAGACATCCCGGTGTTAATAATGAGTTATCCCAAGCCGCCCTATGTATTTGTAAGATGAAATCTATAAATTTACCATCCTAGTCTAAACCTATCCCAGGCTGTTACTGTTGCATTCTATGGGGCTCTCACTGAAGATCATAAAGAATTATGGTAGATAAAGACCATCAAGACCCTGGGGTCGAACTTTAAGACATGTGATCATGACTCTTTTTTCCCTTTCTTGGCAGTTGTTTAAAATCTGCAGCAATTGCCTCCTGCAAGATACAGAGGCTGAGTGACTTTCAAGCAAAGATGTGGACATATTCCAAGTCTCTGAATGTTTATGACTGAAGACTGGTTTTGGCCCAGGGTCATTACTGTCCACCATGAACCATTTTTATTTCAGGGTTCCCCAGTAGCAAGGCAGTTATTTGGAAGCAAATTTTTTATATCATCCCCTTTGTATTAGTTATCTTTTGCCATATAACAAATGACCACAAACATAGTGGATTACATTACCTACATGTATTATTGCAGTTTCTGTAGGTTGGGAGTCCAGGCATGGCTTAGCTGGTTCCTCTACTCAAGGCATCAGCCAGGCTGAGTTCTCATGTGGGAGTATGGCCAAAGAAGAATCCACACTTGCAAGCTCAAGTTTTTGGCATTTGTAGAATTCATTTCCTTGACTGAGGATGTTGGATTCTTACTGGCTGTTGGTGGAGACCACCTGTGATTTCTAGAAGCTGGGAACCACCATTTTGCTTTGTGACTCTATGAGTTTAACTATGTTAGATGCCTCATGTAAGTGAATCATATACTGTTTTTTTTTACGACTGGCTTATTTCACTTACTATAATGTCCTCCAGCTTTCTCCATGTTGTAGCCTATGATAAAACTTCCTTCTTTTTAAAAGTTGAATAATATTCCATTGTATGTATATCCCACATTTCTTTTTCTATCTGCAAAGTTTCACAAATTTTATTTTCTTAAGTCTTTATTTAAATTCAAGTTAGCTAACATACAGTGTGATATTAGTTTCAGGTGTGCAATATCGTGATTCAACACTTCTGTACATCACCCGGTGCTCATCATGACATGTGCCCTCCTTAATCCCCCTCACCTGTTTCACCCATCCCCCCCCCCCCCGCCTCCCCTCTGGTAGCCAGCAGTTTGTTCTCTACAGTTAAGAGTCTGTTCTTTGGTTTCTCTCTCTCTCTCTCTCTTTCTCTTCCCTCTTTGCTCATTTGTTTTGTTTCTTAAATTCCACCATGAGTGCAATTGTATATGCCACATTGATTGTCATTTAGGTGGCTTCCACTTTCTGGCTCTTATGAATAATGGTACAGTGAACATAGGTGTACAAATACCTTTTCAAGATCCTGTTTTCAATTCTTTAGGATTTATACCCAGAAATGGGATTGCTAGATCATGTGGTATTTCTATTTTTAATTTTTGAGGAACCTGTACACCGTTTTCCATAGAGGCTGCACCATTTTACATCCCCACCAACGGTGCATGGGGGTTCTGTTTTCTCCACATCTGCACCAATGCTTGTTATTTTCCGGGTTTTATTTTTGTTTTCGTTTTTTGGGGGATAGTGGTCATCCTAACAGGTGTGAGGTGATACCTTACTGGGATTTGTATGTGCGGTTCTCTGATGATGAGTGATGTTGAGCATCTTTTCATATGCTTGTTGGCCATTTGTATATCTTTATTGGAGAAATGCTCATTTAAGTTCTTTGGCCATTTTTAAACAGGTTATTTGTTTTTTATGATTGAGCTGTAGGAGTTCATTCTGTATCCTGGATATTAACCTTTTATCAGATACACAATTTGCAGATATTTTCTCCCATTCCTTAGGTTGCCTTTTCACTCTGTTGATTGTTTCCTTTGAGGTACAGATATTTTTAAGTTTGATGTAGTCCCATTTGTCTAATTTTGCTTTTGTTGCCTGGCAAGAGAGGGTTTTACATAATGTAACATAATCATGGGAGGGGCACCTTATCACCCTTACCATAGTCTCTTGGTTAAAAGCAAGTCACAGGTGCGGCCCATACACAAGTGGAGAGGGGCACACAAAAGCGTACGCAACAGGAGGCAGGATCATGGAGGCCACCTTGAGGTCAGTCTGCATTTAAAGGTAAGGAAAAGCCTATTTTTTATTTAACATTTAACAAACATTTATTAAGGTCTGTTTCCTGCCAAGCACTGTGCTTGGGGACTATGACATAAAGGTGGCATAGTCCCTACTCTCCAGGGGCCCACAGTTGAACATTACCGGTTCTAGTTATGGATGGAAGAGATCCAGCCTCCTAGAGAAAAGGGACAGGAACAATCAGAACTTAGGGGGCCGATACTCAGTTTGTCAGCCATTCAGTGTCCCCTTCCCCCCTAGGCCACCTTCCGTCTCTCCCCTTCTGAGGTCCTGTCTGAAGGGAAAACTACTGCCAACCACTCAGCTCAGGGATCAAGGCTCTAACTCCTCATAAATACTTAGGACCTGCAAAGTGCAGTCAGCCATCCTTAGGCCTCCCAAAGTATCAGCTCTTTGAATCTGGGTATGGAGGTTACTCGGGAAGAAGATCATAGGAAATAATTGCCTGTTAGTGCACAACGTATAAGACACCCCCTCTTTTCCCTATGGCCCCTGGGTACATGCAATAGATTTTCAAGTTCAGAATCCAGCTTACCAATCTTTGTACCATTCATAAACGGGCAATTAAGTGTTAACTGTGAATCCAAGAAAATAGAGGATACTTCAAAGAAGGAAGGGCAAGGGAGTGAACTCCACCCAAGCAGCGTCTATCTGACTTGAGGAACAAGGAACAGACCCATGTTCTGGCCCCGATGCGAGTGGATGTTGGGCATATTGTGCTAGAGACAACAAAGGTTATTACCTGAGAACTGATTCTGGAGGTAGAGGATAAGGGGGTGAGTCATTCCTTTTGAAGTGATGATGGAGGTTGGAGGAGTAAAAGAAGATCAAAAAGGGATCCAGGGGGCGCCTGGGTGGCACAGCGGTTAAGCGTCTGCCTTCGGCTCAGGGCGTGATCCTGGCATTATGGGATCGAGCCCCACATCAGGCTCCTCTGCTATGAGCCTGCTTCTTCCTCTCCCACTCCCCCTGCTTGTGTTCCCTCTCTTGTTGGCTGTCTCTATCTCTGCCGAATAAATAAATAAAATCTTTAAAAAAAAAAAAGGGATCCAGGACCATAGGATTGAGAGAACTGTGATACATTTTAAGGTCTCCTTAAAAGATTAATTATGGGAGGGTGCTATAGGAGAGGAAGAAATAAGATATGCAACTAGCATTTCTTAGTGCCTATTATGAGTGTCATGCCTTGCTTGACATTTTACAGATGTGATTTCATTTAGTCTTAATTACTCTGTATTATAACTTATTTTCTTTTACATATGCTCTGTTTTGTCATCTAGATTTTATTAAATTAAAAAGATATTTGTTGTTATTCTAAAAAAATAGTTAATTATACATTTCCATTACAGAACTTCAGAGAAAACTGGAATGAAATCAGCCATTTAAATAAAGCCAGCCTGGGTGACTACAATGTGGAATAATAAGGTTTTTTTCTTTAAAGTTCTCCAACCTCTACTGTTGCGATTTCTGTCATCATAGAAACACAGAATGATAGTGGTTCACTAGTACAAATTTCTCATCTAATAGCTAAGAAAACTGAAGCTTAGAGAGGGTAAAGTACTTGTCCAAGGTCACATAGCTAGAAGGTGGCAGAATCAGAAATACAACTCAGGTCTCCTGATTCTAAGTCAAGAGATCTTTTACTATACCTCATAGATCTTGTAGCAAAAAGTGGAATATTAAAAAAAAACAGTGTATTAAATACTGTCCTGAGGCTGGAGCTCAGGCAGGTAACTGTGAACATTCTACACATTTGGTCCACTTCTCACAAATTAAGTTTCACTAGCACATGCCTTATTTTAATTACAGCAAAGAATGCTTGGTCTTGACAGTTCCTCTTCTCAATTTCTTCCTTTTCCTAAGCCTTCCTCCTTTGCCTTGTGCCCCTGCTCCCTGTCCCAAGGATGGGACTGATAAGCAGGACTCTGCAGTATGGATCAGGAACACCTACAGGCTGAGACAAGTAAACAATCAACTTGCTAGGATCTGTGTTACCCTAAGAGGCTGCAAACAGCTGCTCCCATCCAGACTTCTTCACAGGAGAATTCCAGAGGCCCCAGGACTTTGTGTTCATGGAGGAGTCCCCTCTGAACATCTTGCCAGTGAATCTGGGGCATGACACTATCATTGTTCTTTCTGAGATGAGTGCTAGCCCAGTACTTTGAAAATGGTCCATAGCTCTTCATTCATGTTATTCCCTTCTAGATAGAGTACACACTCATCATCTGACAGGAGGAGTGAGTTTTTCCATCCAAGCAAGTGACTTAGAGAATGCCAACCTGTTGACGTGAAACCAAAGGGCAATTGGCTCAGTAAGTACTTTTTTTTTTTAAGATTTTATTTATTTATTCGACAGAGACAGAGACAGCCAGCGAGAGAAGGAACACAAGCAGGGGGAGTGGGAGAGGAAGAAGCAGGCTCATAGCGGAGGAGCCTGATGTGGGGCTTGATCCCATAACACCAGGATCACGCCCTGAGCCAAAGGCAGACGCTTAACTGCTGTGCCACCCAGGCGCCCCAATAAGTACTTTTAAAAAAAAAGTTTATTTATTTATTTTTAGTAATCTCTACACCCAACATGGGACTTAAACTCACAAGCTGAAGATCAAGAGTTGCATGCTTCTCCAACTGAAGCCCCTCAGAAAGTACTTTTTGGAAGATGGAGCTGAATGCACTGTGTGGCAGCAAAAGCAGGAAGTTTTGAGGCCAGGCAGAACTAGAGGCAAATTCCAGTGCTGCCAGTTACCAGTTGTGTGATTTTGGATGAGATTCTTGAATCTCAGTGTGCTTTTCTGTAACGTAGAGTCAGATAGTTTCCTCCTCCTATGGCTGTAAATATCAAATAGTGTTGTAAAAACCCTTTATAGAGTGCTTAGAATAAAGTAGGTACCCTCTAAATGTCTATTCCTTTCTGTCTAGCTGGTGATATAAGAAATATAACAATTTTGGATTAGGAAGAATAATTGTGAGTGGTCCAATAAGGAGAGAGAAGGATTTATCTCTAAACACATTTTTATTCTACCCTTGTGCAGGATCATTCTCTTATTTCACGAAGCTTTGACCTTCCTCATGTATCATAGTTGTGCAGTGATTCTGTTAACATTGGCCAACCAATGTGGCTTGCCCCAGTGGTCATAGAATCAAGAATCATTACAGAGGCTGAATAACCAGTATTATAATCCCTATTGTACTCTGACTGGAGTATTTTATCTGCCTGGCCTGACATCATGTAGACAATGTTCAATCCAGAACACATCCCCAGGATAAATTATTTACATCTCTGTCTCACTTTAGAAGTGGGCCTCATCCATAACCTGATTAATATTCAACTATAAACCAAAGCTGGAGATTTTTTTTAAAAAGAAGCAGCTTAGTGAAAATGGGAGAAAATGTTGAAAAGGCCATTATGCAGAACATATTAATTCACACAACTTTTTCCTTTCTCCTTTTTACAGGTGTTTTACCTGTACAGGTATTTTACCTGTAAAATAGGTAGAAGGAAATTATGCAGTTACAGTGCTTAGAATCTTGGCAGGACAGCAGACAGAACAATTTCCCAGACTTTCTTTTCAGTACCTGGTCTCTGAAACCATGGTTAAAAAGAAAAAGGTGTTAATGAGCTGTGAATAGTGGTTAAGCACTCTTAATTTACCTTTAGCAACATGTTAACAATGAAACACAATGTACAGTTTTGTAATTCTCTTGTTCAACTTCCAGATTATTCCAAATTCATTGGAATAATACATATCCAAGAATTTCAGTGAACCCCAAGCAGCATAAACACAAACCACACCAAGGTACTACAGTATTAAATTTCTAAAGACCAGTGATAAAGGGAAAATCTTAAAGATGAGATTAATCACTGGTTTGTCATAAAAAATAATGCAAACCAGAAGATGGTGGAACATCTTTAAAGCATTACAAGAAAAACATTGTCAGTCTAGAATTTTATATGCAGTGAAAATAGTTCTTCAAAGATGAAGGCAAAATAAAG
This sequence comes from Ursus americanus, assembly GCF_024610735.1. Taxonomy (NCBI): domain Eukaryota; kingdom Metazoa; phylum Chordata; class Mammalia; order Carnivora; family Ursidae; genus Ursus; species Ursus americanus. The sequence goes on from NC_142164.1 coordinate 103,598,670, forward strand.
ACATTTCAGTTGAGCCAAAGCCAAGAGAATTCATCACTAGTGAACTTCTACTACAAGAAATGCTAAAGGAAGTTCTTCAGGCTGAAGGAAAAGGATACCAGATGGACACATGAATTTACACAAAGGAATGAAGAATAAATATGGTAAATATGTGAGTAACATAAAAGACATTTTTCTTGTTTTTTAAATATCTTTAAAAGAGAATTAACTGCTTAAAGTACAAATAATAACAGTATATTATGGGATTTATAACATTTATAGAGGTAGAATGTATGAGCACAACAGCAGAAAGAATGGGGGAGATAGGGTGCAAGTATATCGTTAAAAGATTCTTACATTGTATGTCAAATGCTGTAACATGCACAGGTAGATGGTGATAAGTTAAAGATGCGTATTGTAAAGCTTAGAGCAACTACTAAAAAAATTTAAAAGGTGTGGCTAATTTGTCAATAGAGGAGATGGGATGGACTCATAAAAAATAATCCAAGAGAAGACCGGAAAAGAGGGAAAAAAGAACAAAGAACAAATAGGACAAATTTAAATATAGGACTACTGTTGTTCCTCTATCAGGTAAGAAACCGCCAAAGGAAAAGCCTGAAACATCTTGTTTTTACCTCTTGAAACTGGAATGAGATAAAGAATAAATAAGTAAATGTGATATCCAGACTCCCACAAATGGAATTCTATAGCTTTTGTTAATGATAACATCAACTACATTCTGATTCCTTCAGCACTGAAATAAATTGTTTATCTCAATAAAAGATTATTTTGTTTCAGAAATGCCACAACCTGGCATGAGTTGGAAAGATTTGAAAGAACAGGGAAAGGAGTGCTGGGAAAGGAGACCTGAGGTACTCAGTGCTGTGACAGTTGGGGTGATTGCATGATTGGGGTAGTAGAATTAGAAATGAGTGAAGTTAGGGTAGCCTCTGAAAGTGAAACTTGAAATCAAGTAGAGATATTCAAAATGTGTCCCACACCAGTTAATATTTTACTATAAACTGATTGAATGTATTAATGCACCTAAAGAGAGGTGATATATCTTAAAATGAACTTGATCATTTTATCAATTAGGAATGCTTTTAACTACAGCTAACAGAAGAACCTATTTATAGTGTTTAAGTCATAGAAATTTAATGTAATTTTAATTTTAATTCTAGTTAGTTAACATATAGTGTAATATTGGTTTCAGGAATAGAATTTAGTGATTCATCGCTTACATACAACACCCAGTGTTGATCCCAACAAGTGCCCTCCTTAATACCCATCCTTCATTTAGCCCATTCCCTATGAACTTCCTTCCATCAACCTTCAGTTTATTCTCTGTAGTTGAGTCTCTTATGGTTTGCTTCCCTCTCTCTTTTCTCCCCCTTCCCATATGTTTATTTGTTTTGTTTCCTAAATTCCACATGTGAGTAAAATCATATAGCATTTGTCTTTGACTGACTTAATTCACTTAACAATACACTCTAGCTCCATCCACATTGCTGCAAATGGCAAGATTTCATTCTCTTTGATGGCTGAGTAATATTCCATTGTATATATATATATATATACCACACCTTCTTTATCCATTCATCAGTTGATGGACACCTGGGCTCTCTCCATAATTTGCCTATTGTTGATAATACTGCTATCAGCATTGGGGTACACATACCCCTTCAAATCTGTATTTTTGTATCCTTTGGGTAAATATCTACTAGTGCAATTGCTGGATCATAGAGTAGTTCTATTTTTAACTTAAAAAAAAAAAGATTTTATTTATTTATTTGTCAGAGAGAGAGAGCAAGCACAAGAGTAGCAGGCAGAGGCAGAGGCAGAGGGAGAAGCAGACTCCCCGCTGAGCAAGGAGCCTGATGAGGGATTCAATCCCAGGACCCTGGGATCATGACCTAAGCTGAAGGCAGACACTTAACCAACCGAGCTACCCAGGCGTCCCTACTTTTAACTTTTTGAGGAACTTCTATACTGTTCTGCAGAGTGGCTGCACCAGTTTGCACTCCCACCAACAGTGTAAGAGAGTTCCTCTTTTTCCGCATCCTCGCCAGCATCTGTTGTTTCCTGTGTTGTTAATTTTAGCCATTCTGATGGGTGTGGTGTGGTATCTCATCATAGTTTTGATTTGTACTTGCCTGATGCTGAGTAATGTTGAGCATCTTTTCATGTGTCTGTTAGCCATCTGGATGGTTTCTTTGGAAAAATGTCAATTGATGACTTCTGCCCATTTTTAAATTGGATTATTTGTCTTTTGGGTGTTGAGTTTGATAAGTTCTTTATATATTTTGGACACTAACCCTTTATCAGATATGTCATTTGCAAATATTTTCTCCCATTCCATAGGCTGCCTTTTAGTTTTATTGATTGTTTCCTTTGCTGTGCAGAAACTTTTTATCTTGATGAAGTCCCAATAGTTCATTTTTGCATTTGTTTCCCTTGCCTCTTTTGTTGTCTGATTGCTGAGGCTAAGACTTGCAGTACTATGTTAAATAGTAATGGTGAGAGTGGACAGACATCCTTGTCGTGTTCCTGACCACAGAGGAAAAGCTCTCAGTTTTTCCCTGTTGAGGATGATATTAGCTGTGGGTCTTTCATACATGGCTTTTATGATGTTGAGGTATATTCCATCTATACCTACTTTGTTGAGGGGTTTTATCAAGAATGGATGCTGTACTTTGTCAAATGCTTTTTTGCGTCTATTGAGAGGATCATATAGTTCTTATCCTTTCTTTTATGGATGTGGTATATCATGTTGATTGATTTGTGAATATTGAACCACCCCTGCAGCCCAGGAATAAATCCCATTTGATCTTGGTGAATAATTATTTTAATGTACTGTTGGATTCAGTTTGCTAGTATTTTATTGAGAATTTTTGCATCCATGTTCATCAGGGTTATTGGCCTGAAATTCTCTTTTTTAGTGGGGTCTTTGTCTTGTTTTGGAGTCAAGGTAATGCTGGCCTCGTAGAATGAGTTTGGAAGTTTTCCTTCCATTTCTATTTTTTTGGGACAGTTTGAGAAGAATAGGTATTAACTCTTCTTTAAATGTCTGGTAGAAGGGCACCTGGGTGGCACAGTTGGTTAAAACATCTGGCCCTTGGTTTTGGCTCAGTTTTGATTTCAGGGTCATGAGATTGAGCCCTGTGTCAGGCTCCGTGCTCAGTGGGGAGTCTGCCTGAGTTTCTTTCTCTCCCTCTTCCTCGGCCCCTCCCCCCACTTGCACACTCTCTCTTTCTCTCTGTCAAATAAATTAATAAATCTTAAAAAAACATAGATGTCTGGTACAATTCCCCTGGGAAGCTATCTCGCCCTGGACTTTTGTTTATTGGGAGAGTTTTGATTACTGATTCAATTTCCTTGCTGGTTATGGGTCTGTTCAAATTTTCTATTTCTTCCTGTTTCAGTTTTAGTAATATATATGTTTCTAGGAATTTATCCATTTCTTCTAGGTTGTTCAATTTGTTGGCATGTAGTTTTTCATAATTCACTTATAATTGTGTGTATTTCTGTGGTGTTGGCTTTGATCTTTCCTCTTTCATTCATGATTTTACTTATTTGGGTCCTTTTCTTTTTGGTACATCTGGCTAGGGGGTTATCGATTTTATTAATTCTTTCAGAGAACCAGCTCTTAATTTCATTGATCTGTTCTCCTGCATTTTGTTTGCTTCTATATCATTTATTTCTGCTCTAATTTTTATTATTTCTTTTCTTCTGCTGGCTTTAGGCTTTATTTGCTGTTCCTTTTGTAGCTCCTTTAGGTGTAAAGTTAGGTTGTATATTTGAGACTTTTCTTACTCCTTGAGGTAGGCTGTATTGCAGTATACTTCCCTCCCACTGCCTTTGCTGTGTCCCAAAGGTTTTGGACTCTCGTGTTTTCATTTTCGTTTGCTTCCATGTATATTTTAAATTCTTAAATGTCCTGGTTAACCCATTCGTTCTTTTATTTAAAGATTTATTTATTTTGGAGAAGGGGAGGGGCAGAAGGAGAAGGAGAGAGAATCTTCAAGCAGACTCCCCACTGAGCGCGGAGCCCAACACGGGGCTTGATCTTACAACCCTGAGATCATGACCTGAGCCAAACCAAGAGTTGGATGCTCAACTGACTGAGCCACTTAGGTGCCCCACCCATTCATTTTATAGTAAGATGTTCTTTAACCTTCATGTATTTGTGGTCTTTTGAAATTTTTTCTTGTGGTTGACTTCAACTTTCATAGCACTGTGGTCTGAAAATTTGTATGGTATGATTTAAATCCTTTTATACTGGTTGAGGCCTGATTTGTGACCCAGTATGTAATCTATTCTGGAGAATGTTCCATGTTTACTCAAAAATAATGTGTATTCCTCTGCTTTAGGATGAAATTTGCTGAATATATCTGTTAAGTCCATCTGGTCCAGTGTGCCATTAAAAGTCATTGTTTCCTTGTTGATTTTCTGCTTAGATGATCTGTCCATTGTTGTAAGTGGGGTGTTAAAGTTCCCTACTACTATTGTATTATTATCAATGAGTTTCTTTATGTTTGTTATTAACTGATTTATATATTTGGATGTTCCCAAGTTGGGGGCATAAATATTTATAATGTTAGATCTTTTTGGATAGATCCCTTAATTATGATATAATGACCTTCTTCATCCCTTGTTACAGTCTTTAGTCTAAAATCTAGTTTGTCTGATATAAGTATGGCTACTCTGGCTTTCTTTTGATGTCCATTAGCATGATAGATGGTTCTCTATCCCCTCACTTTCAATCTGCATATGTCGTTAGGTCTAAAATGAGTCTCTTGTAGACAGCATATTGATGGGTTTTGTTTTTTTTTAATCCATTCTTATACCCCATATCTTTTGACTGGAGCATTTAGTCCATTTAACAAGGGTGATTATTGAAAGGTATGAATTTAGTGCCACTATGTTACTTGTAAAGTCGGTGTTTCTGGTCACGTTCTCTGTTCCTTTCTATTCTTTGTTGCTTTTGGTCTTTTTTTCCCCCTCCACTCAAAGAGTCCCCTTTAATATTTCTTACAGGGCTGGTTTATTGATCATGAATTCCTTTAGTTTTTGTTGGTCTGGGAAACTCTTTATCTTTTCTTATATTCTGAATGATAGCCTTGCTGGATAAGGGATTCTTGGCCACGTATCTTTCCCATTCAGCACGTTGAATATATCCTGTCATTCTCTTCTGGTCTGCCAAATTTCTGTGGTCAGATCTCCTGGGAACCTGGTTTGTCTTCCCTTGTGGGTTAAGCACTTTTTTTTCCCCTTGCTGCTTTCAGGATTATTTCCCAAAAGCAATTTGCTCAAATAAAACTTCTGCTCCCTTTTCTTTCTCTTGTTCCTCTGGGACTCCTACGTATGAGTGTTATTACTCTTTAAGGAGTTGCTGAGTTCCTTAAGTCTACATTTGTGATCTAATAACTTCCTCTCCCTCTTTTTTCAGCTTCATTATTTTCCATAATTGTATCTTCTGTATCACTGATTTATACCTCTACTTTATCCATCCCATTGTCATTGCATCCATTTGGTTTTGCATCTCGGTTATAGCATTTTTAATTTTGGCCTGACTAGTTTTTAGTTCTTTTATCTCTGTGGTAAGGGATTCTCTAGTGTCTTCTTTGCTTTTCTCAAGCCCAGCTAGTATCTTTATGGTTATTGTTTTCAGTTCTAGTTCGGACATCTTACTCGTATATGTATTCATTTTTTTTTATTTTAATGTTTTTTTTATTATATTATGTTAGTCACCATACAGTACATCCCTGGTTTCTGATGTAAAGTTCGATGATTCATTAGTTACGTATAACACCCAGTGCACCATGCAATACGTGCCCTCCTTACTACCCATCACTGGTCTATCCCATTCCCCCACCCCCCTCCCCTCTGAAGCCCTCAGTTTGTTTCTCAGAGTCCATAGTCTCTCATGCTTCATACTCCCTTCTGATTATCCCCCCTTTCTTTATCCCTTTCTTCCCCTACCGATCTTCCCAGTTCTTATGTTCCATAGATGAGAGAAATCATATGATAATTGTCTTTCTCTGCTTGACTTATTTCACTTAGCATTATCTCCTCCAGTGCCGTCCATGTTGCAGCAAATGTTGAGAACTTGTTCTTTCTGATAGCTGAGTAATATTCCATTGTATATATGGACCACAACTTCTTAATCCAGTCATCTGTTGAAGGGCATCTCGGTTCCTTCCACAATTTGGCTATTGTGGCCAATGCTGCTAGGAACATTGGGGTGCATATGGCCCTTCTCTTCACTACGTCTGTATCTTTGGGGTAAATACCCAGTAGTGCAATGGCTGGGTCATAGGGTAGCTCAATTTTTAACTTTTTAAGGGACCTCCACACTGTTTTCCAGAGTGGCTGTACCAACTTGCATTCCCACCAACAATGTAGGAGGGATCCCCTTTCTCCACATCCTCTCCAGCAATTGTTGTTTCTTGCCTTGTCCATTTTTGCCATTCTTACTGGCATAAGGTGGTATCTCAGTGTGGTTTTGATTTGAATTTCCCTGATGGCTAATGATTTTGAACATTTTTTCATGTGTCTGTTAGCCATTTGTAGGTCATCATTGGAAAAGTGTCTGTTCATATCTTCTGCCCATTTTATGATTCGTTTATTTGTTTCTCGTGTATTGAGTTTGAGAAGTTCTTTGTAGATCTTGGATACCAGTCTTTTATCTGTAGCATCATTTGCAAATATCTTCTCCCATTCCGTGGGCTGCCTCTTACTTTTTTTGACTGTTTCCTTGGCTGTGCAGAAGATTTTTATCTTGATGAAGTCCCACAAGTTCATTTTATCTTTTATTTCTCTTGCCTTTGGAGATGTGTCATGAAAAAGGTTGCTTTGGCCGATGTCGTAGAGGTTGCTGCCTATGTTCTCCTCTAGGATTTTGATGGATTCCTGTCTCACATCGAGGTCTTTCGTCCATTTGGAGTTTATCTTTGTGTATGGTGTGAGAGAGTGGTCAAGTTTCATTCTTTTGCATGTAGCTGTCCAGTTTTCCCAGCACCATTTATTGAAGAGACTGTCTTTTTTCCACTGGATGTTTTTTCCTGCTTTATCAAAGATTAGTTGCCAAAAGAGGCGAGGGTCCATTTCTGGGTTCTCTATTCTGTTCCATTGGTCTATGTGTCTGTTTTTGTGCCAGTACCATGCTGTCTTTGTGATCACAGCTTTGTAGTACAGCTCGAAATCCGGCATTGTGATGCCCCCAGCTTTGTTTTTCCTTTTCAACAGTTCCTTGGTGATTCGGGGCCTTTTCTGGTTCCATACAAATTTAAGGACTATTTGTTCCAGTTCTTTGAAAAATGTCCTCGGTATTTTGATCGGGATAGCATTGAAAGTGTAGATTGCTCTGGGTAGCATGGACATTTTAGCTATGTTAATTCTTCCGATCCATGAGCATGGAATATTTTTCCATCTTTTTGTGTCTTCTTCAATGTCTTTCAAGAGTGATTTATAGTTTCTAGAATATAGGTCCTTTACGTCTCTGGTTAAGTTAATTCCAAGGTAACGTATGGTTTTTGGTGCTATTGTTAATGGGATGGATTCCCTAATTTCTCTTTCTTCAGTCTCATTATTCGTGTATAGAAATGCAACTGATTTCTGAGCATTGATTTTGTATCCCGCCACATAACTGAATTGCTCTATAACTTCTAATAGTTTGGGAGTGGATTCTTTTGGGTTTTCCATATAGAGTATCATGTCATCTGCGAAGAGAGTCAGTTTGACTTCTTCTTTGCCGATTTGGATACGTTTTTGTTTTTTTTAAAGATTTTATTTATTTATTTGACAGAGATAGAGATAGCCAGCGAGAGAGGGAACACAAGCAGGGGGAGTGGGAGAGGGAGAAGCAGGCTCATAGCGGAGGAGCCTGATGTGGGGCTCAATCCCATAACGCCGGGATCACGCCCTGAGCCGAAGGCAGACGCTTAACCGCTGTGCCACCCAGGCGCCCCTGGATACCTTTTATCCCTTTTTGTTGTCTGATTGCTGTTGCAAGGACTTCTAGTACTATGTTGAATAATAGTGGCGAGAGTGGGCATCCTTGTGTTTCTGACCTTAAGGGAGAGACTTCCAGCTTTTCCCCATTGAGAATGATATTTTCTGTAGGCTTTTCATAGACGGTTTTTATGAGTGTGAGGAATTAGCCCTCTATCCCTACACTCTGAAGGGTTTTAATCAGGAAAGGATGCTGTATTTGTCAAATGCTTTTTCTGCATCTATTGAGAGAATCATATGATTTCTGAATTTTTCTCTCTGGATAAAATCTAAGACCCCGATCAATTTGCGAATGTTGAACCACCCTTGCGTCCCAGGGATGAATCCCACTTGGTCATGATGGATAATCCTTTTAATGTACTGTTGGATTCTATTAGCCAGGATCTTGTTGAGGATTTTGGCGTCCATATTCATTAGGGAAATCGGTCTGTAATTCTCCTTTTTGATGGGGTCTTTGCCTGGCTTGGGGATCAAGGTAATATTGGCCTCATAGAATGAGTTTGGTAGTTTTCCTTCTGTTTCTATTTTTTGAAATAGCTTTAGGAGAATAGGTATTATTTCTTCTTTGAATGTTTCGTAGAATTCCCCAGGAAAACCGTCTGGGCCTGGAGTTTTGTTTTTTGGAAGGTTGTTTATCACTGATTCAATCTCTTCATAATTAATTGGCCTGTTAAAAAAATCAATTTCTTCCTGTTTCAGTCTTGGTAGTTTATAGGTTTCCAGGAAGGCCTCCATCTCTTCCAGATTGCTTAATTTATTGGCATAAAGCTGTTGATAAAAGCTTCTAATAATCCTTCCAATTTCATTGGTGTTGGTTGTGACCTCTCCTTTTTCATTCATAATTTTATTAATTTGGGTCCTTTCTCTATTCTTTTGGATAAGTCTTGCCAGTGGTCTGTCAATTTTATTAATTCTCTCAAAGAACCAGTTTCTTTTTTTTTTTTTAAAGATTTTATTTATTTATTCAACAGAGATAGAGACAGTCAGCAAGAGAGGGCAGGGGGAGTGGGAGAGGAAGAAGCAGGCTCATAGCGGAGGAGCCTGATGTGGGGCTCGATCCCATAATGCTGGGATCACGCCCTGAGCCGAAGGCAGACGATTAACCGCTGTGCCACCCAGGCGCAGGGAATATTTTCAGTCTTTTGGTGTCAGTTGAGACCTGTTTTGTGACCCAGAACATGGTCTATTCTTGAGAATGTTCCATGGGCAGTAGAATAGAATGAGTATTCTTTGGTTCTGGGGTGTAGTGTTCTACATATATCTATGAGGTCCAACTCGTCGAGTATGGCATTCAAAGCCCTTGTTTCTTTGTCGATTTTTTGCGTGGGTGTTCTGTCTATTTCTATGATAGTGGAGTGTTGAGGTCCCCTACTATTAATGTATTTTTATCTATATGTCTCTTTATTCTGGTTAAGAGTTGGCTTGTGTATCTTGCTGCTCCCCTGTTGGGAGCATATATATTTATAATTGTGATATCCACTTGTTGGATACATCCTTTAAGAATAATATAGTGCCCTTCTGTGTCTCTAACCATAGTCTTTAGTTTAAAATCCAATCTGTCTGATATGCAAATTGATACCCCAGCTTTCTTTTGAGGTCCATTGGCGTGAAAGATGGTATTCCACCCCTTTACTTTCAGTCTGAATGTATCTTTAGGTTCAAAATGAGTCTCTTGTAGACAGCAAATGGATGGGTCATGTCTTTTTATCCAATCTGCAACCCTGTGGCGTTTATGGGAGCATTTAGGCCATTTATATTGAGAATGATTATTGAGAGAGATGATTTTAATGATGCCATGTTGCCAGTAAAGTCTTTGTTTCTATAGATTGTGACTTTCTGTTCTGTATCACTCTTGGGGCCTTTTTACTTTTATAGAACCCCCCTTAATATCTCCTGTAGGGCTGGTTTCGTGGTTATGAAATTGGTCAATGACTGGCGATTCTGGAAGGTCTTCATTTCTCCATCAATTCTGAATGACAGCCTTGCTGGATAAAGGATCCTTGGCTGCATGTTTTTCTCTGAAAGAGCTTTAAAAATGGTCCCCCAACCCTTCTTCTCATTCCAGGTCTGTGTAGACAGGTCTGACGTAATTCTGATGCCTTTACCTTGGTACGTGAGAAATTTCCTTGCCCTGGCTGCTTTCAGTACTGTATCCTTGGATCTTATATTTGCGAAATGCACTATGACGTGACGTAGCGTAGGTTTGTCGTGGTTGAGCCTGGGAGGGGTCCTCTCTGCCTCTTGGACACGAATGTTTGTTTCCCTTGTTAGATTAGGGAAGTTTTCAGCTACAATTTATTCAAATATCTCTTCTAGACCTCTGTTTTTCTCCACCCCCTCGGGGATGCCGATGATTCTGACATTGGAACGTTTCATTGAGTCAGTAATCTCCCGTAACCTACATTCCTGAGCGTGGATTTTTTTGAGTTCAGATTCTATTTTAGCTTTGTCTTCTACTAACCCATCCTCCAGTTTGCTGATACGTTCTTCTGCCTCATTCCCACCCTGGCCGTCAGAGCCTCTAGTTTTGACTGCATTTGGCTCATAGAATTTTTAATTTCTGCCAGATTCGCTCTCATTTCTGCCCTTAGAGATTCTATATTCTCATTAACATTTTCGTTAATCCTTTTTTCAAGTCTACACATCATCTTGACCATTGTTACTCTGAATTCCATTTCTGATAATTTGGTTATATCCATACCCATTAGTTCTGTGGCAGAGGCCACAGACTCACTGTCCTTTCTTTGCTGGGGGGGATTTCTCCTTCTCGTCATTCTGATGAGGAGAGGTTGCGGGGTTGTCCAGAGCCCAAATTATTGACTGGGACCCAGGCCGTGCACCCTTGTTTTATAGGGATCTTAGGGATGTGGGCTTCTTGATTTTTCAGCCTGCCTTCTGGGGGAGGGCCCTGTCGCGCCGATACTCAGGCAGCCCTGTTTGGGTAGAGTCTCCATGTCCCCTGTGAGGGGGGATGGGGATGGGCACACTGTGAGCCGGTGTTTCCAGGCTTTTGTTCTCTGGCGGCTTTCCCTGGCGGTTTGCTGTGCCTCTTCTGAGAGTCAGAGCAGCAGTGGCCGAATCTCAGCCTCTGTCACAGAACAGAGGGATCGCGGACCTTTCTCCACTGATGTTCTGGCCACTTTAACTCTGTTTCTGTTGGTGCTGCTCAACCCTGCAGCGTTCCGGGATGTGCGCCCCACACCTGGCGTCCCAGCCCTCACTTCCAGGGCCAGCGTGTCTCTGTCCTTTGTGTTTCTAACACCGCCAGCCGCCAGCCGCCCCAGCGCGCTCCCGGAGCTCCCGGTCTCAGTCTGGATCCAGTGAGCGCACCGGAGCTCCGTGAGAAGTCTGGTGGCGCACGCTCCCGGCGCACGGTCTCAGTCTGTTCTCTCGCGGGTGCCGGTGTGCTAGTCTTCCCGCTCCCCCGCTCCCCCGTGCAGGTGGCTACCGCTTCCCAGCGCCCGAACGCTGCGGCTCCCTCCCCTTCCATTTATCTTCCGATATCTGTGCGCGGTTTCATGGCTCCCCGCTTCGTACCTCAATACTCAGCGCTGGAGATGTTCATTTGTAGAGATCCAGATGCATCTTCCTGCGTCTCAGGCTGATTCCGTGGATGTTCAGGCTGGTCTGGTACCTATCCAGCTCGACTCAGGGGACCGGCTGAAAAAGGGGTCCCCTACTCCTCCACCATCTTAACTCCTCCCCTCGTATATGTATTGATTAAATCCCCGGCTGTGTCTTATTCCTGTTCTTCCTTTTGGGATGAATTCCTCCATCTTGTCATTTTGTCTCAGTCACTGTTTGTGTGTGTGTGTGTGTGTGTGTGTGATTGTTAGGAAAGCCTGTTGTATTTCTGCTTCTGAGAGTAGTGAATTAAGTACATTAAGAAGAGCTCAAAAAAAAAAAGGGAAGCTATTTTGGTCTGCTTGTTAAAAGAAGCTAGATCCTTGGGGTACCTGGGTGGCTAAGTCGATTAAGCATCTGATTTGAGCTCAGGTCATGATCTCAAGGTCCTGGGATCAAGCTCCCCGTTGGGCCTCACATTCAGCAGGTAGTCTGCTTGTCCCTCTGCCCCCCCCCCCCCGTTGCTCGTGCCTTCTCTCTCTCTCAAATAAATAAGTAAAATCTTTTTTTTAAATAAAAGAAGCTAGATCCCCCCAAATGGAAGCTAGATCTTATTTCCCATAGAGCTGAAGCTTTATAGCAGTCTATGATCAGTAGTTTGGTGTGTGCAAGGGGTTTGTGCTGGTGAAGATGCACCTGCAGGGTATAGGGGAGCGGGGCTTGGTGTAAGGGGCTCCAGCCTCTAGTGGATGGTGCTGTTTTGCTCACTGAAGTTGGTCAGTGCTGACTTGGGAGGGGGCATGGAATGGTGTTGCCCTGCTCTCTTTTCCCTGGAGTGGGAAGTTCGTGCTTAAGGAAGCCCTCACAGAAGAGCAAACAGTCACCCCTCTAGTCTTCTTGGCTTCCATCAGATCCCTGCCCTCCCTCTGTCTGTGTCCGAGCTGTCTGTCTGCCAGGCAGCACAGTACTCCTGTGTTTTATCTCAGACACACGGCTGGGTTTCAGAACTCCATATTTTAGAGATCCATGCAGTGTGGACCTGTGCCAATTTTTCTGGGGGAGGGTTTCGCTGCACTGTGGTCAGTGTTGGTTTGTCTCAGAAATCAGTCATGTCACTGTAGAGTGGTTCAGAGTTTACGGTAAAAAAAAGCCAGCACCAAGGTTTGTTGCCCTCAACCTGTGTCTTTGTTCCTATGTCAGTGAATAGGGCAGCAAATTGGTGCTGCCAGTTCTTTTGTCCCTAGAGAGGCTGTGCCACCTCTCCCGATGCAGTCCAAGCAGGGGAACGGTTTCTCCTTGTGCAGCCCAGGGGTTCTCATACTGTACTGCCTGCTCCCAGGTCTCTGCCCTCCTTCCCCAGTAGAGCACCACCAAGCCCACCAGGCACAATCCCGGCGATGGCGTGGACCTCCAGAACTTCAGACTTTGTACTCTGCTGCTTATAAAAACTGGTGGTAGTCAGACCCTCTCCTTTTCCCAGTCCACGGTTTTAGGGAAGAGTTTTTCTTGTGCAGTCCTCTGCATGTGCCTCCCCCCCCCGCTTCTCTCTCTCTCTCTCTCTCTTCTCTCTCCATAATCAGGGCTCCCTTCCCTTTGCATCACCTGCAGTTCTTTTCTTCTCCAAATCAATTCTCCGCAACTCCTACCTTCTACAAAGTGGCTGTTTTTCTACCTCCATTTATGCTGTTTTGCTCTTTCAGTCCTCAGATTGATTTCTTGGGTGTGCAAAATGATTTAGCTAGCTGTGTTCGAGAGACGAGGCAAGCTTAGGGTCCCACTATTTCTCTGCCATCTTAACTCCTCCTTCAGTCATAGAAACTTCAAAGAAAAAAAAAAGACAAACAACCCCTCAGAAACCTGGAGGTAGCCAGTTCCAGGGCTAGTTCACCAATTAACTATGTATCAAGGACCTGGGCTTTTAACACCCTTCTTCTCTGCCAGTCATCCTTAATTCGTCTCATGAACATAGCAGGGATGTAGCTCTAAGCAATATCAAGCTATTGCTCTAAGCAGTAGCTCCAGGCGCCATGTCTTCACATCAGCTTCCCAAGCAGGGTGGAAAGGTCAGGAGCAGTTAAGCTTTCTCCTAATGAGGATTTATCTATCTATTTATCTGGCAAGTGACATATTTCCCAGAATACCCCAGAAGTCTTCCCTTTATGTCTTATCCTGCAGCTGCAAGGGAGGCTGGCACAGTGGGTATCTGGCAAAGGGGAACAGATATGCTGTGTTTGGCCAAGATGAATTGTGATTCTTTCTTTGAGGTTGGGCACATTGCAGCCCCAGAACAAAACTGGGATTCTGTTAGCAAGGAATTAGAAGGGAATGGCTGTAGGATAGGCAACTAAAGGTGTCTACTAGGATCAGTCCTGGAAGTATAGAAAAAGAAGAATTTCAGAGGCCAAGATTGGCCCTGCTCAGTTTGGCACTATGCTGGAACAAGAATACCCTGATGCAAGAACTCTAGTTTTTCAGTCTTGAGATGGGTCTTTGAATATTGTGGAAATGGAAACGTCAGTCTCTCCTTATTCATTTGCTTAACAGATTTTTTTCTTATCAGTTGTTGTTACAGTCTCTGGAATTATAGCAGTAGAAAAATCAGACAAAAATCTCATGGGCATTAAGAAGGGCACTTGATGTAATGAGACTGGGTGTCACATGCAACTGATGAATCAATAAATTCTACCCCTGAAACTAATAATACGCCATACATTAAGTAACTTGAATATAAATAAAATCTAAAAATAGTGAAAAAAAATCTCTGCCTTCATCGTGCTTACATTCTAGTGAACGTATCTTAGCTGTATGCAACACATTCCGTATTCATCAGTGAATTTCCTGATTATAATTGGGTTTCTTATGCCCCCCCAGCAGTCTCACCTCTCATTATGAATTAAGAAACTGGTATTTTAATTTCATATATCAGTCTTTTGGTTAATTGAGTCCTACTAGGGATGCATATTTCACCTTTAGTGAAATGACAAATCTTGTTTTTTTTTTTTAAAGATTTTTTAAAATTTATTTATGAGATAGAGACAGTCAGTGAGAGAGGGAACACAAGCAGGGGGAGTGGGAGAGGAAGAAGCAGGCTCACATCAGAGGAGCCTGATGTGGGGCTTGATCCCATAACACCGGGATCACGCCCTGAGCCGAAGGCAGATGCTTAACCGCTGTGCCACCCAAGCGCCCCACAAATCTTGTTTCTGACCTGCATATCTGAGGGCTAATACCTGAATCATGGTAAATTCAACAAGGCATTTCAACCCTGTGAGCCATCATGGGAGACAGAAAGCCACACAGTTTTCTCTAGTTAATACCCCAGTACTGCATGTTTCTCCCATTTGGAATGTTTAAATTTATTAATTTGTGTGAAATGGATACAAGAAGGAAATATTAAATTTTAAGCATTTAAATATCCGTGAAAAAAAGGAGTACTGACCTTGAACCTGATTTGTGTAATATGAACTGATGGGTTTGAAATCCTCCTCAGAGGATTCAGGATTTAAAAAAATTTCCTGTTGATACATGTTTAGATTGTTTCTTTTTTTTCCCCCTGTCATTTTAGACAGTGTTGTTATGAACATTCTTGTATATATCCTTGAGTACAGGAGCAATAATTTATAGGGTATTTACCTAGGACTGGAATGCTGGGTCAAAGGGTTTATGCATGTTCAATTTTATGGAATAGAGCCAAATGGCTCTCCGGAGCGATTATGCCAATTCATAACTTCTACTAGCAGTGAATGGGAGTTCTTGCCTGGCATCCTCCATCCTCACCAACAGCTTGTATTTTCAGACTTTTGGTTTTTCCTTACCTGATGGGTATGAAATGGTTTGAATTTGATTAATGCGATGTTGATCTTTTCATATTTCTTGGCCATATATTCTTTTCTTTTTAAGATTTTCTTTATTAATTTGTCAGAGAGAGGGAGAGTGCACAAGCAGGGGAAGCGGCAGGCAGAGAAGGAAGCAGGCTTCCTGCTGAGCAAGGAGCCGGATGTGGGACTCGATCCCAGGACCCTGGGATCATGACCTGAGCCGAAGGCAGATGCTTAACCCACTGAGCCACCCAGGTGTCCCACCCAGGCCATCTAATCTTAATTCTACTTGAGTTGCCAATTCATGACCTTTGTCCATTTTTAATGGCTTCTTTATCTTTTTCTTATTCATTTGTAGTAACCCTTTTATATAGTTTATTATTTTAACTCCTCACCCCTCCTTTTTGTTATTTTTGCTCCAGACATGTACCAAATCTGTGGCTAGGATATTTTTGTTAATACTGTCTTTGGTTTAAAAAATATAGTGGTTTTTTTGGGTTATATGGAAGTTTTTCTTTTTAAAGTAGTCAAATTTATCAATCCACTTTGAAATAAGACTATGTTACTGGGTACAACCAACTTCAGAATTTTTATAGTTTCATGGTGAATTTTCCTTATTCTCATATCTGTGGCTCTTTATCTTTAGTGGGCTTTTTAAAAAGATTGATTTACTTATTTTAGAGAGAGAGCACGCACGTGGGCCTGCGTGCAAGTGGGGGGAGGGGCAGAGGGAGAGAATCTTCAAGCAGACATCCTGCTGAGCATGGAGCCCAATGTGGGGCTCAGTCCCATGACCCTTGAGATCATGACCTGAGCTGAAACCAAGAGTCAGACACTTAATCGACTGAGCCCGCCAGGCACCCCTATCTTTAGTGGCCTTTAAAATTTAAAGTCCATGGGGCACCTGGACCTAAAAATTTAAAGTCCATTTTTATGAAATACAGCAAATACAGCTTTATTTTTGTAAGTATTTGCCTGATAGATCTTTTCTCCTAATCTTGACTTTTGACCTTGCTGTATCATTATGTTGATGTCATACTGAGAACAGGCCAGTAGGAATGGTCCATCCCAGTTGCAGAAAATAAGGGCCCTGTAGCCAGTACCAGTTTATATGCTTATCATTCTGGTTTTGAATTTCATGTTTGCTTCTGTCCCTTCATCACTTACTACTTTCATGGTGGACAGGACCAGGGGGTGGATAAGGATGATTTGTGTGTAAGGATCTAGCCAATAAGTGAGAGAGACTCAGAACCAGTGGAATAGTAATAAGTTCTGAGTCTATTTTTGCCAAGCGCTGTGGAAAGAAGTAGAAATAGAGTTTCCTTATTTACTGGCTTGAGATAGAAAAGAGTCCCAGTTTAGGAAAATTAACATTCAGAGATAGGATTTTGAAATGACAAATTTCAGGACATTTTGCAATATGTTGGGAAGCCATTTGATGATAATCCATCAATTAAGCTAGAACCATGTGTTGTTAACTTTATAATTTACCAAAGTAAAACTAACTATAGAATACCTTTTTTATAAAGATTTTATTTATTTGTCAGAGAGAGAGAAAACACAAGCAGGGGGAACGGCAGTCAGAGGGAGAAGCAGACTCCCCACTGAGCAGGGAGCCCAATGCAGGACTCAATCCCAGGACCCTGGGATCATGACCTGAGCTGAAGGCAGACGCTTCACCGACTGAGCCACCCAGGCATCCCTAGAATACCTTTTTCCACATGGGGAAACTAATCAGAAAGAGAGAAATATTGGCTGAAGGCCTGGAAAATGCTGAATATGTACATGAGAGAGGAACTTAAGCATTATGATTTGTGGCCCCGTGATCATGTAGGTTTCTATATAATTTCTCATTTCCCAGTTTGGTTCCCCTGACTCAGCAGAATTACCTGCTTCTAGCAGTGATTGCTGTTATACATGGCCGGGATCATGAGACTACTTCCCCCAGATCTACCCATATCATGTTTTTCTGGACCAGTCGGGGGTACAAGACCATGCCCTCTGGTGGAGAAGGACACCACTACTGCGTGTCTGGTAATAGCTATTTGGGAAATACTTGCTAGCCATTTTGATTTTGGGGGAAAGATATTTAATGTCTCTCCACCCCAATATCTTTGTCTAAAATGGGAACACTGATCTCCTATGCTTGTTGTAGGGATTAACAAAGATAACTGAGCAATAAGTGCTCAATAAATACTACTATCCCTGCTATTATTCCTTCAAAGTTGAACAGATATTCGTCATGTATTTTCAATATGTTAGGCACTGAGATAAATAGTCAATACATGGTAGCTATCATATTGCTTTTTAGCCATTTGGCCAATCCATATTATTATATAATTAAATTACAGTGTATCAGGCACTGTGCCAGGTATGGCTGGGAGCCATGGTAGTAAGTAAGACCAAACCTTTAAGACTCTGGACAAGTTTTTCTGGCTCTTCTAGTGAGACTCTTTTCTCCCTTATGAGTTCTCTGGACTTCTTCCAAAGAGATCACAGATGCCTTCCTATAATGTGCCAAGTTCTGGCTGACTATAGGAAGGAAGAAAGGGTATAAAAATGTGAACAGCCTTTGCCCTATATAGGTAGGTGGGAAATAAGCTGCTCAAAATAGGGGGTTTTGCTTTGCTTTGCCTTTCCTTTCCAGAAGAACCTACTGTACCCAGGGTGGGGTGGGGGAAGTTCTGCTGAAGTACTAGGAGGAAAAATCTGCTGTCACGGGAGAAAAGAATATAGACACAAAGCAACACAGACCAAAGCATCCACTCTGACCTTCCCACAAGAAAGGAGAAGAAGGTAGGGGAGTTGTATTTTCCCAGTCCATAACGAAAACCCAGGCCTTTGGACTTCTTCCTCTCCTTAGTGGGTGTCAGTCATCCAGTTCCTTCTGGATGAGACAGGCTAGCCGTAGAAACGGACTGAGGATTTCCTGGGGCTTAAATCCAGTCGAAGAGGAAAGAAAAGAAAAAAGCCCTTATCGTGGTCCTCCCTCAGAGAAGTTAAGCTATAAAAAAATCAGACCTTTCCCACTGCCAACATTCATGTGCTCTCAGGCATTATAATGCTACAAAGAGTCGCTGTCTCTTTCCCTACTAAATGTCCTCTTCTGTTAATCAAGCTTTCGTAGGAGGCACCAGACTCCAAGAATAGGGTGGGGATGGGGCAGGGGCGGGGCGGGGTGGGAGAGAAAATAACCTTCTACAGTAATAAGAAAAAAGTTATTTTTAATTTAAAAATCATCTCAAAGGGTTTAGATTAATGCATGGACAATTGATTAGATTGAATTTATGATGCTGGGGAGGGTAGCTTTTGAGGTTGACATTTATCACAGATTACGTTGTTGTCTCCTACAAGAAATCATCCTTTTTTTTTTCACTGCGATGGACCCAATCTTTAATTTGGACTCTGAATATGACTGATAATGTGGTTCCTTTTGTTTTTATGTTATGCTCTTATGGAAGAATCTTAAAGCTCAATCTGGCTGGTTTTTAAAGGCTGGATTAGGACCAAACTAGCCTTTGAAGGTGGGAGCATTGCTTATAGTTCCTCTCCCTCCGTTACCAGCCTCCTCAAGAGTTGGTTTACATCTTCTGATCAATTAAATCTTAACTAGATATTGAGAATTAACTGTGTCCAGGTCCGCCTGGGTGGTGCAGTTAAGCATCTGACTCTTGGTTTCTTTCAGCTTGGTCTTGATCTCAGGGTCATGAGATCGAGTCCAGTGTCTGGCTCTGTGCTCAGCATGGAGTCTGCTTAGAGTTTCTCTCTCCCTCCCCCAAATAAATAAATAAATAAATAAATACAATCTTAAATTAACTATGTGCTCAGACTCAAAATTTAAAAGATGACTACAGGGGCGCCTGGGTGGCTCAGTCGTTAAGCATCTGCCTTTGGCTCAGGGCGTGATCCCAGAGTCCTGGGATCAAGCCCCACATCAGGCTTCTCTGATGGGAGCCTGCTTCTTCCTCTCCCACTCCCCCTGCTTGTGTTCCCTCTCTCGCTGGCTGTCTCTCTCTGTCAAAATAAATAAATAAAATCTTTAAAAAAATAAATAAAAGATGACTACAAACAAACAAACAAACACCCCAAAGATGACTCCAGCCTTCAAAAAACTTACTATGGGGGCACCTGGATCGCTCAGTCAGTTAAGCGTCTGCCTTCATCTCAGGTCATGATCCTGGGGTCCTGGGATCAAGTCCTGCATCGGGCTCCCTGCTCAGTGGGGAGGCGGCTTCTCTCTCTCCCGCTGCTCCTCCCTCTACTTGTGCTCCCTCTCTCTCTCTCTCAAATAAATAAATAAAATATTTAAAAAGCTTACTATATTGTTGGAGTACCATGATGGATGTTTCAATTCATTAAAGAAATAATACAAAGTATAACTAGGTGATAAATTGTCAGATTCAGATTTAGTGAAATAGAAGTTTAGAGCAATTAAAAGTTAATGATGATTACAGGAGTCAGGAAATCCTCTTAGAAGAAGTTGGACTTCAGTTAGGTTCTGCCAATCCAGAAAAAGAGGAAAGTTCTCAGCAAAGGGAGCATAGCATGAACAGTCCAGAGGGCCCCTCTGTGGCAGTGACTGCTGTTTTCAGTCTTGTGGGTCCAGCATGAGGCAGAGTTTCTCTTGTAGAATAAGCACTTAATATGTGGGTCTTGATTTGAACAAATAGGACATGTGGAAGAGATGGTTTGGAGATTTGTCTACCCAGGGATAAAGTTGATGTCAGCCAACAATGACTCTCCTTCAGGAAGCTGGGGCATGGCTCGTAACCATCCTGACAGAGGCACATACTTCTCCCAGGGTGTGGACCTAAGTCCTCTGAGAATGCTGCAAAAATGGATGTCTTGCTTATGCACTTCCCTTCTGTTGAGGACACATAGCCCTAGTTGTCTCTAGCACAAGATTTATTTGGGTTGGTCACTCAGGGAACTCTCTGGCCAGGAAATGAGCAATGGTACCTGGCCAGCTTCCATGGGTGCCTTTAATTCAAATGACATATTTTAAGTAGCCAGGTATGTGTGTTAATGAGAGTTAGAAGGACAAATAACAATGTCCCCTTTAATTTCTTGGAAAACTTCCTTAGCCTTTTTATAAAGGGTTTAGTTATGAAACTGAAAAATTAAATTTGGATAATTTAGTGTCTTTTTTTCTAGGGGAAGAACTCTCTCAAATGTCACTTCCTCTCTGTGGCTTTCCAGGCCACTATCCTGTCACCTCACCAAGACTCCTTCAGTATTCCTTTTCAGCAGAAGGCATTATTTACTGCTTCCTCTGAGACCTTATGGCGCATTATTCATTAGAGCAGTTATCACAGTGCATTTGATTACATTTCTTTTTTTTTTCTTTCTGGGTAGTGAATTCCTGGAGGTCAGGAACTCTCCCTGTTTGATCTTTGTAGTCTCAGCTCCCAGCACAGCACAGCACAGCACATAACATATAATGGGTGCTCAGTAGGATTAAATTAATATATTGGCTCTATTGATTACTTTTTAAAGTATTTATTTATTTATTTATTTATTTATTTATTTATTTATTTAAAGTAGGCTCCAGACCCAGCATGGAGCCCAACCCGGGTCTTGAACTCAGGACCCTGAGATCAAGACTTGAGTTCAAATCAAGATTTGGATGCCTAACGACAGAGTCACCCAGGTGCCCCACGTTTCTATTTAAATTCCAGTTAGTTAACATACATAGAAGTTTCAGGTGTACAATGTAGTGATTCAAAACTTCCATACAACAGCCGGTGCTCATCAGGACAAGTGCCCTCCTTAATCCCCATCATCTTTCCCCACCCCCATCACCTTTTTAACCCATCCACCCACCCACCTCCCCTCTGGTAACCATCAGTTTGTTCTCTATAATTAAGAGTCTGTTTCTTGGTTTGTCTTTCTCTCTCTTTTTCCCTTTGCTTGTTTGCTGTATTTCTTAAATTCCACACATGAGTGGTCAAATATCATATGGTATTTGTCTTTCTCTGACTGACTGATTTCACTTAGTGTAATACTCTCTAGCTCCATCCACGTTGTTGCAAATGGCAAGATTTCACTATTTTTTTTTACAGCTGAGTAATATTCCATTGTATCTATATTATCACTTCTTTATCCGTTTATCTATTGATAATTTTCAAAGAATCGGAGATAGAGTTCATCAGAAAAATTCCTCATGTTCATTAACTTTACTTTCTCTGGCTCAGACTATAAGAAGCCATCCCCAGAACTGAGTTGCAGGTGCTTCTGGTAAGAGGCTGAGAGAAGAGAAATGAGGGAGGAAGCAAACTCCTTGTGGGATAGGGTTAGAGTTCAAAGAGAAAGTGGAGAATTACAGACAAATTTGAACAATAATATCAGGCATAGGATCATGAGCCTGAGGAAAATTTAGGTATTAAAAAGTCAAGATATAATGTTCTATTGCTGAGTAACCAAATACCACAACCTTAGCAGCCTACACAACACATTCATTATCTCACAGTTTTCTGTGGTGAAGAGTCTGGTCATGGCTTAGCTGGGACCTCTTTTCAGAGTCTCACAAGGCTGCACTCAAGGTGTCAGCCAGGGCTAGGGTCTTATCTGAGGCTCTGGGTCTTCTTCTAAGCTCAAGCGGTTGTTGGTAGAATTCATTTTCTTGCAGATGCAGAACTCACGGTGGCTTGCTTCTTCAAAGCCACTAGGAGACTATTTCCGAGGAAGGCCAAAGACTCTAAGGAAGTCTTTTCTTTCTTTTTTTTTTTTAAAGATTTTATTTATTTTCCGTAGATGAGAGAAACCATATGATACTTGGGAAGATTGGTAGGAGAAGAAAGGGATAAAGAAAGGGGGGGGGTAATCAGAAGGGGGAATGAAGCATGAGAGACTATGGACTCTGAGAAACAAACTGAGGGCTTCAGAGGGGAGGGGGGGTGGGGGAATGGGATAGACCGGTGATGGGTAGTAAGGAGGGCACGTATTGCATGGTGCACTGGGTGTTATACACAACTAATGAATCATCGAACTTTACATCAAAAACCAGGGATGTACTGTATGGTGACTAACATAATATAATAAAAAATATTATTATAAAAAAGATTTTATTTATTTGTCAGAGAGAGAGAGAGCATAAGCAGGGGGAGCAGCAGGCAGAGCAGGCGGAGGGAGAAGCAGGCTCTCCGCTGAGCAAGGAGCCCCGTGTGGGACTTGATCCCAGGACCCTGGGATCATGACTTGAACTGAAGACAGATGCTTCACCGGCTGAGCCACCCAGGCATCCCTCCAAGGAAGTCTTTTAAGGACTAACCTGATAAGGTCAGGCCCACTCAGATACTCTCCTTTTTGAGAGTCAAACTGATTGGGGCCTTAATCACACCTGCAAAATGCCTTTATGTTTGCTTTTTTTTTTTTTTAAGATTTTATTTATTTGACAGAGAGAGCGCACACAAGCAGGGGGAGAGGCAGAGGGAGAGGGAGAAGCAGGCTCCCCACTGAGCAGGGAGCCTGATGCAAGGCTGGAGCCCAGGACTCTGAGATCATGACCCAAGCCAAAGGCATACACTTAACTGACTGAACCACCCAGGCGCCCCTTGTGTTTGCTTTATACTATAACTCAATCATGGGAGCGACATCGATCATATTCACAGGTTTCACTCACACTGGAGAAAAGGGCCATGGATATCAGGGAGTGGAAATCAAGGGAGCCATCTTAGGATTCTGTCTACCACAAGCCCTGAATGAGAGACCTCTGAATGTCACTGTGCCTCTATTAGGAAAAATAGGTTAAGTCTGGGAACCAAAGGGCAGAAGCAGGAGTAGCCTTAATTACTATCACACCTAATGCCCCAAGGGGGGATTTATGTTTTCTGAATCTGCAACACTGGGCTCTGCGGAGTTTGAGGTTCTCTTCCACATAGGGTCACACTCTTGCGCAATGGACGCAGCAAGGGTCCCATTGAACTACAAGTATGGCTACTGCCAGGTCTTTGGATTCCTGTGGCCAAGGAGTCATCATCTTGGCAGGGGTAATTGCCCTTAATCAGCAGGAGGAAGTAAAGGTGCTGCTCTACAATGGGACAGGGAGGAATGTGTGTGGAACTCAGGTTAGGGTGTGTGTATTTATATATTTATAGAGGGTTTTTTTTTCTGGTGGGTGCAATAGGCAGAATCGTGGCCTCCCAAAAATATCCCCATCGTAATTCCCAGAATGTGTCAATATCTTAGGTTGCATGACAAAAGGGAATTAAGGTTGCAGATGGAAGTAAGGTTGCTAGTCAGCTGACGGAAGATAGGGAGATTATCCCGGTGGGTCCAGTGTAATCACACAGGTCGTTGAAAGTGGCAGAGAGTCAGAGGAGGATGTGATTATGGAAGCAAGGCAGAGAGAGATGCAATGTTGCTGGCTTCAAATAGGGTGGGAAGGAGCCATGGGCCAAGGGGTACAAGTGGCCTCTAGAAGCTGGAAAGAGCAAGAAAATGGATTCCCTCTTAGAGCTTCCAGGAAAAGACACAACCCTGCCAGTATCTTAATTTTAGCCTAGCGAAACCTGTGTCAGACTTCTGACTTTCAGAACTGTAAGGTAATAACTTTGTGTTTCTTTGAGCCACTAAGTTTGTGGTAAATTTGTTATAGCAGCTGTAGGAAATGAATATCGTGGGTGAGGAAAAACTGTCCAAATCACATTGTCCAGAAGTAATTCGTTCCTGCTGTATCAGGGGAACTTTGCATATTCCTCTATTAGAGTTAATGTTATTAAATTATGTCGATTTGTTTCCATGTTCCTCTTTGGCTCAGGCTGTTTGCATCTCCTGGTGCAGGACTGTGCCTTATACATCACTGTATTTTTAATCTCTCAAATGTCATTGAATTTCTGTGGGTGTCTGTGGTGTTGAAGGAGGAAGTGGGGAGGCATGAGGGGAGGAGACGAAATGGTGGTGGTGCCAGAGTTAGAGAAGGAAAGCTGGGAACTGGTGGGGACTGAATCTGGCTGATGTTCCTCCTCTTCGGTTTGGGCTGGCTTGTGTGGAATGCAGAGAATTTGCAGGTCGGCAGCCCACCCCAAGCAGCTTGGTCTCAGTAGGGCTCTTGGTTCAGGAATGATTTGACAGTATTCTGAGCCTCCTGGATTGGCCCCATCAACAGAGAACCCCTCTCTGATTCCCTCTCATCTACCCCCGCACCTGTCACCCACAGTGTTTCTCAGCCCTTGTAGTCCCGGGCGGGAAGCCACAGACTTCAGTTAGAGATGGAGCAGCTCCAGTCCCTGAAGTACTTCATTTGAGCTTTCTGCCGGTGCCAGTGTTTCTCTAGTGTCCCAATGCTAGACCTCGGAATATGCCCCGTAATAGCAAACTCCAGCTCTCAGTGTGTGTGTGTGTGTGTGTGTGTGTGTGTGTGTGTGTGTATCTCAATCTGTAATCTCTATCTTTCTCTTCTCTTCCTCCCTTCTCCTCCTCCTCCTTCTTCTTATCTCTCTGTCTCTGTCTCTCACTATCTATCTCCTCAGGGAAGTATCGTGAGAACTGCCAGGGCCAGGGTAAGGGAGGTGGAGGAGGCTGAGTGACGAATTGTGGGTAATAATAGGAACTAGAGTCAAGGAAGAGCCTTTTAGGAGTAAAATAAGGATCTTTCCTCCCTCCACAGATGAGGCCAAACAGAAGCCATATGTGGTGTCTTGCGCAATGTGCTAGTTACTTGTGTAAACCAAACAAAGCAGTCTAACAATCCTATAAATATCACACATAAAGATGAACCAGCTAGAGTAACGTCAGTGTTTCTAAAGATAAAGTAAATTAATACTACTGGCACTGTCCTGTTTTTGTGTGGCCCATCTCCAAAAAGCACAAAATACAAATTTATACCCCAAAGCGTGTTTTAGGAGTTCAAACAGCCAGCACGATGTTAACATTTATGGAATATAGAAATCTTACTGTAAAGTAAGTTCTAAAAGCTTGCATGCACTCTGAAGCATGAGCTTTTGCAAAGAGAACGAAATATGTTTACAGCTTTGTTCCCTTCATGGTTATGCATCCCCGTGTAGCTGTAATTGTATAGGAGGTACTTGTTGGTTTTCCTTGCCCGAGGAATGGCAGAATTGGCTTCTACACTGGCCCAGCTGAACAGGCTCCCCTGAGAACTAATGGGAGGCTCTATTTCCTAGCTGGGGTGACAGCACTTGGGGTGGTGTGAGAAAATATGGAAAGTGGCTGGGCGGGAGAATGGAGAGAAATACGATGCAGAGTGAGGAATAAATGGAAGAGAACTGAATTTGTTGGTGAAAGTGGCTTGAGTGGGAGAGAGGTTGGGCACCTCACCCGAATGATCGCGTTAGGCATTGGTAGGGGAGACACCATTGAAATTGTACTGCTTAAGCCCTCTTTTATTGAAAGAGGCATTTTTATTGAAGATGACACCCTGAAATGAAGATGTACCTATCCTAAGGAGGCCCTCTGATCCCATATCACTAATAGTATGACATGTTTTTAAAATTTGCTATTTTTAAGCAAGAGGAAATTGTTAGAGGAAAAGGAGAGCATTAAAGACACAAACCTTTCAACACTTGGATCTGACGAGTAGTCATAAAAGTGGACCTGAGGGAAGGTAGGAAAACTGATAAAAATCACTGTTGTTTCAAAATTGCCTACCCTGAGTTTTGCTTCTTTTAGCGCAAGTGGGTATAATATTAAGCGCTTTCAGGTAACAGCTCAGTAGTCTTTCCAGTTTTTTCTTTAAGGTTTGGGGGGAAAAACACTTTTCCATTGTTTCCTCCTCTACTTCCCGATTCTGGATCCCTCTTTGTAATCTCTATAATCCAGGAAATAAACTAATTTTTAAAAAGTGATTTCTGGATCCTAATTGAAATTGTAGCAAGAATCAGTTGGCTTGAAAGTCGATGACATAGTTTTCCAAAAACATATTCTACGTAAGTTCGATATCCAAAGGTTATATGGTTCAACGGCCTAAGGAAAGACGGTTACTAGATAGTTTTCACTCATATTACATGATTGAGCAGACAAAATTTTAAGTTTTGTTATTTGATTTTATTCTGCTTGTAATAGTGACCTTGATAATATTTTATATATCTGTCAGTGCATGATTTTTCTTGATACTATCTCTGTTACCCTGACACCAAATCAAAATAGAACTAATGGAACAAAACAGGAAACAAAAAGGAGGTGGAGAATCTGTTACTTAAGGACAGTGATCTCACCACTACACAACTGCTGGATGTTTCCTGGTCTGATTTTTGGCCACTTTGCCTTCTATCCCTGCTACCCGCAATTTGGTATAATGTATATGCTTTACAACATTACACACAGAGAAATCAGGGTTGTTAAACTGTTTTAAGAATTTTTATTTATTTATTTTTAAAGATTTTATTTATTTATTTGAGAGAAAGAGCACTAGAGAGAGTGAGCATGAGTGGGGGGTAAGGATAGAGGGAGAGGGAGAAGCAGGCTCCCCACTGAGTGGGGAGCCAGATGACAATGTGGAGCTCCATCCCAGGACCCCAGGATTGTGACCTGAGCTGAAGGCAGATGCTTAACAGACTGAGCCACCCAGGTGCCCCTATTTTAAGAATTTTATGCATCTGCCATTTGAGAAAATTGTAGACATGTGGATGAATGCTGGGCTGGCTGGGTTTAACAGGGGTTCTGTGAGGTTAGAATTAAGGTAAGTGGGTTAAGTGATGGGATCATTTTTTTCCTGTTTAAATTACGTATGTAGTGGACATCTATGGGTTTGGTTGCTCAGCATTCCTTTTCTAAGAAGTGCTCCATTTCCCTATCTATCTGGTTACTGTTGGAAATAGCCATGCTAGTAGATTGTGACCTAGCACTTGACCATGGCTCTGGCTTGTGGGATTCCTGGTAAGTCACATGGGCCAATCATATGACCTTGTGCTGCTGCCACAGTTGACCTGTACAGGGATGTGTACCTGCTCCCACTTGGGCCAGTGAATCCCTTCTCAGGACTCTTTTTTCCATTGACGTCTAATTGACATAAAATGTTATATTTGTTTCAGACATACAACATACTGATTCAACGATTCTATACATTACTCAGTGCTCACCACAATAAATGTGGTCACCATCTGTCACCATACAAAGTTATTAAACTATTATTGACTATATTTCTTATGTTGTACTTTTCATCTCCATGGCTTATTTTATAATGGGAAATTTATACTTGTCAACCCCCTTTCTTTTCAGGAATTTTCGTACGTGAGACACAGAAATTTGGGTGAGTCTCTCTGCATGTGTCTATGGTTATAAGATGTAAAGTTCAGGAACTTCTTTTGCTATGTGGAGAAAGATATTCTACAGAGAAAAAAGAATGAGGCCAGTGTGCAAAGGGAAGTGAAGATAAGTGATGGAAAGGAGGCATCTTCATGGCATTGAGTCCCTGGTTTCAGCTGTTCTGGTCCAAATCGACACCATTTATATGCTGATGAGAATGTGTCTGGTTGGAAGGTGACTTGATTGCACAAAAATTATAAGCTGTCCCTATCTATTATTATACCATCTTCGTAACCTGAAAAATTCTCTTTAATTTTTCTCTCTGCATCTAACATTGCTTTAACCAAAAGTAAAAAGAAGAAAAATAGTGTAATTCAATAAAATATTTATTGTACTGTTAGGTGTGGTAGAGTATTAAAAAGTATAAGTGACACAAAATGTATCAAAACCATCACTGGAAACGTACAGACAATATGAACAAAAATGAAAGAATGTATCCCTGCAGGCTGAAAGGAGAGTCTTCTAGATGTGGGTCTGATAAAAGGGAAAGGTAGGTAGAGAGGAGAGACAAAGCCAAAGACCATGTTCCATTTGTAATTTAGGAAATGATTTTTTTAAAAGCCAGCTTAACTAAAATTGACACATTTTTACTAAACATGAGGTATCATAAAAAGCATACAATATGGTCTCTGCCTCCTAGGAAATAAACATCTTCAGGGGGAAAGTCAAGATTTGTGTATATTCTGGAAGGATCCTCTCTCATTATCTTGTTCTGTTTCTTCTTTAGACTGCTGTACCACGTTTGAAATTATGCTATTTGCTAACTTGCTGACTTCCTTTCCTTCCGTCTAAGGTAAGCCCCCTCCCTAATGGCAAGGATTTTTGTCTATTTTGTTGCATCCCCAGCATCTACAGCAGCGTCTGGCGCACTGCAAACGGCTTAATAAGAATTCGTTGAATGAACTGGAGAATCAGGTCCATCATGGGAATCAGGATAAAATCATATTAACTCTCTGGCCTTGAATATCTCTGGGCCAGCCAAAATCTCCAACTTTCAAACACTAGGGGGCAGGCCGAGATTAGAATAGAAACAGTTTTTGCCTTTTAGGTCAGTGGTTTCTGACTTCGCTTACGTAAGCATCACCTCGGGGTGCCTTTAGACGTCCTGAAGGCCGGTCCGGCCTCCTAACTGTATAGGAATCCCCAGAGGGTGGGGCTCAGGCATCAGCATTCTGGAAAGCAGCCCAGAAGATTCCAACGCGCAGCCAGGGGCAAGAACCACAGACCGGGAGCCGAGGCCTGGAGGTCAAGATTGCGCGGCCTTGGCGAAGCGGGATCACAGAGACAGGTTCAGAGGGCCCGTCGCCTTCACGTCACACTCTGTCCGTGCCGCGTGGTGCCTTTAATCGATAATGGCGGGGATTGGCCTGTCCTCCGGGGAGCAACACGCCCGGCGCTGCCGATGGAGTGGGAAGCTCCTCGGAGACCAACTCCGGCTTCCCGCCAATGACAGAGGCTGCAGGCATCGCGCACCACCCCCGGCTCCGCCGCGAACTCCCACCCCCGAGCAGCAAGGCTCCGCCCCGGGCGGCTGCTCCGCGAGGGTGCGGTCGTGGGGAGCGAGGTCTGGTACCGCGCTCGCGCTCTCCATTCCCTCAACTTCCCCCAGCCGACCGGCTCGCGCGGCCCGGGTCTCCGGTCGCGCGCGCGGCCGCAGAGCACCATGAGGCGGGCGGCGCTGCGGTAGGTAGCGGGAGGCCGGCGTGGCGCGGTCCTGGGGTCGCCCACGCTCGCGCTCCCGGCTGCTAGCGGGCCTGGGCGGAAGGAGCCGGCCGCCAGCTGGAGGGACGAATGCGAGGGTTTGGGGGCAGAAAGGGCGGCCGGGTGGGAAGGGGCGCCCACCTTCTGCTACCGGGCCTGGACGGGTGCCGTCTGGCTTGGGGTGGCGGCGCCGCGACCCCCACCTTAAAGGGTTCTGGAGCAGAGTTTGATATTAAAAGCGAAGCGGCACTTTAAGGGAGGAAGTTGGGTGTTACCTGAAATTCCTTTCTCTTTGCTCATCAGGGGTGTGGTTTGGGGATAGACCCTTGTCGATTCCACATTAACTTTCCAGCCCTTTGTCCTCCTTTGGAGAGCATTTTTAGGGTTACGTGCCTGACCCCTTGGACTCTGGGTGAAGTGTATTACAATGTACGCAGAGATTGCAGGGTACCTCATGCGGTGTCAGGACCTCGGTCAGGACTGTGTGCCTAGGGCCTTTGGTGCTGATCCAAATTTTACCTTTAATTAGCAGCAAGGAGGCTTGATTAGGTTACTTGGACAAGGAGGATGCCTTTTTGTATGTGTCTCATGCCATCCTGCCCAGTTAATGCCTAGGAACTTAGACTCTAGGACAAGTCTGGCTCTCCCCCAGCCCCGTTCACCTGAGCACTCCAGCTCTCTCCCCAGGTTCTTTGTTCCTGGCCAGGTTCCCAGGGGCCTCACCCCTGTTCCAGCGTTTGGAATCATCCCACTACAGGTGCACCAACTCAGTATGGCCCACACTGGTGCTGACTGACACCGAACTCCATCATTTCTCTTGGGGATCCTGGATCTCTCTCTCTCTCTCTCTCTTTCTCTCTCTGTCCCTGTGGATCTTGCTATCGGTTGAAAAAGGTTCTCTCTCTCCCTCTCTCTCTCCCACCTCTCTCTCTCACAGCACTTAAAAAATAAAAGCTTTGCTAACACTGTTTATACAGTGTTACATTACAGGAAGGGCCACAGTTGCCTTTAGCTTACATTGAGCATGATGTGAAGGGCCTTCTACAAAGCTACCCAGTCTTGGGGCACCTGGGTGGCTCAGTCGGTTAAGTGTCTGCCTTTGCCTCAGGTCATGAGCTCAGGACCCTGCATCAGGCTGCCTGCTCAGTGGGGAGCCTGCTTCTCCTTTTCCAGCTCCCCCTGCTTGTGCATGGTGCTCTCTCCCTGTCAAAATCAATCAATCAGTCTTAAAAAAAAAAAAAAAAAGCTGCGTCGTCTTGCCATGTGCCTTTTCCCAGGAAACTTGTTTTGATCTCCTCTCCCCCAATTTGGAAGCCTCTTTCTTTGCTCTGAACTCCTGTTATCCTGCATTCCTTTCTTGTGAATCCTATTGAACCTTAAGCAGGTAGTTTGTTAGTGTTTAGTGACTGAAAGAGTTCATAAATGAATACAGACTGCTCGAGATGATTAGGTTATTTGACTAGTGGGCAATCTCTGCAGCTGCTTTTTTTCCCCGAGACTCACCAAAGACTCACCTTAATTTGTTCAATTTCTACATTGAGGCATTTCCCTGGGTTGGAGGGCATATGAGTGACATTGCCTGTTGTACTGAAAACTCTTCCTGGACACCTACTCTAAGCTTGGGACCCAGAACAGAGCTAAGACACTTCTGCTCACACTTTAGGTGACTTCTGTGACTTCCTAGGCAAGCCATGAAGAGATTGGCCTCCCTGATCTTTCATTGGAAAAGTTCAATCATAGAGTCCTAGGGCCTGAATGTCCCCAAATCCTTTTGACAGTTTCTTCTAAAGGCCTACTTAGCGATTTTGCTGTAAAACTCTGGAGAGCTTATCAGGGGATAAGTCAGTAACCCTGAGGTACTGAGGTGTTGGTAGTGATTAAACCATTCTTCCGCTCCCTCCACCTCAGTGTTGCATATGTAAAAGGGAAGTAGCCTGAGACTGTGAAAAAAACAGCTTGCCTGCAGATGTATTCATGTGTGCATGTGTGTATGTGAACTTCTTTCTCCTTATGACAGTCCTGTAGGATAAGGTACTATAACTACCCCACTTTACAGATGAAGAAACTTTTTTTGGGAGGGTGGGGGAGTTAGTCCTTACTTGTCCCGACATGAGGTAGTAAGAATTTACTAATAACTCGAACTACAATGAGTAACAGTATTTGGGGTTCTTGACTTCTTCAGTGCCTTGCTTTCTTCAGCTGTGCAATCAGCAGATTGCTTTGTCAATCTCTGATATATGTGTGCTATCCCTGATATGATAGTGAGTGATTAGGAGTCAACACTAAAGAAACAGTGAACTTAAACCGGCTTAATTTATTTTGGCAGACTAGGCTAGGCACATTTGGGTAAATAGCTTTTATTTTGTTGGGGGATTAGGAAATTTTTGCCCCAGTCCAATAAATATTCTCTTTGAGTCTGGAAAGGGCTAATTCTGTTTTCAAATTGATTAACTCCTCATTGGCTTTAGCTTATGGTATGAGAATAAAGAACAGGGGCCCCTGGGTGGCACAGCGGTTAAGCGTCTGCCTTCGGCTCGGGGCGTGATCCCGGCATTATAGGATCGAGCCCCACATCAGGCTCCTCCGCTGGGAGCCTGCTTCTTCCTCTCCCACTCCCCCTGCTTGTGTTCCCTCTCTCGCTGGCTGTCTCTATCTCTGTCAAATAAATAAATAAAATCTTTAAAAAAAAAGAATAAAGAACAAAATAAATGTTCATAATTAATAATAAGTGTTCATAATTAATTTACTCAACTGTTTACCAAATTGATCCTGGGCTTCTGAAGCTAATAAAAAAAAGCAAGAGTAAATTCATTAAACCTCGTTGATATCTTTTATTTATTTTGTAGATTGTTAGCTAATTGGTCTCTGCTCTCATGAATGTTTACTCGAGTTGAAGAGATGATTTATAGAATAGCATCATATGCAAATATACATACACTGGAGAAACAAGTACAGACCCTTACAAGAAAGTATATGCTAAGGATATGGGATGGTCAAGTGTTCTGGGAAGAGGGGCCAGTCTTTGGGGTTGCGAAGAAGCCATGGAACCTACTTCAGTGTGTTTTATTTTGTTTCATAGGTTTTGTTCCTTGAACAAGGGGCTGCTTATTCCTGGCAGAGGACTGACTCAAGGATCCCAGAACCCGGAGAAACAGAGAGTCTTCCATATGCATGAAGGCAAGCATGGGTGTTTACCTTTTAGGCTCACATGGTGAAAAACCCTGTCTTACTTGGGATGCATATAGATAGGTAGTTTCGGACAAACGAGACATACTAAAGGTAGATCTTTCATAAACTTCTCGTTTATAAAATGATCAGTATAGCTTTGGGTAGAAACCACATTCAGAATTTGAGCTTTTGTTCCTGGGAGCCTGGGAGGTGGAGCTCTTTCAGTTAAATGATTTCCACCTTCCTTGTATCAGTACTAAAGGGGAAAGCATGGACAAAAGACACCTGCTGTATAAGTAAGACATGGACCCTTCATTTGTAGCAGCTAAATGCTCCTAATCTACAGTTTTGTTAGAGACACTGTTAATCCATGCTTAGCTGAAGTTAATTTCAGTTACTAGTCTGATATGCAAACTATGGATGTCTATATCAATTTAGGAGTATTCATTATAATTAAAATTGTGGCTTTTTGAAAAGGTACAAATTTAATATATATATATATAAAATTAACATTTCTACTTTCTTTAACATTAACATATAATTAACATTTCTACTTTTTCTTGGCCCTTGGTACCTACCTTTCTTCTTATGCTGACTAAACTAGTAATAATCATTTTGTGTCAGCAAGGATCAGCGAGTGTACTGTTTGGCACACTTTCTGTCCATTCTTTTATTCAAGGAGCTCAGGAGGGAAAAAAGTCAGAAGTAGGTCCAATTTCCTCGTGGTTACAGGCATAGCTCAGAGATGTTGCAGGTTTGGTTCCAGACCAGTGCAATAAAGTGAATATCGCAACAAAGTGAGTCAAATCAATTTGTTGGTTTCCCAGTGCATTCAAAAGTTACGCTTACACTACACTGTAGTCTATTAAGTGTGCAATAGTGCTGTGTCTAAAAAAACAGTGTATATATCAAAACAATTAAAATAGTACCATCAAAGCTCACTGGTCACAGATCAGCATAACAAATATAACGATTACGAAAAATTTTGAAATATTGCCAGAATTGCCAAAATGTGACACAGAGACATGAAGTGATCAAATCCTGTTGGAAAAATGGCACTGACACAGGGTTGCCATAACACTTCAATTTGTAAAAAACATATTATTTGTGAAGAACAATAAAGTGAACTGCAATAAAATGAGATATGCCTGTATATTTTGCAGTTCTCTATGATTTAGTTGTTTTTTAAAGATTTTATTTATTTATTTTGTTTTAGAGAGAGAGAGAGAGTAGAGGGAGGGGCAGAGTGAGAGGGAGAGAATTCCAAGCAGACTCCAGGCTCATCACAGAGCTCGGTGTGGGGCTCGATCTCACAGCTCTGAGATCGTGACCTGAGCCAAAAATAAGAGTCAGACGCTTAACGGACTGAGGCAGCCAGGCGCCGCTATGATTTAGTTGTAATTAGAGTTTGTACCAAATTTATGGTGTATAATGATTGTTTGACAGAAAAATCAATTATTTTTTCATTAAAGTGCATGCTTATCTAACCTTATTTCATTTTGATCAGTTATTGAAGGACCAAGGATTGCTATAATTTCCTATAACTAGAATATGTAGTTTATAAATCCTATATAAATGCATGTAAATACTAGAAAAAACATGAGCTTAGCAAATTATATGAAATCCTATAGATTTATTTCCACTGCTTATCTAATTTATTTTCCCTTTATCCATATAGCATGTTCACCTATACATGTGAATCACGGTGTGTGTGGTAATTAGTATCAACTTTTTTTTAATTGTTTTTTTTGCATTAATTCATTCTTGCATGTTTTGAGCATTAACTAAAATTAAATTGCTTTCTTTGCTTTTCCCTGATTTACATCTTTGCTTCATTTTTGTGGCTTAAAATTTCTAAGAATTAGGATAGTATAAAAAATCAGAATGAAACTTGGATAGTAGAAAAATCAGAATGAGACTTGGATAGTAGAAAAGAAATCAGAATGAGACGTGGATATCAGTGTTAGTCCCTGCACTAAGCTGTCTGATCTACTGCTGCCTATAAGAAGCGAGGTGATGATTTTAGTCGTAATATCTCCATCGTAAAGGGACTCCTACTGACTGTGATACTGCCCCACCTGGTGAATAATTGGAGTTACCCTTTTCTGTTTGTGTAAGTAAATCCTAGTGATTGGTGCAAGAGTATTCTTTTCTGCACTAAGGAGACAACAGTTGTTTCAAGTTTTTAGGAAGCAGAGGCTTGGTCCCTTCCCTGAGCTGTTTGTTGTGGCATTAAATGGAAATTAATCATTCTTTAAAGCTTTTGAGTGCATGAATTGCTTTTCATAGTTCTTGAATCAGTGCCATAATCCAATGCCAATATTTCTTTGTTTCTTGGAGTTACCACTTTATGTTTGTTTCAGTTCGTGATAAGTTGCGGGAGATAGTAGGAGCATCCACAAACTGGAGGTGAGCACGCTTTGTGGTCATTCTTTCATCCCCATATGCTAAGCTGTGTTTAGGTTCAGCTGATGGTCTCATTGTAGGGACGGAGGGGGCCCTGTGTTGGGAAATGGGTTGAGAGGTGTTTTTTTTTTTTTAACTTTGGGGAGAAGACCCACATTCCAACATACTCATCATTCGATGCATTGTTGTCATAAAATAATGTGATTTACATGTACTGCACATTTTTCAAAGTGCATTCAGGTATATTACCTCACTGATTCTCAACAAAACTTGTGACATGCTTATGGCGTATGTTCCTATCTTGTTTACCTATGATGAAACTGAAACTCAGAGACTGAATGATTAAGTATCAGGGTTTGGGACTTAAACCCAAGTTTCTTGGTTTTTCTGTTTCATGCAGCCTGACTCCTTTATTGTTTCTTGTCAGTTCACAGTTAACCCAGTCTCTCAGTATTTCCCCACTGTGAAATAAGATAATATCCTTCTTGGTGCACCGAATTTTGAGACTAAAATGAGATAAAAAGAAAAAGCAGTCACTAAACATAAAATAATCTATTGTTGGTGTAGAAATTATCTAATAACTTCTTTTTAACTGTTTAAACGAAAATTTTCCGTTTACTGAAAAGTAGAAAAAATGAATACCTATGTGCCTACCATCTTGATTGGATATTTATGTTTTTCCAGATTAGCCAATGTGCATATATTGGGTGAACTATTTCTAAGTAAATTATAGGTATCATGATATGATGATACTTCAGCATATATCTCCAGTAAATAAATATATTCTCTTGTATAACAAAATCAGCAATCATGTATCTCTAACAAACAAGATATTATCTTACATAATGAAATTGACAGTAATTCCCTAATGTTATATTACTTATCTGTTCAGAATATCTCAACAGTTCCCCAAATGTGTTTTTTTATGATAGTCACCATACAGTACATGATTAGTTTTTGATGTAGTGTTCCATGATTCATTTTTTGCATATGATACCCAATGTTCCATGCAGTACGTGCCCATCACTGGGCTAGCCCAGCCACCCACCCCCCGCCCCTCTAAAACTCTCAATTTGTTTCTCAGAGTCCATAGTCTCTCATGGTTTGTCTCCCCCTCCGATTTCCCCCCTTTCATTTTTCCCTTCCTTCTCCTGATGTCCCCCTTGCTATCCTTTAGGTTCCACGAATAAGTGAAACCGTATGATAATTGACTTTCTCTGCTTTTTTTTAAATGTTTTTTTTATTATATTATGTTAGTCACCATACAGTACATTCCTGGTTTCTGATGTAAAGTTCGATGATTCATTAGTTGCGTATAACACCCAGTGCACCATGCAATACGTGCCCTCCTTACTACCCATCACCGGTCTATCCCATTCCCCCACCCCCCTCCCCTCTGAAGCCCTCAGTTTGTTTCTCAGAGTCCATAGTCTCTCATGCTTCATTCCCCCTTCTGATTACCCCCCCTTTCTTTATCCCTTTCTTCCCCTACCGATCTTCCCAGTTCTTATGTTCCATAGATGAGAGAAATCATATGATAATTGTCTTTCTCTGCTTGACTTATTTCACTTAGCATTATCTCCTCCAGTGCCGTTCATGTTGCAGCAAATGTTGAGAACTCGTTCTTTCTGATAGCTGAGTAATATTCCATTGTATATATGGACCACAACTTCTTAATCCAGTCATCTGTTGAAGGGCATCTCGGTTCCTTCCACGATTTGGCTATTGTGGCCAATGCTGCTAGGAACATTGGGGTGCATATGGCCCTTCTCTTCACTACGTCTGTATCTTTGGGGTAAATACCCAGTAGTGCAATGGCTGGGTCATAGGGTAGCTCAATTTTTAACTTTTTAAGGGACCTCCACACTGTTTTCCAGAGTGGCTGTACCAACTTGCATTCCCACCAACAATGTAGGAGGGATCCCCTTTCTCCATATCCTCTCCAGCAATTGTTGTTTCTTGCCTTGTCCATTTTTGCCATTCTAACTGGCATAAGGTGGTATCTCAGTGTGGTTTTGATTTGAATTTCCCTGATGGCTAATGATTTTGAACATTTTTTCATGTGTCTGTTAGCCATTTGTATGTCTTCATTGGAAAAGTGTCTGTTCATATCTTCTGCCCATTTTTTGATTCGTTTATTTGTTTCTTGCGTATTGAGTTTGAGAAGTTCTTTGTAGATCTTGGATACCAGTCTTTTATCTGTAGCATCATTTGCAAATATCTTCTCCCATTCCGTGGGCTGCCTCTTACTTTTTTTGACTGTTTCCTTGGCTGTGCAGAAGATTTTTATCTTGATGAAGTCCCACAAGTTCATTTTATCTTTTATTTCTCTTGCCTTTGGAGATGTGTCATGAAAAAGGTTGCTTTGGCCGATGTCGTAGAGGTTGCTGCCTATGTTCTCCTCTAGGATTTTGATGGATTCCTGTCTCACATTGAGGTCTTTCATCCATTTGGAGTTTATCTTTGTGTATGGTGTGAGAGAGTGGTCAAGTTTCATTCTTTTGCATGTAGCTGTCCAGTTTTCCCAGCACCATTTATTGAAGAGACTGTCTTTTTTCCACTGGATGTTTTTTCCTGCTTTATCAAAGATTAGTTGCCCAAAGAGCCGAGGGTCCATTTCTGGGTTCTCTATTCTGTTCCATTGGTCTATGTGTCTGTTTTTGTGCCAGTACCATGCTGTCTTTGTGATCACAGCTTTGTAGTACAGCTCGAAATCCAGCATTGTGATGCCCCCAGCTTTGTTTTTCCTTTTCAACAGTTCCTTGGCGATTCGGGGCCTTTTCTGGTTCCATACAAATTTAAGGACTATTTGTTCCAGTTCTTTGAAAAATGTCATTGGTATTTTGATCGGGATGGCATTGAAAGTGTAGATTGCTCTGGGTAGCGTGGACATTTTAACTATGTTAATTCTTCCGATCCATGAACATGGAATATTTTTCCATCTTTTTGTGTCTTCCTCAATGTCTTTCAAGAGTGATTTGTAGTTTCTAGAATATAGGTCCTTTACGTCTCTGGTTAAGTTGATTCCTAGATAACGTATGATTTTTGTGCTATTGTAAATGGAATGGATTCCCTAATTTCTCTTTCTTCAGTATCATTATTCGTGTATAGAAATGCAACTGATTTCTGAGCATTGATTTTGTATCCCACCACATTACTGAATTGCTCTATAACTTCTAATAGTTTGAGAGTGGATTCTTTTGGGTTTTCCATATAGAGTATCATGTCATCTGTGAAGAGAGACATTTTGACTTCTTCTTTGCCGATTTGGATACCTTTTATCCCTTTTTGTCGTCTGATTGCTGTTGCAAGGACTTCTAGTACTATGTTGAATAATAGTGGCGAGAGTGGGCATCCTTGTCGTGTTCCTGATCTTAAGGGAAAGGCTTCCAGCTTTTCCCCATTGAGAATGATATTTTCTGTAGGCTTTTCATAGACGGTTTTTATGAGATTGAGGAATGTACCCTCTATCCCTACACTCTGAAGGGTTTTAATCAGGAAAGGATGCTGTATTTTGTCAAATGCTTTTTCTGCATTTATCGAGAGAATCATATGATTTCTGAATTTTTCGTTCTGGATAAAATCTAAGACCCCGATCGATTTGCGAATGTTGAACCACCCTTGCGTCCCAGGGATGAATCCCACTTGGTCATGATGGATAATCCTTTTAATGTACTGTTGGATTCTATTAGCCAGGATCTTGTTGAGGATTTTGGCGTCCATATTCATTAGGGAAATCGGTCTGTAATTCTCCTTTTTGATGGGGTCTTTGCCTGGTTTGGGGATCAAGGTAATATTGGCCTCATAGAATGAGTTTGGTAGCTTTCCTTCTGTTTCTATTTTTTGAAATAGCTTTAGGAGAATAGGTATTATTATTTCTTCTTTGAATGTTTGGTAGAATTCCCCAGGAAAACTGTCTGGCCTGGAGTTTTGTTTTTTGGAAGGTTGTTTATCACTGAT
Organism: Ursus americanus; assembly: GCF_024610735.1. NCBI lineage: Eukaryota > Metazoa > Chordata > Mammalia > Carnivora > Ursidae > Ursus > Ursus americanus. Next base: position 103,637,543 of record NC_142164.1, read on the forward strand.
TCAATCTCTTCATAATTAATTGACCTGTTTAAAAAAATCAATTTCTTCCTGTTTCAGTCTTGGTAGTTTATAGGTTTCCAGGAAGGCCTCCATCTCTTCTAGATTGCTTAATTTATTGGCATAAAGCTGTTGATAAAAGCTTCTAATAATCCTTCCAATTTCATTGGTGTTGGTTATGACCTCTCCTTTTTCATTCATAATTTTATTAATTTGGGTCCTTTCTCTATTCTTTTGGATAAGTCTTGCCAGTGGTCTGTCAATTTTATTAATTCTCTCAAAAAACCAGGTTCTAGTTCTGTTGATCTGCTCTACTGTACTCCTGGTTTCTAATCATTGATTTCTCCTCTAATCTTGGTCAACTGCTTCCTCGTGCATGTATTAGGCCTGTCCCTCTGTTCCTGTTCCAGCTTCTTGAGGTGAGAATATAAAAACTGCATTTTAGATTTTTCTATTCTTTTGAGTGAGGCTTGGATGGCTATGTATTTCCCCCTTAGGACTGCCTTTGCAGTATCCCATAGGTTTTGGACTGTTGTGTTTTCATTCTCGTTGGTCTTCATAAATTGTTTAAATCGATTTTTGATTTCCTGGTTTATTGAATCATTCCTGAGCAGGAAGGTTCTTAGTCTCCAAGTGTTTGAGTTTCTTCCAAATATTTCCTTGTGGTTGAGTTCCAGTTTCAAAGCGTTGTGGTCTGAGAATATGCAGGGAATAATTTCAGTCTTTTGGTGTCGGTTGAGACCTGTTTTGCGACCCAGAACATGGTCTATTCTTGAGAATGTTCCATGGGCATTAGAATAGAATGAGTATTCTTTGGTTCTGGGGTGTAGTGTTCTATATATATCTATGAGGTCCAACTCGTCGAGTATGGCATTCAAAGCCCTTGTTTCTTTGTCAATTTTTTGCATGGGTGTTCTGTCTATTTCTGATAGTGGAGTGTTGAGGTCCCCTACTATTAACGTATTTTTATCTATATGTCTCTTTATTCTGGTTAAGAGTTGGCTTGTGTATCTTGCTGCTCCCCTGTTGGGAGCATATATATTTATAATTGTGATATCCACTTGTTGGATACATCCTTTAAGAATAATATAGTGCCCTTCTGTGTCTCTAACTATAGTCTTTAGTTTAAAATCCAATTTATCTGATATGAGAATTGCTACCCCAGCTTTCTTTTGAGGTCCATTGGCATGAAAGATGGTATTCCATCCCTTTACTTTCAGTCTGAATGTATCTTTAGGTTCAAAATGAGTCTCTTGTAGACAGCAAATGGATGGGTCATGTCTTTTTATCCAATCTGCAACCCTGTGGCGTTTTATGGGAGCATTTAGGCCATTTACATTGAGACTGATTATTGAGAGAGATGATTTTAATGATGCCATGTTGCCAGTAAAGTCTTTGTTTCTATAGATTGTGACTTTCTGTTCTGTATCACTCTTGGGGCCTTTTTACTTTTATAGAACCCCCCCTTAATATCTCCTGTAGGGCTGGTTTCGTGGTTATGAAATTGGTCAATGACTGGCGATTCTGGAAGGTCTTCATTTCTCCATCAATTCTGAATGACAGCCTTGCTGGATAAAGGATCCTTGGCTGCATGTTTTTTCTGAAAGATCTTTAAAAATGCCCTTTCAACCCTTTCTCTCATTCCAGGTCTGTGTAGACAGGTCTGACGTAATTCTGATACCTTTGCCTTGGTACGTGAGAAATTTCTTTGCCCTGACCGCTTTCAGTACTGTATCCTTGGATCTAATATTTGCGAAATGCACTATGACGTTATGTGGCGTAGGTTTGTCGTGGTTGAGCTTGGGAGGGGTCCTCTCTGCCTCTTGGACACGAATGTTTGTTTCCCTTGTTAGATTAGGGAAGTTTTCAGCTACAATTTATTCAAATATCTCTTCTAGACCTCAGTTTTTCTCCACCCCCTCGGGGATGCCGATGATTCTGACATTGGAACGTTTCATTGAGTCAGTAATCTCCCGTAACCTACATTCCTGAGCATGGATTTTTTTGAGTTCAGATTCTATTTTAGCTTTGTCTTCTACTAACCCATCCTCCAGTTTGCTGATACGTTCTTCTGCCTCATTCACCCTGGCCGTCAGAGCCTCTAGTTTTGACTGCATTTGGCTCATAGAATTTTTAATTTCTGCCAGATTCGCTCTCATTTCTGCCCTTAGAGATTCTATATTCTCATTAACATTTTCGTTAATCCTTTTTTCAAGTCTACACATCATCTTGACCATTGTTACTCTGAATTCCATTTCTGATAATTTGGTTATATCCATACCCATTAGTTCTGTGGCAGAGGCCACAGACTCACTGTCTTTTCTTTGCTGGGGGGGATTTCTCCTTCTCGTCATTCTGATGAGGAGAGGTTGCGGGGTTGTCCAGAGCCCAAATTATTGACTGGGACCCAGGCCGTGCGCCCTTGTTTTATAGGGATCTTAGGGATGTGGGCTTCTTGATTTTTCAGCCTGCCTTCTGGGGGAGGGGCCTGCCGCGCCGATACTCAGGCAACCCTGTTTGGGTAGAGTCTCCGTGTCCCCTGCAAGGGGGGATGGGGATGGGCACACTGTGAGCCGGTGTTTCCAGGCTTTTGTTCTCTGGCGGCTTTCCCTGGCGGTTTGCTGTGCCTCTTCTGAGAGTCAGAGCAGCAGTGGCCGAATCTCAGCCTCTGTCTCAGAACAGAGGGATCACGGACCGTTCTCCACTGATGTTCTGGCCAGTTTAACTCTTTTTCTGTTGATGCTGCTCAACCCTGCAGCGTTCCGGGATGTGCGCCCCACACCTGGCGTCCCAGCCCTCACTTCCAGGAACGGCGTGTCTCTGTCCTTTGTGTTTCTAACACCGCCAGCTGCCAGCTGCCCCCCCGCGCGCTCCCGGAGCTCCCGGTCTCAGTCTGGATCCAGTGAGTACACCGGAGCTCCGTTTCAGTCTGGTCGTGCGCGCTCCTGGTTCACGGTCTCAGTCTTTTCTCTAGCGGGTGCCGGTCCGTGAGTCCGCCTGCTCCCCCGTGCACGTGGCTACCGCTTCCTGGCGCCCGAACGCGGTGGCCCCCTCCCCCTTCCATTTATCTTCTGATATCTGTGTGCGGTTTCACGGCTCCCCGCTTCATACGTCAATACTCAGCGCTGGAGATGTTCATTTGTAGAGATCCAGATGTGTCTTCCTGCATCTCAGGCTGACTCCGTGGATGTTCAGGCTGGTCTGGTACCTATCCAACTCGACTCAGGGGACTGGATGAAAAAGGGGTCCCCTACTCCTCTGCCATCTTAACTCCCTCCTGTCTGACTTTCTCTGCTTGACTTATTTCACTTTGCATAATCCCCTCCAGTTCCATCCATGTCGATGCAAATGTTGGGTGATAATTCTTTCTGATAGCTGAGTAATATTCCATTGTATATATGGACCACATCTTCTTTATCCAGTCATCTGTTGAAGTATCTTGGCTCCTTCCACAGTTTGGCTATTGTGGACTTTGCTGCTATGAATATTGGGGTGCTTATGGCCCTTCTCTTCCCCAGGTGTTTTTTACAGCTTTTTAAAAAATACCAAGATCCAATAAAGGATTATATACTGCCTTTAGTGCTTATGACTCTTTGGTCTCCCCTTATCTAGAATAGTAGACAATTATCCTGCCTTCTTTTTTTTTCTTTCTGTGAGCTTGACTTTAAAGAGGCCAAGCCATTTGTCATGTAGAATGTTCCATATTTAGGATTTACTTGGTGCCATTTAAGTTGTTCCTCTGCCCCTTCTATTTTTGGTATGCTAGACCTTTCTGGCAATAATACTTCATAAGTGAAACTTAGAAAGATGTCTGGATTAATGATATTGTCAGCATTTACTTTCCTATCCCCTTGTCTCTTTCTCTTCTCTCCCACTTTAATCATTTCTTCTTTTTCTTCCCTTCCTGTCTCCTTTTTCTGTTGTCCTCCTCTTTACTTTTGCTCTGCCTTCCATACTTCTTTTGGATATACTTCATTTTTCTTCTTCTGTCTCTCTTTCCTGAAATTGAAGGCAGAGAGGGAGAGAGGGAGAGAGCTGGGACACAGAAAATGCGACACTTGTCAAGGTGAGAAATGGGAATATGGAGTTCAGTGGCCACTTTGTTCTTTAATGCATATATATATTTGTGTCCATTGCTGCATTTTTAATTTGATGTCAGATACTCTGTTTTTTGAATATACTTTTTGATGAGGTGAATATATGGTTTGGGTGTATCTATATCACTTATAAGCATTTTTTTTAATCTATAAGCCTGAGACATTTTAACAGAAAATTTTAATTCTGCCAAGTGCCAGATGGGGAGGGAGGGAAGGAGGAGAGGATGAGGTAGGTCCAGACCTTCATTTTCCTCCTTTGTTGGTGTCTGACCTGTCTGACTGTCACTGGCGTGTGGGGTAGCACTGCCTCTGTGTTTCATGAAACTTGCGTCCTTTCTTCTCAGTGACCATGTGAAAGCAATGGAGGAAAGAAAATTACTTCAGAGTTTTTTGGCTGAGTCACAGAAAGAACTGCCACCCAGGAGAATGAGAGACAGTTATATTGAGGTTCTCTTGCCTTTGGGTAGTCAGCCTGAATTACGAGAGAAATATTTGACTGTTCAAAACACCATAAGGTAACACAGCAATCTTTTTATTTGCATCATTTATTTGTTTTTATTTCCTTTTGTTATTGTGACTTTGAGATGTAATTTCCACACCATAATATTCAGTTATATAAAGTGTGCAGTTCTGTGGTTTTTAGTATATTTGTAGAGTCATGTGGTCATCACCACAATCAGTTTTAGAACCTTTCATCTACCTAAACTGTGTTCTTCATTTTTAAGTGGTGATCATTATGATTTTCATTTAATCACAGTTTTCTTTACTTCACAGATTTGGCAGGATTCTTGAGGACCTTGACAGCTTAGGAGGTACTGGTATTCTTTTAGTATTTCTAAATAGATATTTACAACTATACATTGAATCCTTTGGCTGGAGAGGGCCTTTTTCATTCTTTAACTTGCACAGATGAGGATATTCTAAAAGAGGAGTAAAAGAAGGGCCTCTGTTACCTCTGAGTTGTCATAATTTTTTTCCCTGAATGTGTAGATTCCTGTTTAACAGTTGTAATCTCATTAATTCTTCTTTCTAATAACTTTTCAAAAAGTCTTAAATTTATGGAAAAGTTGCTAATACAGTACAAAGAATTGTTCTTCTCTGAGTCATGTAAGAGACTACATTGCTGATGTGGTACACATCACCCTTGATGGTTCTTGTTAGTATTTCCTACCAACAAGGACATTCTCCTCCATAACCACAATACGGCCATCAAAATCAGGAAATTAACCCTGATACTTTAGACTCTTTAATCCTCGGACCGCATGCAACTTTCCCCAGTGGGCCTTTGTAGCAGAAGGGATCCAGTTCTGAATCACATGTTGCATTTAGTTGTTGTGTCAGGAATAGCTCAGTGTTTCTCTGACTTCCATGACCTTGATACTTTTGAAGATTATAGGCCATTTCTTTTGTGGAATTTCTCTCAATTTGGGTTTATTTGATGCTTCCCCAAGATTAGATTTGAGATATGCATCTTTGGCAGGAACATCACAGAAAGGATGCTGTGTTCTTACTGCGTCTCATCAACTGGAGCATAATTCTCACTTGTCCCATTACCGGGATGCTCACTTTGATTCCTTGTTGAAGGTGGTGTCTGCCAGGCTTCTTCACTCTAAAGTTACTCTTTCCCCCTTTATAATGAATAAGGACCTTGTAGGCCAGTAAATTCAGACCTTATAAACAGTCCATTTCTCATCAGACCTTCAATTTATTATTTTAAAATTGGTAGGGCCTCAGGATTCCTATTTTATAGAATGTAATGTAATATGTCGCTTTCATCTCTTGTGGTACTCAGATTGTGCCGGGATGGCCTCAGTCCCTTCAGACTGGCTTGTGGTTTTTTTGTTTTTTGTTTTGTTGTTGTGGTTGTGGTTGTTTTTGTAGTTGTTGTTTTGCTGTGTCCCTATCATTCTTTGAGCACTTCCTCACTTTCTGCCACAGGAAGACGTTCTAGGCGCATTTATATTTTACCTGACTTAGTCCTAGAATCGGCCAAATCTGCAAGGAGCTCTGGTTCTTTTTGATGGAGAATGGTAATTAGAAACCAAGATACCGGTGCTGGGAGTGATCCCTGCTGCTGGGGTGTCACTGCTCCCATGCCCTTTCAGTGGACGAGGTGGGGAATCTCTGCACATGCACGTACATTCACATCTCTGTCTGTCTGTCTATCCATCTATGAAAATGATGGGTTCACAGTGACAGTCCCAGTTCTGGTTCAGCACCACAGGTTCATTCATTTCTTCCCTTCGCATGTTTGTAATTCCCTTTTCCAGCCAGCTCCATGAGCCTAAATCCATTTACTTATTTGATCAGTTTTCCCTGCATGAAGTTAATTTCATATGTCTGCCACCCCTATCCCCTCATGGACCCCTCACGGATGCTCCCCTCATCTCACTGGGATTCGTACTAGGTGCCCTTCTGCAGGGTCGCCCTCCTCATTGTGCTCAGCCTGCAACATGCTGGGCCATCGCTCTGGTTGCCCCTCTCTTTATGTCCTCCTGACCCTGTTTGGACTTCAGCATCCTACTCTGGGCTACCTTGCTGCTCTTACTAATGACTTTTGGACTGTACTGTTGGGAAAGGGTTTAAGGAAAGGTTCTAATGACTTCTATAATATAGACAGAAGTCTTTTGTTAGGCTTAACACCCAGCTGCTTGTTTCTTTTTTTTTTTTAAAGATTTTATTTATTTATGTGACAGAGAGACAGCCAGCAAGAGAGGGAACACAAGCAGGGGGAGCGGGAGAGGAAGAAGCAGGCTCCCAGCGGAGGAGCCCGATGTGGGACTCAATCCTGGAACGCCGGGATCACACCCTGAGCCAAAGGCAGACACTTAACGACTGTGCCACCCAGGCGCCCCTGCCTGTTTCTTCAGATTAAATAAACTTGGTCAGGGGCACCTGCATGGCTCAGTCGGTGAAGCATCTGCCTTCTGCTCAGGTCATGATCCCGGGGTCCTGGGGTCGAGCCCCGCATCGGACTCCCTGCTTGGCAGGGAGTCGGCTTCTCCCGCTGCCCCCGCCCCCGGCTCATGCTCTCTCTCTTTCTCTCTCTCTCGCTTGCTCTCTCTTTCTCTCTCATAAATAAATAAACAAACAAATAAATAAAATCTTTAAAAAATAAATAAACTTGGTTAAACATTCTTACTGACCTTTAAAAAAAAACCACACAAACACATACACATACTCCTGACTTCGGTTTACTTAGGTGTCCCTAAATACACAAACTCCTCTGCCACTACCCTAGTTTTTCCTCATTGGCTTCTGTCGATGGCCATTCCTTTCACCTGTTCACTTGACTCTGTTCTTTCCAGTTCTTCCAGCAACTTGCCTTGTCAACTGTGCTTTCTCTCTCGTATCTCAAGCCTTTTCTCAACTTCACATTTCCTTTGACTTATAAACATGTTCAAGGCTCTTCCATCTTAAAATGAAAAGTAGGTAAAATCCCCTTCCCTTACAACACTGTTAAACTTGCTCCCTCACTTCATAGCTAACTTTCTGGAAACAGTTGGAAAAACACATTTGCTCTTATTTCCTCTATATCTTGACCTTCTATTTACTTCCCAGTCTCACGTATTCTGGCTTCTGCTCCTCCGTGCCATCGAATGGCTCTTGCCAAACTCTCCATTGGCTCCCTTATTTCATGATCTAATGGGTGCTCTTCAAGGATTACCTGATCCCTTTGTGGCTCCTAATACTGCCAAACTCATCCTTGGGCTTTGCGGACATTTACTCCTGCCTCTCTGGCTGTTCCTTCACAGTCTCCTTTGTGGGTTCCTCTTTCTCTAGTGGTCTTTTGAATGTTGGTTATTCCCAGGGTTTTGTGTTCTGCCCTTTTTTGCTTATCTGTACAGTCACTATAAATAATCTCATTTACTCTTAGTGCTTCACTTGTTCTCAGTATGTGGAATACTTAGGAAGCCACATTTCTTGCCCTGCTTTGCTGAGTTCCAGACCAATTTGTCCTCCTGGATATCTCTGTTTGGATACGTGATAGGCTTCTCAAATTTAACATGTTGAAAATAGTCCATTCTGCTCTTCTTGTATTCTGTTTTTCAGTGAATGGGTTACCATCTTCACTCAGGCAAGCTAGAGCCCTGGCATTATTACAATATTGTCAAGTGTACCCTCTTCTTAACTCTAGGATCTTTTCATTTCCATTGATACTGCCATAGGTCAGCCGCATATGATTTATTCTATGGGTACCACAGAGGCTTTTAAATGAACTTTCTTGCCTTTAGCCTCTCATTCCCCAGTACATCCTTTAGCAGGTGCATGGATGGAGGGATTTATTGTCACTTACCTAATATTTATTGGGTGCAGACCCTGGTCCTGAGGGCTGATGATACAAATTTGAATGAATCATGGGTAAGCAGTGAGGCCACCAAACACAGGAGTATGATACAACTTTAAATGAGTTGTTATTTGTAAGGTACATAGAGCCACGCTAAGCTTATTGAAATATGGAAAGTATACAGAGAGCCACAAGGTGGTGTTGGAGTCAAGGGTGTTATGGGGAAGGAGGAGTAACTGAAGCGAAATAATTGCTTTATGATTAGGAAGGAGTCAGAGGGAAAATAGATAGCCAAGTCCTTGTGACTTGTTTCTCTTTTCTGAAGCTGTTTGATGCTGTCAGACTCACATGCTGAGGTCTTTTTCTGATTGAGGCACTGCATCTCTGTGCAGTGGTGACAGGCCACCTGGTGGGCTCAGGCATTGGGCTTCCATTTCTTCACCAAATCTAAAATCGAGTGTTCAGTCAGATGGGAGAATCCCCAAATCTCTTCCATGTATGAGAAATCTTTGGTCCTCTGATAAGACCACTAGTGGGATATGGGGGGTTGGGTTTTCAAAACGAGATAATTTCAGGGAGTCAGTTGTCAATGTTGAGAAATAATTGTGCTTTTCCTTTATTTTGTTCTCTTCTCTTACAGTTCTTATTTGCTACATGCACACGAGAGTTCAAGAAGCTAAGATGTCTCCTTTGTCAATAGTTACAGCCCTGGTGGACAAGATTGGTAAGCGGTATTCTTTTTTTTTTTTTTTTAGTAATTTTTAAAAATTATATTATGTTAGTCACCATACAGTATTATTTTCTATACGTAATTAGAATTCTCAGTAATTCCAAGAGATTATTGAAATTAGAGGAAATATTTTCCTTTTATGGGGGAATTTTTATGTGTGTGTGTGTATATATATATATATATATATATATATATATATGAAATTATGGGGGAATTTTTATGTGTGTGTGTGTATATATATATATATATATATATATATGAAAATGTCTAGAATGCTCTATAGCAAGATACATGTTTATCATAGTAATCTTTGGAAGGGTTTTGCATGATTCCAGTTTTATTTTTTATGTTCTTTGCATTGTCTGCAGTTTTCAAAAAGATACACAATTTTTTTTCTATGTCAAAAAAGTTGTTTTTAGTTTCAAAGACTAAAAAAAAGAAAAAAAGGAAATGTGGTGAATTTGCCAGAATTTCAAGTGAAATTTTCCAGTTGTAATACAGAAAATTAGGGGTATGGTTTGAACTCAGATTGATTTTCTGTTTTACAGATATGTGTAAGACGAGCTTAAGCCCAGAACAGGACATTAAGTTCAGTGGCCATGTTAGCTGGGTTGGGAAGACATCCATGGAAGTGAAGATGCAAATGTTTCAGGTTTGTATTCGTCTAAAGTTTGCCCACTTGTTCTAATACAACCAGCCGGGTCTAGTGGAAGAAAAGTGTATTTACCTATCTACCAATAGACAGGTATATAGCTCACTACTTCTAGAAAAATAATTGAAAGTTCATGTCCTGCAGATGGGTGGGTTATTGTTTTTAGATTTGTTTATTTATTTTTAGAGAGAGTGAGAGAGAAAGAGAAAGCAAGTGGGGGGAGGGACAGAGGGAGAGAGAGAATCTCAAGCAGAATCCCTGCTGCGCTGGGAGCCCAACGCGGGGCTCGATCCCAGGACCCTGAAATCATGACCTGAGCCAAAATCAAGAGTGGGACACTCAACTGACTGAGCCACCCAGGCATCCTGTAAATGCTGGGTTTTTAATGACCTCCTCCTGTATAAAGACTGACACATTATTTGGTGTTTATGGTCAGTGTTTATTACTTTCAAATTGTATATAGCTACGTATTAAGGTGCTTGTTTCTGGTTTTGCCCCAAATAATGTCACAAGAGTCTTGAGTTACATTAGGCATGAATGGTACTGGTCACTCTGTTAGTTTCCTAGGGCTGCTGTGACAAAGTACCACAAAGTAGGTGGCTTAAAACAAATTATCTTATAGTTTGGCAGCTAGAAGTCCAAAATCAAGGCCTCAGCAGGACCATGATCCCTCTAAAATTTGTAGGGGGAGAGTCCTTCCTTGCTTCTTCCTAGCTTCTGGTGGTTTGCTGGTAGTCCTTGTCATTCCTTGGCTTGCAGCTCTAACACTTCAGTCTCTGCCTTCATTGCCATGTGCTCTTTCCCTCTTGCGTCTCTGTGTCTCTTCTCTCCTTTTTTTTTTAATTAAGTAATCTCTGTGCCCAGTGTGGGTCTCAAACTCATGACCCTGAGATCGAGAGTCACATGCTCTACCGACTGAGCCAGCCAGGCGGCCCTCTTCTCTTCTTGTAAGAACATCAGTAATATTGGAGTAAGGCCCCACCCTACTCCAGTATGACCTCATCTTAACTGATTATATCTGCAGTGGTCCTATTTCCAAGTAAAGTCATGTTCACAGGTACTGAGGGATAGGACTTCATATCTTTTTGCAGGATGCTGTTCAACCCATAACAGTCACTTAGACCAATATGGCACTTAGGAACAACCCCTCTAATGCGCAGAGTTCAGAGTAGCTATTATAAAGAAATGAAGAAATTTGACAAGAAAAGATTCCTCAAAGAGGATAATAGCACAGAAATCAGATAATTCAGAGTAAGAATGGTGAGCATAGCAGAATGGATAAACTTGTTGAGTCACTGTGTTGTACACCTGAAGCTAATGTAACACCGTGTGTCAACTTTACTCAAAAAAATAATAATAATAAGGGAGAAAAAGAATGGCTTCTCCAGTTATGCCAGGGTATTCAATAGGCCCATTATTCAGACACATTTTTTCTGTTTTGGAATTATGAAGCGTTTTACCTTTCAGAGAAGTCTGAAGCTTGCTCTGCAGTAATTAAAGTTTTTTGTCAAAATAGTTAAGTAGTTTTTTGTTTGATGCTACATATAAGCAGTAGGATTCTTTAACTCCCATGTTGCTATAACTGACAGTAACACTGTTTTTAGAACAAAACACAGTAAGGTTGTAGGGTCTATAGCTATGATTTGTCCACATTGTTTTTTTTTTAAGATTTATTATGTATTTTTGAGAGAGAGAGAGGGGTGGTGAGGGCAGAGGGAGAGGAAGAGAGAATCTCAAGCAGACTCACCGCTAAGCACAGAGCCTGACACAGGGCTCAATCCCAGGATCCTGAGGTCATGACCTGAGCTGAAGCCAAGAGTTGGACTCTTAACCAACTGAGCCACCTACATGGTTGATTCCTACCCTGTTTAGATTCCAGCTGTAGGACCTGCTTTCTGGAGAATCTTGGTAATTTGAATCTTGGCTAAATAGGCTGAAAAGAGATACAGGACTTATTGTGAGGAGAGAGGTAATGAAAATTAATGTCTGACAAGTACAGACTTCTGCTTTAAGTTTGTGTTTCTCATCGGCCATTTTGACTAATAACTCAAGAACCGAGTGATCCTTTCTACTCCAGAGAGGAAGCTTGGTGATAGGTGCTTTGCCTTTGGTTTGGGTACCCGTAGGTTCAAATGCCAGCTCTGCTGCTTATTAGCCATGTGACTGTGGGTAAGTTACTGACCTTCTCTGAGCTTCTGTTTTCTCAAGTGTAACATGGAAATAGTAATAGTACCATGTTTTACTGTTGGGTAGGGATGAATGAAAAAACAACCTGTTTTAATTACTTGGTACAGTTGTCTGTCACACAGTGACCACTAATCCCATGTTGGCAATAATGTTAATTTATTATCATTACTATGGAGGTGGTCCCAAATCTTTTCTGGGATTGACGTTCAGACCTATCTTTCGAGTGCCTGTTACATCTCTCTCCCTACATGTGCTATTGCTACCTAAAATCCAGTGTATTACAAACTGAGTACATCAGCTTCTTTTCCAGTCCTGATCCTCCTCCATTTTCCCCTTTGCCCACACAGCCTTTTGCCAAGTCTTGCAAATTTATCACCCATAACAACTCACCAGAGTTCTTTCTTGTCACACAAGAGGCAGTAAGGCCTTGAATGAAATGCAGGGGCCTAGTTAGTGAGTCTCCCTGCCTCTAGTCTGTTGTCTCTCTGTTAACTGTACAGATTTTTACCAGTTAGACCTTCCAAAGCCGATCTTAAATCCCATTGCATCACATCACATTCTGTGACCATTCTCCGTGCATTAAAGTCAAAACTCTTTTGACTAGTTGGGATCCAAGGTGCTCCATAAACTAGCTCCCACCTACCTTTCCCACTGTACTTCCGCCAACTTGTCATTTATATACCTTCCTAGATCTTGCTACTGGACATTCTGAACATTCTAAGAGAGGAGAGTTGTTCATTTTTGCATTCTTGTTGCTTGGCACTAGTAGGTGTTCGTCGTAATAAACCATAATTTAAACAGTGAGTTGGATGAGTATCATTGCTTATGCTTTTTTCTTTGCCTGAAATCCTTGTGCTCTGGCTCCACGTACCCACATTCTGCCTGTGCTTCTGGATTCCCTCGTGCTCGGATGCTTCCCTCGTTCTCCCACCGCCCAGCCCCTGATGCTTCCCCATGACTCCTTCCTCAATGCCCTTGTTCGGACTCTTTCTCCTGGCATCTGCAAATCTCTTCTCCACCAAGCTGCGTATGAACGTTTTCTCTTCTACCAGGCTATACATGTCTTGAGAGCAGCATCCGGGTGTGAGTCGCCTAGCCCACTTCCCGACATCCATTCGTTTATTGTTCCTTTAGCCATTGTTTCTTGAGTGCCTGTTCTGTGCTAGGCATACAGCAGTGAGCTAAACAAAACTTCATTGTTTTAGAGTTTACATTCTCGTAGTGCTCAATCATTTTCTGCCTTAGTTCATACATCCGCAGTTATTGGTTGGGTATCTGCTATCTGCCGGTCTTTGTGGTAAGTGTGAGGGATGCAAATGTGAGTCAAAATGGTCTTTGTCGTCAAGGAGCGCGTGCTGCAATAGGGAGTCAGCCACGCATACAAATGTCTGTGATACACCGTCCCCACCTTGGGATGGTTTGACTTCTGATTTTTCAGCTTTACGATGGCGTGAAAGAGTGTTCAGTGGAAACTGTACTTTGAAGTTTGAATTTTGATCTCTTCCTGGGCGAGTGATCGGTAATACCACAGCAGCTGCGAGCTGCAGCTGCCAGGCAGCCACGTGATCGTGAGGGTAGATGACTAATCCGCTTGTAACCTGCCCGTCCCCATTCAGCCATCCTGGGTTTACTTTCCGAACAGTATTCAATAAATGACCTGAGGTAGTCAATACTTTGTTATAAAATAGGCTTTGCGTTGGATGATTCTGCCCAACTGTAAGCTAATGTCCGTGTTCTTGAGCACGTGTACAATAGGCAAGGCTAAGCTGGGATATTCTCTAGGTTACGTATATTAAATACATTTTGACTTCATGGTATTTTCAATCTATGACGGGTTTGTCGGGATATAATCTCATTGTAAGTCGAGGGAGGTCTGTAGTATTTACGCGTTGTGCAGCAGTTCTCCACAGGGACACTATTGGCATTGTATGTGGGAAGCTTCTTAATGATGCAGGATGATCTCCTGCGTTGTGAGGTGTTTAGCTCCTTGGTAACCCCTGCCCTGCTAGTGATGTCCCTCAAGTCATGTGACCACCAAAGCCTCTTTTACACATATCCGAATGCTCCCAATAGGGGTGGTATCCATATCTCTGTTATATTGAGAACCACTTTCAGAGGAGGATTTCGTTTCCATTCTCATGGCAAACCAAGGAGGGAATGATGACTTCTGCCTGGGGAGGAGGGATGGAGCAGGGGTGGGGAGGAGTGTCCTGAGGAGGGCAGCTGTGAGGAAGGCATCAGGCACAGGCATGGCCAGGACAAGTTCAATAGCATAGTACGTTCTAGGACCTCCAAGTTGTCAGCTGTGGCAGGGCAAAAGGTGCAGGTGTCGGGGAGGTGTTAGTGAACAACCAGAGAGGAGTCTGGGCTGTGTTGTGGAGGGCTTTATATATAGTGCCAGGAGGCTTATAGCAGATGCGGGAAGAGGGTTAAGGGGGAGGGTGATAGGGGCCTGAACGGGCAGCAGTGAGGAGGACGAGGGGTGAGGTCTGTTGAAGAGTGAGCCTACTATACCCCCAACTGATGATGGGACTTCATGATATAACTTCTCTGGAAGTACAGAGTCCTGGAGGATAAGAAATGCCTTAAATCCTCAAAGGCCTTGTGCATTGTAAATATATCACTCAATCCACAGAATTATCACTGATTCTCGGCCCTTCTTGGGAGTGCCTGTGCTCAGCTCACGAAACCCAAATATGCTGGTTGTTGGCACACTGAAAACACTAATGTCTGTGAGAGCAGTGAGCCATTCACCTGGCTCTGTGTGCCGTCGTGAGGACTGGCAGGTGTGAAGAACGCCGGCATCCTGCAGCACTGCTGGACGGTTAAATGATGCTGATGCAGAGGGTCCCTCTGTGACCCTTGCTCTTGAGTCTCAGTCACATGCGGTTCCAAAGCCCATTGGTCATGGCCATCCCAACCCTTCTCACATGGACGCTGTTTGAATTTTAGGAAGTCTTTCTCCTCCCCCAGACCACAGGCTCTTTGGTCATGCTGCCATTCACCCAGAGCTTAGTTCTGTGCCTGGCAGCTCAGCAGATGGTGGTTAATGAATGATTAACTTTTCTTTTTCTTTTCTTTTATTTTTTTTAAGATTTTATTTATTTATGTGACAGAGAGACAGCCAGCGAGAGAGGGAACACAGCAGGGGGAGTGGGAGAAGAAGAAGCAGGCTCCTAGTGGAGGAGCCCGATGTGGGACTCGATCCCAGAACGCCGGGATCACGCCCTGAGCCGAAGGCAGGCACTTTAATGACTGCGCCACCCAGGCGCCCCTAACTTTTCTTTTTCTAATTGCAGCCTTTTTCAAGTGTGCGTGCTAGCTGCTAGAATTGTAGTACGTCTTCCCAGTAAATGCACTTCTTACATCTGTATTTTCTTTCCATTGTTCTTTAGTTACATGGCAATGAGTTTTGTCGTGTTCTGGATGCAACATTTGTAATGGTGGCTCGTGATTCTGAAAATAAAGGGTAAGTGCTCTTTTTTCCTAATTCTTTATTTTGAAAAATTAAAAGAGACATAAAACTAGAGAGAAGACTGTAATGAATTTCTGTATACCCGTCACCTGGACTTCATATTTTTTAACATTTTTTGCCATATTTGCTTCATCTGTTTTTTCAAACTATATTGTTTTCTTTGTTATATTTTAAAGCAAATCCCAGACATCGTGACCTTTCACCTCTGAATACTTTTGTGTAGGCATCTCTTTAAAGATGAGGATATTTTCCTAAATAAATACATTACCATTAGCGTGCCTAACAAAAATAATAGTAAGTTCGTGACATATTCTCATGGTCAATTCATATTCATTTTTCCTCAGATATCTTTTTAATGATCTTTTTGAGTTAGGATCCAAACAAAGTTCATGTACTACATTTGATTTTTATGTCTCTTAAGCCTGTTACTTTTGTTAATAGCTTTATCGAGATATAATTCACATACTATACAATTCACCTATTGAAAGTATACAATTTAATGACTTTTAGTGTATTCACAGAATTATATGATCTCTTAAGGATTTTTAATCCAGAATACTTGTGTGTCCCTGCTGCACCCTTAGTGTTTCATATCAGCTTATTGAAAGGCCAGATGGGCTCTTTTGTATGGTGTCCAACTTTCTGGATTTGTCTCATGGCTTCCTCATGGTATTTTTTTTTTTTACTTATTTCTCTATCTTTAGTATTTTCTGTAAACTGAAGTTAGATCTAAAGTCTTGATTAGATTCAGGTTCAATTTATTTGATGAGAGCATCTTGTAGGTGGTGAGATTCGTGTATGTCAAACTGTAATGTATCTCACGTTGTATCATAGCAGGAGGGATAGATTGTCCCACTCATAGTGATGCCAAGATTGGTGCGTGGTGGTTCAGTAGTGACTGTAGTGGTCTTTTCATTGTAGGCTTCACTTTATCCTCTTACGATCAGCAATAATCTGCAGGCTGTAGTAGGGTACAGGGTGTACCCCGAGTGTACTTTGTCACCCTGTGAATAGCTAGCTCCCTATCAGTCTTTCTCCAGTGCTTTGAACATCCATTGCTAATCATTGCTTTAATCATTAAGGGATGTAAACGATTCTTAAATCCTGTCTTTCCTGCTATATTTACTACCTGGAGTTCTGGAAAGAAGAGCTTTCCTTTATTAACTAGGGCAGTTTGGTTTGTAAAGGAAAGTCAGGGTTAATGTTTCATTCTGGCCCTTTATTTACACTTTCTCTGAATAATGAGTTGCTTGACTAGCTAGTGATGACATGCTTTGTCTACTTTTTGGCTTTTTAAAAAAGTGTCATAGTGAATTCATGGATTTTAGTGGTATGAATTGCAGTAAATTGCAGCCCTTGTTCTTCCTGGTCCTCAGAGTACCATCTTTGGGCAGTGGGAGCCCCTTTAAGCTTCCTCCTGTGAAAAGCTCTTTTCATATCTCCCCACTAGTCTTGCTGTTCTCTGGGATATCTTGGGCTCATCTTACACATTTCCTGCCTCAGGCCTGGAATCAGCCATTTCTCCACGGAGTCCTGGGGTTCCTCTTAGCGAGCACTGGTATTTAGAGACCAGAATCCGGGCACCAGAGCTGTACGTTGTTACTCATTTGTCATTGTCTCTAAGCCTTTTCAGTGGACAGAGCTAGGATGTATGTTAAAAAGCAGCAAACACACACCCATCCTCATGAATTTATACCATCAATTCCAAGTCATATTGAATTTTACAGATTTTAACTTCTTTGGCTTTATACTTTTTTCCTCTTAAGTTGTAGTTTTGGTTCCTAACAGCTTTCATACCTGAGGCATTGAAATGGAGAAACACTGTCAAACTGTAGGGGGTGGTACTGGGGTGGGAGGGGATGGAAAGGGATTGCCGTTGGTACAAATTAGAAACTTGAAGGAGGAGTCTGCTATGAGAAGTCTCTCCTGCTGCATGGAAAGCTGACTCGGAAGAGCGAGTTAGGATCAAACCATCCTTTGGTGACTGATGTGAGCGTAGAAAGCAGTCGCCTACTCTTCACTCCTCCCACCAGCCTGGCTGACCTGCCGCTGCTGCTGCTGGCTGGCCTGGGGCTCCTTGTCAGCCCTGGAAAGGGCAGGGTTTAAAGTTTCTTTCACAGCTGATGCTTTTGAATTTTCCAAGCTGCCATTTCAATATGTTTGTTTCCATCGTTGTTTCTCTTTTGAAAGATTTGCTACCTATGGAGAGGTAGAATAATGCAGTGAGCACCCTTAAAGGCTTCACCTAAATTCACCGATTAGCATTTTGCCTCTAGCCTTATTCTCTCGCCCTCTATCTATAAGTACACACATAGATACTGTTTCCCTGAATCATTCGAAAGGAAGTTTTGAGACTGCTTCACCCATAGATGGTTCAGCATGTACCTCCTGATAATAAGGTCATTCTGCTGCACAACCTCGATGCCTTTATCATAGCTAAGAGATTTAAGTGATACAGTGATACTATCTAATATACGATCCATATTCAAACTTTGCCACTTGTCCCTAGAATGTCTTCTATAGCCCTTTCCCCTGAGTCAGGATCTCATCAAAGATCACGTATTGCATGCAGTTAGCATGTTTTTTTTTGAAAGAGTCCCCCTGCCCTTTTCTGTCTTTTAAGACATTGACATTTATCGAAGGGTCCAGGCCAGGTGTCCTATAGAATGTTCTACAGCCTATTTTTGACTGTTTCCTCATTACCGCGATCAGGTGAAATTTTTTTGCGAGAGGCAGTATCCTTTTTATAAACGTGAACTTTCTAGTGTACAGACTAGTCTGTAGCCGGGAAGCTCTTCATTTGTTCCGGGGCTATTATGGAAGCGGTCAGGCTGCATTACCGAAGACCAGAAGCAAAGACTTCTTGAAACTAGTGGGTAATTGTTCACCTTCTCTATTTACTGGGTAATGACACCTCTTAACCTGTAATCTTCTTTTTTTCTCTTTAGGCCGGCATTTATAAATCCGCTCATCCCTGAAAGCCCAGAGGAAGAAGAGCTCTTTAGACAAGGAGAATGTATATAAATTTGTTGATAATATAAAGATGCAGTTGAAAAGCCCATTAACTGTACTGCAGAGGAGGTTGTGGAAGAGTCTGGATGGACTCCTCATACCGGTCACGTGTCTTACTCATGCCAAGAATTTATTGAAATTAAAAATACCTTATTTTTTTTCATTAGAGTCCATAGTTTGAAGTTTTATCAATTAGACAATATTCATTAAGTGAATGAATTTGCTTTCTCATTTTTTAATGAAATGGGAAATGTGTCAGTGAAATAACTGCTGCTCAGGACTCTAGGTCAGGATGGTCTTTACGTGTGGCCTTAAGTGGTTCCACACTGAGCTGCTATAATTTCCATCTGGAGGCAAAGAATCGCCGGACACCTTATATAGCCTCAGCAACCTTCTCTGGGATATGTGTATAATTTCCCGTGGGCTTTTCGAAATCTGGAAATGCTACCTTTGTAGGGTCCAAGGCAGCCCAGGTCAGGAACCCCAGTGCTGTAGTGTGACCCCCCTGATCGTAACTCCTTATTGTCCTGTGTTCCAGTGAACAAGGGGAGAAGGGTTGCCTTCAGTGCCAAGTCATTACTGAAAATGGCTCCCAGTGCTGAGGAGAGGACTACCATCCATGAGATGTTTCTTAACACGCTGGATCCGAAGTAAGTTAGCATGGTGAAATTACAGGTTGCGAAAGCGTTTAAACCTCGGCCCTCTCCACAGTTACGTCTGCCTCAACATATTGGTAGTTATTTGCACATATTTTGCTTTTCAGCAGCAAAACCATG
The DNA here is from genome assembly GCF_024610735.1 of Ursus americanus. Classification (NCBI taxonomy): domain Eukaryota; kingdom Metazoa; phylum Chordata; class Mammalia; order Carnivora; family Ursidae; genus Ursus; species Ursus americanus. Next base: position 103,656,757 of record NC_142164.1, read on the forward strand.
GCATTAACAAGGTTTACTAAATCTCCATTTGTACAGGACTGTAAGTTTTCGAAGTCGAGTTTTGCCCCCCAATGCAGTGTGGATGGAGAATTCAAAACTGAAGAGCTTGGAAGTTTGCCACCCGCAGGTACTGTAAGTTAATGGAAAATTGTTTCCGTAGGATAACTCGCATTCGTGGTTGTCATGGAAAATCTGACACACCTTTAAACTGACCTCCATTTGGCAGCGTTGTTAATTTTCTTTTTTCTGTGTTTGAGGGTGGCCGTGAGCTTGTGTGTGTTAATCCTTATTTTATGTCCTATAGGAGCGCAACATTTTCAATCGGATCTTTGGTGGTTTCCTGATGAGGAAAGCATATGAACTTGGATGGGCTACTGCTTGTAACTTTGGGTGAGTTAGATTGAAGGTAGTTTTAACTTCTGAGAAGCAACGTGTACTACCCCATTGAATTGAAACATTTTGGACCGGTCTGGATGTGTTGGGGCATATGCTCTGTTATTAAATAATTATTACAGTGATACCACCTGCCTTTGATGTTACTTTTTCTAAGGCTGTTGCTCTGCCTTTGTCAGTTAGTACGTTAAAGACCTGAGAAGAAGTGATGATCGGCAGGAGGGAAAAGGTAGAGGGGTGATCTCATCTCAGGGGTATCGCTTATCATTTCTCACTGGTAGGATTGTTTCCCCCTTCTCTAGGCTTATTCTTTGATCCTTTAAATTTTGCTTCAGCTGATTGTTAGGGGAGAAATAGAGATCATCTGAATTTTGTGGTTGACCCCCATTCTGCCTTTGTCTGTTAGTGGCTCCCGACCGTTTATAGTAGCAGTGGATGATATCATGTTTCAGAAACCCGTTGATGTTGGATCATTGCTGTTTCTTTCTTCTCAGGTAGGTGTGCGATGAGAGACAAAAGAAAATTTTTTATCATTTGGGCCTAGAAGAGAAGTTTTTTTTTTTTAAGCCACTGTTTATCTTATGACCGCCTTTCCCCTCCTTGCTAATGCACTTGACTGACTGTCATGTCTAAATCTCCTAGGTTTGCTTTACTCAGGACAATTACATTCAAGTCCGAGTACACAGCGAAGTGGCCTCTCTTGAGAGTAAAGAGCATATGACCACCAATGTCTTTCATTTCACGTTCATGTCAGAAGAAAAAGTGCCCTTGGTTTTCCCCAGAACATACGGAGGTAAGCAGCAATGTCTGCTTGTCTCTAATGAACGGAAGAACTTTCAAAGTCATTTTTCTTCTTTTAAATTGTTGTAAGAAGTACACTGATACCTGTTAGCTCAAGAGCATATCTTTAGAAGATGGTGCTTTGAGATTCTGCAGCCCTGAAGGCCCAGATGCCTCATGGCCTGTATGTGGCAGTCACTGCTCTGCGCAATCTGGCTGTTGTCTGAAGGGTCGGTGCCAGCTGCGAGCAGCCACTGGTGGTCAGAGACTGGTCTGGCCCAAGGAGGGGGCAAGAGTCGAGGCCCACTCCCTCGGGAGCCTTGCCCGGCCCCACCCCACAGGGCATGGCCAGTGCCAGTTTTGCATGCTCGTTGCTCTCCTCGTGTTCCCAAGTAGTCTTGTGTTTGTACAATGATTTTGTAAGTTTCCACGGGTTTCTTCACGGTTCTCTCTTTCGTGTTTCAGAGTCCATGTTGTATTTAGATGGGAAGCGGCATTTCAATTCCATGAGCACACCGGTGAACTTGAGAAAGGACTACCTTGTGGAGCCCTAGGAAAACCATGCTTGTTGAAGAGCAGCTCTCCACACTGACATAGTGCCTGATGGAGGCCTGATCACGTGTCCTGGTTTTAGTGTTTATTCTCATCCTCCAGAGAGAAGAATGTATTCAGCCTTCAGGATGATCAGAAAAGCAGACCGAGAGGGTAGCTGGGTGGGGCAGAGGGAGGAGGAGTTATTAAACAATAAATATTCTTGAGACAAGTTAAATTGTGAACCTACCATGTTGCCTCCTGTGTGGTAAGGAAATTAGGGCAGAATGCCTTTATACACAGTTGGAAACATTTCTTTTCTTACACTTACCGCAAACTGTCTGTATGTGTGGTTTCCTGCCAAGGTATTTGGAGGGCATTCCGTACGCCTGACCTTGGCTGCAGTTCCCCGGTGTTGTCTAAATCCCACAACCCTACCTGATTCCTCTGTGTTTTGCCTCCCTCTGCTTCCCAGCTTGTGTTGTTAGCAGAGGGAAGATGAAAAGTCGGGGTGAAGGGATCCAACAAAAGGTAAGGCATTTGGAAGGATTTGTGGGAAGCTTTAGATCTAAAGCCATACTAAGGGGAGGTGTTCGGTGATGATCCAGACGAGGACGCCCAGGACCCACGTGTTCATTCTTTCATGTGCCAGACAGCTCTTCAGCACACTCAGCTAGGGGCTGGCCAGGATAGATCTGATTCAAAACCAGGAACAGTAATAAGAGCTGCAGAGGCTTACTGAATACTTGCCCTGTGCTAAGGCACCATCTAAGCACTTGACATGTATTAGCTCATTTATTTCTTCCAGCAACACTAGAGGTAGGTTCTGAAACTCCCTCAGGTTAGTCCACTCAGGAAACTGAAGCACAGAGAGGTTAAGTAACTTGCTCATGGTCCCACAGCTAGAAAGTGGTGGTGCTGGCATTCAGAGCCAGGCGGTGGGCACTCTTACCAGTACACTGTACTGCTTTCTGGGAATCTAGCAAGGGAGGCTGTGTCCAGTATCACAGTGTCACCTAGGAACCCAAAAGGAGGTATTTCCAGGAGTCTAGCCAAGACACAGTGTCTTCCTTGATGGGACAGGAGGTTGGTTGAGTCTGGAAGAGGCAAAAAACCAGGCTGTATAGAAGAAGAGTCATCCTGGAATAGGTGCTTCTAGGAAGGAAGCAATCCTTAGTGTGGGTTTTAGATCAGTGATCACAAACGTGGTTCTGCCACAGAATTAGCTGGAGAGCTTTCTTTTTAAAAAAAATTTCATATTGGGGCACCGGGGCACCTGGGTGGCACAGCTCTTCATTTCAGCTCAGGTCATGATCTCGATGTGAGTTCGAACCCCATGTCAGGCACTGTGCTCAGTGGGGAGTCTGCTTGAGATTCTCTCTCTCCCTCTGCCTCTGCCCTTGCTCACACTCTCTCTCTCAAATAAATAAATAAATCTTTTAAAAATGTTCATATTATTTTAATATTTCCTGGAATCACAGTTAATATGGACAGGCATCTCTGGCGTAGTCATGGGAACAGGCCCAGCTCCCCTGGAGGCGTGCACTTTGACTTCCGGAGAGCAGTCTGTGCCGCGCTGTGGTGGCTTGCCAGCGCTTGCGTTTGTCTCCCTGCGCTGCCCGTGCTACTGTCCTGAGCTGCTCTGGGCTCTTCAGTACCGCAGTTTGCATATTCACCCATGACTCGGTGACCCTGGGAATTGTGTGAATGTGTTAAGTGCAGTCCAGTTAAGAGACGTACTGTATGCTGTTGTATAGATAATATTTTTAAGCATTTATTGCTCTAGTCACTGAAGGTCTTTCTAGAACTTTTCTTGCTATTCTAAGCAGTGTTGCAGTAAATCTCCTAAATAGCTGAAATATTTAACCTTGAAATTACTTCCTTAGGAAAATTGTAGAGGAGTGATGTCTAGGTCAAAATAGTACGCACATGTTGAAGGCTTTGAGTATGCATTTCACATAACCCTCCAGAACAGTTGGACACCTTCATTTACTCATCAATTTCCCTAAAATTTGCTGAATTTTATCCTTTTCTTTATAAACATCTTTGCCATTTTGATAGGTGAAAAATGGCATTCCTTAAAGGCCTTTCTTTGAATTCTGCTGAGATTGAACTTTGAAAAAATTGCTTATTTCTTTTTATTTTTTTTTTAAAGATTTTATTTATTTATGTGACAGAGAGACAGCCAGCGAGAGAGGGAACACAGCAGGGGAGTGAGAGAGGAAGAAGCAGGCTCCCAGCAGAGGAGCCCGATGTGGGACTCGATCCCGGCACGCCGGGATCACGCCCTGAGCCGAAGGCAGACGCTTTAACGACTGCGCTACCCAGGCGCCCCTGCTTATTTCTTTTTAGTTAAATTACTAGTTCAAGTAATTTTAGATGTCAGAATCTTTTTTTTTTTAAGATTTTTATTTATTTATTTATTTGACAGAGATAGAGACAGCCAGTGAGAGAGGGAACACAAGCAGGGGGAGTGGGAGAGGAAGAAGCAGGCTCATAGCGGAGGAGCCTGATGTGGGGCTCGATCCCATAACGCCGGGATCACGCCCTGAGCTGAAGGCAGACGCTTAACCGCTGTGCCACCCAGGCGCCCCTAGATGTCAGAATCTTAACGCAAAATCTGTTACCTGCCAATATGGGTTTTCCTATAATAAGAACAATTCTCAGAGCTAGAACAAACAATCCTAAAATTTGTGTGGAACCACAGAAGACCCCAAATAGCCAAAGCAATCTTGAAAAAGAAAAGCGACGCTGGAGGCATCAGAATTCCAGACTTTAAGTTGCATTACAAAGCAGTAGTCATCAAGACGGTATGGTCCTGGCACAAAAACAGACACACAGATCAATGGAACAGAATAGAAAACCCAGAAATGAACCCACAACTATGTGGTCAATTAATCTTTGACAAAGCAGGAAAGAATATACAGTGGGAAAAAAGATAGTCTCTTCAACAAATGATGTTGGGAAAACGGGACAGTGACATGCAGAAGAATGAAACTGGACTGCTTTCTTACACCATACACACAAATAAATTCAAAATGGATGAAAGACCTAAGTGTGAGACAGGAAACCATCAAAATCCTAGAGGAGAACATAGGCTGCAACCTTTTTGACCTTGGCCGTAGCAACTTCTTACTAGACATGTCTCCCGAGGCAAGGGAGAGAAAAGCAAAAACTATCAGGACTTCATCAAGATGAAAAGTTTTGCATGGCAAAAGAAACAACCAACAAAACTGAAAGGCAACCTACAGAATGGGAGAAGTTATTTGCAAATTGACAGATCTGGTAAAGGGTTAGTATCCAAAATATATGAAGAACTTTTACAACTCAACACCCAAAAAACAAATAATCCAGTTAAAAAATGGGTGGAAGACATGAACAGACATTTTTCCAAAGATGACATCCAGATGGCCAACAGACTCTTGAAAATAAGAAAAAGGTATTTTCATTTTTAATACAGGACTTTAAGAAGATAAGATGAAGCAAACTACAAAGGACATACAGGAGGCTTTAGATATTTAGTGTTCTGTCCCTCTTTTTAAAGAATAGTGAGTTTTTAACTAGGCCGAGCACCGTTATGTGTTTAGCATGGAATTTCCTAATACGGGCTGGATATAGTTTTGTACTGAATTGTCCATGCTGAGATGCCCCATACTTATTTATTACCATGTTCTTTGTTTTTGCTTAGGTGTTTATTCAGTGGGCAGTCTGAGGATGGTGCCGTTAACACTGGTGTTTGGCAAGAGTTCATGCTAGTATGCTTTGCAATGTGTTGTGTGTACCCACGTGATGCTGTGGATCCATTTCTTGCGGAAGCCGAATGCTCTGCATGTTCCCTTTGCCTGTGTTCTCTGTGATATGATCTGCTTTCTCTCATCTCCTTGAATAGGGCCAGGAGCTTGACTGCTGAGGAACTGAAGTCTTCCCCACACCATCACCTGAGGGAGTTCAACATTTTATTTTTCTTTTTGTAAGTTTGTGCAGAGAAAGACTTTTATCTTTCTAAAGGCATGGGTCTTGTTTTGGGAGAGAGAGAGCAGGCACAAGAGTGGGGCGGGGAGGGGCAGAGGGAGAGAAAGAGAGACTTAAGCAGGCTCCACGCCCAGCATGGAGCCCAAAGTGGGGCTTGACCCCATGACCCTGAGATCATGACCTGAGCTGAAATCAAGAGTTGGATGCTTAACAGATTGAGCCACCCAGGTGCCCCCTAAAGGCATATTTGATTCTGTGGGATGGCTGGGCCCATCTGGGAGGTTCTTTTCCACGAGGCTTTGGCTTTGGTCATTTAGGCAGCTGTGTGCAGCTGGGAGCTCAGCTGGGAGCATGTCTGGGACTGGACCGTCTCACACCTCAGCTGGGGTGGCTGGAGTTGGCGGGGGCTGGCCGGGCCTGTAACAGGAGGGTTAGATTATTTAAATGGTGGCTTGAGGGCTCCAAGAGTAGCCAGCCAGATTTTCAGATCCTAACTATGCCATTCTCCTGCCTCTCAAAGCCGTTTCTGTGGAGGGAATGATCAGTGGTGTCAGGGGAATTGACAAAGATGAGCACTGGTTAAAGGCCACCAGTGGGATGATTGAGAGGTTGCTGGTAAGAAAAGTTTGAAAATGTGATGGTGTCTGGAGCTGGGTGGGGAAGGGCTGAGTCATTCCAAGTGTCCTGCTCTCTTCTTTCCTGGGTGAATTCCTCAGATGCGGGTGCTAATAAGATACTCTTTTAAAAACATTTTATCAACAAGTCCCATTGGGAAACACTCCATCAGATACCCCTCCTCTGGTAGTTTTTAATGCATATGAGGTTACAAAAGACTCTGAAAAGTAGGCCCATAAGAACACCTGTTTAACTTTGTTTAATCAGCTTTCATGAAACTTATTTGACCATGGTCCTTTTTTCTTATTAATAAATTTTAGGGGCGCCTGGGTAGCACAGTCGTTAAGCGTCTGCCTTCGGCTCAGGGCGTGATCCCGGCATTCCGGGATCGAGTCCCACATCGGGCTCCTCGGCTGGGAGCCTGCTTCTTCCTCTCCCTCTCCCCTGCTGTGTTCCCTCTCTCGCTGGCTATCTCTCTGTCACATAAATAAATAAAATCTTAAAAAAAAAATAAATTTTAACAGGGGTGCCTGGGTGGCTCAGGCAGTTAAGCATCTGCCTTTGGCTCAGGTCATGGTCCTAGGGTGGAGAGCCTGCTTCTCCCTCTGCCACTCTCCCTGCTTGTGCGTGCGCTCTCTCTCTGTCAAATAAATAAATACAATCTAAAAAAAAAAATAGCTTGTAACAAATTACACACACGAAGAGTTTTTATAACTTACAAAGTCTGGATCATACTCTCTATTCTATTTTGTACTGTGAAAAAGCAGTGTAGTATGTTGTCCAAAGAGTAAATCTTTATGCCTTCTGCTAGGAAGAATCAAATATCAGTGTTATGTTTCTTAAAACTGAATGTAGGATCTCATGTTAGATCTGACTGACATTTCCAGCTTTCAAAGGTTGGCAGTCTAGCTTTTAACGGGAGTGTAATTGCTTGGTCTCACTGCTGATGTGGTAGAAAATGTTAACTTGTAGGAACATGTGTTTAACTTTACAACAAATTCTGAACAATAGCCTTGTAGCATCGTACTCCTCACAGACAGGAAGAGGGAGGCAAAAGGAAGTGCCAGAGGGGAGCGGTGAAGGTTAGTTTATGTTTGTCTCCATTTTGATACCAGCAATACAAGTTTGTTACCAATTTCTGTTTCTGGGCCAGAGCCTCAAGCTCAAACTCAAAGTTTTGTGCTTTAACACGAAAACATTTGGGAGTAAGTAGGGATTCTTCATTTGGTTACAGAACCCCATGGCAACTTTCGTTTTGGCAAAGTGCTGCAAAAAATTGGTGATAAGAGGTAATCATCATAAAATAAGAATTTTTATATATGGCTAACATTGGAGCCTTGCTATGGGTCAGGCACTGTACGAATGACATTCAAGTGTAGTTTCTCATTTAATCCCTACAGTCACCTTTTGAGGTCACTATCATTGTTACCCACATTTTGCAGATGAGGAAAATGACTGTTAACTATCCACAGGTGGTGAAGGCCCAGACTGGTCTAGAGTCCTGCCCTTTTACACATTTCATACAGCTGTTATGATAAAGGGTTAAGTAATATTTGTTTATGTATATTTTTGTATGTATATTTATATATGTATTATATGTATATATGTATATATATTATTATATTATATATACTATATATATAGTATAGTATATATACATATATAATATACATACATGTATATATATGTATATATAGTATATATACATATATAATAATATTTATGTATATATACTATATATACATATAATATAATATATATTATTATATATACTATATATATACACCATATAATATATATACTATATATATGTATATATATAGTATAGTATATATACATATAATAATATATATGTATATATAATATATATACATATAATATAATATATATTATATATACTATATATAAACGACTATATATATAGTATATATAATAATATATATACATATATACGGTATATATAATATATATACATATATATATGTATATATATAATATATATACATATATATATGTATATATACACACACACACACACACACACACACACACACACACACAATATCTCAGAATACAGTCAGGTCTCCAACCATGAGAGATGAGCATGACTGAAATATTTTTGGCATTTAATTCCCTTATAGAATAATTTTTTACTACGTGTGTGATTGATTCTCTAAATGGACTTGCGAATGTTCCCCCCCCAACAAATAATGAATTGCCATAAAATAGGTAACAGGAAAGAGGAATTAAAAATAAGGATTTAGCAAGTTCAAAAATGGATTTAGGGGTCCTTGACTCATCACATTGCTTCTAGATGAAACTGTTGTCATAAAATTATTTTGATCCAAGAAGATCAATCTGAGGGGGACTTGGGGGTCTAGTTTTGGAAGGTGGTGTGATGTGCTGTGGGTGAAGCAGTGTTGGCCTGAATGGCTGTGCCCGTGAGTCTCGCCTATAGGTCTGCAACTGGCATTTTCTGGGGCACTCTCCTCATTCCAGTCCCCTGATTTAGGCCTCTGTTCTTTCACTTGATAAAGTTTTTTGGTTAGTGAACTATTTTAATGAGTATATTGCTTATCATCTTAAAAATCAAGTTCTATTTAAGATGTGTATGCTAAAAAAAATGGAGCCTCAGAATAAAACAGGCCCTTCTGAAAACCGTTCGGTAACCCAGAGCCATTGAGAAATTAATACCTCAGAGAAAGGATTAGAGTAACCAAAAAAAAAAAAGGATGTTTTGGTTTGTGTCACAGAAATTGTACACCTTTCACAGAGGGAATAGTAAGGCTAAAACAAATGAACAAAACCCTAATGGAAGTAAAATGAAAGTTATACATGGCAAGGTATTGATATACCAGGCATTTATTTTATCCTGATTTTATATGTACCTATATCTATCATATATAAGAAAACTGTGTATTTATTTATTTAATTTTAAAGCTATGGGTCATGACATTTAGTGGGTTGTGACCAACATAACAAAAAGAAAAGGTCAGAATGCATCATGCCTAGTAATGGTAAGTATGTGAAACTTGTTCTGCATGTTCATGGCACATAGATTTACGGATGTACTACATCAGTGTAAAATGTACTCACTGGGTCATGGTAATTGATGGAAGGAGTACACTTAGTACATATTAAGATGCCTACTTGAGCTGTACTTAGGTTGAATTGGTCAGAATTTTTAAGATTTTTTAAAATTTAAATTCAATTAGCCAACATATAGTATACAACATTAGTTTCAGATGTAGTGTTCAGTGATTCATCAGTTGCGTATAATACCCAGTGCTGAAATTTAATTTTTGAATCAGAGTTGTAAAAAACCCAAAACAACAATAACAAAAAACCATTTGAGTCATAGGCCTTTTAGTTTAGCCTATGGTTCTAGAACGCAGCAAGTCGCTCAGTCATTTCGGTTTGCCTGGCGCCATCTTGTGGCCTTTGGGTCACAGTGCAGCATACTACCTTTAATAGAAACCTTGTAAATCCAGTTTCGGATGTCCTGACTGAGCTGTACAAATGGCCAGAGCTTGAAGTTCATGAGATTCAATTTTTACTTCCATGTAACCTTGGCCACACACCTCTAACCCTAATCAATCAACTCTCAAGTACCTGCTATCTCCCAGATTATCATGAGAGCGAAAACCAGTTAGTGTTTTCTCTCTTGAGGTTGGGTCACAGATACTGTTTTTTGTTTGTTTTTTTAAGGGACAGTACACTTGTAGATGGTATGGCCTTCAGTGGAGGAGTAGGAAATGTGAACTCCCTGCCGGTGGGTCAGCCTCCCTCATCCCTGTCTTTCCTTGTCGTTGCTCACTGTCCCCCGGTCCCCTTAGAGCTACCACCAGTGTTGGCGGTTTTAGCACTTAAACTAAATTGTGTTGCTCCTTTTGTATGCTTTCATTTGGGAGACTGTGGGCTTCTTGATGGGATTGTTTCATGTGTTCTTTTTTTTTTTTAAAGATTTTATTTATTTGACAGAAAGAGACACAGCAAGAGAGGGAACACAGCAGGGGGAGTGGGAGAGGGAGAAGCAGGCTTCCCGCTGAGCAGGGAGCCCGATGTGGGGCTCGATCCCAGAACCCTGGGATCATGACCTGAGCCGAAGGCAGACGCTTAACGACTGAGCCACCAGGCGCCCCTGTTTCACGTGTTCTTATCCACATCGCCAGCCAAGTACCTTGCACATGTGTAGGTCATATTTTCTGTATGAACAAATGCATGATTTAGGTGAATTTGGGTTTTGACTTGGCTTTCGATTTTGTTAATTTAAAAAATTGTAAGCTTAAGCCTTAGGAAGGTGGATCTTAAAAACATATTCTTAGGATTTTATCTAAGTGTATAACATTATGCCAAAATTGTGTTATGTTAATGGAATTGGTAAAAGTTGCTTTGCTATCTAAGACTAAATACATAGTAACTGATAAACATTTTCTTTCCTTTTAAAAGCTAGGTACAAATTTAATTACAGGAGTGGGGAATGAGTCCTTGCATGAGATTCTGGAGACTAAAATCGCCAGAGGAGCAGTCTGCCACTATCATTGTGAAGTGCAGAACACCGGTGAGGCTTAGCTGGGAAATACTCCACGGAAGAACAGAAATTTGAGGGAGATGCAGGGAATTATAGATGTCATCTATGTACCAGTGCCCTGAAAAGACACTGCCTAGTGTACTTCGTAGAAGCTTGAAGTTACCTCTTGGTGTATTATTTTGGAGAAGCTGCTGCTGTCAGCTTGGGCTGTTCTGCTGTGCAGGCAGCTACTAAACCACACTGGCCTCCTTTCCTTAAGTACTTGGCAGCTGTCTCTAGGGAAGGGTCTCTTAACCTTACCACTATTGACATTTTGGGCCAGATAATTCTTTGTTATGGGGGCTGTCCCGTGCAATGTAAGATGTGTAGCACCACCCCTGGCCTGTACCTACTAGACACCAGTGGCACTCTCACAGTTGTGACAACCAAAAATATCTTTAGACATTACCATGTCCTCTGCTCTAGATTATGGTAGGTCAGCATGTTCTGGGAATAGGTTTCCTGTAGCTGCACCCCAGTCAGGCCCAGGGCCTACCGTCTCCAGCAGGGCACGGGACTCTCCTTTCTGAACACTACTTTTCCTGTCTTCAGTAAATGGCTACATTAGATCATTTTTAGGATATAATTTTGGATCTGTGGACTTTCAGAAGTAAGCTGTTTAAAGGGGTAGTTTATAAAAGACATTGAGAAGGAGTGCATTTAATGCTATTTTTTTCATAGGCTATTTACATTATCCAGTTAATATGAAAGTGGTGACTCAGGATGTATTGTCTTTATTTTTAGGTACCCCCCCAAATTACTACAGTATCAGCACCTGCCTCAGTAATCAAATAGTAAGCTCCTTGAGAGCAGAAATTTGTCTTTGGTTACTTGATAAATGCCAGGTATTTAAGAGTAGATGATCAAAAGTTGCTGAACACTGAATGAAACATTAATGACTAGCTTTTTGGAACAGACCTGAACATAACTGTCTTCCTTGTAAACATACCTAAATTGAACTGGAGGCTAGAAAACTATTAATGGAATGGAATGGAAATTATTAATCAAGAAGATACAGCCTGGGGAGCCTGGGTGGCTCAGTCGGTAAATGTCTGCCTCTTGGTTTTGGCTCAGGTCGTGATCACGGGGCCATGGGATTGAGCCCCACATCAGGCTCCGTCCTCAGCATGGAGTCCGCTTGAGACTATCCACCCCCCTCCCCCGCTCTCTTTCTCTTTCTCAAATAGATAAATCTTAAAAAAAAAATGAAGAACTCAAAGAGTTGCTTTGAGGATTAAATGAAATAATGTACCTAATCTAACACAATGCTTGGCACATGACATGTATTACATAAATATTAGTTACTCTTGTTACTAGTTTGATTCAATCTGACATTTCTTACTTTGGGAAGATAGAGAGTAACTGCCTATCTTTTGGCGTCAGTGTTTAACTTGAACTCTAAATACTTTAGGGAGTTTTATATTCTTCAAGAAATTACTTCTATCACACAATATGGTACTAAAACGGTGAACTTTATTGAGAACATTCAAGCATTGTAACCTGAGGAAGTATTTTTCAGTTGAGTTTATCGAAATACTTCAGTTTTCCAGCTGGATCTGGAATTATCTGTTAAAAAAAAAGCAAATTATTATTTAAAAAATGTTAATTTTTATTAAAGTATAATTGACATACAATATCCTACTAGTTTCAGGTGTACATCATAGATATTTTTATACATTATGAAATGATCCCTATAATAGGTCTAGTTCTCATCTGTCATCAAAATTATTATGATATTGACAATAGTCCTTATGCTATACTTTTAATCTCTGTGATTGATTTATTTTAGAACTGGAAGTTTGTACTTCTTAATCCCCCTTCATCTATTTTGCCCTTTCCCAACCCACCTCCCCTCTGGCAACCCCCAGTTTGTTTTTTATATTTAATACTGTTTGGTTTTTAGTTCATTTGTCTTGTTTTTTAGAATCCACATATAAGTGAAATCATATGGTATTTATCCTTCTCTACTTATTTCACTTATCATAGTATCCACTAGGACCATCCATGTTGCTACAAATGGAAAGAGTTCATTCATTTTTATGGCTGAGTAATATTCCATTGTGTATATGCACCACATTTTCTTTATCCGTTCATCTCTTCATGGACACTTGGGTTGCCTTCATATCTTGGCTATTATAAATAATGCTGCACTGAACATAGGGGTGCACATATCTCTTCAAATTGATGTTTGCAAAGTATTTATTTTAAAAGCCAAAATACATCGGTAGTAGTCAGATATTAGTTGCCCTTCTCTTGACTAAAGAAGATAAAGATGACTTTTGTGTCCCAAATTATATATATAGGAAAAACTGGATTTGTCCTACCTACTAATCTCACCTATCCCAAAAGGCAAATCTGTTAATAAATTAACATCTGTACTCAAGCATCCCAGAATTTACTTACAGCTCTTCTCTTGGCCACCAGGCTTTCATGACATCTTCAGGTTTGATCTAATTAAGTCAAACACATTAAGAGAGCATGGCTACAGATGTTAATGTATTTTTAAAGTTATCTGCTGATGAAATGTTGGTATGCCACAATAACCTGAAAGGCGGCAGTGTGTTCAAATGGATTTTTAATTTTTATTTATTAAAAAATACTTGACATACAAGATTTTGTTAGTTTTAGGTGTACATCATAGTGATTCAGTATTTATGTACATTATGAAATGTCACCACAATAAGTCCAGTCACCCACTGTCACCATACACAGTTGTTATAATATTATTGACTACATTCCCTGTGCTGTACTTTTTATCCCCATGACTTATTCATTTTATAACTGGAAGATTGTACCTCTTAAATCCCTTCATGTATTTTGTCTACTGCCCTACCCCCAACCCCTTTGGCAGCCATCAGTTCTCTGAGAGTCTATTTCTGTTTTGTTTTGTGTTTATATATATATATAAATATATGGTGTTTATATAAATATATGATGTTTATATAAATATATGATATCATATGGTATTTGTCTTTCTCTGACTTATCTCACTTAGCATGATACTCTCTGGGTCTATCCATGTTTCCACAGATGGTAAGATTTAATTCTTTTTATGGCTAAGTAGTAGTCCACTATATACTACATTTTCTTTATCCATTAAATGGATTTTTTTGGAGGTCCAGAATGCAACCTTTTAATCTCAAACTGCAGGGGTGCCTGGGTGGCACAGCGGTTAAGCGTCTGCCTTCGGCTCAGGGCGTGATCCTGGCGTTATGGGATCGAGCCCCACATCAGGCTCCTCCGTTGGGAGCCTGCTTCTTCCTCTCCCACTCCCCCTGCTTGTGTTCCCTCTCTCGCTGGCTGTCTCTATCTCTGTCGAATAAATAAATAAAATCTTTAAAAAAAAAAAATAATCTCAAACTGCAAAATAAAAAAATACTCAAATACAAGAAGTAGTATGTTCAACAACTATTTAGTGAATGAACAAATACCAAAACAAAAACCATGCTCCCTCCTTAACAGGATCACAGCCTTAGAACCCTACTATAGTTTTTTGAAATTTCTAATATGATTTGACCTCATATTGATATTATTTGATAGTTATAGGTAAAGTACATCTGTCCCTACATATAAAAAGTAACCTACTGTAATCAGTTTATGATAGTTCTATATGCATTTTCTTCAGAATTTTTCTTCAGCATATAATAAATATTACATAATTTTTCAGGTATCACTTCAAGGAGTATTCCATCTTTGCCAATTTATAATCTCTTTGCATTGAAATTCAATTTGCAAATACTTATGGAATAATATGGCACTGTGTGCCAACAGTGTGCTGGGCAGTGGGGGGTACCAGGATAACTACACTCAAGTCCCTGTCTTTGAGAAAAAGATGTGCATGTACACAAGTTTTCAACGCAATGCATAATATGATCGTGTATGATGCAGGCTGTGCCTGAATGGAGGCTGAGATGGCATCAAGGAAGGCCTCAGAGTGGAGGTGGCATTTAAGTTGGTCTTGAAAGATGAGTAGAATTTAGGAAAGGGGGAAGATATTCCAGGTTAAAGAACCGAGCAAAGGCATAAAGGTGTGAAAAAGCAGGGCTTATTTCAGGGAAAAGTGAGGCATGGGACTTGGTGGGAACACAGTGTGTGTGCGTGTGTGAATTGTAGGGAAGATGACCTGGGAGAAGCTGGTAGATAACAATCAGTGCAAAGGCTTGAAAGCTGTGCCAAGTATCTGGATTTTGTCACGTGAGTACTGGACGGCTGCTAAAAGGTCCTGGTTTGGAGAGTAATATGCGCTAAAGAGGAGAGAAGCTGAGGTCAGGGCAACAAATCAGGCCTGTGCAATATACAGGAGAGAAGTGAGGCAGATCTGTTTTGAAACTCCTCCAAACTAGTTGCTGCCCTCACCACAGTCACCAAAGACTTCACATTTCCATTACTTCACTATATTCCCATTCTCCATGCCACATGACACTGGTGTCCCTACTCCCTCGCTCTGTCCCTGCTTCACAGGCCCTCCTGACGTTTCTTGAACACACTAAGCTGATTCCTGGCCTCAGGATCTTGCCCTTGCTTTTCTTTCTGTACTGCTCTATGCTTGACTTGCTCCCTCTCTTCAGTCACGTTTCAACTTAAATGTCATCTTAGAAGTCTTTCCTGAGCTTAATCCCCCACCCCAGGCACTATCCCACCAAATCTCATCAACCTGTTTCTAAAAGCATTTGCCACAATCTAAAATTAGAATGTAACTCTGAGGGTACGGACCTTGGCTGTGGTATTCACTAATAAATACCATCTGCCTATCGTAATAGTTTGACTAGTTGCCATATAGCAGGTGGTCAAGAAACGTCTGTTGAAAGAAAGCCCATAGAAACAGAGTAGAATTGTGGTTGTCAGGGACTGGGGGTGGGGGAAATGGGGAGATGCCAGTCAAAGGGTACAAGCCTTCAGTTTTAAGATGCGAAAGTTCTGAGGATGTCATGTACAGCACAGTGACTATAGTTAATACTGTTTTGTGTATTTGAAATTTGCTAAAAGAGTAGATCTTAAGTGTTCTCACTGCACACAAAAGAGTGTAACCATGTGAGGTGATAGATTTGTTAATTAATCAGATTGTGGTAATCATTTCACAATGTATACATATGTCAAATTTTCACACTGTATAGTTTAAATATCTACAATTCTGTTTATCTATTTATACCTCAATAAAGCTGAGAACAAAAAAAGGAATGCCCAAACACAGTATGTGATTAGATATGTGAATTTTTTGGTGGGAGAATCATGGTTTTTATCAGATTCTCAAAGGGGCTTGTGGCCTTTCCAAAAGCGAATCTAGTGGATAGTCAACATGTTTTCTGAAATGTGAACAGCTCATCCTGTACCTAGTCTGTACCTCGTGCAAGCTCTTGCTGATCTCTCAGTACAAGCATGTGATTGATGGTGAGCTTACTCATCACTCACTGTTGGGTTTTGCTACGGCTCCTGGGGAACATGCCCCCTACTACTTCAAAGACCCCTCCAGAGATGCCTTCGAAGGCTTCTCAGGCGATGCCTGCAGCTTCTGATTCCTATTTCTATCTGGAAGCCTCAGTCAATAATTGTAAGCTAACCTAATGACTCATGTATAATTTAAAGTACCTAGTGCTCAAAGTACCTTTAATGCCTACCTTCATACCTATCTTTGAGATCCATCAGGTCTATGTAGAGGTAAATAAATTTGTACTGTAACCTTAACTTTGACTCACAAAGGCAAAGCTGTTTTGCAAACTCATCAAAAACTGGTTCAAAATCAGTGAAATGTTACTTTACCGTCCCCAATCTGTTAGGTTACAGAGTGAATTTCTACCTCTCATTGTCTATGATTAATGGTACTTTTGTTGATTTGCTAAAGAAGAAAGTCTTAGGAATCTGTATTTTTCTTTTATCCTAAATAATTTCTTCCTCCAATGCTCTAGTATTTGTCAATTTCCTAACTCCAGTTTGTATAGAACTGTTGATTTTTGGAAGATAAACATGTTATTTAAAAAAGGTTCAAGCAAGTTTCCAAATTGTATTTTGGCCAGAGACTACTTCAGGGATTGCCTATAAATTATACAGCCTCCCTAAATGAAAGGATATACCTATTTCAGTCTTCCTTCAAATGATAAGGAGAGACTCATTAGCTTCAATGTTAATTAAGCCAGATTTTCTCAAAAGTTTATTATATACAGAAAGGTTTTGCTTTTGACTATTTTCTTGGCCCACAATATAGGAAGAAATTCCATACATGATCCCTAAGACTTTATTCTATCAGGTCTCCACTGTTCCCTTTGGGTTTTTTTTTTTTTGGTGCTATATTTTTGTGGATAGTTGGCTTTAAAATTCACAGCATTAAGTCTCATATTCTGCTTTCTCCAGTTTCAGCTACTCTCTCTACGGTCCAAAGAATGCCTGTGCTCTTATGATTTCTGTCTAGTAATGTTTACTTCATTTATAAAATCAAGATAGTTCTATTACAAAGGAAGATTATTCTAAGATTGGCAGTTTTTGGCCCCAGCTATCCCGTTGACAGAAAAATCAGTTTGACTTACTGTTTCACTACCAGGTTTCCAACCAGCAGGACAAACTGAAAGGAACAAAAATTGGCAAAAAGACAGTTTAAAAACAGATTTCAGTTCTCTTCAGCAACTCTTGGTTTTTCTTTTTCCAAAATGAAACTTTTGAAAAGAGCCTATAGCGATGAGAACACTTCTAGGCTGCCGACCACTTGACTACTGTTTGCCTGCCTGCTCGCACCAAAAATTCCAGCCATGGAGTTTATCAGCAGCAGCTAATCTATGTCCATTTTTGCCAATTATGTCTAGTTACATTTACAATATAAGAAACCAAGTTGAGTGTGCCCCTAATAAAGTGGGAAGGTTTGGGAATCTGGTGAACCGACAAGTCGGGGCATGGCAAAATCTCTGAATTTACATAAACTTCCAGTATAAGCTTATCTTCTGTTTTCTGCAGTACTGTGTACTAATGCCACAGTTTGCTGTTTGTCAAATAAGAGTTCAAATTACTAGGAAAGTGGCATTTCCCCTTTATTTAGAATGCACCCTTACTCAGGCACCGAGTTACACTTTTGAAAGGAATATATAATGTATGTTCTATTTTAGCAAAATCTGACCTTTTCCACTTAGCTACTGCAAGAACTTGGAGGGAAATGATGAACTGATGGATTACTAGTGTGATACCAAACAGCTTTGAGGAAAAAAGCCAAGTCAAATAATGTAAACATGCACACCCCCCCCCGCGTGACTAAATATTGCCAGACTGGCACATTTTAAGCTTACAGAAACATAATTTGAAAAATTATAGTAGCAGAAACTTTTCTCTGCGGACTGTGCAAATAATATTTTTGCATCTTATTCTGTAAGTAGAATATATTAGTGACATTTTGTTAAAAGCACTTTAAGTAATAACTGGATCTGCTAAGATCAGGTAATAATTTGAAAATAATTAGAGGACTTTGGAACCATCCAAATTACTTTTTGACTAAGAAACCAAATTAATCATGCTATCATCTGTCAAATGAAAAAATCAAAAGGCTAAGATGCTTAGAAGGAAAGGGTACCTTCTCCATGTTTGTCAGTGTACTGGAATGCTTGAACCAAACGCAGTGTCTCATCCACTGATCTACCGACAGGAAGGTCATTCAGAGTAATCTGCCTTAGGATTCCTTTGTCATCAATAATGAAGAGACCCCTGTAAAATACAAGAGTGGTAGAGGTGAGGTCATTTCATCTCCATTAAGACAAATATTAGTTAATCTGATCCCTGTGCCGTCCACACAGAAAGATGTTCTGCAGAACCAACAACACACTACATGCCTGCTTGACTGGGACACACACACGCAAATACATCCCCCTCCTCATACCCATGCTTATCTGCTGTATAATTTGGGATTATCATTGTCAAATGGTAGCTTTAAAGTTTTGTTTTTGTCTATACAATGTATTGTTGTATTTCTATTTAAATCTTCATGAGTACTAGGTTTGGGATTTTAATGCACTGTTAATGAAATGATGAATTTATATAGCAAAGTCTTCCTCTGGGTAAAGGAGTGATCCATCTTTCTTACCACTGGCTGTTTAGAACATCTTTGCATTTCCTTTTTCAGAGGTGGAAAAGACAAAGTCTCCAATACAAGCGAAGTTACCTTTCCCTCTAAATGTGTGTATGTGTGATTCACTTTTTTGGCCTAGGGAATAATGGAGTAGTTTAACTTAAAAGACCCGCTAGTGAGATGGAATGGCATTGCGAGAGTTAAAGCAGACCAGAGGAAAACAAAAATTTCCAAAAGACTTTACTGTCTATTTCAGTCAATATGGATTTCAACCCAAAACTTGGTTTAGAAAAAGACCTCAGGTACTAGGGCTAATTGCTTACATACATGTATTATAAATAATAATGAGATCTATTTTCAACAGAAATACATGGAATTATTTATCTATTATATGAAATTTTATTTTATAATCATATTAAACATTACTAAAATGTTCCTGCTTATCCTACAGTATATTTTTTTAATGAGCACCATGATGTCTGAACTAACCAGAGCTCACTCTCCTTGGACTACATCAATTTGGCAAAACTCAGGCAAAACTGTTAACTGTTATTCATATGGGTGTTCTTTCATGTAGCTACTTTTACAGTAGAAAACGGTTGTCAATGGTGATGAAGTCTGTTCTGAAGTAAGTGAGCCTAATATGAAATTTTGAACTTACTTTGGTAACATATATCATACCAACACACACCACACAAAAACAAATCTGCCTTGGGTGCCTGGGTGGCTCAGTCGGTTAAGCAGCTGACTCTTGATTTCAGCTCAGGTCATGATCTCGGGGTTACTTGGTTTTACTTGGTTAATGTTCAAATAATTCCAAATTTTAAAATAGCTTCAGTCTTTATAGTGGCATATTTACTCTTTGAGAATTAACTTAGTCATAAACTCTATGAAAGGAGAAAACATTAAAGACTTGGCAAATACAAAAGAAGAAACTATTGGTAGTGACACATGATACAATACGAATGAACCTTGAAAACATTATGCTAAGTGAAAGAGGCTGGTCATAAAAAAGCACATACTGTAGCATTCCATGTACATGAAATGTCCAGAATAGGCAACCAGAGAGACATAAAGTAGGTAAGTGGTTGCCCAGGGCCAGGGGAGGGGGATTGGGGGAACGGGAGAGTAACTGCTAATGGGTATGGGGTTTCTTTTTAGAGTAATGAAAATGTTCTAAAATTGATTGTGGTGATGGTTGCACAACTCTCTGGTTATACTAGAAGCTACTGAATTGTATGCTTTAAATGGGTGAGTTGTATGTGAGTTCTATGTCAAGTTGTTATTAAAAAACAGGATTATAAAATACTGGCACCTTCACATAAAACATTTTTAAAAAGAAACTATTAGCACTGCAAAGCAAATTGACAATAAAATTACAACTCTTTTAAGCTAAAGTTGTCCTTTTATCAAAGACTTCTAGTGGTACCTCCTTAATTTGTCCCACTCCCCAAGGCACAAGTTTGCTAAATACTAGGATACTTATATTTAGAAAAACCATTACTGGAGTCATTTTAGAAAAGAGGAGAAAGAAATAGGCAAGGAGTTTGGGTACCTGGGTTCAAGTGTGGGCTCTGCTATTAACTGATTATGTAACTTTGGCTAAATTCATGGAGTTCTATGAATCTGTTTATCTGTAAAATGATAGGGTTGGTCAAAGACCTCTAAATTTTCCAGCTTTAACAGACTAGGATACTCACATGATTTAAGTAGGGCACTCACCAACTATTTAAACTCTATTTTTGCAAATAGAGCAAATAATTCTTCTTGATCAAACCTTGTAACTTCTAACTTCATTTCAGGGAGGATTACAAATATATTTGGATTTGTCATAATATAAAACCACTGAAAGGTACCTAAGAGTATGGCCTGAGTCCTCCAGGTATACGCCATAGTCCTTGGAGATTTGATGTGTCAGATCTGAAAGAAGTGGAATCCTTATTGGCCCGAGTCCTCCTTGTCTGCGAGGGGTATTAATCCTTTAACAAACAAAACATTTACCACTCAGATTGAAGTAAATGTATGTATCCAAACAGCACTGTTTGTCTCCATCACACATGTACGAATGAACACACAACATACACATTCTTTCTCTAACAAAAACAGGCTAATATACATTCTATTTTTTGCCTTTACTCTGGACTTAATATACTCATTTCCTTTAAACAATAAATATGGAGATACATATCACATTTTTAAAGTATTGACATACACGGTATTTATTTTACCAATCTTTATTGCTAGACATTTAAATTATTTCCATTTTTCTTTTGCTTTTATCAACACTGCTGGAAACATCTATGTATTGTCAACTTTGCACACTTATTTGATTAATTCCTAGAAGATGAATTGATGGATCAAAGGTTATACACTGTCATAACAATAACCTCAGAATTGTGATCACAAGACAAAGCCTCGAGAGAGAGAGAGAATACAAATGGATGATATTTTAATATTCTGAGACAAAGGAATGCAAAGTCCACTTGAAGCAGGGAAGGAAGTTAGTTACAATCTCAGACATATCAGTCTTCAGATTTAAGCATTCTTTTACTTGAAACCAGGGAATGTGGGTGTCCCAGTGGGAGGGCACTGACAGAGCAGCTAGCAAACGGAAATACTGCTCCAGATGTCTGCAGCCCCAGTTCTGACATCCAAGTGGAAATCTCTGGTTGATATGAAACCTATCCAGCTCAGAATCCTTGAGAAGCCAATCCCAAATTATTTGGGCGGATATAACTTTTTCCTTAGTGGATTTATGTTGTAATCCTACAAAGATTTAGAATTACTATGGAAGTGATGAAGCAAGTTAAAACCATCATTTTCACTTTGTGATTCCAATTTAAATGTATAATGTGAAATTTTATTCAGTTTTTAAATAGTAAAGAAACATTTTTAAAGGACTTAAGGCATACCATATTTGTCTATTAGATTTGCAAGAATTACTTAAGTTCTTGGAAGTTTTATCTGAAAATTGAGATACTTAAAGGAAATCAAATAAATATACAACTGCATTTAAGAATACTTGAGAGAATTACTTAAGAGAATAAAAATTAAATTGTAGCTCATGCAGTTAAAATTTTAGTTATACAAATGTCTATATATAATTGGATAAAAAGTTGTTTTGAATTTGTTACTTTAATGAAATGAATATTAACTTTTAAAATGAAGATAATTGTAAACCATCTTTATTGTGCATAAAATCTTGTGCACAGAATTGTGGGCATGAAAAATTCACATCAACACACACACTTCAGATTTTGAAATATACTGCCTAACTGCTCTCCAGAAATGCTCAACCAGCTGTATGTGTGAGAGGACCATTTCTTCACACCTCTGTCACCACTGGATGAAATTTTTCACTATTTGAAATCTTGGTCACTCAGGGAAAAAAAGGCATCTCTTGTCATTTTAATTTGCACTTCTTTAAAATTAATCAGGTAAAACATCTTTTCATGTTTAATGAGTTAAAAAACGTATTTAGAAATTAAGAAAATCAATGCTTCTTGAAAAATACTTATAAAAGCTATGTTGAGTTTGACTTAATACTAGACAACTATGTAACAGAGAAATGGAATTTTAAAGAATTTTCCCCCTCCAGATCAAGGCTACCGAATTTATCATAATAAAGTAATCGTGCAACTCAATGGTGTTTGCTATAGATATAATGTCTTTTGCACTGAGCTTTTTTTCCAGTTTGGAAATGTCCTATAAAATCCTTGAGCATTTTTACCGTAACTTCATTGAACTGGTAGCTCTGAGATATCTCTATTCCCAAACTGTCTGATAGCTATATTCCATGGCGCCAGGCTGGCTCAGTCGGTACAGCATGCAAGTCTTAATCTCAGGGTCATGAGTTCAAGCCCCACGCTGGGTGTGAAGCCTACTTAAAATAAAATTCAAAAAACCCCCTATATTGCTATCACATTGAGAGTTGTCTGCCTATAATTGAAAAGTAAATGCATTCTTTTTCCTACAAATCTAAGAGTAAGATACTGACCAGGCCAAGTGGGTAAACTGTGAATCAACAGAGCATGCTACCACTTCAGCGTTTATAGACCTGAATTCTTCAATCCTATCACCAAAGGCGATGATTTCAGTTGGACACACGAAAGTGCTGTAAGTTTAAAAAAAATTTTCAGTATTCTCAAAATATGCATATACTTAAAGTTTCAAATGACTTAGTTTTTACAAACATCTTTAGTATATAAAAATGCATATTAAGAACAATTTTACATATGAACATTGTCACAATGCAGTTATCTAAAAGATTATTTGATCAAATATCATTTAATTAAAAATGTTATATTACAGAGTTCCCAATTACATCTCAATAAATGTTATTTTTATAACTTAATGGATCCGTGGTCAACCAATGTTCCTTTCTCTGTTATGGCAGCACCTCGTCCTATTTCATTAGCTTTTATTTAACAGTGCTTTATATTTATATAGTGCTTTACAGCTTTCAAAGGATCTATACAAATTTTCCATCATTCCACTATTTTTTTATATTCCTATTCCACCCCTATGAGATACATGCAGTGATCTTTATTTCAGAGATGAGAAAATGCTCTTCCATCCCTCTCCCTTTCTTGATAAGGTCCTCTTCTACCTTGTCTCCCAGTCCTGTTGTCAGAAGAGCATGTTTAGAGAATATTACCTTAGGGTAGTATTTTCCGAACCACGGTAGGGACTCCTTAAGCTAGTTTATGGAATTCTAAACTAACACTTTAAACAAGTGGAATAGAAAATACAAGAATACTTTATATACAAGAAGGGTAAGTCATGAAACATATACATACATACACATGCATATCTATGGGTGTGTGTGTTCAGGAGTGATACTAAAAATATTGAAGAACCTTAACTCAAAGTTGGCTTTAGCTCTGGAGGTTTCTGAAAGGGACCAGGTGGGAGGGGCAACTTGGGGAGGAGGTTGGGAAAGTGGCTATTTACCATTTGGTATAGAAGTGTTTCAGGATTTTAATGAGCACGGCTGTACTCATGCTTACAGACTGAATGTAACCCTGTGTGTGTATGTAAGTATACTGGGTGGCAATGAAAAATGGATTTTGTATTGTGTACAGGTCATGGTCAAGAAAGTCAGAACACAGACTTAGGGGACAAATTCCTACTGCAGCCCAATACAGGCTTTTCAAAGGTTTCGGTTGTTCAAATGTAGAACTGCCACGTGCAGGCAGACAGTTCTAATCTAGATTATATCCCGGGAAACCGGGGCTATGTTATGTATTTTTAATATTTTCCCAAAGGTAGGAATGGTCAGCCCCTGCCTGCCTTCCCATTATTCCAACAAATGCTACCTAGAGACATATTTATCCAACTTCTTAGTGAAGACAGAGAAAAAGTTCTGGCAGAAAACTAAAGGGTTACGTTTTTGACTTTCCTACTTGCAGACTGTGGCATATGCCTCAGAATTTTTCCTTTCTAACCAGGCCCAATCTGGCATCACATGGAAACAGAAAGAAGTGATCTTAGCTTCTTGCCCCAGGAGGCCACTGGTGACATCATGCTTTAGATATGTCTTATTCATTATGGAGTTTTAAGTAACACTGGGAGAAACAGGATATTTGCTGCTATATTAGACTAATTTCAAGACTTACGTTTAGCATCCTATATATTCAACAGATGTGTTAACTTTTTGGTTTTATAATAACATGAATTTAGAAGGCATATCATTTTTATATATTAAAATTTGTACTCCTGGTTTCTATTAGAAATTAAGTTATATCATACATTTTAGCTAGTCAGGCCACAGTACAAGTTGACTAAAAAGAAGGAAGTTCTCACTAATTTAAAAGATTATGTATTATCCACATTGGTTTAGTCTCAATGAGTTGTGCACAGAACTCAATGACTTGGTTTAGTCTCAATGAACTAATTTTTCTAAGGATTTTTCCTGCTTGGATTAGAGTAGGGGGTCAGCAAACTTTAGTCCACAGGCCAAATCCAGCCTATCTTATTTTTTTGTAAATAAACTTTCAATAGAAAACAATACTCATTCATTTGTGTATAGTCTATGGCTGTTTTGTGCTACATTGGCAAAGTTGAGTAGTTGCAATAGAGATCACAAGGCAAAAAATATTTACTATGTGGCCCTGTACAGAAGTTTGCTGACCTCTGGCCTAGAGACAATCTATAGAGATGAGTTTAAGTATATCCTCCCTGCCAGTTTAAGGTTTTATTTACACAGTTCTAGGTTAGTCCTAATGGAAAAAAGACCATAATATACAGTGGCAAAGACAGAAGAAACTTCTTTTTTATAACCTAAAAATATATTCAAATAGAAAAAAAGATAAAAGTCAGGATAAGACTCTTTTTGTTACCTTTTCACTTTCATGGAATTTGAAAAGCACTCCAGATAAAACTATATCCTTGATAAGAGTAAAGCTGCAAGAGTATTTATTTGAGTCAACTTTTTATCTAAACTGCTCACTGTCAGAGTTAAAGAGAAAATTCCCCCAATAACCATAATTTATATTAATAGGCATTATTTCTTAAGCATATGCAGTATTTTCAGGAAAATGATCAAACCACAAGAAAGCAATAGATGCAGCAAAGAATAAAAATGATAAAAACATAGTTAAATGGCATCATCATTGTAAAGGGCTAATTTTCTAGTTAATAGAGATACATTAAACAAATTTGTGCCATAAGTCTTACTATTAAATGCTTTCTAAAATATCCATTTTATTGCCTTAGTAGGTATAGCTTAATATAATTGTAGCTTTCCTTTCTTTGACGATTACATTATAACACAATCATGTAGATTTAAGTATGAAGTATTGGGGTCAATGGGTTTTGGTTCTGAAATACATGGTGGATGTTACCTTCTTGAAAAAATTCATCTCAGCTTACCTTTTAAGAACG
This sequence comes from Ursus americanus, assembly GCF_024610735.1. Lineage (NCBI taxonomy): Eukaryota > Metazoa > Chordata > Mammalia > Carnivora > Ursidae > Ursus > Ursus americanus. Next base: position 103,682,541 of record NC_142164.1, read on the forward strand.
AAGAGCTAACTAAAATAATTCGTACTAGGTGTTCTGGAATAATGATTGATAATGACTGATGTTTTATGACCGGTACATGTATTACTTACAAATCAAGTGGGTAGAAGAAAAAAACCAGGTATTTCCCACGATAATCGGTCAACTTGAGCTCCTTGAATTCTCCATTTATCACAGCTGTTCCTTCCCAATAAGGCGCTGGCTTGGAAACTAAGAAAGAGAAATATATGATGTTCTACAACACTGAGAAAATTGGTGGGATGACAGAAAGACATCTTTAGGAAATCACTAAAAATTAAGGATTCTAAACCTTTGGATCTCTTTAGCAGTCTGGTGAAATTATGGACTTTTTCTACGGATAGTGTTATTGAAAGCATAAAACAAAATATATAAAATTACAAAGGAAGCCAAGTATGGTGAAATGTATTTATCAAAATAATAGAAAACAAACGTGATATAGTAATACATATACCCTTTTTATTAACACTTTCAAACTGCAAGATCTATGGGGCACCTGGGTTGCTGAGTTGAGCAGCCGACTGTTGACTATTGATGTCGGCGCAGGTCATGATCTCTGGGCTTGAGGGAGAGAGATGGAGCACTGGGTGGAGGCCCCCCCCCTCATACTTCACCCTCAGCACGGAGTCTGCTTGTCTCCCTGACCCTTCTTTGGCTCACTGGGCAAGCACGTGAGCGTGTGTGCGCTCTATCTCAAATAAATAAATAAAAATTTTAAAACTGCAAGATCTAGCAGTGGTCTAATAACTGTCCAAGACAGTGATGAGTGTAAATTTTGTTGCAGAATACCTGCAATTATGTGGCATAAAAATATCTGTGATTCTCTTGGCAACAGGTACAAGTACGTACTGTTGAACCTAGTGTGATTTGTTGCTGATGTTCATAATGGAAGGAAGTTCTAAATTTCAGTTGTAGGTTAGTGAAAACAAAGACTTTGTTTTTCTATGCATGCTCACAGACCCCCTACATTCCATCCCTGCACTAAACCCTACTGGATACTTCACTATACCCCTCCAAGTTAATCAACTTCCTATAGTTCAAATAATTAGATTTTCCTTTTTCTAATGGCAGTCTTCTAGATGTACTCATTTAAATGTTTGTCCAGTTTCTCACATACACACAGAAGACCTGCTGTCACACTCAAGGAGTAGGAAATCTGCAAATGTCAGGTGAGAAGTTTAAAATCCCAGACCACGGGATTATTTTCCCAGAGGGCTCTGAAAGAGGAGACCCCCTTGAACGGGTTTCAAGTGACCTGATGGAAACTGAATGGCTGATGCTGCTCTCTTGTAAGGGCATGCTGTAATTCCAGCCAACACACTTTCATAACGTACCTTGATCTTCTCTTAACACGTTCACATGGCACTTAAACTTTCAGAATCATTACATACATTGAAGTCAATACTTGATTTCAAGTTTGACTAAGGTTCCTAGAAAGTAAGGCTTAAAATAGCTAGAATTTTTGATCACTCCGAAAATAAAGACAAACTTAAGATGAATTTCTCTATGAAGTTAATATATAACGCATGATTATTTATCTTGAGCGAGCAGCCTACCTCAGATAAATATCCTGATCTAACTAGGTAAAGGCCATGAGTGAGAACTGGATAGAAGGGAACTGAAGTGTGAGGTATAATTGTAATGATGTTACAATGATACTCCTTAATGATTTTAGCATGTAGGGAAAATCAAATCTGAAAAATAATTTTTTTTTAAATTGTGATTTTGGAAATTTGGAGTTTTTGACTTAAGAACTGCAGTGTTCTAACAGTTTTTTGATGGAGTCTTTAGGGTTTTCCATATATAGTATCATGTCATCTGCAACTAGTGGAAGTGTTGTTCAAAGAAAAAAACTCACCCATTTATAAGGCAAAAAGACTGCAACTACTTTATTAAGAACTATAAATGGAATTCCCAAAGCAACCCTTTGCATCTGCTAAAAAAATAACAATTGTCCCAGATAGAAACAGCAGAGTTAACAAAGATTCTGGCAAATGCAGAGCAGTAAAGAATGTTTAAATCCCTTCTTCCCATATCTGCCCCCCATCAATTTAACTACTGTTAACATTTTGATGACTTTCCTTCCATTCTTTTTTAAACACACAAATTTGGATCATGTTGCACCCATTTTTAAAAAGGGAACAGTAATGAGAACTGAATAATATATGGAACTGTTAAATCGCTGTATTGTACACCTGAAACTAATATAACACTGTATGTTAACTACATTGGAATTAAAATTGATAAAGGAGGGGAAGAGTAAATCATGAAGTTTTTCATGTTACTAGAATTCATTTAAAATTTAATGGCTCTGTAATATTCCATTTTATGAATAAAAGTCCTCGTATCTTTAATTCTAGATAAGTCTACATGTGATACAGAAATGTAGCAGATATCTAAATTTTGAAAAGGTTTGCTGGTAAAGGGAAATCTATTATTATTTTTTTGCTTTCACGAGCAGACTTGGATGGGATTTGTTTCTTATGGGAAATTTATGTGATGCCAGTAAAAACTGGCTGCCATATTTCAAAATATCTTCCCAAGCCAAGTAAAAGCAACGGGACTTGGAAATATTCTGATTTTAAAAGTGCAAGACTGTCTCTTTAAAAACAAAAATCCCAAAGTAACTCCCAGTTAACTTTCAGTAGGAAAGAACTGCAAATGTGTAAGGAGGCACAACAGTTTTTCTCATTTATCTCTCCCACTCCATCCTAAGTTGTAACAACATCCCCTGTAACACTGGGGATTCATAATTGTGAAACACTACTTTTGTTACTGAATACAGGCATGGAACATGCTGTAACTGAACCAAATATGTAACTACAGAATGCCAAATGATCCTTAGGAAAAGCTACAGATAATCTTCATCCTTTAGCCCCTGGCCACTTCTTTTTGGCCAATCTTAATATCCAGATGCAGTAGGCCACAACTTTCTCAGTATCCAGTCTGACGTGTCCTTCCTGAAAGTGGCCATTAGCTGTGTACACTGGACAGAAATGCAAATAACCGAAAGCCAAATTGGCAGGACACAAATTTGCCACAAGGTTTATCATCAACCCAAATGCATTACTTCCAACCACTTCCCCCCCCCCATTTTCCTACAAGGAGGCTCCCAAGTACACCCTGTAACAAGTTCTTCATTTTTGAGAAACAAAAAGAATACCCATTAAGTATACAGGTTTTGGGGAAGGTGGCTTTTACTAGTCTTTTTAAGATGCAACAACAAAAAAGAACAGAAAAACCAAAGGTTTGCCGTCCTGAGCATTTTGGTTAGCCACTTTTCTGTTTAATTCAACTTTCTGTGAACCATGATTTAACTTTTCAATGTATTCTTCCCTGAAATAGTATTTGAAAATAGATGGGATGTGCTGCAGGCACTTTTTGATGTTTGAGGAAGTGTTTCAGTTTGCACAACATCCTGATGCCTTCAAACTCGAGGCCAGGGCCACCCTCTTTCCCTCATCTGCGGCTTTGGGGTAACCACTACTTCTTCCAAAATCTGATTCGTAGAACCCATCCCTTTCTTCACAGCTGGAACCCCTCTCCATCCCCCTACCCCCACCTCCCAGGCAGGCCAGCCCAGGGACCTAAGGCCGCCCAAAGGGGTGCCGCCCCAGCCAGGCCCCCAGGTACTAGCAGGCTACACGTGTCTCCGGCCCTCTCCACCTCCCGCCTCCCTCTGCCACCCCCACCTCTTGGCGGGGCACCACCTACTCTTGGCCTTGCTGAGGTGCAGGGAGTGGTCGGCGACCGAAATGCGGGACGCCTCCCCTGGGTAGACTTGTCCACCCGCGTAGAAGTGGCACTCCTCTTCGCGGGTTCGGGGCCTCTCTTCTGCCTCCCAGCCTCGCAGAGCTCCGGCTGGCAGCAAGAAGAGCAGCAGCGGCAGCAGCAGCAGCCTTCGGCTCCGGCCACAGGCCGGAGACGTCGCAGCTAGCGGCTGCAGCGGCGCCTCCATGACCACGCGAGTGCAAACACACGTCCCTTGGCGCGAGCGCGACTTCTCCCGCCGTCAGGGAGCTACAACCGCGCGCCCGATGCCCGCGTGAGCAGGGGCGCGGCCTCGCGAGACCTGCTCCGCCTCCACCCCGCCCCGGCCCCCCCCTTGTTCCCTGCTCCCCCCGCCTCCCCCCGCCACGTGGGCTGCAGCCCCGCCTGCTCGCCCCCAGCCGGAGTTTGCGCCTGCGCCCTAAGCGGGCCAGGGCGGGGTAGTTCAGTCCAACTCTCTGAAAGGAAGCTGCCGACCCCTGGCGTCTCGCGAGTGGCGCGAAGCGCCCCCACCCTCCATACAGTTTTAGATAGCCTTCCACGCCTATCTCTTCCACAAAGCCTCACCGCTGCACACCACCCCCAAAGTGAAACTAACCTATTTGCCTTTGAATGGCTTGAATTTTGTACTTCTCACCAGTTACTCGGGTTTTTCCTTCAAACGATGTGTGGAAAGTGCCAGGACTACTTGCTCAAGCTGCAGCCCTTTTAAGTCCCCGGAAAACTTGGAGAAGAAGGGTCTAGCCATTTACTCTTCTCAAGCAGGCAAGAGCAACCAGGCAGTTTGGTGACTTAAGCCTGTCTCAAAGGTTTTTTTTTTTTTCCTTTTTCTTTAACTTAAAACTTGAAAAGTTACCAGAAAACCAGACTTCCTCCCAACACACTGTTGTTCCATCTTCTGGTAATTACCCCTATCACATTACAGGAGCCTTTGGCAGCCCTTATGCTACCCAGGATCCCTTCTAGCTTCCTGTGAAGCTTGTCTTCTTTCTGGATCCCGCAGAAGTCATCCTGTTTCCTCCATTAGACTGTCAGCAACCTGGGGTTGAAATCGCTGCGTAATAATTCTGTGTTTCCCAAGACACCTGGCACTCTGTGAGCATTTGTTATCCTCAGAACTTGAGTTTCTAAATGACACCTAATGTTCCCGACAGCCTGTCTCAGCTTCCAGTTGCTTTCACGTATTATATCCTTGCTCCTCGTGACAACCCTTTGAAGCAGATAGGAAAACTGATTTTTTCCAAACTCAACCCTTACCCCAGTTCAACCTATTCTATACCTTGGAAGAGTTTGGTGGGAATAGGGCTGAAGGTCCCTGGCACCCTACCCGCTCTTTTGCTCCTTCAGGCCCCCAGCTCCTCCCCGCCCCCGCCCCGTGAGTATTTGCGCCTGCGCTCTGGGGCCAGACCCGAGAGGCCATGACTTTCCTAGCCTCAGGAATACGGCTTTGTGGCGTCCACCGTGTCCCGCCCGCCCTCAGCATTGTTTCAGACACTGCTCGTCCTTGCAGGCCCATCTCTTCTACAAAGCTTCGCTGGAGATGGCCTCCGGCCCTTGCTGGTGACTGGTCTTCTGCCCTCAGCACTGTTTTAGATCCTCTCACCCTGCGGTGCGCACCTCTCCCCCGACGCCTCGCTACCGCGTGCCATCCTGCCTCCCCACCAAAAGCTCAAACAAACCGGTCTGCCTTAGAATGGCTTGCATTTTATACCTTTAACATTTACTCTCCTTTTCCTTGCAGTGAGCGGGTGGACAGCGATGACTCCCCTCTCCCGTTGTATCCCTTTTAAGTCCTGGGAAAACTTGAAGAAAGGTCTAACCTGAAAAGCAATATCTGGAGACCATTTATTCTCTTCCAGTGAGAAAGGACTCTTCCTGCAGGAAAGTCAGTTTGGTGACTTAAGACTGCCTCAAGGTGTGTATAATTTTTCAAAATTAAGACTTGATAAGTTCCCAGAGAACCCTTTCTCCCAACACAGTGTTGTTCCATCTTCTGACAATCCCATCACGCACCCATTTGCTAGGTTGGCAGGTGAGAACTAGGGGGAGAGATACAACACATACCAGAAAGACAGGGGCACAGGCAGCGCTTATGTCCTGCCCCCATCCTTTCTATCTTCCCCTGAGATCTTGTCATTTTTCTGAATTCTGTAGAAGCCATCCTAACTGTTTGTCTTTCTTCTATTAGACCACTCCCTGGGGTTGAAATTGGTGTGTAGTTCATCTCTGTTTCCCAACGCACCTGGCACTCCGTGAGCGTTTGCTATCATAAGCACTTGATTTTCTAAAAGACACCTAATGTTCCCAGTAGCCTGTCTTAGCTTCCAGTTGCTTTCACAAATTATATCCTTGCTCCTTGTGACAGCCCTTCGAGGCGATAGGAAACCTGCCCTTTCAGACTCCTCTCTCACCCCAGTCCTGCCCATTTTATGCTCTGATTTTTGTTTCCTCACACCTCTTTCCTGTGGGCAGAGGAGGAAAATATGAAGCTACGTCGTCCCTTTTCTTAGGTGGGGGGAAGCTTGTCCTTACCCATAACATTGTCTGACACCTCTTCACTTTCAGGGGGCCCATAGGTAGGAGTCCTCTGACGAGGTTGCTCTCGTTGTTCCCATTCTTCTCCTTCCCTGGCCTCCTGTTCCACATGGAAGGGGAGTGGGATCCGAGAGGCTCTGGACTGAGCCCCAGGGATTCGGCTCAGGCCTATGCCCCGAGGTCGGCTTCGGTGATCCATGCTGACCGCTGGACAAACAGCCACCAAGCCTCAGTGAATTTTAGGCCCTAGGCTGGGCCTCTAAGTTTGAGAACTGGGAGAGGAAGCTTGAGGAGAGTGTTATTTCCTGACACCTCTGTTCTAGGCTGAGCTGAGGTGCCCCAGTTGGCAGTAGGGGCTGCCCACCAAGTGGGCCCAGTGACCCTCCTGCCCACTGGAGAGAGTGGCCAGGTCGGCCAGCTCTCAGGCACAAACTGTGCTCCCCTTAGCTCCACTGGAACCTCTTGGCAGCTGACATTCTGGGTGGCAGTTGTTCTGAATCCTTCCGTCCAATGATATCTCCTGAGCTCCTGCCTCTTGTAGGCAGACATTGTGCTGTCACAGTGGCAGTCACAAGGGAACTGAAGGTGGGGGCCCCGCCCCCAGGGCACTGGCCATCCAGCTGGAGTCAGCTGCCCATGTTAATAATACAAATTAATCAGGCACAGAGGGGGTGGTTCTATATATACGATGCATCTCAGAAATACCTGGGGAGCTTAAAAACATTCAGGTGTACCAACCAAGCCCTAGAAATGATTATTTAAGAGGTCCTTTGGAGGGGAGTCCCAGGAAGCTATGATTTCACAAATGGTGTGTCTGGTTAAGAACCACCGTTGATGGAGCGTAAGAGCACAGATTGTGGAGATAGCCATGTCTAGGTTCCAGTCTGAACTCTGCCACCTATAGGCCTTGTGGCCTTAGGAAACCATATTTAACCTCTCTGAGCCTGAGTTGCGCCTGTGGATGGGAGGCATTAATACCTTCCCCATGTCGTGAAACTGGTATGATATGAATTTCATTATATAAATGTAAAACCTAGATTGGAATGTGGACCAGACTTAGGACTCACTTCTTTTTTTTTTTAATGATTTTTTATTATATTGTGTTAGTCACCATACAGTACATCCCCGGATTCCGATGTAAAGTTCGATGCTTCATTAGATGCGTATAACACCCAGTGCACCATGCAATACGTGCCCTCCTTACTACCCATCACCAGTCTATCCCATTCCCCCACCCCCTCCCCTCTGAGGCCCTCAGTTTGTTTCTCATAGTCCATAGTCTCTCATGTTTCATTCCCCCTTCTGATTACCCCCCTTTCTTTATCCCTTCCTTCCCCTACCGATCATCCTAGTTCTTATGTTCCATAGATGAGAGAAATCATATGATAATTGTCTTTCTCTGCTTGACTTATTTCACTTAGCATTATCTCCTCCAGTGCCGTCCATGTTGCAGCAAATGTTGAGAACTCGTTCTTTCTGATAGCTGAGTAATATTCCATTGTATGTATGGACCACAGCTTTTTTTTTTTTAAAGATTTTATTTATTTATTTATTTGACAGAGATAGAGACAGCCAGCAAGGGAGGGAACACAAGCAGGGGGAGTGGGAGAGGAAGAAGCAGGCTCATAGCGGAGGAGCCTGATGTGGGGCTCGATCCCACAACGCCGGGATCACGCCCTGAGCCGAAGGCAGACGCCTAACCGCTGTGCCACCCAGGCGCCCCTGGACCACAGCTTCTTAATCCATTCTTCTGTTGAAGGGCATCTCGGCTCCTTCCACGATTTAGCTATTGTGGACAATGCTGCTATGAACATTGGGGTGCATATGGCCCTTCTCTTCACTACGTCTGTATCTTTGGGGTAAACACCCCGTAGTGCAATGGCTGGATCATAGGGTAGCTCAATTTTTAACTTTTTAAGGGACCTCCACACTGTTTTCCAGAGTGGCTGTACTAACTTGCATTCCCACCAACAAGGTAGGAGGGATCCCCTTTCTCCACATCCCCTCCAACAATTGTTGTTTCTTGCCTTGTCTATTTTTGCCATTCTAACTGGCGTAAGGTGGTATCTCAGTGTGGTTTTGATTTGAATTTCCCTGATGGCTAATGATTTTGAACATTTTTTCATGTGTCTATTAGCCATTTGTATGTCTTCATTGGAAAAGTGTCTGTTCATATCTTCTGCCCATTTTTTGATTTGTTTATTTGTTTCTCGTGTATTGAGTTTGAGAAGTTCTTTGTAGATCTTGGATACCAGTCCTTTATCTGTAGTGTCCTTTGCAAATATATTCTCCCATTCCGTGGGCTGCCTCTTAGTTTTTTTGATTGTTTCCTTGGCTGTGCAGAAGCTTTTTATCTTGATGAAGTCCCATAAGTTCATTTTATCTTTTGTTTCTCTTGCCTTTGGAGATGTGTCATGAAAAAGGTTGCTTTGGCCGATGTCGTAGAGGTTGCTGCCTATGTTCTCCTCTAGAATTTTGATGAATTCCTGTCTCACATCGAGGTCTTTCATCCATTTGGAGTTTATTTTTGTGTATGGTGTGAGAGATTGGTCAAGTTTCATTCTTTTACATGTAGCTGTCCAATTTTCCCAGCACCATTTATTGAAGAGACTGTCTTTTTTCCACTGGATGTTTTTTCCTGCTGATCCAAGGATTAGTTGCCCAAAGAGCCGAGGGTCCATTTCTGGGTTCTCTATTCTGTTCCATTGGTCTATGTGTTAGGACTCACTTCTGATGCATATGACAGGAGAAATGCTTTGTGACTTTAGAGGCTCGGTCATAGAAAGGATAGTTTCTGTCCATTACTCATTCTGGGGGAAGACTTTCTGTCCAAACTTTTTTTGAGAGAAAATTCATAAAACATGTAATTTAAAATTTTAAAATGTATAATTCGGTGGCTGTTAGCATAGTCATCATGTTGTGCTCACCACTATTTAATTCTAGAACATTTCCATCACCCCCCAAAAGAAACTTCATGCTCTTAGCTGTTAATTTGTCCTTTCCCTCTAGTCCCTGGCAATGACTAATCTTCTTCCTTTCTTTATAGTTTGCCTATTCTGGACATTTCATATTCATATAAATGGAATTTTACAATGTGTGTCCCTTTGTGCCTGGTTTCTCTCACTTAAGTATAATGCTTTCAAGTCTCATCTGTGTTGTAGCATATACTGGTACTTTATTCTTTTTTTATTGGGTAAAATATACATACCATAATACCATTTTAACCATTTTTTAAGCGTATAGTTCAGTGACATTAAGTTCGTTCACATTGTCATGCACTCATCATCACAGTTTTTAGTATGCTTCAGATTTTTCCATCTTCCCAGATTGAAACTATACCCATTAAACAGTAACTCCGTTCTCTCCTCCCCTCAGCCCCTGGAAACCACCATTCTACTTTTCATTTCAGAATTTGACTACTGCTGGTACTTCATAAAGTAGAATCACATATTTATCTTTTCGTGTGTGGCTTCTTTCATTTAAGCTTAATGGTTTCCATGTTGTAGCATGTATGGATACTTCATTGCTTTTTATGGTTGAATAATGTTCTATTGTATAGATGCACTAATTTTGTTTATTCATAAATTGATGGGTTTTTAGGTTGTTTATCCTTTATTCATTCATTCATTCATTCATTCATTCCTTTATGTATTTTAATCTCCACACCCAATGTGGGGCATGAACCCCTGATCCCAAGACCAAGAGTTGCATGCTCTACCGACTGAGACAGTCAGGTGCCCTGGTTGTTTATGCTTTTAGACTATTATGAAATAAAGGTGCTATGAACATTCTTCTGCAAGGTTTTTTAATAAGATTTTATTTATTTATTTATTTATTTATTTATTTATTTATTTATTTATTTAGTGCAAGTCGGGGGGAGAGACATAGGGAGAGGGAGAGAGAGAATCTCAAGCACACCCTGTGCTGAGCGCAGAGCCTGACTCAGGGCTCGATCCCACAACCCTGAGATCATGACCTGAGTCAAAATCAAGAATCAGGTGCTCAATAAACTGAGCCACCCAGGTGCCCCTTGTGCAAATTTTTATGTGAATGTATGTTATCTGCGTTCTTGGGTGTATATCTAAGACTGTAATTGCTGGGCTATATGGTAACTCTATATTGAACTTTTTAAAACACTGCCCAATTGTTTTCCAAAACAGCTGTATGACTTTACATTTATACCAACAATGTGTGATGGGTCTGGTTTCTCCACATCCTATTCAACAGCTGGTAGTTTACATTGTTTGGGTTATAGTCATCCTAGTGGGTGTGCACCGTATCTCATGGTGCTTTTGATTGTCATTTACCAAATGACTAATGATGTTGAACAACTTTTCATGTGCTTATTGGTGATTTGTATATTGTCTTTGGAGAAATGTCTATGAAAATCTCTTACTCATTTTTTAAAAGATTTTATTTATTTGAGAGAGTGAGCAAGAGAGAGAGAGAGAGAAAGCATGAGTAGGGGGAGGGGTAGAGGGAGAGGGAGAAGCAGACTCCCCACTGAGTAGAGAGCCCTTCTTGGGACTCCATCCCAGGACCCTGATTTCATGACCTGAGCTGAAGGCGGATGCTTAATCCACTGAGCCACCCAGGCACCCCTGCTTTTCCTTTTATAATATTCAGGCCACTGTCTTTTTGTGGGGTTCACATTTGTTCTCTAGAAACATAGGTTTTTCTGCATTTTCTGGCAGTTCAGTTTATACCTAAGGCTGTCATTTTATTGTCCCATCTGGTAAGGATGGTTCCAGCCACAGCCTCTAGGCTTTACGTGTGTGAGTTAGACACTAGTTCCTGTGATCTTCAACCTGCAGGAGACACAAACTTTCTGAAACCTTTTGTCATTTGCTTGAAATAGAAATATTTGCCCCTCTCTCGTTCTAGAAGTCATCTACCAAGTCATGAGGACACTCAAGTAGCTTGTGGAGAAACCCATGTGGGAAGAAACTGAGCCTCCCATGGATTACCAGCACCACCTTGCAACCCTTGTGACTGCACCTCACCAAACCAAATCTTGCAGCTCCAACCATATTCTGATGACCGCAGCCCCAGTGACCTCTGGACCGTAGCTGCATGCTATGCCTTGGGCCAGAACCACCCAGCTCAGCAGTTCCTGAATTTGTGACCCACACAAACAGTGAGTTTGATAAATTTTCATTACTATTTGATTTTGCAGTTTTTGAAATACAATTCACATACATACAGTGATTTTTAGTATATTCGTTGTTACACAACTCTTTGCACTGTCTTATTCCAGAACATTTCTATTACCTCACAATGATATCCCATACCTTTTAGTTATCACTCTTAGTTCCCTCTACTTTGTGTCATCTGACAACCATGAATTTGCTATCTGACTCTAAGGATTTGGCTATTGTGGGCATTTGCTATTAATGGAATCATACAATATGTAATCTTCTGGGAATGATTACACATATTCTTTCACATATATAACGTAATGTTTTCAAGGTTCTTCCATGTTGCAGCATGGGTCAATCATTCATTTCTCTTTTTAAAAGATTTTGTTTTTAGCGCAGTTCAAGGTTTATAACAAAATTGAGAGGAAGCTACAAAGATTGCCCATATACCCTCACCTGCACACATGCATAGCTTCCCCATTATCAAAATGACTCACCAGAATGGTAAATTTTTTACCGAGTATGAGCCTACACTGACACATCATAATCACCCTAAGTCCCTAGTTCACCTTAGGGTTCACGCTTGGTGTAGTACACTCCGTGGGTTTGGACAGATGAATAATGACATATATCCATCATTATAATATCATGCAGAGTATTTTTGCTGCTCTAAAAATTCTCTGTGGTCTGCCTTCACTCTTTTTATGGGTGAGTAATGTTCCATTGTAAAGCTCATTTTGTTTATCTGTTCTTCAGCTGATGGACATTTGCATTGTTTCCACTTTTTGGCTATTATGAATAATGCTGCCATGAACATTTGAGGTTAAGTTTTTGTGTGAACATATTTTTCAGTTGTCTTGGGTATACCTATACTGGAATTACTGGACTGTATGGTAACTCTGACTTTTTAAGGCCCCTTTTCAAGTGTTTTCCACAGCACTGACACCATTGCATACTAGTAGTGTTCAAGCATTCTGATTTCTCCAAATGTTTGCAGACGCTTGGTATCGTCCATGTGTTCAATGATAGCTATCCTACTGTGTGTAGTGGTATCTCGTTGTGGTGTTTGATTTGCATTTGCCCGATGACTAACGAGGTCAAGCATCTTTTCATGTGCTTTTTGGCCATTCGTATATCGTCTTCGGAGAAATGCCCACTCATATGTTTGCCCATTGTCTGGGTTGTCTTTTGTTTATAGAGTTCTAAGAGTTCTTTGTTCTGGGTACTACGATCTTATCAGAAAAAATTTGCAAATATATTTTCTCACTTTGTGGATTGTCTTTTCACTTTTTGATATTGTTCTTTGACACAAAATTTTAAAAGTTTTGATAATTTCCTGTTCAATTACTTTTGCTTTGGTTGCTAGTGCTATCAGCGTCATACTAAAGAAACTGATGTGTAACACAAGCTTGAAATATGGCAGAAAAGGAGAGAAAAGTGGGGGCCCAGGAGGGTACTGGGAAGTCACACTGGGGTAAAGCGAGGGAAGGCAGTCTACCTTTATTGCATCCTTGTAGGCGTTTTCAGGGTGCATGGAGATCCCTCACATTATGTGACCGCCTTCATCTATCTCTGGAACAGAATTCTCCTGATTGATCTCAGAGAAAATTTCCATATAGGAACATCCCCGCTATGATGCTGTCTATGCACTTTCAAACCTCCGTGTTTAGCCTTTCAGGTTCTCTCAGGGAGCCTGTTTTGTAAATTTAAAGGCCCCTTAAAAATTCTCAGTATTTGTTGGTTGTTGAATTCACTGCAGCTTCATGGGTCTAGTCAGTCTGGCTGGCCAGTGTAGGTAGTGCTTTGTTTCGGTGAATACCAGTTTCTCGCCTTTATGTTCCTTCTGCAATTTGTAGAGCACCATATCAGTCCTCCAGGCTCTATGGGCTCCTCACCAGGCCAGGAAGCCTGAGCCCAAGTTTGGGCAAATGGCAGTGAAGGTGCCTTGAAGTGACCTGTCTTCATGTGGGTCTTTGGCCCAAGCTCTTGAGCTTTCAGAAGCTTTTGACAGATTGATCCCACAGAATTTTTAATTCCTTCCAGTTGGAGGCCAAGGCCAATATCCTGTTGGAAGAATATAGGTGATATCCTGTAGGCTGAAATGGCATGCTCTCATTTGAGCATCATAGCTATGAAGTGGGACCTCATCATTTCCTGTTTCACAGATGAGGTGATCTTTTCTAGAGTTATCTATTCACATTTACACAGTCCTTTCCAAGAATGTTTCTTTCTGGAGCTACTTTTTTGGTATTGTCCTACAGTTGTTGGAAGGAAAGCAGAAACTTTTCCAAAAAAATGGGCTTTCTTCTGAAGTAGGTCTTCATCAATAGTTTGTTGAGTATCCTTTGACAGGTGTAAAAAGAAAATAACTTTTTTCTCTTCCTGCTCATGCATGAAAACTTCCTTGGGGATCTATTCATCACTGGTCTGGGAGGAAATTTCCAGAAACTTCCATAGCCAACTGTTAACTCTGAAATAACCAACCATCCTGTGGTCACTTCCAAGCAGCTACAAGTATACTATAACAATCGAAACACTATGCTCCTGAATACTGGGAGTTTCTGTCTAAACCAACTGGTGCCTTCATGGGTTTTGTCATCCTGTTAGTGATGTGTGTATATGTGTTCATAGGATGGATATAGTACTTCTTTTTGCCTTTCCTCTCTTCACCTCCTCTCTCCACTCCTTGATCACCACTCTAGATGTGATCTCCAGGGGGAGAGGTCTGTGGAGAAGAGCACAACCTGGCATGGTCCATAAAATTGTAATGTAGTTTTGGGGCTGTGAACAGTGAAATCCTGAGCTGACATCTTCATGGGCACATTTTGAGCTTCTTAAAGGGACTTCAGACTGCTGGCTCCTGCCTCATCAGGTGCCTTTGCTCTAACTGGCCCCCAGAGTCCACCTTAGTCCCTAGTCTTTTGTGACCAACATTTGTGTTGGGGTCATTACTTGTCTGGGTGCTCTACCTTGGTTCCTTCCTTTTAAGACAGCCTTGTATATACTCCCTTGTAGAAGGTTCTCATGTCAACCGTGGAAACCACCGTCCTTCTGTGCATGTGGTCGTAGTGTAGTTCTCCTTCAATCCAGCCCTCTTATTAGTAGCTTCCAGCCAGACATTTCCAGCCCTCGACTCCTGACTTATTTGCATGAGTCAGGCATTAGTTCTGGTGTTTGGCTAACTGAGGAAGACATGAGTCAAGTTTCCTAAGCTTGTTTATATTTGATTAAGGTAGGAGGAAGTAATCCTTGTCCTGTCCTCGTGAAGGCGGGGAAAATGCCCACCATTACCATTATCACTTTCTTAAGGTGCACATACTGACTTTGGAAAACACAGACCTTTCCTCTGCAGGGCAGCTCTACCAGTATCTTCTCGTCCTGTGTCAGAGACTAGTGCCTGTGTCCCTTCATCTGAAGGGATCACGGGTGCAGCTTCTGTCTTGACATTAAACCCACCTAAAATCTCCAACTTTTGTAGGCTTTTCTTGGATTGGGGTTTTCTGTCTCTCCACATGCCCCTCTTGGGTGCTTTACTTTTAAGACAATCTTAGTCCAGTCACTTGTGCAGAGTCCGTGTGTGGACCATAGAAAACACAGCTGTTCTCACAGCAGCTGTTGGAAGTGCTGTTTGCTCCGAGCCAGTCCTCTCTTGTATCTTCAGACCCAGTTGATTCCTGCCTCAGGTTCTCAACTTCATTTCTGTGAGTCACACACTAGTCCCACTGTCCCCCTAACTCCAGGGGACATACATCAAGCTTTATGAAACTGTTTGTTATTAGTGTGAGGCAAGGGGGGGAGTAATCTTTGTCCCCCCTTCATGAAGGTTGAGAAAATGCCCACTGTTGTTCCTTTTTCAGGGTCTGCATACACTTCTTTCTTCTGCAGCTGGGGGATGTGCAGTTCTCTTCCATGTCAGCCTCCTTCTCTCTTTATTGGCAGGGACAATTCTAGCTCCTGCTACTCTTTCTACATGAATCCAGGAAACATGAGTGAAGCTTTCTGAAAGATTGCAGTTGAGTCAACTATTCCAACCCTCATCCTCATGAGGCCATTTTTTCGTTATCTCAGGGTCTGTGGAGATATGGGAATTCCTGCCCTGCCGTCATATGAGTATAGAGCTGCAGGATAGAAAAGCACTTAGCTGCAGCCTAGAGGTGGTTCTCCGCAAGGCGGGTGTCCTCCAACTTGCACTGAGGTCTTAAGTTACCCTTTTGTTACCCTCTCTTTGTTGTGGTGTGTGGGACAAGAATTATGGGAAGCTGGCACTTTTGCCTCATTCTTCATTTGCCTCTTTTTTAAGTATTAAAGTGTCAAATATTAAAAGCTTTCTATGTTTTTAGTGAAATAATAATTTGGGCTCTGGTCTTGGCCTTGCGTATCTCTGTGCATGAGATGACAGATTTGGTCTGGAATGTGTGGCCCCCAAAATTATGATGCCCTTTTATTAGACAAGATGCCATTCTGGCCGGGTTTGTGCCTCAGATAGGTTCCTTAGGATCTGGTAGTGCATCCTGTAATCCAAGTGAGTGAGAGGGTCAGTAGGGCCCCCCCACTAGGGATTGTGCATTCTATGTTAGAAAGGATAAGGTATCAGGGATCCGTGGCACCTGCGTTGACTCTGGTTGGATCAGTGGATGAGATGAGACTCTCCTGATCTGTTTGGTAGCACAGGAAGGTCAGATTAGGAGAGATCCAGGCTGCCCTGGATCAGTAGAGCAGTGTGGGCCAGGTTACGAGAGGTGTGGCTCCCCAGGATCTGGTCGCACATTCCCTATCCGCATGGTGCGTGAGGGGGAGCATAAGGGTCCTCCCACTGACCGACCTCTTCTAGGGTGTCTGGGCCAGTTTAAGAGTAAGATAAGTTTTCTGGGAGGCAATTGTATATGCTACCTGTTTAAACAGTTTGGAGGGTTAGGCAGGTAGAGGTAGAATTAAAACCACCTGTCCAATTAATGCCTAATTGTTTTTAAAAGTACCTTTTTGTGGGCCAGAGAATGGCTGAAAGTAAGTGCAAATCAGGGCTTACTAGTGTCAGTTGCTCCTGCCGCACGGCCCCCTCCCCGTATTATCCTGGATTTCCAACTGAGGAGAGTAGATGGTCTCCAGGAGGCCGGTGTTGTGCTGTCTGCGTAAAAATATCCCTGGTCTCTGTTTCTGCAGAAAGTGTCTGAAAACAGCTGAGAGAACTTGTTGTGAAGAGGGAAAGTTAAAAGTGATTTTGTCATTGAGAGGCCTGCGAGCCCAGCCGATTCACCGTCTACTCTGTTCTCATATGTAACTGGTGTTGTCATGTGTTCTGTGTTGAATTGTGAATGTTCACATGGTATCAGAACAAAAGTTCCCTGATGTTCAACACTTTTCTGGTATTATGTTATCTTGTTGAGTAGCAAGTGGCAGGTATTATTCTCCATGGCTTTGGATGCCCAGCAGTAAGGAGACTTACAATCTGCAACAAAATTCAGGGCTTACCTCCAGTTACGATGCTTGAAACAGGTAGGTGGTTTTACACACCATATCCCTTGTAGCCAAAGAATAACTGCTGTTTTTCCCAAACTATTCCGTGTTCCTCAGAGAACAGTTGTTGCTGCTACAGTAGGGCTGCCGAAATTGATCCGTTTGTCTTACTATAAGAGAGGGAAAATTACATCAGGCTTTGTCCCACCTGTTTTTGGCAGATTGACTCCATGGGATTTTAATCTCCTTTTTCCTGGAAGCTGGTAAGGTCACAGTGCCCTTTTTGAAAACTACAGGCATGATCCTGCAGTTTGGCTAGTCAAGTATGGAACAGGTCCTAGGGGCAGTAGCTGACCTCATTGATAAAGTATTTGGTGACAAGGGGCAGTAGGTTATGTGGAATGTACTGAGGTCTGTAAGTACAGTGAGCGGGGGAAAAATGATGTGACAGTTGTATTTGGGAAAATGCCCAATGGGAGGGTATGCACTCAGCTCCTTGGCCCTCTCAGCTGTGCTGGAGGACAAGGAATGAAGATCACCTGGTTATCTGTGACCAACCCCATATTTCACGCCTGTCTGGCCACATCTGTATTGCTAATGACAGGAGGAGGATCAAGAGACTTAGATTTTCTTGCTGAAATCTGTGCTCTTCAGACTGTTTTTCTAGGACATTCAGGATCACATTTCTATCCAGCCTTTTCTCTTTTCAATCAGATTGGCCTTTAAATGTAGCATTTCCCCAGCAGGTGTCTCCCAGATGTTTGATTATGAGGTTGGAGAAAGTGGGAGGAGGCCCAGATTCAGGACAGTGAAGATAATACCTATCACATTGATAACTCCCTCCAAAATTTCTTTCCTCCTTTCTTCCACTTCCACTTAGTGGGTTAATGCTAGCAGACCTAATTTTGGTCAGGTTTTATCTAGTTAACATAGTACCTCACCTTATAATACAGAGTTCTAGGCATTTATTTTTCAGGTCTTGGGAGCCTCGGTCAATGCTGATTGTCAGAGGATGAGTTGCTTTCAATATTCAGTTCAAGAGAGACTTTCAGAGATGTGTCTGACCCATAGCCCTTTCCTTCATTGTACCCTTAATTGTAGGTACTGTGGGTACATTTCCTTACCTACTTTATATATTTCATAAGTGGGGCAAGCCAGTGTTCCTTCATCCCATAATTCTATGAGATGTCAGCATGTACATAGACCCTGCCACATACTGACTTCCTTCTGCTCTCTCTGGACTTAAAATCTTCTGGTTGGGGTCAGAATTTTTATATTGGATTATCTCCTTTCCATTAATGTTCAAGTACGGTATTTAGACTAGTGGGTATTCTCTGAAAGCATCTTTCGTATTTTTAAGGCCCCCTGAAAAGATTGGTATTTGTTGGCTTTTGAATTCACTGTAGCTTCTGGTGTCTTGTCAATCCATGTGTGGGCCTGGAATTTTGCAAAAACCATTTCCCCCTATTTGTACTCCTACTGCCTTCTAGGTCATGACATGTTAGGTGTCCAGTTGCCTGGTAGGAAATGTGATCCCAAATTCACAATGAAATGGTGGTGGCATGTCAGATGGCCCTATCTCTAGATTGGGCCCTGGTGTCAGCTCCTGCATGGAGTGGGCATAAAGGTGTCAGCAGCTTTTGACAAATTTACTTGATGAAATTTTTATCCTCTTAATTCCAGAGTCTTCTAAGGTCATAGTGTATTCTTGGAAAAATATAGTTGATCCTGCAGGCTAAAATGGGACAAGTTGATAGTGAAAAGGATGGGAGGAGAACCTGGTTGTGTTTCATGGTCATTTGAGGGCAGATCTAATTTAGGAAACCACATGTATGGAAGATGAGTACGTGGAAATAGATTCCACTAGAATTTTTCCAGCCCAACCACTGTTAGAAAAGCATCCTTGAGTGATTGGAATCCAGTTGTCAGTGTGATAACCACTGCATTTTTTGGTAGATATTACTCAGCATAGTGAATGAGAACCTGAGAGGCATGGGGAAAAAGAGACAATGAGCAAAAAGGGGAAGGACAGGAGAAAAAGGGGTTGAATTGGGAGAAATCCAGGAAGACAGAGTGGGTATAACATGGATGTAATGCAGTGTCCCTTCATCCTGTCCTTTTCTGGATTACCAGGTTGCATGCACACCCTGCCACATGTGTGAATGCATTCAACTCTTCCCTGGGTTAGAAGCCCTCTTCTCATTCTTGGAGGATCATCTCCAGTGTGAAATTCCCCTCCCCATGTCAAGCAGGGGAATTTGTTGTACTAATGGATTTTCTCAGGGGGCCTTTTTGTTTTTCATATTTTCAATGTCTAATTAAAAAATACTGGAACGGTAGGTTTGTTCATAGCTGAGAAGTCACCATATATCGTAATCTCCTGCCTTGGGCTTTCAAATAGTCCAGAATAGAGTCCTTTTCTACACTCCTCACTATGATGGCCTGGCTGTCCAATTGATTCGGAGTGTGTTTTGATAGGAGTTTGTTCACTATGTCTGCAATTGTGTTGTTGAGGTTACCTTCATGCGTACAAAGGGAAAGTAACTTTCTTCTCTTTCTGTGTGAAAACTGGCTTGGGGATCTGTTCTTCCTATGTATGGGAAGAAATCTCAGGAAGTTCCAGCACTTATTTGCTTACTTTTATTTTTATTTTTATTTTTTTAAAAGATTTTATTTATTCATTTGACAGAGATAGAGACAGCCAGCGAGAGAGGGAACACAAGCAGGGGGAGTGGGAGAGGAAGAAGCAGGCTTCCAGCGGAGGAGCCCGATGTGGGGCTCGATCCCAGAACCCTGGGATCACGCCCTGAGCCGAAGGCAGACGCTTAATGACTGAGCCACCCAGGAGCCCCTATTTGCTTACTTTTAAATAACCTATCTTATGGTCACTTCCAAGCAGTTAGAAAACCAATCTAGAATAATAATCATAACACCCAACTCCTGAATATTGAAAAATTTCTTCTTACTCCCAGTTGATACCTACTGTTTATTGGCCCTGTGTCAGTGGGAGAGATATTTAATCTCTCTGACCCTCAGTTTTTTCTAATGTAGGTGGGAGACATTTCATGACCCTCACTATGTGTGAAACTGAAATGGGGTGATAAATATAAAGCCTTAGTACAACTCCTGATACTAAGTATCACAGGCCCCTTGTAGCTTTGGGGTCCTGACCCAAGTTAGAGAACCATTGCATACTTTGTAAATATGACTAGACAGAATGAGTGAAAAGAGGAGAGGAGTAGTGAAAAATAGAGAAAGGGGAATTTGGGGGTGAAGTGGAGAAAAAAGGAGATGGAGAATTTTTGGAAAGTCATGGTCAGGTAAAGTGGGGAAGAGCCAGTATACTTTTTCTCACCTTATTGGAGTTGTCAGGGAGAATGCAGACCACATGTGTGATTGCCTTCATTTCTCTCTAGGCCTGAGTCCTCCCGGTTGTTCTTCGAGAGAATTTATATATTGGATTATTTCTCGTGTGATGTTGTCTCTACACTTTCCAGCCTGAGTGTTTAGCCTTGTGGCTTTTCTGAGGCAACCTGTTTCATATATTTAGATCCCTCTTTAAAAAATTAAAAAAAATATTTATTAGAGAGAGAAAGAGAGAGGGAGGGAGGGAACAAGCAGGTGGAGCAGCAGGCAGAGGAAGAGGGAGAAGCAGGCATCCTGCTGAGCAGAGAGCCCAACATGGGGCTCGATCACAGGACCCTGAGATCATGACCTGAGCCGAAGGCAGATGCTTAACCGACTGAACCACCCAGGCACCCCTATTTAAAGATTTTATTTATTTGAAAGAGAGAGAGAGAGAGAGAGAGAGAGAGCACGTGCGCGTGCGTGCACAAGTGGGGTGGGGGGTATGGGGGAGAGGGAGAAGCAGGCTCCCAGCTGAGCAGGGAGTCCGATGTGGGGCTTGATCCCAGAATCCCGGGATCATGACCTGAGCTGAAGGCAGATGCTTAATGACTGAGCCACCCAGGGGCCCCCAGGCACCCCTATTTAAAGCCCTCTTAAAAAGACTTGGTATTTGTTGGTTGTTAATTTCACCATAGGTTCAGCTACCTAGTCAAACCAGGCCCACCATTGTGAGGAGGCCTTTATTCTGTCATACACCAGTTTCCACATTTGTTCCCTGTTTTCCTAAGGTAAAGAGACATGCTGGGGTTCCAGGTAGTTTTTTTGGTCATTTCAAAGAACTCTGAGAAAGTACTAGAAAAATATATTTGTGGAGAGCTGACAAGTCACAGTGTGTCATTATCTCTCAATTGTGGTGTCAAATATTACATCGTGGATGGCTTTATGGCTCTCCTGCAGTCCTCACTATGACTTCTGGCATGTCATGTAATTTTGGAGCATTATCAAATTAGAATTTGATCAGTTTTTCTTCATTCTAATTTCTATTGATCTGATATAAATGGGGTCTAAAAGAAAGCAACTTTATTCTTTATCTTTTCCCTATGGGAACTATGTTGGGGACCTCTTCTTCCCAGGTCTGGGAAGAAAACCCAGATAGTCCCATAGCTTTTCTGGTTACTCTTACATAGCCAAATTTCTCTTTTTTATTTTATTTAATTTTAATTTTTTTTTTTGAGAGAGAGACAGAGCGTGGTCATGGGGGGGTGGCAGAGAGAGGAAGAGAATCTTTTTCTAAAAATTTTTTAATTTTTATTTTTTATTTAATTTAATTTTTTATTTATTATCATGTTCAGTTAGCCAACATATAGTACCTCACTAGGGAGAGAGAGAATCTTAAGGAGGCTCCACACCTGGTGTGGACCCCGATGCAGGGCTTGATCTCATGACCCTGAGATCATGACCTTAGCTGAAATAGAGAGTCAGATGCTTAACTGACTGAGCCACCCAGGCACCCCAATTTTACTTTATTTTTTATTTAAGATTTTTAAAAAGTTTTTCTTTTAATTTCAGTTAGTTAACATATAGTGTTGTATTAGTTTCAGGCATACAGTATAGTAGTTTAACACTTCCATGCATCACCCTGTGCTCATCACAGCGTGTGCACTCCTTAATCCCCATCATCTGTTTAACACACCCACCATCCACCCACCTTTCCTTTGATAACCATCAGTTCTCTATAATTAAAAGGCACGTATTGCACGGTGCACTGGGTGTTATACACAACTAATGAATCATCGAACTTTACATCAAAAACCAGGGATGTACTGTATGGTGACTAACATAACATAATAAAAAAATATTATTATAAAAAAAAGAGTCTGTTTCTTGATTTGTCGCTCTCTCTCTCTCTTTCTCTCTCTCTCTCTCTCTCATTTTTTCCCCTCTGCTTGTTTGTTTTGTTTCTTAAATTCCACTTTTGAGTGAAATCATATGGTATTTGTCTTTCTCTGACTTATTTTGCATAATATTCTCCAGCTCCATCCAGGTAGTTGCAAATGGAAAGATTTCATTCCTTTTTATGGCTGAGTAATATTCTACTGTATCTATGTAACACATTTTCTTTATTCATTTATCAGTCAGTGCACACTTGGGCTACTTCCATAATTTGACTATTGTAGGTAATGTGCTATAAACATCCGGGTGCATGTACCCTTTTGAATTAGTATTTTTGTATCCTTTGGGTAAATACCCGGTAGTGCAATTGCTGGACTGTCGAGTAGTTCTATTTTTAACTTCTTCAGGAAACTCCATACTATTTTCCAGAGTGACTGCACCAGTTTGTTCTGCACCCAGCACAGTGCAAGAGAGTTCCCCTTTCTCTGCATCCTCACCAACACCTGTTGTTTCTTGTGTTACCGTTTTAGCCACTCTGACAGCTGTGAGGTGATAATCTCATTGTAGTTTTGATTTGTATTTCCCTCTATGATGAGTGATGTTGGGCATCTTTTCATGTGTCTGTTGGCCATCTAGATGTCTTCTTTGGAGAAATGTCTATTTATGTCTTCTGCCCGTTTTTTAATTGGAGTATTCATTTTTTGGGCATTGAGTTTTAGGAGTTTTTTATATATTTTGGATACTTTATCAGATATGTCATTTGAATTTATCTTTTCCCATTCCATAGTTTGCCTTTTAGTTTTGTTGATTGTTTCCTTTCCTGTGCAGAAACTTTTTATTTTGATGTAGTCCCCGTAGTTTATTTTTGCTTTTGTTTCCCTTGCCTCAGGAGACATGTCTAGAAAGAAGTTGCTATGGCTGATGTCAAAGAAGTTGCTGCCTGTGTTCTCTTCTAGGGTTTTTATGGTTTCAGGTCTCACTTTTAGCTCTTTTGTCCATTTAGAATTTATTTTTTGTGTGTAGCATAAGAAATTGGTCCAGTTTCATTCTTTTGCATGTTGCTGTCCAGTTTTCCCAACACCATTTGTTGAAGAGGCATTCTTTCCCCCCATTGGATATTCTTTCCTGCTTTGTTGAAGATTAATTGATCATATAGTTATGGGTTCATTTCTGGATTTTCTATTCTGATATATTCCATTGATCTATGTGTCTGTTTTTGTGCTAGTATCATACCATTTTGATCACTACAGCTTTGTAATATACCTTTAAGTCCAGAATTGTGATGCCTCCAGCTTTGCTTTTCATTTTCAAGGTTGCTTTGGCTATTTGGGGTCTTCTGTGGTTCCATACAAATTTTCAGTTTGTTTGTTCTAGCTCTGTGAATATTATTGATATTTTGATAGGGATTGCATTAAATGCTTAGATTGCTTTGCGTAGTATAGACATATTAACAATATTTGTTCTTCCAATCCGTGATCATGGAATGTCTTTCAATTTCTTTGTGTCCTCTTCAATATCTTTTATCAGTTTTTATAATTTTCAGAGTACAGGTCTTTCACCTCTTAGGTTAGGTTTATTTTTGGGTATCCTATTGTTTTTGGTACAATTGTAAATGGGATTTTTTTCTTAATTTCTCTTTCTGCTGCTTCATTATTAGTGCATAGAAATGCAACAGATTTCTGTACATTGAGTTTGTATCCTGTGATTTTACTGAATTCATTTATCAGCTTTTTTTTTCACAAGTCAAAGATTTTTATTGTTCTACAGACACTTCTGAAAAGGGATCTAATTGAGAAAATGTACAAAACATTTTTTTTTTGTTGTTGAGGCCTGTTTTCTTGCCTAATATTTGATTTGTTTTGGAGAATGTTCCATATATGCTTTTTATTGCTTTCATTTTTTTAATTTTAATAATATTTTTTAAATTATATTATGTTAGTCACCATATAGTATATCCCTAGTTTTTGATGTAAAGTTCCATGATTCATTACTTGCGTATAACACCCAGTGCACCATGCAATACGTGCCCTCCTTAATACCCATCACCAGTCTATCTCATTCCCCCACCCCCTCCCCTCTGAAGCCCTCAGTTTGTTTCTCAGAGTCCATAGTCTCTCATGGTTCATTCCCCCTTCTGTTTACCTCCCCTTTCTTCTTCCCTTTCTTCTCCTACCAATCTTCCTACTTCTTATGTTCCATAAATGAGTGAAGCCATATGATAATTGTCTTTCTCTGTTTGAGTTATTTAGCTTAGCATTATCTCCTCCAGTGCCGTCCATGTTGCAGCAAATGTTGAGAAATCGTTCTTTTTGATGGCTGAGTAATATTCCATTGTATATATGGACCACATCTTCTTAATCCAGTCATCTATTGAAGTGCATCTTGGCTCCTTCCATGATTTAGCTATTGTGGCCAATGCTGCTATGAACATTGGGGTGCATATGGCCCTTCTCTTCCCTACATCTGTATCTTTGGGGTAAATACCGAGTAGTGCAATTGCTGGATCATAGGGTGGCTCTATTTTTAACTTTTTAAGGGACCTCCACACTGTTTTCCAAAGTGGCTGTACCAACCTGCATTCCCACCAAAAATGTAGCTTTCATTTTAATGCAATCTGAGGCCACTCAGCCATTGTAGAGTCGTCATGAGGACACAAAAAACACAGCCCTTTCTTCTGCATGTGGTAGAAGTGCATTTCATTCCTAAGCCAGCACTTTTTTAAAAAGATTTTTATTTATTTATTTGACAGAGATAGAGACAGCCAGCGAGAGAGGGAACACAAGCAGGGGGAGTGGGAGAGGAAGAAGCAGGCTCATAGCGGAGGAGCCTGACGTGGGGCTCGATCCCATAACGCCGGGATCATGCCCTGAGCCAAAGGCAGACGCTTAACCGCTGTGCCACCCAGGCGCCCCCTAAGCCAGCACTCTTATTATACCTTTAGCAGGTGCAGCTTTAGTTTCAGGTTCTTGACTTGATTGCATGAGCCAGATATTAATTCTTCTGTTTTTCACAAACTCCGTAGGACATCGCACAAATTGTCTGGAGCTCTTTGTCATTTGCTTGAAGCAAGTGAGAAATAATCTTTGTTCCCCAGTCTTCAGGGTGGAGAAGTTTACCACATTCCCTTTCTTAGGGTCTTTTTGTCCACATGGAGAACATAAAACTTCATTCTGTAGTAGGTGGAAGTGTAGGTCACTCCCAAGCCCGATCCCAATACACAGCTGATCAGTACACGCACATATTACTGTAACTGCTGTAACTGATACTGTTGAGTGTATTGTGGGAAGAGTTAAGTATGTGTAATTCTTCTTTCGATGGTAAGGGATGTTCCCAGCGGTAAATGCAATAATTGAGTAGTGGTACTGGAATGTGTGGACAACTGGGAGCCCACCAGACTTCCCTAGCCCAGCCATGAGGTATCAGTACCGCCGTGTAGGATTCTGATTCAAGGTATGTATAACAGGAAACTTCTACATTGCCCAAGGACCTAAAGGAGGTAGATGTGCTTAAAGAGACTGTAACATTTATGGTAGCCCTAGGCAGCCAGAGAAGAAAACAAGGGGTACTTGGGGCCTCATTATAGATTATAATAAGCAGACCTCCTTGCCCTGGTAGTTCTAGATATCATAACATTTTAGGACTACAGTGTGCTTACTAAAGGGTCTTGTGTGCAGTGGTGGGACATGCTAATGCTTTTTAGATCCCACCAAAGCCATGTGATTAAAGTCTATTTGCCTTTGTGGGTCAGATTACTTTATACATTAATGTGGAATTAAGATCCATAATTTCTCACCAGTAGATAGGTCAAAACCTAGAAAAGACTAATACCTCATCAGACGTGTTCCAATACCATTTTGTGGATGAAATTATTTTGATTGGAAGCAATAGGAACAATGGCTGGTCTGTCTTAGATAGTGGGTCCAATTTCCTCATAATTGGCACTAGGAGATAAACTTGTTACATATTAAGGAACAACAGCCACCCAGGTAAGGAAATGACAGAGTTTGGGGTTTTGTTTTCCCTTCCTAGAACTTAACTGTGCACATTCTTACATCTGTGAAATAATGGATTATATAGTCTATTAATGCCACTAGGCACCCAAAAGTTTTCCTGAGATTAAGTCATTAATACAACATCCAGAATTGGCAGCTCAATGTCTTTGAGTATGTCAAGGTAATGTTGACATTTGTGCTTTTGTTTTGTTTTTGCTGTATTTATTTATATTGAAGTAAAGTTGACACACGGTGTTACATTAGTTTCAGGTGTACAACGTAGTGATTCTGACAAGTCTGCATATTTTTTTTTAAAGATTTTATTTATTTATTTGACAGAGAGAGAGACAGCCAGCGAGAGAGGGAACACAGGCAGAGGGAGTGGGAGAGGAAGAAGCAGGCTCTCAGCGGAGGAGCCTGACGTGGGGCTCGATCCCAGATCGCCGGGATCACGCCCTGAGCCGAAGGCAGACACTTAACGACTGCGCCACTCAGGCGCCCCCGACAAGTCTGCATATTATGCTGTGCTTACTGCAAGTGCAGCTATGTTCTTTGATTTTTGGTGCTTGCCTGACAGCACCACTGGGTGCACGTCATTTCAGAGATGATTGCTGTCTTGTTTGTGAGTAATGATGGACAGTAAGAGAGCAACACATCAAGAGCAGGGGTTTTTACACCCTCACATCTCTATCAAAGGATTGGTAAAATGAGAATCCCATGAAGTGGTTATGGCCCAGTGAGCCTCTATGTTTACATGGAAGTGCTATATCAAGGAAGGAAGTTAACCGGGCATTAATGGTGTCTCACAGCTACAAGAAAATGTACCTAGTCACTCTCCAGGTACTGTTGTCTTAGATGCAGGGGCTGAGACATCAACTCAGGCTTCTTGGTGTCCTTGGTACACCAAGTTTCTTGTGGATGCCTGGGCCTGGTTTGTGGATTTACCAACTAAATTAAAGTCCAGTGGGGGATGTGGGCCAGTGTAGCTGCATAACACCAAAGAAAACCATTTACAATTGTGCCTGGAATGGGAATTCTGCTCAATTAGTGGAGTTTAGGATATGATGCTTGTCCTGGAAAATAAGCACCCAAATGGATCTTGCTGCATTTTTATTGACTCAAGTGCAGCTGGTAATATCCTGGCAGTGTGGGCTGGTGGCCGGCAGCTGAAAGGCTAGATGATCAATTTTTAGCCTTTGTTGGAATGAACATTATCATCAGAACACTAAAAAGGCATGCTGTCTATTCGTGTGTTATATGACCATAGATAAGGACCCTTTGAGGGAAATTCTGTGGAATCAACAAGCTCATCAAATATGTCATGCCCAGATTAGGACCAGTGCTAACTGGAAAGTCTATGAAACAAGGCATGGTAATTTATCTGTAATTTGGGACCTGGCTCAAAACAAGAACCAGAGAGATTCCATTGCCTGGGGCCACGGAATCTTGGAAATGCGCAGAACGCCAACTGCACAGTCAAGTAGAGAGGATCGCTGTGTCCCATAGCCAGAAATACTGGAGCTGGTATTCTGTCCTCCTTTCAAGTGTACCATTGGTCATGTACTATAGATTACCTTTTCTGACTATGGTATTGCCATATCCATATTTGGAGGAGATTGGGGAATTTTTGCAATAGAATTGGACTTTGCTTTGTGTTTGTGTTCATTGAGTGCTTCCAATCAGGCAGCATTGCCTAGTATGTAGGAAGAAGTGCCCAGGCTTTTGAGCTCCCTGGATGTTTTCTGGGCTGTTCATGCTCTGTAGAATAGCCAGGTAGTAGGTACTGTTCACTGAAAAATGGCTTGGATTCTCATAGAAGAAACTGAAAAAGAGAAAGGTGTGATTGCTGCTCAGTCCCAGTAAAACGTATGTCACTTGGGTTCTAACTGTGGCAGTTCCCCAGAAGGGAGCCTCTCATTTACATAGAGTGTTTAATTATGTCTTTGGGAGTGGGGGGGAGGAGACACAGAGTCATGATGGTTGAATATATGCCTACCACAACAACTCTCATCAGAAATTCTGTATTCCTTCTAATGAACATTGGGAGGGGCCACGGGATAATGTCAGCAGAACAAGTTTTGGTTCTTTTTGCAGCATAGCCCAGCACCTCTTTTTAGAATATGGTTGTACTAGGTATTTGTTGCTTAATCTTCTGAGTCTCTGCCATATCTCTTATAAGAGAAGAGTGGTTGCTTTCAACATCCTGTTCAATACATACTTTTAGGGACAAGTCTATCTCACAGAAGTTTCACTTACTACATCCTTAATTGTAGGTACTGTGGGTGCATTTCCTTTTGTACTGTGCTTATTTTAAGTGAAGTGGTCATGTCTGGGTACTGCTATATTCTCAGAGTAACCATGAAAGGGGAGGTTTATCTGCTTAGGACATGAAATGATGCTTTCATATGGTGTGAAACTTCCTCTTCCTCTTGCTTAAGAGCATATATTTTGGGGTCAGTGTTTTAGGTTTTGCTTATTGTCCTGGTGGCCTTGGGAAAGACATTAAATTTCTCTGCTGCAATTGCTTCACCTTTATCTGAGATATATTTCAATACCTTCTCTATGGATTGAAGCTGAAATAAATGATAAATATAAAATCTTAATACAATTTTTTTAAAGATTTTATTTATTCGACAGAGACAGACAGCCAGCGAGAGAGGGAACACAAGCAGGGGGAGTGGGAGAGGAAGAAACAGGCTTCCAGCAGAGGAGCCTGATGTGGGGCTTGATCCTGGAATGCCGGGATCACGCCCTGAGCCGAAGGCAGACGCTTAACGACTGTGCCACCCAGGCACCCCTTAATACAACTTCGGAGACTTAAAATTTACATCTTATTAACCATAGAAATAAAATGTTAGATTCAGCAAAAAATGTCAGAGTTCGAAGTAAAGGATGTATGGTAAGGCTCATCCAGCTGGGATTCACAAATGTTTCTCCCAGACCTGTGTTATTTGGAACCATTTGAACTCTGAAAGTAGCCTCTAGTTGAATATGGACAAGTTTTGATGGTCCATCACTTGTACATGTGGTCAAGGTTGGGTGAATGAGAGAAGGGATTGAGAATGAGAGAATGAATTAAGAATGAGAGAAGGGAAGATGCTAAACATGACTGTCATTTATATTTGGGGGAAGAGCTTGAGTGACAACTCCAACTTATATGTATTTTCTCTTTAGCATTCCTTGTCGACCAGGCACATGTGTTTTTCTATGATCGTCTTAAAAATTCAAGGTTGTGGGGCGCCTGGGTGGTGCAGTCGTTGGGCGTCTGCCTTCGGCTCAGGGCATGATCCTGGCGTTCCGGGATTGAGTCCCACATCGGGCTCCTCCGCTGGGAGCCTGCTTCTTCCTGTCTCACTCCCCCTGCTGTGTTCCCTTTCTCTCTGGCTGTCTCTCTGTCACATAAATAAATAAAATCTTTAAAAAAAAGAAATTACCTATGCTTTTCATAGATGGCTTTTATGAGATTGAGAAATGTACCCTCTATTCTACACTCTGAAGGGTTTTAATCAGGAAAGGATGCTGTATTTTGTCAAATGCTTTTTCGGCATCGATTGAGAGGATCATATGGTTCCTGAGTCTTTTCTTGTTGATATGATGTATCACGCTGATCGATTTGCGAATGTTGAACCACGCTTGCATCCCAGGTATGAATCTCACTTGATCGTGATGGATAATCCTTTTAATGTACTGTTGGATTCTATTAGCAAGTATCTTGTTGAGGATTTTGGCGTCCATATTCATTAGGGAAATCGGTCTGTAATTCTCCTTTTTGAGGGGGTCTTTGCCTGGTTTGGGGATCAAGGTATTATTGGCCTCATAGAATGAGTTTGGTAGCTTTCCTTCTGTTTCTATTTTTTGAAATAGCTTTAGGAGAATAGGTATTATTTCTTCTTTGAATGTTTGGTAGAATTCCCCAGGAAAACCGTCCGGGCCTGGAGTTTTGTTATTTGGAAGGTTGTTTATCACCGACTCAATTTCTTCATAATTAATTGGCCTGTTTAAGAAATCAATTTCTTCCGGTTTCAATCTTGGTAGTTTATAGGTTTCCAGGAAGGATTCCATCTCTTCCAGATTGCTTAGTTTATTGGCATATAGCTGTTGATAAAAATTTCTAATAATCCTTCCAATTACAATGGTGCTCGTCGTGACCTCTCCTTTTTCATTCATAATTTTAATAATCTGGGTCCTTTCTCTTTTCTTTTGGATAAGTGTTGCCAGGGGTCTGTCAATTTTATTGATTCTCTCAAAGAACCAGCTTCTAGTCCTGTTGATCTGCTCTACTGTACTTCTGGTTTCTGCTTGATTGATTTCAGCTCTAATTTTGGTCAACTGCTTCCTCGTGCGTGGATTAGTGCTGTCCCTCTGTTGCTGTTCCAGCTTCTTGAGGTGAGAATATAAAAACTGCATTTTAGATTTTTCTATTCTTTTGAGTGAGGCTTGGATGGCTATGTATTTCCCCCTTAGGACTGCCTTTGCAGTATCCCATAGGTTTTGGACTGTTGTATTTTCATTCTCATTGGTCTCCATAAATTGTTTAATTTGATTTTTGATTTCCTGGTTTATCGAGTCATTCCTGAGCAGGATGGTTCTTAGTCTCCAAGTGTTTGAGTTTCTTCCCAATTTTTCCTTGTGGTTGAGTTCCAATTTCAGAGCGTTGTGGTCTGAGAATATGCAGGGGATAATTTCAATCTTTTGGTATCGGTTGAGACCTGTTTTGTGTCCCAGAACATGGTCTATTCTTGAGAATGTTCCATGGGCATTAGAATAGAATGAGTATTCTTTGGTTCTGGGGTGTAGTGTTCTATATATATATCTATGAGGTCCAACTCGTCGAGTATGGCATTCAAAGCTATGGCATTATTCTGATTGAAAGAGCTAAGGACAGTGGATTTTCCTTGTTAGACAAACTGTCCATTATCTAAGGAATCAGGCCAGAAGATTAACTCTGCCAAGAATCAGTGTTCAGCAACCCAGATATGTTCTGGTGAACCATGGGGGCTGGTGCCCAGATAACAACCCCAAGCTTATTCGATAGAATTGGTGTCCTTAACCCTCCAGAGAACCAAAGTGGCAGAGCATATGATACACTTGTTCAGTACTGGACAGACTTTGTACATCATATAAGTATCCTACCCAGACCATTACATAAAATTATTGGAAAGGCATAGAATTCACCAACAGCCTGCCTTAGAAAATATACAAAAGCTGTACAGATCACCTTTCCTTTAGGGACAATTATCTATTCAGTATGTTTTGACAAAAGTGTCAATGACTGACATTTATGCAGAGTGGGACTTGTAGCAAAAAGATATGGCGATTAGGCAATAGCACCCTTGGGGTTTGTTCATGGTGCTTGCCTGAAACTACTGCCCAATATACCCCATTTAAAATGCTGTTGCTGGATTATTAGTGCATGCTGATGGACATTAATGGAGTGACAAAGCAAGATCAAGGGTTGTTAAGCCTTGGTTTCCTTATCATGGGATGGGTTAAAAATGAGAATCCCAACAATGTGGTTATTCCCCAAGAAACATCTATTTGTAAGGGAGGGTGGTATATACAAACAAGAAATAAACCAAGTGTTAAAGATGTCTCAAAGATACAAGAGAAAGTGTCCAGATACACCCATATTCTTGAAGATGTCTAGATCTGATTGGATCTTGATGGGTAAATCTGTTAACAAAGGTAGAAGGAATGCAGTGGGATGCAGAAAACCAAAAGACTGTGAAAACCCAAATAAGACCAGTTCTGCATGGAAAAGGAATTCTCAGTGGGTGAAGATTCAGACTGTGGTGCTTTCACTGGAAAAAATCCCCCTGAAATGCATCTTGTTATATTTTGACTGACTCCTTGCCTCTAGGCTGACATTGTGGGCCATTGCTTGGCCCAGCCTCTGTGTAGCTGAACATGAGCCAAATGCACAAGACACACAACTCCTATTTGTGTTCCATGTGGTTGCTCATGAATAGGGACTCTTAGGATGAAAATCAGTTGAATCAAGAAGTTCATCAATCTGAGCTGCTCAGGAAAGGGCCATGGTTGAGTGGATTGACTATTGCATAGGGTATGATGATCTATTTTCTATTCAGGACCTGGCCTGAAAACAAGATTTTAGCACATGAGACCAAGGAACCTTGGGAAAAGTGCTTATTAGAGTGCCAGCTATACAGTCAAGTATGGAGGGGATCCTCGGGTCCATAAACAGACCTGGTGCTATATTGTCCTGTCAAGGTTATGACTGGCATTAATTGCAGTTGATTCCTTTTCTGACTTTGGCACTAGCAATCCTGTGAGCACAGCAGATGGAAAATTGTGTTTACGGACTGTTAGTTGGATTACGTTTTCTATTTGTATTCGGTGACCACATCTAATCAGACAATAGTGCCAACTTTACAGCAAAAAGTGCTCAGCAGTGGGAAACTACAAGAGACATTCAATGGACCATTCATTCCTGTGTCATCCCAGGAAGGCAGATGCCATTGAAAGATTGCTTAGATTCTAAAAAAAATAATAATAATGAGCAAGAACAACCAATGCTCAACTCTCAGTGGAGCATATGCTTTATGAAAGTCAGTTTGGGCTTTCATTGTGACATTTCCACAACAGGTGCCTCCTATTTAAATGGAATCCTTAATTATGAGGTTAAGTAAAAGGGATGAGGCCCAACAGTGGCTACCATGCTGCTAACTCCCTCCAATGTTTTCTTCTTTCTTGCACCTCAATTTTTCATGTCTCTGAGGGGGCAATGGGTTATTGCTCTTGACCCAGTTTTGGTTTGATGTTTAACAAGATAATGCAGTACTTTACCTAGAATATGGGGTCCTTGGCATTTATTGTTTTGACCTTTGGAGCCTCTGCCAAAACACCCAAGGACGAGTTGCTTTTAACATCCTGTTCAAGACAGACTTTCAGGGATCTGTCTGATGCATAGTATATTCCCTCACTCTATTCTTTATTGTAGGTTCTATGAGTAAATTCTTTACCTATTTTTCATATTTCAAACACTGGGGTAAGGCAGTACCCTTTCATCCCATCATTCTGTGAGTTGTCAGGGTGCATCCAAACCCCCACATATGTGACACATAAAGGGACCTTATAAAGCCTTGGTATTTGTTGGCTGTTGATTTCAGCACGGCTTCGGGGTTCTAGTCAATTTGGGCCTGCTGGTGTGGGAAGCCCTTCATTTCGTCCAGTACCAGTTTCTGTGTTTTTATTCTGTTTTCACCTGTCATAATGTGACCTGTCGAGATTCAAGGTCTTTTCTTTCATTATTTTATAGGCCTTTAAAAACATATATTTATGAAAAATATATTTATGGAGAGCTGACAAGTCACAATGTGTCATTGTCTCCCACCTTGTAGTGTCAGAGAGTGGAAATGTGGATGGATCCCCTGTAGTCCTCAGTGTGGCTTTTGGGTTTTCAAAGAACTTTGGAACATAGTCATATTGGAATTTGATTAATATCTTCACTTGGGTTCCTATGGAGCTGATGTAAGTGAGGTAAAAAAGACAGTAAATTTATTCTTTTTTTTTCCCTATGAAAACTATGTTGGGGACCTGTTCTTCCCACGTCTGGGAGGAAACCCCAGGAGGGTCCCATAGTTTTTCTGGTTACCCTTAGATAGCAAATATTCTGTTGTTACTTCCAATCTGTAAGAAGCTTATTACAGGGCAGTAACCAAAACTTCAATTCCTGAACGTTGAGAAATATCTTCCACTGCCAGCTAGGGACTGTTTAAAGATTGGAGTCTTGCAAATGGTGTGTATATGGATGTGGAGTTCAAAATAGGCAACCAAGTTTTGCCTTGATTTTTTTGATCAATGAGCAGTTGTACAACTTCTCCCTAGTTGAGCAGTTGCTCATTCTCACCCCTCTTGATATGGTTCCCAGAGAAAGAAAGGCATAGAGAGAAGAGCCCACCCTTGTCTAGTTGACTAATTCGTAGTGTGGGTCTCGTGTCTGAGATATGGAGGAAATTCTGAGTGGATTCTCTGTTAGAGACATTTTCATTTCACCTTTTAGGGACTTAAGACTTTATGCCCCTGCTAAATGCAATGCCTTTCCTCTGATTGGTCATGAGACTCTCCCTCAGTTCACAGGCCTTTTGTGGTTTTTACCTCTTTTGGGGTCATTTTGCCTATTCATGTGCTTCTCTTGGCATTTAAGTAGTTTTCAGGGTACTTTTGCCCCTAGAATCCATATATAAACCCTGGAAATAAGAGATCTCTTTTCTATAAATGGGGGTTTGCTGCCCTCTCCCAAGATACACTTTTACTTCGTTATCCAGGAGTATCACTAGCCTCAGCCTCTTGATTTTACTTGGGTGAGTCAGACACTAGTTCCTGTCTTCCTTAATCTTCAGGGGCCTTAGTCAATTGTGAAGCTCTTTGTCCGTGATTTTGTGTCAAGGGGGAAATAGTCCTTTTCCCTACTTCATTAGTGTGGAGAAAATGCCTGTCACTGATACCTTTGAATTATTTTCTCCTTTCTCCTCAGTTCTTTTAGATCTCTGTGGTGGGTGATGGCCTAATGTCAAGAGAACTCATATAGGTCCATTTTTTGCAGGATGGTTTATTAGTCTGCTCAGGTTCTTATAACAAGGTACCACAGACTGGGTGGCTTAAACAACAGAAATTTATTTTTTTCACCATTTTGGAAGGTAGATGTCCAGGATCTAAATGTCAGAGTTTGTCTCTGGTGAGACCCCTCCTCCTGACTTGCAGATGGCTGTCTTCTTGTTTGTCCTCATATGGCTTCTTCTGTGTGCATGCATACAGAGAGAGAGTGTGTACTTTGGTGTCTTTTCCTATTCTTAAATGGGCACCAGTCCTATTAGATTAGGGCCCCACCCTGATGACCTCATTCAGCTTTAATTATCTCCTTAAAGCCCTATGTCCAAATATGTCACATTGGAGGTTAGGGCTTCAACATAAGAATTTTGGAGGACACAATTCAGTCCATAACAGGCATCCTAGTATCTCACATTACATTATGGGAGTATTTGGCATTTGCTGTCTTGGACTTTGGAGCCTCTGCCACTGTTTTCCCTCTGAGGGTATGTATTCAAAATCCTGTTCAATGCAGGTTTTCAGGAATATGTCTTTCCTTGACTGTCCACCTGACTCATACTCAGCTCCTCGGCCTTTTGTGACTAACCCTTCTGTTTGGGTCCTTCTGTTCTTTCCACATACTCCTCTGGGTGCTTTCCTTCTAACACAATCTTATGCCACTCATGGTCATAACATCCACAGGTGGGCATGGGAAATGTAGTCCTTTCTCTTGCATGTGGCAGAAGTGCAGCTCACTCCCAAACCACTGTTATGACCTTTGGCAGTGACTGCTCCAGCCCCAGGTTCTTGACTTTATTTGTATATCTCAGATACTCTACCTTGTGTTTCAAAAACTCCACAGGACAGAAGAAGAGCTTTCTGAAGCTCTTTGTTATATGCTGTCCTTTCCTTACGAGGGTAGAGAAAAACCCTACCACAGTTCCTTTCTCAGAGCCCTCATGTTGACCACGGAGAACAAAAACCTCTCTCCTTCAGGAGGTGGGAGTACAGGTGCTCCCAAGTCAGCGATCTTATTGTACCTTCTGGTAAGGGCAGTTCTAGCTCCAGCTTTCTCTTGTGTGACTCAGACATTAGTCCCTTTGTACTTCTAACTCCAGAGTCATGAATGAAGCTTACTGAAGCTGCTGCACTTATGTCATTTGTCCCATCTGTCTTATTCAGCTCGGCTACTATAACAAAATACCATAGCATGGTTGACTTAAACAAAAGACGTTTATTTCTCATAGTCCTGGGGGCTGAGAAGTTCCAAAATCAAGGTCCTGACAGATTTGGTTTCTGGTGAGGGCCTTCTTGGCTTGCAGATGGTTGCCTTCTTGCTGTGTCCACATGTGATGGAGAATGGGCTCTCATGTCTCTTCCTCTTCTTATAAGGTCATAAATCCCATCATGATGGCCCTGCCCTTATGACCTCATCTAAACCTAATTACCTCCCAAAGGCTTGATCTCCAGATACCATCACATTGGGGGTTAGGGCTTCTACATATAAATTTTGTAGGGTGGGGGAGAGTATGTTAATCAATAGCATCATCCCTCATCTTATAATCTGTCATGGGTCTTCATCATGCAAGTCTGAATATTACAGAGAAACTTGTGGTGGGTGAAGGACAGTCTAAGCTTCCCTCAAGAATGCAGTGATTTTATGACTTACAGATTTCCCAAATGGAGAAGCTTCCTGGTGTTATCCATGTGTAGGGTATTCACTTTACGTTTTTGCCCTGGTGACTTTGTACCTATCTTTATAGGTACAGGCTTTCAAAAGCTTGAAACACATCTCATCAGAATGTGGCAGATCACCTTGCCATGTCCTGTTCACCTTCCTATCCCCCTTTCAAGGTTGTCATGAGGCAAATTCTCATTCACTCCATAGTCTTTTGGGATGTGGGACTTTCAGCCCATCCTTTATTTTATTTTAGTTTATTTGTTTATTTATTTATTTATTTATTTATTTATTTATTTATTTTTAGATATTTTTTTATTATATTATGTTAGTCACCATATAGTACATCCCTGGTTTTTTATGTAAAGTTCGATGATGTCATTAGTTGCATATAACACCCAGTGAACCATGCAATACATGCCCTCCTTACTACCCATCACCAGCCTATCCCATTCCCCCACCCCCCTCCCCTCTGAAGCCCACAATTTGTTTCTCAGAGTCCATAGTCTCTCATGCTTCATTCCCCCTTCTGATTACCCCCCCTTTCTTTATCCCTTTCTTCCCCTATCGATCTTCCTAGTTCTTATGTTCCATAGATGAGAGAAACCATATGACAATTGTCTTTCTCTGCTTGACTTATTTCACTTAGCATTATCTCCTCCAGTGCCGTCCATGTTGCAGCAAATGTTGAGAAATCGTTCTTTTTGGTAGCTGAGTAATATTCCATTGTATATATGGACCACACTTCTTAATCCAGTCATCTGTTGAAGGGCATCTTGGTTCCTTCCACGATTTAGCTATTGTGGACAATGCTGCTGTGAACATTGGGGTGCATATGGCCCTTCTCTTCCCTACATCTGTATCTTTGGGGTAAATATCCAGTAGTGCAATGTCAGCCCATCCTTTACCCCTCAAAATAGATTTGCAGAACAGATAAGACTACAGTGTCCACAACATTGGTATACATTTGCAGATCATGTTTATAAATGCTTTGATGACAGGGAGGCATGCGATCCTTCAACTTTGTCCCTGCAACCCCTGCTGAATTGTATAGGTAGTTTGAGTTAGACATAAAAGGTAGAGAACCGCATTAATCTAAGAAAAACATTCCTTGGTTATTACACACTCATCTATGTCACTAGGAAATTGAAATTGCTTCTGTATGACTGATGGTTATGATTACAGATAAAATACTCCCTCTTGTTCAAATGTAGTCGGTTATGTAGAGATATACTGAGCTTTGCTCCCAGAGAAAGCAGAAAGGAAAGAACAGTAAGGATAGGTTTGGGCTAAAACCTAATGACACTTTAGAGGTTTCTTCCTTAGGTAGTAGATGAGGAAGCCTTGTCAGGTGTGCTGGGGGGAAAAGAGTGGAGATCACCCAGTCACTCAATAACCAGTTCCATGTTCCAAGCCAATCTAACCAAAAGTACTTGGGTATTGACAGGAAGAGTACCAAGAAGACAGAAAAATTTGCTAGATTTTTCTTGTTCACGCTGATGTTTATTTAACATATTTAACACTGACTTCTATCTAGCCCTCTATTCTTTCAAGAACAAACAGATCTAGACCCTAGATAACCTCCAACTTGGACAAAAGGCTTTATCCACTGGTCAGAGTGTACTGGGGACTCAACTGCACTCATGTTTTTCACACTTTTCCAGTCCTCGTGTACACAGGGATGCAAGTCACTGTGATGTCTTGAAATTCCCAGGAGTGTTGTCAAAATTTGCTTTGAGGAAATAACTCTCAGATTGGACTATGGACTGATGTGAATTTATGTGTGGGCCCTTACAGACCAGTGTACTTGCAAGATATTGTAACTGTTACTGCTGAATGTATTGTGGGAAGATTAAATATATGTAATTATTCTTTTGATTGTAAGGGATGTTCCCAATGGGGAAATGCCACATTTAAAACAATAAAACAATGGTAGTGGGGTGAGTGGACAATTGGGAGCCCATTAGGCTTCCTCAGCGCAACCATGAAGTATCAGTAAAGCCTTAGGAGGAAGGAGGTGAAAGGAGGTTCCTATACTGATCAAGAAACAAAAGAAGAAAGAGGTGCTTAAAGAGACTACGCCACCCTGCAATAACCCTGTGTGACCAGTGAGATAAGCCATTGGTACCTTACATCACAATGTGGATGACCACAAGCTCAGTCTGGCAGCTCTCCTTGCCCTGTAATTCTAGATATTATGATTTTCATAGAGTCCATTTTGCTGACTGAAGAGTGTGGTGTGAGGCACTGGTTATTTTAATTCTTTTTTTTCAGATCACATCACAGTTGGATGATCAGAGGCTGTTTGTCTTTATGGAGCACATACTGTAATGTATGTTCTCCAGTTTACTGCAGGGTATCCTGAGGCATTCCGTGATTTCTCACTGGTTGATTGGCTGAGACTCACAAAAGACTGAATTCTCACCTGGTATCATTAAATGGTGACATTATTCTGAAAGAAGGGCTAAGGGCAGTGTGTTGTGTTTGTTATTCAGACAGTCCATTACCTGGGTAACCCATGTTGGAAGTTTAACCATGAGAAGAATCAGCAGCTAGTCCCCTAGATATGGTTCTGGTGAGCCATATAGATT
The DNA here is from genome assembly GCF_024610735.1 of Ursus americanus. Classification (NCBI taxonomy): domain Eukaryota; kingdom Metazoa; phylum Chordata; class Mammalia; order Carnivora; family Ursidae; genus Ursus; species Ursus americanus. Next base: position 103,721,503 of record NC_142164.1, read on the forward strand.
AATGCCCAGATGACATTTGCTGAACTCGTTCAAGAAAAACTGATGGCCTAAAAACCTCCAGAAAACGAAATTTGGCAAAGTGTGTGATACACTGATCAGTATGGGACGAACTTCATAACCCATATATAGGGATCCTGTTCAGCCCATTATAAAAGATTACTGAAAAGGTAGCCTTTTTGATGAGCGTGCTATAGAAACTCGCAAGCAAGCTGTACAGACCACTTTTCTACTCAAGCACATCACTCATGCAGTGTGTTTTGAGAGAAAGTGTCAGAGACTGATGTTTATGTGGACTGGAACCTGTGGCAAAAGATGAGGCCACTAGGCAGTGACCCCCTTTGTGATTTGTTTATGGCGCTTGCCTGACATCATCACCTGATATACCCCATTTGAAAGATTATTGCTGGCTTGTTAGTGGGTGCTGATGGATATTGAGAGAGTAACAAAACCTAAGCAGTCATTGATATGCCCTAACGTTCCTGTCGTAAAATGAGCACCAAACGAGAATCCCAACAAAGTGAGTATTGCCCAAGAAATATCCATTTTTAAGTGAGAGTGGCATAGCCAGAGAAGTAAACTAGGCATTAGTAGTATCTCAAAGGTTCAGGAAAAAGTGTCTAGTCAGTCTCCAAGTGTGGGTGACTAAGATGCAGAGATTGTGCTTGCACCCCATTTTCTGGTGGCTTCTCCTCACCCTTTCCTGCAGATGCCTGGATCTGGTGCATGGACACATACACTAAATTAAAGGCAGACAGATAGCAATGGACTGTGGAAGCTGTACAGCCCCAAAGAAAACTACTTGCCCCTGCACATGGAAGAAGGCAGTCTGCTCAGATGGTAGAGCTTGCCCGCATAGCCTGCAGCCTTGGCGCTTGCTCTGAAAAATAGGCCCTGAAATGTACCTTGTTATATTTGAGTGACTCCTGGGCTGACAATGTGGACAGGTGCCTGGCAGTGGGATGACTGGATGATCAATTCTCGGTCTCTGTGGTAGCAAACATTATCAGTCAATTGCACAAGATTTGCACCTCTTCTTTGCGCCCTATGTGGTGCACATGAATCACCTTGAGAATGAAATTCACTGGAATCAACAAGCTTATTAGATTATGTTCTGTCCAGGTTAGCACCTTGATCACCTGGATGAACTATGTACTAGGGAGTGTAATCCATCTACAGTTTGGGAGCTGGCCCCGAAACAAGACCCTATGATTCTAGCACATGAGGTCAGCTCTACAGTCAAGTAGAGAGGGCATCTCCAGGTCGCATATACAGTGGTGCCAGACCTGGTTTTGTACCCTCCTTTCAAGGTTGCCACTGGACATAGACTACAGTAAATCAATCTTATGTACATGCATAGCAGAAGGGGGAATTTTATGCAAGGACTTGTAGTTGAGCTGTGATTTCATTTGGATTCATTGACCACATGTAATCAAACACTGGGGCGACTTTTATAGTAAAATGTACTCAGCAGTGGGCTACTTTATGTATGGCCCATTTATTTCCTGTGTTATCTTCAGGCTGCGGATACCACTGAAAGATGGCTTGAATTCTTAAAGAAAAAAGAGGAGTGGATAGCTGATGCTCAGCTCCCAGTGGAGCCCATGCTTAAGAAAGTCAGTTTGGGGTCTAAATGTGGCATTCCCCCCAGCGGGTACCTCCCATTTAAATTGGGTATTTAATGAGTTTGGAGATGTGGGGAAGAGGCCCAGATTCTGGTAAGGGAAGAAAATCCTTTCTTCCTTCTTTTACTTCAACTTTTCATATTTCTGTGGTGGGAAATAGATTAATGCCAACTGACCCAGTTTTGCTCAGGTTTTTGGCAAGACAGTATATTACTTCACTTTAGAATATGGTGTTCTAGACATTTATTGTTTTGGCCTTTGGAGCCTCTGCCAAAATGCTCGTATCCAAGGATGTGTTGCTTTCAACATTTTATTCAAGTCAGGCTTTATGGTCACGTCTGACAAGACCTTCCTTCAATGCACCGTTAATTGTAGTAACCGCATGCGCATTTCCTTACTGCTTCCAAATGTTGGAAGTCAGTACCTCTTCATCACATCATTCTGTGAGTTGTCAAGGGTGCATGAAGACCCTTCCACATATTGATTCCCTTGTGCTCTCTTCTGGCTTGAAGTCTTCTGGTTGTTCTTAGAATTTTATGTTGAATTATCTCCAGTCCAAACTTATTCTCCAACTATCAAATTGAGATGTATAACTAGTAGGTATTTTCTGGGAGCCTCTTTTAGCTTGTCCAAGGCCCCGTAAAAAGACTTGGTGTTTGTTGGCTGTTGGTTGCAGCTTTTGATGTCTGGTCAATCTAGGCAAACCAGTGTGTGTCGTTTTTTTTTTTTTTTTTTGTCCTTCTATTTGGCAAATACCAGTTTTCCATTTTTGTACTCTTTCTGCCATTTAGGTTGTGACATATTGGGGCTCCCAACACCAGGCTAGAATCTCCATCCTAAGCTTGCATGTAAGCACATCAGAAATCCTATCTCCATGTTGGCCTTGAGTTCATCTCCCCACTAGACAGCACAGTCTGGCCCTACCTTCTTATACAAATTGTCTCTGTGATATTTTAGCTTCCTTCTCCTGAGGCCAGCTAAATTACGGTGTCTTTCTGGAAAAAATACTTGTGAGACCTTGCCTTTCGTAATAGGACAAGTTGATATTGGAAAGGGAGGGCTGAGCTTTTAGAAGTGATCGATGATCTTTTGCTGGAAGAAGTAATTTAGGAATCTATCTATCTCTCTGTCTATCTATTTACAGGAGATGAGTATGTGAAAATGGATTCCATTAGAATTCTCCCTGCCCAGCTTACCTAAGAGTTTTCTTAAATGATTGGGTCCTGTCTTTAGTCTTAGAATCATTGCATTCTTTATAGATATCAGTTAGCATAATGAGTGAGGACAGGGAGACCTTGGGAATATTTGACAAAAACAGAGAAGGAGAAAGAAGGGAGAAAAGGGGTGAATTGGAAGATGTCTAGGAAGATAAGGCACATACAATGTGGGTGTAATCCAGTATGCCTTCATCTCATGATTCCCTGAAGATATACCTGAAGATAGATATTCCGGATCTGACAGTGTAATCAGCCTGTTGAAAAATGTTTGTGGTTTTAGGCAGCAAGTGGCTGATTAAAATCTCCTAAGATCCCTTCGACAGATAAATAGATAAAGAAGGTGTGGTCCATATATACAATGGAATCTTACTCAGCCATCAGAAAGGATGAATACCTACCATTTGCATCGACATGGATGGAACTGGAGGGGATTATGCTAAGTGAAATAAGTCAAGCAGAGAAAGACAATTATCATATGGTTTCACTCATGTGGAACATAAGGAATAGCACAGAGGACAATAGGGGAAGGAAGGGAAATCTGAAGGGGGAGAAATCAGAGAGAGAGAGATGAACCATGAGAGACTATGGACTCTGGGAAACAAACTGAGGGTTTCAGAGGGGAGGGGGTGTGGGGAAATGGGGTAGCCAGGTGATGGGTATTGAGGAGGGCACATGTTGGATAAGCACTGGGTGTTATATGCAAATGATGAATCATTGAACACTACATCAAAAACTAATGTTGTACTATACGGTGGCTAACTGAACATAATAAAAAAAAGAAAAAATAAATAGTAAACAAATAAATAAAATTTAGAATCTACTGTTACTTCCTAAAAATAATTATGAATTTAATAAAAATTATTTTTAAATTAGAAAAAAATTTAAATGTAACTTTACTAAGAAACGTCAGCAATAATTTGATGTTTGGGTTTTGAGTTATTTGGATTTTGTTATTTTCTTACCTGTATTCATGGAATGTCATAATAAATGAATTCTTGATATAATTAAAAAAAAAAACCTCCTGAGATCCTGGCTATTTGAACTTTTGTAGATCTAAAGCTTTCAAAACAGCCTGTCTAGCCAGATCTTACTTCATTCAAGAAGGAAGAAGCCTGTGGTAGAAGTTGAGGTCCCTCTATCACTAAAAAGAACTGAAGAGTTCATGCACTGGTTAAAGTACTAAAGGACTTGATAAAACCCATATTGCCAAACCAGTGCGGGGTAGCACTTCACTTAGGTGATACCAGTTCCTCCCATTTATGCTCCTACTGCCTTTTGTATAGTGATTTGTCAGTGCCCCCAAGCACTACTAAGCTGGGATAGCTGAGGCAAGCTGGGGCAGTTTTGAGTGGCTGCCCCTTGAGTGGCCTGTCTTCATGTGGGGCCTAGATTGACTCCATGAGATTTTTTATCTTTTCCTCCTGGAGGCTGCTAAGGCTACAATGCTCTATTGAAAATACTGGTGAGTTTCTGTAGGCCTAGATGAAATGCTGTCATTCGAACATCATAGTTGTGAAGTGGGACGTTATTATCTCCAATTCATTCCCATGCCAGCTCCCTTTTGTCCCTTCTAGCAGGGGCAACACCAGCCCTAGTTTTTTATTCTACATTAATCAGACACCATACCCGTGTTGCCCTAAATGCAGAGAACATGAGTGAAGCTTTCTGAAGCTCTTGCACTTGGGTCAGTCATTCCAACCCTCATCATCATGAGGCAGTTTTCTCATCCCTTGGGGTCTGTTGAGTTATGGGAATTTCTGTACTGCCCTCATTTGAGCATATAGCTGCAGGATAGAAGAGCACTTAGCTGCAGTCCGCAGGTAGCTCCTCTGTAAGCAGGTAGTCTACAACTTGGATTTCTATCCATTTTCTTATCATGTGTCTTTTCTGGTATGTGGCATAAAGATTACAGGAAGGTGGAATTTTGCCTCATTCTTTTTTGCTGTGTTAGTAAATATTGAGGTGTCAAAATATAAAGAAGGCCTTTAAAAATATTTTTAAAAGATTTTTATTTATTTATTTGACAGAGAGAGTCAGTGAGAGAGGGAACACAAGCAGGGGGAGTGGGAGAGGGAGAAGCAGGCTTCTCGCCGAGCAGGGAGCCCGATGTGGGGCTCAATCCCAGGACCCTGGGATCATGACCTGAGCCGAAGGCAGATGCTCAATGACTGAGCCACCCAGGCGCCCCTAAAAATATTTTTAGTGTAAAAGTAAATTTACATTCTCCTTGGTCTTGTGCGTCTTTGTGAATGAAATGCCAAATTTGGCATTGATCATGTGGCTGATGAAGTTATGATGCTGCTTTATGAGACAAGAGGCCATCCTGGTCAGGTTAATGGCTAGGATAGATTCCCCAGCATCTGGAATCACATTCTCTCCCTTAAGTGGTGATGAGAAGCACAGTAGGGTCCCTGAGCTAATAACAGATGGCTTTTCAAATGTTAGAATGGATAAGGCCTCTGGGATGATGGCACCTGTGATGATCCTGGGCTAGTCGGCAAAGTGCCTACAATTAAGGGTACAGTGGGAGGAGATGCTCTGGGTCAGGCACATCCCTGAAAGCCCACCTTGGGAAAGATTTTGAAAGCAAAATAACCTTGGTATAAATATTTCCAGATGCTCCAAACACCAAAATGATAAATACGAAGGACCCCAAATTCTTTTTAAAAAAATTTTTTTATTATGTTATGTTAGTCACCATACAGTACATCATTAGTTTTTGATGTAGTGTTCCATGATTCGTTGTTTGTGTATAACACCCAGTGCTCCATGCAATACGTGCCCTCCTTAATACCCATCACTGGGCTAACCCATCCTCCCACCCCCTCCCCTCTGAAACCCTCAGTTTGTTTCCCAGAGTCCATAGTCTCTCGTGGTTCATTCCCCCTTCTGTTTACCCTCCCCCTTTGTTCTTCCCTTCCTTCTCCTACCGATCTCCCTGCTATTCCTTATGTTCCACAAATGAGTGAAACCATATGATAGTTGTCTTTCTCTGCTTGACTTATTACACTTAGCATTATCTCCTCCAGTGCCATCCATGTTGCAGCAAATGTTGAGAACTCATTCGTTCTGATAGCTGAGTAATATTCCATTGTATATATGGACCACAACTTCTTTTTTTTTTTTAAGATTTTATTTATTTATTCGACAGAGATAGAGACAGCCAGCGAGAGAGGGAACACAAGCACACAAGCAGGGGGAGTGGGAGAGAAAGAAGCAGGCTCGCAGCGGAAGAGCCTGATGTGGGGCTTGATCCCGTAACGCCGGGATCACGCCCTGAGCCGAAGGCAGACGCTCAACCGCTGTGCCACCCAGGTGCCCCTGGACCGCAACTTCTTAATCCAGTCATCTGTTGAAGGGCATCTCAGCTCCTTCCACGATTTAGTTATTGTGGACAATGCTGCTATGAACATTGGGGTGCATATGGCCCTTCTCTTCCCTACGTCTGTATCTTTGGGGTAAATACCCAGTAGTGCAGTTGCTGGGCCAAGGACCCCAAATTCTAAGGTAAGTACTGTAATACCTGACGAAACTGGTTTTGCTGGCATTAACCCATTCACTACCTAAGGATACGAAAACTGAGGTGGAAGGAGGAGGAAAGATACTCTGGACAGAGTATCTGAAAGAGGGGTAGGCATTTTCTACTTGCCTGTAACCTGTGCTTCCTCCTTTTCTACTCAACCCTATAATTACATTTTCTATTTAAGTGGGAGGTACCTGCTAGGGAAATGCCACATTTAGAGCCCAAACTGACTTTCTTTAGTGTGTGCTCCACTAAGAGCCATACATGTCTTGTGTACTTCTCTTCATGTTTTTTCTTTAAGAATCAAACTCAACACCCAAAAAACAAATAATTCAGTTAAGAAATGAGCAGAAGACATGAATAGACATTTTTCCAAAGAAGACATCCAGATGGCCAACAGACATATGAAAAGATGCCCAACATCACTCATCAGGGGAATACAAATCCAAACCACGATGAGATACCACCTCACCCCTGTCAGAATGGCTAAAATTAACAGCACAAGAAGCAAGAGGTGTTGGCGAGGATGCAGTAAAAGGGGAACCCTCTTACTCTGTTGGTGGGAATGGAAACTGGTGCAGCTCCTCTGGAGAGCAGTACAGAGTTTCCTCAGAAAGTTAAAAATAGAATTCCCAACAGTTGCACTACTAGGTATTTATCCAAAGGATACAAAAATACAGATTCGAAAGGGTACATACACCCTGATGTTTATAGCAACATTATCAATGATAGCTAAACTATGGAGACAGCCCAAATGTTCATTGACTGATGAGTGGATAAAGAAGATGAGTTGTAAAGAAGATGTGGTAGATGTGTGTGTGTGTCTGTGTGTGTGTGTGTGTGTGTGTGTGTGTGTATATATATATATATATATATATGCAATGGAATATTACTCAGCCATCAGAAAAAAGAAATCTTGCGATTTGCAACAACGTGGTTGGAACTGGAGTGTATTATGCTAGGTAAAATATATCAATTAGAGAAAGACAAATACCATATAATCTCACTCATATGTGGAATTGAAGAAAGAAAACAGATGAACATATGGAAAGGGGGAAAAGAAAAAAAGGAGGGAGGGAAATAAACCATAAGAGACTCTTAACGATAGAGAACAAACTGAGGGTTGATGGAGGGTGGTGGGTGGGGGATGGGCTAGATGGATCATGGGTATTAAGGAGGGCACTTGTGATGAGCACTGGGTGTTGCATGTAAGTGATGAATCACTAAATTCAACTCCTGAAACCAATATTGCACTGTATGTTAACTAAAATTTACATTTAAAAAATAAAGCTGTTCTGAACAACAAAAAAAGGAAGATCAGCTCCTTATCTTGGCAAAGTACTATCCAAAACAAAACAGTGGGTATTTTAGAGGGTGTCCAAATATAGTAGGTAGGCATGTACACAATGGGAAGACATACGATGGTAGTCTCCTTATTTGTTCAGTGAGGTATGTGTTGTGTAAAGGGATGTGGCTCATTGTTGGGAGAAAATGCTTTCATGTAGAAAAATATTAAATTTCTTTATACATCCCCTGAAAAACAGTTTAAGTCTCTGGGCTGAAAAGGGAAAACTAAATAGGGTGAGTCATTTCCCATGAACCTCAAGACAGCACCCTAATTGTAGTTATCATCTTCTTTATTTTAAAAAAGTTTAACATCCATATATTTCTAATCAAAAAAGTGCATGAAAAGATATGCAAGAGCAGTGCTTGCTTTGTGTGACACATAAAATTGAAGGATCCTTCCAACAGCCCCTCCCCAAGAGGTCCTACAGCAAGAACTGGCTACAGGAAAAAGTTATCCATTAGTTCTACCAAAAAGGCAAGGGTCTGGGGCACCTGGCTGACTCAGTTGGTGGAGCATGTGACTCTTGATCTTGGGGTTGTGGGTTTGAACCCCACGTTGGGTGTAGAGATTAATTAAAAAAATAAAATCTTTTAAAAAAAGGCAAGGGGACTTCAGTTTCACTATAGGAAGAGGGGTCCTTGCCAAGAGTGAGGGTTTTTTTTTTTAAGATTATTTATTTATTTATTTGAGAGAGAGACAGAGTGAACACAGGTGGGGGGAGAAGTAGAGGGAGAGGGAGAAGCAGGCTCTCTGCTATGCAGGGAGCCCAATGCGGGGTTGATCCCAGGATCCCAGGATCATGACTCAAACAGAAGGCAGACGCTTAACTGACTGAGCCACCCAAGTGCCCCTAGAGTGAGATTTAATTATAGTTAAAACCACCACCTGATCTCAGACATATATTCTCAGGCGTGTAGTTTGTGGTCACATCCTCTATGTTAAAGGCAGACGTGGTGCGGTGGGCTATAGAAGTTGTATGACCCCAGACAAAACTCCTTGCTTCTGTGCATGGAAAAATGGGAATTCTATTCAATGTGTGGAGTCTGGGCTGTTGTGCTTGCAGTAGAAATCACCCTCCTTCCTGAATGCACATTGGTTTTTTTTTTTTTTAACAAACTCCTTGACACATACCCATGTTGTGATAGTGTGGACTGTTGCCTGGCAGTGGGACACCCAGATGATCAAGTTTCAGTCTCTTTGATGGCAAACATCATCAGCGAATTGCACAAGATGCACAGCTCTTTTTCATGCTTCATGTGGTGCACATAGATATGGACTTTTTGAGGGTAAAAATCAGCAGAGTCAAAAAACTTATACTTGCACTGCCCAGGTTAAGGCCATTTGGATAAATTATACCTAAGACATGGCAATCCATCTGCAGTTTGCCTCTAGTCTCAAAAACAGTTCCTTGTGATTCTAGCACATGAAGCCAAAGAAGCCTGGCCAATGTGCCCAGAGTGCCGGCTGCATAGCTGAACAGAGAGGGGATCTTCAGTTTTCATAACAGATGTGATGGACCAGGCACTCTCCCCTCCTCTTGAGTTTACCAATGGGCATGGGGTTTGTTAGATCTTTTTCCTGAGCATGGACCTGACAACTCTGTGAGCATCAGACACAAGGACTGTCAACCGGACTGTGTTTTTCATTTGCACTTGCCAGGGACATCTAATTGAATAATGGTGCCACCTTTATGGCAAAAGTGTTAGTGGAGACTCAAGGGGATATGTGATGGACCATTAACATCCCATGTCATTTCCAGACAGCATGTGCCACTGAAGGATGGTTTGGATTCTTAAAGAAAAAACAGGCAGAGAAGTGAACAAACCATGCATGGCTTCCCATGGAGCACACATTAAGAAAGTCAGGTTTGGCACTAACTGTGGTGTTTCCTCAGCAGATACCTTCCATTTAAATAGAATGTATACTTAAAAGGAGAAGCCCAAACTTGGAGGTGAATGCCTACCACTTTTTCAACTCAGTTTAAATGTATTTCCTCCTTTTTCTACCTCAGCTTCATGTCCCGAAGTAGACATTTGGGCTAATGACAGTTGACTGAATGTTGCTCATGATTTTGGCAAGATAGTACAGTAGTTTACCTTAGAATATGGGGTCCTGAAATTTATCATTTTGGTCTTTGAAGCATCTGCAAACACTTATATGCAAGGCCGTTTTGTTTACAAAGACCTTCTCAAGGCAGACTTTCAGGTACGTGTCTGGTCCACAGTGACTTCCCTCACTGCACCCTTTAACATGTAGGCACTGTGGGTGCATTTCCTTATCCACTTTAAATATTTCATATTGGAGGGAAGCCAGTATCCCTTCATCCCATCATTCTCTGAGTTGTCAGGGCTCATGCAAACACTGCCATATATTGCCTCCCTTCCGTCTCCTGACTCGAAGTCTTCTGATTGATTGTTTTCAGAAGGAATTTTTATATTGCATTATCATCTCCATTGTGGATTTGTCCCTTAACATTCACACCTGGGTATTTAGGCTTATGGGTTTTCTCAGGGAGTCTGTTTTATGTATTTTTAGGCTCCTTAAAAAGATTTGGCATTTGTTGGCTTTCAAATGCATAGTAGCTCATGCATCTAGTCACTATCGGCTTGCCAGTGGGGGAAGTCTTTCATTTTGGCAAATTAAAGTTTCCAAATTTTGCTGAATTTTCTTGTTTTGATGTGACATGTTGGGGTTCAGCTGCTCTGGGCTCAGCCTCAGGATGGGCAGATGCCCAAGTTCATGTGTTCTAAGGAGGCCACGTCTGACCAGTCTGGCTCTTGTGCACTCATGTGGTTCACTTTACCAGCCACACACGTCATTGTGCCTTTCTCAGAGCAGCTCCAGCCCCAGGTGTGGGATTCCCTTGTCTGAATCAGATGCTGCTTCATGTGTTTCCCAACTCTAAGGGAGATAAGACAAGCTTCCTGAAGATTCAAGTAAGGTTGTCAAGAATTTTGTAGACCAGGTTTAGGAGTTTAAATTTGTTCCTAGAGAAATTTGGGAGTCATTCAAGATTCTAGAGCAGGAGAATCATATTTGTATTTAAAAAGTAACAATATTAATAGTTTGATTGATGGAGTTGAGGCTGATGGTGGACAAGGGATGTTGAGGACTTCCTCTAAGGACTAGACTGGGGATGATAATGAAAGAGCAGATTTGAAAGATATGTGATTTGATAGAAGCAAAAGGGTATGGCAACCGATTGAAGTTGAAGGGTGTTAGAAGTTACTCATTCAATATCCAAGAGGGTTTATTAAGAGCATTCCATAGTCCAGTGACTGTGCTTGATAAAATGTTGGACCAAAATAAATATGGCCGCTGTATTGTCACAAAACAGTGGAGAAGTGAAAAACATAGCCATTTATTTAATAACCACTCAAGTGTGTGTATTGCTTCAGGCTGTAGTAAGTTCTAAGAAGAAAAAGCCAGTTTTGAAACAGCTTGCAAAAAATAAAGGTAAGAGAGCATCTCTGAGGAATGGGCATGAACAGTGTAAGATCCTAAAGAGGTAATGAAAGGAAGGGATATCTGAGAATGTTGCAGGTAGAGAAAGAACATGGGTGAGGTCCTGGAGGGAAGGGAGTCTAGCATAGCCTCCCTTAAAAAAGACTTTAGTGGGTTCCACGACTGATGGTGATGTTGTAGGGTAGAAAATACAGGAAGGGGGAGGTCTAAGGGCAATAGGGAAGAAAGTAAAAAAAAAATATGTTGTACTTGGGACACTTCAAGTTAAAATGTCTGAAAAACATTGGGCAGGGCAGGTAGACAGAGCTGGAGTTTGAAAATTTGAATTCATCAGTGTCCATGTGATACTTTGATTCATGGCTTAGTGAAGTTGCCCAGGGAATGTCTATAGAAACACTAGGTCAAGAATGGTACCCTAGGAAAAACCAGTAATTAAGAAATAAGTGAAGTGTAAAAAGAGGGACTAAAGGACACTGGAAAAAAGTAGCCAGAAAGACCAGAACGGGGACCCAAGAATGGTGTCATGGGAGCCAATGGCAGCAATTTCCATGGAGAAAATAGCTGGTTGGGTTAAAGATCCTAGATGGATCAACTAACATGTGCTGTAAAGAGTCCATGGTTGGGGAAATCAGAGGTCAAAGATAACCTAAGCAAATAAAATTTCAGTTCAGGATAGTTAGGAAATTTTACTGAGGACTGTAAAGAAGAAAAATTCCACATGCATTAAAACAAAACAGTACACTAGTTCAATTTCTGTAGCTCTTAGTTGTACTTAAATTGTTTTTTTTCACCTTATAAATGAAGCCTCGATAGAGAAGCCAACTTCCATGAATGGTTAGATACTTGATGTGGGACAGTTTACAATTTTTTAAACTAGCTTGATTTTTTTCCTTTTGAAAACAAATCTGATATAACTTGAGAGAATAGTATTTTTTTTTGTGATTTCCTTGTAGGATCAGATTTGATTTTCAGAAAGACAAATGTTACATGTGTGGGGGTAGGATACCATCTTATACACACAGCAGATTCCAAGAATGCATTTGGTGGCATGGGGTAATTAGGCAAATATTCTTCCCTGTTCTGGTACTTTCCACTGGACTTTTGCCTCCTAAGTCTAAACTTGCCTCCTAAGTCTAAACTTGCCTAAGACAAACACATTGCCTAGTAGACACATGGGGGAAGAAAAGAATGTGGCAGAAACGTGTGTCAGCAAGTGTATGCTTATTTGAAACCAGTGCCAGAGAATGAAATATGTAGGTCTAATGGTTTTGAGTGTATAAAAGGTAAATGACCCTACAAAGTGATTGGTTAACACAAATGTAAATAAATTAAGGATTTTCTAAAAGGAAAAAAAAAAAAGACAAGCTTCCTGAAGCTGTTTGCTTGGAATAAATCTCAAGCATACCATCTACCTGAGACAGACGGGCTAATATCTGAATAACCAGACCTGGACTCTTACTCTAGCAAGTATCATTGGTTGGCCACTAAGATTAACTTTATGTAAACCATGGACCGGTACCTAGAAACAATCCAAGTCTATTCATGAACGAAAATGATGGCATTAAAATCTCTGAGAAAGCAAAAGAGGGCAGAACATATGATAACCCCATTCCATATTGGAATTTATATTTCTCCTGAGGATCCAGTTCAACCCATTACCTAAGATCACTGGACAAGCACTGGAGTTGACTAACAGTCTGCATTAGAAACTATCATTTAGGCTACACAGACAACCTTTCACTCAGGCTCCTCATCCATGCCGCGTATTTTTAGGGAAATTATCAGTGACCAAAATTTCTGCAGAATGGAATCTGTGACTAAAATACGTGTCTACTAGGCAGTGTGTTTGTCTTAGGTGTTTGTTCACCGTCCTTGCCTGAATCTGACACATGATACACCCCATTTGAGAGACTATTGTCTACTTGTTCATGGATGCTGGTAGACATCGAAAAAGTAACAAAACAAGAGTGAGGATTGTTAAACCCTGGCTTCCATATCATGGCATTGGTCTTTAAAGAGAACACCAACAAAGTGAGTATTGTACAAGAAGCATACAGTTTAGCTGAAAGTGGTATATTTAGGAAGAAGCAGAGTAGGCTTTAACAGTGTCTCAGAGATGCAGGAAAAACTGTCCAGTCACACTCCAGATGTAGCTGTCTCAGATGCAGAGATCGTGACAGCACCTCAGGCTCTGGTGACTTTGATACACCCACGTTTCTGAGGATGCCTGGGTATGGTTCATGAACTAATCAGTAAGTTTAGTGGAGATAGAGGCTGAGGTACTTACCCTGGAAAAACTGTCTTCTAATACATCTTTTTACTTTTTTTTTTTTTTGAATCACACGTGGGCAGTCATCCATGGGTTTACAGCCTAGTGTGGTGTCTGGCAGCATGCCGACTGGATCATCATGTCTCTGCCCCTGCAGAGAAAAAAAATATCATCAAATTACCCAAGATGCACATGTATTTTTGTGCCCCTGTGGAGATACATGTATAAGGACCCTTCGAAGATGAAAATCAATAGAATCATAAAGTTCATCAAACACGAGCTGCCAAAATTAGGACCATGGTCACCTGGGTAGACTGTCACACAGGGCATGATAATGCATCTCCAGTTCAGAATCTGGCCCCAAACCAAGACATAGTAATTCCAGCACATGAGACCAATGTAGCCTCTTAGACATCCCCAGAGTGCCAGCCTCAGACCAGTACAGAAGAGATCTCCATGTCTCATAGTCAGAAAAACTAGACCTGACACCCTAACTTTCTCTCAGGCATACCTCTGACCACAGATGCAATAGATACCTTTACAGAGAAGCCCTGTCCACATCACTATGGAGGCAATATGCAAGGACTCTCATTTGCACTGTGTTTTGTGTTTTTATCCTCCTACCACATTCAAGCAGACAATGGTGTCACCTTCAGAGGAAAACAAATCCAGTAGTCATTGGCTTCATGAGACTTTCACTGGATCATTCCTGCCCCATGTTATTCTCCAGCAGCTGATGCCATTAGAAGATTGCATGGATTCTCAGAGAAGAGACTAAGATAAGTAAACAACCAATACTTCAGACCTAGCAGAGCATGCAATTTAGAAAATAAATTTGGTCTTTAAATATGGCATTTCCCCAGCCCATACCTTCTATATAAATAGAATGTTAAATTACAAGCTTAGGCAAGGGAAGGAGGCCTAAAGTCCGAATTGGGCAGGAAGTACCTGCTACACTGACACCTTCCTCCAAAATTCCTTTCCTCCTTCCAACTCAAGTTTTTATGTCCTGAAAGTGTGGAATGAGCTAATGTAGCTGAACCATTTTGGGGTGAGTTTTTGGTAAGATACCCTAGAACTTTTTTGTATGATATGGGGTACTTTGCATTTATTGTTTTGGCCTTTGGGGTATCTAACAAAACTCGAATATTTGAGGACATGTTCTATAGATCATCGTATTCAAGGTAGGTTTTCAGAGATGTATCAGACCTACAGTACATATATTATAGGTATTTGAGTGCATTTCTTCATTCATTCTACTTACTTCAGAACTGGGTGGGAGGTAAAGGCAGCATCTCTTCATCCCCTCATTCTTTTATGGTCAGAGTGCATGCAGACACTGCCATATATTCCAGCTTTCTTTGGGGCGAATGCCTCCTCGTTATTTAGGAAAATTTCATAATGGATTATCTCCAGTTCAAACTTATCCCTCAGCTGTCGTGTAGGAGTACATGGATTCTCTTGGTATTCTTTGGGAGCCTCTTTTGTATTTTCGAAGCCTCCTGAAAAGACTTGGTTATTTGTTGGCTATTGACTTTATTCCAGCTTCAGAAATTAATTCAATTCTGGTGACCAATGTATGTAACCCTTCAATTTAGGGAATTCCATTCTCTACCTTTGTACTCCTTCTGCCATTTGGATTGTGATGTATTGATCTCTGAATGCTAAACTAGGGAGTATGATCCCAACTCCTGTGTGAGCTGGTGGTGGTACCTCAGGAAGACTTATTTCCTTATTTTATCCAGCCCCTTTTCCTACATGGTGTGGGCTTTTAGCTCCTCAGTTCATTTTGACAAATTTACTCCATGTGGCTTTTAATCCCTTTTATCTGGAGACTGATATGGTTTCATTGCCCTTTTAGAAAAAGGTAGGTGAGACCCTGAAGGTTGAAATAGGACATGTTGATAGTGAGAGGGAAGGAAGAGATGGTGGATGTGCTCCCTGGTCATCCTTGGGCCAGTCTAACTTAGGAATCCATACATATGTGACAAATGGATTCCATAAAAGTTCTTTCACAGCCACCTCTAGGAAAGTCTCTTCATGGTTGGAATCCCGTCTCCAGTCAGAGAATCACTGTGTGTGTGTGTGTGTGTGTGTGTGTGTGTGTATGTATATGCATACACATATCAGCAAAATGGACGAGAACACAGGAGATGTGGGAAAAAGTAGAGAAAAACAAAAAAGGGAAATAAGTGAGAAAAAGGGGGTGAACTGGGAGAAATCCAGAAACACAAGGATGGGTGCAGTGTGGGTGTAGCCAAGTGTCCCCTCATCCCATTCTTATGTGAGGTGTCAGAGTGCATATAGACCTCATCATGTATGTGATTGTGTTCAGGTCTCTGTGTTAGGAGCCTCTTTGTTTCTGTGGGAAGATAATTTCCTATCCATTTCCTATCCATACTTAACGCTCCTCCTTTAAGCAGGTGACTTTGTACCAAGTGGGTTTTCTCAAGGGGCCACGTTTTTCCATATTTTTAAACTCAGCTATAGTAATTTAATATGTCCTAACTATATACCAAACATTATGCAGCTTAAAAATATTACTGAATTCTTTATACAGTTCTTTGGTGTAGGTTTTTTTTTTAATATATGAATTGCTCCAAAAACATTAACAGCAAATGTAATGTTGTTTTTTGCAATATCCTAGCACCATTATGTAGGCTGAATTTGTGATTAATAATTAATGTAAGAACATTAATGATGGCATTATAATTTCTCAATATAATATAGTTAATGTTTTGACATCTGTTTTATGTGGCACATGAGGGAGCCCTGCCAGTTGTGCTGGATTTCAAGAACAAGATTGTTTAAGGTAGAGTTCAATATCCTCCCTCTAATAGGAATCAGAGGCTTTACGCGCTGGTCAAGACTTGCAGGCACCCACGATTGCCAAAGCTTTCAGCTGAGTAGGAGATGGGACACAAGCCCCTGTGCTGTATACAAGTCCCACCTGCATGGTTAATATTTTCTTTGGGCTGCCTGGAAATAACTCTCACAGTGAAATGAGGACTGTTGTGAGTTTATGGGTGAGTTTGTCCCCTTTCAGGAGATGAGCTGAGAAAGACTGTTCTTGGGTATAATTTTAAAAGTGGATCACCTCTAGGGAACAGCTGCTGAGGAAGGGGCATGACTGACCGTGTTGGATGTGCCAAAGAGATGGATGAAATTGTGACCGAGCTTGTCAAGAGAGCCATTTTGAAAATCCCAGTGACTGAAAGGATGGCACTTCTCCAAGCTGGGATTTTTTGTCTGCAAATCAACTGCAGACCACAAACTTCTGGCAGAAAAAGGAATCTCTTGTTTAGAACTTGGTTCTGCTTTGTGAGGAGAAGCCTGCAAGTCTCGATGATGCAGCCCTTTTAGACATCATTTATACTTCATGTCATCGGCACCAGCAAATTTGCGATATTTTTTAAGTGAGTAAAGGGCGAGGTGAAGACTTTGACCTGTTTGATATGGAACAATTCAAAAGATCAGTTAAGAAAATTCTTTAGGAAGCCTTAAAAAATGTGATTATCAGCTTCAGAGATGCTGAGGAGAATGCAGTATGGATTTGAATTGCGTGGGGAATGCAGTATGGAAAGCCACACCAGTAGAAACCTGCTTATGTGGTGTATTATTCCCAAAATCCATATGCCTTCTTCTTCCCAGCTGAAGAACAATCCACTCCTTCTGGGGCAGGTACTGACAGTTGCTAACCAGCACCATCAGATTGTAAAAATGGACCTCAGAAGCCAGTTTCTGGACTCTCTTAAGGCCATTGTTTTTAATCAGGATAATCAGACCCCTGAAACTCTACAAGAAAAAACCCGTGGCCTGGTTATAAACATGGATTCAAGGATCAGTCCTGAAAATGGAATAGAAAAAGAGTCTAGGGAGTGACTCAAGAAACTTAGAGACTATTCTCAACTAAGACTAGAACTCGTACAATATAAGCTTAAAATGAAATTCAAAAGTGACTTAAATGGGGGCATCTTGGCTGAGAGAGAAGAACCCCTCTGGTGCCTAGGAAAGTTCTCTAGCCTGCAGCTTCTGGAAGTGTTGAAATTCTTAGCACCAGCTGGTACTGCAGATGCACTACTTTCTCCATTGCTCACTTGCATACCCAACAAGGGAATGAATTATTTTAAAATTAGAGATAAAGATGATGAATGTGTTTTTATAAGCACAGCATCTCCTTGACTATATGCATTTCAGTTAATAACTAGCTGGGTAGCTTCTGTTTATAAACTTGTGTTTTAGAAATTAATCCTTAATGTTGACGGCTTAGAAATGTTCACTATAATTGTTGGGACTGATTTTTCCTCCTCCACTGTGTATCTCCCCAGTATCCTGCAAAGCATAGCAGTTGTGGGCCTTTAAAATGTGATGGGATGTCCCTTTTCCCACTCCTGCCTCTCCTCAATCCTAGAGAGGTCTGGATCCAATTGTTGATTTCCAGGGATATTCTCTTAAGCTTTGGATCAGAGAAAGAAGCAGCAAGAAACTATGCCCAACTCAAAACTTTCTAGGAGAACCATAAAATTGGTTCATTCAAAGGGTAGAGTTGGATCCATTAAGTTATGGCAAGATGTAGTATATCAGATGATTCAGTTATATGAAATAATGGTTTCATTATAAATATACTTTTCATAATCTGTTTTATAACACATATAGTACTCAAACTGACCAATATTATATTGATTTGTGAATAAAGATATTTAAAAACCGGTAAAAATAAATAAAGAAAATTGGATCATCGCACTGCTGACCTGGATCCCAACCTTCATGCAGGTGTCTTTGCAGTAGGGAATTTTCTCAGAGAGTGTCTTTTGTAATTTTGAAAGTAATACAAGTATATGTTTTGGGGTAGCTGAGAATCTCCTGGCTTGTGTTATCCAATAATGCAGGCATCCTTGCTCTCCTGCAGTTCTCACTATGACTTCTGTGTTGTCGTATTACATTAGAACATGGAGTTCTATCTGATCATGATTTCTTTGCATTCTGGTTGAGTTAATAATGTTAATGGGTTCAGAAAGGAAGTAATTTTATTTGTGCTCTTTTTACCAAAAGACGACTTGAGGACTTCTTCCCATGTCTTGGAGGAAAGCCCAGGAACTTCCCATGGCTTTTTTTTTTT
The DNA here is from genome assembly GCF_024610735.1 of Ursus americanus. NCBI lineage: Eukaryota > Metazoa > Chordata > Mammalia > Carnivora > Ursidae > Ursus > Ursus americanus. The sequence continues at coordinate 103,740,066 of NC_142164.1, forward strand.
TTTTGGTTATTCTTATATAGCCAAATGTTCCGTTGCCACTTCCATGAGGTAAGAAATCTGTTCCAGTGTATTAATCCAGGTTTGCCTCAGTTCTTGAATGTTGGGGAATATCTTTCATTCCCAGCTGGGTCCTGTTTGTAGACTGGAATCCTGCAAGTGATGTGTATATATGAGTGTGAGGGCAGTCACAGGCACACCCTTCTTGTCTTTCTGTTTTCAGTCTGCTCTCTGGTGACCAGTTTCTCGTCCTTTTCCCCCCGATGTGTCCCTCAGAGAGAGAAGAGCACACAAGTTGTAATGTGGATATAGGCTCTGAGATGTGGAGGATACCATGATATGCTTTCAGGAAACATTTTCATTTTTCTTTGGGGACCTCAGACTTTATGCCCCTGTCACATGCAGTGACTTTCCTCTGACTTGTCTCTTAGACCCCCCCACCCCAATCCCTAGGGCTGCTAGGACCATCCCTTCTGTAGCTGTCTTTCTTTTTACTAGGAAGTCCTCTTGGATGGCCTCCCTGTGAAAGAATTCTCAGGCTTCTCTTCCCAGAACAACCTGTGACCCAGGAAATCACTGTCTTTCTTTGAAATTGCTGTTCGTTCACAAGGCATACACTTACTTCCTTTTTCCAGGGGCACCTCAAGCCCTAACTTCTTGATTATACATGTGTGAGTCACACGGTTGTTCCTGTGTCCCTCAACCCTCACAAGTATCAGTCAGTTTTCTCCGAAGCTCTTGGTCGGTGATTTGTAGCAAGACAGAAACAGTACTTGTCCCCCCTTATGAATGCTTAGAAAATACTCAGCACACTGACAAAATTCTCTAAAAATTGTTTTTCTCTTTCTTCTATGCTAATTCTTTTATATATCTTTGGTAGTTTAATGGAGTAATGCTGACAGACCTGTTTGGTATCATTTGTTTGCCAGGTGACCAGTACTTCACTTTAGAATATGGGTGTATTTGACACAAATTGTCTTTGCCTTTGGACAGTGTTTTCATTTTCTAGGGCTGCTATAAGAAATCAAACAAAACTGGGTGGCTTTAACAACAAAAACTTATTGTATCACACAAGTGGTCCTTGGAGTAAAAAATGAAATTGTTGATATTGTTGGTTATGTGGGACGTGAAAGAAGATTGTGCAGGAAGGATCTGTTCCAGGCATTTTTTCTCTTTGGCTTGTAGCCTGTGTTCTATATAATCACATAGCGTTTTCCATGCATTTGTATCTGTTTCCACTTTTTCTCTTCCTACAAGGTCACTGGTCATGTTAGTTTAGGGCCACTTGAATGACACCATCTTAACTTGATTACCTTGGTAAAACCCTTTTCAAAATAAGAGCACGTTCTAAGGAATTGGGTTCTAGGACTTCAACATATGAGTTCTTGGGAGAGAACAATTAAACCGGTAACAGAACTTCTGCCAAGTCTCTCACCTGAGAGAGCTTGTCTTCAACATTCTATTCAATGCATACTGTTGGAAATATGCCTTTTCTGTGACTGGTTGACAGTCCCTGGCCCCTAGAATTTTGTGATCTACTCCAGTGTTGTGCATCCCCTTTTCTTTCTAAGGGCTCCTCTTGAGTGATTAATTTGGATACAATCTCAGACCACTTACCATCACAGTTTCTACATGTGGGCATTGTTGATCATAGACTTTTCTTTCTTTCTTTTTTAAGATTTTATTTATTGATTTTACAGAGACAGAGAGAGAAAGAGAGAGAGAGAGAGCCAGAGAGGACAAGTGCGGGGAATGGCAGAGGAGAGGGAGAAGCAGGTTCCCCGCCAAGCAGGGAGCCTGATGTAGGGCTCTATCTCAGGCCCCCAGGATCATGACCTGCATGGAAGGCAGACGCTTAACTGACTGAGCCACCCGGGCATCCCAGATCATAGCCTTTTCTTTTGCAAGTGGTGGAAGTGCAGTTCACTCCCAAGTCAGAATTCTATACAAGGACTCTAAGACTTTGTTTCATGTTTGGGTACTGCAACAGTAGTGCTTGGTTTATAGGATGAAGTATACGGTTTGGGTGGCTACCTAAGATGTTTGCTGGAGTGTTTATTGTCTGTATAATAGCCAGGTAGCCATTGGAGGATGACTTCAACTCTTAAGGAATGTACTGGGAAAGAGGAATACATCCCCAATGCTCAACTCCCAGTGGAACACATGCTTGAGAAATTTAATGTAGCACGGGGTGCCTGGGTGGCTCAGTCGTTAAGCGTCTGCCTTCAGCTCAGGGCGTGATCCCGGCGTTCTGGGATCGAGCCCCATGTCAGGCTCTTCTGCTGGGAGCCTGCTTCTTCCTCTCCCACTCCCCCTGCTTGTGTTCCCTCTCTCGCTGGCTGTCTCTCTCTCTGTCGAATAAATAAATAAAATCTTTTTTAAAAAAAGAAATTTAATGTAGCAGTTTTAATGTAGCAGTTTAATGTAGCAGTTTCCCAGAAGGCTAGCTTTCATTTGAATAGAACATTTAATTCTGTTTTGGGATTGGGTGGACCAGACTCTTGATGGTGGAGAATATGACTACTATATTGCCCACTCTTACTAAAAAATTCTATATTTCTTCAAATAAACTATTTTATATCTTTGTTTTGGAACATGAGATAATTCCAGCAGAACCAGTCCATTTCTTTATAAGATGACCTAGCTCCTCAACTTAGAATATGGTTGTACTGAGCATTAAATGATTTGCTCTTTGGATCTTTGCCGTATCTTTTACATGAGGGGACATATTGCTTTCAACATCTTGTTCAATGGAGACTTTTAGGGGTATGTCTGAATCACTGCATCTTCAGTTACATCCGTAACTGTAGGCACTGTTGGTAATTTTCTAATGGAGTTTACATATTTCAGGCATTCCTTCATCTTTGTACACAACCTTGTGGTTCCAGCAAGTGTACTGCTATGGTCACACAGTTACTTTGAAGGAGGAGGATTGCCTGCCCAGAAGGATATGGTGTGATACCTCCTCTTCTTTTTGTCTGAGCACACAGGTTTTGATTCATTATTTTTGTTCCAGTCTGAGCTCTACCAATTATTGACCCTGTGGCCTTGGGACAGACATTTTTCTCTCTAAGCCTCGGATGCTTCACCTTTACATGGGAGATCATTTATGATACTCCTTGTGTATCGAAGCTGAAATGAGATGATAAGTTATATATAGGGGCGCCTGGGTGGCGCAGTCCTTAAGCGTCTGCCTTTGGCTCAGGGTGTGATCCCCGCGTTCCGGGATCGAGCCCCACATCAGGCTCCTCTGCTGGGAGCCTGCTTCTTCCTCTCCCACTCCCCCTGCCTGTGTTCCCTCTCTCGCTGGCTGTCTCTATCTCTGTCAAATAAATAAATAAAATCTTTAAAAAAAATATTCTCTCTCTCCCTCTCCTTTAAAAAAATAAGTTATATATAAAACTTTATATTCAGGGTTGTAGGTATTCTTATTAATCATAGCAATCACATGTTATATTCCATTAAAAATGCAGGAATTCAAAGCAAGGCTAGTGAGTTAAGGCTCATCAAGGGAGAATGTTAGACCTGTATGTTGATCTATTTGAATTAAATAGTTGAAAGTAGCCTCTAGTTGAATATGGACAAATTTTGATTGTCTAACATTTGTACATGTAGTCAAAGTTAGGTATGGTAGAAGAGTATGAGAAGGCCAGGCTTCGAAATGATTTTTACTTTGGAGAAAGAAAAAGAGAATATCCACTCATGGAAATTATCTTTCTAGTATTCCTTACTGGCCAAGTGCATACATCTTTCTACCATATTTTTAAAATGCCAAGGTTATAGTGTTGGTATTTCACTTGTGGAGCAGGCCTTGTCCAGATGTAGACAGTCACTTAGGGGATGTCAGTCCCTGAGTCCCTGTAAGTCCATTTCTGAATGTCTTTATCTGTTACCTGTTGGCATTGTGCAATAGTCTCTCATTGATCTGTTTATTCTTCATGCCAAATATTCATCTTTTTATGCTTTGTCCTCATCATACTTACACAAATTATTTATCAATTCAAACATGATTTTATATGAATTGTTAATTTGCAGAATTAATGAATATGAATACCTTTTTTGAAACCTTCTTTATTTTATTATTATTATTATTATTATTATTATTATATTATGTTTATTAGTCACCATACAGTACTTCATTAATTTTTGATGTAGTGTTCCGTGATTCATTGTTTGCACTTAATATCCAGTGTTCCTTGCAGTACGTCCCCTCCTTAATACCCATCACTGGGCTAACCCATCCCCCCACTGTCCTCCCCTCTGAAACTCTCAGTTTGTTTCCCAGAGTCCATAGTCTCTCATGGTTCATCACCCCCTCTGATTTTCCCCCTTTCATTTTTCCCTTCCTTCTCCTAATGTCCTCCATGCTATTCCTTATGTTCCACATATAAGTGAAACCATAGGATAATTGTCTTTCTCTGCTTGATTTATTTCACTTAACATAATCTCCTCTAGTTCCATCCATGTTGATGCAAATGGTGGGTATTCATCCTTTCTGATGGCTGAGTAATATTCCATTGTATATATGGACCACATCTTCTTTATCCATTTGTCTGTTGAAGGGCATCTCAGCTCCTTCCACAGTTTGGCTATTGTGGACATTGCTGCTATGAACATTGGGGCGCATGTGGCAGTTCTTTTCACTATATCTGTATCTTTGGGGTAAATACCCAGTAGTGCAATTGCTGGGTCATAGGGTAGCTCTATTTGGAACTTTTTGAGGAACCTCCACACTGTTTTCCAAAGTGGCTGTACCAACTTGCATTCCCACCAACAATATAAGAGGGTTCTCCTTTCTCCACATCCTCTCCAACATTTGTTGTGTCCTGCCTTGTTAATTTTTGCCATTCTAACTGGTGTAAGGTGGTATCTCAGTGTGGTTTTGATTTGAATTTTCCTGATGGTTAATGATGTTGAACATTTTTTCATGTGTCTGTTAGCCATTTGTATGTCTTCTTTGGAGAAGTGTCTGTTCATGTCTTCTGCCCATTTTTTGATTTGATTATTTGTTTTTTGGGTATAGAGTTTGAGAAGTTCTTTATAGATCTTGGATACCAGCCCTTTATCTGTAGTGTCATTTGCAAATATGTTCTCCCATTCCGTGGATTGCCTCTTGTTTTGTTGACTGTTTTCTTTTCTGTACAGAAGCTTTTTATCTTGATAAAGTCCCAAAAGTTAATTTTCGCTTTTGTTTCCCTTGCCTTTGGAGACGTGTCTTGAAAGACCTTGCTGTGACTGATGTCGAATAAGTTACTGCCTATGTTCACTAGGATTTTGATGGATTCCTGTCTCACGTTGAGGTCTTTCATCCACTTAGAGCTTATCTTTTTGTGTGGTGTACCAGAATTCTTCTGTATGTAGCTGAATACCTATTAGTTACCAGGCACTGCTATTTGGGAGGCAGCACTAACCAAAGGGACATGTTCCTGCCCTTAATGTGCTCAAACACTCCAGATTTTATCAGTAGTTTAGGGATTGGTCATATGACTATAAAACTGTAATATAAGAAGTGCTCTGTATATTCTGGTGGGAAAAAACACAGAGAATATTATGAGAATTCATACCATATAGAAAACAAGATTTATTCTGGAGTGTGGTCAGAGTGAGTGAGTGAGTAGTCAGGGAAAACTTTCCTCAAGATGTTATGTTTGAGCACCTAATGGTAAGGTGGTTGTAACGAGACACAGAACTGTCCTGCATGGAGCAGCAGAATTAAGAATCAGGATTGAACAACCCTGAGGTCCAGGAAACAACAGTGTGGGAGTTTGACTCAGGAAGGGGTAATGTGAACCCCAGGACATGGGAGAAATCCAGAAAAATATGTGACTTTTTAATCCACCTTAATTTAGAGATGAATAAATTTAGCATAGAGAAAGGATTGCTGGAAAGCATCAGAGACAGGCTGCAAATATGGGTCTTCTGGGTCCAGACCTAGTACTGTGTCCACCACACAGACAACCCTCTCTAAAAATTGTTTCTTCTCTCCACCTCAACATTTTTGTATCTCTGTGGTGGATGATGGTCAAATGCTGGCACAATCCATTTGGATCCTTTCCTTTGCAAGTTGGCCAAGCACCTTGCTTTAAAATATGGAAGTATTTGGCATTGATTATCTTGTCCTTTGGAGCATTTGCCAGGTCTCTTACCTGAGAGAGTGTTTGTGCCACATACCATTCAATGCAGGCTTTTGGGAATGTGCCTTTCCTCTGACTGACCACCAGATACACTTTAACCCCTAGAATTTGATGACCTACACTTGTGTTGAGATCCTTCTTTTCCCCCATGTGCTCCTCTTCTCTTGGATGCTTTCCTTCTAATACAATCTTAGGCCCCTCTTCCTTGTAGCATTTACATTTGGACATTGGACAACACCAGTCTTTCTTTTGGAAGTGGTGGAAATGCAGTTCACTCCCAAGCTTGCGTCTTAGTGTTCCTTCCAACAGTGGCATCTTCAGCCCTAGATTCTTAGCTTCCCTTGCATGAGTCAGATACTAAACACTATGTTTTGCAAATTTCAGGAGATGTAAGACAAGCTTTCTCCAGCTTTTTGTCATTTACTTGAAGAAAGAAAGAACTAATCTTTCACACCCCAACCCCCATATCAGGATGTAGACAATCCCATCCCAAATCATAGGGTCCACATGGAGAATACAAACTTTTCTTCTTCAGGAGGTGGTAGTGCAAGTTGCTTCCCAGTCAGCCGCCTTTTGTACTTCCTGGAAGGAGTATCTCCAGCCCGTTCTCTTCCTTTCTGAGTAAGATGTTAGTCTCTTCATTCCTCTAATTCTAAGGTCATGAATAAAACTTATTGAAGCTGTTGTACTTGCATTGGCCATCCCCTCATCATCTCCCATCCTGGGTCTACAGTTATGGAAGTCTGAGTTCTAAAGAGAAGCATATACTTAGTGATGGACACTAGCATCTCTCTCAAGAAGGGGGCGGTGTTATGATTTATGGGTGCCCCAGGAGGAGTAACCCCCTAGTATTGTGCATGTGTAGGGTGTTGGGACTGTGTTTCCCTGTTGGTCACCTTGCACATGTCTGTGTAGGCTTTGCGGGAAAAGGTTGAAGCACAGCTTGTTTGAGTGTGGCTGAATGTCCTATGGTTTTCCCAGAACGCAAGAGGATGGGAGGCCTGTGATGCTTTCCTCTGAGGCCATGTCCCACTTGCTTCCTTTCTTCTTTGAAAGGCTATCATAAGGCCATTTCTGCAGGAGGCAGACATGTTCTCTTGCTGCATGAGTCACACACTATGCTTTGTCCCTCTGGAACTCCAGTGAATATTGCTCTTGTCCTCTGAAGATCTTTGTCAGTTGCTTGAAGCAAGAGTCAAATAATCTAGGTCTCTCCCTCATGAAAGTGGAACAAATCCCACCATGCTCCTGTTCTTTGAGTCCACATGTCCACCATGGAGAACGAGATTTTTTTTTCCTGCAGGTGGTAGAATTGCAGTTCACTCCCAAGTGAGCACCTTTGAACATTCTGTAGGGGGAGACTCAGACCTAATCGCTTCCTAAATGAGTCAGACGCTAGTACTCTTAGCCTTCTTACTCTAGAGGACCTGAAATTCCAGGGGCTGAAATTCATCCAAAATTTCCTGCCCCTTTCATTATTAAGTGCTCTCCTATGTGCTGCAAATGTTTGGGAGACTCCAGAGCTTTTAAAATAGTTGCATCATACAGTTCTTGCCAGCTGAATAGTTGTTTTGGTGGATGGACCTATTTATAGTGCTTCCAAGTCCACCATTTTCCATCCTTCTCCTAATACATGTTTTGTAGATATTACCTGATTATCTGATATTTTCTGTTTGTGACTGATTATTTCATTGTTGTTTTTAGCTCTCATTTGAGCATCATAGCTCTGAATTGGGCATTATCATCTCTTGTATTACAGATAAGGTAACCTCAGAAGTTATTTATCCATTTTTATATAACCCTTTCCAAAAACGGTTGTCATTTGTGTGAGGTTTTTTTTTTTTGATATTGTCATCCCATAACATTTAGAGATAAATGGAAGCTAGGTACTTTCTAAAAGATCCAAAGAGAGGACTTCTTTCCAGAACACGTCAAAACCAACTTTGTGGAGCTTCCTTTGGTAAGAGTAAAGAGAAAGTTACTTTCTTCTCCTTCTTACATTGAAAACTGGCTTGCAAATCTCTTCTCACCAGGTCTGGCAGGAAATCTCTAGAAAGTGGCTGCAACTCTGTTTACTCTTTAGTAACCAAACATCCTGTGGTCCCTCCCAAAGTCACAGAAGCCAAGTGTAGTATAATAATTAAAACCCTACACTTCTGAATGCTGGGAAATTTCTGCCTACTCCAAGCTGGTGTCTGCTTGAATTTTTTAATCTGATAGATTATGTGTGCATATAGGATTAACAGAGTTTACTGTGACCTATCCTGCTGTTGGGTTCATCTGCCTCTCTGGGTGCTCCTACTAAGTGCTTTTCTTTTAAGGGAGTCTGAGTACACTTGCTTTAATGGGGTTCTCATGTCAACCATGGAAAATACAGACCTTTCTTCTGCATGTGGTGGAAGTGCAGTTTACTTTCAAGTCAACCTGCTCATTGCATATTCTGGCCAGGCATTTTCAACCTTAGATTCTTGATTTCATTTGCATGAGTCAGACATTACTTCCTGTCTCCCACTAACTGAAAGGGATACCAGTCAAGCTTATGTCAGTCTTGGAAAACACACTCCTTGCTTCTGCAGGACAAGTGCCTCCCTGACTTCTCTTTCCATTTGAGTGGATATTTTTCTATGAAGAAAATCTAGAAGAATTGACAAAAAAGCTCTTAGAACTAATGAGAAATTATAGCAAGACTATAACAAAATCAAAGGTCTGACATAACCCTAACTTTAACACTTACTATAAAGCTGTAGTAATCAAGACAGTGTGATGTTGGCAAAAGAATAGGCAAATAGATCAATGTAACCAAACAGAGAATTCAGAAATAGACTCAAAATACAGTGAACAAAGGAACAGAGGCAATATAGTAGGGCAAAAATAGTCTTTTCAATAAATGGTACTGGAAAAACTGGGCATCCACATGCAAAAAAAAAAATGAATCTAGACACCAACCTTAAACCCTTTGGAAAAATTAACTCAAAATGGACTACAGATCTAAATGTAAAACTCCTAGAAGATAACAGAAGAAAACATAAACAACCTTGGATATGGTGATGCTTTTTTATTTACTTACTTATTTATTTTTTTTTGAGAGAGGGTGAGAAGCAGAGGGGCAGAGGGAGAGGGACAGAGAGAGAATCTTAAGCAGGCTCCACGCCCAGCCCAGAGCCTGATGCAGGGCTCAATCTTACAACCCTGAGATCATGACCTGAGCCAAATCAAAAGAGTCTGACATTTAACCCACTGAGCCACCCAGACGCCCCATGATGATGACTTTTTAGATACAACACCAAAATTATGATCCATGAAAGGAATACCTGATAAGCTGCAATTCAGTAAAATTAAAATCTCCTGCTCTGTGAAAGAGAATGTCAAGAAAACGAGAAAATAAGGCACAGAATGGGAGAAAATATTTATAATAGACACATCAGATAAAGGTCTATTATCCAAAATATAAAAAAAACTCTTAAAATTCAACAATAAAAAAATGAACAGCACTGTTAAAATGGGCAAAAATCTGAACAGATACTTCACCAAAGGAAGATATACAGATAGAAAGTATCTGAAAAAAATGTTCAACATCAAAATTCATTAGGGAATTACAAATTAAAACAATAGTAAGGTAACATTGCATACCTCTTAGAATGGCCAAAGGCTGGAACACGGACAATGTCTAATGCTGATGAAGATGTGGAGCAATAGGAACTCTAATTCATTGCTGGTAGGAATGCAAAATGGTACAGTCACTTTGGAAGACAAGTTGGAAGCTTCTTACAAAATGAAACATACTTCTACCATAAAATCCAGCAATTGCACTCTTAGGTATTTATCCAAAGCTGTTGAAAACTTATGTCCACACAAAAATGTGCACATGGTATTTATAACAACTAACTGTATTCTTAGTTGCCAAATTTGGAAGAAACCAAGATGTCCTTCAGCATGTGAATGGATAAATAAACTTTGGTGCATCCAGACAATGGAATATTATTCAGCACTAAAAAGAAATAAGCTATCAAGCCATGAAAAGACATAGAGGAAAGTTAAACACATATTGGTAGATGAAAGAAGCCAATCTGAAGAGTCTACATACTGCATGATTCCATTTATATGACATTCTGGGAAAGACAAAACTATGGAGACAATAAAAGTATCAGTGGTTGCCAATGCAGTTAGTGGGGAGGAAGGTATGAACAGGAAGAGTACAGAGGATTTTTTAGGGCAGTGATACTATTCTGTTTGATACTGTAATGGTGCATAAATGTTATTATATGTTTGTCAAAACTTACTGTATGTACAGAACCAAAAGTGAACCCTAATGTAAAATACAGACTAGGTGATAATGATATGTCAGTGTAGGTTTATTGATTGTAATAATTATACCACTCTGGTGGGAGACGCTGATAGAAGGGTGTGAGCAAAGGGGCTGTATAGGAACCCTCTGTACTTTCCACTCAGTTTTTTCTGTGAATCTAAAACCTCTAAAAAACAAAGTTTACTAATTAAAAAAAAAGAAATAAAAATGATCAGCCTAAGAATATCTAGAAAATCACATTTCACAAAGCACGTGGTAAGCTTGTTCAGTTTGGATGCACTTATATATAACGTGTGGCTCCTGTTCATCCTGTTACATAAGATTATTCAGAAGACATCCACATTGACCAAGAATGTGATTTAAAAACATTCCAACAAGCTGTGCAGACCACATTTTTACTTGGGCAAATTACCCATGAAGCATCTTTGGAGTGAAATTGTTATCAACTGACATTTTTGAAAATGGAACCAGTGTCAAAACGATGTATCCACTAGCCAGTGCCACCCTTTGAGCCTTGTTTTGATGCTAACCTGAAACCACCACTTGATATACCCTGTTTCAGAGACTATTTCTGGCTTGTTAGTGGTGTTAGTGGACATGATGAGAGTAACAAAGCAAGAACAAGTGTTGCAACTTACTTACTTCTTTATTATGGGATGGGTCCCAAATGAAAACATGAACGAATTGGGTATTTCCCAAGAAACATGCATTTTGAAGTGGGAGTGGTATATCCAGGGAAGAAATAAACAAGGCATTAATGGTGTCTCAGAGGTAGGAACCTGTGCCCGCTTACCCTCCAGATTTGGTTGTCTGATATGTATGGAATGTGCCAGCGTCTCTTGCAGCCTTATTACACCCAGGTTTATGAGGATGCCTGCGTCTGGTTCAGCTAAGTTAAAGGCACATGTCTTCCAGTGGGCTATGGGTACTATGCCAATAAAAACTGCATTTGTGCATGGGGAAGGGCATTCTGCTCAATGAGTGGAGAAATGGACTGTGTTTCTTGTCCTGGAAAAAAAACCCCCAAATGCACCTTGTTACATTTGATTGACTCCTGTGCAGGGACCCTCGGGGTGGTAGTATGAACTGGCTTCTGTTAGGTGAATGACTGGCTGATTCCGACTCAGCCTCTGTGGAGAGAAACATTATCAGCAGACTGCAAAACACATACACCGTCTTTATGTGTCCCATGTGCATACCCATGGATAGGGGTCATTTGCAGATGAAAATCAGTGAAACCAATGAATTGCTCGTACTTCATGTTCACCTAGATAGACTGAATCAAGGCATGGTTATTCATCTGGAATTTGGGACCTGGTCCCCAAACAAGACCTATCGACTCCAGCATATCAGACCAAGGAGCTTTGGAAATGTGTGTAGAGTGCCAGCTGCACAGTTGAATATAGAGGGAATCTCTGGTTTCCAAAGTCTGAAGTGCTAGATGTGGTGCTCTACCCTCTCCTCAAGGTTGCCACTGGGCATGCACTATAGTGGATCCTTTTTCTGAGTATGGCCCTGCCAGTTTTGTTCACATAACAAATAGGAGCAATAGTTAAGGACTCTTGTTTGGACTGTGTTTTATATTTGGATTCACTGAGCACATAAGTGACATAAATGGTGCTGCTGTCATAACCAAAACCACCCAGCAGTTGGCAGATATTTGGGATATTCTATGGACCATTCATGCTGCATATTTTTGCCTTGCAACAGGTGCCATTAAAAGATGGCATTGATCCATGATTCATTACTTGCATATAACACCCAGTGCACCATGCAATACGTGCTCTCCTTAATACCCATCATGGAACTTTACATCAAAAACTAGGGATGTACTGTATGGTGACTAACATAATATAATAAAAAATATTATTAAAAATAATAATAAAAAAAGATGGCATTGATCCATAAAGAAACTGAAAAGGACAACTGGACAACTGATGCTTAGCTTCCAATGGAACACATGTTTAAGAAAGTTAGTGTGGGCTCTAAATGTGGCAGTTCCCCCAGAAGATCACCTCCCATTTAAGTAGAATGTTTAGTTGTGTCTTTTTTGGAATGAGTACAAAGGTCTAGTCTTGTGGGAGAGAAAATACCTAGCATGTTGACAACTCTTGCTAAAAATTTGGTCCTCCATTCAACTAACTTACTTTATAGCACTGTGATAGGATGTGGCTGTACTGGGCATATTGTTTTGTTCTATGTGATGTCTCCCAGACCTCTTATCTTAGAAGACATGCTGCTTTCGATGTCCTGTTCAGTGCAGCCTTTCAGGAATGTATCTGACCGCCAGTACCCTCATGCACCAAATCTAATTGTGAGCACTGCAAGTGTATTTCTTTAACCACTTTACATATTTCAAACACTCCTCTTGGAGTGCTCTACAATCCCATCAAGTGGTAGTGGTCATGCTGTGGCCTTAGGGTTACCCTCAGAGAGATTTACTAACTCACAAGGCAATGGGGGTGGCAGTTAAATCTGGTGTGAAACATCCTCTTCCTATATAAGAGCATGAGTTTTGGAGTGACACCATAGGTTCTAGTCTGAGCTCTGCCACTTCTTGAAACTGTAGCCTTGGGAGAGGCATTTAATCTCTCTGAGCCTAGATTTCTTCACGTTTACACTGTAGATATTTCATGACCCTCCCTGTGTGCTGAAGCTGAAATGAGGTAATAAAGCCATAGTACAGTTCCCAATACTTCATATTGTAAACTTCTCATTCATTATATCAATCAGATGTCAGATTGAGTATAAAAAGTATGAGTCCAATGGAAGGAAGTGTGAGTTCAGGTTCATCAAGTGGGAAGTCACAGAGGGTTGTTCTAGCCTGGGTATTTGAGCATTTGAACTTTGAATGTAGCCCCTAAGGAGCTATGAATAAACTTAGTAGTTTATCATTTATACATGTAGTGAACATTGTGTAGGGGAAGGAGAGATTTCAAATAGAGTTCTCATTTTAATTTACATTTTGAAGGAAAAGCAGGAGAGAGTGTTCTTTCTGGGAAGTTTCTATCTAGTAGTCCTCACTAGCCAGATGTGTGTTTTTTTCTTTGATGATATTGAAAAAATCAAAATGATACAGGCTGGTATTTGGCTTGTGGAGCAGGCCTTATCCTTATGTAGGTAGTTACTTAACAGGATGTGATTTTCTGGGACTGCAAGGCCATCCTTTCATATGCGGAGAAGTCACCATGTATCATTATCTCCACCGTGAGCTATCAGATCAGAGAAGAGCGTTCTACTGCAATCTTCATTATGCCTGCCTGGCTGTCCAAATCCTTTGGAGCATATTCAAATGGCAATTTGTTCACCATGTCCACGGTTTTGTTATTGTTTAGCTTGCCTTCATGGGGGTAAGGAGAAAGTAGTTTTTTTTCTATTTATGTATGAAAACTGGCTGGGATGTCATTCTTTCCCTGTCTGGAGGGATGATGATGGTCATGATTATGAATTTGAGATGATAACTTCTAATGTGTTCCTAGTGTGAACAACATGGCCGGGGTTAGATGTTCTAGGGTATTTCAAGGTATAAGGATGGAATTGATGTACAACATAAGGACAATCTGGGCAAACTGTGTGGGTAAGATAATGGGAGCATTGTAAAAAGGCAGAGTGCTGCAGGGAGTGGTTATACCAACATCTCAAAATTGGACAAATCTGTGTCTTTCTCATGCCTCCTCTTCTTTATTATAACTGATGGACCCTCCACCCTGTGGGTTTTTTTTCCATTTTTTTTTATTGTGGTAAAATACACAACATAAAATTTACCATCTTTTTTAAAAAAGATCTTAAAAGATTTTATTTACTTATTTGACAGAGAGAGAGTAAGAGGGAGGGGGGAGGGAGGAAGTGCACAAGCAGGGGGAACAGCAGGCAGAGGGAGAGGGAGAAGCAGGCTTTCCTCTGAGCAGCCTGATGAGGGGCTTGATCCCAGGACCGTGGGATCATGACCTGAGCCGAAGACAGATGCTTAACTGACTGAGCCACCCAGGTGCCCCTAAAGTTTACCATCTTAATCATTTTTAAGTGTACTATTCAGTACATTCACATTATTATGCTACCAACACCACCAACCATCTCCAGGACACTTTATTCTTATAAAACTGAAACTCTATACCCACTAAACAAGAATTCCTCATTTCCCCTTCCCCCCATTCCCTGGAAACCACCATTCTACTTTTTGTTTCTGTGATTTTGACTAGTCGAAGTAACTCATATAAATGGAATTGGACGCTATTTATCTTTTTGCGACTGGCTTAATTCACTTAACACAACGTCCTCAAGATTCATTCATAAGCGTAAGTCAGAGTTTCCTTCCTTGTTAAGGCTGAGTAATATTCCATTATATATATATATATATATGTATATATATATATATATATATATATGTATATGTATATATGTATATATATACACACACACAGTACCACATTTTGCTTATCCATTCATCTGTCCATAGATACTTGGGTTGCTTTTACATTTTAGTTATCGTGTATAATGCTGTTATGAACATGGGTGTACAAATATTTCTTTGAGAGTCTGCTTTCAGTTATTTTGGGTATGTATATTCAGAGGTGGAATTGCTGGATCATGTGGCAACACTTTTTAAAAAATTTTTTGAAGAAATGCCATACTGTTTTTCACAGCAATTATACCATTTTATATTCCCACCAGTAGTGCACAAGGGTTCCAGTTTCTCTACATCCTAGCCAACACTTGTTATTTTCTGTTTTTTTTTTTTTAGTAGCCATCTTAATGGGTATGAGATGGTATCTTACTGTATTTTTGATTTGCATCTCCCTCATGATTAGTGATGTTGAGTATCTTTCATGTGCTCATTTTTTTTGGTCATTTGCATACTTTCTTGGGAAAAATGCCTGTTCAAGTTTTGTGCATTTTTGTTTTTTGTTGTTGTTGCTGACTTTACCCTGTGGTTTTTGTGCTCCAGTTTTTCATCCTGTTTCTCTGGCTTTCCCTTCTTTGACTTGCGTTTCTCTTGCCACCCTCTAAATTTTAGTGTTTTCCAAGGACCTGTCTTTAAACTCTTTTTTGTCTCTAGTCCCTTCTTTGCCAAATCTTACCAGTGTGTAGATGATGTCTCTGCCCACATTTTCTCTCTTGAGCTTTTACTTTGCTTCTGGCTCCCTGCTCTAACACCTCTTTTATTCCTTCCAAGTTTTTATTTAAATTAGTTAGTTAACATACAGTGTAGTATTAGTTTCAGTTGTAGAATTTAGTGATTCAACATTTACATACAACACCTGGTGCTCATCACAACAAGTACACTCCTTAATTCCCATCGCCTATTTCACTCATCCCCCCACCCACATCCCCTCCAGTAACCCTCAGTTTGTTTTCTGTAGTTAAGAGTTTGTTTCTTGGTTTTTCTCTTTCCTCCCCCATGTTCATTTCTTTTGTTTCTTAAATTCCACATATTAGTGAAATCATATGGTATTTGTCTTTCTCTGATTAATTTCATTTAGCATTATACTGTGTATCTCCATCCATGTCATTGCAGATAGCAAGACTTCATTCATTTTTGTGGCTGAGTAATATTCTATTGTGTATATATACCACATCTTCTTTATCCATTCATCAGTCAGTAGACGTTTGGTCTCTTTCCATAATTTGGCTCTTGTCCTCTAACATCTCTTATTCATTTCAGTCTTATGTAAAATTCTGGGTGGAAATTGTTGGTTTTTGGAGTGGTTACTGGGCTGCTGTCTCATTACTTTGCCATCTTTGAGTGTTCCCTTCCTTTACATGGTCAGGGATTGTTCACCACCATGTTAAGCCCCTAGGCGGTAGGATAAGGGGAAGGGGCTGAGGTCTGTAGCAGGAGCCCTGGCTGATTGGTCAGGTAAAACTTCCAATTCTATATAAGAAGGGAAGTATGAGTGTTGATAAATAACTAGGCTTCTCTTGCTCAGGTAGCTTTATTATTCCTCATATAGAGGGTTAGTATTTGTTGAATAGGAAGATCCAGCTACCAATCCCAACTAAGGTGTGCCATTGTGTGGAGGATGGCAGAGATCATAACAGTGTCATCCACCAGAAGAAGGAGCCCACAGACGTTGGCCCACTGCATCTTCAATGGGTTGTGAGTTACCAAGGACTTAACATTCAAGGCACTGGTTAGAACAATGCTTTACTCATGGAAAGGAGAGGAGGCACCAGATCATCATCTGTAATGTGTGCCAGTCTGCCGTGGCCAGTGGGTCCCTCCTGAAAACTGATGCAGGGTGATGGACTGTACACATCCCTCTTGTGCTGCAGGTGAAGACCCCATTCCCTTCCTGCTGGTGGGAGTGGAGGGAGCAGATACATTGATAGGGCAGGCCAGATGCCATATGACACACATACTTAAACAATACAATAAGTTCATGGTTTATCCAGGGCAGGGGAGAATCCTTTAGGAAAGAGGTTTCTTTCTGGGAATAATCTGGGTCAAGTGATAGCTCAGCATCTAACTTCCATTTAGGGGAATGTTCCAGGGCCAGGACACTTCTTGGACAGTCCTAGGGTGGGGGGACAATAGGTCATGCAGAGGCTACTTCCCCAATAGTATTCTAACCAAATTTGGAGTGTATTAAAGTAGAGAATTACTGGAGTTGCTCCCTCTCTATTAGCTGACATCAAGTCCTCAAGGACAGACTAGTCTGAAGGGTCAGTCTTGTTACAGTAGTAGTTTCCTTGTATTTTTTTCTTCTTTCTCTTGTCCCAGTTATTTAATTGGAAATTTAAACCTTATGTTACTTGGGATATTGTGAGTTCAGTTCAAAGCTGTTTGGAGGTAGTGTTCATTGTAGAACACCAAAGGAGATAGGGCTCTGGTCAAGACGGCACCAGGGACATCTCTCGTAATTTTTTTGGTGTGTTTCCTGGGGATGGGAGGATTGACATGGAGGAGGACCCCCAAAATGATTTTTGTACTATTGGAATGAAATTATCCTATGAAGTTTGGGAGTCTGTCTTGTCATTATAAACCTTTGCCTGACTCCATGATGTGGTAGATGCCACGTAATATTCTGTGCCCAGACTGAAGGACACCATGATGATTGGAAAAATAAATCCTGGTGCCAGAAATATGACTAAATGCTCATTTCACAATATGTACACTTCTCCAATATAGTGTTCTCGTAGTATGTAAACTTGCTGAAGGAAACCTTAGCTAAGAAAGATCTCAGGCAGAGAATCATACGTGCTTCAGGTAGGGGGCTCATCTGTGTAATTGTGACTACTGAGAGCATAGGAAGGGATACTGATAAAGGCCTCCTGTACTCTGGAATAACTGTAATGTAGCCAAAGCAAAATAATCAGTGCTGTGGAACATAGTGTTTCCTATACATTGTCTTCCTATCAGTGACCATATGGCACATTTGTAATTCGGTTTCTCAGTTTTCCACCCGGACTTCTTTTCCACGTTCAAGAAGGATGTAATTAATATGACCATACATGTTTGACATGCTTTGCATGACCTAAGCACACTAGAGAAATGTCTGGCAATAAAAAGACATAGTATATAGACTAGGAGCAAGCTGGGATTGAGGATACAATGCCAATTTGCATGAAAACCATGTCTTCTCAGCACAGATTTAGGTGGAGTATGGTTCATGACTCTTTCCTTGGATCGGTTTATAGATGACTACCAAAATAGTTTTTGTTTTATAACTTTAAATGAGAAACAGTGCAATGATGTGTCTTCAGAAGACTTTTCCTCTCTATCTTCTCCCTTATGCTTGATCCTTGTATTTTAAGAATTTTGTATCAAATATCAAGAAATTTTACTTTTACAGCCACAGGTTGACGAAACCAAGAAGAATCAAAGGTAATCAAGTAGAATGATCCGTTAAAGCCAAAAATGTTTCTGTGCAAAACTTAGTAGTTCCACTAGAGGGTAGCAAATGGTTATATTTTATACCTTCACAGTGACTTATTTATAAAATGCTCACTTTTCTTTCTTTCTTTTTAAGATTTTATTTATTTACTTTTTAAAGTAAACTCTACACCCAATATGGAGCTAGAACTCACAATCCTGAGATCAAGATTTGCATGCTCTACTGACTGAGCCTGCCTGGTACCCCAAAATGCTCACTTTTCTTAAAATTAGAAAAACAGTTCTGGAAAAGGGAAAATTATATCTGAAATACTGCTTCCTTTGGAGAAGGTAAAACACAGTTGAGTTCAAATCTGTAAAAGAAAATGCAGATAAAACTTCTTTTCCTATTAAAGTAGTCTCTTTAAACGGCAAGAAAACACCAATTCTAGGCCTGGTTTCTAGTAACTTTTGACCTGGATTTGATAAAATTTTGCAGAAAGTCGTGGGTCCTGTATTGACTATTTTTCCTAATGTTATGCGATGTATATGCTTTAAAATGACCTTTCCCTGGAGTTGGGCAGTGGCAGGGGTACGGGGCTGAGTGCACACTGTGCTGCCGCCGCAGCAGCAGCAACCAGTGGAGGTACCCCTGCCCTCACAGCCTCTGCGCTGGTAGAGCCACCCTTGTGGGCTCTGCTCTTCCTTCCTTTGCTAGCACCATGGCTGATCAGCTGACCGAAGAACAGATTGCTGAGTTCAAGGAAGCTTTTTCTCTATTTGACAAAGATGGGGATGGCACCATCACAACAGAGGAGGTTGGAACTGTCATGAGGTCACTGAGTCAGAAGGCAGCAGAAGCCTAATTGCAGGATATGATCAATGAGGTGGATGCTGTTGGTAATGGCACCATTCACTTCTCAGAATTTTTGACTCTGATGGCTAGAAAAATGAAAGATACAGTCAGTGAAGAAGAAATTTGTGAAGCATTCTGAGTCTTTGACAAGGATGGGAATGGTTACATCAGCGTAGCAAAACTATGTCATGTCATGACAAACTTAGGAGAAACACAAACAGTTGAAGAAGATGAAATGATCAGAGAAGCAGATATTGATGGAGATGGATGGGTCACCTTTGAAGAATTCATACAGATGATGACTGTAAAATGAATACCTACTTTCAACTCCTTTGCCCCCCCAGAAGAATCATGTTGAATCTTTTACTCACCTCTTGCAAAAAAGCTCATTTATTCATTCTCTTTCTATAAAGCAAAACTGAATGTCAGAAGTGCCTTCTGTCCACACACAATTTGCATGTATTGGTTGGTGGTCCTGCCCCCAAAAGATCAAGCTACATGTCAGTTTTATATATAAACACTTGTACTACCTTAATGATAAGGAAGCTCTTAGTGAACTCCTTGCAGTTCCATTTGCTAATGATTAATACACTATTTGGGCTTGCCAGTTTTTCATCCGTGCAGCTTAACAATTGAGCACAGTCAGACATTTGTATTAAAAATGAAAAATGAAAAAAACAAATTTGAAATCTATTCAAAAGGGGGGTCTAGTCCAGTTTGTTAATATGTATTGTCATAGCTGGTTTACTGAAAACAAACATTTAAAATTGTTTTGCCTCAGGATGCTGTACAGAAAGATGAGTGAAGGATAAACTGTCTAGATGTGGCCCCACTTAGCAGGCTAGCCCTCTTGTACTTCTGTGTGTCCTGATCCCTGGTGATGGTGACACACATCCTGGTGACATCCTGCGTGTGTTGGTTTAGCGTTGTCTGTGTTTTACCAGAGTGAAATGTGTGTCAGGCTGTCACCATTCACACACAATTTTTAAAAAGAAACCTTTAACAAGGGAGCATCTTGGGACTCTCTGTTTTTAAAACCTTCTGAACCATGACTTGGAGCCAGCAGAGTAGGCTGTGGCTGTGGACTTCAGCACAACCATCAACACTGCAGGTCAAGAAATTGCAATTTATGACCATTCCAAGTTGTAGATGCTAGTCTTTTTTTTTTCTTCAATAAAAAGATCATTAACTTAAAAAATAAAATAAAATGACTTTTCCCTGGATTCCCATAGTGGGTCACGAAGTTGTGTTGAAATAAAATTTGAATTTAAGAGAACACTTGGAGGAGTTAAATTTGACAGTGGAATAATAGTATAAACATTTTAAAATAAGATTTTATCTGCTTTTGACCTTTATTTTATAACTTTTCGTTAGTTTTGCCAAGCAGAGATTCATATGGGTAGTCTGCTAGTGGTTCATGGTTTAACAAAGGATAACCTAATCAAAAATAGACATTTCAAAAGAGGGATAGAATTGAAGCAAACAAATGAGTGGTATCACATATGTATGTGGTTTGTTTAATGATTCACTCATAGAGAGGCATTTAGGCTGTTTGCAGGTTTTGGCTTTACAAAGAAAGCTGCTTTGAACATTCATGTATAGGTTTTTGCATGAATATAATTTTCATTCCTCTGGGATAAATAAATACACAAATTTGCAACCACTGAGTCATATAATGGTTACTTGTTTCATTTTAAAATAATCCATTTAATTTTTCTGTAGTGGCTGTCCTGTTTTACATTTCCACCAGCAACATATGGGTGATCAAGTTTCTCAACAGGCTTGTCAGCATTTGGTGCTGTCATTATTTTATATTTTAGCCATTCTTTTTTTTTAAATTTTATTTTAATGTTTTTTTATTATATTATGTTAGTCACCATACAGGACATCCCTAGTTTCTGATGTAAAGTTCGATGATTCATTAGTTGCGTATAACACCCAGTGCACCATGCATACGTGCTCTCCTTACTACCCATCACCCGTCTATCCCATTACCTCACCCACCTCCCCTCTGAAGCCCTCAGTTTGTTTCTCAGAGTCCATAGTCTCTCATGCTTCATTCCCCCTTCTGATTACCCCCTTTCTTTATCCCTTTCTTCCCCTACCCATCTTCCTAGTTCTTATGTTCCATAGATGAGAGAAATCATATGATAGTTGTCTTTCTCTGCTTGACTTATTTCACTTAGCATTATCTCCTTCAGTGCTGTCCATGTTGCAGCAAATGTTGAGAACTCGTTCTTTCTGATAGCTGAGTAATATTCCATTGTATATATGGACCACAACTTCTTAATCCACTCATCTGTTGAAGGGCATCTCAGTTCCTTTCACGATTTGGCTATTGTGCACAATGCTCCTATGAACATTGGGGTGCATATGGCCCTTCTCTTCACTACGTCTGTATCTTTGGGGTAAACACCCCGTAGTGCAATGGCTGGGTCATGGGGTAGCTCAATTTTTAACTTTTTAAGGGACCTCCACACTGTTTTCCAGAGTGGCTGTACCAACTTGCATTCCCACCAACAATGTAGGAGGGATCCCCTTTCTCCACATCCTCTCCAACAATTGTTGTTTCTTGCCCTGTCAATTTTTGCCATTCTAACTGGCGTAAGGTGGTATCTCAGTGTGGTTTTGATTTGAATTTCCCTGATGGCTAATGATTTTGAACATTTTTTCATGTGTCTGTTAGTCATTTGTAGGTCATCATTGGAAAAGTGTCTGTTCATATCTTCTGCCCATTTTATGATTTGTTTATTTGTTTCTCACGTATTGAGTTTGAGAAGTTCTTTGTAGATCTTGGATACCAGTCTTTTATCTGTAGCATCATTTGCAAATATATTCTCCCATTCCGTGGGCTGCCTCTTACTTTTTTTGACTGTTTCCTTGGCTGTGCAGAAGATTTTTATCTTGATGAAGTCCCACAAGTTCATTTTATCTTTTGTTTCTCTTGCCTTTGGAGATGTGTCATGAAAAAGGTTGCTTTGGCCGATGTCGTAGAGGTTGCTGCCTATGTTCTCCTCTAGGATTTTGATGGATTCCTGTCTCACATCGAGGTCTTTCATCCATTTGGAGTTTATCTTTGTGTATGGTGTGAGAGAGTGGTCAAGTTTCATTCTCTTGCATGTAGCTGTCCAATTTTCCCAGCACCATTTATTGAAGAGACTGTCTTTTTCCCACCGGATGTTTTTTCCTGCTTTATCAGAGATTAGTTGCCCAAAGAGCCGAGGGTCCATTTCTGGGCTCTCTATTCTGTTCCATTGGTCTATGTGTCTGTTTTTGTGCCAGTACCGTGCTGTCTTTGTGATCACAGCTTTGTAGTACAGCTCGAAATCCGCCATTGTGATGCCCCCAGCTTTGTTTTTCCTTTTCAACAGTTCCTTGGCGATTCGGGGCCTTTTCTGTTTCCATACAAATTTAAGGACTATTTGTTCCAGTTCTTTGAAAAATGTCCTCAGTATTTTGATCGGGATGGCATTGAAAGTGTAGATTGCTCTGGGTAGCATGGACATTTTAACTATGTTAATTCTTCCGATCCATGAGCATGGAATATTTTTCCATCTTTTTGTGTCTTCCTCAATGTCTTTCAAGAGTGATTTGTAGTTTCTAGAATATAGGTCCTTTATGTCTCTGGTTAAGTTGATTCCTAGATAACGTATGATTTTTGTGCTATTGTAAATGGAATGGATTCCCTAATTTCTCTTTCTTCAGTATCATTATTCGTGTATAGAAATGCAACTGATTTCTGAGCATTGATTTTGTATCCTGCCACATTACTGAATTGCTCTATAACTTCTAATAGTTTGAGAGTGGATTCTTTTGGGTTTTCCATATAGAGTATCCTGTCATCTGTGAAGAGAGACATTTTGACTTCTTCTTTGCCGATTTGGATACCTTTTATCCCTTTTTGTTGTCTGATTGCTGTTGCAAGGACTTCTAGTACTATGTTGAATAATAGTGGCGAGAGTGGGCATCCTTGTCGTGTTCCTGATCTTAAGGGAAAGGCTTCCAGCTTTTCCCCATTGAGAATGATATTTTCTGTAGGCTTTTCATAGATGGTTTTTATGAGATTGAGGAATGTACCCTCTATCCCTACACTCTGAAGGGTTTTAATCAAGAAAGGATGCTGTATTTTGTCAAATGCTTTTTCTGCATTTATCGAGAGAATCATATGATTTCTGAATTTTTCGTTCTGGATAAAATCTAAGACCCCGATCGATTTGCGAATGTTGAACCACCCTTGCGTCCCAGGGATGAATCCCACTTGGTCATGATGGATAATCCTTTTAATGTACTGTTGGATTCTATTAGCCAGGATCTTGTTGAGGATTTTGGCGTCCATATTCATTAGGGAAATCGGTCTGTAATTCTCCTTTTTGATGGGGTCTTTGCCTGGTTTGGGGATCAAGGTAATATTGGCCTCATAGAATGAGTTTGGGAGTTTTCCTTCTGTTTCTGTTTTTTGAAACAGCTTCAGGAGAATAGGTATTATTTTTTCTTTGAATGCTTGGTAGAATTCCCTGGGGAATCTGTCAGGCCCTGGACTCTTGTTTTTGGGGAGGTTTTTTTTTTTATTTTATTTTAATTTTTTTATTATATTATGTTAGTCACCATACAGTACATCCCTGGTTTCTGATGTAAAGTTCAGTGATTCATTAGTTGCATATAACACCCAGTGCACCATGCAATACGTGCCCTCCTTACTACCCATCATCAGCCTATCCCATTCCCCCACCCCCCTCCCCTCTGAGGACCTCAGTTTGTTTTTCATAGTCCATAGTCTCTCATGCTTCATTCTCCCTTCTGATTACCCCCATTTTCTTTATCCCTTTCTTTTTGGGGAGGCTTTTGATCACTGCTTCAATCTCTTCATAATTAATCGGTCTGTTTAAATAATCAGTTTCTTCCTGTTTCAGTCTTGGTAGTTTATAGGTTTCCAGGAAGGCATCTATTTCTTCCAGGTTGTTTAATTTATTGGCATAAAGCTGTTGGTAAAAGTTTGTAA
This sequence comes from Ursus americanus, assembly GCF_024610735.1. Classification (NCBI taxonomy): domain Eukaryota; kingdom Metazoa; phylum Chordata; class Mammalia; order Carnivora; family Ursidae; genus Ursus; species Ursus americanus. The sequence continues at coordinate 103,764,171 of NC_142164.1, forward strand.
TGATCCTTCCTATTTCATTGGTGTTGGTTGTGACCTCTCCCCTTTCCTTCATAATTTTATTAATTTGGGTCCTTTCTCTACTCTTTTGAATAAGTCTGGCCAGTGGCTTATCAATCCTATTTATTCTTTCAAAGAACCAGCTTCTAGTTCTTTTGATCTACTCTACTGTGCTCCTGGTTTCTAATTCACTGATCTCTGCTCTAATCTTGATCACCTGCCTTCTCGTGCGTAGGTTAGACCTGTTCTTCTGTTCCAGCTCCAGCTTCTTGAGGTGAGAATATAAAAACTGCATTTTAGATTTTTCCATTCTCTTGAGTGAGGCTTGGATGGCTATGTATTTTCCCCTTAGGACCGCCTTTGCAGTGTCCCACAGGTTTTGGACCGATGTGTTTCATTCTCATTGGTCTCCAGAAACTGTTTAAACTGATTTTTAATTTCCTGGTTTACCCAATCATTTTTGAGCAGGATGCTTCTTAGTTTCCAAGTGTTTGAGTTTCTTCCAAATTTTTCCTTGTGATTGAGTTCCAGTTTCAAAGCATTGTAGTCTGAGAATATGCAGGGAATAATCTCAGTCTTTTGGTATCGGTTGAGACCTGTTTTGTGACCCAGTATATGGTCTATTCTGGAGAAAGTTCCATGTGCATTCGAAAAGAATGAGTATTCTGTTCTGGGGTGTAGTGTTCTATATATATCTATGAGATCCATCTGGTCCAGTATGTCATTCAAAGCTCTTGTTTCTTTGTTGATTTTTTTTTTATTTTTTAATGATTTTTTATTATATTATGTTAGTCACCATACAGTACATCCCCGGTTTCCGATGTAAGGCTCGATGATTCATTAGTTGTGTATAACACCCAGTGCACCATGCAATACGTGCCCTCCTTACTAACCATCACCGGTCTATCCCATTCCCCTACCCCCCTCCCCTCTGAAGTCCTCAGTTTGTTTCTCATAGTCCATAGTCTCTCATATTTCATTCCCCCTTCTGATTACCCCTCCTTTCTTTATCCCTTTCTTCCCCTACCGATCATCCTAGTTCTTATGTTCCATAGATGAGAGAAATCATATGATAGTTGTCTTTCTCTGCTTGACTTATTTCACTTAGCATTATCTCCTCCAGTGCTGTCCATGTTGTAGCAAATGTTGAGAACTCGTTCTTTCTGATAGCTGAGTAATATTCCATTGTATATATGGACCACAACTTCTTAATCCAGTCATCTGTTGAAGGGCATCTCGGCTCCTTCCACAATTTAGCTATTGTGGACATTGCTGCTATGAACATTGGGGTGCATATGGCCCTTCTCTTCACTACGTCTGTATCTTTGGGGTAAATACCCAGTAGTGCAATGGCTGGATCATAGGGTAGCTCAATTTTGAACTTTTTAAGGGACCTCCACAGTATTTTCCAGAGTGGCTGTACCAACTTGCATTCCCACCAACAATGTAGGAGGGATCCCCTTTCTCCACATCCTCTCCAACAATTGCTGTTTCTTGCCTTGTCTATTTTTGCCATTCTAACTGGCATAAGGTGGTATCTCAGTGTGGTTTTGATTTGAATTTCCTTGATGGCTAATGATTTTGAACATTTTTTCATGTGTCTGTTAGCCATTTGTATGTCTTCATTGGAAAAGTGTCTGTTCATATCTTCCTTCCATTTTTTGATTTGTTTATTTGTTTCTCGTGTATTGAGTTTGAGAAGTTCTTTGTAGATCTTGGATACCAGTCCTTTATCTGTAGTGTCATTTGCAAATATATTTTCCCATTCCGTGGGCTGCCTCTTAGTTTTTCTGACTGTTTCCTTGGATGTGCAGAAACTTTTAATCTTGATGAAGTCCCATAAGTTCATTTTATCTTTTGTTTCTCTTGCCTTTGGGGATGTGTCATGAAAAAGGTTGCTTTGGCCGATGTCGTAGAGGTTGTTGCCTATGTTCTCCTCTAGGATTTTGATGGATTCCTGTCTCACATCGAGGTCTTTCATCCATTTGGAGTTTATTTTTGTGTATGGTGTGAGATAGTGGTCAAGTTTCATTCTCTTGCATGTAGCTGTCCAATTTTCCCAGCACCATTTATTGAAGAGACTGTCTTTTTCCCACCGGATGTTTTTTCCTGCTTTATCAAAGATTAGTTGCCCAAAGAGCCGAGGGTCCATTTCTGGGCTCTCTATTCTGTTCCATTGGTCTATGTGTCTGTTTTTGTGCCAGTACCATGCTGTCTTTGTGATCACAGCTTTGTAGTATAGCTCGAAATCTGGCATTGTGATGCCCCCAGCTTTGTTTTTCCTTTTCAACAGTTCCTTGGCGATTCGGGGCCTTTTCTGTTTCCATACAAATTTAAGGACTATTTGTTCCAGTTCTTTGAAAAATGTCCTCAGTATTTTGATCGGGATAGCATTGAAAGTGTAGATTGCTCTGGGTAGCATGGACATTTTAACTATGTTAATTCTTCCGATCCATGAGCATGGAATATCTTTCCATCTTTTTATGTCTTCCTCAATGTCTTTCAAGAGTGATCTATAGTTTCTAGAATATAGGTCCTTTACGTCTCTGGTTAAGTTAATTCCAAGGTAACGTATGGTTTTTGGTGCTATTGTAAATGGGATGGATTCCCTAATTTCTCTTTCTTCGGTCTCGTTATTCGTGTATAGAAATGCAACTGATTTCTGAGCATTGATTTTGTATCCTGCCACGTTACTGAATTGCTCTATAACTTCTAATAGTTTGGGAGTGGCTTCTTTTGGGTTTTCCATATAGAGTATCATGTCATCTGCAAAGAGAGACATTTTGACTTCTTCTTTGCCAATTTGAATACCTTTGATCCCTTTTTGTCGTCTGATAGCTGTTGCAAGGACTTCTAGTACTATGTTGAATAATAGTGGTGAGAGTGGGCATCCTTGTCGAGTTCCTGATCTTAAGGGAAAGGCTTCCAGCTTTTCCCCATTGAGAATAATATTTGCAGTAGGCTTTTCATAGATGGCTTTTATGAGATTGAGAAATGTACCTTCTATTCCTACACTCTGAAGGGTTTTAATCAGGAAAGGATGCTGTATTTTGTCAAATGCTTTTTCGGCATCGATTGAGAGGATCATATGGTTCCTGAGTCTTTTCTTGTTGATATGATGTATCACGCTGATTGATTTGCGAATATTGAACCACGCTTGCATCCCAGGTATGAATCCCACTTGATCGTGATGGATAATCCTTTTAATGTACTGTTGGATTCTATTAGCAAGTATCTTGTTGAGGATTTTGGCGTCCATATTCATTAGGGAAATCGGTCTGTAATTCTCCTTTTTGATGGGGTCTTTGCCTGGTTTGGGGATCAAGGTAATATTGGCCTCATAAAATGAGTTTGGTAGCTTTCCTTCTGTTTCTATTTTTTGAAATAGCTTTAGGAGAATAGGTATTATTTCTTCTTTGAATGTTTGGTAGAATTCCCCAGGAAAACCGTCCGGGCCTGGAGTTTTGTTATTTGGAAGGTTGTTTATCACTGACTCAATTTCTTCATAATTAATTGGCCTGTTTAAGGAATCAATTTCTTCCGGTTTCAATCTTGGTAGTTTATAGGTTTCCAGGAAGGATTCCATCTCTTCCAGATTGCTTAGTTTATTGGCATATAGCTGTTGATAAAAATTTCTAATAATCCTTCCAATTACAATGGTGCTCGTCGTGACCTCTCCTTTTTCATTCATAATTTTAATAATCTGGGTCCTTTCTCTTTTCTTTTGGATAAGTGTTGCCAGGGGTCTGTCAATTTTATTGATTCTCTCAAAGAACCAGCTTCTAGTCCTGTTGATCTGCTCTACTGTACTTCTGGTTTCTGCTTGATTGATTTCAGCTCTAATTTTGGTCAACTGCTTCCTCGTGCGTGGATTAGTGCTGTCCCTCTGTTGCTGTTCCAGCTTCTTGAGGTGAGAATATAAAAACTGCATTTTAGATTTTTCTATTCTTTTGAGTGAGGCTTGGATGGCTATGTATTTCCCCCTTAGGACTGCCTTTGCAGTATCCCATAGGTTTTGGACTGTTGTATTTTCATTCTCATTGGTCTCCATAAATTGTTTAATTTGATTTTTGATTTCCTGGTTTATTGAGTCATTCCTGAGCAGGATGGTTCTTAGTCTCCAAGTGTTTGAGTTTCTTCCCAATTTTTCCTTGTGGTTGAGTTCCAATTTCAGAGCGTTGTGGTCTGAGAATATGCAGGGGATAATTTCAATCTTTTGGTATCGGTTGAGACCTGTTTTGTGTCCCAGAACATGGTCTATTCTTGAGAATGTTCCATGGGCATTAGAATAGAATGAGTATTCTTTGGTTCTGGGGTGTAGTGTTCTATATATATCTATGAGGTCCAACTCGTCGAGTATGGCATTCAAAGCCTTTGATTCTTTGCTTAGTTTTTGCCAGGGTGTTCTGTCTATTTCTGAGAGTGGAGTGTTGAGGTCCCCTACTATTAATGTATTTTTATTTATATGTCTCTTTATTCTGGTTAAGAGTTGGCTTGTGTATCTTGCTGCTCCCCTGTTGGGGGCATATATATTTATAATTGTCATATCCACTTGTTGAATACTTCCCTTAAGAATAATATAGTACCCTTCTGCATCTCTAACTATAGTCTGTAGTTTAAAATCCAATTTATCTGATATGAGAATTGCCACCCCAGCTTTCTTTTGAGGTCCATTTGCGTGAAAGATGGTACTCCATCCCCTTACTCTCCGTCTGAATGCATCTTTGGGTTCGAAATGAGTCTCTTGTAGACAGCAAATGGATGGGTTATTTCTTTTTATCCAATCTGCAACCCTGTGACGTTTTATGGGATGATTTAAACCATTTACATTAAGACTGATTACTGAGAGATATGATTTTAATGTTGCCATGTTGCCAGTAAAGTCTTTATTTGTATTGGCTGTGACTTTCTGTTCTGTATCACTCTTGGGGCCTTTTTACTTTTATAGAACCCCCCGTAATATCCCCTGTAGGGCTGGTTTCGTGGTTACAAAATTGGTTAGTGACTGGCGATTCTGAAATGTCTTTATTTCTCCATCAATTCTGAATGACAGCCTTGCTGGATAAAGGATCCTTGGCTGCATGTTTTTCTCTGAAAGAGCTTTAAATATGCTCCCCCAACCCTTTCTCTCATTCCAGGTCTGTGTAGACAGGTCTGACGTAATTCTGATGCTTTTGCCTTGGTACGTGAGAAATTTCTTTGCCCTGGCCGCTTTTAATACTGTATCATTGCATCTAATATTTGCGAAATGCACTATGACGTGACGTGGTGTAGGTTTGTCGTGGTTGAGCTTGGGAGGGGTCCTCTCTGCCTCTTGGACACGAATGTTTGTTTCCCTTGCTAGATTAGGGAAGTTTTCAGCTACAATTTGTTCAAATATCTCTTCTAGACCTCTGTTTTTCTCCACCCCCTCGGGGATGCCGATGATTCTAACATTGGATCGTTTCATTGAGTCAGTAATCTCCCGTAACCTACATTCGTGGGCGTGGATTTTTTTAAGACCATCTTCTATTTTCATTTTTTCCTCTATTAACCCATCCTCCAATTCACTAACCCGTTCCTCTGCTTCTGCGACCCTGGCCGTCAGAGCCTCTAGTTTTGCCTGCATTTGGCTCATAGAATTTTTAATTTCTGTCAGATTCGCTCTCATTTCTGTCCTTAGGGATTCTATATTCTCAGTAACCTTTTCGTTAATAGTTTTTTCAATTCTACTCATCATTTTGACCATCGTTACTCTGAATTCCATTTCTGATAATTTGGTTACAGCCATATCTATTATTTCTGTGGCAGAGGCCACAGACTCACTGTCTTTTCTTTGCTGGGTGGGGCTTCTCCTTCTTGTCATTCTGATGAAGAGAGGTTGCGGGGTTGTCCAGAGCCCAAATTATTGACTGGGTCCCAGGCCGTGCCCCTTGTTTTATAGGGATCTTAGGGATGTGGGCTTCTTCTTTAAAGATTTTATTTATTTATTTATGTGGCAGCCAACCAGCGAGGGAGGGAACAGAAGCAGGGGAGTGGGAGAGGAAGAAGCAGGCTCCCAGCGGAGGAGCCCGATGAGGGACTCCTTTCCGGAACGCTGGGATCACGCCCTAAGCCGAAGGCAGGTGCTCAATGACGGCGCCACCCAGGCGCCCGGGTTGTGGGCTTCTTGATTTTTCAGCCTGCCTCCTGTGTTCTGGGGGAGGGGCCTGCCGCGCCGATACTCAGGCAACCCTGTTTGGGTAGAGTCTCGGCGTCCCCTGTGAGGGGGGATGGGGATGGGCACTCTCTGAGCCGGTATTTCCAGGCTTTTGTTCTCTGGCGGATTTCCCTGGCGGTTTGCTGTGCCTCTTCTGAGAGTCAGAGCAGCAGCGGCCAAATTTCTACCTCTGTCACGGAAGAGAAGGATTGCGGCCCGTTCTCTACTAATGTTCTGGCCACTTTAACTCCGTTACTGTTGGTGCTGCTCAACCCTGCAGCGTCCCGGGATGTGCGCCCCACACCCGGCGTCCCAGCCCTCACTTCCAGGGCCGGCGTGTCTCTGTCCTTTGTGTTTCTAATGCCGCCAGCCGCCAGCCGCCCCGCGCGCGCTCCCAGAGCTCCCGGTCTCAGTCTGGATCCAGTCAGCGCACCGGGATTCCGGTGATCCGCGAGATGCCTGGTGGCGCGCACCCGGCTCCCGGTCTCAGTCTGCTGTTTTGCGGGTGCCGTCCGCGAGCCCCGCCCACTCTCCCGTGCAAGTGGCTACCACTTCCCGGCACCCGAACGCGGCGGCTCCCTCCCCCTTCCGTTTATCTTCCGATATCTGTGCACAGTTTCATGGCTCCCCGCTTCGTACCTCAATACTCAGCGCTGGAGATGTTCATTTGTAGAGATCCAGATGCGTCTTCCTGCGTCTCAGGCTGGTTCCGTGGTTGTTTAGGCTGGTCTGGTACCTATCCAGCTCGACTCGGAGGATCGGCTGAAAACGGTGTCTCCTACTCCTCCGCCATCTTAACTCCTCCCTCTTTGTTGATTTTCTGCTTAGGTGATATGACTATTGCTGAGAGCGGAGTGTTGAGGTCCCCTACTATTAACGTATTATTATCTATATGTCTCTTTATTCTGGTTAAGAGTTGGCTTATGTATCTAGCTGCTCCCCTGTTGGGGGCATATATATTTATAATTGTCATATCCACTTGTTGGATACATCCTTTCAGAATAATATAGTTTCCTTCTGTATCTCTAACTGCAGTCTTTAGTTTAAAATCTAATCTGTCTGATATGAGAATTGCTACCCCAGCTTTCTTTTGAGGTCCACTGGCATGCAAAATGGTTTTCCATCCCTTCACTTTCAGTCTGGATGTATCTTTAGTTTCAAAATGAGACTCTTGTAGACAGCCAATGGATGGGTCATGTCTTTTTATCCAGTCTGCAACCCTGTGGCATTTATGGGAGTATTTAGGTCATTCACATTGAGAGTGATTATTGAGAGATATGATTTTAATGATGTCCTGTTTCCTGTGAAGTCTTTGTTTCTTTAGATTATAATTTCTGTTCTGTATCACTCTTGGGGCCTTTTTACTTTTATAGAACCCCCCTTAATATCTCCTGTACGGCTGGTTTCATGGTTACAAATTCCTTGAGTTTCTGCTGATCCTGGAAGGTCCTTATCTCTCCATCAATTCTGAATGACAGCCTTGCTGGATAAAGTATCCTTGGCTGCATGTTCTTCTCAGATAGAGCTTTGAAAATACCCTGCCAACCCTTCCTAGCCTGCTAGGTCTCTGTAGACAGGTCCGACGTTATTCTGATATTTTCCCCTCTGTACGTAAGGATTTTCTTCCCCCTGGCCACTTTCAATACTGTATCCTTGGATCTAATATTTGCAAAATGTACTATGACGTGACGTGGTGTAGGTCTGTTCTCATTGACCTTGGGAGGGGTCTTCTCTGCTTCCTGGACATGAATTCTTGTTTCCTTTGCCAGATTAGGGAAGTTCTCAGCTACAATTTTTTCAAATATCTCTTCTAGACCTCTCTCTTTCTCCACCCGCTCGCGGATGCCGATGATTCTGACATTGGAACGTTTCATTGAGTCAGTAATCTCCCGTAATCTACATTCTTGAGATTGGATTTTTTTGAGGCAAGTTTCTGTTTTAACTTTCTCTTCTACCATCCCATCCTCCAGTTCACTAATTCGTTCTTCTGCCTCATTTACCCTGGCTGTCAGAGCCTCTAGTTTAGACTGCATTTGATTCATAGCATTTTTAATTTCTGCCAGATTCACTCTCCTTTCCGCCCTTAGAGATTCTATTCATTAATATTTTTATTAATAGTTTTTTCAGGCCTACACATCATCTTGACCATTGTTACTCTGAACTCCATTTCTGACAATTTGGTTATATCCATATCCATCAGTTCTGTGGCAAAGGCCACAGACTCATTATCTTTTCTTTGCTGGGGGGTATTTCTCTTCCTCGTCATTCTGATGAGGAGAGGTTGCGGGGATGCCCAGAGCCCAAGTTATTGACCAGGACACAGGCAGTGTATACTTGTTTTATAGGGACCTTAGGGATGTGGGCTTCTTGATTTTTCAGCCTGCCTTCTGGGGGAGGGGCCTGCCATGCTAATATTCAGGCAACCCTGTTTGGGTAGAGTTGCCCCGTCCCCTGCGAGGGGGGTTGGGGATGGGCACAATGTGAGCCGGTATTTCCAGGCTTTTGTTCTCTGGTGGCTTTCCCTGGCGGTTTTCTGTGCCTCTTCTGAGAGTTAGAGCAGCAGTGGGTGTATCCTAGCCTCTGTCTCAGAACAGAGGGATCACAGTCTGCTCTCCACTGAGCTCTCTTGGCCACTTTAACTCTGTTTCTGTCGGTGCTGCCAAAGACCCTGCATCGTCCCGGGTGTGCGCACAACAGCCAGTGTCCCAGGCCTCACTTCCAGGGCCGGCACGTTTCTGTCCTTTGTGCTTCTAACACCGCCAGCCGCCCCCGGTACCCATGCGCACTCCCAAGCTCCCTGTTTCAGTGTGGGTCACACGTGCTCTGGAGCACCTGTTTTCAGTCTGGTTGCGCGCACACTCCGAGCTCTCGGTTTCAGTCTAGTTCAAGTGTGCGCTCTGGAGCTTTGGTTTTCAGTTTGGACACGCACGCGTTCCCAAGCTCCTGGTTTCAGTCTAGCTCCAGTGTGTGCTCCGGAGCACCAGTTTTCAGTCTGTGCATGTGCATTCTCAGGCTCACAGTCTCAGTTTGCCCTCTTGTGGGTGCTGGTCCTCGAGTCCTGCCCGCTTCCCAGCGCAAGTGGCTACCGCTTCCCGGCGCCCAAGTGCGTCGGCTCCCTCCCCCTTCCGTTTATCTTCTGATATCTGTGTGCGGTTTCACGGCTCCCCGTTTTGTACCTCAATATTTAGCGCTGGAGATGTTCGTTTGTAGAGATCCAGGTGTATCTTCCTGCGTCTCAGGCTGATTCCATGGGTTTTCAGGATGGTCTGGTAGAAATCCAGCTCCACTTGGGACCAGCTGAGAAAGGGTCTCCTACTCCTCCGCCATCTTTTCTCCTCCTTGCAGAAAGTGGTTGCTTTTCTTTTCACAGAGCTTCTGCTGCTCTTTTCTTTGTTCTCCAGTTGCGTTCATAGGTATTCAGAATGGTTTGGTAGCTCTCTAGCTGAATTCCTGGGACCAGGCGAACTTTAGGTCTCCTGCTCCTCTGCCATCTTGGAATGCCCCCCCCCATTTTAATTTTCAAGAGTTGCAAAATTTGATTTCATTCATCTTTAGCGAATGCTCGAATCTTGAATTTAGCAAATTCTTGAATCTTGTGATTACATGATGGTATGATGAACAAGACTCCCCCCTCCAGATTATTTGTGTGCATATGACAGTTTGGGAAACTCTGTTGCAGCTGTAGAAGACAGACTGCAGGAATTATGGAATTTAGCTGGAGGTTAACTTTCTGCTGCCCAGGTAAAGAAGACTGAATGGCTACTTGGATATTAAATTTTTTTTAAACACAAATCTCTAATTCAGTGTTTCTCAGTGTGCCCCTTTGACCACCTGGGCCTAACCTACCCCGGCCACCTTTTACAGATTTCATGACAAGCTTCAGATAAGCTGAATCAGTTTCCTAAACTGCAGCTCAAGAATCTACATCTTTAACAAGTACTCTGGGTGATTCCTGTGTAAAGTTTGAGAATTTATGTTTCTTGCTTTTAGTACTCTGTCACTCTGAATGCAGTTTAGATCAAGATTTACTGGCTGCATCATGGCAAATAGGTTATATACTGTGAAACAGCAGAGGCTACCATGCCACTGTACTTCTGTCCCAACACTATTTCACACTGGGCTAAATTCCCAATTGTCATGGCCTAAGATGAGTGGTGGCTTCCAATTTGTCAGCAGTTAATAACCATACTTAGCCCCTACTCTGAAAAATTATACAAATGTACAACATGAACATTTTCTGCTTCCTTCTTGGCCTTCAGTTGAGAAAAAGAAATACTGTCCACTGTGACCAGGCAGGGAAAAAGCTGGGGGAATGAATATCCCAACTTCTCTTTTTTCCCACCCTCCAATCCCCTGCCTCTGCCTCTGCCTCTGATTGGCCTAACCCAAGCAGAAGCCAGAGCACAAGGGAGTCAGGTGATGCATTCCTTGAAGAGTAGTACAAGGCACAGGGAAGGAAGGAATAAAATGGAGGGGAAACTATATTCAGCATACCCATTTAAAATACCTCAGGTGTAGTACTGTCATAGTATAGTGTATACCATGAATTGGTTAAAGCAACATTTTGTAAGGAGTGTATGAATCAGAGTGTGGATAGGTATGAAGAAGCTTTTTTACTTGGTTTTGACCATTCTCAGCTCTAAGATATTTACTGCTATTGCCAAGTAGGGTCCAGTCAGAAAACTCATTTATAACGTGTCTAGGGGGTCTCTATAACCTTGATCATTAGGTAAAGAATACAGAAGAATGATGAATACATTTGATTTAATGGGACCCATAAATATTTCAATATATAATGAATATTATATAGTTATATGCAACCACTATAAGTTAAATGACTTAGGTTCTGATGTTGCTTTCCAGTTAACATCTCAAGGAACATATGAAAACTCCTTCTTAGGAGAGGCCAAAAGAATGTTCTCTAGTCTGCTAATGTCTAGATTTTTCTTCTTGCATGGCCCACTCTGTTAGTTAGGATGTAACTGCTGTTGCCTGTAACAGAAATGCAAATTAACAGAAATGTAAATTAACAATGGCTTAAAGAAGATAGAAATTCATCTTTCTTTTAGGTAGTACTCCCTGGGTGGTATGGCAACACTGTTCTACATGCTCGTACAGGGATTCAGTCCCTTTTATCTTGTTCCTCTGTCCCTCCTCTGTACTTGTCTACACAGTTTGAGATGGCTAGCCATAATGTTCATGTTCCAGATAGCAGGATGAAAGAAGTCACAAGAGGGAGGGAAGGAGAATATGCTCCCCCCATTAAGGGTGAGAACTAAAGTTTGCACACATAACTTCTTTTCATATTCTGTTGGCTAGAACTTTATCACATGAGCAAGCATAGCAGGAAAAGAGGCTTAGGAATTCAGCCTTTAGTTGGGCAGTCATAGGAGGCATACAATTTGGTTACACTGAAATGGATCATAGACTTAAATGTAAAATGCAAAACTGTAAAATACCTAGAATATAACATATGAGAAAATCTGGATGACCCAGGGTTTGGTGATGACTTTTTTAGATGTAATACCAAAGACACGTCAGTGAAAGAAGGAATTGGCAAGCTGGACTTCGTTAAAATGAAAAATTTCTGCTCTTTAGAAGACACTGTCAAGAGAGAAAAAGAGAAGCCACAGACTGCAAAGATTGTAGAAAATATATACGGTAAAGGACTGTTATTCAAAATAGACCTCTTAAAAGCCAACAATAGGAAAACAAACAATCCAATTTAAAAATAGGCCAAAGACTAACCGACACTTTACCAAAGAAGATTGTATACAAATGGCAAATAAGCATATGAAAAGATGCTCCTTATCTTATGTCATCAGAGAAATGCAAATTAAAGCAACAATGAGATACCGCTGCACACCTATCATGAATACCTCAGGGTTCTAGGTGTTTGGAATGGAATTCACTCTTTCCCCTTAATCCTGTGCCTGCTGCTTTAGCTAAACCTCTTATTTTGGTTAATGGCACCATCATCCTCTCAGTTTTTTCTTTCATTCATTTATTATTCTATTCAACATATATTTATTGAGCTCTTACAAGCAGCTCAGGACTGTGTTCTCAAACCTCTTTTTATATTTCTTTCTGAGGGATTCAAGGGTTGTGGTAGCTTGGCCATGTGACTTCCTTTGGCCAGTGGGACAATAGAAAATGTGCTACAAGTAGAGACTTAAAAAAAAAAAGTGCTTGCACAATGGGGCTTGGCCTATTTTGCTGCTCTTGGAAACTCTGTGATTATGACTGTGTGAATAAGCCTGCTGGACGATGAGAGTCATGTGGCCAAGCTCTTCATATTACCCCTCTGACATCAGGTCAACAGCCAGACATGGCAATGAGGCCATTCTAGATTACGTAGCCCAGTCAAGCTGGCCCAGACCAGAAGAACTGCCAAGACAAATCACAGAAATGTGAGAAAAACTATATGTTTGTAGTTTTAAGCACTAAGTTGTGGGGTGGTTTGTTATTAGCAAAATCTAACTGATAGAAGAGTCATTGACTATTTCCTTAGTAACTCTGTAGGAATGGTGGTGGGTGAAGGAGTGTGGTTTCACATTTGTGTTCTGACATCTATTATTTTGGTATCTCGGGCAAGAAGAACCCCATTCCAGCATCCTGTGATGTTAGATGTTGGCTTCTGCAGTTTTACAGAAGAAAAAACTGAGGCTCATAGAAGTTAAGTGGCTTGTCCAAGGCCACACAACTATTATGTTGGAGAGCTGTGATTTGAATTTAGTTCTTTTTGAATCCAAAGCCCTTGTTTTTTTCTGTAACATCAAACTACATTTGGCAAATATTCTGGACTAATGTTATGAAGAATGTAGTATGATTCCACATAGGCTAAGATGTTTCCAAATAACTTTAATTTTTCTGTAGAACAAAACAAAACAAAACAAAACAAAAACTCCCAAAACCTGTATGTCGTATTGTACATTTTGTGTGGTTAAGAGACTCTTAGCTAAATAGTACTTAATACATTTCAGTTCTAAAGCACTGGATTAATATCTGCTTTTAACTAAACAGATGTTTGTATTTACATGTTCTTATATAATAAACATCTGTGAAGTACATTGTAAGTACTTGAGATGATTACATTTTCATTTAAGGAAGAGTCCATTCATTCTGTCTCTACAAAATGTTTATTCTCTTACACTTACATTTCACATTTATGCTCAATCCTAAACAGGCTAATACTACATTTCTCTTCCTAGTTTCTTTCTTTCTTTTTTTTGGTGCAGTTTAAATTATTTCCAAGAATGAAGTAGATCCTGTGGAGTGTGCAAGCTCTTGTCTGGATATAAGTTGAGAGCTTAAAAACATTTAAAAATATATTTATTTTTATCATATTTATCATATTTATAAAAGCTTTAATTTTTAAAGTAATTCCTGAAGGACTTTGGTTATAAAAGGCAAAGCGTATGCTTGAATATTGTAGCCCAATATACTTTTTCCATTTTGATTAAATATTATATTAGTATAAATGTATTTAATTACACATGTAGAGAATATAAATTTTCACTGGCCACAACCTTGAAGGGGGTGGGACTCTCTATCTTGAACTCTGTTTCTACTAAAAAATATAATCTAGTCAGTTCCCAGTAAACTCAGTCCCTTCTAGCCTCTTTTTTCCATGTCATTTCAAATTAAAACTCTCTTGAGTTTTATATCCTTCTCTTTTCTCCGTGAGCTCCTGATTCTTTTTTTTAAATTATGATCAGTTAGCCAACATATAGTACAACATTAGTTTTTGATGTAGTGTTCAACGATTCATTAGTTGCATATAACACCCAGTGCTCATCACATCACGTGCCCTCCTTAATGCTCATCACCCAGTTATCCCATCCCCCCACCCACCTCCCCTCCAACAACCCTCAGTTTGTTTCCCAGGGTCAAGGGTTTCTCATGGTTTGTCTTCCTCTCTGATGACTTCCCATTCAGTTTTTCCTTCCTTCCCCCATGATCCTCCACACTATTCCTTGTATTCCACATATGAGTGAAACCATATGATAATTGTCTTTCTCTGCTTGATTTATTTCACTTAGCATAATACCCCATGAGCTCCTAATTCTATTCTACTTCTCTTACAGAATTTTATCCTAATTTATTTTATGTTTAGAAGTCTTTTTTAAAAAAGATTTTATTTATTAGAGAAATCCAGAATGCACAAGCAGTGAGTTGGGGGGGAGCAGCAGAGGGAGAGGGAGAAGCAGCCTCCCCGCTGGGCAGGGAGCCTGATGCAGGACTCGATCCCAGGACTGTGGGATCATGACCTGAGCCGAAGGCAGATGCTTAACTGACTGAGCCACCCAGGCGCCCTACTGTTGAGAAGTCTTACTACTTCTCTGCAGAAATGTACATAAATGAATAATTAAAAAAACTTCTGTGTCCTTTATGGGGCTGAAAGTGTCAAAACACTATCTTGTGGATTAAGTTAAATTCTCTCAACAAGCATTTTCTTTAATAAATCCTTGCACATTGAATCCCATCTTGGCATGTGCTTCTGCAAGGACCTGGACTCACACATTTGTCTTTCACTTATTGATTCATAGGAATCTTTTCTGTAGTCTAGGCATGAGTCCTTTGTTTGTTACATGTATTACAACTGTCTTTCCCAGTCTGAGGTTTGCCTTTTCACCCTTTTATTGGTGTCTTTTGATGAGAAATTGTTCTTAATTTTAATGCAATGTAACTTATTAATGGTTATTGTTTTTTCTGTCTGGCTTAAAAATCTTATTGCCCTATGCCTACATTATGAAGATAATTTCCTTAATTATCTTCTACAAGATTTATTGTTTTCATATTTCGTATTTAGATCCATTAGATTCCTGGATGTATTTTGGTATATTGTTTGAGGTAAGAGCCAAGTTTCTTATATTGTCCATGTAGATACTAATTTGACTCAGCACCACTTATTGAAAATGCCCCCTTTCTCTTCTGCTCTGCAGTACCACCTTTGTCATAAATCAAGTGTCTGCATATGTGTAAGAGTTTGTTTCTGGACTCTTAATTCTGTTCCATTGTTCCATTTGTCTTTGTGCCAATAACATGATGCCTTAATTTCTGTAGCTATGGAGTAAGTTGATGTCCAATAGAGTGATTTCTCCCACCTTGTTTATCAAGAGTGTGTTGATTGTTTGATTTCTTTGTTACTAATTTCTGCCCTTATTTTTTCCCTTAATTCTACTTTTTTGCTTTAATTTGCTCTTTGTTTCTAACTTCTTGAGATGCTCAGATCATTATTTTACAGGCTTTTTTCTAATAGATGTGTTTAATTATGTGAATTTCCTCCTTAAACATTGCTTTAGCTGCGTCCATAAGTTTTGATACACTGTTTTTTGAAATTATCATTCAGTTGAAAATACTTTCTGATTTTTCTCGTGTTTGCTTCTTTGAATCATGCATGGGTCATTTAATTAAGTACTGCTTAATTTCCAAATATATGGAAGATTTTATAGCTATCCTTCTTTTTGTTATTTATTTCTAGCTTAATTCTATTTGATCAGAGAAAATGCATTCATATATCGTCAGCTTTTTAAATGTTCCAAGTGTGTGCTTGAGAAGGATGTATACTCTGCAGTTTTGGGATTCAGTGCTCTACATATATAAATTCGGTCAAGTTTGTTAGCCATGCTTTTCAAAACTTCTCCTTAAGGATTTTTAGAATCTGGTTTTTCTATGAGTTAGTGAGACAGATAAGTTAAATTATCCCACTAAGATTCTGGATTTGTCTTTTATCCTTTAGTTACGTCAAGTTTTGCTTTATATATTTTTGAAGTTGTGTTATGAGATGTATGATAATTTAGAATTGTTATATCTTCATAGTAAATGGAATCATTTATTGTTTCAAAATATCTATCTTTAACTCTATTAATGCTTTTAGCATTAGCCTATTTTGTCTAATATTATATATAGATATAGAAGCCTCTTTTGGTTAGTGTATGTAGGATATATCCTTTCACCCTCTTTAAACCTTTTATAGTTTTATATTTAAGGTATGTCATTTATAAGCAGCATATAGTTAGTTTTTTATCTTTTAATTGTCTATTTACATTTGATGTACATATGATCTATTTAGGTCCATGAACATTATGGAGGGTAATCTGCTTTACTCAAAGTCCACTGATTTAAATGGTAACCACATCTAAAAAATACCTTCACAACAACATCTAGACTGATGTGTGACCAAAAACTGTGTACCATGCTCTAGCTAAGTTGACACATATAATAAGCCATCACAGGTGGTTTTCTTTGTATTTGTCTGAGGATCAATAGTGCATCTAGAATCTGTGGCTTGATGTCTTTTGTCAGTTTGGAAAATTCTGAGCCATCATCTCTTTGATAGTGCTACTCCCCACTTCTCTCTTTCATCTCCTTTGCTCCTTATCCTACTTTCCTTCTTTTCTTGGCTCTCCTGTCCTCACTCTGCCTTCCCCAAATCCTTCAGTGAGTAGTACATCTCCACTACATTTACAAAAACAAAATTTAAAAAAATTCTCAGCTTTTCTATTTGTTCTTGGCTAGAGGGTTAGGTTTAATTACCTAGCTCATCATTAATTCTCTTTTCACCTGTGTCTAATATGCTATTCTTTATCCTGTCCATTTACTCTATCTTTTGATTTTGATATAGTCCTAAGAGTGTTTTTTTGTTTTTTGTTTTGCTTTTGTTTCTCTTGCCTCCAGAGACATATCTAGAAAGAAGTTGCTACTGCTGATGTCAAAGAAGTTGCCGCCTGTGTTCTTTTCTAGGATTTTTATGGCTTCAGGTCTCACATCTAGGTCTTTCATCCATTTTAAATTTATTTTTGTGTATTTACCCAAAGGATACAAAAAAATACTAAACCACCCCGATGTTTATAGCACCATCATCTACAATAGCCAAATTATGGAAACAGTCCAAGCATCCATCGACTACTGAATGGATAAAGAAGATGTGGTATACAATGGAATATTACTCAGCCATAAAAAGGAATGAAATCTTTCCATTTACAATGACATGGATGGAGCTAGAGAGTATAATGCTAAGCAAAATAAGGCAGTCGGTCAGAGAAAGACAAATATAGTATGATTTCACTCATATGTAGACTTTCAGAAACAAAACAAATAAGTAAAGGGAAAAAAAGAGAGGGTGAGGCAAACCAAGAAACAGACTCTTAAGTATAGAGAACAAACTGATGGTTACCAGGGGGGTTGCGTGAAACAGGTGATGGGTATTCAGGAGGGCACTTGTTGTGATGAGCACCAGGTGTTGTATGGGAAGTGTTGAATCACAATATTGTACTCTTGAAACTAATATTACACTATATGTTAACTAACTGGAATTTAAATAAAAACTTAAAAAAACAAAAGCAAATTATGGTTTTGGTTGCTTATGCTCAAATATTAACTTACCAGAGAGGTTCTCTCTGACCTCACAATCTCTATATTCTTGTCCCTTATTTTTTGTAGTCCTTATTATTATCTGAAACTATGCTGTTTACTTATTTTTATATGTGTTTATTGTTTGTCTCACTTTAGATGAACTTTCCTGCGTCACTTTGGTCGTGTACAATTTTAAGGTCACTTTGTTGGGTAACAGTAGCTGCTGACAAAGTTTTTAGTGGACGATGGCTTGCTATTCACCTACAGCCTCACTACTATGTCGTAATGAAAGGAAGTCTCAGACCAAATCCTGCCACATATGCAGATTTTAATTAAATAAGTGTTCATTTGCAAGCAGGCACAAAGCAGTTAATTCAATTCTTTCTTTAAGCTTTTTGGAGCCTCCGGCCTCTGTCCTTTCAGATGTGTTGTCCTCCACCTGTACAAAAGGTTCTATTAGGGCAGAGGCATAATGCTATCCCAGAGGCAGGATTTTATTACCTCCAGTTGTATCAGGCGATGAGAAATTCTCTGAACGAATAGTTGGTCTCAGAAATGTTTAGGGATCAAGCCTTGGGTGCTATCCTTAGGTGCACAGGCAGTGGGCCTTGCTGGTTTTTAATATCTTATTTATGTAAATGAGGGCAATGACTCTACAATATTTTTATTCAGTCCGTGTTTCTTGAGTATGTTTATCACATGGAAAGTTTACTTCAGACATTCATCGTGTAATTAACAGACCACTGTTTTCATCAGAATCCCTCTTTTTTTATTTAATAATTTTTTTATTATATTATGTTAGTCACCATACAGTACATCCCTAGTTTTTGATGTAAAGTTCGATGATTCATTAGTTGCGTATAACACCCAGTGCACCATGCAATACGTGCCCTCCTTACTACCCATCAGCAGTCTATCCCATTCCCCCCTCCCCTCTCTGAAGCCCTCAGTTTGTTTCTCAGAGTCCATAGTCTCTCATGCTTCATTCCCCCTTCTGATTACCCCCCCTTTCTTTATCCCTTTCTTCCCCTACCGATCTTCCCAGTTCTTATGTTCCATAGATGAGAGAAATCATATGATAATTGTCTTTCTCTGCTTGACTTATTTCACTTAGCATTATCTCCTCCAGTCCCATCCTCTTTTCGACTTTTGGCGTGCTAATTAACAAAGCATGGCATGTTGGTCTTGATAGGATAACAGAAGAACTTGTAGTAGAACTGCCTCCTTTGCAGTATAGCCTTTGTGACATTACACTAACTGACCACTCCAGGAATATAGAATCTTGATTAAGGCAACTGATTGTTTTTAGAATTGAAGTTTAACAAAACAATACACATTTACTATCATGCTGTATGCTCTGAAGTATTTTTCTACTTATTTTCAGTGAAGTACGGTTGACATACAATGTTGTATTAGTTGCAGATGTACAACATAGTGACTCAACATTTCTATACATTACTCAGTGTTTACCACGATAAATGTAGTCACCATCTATCACCATACAGTGTTATTACATTATTATTACTGTTGTTGTTGTTGTTGTTTTTGGAGAGAGAGAGTGTACTTGTGCATGCATGAGCGGTGGGGGAGGGGCAGAGGGAGTGGGAAAGAGAATTTTAAGCAGGCTCCATGCCCAGCGCAGAACCCCATGCTGGGCACGATCTCATGACCCTGAGATCATGACCTGAGCCGAAATCAAGAGTCAGATGCTTAACTGACTGAGCCACCCAGACGCCTCTGAAGCATTTTAATTAAATATATTAACCTGGTTTGAAATGAGTTTGGAATCCACAATATGCAAATGTGTTCAAAGGAGAATTTGCTTTATACTTCACTTTTTCCCAAGATCTGAGTGGGCTGTGACTCCATTCATCTCTTGTTTTTCTTTTAATTGTTCTCTTTTGCTTTGCCCAATCTCTGTTGCCCACTTTGCTTGCTTTCTTATGGTGAAACTGGCTCTGATACTGGAAAGCATCACCTTTTGCCCTCTCTTCCTTTCTTTGTCGTCTGTTCTTTTTTCTCTACTCATGAGCTGCCGGCTTTCATCGTTCTCACACCCATGCTTTTGGCTGAGCGCTGCATTCAGTACAGCAGCTCTTGTATCTCTTCCGTTATTCTCAGTAGGATAGGAAAATAATTTTCTTTCAGGAAATGCATTTATTTGGAGTGAAAGGATGGGTTTCCTGGTAATGTTAACTAGAAGATCTCTCTTCCTCCTCTCCAAATACTATCCCCAAAAGAAACCCATGTTTTACGCTTTTTACTGGCTACAGCTGTGAGGCTGAAATCATGGACCACACCAATGGCTTTGGCCATTCCAACTGATCAAGTGATCCCTGAGGCTGACATTTAAAGCAAATCTGTTATGCCTTTACTGTCCTCTATGCTAGCTCTCAAGGAGGAAAGGGAAAGAGGGAAGGCATTCCATGGTATTATTAATGATTCCTATGGAAAGGAGAACTCTTTGTGGGTAGAGGGAACTTATGATATACATTTGATTCTTCCTCCCCCCACTTCTGCTATATTGGGCTCTCAAATATTTGCTGAATGGATGAATGAATGATAATGCTATTATCTTTTCCTATAGGATATATTTTCTTAAATGTGAAATTCAAGAAGAATTGGTATACCCCATAATTCTTTCATTGTATTTTTTGTTAATTTTATAATGGAAAACTTCAAAATACACAAAAATAGAGAAATAGTATGATGAGCTCCCATGTACCTACCACTCATCTTCAACAATGATCAGTTCTTGTCCAATTTTGTTCTATCTATATTGCTACCCACTTACTAGATTATTGTGAAGCAAATTCCAGCCATCATATTTCATCTTTTAATATTTCAGAATGTAATCTTAAAGACGAATGTTCTTACCTTTTAAAACATAGTACCATTTATCATAGCTAAAAAGTTAATAATTTATTATGATCAGATATTTAGATATCACATTTCCCTGATTATTTTATATATATACACACACACACAAGCATATATATACACACACATATGTATGTTTTAAAAGATTTTATTTATTTGAGATAGAGCGAGAGAGCAAGAGAGAGCGCACAAGCGGGGGAGAGGGGCAGAAGGAGAGGGCGAAGCAGGCTTTCCACTGAGCAGGGAGCCTGAAGAGGGGCTCAATCCCAGGAGCCTGGGATCATGACCTGAGCCGAAGGCAGTTGCTTAACTGACTGAGCCACTCAGGTGCCCCCCCTATATATGTATTTTACAGTTTGTTTGAATCAGGGTCCAAGTAAGATTGATACGTTGGAATTGGTTAGTACATCTTTTCAGTATATTTTATTTTATTCCAGTATAGTTAATACACAGTGTTACAGTTTCAGGTGTACAGTATAGTGATTCGACAATTCCATACATCACCTGGTGCTCATCACAACAAGTACACTCCTTAATCCCCATCACCTGTTTCACCCGTCCCCCTCCTTTGCTGTGTAAGAGATTTTCATTTTGATGTAGTTCCAATAGTTTATTTTTGCTTTTGTTTCCTTTACCTGAGGAGACATATCTAGAAAAATGTTGTTATGGCCAGTGTCAGAGAAATCACTACCTGTGTTCTCTTCTTGGATTTTTATGGTTTCAGGTCACATTTAGGTCTTTAATCCATTTTAAGTTCATTTTTGTGTGTGGTGGAAGAAAGTGGTCCCATTTATTGCCTTGCATGTCTCTGTCCAGTGTTTCCAGCACCATTTATCGAAGAGACTGTCTTTTCCCTGTTGTATATTCTTGCCTCCTCTGTCATAGATTAATTGACCATATAAGAATAGGTTCATTTTGTTTGTATTTTTTAACTTAAAAAATCAATACAATTATACCCATCCTCTTTAATTTTTTAAGTTTCTGTGTAAAAGAAGATTAATGTTAGACTCTCTTCCACATAGTGCAGAGAAACAAACTAAACTACCTTTCAAATCAACACTTGATCTTTTCAAACTAAATTGTTCTCAGAATAGCCTGAGTCTTCAGGATATGTCTTGTTTTTAAAATTATTATTAAATTGTTATTAAAACTTGTTATTTTATTTTTTAATTTTTCAAAAGATTTTATTTATTTGAGAGAGAGAGAGACAGAGATAGTGACAGAGATAGCAAGAGAGAGCAGGAGCGGGGAGGAGAGGGAAAAGGAGGCTCCCCGCTGAGCAGGGAGCGCAACGTGGGGCTCGATCCCAGGACTCCAGGATCATCACCTGAGCTGAAGGCAGACACTTAACAAACTGAGCCACCCAGGTTGCCCCAAAACTTGATATTTTAAATGTCTCCTCATTCGCTGCCCATAGCATCTGTTACCTGGATGATGATGTGGACTACACGTCAGTATAATTTGGTAAAAGAAGTTAAAGAATAAAACAAGAAAAGTTAAAGAATAGGACATTTCTAAAGTTTTGTGCTATTCCAGTTGATCTCATTCAAGGATAAAAGTTGCAACATAATGTCTACATGTGACATGATTGTGGTTGGATCTTGATATTTCCCCAGGACTTCTTAGCCCTGGAATTGCTTTCAACAGTGTTTTTGGTGGAAGGGATTAGTTGCAGCTCTCAGCAATAAAGGACTGTATAATTGAAAGCTTATGCATTCCTTCTTTTTTACTCCTACCCAACACAACAAAGGCCTAACATAAATAGGTTTATTTTTCTAAGAGGACATCTTTTTTTAAATTATTTTTTATTATGTTATGTTAGTCACCATACAGTACCTCCCTGGTTTCCGATATAAAGTTCGATGACTCATTAGTTGCGTATAACACCCAGTGCACCATGCAATACGTGCCCTCCTTACTACCCATCACCGGTCTATCCCATTCCCCCACCCCTCTCCCCTCTGAGGGCCTCAGTTTGTTTCTCATAGTCCATAGTCCCTCATGTTTCATTCCCCCTTCTGATTACCCCTCCTTTCTTTATCCCTTTCTTCCCCTACCCATCTTCCTAGTTCTTATGTTCCATAGATGAGAGAAATCATATGATAATTGTCTTTCTCTGCTTGACTTATTTCACTTAGCATTATCTCCTCCAGTGCCGTCCATGTTGTAGCAAATGTTGAGAACTCGTTCTTTCTGATAGCTGAGTAATATTCCATTGTATATATGGACCACAACTTCTTAATCCAGTCATCTCTTGAAGGGCATCTCGGTTCCTTCCACGATTTAGCTATTGTGGACATTGCTGCTATGAACATTGGGGTGCATATGGCCCTTCTCTTCACTACATCTTTGGGGTAAATACCCAGTAGTGCAATGGCTGGGTCATAGGGTAGCTCAATTTTTAACTTTTTAAGGGACCTCCACACTGTTTTCCAGAGTGGCTGCACTAACTTGCATTCTCACCAACAATGTAGGAGGGATCCCCTTTCTCCACATCCTCTCCAGCAATTGTTGTTTCTTGCCTTGTCTATTTTTGCAATTCTAACTGGCGTAAGGTGGTATCTCAGTGTGGTTTTGATTTGAATTTCCCTGATGGCTAATGATTTTGAACATTTTTTCATGTGTCTGTTAGCCATTTGTATGTCTTCATTGGAAAAGTGTCTGTTCATATCTTCCTTCCATTTTTTGATTTGTTTATTTGTTTCTCGTGTATTGAGTTTGAGAAGTTCTTTGTAGATCTTGGATACCAGTCTTTTATCTGTAGTGTCCTTTGCAAATATATTCTCCCATTCCGTGGGCTGCTAAGAGGACATCTTTTATCATGATGTTAATTTGAAGAGACAAATAAAGGTTCAGAAAAATAGGTTTTTTTTAGTAACAATAGTACATTCAAAATGATTGCCCTTGTTAAAACGTAATGGGAAGAGGGCAAAGTAATGATCAGTTAAGTACTTTTTATGTTAAAAATGTTTATATTTGTGAAAATAGCACAGTATCCGTATCATAAATGTTAAAAATGTTCATACCTTTGACACAGTAATTCCATTTCTAAAGAAGGAAAGTCTCTGTGTGCAAAGATGTCATTGCACCTTTATTTAAAATAGTTAATCTTGGAAACAAATCCAACAACTAGGGTTTACAGCTAAATGGAACTTAAAGTTCATTCATACAATGTACTTAATAAATTTGTTTTTTCAAGTATTATTTAATGCATAAGAAAATGCTTATGGTAGAATGCTCAGTAAAAAAGGTAATACTAAACCACACATGTTATATATGTGTGCGTATATATATATATGTATGTGTATATGTATATGTGTGTGTGTATACATATTCTGATCCCAGTTTTGTTTAAAATATATTTGTGCTTTGAAATTAGACTTAAAAGAAGTATTCTAAATATGTAAGATGAGCATTATAGAACCTCAAAATATAAATTTAAATGGACGTTATGAAATTAAATATAAAAAGTCCTAATAGTTCCCATTCACTCTAAATGGGTTGATAGGTTGTCATACACACCCCGAAGAGCACAGAAACCCTACTTTGTAGACTGAATCCTGCTTGTATCAGTGGAATCTGAAGCCAAGCTTAACCAGGAATAATGTCTGGTATATTTCAAACATGAAGCAGATATTTTCTAATTTTTTTTTAATCGAATCTTTTTCAGGGAGAATTGAATACTTTGCTCTTCTTTTCTCATGGTATAGGAATTTTACATGGTCACAATGACAGGGAAAATAATAAAGTGTAATTATTTATAGTCTACTCTTTCTCCCTGCCTTCTAGTTATTATAAAGGATACTCCTCTGGCCACATCTTATCATTATTCCTTTATTTTCCCTTGTCCTTGAATTGTTATATTTTTTTCACCTTGAAGAGTTTATTTATTACTATAAATTGTCTGAAATCAGTTTCAGAATGAGGTAAGGCATAAATATAGAAAATGAAAACATTTATTTTGCCTTTCGTTTCCTCAGAAACATCCTTTATTCAACGTTTTCAAAGAATACATTAAAACTTCTTAGAAAGCAAAATATAAATACTGGTTGGGTCAAATTCATTTAATGACTTTATATATTTGTAAAATGTGTTATTAAGACAGATTATAGCAGGTTACAAAAGAACACAAAATTTTGAAACATACTAGTAAATTTGCTGGATAGGTTGTATTCTACAGTCATATATAAGTAAACTTGAATTTCCAGTCCCAAAATATATTGGCATAAATCAGTTTTCAAATTGAATATTGAAGGTATGTCATACAGAACAACTATAATTCAGTGGCCTAAAATGACAGAATAAGAAACTATATCATAAGAAATAGTAATAATTCTACAAAAACTCAATGATTTAGAAAGGAAACATGAGAAATGCAAGATTTGTGAAATGGTTTGTTAAGTAGGGTACATTCGTTGATGTATGGCCCTAGTCCTGTTTGGCCCTAAAACTGGGCAGTTAATGACCTAATTTTGCTAATACGTATATCTGAAGAAAAAGAGAAAAAAAAACCCAGTGGAGTAGCTTCCTCAAAACAACAAACAACAAACACAGTTGAGAACATGTATTAAGATTATAGAAGCTTAATATTTTTTTAAAGATTTTATTATTTGACAGAGAGAGAGAGAGAGAGAGCACAAGTAGTGGGAGTGGCAGGCAGAGGGAGAGGGAGAAGCAGACTCCTTGCTAAGCAGGGAGCCCGAGGCAGGGCTTGATCCCAGGACCCTGGGATCATGGTCTGAGCTGAAGGCAGACGCTTAACCTACTGAGCCACCCAGGCGCCTCTATAGAGGCTTAATATTAAAACAGATTAGGGATTTAATAGTTACTTTAACGAATATTTATTACACATCTATTATGTGGCACCCCTTCTAAAAGCTCACTGAGGACACAGCAGTGAACAAAACACACAAAGGCTCTGCCCTCATAGAACTTATATTCTAGTCGAGGAAACATTCAACAAATTAGCAAGTAGGTGTTTAATATGGTTTCAGGCTGTTGTAAGCGCTCTAAACAAAATAAGTCAAGTTAAAAGGGTAGAGATCAACAGGAGTTGTTATTTCAGATACAGCTGTTAGCAAAGAGGCATCTGTGGAGGTTCCATTTTTTTCCCCATTGTTTATATGTGTTCATTTTAATGTATATATAAACTTGCAGCAAGCTGCATTCTCAAACATTAAATCATTTTCAATGGATTTAATTAAAGTTTTTGAACTGAATAGTAACACCAATATTTTGGAAATCTCTTCCTCTTCATACCTGTGTCTTGACCTTTTCGTCATCTTCTCTCTAGAATCTTCCAGCAAACTGCTAAATGCTCTGTTTCTCATTCTCCTCCTGCAAGCCATCCTGTATATCAGGAGATTACACTTGAGTGGAACCCTGATTAAAAGAAGAAAGGAAGGGAACCATATGGGCACTCAGAATATGAGCATTATCTTGATGGCATTGTGGTTTGACTGCCCAGACAACTGCATACAGACTTTTGATTTTGTTAACTTCCTTCAGTGAAGCTCAGAAGTTTTCAAATTTTAGGGGATCCAAGTATTAGTTTATGGGTAGTACACAATGTACCATTTGTTATGGACAATAAACTACTTGTTATGAGTAACTGAAGGGATTTTCAAAAGTGATTTTTACTATATGCAATATGTGCTTTCTGTGTTGAGTTTAGTAACTAAATCCCAAGTAACCATCCTTTGTAGGCCTAGAAACATCATTATGGCATGAAGTGTTGAAGCTAGAAAGGTGGGGGAGAAAAGAAGGTTGAGACTTGAGTATTTGGTTTTTGGGGTAGGAAATCCAGCAAACACAGAGAATAACAAAGTAGAAAAACAATCGGCATTAACTTGACCACTCCAGAGATGATTGTGGTTAATATTTCAGTATGTATATTCTCTTAGTCTTATATCCTTAAAAAAAATGGGATAATGTGCCTATTATTCCTACCATCTACTTGTTAATCTGTTTTGGGTCATAAGCCTTATGTGCCATCTCAGGTTTTTTTGACTGTTTCCTTCTTTTTATAAATTTGGTTAGTGGCCCATCTGCACTGAGTCAGCCCTCAGCATTCAAAGTGAGAAGAAACACCGCTCTGTGGGATGTGGGGTCTGCTTCTTGAGCAGCTGCCCTTCAGTATTGCTGGGGAGTGTGGGACATGGGAGACAGGAAGGAGCTAGTCAGATTTTTCCTTCTTTCTCTCTCCTCTGGAGTACTCTGAAATGGAAGTCCTCCTAGTAAAGCTTCTAGACAAATCCTGTGTGCTGAGTGAACACATCTGCTGAGCGGCCTGCTGCGTCTCTTCATGGTTCCTTATGAAGCAGTAATCATGTGAGGTAATGCATCACATTGAGTGCTCTGTATCTTTCCTTACCTTCTTTCCCCCTTTTTCCTCCCCTCACGGCCCTAAGTTTGCACTTCCAAAATAAAATTTAGTATCTTAATCCTTGTCTCAGAGTTCTAACATCTGTACGACCGGGGATAAGGAGGCATAAGTTTAATGATACATTGTGCAGAATTTGTTATTAAAGAATTTTTTGCATTTCATAAATTATCTTTATTAAGTATTGTTATTTTAATAATAAAACAATTATGATTTATGGTGCAATGTACAGATCCTAAGTTCCATGAATGTACAAACATATACACATGTGTGACCAACATCCCTATCAAATATAGAATATTTCTAGCACTCAAGAAAGTTTCTTTTTGCCCCATAATTACATATTATTCACTAAGATCCTGACTGCGATTACCCAGTGATCCTTTTTTGAGAATTCACTGCTGAAACTGGGGTTTCAGAGTTGTACTGGAAAGAACAGTGAATGATGGTGAGATATAGGTTCAAGTTCAATTGTTATAAAACATTAGATAGATGACCTCGGGAGAGTCATTGAAAGGCCTTGGATCTCTATTTATATGTCAAACAGAAGGATTGAATTAAATAACTCTTACTCTTCCTTCAGATTTAAAATCCCAAGCCTCAACTGTCCTTTGGGAAGCCCCCTTTCTTCTTGTATAGTAGTCAGGGGCTTCTTAAAGCAACTTCTTTGCCCCAGGGGTCAACATCAAGAGCCAGTTCAGTCACCTAATGTGGAAACAGTGACCTTATGTTTTCTGTTCTATCCAGAGTTTAGGTGACTATTGGTGTGGCCACCCTGCAGGTGCTTGGGGGATTTTCTTCATACCTTACCTCCCTTTATATCTCAATGAAATGAGAGAAACATGTCATATAATTAATGAAAGTCTTCCTTGGGCCATGGCAAGGTGAATTGCCTTTTGTTTCTTCTCAGGCTTTGCTCTTAGGTTGTGTTTGCTGAGGTGAGGGTTCACTTGGGGATAAAGTAGGTATTGAATGATTGTGTTTCCTTTTGACAAATAATATTGTAAGAATAGTTTTTGTGCAGGGCTATTATTACACAGAAATGTGTATTTGTATATTGCATAAAGGTGTTCAGAGAAAGATGAGGTACCATGTGGCCTAGAGGTGGCTCTGGTTTGTCGAAACTATTTCCCAAGCACATTCATACATTCTTTGATGAGATTTTCACACACAACAACCCACACCCACACTTCATTTTATTTATAGCTAAGTTATAAAAACAACTGTCTTGTTTTCTACTCAGTCTTTTTTTTTTAAATAAAATTACTAGGATGGAACAATTGGAAATTGGCAGCAGTTTCATATTTGCTTGGACTGTCTCATATAAATTGATTGGAGTCTTGTTCGTGTTCTCTCAAAGAATAAATTATTGGCCATTTAAGTGGATAGTTTAGGATTTAAAATGGATATGGCATTTCTACTATAATTTGGTTTGGAATGATTCATACTAGTTGAAAAATTTTTAATAATGTTCACTTATGAATACCTAATTTGTCACTTTTTTAAGGGTTCTCAGAGAGTCGTAGGCATTCATGAGATTTATTATTGCTGTTTTTTCTCTTCTTGACTGGGATTCTTTTTTTTTTTAAAGATTTTATTTATTTATTCGACAGGATAGAG
The DNA here is from genome assembly GCF_024610735.1 of Ursus americanus. NCBI lineage: Eukaryota > Metazoa > Chordata > Mammalia > Carnivora > Ursidae > Ursus > Ursus americanus. The sequence goes on from NC_142164.1 coordinate 103,792,586, forward strand.
ACAGCCAGCTAGAGAGGGAACACAAGCAGGGGGAGTGGGAGAGGAAGAAGCAGGCTCATAGTGGAGGAGCCTGATGTGGGGCTCGATCCCAGAATGCCGGGATCACGCCCTGAGCCAAAGGCAGACGCTTAACCGCTGTGCCACCCAGGCGCCCCTTGACTGGGATTCTGAACTATTTTTGAATTAAGGAAGAAACACTGGGATGTATAATCTCCAATAGTTTGATCTTGAGAAAAATGATAATAACATTTACTTATGCAGACTTCCACAGGAGAACAGGAAATGAGTATTTTTTTAAAAGATTTTATTTATTTATTGGACAGAGAGAGAGACAGCCAGCGAGAGAGGGAACACAAGCAGGGGGAGTGGGAGAGGAAGAAACAGGCTTCTAGCGAAGGAGCCTGATGTGGGGCTCGATCCCAGAACGCCGGGACCACACCCTGAGCCGAAGGCAGATGCTTAACCGCTGTGCCACCCAGGCGCCCCAGGAAATGAGTATTTTTAATATATACTGTAAAAAATCCAGTTTCTCATTAGGTTTTATTACCACTATTTGTACTTGGTTTATAAAAATTTATTGGTGCCCTTAGGAAGAAGACCTGTGTTATTCCCTTTTTAGGAAACTATTTTTAGGTTACAAACTTTTTTTATTTCTAGGTAATTATTGTCTTCCTTATATGTTCTCTAGGTAATTTTTCCAGTAACTGGATAGATTTGCCCTGTGCAGTTATACTTTGAAGTGCTAACCTATTTGCAGGATAATGGTCCAAATTAAGTGGGAAGTATTTAACCACAACCCAGAGGACCCAGCCAGGTCACAACTCACATAAGCCATGACCTTGGTCTCTTTACTACCTAGGGACAAGAAATATTTTCTTTTCTGTTGTCACACAGAGTGATTAGAAAGGAAAAGGAGAGAAGCGCATTGCTCTGATAGATTGTACTATTGTTAAAAATCTACTTGTTCTATTACTGAGATCTGTGTTTAAATCTCCCATTGTATGTATGGTTTTATGTACTTTTGCCTGTTGTTCTGTCAATTTTTGCTTTAATTATTTTGATGCTGTATTATTAGGTACAGATTTTAGATGACTTTATCTTCCTGGTGAACTATACCTTTGATTTATATAAAGTGATTCACTTTGTCTCTGGTAATACCTTTGGACTTGCATATTTTCTGATAGTGCTATAGCTACTCCAACTTTCTTTTGATTATTTGTATGGTGTATTTTTCTCTGTCCTTGTACTTTAACATTTCTCTAGTCTCAGTTTTTAGATACTGTTTCTTTTGATTAAAATGTTGTTCTTGGGGTGCCTGGGTGGTGCAGTCGGTAAAGCAGTGGACTCTTGGTTTTAGCTCAGGTCATGATCTCAGGATGGGAGATGGAGCCTGGCCTCCGGCTCCTCACTCAGCATGGAGTCTGCTTAAGAGTCTCTCTCCCTCTCCCCCAGCACTCCCATGCTCTCTCTCTCTCTCTGAAATAAGTAAATCTTTTTAAAAAAATGTTCTTTGGGGACACGTGGGTGGCTGGTTAAGCGTTGGACTTTTGTTGTCAGCTCAGGTTGGGATCTCAGGTCGGCTCAGGTTGTGATCTTGGGGTAATGAGATCGAGCCCCACCATGGGGCTCTGTGCTCAGCATGGAGTCTGCTTGAGATTCTCTTTCCCTCTCCCTCTGCTCTTCGCCCCCACCCCGTGCTCACTCTCTCTCAAATAAATAAGCAAATAAATCTTTAAAAAAATAAAATAAGGGGCGCCTGGGTGGCTCAGTCAGTTAAGCATCTGCCTTTGGCTCAGGTCATGATCCCAGGGTCCTGGAATTGAGTCCTGCATCGGGCTCCTTGCTCAGTGAGGAGTCTCCTTCTCCCTTTCCCTCTGCCCCCCTACCCCTACTCGTGCTCTCTCTCTCAAATAAAATCTTAAAAAATAAAGAAAAAGTTCTTTGATTAAAATGTGATTTTTCTAAGAACCTTTGTCTTTTAACTGGGGCACTGCATTGATTTATATTTAAAAGAGTTAATAAGTTTTGATATTACCCTATTTTGTGCTTTATGTTTCTCTCTTTTATTGCCTCATTTGATATTGAGTACTATTTATTTATTTGTTTATTTATTTATTTTTAAAGATTTTATTTATTTATGTGACAGAGAGACAGCCAGCGAGAGAGGGAACACAGCAGGGGGAGTGGGAGAGGAAGAAACAGGCTCCCAGCGGAGGAGCCCGATGTGGGACTCGATCCCGGAACGCCGGGATCACGCCCTGAGCCAAAGGCAGACATTTAACGACTGCACTACCCAGGTGCCCCGATATTGAGTACTTTTTAAATTATGTTAATTCTTTTCTTTCTTTTGGTTTTGAAAGTCATATACTTTTTTTCTTTTAATAGTGTCCTTAGAATTACAGTATGCTTACTTAATTTATAAAGTCTAAAATTAATAGGTTCCTCTATTTTTCTCCCAGACAGCATAAGGGTCTTAGAACACTTTTTAATTTCATTATTTTTTCCTCAGTTATAAATTATTCTTGTTTTGTATCTTAATTATATTTTAATCTCAAGGAACATTATTATTTTTTAAAATAATGTATTTTTCTTTTTTTTAATGTTCTTTTTATTATATTATGTTAGTCACTATACAGTACATCCCTGGTTTCTTTTTTTTTTTTTTACTTTTTTTTAATGATTTTTTATTATGTTAGTCACCATACAACACATACAACACATCCCCGGTTTCCGATGTAAAGTTCAATGATTCATTAGTTGCGTATAACACCCAGTGCACCATGCAATACGTGCCCTCCTTAATACCCATCACCAGTCTATCCCATTCCCCGACCCCGCTCCCCTCTGAAGCCCTCAGTTTGTTTCTCAGAGTCCATAGTCTCTCATGCTTCATTCCCCCTTCTGATTACCCCCCCTTTCTTTATCCCTTTCTTCCCCTACCCATCTTCCTAGTTCTTATGTTCCATAGATGAGAGAAATCATATGATACTTGTCTTTCTCTGCTTGACTTATTTCACTTAGCATTATCTCCTCCAGTGCCGTCCATGTTGCAGCAAATGTTGAGAATTCGTTCTTTCTGATAGCTGAGTAATATTCCATTGTATATATGGACCACAACTTCTTAATCCAGTCATCTGTTGAAGGGCATCTCGGCTCCTTCCACGATTTGGCTATTGTGGACAATGCTGCTATGAACATTGGGGTGCATATGGCCCTTCTCTTCACTACGTCTGTATCTTTGGGGTAAATACCCAGTAGTGCAATGGCTGGGTCATAGGGTAGCTCAATTTTTAACTTTTTAAGGGACCTCCACACTGTTTTCCAGAGTGGCTGTACCAACTTGCATTCCCACCAACAATGTAGGAGGGATCCCCTTTCTCCACATCCTCTCCAGCAATTGTTGTTTCTTGCCCTGTCAATTTTTGCCATTCTAACTGGCGTAAGGTGGTATCTCAGTGTGGTTTTGATTTGAATTTCCCTGATGGCTAATGATTTTGAACATTTTTTCATGTGTCTGTTAGCCATTTGGAGGTCATCATTGGAAAAGTGTCTGTTCATATCTTCTGCCCATTTCATGATTTGTTTATTTGTTTCTTGCATATTGAGTTTGAGAAGTTCTTTATAGATTATGGATACCAGTCTTTTATCTGTAGTATCATTTGCAAATATATTCTCCCATTCCGTGGGCTGCCTTTTAGTTTTTTTGACTGTTTCCTTGGCTATGCAGAAGAAAATAATGTATTTTTCGATTTACCCACATATCCACTTTTTTCTTAGCTCTAAATTCTTTGTTCCTTCTTAATTCTTTATTCTGGAATAATTTTTTTCCTGCAGAAATACATCGTTTAGAATTTCCTTGAGTGAGATTTTTTTTTGGAGGCAAATTCTGTCAATTTGTGTTTGTCTTGAAATGTTTTCAATTTACAGTCCCTCTTGAGAATTATCAAAATAGAACTGGTGGTTATTCCCTTTCAGCACACTGAAGGTATCATTCTACCTCCCGCTGATTTCCATTGCTCTTGTTAAGGAGTCAACTTTCAGTCGCATTTGAGTGCCATCTGTTCTTACTTTTCACTGTTGCTTTTGAGATCTTCTCTTTGTCCTAGGTGTTCTGCAGTTTTACTATGATGTGTCTATGGTAAAAGTCCTTATGTATATATATTCTGCTTGGGATTCACTGGGTTTCTTGCATTTGTGAATCTGTTTTTCATTCATTCTCACCCACTAACTTTTTTTTTTCTGCCTTTCTTTTCTTCCCTGGAACTCTACTTAAAGATATATTAAACCATTTCACTCTATATGCTATGTAGTCTCTTAAATTCTTTTATTAATTTTAATATATTTTTATATTTCTGTGCTGCATTCTGGATATTTTCTTCTGACTTATATTTCAGTTTAGGAATTCCCTTTTGTAATGTGTAATCTGCTGTTAAAGTCATACTCTGAGTGGAAATTTTGGATTGTAGTTGTTTCTATAAGTTCTTTGACTACATTTTCAAATCTCCTTGGACACTTTTTATGATTTCTAGTAAAGATAATTTCAAGCTTGTCTTTTATTTCTTTAAGCATAGTAAGAATAGTTGTTTTAGTGCTGTGTCTTTTAATTCATTCCTATATTTGAGGTCTTTGAGGGTTTGTTTCTATAGCCTCCTATTCTTAATTATGTTATCTTGTTTCATGGATCTTTGTTATTTTTTTTCTGTGTTATGGTCATTGCTCTTGAAAAAGGTATGGGTTTCTGTTGAAACCTAGGAATGATGTACCTTCTGCCAAATAAAATTTGTGTTTACATGTGTTCTGTGCCTACCATCAGTAACAGTGGCTCTGAAACTTGATTGCATGCGGAATCATCAGAGGAACTTAAAAAAAATCCTGATGCCCAAGCAGAACTATTGATTATTTTTTAAAAAATTTTATTAAGTTTTTTATTTTAAATCCAGTACAGCCAACATACAGTTAGTTTCAGGGGTACAATATAGTGATTCATCAGTTCTTTTTTTAATCAAGTTTTATTTTAATTCCAGTATACATACAGAGTTATATTAGTTTCAGATGTACTACACTACAGTATAGTGATTCAGCAATTCTGTACATTAGTCAGTGCTTATCATGATGAGTGTACTCTTTTTTTTTTTAAAGATTATTTATTTATTTGACAGAGACAGTGAGAGAGGGAACACCAGCAAGGGGGAGTGGAAGAGGGAGAAGCAGCCTTCCCGCCCGAGCAGGGAGCCCAACATTGGGCTCGATCCCAGGACCCTGGGATCATGACCTGAGCCGAAGGCAGACGCTCAACGTCTGAGCCACCCAGGTGCTCCGATGAGTGTACTCTTTAATCCCCATCACGTGTTTCACCCATTCCCCCATCCACCTCCCCTCTGGAAACCATCAGTTTGTTTTCTATACTTCAGAGTCTGTTTCTTGGTTTGTTTCTCTCTCTTTTTTCCCCTTTGTTTGTTTTGTTTCTTAACTTCCACATGAGTGAAATTATATGGTATTTGTCTTTCTCTGACTGACTTATTTCACTCAGCATAATACTCTGCCTCCATCCACATTGTTGCAAATGGCAAGATTTCATTCTTATTCATGGCTGAATAATATTCTGTTGTATCTGTGTACCACATCTTCTTTATCCATTCAGCTCTCGGTGCACACTGGGCTGCTCCCATAATAGTGTTGCAATAAACATAGAGGTGCATATATCCTGTTGAATTAGCATTTTTGTATTCTTTGGATAAATATCCAGTAGTGCAATTACTGGGTCATAGCATAGGACTATAGACAATTTAAATCAGAATCTGGAGAAGTGCAGTCCAGGCATCAGTAGTTCTTAAAAAAAGATTTATTTATTTTAGAGAGAGAGAGGGGACATGAGTGGAGGGCTGAGTGCCGAGCCTGACATGGGGCTCGATCTCAACGACCCTGTGATCAAGACTTGACAGGACCTTTAACCCCCTTACCTGAGATATCACTTGGTATTTTCAATTTATTAGCATATCAAGGATACCATAGTATAAATAAGGTTGGTTCTTAACTTTGTTCCCTACAGCTTCAGCTTCTTGTATCTGCCAAGTCACTTTACCCCACTTAGTAATCTTTTTAGCATCCAAAATTTTGTTGCATGTATCTCTTCTTGTATTCCCTTTGTCCTGATAGGGCTATGTTTTCCAAAAATGTGTATATACTCTCCTTTTGTGGACTTTCTTGAGGGACTAGAGGAACCGAGTTAAGTGCACGTGTGAGGTCTCTTGTGTTTAACAAGAAGTCTCCTCATGTGCTTTTTAACATACTCCATCGTGGCTTCCATCATCATGCCTCTCTCTGACTCACCTGGAATAAATCATCTGATTTTAGGTGTTCACAGGATTATTTTGGGTCCCTCAGATAATGCAGGATAATCTCCCCATTTCAAGGTCCTTAACTTAATCACATTTGCAAAGCTTCTTTTGCATGTAAGGTAACATTTTCACAGTTTCTTAGGATTTGCATGTGAACATCTTTGCAAGCCATTATTATGCCTGCCTACACCCACAGTAACATGATCTCTACTGGTTCCTGAACATAATTGGGTTGGGCTAATTCATTAATTCTCATATCTTTGTATTCCTGCTGTTCTCTCTGGGTTCAGTTGACATATGATAACTTTCTTCTAATGTCAAGAAAATAACAAAGATGAGGAATACAGGGTTATAAAGGATTTTGAGAGAGTATTTAATTCATCTACCTCTGACTTATGAATCATATGCAAAGCACCTTTTACCTTATCCAGTTATTCATTCATTAATTATTTATACTATGAAAAAGGTAACAATGGTGAAAACTTAAAGTGCTTTTTGACTTTTTATGGTGTTCCCCATGACAGTGTTGGTTTTATCATGTTGATTTTCTTCTGGGAAGTTTTCATGCTGATCTCTAAAGCATATCTGTAGGACCTGATGATTGAACTTGTAAGTGAAGAGATGAGTTATATTGAAGGTGGACCTTGCTATCTCATGTTGCAAGAGCCTCTGGCTACTGCTAATGCATTATAAAATTATAAATTGAAATTGGTTTGCTTTTATATTTCAGGGTCTTGGCATGTATTAGGATTAATCAACATATTACTTACATGTAAAATTTGTTTCTTTAATTGCATATTACGTTTAGTAGCAGTAGCAGAAATCACAATTTTATGTCCATAGATACCATCTTCCTTTTTCCCTTCTAGCTATCAAATGCCTCCTTCCCATATTGGGAAATAATGCATTGTATCATTTGTCAGTGTTATTTCCAGTCTGACTTTTCCTCTTTTTAAGTTCATTATTCTTTTAGATTCTTACTTAGCCGCTGTCTTCTACCCATTCTAGTTCACTATTTCTGGCACCATAATAATGGCCTCTGTCCTTTATAGGTGAAAAAAGGACAAAACCTATGTAAGTACCCATTGTGTTCTAAGTACTGGACCGTGTCCATTAATCTATCAGCATTTCCTAAGATGTGTTGGGCAGAATTAAGTCTGTTCACAGATATTCTGTAAAAACATGATTCATGGTCAGCTAAATTCAGGGAAGGCTGGATTAAATGACATTATACTGGTTTATTTAAAGGGAACTTTGGGGGGTGCCTGGGTGGCACAGCGGTTAAGCGTCTGCCTTCGGCTCAGGGCGTGATCCCGGCCTTATGGGATCGAGCCCCACATCAGGCTCCTCCGCTATGAGCCTGCTTCTTCCTCTCCCACTCCCCCTGCTTGTGTTCCCTCTTTCGCTGCCTGTCTCTATCTCTGTCAAATAAATAAATAAAATCTTAAAAAAAAAAAAAGGGAACTTTGGTAGAGTCTTTAACATCCAAATATACATTTTGATTTTCCCAAGAAAATATTTTTATTTGATCGTTTTAAGTGATAAATGTTCTTTAGAAGTTTGGGAAATACATATGATGTTATTAAACCTTCATAATTGCCCTTTCAGATAAGTATTAATTCTGTTTTTAAAGCTGAGTAAACTGAGGTTTAAAGAATTGTTAATTTTGTCAAGATCAAAGAACTATGAGGTGGAGTCTAGATGCAGACTCAGATTTGTTCTATATGAGAGCCCCCCTTTACTTTTCCTCTCCCTTGCTCCCTCCTTTCTTTCTTCTTTTCCTTTTACCCTTCCTTTTAAGATTATATTTGTCTGTTTATTTGATTATAAAATTAACATATATGTCCACTGAAGACTCTGGAAAACAAACAAAAGCATAATGAAGAAAATTAAAATTACTCATACCTCCCCTCCCTGAGATAATATGAGAATTTTAACATTTTAAATATTTTAAACACATGTGTAAGTTATATCTATATAGTGTGGTATTTTTTTTAAACAAAATCAAGATCATGCTTCACACATTTTTAAACCTGTACTGTCAATTAATGTGATAAAATAATCTTCTAAAATTCAATTTTTATTTATTTTTTTAAAAGATTTTTTATTTATTCACTTGAGAGAGAAAGACAGGGAGGGAGAGAGAGGGAGAGCGTGAGCAGGGGGGAGGGGTAGAGGAAGAGGGAGAAGCAGACTCCCCACTGAGCAGGGAGCAGATGCAGGCCTCGATCCTGGGACCCCAGGATCATGTCCTTAGCCGAAGGCAGACATTTATTTTATTTTATTTTTTAATTTTTATTATTTTTTTTGATTTTATTTATTTATTCGACAGAGATAGAGACAGCCAGCGAGAGAGGGAACACAAGCAGGGGGAGTGGGAGAGGAAGAAGCAGGCTCATAGCAGAGGAGCCTGATGTGGGGCTCGATCCCAGAATGCCGGGATCACGCCCTGAGCCGAAGGCAGACGCTTAACCGCTGTGCCACCCAGGCGCCCCGAAGGCAGACACTTAAACTGAGCCACCCAGGCGCCCCTAAAATTCAATTAAAATTTTTTTTAAGAAGATTTCATTTTTTAAATTAATTAATTAATTAATTAGAGAGAACAAGAAGGGGGAGCAGTAGCAGAAGGAGAGGGAGTTGTAGGCTCCCTGCTGAGCAGGGAACCCGATGTGGGGCTCAAACCCAGGACCCCGGGATCATGACCTGAGCCAAAGGCAGACGCTTAACCGACTCAGCCATCCAGGCTCCCCTAAAATTCAATTTTAATGGCTGCAGTTATCCAATGTTAGAGACAACAGATTTACTTAGCCAGATCTTTGTTGTTGGACATGTAGGTTGCAGCCGTTTTTTCGCTATTATAAATATCACTATTATGAATAGCTTACTTAGCACATTACATCTTTGCGTACTTGTCTGATTATTTCTTTGGAATTAACATACACTGTACCAGTAGTGTAGGAGGAAGCTTGCTCTGGCCGATATAGGCTCTTATGTATTTATTTTTCTTTCTTGACAATCTTATAAGTAAAACATGCTTTTATTATTTAATTCATTATACTTCTGTTATGCCCTTTTGGCTGTCATTAAGCTTCCCTCCCACCAGTAGGACTTGTGTCCTATGCAATTTTTCCATGGGTGAAGATTATTTTGCATCCAGCTTTCTTGCTGGTTTTGCCTTATGATATGAATTAGCCCATAACTGACAAATACAATCTGCATATGAAGACAAATAATCCCTATGGGTATTAAACCTATAGCCATGATTTACTTAGTTTCCTGTTCCAGTCTAGCAGTTTTCAACCCACAGTACACGTACCAGATGGCATTCAAATGTTGGAGACATACTGTGGGTGAGTGATGGACTTCATACAATTCATGACATGCTACATACTATTAAACTCCTTTTCTTCTGCTCTATCAAACATTTTTGAATACAAGTTAATGTGAGTAGAGTTACAATAGGACAACAACTCTAATTTATAACAGAACTAATAACTCACATCATTAAAATATTAGTAAGATTATTTGTCATGTATCTGTAATAGTATGTCATCTCTGCTTTAACAGAGAATAAAATCAACAAAGCTTTAAACAGTATAGAAGTTCGTTCATTTCTCAAATTAAAATCTCAGCAGTTATGGTAGCATTCTACCGAGAAGTCATCAAGGGCCCAGGCACCCTTCACACCCTTCATCTTTTTGCTCTGCCATTCTTAGAATGTTGACCTCTTCCATATGGTCCAAGGTGATTCTCCTAACATCTGAATTCCAGCCAGCAAGAAGGGTATAAAATGGCAAAGGAGACCCATTTCTTTGCTGTTAAGTACGTGACCCCAAAGCTGTAAACTTTACTTTTGCTCATGTTCATTTGACCAGAACGTAGACACATGGGACCACACCTAGCTACAGAGTAGCGTGGAAAATGTTTTAAACTGGGGAGGCTATGAGTCTGGGCTAAAGCAGGGGTTCTCTTATTATGAGAGAGAGAAGGGGGACAGTTAGACGTGCCTGTCATAGAGTTTCTCATGAGTGTATTGCTTCTGGGTACTTGATAGCACTGCCTTGATAAGCTCAGCCCCTCTGGATCAGTGATTACTGTAGCAGCCAGTGTGCTTCCCCTTCATCTCATACTGGCTGACTTGCATTCACAGTGGTCCCATGTCTAGATCGTTAACATATCAGTGAACTGAGCTGAAGATGGGAGACATGGTTTGAGACTCACCTCGTTCAGTCTTTAAATTGCTCTTTTCCTCACAGTTTGACTTCTAATGGGAATGTAATTTGTGCTGGGGTCCTGGCCTTAATGTCAATAAACCTAAATGATTAACTTACCATTTTTCTACACTGTTTACATAAGCAAAATAATGAGCTGAACTAATTGGAAAGTATTATGCCTTAGTTATTAGCATGTAGTGACTAAAGGGTATACTTATGAAGAGAATGTAAAAAGAAATAATTTTATCACGTGCCCTTAATGTATCCCTCCTTTTCACCCAAGAAAAAACAACGAAGTCAAAGGAATACATTTTAGCTTGAAAAATTCAAGGTGAAATTTTCTTGTTTGTGGTGGGGTATGAATTGTGGAAAGACTGGACAGCTACTCTGTATTTTTAGGAACCTGCCTTCACTGGCATTTTTTTCCCTTTTATTTTCCTGAATTTTTAATCATGGGACCTCTCAGTTACATAGAATCTGCTTCATTCATTTTTTTGTGTAGGGCTGGCTTTGAACCTGGTCTTATCATCATAGGAAAGTGAGGGGAAATTAGTCCTTGAACAGTCTTTAGTTATGACTCTTGTGATCCTGGTATGTTTGGGACCCACTGAGATCATGTGGAAATAAAAGATGCAAGTAAATTAACACTTAAATTAATGTATGTGTTCTAGGTGCACCATGATTTGTACTCAATTTGCGCTATTTGGAAGTAGATATGAATAACAAATGCTTCTGTATTCTGGAGCACAGCTCTCAAACTCAGTGTGATCTGCAGCTTCTTTATCTTCAAGGAGCATAACAGGCTAAATCAAGATAGCAATTATTAAACTCACCCCCACCCCATATCTTATCCTTTTGCTAAATCTTCATTTTAGAGAAATATGGATCTTTCTCTTATTTGTCTAGGGGAATCTAGCCGGAGAAAGGCAATTTCCCACCTTCTGCTGATTTCCTAATACTCTTGGAGCTTTGGCCAGCTGGAGACCTTGATGACTTTTGACCTTCAGGCCTAGCCTCTCAGTCATTGTAAACAGGAGTTCCAGACCTGATCCTTATCCCCATCAGAGGGCATTCGGAATTAACCTGTGTTTGTTCCCAGTTTCGGACCTTCTTGGGACCAGGTTCAGGGCATCAGCTAAGGTGTGTATCCCAGTATTCCACATGGATGCACCCTCTTAATTCCTGGTTTCCATTCCAGTTCCTCTTAGGGGCTGAGCTTTACCCTGAATCTTGGGCTGCTTAGTTAGGGAATTGAAGACCTGCCTGAAACCCACCTCTGCCTATCTCTCTCTGCCCTGTGGCTATAGATGTGATCTGTGTTTTGCTTAAACCCAGGCTTAACCACCCTTCTCTTGGGCCAGGAAGATGCTACATGCCAGACTCTACCCACCATATTGAACCCCTTGGTTATTGTGCTTATATGGGTAAAGGCTTCCTTGTTTTTTAATTTTTTTTATTATGTTATGTTAGTCACCATACGGTACATCATTAGTTTTTGATGTAGTGTTCCATGATTCACTGTGTATAATATCCAGTGCTCCTTGGAATATGTGCCCTCCTTACTACCCATCACCAGGCTAATGCATCCCCACCCTCCTCCCCTCTGAAACCCTCAGTTTGTTTCCCAGAGTCCATAGTCTCTTATGGTTTGTCTCCCCTTCTGATTCCCCCCCCTTCATTTTCCCCTTCCTTCTCCTAATGTCCTCCATGCTATTCTTTATGTTCCACAAATAAGTGAAACCATATGATAATTGTCTTTCTCTGCTTGACTTATTTCACTTAACATAATCTCCTCCAGTTCCATCCATGTTGATACAAATGTTGGGTAATCATCCTTTCTGATGGCTGAGTAATATTCCATTGCATATATGGACCACATCTTCTTTATCCATTTGTCTGTTGAAGGGCATCTCGGCTCCTTCCACAGTTTGGTTATTGTGGACATTGCTGCTATGAACATTAGGGTGTATGTGGCCCTTTTCTTCACTACATCTGTATCTTTGGGGTAAATACCTAGTAGTGCAATTGCTGGGTCATAGGGTAGCTCTATTTGGAACTTTTTGAGGAACCTCATACTGTTTTCCAGAGTGGCTGTAACAATTTGCATTCCCACCAGCAGTGTAAGAGGGTTCTCCTTTCTCCACATCCTCTCCAACATTTGTTGTTTCCTGCCTTGTCAGTTTTTGCCATTCTAACTGGTGTAAGGTGGTATCTCAAGGTGGTTTTGATTTGAATTTTCCTGATGGTTAATGATGTTGAACATTTTTTCATGTGTCTGTTTTATGTGTCCATTTGTATGTCTTTGGAAAACTCAGCATCCAAAAAACAAATAATCAAGTCAAAAAATGGACAGAAGATAAAGGCCTCTTTGGACTGTGACAGCTGAGCTATAGGTCACACTTTGGAGGACCAGCCCTCTTAGGCCCCGCCTAATCCTAGTTTACTTCACTTTCCCTGATGAATGGTCATTGACCTAGCATGCTTTGCAGCTTCCCTGAATGAGACAAGACACATTATCTTTTCAACCTATTCTGTTCTAAACTTCCGGAGTTCATTTTCCTCTACTAATCTTATAATATGCTTTGATTGGGAAAACATCTCACATGTTTGAACACTCTACTGTATCAGTGTGGTCAACAGTCACAAACAAATCTCAAATGTACGTTTATTTTTTCAAATGCATGATGAATTTGAAGACATTGTCAATTGGAAATCATGTTTTCTTTTGTAGGGAAAATGGGAAAATTTTTTTTCATGTAGCTTTAGGCATAAATTTAAAATTTTATAGTACCTCCTTTCTCATAATAGAGTTAATTAAAATGTTAATTTGGTGAAATATGAACCCTGAAAATAATTACCTTAATACTCATATACTCACAAATTCTCATATTTGTAATGCACTCTTATTCCAGTGACATGTATTCTGACTAGCATAGCAGCTCAGATATGGACCTATAGATCTGAGTTTTGCCAAGAATGTTTTCATAATGGAAAGTACTGGGAATTAAAAGAAGAAATTAATATTTTCATATATAATCTTGTTCATCATAAGGTGACTTTCTTCTTTTTAAATTCAGAGCCATATTTATGTCCAACAACATCAACTTGTAGCCAGCAAATATTTATTAAGCACTTGCTGTTTGTGGGCACTGTTCTAGGTGTTGGTGATCAGCAGTGAATAAAACAAAGCCTCTACCCTCATGTAAAATTCCTGTGATGAGGAAATTACGGCATTGGTTGGGGGGTTAGCAAAAGAGAAACTAGGCATAGCACACTTCTTTTCTACCTGTCTTCTTAACCAGTGGCTTTGGATGGGATATGCTGCAATAAGAATGTCCTCCGTGTTGGCTTATTTCACTTTGCATAATGTCCTCCAGGTCTATCCATGATGCCAGAAATGGTAGAATTTCCTTATTTAAAAAATTTTTTGTATTTGAGTATAGTTGACAATGTTATTAGTTTCAGGTGTGCAACATAATGATTCAGTTTCTCTCTATGTTATGCTGTGCTCACCACAAGTATAGCTACCATCTGTTACCATAAAGTGCTACTGCAGGGGCGCCTGTCTGGCTCAGTCAGTTAAACGTCTGCCCTGGGCTCAGGTCGTGATCCCAGGGTCCTGGGATCGAATCCTGCCTCGGGCTCCCTGTTCCATGGAGAGTGTGCTTCTATTCCCTCTGTGCTCACATGCTCACGTGCTCTCTCAAGTAAGTAAATAAAATCTTTGAAAAAATAAAGGCAATAATATTAAGAATGAATTTTAAAGATGCTATTACAATATCATTAGCTATATATTCCCTATGCTGTGTCTTTTATTCTCATGACTTATTCAGTCCATAACTGGAAGCCTGTATGTCCCACTTGTCTTCACCCATTTTGCCCATCCCTTACCCCTCTGCCCTTTGGCAACCCTCAATTTGTTCTCTGTATTTGCATTATTTGTTCTCTCCTTTTTGTTTATTCATTTGTTTTGTTTTTTATTTTATTTTTTTAAGATTTTATTTATTTATTTGACAGAGATAGAGACAGCCAGCGAGAGAGGGAACACAAGCAGGGGGAGTGGGGGAGGAAGAAGCAGGCTCATAGCGGAGGAGCCCGATGTGGGGCTCGATCCCATAATGCTGGGATCACGCCCTGAGCCGAAGGCAGACACTTAACCGCTGTGCCACCCAGGCGCCCCTGTTTTGTTTTTTAGATTCCACAGATGAGTTAGAATTTATTTATTTAAGACTGAATAATACAAATACTGTATGGTCTCACTTATCTGTGGAATCTAAAATAGTCAAACTCATAGAAGGAGAGAGTAGAATGGTGCTTGCCAGGGGTTGAGGGGAGAGGGAACTGGGGAGATGTTGGACAGAGGGTGCAAAATTTAAGTTATGCAAGATAAATAAGTTCTGGATATCTACTATATAGCACAGTGCCTATATCTAACAATACTGCATTATATACTTCAAATTTTCTGAAAGGGTAGAGGCTGTGTTAAGTGTTCGTACCACAAAAAGATAATAAAAGGGGTGTGAGGAAACTTTGGAAGGTGATGGATATGTCTATGGCCTTGGCTGTGGTGATGGTTTCATGGCTATATACTTATCTCCACACTCTATATGAAACATGTATAGCTTTTTATGTGTAAATCATACCTCAGTAAAGTGTTTTTTAAAGAAGAATGTCTTAGTCTGGGTTTTCCCAGAAGCAGACCTCAAGGCGAAGACTCAAGGACAAGTAGTTTTTCTGGTGGTGAGGAGAACATTGGTAGGGGAGTAGCGAAGTGAAACAGGTAAGAGAAGGCAGCCCAAAAAGCCGGTACTCTGGATGATGAGTTTTCATGCGAAAACTCTAGGAAACACAGTTTACCTCCTGAGGGACAAGGGAACTGGGATGTTTATATACTTAGTCATTGGTCTGAGCCCTCAGGGAGTTGGGTTGATGCCAAGTCTAGCCTGTTGTTAGAGCAGCAAGGTGGACTTTGGTGGTCTGAAGAAGCCCTTAGGCACAGGCATAGAGGTTCTGGAAATTGGAAAACTGGGTGGCATTCAGTGAGTTGGTAAGGATTAAGGTAAGAGAATATGGGCTGGGCCACACAGATGTGGAGGGAAAGCTGTCTTTCCATAATAAATGAAAGCACTCTTGCTACTTCAAAGATGGAGCTGATGCCTGGAAGGAGCAAACTGAAGTAACCGTTAAGATTTTGTTAGAGGTGTAGTAAGATAGAAAGACATGGCACAATGGGTTGGTTTTAGCACTAGAATTTTCTCATGCTGTAGGTAAACAGGCTTCATAGGAGATGGTACCTTCCGGTGGAGACACTAGATGGTGCCGTTCTCTAAGTAGAAATCTACAACTAGGTTTTTTTTTGTTTTTTTGTTTTTTTTTTTTTTTTAATGCTGATCTATTATTACAGTTTAGCACACAATTTTAAATCAGTTGGACTTCAATCAATCAAAAGTATTTACTGAACACCCATTAAGTACCAGAGTTGTGCCTGAAATAGAAAGGAAAGTAGTATTCAGAAGAGAGAGGCGGCAAAGCACAAAACCCAAGCAGCAGCTTTCCAATTTAAATCAGCCTGGATTTTTCCTTTTTTTAGAGAACCTTTAGAGAATTTATGGAGCATAAGAATTTTATTTTATTGTGAAAGAACTTTGTATTAATGGAATAATATTTAGTATCAGTTTTTGACTATATTGTTTCTTGAATATTACATATTTGGTTACTGATGAACTATATTTGCTTTTTGACTTTACGATAAAATTAAAAACCTTGTTCTCCATAAAATACTATTTTAATATCCTTCTCAAATATACCTCGTCCATGAACCTTTTCCTATAAATCCCACTAGCTGTAATTACTCCAAACTTCTTTTATTACCCTGAGTACCCCTAGGGAGTTTTTATAGCAGTGCTTCTTAAACTTTCATGTCCATAACAGGTACCTGGGGATCTGGTTAAAAAGCAGATTCGGAGTTCATGGTCTGGGGTACAGCCTGATAGCTTGCATTTCTAATAATCTCCCAGATGATGCTGATGCTGCCGCTCCACAGACCACACTCTGGAGTAGATTTTGTTCTTGTAAATATGGTCATTGAATGAGATTTGCCGCAGTTAAAAACATGTTTTAATTTCCTGTAGGAGAAGCTCTTTCTCCCTCTGCGACTCTCCGTCTCTTCCTCTTCAACCTTTTTTACCCCATCCCCATCATGTTCTTCCAATTGACCGTACATTGCATACACTAGTGACTCAGTAGAGGTCAATGTTTAAGAAAATAACTGTTTCCTCCTAAAACATGGAGTGTTGCATAGTTTCCATTTGTCCTCCAGAGCCATTCTCCTTTTGTCTTTACACTGCTGTCTGCCCTGAGATCCTGGCCTGTATGTTCTCTGGCTTCCAGGTAGGTTCAGTCTATGGGGGAACCGAGGAGAAAGTCTGAGAGAGAGAGAAAGATCAGATATTTATCTCCTGGCTCCCTTGCTGCAAGGTCACCTTGGGCTGGCTGAGAACTTCTACTTCCTTCACGCAACTCTTTCCTTTTAGGTTCTGGAAATTGCTTTCTTCCCTACTCTCTTGGGGCCTAGGGGAAGTAACTGCCCCTATAGTATTAGTCCTGGGTTTCTTGTGGTTCCTCTACATCTTACCCACACATTTTTTAAAAAGTTCCTTTTTAAATAAGTCCTACTCAAATAAACCTAATTTAAGTGTACCAACCCATTGGGACCCTGACTGAAACACTTGGTTACCACTCATTTTGGAAATATATTGAGTGAGCTGTGGGAAAACCTAAACAGAACTTAAGCCAAATAGAAAAGGCTCGATTTTGACAAATATTTAGTTTACAATTTCATGGACATGTCAGTATTGCATGACATTATCACTCTTTTGGGGCAATGAATGAAAGTTGGCTTAGGTTTTCCATGATCTCCGTGGTATTTTAAATATTCAGACAAATACTTTTTTTTTCTCTGGTCAATATGGGTCAGAGTCTAAGTTAGATGGAGCTGAGCAGGGGGTTCCTGGCTTGTTAGAGATCTTCCAGCCTGCTGGTCTCATTGCAACTGATCATGACAGACTACAGAAGTGATAAATTTAAGTTAGCCTGAAGAACAACAGTGGTAATTTTCTCTTTTTGACTTACCTTCTATCTGAACAGATTAGCCTTGCTCTTCTCTCATCTGAGTCCATTCGATATCTGCGTACATATCTCTGAGTATTTACTAAAAAAAGAGAGCTTTCTTGGTCTGATTGCAGGAGATCTCACTTTTTGTAAAATGTATCCATCACCGTATTTAATTTGCACCTATTAAAATGTCAAAGAATGATCCATCATGAATTTGACCTGGAATATTCCAGGGTGATAAAGTTTTTAGTCCTCTTAAATGTGGCAGGGATTTTCTTCTTGGCTGTGTTGGCTCCTTCTCCATTAGGCTCTAACACTTGAGGCTGCAAATTCATTCTTCTCCTAAATAAATGGTCATGGTGTTTACCAGAATTTTATTACTATGGCAGAGACCTCATCATTGGGATTTTTTTTAATGGGTAAATTTCATGGCCTGTTTTCAAGGTTATTAGTCAGAGCACCAGATATGTAACAAGGTTTTATTTTTCTTTTATAGTTATTGTCACAATAGATGCCATCATAGCAGTTTCTGTTGCTCAAATTATCATGGCTAGCAGGAACTTTTTCATTTGAGACAATTAGGAAATCTAGTTTGGAATGTTTAGAAAAATAAACAACCATTGATGGCTCACTAATTGATTTCTTCTCTGCTTTAATCATTCATCCATTCACCATCTGGTGATTGAGAATGATTGCTAAGTATATAGATAGGAACAATAAATAATCTGTTTTTTCACAGCGCTCACCTCTTAGATGAGTAGCTTCTATATACAAATTAATTATTATTTATTTTACAATGAGAAGTATATTAGGTACATGACACAGAGGAAGGAGGGAATAACTTGACTATGAGGAGAAGGGTTGGTTCAGAGAATTTCATACAGTAGTTGACATCTGAGTGAGATTTTGAAGGTTGAATAGGAGATAAAGAGGTGGCAAGTAGGTAGAAGCCAATTTATAAAAAGTCTTATACCTCCTGCTAAGGAAGTTGGTTTTTATCCTGTAGACAATGAAAGCGTTTAGAGGATTTTGCTTAGGGAAGAGATAGGATCAAGTTCGCATTTTGTAAACACCTTTTCTGCAGGCCTGTACGGGATGCCCTGGAGGGGAGAGGTGGGGTTGCGTGTTGATGAGGCTGAAGGTAGGGAAAGTAACTAGTTGCTACGGGAAGGAGCCCACACAAGAGCTAAAACAGCCTGAACTAAGGCTGTAGTAGTGAGAATAAAGAGAAAGAGGCATATTCAAGAGATAAATAGGAAGTAGAATTGGCAAGGCTTAATGTCTGAGAAATTATGGCTAAGATATGGAGTATACAAAAGAGAATATGTTGGGAAAAGGAATAGTTTGAAAGGATGAATTTACTTTTGGATTCTTTAAGGCTGTGGCACTCTTGACAGTTAAACTACTAGATAACCCTGGAGCTCAGAAAATTAAGTCTGGAGTAGAGACACATGTTTGGAAATCAGGGAGTAGCTAAAACCAGAGGAGTAGATGGGATGTTTGAGGGGTTGAGTGCAGAGCTGAGCTGTCCAAACTGGTTTTCTGTCTTGATACTTCTGTGTGTGTGTGTGTGTGTGTGTGTGTGTGTGCACGCGCAACACTCTGATCTAATGTTGCTAATGACAGGATGGTTTCCATCAGGATGGGGAGTGGGAGGGACGTGCTCTAAGCTAAAAATCACTAGAAGAGGGACTGAGAAATTGCTTTATGAGTATAGGAAAAGAATGAAGAGAAAGTAAAGTCCCAACATTCAAGAAAAGAAAGTTTTAAGAAAGCAAAACTCAGTCGCATTAATGGAATAGATTCGTTTAAATTTTTAAAAATAGAGAGATTTTTAATTTTTTAAAAAATGTGCAGTGATAATCATACTTAAGCAGAGGTCTCATTTTAGCATGGAACATGCGTGACTCTGAAGTCAGAAACGATTGAGAAAGACCCCCCCAAGCATCAGAAATGGTTGTCACAGACTGCTTTGCTAAAACTGTGTGTCTTTGTTAGGCTAATCTTTAGTTCATTTTGAGCCATTTTTGTTATTTTTAATTTCAGCAAGAAGTATTTTGAACATGTATTTAAAATTATTTTCTTCAGTATCTGCCTAATCATTGTTCCTTCTATTCTAAAAATTTTTTCTCTGGTAAAATCAGGGATAGAAAGCCTGCTTTCCTAGAAACAGAATGATATACTCAAACTGCTGAGAGTTTTATTAGAATGCAGGGTCCAAACATGGGTATGATAGTAGAGTTCCTTCCATCCATCCTGTGACTAACATTTGGTGGATCCAACTTGCAAAACCTGCTCCATGAGGGCCTGAGAGTGCAACATGCAAGCTCCATGCTGCTCCTAGTTTTGCTACTGTTAATCAGATGGATTACATTCTCTAGCAATGGGGATGTCAACCTGTGCTGTACTGGAATCAGCAGAGAGAGTAAAAGGAGTTAGGTCAGTAAAGAGCTTCACAAAAATGTTAGAGGAAACATG
The DNA here is from genome assembly GCF_024610735.1 of Ursus americanus. Classification (NCBI taxonomy): domain Eukaryota; kingdom Metazoa; phylum Chordata; class Mammalia; order Carnivora; family Ursidae; genus Ursus; species Ursus americanus. Next base: position 103,812,729 of record NC_142164.1, read on the forward strand.
TGCTTGTACATATATATACCTATGTTTATGTCTGGTTCAGTCCTCTGAAGCCAGGCTGGGAAGGTAAGTCCCCTTCTCTTGCATGCTTCTGTGGGGAGGTTCTGGGATCCTGCCAAAGGTTCTGTCACTGAGCTGTATGCCCAGGCTGGATGTGAAAGCTTGGTAGGGTTTGGGTATGAAAGCAGGAAGACCATGACTTGAAAAGTAAATGGAATTGGATGGGAAGAGCTGAAAACAAGCTCAAAAAACAATGGAAATACCCAGATCTGGATAGCAATTATTGAGATGAGACCCGAAGGGAGCTAATGCCTACCTCCTAGAAGTAGGTAGTGGCTGGGTGGTTAAAAGCCCACTAAGAGAGTACATCCTGCTAAGAAAGTTAGATTTTTATCCTGAAGGCAGTGGGAAGCCATCTGCTATCTCAGATCTTTGGTTTAAATATGGCATAGGATATCCTGAGATTTCTGTGCATTTCTTCTACATGAATGATTTTCATTCAGGTTTATTGAGATATAATTTACATAAATAAAACTCACTCTTTTTAGTGTATAATTCCGTATATGTTGACAAACACATACAGTCGTGTAACAACCACCATAAATTATAGAATAGTTACATAGCCCACAGAATTCCCTTGTGGCCATTTGTAGCCAACTTTTCCCTCCACCCCAGGCTCTGGCAACTACTGGTCTGTTTTCTGTCCCTGTAGTTTTGCCATTTTGGCACAGCCATTATGGAAAACAGTTTGGCAGTTTCTTCTAAAGTTAAATATACACTTACCATATGACTCAGCAATCCCACTCTTAAGTATTTACCCTGAAGAAATCAAAATGTATGTTAACATAAAACTTGTATGTGAATGTTTATAGCAGCAGTATTCATAATTGCCTCAAACTGAAAACAATTCAAATGTCCTTCAGTAGGGGAATGGATAAACAAACTGGTACATCCATAAAATGGAATACTACTTGGCAATAAAAACCAGTTTACTATGGATATAGGCACAATGTGAGTGAATCTCAAATACATTATGTGAAGTGAAGAAGGCCTCACAAGGTTACATACTGTGTGATCCACAGTGACTGTACCATTTTGCATCCCCACCAGCAAAGTGTGAGAATTCTAGTTACTTTACATCCTTGCCAGCACTTGGTAGGGTTCGTTTTCTTAATTTTAACTATTGTAATGATGTGTAATGTTATTTCATTATGGTTTTGATTTGCATTTTCCTAATGACTAATGATGTGGAACATCTTTTCATGTTTATTCATTATCCATATATATTTTCCGTAAAGTGTTTTCAGATCATTTGCCCAATTTTTTTAATCGGGTTGTTTGTTTGTTTTTTTGGTTGAGTTTTGACAGTTCTTTATGTATTTTGGAGACAAGTCCTATATCAGATATATGTTTTGCAAACATTTTCTCCCATTCCATGGCCTTGTTGGTTCATTACTTTAGTGTTTTTGGCAGAGTAGAAGTTTTTAATTTTGATGAAGTGCAATTTGTTGTTTTTTTCCTCTTTTAAATGTCCTGATATTGGGATTCTATGTGAGAACACTTTCCCTAACTCAAGGCCACAAAGACTTTCTCCTATATTTTCTTTTAGAATATTTACGTGGGTCTGTTTCTGGACTCTGTTCTGTTCCATTGATCTATGTGCTTATCCTTTTGCTAGTAGCACACTGTGTTGATTTTTTATAGTAAGTTAACTGATTAACTAATCAGGTAGTGTGAGTCCTCCAACTTGGTTCTTTTTCAAAACTATTTTGGCCATTCTTAACTTGATTCTATGTGCAGAGATCATTCTTCCAAATAAGGTCACATTCACAGGTTCTAGGTTAGACATGAAGTTTAGGGGGCCACTATGTAACCCAGTATACATATGCCACTATTAAAAAGCAGGCTGTATATAGTCGTGCATATATGCAACCATTAAAAAGGATATATTTATATCCTTCTGAAACATGCTTTTTAATGGCTACATTTTTTTCATCCTTTGGTTAACTGAGTTATTTTTTAAATTTTAGTCATCTAGGCTATTACTACTGAATTTCTATTTGAACTAACACTGTAGTAAATATTCTTATATATAAATCTTTGTGTGTATCTCCAAAAAGTTCTTTGCCACAAATTCCTAATTGTGGAATTGGGTATCAGTTCTATTACTTTTAATCTAATCTTTTATAAGATACTTTGTGTAAAAGCATTTTGGCAAAGAAACTCCAGATAACTTCCTGTTCCAAGGCTAGAATTCTAGGTAATGCCATCTTTTGTGTTTGAATTTAAAAATTTTTCTAGATTTCCCCCTAAAAGGGAAGTAGCTCGCTGAAATGAACAAACACATACAAATACACAAACACCCTTTTGTATATTTGGCAAACACCTAACTGGCTCCCTGTAGGCCTCTTATATGGTTATGCTTAAAACTTATGCAAGGAAAAGTAATCAAAATCACATTTCATTATATTAGCAAAACATCAGTCAACCACAAACAGTTCAATGAGGTATGTGCTGTTTGTTTCTCCAGTATGGACCTCTTGTCAATGCAGAGAAGGCCTTTGTGAAATCATTTTTTGTTATATTGTCAAAATATGATTTGGATGTCATAGTACTGTGGTATCTATGAGGTGTTTTTGATTGCTTATGGAATAGCAGCTCTTGGTTGAAATGGAGTCATTGCTAAGGGTCAAGCTTTGTCATTTATTTGGAAAGAAAGTTTGTTGCTATTGAAATTCCTCCTGTGCAACTTGGGACAAATACATAGGAAATGCTTGTAACTTATTCTGATGCCAAGCTAACTACATGCTTAGTTTGCATGTAACAGTCATTTTGGATAAGCCAGTTTAGTTACTTGAGTATAATTTTTATGAAAATGTAAGAAAAACTCACTAACTTTTACACTAATTTCTGGGCTTTGGCATGGATAAGGCTTTCTGGTGGTTCAGTTGCTTGGAAGAAATGATGTCTTTAAAATCTAATGACTGAATTATAGGAAAGTCATAATGTGGTATCATTGTTGCTCCCAAAGGCCCTGTTTTCTTTTAAAGCCAAATGTCATGACCAACAGCTTTATAATTACTTTTAAAACATTGCTGGCTGAGACTGGAAAAAAATTGGCTTCATGGAGCTTGCATTGGTTTTAAAAATCCACACTGGTTTAAAATTTATAGACAAGCAATGGCCTGAAGCAAATATGGTCAAATATACCCTATGAACAGATTTTGGTATCAGGGTTATTCTGGCCTTATAAACCAAATTGGAAAGTTTCTTTTTTTTAGGTTTTCTGAAAGACTTTGTGTAAGATTGCCATAATTTTTTCTTTTTAAAAATTTTTAAATTTAAATTAAATTTAATTAACATATAGTGTATTACTAGTTTCAGAGGTAGAGTTCAGCGATTCATCAGTTGCATGTAACACCCAGTGCTCATTCCATCAAGTGCCCTCCTTAAAACCCATCACCCAATTACCCCATCCCCCCACCTACCTCTCCTCCGGCAACCTATAGTTTCCTATAGTTAGGAGTCTCTTACAAGCTGTCTCCCTCTCTGTTTTTGTCTCATTTTCTTTTTCCTTCCCTTCCACTATGTTCATCTGTTTTGTTTCTTAAATTCCATGCATGAGTGAAATCATATAATACTTGTCTTTCTCTGACTGACTTATTTCACTTAGTATAATACCCTCTAGCTCCATGCATGTTGTTGCAAATGGCAAGATTTCATTCTTTTTTGATGGCTAATATTCCAGTGTGTGTGTGTGTGTGTGTGTGTGTGTGTGTGTATACCACATCTTCTTTATCCTTTCATCTGTCAGCTGTAATTCTTTATTAAATGTTTGATAGGATTCACAGATAAAGCCAAACTAGCCTTCAGTTTTCATTGTAGGAAAGTTTATAATTTCTTTAAAAGACATAAAGCTATTCAGATTTTCAATTTCTTCAGTCAGTTTTTATAAACTATACATTTTATTATTTTGTTTTTCAAGGAATTTTGTTGATCTATGTTGTAAAATTTATTGGTATTAAGTTGTTCAAATACTTTCTTATTGTCCTTCTAATACCTGTAGTATTTGTAATGATAGTCTCGCTTTCATTCCTGGTATTGGTAATTTATGCTTTCTCTTTTTTCCTACATCAGCCCAGCTAGAAGTTTATCAATTTTGTTAATCATTTAGACAGACATTTTTTTAACCTTTGTTTTTCTGTTTTTTAATTGATTTCCTTTTATATTTTTATTAGTTTCTGTCTTCAACTTCAGATTTTATTTATGTATTTTAGGGAGAGAGAGAGAGAGAGCGCGAGTAAGAGCGAGTGCCCGAGCAGGGGGCAAGCAGAGGGCAAGCAGAGGGGGAGAAGGAGAGGGTAAGGGAGAGGGAGACAATCTCCAGCAGACTCCATGCTGAGCAAATGTGGGCTGATCCCAGGACCCTGAGAGCATGACCTGAACTGAAATCAAGAGTTGGAGCCACCCAGGCACCCCTTAAGTTGGATTTTGTTTCTCCCTTTTAAATTCTAGCTTCTTAAGATGGAAGCTTTCTTTTTTCCTAATATAAGCATTTTAAAGCTGTAAGTTTCCCACTAAATACTACTTTAGATAAAACCCACAAATTTTGATATGGTTTATTTTCATTGTATAGTTCAAAATATTTTCTAATTTTTTTTGTGATTTCTTCTTTGACCCATGGCTTCTTTAGAAAATATGGTTTAATTTCCAAATATTTGCAGATTCTCTAGTATTTCTTTGTTATTGATTTTTAAGTAAATTCTCTTCTGGTCAGTAAATAAATTGTTTGATTTCTATCTTTCTAAGTGTATTGAGACTTTCTAGCTATTACCTGTGCACATGAAAAGAATTGTTTTTTTGCATTTGTTGGCTGCAGTGTTCTATAAATGTTAATTAGGTCAAGTTGGTTGAAGTATTGTTCAGGTCTTCTATGCCTTTACTTATTTTTTTCATCATTCATTAATTGGGTTGGGGGAGAGAGAGAGGGAGGGGGAAGAAGGGAGAGAGAGGGAGGGGGGAACTATTAAAATGGCAGCTATGAGTTGTCTATTTGTACTTTCCGTTTGGCCAATTTTTGCTTCATATATTTTGAAGCTCTGTTATTAGGTATGTACCAATTTAAAATTGGGTCTCCTTGATGAATGTCCTTTTTATCATTGTGAAATGAACCTTTTTATCTTTAGCAAAACTTGTTTTAAAATCCACTTCGATTTTAATATAGCTTAGTGTTTGTGTGGTATGTCTTTTTCTGTCCCTTTCCTTTTATACTATTTGTATCTTTATATTTAAAGGTGTCTCTTAATATACACAACTAATGAATCATCGAGCCTTACATCGAAAACCGGGGATGTACTGTATGGTGACTAACATAATATAATAAAAAATCATTATTAATAAAAAAAAAAAATAAAGGTGTCTCTTAAAATACCATATAGGTGGATTTTGCTTTTTTTAAAAAAAAAATCTAGGGGTGCCTGTCTCAGTTGTTAAGCATCTGCCTTCGGCTCAGGGTGTGATCCCAGGGTCCTAGGATTGAGCCCCACATCAGACTCCCTCTTCTATTGGGAGCCTGCTTCTTCCTCTCCCACTCCCCCTGCTTGTGTACCCTCTCTTGCTGGCTGTCTCTCTGTCTGTCAAATAAATAAATAAAATCTTAAAAAAAAAATAAAATAAAATCTAGTCTGACAACCTCTGTTCTTTAATTAGAGTGATTTGTTCATTTTTATTTAATGTATTTAAAAAAACAGTTGGCTTTAACTTTACCATCTTGATGTTTGTAAGGGGAAATCCCTAATTTGTAGCATTTTCTGATTTCCACTTATAAATATGCCCACTATGGCCCATTTCAAGTTACCAACATGACAGCAAATTAGAGATGCCCATTTGGTTCTCAGAGTTGGTATAAACTGGCTTCAGCACAATGCTACATGGAATTTAGTGGGGGGGAAATAAGGTTGTCGACAAATACCCATAATACATGATAAAATAGAATTGTTAAAAGAAATGGATAAATTAAAAGTTACGAAAATTTAAAGGAAGATACTACCTTTTCCTGGATGTTTTAATGTATTTGCACATGGGTGGGGTCAGTGTGGATTCTAGGACTAGTCTTCAACTTGCTAAAGGTTTTTAATTTACCCTGAACAAAGGGAAATTGACATTTTATACAGAGTGGTCAAGCTAGGGTTCTGTGAGAAAGTGGCATTTTAGCAGAGACCTGAAGGAAGTGAGGGAGCAAGTCATGCAAGTGTCTTCTGGAGGACCATTCAAAGAAGCAGGTGTAGGGCATTTGGAAGTTGATTTTCAATAATAGTATTACTTAGGATATTTCTGGACATTTGTATTTGGGAATTCAGAATGGCATAAATGCATTATAAGAAAATGCATTATCTCACATCTTTTTTTTTTTTAGATTTTATTTATTTATTTGACAGAGATAGAGACAGCCAGCGAGAGAGGGAACACAAGCAGGGGGAGTGGGAGAGGAAGAAGCAGGCTCATAGCGGAGGAGCCTGATGTGGGGCTTGATCCCATAACACTGGGATCACGCCCTGAGCCGAAGGCAGACGCTTAACCGCTGTGCCACCCAGGCGCCCCCATTATCTCACATCTTTTTTTTTTTTGATGTTTTCAGATTCTTACTTTATCAAAGACATTTATTAATTAAGTTAGAGTCTTGGAGTATGTTATCTACATTATGGATTGAGACATGCAACTTGGATAAAACATTAGATTTTTTTTAATGATTTTTTATTATATTATGTTAGGCACCATACAGTACATCCCCAGTTTCCGATGTAAGGCTCGATGATTCATTAGTTGTGTATAACACCCAGTGCACCATGCAATACGTGCCCTCCTTACTACCCATCACCGGTCTATCCCATTCCCCCACCCCCCTCCCATCTGAGGCCCTCAGTTTGTTTCTCATAGTCCATGTCTCATAGTCTCATGTTTCATTCCCCCTTCTGATTACCCCCCCTTTCTTTATCCCTTTCTTCCCCTACCGATCTTCCTTGTTCTTATGTTCCATAGATGAGAGAAATCATATGATAGTTGTCTTTCTCTGCTTGACATATTTCACTTAGCATTATCTTCTCCAGTGCCGTCCATGTTGTAGCAAATGTTGAGAACTCGTTCTTTCTGATAGCTGAGTAATATTCCATTGTATATATGGACCACAACTTCTTAATCCAGTCATCTGTTGAAGGGCATCTCGGCTCTTTCCACGATTTAGCTATTGTGGACATTGCTGCTATGAACATTGGGGTGCATATGGCCCTTCTCTTCACTACATCTGTATCTTTGGGGTAAATACCCAGTAGTGCAATGGCTGGATCATAGGGTAGCTCAATTTTTAACTTTTTAAGGGACCTCCACACTGTTTACCAGAGTGGCTGTACCAACTTGCATTCCCACCAACAATGTAGGAGGGATCCCCTTTCTCCACATCCTCTCCAACAATTGTTGTCTCTTGCCTTGTCTATTTTTGCCATTCTAACTGGCGTAAGGTGGTATCTCAGTGTGGTTTAGATTTGAATTTCCTTGATGGCTAATGATTTTGAACATTTTTTCATGTGTCTGTTAGCCATTTGTATGTCTTCATTGGAAAAGTGTGTGTTCATATCTTCTGCCCATTTTTTGATTTGTTTATTTGTTTCTCGTGTATTGAGTTTGAGAAGTTCTTTGTAGATCTTGGATACCAGTCCTTTATCTGTAGTGTCATTTGCAAATATATTCTCCCATTCCGTGGGCTGCCTCTTAGTTTTTCTGACTGTTTCCTTGGCTGTGCAGAAGATTTTTATCTTGATGAAGTCCCACAAGTTCATTTTATCTTTTGTTTCTCTTGCCTTTGGGGATGTGCCATGAAAAAGGTTGCTTTGGCTGATGTCATAGAGGTTGCTGCCTATGTTCTCCTCTAGAATTTTGATGGATTCCTGTCTCACATCGAGGTCTTTCATCCATTTGGAGTTTATTTTTGTGTATGGTGTGAGAGAGTGGTCAAGTTTCATTCTTTTGCATGTAGCTGTCCAATTTTCCCAGCACCATTTATTGAAGAGACTGTCTTTTTCCCACCGGATGTTTTTTCCTGCTTTATCAAATATTAGTTGCCCAAAGAGCCGAGGGTCCATTTCTGGGCTCTCTATTCTGTTCCATTGGTCTATGTGTCTGTTTTTGTGCCAGTACCATGCTGTCTTTGTGATCACAGCTTTGTAGTACAGCTCAAAATCCGGCATTGTGATGCCCCCAGCTTTGTTTTTCCTTTTCAACAGTTCCTTGGAGATTCGGGGCCTTTTCTGTTTCCATACAAATTTAAGGACTATTTGTTCCAGTTCTTTGAAAAATGTCCTCGGTATTTTGATCGGGATAGCATTGAAAGTGTAGATTGCTCTGGGTAGCATGGACATTTTAACTATGTTAATTCTTCCGATCCATGAGCATGGAATATCTTTCCATCTTTTTATGTCTTCCTCAATGTCTTTCAAGAGTGATTTATAGTTTCTAGAATATAGATCCTTTACGTCTCTGGTTAAGTTAATTCCAAGGTAACATATGGTTTTTGGTGCTATTGTAAATGGGATGGATTCCCTAATTTCTCTTTCTTCGGTCTCGTTATTCATGTATAGAAATGCAACTGATTTCTGAGCATTGATTTTGTATCCCGCCATGTTACTGAATTGCTCTATAACTTCTAATAGTTTGGGAGTGGCTTCTGTTGGGTTTTCCATATAGAGTATCATGTCATCTGCGAAGAGAGACACTTTGACTTCTTCTTTGCCAATTTGAATACCTTTGATCCCTTTTTGTCGTCTGATTGCTGTTGCAAGGACTTCTAGTACTATGTTGAATAATAGTGGCGAGAGTGGGCATCCTTGTCGAGTTCCTGATCTTAAGGGAAAGGCTTCCAGCTTTTCCCCATTGAGAATAATATTTGCAGTAGGCTTTTCATAGATGGCTTTTATGAGATTGAGAAATGTACCTTCTATTCCTACACTCTGAAGGGTTTTAATCAGGAAAGGATGCTGTATTTTGTCAAATGCTTTTTCTGCATCGATTGAGAGGATCATATGGTTCCTGAGTCTTTTCTTGTTGATATGATCTATCACGCTGATTGATTTGCGAATATTGAACCACGCTTGCATCCCAGGGATGAATCCCACTTGATCGTGATGGATAATCCTTTTAATGTACTGTTGGATTCTATTAGCAAGTATCTTGTTGAGGATTTTGGTGTCCATATTCATTAGGGAGATCGGTCTGTAATTCTCCTTTTTGAGGGGGTCTTTGCCTGGTTTGGGGATCAAGGTATTATTGGCCTCATAGAATGAGTTTGGTAGCTTTCCTTCTGTTTCTATTTTTTGAAATAGCTTTAGGAGAATAGGTATTATTTCTTCTTTGAATGTTTGGTAGAATTCCCCAGGAAAACCGTCCGGGCCTGGAGTTTTGTTATTTGGAAGGTTGTTTATCACTGACTCAATTTCTTCATAATTAATTGGCCTGTTTAAGGAATCAATTTCTTCCGGTTTCAATCTTGGTAGTTTATAGGTTTCCAGGAAGGATTCCATCTCTTCCAGATTGCTTAGTTTATTGGCATATAGCTGTTGATAAAAATTTCTAATAATCCTTCCAATTACAATGGTGCTCGTCGTGACCTCTCCTTTTTCATTCATAATTTTAATAATCTGGGTCCTTTCTCTTTTCTTTTGGATAAGTGTTGCCAGGGGTCTGTCAATTTTATTGATTCTCTCAAAGAACCAGCTTCTAGTCCTGTTGATCTGCTCTACTGTACTTCTGGTTTCTGCTTGATTGATTTCAGCTCTAATTTTGGTCAACTGCTTCCTCGTGCGTGGATTAGTGCTGTCCCTCTGTTGCTGTTCCAGCTTCTTGAGGTGAGAATATAAAAACTGCATTTTAGATTTTTCTATTCTTTTGAGTGAGGCTTGGATGGCTATGTATTTCCCCCTTAGGACTGCCTTTGCAGTATCCCATAGGTTTTGGACTGTTGTATTTTCATTCTCATTGGTCTCCATAAATTGTTTAATTTGATTTTTGATTTCCTGGTTTATCGAGTCATTCCTGAGCAGGATGGTTCTTAGTCTCCAAGTGTTTGAGTTTCTTCCCAATTTTTCCTTGTGGTTGAGTTCCAATTTCAGAGCGTTGTGGTCTGAGAATATGCAGGGGATAATTTCAATCTTTTGGTATCGGTTGAGACCTGTTTTGTGTCCCAGAACATGGTCTATTCTTGAGAATGTTCCATGGGCATTAGAATAGAATGAGTATTCTTTGGTTCTGGGGTGTAGTGTTCTATATATATCTATGAGGTCCAACTCGTCGAGTATGGCATTCAAAGCCTTTGATTCTTTGCTTAGTTTTTGCCAGGGTGTTCTGTCTATTTCTGAGAGTGGAGTGTTGAGGTCCCCTACTATTAATGTATTTTTATTTATATGTCTCTTTATTCTGGTTAAGAGTTGGCTTGTGTATCTTGCTGCTCCCCTGTTGGGGGCATATATATTTATAATTGTCATATCCACTTGTTGAATACTTCCCTTAAGAATAATATAGTGCCCTTCTGCGTCTCTAAGTATAGTCTGTAGTTTAAAATCCAATTTATCTGATATGAGAATTGCTACCCCAGCTTTCTTTTGAGGTCCATTTGCATGAAAGATGGTACTCCATCCCCTTACTCTCCGTCTGAATGCATCTTTGGGTTCGAAATGAGTCTCTTGTAGACAGCAAATGGATGGGTCATTTCTTTTTATCCAATCTGCAACCCTGTGCCATTTATGGGAGCATTTAAGCCATTAACATTAAGACTGAGTACTGAGAGATATGATTTTAATGATGCCATGTTGCCAGTAAAGTCTTTGTTTGTATTGGCTGTGACTTTCTGTTCTGTATCACTCTTGGGGCCTTTTTACTTTTATAGAACCCCCCGTAATATCTCCTGTAGGGCTGGTTTCGTGGTTACGAAATTGGTTAGTGACTGACGATTCTGAAATGTCTTTATTTCTCCATCAATTCTGAATGACAGCCTTGCTGGATAAAGGATCCTTGGCTGCATGTTTTTCTCTGAAAGAGCTTTAAATATGCTCCCCCAACCCTTTCTCTCATTCCAGGTCTGTGTAGACAGGTCTGACGTAATTCTGATGCTTTTGCCTTGGTACGTGAGAAATTTCTTTGCCCTGGCCGCTTTCAGTACTGTATCCTTGGATCTAATATTTGCGAAATGCACTATGACGTGACGTGGCGTAGGTTTGTCGTGGTTGAGCTTGGGAGGGGTCCTCTCTGCCTCTTGGACACGAATGTTTGTTTTCCTCGCTAGATTAGGGAAGTTTTCAGCTACAATTTGTTCAAATATCTCTTCTAGACCTCTGTTTTTCTCCACCCCCTCGGGGATGCCGATGACTCTGACATTGGATCGTTTCATTGAGTCAGTAATCTCCCGTAACCTACATTCGTGGGCGTGGATTTTTTTATGAGCAGCTTCTATTTTGTTTTTTTCCTCTATTAACCCATCCTTCAATTCACTAACCCTTTCCTCTGCTTCCGTGACCCTGGCCGTCAGAGCCTCTAGTTTTGCCTGCATTTGGCTCATAGAATTTTTAATTTCTGTCAGATTCGCTCTCATTTCTGTCCTTAGGGATTCTACATTCTCAGTAACCTTTCGTTAATAGTTTTTTCAATTCTACTCATCATTTTGACCATCGTTACTCTGAATTCCATTTCTGATAGTTTGGTTACATCCATATCCATTATTTCTGTGGCAGAGGCCACAGACTCACTGTCTTTTTTTTGCTGGCGGGGGGGGGGGCTTCTCCTTGTCGTTCTGATGAGGAGAGGTTGCGGGGTTGTCCAGAGCCCAAATTATTGACTGGGTCCCAGGCCGTGCCCCTTGTTTTATAGGGATCTTAGGGATGTGGGCTTCTTCTTTAAAGATTTTGTTTATTTATTTATGTGGCAGCCAACCAGCGAGAGAGGGAACAGAAGCAGGGGAGTGGGAGAGGAAGAAGCAGGCTCCCAGCGGAGGAGCCCGATGAGGGACTCCTTTCCGGAACGCCGGGATCACGCCCTAAGCCGAAGACAGGTGCTCAATGACTGCGCCACCCAGGCGCCCGGGTTGTGGGCTTCTTGATTTTTCAGCCTGCCTCCTGTGTTCTGGGGGAGGGGCCTGCCGCGCCGATACTCAGGCAGCCCTGTTTGGGTAGAGTCTCCGCATCCCCTGTGAGGGGGGATGGGGATGGGCACTCTCTGAGCCGGTATTTCCAGGCTTTTGTTCTCTGGCGGCTTTCCCTGGCGGTTTGCTGTGCCTCTTCTGAGAGTCAGAGCAGCAGCGGCCGAATTTCAGCCTCTGTCACAGAACAGAGGGATTGCGGCCCGTTCTCTACTAATGTTCTGGCCACTTTAACTGTTACTATTGGTGCTGCTCAACCCTGCAGCGTCCCAGGATGTGCGCCCCACACCCGGCGTCCCAGCCCTCACTTCCAGTGCCGGCGCGTCTCTGTCCTTTGTGTTTCTAACGCCGCCAGCCGCCCCGCGCGCGCTCCCGGAGCTCCCGGTCTCAGTCTGGATCCAGTGAGCGCACCGGGATTCCGGTGATCCGCGAGATGCCTGGTGGCGCGCGCACCCGGCTCACGGTCTCAGTCTGCTGTTTTGCGGGTGCCGTCCGCGAGCCCCCGCCCGCTCTCCCGTGCAAGTGGCTACCGCTTCCCGGCGCCCGAACACGGCGGCTCCCTCCCCCTTCCGTTTATCTTCCGATATCTGTGCACGGTTTCAGGGCTCCCCGCTTCATACCTCAATACTCAGCGCTGGAGATGTTCATTTGTAGAGATCCAGATGCGTCTTCCTGCGTCTCAGGCTGGTTCCATGGTTGTTTAGGCTGGTCTGGTACCTATCCAGCTCCACTCGGGGGACCGGCTGAAAAATGGGTCCCCTACTCCTCCGCCATCTTAACTCCTCCCCTCCCCATTATCTCACATCTTAAGAAGCCCAGTACGTGCTCAGGGTTGAGTAATTCAGTGGCTCAGCAATGTCATCGGGGACCCAGCTTTTCCATTTTTCTGCTCTTCCCTTTTCCCTTCAGCTTGTTCTCCTGATGGTATCAAGATGACTGCCTCACTTCCAGGATCATATACAGACACAGTAATACCCAGTAGAAGAGAGACTCTTCATCACTTTTTGGGGGGACTGATTAAAGTTCAGTTGCTCATAAAAGTAAAAAGGATCAAATAAAAATCATCTCTATACATCACATAGATGTAATCATTGTTAATGTTTTGACATACTTGGTTCATCTATTTTTTGATGAATAATTTAAAATTATTGACATCATGAAATTTCTTTGTAATGTATCTCTGAAAAACAAAGATATTTCCCTAACTAATCACCATATTATTATCATACCTAGTATTTAATAATTATCCCTTAATAGCATCTAATATTCTGGTCCATATTCAAATTTCAGAATTTCCCCCAAAATATCTTTTGTGGCTGGTTTGTTCAAAACAAAATCCAATCAAGGATCATTCATTATATATTATTGTCATATCTCTTAAATCTCTTTTGGTCATGATTCTAGAACATTACCTGCCTTTTTTCCCCCGTAAAATTGAAATGTTGAAGGGCCCAGTTCTGTTGTCCTACAGAATGACTCAAATTCAGATTTGTTTGATTGTTTCTTTGAAGTGTTTTTCTGTCCTCCATATTTTCTGTAAACTAGACGTTAGATCTAAAGAGTTGTATAGATTCAGATTAAACATTTTTAGAAGAAATACTTAATAGGTGACATGTACTTATTGCATCATATTAAGTGTCATGTAATAGCCGATTGCTCCAATCTTAGTCATGCTAAAATAAGGGGATTTCAGCCTGGTCTCTCTATTATAAAATAACATTTTCTAATAACATTCTCCCTACAAGTAGTAAATAATTTGAGGGTTGATACTTTGGCACTGGATATAACTTATCCAGTTCCCCGTTAACATTTTTACTTAATGGCTTTAGCTTCCACTGAAGATAGTTACCTAAATCAATTGTCTTACTAGTGTTTACAAAATGATATTTATTAGCTGAATCTCTAATGGAAAGAGGAAGATCAAGTAGGATTATTTATTAGGTTACCCTGAAGTACTAGAGATGCAAGATAAATAGTTGACTCTTTTACCAATTTTCAAAGTAAGGTTTTGGTTTAATAGCGATGATTGAATTTGTTTTGGCTTTATTTTTTAAAAATAGTATTTTGAGCTCTTGTATTTTTACATATTTAAAAGTTTTCAATCAGTTATAATCCTTATTCTTCTGATACTCAAGTCCCAATTCTGGTCATGGGGAGACCCTTTATAGACAGTAGCTGTTGTGTCCTTTTGCTATGACTCCATTCATCTTTGAAAACTCCTTTGGTTTCCCACAAAGCAAAATGTCCTTTGTACATTCTCTGCCCCAGACCTGAAATTAGTAATTTCTTCAAGGAGCCCTACGTAGTGTGCTTCTCATTAAGAAAGAAGGAACTTTACTTATAAGTCCTAGAGCATATTTCACCTCTTGCTTCATTGGTCAGACCTGCCTTACGTGCCCCTTTCTAAAACTCCCTGGTTAGAGGAATGGGATCCCTAGAGGAGGGTTTCAGAGGTTCTGTTAGAAAGTATAAAGGCAGGGCAGACAAAGTAGAGTAAATAATTTCTAGGTTGCAAAATCCAGTGTCTTCTACACTAATTCAAGTCATGAATTGCCAATTTATCAATTTACATTGTGAACTATCTCTGGCAAAATAGTGGCTCACAGTAATTTATATGGGTATGCTCAGTCAAGAGGTCATCAGTCACATGTTTTCTTGGTAAGTAACAGTAATTGAGTGGACTTAGGGAATAATTCCATCAAGTTTTACAGCCGTTTGTAAAAATGATTTCAGTCTATATAACCATGAGAGATTAATAGAATCAAGGCATTCTCTTGCTGGAAATATTTCTAATAAACAGTGACATTTTACTGCCCAACATTTTGGAATAAGGCAGTCATGGATTGGAAAGCCAGCTCTTCTACCTACTGGCTACTGCCTAATCTCTCTGAGGCCTCAGTTACTGCATCTATAAAGTGGAAAGACTAAAATGCATTTGATGGAATATTTGAAGCTTAACTGATATAAAGCACCTAGCCCAAATGCATGCACACATAGTATTCACTAAGTGTTAGTTTTCATCACAGGGCTCCTACTCTCTTCCTCTTCGATTATCACAATTTTCTGCCTATATGCATTTCCTCATTTCAGAGAAGTTGGTTTCCAAGGCTATAGTTTATCTGCCAGTAGTTATATTTTAGATTTCATTTTGGGGAAGAACCCAAGCCTCTTTATGAGATTTAGAAAATCATTCTCTTTTATCAGCAACCGATGTTTTTAGCAGTTATCTTTTAGATGGAGTTATCTGTTGGGGAGGCATCTAACCTTCATATGCTAGCTCTTATTAACTGTTATTTCAGAGGGTATATTTTCTAACCTTTTACCAAATTCAGGGACACACCTCTTGGGGCCCTTCTTCCTTGTATGTACTGATTACAAATGACTCTCAGAAAGCAGTCTCTAACAGCTCAACAGATGATCAGAGACAACAAAAAGAAGCAATATAAAACTATCTTCACTTAATGCCCTTGGTAATTGCCTTTCACAGCTTTAGACATTCATGGGAAAGTAAATGCACGATCAGCCTTGATTATCTGATGCTGGTTATCGTCTCCATCAGCTTGGCCTCTGTCCCTTTGCTCTGCTCTCACCTGCTGATTGACCAGTTCACTCTTCATTAACAGTTTTTAGAAAGATGGGCAGAGAAGGAAAAGGTTGTTACATTTAAGTCAGTCTGCTTAGGTTAAAAATAGTTCATGTAAGATGGTTTCCTTCAAAGTAGAGGAAATAGAAGAGATTAAAACAGAAAACTAAAACGATGTGTTTTTTTTGTGTATTATTTGGTGATTTGATATGATTCATGAGTTTCCAGCTCTAATGATAATGGTAAATGAGAGCTGTAACTATATATATTTAAAATATTATCATATGGAATGATCCTAATTTTGCAATACACACACACACACAGGAATAGAAGGAAATATATCAAAATTTAATGATGGATTTCTTTGGTGATGGAACTTTTATTTTCTTTTTTCATTGTTCAATGTTTTTTATGTTATATACAATGAGCCTCTTTTATAATAAGAATAAAAGATATTGTGGGTATTATTTTTTTTAGAGAGGATGGGGGAGAGGCAGAGGGAGAGAGAGAATCCCAAGCAGGTTCCATGCCCAGCACAGTACACAACGTGGGGCTTGATCTCACAACCTTGAGATCATGACCTGAGCTGAAATCAAGAGTCAGATGTTTAACCAACTGAGCCACCCAGGTGCCCCAATTATGGTTATTTTATTAAAGTTCATTGTGAAAGATGAAAAACAAATGGATGCAGTGATTTAATATTTTCTAAGTGTGTGTTGACTACTACCTGAAGCTTTTAGAAGATTGACTAGGCAGTGTTCCTTTAGGAGGCCCATCAAATTCTGTGGAATAGGCATAAGAGAAAGTGCTGATAGATCAGGATAGATGAGAATATTTGGTAATCTAGTATGGGGCTCAGAAATGTTCCTTTAAATTTAATTTTTTGGTCAAGAAGCCTGAGGCCTTTGGACCCCAACCACTTCATTTTGCCTTCACTTTTTAGGGAACTTTAGGAAACAGAATTTGGGGACTTAATAAGGGTTTATGTCCTTTGGCTCCTATTTGCCATTTAGAGACCCAGATATTTGGAATTGTGTCTCTTCTCTATCTTAGCTAACCTTGCCCCAGAAGCGGACTCTGAGGCAAGGATTCTAATATAAGACATTAATTTGGGAGGTGATCCTGGGAAGTCCTGGAAGGAGAGTGGGGGCATGAGGAATGGAAGGGAAGGGTGTGTGTATCAAGCAAGTTAGCATCCTGTGTAATTGTGCTGCACACACAGGGAGCCAGGAATGGAGTAGGTGCTTCAGAGCTATCTCATCCAGTCATCGGCTGAGGGCTGCTCCTGGGGGCATCCATTGCCAGCCATTTCCAGCATACCACAGGTAGCAAAGTGGGCTCTGGGAGCCAATGAAGGCTCACAGGTGGAGAACTGCAGGTGTTGGCAGTCAGCAGTGGGCCAGGAGTTCAGGACAATGGTGAGGCCTGAGGCGATACAGGCAGGCTCTCACATATCTGTTGCACTTCTCCCTTCATTCACAGTGTAATATCACATGAAACAAAAGCAGTTGTTTCTTTGCTTGGAAACAAAGCCTGTGTTACAAAATGCAAAAGCAAAATATTTGGTAACAAGTGCCAATAAAGGGTACACTATCGGGCTGGTCATTACTGTGGTTAAATGAAGCTCAGTCTTGCTGGGGCCTTTGAGAGATAGTAAAAAAGCACACCTCCAAGTTATCCCACCCAAGGATCAAGGAAGCTGGGGGTTTTAGTCCTCCAATTGAATCATTACTGACTGAGAATTGCTCCTGGGGAAACTCCTGGGCACTTCCCTCCTGACTCTCTCACAAGCTGAGAAAGCCCTCGGGTGGAGAGCTGCAGGTGCCGGCAGTGGGAGGAATGCTGAGATGAGGAGGCTCCAGTGTCAAGGCACTGGCTGCTATCTGCTCCAGTATTGTGGCCTGGGCAACAGTTATGACCATTGTCCCTGTGGCAGGGGGAGGAGGTGACCTCTTTGCAGCGGGCAGAAGAGCCTAAGACATGAGTTCTGGTAGTGTCCATGGCTGAGCTCCCTCAGGGAGAGTAGTAGAGAAGACAAATGTAGAGCCCATGTGGGGTGCCCCTTAGAAGCGTCCCAACTTTGGGAAGGCATTAGGGAGGGATTGGAGAGTCATGGCACTTTAATATAGTACATTTTTTTGTGTCTAAAGGCTGTTGTGGCCTGGGCAATCCAGGTTCCAATAGAATTTTAGTGCTGGAAGGAGCATTCGGCATCCACTTCCCCCATATGATGTCCTGCTTTTCCTGCATCTGCTTGGTGGGCTATGAGTTATTTAGGTCCATCTATTCTGTTATTGCATGCTGGCTGGGTCTGGGGCAGGGGCAGGGGTAGGGAGTCAAGATAGCGTAAAAGCATAAGATCTCTTACATAGTAAGACAGTCAGACGTATTACATTGTCAACATTTACTCCCTCTTAGATATCCACCGTGTGTGGTTCTGCTAAAAACGTGCCTCTTTCCCAGACTCTTTCATATATTCTAGTCAGTATCTTTTTTGTATGCTTGGTAATTGCGACTGCATGTTGGTTCATAAACCTGCTTGGTTCATCCATCCAGGGAAGTTTACTCCTCACCACCTCAGCTTCCAGAGTGTGCTTGAATCTGAGGAACCAGGAAAAGCTGAATGTTATTTATGGAATACAGAGTCGAAGTGCTGAGTAGGGACTTTGATAAAAGCTCAGTAACTCTGGCCTAGCTTTTCTGTTCAGCTGGGCTATCGAAGAAGGATAAATTATTGAGACAAACTCAAAACCAGTCCTGACTGAATTTCTTACAGTTGTTTCAACTTATGTTGTATGTAGTATTTCATTATTTGTTAGGAAAATACAGTCATTTCCTTTAATGAGATTTTAAATTTTTCTTACATTTCAATATGTGATTTTGTTTTATCTAGGGAATCCTTTCCCACACCTCCCAGATGTACACAGGTATCACTTTATAATACTTCTCCAAAAATAATATTTGATAAACTTTGCTGGGAAACTTTTTGTCTCATTAATTAATTAGTAATTTGATTGATTTGCTCCTTCTATCAACAGATATACATTTTGCCTTTACCGTATGTCTATCACTGTGCTCAGTGCTGAAGTGAGCAAAATAGACATGGGCCACAACCTCCTGGAGAGTAGGATGGGAGGCGGCTGTAACACCCTGTAGAAAATGTGGCCCATGTGCCTGCTTGAGAGATCTCAACACTGGAGAGGCAGCTGGTCGAGCTCTAAGCTCAGCTCGATTTTGTCAGTCCCCACTTCACTCCAGGCTCCTTTCTCCTGTTGCCTGTTATCCCTCCGTCTGTCTCAAAGGGATTTTCTGGGCTGCTTCTTCCTTCCGATGGCTAGGTTCCCCTGGCGCTGGCTCTTGTCACACAGCCAGTTCTTGAAGGTTGTGGAGGGAATGTCACCTTGTTTTTTTTCCCCCTAAACTCTCCTTATGTATTTTGAAATCGAAGGTGATTTATGGCAATGATTCATACCCTGTAGTCCTGGGATTGAATGGCTGAGTCCCAGGAGCATAGGAGCAAGGAATGGGCTGAATCCCTCAAATTCAAACATCTAGTTGCTTTAAGCATTTGGGCATTATGCATTCAAGCAACGCTCTTTTTCTCGCGTTTTACTTGCTGTGTGAGCAGGTGGGCGAAAGCCTAGTAGGTGTCATGGGCTAGAAAATGCTGTGAAGAATTCCTAACAGCTCCTGCCTGAACCTTCCACAGTGAAGCTGGTTTGCATCTGAGCCTGTAGTTCTGCGGCTGCAAGCTGTATCGAGTATGTGCTTATTTAATCGCCCTCGTTACACATGGTTCCTTTCTGCACGTTTGAATTTGGTGTGTTCCCTGTAGGAAATGACTTGGCTATTTTGAAACTGGTTGGCATTAAGCATACTGTGGTTTCCCCTTTAAATTTGTTGGTTGGGTAAATTAACTTAGAAAAAGTGTGGAAATAAACATTTAAGGGAGGATTTTTAGGCAGAGGCTAGGACTTGATTCACTATCTTTCCCAGCTACTGTTAGTGCAAGTGGATTTCTTATAGTCACATTCCTGAATCTGTCTCTCTCATGTCAGGATATTGTTAAGTACAAATGCTGCAAAAGGGAGAATTTTTCCATTATTCAGAAGAGTGAGAGAAAAATGCATGTTCACAGCAAAGAAGAAATTGACTTTAAGAATATATTAAGAATAAAATGGCCTGGAACCGTGGTGGGGAGAAGGAAAACATTCACTAGATGGGAGAACATCTACTCATAATAGTATAATTTACTAGTCATTCATATTATTATCTCAGATTGATTAACCGTGACAGTAGATTTAACAAGAATCATTCAGAGTGCCCTACTTGCAGAAGAAAGGGTGACACATTTGTCAATTAAAGTGTTACTGTAAATATTAGTTTTTTCACAAGGATTTCTTTTTTCAAGGAGGAGATGTTTGAGACCCAGAACGCAAGTAAAATATATATGAAATGGTGCATTGTGCTATCACACTCCTGGATGGTTGGTATCTCTGCTTCAAATTAAGGGTTTGATGTCATGGAAACAGCTTGTTCATTTGGAAAGCTGCTGACACTCTGTGGGAAGGCAAAGGACCAGAGTGTGTGTGTGTATGTGTTTAACATTCCCTATCAACCCTCATCAAAACAAATACCCATTCCTGCCAGATAGTATGGAATTACATGGGAGGGTTAGACTTCTTTTACTTTTGTCGTCAGAGTTTTAGAACAGAGCATATGAATCACCTGGAAAATAATGTTAAATTTGAAGATTCTGATTCAGTGAGTCTAGGGTGGGGACTGAGATTATCCATTTCTAAGGAGCTCCCAGCTGGTACTGATGCTAATGGTTTGGGGATCATGCTTGGAAAACCACTCCTCTAGAGTTGCTGGTGAACATTAGAATTACCTTCTTCTTTGACTAGTATGAGTTAGTTAATGTTTTATTAAATTTTTCAAAAGGAGTCATACTTTTAAATTGCTGCTTTTGCTGATTTCTGTATCAGTTTTAACTTTTGTCTAGAGTTAAGATGTCTTAGCAAATAAAAGAAGGTAAAAACTACATACACGTTTTCATTATTTTGAATTGGACATCGTTTGCAGACTGTCAGATTATAGTGGAGTTTAGAGACCTAGAACGAGAACAGTTTACAGTTTCCAACCTTAAGTAGAACCAAGAAGCCTTGTGAGAGATCAATCTGGTAAGAGCTATGACTCTTCGGCAAATTGAGAATGCCTACCGTAGTGGGTTGAATAGTGTCCTCCAAAAATTCATGCTCACCCAGAACCACAGAATGTGACCTTATTTGGGAATGGGGTCTTTGTAGATATAACTAGTTAAGATGAAGTCATCTTGGATTAAAGTGGGCCCTAAATCCAATGGCTTGTATCCTTATAAGATGGAAAGTGAACACCCACAGACATGGAGAGAAGAGGCCATGTAACAGTGGAGACAGCAGCTGGAGTGATGCAGCTACAATCCAAAAGAACTCCAGGTATTGCTGAGAACCACCAGAAACTAAGAAGAAGCAAGGGAGAATTCTCTAGAGCCTTCATAGGAAACATGGTCCTACTGACATCTTGATTTCAGGCTTCTGGCCTTCAGATCTATGAGACAATAAATCTCTATTGTTTTTCATTTTATTTTTAATTTTTTTCTCATTTTTAAAAAGATTTTATTTATTTACTTATTTGAGAGATAGAATGAAAGAGAGAGAGAGAACATGAGAGGGGAGAGGGTCATAGGGAGAAACAGACTCCATGCTGAGCAGGGAGCCCGACATGGGACTCAGTCCTGGGACTCCAGGATCATGACCTGAACCAAAGGCAGTTGCCCAACCAACTGAGCCACCCAGGTGCCCCTAAATTTCTATTGTTTTTTTTTTAAGATTTTATTTATTTATTTGACAGAGACAGCAAGCGAGAGAGGGAACACAGGCAGGGGGAGTGGGAGAAGAATAAGCAGTCTCTCAGCGGAGGAGCCTGATGTGGGGCTCGATCCCAGGACTCTGGAATCACGCCCTGAGCCGAAGGCAGACGCTTAATGACTGAGACACCAGGCGCCCCTAAATTTCTATTGTTTTAAGCCATCAAGTTTGTGGCAATTTATTACAGCAGCCCTAAGAAACTAATACACCCACTATAACATAGTGAGCTATACAGAAGCCTGGTTTCATCAGGTTGGAGAAAATATGATCTTTACTTGAGAGGGACAAGCACTTTGTTTCCTAGGGGAAGTATATGATTTTCATTCCATTGAGCCATAAATTTAAATCCCTCAATAAATTCAGGGATTATCTCTTGTCCTATGATTTTTTTAATAGCTTGTGATTAAATACATGGTTCCAATCACAGCTACGAAATAATAATGATAAAGTAGTAAATCTTTCATCCAGCTTTCTTCAACATCCTTAGATTATACTTGAGCTCCGTAGTAGTTGTGCTGCTGATTTCTGACTGATTTGCCATAACTGCTTAGATGCTTATGGGATTAGGGTCATGGGTTTAGTGTCCTGGTGAAACTGTTGGCTTTGTTTTAGTTCTTGGCCATAGACTTCTCACTTAACCCTGGTTAGTGTCCTTGAAAATGTTGATCAGAATTGGAATTAAGTGAAGCTATCTGGAGCAAGTTCAACACTCTAATAAACAAAATATTTCAAGGGCACAGTTTGCTAAAAGTGGGTCAGTAGGTGTCAGCTTCTCATGCAAAGGGCAATATAATTATGATGATGAGGAGAATGATATTTAATGTAACCAGGTACATGTGGGTCAGCACTTTCACTCTCCATCAGCATTTGGTTCATAGTTTGGAATATTGAGTTGTATCTCAGATTTGATCTCAGTCTGTGCTAGATTTGTAGGCACAGTTGAGATGGCTTTGAAATTTACTAAGTTAATTATTAATGCAGCTGCTTTGATTTTGAGGATGAAATTAATTCCATGGATTTTTATAGTTGCCTCAGATATTGCTTTGGTAGTTCAGGGAGACCTTGAAAACATTGCCCATTAATTTCTCTTAAGTCTTAGAATTGTATCCCAAATCTGACAAACTTGACCTGGGTTTTATAATGATTTCTAGCAGGATGTAAGAAACTTAACCTGTAGGGTATTCGTGTTGGTGCAAATTTGCTCTTATGGTTTACATTCTAATAGAGGAAAAGAGCTTGGGAGTTACTTCATTCATGGTGAGATTCTGTGCTCAAGAATTTGAGTTTAGTAAATTTTAGTTTAGTAAAAAGCTTTACTGTATGCAGTGCTAAATAGACCCACTCTACAGTAAATACTAATTGGTAAAAATGGGTTGGTAGAGGCAAGGGCAAGGAGGAGAAACTCGTGTTTTTCCAGGGTTTGAATAACAATTTTATTACCCTAAGATGAAAGGAAGAAATAGGTTTATTTTAAAGTATTTGGGATTTAAGATAAAATTTTTAAAAAATGCTCTATCATAGTACAGCATTTCATAGTTTTTCAGAGGTTAAGTGAATTGTGCAGTAGGTTTAGTCAGAGAAAGGGGAATTTGGCAGACTACCAGCTGATTATATTAACAAGATGCCTATCACCCTGTGGCTGCTCAGTCTGTCTTATTTGGTGTCATTTATTATATTTAGGGATGGAGGTCTCCTTAAATATCTTTTGTGTTTCTAATTTTTGTTCTATCAGGAAAAATCCCAAGAAATTTTCAGAGAGAACCTGAGATACTATGCTGATGACTTCTATTTGTCCTGTTTGTGTGCCCCATTTGGCTTATTAGAGGGGGCAAAGGCTTGTTGGGACCTCATAGAGGAATGTTAGGGTATTTCAAGGGTTTCTACATATACCCTGTTAGGGAGAGGATTAAAACTAGCATCTATCTGAGCAGCAATAACCCAGCCACCTTCTGACATAGGGATTATGATTCTAGTTTCACTTTTAGGAAACTGAGGCTCAAAGAGATGAAGTGTTGCTCAAGAGCACACAGTAATTATATGGGATTCTACTTAGTTTAACTCTAAAGCCCAAGTTCTCATCACTGTACCACTTTATTTTTCAAAATATAAAGTGTGAATGTAAATTATTGAGTCCCACCTCCATGTTTGCCAGGCACTTTCACATCCTGGGAGGTGATAGAGCATGATGGTTAAAAGGGCAAGCCCTGGAGCCTCATATCTGCTACTTAATAGCTGTGTGACCCTGGGCAAGTTGCGTGCCCTCTCTGTACCTCATTTCTTCATCTGTATAAAGGGTGGTAATATTAGCACCTATCCAACAGGGTTGTGGTGAATCTGGAATGAGCAACTAGAGCAATGCCTGACACATGGTGGGCAACAGGTTAGTGTTTATCATTAAGCCTTATGATAACACTGTTTTACAGGTGAAAAACTGACTAACTTGCCTAGAGTGGTGTGGCTAGAATGGAGTAGCACAGTTGAAATGGATTTTGAATCCAGCCTGATGATATGTCCAGGGCTCTTTTCACTGGATCTCAAGTAAAAATTATTATCAGGAGTCACCAAGAATTAGAATTAGGGAAGACATAATGTACTCTCCTGAGTCCCTGAAACGTTTGCCTTGGTGTTTCTGTGTGTGCATGTGCACGCAGACATGCACATGCGTGAGCGCACGTGCACACACACACACACTCAGAAAAAAATGCATGTGACAGCTGCTGTCAGGAGTATGTCAAATCCCTGAGGACTTCAGAGGGGAGGGGGGTGGGGGAATGGGATAGACCAGTGATGGGTAGTAAGGAGGGCACGTATTGCATGGTGCACTGGGTGTTATACACAACTAATGAATCATCGAGCCTTACATCGGAAACCGGGGATGTACTGTATGGTGACTAACATAATATAATAAAAAATCATTTAAAAAAAAAAAAAAGAAGAAGAAGGGAAACTACTCACAAAAAAAAAAAAAAAAAAAAAAGGAGTATGTCAAATCCAGTGTCCATAACCAGAGGGCTCTGATTTTCGGTTCTGGCTCAGGAAGCTGGCTATTAAGAAAGCCTTCACAGCTTCCTCACTCAGTGTTTTCCCCTGGAATTCTGACTCACTGTAGCCTGCATCCTGTTTCTCCCTGCCCAACACAAATGCCGGGATTGCTGGTCTGGTCACTGTGAAGTGAGCACGATTTGGGTCTCCTTGCTGACCTGATCCTCATATTGGTTGCTGGGTTGTCAAAGCTTTGGAGAAGATGGCCCTAGTAACCACCAAGTCCCTTCTGACTGTTGGTTCAAGTGTGAGTAGGTGGCTGAGGTTGGGGCAGAGGCACTTTCCAGGCTTCTCAGCAGGAAGACTAAAGATCATATTGTCACTTACTACCACCACAGCCACTGTCTGCCCTTTGTTCTCTTCTTGGTGGTCAAGGGTCTTTTTTCCTTCACATGTAAAGGGAACATGGTTCGCAAGCTAGGTTAACACAAATGTCTCTAAATATTTCTGATGGAGTTTGTTTTGATGTGGCAGTCAGCCCCCACATCTCCATTACTTTTGTTTGCCATAGTCTCTTCCTCACCTCTGTTTCACTGGAATTGATAATGATGGTGCCACAAAGAGACTTGCTTCAACTAACTTCGTTTACTTCTCATCTTTTGAGCACCACTTGTACACATCCAGCCCTAGGACTTGAGTTATGCCTTGCCTTCTCCATTCTGCCACTTACAGTGTTAGGACACTTATAGAACAGCAGTTTCAATGTTCTCCATATTCTTGACGGGAGAGAGGATTGAAACTAACATTTTCTGAGTACCTAACAAGGGCTAGATGTGGTGCTGGTAAATTCACATACCCCAGGAGCCTTCTGAAATAGGGATTATGATTCCCATCCACATCCTGTTTCTCCTTTAAGGATTAGTTCAAACACTACATTCTCTGCAACTGAGGTCATCTCTCTGTTTGAGCATCTGTCATATAGCCCCTATGGCAGACATGGTCACACCTCTATCCAATAGCCCCTCAACACACACTGCCGATTTCTGTAAGCACAAATACTGGCTTCTCAATAGAACCCTTGCTATTGCCAGCCTATAGGTTTTGTTTCTGGTGGGATTATGCTCAGCCCATGTGCAGGGTAATTTAACATCTCAAAAGCAGCCCTCAACAAATAACAGATGAGAAGATTTGGTGGAAAAATTCCATAGCTTCTTCACCCTTTGCTAGGATAACTCTGAAACATGTTCTACAGTGTGTCTCAGAGGTTCCCAGCAGGACTGAGCCTCAGTTGCCCACAGCAGTAACCTGCTCAGTAACGCACTCTTTATCAGCTTCTTTCCCTTCCCTGGCTTACTTCCTATCATCCTTACTAGAGCTTCCTGGGATCATCTCCAAAGTAAACTACTTGTAGCTGAATCTTTAGAAGAGGCCAGTCCAGACAGACCCTTTAGATTAAGTCTTTTAATGTGATTGTTTTCCACAACTTTTTCTGCAATTTTTGTGGACTGGGGTGGGGAACAGTTTCTCTCTCTCTCTCTCTCTCCCTTTTTAAGATTTTATTTATTTATTTGTCAGACAGAGAGAGGGAAAGCACAAGTAGGGGGAGTGGCAGGCAGAGGGAAAAGCAGTCTCCCCACTGAGTAAGGAGCCCGACACGGGACTTGATCCCAGGACCCTGGGTTCATGACCTGTTCTGAAGGCAGATGCCCAACCCACTGAGCCACCCCAGCGTCCCTGTTTTTTTTTCTCTTGATTCAACAATATTTATAGAGCAGTTAATATATATAAGACACTGGCTGAATTATACAAAGGATTAAAAATTGAATGACATTGTTCTTGACCTCTAGGAATTATAATATGAAAATGGATTTCAAGATAACAATCCCAGAATTTCTTTACAGTTTTTGCTCTTGTTTTTTAATTGGTGTTCTAACTGAAACAAAAGAAGTGATGTTATGGTAACGCTGAGATTCAGGAGTGACACATTGTTGATGCTTCAATCTTAACAGTATTAGGTGATCTTCTGAATTAAAAAATACTCATAATGTATACTGCTAAAGCATCAAATGTCATTTTATCTCATGTTTTTTCTGATACTTGTATTCATAATATTATAACAGATGGCAAACAGCAGAGATACAATTTTGAATTCTGCTTTTAAATTATCACTCTACTATGTACATTTCCATTTTTAAGACAATCTTCATAATTGTGAATAACTTAGAGTACTGTACTGACTGATGTATCATAAATTACCAAATAGGTTTCATATTGTGTAACATTTAGATTATTTACAAATTTTTACTTTTCTGTATAATACTTTAATGAAAATCTGCGGATAGCTTTTTTTTTCTTGTTGAAATACTTCCTTTTAATAAATTCTTAGAAGCAGGATTACTAGCCTCAAAGAGGCTGAATATTTTTGTAGCTCCTCTTGTCTGACACTTCTGTTCTTTGCATTACCTACAGCAGAGGAGCTGTTTAAATCTACAGGATGGGGAAAGTGGAAAGATGAAAAAAAAGATAGTAGATGTCCCTAAAAGCTTTTTTCTGTTACCCCAATATCATGAATTAATGTTAGAGGCCAGTAAATAATCACATCAGCAATCACCAAGTGTCTGCCCTAAGGAGCCAAAATAGAGGACATCTAAGCAGGACCATGCTCTGGGTCTGGGAGCAAGGGTCTCAGCATACCTCTGGGTGATATGTGTTGAGTGCTCCAAGTATTATCAGGCAGATAGATGGGGATACTGTGGCAGATTTTGACCAGGACTTTCCCTGGCTTCCTGGGCCTGGAAGACTTTCTCAGGCCGGGAAGGAACTGTTAGCAACTGCTGCTTAACTAGAGATGGGCTATGAATTGAACTGAATTAGAGAGCTTAAACAACAGACCATGCAGAAGAAAGAGTCAGTGAATTTGGAGACATATCATTTGAAATAATCCCCTCAGAGGTTAAAAGAAAAAAAGAATGAAAAGGAATGAAGAAAACTTATGGGACTTAGACACACCATTGAGAAAAATAAACTCTACCATTACTGGAGTCCCAGAAGGAGAAGAAAGGGAAAAGGAAGGAGAAAGCTTATTTAAAGAAATAATGACTGAGAACTTTCCAAACCTGGGGAGAAATTTGGACATCCACGTTCATAAAGTTAATAGGTCACCCCAAAATTTCAGTGCCAAAAAATCTCCTGCAAGACACATTATAATGCAACTGTCTAAAATCAAAGAAAAGAGTATTTTAAATGCAATGGAAAAAATTCTCATAGGAGGGAACCTTTACAAGGCAATCACTGGATTTCTCAGTAGAAACATTACAGGCCAGCAGAGAGTGAGATGACATATTCAAAGTGCTGAAAGAAAAAAAAAAAAACTACCAACCAAGGATTTCTCACTTTTATTCCTTTTTTAAAAAAAGATCTATTTGGGGATGCCTGAGTGGCTCAGTCAGTTAAGCATCTGCCTTGGGCTCAGGTCATGATCCCAAGATCCTAGGAGCCTGCTTCTCCCTCTGCCTGCCTCTCCCACTGCTTGTGCATGTGCATCCTCTCTCTCTCTGACAAATAAATAAAATCTTAAAAAAGATCTATTTATTTGAGAGAGAGAGAGAGAGAGAGAGAGAGAGAGAGAGCGCACACACAAGCATGAGGGGTAGAGGAAGAAGGAGAGAGAATCTCAAATAGACTCCTGCCTGAGCACGGAGCCTGACGTGGGGCTTGATCCCATGACCCTGAGATCACAACCTGAGCTGGAACCAAGAGTTGGACACTCAGTCAACCACACCACCCAGGTGCCCCCTTACTTTCATTTCTGAAAGACAACTTTACTGGGTAAAATAAAGACTTTTCCAAACAAACAAAAATTGAGGAAGTGCATAACTACTAGACTTGCCTTATAAGAAATGGTAGAAGCAATTCTTCAAGCTGAAATGAAAGGATGCTAATTAGTAACATAAAAACAAAAAAAATACAACACTATAATAAAGGTTAGTATGTAGTCAAATTTAGAGCACTCTGATATTGTAATATGGTGACATGTTAGACATGTTAACCATTTTTAACTCTATTATAAAGATTAAAAAGCAAGAGTATTAAAAATAGATATAGCTACAATAATTTCATAATAGATACACAATATAAAAAGGTGTAAATTGTGACATCAAAAACATAAATTATAGGGAGAGGAGTAAAGGGATAGAGTTTCATATGCAGTTAGAATTAAGTTGAAATCACGTTTAAAAAGACTGCTTTATCTAAAAGATGTTTCAAGTAAACCTTAGGGAAACAACAAAACAAAAGCCTATCATATATCTATACACAAGATAAAAAATAGGGAATCAAAGTATACCACTCCAGAAAATCGTTATTTCACAAAGGAATATACCAAGAGAGGAAGAGTGGAAGAAAGGCACTACAAAACAGCCAGAAAACAATTAACAATATGCTACCAGAAGACAGTAAGGGTAGTAATACTTCTATCACACAAAATAAAATTTAAGTCAAAAACTGTAACAAGAGACAAAGAAGGTCATTATATAATTATAAAGGAGTGAATTCATCTATAGAATATAATAAATGTAAATATATATGTGTCCAATATTGGAGAATTGTACTTTAGATCAGATGGTCCTAGCAGACATATACCAATATGAATATACAGACACGTACAGATATACGTACACATTCTATTCAATAGCAGCAGACTACATATTCTCAATTGCACATAGAACATTCTTCAGGATAGATCATATGTTCACAAAATAAGTCTTAACAAATTTTAAAAGAAGTCATATCAAGTATCTTTTCTGATCACAATGGTATGAAACAAGAAATAACAGGAGGAAAAGTAGAAAATTCATAAATATGTAGAAATTAAACAACACATTCTTGAACAACCAATGGGTCAAAGAAGAAATCAAGAAGGAAATAAAAAATATCTTGAAACAAGAAAATGGAAACATACCAAAACTCATGGGATGCAACAAAAGCAGTGCTAAGAGGGAAGATTATAGCAATATATGCCTACATTAAAAAAAAAAATCTCTAATAAACAACCTAACTTTAAAACTCAAGGAATTATAAAAAGAACAAACTAAGACCAAAGAAAGCAGAATGAAGGGAATAACAAAGATCAGAGCAGAAATAAATGAAATAGAGAATGGAAAAATAATAGGAAAGAAATGAAACTAAGAATTGGTTTTTTTTTTTTTAAGAGACAAACCTTCAGCTAGAGTTAAAAAGGAAAAAAGGGAAAGAGGATACAAACAAGTACTAGCAAACTGAATTCAGTAGCATAATAAAAGGATCTTATGCCATGATTAAGTGAGAGTTATTCCTGGCATACAAGTATGGTTCAACATATGCAAATGAATAAATGTGATACCCCACATTAATATAATGAAAGGTAAAAATCATATGATCATCTCAGTAGATGCAGAAAGCATTTGACAAAATACATCCTTTTGTGATAAAAAACATTCAATAAATTGGATATAAAAGGAACATACCACAACATAATAAAAGCCATATGTGACAAACCCACAGTTAATATCATACTCAGTGGTGAAAGGTTAAAAGCATTTCCTCTAAGATCAAGAAAAAGACAAGGGTATCTACTCTTACAAATTCTATTCAACATGGTACTGGGCGTCCTAGCCAGAACAATTAGGAAAGAAAAAAAAAATAAAGGTACCAAAATCAAAAAGGAAGCAATACACCAAGGTAAAAAGCTTTTGCACAACAACCTGAATCAACAAAATGAAAAGGCAACCTACGGAATGGGAGAAAAATAATTGCAAACCATGTATTTCACAGTAGCCAAGACATGGAAACAACCTAAATGTCCTTTGAAGGATGAATGGATTAAGAAAATATGGTTTATATGTATACAATGAAATATTATTCAGCTGAACAAAAGAAGGAAGCTGTGCCATTTGTGACAACATGGATGAACCTGGAGGGCTTTTTGGCTGAGTGAAACAAGCAGACAGGGAAAGGTAGGTCCTGTATGATCTCACTCATATGTGGAATCTAAAAACTTCAAACTCATAGAAACAGTAGTTAATGGTTATGAGGGGATAGCACTGGGGAATATGGTGAGATACTAGTCATAGGGTTCAAACTTTTAGAAGATGAATGAGTTCTGGAAATCTAATGTACAACTTTGTGACTGTACTTAACAGTTCTGTATTGTATACTTAAAAGTTGCTATGAGAGTAAATCTTAAATGATCTCATCAACAATAACAACAAAATGGTAGTTATGTGAGGTGAAGGATAAGTTAACTAACCTTATTGTGGTAAACATTTTGTAATATATACATGTATCAAGTCATCACATGTATACCTTAAAGTTACACAATGTTGTATGTCAATTTTATCTCAGTAAAGCTGGAGAAATTTTTTAAAAATCAGAGAATAATTATCAATTTAATTTTTTTGAATAAATTTAATTTTTATATATAATTTTAAGGTTGATGTAGTTTATGCCATTATATTTCAGGGATGAAGCCATTGCTTATTTATGTGCCTGATTTTTACATTCTTTAAAGAGATTTTTTTTAAAGGTTTGTTTTGTATGGACAGTTTCCAGTCTGGGAAAACCTTACATATTCTTTTTACCGATTATAGCAAAAAGAGATTAGGAGATTTGCTGTTTTTTTTCTTTTTTTTTACTTAAGGGAACATCTTTTCATAGCAGTAGGCAGGAAATGAAAACCATTAGGCACATTAAACTTGGCTAGAATGTTATGGAGAATTTTAGGCAGGATGAATTAATTGAGGACTAGGAAGGAGAGAGGAATTGAGGACCATTTTCTTTCTTGAACTTTGGGATTAAGTGCACTGACTTATTTTTTCCTTCCTTATGCTCCCACCCTTCTGCTAGTCCTCTTGGGATGTTTTTGTCTTAACATCAGTGTGTCTGTATCCAATGTACAAGAGGAAAAAAATTTTCATCTGCCTTCTTTGTATAGGTAATTGAAGTCTGCAAATTAAACTGACAAAAGACAGATCAACAAGACAACCCCCCCACAGAGTTTATTTATGCATGCAACATGCATATATATGCGAGAGAACTCTGGTGAATAACTCAGAGGGGTAGTTATAATTTGGGGCTTATATACCACATTAGCAAAGGACACCAAATTGTGGAGAAGTGACTAGACAAAGGAAAGGGGGATTTTGGTCCCCAGATATGGTAAATTGTGGTGAGACAACTAGGAAATGTTTGGTGGATAAGGGTCGGTTAGTAAGATTTGCTTTGCAGATAAGAGTTATTCTCTTCTTCTTGGTACAGGAGAGGGGAATACCTTTACAAATCGAGATTTATTTCACTTTTAGAAAGGGAAATTTATGCCCTGCTTTTAGACAGAAAGGGGGAGGGCAGAGAGTTCCTCCAGTGTCTGCTGTGTCTTAGTTATCATCAGCTCAAAATTATTCTTATCCCAATGTGGCATATTCTGGGGTGGTGTATTCTAACCCCCTCACCAGTATTTCCCTAATGTTTTCTTTCTTCATCTAAAGTTATAATATGCACATGGAAGGAAATAGACAACATTGAAATTGTAGGGGAAACAACTGTGGGAAAGAGTATAGAGAATCATCTATTATAGACCAATTCTGAAGTAACAGTTCCCTCATGTCTCCTCTGGTGTGAGTAGTCGATAAAAACATGTCTAGTTATGCATAGTTTTATGCACCTTTCAGACAACTTTCAATTTTTAATAAAAAATGTAGCTCTGGTCTGGTTTTTCAGCATCTTAGGAGCATGGTAGTTTTGAAGCTAATTACAGCGTCTAGTGTAGTTCTTAACCCCTTGTCTCAAGTATTTACCCAACTTTTCAGAAGGAAAGAGAGAAATTGAGTCATGAGAGTGCTCAATAGTTGTTTGGATTTGGGAGATAGATTGGTGGCAAATAGATTAAGCCTTTTAGATAGATCTAGCTTGGAAACAATTGACCCAGAATGTGGATTTTTTAAACAATAATTTGAAATGTAATATGTTAAACTCAGGAGAATAGCTGAAATTTTTGCATCATCAGTGACAATCTTCAAAGGGTTATCCCCCCCACACACACTTATTAATCACAAGACAATGAAGTAAATAGCATGCCCTGCTACTTACTCTGGGATGATATGGGTTTGTAGTTAAGAGTTGTAGACTCTTAGGGGCACCTGGGTGGCTCAGTCGGTTAAGTGTCTGCCTTCTGCTCAGGTCATGATCCCGAGGTCCTGGGATCCAGCCCTGCATCGAGCTCCTTGCTCAGTGGAGAGCCTGTTTCTCCCTCTCCCTCTACCTGCCGCTCCCCCTGCTTGTGTGCTACACATTAGAATCACTGAGGAGTTTTACGAATAGTCCTTGCTTAAGATCTATCCCAGAGATACTTGATTGCGGTAGGGCCTGGACACTGGAATTTTTAAAAAGCTCTCCAGGAATTCCAATGTGCTGCTAGGGGTGAAGAGCACTAATAGAAACCAACTATAACTTTTCTGAAATGTAGAGATGTTAAAATGGATTTCCTAAGGGTATGCAGCTAATAAGTAGTGACACTGGCACTAGGCCTGGTGCTTTTTTTATTACCCATCCTTCCTGCTTCATTACCTTGGCAAATTCTGTCTGCCTCTTCTCCTCCACCCTCACTCACAATCCTACCATTTGACTTGACAAGGTAAATAGTCTTCTGGCGGTGAAATGGTGTGTTTGGCTCCAAGAGGTAAATTACTTCTATGGGCAAGCACTTTTCCTCCAAGGGAAGCATATTTTCCTTGCCCTACTTCACAGCATCATGGGGGTTAGATGTTAAGCAGCAGGAATTCTTTGGGGGATAAAGAAGGTATTGTATTAAGAGGGCACGACAGCTCTTTGGGAATACAAAGAAAA
This sequence comes from Ursus americanus, assembly GCF_024610735.1. Classification (NCBI taxonomy): domain Eukaryota; kingdom Metazoa; phylum Chordata; class Mammalia; order Carnivora; family Ursidae; genus Ursus; species Ursus americanus. The sequence goes on from NC_142164.1 coordinate 103,846,252, forward strand.
AAAGTTTAGTAACCTCCTAAATCTTGGACATTTTAACTCAGAAATGAATTCTGAGTTCGTGGGTTTTTTTCTGGACAATATGACTTATTTCTAAGATAAAAGTCAAAACATTCAACTTTGCAGGACTTCTAGGCCTCTGATGAGCTTTTAAAGAGTGGTATTGCAGAGATATTTGTGAGACTGGTAAGGGTTACATGGGGAAGGTGTTGAATTTTCTTTCTAATGAATATTTTTTTCTTTTTAAAATTAAACAATATTTCACACTTACAGAAAAGAGTAGAAGAAAACTTAATGAATAACAGTGTACCTGTCTCTAGCTTTTTAAATCTATATAATATAATACAATACAACAGAATATAATATAATTTGGTAAAAAAAAAACCTTTTTACCATACTATATATTTTATATTAGTATATTTTTGAAATCTTTTTCAAAAATATACTAATATGAAATATAGAGTATGATGAATACTCATCATATAGTATACCATATAGTATGATGAATACTCATTGTCAATATTTTGCCAGTCTATTTTCATCTATTTCCCTCCTTTTCTTGTATTGCTAGAATATTTTAAAAGAAAATCTCTGACATCAATTTCAGTTGTATGTATTTTAGTATGCATCACTGAGAAGGTAATTTTTTACATGACCACCATGCAATTATTATATCTAACAGACTTAGTGAAAATTTCTTAATATTGTCTGAGCTGAAACCAAGAGTGAGATGCTTAACCAACAGTGCCACCTAGGCGACCCCCAAAAAATTTTTTAACACTTGTTTGGTATAGTAACTTTTTATCATCAACATTTTCAAATGTAATCCAAAATGAGGAGAGTAGTATAATGTACTCAATATCCCATCGCCCAACTTCAACAATCAGACAGGTACAGTTTTTAAAAAGCTAAATATTGTCACACTATTCTGCTGTATTAGGTGTGTTTCATTTTTGAGAATGCTTTTAATTTATTTCGTGTAGGTACTATATAGTGTAAACAATACATGCTGTTTGCATGCTTTGAGCCTTACTTGAATATTATACCTATTTTTTGGTAATATGTCTTTTTCACTTGGTATTGTATGTTTTTAGATTTATTTTTTATTTATTTTATTTTATTTATTTATTTTTTTAAAGATTTTATTTATTTATTTGACAGAGATAGAGACAGCCAGTGAGAGAGGGAACACAAGCAGGGGGAGCGGGAGAGGAAGAAGCAGGCTCATAGCGGAGGAGCCTGATGTGGGGCTTGATCCCAGAACGCCGGGATCACGCCCTGAGCCGAAGGCAGACGCTTAACCGCTGTGCCACCCAGGCGCCCCTAGATTTATTTTTTAATGCTTTTTCTGTGGGCCAGCAATTTTGCCTTAACTCAGGTTTTTCTGCACCAACTGTGAGATGATCATATATATATTTCCCCTTCATTTAGGTAGTGTGGTATATTACATTGATTGATTTTTGTATATTGAATCACATTTGCCTTCTGGGAATAAATCTCATTTAGTCATGATGTATAATCCTTTTAATATGCCACTAAATTCAGTTTGCTAGTATTTTCTTGAGGATTTTTGCGTCAGTGTTCATAAGGGATATTGGTCCGTAGTTTTATTTTCTTGTAGTGTCTTTGTCTGGCTTTAGTGTCAGGGCAATTCTGGCCTCAAGGAATGACTTAGAAGTGTTCCCACATCTTCAGTTTTGTAGAAGATTTTGAGAAAGATTGGTGTTTGTCTTTTATAATACTGGTATTAATTCACCAGTGAAACCATCAGGTTTAGGTTTTTCTTGGGAGATTTTTTTTGATTCCTGATTCAGTCTCCTTGCTAGTTATAGTTTTATTCAGATTTTCTGTTTCTTTGTGATTCAGTTTTGATAGATTTTGTGCCTCTAGGAACTTGTCTGTTTTGTTTGGGTTATCTAGTTTATTGGCATACAGTTGTTCATAATATTTTCTTATAATCCTCTTAATTCTATAAGGTTAGTAGTAATATCCCCACTTTCATTTTTTATTTTTCTTATTTGTGTCTTCTCTTCTTTGTCAGTCTAACTAATGGTTTGTCATTTCTATTCATCTCTTGAAAGATCAAACTTTTTTTTAAAAAGTAGGCTCCATGCTCAGCATAGAGCCCAGTGTGGACTTGAACTCAGGACCCTGAGATCAAGACCTGAGCTAAAATCAAGAGTCAGATGCTTAACCAACTGAGCCATCCAGGTGCCCCAAAGATCAAACTTTTGGTTTCATTGAATTGCTATTCTAAAAATTTTCTATTTTATTTTTCTCTCCTCTAATACTTATTATTTTCTTCATTCTATTGGCTTTAGGTTTATTTTGCCCTTCTTTTTCTAGTTCTTAAGGCTTAAATTTAGATTTCGATTTGAGATCTTTCTTCTTTTTAATATGCACATTTATAGCTATAAATTTGCCTCAGAACCCTGCCTTTACTGTATCCCATAAGTTTTAAACTCTCGTGTTTTCATTTCACTCATCTCTAAGTATTTTGTAAGTTCCATTGTGATTTCTTCTTTAATTCATTCTTTTTTAATTTTTTTATTTTTTAATTTATTTTTTATTTTTTATATTTTTTATTTTTATTCATTTATTTATTTCTGATGTAAAGTTCAATGATTCATTAGTTGTGTATAACACCCAGTGCACCATGCAATACGTGCCCTCCTTACTACCCATCACCAGCCTATCCCATTCCCCCACCCCCTCCCCTCTGAAGCCTTCAGTTTTTTTCTCAGAGTCCATAGTCTCTCATGCTTCATTCCCCCTTCTGATTACCCCCCTTTCTTTATCCCTTTCTTCTCCTACCGATCTTCCTAGTTCTTATGTTCCATAGATGAGAGAAATCATATGATAGTTGTCTTTCTCTGCTTGACTTATTTCACTTAGCATTATCTCCTCCAGTGCCGTCCATGTTGCAGCAAATGTTGAGAATTCGTTCTTTCTGATAGCTGAGTAATATTCCATTGTATATATGGACCACAACTTCTTAATCCAGTCATCTGTTGAAGGGCATCTCGGCTCCTTCCATGATTTAGCTATTGCGGACAATGCTGCTATGAACATTGGAGTGCATATGGCCCTTCTCTTCACTACGTCTGTATCTTTGGGGTAAATACCCAGTAGTGCAATGGCTGGATCATAGGGTAGTTCAATTTTTAACTTTTTAAGGGACCTCCACACTGTTTTCCAGAGTGGCTGTACCAACTTGCATTCCCACCAACAATGTAGGAGGGATCCCCTTTCTCCACATCCTCTCCAACAATTGTTGTTTCTTGCCTGGTCCATTTTTGCCATATCTTTAATTCATTATTAGGATTCTACGTATCTGTGAATTTTCCATTGTTCTGTTACTGATTCCACTGTGATCAGAGAAAATACTTTACATGATTTAAATCTTTTAAAATTTGAGACTTGTTTTGCAACCTAGCATATGATCCATGCTGGGGAATGTTCCATGTACACTTGAAAAGAATGTGTTTTCTGTTGATGTTGAATGGGTGTTCTTTATTTATCTCTTAGGTCTAGTTGGTTTATAGTGTTGTTCCACTATTTCCTTATTGACCTTCTATCTAGTTATTCTACCCACTATTGAAATCCGGGTATTGAATTTCTCAGCTGTTATTGTAGAACTATCTATTTCTCTCTTCGGATCTGTCAGTGTTTCTTTACATACTTTGAGGTTCTGTGGTTTGGCACATATGTTCATAATTTTTATGTTTTCTTCCTGAATTGACCATCTTATCAATATATAACATTCTTTGTCTCTTGTACCAGCTTTTTACTTGGACTGTTTTATTTCATATTAATATAACCACCTCAGCTCTCTTCATTACTATTTGCATGGAGTTTTTCTACCCTTTTACTTTCAATCTATTTGAGTTTTTGGATCTGATGTGAATCTCTCAGATACAGCATATAGTTTGATCATATTTTAAAAATCCATTCTCCCAGTCTCTGCCTTTAAAACATAGAATTTAATTTATTTACATTTGAAGTAATTAATGATAAAGCAGTAATTATTTCTGCCATTTTGATGTTTCCTGTATTTCTTATACCTTTTTAAAATCTCTTATTTTCTCCATTACTGACTTCTTTTGTGTTTAGTTGATGTTTGTTTGTAGTGAACCTTTTTGTTTTCCTTCTTATTTCCTTTTATGTATAGTTTTTAGATATTTTCTTAGTGGTTACCATGATCATTAAATTTAATATCCAAAATTTATAACAAACTAGTTTGAATTGACACCAACTTAACTTCAGTGGCATACAAAGCTGTTTCTATGCAGCTTCTTTGTCATCCCTTTATGTCATTGTTGTTGCAAGCTATGTCTTTATACATTGTGTGCCCAATAACATAGATTATAATTATTTTTATGTATGTCTTTTGAATTTTGTAGGAAATATTTTGTGGTGTAACATACAAAAATACAATAATGGCTTTTGTATTTCTCCATATATTTATTTACTGGAGATATTTATTTCTTTATATAACTTTGAGTTACTGTCTAGTGTCCTTTTATATCACATGGACTCCCTTTGACATTACTTTTTTTTTTTAAAGATTTTATTTATTTATTTGACAGAGATAGAGACAGCCAGCGAGAGAGGGAACACAAGCAGGGGGAGTGGGAGAGGGAGAAGCAGGCTCCCAGCAGAGGAGCCTGATGTGGGGCTCGATCCCAGAACACCGGGATCACGCCCTGAGCCGAAGGCAGATGCTCAACCGCTGTGCCACCCAGGCGCCCCTTGACATTACTTTTTTTAAGATTTTATTTATTTGTCAGAGAAGGAGAAAGAGAGAGAGAGCACACAAGCAGGGGGAGCAGCAGGCAGAGGGAGACGCAGGTTCCCTGCTGGGCAAGGAGCCCAGTGTGGGCCTCGATCCCAGGACCCTGGAATCACAGAAGGAAGATGCTTTACCAACTGAGCCGCCCAGGCACCCCTCCCTTTGACATTTCTTATGGGCAGGTCTAGTTTTGATGAACTCCCTCAGCTTTTTGATGAACTCCCTCAGCGTTTATCTGGAAAAGTCTTAATTTCTCCCTTATTTTCAAAGGGCAGTTTTGCCAGATATAGAATTGGTGGTTGACAGTTTTTTTTGTTTCAGTATTTTAAGTATGTCATCCTACTGCCTTTTGGTCTCTATAGTTCTGATGAGAAATTAGCTGTTAATCTTATTGAGGATCCCTTAATGTGTGACTAGTTGCTTCTCTCTTGTGTTTTTCAACATTCTCTGTCTTTGGTTTCCCAGAGTTTAATTATTATGTGTCTCAGTGTGTGTTTGAGTTTATCTTATTTGAAATTTGCTGAGTTTCTTATATGTATAGATTCATGTTTTCATCAAATCTGGCAAGTATTTGGCCATTATTTCTATTTTATTTTATTTTATTTTATTTTATTTTATTTTATTTTATTTTATTTTATTTTATTTTATTTTATTTTATTTTAATTCCAGTATAGTTAACATACAGTGTTATATTTGTTTCAGGTGTACAGTAGAGTGATTCAACAATTCTATATATCACCCAGTGCTCATCATGACAAGCGCACTCCTTAATCCCCATCACTTATTTCACTTATCCCCCCACCCACCTCTTTCTGCCCCTTTTTCTCTTTTCCTTCTGGAATGCCTATAATGCACTGGTTGGTCTGCTTGCTGGTATTCATAGGTCACTGTTCTTTGTTCACTTTTCCTCACTCTTTTTTTTTTCTTTCCTGTCTCACTTTCAATTGTCCTGTCTTCAAGGTTGCTGCCTCTTTCTTCCAACCCTTTAAATTTGCTATTTGACCCATTTAATGAATTTTTCATTTTATTTATTGTGCTTTTCACCTTCAGAATTTCAGTTTGGTTCCTTCTTATAATCTCTTTATTCATATTCTCACTTTGTTCATACATAGTTTTCCTGATTTATTTAGTTATTTTCCTATGATTTCCTTCAGCTCTTCAAGTATATTTAAGACAGTTGTTTTTAACTATTTTTCTAGTAATTATGTTGCCTGTGTTTCTTCATGGATGATTTCTAAAGATTTATTTTGCTCCTTTGAATGGGCTATAGTTTGCTGTTTCTTTCTATGCTTTGTGATTTTGTGTGTGTGTGTGTGTGTGTGTGTACAGAACTGGACATTTGAATATTATAATGATGCACCTCTGGAAATCAGATGCTCTTCTTTCTCCAGCATTTGCTGGATTTTTTTAATTGTTGAAGGCTGTAGTAGTCCCTTTGTTTAGTGACTTTCCCAAATTACTCTTGTGAAGATTGTTTTCCTTGGTGTGTGTGTTCTCTGAAATCTCTGTTACTTAGCTTGAGTTCAGCTGGAGTATTGACAGATATTTCTTGAATGCTGGGAGACAAAAACAAATAAATAAGCAAATAAGCAAAACCACATAAAACCAAACCAAAACAACACAAATGAAAAACATTCTTCCCAGCTTTTGTATGTTGGCATTATTTTGGGGTTCTTTTTCCGTACTTGACCTAGCTTGCACTGAGCCTAAGGATCAGCCCAAGCTTAGAGTCTTCTCAGTTATTTTCTGAGCATGCATCTTTTTCTGGGCATGTGCATAGCTTTCTAAATTCCCCCATATACACAGGTGCTACTGAATGTCCTTATTTCCCAAAGAAATTCTCCCCAACTTTTGTTCCTTGGCCTTAAGGAGTCTACTGTAAGTTTCAACATTAATCTTTTGTTTCAGGTGTCAATGGGTTGTTAGTCAGGCTTAGCATTTTTGAGCAGTGCCTCCTGCTTTTCTGGCTTGAGTCTGATAAATACTTTGATAAATACCTAAATACCTCGGGGAAATCCTTCAGATAATCCCTGGCCAGGTTTGAACAGACATACAAAATATTTTGCAAGCAAGGTCTTAACTTTGTTTTCTCTGAGACCAGGGACCAGAGTCCCATAGAGAACATGGACTAAGACTCCTGCCATGACAGAGAGGGGTTGGGGAAAGGACAAGTTAAACTTCCTGAAAGCTTTCCTACTCTTTTGAAGTTGCCTTTTTCTTTATTCAGTGTCTTCTTGATTGCTGTAAACCGTTTACCATTTCTCGAAGTTCTGAGACAGTTCGTTTCCATAATTTCTGCTTGTTTTTTGATATTTCTGTAGGTGAACTTGGAACTGCCCACTCTGCTATTTTTCTCTAAACTGTATTATGTGAAGCTGCTTTTAAGAGAAACTTCCCACTAATTATCCTACAGAAGAGACAATCTTACACAGGTCAGGTGGCTCTACCTCCTTGACCTTAGTTATTGGGACCATGGAATGTATACCTAATCCATAACTTGGCTTTAAAATATTTTGTTGGTGAATCAAATTACCTTCCTGGAAATCTGAACTGAGAAAATGAGGCAAATAGCATCAAGAACTGAGGCTGAAAGTATGTATATAGAGAGGCCTCATAATTTAGAATCAACAACCAGGAAGCTTCATAGCAGGCCATATTTTGAGTAAGCAGATACTCATAGAGCTATAGAGAAGCCATAAGCAAGAGATCATGTGGCCTGTGAGAAAGGAGATAATAGCCAATCCCCAGATTTCCCTTGGCTTCCAAAATCTTTCCAATCCCAGTGCCTGTGTATCCTTACAACACACTCCAGTTCTCAAGGTTCCCTGTATGACTTTCTGTTTCTTACAACCTGTGGAGCTCAGTTGGAAACTTGAACCATCCTCAAAGGCCTCTGTAACTACTCTGACTTTTAGGAAATGTGTATGAATCACCTCCTTAACATGGATTATATTTCTCTTTCAAGGCCACCAATAATAATAATAAAAAGGAAAACATCAGAGAAAATGTCTTCAATGAAATCAACTCATGAAAAATAGTCCAAAACACCAGATATGACTGGAGTCATTCGTTCTTAAAAAATAAGCAGTTGCCTTCTGTGGTTTTCATTTGGCCAAATTCAAAGACCAGTAGAAATTTGAACATATCTTTGGACCATGTAAATCCCTCCTTTCCTTACATAGGAATATCAGTGGAAAGGCTCTGTATGACATGATGTTAGGTGTATCTCAGGCGAGCTTGTTCCAAAAAGAGTTACAACTGTATTTACTCAAAGGAAGCATGTAAAAGCACATATGAAGGGAGACAACTGCCTCCTAATAGGGTAGCAGAGACAGAAGGCAAAATAGGCACTAAGTCAGATAGTTGTTTTGTTTTTTGAGTAGAAGAGGGAAATGTGCTTAGAGCAGCTGTATGATACTGAGAGTGAGTAATTATACTGTCTACAAAGCCTCTGCTATTGCTGTTATAAGAAGCTTCTAAAATGGATGAGACACCAGAACTAGTCTGCCTGCTTCCATGCTGAGTCAAAAAAATGGAAAATCCCCTGAGGAGATTTAAGCACTTGGTTGGTTCTAGTGGAAGTGCTGCTGATTGAAAAGTGGCAGGTGGCAGGTGGCATGTTCTCATTGGGACAAATGCCTTTTGAGTCCATTGGCAGGCACCTCAGGGGCCCATGTTTTAATCAAGCTGAAGGGACACAAGTGGCATATTCCTCTTGTCTTATTACTAGAAATACAGATTTAGGTAAATAATATGGAGTAGTATTTCTCAGTCATTTTTTCCCCAAACCATTTCCCTTTTTAACAAACATAAAAATCTCATGTTCTCCATTAATGTTATTTGAAATGTCTATATAAATTAAAATGTTACTTAAACTAGATCAGTGTAATGACATAAAGGACTAATTTATTTCCAAACTATGGACTAATCATTTTAAAGACACTAAATAGTTCCTTCCAAATTTCCTCTTGTGATTGAGTTCAAGATTCAAAGCATTGTGGTCTGAAAACAAGCAGGGAATACTCCCAATCTTTTGGTACCTGTTAAGACTTGATTTGTGACCCAGTATGTGATCTGTTCTGGAGAGTGTTCCATGTACATTCAAGAAGAATGCGTATTCTGTGGCTTTAGTATGGAATGCTCTGTATATATCTGTGAAGTCCATCTGGTCCAGTGTGTCATTCAAAGCCCTTATTTCCTTGTTGATCTTCTGTTTAGATGATCTGTCCATTGCTCTGAAGGATGTTGATGTCCCCTACTATTATTGTATTATTATCAGTGTGATTCTTTAATTTTGCTATTAATTGGTTTATATAATTGGTTGCTCCCAAGTTAGGAGCATAAATATTTAGAATTGTTAGATCTTCTTGTTGGATAGACCCTTTAAGTATGATATAGTATCCTTCTTCATCCCTTACTACAGTCTTTGGTTTAAACTCAATTGATGCAGAAAAAGCATTTGACCATATTCAGCATCCGTTCTTGATTAAAACTCTCCACAGTGTAGGGATAGAGGGAACATATCTGAATATCATGAAAGCCATCTACGAAAAGCCCACAGTGAATATCATTCTCAGTGGGGAAACACTGAGAGCCTTTCCCCTAAGATCAGGAACACGACAGGGATGCCCACTCTCACCACTGTTGTTCAATATAGTACTAGAAGTCCTAGCCTCAGCAATCAGACAACAAAAAGAAACAAAGGGCATTCAAATCAGCAAAGAAGAAGTCAAACTCTCACTCTTTGCAGATGACATGATACTTTATGTGGAAAACCCAAAAGACTCCACCCAGAAATTGCTAGAACTCATACAAGAATTCAGCAACGTGGCAGGAGATAAAAATCAATGCCCAGAAACCAGTTGCATTTCTATACATGAACAATGAGACAGAAGAAAGAGAAATTAAGGAGTCGATCCCATTTACAATTGCACCAAAACCCATAAGATACCTAGGAATAAGCCTAACCAAAGAGGTAAAGGACCTGTACTCTAAAAAGTACAGAACACTTATGAAAGAAACTGAGGAAGACACAAAGAAATGGAAAAACATATTCCCTGCTCATGGATTGGAAGAATGAATATTGTTAAAATGTCTATGCTACCCAGAGCAATCTACACATTCAGTGCAATCTCTGTCGAAGCACCATCAACATTTTTCACAGAGCTGGGACAAATAACCCTAAAATTTGTATGGAACCAGAAAAGACCCCGAATAGCCAGAGGAATGTTGAAAAAGAAAACCAAAGCTGGTGTTTCACAATGCCAGACTTCAAGCTCTATTACTAAGCTGTAATCATCAAGACAATTTGGTAGGGGCACAAAAACAGACACATAGATCAATGGAACAGAATAGAGAGCCCAGAAATGGGCCCTCAACTCTATGGTCAACTAATCTTCAACAAAGCAGGAAAGAGTATCCAATGGAAAAAGACAGTGTCTTCAATAAATGGTGCTGGGAAAACTGGACAGCCACATTTAGAGACTGGATGATTTTCTTACACCAAATACAAAGATAAACTCAAAATGGATGAAAGGCCTCGATGTGAGAGGAATCCACCAAAATCCTAGAGGAGAACACAGGCAACAACCTCTGACCTTGGCCACAGCAACTTCTTGCTAGACGCGTCTCCAAAGGCAAGGGAAACAAAGGCAGAAATGAACTATTGGGACTTCATCAAGACAAAAAGCTTCTGTACAGCAAAGGACACAGTCAACAAAAGTAAAAGGCAACCTACGGAATGGGAGAAGAAAATTGCACTTGACTTATCAGATAAAGGGCTAATATCCAAGGTCTATAAAGAACTTATCAAACTCACCACCCCCAAAACAAATAATCCTATCAAGGAATGGGCAGAAGACATGAACAGAACATTTCTCCAAAGAAGACATCTAAATGGCCAACAGACACATGAAGAAATGCTCCACATCACTTGGCACCAGGGAAATACAAATCAAAACCACAATCCGATACCACCTCACACCAGTCAGAATGGCTAAAATTAACAAGTCTGGAAACAACAGATGTTGGCGAGGATGCAGAGAAAGGGGAACCCTTTTACCTTGTTGGTGGGCATGCAAGCTGGTGCAGCCACTCTGGAAACCAGTATGGAGGTTCCTCAAGAAGTTAAAAGTAGAACTACCCTACCACCCAGCAATTGCACTACAAGGTATTTATCCCAAAGATACAAATGTAGTGATCCGAAGGGGCGCCTGCACCCCAACATTTATAGCAGCATTGTCCACAGTAGCCAAACCATGGAATGAGCTGAGATGTCTATCAACAGATGAATGGATGAAGAAGATGTAGTGTAATATACAATGGAATATTACTCAGCCATCAGAAAGGATGAATACTTACCATTTACATCGACGTGATGGAACTGGAGGGAATTATGCTGAGTGAAATAAGTCAATCAGAGAAAGACAATTATTATATGGTTTCAGTTATATGTGGGCTATAAGAAACAGCACAGAGGATCATAGGGGAAGGGAGAGAAAACTGAATGGGAAGTCATCAGAGAGGGAGACAAACCATGAGGGACTCTTAACTATAGGAAACAAACTGAGGGTGGCTGGAGGTGAGGTAGGTGGGGGGATGGGGTAATTGGGTGATGGGTATTAAGGAAGGCACGTGATGTGGTGAGCACTGGGTGTTGTATACAACTGATGAATTGTTGAACTCTACATCTGAAACTAATGATGTACTATATGTTGGCTAATTGAATTTAAATTAAAAAAATAAAGCCACCAAATAGGATAATAAAGTTATCAAGTTTCAAGTTGAACAAGAATGTCAAGTTATGAAGTTACTTGAGGTTCTTGAATGCTTTAAACATATTCTGTAGCCTTTGTGTTTATTTATCTCTTTTTCCCCTCTCTGTATATAGAGGTAAACATAGAGATAGAGAACTATAGTACATTTATCTATATATCATATATATTTACAAAGATCTATCTATCTCTATATCTATCGCATATATATTTATCTGTATCTCTTTACTGAGAGGGAAAGAGAGAGAGAGAGAGAGAGCTATAAAGGAACACAAAATAATTGTTAATATATTTGTGAGACAAGACTTTCACATCTAGGTTAGCTATCATTACAGAGTTATGATTCTATGTTGAATCATAGAAAAGATGATGTAAGTACCGGAAAAAATGTATAAATAAGTACTGTTGGGAGGGAACGGTAATTGTAAGTTGTTTATGCCAGAAAAGCCTTCTCAGAGATGGGTAGGAGTTGTCCTGGGCCTTGAAAAATGAATAAAAATTAAATAGGGAGAGAATAAGGTAGAGTTTTTCAGTCTTGTAGTAACCTGTGTTTTTTCAGAGAATGCTGTGACTCTGATAACCTTATGCTGAATAGCTACTCACCCTAGTGTTAAACCTCTAAAACTTTATTGTGATCCTTGTAAAACCCTCTCTTAAATGTCAGTTGGCAGTGTTGGGGACTCACAGGAGGACACATAATTATTTCGCTTTGGCTAAAACACAGCCAGTGACATATTTAAAAGAATGTGGAAAGACTGATGGCAAAGTTCATACGTGGTGAGCATTGTTCCAAAGAGGAAAGAATTCTCTAGTAAAAATGGTAATTAGCCTTGGCTGAACTTCATTATAGTCTGTGTTGACTCTGGGAAGCCATGTTGAAGTCCTTTCTTGCTATTACACAGGAAGCCTATGAAATGTGCCTTCTAAGATGACTTGGAATATCTTTGTCTCACCAAGATATTGGCTTCTAAGTAGTATGGATAGACATTTCAAGAAAATTTCAGCTTTTCATATATAATTACTATCTAATATGCAAGAAAAACCAACAAGCTGTCTCAATTCAGTGGACAAAACATGGTGAGAAGTAGACAGTTTTAAAGACTCAGATTGGGTTTTTTAAAGAAATAAAATAGAACAAGAAAAGAAAGAACTGTTACCAAGGCTAAGGCCTGGCATGCAGAACAAGCTCCTTTTTACTGTGCCTGTCAGCCGCTTTGCTCTCTTCCCATCCTGCCCTGTTTTTATTTTCTTCCTCTGCTCTGCATTCAGAGCTAAGTCTGGAGTGTTTTGAAAGCTCACTGTGTACCCTGGAGCTCTTTTCTGTGGAAATGGTATAACACTGGCCACTTAATATTGTTATCCTCAACTGTTGTTCTCTTCTGACCTGAGTCAAGTGTCCTACAAGTCTTTTTGGGCTCCATTTCCACCTCCATTATTCTATGGGTATGTCATTTATCCCCTTTTCAGTTTAAGGGCTTCTAATTCTGAGGGAACAAAAACCCTTTAGATATTTCCTTTGTAACATTCAGTTAACTTCAGCCTGATTTTGGCCGCAGACTCAATCATTCAAGCATAATCAATGTTGGCCTGCTCTCTTGCTCTTCCTCTTGTCCCGCCTCTAGTCCCAGGACCCCACAGAGTTATCTCTGTCCATGCTAGTTCTTGCCTACAGCATTGCAGATAAAAGCATCAAAAGATAACCACGGGCTTTATACTTAGAATCCTTAAAACATTTTCATGGCTCTTAAAAAGCAGCAGGGTAAAATTTATACTCCTTGTCATGGCCAATGGGTCTATAATATGTGACTCTAGGATATCTTTTACAATCCAGTGTGGTGGATAACTTGCTTACCTAGGATAGCCCATACACATTCACAGCACCAGGTCTTTGCTCACAGCAATACCTCTTCCCTGAAAATCCTTTCCTTTACCTATTCCTATAGCCTTCAAGGTTTAACTAAATGTGTCACTTCCTCTATACATTCGACTTATACCCACCCCCAAATTAATTCATTTTTGACAGTTGTTTCAGTCAAGATAGTCCAGGTTATACTGCAGTAACAAATGACTTCCAAACCTCAGTGACGTAAGTTTATTTCTTATTTACTTTACATATCCGTCTCCAGTCAGCTGTGCCTCTGCCTCCCCTTCACTCTGGGGCCCAGGTTGGCAGAGAAGTCTTTATCTGGAATACTGCTGGTCAGCTGGCATAGGGTAAAGAACATATAGTGAAAGCAAGCAGTGGCTCTTAGCTCAGAAAAGGAACATGTCAATTCGTTCATATTTCACCGGCCACAAGAAATCCTGCCATTAGTCAATGGGATGAGGAGGTATAATATACACCCAGATAGGAGCAGCTGGTATTTTGTATATTAATACAATTAACCCAACATTTCCCCACAATACTTTGACTGTGTCACTATTGTATTTATTATATAGTATTACTTTTTATATATCTTGTCCATCTGAACTATTAATTCATTAACAGCAGGGAATGCATTTTATTCATCTATTTCTGCAGTTTGCACTGTGCCATCAAGGCATATAAGAACTGCTTAATAATTGTTGACTAGCTGGGTAGATAAATGAATAAATAATTTTTGGCTTGGATCCAGTTGGGACATTTGCAAAAAACAAAACAAAGCAAACAAAATAAAACAACCCTACTTTATTTAAAATTGCTCAGTGTCTTGGAAAAATGTATTTTTGGTGAAATATCCTTATGGTGTCTTTTGGACCTTATGCCTCTGAATTATTTTCACAAAATATGAAATCTTCGGGAGCCAGTTGGCATTACCATTAGTCACTGGAAATCATCCATTTGACACGAGCAAAAACACAGGCATGCTGCATTTCTCACAAGGGCTCTAAGTTAGTGAAACACCCACAGTGAGAATATATCATTGTCCTTTCTTTTTGAGATGACACAGTTGATGCTCGACCCTTCAGTTTGGCTGTAGAGGAGCAATCTTATACAAATGAACCTTGGAGTACTAAATCAAATTTATCCATAGGACAAGGCTAGCCTCACACAAGTGGCTGTGTAAATGATGTTGCTTCAAGTGATTCCAAGAAGTTTTTCCTACTCCCAAATGATCTTTCCTACAGCATGTCAGGGCCCTAAATTTTCCCATAAGAACTACTACCCTGTTTGATTCAGTGTTCTGTAGGTCCACCTTGCTTCTTCTCCTTTCTGTGTGCCCCTGCTTAAAGGCCGCAGTTATGGGTTGGCTCTTTTTTTTGCCATTATGCAATGCAGGCATCTTCCATTTTTATAATTTAATTTCGGCTGAGAAATGTAATCTATGCAACAAAAATGTATCAGGTATATACCTGGTAGGCATTGTGCCTTATTCTAATAAATTCACAGTCTAGAGGGGATGATAGATGAGTAAACCAAGAATCAAGGCATGATGTGATAAATGCTATGATAGAGGCATTCTGGGGTGCACAGACACAGGCCATCTATAAGGTAGAGTGGTCAGAAGAAGGTAACATATGAGTCTTAAAGGATAAATGGCTGTTGTGTAATTTGGCAATATATATTTGAGACTGAAGAAACACCAGGTATCTCCATGTGATATGTAGCATGGAGATGAAGAAAATTATTTGAACCTTTTGTGAGCTGGCTGGAGCCTAGGGCGATGATTCTAGAAAATAATACTGGAGAGGTAAGTGGGGCCAGGTCATGGAGGGCCTTGTTTAAGACATTAACAGAGGCACTGGGGTTTTAGATTTGAGTTTTAGCATGTTTATTTCAGGTAGAAGAATAAAGGAATGAATGTAAGTGGACAGGGGGCATTTCTAATGGTGAAAAATGATGAGGACTATAATCTTAGCAATTAACGGTTAGAAGTCAGTGAAATAGGAAGAAGTAGAAATAGTAGGATCTGACTGCAAGCATGTGGTGGTAGGGCTGAATGGAAGGAAGGAAAGAGAAGAGTCTAGGAAAATTAGCAGGTGTCACATTTGGATAAATAATTGGACAGTAGTATCATCTACCCAGATAAAGCAGAGTACCAGGTTAAGGAGCTGAAGAGGAAGAAAGATTAGGATAGGAAATGAAAAGATGGGTTTTAAAATACTGGATTTAAGGAGCTCATATGACACTTAAGTGGTGATATGATGATGTCTAGTATGTAACTGAACTAACAGGAAACGTATAGTTGAGAAAATTATTTGGTAGCTACCAGTGCATAGATTTCAGTTACATTCAATGGGGGGAAGGGGGGGATATAAACAAAACTATGATCTGAGAAAACGAAAGAGCTTTATCAGTCAGGGCTTTAGTTCCAAGTAATTGAAATTAAGATTGAATCCTGGTTGATTTAATTAGATCTCCAGGAAGGCAGGAGAACCAAGCATGGAGTTTATACAGCCAGGGTACGTGCTCCAAATCATGCCAAATCCTGGTCTACTGCAGATCCCATTGCTGGTAGTACTATAGACTTCACCATCCCTGTGCTACTTTTGTTTGCCAGGATGGATTTAGCAAGGTTCCTGCTTCTGTCTGTTAATAGCTTCTGTATTAGGCAGGGTTCTGACAGGAAATAGATGGCACACTCAAATGGGTCACCAAAGTGAATTTAAATAAGAGACTGTTTTCAAAGGAACAAGAGAGGATGATGAATCACACAGAAGCTAGCCACTGAGGGAAGACTTTACCACCCCTAGGTCTGAAGGGGCAAGGGAAGGAGCAATTACAAGAATGCAGCAAGATCTAGTACCATAGGAGAGAGGCTGTGACCTTACCTAAAGGGATACAGCTATTGCCAAATTGCATCCTAGCAAGGAAGAAGAAGGGAAATGAATAATATATCAGCCTCACTCTCTCCTGGTTCTCTGCTCTGCTGCTAGTGTCTCCCATCGACCAAACACAATGGGAAGGCATCTGGTAAAGGAAGCTCAGGAGATGAGCTGTCTAGGGGTCAGCTTCTTGGTTACAGAGCAGTGTGGAAAAGGGTAGAAAATGGATCTAGAGGGGTAAATGAGAATATCCAGCACAACTTCCGATTTAAATCGTGATTAGCAGAGCCTAGATTATGTGACCATGGCTTGGTTTCCAGATAACTTTGGGAAGCAAGCCACTGGCATTTTCAAAATGCATACTAGAAAAGACGCTGTGTTCAAATAATAGGGGAGAAAGTTCAGCCATAAAGAATAACAGCTGTCTCCTCAGTGTTCAAGGATAGGACTCTTAGAAAAATCAACATTTAAGATAAGGCATATAGAGAGCCCACTTTTCCTTTTCTTTTTTTAGTTGAAGTATAATTAATATACAGTGTTATATGCATTTCAGTTGTACAATATAACGACTCAACAATTCTACATTGCTCTTTGCTCATGAAGACAAATGTACTTTTGATCCCCTTTATCTATTTCCCAACTCCCACCACCCACATCCCCTCTGGCAACCACGAGTTTGTTCTCTTATTTCAGAGTGTGTATTTTTGTTTGTCCCTATTTTTCCTTGTTAGTTCATTTGTTTTGTTTTTTAAATTCCAGATAATGAATGAAATCATGTGGTATTTGTCTTTCTCTGATTGATTTCACTTAGCATGATACTCTCTGGGTCCATCTATGTTGTTGGAAATGGCAAGATCTCATTCTTTTTATGGCTGAATAATATTCCATCATATATATTGACCACATCTTTTTATCCATTTGTCTATCAATGGACATTTGCATTGCTTCCATATCTTGGCTATTGGAAATAATGCTATAATAAACCTAGGGGTGCATGTATCTTTTTGAATTAGAGGTTTTATTTTCTTTGGGTAAATACCCAGTAGTGGAATTACTAGATCATATCGTATTTCTATTTTTAATTTTTAAAAGAAACTTCATACTGTTTTCCACAATGGTTGCACCAATTTACATTCCCACCAATAGTGCATGAGAGTTCCTTTTTCTCCACATCCCCACCAACAGTTGTTATTTCTTGTGTCTTTGATACCAGCCATTCTGACAAGTGTAAGGTGATATCTTATTGTGGTTTTGATTTGCATTTCCATGATGATTAGTGGGGTTGAGCATCTCTTCATGTGTCTGTTGGCCATCTGTATGTCTTTGGAAAAATGTCTATTCAGTCTTACATTAATTTTTCAATCCATTTTGGATTAATTTTTGTGAGTGGTGTAAGATAGGTACCCCATTTAATTCTTTTGCATGTAAATATCCAGTTTTCCCAGTACCATTTACTGAAGAGACTATCCTTTTCCTATTGTATTTTCTTGGTGTACTTGTCAAAAATCAGTTGACAGTATATGCATGGGTTTATTTATGGGCTTTCTATTCTGTTCTGCTGGTTTCCATGTCTATTTTCATGTCCCTAACGTACTGTTAACTTTATAATCTAGTTTTTAATCAGGAAGTTTGGTCCTCTGCAAATGAGTATGACCATCAGTACTAGGTAGATCTTTGGCTTTTCTGATTGAGACCGTTATTGTTTCAGTATGGCTGGCCTAAACTTGGGGAGGAAGTGGATGAGGTAGGAATGGGGTGGGTAAGGTATTATTTAATAAGTTTAACATCTTTTTCAAATGAAGAGACATGACTGCTCTTATCCAGAAGTTAATGTATGTGGGTAGATTAAAGTTGTCTCTAAATTCTTTGAACCTTTTCCAGTCAAGAGTTGGGGTCTGTGGGGGCGCCTGGGTGGCACAGCGGTTAAGCGTCTGCCTTCGGCTCAGGGCGTGATCCCGGCGTTCTGGGATCGAGCCCCACATCAGGCTCCTCCGCTGGGAGCCTGCTTCTTCCTCTCCCACTCCCCCTGCTTGTGTTCCCTCTCTCGCTGGCTGTCTCTATCTCTGTTGAATAAATAAATAAAATCTTTAAAAAAAAAAGAGTTGGGGTCTGTGAATCTTGAGTCTGGGCATTTTCTCTGACTGATATACAAATAAAATATGGTGGCAATGACACTGTGCCAGTTTCAGTCCTAGGCTTTAGGAGCCTGGCAATTTCCAATTTCTGCCTTTTGGAACACTCTCCCTGGGAGCTCTGAGCCACCATGTGTGAAGCCCACCCACCATGTGACCATCAGGCTAGAAAGGTTGCATGTGGGCACTCTGGTTGACAGTTCCAACTGAACCCAGCCTTCAGGGCATTCTTGCCAAGATGCCATGTACGTGCGTGAAGGTACATTGGACTTTCTAGACCAGCATATTTGCCAGCTGAATATCACCATGTGACCTAAGTTGACACCAAATGGAGCAGAAGATTCACCCAGGTGAACCCAGGTTGTATTATTAGACCTACAAAATTCGGAGACATGAAAAAAGTTACTGTTTTAGACAGCAAAATTTTTAGGTTATTTGTCATATAGCAATAGAAAACACAAACAGTGGACTGAAATAGTGTGTATCAAACTTTGGTGAAACTCTTTTTTCAAAAATTTAATTCCAGTGTAGTTAACATACAGCACAATATTAGTTTCAGGTATACAATGTAGTGATTCAAAAGTTCTGTGTATTACTTAGTGCTCATCAAGATAAATGTACTCTTAATCTCCATCACCTATTTCACTCATCCCCCCATGCACCTCTCCCCTGGTAACTATCAGTTTGTTTTCTAGAGTTAAGAGTGTGTTTTGGGAGGCGCCTGGGTGGCTCACTCGTTAGCGTCTGCCTTCGGCTCAGGACGTGATCCCGGGGTCCTGGGACTGAGTCCTGCATCGGGTTCCCTGCTCCTCTGGGAGCCTGCTTCTTCCTCTCCCACTCCCCCTGCTTGTGTTCCCTCTCTAACTGGCTGTCTCTCTCTCTGTGTTAAATAAATAAATAAAATCTAAAAAAAAGTGTGTTTTTGGTTTGTATCTTTTTTTCCTTTCTTCATTTGTTTTTTGTTTTGTTTCTTAAATTCCACATATGAATGAAGATATGTCTCTTGAGGCAAGGGAAACAACACTAAAAATAAAGTATTGGGACTACATCAAAATAAAAAGCTTATGCACATCAAGGGAAACAACCAATAAAATTAAAAGACAACCTACTCAATGGGAGAAGATATGCAAATGACCTGATAAAAGGTTAGTATATATAAAGAATTTACACAACTCAACAGAAAATAACCCAAATAATCCAATTAAAAAATGGGCAGATCAAAAAGAACCATTTCTCAACATTTGCTGCAACATGGATGGGACTGGAGGAGATAATACTAAGCGAAATAAATCAAGCAGAGAAAGACAATTATCATATGGTTTCACTCATTTATGGAGCATAAGAAGTAGGAAGATCGGTAGGAGAAGAAAGGGAAGAAGAAAGCAGGGGTAAACAGAAGGGGGAATGACCCATGAGAGACTATGGACTCTGGGAAACAAACTGAGGGCTTCAGAGGGGAGGGGGGTGGGGGAATGGGATAGGCCGGTGATGGGTATTAAGGAGGGCACGTATTGCGTGGTGCACTGGGTGTTATATGCAACTAATGAATCATGGAACTTTACATCGAAAACTAGGGATGTACTGTATGGTGACTAACATATAATAAAAAATATTATTTTTATTTTATTTTTTTTTAAGATTTTATTTATTTATTTGACAGAGACAGAGACAGCCAGCGAGAGAGGGAACACAAGCAGGGGGAGTGGGAGAGGAAGAAGCAGGCTCCCAGCGGAGGAGCCTGATGTGGGGCTCGATCCCATAACGCCGGGATCACGCCCTGAGCCGAAGGCAGACGCTTAACCGCTGTGCCACCCAGGTGCCCCTAAAAAAATATTATTAAAAAAATAAAATAAAATAAAAAATGGGCAGAAGACATGAACAGACATTTCTCCAAAGAGGATATCCAGATGGCCAACAGACACATGAAAAGATGCTCATCATCACTTACCATCAGGGGAATACAAATCAAAACCACAATGAGTAAAACTCATTTTTAAGTAAAATTTATTAACACTTTCAACATTAAAAACCATCTTAATCTATTAATTAAAAAATGCTTAACCCCCCAAACTACCACAATTTCACAGTTGCTTTAAAATGAATATGTATTTTACTAATGAAACAGCATCTACATATATCTGAAAAAATAGTAGTATCTATATGTATGAGACATATGAAAGTATTTAGATTTCTGAAGTCTCACACTTATTCCACGGAACCCCAAAGATCTGTGGCCCATTGTTCTTAGAGACCAAAATAATCTACTTGTATTCATAGATCTAAAAAAATCTGATATGATTCTGGAGCTAGTGGAACCACCTCTCTGAAGCCCATTAATGATTTGTCATTGGAAGACTTTCTGTGTAGGTCTGAGTTCATAAACTGACTGCAAAAAGATGGGTATTTAGGGGCACTTGGGTGGCTCAGTTGGTTAAGTTTCCGACTCTTGGTTTCCGACTCTCAGGGTTGTGAGATCGAGCCCTGTGGCGGGCTCTGTGCTGGGCATGGAGGCTGCTTAAGATTATCTCTCTCTCTGTCTCCCTCTCCCTCTATCCCTCTCCCCTCTCTAAAAAAAAGATTGGTATATAGGCAATGGAATAAAATAAATAAATAAATAAACAATAAATATCTCACATATATAAATACTTCATGGTGGTCAAAAATTAATATTGTGATTATTTTCATTTTTGTGTATTTTCAGAAATTATTTTCTACAATACCCTACTTGACCACTGAATACCTGATAGGTACTTATAGATTCTTGTAGTTTCATTTGGCCTTTGACACTTGTTCTGATCAAATCTTGCTTTAAAATGTCTTATACTGGAGAATGGAAACCTTCTCTAGAAAAGTAAGTAAAGGAAAATACTAGTTTTTTTTTTCCCCTTAAAGGTAGAATGTCTGATTTTAAGCTAGTTCAACATTGTAATTGCATCCAGTATCAATGTAATTTCTTTTACATTACTCAGTATTATGTGTCTGGTATATTTTCAGAGTAGTTTGAAAAGCAATTGAATAGACTATGTAAGTGTTCTTTCTCCTGAGCATTATCTGGTACAAATGGATTATATAATAAGACCATTTACCTGTGGAATTTGGTGGAACTCTATGGAATTCATTTAGATCTACTAAATTTACTCCTGGCCTCCCACAACCTGAAGGATATAAGCTTAAAACTAGCAAATCACAAAAACAAAAACACAGTATCTGAGACTAAATCCACTGATGTTCAATGTTGAATACTTACCTATAAGATGAATGTAGCTAAACATATGAATCTATCTGAAATTAAAAGGATAATTCATAAAATAATGTTGATACATTTGAATATTTATTTGGAAAGAAAAAGTTGGTTTCTTTCTCATACCACTAACAAAAGTAAGTTCCAGAAGGATTAAATATTTAAATGTGAAAAATAACCTCATACAATTATTAAAGGAAAAGTAGAAAAACCATTTTGAATTTTTGGAGAAAGTGAAGGATTTTCTTAGCTTGGGCTTAAGGTTTTATCACATTAAAGAAAAACTGGATCAGTTTGACCACGTAGAAATAATCATCATCATTATCATCATCATCATTGGCATGATGATACTAAAACAAACTTTAAAAACACATGACAAAGATGCCACAGTGTAGGAACATATCCTTATTATGTAAAGATATTTTTTACAAATTAATAAAACAGATAAACACTAAAGTAGAAAAGTGGACAGAAGATTTAACTAGGCAATTTTCAAAAGAGGAAATTCATATGAAGTCCAGTAAATAAGAGAAGACGCGTATTTTACAATTAGAGAAGTGCAAATTAAAATGACAATATGGTGGTATTTTTTTCAGCTACCATGTCAAGGATGAAAGAGATTGCTAATAGCCAGAGTGGATTCAAGGAAATAGGCAGTCTCCTGTGCTGTTTAAATCGATTGACCTCTGCAGTCTAAATTGACTAACCTTTCTGGAAAGCAAAGTTGGATTGAAATGTGTTTACCATTTTTGACCCAAGAATTCACTTCTAGGTACTTAGTCTAAAGAAAGAATTATATAAGTATCTGAAGGGTGTTTTATTTCAGTGTTGTATATAATGGCAAAACTAGCATGAACCCCAAAGTCCATCCATACAGTAGAAAAAATAGGTATTTATTTTTAAAGGACAGACTAAATATCCAACAACAGTTGAGTGAATAAAGAAATTGTGGTATATACATAGAAAGGATTATTATTCAGCCTTTAAAAAGGAGATCCTGCCATTTACGACAACATGGATGAGCTGGCAGGACGTCATGCTAAGTGAAATAAACCAGATACAGATAGAAAAATACTGCATGATCTCACCGTTAACGTGGAATCTAAAAAAAGTCAAATACATAGAACTAGAGAGTAGAATGGTGGTCACCAGGGGTGGGGAGGTGGAGAAAATGGAGAGATGTTGGTTAAAGGCTACAAAGTTGCGGTTATATAGGATGAATAAGTCTAGAGATCTGATGTATGGCATGATGACTGTAACTGATAATACTATATTGAAGACTAGGGATTGGCTAAGAGAGATTTCAGGTGCTCTCATACACACACAAAAAGGGTAACAGTGTGGGAAGATTATATGTTAATTAGCTTGACTGTAGTAATCATTTCACTATGTATATGTATATCAAACCATCATGTCGTGCACCTTAAATATATACAATTTTTATTAAAAAATAAAAGATTAAAAATATAGTTGTATGGAAGTGTTGAATCACTATCTTGTACACCTGAAACTAATATTACACTATATGCTAACTAAGTGGAATTCAAATAAAAACTTAAAAAAAAAGGGCAGGCTGTATTTATAGACATTGACACGGGCATCCTACCACAGTCTAAATACGTTTTTAGAAGGCTACAGAATGGTATGTATGGAGCAAGCACATTTAGTTTACATGCATATTAAAGTTAGTAAGACTAACACCAGATAGATAGCAGAGAGGTTTCTCTTGGAGGTGGGTGGGACTTTGCTTTTATTTGTTAAAAAATATTTTGTGTTGTTTAATTTTTTTTCACAGTGAATTTGTATTACTTTGAGCTATGAAAAGACACTGAAGGTTTGCATTTTGAATAAAATTGAAAATTAAGGGTAACTTATTCACGAAGTACCAGAATTTTATATAGTCATTTCTGATCCCTTGACATTTGTTTAAATTATTGTAAATAATTAAGACAATAAATCCTTAGCCTAAAGAGTCTTCACAGGGAATAAAAATGAGGAAGATAAAAATCTGTATTTTGAAAGACATTCATAGCTTTTCTCCAGCTCAGGTTGGAGTGTTGTACATAATACCTTAACAGTGGCCTTTTTTGGGGGTGGGATTGTAATTTAATTCTTCCTTCCTTCCTCTCTCCCTACTCCCTGCCCATTTTTCCACTTCTTTTTTTGTCCCTTTTTAAATAGTAGCATCATAACAAGAACAGATCCTTGATACCTTCCTCTCAAGGACCTCTGGACAATACCTGTTTTGTGTATTCAGAGGGCCCAAATTAATGACCCACACCATCTTCAGTTGAAAGCAGCTGTAATGATAGCAGTCCTCACCCAAAATATTAGTGGGCAGAGGCCTTTAACAAGTTATCTTCAGGGAGGATCTGAGAATAGCTGCCATTAGAGAAAGGAGGTCACCAAAAGGTTGGCTTTGCCAAGTCCCTCTGTCTTTCTTCCCTTCTCTTCTCAATAAGTAATCACAGTGCTGCTTTTGCTTGCAGATATAAGTTCTGTGCAGTTCTAACTCAGCGCTGTGTATCAGAACTTTGGAAAGATTTTTATACATAAAAATGCCTGGGAAGTACCTCTAACAGATCTGGTTGGGTGGCCAAAATCTATTTCCTTTTATACGTTCCTTCAGTGATTCCCATGGTCAGCCAACATTGGAAATCATTGGAAACCATAGCTGATTGCATAAATCTGCAAATCTTTGAAGACCTGGGGACTCAGTAGGTTCTTTACTGGTATCTTTCAGGACTCATTTATTTATAAATTATCTTATAAAAATATGTTTTTGGTCTTTTCTCCAATAAGCAGTGAGCTCTCCCTTCTCTGAATACTTATAATTCTTGTATGTACTGCATTACCCAAATGGTAACCCTAATCAGGCATTATGTCACTAATTCATGTATTTAACAAATACTTATTTAGCACCTACCACATTCCAGGCTCTATTATAGGGTTTGGTTAGTATTTACTGTTTCTGATTATGTGTTGTATTCATCCCTGTAGGTACTGTGTTCATCTCAAACCATTATAATAAGGAATTTACATGTCTGTCTGCCCAGCCCACTATTGCTGAGCTCAGGAATTGTATCTTATTTATATTTGTGTTCCTAGCGCTTAGCACCTTCCCTGGTATTTAGTTAGCACTCAATGAATATTTGTTTATGCTCTCGTCCTTGAGGGAGTGGGGGGGAACACTTGGTGTGTTCTGGGACTTACAGATCAGTGAGGACTGTTCAAAATGGTTAGTACATAGCAGGCATGGGAGGAAGTGGTGGGAGTTGAGGTTCAATAGGCAGGCAAGGCCTGACTGTGAAGAGCTTACATGCTATATTGAGAAGTTTTGATTTTTATATAATGCTGGGTGCTATGGTCTGAATGTTTGTGTCCCTGCCAAAATTCATATGTTTAAAACCTAATGCCCAAAGTGGTGGTATTAGGAGATGAAGTCTGTGGGAGGTGATTAGGTCATGAGGGCAGAACTGTCACGAATGGGTTTAGTTCCTTTATAAAAGAAACCTGAGAGAGATCCCTTGCCCCCTTCCACAACTTGAGGAGACAATGAGAAATCAGCAAACTGGAACGGGGCCTTCCCTAGCACCCAACCATGCTGGCACTCTGATCTCAGACTTCTAGCCTCCAGGACTATGAAAAATAAATTTCTGTTGTTTGTAAGCCACCCTGTCTATGGCATTTTGTTATGACCAGCCAAACAGACTCAGACAGTGAGTTGCTCAAAATTTTATGCACAGAACGGGCATGATGGGGGTGTAGCTGGCAGGATGTTAGGAGAAGAGCCAGGAATCAGCCATAGTTGGCCAATTGAGATTTACTGCAATAATCTAGATGGTATAGGCCTAAACACAGCCTTTGTGGAGGGATAAGGAAGAGAGGATAAAACAATTCATGAGGCATTTCCAGTGGCTTCCTGGAGCTGGCTTGTACCAGTTTGGGAGAGCTGATTCTATACCTCGCCTCCCAACTCTGTGATTGGTGATGTCACATTAGTACCTTAAAATTGGCTGTGGTGGGAGTACTTATACTACAAAAATTGGCAAACACTACAAATCAGCAAACAAATTGTTTGTTTCCTGGAAAGGTATTTTACCAACACATCAATGCATTTACTTCAGTTCAAAGGTCATTTCACCTAGAATGCCTTACCTTATTGCCATGCCTGGATAAGGTTTATCCTCTGTGTGTTTTCGTAGAATCCTGCTCCATCCACTTTATAATACTCAGTACTCTGTATTTTAAAAATCTGTTTACTTGTTTGCATATCATGCTGAGTTGTAAGCAGCATGTCTGCCATGTTCACAGCTGTTTCCATGCTTATCATATAAATAAGTGTTGAAAGATATTTAATGATTGTGTGAATGAATAATGTTTTACTCCAGTAGTTTGTGTGGCAAATATATTTCTGCAGCAATTCCAGAAGTAATGTATGTACATGGATTGTACTTTTTATTCTTTAGGATAAATTGAGTGAATCAAAATTACAATGCAATTATCAGAAAGCCATATATCCTCAGCTCTTAAAAGAGAATAGAAAGAATAGATAATTTCTCTGATCATAACATAAAAGAAATATTTTAAGAAATTATTTCTAATTTTGTTTTAATTTTTCCTCCTTGCATATATGAAGACTGCAATTTTCTTTGCATTTTAAGTGTAGCATGAGAGGAAAGAGCCTAAGCCAGCATTTTATCATAGCTGGAAAGTACCTTTTCAGTATTTTGATTTAAAGAAGAAACAAAAGGTATTAGGGAAAAAACTGAGACTTTCTTTAACTTTTTCATGTTGTTGACATTACACCTGTCAAAATAGATAACTTTCTGTCCAGATTGTATGTATACCTGCATGCACCTGTAAAACATATATAATGCACAGTTATTAAAAAAATGTTTGGGAAAAATTGATAACATAGCTGTGTTCATTATCTACTGCCAAATAACAAAAAGCCCCAAAACCTAGTGGCTTAAACCAGCGCACATTTAATGTTAGATCCAGTTTTTGTGGGCCAGAAATCTGGCGGCAGTACAGCTGGGGGCTTCTGACTTATGGTCTGTCTTGAGGTTGAAGTCAATGTACTGGCATAGGCTAAAGTCATCTGAAGACTTGAAAGGTGCTAGAGGATGCACTTCCAAGATAGTTGACTTGCATGCCTGGCAAGTTGGTGCTGGTTGTCTATTTATTTAATTCAAGTATAATTAACACACAGTGTTATATTAGTTGCAGGTATACAGTATAGTGATTCAACAATTCTGCATATTACTCAGCGCTTGTCATAAGTACACCCTTACTCCCCTTCACCTATTTCACCCCCCCCCCGCCAGCAACCACCAGTTTGTTCTCTATAGTTAAGAGTCTGGTTTTTGTCTTTTTTTTCTTTATTCATTTGTTTTGTTTCTTAAATTTCATATATAGGTGAAATCATATGGTATTTATCTTTCTCTGACTTATTTTACTTAGCATTATACCCTTTAGATTCATGCGTGTTGTAACAAATGACAAGATTTCATTCTTGTATTATGGCTGAGTAATATTCCATTGTGTGTGCATGTATGTATATGTGACATCTTCTTTATCCATTCGTCTATCAATGGACACTTATGTTGCTTCCATATCTTGGCTATTGTAATTAATGCTGCAAAATTATATGAGGGCATATATCTTTTTGAATTAGTGTTCTTGTTTTCTTTGGGTAGATACTCAGTAGTGGAATTGCTGGATCATGGGGTAATTCTATGTTTAATTTTTTAGGAAACCTCCATACTGTTTTCTACAATGGCTGCACTAATTTGCATTTCCACCAGTAGTACACCGAAGGTTCCTTTTTTTCCACATCTTTGCCAACACTTGTTATTTCTTGTGTTTTTTACTTCAGCTTTTCTGACAGGTATGAGGTGACATCTCATTGTGGTTTTGATTTGCATTTCTTTGATGATTAGTGATTTTGAGCATCTTTTCCTGTGTCTGTTGGCCATCTGGATGTCTTCTTTGGAAAAATGTCTATTGATGTCTTCTCCCCATGCTTTAAAATTGGATTATTTAGGGGTTTTTTTGTGTTGAGTTATATAAGTTCTTTATATATTTTGGGTATTAACCCCTTATTGGATGTATCATTTGCAAATATGTTCTCTCATGCTGTAGGTTATAAGTTAGTGCTGGTTATTGTCAGTAGACTTCTCCATTGAGCTATTTCATTGTCTTTAAGACATGGCAGCCGACTCTCTCCAGAGCAAGTGATGTAAAAGAATTAGCAAAGAGGAAGCCACAAATCCTTTTATGACCTAGTCTCAGAAGTCATGTGTCATTTGTGGGGGGGGGCATACTCTATGCAGCTTCAGAGTATGGTAAGGGGATCGTAAAACGAAGGCAAATTTTGCCCTGGCCAGAAGTCTGTATGTGCTTTCTCAAGGGATAAGCCAGTTTCAGTGCAAGCCAAATGAGGTTCTGCAGGAGAAAACCAGGTGAGTTAATTAGCATGGGGAAAGGACTGTGAGTGAGACTGGAGGAGGGGTGGAATTCCAGTCTTAATGGCTTGTCATTAAATAAGGTATTTTCCCTCTATGTTTGACTTGCCTCACCCACCCTATCTTTATTTTGTGGGAATTTATCGCATCATGTTTCCATCCTTTCTTCTGCCATATTGAGTGTTGATTTTCTGCTTTAACCACTTATGACTAGGTAATCAAGTCTTTAGCTTCTTGAAGCTGGACATTCCAGGTGAAAGGATGCAAATATTGCAGGTGAAGGGAAAAGATAATTGTCCCACGAGGACTCTAGAGACAACCTTCCCGAGGTGTAAATTGGACACTGATGGCAAATTGGAGTAAAATGACTTAGGGAAATTAGAAATCGGTGCTCCTCAACAGTCAAAACACAGGTCCCAAACACAGACAATGACACCTGGTGCTCTTTCTGACAAATTGCTTTGCAGCTTTGAACATTTGGTGTGAGTCCGCTTTTGTCAAGTCATACACAGAATCTGATGCATTCTTAACATATGCAGAATTATCTAAGCCCCTTTAGGAAAAGAGAAAAAGAGTCTCTAGGAAGACAAGTTGGGTGGTATCTTTGCCAGTATTGCTTGTATCGAAAAGTAACTTTGCAGTGTAGAAAGTAGCTACACCTCAATAGAATAGATGCAAAATATTTTTTTCCTCAGGTGAATTGGTAGTTGTAAAATATTTCCTTCCTAGATGCTGCAATAATGTACTTTGTACCCTTCTAATGAAGCCAAGATGCCTTTCCGATTTGTCTTCCCTCTATAACCATGGTTCCTTACCTTGTCCGTATTCCTCCAAATATGAAGTACTCCATCCTCTGCCTTTGGGCCTTGTCCCATCTCGCCATGTCCTTCTGTTCTCTCATAACCTGGCCAAAAACTTAGCTCTTCACCAAGTCTCCCAGGATTAATCCCTTCTCTCTTCCATCACTGCCAAACCTGGAATCCTCCTAAGTCTCACATCTTTAGTTGATGGTATATTATTGATAAATGGTTATTTTTAACAATTCCCAAGCCATGCCTTTTCTGTTGTCCAATGTGGCAATATAATCCATGGGCCTGGATTCTAACTGCTCAGGATCAAATCCCAGCTCTACCACTCATTAGCTGTGTGACTGAGCAAGTTACTTATTTTCTCAGTGTCTCAGTTCTCAGTTTTTTTCATTTGTAAAATGAGAATAATATTCGTGTCTACCTTACAGGGTTTTTGTGAGTATTGGAACACAGTATATATCAAATGCTCAGAAAACATTCAGTAAATATTAGTTACTGGTAGTAAGATAAGCCTTGTCAGCAGGACTAGTATGTGTGTATAGGAAAAGACATGCTTTTGTTGCAACCCAGATCTGTAATTTAGTAGCATAATGACCTTGGGCATGTTGCTTAAGCTTTTTGAGCCTTAATTTTCTTATAATAAATGAGGGACATAATAAATATGCCAACTTTTAGGATGAACTGCTTATGGAAGGAATGCAAGGCTGGTGCATGGAGTTGCTGACAAATGTTTGCTTCCTTCCTCCCTAATTTGTCAGCAAAAAACAACTATCGCTTATTTTAATCAAGTTAATACCATCTTTCCTCATCGCCTTCTCACTCCTGCTAATCAGTTAATTTAGTGGAACTTGGGTAAAGAAAAAAGTTTATCAACTCGTGTATTCAGTATCTTGGAGAGTGAACACATAGCTGGTTGAATTTTTCACACTGTAACCACCTGGGTTCACATTGCTTGCATTATTGTCTAGATTTGTTTATCTCTTCCTAGGGACTGTTCATATTCCTAGGTAATATTCCAGTGTCTACAGAATTTTCTGCCCTAAATTGAAGAATAGGTGTTTGTGGTGTGCCTGGGTGACTCGGTTAAACATGTGACTCTTGTTTTTGGCTCAGGTCATGATCTCAGGGTTCTGGGATTGAGCCCCATGCAGGGCTCCATGCTCAGTAGGTAGTCTGCGTGTCTCTCTCTCTCTCCCTCCGCCGCCCCCACCACTTGTGCTGTCTCTCTAAAATAAATAAATAAATGTTTAAAAGAAAATAAAAAGAACAGGTGTTTGTGAATTGGAGGCAGAAAAGTGGGTAGTCAAATTGACCAGAACTAAATGGTCAGTTATTCCCTGGGGCTATGGCATTAACCTGAATGGCTGATTATGGAACCTGGTTTTAGTTTCGCCTTGGTTCTTTCATCTTCACTATGGTATGGTCATTGTGTCTAGCTGCATCCCGATAGCTCTCACGGTAATGATGACAATGAGTCCAAATACCAAGTTGACTTTTTTTAGTCCTTATTATACCCCATGAAAAAAGGTAAGGAGTTCGGAGATTTGTCTTTGCCATATAATGTAGACCTCAGGTTTGTGAACAATCCGTTAATATAAGTGTGTGATTCATGGGCTGTCTGCCTCAGCATCAACTGGGAGGTTATTAGAAATGCAGATTCTTGCTTTCTACCCCAGACTTACTAAAGAATCTCGGGATGAGGCCCCCTCATCTGTGTTTTAACAAATCCTCCAGGTGATTCTTTTGTCCCAGTTTGAGAGGCCCAACCCTCCAGAATCTTGTCAAAGAGTGAGTGGTTAAAAACAAAAAGCATTAAAAAAGAGGAAAACACTGTTTTTAGCCATGGGAACTTAAAGAATGTTGGCTTAGTTTCATTTCCTGTTGTTTAATTCTTGAAACCCTAGATCACTGATTCTTTACTTGAGATTTTGGAACTATCTTTCATTGACCTTGAAGGTTGTCATGGGATTCTAAAGAAAATAAAACCCTCAAAACAAAATAAATTTTAATATAATTTAAAAAACCACTCTCGGGCAGAATATGGAGCCATTAGAAACAAACAAAAGGATGCCATAACTTTGTAAGCCTGAGAATCACTGTCCTCAATATTGGCCAGATGTATTTTATGATTATATCACTAATTGTACTCATAAACATGACTTGTGTTGTTGTTTTCTCTTTAAATCCATGCTTAGTTGTAATCTGGAAATTATAGTTCTTAATGTAAAAATGTTTCCTCATATACTGGAAATGATAAATAAGTCTGAGTGGGACCAAATAAATACACAGCATGCTGGGCTTGAAAGGTACAGGTCTTTATTGAATTAGCTTTCAGTCCTTTGGTGGAATATGAATGTCAGGGCAGCCTGCCGTAATGCAGCCAAAACAAAAACAACACATCAGCGGCCAAGCACACCTCTGTTGCAGAGGTGAATGATTCAGGCAGACTTCAGCATTTAATGAAGCCTGTTGTTTCCTATATATTAACTGAATGCGGTTAAGTTTTGCTGATAACAGTAACTGTTTTGATCATGAGCCCCTCCATTTATCAAGCTTGAAAGGAGAGCTGGGATCTGGAGTGACACAGACAAGGAAACATGGGGGGAAAATCCCCTAAAGGAAGTAATCTTTAATGGCTTTGTAACTTGTTGCCCTCCATATAGAGAGATACTGTTGGTGATCCACTCAGTGCGCCAGGACAGGCCATTTGAAGAGTTTTCACAGTGTTAGGGCATAGAGTTAAAGGCGTAAATTATGGCTTAGACACTCACTACAAACTGGCTTAACTCCTTTCGGAGGGAAGTGTTTCAGAAGCAAGGCCTGGTATGCGTTGTGAGCCCTGGAGAAATGACAGGGCAGAAACCACAAGAGGGGCTGAATTCACCCTTCTTGCTAATCAGATACTCCTATGATTGGTTTTACAGCTTCTTGCTCCTTAGTCACTTCATCAGTCGATAAAGTAGGACACCTGGAAGTCCTTCACTTTTTGCTTGAAAAATAAGTACTAGGAATAAAAATCTAAAGTAGAGCCATGCCTGATGAGAGAGCAGAGGAGCAGTAGGAAGATGCGTACTCTGTTGATGTGGGTGCTCTTTTCCTCCTTGCTGGTAGAGAGGTAAAGCCTAAGGAGCGGGAAGAGGTGAGGATAACAGGCAAGTGGAGAATAGATCAAGGTCACAGAGGAAAGTGTGGGGTTCCTACACAAGCAATGCATTTTGCCAGTTAATTCTCAAGGGTGTTCTTTTCTATCCTTTTTTTTCCCTTTTATAATTTTTATTTTCTTATATTAGTCACCATACAGTACATCCCCAGTTTTTTGATGCAATGTTCCATGATTCATTATTTGCATATAAAACCCAGTGCACCGTGCAATATGTGCCCTCCTTACTACCCATCACCGGCCTAGCCCAATCCCCCACCTCCCGCCCCCCGCCCTGAAGCCCTCAGTTTGTTTCCCAGAATCCACAGTCTTTCATGGTTCATTCCTCCTTCTGTTTACCGCCCCCTTCCTTCTTCCCTTCCTTCTCCTACCGATCTTCCTATTTCTTATGTTCCATAAATGAGTGAAACCATATGATAATTGTCTTTCCCTGCTTGACTTATTTCACTTAGCATAATCTCCTCCAGTGCCGTCCGTGTTGCTGCAAATGTTGGGTAATCGTTCTTTTCTATCCTTGTCTATGGTATAGAACTACTATATGTTGGCTAACTGAAAATAATTTTTAAAAAAAGGGAAAAAAAGAACTAATTGTCCTATGTTTGAGTCCTTTGACAGTCCATTCTATTGGTCAGCTCCTTTCTGTGTGCTGACACTCCCCAAATTACTGGTATGTAGAATTGTCTGGTGTGTGGGATGTGTCAGTTGTACTTCTATTGTAGCTACAGCCCCTGCTGACACTGTGGCCCACTGTTGGCTAAAATTGTCCAGCTTTAAAAGTGGCTCATTTTGTTAAACAGGAAAAGAGTATTTCTGAACTCAGACATAGATGTGCCATGTCCTCATGTATTTCTTATCTTTCCAAACAGAGAACACCTGGTCTGGGCTTCCTTGATGCTTAGGGTATGAGGCGAGTAATGAGGAAGGACAGAATATGGATGGTGGCTTATCCTTGTAGTGAAAGATTGCTTCTCTTCAGTCTTCTCCAGCCTAGTAACCTAGTAACTTCATTTCTGCATAGCTTTTCCTCAACCTGGAGAATTTTGGTTCTATTCCTTCAATTGCTTTTGCGGAAACTGACTCTAACATTGGCACTAGAGGTAAGATCTCTTACTTAGGCCTCGACTCTTCAGAGTAATTCCATTCCTTGGCCATAGATACTGGTTCAGGGATGGATTTGTGAGATGGTACTATGTATTCCTGGGTAAGAAGCTTCCAGGTTCTTTATAGCTAGGTGGATTATCTCTCTGTCTTAAAGAGGATGTAGCTCTGGAAGTCACTAGAACTATTTTGAGACCACATAAGGGACACAGCCTGAGGGTAATGTTGATACATAAAGGAAAGAATCTAGGACTTCAGTCTCACTGTTGAACTGCTGAATCAAACATGCCCTGAAACTTGCATACTTTGACACTGGATTTTCAAATTACATAAGCCTTTTGTTGTTTGAGCTATTTTGAGTTGGCTTTTCAATTACTTGCAGCCTAATTCATCCTAATAATACAGATAGTGGAAATAGTATTTGAGGGGTGTGGTTAAATTAAGGGAAATTTCCACCATGTTTCCAAATTAGCAGAGGAGAGTAGGAGTGGTAGAAGTCAGAGGTGGGTAAAAGACACTGCAGAAAAAGAATAAATCTCTTGGATGTTAGCATTGATGGGCATTATCTTCTTTTTCTGTCTAGGTATAGGTTCCCCTGAAGGCTTAGCTTCTTCCAAAGTTGCCTGTAATTGAGCAGATGTTCAATGACTATCAGATACAATGAAATGAAACCAGTGCTATGCTGCTAAGAAAGCAAGTACACCTCCTCCATTCGCTTCCTGATTAATTTAGTAGAGTCACAAGGAGGTCATATTTCCACAGTCCATCAGATCCTGAGTCATTTGGGCTTTTTGGTAAAGAGTGGATCTTTGGGATTATGGGTGATGACCCCTTGCAGGACATAGAAAACAGATAGTGCCATAGAGCAGAGGAAGGGCAAGCAGCACAAATTAAGCCTTCATTCTCGCTGCAGTTGCCTCCAAAATGTTTTGTCACTCTCTTGCCCTCTTTAATTCTTTTCTAAGCTATACTGACCCCTGCATCTTTCAGTGTCACTTGTACTATATATTCATTATTCTTGAATGAGTGTGTGTCAGGGAACTTTCACTTTCTGTAAAACCAGTGAAAAACAAATGACACACTGTTCATTCCTATAGGGTGCTGGCAGTACATACTTGCTGCCATGAAGGTGACTGAGATGTGTTTATCGTGGGGGAAGGGTGTCCTATGTTACCATTTACACCATTTTGTTCTCAGCATGGGTCCCATCAAAAATTCATGCCCATTACAAGGTAAGGCCAACGGTTGATCTAAGTAGACTTGCCTATTGAAATACTTTACTTAGTATCCATTTCCAAAACAGATACTACATTAGACCTCCAATTTAATGTTGCAATGAACGTAATCTATTTTATGGAATCACCAGGATAGAGGTAAGCAATAATTTTAAGACTTCTATTGTATAGGTATCCAAAAAGTCCCTTTGTAGTTTGAATTTTTAACATATTTATTTCTATATAAGACAAATGATTTTCAAAATGTAACAGAGAGAGTGTTTACAAAGAATTTAAATAAAACTGTTAATGATTCATTTGTCTTAACATTTATTTTGATTTATGTTAGATTCATAGCTATATATAATAATGTATTAAAAATGATGGTAGACGTGAAAGCTAACATTGTTGCAATTAAGTGAGCTAAGTCTCGAGTTTTCCAGCAGTGGCAAAAAGTTACAAATATCCTTTTTCATAAGATATCGAAATTACTTTGATTTCAGAGAATTGTTTCTCACTTTTCATCATCTGAAGTAACTTATTATCTTAGTAGTAAATTAGAAGCCAGTATGGGCAGGAGAAGTATTTAAATCCCACCCGATTTTCCGCTGCATTTCTCCACCTGTGTCATAGATTCTGAGTATGCTCTGTTTTCTTTGGTAGGTGACTTGAGGAAAAATTTAGGTGACTATTTTGTAGGAGGTTGGAATATTTGATGAGTGAGTGGATGTAAGGAGTTTAAGAATTTTAAATTAATAGTAGTAGAAAATTATAATTTGTGTGCAACAGCTAGTAATTAATTTCATTCCTAACAGAGGACCACTTTGCCAGAGATGTCATTTTTCACATGGACCAATTAAGTATATAAAACTTATAATCAGATCAACAAAGCATTTATTTATTTATTTACTCAATAAATCTCCTGGTCAGTTGGGGGAAATAACCTTGCTCCATAGAACCTCTCTTTTGTGGTGATATATATTGATTCCATTTAACCAAGGGTTTCTTTGATACAGAAGTTTCCTTAGTTTATTAAGGAATTTGTTTGGCAATTATTACTTGAAAGACTGGTAGGCAGAACAATTTAAATCCAAGAGTAACTTAATTGAAAATTAATTTGAAATTAAGAAAAAATTTTCTGGAATGATAATATAAATCAGGGTTTCAAAAGAAAAAAATCCATTTAGATATCTTTTAATAATATTATGATTTTTTTTTAAAAAAAGTATGCTTCCAGCATTGACCAGTTCTAGGATGGCAAGAAATGACAGCTCTAAACAGCCAAGTACCTGATAAGAAGAAATACTGTAAAGAATACTGTGTTAAGGAAATGAATTTTATTTAAATACAGATGAGGCTCTCCACTCCTCTTCTCCCCACTCCCACCCTGTATGTCATATTACCTTGCCTATCCAGGTCTTCAAGCCAGTGGTGCTTCCTAAGTGACAGCCTGCCATCTTGTATCCTGTCACTATCCCTGGAGCTCAGTTTAGTTTTGAGATGAGGCTGAGAGTTTAGAAATGTTGCCTTGGGATTTAAGATGCTGGTAAATGTTAAAGCTGACACATTCTTGCTATCAGGAACCAAGAGTGAGTACTTGGAAAAACATGTATCAGGCAGTATTCCTAATTGTTTAATGGCCAGTTGTTCTTGTCTGATTATTTCTTCCACTACTAAGAAATACCACCTGGCTCCTGTGGATAGAAGGATGGGAGAGATGTGGTAGAAAACGAAATATTTTGTAGATTACAGTTTCTCCAAAGGAAAATCTGCAAGAGAATAGTAAAGGAATACTTCTATTTTTTTTAAAGATTTTTTATTTATTTGACAGAGAGAGAGACAGCCAGCGAGAGAGGGAACACAAGCAGGGGGAGTGGGAGAGGAAGAAGCAGGCTCCCAGCGGAGGAGCCTGATGTGGGGCTTGATCCCAGGACTCCGGGATCATGCCCTGAGCCGAAGGCAGACGCTTAATGACTGAGCCACCCAGGCGTCCCTGGGAATACTTCTATTTGAATAGAAATATTGGAAATATTGGAACTATATTGAAAAGTTTTTGTTATTTACATTGCTATTTTCTGCAGCTAGGCATCAGATAGTAGCAGAAAATTATACAAGGGACTTTAAAATCATAGCTTTGATTAGACCCTAGGGGCAGCTCCCATGAAAAGAAGCTCTAGAAAGATAAAGAATTGTGAGCTTCTGATTAGTTCCTTCCTTTCCAGGCCTTCCTTTAGATGTCTTCTGGACACTAAAACATTCAGAGCAGCCAGGTACAAATAATTGGAACTTTGTACTCTTTTATCCTCTGATACTCCAATGGACATAATTAAGAGGAGTTGTTTTTTTTTTTTTTTTGCCATAAAACATGGGAACAAAAGAATTCAACTCCAGTTTGCCACCTTAGTAGCAAAGAGGTGTAGGGAGAATTTGCTGAGGTGCAAAGAAATCTAAAGAGTACATGAGAGGTGTCTTAGTAACTTTGAACTTATGTAAGACCAGAGAAAGACAGGGAAAGGGAATATTTACTTTGAAAATAGATCTGTATTTCTTTTTGAATGCAGAAGAAACAACCAAGAAATTGGGACACAATTCAGCATGAATCCAGAGCAGAACTTGTGTAGCTATCAGGGAGTTTATAAAAATGTAGACCATAATAGTTAAAAACACACAGGGTTTAGGTGATATAAATTACTTGGAAGGCAATAATTATTTTAAAAATAAGAAGGTTATGGTGAATGCTGGTTAGTGGTGTGCAGCTATTTGAGCCATTTCTTGCAGAAAAGAGGTAGCTTCTGATAGCTAAGGTTGACAGTGACTTCTGTTGGGATGTGGTGGGGAGAGAAAGGGATCCCTGAACTCTGAGTGGGAAGGAAGCTAGATATTGTATGAACTGAACATGCCTCTCTATTGAATTGCATGTGTAACTTTTTGTTCATGGTTGGGGCAGACAAAATCCGCATCAGCTTCAATATCCAGAAGGTTGAGCCACAGGGCTTTGGTACAATGAATGTTCATTAACTTAAGTACATGACAGTTCCAGGTTCTTCTACTTTTGGGTGCGAGTATAGTTTGATTTTACTTGTATGCACATGATGTGAATATCAGTTGGAAAAGACAAGGAATGGAGCAAGTAAAGGAGTGACGAAGTCTGACCCAGAGGCACTTCTGCCAGAATCTCCTGTGCAGACACAAAGAGCTTCAAAGGCTCTAAGGCAGATGACAATGAAGGAGAATCAAAGGGTGTCAAGAGGCCACAGCCTCTACTGAGTATCCCCAAGACCCAAATCAACAGTATCATCCACCCATTCAGGTACTGAGGTCATTACAGGCATAACCTCCAACATCAGGAACTGGATATATTTAAGTAGTTAGCCATTAGCCCTTCGAACTTCAAAAACATGGCTGGATGTTGGGTGGAGAGCTACTGGCAGTGGTGTGCTGGAGCCAGCTCATGCCAGTTTGTGAGAGACAATTGTTAATTTTTAAGGAATTCTGTAAGCCAGTTGTTAAACTGTGAATAGTTCGGAATTGGCTATGCCCCCTCTTTCCCAGAAAGCCAGTTGTTAAAGTTTATAAGCACACCACTAGATACAAAGCTTCTTCTATATACAAAGATAAACCTAGGGGCACCTGGGTGGCTCAGTTGGTTTAGTATCCGACTCTTGGTTTCAGCTCAGGTCATGATCTCAGGGTTGTGAGATAGAGCCCTGTGTTGGGCTCCGTGCTCAGTGCAGAGTCTGCTTGAGATTCTCTCTCTCCCTCTCCCCCCTTCCCTGTTCTCTCTCCCTCAAATAAAATAAATAAATAAAATCTTAAAAAAAAAACCCTAAAACCCACAAAGATAAACCTTGAATTGGAACTCTTCTTGGTTCTAATACCAGACCTGATTTTTCTGGAAACATTCAGTTTCTTAATCCTGTTCATACTTCAGAATGACCTAGCTTCCAGAGCACCTGATGGGCCATCATCTTTATCTGTGCTGAGCACACCCATAGCCTTAGTTCTTCTGTATCCTTAATCAGTTTTTGGTTTTCCCTTGGTGGTGTTCCTCTACTAGAGACCTTCACCTTAATTGCCTTCAGTCCCGGCATGGTCCTGAAGCTCCAACACCCATGATTTCTCAGAGAATTTAATAAGATTCTGTTCATTATCTGTACATATCTTGAGGAATATTTCTAATTGCAGCAGACACTGCTGGTGCTCTGTCCATATCCTTTGGCACTTACCATTTTAGCATTTGCCAACAGCACCTACAGAACTGAACACCTGCAGTTCGCTCCCTGAAGGCTGTTTGTTCCTCAGGTCACAGATGGAGCAGGCTGGAAGAGTTAGTAAGTTAATGCCCTAGAAGAAGCCCTTAGCCATTGCCCGATGGCAGTTGAAAGTTAAATATGCCAAACTCCTTTTTCCTCATGTGAACAAACTCTTGATACATTTCCCACAGTCATCTCCCAGAAGTCTCCAGTGGGATTGGGTCCTGGTTGTCCAGAGATAACCTGTTTATCAACACCCCCCCTTGTCTTCCTTCCTGTCCATGTTCACTTTTCCTGTCCCCTGCAGGTGCTCCTGGAATCACCTCCTAAATAAACTACTTGTACATATAATCCTTGTGTCTGGGTCTGATTCTGGGGGAGACCCAACTTAAGATATTTATCACTGTCATTTTTATGCCAATAACAAACTGGAAGACATGAGCCACATTCTGAAAAACACTTGAGTTCTAAAACCTGAATAAAAAGATTCTTGGTTGACAGATCACATACTAATAAATGTTCAGCTTGGCATCTACTTTATTTTTAATGCTGTGTGACGGCCAAACATTTTGCAGTGGTGCTTGTTGTGTTTTCCCTTTACCATCATAAAAGTAATACAAAAGGGACACATATGTATTTGTTTTTAGTCCGGTGCTTTATTTTTAATTCTGTATAAACAAATACAAAATGACAAAAGTTGTATGTTTGCTAAACATTGTATTTGATTGTATGACATTACACAATGTGTCACAGTATTTCAGCTTGTAGTTGTGTCCCTTAGTTCTTGGTACATAATTCTATAACTTTTAAGATACAGTTCATCAGGAAACTGTATCAGCCACCCTTTTGTGGAACCCCTGCATGCTTGCACTTGCAAAAGTTTGTTTGGAGAGCTTCTGAGCCACTCTGGCTGAAGTCTAGGGATATTTTTGGAAACATCTAAAATAGTAAAAGTATAAGGGATGAAGAGGATTTTCTTTTTCACATTCATAAAAGGCATGCAGGGATACAAATCTCAGAATACCATAACTACAGTTATTTCAAATTTAAGCATTGGACTTAGTATGTATATTTATAAAAATTATCCAGTAGCACTGATTCTAAAATTTACTTGTTAACCGTGGAAGGGCAGTTAACCATGGCCTGACAACATTTGGTACTACTCCAGGGTTTTAGGGTGGGTTTTTTTTTTAAATCATTTTCTACAATACAAGGTCAACTGAAGTGAAAAAAGTGTGCCCTTTTGCTAACGACCTTACATTTTTTAATTCCTATAAATGCAGACAGGATGGGATCTTTTGTTTGATGGCCTCCAGTTCATAAGACTCAACAGTCTTACAGATTCAGTATCTGTATTCCTGTTCAAGCTGTTGTGATGGGTATATTTTATACATTTTTAGGGCTTCCTCTCCTAAACGATGTTTTCAATTTGGTGACTTAAGCCCTATGACTCAAGGGAATTTCTATTTTTTATGTTCTTGTGAACCAGTGATGTTCCCTGCAGAATTGAGGGTTTTCATGTAGATGATGAAATGTCATCTAGATATAATACCCTTGGGAAGATAAAATAACACTTGCAACCTGAGAGGGAGAAGGCTGGCATCTTGAGCCATGCCTTTGTGATAAGAAATTTTAGTTTTGAAAAACCCACAGTGAATATCATTCTCAATGGGGAAACACTGAGCGCTTTTCCCCTAAGGTCAGGAAAATGACAGGGATGATGCCCACTTTCACCACTGTTGTTCAATATAGTACTAGAAGTCCTAGCCTCAGCAATCAGACAACAAAAAGAAACAAAGGGCATTCAAATCAGCAAAGAAGAAGTCAAACTCTCACTCTTTGCAGATGACATGATACTTTATGTGGAAAACCCAAAAGACTCCACCCAGAAATTGCTAGAACTCATACAAGAATTCAGCAACGTGGCAGGAGATAAAAATCAATGCCCAGAAACCAGTTGCATTTCTATACATGAACAATGAGACAGAAGAAAGAGAAATTAAAGAGTCGATCCCATTTACAATTGCACCAAAACCCATAAGATACCTAGGAATAAGCCTAACCAAAGAGGTAAAGGACCTGTACTCTAAAAAGTACAGAACACTTATGAAAGAAACTGAGGAAGACACAAAGAAATGGAAAAACATATTCCCTGCTCATGGATTGGAAGAATGAATATTGTTAAAATGTCTATGCTACCCAGAGCAATCTACACATTCAGTGCAATCTCTGTCGAAGCACCATCAACATTTTTCACAGAGCTGGGACAAATAACCCTAAAATTTGTATGGAACCAGAAAAGACCCCGAATAGCCAGAGGAATGTTGAAAAAGAAAACCAAAGCTGGTGTTTCACAATGCCAGACTTCAAGCTCTATTACTAAGCTGTAATCATCAAGACAATTTGGTAGGGGCACAAAAACAGACACATAGATCAATGGAACAGAATAGAGAGCCCAGAAATGGGCCCTCAACTCTATGGTCAACTAATCTTCAACAAAGCAGGAAAGAGTATCCAATGGAAAAAGTGTCTTCAATAAATGGTGCTGGGAAAACTGGACAGCCACATTTAGAGACTGGATGATTTTCTTACACCAAATACAAAGATAAACTCAAAATGGATGAAAGGCCTCGATGTGAGAGGAATCCACCAAAATCCTAGAGGAGAACACAGGCAACAACCTCTGACCTTGGCCACAGCAACTTCTTGCTAGACACGTCTCCAAAGGCAAGGGAAACAAAGGCAGAAATGAACTATTGGGACTTCATCAAGACAAAAAGCTTCTGCACAGCAAAGGACACAGTCAACAAAAGTAAAAGGCAACCTACGGAATGGGAGAAGAAAATTGCACTTGACTTATCAGATAAAGGGCTAATATCCAAGGTCTATAAAGAACTTATCAAACTCACCACCCCCAAAACAAATAATCCTATCAAGGAATGGGCAGAAGACATGAACAGAACATTTCTCCAAAGAAGACATCTAAATGGCCAACAGACACATGAAGAAATGCTCCACATCACTTGGCACCAGGGAAATACAAATCAAAACCACAATCCGATACCACCTCACACCAGTCAGAATGGCTAAAATTAACAAGTCTGGAAACAACAGATGTTGGCGAGGATGCAGAGAAAGGGGAACCCTTTTACCTTGTTGGTGGGCATGCAAGCTGGTGCAGCCACTCTGGAAACCAGTATGGAGGTTCCTCAAGAAGTTAAAAGTAGAACTACCCTACCACCCAGCAATTGCACTACAAGGTATTTATCCCAAAGATACAAATGTAGTGATCCGAAGGGGCGCCTGCACCCCAACATTTATAGCAGCATTGTCCACAGTAGCCAAACCATGGAATGAGCTGAGACGTCTATCAACAGATGAATGGATGAAGAAGATGTAGTATATATATGCAATATATCACTCAGCCATCAGAAAGGGTGATTATTTACTATTTACGTCAACGTGGGTGGAACTGGAGGGTACTATGCTGAGTGAAATAAGTCAATCAGAGAAAGACAATTATATGGTTTCAGTCATATGTGCACTATAAGAAACAGCACAAAAGATCATAGGGGAAGGGAGGGAAAACTGAATGGGACGTCATCAGAGAGGAAGACAAACTAATGAAGGATTCTTAAGTACAGGAAACAAACTGAGGGTTGCTGGAGGTGAGGTCGGTGGGGGATGGGGTAATTGGGTGATGGGTATTGAGGGCACGTGATGTGATGAGCGCTGGGTGTTGTATACAACTGATGAATTGTTGAACTCTACATCTGAAACTAATGATGTACTATATGCTGGCTAATTGAATTTAAATAAAAGAAATTTTAGTTTTCTACCCCTTACTCTTCATGCTTGATTATGTCTTTAATGCTAAGAAATGACTTTTCTGTTTTACAAAGTAAAACCGTTGCCCTTCCCCAGGTGTTGAATAAAGACTGTCTGTACCCTCATTCCTGTGTAAGCCTACCCATCCAAGTATGAAGCACAAATGAGAATATGCTGCAGTGATGTTTAAAACAAAAATCTCACGTTTAAGATCAAACACGAGCTTTGTCCTGTTGCCCTGTTGATCTTTGCCAGCTGAAATGTATAGCTTTTCATTCTATTTTGGATTCTAGCAAAAGCTAAATACTTCATGAGTTGCAAAACTCACCAACATTGCTGAAGGGTATGGTAAGTGAATCTACTTTAAGATCCAAAATTATCATCTACAATTCATTTTAAAATGAAATTCTTTTAACAGAAATCCCGTTTTATCTTTTCTTATCTTTTCTTATGGAAAAAAGGAACAGAAATAGAAAGTAAAATATTTCCCCCTATCAAAAATTGTCCATGTATAGAACGTATGCAGGTTGCCTGATGACATCATTCAAGAAATACAGAGAGGGGCAGTGTTCATT
Source organism: Ursus americanus (assembly GCF_024610735.1). Classification (NCBI taxonomy): domain Eukaryota; kingdom Metazoa; phylum Chordata; class Mammalia; order Carnivora; family Ursidae; genus Ursus; species Ursus americanus. The sequence continues at coordinate 103,889,340 of NC_142164.1, forward strand.
CTTTTTCATACCTTACCATAGGTTTTAGCAGTGCCCTTTTATAGGCAGTAATTTGAATGTTGATCTGTCTTCAAGGGAGTTGTAGACAATGATGGAATCATTGACTAAATATCTCCATAAATCTGGAATACGCACATACTATTTTGCCATTAGGATGGAAATTTAACCACGTATATGTTGAAATATTAAAATGAACTCATTCATTTTCTCTTTTCCCTTGGCCCTTATTTTTCTGGGCTATTTAGAGAAATGTCAAATGCTTGAGAGTAAAGCAAAGTGGGCAAAAGTCCAAAGGATTAAATTTAGTTCCTGCTGATGACTTTCTACCATAAAATATTTCCAAGTTAGTTAACTAAATTAAGTGAACATGCAGTTATGAAACGGAATTCTCCAAGGAATTGGTAGCAAAGGCCTGGGTGTGATATGCTTATTTTTCTGACCTGGGATTTTTATCTACATTACAGATTGGCTTCTGAAAAAGGAAGTCAGTCTGGCTTTTCTTCCACTGCTGGCATTTCTTCCATTTGTGGGAGAGTTACCACTGATGAGAGAGTGTCCCCACAGAAATTCTCCTGTGGGTGCTCACATGCGTGCACAAACACACATAGACACAGACACATGTGTGTACACACCAAACTCTATACAGGTTTTTTTCTGTGTGTGTGTGTGTGTGTGTGCGCGCGCGCACGCATGCGTATGTGTGTGTGAGAAAGAGAGAGAGGGAGACAGAGAGAGAGAGATCTGATTTCAGTTTCCATGGAAATGGGCTAAATAAGGATTTTAACAGACAGGAGTATGAGTGCAACTTCTTTGCTATTCCCAGCTCAGAACTATTGAGACAAAATTTGAAATCATTCGAATCCTTTACATTAGAAAGTCAATAGCATAATTTGGTACTTGTGACATGTAATTTTGGATTTAAACTTTCTTTGTCATAGTGATAATCATGCATCCATTTAGTTAGCCCTGTGAAGTAAACTAAAGTTGAAAACCCACCTGCTACTCCTGCGAACGACTAATTTGCCACCCCAATCATGTATACTGCTTTGTTACCCCTGTCTCAGGCTTTCCTCTTCCTTCTCTGCACTAGCGTTGACCTATAACTATTACACACAGCATTTCCTCTCTCCTCAACCCTGAATACCTGTAGAAGACCAGAATGCTACAGAAGAGAAAGGCTAAACATATTTTCTTAGGCCTCTATTGACATCCTTTTAAGCTCAGGCATGTTAGGTATATAGGGTGCTCCCTGCTCTGAGTTTTGTGCCCTGTTTGTGATCATATATTAAACTAAGGCCAGGAAATGGACTTTTCTTTCTCTAGAGACAGAAGTGTAACATTGTGACTTTTAAGCCAGTATGCAAAGTTGTATAAAAAGAAGTCTGCTGGCTAAACAAACAAAAAAACCAAACCTTTATCTGTATGGCATTAAGTCATATACACTTTTTTACTGTTCATTTGGAAAAAACAATACAACAAGAAAGAACACGTACTACTTGCTATTAAAGAGTATTGAAATAATCTGGATCTAAAAAAGAAAAAAAAGAAGAAAGGAAAGGTGAAGATATTCCCCTGGCTCATTGCCATTTGTTGTGTGTCTATCAGAGAATTAGAAACATATAAGAAAAAGTGAAAGCAATAAATGTGAAATCTTCTTTACACTTGAAATTGGATATCAAGACTGGAAACAGGATGCTTCATTGGAAGATGGGATTTTAATATGAAAGGAAATTCAACTAAGAACTCCAGTGTTTGTCATGAGCCATTTTCAGGGTTTAATATGCTAAGTGGCTTAGGGCTTTTGCAGTCTATGATTTCCATGTGCAAGCCTGAAATATTGCCCTCTGGTGAAAGCTGGTCAGATGGAGAGGAGCTGTGGGATTGCCAATCATCAGTGGGACAGTTTTCCCTGCTGATTCTGTTTTTGTGTAGCTGTGGGATGATGTAAATACATATTTTAGGTGTCAGAGAAACTCAAGTGGTACAAAATACAGGACATCATTTTTCTTCCTGAAAGAATTGGTCACTTATTACATTGACTCTCCTTAAACATTTTTAAAATGTCTTGACTTTAGGTAAAAAGTATAGTTTATTAATGTTCCTTGTTAGACAAGTGTTTTAACTCTTTGTGGGAAATTTTTTTTGGAGAAGAAGATCAGATTGCCGAATGTTGCATTAGTGATTAATTTGATTGACAAGATGTGATTTTATGATGAATCACCATGGACACAACTTAAAAATTCATTGTGATTTAGCTCAGAACTGTACAAAATAATACACAATTTCAGGAACTTCTTTCTTCAGTGAGGATAATAAGAAAGGGACCACATTTTGCGATTTAAACTATTTTATGTCTAAGGTGAGGATCTTGTCTAACATCACTAAATATTTGATAGGGGCTCTCTTCGTTTTTGTCACTCACTAAAGTTGGACTAAAGGAACATTTAACTGTTAGGACTATGTGATTGTTAATAATTATTGGTGGGGATATCTTTAATGTTAAAAAAGTTAAATGCATTGGCTATCTAGACACACTTTTTACAGCTTTGAAACATTTGCACATTCAGAGAAAAGAGAGAGATTTGACCAGGGAGTTATTAAACCCAAGCTGCAACTTTCCTTGTTTGGGCCTGGCATTCAATAATTCTGCTCACAGGCTCTAAGCTGGAGTGTGAATACACAAGCAGGAGTGGGTGGTTGAACATGGGATCATAGACAATAGAAATAGAACCTGAATGTGTCCTCACCAAGTTACTAAAGAGAAATTATGGGCTGAGAATGCAAAAGAAAATGTGGAGTCCTTTGACTCGATTCAAAAAGTAAAGATTCAGGCCCGTATTTTTATCTTATAGAGATTCCTGAACAACTCCACTATTTGCAGCTTATATTTTCAGTCCTTCTGCACAAATTTGATTTATTTCATTTTCCCCATCATTACTTTTCCCCTTCCACGCTCTAGATTTTAGGAACTCTGTTAGGGTTCGTCTCCCCAACTCCTCTTAATGTCCACTCCCCAAGTGTGTGCATGTGTGCATGCCTGCTGTTAGTTTCTGGTCTTGGATAGTTCTTTTTGTTACTTGGGTGACTTTTCTCCCAAAATGATGTTTTCTATTACCAGGTTTCCCTGTATGGCACCTTTGTTTCTTGAGGTGGATGAAAGGTACTGGCTTTCCTATGAAACCCTAATGCTAGGGATAAATGGAAAATGCCCAGTCCTTTTTAAGATTGGGAATCGGTAAGATGTGGTGACCACCTGGTATGTCCTTCCTCTTTCCTCCCCAGTCCTTTTTCCCTTGTCTTGATCACAAAGAAAAAATTTGGATAAATTTCCACAATTCCAGATCTTGGGAGTGATCTCTGTGGTTTTGGGTCTCTGCTGTTCTCATCTATGACTTAGGGAATATTCCATCAGCAGTTTCGTACTATAGAACTGTTAGCAATTTGTAAATTCCAAGAAAGATTCACTTCACTGGTTTTCTTATTTCTTCTTTTTTTTAAAATAATTTTTATTTTGTTATATTAGTCACCATACAGTACATCCCCAGTTTTTGGTTTTCTTTTTTCTTTTAAGTGTACTGTGTGGTTGGTCTCAAACATTCTCATGCACAGGAAACAACTAGAATGGGAAGGTAATATTTTTTATGGTTCCCTGCAGATAGCTGAAGACCTTGGCCTGCCAAACCCCACAGAACCACAGGCTGGGGCTGCTAAAGCGTTTTAATGTGCCTTAAGATGTATCAGGTATGTTGTAAAAGTCAGTGTGCATAGATGTATGTGTGTTTATGTGTTGTATGTGTTATGGGTGTGTTGAGTGTACATACACTGTGTGTGTGTGTGTGTGTGTGTGTGTGTGAAGCAGAGCCAACAGGTCATTACGTGAAGCAGAGCCAACATGGTCCTAGGATGCATCATGGGATCTGACTTGGTGATTCTGAGCAGGGGCAGAGTCAGTTTTGACAGGATATTAATTTAAAGAATAAAGATCTGAAAGCCTGAGTTAAACATGTTGAGGGTTCACCCTGTAAATTAAGTACATTGTTTTGCCAAAGAGAATCCTGGGTTTTCCCAATGATGAGCCTGGGATGGGTAATGGAAATGGGTTGAGTCTTTGCCATTTTGTAGAAAGTAAACAACGCAGTTTATAGAGCTCAATGAACAAAGTCTTCAGACTTCACATCAGATGCTACAAAGTGGAATGAATATTCTTCCATCTCACTAGAAGGCTTCCCTTGTCATGGCTGGGCAGAGGGTCATATAAATAGCACTGTTCGCTGCCACTGTCTTCTTTGTGCTTTAGGGAAGATAAAGCAGTGATTCCTGAGCAATGGCATTAGGACAACCCAGGCACGTTCCATTGTGCCTAAAGTGATACCAGAAAAAGCACAACCAAGAGGTACAAATAGAGTAATTTCTTTTCCAACTTCCTCCATCAGTGTACACTATATCTAGCTTATGGCTAGGAGTCAAGAAAACTGGGCTTCTATTTGCATATCTGTGTCCAAGACACACCTGTCCTTAAATGTAACCATATGTCCATGGCCATGATTTCCTATTTGCCTACTACAAATATTATCATGATGAATGAGACACATCCTCTCTCCTGTTTGTTGGTGAGTCAGCTGCTGCAAGTGTGTGCATGCATGCCCCCTGTAGACATCTCAGAATAGCCTGGGAGCAGCCCTTCCAAGCATGTGGTATATTGCTGCCCCACAGCTTATACCTATATAACTTGGAAGTAGGCTATTCTGACCCTGGTTCTTTAACAGGACCCACTTTCATATGTTGGCTTTGTTGGATGTCCCCTCTGTATACGTATGTGTATGGGGTGTGCTTACGGTAATTTTGAGGCTACATATACTTTGTTGCAACAGTGAGAATGTGGTAGCAACCTGGTATTCTTTCTGTCAATAAGAGCACAGTGCAGAGGGGTCCTTTCCCCAATTTTGCCCTGGAGAATATGTTTAGCTGGTGCTGGAACATAAATGTGCAAAAATAAATAAACGGATGAATGAATGAGGAATAAATGAATGGAAGTAGGCACTTGGCTGGGCATGAAGGGACCAATATTTGGAAGCGGTTTTGGCTTCTTGGAGAAAAGGTGGTTGAGAAACTCTTGATTGCCCATTAGCCAAAATGAGGACACCAGAATCACACTCCCAGTGAGGTCTTTATTAATTTAGGACAGTGGTTCTTCACCCTTTTTGGGTCACAGACCTCTTTTGGAATCTGATGACAACTATGAACTCTCTTTTTAGGAAAATGCACATATTAAACATATACACACATTTTTGCATATAATTTAATTTTAGGGAGTTCAAAGTCCCGCCCTCCCACCGACTCATTCATGGCCCCCAGGTTAAGACCCCATAATTTAGATACATAGAATTTGGCAGTAAAGTGACAGAATGGAGAAAGGACTGAGCCTAGGAGACTTGAATTATAGTCCTGTATCTGCTTCTAACTAGCTCTGTGCACATAATTTCACTTCTCCGGGTTTCAGTTTTCTCATGTGAAAAATGAGGGAGTGAGCTTAATTCTGTCCAAAGATTCAACTGGTATCAACATTCTGGAGGGAGAAGAGGCTGGCACATTCCACAGGAACAGCATTCCTTCCACCAAGGTTCCTCTGTGGGCTGCCTCCTTGGTATACGTTGCTTTCTTTGTACTTTGAAAAGAAGCCTTCTTTCCCTACCAGGTAGGCTCCTCTGAACCCTTGTGGTGCTAATTTTAATCTAACTTGAAAATCTGCACAGAGGCCATAGCTCTCTGGTTGCCTCACTTCCTCTTCCTTGCATGATACCTGTGTAGATATCAAAGAGGACTTCAAACAGATCACCTGGGCAGAAGGGGGGGGCAGGGGAGAGGCAAGGCTGGGGAAGACATCCTGACACTGCCTATTTGGTTGAACAGATTCTAGCTCATTCACTTTCCTCTTTGCTTTCTCCTGGACTGGCATGAAACAGAAATAAACAGTTGTAACCACCACGGGGAGGAACTCTGCCATGTGCTGGCTGCAGCCATCCTCAGGTCTTTGCCAGAGAATCCACTAGTACTAACTTAATATTTTCCTCTGTGTCGCAGCTTTACCATGCTTTTAAAAAGTGGGAACTTTGTCTTCAAATACCTGGTGCTTTTTGTGTAACACAAACTTAAAAGTAAATTACCCAGCAGGACTGTTCAAATATCTTCAATCAAGTCAGGCATAGTAATTAAATAGCAAGTGCCCTTCCCTCCCGACTCTCATCCCCAAGGGCCTATATCCCATTTTTTAAAAATTACAATCCAAACCCAACATCCAGAGCTTGTGCCCTCTTGACAGTTGCCCCACCGAATGGTGGTCCAGCCAAATTTTGAATGTCCTGAAATGACCAGGATAACTCATTGTGTCTTCATATAGTCCTAATTCTGTGCCCAAATCTGCAAAAGTTTACTTCTCCGTAGCTTTATATCATGGGCCCCAGTGCTACCGTGTGGGATAGAGAAATTACAAATGATGTCTTGAGTTTCTTCTCTACACCAGCCCTCACCAGGAGCGCTTTGGGAACATCATCTCCCTTGACCCTCACAGTAAATCTGCAACATCATTCAAATGTAGACTCCCCGAGGGCAGGTATATTTTATCTGATCTGTTCACTGCTCTGTCCCGTCTCTAGAACAGTGTCTGGGTGATACTAGGCACTCAGTATGTATTTGCTGAATTTAGAGATTTTTACTTAAAAGTTCTTTTCCCCATTTTACAGATGAGAAAACAGAGATTCACAGAGTTCAAACACTACTACAAGCTGCAGGACTACTTTAATAGGATCCAAAGGAATAAAACCATTATGAAGAAGATACCATTTGTATTCAAGAGGCTCTGCCTCTGCCACACCCCCAAAGGTGGCTGCCCAACCCACCTGTTCTTGAGATAGACACAGCCACACTCCACTACTAGGGCTGAAGGAAAGTGGTGCCGTGGTCTCGGAGTGCCACTTAGAACAATTGGGTGGTGGTTAATTAAAATGACAGGGTTATTAAGGGCCTCATTTAGAGCAGTATGTTGCATGAAAACTATAGCCATGGAGGATGGCATCTGATTATCTCCCTTCTGAGTGAAAATTGAGGGGGTAAAAATGGTAGGAAAGACAGGAGCAAAACAAGCAAACACAAACAAACACTACAAACCAAACCAAAGCAGAACAAAACCCCCAAACCCAAAAGCAAAACAAAACAAAACTTAAGAGCTGGAACAATGAAGAGGGAGCTTCATGAGGGTTTGTCTTATTTTTCCTGTGGAGAAAATGTCCTCCTTTTAGCCCGAGGAGCCCTCATGGCACTTGTTGGACCATTGGTATAGGGCTAAACAATAATGCCCTGTTTCAGTATCATTTTCTTTCTGGCAAACCCCCAGTTTCTTGTGAATTTACATTTTCTGCGGAGCTCTATTCAGTGAAAGAATATCACCCTGACCCTGACTTTTCTTTTTTTCGTTATGACTGGCCAAGAATGCCCAAGTATCACAGTTTTTTCGTTGACCAGGAGAAATATTTTTGATGAATGGAATGTTTTCTTTGGTAAACAAACACCAACTCAAAACCAACCAAATAAGTTTCTTTGGTAAAGTGAACATTAATGTCTTGGTTGGAATTAATTGAAAAAACTTTTGCAAGTGTTTCCTAAGCTAGTTTCTTCCCTCTTTATAGCAATTGAAAAAGTAAAACTTCATGAAGTAAAGACTTAAATTTTATGGGGATGTGATTTGGAGTTGCTTTTGAAGTGTCTTCTCAATGGTGGGACTAAACCAAGCCTGTTGGAGCAATAATCATTAATGAATAAATAATAATGATCTAACAATAAATAATAAATCTTGGCATGCAGAGTCCCCTAGTAAAAGAAAATTCATTGCACAGTCAGAATTCCATAAGCCTTGATTTCAAGTGCTGAAAAGGGAAGTTGACAAGGTTGAAAATGCCCTTCATTTAAAAATACAATATTCCAAGGTATACAGACACTCAATCAAGTTGGAAAACTACTATCTGTCATAAAACAAAGTTCCACAGCAAGTCATTCTGGTTGACCAAATTGAATGATTAAATTCTCAACAAAATCCATTTAATTGGTGTGTGTGTTGTATCAGTGTTGTGGAGTTGCTTTAACCCGAGGTGCTCCACGTGGCCGACACTAAATCAATGGCTGATTTAGAACACACTGTTCAGAAAATGATTTAGCAACATATGATTTAAGAATAAAACCAATCCCCTCTTCGGCTGTGTTTTATAAATAATAGCCTAGTTGCAGGCCCCTTGGAGAGAGAATTGATCGCAGATCTATTATGCGAACTTGCCCTTTTTCGAGGACAGTACTTGTCCTCAGATTAAAGCTCATTATCTTCTAGTTGAGTGCATAACACATTGGTATGATCACTTAGTGTGTCTGCAGGAGAGACTGAACGAGTGTGTAATGCACTAGCTACGTATTGAGAACTGTGTGAACAACAGTACAGGAAATAGAAAGCACAGGTTTGCACTTGGTGCAGTTACATCTGAATCATTTGGGCATTTTTGCTGTTTGGAAAGACAATGGCAAACCTAAATCCCAAACATTACCCAGACATTAAAAAAAAAAAAAGTTTGCCGTGTGGCCAATAAAGTCCTTTGTTCTTTCCTTGGAAATGTACTTTGAAGGGAATAATAGCCCTCTTAAGGGAGAATCTTAAAGTGGCCTGCCCTCTCTTAGGCATGCTAAAATGATGGAAACCCTCTAGTGGTGTGACCCTGGCTGAGTCGCTTTATTCTCCCAGGTCTATTTCCTCCTGTGCGGAGGATGGGGAAGTTGCACGGTACATCCACTAAGGTCCAAAGAGCAAAGTTGCTTTTGGGAAATGCTTACCACTATAGATGTCTAAATAAGCTACATCTCTAAAAGGGAAAAATACTGTAGACATTTGCCTCAAACGTGACCAGGAATTAGCTTCATTTTTATAGGCATAAAGAAAAGTAGGGGTCTGGGGCAACATACACAGCCTCTTCCAATCAAAGTGTTTCTGTTTGGAGCCTGTAAATACCACAATCAACAGTATAAACATCTAGGCTCATTAATGTACAGAAGGGCCGTGCAGTGCATTAGAAGGATACCAGCAAGGGTGTGGGGGGCGGGGTGGGGCACCAGGAAGATGAAAGTGCTGCCAGCTTAGCAGGAACGTTTGACCGTCATCATTGATAAATGTGTATTGGTGATTACATCCTCCAGTCATTTCCATCTATCTCCCCTTCAGTCCTTCATCTCCCTGCCTGCACTTCTATGAAGTTTCCCAGTTTCAGGTCTTACACTCATCAAAGAACTTCCTTTTCTCCTCTGTGTCTTTGAGCAGCCATGTCTCATAGCGAAGGCAGACTGGCTCTACCAGTTGAAAGCTATGGCAGAGAACCATTTCAGTGTTCATTTCTCCTTCCTCAGCTCTGCACAGGCAGATGTTGTTTCTGGGCATCCGTGCAAAAACTGCATGTAGGGTCACACCACAAACAGCTGTACCAGCTGGCCATATTTTTCGTTAAAATGGAGACACTGCCTCCGGGTTCAAGTAGACCCCTGCTTTTCCTCCATCCTGCCAGGTATTTGGGTTTGGCTCTGCAGTTTTGGGTATTCAGAGCCTCCTGCCAAGAGCTGTAACTAATAAAGCAGATCCATTTGGTGACAAGCAACAAGATATTCCAAAATAGAATCGCTCCAACTCTGCAGTGCTGGAGCTGTCATTGGTTTAAAGGTGTATTCACCAAATCATACAAATGTTCAAAGTATACTGATAGGGGGCTATGATTTATTCATTCTAGACAACAAAACTGCCTCACCTGGGTGAATTTAGGGATCACTCCATTTCATTCCATGGGTGATGGCCACTCTACCATAGGTCACTTCCAAGGTTGTGGCTGGCTTTTGCTGGCCAGAACTTTTGAAAGCATCTCCTTGGGGTGCTGGGGAGTTAAGACCTCAAACCACAGACTCTGCCTGGAGCTACTGCTCTGCAGAAGTTCTGGAAGCTTTATTGTTTGAACAATGCTTAAAGCTATTTCTGCCTTGGCAGCTGACCTTTCAATCAGTAGGTTTTGTCACAATACCAGCAACATCTGCGGTGTGAATAAAATAGGATTCTGCTTGCTAATAAGCTTTCTTCTATTTGATCTTAGTTTAAGAGATGTGTGTGTGTGTGTGTGTGTGTGTGTGTGTGTCTGTGTGTGTGCGCGTGTGTAAATTCTTTCTGGTAGCAATCTTTTTGTTTTAAAGACTGAAAATATGCAATGCCCATTTCCCCCCTTGTCCTTTACTTTGGCAATGTCTGTTTCTTAAAAAAGAAAGAACAACTTTGAATTTGTTTCATTAACATAATCTCTTTGCTCTCGATAAGACCTAGGGTGAAAATATAACAAGCAGACTCTATCACACTGTTGTAATTTGGTCAACCACTCGGGTACTGTCAATATCCACCATTTCCACACATTCAATTTCCTCCCGGTTTTCAGGATTTTTCTTCTCTTTCCTTTTTTTCTTAGAGGGTGGCAGGAAAGTCAGTATCACAGGTAAAATGGCAAAGCAGTGAAAGAAGGTGACAAATGCTATTAAAAACAAGCACCTGAACAGTGTACAGGTCAGATTTGAAGGCACAGCTGCGAGAGGAATCAGACCAACGATATAGCAGAGGTAGCTCTGTAAAATAGCTACCCCGTGCACTTCCAGGGCGTTCTTTACCCATTTAGTTCTTGTGAAATCCTTGCCCAGAACAAACGTGGATAACAGTGGAGCACAATTGTCAATTGTGTAGTTAATTCCATAAATTAAGCATAGCACAGAAATGCAGTCCAGTTCTACTTTCCATAATGTCATGAAACCTATCACTCCAAACTCTACGGACACAACTGTTAGAGTGAGCCAGACATTAATCAGAGAATCTGCCACCAGGAATGCCGAGAAGAAGAGCAGGAACAAAGCACTGATGCAGGAGTTGTGCAGGGGGGCTCCCAGAGAGGAGGCATATCGATCCATATACACAAAGGACGGGTTGAAGACAATGAACTTCACCTTGGAGGTGACAGAAAGTCTCCTGAGGGTCTCCAGGAGATCATAGAGTTCTTCTCTGTTAGTTTCCATGGTCTTGGCCACCAGAAACATTCTAGAGGCCACTACATCAACCTCATCATTGTACTTTTTAGAGAAGATGATGTCCTCTTGAAAATGTGAAAATTGGGGAGCTTTCAGGAAGGAATTCCTCAACATGTCTGTGAAGTTTTTCTTAGGCAAGCCAGTGGACACATTGAGTTTCCGAAGGTAATTTAAATAGCTCTCAAACCAGGATATCCGCACGAACCCCTTCGTGTATTCTAGCACGTCTTCTTGGACACTAGTGTTCCAGTATTCTATGGACTCGTATATGTAAAACCCAATCACCGGACTGTAGTTACTAAAGTACTTTTGCTGGGCAGTAGTGTACTCAATGGTTTGGGTCGCAGTTGCTACGATGTTACTAAGGTCTGACCCTTCACTGACCTGCAGATAGCCCATTAAGGCAAAGGAAATATAAATAAGGTAAAAGAGAACTACAAAAGGCTTGACATAGGTGTTGGTTATCCAGTCACAGTAATAGCGTTTGAGGAAACATACCAATAGGTGACTCTCGTAAGTGTTCGCTTCCTCGCCGTCGGTTGTGTCCTCGCTGAATCTGGCTGTCAGGAGAAACCTGTACCATGCCGGCTTCTCCTGCAATGCCTCAGGCTTTGGGACTTTTCTACAGAAGATACTATGCTGGTAATTGTTTTCTATGTAGCCAGTGAATACCAGGCTGGAACCATAAAACGAGAGTACATAGAGGTAGTTGAAGAAGATTGCAATACAGGAATTGCAGCAGAAAATCCTGGCTGCCTCAATGTTCGTGAAAGGGCTGGCCCCTATGCCGAAGGTGACCAGGTACATGGCAGTGGTGAGAGAAAAGGAGAGCATGGAGTCTGCATAGACTGCTGCAGTTCTCTCTTTAACATGTTGGTCTTCTCTAGTTTTCCTCCAGGAAGATAACATTTCAAAAGTCCCATATAATCCATGACCTGAAGGGGCAGAAAAAGACCAGATCAAAAAGTTGAAAAGACTAACCTCTTTAAAGAGAGGAACCAGCTTGGTCACGGGAGACTACTGGGTTAAGGGAAACACAACCAGCCGTGGTGGTGACAGTTTGTAAATACCAAGGATTTGTCCTGTGGAAGAGAGCCCTGTATTTTAGTGAATCCTAAATGTTAATGGCAGGTGAAAGAGAAGATCGAGGAACTAAGATCTTCATGTTTCCTTCTGGCTTAAGAGTGCAGGGTGGACTTTGGCCTATGGAAAGCCAAGTAGATTTGAGTCTGTCTCTTGGGGATTATATACAGTGAGAGGTTAGGGCTGTTGGTGCAGCTTACAGGAATTTTGTTTCCCTTGGTTGGTGGAACACTCGAGAGAAGTTTCCTGGCCACTCATCACTTGGCTTGTCATCCCCACAAGTCTGGCTGGAGGTCAGCACAGAGGAAGGCAGTGGGCAGAGGGTTGTGCGTTAATGTCTCATCATCTCATCTAAGTTTGGCCAAGTGGAAGGCTTTAGGGAGAAAGAGGCACTGTATTTAATTTGAGTCTTGACAGGAGCCTAAATCACAGCCTCTTACCCCCCACATCCCGTATCAGTCCAGGAGGCAACAGATCCGAGACACAGAGGGAAGCACAATAAGTAGCAATGAGTTTGCGTGAATAGGAAAGGTGGAAGATGGAACGTGATTCACACAAACTCTCCCTGCAGCCGATAAAAATTGAAATTATGCTTGTAGGTGTATAGCTTGCATTTTGTCTTCAGGGACCTGTTTGACCAATTTTGCTTGTTCGTAGGTGACGTATCCTATCAAGCAGGGGCTGACTCTGCTGGCTTCTCTGCACTATTTGGCAATGGCCTCTGAGGAAGAGAGCCAGATCAATAACCTCTTTCCTTAACTACTTAGTGCCTTGGCCTCCTTGGTTAGTATTCCTGAAGCACTGGAATAGCAGAGGTATGGTAAGTGCCCCCGTTTGGACTCTATTGTAGTGCTTGAGACTGGATCTAGCTTGACTTCCTTCGCCTCTCCTGGTTGGAGACAGACACTCACCCGGTGGCTCTCCCTGAGTTTCCAGGCCACTGCGACATCGAAGAGCCCACCGGAAGTGACCTGTTGTGGCTTTCAGTAACCCCTATCTCGGCACTGGGATCAGCAGATCTAATTTTCTGCTTCTATGCCTTGGCATATTCAATCCCATTATTGAGGATAATAAAATCTTTACCCGGTGGTACAATTGTCTTGTTTTTAGAAAGGAATTTAAAATCTCTGGCCAAGGGTAATGCTGAGTGAAGTGAGTCACTGTTATCTTGTGTGTACAATAACTGGGTGAACATCTTTCCTTGTGCCCAGGCTGGTATTTATATCCTTATTCTGAAGTCTTGCTCGGTCTCAAACCCAAATGCCCATTTCCTAGTCCTAATATAGACCTGTTTCCTCAGAAGGATTTGGCATTTGTCTTAATTTACTAGGCATCATTCTGCAGCCACTTTGAGAGGGCAGGTTGAGACTGTCAGTTTGATAACTAGCACTGTGGCCTCTACTAAATTGGAGGCACCTAAACTCCCCAGACAGGAAGTCAAAAGTGCACTCATTGACTGGCATTCTTTTAATTGTGTTTTAGAAATTTAACATCTAGTCTCAGAAGGGAAGACTATTAAGTCTGTTTCCACATTGTTCTCAGGAAGGACTGACCGATCTTTGATTAAAAGTAACCGATTCCAGGACAATGAGAGTAAAAGATTAATACCTCCGAGACATCTGTACCCTGGGCAAACAATACTGACCATTTCAGCTGGGGTCATGTAGACTAAGATCTCTTGGATAAAACACACTTTAAAGTTTCACTGAAAATGTCCCATGGAGATTTTTAAAATAGTATTTACATGGTAGAAACAAGAAAAAATATTTTAAAACAGGGCTTTAGTACTGAGTCATTAAATATAGTAAGAATATAAGAATGCATGTAGCAGGATTAGAATTAGTCATATAGTAGAATTTAAATTAAATCTGTTCTAAGCTGATGTGATGTTTTATGACATTATCTGACCCTGACTCTTGTTGGAAAATACCCTATGAATCCATTTCTTACCACGCTGTTGACTAGTCTTAGAGGCTCAGTGAGAAAAGGAATGGGAATTAACAGAGCTATTAGGTGAAGAGATTGAGGCTTGAGGGTCCAGAATGAAAATAATCAAACTCAAGGAAAGGTGGAAATAGGCTGTGAACTTGTCTCCCAAGTTCTGTTGCTGCATTTTAAATGCCTTGTTCTTCTACGGTTTGATCATTTTTATTGAGTCCTGACTCTCTTTGCATATGTTCTTGGTTCTGGGGGCAGCTCCAGAGAGAATTTTCATTTTATTCTTAGGGACTTTTGGAAACTATGCCTTTCCTTCTTTCTTCTCACTACAGGGGTGTGTATGTAGATACTTGCAGAGGTAAGAAGAGGAGGCCCTGAGAAAGAATCCGTGCTACCTGATCACTCAGAGTTTGTTGCTTGTCATTGTTGGTCTTGCCTCCAAAAGCCCTCACCATCCTTCCTGATAGGCCAGATTCTTGTTTCTCAAGACACACCTTTCTGGCAGATGCCTATATGCTAAATTCCAAATTGGAGGTGCGCAGTGTCTTTGAAGAGCTCTTTGGATTTCGGGACAACTGCGGACACCATAACTGGGCCTCCTTTCCGAAGTTCAGTCAGTCAAGAGAAGGATGATTGCCAACATAGCCAGAGGTGCGTCCCAGGGATTAACAGCCTGGAGTGCCTAGCTGCTGCTAGACCTGACTCACAGCTGGGTAATTATGTTGAAGAGGTCAGTCTGTTACCCTAAAGGAAAGCTGAACGACGGTGTCTCCGTTTCCTGGCCTGGACTCAAGGGGAGTCATGTTCTGGGAGCCCTAGGACGTGAGGAATACCCAGCCTGCTCCTGCAACCCCCCAGAATGCCTACTTTGCCCATAATTATAGCCAAATTCCCTTTGGTTTTGGCCTTTGAGGGTGTTCTTATAAATGCAGACCCCTCTGGGACAGTGGTATATTGAAGCAGCTTCTCTTCGGTCTGGGGGGGGGACGGTGGGACAGAGGCTGGAGATGGGAAGGCAGTGAAGAGGAAATTATAGGTAGGTGGATTTCACAGAGACTACTAAATCCTTTGCAGTTTTTCCTCCAGCCAGCCTTGGCCTTATCTTTTGTAGCCACTTCAGAAACAGGCCAGCGAAATCAAGGAAAGGAAGGGAAGAAAGGTTTTGGTAGGTTCCATTCCTCTCCACTTTCCTTTCAGCATGTGCCTCCCTTCTTTAGTGTCACCGTCATCTATCACCCTCTTAGCTTTGGGGCTGGGGTCCAACCAGCAGGACTCTGAGGCCAAATCTCACAGATGTAGATGAAGATAATTTTCAGAGGTTTGGCTGTCATTTCCCCTATTTTTAAATGGTGCTTGAAAAGCAAAAATATTGCTGTCTTCTTTGCACTCTAGTTTTTAAATTTCTCTATGATGTCGGAACTCTGTAAGCCTCTCTATTAAATCTGACCAAGGGGCGTATGTCATCGGTGCAAAGCATCATTTCAGCAAGGGACCATTATCCATCTCCAGTGTTGCAAGCCTGTTTATGAGCACTCCCTTGTAGTAGCACTCACACAGGGAGCTACCCAAACCTGAAGTTCCAAACAGACTTGGCCTTTGGTGACCAGAGGCCCTGTGGTGGTTATAGGAGCCAGGGGTCAACATCACAATGCAGGTCCGTAGCCCAAGACCTGGAAGTAAAGACTATCGTGGTGAGCACGCCAGAAACCGATCAATATCCCACGGCATTCCCTCTCTTACAGTCACAGTGTTTAAGGCTGAAGAGTTGCCAAAGGGAACTGTTAAACACCACATATTGATTCTATCAAATTCTTAAGATAAAGAAGCTTTTAAAGTATTCACTTGTCTTTTAAAAGCACATGCAAGATGTTTGTTTCTATTTTGGTACACTGCATGTCTGTATAGTTCCGCGGGTGTCAGTACGTGTCAGGACGCATGTACAGGCCCATGTTCTAATTATTCATGAGTGAACACTCTGAAGCAGTGGGGGCTTTTAGCCAGGTCCTGGGATAAGGGCAGTAGAGCTCTTCACCAATATTCAGATACAGTTTGTACCAGGAGTGCAATTTATGTTTTATTAGCAGTAGACTTTGGGACTGTCATCTAGTAAAATCAAATACTAGAGGATCTAGGCTAATAATTTTTCTTCTTTTCCAAGTGATTTTGTATCTGTATGTGCCATGACTTTCAGGCTTTGGAGCCATGAAGAGAAAAAGCAGCACAAGTGATAAATAGCACTAATGGTGGAAAAACCTCAACTGGCTAATCCTGCAGTCACTTAGGGTGAGGCTCAGGAACACTCACAGATTAAATCTCACCCTCACCCAGACCCCTTTCTGGGGCCTGACCAAAGCCTTCAGGGTTGTTTATAATCCACTATTGCAGGAATCCACCAACGAATAGTTGAGAGTTAACTCAACTTTACCCAGTA
This sequence comes from Ursus americanus, assembly GCF_024610735.1. Lineage (NCBI taxonomy): Eukaryota > Metazoa > Chordata > Mammalia > Carnivora > Ursidae > Ursus > Ursus americanus. The sequence continues at coordinate 103,905,925 of NC_142164.1, forward strand.
GATGTGCTTCTAGAAAGCTGTTCATAAAACGAATCATATTTTCAATGTATTTAATGGTTTTGCTATCAGAGGCAGTCTGGGTGATTTGTTTATTTATTTTGTCAATGAATAATCACAAGCAAATTGATCTATTTTGTGTATCTGGATTCTGTAAGGCAGATTTTTCTCCAGGCTCAGATTCTCCTGCCTTCCCTGGCGCACACAGACATAGCACAGAGGCTGATGCCTTTGGGCACTACTCACATTTTCATCCTTCCCGTACTAGCAGGATTTCCTCATCTGGAGTTCCAGAACACAAGGAGTAGCTAAGGAGATGAGGAGGTGAAATGGGATGGCTTGCTGATGGATGATCTTTTAGTTTCAATGGCAATGCAAACCCATTTAATATCAGGAGATAGTGAAGCCATTTATAGCATGCCTCGGCAATGCCAAATTTCTTATGTGGAAATAAAATTACTACATTCTTCTAGAAGATCCAGAGTATAATGAATGCATGAGCAAAATCTGCTTAAAACATATTTTACTCTTAGATGAGCTTCACTAAGTAGCTCATGTTCATAAAATGCTTTTCTTTCAATGACATCCACATAAATTCATGATTTTTGGTTTTTTTGAGAAGAAATTTAAGTCTATGTGAATGTTGGGTTGAGTAATATCTATTTTCAGGGAGAAGTTCATTAATTGGGTTACATTTACACTTTGCCAGTTATAAACATTTACGTTCTATGCTGAATTGTTTGGTTTATCACAGCCTGTTTTGTGTCACAGTTAAGAGCGAGAGTAAAGGAAGGTGCACGCTGCTTAAGTTAAGAATGATGCACACATCAGGGCAAATACACATCGTATGCTTTCTACCAGAGACTTGTCACAGTGTGGCAATTCTAATCACAGCATTGGATTGTAATCTGAGAAATGCTTTTCCTTCATTAGAGAGCTGCAAATAAGAGTCCGAGAAATGAATATGCTAATAGCTCTTCCTTGTTGAAAGAAAGGTATTTAGATACTGTGTGTGTGCACTATATAAAATTGGTGTCTGTAAATGGGGCCCACAGTATATGCTACGGTCATTGTGTAATATCTTTACATGTAGGAGACATATGTAATATATAAATATATTTCATACATGTCATATCCATATTTTATATATTTACATGTAAAATGTGTGAATATATCTATATAATAGGAGAATATATAGTATGTATATTCAAATATTCAAACGATATATACTATATAATGTTATAAACACATGAAATATATATGCATGTGAACTTACTGCATAATATATCATATTACATGACATATAATATACTGATGTGATATATACTATGCACCCACACAACACACACACACACACAATAAATAGGCTGATTTGAAAGTTATTTTACTGGTGAGGAAGAGAAATGCTAGTGCTACTACACCATCAATGCAGAGAAGAGGCTGGAATCCCTCTCTTATGTTCCATCTACATTTTGGTTCTTGGCTGCTGAAGTAGCCTAGGTGAAATGCAGGATTTCCTTGACAATGACCATGTATCTGCTTGCATTGTGAGCTCCTATAGACCCGTTTGGTCACTACTATCTGATCCTAGCAGTGACTTTCTGAGATGCTGGTCCAAATGCAACACTAAACTAGGTATTATTCTTCACAGTCTGTTTTTACCAGCTCAGTGTCCTGATGTTGCCTTCTGCCACCTGACCTTTGTAAAATCTGCCTTTCTCCCTCTCCCTAGACTAGGTGGGGCTAGACCACCCAGAGTATACCAGGAGACCAGGTCAAAGAGGAAGTGTCACTGCATTCCTCTGCCTTACTTGATCTCTGCATTCCTGGACCTGCCCCCTCAGTCCTGTTCTTGTCCTCCTTTACAGTTAAGAATAGAACAATAAAACATGTTTTGTTCCATCCCTGCAGACCTATTTCTCCCCACCCACCCCTTACTGGAATATGATTGGTGGCATAATAAAAGGGTGAGAACTACCCACAAAACTAGATTGCATAATATCCTTATAAATTAGTCCCCAAATGACCATCAGTCATTACAAAAAAGATATCCAGGGAAAAATTTTTGAAAATATTGTATGGAATTACTGTCTTGTTTTAAATCAGATGTAAACAAAACTGAGAACACTAAAACCCTTATCAACCGGGGTTTTTTTCTCCACAAATTACTGAGTCAATTAGTGATTTATATCTAAGCAGAGTATTTCCACAACATTCTACTCCATCGTGTAGACTGTCATATTGTTGCAAATAATGGACTTCTACAGTAATGTATTAGGTTGAACCATAAGAAATTACTGCTTTGTAGTTCCAAAATGGCTGGATATTGGTACCAATTGGTACCAATAGGTCAAAAATAGTTGACTACTGGCAATTTCCTATGGTTTGAACTTTATTTTTATCTGGCTGATTTCCCCACCCCATGTGTCCCATGACTTTAGAAATATACCAGAATGGGGCGCCTGGCTGGCTCAGTTAGTAGAGCATGTGACTCTTGATCTGGGGGTCCTGAGTTTCGAGCTCCACATTGTGCACAGGGGTTACTTAAAAAAGAGAGAAAGAAATATACCAGAATACTCAACTGGAAGGCAAAACCTTTCGCGTTTGCTTGAGTTTAGAGCAAAAATAATTAAAAGTTCTGATTTTTCAGAACTAAATGTCCTGCACAAGAACTTTCACCACTTTAAAGCCTGAGCTCCGTATACTGCATCATATTCCAGGTGGCATCAAATGAGAACAAATTCTTGGAAAACTGAACCTGATCTTCTGGTTTCTGCTAAATACAGATAATCTTAGAATATACCTGAAAGGAACCAAACGCCCCTGCTATTATTCTCCTCCTAGCACTTAATTACATCCTTTCTTCCTTTCCCACCCTTCAATTTGAGAATTCAGAAGGAAGAGGGCACCCCGGATGTGGCACTGACCTTCTCAAAAGTCCCAAACATTTGAAAGGGCTGTGAATCCCTAGTAGCTCACTCTGATTGTATAGTAGTTATCACTCTGTGTTGTGAAAGGGCTTGAAGAATATTTTTCTTGAAGAATTTTTTTTTGTCTCATCTGATTTCCATGGCTCTTGTATCTTGATAAATGCAAAGCAACCCTTATAAATTAGATTACCGCATACAAACTAAACTCTCTTTCACTACAACTTCAGTTCTCCCCTTTCAGCTGGTCAGAATGTACATGAAGCCACAAGCGTTCCAGCCTTCTGTTCCCTTCTATATTCTCCAGCATTCCATTCCCTTCCTGATTTGTGTCTGACCAGGAAAGCTGTGGAAATTATAAGCCTGTAAAGAGAGCTTGCATGCACAGTCTTTGCCAATTTCTTAAATCATAGCCAACTGGAGGACAATGGTGTAAATCCTCATCCTTTAAAGGAAGTTCCATAACGGATTAAAATGATGAGTGTCCTATGTTTATAAATGGCAGTTCAAGTACTTCAGTACCTGATATTAATATAGTTTGGAAAGAAAGGGTAGTACTTTATGTGTAATGGGTATGGAGGAGATAAACTCTTCTCCAAGTTTATAGTAACTAAAAAATGTCAATGGGCATTTATAATGCGGTAGACCTTTAAGGATTTCAGCTCTAAATAAACTGATCTGACTCATATGGACAGGGGTTTTGGCAGAAGTGGGATTGTCTAATATGCATGACACTGATTAAAAACATTCTAAATCATGATGTATCTATGCTTACATCATTGCCAAAATGATTCATCTGTGTAGGATATATTCTTATTGCCAGAGATGTCACGTATCGTCTTGGCTAGAAACACACAGTCACATCCCATTATGGCGAACTCTCAGAGTTTATCCAAATTCTTTCCTATTCTGGAATTTTGTCAGGTTAATACTGCTTGACACACGTGGTCTTAAAATTTTCCATTCTAAATCTACTGCCATTTTGGCATTTGGCTGGATCTGGCCTTATGTGACCGGCATCACACTGAGAATGTTTAGTTTGCTGAATTTTAAATATGATGTTTACCACAGTATAGACCTGTTATTGGCCAAGGAAATATCTGTATTAGAGTCTTTTTTCTAAGATACTTTTCCTTTTAAATGAGGCCATATAGTTTGAAATTTTTATTTGATATTGTATTTATATAACATGGAAAATCAAGAGGTTTTGCTTAAATCTTAGTTTAGGCATAGCCATTTTATGTTATAGACAGGCAAATTTTAAAACTGGACAGTTTATTGACTCATAGTGCAGAACCCTTAGCACTGCATTTCTTCCTGGTCATTTGAAATATTTATTGGTGTTTTGAGACTGGTCATCAAAAATCCAGAATTAAACATGGGCCCTAAATGCAACATTTATGAACATGCTCTTGCCTATATTTCATTTTATAATCAAATTCTGAAAACAAAGAGTTTATCTGTGAAACACAGGAGGGTGACCATCCTAAATCCAGGCACTATTGGCTTTATGAGCATATTAAGCACCCATTACATGGTGTGAAGTATTTATTGCAGATGGGCCCTAGCTACTAAAATGCACAGCTTCCTTTCATGTTGTGACTAAGTAATTTGAGATCTCTTTGGGCTGAAAATGCACAGAAAGGTTACATTCTGATTGTCAGCAGGGAAAACTGCCACCAAATCAATGCATTAACTTTCCTCACAAGTTGCAAACAAGGGAGTATTGGGTACCTGCGGTGCTTGGTCTCTTTCACCACAAACGCCAGATTTTTCTGAATTGAACTCTGACGTCAAGTTCAGTGATCTTCGGTCTCTGTGGAGTTGCAGCGCTACTATTTCTGGATTTGTTTTCTAAGGCCACTTCTCGGGTAACAGTGTCCAATCTCTTACATCCTTCCTTGCACCGATCCTAGCTGGTATATTCCTTTTTGTGCTGACTTTGATTTATGATGTTTAAAACTTCATTAGGAAGTATAAAAAAGGTTTAAGAAATCTTAAATATCATAAATTGGTTTACTTAATAAAATTAATTTAGAGAAGTTTCAAATGTTCCATTTCATTTTACTTGGTGAATTGATTTTTTTTTGTGAGGTTAATGTTAAGTTTTGACTATTGCTATGTTGTTTTACTTAAAAATCATTTTAAGAAGCTCTAAATATTGAAGTTTTATTTTACTTAGCGCAGTTAGTTTTTAGGAAGCTTTAAATACTATACCATAATTTGGGCTCACGGAGTGTCATCAAACCTGCGCCAGTAGTCCTTTTTCTAGTTCTGACATTCTTTCTTCTTGATCTTAAAAACCCACTGTCTCCCTTCAGTTCCCCACTCCTTCCATATTCCTGTTTTTTCTTCCTCCCACAAAAACAATGACAACAAAAACCACTACATTTTTAAAATGAAAAGTTAAAAAATAAAACCCAAGCATGGGACTAATCATGGGCAAAACATCTTCATTTCAAGAAACCTTGACTCAAGCCTCCATGGAAGCTACTACCCAGTTGCACTGAGTCTTCCAGGAACTGCCGTGGAGCCCACCATCGGTGCACATCATATTCTTGGGGTTCAAGAGGCAAGTTATGCTGCCTTCTTAACGGACTGAATTCAGGAGGAAGTATGGCAGCCCCCTTCTCTGTTGTGTTTGGCAGCGATGAGCAAAGTGACCTGGTGAATGTGTGACTTGCTTGGTCTCCGCAGGGCCCCCTTTCCCAGGAGCTACCATATATGTTTTTATTGCCCAGGTCCGCACTCCCACAGGCCTCAGAGCATGGAGGGCAGCATGTCATTCCGCGACCTTGCAGCACTGCCACCCTGCTTATCATTTAACTGAAAGGCAGCTGAGATCTCCTGAGTAAATTCTTTTCTTTCCTTTTGCTACCCCCCAACAGGGCATTAGGCATTCTAATAAACTCAGTCATAGTTCTTCCTCATTCAGTGAAAAATGCCACTTCATTAGTCATGTCAGTATCTGATTCCAAATGACATTTTAATTTTGCTAAAGGAATTGATGAGAAGTGGCCACAGAAAAGGGAGAAGGAGAGAAGGAAGCCCCTGGAACACTCGGCCCACAGGAACCCTGCCATCAGGCTTGCTGGGTATGCCATCTTCCATACCAGATGAACAGAGCAACTGATGTTGTATTATAACCACTCTGGCTTTGTTTTCACCATTATCTCTATCAGGAAATTCTTGCAGCCCCTAAGAGAGAATATACTGGGATTCTTACAGCATCATTTTAAATGATGAGTTTATAGCAAGGACAGGAAAAAAGATACCTTCTTATTTATTTCTCACTTGTTGCTTTCAAAGTTCTTGTACATTTATCATGTCCCTTTTTGTGATACTCACATCCATTCCATCCATAGGGTGGGGAAACGGAGGGTAGCAGACCCTGTCAGAGCCCAACCCATGTGCCCTCCTATTCACTATTCCGGAGCTCGTGGAAGGCTTCTCATGACAAATACCATCCACCTGGAGGATTTCTGGGGCTGCAGGAATGTGCTCAGTCTTCCCCGGGGAGAGTCGTTAATGAATCATACACAGGGTTTCTGGGTACATGGCCCAGCTTGCAGCTTCCTCACCCCTCAAGGAGGATCTCTCTGAGGTGTGTTCTGTTAAGTTTCCCAAAGGTCCCCAGTGGGATTGAGCCACCAGAGCCTAAAACAGTAACCTGTCCATTAACATAGCCTGAATTTTCTTCCTTCCCTGACTCATGTTCTCACTCTCACGCTGGGGCTTCCTGGGCTCACCTCCCAAATTAATGACTTATATCTAAATCCTTGTCTCAGGGTCTGCTTCTGGGGAAGCCCCACCTAAGACACTGGGGCACCAGAAGAGATTAACATCTGCTAAATGCCACACCGCTACTTACTGGAGAACCAGGGCTAGGACCCAGGGCTTGGGACTTCTGGCACATTTACCAAATAAGTTTGCCCCTTGCCAATGGCCAGCACATTATAGAACTGGTCCCAGGACTTTTAGGCAAAAGGAAGACACGATTAAGGAAACAAAGTTGTTGGATGGCTACTCCTTGCCGTTTAGGAACCCAGTCACCACCAGCAGCAGGAGGAAATAAAAAAAATGAAGGGCAGTAATTACCTAGCATGACGAAAGGGACTCCCAGGAAGGTGGAATTGTATTTCCCACCAGTAAGATTGATGATCCCGGCCGCGGTGAGAGTGGCCAGGGTTATGGTCACCAACCCGAGCAGGCCCAGCCAGGGTTTGCTGCGGACGCAGTCCTGCATAGAGCAGCACAGGATGGCCATGGTGACCACCAGGATCAGGCTGGTGACCAGGTAACGTTCCGATACACGGCTGGTCTTCTGGAAATCTTCCCTCAGTGAGGAGGACGTGTAAGGGTACATTTTGACTTTGCTGTTGGATTTCTGAAACAGTCGGACAGTGTCGCAGAAGCTGGACTCCCACCTCTCAGCCACCATGTCATTGAGACTGTTGATTGACTGCAGGTAGTAGGTGAGCTGGACGGCCTCTGCGGATTTTACCCGGTCCTTGCTGTGCACAGTGACGCCTCCAAGCTGGTGTCCGTTGTACACTGCCCTCCCGTCCTTTAAGTGAGTGATTGGGTATGTGATAGCAAAATTGGTCCGGTTGGTGGCCCGAGCATTCTTTAGCTCCTCCAGAACATGCACTATGTCATCCACGATGCAAGTCTTATCATTATTCAGGATACATATGTGGGCGAACGTGTAATTAAAACCAGGCCTTGGAACCTGGATCCTGGTCACAGCAGCATGCAACTATGGGAGAAAAAAATGAAAGTCAGTTTATTACCCAAAACAAGACATCAATGCATGACATTAGCTCTGTGGATTCAAATATCTCCTTTTGGGGTGACGGAGTCACTTGTGTCATCTCCAAGCTAAAGAGTTCAAATGAAATGTTATAACCTTACGATAGAAATAGGTAGTAAGGATGCAAAACTAGCATCAGCACCACCTGGGAACTTGTCAGAGATGAAAATTTTCAGGCTCTACCTCAGACCTGGTAAATCAGAAATCTCTGGAGTGGGGCCCAGAAATCTGGGTTTTCACAAGCTCCCCAGAGGATTCTGATAAAGGCATGGTTTGAGAAGTGCTGGGTTAAAGCACCAGCATATTTCCACATGTTCTCTTCTTTATTTGTGACTCAGTTGGTTTATAAATGTCTGAAAGTCTCACACACAACCACCATCTTGAAGATGTAATGTACCAAGTGAACTAAGGTACATGTCATGTGGAGGCGCATCCCCTCCTGCCAATTTCTAGGGCCCCTAAATGACTTCCCCATTCAATTCAGTCACTTGGTGCCATAAAAGACAAGAGGCTCACCTTGAGGGACTCATATTCTCTGGCTTCCCTCGTCTGCTTGTATGGGAAGGAAGACATAACTGCAAGAGTCTGGCTGGGTCATGCTAAAGGAGCACAGTGGGATTTATTCTAAACACCTCACCCCAAGTCAGATTTGCCATGTCCAAACTCTATACCCCGGTGATCAAAGTGGACACTGGGAATACAAGTGATCATTTAACAGGTCCTACCATATGCCAGGCACAGTTCTAGGCCTTTTATGCAGATTAACCTATTTCACCCTTACAAGAAACTATGATGTAGATACAAGTACTAGGCTCATTTTACAGATGAGGAAACTGAGACATGGTTGCTTGCCAAGGTCACACACATAGTAAAAGAGAGAGCTAGGTTATCCCAGGCAGCCTGGCTCTGGAGCTTGTGCTCCTAGGCCCTGACCACAGACCTCTAGGTTAACGATGCTGGTAGTTGAATCAAAGTTCTTGCTAGTAACTAATGGTAAATTGGTGCTTGCTCTGCCCACGTGCTAAGGTGGCCTAAAAACCCCAAGTGCTCAAGTTCCGATATGTAGAAGCATATGTACTCTACAGTCTACGGTGAGAAAATAAGGCCTTTTCTCTGTAAAATGTGCCCAGTCTGCAACATGAGGCCAGTGGTAGACATGTAATTGAGTGTGAAGTAAATGAGTGTGCCTGTGCTTGGCACCTGAGTGGGCTCTCACAGGAGCAGAGGTAGCCACTGTGTATCTGATGAATGAAGAAAAACATTTCATATGTAAAGGGAATAACGTTTAACATCCAATTGCCACACCATGACTGTGCCATTGTAACTCATAACCTTCTGAGCGTCTCCATGACCCTGATGTATTTTCTCTTAAATCTGCTCTAGATAGATTATTTGTGAAGACAGTTTGCTGTGCATGTGCCAGGATGAGTGGGATATTTATTATGCTTTTTGAAAATGTCGGAGGGGTACCAGCTGTCAAAGTCCTTTAGTTAGCACAGAGCAGGAGTTGTTAATCCTAATTCTCAGTGCACCCTCAGGTTCAGGAAACACTTCACCATATTATGTTTGGCTGAAATAATTTTGAATTCTTTCCTACACACACACACACACACTCGATCACCCAGAGATACCTAAGAGATTATTTTCACAAAACTCTTACCATATGCTAAATTTTTGCTTTGGTGCTTTGGGATTAATGATGAGCAAAATGTCTCCAATGATTTTAAACTTTGAGTGTGTCTTTTTATCCATTCTTCTCTAAGTATGGCCCAGTGAATTTTGATTAAAAGAACTTATAACTACAAAAAAATCGCAAATATAAAGTTATTTTAGGGGAGAGAAGAACTGAGAGGAATTTAAAGACAAGAGAAAGTTTTGATAAGTGTTGAAAGAAAGACTTTGGGGAAAGATTCAGAATAGGCTAGAAAAGGAGTGGTATTGAAAGCATGCATATGTGTAATATTTAGTGTATTGTTTGTTCCTATGAACAGTCTAATAAATCTCCCTTAGAGTGATTACTAAATATGTCAAGAGAAAAAGATTGCCAAATAAGATGGTGTTAAGCCACAGGGCTGAACCCAGTTATAGCAGGGGGATATTTTCCATCCATTCTCTAAGGCGACTATTTAGTGATCTGCCAACTCTGCAGATCTGCTGCTCTGATCCCTGGGACCATAGACTGACTAAAGCAGACACTCTGTTAACTCTTGTACCACCAGATCATGGGAGGGAGACTTGGGAAAGGAGACCTTAGTGAAGTTTGAGAAGGAACGTTTCTTTATTCTCAGCACCAGAGCTGCCATGAGATCCAGCTTCTTTGAATTTCCAATGGAGAGGTGGGTAGAGCATGTGTCACTCTTGCTTCTGAGTGGCAGGGAGCTGCTGAGTGACAAAGCATCCAGAGAGGAGGTGTTGGCTGAGGCCACCCACCTGGCAGGAGGTGTCTGTGGGATTCTACTGTGGGATTAATGGTGAGAGGATAATAAGAGGCATGGAGAAGAACTGAAACTCCACAGTTCTGACCTCTGGTTCTTGTGACTGTGTATCAAGTACACATATAATGTACTCTTGGCCGTCTGCATGGCCATCAGCAGGTACACTGCACTTGCTACCTGGATATCACCCTGTGTAGGGTTTTAGAATGCCTTGATTTACTTTTCCTAAGGGAGCCTCACTTAGAACAGCAGACACATTAGTAGGTGTTCTTAGATATATTCCCAGGGGAAAAAGGAAGCCAGAGATTGAATCTATGCTCTCTTTTTTTTTTCCTGTATACTTACTTTAAATTTCTGCACTGGGAAAGGAAGGTGAAAATGATGACAGGTTAGTTTATGGTGACTTCATCTTTGCCTTTAAATTAATGTTTTCTCTTGGGGCCAGAAAGGGAAAGCAAGTCAGGAAAACATCAAAGCATGATAGTGAAATCATGACTAAGACACCTCCGTCCACGAAATGGACAACCTCCAGCCACACAAGCTTATTACTGAGCTTCGTAAGAGACCCTCAGGAAAATGGAAAAGGGAAAGTGACACAAAGTAATAGTCCTGACCCTTAATATAGTCTGAATCTGTCATGTGAATCAACACATAATCCATGTTTCCATAACTATGTATTATTCACTCAACACACATTCAGTAAATACTCTTCAAATCACAGAAGAGATACAAGATTCAAAACAAAGGGAATATTCTAACAGTAGACAATGCCAAGCACTTTGTAGTAGGAAAGCCCAATCCAATGTCAATCCTGATCACAATATTTTCTATTCTGTATTTGCTGCCAAAGAGGCCAGAACTGAATGTTAATTGAGATTCATTCCCGGGCTCTGAACATACCATTTCAATTGTTAGTTTCTTTGCTCTCATCACCCCTCAGGTTAAGAATGATGATAGTAATAGTAACTAGTCTGCTAAGTACTTTCTTTACAATTTTAAACATTTATTTAGTATGACTCAATGGAAACGATTAAATGATTATCCTCATTTTATAGCTGGAGCAATTGAGGCCCCAAGGATATCAGTAGCTCACCTGCACTGACCCAGTGAGTGAAGGGCGGAGGTAGGATCTTGAGGGCAGCAGGATGTGTGGCCCAAGACCAGCACAACTTTGACTGAAGACTAAGAGGATTTGGGGAGGGGTGAAGTGCTGTCAGCTCGACCGGTTCATGTGACTGGCTGTGGCTGTGACTGAGCTGTGGGATGGCCATACTTGGGGGATCTGGGGCCCATTAAGAGAGACTAGACATAATCCTAAGAGCCAAACCTCATCTGTAGATGGCAGCATTACGTGGCAATATTAACAGGTAGTGAAGGGGATGGGCTTGGAGCTTACTGACTTTTCTTTTTCTCCACCCAGCCTCTGTAGTTGCCAAATAAAACTTTTCATAGACAGGCTTACCAACAAGAAAGGCTGTGGGACACAATGAAATCCAGTAATGAGAAGTTTTGGCTTCAAGTCTGGCTTCTGCTGCTTCTGCTGCTTCCGTGGGAGTGTCAGAGACCCTAGGAATGTCATTCCTTCAGGTCGCAGATTTATCAGTAAAAAACAGGTGGTTGGTTTAGCTAATCTTTACAGACAGACCCTTTTGGTTCTAACACGACATAATTCTAAGATGAATGACATCCGCATACTGTACGATCAGATGCAGGGTGAGAGAAAGTAAACTTCATAAATATCAATTTGAGATTTATTATAGCTGCTTGAAGTATGCTTTTCCAACACATTGAAGTTCTTTTTAGGTCAATAACAGATCTGATAGTAGATGAAACCCAGAAAGAAAACCACAGGGTAGGGAAAATAGGTTTACTAAAAAAAAAAAAAAAAAAAAAAAGACTCCCTTCTCTGAGTGATTTCCCGTTCTGGGGAGGCACTGGCTCTTCTAATCCCCTTCTGCCAGAGCCTGGGACAAAGCCAGTGTGGGCTGCCGGTCACGACAGGCCAGAGTCTAATTTCCTCTCTGCCTCTCCTTGGCACACTCAGATCTTCCTCAGAAGACAGCAGGGGCACCTTGTAGAGAGTACAGAAGGGATCTGGGAGGAAGGAAGTGTCTGCTCCTGAGTGGTGATTAACATAGGAAAAATACCTGTGGGTCCACAGGATCTTCTACAATACCTTTCAGCTCCTCTTTGTATTTGTTTTTTATTGAAAAGGGGGAGAGTCAAGGCCAGAAGGCCACTCTGCCAGGCAGGGCAATTAACGGGCTCTGGGAGCAGCATCAAGCTGTCCCCAGCAACCTCACCTGTGAGGAGAGACTGGCAGGAGGTGAGGGTCCCCAGCTCCCTAGGGAGAATCAGTCTGATGACCCACCTTTATCAGCTGTCTTCCTTTCTTTGCCTCGCCTTCCTACCACCTCCTTCTGCCTGTCACAGATAGGCTGCACTCATTAAAACAACAATTTTTTTAAAGACTGTATTTTTAAGGAATCTCTACACCCAACGTGGAACTTAAACTTACAGCCCGGAGATCAAGAGTCTGCTGCTCTATCTGCTGAGCCAGCCAGCCGGGCACCCCCATTAAAACACTTTAAAGAGGGAGGTATTTAGTTAGCTTTTCTAACTTACGTCATTTGTCCCCAAGTAATCACCTTCAAAGTGACGCTAAATCAAAATTGCTTTAAAAATGCTTTCAAGGAATATCTGGTTTTCACCCCCAAGTGAAATCTTTTCTTCGTTGAATCCCTCCAAATTCCACATCTTAATCTGGGTCTATATCCTGCGACTGTAAATGGGTAAGAACTGACTGGCAAGGGATCCTCACCCAGGACACGAGAAAACACCTTGAAGTGGATGGACCTGGTCTCAGCAGTTCATCAATTACGCTAGCTCCCTTGGTGTTATGTTCTGTCTTTGCATGATCTCACTCTCACCCACTCTCTTTCCTCTTCTTTTAATAGAAATGCATTACATCAGAACACCAGAAGTCGCAAGTTGGGGATTGTTACTGTGATTCATTTGTAGTGCAGCCAAAAGCAAGTTAGTCATCCCTTAATAAGTGAACAGAAATATCATTCTGCCTTTGAAACATTACATGTTTGGAGGACACCAAATTTAAGCTGTGGATGTAGCCAAACAAGTGACTATCTGTCTACACGCTTCTTCTACACATGTGTGCCCAGTGTCGGCCTGACCTGCTCTAGTGTCAAATGACAAATGGGTACCTCTATCAATACTGCAGTGTCGTGGACCTCTGGGAGAGTTGGATGTGTCTGTTGTTCTCCTTGCTTTACCACCAGGGGGTAAACACTCTTGTTGCTGATGTTGACACTAAAAAGCAGGCAAGAGAGCCCCACATTGTAATTCCCCAAACAGGCTGTTTGTCTTTACAGCCTTGGCTGAAAAAGCAATGCAGCTTTCAATCTGAAGCAAATAAATCTGAGATTTTAGAAACAAAAAACAGTAATGATGAAGGAAAAGGCAAGTATAATATCTCCTTGCAACTTTGGCCCAGTTCCATGTTGGTCTGGAGGAAAAGACAATGTGGTGAGGCAGAGGTCTGGTAACCTCTATTTCCATAGTCTGGGGAAAATTTTCATGCAGTCTTAATTTAAAAAATTCCTTGACAGCATGAAGACCCCTGGAAAAGTGTTATGTTCAACTTTCTCATTAAAGTGGTTATCTTTTAATCCCATTGTCCTCACTTGACTTTCCTGGTCAGGATTAAGCTCCGGGTGAGCAAGTTTGTGGGTCATGAGTTTTGCTAAGTATCTCTAAGAGCACAGGATGCTCTCAGGAGTGGGAGAATGTTAAAGCTGATTGGCCAAGAGGCAAAGAGAAGTCCCAAAGAGCCATATGCCTGGGGAATATACAACAACAGTTTTAGGATTTGGTCAGGAGAGCACAAATAACTCTTCAAGGGACAGGAAAAACAGAGTACTGAGGACATCCAGGTCTGGAAAATGACCGTGCACCTGAGTGGGAAGAGCACTGGATCAGGAGTCAAAAGACTTGAATTTAAATCCTTGTTTTGTGTCTTGCTGATCACATGAGTTAGATTTTTTTTTTTAAAAAATGAGCCTTCAAGAACATGTATCCTGCCACTTCCCTGCTCTAAACCCTCCAGTGGTTCCTCACGGCACTGAGAACCAATACCTAAGTCCTGACAGTGGCCAACAAGATGGTACACTGTCCTTGCTGACATCTTGGGGCTCGTATCTCCCCATGCCCTAGTCACATGGCCTCTCTCTTAATTCTGCTTGGCGTGCCCTTCCTCCACACAGCCTCGCTTCTTTTACTTCCCTGCTCAGAAGTAATCGGCTTCCTTGACCTCACCCCCCATTTTTAAAAAAAACAGTATCCCTCGTCATCACCATCATTTTTTCTCACGTCAAGGTTTTCATGGCACAAACTGTGATATGACGTGGCATTACACATCTCTCTGTTTCTTCATTCTGCTGCCCCCACTAGAACCCACATGCCGGTGGGTCTGTCTACTGGGTCTCCTTCTACATCTTTGCTACCTAGAACGGTTCCTCCCACCTATGCTCAGTAGTTATGGAGTGGACATGTGAATATAATACTCTTGTGAGTGACTGGATTTTAGTCTGTGTTGTGGGGCTTGAGGCAGGTCAAATGGAGTGATAGAGTGCGTGCATTTTGTAAACTCTAGAGGGCTATGCAAAGCTGACCGCAGTTCTCCTGCAGCGGGCAAGCACAGGGTGCTGTTTTTCCTGGTAAGTGTCTTACAGCCGTCCACAGAGGACCTAGAGTTGACTCCTGATCGTCCTGCGGGCCCTGATCTTTCCTGGATTTTGACAGTATCTTGTGCTTTAGTGGGAAGGACATGGGTTATGAGGTCAGAATGCCACAAGTGCAAATCCTGCCTCTGTTGGTGGTACCTATGGGGCCATAGCAGACACGGCTGGGCCCTGTCCCTGTCTTCTCACGACTTTGGTGCACACTGGCCCTCCTTCCAGCCTGATGCAGGAATACTAGGGCATTAACATACTATCTTAGTCCCAAGCAGCCTGGAGCTATGACTAAAAACAGTTTGTGTATAAATACTCCAGCTCCCTGTCCCTGAGGTGGGATGACTCCATTGCATGTGTTCCCCACTGGTTCCTGGAGTTTCCCGGCAGGATTAGGCTACTGTTGCCCTGAGGGTAACTAGCTTGACAGGGGCCCTATAACTTACTGCTTTTCTTCCCTGTTGTATGTTGCCATTCTCTGACCAGAGCTTCCTGGGATTGTCTTCCAGAGAGACTCCTCGTATTGAGTCCTTGACTCTGGGTCAACTTTTGGAGGAACCCAAACTAAGACAATGACTTTAGGCATTTAATTCCATTTCATTATTTGTAAAGTGGGGTCATAGGGTCATTAGGAGGATCAAGTGTGGGAAGATAGAAAAGGTGTCTGCCCTGGCCTTTATTATTGGATTAAGCCATATGAAATTGCCATAGTGTAGGTAACAAAGTGGTTCGGTGTTGACAATTTTATGTAGTTCACCTAACTGACCTTCAGTTGTTTCCCCCCTCTTGGCCCCTCTTCCTTTCCAAGGGTTCTGACAGAACCAGGGATCCCCTCGTTGGAGCACCAGACAATCTTATTTGGTTTCCAAGGTATAGTTTGGTGGTACCAGGACAGGCTTTTAGGAAAAAGACAAGAGTTCTGGGCTGGGAAAGATCTCACACATCCAAACAATGCTGTACAATGAGCCTCTGTGTGCAGCTGCAATTCACACTTGTAGCAGTTTCGGCTTGAGAGAAAAGAATGTAGAGCACCATAGAACCCACATCCCTGAAATATTTGAAACTGCAAATAATCATGATGTTAAATCTACAAAATCATGAAAAAGTGTCTCTATCAGATGAACTCTTTGGCAATTTTTTTTCCTTCCAATGATTTACTAAGTTTCTCATGAGCACTGAGTTTGAGAACAGTGTAAATTATGGCTGATAAAAGAAGAAACAAGAAAAAAGTTCCACCTAATGACATGGTAATGGCACTCCTGAATGATGGACTGTGAGCTTTCCGAGGCTGAGCATGTGATGTAGTTCATAAACGAGTGTATTACCTGATACTGCATTTTTTTCCACTGGAAATAATTTTTTTTTTTTGCGGTTTTGTTATCAAGCTTCTCTAACAAAACTACTGCCCTTAAGAATCACAGGAGTGACCCAGCCACTGCCCTTCTTTTCCGGATCTGCAGGGGCCTGACGGAGCAGACAGTCAAGGCTGTGATGGTGTCTGTGATTCACCTTGTCCGGGCCTTGACCCTTCTGGGAAGTGCTAACATTGCTGGCCTAATTTGGCTTGGGCACTTGGTAATTGTGTGATCCTGGACAATAAGTTGTAACAGCTCTCTGTGCCTCCGTTTCCTCATCTATAAAGTGGGGCCTAGAGGAACTATGAGGGGTACTATCTAGTAGGATTGCTGGAGGATAAATGAGAAACTGAATATGAACTTCTCAATATCATCTCTGACACATGAGTGGTACCCAGTATAGGTTTGTTAGCAAAAACAAAATGCCCCATTTCTATCCTCTGTTTTGCCTTGTCCCCCATGTTTTTTTTCCCTCTAACTGAACAACTGTTTCTCAGTTGTTCTTGAAAAGCATATTCAGTGAGATGTAAAGGTGACATATTTTTGCTCACATCTTCACTGAGAGACTGAGGGGTAGATGCATGCATCAATACACAGATTTGAAGAGAACAGCTGGGCTGTATGTGTTTAAAAGCTGGCACTCCCTAATTCCAGGATCAGCTCCAGCCTGACACCATCCCACCTTTCCCAGGTGAGCTGCCTGTTTCGATTACCACGCACATCAGACCAGGCAGGGAACTGTGGCAGAGGCAAAAGGAGGAAACTAAAAGGTTTGAAGAGCCTACTACTTGCTGGGTTTTGTGCAGAGAACACTGCATCTGTTACCTCATTTAATCCTCGTGGCAACTCAGGGAGGTAGATGGTACATCCACATTTGCAGGTGGGGAAACTGAGCCACAAGGAGCTTAAATAACTTGCCCCTAGTCTCATATTTAGGATGTGAATCAGCCCACGTTTAAATCCTGGGCTTGGAACATTGTCCCCTCATGGGAGTTCCTTTGGCAGAGTAAAGACTTCACACCCTAAGCTCTGTGCCTTGGTGATTGGGATATTGAGGAACCTATGGTTGGGTATTAGGCTTCAGCACAGTCTAGCCACAGTGGGAGATGTTTAGCAGCAGTTACGAATTGAAAGGGGTGGTGATGTAGCAAGGTCAAGAGGCTGAACATGATAAAGCAGCCTAGCAGAAGCAGCAAGACTCAAGTACTGAACACTGAGGCCCAGCCAATGCCGGCTATTTACAACAGAAACCTCAGGGAGAAGCCACAACCTTGTTACTAAAATGACAGGCATGTATGACTGGCTGAAGATGAAGAAGACAGATGTGTGAAGAGACGAGACTTTCATCAGTCCAAATAACATCCTTTCTGTCTTGCATGTTTCCTGTGTGACTGCCCACTTCCCGCCCCATGCATACACAGAAGGAAAAAGAGAAAAAAGTACTTTACAGAACGTACTAGTGGAAAGGGCTAGCAATTTGGGAATTTATTGCAAAACACTAGGCTGAAATTGGTGATACTGCAGGATGTGGGAATCACCACTCCCACAAGGCTGTTTAACACCAGAATATATATGCTCCGTGAGGGCAAGGAGTGTTTCACTGCATCTTGTATCCCTGGCACAGACAGGAAGCCCAACAAAGTACTGACTGAACTTTCTGTGTTTGTTCCTTCTTGCTGATTTATATTTTCTCTGGTGACATTGAATGATACTTCATTTGTACCCAAAGGCTACTGTGCTACATGCATATCATTTCCATCTTAAATAAACAGATGACATTGAATTTAGTCCTGTCGCTTACACACTGCAGACATAAATGGCTGATCTCATTAGATAAATGGATATGGTTAGACTATAATCTAAATATAAGAGCAGAGAAGCACTTTAGGTAGGAGATTGGGTACTGAAATAATTATGTATTATACTTAATTATAGAGTAGTTTGAATTTTTATTGTGTATTTGTTGGATTTCTGTTTTTGGAGGGGAATTCTTTTTAAATACAGAAAAGTTTAGAGACTAGTATAAAAACTCTCATGTACCTACATCCAATGTCATGTCTATTTGAAGATTCTGCCCACCCCCCATGTTAATGTTGTCAGTGGGTAGGGTGATCATATAATTTATCATCCAGACTGGAACACTTTTGAGAGTGCAGGAGGGCACTGTTAATTTCACAGAAACACTAGGCATGATGGAACCATCACAAGCAAAGCAGGATACTCTCCTTATCTATGAGTATCTCAGAGTATGTGAGCACTGATGTCACTTCATCCATTTATGCCTCCCAGTGGGCATGAGATGGCAGTCCTTTGGTTTGCAGACCCATCCCTGCTGATGGAACCT
This sequence comes from Ursus americanus, assembly GCF_024610735.1. Taxonomy (NCBI): domain Eukaryota; kingdom Metazoa; phylum Chordata; class Mammalia; order Carnivora; family Ursidae; genus Ursus; species Ursus americanus. The sequence continues at coordinate 103,924,544 of NC_142164.1, forward strand.
AGACTTTTACTATAGGTGATACTAACCCGTCATCAGACAGTCCTCCAGGAAAGGAATCTGGGAAAACTACTTCCGTCTCTACTTCCTACCCTCCCACCATTGCAACTTCCTTCCATGGTAAGGCTCTGATGTTTTGCAGAATTCAGCTCTCATGTAGCCCAGTTCTGCTCTCTAATGCAGAGGTGGAGTGCATCTATAGTGTCCTCAGAATATTCCATCTACCTGCCCTAGGCACACCAGCCCTGCTGGAATTGACAGATCGCTTCCACTCGGTTTTCTCAGTGACGTGGCTTCACCCAGCCAGGAGCAAAGATTGCTTTTGTGTGCAAAGATGTCACTCTGGGTGATTCTGCCTTGCATTAATGTTGGCAATGGCTCACAGATTTGGCTGATTACATTTTTCAAGGCTCACACATGTAAAGTCTGTGATGGGTCTCAGATGGGCAAAGGTGGGAGGCCAGAGCATTTTTGCTTTGTTGGGAAAAAGTCTTTTCCAGTTCATCACCAATTATAGCAACTAACCATTTACTCAACATGTATCAAGCGTCTACACTATGTTGGATATTAATAGAAGCCCTGGGAAGATAAAGAACATCAAGACAGTTTTACCCTGAAGAAACTAAAGAATCTAGCAGGACTTCAGGCAGAGTCTCAGAATTGGTTAGCACATGGAAACCACAAAATGAAGTAAAGTGTTATAGTTCCATGATAGAAGTAGCGAAAGGGTATAATGGGGCTAAAGGGAGACTAATGTGTTGGTGTGTGTGTGTGTGTACAGGTGCATGCGCACAGCACGTGTGTAGCAGTGGGAAGGGCACGGTGAAATACAGAGTTGGAGAGGAAATGGGGCCAGATGGGGGGAGATCTTCCTATTCACCCATTCAAGGAATATTTCTTAGTAGCTCTTAGTAAATCTTACATCAGGCTGTGTGAACAAGACAGGTAGGGCTCTGCCTTCACAGAGCATTCAAACTCTGAGAGATACAGAAAACAACAAGGCAACTACAAGATTTGCATAGAGTTCTAAGATGGGAGAAGTGGGAAAGGACATCTATGGCAGCCTTGCAGATACCAGGAAAGACTTCTTGGAGGAAGTGACTTACAAATTAGCACCTGAAGAATGAGGAGAAATTAACCACAGACAGAGGGTTGGCATGAGGGTATGGAACTGGTGGCGACACTATGAGCAAAGGCTGAGAGGCACAAAATGGATGTCGGGAAACAGAAGTGGTTCAGGCTGGTGGGAGAACACAGGAGAGCTGGAGGCAAACAACGTCCAAATCACACAGGGCCTTGTCTGCTAAACTTGAGAGACAGACTTTGTCCTGTAGGCAACTGGGAATCAATGAAGAGTTTCAAGCAGAGGATGAGATGATCAGAACTGTGGGCAGATTACTCTCTCTGCAGTGTGGTAGACAGCCTGGGAAGGCTGGAGAGCAGAGGCAGGGAGATGGGAAAGAAGGTCTGAACCACAGTGTACATATTGGCATGAAGGAGGCAGAACATTGACGTCTCTACCTTTTTAGAGATCTGGACGGATTAGCCCAGGGAGTAAGCGAGGTACTCAAATTTGATGACAATGTTTAGATCCATGGTACTGATTAAACATTCGAGCTGCATTTCCTAGGTTTGGTCTTAATGTGTCATCTATCAATTGTGGATTTATTAATGTGCAGATCTAGCTGATGTGTGGCCTTGTACTTTTCTGTATGTATGCTTCTAAACTGCAGTAATAGACCACACAAGTACAGAAGTTCTTGGCCAATTGCTTCAAGTTCCTCTGTAGCAGATGCACTTGGCATCCTACTCGTATCCTCTAGTGCTTACCTCTTGAGAGCACACCTGCCCGACTGCAAATGCCAGCACCCATGCTTCTTTGTCAGAGAGCCCACTTTGCCATCTGCTTGGCAAACCAGAAGTTCTGGGGCATTAACACCCCCTGGGAACAGACTTCAACCAATGACAGATGGGAGTTGGCATGGAAATGCCCAGTTTCCCTCCCCATGGGTGGGACTATTCATGGGTGAGTGTGTTTTAAATTGGTTCCCAGAGCTTCCCCAGTGGGGGTGTGCTCCATTTGCTTCCAGCCATGGCCAGCCTGATCACACACCCTGTTAGGCTCCTTCCCCTTTCTGTCTTGCTGCCCTGTCCCCCACCCCACTTCTGGTTGCCCTTCCCCTCCCAAACAAACTGCCTTTACTTGATTTGTTGTTTCAAGGTCAGCTTCTGTGGGAACCCAAAATAAGATAATGTCTAACAATGGTCAAAGCCTCTGGAATTAGAGTTTCCTACTGTTCACAAAACACTAAAGCATTCTAAAGCCAACTGCTCATTTCCTGTGTATTCAAATATGGTTATGTCAAAAAAAAAAGACTCTTAACTCTAGAGAACAAACTGATGGTTGCCAGAGGGGAGGTGGGTGGGTGGGTTGGGTGAAACAGGAGATTTGGATTAAGGGATGCACTTGTCGTGATGAGCACCCGGTGATGTACAGAAGTGTTGAATTGCTATATTGTGCACCTGAAACTAATACTACACTGTATGTTAACTATACTGGAACTTAATCAGAACTTAAAAAAATAAGAAGTATTTAGAGCCCCCCCACCCAACAACCTCTCAAAACCAAATATGGTTATGTCAAAATAAAACAACCCTTAGGGAATAGAGTTAGGTTCTTTTGAGTTCCTGTTCATACTCAGTCTTTTGATGCTGGACACATTTTTGGGGATGATGCCAACTTGCATACAGTAGGTATGCAACAAATATTTCTCACGTGGCTCTGAAAAGTTCATGAATATAGATGGCCGATGCTATCCGCTGCACTTCTCTCTCATTTGGGATATAGTCCAGTCTTTTCATTCAAGTGTAAAGCTAATCACATGTTGGGTCCAGGGTATACTGATGACAAGAAGGCACCATAATTCCTCAAGAAGGGCTTAGGCCTGCATACTGCTGGGAACAGAGAACTGTGAGATGACATGATCTCTCATCTTTCTTCTTGCTGATGATAAAGGAAGCAGGCATTTCTTTGACTTTTACTTTATTTGAAAAAAAAACCCACTCAAGAGACACAGCAGCTTCTTTGCATCCTTCTGGAGTATGTCAGCAGGTAAGGTCTCAGGCTTCGGTGTTCTCTGTTGACAGCAAATGCTGGAATATTGCCCAAGTTGGATGAGAGTCCCTATCTTTACATTTCTGGATTTCTGCTGTTATGGCGGTCGGTGTGTGGGCGAGACAGCTGATGTGTTCACTGGATTCCTTCCCAGGCAGTGATGTGCCTGGGGAGTACGTGCTGGTGGAGGCAGATTCTTCATGCGTCGGCCCCGCTGCCGGTACAGGTGTGGAAAGGCTCCACGATGGCAGTGTGTCGGATGTCAGGAAAACTGAGCCGACTTGTCTGCCAAAATTCAGGCCATCTTTCTTGTCGTTCCTCACCATCGCTGGAATGGTAGTCTAACTCTTCCGCCTTATTAGCAGGATCACTGAAGAGAATGTGTGTGTGTATACTCTTCATTATTGGGGTATAACATTTATATAGTAAAGTATACAAATCTTGAGCACACGGCTCAATGAATTTTATACGTACATACATACATACATATATAGGAACTGCTCAGATCCAGGTGGGACAACTACAGCCCCCGGGAGGCTCCCTCATTTCCCCTCGTGGTCGATACCCCCACCAACCCCAGGGCAAAATTATTCTGATTTCTAGCAACATTGATTAGCTTTGCTTATTCCTGAGCGTCTGAGAAATGCAACCGTGCTGTAGGTACTGTTTTACACCTGCCGCCTTTCACTCAACCCACAGCTCGTGAGATTCATCCGTGTCGTGTTTATCAGTACTTTGTTATTTCTTTTTGCTGTGTAGTATTTCATTGCCTGAAGGATACCAGAATTTACTGTTCTTTCCTGTTGGAGGACCTTTTGGGTTGTTTCCAGTTTGGGGTTTTTATAAATAACACTGCTGTGAACATTCTTGTGCAAATCCTTTGGTGGACATACACGGTCATTTCTTTTAGGTATATACGTGTTGCTACGTGCTTTACAGTAAATTCTGTAACAAAAATAGCTCTGATGGCCAATTTCAAGCTCCCTAGGGGATGTGAGTTAGGAAGAGATATGCCAGACCTGCTCTCAGGTGCCAGGAGGGGGGGTGCCTGCCTCAGGATACCACTGGGTGGGCAGATCCAGGAGTGGAATTTGGAGGCCAGCAAGTAAGCATGTATTTAAAGTTTTCCAAAGTGATTGTACCATTTTACATTCCCACCAGCAATGGGTCAAAGTCCTAGTTGCCCCATATCCTTAGCAACGCTTTGTATTACCAGTCTTTGAAATTTTCATCATTCTGGCGAATGTGTACCAGTATCTTATTTTGGTTTTGATTTGTGTTTCCACAATGCTGGAAGCAAAACCCCTTTGCACAAGCACATGAACCCTGTGGCTGTCCTCTTTTCCAGAGGGCCTGTTCCAGCCTTTTGCCCCTTTGGGTAGTGGGTTGTTTTGTCTTTTCCTTATTGATTTGTAGGAGAAGATCTAAATCAAGACAATTGAGAGTGACTGGAAAGACTTCCAGAAAGAAGAGCTCCAGAGGCAGGCTGGCATGCTAGAAAGAACCTTACATTGGGGTCATACAGACTTGTGTTCACAGCGAACTAAGTTAGTGATTACCTGATAACCTTGAGCAGATTCCCTTTCTTGAGCCTGTTTCCTCATCATCAGAAAGGCATTTCTATCTAGAAGTGTCGGTGAGTTCTGAATGAGACAATGGAGAGAGAGCACCTGGCAGAAGAGCACATCACAGGTTCTTAGTAAATGGTGGAACCTCTCCCCACCTCAGTCAGAAGTGTGCACTTTCGCCCATGGGTTCCTATTCATGAAACACATGATGGTTTTTCTTTAATACCTGGAAATCCCATATTCTTCCTGGCAGACTAGCGGTGTTCTTGTCATAGAGCAACTCCCTGTCTCTTGATATGAGGGTTTCATTCTTTGTGAGAAGCAGCACGTGTCTTTTTGTGGGAGGCGCGATGGCAAGGTTTGCTATCACGGCATTCTGCCGTGCCTTACTTGATGTGAGTCAGGGAGGATCTGCAGGGCACTCTTTAGAGCCCCGTCGTCTCCTTGAGGGAGAAACAGCTCCAGGCCAGGAGCCGTAAGAAGTGGGCTGTGTTGGAAAGGTCTGCCGAGTGAGCAGTCAATTCCTGGTCCCCAGCCCTCCCCTCCAGGAGTTAGAACTTATGAGGAGTGATGGACCTGGCTCATGCATCACCTCCTCCAGGAAGCCTGCCCTGGAAAAGCAGATGAGGTCCTTCCTGGTCCCCTATATGGGGACTTGTCTCTCATCACTTGCCATGTCATAAGGACATCTTCTTTCAGCTCTTTGAGACCTATTCTTTGTTACATCCCTCCTCCCAGCACTGTGCAGGCACACAGTACTCAAGACAGAAACTTTCTGGACAAGCCAACAAACTCTTGTCTCATCACCTTGCCATCACGGCATGCATCAAACAGCTTCCAGGTCTGTGTCCTGAAACCTAGTTAAATACTGTGACAGACTGGACTGAGCAGAAGTACTAGCTAGTTCTCGAAGACTCCGGGGAAAAAAGCAAAACAAACAAAAAGGCAAACAAACAAGGGGAACCGGAACAGTTTGGAAAAGATGACTGTTAGAATGAGTGTATGTACTTTTATGTTGAAAGGTAAATATGTCGTGGCAGTTTACACATAAGACTAAATAACATAGCAATGCTTTTCCAGCCCAGCCCTCAGGGGAATACACAGGCAGATATTAATATATGCAGCTCCTGAAAGAACAAGACCTTAGAATTAAGAATAAAGAGATTTTTAAACTCTTGGTCTATCATTTCCACTCTCCTTTCCCAAGCTTTAGTAGCTATATCAGAATCAATATAAACAAGCCTGCAGATCGCAAACTAAGTTTAGATTCATTTAAGAAATGGATGAGCTTGGGTGTTACTCTGTTACCTTGTAAATAACATAGCTAGTAGAAAGCTGAGATGGAATAGAACCTGGAACACAGAAGTAGCCCTGTAAATGCCACCTTAACATTTTTTTTCACATTAACCATTTAAAAGAATTATTAAACTCTGCGATGTGCTTACATGTTATTATAATGGTTACAAACAGGTTTTTTAACTTTTCTTTTTAGCTTAAAAAATGGGCAAAAATGCTCTTAGAGGGGAAAATTGAAATGCTAAAGAGCAGACCATTTTGAAATGGAAGCATTTTCACGTGGCTTCGCACACAACTTTATAAAGACAGACACAACTTTATAAATATAAACTGCCCAATAGGCAGTGAGCAAGTCTCAGTAGGGAAACCCAGATTGTTTTTATGAGCGGACACTGGTGGCTTTGGCAGGTCACCCTGTAAGGCAATCCATTAGCCATTGGCTGCTTCCCACTTGCGGCTCTGAAAGCTTGGTGCATGCTCCCAGAACACCTTCCATACAGTCTGGGGCTTTATTAGCAGAGAGTGCTGACTTCAGAGGCTCTGTGTGCCTGCTGCCCCAGGAGAGGGGGGCCAACGACCACACTCCACACCTGTTGCAGAGTTTGGATGGATTCCAAAACACAGCCTCGCAGGAGTAAAAACCAACCAACCCAACATGAAAGACTTAGATGGAGGAAGATGGAAAGAGTACCTGGGTGGATTTAGGAGAGAGGTTGGGAGGGGCTTTCTAGAATCTGCAGAGGGACCAGGAGCAGTAAAAACAAGGAAATTCACCTTGTTCCCAAAGCATTTAGCACAGCCTCCTGAAGATTTGTTTTTATAAATGTTTCAGAATTTGGGGTTAACAGAAAGTTGTTTTTAATAAGCTGAGGTGATATTTAGATGACACAAACAATTGAACTAAGGTCTTTTTTTTTTTCATTTAAAAATAGATTTGTTTAGATAAGCCACGAGAAGATAGCTAGGTTGCAAGGATTATGGATTTATACATTTTAACTCCCAAGTTTTACGATTTTACGCAACATAAAACAAGTGGAAGAGGAAGGGCTACCTCCCTAATTTATCCTGGCTGTCTCTTTGCTGCCTCCTCGTCTGCTGGTTAGCGGCACGACTGGATTGAAAACCTGTGAGGTTTACCCTGCACTTCCCGCCTCCTCAGCCGAAGCCAGCTGCTCTCAACCCTGCTCATTTGGACCACCTGTGGAACGCTACAAACTCAGATGCCTGGGCCCAGCCTCACCCCTTGGAATCCGAATCTCTTGGCGAGGGCTCAGGCATCTGTATTGTAAAAAGCTTCCCAGGGGCCTATACACACAGCCAGCATTGACAATCCTTGAGTCACTCAACATATCCTGTTGATTTCACCTCCCAAATCTCGCAAATCCATCCTCTTGTGTTCCATTTCCATTGCTCCTGATTCGGTTCTGGCCCTGATGATCTATCTGGATGACAGACACTGCTTCCTAACTCATTTTTTTTTTTTTTTGCTTTTAGTCAGTCCTCCAAACTGCCACCAGATTTATTTTTCCAAAACACAAATTCAAACCTGTCATCCCTCTTCTTTAAATCATCCAATGGCTCCCTTCCGAATGAATGACGGAACCTGTTTATTTCTTAGATGATGATGGTGAACAGCTGTTCCTCATCCTAGGCAGGCTCTCTCTTAGCTTAAAATGCTTTCTTTTTCACTTTTTATTTTAAAATAATTTAAGACTCGCAAGAAGATGTCAGTATAGATCAGAGTTCCCGTGTGTCCATCATCCAGCTTCCCCTAATGATAACTTCTTACATAACCATAGCACATGATCAAAACCATGAAACTGACTTTGGTACAATACTACAGGTCTTATATCAGTTTCTCCAGGTTTATATGTGTGGGCACAGACATAGAATGCTATGACATTTTATCACATGGGCTAAATACAGTTTAAAAACTATCTCTTTTTCTATGTAGCAGTGGTTCTGGACTGTGGTTGCACAGAAGTTCCTGGGGGACCTTTTAAAAAGTACCCATGTCTGGCCCCACTCTAGATCATGCTTTAGTCCGGCATTTATCAGATTTTCATGTGTACACAAATCAATGGGTGATCTTGTAAAAATGCAGACCCTGATCTAGTAGGTCTGGGTGGAGCCTGGGATTCTGCCTATCTAACATGGTGCCAGGGGATGCCACTGCTGTTGCTGCCAGTCTCTGGACCACATGTGAAGGAGGCCACCCTGTTCCCAGACACATAGAATGAGAATCTATGGGAGTGAGACCGAGGCATGGTATATGTGAATCCCTCCAGTGATTTTACCATGTAGTCAGAGTTGAGAACCACTTAGGTATGTGATGGAATTTGAAGACTATGTCACCCTTGGAGGTCACAGTCCCAACCTGTATTTGAACCATTCTAGGTCATGTCAGTCTCCTCTGATGAATCACCCAAATGCCAACCAACTTTTGGAGTTAAGAAATCCTTCTTTCAGGCACCTGGGTGGCTCAGTAGGTGAAGCGTCTGCCTTCAGCTGAGGTCATGATCCCAGGGTCCTGGGATTGAGTCCTGCATTGGGCTCCCTGCTCTACAGGGAGTCTGTTTCTCCCTCTCCCACTCATTCTCTCAATCTCTCTCTCAAATAAATAAATAAAAATCTTTAAAAAAAGAAATCCTTCTTTCTACATAACCCACTTTGTTTTTCTGAAATTTAGAAGTATCCAGTGTGAATTCTCTCAACTTGCCTTTCACTTCAATTTCTTCTCTATACTTTTGCCCATCTTGAGACAAAAGGGAAGGTGAGACTCTTCGTTTTCAAACCAAATTCTGCTAAAGAGATGGCTTCCGATTTACTACCTGTTACTACCTCATTGCCTTGTCAATTGCCCTCCAAGCCCATAGATATTAGACAAATGCTCACTTTCTTTAGCATTTGACAAGATGCACTTTTGGCTACCAACCTTGTTTTCTGTCTTGCAGAGAAAACCCCAAGCCATCACTTAGAGATTACCTTCATCTTGCTATCACCACATCCATACAAATATCCACGTCTGTCTGTTTCTGTCCTCTCATTCTGTGGAAATCAACGCCATGACACTTCCTCTAAGATCTATTTCTTCCATTGGGTTCTGGTTTTCCTTTCCTTCTTCCTAGTCTTGTTAATCTCCTCTAACATGTATTCTGTTTCTACTAGTTCCTTTCCATGAGCTTTGAGATACACTCATGTCTCTCTCATGTTAAAAAAAAAAAAGGCCTCAGTGACCCCACTTCACTTCCAGCTTCTGCCACATCTCCCCTTCTGTAAGGAGCTCTTTACATTTTCTGTCTCCAACTACACTTCAGAGAATGATTCATGCTTGCTAACTTCATTTCCTCACCTCCCACTCACTTCTCAAACCACTCCAGACTAGACTCTATCCCAGCACTCAACCAAAACTCAACCATGACTTCTAAGCATGTATGTCCAGTGCCTACTTCTCAGTCCTCACTTCCCTAAACTCCTAGCAGGTACTTACAGTTAAGGCAATAATGTGGGGTCAAAGTAATACTTTAAAAATATCTAAGATGGGTGCCTGGGTGGCTCAGCCGTTAAGCTTCTGCCTTCGGTTCAGGTCATGATCCCAGAGTCCTGGGATTGAGCCCCGCATTGGGCCCTCTGCTCTGCGGAAGCCTGCTTCTCCCTCTCACACTCCCCTTTGCTTGTGTTCCCTCTCTCGCTCTCTCTGTCAAATAAATAAACAAATAAAATCTTTAAAAAAAACTAAGATGGTTAAGCACGTTGAGCTTTTCAAAGGGAATCCAGTCAGCTCCATTAAAATGTGGGTGTGCTTTCTTCACTGCTGCATCCTCTACTATATGCCTGGCAAACAAAGGTGTTCAATAAATATGTGTGGTTTGACCTAAACCCTACCTCTCTGCCATGATGAATTCCATGACAAGAATTTCTCCTCTCCTCCTACCTCTTAACCTGGCTCTCCAGTGTGTCTGACTTTTCTACCTTTGCCTACCTTGTAAATCTGATATTACTTAAGATTCTGTCTCTGGCACTTCTGATAATTTTCACATTTAAATGCATTCTTCTTAGGCAATGAATTCTACTGCCATGGTTTGTCTTGTCACCTTTATGCTGTCCAATCACTGGATCACATCAATACTTCACCTCTCTTCTAGACTCTAGATCTGAATTTCCAGCTGCCTCCTAACGATTTGCAAATCCATATTATGGCACTATTTCAACTGGTATATATCCAACAGCAGAATCTTTTCCTCCAGATTTTTCTCCCACTGCTTCCTATTATGGTTAATAGCATCCTCTTTCTACTTACTCAGGTGGGAAACCTCTAGGCCAATGTCACCTTTTTCCCTTTGTTACTCACACATCTAGTGAACCTCAAGTCCTATTAATTCCACCTCCCTATTTTAGGGATAGTATTTTCCATGTGTTTTGAAGCATATTAGTTCCTTGGGATGTTAATAGGGGTCACCAAAAAAGTAAAAAGTGTCCATGACCAAATAAACTTAAGAAATGCTGAGCTGGACAGAGTGAAATAGATTTCCTTTGAAAGCCTTTGATATGCTAACATGCATTCAATATGGGGGATCTGATATGGAGATACCATAAACATTGTTTCCCAGTGTTATTTTGTCACAGAACCCCCCCCCTTTTTTTTGCAACATCAAAGAAAACTTTCCTAAAAGACGTTTTGGAAAACGGTGGTCTAATCTATCTCCTTTTTTCTCCTATAGCTATCCTATTCAAAGCCTCTTGCTTACAGACTTGAACTGAAAGTTCTGTGGGTGGAGGAGGGGATCTCCCTATCTCCAATATCTTGCTTCTCCAACTTAACCCCTACACGTCTATAAGAGCTATCCTTATAAAAATTGAGTCATGACTCTCCCCAGATTATTAAACATCCTGCCCCTTCCTTCTGTCCAAGTCATCTGTATACTTACCCATTTTCTTCTTGCTTGCCCTGTCAATTACTGACAGAGGAATGTTGAAGGCTCTAACTATAACAGTGGGTCTCTTTCTCCTTTCAGTTCTATCAGTTCTTGCCTCATGTATTTTAATGCTCTGTTGTTAGGTGCATACATGTTTAGGATTTAATATCTTCTTGGAGAATTGATCCCTTTATCATTATGTAATAGCCTCTTTATTCCTGATAATTTTCTTTGTTCCAAAGTCAGCCACATCTGAAATTAATATAGCTATTCCAGCTTTGTTGTGATTAGTGTTAACATGGTATAGCTTCTTCTACCTGTTTATTCTTAACCTGACTCAGTCTTTATATTTAAAGTGGGTTTCTTAGAGAGAATATAGAGTTGGGTCTTGTTTTTTCTTGGTCCCCTTTGAGTCACTGTCTTTTAATTGGCATATTTAACACCATTCACATTTAAAGTAACTAATGATACAGTTGGATTAATATCTACCATGGTTGTAGCTGTTCTCTATTTGTTGCATTTGTTCTTTGTTTCTTTCCCCCTTCTTTTTATGCCTTATCTGGTTTTAATTGAGAATTTTAAGTAATTCCATTTTATCTCCTCCCTTGGTATATCAATTTTACTTCTTTAAAAAAAAATTAGTGGTTGCTCTAGTACTTACAATATATATTTATACCTAATCTAAGTTCATGTCCCTGGTGACATGGCTGATACTCATTCCACTTAATCTATATATTATAATCACATGATACGTTTTTACTATTATTGCTTTAAACAGTTATCTTTTAGATTAAGAAAAAGAAAACTAAAAAGACTTTATTTCACCTTTTATTCCTTCTCTAATACTCTTTAGTATATATGAGTTTTGACCCATATAATTTTTCTTCTGCCTGAAGAACATTTCTTGCAGGACAGGTCTGTAGGCAGTGAATTCTTTCAGTTTTTGTTTATCTGAGAATTTTTTTGTGTCTCCTGTACTTTGAAGCATAGTTTTGCTGGATATAGAATTTTAGGTTGGTGCAATTTTTTTTCCTTTCCACTCTTTATAAATATTTCATTCCACTGTCTTCTTGCTTGTGTGGTTTCTGATGAGAAGTCTGATATAATTCTTATCCACCAGGCTTCTTTCTAGATATCCTCTTTGTTTTTTTTTTCTAGTTTCAATATGATATGCCTAAGTGTGGCTTTATGGGTACTTAGACTCCTTAGTGTTCTCTGAGCTACCTGAATCTGTAATTTTCTGTCCATCATTAATTTTGGAAAGTTCTTGGCCATTATTACTTTAAATATTTTTTTTTCTGCTGCATTCTCTCTTCTCCTTTTGACATTCTAATTGTGTGTATATTATACCTTTTGATATTATCCTGCAATTCTTGCATGTTCTGGGGTGTTTTCACTGTTGTATCTCTGTCCTTCAGTTTGTGAAGTTTTATTACCTTATACTGAAGCTCACTGATTTCTTCCTAGGCTGTGTTGAGTCTACTGATGAGTCTATCAAAACTATTCTTCATTTCTGCTACAGTTTCAATTTCTAGCATTTCCTTTTGATTCATCCTGAGGGTTTCCATCTCTCTACTTACATCATCTATTTGTTCTTAATGTCTACTTTTCCCATTAAAGCCCATAACATATTAATCACAGTAATTTTAAATTTCCTGTCTGATAATTCTAACATCTGTGTCATATCTGAGTATGGTACCAGTGCTTCCTTTGTCTCTTCAGACTATATATATATATACACATACATATATATACACATACATATATATACACATACATATATATACACATACATACATACATATATATATATATATATATATATATATATATATATATATATATATATATATCATCCTTGTAATTTTCTTTTCCAAAGCTGGACATGTTTTATCAGTTAATACTAACTAAGGTAAATGGGCCTTTACAGTGAGGACATACGTTACTCTAGGAATTGGGATGTATTTCATGTTTGTTGTGGCTATATGTACCAGAAGCTTCAAATTCCTCCATTGTCATCGTTTTTGTTTATCCTCTTGACTTTGGGCTTCCCTAAGTACTCCTTCTTAGAGAGAATTTATGTCTTGCAGCTGTCATCCACTATTATTATACTGGAAACTTGTTGATATGGTGGTAAGATTTAGGGAGGGGAAATGCTATATAATAACCTCCCAGTGAATCTCAGTCTTTAAGTGGGCCTGTGTTTTGGGGATATGACTTTCACAAATATTTCTCCAGCAGTATAGCTCCCCCCCTCCCCTAATTCCTTCCCTGGATGTAGTACTTCTAGTCTATTTCCTTGAAGTCCTGACACCTGTGGACTCTTTCCCCCCACTTAGGTGAGACAGAAAGGCTGAAGAGGGCTTCAGTAGGGAAGAACCTAGGACAAAGTTTCAGAATTGTGCCCTAGCAAAATCTTCTTCTTTTGAGAGTAGGCCTTTGTTATGGAGAGGACTGGGTGGATTTCACAGTGATTACTCTTCCACCTCTCCCTGCCAGATCTTCACTTTGGGAATCTGGTGGGGCTTCTGTAGATGAAGTCCAAGAAATATGAGCCTCCTGATTCCTCACCCTATAAAGACAGTGACTGCAGCTCCCAGGAGTCTCTCACTCTCATGCTAGTCCACACTCAGGCTCCATCAACTTATCAAAATACCATTTAAGTGTTTCTACCAGAACCTTCTGCTTCAAGTAAGCAGATTATGACTATGTCTGTATGGACGTGTTTGCCTCTACAGATTTTGGGATGGCAGTTGCCCTGTTCTCTGATGTGTTCAAGAGAACCCATTGATTTTCAGGCTGTCTATGTTTTTCTTTGTCTAAAGATGGGAGTGACAACTTCCAAAACCTTAACGTGTTGAAGCAGAAACTGAAGATTCTCCCCCTTACTCTATTACTGATTGAAATACTGCCTCAAGGCCATCAGACCCCAGGGCCATCCCTCACTCATCTATTTCTGTATTTCATGGGGGCAATCTGGTGTAGTTGTTTTTAAATGGTGCTTAACAAGCCAGTCTTGTGTTTGAATCTTGATTCCACTGCTTATTAGTTAAGCCATAGGTTGTATCAGTTATTTTATCTGTGAAAAGCAGCAGTATTGAATAGAACTTTTTCTGATGGTGAAAATGTTCTTTACCTGTTCTGTCCATTATAGGCACATGTGGCTATGGAGCATTTGGAAAGTGGCTACTGCAATAAAGGGAATGAATTTCTAATTACATTAACTTAAAATTTAAGTCAAAGAGCCACATGTGGCCAGTAGCTTCTGAATTGGACAGTGCAGGTCTAAGGCTTTCGAAGTATAAACAGTGGATGAACAGATATGGTATTTTTTATTCTCCTTGGGTCTTTCAAAGTAAAAATATAGATGGAGGCAGTATTACGCTATCTGGGAGTGTGAGGCCATGTCACAAAGCCTCTGCTTCGTAAAAGGTAGTCGCTGACTCTACAGGTACTTTTTACAAAAGGAGATGGTGATGTGAAACATGTCAACTGACTAAGGTACTTACCCTTTTCCCTTAGGAATCCCCAGAGGCTTGTTCTCTTGCCCTGGACAAACATGTGTATTCAGTGCAGGTATTGTGAGATTAGTGTGGCCTTAGGCACATTCCACTTGATGAATTTTGTTCACACATGTATCTCCTTTTATCTTCTATCTTCCAACTCTGTAATGATGATGTTGCTGTTCCCACTTTATGGGTGAGGAAACTGAGACCCCAGAGAGGTTAAGCCACTTGATCAAGGACAGATTAATGGTTCATAGACTCTAACACAGAACTTTGGGGCTCTGAAGTGCTTATTCCACTATGCCCAAGCCAGTACTTACTCAACTTCACCCCAGCTCTACTTTACCTCTCTTCAACAGCACTGACATCAGACAGTAGCTGGAACTGAACATTAGCTGTCAGGGCCCTCCCTGTGTACACCTCGCCTCTGGCAATCATAGAGCTGGGCCCTTGCCTCAAAAACACAATGTGCAGCTCCTATTTGTACCCACTGTGCCTTCTGGTTTGATATAAAAGAAAGTTTCTGCAGGTGACCCTATGTGGGAAGTCTCTGGAAAAAGGAAACTTCGGCAATCACACGGTGATGGTAGCAACAACATCCACAATGTATGTGTGGGTCAGGGGTTTATGTCTCCCCCCGCTCCATCTCAGGCTGTCCTTTCTTCTTCTCAGCCCCTTTCCTGCACACTCCAGCCCCTGCAGACAGGCAGCAGAGCAGGCCCCTCCATTCAATACGCTTCCCTTAAATTGCAAACTTAAAAGGTTCACACTTACGTAGTACCCTTTGCACAATAGCTGTTGCAGCATCATTCAGAATTAACTGCTGAGACAATGTATCTTGCACCCTGCTTATATCTGTGGGCCAGGTTCTACAGAGAGGGAGACTGTATTTTTGGAATTCGACCTGGCAGCTAATTACTAAGATGCTTTATAGAAGTGGCTCTAGGAGTGCGTTCCCTGGACCAACAGGAGCAGCATCACCTTGGGAACCTGTTAGAAATGCAAATTCTCAGGCCCCACCTCAGACCTATAGAATCAGAAACTCTGATGAGACCCAGAATCTGTGTTGGAACAAGCCTTCCAGGGGATACCCGCTCAAGCTGGAGAGCCACTACCTTAGAGTATGGAGGCAATTAAATGGCACTGAGTAATTAGTCAGGATACACAAAGGTTCCTCGGGTCCACTAAGCCACTGCTCTGGTCAGCGTGGTCCTCACACCAGCAGCAACAACAGCCCTGGGAGCTTGTTAGAAGTGTAGGATCTTAGGCCTGCTGTCTCAGACCTACACTGAATCAGAATATGCATGTTAATAAAATTCCCAGGGAATTTGAAAGCATATTCAAATTTGCAAGGAAGTGCCAACCCTCACTTACACTGAGGTTAGTTCCATTTGAAGAGTTCAGGCATAGAGAACCCGGTAGGCAGGGGAACTTTCTTTGGTGGATTTGATTTTGATCCTAAATAATTATAGATTTCTTTTATAACCCCAGAGAAAGAAATTTTAGAAAGGGGAAGGTGGGGAAATGCACTGACCTAAATGATTAAAGCCCCCAGTCAGCAAAATTTTACATTTCACAGTTTCAAAGGGCTTTACAATTATCACTTCGCCTGGTTCTCCTGATCTCTGGCAATTCTGACACTTTCCCTTTGAAGTGCTTGCAGATCTACTTGTGTCGGCAAGATTTCTCAGGGAAGCACTGTAGTCATGTAAATTAAGTGAGAGAGGAGAATTATCAACTCTCTCCCCTAAACAGCTGGAGAATCCCTGTCTAGCATGCTGTAAGGAGGGGTGGAGGGAACCTTGACACAGGAGCCCACAGTCTCCCAGAGCTTTTAATTCCAAAGACACTTCCCTGGGCAGGAAGTCAAGGCTTCCTTTGTGTGTGAAGCCCTGTCAAGCATGAAGATGAGGTTCTGAACCCCGAGAAAGCACCCTGAAGAGGCAAAATGCAATCCACCTGTCCCCACTGACAGCTCTGCCTGCCTAAGAACTTAGGAGTTGCATGTTCAGCAGTAGGATGAATCCAGTCGTCTGTTACAACTCAGGTGGAGTCATTAAAAACCAACAAATTACCAATCTGAGTATTAAGAATGTAGATTGAGCACCCATTATGGCCTGCTGGATCAAAGGAAAAAAATGCTTGCATGTGTTATTTACTCAACAGGCGACAATGGCTCTGGAGGAGTTAGTTGGCACTTAGGAAGGAATACAGTCATTTTCAAGGCCAAGAGCAATAATGATGACATACCCTACAGAAGGCTGTGGTTACACAATGCCGTCACATACCTTATCTCAGTGCATCCTTACCATAAGTGAGTGCAGAGGACGCTATTACACTAGGTGCTGATGAGGAACCTGCTTCTCAGGGCGGGTCGGCAACTTACTCAAAGTCACAAAGTTAGGGAAATTGGGACTTGAGCTTGGCTTCCCTGACTCCAAATCCCGTGTTCTGTTCACAACAGCTAAGTCTGAGCCTTGCTACTCAGTGCGCGCTCCACTGCCCAGCTGCATCAACTGAGAGCTTGTTAGAAATCCAGAGTTGCGGGTCCCACCCCGGGCCGAGGCAGAATCTGTATTTTCACATGGTGTCCAGGTGACTGGACTCTTAGAGAGTCTAAGGGCAATTCGTCTTTTACTTAGTATGACCGCTCGCCTAGAGGCCAAATCAAAACAAGAAAAACAAAATGCAATAATGTGAACCTCACAAAAGTAAGGTACTGAATATCACGAAGATTTCTTTTTTCAGTGCTGATAGTGATCATTCTATAGCAGAGATGCTTTTTTTTTCTCTTGAGACAGTTAGGATTTGGTGCAGCTGTGGTATTTGGCAAAGTCATGGTGCCCATGGAAAGATGGGCAGAGGAATCTCACCTTCAATGCTGAGCAATGAGCAGTTCTAGTGTGACCAAAATAAATCAATAGGGAAGGGAGAGCACATTTTCCATCCTATAAACCATCAACTGGCCATAATTTATTAACTACCTGCTGCACACTCCACGTTATGCTAGGTTCTGGGAGAAATTTGGGAGTATGAGACATTGTTCCTGCCCTTGAAGAGCTTATGATCTTGTTTAAGAGAAAGTATCAGGTGACAATACAGTGGATTATAAATTAATGTATAGTTATACATTAAGAAATGTGGACGTGACTGAAAGCCGGATAGACTTAAGGGAGGGAAGGAGCCCTGAATGTGGGAAGGCCTCACAAAGTAAGCATGTGAGTTGCACCCGAAGTAAGGAGTGAATGCATTTCTAGGGAGGAGAGCAACAAGAGTCCACGTGTGGGGATGGAGCTATGAGAAACAGTCCTGCGGACTTCTCTTGTATTCATGAAGGGAAGAGGGGCTAGATCTGGGCCACTCAGACCTGGGGGTTTGCCATAGAAAATCCCCAGTCCTGGTGGTGTCCTGACCCTGTTGGGAATCATCTTTACCACCATCCAGTGGCAGAAGTGAAAATGAAAATGACGGGGTTTTCAAATTCAAATAAAGGAAACTGCTCTGCTGGACCATCCTTGCCTGTAGCTTTGTGGAGATGCGGTCATGGCCATTTTGTGGAGTGAAGGGATGAACTCGGCCTAGGAATGTGAGCCCTAAGCTCCGAGATGTGTAACCTTAGATGGGGTTAGGACCCTTGGGGCAGACACTTTCAGCTCCCCCTCCCCTGCACATGCCAAGTCCTCTTACTGTAAACACCTGCAGCTCTTTGCCTGAGGCTTTCATAAAGCAAAGATGACAGTTCTGATTCTAGGGGGTACATACGGCATCTGGAATTGTCAGAGGCTTATTTAGTGCCCCCAGATGCAGCTGGATTGACTGATGGTGGCTGGAGAGTTGGGGAGTAAATATCTGGCGTCTTCACCCACAGGTGGGGTAACTTGGACATGTGTCCTACAGTGTCTTTCAGAGCTCCCCAGCCACACTGAGCCCTGGGTGCCTGCCCCCTACTCCCTGTTTCATGTCCCCACTTTCTTACCAGGATTTTTGAATATCAACTCCCAAGGTATCTGCTTGCATTGAAATTCTCATCTCGACTGTACTTGGAACCCACAAGTTAAACTTAAAGTGGAAGACCTAACAATGGGGATCTTTCAAAATACCAGAAACCATATTCTCAAGAGGGCTTCTTAGAGAGCAAGAAGATAAAAATAGCTTCCCTCTTCCCTCATTGCCTCCTTTTATTCAAAATATAAATTCTGAATTTGAAGGCACAACATATTATTCAGGGCTTCCCGTATGAAATAACAACTGGTGTTGATTCCCCCCCCACTTTTTTTGTCTTCTAAAGGTTAGAGATTACTCACCTCCCCTGCTGGTCATTAAATCAGTCTGGCAGGAACCCTCGGAAGTTCTGTGGCCTTCCGGGCATGCGGCGGCAGCACAGGCAGTGCTGCACACCGGCCTGCTTGCTGTGATGTGCTACGAAGCGGGTGACTTCAAAGGTCTGCTTCAAGCCTATCTTGAGTATTACTTGGGGCTCACACTGAGCCCCAAAGTCAGGTACCAGATGGCGCACCTCACCAAGTCAAAGTTGATCAGACTCCCCAGCACCTTGCACCTCCCTAGCTCCTGTGCCAAGGATGCTGTGCCCGCTCAGGCAGGAAGCAAATAACTTCTTCTAGCTTCCTTCTCCTTCTCTTAGAGGAAGGAGTCACCAGTTAAATAAATGCTCAGTTGTTCTTTCTGCGAGGTCTGTAAGTCTGCTAAGTCCTGAGAGGTTCAGTTTTTGTGTTAAGTTTTTAAAATCACGCTTCTCTTACTGTAATAGAGCATCTATCAAGATACTCTGCACCATTAAGAAGGGGGACTTCCTCTCCCTCAATGGCTTTATTTTTACATTTCAGTTTAAATGAACAGTTTACCCAAATTCTCCCGCAGTGCTCATCTGCATAGGGAAGTAAGAGATTGCTCCCCAAATCTAAAGGAGACAGGCAGGGTAGGCATTCGAGGATACTACTCACACCACTGAAATGTGCTTAGAAGGCAGACAACCCTAGAATGATGTCGCACTTGGATTATTGGGGTGCACCTCCTGTGAAATGAAAGGAGGATGAATAGTGATCTATTAAGTGTCTCCTTAATTTTCCTCTAGTGCAAAAATAAAATGCAAAAGGCATTTGCCTGGCCCAGGAGATGCACAAACACTGCCCTTTCAGGCTCGTGCTCCACATTTTCTAAGAGTACCTGCCAGTCACGTAGCTCACCGAAGGGACGGGGCTGCTCCAGTGGCCACAGCACCTGTCACCACAAAAAGCACCCTGAGATGCTAAGAGCAGATTCCCATGTCAGCACCTGTGGAGATGACCTTTAAGGTGGCCTCCAAACCCAGGGTTTCTGGTCCACTGTTCCTTGGATGCAAGCTCTTTTTTCAGTTTGTGTTCCGAAGAGCCAAGCGGTTGGACCAGGCAACAAAACACTGCCTCCCACCTCCTTAGCAGGTCACTGCTCCCAGTGACCTTCCACACACTGTCGGAAGGAGCCCGGCCTAGTGGATGGCTGCTACAGATCGAGGGTCCGGCCTGCTGGCGATGGCCACTCTGACAGGTCTCACAGACAGCGGCAACTGAGCAGCTTTGCCATTCAGGCAGCTAGCCTGCACTGGGTTTCTCGGGGTCCTATACAGTGGGGTTTAGACTATAAAGGACAGAGGCATGAGGGAAAGCGAGAGAACTGCATCTTGGAGAAGATCACACTGGAGAATCTGATCTCTGCCCAACCGCCCCAAAAGGCATCTCCTCAGAGGTCATAATATTTGTCTCCAGCCAAAGTTCTGTAAGATGTGAACTTCTCTTTGGCATTTTTTCATTTTATGTAATCACTGCAGCTGGGGAAAAAAAAACCCCAACAAAGCTAGAGGAACACAGAGGAACCCCTTGAAGCAGGGTTTGGGGCCAGGTAACTCTCTGCTATGGGGCGCTGTCCTGTGCGTGCGGGATGTTTAACAGCATCCATGAACTCCACCCACCAGATGCCAGCAGCAGATCCCCGCCCCCCAAGTCGTGACAGTGAAAAACATGTCCAATGGTTGCCAACTGTCCCCTGGGGGGGGTAAAACCACCTCTCCGTGAGAACCGCTGCCTTCCATGTGACTTAACAGTGTTCACTTCAGGAAACTGCTCCAGTAAAGGGGTTTGGAAGACAGTACGGGAACTTCTCGATGTAAAGGACCAAAGAGTAAATAGTTTTAGGCTTTGAGAGCCACATGCCATCTCTGCCTCATATTCTTTGTTTTTGTTTTGTTTTGTTACAATATTTTAAAAATATAAAAACACCTTCTGAGCTCAAAAGTTGGCTGGAATTGGCCCATCCTTAGACTGTAGAGAGAGGAATGATGGCTCTTCCCGCAGTGACTACAAGTGCTGAGACAGTATTTGAAAACAACTGGGATATGGATCCCGCTACCAGGTCTTCATGACCCTGAGTGAACAGTTCTGCTGCCCTTCTTGGAAAGCCTGAATTAATTAATACCAAGTTAAATGCTGTTAATCTCGTTTTGCAACTTAGTTCTATTTAATGTATTTAAATGTAAAACGTATTTTAAAAAATAGAAACTCAATATTTGAACAAAATGAGATTCCCCCATAAGTGGAAGAATGTCTGCATAGTGAGGATATGTCCTTCCATTGGTTTGGAATAAAATATCCTAGGAGGTTCCTTCGAAGAAGAAGTTGTACAAAGGAAATGCCCCCACACAGTTTGAAAACTGAAATGTTTTAATAGGACTACAGAGGTTATCAAGGAAGGAAGAATGGTATCATGGAAAAAGAGAAGCCTAGAAACTGCAAAAATAAAAACATGTCATTTTGAAAATACATTTCAAGGTAGTTTCCATGGAGTTTTCTTTACCCATCACATAAATGTCTGAATAAACTAGGGCAGGTCCATTTGAAAAGTATTTATTGAGGGTTTACAATGTGCTAGGGACTGTGTGAGGCACTAGAGTTGAATCCACCTGGACAGTGAACAGTGCTCAAATAGGAAGTAGCTTCACCCAATCATCCAGAGATTTTTCCAGTAAAACATTTTATCTTGCTATCTTTGTGTATTGCTAATTCCAAATATCGTATGCTTTACTTTGGGCATTTAGAGTTTCTCTATGGGGATTTTCACTGACACCAGACAGAATCAGTCAAGAGAATGTGCTCACCAACCAGTTACCACTGTTAAGACAACACTGTGAGATGGGAATGAGACTTTAGTCAAATATACTTCATTTGGATTGAAAACATGTACATCGTAAGTCATTTGAGTAGTTTATCGTATGGGAGGCAGTAAATTATAGTGAAGGGTACTGGACTGGGAGTTAAAACCCTGTCCTGTCCTGTTTCTGCCCTCGTCTTCTTTCCATGGACAAGTCAGTGAATATGTAAGGAGCAGATTTCTGCTCTGTAAAATGGGATCACAGCACATTTACCTTGAGGCGTTTGCTGTATTTAAACATACTGTGTGTTTCTAACTTACAGAGTGGTATAAAGGTGATATCATTATTGTAAGGACTGGGCTAAACTGGTTCTTCATTCTACATGGATGATTCTGGGATAAATCAAGTAGTGTCTTGGTCACAGCCCAGATCAATTACCAACAAGACCTTCTTATACTTAATTTTCGGTGATCAAGAAGAAACGGATTTATAAAAGCTCATGAGGCGCTACTCTGAAATTTGCTCGGAGATGAACATCATGGATTTTCTGTTATAACATAATGATGAGCTAAATTTAATCTTCTAGTGAAACAAAGACTTTTAAAGATGTCCAGAAATTAATGCTTGATCCTTTACCAGCACCATTAGGTCCCACCCCCCCTTCACCCCAAATTACCTCTTTGCCCCACAGACTTCAGAGGAAACCATTGCCAGGGACAGTCACCCCTCTCATAGTTTGGGGTGGAAATCTATGCTGCACAGTCTGAGTATGGCAACAACGTCACCTGCACAAATTTGAGAAAGCTTCTCCAAATGAGATCAGTGTAGATTTTTTTTTCTTGGTGATACTCTCAATTGTATTTTTAAAAAAAATCAACTGGGGTTTCTACTTTTTTTGGTCATCATCCTTTCCCAGTCTATTTTTGCTCAGAAAGTAGCTGGACTAATATCCCAAGAAGGATCTCCTTCATAAAATGGGTACAACCGCGGAGCACCAGATGAGGAGTAAATGACACAGCCCTGCAAGGTACTTCCTCTGGTTTCGTAACGGGGCCTGAGAAAGCCTTCATAAAACCCTGCTTATGTTTTGTCCACTTCGTTTCAAATGTGATGCCATCAAATAGGCAGGAGCTGGATGGTGCTGTGTGCACTGTCAGCTGTCAGGGCTATCCTTGATGCCAGCAGCAAAGTATCAGAATAACACTAGTATGGGAAAAAACGGTGACTCTTTGACTCCTAACACCTTTTGTAAAGGACACATCTTCATCTCATGGAAAGAAAGACAAATGATGATAAGTGCTCGTTCCCCCACTTCACATTACCATGACTACTGGAGGTCCATTTTTCTGTCCCCCAGCTCCGAACCATCCAGATATAAGAGTTAAATGTAGAAAGGAAAAAATGGATATATAAAATTGAGGCAATTCCCTCAGTTTCCTAGGTCTGAGTTTTTATAAACCGTATGAGTTCATTTGACCAGAGAGCCATCAGCTTGAAATGGCTTCTGACCACTATTTGACTTGGTCTTGATTTTCCCCAGACACCTAGCGCATGAAGAACCATCTCGAATCTGAAAACAATTTACTGACAAGACCGCTGTCCTTTAAAGTTGCCCTTTAGCCATGGAGGCAAAGACAGCCTTCCTCTCTCTTTAGTCCCAACTTTCTCTGATAATACGGTTTTGTGTCCTGAACAGATCAAAATCAAATAGGAGAGAAACAATACTGTTGAAAAGAGGTCTGATGTGCCTGTTGATGTCTCATTAACCTTGAGAGTGAATGTAACTGGT
The DNA here is from genome assembly GCF_024610735.1 of Ursus americanus. NCBI lineage: Eukaryota > Metazoa > Chordata > Mammalia > Carnivora > Ursidae > Ursus > Ursus americanus. The sequence goes on from NC_142164.1 coordinate 103,947,872, forward strand.
GACTGCCCGTCACAGTGGCGTGACGGTTTGTTAGGGGGGAAAAAAGCCAGTGGAAACATCACTTCGGAAAAAAAAAATACAAAGAGAAACATCATTTAGTAGATCATCTATCAAAACATGGGGGCAGCTTTCCAGCTGTCAGGACTGGCTAAATTTATAGTTTCCTTAAGCCTGTGATGAAACTACTACGCGTTTTCTTGGGGAAGCATTTGGGGCAGTATTTTTCTGTGTGTCAGAATATGTTCACTGAAGTATTGGGACAAAAAAAAAAAACTCACTTCAATGTTGGAAGCATAATCATGAGAAAAGCAAATATTTCCAAACCACTGTTACTAAGGTTCTTCGATGATGTGTGTGCCATTTAAAATATCACAAGCCACCCAACGTGGGAAGGTCCTAATTCCACTGAGTCCCTAGTCGGATTCCCCTCATTACTAACTGCCGATACACACCAACAGAGAGAGGTAGGGAAATAACATGAAAATTAGCTGGTCTCCAGGGATATAGAGGGTTACCTGTAGAGGGAAAGAGGAGAGAGTTCCCCAGGTTCACTGGCTGACTCCCCGTGGCGTAAGTGGACTAGAAATCTAACCGGCTCTAATCCCAGATCTGAACGGAGACCCTCACAAAACCAGCTCTTTTTGTGCCTCTGCCCCAGGGCTCCAGCTGGGATTGGTTGCCCTCCACAGAGGGGCACCTTAAGTAAACAAGCCCCACAATTCCCACCAGGGACTTGGATGGAACATTCTCACCTATTTTTCCTTTTCTTTCTGAAGGTCTCCACTTTTCCATCTCTAGTCCTCACTCCTCTGCTTTTCTTAGGAACTTCCTGAAAGTTATCACCATTTACCTCACTTTTCACATCAAATTTCCACCTCGGACTGACGGCACAACCTGTTTCCACGAGTGTCACCCTCTAACCAGCTGCTTGATTTCCTGTGCTCTCCTTAGGGCCACACAGCCTGGCTTCTGTCCTCACCCTTCTGGCTCTGCCCCTCACCCTCACGCCCAAATGCACCCAAACAAAAGTGGATCAATCGAATCCCTGTTTTCCCAAAGAAGTTTTTGCATTTCGGAAGAGGGGAGCTACTGTGCAAGACAAAATAACTGCGAATGGCAGACATCATTTCCTACCCCGTAGACAGAGATGGCCACCTCGCTCTGGGAAGAGGGCAGCGGGGCAGCCCCGCGTCCTCGCCAGGGACCACACTTCTTTCTGGGTGGGTAGGAGGCATTTTCCTCACCATCCCGCCTCACATTCCTTTGCCTCCTCCCGGTCCCTCCGAGCAGCATTTCTGAAATCACTCCAAAGGTCAGAGAAGGGGAGTAAAGAATGGGGACAGGCGAGAGGGGTCTCTGAACCCCCCCCCCAAGCGTGATATTTTGTTTTCAAGTACCAGGACTTTCTAGAATGTCTTCTCTTGTTCTGCTCTTTCTTGGCCCAGTTACCCCCAAGCCTCCCCACCCCCAAGACCACTGCGACCAAAACAAGCGCACCGACCATAGCACCGAGGCTGCCGCCGCCCCAACTGTTGCAGCAGCTGCCTGGGTGGCGGCGACAGCGGCGAGGGCAGGGCCGGGCCCGGACCCGGACGCTCCCCGCCCAGGAGGCTAGGAGGCTCCGGACGGCCTCCGAGGGGCGCGCGGTGCAGGGGAGCCCCTGCGGCAGCCGCCTGGGATGGGAGAGGCGGCGCTCTCAGACCGGACCCCCGCGCAGAGCCAGCCCAGCCGCGGCAGCGGCGCCAGCGGAGGCTGCCCGCGCCCGCCCCCCTCTCACCTTTAAGATCAGGTCGGTGTGATGCTGGTCCAGCATGTTGGCTTTCTGGAAGGAGGTGACGATGACCCGGCCGTAGCGCCCGGGGGTCTGCAGGTCCGAGTAGAGTCGGTGCTTGGAGCGGTTGACCGGGAAGAGGCTGTTGACGAGGTTGCGCTCAATCTTGGCGAGGCTGTGCTGGGGCGCCAGCAGGTGCTCCACGCTCTCCTCGACCTGGTAGCGGCTGAAGCTGGCGCCGAGCAGGATGGAGATGAGCACGGGCGCCGAGGCGAAGAAGACCGGGTGACTGGCAATGAAGTGGCCGAGCCGGGAGAAACACGTCCTCAAGCCCCTGTGCAGAACCTGCCGCAGCATCCTAGAGCAGAGCGGGCGCGGGAGGAGGGCGAGGCGCACGCTCGGCGCGGGCTCGGGCGGCGGCGGCGGCGGCGGCGGCGGTGGCGCCCGCGGCGGCGGCGACGGCGGCGGCGGCGGCGGCGGAGGCGAGACCCGGAGCTCTCCCGGAGCCGCGGCACCACCATCGGGGAGTCCCGCGCCGCGCCTCGGGAGGGTCCCCTCGGGCCGGAGACACGCCCTCCTGCCCGCGGCCGCGCCGGCCCAGAGAGCCCCCCAGCCTGGCGGCCTCCGCGCCGCCCCCACCCCGCCCTACCCCGTGCGCCCTCCCCACCCCCCGCCGCCTCCCAGCCCGAGGGGCTCCGCGCGGCGGGGCCGCGTCCCGGCTCAGCGCGGGGGGGGGCCCGGAGCAGCCCCCGCGGCGCGTCATGACCCCACTCACCCGACCCCCAAGGCCAACGACGGGGTGGCGCGGGGAGCGGCGGCGGCGCTATCTCGGGGAGACTCTGCGCGCCAGCCTAGGAACACGAGGACGGAGAATTCCAGGCTACACCCAGTCCCCTCCCCTCCCCGCGCTCCCCTCCCCCGGCCCGGCCCGCCTCGCACGCCCTCCCCTCCCCTGTCCTCCTCCGGGGAGACCCAGAGATGAATAAAGAAATGGCCCCGATTTTCCAAACAAAAAGTAAAGAGTTCTCCCGGGGCGCGTCGGGTGGACCCGCTCAGAGCCAAGTACCCCCAGAGGCGGAAAGGAGGAGGCTGAAGACTGCGTGCGCCCCGGCTCTCGCCAGGCTCAGGTGGTGGCGCGCACTGGCTGGTGCGGAGAGGGGGTGGGGAGCGAAGACGCTCGAACGTGGAAATCACGCCTCCTCTCAAGTAAGAGCCATTTAAATTATCCCCAACACTGCAGCTGCCGCGGGACCACGGGGTCCGAGTGTGCGTCTGGGGCACGTCCCCCCAAAAGGCGTCTGTGGAGAATCTTTCTTCTCTTCCCTTATTTAGGGTCGCTCCAGAGTGTATTGGGGTTGGGCAGTTCTGCTGCGCGCCCCTCAACCTGCGCGCCCACCCCGTCCCCCATAGCAAAAGTGCTGGTACTGGTGGTCAGTCGGTGGAGCTCCCGTACTCCTGGCTCTCCGCCCTGCCTCCTCCTCCTCCCTCTGTCGTCACAGGCGGGTCTGGGGGACCTGGTGCGGCGGGGCTGGAGCGGGCGCCCCAGCGGGCGGGCGTAGAGTGTTTGTGAACCGGGAATCCGTAGCGTTACTCCCCTGCTCTCCCAACAACCCGCCTTCTCATTCTCAAAGACGCAAGTGTGGGAGTGGGGGACACCTTATCTCAGACCTGGAGAGATACTGGTCTCCGAGCATGCCGAGCCGCAGGGGGCGCGGGGGAGCCCGGGGGGCGCCGACGTCTCGGCAAAGTTGGGCGTGTGCGTGTGCGCGCCAGCCTTGAGCTACCGGGCAGCCACTGTGGTTCCCCTCGCACTCCCCCTCCAGAGAATTTCCCGAGAAGGCGGGCGCCGGCTTCGGGCCCGGGATAGACCTGCGGCGGCGGCGGGAACGGCCACGCACAGGTACAATTTAGCGCGTTTCGTTGTGCGCTCTAAGCCCCGGGTCCATCCATTGCAACTTAAACCGAGCCGGATCTCGGAGTCTGGGCCACTGAGGCGCTCGGTCTGGCTAAGGGGGTGGGGACCGGTGCGCGGTGAGGGGTCCCAAGGTTTTGCGCTCCGAGCGCTCGGTTTTTCCGTTCCACGCCTCCTGTCGCTCCTGCTTGGCCTCCCAGTACCAAGGATCAAAGGAGAGGCGGCGGGGACTGGAGGCGCGGTCCCTGGAGTGTAGTCCGCACGAGAGAGCTTGGACAAGCATACTGAAGCTGAAGGAAGGCGGAATAGGGAGAGGAAGAAGAGAACGGGGAGGAGGAGGAGACGGAAGAGGAGAGGGAGAGAGAAATGGGTGGGAGAACGCGATTCAGGGAGGTATTCCCCATTCCAGACTCCCCAATGCCAAGCAGCCCTTCACTTCTCAAACTGAACTTGGGAACTTGCACGTTAGAAACAGGAAGTCTTGGGCTGGGAAATCCTCCTTTTTTGGTTTCTCTCCTCCCTTCCCCCACACCAGACCCTCCTTCCTACATTCCCTCAGCAGCACCTGCATGCTGCGCTGCCTACCCCGGGGGCGCACCCGCTCTGCTCTGCCTGCTCCCTAGGTCCTTCTACCCATCCGTACTCTAGTCCACTTTCTCTGCTCACCCTCGCTATTCCTCACACCGATCTCTGTTTCCAAAGGCTCCCTCTGGGAGCCTAGGTTCAAACAGCAGCTTCCAGCCAGCACCTCCCCCACCCCCACCCCAGTATCGTCGTCCCCGGGAGGGACACGTTGGGAGCGGCTAGAAATTCCCCTGCAACACTCCACTTGTGCCCTTCCCCCACCATCGTAATTTATGCTCGAAGAGACGCCGCTGCTCTGCAGCGCTTTGCTGATTCACGATGATCGCGGAGGGAAAAGCCTCTTTGACTTGTGCCCCTGCAACTGGCGAGGCAAGCGCAAGTGGCTGCGAGGGCACACGCTTTGGGATACCACCCACCACTGCGCAGCCGAGGTGCTAAATGGCTGGGTGGATGCCCTGCCTGGCTCTCGGCCGGGGCAGAAAGAAAGGCGAAAGGGCGGGGGTGGGGGGTGGGGGGTGCGGTGGCAGTGGGAAATACTGCGAGCCCAGTTCTTTGCCGCTGAGCTGGCGGCAGCTGGTGGGTGGGCACCTCTCAGGAGGCCTCAAGTCGGTCTTTGCACGGGGAGCGACAGAGATGTTTCATGTGCCCTGATGCCGGCGCAGCAACAAAAGTAAGAGAAGGGAAACCTACCGACAGGTCTCCTTGGGAGCCTTCAACATTTTGGCGAAGCTCTTTTCATTCTTAAGTCTTTGTCCCTCCAAATGGTTCCCTACTAACCTTGGTTCACTCTCGTCCCTAGAATTTCCAGCTTTTTAATGTGAGCCCTCACGCCGGCTGAAGAGTAGGCATCCCCTTTCTGAGCGCCTGGGCTGAATCTTAGAGCGGGAGAAACCCGGTGTTGCTCAGCCAGCCCCGGTGGGAGTGTTGTCCTTCCACACGGAAAGGCCTTTCTTTTGAGACCCACGCATTTGCTTCTAGTCCTTCCAACTCTGTTCCTAATCGTCTTGATGTATTTGTGGGGCAACTTCCATCCTGCCGGCTTTAATTCAGGCACTGAACGTCCTCAGAGTGGATCTTGCTGCCACTTCTTACTGTGGGAAATTCAGTTAGTATTACCTAAATTGAGTTGGAGCAAGAGGGTGGGGGGCGTTGCCTCTTCCCGATTTGATTTTTCTTCTCTTGATTCAGACGTTCAGGGGAGCGTTGCCACCACCAAAGACCTGGGTTTGCATTTGGGACAATGACCTTGGGAATAGAGCTTCCATCAGTACATTCGTAAATTATTCCTTTTTCTGATTAAAAATTAATACATTTTAGTTGTAGAAAGTTTAGAAAATAAGAACTAGAAAAAGAAGGAAACAAAACAACTCCGTAGCCCTGTTACTCGCACCACCTTTCAATGGTAGCCTCTGTTGATAATTTACTGTACACATAGACAATATAATGCAGAGGTTCAGGCTGCTGGTTCCATAGCCACTAAGTTGAATCCATGCTCCACTACTTACTATGATAGGTTGGGTGAGTGACTTCACCTCCTTATGCCATACTTTCCTGTTCTGGAAAATGGGAATAATTAATAGTACCTATCTCATAGAGTCGCCGTGGGAAGTAAGTTGGTTAAAAGATGTAAGGCACTTAAAATAAGTGACTGGAATATCACAAACACCTAGTTGATATCTGTCATAATTCTAGTCTTTCTTGAATATATGTGTGTGGAAATGAAAACCAGCCCCTGCCACCCAGAAGCTGGCCAGGTATTATCATTTGGGACTTGGTGTTGCTAGGAGCTGCCCTGGTACTCACAACTAAGCTTCGGTGTTCTCCTTTTGAATAAAAACTATTCTCCAGAACAGTAATGTCAGATAAGGTCATTTGGTAACTGTGATGGATCCAGACAGAATTAGGACCACTCCATAATCATGTCTGAACACGATGAAGCATGAACGTTGTGCAAATCCCAAAAATGACCAAACAAGTCCCTATCATGACTATTAGGAGTGATTACTGTGTTATTTTTAAACAAATTTGAGCTTTAGCTTTGGTCTAGTCTTCTCTTCTAGGTAAAGATTTGTTAAAACACCCAATCATAAAAGTACCCCTGCTTCCTGACGGCATCCAATCCATAGCAGGCCCCACTGCCTTAAACTTTCCCCCAAATTACTTAACGCAAACCCAGACCCTTCTTATTGAGATGCCCCTGGTGCATGTTCTCCTTCACTGCAATGAAAAATAAACCCAGCTCATTCAACTACTGGTATGTTCCTGGTGGTCTTTGGCAGGAGGGTTTAGGCAATGTATATGAAATGTTTATACACTCTTTCTGAAATTGAAATCATAGTAAACATTCTGTTTGGTAAACATTTTTTCCCATTAAATAGATTGTAAGCTTTTTCTCATGTTGATTAATATTGCTATAAAACATTTTAATAGCTGTATAGAATTACATCAAATGGCTAAGACTGGACTTATTTAACTTCTGTTGTGGGATATTTAGGGTTTTTTCTTTTTTTTTTAATTTACTGTTGGGGTGCCTGAGTGGCTCAGTTGGTTAAGCGTCTGACTCTTGATTTTGGCTCAGGTCATGATCTCAGGGTTGTGAGGTCTAGCCCCAAATGTGGGCTGTGTGCTGGGTGAGGAAACTGCCTAAGATTCTCTCTCTCCCTCTGCCCCTCAGCCCCTCTAAAAACGAACAAATAAATAAATTTTTACTGTTATAAATAACACTGAGATGAACATCCTTTACATAAATCTCTGACTACATCTCTATTTTCTTAGGGCCAAATATCCACCACTACTTTTTAAGTAGACTGCTCCTTACAGATGACTTTCTAATTGTTGTTAAATAGGAAGGCACAAGGGCATTACTTCACAGGAATTAAATTTCTTGAAAAAATTAATGAAGTATTCTCACTTGGGAGGGGATTCTTATCATCTGTTACATTTGGAGTAAGTCTCTTGGCTCAGTCTTGCTCAGAGATGCCAGAGGGATTAATCATGGTGTGGAGGAAGTGTGGACTCAAAAGTAAAGCGTATTTGTTTTGATAAGGTTAGAAACAGGGGTCTACTCTTGTGTAACAAGTGTGTCACTCACTAGCTTTCAATAATCACGCCACCATTTTCTGCCAGAGAAACAACAAAATATTTTCATAAGTATTTGTTAAATCTAAACAGTTCGATGTCAACCATGAAATCGCTATGCATAGCAGGATCATGCAAAGGATATTTGGGCAGCTGCAATTTAGGGTGGCACTTAGGATAGTGTGCTTATCGCTCTTTTATACTGTTCCAATCTCAATAACACTCATATTTTTTAAGTGTTGGGTGTTTCTGCCATCCTAAAGGAAAGTGTGCTAATTGGATATCTGTGTTTTTCAGGGTATTCTGCCAACTCAGTCAATATCATCATGAGTCTTTTAAAAAAGTGATCTATCATGACATAAGGAAAAAAGTTGTGCAGAATCATTTCCCTGAATAAACATAGGACTCAGGGCTCAGAGAGGGATATTTCATGCACTGATTCAGGGAGAGACATTTTTGGGTTTTTTGTTTTGTTTTGTTTTTGTTTTTTGTAAATGGGATTTAAAATTTTCCTTCCTTCCTTCCTTCCTTCCTTCCTTCCTTCCTTCCTTCCTTCCTTCCTTCCTCTTTCTTTTCTTTTCTTTCTTTCTTTCTTTCTTTCTTTCTTTCTTTCTTTCTTTCTCTTTCTTATTTATTTATTTAAATTTTAGGAAGTTAAAATACAGTGCAATATTGGTTTCAGGAGTAGAACTCAGTGACTCATGACTTACATACAACATCCAGTGCTCATCACAATAAGTGCCCTCCTTAATATCCATCACCCATCTAGCCATCCCCTACACACCTTCCCTCTAGTAACCCTCAGTTTGTTCTCTATCATTAAGAGTATCTTATGGCTTGTTTCCCTCTCAGGAAGAGACATTTTGGAACACACTGGCTGGGTGTCTGTACTTACCCAGGTCCAAATCTGTGCTTTACTTTTTTCTCCTACTATAAAGCATGGCCTTACCCTCTCTTCACTTTCCAAAATCTTTCCATACTTCAAGGTTCTCTTAAAATCCTAGATCACATATCTAGTAAGCTCACATCTCTAGTAGGCAACTGACACTGATTAATTTAACTCAACTAAATAATTTTATTCCAATTAGCAGTAAGTTTCTAGTGTAGTCAACAACTAGGAGAAATAGAACAAGGGATTCCCTGCTCTCAAGGAATTTTTAGTTTAATAGGGTTGGATACATCTACCGAGGATTAAAATATGAACTTGAGTAAGGGAAATTGCCAGAGGAGAGGTCACAGCAATGGTGTGGAGTCTCAAGGCATAGATGATATCTGGTTAGTCTCTAGTTTTAGAATGCCTTTAGTCTAGAATTAGCATCTTGCTGATTTGAGTGTCTTTGTTATCTAATGTTATAGATATCTATATGTTAATGATATTATGTGTCATTTTTAAAGAAGATTTTATTTATTTATTTGACAGAGAGAGACAGCAAGAGAGGGAACACAAGCAGGGGAAGTGGGAGAGGGAGAAGCAGGCTTCCCACCGAGCAGGGAGCCTGATGCGGTGCTCGATCCCAGGACCCTGGGATCATGACCTGAGCAGAAGGCAGATGCTTAATGACTGAGCCACCCAGGCGCCCCTATGTGTCATTTTTTTTTTTATAACTTTTGATCACTTGGCTGAGCTGCTAGAGGACCCCTTCTCTCTTTCCTTGGGATCATCCTAAAGTTTTGGTAAGTCCTGAGTAATGCCACTTTCTTGATATCAAACTAAGTGCAACTCAGGTTTTTTCATTAAGTTAAATTAGCTTTCCATCCACCACACCTAAATGAGGAGAGTTTAGGTACATTTTTCACTTTCAGCACCAGGGACAGATCCATTTAAACCTAGGTACTCCTCCCCCTTCCAGCCCCCATCACTTCTTTTTTTTTTTTTAAACTTTTAATGGTCAGTTTTATTTTTTTTTAATGATTTTTTATTATATTATGTTAGTCACCATACAATACATTCCCGGTTTCCGATGTAAAGTTCGATGCTTCATTAGTTGTGTATAACACCCTGTGCACCATGCAATACGTGCCCTCCTTACTATCCATCACTGGTCTATCCCATTCCCCCACCCCCCTCCCCTCTGAGGCCCTCAGTTTGTTTCTCAGAGTCCATAGTCTCTCATGTTTCATTCCCCCTTCTGATTACCCCCCTTTCTTCCCCTACCGATCATCCTAGTTCTTATGTTCCATAGATACCAGCCCCCAGCCCCCATCACTTCTAAACTGTTTTTAGAGAAAAATTAGAGCTAAAGAGATTCTTTAGAATAATGTAAAACAGGGGGTTGATAATTTTTTTCTAAGCCAGGCCAATTACAATGGAAATATATTTAAATTGGTGGAACACTAAATCCAATAGAATCATATTTAAAATTGTGCCCAATACTTTTATTACTTCGTGATGTGTTTGTATGGGGAGGGGGACATTTAAAGGAATACATTAGAACTGACTCTAAAAAATAATCTCTTGAATTTTAGGAGTAACTGTGCAGAAACTTACAGAAAGACCAGAACATGGGGGAAAGTACATTTTAATACATTTTATGTGCTAAGTTTAGCCCTAGGCACTTTCCCATATCTTACCTTTGTAATTTGCAAAATTACCATGGGCTATTAAGAATTGTCAAACCCATTTTAAAGAGAGAGGAGACTGAGGATTAAGGACATAAAATATCTTGTGCAGGGTTACCCTGCAATGGAAGTATAAATAGAATCTAGGCCTATCTGGTATCAAAATCTATGTTTTTCTGTTCACGCATTCTTCTCAGCACAATTGACTTAATTCCTTTTCTAAAATGCCTTGACTGAGTATCATAATACGTCAAAAACATCTTAATCAGATAACATAATATGCTACGAATATTATAAACAATTTAATTCTATTTCAGTATTTGCTGTTCATACAATAGTGTTGTAAAGTGGCAGTTTTGTGACCTCCTATCCATTAATCAGTTTTTCAGTGTTTGGATTCATTTCTGATGTTGGTATTCCTCAAAGGAGTTCTGTGGACCAACAAAAATATTGTTATGGAACCCAAAGTGTTTGCTGATCTAATCCAACCCACTCTTTTTGCAGATGGTAAAACTTCTGCAGTTCTTGTCTGGATTTTTCTACTAAGAAAAATCCCTCAAAATGTTAAAATGGAAAACTGTCAAGTGGTTTGAAAATACATAATGAAAAAAGCAACCAAATAGACTGACCTTATGTCCGTTGAAATTCTTCCATTTTTTAGTGGTTCACCAACAGTCATTATACTGCAGAGGGAAAAAAATCTTTAATTCCTTTCCTTTACGTTACTGTGTAAAGTGAATAGAGACCATTACAATCACCAGATCCATTGTCTTATGTTTGAACATAGGGGACATAAAAAAGCAGGGGGTTTCCTGATACAACTCTTAGCTTCAGGGCAGTCTTTCTTTGATGTTTATAGATTTAATCCCTTTAAAAATTGTACTCCAGAGCATAACCTAAGAACAAAGCACTTCATCCCTTCTGTTATTAGACCTGTGTACTTCTTGCTTTGACTTTTAAAAATGACAGAGCTACAAGGTATTCTGTTCCCCATGGCTGATCACTTCCTTCCAGTGAATGGCATTATGTTGGTGAATTAATTAATAGTAAAATCTGATTTACATATTCACAAATACTAGAATTGTAGAAAAATTGTATCGGGAGGCAGATCCTTGGAGAGGCTAAGTGAGAGGAGAAAAAAAATCAAAGGTTCCTTTTTCAGATATAGCATAGGACTTGGCATTTCTAGGCCTGCTTTGCTTCCACCTTCAGGCATCTTCTGAATATTGTAAAGCAGATTATTCTAGATACGGAAAAGTCTGTCCTACCCTGGGTTGAAAGATTTAGCCTCGGGTGAATGCCATTACCTCATGTAGTGTGCCAAGGAGCAGAAACGAAGTAGTTTGGCTACTGGCCTAGCCATCAGCAAATATGCTCCTTCATCTAGCTCTGTCTCATCACTGTATTTTAGCTTTCTGTCCATAAAATCAGAATGATAAAGATGATGATGTTATCTCCCTGGTAAGATTTTCAGGTGTAAAATACGATAATGAATGTAAAGTGCTTTGAAACAACCTCACACATTATTGGGCTATGTAGAAGGTCCAAGGCACTTTGCTAAATGTGGAGCATGTAGGCATGTAAAGGCCTTGCCTTTGAAGAGTCCACAGTGTAGTGGACTGAGGCCAAAAAATGAAACCACAAAATTGCGGAGTGTGGCAAGGACATTGGTGCTATGGGACCAGTGAGAACGTTCCCCTAATCCAACCTGAAAAGTAGAGGTAGGGTTTGGAAAAGCTTTGGAAAGCATGCACAGAGATGCTGTCTGGTGCTCCATCCTCACCCTCTTGGCTTAGAAGTTCACTCTGATGGTTCCTATATACACTAACGGCTTCCTGCCTTTCTCTGTTTGAGATGTTCTTTGGCTATGGGGTAGGACAGAAGTGCCAGTGGACTAACACCCCTGGGAGTGACTCTCAATTAACGAGGAGCGGGAAAATAATACCCAAACTTCTTCACCTCTCTGTGGGACAACTCAGGGATGTGTTTCATGCAGGCTGTCAAAGACTTCCCAGCAGAGTGGACTACCCTAGTTGCCCACAGCAGTAACCCACTCTTAAACACACCCTTTGTTGGCTTTTCTCTCCTCTCCACCCCCCATCTCTATGCCCTCACTCTGCTTTCTGAGAATCCCTTCCTACATAAACCACTTGCATGCACACCTTTGTTTCAAGATCTGTTTTTGAGGGAGCCCAATCAAAAACAAGAGATGACATCCAAATGGAGTCTCAAAGGTTAGTAGTTAGTCTAGCCTAGTGAATTTAATGGTGTGTAAATTATGCATCAGTACAGCTGTTTGAAGAAGAAGAGAATTAGCTAACCCCCCATGGAGGGAAAGAATATTCAAGGCTACTTGGAGTATTCAAGGCAGAGGAAATATCATTTGAAATTCTAAGGATGGGATAGATAGGGAGCTTAGCTTGTTTTGGGAACTACATATAGTTCAGGATAGATAGGCAGTAGTTGGGAAAAGTAGACAGGAACTGGGTTAAAAAGGGACTTACAAGCCTAGATAAGGAGCTGGGTGTTCATTCTGAAGGTGATGGGAAGCCATTTCAGGGCTTTGAATCAGGGGAGTTTATGGCCAGGCTTATGTTCTATAAAGTTACTCCGGTGGCCACATGGAAGGTGGATAAAGGAAAGGCAAGATTAGAGACAAAGAGACCAATTAGGAAGTCATGATAATAATTAGGATGAGAAGAGATTGAGGCCTGAAGCAAGGTAGGGACCAGTGTGCTGGATAGGGAATGGTTCATAGGTTTTTCGGAAGATAGAACTGGCAGGACTTAGACGATTGCAGAATGGAGCTAAGATACTGCCTCATGATTTCTGAAGACACAGTGTTCTTCCAAAGAGCTACACTAAACCATACCCAACCCTAGAGATATTAGTGCATTTTTACCAAATTCCACTGGAGATCAGAGCCTCTTGTCAGGGTGAGAAAGAAGGAATGGGGGAACTGTGTTAAGCTCTAAGCTACAACAAATGGGGGTTGAATGTAAAGGTTTGGACATGAGAACTGGACAAGAGAGGTCAGTGGCCTGGAGGAGTTTACAAGGTGGAGGTGAAAACTGATCAGGTCAAATCCATAATATGGTGATTCACATGGATTGATGAATGTCCTTGCTTCAAAGGGAATTGAGTTATATCTTAGGGCTGTTGCTTACATAAGGCAATTTCATCTAGAGGAGAAGGAAAAGAGATCAATGAGAAGTGGGGGTTAAGAAAATGAAATGTGTGGCTTTCATGGGTGAGATTCCCCAGAAACCTCCCTCTTTGTTTCATCTCAATTCGCTTCATCTTTATAATGCACACCTGCGGTTTCCCCTCTGCTGACTCTCTAGAATTTATCCCTGAAGGTGACCAAAGAACATACTCTATAAATAAGGTCCCATTTCTCGTGGCAGCTTATACTTTGTTAAGTCACACACACACAAATTTCACATGTGTGTGCTTTAATCGACACAATTAGCAATCACATTGAAGAAAATAGGCACTGATAGTTTACAGTATTAGACTCTCCTTCTTCCACTGACACCTGTGTGGAGGCACTGCAAATAGACCATTTTAATGAAATATTTTTAGTCCTATTATAAATTATGCTGCTATTAGCATTTATGTACAAGTTTTTGTGTGGATATATGTTTTTGTTTCTTTTGGCTATGTAACTACTGCTGGAAGAGCTGGGTCCCGTGATAACTCTATGCTTCACATTTTGAGGAACTGCCAAACTATTTTACAAAGGGCCTGAACCATTTTACATTCTTACCAGCAATGTTTTATGTTTGTTTTAATCATTATATATAATAGTTTTTTCTCTACTTACTCTTAGATGTTAGTTTCACGAAACTTTTGCAATCTCTTTCTTGATTTGTCTTCCTTTTAAATTCTTTTTAACATCTTAGAATGTTATTTGAATATCTCCATAATAACCTAATAAGAATTAGGATAATGAGATAATGTAGAAATTATACAAGATTGGACCAGTGTATTACTTAGCTCATTGTTTGGGGATTCTGAATTTCAGATTGCGATGTCCACATCTTGCTGTGGAAACCCAAATCTCCCATAGAGTCTCTAACTTGGGAGGATTCTTTTTTTTTTTTTAAGTAGGCTCCACACCCAGTGTGGAGCCCAACGTGGGGCTTGAAGTCACGACCCTGAGATCAGGACCTGAGCTGAGATCGAGAGTCAGATGCTTAACTGACTGAGCCACCCAGCTCCCCCCCCCCGCCCCATGGAACAGCAAAGATGGAATATGGGGACCAATATGATGGCCTCTTATTTTACACTGAAAAGAGGAAAGAAAGGAGGGAGGGCCAAAAGGAGGTGAAAGACTGAGAGGGAACTGGGCAAGGCCACAAAGATGTAACGTGCTGACTATTGTTATAGCTTTGACCTTAGTGGAGGGCCAGTGCCTGAGGCACATTAGTGGGTCTTGTTTGGACCACTTGGAAGCTTGCTCATTTCACTTCTTCCTCTTTCTCCAGTTCAGACCACTGTCCCCAGTTTACTCCTTCCAGTTCCACCCTACATTTATCCATTCATTCCCCATCACTCTGGCAAGTGGGTGGTGAGGAAAATTGGGGAATGGGAAAAAGAAAAGTGAGAACATACGTGTTCATGACCCTTCCTCCACTTCTTCACCTCCCTATTTATTATCAGTCTGGTAGGCGTACTGTTTAATTTGCCTCACCTGAAGCAATAACACTTTGATCTCTATAAAGCAGTAGAATCACCTAAGCCATGGTAATGAACTCCCCTATAGAACAATAAAGGTGAAATAAGGTGGTGACAAAATCCCACAGGAAAGACTATTAACTAACGTTATTAGGCGATACTTTCTTAGCGAAAATTCCCTCCACTGTAATATTTCATTATTAATAGTCCTTGGGAGTTTAAAGAAAAGAAATACCTTTTTATTTCTCTGGCTTGATCTCCTGGTACTCATAAAGGAATCTAGGCTATGTTTTATGATGCCAAAAATCACCGGTCAATCCAATTTGGTAATAGAACAACAATCAACCACATTATTCGGAGCTATATAGACAAAACAGCTAATTGTTTGACTGAAATATTCACATGCATATCAGTTATTTTGACATCATATGGGCACAGTCCAAGTCAATATTTAAATAGTAATTTGAAAAATCATTATTTGGAGCCATGTTTTTTGATTATCTTATATATACAGGAATTTTTCTCATTAAGCAGATGGCTTTGCATCAATCCTATCTTAGAAATTAGTAAACACAGATCTTTCTAACTGTGGAAAGGAAGTAAATACATAAGAAGGGGCCAAAGGCAGAAGGCAACCTAAAGGTAACTCTGAAAACCAAGGTGGTCGTAATTCTTTAGCGGTTGTAAGATCATCTGTGGAGGAGATGGCTTTTGGCAATTTAAACATTGGAGGCTGCAAGGATTAATACGGTATATTAGTTTCCTAGGGCTTCCTTAACGAAATTCCCAAGACTGGAGGCCTTAAACAATAGAAATTTATGGTCTCATAGTTTTGGAGGATAGAAGTCCGAGATCAACATTTCAGGCGAGGTTGGTTCTTTTTGAGGGCTGTGAGGGAGAATATGTTCCACGCCTCTCTTATAGCTTCTGGTCGTTTGTTGGCAACCTTTGGCTTCCCTGAGTGGAGACTCATCATGTTCGCATGGTGTTCTTCTGTGTGTCTGTCTGTCTCCAAATTTCCCCTCTTTTATGAGGACATCGTTATATTGAGTTAGTGGCCTACTCTTCTCCAGTATGACCTCATCTTAACTGATTACATCTGCAATGACCCTACTTCTGAATAAGGTCCTGGGGGTTAGGACTTCAACAGATGAATTTTGGAGGGGGGAATACAATTCAGTCTATAACATCTGGTAAGTGATTAATGCTACCTCCACAGAGGCCCAGAGGTCTCTGCCAGCTCTGGCAAGGGTCATATCTTTGATTGGATGCTTTTAGGTAAAGATAAGGGCAAAGTAGAAACCTACTGTCAACCAGATGCTAGGACCATTTAATCCTTTTTTTTTCTTTTTTTTTTTTTTTTAAAGATTTTATTTATTTATTTGACAGAGATAGAGACAGCCAGCGAGAGAGGGAACACAAGCAGGGGGAGTGGGAGAGGAAGAAGCAGGCTCATAGCGGAAGAGCCTGATGTGGGACTCGATCCCGGAATGCCGGGATCACGCCCTGAGCTGAAGGCAGACGCTCAACCGCTGTGCCACCCAGGCGCCCCCCCCCCTTTTTTTTTTTTTTCACTTAATGCCCTTCTGTACTTCTCTTGACATTTGAGAGGACTGGGACTAAAAGTTGCTTTAAGATTTGAGGGCCAAGAGAAGCTTGAACTTGGTGAATCTCTCACATTTTCTGAGTGTGCTTCAGGTCTCCTCTTGGCTTGAAGATCATACCCCAAGAATATTCTTCCTTAATGTGTTTTGTATGTTTTCTAGGCTAGCTTGAAGTTTTAAAGACTCACGGTATTTTCTTTTTTTACTTTTTATAAAATTACTGTCTCCCACAGGAGGTATTCCCCCCAAGAATTTTCATATTCTTAACCTAACACAGGCTTTCAGAGTCCTTCCTTCTACTTTATTTGAAAACATGTGTCCCAGTTCCCCTGCAGCATCCCCTTCCCCAGCCAACACCCTGGCTGTCTCCATCCCATCTTCACCCTTGTGGGGCTTTCTCCTTGAATTTGGGAGAATCACTTGGCTACCATTTTCCACCTGGAAGAAAGGGGTTGGTGAGCATCCTTTTAAATATTCTAAACACCTTGGTTAGAACCATCATGTCTGAGAGGTCAGCCCTTGGCATAGTGATAGGTTGTGGTTCACAAGGCTCTCTCTTTCCTGAGAACATCACCAGGAGTGCCTTGGACTTTGCTGAGTAGTGTCAGAGGATGTTTGTGTCACTGTTAAACTGGCCTTTGAGGGCACCTTTCTCTTACCTGTGATAAACCCTCTTTATGTTGCTCTGCTTCATCTGGGAACCTCTTAAGAAGGGGCTCCTCTTAATTGTTGACTTTTGTTTCAAACTTTTAGTAAGACAATAATAGTGGCTATGTATGCATGCTGCATGAACTGCTGGAGGGTTGAGTCAAACCACTGGGCAGTTTGGTGGGAAAGAATCATCAGGCCAAGCTTTCATTTGGCACCTTTTGGCTAAGTGTTGTATATATTTATACCTACATATTTCGTGATTAGATGTTTATATATGTGCATATACCAATAACATCATGTTGCTTGGTTGTCAAGTAGAAGTTATTGAAGTAAAACCTGGATGTCTCTCTATACAAATTAGTCTCTCTGTATAAAATATATATTATAAGCCCACTGTATGCATCACTGCGGGTTTGCTAGGAGGCAAAAATCCAGATATCTGTTCTCAATGAGTTTGATAGTAGGGAGATATGACTACTCATTCATTCAGAAAAAAATTTTAAACATCTAATATGTGTAGGTCCAATTTAAGAACTGATATATGTTGTAACATATCATCCCTATGTGAGAGATCATAGCTTACTGGAGGATGTAGAGAGGTTGATGGAAGGTGACAAAAGTCTCATGGAGACTTTAATAGAGGGACACATAAGGCATTGGCAAGAGTTGGTATTAGTGGTGTTTAACTCAGGCTGAGAGTATCAGACAGGCTTCCTGGAGGTCAAAGATAACTAAGACCAATGTTCCATCAGTGTTCCACACCCAATGGGTGGTGCAGGTGTAAGTGGCATTCGAAGCTGGGGAGGTCATGTCATGCTGGGGTGACAAGGGGTGACTTCATGGAGGAGTGGGGTTTGAGATAAACTGTGTAGGTTAAGTTCAAGAACTGTACTTGGTGGCCACTGTGCAGAGGTGGCCACTCTGCAACTGTGCATTGTGGAAACTGTGTGTGGGGAGTTGGGTGATGAGACAAGCCTAGGATGTTGTACAGGTTGGAGCTAGGAGAGATGGATCTGACATTGAATCTGAGCCCAGCTAGCAGTGCTAGCCAGGAGTTGTCACCTGTGTCATCAGTATTTGTGTAGGTTCAAGGCTTGATGGGAAAGGGTAGGCCTCACAGCAGATGGGTTTGGGAGTGGAACAGTGTGGTTACCTGGAGTAATGGATGGATATTGGAAGAAAGGGGCTATTTTTTTTGTGGTGTATGAGTTAGGAATCCTTTTGTCTGCAAGTGACAAAACCCAACAAGAATGACTTTAACAAGAAAAGGACTGATTTTTTTCCTGCGTAATCCAGAATCTGGAGTTAGTCACTGGGGCATTGATTTAGTGGTTCAAGAAAGTCAGAGATGGCATTTCTCCCATTCTCTTAGCCTTCTCTTCATGTTTGTTGCCTCATGGTTGAAATATAACATTCACAATTCTAGACATCATATATGCACTTCGGGCAGGAGAAAGGGGGAAAGTTATATCTATTCTGTTAATAAGGAAATTAATTTTCTCCAGAAGCACCCCAGGAGATTTCCACTTATGTCTTCATGGCTAGACCTGTAGCACATGGCCACTCCTAAAATCAGGAGAGGTTGAGAAACAGTTTAGGATTTTTAACCTGTCAGAAAGAGGAAAAGGGGATTCTAAATGAGTGTTGGGGAGGACCAAGCAAGAACTAGGATATGTGTGCTGGGGGGCTGGGGACTCATGGGGAATTGCTAGGGCTACTTGAGGTCTGAGCTGGGGTATGGGGACCAGGTGCAGTACCAGTAGCGGCCTCAAGGGGGAACCAAAGGGAAGGACACGCGGCTGGCCCCCAACACAGTGCTCATTTCATGACTCTTTGGGTCTCTCCTCTCCACCATCATTGCTTCTTTACCTCTGCCCTGAATCCAGATCCTCGCCCTTTCTCTCAGATGTTGGCTTTCACTTCGATGCTGTCATTGACCTCTCTCTTCTCACTCTGTGCACACCTGGAGAGAAGGCAGGAAGCCGACATTAGCAGGGCCTGAGACTCCTGCCAGGCCTAGAAGCTGTGCCAACCATAAGCTCCCTCTGGGTAAGGTGTGGATTTGCCAAGTCTCGCATCCCAGCCAACCAGAGAGGAGGAAAATAACAGGGGCTCGAGTGCCCAATGATTGGTGCCAGGCCAGTCAGTGGGAAGACAGACTGTAGTCACCTGGTATAAGAAATCTGTTCTCTGAAGACACGTTTGATTCCGGAGTTAGGCATTTTCTTTATGGTTTCTGCCTTTCCGTTTAGTTTCTTGGTATACTTTTCCAGAAACCCCACCCTTATCATCTCATAATGAAAAGAAAAAAAGGAATTGGCCACATCACATCAATGAGACCCTCTTCCTTACCTCCCTGGCCAGGAATGAGAGAAGCCAACTTGTCCTAGCCTGAGATTTGGGTAAGAACAGGGTGGTTAGTGAAGTTAATACCTTGGAGAGGGTAGCCAAGGACAAGGATGATTTCTACTGTCCTCTCATAAGGGCATTCCTTTAGAAGGAACTCTCAACCAGGGTCACTGGTGAGATTGGGGAATCAGAATTTCTGTGCAGTTGACATGTGATGGTTTAAAACAAAGCAGCACTTGGCCCCATGGAGTGGTTTTTAATCACAGTGTTTATTTTGCATTTCAGAGAATATTGAAGGTGGGCATGAATGTTTATTAAAAGGTAGCGTGGTCTGCAAAGGCTGAGAAACACTGCTAGGGACAGTGACACAGAGTGGGGCATCACGTGGAGACAAGTAAGACAAATCTGATCTTCGTTGCAAAGTTGCCTCAGACCAAAACTTCTCCGAAGTATCCATGAGAGGATTTGGCCACTTTCATGTGTGACCTAATGGGAGAGCTAGGCTTTGGAAGTCTGGTGAAGCCTATGAATCCCCTCTCAAAAACTGATTTTACATGCGTAAAATAAAATATGTAGGATAAGTAACGAAAAATCAACTATATTGAAATAAGGATATCAAAATTAAAAAAAAGATACCCAGGTTTGTGACAGACAGATACGTGTGCTTGTTTATTAACATGTTAAATAGCAGGATCGAGCAAGAGTTCTAACAACCGCTGTAATTTTGAAACAGTGATGAGTGATAACAGTTTTTTGAGATATGTGCAACAACTGAGATGTGAAATATGAAAACAACTGTGAGCTTTATTGGGGACGAAGTCACAGGCACTGTTAGGACTTCTGAGATTTCCTGCCTATGTTAAATTGAAGGAAATGCCAAATTTCGGTTAGGGGTTGAAACCCAAAAGGTAAAAATTTCCCGTGCAAGTCATGGGCCTCCTGATTTTACCCATAGACCTCAGGGGGGTCCACAGGTTTAGTTAGAACTCCTGGTTACAGACAGGAAGAAAGCAGAGATGACACAGTGGAAGGTTAATGCTATGGTTAAGGGCATGCAGGAGACCACACAGAAGCCATGGGGGCGCTCTCCATCCTTCCGTGAATGGCCTGGGGTAGAAGCTGCATTCCATTTTCTGGGTCTGTTTGGACTCACAGATAATGCCAAGTCCAGGAAATGGCGCTGCTCATTTTTTATTGGCAGTGGACTCGGTTATCTTGCGGGAGATTAATGGACTTAGCATCTGCTCCAAGCCTGGGAGGGCTTCTGGTGAAGGTTTGCTCTCAGCCTTCCTGCCTTTACTGGATCTGAAGTGTTCACACAGTGTCAGCCAGCGTAATGTTTATTTGCCTCCTCCCTGAATGTGCTAAATGCAAATGAAAAGCCAACATCAAACACAAAGGGAAAGGTGCAAGAAAAAGATTTGGCTTTGGGTCGTCCCTCTTTCTGAATATGGCACTGGGAGTCAAATTGCTAATACACATCGAGTCCTCAGTCAGAAGGTCACCTCAAGACTCATGTTAATCATTATTCTCATTTTGCAAACTGAGAATGAGGACTGGCGATGAGTTCAAGGCTGAGGAGCATGACAAACAGAGTGTGATGGATAGAATTTCCAACCAAAGAATCACAATCCTTCTGGCCGTGGATGCAGTTAGTTACACTTTTAAAAGAATGTCCACCAGTAATCAAGTAATTATTGAATGTGTGGCATGTGGCCAGCAAGGTGGGGATGGGGGCCTCTTCAGCTGTGATGGTCAGGCACTGCCTCTCTGAGGAGGTGACATTGTCGTGAAGAGCCTAATGAGGAAAAGCAGCAGCCATACAAAGACCAGGGTAAAAGCGCTCCAAATAGAAGGAATGGCGTGTAGCAGTGCCCCAAGAGAGCAGCCCATGCTGGGTGACAGGGACGGGTGGAAGGCCAGTGTGAGTGAGAGGGAGCATTGCAGGAGTTGCAGCCAGAAGGCTAGGCAGGCCCAGGTCTAGAAGGGCTCCGGAGGTCACTGCGAGGAGTGGGATTGTGGCCGGCGTGAAATGCGAAGCCTCTGGAGGGTTTTTAAGCAGAGCAGTCTCCTCAATCAGCATGCTCTGAGTTCTCTTTCCTGCTGTAGCTCTGGCCGCTGGGTGAGGACAGAGTGTCAAAGTCAGGAGTGCGAAGGAGGCAGACGCAGGCTCCTGATGGGGAGTCGGGGCCCCTTGGACTAGTGTTGTAGCTGTGCGGACAGTGAGAAGTGCCCAGATTCTGGAGATGTTTTAGAGCCATAGACAATAGGAGTTAGTGTCGATTTAGATTAGATGTATGAGAGGAAGAGCGGTATCGGGGATGACTCCTCAGAAACGTGGGGAGAAGTTTCCAAGCAAGGGAAGGCTACCTAGAGGTCTGCCGTAACTGGCAGCACTGTCCATGGGAAGAATGGTGAGTTCTGTAGGGTTCGTCTTGTGTCCTCTGAGACTTCCCCCTATGACCTCTCTCAATACCACCACTTTCTAGGTCTCCAGTTTCCTTTTTGGCTTCTCAAGGGTTGTAACTGTACACCTCTTTCTTAGAAAGCAGTACGAGGCTCGAGGGTTGTAGAGAGTGGGTAGGGTCTGGAACACAAAAGGATTAGAACTTGAACCCTGGCCCCCTCATTGACTTGCGTCACCTGGGCAACTTGCTTCTGAGTGTCAGTTGTTTGTCATCTATGAAATGGGATGAAAATAGTTACTGGTAGAGTTCTTTGAAGACTGATTAACACAATGAATGAAAAGTGCCCAGCCCAGAGCAGGCTCTGAGCTGACTTGTCCTGACTTCAATTTCAATTTACTTCTCTTGTATTCTATTTGGGTCCTGGCTTGGTGGCAGCCTGGCTAGATGTTCACTAATAAAGTAAATTGTGTGGAGATGTTGCCCTCGTTCTCCAAGCTGGCCCCACATAAAAGCAATTGGCGAGTTCTAAAAGATACTCACACCCACATCCCACCTCTTTAGGGTTTCCGATTTGATTGGTTGGGGTGTCAAAGGATTGTTATTTTTAAAAGCTCCCTAGGTGTTTCTAGCGAGCAGTTATGTTTGAGAACCCCTGTTAAATTAATGGACAGTTATAATTTAATTAATGATCATCAGGTAGCCACTAGTGTTTCTAGAAAAATGGTAGGGGTTGTAAAGATGTACCCCAAGCTGGAGTTTTCACTTGAGGAAACAAAGGCTTTTCTATTAAGAGTCCCTTAATAGCTAATATTTGTTGCATACTTACGTGTCAGTGTTCTAAATTCTTTCTCTCTCTCTTTCTTTCTCTTTCCCTACTCTCCCCCATTCTTCTCTCTCTGTGTTTGTGTGTATCATCCACTAAAATTTGGGAAATCCATGGAATTGTGATTCAGACTCACCTGCCTGCTTCAGTCCTGTGGCTGGCCTTGGTGAGGACTCCTTCCTAGGTCCTGCATCCCTCTACATGGAAGTCCGAGGCTGAAGACCTCTTCAAGTGGCTTCCTATAGCACCTAGCTTGAAGAGCACAAACTTGAACAAGGGCCCTCTCTCTCTCTTTCCATCTCTGTCTCTGTCTCACTCTCACCTTAGCTAGGTTGGCCTTCTTTCTATTTCCTGAAAGATCCTACCTTCTCTGCCCCCTCAGGGCCTTCACACATGTTACTTCCTCCAGCTGGCCCCCTTCAGATCCCCTTTGCCCTGAAATTTTGACTCCCGATATTGTTCTGATATTCCTTTTGTAGGTATCTACCTATTCGCCTGCTTGTTCAATATCTGTCTTCCATATTCTACCATAAGTTCACAAAGGCAGGGATGGGTCTGTTTTAGTCTCCATTGAATCCTCAGTGCCTAGCCCAGGACAACAATATTTGTTGAGTAAGTGTAGTGGTGAACACTTCTTCCCTCGTGTTAGACTCAATCAGGAGTGCACTGTGGGTGGAGACAGATTCCAATGCCAGCTTCCCAAAGGACTCTGAGGCTGTCGTCTTCCAAACTGGGCGCTTGGTGCCTAATCCAGTCAGTTGGTCACTCTCAGCCACCCTCGTGGCCTCAGTGCACTTTTCTATGATCTGGCCTTGACTGGGACCACCAAGTGGTTTTAATCATGTTGAACCCCACACAGAAAGTGTTGGACCGCTCTTTCTAAGAGACTCTGTACAGCTTCCGTGTAAATTCCTGGCTCTGAATAGATACAAGGACTGAGGAGCTGGGACTGTTTGTCCAGGCAGTATTACCAATGTCTGAGTGGGGGCTTGACTCAACTCCACTGGCCCAAGCCCCAGTTTAGTTGAGGTGTTTCATTATCAAAGTGCTTCAGTGGCCTATGGGTCAGAAGCAAGATTATATTAGTAGTTATACATAGTATGATTTTGGTGCCTGGGTACACTTCCTATGTAGGAATAAGTGGTATATTTAGAAAACAAAGCTCCAAGGTCATTTTTATTCCCCCATTCCTAAATATGAAACCTTTCATTTTTTGTGTTTGTATGGCAGAAAGACCATGCATCTCACTGAAAGCATTTGCTGAGTGGTTTTAGCATGGGGTCTTGCATAAGCAGACCTTGAGATGAGCTATGGATGCAAGTAGTCTCTTTGGGAGTGGTCCCAGGAAGCACCAGTAAGGGGAGGGGTGAAGTGAGACAGGGGAGAGAAGGGAGTCTATACAGATACATGTTAATGATGTGTTACTGTTGTGGGTGGCTGCCCCTCAGTCCTGCTGTGGGCCTCTGGGAGACTGTGTACAGCTTGGCTTAGAGTTGTTCTACTTAAGGGGGGAGGAGGTGGGGGTGTGTACCCACCCACTCCCATCCTTCATTGGTTGACAGCCACTGGGGGAGGTGTTAACTCCTGGCCCTTCCAGCCTGCCGCATGTGTGGACAGAACATGCTCCTGTGGCTAGAACAGGCTTTTAGGTAGGGGGCCGTAGGGGCTTGTCGGAAAAGCCATGGGTGTGTAAGAGAATAATGAATGGCAAGAGGACGTGGATGGGGTGCCAGCAGCTTCTGCTGCATCTGCTATACTGAGGATCTCTGCGTGTGCGCCACATTGCTGGGAGGGCAGAAAAGCTAACTATTTTGCTGGAGGCTTATGAGTTCAGATAGATGATGACTTAGACAGATATACAGGACATATAATGTATAGTAAATGTTCAGGACATACACATATCTTCAGCAAATACAAACCAGTAGACAAACTAGAAGGAATATACCCTGAATACAAACCGGTATGTTACACCGGTCGACCCTAGCTGCATTCTCATTCTGTAGATAAAATTGCAGGGTTCGGGGGTGTGGGGCAGATTTAAGAAATCTCAAAGACATTACAAAAGAGTTGTCAGAAAAATATACATCCTTACATTTATATACTTTCAATACAACTTTCCACCAATTGTTAGGGAAAATATGAATGCATTTAAACTGATAAACTTATCAAAAATATTTTTTCTGCCTGGTTCGTACAAGTCAGGGAGCTGTTACACCAAATGGTGTCCTACAGATTAAGGTTTATGATACTAGCCCTATTTGAAAGACATATAATGAAGAAGAGTTGAGAAGAGAGTGGTAGATAATGGAGGAAACGTTGGTGTGCAGAGCTCTGGGTGTGTGCATGTTGGAGGCAGGTGGACGTGAAGACAAGAACTGAAGATGAGCCGGCAGCTAGCCTAAGCAACTGGTAAATAAGATAGAACCACTGTGAAACGTTTGTCTTCTACTATCTTTCCTTTATATGATTTCCTGTGTTTTTCCCCCACAAAAAGGTAAGCCAAAGCAGGGGCTGTTAACTCAAAAAATTATTTATCAGGGTAAGGCCTTATCCTACCACACAAATGTCAACTGGAATCATATGAAAAAAAAATTTACTTTGGCTGGCTTGTATTGTGCTTTGGGTTCGACTGAAAACCATTAGCGTTTATTCCCAACTCCCCCCACTGCTCTAAATCACTGAGCCAAATACTGGCTTCATTTCGTTGCAGTCATATTAGCTCTGGGCATGAGGGGCTCAGTGACGCTCGGAAAGGGAAGCTAAATGCTGCAGCCAACATCTGCCTGAGCTTAGTTTTAAAGCGCTCACCTCGATTCACTGCATTAATAATTTTTAGATGGGATCTTTCTTAAAACCAAAGTTATTTATTTAGGGAATCATCTTCCTACATTTCTTGATATATTTGTTGGTTAATATTTAACCAAAGTACAACATGACCAAAACACTAGAGAAATAAAGATATGCTACAGATATAACAACATAATTATGGCATTCATGTGTAAAAACCAATACTAAAGAGTCTTCAGTTTTCTAAATGATTCTTTTAGCTCGAGTTCATTTCTGGGCTCTGTTCTGTGCTGGCGTGGAAGGTGTTCAGTCTGTTTTTGAAAGTGCGGTTACCGATCAGGTCGTCAACTATCAAGGGCTGGGAACCTTTTCCTAAGCCCTCTGCTAAGGTTCTGTTTCGTGTTCTTCTCCTTGGGGCCGACTGTGTCCTCGTGGCAGAGTATGGGCTTGATTACATGTGTGACCTCTGATTTCTGTGAGGGCTAGTACCCTGGATGCCCCCTGCCGTGACTGGCAGGTGAGGGCAGCCTTTGAGAGGACTGGTGAGGGAGGTATGGTCATATGTGCTCTAACGTCATGACAAATCTCCACTGTCGACACGTGTGCACTGGGTGGATTGACTGAGGGGCTCGTTGGGTAAAGGGACTCCTTGAAGACTCCCATACATCTCTTCCATTGGAGCCACCTTTAGACGTCCACAGTGTGCCCTTGTAAGATGACCTGGAAACCACGTTACAGTTCAAAGAGGAAGAAAGGCAGAGAGAATAATGGTGGGGATGGTGATACTATCAGAATCACTTCTACAGCTTCTAAAAATAGCATATTGATCTTTTCCAAATCCCTCATCTGCAATGGAAAAATCCACTGTCTTCCTTCATTGACAGTCACTGCCTTGGTGAGAATATCAGTGAGGGTCTACTTAGGGAAAGAGAAAGCACACTAGGAATGTAAGTGGAAGGGATGCGTTACAGGAACTTGTCACAGTCACACAGGTGTCAGAAGGCCCGAGAGCAAAACTGGAAGTCTAGGGAAGCCAGAGAAGAGTAGTTGCAGGAAGCGGTTCCCACCCCGGGCTGGGAGGACAAGAGTGAGAAGGAGTGTGTGGGGGCGGGCGCTTGGGCCTCTGTGGAGCAGATGTCCCGCTGCTGGGGCCGTGGCCAATAAGGAGGCGGTGCACTGGGTCCTGTGAAGGCCTAGGTGGCATGGGCCAGTGAGTGAGGGAGCACAGATGACTGGTCCTCTGGTCCCTCTGACGGTGCAAGGTGAGGTTGCTGTCAGAATGACACTGACAGCAACTGGGAAAGAAGGACGAAATCCCTCTCCCCCTTTCCCACATTCCACTTTCCTCTGGGAGATCCTCCATGTTTGGTCTCCCCCTGGTGGAACTGGACGAGAGGCCAGCTAGCACGGGCCCCGGGGCATTGTGGCTTACAGAGTCCCAGCTCCAGGGTCACGGCCAGGTGGGTAGGTCGGTCGGTAGTAGGTAAGGGCCAGTCACGGTGATCCTCTGTCACCAGCAGGAGTGGGCCTTTGTCCTTTCCTCTGCTCCGTGCTTTGCCTTGCTTCCTTCTATCCTGGCCGGGAAGAACTCCGCAGCCTGGCCTGGCCCTTGCTTGGCCTTCCAGAAGGATGTTGCACAAACTGAAGATGAGGAGGCTTTGGTTCCTAGCTGCACAGCCTCAGTATTTCGTCCGCTCTGGCCCGTCTACAGGACCTGCTGCTGCCATGCACGTTACATTGAAGGGAACAATAGAATTTTGATTGGACTTGAAAATCTACCATTAATTTGAACAAGAGTCAAGGATATTGAAGCTTGAGAGAGACAAGGAATTAAAACTGAACACATCAGAAAAGTTCAACGGAAGCAGTAGATGAATGCATCTCCCTCATAATCCCTTAGAAAATACTTGGCTGTTTACAAGTCAAAACACTCTTATTCTGATGAATTTGATAGGGCTTAATAAGGTCTTAAAATCATCCTGGTTCACTTTTAAATGAACCAGCAAGCTGTAAGGTTCCCTTTGATCCATGTATGCAAATTGATCTTTGAGGCTGATGCAGGTGACAATGGAATTTTCCAACTGCGCAGCAATATATGCTTAATTATACATGGTATTGTTAGAGACAGCCATTTTTCATGGAGTTATGAACGTTTCATAACTTTGGCAAAGTCGTTTACCGAGAGCAGTACTGAGACGGCAGCACTGATACTCGAAGTAACAACTCTAACCATCAGTGACTGGGCTCAGTGATAGGGCTTTTAAGTTTGTGATAAATAACTGCTTATGTCTAAGGGCATGTGCTTTATTAAAAACATTTCCTATTTGTCAGTGATAATTTTTGATAAGATCAGCTGACTCTGTGGCTGATGGCCTCCTGTACCTTCCAGCAATTAGCATGCTTTGCTTTAGGAAGTACCTGGGGAAAGAATGAATGAAAAAAGTAGAGAAAAAGTTTATAGGGAGAAGGAGAAATATTTGGGTTACTTATGTGTTCAAATGGTTGTTTGTGAAGTGGTGGAGCTGATTAACAAACGCTTTTTTGTGTCCGCATCTCACAGAGTTTTGATTTCATATCAAGGAAATTAGAACCAACAGCTAGATGAGATCACTCCATGCTTTACTTTTGTGTGTTAGGTTTATGCCCTGGGTTCCCTCAATCTATTTTTGAAATTTCTCCTCCTCTTTTCTTAGTCCCCGCCTTGGGTACATCTGTTTCTTCAGTCTCCTCTTGAATCCCCAAAGATTGTCACTTATCTGGTGAGCTGGCAAGCATCGTGCTCCCCCCCCCTTTTGATTAGATTTTCTCAGAAAAATGGAAACAGTGGTGGCATATGGTTTGGGGTCAGGTTATTTCTCCATCGGCTTTAAATTGTCTCGGTACTACAGATTTCCTTGTAGATAAATTAGGCACTTCTGAAAACAGGATGAGGTCTTTGAGACCTACAGCTATGCTTAATTATAATACCTTATATTTGCATAATGTTCTAAAGTGCATTGTCTCCTTATAAAGACTCTTACCTCGTTATATTTTAATTGTATTGTTCACAGGTCTGTCACTCTTAATAGAAAGTGAGCTCCTGGATGGCCAGAAATATATTATTTCTCATCTGGCAGGCCCAGTGCCTCGCATATAATTAGTGCTTTAATAACCATTTGTTGAATATGCGATAAATCTTGCACTAGTTTTACTCACAATATTATCATGAAGAATAGACGAATCTTCAAATGGAAAAACCCTGATCGCTGAGCCTGGTGGCTCTCAGGAAATGTCTTTGAATTAAGTAACACCTTTGTGATGCAAACAGGACACTTAAAGGGTGGAGCCCTGGAATGCAGATCTTCGGCTTCTTAAAGGCAGGCTTTTTCCTTCCTACTCTCAGATTCTCAACAGGGACGCATTGCCAAATGGGCGGAGAAGGGCTATTGGACTGGTTCTCTAAATGAATTCAGTCATTCACTTGAACGTTTCTCTCAGAGGAGGCCATCTTGATAATGCATGACAATACACAGGGAGCAGTGGTGAAAGGAGTTCAAAATAACGGATAATCCCTCCAAGCGCTTATTCCTCCAGAAATGCAAAATGCCATGAGGGGTAGCAGACTTACTTCATTATTAAATTTTGGTTACCGTTCTAACAGGCTACAGTGGAGTTCATGGGGGTAGAAGCATAATCTTCAGGTTTTGAGTGTAAATTCCAGGAAGCCAGCTTCTGTGATGATTAGAACTGTATCCCCGGTGCCTGGCACAGTACCTGGAATATGGTAGGTGCTGTTGTAGACTGCGTTAATGGGCCCAATCTCCATTCCTCCTGTATCCATATCCTTTGCCGTCTGACTTTGCAGTTTGTCCCATTAAAGAGGCAGAATCTATTTTTTCTGCCTCTTGGCTTTGAGATTGGCTATATGACTTGCTTTAGCCAATGGAATATCAAGTGGCCAAATGCTTGGACAGCGGACCAAAAGTTTGGAAAGCACTTGAAAATGAGGCTTATCTTCTCATACCTCTTCTATTGCCATGAGAGGTACCTGCCTAGGCTCCCTCTCCAGCCCCAGGAAGAGGATGAGAGACATATGGAGCACAGCTGTACCCCCCACAGCTAAGCCCAGGCCAAATAAGTCTACCCACTGTGGAGACCCGTGGAGGTGCTCCTGGGACCCAGCCTGAATCATCTGCCCTTCAACTAACACATAGATTTGGGAGAGCATAGTCACTGTTGTTTAAACATTTAATTCGACATGGTTTTTGTAGTATTTTTGTGGCAACGACTAACTGATTCAGATGCTTAATGAATACTTGCTGAAAGAATGGAGGCATAGGGGCGCCTGGGTGGCACAGCGGTTAAGCATCTGCCTTCGGCTCAGGGCGTGATCCCGGCGATCTGGGATCGAGCCCCACATCAGGTTCTTCTGCTATGGGCCTGCTTCTTCCTCTCCCACTCCCCCTGCCTGTGTTCCCTCTCTCGCTGGCTGTCTCTGTCTCTGTCAAATAAATAAAATCTTAAAAAAAAAAAAAAAGAATGGAGGTATAAACGGTGTTGCATGGCAAACTCTTCTCAGGTGCCTATTTCTTTTTCTAGCATCACTTTTCTGAAGAATCTGTCAGGCAAAGAAACCTGGAAGAAGATGCAGGGAGCCGTTAGTTAGGAGACTCAGGTTTAACAGTGGCTCTGTCAACCGTCAGTGGCTTCAGTGAGACAGATCTATAAAGTGAGGATAATTGTACCAAATACATATCCTGGTAATTTCACAGGAAAGGGGTGAAGATGAAAAGCGCTGGTGGACTTTGCAAAAGCTCAAAGTCCTCTGCTAATGCTATTACCAGCTTTTACCGTAATGACCGATAGGTCTGACCTCATCAGACAATGAGATATTTCACAAAAGCCTGTTTTTTTTCAGGACATCTCAGTTTCTGTGTGTAAATGCCTTTACATTTGTTTTTACTTTTCTGTAGCATTCATCAACATAGGTTTTTGATATAATCATTACTGCCTCTTAAAGACTCAGGCTTGTCATTACGAGCAGCAATAGTTTGTTACTTCATCAACTCAGCTGTAAGAGAAGGAGGAGTCTAGCTGACCACCAGTGACCTCTAGTATCCTTTCTGCTTCTCATATTGGTCCTTTATTGTGCTGCCGTGAAGCTATGTCTTCAGCGGCTATTGGGAGGTGGAGGACTCACAGGATCCATTCACAGACGGTCCCCCCCTCACCCAGCTGCTCCACCTGAATGCTTCCCCCTGCAGTGTTGGTCTCACCTTCCTCACCCGGGTAGATGTTCTTTAGCTATGGTGGGTGTGTTCTGTATCTAATCCAGTGCTGTCTTTCACGCACGTGGTCATCTGGAGGAGACCAGTAGTCTCTCCACGTATTTATATTATTATTAAGTTCATAGCTTTGGAGTCATGTTTGCTGCACTAAAGTCCCTTAATTTGGGGGTCCCCTGGGTTACAACTGGCTGAGGCTGCTGCAAGTTGGACCTCTGGTTAGGTGAGGTTTTCCTGAATTGTTGGCCTCCCATCCACAGCTGTGCTTTAGTATAGTCTTGAGCGTGGACCCAAATCATTCATCTCCCTTCACTCCACGTTGCTTTACATGCTTTGTAGGGGAAACAGAGCCAACTTTGCAGACACCTAGTTTGTGTCCTCTCTGCCTATCTCCTATTCTGACATCAGGTGGAGAGCACTGTTTTTCATTTCACCTCATGAGGATAAACCTGGACATGTTGACCCTGTTTGAGCCATTTCTGATCTGTGCTCCAACTAAAGTTCTTCCACATGGGTTATGTCACAAGGCAGAGTAGAAAGAATACAGACGCAGGTTCGAATAGATGTGGACTCATATATTGGCTTTGCCACGTGTGAGCTGTTCCATTTTTCCAGCTGTGCCGTGAAAGATCTCCAAGTTGTAGTTTTCCCATCGATAGAATGGGGTTAATCATAGTTTGTCTTTATTGTCCTGTTTTGAGGTTTAAATGAGGTATATGTAAGGAAATTTATCATAGTGACTGGCAGTTGTAAGAATTTACTTAATGTTATCATTAATTTTATTATTAATATATATTCATTGTAGAAATTTGCAAGATATATTAGCAGTACAAAGACAAATTTGAAATAGAACTCTACCACTTACAGAACTATCTATCTATCTATCTATCTATCTATCTATCTATCTATCCATGTAGAGTGTGTGTGTGCGTGTGTGTGTGTATGTGTGTGTGTGTTGGGGGAGGGGTGTGTTTGTCTAGCCCATTCTATGTTGCTCTATAAAATGGTTATTTCCCAAAGAAATTTCTGATTAGAACCTCAAATTGTGGATCTCATTTGGGGTTTCTCAGAACTGATTTTGGAGCAAAGTTTTAACACTTTTTTTTTTTAGCAAGTATCTTCCCAAGGGATTAAAGGGAGGAGAGTTCATAGTGAAATTACATGCAGCAATTAAAAGCTTCATTTCTTACTAATAATTTGGGCCAGTTCAGTGATATTTTCTAAGCATGTGCTAGGTGGATTACAGACAGGCATTTCTCTGTTTATCCTAGACAAAGCGTCATGAGTGAAAATGCTCTAGATTTTGCTTTTTGCAGGGCTGTATGTCCAAAGGTCAGCAATTTTTCTGGATGGATGGTAGGACTGATCTGTACAGAGTAGTTACGTTTTTCAAAAAGGGACTGCTATCTTTCCCTTGGAGGTACCCCACAGATTAGACAGCCAGAAATCACATTCAGTGCTCCAAAATGTCACAGCTTCAGTTGACAAAGAAATCATTTCAGAGTCATGGTGTGAAGTGCAAAGTAGGCTTTTTCCTGGAATTTTGACTAGAACTCACATCTGAGAACAAAAGGCACCAAGTCCTCTGAATTTTAAGTGCAGAGAATTAACAATCCATATGAGCAGCCACCTCCTCCACAGTCTGCCTGCCGAGAGGTGCCATTTCAGCAGGGCAGGCACCAATGCCCGCCTCTCTTTGCTTACTTCCCCTCCATCAGGCAAAATGTGGCTCTAAGATGTGAGGCCATCTTTGGGGGGGGGCGAATAGAGATTCATGGAGTGGTAACCACTACCCCCTGCCCTGCCATGGAGCATTTAATTTGTCTATTCCTTCTACAAGACCGAGGGTAGCAGAACTGCCACAACCTCCCCACTCCAATTCTGAGAGTAAGATCATCTCCCGTACCGAGATTGCTGAGCCCTGGAGCCAGCACAGTGCCTGATGCAACCCATCCCTCTGGGATGATGATTCTGGGGCACAGGGTAATGGTGGGGATGAGAAGTCAGAACTGAGGGGCACAGTGCCAGGTACAGCCAGCATTGTCACCCTTTGGCATGGCAAGAGTGTGGGGCTCGGCTGTGCCTGGGTGGATGCCATGGAAGGTGGTGAGAACATAAACTTTCTTGTTTATGCGCCCCCACCCCCTCCAGAGGGCTGTCACCTCAGTGAAGGAGTCCCATGAGCAAGTCACTACGGGGAAGGCACAGGCATGCGTGAGAAAGAAGCCAACCTCAGTTGGATTTTCACTCTGGGCACTGTTCAGGGGAGACCTCCCCTGGGGTCCTCTGAAGAACCAATGTGCTTTCTCTCTTCAGAGAGCCAGCATTTTACATTCCTGACTCACAGAGGGAACTCAGGGCAGTCAGGGTTATACAGGATAACAGTGACGCCAACAGAAAAGTGATGGTTACCTCACCTCACCACAGAAGGGAACTGTAATTATAACTGACAAGGCAGAGAGGGAAGGCATGAAAAGGATTCTTCTTTCTTTTTTCCCTCCACCCTACTACCTCAACCCTCAGGAGGGAAGAAGGCAGTGTGTGAGAGAGCAGTTCCCCTTAGTTTGGTCTGATCCCCCCCCAGTTCCAAGTTTCTGGAGCCACTAGTCAGCCTGGATGGGAGGAAGACTGAATCAAATATGAGATTGGAATTTTAAAATAGGGAAGGCTAGTTTTAGACTGTCTTAATAGCAGATTAATATTAAATATTAAATTAAATATATATAAAATTATATAAAAAGATAACATACTATATTTAAAATATAAATAATAGAATGAACTATCACAGTGATTTATTTCCTGACTTGCAACATTCATCGAGCATTTTATCAAATGTCTGCCCTGTTAGGTATTGAGCAAAAATGTTAGGGATTCCAGAATGAATAAATGAATAATGAAAAATAGAAATAAATGAATAAAACAGGTGGATGCAGACCAGTTATAGCAGAGATTGCTGGCTGTTTACCAAATTATTTTTCTATTTCTTCTAGAGCACATAGCTTGATTACATTTCCCATCTTCCCTTGCAGTTAAGTTTGTTCATGTGACTAGTTCTCACCAATGGAGTGTGAGTAGAAGATACTTGTTACTTCCTCCCTTAGGCAGCTCCAACATACTCTCTTTCCTTGTCAGCTGGGGGCAGAAAACTACAAAGTTCTGGGGATTCCAGAGCCACAGATAAAAGGAGTTGAATTTCTGAATTGCCACGTGGGAGAGGAGCCACCAACTGACCAAGAAACATACTTTGGACTATTTTGTGAGCAAGAAGTAAACTTCTATTGTGTTTGAACTGTTATGTGTCCAGGGGACTGTTTATGACAGCAGTTTAAATACCCTAGTTCAAATACCACTGCAATATGATTTTTCCCTTTACTGATCGGAATTTTGTTTCTTTTTTGATTTGCGGATAACACTCGTGTTGATTTCTTCTTCTCTTTTCCACCTTTCTTTTTGTGGCTGGAAATAAAGTTACTGTGAGATTCTGTGGAAATATTATAACAGAAAATAATTATATTTAAGTGAAATTATTTGAATTGGGTTCTGGATAGATCATTATTCCTTTTTTTCTCTAGCTAAACTTTCTCAAGGCAAGATAGTATTATTGGTAGCCAGAAATCTCCATGATTAGTAACAGAGACCACTGTAAAGCCAAGACTGACGTTGGCAGGGCTGCCTAATCATGGGTCCTGGGTTTGATGGCCAGCACTTCTCCCTGTTCTTCCTTTTAGTGCTAAGAAAGCCCTGGAAGTATGTTCTCCTGGTCTCAGGAGAGAAAACCTTTGTGGAATAAAGTGGGAGAAAATGGGGAGAAACTTACTTTGCCCAGGAAGGAAGTCTCCAGCAATGGAGAGATAATCTTAAGGAGCTTGAAGGGAGTTCATCTATGTTTAAAGATTTTCACCTGGCCTCCCTGATAATAAAATGAATGTAAACAAAGTAGATGAGAATTTTTCAGTTGAAGAATGGGTAATTTTTCAAGATAGGAACTTTAAAATTGAGCCACTAAATAATGATGTGTGTATGTGTACACACACACATATATAAGGTTCATACATTCTGTTGATCGTTGCTAGACCTCTTATGTAAAGATCCACTCTGGGTGGTGTTTAGTATGAGTCTGTATAGAATTTCTCAAGAACCCAAAAAATACCTGCTGGGAAAATTTGTACTATGCTAAAATATATTTCATGAGAGAAGTTCTTAAGAGGAAATTGCAAAAGAAATTAGAATACCCAAAGACTTTAAGAGAAAGGAAATTTCATAAATAGAGATACTGCACAATCTTTTCCTCTTGGCTCCTTAGTTCCGATTGGCATTTCCCATTGCTTTCCCACTCTGTCAGTGATTTATTTGAGGCTGAGGGCAGATGCCGGGATGATTTGTGAGGCCTACCTAATGCCACGGTGATAGGGATCAATGATTTGCTCTAAAAAGTAGTAAAATGCATCATCTCTATTGAACAAACAATATTTCTAAAAATATTTTGCTAAGCATAAGAGTAAAACTTGAGATTTACTGTCAGGAAAGAAATATTAGAAAGTTAATTCATCTGCCTCATGACATGATTGGCATTTCTCTCAATCAAACTTTATCTGTCATCCCCATTGAAAGGAAGCAGGTATCTCAAAAAATGTTCATTTCTAAACAGTCTTCTTTGGAGGGGAGAGAATTCTGCTGGAGACAGTACATTTTGCAGTATCACTTCTTGCCAGTATGAAGTTTAGGACAAGAGACAGCTAAGACTGAAATGAACCAAAACCAATTCCGGTATGTAATGATGTAGTAAGGCTAAATGGCTCAAAGAAGTGCTTTATGATTAATAAGTTTTTTACTTTTTCTCTATTTACAAAATGAATTATATGCTCAATGCAAAAAACAAAAACAAAAACAAAAACAAACGACTTGGAAAACCCAAATGAACATAAGTCAGAAAGCAATCACACCACCCAAAGATAGCCTTCTCGTCTGTATTCATGTCATCATTTTTCTATAATTCTGCTTTATTTAAAACATTTGCAGGCTATGGACTTCACAACAGAGGCCAGAAACCTGGAAACTTGATACTACTGGACAAGAAAATGGGGCATATTGAAAATGATAAGAAAAACAAAGGATTCGAAGAAGGAAACGGTGGAAATGTGGTGAGTATATTTTTAGAAAAATAGCAAGTTAAGTTTTTGATGGAAATAATTGCTGCCTTTGCTCTTCTGGTAAAATGCATCCATATTTTACGAGTAAAATTATAATGCATACTAACTACTGCATATAATTAGTGAGTAGGGCTGTGGTAGTCCAGGAAACATTACAAAGTTGGGAAATTACAAATGCCACACATGGAAAACAGAAAGAAATGGATTAGGTAGAGTATTACCAAGTATTATAACTTGATAATGGACATGAAAGCTTTTTGTCAATTCTGATGTGCGCTGCAGATGTTAGTATTATTACTGTTCATTGCTATTATTCTTACTAAATATATGGAGAGGTCGGAAGTCTGTAGGAAAAACTGAAATTATATAGAATTTCCTGATTCGTGGGAAGATCTAATGGCCTGAATATATAGTGTTAGCCAGCAATATTTGAAGGGTGACGGTCATAGAGAAGAGTGATTCAGTTGGGTCCTATGAACCCCAAAGAGTTCAGGATAAAGACGTGGGACAGTTTCCTCTATTAAAAAAATCACTTGTGGTACCTGGGTAGCTCAGTCAGTTAAGTGTCTGACTCTTGATTTCTGCTTAGGTCATGATCTCAGGGTTGTGGGATTGGGTCCCGCGTCGGGCTCTGCACTGGGCGTTGAGCCTGCTTGAGATTCTCTCTCTATCTCTCTCCCTTTTCCTCTGCCCCTACTCCCCCCCCTAAACAAATTCACTTTAGAAAAATAAATGAATTAAATGATAACAAAATGGCATCCTACCTTCATGAGAAAATTTGCCTTAAATTTCAGAATAAGTGCAGGCATTGTATTTTACTTTTGATGTCCCTCTGTGAGAGCCTGGGGAAGGCTTTGGGACCAGATTGAGTTGTTTCCCTTTTTGGAAGAATTTTGTTCTCTCCATGTTGAGCATTTTCCCCAAGTTGCCCTTTTAAAATATTTCTTTCGTGTGTTAGACACATTTCCAGCACCTGAAAAGCAAATACACTATGTTTATGTCATCTGAGAAGCCGCAAGCTTTCTGCTCATCACCCACTGATATAAAAACTACATTATTCATAACAACCCCAATGGCTGAGATTGTAAAAAGCTGAATTGTTTTCTCTTTGAAAATTTAACATTATTATTATTGCAGGGTCTTTATTTTATTCCTCTTTGTAAATCAGGGTAGGATAAGTGTCATAACAAACTATTCAAAAAATCTCGGTGGTTTAGTACAATGAGAGTTTATTTCTCACTGATGTCACATTCTAACTCAGGTAGGGGGTGTAGGTGACTCTGTTTCACTCAATCATTCAGGGAACCAGTCCCCTTCTATCTTGTGGTAGAGATCACTTCCACCCACATTTTGTTGGCTAGAACTCAATGACAGGGCCCCTCCTGTCTGTAATCTAGCTATATGCCCAAGAGGAAGAGAAATGATATATTGTGAATGCATAGAAGTCTCTGTAGCACCTCAAAAAATTGTAATAATATGCAATAAAAAGTCTAAAATCTAGGTTACTTCTAAAAATAGAAAGTCAACATTAAAATCAGAAGAATGGTTATATGGTAAGAATTTTGGCTTTGAGGTATCCCCCCAGTATACACCTGTGTATCTCAAGCTGGTTTTAGGGAAGCTATCTCAGTTGCTGGGCTGTTGGAGAATTGGCTCATAATCAGATATCATTAAAGGACAGGATGTGGGGCAGTGATCTCTGACCTGGGTTCCTGACCCCTGAAAATTCTCAAAGTGGATCCATGAATCCATATGCAAAAACTCATTTTCTTTTTTTAAAAAGATTTTATTTACTTATTTGAGAGACAGAGAGAGAATGAGCCAGGGGGAGGGGCAGAGGGAGAGGGAGAAGCAGACTTCCCGGTGAGCAGGGAGCCCAACACAGGGCTCAATCCCAGGACCCCAAGATCATGGCCTGAGCCGAAGGCAGACTCTTAACTGACTGAGCCACCCAGGCACCCCATCAAAATCCCATTTTCTAAATCAACCACTGAACGGGGGCAGGAGACATTATGTAATGCCCAAAAAGAGTTTTGCTGTTCTTCACTACTGGTACAATTCTAAGAACTGAGTTGTATTTCTTGGAGCCTGTTTGAGGGCTTATAATAAACTGCGGGTTGTCCAGGGAAGAGTGACTAGGAGAGTGAGGGCATTTCAAATGACATTATTCCTTCAACATTGTTGAGGGCCTACCATGTGCCATCACTATGGTGCTAGAGATAGGAGGAGAACAAAAGAACCGGTGTTTCTGCCTTCATGGAACTTAGTAATGGTAATAATGAACAAGAAAACAAATGTATGAGCATGTTAAATTTAACTAGTGTATATCCTGAAAAAAATAAATTGACATGTTAGGGAGTGTCTAGTAGGGATGGAGTGTCATCAGACAGAGTAAGTCAGGGAAGGTCTTTCTGAGGAGGTGGGATATTCTAGTGAAGATCTGAATGGTGAGAAGGATCCAGCCCTGCGGGGAAGAACATTCCAGTAAAAACCCCAAGGTGGGAAGGACTTTGGTGTGTTCAAGAAACAAAAAGGCCAGTGTGGCTTAAGCGCCTGCGCAGAGCAGGGGTTCGGGGGGGGGGGGGCGTTCAGATCATGGTGTTTGAATTTTGCTCTCAGAGCTTTGAGAAGCCAGCAGAGAGTTTTAAGGAGGAAAATGACATGGCCAGGTTGATATGATTAAAGTGGCATCCTGGCTGCTGTGTGGTACATGGAATGTAGGGACACAAGCGTGGAACCAGAGAGGCCAGTTCTGGGCTGCTAGCCCCCAGGGGAATGATGCTACTGCTTGTAGAAACTGGCAGGGGTAAGAAGGTCAAAAAGGGTGATGGATCTTTGATCGAGGTTGTATACCCTAGCAGGGTGTTGTTAGAGAAGAGGAATCTAGATTATTCCTAGGTTTTTGGTATGAACTGTTGGGTGGAAATCTTTGTGGAATGCCGAGGGAGGATTCAAGGTTGGATGGGGGTTGATCCAGGTGAGCTTTCGGGTTCTTTAAAACTTAAAGGCCAGTGATTTGATTCGAGACAAAACAGGAACTGGGTGGGGTGCCAACCCAGTTGGCCTGTGGCGATCTTGCTCCTGGAGGATCTGTGCCATGAAGCCTTAAGCACAGGCTCCCGCAGGTACTGTGGTGGGCTCTGCAGCTTCAGCCCTGGTTTTTGGGAGGCTGCACTATCCGCTGCATTAGAATAGAAAGCCGCTGTTTTGTAGATTGGAATACAACTTCCACCTTACCCTCCTTTCCTGAGTCACAAGGCTAACTGCCATTCTTTTTCCTTAGTTAAAAAAAAAGCTTAATATTACTATGAGAAGTTACATTCTGGCTAAAATACATTCTCAGCTTCCCTTATGGTTAGGAGTGGTCAATGACATGTAGGCCAAATATGCTGGATGGGACCTATGGGAAGACGGTGTAAGAGGCACAGGTCTGCTTGGAACACAGGTGTGATGGTTGGCACTAAAGCAACTGCACTGGCCTAAAGATGCTTGAAAATGGCAGTCAGGGGCGCCTGGGTGGCTCAGTCGTTAAGCGTCTGCCTTCGTCTCAGGGCGTGATCCCGGAGTTCTGGCATAGAGACCCATGTCAGGCTCTTCCGCTGGGAGCCTGCTTCTTCCTCTCCCACTCCCCCTGCTTGTGTTCCCTCTCTCGCTGGCTGTCTCTCTGTCAAATAAATAAATAAAATCTTAAAAAAAAAAAAAAGAAAGCCTGCTTCTCCCTGTCCCTCTGCCTGCTGCTCCCCGTTGTGCGCTCGCTCTCTGTGTCAAATAAATAAATAAAATCTTAAAAAAGAAAGAAAGAAAGGGAGGGAGGGAGGGAGGGGAGAAAATGACAGCCAGGAACTCAGGAAGGTGAGGCAGAAAGGTACAAGGGGCCCAAGTCCCAGATGACAACATGGAGACATCCTATGTCTCTGAAGTGCCTATCCTCATGCTTCTTTTATGCAAAAGAAGAAGCTCTTATCTTATTGAAACCACTGATATTTTACTTTCTAGTAGGCAAATATAATTCCTAGTTGGTATACTTCTCCTCCCCAGCTGAAACTACTTTTCAAAGCAGCGTCTCCTAATTTCTGTGAGCTGCTCTGTGCGAGTTTCCTTGGACAAAGAACTTTGGTAAATGCTGCGTGCTCTGTCCTCACTAAGGCCTTCCTTTACCACCCTCTTTAAAAATACATCCCCTGACCTGTACTCCTCATTTCTCACTTCCTGCTTTATTTTTCTCCATGTCACTTAGCAGTGTCTAACATAGTATATGATTTCTGTATTTTATCTGTTGTGTATCTCTTGCACTTCTCCCCACAATTCTAAAGTAAGCTCTGTGAATTTTTTCTGTTTCGTTCCCTGCTGTATCCTTTGATCTTCTGATTCCTCCTAAACAATTCAGTTTGTAGAGGAATGAACAGGGAGACCAACAGTGACTGACACTTCTACTCTCCTTTAGCCTATCATTCTCTCTTTCTCTCTCTTTCCTTCTCTCTCTCACAGACACACACACACACACACACACACACACACACACACACACACACATTATACATGTACATTGTTATTATAAGTTGGCTTCCAGTCTCTTTGGCCTGTGTCTTACTGAATTAAAAACACACCTTAGAAATAAAGGTCAAACACTAATTGGCGAGGAGGAGAAAGGACAAAGTTCCTAATATTCCCCTGTCTCTTGTCATGCTGAAGCTTTTTGTGCAATGTGAACTTGTTGGGAAGCAGTCCCCATTTTCCAGCACCAGGCGGTATTGATGACCTTCTTGGATTGTCTTGGTTGAGGTTACATGAGAGGGGACAAAGGCTCCGTCCGGCATTCTCTGCCAGAAGGGAGCTGGCAGGAAGTGGCACTATCTTGGGTGCATGAAGAAGCTTGCAAGGATCTAGCCACTCATGTCCCCTGCCCCTGGTTCCACATTAGTTGGCCTGGATGCATTTGCAAGTGCCCAGACTCACTCTCTATTACTCTTTTGCTGCTCTATGGCATGAAAAAACAAGAATGAAGGTTTGCTCGATGATATAGGAGGCACCGCAGGGATGACAGATGATCCTGGCTGGGACATTACATGTCCAGCTGTAGGGCAAGGAAGACCTGCTTTCCTGGTCTGGGCACATTTAAGGGCACATTTAAGGGGCCACAGGGCCCCGGGTGGTCAGGTCACTGCAGAACTTCCCCTGTTTGTTGGTGAGGCAGAATGGTCATCCAAAGGCAGGGTCTGGATCTAGTCTGGGGTCCAAGGCTTCTTGTTCTGCCTCTGCATTCTTCATCCCTCCTTATGGGAAATCTGCCGGCCTGCTCTTGCCGGTGTCTTTGCTCTTCCTTCCTGGGACTTAAGTTCTGCAATTGTAAATGGGAGATGAAAAGATCTGAGTTCTGCTTGCTCCACAGCAGTTTGGGGCAAGTGAATAAAACAAAAAGCTCAGATTAATCTCTTTCAATGGTATATTGCTGCTTAACACAGTATCCTCAGAAGTAGTGGCTTAAAACAAAGCAACTTACTCTTTCTCATGGCCTCCTGTGAGTATAAAATGAGATAAGGTATGCACAGCCCCAAGCACAGTACCAGGCACAGAGCTGGCACTCAGTCATTGTTGTCCCTTATAATGTAGAGAATGACCTTGCCTGTGAAAATATCCTGAGGCTAGGCATCATTTTGAAATTGCCTATTAGAGCTGCACCAGAGAGCTTTGGGATTGCCCGGTATTAGGGTTGCCCCCAAAATGTGTGGGGGCACCTGACAAATATTTTGTGTGTGGCCTGTTTGTATGTAAACAATTCAATAAAAGTATTATAACCATTCATGATGCATGTGAGGTATAGCATTTTAATGATGAAGATTTACAGTAGTGGATGAGTAGAAATGTGCTGTTTACATACTTGTTTATTGTCAGATCGCTACACGTGAAGGTTCTTTGTTGTGTCCAGCCATCATCTCTTCTCCTTGTTCAGATCTCGGTACCACCTAATTAGCGTTCTTCATTGTCAAGTATACCATTCCTGGCTAATGTCACCTAGCACCCCTTGCTTCCTTCATGAGAGAGAGATGGACTCACAATACCATGGCTCTTTGGAGCCTGTTTATATTGGGACAACCTAGATCTTCTTGCCCTACATTTCCCTGGAACCCTTTATTTAATGCTGGTTATTTCATTACCCGTGATACTGCCTCCGCCGTCACGCCACCACGAAGACGGGCTGCCATGGATTTTCCCAGGGCTTGTTTCCCATCCTTTGTTGATGCTGGACAAAGTATACAGGAAAGTGTGAATGATAAGTCATTTTAGGGTCATGTTAAATTTGCCTCTCAGAATTTTGCAGTGTTCATGCACAAAGACACATCTTCCAACCACGTGTCCTCTCAAAGTCCTTAGGCCAGAATCAGTGCATTTCTGTATGTTGGTCAGCAGCGTACTGGGTGTCATTGGTGGTGGTGGGAAGGGTAAAGTGTGCTGGCTGCTACCCCTGGAAACCAGAGGTGGAGCAGGGATAGGTGAGTTGATGCCCGCACCCACACCTGTGGCCCAAATCTCTTTCTGCTTTACTGGTAATTTTCCCTCTGCCTGTGAATACGCTTCTTGGCCAGAAACAGGAAGGTTTGGTATCAGTCATAGCATTGACTTGGGATGCTACTAACGTGTAGTGAGAGGGTTGGGGGGAATGGTTTAAGGAACTTAAGTGAAGGGGTGTGGTTTTAATCGGCACTGTGTTAGCTATTCGACGAGGTTACTGCTTTGTCCAGGACTCTGGTGTTAGCTTCCTAGAAGGGGTCTCCATGGCTGAGCATGCAGGAACACAATAGTAGAACTCCAACGTGTATTTACTTTTGGTTTAAACAAAAGGAAAAAAAGAGAAGAAATAAACTAAGCTTTTCTAATATTTAGTGTCGCCAGATAAAATACAGGATACTTACTTAAATTTGAGTTTCAGATAAACAGCAATTTTGAAGTATAAGTATGCCTCATTGGCATAAAGTAGTATTTGTCATGTATTTGAAATTCGAATTTAATTAGGCATCCAGTACTTTTATTTTCACAATATGGTGACTGTGCTGGTATTTAATATCCAGATGGACACCGATGCCTGCTCTCAGTCTCTGTTACTTGGTCTCCTATCATATATCCTGAGGAAGAAGAGGTATTGACAGTGGTCCCATGGCTCACGTATGGGTTTTCAGGGAGTTGCCACTTACTAAAGTTTACATGCACCTGGTTAAGAGCTTATAAATGTTATCTATTTTTAAAACATATTATTATTATAGATGTAAAGTTTTAAAGATTAGATTTTTTTATAGCAGGTATTACCAGGTTCTTAAATGACCCTTACTTCTTCCATTTGGATTTATGTATTTTCGTAAGCTCTCTTTCTCTCTCTCTCTCTGAGCTGACATAACTTTAAAAACCAAGAATCAGCATTAGTGGAATTTACCACAACTTTTGAACAAAACTAAAGTAAGAAAAGAAAAGAATGTTTGATCATATTGCTCTCAAAAATCTCATATTTTGCCAGTGAGAGCAAGAGTGACTCTGTTCCTCTAATAAATGGAACAAAATTCAGCATTATTTCAAAAATACTGCATTTTCATTTTTAATGTTTTTAATATTTTAGTTTGGGGAGCATGTTTTATAATGTGATAATATATTAGTGTAATAGAACATGTATGTGCTTTATAAGTAAATGTACATATATTCAAGGATATGCAGAAGTCTCTCGTATGGGTAGGATGCTTGTTTGATCCACATAGCTGGGAGGCCCCTCACTTAAAGTTTTGTTTTATAAGCAGGAGTTTCTCTTTGGTGGAAGCAACTACTAGCTTTAAGAAAAATTGCTTGTTCTTAAGTTGTAATCAGTAACATTCTTGTGGTTGAACAGATTGCAAAATTTCACCAGATTTATACTTAGATGCCTATAAGAGAGAAATTTGGAAGCTCTTTAACATCTATGTAAAAACTCCAAAAGAGTAGCCACACTTCTTGAGAGAGTAGCTCGGAACCCTTTGTTACAGATACCTGGAAGTTTACAAAAAGACCTCATTCCTTAGTTCCTGGCGGCCTCAGATTCACGGGGAACTTGCCAAGTACGTCATGCCTCCATATGCGCAAGCGGGTTTGGTCATAGGGTGCAAACTTTCAGTCATAAAATGAATGTGTCCTAGGGGTCTCATGTATAGCAGCATGGGGACTATAGCTAACAGTACTATATTATATACTTGACAGTTGGTAAGAGAGAGCTCAAATGTTCTCACCACCACAAAAAAACCCTAATTATGCGAGGTGATAGAGGTGTTAGCTAACCTTACTGTGGTAATCAGTTTGCAATATGTGTATCACATCTTCACACTGTATGCTTTAAACTTACAAATGTTGTATACCAGTAATATCTCAATAAAGCCG
Organism: Ursus americanus; assembly: GCF_024610735.1. NCBI lineage: Eukaryota > Metazoa > Chordata > Mammalia > Carnivora > Ursidae > Ursus > Ursus americanus. Next base: position 103,991,884 of record NC_142164.1, read on the forward strand.
GGAAAAAAACAGGCAGGGGATGGCACATGTCGGTAGGGGATGAAAACCGAGTCCTTTTCTAGAAAACCTCCATAGGGACAGTAGCATCCTGCGCTCCTGGGTTTTCTTTGGAGTGAGAGTTTTTCTCTGGAGGACACAGCCCGACCAGGCAGCCGTGGAAGCAGGTGGTCCCAGCTGCTGTATTCATTGCTCTCGAGATCAGCGGTGGGCATCCATGGGAGGGTGACATGGCTGACTCCGGCGCCCAGGATGACAGGCCAATGCTCCTCACAGCCAGATTCCCCAGCAGGCTTCAGGGCTGGAGCAGCAGTGCCCTCGCAACTGCAGTATGAGAGAGGCCGCACAGCACGGGGTGGCAGGAGGCTTTTGGCAGCCTCCCGGGATGTCTGCAAATACCTTTCACTTATGCAGTTTGGCAGTGCAGTGGTGCATGGAGACAGCATCCTGGCTCTGCTTGGGAAATATTGGCCTTGGAAGCAGACTTCTCAGGTTGAAATCTTGAGACTGAGGCTTCAAACAGTGCGGGAAGGGCCATGGCATTTCCAGAAACCCTTGTCTTCTGCTGGCCAACAGATGGTGGCTCTAAATCTGCAGTGCAGTCAGGTTAGAAGAGAAGAAAGTATTTAGAGCGCGAGGAGAGCCATTATTTGAATAGTATGGAACATAATGGTTTCTTTGGTAACCAAGCCAAGGAGACACCCACACAAAGTTAGTCTGCATTGGGCTCATTTCTGCTCCCCACCCCACCCCCAATCCAACAAGATTAAAATAGTATAAAGAGAAAAATGAGATGCAGCAGTGTTTCATACCGGAGGGGATTTATTCCCTATGAGAATATATTAATGACCTATGTTTTATCTTCCAGACAAGTGGATATAGTGATTTTTAGCTGTGAAACTCTGTTTTCATGGTCACTCAGATGGGTTTACTCTACTGTCTGCCCAGACTTTAGTGCTTGTATGTAGATAGGACAGTGAGAAACAGGAGACAGGGAAAAACAAGAACCATTTAACCCCTTCCGCATTGCCCACGTTCTTAGAGTTAACCTGGCAAAGGCAGCACATGAAAAGCAAAACAAATGAGTTTGAAAGGAAACCATTTGTTTTTTAAGAACAATGTATCTTCAGTTCTATGAGTAATTTTTCTCCTAGCTGATAAAGTTCCAAACCCCTACTCTGGATGAGGGTTTAAAAGTGTCACATAACCAGATTCACATGCAAAACATCAACAGGAAAGGTCCCTCCAAGATTTATTGTTCTGTCCAGTGGAATTTTTTTTTCTTTTTGGTGATGGAAATGCTCTGTATCTTCACTATCCACTGGCCATGTGAGGCTATTTAATTCAGTTCTCAGTTTCAATTAAATGCCTATAGGTAGCTAGTGGCTACTGGATGGGAGAGTGCTGTTACAAGTTCAGAAAGAAAGGTTGATTTTCATCCCTGAGAAATCGTCAAATAGCAATTTGTCTTAAATGTTTCACTTTACCATTTTTTTCTGGTGTCAGCCTTGCTCATCTGCATGTCACCCCATGGGTTACCTAAAGCAATGTTTTACCTAACAGTTCTAATAATAGTGTATCCAAGGAGCCCCAGGCACTCCACAAACATCATCTCATTAATTCCTCCAAACTCCCAATGGGACAGGTAGGGAGTACAGATAATTATGTTTAATTTTATAAAAGAGAAAAACAAACACTAGTCTAAAATGTAAATTATTAGCAGCAAAGGCCCTTCTGGAATCCCACTCTTCTTTTGCTTTCTTTGTACTTCATAGGAAGACCTCAGTGTTTTCTCGTGTCAGGAAAAAACATTCTTCAAACATGTTACGTTTGAATAAAAGAAGCACCACGTGCAGTTATAGATATGATATTGTTTGACTAGCATTGGGTAAAAGCAGCTAAATATCTATTTCCTTCTCATTTCCACTGGAAGACTTTGAACTGGACTGGACTTCAAAGTAACCAAGATGATTAGAATATGCGATATGACTAGAGTAGCAAGCCATCTTCAACTTTTGTTTGCCTTCCTTCATGCTTCTTGCAGGGATATAACATACTGTTATTTAGAAAATATATTTATTTATACATGGTTCTTATGCGAGTGACATGGAAGCATAGTGATAGGCTAACCAAAGACTTATAGGAACTGAAGAGCTCCATGAAACCCTTTATTCATACTCTGGATATTTGTGAAACCCTTACTATGAGATGACAAGTGTGCTTGGGACTGTGTACACACAGTCAGCAAAATCAGACAAAATTCCAGCCTTTATGTCTAAGGACCTGACAGGTATTAATCAAATAGTCAAGATGATATATGTACAAGTGCAATGGAGAAGAGGTACCTGAGCTTGTAATAGGGAGAGTTAAGGCAGTCAGGGAGATGAGGGATGGCTTGTCTCAAACAGGGGCCAAGAACTAGAAAATAAGAAACAATCAACTAGGTGAAGGGTGGGATGAATAGACCATTCTAGTTAGAAGGACCAACACATGCAAAGGCCCTGAGGTAACAAGGACTGTGGTGAATGTGAGAGACAGAGAGAAGGCTGTTGTTGGGGAAACACACAGGGAGAAAGTGAGTGGGATGCAAGATAGGGTTGGAGAGGTTGGCAGAAGCTAGACCAGACAGCACCTGCAGGCTACTTTAAGGAGCTATATCTCTACCTTACAAGCAGTGGGTGACATTGAAGGTTTCGAGGGGTTTTTGTTTTTTTGTTTTTTGTGGGTTTTTTTTTGTGGGGTGTATGTGGCCCATGACAATTATATTTTCAAAAGATCACATTAGTTGACTGTGGCATGTAGAGAACAGTTTGGAAGGTGGTCATATCAAGAGGTGGTATGGAGCTGGTTTAGATTTGCAGAGACTATTCATTCTTTCCATCTGGATTTTTTCTGAGCCAATGAGCAGTCTCAGAACTTGCACTTAACCAAATTCTTCATATATTGCATGTGGTCTTTTGGCCTAATGAGATGTCTTTTCTTTTCTGATAGAGCTAATCACAGCAGTGGTGGGTGGGGAAGTAGGGAGGTTCTGGCCTACAGTGTTGCAGGAATACCTTCTGTGACTGATGATTTTAGCATCTTAGTCTTTTCTTTTTCCTTCTTTGTTGCTAGTTTTCTTCAGAAAAGGTAAATACCATTATTTCCCTTTTCACTTTGATGTCTTGAATCTTTCAACATTTGCTGACTTGAAAGTACTATTTCAAATTCCTGTCCTACAGTGTTTTTGTCTTATTGTGTTCCAGGCTTTTGAGACCAATTACAAACCTAATGCAAGGGTTTCTGGGTTCATACTTGAAATATGATAATTTTATGTGATTTATATAATGAAAAAGGAAAAAGATTCTGAGGTTCTATTGTGCCTTTTATGTCTATTATAGTACTTGTTCATTCTGATTTGCATTACAGTTATTTATGTATGCATAGTAAGCTCTTTCTATAGCCCCACCCACCTTCCCTTTGGCCTCCTACTCATCCTTCAGATTTCATGTTGTTATCACTTCTTCAAGGAAGCATTCCCTGATCTCCCTAACTAGGATGCTTCCCTATCTTAAATACTTTCCTGGTGCTGTGATTGCTTACAATAACTCCTCAGCTATTGAATCAGTGTCTGTCTGTTGGATGAGGAGGTCCCTGGTGGCTTGGACCTTGCCCTTGACTGTGCTCACCATTAGGTACACTGCATCAGCACAACGCCTACCACAGAGGAGGCACTCACTCATTGTTTGCTAGTGAATAACTATACTTCTTGAGGTCAGGGAATTTTTGCTTCATGGTTGATCTGCCCATTTCTCCCAACATTTGATGAATTGATGTAGGCTTCCAGTAGGCTCCTGGGAATCCAGGCCCTCATCTCACCCTGGTCCATGCTGGCTCCAGCAACTGCTGGTAGCTGCTGTGGCCCCAGGTTGCTTCCATGGCCCCAGGTGGTGTCTTTGGCATCAGGCTCCAGCTCACCCCAGCACCTACAGATTCCAGTGGTCCCAAACTCCTAATGGGCTTTTGCAAATGCAGGCTTCCAGGCATCCCCTGTGATACCAGGCTTCCACTGGATTCTTATAAACCCAGGTTCCCAGCTTACCCTGGTGCTGGCCAGTTGCCATGACCCAGGGTGGCTTCAGTGCCACCAGGCTCCTGGTATATTTCAGCACCAGCTAACTTCTGCAGGTCTGGGCAGTTTCTGCGGCCCCAGGTTTGCAGTCCTCCCCTGTAAACACAAGATCCAGATGGGTACCTGTGAACCAAGGATCCCTGGCCAGGGGATCCCTGGTCCCTGTGTATCCATGCACCAGGCCTGCCCACTTGCTGACCCAGGCCCCAGCCCTGCCCCTCCAAGGACTTTAGCAGCAAGTCAGCCCACTGATACCACCAGATGGCCCACCCAGGGTCTCTGGACCAGCTGATTGGTGAAGACCTTTGCTTGCCAAGCCAGTCTGTAAACATTAAAAGAGTTGTTTACCTCCTCAAATGTACAGATACAAGTGCAAGGCCACAAAGATTGTGAATAATCAAGGAAACATGACACCACCAAAGGAAACCAATAAAACTCTAATGGCTGACTTTAAAGAAATGGAGATCTGTGAATTGTCTGACAAATAATTCAGAATAATCCTCCTAAAGAAGTTCCATGAACTACAAGAAAACAGACAACAAAATGAAATTAGCAAAGCAATGCATGAACAAAATGAGAAGTTTAACAAAGAAATAGAAACTTAAAAATAAGCAAACAGTAATCCTAGAGTTAAAAATGATAGTGACTGAAGAATTCAATAGAGATTCACTAGGAGATTCAAACAGAAGAAAGAATTAGTGAACTTGAAGACAGATCAGTTGAAATCCTACAACAGACGAGCAAAAGGAAAAAAAAAAAGAAAGAAAACGAGTGACAAAAGCCTTTGTGGATTAAAAGACATTATTAAAAGAAACTGTCTATGCATAATTGGAGTCCCTGAAAATGAAGAGAGTGAGAAAGGGGCACAAAGCTTATTTAAAGAAATAATGGATGAGAACTTCTCAAATCTGGGGAGAGATTTGGACATCCAAGTTCATGAATCTAACAGGTCACCCCAAAATTTCAACCCCAAATGATCTTCTCCAAGACACATTATAATAGAACTGTCTAAATTCAGGTAAATAGAAAATGTTTAAAGTAGCAAGAGGAAAAAAATATATAAAGATATATAAAAAGGAACCCATTTAAGGCTATCAGTGGATTTCTCTGCAGAAATCTTGCAGGCCAGGAGAGAATGGGATGATATATTCAAAGTGCTGGGAGAAAAAAAAAATTAGCAACCAAGAATAATTCACCTCACAAACATGTCTTTCAGGAATGAGGGAGATATAAAGACTTTCCCAAACAAACTAAAGCTGAGGGAGGTTATTACCACCAGACATGCCTTACAACAAGTGCCAGTTTGGCAAACTGAAATTAAAAGACACTAATTAGTAATATAAAAACATACAAAAATATAAAACATACCGATAACGGTAAGTATAGAGTCAAATTTGGAATACTCTAATAATGTAATATGGTAGTACATTAAGCACCTAACTGTAGCATAAAAGTTTAAAGGACAAAAGTATTAAAAAATAATTATAGCTACAATAATTTGCCAATGGGTATACAATATAAAAAGAGGTAAATTATGACATCAAAAACATAAAATATGGGGTGGGTTGTAAAAAGGTAGAGTTTTGGTATGTGATCAGAGTTAAGTTGTCAACAGTTTAAAATACACTGTTATATCTGTAGGATTTTTTGTAAGCCTCATGATAACCATGAAACAAAAATGTACAGTAGATATACAAAAGATAAAGAGAAGAGATTCAAAGCATACCAATATGGAAAAACATCAATTCAAAAAGAAGTCAGCAAAAGAGGATGAAAGGAACAAAGGAACTCAGAAAGAGCCAGAAAATTATTAATAAGATGGCATTAATAAGTCCTTGCCTATTAATAATTACTTTAAATGTAAATGAATAAAATCCTCTAATCCAAAGGTATAGCCGAATGGATTAAAAAACAAGCCCCATGCTGCCTTCCAGAGACTTCCAGAGACTGCTGATTTCCAGAGACTCACTTCAGCTTTAGGGATACCCATAGGTTCAAAGAATGGATGGAAAAACAAAAGAGAGCAGGAGTCATTATGTATATTAGTAGAATGAAAGAGAAAAATCGCATGATCATCGCAATAGACACTAAAAAAGCATTTGACAAAAGTCAACGTCCTTTCATGATATAATCTCTGAACAAATTGGGTGTAGACGGAACATACCTCAACATAAGAAGGACCATATATGACAAGCCCACAGCTAACATCATTCTCAGTGGTGAAAGGTTGAAAGCTTTTCCCCCAAGATCAGGAACAAGACAGGGGTGCTTACTCTTATCACTCCTATTCAACATAGTACTGGAAGTCCTAGCCAGAGCAGTCAGGCAAGTAAAAAATTAAATGCATCCAAATCAGAAAGGAAGGAGTAAAATTGTCTCTGATTATAAATGATACGATCTTATATATAGAAAACCTGAAGTAATCCACCAAAAAACTATTAGAATTAATAATTCAGTAAAGTCACAGGAAACAGAGTCAACATTAAAAAATCAGTTGCATTCTGCACACTAACAATGAACTATCTGAAAAAGAAATAAGGAAAAAAAATCCCAGTCACAAGCTTGGTTAAATTTATTCCTAAGTATTTTATTATTTTTGGTAAAATAGTGTCAAATTTAACCAAGGATGTGATTGAAATATCTGTACACTGAAAATTATAAGACATTGATGAAAGAAATTGAAGAAGACATATATAAACAGAAAGACACCCTGTGTTCATGGATCAGCAGAAATAATATTGTGAATATGTCCATATTACCCAAAGCCATTTATAGATTCAAAGAAATCCCTATCAGAATTCCAATGGCTTTTTTCACAGAAATAGAAAAAAATCCTGAAGTTTTTATGGAAACAGGAAAGACCTTGGATATCCAATGAAATCCAGAAAAGAACAAACCTGAAAGCATCACATTTCCTAATTTCAAACATTTTTACAAAGCTATAGTAATCGAAAGTGAATGGTACTGGCATAAAAAACGAATAATCTGATTTAAAAATAGGCGAAGGCTTTGAATAGACATTTTTCCAAAGAAGATATACACATAGCCAACAGGTACATGAAAAGATGCTCAATATCACAAATCATCAGGGAAATGCCAATCACAACCACAGTGAAATATCACGTCGCACGTGTAGAATGGCTATTGTCAAAAAAACAAGAGGCAACAAGTGTTGGCAAGGATATGGAGAAAAGGGAACCCTTGTGCACTGTTGGTGGAAATGTGAATTGGTGAAGCCACTTTAGAAGACATCAGAAAATTAAAAATAGGACTACCCTAAGATCCAGCAATTCCACCTCTGAGTATGTGCCCAAAGGAAATGTGAATTGGTGAAGCCACTTTAGAAGACATCAGAAAATTAAAAATAGGACTACCCTAAGATCCAGCAATTCCACCTCTGAGTATGTGCCCAAAGGAAATGTGAATTGGTGAAGCCACTTTCGAAGACATCAGAAAATTAAAAATAGGACTACCCTAAGATCCAGCAATTCCACCTCTGAGTATGTGCCCAAAGGAAGTGAAATTACTATCTTGAATATTTATCTGCATCCCCGTATTCATCGCATTATTCACAGTAGTCAAGACATGGAAACAACCTAAGTGTCCATCAACGGATAAATGGATAAAGAAAATTTGGTATATATTTACAATGGTATATTATTCAGCCAGAAAAATGAAGGAAATCCTGCCTTTTGGGACAATATGGATGGACTTTGAGGGCATTATGCTAAGTGAAATAAGTCAGAGAGAGAAAGACAAATACTGTATGTTCTAACTTACATGAGGAATCTAAAAATGCTGAATTCATAAAAACAGAGATTAGAGTGCTGGTGGTTACCGGGGACTCAGGGGTTGACAAAATGGGGAGATATTGGTCAAAGTTTACAGACTTCCAGCTATAAGATGAGTAAGTTCCAAGTATATAATATACAGCACACAGTGATTATAATTAACAATACTGTGTGTGTGTGTGTGTGTGTGTGTATACTTGAAAGTTGTTAAGAGTAGATCTTAAATGTTATCACTACAATAAAATGGTAATTATGTGAGGGGATGGAGGTGTTAACTAACCTTGTGGTAAACATTTTGTAATATAATTGTGTATCAAATCATCATGCTGTACACCTTAAACTACATATGTCATATATCAATAATATCTCAATAAAGCTGGAAAAAAAAGAATTGAGGTGAAACCTGTATCATTATTTTTTGAAGAAATGTGACTATGGTTCTTTCTTTCTTTCTTTCTTTCTTTCTTTCTTTCTTTCTTTCTTTCTTTCTTTCTTTCTTTATAAATTTTAACTTAAATTCTAGTTAGTTAACATACAGTGCAATTTGGTTTCAGAGTAGAATTCAGTGGTTCATCACTTATATACAATACCCAGTGCTCATCACAAGTGCCCTCCTAAATCCCCATCACCCATCTAGCCCATCTCTCACCCACCTCCCTCCATCAACCTTCAGTTTGTTCTTTGTCATTAAGAGTCTCTGTGGTTTGTTTCCCTCTCTCTTCTTCCCCCCCCTTCCGCCTTCTCATATGTTCATCTGTTTTGTTTCTTAAATACCATATAGGAGTGAAATCATATGGTATTTGTCTTTCTCTGACTGACTTATTTCACTTAACATAATACACTCTAGCTCCATCCTTGTCTTTGCAAATGTCAAGATTTCATTCTTTTTGATGGTTGAGTAGTATTCCATTATATATATATATAGATATCTATATATATCTATATATATATCACATCTTCTTTATCCATTCATCAGTCGATAGATGTTTGGGTTCTCTCCACAGTTTGGCTAGTGTTGATAATGCTGCTATAAACATCAGGGTACATGTACCCCTTTGAATCTGTATTTTGTATCCTTTGGGTAAACACCTAGTAGTGCCAATTGCTGGAACGTAGGGTAGTTCTATTTAACTTTTTGAGGAACCTCCATACTGTTCTCCAGAGTGGCTGCAGTGGTTTGCATTCCCATCGACAGTGCAAGAGGGTTCCCCTTTCTCTGCATCCTTCCCACCTTCTCTTGTTTCCTGTGTTGTTAATTTTAGCCATTCTGACAGGTGTGAGGTGGAAACCTGTATTATTGATTTCAGTCATTTCACATGTAATTATCAGTAGAGATGCCAGTATTCAAGTGGACATAGCTTGTCACTTGCTATAAATGCATTAAATATAGTCCATTTAAAATGGGAAGAAGATACTAAACAACAAAGCATATACAGGAATGTGGTGAAGTAGATGAGAGCATTGATTCTAAGGCCAAACTATTAGAATGCAAATCATGATTCTTGGGCTTACTAGCTGCATGGCCGTGTGCAAGTTATTTAACCTCTCTGTGCCTTGGTTTCCTCATTTATAACATGGAGACAATGATTCCTACCTCAAGTAATGTTATGATGTGTAAATGAGTAAATTTATATAAATCATTTATAGCAATGCCTTGCCTAAGTGTTATGCTGTTACTGTTTTGTGACTGTTCCTAGGAAGAAGGACAGGCTATGTCAGGTTCACTAGGGCCCCAATAGCAAAGATGCTCAAGTTCCTCCATGCCTCCTTTTTGGAAAGTTGAAGTTGGGCACCTTTATAATATTCTCAGTTGATACTTTTGCTCAGTAAATTGATTCCATTTTTTCAGTTCCCATGTTTTAATATCATGCAACTGATAATGAAATTACAGTTTTCCCACCAAACTTTACTGCAAACGCTGGGAGGCCAGCAAGAACTAAGGACATTGAGATGACACTAATTGTGTCAAGTTATTGGAGAAGCTTCAGAAAAAGGTGTGGGAGCACCCCGAGTTTGCCAAATTTGTCTCTCCCAGGAAGTAAGTTGGTGTGTACGCAGGTTGTGGAGGGTGTGGAGGCTACATGGCTGGAGGCAAGAGCTTTATGTGTGTATATTCTAAACATCATACTTGGGGGTGATATATACACAGAGAGGCACATACATATCATAAGTGTCTATATTGAATTTTCACAAGTAAACACATTCAAGTATCCAGCACCCAGATCAAGAATCAACATAATCGGCAGCCCAGAAGACCTTTCCAGTCACTTAACCCCCAGCTCTAATCAGTATCCTGCCTTCTAACGCCACAGATTAGTTTTGCCTGTTTTTGTTGTTTATTTAGATAAAATCATACAGTGTATACTCCTTTGCATCCTGCCTTTATCCTCAGTACTATGTATATGAGATTCCTCCATACTGTTGTGTGAAGTTGGATATCATTCAGTCACATGCTGTATATTATTCCATCGTGTGAAAATGGATGTCCTATTCTATTGTTGATGGGCATTTGGGCGGCTTCCAGTTTGGGGCTACTATGTGCTGCTCTGAGCATCCTAATACATCTTTTAGTGAGCATAGAAGTGTATTTCTGTAGGGCATGGGCCTCAGTGTGGAATTGCTGGGTCAGAAGGTATGTGGATGTTAAACTTTAGGGTTTATGTGATTTTTTGTCAGCGCTGGAGGTGATTCTAATTCCTGGCCAAGGCTGAGAACCACGGATCTATAATATCTACCCAAAAGGAAGGTTTAAAGCCATGCTATCAAAGCATGGATGAGCTCATTAAAGATGTAATATTAAGAAGATGAACTACAGGGATCATCCAACTGTCTCACAGATAATGCTAATGTCTGTTGCTTAGAGAGTTAGCTTGCCTTGTCCGTAGGGGGTCGGGGGGGTGTGGGTTAATGCTAGATCCGGCTCTCTCATTTTCTTTTCTCCCTTGGTTCGACTCTCATTTCTCTCAGGTTCAGCAAAGTGGAATGCTGACCGAGAACTGGGACTGACGGAAAGCATTGCCAAGTACTGTTAATTATTAATGAAATGAATTTGCATCAAACCGGAGGGGATTAAAGTGGCTTGAAATGAATAGCAAGTTCTTGATAAGGCTTTTCCTATTCTCAGGTGACTGGAATGATGCACTCGTGTTGGAGCGTATTAATTTAATAGAAACACTGCTCCCCCCACAGTGCAACTTGGAGCTGGATGGAAGCCCAGCCCAGGGACAGCAGGTTCCAAAGCAATTTCTGCTTATGTGGCTATGGTGAAACAAAGTGACGTGAGCACAACACGGTGGGCAGAAAAAATGCTTCAAACATACCTCAAAGCAAAATATCCTTTCACTCCCCCACTGCAAGCTCTGGGGAGAGACAAGGGCCTTGCTACAGTGGCAAACGGATCTCAGTTCAAACCCCAGCTCAGCTTTACCAGCGGTGTGACGTTGGGCAAGTTACCTAACCTCTCAGAGCCTTTGATTTCTTCATCTGTGAAATGGGATAATTATATGTACCTCAAGGAAATTGTGTGTAAAGTGCCTGGCTCACAATGGGCACCCAGCAAATACCAAGTAATTGCTTATGGTGCTGTGAGAGACTGCTGGGAACATCCCTGTGTGGTAGGGAAGGGCCATGGGGCCATGCTCTAGAAGCTAGCTTTGGACAGATGGCAGGCCCATATTGAAAATGGAAATGTTTCCTGCTGCTACAGATTCGAAGGTCTTTGAGTTTGTGTAAAACATGAAGGCATTAGCTACCAGAATTTTCTGTTAGCTTATTATACTCGCAGGCATACAAATATGGCCAGGAAGTATAGAAAGCTAACTAAGCTTGAAGATCGGTGGGAATGTCAGGGTGGCTCAGCAGGACATTCTGCAGAGCCCCATTTCATAACTAAGTGTCCCCACTCAAAGAAAACTCATTAGGTGGCCACGTTCTGCTCCATGTGTCTTCAGCCCTCCTTGACCGCAGCTGACTAGACCTTGGCTGAGTGTGAAAGCTGGGCTCCTTGGTCTATCTCGCTCATAAGATCTAGTTCAAGTGTTACCATTTACAGAAAGTGTTTCCTAACAATCCAGGCCATTAGGATAGGACTGACCTAGATGGTGTTGTGATATGATGGGTGGGAGCTAACAGGCAGAGGGATAGACTGGTTATCCTATCCAAGCCCTAGACACTAATTGGCGTAGAAGAATGACAGTTAACAACAGTACAGCGTTTATGGAACACTTCTTTTGTGTCAGGTGTTAAGCTCAACACTTCTGTCACGTGATCTCTTCTGATAACCCATTAAGGAGTATACAGTTATTTTCTCCACTTTAGAGGTGAAGAAAACAAGGGTTCATTTAGTTCAGTGGCCCTCCAAGCTGGAAGCAAGCACTGATCTTGTTTTTTTTTAATCTGGTGCCCTTAAATCACCCTGACACAGCCTCCCTATTGGTGGACAACCATGCCCATGTGGCATGGGAACTGGGAAGTGCTCTGTTATTCAGCAGAAGCCATGCTCAGAGAGTGTGTGCTGCCACTTTTGTATGCATTTCTTGTATTGGATTATTTAGACTGGATTATTTCAAGTTGTGAAAAAAATCACTCTTATTCAATTGATAGCAATTCATTTGTTTCATGATTTAAAGGTCATTCTTTTACATTTGAACAACATATAAGTCAATGATGGAAATTCCTGTGGCAGGATTATTAGAACCAGGATCATATAGTAAACATTTGAAAAGCACTTGGACTTTTTGTAGGTCGCCAGGTCATTAATTGATTCATTCAAATACCCCTTATGTGGTGGATGACTAGTAGAATAATCCATGTTTTAGGGAGAAGTTAAGAAGACCCTAGGAGATTAATATGTACCCAGGTTCCCTACTGAAAGAGATAATGCAGTCTCAGAATCCAGCATCACTAACTAGTCATTCAATCAGTTCCTTGGTACTGAAAGGAAGTAACTCCTGGAGTGGCTGCACACATTGCAGAACTATTTCAATATTTGAACTATATGCTCTTTGGAGTTAGAGTTAGAGACAATTGGATACTATCCTCAACACTCCCATTCTATACTTTTAATGCTGGCAGATTTCCATCAATTCATTCATTCCACAAATATATATTTGGTAATTATTATGTGTAGACTTTGGGTTCCATTTTGGAGACACAACCCTGGGCAAGACTGAGCTTACATTGGGAGGTGCAGACAGGTAAACTGTAGTTCTGTGGGGCAGATGAGAGTGGTGATGAACACACATCCCCAAGAGGTGGGATATAGCTGTGATGTTGGAAGCTTATGGCAGCCAAAGGAGCTGCTTTGCTGTCCCAGACTCTTCTACCAGTTACCAGAACCCAGAAGCCTATAGACAGTGGTTCACGAACTTTGGCAGATATAAGAGTCATCTGGGAACCTGGTAAAATACCAAGGCCCGGGCCCTGTCTCACTTGAACAAAACTGGGCTCCTCTTTTCTTTATCAGCAATCCAGATGATTCTGACACAAGCCTAGGTTTGAGAACCACTGCTATGGACCAACACCACACCATTCCACTGGATATAATACGATGCTTGTGGCAGTTAAGCTATTTTCTGTTTTCTTTCTGGAATGTGGAATAGGACCTGCTAGAGGATATCTGATTTCAAGAGACTTTGGCTTGTTTGAAGCTGAATTACTCAAAGTGGGAAAATAGAATTTTATATCTCTTTTCATGTTGGTTACCTTGCCCCTGACCTATATCTTTGGTTTATTGCACTCATTTTCTTTGAAGTTGTTTTCTGAGCAGAAATCATTTTATCGAAAAGTGCTCTTATGAATTCAAGATGTGGTATTAAGCAGGAAATACCAGCACTAGAACAGAGACAAATACTTGATTGAAGACAACATCCCTTTGGGGGAGAATCCCCATTTCTTATTTCTTTGTCGCTTTCCCATTTCCACTGAATTGAGACAGGGCTTAAATCAAAGCTATCTATGCACGATTGTGTGACTTAGGGGAAGTTGTGTAACCTTTCCATGCTTCAGTTTCCCGATGTATACACTGGGGATGGTGATAATAATACTGCCTCCCTCACAGGGCTGTTGTGATGATTCACGAATGTACACTTGAACGCACTTAGAACCGGACACCGAGCAAGTGCTAAAGAAACGTTCTTGCTATTAGTTTTCCCATCCTACCTTTTAAATGTCTCACTCCTCCTTATGTGCTTGTTGTTTCATTTCTGGATTATGTTGAGGGTTCTGTCAAGACCAGTGGGTTCTGTCAAGATTCATTCTAAAAGAATCGGGGCCTCATCAAGGACTAAAATGAACTAAAACTAGCCTTGTGGTTACTGCCAATGCTTCTTATGAACATACAGCGTTTAGAAACCAGGGATCAAAGTTTAGGAGCAGAACCTGTTGTCAAGCACTGTCAGTGTGAAACTGTGCTTTGGAATGGTGGGCCAGAGAGACACCTGTAATTGATTCCCTGGAAGTTCCCCAGAGGAGCCCAGCAATCTCTTAGATGTGCCTGTCTACCACGGCCCACATCCCCGCCCTTCCCCTTCCCAGGACGTGGAAGAAGGGCCAAGCTGAGGACCGTGTACAGATCGTGTGTAGGGTTGGGGTAGGGGACTGCTTCTGCGGCAGAACTTGAATTTCAGTAAGATGTCTATATTTCCATTTTGCTTACTGCAGGCTAATACGGAAATTCTCCATTCAAATGCTTGCTGCCTGTCAGACTCTCTCAGGGTCCCATTGTGGGCCCGCAGACATAGCCCTGAGCGCCTGCTCTGTGGCATGCCTCTGTGCACCCCTTTGTTCCCTCCTTCCTCCATGGGGGGGGGGTGGTGTACCAGGTCTCCGTCCCCTCAGCTTTCCTCATCTGTTGCAGCTTCAGTGTGAAGCCCTCCATTCCTGCTCTTCCATCCGCTGTAATTCCATGTTCTCTTTACAAGCTTAAGTTGTAAAGAGAGATGTACTCTTTAAAAAATGTATATTCATTACTACCCACCCTCTCCAAGCAAGATATATATATATATATATATATATATATATATATTGCTTTTGTATACAGAAATAAAACCACAACTATAAGGATTTTATGTGTGGCTAATTTGGGAAATAGGAAGGATTGGTATGCTATATAATTTTTTAAAAATATAGTTAACTTACAGTTAACTAGTTGTATTTGCGTTTGGCCATTTCTATAGTGAGTACATTTTATATCAGGCTCCTATATTTTCATCTTTGTTCTCACATACCAGTTCTTAGAAGAGCATTTCTTATGCAATAATACTAAATTTATCTGGTGGTCACCCATATACTGTATCACTTTAATATTAAATATTTTATGAGAAATTTCCTATTTGCGAAAGAAGAAAGATAAAATATGCGCATAGAATTTATGTACCAATTTAGACATGTTTTAAATTTTTTGTATCTTGATATAATTATAGACTTACAGAAAGTTGCAAAAATAGTACATAGCGTCCTGTGTATGGTTCCTCCAGCTTTCCCCAATGGTAGCGTATTATACAGCTGGAGTAGACTATCAAACTGAGAAATCAACAGGGGCACAACACTGTTAACGAGACTACAGGGCTTCATTTTTCACCATTTTTACATGCACTCATTTGTGTGTGTGTATGTGTATGTAGTCCTACTCAATTTTATTCAGCGTAACCACCCGTATAATAGAGATGTAAAACTGTCCCATCACCACAGGGTAACTCCCTTGTGCTGCCCCTTTATATTTGCATGCCTTGGCAATGACTGATCTGCTCTCTATCTCTACAGTTTTATCATGCTGAGAATTTTCTGTAAATGAAAGCATACAGTATGTAACTTTTTGAGAGTAATATTTTTCCATTAAGCATAATGCCTTTAGATCTGTCTGGGGTATTGTGTGTGTTGATAGTTTGTACTTTTTTGTTGCTGAGTAATATTCCATTGTGTGAATGGACCAGAGTTTATTTAACCATTATTATTTTATTGTCTCCCATTTTTGAACTCACTTTTGTTAGTCTCTGAGCTGCTGACTTTCTACTAGAGCTCTTATATCTAAGGAAGCTAATATATAATTCAGTGCATTACAAGGGGTTTCTAGCATGTCAGAGCTTATGTATGAGAATTTACATTCTGGTATATTCTCAGCTGTGGATGGTAATCTTGTGGTAGCATTTGGTTGGATTTTACCTATCTTTGAGCCATAGACTGGCCAGTATTTTCAGTTATGACCAGTTATTCTCAAATCTTTGCTTCCTATCATAGATTTGTCCCTTTGCACCTGCTGTTTTCTTATGTACTCATATACATCGTATATGTGTGGAATGATACTGATTTCTGAACATTGAGTTTTTTGTTCAACATGAGAATAATAATGAAATATTTTAAATTATTTTAATTTCTGTTTTTACTGATGGAAATCATATTCATTATAGAAGTTTCTGATGATCAAAGTGAAGATTTTAAAATTACCTGAAATCCTGCCACATAGGAAAAACTGCTACTTAATCTTTTATTGTAAATCCCTTCAGGGCCTTTAGAACATTTAAGCTTTCTATTCCTCAATGTTAAACAGTCTATCCTCTAGACCTCACTTGGTGTTAGCTCTCTGGGAGCGGAGTCAGAGTATGAGTACCCCATGCTTGAGGGTCTAAGACATAATCAAAAGAACCTGAGCCATGTGCTCTCTCCGTTTTTTTAAAGATTTATTTATTTATTTGAGACAGAGAGAGAGTGTGTGTATGAGAGCAGGGGGAGGGGCAGAGGGAGAGGGAGAGAGAGAATCTCAAGCACGCTCTGCACTCAGCATAGAGTGTGATGTGAGGCTAGATCCCACGACTCTGAGATCATGACCTGAGCTGACACCAAGAGTCGGACGCTCAATTGACTGAGCCACTCAGGCTCCCCTCTCTTTGTTTTTATAGCCCAAACCTCGGTGTTGAGCAGAATTCCATCTTCTTTCCTAATTGGTGAGATGATTGAGAATTTGCAGGAACCTTGATAAATCACTCTATATTCTCCCCTCACCCCTACTCTTCCCTGAGACTTGGGGCACTGCCAGCTCCAAGCTGAGAACCCCTTCCTGAGAACCCCTCCCTAGCCCTGCTTGGCCTTTTGAGGTGAGGGTACCCCTCTCCCAAGCCGAAGTCACTTATAGTTTCCATCTCTAGATACAAATCCTAAGGGGAAGGGATCCAGCAGCTGGAAGAAGAAGGTTACATATGTCGTTCCTCTCATAGAAGCCTCTAACGCCAGAGCACTGTTTTGTGGGAGTCCTAAAGGTGACCTTCCTCAATGTCTGCCCAAGTTCTCCCCCTTGAGATTAGAGGGAAAAGAAGAGGGCTGTGGCCCAACTGCCTTTCCTTTCTCTCAGTGATGCGCTGGAACACGGGTCAGACGACCTGAAGTGAGGTGAACTTGATTCCCCGTGGGGAGGCCGTATAGCCTGCGCCCCTTGCAGGCATCTGGCAAGCTCCAAGAAGGAGGGTGTGCCTTCCCATCCTGCCACGGCTGTGTGCTCTAATGCCTTGCTCAGGGAAGATGTTCAGCAGTTATTGGTAGCTCACCAACTCCTTCTTCCACTCCAGGAAGCAGATTGAAATGTTAAACTGACATTCTTACAGGGATAGCCTTAAATCATCTCTGGTTTATGAAAATAATGAAATTGATCAGCCAACTTGTTGCTAATATTGGTTACAAATTGCTAGGGCCCATCCCCCAATTGATCCTGGCGCACCAGTGTGTCACAGTCCTGTCATGTCCTAGGCCTTGCCACCCTGTAGAGCAGCATCATTTCTGCATTCCTGAGCTGTGATGTCCTAGCCTGTCACTTGCAGTGTGGCCACCTTTTCCTTACCGCTCCTGCCAGCCGTCCTTGCGGCCCTCTCTTTCGTCCGTTCACCACAGGACTAAGACTGAGTGGTCTTTCTCAAGGGCATACCTATGTGTTCCTGGTCCTGCGCGGCCTGCCAGTATTAGCAGGGTGGCACCCAGGGTCCCCAGGAGCTGCCTGCTAGTTCCCTAGCCTCATGCCATCTCTCTCCAGCTGTTCTAAGCCCCCGGTGTTTCTTTCCCAGAAGGCATTTCCTGCCTCCACATCTCCCCACGGGTCATTCCCTCTGCTAAGATGTTCTTTCAGTTTGCTGTTCTTCAGAGTTAAACTAAGTGTTACCATATTTCGAAAAGAGGTCTTTGGTGCTTTCTGGAGAAACTCTATGCTCCCACAGCTCCTTGTGCAGCTGTGTCAACTGTTAATTTATTGTCTTCTCTACCCCCTTATCACCATACTGCAAGTATTTGGAAAGAGATTACATTCTATTTGGTCTTGTATCCTTAGTGTCTGACAAGAGTAGATGTTCAACCATATTTGCTGAATCAATCAGTATAATTAAAAACCTCCACATGTTTTCTTTTTGTCCTACCCCAGTATTCATATTTAAAACAATTCTTTCTCAATATTTTTGTCAGATAGATCACATTAGACCACTGTGTTTGTTTTTCTCCCTCTGAGAAGATATCTTCACAAGCATTGTGCCAAATTGGACTTCTTTTAGGTGAGTCTCTTGAAATACCACATGAGAAAGTTTTAGAATGCCCATGATGATTTGACCCCTCTTGACGCTCATGATTTCTCTCATTATCAGAATAAAAAATATGAGTATCACACACATGGTTGGGTGATTCTTCAACACTGACAAAACTCTGCCTTTGAATATTGTTGCCCAACTCTGTTGATCCCTGAGCATGTTTTATTATTATTTTTTGATATTCTCCCTACTGGATATCCTTCCCCCTGTCAACTGGCCCCAGTCTTTACTAACTCTTTAAAAGCACCCTTGTTAAGGCTACTGATAGAGATTTTGCTTTGCCACACCTGGCCTTTTCTTTCCACTTGAACTTCCAGTGACCTCTACCGCAGCGCTTCCTGAACTTGAATGTGCATCAGAATCACCTGAGAGCTTGTTATTTTTTTTAAAATAATTTTTTATTATGTTAGTCACCATACAGTATATCCTTAGTTTTTGATGTAGTGTTCCATGATTCATTATTCGCATATTAAAACACAGACTGCTGGGGTCCACCCCGAGTTTCTGGTTCAGTAGGTTTGGAGTAGGGCTGAGAATTTGCATTTCTTTACAGCCTCCTAGGTGATGCTGATACTGCTGATAGGGGACTGCACTTTGAAAGCCCGCTTTACTAGCATGCCTAGCAGTCCGCCAGTTTTCACTACAGCCACTTAACTCACACTTACTGATTCTGCGCCACGCAGTTAGGAAGGAGTATAAGGCCTTTAGCTGGTCCAGTACCGCGTAACTTTACCAGTGGTTCAGTGTAGTTCGTGGGTCTGGGCCTCTGCTCAGTGTTCCAGCTCCGCTGCTTTATCCTTTGCTGGGTTCCTGGCTGGACATTTTATTTCCTGTGGGACGGGGATACTTTGATTTCCTTCGCCGAGCTCCTTCTGGAAGCTGAAGATCAGAGGGTGAGTTTACTTCTTGGATCTGGGAATCTACCTGTTGGCCTAGTTCTGCGTTTGTGACTGTGTTTACTCGGGAGTCATTGGTTTGTCTGTACTGATTTCTTCCTGTTTGTTGTTAAGACGTTATGGTTTGCCTGTTTTGTGCCAGTGTGTCTGGCATATTGGGATTGCTTAATTCTAATGGGGCGTTTGTCTGTTAGGCAGGCTTGTCTTCAGTAGGTATTCCAGGGCACCTTATCTTTGCTTTTTAGAAGTTGAGTATTTATTCAATTGAATAACTTGGTTGCTATTTGTATGACTGTTGCTTTATTACCCCTTTTCTTGATTTCTCGGTTGTTTTCAGACTCCTTAACCCCAGCCTCCATCTCCCTCACGTCCTGAGACTCGATTCTGGTTGCTTTTTCTTAGACGAATGCTTACTTTTCTGATAAGATCCTACAACGTGGCTGTAGGGTTCTAGTGCCATCTACATAACTTTGCTCAAAGTTCAGTATAGTTGACCCTTGAAAAACACGGGTTTGGACTGTATGTGTCCACTTGGAAGATTTGTTTTGATACAGTACTGTAGATGTAGTTTCTCTTCCTTATGATTTTAACATTTTCTTTTCCCTAGCTTCCTTGATTATAAGAGTACAGTATATAATACATATGACATGAAAATATGGGTTAATCAACTGCTGGAGGTAGGGCTTTCAGACAACAGTATGCTAATAGTAATTTTTTGGGGAGTCAGAAGTTACATGTAGATTTTCAACTGTGGGGGCAGGGGTTGGTGCCCCTAACTCCTGTGCTGTTCAAAGATCAAATGTGTGGTATAATGTCTCCTTTTATTTTTTTTTGGTACTTAAATATTTTTTCTAGTACTAGTATTGTTTTGAGTATAGTTAAGATAAAGTGTTATATTTCAGGTGCACAACCTAGTGACTTGACAATTTATGCATTATGCAGTGCTCACCATGGAAAGCGTGGTCACCATACAAAGTTATATTATTGACTACATTCCCTATGCTGCATTTTTTGTCCATTTTTTTCTACCTTGTAAGCCCGTTTCAGTGACGCTTAGGAGCTTGCTACTCAAAGTGTAGTCTGAGGATCACACCATCAGCTGAGTTAGGGGAACTCATTAGAAACACATAGCTTCAGACCCTACCTCAGATTTGGTGAATTAGCATTCACGTTTTAACAGGAGCCCCAGGTGATGTGTATGCACATTGGAAAGAACTGGTCTATGGTAATAGCCCCTGTAGGATCAATTGCTACCACCTGAGTAAACGTGACTCACTCTTAGCACGTAACGTTTTCTAACTTAATCATCACTGATGTAATTACCACGAACTATTTGTGGGTGAGTTTCCAACTGACAATATGGACTATGACAACCCATAATTTTGCAGGAACCCAGAAGTGCTTTGTGTATATTGAGATTTCTTCCTTGGGTTTCTTTGGCTGGGCCCAGCGAATGTTATCAACATACCAAAGGAGTATTTCTATGTGTGTGTTTGCCATGGTCTTACGTGGGCTTGGATGAGAGGCAGACTGAGGTTCCAGGGTGGATGAGCATCACCCCACACTCAACACTGTATTCTAGGTGCTTAGTTTAATGCTGGCCAGTAGCAGGTGACCATTCAGACATCTCTCACCAGCATTTAACTTGGGGACAATATTGGAAGTGGATCAGATTGGGTGAACTAACTCTTCCCCAGGGCTTTTTTGGTGAGTGGGGCCAGCAGTAGTGGTCCGAACAGTGACAACTAACGGGCGTTGTTTGCACATTTCCAACTCTCTAGAAACAGGACTCTAGCCACTGACTAAGAGTGTAGATGTCAGACCCAGTCTTTGTGGGGAGAGGGTGATGAAGACCTCTATGGAGTCTGAGGACCTCAGTCAAGACCGCCCAGGTTCAGAATAGGGCTCCATTCCCAAAGGCAGGAAACCTGGAACATCAGGCTGGAGACCTAGGTGGACAGGCCCTTATGAGCAGTATGGTAGAAAGAGCATGGGTTTTAGAGTCCAACTTGGGTCCGCATCACATGCCTCCTTCCTCCTAGCTGTGTGACCTTGAGTAACTCAACTAACTTCAGATGGTCTTCCTAGTCAAATAAGACTGCATGTAAAGGGTCTAATACAGGGCTTCAAATAGTAGATGCTTAAGTAAATGGTAGTTGCTAATAGGCTTATTATAAGTAAAGGCATATTCCTAGGTGACCACATGGACCTCAGGAATGTTCAGGTTCTTTGAATTCCCAAGGTTAGAGCAACAAAGCTAACTAATGCTGACAGTTGGTTGGAGGTTTGGGTAGCTAGTGGACTGCCTTGTTGGCCAGTAGCTGGGCATAATGGAGCGTGCATACTCAAAGCACGTGTGCTTAGTTAGGTATATTGGTGAAGGTGATGATAGTTCTTAGAGCAAGTGGGCAGCACTAAAAAATGGAGAGCAGTATGGCGCCAAAGTAGTCACAAAGGCTGGATCATATGCGTAGGCTGTTGTTGAGGTCTGTGGCTTTTGACAAGTAGGTTTATTACTCTGCACACTTTGTTAAATGTAAATAGGGGAATTGAATGAAATGCCCCTGCAGGTAATGGACAATTCATATTGTTATAGGTGTTCTTAGTATAATGGAATTTAGCGGGAATTCTGTGTGTAAAATGAATCAGTATAATTTTCATCCTCGTATGTAGCATTTGTAAGGGGTTATTTATAGACTTAAATTGAAGTGCAGCTTCCCCTGTCCCCTCCGATATGTAGGTGGTCAGTGAGGTGGAGCCCAGGTGGTGAGGGAGATGGACTGTTGCTGATTGTCAGTTGAGTCTCTTCCTTGCTCTTAAACCTCCTGAAATTCTGGAAGGAGTCCCTCACATTGCAGTAGGAACTAGATGGAAAGGGACTATTGATCCTTCATCTGTAGTATTTCTTTTCAAACAGGATTAAGTCTGAAAGCTGATGGAAATATATTTTTTTATTACAGTGAATTCTTAGATATATAGGCATGGTTTTTCATGAGAATGCTCTTTCTGTGTGGGATCTCTTTTGCTAGTGAATTTGCCTAGTGTGTGTGAGTAGCAGAAACCTATGCCAATGGAAGAAGACTGAAAGTCACCCAAGGACTAGTTGAGGGTCTTTCTAGTCTCCTGGAGTCCTGTGTGTTTCACTGTGTGGCTGCTGTAGAGATGGGTTTGTTTTGTGCCTTTCATTCCGGAGGTTGTGCAACATGTCACCTGGAGGCCTTGCTCAGCTCAGCTCCTGGGCCACATCCTCAGATTGCATGGATCTGGGATAGGGTCTGAGAAGTTGCATTCCAGCAAGCTCCCAGGTGATACTGATGGTGACCTGGCCCCAGGCTGAGTAGCACAGCAGTGTGCTGTTTTCATTATCATTTTCTATAGTCTGATTATCCTCCAGCTTCTAGAGGCATCTTCAGTTTGCCACTCAAAATTGGTCATCTTCCTTTTTCTCTCACCTGCTCTCCTCCTAACGTAAGGGGAGAAGTGGCCAAGGTGATCCTCGTGTCAGCCAAGGGGGGATTTACCCTTACTCTGAAGGCTCCGTGACTTGGATGCCATTGTGGATAGGCAGTTTTGATCATGGAAAATAAAAGAGGTTTATTTCATGGCAAAACTTCAGAGTTTGTCCTTTGAACCTCCTGGAGGCTGGGTGAAAGCATCCATAGATGACTCCATAACCAGAGGTTTGCTGGATTTGTTGCTCTTCTTTGAACCCTCTGTTGGAACCCAAAGTAGAAAGTAAAAACAAAAGTGACAAATGTCAAAACTTGAGTCTTACAGACTCTGTTCTTCCAGGAGTTTGCTTCCTTTTGCTTTACAGCCTGTCTGACCCCAGTGAAGGCTTGCTGGTGGGGTGGAGGCAAATGCTCTTGAGTCTAACTCATGAATCCTCAGGTCAGCCACCGTAGAGAGGCCTAATACTTGATTTGGGGAAGATTCCTCAGTGCCTCTTGGTCCTCTGGCAAGTAGATTCCCAGAGCGCTAAAAACAATAAAAACAAAACAAAGCAAACAAAAAGTGTCCCTGGGTCCTATACCCTCTGTACACTTTGAATAGCTGTGTGACCTTGGACTGGTTTCTTCACCACCTGGCCTCTTTTACCTAGACACCTTCTGGGTCTAGTCCTGAGCCTGGAAGTTAAACTTGGACCAACCAGACAGATGGGAGATGGGTTACATGGTGATGTACTTACTGGCTGTATTGTTAAGTCTTGTTTAGCCTCACTGTCATTGTCCTGGCCAGGGGCTTTTGAGGGCTAAGGGTCTCCTTGTATTGGAGAGCCAGAAAGCCTGAGGCCCTGTCTCCCTAGGATAGTGGGTGGCTAATTCAAAGATCTATAGTGGCAAGCAAGTTACATAAATGGGGGAAGTGAGCTGGGAGTGGTGGTAGGGAAAAGAGGATTGTAGTGAATGGAGACATGTGCTGTGTCTTAACAGGACATCAGCTAAGGAGACCCAGCTGACTGTTGCCATGTAAGAATGTTGCCTAAAGTTGCCAGATCCTCCCAACTTGGCAGGAAAAGCCAGAGCTCTAGGGGATTCCTCCCACCTCCCAGTGTGAGAGAAAAAGTACTTCAGAAAATTGTCAAAGGTCTTAAATAGCTCCTGAGGTTGAACTTGGCCTGCAAAGACCCTATTTTGACTTCAACTATGGCATATTGAGCAGGGAAGTAAAAACTGAGTTTATGGGCTATTGATAATTATTTATGAATGTACATCTGTCTTGCATCAGAGGTTTTTGATCGGATTCCCCAGCTTGGGTTTACTTAGGTCTTAAGCAACAGACAAGGATTTAACAACATGTTTTAATACTCATTAAAATAGAACTCAGGATTCTGTTCCAAGCTTGTACAGAAATGGATCTAGAGAAGTATATTCTATATTGGAATCTTTCTCTTGGCTTCCTCCAACAATTAGATTAAAATGAAAGAATTTAGCCCAAGGATACTAATGGCATATGGTAATAATACAAATCTACAACACTTCTAATTTGAGCATAGGAAAATGAAGAGTGAGCACCACTGGTTGAGCGACAGTGAGTATATCTAGGGAACTGCTGTGATTCTAAATTTTCAGTGCTATTTTTGTCCAGAGATAATGTTGAATCATTCTTGCAAAACAGCAAAAGAAAAAGGTAAGGACAAGGCAAAAGACCAACTTGAACTTGATGAAGGACCTACCAAAGAGTAAATGTCACCCTGCCTATTCTTGTTTGATTCTCTGTGCTGCTCTGGGTCTCTGTAGCCTGAAGAGGGAGGATGAATAAGTGGGTCCACACAAATGGGAAAATACTTAATACGGAATTGTCAAGTGTGTAGCAGACTCCTATTAGAGCCAAATAACTCTTCATAAATAATTAACTCAAGATTTTAAGACTTACTTATCCATAAGGACTTGAACATAAAACTACAAATGTCAGCATAAATGAGTGATGGTATAATTTCTCTTTTCTAAATCAAGGGCCAACTAATGTTTCAACAACTCTTAACATCTGGAGTTTTTAAACTATCGCAACCATTTTTAAAGTCTGGATTGTATTTTGTTTTTTGTGGGGGTGATACATCAACCTAAAGTTGAGAGAATTTTCTAAGAAATAAAATCCCCATTAAACACACACACACACACACACACACACGAAATAATCCAGACGAGGAGAGGCCAGGCAGTCTAAGTTACAAAGTGCTTCAAGCTTTTCTCAGCCAGGCAGAACCACCACCTGGCTGGGGTTACCTGGGTCTGAAGGCTTTGACAGTCTTGATGCCATGTAACCTTGGTGTTAGGCAATCCTTAGATACTCTGATCTCGACAGATTTTGGGTGGCCTGCAGCCTTTGTTGTTACATGAATGCTGTGTAACTACATGCAATAGCTATTCCCCTCCCAAAGGCAACCAGAATCAACCAGAAGGCTTTTTCTCAGCAGTTACCATCATCCTTAGACTTCTGGGCTACTGCATCCCTGCCTTCTCATATTGGGGTTCCCGTATTCCCAAAGTGCAGATAGCCTTGATGTAGCTTAGACTTTTTCTCTAAGAAGGTTTGCTTTTGCCTGTGCCTCGTGGAATGGTCAGGTCCCATGATTTTTGTCTTAAAATCCTTTTAATTCTATAGACTCCTTAAGTCTTTCCTAACTAAAATCACATGTTTTTTGTTATTACAGAAGTTTGTGTATCCTGTCCTTAAATCTACAGCTATCTCTTTATAGCTGGCTGATCAGAGTGAATTAGTTGGAGACTAAAATAGGCCTGCTGCTTGGCTGCTCAAATTTTTTTTTTTTAATGACCACACTGTGGATTCTGACTACTAGGATTCATTAATGCCTGTCTCTATCAATGCTCTTAGGCTTATATTCCTCTGAACTACATGTTGCTCATGTTCACCTATAACCCATCCTCCAATGGACAGATGGTAATATGCATGGGCCATTGGGTGATACATTCTTGGAACTCCGCTACCTGAGCATATAGCATGACTCCTCATCACTGTTCTTGAGTCGATCTCTGACTGTCTTGCTGGCTATACTCTCACAGTCTTGATCAGATGTCTACTTTGAACCCCAAAGAGTGAGTCCACCAAGTGTTACATAAAAGTTATATTTGACTTCCACAGAAGTCTGTAGGCCACTAGAAGATGGAGTGCAGACATTGGCTTCATATTTGTGAACTCCGTGGTCCCTCCTCGTAGCTATTCTGTGAAGACCAAGGCCATTCTGAGGACAGTGGTAAAGATTAAGTCAGAGTTCTCTTGTCCTTCTAAAAGGATAGCAATTTTTTTTTGCCTTAGAATTATAAGAAGGCTTTGGCAGGGAGATGTGGAGCTTATAAAAGCAGGCCTCTTAAATATCCTCAGTACAAAAGGGAGTATAAATTACTATAACCTATCTCTAAATAAATCTGGCAATTGTCTTATCTACTAATTGGCTTTCTAGGAATTTGTCATAAGGGAAATGAGGTTAAGGTGAATAAAGGTATGTGTACAAGACTAGATTTTATTAGTGCAGTGAGTAGTAGGAAATGGACAACAAATAAAATGGTTACTGTATAGTGTTACCTCTGGGGTATTACATACTCATTAAGATTCAAATATTTTGAAAAATATTTGGGGGAAATAAAGTATCATCCGAGATGTATAAAAGTGCATGTAGCGTTCCCTTTTTTTTTCCTCACAGGTTGTCATTAGGTAATAGAATTTCATGTTCCCTGTGGATTCTTTTTTAAAAATTTTCTACACTTCTTACTACTGCTTTTAGAATCAAAGTGGTGAAAGAGTTACTTGAATGATCTGATTTCCTTACCTGTTCCTGTTGCTGTCAGGGCAGATGAATGAGTATAGCTTTGCATTGTTGCTATTCCAGGGCCTGAGAGAGTCAGTTCAGTAACTGTGTCTAAAATCTAGCATTGGAGAAAGGGGGGACCCTTTTAAACTGTTGGTAGGAATGCAAGCTGGTGCAGCCACTCTGGAAAACCACATAGAGGTTCCTCAAAAAGTTTAAAAATAGAGCTACCCTAGGACCCAGCAATTGCACTACTGGGTATTTACCCCAAAGATAAAACCAAAGGGGCACCTGTACCCCAATGTTTATAGCAGCCATGTCCACAATAGCCAAACTATGAAAATAACACAGATGTCCATAGACAGATGAATGGATAAAGAATGAGGGGTGGGTGTGTGTGCGTGCGTGCGCGCGCACACACACACACACACACACACAGTGGAATAGCCATCAAAAATGAAATCTTGACATTTGCAATGATGTGGATGGAATTAGAAGGTATTAGGCTAAGCGAAATAAGTCAATCATAGAAAGACAGTTACCTTATGATCTCATTCATATGTGGAATTTAAGAAACAAAACAGAGGAGCGTAGGGCAAGGAGGGAAAAAGAAAACCAGACAAAATCAGAGAGGGAGACAACCCATAAGACACTCTGAATCATAGGAAACAAATGGAGGGTGCTGGAGGGCAGGTAGGTGGGGGGATGGGGTAACTGGGGAATGGACTTAGAGGGCGTGTGATATAATGAGCACTGGGTATTATATATAAGGCTGATGAATCACTGAACTCTACCTCTGAAACTAATAATACACTGTATGTTAATTAATTGAATTTAAAATAATAAAAATACGTATATAATCAGAAAAAAATCTAGCATATGTGGGCTTGACTTAAACTGGTGTCCCCATAAAAAGAAGTCCTCACAAAACAGTGGGGGTACAAATAGGTGGTGGCATCTAAGGGTCCAGGGGGAGAGGTCTAGTCCCAGAACTGTACTCAGTATCTGACAACTGCTTCCTTCATTTCTCTCTGCTGTCATCCTGTGCTTACCCATGTTCCTGATTTCCTCTCTAAGTACTTTTTTTTTCTGTACCAGACTGGATTCTGTCTTGACAGGAATTACATCCTGTGCCACAGCCAGAACTGACACCATTGTGAATAGCTGGTGTATGCCAGTTTTGTTGTCGGGGGCCAAGACTTCATCCGTTAGGAGATAAAGTTAGCAAGGCCTGAGTGATTTAACATCCCACCAGCGCCAGCTGTGGTTCAGGATGGGGCTCCACGCTTAGAGGATGATGGAATATCTAAACAGGTAGTTAAGGCAGGAACACCATTAAATGACGAGCTAATTCTTAGAGATAACTTGCTAATGTATCTAAATAGCCTATGTAATCTCACTATTTTATAATGTGGTTTTAATATTCTCCTATCAACCAAGGGGATACTAGGTTTTGTAGGGTTGCTAGATAAAATACAGAACACCTGGTTATACTGATTATACTGACATTTCAGATAGACAACAAACAGCTTGTCATTAAGAATGCACCAAGTATGCTTTAGTTTCAGTATGCCTTGGATGTTGCATGGGATATCATCTATCTATCTATCTATCTATCTATCTATCTATCTATCTATCTATCTATCTATCTATCTCCTGGCCAATTGTTCACTGTCCATCAGAAATTGAAATTTAACATGGTATCTTAGATTTTCTCTTGTTAAATCTATTCTAAATCTTGGGTAACTTAATTTGCAAATGTACAAGTCAAAGGT
Source organism: Ursus americanus (assembly GCF_024610735.1). Classification (NCBI taxonomy): domain Eukaryota; kingdom Metazoa; phylum Chordata; class Mammalia; order Carnivora; family Ursidae; genus Ursus; species Ursus americanus. The sequence continues at coordinate 104,020,277 of NC_142164.1, forward strand.
AGTTCTGATAGTTCAAAACTTGTTCTGATAACCTAGTATGCTGTTTGTTTTTTATGCCACCTGCATGGATTTGGCCAATGTGGGAGACGCTGAGGCTTGGCATGTGAGTAAGTGTATAGAGCTCAGAGCAGGTAGTGGGCTTCTACCAGCACGGTTCCCCTGCGTCTAATAAATGCCTAACTGACTCATTCTGTGGGCTGTGGTAGGGGTTTTGGCTGCTCTGGTTGACAGCTTCAACATTATCATTTAGGTTTTTACACCCTTGTTCTATCCCCTATCTTCCCTAACCTTTTTTTAAAAAAAAAAAACTATTGAGAAATGATTTATATACCATAAAATGCACCCATTTTATGTGTGTCATTCCATGACTTTCAGGAGAATCACTGAGTTGTATGATGATAACCATATCTTCAGATGCTAGAAAAATGCCTTAAATAAATGACCCCATTCATAGTTGGTTATTAAAAACTGAGGTGAATGAAGTCCTATAATGGTCTTATGGTCCTCTAAAAGCCAATTTTGTTAAAACCCATTGTATTGGTGGCTGGGGGCGTGGTCAGAGGTGGAAGAGGGAGCCGAGTCATTGGATATGATGTTCTGTACCTATACATAGCGTTTAGCAAGTTGGAGTTCTAGAGAAGAACACCCAGTCATGGACCATAAGCTACCACACTGCAGTAAAAATGTGTTGGGGAAACAGAGGAAGCAACTGGGAATTCTGCCAACTGATGAATGGATAAAATGTAAAAAGGAACAAATTACTGATAGATGGGTGATCCTCAGGAATATCCTAAGTGAATGAAGCCAGGCACAAGAGGCCACATAGGATTCTACCAATCTATCTATCTATTTATTTGAGAGAGAGAGAGTGGGGGGAATGGGAATGAGAGAGCGAGAGAGCACGAGATGGGGGAAGGTCAGAGGGAGAAGCCGACTTCCCACTGAGCAGGTCGCCTGACAGGGGACTCAATCCTGGGATTCCAGGATCATGACCTGAGCTGAAGGCAGTCACTTAACCAACTGAGCCACCCAGGCACCCCACATAGGATTCTAAATCTAAAGGGGCAGAATAGTGATGAGTGGTTGCCGAGGGTTGTGGGCACAGGGAAGTGAAGGGAATATATGTAAATAGCAAGAGGGATTTTATTGAGGGGATGACGATGTTCTAAAACTGGATTGTGGTGATTGTTGCCGATATCCCAAAGTTTTCTCCTGAGGGTGGTATCTCTCTTAAATCATGGACCACAAAGTTGGCTGTTTAAATGCAAATTAGATGTGATTATAATAACCTGCATCTAGCAGTTTTGTGGCACTGAACTCTTGTACAAAAACTTTAAGGGGTCATTAAGTGAATCTTTCAAGTCTTGTTTGCTCTTGTGATTTTTCTTTACCCCCCCCCCGTAGAAGTAATTTAAAAAGCTGGGCTGGGAGAGGCAGCAAACGCCAGGTCTGAGTGTCCTAAATGGGGGTCTTGATTCAGTGTGGGCTGTTGAAGTGGCTGCACAGGTCTCTTTACCTCGCTTAGTCTCAGAACAACAAAGGTTTTTTTGTGAAGAGTAAATTTTATGCATATAAAAGCACACTCTAAAACTTATTCAAGAGTGTTATCTTAATCCTACTGCAGTTTAGAAACTTCTGATTTATTAAAGTAAATTTGAATAAAAATAGAAGCTGTTTTAATGACTAGACTCTAATGTTTTAAAGACAATCCCTTTAAAACTTTTTTGTTATGCTTAGGACAACTTGTTTTAAAGGCTTTGGCTTTATTTAAGTGATTGCGATTGTGTTGAGGATTGCTGCTGTCAAAGGAAGTAGGAGACCAACACGTCATACATGCAGTAAAGCGCTTCAAACAATTGGGTTTTGGAGAGGAGTGTTTTCAGGACAAGGTATCACTGACCTTTGCAAAGTCTTAATCCTCACGTTGAGGGCAGTTGCCTTAAAGATGAGAATATATATGGCAGTTTGGAGGGATACTGTCCTCAAAGCAAGGGATGAAGATTGAGAAAATGAAGATTTCCTAGACGTAACTTAAGTTCATATAATGACTGACTTTTATATAGAGGTGTTAAGAGATAATCATGTATAATTGACGGAGGAAGAGAGATCTTAAATTTTTGATAAAAAGATTAGTTATAAGCTAGTGTTCACGGTCCACACCAAAGACTGTTTTCTTATTTGTGCTAGTTGACAAAACGATGCATTCTCACCATGAAAATGCTCAGTGCTTTTTTAAACAGGACTTTTTTTCAATTCTAAAACTAACTTCCTATATGGGCCACAGCCTGGAATTGGGCCAAATCTAAGCCTGAAACAGAGTCTCCCAGAAGAGCCTGTTGTGGGAGCTGCATCTTGTAGGACTTCCGTAACTGGCATGGACATAGTTATGGAGGAAACACAGTGTAGCTAGGGAGGTGGAAAAGAAATTCTAAAGTCTATCTCACAGGTTTTTTCCAAAAGCAGAAAGTGGTATGTGGAGCATTAGTGGAGCAAACTGAAGGAAGGGTGTGATTCTCAAACATGGCAGGTTTCGAACAGGACTTAAAAACAAAAATCTAGACCCCATTGCAATAAAACTTAAGAACATCTCAGGTTGAAGAAAGGATTGAAGCTACCAGAGGTGGGGAAAAAGACATAATCTACAAAGGAATAATAACATAACAGTAAGTGTTACAATTCCAGTGATACCTGGAGATAAAAAGTATGGTTAAGTTTTATGTCTTGTGGTTGAGGAAGAAATAGATAAATGCTTAACTCAGTATTTGAAAGAAAAACTCGAATATTTTAAAGCTCTAAGGGTAATCCCTAGAAGTAAAGAAGTGGACTGTGGCTCTTAATTGGTACGGGGGAGCAAAACATGAAGGAAAAAGATCACTTGGACTGAAGGCAGGAAGCTAGAAATGAAAGGAAAAGTATGGTAAATAGAAAATAAAGAGTGGCAGAAAGAAGTTGAAATTCAGTCATCATAAAAACACAAGCGAACTAAGATGCTCAGTTAAGGGTTTGCCTGGAGTGTAAAATCTAATTCTATGCAACTTGTGAGAGAAGATGTAAAAACCAGTAAGCTTGAAAAATAAAGGGGTTAAGATATGCCAGAAGAAGAAGGCAAAGAGAGCTGCCTTTGTCGCCTGGGTGTCTCAGGCAGTTAAGCGTCTGCCTTCGGCTCAGGTCATGATCCCAGGGTCCTGGGATCGAGCCCCGCATCAGGCTCCCTGCTCGGTGGGAAGCCTGCTTCTCCCTCTCCCACTCCCCCTGCTTGTGTTCCCTCTCTCGCTGTCTCTCTCTGTCAAATAAATAAAATCTTCTTTAAAAATGACAATGTGGGATCAAGTCCCACATTGGGCTCCGAGCTCAGCGGGGTGTCTGCTTCTCCCTCTGCCCTTCACCCTACTTGTGCTCTCTCTTGCTCTCTCTCAAATAAGTAAAATCTTAAAAAAAATAAAGCTGCCTTAGTGACATATGAGACAAAGTATAATTTCAGGAATACAAAAGGCACAAAAGGGAGAGGGCATCTCAAAATGATAGGACTAATTGATGACATGAGGCAGTTACAAAGTTAAGTAAACCTTACAATGTAGCCTAAAGATAAATAACACAAAAACTGACAAATTACAAGAACAAATAAGCCAAAGTATAATTCTGGTGGGAGAGTTGAGCACAGTGTAGCTATCTAAGAAAATGAATCTGGTGGAGAAGTGTGTTAAAAAACAAAAACAAAAACAGGGAAGTCTCAATAATGGAATCATAAACATAATAAAGAATATGCATTCTTCAATGTCTACGTAGGATACTCTCGAAAACAAGAGGTTTGCACAAGGCCAAAATATTAGCCTTAAATCCTGAAAACCAGTCACAGGCCATTTCCAGGTCAAAATTAAAAACAGTGAAGAAATATCCTCATGTGAACACTGTCCTCATTTCTAAAAACTCAAATGTTCTCTGAATTAAAATGCTATTTCAAATTAAATGGTTAAAGAGCTCTATATTGCATAACTTGTAGAATGCCACAGAAGGTCTAAGAGGGAAGTTCCTGGTCTGCCTTAAAAATAAAATGAAACGTGTTTAAGATAGAACTCTAGAAACTGGTAAAAGAAAAACAGTAAAGAAGAGTAAAACCAAAGAGGAAGTAAAGATAGAAAATTTAATAAAAGAAAAATTGGTTTAGATGATCTGGACAACCAACAGCTACATCTTTAAAAAGAGTGATAGAGGCAAATCTTTGGCAAGGGACTAAGAAAATAAGGGGGAAAACCAGTATTTGGAATGAAAAAAGGTGGCATATGCACATGAACACACAGTTAAAGTGGTCTTTGGATTTAAACTTAAGTAATAGGGATTTCCTAGAAGTATGCATAGAGACGTCCTAATGTGGAATTTTACACACACACACACACACACACACACACACACACACCAATCTTGACCCAAGAAGTAGCAAATAAGAACAAAAAGTTCAATAATACATGAAAACTGTACTTGAAAATACACCTCTCCCTTAAAATAACGACGATTAACCAGTTTTAGGAGTAAATTTTGACTAAAATTTAAAGGACTGGGCAACCTTTTTTTTTTCTTTAAGACTTGCCATTGAGCATATTTAAAGGAAAATGCACAAAACATTTCCTATGGCTAGCACTACAGCCAAATAAAGTCAAATAAAAACTGTGGGCCAGTCTCACCTTGGTAACATTGATAGGAAAACCCAAATAAAAATTGGATAAACAACAAAGCTGTAAAATCAAGTGGGAATTTATACCAGGAATTTAAGAATGTTCAGACAATAGAAAAGCCATTAGTGGAATTTGCTACCTTAGCAAAGTAAAATAAAACTGGTGTATACATCTACCCCAATCAATGGCTGAGGAAAGATTTGAAACCCTGTTAGTGATAAAATCTCATGGTAAATAGGGTGTTGGTGCATTCTTAGTTCCTACTTCATGTTGACAATGAAATATGCCCATTCAGCTTGGGTCTGGGACATGATGAGGTTGTCGGTTTCTCCTACTTAATATTTCACTGGAAGTCTTCAATGGAATATAATAGCAAAAACTCCTAAGTGCTTAAAGTCTGAATTTGATTATTTGTTGAGTGTTTATAGAAAAATCCAAGAAGATAAACCTATATTATGAGTTCAGCCAGGTTTGAGTTAAGGTCAGTATTTAAAAAAAAAAAAAAAACAAAAAAGGACCATATACCAGCAGCAATCAAAGAGATAAAATATCCTTTTCACTATAGGAATAAAAATAGAAACCTGGTTAAACTACAAACCTAATAAGATATATATGGAAGATCTTTAAGGAAAAATTAAACCTTATGATGATATGTAGCATGGCTTCTGCTTGCCTTTCCCACTCCCAGAGACTGCTCCAAGAACACCACCTTGAGATGGTGATGTTACGTTGAAAACACCGACATGGTATAGGTGACTGAGTTCATTAAGGGCATCTTTATAATTATAAAGTGTATATATAAGCTACACTACTCAATTGGAGCACTCAGTATTGAAGATGTTGATTATCCTCAAATTAATTTAGGAATGTATTATAATACCAGAAATCCTTCAGATTTTTAATGGAACTCACCAAACAGATTCTGAAATACTTCCAGAATAGTAAATGGACAGAAAATGTGTGTAAGGAACTTAGCAAAGCTTAGGATGCATCATGCAGTTGTACTTAGCATAGCATGCTGTTGGTGCAGGAGGAGACCAATAGATCAGGATCCAAATAGACAATGTAGACAGAAACAGAAGATGGTTCTGTGAAGGAGGTGGCACTAAAAATTAATGAGGAATTGATGGATCATTCAATAAATGCTGTTAGGAAAGGACTTTCATATTGAAAAAGTAGACCACTTCCTTAGACTGTGTGAGTTCACGACCTTCTTGGGAGCTTTGTCTGTGTCCTCTGAAACCAGCCCCCTTAGAGGCAGGGAGAGCCCAACAAAAGAGGAAGACCACTCCGTGGTGGTAGGTGGCAGTTTTAATCATAGCAAGAGGAAGGGCCATTCGAAGCTTGTCTTGGGGCGGCAAGATGCATGGATCCCCACACATGCCCTGCAAATATTAAAAGTTCATAAAGATGTCCTTAACTGAACTCAGTCACATATCCCATGTCCGTGTTTTCAATGTAGCATCACCACCTCAAGTCACTTGTATTGGATGTTTGTCTCAGTCTTACTTGTGTGGATTAAGTATAAGAAACCTTGTAAATATCTGTCAAGAGTAAATACATAAAATGTGGTCTCTTCGCAAAATGGGATAACACACTGCAGTTATAGAACACAGAAGTGGATCTCTCCAGACAATCAGTGTGGTCAGGTGCTCGAAACACATGCTGGCTAATGAACAACTCGTAATGGTTGGTCAGTGAAAGGGTAGATGAATACTGTGATTAAGTCTGGAGGTCCAAGGGGATTTGGGTTTTATTTATATGTGTGTGTCTGGATGTTTTAAAAGGTATGTATGTATATAAGTTGGACCTAGTGAAAGTACACATGTGTGGGGAAAAATCCAAAACTCAAACTCAATTGAATTTATGAACTGCTTTTCCATAATTGTGCCATTTAAACTCTACACTGTCTTTCAAGTTAGGCTCTAGTTATTTCTATGTTCCACGTCAGAAAAAGGAAGCTTAGGGTGTCTTATGACATGCGTAGGAGGTAGTGTGGTTCAGAGAAGACTACAGGCTTTTATCCTTCCATCATAGGATGCTGTCCCCTGAGGTTGGGTCATTGATTTGTGCTAGCTGTGCATTTGGGTTTCATCTCCATTCACAAGCAGCTTCCATCACAATGGGGTGCTGGGTAGGCCTGTGCTTACAGAACAGAACCAAGTTGAATTCCCAGTAGATGAAACTTCCGGCACCCTTCTTATCCTCCAGTTAGTTTCTGCAAACAAAATGGTTGGTTGATTAAAACAAAACAAAATGAAACATGCTTGGTTACTCTTTACACCTTATTTTGCCAGACTTCAAAATGTCATGAGAAATGTGGTAATAACTAACATTGGTGAGAGTTGGTACAACCTAATAGTGCTATTATTTTTAAGGAGCAATTACAGTTGCTTCAAGAAGAAAGCAGGGAAAGAGGAGCGAAGCTGGGGCTTATATTTCTAGAGGGCAAAATCACCTTAGGAAAAGAGAAGGTGGCTGTTTGGTTACTATGATCAACTCTTGTCTTAGATATTTCTTACATTTGAGTCTGGTCACCCTCAGTAGAAAGTGCAAATTTTTTCTCTGAAGAGGAAAGACTTCTAGAAAGACTTTGCACTTAAGTCCTTGTCCTTGCAGGCAAATACATATGTGAAAGAAATTTTTAAAATGTTACAATGCATTTAAAATAATAATTTTGATCAGTAGGAAGTTTTCTATAATAGTATTTTGTTTGAACAAAGATATTTGAACTGAAAGAAGAAGGACAGAATTAAGTGAATTTTGGGTTTCCAATATTTCAGTGGAATATATCTACATATAATCTCACTTCTTTGTGAATAAGGGATATGTTTTCACTCGGGTTTTCTATAGTATGAGCATATCAAAATTTTTAAACCCAAGAAAATATTTTAGGATAAAACAAATATTGGTATATTAGCTTCTTACTACAAGTGTTTTAATGAAAGATTTTTCATCTCTAACATTTGGAAGAGACAAATAAGTTTGAAATGAGAGAATAACTCACCAACTATGAGTTCAGTTAAATATAATTTTGATTTCAATCTAAATGACCACTTATGATACATGGAAAAAGTGATATATAATCTGTGGTATGAGCCAAGACTTGTCAATGAATAATACATGGCACCTTATAAATTTAAAAGAAGTATATTTAATAAGAATATAAAATTTATTTTAGAGTAGAGATAAGTACTCTATTAGTATCCTACACAAAGTGATTAAAAAAAGCCATCTCATGAGTAAACTAATGAAAAGTGAGAGAAAAATTGTAAGCTCAACCTGAAATGATCATTTTTTAAAAAAATACTAGAAACATTCCAGTTTTTCATTTGTCTTAATTGTTCAGAAGTGAACAATTTTGAGGTACATCATAGAGATTATCTGAGAAGTGAAGTTAATTTTTGCTGAGTAACTCATTTGTTAGTATCATTTTTTTTTTTTTTTGAGTAGAAACTAGAGTGGAATTGGAGGGCAAAAATGAAGTTGGAGTCCTTTAGTCTCACAGGAGCTCAACCCCAGCAAGGGGAATTTCTGTAGATACAAATGGTTATAATTCAATGTGATAAACATAAATAAACATAAATAGCATGACTTCCCCACTTAAAAAGTAAAACTGGTGAAAGCCAACTCGGAAGCATTCATTTTACTTAAAGTCCTGGTTCCTTAGTTTTACATTCCAGATCCTTCTCTTTTATATCTACCATCTTTAGAATTTCTCTCCCAATACCCCACCTTTCCTCCCATGGTCTCTCCTTCTCTTTTGCCTCCCCCTCAACACACAAACTTCTTTAGCCATAGTAATTCCATCATCATTATCTGAACTTAAGTTTCTCTTCCATATATGTATGAATTTGCACATGCCTGCTCTCTCCACCCAACTCCCATCTTCAATCCCAACGAACACCTACAGTTCTCTTAAGACTCAACTCAAACACCACCTCCTCTGAAGTCTTCCCTGACTTCTCATCTTGGTTACAGTAGTCATTTCCATGAATTACCATTTTTGCTTTTGTCTGCTGTCTCCACCAGGTAGTGAATCCAAGAGGGCAAAAATCCTATTTTCTGTAACACAGTGTTTGGCATGTAGTAAGAGTTTAATAAATACTTGCCAAATAAATCAATGAGTGCAATAATGGAGTATACAGAGGGTTAGAGTGAATTCTGTCAAGACTTTTACCTGAAAGCATGCAGCAAATGCCTGTTCTATCTAAAAGTTCTCTCTCCTTTGGGTATCAAGATAATGGATTTGGCATCACTCTTTGCTAAAACTGAGGGGCCTGAGATTTTTCCCTACTTGCAAGTGACAACTGAGCCAGCCAAGGTTTCATAGATGCTGAAAGAAATAGCCGGTTCCTCAGCCAGAGACCAGGGACTTCATTACTCATGATACAATTGTCAGCATCAACTTCATGTTTGTAACAGTTCCTTGAAGTCCTGTGGAGGTGACACAGCCGTGGGCCTAGCTGGATGTTGCACACGTGGTGCATTTATAGCCCAGGGTAGGAGCTCTGAACACAGGAAACAGTCTTTTAAAGGGGACCATTGGCAAACTTGCCCATCCTTTGCCCAGAGGGATCCTAGTACCTTTATAATCCTGGAGAGTGAACACATCTGCATTCTGGTCTGGGGGGAAACACCATCTCTATCTGCCAAGACTGTTGGCTGTGTAGGTCCAGTACTAGGGTAAGTGAGGCAAGTGAGGAGTCTAAGCACAACATTTAGCTCCCTCTCTGGTGCTGGCCCTGCACTTGCACAACCTTTGGGGTGAGTATCTCTCTCAATTTGGAACCCTAGGTGCCATGTTTGCCTCCTTCTAGTCCTGGCTCTGTGATACACAAACAGCCTTGGGGGAGAAACTCTGGAAATATGCTGTCAATGCTTTTGCTCAGAAGAACTGCCAGAATGCGAGACACATATGGAGAATTGTTTCCAAGCCATAAGTAATTCCTTAGTTACAAATTCATGATATTAAGTGTCTCTCACCTCTGTAACCTATAAACAGGGTCTCTGATACTAATACCTTGGAAACGCTAGTAAAAATCCAAATACCCATCAACAGGTGAATGGATAAGAAAAATATGGTGTATTCATACACTACTACTCAGCAGTTTAAAGGAATGGTCTATTGATATATTAAAAAAAAAGCAAGATGAACAGATATCAAAATGATTATACTGATGGAGGAATTCAAAAGAAAATTTATCCATCTATACTATGTGATTCCCTTTATGTCAAGTAAGAAATGGAATCTAACATATTGTGACAGCAGGTCAGTGGATATAAAAAGACTGGAAACTTTTAAAGGTATTGGAAATGTTGATTGTCTTGATGATTTCTTGAGTACATACACATCACAATTTATCAAGTCATACACTTGAAACATGGGTGGCTTATTGTGTGTCAAGCATACCTAAATCAATCTGCTTTTTAAAAGGATCTTTTAGATTCATAAATAAATTGATGCTTGACTTGTCACTGGGTTCAGAGGAGAGAAGTATTTTACCTGATACCTGATGATGCCTTACATGTAATCTGAACTTTCTGAACTTGTATTCAGAGTGAAATTCTTCTGAATTGAAGGATAATACATAAATAGACAGGAGCACATGGGACCCATAAAGGGGCTGTTAACGATGCATATCTGGTGTGAGTCAGCACAGTCAGATTGCTTTTCTCCTAATACGTACCTGAGATCACTGTCTGAAAAAAAACAGGCCCTGTGGGGGATGGGTATAGATCACTTAGGCAATATGGAGCAGTTAGGAGAGAGGAAGTCTGAGTTGCAGCTCATGATCATACAAAAATGCATGTGTTCTAGAAAGTACTAGAGAAGGAGATGGAGATGGAGATGTATTAAGATAGCTCATGAAAATAAGTTGTTCTATGACATAGGTACCTGGTAATTATTTGGTAGATGAAGGGACAAATCAATGAATATTGCCTTGGGCTGAGGATTTGTCTTTCTCTTGGCATGTTTACATAAGTAGATTGGTTGGATTTTCTATGCAGAGTACATTCTAGCTTTCAGATGACTAATTAAAAATTACTTACATACCAGCCAGCCTGTTGGTATACTAGAGACTATGTCCTGTTAATCATAATGAACATGTATGGTGCTATGTTCTAAGACCTGTACCATTTGGGACCATGGAGATCCATCCATAAGAAATGGTCACTCTTTTGTTGCTGTTTACATTAACACCTTCATTATAGTCTAGCAATGTTTCAAATGGTGGGTCTTCTGGTCTTTCAACTCCTTCAGTCTTTTTTTTTTTAAAGATTTTATTTATTTATGTGACAGAGAGACAGCCAGCGAGAGAGGGAACACAGCAGGAGAGAGGGAGAGGAAGAAGCAGGCTCCCAGCCAAGGAGCCTGATGTGGGACTCGATCCCAGAATGCCAGGATCACGCCCTGAGCCGAAGGCAGACGCTTAACGACTGCACTACCCAGGCGCCCCCAACTCCTTCAGTCTTCTGATGGCCAACTTTACTGTGATGGCAGGAATGGTGTTGTAGACCCAGGCACCACTGGCTACTGTTTTCATGCAGTAACCACAATGCCAGATCCCCACAGCTCATCTTTTCATGTTGGTTTTGCCACAAAAGGAGCAGCTGTACTTAGTGTGCTGGCTTATACCAATCTTTTTCGTCTTTTTCCTGAGGGAGGCACCATAACGGGTCCCACATTTACCAATGATTCCAACCCTCTTGGTGTGTTTAGCCATGTCCCTGCAAACCAGGTCTGAGCCCAGAGAGCATGGTCACTTTTCTTTAAATGTTAAGAAGCAGTCATCTAAGCAACATTGGGAACACAAAAACTAAGCTGGGTTTTTGGAAGATGAATTCTTTATTGGATTTCAGAAAAGGGAAGAGTTCACTTTGGGTTGAACTTCATGGAGGAAGTTGAATATGAGCTCTGTGTTGGAGGATAGATTGTAATTGGATTGGCAAATGAGCAGGGAGAGGGCAATTCAAGAAAAAGGTGTGAGGAGAGCAGTCTGAGGTAAGTTGAGAGAGCATGTTTGTAAACGATGGATTGGCACATGGGGACCAGGTTAGTAAAGATACGGAAAACCAGGCTGAGGAGTTTAGACGTTACAAATGAATAATTGGGAGCCTGTATAGGTTGCATTCATTTGTAAGTAACATAGAAGTGATTTCAACAAAAAAGGTTGTTTGTTTGTTTGTTTGTTTTCTTACAGAAGATGCCTAAATGCCATCAGGGAATCAGTCCTGAGCATCCTGGCCTTCTGTTCTAATGGTTGCCATGTCCTAATCCTGAGATGGCTGCTACAGCTTTAGGCATCACTTCTACATTCATGTTGGGGGCAAAAGGGGAAAATAGTTTACCTGCCACCTCTCCTTTACTACTTGTCTTTTTCTAAAGGGATCAAAAGCTTTTCTAAAAGTCTTTGTCATGCTTGTGGTTTTGTTTCATTAAACAGAACTGGGCCACCTTCCACATGCCTACCTCTAGGGGCAAAGGAAGCTGAGAAATGAAGTATTGGGCTTTCAGCCTCTACAATGGAGGTGTCAGGGTAGAAGGAGATTATTAATGGCTAATGGGTTAGTAAATAAATATGTACTACAGAGCCATTGTGGTTCTTGAGTGGAGGAAATGGCATGTTGAAAACCAATATCCCACCCAAGATTGTTCTCAGAAAATTCTTAGAGAAAAAGAGGGCTGGGATCATCTAGATTATTATTCAGAAAGTATTTACCCTTTCACTTTGCTGCTGTGGGCATAAATTTCTCCCCCTCACTGATATTGTGTTTGGCCACATGATTGTCTTTGACCAATGGAATGTGGGTGGAAATGATAGCGTACTAGTTCTGAGCCTAAGCTTTAAGCCTCCCATGTTTCTGCTTATCTTTATCTTATCTTTATTTTGCCACTGCCCTAAAACCAACATGCCTCCGTAGGAACCTACTGGTCACTGTACAGTGAGGGGTACGTAGAGTCATCCTGGTCAACCCACAGACCCGAAGTGTGAAGTAGGGCTGCTCTAGCTCCCCTGTAGACCTATGAGAATAAAGATATGTGGTTGTGTACTTTTCTACTGACATTGTTGCACAGGAATAGTGATGGATATAATTAATAGTCCTTACATTGAGGTGATCTGTTGAAGGCAATCTGTTGCTTAAAATTCAAAATAATACTGACATCATTTGTATTGTGCTCAAACATAAATGACAATTGACATGGTTTTCTCTGGAAGGAAAAATTCCCTTTCATGGAATATTAGTCAGCCATCAGAAAGAAATCTTAACATTTGCAAAGACATGGATGGAGCTAGAATGTATTATGCTAAGTGAAATAAGTCAGAGAAAAAAAAATGCCATATTATTTCACTCATATGTGGAACTTAAGAAACAAAACAGATGAACATAGGCTAAGGGGAAAAAAGGGAAACAAACCATAACAGACTCTTACCTATAGAGAACAAACTGAGGTTGGTGGAGATAGATGGGCGGGGGATGGGCTAGATGGGTGATGGGTATTGAGGTTTCTTGTTGTGATGAGCACTCGGTGTTGTATGTAAGTGATGAATCACTGAATTCTATTCTTGAAACTGATATTACACTATATGTTAACTAGAATTTAAATAAAAACTTGAAACAAAGTATCATTATGTCCATTTTACAGACTAGAAAATAGAATTGAAGAGGTGAAATGATCTCTTTAAACTCAGTTGGCTAGTATTTGTGAGACCACTGTTCTTTTTGGCTCAAAGCACATCATTGTTTACAACAAGTCAATTACTTTAGTCCCATGGCTACAAAGGTGTCTGTTGTGGTTCATAATAATATTTCAGGTCCTAGACTGGGACCACTGTGCCTGGAACATCACAGACATTTTGTAGGTTGAGTAAATAAATTTAGGAATGAATGAATGAATGGAATAAGCACTCAAGAAATATATCTGTATTAGAGGGTAAAACTTTTCTTATCAAGTGTAAAATGAGTGGACCCTTTTATTGTCCTACCATTCCCACTTACACTCCCAATCAAAATCCTTTCCATTTCACGAAGGTGAAACTCAGCAAGGTAGTTTTCACCCATGCCCTTATCACATGTTTGGGAAGCAAAGAGATTATATTTGTCAGGATATGAGAGGGGAGACACAGGGTATCTTACTTGCATAGAGAGAATGCCGTACATGCTTGGTGTACTATCACTTGTAGTTTATATCATTAGCATCACTACAGCATCCAGGTAGACCAGAACAATGAGATGCTTGGGCTCTGGAGGTTGCCTCAATCATGTACATAGGTCTGTTAAGATATTGGTGGTAGTGAGATGAGAAAGGGAATGAAGATAGGCAAATTTGGCACAGACAAAAGGAAGGGGGAAAGACAAAGTAAAAATCCCTTTCTCTGGGGCAAGATCTCAATAGAATTAGGGCAGACACCATTTATTTATTTATTTTTATTATGTTACCATACAGTACTTCATTAGTTTTTGATGTAGTGTTCCATGATTCATTATCTGTGTACAAGAGCCAGTGCTCATTGCAATATGTGCCCTCCTTAATACCCATCACTGGGCTGACCCATTCCCCCCACCCCCCACGCTTCTGAAACCCTGAGTCCATAGTTTCTCATGGTTCGTCTCCCCTTCTGATTTCCTCCCCTTCATTTTTCCCTTCCTTCCCCTGATGTCCTCCATGCTATTCCTTATGTTCCACATATGAGTGAAACCATATGTCTTTCTCTGCTTGACTTATTTCACTTAGCATAATCCCCTCCAGTTCCATCCATGTTGATGCAAATGGTGGATATTCATCCTTTCTGATGGCTGAGTAATATTCCATTGTATATATGAACCACACCTTTATCCATTCATCTATTGAATGGCATCTCGGCTCCTTCCACAGTTTGGCTATTGTGGACATTGCTGCTATGAACATTGGGGTGCATGTGCCCCTTCTTTTCACTACATCTGTAACTTTGGGGTAAATACCCAGTAGTGCAATTGCTGGGTCATAGGGTAGCTCTATTTGTAACTTTTTGAGGAACCTCCATACTGTTTTCCAAAGTGGCTGTACCAAATTGCATTCCCACCAACAGTGTAAGAAGGTTCCCCTTTCTCCACATCCTCTGCAACATTTGTTGTTCCCTGCCTTATTAATTTTAGGGCAGGTTCTGTTTAAAACCTCATTTTTAGTGAATTCTACCACTTTAGATCAGTTAAAATCATGGTAGTAAGTTCAAATTAAAATAAATATTAATTAATAAACAATAAATTGTTTTATGATCAGTGTTACTGCTTAAATTCTAATTAAACTAGACCAGCACCATTTGCTGTGTCAGTACCTTCCCAGTGTGCTGAAAGCCCCACCAGATAAGGACAAGGAGGCCAAAAAAAAAATTTGGTTGGGATAGATCCCTGGGGGTGACATTGTAATGAGGTACAGGGGGCAGGTGGTTTGGGGAATCTCTGAATACAAAGTCAAAGGGGCTTCTATAGCTTCCTGTTGTTACTGGATAAGGCTACGTTCTTTGGCATGGTTCTCAAGATTTCTAATCTCACTTTTGGGTAGCTCTCTCACACTACACACCAACACTCTAAGAACAAACTGGAAAATAGTTTTTTTGAGATTTATTTAATGACTACAGTTAATGCAACTTTGACATAATAAAATTTCCCATATTGTAGATGGAATGAATTTTCCCAACTCTTTACTTCCTTCTTCTGAGAGATTTATAAATCTGTGTACTTGATTTGTGCTACTTCCAACCAGAGGAAACTGTTTATTTCCCCCTCCATTGATGGAAGGCTTGGTCACGTGGCTTGGTTTGGACAATGGAATATCACTTAATGGATGAGTAAAAGGTTTAAGTGTGCTCAGATGATTTGGCTTGGTCTCTTGAAATTCTGCCATCTACCATGAGAAGAACATATCCCAAGTAGCTCCTGGCCCCAGAATGTTGAAGACGTCTGTTACACACATGAACTTGATATAAAGCCTCGATTCTAGCCTGGCTCTGCCAAGCCTAGTCAAGAAATGCAGCCTACCCACAAACCCATGGGCAAGAAAAATTTTGTGCTTGAGGGCTGCTGAAACTGAGAATTGTTCATAGTGTAGTAGATAATTCTAAACCATAGGAATTATGCCTAATAATACAGATGGCAGGTCCAAGCTTGCCTAAATGTAATAATAAAATTCTTAAGTAGGCCTTTTTATACTAAGCATTCTCAGTGAACACAGTGAATATCTCCTATATATCTAGTACTTTATCGAATCTAACATTAAGCAGTGTGGAAGCAGAATGTGTTTAGGAAAAAGTATTAAACATATTCTGAGATACTATTTTTTTCCTACTTGATTATTAACCCCCAAATACTGTATTTTTATTAGTTTTGGAGGTAGAATTTAGTGATTCATCAGTTGCTTATAACAGCCAGTGCTCATTCCATCAAGTGCCCTCCTTAGTGCTCATCACCCAGTTAGCCCTTCCCCTCACCCCCCTCCTCTCCAGCAACTCTGTTTCCTATAGTTAGGAGTCTCTTAAAGTGTGTCTCTCTGTTTTTATCTTATTTTTTTCCCTTCCCCTATGTTCATCTGTTTTGTTAAATTCCACATATGAGTGAAATCATATGGTAATTGTCTCTCTCTGACTTACTTTGCTTAGCATAATACCCTCTAGTTGTATCCACATCAGTGCCAATGACAAGATTTCATTCTTGATGGCTGAGTAATATTCCATCGAATATATATACCACATCTTCTTTATCCATTCATCTGTTGATGGACATCTGGGCTCTTTCCATAGTTGGGCTATTGTGGACATTGCTGCTATAAATATTGGGGTGCATGTACCCCTTCAAATCACTATGCTTGTATCCTTTGGATAAATATTGAGTAGTGCAATTGCTGATGGTAGGGTAGCTCTATTTTTAACTTTTTGAAGAATCTCCATACTGTTCTCCAGAATGGCTGCACCAGTTTGCATTCCTACCAACAGTGTAAGAGGGTTCTGCTTTCTCTGCACGCTCTCCAACATCTATTGTTTCCTGAGTTGTTAATTTTAGCCATTTTGACAGGTGTGAGGTGGTATCTCATAGTGGTTTTGATTTGTATTTCCCTGATGCCAAGTGATGGCAACAAAATGAAAAGGAAATAGTCACCAAATACTTGAGACTGATTTTTTTTTTTTTAAATACGTGGACTTTAACCAAAGATTAACCTTTTAAAAATCAGGTTGAATACTAATTTGATGCCAAATGCATTTGGGTATGAGCTGACTTCAGCTTAGGAGTTACTTGATTTTAGGGATTTTTTTCCCAGCTATTTTTGAAATTATCTTTGGCTCAAACAAAAGGGAGAAGCAGCGTGTTTTCCCAAGGAAAGACTTGAGATCGGAAGGCTTGGCATTGAGTGCTGTCTTGATCATGGTTTATGTGCTTCAACAAGTTGCTTATCTGCTCTGAACTTGGTGTCCCCATCTATCAAACGGTGGCATTAATAAATTCCACTTGGTAGAATAGTTGTGAGGATCAAATGCAGTAATGTGTGTGAAGGCATGCTGTAAAGTGCCTGAAAAATTATAAAAGTATTATGTTTCTCAAACACTGTTTCTAAGAGAAAAAAAACTGGTGCCTTTTCTGAAAGGGCTATATGTTTCTGGGGTTAAGTTTTTTTTTACTTAGACAAAAACTGTTCTTTTTGTCTTTCATTTTGGGTTTGGTACTTGATCCTTCCCTGCCCTGATACTGGATTGCCAGAGGATGAGCTTGCTCAGGTCTTTTCTCTGTCCACGATGGGAATTGTTATCTCTTGCTTCAGTAAAGAAGAGTGAGATTACTTATTAAGTCTGTCTTTGGTTAGCGTTATCAATCTCCAGATTCACTTGGCTTATAGCTAGTTCAACAGCATCAACAAAATATAGAATTTTAATAAAAAATGGTTTGACCGCAGGTAATGTGTTACAAAAATGATTTTTAAAGTCTTTTAGTCCTACAGTTCAGTCTTGGCTGCTTTACATCCAATCTTTTCCTAAACCTTTTTTAGCTTGTTGTTTCACTTGTAAAATAGTGATAATTACTGCTTCTTGGGGTTACTGGAAAGATTAAATGAGATCTATGAGTCGACTACTCTTCATTTTGAACTTTGAGCAGAGAAATCCCATAAATGCTATAAATTATAGTCTATAAATTATTGCCTCTTAATTTTTCCATGACTTAAATTTACTTATGATCCACAGTATGTTTTGGGTATATTTTTGAAAATGTCACAGTTAGCTTCTTTACAGTAATCAGCATTGAATTTATTCTCTATGAAGTGAAGCAGAAAAGTCACATGGTAATGACAACCTACATTTACCTGGCTCTCTAAATGCAATCAACCCAAAAATGCAAGGAACTAATTTAACAAAATGTACCGTATTTGAGTCCAAATCCCCTCTCTTAAGTTTCCTTGACCTTCTCAAGGACAAAGAATAAAATGTATTCACCTGGGAAAAACAATAATTTGGGTTAAAAGTCTACATGATTAGATTTCTCAATTGAACATAACATCCTTAAAGTCATAAATGAAATGGAAAGAATATACATCATTTTTTTTTTACTAACACAAACTTTTTTCCCCTAATTAAGGTTTTTTAGAAAGGAAAACCTAAATCCGAAGTATATTTCATTGTTCATGAAGTTATGAAAAGCTTGATAAACCTATTATCACAAATCTCAGATTTCATATGAATTGCAGGAGATAGAACAAAACACCCACCCTTCTTTTAATAAGACACCATGGTTAGTACAGTTTCTGGAATCTAACAGATACTCAGCTGATACTCAGGCCCATGTAATGGCAACAATTATTCATGCTAAGACTTGTATTGTTTCGTATACATCCATAGTTCTCAGTTAGAAAGATTGCGATTATAGAGTTTATTGATGGAATTCCAAGGACAATATGGGTGAGTTGGATGGACTACTGAGACCAGGTCCACTTACTATATCATTTTGAAGTCAACTTTCCGTTGTCAGCTTGATTTTGTTGGGTACTCTTTAAGAAGGACCCTGACTTCTCCATCTTGAAGGCTCCCCAACTCTGGTCCTCAGATGGATTTGGTTGCTCCTTTCTCACTGCCTGCCCCCCCACCGCCTCATAGTACTTCTGTACTCTGTCGCAACCCAGTTCTCTACTGTATGTACTAATTACACCTCCCCCTCTCATTAGTCTAGCATCTCCTCCAGGAAGGCCTTTGTTCATCAGTATTTCCACAGCGCTTAACACATGGCAGGCACAGAGTAGTCATTCAGTATTTTGAAATGGGTTTCTTGAGTGGATAAATGAAAGGAAGAAACAAGTCTCTAGAGGCTGTAAGTTTCATTGCTTTTCACTGCATTCCTCTGGTTCCTTTATATTCTTTGAACTATCTTGCTGGCATCTGGAAACCATTAAAAACTGGGAAGAAGGAAAAGGTTCAAGGAACCAGGGCCAGCAGTCTTCCTACCCCTTGCAACATGAGAAAAAGCCTTCTAAACCCATCCATTATCCCCTTCCTGTATCACCCACCCAAGGAAGGTGTAAGAGTGGGATTCCAACTGCTGAGGGGAGAGATTGGTGATTTCTGTCATAGAATGGGGGCCACAGAGGAGTTGGACAAGGATCAGAATATAAAACTAGAAATTCTTCAGATTTTCTCGAAGTGTTTTTTTTTTCTTCCTCTTTTGGAGTTACTGTCAGTCAGAGAATGCATTCCAAGGTCATAATAAAATCAGGAATTGTTCATGCCACCGTTCCCTGATTACTGCAGTCAATCAAGAATCCATTTTAAGTTATTTCAACATGTTACTTGGTTTACTCAGCTGCATACCTAACAGGGTCTTTGATTAAACACATGGTGTGGGATTCAGAGTATTGTCTCATTCACTTTGGAAACAGATTGCCCCTTTGCAAATGACCCTCTATGTCCCCCACCACCCTGCCCAGAAGCACTTCTTACTTGAAAGAAAATGTAATCCAGCTTTATAGGAAAATAAACCTTTCCATCTTAATTTCTTGTATTGTCCTTTTTCCAGTTATGTTTTTCTTTGTACGGTACAGTTGCCAGCAGGTGAATGTAGTGTTCGTCTACATACATTTTCAAGGTTTTTGTTGTTGTTGTTGTTTCAATGACAATTCACTTATTTTTATGGTGAGCTAGGGAGTGTGGTGTTGATTGCAGCTGTTACCCTCTGTTCTTGCAGTTGGCAGCACAGATTCACTGGGGATCACCTACCCTGTTTACCCTCAAGCCCACAGTTGGAGAGAACTGCTTTTACTATTACAGCTATTCAGCTGCAATTAAGAGGGCACCTGAGAATTCGCAAACTCTTCAGTCCATTAGTTGGTGCAGCGTTTGTGACTACAAATAAAGGTTGCTTGTCGCCTTTTAATCACTTAACTTCAATTTATCTTACAACAGGATTGGCTGGATTCTTGCCAACTTTTGTGTACTTCTAGAATGCCGGTGACCTTACCTTATGCAATGTCCTGGGTTTTATTTGAATGGCTAACAACCATCGCGTTCAAAAGTTTGCATTTACTGTATTTATTTTTCCGTCATTCTACGTTCCATTTTTGGCTAGGGGCTCTTGACACCTATTTATGAGATAATGTGCAATAATGATGATAGAATGAAAGTCCTTGATTAACTGGATGTGTACCTGTGTCACTTAGATGTCACCACATTGATGCCGTACAACACACACCCTCGGTGACATCCAAGAGTACACATTGATTTATCTGATCCAGGCAGAGCTCACTCTCATGGCTTAGGTTCGGCTGCCAGTTGACCAAGGCAGCTTTCTTGATACTGGCTGGTCTTGCCCTGATCTCTCTCAGTACGCTAGCTATCAGCTGAGCTAGGATGGCCTTGGCTGGGAAGACAGGAGCACATCAGCTCTGCTCCACATGTCTTTCACTCTGGAGCAGACTAGCCCAAGAATGTGCTCACAGCAGTGGCAAAGGACAGGAGCAAGCCAGCCTACTTGCACAAGCACTTGTCAAAGCCTCTGCTTGCATCGTATTTGCTAATATCCTGTAGGTCAAAGCAAGTCACAGTGCGGAGGAGTTAGCGGGCACTGCAAATAACAGGGCACAGGGCATGGAAATAGGAGCTAATTTCTACACGCTCCTACAGAATATTCCATTCTCAGACTGTGTGGAGCCTCTTTCTACCTTCTGTGGGTCATGCGTGCTTTCCCTCCCTTGTCTTCCCCTCACAGAATCAAGAGCTTGCTCCCTTTTGATCATAGGCTCGTTTTCCATGTTTCCTTCAACCAGTTTCCTTCTCTGTGTTCTCCTTTCCCTAGCTTCCTCTAAGTCTTGGCCCCCTTTTCTTGTTTCTTCTTCTCCCTATCCCCTCTCCTTCTTTCCTAAAGAGAAAGTAAAAACCTAAAATTTTCATGCACATGGGTAATTGTTTGAAGGGAATACTTTTCTTTTGGTCCCTAGAGCTCTCATTACTGATTAACTCCTTACAAAAGGAAATGCTGAAACTTCTATTTCTCCAGAAACTTAACAGTGTGGGTGGTTCTGGTGTGGGCAGGAAGAGAGAGTCAGACTTAAGTTGTCCTGAAAGGAAAAAAAAAAAAAGTCTGCATGAACCAAACACAGAAGCAAAACCTAAATAGATTGCCCAACATTTTTTTTTTGAAGTTTTCTCCCAAATTTACCAACTGGAAATTTGAACTGGGCTTTTCTTTTTAATTAAGGGTTTAGAATAGATGGAGATGCAGGTGGTATTTTGGTTGGTAGTATGTGGTGATAATCATTGTTGCTATAGCTACCCGAAAAGTGTTCAACAGAATATCACTTCATGTTGCAACTTCAAAGAAAGACTGTAAAAGTTCTATGCTTCTCATATAGATTTAATTTAAAGGCAAAAAGAGTCTGCTATATTCAGGATGGAATCTGTTTCTTAATCTGTGCCTGAAAATATGGCTCAGTGTTCAAAACGGGTCAATTCAGGGGGTCAGTACGTTTTCTTGATAGGTTTAAATGGAGGTCAGCTAGCTGCTTCCACAGACATGGCTTTCATTATACTAATTGGATAACAACTTAGCAAAGTGAGATATTAAGGTGACTTATTATGGTAAACACTTAACGTTTCCCGCTTCGAACTGGTTTCGGGGAAAACAGCCCCACCTTAATATAAAGCTCATACAATGTGTCTATCCTTGTTTCAGAAAAAAAAAATAACCAAAAAAAATGATGTAAAAGTTTCACGTAGAGCTCCCTGTGCTTTCAAGAAAGCTCAAAGGCATTTTCTCGAATTCTGCTTCCATTAATCTGCCTTGGGACAGCCGGGACTGGCTTCCATGGGCTTAATTCAATACAAAATGGTAACTCCACTGCTCAAAACATACTCCATTTAAGAGAGTGGGGACCTGGATATGTTTGCCTAGTTCTCTGACCCAAACCTACTTTTCTGCAAATGAGACTTAGATTTCTTTTCTACCTACCTGCCTCTTTCAGTGGATCATTTCCTTATCACTTAGACTGTCAGAGCCTAAATTTCCTCATCTATAAAGATGAGGCTCTAACACCCACCTCCCAGTGTTGTGAGGGTTGATCGTCAGTGTAGACGAAAGCAGTCAGTTCTCAAGTGTCATGCAAGTACATAATTTCACAAGCAGAAATATTCTGATAAGCACTGGGAAAACTCAGATT
Source organism: Ursus americanus (assembly GCF_024610735.1). Classification (NCBI taxonomy): domain Eukaryota; kingdom Metazoa; phylum Chordata; class Mammalia; order Carnivora; family Ursidae; genus Ursus; species Ursus americanus. Next base: position 104,042,612 of record NC_142164.1, read on the forward strand.
TCCTCCAAAGAACTTTGGTCAATGGTAGGAATCCTGGGTGAGGGTAGCGTTATTGGACAACAGTTAAAGATAGTGAGATCTGATTTGTTTTCCGTTTTCATGGCATGGATTTCAAGGCCTTCCCTGGTAGATGCAGTTTCCAGTAAGATTTAATTTTCACACATTCTAAGCCAGCTCCAAGCTCTAGGGTCAGAAAAAATGGAAGTTGCTTGACAAAGATTCTGACACTGCACCACATGAAGGGCTGTATCTTCTTTAAGTATTTTTAGAGGGACATAATTGATATACAATGTTACATTATTTTCGGGTATACAACATAATGACTTGATAATTTGTATATATTGCAAAATTACCAACACAAAGTCCAGTTAATTTCAATTATACACAATTACAATTTTTTTCTTGTGATGAGAATTTTGAAGATGTACTCTTAGCAATTTTCAAATATACCTATAGAATATTAACTATAATCACCATGCTGTGCATTAGTCCCCAGGACTTAATGCTTTTATAACTGGAAATTTGTACATTTTGACTTCCTTCACCTATTTCACCCACCCCCACATCTGGCAATCACCAGTCTGTTCTGTATTTGAGTTTGTGTTGTTGTTGCTGTTCTTGCTTGATTCCACCTATAAGTGAGATGATGTGGTATTTGTCTTTGTCTGACTTCACTAAGCATAATGCCGCTAAGGTTCATCCATGTTACAAATGGCATGGCAGGATGTCATTTATTTTTATGGCTGAATAATATTCCATTGTGTGTGTGTATACATATATATACATATAATATCACTGTGTGTGTGTGTGTGTGTGTGTATATATATAATCTCACATCTTATTTATCCATTTATCCAGGACCCTTAGGTTGTTTCGCTGTATGTCTTGGCTATTGTGAATACTGCTGTGAGGTGTGAGGTGATACCTCATTGTGGTTTTGATTTGCATTTCTCTGAGTGATGTTGAGCTGCTTTTCATGAATCTGTTGGCCATCTGTGTGTCGTCTTTGGAAAAATTTCTAGTCTGTTCCTGCCCATATTTGTAATCAGATTAATTTTTGCTATCCAGTTGTACAAGTTTATATATTTTGGATATTAACCTCTTATCATATACAGGTTTAAAAGTAGTTTCTCCCATTCAGCAGGTTACCTTTTCATTTTGATGATGTGCTCAAGCATTTTAGTTTGATACAGTCCTACTTGGTATTTCTGCTTTTGTCTATTCCTTTGGTGTCAAATAAAAAAAAGTAATCACTAAGACATATGTGAAGGAGCTTATCATCTATGTTTTCTTCAAGGAATTTTATGGTTTCAGGCCTTATATTTAGATCTGTAATCCCTTTTGAGTTCGTTTTTTGTGAATGGTGTAAGATAGTGGTCCAGTTATGTTCTTTTGCATGTGGCTGTCAAGTTTTCTCAATAGCTCTTATTGAAGAAACTGTCCTATCCCCATTGTCTATTCTTGGCTCCTTTGTCACAAATAAACCCACCATGTGTGGGGGGGTTTATTTCTGGGTTCTCTATTCTTTTCCCTTGATCTATAGGTCTGCCTTTATGTTAATACCCTACTGTTTTGATTACTACAGTCCTGTAATACAGTTGGAGAGCAGGCAGCGTGATGCCTCCAGCTTTGTTTTTCAAGATTGCTTTGGCTATTAAATGTCTTTTGTGGTTTCATACAAATTTTAGGATTGTCTGCTATAATTCTGTGCAAAATGCCATTGGAATGTTGATAGAGATAGCCTTGAATTTGTAGATGACTTCGGGTAGTATGAATGTCTTAGCAGTACTCTTGCAGTTAATGAGCATGGAATATCTTCATTTGTGTCCTCTTCAATTTCTTTCATACATTAATGAATGAGAGCTCTTTCACCTGTTTGGTTAAATTTATTCCTAGATACTGTGTTCTTTTTAATGCAGCTATAAATGGGATTGTTAATCTTTCCAATAGTTCATTGTTAGTGTATGGAAATGGAACAGATTTTTGTATATTGATTTTTGTATCCTGTAACTCTACTAAATTCTGTTTTTTTTTTCCTTTTTTTTTTGGTGGAGTCTTCAGGGTTTTCTCCATGTAACATCATGTTAGCTGCATGCAAATAGTGATGTCTTTCTGATTTGGATGCTTTCTTAGGGGTTTTTAAATGATGGACTAGACAACGTTTCCACTATCTTTTTAAAAATGTTACATCTTTTCGGGTAGTTTCTCACATTAACTTCCAAAAGAGGCTGCATGACATATATTTATTTACCTTGAAATGAAAGTGAAATTAATTTTTATTTGAGGGGTTCTTAGAATTTTTGACATTGCTTGAGAGCCCAAGACATCACAAAAGCAGGAGCTGAGGTCATTTGCTTGAAGACTGCAACAAGACTCACTGGTTAGCAGCCAGCAGGGTTCAGAGTCATTGGTTCTGTCTGCTAATGGATCACTGGGGTGTTTGTGCCGCTGCTTCCTAGTCCCTATTCAAGTGAAACAAACAGTTATTGGTCCAACCAATACGCACAAATGGTTATTTTATTCCCTGGAGAAAAGCCTTTCAGCACCTAGGTGTCTGTAGAAAAATCTCTTCATCATGTAACATGGCTTTATTTACAACTACATTAGTAGTTATAGTAGTACTATGTTAAAAAATAATTCCTTGTGCAATTATGAATCGAATTAATGGAAAGATTACAGAAATGGATGCATCTCTAATTTTTTTTTATGTCACAGTGATCTAGCATAGCTTGAGAGACTCAAAAATACATCTGTACCCTACATATATGTACACACTTTATTGTATAATGTTCAAAGTAGATAATATAGAGCTGCAGTGTTGAATATGGTAGCCACTAGCAACATGTGGCTACTTAAACTTCAAATCACTTAAAAATTAAAATTTTACTTTCTCTGGGGCACCTGGGTGTCTCAGTTGTTTGGGAGTCAGACTCTTGATTTCACACCTCAGGTCATTATCTCAGGGTTGTGGGATTGAGCCCCGAGTCGGGCTCCTTCCTCAATCTGCTTGTCCCTTTCCCTCCCCCTCTACCCCTTCCACTGCTCGCTCTCTCTCTCTCTCTCTCTCTCTCTCTCTCGTGTGTGTGTGTGTGCACTCTCCATCCCTCTAATATAAAATTTTAATTTTTTTTTACTTTGTCAGTCACACTAGCAAATATTTCAAGTATTCAGGAGCCATATATGGCCAATAGATATTGGGTTGAATAGTGCAGAATCACATTTCCGCTATTTTGGGAAGTTCTATTGAATAATGCTTGTATAGCGAAAGATGGGAATATTTTTCCCCCATTAAACAAGATATGAGTTATCCTAGGAAAAATGTCAAGAACTGTTAGTATTTTTTTTGTCCTTAGAGAAATAGAAAATATTCCTTTTACTTCAAAATTAATGAGTCCTAAAACTTTATTGAATAGCTACAACAAACTGTAAAATGTGGAAATAGTTTCCTACTTAATACCCATCACCAGGCTAGTGTGAAGAGGCAGAGAATTTGAGGACTGTATGAGGGACAGAAGCAAACTGTCATCTAGATGCACACACTGAGACAGAAGGAGAAGGAAAAGGATCCATAAACATGGAGGCTCTGAAACAGAAAAGGGTAAAGAAAGGCGGAGGGCAGTGGCCGCGGCGGTGGGGGGGTGGTGGAGAGAAATAGGAATCAGAAGAAAAGACACCGATTTCAACCACTCTAAGGTGAGTGATCCCAGGAGGTCACAAGTCAGAGCTCCGTGTTGCTGGGAGTTTGCACCTTTTAACCTCTTGCCCTATGACTTGGTCATGATCCCTCTTCCCAGCATGTAAAATACTTTGAAGTGGGCTCCTTGGGGCAGATGTTTTCAACCTCGATTATAGTCTTCCTTGAGTGGTGGTTCTCATCCTGCGGTTCCCAGAGCACAGACAACACTGAGAACTTGTTAGAGATGAAAATTTCCCTGCCCCATCCACCCAGCCACTGAATCACAAACTCTTGAGTGTGAGCCCCAACCCTGTTTATTTTGTTAATTCAAATATAATTAACATTCAGTATAGTAGTTTCAGGTGTACAATATGATTTAACTCTGTACCTTTCTCCGTGTTCATCAAAATACACGTACTCTTAATTCCCTTTATTTTACCTTTCACCCCACCCACCTCCTCTCTGCCAACCACCAGTTTGTCATGTGTAGTTAAGAGTCTTTTTTTCCATTTGTCTTTTTGTTGTTGTTGTTGTTTGTTCATTTGTTTCTTAAATTCCACATATGAGTGAAATCTTACGGTATTTGCCTCTGACTGACTTCACTCTATATTATATCCTTTAGGTCCATCCATGTTGTTGTAAATGCGAGATCTCATTCTTTGTTTGGACTGAGTAATATTCTATCATGTGTATACATACCACATCTTTATCCATTCACCTTTGGATGGATACTTGGGTTACTTGCAAACTTTGGCTATTATAATTAATGCAGAAGTAAACATAGGGGTGAATATATCCATTTGAATTAGTGTTTTCATTTTCTTTGGGTAAATACCATGTAGTGGAATTACTGAATCATGGTAATTCTATTTTAATGTTTTGAGGAACTCCATACTGTTCTTCACAGTGGCTGCACCAGTTAGCATTCCCACTGACAGCGCATGAGGTTTCCTTTTTCTCCACATCCTCACCAACACTTGTTTCTTGTGTTTTTGATTTTAGCCATTCTGACAGGTGCGAGGTGATAGCTCATTGTGTTTTTGTTTGGCATTTCCCTGATGATGAGTGATCTGTTTTCTTGGAGGAGTTTTATGGTTTCATGTCTCACAGTGAGGTCTTTAATCCATTTTGAGTTTATTTTTGTCAATGGTGTAAGAAAGTGGTCCAGTTTCCTTGTTTTGCATGAAGCTGTCAGTTTTCCCAGCACAATTTGTGGAAAAGACTGACTTTTCTTTGTTGTGTTTTCTTGCCTCCTTTGTCATAGATTAATTGAACATATAAGCACGGGTTATTTATGAGCTCTGTATTCTGGTAATCTATGTGTCTGTTCCTGTGCCAGTACTATAGCATTTTGATGACTAGAGCTTTTGTAGTATATCTTGAAATCTGAGATTGTGGTACCTACAGCTTTGTTCTTAAGATCGCTTTGGCTATTTGGGTTGTTGTGGTTGTGTACAAATTTTAGGATTATTCTTGTTCTGTGAAAAATGTTGGCATTTTGATAGGGATGGCATTAAATGTATAGATTGCTTTGGGTAGTATGGCCATTTTAACAATATTTTTTGATTCCATGAGCATGGAATGTCTTTCCATTTTTTTTCGTGTCAGCCTCACTTTCATCAGTGTTAACATAGTTTTCAGAGTACAGATCTTTTACCTCCTCGGTTAAGTTTATCCCTAGGTATTTTATTCTCTTTGGTGCAATTGTGAGTGGGATTGTTTTTTTAAAGTTTTTTTCCTCATATTTCATTATTAGTGTATAGAAATGCAGTGGATTTCTGTATGTTGATTTTGTATCCTGCAACCTTACTGAATTCATTTATTAGTTCTAGTAGCCGTTTGGTGGAGTTTTCAGAGTTTTCTATATAGAGTATCATGTAATCTGCAAATAGTTAGAGTTATACTTTTTACTAATTTAGTTGCATTTTATTTCTTGTCTGATTGCTGTAGGTAGGATTACCAGTACTATGTTGAGTAAAAGTGGTGAAAGCGGACATCCTTGTCTTGTTCCTGACCTTAGAGGAAACGCTTTTAGTTTTTCACCATTGAGGAGGATGATAGCTGTAGTTTTCATAGACGGCCTTAATTATGTTGAGGTATGTTCCCTCTAAACCTACTGTGTTGAGTTTCTATCATGAATGGATGTTGTACATGGTCAAATGCATTTTCTGCATCTGAGATGATCATGTGGTTTTTATCCTCTTATTGATGTGATGTATCATGTTGACTCATTGGTGAATATTGAACCACCCTTGTAACCCAAGAATAAATCCCAACTGATCATCATGAAGGTTTTCTTTTTTTTTTAAGACTTTATTTATTTGAGAGAGAGAGAGACAGACTGTGAGCACACAAGCAGACAGAGCACTATGCAGAGTGAGAGGGAGAAGCAGGCTCCCTGCTCAGGTCCCTGGGATCATGACCTGAGCCAAAGGCAGATGCTGAACTGACTGAGCCACCCAGGCGCCCCTATAGTGAATGATTTTTAAAATGTATTACTGGGTTCTGTTTGCTCATATTTTGTGGAGGATTTTTGCATCTAATTTCATCAGATATTGGCCTGTAGTTCTTTTTATGTAGTATATTTATCTGGTTGTGGTATCAAGGTAATGATGCTCTCATAGAATGAATTTGGAGGTTTTCTTCCTCTTCTAACTTTTATAATAGTTTGAGAAGAACAGGTATTAATTCTGCTTTAAATGCCTATGAAGCCATCTGATCCTGGACTGCGGGTTGTTGGGAGTTTTTTGATTACTGATTGAATTTTGTTTCTTGCAATTTGTCTATTCAAATTTTCTTTTTCTTCCTGATGCAGTCTTGGGAGGTTATAGGTTTCTAGGAATGTATCCGTTTCTTCTAGATTTTCCAATTTGTTGGCATGTAATTTTTCGTAATCTCTTATAATTCTTTGTATTTCTGTGGTGTTGTTTGTTACTTCTTCATTTCTGATTTGAGTTCTCTTTTTTGATCGGTCTGACTATAGGTTTATCAATTTTCTTGATCTTTTAAAAGAATTACCTCCTGGTTTCATCTGCTTAACTGTTTTTTTTTTTTCCGTCTCTATTTCCTTTATTTTTCTACTCTATTTCCATCCTTCTACTGGCTTTGGGATTTGCTTGTTCTTCTTTTTCTAGCTACTCTTATTTTTTTAAAAATAATTTCTTACTGGGGTGCCTGGGTAGCGCAGTCGTTAAGCGTCTGCCTTCGGCTCAGGGCGTGATCCTGGCGTTCCGGGATCGAGTCCCACATCGGGCTCCTTGGCTGAGAGCCTGCTTCTTCCTCTCCCTCTCCCCTGCTGTATTCCCTCTCTCGCTGGCTGTCTCTCTGTCACATAAATAAATAAATAAAATCTTTAAAAAAAAATAATTTCTTATTATGTTATGTTAGTCACCATACAGTATATACTTAGTTTTTGATGTAGTGTTCCATGATTCATTATTAGCGTATAACACCCAGAGCACCATGCAATGTGTGCCCTCCTTAATACCCATCACCGGCCTATCCCAATCCCCCACCCCCTCCCCTCTGAAGCCCTCAGTTTGTTTCCCAGAGTCCATAGTCTCTCATGGGTCATTCCCCCTTCTGTTTACCCCCCCCTTCATTCTTCCCTCACTTCTCCTACCGATCTTCCTGCTATTTCTTATGTTCCATAAATGAGTGAAACCATATGATAATTGTCTTTCTCTGCTTGACTTATTTCACTTAGCATAATCTACTCCAGTCCTGTCCATGTTGCTGCAAATGTTGGGTAATCGTTCTTTCTGATGGCTGAGTAGATTCCATTGTATATATGGACCACATCTTCTTAATCCAGTCATCTGTTGAAGGGCATCTTGGTTCCTTCCACGATTTAGCTATTGTGGCCAATGCTGCTATGAACATTGGGGTGCATATGGCCCTTCTCTTCACTATGTCTGTATCTTTGGGCTAAATACCCAGTAGTGCAATTGGTGGATCATAGGGTAGCTCGGTTTTTAAATTTTAAGGGACCTCCACACTGATTTCCAAAGTGGCTGTACCAACTTGCATTCCAACCAACAGTGTAAGAGGGATCCCCTTTCTCCATATCCTCTCCAACATTTGTTGTTTCTTGCCTTGTCAGTTTTTCCAATTCTAACTGGTATAAGGTGGTATCTCAATGTGGTTTTGATTTGAATTTCCCTGATGGCTAATGATTTTGAACATTTTATCATGTGTCTGTTAGCCATTTGTATGTCTTCATTGGAAAAGAGTCTGTTCATATCTTCTGCCCATTTTATGATTTGTTTATTTGTTTCTCACGTATTGAGTTTGAGAGGTTCTTTGTAGATCTTGGATACCAGTCTTTTATCTGCAGTGTCATTTGCAAATATCTTCTCCCATTCTGTGGGCTGCCTCTTAGTTTTTTTGACTGTTTCCTTGGCTGTGCAGAAGCTTTTTATCTTGATGAAGTCCCACAAGTTCATTTTATCTTTTGTTTCTCTTGCCTTTGGAGATGTGTCATGAAAAAGTTGCTGTGGCCAATGTCGTAGAGGTTGCTGCCTATGTTCTCCTCTAGGATTTTGATGGATTCCTGTCTCACATGTAGGTCTTTCATCCATTTGGAGTTTATCTTTGTGTATGGTGTGAGAGTGGTCAAGTTTCATTCTTTTGCATGTAGCTGTCCAATTTTCCCAGCACCATTGATTGAAGAGACTGTCTTTTTTCCACCGGATGTTTTTTCCTGCTTTGTCAAAGATTAGTTGCCCAAAGAGCCGAGGGTCCATTTCTGGGTTCTCTATTCTGTTCCATTGGTCTATGTGTCTGTTTTTGTGCCAGTACCATGCTGTCTTTGTGATCACAGCTTTGTAGTACAGCTCGAAATCCGGCATTGTGATGCCCCCAGCTTTGTTTTTCCTTTTCAACAGTTCCTTGGAGATTCGGGGCCTTTTCTGGTTCCACACAAATTTAAGGGCTGTTTGTTCCAGTTCTTTGAAAAATGTCATTGGTATTTTGATAGGGATGGCATTGAAAGTGTAGATTGCTCTGGGTAGCATAGACATTTTAACTATGTTAATTCTTCCAATCCATGAGCATGGAATATTTTTCCATCTTTTTGTGTCTTCTTCAATGTCTTTCAAGAGTGATCTGTAGTTTCTAGAATATAGATCCTTTACCTCTCTGGTTAAGTTAATTCCGAGATAACGTATGATTTCTGGTGATATTGTAAACGGAATGGATTCCCTAATTTCTCTTTATTCAGTCTCATTATTCGTGTATAGAAATGCAACTGATTTCTGAGCACTGATTTTGTATCCCGCCACATTACTGAATTGCTCTATAAGTTCTAGTAATTTGGGGGTGGAGTCTTTTGCGTTTTCTATATAGAGTATCATGTCATCTGCAAAGAGAGACAGTTTGACTTCTTCTCTGCCAATTTGGATACCTTTTATCCCTTTTTGTTGTCTGATTGCTGTTGCAAGGACTTCTAGTATTATGTTGAAAAATAATGGCGAGAGTGGACATCCTTGTCGTGTTCCTGATCTTAAGGGAAAGGCTTCCAGCTTTTCCCCATTGAGAATGATATTTGCTGTAGGCTTTTCATACATGGTTTTTATGAAATTGAGGAAGGTAGCCTCTATCCCTACACTCTGAAGGGTTTTAATCAAGAAAGGATGCTGTATTTTGTCAAATGCTTTTTCTGCATCAGTTGAGACGATCATATCATTCTTGACTGTTTTCTCGTTGATATGATCTATCACACTGATCGATTTGCAAGTGTTGAACCACCCTTGTATCCCAGGGATGAATCCCACTTGGTCATGATGGATAATCCTTTTTATGTACTGTTGGATCCTATTAGCTAGGATCTTGTTGAGAATTTTGGCATTCACATTCATCAGGGATATCGGTCTGTAATTCTCCTTTTTGATGGGGTCTTTGCCTGGCTTGGGGATCAAGGTAATACTGGCCTCATAGAATGAGTTTGGGAGTTTTCCTTCTATTTCTATTTTTTGAAACAGCTTTAGGAGCATAGGTATTATTTCTTCTTTGAATGTTTGGTAGAATTCCCCAGGGAATCCGTCAGGTCCTGGACTCTTGTTTTTTGAGAGGTTTTTGATCACTGCTTCAATCTCTTCATAGTTAATCGGTCTGTTTAAATAATCGATTTCTTCCTGTTTCAGTCTTGGTAGTTTATAGGTTTCCAGGAAGGCATCCATTTCTTCCAGGTTGTTTAATTTATTGGCATAAAGCTGTTGATAAAAGTTTCTAATAATCCTTCATATTTCATTGGTGTTCGTTGTGATCTCTCCCCTTTCCTTCATAATTTTATTAATTTGGGTTCTTTCTCTATTCTTTTGAATAAGTCTGACTAGTGGCTTATCGATCTTATTTATTCTTTCAATGAACCAGCTTCTAGTTCTGTTGATCTGCTCTATTGTGCTCCTGGTTTCTAATTCATTGATCTCTGCTCTAATCTTGATCACCTCCCTTCTTGCGCAGGGGTTAGGCCTGTTCTTCTGTTCCAGCTCCAGCTTCTTGAAGTGAGAATATAAAAACTGCATTTTAGATTTTTCTGTTCTTTTGAGTGAGGCTTGGATGGCTATGTATTTTCCCCTTAGGACTGCCTTTGCAGTGTCCCATAGGTTTTGGACTGATGTGTTTTCATTCTTGTTGGTCTTTAAAAATTGTTTAATGTCCTTCTTAATTACCTGGTTCATCCTATCATTCATGAGCAGGATGGTTCTTAGTTTCCACGTGTTTGAGTTTCTTCCAAATTTTTCCTTGTGATTGAGTTCCAGTTTCAAAGCATTGTAGTCTGAGAATATGCAGGGAATAATCTCAGTCTTTTGGTATTGGTTGAGACCTGTTTTGTGACCCAGTATATGGTCTATTCTGGAGAAAGTTCCATGTGCATTCGAACAGAATGAGTATTCTGTTGTTCTGGGGTGTAGTGTTCTATCTATGAGGTCCATCTGGCCCAGTATGTCATTCAAAGCTCTTGTTTCTTTGTTGATTTTCTGCTCAGGTGATCTGACTATTGCTGAGAGCAGAGTGTTGAGGTCCCCTACTATTAACATATTATTATCTATATGTCTCTTTATTCTGGTTAAGAGTTGGCTTGTATATCTAGCTTCTCCCCTGTTGGGGGTATAGATATTTATAATTGTCATATCCACTTGTTGGATGCATCCTTTAAGAATAATATAGTGTGTCCTTCTATATCTCTAAGTACAGTCTTTAGTTTAAAGTCTAATCTGATATGAGAATTGCTACCCCAGCTTTCTTTTGCGGTCCATTGGCCTGAAAAATGGTTTTCCATCCCTTTCACTTTCAGTCTGGATGTATCTTTAGTTTCAAAATGAATCTCTTGTAGACAGCAAATGGATGGGTCACGTCTTTTTATTCAATCTGCAACCCTGTGGTGTTTTATGGGAGCATTCGGGCCATTCACATTGAGAGTGATTCTTGAGAGATATGATGTTAATGATGTCATGTTGCCTGTGATGTCTTTGTTTCTTTAGATTGTAATTTCTGTTCTGTATCACTCTTGGGGCTTTTTTACTTTTATAGAATCCTCCTTAATATCTCTTGTATGCCTGGTTTCATGGTTACGAAATTGGTCAGTGTCTGGAGATTCTGGAAGGTCCTTATCTCTCCATCCATTCTGAATGACAGCCTTCCTGGACAAAGGATCCTTGGCTGCATGTTCTTCTCAGCTAGAGCTTTGAAAATACCCTGCCAACCCTTCTTGGCCTGCCAGGTCTCTGTAGACAGGTCTGACGTTATTCTGATATTCTTCCCTCTGTACGTAAGGATTTTCTTCCCCCTGACTGCTTTCAATACTGTATCCTTGGATCTAATAGTTGCAAATGCACTATGATGTGACGTGGTGTAGGTCTGTTCTCATTGATATTGGGAGGGGTCCTCTCTGCCTCTTGAACACGAATCCTTGTTTCCTTTGCCAGATTAGGGAAGTTCTCAGCTACAAATCGTTCAAATATTTCTTCTAGATCTCTCTCTCTCTCCACCCCCTCGGGGACACCGATGATTCTGTCACTGGAATATTTCATTGAGTCAGTAATCTCCCATAATCTACATTCTCGAGATTGGATTTTTTTGAGCCATGTTTCCATTTTTACTTTCTCTTCTACCATCCCATCCTCCAATTCACTAATTTGTTCTTCTGCCTCATTTATCCTGGCCATCTGAGCGTCTAGTTCAGACTGCATTTGATTCATAGCATTTTAAATTTCTGCCAGATTCACTCTCCTTTCCACCCTTAGAGATTCTATATTCTCATTAATATTTTTGTTAATATTTTTTTTTCAAGCCTACACATCATCTTGACCATTGTGACTCTGAACTCCATTTCTGACAATTTGGTTATATCCATATCCATCGGTTCTGTGGCAGAGGCCACAGACTCATTATCTTTTGTTTGCTGGGGGTATTTCTCCTCCTCATCATTCTGATGAGAAGAGGTTGCGGGAATGCCCAGAGCCCAAATTATTGACCAGGACCCAGGCAGCGTGCACTTGTTTTATAGGGACCTTAGGCATGTGGGCTTCTTGATTTTTCAGCCTGCCTTCTGGGGGAGGGGCCTGCCGCGGTGATACTCAGGCTACCCTGTATGGGTAGAGTGTCCCTGTCCCCTGCGAGGGGGGATGGGGATGGGCACAATGTGAGCCGGTATTTCCAGGCTTTTGTTCTCTGGCGGCTTTCCCTGGCGGTTTTCTGTGCCTCTTCTGAGAGTCAGAGCAACAGTGGGCGTATCCTAGCCTCTGTCTCAGAACAGAGAGATCGCAGTCCATTCTCCACTGAGCTCTCTTGGCCACTTTAACTCTGTTTCTGTCAGTGCTGCGAAAAACCTTGCAGCGTCCCGGGTTGTGCACCCCACAGCCGGCATCCCAGCCCTCAATTCCAGGGCTGGCACATCTCTGTCCTTTGTGTTTCTAACACCGCCAGTGGCCCCCACTCCCGCACGTGCTCCCGAGCTCCCGGTTTCAGTCTGGTTCCAGTTTTCAGTCTGGTCGCACATGGGTTTCCAGGCTCACGGTCTCAGTCCGCTTTCTCCCGGGTGCCGGTTCATGAGTCCGGCCTGCTCCCCAGTGCAGGTGGATACTACTTCCCGGCGCCCGAGTGCGGAGGCTCCCTCCCCCTTCCGTTTATCTTCCAATATCTGTGTGCAGATTCAGGGCTCCCTGCTTCGTACCTCAATACTCAGCACTAGAGATGTTCGTTTGTAGAGATCCGGATGTATCTTCCTGTGTCACAGGCTGATTTCGTGGGTATTCAGGATGGTCTGGCAGATATCCAGCTCGATTCAGGGGACCAGCTGAAATAGGGTCCCCTACTCCTCTGCCATCTTCTTCTGAACACCTCTAGCTCCTCTTAGTTGTAAGGCTAGGTTGTTTGAGATTTTCCTTCTTAAGATAGGCCGGTATTGCTATAATCTTGCCTCTGACAACAGCTTTTGCTTCATTCCAGAGATTTTGGACTGTTGTGTTTCCATTTTCATTGGTCTCCATGGTTTTTATTTTTTCGTTTTTCTTTGACTTCTTGGTTGACCTATTAATTGCTAAGTAGTATGTTATTTAGCTTCCATGTTTTTGTGCTCTTTCCCGATTTTTTTGTGATTGATGTCTAGTTTCATAGTGCTGTGGTCAGAAAAGATGCATGATATGATTTCAGTCTTTTCGAATTTACTGAGACTTATTTTGTGACCTAACGTGTGATCTCTTCTGGGGAATGTTCCATGTGCACTTAAAGAATGTGTACTCCTCTGTTTCTGTACTGGAATGTTCTGAATATATTTGTTCGGTCCATCTGGTCCAATGTTTCATTCCAAACCTCTGTTTCCTTATTGATTTTTCTGTCTGGATGATCTGTCCATTGATTTAAGTGGGGTGTTAAAGTCTCCTAGTATTACTATATTATATCAATTTATTCTTTTATATCTGTTTACAGTTTCTTTATATATTTAGGGGCTCCCATCTTGGGTGCATAGATATTCTAGCCGTCAGTTTTAAGAAGCCCTCTAGGGGATTCTCATTCACTTTCATGATCTAGTGTGTGATCCAGTGTTGCAGAGTTATGAATGAGAATGGGAGGGGCCATAAACATCTTCAGTTTTTTCTAGAGAGATGATTCCTGTCTTTTATCAAGATCTCAAATCTGTGATCTGCCACCCACTAGAAGCTAAAAACATTCTCTTATATTCTATACTATGATGAGCAGAACCTTGTGCCAAAGTAAAATTTATTCTTTTGTACTCTGCTTTAATTGCTTTGAACAGCCCATTACCCGAGAGGTCAGATTAAATCAAGCTGAGAACCAGCTCAAGTTGGGGTCTGACCTATTTTCCTCCTCTTCTAGGAATTTAACCTGATTGCCATTTTCCAAAAAGTGATTTGAGAGCCCTGTGATTAAGAGGTTTTAGAGTCAAGATCTGTAGGCCCCTGACTTAGAGACTTGGGCAGCCTTCAAAGAAGGAGAGATCTTTTGCCTCCAGCCCCTACCTCAAGGACACACGGAGGAATTTGAAGGATGTAAGTGAGAAACTCAGCCTTTCCCACCTGGCATACTGTATTATTTGCCTTGGGTGGATGGGGGATTTTCTAGGTGTAATTAGTTAACATCTATTAAGCAAGGCCATTTATTAAGTACTGCACTCCGTGGGACCTTAATACACTGTAATTGATGATGATAGCAGAGGCAACATCCTTTCCAGTTGGTGTAGTCTCAGGATAGCTTGGTATTCTATTGTCTTCATGGTGGTCTGAAGCATATGGGAGTTTTCGTGCTTGAGGATATAATGCCTAATAGTGATTTCTCTGAGTTTTCAATTTGGAGAGTGATTGGGTATACTCCGGTGGTTCAAGTATCTGTTGTAATGGTGACCTAGCCAGTTCAGCATTAATCTGAGCCCTGTAGGGCTCCAAATCTTCAAAGGAGTATTTAATCAATATATATGGTATTAGAACTGGTTAAATGTAAGGACTGCATTCTGCATGTGACCAAGTATAGGGAGATTTTACCAAGCAGAAGAAATTACATGATAAGCTTTTTTTGCAATTCATCTAAACTGTAACAGGTAATATGCATCTGCAACCATTCTTAGGTAATATTTACTCGTTATTCAGTGTGACAAGTATTATGCTCAGTACTGTACATTCTTGTGTTAAATTCTCATACTAACCTCCTCATTTAGGTACATTGTTACTCTCAGTCTTTAGATGATGACACAGAGTTTAGAGAAAGCGAGTAACTTCACCACTGTCTCACAGTGTATTTGTCAGTATTGGCCAAAAACCGTAACAAACAACCCAGTATGTCTGTTGCTTGTTCATATCCAGTCCCATGCAGGTTAGTGGGGTGGGAGGAATGAAGCAAATGGAGTTCTTTTTCATGTAGCTATCCTAGTTTCCTTTGCTCTTGGGTCTCCATCGTCCTGTGGGTCTCAGAAGCTTTTGATGGACCAGGCTTGGAAGAGCACACATCACTTCTATTCCAGAACTCAGTCACAGGCCACACTGAACTACATTGGAGGCTGAGGAATATAGTGCAGATGCGGGACTCAGGAAGAAGAGGAAAGCAGGGATGCTGTTGAGCACTAGCAGCTTCTAAGCAGCAGAGCTGAGGCCCAAACTCAGTTGTCTAACTTCAAAGCCCTCTTCATCATGGAGGCAAAACTGACATTTTGCTTTGCCTCCTTTATAAATAAGCATGTGCATCATATTTTGCAGATGAGGGAAAACAACTTTGTACCCTGCAGTAAACCAAAAATAAGATTACCTGTCCAGGTCTGATCCCCTCAATGAGGGATGTCTTGGAACATTTCTTTTAAGAGTGGACTCATCTAATTGAAAAAAAACATTATCTATGACTTAGCAATGTTGATGTCTGAAGAAATGGTATAAGCTTTGTTGATTTGATAATCACATGGAAAAAACGCTCTTTTTCTACATGAGCAGACTAATGACGATCTTTTTGTTCTATTAAACACACACTCACACCCTCCCATGCACATTCACTCACACATATCCTCATACCAGCCATTCTGAAATGGGACTACCTTGTATTTTATTGCAAGTGAACTTTTATTTTCTAAATGCTTTCATTTTTCAGGCTTTTTTTGACATCACATCAGTTCTCACTTGCTAATTTATTTCTTGATAAATTGGCATGTATTTTATTTCATGCAATAATTCTATTTCTAAAAAGTTGAACATGAAACAAATTATTTCCAAGTTGAAACAGTTTGTCATATAATAGAGGAGCTTGCTGTTTAAAGAAAATCTCTCCTTCATATTTTCCTATCATATTCCGCGTAAACGGCACCAACACTTTAATCAAGTGAATAGTTCATATATAATTTGGACATCATTATTAATAACAGGGATTTCAAGTTCAAATGCTTTCATGGATCATGTGTTTAACAGCTACATGAAGTGACTACATAGAAGGCAATAGGGAGTGGTATGAACTAAGGGTAATTGGAAAATACACAGCCCACCTAAAGGTGTACAAAGTCAGCATTATTAAATCACTTTTCCCTTAAGGAGAAAATGTGCATATGGGCTGAACTGATCCAGTGCACTTAAATTTAGTGTAGCATGATGTAATTTTCATCCATTTTGTAAGACCAAAATACATATTTCATAAGATGTAATAACCTAAATTATCAATACAATGATCAAATTAACATTGAAAATATTTACAGTGGTGGATTTCCTACCCTTTTATAATCAGTATCTAGTTCATGGTGATGATTTGTCTTTCCCTCTTGAAGAAGTATCCCCTTTTCCCAACACTTAACTTTCTTGAAAGAAATACTTAAAGCATTTGAAGCATAAGGCCCAGGACAAACCCATCATCTTAATCGTTGCTTTTTCTTGGGAATGAATCCATTCTTTTAATACTTACCTGCATGTTGGGTGGAGTAGTCAGTCTCCTATGATGAGAGTGTAGTTAAATTATAAGTAATTGTCAATATCAAACACTTTTTTTGACTTAAAAAACCAACAGTTTCATGAGGTTCATAAAATGAAGATTCCAGTATTCACACAGAACTTTGAAAATACACATTCTTTTCTCTGCCTAGGAGTTATTTTTTTTTTTAGGAGTTATTTGCTTAAGATTCATTTGCCTAAATTTAAGAAAAATAAACTAGCTTTTCAGCAAACAGATACACAAGATGGGAAGAAAAGATGTAATGTTATTTTCATTTTTACTCTGCAATTTTGTCATTGCAGAGCCAACATGATCATAGTTGAGAACCAGGTCTCTGAGGCCTAGGTACACAGGATGAAGTAATTCATTTGGCAACTGTTGTTGACTGTGTATCAGTGATAGAGGCTGGTCTCACTTTGCCTTTAAACGGGAAAGTTTACAGTACACCTTTATCATTTTGCCACAAAGTTATGAAAATTTGCCTCCTAGTGGCAGAACATTCTTTGAGACTTAGGGGGCAGAAACTACTCTCCATTACATACATCCACCAGCACATCAATGCATTTCTCATTTATTCAGGGAGATGTGAAGATACTGGTGTCACACAGCCAGTCATAGTGGTAGACCATATACAGTGTAGAGAATGGAAAAGTAAACAAAAGAAAAGTTGAAGGGCTGATACACTCTGTTATGTGCTTAGGAGTTCAATGGATAGGAGAAATAAGAGCTATTACTGATTGGAATAAGGAGCTTTAACAGTGCCCACCTTAACACATGTGTGATTTTGAATTCTGGAGAACCCATAAACACCACTTGGGAAACTCCTGGCTGCCATCTCTGAGCTTTGTAGAAAAGACTTAAATTTGAGTGGGTAGTAGAACAACAGCTCAAATCTCTAGAAAAAGAGCATAGTGCACATATACTATGACTTGAGAGGTCTAAGTAGATACCACTCAGGCCTACTTGAACTTTCGGTAAAATGAATAGGAAGATAAAACCTGTGAACTCTAGAGTTCTGAATTTAATGACTCCTGGAAGCTCAGGTTGTGAACAAGGGCTGTGAATATGTTGCTGTTCATAGGTCTTTATGGGAAGAATTACTGAAGATATACCACAGACTTTCTGCTGGATATTTTCATTCTTGGTTAAGCAATGCAGAACTGTCCTCACACAAAATTGACCAGGTCCAAATGGCTTCCAGGACCAAAAAGAAGAGGTATACACAGGAAATTCCTGAAGTCCATCCCCACAGAAGTTTGTGCCTTCTAGAAAAGTGCCAGAAAATATGTAAATGGAAGAGCATTGGAGTCTTCCATGTATTACTCCCTCCATTCCTTCACCCTTCAACCCCAAATGGCATTGGCTCAGGAATAGCAGGAGCAATTATAGGTTACTCATGAGGCAACCAGTTATCTTCAGAGCACATGTTATTGGTAGGCAGTGGCCACTCAGTACTTTGATGCCCTCAGACAGATGGGAAGAAAAGGAAACCAGCTCAGTGGACAGAGATGAGTGTTACAATCCTGTCCCATGAAGAAGCTGGTGAAGAGGAAATTATACCATCATCTGCAGATACCTGGGCTGTCAGAATGAGTTTGGTAGAGGACAGGAACCTCAAAAACCCAGGAACAAATAACTGGGAGAAACTCCTTTTGGGGAAAGAACTATGCAAAAACAATGAATAACTAACCACCATGCTGAACTTAGAGTACAGCAAGCTACTGCACTCCAAGCTAAGGCCCCCACTCTGACGTACATAAAGCTCAGGTATTCTTCCTTACCTGCCAGGTCATGAACAATTAGGATAAAGAGGATATGTTGTGATAGGGCACTGGATTCAAAGTCACATAGTCCTAATACTGAAAAATGAATAGGTGCATGCCTAGAATGGGTCCTGCATGCCAGTAGTCATGACCCAGTGTAAAGCATCAATATGACAATTTATTGAACTGAGAGGGATGCAGTTGGCAGGTAAATCATGCAGATCTTATGTGGTCAGACTAGAGTCTAACCACAGTAGATCTCTTGTCCAGATGAGAAGCTCCTGCTCATAGGCAACTATGGAAGCTGTAAATCCCAACGTCAACTATGCTCCTATTCTCCTGGCATTTCTTTTTTTTTTTTTAAAGATTTTATTTATTTATTTGACAGAGATAGAGACAGCCAGCGAGAGAGGGAACACAAGCAGGGGGAGTGGGAGAGGAAGAAGCAGGCTCATAGCAGAAGAGCCTGATGTGGGGCTTGATCCCATAACACCGGGATCACGCCCTGAGCCGAAGGCAGACGCTTAACCGCTGTGCCACCCAGGCGCCCCCTCTCCTGGCATTTCTTTTATCCAACAATAATCTCTGTACTTCTGTCTGCCCTGCTCTTTGACTCAGGGAGGCTGACCTCTTTGAACTGTATCTCCTAGCCTTCCTTGCTCTCTGCCTTCTGCCAACAGAGGCTTCCACAGGACTTTGAAGGCTGGGAGAAGAAAGTGGTCTGACATAGCTCGCTTGTTTATGTGAAATCTGTGAAGAGTGCACTTGCACTTCTAGGCCTTATGTATAGGAAAACTGCTCATTTGTTAAGAGAGGTGCAGGCAGTATTGCTCCAAATGCTTTTTTCCTAATGGCATCCGTGGCATACTGTGATATTACCACAGTAACACTTGTAAGCAGAATGCATTTGGAAACCCTGTGGCTTTTCATATCTACAATGGTACACATATACTATCCCTTAGGGTTTTAATATTTGCTTGGGTATAGTTAACAAGTATCAAGACTGGTGGTACATGGCTTACAGCTGAGATAATTCTAACATTCATTCATTAATGCAGCAAGGATTTATGGAGGTCCTTCTGTAAGCAAGACACTGTACTAAGTCCTGTCTGGGGGGAGGGGAATTTATCTTATTTTGTCTTATCCATGACAAATCCCGCATCCATAAAAATGACAGTTCATTAAGGTAGAGATGGGATACTGGGCATGGGCAGAGGACACAGTCCACAAACCCTACAATATATACAGCACTGGTGTGTGTTGTAGGATTGGAATAGAAGTATAAAATGCAGAAAGAAAGTTTAAAGGATGGTGGGAGTGAAAAGGAGGGGCTGATAACCAAATAGGAGAGAGCAGGAAGAAAAAATGATTAGTGAGTTATAGTTGACCTGGGTCTTGAAAGGGAAGTAGGAGTTTAAAAAGGTATAGATTGGTGTGGAGGAGAGAATGTTCAACACATTTGAAGATGTGGAAACGGGCAGTTAGGAAGGGCAGAGGGAAGCACTGTCTGCTGTGAAAGTTAAGAACTTTAATGAGGTCTTGAAATTTAACTCAAGTACAAAAATGGTACAAACACCTAATTATCTCAACCATGTAAACCTATCTCGACAGACTGGAAAAGAGGCCAAATGTTAACAGTAGTTATTTTTTATGTAGAGGGATTTTGAGTGTGTATTTTATATTTTTCTTACTTTCTAATTTGATTAGAACTTCAGTTTGATATGACTATTAAGTAGAATAATGAGAAGAGACAGGCATTTAGGGAAGAGTTAAAATTCAACTTTGACAAATTGTGTCTGACTTGTACATTTTTTTCCCTGTTAGAATGGGAGATGTATCACTGTTGACATTGTTTTATAAAGAGGAGTTATCTAGGATGGCATTGTACTAAGCCTACCCTGAGTCACCTAGTGAAGTACTCATATGAACTTCTAAACTATAGGCTTCTAATGAGTTTGTGATGGTATTTTGCACCCCTTTTGTGAAACACCCCCCTTTTCTTAACCCACCTTTTCTTCAGCCATTGCTGTGGCAACCAGCTTTTAGCACATGTGACCCTACCCCAACTGGTCTTGGCTGACTGGATCTTGCTGCTTGGCAGTAGGCTGCATTGCACTTAAGTCTGTACCATTCAGAAGTACAAGGGAATTAATCCCTGGGCTAGCCCTTGACAAATAAGTGATGGGAGCACGTGGGTGAATGCCCCTCTCTTCCCTTTCCCGGCCGACAATTCTGAAAAATGTTCTGCTCCGCTTCTTAGTGGATCCCAGTGGGTTTAGGCTTAGTCACCCATGACTGAGATCAGCTGGGTAACTAATCATTGTATTGGCTCTTTTTCCTTGCCTATTTTATTCTTCTCAGTCTCTTTCTTGCTGCCTAGGATCATGTCCCCATGTCCCTATGCAAACTAACTTGTCTCCAGGTCTGCTTTCTGGGGGCACTGGGGAGGGACACCCAGTCAAAGACAAATAGTGTGCGACTGAATTTACTTTGTAACTATGACATTTTCTTTGTGAAATGTACCCTTCCACTAATACATGGTCTTTTGTTAGGAGTATGAGAAATGACACTGGAAGCCAAAGCCAGTGTGCGTGCTCTATATGCTTAGTAGCTGAAGGGATATTCTGTTTTAGAGATTGATGAGCCCTGAACTTGTCTGCACCCTGGGATCATCTGAGGAGCTTCACAAGTTACTGATAGTATCCCCCAGAGTTTGTGAATTAATTGACTTGGGGTGTGACCCGAATGGCACAATTTTAAAACATTACCTAGGGGATCCTAGGAGCAGACAAATTTAGGAACCAATAGTCTAGATCAGATTTTGGAGACTATAGCTTATGGGCCAAATCTGGCCCATTGCCTGCCTGGTTGTGTACAGCCCATGAGTTAAGAATGGTTTTTATAATTCTAAATGATTAGAAAATAATTCAAAGAAGAATGTTATTTCATGACAGCTCTCTGTAATCAGTGGCCCTTCAAGACTGTAGCTTCTATGCCAAGGGCCAGTGTGTTGACTGAATTGTATGGTCACTATGTTAGTGTATGAGCATGTCATGGTCAGACACTGTTGAAAAGATTAGTTAAAAAAAAAAAAACCCACCCATACATATTGCTTCACATCCGCACTTTGTTTTAGCAAAACCATAATTGAATGTAAGAACAATAGCTTTTGCAAAGCTAAAGGAAAGCAAGGAATTTTCCAGTGTGTTTCTTTCTAGGTAGTCTTGTGTGTGTAGATGTAGTTTAGTTTTAGCAGGATTGGAAAGCATAGTTCTCTAAGACAAATGCTTTAATGTGTTTTTTTCTGGCATCTCCCAATCGTGGTAGAGGTGGGAGGGAGTAGATGGGTAGTCTTTAGGAAGTTAAGTTAGAGTGGTTTCTATAGATTTGTCTCATTTGTGTGAACGAATGAATTACAGGAATAAGTACACAACGTGTTTGGCCTTGAACTATATAGGGAATGAAGTCACCGGAGCTAGATGACTGAGGCTAACAACAGTGTTGTGAGTAATGAAATAAACTGAAGTCTACTCCGTTAGTAGTGTGGGCTGAGTGAATCACATGAGTACTTAAAAGCTACTGGCTACCCTTCCACACTAGTAGATTGGTTGAGACCCTCTTTATTCCATGGCACCCTTCTATCTATTTATATCCCAGCTTACAAGAAATCTGAAGAACTAGATACAATCTCACTACAGCCAATGATAATTATGTTTTGAATCCATACCTTTAGGGCCAGTTGGATGTAATAAGTACTTGTGCTCATGTTGAGATGTAAACACTGACGTGCAAATAGATTTAAGGATTTTGTCACAGAAGCATTGTTGAAGGAGCGAAAATAGTCTTCCCTTTATACAACGAAGTACACAGCTCTCCTCTCAGATGTTTCGTTATTTTAATTGCAAAGTTCTTGGAGGCGTTAGAAATAAAGCATATTGAATCCAAATTGAGTGATCAGTTTTTGTGCAATAAAATGAGCACATAATATTTGTCTATAAGTGGCGGTCACTGATACAATAAAACTGGTAGGTTCAAATATGGTGTCTAAAAACTTAATTAAATGTGATCTCTGAATTCCATGTACAAATTATTCCCTCAGGGAAGCCATGCTATCTGACTTTGATAACACAGCCTGCTTGAGAAAGCTGCCTTAACTTTAGAGAAGAGGTTTTAGCTAAACACAATCTTGTGTTCAATGTTACATTTCCTTTTCTTTTCTGAAAAGGATGAATGCTTCAAAGCGGTGTGTAAGAAAGGAAAAAAACAAAACCAAAGAAACAACAACAAAAAAACAAAACAGAAAAATACTCCATTCCTCCCGAGATGTGCAGTTGTCACCCCAGTTGACCCGTAACATTCTGAATGATGAGGAGGGGGTATTGTGAGGAAATAGCCTCTCCTTGTTAAAACCGAATCCAGAATGCAAAGGCGTAGCTCTGGAAAGTGGATCTCCCCGGTATGGGTGTAGTGGGGATGGAGGGATGTCTAACTCAGTGACCTGATTTGGTCATCTGAATTTCACCTTCCTCTGAAGTTCTTTGGTTTGGCTTCCTGTTCACACTATCCCACTGATGCTAGGTGTGCATGGTGGTTTTCTCTCCAGTGCCTTGGCCCAAGTAATGATTGGCTGGAATGTACACATAAATTTTACACCAGACAACAACAGGGACATACCACAGATAAAAGGAATATGAAGAGTCTGACTTACAGAAGGCTCTGATCCTGTCACAACCAACCTTCTCTCATAGGCTTTCTGACCCCATTCAATCCTACATAGGGCCCAAGGACCTAGTCTCCTACCCTTTAATCTCTTGGCTGTTTGTCTTTCCACTACTGCATCATGTTCCTTCCATTACTGAGGTGGGGTGCCAGTTATTGATGATGGATGCTGTGGTGTTTAACACAGATCCTTCCTTCAAGGTCGAGGCCCTCATGCCCAGCTGATAGGAGGGTTGGTTGTGGATGATTGTCATCTTCCTCTTAAGGCATTATCCTTGGCTGAAGGGCTCTACCTCATCCAAAGTTAGGCCCTTTCCGTAGGGGTAGCCTTCATTCAATGACTTAAAGTCTGATGTAGAGATACAAAGGTGTGCCCCCTCACCTTGATTTTACCTAATTCTGAAGTTCCATTCCTGCTCCAGTATGCCCCCATGGGATTGGCTGAGGCCTCTACTGCAGCTGCATCACAGCTCAACTTTGCCCTCTGCCCAGTCTGGCTTCCTCGACACTCTTACTGATAGTGTTTCTGAGAGCACTTACTTCCCAGTGAAAGCGTCACACAAACCTTGGTCTCAAAGTCTGTTTCCACAGGGCCCTAACCTGGGACACATAAACATACATCTTTTTTTTCCAAATAGTACAGTACTCACCCTTCAAATGGGAACCAGTTCATGATTTCCTTATAGATTGGGAAACTGCAATGTAGAGAGACTGCCCAGGTCCCGGAATGAGTAAATAGCACAGCTGGATGTCTCAAACCAAGTCCCATGTTCTTACTCAACATGACATATTGTGTGTGTACTTTTATCAAAAACTTGTTATATTTTCAAGCATGTAGAATATAATAGACACACACATACCAAGCAGCCAGATTTGATTTCATCTTCGCCATCTTTGTTTCAAATCTTTTTTAAGGAAATAGAACATTACAGATACAGCTCAATCCTTTTCTTTCAACTCTTTACGCTCCATCCTTTCCTGACTTTTTTAAAAAAAGGAATCTGAGTCAAATAACAAAGTTGTATAACTAAATTGAAATGGTAAACTCACTTAGGAAGATATTATTGCTGAGTTGGCTAGAAGCAAAAGCATATAAATATGGTTTAAATTTGAGTAAACGTATTTCCCTTTATAGATTTTATATATTCAGCATAACATGATGTTTTGCCAAATGCTTCTCCTATACCCTAAAGTTTCATAAATACATTTATTTTGAGGGAAATTAATCCTGTGTTTCTAATTAATATACACTTTGCTGCCCATCAGAATGTTGTGTTGCATAGGCAATTGGTATCTGAAAAAGCTTTTTTAGCTTTTATCCTTAGGTTGAAGAGGTGGAATTTGTTAGCAAGAAATAAAATTGAACACTAAACACTTTATTTGGATTGTGAACGTAAATATTACAGAGTGCCAACTCATTCTCAAGTTGAGAAGACATGTTCTTTTGCTCCTTACTCATTCATATCTTTGTCTTTTCACTTTTTTTCGTCCTCACCATTATGCTATTAAGAATTTGAATATGGGGTACAGCTCAGAGCTATTAGTGGCTTTAGGCTGAGGTAGCTTGATATTGCCTTTGACTGCAATAATATGATCGCCAGAGATACCAAAAATTTCATGAAATCTCATTTATACTAAGACAGGCAAGTGGAGTTTGATGGTAACAAGCACAAATTGAATTCGCCTTTGTGTTTTATGTCCCACATCAAGGAGCTATACAAACTGGACTGTGTGCTGGAGTGACATCTGCAGGAATGATGTTCTGGAATAATGCCTTCTTGCCCACCACCCCTAAAGTAATGATGCTGTCCATCTTATCCAGGACTTGGACAGTTGAGCCAAAGATAGCAATAGGAGAGTGATAGGGAAGGGACTTGTACAAGAAGTAGAAAAAATGCTTTAGAAGTATAATTTTAAGTCATTGCCTCCCGATGTATAGCCCCAGCAAGAGTAACACTACCCAGACCAGTAAATAAGTGTTCAAATGTTAGGATGTGTGATTTAACAATAGCTGGAACATGTGACTCAAGAGACAATGTTTGATAGAGATGTTGGTGGGATTGGGGTTTGGTGGTGATTATGGTGCTGAAAATGAATAGCCCCATATTCAGTTACTCATTGAACAAAAACTTTGCTACCTGCTGTGGGCTAGGCTGTGAGGAACCCTTGAGCCCATAGAGCTTAAAGGGATACAGCAAGTATAGTAGTGTGAGGTGAGTGCAGGCTGCTGTGGAAATCCATGGGAGGGACGCTTAATCTAGCTTTTGGTCTTAGAAGTTTCCCCAGGGGAGGTACGTTATAGGCAGAATCTCAAAAGATGAGCAGGAGTGATCTAGGAGAAGAGAATAGGAGTGGGGAAGGGTTTTTCAAGGGGATAGTGAAGCTTGGGTAAAGGCCTGGAGGTGAGAGAGAACATGGCCATTGGGAAAATTTTTCAAGTACAGTAGTTTACTATTGTACTCAGATGAAACTTATTTTTAAAGAAAGAATATAAATAATAGAAGAGAGAGCCAAATGCCAGGAGTCTGGAACAAAAAAAATTAATTTAGAATTATCGGTAATTTATAAAAAGCACAAACAAAATCCTTTGTTACAGTTAGGTGCACATAATTAAAACTCCACATATCAGTTGAAGACATATCCTCACAAAGTGTCTCCTGTTGACTATTCCTGTTAGAAGATTTCCTGCTTCGTATGACCTAACTCCTCAGATCCTGTGTGTCTCTCAAACCAGTATATATATATATATTTTTTACCGGTGTTGCCTATGGTAAAATTTTTGTCTTCCAAACTCAACACATTATTAACAAAAGGATGTGTGAAAAAAAAAGTCTTGAGTTGCATTCCAGATTCTTCTGGCATGATGGTGCTCAATCCTGGCTGGACATTAGGATCATTTTAATACCGATGCCTGTGAGCCCACATAGATTCAGAGTCCATTGGTCAGAGGTGCATTCTGGGCATTGGGATTCTTAAGAGCTCTCTCCAGGTGATTCTAATGTGCAGCCAACGTCGGATACTGAAAAATTGGTGGAATGTCTGAATCATGTGTAAAAGTTTGGAAAAATACACCAAAATGTCAAGAACTGAGATAAACCTGCTTTGTGTTGCCTGTGCCAAGAGAGGGGTATCAGTGTTAGTGCAAAGAAGCTCTATGTTAAAAACACTATGAATAGGTGATCATGAAACAGAAATCTAAACATTGTGCGTCTTCACTCTGTGTGTGTGTGTGTGTGTGTGTGTGCACGTGCACGCATTTTACTGTGTTTTAAGTATGCTTTAAGAAATTGGTTTGGGGGTTTAGAATTAAATGTGACATGACATTTTTTTTCCATTTAAAATAATGAGAACCCCCTAGAATGGGTAACGTGAAACTCAAGAATGAATTACTCATGTTAAAAGGTAGATGCCTGTATTTTTAACATCAGAAATGTTTCATTTAATTTCTCAGGCTATTGTACACTGTCCATGAGGTAGTTGAGGTATGTAGGGTACTCTTCAATTCCAGGGTAGTCAAGGGACTTGAGGAGGGTGCACCTGCCCAGCGGAGAGCGAGGTCCCATGCTACTCTTGGCCTGTGCTGTGTACATGGCGAGCGCTGGGAGCAGTAGGCCTGCTGCACTTGGACAATGAAGAATGTGACTTAGAGCAAGTCTGATTTTCCAAGTGTGGAGGACTTCTGCAGGCCTTCTGGGGTGGGGTAGTGGGATGAGGATGGCTGAGGAGAGGCGAGTGTGCACTGCCAGCATCTGCTCTGTTTCGCCCCCTCCCACTTCAGTGACAAGGGCCTGCTCTGCTTACTTTATACTTAGTTTCACTGTGTATATTTTTATTGAAGCAAGTGTTGCAGGCTTTTCACCAAATTTGAAAAATCACTATTCGCCAGGAATTTCGAATTTAGCAAATTCTGGCAGGAAGTTGGTGAACTATGTCAGAGACTCCATTTGTTTTCTCAGGCCACCATTAGTTGGAAAAAAAGAACTTATTTTTGAAAAAAAGGAATCAGCTTGATTTTAATTGGTTGGAAAATAGTAACAATAATCATGATTAATTGGCAGCTGTTTAACGTTTAGTATAAGACCCAAACTTTTTTTAATAATAATTTTTTATTATGTTAGTCACCATACAGTATATCCTTAGTTTTTGATGTAGTGTTCCATGACAGACTTTTTTTTTTATCACAGATTTCAAGTCAATAAATATAATTACAGAGCCTAATAGTTCAGGTTTTGATTCCTCTGTTATACTAAATGATCATGACATGACAGATTATGGTAAAATTGTCAAATCAATGAATTATAAAACTGTACAAGGAAATTATTAACTGAGATGCCCTTCTAGGTTCTGTTTGATGATCACGAAGTATGAGGATCAACAGAAATTTGGTTCAGAGAGTTGGCAAAGGGTTTCTTCATGGTGATACAATTGGAAAGAAATTTCCTAAGCATTTTTCCCTTTCCTTCTGTCTTACACCCACTTTTTTTCGTTGCCTCAATAATGATGTTAAGAATTGTTTTGCAATTGACAGTAAATAATGAACTTGTGTCAGATCCCACCATGGCTCAAGAGAGGTGAAAGGCCAAGGAAAAAAAATGGGATGAACTCATAATAGCTGGATTTCTCAGCTTTTCTATCTGTTGCCTTCTAATGTACTTCATAGCATTTTGTTGGGAGTTGCCACTTGGAATATGGAAAAGAATAGCAAGGATGAATAAGCCTAAAATGAATAGCTCTGCTGAGCAAAACAACAACAAAACCCTAGCACAAGTGTCCTACTGCTTTTAAATGAATGGTCACCCCCACCTGGTTCAAAACCAGAGCATACATGTTAAAGGGACCTAGAGGGGCACCTGGGTGGCTCAGTTGGCTAAATGACTGCCTTCAGCTCAGGTCATGATCCTGGAGTCCTAGGACGGAGTCCTGTATCAGGCTCCCTGCTCAGCAGGGAGCCTGCTTCTCCCTCTGACCCTCCCCCTGCTTGTGCTCACTCTCTCATTCTTTCTCTCTCAAATAAATAAAATCTTTAAAAAAGGGTCCTATAAATGCACAGTATATTCATTGTTCAAATGCCAAATAGCTTCCTCTTACCTACAATTGTTATCAAACCAAAAAGGCCAAAAATAAGATAAAAGAGACAAATTACAAGATCGATTTTGTTGTTGTTGTTGTTTTAAGGGGGAGATTTTATTACTGTTGGCCACTTCTTTTCATAAATGCTTAAAGAATCTGATTCAGAAAGATTGAATCAAGTACTTAAGACAGAGATGTCCTGAATAAAATAAATTATGGTTGTTTGTATAAAGAGTTAACCAAATGGTTGCATAGTTTTCAATTTTGGTAAAGAAAATTGAGATTATTAGATCATCAAAGTCATTACTCCATGATCAAGGCTATCTTTAAGGAGACACCTGCTACAATGTAGTCCTGTAGCTAGAGCTATATGGTCAGTGTATTTATTAATATTTAAGAAATGAAGCAAATTTTAAAGCATCATTTCCACAATTTACTTTGAAATTTGGATCTTCCCTTTATTAGTAAGTGAAGGTGATTCTTAATGTGATCCTATTGGCCTTTCCCTGTGGCTAGTCTTAGTGTCCACGTATTTATCTAGGGATGGAATCATCATGGTCCCAGTGCACCCATACAAAAACAATTGGAGGAGAAATAATTCTTCAGCTTCTCTTGGTTAAGATCCCTCTCATGGATCCTTTATGTAAATACTTTCTGTTGGGCCAATTTAAAGAAAGTCAGTCTTTTTAAAGCAATGCTGAAAGAACACAGGGGTAAAAGAGTAATTCGATAGAAACCAAATACTAAAAACATCTGTATGTCTATTACTTGTGTAGTAGTAAAAATGTTTTGAGTTGTTAATGTTTTAATTTTAATTTTAATTTTTTTTTGAGAGAGAGAGAGAGAAAGCATGAGTAGGGGGATAGGGCAGAGGGAGGGGGAGAGAGAAAGAGAATCTCAAGCAGGCTCCATGCTCAGCACAGAGCCGGATGCGGGGCTCGATCTCAGGACTCTGAGATCGTGACCTGAGCCAAAAATCAACAGTCAAATGCTTAACTGAGCCACCCAGGTGCCCCAAGTTGTTATTGTTTTAAATTGCCAGCTGGGATTTTAAGAGTTTTTGCAGAGCTGGGTTTCCAGGTGAGATTATCTGGGGGCTGGGGGTGAGGTGACAGTGTGAATGTTCGTAGACTGAGAGCCACCAGCAGAGTCTGTAGAGAACTGGGCTTGAATGGGATTCAGGCAGGTCCACCTGAGTTCTCTGCCACGTGTCCACTGCAGGCTCCCAGACCGAGCCCCTTGACACCAGACTTCAACAGAGGGATTTTCTTTCTGTTGCCACTTGGTGTTTTTTCAGTGCTCACTGGGCTGGTCAGGGTTGATAAGGCCTCTGATCTTCGAATGGCTGTGTTAGTGGGGAACAGATCACTGGATACAAGGATGACATTTTCAGAATCACAGGACACTTCCTGTGCCTGTTCCCCAGATGGAAGATGGCTATAGGATGAATGAGGAAGAGGCTGGAAATTAAGCCCTCTGGCCATGATGGCTGCTAACAGAGAGGTTTGACTGATAGAGCAAAGGAGACCCAATTAAGTTTGAATTTCACATAAACACCAGATCATGGTTTCAAATACTGCATGGGACATACCTATGCTAAAAAACACGTTTATCTGAAATTGATTTATCCAGGTGTCCTGTATTAACTTGGCAGTCCTACCCAGAGGAGATCTCTGTAGGAGTCTGTGGCCAACAAAGAATTGCTCTGGTCCTGCGGTAGCCAGTCACTGGCTGGGGCCCAGAGAGATGGCCCTGCTGAAGCAGAAGGAGCAATGACAACCACAGACACCACCATAGTGGGTGGAGTTTCTTTCCTGGCTCCCCTTAATCCTCAGTGGACTCCCAGATTGTCCATGTGGATGGAGATTCAGAACCAGATTGAATTTGATTGAGTAAAGGAAAGGAGTGTGGAATTCTTGCACATACGTGTCATGGAGCAGATTCTCACTGACTCAGTTTCTTACTAGTTAAAATCGGAACAATAAACATTACGTACTTGATAGGCTTGTCTCAAGAACTAAATGAGATAATGTAGTTGAAACCATGAACACAATGCCTAGCCCTTAATACTTATGAAGGGCTCAAATACGTCTGTCATCATCAGAATGAAGGAAGGCTGAAGATCAATTTCAGAATATCCTCTGAGTTATCCCCAGAACAGTTACTTTAAAATAAAGCCACTGGATTGAGCAGTTTCTTTCCATAGCTTAAGTTTGTTCTGAATCTCGATTCTTGGCCTTTCTGATCTTTGCCCAGTGCCTTGATAGATCAGAAATTTGCATATTTGGCTGCAAGGAGTAATGCAGCTTTGGCTCCAGTGTTCGGCAAATGGAAGCCCCTCCAGTGTTTCCTTTCAAAATGCGGTGGTATCTGCCAAGAATCCAAGAGGAAAAAAACATTTATGCAAGGTTTTTCTAAATACTGTTATACTGAAATAAAAGCATGCCTACTGCCTGTGGGAGAGCTCTGGTGAATACAGTTGAAGGTTGAATTATTGTTAAAATCGACAACCACAGGGAATTTGCTTTATGATGGTGTCTCAAAGATGGATTTGTAATACAGTTTAAAATAAAATATTGAGAGTGAAAATCACAGAAATTTTCTGAGAATGAAAATGAACCATCTGAATGTTGTTTGGGGGAAAACTTAATTTCTTGGCTTTTTTTTTTTTTTTTTTTAGAGAGGGAGAAGGTGGGTGCTGTGGGAGGAGCAGATAGAGAATCTTAAGTATCCTCCACGCCCAGTGGGGAGCCTCACGCAGGGCTCGATCCCACAACCCTGAGATCATGACCTGAGCTGAAATCAAGAATCAGATGCCTATCAGAGCCACCCAGGTACTCCAAAACTTGTTAATTTCTACCCCAACTTCCTCAGTCTCTGCATTACTGGAAATCTTATCTTTGCTAACAAATAGGAAGTAAGTGAAGTTCTAAAAACCGTTTATTTTTAAAGTAGTTTTAGATTTACAGAGGAATTGTAAACTTAGAATGGTACAGTGAGTTCCTATATACCATTCACCCAGCTTGGGAAGTTGCTTTTACAATTTAGTCTTCTTCCTACAATTTCCTGGGTGCTGATCACAATAAATTAGGTACACTCATGTCCAAGAGACTTTCTTTAGAAGGAAACTCTGGAGAAGGAAACAAGCATGTTTCCTACACAGCAATAGGAACCTTTTCCTCTTTTCTTTCCTGTAAAGGACTGGAAGAAAAAATAACAGTGTTTACTGTTAGGCTGGACCAAAATCCAAGTGGTACCCTTTGCCGATAAAGAACAAAGAAAAACTTCAGTGCAATGACAGTTGAGGCATTGAAAATAGGAATTTTGTTTTTAAGATGCTTAAATATATTTAACGAGGAGTGACTTTTAAAAAAACACAAAGCAGATTGGTAATTATCAACTGACAAGTTAGCCAAACCAGTGACAAAATTTGCCCAACTGCGTTTTAATGTCCTTACCCCATGCTGCGGATAAGCCCAACAGTCTGGATCATAATGGCCAAGCAGCATTTCCCTAGCTCCATCCCCTCCTCAGGCCATTGGCATCTAGCTCTCAGATTCAGCTCAAATAATTGAGAGGTTCAGGACACCTTAGGTGTGCATCGAGTCCAAACCCATTGACTTTTCTGTCCCCCCTGCCATTTTCTTCTTCCTCTCCTATATATGGTGACCACTGGAAATGTCAAAAGCTGTTGCTGACAAGGCTCACCAGCTCTGCTGCCCACAGAGAGGTCACACCCTCCTGGTTCCTGTTGGTGTCTGCCTCAAGGGTGGCCATGATAGTTGTCAAGGTGCTGTCATTTGCACTAAGGGCATTAGCCCCTGTTGCTGCTGTGATTAATGGCATCAAAACAGCTGACATCCTGCCTTGCAGATCTTTCTGTAAACAATCTTACCTCTAACATGGAATGTGAAGATAGGGGTGCGGGGCCAGGGAGGATAATTTGGATTGACAAATAATACTCAAGTCTCTCTTCTTCATGTTTCTGGAACACCTTAGCTCCTCTTAACACATGTCCCTGGTTGTATTTCCCCCACATTGCTCCCTGTGTGTCCAAACTCGAATAAAGTTAGGTCATAGTTTCAAAGAAGCAATTTTGTTGTCTAATTATCTTTTATAGTTTGTCTAAATACATATTTTTCTCTATAGAGTAAGGGTCTCAAACTCAGACGACTATAGGGGCCACTTGCCTAACTTAAATTAATGAAATGGATCAGGTAGAGACTGTGGCAAATTGAAGAGAATATGTCACATCTAAAGGGGCCAGTAGTTGCTTTTCTGCTCCAGTTAGAGGCTACTAAGCATGGTTCCTGGGGGAAATGTTGCTAGTTTTTCTGATTTTTCAAACGAAGCTAGTAATCTAGATATTTATATTGAATCTTCTGATTTTTGAATGCCATAAACGAATCTACCATTTTTTATGAACACTGTGCAAGTCAAACAAAGCTTATTTGCTGCGCTGGGCCCACAAGCCTCTTATTTGCTTGCTTTCGTGCCTAAATATTTTGTGTCAGTAAGAATGGAGAAACAAGAGGAAGATAACATCTTTAGACAAATGCTTAGGGCATCAGCATCATTGATTCCTTAAGCTCACCAATGCAAAGGGCACTACAGTGACAAAACAAACTTATCATCTTTATTAGGAAATAGGAAAAACAATTTTCAAGAAGTTTAAGTGTCAGATACTTGAAATACACAACTGTTCTTAGAGCAATTCAGTCATCCTTAAATTTTATTCCCAGTTATGGAGAAGGAAATTGAAGCTCAGAGAATTTAAACAATTTGCCCAAGTGCAAACCACACACATCTAGGAAGTCACAGAGCTGGAATTCGAGCCAGAGACCATCCATTTTGTACTGTGTTACACTGCCTATGACACTAGGTGCATACTAAGTGCAGGTTAGAAAAGAACGTCTCTTTTCAGTAATGGCAAGTTACCAGAATTTAGTACTAACTTGCATGGAGATGCGTGTATGTCAGAAGAGAACTGTCCAACCACGAACACCATAAGAATGTTCGACCTTGGAGAGTTCTTTCCTGTAGAGCACTTTGCCTTCTTGGGCTCTGCCACCTCCTCTCTTCTCCTTCTTTTCCTCTTCCATCTGGCTTTTAGTTTTTTATACTAAGGATCCAATTCTTGGAACCATTTGATTACTTGGTAAGGAATTCTCGTTTGACTTACACCAACATGTCACTCTTATGTTCTTCCTGGAAGAATTTATAAGTGACTTTGATATTTGGTCACCCTATTATCTAATGGGCTCAAAGGGCTATTGAGACGCTTGAAGAATTTACACTTTATTTTACCATTCAGAAGGTACAAAGATTGCAGAGAACAAAGAATGGATTTTTATTTCTTTTCAAATGATGAAGAATCAATATAAACAGGTGTATCGTTGTTAAGAACTCTAACTTTCATTGAAAAGTTACAGTTTGAACTTTTGAAAAAAGTTAAAATTGATCTCAAGTTATTGATGGTAAAATCTAGGTATTGCAGATTTTGAAGGCATGTTTCTTTCTAAGTGCTGCTTTCAAGTGCAAGTGACCTTTTACTTCTCCTGACGAAGGGGAAAGTATGAATTACAGACTCACCAAAAGGACAAGGAAATGGGCAGGTTGACTTCCCAGCTGCCGTTTGGCTGTGACACACATTTCCTCTTTCCAAATATTGCCTGCCTGCCTTTCCCTTGTGAATTTACAAATGTTGGATTTTCCAAATCTTGTTTTCTTATGCTAGTTCCTAAAGTATTTCTTGCGCAATTTTATGTGGGCTTATTGTTGAACAAGTCATAAAATTCTTAGAACCTTCCATAAATGTGACCTGGGACAGTATACAGATGAAAAATGTTGAAAACTCTAAGGAAGGGATAAAGATGATGGAAACTACAGGAGGCCAGCATTTCACAGAATTGTAGATTATGTTCATGCTTGGGCATACTAGAGCACCCTGAAATTGCCGCAGTACATATTTACATCACAATTATCCATGTTACTCAAGGTGGGGTCCTGTGGACCAGCAGCATTGGCATGCCACCCAGGAGCTTGTTAGAAATGCAGTCTTAGGGGTGCCTGGGTGGCTCAGTAGTTAAGCGTCTGCCTTCAACTTGGGGCGTGATCCCAGGGTCCTGGGATTGAGGCCCACATCGGGCTCGCTGCTCCGCTGGAAGCCTGCTTCTTCCTCTCCCACTCCCCCTGCTTGTGTTCCCTCTCTCGCTGGCTGTCTCTCTCTCTCTGTCAAATAAATAAATAAAAGCTTTAAAAAAAAGAAAGAAATGCAGTCTTAAGCCCCACCCTGGACGTACTGAATCAGAACCCACATTTGACAAGATCCCTACATAACTCATGAACACATTAAAATTCGAAAAGCTCTGTTGTTTCTGTCTCACCCAGATATCCTTTTCATTCTTGGATTTTCAATACTGACCACAGAGCCTAGTGGATAGTCAGAACTTCATGAATAATAATTGATTGATGAATTAGTTTTCAGTGCTTGGAGATCACCTCTAAAGCCCTGCTTTAGAAATGTGAGGAAGCCCGGGAGACGCAGGTAACTGAATGTAGAGCTTCCATCTACATAAGGGGTCCTTAACTTCCGCTGTGCACTGAAAACATCTGGGAAGATTTTTTTTTTTTAATAGTGACATCTGGCTACTACCCACCCATAGAAATTTTTCTATAATTAATATAGGGTGTGATCTGGGCATTGGAAATTTAAAATTTCCCCAGGAGTTTCTAATGTGCAGCCAAGGTGGAGAACTGTTACGCTAGAAGTAGTCTTCCAAACTGCTTTTTGAATAATTGAGTATTTAGGTCTCAAGATAAGCAAAATATTAAAACCAATCATGAGTGTAAGCTTGAGTCTCTGTCATTAGTACCTAATAAGCCAGAACATGGTGGTACTGGGACTGAACTTGTGTGTGCAGACAATTTTGCAATATTGGTATTTGTAGTTATCAGGTTCTGTATTTTTTCCTAGCGTACTCAGGGTAGCAATAGAAAGACGGTTTTGGTCGAGAGAGTGAAGATGGACTCTGGTGAGTCCTGGGAGAAACTACACCTTTAAAAAACTTTTTAGTTGATAATTATTAAAAGTATGGTGTTTCATCCTCCTGTTTTGGTTATTTTGTTGTGTTGGGAAAGAGATCATTAAACAATTTATCAATTTTAAAGCTATTACTCCTAAAAAGAACAGTTGTAAACTGTATCCCTTCTTCGTAGAAGGGGACTTACTCTATCTGCTGGGTATATTTCACGCATCATTCCTTGCTGCCTTTGGGGGTTCTTTTGGGCAACCAAAAATCCTCTGGTTTAGGTTGGGAAACAATTCCATTGATGAATTTCTCTTTCCTCTTCCCTCTGTGGCCCATCCATCTTGATGAGTATAGCCTCTCACTCAGATGCAGGCTTTCAGTGGGGAGGATTATATCATTTCAGATGATGTCAGGGTTTGCATGTGGCTAATTTGGTTGAACTCACATTATGAGCACATTAGAGATCTGCTTGATCAAATTGAAGTGCATCTCCATATCGTCCTCTTACTCATTCTTAATTCCGTGGGGGATTATAAGTAAGCCTGAGATCTGTACTTAGTGCCTACAGTTCCTGCAAGGGGCTTCATGATTCCCTCAGTGTGTCAAACTTCATGAGAGTTGGAGGAGACATGGAGGACACTACCGACAAGTAATAATGTGATGACAGTGAGAGATTGGGGTCTGCAAGCTGATGGCATCATTGTATACATGTGGCATTTGCCTAGAGACTGATCCTATGGTGATGTCCTATCCCTACATGCTACCATGTGGATAAAGATCTCTTCTTAATGGAATACTGTGGTAGGATAAGAGAAAATGGCTATAACAGAATAAAATACAGTGCCAGGACATCCCTGTTTCACCTCATCATACAGAGACCTTTCATGACATTGCTCCTCAGTTTCCCAAAACATGGTCCTCACAGGGTGCCTGGGTGGCTCAGTTGGTTAACTGTCCAATTCTTGGTTTCTTTTGAGGTTGAGATCTCATGGGTCATGAGATTGAACCTCGGGTCAGGTCCCATGCTCAGCGCAGAGTCTGCTTGAGATTCTCTGTTTCTGCCCCTCCTCACACTTGCGTTCTCTCTCTCTCTCAAATAAATTGTTTAAAAAAAAACATGGTTCTCACATACATGGTTGAAGCTCAGTTCTGGAATATCCATGTTGCTGCTTGTGGGAAGGAGGAAAGAAAAGAAAAAAAATTGTGAGAAATTGTGACATAACCACACTTACTACAAGGGAGACTGGGAAATGTGGACCTTGTGGCAGTCGTGTGTGTGTGTGTGTGTGTGTGTGTGTGAGAGAGAGAGAGAGAGATTAGCAGTATAGGACATGACCCCACGTTAGGTTCCTTGAAAGGCAAGAGAGCCACGGGTGTTCATACACTGAGTCCTGACAAATTGCTGTTTGAGGGCTGTTCCTGGTGGTGTGGTAATTCCTTGGTACTTAGGACTTGCCTCTTGTATGTGCAAAGAGTGGACTTCAGAGGCCAGAAAAAGCCTTCAGGCAAAGAAATGTAAATGTCTGCAGATAGAAGTCTGCTTTCAGGAACTAATATGGATGGGATCCTGACAACATCTGATGTAAAATTATTCATAAATTGTTGGCATACCATTGATTTTATAACTTTATCAACTACTAGCCATTCGTGCACCAAACTTTAAACAACCAAAGAAACATATATATTCTACCCCTGAACAACTTAGAGCCATGAAAATTTGTGGTTTTAAAATAAAGGTGACCAATTTGATAACCATAATTATACTTTATAAAATCTGGATCTGGTTTCACATGCTTTATGTAACTGAGGAAGGCTGCAAAATAATTGGGGGTGAGTGGTTGGTGAAAGATTTAATTGTGTTATTTAGAAGGAATTTTCAAAGGATTGGGCAGTAAAAACTAATACTTATTTTTAACATTCGTTGGTTAATTTGTAAACTTTATTAAAGAAACTAATTGCTGAGTCATTTAGCTTCAACTCATAATGTAGTTTGGTAAAGCTAAAATGTTATTTTTTAAAATTTATTTTAGAGAATGTGTGAGCGTGTGTGCACCTGGTGGGGGGTTGGGAAGGAGGAGAGGGAGAGAGACTCTCCAGTAGACTCCCCACTGAGCAAGGAACCCCAAGGCAGAGCTTGATCCAACAACCCTGAGATTGTGACCTGAGATGAAATCAAGAGTCAGATGCTTAACTGACTGAGCCACCCAGGTGACCTATAAAACGGTTTTAAGCTTAGAGATATATATTAAAAATTTTGGTATGACCAGTTAATCCTTAAATTCTAAGAGTCATAGATAATAGCAGTATTTGATTGATACCGTGATATGTGTGGCCTAGTTTAAAAACTAACATTTGCCTTGATAAATTCACACAAGCAATGTTGCTATTAATTGCTGCTGTGTGAATGTAGCCATGAACAGTCATTGCATGGAAGCAGGAAAAAAAGATCAAAATGTAAGGTGTTTCTGTTTGAGCTCATATTCTGAAAAAAGAAACATAAATCCATTATTAAATTCTGAGGTAAAGATGGGGAATTTTTTTCCTGTTATAGGACTGGAGAAAATGAACATCCTACCATGATTCCTTATCCATAAATAGCTAAAAGAAGTTAGAAAGTTTATGCACTTTCCCCACTTCAGTTCAAATTAAGAGTTCCGCCAACAGTCTAGTTGGGGGAAAAAAGCTGTTTGAAAAGTGAATTTAATTCTAGTTTCAAATAGATTGACATGCAAACCTAGCTTATTCATAGATTCCTGAAATGTGCTCAACAGAACCTTTAAATAGAGCTCTTATAATACGAAGGAATTTCACCAGAGTGATAAAAAGCATCTTCTAGACTGAGGCGACCTTAATACCCCCCAAGTTATGGTGTAATTATATTGAATTTCAGAAGACCCTTACAGAAGGAGGTGCTGGAATCTGACTTGGGACTGTCAACCTAGTCTCCAAGTAGAGGTGATGTTGCTAATACTTTCCAGTTCAAAATTTCCACTTCACTGTCTTCCCCTTTTCTAGCCAGCCATTCAGAGAAGAAGCAGTCATGTTAGGTTTGGAAATGGGTCTACAAAGAATTGATATCCTAGACCTTAGGCATCTGTGAAGTTGAAATGCTAGGATTCTGAATTTTCTCTCAGTCAATCTAATTTCTAGGCAAAGATTCTGGTCCCTTAGGAAATCTGGTGGGTCCCAAAAAACTATTTATGAACAGAGACAACCAGGATTAGCCTATAGCTTTTTAAGAACTGTGGTAAAATACACATAACTTAAAAATTGACATCTTAATTATTTTAAAGTATACAATTCAGTGGCATTTAGTATTTTAACAAGGTTGTACAGCCATCCTCTCTGTGTGGTACTAGTGCATTTTTATTACCCCAAAAGGTGACTCTGTATTTATTAACCAGTCACTCCCCAACCCCTTCCCCTAGCCCTTAGCAAACACTGAAGTGGTTTTTGTCTTCTAAGGATTTGCATATTCTAGACACTTCACACAAATGGAACTATGCAATATGTGACCTTTTGTGCCTGCCTCTGTCACTTGAGCATAATGTTTTTGAGGTTCATCCATTTTATAGCATGCATCAATACTTCATCCCTTTTTATGGCTGAACAATACCCCACTGTACGTATATATCATATTTTGTTGATCCATTCATCTATTGATGGACATTCAGGTTGTACCTTTTATTTGTTGTGAATAGTGCTGCTGTGAACATTTTTGTACAAGTATTTATCTAAGTACCTGTTTACAATTTTGGGGGTGTATAGCTAGGAGTGGAATTGTTGGGTTGTATGGTTTACATTTTTTAGGAATCAAGTCTATTGCTTTTAACTCAGAGCAATGATGCAACACCTTTATTAATGATGCCTAGCCTGGCAGTACCTGAAAGTGTTTATAATTACTGGTAGTGAAAATATTAAATAAAGGAATCCTGAGTCCCACCATGCAGACATTTTAATATTCACTCTAGTTTTTACATGTGACAACATCACAGTAAGAAAGATGAAAAAACCTTTATTTTTGAAAACTGTTCCAATATGTACCAGGAACTGAATTTGTCTGTTAACAACATAGGCTTGAAAGAACAGGTTGTTATCCTTGATGCAAACCTTCCCAACCCCAGAATTAATGATACTTTGAGTCTGATGATTCTCTGTTGTGGGGGATGTACTGTGCACTAGAGAGAATGTTTAGCCTTGTCCTTGACCGCTACTCGCTAGATGCCAGTAATACACCCCCCTCAAGTGTGGCTGTCAAAACATTGCTAAATGTTAACAGATACAGTTTAATGCCCCCTGGGGGGGCAATGTAAATGAAGCCCAAGGCTGCTTTGGAGGCTCTACAATGTCACTGATACCCAGTTACCTTCAGTTTTCTTACTTTGTCATCCTTGATGTGCCACTCTTATTAAGGTCACCTCATAGTGGAAAGATGGCTGCTATAGATCTGGCCGCATGTTCCAGGCAAGAAAAGAGACGTGAGTCAGGCCCCTGTAAAGAAATTTTACAATGGTCCTGCTAAAAGATTCCTGTCTGCATCTAAGTGGCTACCTTTATCTGCAGGTGAAGCTTAGGCAAACATTTTCTTGCTGGGCCTATTTCCACACCCCACAAAGTTGTTCTTTTACCAAGGAAAAGGGGAAGAATGTAATATTGCATTGTCAATTCACAATGTCAATCACAAAATGGCAGATGGATTTCTAATTGTTGAGACTTTGGGAGAAGATTGTGTCCTGGTGAGGAGTGGTGGCATCTCCTGATTTTCACAGTTATCACCCTGGAAAGAGGTTTATCCTAGCATAGGAAAAGAGGTAGGTTATTGTTCTGGTATATAAAGGGCTTTCAAGTGGCTTAGACTCCATGACATGAAGAGGGAAGGTGCAATTTCAGTGCTGTAAATCCAGTTCCATTGGACATAGGGAGTGAGACCCAGGTTGGCCAGTCTTCTGCCTCCACTTATCATTGAGGGCAAAGGTCCCATCATTATTATCCCCGAACCTGAGGCTAGAGGGGGGAATTGGTAGCAATTGGCAGAATTTGTAGCTGTATGAGGCAGAGTGGTATTGACAAAAAGATCATCAGAACCCAATATAGCCTAATGGCCACAGGATGGGAAGGCCAGAAGTAAAGGGAAGGCTCTTTCTGGGTACTGTGTTCCACAATACACAGATTGCAGGGACACCTGAGGCAAAGTCACAAGAAGTAGGTCTGTGGCAAGTAGGGATTATCCTACTTGGAATATAAAAAGAAAAATAAAACATTGTCACTGGTCAGTCAGACTTGTGTTATGGATTGAATTGTGTCTGCCCAAAAGAATTCTGAAGTTGCAAACTATGGTTTCTGTGAATGTGAGGTTATTAAGAAATAGGGTCTTTGTGGATTTAATCAAGTGAAGGGGTCATACTTGTTTAGAGTGGGCCCTAATCCATCTAGTAGGATTTGGCTCCTAAAAGGGGCAAACAAACACCCTGAGACACAGGAGAGAATGCCATATGAAGCAAGTTGCAGAGATTGGAATGGTTAATCTATAAAGCAAGGAATGCTAAGGTTTATGGGCAGCCATTGGAAACTAAGAGGCATGTAATAGACGAACCCTCAGAGCCTCCAAAGGGAAGCTACAGTGCCAATGCCTTGTTTTCAGACTTCCAGACTCCCAAACTGTGAGAATAAATTTATTGTTTTAAGCCACCCTGTTTGTGGTACTTTGTTATGGCAGCCCTAGGAAACTAATATAGCTGGGACATATGTCTGACACACAGAAAATAACTTGCATTTACTTGGAATCTGTCTACTCACATTTGTCTTTTATATAGTGTTTAATGTGAATCATTGTGATGGCTAGTACAGATCCCAGCTCACTGGTTTGTCCCTAAAATACCTTAAACTACTTCAGTTGTGAGGGATCCTAGCTAATGCTCTTTAAATAACAGCTGTTTAATAAGCTCCTACCTCTGGGATTTTCCATGAGATAATGTACATGAGAGCACTTTATCAATGATAAAATACCATACAATTAGTCACAATTGTGTTGTCAGTATTGTTCTATAATTGTGCACCTGAAAAATAAGTGGTCAGAGGAATGCCAACAAATACAATTAATTTTTAGCCTGTGTGATTCCAGGGACAAAGCATATAATGGTGAGAAATGAACATCTAAACATACCTCTCAAGAAACAGCCCTTAAAATTGCATCTTGTTATAAAATTCACCCGTTAAATAAAACAGTCAGAAAAGCATCTGGAACATGAAAATACCAAGCAGAGCACGCTGCAGCTTTGCTTTTCTGTGATGTTGAAAGAGTCAAAGCCTGGCATTCTGTGTGCTTGACAGAACATTTCAGAGCCACCTTAGGCTACCGGCAATGCATGACCTGCCCTTTTCTATAATGGAGAAGCCCCAAGAAGATGGTGCTTCTACCTCGCTCAGAAATAGTCTCATAAGCAAAAGCATGTTAAAGGCAAAAGAGTAATAATTGAAGCCTTGGGAGAATGTTCCTATTAACTGTGCTACAAAATAAAAAAAGAGGAAAATGAAGGATAAGCTCTAAGTTCCCAAACTTAGGCTCAGACATATTTATGCCCTGAGCTATAAAGGCTCTAGTGGCAACAGCTCTAATGATATGGTCTAATGAGTTGGAAAAATGATGGCTTGGTGGTTGTATTGCTGAACCCTACGGCTGACAGCCCAGGCAGAGCCCTAGCCAGTGGAGTATTCCAGAAAGATCTATAAAACGGGCAGAACAGAGTCATGATAGAAGAGCTTCTTTAATGACAAAAAAAAATGTTTTATTTTCCATGATTCAGTTACTTCCTAGGGGATGCCTAAATTTATCTTAACCTTTCTGGAGTCCTGTTAAAAAAGGGGGGGGTCCTGCAAATTAATTAGAAAATTCTCATAAGAGGGTAGAGCACACATGTAAGAGACTATGTGAAGGGCTTTACATACATGATTTCAATTAACACTTAAACACCATATGATAGATTTTTTTCCAGCTTTATTAAGAAATACTGGATGAAAAAATTACAGATTTGTATATGCTGTGAAATGATGACCACAACCAAGCTTAACACATCTGTCACCTCACATAGTTACCATTTTATTATTTTGTGTGTGTGTGGTGAGAACCCTTAAGATCTAGTTTCTTAGCAAAATCGGAATATACAATACAGTATTATAAACTGTGGTTACCATGCCGTGCGTTAGATCCCCGGAACTTACTCATCTTCTAGCTAGAAGTTTGTACCGTTTGACTAATATCTCCCCATTTCCCCGACCCGCTGTTTCCCTTTTACTGATGAGAAAATAAAGGCATAAATATTGTGAGTAAAATATCCTCTTCTTGATGACTTTTAGAGAGTTCACCACCTCACTTAGCAACATGTATAGACACGTCTGATAAAATTTCAGAAGTTTTCCTTAGGTCATTCAGATGTAAAATACCCTACAACCAATGGTTTTCTATTCTCCCTTTCATATAATCAATCTTCAAGTGTTGAGAGACTTTCCTCATGTCTATCCTAAATAGAAATTCTCTTTTCCATATTGAATGTCATTGGATGCTTCAACTATTCTTCACATAAAAAGATTTTACCATCTCACCATCCTTGCCCTACTCAACTCTAAATGACTTCTAACTGATCAGATTCCCCCCTTAAAATGTAGTTCTTATAATAGTATGTAAGTGTCCATATTGGCACGATTCTCTCCCTTGTTCTGAATGCTAGGTATTTGTCAAAGTAGGGTAATTTTGAATGTTAGCTATTAAGGAAGTTAAGTCACTCTTTTGAGTGATATGGAGTTTAAATGACAGTCAACTGAGATCTTTGTGTATTTTGTATATGGGTTTCTATGTTAGGTCTACTGAAACTGTGATTTTTCACCCCTAAGTTTTATTCTACAATGTTGGTTTAAGCCCTGGTATGCTGCTTAATTGACATCTTTATATTTCTATTGTCAAAAATAGAATATTTTCAGCTATATGCAATCTTCACTGTTGTCTTCAACTTTATAATAGATTCTGATGAGAATTAAATAGAATGGGACTAAGAGAGTGATGTGGTCCAGATCTAGGAATGTCCCTGCAACCTGACAAGTCGTTAATCTAGAATCTTCCTATAAAACAGAGGTTCAGTTCCATCTAATAGATTATCATATAGTATACAATTTTCCATTTACTCAAAAGAATTTAATTCCAATCCAGAAAATATTTATGGAATAGAATGGGATTGGCAAACAACTGCCAATTTGAGCTAGCTTCCTGTTTTTGAAAATGAAGTGGCGTTGGAATACAGCCATGCTCATTTGTTTGCATACTGTCTGTGGCTGCTTCTCTGGGTTACAAGGACAGAGCTGAGAAGTTTGGCCCATAAAGCCTAATGTACTTATTATTTGGCCCTTTACAGAAAAGGTTTGACCTCAGAAGTAGAAGGACTTCATACCTGCAGTTCCCGTTTTCCCAGTAGTATCAATAGCATGGTCTAGTGTCTTCCATCTTCAACAATAAACAAAAAACAAAAAAAACCCCAAGCAGTCT
This sequence comes from Ursus americanus, assembly GCF_024610735.1. NCBI lineage: Eukaryota > Metazoa > Chordata > Mammalia > Carnivora > Ursidae > Ursus > Ursus americanus. Next base: position 104,086,319 of record NC_142164.1, read on the forward strand.
CAATTGGTCCCCATTTTTTAAATCCTCCTTTACCAAAAAACCCCCCAAAACCCAGAAAACAGAACAAAACTTGAGTTGTCTCTACTTTGTTTTTCCTTTCCCATGTCATTCTCAAACACATTCCAACGTGGCATTCAGCCCTAGCTACTCTTCTGCAATGACTTGGTTCAGTTTCCCTGAGGGATGTTCACATGGCTAGCCCTGGAATTAAACATTCTCATTTCTCCTCTTACTTGACCTGTCATTTATGTTCGGATGCAGTGGAGTTTCTCTTTCTTAAATCACTTTCTCTCCTTGGCCTGCAGGACATGGCGCTCTCTCACTTGCTTTTGTGTTCTTTTCATCTTCCTACTTTTAAATCTTGGAGTGCCCTAGGGCTCCACTGTTAGATCTCTTCTTTTCTCCATCTTCACGCACTCCCTGGGTGCTCTGACTGCGTTTCACAGTTCTAAAGACTGACTCTATGTGATGACTCCCACATTGTATCTTTAGACTGCGTCTAGACTGAACTCCATTGCCAACCAGACATCCACACCTGGATGAGTAAGAAGCATCTCAGACTTAACAGGTAATAAAACAAATTCCTGATATCCCTTACCCAAACCAGCTTCTCTTATAATCCTTCTTGTTGTAAATGTCATCCACACGTACTCATTGTTCATACCAAGCTTATAAGATTGATTGCTCTGGTTCTCAAATTCCCTATCAGTCCATCAGCAAGTCTAGCCGGTTTTAACTTTCCAAATAAACCCCCAGAGTAGACTATTTCTCATCTTTTCTACTGCTGTTGCACTGATCTAAATTATCATGATCTGACATTTGACTTACTTCAAAAGTCTCCCAACTAATTTATTTGCTTCTACCCTTGGCCTATCCTGTACCCCAGCCCTATAATCTTTCCTAAACATGGCAGTCACATTGATAATATCAAAATGTAAGTCAGGTCTTGTTTGTTCTTTGCTCAGAGCCCTCTAATAGCTTTCTGTTTGATTCAGTTCTCAAATCGTTCTGTAGCCTGCAAGTCCATACTTGATGTAACCCTCTTTCCCTTCTGTTGTCATCTCTCAACACTCTGCTTTGCTCTCTGCTCTGTATCCGTGTTGCCCTCCTTGCTGGTTTACACAGACACCAAGCATGTTCCAGCAGTTGCCTGTGCTATTGTCTCTGCCTGAAACTCTTTATTCCCAGATAGTAACGTGGCTTCTGTCCTTACCTCACTCAGATTTCTGTAGCAGGAAGGCTTCCCGTAACACCTCTCCATAACTCTTTATTCTCAGAGCCTGTTTTATTTCCATAGCATGTATTTCTCCCTGACATATTATTGGACATAAATAAGCCAAAATATTCTAAAGAATGTAAATATCAAATAGTTGGAAATAAAAAGCCTTAAGTGAAGAATGTCCTCACGTAAAGATAAAATGTGCAATTCACCAGGAATATGTAACAAGTCTAAATGTGTACAATTAACAACATGGCCTCAATATAGCAAAAGCGGGTAGAAATGCAATGAAAATTTCACAAATGGACAAATATAAGTCTGAGTAATTGGGAAATCAAAACAGACAAAAATTATTTACAATGGAGAATTTTTAACATTGGCCATATATGTAACATATATATATATATACACACACACACAGACACACAGACACACATATATACACACATATATACATATATATGTGTGTGTATATATATATATATGACATATATATGACAATGGACATATATATAAAGCCCTTCACCCAACAATTGTAGAATATAACCCTGCAGAATACAACTAAAATATGACCACCCACTAATCCATAAAGCAAGCCTGACCATAACTCCATTAAGTTCAGAATTAATAAAAAGGTGGTAGTTTTGAAAAACCTTCCTTATATTTAAAAAACTTAAATACTCCTCTAAGTCATGAATGCATTAAAAAAGAATTACATATAACATTTACAAATACTTCAAAATGATAAGTAATAAAAGTTGAATACATCAAAATATATGGAATGTAGCTGAACTGATACTAAGAAGGAAGTTTATAACCTTAAATCCTTAGTTAGAAAAAGAAGAAAGGCTGAGAATCAATGAGCTAAGCATCTAAAGACGACAGAAGATTTTGAAAAGAATAATCTTACAGGAGTTAGAATGAAGGAATTAACACATGGATAATTGCATAATATAATAAAAGAGAAAACACATTAGGGATGAACAAAAACACAAAGTTTTTTGAACAGACTAATAGAAAACTTCAACAGAAATCAACAAAAAGTAAGAGAAAAATCTATAAGTCATATTGGAAATGAAAAAAATTGTAATACTGATAGTTCAAGTCTACTTGAACTGCTTTATGCCAATAAACGTGTTCATTTTATGTAATATACAACTTCAATTTTACCAAAACCGAGGGAGAAATAAAAACCAGAATAGATTTGTCAATATTAAAAAAACTTAAACAAGTAGGGGCACCTGAGTGGCTCAGTCAGTTAAGCGTCTGCCTTCAGCTCAGGTCACGATCCCAGGGTTCTGGAATTGAGTCCCGCATCAAGCTCCCTGCTCAGCGGGGAGCCTGCTTCTCCCTCTCCTCCCTGCTCATGCTCTGTCTCTCTGTCTCTCTCTCAAATAAATAAAATCTTTAAGTTTTCTCTTTTTTTTTTTTTTAAACAGTACATAGAAGTAGATATGCATAGGGTGGTTTTGCCAGTGTAAATACTTTCTTAAAAGACAGGTCTCATGGCTGTTCCTGAATTCCATTTGCATAGAGGTGATAACAATCAAAAGTGGGGTTTCTTGGGATGTAGAAAATGTCCAGTTTTGAATTGAGGAAGGCTTTTTTTTCTTTTCATAGTAGCCTCGATTATTTCATGCAGTTTTTGTTACATTTCCTTACGTCGTATGATCTTAAGTTTTTTTGGAAAGTGAAACAAAAATATGTAAAGTTTGATTTTTGTATTGTTCATTAATATACCTTCCAAAAGAACTCTATGGGTGTGTGTGTGTGTGTGCACGTGTGTGCTCATGTGCTTCTGTGTGAAACAAACACTTTTAACATGCTAAATTGAATTGGTATCCATTACCTAGTTTCATTTATTTTTTAAAGATTTTGAGATTTTATTTATTTTATTTATTTATTTGAGAGAGAGAGAGAGAGCACACACAAAAGCATGAGTTGGGGGATGGTGCAGAGGGAGATGGACAGGGACATGCAGACTCCCCGCTGAGCAGGGAGACTGACACTGGGCTCCATCCCAGGACCCTGATATCAATGACAAGAGCTGAAGGCAGATGCTTAACCAACTGAGCCACCCAGGCGCCCCTCCGTTATCTAATTTTATATCCTATTCTCTTTCTTTCTTTTTTTTTTTAAGATTTTATTTATTTATTTGACAGAGATAGAGACAGCCAGCGAGAGAGGGAACACAAGCAGGGGGAGTGGGAGAGGAAGAAGCAGGCTCATAGCGGAGGAGCCTGATGTGGGGCTCGATCCCATAGCGCCAGGATCACTCCATGAGCCGAAGGCAGACGTTTAACCACTGTGCCACCCAGGCACCCCTCCTATTCTCTTTCTTGGAAAAATCTAGTTATACCACCAAAGTGCAGAATTTTAAAATAGAGCAGAAAACCTGACAATTGGAATTTCTGTTGTTTGATCAAAGTAATTTCTCATCTTAACATATAAGGACCAAAATAGGGTGATTGGAAGTTGTTGTGTGGTTTTTATCTAGATAGTTGATGGAAAAATTGAACATAAAAGATTTAGGGTTACATTCTAATAATAATCCCCTGAAACCTGGAATGAAAAATAGTGGAATTGTAATACAGAAAATCTAGGAGGAAAATTCCATTTCACCGTACATACAGAATTTTCAGGCCAGTATTCAAAGTTACTGGATGTTGTTGAGGAGAAGGTACTAAGACCCGTCCCTTCTCCTCCTGAGGTTCTTTTGGTAAGAACAGACATGTCAGCATCCAACCGCTGATGTGTGTTGGCAAATGCAGTTTAAACCTGAAGTTCACTCATCCCTCTTACTTGCCTGTGAAGAGATCTGGATCTGTAGGGTGGTTTCACAGGCCATTGGGAAGGACCTATAGGTCTGTTTCACACACCATTACCAGCAGGACAGTGAATGACAGTGGTGGCCCTCTCCCTTACCCATGAATACTGAAGTGTGTTTCATAAAGAATTAGGGAGCAGGGGGTGCTTGGGTGGCTCAGTCGGTTAAGCATCTGACTCATGATTTCAGCTCAGGTCATGATCTCGGGGTCATGAGATGGAGCCCCAAATGGGGCTCTATGCTCAGTGGGGAGTCTGCTTGAGATTCTCTCCCTCCCTCTTCTTCTGCCCCTCCCCCCATTCATAGTCACCTGCACACATTCTCTCTCTAAAATAAATACATCTTTAAAAAAAAGAATTAGGGAGCAGAAGAGTCAAGACCACTTGTTTCACTTGAGAGGAAGTTGATGAGAGCAAGAGCACAGACCAGCCACCTCTAATCTTCTTATTCCTGTTGCCAGAAAATGTGCAATCAACGTTGAAGCTTTTACCAATTAAGCTATCCATGCCTGTTCTCTTGGGAAGAAATGAATAAGGAATAAAAACAGGGATGGAAGTTGGCTCTGTTGAGACTTACAAAATGGGAAATTCTTGGCAGAAGCTCTTTTCTGAACAGGAATATGGGATTTCTCCTATGCCACTCTTTCTCCCATGCATTAATTAGCTTTTGCTGTGATACCACCACAAAACTTAGGACCTTAAAGCAATAACCATTTTTTTTTAGAGAGAGAGGGAGAGAGAGGGAGGGAAGAGAGAGAGGGGGTGGGGGAGAGAAAGAGAGAGAGAGGAGAAGGAGAAGGAGAGGGAAGGAGGAGAGGGAGAAAGAGAATCTAAAGCCCCAATGTGGGGCTTGATGTCACAGCCCTGAGACCATGACCTGAGAAATCACGAGTTGGACAGTGAGCCACCCAAGAACCCCAATAACCATCTTTTTAGTTCATGATTTTGTGGGTCAGCATTTTGGGCTGATCTCAGCTGAGTTTGCTCGTGTGTTGGGGTTAGCCCGTGGGTCAGCTGGGAGCTCCCTGGATAGTCGGGGATGACATCAGCTGGTGCAGCTTGTCTCTGCTCCATGAGGTCTCTCACCTGCTGTCAGGATAGCCTGGCCTTGCTCAGGTGGTGGCTGCTTTCAAGAGAGCAAGGCCCAGCCTCAGAGCTGGCAGCGTCACTTCTGCCACATTCTGTTAGCTAAATCCAGTCAGAGGGGCAGCCTGTTTTCAAAGGATGGGGAAAGAGACAACACCTTTGGATTGTAGGAGCTTCCAAACCACATTGCAAAGGGTGTGCATAAGGGGCAGGAAGTTGGTGCCATTTCTATAGGTGTTCTCCCACACCGGAACAGCTCCGTTCATACCCAGTGGAGTATGCTACTACCCTAAACTATGCCTATATTATTTTTAATTAAGGCAAGTAAATATTTATTGGGTGGCCATTATATGTTTAGGACTATATTAGGAGCTACAAAGAATCCTAAAAGGCACGTATAAAATGGATTTCGCACTTGAAGTTGACATTTTTAACCCCAGTGTAAAAAGGAAACATTTTATTTCTCATAGTTGACAGTAAACAAATCTGACAATAGGAGTCAATCTTCTGGAGGTCACAAAGGTGTATCATTTCAATCAGCTTTTCTGTCCTTCACCCTGGGTCACATCCTGTCAGATAAAGAACAAAGGATTTTAAATAAACCTTATCCTACAGTATGAGGAAAACATACCACTTAAAAAAACCTGTAGAAGATTCAGTAGCATTTGGAGATTGCCAAATGTGCCACAGAGAGAGCAAGTAAGAGCGTGCCCTGGGGCGAGCAAGGAATGGTATAATGGCAAAAAGAACAAACATGCCTTGTTGGTGAAATACTGTTTTTCCAGTATATGTGGCATTTGTTGGCTATAAACAATAGAAGAAACGAAATTCATTCGTTCTCATTGTGTTGGAAAACCTTGGAACAGAAGAAAAAACAGTAACTCAATGATTTCAAACATTTTGAATTCAGTCTGCCTTTGAAATCGGGCAACCCTTTAGTGTAATTGAGATCACTTTATCTTACCAGTTGTTTTTAATGACAGCAGTAAAATATTGTGTGAGATCATAAATCTTTCTTGAGAGCATTACAGACTATATATCAAGCTTTCATAAAGGGCATAACCTTGTTCTTTCAGGGGCAAGCAAACACAATTTAATAGAAAAATTAGAAAAGGAACCCACTACCATGGTGTTTATGAAAAATAAGAAAATGTGACATTTCAAAAGGCCAGGATGAAGCCAAATACATCAATATGGCGGAGGGTCTGCTGTTCTGTAAACAACACTAGATGTGGATTTGGGAGACCTCAATTCGTAGCCTGATGTCATCACTAATTTACAGTGTGGGCTTTAGGTAAACCACAGCACCTCTCTAGGTAACATTTGAATTCTTCTACGTAGTAGAGGTTGTAGCTGCAGCCTTATCCCCTCACTGGAGAGCTGTGAAGCTCAAATAACCAATCGTGGAAGGACTTGTACCATGAACCATGCATTTGTATGGCCTGATGATAGGTGGATATTTCCAGGCAAATTTTTCTTCCAAATATAAACTTAAAATGGAGCTAAAGCTTCATTTTGATTAAAAGGAAGCCAGGCTATTGAAGGCACATATTGATGGTGCACTGGGTGTTATATGCCAACAGTGAATCATGGAACACTACGTCAAAAACTAAGGATATACTGTATGGTGACTAACATAACATAATAAAAAATTATTATAAAAAAAGGGAAGCCAGGCTAAACTTTTAAGGAATATGAACTTTAGAACTTATGGAATACTTTATTTTTAACTTTTAGTGAAGTTGATAAAGAATGACCAGTGCATTGTGAAACTGTGCTTCTTGAAAGCATCATCTTTTGAGGGGGAGAAATACACAACTTCTTATTTTATTCTACCCAGTGGATTGTTAAGCTAAGCCATCCCCTTCTTGGAACTCAAATTTGGGAAGATTTCTAAGTAGGTCATGATTTTTTTTTCTCTTCCAGCAATATGCCTTTTTGAAGAGGAAAGGATAAAAGAGCCTCCTTTATTATTCATTTTCAGTATCCTACCCCAAACTTCTTAGAAGACATTTCCACATTTTTCCACATTTCCACACCAGCTCAAAAAACATGAATCCACTGCCTTCTCACTGAAAATGAACTCTTTTCCAAATTAACTATTTTTTTTTAAGATTTTGTGAGAGAGAGAGAGCGCGCGCAAGCGCATGTGTATTCGCTGAGTGCACAAGCAGGGGGAGGGGCAGAGAGAGAAGCAAACTCCCGACTGAGCAAGGAGCCCAATGGGAAACTCGATCCTAGGACCCTGGGATCATGACCTGAGCGAAGGCAGACACTTAACCGACTGAGCCACCCAGGCATCCCCCAAATTAACTATTTTTGAAAATGCTGCCAGCATTCTAGGACTCCAGGCACAAAACCTTCAGCTCACTTTGGATTCCTCCCTTCCCTCAAGTCTCCCCAAGTCCTGCTTTGCCATCTCTCTTCCTTGTCTCACTCACACGAGGTCCTGTTTATTTTTTTGAAATACTGTCAGATCTATTTGTCTGCATCTCAAAAGCCACCTTGCCCCAAGCGGGATTTGCACTACACAGCACACAACAGTGCCTTCGGTGTTAGCCCATGTCACACCCTGCTAACTGATCATGAAGGTTATTTCTCCATGATACTGAGTCATAACTTGAGAATCCTTCTCAACCTCCTGGAAAGGTAGCCCTCTCTAGCAATTAGCATTTACATGCGAAATAATACCTATTTGTCATACCGGTTCTGCATGACAAAGTTCAAAACCCTTGGGCTGACATGGAGGATTCTCTGTAATTAAGTTCTAACTTACATTTCAGAATTAACTTGACTGCTTCTTCATAAAAATATTCTCCAAGGAGACTCCTCTATTTAATGTTCATTTTGCTGATTCTGTACTTTACTCACACACTTCCTCCACATGTCACCAAAACTTAACCAGGTCCATTCCATCCTTTTTACAAAACACTTGTGGGGATTTCTTCCTAATCTGATTCCTACGGTCCTTAATATCGAAAGTGTTGTACTGCTTTGATCTCTTAACTTTTCATATGCATATCTTATTTTCCTAAGTAGTATGTAAGTGGTCATTGTAGGCCAACTGTCATAACAACTCCAAAACTTCTGAAGCTAAACACAGTAAAGGTGGATTTCTTGTTCAAGTCATAGTCTAGCAAAGAAAGAGAGAGGAGGTTCTTATCAAATAAATGTTTTGTGCATTTAGTGATTTGGAAAGTATATTTTTGTTTATACAGTTGGTTAAGGTTAAAAAATTGGGTTTACAGGATTTGCGTTAAAATGCAAAACATGTATGCTTACTATAAATTCTAAAAATTATGTAAGTATAAAGAGGTGGAGAAAGAAGATTCTACTCCCTCCCAAATCCTGATCCTTAGATGTAGTCACGAACAGTTTGATCTGTACGTCTTTAGAATTTTTTCAATATTTATACAAATGTGTATATATCTAGAGATTTATTTTTAATAGTGTCATATCACGCATCAATTTTCTCTTACTATAACTTTATACATTGTTGGCATTATTATATATGGAGCAAATTTGTTTTAAAAAGCTACACAGTCCACCATAAAAGTATGTTTTAATTGATTCGCAGTGTATTTTATTGATGGAATTTGGAACAAAGAGTTGTCTTTTTAAATTAATGCCATTAGGACAATATACGACCCATTTGGAAATGGGCTCATGCCACAGCCATTGTACACTCCAGATCAATTGAAGTTTTAAATATTATTTAAAAACTAAAATTACTAGAAAAATAACTCAAGGGAATATTTCCAGTAATTTAGGGGAAATAAAAGGTTTTACAGGAGTTACCTAAAACACCACAATTAAAAGAAAAAGAATGAACAGATCAACAGATTAAATTTCCTAAAAGTTAAAATGTTATGACTTGGAGAATTGCTATAAGTTAAATGCAAGGCTAATCAGGAAGAGTGGATTTTGAATTTTGGATGGTACTGAGGTTATAGAACTCAGTGTTTCTAGAGGAAACACATAGAAGTGCTCTCTGGCATTCTCCACATACAGTGCTTTTGAATGTTTGCAGCAACTCATGTGAGCAGCTCACATACCCTGGGCTGGCCTATTACCTCATGACCAACTGCAGACATAAGCCAGTTACTCATGTATCATGATTTTTGGGGTTCCCATAGACCATTATACTACAACCCAAACTCTGCTCATTTTTAAGGTTAATGGTTGAAAATGCAGTTATATTAGTGGGGAACAGAGCTTTCATTAAATCATTCTCCGTTAATACCTGAGTATGGCTTGGTTGCTGAGAGTAGCTGGTGAAGATCAAGATTCTGAGTGAACAGTACACGGGAGAAGTAAGTTCTGAAGGGACACCAAGGCAAATGAACAAGCAGAGGTGAGTTTCAGAGGAAGTGCACCTGAATAGGGCATGAGGTTGAAAGACTTTGGGAAGCTTTACAGGACATGTTGAGTGGAAGTAAGTTAAAATGTTGAGGTAAACACTAGGAAAAGTTCCCAAAACAAACTTGACTGGCTTCACAGTGTTCCTGAGGTGGGTATTGCCTTCCTTCATAAAAAGACAGTTGTATTTTTTAAAAAGGTAGTGGAATAAAATTCAAATTTGAATTCTCTTGAATGTAAAATGAAATGTCTTATCAGAGCAAAACTTGAGAAATTGAGAAGGTGGTAGTGGAAGGGTACTTCATTTCCTCTGCTGTGTGGTGGTGGATATCTGTATTGGAAAGTGCCGTTCATCTGAAATGCCTGCGTGCTTACAAGCCCAGTACCAAATTAGTCCCTTTCAGGCATTTGGTCATATATGTGATAGAGAATATTTTCAATGTTTATTTCAGGGATTTATCCCAAGCATGATTAATGTCTTGGAATTATCTGTAACTAATTATGCTACTTAGCAGTTTGAATGTCCCATCGGTGTGAAATCACCGCTACTGTAATAGCATGGCACATATCACAATGCCCTGATTTATTATCTGTCAGCGAAAAGTTTGGATTCACACCATCTGGGATGATTAGTGATTATTTACTGTCCTAGGAGGAAGCTGGTGAGAATGTCTTTTGTGTGGAAATGGATTACATCGGAGATTCATAGGACTGGCTCCGTGGCTACCCCTATGGATGCGAGTGTATTTTCCTTCCAGCTTGACAGAACTTTATTGATAAAGGTGTAAGCAAACATTCTTCCTTTTGCCTTGGGGAGGAATCTTTTTTAGCCTCAGAGCGATTTACATGTTTGCCTTTCGACTTGGACTTGACAGAGCAGTGATTTATAACTCCTCCCTTGCTTCTTTCTCCATAGTCTAATTTCGGCTAAGACTTGAGGCAGGTGGAAAGGACTTCCACTTTACTGTTTTTGGAAAATGGGCATATGGTATGAAAGCCAATGTTTTGACAGGTTTTGGTACCACTGGATTGCTTTAAGAAATAAAAGACCTGGACAGTTAGGTATTTGGGAATTTGTCTGTATTGTAAAGGTGGCAGGTGTCCAGCATTTGTATTTAAAACCTGTTTTTCCCCCCTGTAGTTGTATTTTAAATGGAAATAAGGTTTGTTTTCACAGTTCCTGACATTTTTCACAAGATAATTCCTTTTAAACCTTATTTGCCAGAGAATATAATTTGATTTGTCTCACAACTCTGAAAATATTTTCTCTAGGGTTTCTGCATTAATGCTAATCAATTATGTCAAGTTAAGGATTTTACTAGAAAGGCAAATGTTCTTTGTTCAGCAAATTATCTAAATCTTTCTGACACCCCCCAATCACTTCTTAAAGGGTAGGTGCCATTTGCTTTGCAAATTCTCATGATCTTATCTTAGGGTGCTTACAGTGTTCAGTTTAATACAACTAGCATTCTCTAGAATGTAGTGGTGGTTCATTTGCTTGATGTGACGAGCAGTGTCTCAGGATCCTTCTTGAGTCCTATTTCTTCGCTATTTCTTACATTAGCAGTTGACCCAAGTCTTACAGAATGGGTGATTTAATATCTTTTTTTTAAAAAGATTTTATTTATTTATTTGACAGAGAGAGAGACAGCCAGCGAGAGAGGGAACACAAGCAGGGGGAGTGGGAGAGGAAGAAGCAAGCTCATAGCGGAGAAGCCTGATGTGGAGCTCGATCCCATACCGCCGGGATCACGCCCTGAACCGAAGGCAGACGCTTAACCACTGTGCCACCCAGGCGCCCCTGATTTAATACCTTTATAAAGCTCTCCCTTTGAAAGAGCTCTCATATTTAAAATCTTACCAATTCAGCAGGTCCTCTTTGGCACCCAAGTCCCAACCCCTCTTGTTTTAAATTAATTCAGTGACCTTAGTCCAAAAATCTTGTTAGTCATTTTGATGGTGATAGTTAGGAAAGAGAGGAACAACCAGCGCTGCAACATTTAATGTTCAGTGTCTCTGGAGGATAAATCTTTGTATGGTAAAAAGTTAAATTTTAAATAATGGAGATTTTCTTCCTTGAATGTTAGGCTTAAACACTGAAATCATCTGAAATGGGCCCCTGTCTGTGGACACTTACTTGGGGCTTTCAGATTTGGATATCAAATAAATGAAATCCCAAGGTTTGTATTGTAATTTTATCACTCAGCCTTCCTTCCCTAGCTTGCTCTCATGGTTGAGTCAGTGCATCTCTGAGCACGTCTGTAACATGATGCAATTCGTGAATCAAAGCTGAATGCAGACATGAGAAGGGTTACTGACTCTTTGTCCCTTTTACTGTTAAATGTTGCTTACGAACAATATGGCATTGTTGCTGCCCTAAAGATGGCATTGGCTCCTGGCCATGCGCATCTTCTACTTGTTGAGTCCCTGCATTGTAAGGATAGGACCTGTCTGGGGATGTCCTTATGAGTTTACACTTTTCTGTTAACCTCTGGGAGCACCAGTATCTGTCTCTCAATGTGACGGAAGAGAACGTCCCTACCTGCAACAGGCAACCAGACAAATGCAGCCTGCCATGGCGGGTTGAGAGAAATCGTTATTCGGGGCCAGGTGGCAGATGCGGTCACCAGAACCTTGACATAGACTCACATGGGCAACATTAGTTGAAGAGCTGACTACAGGGATAGAAACTATAATCACACAGGGAATTTACTCTAAAGGCTCTAAATGAACAGGCTTCAAAGTAGGCTCGTATCTATTGGTGCTGGGAGTGAATTGTAAAATTTTAATAGAAATCATTTATATAAAATTAAACTTTATGAATTACAGATCTATAAAGAGACATTGCTTATCTTTTCCCAAATAGTTCATTCTGACTGGGGAGTGTCATCTACTCGGAAATCCGGTTTTGTAATCAGTTTAAATACTTTAATAAGTGAAGTCCATTAGATGTGGGCCAAGATAGAATCCTGTATATTTATTATATACTATATACTTTGGCTTCTATGTATTTAATCCAACCATTATAAATATGCTATTACTATAAAATAAAGTTATACATGTATAATAGAGTGAAAAAGCATAGGGCAGAGAATGCAAAATGCAGTTGTGTGAAGGTTGTTCCATTCACTGTTTCTTTAGCAAGGAGTTAATGTGTAGCTGTGTGGCAAAACCGAAAATAATTCTATTTTTTTTTCTGATGGGACATTAGCAATATTAGGTAAGTAAAAATATTAGATATCAGGAACATGGTATTTAATTCTACATTCCTATTTGGAACAACTTTCAAGTTCATTTTTGTTTTATTAAGATCTTGAAGGCATAAGAGCCAAATTGGGCAAGTAGGCTGTCAGATCTGATTGGAGAGACACCTTTATAAGAATCACGCTAGAAAGCATTAATTATGATCCAGCCAATTCACATTATGTGTTCTAAGAATGAAAGCACTTGATATACTCAATAATTAATTTTCTAAAATGGATTGTTTTTCTTGGATGAATAATTACGTATTGAAATTATTGCATAATGAAGGTGACATTTTTGTGGAACCTTTACCCAGTTTATAGATGATCTTAATGGTGAAAAAAAATGTATTCCAGGGGAAGGAACGTGTCAGGAGAGGAGAGACAAGAATATTTCAACCTAGATTTTGTCAGTAGCACAGCAATGCCTTGGACACTCACATGTCTTTTCTTTGTCTAGTTTTTACTTATAACAAGTGACAGATGGTGTAGATGCCTGTGATTTTTTTTTTAAAGATGCCTGCTCAGAGCACGGTGTCTGTGGGACCCACACAACACAACATTTTATCTTTGGCTCCCTATCATTTGGGCTGCAAGAGTGACAAGCCACAAGAAATTTAACTCCTCCAGGTGTATACAGTGAAACAATGTAGTTGCTTGCACATGGAGAAAAGCAATGGTGAGGTGGGGTTCCGGGATGCTTCATCTAGTGGCTTTGGCTTCATTTCCCTGTGAGTCCCTTCCCTCAGCTTCCTTCTGAGTGTTCCTGTGATTGAATATCACATTTATGTCTGACAGCGTGCAAAGGTAAAGAGGCAAGAGTTGCTCTGAAAGCTATCCCAGAAAAACGAAGGATGATATACCTGGAACCGCTCACCCCCACCCCCACAAAAGGCCTCTAATCAGAAATCCTATTGGCCCTCAATGAGTCATGTGCCCATTTTTGAACCAGTAACTTGCAAGGAAGAAGACTAGATTACTTGTAGTCCAGTTAGGACTATCTCAGGACCTGGGCTGGGGACAGCTCCCTCTGAGGCACATGGGCTCTATATAGGGGGAAGAAGACAAATTAGGGTACCGTTTGGAAGGTAGAATAGGGAGTAAATCCCGAGTAGGAAAGCAATACTGTATATTACAAGCTTTAATGGCACCTTTTTGCTGTCCTCTTACTATGAAACACCCATATGTACCAGCTCTTGTAAGTGTCCTTCCTACATTCTGGACCTAATTCACTCCTCTCCCAGATTTCAAAGGTACCTCTGGGTCCCATCTTCATAGGACATCGCTTTTAGTTAGCTGAAAAAAAATCATGTGACTTGAAGACAAGATAGGATAAAGAATGAGAATATCCTCAAGAGTTATTGGTATTTTTTTATGTAGATGGTAGTTAGACACTTAAATCTTTGTTTGACCCAGGCTACAAGTCTTAGGGTGGTCAGGAGAAGAAAGAAATTACATTCTAGTCTCCTGAATCTCCTCAAAGCTACACTATACAGACAGATGAATACATATGGTCAAAGTTGCAGAATATTCAACATCATAAGACAGATTCCTGGATGTGTGCCCTAAGAACTGTTAGGACATGATAATTCCATCCCATTTCCCCCAGTGATTCATAAGCTTGATGGGTTTATGCTTCAGAAGTTGCATGTGTGTATGATCCATAAACATATCTACATATATCTATCTAAAGCAATAGCAGTGTATGCTGTTCTAAATATGCGAGGTCCCTTCTTTGAATTAAGGAAACACACACACAAAACAATAACCATGTTTTGAATGCTTTGAAGTCATGCTAAGTCCCAAGATTCCTAGATAATTTGCAAAATTATAAAAATGGATTCGATAACACATTCATTACATTAGATGAGTTGCTTTCTTGGTCATGCTAACAGTAAATTGTAAAATTTCTGAGGCTGCCTCTAGAATAACAACATTGCTGGTGGAAGTAACTTGATTGTAGAGGATAAAAGCCTCTAAAAAGAACTCACTGAAAATATTAAGAATAATGATCACCCCTTTCCTGAAATTAAGTTTCATCTCATTTTATCTTCACTCCAACACTGTAAATAAAAACTTCCATTCTTCAGATGAGGAAATGGAAGCTCAGAGTCATTTGATTTTGTTTATCCTTGCCTGCACAGCTTGTATGTGGTAGAGCTGAACCTTATTTTCCTCTTTGTACTTCACCACAGCTGGCATCCCAAATTGATGAGAATGCTGTACAGGATCAGCTTCGTAAGTAGAACAAATGGTCCTGCACTTGTATGATTGGAAGGCCCCCAAAATATTTCTTTTCCTTTGTTTTTAGCAGGTCTAGAAATTCTACCATTTGCTCATGTCATTATTTTTAAGAAAGCTCTCTCCTAGCATTACCAGAGCAAAGGCAAACTTACGGGACACAGTCAGAATCTTGCTACCACATTAGTGTGAATGAGTTTTATTCCCTTAGAGAGGGAGAAGTCTCACTGAGAGTATAGGAATTCTGGATAGGAAGGGAGCAGAGAAGAAAGTGGAAGCTAGGTCTTAAATAACAGTTTTGCTGGATACTAGCTTTCTTCCCTAATCACTTTAATGTTGCTTGTGAGCGGCAGCAAGACTTATGGGTAGCCTGCAGTCAAGATTCCTGGAATTTAAGTTTGGACTCTGACACTTTGTAGGTGAGTGGCAGCTGGTAGGCTCAGTTCTTCCTCTCATGTAATATGTCCTTAAAGAGCTTATGAAATGGTCATGTGGGATAAAATGAGTGAATATGTTTTGAATGCTATAAAGTTCTTTAAAATTTAGTTATCAGTATAATTATGAAACACAAGTTTTTGGGGTGCTAGTCTAGGATTTTAAATGCTTTCCGATAATAATAAGTGTGGAGAGGAACATAGTTCTACTGATTTACCACAACTACAGCTGTGTGCATTCTATTATATTAAGTATACGTAGACTATAGAAAGTGGAATTGTGTGTTCATCTTACCATGTTTTTTTTTTTTGTCTTTCCCAGAATCCTCATTTTCAGTGCTGTCAGTTTTGCATTCATCAATTGAAAGTGTTTCTTACTAGTGAGCTTTCTGTTTTCCCTAGCCACTCTTGATAGTTAAACCTAATAAAATCTGGGTCTCTGTTTATAAACCGTCATCAACACCTCAGCCATTTTGGTAGTGGAGGTAGAAATCCTTCACTGCATCTATCCACATTTGCTCCTCCGAGACACATTACGTGTAAGCACAAACATGACAGTTCACTCCATAATGTTATTAGTTTCTGAATTAGGCTAATTCATCGTTGTCCTCTAGTCTTAGCATTTTCCACAAATGCTGAGCTGACATTTATTTGGTTTTGGACTGTTGAGGATCACTCTCCCTTTTTAATTAACATAAAATTTAGAAGGAAATAGAATGGCAGAATTGCTTCCCTGGGCAATAATAAAATACTGTCTATGATACATAAAGACACTGCCTCTGACACCCCATCAGTTTGGCATGCTTTACTTATGTTTATACAGATAAAGTTAACAGTATTATGAAATTTCAAAAAATAGAGGATAATCACCCATACTTTCCCCTTCCCTAGCACTATAACTTAGATATTCATATTTATACATGCCTTTTCAGTTTTTATCTGAATATATAAATAATTGAAAAATTATTATAATCATAATCTATGTTCAGTTTTTGTGGCTGTGACTTCACCTGGTACAATAAGCATTTTTCTGTCTTGGGTCTATACTTATCATTTTTATTGCTGACATAAAATGACCACCTTAAGTATAGATAGACGAGTTTTTAATTTGTTTCTCCTTCTCTTATTTATTTCTCTTATATTAATAGTACTGTATTGAGGAGTGTGTACCTTGGAGCATTTTCCCAGTCCAGCAACAATGACTTGAATTTAGATCATTTGAACAGTCCTATCCAGATTCATATGATCAAAGAAATGTATTTTCAAGATGGCTGATTCAATGCAGATTGCAGTTTTGAAATGGATTGAAGTTTATCCTCATTTCAATGGATTAATTCCATGGCATTGGACGCAATAGCACCTGTTCTAACTAATTAATCAGCCTTAGTTTTTTTTTTTAAGATTTTATTCATTCCAGAGGGAGAGCACGCATGAGAGTGTGCAGGGCAGGGATGGAGGGGCAGAGGGAGAAGAGAGAGCATCTCAAGCTGACTCCCCACTGAGCATGGTACCCAGTACAGGGCTCGATGTCGATCCTGAAATCATGACCTGAGCTGAAATCAAGAGTCAGATGCTTAACTGACTGAGCCACCCAGGCTCTACTCTACATTTCACTTAGGAAGGGCCACATTTTGACGTTCAAAATTGTCGCTCTCCCCTTCTTCAAATTACCTATGTTTCCAATTTACTGTCACTGCCATTTCTTAGGTTGCTTACATAACTAAATTGGGAGGAAGAGCTCCTATCTATAAGCAGGTTCTCTATGTTCAGCTCTGTAGTAGTTTCATTTCCAAACACCTTCAAAGAGACAATGTCAAAATCATTGAAAGATAAATGTTACTAAAATTTCTAAAAGCCAATGTGATGACATACAGAGTTCAGATCCTTATTGTGCTTGAATAATACTGTCTTTGTTATATTTCAGATACCTCATTTATTTGACAATTCAGGGTTGCTCAAGCAACCAAGAGATAAATAACCTTTCCTAATCTTTAAGTGTCTTTCCTAATCTTTCAAAACAGATTTACATTCGCTTTTGTCCATGGTTGGTATGCTGAGGTAGACTCCTTTAAACTGGGTGCAGAGTCCAATAGTTGATGCCAGGAAGTAGAACACATAGTGTGTCCATGGCCAACATAGTGAGTGAAGAGTATAGGGTTAGGAGAGCCAAGGTGCATTGTATTAGTCAACACTGATAAGGCTGGCATAACTAGGAGATAGAGAAAGTGGTGGCCCATATGAGGTTATAGATGACAGGTCATCAAATGGTTACACAGGAAATTTTGGGCTATTGGTGTTAAATGGAAGTGTATGTAGCCTGTTTATGTCCATTGAGGAAATAACTCAGAGTACTTAGAAGAGGGACAGATGTGCGCATGCTTGCACATGTGCATGCGCGTGTGCATGCACACATGCACACACACACACACACACACACACACACACACATTGAAAGAGGCCTTGAGAAAGAGATGGGTCAGTGCAGTCTTGCAAATAGGAAAAAAAAAGCCAGCTGCAGATAAGTAATGGCAGGCATTTTTGGTGTTCTGTTGGAATCAACAAACCTTCACAGCAATCAGAGTGGACTTTGAACAATTAAAAAACAAATAATAAGATTAAATACCCTGTTAAAATACTATGCTATACTTGGTCAGAACAGCATGAACCAAAAACTTACAAAGAAAAAAGAAGGCAAGGAGAAGAGATCCAGAATATGTATGCCAACAAATGTAAATTTCTGAGCATGTTATAGAGTGATTTTTACCATCTCCCAATGGGGAAAAACTGAAGTCTATAGCACACCCCTTCTGTGTGTCCTGTTCTGATAATGTGGCATACAGCATAGTATGGGTGGAAACTACCTTTCTTGTATGGCTTTATATGCCACAGAACTTGTAGAACTTTAGGTTCAAAATGGTTCTTGAATGAGTAAATGAATGAAACAGGATCTTGAGGGAAAACCAGGAGTTATGCAGGCAGAACAAGAGGGCAAAAGATACTTCAGGAGGAAGTACCAGTGTGACCAAGGTACAGAGGCATGAACCAGCAAGCACTGTTAAATAGACTGCCTGGAGGCTGATGTGATTGTAGGAAAAAAAGTGTGTGACGTGGAATGGATCCCGGAGATTTTGAGAGAGCATAGAAGGAAATGAAGCCAGGTGATAAGAGATCTTGAACCCTACATACAGAAGCTTGGTTTTTATCCTGTGGATCAGAGGGAAGGTAACATCGTAAACCTGTTTTAGAAAGATTACCATGGTAATGCATGGAGGAAGTATTAAAGGTATCTGTTGTCTGTTGCAATTTTTTTCTCAAAGAACAACTTTGGTTATTGAATTGGGCTGGTATGTGGTGAAAAGAATTCTGAGAGTGGATCTCTTTTTCTTTGCCCACACTGCCTTCATCAAGTAGGCATTGATGGCAGCAGTGGTTGTATCTGGGACTCCTTTGAGCAAAGTGGCATCTAGGAGAAAATCTTTTTCCAGCCCAAATCATTCTTCTAAGCTTTAGAGTCTTTTATCCGACTGTTTACTATGTATCCGCACTGGGTTGTTTAACAAGCATCTCAAGCGTAAGACGTTTGAAACTAAATTCACACCTTCTTTGCCCAAACTGCCTCCTCCTTTAGATTCTTTCTCTTAGTAAATGCCACCCACACCACCATGTTGCCTAATCTCCAAACCCGGGTGTCTTTGATGAATTCTTCCTATCACCTCCTCCCACTGCTCCAGGGCTAATAAATCTCAGATATTCCTAAATATCTCCTGATGGTACATCCTTTTTTACTATAGCCTTATGGGTAGCTTACTTACTTGAATGTTCGTGATTATTGACTATGTCTTCCTGAGTCTTTGTTAGGTCCCATAAAGAAAAGAACCACTTTTGTTTTGTCAGCTCTACAACCTCTAGGACCTAGAGATGGAAAATGTTGTGAAAACTTTTATCAACTAGTGACTGACCTGCCTTTTCCTAGATTTGTGTGTGTCTCTTGAGTCTAACAATTAAGGCAAAATAGCTAAGAAACTTCAAAGCCATCCTGGATCTTAGAGGTTCCAATTTAGGGATGCCTCAAGTTATTTACTTGTAGTGGTAGCAGGTCTTGGGATGCCTTCTGATTTCTTTGTTCCTGGACAGACCATGAACTGCCCCTGTCAGGATGGGGTGTTCTGTACCTAGTTCCTACAGCAAGGCTGGTAAGTAGGAGCTCCATAGGAGCATCATACATATTAAGTGGCTGACTGATGAGCAGTTCCACTGCTTACTTCCACATACAGAACTTGTCTATTCTTTGACCCTATCCAGGTCTTCTGTTTTTTCCCCAATCCATCAGTCTTTTTCTTTTTAAAAGCTTTTACTTATTTATTAAAGATAGTGCGTGCGAGCAGGCAGAAGGGGGGAGAGGGAGAGAGTGGGGGGTGGGGCAGTGGGAGAGAGAATTCCAAGCAGACTCTCTGCTCAGCACAGAGGCCACTGCCGGCTTGATCTCAGGACCTTGAGATCATGACCTGAGCCAAAATCAAGAGTTGAATGCTCAACCGACTGTGCCACCCAGGCATCCCCGTCAGTCTTTCTTTCTTCTCGTCCAATCGGATTCCATGGCACATCATTTTTATAACTCTTCCATTACTATACGGAACTCACTTGCCCCCACCCCATTGTTTGTTGCTCCTACATGGATAAAACAAATCCATCCTTGGATAAACTTGGTTCTTGTACATGTTTCTCTATAAATTAGTGGTAACTTTTCTTAAAAGGATCCTCCACATTGCTTGGAATGTTTCTCCAATCAGCTCACTTACTTGCTCTCCATAACAACCACACCAGAAGTTCGATGCTTTCTACAAACTTTTGCCTGCTACATGTCCCTTCCACCCTATTGTCAACCCATACCTTGCCTTCTACTTCAGAGAAAAAGTATGTTACCAGAGTGGAACTGAATTATATTTTCAGTTCAAAATAGAGCCACTGATATTTGTTCTTAGCCCCTTTTCCCTGTTGGATTCATGGAGAAGATGTTGTCCTTATTTAAGGCTAAGACCTCCACTCATTCTTAGGATCTTACTAAGATCTCCGATTTTCAGGAGCTTCATTTATTTTTCAGGAGCTCTCTTGTATTTATTCCTATGTTACCTATTTGAGTTTTTTCTTTCTGTAAGTTGAACACATCCCATTGACTTTTAACCTAACTCAGTTCCATCCTATGTAATATCAGTAAACTCTTCAAAAGGTCAACAATATACTATTTATTATATTTCTTAGTAATCATCTGAGCATACCTCTAAGTGGTTATTTGGTAAAACCAAGTATTTTCTCCCCATTGAAACAGCCATACTGTTATTTTCAGGTTTTCATGTTAACTCCTTTTAGTTACATTCCTCTCTCTCTTGTTCTTTTGTCTCATTTGCCAGCTCATCTTAGCTTGCCAGTAAATGTTGAAGTTTTTCAAGATTCAGTCTTAGCCTTTCTGTTCTCATTCTGTATACTTAATATATACTAGTTCTCAACACTGGATGATTATTTTTTTAGTGTTATTGAGATAGAACAACATCATGTGAGTTTAAGGTGTACAATATAATGATTCGTTATATGCACACATTGTGAAATTATGACCACAGTAAACTTACTAACATCCATCATCTCACGTTGTTACAAACTCTTTTTTTCCTTATGGTCTGATATTTAAGATTTACTTGGAGCAACTTTAAAAATAAAAAGAATATTGTTAGCTATAGTCATCATGTTATACATTATACCCTCAGAAATTATTTATCTAGTAACTGGAAGTTTGTACCTTTTGACTCCCTTTACGCAGTTCCTCCACACCTACCTTGCCCCTGCCACCTCTGGCAACCACGAATCTGACTTCTGTTTCAATGATTTCAGTTTCTTTAGATTGCACACATAAGTGAGATCATATGGTATTTGTGTTGGTCTGACTTATTCCACTTAGTTAGAATGCACTTAAGGTCCATCCATGTTGTCACAACTGGCAGGATTTCCTTCTTTTTTATGACTGAACTGTGTGTGTATGTGTGATACATATACCATGCATATACCATATATACCACATTTTTTAATCCATTTGCCTGCCAGTAGATACTTCTGTTGATTATGTTTGGCTTTGTAAATAATGCTGCAAGGAACATGGGGGTGAAAATAACTCTCCAGGGTAGTGATTTCATTTCCTTTGTATATGTATCCTGTAGTGGAATTGCTGGATCATAAGGTAGTGTTATTTTTAGGTTTTTTGAGAATTCTCCATACTGTTTTCCATATGGTTGTACAGATTTACATTCCCACCAACAGTGCACAAGGGTTCCCTGTTCTCCGCATGCTCACTGGTAATTGTTTTCTCTTGTCTTTTTGATGATAGCTATTCTCACAGGTGTGAGGTGGTATCTCACTGTAGTTGTGATTTTTATTTCCCTAATAATTAGTGATGTTGAACACCACTTCATGTACCTGTTGGCGATTTGAATATTTTCTTTGGAGAAATGTTTGCTCAGCTTCTTTGCCACTTGTTCAATTTCGGGTTATTTGTTTTTTTTTTTTTTTTTTTTTTTTTTTTTTTTTTTGGCTATTGAGTCATTGTAAGTTCACTATATAATTTGGATATTAAGCCTTAACAAATGTATGGTTCACAAATGTTTTTTCCTATTCCATAGGTTATCTTTTCACTTTGTTGATGGTTTCTTTCTGCAGTGCAGAAGCTTTTTAGTTTGTTGTGGTACTACTTACTATTTTGATTTAGTTGCCTATGCTTTAGGTGTCATATCCAAAAAATTATTGCCAAGACCCATGTCAAGAAGGTTTTCCTCTCTATTTTCTTCCAGGATTTTTATGGTTTCAGGTTTTACATTTAAGTCTTTAATCCATTTGGAGGTAATATTAATGGGTGGTGCAAGGTGGGGGTCAAGTTTTATTCTTTTACATGTGCATATCCAATTTTCCTGGCACTGTTTATTGAGAAGACTTTGATTTTTATCTGTTGACTGTTCTCAGCTTCCTTGTTGAATATTATCTGATCATATATGAATGGGTTTATTTCTCAGCTCTCAATTCTGTTAGATTGTTCTGTGTCAGTTTTTAGGCCAGAACCATACTGTTTTGATTACGACAGCTTTGTAATATAGTTTGAAGTCAGGAGGTGTGATACCTCCAACTTTGTCCTTCTTTCTTATGATAGCTTTGGCTATTTATAGTCTTTTGAGCCTCTACATAAACTTGAGCTTGTTTTTCCTATTTCTTTAAAAGATGTCATCGGGATCTTGATAGGGATTGCATTGAGTCTATAGATGGCTTTGGGTAGTATGGATGTTTTGACAGTATTCTTCTAATCTGTGGATATGGGATATCTTTACATTTATTTGTGTCATCTTCACTTTCTTTGATCAACGCCTTTGAGATCTTTGACCTCCTTGGTTAAATTTATTCATAAGTATTATTTCTGATGCTGTTGTAAATTGGATTGTTTTCTGTATTTCCTTTTCAGATAATGCATTGTTAATGTAGAGAAATTAATTTTTTTAAGATTTTATTTTTAGGTAATCTCTACACCGTACATGGGGCTCAAACTCCTAGCCCCCAGATCAAGAGTCACATGTTCCACCTACTGAGCCAGCCAGGTGCCCTGAGAAATTTTTTATTTTTGTATGTTGATTTTGTATCCTGCAAATTTACTGAGTTTGCTGATTAGATTTAATAGTCTTTTAGTGGAGTCTTAAAGTTTTTCTCCGTATAAAATCAGGTCCTCTGCAAACAAAGACAGTTTTACTTCTATCCAATTACTTTTATTTCTTTTTCTTGCCCGATTATCATGGCTAGGATTTCTTGTACTTTTTTGAATAGCATTGGTAAAAGTGGGCACCCTTGATTGTTCTTGATCTTAAAGGAAAAACTTTAAACCTGCCATCTTTGTCTGTGATATTAGCTATGGCTTATCATGTATGACCATTATTGCATTGAGGTACATTTTCCTATACCTAATTTGTTGAGAGTTTTTATCCTGAAAGGATGTGGACTTTAGTCAAATGCTTTTGCTGCATCTATTGAGATGATCATATATATGAAGTCTTACAGAATTTGACTTGCTAGTATTGTGTTGAAAAATTTTGCATTTATGTTCATCACGGATATTGGCCTGCAATTTTCTTCTAGTTGTAATTACTTGGCTTTTGGGTGTAGGGAAATGTAGGCCGCATAAGATGAGTTTGGGAGTGTTCCCTCCTCTCAGATTTTTTGGAATACTTTGAGAAGGATTGTTGGGTTTTTTTTTTTGTTGTTTGTTTGTTTTTTAATGTTTGATAAAATTCACCAGTGAAGCTTTCTGGTGCTATGCTTTCCTTTGTGGTGAGAGATTTTTGATTACTCACTAAGTCTCCTTACTCTTTACTGGTGTGTTCAGATTTTTTTTATTTCTTCATGATTCAGTCTGGACATAGAGGCATACCTTGGAGATATTGTGGGCTTCGTTCCAGATACTTCAATAAAGTGAAAATCACAATAAAACAAGTCAGATGAATTTTTTGGATTCCCAGTGCATATAAAAGTAGGTTTATACTACACTGTTGTCTATTAAGTGTGCGATAGCATTATGTCTAAAGAAACAATGTGTATACCTTAATTTAGAGACCTTATTGCTGGGGTGCCTGGGTGGTTCAGTCAGTTAAGCGTCTGACTTCAGCTCAGGTCATGATCTCAGTGTCCTGGGATCAAGCCCTGCATCGGGCTCTGCACTCAGCAGAGAGTCTGCTTGTCCCTCTCCCCCACTCCCACACTTGTGCTCTCTCTGTCTCTCTCTCAAATAAATACAATCTTTAAAAAAAATAAAGACTTTATTGCTAAAAATGCTATCATTATCTGAGTTTGCAGTCAGTCATTATTACTGATCACAGATTACTGTGAGAATTACTAAAATGTGTCATAGAGACACAAAGTGAGCAAATGCTGTTGGAAAAATGGTGCCAGTAAAGTTGTTTGATGCAGGATTGCCACAAACTTTTAATATATTAAAAACAAATTGTGTGCAAAGCACAACAGAACAAGATATGCCTGTACATTTCTTGTAGGTTTTCCAGTTTATTGATGTGTTGTTGTTCATAGTCGTCTCTTAGGATCAATGCTAATGTCTCCTCTTTCATTTGTAATTTCACTGGTTTTGGTCTTCTCTCTTTTTTCGTGGTTTTTGTAGCTAAAGTTTTGTCAATTTTATTAATCTTTTCAAAGAACCACCTCTTCGTTTTGTTCGTTTTTTTCTTTTGTTTTTCTGTCCTCTATTTTATTTTTTGTGCTCTCATCTTGACTCATGTAGAGGTGTTTAAATGTGGTAGTCCCACCACAACCAATTAATCAGAATGTCTGGGCCCAGACAGCAGCTTTTGTAGAAACACCTCCTTAGGCGTTTGCAATGTGCAGCTGGGGTTAAGTGCTGATTTAGGTGATCTGGTTCCATCCATGGCTTTTTGGTAACTATCTGTAGGAAGATACCATGCAAACGTCTCTCTACTTGAGACCACTTCTCAGTGCTTTCCTTTGTGTGTTCAATTGCCTACCCAATTTCCCTGCTAGAATGTCTCAATGAGGGGCGCCTGGGTGGCACAGCGGTTAAGCGTCTGCCTTCGGCTCAGGGCGTGATCCTGGCGTTATGGGATCGAGCCCCACATCAGGCTCCTCCGCTATGAGCCTGCTTCTTCCTCTCCCACTCCCCCTGCTTGTGTTCCCTCTCTCGCTGGCTGTCTCTATCTCTGTCGAATAAATAAATAAAATCTTTAAAAAAAAAATAAAAGAATGTCTCAATGAAACCTAATGCTCACCTATCTCATTCTCTTCATGTGTTTTCTGTTACAGGTAGAGTTAACAGACTTACCATGCATGTCCTAGTTGAGCCAAAAACAAAGGAATCACTGTTATTATTTGTCTCCTTTTCTTTTCATATGTGTTCCACCACTGTCTTATCAGTTTAACCTATTAAACCCCTGAGTCCATTACATCTTCCTATCTTCATTGCCCATATCCTAGTCTATAGCAAGCATCATCTGGCATCAGGCAAACTTCTGCAACAGCTCCTAACTAGCATTCTCATTTCCAGTCTTACTCCTTCTAATTCTCTGCACTGTAGCAACTAAGCAGCTGCTTTAAAATGCACAGAAAATTGCTCCACTCAACTCAATAGATTTAAAACCTTTCCATAAGTGTATGCTGCTGGAGGTATAAAGCAAAATCACTGTAACATGGTCATACCAGTTTAGGATTCTTTAGTTGAAAGCAATAGAACTTTACTTGGGTTAACTTAAGCAAATGGAAATTTATTAAATGAATATTGGAGGTTCTCAGAATTGCTGGAAAGATGAGATAACTTGACAGCAGGAAGGAAAGAAAGCCACTATGTGTTGGGGGTGAGGAGGGAGTGAGAGGATAAGAAATAGAAACAGCAGATATTTTTTTTGTATTCGGAGCAGTGTGCTCTGGGTCTGGCTTCCTGATTACTTCAGTGATGAATGTATTGTACGATCCAGGGCACTTTTGAAAATGAAAGGGAATGCTTATTATAATTATGCCAGAAACAGGGGCATAACCAGGATTGTCTGAGGCAAACGGGAATCTCCAGTTAACCTAACAAATGACTACAACCCTGGCTGACCTCTTGACCCATCCTCATGAAGGACTCTGAGTCAAAACCACGTAGCTAAGCTGTTTCTGAATTCCTTGACCATAGAAACTACAAGATATTAAATGTTTATTTTTAATTCCCTAGGTTTTGAAGTAATTTTTTATGTAGGAATAGATACCTATAAATTTTTTGTCATGTAATAGTTGAAAAAATTTCTTCCTCACTAGGATGATGTGGCCTTGAGGGCAGAAACTGTGTTCTTTTTGCCATTTTATGACCAGAAGTTTTGTGCATGAACTCACGAATGACTGAATGCCTGTAATGTTATTGTGTCTAATTGCACTATGCTGGAATTACTAACTGGTTCTCTTAGACTGACTGACACACAGCCTTTCTGAAAGTCATGAGCCTGTGGGCATTTGAAAAACAGAATTTGTTAATTATGAAAAGAAAAACTCCAGCTTTTCACCGGCTTAATTATCTAGTTAGATCCAGATTTTATTTTACAGAGCCATATTATTTTTCATGACTGAATAGCCGAATCAATCATACAAAAGCTGTCATTTTTAAACTATAAATGTTTTGGAAAGGAAAACACTGTCATGAACAGGAAATATGCTATCAGTAATGCAGTTGGAAATAATCACAGGCAAAGAGCTAGGCCCAGTTAAACTAGACAGTAACCTTCCACTTGAAAAGTTGTTTTCTATGAATGACTTTTGCAGCTTTGGCTCCTTGATCTTCATGCGAAATTAACTTAACTGTCATCAAAATTTCATGGTCTATAAACTGAGCCACTTCAGCTTTGTGTCCCCCATATGACACATTGAAGTGTGACTGGAGAAGAGAGAATAAACCATGGCAGAAATGAGAAAATGGTAGTGGGATAACTAGGACATAAATGATAAACCATGCGCGTATAGATAGAAATAAGGCATTTGCAAATTGGCATTCTATTGCGAAGACTTTTTCCCTACTGTGGGAGAAGTGGTGAGTAGAAGCAAGGAGAAAAATACGAGACTTGATAAGGTTACTTATTCAAGACAGGTAAGCCTATTAATGAATAGAACCAGTGTATTGGTTAGATACTGGCTATATTGCTTAGGAAAATGTAGCGAAGTAATTTTATCATAACAAAGGAGGGAAAGCTCAGAGTTAGACAAGACCACTGAATACATTAAGGAGATTTGTCTGGTTTATTTCCATTTGTCTCTTATAGCTGAGCAAACCAAATTTCAAAATGCAGTGAACCCTTGGATGGCATGTTGTAATTCAGTGAAACGTTATTAAAAGACTTGGTTTCCTATACCACCATATCTTATGGATTTGTCATTTCCTATTATGCTAACTTTGAATGAGTATTCCCTGAAGAAAACCTGACCACCCGTACCTTGCAGGAAAATTCAGCATTCAGTCCCTCCTAAGCCTTTCCAGACTTTATGACTTAGACTGGTAGTGTTAAATGGCTTTTGTTTATGAACAGGCATTACTTACAAGCCAGTGTCCTACTGGAAAAAAGGAAAAGCGAATTAGCTTGTTTCCCTGTTGAAAAATAAAAAGGCATTGAGCACCACAATAAACTCACAATTCCAAAACTCATAGTGACTTTGTGCTCTTCATGCCGATCAGGCTGAGAGCTGCAAACTTACACCACCATGTATTAAATGACAAAACTACGGGTTGTAAAACAAGTTGCCACTTTGAAATCATTGCATTTGAGGAAAAAACCACATTTAAATGTCATAGAGTCCACACATGAAACTATAACAACCTATGATGTTGCTATATTTTCTTTCAGTTAAAAAAGGCAACTATGAGTAGTTTGGTTTTATTCTAGGAAAAATTTTTTTAAACCTGAGGGTTTTTTAAAGACTTTATTTGAGAGAGAGCGAGAGAGAGCGCAAGCACGCGCGTAAATGAGCATAAGCAGGGGAGGGGTAGAGGGAGAGGGAGAAGCAGCTTCCCCGCTGAGCAGGGAGACCCGACCGCACCCTGGGCTCCATCCCCAGACCCGAGAACCACGACCCAAAGGGGAAGGCAGATGCTTAACCCACTGAGCCACCCAGGCGCCCCTCTAGGAAAAAATTTAAACAGTATTTCTCAAAAGGGCTGCCAACTATTTGATTTACTTGAGTATTCAGTATAGAACTCTTGTATAATAAATGCTAGTCATTCTTTCCACCAGTGCCCAACAATCTGATAGAAGTCGTAGAAATGTGTCTGTATGAATTTCACGCCTTGGCTTCTTACCTTATTAAATGTTGAAAGTAATTAGTGGTGGTCTCAGAGACAGAAGTGATGTTTCCCTTATACACCTCTGCATCCAGGCATGCTTTATTAGGGTTCCCTGAGAGCATTTTTGCTTTATTATATCTTAACAGTTTTTGTACTTTGGATAACTTACACTCTGAGTTTAAACAGCATGTATTTATTTTTTATCCGAATGCTTGAGCCAACTGCTTTGATCTATCCTGTGATTAATTTTTTTAATGGAGTGGTATTGAATTCCTTGTTCTACCATTTACTGGCTCTGTGACCTTGAGCCATTTACTCTCTCTCCTTCCCTCAGGTCATGTTCAAAGGGAAGAACATTGGCACCAGAGCTCTGCTGTAAGGGTTAAATGTGTTAATACATTAAGGTACTTAAGAGTATCTGGCACATAGTTTAGTACTTACCAAAGTTAACACATATTTATTAGTTCACATTATTATCTCTGGAAGTCCCCCTTTAATTACAACTACCAAGAAGGAGAAAAAACACATTGCCGAATTTCACTTTGCCTACCTCTTCATGCTTCTTTTCTTGAGAAGACCCTGTTGTATGCATTACATTTTAAAATTCACAGAAAAGCTAAAGAATGAAGGGAAGATGATTATACTGGAAAAACAGATTTGTGGAAACTGTGTTTTTTTATTTGGGAAGGTTTTTTAAAATCTTTTTTTCTCCTTTATGTATTATACCAACTTAAATTATTTTGCTACTTTAGGGGGAGTATTAAATATTAACGTCTCTTAAAGGGAGACAACCCGAAGTGTGAGGTCACTGAAAACAAAGTTGTTTCCACTGGGGATAGAAATGGATCTCCTGGATTGCGCTCTGCTGGTGTTCAGTTGGTGCTTTTAAGAATATCCGGAATACCACCACTTAGAAGGCTTGGGTTGTGGTGGCATTTTTCTCTTTTTTTTAGAATTCTATTAATAGGGCTAACTCAGCTCAATGGGGTTTTCTTCCTCCTCCCCCTTCAGAATCCTAGAAAGTAAAAACTAGTAAACAAATGTTACCCTTAGTGACCTTGAGAAAGTTGTTGAATGTAAATTGCTCAGTTCTTCTCTGGTTCCAAGTGGGAATGAATACAGGATGCAGGGCTGTTTTTCTGGTCTAGTCTCCTGAGGGTGTCTACTGAGGGTGGGGAATTAAAGTAGCCTTTTGTTAAACCTGTGAAGGATCCTGGTGTGGAAACCTAGGGCCATGACTGACTTTTTAATATTTCTTTCACCCCAAAGGGCTAATATTCTCACAGCATTTTAGTTCAGCGTCAGCTCTCTTTGTCTCTTGTGACAGTATCTCAAGTTTTACAGCTGTGACTACATTATTAAAAGAGAATGCCAAGCAAAGAGAGGCACACACCAGTCAACCAACACTGAACTCAGGTGTCAAAGTTATATCAAGGAAATGAAATAAAGTCTTTGACTATTTCCCGACATTCTGCCGTTGGACCTGTGGTTGTTTTGTTACTGGATTAAATCAGATTCAATCCCTGAAACATCACAGAGATTAAAATATTTTCATAAGTAGGAATAATTGCATAAAATACTTAGAGAAATGTAATGATTTTGGCAAAGTGGTGATTTGCCTAATTGAAAATCTAAATGTAGTTGTGGCAATTAGTTAATTATTCCCCCCCTCCTCCCATCACCCCTCAGCAGCCATTGTATGCCTTTTTATTGTGAACTGTGTATTGCTGTTTTGCATACATCTCTTTTACTTCAAAGGTTATGCCAAAAAGTCTAATTCACTTTTTTCCCCTAAGCACCATATATTTATGAACTTTCACATCGTTAAAATCTGTTTTATCAAAAAAGTTCTAGTCTTACAGTAACATCTATGTGATATATTAATTGTAGACTTCTAAGAAACCTCTTCTGAGAAATATATTTCTCATTGATCCCCAATTATTGCCTATATTTCTTTATTACAATATTTTTTTATTATGTTAGTCACCACACAGTATATACTTAGTTTTTGATGTAGTGTTCCATGATTCATTATTTGCGTATAACACCCAGTGCTCCATGCATTATGTGCCCTCCTTAATACCCATCACCAACCTATTCCAGTCCCCCACCCCCCCTCCCCCCTGAAGCCCTCAGTTTGTTTCCCAGAGTCCATAGTCTCTCATGGGTCATTCCCCCTTCTGTTTACCCCCCCTTCGTTCTTCCCTTCCTTCTCCTACCGATCTTCCTGCTATTATTATGTTCCATAAATGAGTGAAACCATATGATAATTGTCATTCTCTGCTTGACTTATTGCACTTAGCATAATCTCCTCTAGTCCCGTCCATGTTGCTGCAAATGTTGTGAAATCATTCTTTTTGATAGCTGAGTAATATTCCGTTGTATATAGGGAACACACCTTCTTAATCCAGTCATCTCTTGAAGGGCATCTTGGTTCCTTCCACAGTTTAGCTATCGTGGAAAATGCTGCTATGAACATTGGGGTGCATATGGCCCTTCTCTTCACTACGTCTGTATCTTTGGGGTAAATACCCAGTAGTGCAATTGCTGGATCATAGGGGAGCTCAATTTTAACTTTTTTTTAAAGATTTTATTTATTTATTTGACAGAGATAGACAGCCAGGGAGAGAGGGAACACAAGCATGGGGAGTGGGAGAGGAAGAAGAAGGCACCCAGAAGAGGAGCCTGATGTGGGGCTCAATCCCAGAATGTCAGGATCACGCCCTGAGCCGAAGGCAGATGCTAAATGACAGAGCCACCCAGGCGCCCCTCAATTTTTAACTTTTTAAGGGACCTCCACACTGTTTTCCAAAGTGGCTGTACCAATTCGCATTCCCACCAGCAGTGTAAGAGGGATCCCCTGTCTCCACATCCTCTCCAACATTTGTTGTTTCTTGCCTTGTCAATTTTTGCCATTCTAACTGGCGTAAGGTGGTATCTCAGTGTGGTTTTGATTTGAATTTCCCTGATGGCTAATGATTTTGAACATTTTTTCATGTGTCTGTTAGCCATTTGTATGTCTTCATTGGAAAAGTGTCTGTTCATATCTTCTGCCCATTTTTTGATTTATTTTTTTCCCATGTATTGAATTTGAGAAGTTCTTTGTAGATCTTGGATACTAATCATTTATCTGTAGTGTCATTTGCAAATATCTTCTCCCATTCCGTGGGCTGTCTCTTAGTTTTTTTGACTATTTCCTTGGCTGTGCAGAAGCTTTTTATCTTGATGAAGTCCCACAAGTTCATTTTATCTTTTGTTTCTCTTGCCTTTGGAGATGTGTCATAAAAAAAAGTTGCTGTGGCCAATGTCGTAGAGGTTGCTGCCTATGTTCTCCTCTAGGATTTTGATGGATTCCTGTCTCACATCGAGGTCTTTCATCCATTTGGAGTTTATCTTTGTGTATGGCGTGAGAGAGTGGTCAAGTTTCATTCTTTTGCATGTAGCTGTCCAATTTTCTCAGCACCATTTATTGAAGAGACTGTCTTTTTTCCACCGGATGATTTTTCCTGCTTTATCAGAGATTAGTTGCCCAAAGAGCCGAGGGTCCATTTCTGGGTTCTCTATTCTGTTCCATTGGTCTATGTGTCTGTTTTTGTGCCAGTACCATGCTGTCTTTGTGATCACAGCTTTGTAGTATAGCTTAAATTCCAGCAACATGATGCCTCCAGCTTTGTTTTTCCTTGTCAACAATTCCTTGGCGATTCGGGGCCTTTTCTGGTTCCACACAAATTTAAGGGCTGTTTGTTCCAGTTCTTTGAAAAATGTCATTGGTATTTTGATAGGGATGGCATTGAAAGTGTAGATTGCTCTGGGTAGCATAGACATTTTAACTATGTTAATTCTTCTGATCCATGAGCATGGAATATTTTTCCATCTTTTTGTGTCTTCCTCAATGTCTTTCAAGAGTGATCTGTAGTTTCTAGAATATAGATCCTTTACCTCTCTGATTAAGTTAATTACGAGATAACATATGATTTTTGGTGCTATTGTAAACGGAATGGATTCCCTAATTTCTCTTTCTTCAGTCTCATTGTTTGTGTATAGAAATGCAGCTGATTTCTGAGCATTGATTTTGTATCCCGCCACATTACTGAATTGCTCTATAAGTTCTAGTAATTTAGGGGTGGAGTCTTTTGGGTTTTCCATATAGAGTATCATGTCATCTGCAAAGAGAGACATTTTGACTTCTTCTCTGCCAATTTGGATATCTTATCCCTTTTTGTTGTCTGATTGCTGTTGCAAGGACTTCTAGTACTATGTTGAATAATAGTGGCGAGAGTGGGCATCCTTGTCGTGTTCCTGATCTTAAGGGAAAGGCTTCCAGCTTTTCCCCATTGAGAATGATATTTGCTGTAGGCTTTTCATACATGGTTTTTATGAAATTGAGGAAGGTAGCCTCTATCCCTACACTCTGAAGGGTTTTAATCAGGAAAGGATGCTGTATTTTGTCAAATGCTTTTTCTACATCAATTGAGAGGATCATATCATTCTCGACTGTTTTCTTGTTGATATGATCTATCACACTGATCGATTTGCAAATGTTGAACCACCCTTGTATCCCAGGGATGAATCCCACTTGGTCATGGTGGATAATCCTTTTCATGTACTATTGGATCCTATTAGCTAGGATCTTGTTGAGAATTTTGGCATCCACATTCATCAGGGATATCTGTCTGTAATTCTCCTTTTTGATGGGGTCTTTGCCTGGTTTGGGGATCAAGGTAATACTGGCCTCATAGAATGAGTTTGGGAGTTCTCCTTCTGTTTCTATTTTTTGAAACAGCTTCAGGAGCATAGGTATTAATTCTTCTTTGAATGTTTGGTAGAATTTCCCGGGGAATCCATCAGGCACTGGAGTCTTGTTTTTCAGGAGGTGTTTGATCACTGCTTCAATCTCTTCATAATTAGTCAGTCTGTTTAAAAAATCAATTTCTTCCTGTTTCAGTCTTGGTAGTTTATAGGTTTCCAGGAAGGCATCCATTTCTTCCAGGTTGTTTAATTTATTGGCATAAAGCTGTTGATAAAATTTCTAATAATCCTTCCTATTTCATTGGTGTTCGTTGTGATCTCTCCCCTTTCCTTCATAATTTTATTAATTTGGGTCCTTTCTCTATTCTTTTGAATAAGTCTGACTAGTGGCTTGTCGATCTTATTTATTCTTTCAATGAACCAGCTTCTAGTTCTGTTGATCTGCTCTAGTGTGCTCCTGGTTTCTAATTCATTGATCTCTGCTCTAATCTTGATCACCTTCCTTCTTGTGCGTGGGTTAGGCCTGTTCTTCTGTTCCAGCTTCAGCTT
This sequence comes from Ursus americanus, assembly GCF_024610735.1. Classification (NCBI taxonomy): domain Eukaryota; kingdom Metazoa; phylum Chordata; class Mammalia; order Carnivora; family Ursidae; genus Ursus; species Ursus americanus. Next base: position 104,119,868 of record NC_142164.1, read on the forward strand.
CTTGAGGTGGGAATATAAAAACTGCATTTTAGATTTTTCTGTTCTTTTGAGTGAGGCATGGATGGCTGTGTATTTTCCCCTTAGGACTGCCTTTGCAGTGTCCCATAGGTTTTGGACCGATGTGTTTTCATTCTTGTTGGTCTTCAAAAATTGTTTAATCTCCTTCTTAATTACCTGGTTCACCCAATCATTCTTGAGCAGGATGGTTCTTAGTTTCCACGTGTTTGAGTTTCTTCCAAATTTTTCCTTGTGATTGAGTTCCAGTTTCAAAGTATTGTGGTCTGAGAATATGCAGGAAATAATCTCAGTCTTTTGGTATCGGTTGAGACCTGTTTTGTGACCCAGTATATGGTCTATTCTGGAGAAAGTTCCATGTGCACTCAAAAAGAATGAGTATTCTGTTGTTCTGGGGTGTAGTGTTCTATATATATCTATGAGGTCCATCTGGTCCAGTATGTCATTCAAAGCTTTTGTTTCTTTGTTGATTTTCTGCTTAGGTGATCTGTGTATTGCTGAGAGCGGAGTGTTGAGGTCCCCTACTATTAACGTATTATTATCTATATGTCTCTTTATTCTGGTTAAGAGTTGGCTCGTGTATCTAACTGCTCCCCTGTTGGGGGCATAGATATTTATAATTGTCATATCCATTTGTTGGATACATCTTTAAGAATAATATAGTGTCCTTCTATATCTCTAAGTACAGTCTTTAGTTTAAAATCTAATCTGTCTGAGAATTGCTACCCCAGCTTTCTTTTGAGGTCCATTGGCATGCAAAATGATTTTCCATCCCTTCACTTTCAGTCTGGATGTATATTTAGGTTCAAAATGAGTGTCTTGTAGATGGCAAATGGATGGATCATGTCTTTTTATCCAATCTCAACCCTGTGGCATTTATGGGAGCATTCGGGCCATTCACATTGAGAGTGATTTTTGAGAGAGATGATTTTAATGATGTCATGATGCCTGTGAAGTCTTTGTTTCTATAGATTGTAAATTTCTGTTCTGTATTACTCTTGGGGCCTTTTAACTTTTATAGAACCCTTCTTAATATCTCCTGTAGTGCTGGTTTGGTGGTTACAAATTCCTTCAGTTTCTGCTGATCTTGGAAGGTACTTATTCCTCCATCAATTCTGAATGACAGCCTTGCTGGATGAAAGATCCTTGGCTGCATGTTCTTCTCAGATAGAGCTTTGAAAATACCCTGGCAACCCTTCCTAGCCTGCGAGGTCTGTGTAGACAGGCCTGACGTTATTCTGATATTTTTCCCTCTCTACGTGAGGATTTTCTTCCTCATGGCCGCTTTCAATACTGTATCCTTGGATCTAATATTTGTGAAATGCACTATGACGTAATGTGGTTTAGGTCTGGTCTCATTGACCTTGGGAGGGGTCCTCTCTGCCTCTTGGACACGAATGCTTATTTCCTTTGCCAGATTAGGGAAGTTCTCAGCTACAATTTGTTCAAATATCTCTTCTAGACCTCTCTCTTTCTCCACTTCTTTGGGAATGCTGATGATTCTGACATTGGAACCTTTCATTGAGTCAGTAATCTTCCGTAATCTACATTCTTGAGATTGGATTTTTTGGAGCCAAGTTTCTATTTTAGCTTTCTCTTCTACCATCCCATCCTCCAATTCACTAATTTGTTCTTCTGCCTCATTTACCCTGGCCATCAGCGCATCTAGTTTAGACTGCATTTGATTCATAGCATTTCTAATTTCTGCCAGATTCACTCTCCTTTCCACCCTTAGAGATTCTATATTCTTGTTAATATTTTCGTTAATATTTTTTCAAGCCTACACATCTTGACCATTGTTACTCTGAATCCATTTCTGACAATTTGGTTATATCCATATCCATCAGTTCTGTGGCAGAGGCCACAGACTCCATAGCTTTTCTTTGCTGGGGGGATTTCTCCTCCTCGTCATCTGATGAGGAGAGGTTGCGGGGTTGCCCAGAGCCCAAGTTATTGACCAAGACCCAGGCAGTGTGCACTTGTTTTATAGGGACCTTAGGGATGAGGGCTTCTTGAGTTTTTCAGCCTGCCTTTGGGGGAGGGGCTTGCTGCACTGGTACTCAGGGTACCCTGTTTGGGTAGAGTGTCCCTGTACCGTGCGAGGGGGGATGGGGATGGGCACAATGTGAGCCGGTATTTCCGGGCTTTTGCTCTCTGCCGGCTTTCCCTGGTGGTTTTCTGTGCCTCTTCTGAGAGTCAGAGCAGCAGTGGCCGTATCCTAGTTTCTGTCTCAGAGAGATCGCAGTCTACTCTCCACTGAGCTCTCTTGGCCACTTGTACTCTGTTTCTGTCGGTGCTGCCAAAAACCCTGCAGCGCCCCTGGTTCTGTGCCCCACAGCCTGTGTCCCAGCCCTCACTTCCAGGGCTGGCACATCTCTGTCCTTTGTGCTTCTAACACCGCCAGCTGCCCCCAGTTCCCACACACACTCCCGAGCTCCCTGTTTCAGTGTGGTTCATGTGCGCTTCGGAGCGCCGGTTTTGTCTGGTAGCACACATACTCCCGAGCTCTCAATTTTAGTCTAGTTCGAGTGTGTGCTCCGGAGCTCCGGTTTTCAGTTTGGACGCATGTGCTCTCCCAAGCTCCCGGTTTCAGTCTGGTTCCAGTGAGCCCTCCGGAGCTCCGGTTTTCAGTCTGGTCGCATGCGCTTTCCCAGGTTCTCGGTCTCAGTCTGCTCTTTCACGGGTGCCAGTCCGCGAGTCCACCTGCTCCCCAGTGCAGGTGGCTACTACTTCCTGGCGCCCGAGCACGGCGGCTCCCTCCCCCTTCTGTTTATCTTCCAATATCTGTCACAGATTCACGGCTCCCTCCTTTGTACCTCAATACTCAGCGCCTGAGATTTTCATTTGTAGAGATCCAGATGTATCTTCCTGTGTCTCAGGCTGATTTTGTGGGTGTTCAGGATGGTCTGGTAGATATCCAGCTCGATTCATGGGACCAGCTCAAAATGGGGTCCCCAATCCTCCGCCATATTTTCTTAGCTATTGTCTATATTTCAAAACGTACTTTAAAAGATGAATAAATTGAGTTACATAAACATCTGTAACTTGACCAAAATGTCACTCTGCATTTCTAGAAGGTTTTGAACTAACATCCTACCTAATACAACTGTTGGTCTTGCTAGGCCTTTGGAGATTTTCATTAAATGACACATCAAGGGTAGAGTTGATGATACTCCCATGTTCAAGACACACCGTTGGTCAATGAAATGTCCCTGTCACGTTTACTTGGTCTTCTCATTTTCCTTCCTTTCTCACCCCCAGTCCCTACTTCTAATCTTTTCCCTGGGGCATAGGCAAACCGTAGACCAGTTAAGTTCTACCGTTCATTTGTATGTGCGCTTGGTTTGGTGTGTGTGAATTTTTAATAAAAAAAAATACTGGTAATGTGCTGTCAATCTCACTGTTTTTCAGCACCGTAATTTTCTAATACTCTATTCGTGTTACTGTGTGTCATTCTATTGCTTCAAACTGCTATATAGGAATTGTTGCAAGTATTCATCATGTTTTAGTCATTTCCCTGGTGATGAAACATAGATGATCCTCAAATCCTGGCTACCTCAAACCATGTTGTCAGAAATATCTTTGTACCAGTCCTCTTAGAGGTGGTAAGAAGATTTCTCAGGGATACACAGCCAGGGCTGAGCGTTCTGAGTCAAATGGTATAGGCCTACTTAATTTCTCTAACACTGCCAGATTGCTTTCTAGAATATCTTTGCCTGTCTACATTACCACATGACCACTCACACTTGGAATTATCCAGCTGTGGAATGTTGTATTTTCCAACGATGGTTGCAGCAGTATCTCCCAGCCCGCATGCCTCTCTAGAAACTTCTAACCCTATCACCATTAAGAAGTCAAGTCTTGTGCTCTTCCCCTTGAATGTGGGCATGCATTTGTGAGTGTTCTGGACACAAGAACGTGGCAAAAGTAACACTAGATGACTTTGGAGGTCAGATTATAAAAAGTGATTCAGCTTCTACCTTGCTTGCTAACACAGTTGCCCTGCAGCCCTGAGCTGCCTTGCATGAGATCTGACTTGTCTGAGACCACCATGCTGTGAGGAATCCCCAACTAGACCATGTGATAGACCACAAGGAGAAGCCTGAATGAGGAGAAAGACATGTGTGGTCATCTTCTAGTTTCTCCGGCTACAGACACCTTCTGACCTTGGGCCTGAGCCTCATAGCCAACCCTTTCCTAAATTCCTGCCCCACAGAAACCATGAAAAATAATAAAATGGTTGTTGCTGCTTTATGCAGCTATGTTTTGTGGTGATTTGTTACATGGCAGTAGTAATCAGGAATACCAGTTTTCTGGTTTTTGCTAATAGGATGTAAATAAAGTGTACATTTCTGTCATTACTGGTGATCGTGAGCATCTTTTAATGTGCTTAAGATATTTGTTTCTTCTTGAGTTAAGTGCCTGTTTAAATTCCTTTGCCCATTTTTCTGTTGTGTCCTTGATAGGAATTCCTTTTAAATTCCAGATAGAAGGCCATGTCAGTTTTACACATTACATATGACTTCTCATGTTCTTTCATCTCTATTAACTTTATCATTGAATAGAATTCTTCATTTTGACAGAACGCAAGTATTTTTCCTTCTATGTTGTGCTTTTTGCATTTTGCTTAAATCCTTGCCCATCCCAAGGTTATGAGTTTATTTTCCTACATTGTTTCATTTATAGTTTACTCTTCATATTTAGGTGTTTGATCCTCATAGAGTCCAAATTTTCTAAGGTGTTATGTAGGGATATGGTTAAATTTTCTTCAAAAAGGGTTTTCCAGCACTGCATGCTAGCCAGTTTATCCTTTGTTCTTTGATTTGTGTATGGAACCATCTTTATTGTATATTAGGGACATGGGTCTGCTATGATTCTGTCTTCTGCTTCATAGCTCTTTTTGTTTGTTTTTGCACCAAAACCATTTTGTCTTTTTTATTATGACTTTTAGTTTGCCTTAATATCTGGTAGAGCAATTCCTCACTCTTTGGTCATCTTTTTTCAAAGTTGACTTAACTATTGATAGACCTTTAGACTCCTATGCCTGTTTTAAAAGAGATTTATCAAATTTGTCAAAATGAATTCAGTTGGAATTTTTATTGGAATGGATTTGAATATAGGTGAATTTGGGGTAAAATTGGCATCTTTATAATAATCATCCCTTCACGAGCATAGAATTTTTATGTTTTTTCTTTGAGTGTTAAAGATTTCCTCTAAGCAGTCCTGGGCATTTTTGGTGAACTAATTCTTAGAAAATTTATAGCATTTGGTTCTCTTGTTAATGTTATTTTATATTTGATTGTATTTGTAGTTGGTTGCTGATACAGGAAAATTCTATTGATAATATATTCAGTCACCTTGCTGAACTCTCTGAGTAGTTGAATTTGTGATTTGGTTAGACTTTTTTTATGAGGTTGATCACATCATCAGCAAATGGCAGTTTTAATTATGCCTTTTATGAGAAGGTGGGCCAAATCCCACATTTTAAAACTTGATGTATTTCAAGTACGTTCAAGAAGAATGTTCATTGTTGCAGGGCTTAATGATATTAAGGTAAGAGTTTCATTGAATCAAAACTATGACATGAAGAAGGAAACATTTCCCACCTATTTTTTTAGGAATACAAGATAAAGGTCACTATTGGCAGGTTTCCTTCAGTGGTAGACCATGGAAATTTAAAATAGCCTGTGGAACTTTCACAAGATTTTATTTAATTTCAGCAGATGTCAACTGAACACTATAATGTAGGACTCAAAAAAGTAAAAGATAAAATTCCCTGCTCTAAGGTTGTGTCCAGAGTAAAGGGAGGGGATAAAGAAATAAAAAAATGAACACTTACCTAACATTGTGAAAAATATGATGGGGTGTTACGTGATCAGGGAAGGGAGTGTGCTGAACTTTCTGGCTATGTGAGGAGGGTTTTGTAGGCATATTTATAAGATGTTCAGGTGTTAGTAATCCTCATTCTTTATCACATTTTCCTTTGGTTTGACCATGAAGGTGATAGGGAATCAGGTAATAAATCTTCCTAATTACTTTTTTGTTAATTTTCTAGATGACATTTATTAAAATTCTAAACAGCCCTTTCATGACTACAAACATACTATTGATTAATAACCTCTCATTAGGGACAGAGAAAACTTGGCTAAAGTTCATGTGAAGTTTCAAAGTTTCTGCCAAAGAGTTCAGATAGTTAAAGGCTGTTGTTTCTTAACTTCCAGATTGGAGCAGACATGGAAGTAAGAAACCAAAAATAGCCAAGCAAATGGTTGTGATTAAGTCAAGTGTGAATGAAAGATTTGCTTAATTTGAGTTTATTTTGCATTATTATACCAAGTGTGCTGTGACAGGAAGTTGTTACTCTTAAGAATATGCACAAAAAGAAGGTGAACTAGGTTGGCAGAATTGATAAGTTAAATCTACCAATAGAGGTTGAAATCCTGTACAAATAGACAGGTGTTAGGAAGGACACTCTCCACATGAAAACTGCAGACAAAATAAATAGCTAGGAAGAGGAGTTGTCTCTGAAGTCCACCTCAAAGGGTGCATGCCAGATGATCAACTGAGTCTACTCAAAGCCTATGCCTTTTCAAAAAAGAAAAAATTTGATCAGAAATATAACGATTAGGGGCGCCTGGGTGGCATAGCGGTTGGGCGTCTGCCTTCGGCTCAGGGCGTGATCCCGGCGATCTGGGATCGAGCCCCGCATCAGGCTCTTCTGCTATGAGCCTGCTTCTTCCTCTCCCACTCCCTCTGCTTGTGTTCCCTCTCTCGCTGGCTGTCTCTATCTCTGTTGAATAAATAAATAAAATCTTAAAAAAAAAAAAGAAATATAACGATTAGCCTTGAAGCCCTTACCTGGTCCGATTGCTGAATGGTCTCATATTCCTCACTTACATGACTTTCCTTTGGGGAAGTGTGGGCATTCCACGGTGTTGAAGGCTTGGCACTGACTACCTCATTCCTTCCTTTCCCCAGTATACTGTTAGGTGATGTGGTTGTGTGCCTTAAATTTGAGTAAAGATAGAGTATTGCTTAAAACTATCTAAGTATGTCACATAAAGAAAAGCTCTCATTAACATACTTCATATCAACTGGGAAACATCTTTAAAAATCTTGCAAATGCTTTCAGTGAATTTTTATTCATTTATTTAGTCAGCCAACAAATGTTTAATTTATCTTCCAATATTTACCTTCCAATTGGTTGGCAGTAACAACTTACTTGCACTGAGGAAGATAGAAATATATAAAGCAAAAATTTAATGATATCCTTTGCATAATTGGAAGATGAGATTTAAAAATGGTAATCATGTTTTAATAAGCACAGCCAAGAATCCAGTTCTTCCATTTGGAGCTATATATTATTGTGAGGTGAATTTTCCACTATGACGTTTGTTAAAACCAAATATCTGAAACAACTGACTTAAAATTGATCACCAAATGTTAAACCAAGATTTTAAAAATTACCGTTCACTAAAGTACAATGGTAGTGATAATTTTAATGAAATAGTGAATAAATAACTAAAGTATCAAAGTTCGAAATATGAAATTTATGTTAAAATCTTTCACATTTATTGTAATTGCATAGATCTTCTAATGTATGAAATATGTTTATATGCTATTATACACAAAACTTACAAATAAACATAAATACATGAATTTGGTATGCAAGCTAATTTTTTTAAACATTTTTTGGTTAGACTGTTAGTTCCATGAGGAAGGGGATTTTTTTCCCCTGTTTTGTTCATTGATCTATTTCAAGGGTCAAGACTAAGGGTTGACACACTACTGCTTATAGGCCAAATCCGGCCTGCCTCCTGTTTTGTTTTTTTTTTCTTTTAATAACAAAAAGTTTTACTGGAGCACAGCTACACTTACTCATTTGGTGGCTGCTTTCACATTATAACAGGTGACTTGAGTAGGTGTGACAGGACCATATACCTTACAAAGCTGGCCATTTACAATTTGGCCCTTTATAGAAAATATTTGCTGACCCCTCATATAGAAGCATGTTTAACATTTAACAGATGGTAGGTGCTCAGTAAACATCAGTTCAATGATCACAAAAGGTTGGAGACTAGTTTAAGATCACAGATATGGTAGCTTCTGCAATTCAGGGTCAGCTTGTGAGATTTTTATGCCCATAGGTTGTGTTTGAAATTGGCATAACTGTGAAGAGGCAGTGTCCAAATTTAATGCTTCTGCCCTTCTGCTGGTTACATTACAGAGTAATAGTTTGGGATTCCTGTTTTGGCTTTCTAAAGGGGTGGCCAAGAGCTTGCATTCTACTTCTCTAGAGTATTACTTGTTTTTGAAGAAGTGGGATTGGAGGGAAAGCCATTCAGAATTCTCTAGAGGCAAATGTGATGGACAAACTATTTACAAATAGATGAATGGATAAAAAGACGTGAGATATAGATATAGATAAGGTGGGATATTACACAGCCATAAAAAGGATGAGGTTTTGACATTTGTGACAACGCAGATGGACCTAGAGGGTACGATGCTAAGTGAAATAAGTCAGACTAAGAAAGACAAATGCCATGTGATTTCACTTGTGGAATTGAAAAAAAAAACAAACAAACCAAAACAAATGAATAAACAAACAAAAAGTAGAATCAGATCTATAAATGCACAGAATAAATTGATGGTTGCCAGAGGGAAGTTGGGTGGTGGAGGGGATGGACAAAATGAGTGAAAGGGAGCGAGAGATACAGGCTTTTAGTTACCAAATGAAAAAGTCACGGGTACGGTAAAGGGCATATAGCCAATGATACTGGAATAGCACTGTATGGTGGTAGATGGGAGCTACACTTGCGAGCGTAGAATAACTTGTAGAGTTGTTGAAACACTATGTTGTACACCTGAAACTAATGTAGCATCGTGTTTCAACTACATTCAAATACAATTTTTAAAAGACTAAAAAAATTAATTTACAAAAAAAAATAAATACTGTAAAGTTTGGGCACTGACCACTCTAAATAAAAATCTGCTGTAATTGACTTTGTATTCCTATCCATCTATACTACTGTATACTATGATTTTCACCATTCTATAGAGGTACTGTGTGGAATGTTAGAGGACCTAGGATCTTGATGGGGAGACCCACTGACCATCATAAAACCTTGGATTTGAGAAAGCAGGAGTTGTCATTCAGTCCTGTCTTTGACTCTGTGGAAACATTTAGACCACATCTATAGAAAATGCCTTTACAGGCCTGCTTTGAGTTTCTTTGATGACAGAGAACTCATCAACTCACAACAAAGCCCTTTCTACCATTGGAAGCTCTGATTGTTAGGATTTTCTCCCTTGGGTTGAGCCAAAATTGTAATTATAACATAATTTCTTTTTCTTTGTTTAAATTCCAAACTAGTTGCATATGATGGATTATATTTTTTTTCTTAATATAGTTGTAGCTATTTCTGTTCTCCTTTTTTAAAGAGACTTTTAGAAAGAAATGACATTGTTACTATTATTCTAATTATAGTGTAAAATACAAATTTTAATATATCAAATTATAGGATGTCCAACCCAATAGCTAGAAATTGGAGCCATTGTGATAAAAAGAAAAAATGTGTAATCCGTCCCTTTCTGTTTTTTCAATAGAATTAAAGTTTTCTCACATACCTTAGGTATCTGATCTTGCTATTTTGCAGAATGATGATATAGCTATGACACTGGGGTATACAACGTGAGTAGGAATTATATTTGAAGACTTATACTGTTTTTCTGCCCTACTTTTTAATGTCCTGGAAAGGCAGGTAAAAATCGTTAACATATTTAACGTCTGCTGAACTTGAGCAGAGAACTCCAGGGATTGGGCAGTGAGTATTAGAATGATTTGACCATAAACCTGGGGGCCAAAGTTCGAAGAGGCCTGGGACTTTTCCACAGGAGGGCAGTTGGATCAATCACCCCCTTTGTAAATTAGCTTTAAAAAACACCAGTGTGGGCCTTTTTTACTTTGTCAAATGTATTACCTGTATTTTTAAACTTATTTTTAAACTTGTATTTTATGAGCATTGTACAGAAAGCATAAAATATTGACACAATCAGAAAAAACATGCTGTTTTCAATTAAGACAACAAGAACTTAGAGAACCCTTACAACCTTACCAGCCCTGAAATAAAATGGACAAAATACCTAATGATGTACAGATAGGAAAGGATGCATCATTGTTAGAAAATAAAAATAGCCCCTTTTATTACCTTGCTCTTATAAAAACATAGTACTGAACAAGTAGATGAGAAAATAATGAATTATTGTTGTTTCAAAGCTCCTTGTTAGGAGGAAAAAAGGTTTGTGGGTGAAGTAAGAATGGAGAGAACCTAGAAACATTCAAACTAGAAACATAGAAACATTTTTTTCTTTTCTTTTTTTTTTTTCTTTTTTTTTTTTTTTTACTTATTTATGTGACAGAGAGACAGCCAGTGAGAGAGGGAACACAAGCAGGGGGAATGGGAGAGGAAGAAGCAGGCTCATAGCCGAGGAGCCTGATGTGGGACTTGATCCCAGAACGCCGGGAACACGCCCTGAGCCGAAGGCAGACGCTTAACGACTGCGCTACCCAGGCGCCCCATTTTTTTCTTTTAAACTGTGGGGAAAGAATTGTTTTCATACACTTGTAAGACTATCAGCTATAGCTAGTACCTTTGAGTTTTGCATGTTTGATTTTGACCTGTTTATGTTTCCCATTTTAAAATACTGAATCAGAGGGGCGCCTGGGTGGCACAGCGGTTAAGCGTCTGCCTTCGGCTCAGGGCGTGATCCCAGCATTATGGGATTGAGCCCCACATCAGGCTCTTCCGCTGTGAGCTTGCTTCTTCCTCTCCCACTCCCCCTGCTTGTGTTCCCTTTCTCGCTGGCTGTCTCTTTCTCTGTCGAATAAATAAATAAAATCTTTAAAAAAAAAAATAAAATACTGAATCAGGGGCACCTGGGTGGCTCAGTCGTTAAGCGTCTGCCTTTGGCCCAGGGCGTGATCCCAGGGTCCTCGGTTTGAGCCCCGCATTGGGCTCCCTGCTCCACTGGGAGCCTGCTTCTTCCTCTCCCACTCCCCCTGCTTGTGTTCCCTCTCTCGCTGGCTGTGTCTCTCTGTCAAATACGTAAATAAAATCTTTTTTTTTTGGCAGTTTCTCAGTTGGCTTGTTTTATTTTCAAAGTCTTGATCTTGAGTCCTAAAAGACTCATTAAGTACAAATGACTTTATGTTTTGATTCCTCTGTGGGTAAAGGCATATTGTTGTTTATTTTGTGTACTACCTAACATTTCATTTTTGTGTTGGTTATAAGACATCAGCACCAGTTTCCAAGCTATAATCTTTTTTTTCTTTTTTCTTTTTTTTTAATAATATTTTTTATTACATTGTGTTAGTCACCATACAGTATGTAAATAAAATCTAAAAAAATAAAATACTGAATCAGGTTTACTTAGGGGTAGAACATTACCAAGGAACTTTAGAAGTTGTCAACCCTCCTTCCCACCATGTGTACCAAGCTTAAACCTAACTGGATAAATGTCCCCTATCTTATTAAAGATTGTTTAGTGAATGATGGTTCCTTTTTTTTTCCCTCTGACAGCTCTGCAGATCATTGGAAGCGCTTATTTAACCAGGCTTTTCATGATTGAGTTAAAAAAATGAAAATGGACTTAGCCTTCTTGAATGCTATGCATGTTACAGTAGCACTTTCTGGTTGGGAGGATGGGGGGGGAAGTGACCTGAGATTACAGTTCAGCTGGATCCCCACGTAATAATTGGCATGGAAGAACTGATGACTTATAGAGAGTGCTGAACACCGGTCAATAGGTGGGAGGGGCTGTACTGAATGCTGCTTTGATCAGAGCTAACACTGATAATTGAGGTGTTAGATTGAAGGAGATGGAGCATAGCATTAATGAGGGACACTCTTGCCTTCAGGAGAGCATTGAAGTTGAATATTGTTTTTCACAAAAGTGTGGTTCATGGCACGAAATCCAAGGGAGAAAAAAAGATGACTTTAGGTAAACTCCACACAGGGTATGGAATAGCATTGAATTTACGTGGTGAGACCGTCTCTTTACTGTTTTCTTTCAATTCATCTAATTACCTCAAGGAGAAAGTCTCAGTTTGATGCTAGTAACTCTTTATGGCCCGTCTTGGACTTGTTAGCTTCCATATTTAGCAAAGAGAAAGCATGTTCAAATGAGAAGGCTTCAGCCAGCCAAAGAATCCAGCGAGCATTTAATCTCACTGTTTGGTTTCACTGTATCTATTTTTAAGTTTAGTTCTATATATCACAAATGCTACTAGATTTCCATGTATTTTTTATTTTTATTAAAGTATAGCATACATACACATAAAAGACAAATGTGCATTTTTCTCAGATGGAACACTCTTTAGTAACCAGCAGCCAGATCTAGAAATGGAACATTACCTGGATTCTAGATATCCCCTTCTAGTCACTATTTCCATTCACCTCAAGTTCACTACCATCCCAGCTTCTAACAGCCTGCTTTATTTTGTCTATTTTAGAAGTTTATGTAAAAAAGAATCCTATAGTAGGTGCTCTTTTGTGTGTGGCTTATTTTGTGCAATATGATGTATATAAAATTCATCCACATGGTTGCATGTGTGGCTTATGGGTACCCCCGCTGTTCACTCTATGGCTTGACTGACTTTATTCTGAAATGCCCCCGTCCCTCCTCTAGCTCCATGCAGGGAAAAACCAGCTTGAATCATTGAACTGATAGCCAGAAGCCAGGGCATTAATAGTACTTTGGGAAACCTTATTTCTTTTTAAAGATCCATTTATTTATTAGAAAGAAAATGAGCACAAGCAGGAGGGTCAGAGGGAGAAGGAGAGAGAATCTCAAGCTGACTCTGTACTGAGCATGGAGCCCGATGTTGGGAGCCCGATGTGGGGCTCCATCTCATGACGCCGAGATCATGATCTGAGCTGAAACCAGGAGTTGGACTCCTAACTGACTGCTCCACCCAGGTGTCCCTCCTTCAGGAAACCTTTATGTAGGGAGTTGAGGGTAGGGGGAAGGAGATTAAAGAGGAGGGACTCCAGGCTACCTCTTTTAAGATGGGCTGTGTGCGGACTGACAGTGTAATCAATGGGAAAAGTGAGAACTGTTTTGTGCTCTCATCCCCAGTTGTGTGAATGACTGTATAGTACGGTTTTACTTCTGATGACGGACTGTGCATCACTCCCACCCTTTGTTCCAAATACAATAGACACAGGAGAAGGAAAATACGTATGTGTTGCATTTGTTGACGAGGGAGGAAAGAGAGGAAGGAAAGGTAAGTAAGGAGAATGGACAAAGGTGGAAAAGGATTCCTCTTGCCGTGAATTACCTTTTGGGACCTTAGCTACGAGTTGCTTATAGTACGGAGACATTGCACTGATTTCTCTGGGATTCCAGAGATATTTCTCCCTTGTGAATTCCATGTAATATCCATGCCTGTATCTTCCTTTATTCTCCTAGAGATAGGTTACCAAGAGTTTACCACGTTGTTAGTCTTGAAGGAAGATGGTGTAACTTTCTCTCAGAACAATTCCTGTGGTACTGTCATTTTTTCCTCCATGTAATTCTGCCTCATTGTTCTCTTTCCACCTTCTCTCGGGACCAAAAAAACCCAACCATATTTCTAAAAGAATTTGACCTCAAATTTGTCTCAACTGCATTTTAGTTAAATGCGAGTAAAACCGATCTATTTAACTCGTTCCTTCCCTGTGCTCCAGCCTTATCCTCATTATTCAACGGGAAGAAGTGTCTGATATCTGTTTCTTAAATCGTGACAGGAATGAATTACCCTAAAAGGTCAACTCTTGGGGTCCCGCGTTCATTTTTGAACTCTAAGTTGCCTTTAAGGTATTTGTATTTTAGCCTTCATCTCCTTTTAAAGTGGTTCCTGATCTTAGTGTATGAAGGGACATTCGGAGGGATGAAAGGACCTTCACTTTACCTACTGAATGTTCACAATATATCAAGCACCTCTTATGTAAGAAGACCTATGCTGAATGATAGAAAAAGTATTATTCCTGATATTTATATTAAGACTATCTTTGAGGGTAAACCTGGCAGGGTGAGAAAGGTGGGTCAAGAATTTTAGTGTTTGGTTCAGTTCTTTGCCTCTTGCTTCTTTCTTCAACCAGATAAAAGCTTAGGAAGGTCTGTTCCTCACCTATAGTGTCTGACCACCAATACCTTAGGGTTTGCAGGTCCAGAAATTACAGGCTTTTCACAGCAGGAATTTCCTTCTTGTTGGGACTGATGTAACAGGGAGATTCTAATATTGCGTAGGAAAGACGGTTATAAGACTCGAAGGTCCCCCCAAGTTAAGGATGTAGTGATACAGTGCATGCCAGTTGTCCAAAGGGACAGGCAGCTAATTATATGCTGGGTAGGGTTGTGTAGTAATTCATGACTTACACATAACTCCTATCAACATTTGATCCTCCTAGGAAACCTAGGAGAAGTACACAAAAAGATCTCCACTTTTTACAATTGGAGGAAGGTAAGTCTACCATGTAGTCATTAACTGTGGGTCTTAGGATTTTAACCCCCCATTAATATACCTCTAATTCCCAGGTGCTGTTCCTTATTACTCAGCTGCCATGGCCCAGATAAGAAATTAAAACACCATAAGTTTCATAACAGTCCTGAATGTTACACCAGCCAAGTAGTAGTATAAAAAGATGTGGGTTTTTTAAAATTTATTTTTCAAAGGATTATTTAATTTTTTATTTAATTTTTTAAAGTAGGATCCATGCCCAACCTGGGTCTTGAACTCAAGACCCTGAAATCAAGAGTCACATGCTGTACTGAGCCAGCCAGGTGCTCCAAGTTTCTGTGTTTTTAGATAAAAATAAGCTTTATCCTATGGGAGAATTCCTTGTGCCACAGAGGTCTTAGGAACCGTTCTGGAATCACCTGCATCTGAAAGAGATTTTAGTACTTTTGATTCTGCCTTGTAAGACACTGAACAATATCTGTGGCCCAATAGAGAGCAAGTTCTTAGGTTGACAAAGGATTCATTTTGTATACCTCCAAAGTTCTAGGAGGTTCAGTGCTCAAATGATTCTTGGAATTACCTGGATATATAGAAGGTTTATCACTGCTGTTACACAGATAAGTGGACCAGATTTCACCTAGTGAAATATCTTCTCTCAAAATCAACCTGTAACTAGATTTCGCTGAAATCCATTGACATTTTCAAATGATAAATCTTATTGATATTTTATCTCAAAATGGAAAAGTGAGCCAGAAACCAACTTTAAGGCATATTTTATTAAGAAAATATTTTTAAGCAAAATACCAGCTGGGTCTTAAATTAATCATGGGTGAAGTGGACAAATGCCAGAGGTTGAAAGAT
Organism: Ursus americanus; assembly: GCF_024610735.1. Taxonomy (NCBI): domain Eukaryota; kingdom Metazoa; phylum Chordata; class Mammalia; order Carnivora; family Ursidae; genus Ursus; species Ursus americanus. The sequence continues at coordinate 104,135,244 of NC_142164.1, forward strand.
GGAGTTGAAGCAGAGATCTTACTTCAGTAAATAAATTTTATCAAAAGAAATCCAGTTAGGTTGGGTATATCCACTAAAATAGCTGCAATGGCATCTTTTACAAAGAGAATCACAATGACAGATTGAAGGGTTTGGTAGAGTTGGTGTTTCATACCTTTGGAGCTGATGGTCTTACAGTTAACCTCTGATAACAACAGTACTGGGTTCGTTATGTTACAGAACTTTAGGGAAGTAGAGATTGATTTTTAACATGTGCTCATTACTTTAGCAGATCTTTAATATGAATGTGCTGTAGTGGATTAAATGTGATGGGTAATATTTTTAGGACAGAACAATTTTGAAATAGCCTTTCCATTTTATTTTAGTAGTGAGGATTATATTTTGGATAAAATTCTGAGTTTTATCTTTATCGATTAATTTTTAGTAATTTGCTCTGAAGATAAGTATATGGAGTGAAAATTCCTAAAGAAAATACATTGTTTCCATGTCCATATCCTTATGTTAGCAACATTAATTCCAAACTCTGCGTTGGACAGAAATCTAGATGAATCACTATTTGCTTTTTTTATTTTTTTATCTGTAATTTGTTGAAAATGTGCCTAGTTTTTACGGCTCAGCTGAGAATACTCTGATGAAAAGCAAAACATTAAAGCCTATAATTAGCTATTTATATTTTTCTTCTCCTTAGCAGTAATGTCCTTTAAGTTTTCTCCTGGTTTGAAACTGGCAAAAGTACCCCAAATAATGGGTAGGACTTGGAATGTGAAGTTAAGGACAGTGGAGGTAATTGAGGCACAATCATTCACGGTTGTTTGGTATTCGTATTTAGTATGTATTACACAACAAGAACTGAGGGGAATGCGATGCCTTCTTGCCTCCTCTTTCAGACACATTGGGGTCCCTATATTTAAGAGACCAAATAGTAACTTGACTGAATCAGTAGGTAGTAGAGTGTAGTGGACATGGCATGGGCAGTTTGAGTTCACATTTACTTCCTGCCATTGATGAGTTGAATGACTTGGACACTTTCTTAGTTTGGGCTGCTCCCAAAGCCGACCCTGACACCAGAGTTCGAGTATGTTCTAGTTCTCTACTGCTGAGTAACAAGCCACTACAAAATGCAGTGTCTTAAAACAATGACAGCATTACTTTGCTCACAAGCCTGTAATTCAGGCATGGCTCAATGGAAACATCTCCTCCTTGCTCTACTTGACTTCTAGCTGGGGGCTACAGTCACGCGAAGGCTCAGTCCCGTGTCTGGAATCAATGCTGGCTGCTGTCTGGGGGCTTCACCGGGACTATTGACTGGGGCGCCTACACAGGGCCTTTGAATGTTGCTTCTTGGCTTCCTCACAGCCCAGGGGCTGCCTCCCAAGAGTGAGCCTTTCAAAAAGGCCAGGTAGAAGCTGTACTGCCTATCACGATCTGGCTTCAAGGGTTGTATTGTGTCTCCTCTGCCCTAATCACAGGCCCTCCCGGATTGGAAAGGAAGGGACATATACTTCACTTTTTGATGGAAGAATGTCAGTGTCACATTTTGAGAAAAGTGTGTAGCAGGGGACGTACTGATGTAGCTATCTTGCGAAAATACACTCTGCTACAGGGTACAAGTCCTGTATTTGGGAGATGGTCCCAGGAAGGCACTGCAAGGCATGGGGAAGTGAGATCGGAAGGGAGAAAACCACTAAAGGGTATATGAGTGAGCGGGCTACACTGCAGCTCAGTCCCCAATCAGAACCTTATAAAGACTGTGGAACACACTGGAATTGCTTCACTTAAGGGTAGGAGAGTGGGATGTTTATCCACCAACTCCTGTCCCTCATTGATTAGGGGTTGCTCTTGCGGGTATTAACACCTTAGCTCTTCAAATCCACCTTGCAGAGTGTTGAACATACTCTTGTAGCCAGAAAAATTCCTTGGATTGACTGACACAGGTGTTTGCTGTAAGAAGCCACCATGTGTAGGAAATTTCCACAGAGTGCTAGGTGATTTCTGTAGCAGGCCCAAGGGTGGTAGGTGAGGCATGCACAGCTTCACCTACTGAAACACTCACTAGTCCCTGGAAAATAGCATTGCATCATGAGGGTTATATTGTGATGTGTATCATAAAATTGATGATAAATTATTGCTTTTTCTACTGATATTTTCCCATATTGAACTTTAGAGTTAATTATGGTGTTATCAGACCATATCAGACCATATTAATACTATCAGAAGACCTAGTTCTGATGTGTAGTGGGGCTTCTTTATAGCCATAAAATTGTCTAAATTTGTTAAAAACTGGCTTTCCCTGTTCTGTGAATAATAGGAATCTTTGGCAGTTATGAAGAATAAGTCCCTAACTAGAACTGGGCTGAAGTTGTGCATACTAAAAAGACACTATAGCACCACGGTATCAGTTACTACTTGAGAATACTTGTATACTTTTCTGTAAATCATTTATTCTCTTGGAGCTTGTGTTTCCTCATCTGGCAAATGGATAAAATGATGCCTAATTCATAGGGTTATTGTGAGCAGTGTATCAAATGGAATGACATTGCCTCCATAGGGCAGCATAAAAATACACACTCAGTAAATGTCAGATGGATAAATAACTAGATAATTTATCTAGTAAGTAGCATTTATAAAATGTTTGTGGTTTGTTGTGTTCATGTTCGATTTAATGGTTACTGTGCTTGATTTTCATATTTCAATGGGCCCCAGTTGTCTTAAGTGTATGTGACATCTTATACCTACAGGCTTAATTTAAGAGACTTGGCCATTAATAACAGATCTAAATGCTTAGTGGTTTAAGATTTTGATGGAGTGTCTGATGGTTTTAACAGTAGAAGCAGGTCTGAAAGGATGATCCTGCCTCTTTTGCTGCCATAGTTACTGCTTTGCATGCCTATGTCTTTGTGTGTGTGGCAGGGGGGAGGGAGTGTACAGACATACACACGTGTGTGATGTATTAGAGGAAGCCAGGATAAGATCAGGCAGAGGAAGCAAAAAAATCTTAGAGGTAGAATAAGGGTGAGATTTGTGCTGTTGGGACATGCAAGGTCAGGATCGATGTCAAATTCTCTGTCCATAAGTGCAGAAGTTCATGGGGGGTTAGGCATGAGAGAGGCAAATAGGTTGATTAGCCCTCAGGCAATACCCACAGCTCCTACTCAGTGAGATGTGGACGCATTTTCATTTTGAGACATTTAGCACAGTGTAGATGTGGTTAATATTAACATAGCTGCGCCAATTTAAATGTGCTGTGGTGTAATTTAAACCACCCACACGGTTTTCTTTTGAAAACAAAAACATGTGACCCTCTCAAAATTCTCACCCACGCTCATTGCTTGTGCTTTGGACTCTTGCAAACTTATTTTGCAATCTATGAAGTAACCTCTCTGAGCTCTTGGCCCTTTGAATGCCCTTAACTTTTAAGTTAAGATCACACCATTTATTAAACACAGGTTTTCACTTTCACTTGTTATTTTAAAAACCCACAAAATTTAAATAAAGAGTCGAAAAAAGACAGACTCCCTGTTTCCTTTTTTTTCTCATTTTTCCTGATAGCATAGTATTTACACTATTCTAGGGATTCCCTTTACTTGACCCAGGTGCATTGTGAGGAATGGGAGGCATTAACTCTTTTTTCATGATTTGTGGGTCAGGAATTTAGGCAGGAATCATCCACTGGATGATTCTTCTCAACCTGTTGTTGATGGAGGTCAGCCAGTGGTATTCAGTTGGTAGATAGTCTGGTCTGCAGGGTTTGAGACAGCTTCTCATACACCCAGCACCTTGGCAGGGATATCTGGAAACATGGGCTCAGCTTCATCACTTTTCCTTTCCATACTCAGTGCCTTCTCCAATGGTCACTCCATCACTGGAGTTGAGCTTCTTCCATGGCGGCTCAGAGCACCACAAGACCGCAGTGGAAGCTGCCAGGCCTCTTAAAGGCTAGGTTATGTCCACCTCTTCTGTTATTTGTGAAATAGGAAGAGGCCTGCTAAGATTCAAAAGTGAGGGAAGTAGCTTCCATCTCTCAATGAGAGAAATGTAAAACACAATTTTTATCCATCTTTATCCACTACAATTGAGGATTTAAAAAAAAACTTCACTTACAGAGTCTTCATCCTTCTTAATTCTAAGTGTAGAGTGTAAGTCTCAAAAGAAAGATCCCGGAAAGATAGATAATTACAGAAGTGAATCATATCATGCCTTAGAAAACAGAATCTGAAGCCACTGTGTTAGGTCTTAAATCTTGGTTCTGCCACATGCTAGCTGTGGGGCTTGGAGCAAGTTGCATAATCTTCTCATGCCTGAATTTCTTCATTTGGAAAAGGGAACGGTAGTACTTACTTTATAGAGTTGAGAGAATTACATAAAGTACCACATGGCAAGAATTGAGGGATCGTACCTAGAACATGAGGGCAAGGAAGGGGTTCGGCAACTAGTCTGCAATGCATTTCTCTTGTTACCAGGGGAACAGTCACAGGACAGCGACGAGGCAAATGACCTGGCTTAATCTTATAAACTTGCTAATAAATGGTCTGGTGAATAGACTAATGGTGTTTGCAAGGAGGAGTCGTGTCTATGTACTGCTTTTGGCAGGGTGTCTCTGGTTTAAGATTCCTTGTGGTAAACACATCTAGGGTCCATGGATTTATGGAGCATGGCTCTCTGGAAAATGTCATGTGAGCGATGTAACAATCTGGCTGTAAATGGAGATGTTTCATAACCCAAAACATTCCTTGCTGTTTGAGGTGATTGCATACCCAACTTGGAGAGCTCATCTTTGAACACAGGTCGGAGAGTGCATCTCTAATGTGGGAAGGAAGCGGCTGGGAAGCCTGTGTTCCATATCCTGAACCTCTCCCTGCTTGACCTATGCCTCTGGGTGCTTGTATCTTGAAATTATTATAAAGTATGTTACTGGGTAATATCTCTGACTCATAGGAATCTGATTTGGTAATCTGATTCTTTGTATTTAACTCATGCTCTAGAGATGTTAAGTAAAACAATTATTAAAATGACATACAATTTTAATTTTTGGTTTTTCCCCATGGAAAAATGAGGGGGGAGGAGCAGTCTTAAATATTTTCTGCTTTTACTAATATTATTTTATTGAAGTTACTGGAGGCCCCAGTGGAATGTATTTACTTGAGGGCAGAGTATGTTATTCTTTGGTGGATATGCATGGTGTGGCGGACCATACATTTATTGTATGGCTGATGTGCTTTAGTTTCATCTTGAGCCTAGTTGGCATATTTCAAATGACTCAGAAAGACCGGCTGGGGTATTAAGGGATTCATTGCTATAGTTTTCTCCATCATATTATCGTCGATTACTTCAGCCAAAATTATGAACTAAGGCCTTTAATTTAGAATATGCATAAGTACAGTTCCTGTGTTTGCTACATTGTTGATAATTCCAAATGGTTTTTAATATAGAAACAAGTTTTTTTTTTCCTTTGGTTTAGGAATTGGCATTAACATTTGCATATGGGTATGCCAGGGTTCCCAAACCCTCCACATGGCAAAGACTACAGATTAAATGCCACCCAAGAAGAAATACCCAGCTGCTTTAGGTATGCAGTTCATAGACTAATTTTATAATTATTTACAAAAACAGTCCTGTGTGGGAGTAAGGGAACCCACCTAGGTTCTCTGTCCCATTTCTCCCCCTTCTTGCTGATGATCTTGAATTACTGATGCTAAGGGCCTCTGCAGAAGATACATGGAATGTCTTTACTTTGTCTCTGAGCTCACATGATACCTAAGTAAGAGATAAAGATAAAAGAAGGAAGCCTGAATTTCTTTCTTCTGTTGGCAGGTCAGTACTGGGCCAGGGACCATGCTTTAGCCTGGGTAGAGGTGACACAGTGATGATGATGCCAGGTAGTACTGTGTTGGACAGTATGATCTCCCAGAGTCACTGGGGTAGATAAAAAGGAAAGCTAATACTGCCACAGAGGCACACGTAACAAGGATATCTTACAAAAGGTATTTTAGACATACCTCATTTGACCCACCAGTGACACCATGAGATGGGCGGGACGAAAAAAAAAGGTTGAGTTTTTGTTAAGGAGAAAGCAAGGCTTAGAGAGATTCATAAACTCCAGGTTTCATGGTGGTGAGTGGCAGAACTGAGGTTCTCTCTACCCTGAAACCACATCAGTCTCTCACATAAAAGTCACCTTGTAAATATGCTGAATGACTGAAGCAATTAAAATGTACCAACTTTGACTAAATGTATATACAAGGCAGAGTGGTAGATGCTTTGGGGGATAAAAAGATGATTGCCGTGCTCTTTCTGTCTTTAAATATCTTGGAAGCTTGAAGACAAAGAAGGGATCATTCATTCAGATAATCTCAACCAAAGGCAGAATGGTGAGGCATTATGCAAGTGACTTGATTTATCCAATTTTTAAATGATATAAATTAGAAACTCTATGTATGTAATGATATCCCTTTGGATATAGGGAAAAAAGGAATAATTTGTACTCTGCGCAGGTGTCAGCTCATTGTAATAACAATGATGCTCTTATGTCTGAAAACGAGTGGGACCATCACTTAGTTCCCTGGTGCATTTAAACTCATTATAGTCCAGTATGATGAGTAGCTTCCCATTGAAATCTGGCATAAATATTTAGAGAAGGAATTGGACTAGCTGCTACTAGATATTGTTATCACTGTATGAAGACTGGGTGCTTGAACTAAGTGTGGCTTTGAAATGCGAGTTTGTCCTTATTATGTAAATCAGGACTCTGAGTTCTCAGCTGTTTCTCCTGAGTACACACAAAGCTTGACTGCAAGCTCCAACGAGCTTTCACAGTCTTCTCCAGCTGTCTTGGCAACATGAGTTCTCGTAGAAGCCAATAGAATGTGTTCTGGCTTTGCCCAGAATATTAAAACAAAAAAAATAGAAAAACAAAATTGCACTTAGGGATGTTGATTAAGATTATGGGACAAGGAATTTGATGTGAAATAGTCTTGGATGTGAAGATATTCTATCTTATTAGACCCAAGTTTAGTTTCATTAAGTAGAACCTTATTTATGAACTTTAAACCTTTATTATATAACAAAGCTTGGATAGTATATTATCATTATAATAAGAGAGAAAGTGGAAGCTTGGAGGTTGCAGTCCAGGGCAGGCATACTTGTGGTCCCGTGACATTTCCTGTTATGTGCCTTGCCACTTTAGTGTTTGGCTTTCATCTGCAGAAGATGACTGCCACAAGTTTGGTCTTCACAGCCACGTTTCAGACAGCTTAAAGAAGGAAAGGCACATGACACCACTTGAATCATTCCTTTCTAAAGAGATCTTAGGAGCCCCACCTATATAAAAAAAAAAAAAAGCCCCACCTAAAGACTTCTGTTGCCATCTTATTGACTACCGCTCTGTTTCTGAGGCTGAGAATTGAAGACTTCTTCTTTCTCTCATTTTTCCCTCCCTCCATTTCTCCATACCTTTCCGTCTTCCTTCCTTCCTATGTTGCTGCCATCCATAATAAAATGTTATGCGGGAGAACAACAGTAAATAGGCAGTAGGCAATGACAGTCTTTGCTACAGACAGACTTATGTTGAATAAACCATAGCTTCTTGTAAACGTTAGTGGGGAAAAAACAGAAAAACAAAACAAAAAAAAACGCAAAAAACCTTACAAATGCTAAGAGAAAATGATTTTGGTAAAGTCTTTGTTTCGACTCCATTGTGACTGAAGATGTATATGTGCTTGCCGTACATCTTGGTGTGGAGATGATTTGGAAACTTGCTTTTTTCTTTTTAAAATTGATCTTTTATCCTCCTTCCAGTATGGTCCCATGTTATACTACTACACTTAAGGGATTTTTTTTTTCTCTGTCCTTTTACCAATGTCTTCCAGAAAATGAATTCCTTAGTGTTACAGAGTTATTAGTCACAAAATACATTCACATTTATGGTCTAATTTTTCCTCCAACAACCCTGTTATTGTGAAGCTAGCTGGAGAAACATTACCCCAATTTTACATCTGAGGAAACTGAGTCTCAGACTTTTGGTGGTCTGCTCAAGGGCATCAAGGTAACATGTAGCAGACTTGGGATTTGAAATGAATTATTCCATCTTTAAGACCACCCCTCTTTCCATGACACCAATTTATTTCATATTTGACAGAATTTCTAGGTGGCCTGTCCCAGTTTCTTTCTTTGAGCCTCCTTAGTTGTACCTATTAATTGCTAAGCTCCCTCTGCTTCCCAAGAGTCCACATTGTTGTCTCCTAGACTATTTCATATCCTTCTGTGATCCAAATAAAGACTGTGGTTAGCTGCCACTGAACATGGATTTTTGAGGTAGACCTGGAGGGTTGGTATTCCCTTAAGAACTCTGATCTTTCAACTATTTATGTATTTTGAGAAGTTTATAGGGACAGGACCAGATAATGATAAGTTGTGACTAAAAATTATACTTGGGCAAAATGCCTGAAATTTGGGTGGACTGGTGACCTATGTCAATTCCTCTTGGCATGTTCCATGAAGATGACCATGTTTCAAAGGCTTTCACTAGGTTAGGAATGGGTTTCTTGCTGAGGAGAATCAGAAACTACTGGATTGATAGCCTACCAGAGGGTAGAAATAAATCTTGCCAAGACTACTTGAAACTATCTTCCAGCTTCTTGACTCCTGCATGTGATTAGAATACTGGCTTTAAATGATGCTTCAGAACCTGGAAAGAATACATGGATTGAACATTATTTTGCATCTCCGCTCACGTTCCTCTCACTGTCACTCAGAATTTGACTTTCACAAGGGGGCAGGGACTGAGAGATTAGTGAACACTACTAGTCATGGAAAAAACTAATAAAAAATTACCTTCCTCGAACTCACTTGCAGTATGTTTATAGCATACTCTGCATCCATTTCCTAGAAGTTGATGGAGCATACTCATATGTTTTTCTGGAATATGAAATGTATGACGGGCATCTTCCTCTTCATCATACTGCACATGGAGTTATCTTCCTTCCAAACTTGAAGTAGAATATGGCTATAAATATGGCTGTTTTAAAGGAATAGTAATAGAGCCAATGTCTCTAATCATACTAGAGTTAACCAAGGCATACCATTTGAGTCACATAGCTCTTTTCAACCTGCTTTGCATGATATTGTAGCTAGAGGGTGGGAGAGAGAAGCACTGAGAGGTTTCAAATAGGGGAGTGCCACTTGAACAGCAGCAGGTTAGGGTGGTAGTATTCAACAGAATGAAAACAATGCCATTTAATGATGCTTTTTCAGACGTATGCATGCAAATAATACAGTGGTCAAGCATTCTGTTAGATGACCTATGCACATTTGAGTCTAAATTACCTCTGTGAAGTTGAGCAGCTTTCAGGAGTGCAGAAATGCGTGATTCCAAAGGCTTCCCATTCATACTGTAGACTATGTGAGTGCTGTACCCTAGATTGGTATATAGTGACCCTGTATGCTCATGTTTTATAAGTCCTTTAAAATGTTCCGTAACTTTGGGGATTGAAGATCCATTGCGTTGCTGTAAAGCCAACGATTAGCTATGCTTTCTCCTAAGAAATGTTGCAACAAAAAATAGTGTCAAGAATTATAATATTACTTTTTTTCCCTTCAGTTTGTTTTATTGAAGTAGAATTGACCTACAACATTAGTTTCAGGTGTACAACATAGTGATTTGACAATTATATACATTACTCACTGCTTGCCATGGTAAATGTAGTCACCATCTGTCACCGTACCAAGTTAATACAGCATTATCGACTGTATTTCCTACGTCGGTATTTTCATCCTCATGACTTAATTATTTTATAACTGGCAGTTTGTACCTCTTAAATTCCTTTACCTTCACTTTCTATATACAAAATACTAGGAATAGAAAAAAGAGGAAGATCTGTACTAATTTGAAGGTTTTTTTCTCCTCATGTTTTTGCAGAGAAGTTTTTAAAATGCAAACTGTTTAAGTATTAGCTGTATGGTCTGATGAGAGGCACTGAAAAGCAGGTAATACCTCATTCAGCAAATTCACAAGATTCTTTGAATTAGTGAGTGTTGAGAAAGTTATGCATGGGGGCAAAAGGAGTTGTGTAAAACACAGCCAGCAACCAAATGCTTTTTCTGATTGCTCTTCAGTGTATCTCATTCAAGATAAAAATACTCATTTTTATATCTCCCCCATACCTAGCACAATGCCTCCTAAGAATAAACACTAAATAAATTATTTTTCTTTTTCTTTAAGCAATAAGTGAAAATATATAAATCCGCATACTGGAATTCTCTAGGCCATGTCACATTGCCAAAAATTCATCAAACTGTAGGGTATACTATTCCTCCCACTCATACTATTTTTTTTTCTGGCACCTTACTATATTATTGATATAATTGGATGTTGTAGAATAGCTTGATAGTGTGAGTTCTTAAAAATATATGTATAATATCACTTGGAAATTTAATTTGTAATAACATTCTTTCAATTGTGCATCCACCACTTCACTGAAAAAATAACACAAAATCTGAATGAAGAAAGATTTTATTCCATAACGTTCATTATACTATTAATTGATCTAGAAAAAAGGGCCTTAGTTTTTATTTTTAATCTCTTAATGGCTCCATTGAATTATTTTTGTTAAGCCGCTAAAAACCTCTTTATTCTTTAGATTGCATGCCCTAGAATCAGAAATTCCTTTTATTTGTTCATTCTATAAGTACAAGCAAGACAAACCATGAATTGAAGAGGACGACACCTCTGCAGTTTGGGGATGTGAGGCAGGAGGGAAAGTGGACTGAAACAAACTTGCTGGTCATGGTTTAGTCGGTTGCAGGAAGCTTGCAAGTTGTCCTGTAGATTTCCTTTCCTCTTTTCCCAAGCTCTTTGCCATTGGTAGGCTAGAGTTTGATAATTGCTCATTGCTGGTGGCTGTAGGCTATGGATCACTGCTGAGATCACTACTGATGGAAAAGGATGGCCCCCATCAAAGCAAGTCAGAGGAACTCCCATGAAAAAAGTCTAGGTGCCATTTCCTAGGACCAAATGGTCAGTATTGTCTTATTTACTCTTCCCCAGCAGGCTGCTCTATAGGTCACCTGGCAAATGCACTTTCTCTTCTCAGATCCTATCTGAGTGTACTCACAACTGACACTCTAAAAATGGCATGCCACACATAATTGCCTGTGTCAGTTACCAGTCGATTCTGTGGGTGACCAGTTTCTTTGATTAGGGTGCAGAATAAATGTGATCAGGGTTAGTGGTTGATTTCTCCTTTGTGGTTACATATTGGATCACCATTAGGCCTGACTTGTCAGACCCAAGGACAAGTGCCATTAGAAGATACGGTACCATATTGCTGTGTTAAGAAACAAAATTCAACCGAGTAAATTTGAAGATCTAATTGGTTTTATTAAGTGATTGATAAATGGGAGCAGTATCCTGTCTAGCAAGTAGAGAGATGCTCTGAGGAGTTGTACAAAATCAAAGGTTTTTGTAGGTAGGAAGGTGTGGCAGGGAAGTTATTAGCAAAATAAAAGGATTGTTTCAGGCCTGGACATTTTTTGAGGGAAAGGCGTGGCACAGCTTTTATTATGAAGTTTACCTCACTAGTGCTGATCAGGAAATTTCATATTGATTATTAAAAGGTCACATTCCTGAGATAGGTTGAGGTGTAACTAAGTCTTGGTTTGCTGTTGTGGGGGCTAATGATTCCACTTTGTGGTAGAGAATCTGAAAGACTGCTAAAATCAAGCAGGGTACTGGTTTCTAATCAATGTGATGAATTTTATGCCAGGAATAACCAAGTTCAGTGGGATGGGAGCTAGTAACACAGCCTCCTGGAGGTCTTGGAATATTAGTATGATTATCAAAACAGGGATGAAGGCAGATGTCCAGGTATCAGACATGGAATAATAATATGGGGACTGAGACAAGGTGAATCTCCAAGAACTCTGGACTTGATTCCAATATCACAGCTGAACGTGTTTGCTATACTTTTTGTACCTAGGACCCGGGGGAGGGCTTGGCCTACAGATGGGAATCAGTGGTCCTTAGCTGAAGATGGAGGAGGGTTGCAACTATTGGGAAACATATCTGGTATGTCCTGGCCAATGGAGCTACAAATATGTGGCCTTACCCACAGGGAGATGGATGTGAATGTGTGTACGTCAGAGATTCTCAAACATGAACAATCAACAGGTCATCTGGAGGTCTTGTTAAAACACAGAATGCTGGGCTCCTCCTTCATAGTTTCTGATTAAGTAGGCCTACTGTCAGAGAATTTGCATTTCTAACATGTTTCTAACAGGTGATGCTGATAGCCATGTTCCAGGGATTGTACTTTAACAATCACTGGTGTAGATAAATGCTATTTTATTGTTACTGGAAGAACAGGAGAATATTCCTTTCTACTTCTGCTTCATGAAGGCAGACTAGGCCCTTGTGTTTTTCTTTGCTTCTTCATGAGAGGGCAATAAAGTGATGGTAAGGGAATAAGCCCCAGATACAGAAGAGAATCTCAGATTACTAGAACAAAGAAACATATGCTATCCAGGAAAGAACAAAATGGGATACCGCAGGCTAGGAAATGAGAAGGGATCAGTGTCATTTTTCTCAGATGATCCTTGGAGAGCGCCAGGCTCAAAGCTGGCAGCAACAATGGAAAGTGGAAGTTGGAAGGATAATTTAAAAAGAGGAGGAAAAATATAATGAAAAGGTATAAAAAGGGGGAGGAGTGCGCAGGAGGTGATTACATGAAACATGACCTGCAGAACGTGCCGTTTGGCTCCCCACAATCCAACATCGCATCCTAACAATGCTTAGCAGGCAGAGGGCAGGTCACCCAGCATTTCACCTTCAGACAACAATGAAAATAAACCACAAAGACTTGAAAGACTTTGAAGGAAAATGAACAAGTTGTCTGGGAAGAAATAGGACTATTGTGATGGATGATGTTGCTAACATCATTACTGAATTTGGGGGCCTTCTCAAATGAAGTCTTCCAGTTAATAAGCTCCAACTATGTAAAGGCATTGTTGATCCATGGAGAAGTCTAGCAGCAGCAGATCTCCATGTAGACCAGCAAGTGGTTTTAAATAGGAAAGTAAAGCCAAAGACCACCAGGCATGTGACAAAACAAACAGATATAAGGGACCAGTTGACCCTAGAAGAAACAGAGACAGTTATGGAAACAGAGTAACAGGAATTTCTAGTTGATATCTTCAGAGGGATGAAAAGATGCTGACTATAACACAAGAGCAGAAAAATATGGAAAAAAAATTAAAGAGCAAGAAAGAGCTCTTGGGTATTAAATATGTGATTGCCAACATGTAATTTTAAATAGAAGTTTCAGAACATGAAGTCAAGGAGAGCTCTTAGAATAGAGAGAAAACACGTAAAAAATATGAGTAATAGATAAGCAACACAAAGGATCCATCTGGGAGGACTAACATCTGGCTCATAAGAGTTCTGGAAAGATAATGGAAAATAAAGGGTAAGAAATAATCCAAGACATATTAGAGGTACATTTCCTAAAGCTGAAAAAAAAATGCTTATCATATTGAAGGAAACCAATGAATATGGAGTAAAGGAATAGAAAAAGACAAAGATAGACCTGTTATAAAATTTAAGGACACAGCTGATAAAAGAAGATCAAAAAAGCTTGACTAGGAGGGACCAAAAAAAAATAGAGAATCAGATTTGCTTCTGAGTTCTTTTTAGCAATCTGGAAAATAAACAATGGAGAGAGGAATAAAAGGGAAAAAACATTTTAAACTTAGAATGGTATATTCTGCCAAGATTACTAAAATTAATACTATCCAAAATTGGAAGAAGGGTAGAGTGAAATAAGTTCTATAAATATTTGGGAAGATAACCATAAGAAAAAATTAAAATTCTATCACAAATAGTTTGCTTCTGGAGAATGGGACTGATGTATGTGTGTGGCAGAGGGTAGGAGAAATTGTTGTTTTTCATAATAAATACTTCAGATTCTTTTATTTTGACTGAGTACGTGTATTAGTTTAACCAAAACTAAAAAGGAGCAAACAAAATCCAAAAGGTCTTGGCTGCTGAAAGGGGACTGCGGCTTTAAGATAACATGCATAAGATGTACACAGGATTTTTATTATGAATTCTTCCATTAAGACCAAGTGGGATTCATCCCTGGGATGCAAGGGTGGTTCAACATTCACAAATCTATCAGTGTCTTAGATTTTATCCAGAAGGAAAAATTCAAAAATCATATGATTCTCTCAATAGATGCAGAAAAAGCATTTGACAAAATACAGCATCCTTTCCTGATTAAAACCCTTCAGAGTGTAGGGATAGAGGCTACCTTCCTCAATTTCATAAAAACCATCTATGAAAAGCCTACAGCAAATATCATTCTCAATGGGGAAAAGCTGGAAGCCTTTCCCTTAACATCAGGAACACGACAAGGATGCCCACTCTCGCCATTATTATTCAACATAGTACTAGAAGCCCTTGCAACAGCAATCAGACAACAAAAAGGGATAAAAGCTATCCATATTGGCAAAGAAGAAGTCAAACTGTCTCTCTTCGCAGATGACATGATACTCTATATGGAAAACCCAAAAGAATCCACTCCCAAACTATTAGAAGTTATAGAGCAATTCAGTAATGTGGCGGGATACAAAATCAATGCTCAGAAATCAGTTGCATTTCTATACACAAACAATGAGACTGAAGAAAGAGAAATCAGGGAATCGATTCCATTTACAATAGCACCAAAAATCATATGTTACCTTGGAATTAACTTAACCAGAGAGGTAAAGGATCTATATTCAAGAAACTACAGATCACTCTTGAAAGACATTGAGGAAGACACAAAAAGATGGAAAAATATTCCATGCTCATGGATCAGAAGAATTAACATAGTTAAAATGTCCATGCTACCCAGAGCAATCTACACTTTCAATGCCATCCCTATCAAAATACCGATGACATTTTTCAAAGAACTGGAACAAATAGTCCTTAAATTTGTATGGAACCAGAAAAGGCCCCGAATCGCCAAGGAACTGTTGAAAAGGAAAAACAAAGCTGGGGGCATCACAATGCCGGATTTCGAGCTGTACTACAAAGCTGTGATCACAAAGACAGCATGGTACTGGCACAAAAACAGACACATAGACCAATGGAACAGAATAGAGAACCCAGAAATGGACCTTCGGCTCTTTGGGCAACTAATCTTTGACAAAGCAGGAAAAAACATCCAGTGGAAAAAAGTCTCTTCAATCAATGGTGCTGGGAAAATTGGACAGCTATATGCAAAAGAATGAAACTTGACCACTCTCTCACGCCATACACAAAGATAAACTCCAAATGGATGAAAGACCTCGATGTGAGACAGGAATCCATCAAAATCCTAGAGGAGAACATAGGCAGCAACCTCTACATCGGCCAAAGCAACCTTTTTCATGACACATCTCCAAAGGCAAGAGAAACAAAAGATAAAATGAACTTGTGGGACTTCATCAAGATAAAAAGCTTCTGCACAGCCTAGGAAACAGTCAAAAAAAAACTAAGAGGCAGCCCACGGAATGGGAGAAGATATTTGCAAATGATGCTACAGATAAAAGACTGGTATCCAAGATCTACAAAGAACTTCTCAAACTCAATACGCGAGAAACAAATAAACGAATCATAAAATGGGAAGAAGATATGAACAGACACTTTTCCAATGATGACATACAAATGGCTAACAGACACATGAAAAAATGTTCAAAATCATTAGCCATCAGGGAAATTCAAATCAAAACCACACTGAGATACCACCTTACGCCAGTTAGAATGGCAAAAAAATTGACAAGGCAAGAAACAATTGCTGGAGAGGATGTGGAGAAAAGGGATCCCTCCTACATTGTTGGTGGGAATGCAAGTTGGTACAGCCACTCTGGAAAACAGTGTGGAGGTCTCTTAAAAAGTTAAAAATTGAGCTACCCTAATACCCAGCCATTGCGCTACTGGGTATTTACCCCAAAGATACAGACGTAGTGAAGAGAAGGGCCATATGCACCCCAATGTTCATAGCAGCATTGTCCACAATAGCTAAATCGTGGAAGGAACCGAGATGCCCTTCAACAGATGACTGGATTAAGAAGTTGTGGTCCATATATACAATGGAATATTACTCAGCTATCAGAAAGAACGAATTCTCAACATTTGCTGCAACATGGACGGCACTGGAGGAGATAATGCTAGGTGAAATAAGTGAAGGAGAGAAAGACAATTGTCATATGATTTCTCTCATCTATGGAACATAAGAACAAGGAAGATCGGTAGGGGAAGAAAGGGATAAAGAAAGGGGGGGTAATCAGAAGGGGGAATGAAGCATGAGAGACTATGGGCTCTGAGAAACAAACTGAGGGCTTCAGAGGGGAGGGGGGTGGGGGAATGGGATGGGCTGGTGATGGGTGGTAGGGAGGGCACGTACTGCATGGTGCAGTGGGTGTTATACGCAACTAATGAATCATCGAACTTTACATCAAGAACCAGGGATGTACTGTATGGTGACTAACATAATATAATAAAATTTTTTTTTAAAAAAAGAATTCTTCCATTAAGGAACATTGGTTGAAATAGCTGCCTGTTTTAGAAAACTACCTTAAGAATTGCAGTGCGTAACTAGCTGTTCATATCAGCACCAACAATCCTTGCCCCGTTTCTTTAAAGTGTATCTGTTTAGCAATATAGGAATCCAGGAGTCAAATTAAAGAAAGGTACTTTCTTTTCTTCTTGTAATAAGTGGGCTCAAGGCTTAGAATTTTGAGAACTCATAAAATGTGCAAATACAGGTGAAAAATATTCCAGTATAGAGCACTAGGACTTAATAGGAAAGCATGAACTAAATTAGCTTTTTTATGCCAAAATCAGGGAATGCCTCACCAAGAGATCAAATTGTGCATACCCTGAAACACAGTGTGTATATTGGTCGGTAACTAGTGTGGCTTTAGAAAAAGTAAGCACTCAGATCTAACTAATTACTTTATGTGACAAGAAGATAGACTTGGCAAAACAGTGATAACAGTTGACTACAGGAAAACTCACAGATACATGGAGGGAAACGCTGTGTATGCTAGATGATTTTGAACTGGTAACCATGTTCCTGAAGAATGTAATTCAGATAGGGGCGTATTAATGTACCACCATTCCCTAGAGGAATTTTTTTTTTAAAGATGTTGTTTATTTGAGAGAGACCGAGAGAATGAGCAGTGGTGGGGTGGGGTGGGGGGCGGGCAGAGGGAGAGAGAGAGAGAGAGAGAGAGAGAGAGGGAGAGAAACAGACTCCCTGCTGAGCAGGAAGCCTGATGTGGGCTTGATCCCAGGCCCCAGCGATCATGACCTGAGCTGAAGGCAGATGCTTAACCGACTGTGCCACCCATGCACCCCTCCCTAGAGGAATTGTTAAGGGGGATCTTTTCATTCTAAGATTCTAAGTTTGGAGATAAGTTGTCTGATGTCCTCATCTGTGATTTATGATAGAGTAGGGGACGTTTCTTAAAAGCACAACAAAAAATAACCTAAGGTGGAGGGTGAGGGTGAGTGGAAACCTTTGACAAGTCTATAAGTAACTGCATACTTGGCCAGCTCTGTCCCGAACTAGTTTTGACCAATTTGACTCCATTTACGTATTTACATATTTTATGTAATAAAAGTTATGGTCTGTTCAATATTATTTATATATTAAATCATTATTTACATATAAAATGAATGACTGTAATAATGGTCAAGTTGGCACATGTAGGCACAAATGCCAGAATTTAGAGTAAAATAGTTGGGAGAAGAGGATGACCAGTGAAGAAATGGAAAAGACCCAGAGTGGGAGAGCAGGGAACTTCCCTGTAGATACAAGGAAATCCAGAGTTGGCATCTGGGTTTTAACAAGTAACAAACTGACCACAATACTGGGAGATAGTCTTCAGTTCAAGTATACTTACTTGAGTGCTATACAATTCATTACTTATAAAACATAAAGGATGGGAGAACACATATGGGTTCATATTTTTAAAAAGTTAAGACCTATGAGGAAAGGATGAAGGGAGTGAAATTGTTGAGAATAAAGGAACAAAGACCTGAGGAGGATTTCATAATGGCCTTTGGAAATATGATGGAATTTCCATGGAACATGGGCCTTATTTTATACTGAGGACAAAACAGTAGGAAATACTCAAGTAAGATTTAGGAAGAAGCTCTCTTATTTGTGCTGACATGGAATGGAAGCAATTGAACTTTTGAGGTTTAAACAATGTGGCAGACATCATTCCTCAGAGTAACTCAATTAATGCAGCATTGCTCAGGAGTAAATTGGTAATTTTCAGTTTGTGATTGTATTAGTGCTCTCCAGAGAACAGAGAAACATATATACATGGGGGAGGGGAGAGGGAGGTATTAATTGTAAGGAAGGAATTGAAGACACAGTTATGGAGGCTGACAAGTCCCAAGATGTGGTTTGGCAAACTGAAGACCCAGAAATGTTGATTATGTAGTTCAGTCTGAATGCTGGCCCACTGAAAACCCACAAAGAGATGTTTCAGTTTGAGAGCATCTGGGAAGAAGAATTTCATGTTTCCTTCATGGTCCTTCTAGGTGCACTAAGAATCAAAGAAATTGACATGAGATGGGTTAACAGAAGAACATCAAATTTAATAGCGCGCACATAGGAAATGCACACAGACATGGCAATCCCAAAGACAGGGGAAATGAGGTATCTATGTCAGTTTTGAACTAGGCAGAAAGGGGTCTGGGACTTCAAAGGGAAGGAATTCCATACACAGGAAGTTGAAAAAGAGTAAATGTTCAATAAAGAAATGTTTACTGGGCCAATTAGAAGCAGTGGGGCACAAGGACTTTGATGGAACAGGTCTTTCTAGGTTCTTCCCCGTCTACTATACCTAGTTCATAGTATAATGTAGTTTTATCTATGGTGATAGCTTTCTTCCTGGAGCAGATCCTTTAAATTCTTTTTAGGCAGTTGAGGACAGAGGTAAAGAGCTTGTCTTGAATCTGTTGGGTTTTGATTGCTTGTAACTCAAAATAATATTCATGCCAAAGTGGCCCATCTTGGGGCACCCTGCCTTTGGCCCTTACAAATTCAAAGGCAAGAGAGAAGCACTGTTTAGCTCCAGGCAGTCAGGCAGGAGTTCTCCAACTCAGTGTTTTTGTTCTATTCAGGTCTTCAATTGACTGGAAGAGGACCACCCACATTAGTGATATTCCCTGATTACTCAGATGCAAAATTAAGAAAGGGCAAGTATTGGGAATAGCAATTGATATTTCTATTAGGGAATATTGGAAATAATTGAATTAACATGCTCATAATAATGCTCCATTAAAACATTTTATGAAATGTAAAGCTTCAGACAAGTGTTACTGGGTCTAATGATAGAAAACTAGATCAAATTATCTTCTGGCTCAGCCTAAAGATTTTGAAGTCCTCTACAGAAACAGATTAATACAAAGAGCAAGTAAATTAAAACATTAAAAATGAGCACAGAGTGATAGAGAATGATATAAAGATCGTAACATTAAATGTGAACAAGAAAGGTCAATAGCTGTATTAAAATACCAAATCAAAACAAGACACAGAAAACTAATGCGTGTTTACAGATAAAAAATAATTGGATCATGTAAGGTCTATGTTATTAATGCAGAATATGAAATGAGTTGTTTTTCTGGTATCAGAGAAAGTAAATTGCACAAGCAAATTACCACAACAAAAGATAAATTAAGGTACCCAAACCCAGATGTTGAATTCTTGTATAACAACTGTGGAACCACAAATATCTAAAGAAACAAAAGAAAAAACCTGGTTCCTATATGGACAGAATTCTGATTGTCATCGGAGAGTTAGATCCTACTCACATTTCACTGTCCTCCTTGACTTCATATTTGTTGGACAGCGTCCTGTCGCTTGACACTGTATCCACCAATCCCCGTCAGGGTGATATTATTCCTTCAATCTAATCCTCGGCCTCAGGAACCCAGCCCATGGTGGTTTCTGGGTTTAATATCAGAACAGGACTAAGAAAAGAAAGACAGAAACTAGAAATTACATGATTGAATAATTTAAAAAAGAAAAGTTGTTCTTAGGAATGCAAACGTGTTTTTTATCTCTAAGTTTCCCTTTTTTGTGGAAAATAATCACATGTGGGCACAAAGATGTTGAAATAATCTACCACATTCTTTTTTTTTTAATTTTTTATTTATTTGAAGAGATAGAGACAGCCAGCGAGAGAGGGAACACAAGCAGGGGGAGTGGGAGAGGAAGAAGCAGGCTCCCAGTGGAGGAGCCTGATGTGGGGCTCGATCCCAGAACGCCGGGATCACGCCCTGAGCCGAAGGCAGACGCTTAACGACTGCGCCACCCAGGCGCCCCAATCTACCACATTCTAAGACAAGTAAAATTTTAAAAATATGTAAAATAGGGCATGACAGCCACATAGAAATAGAGTACTCTGTAAAGAATTCCTGAATCATAAAGGAAATATAGTACAATAACAGCATTAAAAAAATGAAAATGTAACATCAATACTAATGTTTTTGCCAAAATAGTAAATAAATTCCTTTCTCTCAATATGCTTATTAATAAAAAAAATACAGAAAAACTAAGACTGAAACAGAAATATAAACATGAGTACAAGGAAGAATTACACTGAAATAAAAGCACAACATGATCAATAAGCAGGAATTTGATGAAAATTGACAGTTTTTTAATCATTGGCCCAATTAATTAAAAATAGAAACTAATGGAGCACCTGGGTGGCTGAGTCAATTAAACATCTGCTTTCAGCTCAGGTCATGATCCCAGGGTCCTGGGATCGAACCCCAAGTGGGTCTTCCTGCTTAGTGGGGAGCCTACTTCTCCCTCTCCTCCCTGTTCATGCTCTGTCTCGCTATCTCTGTCTCTATGTAAAAAAATAAAATAAAATCTTTAAAAAAATAGAAACTAATAAAATCACAAAAAATAGAGCAGTATACTAGTTTAATGGAACAGAAGATAATTGAAAAATTTCTTGAATATTGACCCTTAAGATAGCCGCCAACTCCATAGCGTTTACATATAAGTTCTACCAAGTTATCATGGACTGATTTCCATATTCTAGAAGCTGCTTCAACGTATGTCAATAAATATAAAAATAATGGTAACACCATTCTCTGAGGTTTGAAGTAAAACAAAAGAGCAGAAAGTTGGGAGTGGGAGATGATGAATTCAGTTTTTAATTCACTGAGCTTGACAAGCCTGATGGACTTTTCATTTGATGAAGTCTAGTGGAATATTGGCTATTGACACATTCATTTATAAATGAACTTCGTTTTGAAAGCTTCTTTGTGTCAAGCAGCGAATACAAAATGGTGTGTATCCTCAAAATTATTACAGTATAATAAAGGAGACAAAGAACTGATAACAGAGCAAGGCTAAAAATGCTGCTGGGTTATATGGGTCTGCAACTCATAGTGAGTAGTGAGGGACCCTTCAGAGTGGAATCAGGCAGGTAAGAATTCCTCTAGTTTCGCAAAACTGGTTCGCCTCTTGGTGGGTGTCAAGCCAAAGGACAAAACCAAGCTGAAGAATAAGAAAAGGAAGGGTTTTACTTGCAACAAGTAAAGGAGAATACCGGGGTATTTCCCAAAGCAGTGTCTCCTTAAACAACAAAGCTGGGGAGGTTTTCAGCAAAGGGTGCATGCATATTCATGAAGGGGTTTGACCCTGGGAGGTTCAGTTTGGGATTGGGGCAAGGGTCATCTTAAGGTGACAGAGTCCAGATCTTGATCTAAGTCATGAGGGCTGTCAAGGGTCAGCATCATCAATTCTCCGGCTTTAGTTGCTCCAGGATTTGAGTGCCTCAAGGGGCTTAAATCCTGCAAAGATAACTCAAGAAGGTGTATCAGGTCATTCTACTTTTGAAACAGCACTAGGAGTTACACCACTGATTTATGGTCCCTGATATGGTTAAGCTGTCTCCTGGCCTGACAGTGGCTGTTGGTTCTTAGATTCTTTTGTTCTCTTGAAATCATCATCCTCAGATGTCTATTCTTTTGCATTTTCAACATATCCCAGGAATGCAAGAAATGTGCTTTGGGCAAGTTGTGCCTGGCAGGCACAGATAGCAAGATTGGAGCCTATAAAGACTTTTTTTTATGTCAAGAAAGCTATGTCTTGCCTTTTTCTGGGGACCCCTAACTCTTTCTTCTTATAATCTGGCTTTAGAAATTGTTTTGACATCAGTTAATTGTGAGTCTAATGTATAGTGCATAAAGTCTGATCCAAATATCCCAGGTTGCCAGTCTACTGAGGACAACATGGGATGCTACAGCTGGTCTCTTCATCTTGACTTGAGCAAATCTGGCTGTTGGCAAAGGGATGGGGTTTCATCTTGGAGAGAAATGATTATCACAGCTAACAAAATTGGCAAAATTCCCATTGCCCTAGCTTGGATTCTTCCAAAACAGACCCTCAGACAAGGCTGCACATGCAAGCAGTTTGCGTGTGAGGTGAGCCTAAGCAGCATGGCGAAAGGCCTAGGAAATGGAGGATAGTGATTAAAATGGAAGCTTGTGATCATTTGGGCTCAGGCTCTGGGGTGGGGTGCGCTGAAAGACTGGGCTGGGCAAACATGCTTTGGCATTGTTTGTCCCCCTGAGGGGTGAGGAAAGCTGGAGTAGTTGTGCAGGAACTCTCAGCTCTCATTGGTTTAGGTTGGTAGGGGGCTGTTAATCGTGCTGCACTTTGGGGCTGCCCCAGGAGCAGTCCCAGCAGGCTCTTGCAGCTAGAGAATGACCGCGGGCAGCAGTTTGTAGGGGAACTCCCTGTAGACGAACTCCAGGGCACGCCCTGGGGCTATAGGTTGGGCCCTGACAGCTTCTGTGAGGCCTTTAAAATATCTCCAGTCTGGGTAAGGCTCTTGTTCCATTTAGGAAGAGATTCCAGAAACAGGAATCTGGCCAGAATCTCTGTCCTGTGAATGGTGAAGATGGTGGGGAGTAGAGAGGATTGAGTTTCAAAGAAAGCTGCAGTTGCAGAAGTGTGTGGGTCATAGGCATTCGTTTTAGGAACACCTCATCCCAGACTCGTGTCAGCAAGACCATTTTCATTCTGCAGCTCTCAACGGCCTGAGTCTCCTGACTCAGTGGACCATAACTGAATGAAGGATGGAAATTTCATTGGTTTGCTTTTGTTTTCAGTGACAAGTCAGAGCCTGACATGTGCCCAGACACTTAAGTGTTTGTTGAACTGAATTGGTTACTGTGGTCTGGGTTAGGAGCCAGATGGGGCTAGATCCGCGGGATGGGGTTGGGAAAGACCCAGGATGACATGTTTTACTCCTGACTACACACAGGGCTAACTTGTCAATCAGATTCATAAAAGATAGAAATCTTACTCGGCACTGTGTTTTGCTAGTGATTAGCAAAGGATACATGAAAGGAGCCTCATCAAACACCACGTGGATATCTGAGATGCTCAAATTCAGCAACTGCAGCTTCCTAATCCCCTCTCCATGTCAGCATGTATTCATGGTAGGACTAATGAGGACTAACTGTGAGTGGTAAAAGTTAGCCCAGGAAATACACTTAGTTTGGAGGTCTCTCATTTTCAGACCTTGATAGCCCTATTGCCAAAAGGCCTAGGTAACAAACTTCTTCTCCGATTAGCTCATTTATCCATAAACTTCAGAGTTACTTACAATAAACAATACAAACAGATCAGGTATACCCTGGGAAAAGGACTCCTTAGATTAGTCCTGGAAGAGTTTAGTTTATGTTCTAGCTAGTAACTTGTATCAGTATATTTATACAGAGGTCTGGTTGAGATTGAAAAGGATTCAGGTATCCCCAAAGGAAGAAGGAATCAAGTTACAGACCTGTTGTCAATCCTACCCTTCCCTACCATCCCAAATTCTTCAATACAATGTTAGCATACAGAATACAGAATATATATTACTACATTAGTATAGTTTTACATTTGGACAAAGAAGTTACCATCCCAGTGAAAATTAAGCTTGATGAGAACAAGGACTTCATTTACTGGGTTCACCAGGGCATCTCTACCAGTGTTGACAACAGACATGAACAAATATTTATTGAATGAGTACATGAATGAACCCAGGAATTCCTGTGGTTGATCGTCCTACTTTATGATGTATTAAAAGGTTAAAAAAAAAAAGTCCTATTTCAGTTGACTCTTGAACATGCATTTGAACTGCACAGGTCGACTTAAAGATTTTTTTTTTTTTTAACAAACACAGTATAGTACCATAAATGTATCTCTCCTGATTTCTTAACATTTTCTTTATTGTAAGAAGATAGTAATACATATAACGTGAAGTATGTGTTAATCAGCTATTATCAGTAAGACTCTTAGTCAATATAATATGCAATTAGTAGTGAAGTTGTTTGGGGAGTCAAAACTTATACGCAGATTTTGGGCTGTGGGGGGGGTCAGTGCCCCAACCCCCTCATTGTTCAAGTGTCACCTGTCTTTCAGTAGATGCCAAGAACTCATAGAAGAAAATATTAATTTAAACTTAAATATATGCATGGATTATATTTAAAACTAACAACATAGAAAACAAGGGACTTACTGCTTGAGGAGAAAATTGCAGGGTTGCCACTTGACAGAACCCATAGAGTTTATTAGAATATTAGAGTATTAGGAATGCTGGCAATAGCTCTTTTCAAAGGAAAGGAAAATTAAAGGTACATGTATAGGAGGGATAACAAATCACTTTTTAAAAGAAGCCACTTGTCTGCTAAGACTGTCCCAGGGTATTAACCAAAGGAATTGTGAGGAGTAAACTGGTAGAGGAAAGTTGCAGGCCATAAAATGAATTCACAAGTACTTACTTCACATTCATATATTAATGAAAGACAGCCTGAAGATGCAATGAATAAAGAATCCTTTCACAATAACTTCAGAATGATCTGGTATTAATATAATTCAGGACACATGGAATTTATTACAGAATATAAGAAATTATGGGAGAATGAAGAAAGATGTACAAATAAGGTGATACACCTTAACTACAGTAGAGCACTACATGGCTAATAATGGTAATACATGGTAATAACTACTGGCTAATAATACTAATAAACATTGAAAAAATAAAAATGTAATGATGGTGGATGGTCCCCATCAGATTTAACAAACATATCCAAACCTCAAAATATATTCTAAATAGATAAAACAACGGTCTATTACCGAGTTAGAAAACCACTGAAGAATAGCATGGAATAGACCTCGCTGAAAAATTCATCAGGGTGGGGTAATAGAAGATTGTGAATCAGGACAAGAATCTCAGTTCTTGGTACAGCTCTGTCATATGTTGATGGCATAACTTTGGGCATTTGAGGTAATCTTTGTGAATTATTTCAGTTTCTTCACTTGAAGAAGGGGGTATTTTTGCCTTATCACAAAGAGCTGTTGATAATATATGAGATTATGACAAGAGGAGAGCACATCTCCACAGAAAATACTAGTTTGGGAACAGCAAACTCTGGGGTACATTAACAAAAAGAATGATGCACAAACAGTGAAATGACAAACATACAGATAATGTTGATCCACGGAAATGTGTTCATTAATCATACAAACTAAGAAAGTATCAAAAATTAAATAAACATCAGTTAAAACTAGTAAAAATAATTTAGATTTATATCCTAAGAAGTAACGTAGAAATAAAATGTAATGATCATAAGACTTTTTTTTTCTGTTAAGTCAATTGAGTTTATAAAAATGCATTTTTACCAGATAGCTCGAGGGAAACAAGGCTATTTCTTTTAATATATCCATGAAGCAATTTAAATATATATATTTTTAATCTGGAGAAAAGCAGTACTTAAATTTTTCTATATTTCTTGGGAGGCCAACTATTCAATTTAGAAACTCAAAGAAACATCTGAAAACTTTAAAGGCATTGCAAAATGCTGTGTTCTAGTGGTAAAACTTAAGTCTTTTTTCCTTTGCTTCAGATTAGGAAGAAATCTGAATATTGCCTTGATTAAACAGTTAAAGTGAGCGTCCCCCCCTACCCCCAACAACGTAGCCAGGGCTAAAAAACAAAAACAAAAACACCCTGTTTAAAATGTCTCTAAACTATTTTTGGGTCTGAAGCGAACAGTAGAATTTACTGGTTTTTTTTTTTTTGAACATTTTTGGTACCATGATAACTACTTCAGTGCCCTAATGGATTCTCCACAATCATCTCAGTGATCATTTCCATGTCTGAAGTACCATGTGTTAAAGATAATTTGGCTGGAGCAAGTCTGAAAAATTTTGATAACAAACACACTGATTACTAAAATAATTTATTTAGTAGCCAATTGTTGAATTGGGCCTATTATCTGTAGATCATATAATAAGATGAATTTTGTACCCACATTAGGTACGTAGTTCTCAGAAGTTAGATTTTCGAATAGTGTCATTAAAACAGGAGAGCCCTAATGGATGTAATTATGCTTTACTGAACAATGCTCATTTGCTTCTAATGCATGTGTGCGTACGTGTATCTGTATATAGAGGGGCACCTCAGAGAACCTGGGAATACTTATTATGTGTTAAAAGGCATGTAGGTCTGGCTCTCTAATGGAATTGTAGCTCTCTGAAATTCGGAATGTACTAACGGAGTAGCCATCTTAGTGGCAGGGTTAGAACACGCTGAAGAATTTTTTGTGTTTTCTTGGTGCCTTGTACCTCTCTGACTTGGGGGAGGGAAATGCCTATGGCTGGCTGCAAATATTTGTTACCCATCTATCTGTGCCTTCCCATAAAGGAACATTTGCTGGGTCTTTTCTTTTTCTAGGCACTGAGCAAAATACTGGGGATAACTATAAGTATGAATGAGGGGCTGGTCCCTGCCATTGAGGAACTCACAGTTAAGCGGCAGGGCCAAATGGGTGATGTGAGTGTAGTACGATAGGAAGTGTTCCCGGAGGCAAGAACCACGGTGGAGCATTCACAGAGGCTGGAGCAAGTGTGTACTGTCTCTAATTGGATCCCCTTGTACACACATGGGGATAACACCATTTTTTTGTGGAGATATGCTCTCCTCGTTCGTCCACTCATTTTGTATCATGGGACTTCCTTGTCCCTTTGAAATACTGTCCTCACTTTGCTCTGTCTACCTAACTCATAGTTCGAAGCCCAGGTTGGATTATATCTCCTCCTGAAGTTTCCTGTGTGCCTGAGGAATGTGTCTAATATCTACCGGATATTAGATACTTTATTTCCTTATTGCATGTGCTTGGTATTGTGTGGGGATCATGAATACAGTCAATATATTTTCTCACTCGAAAACAGAAATATGACTTGACACAGTCTGTCTTTGAGTCAGAATATCCACAATATGATCTGCTTTGTAAAATTTAGTTTTTGCCTTCGGGTTCACTCCCAAGAATTTGGTAGCTCTCATCTTTTCTCAGTAAATTGGTTGAACAGCTGGAGGCAATGGTTTACATGTCACTTCTGATGAAGTATTTTCTAGTTCCTAATTGCTTAATGAATATTTTGTGGAATGAGTGACTGAGTTTTATACCATGTGAAAGGAAGTAATGAAAATATCGTAAGGAATATGTATTTGCTTTCCAGTGAATCTGTTACCTTAGCTGGCCATACTCATTTCAGAAGTTAGTACAGCATTTATTCTCTCCCGCAAGCCTGGACCTGCTGGAGTGTCCAATGTGGAGGACAAATGACCCACTCTGAGTCTCCTTCCTTGGTGCAGAATTCCCTTTACTCCTTGGATGCCAGCCCCCAAAAAAGCTTTTTGTTGCTCTGCCATGGCCTAACAATGTGAGTCTCCGGCAATTTCATTCTTGGGAAGATTGTGACTCTGACAACTCTGTAATGAGAGATGCCTCTGCCTTTGATCCCCTACAAATAATGATGACAAGTGCGGTGTATTAAGGTGGTGCCAGCTGCTGGAAGAGAAACCTCCAGCTCTCAGCCCCTTAACACAGTCAAAATATATTTCTCATTCACAATAGTCCTGCTCATTAGCAGGCAGTTGAACCGTGATGATTTGGATACCTGCAATCCTTCCATCTTGGGGTTCCATCGTCTTCTGTTCTTAGCTTCCAAGACCACATAGGGAAGGGGACAGGACATGGAGCATCATGTGTGGGATGCTTTTGATGGGCCAAACTTGGAAACGGCATGTGTCCCTTATCACATTTCATTGGATAGAAATTATATGGTGGCTGCACCTGCTTGCCTGTAAGGACAGCTAGGAAAATATTGTCTAGTTGGGTGTCTAGGAAGAAGAAATAATGCCATATAATGTGTTCTTTATAGACACAGAGACACAGTTTTCTAATTAGAGACCAGGATAAATCATAGACACTTCAGCTTTTACCAAGAAAACCTAAATTTAGATCTGGAATTCTCAATCAAGCAGATTGCTCTCTCATGATCGCATGACAAAGGTTAAAGTTCGTCACCTGCTGGAAAGCAGCACAAGAGGCAATCTGAACTATTTTGAAAGTCAGGCTTCCAGGAAACAGACCTTGGTTGAAAGATGCAACAGGATCTCCCTATCTCATAACAGTGATCCTGAAAAGTAATTCTCCCCAACTTGGATCAAATGTGTAGTTTTCAGTTAATCAGTATTCCGTCAGAGCCTTTTTTATACAGTGGATGCTTTTAGCTTACTGCCTCACTCTCTTTGAATGATCTCATTGCCTTCTGGGACCCACGCAAATTGTAATATATTGTGGTAAGTTTTTTATTTTTTTATTTTTTATTATATTATGTTAGTCACGATACAGTACATCCCTAGTTTTTGATGTAAAGTTCCATGATTCATTACTTGTGTATTACACCCAGTGCACCATGCAATACATGATTTCCTTAATACCCATCACCAACCTATCCCATTCTCCTACCCCTCTCCCCTCTGAAGCCCTCAGTTTGTTTCTCAGAGTCCATAGTCTCTCATGGGTCATTCCCCCTTCTGTTTACCCCCCCCTTTCTTCTTCCCTTTCTTCTCCTACCGATCTTCCTACTTCTTATGTTCCATAGATGAATGAAACCATATGATAATTGTCTTTCTCTGCTTGACTTATTTCGTTTAGCGTTACCGCCTCCAGTCCCGTCCATGTTGCTGCAACAGTTGTGAAATCGTTCTTTTTCATGGCTGAGTAATATTCCATTGTATATATGGACCACAACTTCTTAATCCAGTTATCTGTTGAAGGGCATCTTGGCTCCTTCCACGATTTAGCTATTGTGGCCAATGCTGCTATGAACATTGGGGTGCATATGGCTCTTCTCTTCACTATGTCTGTATCTTTGGGGTAAATACCCAGTAGTGCAATTGCTGGGTCATAGGGGAGCTCAATTTTTAACTTTTTTTTTAAGATTTTATTTATTTATTTGACAGAGATAGACAGCCAGCGAGAGAGGGAACACAAGCAGGGGGAGTGGGAGAGGAAGAAGATGGCTCCCAGAAGAGGAGCCTGATGTGGGGCTCGATCCCAGAATGTCAGGATCACGCCCTGAGCCGAAGGCAGGTGCTTAATGACTGAGCCACCCAAGCACCCCTCAATTTTAAACTTTTTAAGGGACCTCCACACTGTTTTCCAAAGTGGCTGTACCAACTTGCATTCCCACCAGCAGTGTAAGAGGGATCCCCTTTCTCCACATCCTCTCCAACATTTGTTGTTTCTTGCCTTGTCAATTTTTGCCATTCCAACTGGCGTAAGGTGGTATCTCAGTGTGGTTTTGATTTGAATTTCCTTGATGGCTAATGATTTTGAACATTTTTTCATATGTCTGTTAGCCATTTGTATGTCCTCATTGGGTAAGTGTCTGTTCATATCTTCTGCCCATTTTATGATTTGATTATTTGTTTCCCATGTATTGAGTTTGAGAAGTTCTTTGTAGATCTTGGATACCAGTCTTTTATCTGTAGTATCATTTGCAAATATCTTCTCCCATTCTGTGGGCTGCCTCATAGGTTTTTTTTGACTGTTTCTTTGGCTGTGCAGAAGCTTTTTATCTTGATGAAGTCCCACAAGTTCATTTTATCTTTTGTTTCTCTTTCCTTTGGAGATGTGTCATGAAAAAGGTTGCTGTGGCCGATGTCAGAGAGGTTGCAGCCTACGTTCTCCTCTATTATTTTGATGGATTCCTGTCTCACATCGAGGTCTTTCATCCATTTGGAGTTTATCTTTGTGTATGGTGTGAGAGTGGTCAAGTTCCATTCTTTTGCATGTAGCTGTCCAATTTTCCCAGCACCATTGATTGAAGAGACTGTCTTTTTTCCACCGGATGTTTTTTCCTGCTTTGTCAAAGATTAGTTGCCCAAAGAGCCGAGGGTCCATTTCTGGGTTCTCTATTCTGTTCCATTGGTCTATGTGTCTGTTTTTGTGCCAGTACCATGCTGTCTTTGTGATCACAGCTTTGTAGTATAGCTTGAATTCCGGCAACATGATGTCCCCAGCTTTGTTTTTCCTTTTTAACAGTTCCTTGGCGATTCGGGGCCTTTTCTGGTTCCACACAAATTTAAGGGCTGTTTATTCCAGCGCTTTGAAAAATGTCATTGGTATTTTGATAGGGATGGCATTGAAAGTGTAGATTGCTCTGGGTTGCATAGACATTTTAACTATGTTAAGTCTTCCGATCCATGAGCATGGAATATTTTTCCATCTTTTTGTGTCTCCTTCAATGTCTTTCAAAAGTGATCTGTAGTTTCTTGAATATAGATCCTTTACCTCTCTGATTAAGTTAATTCCGAGATAACGTATGATTTTTGGTGCTATTGTAAATGGAATCGATTCCCTGATTTCTCTTTCTTCAGTCTCATTGTTTGTGTATAGAAATGCAACTGATTTCTGAGCATTGATTTTGTATCCCACCATATTACTGAATTGCTCTATAAGTTCTAATTTGGGGGTGGATTCTTTTGGGTTTTCCATATAGAGTATCATGTCATCTGCGAAGAGAGACAGTTTGACTTCTTCTTTGCCAATTTGGATACCTTTTATCCCTTTTTGTTGTCTGATTGCTGTTGCAAGGACTTCTAGTACTATGTTGAATAATAATGGCGAGAGTGGGCATCCTTGTCATGTTCCTGATCTTAAGGGAAAGGCTTTCCGCTTTTCCCCATTGAGAATGATATTCGCTGTAGACTTTTCATAGATGGTCTTTATGAAATTGAGGAAGGTACCCTCTGTCTCTACACTCTGAAGGGTTTTAATCAGGAAAGGTTGTTGTATTTTGTCAAATGCTTTTTCTGCATCAGTTGAGAGGATCATATCGTTCTTGATTCTTTTCTTGTTGATATGATCTACCACACTGATAGATTTGTGAATGTTGAACCACCCTTGCATCCCAGGGATGAATCCCACTTGGTCTTGATGGATAATCCTTTTAATATACTTTTGGATCCTTTTGGCCAGGATCTTGTTGAGAATTTTGGCGTTCATATTCATCAGGGAAATTGGTTTGTAATTCTCCTTTTTGGTGGGGTCTTTGCCTGGTTTGGGGATCAAGGTAATATTGGCCTCATAGAATGAGTTTGGGAGTTTTCCTTCTGTTTCTATTTTATGGAACAGCTTCAGGAGCATAGGTATTATTTCTTCTTTGAATGTTTGGTAGAATTCCCTGGGGAATCCATCAGGTTCTGGACTCTTGTTTTTCGAGAGGTTTTTGATCACTGCTTCAATCTCTTCATAGTTAATCGGTCTGTTTAAAAAATCAATTTCTTCCTGTTTCAGTCTTGGTAGTTTATAGGTTTCCAGGAAGGCATCCATTTCTTCCAGGTTGTTTAATTTATTGGCATAAAGCTGTTGATAAAGTTTCTAATGATCCTTCCTATTTCATGGGAGTTGGTTGTGATCTCTCCCCTTTCCTTCATAATTTTATTAATTTGGGTCCTTTCTCTATTCTTTTGAATAAGTCTGACTAGTGGCTTATCGATCTTATTTATTCTTTCAACGAACCAGCTTCTAGTTCTGTTGATGTGCTCTAGTGTGCTCCTGGTTTCTAATTCATTGATCTCTGCTCTGATCTTGATCACCTCCCTTCTTGTGTGGGGGTTAGACCTGTTTTTCTGTTCCAGCTCCAGCTTCTTGAGGTGAGAATATAAAAACTGCATTTTAGATTTTTCTGTTCTTTTGAGTGAGGCTTGGATGGCTATGTATTTTCCCCTTAGGACTGCCTTTGCAGTGTCCCGTAGGTTTTGGACCGATGTGTTTTCATTCTTGTTGGTCTCCAGAAATTGTTTAATCTCCTTCTTAATTACCTGGTTCACCCAATCATTCATGAGCAGGATGGTTCTTAGTTTCCACGTGTTTGAGTTTCTTCCAAATTTTTCCTTGTGATTGAGTTCCAGTTTCAAAGTATTGTGGTCTGAGAATATGCAGGAAATAATCTCAGTCTTTTGGTATCGGTTGAGACCTGTTTTGTGACCCAGTATATGGTCTATTCTGGAGAAAGTTCCATGTGCACTCAAAAAGAATGAGTATTCTGTTGTTCTGGGGTGTAGTGTTCTATATATATCTATGAGGTCCATCTGGTCCAGCTTGTCATTCAAAGCTTTTGTTTCTTTGTTGATTTTCTGCTTAGGTGATCTGTGTATTGCTGAGAGCGGAGTGTTGAGGTCCCCTACTATTAACGTATTATTATCTATATGTCTCTTTATTCTGGTTAAGAGTTGGCTCGTGTATCTAACTGCTCCCCTGTTGGGGGCATAGATATTTATAATTGTCATATCCATTTGTTGGATACATCCTTTAAGAATAATATAGTGTCCTTCTATATCTCTAAGTACAGTCTTTAGTTTAAAATCTAATCTGTCTGAGAATTGCTACCCCAGCTTTCTTTTGAGGTCCATTGGCATGCAAAATGATTTTCCATCCCTTCACTTTCAGTCTGGATGTATATTTAGGTTCAAAATGAGTGTCTTGTAGATGGCAAATGGATGGATCATGTCTTTTTATCCAATCTCAACCCTGTGGCATTTTATGGGAGCATTCGGGCCATTCACATTGAGAGTGATTTTTGAGAGAGATGATTTTAATGATGTCATGATGCCTGTGAAGTCTTTGTTTCTATAGATTGTAAATTTCTGTTCTGTATTACTCTTGGGGCCTTTTAACTTTTATAGAACCCTTCTTAATATCTCCTGTAGTGCTGGTTTGGTGGTTACAAATTCCTTCAGTTTCTGCTGATCTTGGAAGGTACTTATTCCTCCATCAATTCTGAATGACAGCCTTGCTGGATGAAAGATCCTTGGCTGCATGTTCTTCTCAGCTAGAGCTTTGAAATACCCTGCCTGGCAACCCTTCCTAGCCTGCGAGGTCTGTGTAGACAGGTCTGACGTTATTCTGATATTTTTCCCTCTCTACGTGAGGATTTTCTTCCCCCTGGCCACTTTCAATACTGTATCCTTGGATCTAATATTTGTGAAATGCACTATGACTTAAAGTGGTTTAGGTCTGGTCTCATTGACCTTGGGAGGGGTCCTCTCTGCCTCTTGGACACGAATGCTTATTTCCTTTGCCAGATTAGGGAAGTTCTCAGCTACAATTTGTTCAACTATCTCTTCTAGACCTCTCTCTTTCTCCATTTCCTCAGGGATGCTGATGATTCTGACATTGGAACGTTTCACTGAGTCAGTAATCTCTCACAATCTACTTTCTTGAGATTGGATTTCTTTTTTTGAGCCAAGTTTCTGTTTTAGCTTTCTCTTCTACCATCCCATCCTCTAATTCACTAATTTGTTCTTCTGCCTCATTTACCCTAGCCATCAGAGCGTCTAGTTTAGACTGCATTTGATTCCTAGCATTTTTAATTTCTGCCAGATTTGCTCTCATTTCCGCCATTAGAGATTCTATATTCTCGTTAATATTTTCGTTAATATTTTTTTTCAAGCCTACACATCATCTTGACCATTGTTACTCTGAACTCCATTTCTGACAATTTGGTTATATCCATATCCATCAGTTCTGTGGCAGAGGCCACAGACTCTGTAGCTTTTCTTTGTTGGGGGGGGGGGATTTCTCCTCCTCCTCATTCTGAGGAGGAGAGGTTGTGGGGTTGCCCAGAGCCCAAATTATTGACCAGGACCCACAAGTGTGCACTTGTTTTATAGGGACCTTAGGGATGTGGGCTTCTTGATTTTTCAGCCTACCCTTTGGGGGAGGGGCCTGCTGCGCTGATACTCAGGCTACCCTGTATGGGTAGAGTGTCCCTGTCCCCTGTGAGGGGGGATGGGGATGGGCAAAATGTGAGCTGGTATTTCCTGGCTTTTGTTCTCTGGCGGCTTTCCCTGGTGGTTTTCTATGCCTCTTCTGAGAGAGCAACAGTGGGCGTATCCTAGCCTCTGTCTCAGAACAGAGAGATCGCAGTCGCCTCTCCACTGAGCTCTCTTGGCCTCTTTAACTCTGTTTCTGTCGGTGCTGCGAAAAACCCTGCAGCGTCCCGGGTTGTGCGCCCCATAGCCGGTGTTCCAGCCCTCACTTCCAGGGCTGGCACGTCTCTGTCCTTTGTGCTTCTAACGCCGCCAGCGGCTCCCGGTTTCTGCGCACACTCCCGAGCTCTCTGTTTCAGTGTGGTTCACGCGCACTCCTGAGCTCCAGGTTTTAGGCCAGTTCCAGTGAGTGCTCTGGAGCTCCGGTTTTTAGTTTGCGTGCGTGCGCTCCCCGAGCTCCTGGTTTTAGTCTGGTTCCAGTGAGTGCTCCGGAGCTCTGGTTTTCAGTCTAGTGGCATGCGCGTTCCGGGGCTCACGGTCTCAGTCTGTTTTCTCGCGGGTGTTGGTCCGCGAGTCCACCTGCTCCCCGCTGCAGGTGGCTACCAGCTTCCCGGCATCGAGCGTGGCAGCTCCCTCCCCCTCTCGTTTATCTTCTGATATCCATGTGCGGATTCACACCTCCCCGCTTCGTACCTCAATACTCAGCGCTGGAGATGTTTGTTTGTAGAGATCCACATGTATCTTCCTGCGTCTCAGGCTGATTCCAGGGGGTTTTCATGATGGTCTGGTAGATATCCATCTCGACTCAGGGGACCTGCTGAGAAAGGGGACCCCTACTCCTCCACCATCTTTTCCCCCTCCCTGTGGTAAGTTTTTAAATTGACTATTATCAATTTGTATTTTCTTAGTTTTGTAAACATGGTTCTTTAGTTCTGTGCATCACGTGTATGGAAAAAAATCAACACAGCATATGTTAGGCAAAAAAGAAACCACCGGTAGGTTTTTTAAAGGCCCTAAAATAAATACAAATGCATTTTAAAGTTAGAAGATGTTAAATGAGGGGAAATTGCTTTATAGGCCATTGGCCAGGGCTTTCCAATTTGATTAATACCTCACATTATTATTGTAGAACAGTCATTACATGGAGACCTGATATAATGGAATTTCACTTTCTAGAAGAATGACCATGTAATTCCTGTGTTCAACACAAAGTTTTATGAAACCAGGATCATTGTGTAATGCCTGATGTCAAAGCTTCTCTTTGCATTTTTGCTTTTAGCGTTTGGAATTTGTTTTGCCTTCTCAGTACTAAGATCGAAATGATTCTTCTTTGACATAAAATGAAGTCAATGTAAAAGACACAGGAGTTGAAGTACTTTTTAACAAAACACAACAAATTAAAATTTTAGATAAACTGATTGCAAGTTCCCCAACTTAGTTTAGATAAACTGATTGCAAGTTTCTAAACTCTGATGAAAACATAACTAGGAGGAAATGGTATATAGAGAGAATATGAATAAATGTATATATACATGTAGACACACCCACATGTATATATGCATTAATGTGTATGTGTGTAATATATATATATATATGTGTGTGTGTGAATATATGTATGTGTGTGTGTGTGTGTGTATATATATATATATATGTATATATATATATGAATGAATGAAGAGGGAGAACACTTAAGACTAGTCATGGCTTCTGTTTTTCTTCCAAAATGCCTGGAAAAAAGTGGCTATTTCTTCAGAAACTGGCGCCAAGAAAGCAGGGGACGTAGTGACCCTAACCATTGTCCTTACTGAGAATATTTGCTTAGAGCAAGCAAGACGTTTCAGAATATCCTCTCCTCAAAAATAACCTAAGCCCTTTGTTTGGAAGATCTAGGGTACAGGCTACTTAATCACACCTTCTCTGATTCAAGCGAATCTCTGATTTTAGACTTCCTAAATCATGTGATCTGTAAGAATTTTGATATGTTGAGTCCATTCTTTTAAGATGGCACATATCTCTATGGGAAAGCCCCAGTTGGGAGGGAGGAAAACACCGTAAAAAGGGAGGATAAAAGGAGAGAGTCAAAGCACAGAATATCTGAAAATTATTTTACTACCTCTTCTGATAGTTACATTTCCTGTAGGTTGGGAAGACAGGGGTAGCTGTCAAGCTGGATTTGTTTTTAACTAACGGCCAAGAGATGGTTGCTGATATGTGGGGAATGGGGAATTTGAGGGAACTGGATTGAACATGGTATCTGGAAAATTATCAGCATGGTTAGATAAGGAAAGGTGATTTCCAAAAAGCAAAGAAAAAACACATGTAACTAAAAAAATTTGAAGAGAGAATATTGGCAGAGGGGTTGGCAAACACTGGAAAATGATTTTCCAATTTCATGATCATGAATAATTCCTTCAGGGAGGAAAAAGGGGACATTTTCAGATGCTAATGTAGATACCTTTAAATTTTGTCTGAGTGTACTTTTAAAAATTGGGTTCAGTAATACATTTTCATTCTGGAACAATCCCAAGCTTTCAGAGATTTCGTGAGCTTAGTACATAGAACCTTCTCTCTGGAACCCATTGGGAGTACATTGCCAAAGTGATGCTCCATACTTCCTAAACTCTTAAATGTGTATTTTCTAAAAACAAGGACATTCTACGTATCTCCTGTACAACCATCAAAATGATGAAATTAACACTCCTAGCACTGAGAGGTTAATAAATCTAACCCTCAAAACCCATTCAAGTTTCACCAGTTGTCCCAGCAATATCTTTATATTCAAAAGATCCAGTTGAGAAACATAGAGTACATGTAATGGTCTCATGTCTCTCTTTAGCCTAATGAGCTCAGATTGAAAAGGACATTTTCTAAAAGGTAAAAGAAAATACATGACCATGGACAAATTCATAAGAGTGATTTACTCTCAAAAGGATTGCGTCAGTGAAAATACAATCCAGATATGCAAGTACCAAAATGATTTTCAAAAACACTTTACTTTTAGAGCAGTTTTATGTTTACAGAAAATTGAGAGGAAGACACAGTGATTTCTTATAAACACCCTGTCCCCACATAGGCATATCCTCTGCCATTATTGACTTCTTAATCAGCAGGGTGATACATATTTTTACCAAGAATGAACCTACACTGACACATTATAACTATCTTGAGTCCATAGTTTACCTAAGAGTTCACTTTGGTGTTCAATATTCAGTGGATTTTGGCAAACATATAATGACCTGTATCCATCATTATAGTATACAGAGTATTTTCATTGCCCTCAAAAACCTTCGTGTTCTGCTTAGTCATCTCTTTCCCACCACCCACTGACTTTTTTATAGTTTTGCCTTTTCTAGAATGCTTTGTAGTTGGAATCATGCAGTATATAGCCTTCTCACATGGCTTCTTTCAATTACTAAATATGCATTTAATATTCCTTCATGTCTTTTAATAACTTGATAGCTCATTTATTTTTAGCACTGAATAATATTCCATTGTCTGGATGTACCACACTTTATCTGTTCACCTACTGAAAGACGTCTTGATTGCTTGAAAGTTTTGGCAATTACAAATAAAGCTGCTGTAAACATTTGGGTGCAGGTTTCTATGTGGACATAAATTTTCAGCTCCTTTGGGTAAATACCTAAAAGCTCTTTTGCTGGGTTGTATAAGAATATGTTTAGGTTTGTAAGAATTGTCTTCCAGATTGGCTGTACCATTTTGCTTTCCCACCAGCAATGTATGACAGTTCCTATTGCTCTCCATCCTTGCCAGCATTTGATGGTGGGGGTGTTCCAGATTTTGCCATTCTAATAGGTTTGTAGTGCTATCTCTTTGTTGTTTTATTTTGTGTTTTCCTTAGAGTCCTTTATGAGATGTGTCCTTGTAAAATATTTTCTTCCGGTCTGTGGCTTGTCTTCTCCTTCTCTAATTACTGTTTTTCACAGAGCACAAATTTTTAATATTAATGAAGTCTATGCTTCTCAGTTATTTCTTTCATTGGTTGTGCCTTTGGTGTTAAATCTAAAAACTCAGGGCCATACTCAACATAATCCAGGTTTCTTTCTCATCTTTTAGGAATTTTATAGTTTTACATTTTATATTTAAGTCTACAATACATTTTGAATTTTTGTGAAGATGGTAAGGTCTGGTCTAGGTTGATGTTTTTGCGTGTGGATATCCAGTTGTTCCACCACCATTTGATGAAGAGAATATCTTTGCTCCATTGTATTGCCTCTTGTCAAAGATCAGTTGATTATATTTATGTGGCTTTTTTGCAGACTCCTTATTCTGTCCCATTGTCTACAAAATATTTTTAGTTATCTTCTATGCAACATGAAACAGAGAAGGACTTGGGAAGATGATGTAATGATAATCCATGATATGAAGAAAAAAGAGCTACATATCATTGCAAGTTAGGGTAACATAAACTCCACTAAGGGCAAACTGAAACCTCAGATATAAGAGAAGATAATTGAAGAGTATTTCCCGATTCCAGATGAATTCAACTTTGTCCAGATGAATTACCTCTGGGAAACTGTCAAAATCTTCATATGCATGTGTACCATTACTGTTTGCATATTTTAAAGAATTATGGAAAATAGTAGAAAAGCCAAATAAAAGTCTTCATGCTTTTTTTAGGGGGGCTGGATGTTTTAATTTTTTATTCAATTATAATTGACATACAGTATTCTATTAGTTGGAGATGTAGCATCATATTGATTTGGTATTTTTATATGTTATGAAATGATTCCCATGATAAGGCAAGTTACCATCTGTTACCATGCAAAGTTATTCAAATACTGCTGACTATATTCCCTATGCTGTATGTTACATCCCCATGACTGACTTAGTTTGTAACCGGAAGCCCGTACCTCTTAATTTCATTCACCTATTTTGCCAGCCCCCCAGCCCTTCCCCTCTCTGGTAGCCAGTAGCTTGTTTCCTGCATCTTTGAGTCAGTTTCTCTTTTGTTTTGTTTATTCATTTGTGTTGTTTTTTTGGACTCCACATATAAGTAAAATCATATGGTATTTGTCTTTTTAATTGTTTTATTGAACTAATACCTCTCGATTCATTCATACTGTAACCAATGGCAAGATTTCATTATTTTGTGGTTGAGTAATATTCTATTATATATATATATATACACATATATATATAAATTTATATAAATATATACAAATCTGTATATATATATAACGTATATACATATCTGTGTATATATATAATGTATATATATAATGTGTATATATAATGTGTGTGTGTATATATATATATACACACACACACACACACACACACATACATACATATACATACACACCACATCTTTTTTCAGTTCTCTGTTGATTAATACTTGGGTTGCTTCCATATCTTGGCTATTGTAAATAATGCAGTGAATTAAGGGGTGTATATACTTGTTCAAATGAGTGTGGGATTTTTGGGGGAGGGGTGTAAATTGTAATTGCTGGATCGTATGGTGTTTCTATTTTTAACTTTTGAAGAACCTCCATACTATTTTCAGTAGTGACACCAATTTACAGTCCCACCATCAGTGCACAAGGGTTCCCTTTTCTCCATATCCTCACAGACACTTTTTTTTCCCCTCTTTTTGATAATAGCCAATCCGATTGGTGCGGTTTTGATGTGTATTTCCCTCATGATTGTGATGTTGAGCATCATCCCGTGTGCCTATTGGCCATCTGTATGTTTTCTTGGGAAAAATTTCTCTTAAAGTCTAGTCTTACTCTTTGATTGTTTTTGATAGTAAGTTGTATAAGTTCTTTATATATTTTGGATATTAACCCCTTACTGAATGTATGTTGTGCAAGTATCTTCTCCCATTCAATAGGTTGCCTTTTTGTTTTGTTGATGGTTTTCTTTGCTATGCAAAAGCTTGTTAGTTTGTTGTAATCTCATTTGTTTGTTTTAGCTTTTGTTGCACTTGACTGAGGGGGCTTGTCCAAAAAACTATTTCCAAGACCAGTGTGAAAAAGCTTACTGCCTATGTTTTCTCCTAGGGGTTTTATGGTTTCAGTTTTACATTTAAGTCTTTAATCCATTTTGAATTTATTTTTGTGTATAGTGTAAGGTAGTGATCCAGTTTCATTCTTTGGCAGATAGCTGTCCAGTTTTGTCAGTGCCATTTACTGAAGAGACTGTCTTACCTATTGAATGTTGTTGCTTCCCTTGTTGTTAATTAATTGACCATATATGTGTGGGTTTATTTCTGGGCTCTCTATTCCATTGACCGCTTGTCTGTTTTCGTGTCAGTATCATACTGTTGTGATTATTATAGCTTTGTAGTGCAGTTTAAAATCAGGGACCATGATACTTTTAGTTTTGTTCTTCTTTGTTAAGATTGCTTTGGCTATTAAGGGTCTTTTGCAATTCCATACAAATATTAGGATTCACTGCTCCAGTTTTGTGAAAAATGCCATTGGTGTTTTGATGTGGACTGCATTGAATCTGCAGATGGCTTTGGGTAGGATGAACATTTTAGCAGTATTCTTGCAGTCCATGACTGTGGTTTATCATTTCCATTTATTTGCATCGTCTTCAGTTTCTTTCATCAGTGTCTTATAGTTTACAGACCACAGGACTTTTACGTCTTTGGTTAAATGTATTCCTGGTATTTTATTCTTTTGATGCAGTCATAAATGGGATTATTTTCTTAATTTTTCTTTCTGACATCTTGTTATTGGTATATAGAAACATGGCTGATTTCTGTGTACTTTTTATTCTGTGACTTTACTGAACTCATTTATTCTGATAGTTTCTTGGTGGTGTTTTTAGGGTTTTCCATAGAAAGTAACACATCATCTGCAAATAGTGACTGTTTTACTTCTCATTCCAATTTGAATTATTTTATTTCTTTTACTTGACTAATTGCTGTGGATAGGACTTTGAATACTATGTTAAATAAAAGTGGTGAGAGTGTGCATCCCTGTCTTATTTCTGATAATAGAAGAAGAAAAGCTTTCAGCTTTTTACCATTGAGTATGATGTTGGATGTGGGCTTGTTATATATGGTCTTGATTATGTTGAGGTATGTTCCTTTTATATCCACTTTGTGGAAGGTTTTTATCATAAATGGATGTTGAATTTTGTCAAATGTGTTTTCTGCATCTACTGAAGTGATCATATAATCTTTATCCTTCATTTTGTTAATGTGGTATGTCACGTTGATTGATTTGTGGATATTGACCATCCTTGCAATCCTGGAACAAATCCCAGTTGATTATGATGTATGATCCTTTTAATGGATTGTTGAATTCAGTTTGCTAATATTTTGTTGAGGACTTTTGCATGTATGTTCATCAGGGAAAATGGCCTGTAGTTCTCTCTTTTTGTAGTGTCTTTATCTGGTTTTGGTATCAGGGTGATGCTGGCCTTGTAAAAGGATTTTGGAAGTGTTTCTTCTTTTCAATTTTTTGGGAATAATTTGAGAAGGGTAGGTATTCTTCTTTAAATGTTGGTTAGAATTCACCTGTGAAGCCATCTGGTACTGGACTTCTGGTTTTCTGAGAGTTTTTTTTATTACTAATTCAGCCTCATTGCTTGTAATCTGTCTATTCAGATTATGCATTTCTTTGAGATTCAGTCTTGTAAGTTTGTGTGTTTCTAGATATTTATCCATCTCTTACAGTTTTTGCAATTTCTTGCCATCTGTTGTTCCTGGTGGTATTCTCTGATCCTTTGTATTTCTGTGATGTCAGTTGTAACTTCTTTTT
This sequence comes from Ursus americanus, assembly GCF_024610735.1. Taxonomy (NCBI): domain Eukaryota; kingdom Metazoa; phylum Chordata; class Mammalia; order Carnivora; family Ursidae; genus Ursus; species Ursus americanus. The sequence continues at coordinate 104,177,150 of NC_142164.1, forward strand.
CATTTATGATTTTATTTGGCCCTCTCTCCTTTTTACTTGATAAGTCTTGCTAGAGGTTTATTGATTTTTATCTTTTCAGAGGATCAGTTTTTAGTTTCATTGATCTTTTATATTTTTTAGTTTCTATTGATTTCCACTCTGATCTTTAGTATTCCTTCTACCATCTTCAGGCTTTTCCCCTTCTTTTTCTAGTCATTTTAGGTGTATAAAATTAGATTGTTTATTGGGGATTTTTCGTGTTCCTTGAGATAGGCCTGTTTTGCTCTGAACTTCCCTCGTCGAACTGCTGTTGCTACATCCCATAGATTTTGGAAAGTTGTGTTTCCATTTTCATTTATCTCAAGGTATTTTTGATTTCCTCTTTCATCACTGGGCCATTCATTGTTCAGTCTTCACCTGTTGGACTTTTTTTCTTTTTTTTTAGTTTTCATCTTGTAATTTTTTTTTAAAGATTTTATTTATTTATTTGACAGAGAGACAGCCAGCGAGAGAGGGAACACAGGCAGGGGGAGTGGGAGAGGATGAAGCAGGCTCCTAGCGGAGGAGCCTGATGCGGGGCTTGATCCCAGAACGCCCGGATCACGCCCTGAGCCGAAGGCAGACGCTTAATGACTGCGCCACCCAGGCGCCCCTCATCTTGTAATTTAAGTTTCATACTGTTGTGGTCAGAAAAGTTGCTTGATACAATTTCAATCTTCCTTAATTTATTGAGACTTGTTTTGTGGCTTAACATGCCACCTGTCGTGGAAAATGTTCTATGTGTACTTGAAAAGAATGTGTATTCTGCAGTGTGGGGGTGAAATATTCTGCATGTATCTATTGAGTCCCTCTGGTCTAATGTGTCTTTTAAAGCCAATGTTTCCTGATTTTCTGTATGGATGATCTATCCAGTATGTAAGTCGGTGAAAGCCTCAATTCTTGAATCAGTGTTTACCTGAAGGAGGTTTCTGGTGGAATGTTTCAGGGCTTTGTCCACATAACTCAACTGTTTAACATGCTTGTCAAGTGTTTGTTGTACAATATACTGATTAAACTATTGTTGATTCTAGGATAAAAGATACAGTAGTTGACAAAACAAAGACCTAAAAACTATTTTGACCAGACAGAATGATGGGTCAAAATGAAGAAAATATATAAAAGGTGGAGTCAATGTATTTTTTTTAAAGTAAAGTGCAAAGGTTACTGACACACAAGTGGTGAAAACTGAAATGATCTCTACATGGTAATGGATCAGATTTGGAGACATCAGTGTGAACTCACATTTAGATTAATATGGATACAGAGATATGCATTTGAAATATCTGTAGATAAGTATACATACACATGTTATTATACACACAAAGTAGTTGACTTTTCTATTAGCTGAGCTGGCCTAGAAACTTTAATACCCTGATAGAAATGAGCATGTGTAGTGCCCAACTCTTGATTCTTTAAAATACCATTTTCCAGTAAAAGGAGCTCTGGCTTTTTGGGAAAGTAGCTGATTTTAGGGCTGGGACATGGAATATAAAGATGAGCCTGGAATATCTTATAGTACCAGAAAGTAGGAAAGTGCTAGAAAAACACCTCCCAAAAAGCACAAATGAGAACAACAGCAGCAGCAACAGTGATGGAGGATATGTCGAAAGGACACAGCAACTACCTGAAAGAGCTCCCAATAGCCAAACAATTTGAGCAACAAAATAAAAAAAACATAATGTTGGATTATAACCCAAAGTATATAATAAATATCCATGAGTCCAAACTCATAGAAATAAGTGGTTGAATGAATCAATGAAGAAGGAGAGACAAATTTCATAAATAAGAATTTCAAATTTTTGTGAATATATTACTCTGTCAAGGAGATGGAGTTTATTTTTTTTATAATCATATTTTTTATTTATTATTTTTTTATTATGTTAGTCACCATACAGTACATCCCTGGTTTCTGATGTAAAGTTCGATGATTCATTAGTTGTGTATAACACCCAGTGCACAATGCAATACGTGCCCTCCTTACTATCCATCACCGGTCTATCCCATTCCCCCACCCCCCCTCCCCTCTGAGGCCCTCAGTTTGTTTCTCATAGTCCATAGTCTCTCATGCTTCATTCCCCCTTCTGATTACCCCCCCCCTTTCTTTATCCCTTTCTTCTCCTACCGATCTTCCTAGTTCTTATGTTCCATAGATGAGAGAAACCATATGATAATTGTCTTTCTCTGCTTGACTTATTTCACTTAGCATTATCTCCTCCAGTGCTGTCCATGTTGCAGCAAATGTTGAGAACTCGTTCTTTCTGATAGCTGAGTAATATTCCATTGTATATATGGACCACATCTTCTTAATCCAGTCATCTGTTGAAGGGCATCTCGGCTCCTTCCACGATTTAGCTACTGTGGACAATGCTGCTATGAACATTGGGGTGCATATGGCCCTTCTCTTCACTACGTCTGTATCTTTGGGGTAAATACCCAGTAGTGCAATTGCTGGATCATAGGGTGGCTCAATTTTTAACTTTTTAAGGGACCTCCCCACTGTTTTCCAGAGTGGCTGTACCAACTTGCATTCCCACCAACAATGTAGGAGGGATCCCCTTTCTCCACATCCTCTCCAACAATTGTTGTTTCTTGCCTTGTCTATTTTTGCCATTCTAACTGGCGTAAGGTGGTATCTCAGTGTGGTTTTGATTTGAATTTCCCTGATGGCTAATGATTTTGAACATTTTTTCATGTGTCAACCATTTGTATGTCTTCATTGGAAAAGTGTTCATATCTTCTGCCCATTTTATGATTTGTTTGTTTCTTGTGTATTGAGTTTGAGAAGTTCTTTGTAGGTCTTGGATACCAGACGGAGTTTAAATCTCCGCCCCTTAAGTGTGGTTTGTACATTATGACTACTTTCCAAAGAGGACTGTATGGAAAGTGGGGAAAAGATCAACTTTATAGTGGAGGATCCTGACAAACACTACCTCAGCCAGTTAATCAAGGTTAACATCCCAGGTGATAAGTCATATTGGAAACATGTACTCTTGATACCCTAGGGTGAGAATAGCACTTCACCTCTGTGGTCCTCCTCCCCAAAACTCATTACTCAGGTTTAATCATGAGTAGAACATCAGATAAGTAAAACATCAGATTTTCAATTGAGGGAATCATACAAAAGATCTGAATAGTATTCTTGAAAACTATCAAAATGATTAAAAAAAAAAAGAAATTCTGTGCAACTGTCACAGCCTAGAAAGGCCTACAGAGACACGACAACTAAATGTAAATTACTCTCCTGGATGGAATTATGGAACAGAACAAAGGATAGTAAGGAAAAACTAAAGAACTCTGAATAAAGTATGAACCTTAATTAAAACTTATGTATCAATATTGTTTCATTAGTTGTAATAAAAGTACACTGCGAATATAAGTTGTTAATTGAGGAAACTGGGTTTGGGGTATATGAGATCTCTCTTTACTATTTTTGCAACTTGAAATCTGGAACCATTTTAAAATAAGTAAGTTTAAATAATACTCTAACTGTGGGGCATCTGGGTGGCTCATTTGGTTTTGCATCCGACTCCTGATTTTGGCTCAGGTCATGATCTCAGGGTCCTGAGATTGAGCCCCATCTGGGGCTCTGTGCTGAGCTTGGAGCCTTCTTAAAATTCTCTCTCTTCCTCTGGCCTCCCTCCTTCACTCATGCATGTGCATGCTCTTTCTCTAAAAAAATGATAAGTAAAGCAGTAAAACTCTAATTGAGATTAATTAAAAAAAACCACCTGTGTACTTGGGATAACACCCTGTCAAAATGCTCATCGTTCTCACTGGTCTATTGTAGAAGTCTTCCTCTTCCCACTCTTGTCTCCTTTCCAAGGAGTAGCCAGAGAAATTTTTTTTGTCTAAATATAAATCAGAAATCACATTATTTGGGGCAAAACCCTACAGTGGTTTTCCGTAATAACTGGGATAAAATTGAAGTTAGTAGTAGGGATATACAGAACCTTACAGGATCTGGTTGCTCATTTCATACCACTCATCTCCTACCATCCTTCCCCTAAGCCTCTCTTTGCTGGCTACACTGGCCTCTTGTTTTTCAAATATTTCAGTTTTTCGTCATCACGGTTTTGTTGCCTATGAAGCGCTTCCTCAGATTTTTGCATGGCTTGTTACTTTATATATGTCACATATTTGTTTACATACCATTCCTGGGAGAGGTTTTCCCTGACACCTTGATTTATCCTGCCCTCTTTCTCATCCCCACCCCCTTTTATTTTTGAAGTAAACGCTGTGCCCAACGTGGGACTTGAACTCACAACCTTGAGATCAAGAGTTACATGCTCTACTGAAAGAGCCAGCCAGGCACCCCATTTTTCATCCCTTTTTAACTCTTTACCTTACTTTATTTCTTGGTAGTGCTTATTACTGATCATTATAATATTTTGATAGTGTTTATTACTGATGATTATATTTATACTTATTTGTTCATTGTCCCCTTTTCTCCATTAATACAGTTTTCTTTTAAAATAGTATCAACCCTTCAAAAAACTTGTACGTTCACAATGGCAGGTCTTTGGCTTGTCTCCTTTATTCTACACCCCCACTGTCTACAGCAGTCTGGCTGATAAGTTAGTGAATGAATAGATGAAAAATCTTATTTTAATTAAGTGCAAGTTCTATGTGAGACAGTGGTGAGGTTGTCAGACATACTAACACACACTTAAATTCCATTAATACAAAAAGAATTCCTTAAAAAGAGAAAGAGAACAGACCCATTTTGCCATTGTCTTACCAACCTATTTCTGGAGGTATTTGTTCAATCCTGATTATCACATTTTTAGATGGTCATGTACAAATTGAATTTGTCCAAATGAGTGCGATCAATTATAATGTGTTTAGAAACCATCAATTGAAGATTAAGAGAATTGGGCATACTTGTCCTGAAGACCTGGAGATATTGATATACTGTAGGTATCTTGAAATGTTGATTAAAATTCTTCAGTAACTTTGAAAACCTATTATGTGCCAGGTGCTGTGTTCAGTCCAAGAAATGAAATGAGTAAACACATGGAGAGAAAGATTGCTTGGATACACACCTTTTGCCTCCTAAGAGGGTTACTGACTCCAGCTGTTGGATGTTTTAGTTGAGAAGATTTTGATGGAAACAATTTTTTAATAATAAATGCACTGTTAATAGAATATTTTAAAGCTCATATGAGGTTCCCTGACACATTAGAAATGCCTAAGCAGTGACTGCCTGGTTATCTTTTCTGGATCTTAGAGGAAAAATTCTTCATTAAGAAAAAGAAAAACTGAACCAGTTGCCTCTATATTTCTAATCTAAACTGCTATATTCTAGGGGATTATAGGTTTCATGCATGTGATAACATAAGGTATAAAGTAGAGTAATCCTGAGATTTTCCTTAGAAAATGCCCCCATTTTTCCTACTGCCGGAGTTGAATGCTTAACCATTATTTTCTCTGTGTGGCCTTCTGACAGCCTCAGGTGCATGTAGTAGTTCAGCAGAGAAAAGATTTAGATGAACTATTGTTAAAATTCTTTATAAGGAAGCGGAGGAGGGCCAAGACTTGATTTATAATCTGGGCCCCTTGGCATAGAAATAATGAAAGAAAAAAAGAAAGGCCTTAAAAATACTCTGTTCCTGCTCTAATTAGAGCTACAATCTCCCCTTCAAATGGGAAAGATAACTGAAAAAGATAACGATTACTTAACTTCTGCATAAATGTCCCATCCCTTCAACCTCCACTCTTAAAAAAAGATGCCCCTTAGAAAATACTGTAATTTTTAAAAAACTATTTTACAGAGTTACTTTTAAAAGAATTTTTGAATGGTCAGGGAGGGAAATAGGGCACACAACTGAACAATCTCTATGGTTAGGGGAATATGAGAGTGGGAAGAGTGGTTTTGGTGCTGTTTGCCATTATGTCATTCAGGATCTCTGGGGAACAGGTGACATGTCCCCAAGAGTATCTGAAGAGTTTGGGAGGGTGGTGGGCATGGGTGTGTTTGAAATAAGTGGCTGTTTACAGAGAGGGGTGTCCAGGGTTCAGGGAAACAACAGGAGATGATTAAGTACTCAATGTTGCAAGGAGACCTTTGCCACCACTAGGCCTGAAGGGGAAAGGTGGGGAAGTTCACCCTGAAATGAACCCCATGGAAACCATAAAACAAATCCTAGCACCTTTGTAGACCGATGAAGGTTCTAGCCATTGTACTATGTCATCATTTCCTAGAGTGCTGTTCTTATTTGCATAGATAGAAGGGTCTGCCAGTCCTAAGTCCTTGTTTCAGCCCGTGAGAAGGGTAGAGACAAGGCAAATGGTTTGTATATAATGGAATGATCAGGATGTTTTCACATCATTTCTATTCAGTGTGTTGCTGTGAAATTATTCATTCATTTAGCACATATTTATTGAATGCCTATTGCATACCAGGATTTCTAGGTACTTGAAATATCAGGGAACAAAACAAAGATCCCTGTCTTTGTGGAGTGTGCATTTAGTGGAGGGACACAGACACTAAAGAATAATAAATTCATTACTTATAGACTGTGTAAGGAGGTGATAAATGCTATGGAAAGAATTAAAACTTGAACAGGGTAAGGAGTAGTGGGAATGCTGGGGGAAGAAGGGTTACAATTTTATATAAGGTTGTCAGACCTTGCTGAGATAATGACTTTTGAGCAGAACCTTGATAGAGGTGACAGAGTGTTAGCCATGTAGTTACCTGGGAGATGGGCAATCTAGGCAGAGGGAAGATCTATTGTACAGGACACAAGAGCATGCCCTCAGCACACTCAAGAAACAGGAAGGAGGTACATGTGACTGGAGTGCTATGAGTGCCGAGAAGGTTAGGACAGAGGTAAGAGGGGCCCAGATCAAATGGGGTTTTGTAGGGTGTGGCGAACATTTTGTCTCTTACTCTGAAATGGAAGACTTTACAAGTTTTGGTCAAGGGCTTGGATGATCTGACTTATTTTCAAAAAATTTTCTGGGCTACTCTATTGAGAATAGAGGAGAGGAGTCAAGAGTCGAAGCAGACAGTCTTGTTAGAGGCTACTGAAGCAATCCAGGTGACAGATGATGGTAGCTAGAACCATACCTCTTGGGGTCTCAAGCCCCTTTCAAAAGTCCACAGTGGCATTGCATTTCACTCAGAGTAAAAAGCAACATATGGAAGAATATGGTATGGAACTATAATAATGTCTAGTTAGTGGAATCAAAGTCCAAGTAGAATTATAATGTTGGAAAATAGTAACAAAGTTTTGGAGGAGTGTGTTTGGAGTTGGAGCATTTAGAGTCTTTGTACTGTACAGAGGGAAGGTAAAGAGATTGTAGTAATTATTTCACAGTGTGTATGTATATAAAATCATCACATTGTAACCAGAAACATAAATAATTTTTGTCAATATCTCAATAAAGCTAGAAAGTATTTTTAAAAAGATTAGATATGTGAAGATTTCATGTTTGCTCCACTTTTCAGAAGGACCACTGAATGAATAGACAGAGACCCTATTTTTTGAAAAAGTAGAAGGAAAAAAATAAATGAAGATAGAAAACCATGATAATTTTTCAGAAAAAAGGTAAAGACGGGACAGGGAGGAAATAGGAAAGCAGGAAGAATAGTAAGGACAATATAAAACTGTGAATTCCAAATGTGTGTCTATGTGTGTATCACATTTTATGTAAATGGACTAACCTTTCCAGTTAAAAGTCAGAATAAGACTGAATTTAAAAAAGGATCTGGCTAGATTATGAGAGTCCTATCTAACTGAAAAACAAAAAACAAAAAACCCTGAAACACATAATCTTGTAAGTAAAAGGATGGAAAAGCATAGACCATCCAACCACAAGGACACCTATAGCTTTATGAATATGGGCCAAACTAGATTTTAAGGTAAAAAGTACTACTAAATAGGAGTAAGTTCACGATATAGTAATAGAAGGATAAGCTTGACAGGAAAATAGAGCTTATTTTTACTTGTATGCTGGTAATAGCATAGCTTCAACTACACACAGCAATGTGTCAACAAATAACATTCTTTTAATAGTTTATCAATTCAGCAAAAAACATTCTCCTCCAAACTGAAGAATATATGTTTTTTAAAATCCAAAACCATATGTGCATTGGCCTCCTATTAGGCTCTTAAAAATGTATCACCAAATATCATGAATTGTTATCTCCTAGACCACACTCTCCTATCACAGTGCAATTAAGTGGCAAAATAAATTATTATATTAAAATCACCTTAAATTGCTTGTGCATCAAAAAGAAATATGGACATAAATAATACTAAATATATCAAAATTTGTGTCATGCAGCTAAAGCAGTGAGAGCAACACTTAACCTTAAGTGTGTATAGTAAATGAGAAAAACTGAAATTATTTAATCCTCTAACTTAAGATGTTAGTGGAAGAACAGACTAAGCTCACAGAATGAAGAAAATAAATATAAAAACAAAATTAAATAGAAAGATACAGTGGCCAAAAGCCATTTATTATGCTTTTGAAAAGACTAATAAAATTTGCAAACCTCTGGCAAGACTGATGAAGAAAGAGAAGAGGGTACAAATACGCAATAAATCAAAGATCTAAAACTGCAAATGCCAGCAAGTTCAAAAACTTAGTTGAAATGGACACATTGCTAGAAAAGTATTACCAAAAGTGGGTCAAGAAACACCTCAACGGTCCTAGAACTGCTTAATAAAAAGTTGAATCATTAAATGTAAAAACTCTTCCTGCCAAAAGACCCACAAGGCCCAGATGATTTCCACACACTGCAGGAACTGATAAATCTAATCTTTCACAGACCACCCCCCCACATTCCCCAACTCATTTTATGTGGCGGGTATAACTAGGCTCCCTGTATTAATAAGGACTATGTAAGGGAAAAATTGTAGGGCAGCCTCATTCATGAATATGGATATGAAAACCATAAGCAAGTTATTAACAAATGAAGCCAACAATGCATAATATTCATAATATGTCATGACTAAGTTGAGTTATTTTAGGAACACCAGGTTGTTTCAACATTAGAAACATCTAATAATGTAATTCACTACCGTATCACATAAAAGATAAAAAACATAGTCATCTAGGTACATGCAGAAGGTAGATTTAATAAAATTCAATTCATGATAAGAATCTCTGAGCAAAATAAGTATCAAAGGGAATTTCCCAACCCGATAAAGGGTGCTACAGAATATCCAGGGCTTGCTTAGTCATGATGTGTAGTCCAGACAAGATTGCCCGCTCGCATTTGAGGTAGCGGGGGTCCTAGGCAATCCATTTCAGGTAGTGGAGGCAAAATAAAATAGAAGGATTGTAACTGGACAAGCACAATTACCATTCTCAGATGGTTCGATTTCTACATAGAGCATAAAAGAACCTACAGACATACTTTGGAAATAAATCAGGCCATTTAGCAGGGTGACAACTGCATGTAAATATACTGCAGCAATCAGAAAATAAAATAATATGAAAGAAAAGATAGCAAGTTTGAAGTTTTCAAACTTGGTGAAGGAGCCCAGGTGGCTAGCCTCACCCCCACCCCCGCCCCAAGTTCAGTCCTTTAGAAATCACAGAAAAGGTAGCGAGCATGGATTAGAGTGACTAACATAAAATCTGCGGGCAACCCTTGGTGAGACTGAAGGCTGTTGGTTAGGTGGCAGTAGGCTGGAGCCAGGGTCAGCAGGTGCAGTAGTGGAATGACAGTTTGGAGAGAAAGATTTGGGGTGGACTTCATGTCTCTAACCTCCCTTGCCTAGAGAAGACTGTTGCTTGTCTCTTCTCCACCTGAGACATAAATCAGCAGTGATGGGTCAGGCTTGGTCCTTGTACAGAAGTATTATGGTAGCGTCATAGCACTGCTAGGGGATGAAGAACCAATGAAAATAATTGTAACTCTCCCAGCATCTCTCCGGGAACTTCTCCACTGCTCCCCGGCCAACCCACAGGACTGCAGCATTGCTCCTTCAAAGTGTTGGTAGGAGAATCCTCAAGCCTGGTGGAGAGGCAGCCCTGGAGGTAGGCAGAGGGAGTATGGGCAGTTGGGAGGCAATTAACTCACCTCTCCCTTGGAATCACTTTTTTTGATACATGTTGGAACTTTTAATTATAATTTGCCTGTCTTTGCATCTCTGTTATTGTCAATTCTATCACTATAGTGCCTTGTGCCTTATTTTTCCATTTTCTGTCTTAATTTTTAGTGTTAATTTAAAAATTCTTCAGTTTTAATTTTTCTGTTCTGTATTCCTGCTAACTCTCACCAGTGGTGATTGTTCGCTATTGTGTTTTATAATTTTGGATTGTAAACTAATAATTAGTGGACTTGGTCTCCCTGTGTCCCCCATGAGAGTCCTGTGATGGGTCATGGAAGCATTCCTCCAAAACAGTTTTAATAGTTTTTTGCCTTTGCTTTTGTTGGGAGTCCTGGGATATCAGCATCCCAGGACCAATGTTTACTGTTGATTTCTCACTTTGAAGATTTCTAGCCTGTATGGGCTGTAAAGACTTGAACTTAAACCTTCATGAGATTTGCAGAGCAGGAGGAACACCCTCCTTAATCTTCCGTACTGGTGGGCAGACTTTTTCTTGCAGATCCTTTACTGAAGGTGTAGTTCTTCCAAGTTCGTGGATTTCTGAGTCTCCTTTCCATCTTGTTCTTTTTAAAGCCTATTCATAAGGTCTTACTTGCTTTCTTTTTTTTTTTTCAAGGGCATTACGATTTAATCCCCTTAATTACTAGAGTTAACAACTACCACTACTTCCATTTGCTTCCATTTTAGATACACAGTAAATATTTATCAGATGATGAGTGAATTACAGTTGATACAGGGCAGCATGGGAAGCAAATGAAGATATTTTGGGAAAAATATGTCTCTTGGGTCTCTCAATCAAATGTTAAACGTTAGTTTCTCACTAAACATAAGATTTATCTTTGCAGTGCATTTCTTTTTGGGATGGAGGTGTCTTAAGACAGTATCTTCAGTTGTATACCCAGAGTTTGAGCACCACACAGGCATATTAAATAGAATACTCACTATGAGTTCACTAAGCAGAAAAATGGTTGGTTTTCTTGATAAATTCAGATAGCCTAAAGCTCTTCTCAAAGAGATAAAATTTTTGGAGTAATGAGAAAGTTACATATTTGAATTATTCCAAGTTGTAATTCAAATACAACCAACAACAATGAAAAAGTTAAATTCAGGCGGGGTGTGTGTATTTCCAGGTAATGCAGCCCAACTTTGACATACTACTTTGTATAAATACCTTAGAATTTTGAATGCCTGACTGATAAACATACAGTTAACAGTTATACAGTTTATAAAATTTAATATCAAATAATACAGGTGAAACTAATCTCGATCTAAGCAGTTCTTATTTGTAAAATTATATGCTTTATTAAATCATTAAAATTTGATTTAATTGCAAGTAACACTCACAGGCATATCACAGTCTTCATGATTTATAAGGCATTTCTGTCTCTAGGAAAGCAACCATGCTAAAATAATGTAACTCCAGCCTGTGGTGAGTCATAGATTAAATGATGCCTGGATTGCTACCAATATATAGATTTTCATCAAATTTATATCCTCCTTTCTGTTGATCTCTCAGATGAGTATGTATTAGGTCAGTAAGCAGGCTTTGTATGGCTACAGTTGTGATTCTGAATCCTATTGATAAAATCGGTCAGAATTGGTTGGAATTAACCAAACAGGGCTAGGGTAAGAACGTGACTATCTAACCACCATGGACACAGATACCTGGGTTTCATTAGTGTGCTATGGAAGTGATAAGGCTCTAGAAACCAGAAAGAATATTTAAGATGGCCTCTGGGGGGTGGGTGCAGATGGGGAGGTAGGGTTGGAGTGGGAGCAGGGAGTATGCCCATTGTCTGGGAATCACTTATTTAGTAGGTCAGTGGTATGATGACTTCAAGACTGTGTGTATTTGCGATGTCTGAATTGGAATGGCTTGTTGATTAAGTTATTTTAGCACTTGCAATTTCTTCATGGGCTTTGCTCATAGATCTCTGAAATAAGTGACATAAGATCTCTAAATTCGGCTGCTAGTCCTAATGGCAGCTGTTAACTTTCATCCTAAATGGGAAATAATTTTAGGGGGGAGTGGTTTGCTGAGAATTTTCAGTAAATCAACGTGAGCTTTACTCTATTATCCAGATGAAGCCACCACCTTTTGTGCTACCACTAAAAAAAAAATCTTAAAAAATGGCTGCCTTAATAATGGCTAGGGTTTTTTCCTCTGTGAACCGACAGTTTTATGTTGGATGTTGGTTGGTTGGTCGTTGGAGAAAGAGCGGTATGAGCATTTCCTGCCCTTTGCTGATAATGTGGACGTAAAAGCGAGCACAAGTGAGCCATCACCGTCACAGTAAGCATACCTATACCCTGTTAAAGAACTATTAGGGGCCACAAACTCAGAACCAAATAACCTGTGGCTAAGGATCCTGGGTCCATTTCTTTCCTTTTACTGAATCAAACCGCTGGTGCTCACAAGTGAAGGGGATAGATAATGTTTTAGAAGTAGTTAAGTCCTGCATTTCAGGGAAGGGGTCAAAAATTATCTAGCTTATTCAACCACTGGTGCCTAGAAACAGGATTTATTTAACCCATTTTATGTCACTGACCTAAGATAGTCAGAAAGTTTCATACCCGCCAGTATTTGTAACTTCTACAGATGATCTCGCATGTCATATTCATTCTCTAAAGAAGCGAATTAGAAATTCATAAGAATTAACTAGACAAATTAGAAGTAAAGGTAATAAAAAGTTCAGAAAAACCTAAGGTAGTTGTATAGAATAAGAACTAGAAGTCACTGTGATTCTTGTTTGCAAAAAGTTGCCTTTATAACCATGTATTTTTTGTAAAATTTCACACAAAGTAGACTTTTACCCTCATTAAAGTATACTATATTTTAAAAGAGACTTCAGACAAGTTCGGTATATTTTTAAAAATCTAGATGCTGACTCATTTTCTTTTAAGCCTTCAAACCTTTTAACTTCGAGAACATGCTGCTTAAAGGAAATTTCATATTTGCTCTAGCTGTTTCAAAGCAGCTTTGTGTAGGTAGGAGACAGAAATTTGAACTGCAGTAAACATATGGCATTTAGCGGGTAATTGGCTTTTCACCCTTAACCGTGGCAGTCTCCTCCATATATGGTATTATATTTTATTAACGTAATTTAAAGTAGGGGTGTTCTGGGTTATCATTTACACAGATTAAAGTTCCCATCTAATGTACAAGTGACTTAAGGCACATTGACTTACATAATAGCTATTAGTCACAGGCTTTATGGTGGTCTTTCAGCCAGAAAATAGAGCTGCAGCTCTTAAAAGAAAACACACATATAGGTATTACTTGAGGAATCACTGGGCTGATATTAAGACTCCCCTTCACTCAGTGTGTGTGGGGGGGGCTCTAGAGGCCCAGCTCAGGGAGCCTTGCTGGTTGGTTGCCCTTATCCCAGGAATGAGCAACAGCCTACCGTTCCCCCAATCAGCTCCTTCAAATTGCAAGCAATTGATAGTTTGTTTTCAGAGAGGTAAGTGTTTTAACGGAAAAATTAGCAATCAAAACTGTTCCTCACATTGAGCAAAAACAGCATTTTAAGAGTGTGCAGTCATTCAAATTGAGGACTACATCCTGTAACCTTTTTCAGCTGGACTAAATTAAATATGTAACATCCCCAGGAGCAATTTCTGAGAACAGCATTCGACTTTACCTTGACTACTGAATCATTAAAACACATGTGGAAACATTCCATATTACTTTGATCTGACCCTTTGGCAGTAAGTGGCCACCTCCTTGCAACTTATATTGAAGTCTATTTCTCAAAAATAATTTACTCCCACCTGGTCTGCCTTGAGGCATTTTCTCATGTGTTCAAAAACATTGACATGTGTCCCTGGATTAATGTAAGATCCGTAGTTTTTCTTCTTTTGAGTCTGCGGCTGCCAATTTCTTATTCTTTTATCTGCGTGATATTTAAGTGCTAGTGACTTAAAAACTTGAATTCTGTGGATTTAAAGAGGGGAATATAGGCTGTTTGCCCTTTAATTAGTGAACTTTTAAATATCCCTCCTTTGTCTGTTTCCTAAATGAGCAGAGTATAAAAATGGCACAGATTTCATCAGTCCTGGCTTAAAGGAAACCTAATTGCTGATATTCTTTTCTTCCTGAAAATCTTCCTTATTGCTTAGAAACTAGTCTAAATTCCATAATTAATAAGTATTTCTAAACAAACACTCCTCAAAATGAACAAAGCAGTTACGTAAAAACTAGATTAATTATTAGATCAGTATAATGCCATGAATGAAGTACATCTGGATTTCAGCAGAGCCTTTGGTAAAGCCTCTGATGATATCCATTATGGCCCCTCACTGAAGACCACATGTACATCCTCAATAAGAATCTCTTGTCTCCTCCCTGAGTCCTCCTTGTTCTTCTTTTCACTAGACTCTTACTGTCCTCAATTATTACAAATAAAAAATAAAAACGTGTATTATAAACAAAATAAGGAGTGGTGTTGAACTATTGGATGGCTAAGGAGAAGATAGGCAGACTGAAGCACACAGAGGGAAAAAATGAAAGATGAAGATAAAAGTGTAAGAAACATGTAGGACATAATGAAAATGGGGATTGTCTGCTATACGGGGGCATTGTTCAAGCAAGATTTTGGATGGAAGAGCCAATGTCTGAAAACTTCCTGCAGACAGAGAATTGGAGTCAGAAGAAGTAGTTTATGTATTTTAAAAACTATTTTATATGGAACAAAATTAGCTCTTTTAATATACCATTTATATTTTTTAATATTTTAAGATTTAATTTGACACAAGAAATGAGATGAGGGATTGTTTTTTTTTAAATCAATAATCAGTTTTCCTAACATTACTTATTACGTATTCTTCCCTCAAAATATGATATGCTACCTTTATCATATATAAAATATTACATATTTTGGTGTTTCTGAGCCTTCTGTTTCCTTGATCCTTATGTATAATCCAGCAATGGCTGGATTTTTTTTAAGAGATTTTATTTATTTATTTGACAGAGATAGAGACAGCCAGCGAGAGAGGGAACACAAACAGGGGGAGTGGGAGAGGAAGAAGCAGGCTCCCAGTGGAGGAGCCTGCTGCGGGGCTCGATCCCATAACGCCGGGATCGCGCCCTGAGCCGAAGGCAGACACTTAACTGCTGTGCCACCCAGGCGCCCCAATGGCTGGATTTTTAATGGGGATTTATGTTATAATAATTAACAGGATAAGTCCATCCTTATTCTTCCCTATCAAGAAATTCTTGACTTTTAGTGTGCATTTATTCTATGAATGGATTTTTTTTTTTTTTTATTGAGAGCACTCGAGAGCAGGGTGGAGGGAAGGGAAGAGGGAAAGGGGAGAGAGAGAGAGAGAATATTAAGCAGGCTCCACACTCAGCATGGAACCCGTCAGGGGGCTCGATCTCATGACCCTGAGATCATGACCTGAGCTGAAATCAAAAGTTAGACACTTAACTGACTGAGCCACCCCAACGCCCCTGAACTGATCTTTAAAATTGTATAGTCAATGTAAACATAGTCTGCTGAAATTTTTATTGTAGTTGACCTTACAAGTTCATTTGGGGAAAAGTGCAATTTTGAAACTGAATATTCCTATAGAGAAACATGGTATAACTTGCTCTTTATTCAGTATACATTTGTATTTCTAAGTAAAGTGTTATCATTCCTTTCTTACCTGTTTTACATGTTTTTGTTTTATCTCTTCCGAAGTATTGTATGTATTTTATTCCTAAGTAGAACTTAATATTATATTGACTATATTTTTTGACTGGTTATTTCTGGTATACAGGAGAGATTGTTTTTAATAATTTGTAACTTGCTACCTTACTGAATCTCTTATTAGTTTTAATTGTTTTTAGATGATTCTTTTGGAATATCTAGAAAGATAATATCATTTGCAGCTAATTATTGTTTTGTCTGTTTGCAGTATTTAAATCTCTTGGTGCTTTTACTTATCATATGCCACTTTCTAGAACTTATGAGACAATGTTGAATAAAAATGGAAATTGTTAGCCCTGAATTTTTCATAAATTCTGTCATTCATTTATTCAAAATATGTATTAAGTGCCTATTATATTCTGGACTATAAGGTTAATGCAATGCCAGTAAAAATTCCAACAATATTTTTCATATTGACCAAATGACTTTAGAGGTTATTTCAAAGAACAAATGCACAGGCCATGAGGGAAATTCACTGATTAAAACACAAAAAAATCTTTACATTTACACATGCATTACCGTAAGAGGAACTTACATTCTAGCAGAGGGAGACAGTCAACAGAAAACAATAAATACAGTTTTATATATTAATAAGTGATAAGGTTATAAAGAATACAGAATTGAGTAATGCAAAAGAGTGTGTGGGCTGAAAGTGCTATTTTATACCTGGAAAAGACCTTTCAGAGGAGGTGACATTTGAGATAAAATTTGTAAGAGGAAGTGGTAATCACATGAAAATCTGGCGAAAGAGCATTGCCGGAATGAAATAGAACAAGTATGTCATGTTGAGGGGACAGGAAGGTTAGTGTACCCAGAGTGTGGCTGGTGGGTGAAAAAAGGCAGATTTTGGGGTCCAAGGGTTAGAGTGCAGGTACTCGGTGCTCTTTTAACTACAAAGGGAAGCCACTGGAGAATTTTAAGCAAGAGAAAGGTACAATTTGGTCTTTAAGAATGCTCTGGCTGCTGGATGAAATGGACAATAGAGGATTGATAGTAGAAACAGGGAGACTAACGTGAAGGGTTTGCAATAATCCAAATGAGAAGAGTTGGTCATTTAAGCCAGGTTGTAAGCAGTGCTCATAGGAAAAGTGGTCAGACCAGCATACATTTTGGCATTAATGCCAATGGGACTTGCTGATAGATGTCTAGTTACAATTAATAGGTTGCAAGTTAGGATGCCTGTATGGAAGGTGCATAGATCTTTGGCATAAGTAACTGGTTGGACTGTGGCACCAGTGAGTGAGCAGGGAGAGACTTGAGGAGAAGGGCAAAAGCCAATAGTTGTGTTTTACAAGTGTTAAATAGCAAAATGAGAAAGGTTGAATCATCATGAGAAGGTTATGAATCATCAGCATTCAGAAGATCTTGAAAGCCAACGGCAACTAAGAGTATCAGGCACTGTTATTAGGCACTAGGGATACAGTTGGGCAAAACTCAGCATGGCTTTTACTCTCATAGTGCTTATGGTCTAGTGTAGTCTAACTTCATTTCCAGTGATGTTGCTGCTGCTGCTAATTTTTTCTATTTAACATAATGATGGGGGTGGCTCTTGGTTTTGAGAGAGAAGTTTTTAATGTTAAGCAAGTACTCTCCAATTCCTAACCTACAAGATTTTATTTTAAAATCAAGAATACTTCTTGAATTTTATCAGATGCCCTGTCAGCTTCTATCAGGATGATCATAAATTAACAGACATCCAAAAGTTAAACCAATTTTGCATTTCTGAAGTAAACCAATTTTGGTCATGGTGAATTACTTTAAAATCCTCTGATGGGTTGACTTTGCTATTAGTTGATTGAAGGTTTTGCTTCCATGCTTCCATCCTCCCACTGTCTTAGGATATCTGGATCCCAACTCTTCTCCCTTGAATATTATTTAACTTAAAAATTTCACCTTTTGGGGCACCTGGGTGGCTCAGTTGCTTGAGAGACTGCCTTCGGCTCAGGTCATGATCCTGGAGTCCCGGGATCAAGTCCCTCATTGGGCTCCCTCCTTAGCACGGAGTGTGCTTCACCCTCTGACCCTCCCCCATCTCATGTTCTGTCTCTCTCATTCTCTCTCTCTCAAATAAATAAAATAGTTTTTTAAAAATTTCACCTTTCCTTGGTCAGTTTTGCCAGTTTAAAATTGTACTTGAAAAATCACCCATTTCATGAAGGTTTTTAAATTCATTAGAATAAATGTAGTATTCATATAATATTGAAAATCTCCATTCTTGTAGTTATATCGTGTTTCTGACTTCTCATGTTACATACTTGCAGTTTCTCTTTTCTCTGTCAGATTTCCCAGATGCTGGCAATTTTATTGGTTCTTTAAAAGCATTAGCTCTTGTTTTTCTTTATCAGTTCTCTGCCTTGTGATTTTATTTTGCTTTCTAATTTAAAAAAAGTTTCTTTTTTGGTCTGTTTTGCTGTGATTTTTCTGAATTTTTGAATTGACTTATTCATTTATTTTCACATTTTTATATAGAAGTAAAATACTGAAGACTTTAGTTATCTGAGTGAGCTTTGCCTACATCTGTTATATATATATGCTTCTCAGTGTCATTAAATTGTAAACCGTTTACACGTGAAGTTTGCCTTCTATTTTAGTTGCAGTTACTCTAGAGAATGTTTACTTTGTCAAGTGGCTGGAATTCCGTGTTCCTAATGCCCACTTCTTTTTTTTTTTAAGATTTTATTTATTTATTTGTCAGAGAGGGAGAGAGACAGAGTGAGAGCACAAGCAGGGGGAGCACGAGGCAGAGGGAGAACAGGCTCCCCACTGAGCAAGGAGCCTGATGCGAGTGGATCCCACAGGAGCCTGGGGTCATGACCTGAGCCGAAGGCACACGCATAACTGACTGAGCCACCTAGGCGTCCCACTAATGCCCCCTTCTATAAAAAGTTCTATAAGTAAATTTATTGAGATCCTATATGTTCTTCTTTTGGTAAATTCCGTAAATTTGGTAAAAAATTATGGAAAAAAAATTCCATAGATTTTGAAAAAGAGAAAAGATGGTTATTCCTTGTTTGTAGGACATAAAATTTTTGACACTGATACTTAAAGTGAATCTCATTATTTATAGTATTTAGGGTCACTGCTCTTAATTTTTTTTGCTTATTTGATTTGCCGATTTATTAGGGAGGTATATTGAATTCTTGCATCATCATGGTATTTTATTTTTAAGGTTCCTCTTCTTTCTAACATTTTCACTTTATATATCTTGAAATACTCATTTCTCCCTTTCCATTGGTTGTCTACCAATGGAAAATCGTGTGTATTTCTGGTTGTCACTTTTAAGAAAAACAATCCTTAAATGGATCATAATTAAAAAGGAGTAATCAGAGTGGTCACGGAACTCACGCCATGTTGCTCAGTGACTACTAAAAGGAAATGGATAGGCTGGTGATGGGAATTAAGGAGGGTACGTATTGTATGGCGCACTGGGTGTTATACGCAAGAATGAATCATGGAACTTTACATCAAAAACTAGGGATGTACTGTATGGTGACTAACATAATAAAAAATATTATTATTAAAAAATAAAAGGAAATGGGTGCATTTCATTTGGATGTCAAACGGACGTGACTGTTTTCCATATGCTGTTTTGCAGCAAGGTTAAGTTTGATCTGAATAACTTCAAAGAGCAGAACTGCAAGATGTTTGGAGAGAGAATAAGGAAGCTGATTTTGTCTCAGTATAAGGATGCTATTCTGGTACATTAGTACAAATGGAATTAAAAGCTGCTGGAGATAGTAAAATTCCTGTCACTAAACTGAACCAGCAGATGCTAATGCCTACTTGCCAGGTTATTAGGGAAGAATTCAAGTGTTGGCTCAAAAGTTAAGATTAGAAGGTTGTTATCACTCTGTGTTTTTGAGGAGGCTTGTTATTCATCATTTTGTGTCTCTCATTTATACCTTCTTGTATGTAAATGATTAGATATTTTAAAAGGCTCAACTTAGTATTGTTGGTCAAATCTCTTTTGTGTCCTGTGACCTCCTAGTACAGCAAACAAGGACAGAGCATATACAGAGCTCCTCCATCCACCTGGCGTGATTGGCAGAATCTGAAAATGGCAGTCACTCTGATTATAGAATCAAAGAATGACAGCAATAAATGGGATTTTAAAGACCATTTAAACTCACCTCTCAGTCACACAGATCAAAGGGCTCAAAGCCATATTTCTCATTATAAAAGTCATATTCAGTTTATTTTTAAATCTGCCATTTTTTCACAAAATATTGTTCTTAGTGTCTAATATATATTTTAATCCTTTAAAAGCATTTTTCAATTAACTCAAAGATGCTGTGGTCTAGTCGTATTTTTTCATGCCATATTTCCTGCTTATTTTTCTCCTATGAGGTTGTTTATGATGAATCATGTTGTTTAAAAAATTTTCTCAACATGTTCAGAATTTTTTTGAATGGGAATTAATATTTCTGAGCTATCAAAACATACGCACAGTGGTTTTCTGGTCACATCTGCTAGTCACCCTAGAGGTATTACCAGATCAGGACTAATTTTTATGTTACTATCTCAGTTTAGAAAATCCAGCATCACTAGGGAGAGCACATTTAGAATCTTAAATCCATGGTGTGACACCATCTTGAAATCTCAGTTTTTTCATGAGACTTTTTTTTTTTTAGATTTAGAGTCAGAAGGCTGATGCAATTTTTCTTGCCATTTTCCTGAGATGGTGGAGTGGGTCCTTCCCTGCATATGCAGCCCTTTTTTTGAGGGTTCTGGTTTTATTAAAAAAAAAAAAAGGTGTCAACACCAAATTCCTGCCTTGTACCCATCTAAGCCTTAATTTATTGTCTTATTCATGGATTAAAACTGAAATGCTATATATCAAGACTATATGAAAAAAATCTTACAAATCAGTAATAAAAGCTAACCAACCCAATGTAAAAAAAAAAAAAGACAAAATACAGTGGGCTCTTGAACAACACAGGGGTTAGGAGCACCAAGCTCCCTCCCCACTGCGGTAAAAAAAATCCATGTATCACTTTTTGATTCCCCCGAAACTTAACCACCAGCAGCCGACTATTGAAGCTTTGCCGACTAATACATATTTTTGTATGCTCTATGTATTATATCGTACAATCTTAAAGTAAGAGAAGAGAAAATATTAAGAAAATCATAAGGACAAGAAAATGCATTTACAGTAATGTGCAAAAAAAGTCTGCATATAGGTGGAACTGTGCTGTTAATCTCTGTGTTGTTTAAGGGTCACCTGTATTTGAACAGACACTTGCCCAAAGGAGATGTATAAATGGCTAAAAATTTGGGCAAAAATATGCGCAAATCAGTATTCACCGGGGAGGTGCAATTTAAAGCCACACCTACTAAAAATGGGTAAAATTCAAAAGGTTAATGATACCAAGCATTAACAAGTATGCAAAAGACCTGGAGGTCTCACCTGTTGCTGGTAAAATGTGAAATGGTATATAGCACCATTTCCATTTTGTTGATTTTTTCTTTTGATGTGCAGAAGCTTTTTAGTTTGATGTTCAACTCGCTGAGTTTTGTTTTTGTTGCTTGTGCTTTTGGTGACATACCAAAAAAATCATTGCCAAGACTGATATGAAGGAGATGTCCCCCCATGTTTCCTTTTAGGAGTTTTATGGACCCAAGTCATATGTGTAAGTCTTGATTCCATTTCAGATTAATTTTTTTAAATGATAGGAGATAGGGGGTCCAATCTCATTCTTCTGTATGTGGTTACACAGTTTTCCCACAACCATTTATTTTAGAGACTATCATTTCCCCTTTGTTAGTCTTTCTGGGCTCTCCATTCTGTTCCATTGGCCTGTGTGTCCATTTTCATGGCAATACCATACTGTTTTGATCACTATATCTTTGTAGTATAGTTTGAAATGAGGAGTCGTGATGGCTCCAGGTTTTTCTCAGCATTGCGCTGGCTATTTGGGGTCTTTCGTGGTGGCATACAAACTTCAGGATTATTTTTTTCTGTTTTTGTAAAAAAAAAATACCATTGGAATTTCATGAGCATTGCACTGAATCTACAGATGGCTTTGTGTAGTATGGACACTCTAACAGCATTATTCCAATCCATGGACACAGGATATCTTTCTATTTGTGTCTTCTTCGATTTCTTTTATCAGAGCCTTGTAGTTTTCCTTGTACAGATCTTTTACCTTCTTGGTTAAATTTATTCCTAATTTTTTATGGTATTTTGAATGGGATTTTTTCCTTTATTTCTTTTTAAGATGTTTTGTTGTTAATTTCTAGAAATGTTTCATTTTTGATGAGCATTTCTAGGTGTTAGTGCAGGAGTAATTTCACATTATCACATAGCTAGTTTCAGAAATTGCAGAGTCCTGTGCTTTTTGTCTTTGTTAGTTTTGCTAAATGGTGAGTTTATCATGGGAGTTAACTTTTATCCCAGCAAAATATCCTAGCTGATGGATATTTTATGTTGGAAGAACACAAAGAGGACAGTAATACTTACTTTGTGCTTATTGTTTGTTGGACACTAGATGTTCTAGATGCTTTCACATCTGATGGCTAATTAAATTCTCATACCAACATTTAGACTAAGTATTATTATCTACATTTATATGTTCAGAAACTGACTTAAATAGACTGACTTTCATTGATTCCTCCTGGCAACAAATGCAATCTGGAATGCAAACCAAGCCTTCTGATTCCAAGCCCAATTGGTTTTGTTTGAGGTTGCAAATGTATCATATCCTTAATATTTATCGTTCATAAAATTAAAGTATGAACGTTATTATTGAAAAATACTCTTAAAGACATTGTTGATAATGTTTTAAAAAAAACATTGTTCATAATATTGTTTGATTCCCTTTACAGCCCTGGTAAAAAAGTCATTCAAATTGAATAACAGTAATATGTTTATCCCTTTTTAAAACCTAGAATAAAATGATGGTTGCTTAACTTGCCCTCATATTTGGAAAGGATTCTCATGACTCCTGCCTAGGATGAGGTTTCCCTAGCTGGGGTTATGTGTGGTAGTCTACAGTACAGATTTATGACCTTGGTGCGAACATAAGAAAAAGGGCAACTGTTGTCTGTGTCCCAGGTAAAGTGTATCTGGAAATCCAGGAAAAATCTTGAACATAACACTTTGGGTATTCAACAGCGGACTACAATGCTTAAAATAGGTTATAGGATAGAGCCTGGAGATAACCCATGAGTCATCATACTTGGAGGGAGGGGGCCTTTTATGCAACACCTGCTATTAAATCCAGGGATGAAAGGGAAATTTTACAAGTACCAAACTTTTAAAGGTAAAGATTGTGTAACCTTCATGTCCTTCAGGCCTTGATTGACAAAAAGTTCAGCACTAAATTTAGTGCTTGTATTAAAGTAACTATATTATGCCAGTATATTTGCAAGGAGGTAAGTGGGTAGCAGATCACGGAGAATCTCATGGTAACAGACTAAGACATTAGGATTTTGTCCTGAAGTCGATAGTCAATTACTGTATTAATTGAGGGAATGGTATGGTAATTTGTGCTTTGACAATTATTCTATGCCATTTTGAAGGATAAATTGGAGCAAGAAGACCCAGAAAGCAGTAAGACCAATGAAAAAGGTATTGCAGTAATATTTTGAAAAGGATACAGTCTTGACCTGCGGTATTGGCAGAGGTTATAAAGATAGTCAGTGGAGGATAAAAGAGAGATAAGACTCAAGATTTTAGACTGTGTAGACTGTATAGTAGATCTCGGCACTATTTAAAAAGGATTAAGGAATGCAGGCAGTTGAGTACGGATGCCCACCCGCGTATAACCTAGGAGTGCATTTAAAAAGCCTTCATTTTGGTGATCCAGGCCCTCTTTCAAGAAGAGAGTAAAACATTTCTCTAATTTTAACATGTGTATGTAATAACTGGGGATCTTGATACTGTGGATTCTAACTCATTTGGTCTGCATTTCTAACATTTTCTCGAGATGCTGATGCTATTAGTCCTCAGAACTCACTTTGAGTAGAAGGTTCTAGTCATCTACTGAGCTCTGAATGGTCAACCTTTGTTTTCATCTTCTCTGGTTTTCTGTTTGTTTCATACCAGACTTTGGCTCTTTTCTTCTCTGGGTCCCTTTTTTGATCAATAGCTGACTTTAAATGTCAGTTTATGGCTTCACAATGTAACTCAACTTAATCACTGTTGTCTTCTGACATTAGTTACAGATTTGGGAATTGTCGCACATGTGTTGTAGCAGATTCTGTAAGTGTCCTGTCCATGTGTCCCTGGGCCTTGACATTGCACTGCAGACTTCTACTTGTATTTTTATGGCTAGGGATTTTTCTTAGTGTCTAAAGCCTATTCTGTCCATCCACGTTCCTAGTAAAGTAGAGTAGTCAGACCAGGAGCCCTTGACCAAAGGCTGATGAGAATTGGTCGGTAACTACCTAAGCTCCCTCACCTCTCAAGTTGGATGTCTCTGAGGCATGTGCCTTCTTAAGTTCCCCAGTGGGCTTGGGATCCAGTTACCCCCAGTAGGGATATGCTTGTAAATTCACTCTTTATTGGCTATTTTCCTTTTCCTGTCTCACTTTTCTCCTCCTCTATTGATGTTTCCCAGGATCACCTCCCAAATATATTGCTTCTTTGAAAAATCTAAAAGCACATTTGGTGGTTAAAGCTGAGTACATAAATGCACTCACCAGGATAGAGTGTGTGGAGTGAAAGAGACAGTGTCTGAGGGTGGAGGCATGGGAAATATATGATATATAGCTGTATGCCAAATAAAATAATATCAGAAAAGCAGCAGCCAGAGAGGTACAATGAAACTTAGAGTAGTCCTACTTTGCAACTCAATTCTTCTAAGCTACAGACATATACCCAGCTACTGTTTGGCTAACTCAGCTTGAACACACAGGTTTCTGTGAAGGAACTTGAGGGTCATTCTTAATTTCTCCCTCTCTATTACTGCTCATATCCAACAAACCACTAAAAACTATTACTTCTACATCCTAAATAGCTATTCAATGCAGTCATCCACTTCTCTTTATTCTTTACTGCCACTACTCTAAGTTGAAGCCACCATCAAATGCCTCCAAACTTTTCCCTCTGCCTCCTATTTTAACCCCTTTAATTATTTCTGCACAAGTTGGCCGCACTGATCACAGGTCACTCTGCTGAAGGCTCTTCAGGGCTTTCCGTTCCTCACTCTGAATGAATTCCAAACTCCCTAGCATGGCAGATGTGCTCACACCTCCATCTTCTTCTCTCACTGCTTTGCTCCTGATACTCTATGCTCTAGCCGTTTGAGCTACTGAAGTTATTCCAATTCTGTATTCTTTCTTGCTCCTGGGCTCATGCACATACTATTTCCTTTCCCCAAATACCTTCCTTGACTAATTCTTTCAGACTCCATTTAAATGACACCTCCTATAGGAGTCTTTGTTAAGTCCCAAAGTCTGGGACTGGAACCCCCCATTATTGCAATTTTTTCTTACTGTTTTGTGACATTACCACTTTGCACTATAGTTATCTGGTAGCTATTTTTTTTCCACTAGATTCTAAACTCCCTTGAGCTTAAAGACTTTTTTTATTTTCAAGATTTTATTTGTTTTGGGGCTCCTGGGTGGCTCAGTCCTATAAGCGTCCCTGCTCAGTGGAGAGCCTGCTTCTCCCTCTCCCTCTGCCTGCTGCTCTGCCTACTTGTGTTCTCTCTCTTTCTGTCAAATAAATAAATCTTTACAAAAAAAAAGATTTTATTTACTTATTTGAGAGAGGGAGAGAGATAGCAAGAGATAGAGTATGAGCAGAGGGAGAGAGGGAGAAGCAGACTGCCTGCTGAGCAGGGAGCCCGACCCAGGGCTCTATCCCAGGACCCTGGGATCATGACCTGAGCCAAAGGCAGACACTTAACCAACTGAGCCACCCAGGCACCCCTCTTAAAGACTTTTCAAAAAAAATTATATTCCCACTGCCAGTCGTAAAGGAAGTGCACAATAATTTTTTTGAATGAATGAAATAAACGACTTAGTAGCTTCAAATGCTAGAGAGAGGATTCAAGCAAGACAAGACTGAAAATGACAAGATAGTTTCTGCACCTAGGAAGTTATCAACGTATTCAGCCAGAGCAGCTGTATTTCCATATGTGGTATAGTATTTGTCAGGCTTTTGTGGTAAGTTTTGAACTGTAGAATTAAGATAACAGAAAACACAGAATTTTTTTAAAATATATTTTTATAATCTTTTTATTTTAGAGTTTTACATTTGCATGAAGATTGCAAAGATAATACAGAAAATAATCCCCAGATGAAAACATAGAATTTTGGAAAAATCATCAGGCATGGCGGAGTTGTTTAAGAAATACTTCATGTACGAATTCTGACCCAATTAACATTCATTTTGAAGTGGCTGACAACATTATGCTTTTTTTCCACATTAAAAAATAGATTTCCTATAATGATAGTTTATTTAGCAAATTTGTTTCTTATTTAGCAGATGATCACAAACTAGTGATAGCTTAAGCCAGGCCATTCTCCTCCCTTGGGCACTGCTAGTTACGTGATTGAGGGATATCTGTGCCTATGTACAGAGTGTGGCAACTCTTAGGCAGTGTCATAGCATCACTAAAGAACAGCAAGTTTTTGCTTGAGGGGCTATTTGTAGATTTGAGCAATTAAAAATGTCATGTGTGGGGAGGGAGCAGCCCTAACCCACTTTTTGCAGGAACAGGGCACTCAGGCTGGAGAAATTTATGCATCCTCTCTGCAGAGGTTTTTCTAGCTTTCTGGTATAAAAGGTTGAAAAGAGGCCTCCCAAGTATGAATTATTATTGGTGAAGTGTCAAATGTGTGCTCTTTTTCAAGGATGCCTGAGGTATACATCTTAGAAATTTTACAGACACTGCTACATTTTATTCAAACTGTTTGGAGCATGTGAGTGATTAAAATGTTGAAAATATAATGAAAAGGTTGTACATTATATAAAGGGAGGAAACAACATCTTTTGAAGAGTTGACAATCTATATGTCTAAACTTGTTTTTTATTTTTTTATTTTTTATTATTTTTTTAATGTTTTTTTATTATATTATGTTAGTCACCATACAGTACATCCCCGGTTTCCGATGTAAAGTTCGATGATTCATTAGTTGCGTGTAACACCCAGTGCACCATGCAATACGTGCCCTCCTTTCTACCCATCACCGGTCCATCCCATTCCCCCACTCCCCCCGAGGCCCTCAGTTTGTTTCTCAGAGTCCATAGTCTCTCATGCTTCATTCCCCCTTCTGATTACCCCCCCTTTCTTTATCCCTTTCTTCCCCTACCGATCTTCCTAGTTCTTATGTTCCATAGATGAGAGAAATCATATGATGATTGTCTTTCTCTGCTTGACTTATTTCACTTAGCATTATCTCCTCCAGTGCCGTCCATGTTGCTGCAAATGTTGAGAATTCGTTCTTTCTGATAGCTGAGTAATATTCCATTGTATATATGGACCAAAACTTCTTAATCCAGTCATCTGTTGAAGGGCATCTCGGTTCCTTCCATGCTTTGGCTATTGTGGACAATGCTCCTATGAACATTGGGGTGCATATGGCCCTTCTCTTCACTACGTCTGTATCTTTGGGGTAAATACCCAGTAGCGCAATGGCTGGGTCATAGGGTAGCTCAATTTTTAACTTTTTAAGGGACCTCCACACTGTTTTCCAGAGTGGCTGTATCAACTTGCATTCCCACCAACAATGTAGGAGGGATCCCCTTTCTCCACATCCTCTCCAGCAATTGTTGTTTCTTGCCTTATCAATTTTTGCCATTCTAACTGGCGTAAGGTGGTATGTCAGTGTGGTTTTGATTTGAATTTCCCTGATGGCTAATGATTTTGAACATTTTTTCATGTGTCTGTTAGCCATTTGTATGTCTTCATTGGAAAAGTGTCTGTTCATATCTTCTGCCCATTTTATGATTTGTTTGTTTCTCGCGTATTGAGTTTGAGAAGTTCTTTGTAGATCTTGGATACCAGTCTTTTATCTGTAGCATCATTTGCAAATATATTCTCCCATTCCATGGGCTGCCTCTTAGTTTTTTTGACTATTTCCTTGGCTGTGCAGAAGCTTTTTATCTTGATGAAGTCCCACAAGTTCATTTTATCTTTTGTTTCTCTTGCCTTTGGAGATGTGTCATGAAAAAGGTTGCTGTGGCCGATGTCGTAGAGGTTGCTGCCTATGTTCTCCTCTAGGATTTTGATGGATTCCTGTCTCACATCGAGGTCTTTCATGCATTTGGAGTTTATCTTTGTGTATGGTGTGAGAGAGTGGTCAAGTTTCATTCTTTTGCATGTAGCTGTCCAATTTTCCCAGCACCATTTATTGAAGAGACTGTCTTTTTTCCACTGGATGTTTTTCCCTGCTTTGTCAAAGATTAGTTGCCCAAAGAGCCAAGGGTCCATTTCTGGGTTCTCTATTCTGTTCCATTGGTCTATGTGTCTGTTTTTGTGCCAGTACCATGCTGTCTTTGTGATCACAGCTTTGTAGTACAGCTCAAAATCCGGCATTGTGATGCCCCCAGCTTTGTTTTTCCTTTTCAACAGTTCCTTGGAGATTCGGGGCCTTTTCTGGTTCCATACAAATTTAAGGACTATTTGTTCCAGTTCTTTGAAAAATGTCCTCGGTATTTTGATCGGGATAGCATTGAAAGTATAGATTGCTCTGGGTAGCATGGACATTTTAACTATGTTAATTCTTCCGATCCATGAGCATGGAATATTTTTCCATCTTTTTGTGTCTTCTTCAATGTCTTTCAAGAGTGATTTATAGTTTCTAGAATATAGGTCCTTTACGTCTCTGGTTAAGTTAATTCCAAGGTAACGTATGGTTTTTGGTGCTATTGTAAATGGGATGGATTCCCTAATTTCTCTTTCTTCAGTCTCATTATTCGTGTATAGAAATGCAACTGATTTCTGAGCATTGATTTTTGTATCCCGCCACATTACTGAATTGCTCTATAACTTCTAATAGTTTGGGAGTGGATTCTTTTGGGTTTTCTATGTAGAGTATCATGTCATCTGCAAAGAGAGGCATTTTGACTTCTTCTTTGCTGATTTGGATACCTTTTATCCCTTTTTGTTGTCTGATTGCTGTTGCAAGGACTTCTAGTACTATGTTGAATAATAGTGGCGAGAGTGGGCATCCTTGTCATGCTCCTGACCTTAAGAGAAAGGCTTCCAGCTTTTCCCCATTGAAAATAATATTTGCTGTAGGCTTTTCATAGATGGCTTTTTATGAGATTGAGAAATGTACCCTCTATTCCTACACTCTGAAGGGTTTTAATCAGGAGAGGATGCTGTATTTTGTCAAATGCTTTTTCTGCATCAATTGAGAGGATCATATGGTTCCTGAGTCTTTTCTTGTTGATATGATGTATCACGCTGATCGATTTGCGAATGTTGAACCACGCTTGCATCCCAGGTATGAATCCCACTTGGTCATGATGGATAATCCTTTTAATGTACGGTTGGATTCTATTAGCCAGGATCTTGTTGAGGATTTTGGCGTCCATATTCATTAGGGAAATGGGTCTGTAATTCTCCTTTTTGATGGGGTCTTTGCCTGGTTTGGGGATCAAGGTAATATTGGCCTCACAGAATAAGTTTGGTAGCTTTCCTTCTGTTTCTATATTTTGAATCAGCTTTAGGAGAATAGGTATTATTTCTTCTTTGAATGTTTGGTAGAATTCCCCAGGAAAACCGTCCGGGCCTGGAGTTTTGTTATTTGGAAGGTTGTTTATCACTGACTCAATCTCTTCATATTTAATTGGCCTGTTTCAGAAATCAATTTCTTCCTGTTTCAGTCTTGGTAGTTTATAGGTTTCCAGGAAGGCCTCCATCTCTTCCAGATTGCTTAATTTATTGGCATAAAGCTGTTGATAAAAGCTTCTAATAACCCTTCCAATTTCATTGGTGTTGGTTGTGACCTCTCCTTTTTCATTCACAATTTTATTAATTTGGGTCCTTTCTCTTTTCTTTTGGATAAGTCTTGCCAGTGGTCTGTCAATTTTATTGATTCTCTCAACGAATCAGCTTCTACTCCTGTTGATCTGCTCTACTGTACTTCTGG
Organism: Ursus americanus; assembly: GCF_024610735.1. Classification (NCBI taxonomy): domain Eukaryota; kingdom Metazoa; phylum Chordata; class Mammalia; order Carnivora; family Ursidae; genus Ursus; species Ursus americanus. The sequence continues at coordinate 104,206,980 of NC_142164.1, forward strand.
TTTCTGCTTGATTGATTTCAGCTTATTTTTGGTCAACTGCTTCCTCGTGCGTGGATTAGGCCTGTCCCTCTGTTGCTGTTCCAGCTTCTTGAGGTGAGAATATAAAAACTGCATTTTAGATTTTTCTGTTCTTTTGAGTGAGGCTTGGATGGCTATGTATTTCCCCCTTAGGACTGCCTTTGCAGTGTCCCATAGGGTTTTGGACCGTTGTGTTTTCATTCTCGTTGGTCTCCATAAATTGTTTAAATTTTTGATTTCCTGGTTTATCGAATCATTCCTGAGCAGGATGGTTCTTAGTCTCCAAGTGTTTGAGTTTCTTCCCAATTTTTCCTTGTGGTTGAGTTCCAATTTCAAAGTGTTGTGGTCTGAGAATATGCAGGGGATCATTTCAGTCTTTTGGTATCGGTTGAGACCTGTTTTGTGTCCGAGTACATGGTCTATTCTTGAGAATGTTCCATGGGCATTAGAATAGAATGAGTATTCTTTGGTTCTGGGGTGTAGTGTTCTATATAGATCTATGAGGTCCAACTCATCGAGTATGGCATTCAAAGCCTTTGATTCTTTGCTTAGTTTTTGCAAGGTTATTCTGTCTGTTTCTGATACTGGGGTGTTGAAGTCCTCTACTATTAATGTATTTTTATTTATATGTCTCTTTATTCTGGTTAAGAGTTGGCTTGTGTATCTTGCTGCTCCCCTGTTGGGGGCATATATATTTATAATTGTCATATCCACTTGTTGGATACATCCTTTAAGAATAATATAGTGCCCTTCTGTGTCTCTAACTATAGTCTTTAGTTTAAAGTCCAATCTATCTGGGGCGCCTGGGTGGCACAGCGGTTAAGCGTCTGCCTTCGGCTCAGGGCGTGATCCCGGCGTTATGGGATCGAGCCCCACATCAGGCTCCTCTGCTATGAGCCTGCTTCTTCCTCTCCCACTCCCCCTGCTTGTGTTCCCTCTCTCGCTGGCTGTCTCTATCTCTGTCGAATAAATAAATAAAATCTTTAAAAAAAAAAAAATAAAGTCCAATCTATCTGATATGAGAATTACTACCCCAGTTTTCTTTTGAGGTCCATTTGTGTGAAAGATGGTACTCCATCCCTTTACTTTCAGTCTGAATGTATCTTTGGGTTCAAAATGAGTCTCTTGTAGACAGCAAATGGATGGGTCATGTCTTTTTATCCAATCTGCAACCCTGTGGCGTTATGGGAGCATTTAGGCCATTTACATTGAGACTGAATACTGAGAGAGATGATTTTAATGATGCCGTGTTGCCAGTAAAGTCTTTGTTTGTATTGGTTGTGACTTTCTGTTCTGTATCACTCTTGGGGCATTTTTACCTTTATAGAACCCCCCTTAATATCTCCTGTAGGGCTGGTTTCGTAGTTACGAAATTCGTTAATGACTGGCGGTTCTGGAAGGTCTTTATTTCTCCATCAATTCTGAATGACAGCCTTGCTGGATAAAGGATCCTTGGCTGCATGTTTTTCTCTGAAAGAGATTTAAAAATGCCCCCCCCCAACCCTTTCTCTCATTCCGGGTCTGTGTAGACAGGTCTGACGTAATTCTGATACCTTTGCCTTGGTACGTGAGAAATTTCTTTGCCCTGGCCGCTTTCAATACTGTATCCTTGGATCTATTATTTGCGAAATGCACTATGACATGACATGGCGTAGGTTAGTCATGGTTGAGCTTGGGAGGGGTCCTCTCTGCCTCTTGGACACGAATGTTTATTTCCCTCGCTATTAGGGAAGTTTTCAGCTACAATTTGTTCAAATATCTCTTCTAGATCTCTCTTTTTCTCCACCTCCTCGGGGATGCCGAGGATTCTGACATTGGATCGTTTCATTGAGTCAGTAATCTCCCATAACCTACATTCTTGGGCCTGGATTTTTTTAATTCCAGGTTCTATTTTCATTTTTTCTTCTACTAACCCATCCTCCAATTCGCTAATATGTTCCTCTGCCTCATTTACCCTGTCCGTCAGAGCCTCTAGTTTTGACTGCATTTGGCTCATAGAATTTTTAATTTCTGCCAGATTCGCTCTCATTTCCGCCCTTAGAGATTCTATATTCTCATTAACATTTTTGTTAATACTTTTTTCAAGTCTACACATCATCTTGAGCATTGTTACTCTGAATTCCATTTCTGATAATTTGGTTATATCCATACCCATTAGTTCTGTGGCAGAGGCCACAGACTCACTGTCTTTTCTTTGCTGGGGGGGATTTCTCCTTCTCATCATTCTGATGAGGAGAGGGTGCGGGGATGTCTAGAGCCCAAATTATTGACCGGGACCCAGGCCTTGCGCCCTTGTTTTATAGGGATCTTAGGGATGTGGGCTTCTTGATTTTTCAACGTGCCTTCTGGGGGAGGGGCCTGCCGCGCCGATACTCAGGCAACCCTGTTTGGGTAGGGTCTCTGTGTCCCCTGCGAGGGGGGATGGGGATGGGCACACTGTGAGCCGGTGTTTCCAGGCTTTTGTTCTCTGGCGGCTTTCCCTGGCGGTTTGCTGTGCCTCTTCTGAGAGTCAGAGCAGCAGTGGCCGAATCTCAGCCTCTGTCTCAGAACAGAGGGGATAGCGGGCCGTTCTCTTATGATCTGGCCACTTTAACTCTGTTTCTGTTGGTGCTGCTCAACCCTGCAGCATCCCGGGATGTGCGCCCCACACCCGGCGTCCCAGCCCTCACTTCCACGGCCGGTGCGTCTCTGTCCTTTGTGTTTCTAAGGCTGCCAGCCGCCAGCCACCCCCGCGCGCTTCCAGAGCTCCCGGTCTCAGTCTGGATCCAGTGAGCGCACCGGAGTTCCGTGAGAAGTCTGGTGGCGCGCGCTCTCGGCTCACGGTCTCAGTCTGCTGTCTCCCAGGTGCCGTGACGGTCCGCGAGTCCGCCTGCTCCCCCGTGCAGGTGGCTACTGCTTCCCGGCGCCCGAACGCGGCGGCTCCCTCCCCCTTCCGTTTATCTTCCGATATCTGTGCACGGTTTCACGGCTCCCCGCTTCGTACCTCAGTACTCAGCGCTGGAGATGTTCATTTGTAGAGATCCAGATGCATCTTCCTGCGTCTCAGGCTGATTCCGTGGATGTTCAGGCTGGTCTGGTACCTATCCAGCTCGACTCAGGGGACCGGCTGAAAAAGGGGTCCCCTACTCCTCTGCCATCTTAACTCCTCCCTCTAAACTTGTTTTTTAAAGGCACACCTAAAATGAAATAAAAACTATCATGTTCATTGAACAATTGTATCTGTCATTTAGATAATCTTGCCAGTGAGTTTTGTAAAGAACAACTCATGCTCTAGAGTTAGAGTTTGAATAGAAATTTGTTTCTCAGGGATATGATTACATTAGATTGAGATAATTACAGATGAACTCAACATGGTAATACCTTTTAAAGACAATTATAAAGACAAAAAAATTATTGTAGTTGACATACAATGTTATATTCGTTTCAGGTGTACAACATAGTGATTTTGACAATTTTCAACATTATTCAGTGCTCACCACAGTAAGGGTAGTCACCATGCAACATTATTACAATATTGTGGACTATATTCCCTATGCTGTATTTCTCATCTCTGTAGCTTATTTTCTAACTGGAAGTTTGCACTTCTTAGTTCTCTTTACCTATTTCACCCATCCCTGTATCTCTCTCCTCTCTGGCAACCACCAGTTCTCTGTATTTATAAGTCTGTTTCTGTTTATTTGTATGTTTGCTCATTTGTTTTTTTTTTTTTTAGATTTGACACTTAACTGAAATCATATGGTATTTGTCTTGCTCTGCCCGACTTCTTTCACTTAGCATAATACCCTTTAGGTCCATCGATGGTGTCACAAATAGCAAGTTTTCATTCTTTTTTATGACTAATATTCCATTGTATATATATTATATATTTTTTATCCATTCATCTATCGATGGATACTTGGGTTGCTTCTGTATCTTGGCTCTTGTAAATAATGCTGCAGTGAACATCAGAGTGCATATATCTTTTTGAATTAATGTTTTTGCTTTCTTTGGGTAAATACCCAATAGTGGAATTACTGGATTGTATGGTATTTTATTTTTATTTTTTTAAGGAACTTCCATATTGCTTTATAGAGTGGCTATACCAATTTATATTCCCACCAACAGAGCACAAGTGTTACCTTTTCTCCACATTCTTGCCAACACTTAAGACTTCTTGTCTTTTGGACACTAGCCACAGGTGTGAGGTGATATCTCATTGTGGTTTTGATTTACCTTTTCCTGATTAGTAATGTTGAACATCTTTTCATGTGTTTGTTCATTATCTGTATTTCTTCTTTGGATAAATGTCTATTCAGGTCCTCTGCCCATTTTTAAATTGGACTGTTTGGGGGATATTTGGTGTTGTCTGTTCTGATCTTTATTATTTTCTTTCTTCTGCTAATTTTGGGCTTTATTCTTTTTCTAGTTCATTTAGGTTTAAGTTTTGATTGCTTGAGATTTTTCTTTTTTTGAGGTAGGTCCTTATAGCTATAAATATCCCTCCTATATCTGCTTTCTTTGCATTTTTGAAATGATTGTGGATTGTTGTGTTTCTGTTTTCATTTGTCTCCATGTAGTTTTTGATTTCTTCTTTGATTTCTTTGTTGACGCATTGGTTTTTTAATGGAATGTTATTTAGCTTCCATGTGTATGTGTTTTTTTCCAATTTAAAAAAAATGTATTTCTAGTGTCATGCTGTTGTGGTCAGAAAAGATGCTTGATATGATTTCAATCTTAAGTTTATTGAGAGTTGTTTTTGTTTTATTAGTTTCAGAGGTAATTTAGTGATTCATCAGTTGCATATAACATCCAGTGCTCATTACATCACATGCCCTTCCTAATGCCCATCACCCAGTTACCCCATCCCCCCAAGCTCCACTCCTCCAGCATCCCTCAATTTGTTTCCTATAGTTAAGAGCCTCTTAGAGTTTGTCTCTCTCTCTGTTTTTGTATTATTTTTCCTTTCATTTTCTTATGTTCACCAGTTTTGTTTCTTAAATTCTACATATGAGTGAAATCATATAATTGTCTTTTTCTGACTGACTTACTTCACTTAGCATAATACCATCTAGTTCCATCCATGTCCTTGCAAATGGCAGGATATCGTTCTTTCCGATGGCTGAGTAATATTCCATTATGTATACCACATCATCTTTATTCATCTGTCAATGGACATCTGGGCTCTTTCCATTTTTGGCTGTTGTGGACATTGCCGCTATACACATTGGGGTGCATGTGCCCCTTTGAATCACTATGTTTGTATCCTTTCAATAAATACCTAATAGTGCAATTGCTAGGTCATAGGGTAGCTGTATTTTTTAACTTTTTGGGGGTTTTCCATACTGTCCTCAAGAGTGGCTGCACCAGTTTGCATTGCTCCAACAGGGAAGAGGTTTCCCTTTTCTCTAGACGCTTGCCAACACATGTTGTTTCCTGACTTGTTAATTTTAGCCATTCTCACAGGTGTGAGGTAGTATCTCATCGTAGTTTTGATTTGTATTTCCCTGATGCCCAGTGATGTTGAACATTTTTTCATCTGTCTGTTGGCCATTTGTATATCTTCTTTGGAGAAACGTCTGTTCATGTCTTCTGCCCATTTCTTGACTGGATTATTTGGTTTTTTGGGTGTTGAGTTTGATAAGTTCTTCATAGATTTTAGATACTAGCCCTTTATCTGATAAATCATTTGCAAATATCTTCTCCCATTCTTTAGTTGCCTTTTAGTTTTGTTGACTATTTCCTTTGCTGGGCAAAAGCTTTTTATGTTGATGAAGTCCCAATAATTCATTTTTGCAGTTGTATTCCTTGCCTTTGAAGACAAATATAGCAAGAAGTTGATGTGGCCAGGGTCACAGAGGTTGCTGCCTATGTTCTTCTCTAGGATCTTGAGGGATTCCTGTCTCACATTTAGGTCTTTCATCCATTTTGAATTTATCTTTGTGTATGGTGTAAGACAGTAGTCTAGTTTCATTCTTCTACATGTGGCTGTCCAATTTTCCCAGCATCATTTGTTGAAGAGCCTTTTTTTCCATTGGATGTTCTTTACTGCTTTGTCGAAGATTAGTTGACCATAGAGTTGAGGGTCCATTTCTGGGTTCTCTATGTGTTCCATTGATCTGTGTGTCTGTTTTTGTGCCAGTACCACACTGTCTTGATGATTACAGCTTTGTAATATAGCTTGAAGTCTGGCGTTGTGATGCCACCAGCTTTGCTTTTCTTTTTCAACATTCCTGTGGTTATTCGGGATCTTTTGTGGTTCCATACAAATTTTAGGATTGTTTGTTCCAGCTCTGTGAAAAATGTTGATGGTATTTTGATAGGGATTGCATTGAATATGTAGATTGCCCTGGGTAGCATAGACATTTTAAAATTATTTGTTCTTCCAGTCCATGAGCATGGAATGTTTTTCCATTTTTTGTGTTTTCTTCAATTTCTTTCATACAGGAATTCTGCAAAGTTGCAGGATATAAAATCAATGCACAGGAGTCAGTTGCATTTCTATACACTAACAACGAGGCAGAAGAAAGAGAAATCAAAGAGTTGATCCATTTACAATTGCACCAAAACCCAGAAGATACCTAGGAATAAACCTAGCCAAAGAGGTAAAGGATCTGTACTCTGAAAACTATAAAACGCTCATGAAAGAAATTGAAAAAGAGACGTGTTTTGTGGCCTCACATGTGATCTATCATGGAGAATGTTCTATGTGCACTTGAATACGTATCTTCTATTTTTGGATAGAATATTCTGTATATATCAGTTAAGTCCATCTGGTCTAATGTATCATTGAAAGTCACTGTTTCCTTACTGGTTTTCTGTGTTGGTGATCTATTCATTGGTATAAGTGGGATGTTGAAGTTTCTAACTATTACTATATTATTGTCAGTTTCCCTCTTTATGTCTGTCAATATTTGCTTTATGTATTTTAGTGCTCTGATGTTGGGTACATAGATATTTACAATTGTTACATCCTCTTGTTGGGTTGGTCCTTTTTAAATTCTGTAATGTCCTTTGCATCTTGCTATAGCCTTTGTATGAAAGTTAGTTTTGTTTGATGTTAAGTATTGTTACCTTGTCTTTTTTTTTTTTTGCTTCCATTCGCATGGAATATCTTTTTCCATTTCTTCACTTTCAGTTATGAAGACTTCGAAATACCGATCAGATTACAGAACATCAGGAACTTAACTATATACCATATATAATACATATATGCATATATAAGTTTATAATGCCATGATGTTTAGAGTCTCTGTCTCCACGGAGTTCATGGTATCTCTTTACAAGTGAGAAAGGTTTGTTCTTTTTCAAGATTACTTTTGGGGTGTTTTGTGATTCCATACAAATTTTAAGATTGTTTTTTCTGGACCTGTGAAAAATACCATTGGAATTTTGATAGGAATTGCATTGAATCTGTAGATCACTTTGGGTAGAATGAACATTTTAACAGTGTTTTTCCAATTCATGAACACAGGGTATATTTTGTATCTTCTTTGTTTTCTTATATCACTGTTTTACAGTTTTTAGTGTACAGATCTTTTACCTAGTTGGTTAAATTTATTCCTAAGTATTTCATTATTTTTGATGCTATTGTAAATGGGATTTTTTCTTACTGTCTTTTTTGGATAGTTAAATATAAGTGTATAGGAACCCAACAGACTGTTGTTTGTTAATGCATCCTACAGCATTACTAAGTTTATTCTAACAGAATTTAGCTAGAATCTTTGGAGTTTTCTCTATAATCATGGCATCTGCAAAAAGACAATTTTACTACTGCTTTTCTGATTTGGATGCCTATTGTTATTATTGTTTTTATTGCCTGATTGCCCTGACTAGGACTTCCAGTACTATGTTGAATAGAAGTGGCGTGTCACCATACAGTACATCATAAGTGTTTGATGTAGTGTTCAACGATTCATTATGCACCCAGTGCTCATCACAAAATGTGCCCTCCTTAATATCCATCATCGAGCTACCCCATCCCCCCACCTCCCTTCCCTCTGAAACCCTCAGTTTGTTTCCCGGAGTCCATAGTCTCTCATGTTTCATCTCCCTCTCTGATTTCTCCCCCTTTAGTTTTCCCTCCCTTACGCTATGGTCCTCTGTGCTATTCCTTCTGTTCCACATATGAGTGAAACCATATGATAATTGTCTTTCTCTGTTTGACTTATTTCACTTAGCATAATCCCCTCCAGTTCCATCCATGTCGATGCAAATGGTGGATATTCATCCTTTCTGATGGCTGAGTAATATTCCATTGTATATATGAACCACATTTTTATCCATTCATCTGTTGAAGGACATCTTGGCTTAAGGGCTGTTATTAATTCATCTTTAAATATTTGGTAGAATTCACAGTCAAGCCATATGGGCCTGGACTTTTCTTTGTTGGGAGATTTTTGATTACTGATTGCATCTCATTTTTTTTTAAGAAAACCAGATTGGATTGGACTAGAAAGCTTAGAATATTTCATTGAAATTGAAAATAAATGAGGGACAAGTTCAACTGATGTTAAATTTCCAACACCAAAAAAGTGTCATTAGCTACAAGTTAAATACGAAATGTTTTAGGATAGTGACTAAAAGGATAGACTCTGCTCAAAGATACTTGCATTCACATTCTACATCTCTAACTTCTGAGTGGAGCAAATTTCTGCACTTTGCCATATTTGTTACATTATAAAATATATATTATAGTAATTGTGATTATTTTGCAAGCTTGTTTTCAGGATTAAATGCATCAGAAAACCTGATATTACTATTTTTCATTGGAAAAATACTAATTTATAATGGCGCTTTATCACTTTGGTTCTCCTATTCACTTTGCATATTCTAGGTAGTCATAGGACAGATTCTTTTGAAATTACTGTGCAAATGAATTATAGGTAAATCTTTATATTTCTCAGCATACTTCTCATTTTACATTCATTCACTAAAAACAATATGCAGCGATTATCCCCCTCTTTTTCCCTAGTTAGGAGAATGTTCAAATGGGTAAGGTAAATTTTTCCTATCCTAAATTTTAGGCATACAAAGTGGAGGAGAAAAATTATATTGCTGATGTGCTATAGTGTTGGCATGTTGAAGCAACAGAGTTTAATTTAGCATTCTAAAGTACAATTTTCATATTGTCATGGAAAAATGTCATTATTAGAATGTGGTCATTAAAGTCTTGATAAAGTACATTAGTCTTAGAAAATAAGATTTATAATTTTCATCTATTATATACCAACAGGTTTCACTTCTTTCAAAATTCCACTACTCCAATATGGGTAATGACTCCTTTTTATTTCTACTTACTTATTTATTTTTGAACACTTAATTACATTTACTTTATTTTTCGTTTTTTAAATTCCAGTATAGGTAGCAACAGTGTTAAATTAGTTTCAGGTGTATAATAGTGATTCAACAATTCTATACATTACTCAGTGCTCATCATAGTAAGTATTAATCTCCTTCACCTATTTCACCCATCCCTCTCCACCTCCCCTCTGGTAACCATCAGTTTGTTCTCTATAGTTAGACTCCATTTTTTGGGTTTTCTTTATACTTTTATTTTTTAAATTCCATATAGGAGTAAAATAATAGGGTATCTTTCTTGCGCTGACTTATACCACTTAGTGATATACCTTCTAGATCCATTCATGTTTTTGAAAATGGCAAGATAGCATTCTTTTTCTTGGCTTAGTAATATTCTGTCACACACGCGTGCGCGCGCACACACACACACCCCACTTCTTTACCATTCATCTATTAATGGGCACTTGGGATGCTTTCATGATTTGGCTATTCTAAATAATGCTGCTATAAACTCAGGGATACTTGTATCCCTTTGAATTAGTGCTTCTGTACTTTTTGGGTAAATACCTATAGTGAAGTTACTGGATCATAGAGCAGTTCCATTTTTAAGTTTTTGAGTAATGTCCATGTGGTTTTCCACAGTGGCTGCACCAGTTTGCATTCCCATCAACTGTGCAAGAGGGTTCCCTTTTCTCCACACCCTCACCAACATTTGTTATTTCTTGTGTTGTTGATTTTAGTCAACTGCCGGTGTGAGGTATCTCATTGTGGTTTTGATTTGCATTTTCCTGATGATGAGTGATGTTGAGCATCTTTTCATCTGTCTGTTGGTCAAATGGCTGTTCATGTCCCCTGCCTATTTTTAATTGGATTATTTGGTTTTTCTGGTATTGAGTTTTATGTTTATTTATGTATTCTGGATACTACCCTTTATCAGATATGTCATTTGGAAATATCTGCTCCCATTCCATAGGCTGTCTTTTAGTTTTGTTGATTGTTTCTTTGCTGTGCAGAAGATTTTTATTTTGATATAGTCCCAATAGTTTATTTTTGCTTTTGTTTCCCTTACCTCAGGAGAAATATCCGGAAGAAAGTTGCCACAGCCAGTGTCAGAGAAATTATTGCCTGTGCTCTCTTCCAGGATTTTATGGTTTCAGGTCTCACATTTAGGTCTTTAATCCATTTTGAGTTGATTTTTTTGGATGGTATGAAAAAGTGGTCCAGTTTCATTCTTTTGCATGTAGCTATACAGTTTTCCTAACACCATTTGTTGAAGAGACTTTTTCCCATTGCATATTCTTACCTCTTTTGTGGAAGGTTAATTGACCATATGTTTTTGGGTTTATTTCTCGGATCTTTTCTGTTCCATTGATCTATGTGTCTATTTTTTGGGCCAGTACCATACTGTTTTGATTACTATAGCTTTTTTGTATATCTCTTGAAATTTGGGATTGTGATACCTCTAGTTTTGTTCTTTCTCAAGACTGTTTCGGCTCTTTAGGGTCTTTTGTGGTTCCACACAAATTTCAATATTATTTGTTCTAGTTCTTTGAAAAATGCTGTTGGAATTTTCATGGGATTGCAGTAAATCTGTACATTGCTTTGGTAGTATGGACATTTTAACAATATTTGTTCTTCCAATCCATGAAAATAAAATATCTTTCTATTTGTGTTGTTCTCAATATCTTTTATCATTGTTCTATAGTTTTCAAGTACAGGTCTTTAATCTATTTGGTTAGGTTTATTCTTAGGTGTTTTATTCTTTTTGGTGCAATTGTAAATGGGATTGTTTTCTTAATTTCTCTTTCTGCTACTTCATTATCGGTGTATACTTGTGCAACAGATTTCTGTACATTGGTTTTGTGTCCTGCAACTTTACTGAATTCATTTATCAGTTCTAGTAGTTTTTTTTTTTTTATGGAATCTTTTGGGTTTTCTATATTATTATGTCATCTGAAAATAATGAAAGTTCTTCCTTGCTCATTTGGATGCCTTTTATTTCTTTTTGTTGTCTGATTGGTGTGGCTTGGACTTCCAGTACTATGTTGAGTTGAGCTGGTGAGAGTGGACATCCTTGTCTTGTTCCTGACCCTACAGGAAAAGCTCTCAGTCTTTCCCCATTGAGTATGATGTTTGCAGTGGGTTTTTCATATGTGGCCTTTATTATATTGAGGTATGTTCCCTCTAAACCTACTTTGTTGACATTTTTTTTTATCATGAATACATGTTGTAGTTTGTCAAATGCTTTTTCTGTATCTATTGAAAGGATCATAGGTGTTTATTGTTTCTCTTGTTGATGTGATGTATTATGTCGATTGATTTGCAAATATTGCACCACTCTTGCATCCCAGGAATAAATCCCACCTGATCATGGTGAATGATTTTTTTTTAATATACTGTTGGATTCGTTTAGCTAATATTTTGTTGAGGATTTTTGTGTCTATGTTCATCAGGGATATCGGCCTGTAGTTCTCTTTTTTTACGGTATCTTTATTTGGTTTTGGTATCAGGATAATGTCAGCCTCATAGAATAACTATGGAAGTTTTCTTTACTCTTCTAATTTTTGGAATAGTTGAGAAGAATAGGTATTAACTGTTCTTTAAATATTTGGTAGAATTCTCCTGTGACACCATCTAGTCCTGGACTTTTGTTTGTTGGGTGTTTTTTGGTTACTGATTCAGTTTCACTGGTGGTAATCAGTCTATTGAAATGTTCTATTTCTTCTTGCTTCAGTTTTGGAAATTATATGTTTCTCATAATTTATTTCTTCTAGGTTGTCCTATTTGTTGGCATGTAATTTTTAATATTACTCTCATATTTCTTTGTATTTCTGTGGTGTTATTATTTCTGCTCTTTCCTTTCTGATTTTGTTTGAGTGTTCTCTCTGTATCTTTTTTTTTTTTTTGGATGAGTCTGGCTAAAGGTTTATCTGTTTTGTTGATTTTTTTTCCCCAAAGAACCAGCTCCTGATTTTATTGATCTTTTCTCTTGTTTTTTAGTTTCTATTTTGTTTGTTTCTTCTCTAATCCATATCATTTCCTTCTTTCTACTTGTTTTGGGTTTTGTTTGTTCTTTTTCTAGGTCCTTCAGGTGTAAGATTAGGATATATATATATATATATATATATATATATATATATATATATATATTTATATTTCTGTCTTGGGGTAGGTCTGTATTGCTATGAACTTCCCTCTTAGAATCACTTTTGCTGTCCCAAAGATTATGGACCATTGTATTTTCATTAGTCTCCATGTATTTTTTTTTTTTATTTCCTCTTTGCTTTCTTGGCTGACCCATTCATTGGTTACAAGCATGTTATTTAACTTTCATGTATTTGGGCTCTTTCCAGATTTTTTCTTCCAGTTGATTTCTAGTTTCATAGTGTTGTAGTTGGAGAAGATGTACAGTATGACTTCAATCTTTTTGAATTTGTTCTGTAGGCTAATATATTATCTTGAGAATATTCCACGTGCACTTGAATGTGTATTCTGTTGTCTTAGGATGGAATGTTCTGAATATATCTGTTAGATATATCTGGTCCAATATGTCATTCAAAGCCACTGGTTCATTTTTGATTTTCTGTTTGGATGATATCTTCATTGTTGTAAAGGTGGTGTTGAAGTCCCCTACTATTATTACATAGTGTCCTTCTTTGTTTTTACTACAGTTTTTGTTTTAAAGTCTGTTTTGTCTGATGTAGATATTGCTATCCAAGCTTTCTTTTTGCTTCCATTTCCATGATAGTTATTTCTCCGTCCCTCATTTTCAGTCTTCAGGTGTCTTTTTTAGGTCTGAAATGAATCTCTTGTAGGCAGAGTATGGATGGATCATGCTTTTCTTAATCCATTCTTTCACTGTATGTCCTTTAATTGGAGCATTTAGTCCATTTACATTCAAAGTAATTATTGGTTGGTATGTACTTATTGGCATTCTGCTACTTAATTTTGGTTGTTTTTTTGGTTCTCTGTTCCTTTCTTGCTCTATTCTGTCAGTTTGCTGGCTTTCTTTAGTAATGTACTTGAATTTCTTTCTCTTTATTTTTTGCATATTTATTGCCAGTTTTTGGTTTGAGATTGCCATTCACTTTCTACATAACATCTTCTGCATATGTCAACTTGATGGAGACTTTAGTTTAAATGCATTTTTTACTTTTCTTCCCCTGTGTTTTATGTTTATGATGTCATACCTTATGTCCTTTTATTTTGTGGATCCCTTGGCTGAATTTATACTTTATTGCTTTTGTCCTTCTTACTTTTTTTTTTTTTTTTTTTTTTTTTTTTACTTCTGCAAAGGGTCTTTCCTTTCCACACCAAGAGTCCTCTTTAATATTTCTGGTAGGGCTGGTTTAGTGGTGTTGAATTCCTTTAACTTTTGTTCATCTGAGAAACTCTTCTCTCTCCTTCTCTTCTTAATGATAGCCTTGCTGGATAAGGTATTCTTAAAGTTTTTTTTTTCTTTTTTCACTCTGAATTTATCATGACACACATATTTTTGGCCTGCAGTGTTTTTGCTGGAAACTTAGCCAATGGCCTTATGGGGTTTCCCATTTGTATAACTCTTTTCTTTTCTTTGACTGCTTTTTAAAATTCTTGATCACTACTTTTTGCTGTTTTAATTACTGTGTTTCTTGGTGTGGATCTCCTTGGGTTGATTTTGCTGGGGGCTCTGTGTGCCTCCTGGATCTGGATTTCTGTTTCCTTCCTCAGATTCAGAAATTTTCAGCTATTATTTGTTCAAATATGTTTTCTGCCTCTTTTCTCTCTTTTCCTTCTGGGATTACTATAATGTGAATGTTATGATGCTTGATGGTGTTGCTGTGTTCCCTAAATATCTTTTCATTTTTTATTGTTTTTCTTTCTTCTTTTTAGCTTGATTGCTTTCCATTACTCTGTACTCCAGGTCACTGATCCTTTCTTCTGCTTTCTAATTCCATCTAGTGTATTTTAAATTTCAGTTATTGAGTTCTTCATCTCTGATTCTTTATGTTTTCTGTCTCTGTAGTCAAGGTCTCACTGAGGACTTTCACTCCTCAAGTCCAGTGATTATCTTTATGACCATTTCTTTAAATTATCTATGAAGCATATTATTTATCTCTGTTTTGTTTAGCTCTCTTGCTGTGATTTTGTCTTATATTTGGGACATACTCCTCTCTCTTCTCATTTTGTTTAACTCTCTGCGTTTCTATATTTTAGGAAAATGACCACATCTCCTGCTCTTGAAAGTAGTGGCCTTATGAAGAAGTGGTCCTGTAGTGCCCTGCTTTACAGTGTCTCCTGTTCACCAGAGCCTGGTGCTTCAGAGGTGTCTCCTTTGTTTGTTGTGTATTCCCCACTATTGTGGCTGAGCCACTTTTTCCTTCAGTCCAGTTGTCTGCAAAGACTCTCTTTACCTGTTATGGGCAGAGTTTGGTCCCTGTGTTGTTACTGGGCCAGTCTGGGGCTGCCTTTATCTTGAGTTGAGTCAGACCAGACGTTTGCTAGAGATGCAGTGGCACCGAACTATAGGGTGCTTCTCCTGTGTTGTCCCCTGAGAAACTTTCTTTGGTGGTTGGGGCCTGTAGTGAGACCAGATATCTGCTCCAAGACCGCTGCTGGTTCCACAGTTGGACTGCTGTGTGCAGTTTTCTTCTCCTCTCCTTGGAGTAGGAGTCACTTTGGAATGGTGCTGTCCCCTGTCATGGCTACTTGCCCAGTGCGAGGCTTGTGGTAGTGCTTTGGATGGGCTCTGGCCAAGAGGATTTTGGAGGGGGTGTATTTGCAAGGGAATGTGTGGGGGGGGCATTCCCTGTTAGCAAGTGAAGTGAAGGGGGTTCCTGCTATGCTGGTTCCCACAGGTGTCTATGTATTTGGGCTGGGAGGTGGGTATGGGAAATGGTGACGGTCAGCTCTTTTGTTCTCAGAGAAGTCCCCCCAAAACATCCCTGTACCTCCAACACATGCTCTGAGATTAATAAATAAATCTCCCTTCCACCCAGGCATTTTTTCAAACTGCTGTTTCTGTGCTGTATCTCCGCAGGGCTGTTTATTGTGCTGTCTCTTTAAGGGCTGTGATTCTGCTCTCCAGGCTCTCTCAAAACCCAGCCAGCTGATACTTAAAGTTCTAGTTGTTGAGCTCCACTTTGATTTTCAAAGCCAGATGTTATGGGAATTCATCTTCCCTATGTGGGTCCCCTGTGTCTGAGGTGCCTGGCATGTGGTCTCATCCTCTCCCCTCTTTGCACCTGCACCATCCCTCCCTCCCACAGTCTGATGGGTCCATTTAGCTTCCCACCACATCACTGGCCTTCCTACCCTCTTTGATGTACCTCTTCTCTACATTTAGCTGTGGGGAGTCTATTCTGCCAGTCTTCATGTGTGTTACCTGGTTATATCAGGGGGTTGAGGTGAGCTTAGGGTCCTCCTACTGTGCCGTCTTCCCTGGAAGTCTTTGGAGTGATATCTATTTTTATAAGTAGTTTCAGTCTTAGAAAAAAAGTAGTTTCAATCTTGATAATATAACCCTGGTACAGAGATTAATCAATATGATAGTAAGTGCAGAAATTCCCAAAGATGCATCTAGGTTCTTCATTCATGTTTTATTAAACAAAGAAACAGGCACAATCATTTCCTGTAACATGTAATCATGTTTATGAAACTATAACAAACGTTTCCCTTTGCAGTTAAACAAATTTAAAAATAATCATGAAAAGAAAGATAAAAATTGCATGCTGCAATTTGTGAGGTGTCATACCTCAAAATGACAGAAACATATTTTTCAGAGCACTTAACCTTGAAATTTGAAAATTACTTTTATAATTCAAATTTATTTTAAAATTTTCATTAAAGTCTTTAATGCAGAAAGAAATCTATTTCCACATATTCTATACAAATTATTACAGAAAAACACAAACATCTTTCAGCTGTTACCTTTGGGCATTTATCTGCATTTCTCTAAATAACATATTTTTATTTCTGCTTGTTGATTTCCCAGATTTGAATATTATAGGTTGACATCCCAGAAAGGAAAATGAAGATTTAGTTTCCTTTTCTCTCCATCCATAAACATTCAGACTTGTCTCTCTGTTTTCCTATTACAGTTATATCATAGTGTAAGTTCATGCAGCTTTCAGTGTTTATGTTGAACTATATAAACACTATCCATAACTGAACTGCATAATATATTCTGAGTCTTTTTTTTCTATTTCTTGCAACACATTTTCCCCTGAAGCTAATAATTACCTTGTATTATAATTAGTTCATTTTCTGTGCACTTGTCAGTAGTTCAGCTCCTTTCCCAAATTATCTAAATCTTGCCTTAGTGCATTCAAATACATCAGGTATTTAGTTCAGTTCCAAATTGGACTAGTTACTTTCCATGACTGGTACATGTCTGTCATCCCACGATACTTGTGTTTCTGAGATCCAGGTTTGCTGCATTGTATTTCTTCCCCTGTTCTGGTTAAATGCTTCATTTTGGTACAACACATGTTTTAGTAGCTAAATGAGAAAGGGAAGCCAGGAGATAACCTTTGGATATGTTGCATACCTGAAAAAGTTTTTATGTGATAGTTCGGCTGAGTATAGACTTAAAGATTGGATATAATGTTCCCAAAAAAGTTTGGAGGTGTTGCTCCATTGCCTTCTAGCTTCTTGTGTTGTTGTTGAAAAGTTAGAAACTGTCCGATATCTTTTTTCTAAAGATTTATTTATTTGAGAGAGAAAGGGAGTGCAGGGGGGAGGGGTAGAGGGAGAGGAAGAGAGAGAATATCAAACAAACTCCCTGCTGAGTGCAAGCCTCACACAGGGCCCAATCTCACGACCTTGAGATGATAACCTGAACAGAAATCATGAGTCGAATGCGTAACTAACTGAGCCACCCAGGCTCCCCAACAGTCCAGTTTCTGATCCTTTGTATGTCACCTGCTTGTCCTCCCCTGACACCCCCCCCCAAAGTTTATAGTATATTCACTTTGTCCCAGTGTTGTTAAATTTCATGGCAGTGCTTCTTTGGTGAGGGCCTGCTTTGTTGTATTATCCTGGGTAGTTGGTGAGTCCTTTCAATCTGGAAATGTATCTGGAAAATTCTGAATTTTATTTTTTGCTGATTTTCTCTCCATTTTTTTCTCATCTCTCTTCCTGGAACTCTATCACTATTAGTCATGTTGAAGGTTGGAACTTATGGCTTGATCCTTTCCTTTTTCTTTCATTTTTCATTTCTGTCTTTTGTTTTACATTTTGGAAATTTTTCTTCATTTTATCTTCTAAATTTTTAATCTAGCCTTTCATTTTATGTTTATTCTCCAGAGATGAACCATCCAGTTTCTTGCTTGGAGCATCAAAGCTTGGATGCTGAAATTCTGGAGCTGATGGCAGAGAGATCAGTGGTCTCAACATTCAGTGAGTGAATTTTCCTTTAATTCTCTGATTTGCTGTATGCTACCTTACTTTCCACTATGCCTAGTATTCCTTTAGGGCCCTTTAAGTTCCATCTCCAGCTTCTCTACCCTGCTCTGTCTTTTAGGAATCTGACCTCTATGGAAATTACCAGCTGGGATTGGGTTTGGCCAATGGGAGGGAAGTGACTCTACACCTGTATTACAGGGAACAGGATGGCCCTTCTGTACAAATGCTTTTCTTCCTGGTAGTTGATCTCTCCCCCTGCCCTTCCAGTCCTGCTTTTGGTAACCATTTCCTTTTCTTGCTAGGCCCAGGTACTTCCCTGTAACCACAGATGGACGTTAGTTTTCCTTTGTCAAATTAAAATAGATATTTGGGTCATGTGTAAAGTGGAAGTGCAGATATATTCTGCATTGAAATAATGAGATACATATGTATGGAACTTGCAAAATATACATTAGTAGGTATTTGGGGATGGTTTAATTCTTGACATAGAATTCCTCACAGAAAAAAAGTAACTTACTTGAAATGGATTTAAAATAAGATTTCTGTAATTGAAATTTAGTTTATGCACAACTTTATACAGTATGTCAACTGATTAAGGCAGACATGAAACTGAGAACAAAGAGGATTAGTGACAGTGGGAAGTTGTTCAAATTGAGTGTGAAGGCTGACAGATTTTGAATACTCACATAGAAGAATGTATACTATCTAATGACTCTAGTTTTACCATTTTGGTTTAAAAATTATGCTCATGAATCCTTAGCCAAATTAAGTGATTTTGGTTCTGTGGATTGATGAGGATGTAATTTTATAACTGTAGGGCATGGCTAAAATCGAATATGGCAAGCACTGGAAAAACACAGCCTCTTTTACATTTAAGGCTCTTCAATTTGTCATTACTGATTAAGAGCTATCTGGATTGGCTCTTCTGGTCTAATTATCCCAAGAGCTATCTCATTACTAGGAGATGCTCCCATGAGATCACCATCTGTTTTATTCCTATGCATTATGGGCATTTCAGCTTTGATTTTGGGTGGTACTCTTGGGCTCTACAGTGGATCACTACCAGACTGTACCTTCAGTAATGTATCTCAGAAGCCACATGTGAATTGAATCATAGAAAAAGGAATCTTAAAGGGAAATTTTAGCTTAAACTTATCTGCCAAGGACATCGTTTCTTAATCATTGCATGAGCCACATTTCATATAGTGATTAAATTCATGCTAACTAAAAGGTTCAGTCTGTTTCAAGGCCGTTTATTAAAGCAATTATTCTCTTAAGTAAAAGGTGTTAATATTCTCTTAAGTAAAAGGGAAAATCTTCATACCTATTGGCATAGGAGAAATACAGTGGCAGTTTACCTTGGAAATTTCAATGATGCCGAATTTTTAAAGTCATAGTGTCTACTAGAACCTTGTTACTCAAGATTTGGTCTTCAGATCAGTAGCTTGGACATCACCTGGGAAATTGTTAGAATCGCAGACTCTCAGGATTTGTCCCAGACCTTCTAAATCAGAATCTGCATTTGAACAAGACCCTTAAGGTGTTTGTGTACGTGTTAATATTTGAGAAGTATGAGAATAAAGTATAGTTTTGTGGTCATTGGAAACATGAAGATGCACTCACATTTGGCTCTGGAAGATCTTATTTTCCACTGCTAACAGTACCTTCAAAAATAGCAACCTGCAGCACAGATTTTTTTTTTTTTTGCATTTTACCCTGGAGTTACATGGCTTATTTTTAACTAAAATATTAAGATGAACTAAGAAGGTATTATATGATAACATGGTAGATGATGTTATAATTTTGAAAATGTGTAATTAAAATTCTGGTAGGAGCAACTTTCTAAATGGGAAAAACTTCTCCCTGATTGCCTCACAGCAACACATCCATGTTCTATTTGTAATACTGAATTTCTTCTCTGAAAAAAGCCCAGGCTGTCCCCTTCTCCAGAAGGTACACAACATTACATTTAGGGGCTGAGAGAACAAAACTGCTTCTTTAACATATCTCTAATGTGAAGTGTTTGGAAGAATTAATCTAATTTACATTGCACTTACAAACAACCAATGACACCTTTTAAACATGCTATAGAAAGATTAATTGGAAATTTTTGGAAAGAATAGGTTTTCATTACTTTGTTGCTCCTTTATTTGAAATCTCTGAACACCTAAAGTATGCTAGAGTAATGTAGCTGTACAAGGAGCAAAGTCCCCTATAGCCTGGCTGTCATATACTTCTTCCTTTCTTCAATAAACATGTATTGGTTATCTACTGTGTACCATAAATGAGAATACAAAGACTAAATCTCCATTCTAGGGTTGCTTGCAATCTCACAGGGAAGAAGGTCAAAGACATCAGTACAATGCCATATTATAAATGCTATAATAGTGTTGGCAACACACGATGGAAGATAAGCAAAGAAGGGCCTAATTCATTCCTGGGAATCGGAGACTGATTCATAAAAGGTGACTGCTGTTGGCATCTTGTTAGTGTATGATTTATGATACAAATATGCACAAATGTTGGCTTGTGCTCTCAGAGAAGGTAGTTGAATGAATCTTTAAGTATTGCCAAGCCTAATATTGGCAGTTTTGATTAGACTGAACATTGTCCAAAATGTAACTTGATGGACAAGATTAGAATGAAATGATGTCTGCTAACATAGTAAAACAAAAGTAAATGGTTTCGCGAATGAGTCTGAATGATTAGCATTAAAATATGCCCCCCACGCCCTGAACAGTTGTACTATTTGCTGCAGTGGAGATAACGGGGCATTAGTAGGATAATCATAAAGATAACAGCTGACATCTGCAGTTTATATAAAGTAACTTCATACTCATTATCTTATTTAATATTCACAATAACCACATGAGGTAGGTATCATTTGCATTTCTTAGTTGAAAAAATTTTGTCAAAGTAGGTAGGAGATCCTGGATAGAAAACCAGATATTTAAGACTCCAAGGTTATTAATATTCTTTCTTCTAGAACTAGAGCTCTCAAATCTCAATAGAAGTCTCTGTTAATCCAGATGTTATAAAGAAACTTCCCTCCTGACCTGGGGCAGCTTCATTGGCGAGAATTTCAGAAGGCTGGTATTGAAAGTTGGGTTTTTCCTCTGAACAGAAGCTCTTATTTCCCCTGCCAAATCCAGTAGTCCTTCTTTACCCTTTGTCTTACGGTAACCAGCAAACTGTGATGGTTGAAAGTGGGAGATTCAGGCATAATGGAATTGAAAACTACACTCAGGTTTTTAACTTGAGCATGGATGAAAGGTGGAGCCTTTAAGGGAGATAAAGAATAAACATAGGCTTGGGTTTCAGGAGCAGACTGAGTCCTAGTACTGTGAAATTTGGGAATTTGGGTCAATTTAGGTCTTGTCTGTCATCACTAAGTGGTTGGGCATGGCACCACGTGTCTTGAGAAAGTGGTGGTCCCGGAGCTGAGAGTCCTGGGTTATGGTTGGGTATTGTCCATCTCATTTGGAAGGGACCTGACCACTGCCTGGAACATAAGCACAGTTGGACGAATTGGCATCAGTCAGGATGTCAACTTTCAGCCAACAGTCTGATCAATGCAAGGGGATTGAGAAATCCCAAATCAGAGAAAACCAGGGCTTAGAGCTAAGTCAAATGGCCTGGGCTAACATGGCAAGGTCAGGGAAAAAGAGTCAGGTCAGTGACATACAGGAATCCTACCTTTTAGGCGGAACCCAGAACAAAGTATGTGTTGAAAATGGAAAGTTCCTCCCAGATATGTTCAGTTTATGATAAAAATCACTTGCTTTTAATTTTTTTGATGTTAGGTAAGAGATTTTGAAACACTCCAGCATTATTTAGGGCTGGCTCAGGAATCATCAGGTTTAAGTCAACAGGTTTGGGCAAAGCTGAGGAAAGTGTAATTTGTTCTGTTCAGTAGGAATGGATTATCACACATATTACAACATAATTTATATTATTAGTTTACTAGAAATGCAGTACAGTGGCAAAATCGAATCCATCAGATTTAATATAAAATTCTTTGATGGTATTTGTGGTCCCTCAAAGATGTCCAGGTCCTAATCCCTAGAACCCATGAGTATGTTACCTTACATGGCAGAAGGGGCTTTGAGGATAGGATTAAGGTTAAGGGTTTCAGGATAAGCAGATTATCCTGGATTATCCAGGTGATCCCAATCTGATCTCATGAGTCCTTGGAATCTTCTGGCAGCAGGAGAAAGACTCAATGAGCCATTGCTAGTTCTGGGATACAGCGATCTGTTTAAGGAACTGAATTCTGCCAAGAACCATGATGACCTAAGAAGCAGATCCTCCAGAAAGGAACATAGCCCAGTCCATGCCCTCATTTTAGTCTGACGAGACTGGCTTGCTATGTCTTTTGGACAAAGTTTATAACCTCTTCATGCTTTCTTTTTCTCTTCTGTAAAATTGATATGGTAGTACTTTTCTCATAGGGTGGCTGTGAGAATTAAATGTTGAATGAGAATTTAATGATGGCTTCCAGTGGGAATATTGAGGAAGAATTCGATAAATGGTGGTTATGATTTGTTGTTGTTGTTGTTGTTGTATTCTAAAATTGCTCCTTCTGTTGCTGTCACCATTGCTACCATAATCAAACTGAGGAAGACAGGTGTTTTGGAAAAGTATACATACCACAGTTAAAACTCATACCCACCTTACTACTTTGAGTTTATTATGGTCCAGTACCTACTATTTAGCAGTTAAGTTTGCAGCTGGTTCTGCCTGTGTCTCATATCTCATCCTGATGAACTTACTCCATCTGAGCTAATTTTTAATTTCTATTAATCTTTAAGACAACTTATAAATGTTGCATCATTTGCACAAGTTTTTAGTCACATTGACTGCTGAGTTTTGAAGTCTGTCTGTGTGGCTTAGAGCATAGACTCATGTGTATAAGTGTGGTAGGTGGTATTTTCAAAGATGGCCTTAACAGTATCTCCCATCTCATACACTGTTTTGCACTGCGATCTGCCATGCCCCCATCAAAAGGTAGAGTCTGTTTTCCCTCCCTTTGAGTTCTGTCTGTCTCTGTGACCTGTTAGGAATGGCATACTGCTCAAATGATACTGTGTAACATCCAAGGATGAACCTTAAGAGATATGCAGCTTCCTCATTTGCCTTTTTGGAATGGACCTTTTTAGAACCCACATATCTCACGTTATGAAAAAGCTCAAGTACTTATGTGGTGAATCCTATCCAGAGGAGAACTAAATTCTTCAGCTGAAACACTTGGCTGAGCAACCATTTGGCAGCCAGCCACATGAATGTAGCCTTTTTTTTAAATAATTTTTTATTATGTTAGTCACCATACAGTATATCCCCAGTTTTTGATGTAAAGTTCCATGATTCATTAGTTGCGTATAACACCCAATGCACCATGCAATACGTGCCCTCCTTACTACCCATCACCAGCCTATCCCAATCCCCCACCCCCTCCCCTCTGAAGCCCTCAGTTTGTTTCCCAGATTCCATAGTCTCTCATGCTTCATTCCAGATATCCCTGTGTCTCAGTCAACATCATGTGAACTAGAAGAAATGCCTGGTCTGTTTACAGAACTATGGAAGATAATAAATGGTTTTTGTAAGCCACTGAATGTTGGGAGGCTTGCTATACACCAATAGATAAATGAAATACCAAGTTCGGGTGATGAATAATTTTCTTCAGAATCTCTAAGTGCCCACGGCGATCTGTGGCTATAGAATTGCATAATTTTGCTAGTGAGGACTAGCAGTGCAGGTATTAAGCCACCATTTGGAATCATCTTTGCAAGTTTCAAGATCCCTTTGAAGAAGTAGAGGCTAAAGAGGGGTGAGGGATAATGAATAGGTTAATACTCATCATTTAGTGTGAATTAAAGTAAAATTTCCTTCTACTGATGTCAAAGATTCCGTAATTTAGTACAGTGTATTACTTTTTCAGCTTCTCATGCTCACAACTCACCTTTTGTTTTCTTACTACCATTCTTTCACTCCTGTGTTTTCCTCTGTTTAAAAGGCCTCTCCAATGTTGAATTTCTTTTTTTTTTTAAGATTTTATTTATTTATTCGACAGAGATAGAGACAGCCAGCGAGAGAGGGAACGCAAGCAGGGGGAGTGGGAGAGGAAGAAGCAGGCTCATAGCGGAGGAGCCTGATGTGGGGCTCGATCCCAGAACGCTGGGATCACGCCCTGAGCCAAAGGCAGACACTTAACCGCTGTGCCACCCAGGCGCCCGCAATGTTGAATTTCTTGATTAATACCTAGTTATTGTATGAAGGCCAGCTCAAATGCCACATCACTGATTCTCTCAGTCAAAAATTCTGTGTATGCCAGAATATGGCATAGCATCCAAATCGGTTAGTAGGCAAAATAAAAAATGGTGCCTAACTTGTATACATGAACTATAGGAGTAAAGACTGGTCAAATGTCTACTGAAAATACCAAATGTATCAGTGGAGTTACACATACATGTTTAAAATTACATTATGTAAGATATCAATTTTTTTAAACTGCTTTGTTCTGGTCCCACAGTTTTTGAACATTTTTATTCGGTTTCTAAACCTTCGACATCGTTGTCTGTATGATCACGAAAGGTCACTACTTTTGTTCTTCTTACATGGTTTTCCAGAAGATACCCTTTTCTCTTCCACTGATATTGTTCATGATATTCCACTTCCTGTGATACTGCCGATAGAAACTTTAACCCACACTGCAAAAAACCCATTCATTCCTGTGTGTTAAGAGCAGTTTTACTTCTTTATTTTCTATTCTTTCCTTTAGGCATTTATTAGTGATTTCCACAAATTAATCATGTATCATCATTTGCAAATGTAAGGTCACATGCCCCAGGAATAATTACTGAATCAAGGTCAAATGTATTCACCTTTTTAAAAAAACTCATTATTTCAGCTGAAATTGATTGACATTTAAAACCTGTGTTTTCAACCCTGGCTTCACCCTCGAATTACCAGAAAAAACATTAAGAACTATGAGTAGGGCACCCTGGTGGTCCCTTCCTCAATACTATTATCTAATTTATCTGGGATGGAACCTCAGAATTTTAGTTTTTGAAATGTCTCCAGATGATTCTAATGTGCAACTAGAGTTGAGAACCACTGATCTAAAACTAGCCTGGCTAGAGTAGTGGTTCTCAAAATAAGGTCCACAGACCAGCAGCAACAGCATCAACTGCGTATTTGTTAGAAATTCAAATGCATGAGCTCTACCCTAGACCTAAACAGAAACTAGGGATGAGGCTCAGCAGTTTGCTTTGACAAGCCTTCCAGGTGATTTTGATTACACTAAAGCTGGAAGCCCAATGATTTAGGCTAATGTTGGAATAGTAATTTGTTCTCCAAATTAAATTAATTGATAGAACAATATGTAACGTGACAAATTTATAAGGAATCTAATATAAGGGAGAGGTAATTTGGGGGAAAATGACTTGCCTAATATGCAGACATGTATAGTAACTTCTTATATAGTGCTTTGACTCCTGTAGTGCTTTAACTGTGTATCTTTTAAGCACTGGGCAGTGGGTAGACCAAAGAATTCTCGTATGAGGGCTGACTAGCTCTGTGTATCTTGAAAGGACAAGCAAGTGTTCTCTACCCAGAGGTACCCACTAACTCAGGGGCTACAGGAATAGGTGCATATAAAATACAGGTATTTTGGCCCTAAAATCCTATATGTCTCATTAAAAAATATATTTTAGGAAGATGTTATTTACCAAGGTATCTTAGGGCCCAAGTAAAGGCAGGTAAGACCCCGAAAGCACAAACCTCCTTTTTAGTGGTTATTTTAGGATTCAGCCACACATGGCTTATTCAGTTGTACAGATATAAGAATGTAGTGTTCTAGTGTTATCTCAAGGCCTTAATTTAGGAATTATAAACCTTTGGTTTCCACTCTGGAGAAGGAATCAGTAATAACTTTAAAATACCCTTGAGTTTCCTTCTGCTCATTTATCTCCCAGATCTATACTTCATGTTTACTCTCAGTGATATCCTTTTTCTTCTAATAATTGACTTCTGAGATTCATAAATTCTTGAAAGCATGGAGAAAAATGAAAATTTGTCTCTTTGAGAACAGGGGCAAATAATTTTTTAAGAGAGAGAAATGAAAAGATACAGTTATTGTTTTTAAAGCCAGTGGCAGATTGTGCTGGCAATAAAGGTAAGCTTGTGCAGTGCTTTATGGAATTGAAGATTTTGTCTTTACTTTCCCTGCATACTTAGCCTATTCATCCGTCCTTTCAAAACCTCCAGCATTTTTATAAACATGAAAAACACAACCAAAAAGCCTCAAACCTTTAATTGCTCTTGAAATATGCTGTAGGAAAAATACAAGGCTGATGATGTGTACATTGAACATTCATTGCTTTGTAACACTATTAGAAGAAAACAAACACGTTGAGATGGCACCAATTTTGATCACGTCTTTCCTCAGGGAGTGCATGCAGGAGCAATCCCATGAGTTTGCATGAGATGTGAAGCGAATTTCTTAAAAAGGATAAGGGGGACATGACAGTGGTCTGTGGGGGTGCCTGGGTGGCTCAGTCAGTTAAGTCTCTGCCTTTGGCTCAGGTCATGATCCTAGGGTCCTGGGATCGAGCCCCAAGCCCCACATCGGGCTCCCTGCTCAGTGGGGGGCCTGCTTCTCCCTCACCTCTGCCCCTCCCCCGGCTTGTGCTCCTGAGCTCACTTGCTCGCTCTCTTTCTCTTATAGAATCTTTTCTTTTTTAAAAAGAAGAAAGTTGTGTCTGCTATGTATCACACAGTAGACTTGGTTGCTCAATACCACCCCAGTCTGTTTCTACTTGCCTTCCTGTGCCCAAAGATGGGAATATTAAAGATCACATTACCCAGATTCATTGAAGCTGGCATTTCTCATGTGATCCAGCATTCTCTCAGGGAGTATATGCACACTAGAGGTTAGGAAGTCAAAAGCAAACACCATATGGCATGGCCCAGCCGTTCTTTTGGTATGCATGGTGGAGAAACAACTTGTTTCTTAGGAGGCATGCGTGGAGAGGTTGATATCATTGGTGTCAAGTAGAGGGCAGTGACAAAAACAACACCTGGGTGTTTTCCTGGGACATTTCTATGATGTGATTGAAATTTCTCTTGGCTACATGGCTGTTGGCTATGTATCATCCAGACTCATTTGTTTGAATCCTTTCAAAACTACTTCAAACATCTGGCCAAAAAAATAAAAATAAAGGTAAAATATTTTTGAAGGAAAATTTAGCACCCTGGACAACTTCGAGTTTTTTTTTAAGAAGGGAAGGGATATTATAAACAAGGTAAATACTTTGAATAAAGTGCATTTTCCATCTGATTCTCTACATCACCCCAAACTCCGACACTCCCTTCCCCTTCTGCAGTTCTTTACATATCCATTGCCAGTGCTTGTGTCTTGTACCAAAATGAGTTTTGGAGTCTCATAAGCTGAGGTGGCATCTGTGTTCCATCTCTTACTAGTTATGTGACCTTTGGTGAGTCAGTATTCCTCTCTGAGCCCACATTGTAAAACAACATCTTCCTTATTCATGTCTGTGTACCATCACGTTGTTTCTCTTAAATGACTTATTTAAAATAGATATGGACTCTGGGAAACAAACTGAGGGCTTCGGAGGGGAGGGGGGTGGGGGATTGGGATAGGCCGGTGATGGGTATTAAGGAGGGCACATATTGCGTGGTGCACTGGGTGTTATACGCAAACAATGAGTCATGGAACACTACATCAAAAACTAAGGATGTGCTGTATGGTGACTAACATAACATAATAAAAAATTAAAAAATAGGAATCTTAATTTGTTACTCTACATCAAAACAAAGCTAATGGAACCAACTCACACATGTGTATGCATGCACATACACACCTAACTATGTCAGGTTCCTTAGTTATCTGTTGAGGCTGCCATATATCGTGTTTGCAATCTGTAAGTCATAGGCACTTGAAAGTAGACCTGACTCTTCTCCCTTTAGAATCTCTATCCCTGGTTTTAGGAGAGTCCAGTGTCACCTAGAGCATTTACGTTTAACAAATAGGCTATTAAAAGGAGACTTATGAAGGAACAGTGACAAGAACGGTAGAGAACCAAGGAATCTGATAGAGCCAGGTTGTGTGTGTGTGTGTGTGTGTGTGTGTGTGTGTGTGTGTATGCACGCACACATGTTTGAGTCTGGTTTTATTTGGTGGCATATCAGGGCAACTCAAATTAATATTTCCATTTGTTTTAACTGATTTGTTATATGTGAATTGTATATGAATATGAATGATAAAGATAGGATGTTTTACAATACCAAAATAAGAAAGACTGTTTTAAAAAGATAATTTTTAAAATTTTTAAATTTTATTACTGAAGTATAGTCAACATACAATCTTAAATTAGTTTCAGGTATACAATATAGTGATTCAAAAATTGTGTACATTACTTGGTGCTCAACAAGATAAGTTTAGTTACCATCTGTCACCATACAATGTTATTACATATTATTAAATATATTCCCTATGCTGTTCTTTTTATCCCTGTGACTTACGTATTTTATAGCTGGACGTTTGTACTTCTTAACCTCCTTCACCTATTTCACCCATACCTTCATTCCCTTCCCCTCTAGGAACTACTAGTTTGTTCTCTGTATTTGTGAATTTGTTTCTATTTTTTGTCTGTGTTTTAGACTCTGTATATAAGTTAAATCATATGGCATTTGTTTTCTTCTGACTTATTTCACTAATATTTCGTTCTGTATAAGTATATACCATATTTTCTTTATCCATTCATCTATTGATAGGAACATGGGTTGCTACCGTATCTTGGGTATTGCAAATAGTGCTGCAGTGAACTTTGGGGTGCATGTATCTTTTCAAATTAGTATTTTTGTTTTATTTAGGTAAATACTCAGTTGTGAAATTGCTAGATCATTTGGTAGTTCTATTTTTAATTTTCTGGGGACCCTCCATACTATTTTCCCAGGGGCTATATCAATTTACGTTCTTACCAGCAGTCCATGGGGGCTACCTTTTCTCCACATCCTGACCAACACTTGATATTTCTTGTAAAATGATCATTATTTATTCCAAAAGTGTTTTCAGATAGGAAAAGAAAGATTTTATTTTATTTTATTTTTATTTATTTGAGAGTGAACACAGCAGCAGTTGGGAAGGGCAGAGGAACAGAGAGAATCTTAAGCAGGCTCCATGCTCAGCACAGAGCCGACTAGGGGCTCAATCTCACAACCCCGAGATCATGACTTGAGCCAAAATCAAGAGGAAGTTGTTTAACTGACTGATCCACCCAGGCGCCCCAGGAAAGAAAGATTTTATCTCATTGCCAGTGATTTTAAAGCAGAGTTGAAAGATAACTGAAAAGGGACAGGAATCTACAGTGTGCTGCTGGAGGAGCAACCATCTACAAAAACTATCATGATTGCAGAGGGAGATCTCTGATCAGTCTAGTTTTTTAAAAAGCATTCCCAAAGCAATATTTCATTATATGTAGAAACATACATCTCTCTCTCTTTCTCTCTCTCTCTCTATATATATACGTATGTATGTATGTATGTATGTATGTATATGTATCACGTGATACATATATATGATATGATATATCACGTCTTCTTTATCCATATTACTAAGCCATGAAAAGAATGAGATATTGTCATTTGCAACACCACGAATGGACCTAGAGGGTATAATGGTAAGTGAAAAAGGTCAGAGAAAGACAAATACCATATGATTCCACTTGTGTGCAATTCAAGAAAGAAGACAAATGAAAAAAGAAAAAAAAGACAAACGAAAATATAGACTCTTAAATATAGAGAAAGAACAGGTGGTTGCCAGAGGGGAGGTGGGTGAAATAGATAAAGGGGATTAAGAGTGCAGTTATTGTAATGAGCATGGAGTAATGTATAGAATTGTTGAAACATTACATTGTACACCTGAAACTAATAGAATACTGTTTGTTAACTATACTTCAATAAAAAATTTTTTTAAAGCATTCCTGAAAGGAAGATGGATTATAGCAGAAACAAGAATTAGAATTACTTAATTCTTAGGTATTTTTATTTTGAGGAGAATGGTACTAAAAGTATAGCAAATAGAATGAAAATGATGAAGAGGGAAGTAAACCAACAGCTATGTGATGAATAAGGCATACCTAGCTGCTTTAAATCAATCTGTCTTCAGAGCTAGGTAGATACAGGATCCATCCTACAAGGATACAGGAAAACATGTTTGTATATGATAAAAATATATAAATTATTCTTGAGAATTTTGGGCAAAATGTCTGCAGTTAGAGAACACATATTCTAGTATAACAGTAACTTTTGTTTGTTGAAATTATAAAACCAGTTGTAAATATATTGTGATTGAGCATTTTGTGAAAAAAACCATGATTAGTAGAAAATAACATAGGTTCACTAAGAATAAGTCACGTCAGACTAATTTTGTTACAGTTTTTTAATTGTAGATGGAAAGGTGAGAGAAACTTCATAGACATAATATATTTTGATTTAATTAATGTATTTTATAAAAATATTTTATGGAATCTATGTAGGGAAAACAATGGAGAAATGTATGCTCTATGATACTCAGTTAAATGGATTTATGGTTTGTCAAATAATTTGAGCTTCTTATCCCACCCCATGTATAGTCCTTACTTCAAAACAAGTAAGATGTATAATGTCTTTGCCCTTGGTCTTGTCCTACTCAACATTTTAATGATATGTATAATGACATAGAAGGCATACTTATCAAATTTGCAGATGACATAAAGCTTGGAGCAATAGCTAATACGCTGAGTAACTGAATCTTAATTCAAAACAATCTTGACAGGCTGGATCTCTGGCCAAAGCTAACAAGATGAAATTTAATGGTTATAAATGTTAAGTCCTGTATTTAGGTTCAAAAAATATCAACTGTACAAATGCTGGGTGAGAGAAAATTTGGCTTAGAAGCTGTTTTTTTTTTGGGGGGGAGCTTATTTTTTTCTGCCTATAAATGCAGCCTGAGCCTCCAATCTCTGTTGGTGGAAGCCCATTCATTGAAAAAATATTGGTTACATCCCCACTATGTGCCAACTACATGTATTATCTTCTTCAATTCTTATAGTATCTCGCCAAAAGAGTTACATTTATCCTTACTGTATGGGTAAGAAAATTAATGAGTTTGTCCATCTGTATGCTGCTATTAAATGCTAGAACTGCAGTTCAAATTTAGCTTTTTCTTTGCAGGTTCAGCATTTCAGTATAGCTTTGCTATTCGGTGTATGGCCCATAGATCAGTACCTTGTTAGAAATGTGGGATCTCAGGCTTCTACCCCAGACCTACTGAATCAGAATTTGCATTTTAACTAGATCCTGAGGGGAAATGTCTGCGTGGTAAAACTTAAGGAGCACTGCATTGTATCACACTTGCCTCAGGTTACCATTATAGAGACAGGATGTTACTCAACATTTTGGGAGACTGGCGTGTTGACCATGGTTTCAGCAAGCCTCAGAGGGTAGTATTATTTTTCTGTGCTGTCTGTCAGTAATGATACCTGCACAGGTTAGATAACACCTGACAATTCTTACTCATTTCTGTATGCCAGATTTTAAGATGGAGTATTAATCAACTGGCAGGTCCAAAAGACAGTTAAGTGATGAGAGATGTTAAAAACAGTTCCTCAGAAGAATTAAAGAAATCATGTATAGCATTGAGAAGAGTCTCAAATCAGGCAGGATAGTTTTTTTCAAGTATTTTGCAGGGTGTCCTTAGGATAAAGAACTTAAAATGTCATTGGTTTGTCTTTTCCATTCTTTTTTTCTCATCAAATATTTATTGCACACCTATTGTGTACATGTTATTGAACTGTACATATCATTAAATGTAGAAAAAGACCAAGGGCAGAGATATTTTACCTTTATTTTTTTGGTGAGCAAAGACTACACATAGGGTTGGGTAAGGAGCTTGTCATTGTGATAACTGTTGTGAACAAGAGAGACAAGGTGGCTCTTCTAAAGGAGGTAACAACCCACTGGTTATCTAGTAAACAGTTCACTTTACGTATATTAAATAAACATATGTCAATATTTCAGAAAATGGTTGGTGTTCTCCAGCTAAAGAAGACTTGGGGGAAGCTAGTTTAGTTTGAGGGATCAAGTGGTCAAGGAAGACCTCTCTGAGGAGATGACATTTGAGCTAAATCCTGAGTGACAAGATGGAGGCAGCTGCTTGAAGAGCTAGTACAAGAGTGTTACAGATGGAAGGAAGAGTAAATGCAAAAGCTGAGAGTAAATGCAAATGAGGAAGGAGCGAGACTGGCATGGTTTAGGTTAGTCCCAAACTGGGTATTAAGAGGTTGAGAGGGCCAGATGTCCAAAGGTAGATTTTGATTCATGGAGTTTGGAGGACCTTTCTACCAATGTCAACATCCGGTGATGAAATGAATAGTGAGCTCCCTGTCACATTATGTCACATAGCCAGTGGAGGTTAGATGATTCATCAGAGAAGATTCAGAGCAGAATCACAGGAAGAGATTGGAGGTGGTGTTCTCCAAGTCTTATCCACCCTAAAAGTTAAGACCCTGGTTAACGATCATTTTAAAGATTTCTAAGAAAATGTGTTTGCTTCTTATCGCTAGGGTTCTACCTGTAAAAAAAAAAAAAAAGTTGCTATTCAAAAAAGCCTGTGTTACTACTTTTCTCCTTCTGCCTACCCCCACCCTTGACGTGTTGCTTTCCCCTCTCTTATTGCCTCCCTCTGCTTACCCCCTTTCATAATTGGATGCATAAATCAATCCCAGGGGAAATTATGGCTATAATTAAAACATTATATTAGCTTAATTATGAATAAATAGCTCCTCCACAGTTATCTCAAGATTGAATGTATGCAGTGATGGCTAGAGTACCTTATTTCTCCTCTGTGTCACTCTCAGCTATGGTGGCAGACTGAAACGGTAACTGATCAGTTACCATGGTTTCCAATGGAGGCAATGTAGCATGTAATTATTGCATACAGCTATCATTACTAAATTCTGTATGGCATTTTGATGTAATTCAATAAATAATTTGAGTCATAACTCTAGAAGAAGGGTACAACTGCTTGCAGGGTAATATTTTAAGAAAAAATTACATAAAATATTTTTTTCCATACAGCTTGCCTACCAGGGGCAGTGATGAATAAAATTTGGTAGTTGGTTCTAACTGCTTTTGTCTTACCTCAAGAAAAATTGGTAAAAGGAGGTTTCAGGTGCCTTGGTAGGTAAAGTAGTGTTGATTCGGGTACTAAATGAAGCAAGACACTTCATTTGATTTTTAGCATGGTATTTAGTGAATCTTATTTCTTTAGGTTTGTACATCTTTAACAATGAAATAAAAATTCATGCTTTGTGAAACATGTAATAGAGGAGAAAGAGAGACTTTTAAACCAATCTACCATCTCCTCCCTCCCTACAGATTCCAGAGCAAGTTTCCTCAATTTGTCACTGAGTGCTAACTAATTAAGGAGTTGTCACTTTCCTGGCCTCCTCTCAGTGCTATGCACACTACAGGATATAAATGTGGGTGTGAGGGTAATTCTTCATTATGTATTCAAGGGAACTGCCAAGTGTTTGCATTTGTATTGTTATCATTTGAAGATAAATCATTTCAATTTATTTTAATAAAAGGCAAGCAGACATGTAACTGCTTTAGGCTTCTTCATGCCATTGATAACCCGCACTCAACAGATTTTCCCAATCACTTGCTTTCTGTATTACTGTGTGAGAAAGCCAAAGTCTTAACCAAGTCACAAATTGGCACCAACACATGGAAACAGAGAGAGACTGATGCAAATTTGTTCTTAATCTTTTTATGAACTATGTATTCTTCTGTAAGGTTTTTAATTCATCAGGAGTAATCTGGAATACTTGTAGGAATCTACTCATTGACTTCTCTATCTCATACGTTCTTTTCCTTGTCTTTCTCAAGTGCATGCATGTTGTCATATGCTCTTTGTCATTCAAGATGATGTGGGTAGATATAGAGAAGTAGAAGAAAAGGGATATTATACACAATTGCTTCTCTCACAAAGTGTATGGTCTACCTGAGGGAAATGAGAAGCACATACAACACAGACAGCATAGCAGCAAGAAAACAGACATTA
This sequence comes from Ursus americanus, assembly GCF_024610735.1. Classification (NCBI taxonomy): domain Eukaryota; kingdom Metazoa; phylum Chordata; class Mammalia; order Carnivora; family Ursidae; genus Ursus; species Ursus americanus. Next base: position 104,240,785 of record NC_142164.1, read on the forward strand.
TAGTGTGTCTGAACTGTGTTTAATACCTTCTCCCATTTTACCTGCAGTGCTAATTCACCTCTCTGGGTCTCCGTTCTCTAATATGTCAAATGGGGATACTCAAAGCTGGCTAACAGTGTGCATACAATAATTCAATCTGATAAAATATGTGAAGTTTATACTGTGCTTGGTACATTGTGGATATTCAATAGAAATAGAACCAGAAATAATGATGAAGGTCAAATATTTCACAGAGATACTGCACATGATATAGTTGGGTAGGAAAAGGGATAGGAGTGATTTGGGGAAGACATCACAAAGTAGGGTTTAAACTTAGACCTGAAGGGAAAGACATGTCTCAAGGTATGAATCAAGGTGAGTCTTTCAGGTGAAGACAATAGCATATAGAGATGTGTAGATATCTTCACAATTTTTTTCTCTCAATATGACCTCCTTTAAAAAATTATTTTAGCATTGAACTGTGTTTTGCTTTTTAAGCTATATTTGCGTTTGCAGTTCTGTAAGGTCATGTTGAGATTTTGTTTATTAGGTTGTTTTCTTGTTATTTTAAGAATCAGTGAACACATGCTCTGTTTCCCACCAGCTATTAGGTGAAAATATCCTAAAGCACTGCTCCCAGGACTGCCAAGAAAGCAATACAGAAAGGGCCAAATATAAGCAAAATATGGAAAGTGGAAGTCTTCTGCAACAGTTTTGCTTTGGCCCAGTGTGTTCTTATGTTCATCCTTTCCCCATTCCATACATTTATTCCTTTTATCCAATAGGTTCATGTTGTGCCTTGCCTGTGCTCTCCAATTCCAGTACAGCAATGGGATAAATGAGTATCATTAAGCCTAAATGATGACTGGCCGTAAACTTGGTACCACTCAGGAAGTATGGACATTTTCAGAGTCAGGCAAGAAAGAAAAAGCAATGTCATGGTAGACCCTGTTTGAAGTGTGAACTTGGTATTACTTAAAGTATAGAGCATTAGTGAAAACTCCAACTTTAAATAAGGCAGACAACCTAGCCATCTGTATTGAAAGTGGGGGCAATGGTTAGGTCAAATAAGAATGGATATCTAATTCAGTATGCTTTTAAGGAGATGAGAGGGTATTTGAATGGACTCTTCCCTTGGGAATGGACCTTCATGGATTTCATGTTGGTTGAGAGGCAGCTCTGTCTTCAGAGTCATGGAAGTGTCTCTTTGCCTGCCCCTCTCCCCATTGTATCTGCTGAGGGATGCTCTAAATTAGGAGTGTGTTGCAAGTGAATGCTGCTGGTAAGGCAGACCAGTGTTTAAGAAATTTAGTTTGGAGATGTGTAGTAGACATATACATCCCATATCTCCTTTCACTGAAAGATTTATTCTCTCCATTGCTAGAAAGACTGCCAGCAAATAGCCTCCAATTTTCAGCCTCTTCAGGGATTATCACAGTTTCGGATGGCATCTTGTCTAACATCTTGGCCCTTCCTGAGGTGGCTTACATTCTTTCACTGATAGATGTGGAAGTAAAAAGGCATGGCCCTCTTGATCCAGATCCATGGCCATTCTAGCTCCAGAGCTCAATATGGGTTTTGCTGAAGCTGCCATTGGGCATGGGTTGTAGCTGAACCTCTCTGCATACTTCTGCTTCCTTCCCTCCCTTCCACAAGTGTTGGTAACAGGGGCACTATTTAATAAATGCCCTATATGCTTAACTTTATCCTAGAGGGTGATTACCAGGGCACCCAACTTGCAGTAAGATCTTTTTTTTAAGGTAAAGTCAGCTTCCCACTCTGTGTAATGTGGGACACTTGCAGGAAACACAGGAGTTTGTTGTATTGAGATATTTGTTCTCTCAGGGTCAGCATGATTGGGTCTGGCCTAGAGTAAATGGAAGCTGAGATGGTCTTTCAGAGTCGCTAGATGCCTTGAACACTTATCCAAGGTGCTTTGCAAGCAGTTTGATTTTCTGTATGAGCCATGCCATTTGAAAGTTGGTGAATGCACTGTGTTTTCAGATATGCTCCAAAGACACCCTGTTATTTCTAGGAGGTATAGTTAATTTTTGCTATTAGACATTATCATCTCAAGGTTGACACATTTTTCATCTAAACAGTTGGAAACTGAAAAGAGATCCTAAAATTCTGATGGACTAAGGCGTACGGTAGTTAAGTTTTGTTTGAAGAGTAAAAGAAGATGGGAGTTGATACTGAACCTGGAAAAGTGTCTAGTTAAGGACTCTTTACAGCTACTTTACAAATAAATCAAAATAGCTGAAGTTTATTCTTTTAGACTGTGCTCTGCTACTGCTTTCTTTTTTTCTGTACCACCCACTCCGATTTGTTGATCTCCAAAAGCCACACATAGCATTTTTTAATAATACATTATATTAATTTCACAGCTACACTTTAAATAGTGGCACAGCTGCAGTTGTCATTGAATAGTGTATGAAATAACCTTGGAGTAGTAACTTATTTATTCTTACAGTGATTTAGGTTTAACTGTATGTGGGCTTTGCCTTAACTTATAAAAGGTATTTGTATAATCCTCATTAATAACTGTAATTCTAGAAGTTAAGAGTTATAATAGTTCACATTTTGATAATACCATTCATACTAGTACCTGAAGTACTTTGCGAAAAAGGAATTCTAAAGGGTAGAACTGCTGTTATTTGGGTTTTAAATATTTGTAGTCTTTGGATAGGAAGAATCATTCTAAAGTCACTTGGACATAGAGTTTTCCTTTGTTTACTTTAGCTTCCAACAACGTTGCCTCCTTTAGAACATAAAAGAATTGCTTGGCAGTGTTGGCAGGAGATGGATAATCTTATATATGTTTAAAATATTCTTGAAATTACTGCAATATTATATTTAAAATTATCTGCCATTGGTGTGCTGGAGCTGGTTCCCACCACCTGTGAGAGCTGATTGTGGCACGTCTATTCTTAGCACTGTGTCCAGTCACATCATGATGGTAGCTTGAAATTAGCTATGGTGGGACTATTTACACTACTGTTTAAGTTAGAAATCAGCACCCCATCCTAATGGAGGCAGTTATTAAACATTTACCAGTATATCACTGTTATCTACTCATACATACCCTTCACATTATAAAGTATAGTTTTACATGGAAAAAATTTAAAAGACCTAGTGTAGCAAAGTCAAAAGAATGGGGCAGGAAACAATCAAAATCCTAGAAGAGAATACAGATAGTAACCCCTTTGACATCGGCCATAGCAACTTCTTACTAGATCTGTCTCCAGAGGCAAGGGAAACAAAAGCAAAAATAAACTATTGGAACCTCATCAAGATAAAAATGCTTCTGCACAACAAAGGAAACGATCAACAAAACTAAAAGGCAACCTTTGGATTGAGAGAAGATATTTGCAAATGACATATCGGATAAAGGGTTAGTATCCAAAATATATAAAGAACTTACAAAACTCAACACCCAAAAATCAAATAATCCAGTTTAAAAATGGGCAGAATACTGATGGCTGATGAATGGTAAAGAAGATGAGTGTGTGTGTGTACGTGTGTGTATGTGTATGTGTGTATACTAGAGTATTATTCAGCCACAAAAAAAAAAATGAAATCTTGCAATTTCCAATGGCGTGGAGGGAGCTAGAGTGTATTATGCTATGAAAAATAAGTCAGAGAAAGACAAATGTTGTATGATTTCACTCATGGATGGAATTTAAGAAAAAAAAACAGATGAACATGGGGAAAAAAAAGCAAACCATAAAACATACTTTTAACTGTAGAGAACAAACTGAGGGTTGCTGTAGGGAACCTTGGCAGGGGGATGGATTACATGGTTGATGGGCGTTAAGGAGGGTACTCGTTGTAGTGAGCACTGGGTGTTATATATAAGGGATGTATCTCTAAATTCTACTCCTGATATTAATATTACACCATATGTTAAGTAACTGGAATTTAAATAAAAACTTGAAACAAGCAAAATGGATGGAAGACATGAGCAAACATTTCTCCAGAGAAAACATACAGATGGCTGACACATGAAAAGATGCTCAACCTGACTCATCATCATGGAAATACAAATCAAAACTACAGTAAGATAGGGGCGCCTGGGTGGCTCAGTCGTTAAGCGTCTGCCTTTGGCTCAGGGCGTGATCCCGGCGTTATGGGATCGAGCCCCACATCAGGCTCCTCCGCTATGAGCCTGCTTCTTCCTCTCCCACTCCCCCTGCTTGTGTTCCCTCTCTCGCTGCCTGTCTCTATCTCTGTCGAATAAATATATAAAATCTTAAAAAAAAAACTACAGTAAGATAGCACCTCACACCTGTCAGAATGGTTAAGATCAACAATAAGGGAAATAATAGATGTTGACAAGGTTGTGGAGAAAGGGGAACCCTCTTACACTGTTGGTGGGAATGCAAACTGGTTCAGCCACTCTGGAAAACAGTATGGGGGTTCCTCAGAAAGTTAAAAATAGAGCTACCCCACGATCTAACAATTGTACTACTAGGTATTTAACCAAAGGATACAAAAATACTGATTTGAAGGGACACATGCACCCTGATGTTTATTAACATTATCAACAATAGCCAAATTACGGAAAGAGCCCAAATGTACATTGACTAATGAATGGATAAAGAAGAAGTGGTATATATACACAGTGGAATATTACTCAGCCATCAAAAAGAATGAGATCTTGCTGTTTGAAATGACATGGATAGAGCCAGAAAGTATTATGTTAAGCAAAATAAGTCAGTCAGAGAAAGATACCATATGATTTCACTTATCTGTGGAATTTAAGAAGCAAAGCAGATGAACATAGGGGGTAAAAAAAAAAAAAAGGCAAACCATGAAAGAAACTCATAACTATAGAGAACAAACTGAGGGTTGCTGGAGGGGAGATGGGTAGGGGGTGGGTGAAGTAAGTAATAGGCATTAAGCAGGGCACTTACTGTGATGAACACTGGGTATTGTATATAAGTGATAAATCACTAAATTCTACACATGAAACTAATATTATACCATATGTTAAGTAACTGGAATTTAAATAAAAACTTAAAAAGAATGGGTAATATCATTTCTGAATTTCAAAAGAGTCTGGAATCTGGAACCTTGGTGAAAGATGGATGAACTCACAAGTTTAGGTAACTTTGGAAAGGTAACTTCCTGCATCTTATCCTATGCCTCAGGCCAAGCATTTTCCAACAGGAATGCCACTTGGCAAGTGTTTTCTATGGCCAAGTTTATACTCTAAAAGAAAGCAGAAGTGCTTTCCTCAGGGAGTTGAGGTGACTTGCTTTCTGGATTTGAAGGTATTGTACCTGAGGTCAATGAGTTAATTAATATATGATGAATCTCACTAGCATCTTGATATAAATAATTAACTTAGCTTTAAGCATGTTGCTTCAAGGTGGAGCTAGAGGGTGATGAAAGAGTATCCAGCATTTGCAGAATTGAGATAGACCATCATCTGTCCAGTCAGAAAGGTGGCCAGAAACTTGGAAATCTTGCCTATGAAGCAAGCCATCCTCTTTGCCTCCCTCAGGGTGTGTGAATTCTGGCATTTTCACAAGACAAATATGAACACATTAAACTTTGTAGGTAATAAAGCCATGGTTGAAATATAGAATATGAAACTTTCCATGTATTTATGCTTGGACTTTTGTACCTAGGAGGTTTATAGTAAGTGTATGCTCTCATATTGCTCCTCACTGAGCCCTTAATAGTTGTTTACCTTAAAATATGTAATTACCTCTAAATAGTCCTTAAATATTACACAGAAATTATAAATTAGGCAGTGCATTTGGTTGTAATAAGTAAGTATTCTACACAAAACAGATGAAAGCTTGCGGTAATAGAAACTAAATGAAATAATGATACACATAGAAGACTGTGAAACGATGGCTAAAAGGAACAAGATCACAGAAAAGTCCTCTTCTGAAGCCAAATTAGCTAAACAGAAAAAGTAGTTTGTCAAAGGCTAAAAATAAGCAGTAATCAGACAATTAAAAGTCAGAGAAGTTTATGCTATCAACTTGAAAGTGACAGAAAAACAATTCTGTGTTCTAGGGCAGCAGAAAATACACTTAGCAAAGGAGAAGTCAGTAAAATCCTGACAATTTTTTTAATACCACTCATTTTGGGGTAAAACATAATAAAGGGATAAAAAAGCAACACTGGGAAAAATCCAGAAAAAAACTTTGTGACCATATGCACTTAAATTTAGGGGGCAAGAAGATTGCAAGTCTTGTTTTCCAAGGAAAGCAAAGTTGAGTAAACAGGCCAAATGAACTGGGCCTTGGTAGAACATTACAGAAGGGGAGGACCTGACAAGTGTTTGTACCATTCAAACCAAATGGTGATTTCTTCTCCATTTCCGAAAACTGGGGCAAGGATTGAAAGCACTCAAACTGATCCTTAAAGGAGCAGGAAAAAAAGTCTTAAATAAGGTGTGAATGCTGTCAAGGATAATTCACTAAAACATGTGTCTGAACTAAAAGTTAAGTGTGAAATGTATTAAGTATGAGAGAGATGAAAGGAACTGAAATAGCTATTATAATATAGAGCAAAAAAAAAAACAGAAAAGAAAAATCAATAAATGAAAAAGGAAAGAATGGGTGAACATAGTAAAAGAACTCAGTCTTGAAAAAAAACAAAACTAAGATATAGAAGAAAGTGTTGTAAAATTGTTTATGCTGAAGAACAATTTACAAAAGGTATTAAATAAAAGTAAAAAAACAGGGTAAGAAGATAAAAGAGAATAAGATATATAAGAAGATTGTATAGTAAAATTGAGAACTCAGATAACACATGTTATGAGCTTACAAATGAGAAAGCTTAAAATGAGATTTTAGTATAAAAGTTGGAAAACAAAAATATTTAAAGATGTGATAGAGGAACATGTCCCAGAAATAAGGAAAAAAACTAAAACTTAAAGGAGCATACCTCAGAGCAGAAAAAATTACTTGGAGTCAGTGACACTGAGACATATTCTGGTTAATTCATTATACTTAACAATAAGGTCCCGTTCGTAAAGAGCCACAATTATTCACATATTCAGAAAGAAAAATTGATTCACAAGATAAGAAAAATTAGGATCTTCTCAGAATCCCTCATAGTAACATTTAGTGCCATGAGACAGCGGTGGGATTGCTACAAGTTCCACTGGAAAAGAAAGTGGGACCGAAGAATATTGCACAGAGCCAAGTAGTTATTAAAACAAAAAGCCACAGCAGACACTCCTAGACTAGAAAGAACTCCAGGAAGTCTTAAAACTCAAAACAAAAACTCTCAGCAATAATATCAAAGAACTAGATTAAAAATTTGAGGGGTTGTGGCTGCAGATTGAATGCTTATGGGCATTGGTGATAAAGAAGTTTAAGTGGGATAACTACCTTACCGTCCATAGTGTCTGGTCACATCTAAACTCAAAGCAGGTACATTAAAAAAATACTCCAATCTTTAAATATTTTTAAAATTTTTTTCTTTAATATTAAATTTCACACCACTCACATTTTGGGCTAGATGAATCTTTGTTGTAGGGGCTCTCATGTACATTGTAGGATGTTTAGCAGCATCCTTGGCCTCTACCCACTAGATGCCAGTAGTACCCAGTTGTAACATCCAAAAATGTCATCAGATACTGCCAAGTGTCCCCTAGGCTACAATAGTTCTCCTATTTGAGAACCACTGCCTTAGATGAGTCTTTCAGAAGCAAGTCTTTTTGTGATTAAGGAACAATTATAATTATACTCAGCATTTCCTTGAGTTTCACCTTTGTTCTGTTATATTTTACTGGAATTAAATTTAGTATTTCAAAAACAGTAGCTTATATGTTGTATGAATCCATTATGAAAGTCATTTTGGCTATTTATCTGTCTCTACCTGTCAACTGATCTATCATCTACCTGTTATTTATCTCTCTTTGCATTTGTATATATGCACAGGGAGATACTAGTAAAATAACACTAGATGTCTGGTTGATGACATTTTAAGTTAATTGCTTTTTATACTATTGCTTTATTTTTTAAGTGATGAAATACGGTTTCAGTAAAAAAGCTCTTACTCTAAAAACAGTATTCTTAATTTTGTTTAATTCATTTATTTATGACAAAGCATTGTTGTTAAGCCTGAAAAATACACATAGACTTTAATATTTTACTTCATGTAATGCAGCTGAATGGAATAATAGAAAAATGTGTTAAAAGTTGATAATACTGAAAACTTAAAAACCACACAAATGCTTTATTATAGGTTGGCTTAACAAATAAAAATATACCTATTTATTAGAATTATAGTCATACATTGATAACAAGATTGTAGATAAATACTTTTTGTGGATAAATATTCATTACATGGAAAGTTATTAATGCTATATTAAATGAAAAAGTAGATTTTTAAATGTCCCTACTATATTATGCCTAGTTTATATAAATAAAGTGTTATATAGTTATATAAAAAGATGAATTATGCAGATAAAGGTTTTTATCTCCAGGTGATAGGTAATAGGTGGCTTTTATTTCTTTCTCTGTAATATTTTTTTCTATATGGAAACTTTATTATAGTAATTTTATAAATTTATTTTTTAATAATAAGAAATACTATAAAAGACACTTTTAATTTCAAAATGAAGATAGTATCGTAGGTATTCTTGACTCTTAGTATTAAGTAGTTATACTAAATTTCCCCCTAACCTTCTTTGCTCAAAGTTGCATGATGAAAATGGACATTAGGTAAGAAAGGATTTTATACTAAAGAAAGTTAGTGATTTCAGTTTTTGGCCCAAAAATTGTATGACAATCGAGTAAAACAGAACAGACCTTGAGAATAACTCCTCAGGAAGAAAAGTACCATCAGAGTTGCAAGGAAGAGAAGGTCAGCAAAAACTTTTCAATACCTAGATTACCATTGTAGAAGGGGGGGACAAAGATAGGATTAACCAGAAGAGGAAGGATGGGCTTGGACATGAGTCACCTGTATGTTGGGCAACCATATTTAACCATTTTTCTGCTTTTCCACCTTGTGGGTGTGCTAATGCATGCATGCACAAAACTACTGGTGTGCAGAATCCTATAAAGAATGCAATAGAACATTTAGCATCAACAGCCATAGAACCAACCCTGTGCACATCAGAGATGCATCATAGGATTTCTGGAGCATTTTTTAAAACATTTATCATAAAACACTTATTTTACAAATGAATCTCATTTTTCCTTATTCGTGTAACACATATACATATATGTACAACCGTATATATGCAATCATATGTATATGATCACTTGTGTAGTACTGAATGCTTTGGCATTTATAAACCTCACTCTTCAATTTAATAGCTTTTATAACTTTGATTATTACAAAGCATATGTCCTTAAATCAGGATTTGTGAACCTTATATAACTTAATAAAACTGAAGACAAGGAAACAGAGAAACCTGAGTTCTGTACTTTAAATTGACACTATTGTTCATGAAGTAATGGATTTCCTAATCAAAAATACTAGCTTAGTTTAAATTTCAAAATGAAAAAAAAAAAGGCCTAGGGAAAGTAAATGACAAAAGTAAACAGATTTTACACTAGAACCCAAATACTCTGATTTGTGGTCAGGCATGTTCACCACCAGATATACAGCCTCTTTCACAAATGCAAAGTATCGTGACATTTTTTATTCTGTATTTTAATTCAGTATTGATCACCTTTGCCCTATCACAAAAACTTTTTAAAAACTTTTTTTAGTTTAAGTTTTTACTGCTTCGGTAAGTAGAGATGAATAAAAAACGGAAAGACAGAAGGCATCAGCAAAGAAATGGAAAATAAGAATTGGAAGGAAATTTTAGAATTGAAATATAAAATAATTGGAAGGATTTAATAGCAGAAGGTGAAAGAGGAAAGAATCTGTGGATTTGTAGGTAGATGAGTAAAAATTACCCAATTTTTGAATAGTTGAGTAAAAAAAAAGGTAAATGAACAGAGCCCGGAACCTGTGAGATAATAACAAAAAAAAGTCTTTGTGTTATTTGAACCCAGAAAAAGAAGAGGACTAACTTGCAGAAAAATATTTGAGGAAATAATGGCCAGAAACTTCATAGATTTGTAAAAGACATGAGCCTACTACAGATTCGAGAAGTTCAGCAAACTCAAAACAAGATAAAGCCAAAGAAATCCAAACCCAGGGACGCCTGGGTAGCTCAGTCATTAAGCATCTGCCTTTGGCTCAGGGCATGATCCCGGCGTTCTGGCATCGAGCCCCCACATCAGGCTCCTCCGCTGGGAGCCTGCTTCTTCCTCTCCCACTCCCTCTGCTTCCATTCCCTCTCTCGCTTGGCTGTCTCTCTCTTTCTCTGTCAAATAAATAAAATCTTAAAAAAAAAAAATACTTAAAAAAAAAAAAAAGAAATCCAAACCCAGACACATCATAATCAAATTGCTGAAAACTAAAGTCAAAAAAGGAATCATGAAAACAACCAGAAAAAAAATCACATTGTTTAATGGGGAACGATGATTCAATTGAGAGGTGATTTCTCATCAGAGATGGTGGCTGAAAGAAGGAATTAAAACATTTTTCAAGTGATAAAACAAATGTTCAATCCAGAATTCTTTATCTAGCAAAACAAATTCTTTAGCAGTAGAGGTGAAATAAAGACAATTTCAATTAAAGGAAAACTAAGAGAATTTGCTGCCACCAGACCTGCTGTGAAAGAATTTCTAAGGGAAGATGATCAGAAAGGAGGGAGAGGATACCAGAAGGAAGCTTGAAGCATCAGTAATAAAAAAAAAAAAAAACCTAAATGGTAAATATCTAGCTTAATATACTAGATTAATCTTTTCCTGTTAAGCTATTTAAAATGTTAGGTCAAAAGAAAAAATTATAATGTTGTCTGATGGGTTTTTAATGACAGTGTTATTCATAAGACAATTACAGCCTAAAGGGAATGGGTAAAGGGACATGTATGGTGGAAAGATTTTCTTTGTACATTTGAAGTGATAAAACATTGATTCTATATATACGGTAACAAGTTCAATACGTATACTTTATAGAGCAAGCATTCCAAAAAAAAGAAACACAAGAAGATAAATTAAAAAAAGATAGTAGAAAATTTAAATAGAATACTAAAAATGTTCAAATAACCTAAAACAAGGCAGAAAAGAGAGAACAGAGGGATGAAAAAGAGAGGGAAAAGCTAAAAGCCAACTGCATTTATATTTGGGGACCTTAATAGTTTTCTCTCAGTAATTGATAGAACTGATAAACAGAAAATCAGGAAAAAATATAGAAGAATGTGCAGTATCATCAATAAACTGGATAGTAACATTTACAGAATATTCTACCTATCAACAGCTAAATACACATTCTCCTCAAATGCACGTGTAACATTCACCATGATAGATTGTACCATGTGGCATATAAAACAAAACTTAACAAATTTAAAAGAATTGAAACCATAAAAAGTATGTTCTATGACAATTAAACAATTTAATTAGAAATAAATAACAGTAAGACAGGAAAATCTTTGATCATTTGGAATTAAAACAATGCATATCTAAGTAGTCTGGGAGTCAAAAGGAAGTCTCTAGAGAAGTTAGAAAATATTTGATTGATAATACAACCTATCTTATTTGTGCAGTGCAGCTGAAGCAGTGCTTTGGTGGAAATTTTTAGCATTTAAATACTGAGAAAAGAGGAAAGATCTGAAATCAGTGACCTAAGGACTTCCATCTAATGGAATTAGACAAAGAAGAGCAAAGTAAACCCAAAACATTGAGAAGGAAAGAAATAATAAAGCAAAGAGGAAGGATCAATAATATTAAAAGCTATAGAGAAAATCAAATAAGTGATACTGTAAAAAAAATCAATTAAATTGTTAAACTGCACTAAGGCTTACTAAGAGTAAAAGATGCACATTACCAATACCAGAAATGGAAAAGGAGTTCTAATTATACACTCCACTTATATTAAAGGGTAATATACACATGATCAAGTGGGATTTATTCTGGGTATGCAAGGATAGTTCAACATCCGCAAATCAGTAAGTGTGATACACTACATTAGCATAGGCTAAAAACCCTACTTTTATCCGTATAGATGCAAAAAAAGCATTTAACAAAATTTAACATCACTTTATAGTAAAAAACTCTCAACAAAATGGATATAGAGGTAACATTTCAACATAATAAAGGTCATATATGACAAGCCACAGGTAACATCGTACTTAACAGTGAAAAGCTGAAAGCTTTTCCTCTAAGATGAGGAGCAAGACTATGACACCCACTGTTACTACTATTGTTTGCTAGAAGTTGTAGCCAGGGAAATTAGGGAAGAAAATGAAATAAAAGCCATCCAAATTAGAAAAGAAGTCGTTAAATTGTATTTGGAGATGAAATGGTATTATTTATAAACCTTCCTGAAGACTCTACCAAGAAACTGTTCGAATAAACTCAGTAAAGTTTCAGGATACATGATACAAAGTTAATATAAAAAAATCAGTTGCATTTTTATACACCAACAATGAATTACCAAAAGGAGAAATTACCAGTCCCATTTACAATAGCATCAAAAAGAATAAAATAGGTATAAATTTAACTAGGGATGTGATGAAAAAAACTGTACACTGAAAACTAGAAGACAATGATGAAAGAGACTGAAGAAGAAATAAATAAATAGGAAGATATTCCATGGGCATAGATTGGAAGAATTAACATGGTTAAAATTTCTGTATTACCCAAAGCAATCACAGACACAAATGCAATTCCTATTAACCTTCCAATGACTGTTTTTTCACAGGGATAGAAAAAATAATCTTCAGATTTGTGTGGAACCACAAAAGACTTTGAGTCCCCAAAGCAATCTTGACAAAGAAGAACAAAACTAGAGATAACATCCATTCTGATTTCAAACTATATCATAAAGCTATAGTAATCAAAAATGGATGTTATTGGCCTAAACACAGACGTAGATCAGTGGAACAGAATTGAAAGCCAAGAAATAAACCCATGCTTATATAATCAATTAATTTAGAACAAAAGAGCCAAGAATATGCAGTGGGAAAAACGATAGGGTGTTCAATACATGGTGTTGGGAAAACTGGATACCCACATGCAAAAGAATCAAACTGGACCCCTATATATTTTTTTAAGATTTTATTTATTTATTTGACAGAGAGACAGCCAGCGAGAGAGGGAACACAAGCAGGGGGAGAGGGAGAGGAAGAAGCAGGCTCCCAGCAGAGGAGCATGAGGCGGGACTCCTTTCCAGAATGCCGGGATCACTCCCTGAGTTGAAGGCAGACACTTAATGACTGAGCCACCCAGGCGCCCCAAACTGGACCCCTATCTTAGACCCTACACAAAAATCAAGTCAAAATGGATTAAAGAATAAAAGACCTAAAACCATAAAGCTCTTAGTAGAAAACATAGTGGGTAAGCTCCTAGACGTTGCTCTTATTAATGATTTTTTAAAATTTGGCACCCAGAGTATAAGCAATCAAAGCAAAAGTAAAGAATTGGGATTATATTACACTAAAGACCTTTTGTACAGCAGAACAAATCAACAACAAAATTCCTATGGAATATTTGTAAATCACATATCTGGTGAAGTGTCTATATCCAAAATATAAATTGAACTACAACTCAATAGCAAAAAAACAAAGTAACCCAATTTTAAAAACTGGCAAAAGACCTGAATAGGTCTTTTTTTTTTTTAAGATTTTATTTATTTACCAGAGAGAGTGAGTGAGAGAGCATGAGAGCATGAGCAGGGGGAGCGGCAGGCAGAGGGAGAAGCAGGGTCCCTGTTGAGCAAGAAGCCCAGTGCAGATCCTGATGCAGGACTCCATCCCAGGACCCTGGGATTATGACCTGAGCTGAAGGCAGATGCTTAACTGATTGAGCCACCCGGGCAACATGACCTGAGTAGATATTTTTCTAAAGAAGACATACAAATGGACAATAGGTTCAAGAAAATGTGTTCAACATCACTAATCTCCAGGGAAATGCAGATCAAAACCACTGTGAGACATTGCCTGCACTTGTTAGTATGGCTATTATCAAAAAGATGAGACAACAGATGCTGGTAAGGATGTGGTAAAAAAGGAACCCTTGAGTACTTTTAGTGGTAATGTAAATTGGTGCATTCACTATGGAAAACAGTATGGAGTTTCCTGAAGAAGTTAAAGTTAAGACCATCATATGATCCAGCAATCCCACTTCTGGGTATATATCTGAAGAAAATGAAATCATTATGCTAAGTGAAATAAGCCAGACAGAAAAAGACAAATACTGCATAATAGCCTTTAGATACAGAATCTTTTTTTAAAAAAAAAGTTGAAACTCAACCACAGAGTAGAAAGTCATTGCTAGGGGTTGGGGAAAACAGGGAGAGGTTGGTAAAAGGGTACAAACTTTCAGTTATAAGATGAGTAAGTTCTTAGTATCTAATGTATAACAGGGTGACTATAGTTGGTAACACTGTTTTGTATAATTGAAATTTTCTAAGAGAACCAAACTTAAATGTTCTCACCAAAAAAAAAAAAAAAAAGTAAATACCAAAAAAAAAAAAATGTGACATGATGGATGTGTTGATTATGAGAATCCTTTCAAATGTATATTATATATATCAAATTATTATGTTGTGTACTTTATATATCTTAGAATTTTATTTGTCAACTACACCTCAGTAAAGCTGAAAAACAAACAAAAGGATAGCAATAGTATGAACAGTTCTCCAGACATTTCTATAAATGAAATAGAGAATTCTCAAACTCACAAACTATCAACACTGATGAATAAGAAATAGATTGTTTGAATAATCCCATAACCATGAAAGATATTGAAGTTACAGTTAAATTCTTCAAAAAGGATATGTACATGCTAAGATGGTTCCACTGGCAAACTCTACCAAACATTTAAGGAAGAAATAACACTAATTCTACATAATGTTCCCCCAAAAAATTGAAGAGGAAGGAACATTTCCAAATTCATTTATGAGACCAGCAATACCCTAATAACAAAACCATACAAAGAAAACACAAAAAAATAAAACTGCAGACCATTATCCATCATGATCAGAGACCTAAAACTCCACAACAAAATATTAGCAGAAAAAATTCACCAACATATAAGAAGAAGAATACAGGAAAATCAAGTAGATGTTCATTTCAAGTGTGCAAGGCTGCTTTAATATTTGAAAATTGATCACTGAATCCCACAGTATTGACAATCTAAATTAGAAAAAAAACATGATTATGTCAACTGACAAAATTCAACATCCATCATGAGAAAACTCCCCAGCAAATTAGAAATAGAGGCGAACGTCCTGGTAAAGGACAGCTGCAAAACATCAAGAGATAACATTATTTACTGATGAAAGGCTGAACACTTTCCCCCTAAGATCAGAAATAAGGCAAAGATGTCCATCACCACTGCTGTTCAACACTGTACTGGAAGTTCTGGATAGTTCCCAAACAACATGATTGTTCATGGGAAATATCCCAGTATCTACAAAAACTTCCTGGAACTAGTAAATGGGTTTGAGGTTACAGGATACTGGGTAAAAACACAAAAATCAGGTGTAGTTCTATGTACTACCAATGAACAATGAGAAACTGAAATTGAAAAAAATATTAATAGTTGCAAAAAAGATGCATAAGCATACATCTAATGAAACATGTAAAGGAAATGTGTGTTGAAAACTACAAAATGCTGATCAGGGAAATCAAAGACCTAAATAACTGGAGAGGGACACGGTGTTCATAGATTAGAAGATTCAACATAGCAACAATTGCAATTTTCCCTATATTGACCTATATATTTACCACAACCCCAGTCAAAATTCCAGCAGGAATTTTTTGTGTACGTATTGGTTATCTGTTGCTGTATAACAAATTATCCCAAAAAGTAGTAACTTAGAACTGTGTACATTTATTCACAATATGTATGAGTCAAGAATTTGGACGCAGGTTATATAACTTCTCTTTAACTGGTCTGTCAGAGGCTGCAATCAAGGTATAGGCTGGGCTTGTTGTCATCTGAAGTCTTGACTAGGGAAGGATCCACTTCAAAGTTCATGTGATGATTAGCAGGATTCTGTTCCTTATGGGCTCATGGACTAAGGGCCTCAGCTCCTTTGTAGTTTTTGCTTAGAGGCTGTCCTCTGTTCTTTACCATGTGGGCATCTTCAACAAGGCAACTTGTTTCCTCAAAGCTGGAAAGAGAGAGAGAGAGAGAGAGTGTTACTTACCTAAGGAGGGTAAATGATTTCAGGGAAGGGTGTTAGAAGCTATTGAAAAGGTAGGGTGACCAGGTAAGACTTTCCTGAGTGAGTGGTTTTAGAGTAAAGATCTGAGGAAGGAGAATAAATGACCCAAGTGTATCCTTGCAGGAAGAGGTTTTCAGGCAGAGGGAATGGCAAGTGCAGAGGTCGGAAGTAGAAGTATGTCTGGAGGTTTAGGGCAGACCAGAGTAAGCAACAGGGAGGGAGGAGATGTGTAGGGAGGGGTAGGTAGTGAGGGCAAATTTCCTGGATGTAAGGGGTCAACAAATCAATAGAAAAACTTTGATCGTCTTTTACAGTGTATGTTAATGGTTTTTAATGTTTCTCAGAGTAAATTATTTTTGTGTGTACCTTGATTTGGGTACACTTTTACTCTACTAGTTGAGCTTGGTTCATATTGCAAATGGCATCATTATTCCTTAGTTGCTCATCATTGTTAGCAACTGAAGTTAGTTGTTAAATTGTTTGTTGGTTTTTCACTGTGGAAAAAAATCTTATTTTGCCTCCCTGTTTCCATCACTGCCATTCTAGTTTCTGAACTCTTTGATGATTCCCCAATTCACTCTTCAGTTGTACAGTCCGGGACAGGACTTGAAGTTTCATTAGAAATCTGACCTGAGATTGTACATAATGACCAAGGTATTCTATTGAAAGTTTGAGGAACACAAAATTAAAGCCCACGTATTTTCAGTTATAAACAAAAGCCTGGGGACACCTGGGTGGCTTAGTTGATTAAGTGTCTGCCTTTGGCTCAGGCTCACGGTCAGAGTCCTGGGACTGAGTCCCGTATTGGGCTCCCTGCTCAGCAGGTAGCCTTCTCTCTCTGCCTGCCATTCCCCCTGCTTGTGCTCACACTCTTTCTCTCTGGAAAATAAATAAATAAATAAATCTTTAAAAAAAGAAAAAGCAAAAAGAAAAAGCCTGAATGTTTCTAAGAAAGGGGATATTTGACTAGTTTGTGGGACAGTTAATTCTTGAATTTTTATTATTAAAGTATGGTTGAAGGACAGTTAATTTTTAATTGATACCCATTTCTTGAAATTGCTATCTGGGGTGAAAACAGTACACTGGTTCTCTCATTTGAACTTCTCAGGAACAGAATATTAGTTTTTTTCTCTGCTCTCTTTGCAGACTTAATGCTGAATATTTATGATTTTTTTAATACATGGGACTCCCTAAACATCGCTGAAGAAAAATCAGAATGTTAAGAGATGATCCAAATTGCAAATCTTTTTCAGATGTTTCCCAAAAAAGTTTTAGTATATGAATAATGATGTGCAATATAGAAACCATTTATTTCACTAAGCACTAAAACAACTTGTGTCAAGAAGATAAAGTTATACTTTCCCATCTTCCATAGCTGGAACAAAGTCTTGAATGAACTCATGGGCATGTCTTTCATTGCCAAGGAAGAAGGGGGACCTTATTCTTGCAGCCATAGGTACTAGACCACAAAATTAAGTAAGGTACACTGGAGGGGAGGGGAAATCCTTACAGATCTGTTTAGTGCATTCATCTTCCTCTCTTCAGACTGTCCCAGGCTGAGTCTATGCTAGGCAGATAAGAGTGTATCTTATTTTTAAATGCCTGTTTCTTTTCCCGGGAAGAATTTCTCCATGGACAGAGCATTGCCCCTGTATCAGTAAATAAGCATACCCTGGTAGCTGCTTGGGAGGGAATGTTTTCTCCTTGGGAATTCTATCAGAGAAAATCAATATGTCAGATCGATTTTCACTAAATGACAAAAGAAAAGACAGGGCTGTACATATAATTTCCTGCTAATATCATATGTGTATATATATGTACAACTTTGATTTTATACAGAGGGATGGATTGATTTATTTCAAGATATTGGCTCACAGAACTGTAGAGGCTTTGCAAATCTGAAATCTGATGGGATAGACCAGTAGGCTGGAAACCCAGGAAAGAGTTGCAGTTGGGTCCAAAGGAATTGGGCTGGCAGAATTCCTTCTTGCTCAAGGGTGATTGGGTCTTTGTTTTTTTAAGCCCCTCACTAAGTGGATGAGGCCCACTCACCTTTTTATTTTTTCAGAGTTCATCAATTTAAATGTCAATCTGTTCATTTTGTGCCTCATGTGATTTTTGCATTAATTTTGATTTTTGGAAATATGGCATTGAAATGTTTATGGTGAGGAGTGCCTGGGTGGCTCTGTCAGTTAAGCATCTGACTTTGATGTCAGCTCCGGTTGTGTCCTGGGATCGTGCCTGCATTGGGCTCCCTGCTCAGCAGGGGCGTCTGCTTGTCTCCCTCTCTCTCTTAAATAAATAAATAAATCTTCAAAAAAAAAAAATAAATGTCAGTCTGATCAAAAAACCACAGAAGTAAGCAGAACAATGTTTGACCAAATATTTGGGCACTGTGGCCCAGCCAAGTTGACAAACACACAAAATTAGCCATCAAAAGTTCATTAACAATTTTCCTTAAATTGTTCATTAATATTGTTTATGTTCTCATAAAAGCTGTTAGATTAATTTATTGCTTTTGTTAGTTTACTTAATAAGTCAATTCTCAGAAGATTAAAAAATATTTTTAAATGAGTACACATTGGTTAAATATTGAAAACACATAATGTAAAAGTGAACAAAAAGAACTTTTCCAGAAGTCCAGATGAGAATGCAGTACAAAGATATTTGTGATTTATGAGGTTCATTTTATGTTGAAATGTTACAGATCCTAATCCTAAATGATGACATGAAACTATTTCTAGCTCTTTCCAGGGCCGCTGCCAGCACTAAATGTGACAATGGACACTCAAGGGAACCCTCTCACTTGGAAGTTTATTAGAATTTAGCAATTACTTCTGAGGAGTACTTTTTTTTGTAGGACCCAGGACTGAAGTGGACCCATGTGTGATACCTGATGACATTTTTTTCAGAGTAGCCTTAAGAAAAACCAGCCTGAAGATGTTCCATAGTTAGATTCTCATCTCCTTGTGACATTTCATCATAAAAGTATTCTAGAATCAGGCCCAGGCATGGTTAGTGGCCCTCAGGAGGGTAAAGTTCACCAGTAATAGCTGCATATAAATAGTCAATTATATAGAAGGGATGGTTCAAATGGCTTTTCCCCAGGAGGAATAAACTTGGAGATGAAAAAAGAACAATGCCTAGATATTCTTTGTGTAAGAAATTGAGAAGTGGCCCTCAAAGCAATATCAAGCCGGCCACCAGAGAGCTTACTGCTTGGTATAAATTGCCTAAAATTTAAAATGTTAATGTCTATGTTACTTTTTGGGTTTCCTCCTTCATGCAATGAATAGCTAATAGTTGAATTAATAAAGAAGGAAAGAATATTATAAATTGTGGGCAAAATTGTACTAATTTTCCCTCTTATGCCAGGCTTGTATTTACTAATGCATTTATATGTGCAGACACTACTAAGAAGTTTATGGGGTTGTATTTTTTTTTCTTACCAATCCTATGCATTTAAAGAAAATCATATGAATGTTATTTATGTAGAAATGGAAATAATGCAAGCAATCCTGTAGAGCAGTAGTTCTCGAAATTCAAAGTCATTTGCAGGGTTTGTTACAACATAGATAGCTGGGCCCTATGAACAGCATTTCTGATTCAGTAGGTTTGGGAGTGGAGCCTGAAATTTGGGATCTAAAAAAGTTTCCTTATGATTTTGGGGCTGCTGGTTCTGGGAGTATAGTTTGAGAACGAGGGTGGAGGATTTTACACATTGAGCATTGCAAGCTTTTGACCTTGAAGGAATTCCATCAACGATGAATAATAAATTCCCCGTTTTTGAAAAAGATCTTATTGGTAGGGGAAGTAGCTTTTTAGGTTATTAATGCAAGATGGTAAATTATTATAATGCATACCATACTTAGATATGTTTTCAAATTTTCAGCTTGAAAGTTTAGACTTGACCCTTTCCTGTCACCAAATAATGATGCTCTTAAAAAAAATGCTGCACTACTTTCTACTCAAGCCTTTTGACACTTATTTATCCACAAGTATAATTGTTCTAAACACACTCCCACTATTTAGATATATCTTTTGCGTATATCATATATATATATGAAAATATATACAAATCTATATACATATATATTTTAATAACATGTGAAGCTGTGGTTGCCTTCCCTATAGATCCTTGTTAAAGTATCAACACCACCTGGGGAATGAACAGTCCTGGCCCTGCCCCAGATCTCCTAAATTCAAATCTGCATTTTAACAAGATTTCTAGGTTCTTCATTTACACATCAAAGTTTGGGGAGTTCAGCTCTAGGAATAATTTCTTAACAAATAAAACTGGTTTTTTCAGTACAAAAGCAGAAACTTTTTGAAGCACACAATATTAAACAACTGTGGGTTGGCAGGTGGCAGGCTGCAGGAACCAGACCAAATAAGGTGTTAGAGCTGGGAGGCAGGGAATCTCTGAGCTGTTGACCACTCTGAGTTTGGTCATGCTGAGTTTTTCTACTTGTGTAAAAGAAACCCATTAATTAAATAGCCTTGGATTCTAAACAACAGGGAGAAAAATCAATTAGAACACCTTGGAGAGTGAGACAGTATTGGGAAATTTACTATCAGATTCCCAGCATAACTTGAGAGGGAAAGTTAGATATGACCTCTCCATGTCACCAAGTAATACTGCTCGAAAAATAATCATGGGGAAACTACGGGTTTTACCCAAGCCCCCTGACACTTTTTAATCCAGAGATAGTAGCTGTCCTAAATAGGCCTCGATTTCTTTGAGCCAAAGAAAAATGCACAAACTGGCCAGGGCCAATGAGAGGTAAACAAGTTCAGCACTGTTTTCCCATCATTTGTTTTTGCCACTCTTTCTTACGTTCTGTTGGGTTTGAGTTAAATGTGCATTGTGCAGTAATCGTAATAAAAATCACACCATTTGCTGCATCGGAGATTTCATTTCAGAGTAGCTTATTTTCAAGTCCTGAGAGATGATCAGGAATAGCTTCATAAAGCTTCTGTGCAACAAAGACATCCTCTTACTGTCTCCTGACTTCTGCACTCCAGCAGCCCTTTCTTCAGCCTGTAGTTAGGTGGATCTTCTTAAAACATAAGTTATAACATGTCATTCCTCTGCTCAAAACCCTCCACAGACTTTCCATCCCACTTAGAACAAGATTCAGAATCGTTATTGTGACCTCCAGGGTCATTACCCAGTCCCTGGTCACTTCTTCTGCTTGACTGACAGTGTGCTAGAGCCTCAGGGTCTTTGCACATACTTCCTTCATGTGATTCCCTCCCTCAATTCTTCTAGGTTTCTGCCCCAGTCGCTTATGTGATGGGATTTCTGTGGCCACACAGTGCAAGGTGTGCCCTCTATTTTTGTAATCCCCTTAAACATTGTTTGATTCATCCTGACACAGTAGTAAATAATGCTTGTTTTGCTTGTTGTTTCTCTCTTTCCCGCTAGAAAAGCTGTTGTCTGTTTTGTATCCCATTTTAATTCTATGCTTGGCACATAGAAAGGGTTCAGTAAATATTTATTGAGTGAGTTATGTAGCTCAGTCAACTCATTGTTCTGTTTAAGTATTAGAATGGTTTCTTTTTTGACACATCATGGTTCAATGAAGAATATTTGCATTGTAGTGGGCTCTTGTTTCCCCTTCTGTTTGAGGGTAAGGCCACAGGAAGACAACTACTCTTTCTTGAGTATTGCCCCGTACATTTATTACCTCATCATTTTTATTCACAGCAATCTTGTGAAGAAGGCATTATTGTCCTCATTTTATAAATGAGTAAATGGAGCGGACACTTTGAGAGTTTAAATTGTTTATCCAAACACATAGAGCACACACAAAAAATGTTATTCTATGGAGTAAGTGACACCATAAAGAAAATGAAACATAATGCGTAGATGGCAAGAAGATGCTAACAACCCTTATAATGGACAAAGGATTAATATGCAGAATCAATACAGAACACTTACATAAACCGACTAGCAAAAGATAGATGGCCTCATAGAAAATGGAGTAAGGGCTATGAACAGGCAGTTTATAAGAGTTCTAAAGGGCTGATAAAAGATGATGTTTCACCTGACAAGTAATCAGGAAACTGCAAATTAAAACAAAATACATTTCACACTCATCAGACCAGTGAAAGTTAGAAAGTCTAACAATATCAATTGTGGGGAAACAGGAATGCACATATACTACTGGTGAGAGTATAATTTGGTTTAACCACTTCAAAGACTTATTTGGTAATATCTGGTAATGGTGAAACTGTGCATACTAGATGACCCAGTGATCGGTCCTCTAGGTATGTATCCAGGGTGATATTCAAAATATTTAATAACTGCTGTCAGGGGTAGCAACCAATCAGAATAAACATATTGCAAATGACTGGCATGGTCATATTGGTATATTTCTTTTGAATATCAGTCCTGTATATGCCTTAAAGAAACTCCTACACACATGCACAGAGACATGTGTAAGAATATTCATTACAGCATTTTTTGTGATACAAGAACCCTGAAAATAACTTTTCACATAATCGTAGAATGGCATGCTATTCAGCAATTTAAATGAATGAACCATATCTACATAAATTGGCTTTGTTAAATTTCACTACATAATGAGAAAATTCAAAAGAATTCGTATGGCATGATACCACTTCTGAAAAATTTAAAGCACTTGAAATAATACTATATAATTTTTTAATGGGCACATGTACAAGTAGTAAACATATAAAATACACATAGGAAGGATATGCTCGAACTTCAAGACCATATCCCTGAAGTACAAGGAAGGGAAATAGGTTAAGGTAGGAGAAGTTCAGCCTTCTGTATAATCTTAAATTTCGTAACAAAATTTAGTATGGCAAAATATTAACATTTGCTAAATTTAGGTGTAGATGTCTGTTTTTTTTTTTTAATTTGCATGTATGTTTCATTCCTTTTAAAAAAAGGAATGTAACATGGTGGAACTTACATTCAGCCCAGATCTGTTTGCTTTCGAAGCCACAGAGTTTGTCATTACCTAAGCTCCAGAAGAGAGACCCTAACCCTACCTCACAGATGGAGCTTTCTCTTGCCAGTACTGTCAGCAGCATGGTTAGACTCCAGCGTCATGACGCTTATTTGTTTAGTGATCATATCCCTGGAGGCTCCTGATCTATCTTAGGCCACATGATGTGATGCTGGAGGAGTACAATGGTCAAACGGTGGGATCGCTGGCAGAATAATGAATGTTTTCTTTGCACACTCCCGAGATTGATTAGGGCACAGGTGTTGGATTGGGCTGTGTGTACTTGTCAGAGATGCATATTTGAGAAGTTTTATCACCACTATAAACACAAGGCTTTGTGCATGCCCATTTCCTCACTGTGCTAGTGCTAGGTAAGGCGGTAGGATGGAGGACTTCCAGCCATCTTGTGAGGTCCAGCTAGTGGCTCTTTCCCTGCCTGTTAGATTTGGCACAGGAGCACAAACATTTTATTTTGGTCTGGGATTTCTCCACCAGCTCATGGCTGCGGGCTCAGGAGGCACCATCATTTGCCATGAAAACCTACAGATGAAGGTTTCTGAATAAATAACAGGCCCAGACGCCAGTGAGAGAGATCATTTGCACTGGCAGTCAAAGCATGTAAAACCAGTGGCCTGGGCCATTTCTTCTTTGCTTTACACAAAATTATGGTGGAGTTAGGGGCCTCTGGGATTTAGAGTAGGGATTGACAGGATGTATATAAACCCTTCAGGGTGGGAGAAATGAGGAGATGTTGGTCAAAGGGTACAACTTCACAGTTAAAAGATAAATTATGAGGATCTAATGTACAGCATGGTAATTGCCATTAATACTGTGTTATATATTTGAAAGTTACTAAGAGAGTGAATCTTAAATTTTCTAGCCACAAAAAGAAATGGTAATTATGTGACATGATGGAAGTGTGAGCTGTCTTATGGTGCTGATCATTTTGCAACATATAAGTGTGTCATGTCATCATGTTGTCCACCTTAAAATTACACAATGTTGTATGTCAATTAAATCTCAACAACAGTAGGGAAAAAAACCCTTTAATCCTAGTCCTGCCATGATATCTGGTATGATTGAATATCTCAAAAACATAAAGGAGCTGTCTACATGATAGCAAAAAAATACTTGGCAAGAAAAATTCCATGAAACCATTCCTCTGAACCCACCAATTTTGCCTTTGAAACATCATTCCCTCAATAGTTTAGTCCACATTTAACCACATGGTTTATTTTCTTTCAAGGTTCTTTGACCTCAAGGGATACTATGTATAGTCTTTAGATTTATTTTTTCTGGCACATCCAATGCTGTACTCTAAGACATTTTCTGAAGCAACCAATGTGATTAATATTTATTCAGTTTCCTATGTGGATTACTTAAATCTCAGCATAATAAACTGATACATTGAGATAACACATCATTAATAAATGAATGAGATATGATAATGGATTAGATCTGTGGTAAATAAGAAGAAAAATCTATGTTGTATTTGAGAGTTATCCTAAATCAATTTCTTTGTGGTTTAGGATGATATGAAAAGTAGATAGTGCCAAGAAGTACTTTGTCTTACCTAAATCACAAGTGTTAACACTGAACAGATATTTTTACTGCTAACATGTTAATACCTAAATATGATAATATGATAATGAAACTAAGTTTCATGTAAAAGTGTTCGGGGGCAGATAAATTTAAGTGATAGGAGTTGTCTTATTTTAGACTTGAACATTTATTAATTGAACAGTTTCAGATTTTGCAAAGAATAGGCTTGGGAAGTTATGACATAAATATTAGCGTGAGTACTGTCCTTGGAAAAACAGTTATTAAAATTCATTAGAAGTAGATATTGCTCATCAAAGGATCTTACCAAAGTTTGAAGAAAAGGGATCAGTAAAATAAGTGATAAATAACAATGGATATATCAATGAGGTGATTCTCTAGGTAGTATGAAAATGCTCATATTTTAAAGAAACGTCTAAGAAGAACTGTGGTGGTCTCTGTGTGACAACTAGAGCTTCTAGCTGGATCTGTAAAATGCTAGATACATAGAAGCTTTCTTTATAAGAAAAACAATTTAATGCTGTAGTCGCTAAGGTCCCTTTTCTCTGAAGTTTGCCTCCCCTCTAATACAGGGATGGGGTCCTAGCAGCTATGTTTTTGTTAGAGGACTCTATTTCCACCAGTCCCCCCACCCATAACTTTTGACTGGGCCATGAGTGAAGAACACCTGATTCAAATAGAATGCTGTTCTGAACAAATGTCATGTAAATGAATCTTTGTCCCTCATCTACAGGAACAGTTAATTCAGCTTACTCTGCATATTATGTATCTGTTCGGAGTTCTAAGTGACAGAGTGAGGTCTTGAGGACATGGTCTGGTGCAGGCTGTGTGTTCTCAGCAAAACTGGCCACACACACACACACACACACACACACACACACACACACGTATGTACTATAGAAGTTAAGGGGGCAGGTAAGGAGGGGACTCTTTCCCAGAAGCCGAAAACATCCTTTTACACTCTCATCCATGAGAGAGTCAAGTTGAAATGGATTGTTATATGGCTTCATGGGAAGACACTGTAGTGAACAAGGGTGTGTGTCACAGGAAAGGCCTACACACAGAACAAAAACAGAAATACATACAGACATATGACAAGACCACATTCATTGATTCCAGAGATAATTGAAACCCTCGCGTAAAACAGCATATGGGTCCTCACAGAACACGATCCTAAAAAGCAATTAGTTCAGGCTTCAAAGGGATTTTCCTGAATATGAGAAATGGGTTCCAATTGAAATTTTAATTAGGACCCCAAAACACATCAGTACACTTACTGCTGAAAGTTCACCACAAATTGTAAGCTTTGGATGATTGGTTGGACTTTATTTAAGCTGGGTAAACATCATTGCAGGCATTTTACCCTGTTGGAAGGGCTTGTAGAAAACAGAAGTTTGCAGTCAGAGAAGGGACCAAAAGGGTGACATTTACACGTGGTGGTAAGCAGTAACAGGCTTTTACTGTTGTTTGTGTGCTAGGCAAGGAGGTGTCAAAGACTATGGTAGTTTTATGGACCTGAATGACACTGAACAGCTTCAGCAGAATTTGGGAAGCGAAATGGATGTGTCAGCATAAAGAGGGAGGACCGGGTCTTCCATCTTTCCACTAAATTATAGATTTTTTCCAATCAATACACCAAGAAATCCTGAATTACCATTTTTTTTTTATTATTAAGGGAAGGGCACTTCGGTTACAGGAAGGGAGGGGAGAGGGAGAGGAATGTTTTGCTGACTTTCTCAATATTCTGTTAGAAAATACTTGCTCTTGGCTTTTTTTAAATTGGATTTTCAAGCTCAGGTGGAAAAACAAAGATGGCCCATCAGTTTCTCTCGCCTTTTCCCCCTTCTGTGTGAAAAAAATTTTAAATTCCTTGTGTCCAAGAGAAGATTCCTATTGCTTTTGACTATGTATCTCCATTAGGTAGAATTATTCACCCTGAGCCCCTCTATGTTGTTGATTGCAAGGAATTTTCTGGTCAGCTACATTTCAAATCTGTCAGAGCCAGTGATGTACTCCAGGTGCAGCCAAGTGTGAATGCTGTTAAAGCTATTGGTTCAGATGACCTCGATATTGGGTCTTTTCATGACTGCTGCTCAAGTTTTCTACTCTGCTGGTTTTTCACTTCTTTCTCTAATTGCTGCCGACTGTTCAAAACCTGGGCTTGTTTGATGGGCTTCCAATTTTTTATAACGTTATATCAGTTTCCAGTAGAATCCCGTGTTTATAATATCCTCATTAAATAAACACCCAGAGGAGAGGTTTAAGTTGCTTATTTTAGTCAACTCTCATCCTAGTAAAGTATCCCTCATTGGAGCCTCTTCGAAATAATGGAAAATTCATTGCCTCAACACAAGGTACTATATGGCCATTTTCCCAGTTTATCAGTTAAGATGATTTGGACTGCTGGTAATATAATTAATGACTTAAATAATAGAGACATTTATTTCATATAATGCGAAGTTCAGAGGTATGGGATTCCTGGGTGTATTTGCCGGGTCCAATGTTTATTGGCTGATAGCACCTATGAAGGGTACAGAGGAAAAAGATCAAGAGTAGTCAGAGACATCCTCGTGCGCACAGCTCACATCCGATACCTGTGAAAGGAGGGGGAAAGGAAGAATTAGGTAGTGAGGGTATAAGACTTTACTGAGGTTCTGAGAAACCCAGAACCACCCTAACAGGGAGTTCTACTAACAATAGAGTCCCTAAAGCAGTCCCATGTTGGGCAGAAATGCTTGAGTCCTGTTGCTGCCCTGTGCTCAGGGACTGGCTAGCCCTTCCTGCAGAGCTTGACCTCAGCTCAGTTGCTGCCATGAATTGTTTGCAGTGGGGGCTGTCAGCTGCCTGTGCTCCTTGCAACTGACCAGTAAGCTCTTTCTTGAACAGAGATCTGAGGGCCATCCCTCCATGGCTGCCACACCGGTTTTATTCTGCAGCACAGTGATGCCATCCAGGATCCAGGTGCTTTCCACATCTATGTTCTGTCATGCCTAGCATATTGGTGGTCTTCAGATTTACTTCGTCATTGTCTAAAATGACTGTTAAAACCTCATGTCTCTCATGTCTTCACACAATTAGGTACAAAAGCAGAAAGGAGAGCTTATCCTTGCATGCCTCTGTTCTTAAGGAAGGAAGATCTTTCTTTAAAGTGGCCAAGCCCTTTTTCTGCAAGGGAGAGTAGGCTGTTCTTTTTTTTTTTTTCTCCTAGCTTTTTGAATCGAATCATGGAGGAGTGGGTTATGCCAGCAAATAGGAGGGAGGTCGTGGGGGTGGGCTGTTCAGTAGGTAAACCCCCCAGTGTCTGCCACCCTCAATATTGCTAAGGTAGCACTTGATAATTTTATTCCCAGAAATTCAGACAATAGAAGTTATAAATTGATTACTGAATTTTTGACTTATTACACTGGCAGGTTATTTTGCTTATTTTCCATTCCCATCCCCCCTAGCCATGAATAGGAAGGCTTTATTGCAGTCTTTCATATATATGTCTTAAATATATATTTTTTTATGTATGTGTGGAACATAGTAGGGGCACGTTCCTTTTATTTCTTTTATTGTTGCTGTGGTCCACAGTTTACTAAATGTCTAAGTGAACAGATCTCCTACCGTATTGTTGAGATTGATCTTTTAAAAGGACTTCTGAAAACTGATTGCATTAATCGACGTTTGTAGTTCTGTCATTTTAAACTTTGAATTTACTATCCACGTTTCTCCAGTGCTAGAATGCTACAGACATACTTTCCTATTCTTCTCCCCAGGCCTAGGGAACTTAATGAATAATTAAATGACGAAAGAAATTAATCAAGAGGCATTGTAGTTGAAAGTATTCAAAATAAAAGCACCTCTTCTGGTTCCACAATTAAAATCCAAATATCATTGATGGGAAACTTCTCTTTTCCACCACTGCACCTTAAACGCTGAAAACAATGCCTATGGAACATAGTAGAAGCACAGTAAGTATCTGAATATATACCCAGGCCTAGGGGAGAAGAGTAGAAAAAACATTGCCGAGTATGAAAATACCAAGTGTGAAAATACCTGAAAATATGGTACTTTTTTGGTACAAAGTGAGGTATCCATTTGCTTCCCCCAATGTCTTTCTCATCTCTCCTGTGTTTCCGTACAGTCTACACTGCTTCTTTACTGAATTTATAATTTTAAGTACAGAGCTAGTCAGCTCTACTATTCACCTACTGTGGGAAAGCTGTGTGACCTCTCAGAGCATCTGTAAAATGAGATGAAGATGCCCCTTTCTGTGGGTGCCTCACCTTCCTCTTGCTCATTTATTTTGTGCCATTAGAAAGCTATTTCTTTACATGGGCAGAATTCATAATCTTTGTCTTTCTCTTTTTGCTTTTTCACACAATTTTTGCTTCTTCCTAAAGTGAGAACAATTCAGGGACACCTGGGTGGCTCAGTCGGTTAAGTGTCTGCCTTCAGCTCAGGTCATGATCCTGGGGTCCTGGGATAGGTTCTGCATTGAGCTCCTTACTCAGCAGGGAGCCTGCTTCTCCCTCTATCTGTTGCTCCCCCTGCTTGTGCGCTCAGGCTCTCTCTCTGACAGATAAATAAAAATTTAAAAAAATTTAAAAAAATCAAATGAAAACAATTCCAAATTTTGCATGTAAAACCATAAGAACCCCCAAATTTTATTTCTGCCCAGAAGTAGATTACTTTGAGAGTCTGCAGTATGCTTCCTTAAAAAAGAACCTCAAATGCTCGAGTCTTAGACTTAGTCTTGATGACATATATACTGTCTTTGGTATTGATACAGAAAGTAGTTTTTATTACAAAAAAGAAAGCTACATAATTGCTTTTCCCAACCTAACTTTGCAGACACAACCATTATTAAATTCTCTTGTGTCATGACACATCCGTCTCTAAGCACTGACAAGCATGAGTATATTTACATACGGCTATAATATTTTCAAGGAAAACTGGAATCTTGTTGATCAGTACTGCAGTGATATTTTTTTTAATAAATGTTATCTGACCATTTTTTACTTCATTTTGATGTGTGAGAGTTAGAAAACCCTGAATGTGAAATCCATGTAACTGTTTTTTTTATAATAATATTTTTTATTATATTATGTTAGTCACCATACAGTACATCCCTGGTATTTGATGTAAAGTTCGATGATTCATTAGTTGCGTATAACACCCAGTGCACCATGCAGTAGGTGCCCTCCTTACTACCCATCACCAGCCTATCCCATTCCCCCACCCCCTCCCCTCTGAGGCCCTCAGTTTGTTTCTCATAGTCCATAGTCTCTCATGCTTGTAACTGTTAAACAGAACTAGAGTTCCCATTGGTCACGTGGAAAAGGACAACAGGCCTCTGTTTCAAATAAGTTGGGAGCCATCCCCAGTTCTTTCTTTTTTTAAAATAAGCTTTACTGAGGTATTATTTATATACAAAGAATTGCACATATTTAATATGTGCAGTCTGATGACTTTGGGCATGTGTAAGCACTCATGATACCATCACCACAATCAAGGAAATCAACATATACAGCACTTGCTTAAGTTGCCCTGTGTTCCTTTGTTTCTGTTTTGTTTTGTGGTGAGAACATTTTTCTTATTATTTTTTTTTTAAGAATTTATTTATTTATTCGACAGAGATAGAGACAGCCAGCGAGAGAGGGAACACAAGCAGGGGGAGTAGGAGAGGAAGAAGCAGGCTCATAGTGAAGGAGCCTGATGTGGGGCTCGATCCCAGAACGCCAGGATCACGCCCTAAGCCGAAGGCAGACGCTTAACTGCTGTGCCACCCAGGCGCCCCCATTTTTCTTATTATAAAACAGAAGGTGAGGTATAGGCCAGTAGATGTTACCAGACAAAACAAGAAACAGAAATAGAAATGCTTTGTCTCAATGAAAATAAAATAATGTACTTACTTTCACTTATTCATTCCTTTACGAATTTGTTCAGGTATTTACTGTGCTTCTACTGTGTTCCATAGGCATTGTTTTCAGCGTTTAAGGTGCAGTGGTGGAAAAGAGAGAAGTTTTCCATCAATGATATTAGCATTTTAATTGGGGAACCAGAAGAGATGCTTTTATTTTGAATACTTTCAACTACAATGCCTCTTGATTAATTTCTTTAGTCATTTAATTATTCATTAAGTTACTTTTGAAGCAGTTATTTAAAAATGATATGCAGTATCATTTTCATTACAATAAAAGTGATATAGAAAGTTTAGAAAAATATTAAAACCACCTGTAATTTCATAATACAGCAAACTACGACTGTTGTTAATGTGTGTCTATGTGTGTCTATCCCATCTGGTTTTTTCTATCTAGATACATGGACCAATGTGAATTTCTAAAAAACAGATGTGTTTATAAACTTGCCCTTTAACTCTTAAATATTCTTTAAGAACATGATTTCTCCTAGACCAAATCAGGAATAGGTATGCTAGTTTATTTAACTAGTATTCTGTCATTGGACTTTCCGGGTTGTTTTCTAAAATTTAGTTCTTCTAAGCAACCCTGTGATAAATAGCTTTGTATATATATCTTGGTATGGGTATTTGATTATGTCCTTACAGTAAATGTCTGGATGTGGTTATTATTGGGTCAGAGTGTATTAAACATGAACTGATTTTATACATAATGCCAACTACCCCTCCAAGGAATATAATTTTACCACATTATAATTTATCAATGTTTATCTCCCTGTATCCTTATTAGTATTAGGTATTTCCAGTCTTATTTTTTTAATCCCAGACTAATTTTCTGGAGAATAAAATTAGGTCATTGGTTTAACTTTCTTTCATTTGATTAGAAAGAAGTTAAGCAGTTTTTCACATTTACTGCTCACTTGTCTATTTGGTGAATTGCCTTTTACATTCCTGCCCATATATCTATTTTGGGCTTCACCCTTTACTTTTTCTTGGTAAAAATCTTGGTATATTAAATATCAATCGCTATGACTGTTTAATATATTTTAAATTATTATTCTGTTTCCTTTGCCTTGTAAGTTATTTTTGACATTTCATTTTTACATTTTTAAACCTATTAATATTTACCTTTAAGTTTCTGTGGTTGCTTTTATGTTTAATTTTTTCTACTTTAATACCAGAAATTATTCTCCTAT
Organism: Ursus americanus; assembly: GCF_024610735.1. Taxonomy (NCBI): domain Eukaryota; kingdom Metazoa; phylum Chordata; class Mammalia; order Carnivora; family Ursidae; genus Ursus; species Ursus americanus. Next base: position 104,272,614 of record NC_142164.1, read on the forward strand.
ATGAGTGAGCTTCAAGTTCTTTTATTTCTTGTATAAAAAGCAAGACGCTAGTAGGGATTTTTTTTTCATAGTAGAAGTTTTTGATTGTTGATCAGTTGTCCAGGTATATATGTGTGGTATGTATTTTTGAATTTTTAAAATTTGTTTTGGAATAGACTTTCCTTTCTTAAAGATTCCACCTTTATTGTATACTATCCTAGCTTCTTATACAGATTTGGTTCTGGACAGTTCTTTCATGATTTATCAATCATACAGGATAAAACTATTGTAACTGTTAGGTTTAATAGTGTATTTAAATATTTGTGTAATTTCTCTTAATTTGAATTTTTCAAAATTGTCTCAGTAGGGATGCAAAGTAGTATAGTACAAATGTCAGCATTATTGGTAGATAACAAGAACTATAGAAGGTTTGAAATGGAGGAGAGCAGGTAGGATCTTGGGGAAGATGTAGCACTTAGATTGGACACAGAAGGATGAGTCTCATTTGATCTGGCAGAAAGGGAGGAGAAAGGGTTTGCCAGGATTGTGGTGAATAAGCATTATGTAATGGGTGATGGAAGAAGCAGGGTGGAAGGGATGTAATATTTGTCTAGTACCTATTGAATGTGAATCACCATACTAAGGATTGTATAGGAATGACTGAAGTTAGCTGAAGCCTCATACTGACTCCTGTGTCAGTGCATGCCCAGTGATCTGCCTTTACTCTGTTCTAGTTTGGATGCAGAAATCAGTATTTCTTTGAGTTTCAAAAAAAAAAAAACCAAACCAAACCCCAAACCCCAATTTACTCACCAAACTTTTGTCAATCAATGTGAACCACAGTTTCTTGACATCAACACCATAGATATTTTGGGCTGAAAAGTCCATCATTTTGGTGCTGCCCTGTGCATTATAGGATGTTTATTCCCCAACTTGTACCCACTAGATGCCAATAACAGTCTTGCCGCCTAGGAGGGACAACCAAAAATGCCTCCAGACATTGCCAAATGTCCCCTAAGGGGCAAGTCAAATCTAAGAATCACTAATATAGGTGATACCGAAGACAGGAAGGTTGGTGGGGGGTTTTATGTTGAACAGTGCCCAAGAAAAAAATATCCTTTGTTTTCCTTGCTGAACTCCCTTTCTTGGTTTTTCTGCAGTTGAGTTTGAGGAGTGGTGTTTTGCTTGATCTATTGCAAGGTGTCTCAACTATGGTACTACTGACATTTGGGTTACATGATTGTTCTGGGGGGCCATCCTGTGCATCATGGGATGTTTAGCAGCACCACTGGGCTCAACACAGGAGATGCAAATACCCCTCCCCTGAGTTGTGGTAACTAAATCTGTCTCTAGACATTGTCAGATTAGCCCTGATGGGGATCAGTGATGCAGATTATTCTGACAATAGGAAAGTTGTGGGGGTTTTATTCTGCACTGCCAGAAACAGCCAGCAATCCCTGTACCAATTGATGAAAGATTACTCCAAACTTTGTCATGAAAGAGAGAAGGCAAGGGGGTCAAGGCTCAGAGGCGAAGACCTTTTGCTCTTCGTTGCTCCGGCTTTTATTGGTCCTTCATATGATGTGTGACAAGGGGTCTTACTGAAACTGGGAGGATCTGTTTACTGGGAAGATACTATATGCTAATTTTGGGCGTATTCTACGAGGTCTGCTAAACATAGCCTAAGGAACAATGCCTACATTTCTTAGATCGCGGGGAGACTGTTTGGGCTAGGAAAGTTTCGGGAAGGCAACTCCCCGGGGCATTCCAATGGCAGAGCAGTCACTAGGCCTCAGCATTCCAAAGGCTTCCACCCTTCTCCGAAACCTTCCCTGCCCTTAGCGGCCTCCGTGTTACATTTCAACAAACCAGGTATTATGGCTGATTTCATGCTCTTCATTAACCCCAACACTGTGCAACCTGTAAGATATCATTTATAAGACCTTTTTTCTTGGGGCACCTGGGTGGCTCAGTTGGTTAAGCGTCTGCCTTCCGTTCAGGTCTTGATCCCATGGTCCTAGGATCAAGCCCCATGTTGGGCTCCCTGCTATTTGCTTCTCCCTCTCCCTCTGCCCCTATCGTCCCCCCTTGTGCTTGTGCGCTCTCTCTCTCTAATAAGTAAATAAAATCTTTAAAAAACCCTCTTTTCTCCTCTGAAGTCCTTTCTTCGTTATTATGGAACTAGTTTTCCTGGTTTTGTTTATGTTCTTTCAAGAATTGCCCCTCTCAGCACTAATAAAGTTTTGTGCCAAAAAATTGTGTTGTGTGGGGCTGTCCTGTAGATTGTGGGTGTTCAGCAGTATCCCTGATCTCCACCCACTAGCTGCCAGTAGCACCTTCCCACCTTCTCCCCAATAAAAGACCAATGTTATCTCCAAGTACAGTTTAATGTCTGCTGGAGGGAGGGGCAAAAATGCCCCTGGCTGAGAACCACTGTTGTATCTCTGCTTACCTTTCTCCCCACGGTGGCTCTTTTGGGTCGTTTCTTTGAGAAGAAATGTACATTTCTCTCCATTTCTTACACATTGGTGTTGAGTGATAATTTTTGTTATTACTTAACATGATTGAAGAAGCTCATGATCTCAAAGTGGTTTGTTACACTTTTCTCTAACAAGTAAAGTGTTGCCCCTAAGAAGAATTCTGACAAACTCCACCTAACTACACGTTCATCATTTCTTCTCCAAGTGAACGGGAGTGGGCCCTTTGAGCTTCCCTCACAGGTTCTGCAATAGACAGCTTTTGCGTTAGGTAAATCTGCACATACATCTCTGTTTCACTAAATCTGAGCATTTGGGCAATCTGAAGATAAGCATATTGTCTTGCACATATTAACTGTATTAAAATGAAAAGAATATGTTAATACTGGAATCAGGCATATCTGGGTTAAAGTATCACTGAACTCCTCTTTAACCAGAATAAGTAACCTTAGGCAAGTTAGTTCCTCTGACCTTGTTTCATTCTCTGAAAAATAAGGGTAAGATTTCCTTCTGAGTGGGTTTTTTCTAATAAAGATTATAGATTATAAGATAAAGCAACTTTTCATGTATTAGCCATTCAAAAATGCTAACCACTGTTGTGAATTTTATCAAGAAATATTGAGGCCTATATTAAGAGCTTGTAAGCCAGACTTTAACCTCAAACACCTATACCTATTTACCTCTTTATTTCATTTAATTTGATGACTTGTGGTCACAGCTGGCGATGCTGGGGGGTGGGGAGAGCGGGGGAAAGATGGTTGCATTAATTTTTTCAATTTGCCCAAGATTGTAAGTCTTGACTAATTCTAATGTTTTCATAAACATTGAATTTTAAAATTTAGTGTCTTTAGGAGGACTTCTTGCAGCATGAGAAGATTCAGATTGCCTCTAAATAAAACATACAAGATAGAATTAGAAATTAGGGAGTTCAACTAGAATTGGTTCCTCTGGCAAAAGTGTCATTTGGTCGAGTTTTTATTGTTTTTCCCAGTATGTAAGATATATTTTACTTTCACATTAATTTTTCTCATTATGTGTATATGAAGTTTTGGCCTTTTCCAGAGAAATTGAAAAACAAAATATGACAGAAAATAAAGATAACCTGTGAGTCACATTTCAAAAATCAATAAAAATGCAGAGATCACTACTGTGGTCATTAAAAAGGCTTTCATTGTTTAATTTGTTACATGAGGATGTGACTTTTTCTTCCTAGATTAGAAAATAAAGTGTTAAAAAAAACCCAAAATTTAAAAAAAGGAAGTGTTAGTAAAGGCTGGGTTATACAATTCTGGTTATAATACAGAATTTAGTGGTGAAGGGGACTCTAAATTATTTAACCATACCAATTTCTTAGTGAAGAAAGTGAGCACGCCTACAGTAGGTAAGTGACCTCCCCAGGACTTTTAACCAGTGATAAGTGATAGAGTTTGTAGGAGGATCTCATTCCCAGTGAGTCAGACACCATGCTCGATTAATCACATCTATCTGAAAAAAAACAGAGTTGTCGAATCTTCTAGAAGGTTGAGCATATATTTTCTGATGAATTTTTTTTTGCATTAGGGAATGACAGTGGAAATATTTTTAGGGATTGTTGTGGCACTAACCGCTGGGGAAAAATAGAATATTTTGACTAAGATAAGCTTGAGGAAAATTATGTTTCAACTCAGTGTGACTTTTTAAAGCAAGAGAAGCACTATTGTTGTCTGCGACCAGTCTTTTAGAGGAGACACAGATGGACATGGCAGGCTGTAAAAGAAACTAGACTTTAACCAACACGTAAAGGATGCCTGGGTGGCTCAGTCTGTTAAGTGTCCGACCCTTGATTTTTGTTCAAGTCATGATCCCAGGGTTTTGAAATTGAGCCCTACATTGGGCTCTGTACTGGGTGTGGAACCTGCTGGGGATTCTTTCCCTCTCCCCCTCCCTCTATCTCTCTCCCCTCCCTCTATCTCTCCCCCTTTCCTTTTCCCTTTCCCTTTGTCCCCAGCCCACCCCTGCCCTCCTCCCAACTCATGCACTCTCTCTTAAAAAAAAAATCAACCAACACATAATATTTTTTTCCAGTCTCTCACTCTCTCATTTTTCAAACACTTTTGACTTTATTAAGGAACATACACAATATTGAAAGCTTGGTATTTAAGAATTGGTTAAACGTCTTTAAACTGCTAATGTGTCCAGTACTTCTTTATGTATCTTGAAAACTACATATCTTTAACATATCTTCAGTCTTCTAGTAGCCTAGTAGAACTTTTCAACGTAGATATCAATAAAACTCCCTGGATTTTCCTTGAGATTTTCTTTTTCCTGTGTCCTTTTTTTGTTTATGCAATTTGTATCGCTCAGCCATTGTTAGAAGATCTTTAGGGACTCTCTGATTTGCTCGCTTCAGAATTTTAATCAATTCAGTGGCGATCTTCCAATCATTTTGAGTCATGAGGGTAATTGATAAACCAGTCTTCCCTGCTCTTCCAGTACGCCCCACTCTGTGTACATATTCTTCAATATTGCGCGGGAAGTCGTAATTATATACGTGTGTGATATCATTAACATCAAGACCTCTGGATGCTAAATCAGTAGCAATCAGTATTTTCACTTTTCCACTTCTGAAGTCCTCCAATGCTCGTTCACGATCATGCTGTTCTCTGTCGCCATGCAGTGACTGCACTGGTATGCCTTGGATGCTCAAATCACTTGATAAGTCATCAGCAACAAGTTTTCTGCTGACAAACACGATGACTTTGTCTTGGGGTGAAAGGTTCTGCAGGAATTCTTGGATAAGAGATCGTTTTTCTTCTTCTGTGGTAATGATTACATTTTGCTTCACCGTATTAACAGCAACTAGATCCAGAGTACCAACATAAACGATCATAGGCTCTTTCAAATAAGACCGAGCAAGTCGACGAATGGTATCTGGCCAAGTTGCACTTGTCATAACAGTCTGGCGGTCTGGGCGCACATCTAGTAAAATCTTCATTATCTGGTGTTCAAACCCCAGATCTAGCATTTTATCTGCTTCATCTAAGACTAAGTAGGTTATGCTTCGTAAGTTGACAAAGTTATTCATTTGCAGATCATTTAGTCGTCCAGGAGTTGCAATAATGATATCTATGCCTTTGGTAACATCTCGTATTTGTCGTTCTCTACTTCCGCCACCATATATACAAATACTTTTAAGACCTTTATATGAATACTTAGAACATTCAGCTTCCACCTGAAGAGCTAATTCTCTAGTGGGTGTAAGGACTAGCATGCCAGGTCCATTCCTTTCCTCTCTCGATATTGGTTGATTATTGAGGTGGATAAACCCAGGCATTAAATAGGACAAAGTTTTGCCTGTTCCGGTTTGCGCAACTCCTATAAGATCTATTCCTTGTAGAATAATTGGCCACGCCTGTGACTGAATGGGCGTTGGCTTTTGAAAACCTGCTCTTTTAATGCTTTCAATAATTTCAGGATAAGGATGGAAAGCATCCTCAAACAGACGAGTAGGATTGGGGATGGGGCGCTTTTCACCATCTTTCAAGTCGTCACACATTACGTCAAAATTTTCCTTTCTCCACAGGTCTACCTGAACTTGAGACAATGAGCTGGTTGCTTCAGATTCTATGTAAAAGTTTTTCTTAATTGGTGGTAAATCTGCCCATTTTCTTTTTTCCCACTCTACAACTTCTGCCCTAATTTGATCCCAATCTATCAGTGGCTGAACTTGCCTACCACCAGTGTTATCTGGGCGAAACTCTCTTCCAGCAGAGGCCTGAGGTGCGGCACTATCGACATGGGACTCTGAATGGTGGCCTCGTTCTTGTTTTTTAACAAGAACATCTATAGCTGCTTTGGCCTTTGCTTTCATGTCCTTGGTGCCAAAAATTTTTACCTCCGCTTCAGAATCACCTTTTATGATCTGTATTTTGGTGTTTGTCGTAGCCTGGATGTCTTTTATCTTTGATCCACCACGACCAATCACCACACCAATCATATTGCTCCTCAGTCTAAAGCAGAGAGGTGGTTCTCTGGGGCTTGAGGCTCTAAGCTCCATGTAGTCGGAGGGAGTGCTCCAGCCTCTGCCGCTTCTGCCCCTTCCACGGCCACCGCCGCCCCTGCCGCCGCTGCCGCCGCCCCTGCCATCCCAGCCGGCCCTGGAATCTCTTGAATTAGGCTCTGCCCTTTTCTGTTCTGGGGCCCAGGCCATTGCTGAGTAAGGTAAGACTGCTGTTGGCCTTTTGCCTACCTAGAGTGGGAAGAAGATGTGGTCTGAGGGCTCTTTCGCTTCAGACGCTTGACCAACGGACTATGGCGCCAGTGGATAGCAGTGCAGCCGTTAGGAAGGGAATTCTTATGTGACGTAGTGGCACGGGCTTCATCGGGCTGACCAATCACAGGACTCGGTACTGGCACGAGGTAGGCAGGCACCTGTGACGCAAAATTTAAAGCAACTCTGTAACATGACTTGTCGCTGGCGAGGGCGACCTTGGTCATGTGGTTAAGTAGCTTTACTCAGGATTTCCGCACTGTAAAATTATTTCTCCCTTTCCATTATAGTAATAATAAACAATTATGATTACTCTATTCTTTGGAAACAGTTCATTAAGTCTAGCTGACCCTCAAATGCTCACCTCTTATTTAAATTCAGTTCTTTCTAATATTTTGTAGAAACTAATGTTCTTTGTGATACAGTTTGGAAAATACCGCTCAGGATGAATATTGATTATCGAATGAATTTTTTTCATTTGATAGTTCCACAAGACTTGTTCTGAGGAAACATGTTACAAGTCCCCTACACTTCTTTATGAATTATACTAGGAGTTTTAAAGCATTCCCAATATCTTTTAGTTCATTAACTATTAAAAAGGGAAATTTGTTTAGTGAAAAGTGGCTTTAACTGAAGAGTATACAGTATTTCCCTGTCTTTGTTTTCACCTTTATATTAAATAATAGTATGTAATAGTACAGAATTCCACACAATTCTAGACATGTTGGATATGTCAGGGTCATTTTGTTTTTGTCCTTAGTTAAAGAGAGAATGAAGTTGAGGCCCTGATATCCTTAAGGATTTGACTAGGAGTACTCAGCAAATCCTTGAGAGTCTAAATTGAGAACCATTTCTTAGCTTATAAACAGGGGCTCTCAATGCTCTACTGTAAAGTGACTTGGTTTTGCTTCTATTGTTTCATGTGGGTGATATAGGAGAATAAAAGGAGCCATGATAATGAAGTGAAATAAAGTCATGAAGTGGGGAGAAGGGTAGCCCTGTACAGAAGCAGTGCACTTTGTGACAGAATTCATTGTAGTGAATTATTGGGATTGAAGACGTGTGCAGGTATTATAGGTACTGAGAGATATTGTGCCTTCAGGGTCATTCCCTACCATTGGAGAAACTATCACCTAAATTAAGGGCCACCAGTGTGATATTCTTTGTTTCAGAAATCTCTGGAACAGGCTTATCTCCTTTCTGAAGTGTTTCCATTAGATATTTACCCTGTGGGTTTTGGTTTGGTACATTAGTAACTTGCTCTAAAACAACAACAACAACAAAAACAACAACAACAACAACACCACAAAAGTATAAAGTTGCCAAGTAGATGCATTCTAGTGGGGCAGCTGGCTAAGAGGTTCTTAGAGAACAGAGGGAGGCAAAAAAGGAAGGGTTGGGGTTTCTGATAAAGTATATCTGAAGAAAGGTAATGAAAGAGAAGATGGTGCTTAAGGCATTCTTCACCATTTTGCTTAGGGTGGTCCCTAATACTTGATAGGCAACAAGAAAAGAGTGAAATATTAAAGGCAGTGAATTGAGGTAATTTTAAGCCACTGTAAATTCCACAGAATTTTCCTGTAGATAAGGTAATGTTGATGTCCTGAAGCATTCCTGTAGGTGGGACTTCCTTAGAAACAAATTTGATAGTATTTTAATTTAATTTTCTTTGATAATCTAAAGCAACCTAGACTTGGGGAATTCCAGTTAGCATTAATAATCATAACAACTATAGTTGGTTTTAGATCTGTACAGCATTTTATAATTTATAAATACCTGTAGAAATGGTCTATTTGGATGCTAAGTATCTGGCTATTATTCTGTTCTGCAGGTGCAATATATTATGGCAAAGGTTGCCATCATCATTGCACACATTGGTGTATTTGTGCACAGAACTACGTAATATAGAGCCTAAAGAAGCGGCAGTGGTATGGGGTAGTAGTCAAGAACACAAGAGCCAAAATAACTGGGTTCTGCTCTCAATTCTGTCACTTATTAGCTGTGGGTCCTTGAGCTGATTCTAAGCTTCTTAGGCCTTGGCTCTGCTATCTGTGGAATGACACAGTAATATTTATATACACAGAGACACAGTTACATTTCTTGGTTCATAGTAGGAAGTCTCCAAATCTCAATAAACTGTGTTACAGAAACAGTAGGTGTATAGAGACAATTAAGGAAGTTCCCAAATGTCTCTCCAAGATTTTTCCTGATAGAATTTCCACTGTCTACATCAAAATGAAAATGAAGGTAATAAAAATGTGTTCATAAATCTAAATTAATTAAATTTAAACTTTCTAATTCATACTCTCCTTTTTTTGTAAAATATCCTTTAGAAAGTGAAATGAGGATCACAAATGATTGTTAAAGATCCCTACCGTGTCAAAAAAAATAAGTAAAACTAATGCCAGTAGCCAGATTTGATTTTGAAATGTTACTTGTATGTGAAGCACAAGAAATTGCAAGTGCTCATCTAGCCTATTAGCAAATAAACACACTTCAGAATGCTATCAGGTATTAAATATGATGGCAGGCCAAAATGTCTGGGAGTCTGGAGAGTTGAGGCAAAGCTCTCTAACGGATGTAGGTCTGTTCTGTCACTAGGAGGTGTGAAATTACAGATAGGAGGATATTAAAGTTTTAGGGTAAGAAATCAATGTGGCTTTGGGGAGGTGATGAGGGCAGCCTGGATGACTAGGACAGAAGATTTAGGTTAAGGACAAAGGAGAAATGGAGAAAAAAAATTGGGGTCAAGGGAAGGGAAAAGGGAACTTTCAGGAATTGAAAAGTTAGTCAAAGATGTTTTAAATTATTATGGTAAAAAAAATGGGGGGGGAGGAATGAATCTAGAATGAAGGAGTTCTCTTGACACTGTCAGTATTAATTAGGGAAGCAGGGCTGTATGGGGAAAGCAGGATGCAATGAAGTGAAGAATGGGGGCTGTATTTGTGATATTTTAAGTATATTGAACTGAGAGACTTGAACAGAGTGTGGCCGTGCTAATTCAAGAAAGGAACAGCTAAAATGAGCAGGGACCCAAGTAGCAACTAATATTTTTAGTCCTAGTATATGCCAAACATGTAAAATACATTGTTTTATTTAGTCACCACAGCAACTCTGTAATAAGTGTTTTTCTCCTTTTCCATGTGAAAACATTGAAACTCCTAGTTGTCACATAGTATATCCAAGTTCATGCAAAGGTATGGTAAATAGCTGAGACAAATTTAGACTCAGGTCTGATTAGCTTTAAGGCCTTTCTCCCTCCACTAGACTCCCATCCGTAGCGAAAAGTACGCTTGATTTAGTGCCTGGTTGTAGAGATGGAATGAAAGGAGCATTTAGTCAAAGATTACTCAAACTGACAGGTTGGGGACTCTTCGAAGAAAAGAATCGTGGAGCTGTTTGGCAGGAAAGTTGGAGGGGAAGTCATTTATAGGGCAAGAGGAAGAGTTTGGTTTCAGACATGTCCATGTTGTGGTGGTTTGGGGAAATGGAAGTGGAAATGTGAAGTAGGACTGGAGATTTGGGACTCTAGTTCAGGTAAGAAGACAGGAGGAAAAGTAGAATAATCAGCACAGAGAGTAGAGTTGAAACAGAGAATGAATATTCTTCCCACCAAATAGAGAGTAATGGAAAACAGGTTTGAGAATATCTTCAGGAATCAGAGAAGACATATGATTAGATAATGAGATGGGGAGGACAGGAAACCAAGTGAGGAAATAAGAAAAATTCAAGAGAATAAGAGAGCATTATAGTAGAAAATAAGACAAGAGAACAGATTGAGAAGACCTGCTAAATAATGTAAAATACTTCATGAAGGACAAGGAGTCAATAAACTACTGAAGGTGGGAGAAGGAAATTAGCAATGACTTTCAAGAAGGTCTTTTTTGTGGCACGATGGAGAAACACATATTGCTAGGGAAGCAATTGGGAAGAGAGACAACTGGACCACTGGGGAACCCTGCAGTGCTGAGGAGAGAACTTTACATCTTGTACCAAAAGCTGAAAGGCACTGTCTTAATTTTTAAACAAGGCTTCTAGGAAACCAAGATTTCATGGGCAGTTACTGGGATTGTTCTGTTTAAGGATCCAGTGGATTTCAGTAAGATTACTTACCATGAATATTGGAAGAAAATGAGTTTTAATAGTCTTTCAAAATACATGGAAGGGTATGATGAGGGAGCGAATCACAAGGAAATAAGAACTATTCATTAGCAGTTTCAGAAAAGGGAAGTCTTTATAAAAGGAGGAATAGGGAGTACTGGGAGTTCTTTCAAGGAGACTACAGTGCTTATTTTTAGCTACCCATTAAATCTTTCTATATCAAATTTAGTTTATTCTCCACAGGGTGGGGGAATGTATTATTTAGGTATATGAAGAAGTGAGGCTATTGATGTAATTAAATCTCCTTTCAGCACAAACAGTAAAAAAAAAAATGTTGTAAGCTGATTAGCACCTGCAATAAGCACTACTGGAGAAAATCTTGCTTACCAACTACTTCCTACGGAAATTCTAAGATATTGGAATGAGTTTTAAAAATAATACATTTCAATTATCCCTTGGCTCTGTTTTGAGTCATTTGAAGGGCTTTCTAGGACGATTTCATTTCTGATAGCTATGATATAGGTAAGTAGAAAGAAAAACAGTTATCTACAGTATTCACATTATATACAGAAGCCAAACAACAATCCTTAAAATCATGGGAATCTAGAGGTAGGAAGGACTGACTTGGAAAAGCATCTCTTCTAACCTTCTTATTTGCAAGTGAGAAATCTAACATTTACAGCAGCTTTGTCCAATGGGGACGTGATGTGAATCACACATAATTTTAAATTTTCTAGAGGCCACATTAAAAAAAATAGGAAAAAAATAGTAAAAGGGGGAGACTTCTGATTCTGGACAAGATGATGTAGGCACATTTCTCCCTATTCCTTTTGCTTATTTATTTTATATATAAAACAAGAAAACTGAAATCTGGAGAGAAGAAGGCAGACCAACTAAGGATTTTGGAATTTAAGGAATGACAAAGTGGTAAGTTCCCTAGGTTTTTTGTTTTTTGTTTTGCCTCCCTTATATCCTAGATTGGGTGCTGGAGAAGCTGCAACTCAGAAAAACCCACAGGCACAGCCAAAAAAAAAAAAAAAAAAAAGTCCCAAGAAAAACCTGTTCTTTTAAGCCAAAGGACCAAGAAAGGAGCAGCCTATCAAGAAAGAAATCTTTCTGATAATAACTTCCCTGCTCGCTTATTGCAGAAAACAACAACAGCAACATAGCGCACTTCCCTTGCCCCCATCAACAAAGGCCTAGTGCAGAGCCTAGAGTTCCATCCACATCTGTTGGTAGCGAGGTCCTCCTACCTCTCCCTGCTGTGGTGATGTCCAGGCAGACCAAGTCTCCAAGACTGTATTTTCAGCACTGTGCAGAGGTGATGAGATGCCCTTTCCACACCCACACCGTCCCCACACCATTGTGTCAATAGAAACTATGTGGGGAGCCTGGAGTTCCACCCTCACCTAGCAGTAATGTAGCATGCCTTACTTTTTGGCATACTGTACTCACATACAACATAGGTGAAGTCCTAATGGGGAGCCTGGACTCACACGTCCGCCTGGCAGTAAGAAGGTGGGGCCCAACTTCCCATACCAGTATGGTGTCAGTGGAGACTTGCAAAATTGGGGATTTAAATAATACTGAAATTCTCATAGTACATAAAATGTCTTAGAATTAAAAATCACCCACCATATTAAGAATTAGGATGAATGAGGAAGAACACATGAATAGATACCAACAATGAGAAGAAATGGGCAATGGAATTATCTGAAAAAGTTTTAAAGTTAACCATCATTTTTTAAAAAAGCTTCAGTGAGCACTTATCAACAAACTTGAAACAAATGAGAAAAGAAGTTTTAGCAAAAAGTAGAAGATACAATGAAGAACCAGAAATTTTAGGACTGGAAAATTCAATAATCAAAATAAACTCCCTTCGTGGGCTCAATAAAAGAATGGAAATGAAAGAGGAATGAAGTAGTTAACAGGGAGAAAAAAAAACCGAAAAAAATAACAGGGCCTCAGGAACCTGTGGACAATAATAAAAGCTCTAATATTCCTTGGAATTGCAGATGATGAGAAAGAACATGGGTATGAACAGATACTCAACAGAATAAGGACTGAAAATTCCTGATTTCCTAAAAAGCATAAACCTACAAATTCAAGAATATTAGTAAACCCCAAACACACTAAAACCAAGGAAATTCATGCCAAGACAAAGCATAATCAAATTTATATAATCTAAAGACAGTGAAAAACTCTTGAAAGCAGATAGAGAGAAATGACACGTTTCCTATAGGGGGAACACCTGTTCAAATGATAGCAGATTTGTCATGAAAAACCATGGAGTCCAGAAAGAGGTGGCATAATATTTTTTCACATGCTGAGAGACAAGAACAATCAACCCAGAATTCCATATGCAGAGGAAATAACTTCAGAAATGAAAATAAGATCAAGATATTTTCAAATGAAGGAAAGCTAAGAGAATTTATTGCCAGCAGATGTAACGTAAAATAATGGCTGACACACATTCTCTACATGAAAAGGGAATGACAAAAGAAGGAAAGGAAACAAGGAAAAATATGGGTTAAATGCAATAGAGTAGCTCTTCTTGAATTTTATAAATGATGTTTGACATTTGAAGCAAAATCATGATAATGTATGATATCATTTTAAATGTATTAGAGGAGATCGTTAAAACAAGTATATTACAATTAGGAAGAGTAAAGAGACATAAAAAGAGAAAGGGTTTCTATGCTTGACCACACTGTAAAATAATAGTACTATAGACTGTGATAAGTTGCAGATACATAATGCGATACCTGAAGGAACCACTACAAAGCCATACAAATAAGTACGCTCAAAAGCAGTACAGGTGAATTAAAAGGGAATTCTAAGAAATTTTCAGCTAACCCACAGGAAGTACACACATGAAAACATGCTCAAAACTATTAGTCATAAGGGTAATGGTAATCAAATTCACAATGAGATACAGCTTCATACCAACTGTAACAGCTGTAATAAAAAAAGACAAATAAGGTGGTGAGGATGTGAAGAAGAAATTCGAACCCTCATACAGTTAGTAGAAATATAAAAGAAAGTGCGTTCATTTTGGAAAATATTTTGGCAGTTTTTCAAAATGTCAAATATAAAATTATCATAAAAACAAATAAGTAAATAAAGTTACCGTATGACTCAGCAATTCGACTCTCCGGTATCTACCCAAGAGAAGAACAAACATATTCACACAAAAACTTGTACGTAGATGTAAATGGCAGTATTATTTATACTAGTCAAAAGGGCAAAAATAACCCAAATGTCCATCACCTGAGGAATGGATAAACAAAACATGGTGTATACATACAGTGGAATACTGTTCAGTAAAAAGGAACGTGATATTGGTGAATGCTGGTGTAGATGATCCTTGAAAACATTATGTGAGGTGAAAGAAGTCCATCACAAAAGACTACTTACCTTATTATTTGATTTACATGCAAAGTCTAGAGTAGGCAAATATACAGAGAGAAACTACATGAGGATTTCCTAGGGCTGAGGACAGACGTGGGAGGTGAGGTGGACTTGGAAGTGAGGCGAGAGGGGTAATGCGTAGTGATTGTTACAGAGTTCACAAAACTCTCTAAGTATATACAAAAAAACCCCATTGAATTGTTCACTCTAAATGCATGAATTGTGTGGCTGTGAACTATATCTCAGTAAATTGTTAAATAATATGTGGACCTATGTGAATCTTAGGTTCCTGAGCACTTTGCCCCCTTTCCTATATGTGAATTAAGTGCCTGCTCTAGTTTTCCCCTCTAAAAGCAATACAGTTGACAAATGAGAAAACTGAGGCACAAATAACATGCTGTTTTCCAAGGTTACACAGCTAACTCCTGAGCTCCACATAGCAAACTCAAACAGAAGGCAAGAAAAGGAAACCATTTCCAATAAACATATTCAGTTGTGATAATCTGGGATAAAAAAGGCAATCCGGTATGACAGAAGTTTTTATTGCCTTCCTCAGGGGTTTTGGAACTGCTTGTAGTTGATAAAGCCATTCAGAGTAAGGATTTGGGACAAGGGCTTATACTCAATTCTTTGCAGCGCACATTATACTGAGGGAGATAGCAGGTGACTTAAGTCTTCAGTAAGAATCATTGTAGGGGAAGAGAAACACAAATGACAATGTTAACAACTGCTGAATCTTCTCTTTGGGAGTTTATTGATATTCCTAAATGATAGGAGTAGAAAATTGATGGAAGAAAAGGTAACAGCTTTTAAAGGTGGATTAATTTGGCATGTTGTTTTTCTGTCATTCTTATTATAGCACTTGACAGGGAAAAAGATGCATTTGATGCCATTTACTCTTTTCAACATGGCCATTACTTCAAAAATATTATCACTTTTGATTTTTCAATTTTGGCCGAAATGGTATTTGATCTAGTTTTGTTCTCATTATGGAGTCTCTGTCTCAATTTGCTGAAAAAGATTGCAACCCCAGTGAAGTATGGCAGAAAATTAATTAATGTGTGTGGCTATTTAAAGATCATTCAGGGAGAACATCAAGTGGTATTTTCTAGACCATCTGACTTTGATCTGAATATTCTTTTCTTGCAATGACACAGATTTTGTGGCTGCCAGCCGTGAGCTAAAACCTGGAAAATTTTGAGGTTTCTTGCATGTTCCAGGTCACAGAGGCTGGCGTCTTCAAGGGTGGGCCAGTGGGGAGAGGAAGCAGCTGAAGAAGGAAAGGGGGGTGGCAGTGAGGGAAACTAGCTTGCCTGTTGAGGATGACCCCAAAAGACAGCCAGCCTTTCTAATATGCAGTGTCCAAAACGCATGTTTATCTCAGACCACGTCCAGTTACATGGTGGATAAAGGTGTTCTAATCCTATACGTAGCTGTAATTCACACAGCTGGCAGTACAAGATGTCTGGTATGAGAGGCTACTGTGGTTCTGGGCAACTTGCCAGAGAGCCTTTGGGATTATCCAACTTTCAGGAACAAATAATTGGTGAGGTGTCAGGACAGTACACAAGTAGGCTATGGTTCAGTGTGGGATCTTGTTGTCACTGGACTATGTGAACGTTGGGCAGAAGGAAACAGGATGAATGCCTCTTGTGGAGCCTGTTTCAGCATGGGGTGGGGCTTACGTGAGGCAGAGCCCATGTGGTACACTTGATACTATGTCAGTGACAGCAAAACAGATCCTAGCCCCATTGGAAAGTGGGCCAAGGTTGCTAATGGAATTCGTGTCATGATCAGGCTTTGTGGCGGAGCCACCTTTGGTGAGTCCAGGTAGAAGTGTCTCCGAACTGTGGGCTTACATGCACAGATGGCGTCAGCAATCATCATGGTTATGTAAGCAGTCACGTGCAGTACGATGGCATAGCACGTGGCAATGGTGAGCTGAGACTGTATCATATAGGTGGAAATTTGAGTTTCACATCTTCTGCTTACTATTTGTATGACCTTGGGTAAGTTACTTAACTACTCGGTGTCTTGGTTTCCTTTGTTGTAGAGTGGGGTTAAATGATATTTATCTCCTCGGGTGATGATAAGGGTAAAATGAAACAACGCACTGCACGTGCATATCTTGCAAGAAAGATGGAATGTTTTCAGTTCCAGCGGTTCATCATTGTGCATTGTGATAGAATGCCTTGCTACTCAGTATGGTCTGCAAACCAACAGCATCACCTGAGAGCTTGATTAAGGAGCAGAATCTTGGGCTCCATACCAGTCCTCCTGAATCAGAATCTGCGTTTTCATTAAGTCCACCAGAAAAATCCTGTGCACATTAAGATTTGAGAGGACCTGTGTAATGGTTTACCTTAAGATGTGTATCCTGCTTATTAGCTGTCAAAACTTGTTGAAGTTAGTTAAGCTCTCTGAGTATATTTCCCCATCTGTAAAAAGAGAATAATTAACACGTTAGGATTAGGAAGAGCATATGAAGTAACATGTCAGAGTACTTAACGGTACTCCAACAGTGTATAGGCAATGTAATCTATGATTGCTAGGAAGTAATAATAAGTAATTTTCAGGGCTTTAGATGTGGTCAGCTATTGCCAGGCCTTTGACTTTATAAGTCTCACCATGATCGTAAAATAGATAGCAACAGAGCTTTAGTGAACTGGGCTAATTCCTTTTTCTACCCCCCCCCCCAGCTTTATTGAAGTATAATTGACTAAACTGTACATATTTAAGGTATACACTGTGATGATTTGATACACGCGTATATTATGAAATGATTATCACAATCATGTTAACACATCCATCACCTCACATAGTTAATATATGCCCCAGGGTGACTATAAATATGAGATGGCAAGCTTTTTCTGTAGGGGGTAGATAGTGATAATGTTTGGCTCTGTGGGCTCTCTGTTGTGACTACTCAACTCTGCCCTGTTAGTGAGACAGCAGCTATAGACATGTAAGCAAATGGGCATGCTCTGAAAAAAAAAAAAAAAGAAATGCACAGAATAGATGGCATGGTAGATCAGATTATAAGGAAACAAAAGAGAAATTTGAGGCAGATCTTGGAGTTGATTCCGAGCCCTCTTCTCAAGGTCTTTTGGGGACCTAGGAAGGAAGCAGAGATGATCCTATCATTGGCTGTGTGTTGGAGCTGAGAAGTGCGGGGTGGGGAGGAGGGCACATCTTTTGGATGAGCTGAGTATTGCTTCTCATTAAACACCAAGGTTGTTGGCTTGGGAGTGGGTCTGTTCCTGGGGCAGTGTCTCCGCATTCAGTGTTGGCTTAGGCTTAGAGCCTTCCTAGCCCTAGTCCACTGTTAAAAACTTGCCAGAGAGTCACAGCATAGTTCCTGGAGACCATCTTAAACAATGTAGCTCGTAAAATGGTTGATTTTTCCATGGCCACACAGGAAAATCCTGGTGGCCCCAAATATGAGTCTTTGGTTTAAAAGGGAACTGAGCAGTAGAGTGTATTGGATCAACTGTGTGTTTCTAGTTGGCAGGCTTGCAGGGCCTCTTGTTTTGAGCAAGGAAGGACAGGGGCATAAGCAGAGACCTGAGGGCACCAGGAGGATTGACCCCACTGTAGAAGCAGTGTATTAGGCTTCAGTACATTTCTGTTAAGAGTTGGACTGCCATTGTGTCCAGAGGATTCAGGCAGTGGGTGGGGTCTTGGTAGTGCAGATCTCTGGGGTGTCATTTTCCTTCCAGGGGAGTTGATTGAGATTGAGGCAGAGCCTGAGCAAGTGGGAAAGACCAGGCTCCAGCTCTTCAGGAAAGGAATCTGGCAAGGGATTTGGTGCCCCAGGCCAAGGTGGAGCAAACTCAGCACTGGAGTTGAAGCCCAGGAATTAGGGAGTGGGTGCACCAGTGGGAGCCAGAGGACAGCTGCAGCTCCGGGAGGCTCCTACTACCACCATCAGGCATGTTCTCATGGATGGCAGGTTGTAAGGGGGCCAGGAGTATCAAGTAGGGGCTGGCTGGCATGAAGTCCCAGATTCATATGCATAGTTTTGAGTTTTGGAACATGTCTGGATGCTCTGTTACCATACCTATTTTAAATCTCATGACCTTGCCTACTCACTCAAAGGTTGCTGAAGATGTTCTTTTGTGAGAAAAAGGGAAATTCACCTGCATGCATGGTCAGTGGACTTTCGTAGCAGTCTGATTGTTGAGAGGATTTCCAAAAAACCTGTCGAACTGTAAAAGCTGGTTACTCTTGGGATTGCGTATCAGTCATGGTCCAGTGAGGAGGCAAAAAACTCTTAAGTGGTTTTAACAGGAAAAGTGTGCACCTAGGTATTAAGAATTGTTAACAAGGTATAACATTGTTAACTATGACACTAAACAGGGGAAAAGAAAACACTAAGCAATCAGAGAAGGAGAAGCTATAGGAAACAGCATCCACTTCTGGGGCTAGGGAAACCACAAGAAAAGACTAATTCTTAACACTTATTCTTAAAACTTAGCAGTTCAGAGGAGGGTGTCCCTGGAGTTAAACCCAGATCTTTGACGGTGGCACGCTGTGGTGGTTCTGAGGGAAGAGTAATGAAGCCGCTTGTACAAGGATTGAAAAATCTGCAAACTGCATTTAGCTGCTGTCACGGGACGGCGCTGCCACTGCAGTGAAGTGTTGGAGAAATCCTCACAGGAAGCAGACCAGAAGGAGCAAGTCCCTCCTCCTTCCCCTAGCCCTGCAGTCCCCTCTAGAGCTAATGGGACTCCGTCCAGCAAAGCAGGAATATACATTGCAGAGTCCCAGCCCCCACCTCACAAACCAGGCAAGGAAGAACAGAGCAGGTGGGAGCTGAGACAGAGTGAACGTGTAACCCAGAAAGCTTTTGCACTCTTCGGGGACAAGCTGTTTGGGTTTGCTTGGCCTGTCTGTCCACTGAGATGAGAAATGACTCAGGAGAACCTTCCCAGTTTCTCCATCATTCTCCCTTCCCAGCACCACTAAAGTGATCCACAGAGAAATCCCATGGTGGGTGCTCCCTAGGCTGTGAATTGAGTGACTGAGAAGATGAAGTTAAGGGCTCCAGAATTCTCTTTTCCAGAAAAGGAGAAAGAATGCAAGGACAGAATTTTCTGCTTTTTTTTTTTTTTAAGATTTTATTTATTCATTCGACAGAGATAGAGACAGCCAGCTAGAGAGGGAACACAAGCAGGGGGAGTGGGAGAGGAAGAAGCAGGCTCATAGCGGAGGAGCCCGATGTGGGGCTCGATCCCATAACTCCAGGATCACGCCCTGAGCCGAAGCCAGACGCTTAACCGCTGTGCCACCCAGGTGCCCCTGCCTTTTTTTTTAATAATAATTTTTTATTATGTTAGTCACCATACAGTACATCCCTAGTTTTTGATGTAAAGTTCCATGATTCATTACTTGCGTATAACACCCAGTGCTCCATGCAATACGTGCCCTCTTTAATACCCATCACCGGCCTATCCCAATCCCCCACCCTCTCGCCTCTGAAGCGCTCAGTTTCCCAGAGTCCATAGTCTGTCATGGTTCATTCCCCCTTCTGTTTACCCCCCCTTCATTCTTCCCTTCCTTCTCCTACCGATCTTCCTACTTCTTATGTTCCATAAATGAGTGAAACCATATGATAATTGTCTTTCTCTGCTTGACTTATTTCACTTAGCATAATCTCCTCCAGTCCCATGCATGTTGCTGCAAATGTTGAGAAATCATTCTTTTTGATGGCTGAGTAATAGCCCATTGTATATATGGACCACATCATCTTAATCCATTCATCTGTTGAAGGGCATCTAGGCTCCTTCCACGATTTAGCTGCTGTGGACAATGCTGCTATGAACATTGGGGTGCATATGGCCCTTCTCTTCACTGAATCTGTATCTTTGGGGTAAATACCCAGTAGTGCAATGGCTGGATCACAGGGTAGCTCAATTTTTAACTTTTTAAGGGACCTCCACACTGTTTTCCAGAGTGGCTGTACCAACTTGCATTCCCACCAACAATGTAATTCTGCCTTTATCTTCTTTTCCAGTGAAGTGAAATTCATACTACTGTGGCCTGCACATGATCTGGTAGGAAATAAGTACAGGGCAAATATCAGCGCAGCCAGAGAAAATGTTAGATTTTGTAACAGGAAAATTAGGGGCAATGATTTCTGCTGGGCAGTTCTTTAACACACATGCTAGGAACATGTTTTACCTTTTTTTTTTTCTCCAGAAATTAAATGCAGCCAGAATGGGAATCCCATCTCACACACTACTGCTCAGAGAGAGCCACCATTCTGAGATAACCATGAGGTTGTTTACCAATAATACATTGGAAGAGAGTACCTGCTTAGAGCACAGAATGGAGTTGGAGCTAATTGGGAACGGCAAGAGCTAGAGAACGTGAGACCATTGATGACAGACTGGGAGTTTTGGAGAGTTGTTTAATTATTCCTGTTACAACAGTGAAGCCATTCCAAATGCTATGTAGATAAGCAAAGGACATACAAGTAGAATAATGAATCACAGACCCCAGTAGTAAGACAAGAGGACGACTAACATAGCACTGGCTGAGGTTTTCACCTTTCCTTTTTGAGGAGCAATTAGAGTTGATTCCATATTTCCTATGTGTACTATTAGTAGTGTGTATGTGTTGGATTGCATCCGTTGTTTTTATAAATCAGACATCGTTAATTGCACAGTCCATTATTGTTGACCTCATTCTTTGCTTTTCAGCACATCTAGTCTATCCCTTGAAAAGTGAGCCTACAAATTCAGAAAAATTACTTTCAATTCCTGACTGTGTGTGGGATAAATCTAGATCTGTGTGTCTCCTCTGCTGTAATTATAGCTCTTCTTAATATATACAGGCTTCCTCGATTCTAGTGGGCTCTGCATCATGATTTTTCTGACCACTCATTATTGATTATCACTTCTGGCTTTATTGCCTGACGAAACCTCGTCAGATGGCAGCTGTCTGGACTGTCCCTCTGACTTGTGACAAGAGGTAATAAGTACATGCCTATCGCAGTGGATCCCTGCCCCAACTGAGATCAGAAGAGTGCCATCAGGCATTTCTTAAATTATCCCTTGGTAATCTCAATATAAATGAAAAGAAGAGTACTTCTGGCACCACTGACAGCTGAAGTTAAGTTCTGGTGCCTTGGATGATTAAACTAAGTGATGATTGCCCCCTCCTGAACGGTATCTAAACTACATATATTTTTGACCTGCTACATATCACACTACATTGTATCAGCAATATGTGTGGTTGTAGGCAAAGAGGAGGAGAGGCAATAGCCTGTAATTCTTCAGGTATTAGGGAATCCCTGTTCACCTTGTGTTTCTGTGTTCTGCTACAGCTGGGGGCATTTTTTTCAGGAACCACATAAGATTCTCACCGGAATTGTTCAAAGCATAAACGATGTCGGAAGTGGGCGATGAAATTTCCAGGGAAAGCAGGGATAGCCGGGCTGTTGTCATAATTGCAAGTTAGGTCTGCCATGGGGAGTGTCATTCCTGAAATGAAAAACAAAAGGTTACACGCCATCAGTTGGTCAGCTGGACTGGTCAGATTGCCTGAAAAGGTTAGGAATTACTGGTTTCAACCATGTCCATGGGAGAAAAGTGGAAACTACAGAAGGGTTGACAGATAATAAACATTTTTTTATTTGATAACATGGTGCTGCAAATACAAAGTTGTGGGCAGAAATAGGGGAAGAAAGGTGTCCAGAAGGGTATAATTTTCTCTGCATATTTGTCTGCTTCTTGACAACATTGGCTAATAGGTAGCAATGGGAACTAAAGCAGAGTAGATTTCTGAGGTATGCTGGGTGAGCACAACACTGGCTGCTTGAAGTCTTGAGGTGAAGACTGCTAAGGATTAGGAGATGGTGCAAATCCAAGTGCATCTCATGCAAGGAGCAGGGGACCAAATTAGCTTTTCCTTTCTATTTTAGAGAGGGACACAAAATTACGAAGATTTTGGCATTTTTGAGCGACATTATACACCCTAGTGTAGGATGAGGTTAAGTCTCGCTCACTTGCTTTATGGAAAGGCAGCATGATTTGCCCCTGAAATTTCAGGATGAATTGTTCACTTCAGTGACTCACTCACTAAAAAACATGATGTTGCCTATATGCTTAGGCTCGTGCTAGTGCAAGTTACCCTCTTGGTCCGAGGAGCACTTTTCCCCTATAAATTGTGGGGCTGGGGCTTGTTTGACATGTTGGAGTTGATGAGCTAGCTCCGAAGCTGAGTACATTGCTCAAGACCTTTGCAGTTCTTAGTTCGTGTTTTCCTAACTGGATGAAACATTTGAGGGTTCTGTGTATCTATTACTTTGACTTTATGAACAGAGCACATTGGGCTTAGAAGTGAGTCTAACCTGCCTGGTGGGAAATGTAGGCAGATACTGGATCACAGCACCAAAACAGAGTTCTGCCGATTTCATCTTGGTGGCCACATTGGTCAGTTGGTCATGGCTGCCTACAGAGTCTTACTGTGAAGCATTAATTATTAGGGTTCCAATTGATTTGTGATGTCTCTCACATGCTGGCACAGGGAGGCAGCACAATGACACCGGGTATTTGCCATCTCTGTCCTAAAAGTAAGCATCTAACGAACAGTTTAAGAAAAGCCTGGCTGTTGAAGGGTCATATTACATCAACTTGATAAGCCTTCTTCCAACTACCCTGCTGCGGGGGTCTCTGGATATTATGGGCCATGAAGGAGCCATCAGTGTTTTGAACATAAACTGTATATGCTTTTCATTGAACGTTCCTACTTGGTGCTGTAATGGCCCAATAATTTTTAACCGTGTTGTTGCACAGGAGATAATCAAAATTTAATTGCCAGAATATTTTAAAGGAACCAAAAAGTGTGTTGCTCTGGAAATAAGTTTGTACATGACAGTGTCAAACCATAAAATACCTCATGGGTATTTAATATTTTCCAAGTTTGGGTTTCATTGAGACTCATGGTTGAGTGAAAAAAATTTAAGCCCATTACATGATGAATACTATTTAATAATTGGATCTCTGTAACATAGTGTAATACATTTATGAAAATGTAAAGGAGCATCTACCAAAAGGGGTAGCAGAGGGTTTGTCCTCCTAGCCTTACCTCAGCATTGATCTCTTTTCATGGAGTTGCTTTGACTAATTGGAATGCATATCCTGATGAAATTAGGCCACAGTCCAGCCTGTCTTTCCTTGAGAAGGGAGAATTCTTTTCATTTGTTTAAATAGAGCTCAGATGCATAACATGTATTGCATATCACATTCCTTTGTTCAAGAGAATCTATTCCTGGCTCAAAATTCCTTCATTTTAAGAAGTGAGTGATATACTGAAAACATCCATACATTCACATTAGGAGATAGAATCATTTCATGGCATCATGATTCCCTGTGGCGCCAGGTGGATGCTACTCCATCTTCCCTTCAGTGTTGAGTCTCTCTGTGGAATCATCCCCCATGCTTGCCAGATCGTTTTAGCTTTGAGTCTGGAGGAAAGAACAATGGAAACCACGCTTAGCATGACTCCTCCTAGTTTTCCCATTTCAGAAAATAGCAGCTCCACTCACTTTTGCTTCCATTCACAAAATTCTTCTTAAAGATACCTTCATGAATGAAGTAGAGGCAATAGTGAATACCAAGGGCCTGAGACAACAGTGTACCTAGATGGTTACAATGGGAGGCCTTTGTGACTAAAGTGAAGGGAGCTACAGGGAGAGAGATTGGGGGTGGGGGGAAGGTAGCTAGAGGCCACAACAAATGCCAGGCATGCAGGGAGGTGTTCCCAAATCTAGAACAACGTTCCCAACCTCTGTCACTTACTACCTCCCTCACCCTCTTTATCTTCCTTCAGCACTGCTACTATCTGGCATGTTCTCTGTTTATTATTTGCTTACATATTTCACGTCTGAATGTAAGTTCCATGAAAGTAGGTGTTTGGCTCCTTTGGAAATAATGTATGTATTCCCTAAATCCAGAGCAGTGGCAGGCCATGGGAAGCAATCAAGAAATATTTGTAAAGCATGAATTGCATGTTGATCTTGAAGGTCTGTTAGGGTCTTGAGATGATAACCCTTTGCTACGTGACAAACTCATCCCAAATCTTAGTGACTTAGAACAACTACGATCTGCCAGGCAGTCACACTGGGCTGGGTCGGGCTCAGCATCTCTTGGGCCTTGGTCATCTGTGTGCCATGTCTGGCAGTTTGCTGGCAGTTTGGAAATGGGGGACAAGTGGAAAGGGAACTGGGTTCAGTATTGTGCTTCATCCTGTAAGCTCCTGGCCAAAAACTCTAAGAACCAGCCCAGGTTCTAGTGATGGAGATCTAGATTCCACCCCTTGATGGGTGAAATTACAAAGACACCTGGATTGCAAACGTGTAATGATGGGAAGGGCAGATTTGGGGCCGTCTTTGCAATCTGCACAGCCCTTTGTTCTTCTGTGTCTAACCGGATGGTCTCTCTTTTATTGAGCCACATGCCTATTTCTAGAGCAGCCAGTGAGCTGTTTCCTCCATCTGAGTACTGTCTAGTGCAAACTTTTTATACTATTCTCTGGAAGTTTCTTTCTCCCCATAAAACTGCTGGGTGTTGCCGATTGCTCTGACATTGTTTCACCCCGCTTTTTATGTAGATGAATTTTGAAATGTGTAAGATATTTTAGAGTCAGAAAACTGTCACTTTTAGGTGACTCCAGCATGTGTTTTTCTTCATCATTTCCCTGCTTGGAATGAGCTAATGCTGTTTCTGCCTACTGCAGAAGTGTTTTCTCAGGGCGGCATTTTTAAGCCAACACCTGGTGTACATGCTGTACAGTTTAGTCGCTCTGTGTTCTATTCAGTAGCTTTCCCCCCTTGCCATTGGGGCAGTCATTTTCACTTTACTGTTGGCCAGCACTTTTTTCTGTGGTACAGTACGTCTTGTGCCACATTTATAGAAGCCTTTTTCTTCACATAGCTACATACTAAAGCACACACACTAGAACATACAAAAATACACACAGAAGCAAACTTTTTCTCTAGCAGATGGCATTTGTGTCCCTCGCCATTTTGTGTAACTTGCCAGCAACCACATCTATTGGCCTGAGGGTTCTCTCTGGCCTCCCTGCTCACTTGTAGGAGGTCATTAAAAAAATGTCAAGGAATTATTCACTCCCCATCCCCAGCCCTCAATCACTGACTGAAGGAAGTTGGTGTATGAATACCATATCTCCTTCACTCTGGGGTTAAGGTGAGAATTTTGAGTTGCCCGTTCTGTACTGACTCCCCAATTTTTCCAAAGGGCTCAAGCTCCAGTTTCTTACAGGGTAAACCCGCTCATTCACATACTTTTTATTCGATGCCTTTCCTTCCCCACTCATCTCTGTTTTCTTCCCACATATCCTACCTCACTTTAAATCCTTAGCTCAGATTCTGTTTTTGGGGTAGCCTCAACTAAGACATGTGCACATATCTTTCTAATTTTTACAGTGTATTTCCTTAGTTCTAAACCCTCCTTTACTTATTAAATCATATTTTTTTCTGGTACTTTTGGGAATCCAAATCTTAAAAAGATTAGATTCTATCAGATGAATTGCTGCTTCTCCGACACTTCCTACCTTCACTCCAAGTACACTGTGTTTGAGTAGGGGGGAGGGAAGAGGGTAGGTGTGTGTGTGTGTGTGTGTGTGTGTGTGTGTGTTCAAGGGGATGGGAATGTGTTTACGAATGTCATGTGTCAATACTATATAAAGGGGAAATGACAGGGAAGTCATTTTAAAAGGATTTGAAAAGTTAAAATGTTTGATATTCACTGTTGGTGTTAACAGTTGCAAGAGTGGAAGGGTGGTAGGGCTGCTTTTAATGCTTTTAACTTGCTTGGAGCTAAGGACGATTAGTAAGGAAAAGAAAAGCACAGTAAGGAGCTCATGTTTGTGTCATTAAATTATAAGTTGAAACATCTGTAGTAACAGGGTTGAGGTTTGCTCTATAATCTCTCTAAGTGTTGTCAGTGCAGCTAGGTAAGAACAGAGAAAATTGCTTTTTTCTCTGCATTTCCCTGTAGGGAAGTAGCATTTTGCCCTAAAATCTGCTCAGACAGGTGTTTTCGGAGTGTATGTTTGTGCAGGGGCGGGGGGTGAGGGGGGTGAGCAGAGCATACATATGCATCACAAGCAAAGTCATCTTGCTCTCATGTTCAAATGCTTGTTTCATTCCCTATTATTCTCCTTAGCCCCCTGAATCTAATGATGGTTTACTTTGTGTGTTGCTGTTTTCCCCTGTTGCCCTGGGAAGGATGAGTTGCTGTCATCTTTTTAGAGGCACCTACAGAGGACTGGAAGACACAGGGAATAGGAAAGTATTAGCAGAATAGAATCATACAGATTATTGCATACACTAGAATTTCGTCATCCCCACACTGAATAATTGAGAGTAATTGTATAAATTATCTTTGATAGTTCGTTGTAGTTAGAGTTTGAAGTATCAGTTTCAGATTCTAGTTGATGCATGCTACTTATTTTTCAAAAAGAAAGATTAATGATTTAAGAATAAGACGAGCTGAGCATAATGAGAAAAAAAAATAAGACGGAAGATCAATGGCAAGAAAGCCTAGAGAAAATTCTGGTCTGATGATTCAGATCATGATCCTGTGAAGTACCCACGTTTTTCACTCAAACTTTAGATGGAGTTTCTGTTTGTACATCATTATTTTTAGTGGACAGTAGTGCCAGATCTTCTTTGTTGGTAAAACCAGAGATGGGAAACTAAGATGGGACATTTGGGATGGAGGAGATTGTATGGCACTCAGAAAGTCCCACTGATCCCACTTCAGGGCCATGCAGCCAGCTGGTCCAGAGAGGCCTTAGATTGATAGTGCTGTGGCTCAGCAGCTAAAATTTCAAAATAATAATGTGGCATTTGTCTGCCAATAACTGCCAAAGCTTTATAGATTCCATCTATTCTCTGCCATTTCCACTAGAAGGTGACTGGGGAGGAAGTGGCAGAAATGGTAACAACAATAACTGTGAGCTTTGCACTTGTTCTTACTAATGATTTATGCTGCTCAAGGATACCCTGTGACCTAAGTTCAAAACATGCCCGGTGTCATTATTGGATGTTTGTTTAAAATCACTAATAATAGAAGAACTATCAGAAGTTAGAAAACTTAGCACCTCTGGTTATTATAACTTCAAATAAGTGAGAGTTCTGTAGTCAAATTCATGAGAAAGCATTTTTTTCTTTCTTGTAGAGATTTATTTATCCCTTTATGGGGACACTTCTGCAGCCGCCACCTCCTTTACCCTTCCTGCAGTCAACTGCATTAATTTCTTCCATACTAGTAGGTCCCCGTATTTTAATATCCTTTTTTTTTAAGATTTTATTTATTTATTTGACAGAGAGACAGCCAGCGAGAGAGGGAACACAAGCAGGGGGAGTGGGAGAGGAAGAAGCAGGCTCCCAGCAGAGGAGCCTGATGTGGGGCTCGATCCCAGAACGCGGGATCACGCCCTGAGCCGAAGGCAGACACTTAACGACTGTGCCACCCAGGCGCACCCCCCGCCCCGTATTTTAATATCCTGAGCATACTTCCTATATAGTTGGGATGAAATAACCTAGCAATTAAGTCCAGTGTCATACATCAGTGTTGTTTTGCTGTGAGGCTTCTTGGGGCTTTAATAGTACGTGGATTTGAGGAAGGAAAGAGAAAGCAGGGACTTGTGGGCCTGGGCCTAGGGAGCTGGCAGTTCCTAACGGGCATATCCCCAAGGAAGTTAATATCATCCCTCCCCACAGTGCCTGAATAGGACTCACCATAGTGAGGTTTAACAGCTTAGAGCATAACAAGGGGCTTCAGCAGAACTGGATCCCAAACTTGATTATTCCCATTATGAACTGTCATTTTAAGGCCTTTAAGCTTTATTTCCTCTTATGCAAAATGGGGATAATAAGAGTACTTTCCTCATAGGTTGAGATTTAAATGAGGTAGTGTGTGATCCACTACCTGGAATTTAATGGGTGTAAGTAAATGTCGGTTGATATCATTGTTATTCTTGCCGATGCTGATATCCCAGTATGTCCAGGGTGTTAGATGGGGCACAGGAGCAGGGTACAAAAGCGTATTTGGTACTCAAAGTCATCAAAGTGCAGGATAAGATGATTAATCAGGATAGGATCTAGGAACTTTGACAGAGGTTGTGGGGCACATAGAGGAAGATGTGTGGCAAGATGATCTATCTGTCTAGGGAAGAAGGGTGTACTTAGATTTCTGGAAATGAATTCAGGTTCTGGTCAAGTGGGCTGCGGTTGCTCAATACCACCATGGTACTGAGGTACAAACTTAATCCTGGAAGATGAACGAACATAGCAAGGGTGAGGGCAAGATATTGGGTACCCAGGACTCAGGTCATGCATGCCTGCTACTGAGTCCCCAGGGGAACTAACTTCAGGACCAAATGGTGGGACTGATGTTATTGATGCATGTGGAGTCTGTTTGGGACCCGGTGAGGGGAGTGATTCCCAGGAGAAAAATATTAATGAAGACTGGTGAGGACAAGGGTCTAACTTCTTGCCAAGTTGGAGGCTTACTCCCAGACTTTCATTGATGTTTGTGGTTATCTAACTTTACCCAAGCTCTTTCCTTGGACACTGAGTCTCGTAAGCCTCTTCCTATGTCTAAGTTAGATTTCTGGTTCTCACACCTTTGGTTTGATTTGGCAACGTGAGTAGTCTAGTTCTTCCATCTATGTTGTATCCAGATTTTATGACTATTTCACTGTTAAGTCCTTGAGAACAGGAAAACATCTTGATCTTTGAATCCTGAACCTGTACTCTGTGACAGACATCCTAGAGGTTCAGTAAATATCTTTGGAGTGAGTGAATGAGTACATCTTCACCCTCTTGTCCGTATGTTTTAATATGGCTCTCTGTATAGTTAGAGACAGCTATATGAAAAGACAACATAGGTAAAGCAAATCAGAATCCAAAGTTAAAATAAAACACAAAGATTTACACATCATATCTTGGCAAGCTTCTGTAAAGGGGCTCCAGTAGCCTTTGTGACTTACTCAGTGGTGACTAATTTTAGCTCACTGGGAAGGTGAAATAAATTTACCTTGTTTTTTGTTTGTTTGTTTGTTTGTTTTTTTGGTTTTTCAACTTATTTTTTTTTTTACAAACTCTTTCTGATAGTCCCTAAATCTCTCAAGTACTATCTTTTTCCCATTCTCTAACTGCTTGAAGAGGCAAAAGCCAACCTAAGTCAGTCCTATCACCTTCTGTGTTCTAGAAACCTCCTTAGTTCTTAATCTTGTTTTCTCCTGGATGTATCAATCCCTTACTTAAAAGAGATCACAAAGTGTCCAGAAAGCCTTTTGGAAACCCCAGAGAATACAGGAAATGCTCTTCGTTTGAAACTTACAAATTCTCTTCTATATTGCTTTAACTCTAGCATTAAATAAAAAATGGTCTCAATGTGAAGGTAATTAACATGTAGGCTTGAGAACACTTAAGAAACCAGTGTGGAAGCTTCTATTGGTGCCTGATCGCTCGGCTTGAGAACTTCCTCTGTTTACAGAAGCAGGCTCAACCAGTGTTAAGAGGAGGGAGGGACTTATTGCTTCTGGGAGCCTTCTACCAATGATAGATAAAGAGTTGATGGATACATATCCGAGGTATTGCCTAGAAGCCCCTGGCTGTTCCTTCTTGAGCTCAGTTGCCCACAGTGCACACCGTAGTTGCTTCTTTCCCTTCCTTGCTTTCTCTCTCCACTCATCTACCAGTGCTTTTTATGGGTTCACCTCTGGAATAAACTATTTATTATATTCATATCCAAGCATATCCTTGCTTTTGGGGAATCCAAATCAAGGCACTGACTAGAAACAGATGTGAATAGTCAATATAAGTTCCTACAGGATATTAAGATGTGCGCTTAGAGGTAGAAGCAGTATACTCAGGTCTTAGTAGTCAGGTAGAACCCATATGCATAGCGATTCATTGATAAACTGGGGCAGAATACAGAGGGCCAGTGCTTCGCCCCCACCTCCACAGTTGTCACTGTGCCAATTTAAATGAACGTCCTTTTCTCTGAGGTTATGTCTTTTATAAAATGATGGTTGCAGTACATGGCATTTGGCATTTTTTTTCTCTCCTTTTTAAAAATAAAATTACTCCACGAATGATAGGTTGGCAGCCATACAATATTCCCAGCAACAAGCAGTTTTCTTTTTTAGAATTGAACCTGTCGTGAAGATCAAAAAGTCTTGGGATACAGTTGTCATGGAAGATGCAAGACACAGAAAGTATATAGAGATTTTTGTGATTGCTGGCTACACATTTGTGAGGAAATCCATTAAACCCTTTTGAGTGAAGCAAGTGTGTCATTGACCTCACAGGCTTCTTCTAAGGTCTCACAGTCTTGGAGGGGTCATGCTGCAGGGCCTCTCGGACTGTTCTTTTTGGTGGCTTCTCATCTCTCCTTTTTCACACTTTTTTGCTTCTCCAAAGCCTGCCATACACCCACCCCCATCAGTTGTTTTTCATTGGACAGCATATCTTTTCTGAGGGCATGAATCATCTCTTAATCATCCTTTAATCTGTGGTATTAAGGGGGGGGAGAATTTATTTAATGTGGAATAATTCTAGCATCTTCAAATCATGTATTAGAGTCATTTGGTAGAGACTGGCTGAGTTGGTTAACAGTTGGGTAAGAAATAGAGCCCAAGGAGCTGGTGCTCAGAAGTTGGTTACAGAAGAGAAGGAAACTTGAGGCAGGGAAGATCTAAGCAGAGGCCTGTTGCTCTGAGAGGTAAGAAGGAGGCAGAATATGTGGATTCAGGAAAGGTCCCAAACTAGAGTCGTTCTGAGGCTTGACCACTTTTCCTCACACAGTGAATTGAGCTTCCAAAATATAAAGTGAAGAGACAAAAGAATATATGTGTAGACTTGTAAGCAAGCAGGTAACACAGTGCCCTGGGAGTGTACCGGAACGCTAGACCATGGCCTCCAACATGGGAGGAAGATGGTACCTCTGACCTGCTTGCTCTTCTAGAATGGAAGAGAATAGCAATGGATGTCCAGATGGAGACCTAGCTTCAGGCTGTTGGCCCAAATAGAGGAGAAAAAGAGCTTGTATCCATGTTGGGGGCGGGGCACAGGATGGTGGCTCAAAGGTCACCTTTGAGTTAGTGCGTAGATCAGATCCCTGAAGGGTTTCACCTTTTATTCTTCTCTGTGGTTGGTGCTTCTATGAGTCCTTCAAACTTTCACACTTTGATCTTTTTAAAACTATTTTTTAAAGTAATACGTTTCAATTATTAACAGTTTGCTCAATATGGATTCATGAGAACAAGTAAACCACCAATAATTTCCATCATTTTAAATTTATTTTTTCTGTTTTTCCCCTTTGGTATTTGCATATACTTTTGTGGATTTTAATAACAGCAGTGCCTTTAAATATGAATAAATAAATAAATACTTGTTTATTAACACCTTGATTTGTTTCACATAACTTTATGTTGTGAGCATTTTCCTGAACCACTGATTTTCAAAAACATAATTTCTCTAATGACAAAATACTATTTTTCTTAGCTATTTGCTAGGTGTCTGGCACTGGGTTAGATGCTGAAGTTATAGATGCAAATGGGACAGAGCCAACTCCAGCTTTCTTGGTTATTGTGACTTTAGGATGCAGTCTTTAAATATTGGGATTAGAGGTTGTTCTCAATGATGTCTCATTGACTGTGCGGTCATGCTTGAGGTAAGCATTGTTTGTGATTTAGATTTCTTCATGTGAACACTAGTGCATACAGAGAAGTACATCAGAGATGTTCTCAGTTTTGTGCTGACCTCTTCTTCTTAAACTTCAGTGTAAACAGAAATAACCCCCAAAGAGAGGCCATGCTAACTTCCTGATGATAACAGTGAGCAGAAAAGACTCAACATAGGGGAATACATGAGGTTCTCTCTAATCTTAAAGTTGTAATGGTAATAACACTCCTCGTCCCACATTTACTGTTTAGAAAGAGTGGCCCTTTTGACCCAAGCCTTCCTCACTTTAAAGATTTATTTGTTTATTTTAAAGAGGGTGTGAGAGTGAGGCACCAAGGGGCGGAGGAAGAGGGAGAGAAAGCGGTGGAGCAGACTCCACGCTCAGCGTGGAGCTGACAAAGGGCCCAATCCCATGACTCCTCTAAGATCACCACCTGAGTTGAAACCGAGAGTTGGACACTTCACTTACTGTACCACCCAAGTACCCCAAGTCTTCCTCACTTTATAAGGTGAGTTTGGGGTGGAGAAGTCCTTATAGATACACTTCATTTACTATGTCAGGAAGTGTCTACATGAGAGCTTTATGGTTGTGTAGATAAATTTATTAAAATGTATCAGACTGATTACATTTTTCCAAAGTAGCAAAGGTCTTCTCAGATAAATCTAAATCATTATCATTACCCTAGAAGCCCCCTTCATCCCTACTTCCAGTCACTCATCCCCCTACCCAGATAACCACTTTCTGACTTTTAACAGCTTTATAGAATTTGTTCTTTTTTGTGTCTGGATTGTTTTGCCCAATATTATGTTGATGAGATCCATATTTTTTCATGCAGTTTTGTTTTCTTCATTCTCACTGCTGTGTATATTGCATTGTAATGAATATACCACATTTTTTTCCCATTCTGTTGATGAACATTTAGGGTGTCTTTAGTTTTTTATTTCTTAGGAATACTGCTACAATAAATATGCTTGTAGAATCCTGTGATATACAATATGCATGCATTTCTGTTGAGCGTATACTGGGAAAAGAATTAGTCATCAGGAATGCCCATGTTAAGCTTTGGTAGATACTGTCTTCCACAGTGATGGTACTGAGTCACACACCCACCAGCAGTGCATGGGAATGCTAGTTGCTCGATGTCCTTGCCAGTGCTTGATATTGAGCATATAGCTTTTGTTTTTTGTTTTTTTAATCATAGTGTTTCCAGGAAATAATCAAGATTCAAAATTTTGGCCAGTATCTTCTGAGAGCCTTTACTCATCTTTTTATTAATAATGTTTAATCAGAGTTCATAAAACTAGATACTTTATTAATATGCCATTCTTATTGAAGATACAAAGAAGTTATTTCAGAAATTAATAGTTTTTATGAGTTTGTCTTTTTTCCTGTCCTTGGAACAGAATTCATGCACAAACATTAGTTTTCCCCAAAACTCAGTTAACAAATAGCTAATAGTAGCAAACAGCTGCATTCCCTTTTTACTCTTCGGAAAATAATTCACCTTAGCTCTGCTAAGAAAGTGCAGTGACCAAAGACAATTGAGAAATGAACTTTAACATCTCTATCATTTATCTTTGCCACAACAATAAACCTATGACAGAAGATAACCAACTGCGTTAAGCTAGGTTTGAAACCTACTTTTATTTTCCTGCTTTGATATCTTTTTCTCTTTGACTCAAGTTCTTGAAGAGATTAAAAAAAAAGCTCCTGATGAGATTTAAAGGACCCAGTCTCTAGACCTAGCTAGAAATCCCTCCCTGGGACATGAACAGACATTTCGCCAAAGACATACAAATGGCTAACAGACATGTGAAAAAATGCTCAATGTCACTCATCATCAAGGAAATACAAATCAAAACTACAATGAGATACCAACCTCATGACTGTCAGAAAGGCTAAAATTAACAACTCAGGAAACAACAGATGTTGGCAAGGATGCAGAGAAAGAGGAACCCTCCTACACTGTTGGTGGGAATGCAAACTAGTGCAGCTACTCTAGAAAGCAGTATGGAGGTTCCTCAGAAAGTTAAAAATAGAACTCCCCCCATGATCCAACAATTGCACTGCCAGGTGTTTACCCAGAGGATACAAAAATACTGATTCAAAGGGACACATGCACCTGATATTTATAGCGGCAATGTCCACAATAGCCAAACTATGGAAAGAGCCTAGATGTCCATCGATAGATGAATGGATAAAGAAGATGTGTTACTTATATACAATGGAGTATTACTCAGCCATCAAAAAGAATGAAATCTTGCCATCTGCAGTGATGTGGATGGAGCTAGAGTGTATGATGCTAAGTGAAATAAATCAGACAGAGAAAGACAATTATCATATGGTTTCATTCCTATGTGGAATTTAAGAAACAAAACAGATGAACATAGGGAAAGGGAAGGAAAAATAAGATAAAAACAGAGGCAAACCATAACGACTCTTGACTATAGAGAACAAACTGAGGGTTGCTGCATGGGAGGTGGGTAAAGGTATGCACTAAATGGGTCATGGGCATTAAGGAGGGTGCTTGTTATGATGAGCCTTGGCTGTTGTATGTAGGTGATGAATCACTAAATTCTACTCCTGAAACTATTACTATACTATATGTTAACTAAGTTGAATTTAAATGAAATCGTGGTAGAAATCCCTACCTGGGATCTGGTTAGAAATGAAGAATCTGTGAATCTGTGCTCTAGCCAGAACTACATCTGAATCTGCATTTTAACAAGAACCCCCCCCCCCCCACCTCGGGATTCATTGCATAGCAAATTCTAAGAAGCACAGTTAGCTCTGCATTTACTACTTTGGTAAACAAAGACTCCGTCCTCATAGGTCTTCGGTTAAAATAGAATCAGGAGTCACAGTCCTACCTTTTCTCTACAGGGCCAGATCCCAGATATTTGAGGCTTTGTGGGCCACGTGGTCTGTACCACAACTACTGAGTGCTCTCTTTATAGAGTGAAAAGAGTCATGGACAATATGTAAACAAATTAGTGTGGCTGTGCTCCAAAAAAACTTTATTTATGGACACAATTTGCATTCCATGTGTTTTTCACGTTTCATAACATATTCTTTTTTATTTTGATACTTTTTCCAGTAGTCTAAGCACATAAAAATCATTCTTAGCTCATGGGAATGTTAAAAAAACAGGCAGGGTGCGGCTGGATGTGGCCTGCCTGCCCTAGCTTACTGAATCCTTCTCTAGGGTTTGATTGCTGGTAAGCCTTGTGAGGGCAGAGACCTTGTCTTGCTTTCACTGTTGGTTCTCTAACTGTGGCACAGGGCTTCTGCTCAGAAATATTTCTGGAATGAAACACAATTGCCACTGTAAAATTATGCAGCATGGCAGAAATCCCCACCGGAAATTTAGAGGGCTTGATTTCTTTTCTTTAGCATGCAGGCATCCTATGCCTACTGTGTGTTCTGCATTGTGCAAAAGAAGATAATGTTTACTGGACCCGATGCCGGCGAAACAGGAGAAAAACTCATTAACTTGTCATTCATCTTACACCACAAATGTCCTACATTCAGGACATTGGGTATTAGTGTAGTAAATGCATGTGTCTATGAATAGCCACAGTTATTATCTGTCAGGCATTCTGATGAGAAAATCAGGAGCATAACTTAACAATGAAGAGGCAGATATATTTTCCCCCTTTCCCAGGAGCAACCATAGAATAGCTAACATTTCTTTAGATAATGAACAATAAATTACGCATAAGTGCAGAATTATAAACAAGTCAAATCTTACTCTGCAACATGAGTTGATATAGTACTTGCTGGTAACACTTGAGTTTTTAAAAATCATTCTCGTTCTTAAAGTAGATAGCCATCAATTAAAAATTTTAGACTTAAAAAAAGAATAAAGAAGAAAATAACCAGTAAAATGATCACCAGGCTTACCAGTCTGGACATTTAATTGCACCTTCCCTCTCTTCAGCTTCTCTCTCTCCAGTCAGGACACAGCAAAACTGCAAACTTTGGAGCCCAGTCTAAGGGCATTATACCGTCTTTGGTTATTTAATAACTGTGTGACTTTGGGCAGTTACTTAGTGTCTCCATCCCACGGTATTGTCATCAGCAAAAACAATATTATGCTGTGTTTGTGTCTTTATGCATATGCGTGTATATATATATGTAATATATTTATCTGTTCCTGTATTGACAGACATTTAGATTGCATGTCTTGGCTTACGTAAATAATGCCACAATAAACAAGGGGTATAAATATCCCTTCAAGTTGGGAATATCATCTCCTTTGGATATACACTCAGAAGTGGAATTGCTGGGTCCTATGGTAGTTCTGTGTTTTATTTTTTGAGGAACCTCCATACTGTTGTCTATAGTGGCTGCACCAATTTCTGTTGCCACCAGCTGTGCCACAGGATTCCCTTTTCTCCCCATCCTCACCAGCACTTGTTATCTCGTCTTTTTTATAACAGCCATTTTTAAAAAGATTTTATTTATTTATTTGACGGGGCGGGGAAGAGGGCGGGCGCACAGGTAGGGGGAGCAGCAGAAGCAGAGGGAGAAGCAGCACCTCCCCCCCCAGCAGGGAGCCTGACGCGGGGCTCCATCCCAGGACCCTGAGATCATGAACTGAGCTGAAGGCAGACGCTTAACCCACTGAGCCACCCAGGCACCCCTTATAACAGCCATTCTAACAGGCGGATATATTTCACTGTGTTTTTGATTCGCATTTCCCTGTTGATTAGTGATGAGCACCTTTTCATATATCTGTTGGCTGTTTGTATATTTTATTTGGGAAAATGTCTATTCAGGTCCTTGGCCCATTTTAAGAACACATTGTATAATTTTTTGCTGTTGAGTTATAGGAGTTCCTTATATATTTTGGATATTACTTCCTTATCAGATAGATAGATGGCACATATTTTCTCCCATTCTTTAAGTTGCCTTTTCATTTTGTTGAGCATATCTTTTGCTGTGCAGAAGCATTTTAGTTTGATGTAGTCGCACCTGATTTTTGCTTTTGATGCTTGTGCTTTTGGTGTCAGAGCCAAAAAATCATTACCAAGACCAGTGCCAAAGAGCTTTTCCCCCCACTTTTTTTTTCAAGTTTATGGTTTCATGTCTAACATTTAAGTCTTTAATCCATTTCAAGTTTATTTTTGCAAGTATTGTAAGATAGGGGTTCAGTTTCCTTCTTTTGCATGTAAATATCCAGTTTCCACAACACAGTTTATTATGTTTGATGGAGTCCCTGAGTTCCCTAAGTCTATTCTCCTGTTCCATAATTCTTCTTTCTCTATTTTGTTCAGCTTCATTATTTTCCACTATTTTATCTTCTATGTCACTTACTTGTTCCTCTACTTCTTCCATCCTTGTGTTCATTGCCTCCAGTCTGTTTCCAGTCTCATTGTATTTTTCATTTCTGACCGATTGTTTTTTGCCTCCCTGAAATCTTCCATGCTTTTCTCAAGCCCAGTGAGTATTCTCATGATTGTTGCTTTAAATTCTCCATTAGGCATATTACTTCTATCTGTTTCACTTAGATCTCTTTCATTTGAGATTAATTCCTCTGTCTTTGCATTTTGTCTAAGTCTCCACCTTCTTCTGTGTTAGAAAAGCCTTTTATGTTTCTTGCTCCTGAGAGTAATGACTTTATGAAGAAGAGGTCATATAGTGTCCAGGGCCTGGTGCTTCAGGGAGTGTCTTTGGTGTATGCTGCGTGCACTCTGCTGCTGTGTAAAGGCTGCTCTGCCCCTGAGGCCAGTCACCTGCAGAGGCTCTCCTTGCCCACGGTGGGCAGTGTTTGGTCCTTAGCCAGAGTGTAGTGAGTTAACTAGGTTTGCTCTGATCTGCTTGTTAAATGAGACCTGATACCACTTCCACTAGAACTGAAGCCCCGCAGAGCTCTCTGGTCAGGAGATGTGATGTGGGCAGGGGCTTCTGCTTGTCTTCTGGGGAAGAGGCCCACTGAGCTGAGACTGAGGGAAATTTGACTGGGAAGGAAAGTACAGGGGTGTGGGACCTGGTGTAGAGCAGATTAAGCAGCCAGGGTTGGCACTGTGCTGCTTCCCACAGGTGGGTGGCTCTGCGTTTATGCTGAGGGGCAGGGGAGGCAAATGGTGCCAGCCAGCTCCTTTGTTCCTGGAGAGGGGTCTCTGTGCTTGCTGCTGCCCTGGAAACACTCCAAGAAGAGCAAACAAACCCCCCACTGTGTGCTCCAGGCATTTTTTAGATCACAGATTCCATACTGTCTGCCTCCAAGTTGCCTGCCCACGTTCTCAGAGGAACAGTGCAGTGCCCTCCAGGCTCTATCCCAGTCAAGCCTGCTGACTTTTAAAACTCCAGGCTTTAGGGGCATTGTGTGGGCAAGAGTCTGTGCTTGTCTTCCGGGGGAAGGTCTTGCCACAGTGGGACTGAGAGAGGCTTGATGGAGAAGGGCAGTCATGCCATAGTGCAGGGAGGTGGGACTTGGTGCAAGCAGGCTAGGCAGCTGGTGTCCTGGCTTCTCTTTAGGAGTAGGGTAGTGCCTTGAGGGCTCTATCCAAGCCAGGCCTCAGAATCTTTAAAACTTCAGTCTTTAAGCCCAGCTGGTTGCAAAAACTCAAGAAAATCAGCTTCTCTCTTTCCCTTTGGGGAAGTGTTCTCCTTATGTGTTCCCCTGTGTGCTCCTCTCTGTCTTACTCTCTTTCACCCTCTCTGCTTTTTCCTTTCTTTGTGACCATTCCTCTCTCCCCTCCATAGCAGCCATGGTCCATTTCTCCCCCAAACCACATCTCCACACTTCCTACCTTCTTTGATGTGGCTTCCTCCCTCTCTTTAGCTGTGGGGTTTGTTCTGTCAGTCCTCAGGTCGATATCTTGGGTATTTAGAATCATTTGGTAGTTACCTAGTTATCTAGAGTTGAGCCTCAGGTCCTCCTGATGCTGGATTGTTGAGCCCAACCGTTAAAGAAGAATTCTTGAAACATTTTATGGTGCAAAAAGGTGTTTTGATTGTAGCATGGGGACAGGACCAATGGGCAGAAACAGCTGTACTTACGATTGTGAGGAGCAACTGTTTATATACTTTTAAGTTTCTGAAGGGATATGAGGGTAGAGATAATGTAAGTTTCTGAGGAATTTTTGTATGCTGAAAGCAGGATCTACAGGACCTTGGAGGTCTGGCTATTGTCAAGATACGGTTCCTTTTAGTTTCTAATAAGACATCAACACTAAGGCAGCCATGAGTTCCTTGAGGAATGTCACACTCTGCATGTCTCAGGTATTTAGCAGTGGGCTGCAGGTTGTAAGGAGATTTAATTTAAGCTGCATTTCTCTTGCTTTTGTTCTCATCACTACTAAGCTGCTGTCTTAGCCCCCCTCCTCACAATACGGTTTGCTTAAGAGAGTATCTTTTTCCATTAACTATTCTGGGCTTCCTTGTCAAATATTAGTCGACCATGTACACATGGCTTTATTTCCAAGCTCTTGATGCTGTATGTGTCTGTTTTTGTGCCAGTACCACAGTATTTTCATTATATAGCTTTGTAGTATAATTCAAAATCAGGAAGTGTGATGCCTCCAGCCTTATTTCCTGGGATTGCTTAGGCTATTCAAGGTCTTTTGTCGTTCCATGCAAATTAAAATTTTTTTTTTCTACTTCTAGAAAAAATTCTGTTGGAATCTTGATGGAGATTGTATTGAATCTATAGATGGCTTTGGGTAGTATGGACATAATATTAATTCTCCCAGGGCATGAACATAAGATATTTTTCCATTTACTTGCCTAAATATCTTGCTATTTTTTGGTGTACAGATATTTTACTTCCTTGGTTAAAGTATTCCTAAATAAGTGTTATTGATGCTATTGTAAGTGGGATTATTTTCTTTCTTTTTCAGACAGTTTGTTATTACTGTATAGAAATGTGACTGATTTTTATACGTTGTTTTTGTATCCTGCAGGTTTACTGAATTTTTTATTGGTTCTAACATCTCTTTGTCAAGTCATTAGAGTTTTCTGTAAATAAAATATGTCATCAACAAACAGAGAAATTTTAACTTCTTCCTATCAAAGTTAGATACTTCTAATTATTTTTCTTGCCTGATGTCTGTAGCTAGGACTTCTAATATTATGCTGAATATGTGTGGTGATAGTGAGCACCCTGTACTGTTCTTAATTTTAGAGGAAATTGTTTCAGTCTTTTAACACTGAGTATGATATTAGCTGTGAACTTTTCAAAGAATGACTTTATTATGTTGAGGTACGTTTCTTCTAAATCCATTTTGTTCAGAGGTTTTTTTTATAATAATATATTTTTAATCATGAATGAATGCTGAATTTTGTCAAATGGTTTTTCTACATCTATTGAGATGATTATATATTTATCTTTCATGCTCTTGATGTGATGTATCATTCTTACTGATTTGCACATGTTAAACTATTCTTGTATCCCCTAGATGAATTCCACTTGATGATGGTGTATTATCCTTTTTATCCTCTATTGAACTCAGTTTAATAATATTCTGTTGAGATTGCTTGCACTCATATTTATGAGGGATAGTGGCCTGTAGTTTTCTTGTTTTGTTCTTACTTGGCTGTTATCAGGGTAATGTTGGCCTTGTAATATGAGTTTTGGAGTATTCTCTCCTCAATTTTTGAAGAGTTTGAGAATTGGTGTTTTTAATAAATAAAGATCTCATAAAAATAAGTTTGGAAGTGTTCCCTCCTCTGTTATTTTTTGGAGGAGTTTGAGAATGATTGGTATTATAGTTCTTCAAAGGTTTGGCAGGATTCACCTGTGAAACCATTTGGTTTTGTGCTTGTATTGGGAGTTTTTGGATTACTGATTCTCCTTACTCATTATTGGTCTGTTCAGATTATCTGTTTCTTCATGATTCATTCTTTGTAAGCTGTATGTGTTGAGGAATTTACACATTTCTTCTAGGTTGTTCAGTCTGTTGGTGTAAAATTATTCAATTATTCATAGTAGTCTCTTATCCTTTTTATTTCTTTGGTATCAGTTGTATGTCACCTCTTTAGTTTATCTTTTTATTTGAGTCTTCTCTTTTTTTTATTAGTCTAGCTAAAGGTTTCTCAATTTTGTTTGTCTTTTCTAAGAACCAACTCTTGATTTGGATTTTTTATTGTTTGCCTATGCTCTATTTCATTTATTTGTGCTCTAATCTTTGTCATTTCTTTTTCGTATTAACTTTTTCCTTAGTTTTTCTTCTAGTTTCTTTACATGTAATGCTAGGTTTTCATTTGAGATTTTTTTCTTAATATATGCATTTATAGTATAAATTATGTTGCTTTCACTGTATCCCTAAGTTTTGGCATGTTGTGTTTCCATTTTTATTTGTCTCACAATATTTTTTCATTTCCTTTTTGATGTCTTCCTGGTCCTACTTGTTATTCAGATTGAGTTAACTTCCACATATTTGTGAATTTTCCAGTTTTCCTTCTGTTACTGATTTCTAATTCATACCATTGTGATTGGAAAAGATACTTGACATAAATTCTATCTTCTTGAATTTATTATGACTTGATTAGTGGCCTAACATATGATCTGTCCTAGAAAATGTTCCATGTGTGCTTGAGAAGAATGTGTATTGCTCCTGTGGTTGAATGGAATGTTTCATATATGTCTATTAGGTGTCTTTGGTCTATAGTGCCGTTCAAATCTCCTGTTTCCTTATTGATTCTCTGTTTGGTTGATCCATTGTTCGAGTGAGGTGTTAAAGTCTCCAAGAATTATCATATTGCTCTTTATTTCTCCTTTTAGTTCTGTTCATATTTGCTTTATATATCCACTGTGTATATGTAAATATATATTGATATATTTTCACTAACTTTCATACATGTATCCTTTTTCAGTGCCTGATAAGTTTCCTTTTTATTAAATGCTACATTTTCATATGTTTTAGGGTCCATTTTAAAACAAATTCTTCCATTATATTGATTCATACTTTCATGTTCTATGTATTTTAAACAATTTCCGGAATGCCTAAGATTTTATTTATATTTTGTTATGTTAGTCACCATACAGTAGTACATCATTAGTTTTTGATGTAGTGTTCCATGATTCATTGTTTGTGTGTAACACCCAGTGCTCATTACAGCATGTGCTCTCCTTAATACCCATCACTGGGCTAACACATTCCCCACCCCCCAAAACCCTCAGATTATTTCCCAGAGTCCAGAGTCTCTCATGGTTCATCTCCCCCCCCGATTCCCTCCCTTCATTTTTCCCTTCCTTCCCCTAATGTCCTCTCTGCTATTATTCCTTATGTTCCTCAAATAAGTGAAACCATATGATAATTGTCTTTCTCTGCTTGACTTATTTCACTTAGCATAATCTCCTCCAGTCCCGTCCACGTTGATGCAAATGTTGGGTGATCATTCTTTCTGATGGCTGAGTAATATTCCATTGTATATATGAACCACATCTTGTTTATCCATTCATCTGTTGAAGGGCATCTTGCTCCTTCCACAGTTTGGCTATTGTATTTATTTTAGAGTGTGTGTGAGTAGGGGGAGGGACAGAGGGGAGGGAGAAAGATCATCCCAAGCCAACTCCCCGCCGAGTGTAGAGGCCAAACCAGAGCTCAGTGCTGGCGACCCTGAGATCATGACCTGAGCCAAAACCAAGAGTCAGATGCTCAAGTGACAGAGCCACCCAGGTGTCCCATTGTAGTTTTATAATGCATTTAACATAGAGCACGTTCTCTGCTTTTGAAAGCATTCTGTCACCAAAACATTTGTTATTTAATTACTTATTAGGATAGTCTTCCATTCGAGTTTTATTTTGGTAATAATACAGTCTATATTGCGATTACTTATATTTACTAATTAATTTGAAGGAGTTGACTTATTTTC
The DNA here is from genome assembly GCF_024610735.1 of Ursus americanus. Lineage (NCBI taxonomy): Eukaryota > Metazoa > Chordata > Mammalia > Carnivora > Ursidae > Ursus > Ursus americanus. The sequence goes on from NC_142164.1 coordinate 104,315,384, forward strand.
ATGATTCACCCTTTATAGGTGGATCATAGTATGTATCTCCATATTTGCAAATAATCTTTTCTGGCTTTCCGAAGTACATATACCAAAGGTTACCTGAGGTATTTATGTATTTTGTTGTTATGATCATGCAGCTATTACTTTTGGATAAATAGAACATTTTATATTTTCTGTGTGCTGCATTTTGTGACTTCACTAAATTTTCATTGATTTTAAGAATTTTTCAGGGAATTATCTTGAATTTTATAAGGAAATTTTTGTCTCTTCTAAGCAATATGATTGTAGTTTTTCCTGTTTTATTGCATTGTACAACACTTCTCAATCACTGACAAAAGGAAAAATATAAATAAAGGGGACAGTTTTATTTAAGAATGAATGAGATGGTTTTGTGTTCATTGAAAACTGGGTTAATGTTTATCCTTTTAATTTAAATGAGGTCACATTCTTCTCATTTTCGTCTAACAAGAAATAGCTCAGAAATAGATACTGAGTTTTACTAAATGCCTCTTTGACATATATAGCTTTTCTTTTTGACTTTCTGATGTGATATATTTTATTTTTATTTATTTTTTAAATTTTTTATTATGTTAGTGACCATACAATACATCATTAGTTTTTGATGTAGTGTTCCATGATTCATTGTTAAATATTTGTCCTACATCATAATTCATTATAGCAAAAATGCTGCATGTTATATTGAGTAAGATTTGAAGTTGTGACTGAAATTTTTGTTAGTACTTCATAATTTCTGTGATGATTTTCCTAAGTTGGATTGGGCTCTAATTTTCTTTTTGTGTTGCTTTTCTCAGTTTTAAATATGGCATTCACAAAATGAACTGGGTAGCTCTCTGTTTTTTTTCTATCATTAGGAACAGTTTTTGTATCTTGGGAATTATCTGTTTTTTGAATATTTTAAAGAATGGATATCATTGTAAGATGGTGTATGTTATGAAGGGGCTGTTAGACTTGAGGAAATAGTAGATTGTTTTGCTCTTGTTTATAGGTGAGAAACCTGAGGCAGAGAAAGATTAAATAACTCACAACTAGTGGTTGTTGGAATAAAGATTTGAAACCAGGTGAACTGGCTCCAGAGTTTGAGCTCACATCCACTGCCCCATTCTGCTATAAACGTTCCACAAGCTCCTTTTCTGCGTCCCTTACTCCTAGCTTTTCATGCTGACTGGATTCTGGCATGTTTGGCTACTCAAAGCCTTATTACTTACTTAGATTAGCACGCTTCATGGACTTTATGCACCTGCTATCACTGATACCTGAATGCTATGCTAATGTGCTCTGATGATCGAGACTCTTAAAGACACTCCCTGTAACTAACTCCCCACCAGCTTCTCTCTCAGCTCCATCTTGGTTTTGTGTCTGTCTTCTTTCCCTCCGTAATTCACTGGTTGTCTCAGTATTCTAGATACTGATAGTGATACCAGGAAGGAGATGTAAGAATAAGCATGGGGGTTCCTAGAAAAGTACCTCCAAAGAGATTCTGACTAACACACCAATCTGTCAGTCACTTATGAATATAGAATCCGGAGATAATTCCAGGGTTCATACATTCATCCACTTACATGGAAGCATGGTAATGCTATAGTTTTGTGAGTAGTCATTCGATATAAACTCTCTGTACAAATCCTTAAGTACCCTTAAAATGTTGAACTAATAATTTGCACTGGGGTGGGTGCCAGGTGTGGGGATTTTGTCTTATATTCTCTACCTTCACTTGCACTGGTACCGTAGATTCTTACATGCAGTGATTGCTCAGTATGTTTTTAACTGGGTTTATTACCTTGCAATGCACTTGGGTCCAAGAAATTACATTGTACCCCCTTGGATTTATTTTTCAGCATTTCTGAAGTGTTATTTCCTGCCTAGGTGGGAAAGTTTGCTATAAACAGAACACTTGATTTCTGATTGAGGCCTGTTCTATACAATAAAAGTGAGAAAGTTTTCTCATTGTGGCCTCAAGGGCGACTCTCTGGATAAGGACGATGACTCATCATCCCAGGGTCTTCCTGCTGAAATGCTGCAAATAAATATATTCTGCAGAGGACGCAGAGTGCTGTGGTGAGGATAACAGAAAGCCCAACCCTGTTGGACAAGGAGGCTTTGCAGTCACAAAGCTGTCAGCAGCAGCTGAGAAACCCCTTTGAAAGGGAGAATCAGAGGATTAAGTAGTGCCCCTGGGTGTTTTGCCACTTTAAAATGGTGCAAGCATATTTGCTTAAAATCCTGAGAATTTGCTTAATTGCAGAGCCTCGAAGGTAACATTGAAATGCAGAGATAATAAGAAAATGTCAGGGCTAGAAAGCTAAGGATCTTGGTGAAACGTGTCAACAGAGCTGAACCAAAATTGGTGTTTGGCTATATTTATGCAAATAACTTAGTTTCTGATAATGCTTGTAATTATACAACAGTTATTGGGAAATACAAGAACAGTTAGTTTGGTCTCTCAACTGAGATGCTAAAGTCCTTATTGAACATTTTTTTTTTCCAGACATGAGAACGTAAGGAATAATAGATCCTGAAAACCATATCCCTTCAACAAACCTTTATTGCCTTGCTAGTATTTGTCATACCAGGGTTGTGTGGGGGATGGAGGGTGTGTATATGACTGGAAAAGAGCCTGAAGGAACACAAGATCATTTGAAGAGCAGCTTTGTAAGCACAGGTTGACAGAAGAACACATGAGAGACCCTTACTTGGGGTGAGGTGGGGAGGGGACAATAGTGATCAGGGGAAAAGTGGATATTGAGCTGTGTTTGGATGGACAGGCTAGAATTTTCTGGGTGAAGAAAGGTGAAATTTAAATTGATTATTTGAGAAAGCAAGCAGCATCTGCAAAGGAACAAACTTTCAGACACCATGTTCTTTGGGAGACTATGCATGAAATTGTTCAGTGTAGCTTCAGCTTGAAGGAAGGAGAGAGGAGTGGTAAGGTTGAAGTGGAGAAAAGGCAGGTCATGAATGGCCATGTATTAGGTTGGGTTCCCCTCAGAATAGACCCTGAGATAAGGACTTGAGGGCCATTGGTTCATTTGGGAGGTGATTGTAGGATGCACTGAGAGAGGAGGGGGAAGTAAAAGCAGACTACTGCTGTGGGTAAGTGGCGCTCAACCCACTAGAGACACTGTGTATTTCTAAGTTGTCCTACCTGAAGAGTGGGCGCTGGGATAAGATGCAGCCTTTTTTCATCTGTTTTTGGGTGAGGGCTGCTCCCAGGAGAGTTAACTCCCTGGCTTTTTAGGCATACCCCTGAGGCTAAAAAAAAAGCCCTCAGGCAGAGAATTACAGGTACTTGTGGTAACAAGCTGTTGGCCTGTACAGAAGAAAGTTGAGAGTGAAAAGGATCTGAGTGGGACCCTTATGGCATCTATTACAGGCGATGTATGCCATGCTGAGGATTTAGGCTTTTAACCAAAGGAAAATGAGGATCCACTGAATTACTTTAATCTGGGGATGAGATTTGCATTTTAGAAAAAATTTTTTCTGGTATCAATAAGAAGGGATTAGAGTGGCTCAAGAACAGTGGTAGAAATAGATAATTAGGATGTTTTACAGAAATTTACAGGCGAAATCATGAGGGCCTGAATATTTAACAACTGGTTAAATGTTAAACAACTGCTCCCCCCACCAAAAAAAGACTGCAGATTTGTCGTTTTTGCTGATTCCTATGACATAAATACTCCCACCACAGCTGATTTAAAGTTACCAATGTGTTGTCACCGAATGCCGGGTGAGGAGATTTACACAATCGGCGCTCACTCCAGCACGCCTGGCCTGATCTGAAGTTGTGATGGTGGTGTGAAGAATAAGAAAAGTATCTGAAGAAACATTGAGTAGAATAAAAATTGACAGAAACAATAAGATGCAGTGAGGTAAAAAGAGTGACACTCAGATTTTTGCTCTCTTTAAGTGACGGTGACCTCCGCGGAGCTAAGGAATGTAGACTAATGGTATTGCCCATAGTAGTAACAGTAGTAACAGCAGCAGCAGCAGCAGCAGCAAGTAGAATGTTTACCGTGTGCCAGGCACTACCTTAAGCCCTTACACGTATTTACTTAATAATAATCTTAAGAGAAAGTTGTTGTACCTATTTTACAGATGAGGAATTGGAGTTGCAGGGAGGTTAATTCATTCACCCAAGCCCATTATGTGGCTCCTTCAGGATCTCAAACCCAAGCAGCCTGGCACCAGACTCCATGCTCATACAGGCACAGTAGCAGATTGAGTAGAAGGAGAGTTTAATTTGTGATAGGATGAGATGGAGTGTCTATAGGAAATGCAGCTGGAGAGGTTTGCCAGGGAGTTGGCTACATGGGTCTGAAGCATGAAGCTGGATTTGAGATGAAGATATTGTATTGGTGGATTTTTAGTGTGCAGGTACTTGAAGCCAAGGGAGAGAATGGGATGATTCAGAGTAGGTGCATACAATGAGAAGGTAAGTGATCTTTAAGGCAGGGCTTATAGGAAAGAACACTTAGGAATTTGGTGAGAAAGAGTACTGCAAAAGAGAAGGCAAAGGACGATTTCGGGCAGGAAAAAAACAAGAGAAATGTTACGCACAGAGGAATGGAGTAGACAGTTGAGTGTTATGGAACATTAAGGAGGAGAGCCTCAGAAAAGTATGATTTGGATCCAGAAGCTAAGGTGTCTTTCCCAGAGAAGGGACAGTGGGAAAGATAAGATCTGATGGTTGTGGATGAAATGGGAAATTTGGGTGTGGGCATGGCTAGTGTGGACTAATCTAGCTAGAAGTTTATTTGAGAAGGCTCAATAGTCAATGGTTCTCAACAGTGGCTGCACTTTGGAATTACCTAAGTTTTCAAAACTATTCATATCTGAATCCCACTCTCAGAAATTATGATTGATATGTCTCAGTGTGCCCTGGGCATCAGGAATGTTAAAAGTTCCCCGAGGTAACTCTAATATGCAACCAGGGTTAGGACCACTGGGCTAGAGGGAGACAGAGAGTCATAGTTCATAACTAAAGGGGGGATGGTCCTTGAGGAAACAAAACAGAGAAATTTCCAATAGGGATGAGGAAGTTCAATAAGTTTGTCTCTGAGGCTGGGTGCCAAATTCAGGCTGTTTGATTGAACCTTTAGTAAGTTCATGGTTTATCCAAGACTTTAAGAATGCTCCCCTTAAGTGCCTAACTGGTCATAATCATGTTGCTGGAACACTGGGGGGGGGGGGTTTAAAAAGGATTGCAGGTGGGGAGGGAGAAAACCAGGTCTTTTCACCTCCCAAACATTTTTGGGTCCTGGCTTCTGCTGTAGCCTTCTTTCAGGGCGTCTTCACTGGTGTTTGTTTTATTAAATGTTGGGCCTTTGGCTTTCCCTAACATTCATAATCTTCCTGGTTGTCTGGCTGGGCCTAGCTCCTTGAAAACCAGTCTATGTGATTGTTTGGACTTGCAGTATTTCCTTTCTTTCTTTGAATATAGTTGTTGAAGAAACCAGGTCATTTTTCTTCCAGGGTTTTCCATATTTGGGATTTTGCTGATTTCTTCCCTCCTCCTCCATTATCATTTATCATGTTTCTCTGTGCCCTGTATTTCTTATAAAGGGACACACATATCAAAAGGCTTGAGCAGATTCAGGTTCCATATTTTGGCAAGAGTTGATCAGTGGTTTCAGGTGTTACCAATCAGTCAGATCCATCCATTGTCAAATTTATAATCAGGTTTTCACCTAAAGATTTTAGTAGCTATTAATCATCATTACCTAGATTCATTGTTTCATTAGGAGTTAGAAGGTGATTATATGGTGATTTTATCATTCCTTTTAATTAGCTGGAATGCTTTTATAAATGAGAATTTTTCCTCATCAATTATTTGGTTACTTTGTATAGTTTTTTGAAAGAAAGGCAGGATAAATGCTTGATTCTTTCCCTTCAGTTGTCACTTTCTGAGTAATGAGTAGGTTCACTTATACCTACAAAAAATACCTTTTGAATTTTTTTAAAATTATTGTTTTAAACTAATCTTGGGTGCATATTAGAATCACCTGAAGAACGTTTCAGCCTCTTGATACGTAGTCCATTCCCTATACTCATTACAGTAGAATCTCTGTGGATGATAAGCAAACATCAACACTTTTTAAAAATCCCTAGCTGGATTCCAGTGTGCAGCCATGTTTGGGAAGCACCGAACTTTGCAGATGTGGAATAATTTACTTCCTTCCTTCCCCCCGACTTCCCTACACACTATCCAGCTTTCTTTCTCTCAACCTTCTCCTCTCTTGGGCAGCTGCATCACTTTTTTGCCCACTCAGGCTAACTACCTGAGAGTCATTTGACTCTTTTTACCTAGCACTCTTTCAATCCAAAGGATGTTTTGAAGAAAAATAGCTGGCTCAGATATGTATTACACAAAGATACTACTGTCCACAATATGAAAGAGATAATGATGAAGCAAGTGAAACCAGTTAGTGTTTAAATGCTTCCCCAGGACTCATAGTAACAACCTTCAAATTGCTTAGATATTCAAAGTTAGCCATGATCCAGTCTCAGTCTCTATTACCAGCCTCATCAAATACTCTACAGCCCTGTATCCTACAGTATGACCATATTAATATCCTTTTTTCCCCTAATACCTTGCCTCAGAAAGGGTGTCTCACCATAGACCCATAGAATTGGAATCCCCTAGGGGTTTATTAGAAATGCGGGATCTTGGGGTGCCGGGGAGTCCCAGTCGGTTAAGCAACCTGCTCTTGATTTCTGCTCAGGTCACAATCTCAAGGTTTTGAGATTGAGCCCCATGTTGGCCTCTGTGCTGGGCGTGGAGCCTGCTTAAGATTCTCTCTGCCCCTCCCCTAACCACGTGTGTGTGTGTGTGTGTGTGTGTGTGTGTGTGTGCTCTTTCTCTCTCTAAAAAAAAAATTAAATTAAATTAAAAAAATAAATGTTTTAAAAAAAAAGGAGATGGAGGATCTCAGGCCCCACCCACAGGCCCAACTGAATCTCATTAGGCATTTTCACAGTATTCTTCAGTTGATTCATAGCACTTTAAAATATGAGAACTTGGCTCTCTTTCCAGCCTTTTCTGCTCTTCCTTAGGCCATGATTTCTCTATGCATGTCAACTCTTGCCCTGTTGCTTTTGATTCATGCTTCAAGCCTTAGTTCAGGTGTTCTTGTCCTGGATTCTTGACTGATTTCCCACCTCTGAATATAAGGGCTCTTTGCTTCTTCATAGTTTTGGTGCTTTGTTTGTCATACCACTCTAATAAAACACTAATTTGATTTTCTTTTTAGTGACTCAGGTAAATGAGAAACTAGTACATTCAAAGCTCTTGAGTGCAGTCCATGCCTCATTCATTTCTGTATCTACCCAGCACTTTACTTTGCAGATATTAGCATTTCTATTTTAAAAAACTAAAAGCAGAATATACAAATGAGTAAGTCTGGTTACAGGATGCCAGCATCTGCCTTCCCTTGTTCCTTTAAGCAGAAGTTACTGATATCTTCAACTGGCAAATTCAGCCTTATTTATTTTAATATATAATCTTGACCAAGGCAAACAGCTTCTGTTAACATCATACCCACCATGGGTTGATGTGCACTCAGTACCACATGTGTCTGAGTGTGCGTTTTCAGTGCTGCATACCCACCAGTGTGTTTCCTTTTCCCTATTCCCACCCCCTTTTAATCTTACTGTGTGTGCCCAGCATGTAAAATTTAATTCATCTCTGTACTTGGTTTGAGATCTCATTCTTCTTTTTTTTGGTTTAACCCGATGGCAGACTTAGTAGACCCTACCTGGATACAGATGTTACCTATGACCACCAACACAGTTCTTTTGCATTCTGCAATTTACACGGCTAGTCATTGCAGTCCACTAGTGTGCGCATGCACGCACAACATGACCACATTGCTCTCTTTAAACTTAAAATTATCTGTTTTGGGTTTTTTTCCCCATGGCTCATGGTTGAGCTTGTTATGGAGAAATGTAATCCTAGAAACTCTAACTTGGTTTTTGGAACATGGAGACTGCAGATTGGTGGTTTGATAAGGTGCTCCAAGAGCTGGTCCATTTTGGCAGGAAAGAGAAAGTAGTAGTTTTACTCAGAGCCTTGGGGCTCTGCTGAGGTAGTTGTACTATGTTGCATTGTCCTTATATTTCTGTCTGTGCTTGGTAAAATGCTATGGCTCCTTAAACCTACTCAGTATACATGGATTTATACCTCATTAATTTCTCTAAGTTCTGTAGACCCACAAGTATTAACACTATCAGTGTATTTCCTGCTTGAGTGTTCTCCTTTATCTCTGAGTTACCCAAAAACTAAGGGGCTTACTTGGCTTATAGGGGCAGGGACTCAATCCTTTTCTACATGCCAGAGGGAGGGAGAAATTGTATTTTCCTTCTGCTACTGCTTTTTTTGCTGTCATACAGTGTTGTATGAAGCATTGTCCTGTGACATCCTTTGAGTATGTGTTCTCCCTAGGGTAATATGACTGCTGGTCCATGTTATTCCCTAGGCTACAGTGGTGATTCAGGTCTCCAAAGCAACAGCTTTGTTGGTTTATACTCACATGCTTATGTCTTATCTTTAAGTATCACCATTACTACTGCTGGGGTGTAAAGGAACTTCCAGTATAAGCCATATTGCTGATGTGGTTTTTGTTAACTGCCCATTTATGGCCTGTGTTCTTGGACTGGGTTTACTCTTTTCTTCTTCCTATATGCAGTAAAATCTAGTCTTTAAGTTTGGCTTGTGACCATCATGTAATACCATTTGCTGTTCTTGACTCACTGGCTATGGTCCCTATTATACTATAACCTTCAGTATTGGGATCACATTTGCATATGTCTGAATTCATTTGAAAACTGTTTTAGGAATGGGTAGTTGGTTTGCTTGCTTATTAGAGAATTGGAAATAGCTAAAATACTGATAAGCTAAATACAAGCTGGCCAATCATGTGGGTATGTCATGAAGGAAGGGTTATAATGAATCCAGCCCCTTGCATCTGGATTCTAAATAAATGAAAGTACTTTTCAATTTTTCTCAGATGACAATTTTTTCTTCATAATTTAAGTGATATCCAAGAGAAAAGTAGGTCACAATTTTATCTTTGAAAAATTTGTATTCATCTTAGAATATATTAGCCTCATTAGTAACAATCTAAATTTCAGCAATATGTTTCCTTTTGGGGGAATGAGAATCAAACCATAGGCTCTCTGAGATGTGGAGAGGAGAAAACTTGTATTTGAAAGCTATACTTGGAGAACAAAGAGGGTCAAATGCCTGCCTAGCCATATGCAACTTTGGGTCAAAATTACTTGAGATTTCATTGGAGAGTTGGTTTGTTCGATATTTAGCTAAACATGTGTGAAATATTATAAATGCTATTCAAGGGTAGCAGCTTCTGAAAGCTGGTTCCAAGAAACTGTTGGAATATTTGTAGTAGAGAAGAATATCACCTCTACTTAAACATGCATGTGGCATATGTATTACATGCACATCTCTGAGTGAGGTTCCGGGTGAGGTTCTTTCTTTCTGTTTCATTTCATTTCATTTCATTTCATTTTGTTTCGTTTCGTTTCATTTTCTTTTCTTTTTTCTTTTCTTTTCTTTTCTTTTCTTTTCTTTTCTTTTCTTTTCTTTTCTTTTCTTTTCTTGGACTGGATGCATGCAAGCAAGTGGGGGAAAGGGCAGAGGGAGTGGGAGAGAGGGAATCTTAACCAGGCTCCACACCCAGCGTGGAGACTGACGCAGAACTCCAGCTCATGACCCTGAGTTCATGACCTGAGCTGAAATCAAGAGTCAGACACTTAACCAACTGAGCCACCCAGGCACCCCTAAGTTTGATGATTGACTTCAGGCTGAAACTTTTCCACATAGAGGAATTGTTGTTACTGCTTCTCACCTGAATGTCATTTAATCTGAGCTATTGTATTTGTTGAAAAACTGAATCCATGCCCATGATCCAATTTTCTGGGAGAATAGCATATTCTGCCCAGTGTAGCCTTCATTACAGGTGACTGGCTATGGAGTAAGCTTTGGCTCCCACCTGGTCATTCTCTACAGGGTTTCTTTATGGTAGAAGAAGGAATAACAAGAACATGGCTACAGTTGGGACCCTTGTATATTCAAGGAGTATAGCTACATTTGCCCCCATTTAGTTATTTTCTCTGAAGCATGCAGTAATACATATTCACTATAAACATTCAGAAAAAGCAGGACAGTTTTTAAAATCAGAAAAAAGAGGACTAACACCCAGAGGTAATAATCATTTTTGGCATATCTTCTTTTTTGTCTTTTTTTTATGTGTTGCTTTATGTAGATATGTAACAAAAGTAGTTTGAGCCTAAATTGTGTCCGTTGCTTGGAGTCAGGTAAATGTGATAAGTTTGTGGGTGGCTCACCAGAAATGTGTTGGCATCATAAACAGAAGAATGTTCTTTAAGAGAAACCCTAAAGAATCTGGCAAATAAGAAATAGAAAAGATGCTCAAAATCATTAATCAGGGAAATGCAAATTGAGAAGTATAATGAGATATTATGACACACCCATTAGAATGGCCAAAATAAAAAAGTCTACCATTGGCAAGGATGTAGAAAACTGGAACTCTTACATACTCCTATATTAATGCAGAATGGTACAACCACTTTGGAAAACACTGCACTGTCATGTTAGAAAGTTAACATGTATGCACAAAATGACCAGCCATTTCACTCTTAGGTAATTACTCAAATTAAATGAACACATATAACACGAAAAGACTTGTACATGAATTTTCAGAGTAACATTTAACATAATTACTTGGAAACAACCCAAATATTCCTCAACAGATGAATGGATAAAATGTGTGTCTTAGTCCTTTTAGGCTGCTGTATCATAATATCACCAACTGAGTGGCTTATAAACAAGAGAAACTTACTTCTCAGCATTCTGGAGGCTGAAAGTCCAAGATCAGGGTTTCAGCATGATCAGGTGAGGGCCCTCTTCTGAGTTGTCAACTTCTTGTTTCTTCACATGGTGGAAAGGCCTCTTTTATAAGAGCATTAATCCTATTAATTAGGACTCTGCCCTCATAAGCTAATCACCTCCCAAAGGCCCTATATTCTAACACCATCACCTTGGGCATTAGGCTTTTAACATATGGATTTTGGGGAGACACAGACATTCAATCTATAGCACTGTGGTATGCCTATACAATGGAATACACACAACTTGTATGAATCTAATAATACTTAGGCTTACTGAAAGAAGCCAGAGAAAAAGGAAAGACTCCAAAGTGTATAATTTCATTTATATAAAATTCTAGAAAATGCAGACTAATCTCTAATGAAAAAACACAGGTGAGTGATACTTAGAGATAGGAGTTATAGAGGGGTGGAACGGAAGGATTACGAAGGGACATGAGGAAACTTTTGGGGGTAATTCCTATGTTTAATATCCTTCCTTGTACTGACAGTTTAATAAGTAGATACATACACCAAAATTTGTTCATTTGTACCCTTTAAATATGTGCTGTTGATGATACATCAGTTATAGCTTACAAAAGCTGTAAAGACTTTCTTCCTCGAATGAGATTGAATATATCAGTCATGGCTCATTGGTTGTAAATCACAGAAAGTGACTTGGTCTAAACTAAATTAAAGGGAAATCATTGAAAGGATAAAGAGAACTTAAACTATTTGAAAGGCTGAAGGAGCCAGACCTGGAATGGAATAGGACATGAGACAACTTGAAAGGCTTGGGAATCAGAAAGGAGAGGAATACCTCATGCCTGGCACCATTTGGTTGGGGTGCCTTTTCTGCTTATTGAATAGATTCCACCATTTTCAGCCCACCTTTTTTTTTTTAATTAATACTATTTGTTTAGATAAATTTTAGGTTCACAAAAAAATTAAGGGAAGATACAGAGAACTTCCATATACCTCCTGCTCCCACACATGCACAGCCCATTATAAACATCCCCCACCAGAGTGGTACATCTGTTATAATTGAAGAACCTACATTGACATATCATAATGACCTACAGTCCATACTTTGCATTATGGTTCATTCTTGGTGTTTTACATTGTATGGTTTTGGACAAATTTATATCCAGTCAGTAGTAAACTGATACATAACAAATCATTCCTAAACTTAGTAGCTTAAGCCAACAACAAATCATTTTATTATTTCTCATGTAGGTAAGGAATTTAGGAAGAGATTGGTTGAATGGTTCTGGCTCTGATCTCTCATGGATTTGCAGTCATATGGGGCTGGGGCAGTTTTGGTCTTCCCAGGAATCTCTCTCTTCATGTAGTCTCTGATTTCTCTGATTTCTATTTATGGCCTAGTCTGGGTTTCCTTATAGCATGGCAGCCTCGTTATGGTTGAAGTCTTCAAGAGAGAATATTCTGGGTGTCAAGTCAGAAGCTTCATTGCCTTCTGTGACTTAGACTCAGTGTCACTTTGACCTCATTCCAGTGGTTATAAGCAATCCCAAGTCCACCCATATTCAGGGAGCTGAGATAGATATACCCATGTCTAAATGGGAATAACATCAAGATCATACTGAAAAATAGCACATGAGATGGCGCAATATTATAGCCATCTTTGGAATATGTAGACTGCTATACTTTCTCTCTGTAGTAAGGAAATTGCAACTCTCTGGACTCAAAGAATATAAGTCAGTACACTGAATTAAAAACCTCTCTTGGGAGGGTGTCTTTAAAAATGAAATTAGTCTTGGGGTGACTGAGAGGCTCATTGGTTTAAGCAACCGACTCCTGATTTCGGCTAAGGTCATGATGTCACAGTCCTGGGATTGAGCCCCATGTCGGGCTCTGCACTCAGTGGGGATTCTGCTTGAGGATTTTCTCTCCTTCTCCCTCTGCCTCTCCCCCTGTTTTTCCTCTCTCTCTCTCTCTCTCTCTCTCATAAACGTTTAAAAAAATGAAATCAGTCTTCTTTCATAGAAGAAACATACCTTCCTGTAATTCTTAAAAATCTGAAAGCTAGGCTCCAAATTTCCCCTTGGCAATGCATAGAGAAGAGATTTTATGGTAAAAAGAAAACTAGAATGATATTCATAAACTCCGTGGTTATACCCTATCCTTGCCACTGTCTTTGGCTACTGAGTCTCAGTTTAACTGTCTATGAAATGGAAAGACTATGTCCTATGCACCCTACAGCTTTATGTTGAGGAGCAAATGAGGCTTAGTGTGAAAGCACTGTGAGAAAATGCCACATAAAAATAAGATATTGCTGTTGTTTTTCTCAAGAATTTTAATGTTTTACAGCCCACAGGGGCAAGAAACTCTTCCTAATAATGAACTTAAGTGTATTTATTTGCCACAGCTCTCTGTAACTAACCAACTTGAAATTGGTTGTACTTATTTCCCTGTGGTGAAATGGTTGACAGAGTCACATGTAGAGGTTTAGGTCTGTTACCACTTTTGTTTTCACATTGTTGCTGCCACATAATTTGATACCTATTCTGTGCATCGTGTAAGCTTTCTTTGCTCAGCTAGCAAATAGTTCTGAGTTCCTAGCATTATTACTCAAGAATCCCTAAATCATTTTCCTGATCATTGCATTGCATTGCATTGCTACCACTTACTATGGCTTTTGTGTTTTGGTTCATTGTCTCTAGACTTATTATTTTACATTTGTCTACATTAAACCATATTCTGAGTTTATTGGTTCTGTCACCATGAGGGATACCAATCCATCTGAATCATGCCATTGTGTTTTTTCCTATGTGCTGTATATATACCATATAAAACCAATAAAAATCTATGTACCTTAGAGGAAGTGAAGAATACTTTATTGGTTATACTTCAGGGTCATACTAACAACTCGAAACAGGTCAAGGCAATGTTCAAGATACCAGGCCACTGAACAGAACTTCCAGGAGGGAATGAAGCCAATATTTACCAGGGGAAAGCTTTGATAAAACCTAGTTCACTCTATAAATTTGTACTATGTTCACTGGTGGCCTAGGGCTCATAATTTCAGAACTCTGTTTTTATCTTTGTTTAAATACCCATGTTATAGTCCTCTTTAAAAATACTTGACTGAATAGGAATATGATCCATTCAAAAGTTTACTGCCTATGTCAGAACACCAATTAGCTTGGATTACTGTTAAGAAAGTTGCTTAAAAATTAAATAAACACATTCAATAAAAATTAAGTTCTATTGATCTCTAGTTTCATTCTTGCAAAACATGTTTGTGGCCTCTTATGTGCCAGGAAGTTAACTGGAGTAAAATAAAAACTACAGAGATCCTCCTTCAAGGAGTTACAGATCGGTGAAGGAAAAGCTCAGTAACATATCACTACAGTTCACTTAGATGGTATCATAGAGAGCTGCAGATATACAGCGCAGGGAATGAATAATTGTAATGAGAAAGTTTATGAAAGGTTGAAAAGACAATTGAGTTTAAGAGACAGCTGTGTACTGAGCTGTTTCGCTGTTTGGCTTATGAGACATTGTGGAATATGTAGGAATCACGAATGCACAGAGAAGATAAAGTCTGTTACTTCCATGGTCCTTCCTCCTCTATCACAACTTAGAGAAGTGATAGGAACACCTACAGGACTCCTGGGGAATCAGAGGGATGATCAAGGATACTTTCTAAAGCTTAGTGAGGATAGTGTGACATTCGTATTGAAGGGTCGGGCAGAAGAAATCCGCAAGAGAACTTGAGGTGACAGTTCTAAAGAGTAGTGTATTAGTTAAGTAGACAAAAGCAGACAGTCACTGTGTTGTTTTAAAAGATGCCTAGGCTTTCAGGAGGGGTGTGTGTGTGTGTGTGTGTGTGTAGCTGTGTGTATAAGGACTCAGAAAAAATAATCTCTTTGGTGGTGCTTTGAAAGAAGATCAGGAAAACTTGGATACAATATTAATGCTATATTTTATTCATTTACTGTGATAAAATCTTAACATCATTGAATGGAAGAGAATATTGTGATTTTTAAAGGGTTCCTTTAGCAAATGCAAGTGATAGCATAAGTCAGTTTTCTTCAAGTGATGATTAATCATCCACGGCAAAGGAAGCAACAAAAAATGTCCCTTTCCTGAAGGAGCTGGCCGTGACATGGGAGACAGTCAGTAATAAGCACAAGGAAGAGTAAGTGATCAATCTGAGCTCATTTGGTAATTTTTCTCCCCCTTTGCTTTGAACGGCCATAGTAGTTATCATATGTTATGCCTAATTTAGCACTTAATAACATAGTTTCTCAGTGTCCTCTAATTGTTTGATAAATGAAACAACCAGAATGTTTCCCCAACCAGACTGTATTCTCCCTAAGGGCAGGGACTTTGTTTTCATCTTGTCTCCTCTTTTCTCATCTGCCAGTGCCTAGTGCAGTGATTAGTAGGCAGCTATTAAGTATCTTGTGAATACATACTTATTGGTGATCTAAGGGGTTATATAATCAGGCTCAGTTATTTTACTTCACTTCCCTTTTCTGGAAAATAACAAAATTAAAGTTCATGATTTCTAAGGTCTTTTCCAGCTCAGAGGATCTTTAATTAAGATTTCAATCTGCTTGTACGTTACTGGATGGAATAAACCTACCATTAACAGACATATCAGATATTAGTATTATACACATATCTGATATTTTTCTGAATTGTGAAGCCAGCATATTATTTTATTCACCTATCCATAAAATCATTTGAATGTGCTGGGAAAATTGGACAGCTACATGCAAAAGAATGAAACTTGACCACTCTCTCACACCATACACAAAGATAAACTCCAAATGGATGAAAGACCTCGATGTGAGACAGGAATCCATCAAAATCCTAGAGGAGAACATAGGCAGCAACCTCTATGACATCGGCCACAGCAAATTTTTTCATGACACATCTCCAAAGGCAAGAGAAACAAAAGAAAAAATGAACTTGTGGGACCTCATCAAAATAAAATCTTCTGCACAGCCAAGGAAACAGTCAGAAAAACTAAGAGGCAGCCCACGGAACGGGAGAAGATATTTGCGAATGACACTACAGATGAAAGACTGGTATCCAAGATCTATAAAGAACTTCTCAAACTCAATATACAAGAAACAAATAAACAAATCATATCAGTGCTTTTCAACAGAGATGGACCATAGCTCTTTAAAGTAGCATCAATGTAAGTTGAAAAAAGTTAGTTCCACTAATTATTTTGGTAATTAATTTGCTGATATCCTTAATGTGTTTTCTTTTGAAACAGTGGCTGATGAGTAAAACTATTCAGTGTTGAATTAATATGAAAGAGTAGCCAAGTCCATGGTGGAAAGAGCATGGACTTTGGATGTGGGTGAATACTAGCATACTAGCTCCTTCATTGTTAACAGTGAGAGTTTGAGTGATTCATGTGTTTAATTCTCTCTTTTGCAAAATGGAGACAATAAATCAGGGTTTTTGTAAGGATTAAAATGACTTTTTGTAACATATCTAGCAAATGATTTATAGTATAGGCTCAATAAGTATTAGTGCCTTTTCTCCTCAGAGGCTCTTTTAACTCTTTAGTAGAAAATGAAAACAATTTGGGATTTCTCTTCATATTAAAAACTCAGTAAGACCTACCACATGACAAACATCATGGTTGCTAGGAATTAAGGAAGGGAATATGAATTAGCACTTACCATCAGACTTAGGCTAGTGGGGTAGAAAGATACGTTGTAAAGATTAAGATAAACTTTTTCTTCTCCAGTTGGTACCTTTCCCTCACAAGACAAAGAATTGGTTCCGCTTTTGGCTCAGTGTCATTGGAGGAAGATTTTGAACATGTCCCAGATTAATCAGACAAGCAGGAGATTTAAAAGGAGGCATAGACGTGCCCTATGAGAGTATTTTTATAGTTCCACTGCACCTTTTATTCAGGTCAAGTTTATAGAAGCTACAGTTTAATCCAAATAAGTTTACCTCTACCAATTTCACATAAAACACTTTTAGGGGCAGTTTATAATTTTGTAGGAAAAAGTGAGTATAATACCAGGCAGAGGTTGAAAAGCATGGATCAACCAATACTTTCTGAGAACCTACTATATTAATAATAACATTATAAATAATACTCATATTTTAGAAACAAACACTTAAATAGTCTTTACATTTTTTATCCACATTATAAGAGTAATATTTGCCTTTTAGAAACAAACATGTAAACAGCCTAATATTTATTGGTATTCACTGAGTGCTTCATATGTGCCAGTCTCTGTACTAAGTTCTTTCTTTGCATTAGCTCATTTAATCCATACGTCAATCCTAGGAGATGACTATTACGATAATTTCCATTTTATATTTGAGGAAATTGAACCACTGAGGTGTAAAGTAACTTGTCCAAAAACACTCAACTAATAAATACAGTATTTGGAATTGTAACCCAGGCCATTTGGTCCCAGGGCTCATACTCATTATCTCTCTGCTAAATTGCCTCTGTATGTGATACTAGATGCCATGTGCAGTTCAAATTACCAGTTGCTATCTGCCAGGTATTTTCTACACCAGGAAAACAAAAAGAATATATCAACCACTACGAAGAACACATGATCTAATTGAGTGACAAACCCACTGACAAGCAATTATGATACTACCTAATAATTACTAATACAGTGTTTATTTCTCCAGGTCCTGGGGGGTGAGGGGTAGAGGACAGTCAGGGTGAAAGATAGAAACAAAGCAATGCACTCGAGTAAAGCCAGAGTTTGCAAAATGGTGGCCCCAGTTCCTTTGACCTTCCATTTTCTTTTAATTAAATTAGTTGCCAACATTTAAAAATTAGATTTGTTGTAAAGTTCCA
Source organism: Ursus americanus (assembly GCF_024610735.1). Lineage (NCBI taxonomy): Eukaryota > Metazoa > Chordata > Mammalia > Carnivora > Ursidae > Ursus > Ursus americanus. The sequence goes on from NC_142164.1 coordinate 104,333,124, forward strand.
TATTTTTGGATTCTCCTGAAAAACTAGAATATATGGTAGAATACACTGGGCCAATAGTACACCGTGACAAAACTCACCCTGAGTAGGGCAACTAGTACCTGCTTAAACAAGTGCCCCCTCTATTAGCTATAGGAGCCAGCAGGCATGCTTCACTCATTCATTTGACCTATTAGTCTCTGTTGATAGATCATTTGCAGCCTGCTTTTTCTAAGGGTGAAAGGTTTCTCAGAGGTTCATAATTTATCAAGGTATGTGCTATTCTCCCTGATTCATAAAGAATCAAAGTAGCTGTAGCCTCATCACCCACAATCAGAGACAGACTTCGCATTGAGTTGATGAAGGTTAAGCTTTTGGACTCATATCTCGTTTGCCCCCTGAGGCTCTGGGAGAGGTTCTAGCAATATGTTCACATGATCATATGTTTTGGAAAATTTTGCCAAAGTCAGGTATGTGAACTGCAGTTGGTTAATGCTCTCAATTTGGAGTTCCTTTCCTATACATTCCCTCTTGTCAGGGGTGTTGGAGTGGCTGTGGGCATTCAAAATAAATATTCTCTTCTAAATAAATATTAATTTTACATTCATTTAAACGTTCTTTTTTCCTTAAAAAGGGCCCCTACATTGTAAAAGCTTCAGTATCTCTCTGCACAGGATCCTTCTTTCTTACCTCCAAAGACAGTGGTGTGCCCAGGTCGCTTGTATGCTTGCCAGGGCTGATGTTACATTACCACGGATTTTGTGAGCAGGTTGTAAACAAAACTGATAAGAATGAAATTATATAAATTTCTAATTGTATTATAAAAAATAATAAACACTCATCAATTCCTAATTATTTTACTCTATTTTACTATTATCTATACTCTTCAGGTTATTTAAGTCTATTTTGTGTGCCATAAATACTAAATAATGGGGTGACTGTACATGTCTCCCTAGCTCTGTTCGTTGATGTCATGTTGATAACTTGAAATTAGTCATAGTAAGAATATTTGCACTATAGAAATAGGCAAACTGCAAATCAAGGCTTTTTTTTCCTGAAGAGTCCATCTTTACATGTTTACCAGCTTACCACTTTCTGATGGTTGGCTGCATGTTGGTATGGAGCCTACAGTGTTGATGGCATCATGTTCCCTGGGGCAAGTAGCCTGAGTTCCAAAGACACAGATCAAGCTATAGAAATCGCTTCTGGATGCCCCCTCTGCATGTGGGTGGTTTTAAAAAAATGGTTTTTCTTTTTCCCTTCTTATAGATAAAGGGAGAATCCAGGGATCTGCTTCTCCTCAAGAAATCTGTCTCTAAATAGAGGTATTTTCTAAGTGCAGTGGAGAAGGTGTACCTAAGTTAGTCTAAGAGAGAGGTAGGATCGTATAGGGCAATACTTTGAAAAATAGAGTAAACCTCCAAATTGCTGAATACAATCAGAAACTTCTACAGTACAAAACAAACTAATAAATAAGATTGACAACCAGTGGTGGATGACAGTTTATTTTTATTGAATTTTGAATGTAATAGGCATTTTGCTAAGCATGTTACACATACTTGATGTCATTTGATCCTTATAATAAAAAAACCCTCTGAGGTTGGTATTATTAGGTTCATTTTACAAAAGAAACCCAAGGCTTAGAGACTTTAAGCAAGTGGCCAAAGACACTAGCCAGTAAAATGTTAAAGCAAGGATAGGATTTATAACCTTGATTAGTCTGGCTTTGCACCCCAACCCACTCTTAAATATGATGCAGTGGAGCCTGTGCAGAACATAGAGTGGAGATGATGCAAGAGCATATTTCAAACAAATAGAATAATTTCTATTTGTGACTCATAGAATATAAGCTCTGATACCTTTAACTCCCACATGTTCAAACTCTTATAGAAATAATGAAAGTGTTACTTATTCCTTACCAGTTGGATGCATTTTATTTCTTTTTCTTGTTGGATTCCTGTTAGCTAGACTTGCAATACTGTGTCAAATAAAAGTGGTGAGAATGGACATCCTTGCCTCGTTCTTGATCATGGAGGAAAAGCTCTCTGTTTTTCACCATTGAGTATGATGTTTGCTGTGGGTTTTTCATATGTGGATTTTCTAATGTTGAGGTGTGTTCCCTCGAGACTTACTTCTTTGAGGGTTTTTTTTTTTTTATCATGAATGGATGCTGTACATCATCAAATGCTATTTCTGCATCTATTGGAATGATAGTATAGTTTTTATCCTTTCTCTTGTTGATATGATGTATCACATTGATTGATTTGCAACTATTGAACTGCCCTTTATCCCAAGAATAAATCCAACTTGATAATGGTGAATGATTTTTTTTAATGTAATGTTGGATTTGGCTTTCAAATATTTTGTTAAGGATTTTTGCATCTATGTTCATCAGAGATATTAGCCAGTAGTTCTCTTTTTTGTAGTGTCTTTATCTGGTTTTAGTAAGTTTTCCTTCCTCTTCTGTTTTTTGGAACAGTTTGAGAAGAATAGGTATTAACTCTTCTTTAAATGTGTGGTGGAATTCACCTGTGAAGCCATTTGGTTCTGGACTTTTGTTGGGAGGTTTTGGATTATTGATTGAATTTCATTGCTGGTAATTAGTCTGTTCAAATTTTCTGTTTCTTTCTGCTTCAGTGTTTGGAGCTTATATGTTTCTAGGAATTTATCCATTTCTTTTAGGTTGTCCAGTTTGTTGGCATATAATTTTTCATACTGTTCTCTTATAAACTTCTGTTTTTCTGTGGTACTGGTTATTATTTCTCTTGAATTTCTGATTTTGTTTGAGTCCCCCCCCCCCCTTCTCTCTCTCTCAGTGATTCTGGCTAAAGGTTTATCGATTTCAGTGATTTTTTTTCCCCAAAGAACCAGCTCCTGATTTCATTGATCTCTTCTGTCGTTCTGTTGTTTTTTTAGTCTCTATTTTGCTTCTGCTCTAATCTTTATTTCTTTTTTACTGGTTTTGGGTTTTGTTTGTTCTTCTTTTTCTAGCTCCTTTACGTGTAAGATTAGGCTATTTATGTTAGATTTTTATTGCTTATTGAGGTAGGCCTGTATTGCTATAAACATCCCATGTAGAAAAGCTTTTGCTGTATTCCAAGGATTTTGGACTGTTGTGTTTTCATTTTCATTTGTCTCCATTTTTTTAAATTTCTTCTTCGATTTCTTGCATGACTCAATTATTTAGCAACATGTTACTTAACCTCCATGTATTTGTGTTCTTTCCAGATATTTTCTTGTGGTTGACTGCTAGTTTCATAGTGCTGTGATCAGAAAAGATGCATGGTATGATTTCATTCTTTTTGAATTTGTTGAGACTTCATTTGTATCTTAACATATTATCTCTTCTGGAGAATGTTCCATGTGCAGTTGAAAAGGTTGTGTTAGGATGAAATGTTCTGAATATATCTGTTGGATCCATCTGGTCCAATATGTTGTTCAAAGCCACTGTTTGGTTTTTGATTTTCTGTTTGCATGATCTAGCCATTGATGTAAGTGGGGCGTTAAAGTCCCCTACTATTATTGTATTACTGTCAATTACTTCCTTTTTGCTTGTTAGTAGCTGCTTTATGTATTTGGGTGTTCCCATGTTGGGTGCATGAATATTTTCAGTTGTTATATCTTCTTGTTGGATTGTCCCCTTTATTATTATATAGCCTCCTTCTTTGTCTCCTGCTACAGTCTTTGTTCTAAAGTCTGTTTTGTCAAATATAAGTATTGCTACCCCAGCTTTCTTTTTACTTCCATTTGGATGATAAGTGCTTTTCCATCCCTCACTTTTAATTCGTATGTGTCTTTAGGTCTAAAATGAGTCTCTTGAAGGCAGCATATAGATGGATCTTGCTTTTCTACACATTCTATCATCCTTTGTCTTTTGATTGAAGTGTTTAGTCCATTTACATTTGTACTAATTATTGATAGGTAAGTACTCGCTGCCATTTTGTTAAGTACTTTTTGGTTGTTTTTGAAGTTGTCTGTTCCTTCTCTTGCTCTCTTTTCTCATGATTTTTTGGCTTTCTTTCGTGATGTATTCTGATTCCTTCCTCTTTATTTTTTGCTTATCTATTACCAGTTTCTGATTTTTGGTTACTATTAAATTTATATATAACATCTTAGGCACATGGCAGTCTTTATTAAGTTGATGGTCCCTTACGCTTAAACCCATTCTTTACTTCTCTTTCCCACCACATTTTAGGTATATAGTGTTATAATTTACATCCTTTCATTTTGTGAATCCCTTGACTGATTTTTATAGATACAGTTAATTTTACTGCTTTTGTGCTTCCTACTTTTCTTACTCCTGCTAATGGTCTTTCCACTCAAAGAGTTACCTTTAACATTTTTCTTGGGCTGGTTTAGTGGTGATGAATTCCTTTAACTTTTGTTTGTCTGGGAAACTCCTCATCTCTCACTCAATTCTAAATGAAAGCCTTGCTAGATAGAGTGTTCTCAGTTGCAGGTTTTTTTCTTTCTTTCAGCACTTTGAATGTATCGTGCCATTCTCTTCTGGCCTCCAAAGTGCCTGCTGAAAAATCAGCTTATGGCCTTATAGCATTTCCCTTGTATGTAATGATTTTTGTTCTCTTGTTGCTTTTAAAATTCTCACTTTATCACTCCTTTTTGCCATTTTAATTATTATGTGTCTTGGTGTGGACCTCCTTGGGTTGATTTTGTTGGTAGTTTTCTGTGCCTCCTGGATCCTGATTTTTGTTTCCTTCCCCAGATTCAGTAAGTTTTCAGCTATTTTTTCTTCATATGTATTTTCTGCACCCTTTTCTCTCTCTTCTCCTTGTGGGATCCCTATAATGTGAATTATGATTATTATAGGTCTCTGACTTTCCTCACTTGCTGAGTTCCCTTATTCTATTTTCATTTATTATTGTTTTATTCTCTCTCCTTTCAGCTTGATTGCTTTCCATTACTGTCTTCTGCAGGTCACTGATCTGTTCTGCTGCTTCTAGTCTACCATTTATTCCATGTAGTCTATTTTTAATTTCAGTTATTGAGTTCTTCATCTCTGATTGATTCTTCTTTATGTTTTCTGTCTCTTTATTGAGGGCCTCATGGAGATCCTCTACTCTTTTCTCAAGTCCAGTGAGTATCTTTATGACCATTACTTTAAATTCTTTGTCAGGCATATTACTTATCTCCATTTCATTTAGTTCTTTTGCTGTGATTTTGTCGTGTTCTTTTATACATATTTTTCTCTCTCCTCACTTTGTCTAACTCTGTGTCTGTTTCTGTGTGTTTGGAAAGTCAGCTACATCTCCTGCTCTTGAAAGTAGTTGCCTTCTTAAGAAGAGGTCCTGGAGTGCCCTGCAGCACAATGTCCCCTGTTCACCAGAACCTGGCACTTCAGGGATATCACCTATGTGTGTTGGATGTGCCCTGTTATTGTGGCTGAGCTGCTTTTGCCTTTAGTCCTGTCATCTGCAATGGCTCTGTTTGCCTGTTGAGGGCAGGATTTGGTCCCTGTGTTGTTAGTGGTCCAGTCTGGGGCCCCCTTGTGCTTGAGCTGAGTCAGACCAGGCACTTGCCAGAGATTCAGCAGCACCAAACTGCAGGGCGCTTCCCCTGTGTTGCTCCCTAAGAAGCTTTCATTGGTTGAACGGCCCGGAGTCAGACCAGATGTTTGCCCCCAGCCTACTGCTGGGGCCTCAGTTGGACTGATGTGTATGGTTATCTTTCCCTCTTCTTGGGGCAGGAGTCACTTTGGAGGGGTGTTGGTCCCTTTCCAGTTATCGATATAAGATAGATATTTCAGTAGCACCAAGAGGGACAGATTATAAGCCAAAGTAAAGCCACATATCCTCCCAGAGGGCAAATACCTAAATAAATGGGAAAAATAAATAGGTGAGACTTTTGGAAAAGACACTGACAAAATAAATGAAAGATGGTGTCTTCCTGAAGACTTAGAGGAAGAGCAAAACTGAAAATTATTTATTACAGGAATCAAGAGATTATAAAAAATGTATATGAAGGCCTTTAAACTATTTTAAAGCTCTGTTTTATAGAATTCCAGGATTTTTTAGACATTCTTTAGTGTTTCAGCAAAAATAACTTGAACATGAAGATAAAAATACATGTATGGCATTATTCAAAGAACGTTATGGCATCAAATATAAGGCAGAAATTTGGATTATTGGTGAAAACTCATTAACACCAGTGATATTACTATTGTTATTGAGGAATATCTGGATAAGATGAACAGTCTGATACAAAAGTAGACATAGAACCAATGTCTGGTAATAAAGTCTGAAGAAGAATACTCACAAAATGTACTTGAATCAGTTTAAATGCTGAGATTATGTGAAATTTTGCAGTTTAACTTAGAGTCTGATAGCTATGAATCACTCCAGTTTGCCAGCTTTTTTTGCAAGCTATGGTCCCTACAGGAGGTGTTATCATTTTGTAGGACATTTGATATATACTCAATAACAAAAAATTGAGGTGTTCCAATGTTTTTTTAACCCCCACCACATAAGGTGAAACATGTCTAGTTATGTCTGTACTGCTAATAGAAAAACAATGGCAAGAAAAATAGCAGAAAGAGTGGTTCTTATAAAAATAGCTTTAAAATGTCAAATATTCAATGTATGTCGTGAAGACAAATACTAAGATGCCGGCATCTTTCAAAATAGTTATTGGTTAGTGTCATAAATATCATCATTTTATGTTAGTACGCTATCTCTGTAGTTTTCAAACTAGAAACAGGCTTATTCTGAGTACATGAATAATACATGTTCACTGAAATAAAAAATCAAGAAAATAGAGAAAAATAAGGAAGCCAAAGTATTACTCAGATGATACTTTTGCTAATGTTTTCATATCTGTAATTCCAGACATTTTCTAAGCATGTATTCCCAAACACTGAAAAACACATTGTAATTGGCCTTCTCCATAATAGATGATCAGATTATAATTTCCAATGACTGCATAATATTTCATTGATTAGCTTATGCCATAATTTAATCTTATATTGATGATTTAGTTTTTTCCATTTTCTGTATAATAGAAATAAATTGCCACAAATATGCTTATGCACACAGTCGTTAACAGTTGTTTTACTGTACTTTAGCAGAAGTTACTAAGTGAAATTGCCAGCTGAGAGGGTCTTAACAGGATTTATTTTAATAATAATTATTTCAGCATTTATATGCATAATCATTTTTAGAGAAGTAAAATGCAACAATTGAACAAAAATCCCAATACCCAGATTTAAAAAGTTTAACACTTGGTTTGATTCCTGATCTCTAATATCTTTGTATCTACATAGATGAGATGGATAGATACACTTAGGAAGGTAGAAACAAGGGACAGAGAATATAGATATAGATATATGAATCAGAAAGCAGATGAGAATAAGTCAAAAGATGAAATAAGCACAGAAAACAACATGCTATGAGGAGCTTTAGAGGATTAGCAAACAAGCTCTGGATGTGTGTCAGCAAAGAATAGAGGGCAAAAATGAAAAGTAGGTATGAAAATCAGGGAGTTAATTGAAGAACAACTGAAGCTTCTTTACCCATCTTCTGCATTGCACAAACACACATACACACACACACACACACACACACACACACACACACACACACACACAGTATGAAAGACAAATTGGGAACCATTTAAATTACCTAAATAGCGTACATAATTTATTTAGGGGCTAGTGGGTTGAACACATTCTTTGGGACAAGGGTTAGTGTTTGATATAATGAAAGGTAGTTGCTGGAAAAAGGAGTTAAAATCTGTTAAAAAAATTCAGCCAACTAAATTTGAAGATCTAATTGGCTTTATTAAATAAGTTGGACAGCATCCCATGTAGCAAGTTAGAGGGGAGCTCTGAGAAGTTTTAAAAAATGAAAGGGTGGTTTTTTTTTGTTTTTTTCTTTTGGTTTTTTTTTTTTTTTTTTTTTTTTTTTTTTAGGAGTGTGAGGCAAGAAACTTGTCTGTAAAAGCAAAGGATTGTTCCAGGTAAAATTGCTTTTCCTTACTGGGGAGAGCAGGGAGTCTTATCATGCAGATTACGTCTTCCTTTGAGCGATAGAGAAGGACCTTTTGGCTGACTCACTGGTGCTGACTGGAAAATTGCTGACTGATTAGTTAAGACTACATTTTTTGGTAAGATTGAAATTGCAATTAGATTAGGTATTAAGCCCTGGTTTGGGAACATAGCTTAAGTGACACCATTTTGGGCCTGTGGTTCCTTTGAATAGAATTAAAATGTTAGAAGGCTTTTCTAATGAAACAGACCAAAATGTTTGAGGCTTCCTTTGTATGCCTTGTTGACCTTCAGTCAAGTCCTTTTCAGTTCTAGCACATGGGAGTTCCCAAGACTGATGTTGGTGTCTCTTTCTAATATCTTAAAGTAAATGCAGACAGTTGATAGGTCCTATCCAGATGCATACAGAGCTCCAAGTCAGAATTTCCACTAAAGGTTCATAACATACACAGTAACATTAGATTATAAACTTTTCTATGGTAAAATGTCTTTTTTGTATTTTATGTTTTGCTCTAAATACTGTTATTGTAAAAATGAAGTTGCAAACTATTTTTAATTCTCATTTCTAGTTAATTATTCCAAAATCCTTTCTTAATGTATTTCTTTATATTTCTCACTCATGGGGAACTGAAATTATTTGCATTTTCCACTTCTGTCTTTGAGACAAGATTTTTACATACTTAACTTTCCCTACTCATTTGCATCTTCTTGGTCTTTGTTTAAAACATGTTTGGTGTTAGATTATTATATAATATATATACAATTAAGAAATACACTTTTACATTAAAGTTACTTTCAGGGGCACTTGGGTGGCTCAGTCGGTAAGCATCTGACTCTTCATTTTGGCTCAGGGTTTGATCTCAGGGTTGTGGGATGGAACACCATATTGAGCTCCGTGCTCAATGCAGAGTCTGCTTGAGAGTCTCTCTCACCTTCTCCCTCTGCCCCTCCCCCATCTAAAAATAAAAAAAAAATAAAATCTTTTTTTTTAAAAAGGTATTTTCATATAAGAGGTATTTGACTTCTAAGTCCTAATCTATAACTCCGTTTTAAAGAGGTATTTCTGTATTTCTACATTAGTTGGCTTTAATGTTCATTTTCAAATACTTTATTCCCTGTTCTCAAACTTTTATTTTTTATTAATTTTCATGAGTTGGAAAAATACCAGTGTTTCCTTCAGAAATGGTACGAAATATTCCATGTTGTCTGCCCTCAAATACCTGCAAACGTCTTTCTGATGCCCTTTATCCGTTGGTCAGCCCTTAGTTGGCTATAAAATTTGAAATTATATATTTGTTCCATAGAATTTCCTAGTAATTGCTTCTTTGTCTTTTAACTTTTGGTGTAGCAGATATGTATGAGGCTAGCCTGATATTTCTCATTATATGTGACCATTTTTAAATATATTTGTGACATATTTAAGAATACCTCATTATGTGTAATACTCAAAATATAAATAAATAGTCTAAAATAACATTGGTAACATATATATAGCAGTTAAGCCGATGGCCCTCCTGGCTGATGAAACTAGCCTTTTCTGCTATTCACCACTTTTGCAGGGAGAAGGATTCTTGATCATTGCCTTCTGGGATAGCACATATTGGCTTCATCTACCAATAATCATTTTAAAATAGGCTTTATCAAGTCTGTTTCTTTGTTTCTCTTATAGCATCTACAGTATGGCAGTGCTTCTTTGGAATGGTTCATGAGGTTGTTGTAACTTCTTGCTGAAGAACAAAATGTTTTCATTTGCATCAGATTTTATTTAAATTTCCTCTATATCTGATTAAATGTTCAGGAAGGAAATCACTCTACAGTGTACTTTATCAGCCTAAAGGTTTTTAATGGACAGTTTCATGAAGTCCGCGCAGTCCCTTTTATGTCAGAACATCTAAAAAGGTTAATTAAAAATTGCTACTTTAATTACTACTCCCAACTTTTTTAAAATGATGGGCTTAGCTTTGTTGTAAAAGGAGAGAATGCAAGTGAAAGTACTTTGTAAACGGAGGTAGTGGGTGTGAGGTCATGGGACATAGATGGGCTTTGATACCAAAGGGTTTGGATTGATAACCAAGGACTGGAAAACAGCTACATGCAAGCTGATACCTTGTTGTTTCTTTTTAAAATAGAGACAATGGAAGTACCTACTTGATACAATTTTTATGATAATTAGATTAGAATGTATATGAAGCAACTCGCACAGTGTCTGGCATAAAGTAGATTTTTGATAAAAGTTTCATTTCAAAAGGGGCAGACATCCATGCTAGAAAGATGAATATATAGATGGAGAAGAACAGCATTTACTATTGAAACTGATACCCATCTAGGCATTTTTCTCTGTAAAAGCCACTGTTATTAGCAGAGGAAAGCAATTTGTCCAGCCTGGGAAGACATTTATCAAAATACCTGCGCTTGAGTGAAATGGTAGAAAAGGCCAGTTGTGTCAGCCAAGAGGACTGTCAACAAGGCACTTCCATCTAAAAGGTGATTATGTTCTGATTCCAGAGCTTTGTTGATGCCCATTCTAACTCCTTAATGGCCAGACTGGGCTTTGTTAAGCTCTAAAGACTTACAGAGAGTGGCCACGTGATCCTTGAGTGTGAGAGAGCAGCTGGGTAGGAGGGAGAGGGCCTGTAACCTGTGGGATGTGGGAGTGTAGGAATTGAATGCTTGACAATAACAGTTTAGGTAATAGACTTGCAAATGCAAAGACAGATGAGCAGATAAACCAAGGTCTTTCTTCTCATTCCTTTCTAGTAGCTTGGACCGTGAAGAAGAAAACTTGTCAACAGTTACATGAGCGTATGAACGCATACTCTCAGCCCAAGCTACAGATTGCTTATTGGTGGTCTCATGTCTCATACCAAGTGGAGTTTCTCAAGGGTTTATGAAATTTACATATGAGAAACAGAATTGTTGGCACCAAATGTATTTTTTAAGATTTTATTTGTTAGAGAGAGGGGGGAGAGCAAGCGAGCAAGCATGAGTGGGGAGAGGGGCAGAGGGAGATGAAAAAGCAGACTCCCCACTGAGCAGGGAGCCTGACTCAGGGCTAGATCCCAGGATCCCCAAGGATCATGACCTGAGCCGAAGGCAGATGCTTAACCAACTGAGCCACCCAGGCATCCCAGTGCTAAATGTTTTTAAAACCTCGTTTTATTGGAATTCTTGAGGATGCAACATGATTACTGAGATGTCATGTCCAGGTATAAATTAAATTATGCAAAAACAAATTTCAGAACTAAATTGCATAAATCCTATAAATACTATTTAACAAAACATAGTAAATGTGGAATATGAGTATATTGCCAAGTGATTTATATGTCCTTTGTAATTAAAGAGTCTGAAAGCTTAAAATGTTTTACCGTTTCTTTGTATAAAAAAAAAAAAAAACTCTGTTATCCAGAAGACTTATTATGGAATTGACTTGTTTCTATGAGTATAATAAGGAAAATTTGGGTATTTTCCCTAAGTTCTCAGGGCCAATGTTCAGCAACATTTGCAGCAACTAAAAATAATTCACATTCCCTTAAATCTGAAAGACTACAAATAAATCTGAGAAACAAAATAATTGCAAAGGAGTCATCGGTTAACATGGCCACCAGAGTGTTTGATTATAGGAATAAGCCCAACTTTTGGCATTGATTTAGGCTCTTAAGCTTGACACTTTCCTAATTTATCATCTTGTTTGTGATCAAATTAATTTGATGGGGTTCTGACATCTTGTCCAGGTTTTTGAGTATTTATGATGATCCATTTTTTCTAAGTTGAAAAATTCCACTAATTATTTTGCAGAATCTGTCTATTCATGCCTGTTTTGTCTTGGCATCAAGGAAGATGCTCAGCAGAGTTTGCTCAGCTGTTCAATTACTGATCCCATGTTTCTGAATCTCACTATTTAATCCAATTGTCAAAATTCAGCTCTAACTATAAATCACTGCCCTCAGGACTCCCTTTAAAAGCTCCTGTGGATACTGTTACTCATTCTTCATGTCTTGACTATGCCTCTTAGAACACTGGCTAAGCCTTGGTCAGGAAAACAGCAGCTATTCTAGGTATTTCCAACAGGAACTGGTTTAACGTTAGGAATTAGAGGCTCACACAACCATTGAAGCCTTGGGGAACAAAAGTCAGGAGGCTGGATTTCAGGAAATCTGCCATCTGCTGACGCTCATGTTCCTAGATGCAGCTGCCAGAGAAAAATAATGCTCTCCTTGCCTTGTGCCTTCCAAATCTCTTGCAGGTGCCTTTCATTGGCTGGATCTAGCTGAAACTCTGCTGGTAATGGAGACTAAGAAATGTAGTTTTCTGTGTTTATGTCGCTGTCATAAAGGGGAGAGTTATAGATGGGTGGGAATGATTCCTAAAACCAACAAACAATATCTAGTTCACAAGTGTATCAGTAATATTTTTGCCTAATCATTTAAAATATATTTGAAAAGTAACTAAACCCCATGTTTATCAAATCAGACAGCATCAGAAATGCTGATGATTTTTATATCTCTTCTATTGTTAATCTTTCAGTTCTATAAATGCATTAAGCAAATTTATATTATCTGTCTACTAAAATGAAAATTTCCCATCTTAGTGGATCTAATTTTGTACTTTTTTGGTTTTCTCAGTTCTCTTTCATAGTTTACCTGTCTTACTCATGTATTTAGGGATTTCCTTTTTATTGTGACCTCATGTTTCTTGGAACTTTAGTGTCTATAATTATAGTGCGTTGTTCCAATGAGGATTTATATTTGCTTCTGCCAAGAACCCAGGGACACTCATCCCAGGATCATGTAATCTAATTTTTTATCTTAGATTTTTGGGGCCATCGAGATAGTGTGAATTTAGTCTTCAAATCTACTGAGTAGAGAAAGTGGTTAAGCATTTGAGGTTTTTGTTTGTCTCTGCTGTTCTGTGCAAAGTGGCTAAATAGACATGCATCCCTACCAGTTTTTACGAGGTTACCCACTGAAGATGTCTCCCTGAAGAAACTGTACTTATCTGTGGGATCCTTGATCTGAATCCCCATCTTTCTTGGATCCCAGGCTTTATTTCCTGTTACTATATATATGGTTATTAAAACTCAAGCTGTTAAAGTATTGTTTAAGGGAGCTTGCTATGTTGGGCTTGTAGTCTATGTTTTGTGTAATCGATTTTTTTCTTTTATGCTTTTACTTATTTTTTGAGTTTTTGGGTTTGAAAGAGAGAGTGAGAGAGCGCATAAGCATGAATCAGGCAGGGCGGAAGGCGGGGTGGCAGAGGAAGGGAAACGAGCACACTCCCCACTGAGCGGACATGAGACCTGAGCCAAAGGCAGGGGCTTAACTGACTGAGCCACCCAGGCATCCCTCTTCTATGCTTTTATTATCTAATTTTTTATTTAAATTCAGTTTAAATAACATATAGTGTATTATTAGTTTCAGAAGTAGAATTTAGTGATTTATCAGTTTCATATAACACCCAGTGCTCATTCCGTCCAGGGCCCTCCGTCACCCACTTACCCTACCACCCCCCTCACCTCCCCTCCAGCAACCCTCAATTTGTTTTCTATAGTTGAGTCTCTCATAGTTTGTCTCTGTTTCTATCTTATTTTTCCTTCCCTTCTCTTACGTTCATCAGTTTTGTTTCTTAAATTCCTCATATGAGTGAAATCATATATTTGTCTTTCTCTGACTTTTTTCACTTAGCATAACACCCTCTAGTTCTATCCACGTTGGTACAAATGGCAAGATTTCGTTCTTTTATGCTTTTAATATAGAATTCTACTGAATTTTGACCTCCTACCTTTTTTAAACAATATTTTCTTGTTATCTAGCTCTGTTTTCATTTTCATTAAGACTCAAGTCTCATGTATCTGAATAAATATCCCATTGTCTGCGAGGCCTTTTTTTTGAGAGAGAGAGAGAAAGATTTCTGAAAAGACTTATATTTAAGCTGTTTTTTTAAATTATGTTATGTTAGTCACCATACAGTACTTCATTAGTTTTTGATGTAGTGTTCCATGATTCATTGTTTGCATATAACAGTGCTCATTGCAATGTGTACCTTCCTTAATACCCATCACTGGGCTAACCCATCCCCCACCCCCCTCCCCTCTGTAACCCTCATTTTTTTTCCTGAAATCCATAGTCTCTCATGTTTCGTCTCCCCCTCTGATGTCCCCCCTTCATTTTTCCCTTCCTTCCCCTAATGTCCTCCCTGCTACTCCTTATGTTCCACATATGAGTGAAACCATATGATAATTGTCTTTCTCTGCTTGACTTACTTCACTCAGCATAATCCCCTCCAGTTCCATCCATGTTGATGCAAATGGTGGGTATTCATCCTTTCTGATGGCTGAGTAATATTCCATTGTATATATGGACCACATCTTCTTTATCCATTCGTTTGTTGAACGGCATCTCGGCTCCTTCCACACTTTGGCTATTGTGGACATTGCTGCTATGAACATTGGGGTGCATGTGGCCCTTCTTTTCACTACATCTGTATCTTTGGGGTAAATATCCTGTAGTGTAATTGCTGGGTCATAGGGTAGCTCTATTTGTAACTTTTTGAGGAACCTCCATAATGTTTTCCAACTTGGCTGCACCAAGTTGCATTCCCACCAACAGTGTAAGAAGGTTCCCCTTTCTCCACATCCTCTCCAACATGTGTTGTTTCCTGCCTTGTTAATTTTTGCCATTCTAACTGGTGTAAGGTGGTATCTCAAGGTGGTTTTAATTTGAATTTCCCTGATGGCTAATGATGAACATTTTTTCATGTGTCTATTAGCCATTTGTATGTCTTCTTTGAAGAAGTGTCTGTTCATGTCTTCTGTCCATTTTTTGACTTGATTATTTGTTTTTTGGGTGTGGAGTTTGAGAAGTTGTTTAGGTCTTGGATACCAGCCCTTTATCTGTAATGTCATTTGCAAATATCTTCTCCCGTTCCGTGGGCTGCCTCTTAGTTTTGTTGACTGAGGCCTCTCTTGACTCCGTATTATAAAATAAGATGTCCTCTCCTCATTTTCTCTTTAGTTTACATCTTAGTTCACTTTATCATGCTTACATAAACCATCCTTATCCTGTTAATATTTTCTGTTTCTTTGCTTATAGTCTGCATTTTCCAGCTTAGAATATTAAGTTCTATTAGTGCAGGAACACTTTCTGCCTTGTTCCCCCTTGTACTCATAGTGCCCAGATGAATGGTGACTTCACATCCCCTGTATGTGCTCAGATCCCTTAGAATCCCTTCTACAATTTCTTTGTGCCTATCACCAAGCTACCTGTGCTCTACTTTTTTTTTTTTGAGGGAGAGAGAGAGAGAGAGAGAGACTGTGCATGCACATGTGTGGGGTGGGGGCTGGGGGGGAGAGAGAATCTTTAGCAGGCTGCATGCCCAGTGCAGAGCCTGACTTAGGGCTTGATCTCAAAACCCTGAGATCATGACCTGAACCAAAATCAAGAGTTGGATACCCAAGCCACTGAGCCACCCAGGTAATCCCCCTTGTGCTTTTCTTTTAACATATGCATTGTCTGAACCCTTTGCTACTAGAACTGATTTGCTTATGCACACAAAGAGCTGGAATAGCTGGGAGTTTACATAGCCACTCTGGGTGGACTGCAGCTAAAGACTGTAAGAATACTGGCAGTGCAACTTAAACTTCAGGCTGAAGCTTGAAACCTACTTGAATTGTCTCTTTTCCATCTCTTACTTCTCCTACTCCTTCACTAGTCTTCTCTGAGAGAGCTTCCTTAAAAAATCACTTGCCAGGGGCGCCTGGGTGGCTCAGTTGGTTAAGCGTCTGCCTTCAGCTCAGGTCATGATCCCAGGGTCCTGGGATTGGAGCCCTGCATTGGCTCCCTGCTCAGTGGGCAGTCTGCTTCTCCCTCTGCCTCTGCTGCTCCCCTTGCTCGTGCTCTCTCCCTCTCTCTCAAGTAAATAAATAAAATCTTTTTTTTTTAAATCACTTGCATAAGAATCCTCATTCCATGACCTCTCTCTTAGGTCTGCCAACCTATAACTGTGCAATAAATATTTATTGGATGAGTAGATAAATACTTCTCTGCCCTTAAAGCCTTGTGACCTTCCTGTCAGACTGTTGTGCTAACTCATATTTTATCTCCTGTTTTAAAGATTATTTTTTATTGGATTTTGTTAAAGTAAAAAAAATTCATTATATAATATACTTAATTGCAAATATTTTTCTGCTTCTCAAGTGTTAAGTTCTAGTATAGAAAATTTTTATGCCTTAGGCTGTGGGGTTTGTTAGCTTGTTTAGCTGTCACTGAATGATAAACATTTGATCTATGCCATTAATGCCATTTAACAGGGTTGA
Organism: Ursus americanus; assembly: GCF_024610735.1. Classification (NCBI taxonomy): domain Eukaryota; kingdom Metazoa; phylum Chordata; class Mammalia; order Carnivora; family Ursidae; genus Ursus; species Ursus americanus. The sequence continues at coordinate 104,349,410 of NC_142164.1, forward strand.
CCAATTATCATCCATTGCTCTCTGCATTCACCTGGTTGACATTGAAAATCCGCCTTTGTGGTCTAAATCAGAAGGCATTTGTATGTTTAAAGCTTCTACTTGAATTCCTCAATGCTAACAGTTATTTCATGTTGTTACTACAACCAGAAAGGATCTCTGCTCCTTGAGTAGTGTTGGATGAGGTATGTGTAAATAGGAGAGGGTACATTGATTTCTTGATAAGTTCATGGAATCTGTGCTTTATCACTTACTTTACATGACTCTCTTCTCTCCCTGAAAACAGTTTTGATTCATTATCACAATGTAGTGTTCAGGTTATTGTAAATGCTTTGTCCTATCCCTGGTTTCCCTCTATTCCAGTCACCCATCCTCAGTGCTTGCAGAGTTATGTTCTTTAAATCCTATCACTTCCTCCCTTTAAAGCCCTTGTTAGATCTAAATTAATTTATAGAAAAAATCCATATTTCTTGTTTTAGTGTGCAAGGCCCTTTTAAAATCATTTCCCAAACCCCTTCTTTAGCCCCATCTTCTCCGTCTCTAAGATTTATTCTGAGCTCCACTTGGAATAAACTTAGACCTTTTTCTGGTTATGCTTTGCTCTTTTGACTCCATTGCTTTGTACGTGCTGTTTCATCTGCCTAGAAGGTGATTCACTAGCTTTATTACTTAGAATGATCTTTATCATGGCCCAAGTTTTAGTTCACATTATCTCTTCAATAATATTATACCCAACCTGTATTTTCTTCCCTCATCACATAAGTTCATTGCCTTCAGCTAAGTCCCATAGCACTATCCATCCCTACCACTTGGGGATGCTGTGCTTTTCACTCAAATGCTCCTTTAGGACCCAATGACTTACTCCCCCTGGTTGTAAAGAATGTTGCCACTGATAACCATCAGCTGTCAGCTATCTTTGGAAATTGCCCTCACCTGCAAAGGCTGCCTCACTCAAACTCTTCCCCCTTTCTCAGGGGCAGAATGCATTTCATGACTTGTTTGCCCTGCGATTATGAAGATTCTTTTGTCCTAATTTGGACTGCTCTGAAGGGTAATTTCATCTTCAGGGCTTCCCATAGAATCAGCTGAGGACATTGTTGAGACTCTATGGCAGACCAGCCATTCCCTGTGTCAAATCTCATTTCCTTCCCTTCCTCTTTAGGTGTTGATCTAGAGAGCCCTCCCTAATAAAATTCCTGCATAATTAAGCTTCTAAGAGTCTTCATTCCATGGAAACTATCCTGAAATGCTATTATGATTTATGAAATTTTTCTTTTTTTCCTGTTGCTTTTCTCCATTTAACTGTGAACTTATTTAGGATGGTACCATTATGCCCATTTTTATTTCCTAACATTTAGCACAGACCCTGACAAACAGTAGATGATCATAAATATTTCCTAAATAAATGGATGAAAGGATATTCTTAAATTTTGACTAGTTGGATAAGAAAATAAATTGTCTCTTTTTCTCATCATTTCTTTGAGTTTATATGCTATCATTAACTTTTTTATGCCGAATATTAGTTTTACAGCAGTGTCTATAATATATCATGATGATTGTGCTTTCCCCTTAAATATAACTAACTAGATAAGATTGAATTTATTTATCCAAGATTAAAATAAATGGACCACATAGGAATAGAATTTCAAAATCCATATGAACAAATAAGCCAGTTTTTTCCTTCAAGAATAAAATCAGCAAGTGATTAAGTTATTTTCTAAAGTTGAGCTTATTTCTTTCCGAAGTTAGGCTTATATTTATACAAAAGATATTTGTATAAACTAATGATACAGATGACTTGAATTATTTAGAAAGGCTTACTCTTTCTCTAAATTACAAATTTCCATTAGAACTTTTTGAAGGCTACACTGACAGTATTTATTCTGCACTTCAAAGGGCCACTACATTTATGTACACACAAAATATGTATGAGAGTATATAAATTTTTCTCTGTTGATAGAGATATATTTTAGAGAGGGAGTGTTATAAAAAGGGTATCAAGTTAGGACTCAGATAGCATAAATTTGGTCATTTCTTTTAGCTATTTTCTTTTTTTGTAATATTTTTTTACTATATTATGTTAGTCACCTTCTTTTCTGAAAAATAAGCATGCTCACACAGGCTTACTCACTCTGTGCCAGCGTTTCTCAACTCAGCACCATTGATATTTTGGACTGGATATGTTTTTTTGGTGGAAGGGGATTGTCCTCTGTATTGTCTAATGTTCAGCAGTATTCCTGGGTTGTGACAACAAAAATGTCTTCAGACATTGCTAAGAATCTGCTGTGGGATAAATCAACCCCAGTTAAGAACCACTTCTCCTTGATCAAAGTGATCTGTCTTTCATCCTTAAGTCAGCTGGAGCTGTTCTTTCTAGTCATCAGTAAAATTTCACTTGCCATATTAACACTTTCTTGGGCCTTTATCTTAGTGCCTCTGATTGATCCCAGAGAATATTTCTAAAAAGTTTCTGCTGTGATAATTACCTATGGGGGACTATGATTCTAAAAAATAAATTTGGGTTAGCTTGTGAATTGGGAACTTTCTTAGAGCTTAATGCTGTGTTTTCTCCCCTTGGGAAAAGTAGCAGGGATCATCTTATATTCAGGTTTTAAAATTTGAGTATTTGGGATGTAAAATGTAACCTTAACCAGAGATAGCTTTATACACATCAGAACAATCTGTCAATAGACATGTTTTATTTCTTTGTTTATAAGTAAGCCACATACTGTCTTCCTAACCAGGAGAACATATGTGATAAAAAAAATAATTAGGAAGTTGTCTTAGTTGCCTATTGCTGCTATAACAAAATACTATAAATAAGGTAACATATTCATAAGTTCCAGGAATTAGGACATGGGCATTGTTGAGGAACCATTATTCAACTTACCACAATGTCCCATTCCCTTGGTTCAAAATAGGTCAATAATATAAAAATCTGTCACTGCCCACATTCGCCCCAGTTTGTAAGCAGAAGAGAGAGAACAGGAGAGGGACCATTGGGACCACTTCTGTGATTTTTTTTTTTTAGTTATCCTTTCAGTCAAGCATAAATTATCTTTATATTCTGTTCACTCTTAGAGGATTTGATAACTACCTTGGTAGCTGGTTAATGCTATGAAATTGACTATATATGTATACATCTGCATGCATGGATTATCTGTAAATATGTGTGTGAGAGAGAGAGTGTGTGTGTGTGTTCCTGTGTATTCCAGTCGCTCCTTTAATTCATTGGCCCTATTAATTGGCCCAATTAGAATGGCCAATTGACATTCATCCAATGTCAAACTTATTCTAAACTTACCTGTTTATGTTGTACACAGCACTTTTCACTGAGCTTAAAAACTATTTTTAATTCCTTGTTTTGTATAGTCAGTTAATCTCTAAGTACTTTTTTAAAATTATGATTTATCGAACTTCTGTTCAAGTCTGCAGTCTTCTCTTCACTTTTGCCTGAACTATTACAGTTCAGTATAAGACCCTTTACCTAAAATCTCATCTCTTTCCTGTTCTCCTACATATTGTTTTACTGGATTAACACATTGTATCATCCTAGTTGATCCATCACTACTATTAATTCCTTACCCAAATTCCAAAACCTTGAATTTAAAACTCTCCAAAATTCAGTTACAACCTTCTTTTCCAATGACTGCCTTACATTATATCAACACAAGTCCTTGCTTCAATGGATGTATTGCACCCACTATCTACCAAATGAATTCTTTATGCTACTGAGGTAATTTAAAGAGCAGATTGTTAAATCAGACTCTCTAGAACTACGGATTTTACCTTGTGTCAAACTTTTCTAATAACTCTAAGGGCACAGGCAACTGCTACATACAGGTAAAGCATGGAGAAGTCTGAGACTGCCAGTGCAGCTCCCAGGTTCTTGCTTCCTATATAAGTGTGTTCCCTGAATCAGATTTTACAAATAATTTGCCTAAGACGTGGGAGGTGTCAGTTACACAAAGGGAATTCTTTCAGTCATAAACATCTCCATTATACACTATGATAATTACATAGCTAATGGTGACATTTTACAGTATGCAGTGCCTCATAAAGAAAAAAATTCTAGGTTTGTTTTCTATACGCCACTTAGACCAGGTATATGCTGGTAAAAGCATTCCACAGAAAAGAACTCCCCATTTTTTTTCCATTAGTAATTACCATAATAAAGTCTGACAAGTGTAGCATGTTACAAGGAGATTTTTTCCCAACGATGGCCCTAGACCAGCTATTCGCCATCTCCTTCCTATCTACCACCTCTAAAACTTATTCCCTCTGTCTACAAAGCCCTTCTGCCAATTCTCCTACCTGTAAAATCCCAATTTCAGTCCCATGTGCTCTATTATGGCCCCAGTTTATTCTAGTTCCTGGTAATTTCTTGGAACTTTGAATTACTACTGTACTTGTTAACTTTACTCTGTCATTTAGCATTTATATTAGAAACATTATAGAATCAGTTAATTTAATCATCGGAAAACCCCGTAAGAATATTTTCATTTTTACCATGCAAAATTATTAAGACATTGGAAGTCTAAGAAACTTAAGATCACAAAAGCTGAGGATTGGGTATTCAAACCTCATTCTGACTTACACTTAGCATTAAATTTCTTTTAGGCCAAATATACAAAATGGGTGGAATTTGTTTCTAAAGCCTACTCCTGTGCCCTACCATCAATGTTGTTAATCATTTTAAAGGTATTCACTGATAGGTCCTAGGAACATGGCACCAGCCAGGAATGTTAACATTTAAAATTTGAATAATTAAAAAGGATCCTTTTGAGGTGAGAGTTAAGATGGCGGAGGAGTAGGGGACCCCTTTTTCAGCCGGTCCCCTGAGTCGAGTTGGAGAGGTACCAGACCAGCCTGAACATCCACGGAATCAGCCTGAGACGCAGGAAGATACATCTGGATCTCTACAAACGAACCTCTCCAGCGCTGAGTATTGAGGTACAAAGCGGGGAGCCGTGAAACCGCACACAGATATCGGAAGATAAACGGAAGGGGGAGGGAGCCGCCACGTTCGGGCACCTGGAAGCGGTAGCCACCTGCACGGGGGAGCGGGCGGACTCAAGGACCGGCACCCGGGAGAGAGCAGACTGAGACCATGAGCCAGGGAATGCGCGCCACCAGAATGAAAGGGAGCTCCAGTGTGCTCACTGGAACCAGACTGAGACGGGGAGCTCTGGGAGCGCACGGGGCCGGCTGGCAGCTGGCGGTGTTAGAAACACAAAGGACAGAGACGCACCGGCCCTGGAAGTGAGGGCTGGGACCCGGCTGTGGGGCGCATATCCCAGGACGCTGCAGGGTTGAGCAGCACCAACAGTAACAGAGTTAAAGTGGCCAGAACATCAGTGGAGAACAGTCCGCGATCCCTCTGTTCTGAGACAGAGGCTGAGATTCGTCCACTGCTGCTCTGACTCTCAGAAGAGGCACAGCAAACCGCCAGGGAAAGCCGCCAGAGAACAAAAGCCTGGAAAGACCAGCTCACTGTGTGCCCACCCCCATCCCCCCTCGCAGGGGACACAGAGACCCTACCCAAACAGCGTTGCCTGAGTATCGGCGTGGCAGGCCCCTCCCCCAGAAGGCAGGCTGAAAAATCAAGAAGCCCACATCCCTAAGATCCCTATAAAACAAGGGCACACGGCCTGGGTCCCGGTCAATAATTTGGGCTCTGGACAACCCCGCACCCTCTCCTCATCAGAATGACGAGAAGGAGAAATCCCCCCCACAAAGAAAAGACAATGAGTCTGTGGCCTCTGCCACAGAACTAATGGGTATGGATATAACCAAATTATCAGAAATGGAATTCAGAGTAACAATGGTCAAGATGATGTGTAGACTTGAAAAAAGGATTGACGAAAATGTTAATGAGAATATAGAATCTCTAAGGGCGGAAATGAGAGCGAATCTGGCAGAAATTAAAAATTCTATGAGCCAAATGCAGTCAAAACTAGAGGCTCTGATGGCCAGGGTGAATGAGGCAGAAGAACATATCAGTGAATTGGAGGATGGGTTAGTAGAAGAGAAAGCTAAAATAGAATCTGGACTCAAAAAAATCCATGCTCATGAATGTAGGTTACGGGAGATTACTGACTCAATGAAACGATCCAATGTCAGAATCATCGGCATCCCCGAGGGGGTGGAGAAAAACAGAAGTCTAGAAGAGATTTTTGAACAAATTGTAGCTGAAAACTTCCCTAATCTAGCGAGGGAAAGAAACATTCGTGTCCAAGAGGCAGAGAGGACCCCTCCCAAGCTCAACCACGACAAACCCATGCCACGTCACATCATAGTGCAATTCGCAAATATTAGATCCAAGGATATGGTATTGAAAGTGGCCAGGACAAAGAAATTTCTCACGTACCAAGGCAAAGTTATCAGAATTACATCAGACCTGTATACACAGACCTGGAATGAGAGAGAGGGTTGGGGGGGGGACATTTTTAAAGCTCTTTCAGATAAAACATGCAGCCAAGGATCCTTTATCCAGCAAGGCTGTCATTCAGAATTGATGGAGAAATAAAGACCTTCCAGAATCGCCAGTCATTGACCAATTTCATAACCACGAAACCACCCCTACAGGAGATATTAAGGGGGGTTCTATAAAAGTAAAAAGGCCCCAAGAGTGATACAGAAGAGAAAGTCACAATCTATAGAAACAAAGACTTTACTGGCAACATGGCGTCATTAAAATCATCTCTCTCAGTATTCAGTCTCAATGTAAATGGCCTAAATGCTCCCATAAACGCCATAGGGTTGCAGATTGGATAAAAAGACATGACCCATCCATTTGCTGTCTACAAGAGACTCATTTTGAACCTAAAGATACATTCAGACTGAAAGTAAAGGGATGGAATACAATCTTTCATGCCACTGGACCTCAAAAGAAAGCTGGGGTAGCAATTCTCATATCAGACAGATTGGATTTTAAACTAAAGACTATAGTTAGAGACATAGAAGGGCACTATATTATTCTTAAAGGATGTATCCAACAAGTGGATATGACAAGTATAAATATATATGCCCCCAACAGGAGAGTAGCAAGATACACAAGCCAACTCTTAACCACAATAAAGAGACATATAGATAAAAATACGTTAATAGTAGGGGACCTCAACACTCCACTATCAGAAATAGACAGAGCACCCATGCAGAAAATCGACAAAGAAACAAGGGCTTTGAATGCCATACTCGACGAGTTGGACCTCATAGATATATATATAGAACACTACACCCCAGAACCAAAGAATGCTTATTCAATTCTAATGCCCATGGAACATTCTCAAGAATAGACCATGTTCTGGGACACAAAACAGGTCTCAACCGATACCAAAAGACTGAAATTATTCCCTGCATATTCTCAGACCACAACGCTTTGAAATTGGAACTCAACCACAAGGAAAAATTTGGAAGAAACTCAAACACTTGGAGACTAAGATCCATCCTGCTCAGGAATGACTTGATAAACCAGGAAATCAAAAAAAAATTTAACAATTTATGGAGACCAACAAGAATGAAAACGCAACGGTCCAAAACCTATACTGCAAAGGCAGTCCTAAGGGGAAAATACATAGCCATCCAAGCCTCACTCAAAAGAATAGAAAAATCTAAAATGCAGTTTTTATATTCTCACCTCAAGAAGCTGGAACAGCAACAGAGGGACAGGCCTAATCCACTCACGAGGAGGCAGTTGACCAAGATTAGAGCAGAAATCAATGAATTAGAAACCAGGAGTACAGTAGAGCAGATCAACAAAACTAGAAGCTGGTTCTTTGAGAGAATTAATAAAATTGACAGACCACTGGCAAGACTTATCCAAAAGAATAGAGAAAGGACCCAAATTAATAAAATTATGAATGAAAAAGGAGAGGTCACAATCAACACCAATGAAATTGGAAGGATTATTAGAAACTTTTATCAACAGCTTTATGCCAATAAATTAAGCAATCTAGAAGAGATGGAGGCCTTCCTGGAAACCTATAAACTACCAAGACTGAAACAGGAAGAAATTGATTATTTAAACAGGCCAATTAATTATGAAGAGATTGAATCAGTGATAAACAACCTTCCAAAAAACAAAACTCCAGGCCCAGACAGTTTTCCTGGGGAATTCTACCAAACATTCAAAGAAGAAATAATAACTATTCTCGTAAAGCTATTTCAAAGAATAGAAACAGAAGGAAAGCTACCAAACTCATTCTATGAGGCCAGTATTACTTTGATCCCATCAAAAAGGAGAATTACAGACCAATTTCCCTAATGAACATGGACGCCAAAATCCTCAACAAGATCCTGGCTAGTAGAATCCAACAGTACATTAAAAGGATTATCCATCATGACCAAGTGGGATTCATCCCTGGGATGCAAGGGTGGTTCAACATTCGCAAATCTATCAGTGTCTTAGATTTCATCCAGAAGGAAAAATTAAAAAAACATATGATTCTCTCAATAGATGCAAAAAAAGCATTTGACAAAATACAGCATCCTTTCCTCATTAAAACCCTTCAGAGTGTAGGGATAGAGGGTACATTCATCAATCTCATAAAAACCATCTATGAAAAGCCTACAACAAATATCATTCTCAATGGGGAAAAGCTGGAAGCCTTTCCCTTAATATCAGGAACACGACAAGGATGCCCACTCTCACCACTATTATTCAACATAGTACTAGAAGTCCTTGCAACAGCAATCAGACAACAAAAAGGGATAAAAGGTATCCAAATCGTCAAAGAAGAAGTCAAACTGTCTCTCTTCGCAGATGACATGATACTCTATATGGAAAACCCAAAAGAATCCACTCCCAAAGTATTAGAAGTTATAGAGCAATTCAGTAATGTGGCGGGATACAAAATCAATGCTCAGAAATCAGTTGCATTTCTATACACGAATAATGAGACTGAAGAAAGAGAAATTAGGGAATCCATTCCATTTACAATAGCACCAAAAACCATACGTTACCTTGGAATTAACCAGAGACGTAAAGGACCTATATTCTAGAAACTATAAATCACTCGTGAAAGACATTGAAGAAGACACAAAAAGATGGAAAAATATTCCATGCTCATGGATCAGAAGAATTAACATAGTTAAAATGTCCATGCTACCCAGAGCAATCTACACTTTCAATGCTATCCCGATCAAAATACCGAGGACATTTTTCAAAGAACTGGAACAAATAGTCCTTAAATGTGTATGGAACCAGAAAAGGCCCCAAATCGCCAAGGAACTGTTGAAAAGGAAAAACAAAGCTGGGGGCATCACAATGGCAGATTTCGAGCTGTACTACAAAGCTGTGATCACAAAGACAGCATGGTACTGGCACAAAAACAGACACATAGACCAATGGAACAGAATAGAGAACCCAGAAATGGACCCTCGGCTCTTTGGGCAACTAATCTCTGATAAAGCAGGAAAAAACATCTGGTGGAAAAAAGACAGTCTCTTCAATAAATGGTGCTGGGAAAACTGGACAGCTACATGCAAAAGAATGAAACTTGACCACTCTCTCACACCATACACAAAGATAAACTCCAAATGGATGAAAGACCTCAATGTGAGACAGGAATCCATCAAAATCCTACAGGAGAACATAGGCAGCAACCTCTACGACATCGGCCAAAGAAACCTTTTTCATGACACATCTCCAAAGGCAAGAGAAACAAAACATAAAATGAACTTGTGGGGCTTCATCAAGATAAAAAGCTTTTGCACAGCCAAGGAAACAGTAAAAAAAAAAAACTAAGAGGCAGCCCAGGGAATGGGAGAATATATTTGCAAATGATACTACAGATAAAAGATTGGTATCCAAGATCTACAAAGAACTTCTCAAACTCAATACGTGAGAAAAAAATAAATCATAAAATGGGCAGGAGATATGAACACTTTTCCAATGAAGACATACAAATGGCTAACAGACACATGAAAAAATGTTCAAAATCATTAGCCATCAGGGAAATTCAAATCAAAACCACCTTGAGATACCACCTTACGCCAATTAGAATGGCAAAAATTGATAAAGCAAGAAACAACAATTGCTGGAGAGGATGTGGAGAAAAGGGATCCCTCCTACATTTTTGGTGGGAATGCAAGTTGGTACAACCACTCTGGAAAACAGTGTGGAGGTCCCTTAAAAAGTTAAAAATTGAGCTACCCTATGACCCAGCCATTGCACTACTGGGTATTTACCCCAAAGATACAGACATAGTGAAGAGAAGGGCCATATGCACCCCAATGTTCATAGCAGCATTGTCCACAATAGCTAAATCGTGGAAGGAGCCGAGATGCCCTTCAACAGATGACTGGATTAAGAAGTTGTGGTCCATATATACAATGGAATATTACTCAGCTATCAGAACGAACGAGTTCTCAACATTTGCTGCAACATGGACGGCACTGGAGGAGATAATGCTAAGTGAAATAAGTCAAGCAGAGAAAGACAATTATCATATGATTTCTCTCATCTATGGAACATAAGAACTAGGAAGATCGGTAGGGGAAGAAAGGGATAAAGAAAGGGGGGTAATCAGAAGGGGGAATGGAGCATGAGAGACTATGGACTCTGAGAAACAAACTGAGGGCTTCAGAGGGGTGGGGGGTGGGGGAATGGGATAGACTGGTGATGGGTAGTAAGGAGGGCACGTATTGCATGGTGCACTGGGTGTTATACGCAACTAATGTATCATTGAACTTTACATCAGAAACCAGGGATGTACTGTATGGTGACTAACATAATATAATAAAAAAACATTTAAAAAAATAAAATAAAAAGGATCCTTTTGTTTTTGGCTCTTTTCCATGCTGCACAGCTGGACAATAGAAATACGCAGGATACTCAGACTCTCTCTTCCTTCTTCACACTTCTTCCCCGTGCCCTCTCTCCTTCCACCAAATGGTGAACAAAAAGAATCTCACTACAATACTTTGTTTTTTTAAAACCTTCCTTGAGATGTGTTTTTACTTTAATTAAATTATTAAACACTAACACCATATAGAATGTGATTGGAATTTCCCCATTCTTACCCATCTTTTTCTATGCACCATTCCAAATCTGCAAAGGGTAAGGACGACAAATTGCATTTCCCAGAGTCCCTTGCAGCTAGGCTTCCAAATATGAATTAGCTCATCTTTGACTAGTTTAACTCATAAGAGATTTAGAATGCAGATTTCAGTCAGAGGCCAAATTCCGGATACTGTGTCTGCTGGCCTGTAAAGGTCGTGAATCCAGGATAGTGTCTAGAAAAAGTTGTGGCACTTAAAATTAGGGTTTCAGATTGAATTAACCAACTTTGTAGGTAACCAAAGGCAGTTGTCCAGGGTGGGCTCCTTATTCTTGGATCACATCTATGGTAGCGTGTTTTAAATCCAGGAGTTTCAGTGATGGCTCCTGATTCCTGCTCCTCCAGGGCTTCCAGTGATTTCATAACCTAAGTTTCTCATTTAAATCTTTTCTTTCTTAAAATAACTCAAATGATTTGTGTTTCTTGCTAGTAATCTTGACTTATACAAACACAAATTATAAATATTTTGTGGCAGCAGTTTACCCCTCGTTGTCCCTGAAGTTTAGAAGGTAAATCTTACATCGGTGAATTATTTACACTGACTAACTGCAGCCACCTAGTTATAAATTGTTAGTATTGCCAAAGATGGTATTAAATAGTCTTTCTTTAAATCATGACCTAAAAAGTGTTGTTGCCCTCTAGCTTTCAGTGCTGAAACTTGTTCTAAGAAGAGTCCTGTGATGTTTTTATCTTCATTCCCTCTTTTAACATCATTTTTTGCTGGTGTCAAACTGAAGTGAGTGGGGAAACAGGCTTCAGAGTCAAAAAATCAGAGGTCAGGTGATGGGCTTGATGTCTGTAGCTCAGCTTTTAACCATTTTGTGCCCTCAGTTCCTCATTCTGAGGTGGTTTTTGTTTCTGAATAATAAGGACACTGATAATCTCTACCATCAGGCACAGAATCCCATATGAACCTAAGGCTCTGGTCGTTGGTTAACCTGGCACGTGAGTTCCGAACATTTTTGAGATTTGCGGTAATTGATATTCAGTCAGTTTCATGTGGCTACAGGTATTTGGGCAATATATTGTTTCCGTCTGATCTTCTGGGTTACTGGATTTGAGTTCCACTCCTCCATGATTTGAATGTAAGACAGATCAAAGTTTGTTTCACAGCATCTACTAATGAAATACATTAAAGGCACATTTGAATAGGGCTTGTGTGTCATTTGAAAGTCATTTGTGGTCCCACATATCAGCATTTCTCTGATGTGCCATTATGTTTTGAAAGAGGAAGCATCTGGTAATTAAATTTAATTATTGACTAAAGCATGGTTTTTGCCAAGATGGTCTGGATAGATACGTTTTAACTTGCCCTAGAATAAGAAGCATCAATATGGAGTCAGATACCAAAGAAACATGCCTAACTAGAATTGTCAGTGTGGAGTCAGCTTTTGAATTGGCTAGGTAATTTATTGGTTATGAACACGGACTCTGGAATCAGGCTGCCTGAGTTGGAACTTAAGTACCACAGTTTTTTAACTGTGTTACCTTGGGCCAGTTACTTACTGTCTGTGATTAAGTTTGTTCATTGGTAAAATGGGGATAAAAAAATGGTACTTACCTCTCATGGGATGGTTTTAAAGATTTGTTAAATGAGTGTGAAAAACTTAGAAAATGGTTTGGCACACAGTGAACGTGAAATATTTTGTTAAGACTTCACTGTTGTTATCACTGTTTTGTTAAGAAACACTTGCCTTCTGTTTTTCTGTGCCACAGCCCCTCTGGTGGCTAAGAGTGAGCCCTCTATAATCTACTTTTATTCAAACTTTTCATTGAGATTGCTGAAATGTTTTCTGCTACAGTCCTTCTCTGGTTAATGAATTCTGTGCATTTGTTTCCCATGTGTACATATTTCTTTCCTCTTGGCCACTTGTTAGATCAGTTGTGTTAATTCTTTATAAAATATCTGCTAAATTAGAAGTAACCTTGTACTTCAAAAATCAGTACTCAGTACTCAATGGAACATTTAAATAGTTTTATAAAAATATTCTTCACCTAAAAAAGAATCCTATGTGTCAGTCTCCTTTCCATTGCAGGTTCCAGCTCTGTTCAACAAATTAGTCTACCAGTAATCTGCTGCAGGCTTCCTCTCATTGACCTTGGAATAAGTACAGTCCATACTGAGAAAGCATTAGGCCATCCCTCCAATTACCTAATGGGAGGGAAAAGAAAAGGCTCATAATGGTCCTCACATATCTGTGTGTGGGGGAAAGGTTGAGGTGACCAAAAAACAACTGACCCTAGGTGTTCTCAACACATTGGTGACACTTTTGGAATCTAATCCTTTCTCCCACTGAGAGATTAGGGGTTTTTCTATCTATCTACTTGAGTCTGTCAGCTTTCTAGAGCATTGGAGGGACAGAACCCTCTATCCTAGCTTATTGATCAGACCCTGATATCCTGCCTTTGCAAAGATAGCTTTATTTCCCAGACCTGAGTCCTTGACTCCACATCTTTCTATCTTAGAAAAACCTCCCTAGATGAGAACCTTACTTTTCAAGATCTGCTGCTATTATATCTAATTTCATGCCATTTGCCCCTTCTCTCTGATTATGCCATGTATTTGATTTCAACATCTGAAATGATTCTAGATTCTGAGTCCAGTAAGTTGTATTAAGTGTTGGGTCCTAGATTTTGCTTCAGCTTAATATCAGTTAAGACTTGTTTATATTCTGCTTCAGATTAGTGTTACTCATTACTTTGGAGCTACTATTTTTGTCAAAGACTTGCCTGCATGCCACCTAATTTATTCCCTCTAGTCTGATTTTCGTTCCTACCAGCATGCTATGTGCCTGCTGAAGTATCCTGGAGTCCTACTGTAAAACTTAGACAGACACTATATTCTTAGCATCTTCATATAGCCTTTGGCTTTGTAGAAATGTGGCTGAGTTAGACAAAACTTAACATTCAGGAGATCTGGTTCAATAAAGATTAGTTCAGTGGCCTCTGAAGAACTGGAACAACTGAATGTTTGCAGAATTCCCGTTTGTTTCCACCAGTGTAAGCAAGATTTTCCTATTGCAATGACTGGAATGCAAATAGAAATAAATTCCTCACATAATTTTATATATAGCATCTTGTCCTGTTTGAAAGGATCACTTTAAAACTTAGTCATCACAGTAACCTGAAAATGTGAATCAATTTATATAATAAACTGTATTGGGTGGTATTTGATCTTGTCTAAGTACTTTGCAGTAATTTCTTTGAATACTTATTTCTCACAATGATCCTGTGATACAGTGCATTACTATCATATCATCTTCCCTCTGTTTTCTTTTGGGAGAAGTAAAAAACAGGCAGTCAAATGTTACCAAGTGAGTCAGTGGCAAAATGGGATTTGAAATCCCAGTGTCTGTGTCCCTGATCAGTTATTATTTCTACCCAGATAAGTCTACTGGTTCCCTATTTATTGTTTAGTCTGTCGTTTCTTCAACAAAATCCAATTAAATTGTTAATTGTTTCATGTACCTTCTCTCATACTAATTATTTCTTTTTTGTTCACATAACTTTATCCTGGGCATTAGATGAAGACTTGCCTAGGAGCCAAAGGATGTATAAATTATTTCTTTATACCTTTCTAACTCTTTCACCCTAGTAAAACTATATTTGAGAATGTAGGTGTGATGATCACAAGCTAAAAGATCAAGTCTTTCCTCTCCACAATTATGTGTGTGTGTGTATACCTATATATAATTTTGAAATATCAAGTGATTTTCATGATAGTGTGACTTGTCTGTAAAAAGACTTAAAAAAATGTTTGGATTAAAGTTCTGTCTCTGTGCTATACCAACTCTGTGACCTTGGGCTGTAATTTATTCTTTTCAGCCTATATTCCTTTTCCATAAAATGGAGGTAATATTTACCATATAAACTAATACAAATATAAACTAAAAAGGCATGTTGAAAGTACTCAGGTACCATATAGGCAGTTAACAAACATGAGTTTCCATCAGTCTCATCTTCTATTTGCTTGTATATACCCAGACTGTCAGTATAGGACTCATTAGTCATGATAGGTGGCCAGCAGATTTTGTTCAGTGGCAAAATATTTGCATAATCAGCAAGAACAAACTTTATTACAGAGTCATCTTTAATGAAATTGATTTCTCTGCAGCAAATATTTATAGTTATTGGACAAGTATGTCTCTTTTCATTTTTAAGTCTCAAATAAGAATTTTATTGACTTGGTCACTTGCAGATGATGAATGTCCCAAATGTGCACAAAACTACTTGTTATTAAGAAGAGATATTTCAAATATGTTTTTAGAGGGCGTTCTGAAACAAAAAAGTCATTTTATAATTTATCACTTAGGATCCAGTTCATTAAACAGAAACCAACCACTAGGTATTCAACAGAAGGAATTTAATCTAAGGAATTGAATGTACAGGTGTTGGAGGGCTAAAAGAGCCAAAATAATAATTGCAAGAAGCCTCTACCACCTCTATGTCTGAAACTATAAAAGAGAAGAGTTTGAGGTAATCAGGACCTAGGATCTAGGAGGAGGGGCTGGCTCTTTTGGTATTCACACTTAGGTTATCACCTAGCTGTTTCTGGTAACCTAAGATCTAGGAGGAGGGATTCTACGTAGTTGGAGCTCAGATCTCTGAGGGGGTAGGAATATCTGGCAGCTTCTGGTACTTTTGAGTAGGCACAATGAGGCTGGTTCTATGTATGCCAAAAAGAAATTTAACTGAAAGGAACTGCTGATGCTGGGGTGTGAAACAAAAAAGACAGTCCTTACCCCTACTTTCCAATCTCTCTCAAGTGTCCTTTGTTAGTTGAATCTAACAGGAAGCCAGTTGGCAAAGGAGTCTGGAAAATAAACTTTTCAGAGTTTTAGCCTGAGCACTGTAGAATACAAAAGGATATATTTGTAGCTGAGAGACTAAAGAGGTAAATAACTGGGACGCATAACTAAAAAAAATCAGTAACCACAAATTCCTTTGGGTTTCAGATAACATTCTGAAGTTTATCAAAATCCATCAGTTTACCATGATTAATTTGCATTCTTTATATGAATTGAGGCTTTTGATAATGACAAGAAATCAGTTGTTAGATAATTCTTACACTGACCCCCCCATGAAACCACCTCCATTTTCAGTGGTCATTTTGTCTTCCCCTTCCTTGAAGTATGCTCCATTATTACTCTGCACCTGAGTGAGCAGATTGGTTTTTCCTTGCAAGATATGTGTTTCATAAAGCCCAGTAAAAAGTAGAACAGGTGCATATGGGTGTCTTGAAACTCCCAGAGAGAATGTTTAACAAGCAAGCCTCTGTGTGAGCAGAAAAGTTCTCAGATTACTAGGATTCTCATTTATTTACTGAATCAGAATGGTGTTGAGGCATTTAAATGCTTCCTTTGAGAACTGTGTGATAGGACTTTATGCCATTTACCTGATGTCGACCCCATGGAATAATCCAGTGTTTTGTTGGCAGCTAGACTGGGTAGCAGTGATACTTTCAATGATTTTATTTTTTTCAAGATTTTATTTATTTGAGAGAGAAAGAGCACAAGCAGGGGTGACTTGGGCAGAAGGCAGATGCTTAACCGACTGAGCCACCCAGGTGCCCCTTTCAATTATTTTCTTATTTAAGGGATTGTGTATTTGGATTAAAATAAAAACTAAACCCGAAAAGGTTCAGTATTCTCTAGAATTTGTTTTGTTTTTCTAAGTTGGCAAAACAGAGATGGAGACCAAATAAAGAGCTTTAGAAAAAGGTACTTACCTGAGGTAGCTTAAAGTGATTGCCTGTTACCAGTTAGTTGACATTTTGGCAACTATGCATATATTTTGTGAAATTCATGGAGACTTAGACTTCCTGTTATTTCTTTAGGGGAAAGCCAAGCTTCTTTATCACTTTGTCTTGATGAAAAAGAAGATAATATAGGACCTGGGTAATTTTACATGTAATTAGATTTAGGAGTGTTTTGAATGGCCATATCCAAAGCACATTGGATAAAGGACCATATCCATGTTTGTGTGATGGGAGCAGATTTAGATATCTCACAGTGTTGTACCTTCTCTTCTAGTCTGTTAATATAAAAGTACTCAGAAGGAGGCATAAAAGATACGATGATCAATTCTCAGATATTAAAAATAAACCAGTATCTAAAATAATCTTGATAGTTTGAAATAATGAGTAAATCAAGGTAATTTTAGCAAGATAGGGACACCTGGATGGCTCAGTCAGTTAAATGTCCAACTCTTGATTTCAGCTCAGGTCTTGATCTCAGGTTTGTGAGTTCAAGCCCCATGTTGGGCATGGAGCCTACTTAAATTTTTTTTTTAATTTTTAAATTTAAGATAATTTTAGCAGGATAAATACAAAGGAAAAATATGACACATAGGAAATAAGACTTAACAGTGGAACTTTGGCAAACAAACTGTCTACAAGAATAAAATGATTTAATAATGGAATATATCTGCCAATAAAGTCAATTCTACTTAGGCTACATTGTGCTGGTGTCCAAATCAACAGAAAGAAGAGTCTCACAAGTCTTCGTATGTGAGGCAGCAGTAAGAGGTAATCTCTCTTTCTGGTGATCATCCATACTCTCATCCATTTATAACCAGTTTTCACTGTATTTCCCAAAAGTATCATTCTGAGGTGTCTTGAGAGCCATAGCTAAGTATCTGTGGTCAGAACTAGTGACTGCGGAACACATTTGTTGGTCTTGTTTTACTTTCATCAAACATTTTGTTCATGAACTTTAGGGGAAGCTACAGAATGTTTTAAAGCCTGTCAGAGAGGCACCTAGGTGGCTCAGTCAGTTGAGTGTCTGATTCCTGGTTTCAGCTCAGGTCATGATCTTGTGGGTTGTGAGAATGAGCCCTGCATCAGGCTCCCCACTCAGTCTGCTTGAAAGATTCTCTCCATCTGCACCTCCCCCTGATCTCTCTATCTCTCCAAAAATAAATTAATAAATCTTTAAAAAATATATAAATAAAGGGCTGCCAGATGGTGAGTTCCATACCCCCTCCCCCATTAGGACATCCTTAAGAGTTTTGTAAGATGTCTGATGCCCCCTATTTGAGAATGTATGCACTGTAATCATATCTGGGTTTCTTTTCCTTTATCGGCAACAGCAATAACTGTCATTTTTTGAGTGCTAACTATGTACCAAGTACATACAATAGCTCATCATAAAGATGATTAAAATAAGGCTTAGAGACATGAGCAATAGACTCAGGCTTACCTAATCAATCAGTGGTGGAGCCAGAACTTGAATTCAGACCATCTCAATCCATAGTAGCACCTCTGCCAGCACTTTGGAAAAAGCTATGTATTGGATATGGGAGGATTAGGTCCCAGGACTGGTCTGCCTTACCTAATATTGTAGTGAAACACTTTGCTTCTTGGGGGGGCCTCCACTTTCTCATCCATAAATTGGGTCACCTGGATGGAATGGTCAATAAGGTCTCTTGTAGGTCCAATTCTCTAAATCTGCAGTTTTGAGAATTTAGATGTCTTTTCTCTTTAACTCAGTGGAATTGAAGAATCAACTAGAACCTGTCTCTGAAAATAATTACTTCTAGGAGAAAACTTCAGTGCTAATCTCCCCAGTTTTTATGGCAAGAGCTAATAAGAACAGATGGAATCAATTCCCTGATACGATTTTAAGAAAAAATATCAAACATTACATGCATAAATTAGAGTTATTTCTCCTTTGGTTAGATCTCAAAATTATTCTATGAGGTTTGGTGTTGTAATCTTACAGATGTGTCAAACGGGATTGTGTTCCGTTTTTCAGAATTTTGGCTAAAGCTCAAAAACTGAAGAAACATAGGTTATAAGTGCCTGCACATTCTTTAGAGAGCTGCTAACTGAAAAAAAATGTAAGAAAACTAATATTTGGTGTGAAAAGTCAGTGACTGGGAGGGGGCACAACGGGAACTTTTGTGGGGCTGCTTGTGTTTTGGATGCTGGTTATATGTGTATGTTAACTTAAAATTCAATGAACTGCACATTTGTGAGTTGAGCACTTTTCTATGTTTATGTTGTATGTCAATAAAACTTTTACCAAAAAAAACGTATCCGAAAGGTTCAGCTACTAACAACTTCAATCAATCAGCTCCAGGATATATAAGAGAAGATTAAATTTTTTAAAAATGTTGCTGAATAAAATCATTAAGGTAGAGACTTGTAAATTGAATAAGAAGTGCCTAAAATTTTGATGACCCTTTCTTCCAATATATTTGAGTCTTTCATCCTGTGTATCCTGTATATATTTTTATACTATCAATCAAGAGACTAAAAATTGAACCAAGATAGTCTAGAGTTTTTGCCAGGGAAACCCAATTGAAAAGTGAAATGGCAAAACTAATTTGCACTAGTGTATTCTAGACTCTGAATGTCCACTCCCTAGAGAATCTGCTTTCTAAAATAAGACCATGGGGAAAAGCAATGCAGAAAAACAGAAAGAAATTCTTAAATGATGGAATATGAGGCACTGGGAAGGAAGATATTTAGGGCTCTTTTTTTTTTTTTTTTCCAGATGAAGACTTACTCTACTTTGTTATAGATTAAGCTTTTCTTTGCTTAATAGAGTTTTAATATAGACTGGAAGCTCCAATTCCTGTAAATATTTACATATAAACTGATATACTTGAGCGTAAATAGTTGAGTAAATAAAAATAAGGAGTTATGATAATTGTCAAAGCTGTATTAAATAGAAGGTATAAGAACTTACTCATTGAAAAAATTTCCTGTTGGGGATTTACAGTGTCCCAGCCACAAGGGACAGTGCCATGAGCAAAATGAGAGACACATTTCCTTCGCCCATGGAATCTTAGATTTGGCAAGGAAGATGGCCATTTAAAAATTTTCCCCCCAAGAATTATTTTATTATAGGCCTGATGCTGTAAACCAAAGTGCAAGTACTTGATTTCTTTGCATAAATGGAGTTGAAAAAGCTTTGGATATTATAACCTTAGAATCATATTTTAAAAATAAACTGCAAAGAAAAAAAGCCACGCAATTAAGCTTTACTATTAAATTCAGTGTTCTTTGTTTTTTGTATGTGAAAGAGATATTAATAATATAACATATCTATTACTGTATATCTGATGCTAAGAAGAAAATTCTTCTCTTTAAAAATGCATTTCTGTTTATATTATTGAGAAAGTTTTGTTGCCAAAGTTACAAGATATTTATTTGGATTATTTGTCCTTAATTGAAAGAGGGGTTGCAATTTGGTAAGAATCAATAAGTTTTGCCAATTAATTGACTTAGTTTTTAAATGGTTCATTGTTAGTTTTGAATAATGAACTCTTATCTTGGCTTCAGTTTTATTTTTTGTTTAAATGTAATATGTGGCTGAAAATGCTTTAACACAAATGGAGAAGTTTAACATTATTCTGCTTTAAACATCAAAAAAACCCTAAATCCTAAAATAAATACTTTTTAATCACCGATTTTCCAGATATGCAGGAAATCATTTCATAGAATATTTATCTAAAACAATTACAGATGTCTCAGAAATAATAGGATTAGGGGGTGCCTGGCTGGCTCAGTCAGTAAAGCATGTGACTCTTGATCTCCAGGTTATGAGTTCTAGCCCCATGCTGGGGGTAGAGATTACTTAAAAAAAAAAAAAGAAAAGAAATAGAGTTCTAGAATTAAGAATGGATGGAGATGGGCCCAGATAATCAAATTGCAAATCCAAAATTATGTGGTCTCCTGATGACTTATTCTGGGTTTACTCAATGACAGTGTAAGTTTGTTGATCAAAATTTAAGTTCATTGGGTATCTATTTTTGCTTTACTTTTTTTGCCTAAGTGTCACCGTTCTTGCTCTTGAAAGTGTATAAATTTCAAGCAGTAAAATATTATCCGATGAGTATAAACAAATTTATGAGGAGATATTTAATCAGCCATTCCTTCCCATTTTTTTCTTACTGTCTCAAGTCCTTTTCTGAGGAGCATTTGATACCTCTGAACTTGAAAATATGATACATATGTTTAAATTTATCTCAGGAAAAACTTGTCTCATGTTAAAGAATACGTAATGTTTTCTTATTCTCACTTAGTAATCCTTTTGATTTTTTTTTTAAGATTTTATTTATTTATTTGACAGAGAGACAGCCAGCGAGAGAGGGAACACAAGCAGGGGGAGTGGGAGAGGAAGAAGCAGGCTCATAGCGGAGGAGCCTGATGTGGGGCTCGATCCCATAACGCTGGGATCACGCCCTGAGCCGAAGGCAGACGCTTAACCACTGTGCCACCCAGGCGCCCCTCCTTTTGATTTTTTTTTTTTTATGGATCATCCTGACCCAATTCTTTTTGGAAAAATTGTATTCATTTTTGTTACTTGAGGTCATGAGACTTCATTGCAAAATAAGAAAGTAAACAAACAAAAGTATTTCCTTATCTTCAGCTGGCTTCTAGATTCTTCTCCTGACATTACCCTATATAATCAGATGTGTGCTTCTGGAGCTTCTATAACCAGTCTGTGACTGTAGGTGAATGGCAATCAATGATTTTTGATGATCTATCAGTGATAGTGCAGTGCCTTCAGTCACAAGTCATCCCCTTTACCTCACTGTCTCATTTTCTTATTCAAGTATTCCCTGGAACTCCCCAAGACTTCTGTGAAAGCTCTGGAACTATAGATTTAGGAGTATGTCTTTAGCTTCTCTCATCTTTCCTCATCTACTTTCTTTCCTCTATTTGGGGGTTGTCTCTGAAGTCAAGGTAGCACCTCATCACTGCCATTGTTTTCAGTGCCTTCCACAAGAACCCTAATATCTGGATCAGGAGCAAGAGGGTTGTGAAACCCAGGATTCACAACAAGGAATCCTCAAGGTGCCAGAGAGATTTCATGTTCCTGAGAGTCCTGTGGGAACTGAGATGAGAATGATTATTATACCTTCTTTGTCACAAGGCACCAAAGCAGTATTTCTTATGGCATCACTGCCACTCAGAATCCCTCATAAAAACTAGTTAAATCACTTCCTGCATCCCCATCTCACATCTCTAAGACCTGGCATGTCACTAAACTCTTTGGATTAGAAATTAGACAAAATATCATCTGCCTTTCACCATCTCAGTTCCTATACACCCAGTAGGATGAGCATCCTGCCCCACAACAAGCTCTATAACTTAAGCCAAAGTGTGCCATAAAAATAAAATTAATTTTTGATAGTCCTACCTTCTGTTAATGAGACACGTTAACAAGGGGTTTCTCTTGTACTTTTCTCTCATGCTCCATTCATGTTTAAAACCACTTCATACTTTGCTTTTTTCCCCCAAAGCCAATTTTATCAGTTTAGAACCAAAATATATCAGTATATGACCTTTATTTAAAACTTCATAGATACAATATAGCCAAAACAATCATGAAACAACTGGAAATCTGGTAAGTTCAGAGACTAACAAGGTTTACCATTTCTTAGAAGGCTTACCGAATACATGGTCTACCTCAGCACCATGGGAGTAGGTGAGTTGTTGGTTCTCACAAGTCAGTTCTCACGAAAGGTCACAGAGGTTAAATCTAAAGTCTTTACTAAAACATTTTCTCTGTTCTTATGCAAGTTCAACTCCCTCTAAATTCATGCCCTCACTCCCATCACCCTAGCAGTCCACATTTTTGTCATGATTGTATCCCCACTGCCTATCAAGGCAAAAGGAGTAAAACTGTAAATATGACCTTCCTCCACAAAACAGAGGAGGTTCAGACATCCTCTTGAAGGTAGAGTATCAGTGTGCCTGGATGGCGCAGT
The DNA here is from genome assembly GCF_024610735.1 of Ursus americanus. NCBI lineage: Eukaryota > Metazoa > Chordata > Mammalia > Carnivora > Ursidae > Ursus > Ursus americanus. Next base: position 104,372,194 of record NC_142164.1, read on the forward strand.
TGGTTAAGCATCCCGACTCTTGGTCTCAGCTCAGGTCTTGATCTTATGGTCACGAGATCTAGCCCCACACCAGGCTCTGTGCTCAGCATGGAGTGTGCTTGAAATTCTCTCCTGCTGGCCCTCCCCCTTTTCATGCTCTCTCTCTCTCTCTCTAAAATAAATAAATCTTTTTTAAAAAAACACATAGTTTCAATAGATTAGACGAGATTTCACATTTTGAAGAAATTTGATGAAGGTTAAAAATTCCAGCTAAGTTTTACAATCTTAATCACAAAAGAAGATAACAGAGCATTCCAAGAAAAAAAGGGATGTAGCCTATTGTTATGACTGCAGGATGTTTCTGATTTATAATACTGTACGCTGGGAACCAAATGGTTGAAAGAAAGAAACCTAGGTGGGTTTGAGAAAACTGATCACAGGTGAATGACCAGGAAGGCATGTATTATCCTCTATAATAAATAATATCCTCTATAAACCTCCCTGTCGATTAGGATACCTAGGTAGAAACGCAGGAATACAGGAAGAACCATGTTATATCAACTGTTTTCAAAACAGTTTTAGAGCAGTGTTTCTCAAAGTAAAGTCCTGGACTGAGCAACATCACTATCACCTGGGAATTTGTTAGATTCGCAAATTGTGATACTCTTTCCCAGACCTAGTGAATCAGAAACTCCAGGGGTGGGGCCCAGCAATCCATATTTAATCTATGATAATCACCCTCCTTGTAATTTTGGTGCATGCTTAAGTTTGAGAAGCATTGGTTTAGAGGCAATTTAGAAACAAATTTACTCATACAAACATTGACTAAATGTCTAGGTTCAAGAATCCACAGGAGTAAGAGGCATGTAACAAAACCATGCCCTTCAGGATCATAGAGCTTGGTTAAGGAACAAATCATAACTTACAGACATCTAAAAGATATCAGGGTTGTGAGATAGAGCCCCATATTGGGCATGGAGCCTGCTTAAGATTCTCTCTCTCCCTCTCCCTCAGGTTCTCCCCACCCCCCGCAAATAAATAAAATAAAATAAAATAATCCAAAGTGTCAATAAACACGACATAGAGCACTTAGGTTTAGATTAACTGCCAATTTAATGGAATATTCCTAATGTAGTTCCAGTGAAAGGAAATGATTCACTTCTGGTGGGATTAAGGAAGATTGCTAGGAGAAAGTGATTGTTAGGACTGTTAAGAGGGTTTTGAATGAAAGTTGGAAAGTGAGAGGGAGCAATCAAGACTTGGAGAAAGTTGGGGTGCCTGGGCAGCTCAGATGATTAAGCATCTGCCTTTGGCTCAGGTCGTGATCTCCAGGTCCTGTGATGGAGCCCATGTCAGGCTCCTAGCTCAGCGGGGAGTCTGCTTTTCCCTTTCCCTCTTCCTCTCCCCCTGCTTGTGCTCTCTCTCTCTAATGAATAAATAAAACCTTAAAAAAAAGACTTAGAGAAAAAGGAAACGCTTTTCCAATGACTAGAGTTTGATTAATTGGAACAGAACGTTCATGTTCATTAAACATATATGGAAGGAGGTTTGGCCTTGCCCTTAGAATTTGGCCTTGGGGGGCACCTGGGTGGCTCAGTCGTTAAGCGTCTGCCTTCGGCTCAGGTCATGATCCCAGAGTCCTGGGATCGAGCCCCACATCGGGCTCCCTGCTCCGCAGGAAGCCTGCTTCTCCTTCTCCCATTCCCCCTGCTTGTGTTCCCTCTCTCACTGTGTCTCTCTCTGTCAAATAAATAAAATCTTCAAAGAAAAGAATTTGGCCTTGGAATTTATTGATATTTTTCTAGCATTGTGATACTTTGAAATTTTTCTTTTTTTAAAGATTTTATTTATTTATTTGAAGAGAGAGATGGAGAGAGCACGATCAGGAGGAGGGGCAGAGGCAGAAGGAAAGGGACAGACTCCCCGTCAAGTGGGGAACCCCACACAGGGCTCAATCCCAGGACCTTGAGATCATGACCTGAGCTAAAGTCAGATGCTTAACTGACTGAGCCACTCAGGCACCCCTGAATAATTTTCCTTAAGTACTTTATCCAATATTTGTATTTGTTTTAGGTAGGAGAATGGTCTCAATAACCTGTCCTCCCATTACTGGAAATGAATGTTGAATAATTTAATATTCAGTATATTTTTTATTAAGTAATAATTAAATTATTAATTTAATAACTTAATATTCACACATCTTTTTTTAGATGTCAGCTATATCCAAGTCAGTGTACTAGATTTCAGAGTACAAAGTTGAATTAGATGTGGTCCCTGCTCACAACCTTACTGTTTGCTAGAAAATGTTTACTATTGTAGAGTATGAGCTGTTACATTGGTGAGTATGTAGGGATTACTCATTTCATACCATTTGAGATCTTTTGATTGGGCATTCCTCATATTAGTTGTCCACTGCAAAATGAAACATTTGAGGCAACTATTTAGATTACAAAGCCATAAGAACATGTAGGGAAAGGAATTGAAATGATCTTTAAAATCATAACATCTGTACCACACAATCCAGCAATTACACTCCTTGGTATTTACCCAAAAAAGTTGAAAAACTTATGTATACACACACACACACACACACACACACACACCCCTTACACACAGACATTTATACTACCTTTACTCATAATCGTTAAAACTTGGAAACAACCAAGATGTTCTTCAGTAGGTGAATGAATAAACTGCAGTACATCCAAGACAATGGAAAATTATTCAGCACTAAAAAGAAAAGAGCTATCAAGCTCTGAAAAGACATGGAGGAACCTTAAGTGCATATTACAAAGTGAAAGAAGGCAATCTAAAAAGGCTGCATACTGTATGATTCCAACTATGTAACATTCTGGAAAAAGCAAAACTATGGAGACACTAAAGAGAACAGTGGCCTGTTACGGGTTTGGGGTAGGGAGTTGAATAGGCAAAGCACAGAGGACTCTTCGGGTTGTGAAACTAACCTGCATGATACTGTAATGATGACTACCTGTTATACATGCACATATATTATACATGTGTCCAAACCCTTAGAATGTAGTACACCAAGTGTGAACCTTAATGTAAACTGTGGACTTTGGTTGATTGTGATGTGTCATTATAGGTTCATTGATGGTAACAAATGTGCCGCTGTCATGGGGGGTGTTGATAATGTGGGAGGCTATACATCTGTAAGGCAAGGGGTATATGGGAACTCTCTTATCTTCCTCTGAATTCTGCTGTGACCTAAAATGCTTTAAAAAAAATAAAGTACTCGGGTGCCTGAATGGCTCAGTCAGTTAAGCGTCCAACTCTTGATTTAGGCTCGGGTTGTGATCTCAGGGTTGTGAGACTGAGCCTTGCATCAGGCTCTGTGCTGGGCATGGAGCCTGCTTAAGATTCTCTCTCTCCCTCTTCCCCTCCCCACCTCTCCTTCTCTAAAGATAATAATAATAGTAATAATAATAAAGTACTTAAATACAAAAAAATAAATCTTAATGTTGTAACATCTGACATGGTCTAGCCCTGCTACATCTTTGGTCTCTTCTCATACTGCTCACCCCTAGCTTTTTGCTCTCCAGCCCCTAGACTGCTTTCATCCCTCCAGAACATATTGGTTTCTTTTGCAGGAGGGCCTTTTTGCTTGCTGTCCCTTCAGCCTTGAGTGCTTTTCCCATCTCTCCCCATTTTGTTTAGTAACTCCTGTTCATTCATCAGCTCCTAGAGCTTGAAGCCTCTTTGATATCCTAATCAGCTGAGGTTTCTTTGTTGTAGCCTTTGAAGAATCTTACCTCTCCTTTAGCACACTTATCTCTGTCATAGTAAATTAACCAGTAATTACTTGATTAACGTCAACTTCCTACGTTAGACTGTAAACTTCTTGAAAATAGGAATTGTGTTCATTAACACTGAACATTTTACACAGTGCCTGGTACATAGGAGGATATTAATAAGTGAAATTTTAAGTGGAAAAAAACCCCGTATCATTTGTTCACTTAACATTTTCAGTGAGGTTTGGCTAATGAATGTGTTACTGTAGGCCAGTGATTCTCAACCATGGTTGTACATTGGAATAACCTGAAGAACTTTAATTACCGTTACTACCTGGATCTCACCCTCAGAGACTCTGATTTGAAAAGTGTAGGGCAATTCTAAGGTGCAACCAAGGTTGAGAACCACTGATCAGCTTCCAATATGAAGTAGCAAATCATAAGCCTGAGATGTCTTAAGATTTAGGAAACATGAGTAGAAGAGTCTTTGAATGTATTTCAAAGATGAGAAAAATAATTTATTAATGAAAATAATGATTAATATTTATAATATTTCATTGTGGAATCACAGCCAAAAGGAAAAGCATTTCACTGATTTAATTTGATAATTAAGAACTAAACATGAGCACATTTTCATATTTTTCCTAATTTGATGTGTCTTAAGATTAATCAAAATGTAACTTGACCCAGAAAAAATTTTAACACAGTCATAATTCATATTGCAGTAAAAAGTATCCTAGGTTATTCAGTTTATGTGAAAGTACTGAAAGCTCTCCGGAACTGTAATTATCTGGATTTCTATACAAGTAAAAGAAATTCTTATATGCAATGAAAGTTTTCTGATAAATTTTACTGCAAAAGAAACATTTTTATGTTTGTATTTGATTTTTATTTTTTCCATAGTTCCTCACTGCAAACACAAATATTTAATCACTAAATTAGTTTATAAATCGAATTCAGCTTACCTGAATGAATAAAAATGTTTGTAGTTTTCTCTTTTAAAAAAGTAATGCCTTAAAACATTATAATACTGGTTCAGTGATAAATCAGCCAAAAATAGTTCTACATGTGATTGGAAACTTGAAATATGACAAAGAGGCATTGTAAATCAGTGGGACAAGGACGGCCTATTCATTAAATGGTGAGGGGACTCCGTTATCTATATGAGAAAAAACATAAAGTAGACACCTACTTCATCCATGTACAGAAATCAGTGCCAGATTGATTAAGATCTTCAATGTGAAAGAAAATACTTCAAATTTCTTTTTTTAAATAATATTTTTTATTACATTATGTTAGTCACCATACAGTACATCCCTGGTTTTTGATGTAAAGTTCGATGATTCATTAGTTGCGTATAACACCCAGTGCACCATGCAATACGTGCCCTCCTTACTACCCATCACTGGTCTATCCCATTCCCCCACCCCCCTCCCCCCAAATTTCTTTTAAGAAATAGAAGAGAAATGTTTATGACGTTTGGGGAGGGGAGGACTAGTTAAGATTTAAAAAGCAGAAACCACAGAGGAAAATATTGATAAAGTCTACATAAAATTTGAGAACTACTCTTTATTAAAAGATAAAGAGACTCAAAAGACAGGCTATAGTGGGAAATGATTCCTAACACTGATTACTAAAACAAAACCCTGTAGGATTCAGAGTATATAAACAACATTAGAAACCAATAAGAAAAGGAACCCCCCTCCAAAAAGATGTGCAAATGACATGATTTATATTGTCACGAAAGAGGTAATAGAAATGCCCAGTGTATGAAAATGTTAAGGTAAAACTCTACACTAACTTGAATGACTAAAATTAAAATAATAACAATACTAAGCAAAGATGTGAGACAAAAGGAAATTGTTTAGGTTTGGTTACTTTGGAAAATATTTTGGTATTAAGGGTAAAATTTGAAAATATGTATACCCAATGACTCCCTGGCTCCACTCCTAGATATATTCCCTGTAAACTCTTTTACATATTTAAGAGATATGCAAAAATGTAATCTTAAGATTGCTCTTTGTAATGACAAAAAGACTGTAAACAATGCAAATATCTATCAAAAACAGAATAATTTGTGATATACTTACACAGTGGATATTGATCAACAGTGAAAAAGAAAATGGAGTAAAAGTACAGGTATCTGTGTAGATACATCTTAGTAATATAGCAGAATGAAAAAGTTCACAGTAGAATAAATTAGTATGATTATAGTAATTTAAATTTTAAAACAGGAAACAAAATATTGCTTAAGTTATTTTTGGTTTAATGTTTATGTTTAGTTTATAACTATGTTATGCTGTAAAACTGTAAATACAAGCAAGGACATGTTTAATATAAAATTCAGGATATTGACTATCTTTGACAGAGATGGGGGGATTGCGATTGGTGAGAAACTATGATAGAATTCAAAGTAATGTCCCTTTATTAATCAAGGCGGTGTGGGTATATGGGCATTCATTTTGTCAATTTTTTTGGTTTATTCTTATCCCCTGAACTGTACATTTATTATCGTAGTATTTGGTATGCCTGATCTATTTCACATTACAAATATGCTGTTAAAATTAGAGCAAGAAGGAATGGAAGTGAGATGAACCTGGAGGCAGTCAGTTGGGCTCCAGGCAGCTACAAGGGGAGAAGTGATGACAGACTGTGTCACTTAATGGGGAACTCTGAAGGTCATGGGGAGGAGGAAAAAGGATCTTAAGTAGTTACTTAGAGATTTATAGTGAAAAAAAGTTATTTCAAAGAAAATGTAAAATGTGCAAGTAGTATTTGTGGTCTTACATCTCTCTCTCTCTTTTTTGGAATGTTTTTAAAAAAAGCTATATCGAGGGGCCCCTGGGTGGCTCAGTTGGTTAAGCATCTTACTCTTGGTTTTGGCTCAGGTCATGATGTCAAGGTTGTGAGTTTGAGAGTCTGCTTGAGATTCTCTCTCTCTCTCTCTCTCTCTCTCCCCCCCTTGGCCCCTCCCCCTGCTCATGCACTCACTCTCTAAATAAATAAATAAAATAAATAAATAAAATCTTTTAAAAAATAGCTGTATGGAGGTGTAATTGATAAAATTTGTATTCATTGAACAGCTCCCCATTTCCCCTCCCCCACCCCTGGCAACCACCATTCTACTTTATATTTCTGTGACTTGACTACTTCAGATCCCTCATGAAAGTGGAATCATGAGTATTTGCCCTTTTGTGACTGGCTTATTTCACTTAGCATGGTGTCCTCCAGGTTAGTCCATATTGGTGAATATGGCAAGGTTTCCTTCTTCTCTAAGGCTGAATAATATTCTGTTGTATGCATGTACTATGTTTCTTTATACATTCTCTGATAGACATTCAGGTTGTTTCCATATCTTGGCTATTGCGAAAAACATGGCAATGAACAAAGGGATGCAGATGCCTCTTCCAGATTCTGCTTTTTATTATTTGGATAAATACCCGGAACTGGAATTGCTGGATCATATAGTAGCTCTTTTTTTTAAGTTTTTGGGCAACTTTCATACTATTTGTGATGACTACACCATCTATATCAAACTCAAAAGCTTTTGCACAGCAAAGGAAGTAATCAACAGAATGAAACAGACTATGGAATGGAAGAAGATACTTGAAAAACTACAATGAAGGGTCAATATCCAAAGTATGTAAGGGACTCCCACACTTCAGTAGCAAATCATCATCATCTGCTTACAAAATGAGCAAAAGACTTGAATAGATATTTCTCCAAAAAAGACATAGAAATGGCCAACAGGTTTATGAAAAGGTGCTCAATATCACTAATCATCAGGGAAATGCAAGTTGAAATCACAGTAATATATATATATATATATATATATATAAAGTCATGATAAATATATATATATAAATATAAATAAATAAATAAATATATATATATATATATATATATATATATATATATATATATATGATGAATGTTGGTGAGGATATGGGGAAATTGGAACCTTTATGTATTGTTATATATTGTTAGTGGGAATTTAATAAACTTTTTTTTAGTGTCAATAAACTAGTGAGTAAACATTTTCAGTATGGTTAGAGAAATTTCCTCACTGGACAGACACAGAGATGTACAACATAGGAAAATAAGGTGTATAGTGTTAGTCACTTGCCTGGAATTGCCAACTTGAAAATGTAATATCCATAGCCCTTTTTTCTTGGTAAATTATAGACACATACATTTATTCCAGCTATAAAGTCTCCTCTTTCATTTATGATTTTATACATTTGAGTCCTTTTTTTTTCTTAGTCTAGTGAAAGATTTGTCAGTTTTGTTTATCTTCTTGAAAAAAGAACAGCTCTTAGTTCTGTTAATCTTTTTTGCTGTGTTTCTGCTATTTTATTTGTTTCTGCTCTACTATTTGTAGAGAAAGAGAGGATTTAAGTCATGATAACTCTTGGAAAAGTTGGAGCCTTTTTCTGCCATGCTGTTACCTTATCTGGTGTCAGGCACATGCCTTGGCTACAAAAGATTCAGTCTTGATTTCTGGAGAACATTTCTGAAGATTGGCCCAGGAGATGGTAGTATATAGCCTAATGGTTAGGAGGCAGGCAGATCTGGGTTCAGTTCTTCCACTTATTAGCCACGTAACCTTAACACAAATTCCACATCCATAAAACAGTGATCATAATAATACATGTCACAAGCTTTTTATCCTCAGCGGTCATCAGCTATTTTCTTTCCAGATTAGAGCCCAGTATCACAAGTCCATCTGATTTTCTTAAATAAAAAGGCTATGTATGTAAACTTTTAAATTGATGTATAACATACATAGAGAATGAAACACAAGTCTTCAACTCAATAATTTTTACATAGTGAACACACCTGTGTAACCACATCACTCAGAATAAGAGACAGACCATGAATAGCCCTCTGGATGTCACCTTTTTTTGCCCCCTTTTGATCACCACCACCACCACCACCACCACCACCACCACCACCACCACCACTACCACTTACTGACCAAAGATAACAACTATCCTGACTTCTAATATCAAAGGGTAGTTTTGCCTTATTGGATTTTATATAAAAGGAATAATAGAATATATATTATTTTGAGTCTGGCTTTTCCACACAGTATTATGTTCTGAGATTCATACATATTGCTATATATGGCAGTATACCATTAATTTGCATTATTGTTTTCTACTCCATTGTTTGATCCTATCATAATTATTTATGCAGTCTACTGTGGCAGGACATTTAAGTTTCCAGTTTTTGGTTGTTAAAAATGAACCTGCCATTAACACTCTTGTACACGGATTTTTTTTTTTTGGCATATATTTCATTTGGAGGTATAGTGATGTATGCCTATGATCCACTTGCTTAGACAATGACAATAAGTTTTAGAGAGTAGTTGAGTGCATTTACACATACTCTTAGCAGAAGTTAATGGAAGTCTTACTTGCTGTATATCCTCCTATTACTTTATATTGTAATTCTTTTTTTAATTTGTCATTCTATTGCTTATATAGTGATATTTTAGTGTGGTTTTAATTTGCATTTCTTTGATGACTAATGACCTGAAATACCTTTCCGTGTACTTACTGGCTATTTAGATAGCCCTTTTTGTGTCTGTTTAAATATTTGCCCATTTTGCTATTGGACGGTATGTCTTTTTCTTGTTGATTTGTTGACCTATAAAATTGGCAAGACTTATAGTGGAATGCTGAGGGCCAATCATAAAATTTAGCAAGACAGGAAAAGAGAGGAAGAAGAAAAATGATTACTGAAGGAATTTTGGGGTGTCATCTTTGGAAGGTTGGTAACCTGCTAGTCTGAAATGGAATTATGTCTGGAATCAAAATACACAGTCATTTTCTAGACTCAGCTGTTGCTCTAACATTACATAGAATTATGGTACATTATCTAAATCTTCTTTGGTAAATGAAAGAAATTCATTTCTAGTCAATCTGCATTTTCTGTTGCTCTGTTGAGTAGATATTTACTGTCTGTATGTCTTCTAAATAATAGAGAAATGGATGAGGATGGGGAGGAGAGAAGGGTTCACATTCAGCACTCTCTTCTGCACATGACTAGAAATTGGAGAAATCACAGTAACCACCAACATGGCCGGTTTGTGGCCCTTACTCAATTTGCCTTTTAAAGTACAGTTCTTCTGTATAGTTGAAACATTCCTGTGTGGAATTGATTAGGAGAATGTAAGGAAATATTTTCCCCTTCCATATAAATATTAGTTTGTTGATATTATAAAGATGAATGTTAATTTTCATTTATTTCTTTTAGAATAACATCTGCTCTTACAACAGGAGGTACTCTTTATTTATTTTTTTTTTAAAGATTTTATTTATTTATTTGACAGAGATAGACAGCCAGCGAGAGAGGGAACACAAGCAGGGGGAGTGGGAGAGGAAGAAGCAGGCTCATAGCGGAGGAGCCTGATGTGGGGCTCGACCCCGGAACGCCGGGATCACGCCCTGAGCCGAAGGCAGACGCTTTAACCGCTGTGCCACCCAGGCGCCCCAGGAGGTACTCTTTAGACAATAATGTCAGCCTTTCCATTTTATAAAGACAAATCTTTTCTTTTCCCTTAACTGAATATCCTACCTGGTCCTTGTGAAACTTGTTTGATTATGCCACATCTTACAGAGACTTTACAGAATTCCAGAAAGCATTTCATAGTCAGAAGATTTGCTTTTCACCATACCTGAAATTTAACATGGTAACCATCTCTCACCTCTCTCTCATCAACATGCTATTCACTCATTTCTTTTTGCAAAGCCCTTCTGCTCATTCTGACCAGAGATATGGATAACCTTTCTACCTGGGACATATAGCAAGCAGCCTCCCTTACTGCAAAGAAACAGAGAAAAGGAAAGAAAGGGAAGGAGAAAGAAAATGGAAATTGAAATATGTAGGAAAATGACATCCTTTACTTTAAATATGGCCTATTGAAAATCTTCTGTATGTATGTTTTATTTTCCAAGGCTAATAATATTTCCTTTTGAAGAAGAACATTATAGGTTAAATATGACAAAGGAGATCTTATATTAATGTTAAATCTATTTTAACATCTAAATCTAACATTAACAAATCTAAGTCTTTGGCGTACGAAAGTATTTTACCAAAATAGTCTGTGGAATGTCACTGTCTGCCTGAGAAGAGGAAGCATACTAGTAATCAAGTTACTGTCAGCTCCAAACCTGCCCTTCCATGCTCTGTTCTGTTTCCCAGGGCTAGGATTCTGCAAAACACATTGCTGCTTTGCCAGTTGCTCCTTGTTGGTCTCTGCCCATATGGGTATGAGAGAGGGAGGAGGACGAGACAGGAGAAAAAAGGCATGAACACAGAGGAAACTGTCTGCGTCAGCGCAATAACCCAGGTAGCAACAAGCAGCTCCTTCCTATAGGAAAAACCCTAAGCAGTTCGCAATTCTTCCAGCATTTGCATAGAACCAGCCTCATCATACTACCGTTGGAGACACCAATGCCAACTGAGCTATACCAATCCTCTGCTCTCTGTGAGGCCCCTCAACTAAGCATCTGTTACACAATTCTAACATCTTCTCTTTGTTCCTCCACCCCTACAGCTGCTAACAATTTCCTGAAATTTCTGCTGTTCTGATGTCTTAGAATTTTCTTTCTGTCCTTTTAGGAAATTAACAATTTTATACCTACTTAATAGTTCTTTATATTAAAGTATACTTGCTACCAAAACCCAAGTTTGGCTGCCCATTGCTCGAAAAGCCAATACTCAAGAGATGAGTTTTGATCAGAAAGAAACATTAGCTTTATTCAGGAGGCCAGCCACCTTGGAAGAAGGCAGACTCTTGTTCACAGGTCAGCTCTGAGGTTTCCGCCCAGCCCAGGGATGTTTAAAGGGTTTAAGGCAGTTAATCAGTAAAAGGAACATCATGATCCATAACATTTCTAGATTACCTGTAGACTTGATGGTGCCAACTACAGAGGTTATCGCAGTGCTCGGGGCTTGTGCAAGGGGTTCTGCTTCCTTAGTGCCTAGGGGTTGTGCAAGAAGGTCTGGTTTCTGTTTCATAAGTGTAGGAGTGTTCTGATCTTTCTAGGAAAGAATGCATGATCTATAGATACACAAACAGAAGTTAGTTAATCACATGGACTGAGGGCCTTTGCTAAAGTTTAAGGACTGCTAGGTTGGCCAGAGGGGCCAGGGTGGCTTCACATTTTTATTTTCTCTGTTCAGATAGCAGTTGTGCTCTCTCTTTCCTGACTGGGCACACATAGACACATGTGTACAATATGCGTATGTGATATGTATGATATATATAGTATACATGTAATATATGATGTACATATGTCATGTAAAATGATATAAATTATCTTCTGTTTTATAAACTATCAAAAATAAGGGAAAAAAATACCATGAAACACATGAATATATATCCATACACCCTCCTGAATGAGACCTAGTTAAGTCTATTTGCTCACATAGAAAGGTCTGTAGGACAGAATTTAAAATGGTGTGAGTGATTTCATATTCAAACAAAGTAGATTGATCACAAAGGACTTAATTTAATATGTGATGATAATGCTAATGCTAATGATAATTGTAGTAGATATCTGCTAATACATTTTCCTCCAAGATTTCCTTGGAGCTATGCAGTTGTTTTGGAAGGATTTTATTTCCTTTAGAATTCTACAAGAAAGCTAACAAATTCCTCAGAAGTTCCACTGAGTGGAGTGGACATGTTGACTATTAATCACGATGATTTTTGACATAACCTTAGAGAAGAGAAAAGAATGTTTGAAGGGTGGGAAAATGCTTCCATCTATTTAGGAAGATAGATAGGTTTGGCTTGAGCTGTCATTTATGTGAATATGTGCTATAAAGGGCCTGGTTTTGATGCTAGTGGAAAGCACCTGACAAGAGTAATTACCCATCACCAGTCTTGGACATTGCACGTGGTAGTTTACTGCTAGTGGGTGTAGCTGGTATAGGGGAAACAGTGTCTCCATGATGCTAGGGGACCAGGTCCGAAGACCCAGAGGAGGTCCTGCAGGACCAGCCAAGAGGGTCTTTGTCTTTGCACAGCATGAAAATCAAATGGGATCCAGCAAAAAGTAAGGGCAGAATTTATTGAAGCTATAGAGAGAACAGAAAAAGATGGAGTGTCTGGGAGACTCAGAAAGGAAGGGAGTGTGAGTGTTATCTTTGTTCAGGGTCTGGGGGTTGTTATTGACGTTCCAGGTCTGGTGTATGTGTCCTCTCAGGCACCCAGGAACCAGTCAGAACAAAGACAAGGGCCTAGGTATTATTCCTTGGAGCCAGAGGATCTTGGTGTATGGGTATCAAGCTCCTGTGTTCTGGAATGCACATATGACGGCTTCATCCGGTCATTCTCACCTGATCCTTCTCTAGATGTTTTCTATTCTAGAGAAATCATTAACTCCTTGTCCCTTACAAGGAGGACATAGGCTATTTGCATTACAAGGCGTGTATAAAGTGGGGTGAGGGTGCAGCTCCTAGCAAGAATAGAAGCAGGAAAAGGAGCAAAAAGCAGATTTTTTTATAGAGTCCTTTAGTTTCCCTATCTCATCTGCGTTGAAAAAGCTTATATATTATCCAGCACAGGAAAAGAAATGCCTACAACTTACAAGTAGGGCAAGATGATACTTTTTAGATTAATATTGCACAACTAAGTTTTCATAAATTTTGAAACTACTAAGTGCTAGGAAATTATGTTAGGTGTGGGTTAGAAACGTAAACACAAAAAAGAGACAGTTGTAACCAGTGTGGTAAATGTAGATGTAGTAGCGAATATACAAGCTAACCACTGAAAAAGCGATTAACTTGCCAGGTTGGAGTAGATGAGTAGGGAAGTCGCCTAGCACTGGGTTTTGAAGTATCTTTAACATTGTCAGGTGGACAAGGGGATAAAAAAAAATCCTAGAAAAAGGAGGCAGAATTGCAGAAGCACCAAAAAGTGAAGTAGCTTGGCATGTTAGAAAAACTACAAGTAGTTCAGTGTTCCTAGTGAGAAAACTGTAAAGGGAAATAAATGGAAAATTAAGTACATCGTGTAGTCTTATGCTAGGGGCTCAAAAAATGTACTCAAAGTTGGCTTGAAGAACATTAAGAAGGAGGGCTAGCAGTCAACCGTAGTCAGTATTTTCTTCCTTTTTCACTCCATTTGCTTTTCCAGTACAGTTGTGCTTATAAGTCAATACTAAGTGTTGTCCCCTGATGATGTAGTGACAGTTTGAAGTTGTTCAAAGAACATGGATAGGCACAATGCATATGAGACCATAGGGAAACATCACTAAGGCATGTTTGAACCTATTCCATTCAAATTATTTTCTAAAATATTCAAAAAGGAAAAATCATTTAAGAAGCAAATTGGAAAAAAAAAATCTGCTCTGGACCTGCTATAGCAAGAGATCCATCTATACAGATTTATCACCCTTACAGAGATAGAAGGGGAGGAACAAGTGACAGTAACCAATTTTCCTTAGTGCCAAATTTTCCACTTAGCAGAACAAAACTCTCAGATGAGTTACACTATGTACCTTGCACCCTGGCCCCCCTTTCTTTTTTAAACCCTGCTGCCAGGTACCAGTGTAAGGGTAATAATGTGAGAGCTCATGGAGTGAAGACGTAAAGAAAACCAGTTTGTCTGTGGCAGGAACTTTGCTTCAGTAAAGCCAACAGGATATAAAGATAGAAGGCCCAAGCTAGAATAATCCTGGGATGCATATGATTAAAGATATTTGGTACCAGAAGTGGCAAATTTTTGAGACAAGGTTGGATGTTTCAAATCACCTAGAAGGTACCACTGTGTCTCTGAATGTGTATAAGAAAAAGTATAGTTAAAATGTGCATTTGAAGATGCTTAAAAAAGCTTTTAACAAAATACAGCATCCATTTTTTAAAGATTTTATTTATTTATTTGGAAGAGACAGAGAGAGCAGAGGGAAAGGGAGAGGGAGAAGCAGACTCCCTGCTGAGCACAGAGCACGACACAGGGCTTGATTCCAGGACCCTGAGATCATGACCTAAGACAAAGCAGACACTTAACAGACAAAGTCACCCAGGAGCCCCACAGCATCCATTCATGATAAAACTCTCAAAAAGTAGGTATAGATGGGAACATACCTCAAATCATAAAGGCCATATACAAAAGACCCACAGCTAATACCAACCTTAATGGGGGGCAAAACAGAGCTTTTCCTCTACGGTCAGAAACAAGACAGGGATGTCTACTCTCAACATTACTATTTAACATAGTACCGAAACTCTCAGCCTCAGCAATCAGACAACAAAAAGAAATAAAAGGCATCCAATCAGCAAGAAAGGAGTCAAACTTTCACTATTTGCAGGCGACATGTTACTCTATGTAGAAAACCTGAAAGCCTTCACCAAAAAATTGCTGGAACTAATACATGTACTCAGCACAGTTTCAAGATACAAAATCAACATACAGAAATCTATGGCATTTCTATACACAAATAATAAAGGAACAGAAAAAGAAATCAAGGAATCGGTCCCATTTACAATTGCATCAAAAACCATAAGATAACTTGGAATAAACCTAACCAAACAGGTGAAAGATTTGTACTCTGAAAACTGTAGAACACTTATGAAAGAAATTGAAGAGGACACAAAGAAATGGAAAAATGTTCCATGCTCATGGAATGGAAGAACAAACATTGTTAAAATGTTTATACTACTCAAAGCAATTTACATATTTAATGCAATCCTTATCAAAATACCACCAGCATTTTTCACAGAGCTAGAACAAATAATCCTAAAATCTGTGTGGAACCACAAAAGATCCCAAATAGCCAAAGCAGTCCTGAAAAAGAAAAGCAAAGCTGGAGGCATCACAATTCCAGACTTTAAGCTGTATTACAAAGCTATAGTCATCAAGACAGTATGGTACCAGCACAAAAACAGACCCATAGATAAATGGAACAGAATGGAGAACCCAGAAATAGAACCACAATGAATCTTTGACAAAACAGGAAAGAATATCCAATGGGAAGAAGACAGTCTCTTCAACAGTCTCTTGGGAAAACAGGACAGCTACATGCAGAAGAATGAAATTGGACCACTTTCTTACACCGTACACAAAAATAAACTCAAAACGGATGAAAGACCTAAATGTGAGATAGGAAACCATCAAAATCCTAGAGAATAACACAGGCAGTAACCACTTTGACCTTGGCTGCACTGACTTCTTACTAGACACGTTGCCAGACGCAAGGGAAACAAAAGCAAAAATGAACCATTGGGCCTCCATCAAGATCAAAAGCTTCCACACAGCAAAGGAAACAATCAACAAAACTAAAATGCAGCCTACAGCATGGGAGAAGATATTTGCAAACGACCTGATAAAGAGTTAGTATCCAAACTCCATAAAGAACTTATCGAACTCAACACCCAAAAAAACAATCCAGTTAGGAAATGGGCAGAAGACATGACTAGATGTCTTAATCCAGATGGTTAATAAACAAAAGATGCTCAACACCACTCATCATCAGTGAAGTCCAAATCGAAACCACAAAAAGAGAGCACCTCACACCTGTCCAAATGGCTAAAGTTAACAACACAGGAAACGGCAGATGTTGGCGAGGATGTAGAGAAAGGGGAACCCTCTTGTACTGTTAGTGGGAAGGCAAACTGGTGCAGCCACTCTGGAGAACAGTATGGAGGTTCCTCAAAAAGTTAATACTAGAACTACCCTATAATCCAGCAATTGCTCTACTAGGTATTTACCCAAAGGATACAAAAGCACAGATTCGAAGAGGTACATGCACTCTGATGCTTATAGCATCATGAACAACAGTAGCCAAACTATGGAGAGAACCCAAATGTACACTGACTGATGAATGGATAAAGAAGATGTGGTATATATAGACAATGGAATATTACTCAGCCATCAAAAAGAATGAAATCTTGCCATATGAAATGATGTGGATGGAGCTAGAGTGTCTTATGTTTAGTGAAATAAGTCAGTCAGAAAAAGACAAATACTGTATGATTTCACTCATGTGTAATTTAAGAAACAAAGTAGATTAACATGTGAAGGAAAGAAAAAAGAGAGGGAATCAAAACATAAGAGACTCTTAATGATAGAAAATGAACTGAGGGTTGATTAAAGGAAGGGGTGGCGGATGGGCTAAATGGGTGATGGATTAAGGAGGGCACTTGTTATGATGAGCACTGGGTGTTATATGTAAGTGATGAATCGCCAAATTCTGTTCCTGAAACCAATATTACACTATATGTTAATTAGAATTTAAAAAAATTTTTTGAAAAGAAAAATGTGCATTTGATTGATAACCTACTTCGCTGAGTTTTTATAAGGATTATATGAGTTAATATTTTTAAAGTCAACACAATGCCTGGCACAAAACAAGTACTCCTTATGGATAGTCAATATCATCATATTCTTCATCTCACTATTTTTTTTGCTATTTTTATTTCAAGAGTTGAGGCTCAAAGTAAGAAATAATATCTCTGTGTACAGAGGTCTTCCAAATTTGATAAATATTTTTTATATTCTAATGGCAATTGATAAAATCTAAATAATCAGTTAAACTGTACATTAATCTTGAAGTTACATTTAATTAAAATATTTGAACATCTCCTAAGTCCAAAATAATGATATATAGTGGCAGAGGGTAGTGTCAGGATTAATAACAATACTAGGGATGCCGATTCTGTGAGGGAGGCAAATATCAATAAACTAAAGCAAGACCTGTAGAGCTGGGTGCACACTATGGCTGTGGGAGTGGAATGGAGGAGAATTTGATAGATTTTACAGAGGTAGAATTGACAGGATTTAATGACAAAATAAGTGTAATTTTTGAGAAAGGAAGCAAGGTGAATTCTGTAATGAACTGAGAGAGCAAAAGCTTGCTTGGGTGTGCTTCTAAGCATACGCAAATGGAGTCTCTGGGTAGTGGGCTTAGAACTGGGTGAACATGTCAGAAACAAATGTGAAGACTGGACATGGAGACTTGGGGTCATTGCAAGACAAGATAGTCCCCGACACTCCACGTTTTTATGTTATACTTTAAAGAACATAAATATCTAAAAAAGTAAAGAACATAAAAATCTGAATAATTTCTTGATACTTTTTATCACATCTAGAATAAACTTCCATGGTTAATCAATACAACCAAATCTGAGACAGCCCTCTCCGGTTAGTGATGGTATGTTTTTTTTTCCAGCTTTATTGAGATATAATTGACATATAACATTGTGTAAGTTTAAGGTGTACAGTGTGTTGATTTGATGAATGTGTATATTGTGAATGTTTACCACAATAAGGTTAGTTAACACTTCTATCACCTAAGATAATTACCATTTTGTTTTTGTTGTTATGGAGCTTTGAGAAGTTAACACTTCTATCACCTAAGATAATTACCATTTTGTTTTTGTTGTTATGAAGCTTTGAGATCGTCAAAGCTTCACTCTCATAGCAACTTTCAAGTATACAGTACAATATTGTTGACTCTAGTCACCATACTATACCTTAGATCCTGGTAACTGACTCATCTTATAATTGAAAGTTGGTACCCTTTGCCACCCTCTCCTCATCTCCCCCTCTCTTCAGCCCCTGGTAACTACCATTCTAGTCTCTGTTTCTGTGAGTTCAATGTGTTTAGATTCCACATATAATTGAGATCGTATAGTATTTGTCTTTCTCTGATTTGTTTCACTTAGCATAATGCCCTCCAACAAGGAAGGATTTCCTTCTTTTTTATGGCTAAATAACATTCCTCTGTGTGTGTGTGTGTGTGTGTGTGTGTGTGTGTGTGTGTGTGTTTCACATTTTCTTTATCCATTTATCCGTTAATGGACACTAGGTTTCTTCCCAGTCTTGGCTATTATGAGTAATGCTGCGGTGGACATGAGAGTGTTTCTTTGAGATAGTGATTTCATCTTCTTTCAATACATACCCAGAAGTGGGTTTGCTGAATCATAGGACAGTTGTATTTTTAATTTTTTGAGGAATTTCCATGCTGTTTTCCAGAGTGGCTGCGCCAATTTACATTCTCACCGACAGTGTGTCAAGGTTCCCTTTTCTCCACATCCTTACCAGCGTTTATAATCACTTGTCTTTCTGATAATAGACATCCTAACAAGTGTGAGATGATAATGCATTGTGGTTTTGATTTCTATTTTCCCAGTGATTAGTGATGTGGAGGACCTTGTCAACTACTTGTTGGCCACGGTATGTCTTTGTTGGAAACATGTTTATTCAAGTCCTCTGACCATTTTTAAATCATATTGTTTGATTTCTTGGTATTGAATTGAATGAGTTCCTTTTAAGATATCAACCCCTTATCAGATAGATGGTTTGCAAATATTTTTTCCTATTCTATCGTTTGCCTTTGCATTTTGTTGATTGGGGTTTTTTTTGTTGCTGTTTTGGTTGTTTTTGTTTTTTTCTTTTGTTTTTTGCTGTACAAAGATTTTGGTTTAGTATAGGCAAAGTTGTTGATACTTGATTTTGCTGCTTGTGCTGTTGGTGTCCTATCAAAAAAAAAAATTCGCTAAGACCAATGTCAAGATTTTACCATAAGCTTTGTTTCTAGGAGTTTTATGTTTTAAGTCCTTAGCTATTTTGAGTTAACTTTTATGAATGGTGTAAGATTGGGGTCTAATTTCATTCTTTTGCATATGGATTTCTAGTTTTCCCAACACCATTTATTGAAGAGACTATCCTTTTCCATTGAGTATTTGTGGGTATCTTGTCAAATATTGGTTGACTATATTGGCATGGGTTTATTTCTGGATGCTCAATTCTTTTCCTTTGGTTTTTTGGCCTACTTTTATGAGAGTACCATACTGTTTTGATTACTATAGCTTTGTAATAGAGTTTGAACACAGGAAGTGTGATGCCACCAGCTTTCTTCTTCCTCAAGATTGTTTTGGTCATTCTGAGTCTTGTGGTTCCATATGACTTACAGGGTTGTTTTTTCTAGTTCCATTAAAAATGCCATTGGAATTTTGATAGGAAATGTGTTGAGTCTATAGATGGCAATGGGTAGTATGGATATTTTAACAACATTTACTCTTCTAATCCACGAACACAGGATGTTTTCCATTTATTTGTGGCTTCTTCAGTTTCTTTCCTCAATGTCTTAGGGTTTTCGGTGTATAGATATTTTCTTCCTTGGTTAAAGGTAATGGAGTATTTGGATGAGAACAGGAAAGGAAAAATAACCACCCTCTCTCTAGAGCTGACCAGGTATAATCAAATAGAGTAGATGGTACTTCTTTTCCAATAATTAAAATGCTAGCAGGGGCACCTGGGTGGCTCAGGTCATGATCTCAGGGTTGTGAGATTGAGCCTTGCATAGGGTATGGAGCCTGCTTAAGATTCTCTCCCTCTGCATCCCCTATCCCCCGTTCATGCTCTCCTTCTTCTCTCTCTCTTAAAATAAAATGCTAGCAGAGCATGGTGTGGTGTAAGGTATTTGTGTAAGGTATCCTTCCTCTGAGAATTCATTTATCAAAATGGTAATTTTCAAAGCATCTTGTCTTGGGGAATATTTTATGTTAGGGAACAGAAACCCATTTAAAGAAACTCAGGTTAAAAGTGAGTATGCTATGAGGGTACAGGGATTCTCCTGGACTCTGATTGCTGTAGTTACAGATTAAAATCACATACTGCAATTTCTTTTTGCCTTAGGTTTCAGTAAAGCTGTATACATGAAAGCTTTCTTCTTAGGGTATAAATTTCAAATGAAATACATGTTAATACATGCAGTACTGCACTGCTTTTGAAGCTATACCATTGGCTAGTGCGAAATATGTCATCACTTGATTAAGAGTGCACAATGTTTCAGAAACGGTCCATAGCAGCCATCTTATTTAGTAAGATCTCCAGTTAATGCTTTAAGATTATAGTCAACTTGATTTCTCACAGAATTTATGACCTTCCAAGGACAGACTGCATTTAGTCAACACAATGTATTAACCGATATTAACATTGGTATTTATTTGGGGTCTTCTTAATTTATAGGTGAAATGTGGAAGGTATGCCTGCACACAGATGTTGGCCTAATGGCATATGACAGGAAAGCCTACCATTTTCTTTTTTATTTAAATATCTTTAATTCTTGTCTCTGATGGCTTCTCCTGTCACTTCATGAGTAAGTAGGGCTAGTACTGGCTGCAGCAAAATCACACTCCCCATTTATCATGCTAATTGCCGTTTAATGAGAAGAGGCCTTAGGCTGGAAGACTTGTCTACCTAGAGTCCTATCGGAGTGGAGTTTATTATGGTAATTAATATAGCCCATGATAATTAAATTGCTCTACTACATAGGTACTGTATTTATCATAAAGATTCACTATAGCAAAACTTTTTTGAGGATATTATATTCAAAGACCACTTTTGAAAATCAAGTTCTCTGGAGTTGTGTCTTTTTAAAACAAAATTGGTGTGAATCCCATTTTCAGATATGTCTCCTCAGAGCAAGACTGGCTACATAACTTGGAAAGCTTGTTTGAAAATGAAAATGCAGGACCCCTTTTTCAAAGCACCAAGAAATTGCCATAAAGGTACTAAAATGTACCTTTCTTCCACACATCTTCCCTGTTTGTATGCATGCTCCATTGTCTCATTGAACTTTACTTAAAAAATGAAAGTTCAGCGATAAATGAAGAATTTCAAGATGGTGACAGCATGAAGCCTGAGTGTGGGGTCCTGTGTGACTGCTCAGATTGATTGCACTCCCATGAAGCTGGCCCTGCCCTAGAGAGCAGAAGTATAGAAGGCGAAAACCATTTTTACATAATTGGAACTGAACTCATCTCATGCCAGACTGTAATGTGATAAGTCCAAAGGAAATCCAGTCAAATTTGGGCCAACAGACAACTGGAGCTCAGGCTGGGGAAAACCCTATGTAGGGAAACCAGGACAATGAAAATGAAGGAGGAAGGACTCCTGTGTCAGTCAAGAAGCTGCCCATGTTTCCTGCTAAGATGTGAAGGCACTCCAGGACATGGTTACATCAAAGCCCTTAGGAGGCAATGAAAGAGCTAAAATAAGAACATGTGGAGTAGTTTAAACTTTGCTATAATTACAGGTAGCTACTGCATTAACACAAACATGCTGGCATACTCCATCTAAATAATAGTAAACTTTTCTAAAATTTACATCATTTTCCTTCATCCAAGTTTTTGAACTATTGGAATGATCAGTGTGAATAAAAATATTCTAAAATGTATTGAAGAAGGTAGAGTGATTTTCTCTTTCTTTTACCTGCTTTAATGACTGATTTGTTTCTTTGCTAATTGTTGGATGAATTCAGTAGGATCTGGTATATTATCTTACGCATAAATGATGGTCCATAAATGCTTATAGAAATAATTACATAAAATTAACTCTCCACAGCAACGGACTGGTAAGCCTTTTAGGAATATGTTAGCAGGGACGGAACATTCATCGCAATCAGAGAACTAATAGTACTCTACATCCACAATAAAGTAGAGGTTGCCTGTTGTTCTAGTTTGGACCACCAGTAATGATAAGCAAACAACAGTGCAGTTGAGAGACTGCTCTAATTTCCTGGTGTAGATTATGATTTGGGTGGGGGAGTATTATCTTCTTGTCACAATAACATCATTTATAATAATAATAGTAGCTTAATCACACAGAATCCCCTGTGAATGTCCTACTCCTCAGTTTATTGTAGAAAATCGCTTGAATTTAATTGAGTTCTTTATTTAGTTCTGTGTAGTGAGATTGTAAAGACAAACACTGTTTGAAATAATTTTTTGATGGCTTGCTGGAGAAAGGCATATTTATTAATTCAAACCATATACATGAAATACCTGAACAGTACTAGGCCCTGGGAATATAACTGAATGAGATAGGCATGGTCTCTCCATGGAGATTAGGGATGGTCTTTCCTTAGAGTTTATAGACTGATGGACTTCTAGAATAATGCTCCATGCTGTTAATTTCAGTCAGGTGCACAGGCCCATGCGTTAAGAAGACTCAAGCATTTGAAGGTAAAATTGAATGAAACTAGGCTTAGAGCAACTAGACATACTCAAAGCCAATTTCCAATAGTTAATTATTTTGAGTGGTTTCCTCATTAGTTAAAAGGAAGAGGAGAGGGGCGCCTGGGTGGCTCAGTCTTTAAGCATCTGCCTTCTGCTCAGGGCGTGATCCTGGTGTTCTGGGATCGAGCCCCACATCAGGCTCTTCTGCTGGGAGCCTGCTTCTTCCTCTCCCACTCCCCCTGCTTGTGTTCCCTCTCTCGCTGCCTGTCTCTCTCTCTGTCAAATAAATACATAAAATCTTAAAAAAAAAGGAGATAACAGGGAGGATAGAAGTCTTGATAAATTTCTAAGTTGGACTAAGTTTGTATCTATAAAAAATGCAGTGTAGTTAATAAAGCACAAAGTGGAAGATTTCCTCTTAACTCATAGTTATTATACATCATCATTAGAGAGGGGACTTGATGCTCCCTGTACTAGATTAATAGCCTGGGCATTCGTCTCTGACCTCAGCTGAAGTAGAAACACCAGGCAACAGAAGCTGAAAATGGAGTAAAAAGAAGTACTATCTAGTATTTCATCTGGGCAGGGAAATTAAAAGAGGAAGCTCTCAAATTGTAGAGGAAAAGGATTGGTGCTCTTTTCTTTTCCTTGACAGTACTACCCTTTGAGAACTAGCTGGCAGCTCCTGGGTCACTAGGCTTAGTCATTCCTCTTTTCAATTACAGGAACATCCTATTAACAGGGAGATGGAGAGCAATTTTTAAGAGAGAAAAGAAAAAAAGAAGGGGAATATTTTTCACGTGGAGAAAAAGGCATCTGTCAGGAAATAGGGAATGACATGCAAGTTAAGTTTTTTCTGCCCCTGTTATTTTTATTTTAAACACTGTGAAAGGAACCAGTGTTTCAGGAGGTTTAAAAAATAATGGAGGGCGGGCCTAGCAATATATAATTGTTATCTGAAGATTTTATATTCTATTGTAGGACATACAAGTAAATGGGGATATTTGAGTGTATATCAGTAATATCTGAGATATCTTTTGAAAGAATTAATGTGCCTAGTGCTGCTTTCAGAAAAAAATCAGGTTGAATGTACCATAGGTTTTTCATATAATTCCAGAATTATATATATATATATGTATATATATACATATATATATATAATAATTATAATTCCTACTATTTATGGTTTTAGTATATGTATAAGAAGTGCAAGTGCATCTCAGATTATTATAACTTTCATATAGCCATGAGGATCTGGACGGTATGATCTAGGAATTTTTCAGAGGACCCTTCCAGGTGTGTATCCATTATTTTATTAAAATACTGGAAGTGAATGTTGCTTCTGAGAACATTGTTGTCATGTATCAAACTAAAAAAGGAAATAAAACTCTTAATTATGTTTTCAAACTTAATCAGATGGCTATTTTAGAAGCTCTCTCAGTGTAATGAAACAAATTAATATCAGATGCAACTAATGATCTTGAGGTGTAAGCAGAATTGTTTCATTTTTAGTAATTTGCCAGATTTCTTAAATTGGGTAATGCAAGAGTAAAATTTAATTTAGATAGCTTATCATGGAACACTGGATTGTCCATTCTTTTTTTTTTTTAAGTTTTTATTTAAATTTCAGTTAACATACAGTGAATATTAGTTTCTGGCGCACAATACAGTGATTTAACACTCCAGTACATAAACCGGTGCTCATCACAGTAAGTGCACTCCTTAATCCCCATCACCTATTTCACCCATCCCCCCCCCCCCACCTACCTTCTGGTAACCATCAGTTTGTTCTCTATAGATAAGGGTCTGTTTCTTGGTTTGCCTCTCTCTTTTCTTCCCCTTTGATCATTTGTTTTGTTTCTTAAATTCCACATATGATGGGACACCTGGGTGGCTCAGTGGTTAAGCGTCTGCCTTCAGCTCAGGTCATGATTTCAGGTGGTCCTGGGGTGGAGCCCCACAGTGGGCTCCTTGTTCAGCAGGGAGCCTGCTTCTCCCACTGCCTGCGCTCCCCTGGCTTGTGCTCACTCTCTCTCTCTCTCTGACAAATAAATAAATAAAATCTTTTTAAAAAATTCCACACAGGAGTGAAATCATATAGTACCTGACTTTCTGTGACTGACTTATTTCGCTAAGCATTATACTCTCTAGCTTCATCCATGTTGTTGCAAATGACAAGATTTCATTCTTTTTTATGGCTGGAAAATATTCCTCTGTGTGTGTGTATTTGTGTATGTGTGTGTGGGTGTGTGTCTACACACGTTGTGGTATACGCATATATACCACATCTTCTTTATCCATTTATCCATTTATCAATCGATGGACATGGACTGTTTCATCTGAACATGAAATAATTCGGCTATTGTAGATAATGCTGCTTTAAACATTGGGGTGCATGTATCCCTCTGTGATAGTATTTTTTAAAAGATTTTATTTATTTATTTATTTTATAGAACACAAGTAGGGGGAGCGGCAGGCAGAGGGAGAGGGAGAAGCAAGCTCCCTGCAGAGCAGGGAGAACCCAATGTGGGGATTAATCCCAGGACCCTGGGATCATGACCTGAGGTGAAGGCAGTTGCTTAACCAACTGAGCCACCCAGGCGCCCTGCATTAGTATTTTTATATTCTTTGGGTAAATACCAGTAGTGTTATTGCCGAATTGTAGTTCTATTTTTAACTTTTTGAGGAACCTCCGTACTGTTTTCCAGGATTGCTGTACCAGTTTGCATTCCCACCAACACTGCCCAAGTATCCGTTTTTTCTACTTTCCACATCTTCCCCAATACCTGTTGTTCCTTTGGTGTTCATTTTAGCCATTCTGAGAGTTGTGAGGTGATAGCTCATTGTGTTTTTGCATTTCCCTGATTATCAGTGATGTTGAACATCTTGTGTGTCTGTTGCCCATCTATATGTCTTCTTTGGAAAAATGTCTATTCACATCTTCTGCCCATTTTTAATGGGATCATTAATTTTTGGGGTGTTGAGTTTTATAAATTCTTTATATATTGTGAGTACTAACCCTTTATCAGGTCTGTCATTTGCAAATATCACCTCCCATTTTATAGGCTGCCTTTTAGTTTTGTTCATTGTTTCCTTCACTGTGCATGAGCTTTTTATTTTGATGTTGTCCCAGTAGTTTGTTTTTGCTTTTGTTTCTCTTGCCTCAGGGGGCATATCTAGTAAGAAGTTGCTATGGCTGATGTCTAAGAATTTGCTGCCTGTATTCTATTCCAGGATTTTTATGGCTTAGGGCTCACATTAGGTCTTTCATCCATTTTGAATTTATTTTCGTGTGTGGTGGTGGAAAGTGGTCCAGTTTTATTCTTTTGCATGTTGCTGTCCAGTTTTCCCAGCAGCATTTGTTGAAGAGACTATCTTTTTCGCACTGAAGATTCTTTTCTACTTTGTGAAAGATTAATTGACCATGTAATTCTGGATTCTTTTCTGGGTTTTCTATTCTGTTCTGTTGACCTGTGTGTCTGGTTTTGTGCCAGTACTATACTATTTTGCTCACTACTGCTGTGTAATACTACTTTGTAATATAAGTCCAGAATTATGGTGCCTCTATTTTTGCTTTTCTTTTTCAATGTTGCTTTGGGTATTCAAGGTCTTTTGTGTTTAGGATTGTTTGTTCTAGCTTTGTGAAAAATGCTGTTGGTATTTCTATAGGGATTGCTTTAAATGTGTAGATTGCTTTGGATAGTACATACATTTTAACAGTATTCTTCCATTCCATGAGCATGGAATGTCTTCCCATTTCTTTGTGCCCTCTTCAATTTCTTTCATCAGTGTTTTATAGTTTTCAGAGTACAGGTCTTTCACCTGTTTGGTTAGGTTTATTCCTGGGTAACTTATTATGTTTGGTGCAGTTGTAAATGGGATTGATTCCTTAATTTTTCTTTCTGCTGCTTCATTATTGGCATCTAGAAATATAGCAGATTTCTGTACATTGATTTTGTATCCTGCGACTTTAGTGAATTCGTGTATCAGTTCTGGCAGATTTTTGGTGAGGTCTTGCAGGTTTTCTGTATATAGAGTATCATGTCT
Organism: Ursus americanus; assembly: GCF_024610735.1. Lineage (NCBI taxonomy): Eukaryota > Metazoa > Chordata > Mammalia > Carnivora > Ursidae > Ursus > Ursus americanus. Next base: position 104,398,950 of record NC_142164.1, read on the forward strand.
TCTGCAAATAATGATTTGTATGCCTTTTATTTCTTTTTGTTGTCTGATTGCTTTGGTTAGGACTTCCAGTACTTGAGTAAAAGTGGTAAGAGTGGACCTCCCTGTCTTTCTCCTGACCATAGAGGGGAAGGTATCAGGTTTTTTTTTTTTTTCCATTTCGGGTGATACTAGCTGTGGGTTTCTCATATATGGCCTTTAGTATGTTGAGGTATGTTCCCTATAAACCTACTTTGTTAAGGGTTTTTATCATGAATTGATGTCGTACTTTGTCAAATGCTTTTTCTGCATCTGTTGAAATGATCTTGTGGTTCTTATCCTTTCTTTTATTAATGTGATGTATCACGTTGTTTGATTTGTGAATATTGAGCCACCTTTGCAACCCAGGAATATATCCCACTTGATCTCAGTGGATGATGTTTTTATTGTTCGATTTGGTTTGCTAGTATTTTGTTGAGGTTTTTCCATCTGTGATCATCAGAGACATTGGCCTGTACCTCTCTTGGTGTCTTTATCTGGCTTTGGTATTGAGGTAATACTGGCCTCATAGAATGAATTTGGAAGTTCCTTCCTTTTCTATTTTTTGGCATTTGAGAAGAATAGGTAGTAACTCTTCTTTAAATGGTTGGTAGATTTTGCCTTTGTAGCCATCTTGTCTTGGACTTTTGTTTGTTGGGAGTTTTTTGATTACTGATTCAATTTCTTTGTTGGTAACCATTCTGTTCAATTTTTCTATTCCTCATGTTTCAGTTTTGACAGTTGATATGTTTCTAGGAATTTATCCATTTCTTCTAGGTTGTCCAATTTTTTGGCATACAGTTTTTCATAATATTCTCTTACAACTGTAATTCTGTGATGTTTGTTACTATTTCTCTCTCTCATTTGTGATTTTATTTATTTGAGTTCTTTCTTCTTTTGATAAGTCCAGCTAGAAGTTTATGAATTTTATTAATTTTTTTTTTAAAGAACCACCTCCTGGTATCATTGATCTGTTCTGTTATTTTTTTAGTTTCTGTATCATTTATTTCTGCTCTAATCTTTATTCTTTTTCTTCTTCTAGCTTTAGGCTTCATTTGTTGTTCTTTTTCTAGCTCCTTTAGGTGTAAGTTTAGGTTGTTTATTTGAGATTTTTCTTATTCCTGAGGTAGGCTTGTATTGCTCTATACTTCCCTCTTAGGACTGCTTTTGCTGCATCCCAAAGGTTTTGGACCATTGTGTTTTAATTTTCATTTGTTTCCATGTATTTTTTAAAATTTCTTCTTTGATTTCCTGGTTGACCCATTCATTGTTTAGTAGCATGTTATTTATCCTTCATGTATTTATGGTCTTTCCAGTATTTTTCTTGAAGTTGATTTCTAGTTTCATAGCATTGTGGTCAGAAAAGGTGCATGGTGTGGGGCACCTGGTTGGCTCAGTTGTTAAGTGTCTGCCTTCGGCTCGGGTCATGATCCTGGCATTCTGGGATTGAGCCCCGCATTGGGCTCTCTGCTCAGTGGGAAGCCTGCTTCTCCCTCTCCCACTCCTCCTGCTTGTGTTCCCTCTCTCGCTGCCTCTCTCTCTGTCAAATAAATAAATAAATAAGATCTCTCTAAAAAAGAAAAGAAAAGGTGCATGGTGTGACTTCAACCTTTTGTATTTTTTGTACCCTCTTTTGTGACCTAATACATGATCTGTTCTAGAGAATGTTCCATGTACACCTGAAAAGAATGTATATTCTGCTGTTTTAGGATGGAATGTTCTGAATATATCTTTTGAGTCTATCTGCTCCAGTGCATCATTCCAAGTCATTGTTTCCTTGTTTATCTTCTGCTTAGATGATCTGTCCATTGATATAAGCAAAGAATTAAAGTCCCCTATTATTATTGTATTATTACTGTTTTGTTCCTTTATGTTTGTTATTGTTTTATATATTCAGATGCTCCCATGTTGGGTGCATAAATACTTCCAGTTGTTATATCTTCTTGTTAGCTTGTCCCCTTCATGATTTTATAGTGCCCTTCTTTTTCTCTTGTTGCAGCCTTTGTTTTAAAGTTTAGTTTGACCAATATAATTATTGCCGCTCTGGCTTTCTTTGACATCCATTTGCACAGTAAATATTTCTCCATCCTCTCACTTTCAATATGCAGGTAACTTTAGGTTTAAAATGAGTCTCTTGTAGGCAGCATATAGATGGGTCTTGTTTTTTATCCATTCTGACACTCTATATCTTTTGATTGGAGCCTTTAATCCATTTACATTCAAAGTAATTATTGATAGATTATGTATCTATTGCTATTTTATTACTTGTTTTGTGGTCGTTTCTGGAGACTTTCTCTGATCCTTCCTCCCTTCGTGTTTTGCTGATTTTCTGTAGTGATATGTTTGGATTTCCTTCTCTTTTTTTTGCATATTTATTACTGGCTTTTGATATATGATTGCCATTAGGTTTGTATATAACCTCTTCTGCATATGGCAGTCTATATGAAGATGATGGTCATTTGAGTTTGAACCCATTCTTTACTCCACCTCTCCCCACATTTTAGGTATATGTTATTATGTTTTCTGTCATTTTTCTGAGTTCCTACACTGGTATTTGACAGAAATTTTATTTTTTACTGCTTTTGTGTTTCCTGCCTTTATACTGTCCCTTTTTGTCTCTCCTTTGCCCTCAAAGAGTCTGCTTTAATATTTCTTGGAGGGCTGCTTTAGTGGTCATGCCTCCTTTGGTTTCTGTTCATCTGGGAAACTCGCTATCTCTCCTTCTGTTCTGAATGATAGCCTTGCTGGTTAGAGTATTCCTTGCTGCAGATTTTTCCCATTCAGCACTTGGAATATATCATGTTACTTTCTTCTGACTTGCCAAGTTTCTGTTAAAAAAATATCTTGCTAGCCTTATGGGTTTTCCCTTGTAAGTTAATGACTCCTTTTCTCTTGCTGCTTTTAATAAAGATTTTTTTCTTTATCACTTTATTTTGCAAATTCAGTTACAATATATCTTAGTGTGGGTCTGATTCTGTTGATTTTGATGGGAGTTCTCTATGCCTCTTGGGTCTAGATGTCTGTTTCCTTCCCCGAATTACAGAAGTTTTCAGCTATTATTTCTTCAAATAAATTTTCTGTCCTCCTTCCTCTCTTCTTCTGAGACTCCTATAATAGGAATAATATGTTTGATGGAGTCTCTGATTTCCCCAAGTCTATTCTCGTTTTGCATATTTCTTCTTTCTCTCTTTTGTTTAGCTTCATTGTTTTCATGACTTTGTGTTCTAGGTCATTAATTGGTTCTTCCACTTCTTCCAGCCGGCTCTTCATTGCATCATGTGTTTCTAATCTCATTTATTGCACTCTTCATGTCTGATTCTTTTTTAACTTTTATCTCTGTGGTAAGGGTCTCATTTTTTTCTCTAGCCCAGTGAGTATCCTTATGTTTGTTGCTTTAAATTCTCTATCAGTCATGTTACTTAAATCTGTCTTGCTTAGTTCTCTGGTTGTAGCCTTATCTTTATCTTCCATTTGGGATATATTCCTCTGCCTTTGCATTTTGTCTAAGTCTCTGCCTTCTTCTGTGTGTTAAAAAACAAACAAACAAAAAAAAAAACAAAAAAAACCAGTTATGTCTCTTGTTCCTGAAAGTGATGACCATATGAAGAGGTCCTGTGGTGCCCAGGGTCTGGCACTACAGGAAGTGCCTCCAGTGTGTGCTGCATGTGCTCTGCTGTTGTGTTCTGGCTCCTTTAGGCCAACTGTCTATAGAAGCTCTTCTTGCCTGCTGTGGCCAGTGTTTGTTTCCTGGCTTGAATGTTGTGCATCTTAACCAGGTGTGCTTTGGTCTGCTTATGAAATGAGACCTGCCACCATCTGCATCAGAACTGAGGCCCTACAAAACTCGTGGGCCAGGAGATGTAGTGTGGGCAGGGGTTTGTGCTCATCTTCTAGTGGAGGGGCCCTCTGTGCTGGCACTGAAGCAAGTGTGACTGAAAAGGATGGTTCCAAGGGAGTTCAGGGAGGTAGGGCTTGGTGTAAGCAAGTTGGTCAGCCAGTATCAGCACTGTGCTGCTTCCCACAGGTGGCTCTGTGATTATGCTCATGGCTGGGGAGGGAAATGGCACCAGCCAGCTCCATTTTTTTTCCTCAGAGATGTCTTTCAGTAAATGTCTGCCTCTCAGGGGCAAACTCTAAGAAGAGCAAATAATCTCCTCACTGTGTGCCCCAGGTGTTTTTCAGATCACTGTTTATATGCTGTATGACCCTGGGTTGTTTGCTTGCCTTCTTGCCAGGAACAGGGCAGTGCCCTCCTGGCTCTATCCCAGCCATTCCCACTGACCTTCAAAACCCCAGGCTTTAACCCCTCTGGTAGCAAGAGCTCTTGAAACTCAGCCCCTCTCCTTTTCCTAGCCAGTGTCTTTGGTGAAATGTCCTCCTTATGCATTCCCCTGTGTGCTGCTCCCTCTTTCACCCTTTTCTTCAACCACAGCTCCCTCCCCTCTGTGGCACTGTGATGTGTTTATCCCCTGAACTATGGGTCTGCACTTTGTACTTTTTTTGATGTAGCCTCTTGTCTCCTTTTAGTTGTGGAGTTTGTTCTCTGTCTTCAAGTCAATTTCTGGGATATTTAGGGTGATTTGATAGTTATCTAGTTATATTGGTGGTCCAAGGTGAGCCTAGGGTCCTATTACCCTGCTGCCATTTTCCTATTTCCTCTGGATTCTCCATTCTTCTATGAGAAAGCTTTGAGGATTGAATGTTTTTAATGTCATGATAATGCAACATAGAGCTATTCGGATTTTTCATTTCACATTGTTCCAACATAGTCTCTTAGGAGGTTTGCCTTTTGGATACCACCTCTGATATCAGAGGTTGATTATTTTTATGTGCTGATAATATTTTTTAATGCTTCAGGTTCTGAGAATGTGCTTTGTAATCCTGGTTTGGTCATGGGCCTACATGGTGTGGCTTTTAATCAGTCAGTTCACCTTTGAAATTCCCATCTCTCTTCTTAAATTACTTAGTAATAAACTTGGCTCATATCATGGCTTTACTTTTTGAAGAAAAACTCATAGAGCAATTTGAAAATGTAATCTCAACTACTCCGTAGGATTAAGTTTATTAATAAAGCAAACTATAATATCCGTATTTGTTTCTTCACGTAAGAGAAATGTTCATTCACAAAGAACTGTGTTTGAGCTATATTGTAATTGGACTAGACAAATTTGAATGTGATGCTTTTAATCTGATGATTTTTAAATTCTTAAGAATTGGAAGGGTGTGTGCATGCTTGTGTATGTGCATGTGGGCTGGGTCAAAATAAGACTGTTAGGAACCCTGTCCCTGAAAGGCATTCTGGCTGCTGCCCCTATATATAATTCAAAATAAAAGTGACTTTAATGATAGAAAAATTCTTATTTTTCTTATGATGGTAAGTAAGGCTTTCTCTAAAGTACAGTTTGTAGTTTTTTTCAATAAATATCTTCACAGGGCCTTGCTTTACTGATGTCTTAAGCACAGAGCATTGTGTGACTGTGGGTACCCACTTCAAGATTTTTCAGTTGTAATAAAATTAACCAGATATTGACAAATCTCTGCCTCAACTCTGTGAGCAGAGCTTCAAAGTACATCTTCCAAGCTACTTCATTTTTCTAAGTGTTTGTTTTTAACCTAATTTATCCTCTTAGTCTCAGTGGGAAGGAGAAAATTTCACTGAAATATGTGCTCAGTTTCTTGTTTGGTCCCTAATGAAATTTGTACTTGAAAAGGCTTAGTGTTTTGGAAAATTTTAGCATTAAAAAGAAATATTTGATTCCAGTTACTTTTTTAAAGCAAAATAAAATACCACTAGTGAAAAAGTCCAAATCATAGCGTTGAAGAACTTTTCCATAATAATCCCCGAAGATAAATTAAAGTGCTTTGTTTTCTCTGTAATTATTTTTTTGGATAATCTCTTAGAGCCTAGTCTGGGGAGAATATTATGAGTTTCTCCATTAAATTTGTTCCTGCTGCACATTAATGCCTAGTGTTTTATAGGCTTGCAATTGTCTTTCTTTGGGAGGTTTATACATAGTTTCCAGCTGACATGGTAGTGAGCAGAAGCTAATGAACTAAACTCATTGTACACCAACATGACTGCATTTGTTTGATTTACTCTTCTGTGCAGTTGTTTTCTTTCTCTCTTGCATTTTGGCTTCCAAAGCAACTAAGGGCTAATTTTGAGGACCGCCTGTGGTAGTTCTTTAGCCTAAGGTTATTAAAAAATATGGCCCCAGACTGGAGCTACTGAAGCAAAGAACAGGAGAGAGGATGGAATTGACAGCCATAGATTAAAGCCAAACTACAGAAAAGAAACTATAATCCAGAATATTTGAGGAATCACAGCAAGTCAGGCCTGAAAGTGGCAGCATAGGCTAGGGAAGTCTCTTGTAACACAACATAGATGCAAAAAAAAAATTTTTTTTAGTTTTTTTTTTTTAATTTATTTAACAGAGAGAGACAGCCAGCAAGAGAGGGAACACAAGCAGGGGCAGTGGGAGAGGAAGAAGTAAGTTCCTAGCAGAGAAGCCTGACGTGGGGCTCGATCCCAGAACGCTGGGATCATGCCCTGAGCCGAAGGCAGACGCTTAACGACTGCACCACCCAGGCGCCCCAAGATGCAAAAAATTTTTTAAGGGCAGAAGCAAAGTAGGGAAAGCCCCAGAGTCCATGTACAATTGAGTGGGGAGAAACAGGGAGATAAAGGGACTTTTTTAGAGCACAGGTGAATACCAATACTAGAGATGAGCCTATAAGAATAGTACTAATACTAATGACCTTACAACAGAAATATTATAAGAATAATGCCAGCATTAGAGATGATCATATAAGAATGCAGGGTGCGAGGTAACACAGTGTCACTGTGTAACAGAAGGCAGAGGAAAATAGGCAGCAGTGGTGGGAGAGAGGGAAGAAGAGGAAGTAAGAAAAAGAAGGAGCAAGGGAAAACAAGAGGGAAGGATGACTATTGGTATGTTACCTAAGGTAAAACTAAGAACACTTAGCTTTGTGTCAATTCTGGGATACATTTAGTCATTTGTATTTCTAACTATATTATTTTATTTCTAGAATGAACAGTTCAGGCACAGGAGACCAAAGTGCTGGTCAAAGAACTAGTACTTCTTTGCTTTATTATTATGGTTATATCTAGGTCTCAGTTTGCTCATTTGTAATACGTGTTTCAGAGACTGAGACTTAGACTCACACAGACACACACACACACACACACACACACAGGAGGGAGAGAGAGCTGAAATATTTAAATATAATTAATGCTTTATCTGTTTACAAAAATGATTTGAAAATTTAATAATATTGAAATATACGTGGGATAAGAAAGTTATGTGGTATAAAAGCCAAGATGTGAGACCATACAGAAAGATACTCATATACCAGAGTAAATGAGAAGCAGTACTTATTTTGCTTACTAAATTGAGCACCAAATTTAGCTCTCAGCTTCCTGGTAGCAGAGAAAAGGGAAAAACAGGATGATTTAGAGTTTTCCCTGTCAGATACAAAGACATGTGCATGCTGAATTGAAAATACCAAAAATTTTCTGTAATTTTCCTTTTATGAGGCATTTATCACATATATGAGAGTTCAGAAAACTACATTCCATGGGCCAAATGCACTTTTTGCCTCTTTTTGTTAATAAAGTTTTATTGGAATACAGTCATGTCTGTTTGATTACCTATTGTCTATGGCTACTTTCTTGCTACAGTGACAGAGTTGAGTACTGTATTCTCTACAGTACAGAGACCCTGTGTCCCAAAAAACCTAAAATATTTGGTATCTCATACTTTACAGAAATAGTTTGTCACCCTGTGAGCTTTCTGAAAGGAACACTGAATAAAATAATGCCCATTCTGCTAAGTGATTGCTAAAAAAGTTACTTAGATTTCTCTGAGGAGATTTATTAATACCATATAAATATCTAAGTTAACACATAAACTCGTATTTAGTGAAAGCATTTGTGTTTTGTTATGGCAGGGTAGGGAGGCTCTTAAGACCAATATACTCTAGGATACTCTCTTTTTTTAAATGAATGTGTGGTAGAGCCATATTTAGTTCTGAGAAAAATACTTTTTTATTTCCAGATTTACTGAGCTGTGACATAAAACATTGTGCAAATTTAAAATATATATGTTGATCATATACTTATGTATTGCAAAATTATTGCCACCGTAGCATTAGCTAACATCTCATTCATGGCATGTAATTATCATTTCTTTTATGTGGTAAGAACATTTATTATTTACTCTCTTAGCTTTTTTTAAGTATATAATACAGTATTATTAACTATCATCACAATGATGAATTTTAGATCACCAGAACTTACTTATTTTATGATGGGAAGCTTGTATTCTTTAACCAATATCACCCCATTTCCCCCACCCACTAGCCCCTGGTAACCACCATTTTCTGTGTTTCTTTGATTTCTGCTCTTTCAGATTCATTGTATAAGGGATCTCATACAGTATTTGTCTTTCTGTGGCTTACTTCACTTAGCATAATACTCTCAAGGTTGACTAAAAAACTGTTAGAACTAATCAATTAATTTAGTAAAGTTGCAGAATACCTAATCCACATACAGACAACAGTTGCATTTCTGTATACTAACAATGAAATTTCTGAAAAAGAAATAAAACAATCCTGTTCACAATAGCATCAAAAACAGTAAAGTACTTAGGAATAAATTTAACCTAGGAGATAAAAGAATTGTATACTGAAAACTACAAGACTTGGATAAAAGAAATTGAAGAACTTAACCAGTAGAAAGTTATTCCATGTTCATGAATCAGAAGAATTAATACTGTTAAAATGTCCATACTACCCAAAGCCATCTGTAAATTCAGTGCAATCCATATCAAAATTCTGATGGCATTTTTTTTTACAGAAATAAACACAATGGTTCTAAACTTGGGATGGAAACACAAAAGACCCCCAAAACCCAAAACAATCCTAAGATAGAATAAAAAAGCTGGACGCATGATGCTTCCTGATGTTGAACTATACTCCAAAGCTTTAGTAATCAAAATAGTATGGCACTGGCATAAACATAGATACATAGACCAATGAAACAGAATTGAGAGCCCAGAAATAAAGTTTTGTTCTCTGGTTGTAGTGGGTATTTATTGTTCTGAGATACTGAGTGCCAACCCCTTCATAGTGAATAAAGCCACCTAACTGTATTCAGATATCTCTGTCTCTCCGATGCCCTCTAAGTGCTTTTCTTCTACCATTCCCTCCACCCACACTCCAAGGGTGAACCTGATTGTCTCACATCAGTCAACATACTCCATTCCTCTAGCCACAGTGCTTGATTCAGGCTTTGGATACAGGACCCAGTTCATGACAATGAATATGAGTAGAGATTTTTTCCTAGAAACTCCATAAGACATATTCATTTTATGCAAGACACAAGAAAGCATTGAGTTCCTAGACACCATAGGCTGACATTGTGTATCAAAAGGAAACATACACAGGGGGAAGGTAAAGAAGAAAACCATAGATTAATGAGCGTTTGGTAGATCAAGCCTCACCTGAAAGTTATGCCATCTCTGGTCTCATTGACATCATGAAGTTTAAAAGTTGTCATTGTGTAAGCCACTTTGAAAAGTTATGTTATTTTTTAATGAAAAATTAGTCATAAACTAGTCATCTTCCAGTACAATATAGAGAAGTGAGAGACTTTGAAGAATGGTTAGTTAATGAATATCAGAAATCCTACCTAAACTCTTGGCTAAATCAAAGTCTATCCTTCATAGAAACTTCAAAAAGGCCTAGAAGGTAGAGATATCACGGGCTGTACTATGCTTTATGTGTTTGATGGAAGAGGTGGCAAACCTAACCTTCTCTTGGGAAAACTCAATGTATTCTCGTTAAGAGAACCATTTCACTTTCTAGAAAGGAAGGCTTCAAGGAATATTGCGAAGTATTAAGAAGAAAAGAGCTTCATCAGAACCTTCATTGAGTAATAATGATTGTTCCTGTTTAGTGCAAATGAGGTGCAGCAGGGAGCTCTGGGAAAATAAGGTTGTCATGGTAACTGATAACACTTTATCCCTGCTGGAAGTCTAGATAGTCAAAGAGGCTACACAAGGCCATGTTTCCTTAGAGACTTTTCCTAAGTAAAGGAAATAAGAAAAAGGGAAATAAAAGGAAAGCTCTGTCACTCAGTTGAACTCTGTTCTGCCCACAAAGATAACAGACTTCTAAGGAAATGCTGTTTTGCATAATTAGCTGACTCAGGTAGGTGAGAATGGGATCTCTCTTTTATAATATAATCAACTTAATACAGGTGGGCAGATGAGTATTTATAACCAAACTCTGAGAAAGTACTGCCCAGAAGAAAATTCAGAGTAAGTTTAAAATGAAAATTAAGTTCTTCAGTGACAGCATTTAATATTTAATGTGAGGGATTGTTTCTCTTTTGGAGTTGGGTATGGACCAAAAACTGAAAAACAGTATTTAAATGCTCTTTAGTATGCATCTGAGCTTTCTGAACCTAAGTTTTCTTGCCGGTGAAATCAGCACTTTGAGAGAGGTCTAGTTTTTCAAACTTTTTTCTTAATAAAAGCCTCAAGAAGAAAGTTTCCCTTTATTCCCTGCTAGGTTTTTTGGCTGGTCTAGTAATTGATGTAAGACAGATTAACAGGAGAAAAACAGAAGTTTAGTAATAGGTATGCCTTCAGTGTGCTTGGAAGAGAGGCAGGGAAACTTAGTAACTCCCCTAAATAGCCTAAGCCATGGGTTTAAACACCATCTCTAGCTAAAGATGGAAGAACTTGTTGAGGTGGGAAGTCAGTTAGGGGAGGTTACCAGGAAAGCACAGAAAACAAGGGAATAGTTGTTCAGCTGATTTAAGTCCTTGCTTTCAGCACTGATAACTGTTGCCAGAGATTTAGAGTCATCTCCTTCTCCCTGGTAGAGCCAGGGAGACACCCTTATAAATGGAGATTTCCCTTATAAATGTAAATGTCTCTTACAAAGGGGTCACTTCTTTTTGGTATTCAGAGCTGCTCCTGTGTTTGCATTTCTTAAAAATAACCCCCTTAAAATAATCAATCTGCCAAAGGCATATCTTGGGGGAGCAAAATTTCCTTCTCTTCACATGTAAACAGATAAAATTGCAGTCTCGGGGTGGAGCCTTAGCAGGAAGCTCAGAAACTGAGCAACTGGTCTTCTTTTCTCTTTGTAATAGTCCTTAAGACATTTTATAGGAAATAATTGACAGACGTATGTGTTTTAAAGCTTCTGCCTTTTAAATAGTCACACTTGAAATGTCTTAATTGCTCTTAAGAAGAACTATTCTCCATCTGGTAGTAGATTTCCAAGTAGCTCAGGAAGGAGGCACCAACTAGATCCGAGTAATCAACTCTAGGGTTGAATGAATTGATATTTGACAGTTCTGCCGTTAAGCTTCTGGAAGGAAATAATTAAATTCTAGAGATCTTGCTTTACAGATCTGTACCTATTACGTGAAAACATCTTAATGAAAACCTATACATACTCCTATTCTACGACCTGATACAATTCTTGTGTTATTAACAAAGGCAAAATTAAATGCTGAATATGAAAGCTCTTTAAAAAGCTGAAGAGAGATCTCACCTGTAAGCTGCTTTCTATAATCTAATATATTGGTTTAAAATAAGATTTCAAGTCTAGCTCATGGGCACACTCTAAGAATGTATTGACTAGACGTAAAATCCTGCTCTAAGTTTTATGAAATTAAATAACATTTATAGAAATTTTGACATATTATTTAAATATGGATTCTGCTTTAAATTGCCTGAGCTGGAATATCTTTGAGAATGAAAGGGGAACTAAATAAAGGCAGCAGCATTGACTGATTTATAACAGTTATAAACAGGAACAATCTTAGGAAAATCAGACATATGGTTACTCTATTTACAATACCTTTAATGATGGCAGTTCAACTGGCCGGAGTCCTATAACAATAACATATTAACCTAACTAGTTTCTGATGAGGTTTTGGAATATAGGCGAGGTTCAATGGGGTGGAATCCGGAGCCGACAGCCAAGAAAGAATTCTTGAGACGTCTCTGGTGCAAAATGGTGGTTTATTAAAGCACGGGGACAGGACCCGTGGGCAGAAAGAGCTGCTGCCCCGGGTTGTGAGGGGTGGCGGATTATATACTATGGGGTTGGGGGAGGTAAGGAAAAACAGAGGTTTCGAGAGAGTACTTTGATATGTTAAAGAAGACTCACAGGATACCAGAGGCCTTGCTATTGTCAAGTTAAGGTTGTTTACCTCTCTAGTAAGGCGTGAACATGAAGATAGTTGGGAACTTCCTGGATTCCTGGAAGTATCAGTGTGACCTGAAGATTATAAAGACATTCAGTTGTATTTACATTCCCTTCTGGAAGCTAGGTTACTGATAGCTTTGTTCTTGTAAATTGCTAGGACACTTGTAAACTGAAGGAGACTCAAGTCTTGCAGGATTGTGGTCTCTATAGGTTAACTATTTCTTTTTCCTTTGGGGCAGCCAGGAGTGCATGAGGAATGTCATGTACATCCCATGGTGGGGGCGGGGGGGTTGTGGCGTGTCAGTTTCTGCTTTGTCCTCCGCTTGCCTTCTGTTCCCTCATCAGTTTCCTTTTAAATATTTAACTCTGGTCTTCAGTTTTAAAAGGTAAGTACTTTTGCAACTTTGAAACAAAATAGTTACCCTTCATTTATTTGAAAATCTTTCCAGATGCTCATGGAATTCTTAGTTTTGAAGAACTATGCAATGAGGCATTTACCAAATATGTCCACTTGTTATCCCACTGGATCTTAGCTCAAACCAGCTCAGTGACCTATTATATTTGAAGACAGTGTATGTCTTTAAGATATTGATACTCTATTGTAGGTGTTCGTGTCTTCATAAGATCCTTTAAATTTATGGAAGATTTAATTGGTACTCTTTCATGTTTCTCTTCTAGAAAAGCTTAATCTTGCTGCTTGCTATGATATGATTGAAAAGGAAACCACAAGGGTAGATTCGTGGAGGGTAAGGGACTGGATTGGGTGGAGGCATGAGCAGTGAAAGAATTCACTGAAGGCAGAACAAAGGTGATAGAAGTTTATTGAATATACTGCAAGGGAGCATTGGGCAGGACAGCAGAGGAGGGACTGTTTGCCAGGAGGCAGTGGTGGGGGACTGTAGGAGTGAGGAGGTATGGGAACGTATGGAATTTTCCTTTTTTGGTACCTGTGCCCAGTTGTAAGTATCCCATTGGTCAGCTAGGGCCTCTGGATAATGTGAGGTGGGTCACCTAATGACCCTGTTTGCATTCGGCTTGGTGGTCCCTGTGGGCCCTTTTACCTTTCTCGGGTCTCCGTTGTTTAAGACTGTTGCCTAAAAGCAGCCTATACATTGTATTCTTTTTATTTATTCCACTGTCATCATTTTTTGGTCTGGATCATTGCTGTGATAGATTATGTTTGAAAGACTGTTGTTTTAAAATATCTTCTGAAAACCTATTGCTCTTGAAGAAGATTTTCATCTGCTTTTTCTCTCCTTTCATTTTTATCTGTCGCCACTTGTATCAAATGAACAAATCACTAGTTAAGAATGGATGATAATAACCATGACAAAATAACCAATACTGGCAAACTCTCAAAGTCAGTGGTTCACCCTTTTTGCACATTAGAATCTTTGGGGGGACTTTTAAAATAATGATGTGTGCAAGCCACATTTCACATCACTGACATGAGAAACTGTGAGTGGGACCTAGACATTAATACTTTGAGTTTCCACGGGATTCTGATAGCAGACAAGATGGCTTGCCACCTCTCTAAGTACTCCATAATACGAACTAACCCACAGGAAAGTATAGCTCTTTTAGGGATGCAGTTGTGAAAGGGAAGAGTGTATCTATGTGTAATTGTGTGTTTGGAGTATTTGACAGTAATAAAATGAGGACTTTGAAGAAAAAAACTTATGTGTTGTAAAAGGAGGTAATGTTACTTTCCACATCAAGACAGATAACCCCCCCCAAAATAAATATATTGTTTGTAATAGATATTTTATCTGGAAAGAAAGCTTGGAAGAACACTGATATTGAAGGAATTAAAGTTAGCTCCCAAAACCACATTAGTACCTTGTTATAATTTCTTTTAATCTTATTTCTAGACTTGCTGGATAATTGTTAGCATGGCTATAATCAGGTTTAATTGCTTTCAGTTTATGAGTGATGAATTTTGTATAGGGGCAACTTATTTATTTATTTTATTTTAAGTAGGCTCCATGCCCAGCTTGGAGCCCGATGTGGGACTTGAACTCACAATCATGAGATAAAGACCTGAGCTGAAACCAAGTGTCGCTTAACTGACTGAGCCACCCAGGCGCCCCTGTTAAGGGGCAATTTTACGAGAGTAATGCCTTCTGTCTATTTCCATAGTGTGGTGGGATTATTGCGGCCCCATCTCACACCTTCCTATAGTCTCAGCTTTTGGTAGCACCAACCCACATTGACTTTGTGCTTGGCATGTGATTTAATTTGTTTAATGGGACCGTAACAAATTTGGTGCAAGCAGTCTTGAGAAATTTCTTGCACACTTTGGCTTTCCTTCATGTTCCCCCTGCCTCTACCATGAGAATCTACCTAGGCCAGCCTGCTAGAAGGTTAGGAGAGATACATGGAAGAAAGTAGTGTCATCCCAGCCAAGACCCTCTTAGACCGGCTAGACATTATTCAACCTGCCAGCTGACCAAAGACAAATGAGTAAGTCCAACCAAGATTAGCTAAGTCTGGGTCAGATCAGCAGAACCACCCAGCCACCCCATAGACTACTGAGAAATAATAAATGATTTTTGTTTTGAGCCATTGAATTTTAAGATACTTTGTTATGCAGCATTAATGTAGCAGTAGATCACTGATACAAAAGACCATGCCTGTCAGTGTGTTTAGTTATAAGACATCGTCGTGATTGAATGACCAATGTCTTTAAGGTACTGGATCTTTATATAGGTTTGAATGAAGGTTTGACGTTGAATAAATTTGAGATAAAGATTTTCCTCAGGCCTCTTGCTGTGAGTTTGTAGCTGTGACTTTGATGAAAATGTCATTCCTGGGTATCCTTGTTTCCAAATGAAGTGTTTCAGGGCTTGCTGTAGTAACACAGTGTTGAGTACAATTCTAATGATTTTAATGACCTTTATTTCCACTTGTGAGCAGTCAGTGAAGGGGCCGTACATGTTTTTCTAAGCCATTTAAGGATTTACGTGTACCTCAGTCCATTGTAAGTGTTCCTAAAAGCTCTCTTGTCATCATCTTCCACTCTATCCTACAATACACACTGGCACTGCATGGTCAATATCCAGTAATAGCTCCAAGAGAAAGAAAAAAATTGCCTAAGACCGTATGGGTGTGGTTTATATACAGATATTTAAGTCGTTCCCTTCTTTCTAAAATTTCCAAATACTAATAGTTAGCTTCTGAGTACAGTTCTATTTTAGATTGGAATCAATCACATTCCCCTGTCTCTCCTGAATCTGCTTCTTCAGTAGCCATGAATTTAAAATGACAATATTCAAAGTAAATGTTTTTTCTCTTGCACTATTTTCTATCTACTTGACAATTGCTATTAACTTTTTATGATCTCACAGTCCCACAGTGGGGTGTACCAGAGTTCTTGTACCTGAACAACCCCATATCTGATAGGTTTATTTGAATAATCCCTTAGGAAGCTATGGTTAAGTCATTAGTTAGTATTTTTTAAAGATTTTTTATTATTTGAGAGAGAGAGAGAGAGAGAGAGAGAGAGAGCAGGTGCTGGGAGAAGGGGCAGAGGGAGAAGGTGAAGCGGACTCCCCACTGAGTGGGGAACCTGAGGTGGGGCTCCATCCCAGGACCCTGAGATCATGACCTGAGCTGAAAGCAGATGCTTAACTGACTGAGCCATCCAGGCTCCCCAGTTCTTATTTTTTAAAATGAAGTACATGAATGTTCTATTTTCTGAATACCTGTTTTTTGTTGCCATCACACAGTCGTCATTTTATTTGTTGATTGAACACACATTTATTGACTTTTGGCTAAGTACCAGGTACAGCAGAAAAAAATCTGAGCTCAGGTCTTATTCTTTTGTGATTAATCTGTGCTAATCAACATGGATACTGACAAGCTGTTTTTCCCTGAGATCTTTGAAGGTAAATATTTTTTGTTAGTATGTGTCTAAAACTTTTGCCTGGTACATGGTGAGCCCTTTCAATTTGCTTTTTGCATTTTTCCTCTTAGTCATTTTTCTCATCATGAATTTTATTACTGCTTCTATTCCAGTTCCTTATTTTCTTGAAAAAGACTTGAATTCTTAAATTGGCTCTTCATTCTTTATATATTGTCAACTAGTTAAAAATTTTTTTTTGCCTTTTGCAAGAACTTCCCAAATGTGCCCACTAATTTAATCAGAATCCACTCCAGTAATTTGATATTCAGAATGAATTCTGCTCTTCACTGCCTCCAATGGGACTTAATTCTGTATTGTTTTTAATTTCACTGTGATTCTTAGCTCATCCATTTTCCTTTGTATATTATTCTGCTATCTTTTCTTCTTTGTACTCTTACATGATTGATGTGGTACCTTCTTACAATTTTTTAAGAACTTGAGCTTTGCCTTTCCTGAATTTTACAGATGATATGATTTTCCCTTATGTTTCATAGACAGTATGTTATTTTGTATTTCTGTTTGGCTTACTGTTACATAACTAAGGAAATATCCTGAGATGATGTATGTTTGTGAACTGAGAAGGTATAGGAATGCCTCTGGCCTCGCTATTTGTTGAATCCTCTTTTCATATCAGTAGCTAATACTGGTTGATATCTACAGACCAACTTGCAGCACTTATCATACTATTTTCTAACATGGGATTATTGGACTGATTCAGAACGTTCTCCTATCCTTACTATCTGGAGCAATTAACAGATCATTTAAAAAATAATGTGATTCCCTTTTTGTACCCCCTTTGGACCCTCATTTTATCTATTTCTGCTTGTGGTGTTTATGTGTAAGTACCTTCTGTTTTAGAATTTAATATGCTTCTGAAAGTTTCCTATCCACTTTTGATTCTCTGGCCTTCCAGAAATTTCAGTCTCAAAGTGCTTGTAGCAAGATACAAACCAGAGGTAGAAGAATTGGAGGCAGAAAGACGACTAGTCAGTAGAAGGATGGATGGCCAGCTCTCTAGTTGGTACAGACTTTCAGTTTCTGAATAAAGAATTTAGAGGAACAAAGTGTCTTCCAACTGCCTTTTAGAGGAGCTTAGCATGGTTTCTAACAACGGTGTTTTCAATATTTCCATCAGCCTTGTCTTAGTTGAAATTTCTCTTTTTGAAAACAGATTGATTGTCTTGTTTTTCATTCCTTTGAGTTGTCTTTTTCATATCATCAAAGTTATTTTCATGTGGGTTAAGAGAAGTTTCAATAGCAGCTGCTAGCCAGATTCTGTTTTAAAACAGAAGCCCTACTATGGTGGAGGTAAGGAATAAGATAAAGTGACAAATAGAAGCTAAACTTTTCAGATTATTTCTTGTTTGTAGATTTGACTTTCAAAAAACTATATAAATGTTTTTTTAGTCAAGATCATTTTTTATTATGATATGTTAGTCACCATACAGTACATCATGAGTTTTTGATGTAGTGTTCCATGATTCATTGTTTGTGTATGACACCCAGTGCTCCATGCAATATGTGCCCTCCTTAATACCCATCACCGGCCTAGCCCAATCTGCACACCCCTCTCCACTCTCAAACCCTGTTTGTTTCCTGGAGTCCATAGCCTCTTGTGGTTAACAAGTAAAACAAAAATTAAACTTTAAAAATCTCTCTGGTACTCGAGAAGAATGAGTATTCTGTTGTTTTAGGATGGAATGTTCTGTATATATCTATGAAGTCCATCTGATCCAGTGTGTCATTCAAAGCTCTTCTTTCTTTGTTGATCTTCTGCTTAGATGACCTGTCCATTGCTGTGAGTGGAGTGTTGAAGTCTCTACTACTAATATATCATTATCAATATGTTTCTTTATTTTGGTTATTAATTGGTTTATATAATTGGCTGCTCCCACATTGGGGATATTTAAAAAATATTTAGAATTGTTAGATCTTCTTGTTGGATAGATCCTTTAAGTATGATATGTTGTCCCTCTACATCTCTTACTACAGTCTTTGGTTTAAAATCTAATTTGTCTGATAAGAGGATTGCTATCCCAGCTTTCTTTTGAGGTCCACTAGATCCCTTCACATTCAATCTAGAGGTGTCTTTAGGTTCAAAATGAGTCTCTTGTAGACAGCACATGGATGGGTCCTGCTTTTTTTTAATCCAATCTGATACTGTCTTTTTATTGGAGCATTCAGCCCATTTACGTTTAGAGTAACTATTGAAGGATATGAATTTAGTGCCATTATATTGCCTGTAAAGTTCTTGTTTCTGCAGATTGTCTCTGTTACTTTCTGGTCTATGTTACTCTCGGGGTCTCTCTTCGCTTACAGTATCCCCCTTAATATTTCTTTCAGGGCTGGCTTGGTGGCCACATACTCTTTCTTTCTGTGCTGGAAACTCTTTATCTCTCCAACCATTCTGAATGATAGCCTTCCTGGATAAACTTTCTTGGCTGCATTTTCTTTTCATTTAGTACCCTTAATATATCTTGCCAGCCATTTCTAGCCTTCCAGGTTTCTGTGGATAGGTCTGATGTTATTCTGATGTTCCTCCCAACATAACTAAGCAATTGCTTCCCCTAGCTACTCTCAGGATAGCTTCCTTGGCTCTAAGATTTGCAAGCTTCACTGTGTGTTGGGGTGTTGATCTATTTTTATTGGTTTTGGGAAGTGTCCTCTCTGCCTCTTAGATGTGAATACTTCTTTCCTTCCTCAGATTAGGGAACTTCTCAGTGTGCACATGGAACTTTCTCCAGAATAGATCACATACTGGGTCACAAATCATGCCTCAACTGATAACCAAAAATTGAGATTATTACCTGCATATTTTCAGACCAACGATGCTTTGAAATTTGAACTCAGTCACAAGAAGAAATTTGGAAGAAACTCAAACACTTGGAGGTTAAAAAGCATTCTGCTAAAGAATGAATGGGTCAACCAGGAAATTAAAGAACTTAAATGATTCATTGAAACCAATGAAAATGAAAACACATTGGTTCAAAACCTGTGGGATACTGCAAAGGTGGTCCTAAGAGGGAAGTAAATAGCCATCCAAGCCTCTCTCAGAAAAATTAGAAAAATCCAAAATGCACAAGCTAACCTTATACCTAAAGGACCTGGAGAAAGAAGAGCAAATAAAGCCTAAACCAAGCAAGAGAGAGAAATAATAAATATTAGAGCAGAGGTAAGTGAAATAGAAACTGGAAGAACAATAGAATAGATCACTGAAACTAGAAGCTGGTTCTTTGAAAGAATTATAAGATAGATAATACTCTGGCCAAACTTACCCAAAGGAAAAGAGAAAGGACCCAAATCAATAACATCATGAATGAAAGGGGAGAGATCATGACTAATACCAAGAAAATAGAGACAGTTGTTAGAACGTATTACTAGCAGCTATATGCCAACACATTGGGCAATCTGGAAGAAATGGATACATTCCTGGAAACTTATAAACTATCAAGACTGAAACAGAAAGAAATAGAAGACAATCTGAACAGACTAATGACCAGCAAGGAAATTGAAGCAGTAATCAGAAACCTCTCAAAAAACAAGAGTCCAGGGCCAAGTGGCTTCCCAGGGGAATTCTACCAAACATTTAAAGAAGAAACCATACCTATTGTACTGAAGCTGTTTTGAAAAATAGAAACAGAAGGAAAACTTCCAAACTCGTTCTATGAGGCCAGCATTACCTTGATCCCCAAACCAGGCAAAGACACTATCAGAAAGGAGAATTACAGACCAATATCCCTGATGAATATGGATACCAAAATTCTCAAGAAGATTGTAGCCAGTAGGATCCAACAGTACGTTAAAAGGATTATCCATCACGACCAGGTGGGCTTTATTCCTGGGATGCAAGGGTGGTTCACCATTCGCAAATCAATCAATGTGATAGAACACGTTAATAAGAGAAGAGACAAGAATCATATGATCCTCTCACTTGATGGAGAAAAAGCATTTGACAAAATCCTGTGTCCTTTCCTCATTAAAACTCTTCAGAATATAGGGATAGAGGGAACATCCTCAATTTCGTAAAAACCATCTATGAAAAGTCCACAGCCAATATCATTCTCAGTGGGGAAAAACTGAGAGCTTTTCCCTTAAGGTCAGGAACATGACAGGGATGCCCACTTGTACCACTATTGTTCAGCATATAGTACTAGAAGTTCTGGCCTCAGCAATCAGACAACAAAAAGAAATAAAAGGCATTCAAATTGGCAAAGAAGTCAAACTCACACTCCTTACTGATGACATGATACTTTATGTGGAAAACCCAAAACACTCCACCCCCAAATTGCTAGAACTCATACAGGAATTCAGCAGTGTGGCAGGATACAAAATAAATGCACAGAAGTCAGTTGCAATTCTATACATTAACAATGTTACTGAAGAAAGAGAAATTAAGGAGTCAATCCTATTTACAATTGCACCGAAAACCATAAGATACCTAGGAATAAGCCTAACCAAAGAGGTAAAGGATCTGTACTCTAAAAAGTACAGAACTCTTATGAAAGAAATTGAGGAAGACACAAAGAAATGGAAAAACATTCCATGCTCATGGATAGGAAGAATAAACATTGTTAGAATGTCTATGCTGCCCAGAGCAATCTACACATTCAGTGCAATCCATATCAAAATACCATCGACATTTTTCACAGAGCTGGAACAAACAATCCTAAAACTTGTATCAAACCAGAAAAGACCCCAAATTGCCAGGAGAATGTTGAAAAAGAATTAGGCAATCTGGGGGCATCACAATGCCTAACTTTGAGCTATATTACAAAGCTGCGATCATCAAGACAGCATGGTATTGGCACAAAAACAGACACATAGATCAATGGAACAGAATAGAGAGCTCAGAAATGAACCCTCAACTCTGTGGTCACCCAATCTTCAACAACGCAGGAGAGAATATCCAATGGAAAAAAGACAGTCTCTTCAATAAATGGTGCTGGGAAAATTGGACAGCTACATGCAGACAAATGAAATTGGGCCATACTCTTATACCATACACAAAGATAAACTCAAAATGGATGAAAGACCTAAATGTGAGACAAGATTCTGTCAAAATCCTAGAGGAGAACATAGGCAGTAACCTCTTCAACCTCGGCTGCAGCAACTTCTTGCAAGACACGTCTCTAAAGGCAAGGGAAACAAAAGCAAAAATGAAGTATTGGGACTTCATCAGGATGAAAAGCTTCTGCACAGAAAAGGAAACGGTCAACAAACTAAAACGAAACCCATGGAATGGGAGAAGATATTTACAAATGACATATCAGATAAAGGGCTTGTATCCAAAATCTATAAAGAACTTATCAAACTCAACACCCAAAAAACAAATAATTCAATCAAGAAATGGGCAGAAGATGTGAACCGACACTTCTCCAAATAAGTCATACAAATGGCTAACAGATGCATGAAAAAAATGCTCCATATCACTAATCACCAGGGAAATACAAATCAAAACCACAATGAAATACCACCTTTTACCCGTTAGAATTGCTAAAATTAACAAGACAGGGAACAACAAATGTTGGTGAGCATGTGGAGAAGGGGGAACCCTGTTACACTGTTGGTGGGAATGCAAGCTGTTTCAGCCACTCTGGAAGATAATAAAGGGGTTCCTCAAGGCCTTAAAAATAGAGCTACCCTACGACTCAGCAATTGCACTACTAGGTATTTACCCCAAAGATACAGATGTAGTGAAAAGAAGGGGCACATTCACCTCAGTGTTCATAGCGGCAATGTCCATGATGGCCAAACTGTGGAAGGAGCCGAGATGTCCTTCAAGAGATGAATGGATAAAGAAGATATATATTCCATATATACGATGGAATATTACTCAGCTGTCAGAAAGGATGAATACCCACCATTTGCATTGATGTGGGTGGAACTAGAAGGGATTATGTTAAGTGAAATAAGTCAGTCAGAGAAAGACAATTATCATATGGTTTCACACATATGCAGAATATAAGGAATAGCCCAGAGGACCATAGGGGAAGGGAGGGAAAACAGAATGGGAAGAAATCAGAAAGGGAGACAAACCATGAGAGACTCTGGACTCCAGGAAACAAACTGAGGGTTACAGAAGGGAAGAGGTAGGGGGGAGGGGTTAACAGGTGATGGGTATTAAGAAGGGCATGTGATGTGATGAGCACTGGGTGTTACGTGCAACTAATGAATTGCTGAACACTACATCAAATCTAATGATATACTATATGTTGGCTAACTGAATGTAATAAAAAAAAAAACCCTCAACAATTTTTTAAAAAATTGCTTTGTTTTCTGCCAGTATAGTCTTTCCTTCTACCTCCTTGTCCACAGTTGTGCATCCTTTACTTATGTCTATCCCACAGAGGTGTCCCATGATATGCTCAATCCAAGATATCATAGGTCATTTCTCCTTATTTCCACCCCCTTTGTTCCTTAATATGTAGTTTCTCTCCTTTCCTAACTATTCAAGGAGCTGCTGCACATTTTCTTTTCCTTCCCCACACCTTTTTGGGGCTGGAAGCTAAACAAGGTGGAGGAGCAGTAGAGAGAAAGAAGAGTTGTCTTAGTTCTGTTTCTGCTTGTGGAGATATTAAAGGTTTCGTGGTCCCTGCTGGAGATGATATAAGCTTTTGGGGTTCATATAACTTTGGGAAGTTATGAAGCATTAATTCACTATGTTTTTCAGGGACATTTTTTTTAAAGATTTTATTTATTTATTTGAAAGAGAGAGAGACAGCCAGTGAGAGAGGGAACACAAGCAGGGGGAGTGGGAGAGGGAGAAACAGGCTCCCAGCGGAGAAGCCTGATGTGGGGCTCGATTGCAGGACTCTGGGATCACGCCCTGAGCTGAAAGCAGACGCTTAACGACTTCCAGGGACATTTTTATGAAGAGGATTATTAACTCAGATGTTCTCAGTTTTATATCAGTAGTATTTTCATGCTATTCAAGATTTTAAACTATAATACATTTGTTCTAAGCATGAAAATGAAGCAATATTTTTAAACCTACTTTATATTTCACATGGTACTGAGGATTGTGAGGAACACTGAGGAGGGGATTCTGTTCTCTGCCCTTAAGGATAAGAAACATTAGTTGTTGAAGATAATGTTACACTTCAACAAGACAACATGATTAAATCTAAAATATATGGCATAGACTCAGTGTATTATAAGAACCAAATGATGTAATTTATTAGGGTATTGAAATATGAGATCAATTAGGTCTTAGAAGTTCAGTGTACTTTAGTAGAGCAAAGGCGTGACTGTAGCAGAATGATCCTCAAAATGGAGAAAACCTTAACCTTTACTTCTGTTATTTAATTTTATTTTGACAACCTCTCCGATTTGATTTTTAAAGTCTTGGCCACAATTAGAAGTAAGGGACCAAATCTGTTGAACTTTGAAAGGGTTGCATAAATAGTTTGGAGACAAAGATATAAAATGTGCTTTATTTTTTTTTAGCCATTTTAGATTTACAGAAAACTCAAGCCCAAAATACACAGTTCCCATATACCCACATAACCTCTCACACAGTTTCCTATCTTATTAATATCTTGAATTAGTGTGGTACTTTTGTTAAAATTGATGATCCAATATTAATACATTATTATTAACGAACGTCCATAGTTTGTATTAGAGTTTACTCTTTCTGTTGTACATTGTATGGGTTTTGACAATGTTTAATGACATTTGTCCACCATTACAATAACATACAGAATAGTTTTACTCATCTAAAATTCCCTTATGCTCCATCTATTCATCCTTTCCTCTTTTCTTCCCAAACCTCTGGCAACCAGTGATCCTTTTACTGTCTCCATTGTTTTGCCTTTTCCAGAATGTCATATAGATGGAACAGTATAGTATGTAGCACTTTTGTATTAGCCTTTATCACTTGGCAATGGGCATTTAAGTTTTCTTCATGTCTTTCTGTGACTTGATAGCTCATGTCTTTTTAGTGCTAAATAATATTCCATTATTATTTATTTTCCAGTTTTTATATCCATTCACTTTTTGAAGAACATCATGGTTGCTTAAAGTGGAAGTTGAGATAATTTATTTGAGAACTTTATTCTTTTCTAATATAGGCTTTTTATCTTGAATACAACTTTAGAGGTACACTAAACATTTTAATAAAAATTGTGTTTTCATTTTCATCTAGTTCAAAAGACATCTAATTTCAGTTTTGGTTTACTTCTTAGATCTATGGGCTGTTTAGAAACATGCTGTTTAGTTTACAGAAATCTTTTTGTTACTGATTTTGTTAATTTTAAAAGCAAAGACTGCCATTTATTGTATCAGCAAAAGATGAACTTAGGAATAAAAGAGAATTGCAATCTGGAACAAAAAGGTGGGACAAAGCTATAGACAAATCTTGGGCACAAAGAAGAGGTGTGCCTTTTTAAGGAGAAAAGGGGTAAGTTGGGAGGGCTGTTAGGAACTAAAGTCCATCGGAGTAAACTGGGAGTTTGAAGTATGGTGGCTTTTCATTGGCTGAGCTATTGCGGGTTTGGGGGTGCATGGAAATGAGGAAAAGTGGCTGTTCCTCCAGCTGGAGTAGTAGAGTAGTATCCATGTGCAAGGTCATGTCCATGTAAGGTCAAACATATCTCTCCCTGTTGGGTCTGCAATTGACTACAAGTGGTAGAGCATGAGAGCTCCCCTTTCAAAACCTCCCAATTCCGTTTTAGTGAGGTGTCCCATTACTAATTTTGACAATTCTTTCTTTTTTAAAATTTTTTTTTATTACATTATGTTAGTCACCATACAGTACATCCCTGGTTTCTGATGCAAGGTTCGATGATTCGTTAGTTGCATATAACACCCAGTGCACTATGCAATATGTGCCCTCCTTACAACCCATCACCAGCCTATCCCATTCCCCCACCCCCCTCCCCTCTGAAGCCCTCAGTTTGTTTCTCAGAGTCCATAGTCTCCCATGCTTCAGATTTTATTTATTTATTAGAGAGAGAGACAGCCAGCGAGAGAGGGAACACAAGCAGGGGGAATGGGAGAGGAAGAAGCAGGCTCCCAGCGGAGGAACCTGATGTGGGGCTCGATCCCAGGTCTCTGGGATCACACCCTGAGCTGAAGGCAGACGCTTAATGACTGAGCCAGCCAGGTGCCCCTAATTTTGACAATTTCTAATATAATTTCATGGTTATCAGAGAGTATATTTAATGTGGCTTGAATCCTTTTAATATTTATGAGACTTACATTATGACACAGAATATGATCTATCTTTGTAGATGTTCCCTGTGTACTTGCAAAGAATGTGTATTCCGCTGTTGTGCATTTAAGGAGGCTCACTCAATTTTGATCACAGTAGTGAAGCTGTCCATCCTCCTGGCTTACCTTGCCATGCCAATAGAGCTGGAGGGGTGTTAGCACCCCAGGCAAAACATGCCTCAGACTATTTCTACTCAATGGTCAGCAGTTTTTCAAGCATAAATGCTTCTTACATTGTTGTATGCCTTTGGACTACTGCCATAGTGCTGAGATGGTTGTTTTTGTCAATTTTGTTATGCTTTATAGTTGCTTTTTGGGGAGAGGATTTGCCAGGCTCCTCACTTGGCCATAGCCAGAAGTCAGTTTTGGGCTACGGTATTTTAAGCAGTGAGTGAGAAAGTTTTGAGGCAATGCTCCTTGACAAAATTATTTTCTTCCTCCAAAATCCAGGGTAGTCTCTTCAAGTTTTGCACCAAGAGCTGAGAGAGGGAGTGCTATTCATAAAATGTAACTACAATGAGCCTATTTTGTAAAGGAGGCATTGGAATTAAGGTATACCCTAATGAGCAGAGTTTTTACATTAATGCTAAGTAACTATTAGCAATTAGGCTACAGAAGTATTTAAAATACAATGGGGATAGTCTCTGTTAATTAGTCTCTACTTTGAGCAGTTGCTTACTGAATAACTGAGATGTCAGTGGGATTTTCTGTGAGGCAGCTAAAGAGATCTGTTCCCTGTACAATGTCATGGATGGTAAACTGGGCTGCTACACAGATAAGGATCAGTGGGTAACAATCAAAACAAGGATTGAAGCAAATCAGGTCGTAATATTTCCTTCAGCTAGTTATGGCCAAGTTTTTTCTCTAGCACCCAACAAATCTGAATTGGAGTTAATAGCATTTGTACCACAGTAACACTTGATAATAATGATAGATCATATGTTTGTATGAGATATAATTCATATACCAATACATACACTGCCAATGCTATTGATTAAAGGTCCTAAATGTAGTGAGGTTACTGTTAATTGTAAATTTTCTATAGTAGAGATGCAAATGACTTCTGTCTTGTGGAAAGGATACAGTTAGCTTATAGTTTATTGCTCCGTAGAGAATTACCAGGTTTGTATTTAACCCAGTCATCTTATCCTAATATTTTTTGTTGAGTTGCCTACAAATATTTAGTTCCTCAAGTATTCTTTGAATTGGTCTTAACATTTTATGAGTTCCTCCATTAGTTTCTTTAATAAAATTTTTGACTTAAGAGTTATAATTTTAAATTCTTAAAAATTATACTTGAGTAATAGGTGTGTATGTGTGTAGATAGAGTGAGAGTGAGAGAATGCACATTGCTTAGTATATTGTGTATAATTAATTCGATGTGATAGGTTCTATTATCATTTTTTCCTTTTATTATTAAGATTTTATTTTTAAGTAATCTCCACATCCAACATGGGTTTCGAACTCACAACCCTGAAATCAAGAGTCGTACGCTCTTCCAAACGAGTCAGCCAGGCATCCCTATCATTTTTTCATTTTAAGACCTACTTAGAAGAAACCTTTCAGGTATATGATTTGTATGCATGTGTCTCAATGACATGGAGTAGGTGAACAGTTCTTCTTTTTAAAATTTATTATTTTTAAAAATTTTAATGCCAGTGTAGTTAGCATTGTTATCTTAGTTCCAGGTGTATAATATAGTGATTCTGTAGTTCCAGTGAATAGTCCTTCTTGGTAGAGCAGAGGAGGGTTAATGTTAGAATTAATTCTCCAGGGAACAATTTCAAACTAATTCATGTTCCCCTTTTTCCTCCCTCCACTTCTTCATCACTGTTAGGTTTGGATTCAGCTGCATGTACAAGAAAGTAAATTATGTGATTTGCCTAAATAGTAATTTACCTATTTTTTCTCACTGAGCAAGACTTTCAGATATGCTAGGAGAAGTGCACCTGGTCAAAGAAGTCATTGTGGGTCCGGCCCCTTTTTGCTTCCTGCTCCTCCAATCTTAGAGTGAGGCTTTGTTCCTCATGGTAGAAAGATATTGGCACTGCCTTTAAAAGTTATCATTCCCCATTCCAGGCAGGAAGAAGAGAAAATAGTAAAGGGCAAAATGCATGTTAGCCAGATCTGTGTCTCTTTTCAGCGAACTATAGATTTCCCAGATGCCCCACCCAGTGGATTTCCACTTTTGTCCTATAAACTAGATGGAGTCACAGAATCCCTGTTAGCTGTAGAAGTCTGGAGAGGTGAGCATTAGTGGATGCAGCACTTTCTCAATAAAATCTGTGTTCTTATAAAGGCAGATTCCATTTTGATTAGGCAACTAGCTGTGACAACCACCAAAAGGATATTTGAATCTGAAAGATAAGGTACTTCTATATATTTTGAAAAACTTTCCCTAATTGATTCTGTTATGTCTTCACCTTACCAAATTGATCATTGCTTGAAGTGTCTGAGCAAAGCCCATTCTTATCTGCAGAGTTTCTTTTTGTATAAGTCTATTTTTATGTCTATTTATAAGTCTATGTCTATTTTATAAGTCTAGTATTAATCATTACTTTTATTTCTATAATTGTAAGTACAGATGTTGGTGACTTTCTAATATTTAAAATTTCTCTTTTTAAATTCAGGATTTTATTCTTTGCCCCTCCCAGGTGGCCCTTTGTCTGATGGTGTTGTTTTTGACACTGCTTTCTGAAATGCAAAAGTTTAAACCAACAGTCATAATTTCATTGTCAGGCTAAGATTGGCTTTTCATTAAACTGTCAGTATTTCAGAAGATATATTTAACCTTTAACTTCTAAAATCCTTTTGTAGAGAGGAATTATTAAAGTTTGGTTACTTAGCTTCAGTTAACCAGTTTTTTGTTTGTTTTCTTTCTCTGCACACAAATACTGAGCAGGCATGAGCACACAAAGGTAGGGATCCAACTTGTTTGTATTGGTATCACCTCAGTCCAACATACATGTAGAGCTCAGTAAATCTTTGATGAATGAATACATGACATTAGCTAGATGGCATTGAAGAAATTATTTTATATAGTTACCATATGAATATTATCTCTCTAGCTATTGGGAAGATTTCTTCTTTGCTGAACTTTGCAAGTAAGATCGCTTACTCTGGTTTTCTTTCAAAAGCAAATTTATGTAGTTATTACATAGTTTCTTGGTAGCTAGGATGATTCCTTGAAGGACAGACCCATTTCAGAAATGTGGAGTGGCATACATTGGTCTGCTTTAGAGAGAGGTAAACACGGTTTGGGAATACAGGTACTGATCTTATTCAGGTAATAACTTGTGAACAATTTTTGCTTTGTTATCTGATTGTGAGGTTTGTTAGGTTTTCTTCTCTGGAATCAAATATTCTGCAATTGAAAAAGCCATACAGCTTAGAATAACCTTTCCAACCTGCATTTGTGATGATGATATGCAGTTTTCTTTCTTTAAACAATTTCTGTCTTTCTGTTTTTCTTTTTCTTCCTTTCGTTCCTCTATGCCCCACATGGGACTTGAACTCACAACCCCGAGATAAAGAGTCACACGCTCTATGGACTGAGCCAGACAGGTGCCCCTGATATGCACTTGTAAATATCAGAATACCACCTGCATGAAATAGTACTCTGGAAAAAAATGACTAATACGTTCTCAAATTGAATATAAAGAGACTTAAGGAAATAATCTGTGTGCTTGTTGTTTATATCTTAATTCCCAGTGTCATTTTGTAATAAATAGTATCTTCCAATTAATATTTTTAACTTGTGCCTCATTAGGAAAATTATCCAAGATTTAGAAACCCTAAGTTTACCAAATCTCGTTAAATTACTAGCTGTTTTTCAGTGTAGTTCTGGGTTTGACTTTTTGTTGTCAGGGATGTCTTCAATCTCTGGAGATACAGAGGCTATTTTGTAAATTTTTATCCAGAAGAAATGCAAATAGTTTCTGTCAAATGGAACAGATAATTCCATTGTAGAGTTCCCAGCTTTAGCAAATGAAAAATGCGTGCAATATTTAGGACATACTTACACTAAAATAATTATTCACAATTCATCTGACATTCCCATTTAACCCTGCATCCTGTATTTTCTCTGGTGATGATACCCCCAGAATTTCAAGTTTATGGCCACGTAAGTCATTGGCCAGTTTTTACCTAAGTAATCTCATTATAACATTGTCTATTAATGCCTCATTTCTCAAATGTTCTTTAGAACAGTTTTATCATCTTACTGGTTCCCTAATTAATGAGTCACAGGAAATATTTGACATATATTCATTTTATGTATGCATAAGTGTCCTGACTTGGTCTTACAGAAAATTATACTTCAGTTTTTCTTACAGAAAATTATACTTCAGTAGGTCATCCACTGAGATACCCACATATTCTTACCATATGGAAGCAAGTAAACTGCATTGGTGTGGAAGTATACCCCATGGATGGTTTCAGACCAGTTAAGTCTTTTCTTGGCTTTAGGAATAAATCCCAAGCAAGCAGCATAGGGCTTTAAATTTCTTTATTCTCTAATTTTGTTTACTTTTGGTTTTGCCTTTTTCATTTCCCGTATTGATTCTTAATTTTTGATTCTGGTTAATGTGTGGCCAGTTTATTATTCTCACTGGTGGCAGCAATAATTGGGACTTTGGTTTTATCATCTGATCGTTTGATCTTTGTGTGATGAATAATGGGTATCTGTTCTCTTTCGGAAATACTTATATAAATAGAAATCTCCAAAATGTGCAGGAAATAAAGACATTGAACTGTGATAATATTTTAGAAATAACTAGTTTAGGAACATTTTTTTAAAATCCAAGTTTTTTTGACATATTAGACTAAATTAATAATTAATAATTTTGGTTTAAAAACAAAGTAGTAGTAGTAGTTATACATCTTTTCCTTGAGTTTATAAAAATGTGGTATAGTGTATATTTTATATTTTTATACAATTTTGATTTGTTTTTACTCATGAGAGAATACTTACTCTGAACTTTTTAAACTTCTAATATTGGCTTAATAATGAAATAAGCTTACATTATTCCTACATAATTTTTACAATTTTGAAAAATATACATTTGTGTTCAATTAAATTATTTCATTATTCCAACAAACTTTTCATATTAACAATAATTATGTTTTGAAGTTTGAAAGCTTAAACATAATTTGAAACATCCTTAATTTAAAATTTTGGACTAATCTTAAACAGACTTAATTTATAGATAATTATTAAATAAGACTTTTTAAGAGTGATCGAATACTAAAAACCATTTACAAAGATTATATACTTCTATTTAGAAATGTTTCCCTCTCTGCTCTGGTGTGGCTATACCTTTGAGTCATGTTAAAGAACATGTTCCTTTTTGCCATTTTAACTAGATAGAAGTGTGAGTCACTGTAAAGAGTTGTGTTATTTGTATTTATGAGCTTTCATAGTTGTCTAAATGCTTGCATATGATTGCATATGACAGTCTTCAAATGTCTATCCATTTTTTTTTCTGTAAAAATAGAAGTTAGTTGCTTTGGTTATATGTGGTTCAGACTATACAAGGAACAATACTGACATAAATGCAAGTGCTTATTTGCAGTTGTAAATTAGGTTTTCTGTGAGAGTAGTTTTATTGTATTCTGAATGGATATAAATGTATATAGAAAGTTGAAAAAGTTTACAAAATGGTAATTTTTATTTGTCCTTGTTTATGGTAGCTGCAAATACTGAGTCTGAAAAGAAGCGACAAGATGAATTTAAATATTGACAATATTAGCTTAGTTTTGGTAGGTTTAATCATAAGGAAAAAAGCCTGTGAAACCTTTACTGCCAAATATATTCTTTTTTTTTCTTGTAATAATTTTTTATTATGTTATGTTAGTCATCATACAGTATATCCTTAGTTTTTGATATAGTGTTCCATGATTCATTATTTGCGTATAACACCCAGTGTGCCAAATATATTCTTAATAGAAATGGAGCTTTCTAGAATTTCTAGAATTTGACTTTCTCTATCTTAAAATGATAACTTTGTCTTAGAACTTTTTTAAAGATTTATTTATTTATTTGAGAGAGAGAGCACACAGAGGAAGAGGGAGAAGCCGACTCCTTGCTGAGCAGGGAGCCTGACACCGTCTCTCTCCCAGGACACTGGGGTCAT
Organism: Ursus americanus; assembly: GCF_024610735.1. Taxonomy (NCBI): domain Eukaryota; kingdom Metazoa; phylum Chordata; class Mammalia; order Carnivora; family Ursidae; genus Ursus; species Ursus americanus. The sequence continues at coordinate 104,430,465 of NC_142164.1, forward strand.
GACATGAGCCCAAGGCAGCTGCTTAACCGACTGAGCCACGCAGGTGCCCCGTCGTAGAACTCTTAACAAGGATGTTACTAGATGTTATTCTTTACCTTCTTTATAATCTTTCCGTATAGCAGAGTTTATAAATTCCACCTAAATTGCTCTTTCTGATTTTTGATGACTTGATTATATTCTTTATTATTATTTTACATATATTTCTTTTATGAAAGAAAGAGGAGGAGTGAAGAGACAGGCAGACTGTCAGTAGTCATTCCCTCCTCAGTGAAACCTGGCTTCAACCCATGTTAACTGTAGAAATAGTCAAGGTGGATTGCTTGGTTCAGACGTATGGTTTTTGACAGTGGAAATGATTATTACGTTTTAGGAAACAAAGGTTCCTCACTTATGAAAGAGCTAAGCTTCCTTATAGTTGTGTTATCTTTTTCTATATTTCATTAATTACTATTTTGTGTGTTTTATTAATAGGCATTGTTTTTCAGAGACCCATGATTCTGTCTTAGACAAATGACTAGTTATTCTCTGAAAACTCTTTCTATTATGCCTTCCCAAGATCAAAACCTACATTAAAAAATAAATAGGATATCTTAGGATACATTTATACTTAAAACTGTAAAACTGTCCTTGAGATTTCCTAGATGTCACATGAAAAGCACAAAGTTTTGTTATTTCATCTTATCAAAAATGGATGCCAGAAATAATTAGTGTTTTTTCATAGCTCCATATATCTTAATTAGTTTGACATTATTGTAAAAGTTTCGTGGGAAGAATTTCCAAATCAGAAGAGATGCTCAGCCTTCCCAAGGTTAAGTTTATATGAGTAAATTTTATTAATATAAATATTTCAGAGATTGTAAGCTTTACAGCAAGGCCATGGAGATTTGTCAGTGCCTTCATAGTCAACAATATAGTATTACCTTCAAGAGAATCCTTGATCAAACCTTTATGAAATGGTTATTTCCTATACTCTAGTAGAGAATTTTACTCTTCTACGTTCTTATACTATTGGTTACTGTGATAAATTGACCACTTCTGTCCAGTCTTATTGTCAAATAGTTTTATCCTTCCCCCTGATGCTTTCATGAAAGCTCTGCTGTAAACTTCAGGATATAATTTGTAAAAACAAAGAAACAAATTAAGAAAAAGAGTCTCAAGGCTTTGTGGGAAAGACTTTACCATATACCATGAACTACCGATACTTCAGGGGATAGACTCTTGGATAAGACTTTGAGCTGATAATGCTTAGACAACTTTCAAGCTGACTATGGCCTGTTAGGAATTATAAAAATTCTTTTAGTCTCCAAGCAGATACATTTCAGGAATGCAGGTTGCTAATCAGAATTAGAAAAACTAAGGACACAGCACCAACTAAACTGATGAAGATATAACTGTTGTTACTTGTTTACAATGATGTTACTGTCATTTTATTTTCTATTTTTTCTGATGTATAAAGAAGCCCTTTTTAAAATAAGCTGTTTTTAACTCTAAATTTAATAGCTTACGATTTTGTAAACCGAAACTTTTTTTTTTAATTCAATTAGCCAACACGTAGTACATCATTCGTTTCAGACGCAGTGTTCAGCAGTTCATCAGTTGTGTATAATACCCAGTGCTCATCACGTTTTTTGCCCTCCTTAATGCCCATCACCCAGTTACCCCAAACCCCCACCCACCTCCCCTTCAGCAACCCTCACTTTGTTTCCCAAAGTTCAGAATCTCTCACGGTTTGTCCCCTTCTCTGATTTCTTCCCATTCAGTTTTCCCTCCCTTCCCTTATGGTCTTCTGCACTTTCTTATGTTCCACATATCAGAGAAATCATATGACAATTATCTCTCTATAACTGACTTATGTCACTTAGCATAATACCCTCCAGTTCCATCCACATGGATGTAAATGGTAAGTATGAATAATATAACTGGAAACATTTTTAATGGAATTTGAGTTTCATTGAAGCCCCCTCTCAATTTGGAAAACATTTTTACTGAGACTTCTTAGTTTTCATGGAAATATAATTATTTACATAGGCTCAAAGAGAATCTGCTGTAATTTTTACCATGATGTAATTGGATATATTAATTTTCCAACCAAGGTCATACCATACCTTGAGTATCACATTTTAAAATGATACTAATTTTATCAAGTATGGAAAGATCATTACAAGGTAACAAGGATTGATTTCATATAGAATCAATGCTTACAAAGTTCTTCCAAGAAAACTGGTTTGGTACCTTGATTATAGGGCCTCAGTCTCATAGGGGCTGGAGAAGGTCAATTTCTGTCAGGCAAGAGACCTTAGCAAATTTTGGGCCCCTCAAGAGAAAGGACATAACCCAAATTTATAGACATTGCAGGTAAAATGTGGGAGAAGGTGTGTTAGGCTTGGCTTCCTAGTCCTAGGATATAATCACAAGGAATAGATACTTTTACAAGTCCAATCCAAGATCCCTCATGAAAATTTCATGACAGAAGTTCTTTGGACTTAATTCACTAAATACCATATGCTCAGGGAAACTTAAGGTTAATTACTTCTCTTGTTGCACCTACATAAAAAATCAGGCCAAACGTAATGAGACCAGGTTGTTTTTTGTGTGTGTGATCAAGAATAATCTTTGGAAAAATTCACAAATATGTAGAAATGAAACACAATCCTTAAATAAAAGGAAAAGAAGAAATCAAAAGGGAAATTAGGAAGTGATTTGAGATGATTACAGATAAAAACACAGCATACCAAAACATATGGGATGCAGCTAAAGCAGTACTTAGAAGAAAATATATGGCTTTAAATGCCTATATTAAAAAATGAAGAAAGATTTCAAATCAAAAACATAAACTTCCACCTTAAGAAAGTAGCAGAAGGGGGCGCCTGGGTGGCACAGCGGTTAAGCGTCTGCCTTCGGCTCAGGGCGTGATCCCGGTGTTATGGGATCAAGCCCCACATCAGGCTCCTCTGCTATGAGCCTGCTTCTTCCTCTCCCACTCCCCCTGCTTGTGCCCCCTCTCTTGCTGACTGTCTCTATCTCTGTCAAATAAATAAAATCTTAAAAAAAAAGAAAGTAGCAGAAGAAGAACAAAGTGAATACAAAACAAGCAAAAGGAAGGCTATAGATGAGAGTGTAAATACAGAATAAAAAAAGCAGTGGAGAAAATCAACAAAACTTCAGGTTGGTTCTTTGAAATATCAAGAAAATCAACAAACCTTTAGCTAGACTAAGAAAAATAGAGGATTCACATTCTAAAATCAGGACTGGAAGACGTGATTACCAACCTTATAGGAATAAAAGGTATTATAAGGGAATACTATGAACAATTGTATGCCAAAAAGTTAGATAACCTAGAGGAAATGGAAGAATTCCTAGAAAGGCACAACCTCCTGAATGTGACTTAAGAAGAAATGGAAAATCTGAATAGACCTATAACAAAGAAATTGAATTAGTAATCAAAAAGTTCCCATAAGGGAATGCACGTGACTAGAATTATACCAAATATCTAAAGAGTTAATGCCAATCCTTGGCAAACTTCAAAAAAAATGGAAGAGGAGAGAACACTTGCCAACTTATTTCATGAAATCACTTGAGAAGAAAATACAGAAAAATACCCCTTACTAGTATAGGTTCAAAAATTTGCAACCAAATACTAGCAAACTGAATCGAGCAATAAATACAAAAAAAAAAAATTGTACACCACAGAAAGTGGGATTTATCCCAGAAATGCAAGGTTGGTTCAATATATGAAAACCAATCAATACAATTTATCATATTAATGCAATGAAGGACAAAAACCACATTACCATCTCATTAGATGCCAAAAGAGCAGTGACATAATCTAACACCCTTTCCTGATAAAAGTACTCAACAAAGTAGAAATAGAAGGTATTTCCCTCAACCTGATAAAAGGCATCTATGAAAAACCTACAGTTAACATATTTAATGGCAAAAGGTAGCTAAGATCAGGAGCAAGACCAGGATGTTCACTCTTGCTATTTCTATTCAACCTGATACTGAAGGTTGTTCTAATCAGTGCAATTAGGAAAGAAAAATAAGTAAAAGACATTTAGCCTGATGATATTATCTTGGCTTTAAAATACAATATTAATTACAAAAACATATCTGTTATATTTCTATACACTTGAATAGTGTAAAATGAAATTATGAAAACAATTTTATTTTCAACAGCATTAAAATAATAAAATACTTGGGGATAAATTTTATAAAATGAGTACAAAATTCATTATCTGAAAACTACAAAGCATAGTTGAAATAAATTACAAAGATCTAAGAAAATGTAAAGGCCTCCAGTGTTCATGCATTGAAAGACTAAATATTTTTACATTGGCAATATTCCTAAAATTGACCTGCAGATTAAACACGATCCTGATCAAAAGCCCATCTGCACTTTTTAGGAATTAACAAACTGATTCTACAGTTCTTTTTTAAAGATTTTATTCTTTATTTGAGAGAGGAGAAAGAGAGAGAGAGAGCATGAATGGGGCGGAGGGGCAAAGGCAGAGGGAGAAGCCGACTTCCCACTGAGCAGGGAGCCTAATGCAGGGCTTGATCCCAGGACTCTGGGATCATGACCTGAGCTGAAGGCAGACCCTTAACCAACTGAGTCACCCAGGTGCCCCTGATCCTACAATTCTTATGTACATGCAAGGGATCCAGAATAGTTAAAACAATCTTTAAAAGAACACAATTGGAGGACTCATATTTCTCAATTTCAAAACTTATTAAAAATATATGATAATCAATACTGTGTGGTACTGAAATAAGGTAGAGATACACAGATCAAAGGAATAGATTTGAGAGTAAATAAATAAACTCATATAATTATGATCAATTGATTTTTAAAGGGATGTCAGGACAATTCCATGGAGGCACAAATGATCTTTTCAACAAATGGTGCTGTTGCAACTGGATAGTAGCATTCAAAAGAATAAAGTTTTATGCCTATCTCATGTTATACATGTAACTAAGGTCAAAATGGACATAACACCAAAAAATAAGGGCTCAAACTGTAAAATTTTGGGGAAAAAATAGCTATAAAACCTTTTGACCTTGGATTAGACAATGATTTCTTAGCCATGACTTACTTAGCCATGATTACTTAGCCAATATCATAATTAAGAAAAGGGAGAAAATGCTAAATTAGACTTAATCAAAGTTAAGTACTCTTGTGCTCCAAAGGACACTATCAAGAAACTGAAAAGAGCCCACACAATGGGAGAATATATTTGCAAATCATACCTAATAAAGGGCTGGTAATCATAATATGTAAGTAACTCTTAGAACTAATCAATAAAAAAAACAAATATATTTTAAAAATGGGCAAAATCGTTCACAGATGACATGATCAACTATGTAGAAAATCTGAAAGAACTGAAAAAAGAGCTTCTGGAACTAATAAACAATTATAGCAAGATTGCAGGATACAACATTAATGTACAAAACCCAGTTGCTTTTCTATATACCAGCAATGAACAAGTGGAACTTAAAAGCATATTACCATTTGTATTAGTACCCCAAATATGAAAGGTATAACTCCAACAAAATGTGTACAAGATCTAGATAAGGAAAACTACAAAACTCTAGTGAAAGATATTAACTAAATAAATGGAGAGGTATTCCATGCTCATGGTAGGAAGACTCAATATCGTCAAGATGTTAGATTTTCCTAAATTGATGTATAGAGTGAGTGCAGTCCTAATCAAAATCCCAGCAAGTTATTTTGTGGATATAGGCAAACAGATTCTAAAGTTTATGTGGAGCGGAAAAATACCTAGAGTAACCAACACAGTATTGAAAGAGAGGAACAAAGTTTTAGAACTAACACTAGTCAATTTAAGACTTATAAAGATGCAGTAATTAAGATAGCATTGTGTTGTTGAAAAAATATAGCAGTGGAACAGAATAGAGAGCCTAAAAATAGATCCACACTAATGTAGTCAACTGATCTTTGGCAAAGACACAAAGGCAATACAATGGAGCAGAGATAGTCTTTTCAAAAAAATGGTTGTGGGACAAGTGGACATCCACATGCAAAAAGAAATCTGGACACAGACATTACACCCTTCACAAAATTATATTCAAAATGTATCACAGGTCTACAAGTGAAATGTAGAACTGTAAAACTCCTGGAAGATAGCATAGGAGGAAACCTAGATCATCTTGGGGTATAATGATGACTTTTTACATACAATGTCAAAGGCATGATTCATGAAAGTAGGAATTGATAAGCCAGACTCCATTAAAATTTAAAACCTCTGCTCTGCAAAAGACAGTATCAAGAGAATGAGAAGACAAGCCATGGACTGGGAGAAAATATTTGCAAAAGACACATCTAATAAATGACTGTTGACAGAAATAAACAGAGAACTCTTAAAACTCAACAATAAGAAAATAACTCCATTAAAAAATGGCCCATAACCCTACATAGGCATCTCACCAAAGAAGACATACATGCAGATGACAAGTAAGCATAAGAAAAGATAGTCAAATCATATGTCATTGGGGAATTGCAAATTAAGACAAAAACGAGATATCACTACACCTATTAGATGGTCAAGATCCAAAACACTGACAACACCAGATGCTGAGAAGATGTGGAGCAACTTGAACTCTCATTCCTTGTGGAAATACCAAGTGGTGCATCCTCTCTGGAAGACAGTTGTACGGTTTCTTATGAAACTGAACATGCTCTTACCATGGTCCAGCAATTGTATTCCTTGATATTTACCCAAATAATTTGAAAACCTACATCTATACAAAAACCTGTATAAGGATGTTTATATACACTGCATTGATATTTGCCAAAACTTGGAAGCAATCAAAATGTCCTTCAATGTGACATTCTGGAAAAGACATAACTATGGAAAAAATAAAAAGATCATTGGTTGCCAGAGATTGAAGCTTAGAGAAAGATGTATAGGGAGAGCATAGAAGATTTTTTTTTTCTAGAACAGACAAAATATGATGACATTATGATACTGGATGATAATATCTATATGATATTATGATGATGGATTATATATTTTTGGTCATATGCATTTTGGCCATTATACATTTGACTAAACTCAGACAATGTACAACACAATTTTACAGTTTTAAAAAGCACACATTAAGAGAACTAATCATATTACAATTGAATGGGATCTTAGAGATAATCTCTGTGACAAGGTTATGAAAATTAGACATTTGAAATGATTACAGAATAAAATTTCTTGTAATATTTCAACTTTGTTCTTACTCTAAAAGTATAAAAAACAGAAAATTCAGAATTCATTCCTAAGACATTAATAATGCCATTTTATTTTTCTCTAAGCAGTAATGTATCTCGGTGATAGACCTGATATTAATGATTATATGCAAAGAGAGAAAAACTCAATTTATTTTAAGACACAAATAATGTCAACATGATAGGTAGTTTCCAAAGCATATGGTTAGAGGATGTGATGTGGTCAAGTGCTGTCATAAAATTTTATAAAACGGATTGAAAGATAAATCCTTTCATTTGCCATTTATACCTTAATATAACGATGCTACCATTTCCTTGATAAATTTTATACAGGAAAAGGAATGAAGCCTACCTATTTGTATATTGAGAGTATAAATATGTTTGTGTTGAGCAAATAAGAATGTAGATGATGTGTACTTGTATCTGGTGAAATGATCTTTGCTTTCACAGCAAATAACTTTATTGAAAACTAAGAATCAAGAGGTTTTTATTAAAATATCAAGTTTATTCTAAGAATAATATATAACTCTCTTGCTTTCATACCTCCTAAGCAGGCAGAAAATACTTCTAGTTTCTCTTTAAAATGATATCTATGATTAGTATTAGTTTGCAGACAAAATATGAGACACAGTTTTACTATAGCGAAGGTAGGATAGATGTTCTGCACTTTCTTTGGTGTATTACATTATTATGTTCGTGAACTATCACCTGACATCTAAAACTTAGAGTGAGAAATTGTAATACAAATGGAAAAAATGTAAAGCAATAAATAATTGAATATAAATTTTATGCTTGTGGATTTAAGTGTATTTTATAATATTTGCAAAACAGTCACTCCAGCTGGCAGTGTCTACATGATAACTAAAATATAAACAACATTGCCACATACAAAGAACGAAAGAGGAGCATATTACTCCTCTGCCATATTTTGCCCTGTGAACTACTACTACTACTACAAGATGTTATAGGTCCTTAGGAAAATAACACAAATTAATGGAAAAATAAAACTTCTCTATTCTGTTGTCACCAAATGTGGGGAACTCTACCTTGGAAATATTAAGGATCCCTGCAACTACCACTATCCATTAAATTGTGTTTAATGGAATGTTTCATAAATGTTTTTGAGCTTAACACTTTTTCTCATTTGGTTAAGTTTTGAATACTATTGCTTTTATGCTTACAGTTTAGAAAAAGCTAATGGTAAAGTAAGCAACATAAACAAATTTTGAATGCCTAACTTCTAACTCATTTTATGTATGAAGTCAATAAATACTTACTGAATGCCTATTATGACAACCAGATTTTTAGAACGTGGTCCTTGCTGATATTCTTTCCTGTGCCTTTCAAAATCATCATAGCAAAATGCTAAAATCCTTAAATTCTGAAAACCAGTTACTTTGTTATACTTCAAATCTCAACTAAAAAAATTATAACAGTAGGTTATTAGTGAACGCGTATCTTCCTCAAAATTTAGGGAGGACTTGCCTTGTTTTTAATTTATAGCAAGGACTTTCATAAATGAAATGCTTGCCAACTAGTTTTCTGGAATCCTATCTAGTTTTTCTTGGGGTTAACCTGCTGAAAGTTAGTTTATGCTAATTGCAAAGATGTTATCCAGGAGGAATAACATGTTAGGCCTTGTAATTATTACATCTTAGTGTGGGAATTAGCTACCTGATCCCTGAAAAAAATTTTGAGAAAATAGAACAGAGACAAATAATGTTTGATGGTAAGAAGAAACTCCACGTATTTTGTATTGAGCAGTGCTCTTCCCAGAGCTAGGTGGTGGTCTTTTCCTGAGAGCAAAGCCAAAAATATGCATAAAATAATAAAAATAGTTTATAATCACAAAAATTAAGCTGTTTAGAAATAACTGTTATTAGTATCAGGGGAATATAATTTTAGGTATCTTTGTACATACATAGCAGAAAGAAAATATTTGTATCAGGCAGGATTCAGTCAAAGAATCAGATTCTCTATGAGTTGTGAAATAAAGGTTTTATTATAGGAATTAGACCTCACATAGTTGTGGGAGCAGCTTTGGAAGTAAAGGTACAGGAGAAGAGTAGGAAATGAGAGAGTCAAACATGAATCAATCTGAAAAGCCAAACAAGTCCAATTAAGTGGGAAGCTGTGTCTCTATGTAGCTTCTGCAGCAGTGGTCCACCACCAAATGTCTGGTTGTGAGTTCAAGGTTGCTGTTGATCAACACAGAGAACTAGACGCAGAGCAGAGGATATCAAGGACAAGCTAAAAACTAAGCGGCCCCCTTGTCTCCATCACTACATCTAATCACAGTGACCTTCAGAGAATAATGGCTTTTGTATCACTTCTGTTTTCCAAATCTTGTGCCAATTCATCGTTTGGACAGCTAGAATCCAGACTATATAGGGAAGGGAATTCTGGGAGATGTATGTCCAGTTTTGTCAACCTGACACTGCACAAATGGCCAAAAAGTATTTTATAAAACAGAATTATACTACAAATGTGATTTTAGAATGAAGTATTCAGTTTTGTCTTTTGCTCGGAAGAAAAAGGAACTGAAGGAATTCAAAGGAATGTTTTTTCATTACAATATCACTTATTTTCTAAATGATCTCTTTAGAAATTAAGTTTTGAATACTATCAAAGGATTGGAGCTATGATTTTTCATTTACCTATATACATGTATATAATTATAGACATAGAGTTAAATTTTAGAGTGAATTTATATCATGAAAGAAAATAATTTGCTCTCTCACATTTCCTCCTACCCCATTCCCATTTTCTGATTTGGTTTTAGTCAAATTTTAATTTTTTATTTTGTTAGAGCTTATACCAGTCTTACTCTGTTCAGTACCGTTAATTTTGGCATCTACTTTATACTTACATGAATGCAGTGCTCATCACCTGGACTTTTGCCGTGACCATTACTGAATCTTTTTTTCTGAGTAATCTCTTAATTGTCTGTATTTTGTTGTGAACTAGTTCTTTCAGGAAGGTCTAGGAGTACTATCTTCCCTAGATCTTTACTACTTGAGAATTAATGCTTGTTGCCTTTTTATTTATAAAACTTCTTGATTTACGGTGTTCTTGGGACATAATTTCTTTCTCTAAAAATGTGTGTTCATGGCCCCATTGTCTTCTAGCACTGAAAATTGTTGTGGGAGAAATCTGAGAATAAGATGTTTTCCTTTCTGTAGATGAAGTACTATTTGCTAGATGCTTGAAGATTCTTTATAGTTGAAGTTCAGTAATTTTACCAGAATATTATCATTTGATACTTTCCTAGAACATTTCTTGCACCTTTAATCTTGATTCAATCATTTCTACAGTTCAGAGTTTTCTTTTATTAACAAATGGTCGTATCTACTCCATTTGTCAAGTTTTATCTCATTTTTCAGTAGACTTTATCTTTTAGAGTAGTTTTAGATTCACAACAAAACTGAGTAGAAAGTATAGAGATTTCCCATATATCCTATACACACCCGTGTGCGCGCGCGCACACACACACACACACACACACACACACGGTTGTTACAATCCATGAACATACATTGACACAGCATTATTACCCAAAATCTAATTTACATTAGGATTCACTCCTGGTGCGGTACATTTTACAGGTTTCCATAAATGTGTAGTGACATGTGTCTACCATTATACTATCATACAGAGTAATTTTACTGCCCTTAAAACTCTCCATGCTCTGCCTCTTTATTCTTCCCTCTCTTCTCACCCTTGGCAGCCACTGATCTTTTCACTGTTTTCATAGTTTTGCCTTTTCCAGAATGCCGTATATATGGAATTAAACACTATGCAGCCTTTTCACATTGGCTTCATTCACTTAGTAATATGCTTATTATATGTTTACATATCTGGAAATTTTTCTTTTGTCTTTTTATTCATGTTGACCATGTTTAGGCATGTGGTACAGACATATTTTTTCTTTGCCTGGGTCTTTTCATAGTATCTGAACATTTGTTTGAAGATGAGATACTGAGTATGTATGGTGTGTTGGAAGACAGGAGAATTCAGGTGAGGCTCTGTGCAGTCTTTGTTAGAAAGAATGGTCTTTAACCTCTTTGTCTGTCTTGAGAATTCCTTCATCTTCTTAAGTCAAGGTTAGTTCTCTGCATTTGGGGTCCTGTCCTGTTGCCATGGAGGTATACAGTTAGGTTTCACTTCAGTTCCCCAATTGTGTAAATCCCGGAAACTTTACTTCTTTTAGGAAGAGTTTCTAATTCTCTTTTACACTTTATTTATTTGATCACTCATCCCCATTCAGAAAAGGAAGAAGATAACATCTACTAAGTTTGCTTCTCTCCCAGGTCAGGCATAATTGTGAGTTTCTGTGACTCTGCCAATTCATTCATCTAGCTCAGGAGCAGGCCTCTAGTCAAGAAATTTCAGTACTGCTCTGAAAGATTCTGCCCTTTCCCCTTGGCTATCAGGTATTTTTATCTTTATTTTTTCAACATTTTATTTATTTATTCGAGAGAGAAAGGGGGGTAGCAGCAGAGGGAGAAGAACAAGCAGACTCCATGCTGAGCGCGGAGCCCGACCCTGGGCTTGATCCCAGGACCCTGAGATCATCACCTGAGCCGAAATCAAGGGCTGGAGGCTTAACCAGCTGAGCTACCCAGGCGCCCCTTGGCTATCAGTTTGTGAAGCTCACTGCTTTAAGCCCTGTTCCTTTCTTTGTTTCACTAGAACTAATAACTATTTTTTAGTCTGGTTACTATTATTTTGTTTTAATTAGTCACTATTAATATTTAAATTACTTTATTATTTTAATTAATATTAATAAATGTTCAAGCGGGAGTCTATGATTTACTTTCACTCCACTCTGCCAATCCAGTTGACCCTCTCCAAAGTGAATTTACATCATGGAGTATTATATATGACAGATTCACTCTTCTGTTTACTAGTTGTGTCACTTTGGCCATCTTAGTTAAACTCTCTGGTTTAAGTTTCTTCACCTTTAGATGATACAACACTCATCTCATAGACCTCTAGGCAGGATTCATTGATATAATATATGTGAACACATAACACAACTTCAATTAGGATACTACTGAAGTATTATAGGTAAGAGATGATGTTGGTTTTGATAAGAGTAACCGTAGTGTAGAAGGGCCGAAGTGGGCAGAGCTGAGGTATTTTTGGAGATTAATGCAGACTTGGTTCAGGTTGTGAAATCTGACAAACTTGGGTTTAAATCCTGATTCCACCGTTTACGACTAAGTGCAACTGTATTCAAAGCTCTAAGTCTCAAATTATTTATCTAAAATATGGAAGATAGGGGCACCTGGGTGGCTCATTCGGTTAAGCCTTCAGCTCAGGTCATGATCTCAGGGCCCTGGGATTGAACCCCCCGCGTCAGGCTTCCTGCTTAGCAAGGAGTCTGCTTCTCCCTCTGGCTCTGTCTTCCCCCTGCCACTCATTTTCTCTCTCTCTCTCTCTTACAAATAAATAAATAAAATCTTAAAAAAATAAAATATGGAAAATAAAATTGTTTCGAAAAGTAAGCAAAAGAACACATGTAAAGCTTCTAGGACAGTGCCTGACAGAGCATAAATACTCAGTAAATGTTCGCTACTATTAGCATTAATTGCATGTGCATTGATACTGTACTTGGTTTTAGTATTGATACTTAATTCACAGTTGAAAAAAGGAAGGAGATCCTAATTGACTGAGCCCTTCAGCATTTCAGTGAATAGGGGTGTCATTTACTGAAATTTGGAAAACTGATAAGAAAACATATTGATGGAGGGGGGTTGCAAATCATGAGTTCCTTCTACGTTTTCTGTATATGGTTATTTAAAATCTCTTGACATCTTGGTCACATTTTCTCCACAAACTCGTTTGTCATTTTCCCGTATAAAGTTTGTTGTCCAAAGTGAACAGAATATTAATACTGAGTGGAGTAGGACTGCAGTTCCTTTATTTTTAATACGCTGTGTTTATTGATACAATTTAAAGCATCTTTATTCCCTGTGGAAGCTATTTCTCACTCTGACATTATATTGTCACTAGAAGATCCTGCAGCCCTGGTGAGGAATTCCAGCTGGAGGAGATTTCAAGAGTCCAGACCCTTTTGATGCCTCATGATAAGCAGAAGAAAATCCACTTTTCAGGTCAAAGACCATTATGGCACACATTCAAACCAGGTTCATATGCCTTCTAGGAATTGAATGCTAGCATGTCCCTTATGTTAAGTAGATATAAAATAATGAAATTTTATTTGAATGAAGAGTAAAATATTCTTGGGGACTTTCCCCCTGGGCTGGTTGTAATGTGCCATGCATAAACAACATACGTGGCACATTTGGCCAAGAATAAGCTTTATTAAAGTAGCACTTATTGACAGACTTGTTATTCATTCACAAGTTATCTTCAGAACTTACCATGTGGCAGGCACTGGGGAAAGAAACATTGGTGAACTGAAGATTTGCTGCTCGACTTGTACATCCTCTCTGGACAAAAGAATCTTGAAGGCAGTGATCAGTGAAGTCATTTAGTTTGAATATTTACCTTTGACAGTCCCTCGTCATATTCTTTTCATGTAGAATCAGAGAAGATTAGTTAAAAATGACATTGTCCACACTATGGACTTAGAATGACATAGTCCCTGAAACAGTTGACTCACAGTAGTGTGTGTGTGTGGCGGGGGGAGGCGCTGGGGATATGTGCATTTGTGTACAATCAATATATTAGGATCATATTAAAATATTTTACAAGCTACAGATAGCACATCTTTTATTTCTGATATTCCCTTTAAATCATTCCCACTTACCTCTTGGTGAATCCCTTAAAGAAGTAGTTAGAGGCAAAATGCCTCTGATCTTGTGCTATACCGATTGTCTTTGCCACTCCAGCGTCCACCCTGGTCTGTTATCAGATTGCCACTTCCTTTTATCAGGTTTTTGGACTAGCTGCAAAGCTTCTCAATATCCAAATCCAATTGTTGTCAAAGCTTGCTCTTTAATACACAATTTTCAACTGATTTTCTATAGCTCTGGCTACTGCTGCTCTGAATTTCCTAATCCACAGATCCTCCATGCACTGCTGGATCTTCTATTGTGTTCTAGACAGAACATCTATTGTTTGTTACCCCAGGAAGGGCCCTTCCCTCTCTATATTCCCATCTGATGCTTGTTCTCTGTGTTTCAATGGTTTGCATGTTCTTATCTGGACTGTAGTAGGTGGGAAGGGTTATGGCCTGCCCTCAATTTGACAAAAATAAAACAGTCTGCAACTTGAATAATCTATTTTTTAAAAGTTTCCCCCTCCTATTTATTGCACATTCTTTGTACCAAATCTCCCCATCCAGACCACCTCCTGAGACTAACCAAAGTCCTTTTTTCTTGTCCTACTTTCTCACTGACATATATTGAGCTGTATTAACTTGTCACTGAATATTGTGATATTTTTGTAAAGTTTTTTTCATATTCCATTTTGATCAGCCACACACTGTTCCTGGAACCCTTTTACTATTCTTTTCATCTAATACAGAGTTTATTTTCTTTTCATCCCTGTAAGTCAGTTTTTTAATCCCTGTTTATGGTGGCTGGCAGCTTTGCATAAATATTCCTTATATAACTCTAAGTGAAGAGGCTGAGGGAAAAGGGCAGGTCCCTTCAACATTGTAGCTTTCTCAGTATCTTACATACTTGGAAAACATTTTTGCTTTCATGATAGGTCCAGCAAATGCAGGTAATCCAGATTTAAATCTTTATTTTATTTGACAGTTTTTAGATTTTTCTAAAGGAATCTCTTAATTTGTAAATTAGATCAAAATTCTGTGTCTTGTATTGACCTACAGTAAGTGATTCTTGTGTGTCAAAAACAAGTTTGATAGTCAAGCCTATTTAGAAGTAACGCTCAAGTATATCATCTGGACCCAAACATATTTGCTTAAGAAAGTGGTTTTCAATTTTAGTAGTTTAATAGCAGAACATTATTTAAACAAATCTCATATCAAAATTTTCTTAATCCATTTCCCTAAATCAGATCTTTAAGCTCTCAAGACTTTCTCTCCACAGTTCTGCTAGAATTATATTTTAAACTGCCAGTCTAAATAAACTGAATCCTGCTTAAACCCTTTGATGAGTTTGCTTCATGTTCAGGACAAGTGATAAAACCTCTTAATATGGACCACGAAGGGGTCCCTGGGTGACTCAGTCATTAAGCGTCTGCTTTCGGCTCAGGGCGTGATCCCAGAGTCCTGGGATCAAGCCCCACATCAGGCCTGCTCCGCTGGGAGCCTGCTTCTTCCTCTCCTACTCCCCCTGCCTGTGTTCCCTCTCTCGCTGGCTGTCTCTCTCTCTGTCATATAAATAAATAAAATCTTAAAAAAAATATATGGACCATGAAGACTTTCATGATATGGCCTAGGCCTATTTCTCCAATATCACACCTCTCCACTCAAACTCTAAACTCCAGACATATTATTTTATATCCTATCCTCTGCTTATTCTGTCCTCTGTCAAGCATCTTTTTTGACAAAAAACAAAACAAAACAACTGGAAACTGGCTTGCCATGTATTTTTTTTTCAGTAATGAAATTTGTATGTGTTGATAAATAATATCAAACACTGAGATCCTGGAGAAAATCTCTGGTCTCAATGGTCCTATGATTTTTCTCTCCATGACCACCAACACATGCTCAACCTTGAAAAAAAAGTCTAATGTTATATTCCAAAGAGTAGGTGATATCAATATTCTTGGAAAGCCAGATCTACAGATTAAAGTCTAGCATGAAGTCTACTTTCTGCTGTGTTTCAAGTTCAGTGACTGCTTGAAAATCTGTCGTATCATGCTATGCGTGTTTGCAATGTTTTGAAAATGTGAATTCTAGCAAAATTAATATTTTTAAATAGAACCATTATGTGCCTAATGACTATATAACCCTATCTGCAGCTTGAAAATACAGCTAGTCAGTAGGATTACCTGAGTAATATATCTAAGTAGTCCATTGCACTTAGGTGAAAGGATTTACCTCTGTCTTGACCTGGTTTTGCCAAATACTGCCAGTATTAAAATGCATAATTTCCTGACCAGTGAGATATCCAGATTTTACTGATGTATTTCAGTTTTGCTCAGGTAGTATTCCATCTTTGGCACTGTATTGTCTTTTAAGTTGGAATATCCTTTTCTTTTCTTTTCTTTTTTTTTAAGATTTTATTTATTTGACAGAGAGAGAGACAGCGAGAGAGGGAACACAAGCAGGGGGAGTGGGAGAGGATGAAACTGGCTTCCAGTGGAGGAGCCCGATGTGGGGCTCGATCCCAGAACGCTGGGATCATGCCTGAGCTGAAGGCAGACGCTCAACGACTGCGCCACCCAGGCGCCCCGGCATATCCTTGTCTTAACCACCTCACCATCCACTCACCCTGTCCCCCAACAAGAAATGTAACATTTTCTTTTTTGTGAATCTCTGTGGATTTCCATTGCTAATTCTGCACTCATTCAGTGAAATTCAAGCAAAACGTATGTGATATAGGAACAGAACAGAGATCAGAGAGAGAAATTCGTGTCTAAGTTGTCTTTTTTTTCCAGCCATAGTAATAAAAATAGATAGTATTCATCTACAAACACATCAGTTAGCATCAGAAAGAAAGACTTCTTTCACATTTGATGCTGGAGAATATTTTTAAGCAGAACTGGTCTATTTACCAGATTACCCAGTATTTCCCAGATTTTTTAACTGGAAAAGACTCAACGACTTCAATTTCTTGTGACAAGATATATGACTTAGCTTTGCTTTTTTAGTTAATGTCGGATGAGTGGCAGTCAGTCTTCTCCAATAATTGAAATCTGAAGAGCCAGGGTAGTATAGTGTTTGAGAGCACAGACTCTGCTTTAATTTCCAACTCTACAGTTTCCTAGGCAAATCACTTAAACTCTCAATGCCTCAGTTTCTTTAACTATAACATGGAGATAATGGTATATACTTCATAAGGTTGTGATAAGTTTGTGGTTTTTTTCTAGATTTCTTGAACTATTACATACAACATGTAAGTTTAAAGTATACACTGTGATTATTTGATACACTTATATATTACAAATGATTACCACAAATAGTTTAGTTAAAACCTCCATCCCCTCACATAATTACCTTTTTTTGCTGTGAGAATTATATTAAGATTTACTTTCTTAATAACTTTAAAATATATAGTACATTATTGTTACTTACAGTCACCATGCTGTCCAGTAGATCCCCAGAACTTACTTATCTTAAAGCTAGGAGTTTGTATCTTTTGACCAACATTTCCCCATTTCACCTAACCCTCAACCCCTGGCAACCACCATTCTACCCTCTATGTCTGTGCGTTTGGATTTTTTAGATTCTGCATATAGGTGAGAACATATACTGTGTGTCTTTTTCTGTGTGACTTAGTTCATTTAGCATAACGTCCTCAAGATCCATTCATGTTGTAACAGAAGGCAGGATTTCCTTCTTTTTATGCCTGAATAATATTCAGCTGTGTGTGTGTGTGTGTGTGTGTGTGTGTGTGTGTGTGTGTGTCACATTTTCTTTATCCCTTTATCTGTTGAGGAACACTTAGGTTGTTTCCACGTCTTGCCTATTGTGAATAATACTGCACTAAACATGGGAGTGGAGATATCCCTTTGAGATCTTGTTTTTCATTTCTTTCAGACACATATCTAGAGGTGGAATTACTGAATTATATGGTACTGTTTTTTAATAATTTGATAAACTTCCATACTGTTTTCCATAGTGGATGTACCAGTGTACAGTCCGACCAACAGTGCACATGGTTCCCTTTGCTCCACAATCTCACCAATGCTTGTAATCCCTTGTCTTTTTTGATGATCGTCATTTTAACACATGTGGGGGAGAAATGTCTGCTGAAGACCTTTGCCTGTTCTTGAATCAGATTTTTTTGCACAAATTATATGAGTTTATTTTATATTTTAAATATTAACTCCTCATCACATATATTGCAAATATTTTCTCCTATTCCATAGGTTGCCTTTTTATTTTGCCAATCGTTGTTTTTGCTGTGCAGAAGCTTTTTAGTTTTATGTAATCCCACTTTATTTTTGCTTTTGTAGTTTGCACTTTGAGTGTCCAAAAAATTGTTGCCAAGACCAATGTCAAGAAACTTTTCTGTCTTTTCTCCTAGTATTTTACAGTTTTGGATCTCACATTTAAGTCTTTAATCCACTTCAGGTTAATTTTTGTGACTTAAGATAGGGGTGCAGTTTCATTCTTTTGCATGGGGTTATCAAATTTTGCTGGCACAACTTATTAAAGAAACTTTGCTTTCCCCATTGAGTCTTCGTGGCTGCCATGTCAAATATTAGTTGACTATGTATGTGTGGGTTTATTTCTGGGCTCTTGATTTTGTTCCACTGGTGGGTGTGTCCATTTTTGTGCCAGTATCATACTGTTTTGATTACTGTAGCTTTTAATAGCATTTGAAATCAGGAATTTTGATGCCTCCAGCTTTGTTTTTCTTTCTCAGGATTGTTTTGGCAATTTGGGCTCTTTTGTAGTTTTATCCAAATTTTAGGATTGTTTCTATTTCTATGAAAAATGTCATTGGAATTTTGATAGGAATTGCATTAAATCTTTTGGTGTAGTAAGGGCATTTTAGCAGTATTCTTCAGATGCATGATCACAGGATATCTTTCCATTTATTTGTATCTTCGATTTCTTTCATCAGTGACTTGCAGTTTTCATTGTACAAATTTTTCACCTAGTTGGATAAATTTATTAGTAAGTCTTTTTTTATGGTATTTTGATGAGTTTTAA
This sequence comes from Ursus americanus, assembly GCF_024610735.1. Lineage (NCBI taxonomy): Eukaryota > Metazoa > Chordata > Mammalia > Carnivora > Ursidae > Ursus > Ursus americanus. The sequence goes on from NC_142164.1 coordinate 104,449,466, forward strand.
ACTCGTTAAAATACATCAAGTGCCTAGAAGAGTTGCTGATAGGGGCATCTGGGTGGCTCAGTTGGTTAAGTGACTGACTTTTGATTTTGGCTCCAGTCATGATCTTGGGGTCCTGGGATTGAGTCCCAAGTCAGGCTTCACACTCAGCAGGGAGTTGGCTTGGGGATTCTGTCTCTCCCTCCACCCCTTTCCCCCCACTCACGTGCTCTCACGCTTTCTTTCTCTCTTTCTCTCTCTCTCTCTCTCATAAATAAATCTAAAAAAAAAGAAAAGAAAAGAAGCATGCTGATAGTTATCACCATGTGAATACTTGGTATTATTAATGCCTTTCTTTGATATACTCCACATTTTAGCTCTCCCACCCAAACAGTATAAGAATTTAAAGTAGCCCTTTGTAGACTAGGACTTACCAAAAAAAAAAAAAGACTTTTTTTTTTTTTTTTTTTACTCCTAGTAGTTAATTGTAATTAAGTTCCAACTGAAATTTAACCTTTGGAAAATTAGTGTAGTGTAATGCAGTCAGCATAGAGCCTAGATTTGTGCTGCCCAATAGAGTAACTGCTAGCCAAATGTGACTATTAGAGTTAAAATTAAAATTAAAATTTTAGTTCCTTAGTTGCAGTAGTCACACTAACAACATTTTAAGGGCTTGGTAGCCAGAAGTAGTGACTACTACATTGGGCTGCACATATATAGAACATTTCCATCATTTCAGAAAACTCTTCTGACATTGCTCATGATCAGATTCTGATGCCTCCTAAACAATAAGCACTGTCATTCATTTCTATCCAGGTTGTCATATAAATCTACCAAGGTCAAAGTGAATTTTTGGCCCTTCTCACTTTCCTCCCCTGCAGCTCTTCCTCTTTACACCGTGTATTAATCATCTAAGAATTACATTATAAAGAGGTAGGCTTGGGGTGCCTGGGTAGGTGTGGAGCCTACTTAAGATTCTCTTTCCCTCTCCCCCTCCCACTCCATTTGTGCACATACTCTCAAAAAAAATAGCTTTGTTGATGTAAGTGAAATAACCTCATTTTTGAGTTGGACACTCAACCCCTCCCAAGCAAGAAAAGAGTGCTGAGACTTTTCATCACATTGTCTAGATATTCAAATTGTTAGATTTTGCATTTACTTAACAGTAGAAAATTAGGATATAAACATGTGAATTTAATGTTTGCATTGGAAGTTGATGGCAATTTTTGTTCTAGTTCAGGTTGATTAAATTTATTATGTAATTATCCTATTTATTGTCTTAAGTCCTCCCCTTTTCCCGCCTACCCCACCATACACAGATCTCTGAAATTTTACAGTTAAGTCTATATATATTTTAAAGTTATGAATCTTATCTTAATCTTTCTCCAGTCTCAAAATCATCCTGAAACTATAGTAAGAGAAAATAGAAGTTTAGTCTAGTTTGAGTTTCCTTAAAAGCAGACTCTTGAGACAAGGATTTAGATACAAGTAGTTTATTTGGGAGGTGATCCTGGGAAGGACTGAGGGAATGAGAAAATGAGACAGGGGGGCGCCTGGGTGGCGCAGTCCTTAAGCATCTGCCTTCGGCTCAGGGCGTGATCCTGGCGTGCCGGGATCGAGCCCCACATCAGGCTCCTCCACTGGGAGCCTGCTTCTTCCTCTCCCACTCCCCCTGCTTGTGTTTCCTCTCTTGCTGGCTGTCTCTCTCTGTCTAATAAATAAATAAATAAATCTTTAAAAAAAAATGAGACAGGGAAAGGAATAAAGCCCGTATAAGGGAATGCCAATGAGTAGTCTTGTTTGGGCACCTGGGGCTCAGTCCTACTGGGGTCCTTCGAGAGGCTGTGTGGAACACAACTCAAGAGTTGTCCCTGGAGAGGTAAGCAATCTAGGGTACTTTAGTGCAAACTCCGGCCCTTTAACGGTTGAGAGTACTTATTGGGGTGGTACACGCCGTTCACTTTGGACCTGCCTCACCGGCAGACTGATCCAGGCAAAAGCCCTGGACAGAGAAATGTGGAAACCTGGAGATGAAAACTGTCTCTGGATTAGGCTAAAGGTTATGAGTAGGGTACCAACACCATTTGCTACAGCTGATCTACTACACGTAGGTTTTTATTTTTTTTTTAAGATTTTATTTATTTATTTGTCAGAGAGACAGAGCAAGCACAAGCAGGGAAAGCAGCGGGCAGAGGGAGAAGCAGGCTCCCCACTGAGCAAGGAGCCCAATGTGGAACTTGATCCCAGGACCCTGAAATAATGACCTGAGCAGAAGGCAAATGCTTAACTGACTGAGCCACCCAGGCAGCCCTACTACACATAGTTTGAGTATCAACCTAAATACATAGATCAATGGCAATATAGGAATATGTATCAAAATCCTTTAAGCAAGTTATATACTTTTAACCCTACAATTATGTTTCTGGAAATTTATTTTAAGGAAATAGAGATAGGCAAAATGCTAAATGTGATATTATTTATAATGGTAGACAATAAAGAACAACTGAATTCCAAAAACAGACTATTAGTTAAATAAGTTCCATATAGTCTTATTATATGCCATCAATAGAAAACATGATTATGAATAATTAAATATATATGTAATATATAATGTGTGTAGAATATTCGTAATGTATTAATAAGCACAAAACAGGTTATAAAAGATTATATATAGGGGCACCTGGGTGGCTCAGTTGGTTAAGTTTCTGCCTCTGGCTCAGGTCATGATCCCGGAGTCCCGGGATTGAGTCACACATCGGGTTCCCCTGCTAAACGGGGAATCTGCTTCTCCCTCTGACCCCTCTCGTGCTTTCTCCCTCTCTCTCTCTCTCTCTCTCAGTCACTCTCTCTCAAATAAATGAATAAAATCTTAAAAAAAGATTATATATAGTAAAACCCCAATTACATACATATTCAAGCACACATAGGCAAGAGAAAATGGCTGATACATTACACAAAATAATTAACAGTAGTTATCACTTGATTATAGGATTAGAGGTAATTTAAATTTCCTTACTGATGCTTTTCTAAATTTTCTGCAATAAACTGTATTTTTATAACCAGGAAAATCATTAAGTATAATTTTAAAGCAAAATTAATGTTTTAATATTGATACTTTCAAACCTGAAATTCTATTGCTTCTTCATGTATAATTGCAGTTAAATTCCAGCTCTAACACACAAAAGCATCCTACGTTTCTTTTTCTCAGAGTAGAAATATGTATAATCCTTGGGAGAACTTGATTGCAAACACATATGTGCTTTGAATGCAATAAGGCAGATTGTAGCTAAAGTTATTTTCTCTGCCTAACTGGAATGATGTTGTGATTTAGCCTGTAGGATTCCCCTGAAAATGGATTTCTGAAGGCAGATAAACTGTGTTCCTAGATAAAATAGGCTTCTGACATATATCGAAATGAGCTGGTTATTGACCTGTTTGTATGCAGCATATGCTATTTCTTATGGTAACATCATCTTCTCAGTACTGCAAACACTGTAGACAGCGATAAATTATTAAGAATGACTCTGGAAAAGGCTAGAGCAGTGAGGTTTGTGGAGTCTAGCACAGAGCATATGGAAAGATGGTTTCATAGCCATAGCCTACCTCTCTCACATCATAGTCCTATAATACATATATGAGAGGAGTGAATCAATCCAAATCCATTATTTTCCAGATACCCTTCCCGTTGCTCATAGTAAAAATAACTCAAGAAAGGATGGGTCACTCATTCATTATTATCATAATTACATGATAATTAAAAAGAAAATGAATTTAAAAATACTCTCCTATGTTTTAGATGCCAAATCAATGATCAGGTTTGCCACATCAATTGGACAAAACCATTCATATAATTGTGTTTGTCTTCTTATCTGTGTATAAAGTGTCAGGAAAGGAAAATCCATTTTTTTTATAGTTCTACCAACAGCAAATAGAATTAAGCTTCAGTGACCTGGTAATTCAACTTCTCAGAATCTGGTCTAAGCAAATGCTCAGAAATTTCAGCAAAAGAATTCCGAACAAAGATGTTATTCATAAAAGTGTTTGGAACAGTGAAAAATTTAGCAATCTAAATAACCAAGAATAGCAGAATGATGTAAATGACATCATTCATACTACAAGATATTATTCAAATTTTAAAATGATGCTATTAAAGGATATTTAATTACATGGAAACACTCTGCAACATTGAATTAAAAATATATGCAAAATTCACATCCATTTCACCCCTATTATGTAAAAATATATATGTGTTTATGGGTATAAAAAATGAAAGGAAATAAAATACCAGTTACAGTTATCAATGAATCATGGGTTTATTAGTGATTTTTATTTTATTCTTTGTTTTAAGCTTGCATTACTCATATTATCTATACTGAACATGTTTTCTTTTTAATAGTAGAAAATAATAAACTAAAGAAATAGATAATATACAAAAAATTCTACCTGAATTCCTCTTTAACCCTGTCTCCGTGCATCCAGAATTGGACATTTGAGTCATCAAATAAGAAGCAGGTGCCCAAACGTGAAAGTAATTGGATTTCACACAGCATTTTCCATGGGGCAATTGAATCATGACTGCTTAAAAACATGCCTTTGGAAAATTTGTTCCAAAGAGTTCTTAAATCTGTGTATTAGTACAGGCTAGTCTTTCATCAACTATCTATTCATTATCCACCATGTATTCTACATTGTGCTGTCTCCTACAAAAAAAAAAGAGAGAGAGAGACCTATAAAATGGTCTCTACTTGGAAGTTCAGATCTAAAGGAGAAGAAAAAAAATGAGTAAAATATTTGGCACATAATACAAAAATTATGGTAGCTTTGTGCTAAAAAAAAATAGTGGATTCTATTAATATTGAGGCTCAGGAAGGGGTTGTGTAATCCTCCAAGTTAACTGAAGTATGTATTGTGCATTCCCAAAGGTCTATAGTTTAAATCATTTTCCCCTGCTCTTTCTTCTTTTAGGACATCTTCCAGTTTCTAACAGAGAGATGCAGATACAGGTTAGAAGACTTTCAGGCAAAGCCCATGTTAATCAAGTGTCAGCTAGATTTAGCAAGAATGGATAAGGTATTATGCTAAAGTCAGTACCTGCCCAAAGAGCCTTAAACCAGGCATCAAGAGACTTGAGTTTGTTGACCCAGTTCTGAAGGGAAGCGGGCTGTCTGGACCTGTCTTGTAACTTCTCTAGAACTGTTTATCACCTATGGGGGTCAAATGATTGGCAAGGACCTTCCAACTTGAACACTTTCAGTGTCATGAAATTACAAAAGGACTGGAATACCCACTATAGAAAGCGATGTGACAAGTGGTATCTTCAGATTCGTTTTCTTCTGCGTTTCTTATCTCTTCTTTACCCTGGCAGTCACTGCTGCAGAGACTGGTCTCCAACGCATTTCCAACTTTATCCCTTGTTCAATCCTATCTACTTAAAATATTAGCCCCTCCCAAATGTTCTCTGAAAACCTTATAATTGCCAAATTTTATGACACTGCTTCTTTTTAAAAATTTTTTGTTTAAATTTCAATGACTTAACATACAGTATAATTTTAGTTTCAGGTGCACCCCGATCTTTATAGCAGCATTATCTGCAATAGACACTGCTTCTTGATAATAGGGCAACACTTAATCACTAGTGACTGTTCCTTCTTCCTTAAATTGGAAAGAACAAAGATTTGGAGTGACAGAAATAATTTAGAAGCCTAATTTTGCGGCGCCTGGGTGGCTCACTAGGTTGTGTCAGACTCTTGGTTTCAGCTCAGGTCATGATCTCATGGTCGTGGGATCAAGCCCTGCACTGGGCTCCATGCTCGTGCATTCTCTCTGTGTCTTTCTAGAATAAATAAAATCTTTAAAAATATTTTTTAAAAAGAAGCCTAATTTTGTCATTTCCTTTTGTGTGTTCTTGAACAAGTTACATTTCCTCTTTAACCTTTTTTTCCACATGTAAGAAAACAGAAATAACATACCACATGAATGAAATTAGTTTCATTAGAATTGAATGCTAACACATAGGTAAAGTGTCTGGCACTTGCTGGATGCTCAAAAAATGATAATCATCTCATTCTTTTCTGGGCTGCACATTTTTCCTTAAACCTCTCCTTGCTTTCTCACTCTCCTTCTGGTCGATTAATTTACATCCTCTCTTAGCCTAAGTATGGATGGAGGTTCCATGGGTACTTTTGGTGGTCTTCTACTTGAAAATGGCTCTCTCAGAGTTTAGATCTACTCTTAGTCTCCTGTCTCACACATAGCCAGGCTGTATATTCCACCAAGTCTGTATTCCCAGATACTTAGTGGGAGCTCCAATTTGAATGTTCAGTCTCATTCTAAAATCAGTATATCCCAAGCTAAATATTCCGTCAGTCTCCTTATTACATTCCCCATACTATATCAATTCCTTCTCTGTCTTTACTGTTACTCTTTGTGTTACCATTATTGAACTTTGGATATTATTTGATCCCTCCATTGGCCTCCAGTCCTTATCCAACAAGCAACCTCATACTTTTTGATGTTTTTGTGAGATGGTGTGTATTAAAGGAATGATCATATATAATTCATTTGTCTTCAGGCTCTGGGTACAACACTTACTAGTTATATAATCCTTGGGAAAAATACATGACCTCTTTGAGCATCCCTTATTTTATCTGTGAAAATTGAATAATAATAATAATACCTATTTCGTGGGCTTCTTGTTGGGTGATGTGAATGTTTTCTTTGAACTAACAAATGATCTATAAATGAATAGATAGATAGGTAAGGAGGGAAATAATTCGCCATGCTTCTTCCTGCCCCTATCATAGTTCAGCTTCTTTCAATCAATCAGTTAGGATGTATCTCATCTAGCCTGGTGACACAGCCGCCTCTCCCATCTCTGTGCCTCTGCTCTATCAGTTATCTAAAACAGCATATTCATTTCTTCAATTTAAAACAGCATTTTCAGTAGCTCCTCATTGCCCATGAAATCAAGTCCAAACTCATTCTCCTTGTTGATCTTAGGGAAAAGCAATAAAGGAGAGGAAAGTAATATTTACGGAGCATCTACTCTATATGAGGTATCATTCAGAGTAAGGTTGGAGCCAGAATTCAAACTCTGCTGCTTAACTCCAAAACCCATAGATAACACATTGCTTTATGATGGTGTAGAATTATATAATATTGATAACATTATTACTCATTACCAGGAGCTTTGTTTGAACCAGACTTAGAGTTCATGAGTATGGGAATCAAGTAGGTAGCCTCCAAGTATTTTTTCCTAATATGGTGATTTGGTTTCAGAGTGAAACAATCCCTTTGAAATTTCATGGTTCAGACAATAGCAGTATTTCAGCTTAACATATGAAAGTGTCAACCTGAGTAAATGGGAGGATCTCACTGTCAACCAGAACACTAATTGTACTAGACACTATTAGGTGGCCTTTGCCTGTCTTTATAAAATCAGTGATGCTTACCCAAAAAACTGTGTAATAAGTCTCTAAACTAATTATATTGTGAAATAGTACACAAACATTATTAAATAAAAATGAAAGTTAAATTATGGGGTTGTTTGAATTGCCTTTGTGAAATCTTTGGCAGTGTTGTGCCTGGTCCTGCTGATGGCTGGTTCTGGGCAGAGGCTTCTGTGAAGTCTGCAAATTGAAACAAGCCACCAAATTGTGTATGTCATTGTATTTGCTACTGAGCAGCTGCAAGAAAAATAATGTAAGCAAAGTGTGTATCCCAGCTTTTGTCCCCAGGAAGGAGGCAAACAAAGCCACTCTATGATCAAGTATCCATCCATTAGTGACATTTTGGGGGGAAAATTTGTCAGATGTAAGGAGGAAGCTGAGGATCACTTATTTTCCAGAAAATATGACCTGGTGACAAGTGGTCTCAGAACAGGGGCCACCTGAAATGAAGAAGCATGGCTACCGTGGATGGGGTTGGGAAACTGAGAGGGAAACCTAATTCTGTACATACAGGTATTTTCAGGTTTTCAGGATTCATTATGAAGTTACTTGACCACTGATGTTTCAGACTGAATAATTATAAAGCTATCTACATTATTTAAGAACTACCTTTCTCTCAAATGCCAACATACACAGACTTAAACTCTCACACTCATAAGGAATATGGAGAGATTAACGTAGGGGAGTTGGAGTGCATTGAATTCCTCAAGAATTCAGTTCTTGTGAAATTGTTGCCTTGCAGTAGACAGACCTGGATGGATCTAGAAAGTCCTTATGAATCAAAACATTCTCATTCCATTTCATTCTTGTTAAAAAAAAAACTGTAACATCTTGTTTCATCATTTTTTCTCTATAAATGTGAAATCATAGGTCATACAATGAGAGTGAGTCTGTAATCCAGTGTGATAATTTTCCGTGGAAGGAAACCAAGGAGAGTTTTACACGTATGGAAAATTGGTTGATAGGATCATGTCACTACTGAACAATAGAACCAAACCCAGGATACAAACTTCAGATTCACAGTTCATGGGGCTCCTATTACAGTGTTGCTTTGCCTCTTCAGATGAGGTCCTTGCTTTGAGTCACAGCTTCTTAGGATTACCAAACAGACCTTTATCATACTTTGCAATGCTGTCAAAGTGGTATATGTTGGTATATATGTTAGCGTGCATATAGTGTGCATTTCCTAGCTGAGAAACCCAGGATAAAAGTTAATGTCTTTTCCTTTTAGAGAGGCCTCAGGCAAAAACAGTTAATCACATTCTGCGTCTTTAAGGCCTGATAGGGAATATCTTTGCTATCACCTCCATCTCTCTGCTGCATTTAGCTCCTCCATTTACTCTCTGAAGTCACTGATTTCAATCCTGCTCTCTCTAGAGAAGTAGAACCTTTGACTAAAGGTTGAAATGGATGAGTTCAGGTTCATGAGTATTACGCCTTTGTCACTGCAGCCATTGGTGTCCTTTCCCATGGAGTGGTGCTCGTGGCGGCACAGCTTGACATGGAGGACCCTGCTGCTTCAAGGGGAAGGTGGAGGCTCCATGTTCAATTTCTAATCTGTATCAGATAAGATCCTCTCTGGTCTGTTTCCCAACTCCCGGTTCTTCCTCGTATATGTATACACACACACATATACACATACTCTTTCTCTTTTGTTCTTTGTATTTGTGTCTCCCTTGATGTCTGTCTCTGACTCTTTTAAGGATAGAAATGGTCATTCATTCAGTTTTTTGGTTATCCCAAGGCCTATCACCTGATCCCTGCATGGCCACAGAATCCCAAGGAACAGAACCTCCTGAGAAAGGCAGAATTTTCTAGGATTTCCACAGCATCACTTTCCTCCCATCTCCCCTCCTTTCTCCCCTCCCCTCTCTCCTTCCCTCTCCTTGTTTGTTTCTTTCTTTTCTTCCTCCCTCCCTCCCTTGGTTTATTTGACGTAGAGTTTAGCTAAGCACGTAAAAGGCTGTCTGTAGTAACATATGGAACATCTAGCCTGTGCTGTTTGATATGGTAGCTACTAATTAATTGTGGCTATTTAGCGTGTGAAACGTGGCCAGCGCCACATATTGAAATAATATTTTGGACATATTGGGTTAAAATATTCAATTAGTAATAAAGTATATTATTAAAATAATTTCACCTATTTATTTTTACTTTTTTAATGTGGCTGCTATAAAAGATATATGTGGCTAGTGTTTATTTTTATTGTTTTTTAAATACAGTGTTATCAACTATAGCCACTGTGTCATCCATTAGACCTCAGACCTATTCATCTTATAGCTGAAAATTTGTACCCTTTTACCAACCTCTCCCTGTTTTCCCTTGTCCTTGGCAACCAATTTTCTATTCTGTTTCTATGATTTTTTTTTAGATTCTAGATATAAGTGATACCAGGTAATACTTGTGTTTTTCATATTCTATTCTGATTGGACAGTGCTGATTTAGGTGGTTTTTTTTTTTAAGATTTTATTTACTTGAGAGACAGAGAGAGTGAGAGAGAGAGCACAAGCAGGGTGAAGGGCAGAGGGAAAAGCAGACTCCCTGCTGAGCAAGGAGCCTGATGTGGGACTTGATCCGAGGACTCCGGGATCATGACCTGAGCTGAAGGCAGACGCTTAACCGACTGAGCCACCCAGGTGCCCTGTGTTTGGTTTTTTTGTTTTTTTTGTTTTATAATAGGCTTATGCATGTAAAAGACTCTTTGTGGCCATCCATACATGTTGTAGCTGGAAAACTTTTCAAAATATTTACTACACTGTATTTTCCAAAATGAGTCCTAATCCTTTCTTCAGTATGTCTAATCATGTTTAATTTATGTACTTCTAAAAAAATTCAGTGACTATGTATTTTTTGCAAATATTCTGCAGTATTTGGTTCTTGGTTTGCAAGTCCCTGCTCAGATATTATCTTATTCATGAGACATTGATTGGTCATCAATATAAAGTAATGTCCCTATAACCCCTAACATCGCACGTGTGCGCGCGCACGCACACACACACACACACACACACACACACACACACACGAGTCCACCTTGTCTGTGTTGCCCTGCTCTATTTTTTTCTACAACACATATCACCATCTAGCATAATATATATTTTCTTGTTCATTGTATTCTCTATGCCCCCTCCTCCACACACATTGGTACTTAAGCCACCTCAATATAAGAGCTTTGTCTGTTTAGTGCACTGCAGTTTTCTTAGCGTTTGGTACATACTAGGTACTCAATGAATCACAGTTGAATGAATGAGTCATATCAGTCATTTTATATGTACCTATGTTATGATCTACAGGAAATGTCTGATATGATAGCCACCAGCCCCATATGACTATTGAGCACTTAAAAGGTGACTAGTCCAAATTAAGGTGTGCTTTAAATATGAAATTTCCCCAGGATTTAAAAAACTTAGTATGTAAAAAATGACTTTTTAAAAAGTTAAAAAAATAAAAAAACATTAAACTATTGAAATTAATTTCAGCTATTTCTTTTACTTTTGTAATGTGAAAATTTAATTGCATTTAAAATTATATAGGTTACTCACACTTGTGGTTCACATCATGTTTATATTGGACAATGTGGTTATAGAGTCATAACACCATCTATAGGCTTTTCCCCAAATTATTGGACTGTTAATCCTCTTGTTGTATCTGCTGGCGTTGCTATGGTGTGTGTGTGTGTGTGTGTGTGTGTGTGTGTGTGTGTGTGGTGTTTTTAGAGAAAAAGTGCACTAGTGCAGATTTGGGGGGAAGAGGTAGAGGGAGAGAGAGAATCTTAAGTAGGCTCCACGCTCAGCATGGATCCCAGTGTGGAGCTTGATCTCACGACCCTGAGATGACCCTGAGCTGAAATCGAGAGTCGGACCCTTAATCGACTGAGCCACCCAAGCACCCACATCTATATTTTTAAACATGTTAGTTCATCCTAAGAGGAGGTGTTTGTTGTTTTTTAGGGGAAATACTTTGTGGGATGGGTTATTTCTCCAGAAACTTTGTGTTTGTTTGTTAGGCTTTCTAGGCTGTCTAGGGTGTGAGTAGCACAGTATGAATGTTTGTGTTAATTTACTCCTTTTGGAGGATCCTATACTAAGTTTAGGGTTAGTAGATTGTAGCTATGTGGAGCCCCATCATAGGAATTTAATTTTTCTCTGAAGATTTATTGTCATCTTACTGGGTAGATAGGTGGAAAATTTTTACATCCCATTTACTAGTATTACAGTCTTTTCAGGGTCTCAGTATTTTTCCCAATTCTCAGTTTTGATGTACTACCATGAGTGTGTAAATCTGTTATCAGCCATGCATATGTTTGCATTAAAATCAAAACCCTACTATTATTGCACTAGTAACATATCCAGGGGTCCAGAAAAATCAGCATGTACTCCTAGAATTCTGGTTGTGAGGAACCTCTTCAGTTCTGGTTCCTGGAGGGTTCACATTTTTTGAAGTCAAGTCTATATTTAAAATGTATTAGGTTTACCCAACATCACCAGGTTTTATAGGAGGAGTTTCTGTACTAGCCAAGTAAGATAATTTTGCTGAAATCTGAAATCAGAATTTCTTTAACCTTTTTTCTGTTGGAGGACATGACATTGTTTTCAGTTATTCAATATGTAAAATAAATGCTGCATTTTTCCAGGTATGTCTATCTCATATGGAGAATTCGTATTTGTGTCTTCCAATAAATTCGTAGAAATAAAACTGTAGGGTCAGAAGATATAAACACAAGGCAGTGTCTCATAGAGATATGAACAAACACACAGATCAGGGGAATGGAATAGAGTGTCTGGAAACTGACTCACACAAGTATATCCAACTGATTTCTGTTGATGAAGAAAACAATTCAGTGGAGGAAGGATGATCTTTTCAGTAAATCATGTTGATACAGTTGGATATATCCACAGATCAAAAAATAAACTTCACCCTAAACCTCACACCTTACACCAAAATTAACTCATAATGAATCATAGGTCTGAATGTAAACTATGAAACTTAAATTTTTTATAGGAAAACATATGAGGAAATCTTTATGATGTAGGTTAGGTGGAGTTTTTAGACATGACACCAAAAGCACAATGCATAAGAGAAAAAAAATGACACATTGGTCTTTATCAAAAGTTTTAAACTTTTACTCTCTGAATCTATTAAGAAGATGAAAAGACAAGCTACTGGCTAGAAATATTCACATATTCAGCATAATACTTGTATCCAAAGTGTATTCATGGGTCTCTTTAAACTCAATAGTAAGATAATATTCACATTGGAAAAAAGGCAAAAACGTGACCAGACATTTAACCAGAGAGGATATACAGTGGGTAAATGAGCGCATAAAAACATGTTCAACATCATTAGCCATTAGATAAATGCAAATAAAAAGCCCAATATCAGTGTACATTTATCAGACAGACTAAAATAGAAGATAGTGAGAACACCAAATGCTGGCAGAAGGTGGAAAAGCTGGATCTGATATTTATTATTGATGGAAATGTAAAATGCCACAACCTTCTGAAAACAGTGCAGTAGTTTCTTACAAAGTTAAGCTATATACATGTCATAGGACCTAGTAATCACAATTGTGAATGTTTATCCTACAGAATTAAAAACCTACATCCACACAGAAATCTTCACACAAATACTCATAGCAGCCCTATTTGTCGTAGCTCCAAACTGGAAACAACCCAAATGCCCTTTGACGGGTGAATGGACAAAGAAGCTTGTTCACCCATGTAATGGGAATACAACTCAGCCATGAAGAGAAACCAATTATTGATATCCACAAAAACTTGGATGGATCTCTAGGGCATTATGCTGAGTGCGGGGGAAAAAAGCCAATCTCTTAAGATTATCTCTATGATTCCATTTATATAATACTCTAAAAATAACAAAATTATAGTGATGGAAAATTGATCATTGGTTGTCAGGGTTAGAGTTGGAAGACATAAGATTATAAAGGGGGGTATGATGGAGTTTTTGTGGTGATGGAACATTTCTGTATCCTGATTTTGGTGGCTGTTACACGAATCTGTAAATGTTAAAAAATTCCAAAGTACTACACAGCAAAATCATAGATGAATCCATGTAAAAACTAAAGAAATTGAAATAAGGCCTATAGTTTAGTTAATAGCATTGTCCCAATGTCGGAGCACCTGGGTGGCACGGTCGGTTCAGTGTTGGACTCTTGGTTTCAGCTCAGGTCGTGATCTCAGGGTTGTGAGATTGAGCTCAACCTCAGGCTCCATGCTAAGCACCGAGTCTGCTTAGGATTCTCTCTCTCCATTGCCCTCTGCCCCTACCCCTGCTCTCTCTTTTGCTCTCTCTCTCTCAAATAAATTTTAAATAATAGTATTGTACCGATGTCAGTTTCCTGCTTTTGATATTTTACTATGACTGTGTAAGATGTTACTGTTGGGGAAAAGCCATCATAGCAATGCTTTACTAAATTTGCCACGTTTTAGGAGTCTTAAATTATTTCAAGGTAAAAAGTTTTAAAAAGGTATATCAACATTTCTAAGCTATTGATACACGTTGCCAAATTAGCCTTCAAAAAGATCGTGTTGTTTTTCTCCCATTCTAATAGTATTCCCAGTGGCTCTCTATCTGCTTAGCCTACTTGGTATTCTTCATGTACTTACCAATGACTGAAATCATGCTGTTATTTTTGTTTTTAATTTCATTGCTGTCTCTTTTTCATGAAGTCAGGCGTACTAATTCACCTCTTTGTTCTTAGTGACCCACAAAAGTACCTGGCATAAAATTGGTCATAGATTAATAAATTTTGAATGAATGAGTGTATGTAGGTAAAATAGCTTAATTCACTCCAGTTATTAGTGAGATTGAAACAACTGTATGTTTATTTATTGACCATTACAGTTTTGCTTCTGTTGATTGACCATTAATGTTATTTGCCCTGTTTTTCCATTGGGGGATGTTTACTGTTTTGATTTTAAGACTTATTTATATGTAAAACTATTTATCTTTTGTCATTTTTCAAATATTTCCCTGGCATCCATTGTGTTACTTATTTTTGCTTAGTTTTTTCTTGTAATTTTTAAAAATGCATATTGTGAAATTAAATTTATGTTTTTAAAAAATGGTTTCTCTCTTTGTCTTTATGCTGAGAAAGATCCCCTTGGATCTGTGATAATTGATCATTTTTCTAGAAATTATAAGGCTCTATTTAAAAATGCAGATTGTTTGGGGCACCTGGGTGGTCAGTCAGTTAAGCATCCTACTCTTTATTTTTCAAGATTTTATTTATTTATTTGACAGAACACAAGCAGGGGCAGTGGCAGGCCGAAGGGTAGGAAGAAGCAGGCTCCCTGCTAAGCAGGGAGCCTGAAGCAGGGCTTGATCCCAGGACCCTGGGGTCATGACCCTAGCCAAAGGCAGACACTTAACTGACTGAGCCACCCAGGCACCCCTAAGCATCCTACTCTTGATCTTAGCTCAGGTCTTGATCTCAGGGTCATGAGTTCAAGTCCCATATTGAAAAAGAAATTTGCATCATTCACTCAAGTGTAATTTGTCTTGCAGTTAAGTAGAGATCAACTTATTTTTCCCCAGTAGTGCTTCTTCACCATTATTTATTATAGCATCTTTTGTTTCCTTTACTGGTTCGGTTTATATTAACATCATAAATTCTTAAATATACATTTCCCCTAAAATTTTTATCTTGTTTTTTGGTTTATCTGTTCCCGTAATAGTACCACTGGGTTTAACTACTCTACTTGTGGTATCTGATTATGCAAGAACTACTTTAAAAATATTTCTTACTTACTCTTACTTCCTCATTGATCTAAGTGAACATCTTGCAAAGTTCGAAGTAAAAATCCCTGGCTTCTCGATGTTACATTTGATTTAGAGAATACTTTGGAGAGGGTTGGCAATTTTAAAATATTTAGTCTTTGTAACTAACAACTCTGTTCAATTTATTTAAGTGTTCTTTATGGTCTTTAGTCAAGTTTTATAGTTTTCTGCTCATGGGTCCTGCACATTTTATCTAGTTTACTCTTAGATAATTTATATCTTATTGTTTAAATATGAACACCCTGTATTTTCCATTATACCTTCTAACTAGTTTTTTTTGCCATGCTTGCAGTTTATATATTTATTATGTAACTCAGTCCCTTATTAATATTTTAATAATTCAAATATATTTCATTCAATTTTTGTTGTAGCTATAGGACGGGTAATGTTAACATTTTCAATCACTGATGATGCTCTTTTTTTTCTGGATTTATAACCTATTTATCTGGTCTTATAACTTAAGTAGTATTAAATAAAGGTAATGAGAATGATTGTATTTCTCATATTCTTGACTCCAGTAGGAAAGCATTTAGCATAAGAAATATATATGACATATAATATATAGAAATAACAAATGTATAGATAAACAAAACATAAATGTAAATGAGAAATCTATAAACCTTCCTGTTTATAACCTTTTGGCTTTCTTAATTTTCAAAACAAATGGGACTTTCATCAATTGCCTTTTAAACCTCTAATTGAATAACCTTAATTTTTCTATGGCATAGTGGTATGATCCATAGCCTTTCTAATACTGAACCATATGACTTACTATAAGAAAGCATATGATATCATGTGATTATATTTCTTAACATGTTGCTGGATTCAATTTCAGTACGCTTTAGGATTTCTTCTGCTATGTTAAGGCTATTAATTATTTTGTCCTTTGTTGTCAGGTTTTCTATTTTTTTAAGTTTTTGTTTCAATTCCAGTATGGTTAGCATACAGTGTAATATTAGTTTCGGGTGTACAGTATAGTGATTCAACATTTCTGTACATCACCCGGTGCTCATCACAAGTGCACTCCTTAATCCCCATGACTTGTCTCACCCATCCCCCCACCCACCTCCCTTCTGGTAACCATCAGTTTATTTTCTATAATTAAGAGTCTGTTTTTTGGTTTGTTTGTCTTTTTGCCTTTGCTCATTCGTTTATTAAATTCCACATATGAATGAAATCTCATATGGTATTTGTCTTTCTCCGATTGACTTATTTTGCTTAGCATCATACTCTATACTCTCTAGATCCATCCATGTCATTGCAAGTGGCAAGATTTCATTCTTTTTTATGACTAATATTGCATTTGTGTGTGTGTGTGTGTGTGTATATATGTATGTATGTATACTACATTTTCTCTGTTCATTAATTAATGGACACTTAGGCTGCTTCCATATCCTGGATATTATAAATAATCCTGTTATAAACATAGGGGTGCATGTATCCCTTTGAATTAGTGTTCTTGTATTTTTCAGTAAATACCCAGTAGTGCGATTGCTGGATCATAGGGTAGTTCTATTTTAAAATTTTTGAGGAACCTCCATACTATTTTCTAGAGTGGCTGCACCAATTTGCATTCCCACCAATAGTGCCCAAGTTTTCCTTTTTCTCCACATCCTCACTGATACCTGTTGTTCCTTGTGTTGTTGATTTTAGCCGTTCTGACTGGTTTGAGGTGATATCTCCTTGTTGTGTTGATTTGCATTTCATGTGTCTGTTGGCCATCATTCACTGTGATCAACTGGGATTTATTCCTGGGTTGGAGAGTGGTTCAATATTTGCAAACCAATCAGTGTGACAAATCACATCAATAAGGGAAAGGATAAGAACTACCAAAAGTAAGAGAAAGGATGAGAACCATATGATCATTGCAATAGATGCAGAAAAAACATTTGACAAAGTACAATATCCATTCATGATAAAAACCCTCAACAAAGTAGTTTTAGAGGGAACATACTTCAACATAATAAAGGCCATGTATGAAAAACCCACAGTGAACATAATCCTTAGTGGGGAAACCTGAGAGCTTTTCCCCTGAGGTCAGGAACAAGACAAGGGTGTCCACTCTCACCACCTCTACTCAACATAGTACTGGAAGTCCTAAGCATAGCAATCAGACAACAAAAAGAAATAAAAGGCATCCAAATCAGTAAGGAAGAAGTAAAACTTTCACTGTTTGCAGATAACATGGTACTCTGTATAGAAAACCAAGGGCACCTGGGTGGCTCAGTTGGTTAAGCATTTGCTTTTGGCTCAGGTCATGATCCCAGGGTCCTGGGATTGAGCCCCACATCGGGCTCCCTGCTCAGTGGGAGTCTGCTTCTTCCTCTCTTCCCCGCTTGTGCTTGCTCTCGCTAAATAAATGAATAAAATCTTTAAAAAAGAAAAAACCGAAAAGACATAAGCAAAAAACTGGTAGAACTGAGAAATGAATTTAGTCAGGTTGCAGGATACAAAATCAGTGTATAGAAATCTGTTGCATTTCTATACACCAATAATGAAGCAGCACAGAGAGAAATTAAGAAAATAATCCCATTTACAGTTGCACCAAAAATAATAAGGTACCTAGGAACAAACTAATCAAAGAGATGAAATACCTGTACTCTGAAAACTATACAACACTGATGAAAGAAAATGAAGAGGACACAAAGAAATGGAAAGACACTCCATACTCATGGATTGGAAGAATGAATGTTTTTAAAATATCTATACTACCCAAAGCAGTCTACACATTTAATGCAATCCATATCAAAATACCACCAGCATATCTCACATAGCTAGAACAAACAATCTTAAAATGTGTATGGAACCACAAAAGACCCCGAATAGCCACAGTAATCTTGAGAAAGCAAAGCAAAGCTGGAGGCATCACAATTCTGGACTTGAAGTTATATTACAAAGCTCTAATCATCAAAACTGTGTGGTACTGGCACAGAAACAGATACATAGATCAATGGAACAGAATAGAAACCCCAGAAAGGAGCCCCCAACTATATGGTTAACTAATCTTCAACAAAGCAGGAAAGAATATCCAATGGGAAAAGGAGAGTCTCTTCAACAAACAGGGCTGGGGAAACTGGACAGCAAGATGCGAAAGAATGAAATTGGACCACTTTCTGGCACCATACACAAAAATAAATTAAAAATGGATGAAAGACCTAAATGTGCCTGAAACATCAAAATCTTAGAAGAGAGCACAGGTAGTAACTTCTTCAACATCAGCCATTGCAACTTCTTTCTAGATATGTCCCCTGAGGCAAGAGAAACAAAAACAAAGATAAACTATTGGAACTACATCAAAGTAAAAAGCTTGTGCACAGTGAAGGAAACACTGAACAAAACTAAAAGGCAACTTATGGAATGGGAGATGATGTTTGCAAATGATATATCTGATAAAGGATTAGTATCTAAAATATATAAAGAACTTATACAACTCAACACTAGAAAAACCAAATAATTCAATTAAAAAATGAGCAGAGGACAGGAACAGACATTTGTGAGGTTTTTTATTAAACTAATTTTTGTGCCCAAAAGATGTGGTAAACTTCCCCCAACTTTACTTTAGCCATTAGTCATATTGGAAGTGTAAGAGTCCCTCCACTACCTTACTTGCTTTACTCCAAATGCATTCAAAATTGTCTGGTCCTTACGCTCCAGTGGCAGGGCTTGAAACTAAAGGGATGATAGGGCAGTCTGACCTAGAGAGGGCCATTGCTTCCTGGCTTCTGGATTTTATCTCTCTACTGATAATGGTCTAAGATGATACTGGCTTTGGTTTCTGGTAGCCACATAATGCTATTGGTTTTTGTTAGTCTGATAATCATCTAAAACCCTGAGTGTTTCTTAAAAACTCTGCTTAGTCAGTTGAAAACCTGACCAACCAGTTGGTTTATTGAATCTACTGACAGTCTCTCACACCATTGCCTCTTAAATTCCATGTCATTAGGTTCAGACTGTTATTTTAGCTTATTTTTGTTCTTTGTAAGTTTTGAATTCTGTCATCCAATGAAATTACTGTCCTCAGTCTTACGCCATTAGCAAATGGAACATTTATTTGCTACCCCTTTTTCTTTACCACTGATAAAACTATAGTTTTGGATAGGCATGAAGACAGGGCCTCTAGCTAGACATTTAAAAACTCCATCCAAATAAGTATATATAATTATTAATCTTTTAGTAAGATCATTCTAACAGTCACATATTTGAGTTTATTCTTTCATCAAATAGTAATCGAACAATTTCTCTCAGCTACACACTGTGGTAGATAATGGGAATACAAGAACTAATAAAACTTGTTTCCCCTGTTCAAGGATTCAGAGAAAAAGGACAAGAAAAAAGATTAATTAAATATGTCATATGTTAGAGAAGTATAAAAAGCTTTAATGTCTCAAAAGATTTAAGGCCAAAGAGAAAAATGGTAATTATTTCCTATATCTCATTGATCCAAGTATATCTGATAGGTGGTGGGTGCTGTGATATGCTACTGATATTCTGGTTTAGAAACTAAAGAATAATGCCCTCAGTTGCAGAGAGTGTGGCCTGCAGGAAATTCACAGCTGTCATCCCCTGACAAGGATGACTGTGCTTAAGAGAGCCATCTTGGCCCACATCCAATGATTGAAGCAGAGATGTTAGCGCCTGCCTGCCTTACCCAATTCTGAAGAGTCATTCTAGCTTCATAATTTCCAGTAAGGTCACCTGAGGGTTCCCTTGATGCTGCCTTGCAGTATAATTTCCCCTCCCTCCCTCCAACAGATAGATAGATAGATAGATAGATAGATAGATAGATAGATAGATAGATAGATAATAGATAGATAGATACATAGATAGATAGATAGATAGATGATAGATAGATAGATTGATAGATGATAGATGATAGATAGATAGATAGATAGATAGATAGATAGATAGATAGATGATAGATAGATAGATAGATAGATAGATGATAGATAGATAGATGATAGATGATAGATAGATAGATGATAGATAGATAGATGATAGATAGATAGATAGATAATAGGTAGATAGATAGATAGATGATAGATAGATAGATAGATAGATAGATAGATAGATGATAGGTAGATAGATAGATAGATAGATGATAGATAGATGATAGATAGATAGATAGATAGATAGATAGATAGATAGATAGATAAAGAGAAGTCAAGTAGTAGTTATACTTTGGGGCAATACCTGGGAGGTAGCAATGGGGGCTTCTGGGTTTTGGCTGGTTTTCTGGGTGTGCTTTTTTTTGTGAGAAAATTATCTGTGCACCTGTAGGGAAGTTTATTTTTAAATAACTTTCACCTCTTCATTAAGCTTTTTAATAGTAGAATTAGTCATATTCATCAGTGTCTTATACATGTTAAGTGTCTTATTCCCTAAAATTTTGATTAGCAGTTATTAGGGAGAAATGTTTTGTCTCTACTGTTTAGATTTTCATTATGTGGATAGTCATTAAACTTCCCTCCTCTTCTGTACTTACACCTACCCAAAGAGGTTTGGTACGTTATCTGATGTCAGAGTTGGGGGGAAAAACAGGGCAAGAGCAACTCAGTCTTGTCTCTTTTAAGCTAACTAATCTGCTGCACACATTGTGTTCTTATCCATGCTAAATGTCTTACAAGGATAGGAACCCACATCATAGGTATTGCAGTGGTCTGCACTGC
Source organism: Ursus americanus (assembly GCF_024610735.1). NCBI lineage: Eukaryota > Metazoa > Chordata > Mammalia > Carnivora > Ursidae > Ursus > Ursus americanus. The sequence continues at coordinate 104,470,356 of NC_142164.1, forward strand.
CTGATTTGGTAGGTAAATCATTCTAATATTGGTATTCCTGATTACTGTGCATCTAAGCAAGTGTCTTAATTAAAAGAGAGAGTCTCAGACAAGGACTTGGGTGCAGATAGTTTATATGAGAGTGAACTCCAGCAACAGGAGTAAAGGAATGAGTAGAATGGGACAGTGGAGAAAGAAAAATCAATAAGAAACGTGTTACTGAAATGATAACTGATGTGGTCCTCTGAGTAATTGTGTAAAGTATATTTAGAATTATCCTCCCACAATGCAGCATTTATCCACCAACTTGTATCTTAGCTGGTTGAGGGTTAACCCTTAGGAACTTCTACGCCTCCTGGCTGCTCTACTGGACTGCGGAGTAATTAGGTAAGGGCTTTGCAGAAAATGTGGGCAATTGAGGTAGGATGTTCAGATTAAAAAAGTACTTAAAATAGGTGCAGCTAAAGTTGGAGGTGAAGAGGGTTGGCATGGCGCACCAAAGCCCTCTGCTATAACCACTTTCCCCAGTATCACATTTGATAGTAATAAGGCAGATAATTGATTCTTATACCCCACTCCTCCTCGTCTATTTTTGAATAGATTTAGGCCTGCAAGCGGGTGAGCAGTGTTGTTGTTATTTGATTTGAATTTCTTAAAATTCGAACAGTAGCAACCCAAGATTTATTTCTAATTGTTATAGACCTTGCAACTAAACCAAATTTTAAAATATTTTATACCTATAACAATACAAAAATAAATATATATTAGGTTAATGATTCCAGCATTATTTGCAATTGCAAAAAACTAAATTCCCATCCATAGGAGATGACCAAATAAACTATTAACAGTACATCTACACAGTGGAATATTATGAAGTCATAAAAAAGAATGAGGATTATCTCCATGAATTGATATGGCATGGTTTGCAGGTATGTTGTTAAGTAAAAAACCTAAAGTTCAAAAAGCATTTATTACATGATACCTTTGTGTAAGGAAGAGGTGAGGGTAAAAATATCTCTATATTTTTGCAAGAAGAATCACAGGAGTGGTGAACAAAAACTAATAAGATTGTTATTTCTGAGGATGGGTAATAACACTGTGGAATGGAAAGGAGAGTGAGTGACAGCTCTTTATATTTTTGTATGGTTTTTACCTTTGGAATTTTGTTAATGTATTATATATTGAAAAATAAAATTAAGTCAGTAGGATAAGTTAAAAAAGCTAAAATAAATTGAAACAAATAAAACTGGTTTTTCATGTGAATAACATAATTTACAGAAAGAAAAATAAAGCTAATCAAAATAATTTGGAACACAGTACTGTGACTATATGCCTTCTCAATCTAAGTACAAAATCGAACTGGAAAGAAATCTTGAACTCTTCAATGTAAATTTGTTTTCCACAGTGACATGGGTATAGCAGTTCTGAAACTATTTTATATATATTTCAGAAATGAAAAAATAAAATATTGATATCTCAGGAAGCCAGGGTCTCTCATTTTTAGGATGAAAGAAATATAACATGAATTGGTAGAAGGCAAGACAAAAAAATACATGGCACTGAATTTGAGTGAGAAATTCCAATGTGATAATTAGTGCTCAGATACTGGTTTCTAAATACCATTCCACGTTAAAAAGGAAAATGGCTAGTTCCAGGGCTGGGGCAAGGAAAATACAAGATGCATCTGGGCCATCTTTTTGTGCCATAAATTAAGAAAGCACTTAAGAAGACATAATGACATTTCAAAAAAATATAGAAACCAGACTGAAGGAGCTCAGGCTAGTCAAATTTGGGAAAATTGAGCAATAAAATGAATCATGACAGAAATTAAGTATAACCTATGTATACAGTGAGAATTCATTAATCCATACTGAGACACACACACACACACACACTCTCTCTCTCTCTCTCTCTCAAATAAATAAACAGGGAGGAGGAAAAGCTCTCCCTTGCAAGACAATGCCAATAAATACAGAGGAAATGACAGAATTAGGCAATGGCCATTTTGCAACAATACTGTAATTACTGATTCAGACAAGAGTCATCAGTGGATGTTAATGCTCTTAGCTGGCCTTTGGGTAATAGGATATTTAGCTAGTCTAAAAATCTCTTCCCCCTGATTTCTTATTAATTACAAAAGAAATTTACAGTGGAGAAACTTGGGGGATCCACCCATTCCAAGTGATCAGTGTTAGTATCTCTAACAATGAGAAAGACATCATGAAGCTCCTGATATGAAGCATTAGAAACAAGGCAAAATACATGTAGTGTCCCTGACATAAATGCATAACCTGAATCACAGAAACATAAATTGAGGGTCATTCTACAAAATAATTGGTCTGTGTTCTACTCTATAGTTCTGGGGAACTTTTTTATATAAAAAGAGAATAAAAAGAGACATGATACCTAAACGCAGTGGCGAGCTATGACAGTGTCCAGAACCATGAGGGAATTATAATATAAAGCATGTTATTAGTACAGTGTGCAAAGTTTGAATATGTACATAGGCACAATATATTAGATAACAATATTGCATTTGTATTAAAATCCTGAATTTGATGCTAGTACTGTTAAAAGAATGTGCTTTTTCTTAAAGCTGTATGTGCAAAGTATTAAGGGGTAAAGCATCATGTTGCTGACAAATGATCGAATTCAGTAACTCAGCAGAACTAATAAATAACAATAATCAAATTCATTACATTATAATAACATAACATATTTTTAGTATCAAATATAATGTTTGTCAATATCTTATATATGAGGGGAGCAGATGTGGCAAAGTGTGTTAATATTGAGTCTAGGTGAAGGGTATTTGGGAATTCATTTTATTTTTCATGCAACATTTATGTAAGTTTGAAGAGTTTTTCAAAATAAAACTGATTAAAATGCTTTAGTAACATATTAATCTATAATTTAACATTTAAAATGTGTTTTTCATAAATTCTCTCACTGCTTTTTGAAACACAAAAGAACACTATGCCTGGGACTTAATATAGTCTGTAATAATTAGTGCATACTCAGTATCTAAAAAACTAGAAAAAATAATTTGTGCCCAATATACTCTAATTGGCTAAATTTTGTGACTCATGCATCCATTCTTAGAATATGAGCCCAAATAAGGGTTATTCCTCAAGCCTATATGTATAACTTGTGCCAAACCAAAAAAAAAAAAAAAAAAAAGCATTTCTCTCTAAATTGGGACACTTACTTTGATCAGTAATTCTATTTTTATTACATTTTTTTCATTTAATGATGAATGATTAGAGGAGCTGTTAGTTGGCATTGGCCATAATTTTTAAAAAATTAATCTACAGAATAAATTCTAGATAAATTCAAAAGATAACATAGATTTCGCAAAAATTAATTTAATCTCCCTTAACCAAGATGCTTTAAATTAAAGACCTGGATGAATTAAATATGATTTCCCTACCATCTACAGAAGCCTTTCAAAATGCTTTGAAGTGTACTTATGACTAGGTAAAGTGTTTTTTAATCCTATCGATCAAAATTTTAATATATACTTAGATACTGATGACTAACGGAACAAACCAGAGCTCCTTGTTGGGGAAAAAATAGCTATATAGAATTTCACTAGAAAATCACAAGAATAGGTAGTCCTATATAAAGTATCTTTGATACCTTTTACAAATATGCATTCTGGACTTAGGATTCTAAGCATATAGAGTAGATCTACTTGTCCTATTCTTCCCACTAAGTTCAACAAAAACCCCTGGGTATTATATATAAACACACGTAATAGGACTCTAAAAGAATGAAGTATGGCAGATCTCCTAGGGATCTCCGGACCTGAGGAATGGCTGGGTGGTGAGTTCTGTGGGTTTTCTTTTTGCCTCATATATCGCACAGCTGAAGCTCTAGAAGCTGGCAACCTGCAAACACTAATGGGTGCAGTTAAAAAAATATCACAGGGTGGATTATACCCACAGTCTCACCCATAACTAATTTAGGTGAGTTAGATGATGAGAATTTGGACTTTTAAAGTGAGAAGACTTAGATGAGAATTTGGACTTAAGTTGATGCTGTAATGGATTGATTCTTTTGGGGGCCTTGAGGTAGAGTGAATGTATTTTGTGTGGGGGCTGGACATATATCTTTGGCAGTCAAAGGGTGGATTATTGTAGACAGAATAATAGCCCCCCAATGAGGTCCAGGTTCTAGTGCCTATAACCTGATAATATCGTACCCTATACGGCAAAAGAGACTTTGCAAAGGTAGTTAAAATAGGAACGTTTAAATGAGGTTGTTGTAGTTTTTTGGGTGGGCTTAATGTAATCACAGTGGATCCTTATAATGGAAAGAGGGTGGCAGAAGAGTCATAATTAGATATAGAGACATAATAATGGAACCAGCCAGTTGGGGTGATGTGATTACTGACAGAGACCACAAGCCAAGTAATCAGGGAAGCCTCTAGAAGCTGGAAAGGGCAAGGAAATGGATTATCCTCTAGAGCCTCGAAGGAACTCAATCCTGCTGACATCTTGATCAGCCCAGTAAGACCGATTTTGGAGTTCTGACATCCAGAGTTATAAAAAAATATAGGAAATTAATATGTATTGAATCAATAAGTGATAAAACTGAAAGGAGAAACAAAACACATTTATAGTTGGAGACTTCAGTACCTCTTTTTCTAAAAAATGGATAGAATGACTACACAGAAAATCAGCAAGGATATAGAAGAGCCCAATAACACTAGAAACAGAATCTAACTGATATATATATATACAAAACTGAACACAACAACAGCAAAATATATATTCTTTTCAAGTCTCCATAGAACATATATCTCTAGAGATTATATTTGGGGCCATAAAACAAACAAATTTAGAAGAATTGAAATCATGTGTTCTTTAACCACAGTGCAATTAAAAAGAAATGAATACAGAAAGATAATAGGAAAGTTTCCAAATACTTGAAAACTGAGCAACACGCTTCTAAATTATCCATAGGTCAAAGTATCAAGAGCAATAAATTGATAAGCAGAATACGGATGAAGGTGCAGCACTCTAAAATTTGTGGGACGCAGCTAAAGCAGTGCTGAGAGCGAATCTTATAGTAAGTAAGTAAATGTGTATATCAGAAAAGAGGAAAAATCCCAAGTCAGTACTTTAAGCTTTCACTTCAAGAACCTAGGAAAAGAAGAATATACCCTCAAATAGCAGAAAGAAGAAAATACTAAAGAGAAGGAAACAATGAAATTGATTTTTTTCTGTTGTTTTTCTGTTTTTGACAAAACAAAAAGCTAGTTTTTTGATAAGATCAAAAAAAATTGACAAACTTCTAGCAAGACTAACAAAAAAGAGAGGACATAAATTACTAGTATCAACAATGACAGGGCATATCACTACAGACTCTATAGGTTTAAAAAGGGTGATGGTATATTACAAATAAGTGTACACACATAAATTTCACAAATGAAATGAAATGGACCCCTCCCTCAAAACACACAATCTACTACAACCCACCCATTATGAAATACATAGTTTGAATAGTCCTGTAATTTACAAGGAACCTGAATTAGTTTTCAAACAACTTAACCACAAAGAAAATCTCAGAACCAAATAACTTTAATGAAGAATTTTACCTAACATTTAAAGAACATTTAACATCAATCTTATACAATTCTTTCAGAAAAGAAACAGAAGATGAAGAAACACTTTCCAATCCATTTTAGCAAGCTAGTATTAACCTGCCATGCAATCAAGCGAAAGTACAAAACAAAACAAAACAAAACAAAACCCAATGTATTTGATGAATACAGACACAAAAATCCTTAACAAAATATTAGCAAATAGAACACAAAATGTATACAGAGAATTTTACCCTATAACAAAGTAGGGTCTATTCCAGGAATATGAGGTTAGTTTGGTATTCAAAAATTAATCAATGTAGGGGCACCTGGCTGGCTTAGTAGAACATGTGACTCTTGATCTTGGGGTTATGGGTTCAAGCCCCATGTTGAGTGTAGAGATTACTTAAAAGTCTTTTTAAAAATTAATATAATTCAGACTAAAGAAGAAAAATATGATTATATAAATCAGTGCAGAAAAAGCACTTGACAAAAGTCAACACTCATTTATGATGAAAGCTCTCTGCAAACTAGGAATAGAGGAGAGCTTCCTCAACCTTGTAAAAACCTACAGCTAACATGCTTAATGGCAAAATACTAAATGCTTTCCTGTTAAGACTGGGGAAAAAAGCAAGGATGTCCATTCTCCCCATTCTTACTGAACAGGGTGATGGAAATTCTAGCCAGCACAACAAGGCAAGAAATGGAAATAAAAGGTGTAGAGATAAGAAATGAAGAAATGAAACTATTTTTATTTGCAGATGATATGATTGTGTACCTATGAAGTTATTTAAAAAAATCTTCCTAGAACTATTAAATGAATTCAACAGGTTCTTGAGATATAAGATAAATACAGAATAATCAATTCCACTTCTTTATACTAGCAATGAACATTTTAAACATTGAAATTAAAAATAGAATCCCATTTATAAGTGCTCAAAAAAATATTTAGTTGAAAATTGAACAAAACATATCCATGACTTCTATGCTTACACCTACACATTGCTTGTGAAAGAAAGGAAGGACATACCATATCCATAGATTGGAAGGCTCAGAATACCAAAGAAGTCCATTTCCCTTCAGGTTTAAGGCAATTCCTGTCAAATTCTCAGGAAGATTTTTTTTGTAGATACAAACAAGATTATTCCAAAATGTATATGGAAAGGTGAAGGTAGTAGAATAGCTAAGACCATTTTGAAATAAATTTGGGAGGAATCAGTCTATTTCAAAACTTATTCAGTAAGTTTTACTTACACAATAATCAAGACTTTGACATAGATCACATGATCAATGGAACATAATAGAGAATCCATAAATAAACCAACACAAATATACCCAACTGCATTGGCCTCCATGGGTCAGGGGAGAAGGAGGAGGATACATCAAAGTCTTAACACAAAACTAAGAATGGGTCATAGACTTAATATAAAACTTAAAACTAAAACTTCGAGGAAAAAATCATAGAAAACTTTAGAATTTAAGACTAGGCAAAGCATTTTTGGACTTGATACCAAAAGCATAATCCATAAAAGGAAAATTAGAAAAATTATACTTTATCAAAACTTAAAACTTTTGGCTTGTTAAAGACCCTGTTAATGTGATTAAAGCTAAGCTATGGAGTTGGAGAAAACATTTGCCAATCACTTATCTGACAAAGGTTTAGTACCTAGAATATATAAAGAACTTAGAACTCAACACTTAAAAGGCAAACAGAACATGAGAAAAAGACATGACGAGACATTTAAGTGAAGAACATAATATAGAGAGCAAATAAGCATGTGAAAAGATGTTCGTCTTTAGTCACTAGGGAAATGTAAATTAAATCACAATAATATATCATTACACATATTTCAGAATGGCTGAAGTTACAAAAAATGTCACAGTATCAAATGCTGGCAAAGATGTGGAGAAATTCATACATTGATGGTGGGAATATGAGATGCTATAGCCACTTTAGAAAAGGTTAGATTTTTCTAAACTTGCTCATTGAACTCTTAATTTTGGAATAGCTGTGTATATGCATGAGTTGTGCAAGATAATACAGGAAGATTTCATGTAATCTTTGTTTGGGTTTAATTTTCAAATTGGTTCCATAAAATATTCATTATTCAAATAAAATAAATGGAGCAAAATCTATCATTAGATTGACTTTTTTTTTGTTCTTGATAGAAAAAAGTAAAATGCATAAATAAAATAACACAAATAGAATGTATATTTTACTGTTATTGGGTGGAGAGTTTTAAAGATATCAGTTAAGTCAAGTTGCTTGATAATTTTAAAGTTCTGTTGTTAGGTACATACCGATTTGGGATTCATAATTCTGGATGGATTGACTTCTTTATTAATAGCTAATCTCCCTCTTATACCTAATAATAATCATTGTTCTGATCCTGGGAGTGCAAAGTTGGTTTTACATTTAGAAATAAATCAATATATTGGGGTGCCTGGGTGGCTCAGTCAGTTAAGCATCTGACTCCTGATTTTGGCTCAGGTCATGATCTCAGGGTTGTTAGATTGAGTCCCACGTGGGGCCGCATGCTGGGCATGGAGCCTGCTTAAAATTCTCTCTCTTTCCCTCCCCCTCTGCCCTTCTTCCCCCTCCCTCTCTCCCCCTCTCCCCCATTGGCACATGCCCTCTATGTCTCAAGAAAGAAAGAAAGAAAGAAAGAAAGAAAGAAAGAAAGAAAGAAAGAAAGAAAGAAAGAAAGAAAGAAAGAAAGAAAGAAAAAGAAAGAGGAAGGAAGGAAGAAAGAAAGGGAGGGGGAAGAGGAGGGGGAAGGAAGGAAGGAAGGAAGGAAGGAAGGAAGGAAGGAAGGAAGGAAGGAATTTAAGCAGCATATTCCAAATAAAGGAGACAACCCATATAATCATAAAAGATGCAGAAAAAGCATACAATAAATTTAGCAGACATTTATGATTTTAAAAACCCTCTGGTTTTTAAAACCCTATTCCTAGTTAGGAATAGAAGGAAATGTCCTTAACCTGATAAAGGGCATCTATGAAAGGCCCACAACTAACACTTAATGGTGAAAGATGAAATATTTTCTCCCTAGGATAGGGAGCAGGGCATGGATATCTCCTTTCACCATTTCTATTTAACATTTTACTAGAGATTTTAGCCACCATAATGAGATGATTATGAAATTAAAATAAAGGAAAACTCAGTGTTTACAGATGACATGATTTTGTACATAGAAAACATTACAGAATCGTCAGAGAGAATTCATAGAACTAGTATGTTAATTTAGTAAAGTGAGGGGATGTAGGCTCATATATAGCCATTGTATTTTTATGTACTAATAAACATTTGGATAATTGAATTTTAAAAAACCCACAAGGTCATAAACAATAAAACACCTACATTATATTTAATAGGCATGCGTTTCTTTCAGTTGTTGAGAGAGATGAAAGAACATCTAAATAAGTGGAACAAAATATTGTGTTCATGGGTTTGGAGAATGAATATTTTTGAAATGTCCATCTATTCTCTCTAAATTTTTCTAAAAATTCAACACATTCTCAATCAAAATTTTACTTCTGAATATCTGCACATATGTGTGCACACATGCACACACACACACGATGAAACTTTATACGCACAGAATGATTTAGTAAGAATGTTAATGGCAGTTTTTTCATGAAAGCCAAAGTCTGGAAGAACCCAAATGCCTATCTACAACAGAATGGGTAACTATATTATAGTATATTTTTATAATGGTATACTAATTCAGCAATTTAGAAGGAGGAAGTTACCGAAAAAAAAAAACATGGCTGAATCTAAAACAAAAACATTAAGTTGAGCAAAATAAAGGCACAGACAAAAGAATACATGCTCTATTATTTCATTTATATGAAGTCCTGAGAGCATGCAAAACTAAGCTATGTTGATTAAAATCAAAAGTGAGGGATACCTGGGTGGCTCAGTCAGTTAAGCATCTGCCTTCAGCTCAGGTCATGATCCCAGGGTCCTGGGGTTGAGCCCCGCATTGGGCTTCTTACTCAGCAGGGAGCCTGCTTCTCCTTCTGCCTGCCCCTGCTCACCCTGCTTGTGCTCTCCCTCTTTCTCTTCAAATAAATAAATAAAATCCAAAAAAAAAAAAAAAAACCAAAAGTGGTTGCCTCTGGGATGACTGTCTTTAAAGGGACAGAAGAGGATTTTCTGGGGTAATAGAAAAATTTTGTATTTTGTTTCAAATGTTCATTATATGGGTGTATGCAATATTAAAAATTCATCAGACTGAATGGTTAAGTTCTCTGCATTTTATGTTAATTATTATACTTTAATAAATTAATGTTACCCAGGCTATTATTGACCAATTCATTGGCCTCATGGGTTTTGAATTTGAGAAGAAAATATTCTGGGAATTTGCTTATTTTTTAAAAAAGATTTTATTTATTTATTTATTTATTTATTTATTTATTTATTTATTTATTTATTTATTTATTTATTTGAGAGAGCGAGAGAGAGCATGAGCAGGGGGGTGGGGTAGAGGGAGAGGGAGAAGCAGACTCCCTGATGAGCAAGGAGCCTGATGTGGGGCTTGATCCCAGGACCCTGGGACCATGACCTGAGCCACCCAGGTGTCCCTATTTGGGGAATTTAAAAATTCATCAAGTTTGTCTATGTAAGTCATAGAGGGCAAGTCAGGCTTTTCAGAAAAGAACTAATTTTTTGGACACAGGACATTGGCAGAGAAAAGTTTGTGAAAGAAAGTGCCCACTTATAAACATTGCATGAGAATTGCTTTCCTGTGCAGCGTTGTTCCAACTGCCTTGAGGCTGTATGGTTAGAATTCAAAATATCAGACAGGAATGTCCTTGACACAGTTCTGATGATCTCCATCATTGCTTCAGCAAGAGTAATGTTTTAATGTCTTTTTTCTTTCTCTTTAAATTATACTGTTAGCTTTAAGCCTCGGGGCAGAAGTACAGTAAAATGGATAACTAATTGAAATATTTAAAACAACCAGACAGCAGTATTCATGAACGATCACAATGAACCAGCACAGAAAACTGCCTTCTCAGTATAAGTATTGGTTAGATTAGGAAAGATGTTTACCTTCAGATTAAAGGTTCATCAAGGACAGGAATTTGTCTTTTATTGTACATAACATCTTCTTTCACAGTGTTAAACACAAATGTGTTAAAACACTCCCTGTTTTAATATAAGCAGAAGCTGTGCTATCTAGATATACTCCGCAGGGCTCTATCAGTTAGTTAAATATTGCCATAATGGTGTTGCGTAACACACCACCCCAAAACTCACTGACTTAAAACAGCAATCATTTATTCTCATGGATCTGCTCTGCTGACTCATACACCTGCGGGGAAGAAAGTGCAAAGTCACATGGCATAGGGTTTAGATACCAGGAAGAGTGAAGCTTTGGAGACAAGGATGTAATCTGCATGGGGATCTTGAGTTTTATTTTTATTTTTTATTTTATTTTTTTAAAGATTTTATTTATTTATTTGACAGAGAGAGACAGCCAGCGAGAGAGGGAACACAAGCAGGGGGAGCGGGAGAGGAAGAAGCAGGCTCCCAGCAGAGGAGCCTGATGTGGGGCTCGATCCCAGAACGCCAGGATCACGCCCTGAGCTGAAGGCAGACACTTAATGACTGAGCCACATAGGCGCCCCTAAATAAAAATTCTAAGAAACCTGTTGGTGAAGTATTATTGTGAGAGCATATTGCCCTACTGAATTACCTTGATGATATATCAAAGTAAACCAAGATCCTTCAAAATTATTACCTGAAATACAGTCTTACCTAGAGAATGAATTCTCTTTCACTATTTTTCTGTGGATCAATTTGTGGACAATTGACATTTAAACAACACTGAATCTTTCTCCCCATGAACACAGCGTACCTCCAGTATAGAGTAAGGTTCCTATTCCTTTTTGTTTTTAATTTTATTTTATTATTTTTTTAAAGATTTTATTTATTTATGTAACAGAGAGATAGCCAGTGAGAGAGGGAACACAGCTGGGGGAGTGGGAGAGGAAGAAGCAGGCTCCCAGCCGAGGAGCCCGATGCGGGACTCGATCCCAGAACGCCAGGATCACGCCCTGAGCCGAAGGCAGACGCTTAACGACTGCGCTACCCACGCGCCCCGTGTTTTTAATTTTAGACTTTATTTGAAACTCAATTATATAGAGCCATCTCTTTCTCTCTTTAAAGGAAAGAGCATTTTGATTATTTAGACATATAAATAATTTTACTCCTTAATATATTACCGAGGTGGAACACAGGGTATCTTGGGTAATAAGCTGTCTAAATTAAGTAGGTTAGGGTTGAGTGTACTGCAAAATAAGGAAGCTTGATATTGCAGATCCTGGCAACTAAACTTCAGTCCCACTGCTAACACCTACCCCATCTCAAATAAACACTGACAGCGTTAAGGGTGATAGGTAAATGCTTGAAAGGGCAGAGTGATAAGGCAACGAAAGTAGTATGATGGTTTTTGATCTTACACATGATCAGCTTCAGAACTTATTAAAAATTCCTTATCAGCGTGCAGTGCCTTATGCATCAGACTTTGTACACATAATCTTCATTCTTCCTTCAGGTGATAAATCCCGCTCCCTACTTGCCTATTTCCTTGCCAACCCAGATTAATATTCTAAAGTCAGATTAGGTATGGGATTGCAAAGATGTAGAGTTAAATTGAAGAAATTTTTTTTAAAGCCTCAGGCTTTAGAATTTTCATAACACTTGAAAACTTGCACATAGCTGAGCCTTTTTACAAAAATTGTCAAGATAGCTGAGGATCAACCTAGTTACCTCTCTGTTTTGATGACTATAGGATTCTAGTGGATAAGTTAGAGAACTGATGGATCTGGGTCCCTTAGGACGTTAGAAATAGCAGCCATGTTCCCTAACTACCCAAGTTTGTATTTTTACCCAGACGAATGAAGGAATATAATTGTAATCTCTAGGGAATTCAACCTTTGCAAGTATAGATGAAATCTCCATCCTTTCTTAAGGTTGAGAAAATGGACCTTTTCCACATCACAAATCGCATTAAGAGGGGGGAGAAGACAACAGGAAGTCCTATGATAATCCTGTGTGATATCACCCAATATTTCCAACTGCACCAATATAGGATTTTGAAGAATTGCTTGTAAGGCTGTCCCAGCATGGTGACTATGATTTGCCATCTCAGTTGTCTAGCAGGAGCTGTTGCTCAGTAGTGCCAAGGGAGAAGTACCAGCGAAATCAGCTACCTGGGAATGTGGAACTATTCTAGGCAGCATGGGAGTCTCCACAATTCATAGAGAAGCATTTTAGAGCTATCTTCTAGAGTGGCATATGGACATTCCCTATGTTAGGAATTTCCTGTGTCTGAAAGGTCTTGGAAACTGTGACTCACCAGAGATATTAATGACAAAAGCCCCTCAAAAATGAGTGAAGCTGAAACTGCTACTTGGGGGAACAGTTCACTGACAGGAACTATCACTAGAATTTGGCAAGAATCATCCCTGGGAGCATAAAATGACTTTTAGCTTAGGGAACTTAAGGTCTCTGGTTTTCTCTGGCTTCAGAACATGCATTAGTATCTTTCCTCATGCATAAGGGGATTTGATTTTAGATTGGTCTATCAACAGAGTTCAGAATAAGAAGAAATAACAGGTTTTCACAAAAACCAGCTTAAAATTGGAAGTGCCTAAACCTTACATGTGGACTAACGAGTTATGGTAACCTTGAATTCCAACCTATATTTTAGATCCCAGTTTTGAGTCTGAGAATAAGGGGTTATACAAAGGTGGATATGTCATGGACCTACAAAATGGACTTGTCTTTGTTTATTTCTCTTAGGTTTTTAGGCTTTCATTGAAATGCACATTTGACAGTAGACAGAGTATATTGGCTGCATACTGATATTCAGCTTAATGAGAGAATAGAGTAGAAGATGATAGCTGTAGTAAGAATTCACTTTGATAAATGTGGATGTCACTAATGCAAAATTAATTGGAATGGATGAATTTTTTGAACTTGGGGTTTTGCTTGATTTCTAATAGAATGTGTAGGGATATAAGAATTTGTAATAGAAGAATATTTTGTCCTTTTTTAGATTTCATTTAACTTCCTCATATAACACTTGTATTTAAATAGAAGCCAATGTGTTTCCTATTGTCCGTATTACACAGCTAACAGCCATAATGAATCTAGTAATCATGATACTGTATCTGCTAAGATGGGTAAAGATTACAAGCTGTTCTCACAAAACTAAAATCTCAATATTCTATTTTGTTCAACCTTCAGGTAATTGTTTAGGATCAAGAAGTCCCATGTACACTTGGGCCTGGGGTACATGTTGAACCTCTGGGCATCTCTCAGTCTGTCCTGGCAATGTCAGTTACCTGGATTTTCTGAAAGAGCTGTTGTCTCATTTTTTAGCCTTTGATTTTGCAATATTCTGGGTGCCATTTTCATAGTATAAACAACATATCTGAGTGCCAGTGTGTTATTTTTATACCTTCTGGATTTCTTGAGAAAATAAGCAAATAGTATTTGGATAATGGTTATGAATCTGTGGTTATTGATGGAAAAGTAAATCTGAGTGCCATTCTAAAAATGTCGACATCAACTACAATAGGAGGTCACACTCATCTTACCAGTTGTAAGATGGTTTCCCTGTCACAGATAAGGGCTAAAGAAGAGTGAGGTGTACAAAAACAAGGGGCCAAAATAGGAGCAACAGGGGTTAGGGAAAGGAGAGTGAAATATGGTAAAGATTATGAAGGATTATGAAGCTGAAATTAACAAGGAGATTCATGAGCACTGATTTACGAAAAGCAATGATGTCTGGTAATCAAGTGGAGTTTTCTCTTTATTTTTACCACTTGGTCTTTTCCTTCAGCCAGCACTGCTGCTCTTCTTGCCACTATGGGTTCTTGTTGATACATATCAGACTTAGGTGATTTAAGTGGGGGCTTACAACACTGTTTGGAGGTACTCAGTAATTTATTGAGTTCAGCTGAGGAAGGAGGGCGGGGAAGTAAGGAAAAGGAAACTCCTGAGATGGAAATAGGGGTTTTGGTGACACATACCTGGTAAGCAAATTAATTATGTAGAGGGAACTGGCTTTTAGGCATTTTGCTATCACGCTTCCAATTTTTTTAAATTAAAATCCTTCACAAAAACCTTTTCTATAACGTTTTCCTCCAAATAAATTGAATTTGTAATGCTTTGTAATGCTCTAAGCTGTCAAGAAATACATTTTGGAAGTAACGTTTCTATAAAATGCAGTTGATACATGAAAATAAAACTAGATTACTGCTTATTCTTTCATGTGAATTCTAAACATCTAGAGTTAGTCATAATTATTTGGTTGGTACAAATTAGTAACTCACTCCTAAAACCACCATATTGAATTTTCTTGAGTGGCCAACTATTACAACAAAACGCACCATCACAATCAACCACAAATATCTTTGTGACATTTCATAATAAGCATTTATTTCTCAGGTGTCTGAGGGTAGGCTGTAGGTTGGCCGATACAGGCTAATCTTCAGTGTCATGATTTTGCTGGGGTAGCTCAGCTCCATCTTTCATCCAAAAGGTGAAATCATTTTTCTTATGTCAGTCATTACCCTCCTGAGGTCAATAGGCTAACCTGGGCCTGTTTTCTCATGATGATGGCAGAAGTGTAAGAGAGTAAGCCCAATTATAAAAGAGCTTATCTAAACATTGCACACCTAAATTCTGCTGTTCTTCCATTAGCCAACAAAAGTTATATGGCCTAATGCAAAATCAGGGGTGGGGAAATAGACTTCAAGTCTTTAACAGGAAGAACTACAAAATCACATTAAAAATGGCCCAGAATCAAAGAGGAAAGAAGAATTGGGGCCATTAATATAATCTAACATATTTTGTAAACCCAAATGTGACATTTCTCCATTTCTCTTTTCATATGTACATGCATAGGTATTTACACACAAATATACACGATGTATGTGTATATATAATATGTACACAGCATCTTTAAAGAGTAGTATTTTCTTTTGCAGAAATACCATTTTTCTTAAATAAATATACAGTGTTGAGAGGAAACCCATTGGTGAGAGATAAAGGCAACTAGCCAGGCAACCTGAATCAATTTTTGTGATCAGTGGATTCTGCACCCCACCCCCCACATGCTTATTTGAAGTTGTAGTGCGTAAGAGTAGGATATTTCAAAGTATTCAAGTAACCAAATTACCTTGTTGGATAAGATATTTTTCAGTACTTTATTTGAATATATCAGTCACATAGATAATCCTCATTTCTTTTTACAAAAAAAAATCATAAAATGAATTTCAGTTGTTGTAGAGATGGCATCGGGAAATTGCCTTGAATAAATCAGCAACATAGAGGGAAAAAAGCCCACGCACTCAGTAGGCATATCTTTCTCAGAATCCTATGTATTGAAAAGAGATAGATAAGTAATTGCCCCTAACGAAATCTCAGCCTAGCCTTGCTCAGGTACCTGAGTCACTATTTAACATTGCCAGTGTGACACTTCCAATTTTTCACAAGCTCAGATAAATCACCAAACCTCACAGAGCTGAGTATTACACTGTGTCTGCAATGCTGCCAGATCTCACTGCCCTCCTCAGCCCAATCAGAGAAGGCAGAAGTTACTCATCAAATAATTTTCTGTCCTTCAGCCCTGACCTTTAGTCACTGCTTATCTTACTTCGTAGTGCATCCCCTCTGCATTCTAACCCCTTTCTCTTGTTTGGGTTCTCATGACCATTTCTTGGGCCATTGAAAGAATTTCCTTAAAAGAACATTTCCCCTCTCCCTACTCATCTAATGTAATCCATTGTGTATAATATTCTCATAGTCCACTCAGCATCTTCCCACAGCACATATACACATGCAAGTCCAAGACCTTCTGTGTTCTGCATACTCTGGCTTTATTCTAGACCCTTCCTTTTTTCCCAGTCTTATCTCCCAGCCCCTACTAACACATAGTCAAGGGTGAACAGCTCATCCTACTTTGCGTGGACTCTTCAGGTTTTAGCTGTGAAAGTCCCACATCAGTTTCAGGCAAACCTGAGTGGTTGATCACTCTAACATACTCTCATTCACTCAATCACACACACCACACAACTTATTTGATGAATATTTTTTTAATGTTTTTTTATTACATTATGTTAGTCACCATACAGTACATCCCTGGTTTCTGATGTAAAGTTCGATGATTCATTAGTTGTGTATAACACCCAGTGCACCATGCACTATGTGCCCTCCTTACTACCCATCACCAGTCTATTCCATTCTCCCACCCCCCTCCCTTATGAAGCCCTCAGTTTGTTTCTCAGAGTCCGTAGTCTCCCATGCTTCACTCCCCCTTCTGATTACCCCCCTTTCTTTATCCCTTTCTTCCCCTACCAATCTTCCTAGTTCTTATATACAATGGAATATTACTCAGCTATCAGAAAGAACAAGTTCTCAACATTTGCTGCAACTTGGACGGTACTGGAGGAGATAATGCTAAGTGAAATAAGTCAAGCAGAGAAAGACAACTATCATATGATTTCTCTCATCTATTTGATGAATATTGAACACTGAATATGTACTAGGCATTGTACTAGATACTGGAGATTGAACAGTAAACAAGAAGACAAGGTCTTTTCTTATAGGCTTAAAAATTCTAATAGAAAGAGATGATACACAAAAGATATAAATATGTCATTGGTGACAACTGTTAAGAAGAAAAAGCAAGAGAGAATGAAGAAGTAAGTAGCTGGGTGGGTGATATATCTTTACAGGGGCAGACAGAAGTTCTGACAAAACTTCTGCATACATTCTATGGTTAACAGTTTTCCTGTCTCCTCCTGTGCCCTAAAATACCTGATCCATTCTTTTCATGCATTCATTAATGTATTAACTCACACCATAAGTTCTACTTCAATACCTACCACCCCCTAGACATGGTTTTAGAAATTGGTGACAAAAGAGTGAATGAAACTCACCTACTCCCCACTGTCATGCTTCTTACAGTTAAGTGCAAGAAAGATTTGAACCAACGATCACACAAATATGTTTATAACTATAAAGTGTTATAAGTATTAAGAAGGAACTGAGTGGGAAACTATGGGTATTTAACAGTAGGATCTAATTTTGATTTAGGAGTTAAGAATTGACATTTGAGTGCCAAAGGATTAGTAGAATTAGCCAGGGGAGGTGTACTGGGGAGGAAAAATGTTCTAGGCACAAGGAGAAGTACATGTGAGGCTCTGAGGAAGGGAAATGAAAGCTTAGTCTGGAGCAGAAAGAAAGCCCATCTGTGTGGAGCACAGTGAGTGATAGGTGATGAGGATTGAGAAGATAGTAGAGACTAGATCAGGGAGGTTTTTGTAGTCTGAAGAAGCTTGGTCTTGGTTGCACTTTGGAATCACCTAGGGTTTTATAAAATCCTGTTGCCTGGTTCCCTCTCTAGAGTTTCTGGTTTGGGGTACAGATTGGGTGTTAGGTTTTAAAATATTTCTTGTTGATGAATATTTTTCCCAAGTATAATCTTTTACCTGTTTCTTCATACAAGAAAAGACCTCACCCCAGTTTTTGTGTATTGGAACCCTGCATATTTTCCCCAGGTTCAAGTGTTACTTTTCTTGGAAATTTCTCTTCCTTCCTCTGCTGAAGACAACCAATTATTCCTCTTTCTCTTTGCCCTTTGATGTCTTGTTTGGATATAGCATTAAGGAGCATCAGAAACTAACATTCTGATAAACTTTCCGGACAACTTGGAGCTCTTTGTCTCACCCATCATTTGCCTTGTTTGTCTCTGCTTCATTTCCATCCTCTACGCTGCCTCTCAAAATGTTAGTACATAGACTTGACTGCAGTAGATATTAGGTATGAGTTGATTAAATTGAATAGACTACCACCTTAAGAGGAGACAAATGCGCAGGACAGTACAAGATCTCTAAATCTTGGATTTACATTCATGAGGGTGAATAAGCTTACATCCAGTCACATTACTTGGCCGTCTTTGAGATAAGCACAGGCAAAAGTAATTGTCATTTTTTATTTAGTGTTCTAAGCTGAGATGAAAAAAAGATGGTGTTCTGTAGGCTCTAAATTTGATCTTACTGTAATGGTTTTATTTTCCATTATAAGTTTTTAAAAGTTGGGAATAAACATGCCGAACTCTTCTTTATTCATATTTTTCTGGTGAACCATACATCTAAATACTGTTCATTTGCTTTGGATGTTCCTGGCATCATTTTTAGCTAGTGCCTCTGATCTTGTTAAAGGCAGAATCCATTTTTATTTTTTAATCAAGAATTCTGTCTTTGATAGTGAGTTACCGAGAAAGGAATAGATAAAACCTGAAATATCCGGAGGGAATTTCCCGGGCCTGCTTTGTGGAGATAGGCCAACATCAGGCAGGATTATTAATCGTGTCTCTCTTTATGGACCTCAAGTTCTTCTTGCTCCTGTCGAAGAAAAACAAAATCATTTAAATGAAAACTCAAATATTGCATATCAAACATTCCTGCATGAAAACTAAACGCATGTCATTAATTCCATAATCTGTAAGCACAGGTGAGAGGAAGGCAGACTAATATTTCTATCCTGTTTCGAGGATATCCTCAGGTTAATTCCTCTCATAATTGTTAAGATGGCTGCCACAGTTCCAAGCGTCACATCCAAACACAATATCCAGAAAAACATTCCTTGGCCTTCTTTGGTCTGTCTCTAAACATAAATGCATGCATGAATGAATGAATGCATGCCAGGAAACACTTCCCCCAAAGTTGTGTTCTTATTTGCCACTCAGAAGACTTCCTGTCACCAATTGTTGACCAAAATTATGCAATAGTTCCATGTCCAGAGGAAATCATACCACCAATATGGGTTTGGTCCAGTTAAGAACTATCTCTTGGGGCTGATGCTCAGAACACATGGCCCTGGGGAGGAGAGTAGATACTTGAACAAGACTGAGAAAAGGTAAGAGAATGAGAACATTTGGAGGGAACCAACTAACAGTATCTGCTATAACTGGCATTGGATTTGAGAGATACAAATTGTAGACCATTATATTTCTTCTTCAAACTGGGAGGTTGTAACATTCAAATCAGTGACTTTAGAAAGGCTACTTTAAATTTTGTTGATTTCAAAATTTAAAAAATGTGAGGAAAAGCCTCTTTCAAGAAAAAGCAGTGTTCACATTAGTTTATTTGTTATATTAAAATCTTGCAAACTGGTCCATGGCCTAGAGGATTTTAAATAACCAAGTCTTTAAAAAAACTAATATGGTGGCCTCTGAATTTGTTTCTCCCGCTGTTCTTTTTTTAGTAAAACACCATTTTAGCATTGTGGACATTTTTAAACCATGTGTGTTTGCAGTGTGAAAATGTGATATTGATGGTAGATTGGGGGACTGGGGAGCATGGTTTGGGTCAGGAGCTGGGGTCAGGGCTTGGAGTTGGGGTTTGGTTTAAGGAAGATCATCTGTTAGAGTTGGAGGGATTCACTCAGGCTGGGATAATGAGTGGATCTAAAATTGAGGGGGGAAGGGGGATGGGGTTAATTGAATTGTGGCGCTATGGCAGGGGAGCAGTTCCCAGATCGGACAGTTGACTTTGACACAGAAGTGAAATTCTAAGGAGCTCTTGTTAAATAGACTGGTGACTCTATAAATTACCGTGATGGAAAAAGCACTGCTTTCCTGCCCAGGAGACAGTGCAACACTTTGTGGTGAGATGATTATTCTACTCATTTGCACAGGCAATCTCAAATATCTGTGATGTTTTGACATCTCAAGAAGGTAAGCACACTGGCCCAGAGGTGGCTAGAAAACCTGGTGTGAGCAGCAGTGCACAAAGACAGGGACCCGTGGGCAGCAGGAGTGGGGAGTCTTCCTTCAGTATGTTTGGCAGCAGAGGCCCTAGCAGGGGCTGCAAGTCATAAACATGTTTACTGTCTCAGGTAAATAGGAAGTTTTCATTTTGTATTACATCTAGTCAGACATTTTCCCCTCAATGCTAAATTCTCTTTCCTGGAAGTTTATTTAGAATGTTTGTATGGATGCTCATAATTGTTTTTTTTTCTCTTATGCTTCTTAGTCTTGTTATCAAGGTTAGATTAATCACATCAAATGTTATGATCAGCTTTCTCTCATTTCTTGGTTCTTTGAAACATTTGTATAAGACAGGACTTTGGGGCGCCTGGGCGGTTCAGTTGGTTAAGCGTCCAATTCTTGATTTCAGCTTAGGTCTTGATTTCAGAGGTGTGAGATCAAGCCCCATGTTGGGCTCCATGCTGGGCATCGAGATTGCTTGAGACTCTCTCTCCCTCTCCTTCTCCCTCTGCCCCTCCCCGCCGTGTTCTCTCTCTCTCTCAAATAAATAATTAAATTAATTAATTAAAAAAAAGACAGGACTTCTAAGTTCCCCTGAATATCCAGTAAAAATTTGTCTACAAAATCATCTCACCGTGTTATCTTTTATGACACAGGATTACTGCTGTTCTTTTCCCCCTACAGTTTAGTTTCTTCAAGTGTTACTGGTATTTGTATATATTCTTTTTTTTTTTGAGTCACTTTGGCATTTGTAATTTCTAGATTATCCATTTCCTTTAATATTTTCAAAATATTGGGAACATTTCTTTTACATCAGTATCAGTTTTAGAATGGTTCATTGTATAAACCTGATTCTCACAGGTAAGATAAAGAGCCTGAACATAGTTGAATAATACAAAATCATACAATAAACCTGGAACATTAATCACTGTGGGTATATTTTGAGGATCATGCTTGGTACGGTAGATTTTAGGGGAGGGAGTATCAAAAATGATATTGATCAAGATTGAGGCATATCATTATTTTGAATATGCTACAAATACTGGTTTAACAGGTAGCAGAAGTCTACGGGTGGAGTGGTAATTTGCGCTAGCCAGCTTTTACTTCTCTCGAAACCCAAAGGGTGGATTGCAATTTAAATTCATTTAAATATGAATTTACATGTATTGAAAGAAGTATTTAAATAGTAATGTGGTATGACAGAAATTTGTGCTGAAGTTGAGCTCCATGGGGATGAGGGTTTTTGTCATTTTTATTTTGTGTTCTGTTTCCAGAGGCTGAGACAGTACCTGGCATACAGTAGATGCTCAATAACTTTTTAAAGGAAGGAAAATCTGAAAATCTAATTTAATACTCATAACAACTTTGTGATTATAATAGCACTTACTGTATGCTTACTCTATATCAGAAATCATTCTAATTCTTTACACATGTTAATTTATCTAAATCCTTATGAAATAGGGAATCGTATAAAATAGTATCAGTTATATCTGTCTTTATGCCATTTCTATATTGTTTTATTACTGTGGTTTTATAATACATCTTGAAATCAGAAAGTATGATAGTTCTAGCTTTGTTCTTTCTCAAGATTGACTTGGCTATTTGTGGTCTTTTGTGGTTCCATATGAATTTTAGAATTTTTAAAAATTTCTGTTAAAAATGCTGTTGGCATCTGTATGGGGATCGCACTGAAAATATACATTGCTTCAGGTAGTATGGACATTTTAACAATATTAAGTCTTCAAATCCACGAACACAGGATGTTGTTCCATTTGTTTGTGTCTTCTTTATCAGTTTTTTAAATAGTTTTTAGTATACATGAATTTAATTTAGCTTCTTAACTAAACTTAGTCATAAGTACTTTATTCTTTTTGTTGCTATTTTACATGGGATTATTTTAAAATTTCTTTTTCAGCTAGTTCATAGTTAATATAACTGACTTTTTGAGTAAAAAATCTTTTTTCCATTTTTATTGAGAAATAATGGACCCACATCACTCTATGTTTAAAGTGTACATCATGGTGGTTTCATTTACATATATTGTGAAGTGATTACCACAGTAGGTTCAGCTAAAATCCATCTTATCATATAGATAGAATAAAAAGAAAGAAGAAAAAGGGGGAAAATTTCTTCTCGTGATGAGAACTTTTAGGATTTACCGTCTTAACAGCTTTCCTGTGTATCCTACAGCAGTGTTCGCTACAGTCATCCCGTTATACATCACATCACAGAACTTACTTACCTTATAACTAGATGTTTGTGCCTTTTGACCACCTTCCTCCAATTCTCCCCGCTGCCTGGCCTCTGGTAGCCTCAAGTCTCATCTCTTTTCCATCAGTTTTGTTTTGTTTTTTTAGATTCCATATGTCAGTGAGATCATATAGTATGTATTTCACTAACTTATTTCACTTAGCACAATGCCTTCAAGTTCTATCCATGTTGTCACAAAGGATAGGATCTCCTCATTTTTTAGGATTGAGTAATAATCCATTGTGTGTGCATGTATGAGTATGCGCACTTCTTCATCCATTCATCCATCAGTAGACACTTAGGTTGTTTCCAGGATGTCTTGGTTGTTGAAAATAATGCTGCTGTGAACATGGGTGCAGACATCTTTTTTTGTGTTTTCATTTCCTTTGGCTATATTATCAGAAGTAGAATTGCTAGTTCATATGGTAGTTCTGTTTTAAATTTTTTGAGGCCCTTCCATACTGTTCCCATAGTAGGTGTGCCAATTTACAGCCCCACCAACAATGCACAAGGGTTCTCTTTTCTCCATATTCCTGCCAGCATTTGTTAGGCCTATCTTTTTGATGATGGCCATTCTGAAGGTGTGAGGTGATACCTCATTGTGGTTTTAATTTGCATTCCCCTAATAATGTTAAGCATCTTTTCATGTACCTATTAGCCTTTCATATGTCTTCTTTTGAGAATGGTCTATTCAGGTCCTTTGCCCATGTTTTAATTGGGTTATTATTATTTCAGAGGGGTTATTATTTTTTTATTTACTTTTTTGCTATTGTGTTGTATGGGTTCTTCATATATTTGGATATTAACCACATATAAGATAAATGATTAGCAAATATTTTGTCCCATTCCATTGGTCATCTTTTGACTTTGTAGGTGATTTCTTTTGCTTTGCAGAAGCTTTTTTAATTTGATGTAGTCCGACTTGTTGATTTGTAATTTTGTTGCTTGTGCTTTAGGTATCCTCTTCAAGAAATCATTACCAAGACCCATGTCAGAGAACTTCGTTCCTATGTCTTCTTCTAGGAGTTTCTTGGTTTCACACCTTACATTTAAGTCTCTAATCCATTTCGAGTTAATTTTTGTAAGTGGTTAATGAAAGGGGTTCAGTTTCATTCTTTTACATGTAAATATCCAATTATCCCAGTACCATTTATTGAAGCAACTGTCTTTTTGCTGTTGAATGTTTTTTTAAAAAGTTTTTATTTCAATTCCAGTTAGTTAATGTATCGTGTTATATTAGTTTCAAATGTACTCTATTGAGTATTCTTGGCTCCCTTGTCAAATATTAGTTGATCATATATATGTGTGGGTTTATTTCTGAGTTCTTGATTCTATTCCATTGGTCTACTTTTCTGTTTTTATGCCTGTAACATACTGTTACTGTTGTGTTGTTTTTAAAGATTTATTTATTTATTTATGTATTTATTTATTTATTTGAGACAAAGTGGAGGGGAGGGGCAGAGAGAGAGAGAATCTTCAAGCAGACTCCCCACTGAGCATGGAACCCAACATTGGGCTCGATCGCATGACCCTTGAGATCATGACCTGAGCTGAAACCAAGAGTCAGATGCTCAACTGACTGAGCTACCCAGGCGCCCAGTAACATACTGTTTTGATGACTATAGCTTTAATTGAGGAAATGTGATACCTCCTGCTTTGTTCTTCTTTCTCAGGATTTCTTTGGCTACTTAGGATCTTTTGTGGCTCCATATAAATTTTAGGAGTGTCGTTTTTACTGGTGTAAAAAGTGCCATTGGAATCTTGATAGGGATTGCGTTGAATCTTTGATGGCTTTTGGTAGTACTGACATTTTAACAATCTTAATTCTGCTAATCTATGAACATGCGGGGTACAGTTGTACTTACTTGTGTCCTCTTTGACTTCTTTCATCAAAGTCTTAGAGTTTTCAGGGATGCCTGGGTGGCTCAGTCTGTTAAGTGTCTGCCTTCAGCTCAGGTCATGATCTCAGAGTCCTGGGATCGAGTCCCATGTAAGGCTCTCTGTTCAGCGGGAATCTGCTTCTCCCTCTCTTCCCCACTCATGCTCTCTCTCTCTCAAATAAATAAAATCTTTAAAAAAAAAGTCTTACGGTTTTCAGAAGAGAGGTCTTTTACCTTCTTAAATGTATTTCCAAGTACTGTATTGATTTTTATGATACTGTAAGTGGGATTGAGATCTTTATTTCTTTGTCAATTAATTGTGATTTGTGTATGTTAATTTTGTATCCTGCAACTTCAGTGAATTCATTGATTAGATCTAACAGTTTTTTGGTTGAGTGTTTAGGATTTTCGCTATGTGAAATCATGTCATCTGCAGATAGAATTGTACTCTATTTCCAGTTCTGATACCTTTTATTTCTTTTCCTTGACTGATTTCTTTAGCTAGGACTTCCAGTACTGTGTTGAATAGGAATGGTGAGAGTGGACATCTTCTTTTGCTCCTGATCTTAGAGGACCAGTTTTCAACCATTCACGGTTGACTGTGATGTTAGCTGTAGACGTCGTATATGGTTTTTGGTGTTTTGTTTGTTTGTTTTACATTGAACTAAGTTCCTTCTATGCCTAATTTGTTAAGAATTTTTATAAAAGGATGTTGAATTTTGTCAAATGCTTGTTCTTTGACTTTTGAGATGATCATTTGATTCTTTTCTTTCATTCCATTAATATATCACATTGATTGATTGGCTTATGTTGAACCATCCTTGCATCTGGGCTAAGTCCCCCTTGGTTATGATGAATGATCCTTTTATTGTGATGTTGGATTCAGTTTGCTGGTACTTTGTTGACGATTTTTTGCATTTGTATTTACCAGGGGTATTTTAGTGGTAGTTTTATTTTCCTCTGGTGTCTTCATTTGGCTTTAGTTGCAGGGTAATGCTGGATTCATAAAATGAGTTTGGAAGAATTCCCTCCTCTTTAATTTTTTGGAAAAGTTTAAAAGAAGTTGCATTAATTCTTTAAATGCTTGGTAGGATTCACCCGTGAAGCCATTTTCTATGTGCTAGTCACAAAAAGAGAAATACTGTGTCATTCCACTTATATGAGGTGCCTTGAGTAGTCTAATTTATAGAGATACAAAGTAGAATGTTGGTTGCCAGGGACTAAGGGGAGGGAAAAATGGGGAGTTGTGGTTTAATGGGTATAGAATTTTAGTTTTGCAAGATGAAAAGAGTTCTGAAGATTGGCTGAGCAACAATATGAATGGATTTAACACTAGTGAGCTATGCACCTGCACATGGTTAAGATGGTAGATTTTGTGTTATGCCTAATTTACCACAGTTAATTTTTTAAATGTATATGAATCTGCTAATTAGAGGTGGGTGAGATTTCTTTGCAGTGTTTAGTTTGATGATTAAAAAACAAGAATTTAAGATATATCACTGTTTCTTCCAGTTTAAGTTTTAGATCTGAAAATTAGCTAGAATATGTACTAGAATTATTGTGTTTTTATTTTAACTCTGAATTAAACCTTAATAAATATGTCCATTGATACTCCAAGGCCCAAATCAATTACCATTTCCTCTGACACCTATCTCAGAAGATTTTTTTTGAGTACAGTTCCATACAATATGCTAAACTAATCCACTTAGTGGTACATGTGTTTACCTGTAACGTTTAATGTCAAGCATTATCCTTTAGATAACTTTGTTTCCTTGGTTCTTAGTATTGTTTCAGTCGCAGAGCAGACAGGTATTAAGAGTTAACTACATTCATTGAACAAACATTTATTAAGCACTTAATATACACAAGGACCAAGTATGTTAATTGGAATTAAAATAAAAACTTAAAAAGTATATGTGTGTATACACATACACACACACACACACACACACACACACACATACACGGACCAAGATAGATGAATTTCTTAATGTTACCTTTATTTTATTTAGTACTAGTGAAAACTTCATACAGAAAATAATCTAAAACTTAACCACAATGTTACTGTTGATCAAATAGGTTTAAGATGTTTTATTCAGAAGGTGTCTGATATTTAATACAAGACAAGATAATGTTTTAATTTATGAGAAGAGAATGCCTAATTTTGGTATTTCATGTCTCTGAAAGATAGGAGTTGCTTGTTTTAGACACAACTTTCTTCTTGATGGCTTTGAATATATGCCATACTTGGTAGTGCCAGTTCTTAAAATTATACCTGGAACTTGCCTTTTATGCCTAGAAAAAAGTTCTTGTATGTTGTAGAGCAATTATAATTACACTAGTGATAGTAAAGTGTAGCTACTAAAAGTAGTGTCTGAGAATGTGAGGCAGCTTAATGAAGTTATTGTCTGTCAGCCAATGTGGCATTAGTAGTTACCATTAGCTTTGTTGAATGTCTAAGAAACTGTTACAAATAAGCACATTTCACTATTTTTACAATGAGTTTAAGTCAAAGCATTCTTAGTAATTGTATGTTTCCTTATGTCAGAATTTGTGTTACATTAATTGAATGTGTGTTCTTTTGTTTATGGATAGCTAAGTGGTGCCAGCATTTCTTAAATTCACATCTTTGAAAAACATTTAATCTATTATCTATTAAGAAATCTAATTTTTTTAGTTGGAAACGGAAGAGTATTTTTTTAAGTTTTTATTTAAATTCTAGCTAATTAACATACAGTGTTATATTAGATTCATGTGTACAATATAGTAACTCATCACTTCCATACATCACCCTCTGCTCATCCCAGTCACCTATTTCACCCATCCCCCCACTTCCCCTCTGGTAACCATGAGCCTGTTCTCTATAATAGTTAAGAGTCTGTTTCTTGGTTTGCCTTTCCTCTCTAAGAAATATAATTTTTAATTTTAATTATTAATCAAAAATCTGTGAGCATGGTGTTTCATATAAAGATTAGGACCAAGAGGAGCCCATGTCAGTGATAAATAAAAGGTAGACTGATCAACCAATTAGAGTCAGAATTGTGAGATCATCCTCTTAAATTTTATATGCTCAAACAAACAAACTAGGGACTTTGTGGTTTGAATAGCAAAGCTGAAAATTGTTAATTGTGTTTTCTATGTTCAATAGATACAGAAATATGGATATAATTATGGTGATCAGGAACACTGACTTTATGATAAGAGAGTCATATATAGAATGTCATTAGTCCCTGTGATGGTCCCTTGATTATTTTAAATATACACAATAAGAGCCAGTTATGAGGATCATCTGTCCTTAAGAGTGGTAGATTAGTTATTCTGTGACATGTTTTGACTTAAGTTCTCAACTGAATTCAGAGCCAGTATGAGAACTCAGGATTATTTGTGACAATTTCATTGCATATATAAAAAGTTAAACTGCTTAAAAACATTTTTAAAACATCATGAATTTTTTGTAACTTTATGAAGTAACTGTGTAAGTGAGGGTGTTCTAACCAAATGAACCCAAAGAATATGGAAAAAAGAATGTTGGGCAAGTGGCACTGGGTAGATTGAAAGCATCAGGCAGCTGGAATTACTTGTGTGTAGAAACTGAGTAATCTGGAAGGAAATATAAGAAATACAAGAAATATCCATGGATGTATATCAGGCAGTGTGCTCTCTCCCCTTGATCTACCATCAGGAAAGAATTTGGGACAAGAGTAGTGGGTTAGAATTATAAGGTCAAACACTAGTGCCTGTGATTGCAAGCTTCTTCCTATAAGACTAGAGTAGAAAGGGTGTCTGGGGCTGTAATCATTATGCTGTACCTTCCACACGCTAAGAGCGAGCAGAAAGCTACTTCAACTCTAATTTAGCTCTGTTATGAGTGTTAGTGCAATATAAGTTTCAGGAGGGTGGGCCTTTATTTTATTCACTGTTGTATCTCCACCTGCTACACTACTGGGCATATTCTTGGTGCCCTGAAATATTTGAGTGAATTAATCAATTAACATGGATTCATTCCTTCTGAGAAGCTCTTTCAAGGGAGGAATACAGACTAACTGGTCAACATTAACAAGTGGGAATTTGGCATCAGAGAATCCAAAGATATTTAGTACAATCTGCAAAAACACGTGAGTGATGGAACATCCCAGTGGTGCAAAAATACATCAGGATTAAGCACTTTAAAAAGACCTGTTTATTAGTTGGTTTTCATGTGAATTGGTGACTAATAAGGAAAAAGGATTGAATTCAACTTAGTTAATTGCTTTGTTATTTCTTTTGTACATCTAACATGGGTTATGCTGGGTATCATTATCCCGGAGAGGGAAATCTGTTGTTTTCTGCCTCTTTTCAAAGTCAAAAAAATCTATGTAAATTACAGTAAATCCATATCATGATCTTAATGATGTTGTAAAGGGACCTTACTGTATTCCTGGAAGTGTATATGTGTGTGTGTGTGTGTGTGTGTGTGTGTGTGTGTGTGTATGTTGAGGAAGAAAGTGATACTCAAAGTTCTATTCTGCTGGCTTGTTTTGTCTCGTTCCTCTCTCTGTTTTTATCCTTAATTCATCAGTTCTCATCAGCTTCTATTATAGGACCCCTGTAACTTAATCTCTAGGCGTTAGTTGGAATTCTAGCCCTTCTGTACTCCTCACTATCTATGGCCAAAATTGTAGTCATTAAATGATTACACTGGATATTGACAAGATAAAATCTTATAAATAAAACCACTTTGTCAGAATCTCATGACCAACATATGAAGAATGAAAATGGTGTTTTCAGTACAGTTTTAGAGAAAACTTAGGAAGAAGCTGTAGTAATTAGAGGAAAACTGTCATATAAATTAGAAGAAACAGTAATATACTTTAGAAATCTCTTGAATGTTTGGTTTTTCTCTTTTCATTTTCTTATACCTCCCACCAGAAACAATAGAGTTAAGAAAATAGTAGCTTAAGCATTTGAGTATGAAAGTGGTAACATGTGAACAGAATCATAGAATAAGGTAGAATTTGGCTGGAAACAAAATATTTTTATGCAAAAAGAGTAAAAATAAAGTAATTGTATTAGAAGTAGGGGGAGATGAATTTATGTCATGCAATGTGTATATTTTTCTAGTGATTACATGTATCCAATAGCTATTATATATTTGGAAAATAAATGAGAAAATCCGAAGTCTGCTTTCAATATCAGTGACAAATCTGGTACCTTTATTGGTCCATTTGATGTTTAGTTCCACAATTAAATTTTTGTAATGGCAAAAAACAAAGATGATTCTAGAGTTCTTTACTTCCAGTGTAGTGTCCCTTCTAATACCCCTAGTTGCTTTACTAAACAAAGTGATAATTTCTGTAAAAGATATCATTAGAGAATTTCCTTGTCTGGTGGAGATAGCCAAGAAAAAAACTGTAACACAGTGTCTCAGCTACAGCAGCATCAACATCTTTTGGGAACTTTAGTTAGAAATGCAGAAGTCTTAGGCCTACTGAATGGCACTCTGCATTTTAAAAAAGATCTGAACAATATCCACATTAAAGTTTGATAAGCAATAATGTAGAAGAAAATGGGAAGGGCACCCAGTAGAATCTGGCTGTGGGTAAGATGTACTATAGAGTGAAGGGATGCAGAAGGAAAGTTTCAAACAGAGAAAAGCAACATACGCAACGGCACAGAAAAATTAAAGCATGT
Organism: Ursus americanus; assembly: GCF_024610735.1. Classification (NCBI taxonomy): domain Eukaryota; kingdom Metazoa; phylum Chordata; class Mammalia; order Carnivora; family Ursidae; genus Ursus; species Ursus americanus. Next base: position 104,500,520 of record NC_142164.1, read on the forward strand.
GACCAATTCAGAGACCAGAAGATAGTTTGATGTGGCTTTAACACAGAATGCATAGATGAAAATTTGTCAAAATATTTGTAAACATTTGCGTGTACATGTATGCTCAAGATTATCATTGATTGTCGTTATTTACAAAGGAGTTTTGAACAAATTTGTTAGCACTAGTTGGAGGATAATGTGTTCATTTATTCAGCCACGATTTGTTGAACGCCTCCAATACGTCAGGCACTGTTTAGGCACATACAGTCAGCTTTTGGGAACAGATAGCAGGGACAGTACATGAGGAAATGATGAAAAAGAAGGCAGACAGATGGGTAATAGAATCTGTAGTAGTCTAAGTGAAAAACGAATTACACCCAAGCCATTGACTGAAGAAATGGAGGAATAATGAATAAATTTAAGAGAGATTTTACATATGGACTTACCATGACTTCTTGACTGATTGGACTTAGAGAGTGGTGTCAGGACAAGTTTGGGGTTTCTTTTTTTTAAATATTTTATTTATTTGAGTGAGAGTGAGTGAGAGAGAGAAAGCATGAGGGGGTGAGGGTCAGAGGGAGAAGCAGACTCCCCACTGAGCAGAGAGCCCAGTGTGGGACCCCATCCCAGGACTCTGGTATCATGACCTGAGCCGTAGGCAGACGCTCAGCCGACTGAGCCACCCAGGTGCCCCAAGTTTGGGGTTTCTGAAGTGAGTAACAAGGATCAATTTATATTCATCTTTCTAATAAAATAAAAAATAATAAGTATACTTAACCTAGCATGTATTAGTCCCTACTGAGTTAAGAAATGTGTTAAATGTTCACTTAAATCTCACAACAGCTTTTGGAGTTAATAACAGTTTATTTCATTTTTACAGATGTAGAAACTAAGGCTCAGTGATTAAGCCTGTTACCAAGCTAAGAAAAGGAAATTCATGCAAATCTAAACATAGTCTTACCATACAATATAGCAGTTGTACCTGTACTATTTCCCGTCTGATTTGAAAACTTACATCCACACGAAAACCTGCACATAAATATTTATATGAGCTTTACTCATTGCCAAGAACCGAAAGCAACCAAGATATTCTCAGGCGATGAGTGGATAAATAGCCCATAGTTCTTCCATATGATTGAATAATACTCAGGAATAAAAAGGAATGAACCATCAAACCAAAGACACGGATGATTCTTATTTGCATATTGATAAGTGGAAGAAGCTCATCTGAAATGGCTACATACTGTAGGATTCCATTTATATGAAATGCCGGAAAACACGAAACTATAGAGGTAGTAAATATTGGTCAGTGCCTGGGGGTGTGCAGTTGCCCCTCACTGAAGTATTTTTTCCAGTTGAATAATTGTAATCCTTTCCTCTGTTTCAAGTCTCCTAAACTCATAAGGTTGCGCTTACTTCAGCACTCTCTGCCACTAGGTATTATCCGTAAATAACTCCATTTAGTAGACACTTGAGCATGAGGTACAACACAGAAATGATTCCATTTCTTATCCCCCGTTTTCCCCATCTTTAATTTCCCCACCCTTGACTCATACATGAAGGAGGCTCACAGCCAGGTTTGCTTCTCCCAGAAGGGGTGGTGGCGTGGTATAGGATCATTCAGTACCCGGGGCTCTTCCCCAGTTGGTTCGGCTAAGTGCCCTTGGAGAAGTTACTTAATCTCTGCAAGATACAGACTGCAATAGTAGTGAACTGGCTTTTTAAATGAAGAATGAATGACTTACTGTGTGTTCAACATTTGGAATAGTACTTAGTATATTTTAAGTGCTCAATAGATGTTTATGATTACCAAAAAATCATCAATTCTAAGTCCCACATTTTATCGCATTTTGACTTCTCTCAAATTGGAGCATATTTTATAATTGCTGGCATCTTAGATTCAAAGCAATGTGTTATTATCTGGACAGTTTATTTTGTCCACCTATGAGGGAAACTCTTTGAAGGGGGGAAAGTCTTATAAATAAGCCAATATCTAATTCCATTTTAATTTGCACTCCTCAACCCCTGCTCTACCCTTACCAAGGTTAGACAGTCATTACGGGAGAAACATATCCACCACAAACCCAATATTTTCTCACAGAATGCTCACAGCAATAACGTCAGATATTTTTAAAACCCCATTTCACAGGTGAATAAATCAAGTTTCAGGAAGGTCAGCTACTGTGGCCATGAGCACCCTCTGAATAAACTACTGAGCCATGAGCATTCAAACCCAATGAGTCTCCGAAGCATTTGCTAATTCCACCATACCTCTAGACCCTGCAGCACTTCATAATATTATAACAAAAGAGCTTCTCTGGGGGAATTATAAACATAAATGTCAATTAGAACAAACCCAATAAAAGGTTTCCATATTACATTTACAAAATAGAAAGCTGCTAATTTATATTAAATTGGGGTGATTTGTTTTCTTGTTGAAGGTGACTGTTTGGGGAACTAAATAATGCTGTTTTATTCATTGGGAAGCTTTATACTTCAGCAGCTGTAAATATTAACAGAATTAAAGATTTTAACAGGAGTCTAATGTGAGTGCTCTGAAAAGCTATTCTATCAGGTTCTTAGGCTAGGCAGGTATTTATTTTATTAGGGCCTTGTTAATTTACGATTTATTGAAAGGATTGATTCTACCTGTTATTCTAAGCACTCATATGATATTAGCTTCATTATCTCAGTTTACTGAAGTTTATACATGTTTAAAACAGGTGAAGGTGCAGATTAACCTATTACAATTATTTATAGATAGAAACATGCTGTAATACACTTAATGTTTATCATTTTAACTCCTCAAACTCATACTTTGTAACAATTTAAATGAGAGATTGCCTAGACTGTTTAGATTTTCTTTAGTGATAAAAATGTATTACCAAATAAATTCTATAAAAAGATTACATGGAGCATATTTGAACCTGCGCAAGACATCAGTTTGTTTAAAGCATTTCAGTAGTAGCAATCACATGTTTTCTTTATATACACGTATTAATGCAAAGGCCTAAGACCTCTAATTGGCCTCACTTTGTTAACCTCATTAAAATCAGTACCATAAAGATATTTGTGTTATTTATTGTCACAACATATGTTCTGGTCTTTTTAGAACTTCAAATATTGTTTCCCATCAGTTAAACCAAGTTAGTAAGATTTACATTGAATTTGCTTTATTTCATATATGGTCATCAAACGTGATGAGACGAAATGCTCCAGGTGTAGAACTAAACATGAGGGATATTGGAGTATAGAAGTAAGAGAATTAGCATAGAGGCAATTTTTATGTGAAAACTACCTTAGTCCTAGGATTTCAGAAAACTCTGAACTGACTAAGCAAATGCCAAACTACCCAGTGACTGAGCCCGTTCTCGTTGTAACTGAGAGCATATGGTTCATGGAGACGACAAATGCACGTGCTGAATTCTAGTCGGAGTGCTCTTACTGTATAAATATTCTTGGTAGTTTACTAAGGCCTTTATCCTGGTTATAAAACTCTTGTACTATGAATAAGTAAATAATCTATATTTTAAGAAGACATTTGTTTTAATGGAAATTATTTTCCTATTTACAGTTGTTCAGTATAAAATTAAGAAAATAACAATTTAACAAATTAGCTAAGTTCATAATCTATGAAATAAGGGGTGCGTGGGTGCCTCAGCCAGTTGAACATTTGACTGTTGTTTTCCACTCAGGTCATGATCTCAGGGTCCTGAGATCGAGCCCCAAGTTGGGCTCCACACTCAGTGGGGAGCCTGCCTGAGGATTTCTCTCCCTCTGTCCCTCCCCCCACTCATACTTGCTCTCTTTCCAAAATAAATAAATAAATCTTAAAAAAAAATAAAATCTGTGAAATAATATTAAAATGCCTCCATTTATGCAGTTATAAGAGAAGGTGGACTAGAGAAGCATAACATTTATGCATAGCATAATAAATACATTAACTCTTTGATGCCTTAAAATAGCTTTACTTAAAAACTGGAAATTGCATGATCCCTAGAATTTAGGGGTTCAAAGCCTAACAAGGACATCAGTGTGGGAAAAGCATTATTGCATTACCGTGCTAACAAAAGAATAATGATAATGATGATGATGGTGTGAAAATTATAAAGAAGCATCCAACTACTGGGAAAATCAGGAAGGTTTTCAGAAAAGAGGCAATACTTAGGATTAGCCTTAGGACCTTTATTTTACCAGAGAGAAAGCAGTAGGATCGTGATACTGAGAAAACAAAAAGAAGTATGGGGGTATTTGATCAAATAGCAGAGTAGGCTAATTAAGCTACCTTTCCACTCATTTAACAGTGCCCAACACTGTAAAAAAAACATAGAAAATATATGCCCCTGAATATACATGTACATATGCATATTTGTATATGTACACAAACACACGTACATCCCTGTAATTTAAATGATTACCAAAGAACAAGAAAATTTGGAGAAAGCTGAAAAATGGAGAGCAGATGGGATTGGATCAGTACATTTTCTAGGGAAGCATAAATTACCTAAATGGGCAGGAGAAGATGTAGAAACATGAATTGATCAAAGCCATAAAAGAAAATGAAAACGTAGTAAAGTTTCTGAGCTTTAAAATAGACACCAATCATAACTCACTCAAGATGAAATAAATAATTTGAACAGCCCAATAATTATTAAAGAAAATGAATTCATAGTTTAAAAACTCCTGAAAAAGAAATCTTCAGGCCCAGATACTTTTATTGGGGAATTCTACCAAATAAAAACAAATTTATACCAATTTGATGCAACCCTTTCCAGAAAATAGAAGAGGAAGAAATATTTTCCTTTCACTTTATGAGGCCAGTATTACCCTGACACCCAAACAAGACAGAATCAAAAGCAAAACAAAAAGAGCAAAGACCAGCATTCCTCATGACCATAGATCCAAAAATCTTCAACATAATATTAGGAAATTAAATGCAGCAATATATTTAAAATATAGTGACCAAATATTGTTTATCTAGGAATGCTGGGGTGGTTCAATATTCAAAAACAGTATTACCCACATATTGACAAACTAAAGAAAAAACACATGATTATATCAAATGATAAAGAACAGTAATTTGACCCAACTCAGTACCTATTCATGACATAAAAATCTCAGCCAGCTATGAGTAGAAAGGAATTTCTTCAAAGAAACCTACCTAAAACCTACTTAAAACCTAAAGCCAATTAATGGTAAAAGACTGAATGTTTCCCCCCTAAGATAGGGAATAAGAAACAAATGTCCTCTCCACCATTTTATTCCGCCTAGGATGGGAAGTTCTAGAGAGCAAAATGAGGTGAGAGAAGGAAATTTAAAGGCATTCAACTTGGGAAATAAAGAAGTGAAACAGTACCTATTTACTGATGACCCATTTGTCTACATAGAAAATCCCAAGAAATTGACAGAAAAACAACACAATTTCAGCAAGGTCAAAGGATAGAAGATCAAAACACAAAAATCAGTTGTATTTCTATAAATGAGCAATGAACATGTAGAAACTGAAATTTAGAATAATACCATTCATACTCAAAAATGAATGTTTATCGGGGGTGCCTGGCTGGCTCAGTAGAGCATGCGACTTTTGATCTCAGGGTAGTGAGTTCAAGCCCCACTTTGGACATGGAGCTTACTTAACAAAAAATGAATATTTATGCATAAATGTAACAGTAAACTTACAGGACTTTTTCGAAGAAGACTACATAACTTCAAAGGCGAACTACACAGATGAACAGATATACCACCTTGATAGAGGGGAAAATTCCACTTAGTAAATTTTCTCCAAATTTACGTGTAGTTTTAATACAATTCCTATCAAAATCCCAGCAGTTTTTTGTAGATATAGACAAGATAATCTGAATTTAATATAGAAAGGTAAAGGAACTATAATAATAGCTGAAACAATTTTGAAAAAGAAAAACAAGCTGTCAGATATTTTTTGAAGTTTCTTCAGATATTGTTTCTGTACCATTCTTTTCTGTCCCTCTTGGGCTCCACATCCACATGAACTAGATTTGCTATATTATCCAACAGGTAACTGATGGTAATAGAAAATACCTATTTATCTATCTCTGAATTTACTTACTCTTTTCCTATCATCTCTAATCTTCTATTCAGTGAATTTTTTTAGTCCTGGTTATTATCTGTTTTTTCAGTTTTAGAATTTCCATTTGCCTCTGTTTTCCAGTAGTTTTTGTTTTTCTGTTGAAATTTCCTTTTTGCCTATTTATTAGAAGCATATTTTCATTTACTTCATTGAATACAGTGATAGGAGTTGCTGGATTCTCATATATCTTTTAATTTTTAATTGCATCATGGACATTTTATTGATCTATTTCATAGACTGTAGGTTGTTATGTTCCCCTAAATGGTGTTGACTGTTTTGCTTTAAGAAGGCAATGGGCTTGGTTAAACTCAGATTTCAAACTGTGTTCCCCCTGCGTTAGGCAGAAGGTGCAGTCTCTGTCACTTCTTTTGGCCTTAGCTATGCTGCTTGTAGTCTGCCTCGCACATGAGTAGTACATGTAATTCCCGAATCAACCAGAAATTTGTACAGAGATTATATATGCAAAATTCAGGTTTTCCCTCCTGTGGTTCTCTTTTCTGAGATTTAAATTTTTCACTTTCCCAAAACTTTGTCCTCTCATTTTTCAAGCCAGTATATTGTGGCATTTTATCTGAGTTCTGGATGCCTAGCGCTGTGCCTGAGACCTGTCCTTAGGCAGAAAGCCATAAAAATTGAACACTCTTTGACATTCCCTTTTCCTAATGAAGCTCTTGAAGCCTGAAGTTTCTTTGTAGGAAAGTTTTTAATTAGGTATTACTTAACAGTAACATTTTTAAGAGTAATCCCTTTTATATCTTCACTCTTATGTACAAAGCACTTCCACAGTTAGTTGGCATTTTCCTTAGCAGTGTGTCACAATTTATTCATGTTTATTCTTAGTCGTTTGTTAAAATGATTAATAATTTTATAATATTGAAAGATGAATAAATTGGTTATTTTTTGCTCTTACACAGTTGATATAATTTTAATTCTTATTTTAATATTTTGTATTTCATTTGTATAATGTGAAATTTGATTTTTATGGGCCTAACTGTGAGACTAAATAGAACTATATTACATTTTGATTTTTTACTACTAGTCTGTTTATACCTATAGCACTATTCTTTAATCTTCATCTTTGAATTTATATAGGATATTTTTTTCAAATACTTTAAGCACAATCTAATCCTCATGTAATTTAATGGTCATTTATGCTTGATTATGAATAAATAAGCAGAGACAGTGTTGCTCTGGCTTTAAAATTCTATATTCATATATTTATGATAATTGTTTTGCTGTGGACGACAGAAACTCAATTTCAAAATGCTTAAACCGAGAATTTATTAGCTCACATAATTTGAAACATGTTGGAATGAACTAGCTTCAGGTACAGCTCAATCTACGGTTTGATCAGCATCATCATATCTTTGACCCTTTTTAGTCATTAGCTCTATGTTCTTCCTTTATGTTTGCTACATTTTCAGACATGCTTCTCCCATGCAAAGTTAGTACCAAAGACAGTCCCCTCCAGAAACTCTGGTTTGTATAAGTCTTTCAGCCATCACCTTCTCCTTTTTCATCATCCTAGCCAAAGTAAAAGAGAGCTCTTACTGGTCTCGTGTAGGCCACATGCTTTTCAGTAAAAGAATCTTTCTGGCTGGGGTTTAGTGCTTTTTTGGCCATGATGGGGTCATCATCTTATCCCTGGTTTTGAAGGGTGGGGTCAACTCTGAGAAAACGGAAATGTGATCCTCAAGAGAAAATAAGGGTGAACATGTACTGGGTATAAATAAAGTCTGTTACAATACCAGAGCCCTCTAGATTAAATGCTTTCACTATTGATATGCTTTCATTTCACTTCTTTAAATGACTAAATAAATTTGGTGATTATCTTATGTTCCTTTTTAATTATCTTCTACCAGAAATAGCACATGTGGAATGGGCTAGTTCTGTGTCATGGTATATCTTAATTTTCTCAGTGTATTTTTCTTACCTTGAGAGTTGTGCTAAACACAGAGAGCAGATTGCTGTTAAATAGATCATAATTTCTTATGAAATATTCTCTAATTTAAAGAAGATACATAAAAGATAAAATTTGCTCTTGGCTTTATATATTTATAAAATTTTATATATGTTTATGTATAATATATGAAATAACATATATCAAATACATATATAAAATTATGAATACATTTATAATATTAAGTGTATCCTAGCCAAAAGAAGGTTTTGGCATTCTAAATAAGTCTCCATAAATAATATACTAAGTAGACCCCAAATTCTCCTGATCGCATAAATAATTCTTACATTCAAAAAAGAATTAATACCATTTCTTCACAAAGTTTTCCAAAAATAGGAGATGAATGAACATTTTATGAAGACAGTATTACCCTGATATAAACCAGAGAAAAACATCACAAAGAAAGAAAACTAAAGATTAATAAGTCTTATGAATAAACATAAAAAAAGATCCTCAGCAAAATATTAGCAAACTGAATCAAGTAACATGTAAAAAGGACTGTACATCATGACCACATGAAATTTATCCCAGGAATGCAAGGCTTGTTTAACATCCAAAAATTGATATAATATACCGTGTTAATGGAATAAAGGATAAAAACATATAACTGTCTCAAAAGATGAAGACAAAGCATTAACAAAATTCAATATCTTTTTATGATTAAAACACTCAACAAACGGGGCGCCTAGGTGGCACAGTCAATTAAGTGACCGACTCTTGGTTTTGGCTCAGGTCGTGATCTCAGGGTCATGAGATCAAGCCCTGTGTCCTCAGATTCCAGGCTCAGCTCAGAGTTTTTCTCTCCCTCTGCCCCTCCTCCACTCTTTCTCCCTCAGATAAACAAATAAATCTTTAAAAAGCACTCCATGAACTAAGAATAGAAGGGAACTCCTTCAACTTGATAGCATTTATAAAAATCCCACAGTTAACATAATACTCAGTGGTGAAAGGCTGATATTTTTCCTTCTAAGATAGTGATAAGGATGTTTTTCGTCATGACTTCTATTCAACATTGTACTGCAGGGTTTAGCCAGGGCATGTGTGTGTGTGGGGGGGGAGGACAAAGAAAAGGTATCAGATTGGAAATATGAAAGTAAAACTGTCTCTATTTGCAGATGCCGTGATCTTGTTTATAGAGTAATCTAAAAATCCACTAAAAAATATCAGAGCTCATAAACAAAGTTCAGCAAGATTGCATGATAAAAGATCAGTATGTAAAAATCAATTCTATTTCTATACACTAACACTTGAAAATGAAATTAAAACAATTCCATTTATAAGAACATTAAAAAGAGAAAAAAGCCTAAGTGTAAATTTAACAAATGTGAGACAGGTACACTAAAACCTACAAAATATTGTTAGAATAATTTTAAGACAATTGAAATGAACAAACAGCCAATGTTCATGGATCACAAGACTTAATATTGTTAGATGGTAGTACTTCCCAAAGTGATCTACATATGTAATGCAAGTCTACCAAAATTTCACATGGCCTTTTTTGCAGGAATTGACAGGCTGATTCTAATATTTGTATGTGAATGCAAAGGACCTAAAATAGTCCAAACAATCTTGACAAAGAGCAAAGAGGATTCACACTTCATGATTTCAAAACTTATTACAAAGCTATAGTAATCAAGGTAGTATATTACTGGTATAAGGATAGACATATAAATCAGTAGAATAAAATTGAGAGAATGTGATTGAATGCTTAAGTTTATAGTCAGTTAGTTGTATTTGACCAGGGGGCTGAGAAAATAAAATGGGAAAAACTATTCTTTTCAGTAGATGGTGCTTGGCACAACTGGATATCCACATGGAAAAGAATGAATTTGGATCTTTACTTCACATCATACCCAAAAATTAACTCAAAATGGATCATAGGATGAAATATAAGAGATAATACTATGAAACTCTAAGAAGAAAACATTTTCTTGGTTAAGCAATTGTTTCTCAGACGTGACACAAAAAACACAAGTAATAAAAAAACAGGTTTTTAAAAATAGATTTTATTTATTTACGTGACGGAGAGAGAGAGAGAGAGACAGCAAGAGAGGGAACACAAGCAGGAGGAGTGGGAGAGGAAGAAGCAGGCTCCCACTGAGCAGGGAGCCTGATGGTGGGGCTTGATCCCAGGACCCTGGGATCATGACCTGAGCTGAAGGCAGATGCTTAATGACTGCGCCACCCAGATGCCCCCCAAAAAACAGGTTTTTGAGGGTGTTCATTTTTTCTCTTTGTTACAAATGATGTCATCAAACAAGTGAAAAGATAACCCACAGAATGGGAGAAAATATTTACAAATAATATATCTGATAGACTTTTATCTAAAATATAAAAGGAATTCTTACAACTCAATGATAAAAAGACAAATAATACACTTTAAAAATGGGCAAAAGATTTGAAAAGGTTTTCCTTCAAAGAAGATATACAAATGGTGAGTAAGTATATGAAAAGATTCTCAACAACACTAGTTATAAGGAAAATATAAATCAGAACCACAATGGATACCACTTCATATCCATTAGAATGGCTATTATCAAACAAAGACAGATGACAGCAAGTGTTGGTGAGAATGTAGAGAAATTGGAACCATCACACATCACTGGTAGGATTATAAAATAGTACAGCCACCTTGGAAAACAGTCTGGTCTAGTATTATCACTTTCTCTATGTTATGAAGCATGACAGATTTTATAAAGCACTTACCTGTCCAAGTTCTTATTTTGCCAAGAGTGGATAGAGTTTCCTTGGCTCATTGGCTAGTTGGCCTCAGTCAAATCTTAGTTAATAGAAGGCAAAGCTCAATCTAATCCCAAGGGTCTAGATAAGAACACACTAGCCTACTCTAACTTCAGTAGAATGAGGTGGAATTATTTTCTTCTGCGTAATTCCCCATAGCGGTGCAAGCTGGGATTGCAGTGTGTTGAAGAAGGCCAGTGGTCCCAGGACGCACCACTACCAGAGCTTTCCTACCTCTATGCCATCCTTTGGTGTTTTACTTGTAATTGCTATATCCTCCCAGGATGAAAGGCACACTTGCCTTTCTTTCCCTTATTTCCCCTGGATGCTACTATTTTGATCAGATAAAGAAAATCGAGAGTGTGGGCAGAGGTAAAGGAGAGCTTAAATTACATCGAGTAACTGAAAGGAGAATGCATTCATTTCTAGGGCTGTTGTAACAAAGTACCACAAACCGAGTGCCTTAAAACAACTGGAATTTATTCTTTAACAGTTCAGGAGGCTAGAAGTCTTTTTTTTTATTTAAATTCAATTAATTAACCTAGAGTTTAACATTAGTTTCAGAGGTAGAGTTCAGTGATCGATCAGTCTTATGTAATACCCAGTGCCCATTATATCACATGCCCTCCACGATGTCCATCACTCAGTTACCCCATCTCCTACCCCCCTCCCCTCCAGCAACCCTCAGCGTGTTTCCTGTGATTAAGAGTCTCTTATGGTTTGTCTCCCTCTCTGATTTCTTCTTGGTTTATTTTTCCCTCCCTTCCCTCATGTTCATATTTTGTTTCTTAAATTCCACGTATGAGTGACATCATATGATAATTGTCTTTCTCTGATTGACTTATTTTGCTTAGCATAATACCCTCTAGTTCCATCCATGTCATTGCAAGTGGCAAGATTTCATTCTTTTGGTGATGGCTGAGTAGTATTCCATTGTATATATATATCCCACATCTTCTTTATCCATTCATCTGTCAGTGGACATCTGGGTTCTTTCCATAGTTTGGCTATTGTAGACATTGCTGCTATAAACATTGGGGGTGCAGGTGCCCCTTCAAATCACTACATTTGTATCTTTTGGGGTAGATACCTAGTAGTGCAGTTGTAGGGTCATAGGGTAGCTCTATTTTCAACTTTTTGAGGCACCTCCGTACTGTTTCCAGAGTGGCTGCACCAGCTTGCATTCCCACCAACAATTTAAGAGGGTTCCCCTTTTTCCACACCCTTGCCAACATCTGTGGTTTCCTGACTTGTTAATTTTAGGAGGCTAGAAGTCTTAACGTCAAATTTTTGGCATGGCCGTTCTCCATCTAAATGCTCTAGGAAAGCATCTGTGCCGTGCCTTTCTCCTAGCTTCGGATGGTTACTGACAGTTCTTGATGTTCCAAATCTCTGCATCCGTCTTCATAGGACAGACATTCTCTTCTCTGTTTCTGTATCCAGAATTCTTTCTTCTTGTAAGGACCCCAGTCATATTGAATATAGGGCCCACCCTAATCCAGTATGACTTCATCATAACTGGAACTAACTATATCTGCAAAAAACTCTAAGTCCATATTCAAGAATATTATTTTTACAGGTGGACATGAATTTTGTGGGCTCACTATTTAACCCACTATAGACAATAATAGTGCAGTACAGAAGGCTATCTGTGTGTGTGTGTGTGTGTGTGTGTGTGTGTGTGTGTGTGTGCGTGCGTGTGCGTGCGCGGTGTAGAAGCCGGGAGCAGATTGGGAGGGAGGGAGTATAGGGATATTTTTAGTATGTATATCACTGAGCACTTTCTTGGCTCCAGGCTCTGCACTACTGGGCAAACAGTATTTCATTTAACCCTTGCAGCAAGCCCGTGCCATGGGTATTGTTCCGTCAGCTCTACAGAGAAGAAAGTTGATGTTTACACTGATGTTTAGCAAGGTCACACTGGTAAGAGGTTCGACCTGGAATCATGTGATACATTGTCTACTTCCAAAACCTGTCAAGTGAAACACTAATCTCTACAACCTTAACACTTCTAAGGAAAAGCATTGAGTTGTGGTGATTAAACGGATGTGAGGCAAGGGGGAAGTCTAAGATGATGCAAGTTGAAATTTGAATTGGGGAACTAGCTCGTATCGCTGGTAAATATTAAAATGAGGAGATCATCTGGAGGCAAGATGTGAGTTTTTCTATTGTTTTGGTTGAGAAAGGGAGTAGGGGTGGAAAATGGCGCTCCAGGTTAAAATGCACGTTGATGCACATTGATGTAAAGAATCTGCAACTTAACACTGAAGGTGATCATTACCTGGTCTGTGGTACTCAGTTTGACCCAGCATCATTTCTCTGTACCCGGTAACCAGGTCCTTGTCATTTGATTCAGTCTGTGGTCAGGCACAGAGCCACCCACCTCAAGTACTCCAGACCACCACAAAAAAAATCTCTTTTTCACTCAGTGTTCTGTCTTGCGTTGTTCAACTTCACTGAAAATATATTAATTCTAAAAGGACAAAACCAGGCATTCCTCATGTTTGTGTTCACTTTTCCTAATGAAGTAAGTGCAGCGTCAGCGTTCTTTCATGTGTAATCAGAAGCCACTGTCCTCATTTTAGCTCTGTTTTGGCCTTTCCATGTGTTCTCTGCAGTCTCTAGCTGATCGTGTGCCTAGGTGAGTCACTTTTCAGGTGACTTCTTATTAAGGCTGTTTGTAAAAACTGCTGCCACAAAAAGAGTACAGCATTGGCTTGGTATATTTTTTTAAAAAATTACTCTCAAGATTAGATGCAGTGACTCCAGCAAGAAAATGCTAATGGGAACATTTCACTAATTTTTCACGTTGGTTAAAACAAAAATAAACTGTAAAGTATCCTTAACAGCTATGAAAATTATAGATGATGGATTTTTTGAGTGTTTGCAAATATACCCAAGTTTTCTTGGTGACACTTATATTTTATTGTATCAAATAGGTTTAATGTCAATTATTGGAGCACATTAAAAGTAGCTTTTCACAATGTAAAATTACTTGTAATTCAGAATGTTGAGAGAGTCCCTTATTTTTGTGTTTTTATTTAAATTCCAGTTACTTAACATACAGTGTACTATTAGTTTCAGGTGTACAATGTAGTGATTCAACACTTCCGTACATCACCCGGTGCTCATCACGACAAGTACCCTCCTTAATCCCCAACACCTGTTTCACGCCCCCCCCCCCACCTCCCCCTCAGGTAACCAGCAGTTTGTTCTCTAGAGTTAAGAGTCTGTTTCTTGGTTTGCCTCTCTCTGTCTCTCTCTCTTTCTCTTTTTCCCTTTGCTCATTTGTTTTGTTTCTTAAATCCCACATATGAGTGAAATCATATGGTATTTGTCTTTTAAGAGAGATTCCCCTATTTAAAAAAAGGCAAGAATATTATTTTTTATATAAAATCGGTTTCAGATAATGGCCATTTTATTTAAGATTCTTAATTATGTATATAATACAAGTTAAGAATTTGGTTTGGGGGCAAAAGTAAGTATTAAGCAAAGATTGAATATTCATATTCTATCCTTTTGGAGGAGGTCAGTTTGAAAAAAAGCTGTTTTCCATAGATGTAAGGTTTATCTTTTTCCTGGTAGTCTCTGCATACTTCTTTTTTTCTGCTTATTTCTTAATATGTCTTACTTGCTACGTTCTTTTTCTTTTAATTACTAATTTGCATTGAGCTCCTGGAGAAAAGATAGTGGTAGTTATTTTCCAAACATGAATAGTAAAAGCAATTTGCAGCAGCTAGGAACCGTATCAAATGAGTGTGCTGTCTCTAAAATGAGTGAGTAAAATGATTGGAGTTTCTTTTCATAAAAAATAGGGTTTCATTGAGCCAGATATATATCAGTTCATAGAATTGGTTAGAAAAGTTTTGGCATATTGGTTTATACATTTTTAATAATTCTGTACAAATTTGTGAATTTCTTTAAAAATATATTTATGTAATTGTTATTTTTTACCAGTACCTCAGAAAATACTGAAACTTATATTGAATATGTAATCTTAGGAACGGTGACATTTAGAAGTAGATTTTTCAACTGAGTATTTTCATTGAATAAGAATATAATTGATCAGGCTCCTGTATTTTGGTTGCATATGCAAATTACTATGAACTAAAATACACTTGGGAATAGTTAATAATTCCAAATATGAAGCTGACTAAAATATTATGACAAGTTTATTTTCATCATCTGGAATTCTTTTTAATCAGCAGAAGAGTGGTGGACATGAGAATAAATAATATTATGTTAATTAATACGGGGAATACCTTCCAACTACAAAGTTTATAGGCAGAAATTTTCTGACAATCGTTAGAAATCTTTGAGAAGGACTCATAATGTATTCCAGGGTGTAAAATGTTTTCCCTCTGAACTTTCTTGAGTCATTCCTCTCTTTCTTTCACACAGTGACATTGATGGGAAGGTGAGTCTTAGCCCTCCTTGAGCCCGTTTCCAAAATGTAGTTACTACGACTAGATACATCATATGACTGTTCTGAGGATTGAATAAATGCAGGTTGGGTAGTGTTTGGGACAGCACCCAACATATGGCAAGTGTTCAAAATTACTAGCTACTTTTATTGATACTGTTTTTACCAGCAGTCTCAAAGCCATCTTGTACTTCAGGCATTGACACTGCAATTAACTCCTCAATCACTGCCCTTCCCAGTCCAACCCCAGGGGAACTAGACGGTACCCCGATCCACCAACACCACATCACCTGCTCATTGAAAAACACTTTTATTCAATCTTGAACATGTGAGATGGAGACCAAGACTCAGCAGTTACTATCTAATCAGGTTACTAAGTTATTTTTCACTTTTCCTAGGGATGAAAGTGTATACACCAACAAATGCCTAGACATCAGGGCTCCCCAAAACTTTCTTGTGAAGAGTCAGGTAGCAAACATTTTAGGCTTTGTGGGCCATAAAGTCTATATCACAACTATCTGTCGTCATGCAAAAGTCATCAGAGACAATATGTAAAGAAATGAGTTTGGCTATTTTCTCATACAACTTTGCACAAAAAAAGCCACTTGGGCTGTAGCTGGCTGACCCTTGTTAGAGTGCATATGTAATGGTTGTAGACTATTTATTTGTTAAACTAGGCTGTGAACTCGTTGAGGCCTCACTGAAACCAAGTCTTACCTTTATAATATGTGTACACATACATATTTGGGATTCAGTAAATAGTTTTTTAGAATAAATAAATGATTCAAAAATTAAATAGCTCAGTAAATTACGTCCTGATAAACTATATGTATATACACACATACATAGCATAGTTATCTTTGCCTGTTTAAAACTCTGTAATAGGTTGAACTAATTTACTATATAAATGAATTCAGTTTTCAAAAATAATGAGGGCTGACTGACACTAAATGACCCTTTGATATTAATGTTCATTGAGAGATACTAAAATTGTTTGTGTGTTTGTGCATATGTGTGCGTGTTTTGGGGCAGGGGCTGGGGGGAGAAGAAAGGTTGATTTATATTATTAAGACTCTAAACTAATATAGGTATCGACAGAGCATTAGATTGTGTTCGGAATTTGCAGGCAGTTAAAAGCAAAACGTGAGACACAGTAGAATATATATTTTGAACAAAAGAAACAACCTTTTTCCATAAGGAGCAAACCTTTTTCCTGGTACTAAAAGAACTATAATATGAGTCCTTGAACAAGCAGTATTAAGCAACATAATAGATAATATTTCCAGTAATGGCTGTAGAAAAAGTGCACAATGTTCTCATTTCACTGTTTTATGTGTGGATATTTGACTAAAGCCAAAGACACAGCATTAAAACATACTTCATTAGAAATAGGGTTTTTGGAGACATTTTATTTCAGAATGATTTCCCGTATTTTATAAGTAACAAAGATCTCAAAGGATGGGTCAAATATTGTGGTTCATCACTGGCCTTCATTAGGTCCAGGTCTCTGAGGGACCACCACTTATTAGTTAATGATTAAAAGCCTTTCACCTAGACAGTAATTATGACAAAATTCCATTCCATATATATCAAACAAAGCACTTTTCCATGTACTGTATCTCATTAGACCTCTCAACAATCCTGGACAAGCATTATTTGCAGCATGTTATAAATGAAGAAATGACAGTGATGAGGGATGAAATGTGAGAGCCCTGGGTAAAGGGCAGAATAAAGCCTAGCATCTGCAGAGACTTGTCACTCCAGTCTAAAATTCGAAAAATTTTTCTTTAAAGAGTGAGCCATTTAAAAAACAAAACCTAGAAACTCAATATATAAAAGAAAGAGCTGTCCTGCTTAACTACGAACGGAATGGGTCCAGACACCAACTTGCTTCTTCCAGAATGGCCCTTAAAACACCAGTGTCCCTGAGGGTCCTTGCTGCTCACTCTGAAAACCACTGGTATGTATCAGTGAAGATGCAAACGCCTTCACTTAGGAGATGCGCGAGCACAACTTTTAAAGTGTTTTGTGGGACAGAGGGTATTTGTTTGCTTTGCTTTTTAGTATAAGACCCTAAAGGATTAAAATGCATGGTCTCAGTCTACAAATATGCCTGGTGATTCTTGATTGAAACTTATGCACATGTATTTAGGAACTAAAATTCTTCATTACTAAAATACTACTCTTATTTACCAAATTCTTGAAAACCTAAAGGATTTAGCCATGATAAAAAGGCCATGTTTCTTTCTCTCTCTCTCTCTCTCTCTCTCTCAAGCATAGCCATTTGGTCCGGCTAAAACACCCTCCTTGGGTGGATTACCAATTTGCCTTTACTGAACCTTGGCTGTCCTCAGAGGATGTGCGTCCCTGTATTCCTCTAAAACAAAGCTATACTGCCTTCCTCCAGGATTTCAGGACTCCGTGTTTCCCCTTTCTCTCCATTTGCAATTACTGATCACAATGCTCCTCTCACTCTTCTGGTTAAAAAAGAAAATCTTTGCTTCTTTGAGGAGCCACCGTAAGGCCGCCTCTGCCTTCGGGTTGCTATTCCATTAGGTATCTTGGTCGCTCCTTTGGTTCACTGAGATACCTGCTTTTACGTTCTTTCTTGACACTCACCTCCACTCCATATCAGTCTGGACCAAGTCTTCAAAAACTGCACTGATTGCAAAACCAAAGTGCAAAAATCCTACTCCCTCAACATAGCCTTCTTTCAAGTTCTTCTAATACTCACACTAGACCAATTACTATCTTCAATCCATAGATGGTTCTTTATTCATGGTTCCTCTTTTCATCACTTTCCTTCATGAATAACCTAATCCCATCAGTCTTTTGTATGTTCTGCCTTGAAAGCCACCCCCTCTGGTTCCTTGCCCTTCTCTCACTCCATTGTATTCCCTTGAAAAGCCCCTACTGTGTTGAAATCTACCATTTGCCTTTTCCATTCCTGCAGCCCAGCCACTTAAGCTAATAGAAAAGAATCACAAAAGCTGGAAAGTTGTTTTCACCTTAGCTTCATTAGCACAAACCTAACTAGATGGTTACCCTGCCCGGTAACTGTATAGTTTTCCAGTCTCCAAAATAACTAATTTAACCTTTCTCCTCTCTCTTTAAGCCTCCTTATTTGGATCCTTTCTCCTTACCTGAGCTTCTGACCTCAGCTCACGTTTTACTAAGGAACATAGCGCGCATCAAGTGGGCATTCCCTCCTTTTCCCGCTGCCAAATTGTGAGCCTAGTACGTCTCATCATCCGTCCGGTTATGTCTCAGGGAGTGTCTTGCCTCCTCCTGGAGGGCAGTCCCCCTGTCTGTGCTCTTTGCTTTAGCTACTACAGAGTAAGCTCCAAAGCAGATACCGTCTCTCCTTCTCTCCCCATCCATATGCTTCATACCTTGTACAGTGGTTGGTGTAATGCACACTTGTGTGTATTATTTATATCTGTATGTGCGTGAGAGAGAAAGGGGTGTGTGCATGCTGTATCTCTTGGCTTATGTGAAAAAATTAAAGAACCAAAGCCATTTTACATGGCCCATTGATATTTTAAGGGAATATCTTGTAAAGGATGATGGCTTCCCAAGCTACAGTGATACCTTTCCAGTTCAGGAAAAGTGCCAGGTCATCAGGTTATCATGCAGAAAAGACAGAAAAATTATTCCTAGTCTTTTGTAGAAATCAAACTGCTGATTATAACATCCCATACGGAGTAAGTATAATAAGCCTATAATGTCCTCACCGAGCTCTGAAATTGCATTCACATGGAGCGTTAATTTTCCAGAATTATTTCAGTCGGTTCTAACATTAATAAAAGTGCATGACCTGTTTTAATAATTGGGGAGGAAAGAAGAATTAGTCTGGCTTCTGATCTGCACGTGGAGAAGTGTGAGCACTGTGGAACGTATAAGTGAATCTCAGTGAATCTTCAGTGCTCTTCTTACATGCAATTCAAATAGAAATGAGAATCCGAGGCAACCAGATTTTCTTTAAAAAGGTGTCTTAAGAGTAGATTATGATTTTTTAATCTTGAATTGGAGCTGTTAAGATGACCTCTTCTGTTTCCAGAAATCTGCTTAAAGACCTTGCTGGAGAGCTGAGGTCAACAAAAACCCAAAATACGGTAGAAGGAGGTAGATTATAAATCCATGGAAGACAGCCAGGTACTGTGAAGCCAAGACAATAGACACGTTGTAGGAAGAGGTAAGGGATGGACCTTGGAGTCCCCAAAAAATCACTGGTTAAAAATGGAGCTGGAATACATAACAGTCAGCATCAGTCTAAATCAGACTAGTATCTTTTAACATTTCTCAAAAGTGAGAGAGGTGGAGAAGTGCTGGGTTTGCAGAGGGCTTCCTGTCAGAGTGTATCCTGAGTTAACAGAGAGGCTGTCATGATGTCAAGAAAGGAAGTAATTAAACAGAGTGGGATTTGATAATTTAAAAAGGAAGCAAAAAAATTACTACGAAAAAAACCCTTAATGGGTAGTTCTTATTGGTTCAGGAATCTAATCTCAGCCTCATCAGTCGTGAAATATCTCCTTGGTCCTCCTAATGAAACTCTAACTGTAATTACTTTCTTTTCCTCACAAAACCAAATCTTTGTGAATATTGTGTTAGATATGCTTAGCTGTATTTCTTATTCATTTCAGCTTCATTAACGTCATTAAACCTGAGATGTACTTTCTCTAAGTGGAAGAAAAAAGAATTACATATTCAGAACAGAAATTTCCTTTTCCCCTATTACTGTCATTTCTCCTTCATAGCTTCAAACATACTTCCATTCCTCTTTACAGCAGTGGTTCATGGAGGGATTCAGTGGTCTATAGTTACCCTCAACTGATAGCAAAATTTTGTGTACATAGGCATTTTCCCCCTTGAGAAGAAAGTTCATCACGTTCTTCAGATTGTCAAAGGGTACCATGACCTGGAAAAGGTTAAGAATCTTTTTTCTGTAGCATTTTTTTAAGACTCTCCAAGACAACATGGTGGAGTCATTTCCATTTGTCTTCACTACATCCATTTTTCCATGTGCTTGGCTTTCCTCAAGTCCTAAGTTATTACAGGATCTCTGCTAGGTTTCTTTTTAAAAAATTTTTGTTCTTGAGTATTGCTTCGTTATAAGGAATATGCTACCATTAAAATGACTTAAAATATTATTTGTGCTATTTTCAACAAGTTATCTTAGCATTAAAGAATTAAACCTCTGACTCATGTTTCAAATAATAGTCTTTCTGAGGGGAACATTTTATAGGTACAAAACTATTATCTCTACTGCTGAGAGCAGACTTTTACCTTTAAAAAAAAGTGTAATCAGCCTCATCTGTGCTCTGTTTTGTGCTGAAGTTCTTTTTTAAAATATTTTATTTATTTATTTGAGAGAGAGAGCACACGAGTGGTGGGGAGGGGGAGAGGGAGAAGGAGAAGCAGGCTCCCCACTGAGCAGGGATCCCGAGGCGGGGCTTGATCCCAGAACCCTGGGATCATGACCTGAGCCAAAGGTAGATGCTTAACTGACTAAGCTACCCAGGCGCCCCTTGTGTTAAAGTTCTAATAAACTATCCTTATCCAGTATTCAGTCAGGTCTAAGTGTGATAATATGAATTCCCGGAACAAGGTCACTTGATAGAAGTAAAATAAAATTCAAGGGTACTTCAACTTCAATTTTACTCATGTGTACAAGCCATTTTTAATGTTCAGTCTTTATTCTCCATTAAAGGATAAAGAACTCCTTTAGGTATTTTTTCCAAGACGCCTTAATTGTCGTGTTTCATTTTCTACCTTTTCATTGAATAACCATGTCATACAATGTATGATCTAAATGAAATACAAACACAAATTTACAGCTACATCAGAGCTTTTCCTTTTTGTAAAGCATAATAACCCATCCTTTTTTATATGTATTTATCAAATGCCTATTTTGTGAAAAAATTTTCAAGGTCCAATGAGATCAATGATGTGAATGTCTTGTAACCTAGCAATGCCATTTAAATATAAAAAATTAGATTGACTAAAGAAGACATGGTGTTTAATAAGCGGTGTTGGTGGTGCCACATCGAGATTCCCTTTACCAAGCCAGTCCAGCCACCCCCTTGGTGCTGTTGGGTTGGCTGCTACAGCTCACATTCACTTCTCCAGAGATTTGCTCCATTCCCAAAAGCCTTGGAAGATGTGCCTTCATTTCCCAAACTGGTCCTGGGTCATTGTCTTACTAATATGCAGATGTAAACACTCAGGTTCCTTGCTTCAAGGTAGGAAAAACTCAGTGATGCAGTTTATGATCCAGAATTCCCTGTAGGGACAGGCTGAGGCAAGATTCACCCTGAAAATGTATCTTTGCTTGTCTCTTTCCTCTGCCCCATCTTGCTTCTTCCCTCACACCCTTACAGGTTTCTCCTGAGAACACGCCATCAGGAAATAAATTGCTAAAGAATCTTCATCTTAGGCTCTGTTTCTAGGGAACCTGACTTTAGAGTATAAACAGTGTTCAGGGATGTGTTCTTCTATAAAGTACTCTTTTTATTATATAATAATTATACACTCACCAAACTGTAGAGTTGCAAAAGACTAGAATTTTGCATCTTTGCCTCTTAAAACTGGGTAGTGAGTCCCAGTAAGTGACTTAAAGGCCAAAAAAACAGTTTGGAACAGAACCTAAGCACAGGTCTTCCGGTTTGTAGTTTTGAGGTTTTCACATGATTGTTACAGTTAAGAATATTTTTCCTTTTATGAACCTGTGACTGAAGAGAATGGCTCTTTATATAAATGTAAGTGAATTTGTTAAATGTTCATTCAGCAAAGGATTATGAAACAATGTCAAACCCATCTCATTAATTGTTGGCAGCACTCTGTCCCTCTCTGTCCCAAATAAGGATCTCATTCCATCAGCCTAGGAAATTTTAAATTTTTTTCAAATACTATATAGGTGGGGCGCCTGGGTGGCTCAGTCATTAAGCGTCTGCCTTCGGCTCAGGGTGTGATCCCAGAGTCCTGGGATCGAGCCTCACACTGGGCTCCCTGCTCTGCTGGGAGCCTGCTTCCTCCTCTCCCACTCGCCCTGCTTGTGTTCCCTCTCTCGCTGGCTGTCTCTGTCAAATAAATAAATACAATCTTAAAAAAAATACTATATAGATATTCTTTGAAGATTGATTTCCTACATAATGGGAAGGTACTGAATCCTGTAGAAATGCAGTTATTATGTAAAGCATGCCTATTTGTGTACTAGTACACAACTTTTAGAATTTGTCCATAGTTGGCACACAATGTTATATTAGTTTCAGATGTACAACCTAGTGACTCAACATCTGTATAAGTTCTGCTATGCTCACCACATGTGTCGCTACCATCTGTCACCATACACTGCTTTGACACTATCATTGACTGTATACCCTATGCTATGCCTTTTATTCCCATGGCTTCTTCATTTCATAACTGGAATCCTCCATATCCCACTCCCCTTCACCCAATTTGCCCATCCTCCCACCCCCTTCCCTTCTGTGATCCTTCTTAAAACCACTTCAAAGAAATGTGAAATGTTGCCAGTATAGATACCTATTAATGTTACATCTGTTTATTAAATAAGCGTATAAGTCAAAGAAGCAAAAAACGAGATGTTTGACCTTGTTGCGTACAGATACTGGAGGAGAAAAACCTTTTACGTCTTACAGGGCAATGTTTCCACGCCCTTAGCATCCCCTAAAATAGACCTGGGCTCCATCTTAATGTTACGAGTATTAGAGAGGCTTTTGATAAAGCAATCTATTATGGCAATTGTTAAAGGCTACATTTTTGCCCCTGTTTTTCTATAAATGTGAGCATGTGTTTGGGGTCTTAAGGAATCACATAGGGTGCTCTTGAGCAGAGAGGCAAAGTGGCTTTAGTAGCTAAAGACCTTGAGAGGCCAACAGACTGAAAAGGCTTGCCAGCAGGGGGAGATCTTAAAAGCAGGCCTGGATAAGAAGAGAAAGTGCTGAAAGCAGGGGGGATCAAGGGGAGGAGAGAAGGTGTTTTCCAATTTCAGGCAAAGCATACATTTATGGAGAGCCATAAGAGCAAATCAGGGTGGGCTGGTGAGTGCTAAGGATACAAAAAATCCTCACAGTCCTTAGCCATAGAACGATGGCAGGGAATCAGATATTAGAATTCCCAGAATGCCCTGAGCTCATATTAAAGCAAAGCTAGTCCACTTGAACTGGGCAGAAGGAGTGGGGAATTGAAACTTTAGAATTGCTGTAATTTTATAGTCTCCCTTCAAGCAAAATGCCACAATGATTAGATATTCCATTTATGGGAGGAGCTTTCCTTCAGAATCTGTACGTAACCAAGTGAAAGCCCTGTTTCTTTTTTGCTTTATCTCACACACTTACATCGTTTTTAAAAATAAACTCTGAAGTTCATAGATATCAGATGTTGATCATAACACATTAGGTTTTTGTGAACTATGTAAGACCAGTCATCACATCAAAAGTACAAATTCTGAAGGTCTTATTGTAGCATAGAATCATGACTACCTAGGTATTAGTAGAAAACATTTCAAAGTTTCTGAGGCTGATGGAGTGAGGTTTTTTTTTTTTTTTTTTGAGGGCGATTATCAAAAATTAACAAGACTGAGACTTCCAGGAAAGATGGTGGAGTAGGAGAATCCTAAGCTCACCTTGTCCCATGGATATAGCTAGATGATAACCATATCAGTGTGAATAACCCAGAAAATGACCTGAAGACTGGTAGAACAGACTCTCCAGAGCTAAATGTAGAGAAGAGGCCACATCACAGATGGTAGGAAGGGTGGAGATGCAGTCTGGAGCTAAATGGACCCATGGCACAATCTGTGGGAGGGAAGAATGCTGCAGGCATAGAGAAAGGAAGGAAACAGACACCACAGGCATGGGGAGCCCACACAGAGAAGACAAACCCCATAACATTTGGCTTTGAATTTCAGAGGGACTGAATTTCATGAGTTCTTAAAATCAGTGGAGCTTAACACCTGGAATTTTAAAAATCACCTGGCTCCCCTGTGGGAGAGCCTGAGGGACAGAGAGCCCACCTTTAAAGAGACAACACAACAAACAGCCCCGTGGAGATACAGTCTAGAAGCAGCAGTTTGAAAAATGCCTGGCATATACAGGAGAGAGATTTGTTCACTGATCTCAGAGCATTTACTGGAGGTACAGGGATCTCTAAGAGACTATACACTAGAGGAAGCAGAAGAACAAATCAGCCACCTGGAGGACAAAGTAATGGAAAGCAATGAAGCTGAACAGGAGAGAGAAAAAAATAATAAAAAGTAAAAATAGACTAAGGGGACTCATTGACACCATCAAGTATGATAACATTTGCATTATAGGGACCCCAGAAAGAGAAGAGAGAGAAAAGGGGGCAGAAAATATATTTAAAGAAATAATAGCTAAAAACTGCCTGAATCTGGGGAAGGTAACAAAAATCCAGATTCAGGAGGCACAGAGAACTTCCAACAAAATCAGCCCGAGGAGGTCCACACCAAGACACATAGTCTTGGAAAAAACTAGTGATAAAGAGAGAATTTTAAAAGCAACAAGAGTAAAGAAAAGAATTATATACAAGAGAAATGCCATAAAGCTGTCACTTGATTTTTCAGCAGAAATTGTGCAGGCCAGAAGTCAGTGGCACAATATATTCAAAGCACTGAAAGAAAAAAACTTGCAACCAAGAATACTCTATCCAGCAAGACTATCATTCAGAATAGGAGAGATAAAGCAAAAATCTTCCACAAAATATTAGTGAACTGAATCCAGCAATACATTAAAGAAATCATTCACCACAATCCAGTGGGCTTTATTACTGGGATGCAAGTGTGGTTCACTATTCACATATCAATCAATGTGATACATCACACCAACAAGGGAAAGCATAAAAACTATATGATCATTTCAAAAGATGCAGAAAAAGCATTTGACAAAGTACAATGTGATAACCCTCAACAAAGTAGGTTTAAAGGGAATATATCTCAACATAATAAAGGCCCTATAGGAAACATGCTTAACTAACATCGTCCTCAGTGGCGAAAAACTGAGAGCTTTTTCTCTAAGATCAGGAACAAAACAGGGATGTCCACTCTTACCATCTTTATTCAACATAGTACATGAAGTCCTAGCTGTAGCAATCAGAACAGAAAAAGAAGGCATCCAGATTATTAAGAAGTAAAATGTTCACTGTTTGCAGATGACATGATGCTATATAATGAAAACCCTAAAGACTCCACCAAAAAGCTACTAGAACTGATAAGTGAATTCAGTAAGGTCCCAGGATACAAAAACCCATTGCATTTCTATACACCAATAGAATGGTAGCAGAAAGAGAAATTAAGAAAACAATCCCCTTTACAATTGTGCCAAAAAGAATAAAATACCTGGAAATAACCAACGAGGTGAAAGACCTGTACTCTGAGAACTATAAAACATCTATGAACGAAATTGAAGCAACAAAAACACCCAGAAAGATATTCCATTGTCATGGATTAGAAGGACAAATAATGTTTTTATACACACACACACACACACACACACACACACACACACACACTATCCAGAACAATACATATTTAATGCAATCCTTATGAAAATCCCAACAATATTTATCACAGAACTCATAAAAATAATATACAATGGGAAAAAGACCATCCCTTCAAACGGTGCAGGGAAAACTGGGCAGGTACATGCAAAAGAATAAAACTGAACCACTCTGTTACAACAGTCACAAAAATCAACTCAAAATGGATTAAGGACCTAAATGTGAAACGATAAAAATCTTAGAAGAGAGCATAGGCAGTAATTTCTTTGACGTAGGCCGTAGCAGCATTTTTCTAGATAGATCTCCTGAGGCAAGGAAAACAAAAGCAAAAACAGATTATTGGGACTACATCAAAATAAAAAGCTTCTACACAGTAATGGAAACAACTGAAAGACAGCCTACTGAATGGGAGAAGATACTTGCAAATTACATATCTGAAAAAGGCTTGGTATCCAAAATATGTAAATAATTTGTACAACTCAACACCCAAATAAACAATCCAAATAGGCAGAAGACGTGAACAGACATTTCTGCAAAGAAGACATACAAATGGCCAACAGACACATGAAAAGATGTTCAACATCAGGGGCGCCTGGGTGGCACAGCGGTTAAGCATCTGCCTTCAGCTCAGGGCGTGATCCTGGTGTTCTGGGATCGAGCCCCACATCAGGCCCCTCCGCTATGAGCCTGCTTCTTCCTCTCCCACTCCCCCTGCTTGTGTTCCCTCTCTCACTGGCTGTCTCTATCTCTGTCAAATAAATAAATAAAATCTTTGGGGGAAAAAAAAAGATGTTCAACATCACTTACCATCATGGAAATGCAAATCAGAACCACAACAAAGTACTACTTCACACCGTCAGAATGGCTAAAAAAAAAAAAAAATCCACAAGAAACAACAAGTGTTGGCAAAGATATGGAGAAATAGGAACCCTCATGTACTCTTGGTGTGAATGCAAACTCGTGCAGTCACTGTGGAAAACAATAAGGAAGTTAAAAATTTAAAAAAAGAATTACAATGGGATCCAGTAATTCCACTGCTGGGTATTTACCCAAAGAAAGCAAAAACACTAATTCGAAAAGATATAAGGCACCCCTGTGTTTATTACAGCATTATTTTTAGTAACTAACATATAGAAGCAACCCAAGTGTCCACTGATAGATGAATGGATAAAGAAATGGTATGTATATAAAAAGGAATATTACTTGGCCATAAAACGAATAAAATCTTTCATTTGCAACAACACAGATAGATCTAGAGATTTTAATGCTAAATGAAATAAGTCATTCAGAGAAAGACAATTACCATATGATCTCACTCATATGTGGAATTTAAGAGATAAAGAACAATAAAAGAGACAAACCAAGAAACAGACTCAACTACAGAGAACAAACTGATAGTTACCAGAGGGGAGGTGGGTGAGGGGGATGGGTGTAATAGGTGAAGGGGATTAAGAGTAAACTTATCATGATGAGCACTGTGTAAGGATAGAATTGTTGAATCACTATATTGTACACCCAGAACTAATAAAATACTGTGTAATAACTATCCCAGAATTAAAAGAAAATTAATAAGACTCTGTCAGGACTGAGCTCCTTCATTCTGTTAAAATACTGAGTTATTAAAAAATTCAATTATTATGTATAACATGCCTACATTGGTAAGTTCTTTGTTTTCTTCACTAGTTTATTGCTATATCGGGACTTTTATCAAACCCAAAATGCTCCAAGGTACTTCTTTCATAAACTAATAATATAATACATTCACCTTCTTTAAAAAAAAAAAAGATCATGTACAGGGATTTGACTAGCTGTTGCTTAGTTATTGTGAGTGTGGAGTAGAAACTCTTCTGAACTCCTTATGTTCTCCTAACATAGCATAAAGAATATATAATGAAGTTGACTCTGACCTGAAGTCCCATGATTCTTCCATACCAACTTCACTAAAAGAACAGAGAATGGTGGTTTGAGACAAGTATTTATATGGGTGAAATATATCTTTTAAGGGTCATTGTTATATCTTGTAATCTTTCAGCTTTCTCTTGCTTCTAACTTCTCAGATATGTAAATAGACCAGAAAAGAGCCAGGTAGCTTTCTGGCTTTCACACTGAAGATAAAAGATAAATGTACACTAGGATTTTCTCCTTAGGTCTGTAACCATTTAGATACCAAATCTTCTCCTTTCTTAATACATAAAAACATAGTAAAAGTCCTCCAGGTAGAGGTTGCTCATGTGTTCATTCATTCAAGAGCATTTTATTGCTTACTTAGTAAGTAGAAGGCAGTGTGTTAGGAACTAGCAGTATTGTGGTAAATAAACTGAATGTAGTTCTTTTCCTCACTGAGCTGATGGTCTAGCGTCCTTACTAATTCAGTATCTAAAATAGCTAATTACATGGGTTGCATAGTTGAGCATCTGTTGGAAGCACTCCAAGAGGCTCAGATGAGGGGCATTTGTAGGTCGTTCAAATGAAATTTTAACTCCTCCTAAGGCTTTATTTAGCAAGTTAAACTTAATGCCATCAATACAGGCAATTAGGAATCAGAAGGTGGTAAAGGACATTAAGGCACAAAGTTACCCATCACATTAAATTACTTAATCTTTTCATCTCATTGCTTTTGAAGTAAATGACCTCAAGAGTTGGTGGGCATTGGTATGGCCTAATGTTTAAATACAGTTTAAAATCAAATGTTGATATTCTGAACAGCTTCCATTCCTTCTTATGGAATGTATCCTTGATTTTGGTCTTTTTTCAGTAAGAGGCATTAAAAAATAATGATTTCCTCTTCGTACAGAGCACAGGGACATGATTCTTTCTAGATGAGACACCATTGTGTCATTAGAGATGAAAGTTGTTTATTATGACCTGGACGATTTCAGGACTCCTTTGTCTAAGTTTGGGTTTCCCCAAAAGTATATTGTCAGATATAAGGTGGACCCAGGTAGTTAATTTGGGAGAAAATTATAAGAAGTACATGGAGGAAAGTGGGGAAAGTGAGACAGGGAAGGGAAAGATGTCTTGAAAGGGTTGTAATGAGCAGGTTTTCATGGTGGGCAACTGGGGATCAGTCCTATTGGGGACCCTTTGAGGAACCATGGGGAACATGCTTAAGAAATATTCCATCAAAGGGCAAAGTAAGATGAAGTATTTTCCTACCAATTCTCAACTGTCATTGGTTGAGGGTAGTTTTCTGGGCCAGTGAAACCTTAGACACTTACAGGCTTCCCAACAAGCAGGCTGGACAAGCCCTCCAGAGGAAACCTTTGGGTAGAGAAACAGTTGATGGCAGACAGTTAAGGTAGGAAGTTGTCAGTGTCCTGGGAACTGGTCACCACAGCTGCAGGTTCATTCAGAGGTGGACCGAGGGGGTATGAGGCGGAACATTTACAACATTGGCATATGCTGGGAACAAATTGCTGTAAACTGCATTTCCTTGAAAAAACACTGTGGTCAGTCAACACTTTACAAAATGTTGGTCCATAGACTGGTCCAAAATTCCCCCATAACAATGCTTTATTTTCTGCAACACAGCCAAAGAAAAATGGTGTGCACGTGCACTTAGAGCATTTAAACTGTCCTATCACAATAATGGTTATTTCACCAGAAAAAAAAAGTTGCATACTATTACTTATTCTCTCCCTTATCTATGATTTTTCTAAGGGCTGAAAGAGAGATGTTCCATGGAGCAGTTTGTCTCAGTGAATATAGCCCACTGACAGGAAAATAAATGGATGATGAATTCAGAGTGGCATTTGTGCCACATTCCTTTACTGAGGATAATGGTACCCTGTGCTTCTTTACTAACTTATCCCACCTGCCCTTATGACACCATTGCAATGTCAGAGCAGTTTTTATTGCCTTACTTCACAATGTAAGAAACTTAGTTTCATTAAAAGCATGAATCTTATATCTGGAATGTGCCACATACTGGGTTAGACACTCTTCCTGGGGATATTTCAGTTACTCCTACTCAGAACCTTGGGGGGTATTATTTTTCTCATTTACTGACAAAAGCTCTAATCAGGGACTGGCAAAGTTCTCATGAGACAAGAAAATTTGGAAGTAAGACCCAGTTGTTGGAGTTTTGTCTCCATCCCCAGTACTTACTCCCCTCTAACTCATGACCTCTGCAGGTTGTCTCCAGATTCCCCCCAGCATTCCTAGACAGACATCTACACTTACTATTACTACCTCCATAAAACCTTGCATAGTACCAAATTTGTGGATTGCATAATTTCCACATAATCACCACACACTGAAGATATTTTTATCTGTGCTAGCTTGATCTCACTTCAGATAAGAGTCGATTTGATTATAAACTTCATGGGATAACGCCCAGTGATGGATTTGTTTCTCCTGTGATACATCTCCTCCTTCTGTCTTCTACTGCATTTCACTTGGTTATTTCTGAAAATTTTTATTGACATAGACTGTAAGACTATGTATATTCACCCTTATTTAGCTGTACAATTTTATCTCACATGACACTCCTTATATTCCATCATGTCTCTCGTAATTGCCATGCTCTGTCTCACCATGTGAACTTTGTATATGCTGTTCCCTCTCCTAAAAATGTTTGTACTTTTCATGGTCACCCGTAAACCCCTTTTTAGGCTTCATAATGGTGCTTAAGCTTAAGGTTCCTTAGGGAAACTTCCTTAACGAATCTAAGCAGATCTCCCTGTTAGAGACTCTAATAACATCGTGTGTCTCTTTGTTCCTATTGTCAGAATTCTGAATGTATATGTTTGTGTGTGTATATGTGTGTGTGAAGATTTAATCAACATCTGTCTCCCCCACCATCCTACATGCCCCATTACAGCAAAATCCTCATCTGTTCGGACTCACGACTGTATCTCCTAGAAATTAGCACGGGGCCATGCTCATGGCAGACGTTCATAAGTCTTGAATAAACTAAATAAATCTCTAATGTTAACTTCTCTGAGTTGGACCCAGAGTGTTCTCAGTCCTGCTGTTCCTCTGTTGGGGAAGTACTGCCTCACTGCGGGGGGGCTTTGAAGTGCCTGAGGGTGCTTTCTGGTTGTCACAATGACTAAGTGCAGCTCCTGGGATTTGGTGGCAGAAGGCAGAGGTGTTAAGAATCATGCAGTGTGTGGGATTAGTCTATTCAAGGAATAATTGTTTCACTCCAAATGCCAGTAGCACCCTGAGAAACACTGCAAGACAGATTATGTATTTGAGTAATAGGCCTCTGATGTGTTTGAATAATTGTTAACATGAGTTTGTACTAGTGTAGAGATACAAGTGTGTATATGTGTTTGTGCATGTGTGTGTAACTGCCCTTTTAAATTAATCTTGTGTCAGTAAGTCATTAGTTAATAGATCACCTTTCCAATCAGTGCCAGGAAGAAGGGCTGCAGGGAAGCAGAAGGAAATGGAGATAGGAAAACTGTCTCATGTGTCAGAAATACGAAACCTAAAAATGACCAGGAGGCCCAGTGTTAATCTAATTTATACAGTTGGTATTTTGCTTTATATTTCCTATGTTTCTTCTTTTCTATTTCTGTCTGGCTTTTTATTTCTTCTCCAGGTTAAAGCTGCAGTCTGACACGTTCATCTGTTTGCTTTCTTCCTTTTAGTTCAAATAGAAAAATTGAGATTGGTTTTCAGGATTGTTTGTGTCCAGTGTCACAGTTAGCCCGTGGTTGCAATAGAGAAGCTCAGTAAAGCCTCTTTCATTGTTTCTATTATAACATGAGAGCAGTCCAGGTACTAGTGGTAAACCTCCCTTTACTGAGACTGAAAAATGATTTTTATGGTACCTCTCCTGCTTCAGATGGCTGGAAAAACATGGAGCAGAGATGGAAGAGCCTGTGCCAAAATGTGGCAAAGCACTAGCCGGGGATTGCAGACACTGGGAGAGCCCCACTCATCAACTACAAATCATTTAACCTCTTTGGGCCTTGGTTTTATCATTTTTAAATAATGAGAGGACCAGATAAGGTAATTACTAGGGCCTTTTCCTGATCTCAAATTGGACTTTACCGGTTCAAGGAAGAATGGGGAGGAGGGAAAGAAGAGGAATAGATATTACCGTTGAAACTAAAATGCCTCCCATGTATAAAATTATAAATCATGCCTCATTCCTTTCGAATTCTGCTCTGGAATTGAATAGCTGGTGTATGACCAGGACTTTTCATGGAGCAGGATGGAACTCCCTGGAGGATTGATTCAAGAATGGTTTCAGAGGTAGTATCCACATACACAAGCGCATAAGTGGTTAAGCATTTGGGCCCTGGAGACAAGTCCGTGCTCGAATTCCAGCGCCAGCACTCCCAGACCGGTCCTATAAATTGTACGTGCCCTTAACCAGTGTAAGCCATTGTTTGCTCATCCATTAAATGTTAATAATAATAGTTCTGACTCCACTGGGTTGTTGTGATAATTAAATGAACAGTTGCCACCACTGGGAAAGCATGTCTTAGCGGATAGGTAAGTGGTCCATAAACTTTTGATGTGATTTCTGTAAGCAAGCTAAACCGATCAGTGGTGCAGGTTAATAGATTATTCTTTGGCTACCAGAGTTCTGCCTCCCCCAACCCACCTCTTTCAGCATGCGGAAGGGCTGATGAATCCTTCCATGAACTAGCTGCCCATATGACTCCTACCAGTCAAATGTTAATAAGATATGCATTGGAAAAGGTATTATTTATTACTTTTTGTTAATTTCTCCCTCTCAAAACTGTTAAGAGACGGTTAAAATTACTAACTTAATCATATTTATCTACAAAAGAACTAACTTAACCATTGAACGTATTGTGGATTATAGACCCTTGTATCAGACTCACTGGTAATTTTCTTTTACTGTCTCTTCCAGAGACATAGAGACAACACTGCCTTAACTTTTACTGTAATTTGACCCGGTTCAGTCTACATGTATGTGAATAGTTGGGAAGTTATTTCACCACAGGGCTGCCAGGAGGGTTTGTACTTGACTTCTCCATTAGTTCATACCATTGGCTGGGCAGGCAGCTGCCAAAAGGACTTGCTCCACCCTCCCCTCAGTTGGCCCCAGCAATGCCATTGTAATTTTATATTCATCACTACAATTAATTTGCTTCACTGAATCTGTCATTTCTCCTGGGAGGTAACCCCTAGCTTGGGATAAGCACCGTTGGATTTTGTGAAATAACCCTATTCTAAGATTGGGATATTTTTGCATCATCTTGTAAGATGGTTCAGGATTTTAAATGTTCAAAGTGCTCTAGTATTCATCATAATTACACGGGCATTGTTTTTATTTCTCCACTTGCTTAATTCATGATCCTTGTTTATCATGTTTCTTTGTCTCATTCATAGTTTCTTAAACATGAAGATATTCTAACTGCTTGTAAGATAGTATTGCAGTGGAGCTTGTCCCTTCTAAGTGAACCCTTCTAATAATATTTTATATTTGTGCATGAACCTGTCACATTTTGCTATAATATTCATTTCATGGGGTTTTAAAAATAAGTTTAGTTTTGTTGTGATATATGCTTAATTCTCTTATGTGCCAGGATTATGCTTTGAGTTTTCGATTATATCACTTCACTTAGCGAGTTAAATAAATGTACACTGTAGCCTCAGTATTAGTATCGTCAGTACATATACTTATTTTAAGTAAAGATGAATTCCCTGACCTAAATAGTTAGGCAGTAAAGGAGACATGTAGAGTAAAATCGGTGTTTCTTGTTTCTTTTGAGACTTTATTGTGACTTGAAACAGTGTAAGAAAGTACAAATCTAAAGCCATACTGCTAATTTTACCAGTTCTGTCATTCTAAAAACAATAAGTGTACACTTTGTTGAATAATGACTTTAGAGCCACTTACTCTTCATCAGTGTAAAACTGCTCTTGCAGTTTGCTGTTCCATGTACGTGTTTATATCTGCCACCTCTGCTGTATTGTTCATTTTAAATAAGCCCACGTGCCATTTAATATGAAATACCAATTAAAATGTAGTATATTTAATATATATCTATGCAAATTATTTTTAATTACACAAATTTCTGTCCATCTCAGTATAAATAAGAACTTGAAGTGACTTATATTATTAACAATAAAATAAAATATAAATTGATAAGCAGATCCAGGGGAAGGGACATGAGTGGACCGATGAAATGAAACTAGAAGGTATCATTAGTTTACAGAAATGCCTATTATAGGGGCGCCTGGGTGGCACAGTCGTTAAGCGTCTGCCTTTGGCTCAGGGCGTGATCCCAGCGTTCTGGGATCGAGCCCCACATCGGGCTCCTCCACTAGGAGCCTGCTTCTTCCTCTCCCACTCCCCCTGCTTGTGTTCCCTCTCTCGCTGGCCGTCTGTCTCTGTCAAATAAATAAATAAAATCTTAAAAAAAAAAGAAATGCCTATTATAAAATTCCATTAAATTACCAGAAATCGTATGGATATTTGGCTCCAGGCTTCCCAATGGCCAAAGCAAAGAAAGCAGAATTATTTGCAAGATTTACAGATTTACATTTTGATATTTTTTTAAAGGTTGGATCCAGGAAAAGCCCGTATTTTTCTGGTATGAGCATTAAGAGATCTCTTTCTCTTGAGATGATAAAGGGAACATTACAGGATATGAAACACATTGTCCTCAACATCATCCTGACAGTAATTTCAAGGATATATTATCATGTAGTTGCTTTTTCAAGAATGTGAATTGTGGCACCAATGTCAATTTTACATGTAGCCAAAGAAATGCATTACAAATTTCTAAACAATCAAGTGATTGTTTTATCCATGAATATTTGGTCACTCCAGAAAAATGACTGACCTTTATAATCTCCACTCATATAAATATACACTTACATACATATGACATAGTCACAAAATATATTATATGCATATGTATATATCCTGTATCCCCCCCACACACACACTGCCACCATATTATAAATCTCATACAGGTTTCTAGAACTTATTATATCCCCAATGCTTACCACAGTTCTGTGTAAATGAAGGTGGAAGGTGAAATATTGGGTAATGTGGTAGCAGTGTCACAGGAAAACTTGGGGGCAAATGATAATTATATAGTATAATGAAGGTTAGTAGATAATGTAATTACTTCAGAAATATGTAAAAAAAATGATGGGATCAGGTCAGCCAACTATCAACTCAAGAAATACTGAAAACCAGAGGGTCTCTGGGGAAGCAAATAAGGAGAACCTTATCTCCTGCAGCTTCTGAGAAGACCATGCTAGAAATCAGACCCAAGACCGAATTTTAAAGGTAACAGAGGTGCCCTCATATTTAAAGCATAGCCTTGACAGGTGTCGTCTATAAGAGTCAGAACTCTGAGAGGAAAGGAGTGTGACTGTGATACTTGGATGGGCACATACTGATGCATCAGCCTGAGAATACTGAACCCCAGAATCCACTAAACCTTTCCAACTGGTAGGATCAGCTCCCTGCTCTTTACTGGAGGAGAGGAACTCCTCTTGCTTGGATATGCTAGAAAGACCTCATCTGAGGCAGGTAACTTGAATATAATGGATGTCTTTTTCAAAAACTGCTTCTGCCATTCTCATACCTCAAGACTGGGACCCAGGGGCAGGTCATGGCCCAACCTATGCATGGAAACACAGTCCCTGTTGTGTGACCAAGTAGTTTACATCCTAAGTGAATTGTAGGACTAGGGGAACTAATGTGGGAGTGAATGATAAGGGTATTGGATCAGGAAATTGTTGACCTGCAAGCACTCACCCGTGATTTGGAGTTCAAAATATTCACAAGGATACCTGAATTTTGCTCTAATGTACTCTGGGATGGCTCTTTGAAGCTTTGACACAGTAATGGCCTGCAGTAGATGAGGTAGTGATGCAGGAATACCTGGGCATGATAGTGAGGAGGGGAACAGAAGACTGAGGGTTGTAATGTTAGAAAGGTTTTATTTCTTGAGACCACTGAACCCACCACTTGACCATGTTCCCCAGAAGGGCCATAGCACAGTCTCCACACCAAGACAAGAAATGTCCTGGCAATAAGCAATGACATCTTTGAGGGAGGGGTTCAGTAGTATCCTCTGAAGGCTAGGGCTGATAGAAAAAGATCCTGCCATGGAACTGGGCTTTCGAATATCAAAGAAGAAGAAGGGGATATCTGGAACAAGCATTTAACCTTCAATGGCAAGGTGGTCTTTGTCTCAGACTCTGATTTTGGGGAAGCCCAGAATAAGGCAATGATAACGGCAAAGACCAACTCATTCAAATGGATTTTTAATGCTTTCCTTTCCAGTCAACATAATATAAGATTACTTAATAGTTATTGTACTTATTTCTTTGTGCTTACAAGTTTGAATTCACTTAAAATTTTATAACCTAGAAAAGGCTACATATTTTCATTACGGTATTGCAGCACTTTATCAAGTAAGTGTTGTTGGGTGGATTTTTTTTGTTTGTTTGTTTCCTCTCTTTGCCTCTCCATTTTTAGTAATTGAACCCACTTGCCTTTGATTATCCTAAGCACTTAAGTGGCATAAGTCTTTCAGCTTTTAGATGAATACTTTATTTACAGTATTCATAACCATAAAATAAATAGCTTGTTTCTTTTAATGTAGTCATTTTGAAGTCTGTTCTTTTTCTGAGATTCTTTTGCCAATTTAGAAAGTGAAAGTATATAGAGAAATTGATTCAGTCTTAATGACTCTTATTTAATTCTTCAAACTGGGAAGTAGCTGGATAAATGACTCACCATGGAATTGTCTTTATCATTAGAAATGCTCTTCAGCTATTCTCAGTGAAGTACTTTTATAAAACATCTGATATGTGCCTGGCATAATGCTAAACCAGAAAGAGCTCTGAAGACTATTCATGTTTGGCTCTAGATTTTGCATAGACATCTCCTTAGGTTTAACTACTAAGATCTGATTCCTGAAAACTGTTGTTCATTCTGTACGTTTGGTTCAACAAAAGTGCTTGAGTCTTTCACCTGGCCTTAGGTAGGTCTGTAAGAAGACTTCCAAAATAAACCAAAAGTAAGCATAAAGAAGGTAGTGTTCATGAGCTGGGCTACCTCTGAGAAAGTTGAGCAGAGTGAAGTTTATCTCTAGTTCATCTCCCCATTCCCTTCTGTGTATCTTCTAGCATCTGAAGATACACACTTCAACTGTACAATACAGCTTTTTGAGGATTGAGTTTTCCTGTGGGTCTTTCTTAAGTCCTATCCCCTTGTTTATTTTATTTTATTATTTTATTTTATTTTATTTTATTTTTATTTTATTTTATTTCATTTCAATTCAATTTATTTATTTGTATCATGTTCAGTTAGCCAGCATATAGTACATCTTTAGTTTTTGATGTAGTGTTCAATGATTCATTAGTTGTGTATAACACCCAGTACTCATCACCACATGTGCCCTCCTTAATACCATCACCCTGTTACCCCGTCCCCCCACCCCCTCTCTTCTGTAACCCTCAGTTTGTTTCCCAGAGTCCAGAGTCTCTCATGATTTGTCTCCCTCTCTGATTTCTTCCCATTCTGTTTTCCCTCCCTTCCCCTATGGTCCTCAGTTGTATTCCTTGTGTTCCACATATGAGTGAGCCCATATGATAATTGTCTTTCTCTACTTGACTTATTTCACTTAGCACAATCCCCTCCAGTTCCATCCATGTCGATGCAAATGGTGGGTATTCATCCTTTCTGATGGCTGAGTAATATTCCATTGTATATATGGACCACAACTTCTTTATCCATTCTTCTGTTGAAGGGCATCTCGGCTACTTCCACAGTTTGGTTATCGTGGACATTGCTGCTATGAACATTGGGGTGCATGTGCCCCTTCTTTTCACTACGTCTGTATCTTTGGGTTAAATACCTGGTAGTAAAATTGCTGGGTTGCAGGGTAGCTCTATTTTTAAGGTCTTGAGGAACCTCCATACTGTTTTCCAGAGTGGCTGTAGCAGCCTGCATTCCCACCAACAGTGTAAAAGGGTTCTCCTTTCTCCACATCCTTGCCAACACTTGTTGTTTCCTGTCTTGTTAATTTTTGCCATTCTAATTGGTATAAGGTGGTGTCTCATTGTGGTTTTGATTTGTATTTCTCTGATGGCTGGTGATATTGAACATTTTTTGACATTACGGATAAAGGGCTGGTATCCAAGATCTATAAAGAACTTCTCAAACTCAACACCCAAAAAACAAATAATCCAGTCAATAAATAGGCAGAAGACATGAACAGACACTTCTCCAAAGAAGATATACAAATGGCTAACAGACACATGAAAAAATATCCCCTTGTTTAGAACATAATCTTGGCAGGGAGCTCTGTAGCTATCTGACTTGACATGCTTGGACAAAACATAAGTGGTTAAAGTAAATTTAAAAGATGAAAATAATGTTTCATTTGAGGTATCATTTTAGATCTTTGCGTGTATCCTAGAAACTAGGGCCTTTGCCATAATTTATTTCATTTTGTGCGTTAGAAGGAGAAAGCTCTGCGTCCTGTTAAACTTATTTTTAAAAGATAGATATGCAAGAAAACCAGGGAAGGATTTTTTTCTTCTCCTTTTCCCATTAATACATGCCATACTGAATTTAAAAGAGTAGTAAACATGTTTAGAGTAATATTTTATATGCATATATGTATATGGAAATTTATGCCTCCTCTTTCAAATGGGTTGCTTTCATAAATCTTCTCTTTTCCTAGAGCAGTTCAAGGATGACATAGAGACTAAGACATGATGATAATATAGAAAGCATTTAAGCACTGAGTGAATGGTTGGACTATCTGATCTTTAAGACCATTTCCAAACCAAATGGTCTATGATTTTATGAAATCCTGTACACCAGTACACAGGCTGTTATAAAATGCTTCTTGCTTCCCTATTCAAAATTAATTACAATAAGTCCACAAATAATTATCTTAGCATGCTTCACGTTGTCTCATGCCATGATATATATGGGGAAAGTTTAATTGAGTTTAATTAAGGGACCAAGTTTGTTAGTTTTTGAGTATGTTATAGATAAAACTATCAGAAAAACACTCACGACTTGATTTCTCACATATTGATATCTTTAGTACAAACAGTAAGAGGTATGAAGACTTACAGAAAGATCGGACATGGGCGTGCTGGTGGAGAAAAGAGGTCAAGCTAGCCAAGGACCTCTGCATAGTCTCTTGCTTCAGAGATACCAGGGAAGGGTTATGATAGGGAGACCATACATTATAAAATCATGGTTCCTGACTAAAATATAAATATCAGATGTTTTACTCCAATAAAAATGTATTTAATGTTGAAGAAATTAATTTTATTTAAAAAAGATAAATATCAAAATTGGATACAGTGTTAAAATGAGTGATGCTAGCAAGACCTTGTTTATTTCACCAATGTGCTCTTACCAAATACCATTCTCAATATATCTGTGACTTTGATTGTTCGTTCTTCACTTATACAGTTAATAGAAGTCCAATAATTGGCATGTTTGTTATTAAATGTCATCTTAATAACAGGTCTTGGTGTTGCTGGGCTGCAGCACAGCCAAGTGAATCGTCCTCCCTGACATTGAACCTCAAAGTCTTTGGACTTGCCACTCATTTTGCAAGGTCTCAGGGGACAGGCGTTTTGCAAACTCCATGAAATCTTAATAACAGCCTAAAAGAGAGACAGCAGATGAAAATGAACAGCCACTGTCCCTTTAAACATGACTGTATCACACAGCTACTATTCATAGCAACTGAAAGCCAAATAATGGTTCTGAGCAGAACACGACTGGACGATTAAGGTCACCTTTGGCAGTTTTATAAGCAGGTGCATATTCTAATGGCCTCCTGAAATCCTTCTCCTGTGGCATAACTGTTACAAGAGGTGATACCCTCACCGGCTTACACAGCATATTCTTCTTTTTGCCTTTGAATCACATGTCTGAACTTTTATTTGAGGTTTCCTCTTTGGAGTAGGTTCATTTATCAGTGAAATGATTCGGTACAGTAACTGCTCTGAACTTGATGGAAGCTATTGCTGTTTTCCCAAGTCTTGACTGCTTAGTACTGGTTCTTTTTTTAGAAGAAAAACTCTATTTAATATAGGCAGTGTGAAAACTCTAAGAAAATAATTACCCATAATCTCAGGATCTAATTAAACGAGTGTTATTTTCTTCTAATTCCTTTTAGAAACTTTTCTGTGTGTATATACAGGGCAACATGAAGCTTTTCTTACTCTAAGCAATTTTATGGCTTGCTTTTACATTTTTGTGTTATTTTATATACACAAAGTATATAATATGTGTGCAAGATACACAACCAATAGTAATATAATGCCCCTGAACTATTGAGAAATGTCACGTTTGAAGTTCTTCATGGGCCCCCTGTGTGGCCCCTTTCACTCACTAATATTTGCTGCAACACTTAGACAGTAAAGGATATCCATATACAGTGTTGGTCGGAAACAATGAGCAAGAGTCTTCTTGTTCAGTCCATGAGTAAGAGTGAAAAAAAATTGGATCATAGTCATTCATTCAGGGTTAGCACAGGAGATAGATGGTATGCTCTAATGGGAGAATTGAAGAGAGTTTAATGAAGGGGCTACCTGCAAGTGTGCAAGCAGGGTTAAAGGAAACTAACAAGGCACAATACAGTACCCCCAAACTAGCAGCCGTTCAGAGCTGTTACCTCCACTTGGCCTGAACGTACAGGGAGCAGGGAATGGTTACTGGCACACCAGAGTGGTAGCCTTCAGGGGAAATGGCACCATTCTTACATTTTTCACATGAAGAGGGAGCTAGGGAAATACATACCTTCACCTTATACTCCTCACTGATTTCCAGTAGGTTCTTTCTGTTGGTTGCACCCCACTGCAATAGGGTAGGAAAAGTCATTTGATGCAATCTCTAAATCGTTCCCCCCAGGGCATAAAGCAGAGTGGGCAAAGTTGGAGACTAGATACAGAAGTCCTAGGAAAGTAAACACATGGTGGTTAATTAATAAATGCAGGCCATTTGTTTGGCTCAGGTCCAATTTGGAGGTCACTTTTTTCAGTACTGACAGGTAGGTGTTAATTAAAGATATTCGAAGTACTGTCTTTGAGATATTGCCTTGAAAAACATTTCTTCTGGGGAGCCTGGGTGGCGCAGTTGGTTGAGTGTCTGACTCTTGGTTTTGGCTCACGTCATCATCTCGGGGTTGTGGGATCGAGCCCTGCATCATGTACCACACTGCTGCTTGAGATTCCCTCTCCCTCTCCCTCTGCCCCTCCCGATCATGCTCTCACTCTCTCTCTCTCAAATAAATAAATCTTTAAAAAAATTTTTTCTTTGAACTTCTATTTATATAAGCTAAAACCAGGTCTGAATGTAATTGTTCAGTCGTTTTGTTACCCTTAACACATTATGTCTGAGATTATGCATATGCTTTAACATGACTACTCTCAAAAGTCAAGCCAAGGATTTTGTTTGGATTTGCTTGTTTTCAAATCAGATGATAGCATCTTGAATTGCCCCATTAAATAGGTCCCAACCTTGCAGTTTGGATTACATGCTTAAGAAAGTCTATTCATCTGTCATCTAGCGTTAGTGCTAGAGGATGAGCTTTGTAACATATGTGTTTTTCTTTTCAATGTCTATATCTGTTTCTGTACCAAAGGTAGTCTGCTTTTCCCAGATGCCACCGGAAGCCTTCAGTGGCTTTTCAGAATAGTTTTTTTTTTTTTTGACCTACATCTCCAAGTATCTCTCCCTGCTAGAAATTGTGTCTAACAGAGCTCTCTGTAAGAAGGAACTCATAGTACTTTATCTGAAAAGGAAAGACTTAGAAAAACCACTCATTTTAGCTTCTTTCTTAAGATTGGATTGCCCTTCATACCATTCATAAAAATGCTTGTCAAATTTTTCTTAATTCTAGAATGAATGATTAGCATAGCACTGGACACATAGCAGACCTAACTAAATTTGTGTTTCCATTTTTTACGTCCTTTATTAATGTAAACAGACATTTGATAACTCTCCGTGGATGTCTGTACAGGGATTTTGTTTTGGTAGATTCCTTCCACTGAATTGATTAGTCTAGATGGCCTTTTTCATAACTCAGATCTGGCTGTTGTGGTCAGGGATCTGGGATAGTAGATGAATGAAAACTGTATGGGCTGTGTGCCCAGGACCAAAGCAGAGGCCAAATCCCAATTACAGAGACCAGTACAGCCAAGAAAAGAGAAAGGATCAAACCATCATGTAGGCGTGACAGATAATCTACAGTGTCCAAGTTATGGAGATCCTCATCAGATAAGAGAAAGATTCCGGTGAGAGACGTGTCTGAAAGTATGAATAAGAAGTCTAATGTAGAAAAACATTTGAAGGATGTGTGTAGCCTGTGGAGGACTGTTAATTACTGTTCTCTGCCTTTTCCATATTTGGATCTTGTTTGTTTTAAAGGGGGTCAAATAGGGTGCCTGGGTGGCTCAGTCAGTTAAGCATCTATCTCTTGATTTCGGCTCAGGTCATGATATCAGGGTTGTGAGTTTGAGCCGCGCATCTGGGCTGTGTGCTGGGTGTGGAGCCTGCTTAAAATTCTCTCTCTCCCTCTCTCTCTCTGACCCTCCCCCACCAATAAATATAAATAAATAACTAAGTAAATAAACAAATAGGGGGTCAAATCATGCACAGTTGTTATTTTTGATCTTTCAACATAAGGTTTTCAAAAAGCATCCTGTAAAATCTCATCAGGAGATGGTGTGTGCGTGCGGAAGTGTTATGTTGGTGGAAGGGTAGGTTCTTGAGGGAGTGGGAGAGTTGATAGATTCGCATTCTTACAGAAACTCTAGTAACAAGTGATTGTCATGCAAGATTTTTTTGAGCAAAGATTCCAAGGTTTAAAAATATGTTTCAAACTCATTGGCTTATCCTAGTTTGTTCCTGAAGTATAATAGTGGGTGTCAGCCAACGTCAGCCTGCAGGCAAAATCCAGCCTTCCAGATGTTTTTATACGATCTGTGAGCTAAGAATGATTGTTACATTTAAACTGGTTGAAAAAAATCAAAAGAATATTTCATAATCTGTAAAAATTATTTGAAATTAAAATTCCAGTGTGTACAAAGTCTTACTAGCACACAGTTACACACATACTTGTTTATGAATTGTGTATGGCTGCTTTTGCACCTGCAACAGACAAGATGAGCAGGTGGGACAGACACTATATGGACCGAAAAGCCTGAAATATTTACTCTCTGGTCCTTTCGAGGAAGTTTGTCACCCCTGGATTAGAGCTTTCCAGTGGTGTTAAAAAAGAGAGAGAGAGAGAAAAGTACTGAGCAGCTGCCTTACACAATTAGGTTTTCTGGCTTCGTATTTTTGTCTTCTCAAGAATAGGATCTGGGCCTTACCTCATGAAAAAGAAAAGTTTACAAGTATAGGTGAAACGGGAACAAAACATTTTAGTATCTACTATGAGCAAGGCACTAGACTTGACACTGTAAACTATATTATCTTAGTAATTTTTATAGCTACTCTA
The DNA here is from genome assembly GCF_024610735.1 of Ursus americanus. NCBI lineage: Eukaryota > Metazoa > Chordata > Mammalia > Carnivora > Ursidae > Ursus > Ursus americanus. The sequence continues at coordinate 104,543,704 of NC_142164.1, forward strand.
AGAGCTAGGTACTTCCATTGTCATATTACAGCTTAGGAAATGAATTCAGAAAGGTTATGTGACTTGTGTGATATTATTCAGTGGATAAGGGGAGGCAGCATACAAGCTCCACGCTTTTTAATTTTCACTATATAGAGGCTCCTAAGAGCCATGTGTCCTTTATATCCCTATATTCTTGTAGGTTTCTAGGTTCTTGACTCATGTAAGTTTTTGAACACCAAAGCTGTACCTGGTAGCCTAATTACACATGGAATAAACAGGTACTCTAGACTGAGTTTAACGTAAGAGTGTCCAGTGATATAGGATCATGTGTTAATATCATTTCCATTCATTTTCTTAGATTTGTGATTCAGCCTCATCAATAAAGCTGAAAACTATTTGCTTAGCTAAAAGAAGGATATTTTCCCATTCTTTTTTCTTTGGAATCTGTCTTTAATCTTGCTACTCTGGGATTTACCATTTAAATCTTCCTTATTTTTAGTTCTTGGCCTTAGCTTTTAGGGTGATAATTTGTCATAGGCATAATTTTGAATCAGGTGAAATTTCTCTTCAACTTTCCTAACCTTATATCCACTAATTTTATTCCCTTGTCTTCCCTATCACGCAGTGGTGTGCTCGCAAACATTTGAGAATTGGCTCTCAGGAGGGGAAAAAGGAGTCTTGATGAGTAGCGTTTGCAGATTTCCGTGGTGTAAATACCTCCATAATATCCCATTTCAAGCTATTAGTGTCATGGCATCTACAAAGACTTTGAAAATTTAACCGTCGGCTCTTGTGCATTAGTATGAGCCAGCTCCAACATACAACATAGCTTATCCATTATTCAGGTATTTTATGTGGCTCCCACATTCTGCCTGTCCCCTCAATCCACCTTCCCTGTGTCTGCTCTAATTCTGCCCTCCAGGTAGCACTCCATGCTCTGCCTCAGCAATATACTTGGCGTATGTACATTTTTTCTTCCTGACCCTGTCAAGTGACTGACAAACCAAGCTGAGAAGTTGACAGAAGATGAGATGTTAATGAATGACAGATTCAGTGGGACAGCATATGCCTCAAAAGAACAGTTGTCAGAAACAGAAAAAGAGTAATGGTTTAGAAATAGCAATGGTGAATAAGAATAAGGGCTGGGAGATAGGAGGAACATGTGATGAAGAAGTTGAGGATGTAAGACAGTTCACTGTGAAATGAGAGTTCCTAGAGGACACAGTAGGAAGGTTGAAGATGAAGAAGAAATGCAGGAGTCTGGTCAAGGTAGGCCTCTAGAGAGCAATGTAGAAATATGAGTGTGAAAGAACTTGCATGATCCAACATTTGCACAACCTGTGAAGTGACCAAAGATAACAAAGATGTGAACATCACAAGTTGAGCAGATGTTAAGGCTCCCCAAAGAATCAGATGTAGCCATTTTCTAACGTATTGGGAATAGACTAGAAGCGTGGGTAGTACACCAGCCTATTCAAAATAAATATTAGCAGTAAGCTGGATTGATTTTGTTTCTGAAGGAGTCCTAACTGAGGGGAATAAGGCTGACATGGAATTTTGGGGCTTTTTAGGTATTTCACTGAGTAAGAAATAAGATCAGCCTCGTGGAAGAGTTCAACTTTGGTATGGGAAAGTCCATAGTCTGGATTTATCATGTGCTTCCTTGGAATAAGCTGAATGTCTCATCATTGTCCTTTGGAGGATTGGAGGCTGAATTGTTGGCTGTTCTTTGTTCCTGACTTCATCTCTTCCTGACCGTTGAGAGATTCGTTTCAGCATTTACCTGTTCCGTTTTTAGATTCCTCTTCTGATAGCTGCTTCGTTAAGTTACTACTTTTTATTCCATTTTGCTCCTTCAAAAAAAAGTTACCTTTCTGAAAAATTTTTTAAAAGCCTCATTAGTGAGAAATCCAATAGCTTTACCTCTGTCAACTTTCACCAAGATTTTCTGCTGACTTGGGCATTGATGACCATTCCCTCTTGCATATTCTTTTCTCACACTCATAAAAATATGCTCCATCATAACTCCTTTTGGCCATTTCACTGCAATAGTGTAAATTATTCCACTTTCTCCTCTAACTTCCTAATAGGAATATTTTCAGTTCTTGACCCACAAGTTGCCTACAAAGATTAAACTCTTACCTCGGAATTCAAGCTTTTCCCCCTTAATTGACAGTTCTATCTTTTCTCAAAGTATGTGTCTCAATATTTATAGGAGAATAAGAGAGGAAATAGACATGGTAGAAGCTGGCTAGACTTATTTTGTAGATTTGACCCAGAAATCGTATAAGTATTCTGCATAACTATGAAGAATTATTTTAAGAGGCAATCCATAAACATCAAGGCACAGTGAAAGAAATGAATGCAATGGTATTAGTGATAATCTTTTACTTGTATTCTGAAACGGTCATGTGTGTGTGTGGTATAAAGCAAATTAATAATTATATTGATGTCTTTAAGGACCCAGATATCGGTCTTGAGAAAAAGAAGAAGCATATGTAAGTCTGATGAGGTTGAATAAACATGCTTCAGTGTTAAATTTGAATTGGAGTTATCTGTGTGCATGCGTGATCTATTTTAACGAAAAACCATTTCTTAGCTCTGCAAAAGAAAGGGTCTAGAAACAGTGAAAAACCACTAACAAAGAGCCCTTGAAGTACCCAGATTGTGATCTCAAAAAACCACTTCCCATTAAAGGAACCAGGGCTTCTTGGAGAAGTGCCTGATACCTTGTTGGGGACCCAGAATGTAAATGCTGAGCAAGGAACATCTATTCCAAGTAGAAAGCAAGGAAACTATCAGTACTGTTCAGGTCATATCAAATAGAGCCAACTTGAAGAGTCTCCCACTGACTCCCCAAAATGGAAAAATTGACAAGGGACTAAAATACATCAAATATATGTAATGTATGAGTTCATAATTATAAGAAGAAAAACTTATTGGTCACTTAGAAAGAGTGGGCTAAAAATTTAACACATTACTTTAAAAGCTCTTAAATAAAGGGGAAAAATCAAGCATTTATCACGCCTTTCTTATATGAACTCTATTTCAAGGTGATCAAAGAGATGATGAAAGTTGCTCTTTGTAATATGACACCGTATGTTAACTCTACTGGAATTATAGGGGAAGGGAATGGAAAGTCTGAGTTTACCATAAGAGTGTCTGAATGGAAAGTCATCAGAGAGGGAGACAAACCATGAGAGTCTCTGAACTATAGGAAACAAACTGAGGGTTACAGAAGGGAGGGGTGGGGGGATGGGGTAACTGTGTGATGGGCATTAAGGAGGGCACATGATGTGATCAATACTGGGTGTTATATGCAACTGATGGATGAACACTACATCTGAAACTAAAGATGTACTATATGTTGGCTAGTTGAATTTAAATTAAAAAATAAATATAATTAAAAACTTAAAGAAGAATGGTAGCTAATAAATGAAAGAGTAGTAAAATTAAAATATCAGTTTGCAAGACCTAATAAATTCTTAGATTTAAAACAGATACAATCAGATATCATGTGCTTCCTCATGGAAATTCACTACAGTGCTTAGGAAGTATTCTTGACCAAAAAAAAATAAAAATAAAAAAATAAAAAAACCCAAATCTGAGTCTTATGAAGCCTCTTATTCTGACTACTAATTTACGGTAAATTCAATGAAGGTAGGAACATGTTAGATGATACTCTGTTGGGATGCAGTCAGCAAAACTGTGAAAAACCACATGGAACAAATGATTGGATTTCTTTTTCTTTATTTCTAAGAAGCAAAGTACAAGGGGGAAAAGAGATGGAGAGAGAACCTATAGATTAAAAAAGATATGTCAGTTGCCGTCTGTGGACTCATCTGTATCCTGATTGGAGTAAACAAACTTTAAAAAAGTTGAGGCAAATGGGGAAATTTAGGGACACCTGGGTGGCTCAGTCAGTTAAGCATCTGCCTTTGGCTCTGGTCATGAGCCCAGGGTCCTGGGATGGAGCCCCACATTGGGCTTGCTGCTCAGTGGGGAGCCTGCTTCTCCCTTCCCTCTGCTATTCCCTCTGCTGTACTTGTGCACATGCACACGTGTATGCATGTGCCGCACTCCCTCTCTGTCAATAAAATCTTTTTTAAAAATGGGGAAATTTAATCATTGACCGGATATTTAATATTAATAAGGAATTACTGTAGGGTTTTCTTTTGGTGGGATAATAGCACTAAAGCTATTTTTTTAAAAAAAAGAGTACTTATTTTCTAGAAGTATCTACTGAAATGTGGATTAAATAATACGATATCTTAGATTTGCTTCAGTATATCTAGGAAAGAGGAAGTAGTTTGGGTTTCAGATGCAATAGGATTAGTAATAAAGTGATCATTGTTGCATCCGATAATGGGCACATGGGGGTTTATCATTCACTTCTTTCAATTTTGTAAATGTTAGAACTTTTTCATAATATAAAATTTAAAAAGAACTAAAGTTGTAGAATAAAATTTAATTATTAATTACTTAATAAAGTAAGTAATCTAAATGATACTCAGAAAATAGTGTAAGAGCAGATTCAATTAAAAGTAGGTGGTTAAAAGTTTTAAAAACTGAAACACCTCAGTATAAACATTACATAAGAGACTCAAAACTGGGATGCCTGGCTCAGTCGATTAAGTGGCTGCCTTTGACTCAGGTCATGATCCCAGTGGTCCTGGGATTGAGTCCTGCATGGGCCTCCATGCTCAGCGGGGAGCCTGCTTCTCCCTCTGCCTGCCGCTCCCCCTGCTTGTGCTCTCTCTGTCTCTGACAAATAAATTAAAAAATATTTTTAAGAGAAGACACACAACCCACGTGAAGATAGACCGTGAAGTATTCCTGAAAGACAGTAGATCTGAGCATATAGACAGGAATCTAAAGAAATCCAAATAAAAGAACATTTTTTTTTCTAGAGTTTGATAAGTTAGCTATAAAGTTTACTTAGGAAAACATATCTGAGGGGCAGCACCTGGGTGGCTCAGTTAAACGGCTCCCTTTGGCTCAGGTCATGATCCCAGGGTCCTGGGATGGAGCCCCAGCTCAGGGCTCCCTGCTCAGCAGGGAGCCTGCTTCTCCCTCTGCCTCTGCCTGCCGTTCCCCCTGCTTGTGCGTGCTCTCTCACTCTCTCTCTGTCAAATGAATAAATAAAATCTTTTTTAAAAAAGGAAAAAATATCTGGGAAAGCCCTAAAACTAAAGAGCTATGTAGTAATGTGTATTACTGTGTGTTCATGGGACAAGCAAAAAAATAAATAAAAATATAAAATTGGCTCATTTTCTCACACCATTTCAAATGGATCAGAAGTCTAATGTATGAAATAAAACTATTCAAGTAGTATAAGAAGCCATAGGTGAATCCCTTCTTAACTCTGTTGTTTTATCCCTTTTTAAAATTTCTTGGAGTGGAGAGAATTTCCCATGGTAAATGCTTTGGTGTGCCACCCAGATCCTCTTCAGGAATAAAGAGCTTATTCCCTTAACATTAAGAGTCTTCTGATGTACTATACCTATGAGTCCCAAGGATTCTCTTACAGACTGAAACTTTGCATTTCCCCTGTAATTCATATGTGAAAGCCCTAACTCCAGTATGATGGTATTAGGAGGCAGGCCTCTGAAAAGTAATTAAGTTTAGGTAAGTCATTAGATGGGGGTAGAGCCCCCATATTGGTATTAGTGTCTTTATAGGAAGAGGAAGATGGGCCAGAGCTTTCTCTCTGCATGCACACACAGATACCGCGTGAGCACAGAGAGATGGGGCCACCTGTAAGGCACAGAGTGGCCTCTCACATAGAACCAAATGTGTTGTCACCTTGATCTTGGATTTCCCATTTTCCAGAACTGTGGGAAATGTGTCTGCTATTTAAGCCACCCCAGTCTGTGGTACTTTGTTACAGCAGCCTGAGCTAAGACAAGAGTCCTCAATAAAATCTCTCCGATTCCATCTCAGAGTTGGCTTCCTAGGGAACCTGATCTGTGATATTTTCAATGATGAAAATTACAGAAGCAATTAAAAGGAAGACTGTTAAGTTTGTCTTTATATATATATGGCTGTTGAACAGCAGAAATAAAATACCACAAGCAAAGTACAAACCAGAGAAATTATGTGCAAATAATATCACAGATTATACCTTTAAGATTGAAAGACTTTCTGAAAATTGGGTGGCAAAACACTATCTTATTGTTTTTAAGGAGCAAAAGATAAGAGGGAAAAAAATAGAAATGACCCTTCCCTTGGGGGTCACTTGTTACCAATTGGGGGTCAAAAAGTTACCAACTGCAATCAAAAGAACAGAGGCGTAACTAAAACTACACCCCAGCTCTGTTTCTCACTCCTTGCTTGACACATTGTTGCTGATAACAATACTATCCCAATGGAAGAGAAGTTGACTCTATCAGACAACTTTCATTTATTCTTTTAGCTTTTGACCCACAGTTTCCACCCAGAAAGGAATCTCTCCAAAAGATACATGGGTAAAAAAATACGGACTAATGTATCCCAGAACTGACTGCAGCACTGACTCAGCTAGCGCAAGATTGGATTTGGTTCTATAGATTTTAAAAGAAACAGTAGAAGAATAAGCAAAAACTTCTTCTTCTTCTTTAATGGCTGTGTCTGTGGCATGGAAGGAAGATGGCAGAGGAGGCATAATTAGAGGTTAGATCTCTCTGAAAGTAACTTGCTCTAAAATTTTGACCTTGCAACTGTATAAATTGTTGTCATAAAATAGGAAGAAAGGATGCAAACTCTAAAGAAAAACCTAAAACAAATGAGTTTAAGTGTCTATCTGGTTGGTGGTATAAGAATGATAAGAACAGTTAATTCAAGTGACTGTAAAATAAAGCTTTTCGACCTCTGTTTCTAGATCGAAAAAAATAATTACGAATCTTAAACTGCAGTCAGAAGTCTTATTGATAATAATTTCTGAATTGTTATTTTGAAACTGTGATATACAGGTATAAAAACACTAGTGGAATAAAGCAAATGTTTATGTTAATATCATTTAGAAAATAAGATTTAATTTTTTTATTTTTATTTTTTTAATGATTTTATTTATTTGAGAGAGAGAGAGAGTGAGTGAGTGAGCATGAGCAGGGGCTGAGCAGGGAGCCGGATGCGGGGCTCCTGGGATCATGACCTGAGCCAAAGGCAGATGCTTAACCAACTGAGCCACCCATGTGCCCTTAGGAAACAAGATTTTAAACATGAGAAAAAAGATTCAGAAAATTAAAGAAGTTACAAACAAAAAGGCTGGCAATCTTAAGTTTAAATTTAAAACACTGGTATGAATAAATAAAAGACCAAGGGGATGTATCAAAAGAACACATCCATCTTTAGATGGGACAATTTGAGTGTCAAAATAACAAATCACTAGTACTTTGTAACATATCATCAAATAAAAATTCCATGACTTTATAGTGATACTAAAAATAAATAAACTTTATCGGTCACCTTTGGAAGTTGCTACGTCCACTCACTATTCCTAAAATTGCTTAGCAATAAGAATCAATAATTTAGACTGATTTTATGTTAATATATTTCAAGACAACAGAATTGATGCTAGTTCTTGTTTATTCAAGAATTGTAGCTAATAAATGTTTTTTTTTAAAGTAAAAAATTAAGGTCACTACTTGGCAGCACTTTTTTGGAATAATGGGTGCAGATCCAAATTGACGGATGCCAAAACTGTTAGATAAACGATAGGAAACTATATGATAAATGATCAAGCTTATGAAACCTCAACCCGCTTACCAATATTAACATCACTGAACTGAACTGGCCTTCCAGGTGATTCAGTAAGAAACACAGCACTGCCCATGAATAGTCTTACAAAAAGAAAAGTCCTCAATCTAACTGAATCTAATGATCCTGCAGAACCACTTGCCAGTTGGGAGGAAATACGGGGGTGGGTAAATATGTTAAATGACAACAGACGGATACAATCCACAAAACATTGAAGGGGAGAAATTCTACAAGACAAATATCACTGTTTCTTAAAACAATTAAATGACATGTAGAAAATAAGAGTGAAGGGAACCCTTACAGATGAAAAGAAACCTAAAAAGAATATGGACCATGTAATGTGTGGACCTCATTTGAATCTCCATTTGCACAAATCTACTGGAAAATGTTTCTGAGATACTTGTAAAAGTTTGAGCATAAACTGGGTTTTAGATATCATGAGACTGTTGTTCATTTGATTGGATGTAGTAATTATATTACACATGGTGAAAGATTCATAGGTAAGTATTACAGAAAAGATATGATAATACCAAAGTTTTACACTAAAATATGCAAGAAGAGGAGAGGTAGAGGAAGTAGGGGGAAAAGAAGTAGTGTCAGCAGCAGCATGTTGGAACCGATTAAACAAAATTAACAAAATGTTCATATGTTCCTATCTGTGAAGCTGGGTGGAGGGTGCATGGGGGTTAATTACACTCTACTGTCTACTGTTGTCTAATTTTGGAAATCTCTCCAATAAAAAAAGTTTTAAAAGTGAGTTAAATGAACACTTGACTTCCCTGAAATATCTAGAAACTCATGAAGACCAGGCAGGGGTCTCTAAAATCCTCACCTTTCACAGATTTTCTCAAAGAACATCTCCTTCCAGGGTGCTACTTCCCACTGGGCTCTCTTCTGGAAGGTCCCCCAGTGCCAGGGGAGTTATGTTCAGCTAGAGCACCATGCTGAGGAATCATACCACTAGCCAGCTTATAAGTGGCTGTCCTTATATTTATTTAAAATTATCTTCACGGTGCCTGGATGGCTCAGTCAGTTGAGTGACTCACTGTTGATTTTGGCTCAGGTCATGATGTCAGGATTGTGAGACTGATCCCTGTGTCTGCCTCCATGCTTAGCATGGAGTCGGCTTGAGATTCTCTCTCTCTCTCTCTTTCTCTGCCCTTCCCCCTGCTCACATGCTCACTCTCTCTCTCCCTCTCTCTAAAATAAAATTAATCTTCCATTGTACTTTGCTATTTTAATATATTAAATTGCAAGGGATTGTTACCTTTTCTAGTAATATCCCTCTAAAATAAAATTAATCTTCCATTGTACTTTGCTATTTTAATATATTAAATTGCAAGGGATTGTTACCTTTTCTAGTAATATCCCTCATCTTAAAACCTTACCTTAAAACAAAAATGTTAATTTCTTATTTCTGTACCTTTAAAAATATTTATGCCCTTTGTACATGTGTTTATAACTGTATTTTCTAGCATTTTATCTTAAATTTCAGATTTTTAAATAGCATTTGAAAGTCACTATTTTATGTTTGAAGTTGTATAGTTCTTACTTTGACCTTTCATTTTTCCCTTTCTGTTTTAATTTTGTCTTATATTCTTTTTACTTCAATATCTTCTTAATCTTCCCTTTCCCAGTTATTATCTTAGATGTTTGCCTTTTATTTTTTGCCTGGCTTTCATTTTACTTTATGATTTTTTAAATAATCCTCAACAAAAGCGGGGCCCCAAGGAGAGGGGAATTGAGGAGAGCCCATGCAGCAAATGGAAATCCCAGTGGTTTCTCCCCACAGGAACCCTGAGAGTAGTTCTCAGCACCCAGTCATAATAATAATAGATCCCTCATTATTTTCAAGGACATCTCTCCCAAATCACATTTTTGTGCTACTCAGTAGAGAAGCTGTTAAGTCTTACAAGACAAAAATTAATTCTCTGTGAAGACAGAAAACTTTTGGCTCTGAAATCCTTCTGAAGCTACTTGGCAACCAGTTCTTATACGAGGACCTAGATGTTTCAAAAGCTACAGGTTCCAACATAAATCCATCAGGTACAGAACAAATGATGCTATCAACTAGAGAAGGAGGAAGCAAGCAGTTCTCCCTGTGCAAGGTGTCACCGTTTGGCTCCCCTGGCATGACCCCTGTGGGGAATCAGGGAATGTCGAACATCCTGAAAGAAACATCAAGCTCAGTTCAAGGATCAATATAATTTTCATGTTTCCATTTTATCATGTTGAATTCAAATAGGTGGAATCATTTATTATCCATGTTACCATTGGTCATAGCCGATTCCTTACTACAAATCTGTAATTGGAAGGAGACCTATTTAATTATAAATGTTTTTAGCTGTCCTGTGAAATCATACTTTTCACACATTTGCCTTTCTACTTTGGCGTATCTTGGTTCCTTGCCATAAACCTTGTGTGTGTTAATTTTATATGATTAGTGACTTATTTTCCTATGAATGACCTAAAGACATTATATATGAGGAACTAGAAAATTTAAGAGATTGATGAGTTTGGCTCTTAAAATCATATATAATGAAAATACATGTTGTAGGCAGAATAAGACATAATGTTAAAGCAACCAAATTTTGTTCTAAACTTTCCACAGGTATTCAGAAAATCAGATACTCTGACAAAAAAATCTCATGTCATGGTATTTTGTTTGTGATTATAATTGAATTATGCTTTATAAGTACTTTTTTATTAGTAAAATGGTTTATAGGTATTTCAAGAACAATGATAGGAAAAACTAACTTGAAAATCTGGGGTGCTTCCCTGATATTACTGCAAAGACAAATTCAAGGCTGTTATTTGGAGTGGAAGGAAGTGTAATGAAATTTTGTCTGAAGTATACATTGAAATATTCAAAACATCTCATTTAGTCGTGTGTTTTAGAGCCTGATTCTTGTACACAAGGATCTCAGAACCACTGGTTTTCGTTCCTGATCTGCATTTTGATAATACCTATGAAATAAAACTTCCACTTCTAGGAATTTATCATGATAAAAAATGGGACAAGTGTGTAAATATCTGTATATGATTATAAGATATGCAATTGTAGCCCTGCTTACCTATTACCAAAGCACCATTTATAATGAAAAAAAGGAAATAACTTAAATGTCCAGTAAGAAGGGATTGTTACATAATTTAACCTGCACAATGATATGTAATGAAGTAATGAAAATAAAGGTATCGATGTATGTTTAGTGATAAGAAAAGAAGTTGCTAATTGATGAGTGAAAAGGTTTTGTTATGCAAGATGAGTAAGTTCTAGAGATCTGTGGCACAATAGAGTGCCTGTAGTTAATACAGTGTTGTACACTTAAAAATCTGTTAAAGGGTAGATCTCATGTTGTGTCTTTACCACAACAAACATTTTTAAAAAAATTACAGTGATTATGTTAATAAGCAAGTTACAAATATCTTTAGAATAATACTCTGCTTTTGTCCGTTCGTATGTGTGGGTGTGTGTTATATATACGTATATGTAAATTTTTGAAGACTCTACAGCAAAATGTTAAAAGTTGCTGTAAACTCCACAAGGACAGGAAATTTGTTTGCTGCCCAATCTACAGTGCCTAAAACACTGCCTGGCAGGTGAAAGCATTCAGTAGATATTTGTGGACTTAATGAGTAAAAAAAAATGACTAAATGTGGAATTAGACATTATTTTTTTGCTTCTCCTTATTTTCTAATTATGGCATGTTGATTAAGTACTTCCTAAATAAAAATGTGCTATTTACTTTTTTATGGTATGTTTAATTTTGAGAAAAAAGTCTTAGAGTCATTAGTAATTGCTTTTAGGAGTCTTACAAGTGGAAAATGCATATATAAAAAATTATAAGCAGTATCACAACTTTTAAGAAATATATCATGAACTTTTTGGAAATGTTTACTTTCTGAAAGATACATTCATGTTTATGCTTTTGATATTGTTGATATTTAAATTTTTGGAATGAATGTATCTGTTGGCAAGTCACTGTGACTTTTTATTTAAAAACATGTTTGTGGCAACAGTATATGTACTCCTGCTATTGTTAAGTAATTTAAATCAATACTCCTTACTTAACAACTCAACTTTCCCAAGGGCCTTGGTTTTATGTGGCATCTCAGAGATAGAGCATGCACCATTACTCTTTAAACATCTACTTTAATTGTGCTTTTAATTTTGCAGACTTTACATAGAGACCCAGATCTGTTGACAGAGCAAATGAACTACAGATTCTGTCCTTTCTACTTTGTCACTCTAAATGCTTGGTAAATGAGGTAGGTTCAGGTTTGCAGTAGGGTAATGTCACTGCCAAAGTTTTTTAATGTTGAACCGTAACATGGATGGAATGCATTTATTTTCAGTGCGCAATGATGAGATTTGTCTCCTTTATTTTTGAAGTAATGTCCTTGTTAACAGTGCTCTGTTCTAAAGGAGATGTGACACATTGTAAACCCGTCTGCCTATAAATGTCATTTAGACTTCTTCAGTGAAGGGAGAAATGCCAGATTTTGGGTCCTCAGGTTTGCTTGTAATTTTCCAAGAGCCAACAATATCATTGAATTTGGATTATTAAATCTAAAGTGGAATTTTAAATATTAGCAAAGTATGTTTTAAATCCTCTCCAAACCCACATATTTTAATAACTGAAGTGCCAAAAGCTCTTTATTATCTGGGGACATGGTTAAAGAATGCAATTCTGCAGGATAGCTTCAGGATGTATGAGAGGGAGTTTTAAGACCTCAGCCGTTGAATTTAATGCTCAGACACAGACTGGGGAAGCAGACTCTCAGTAAACTCTGAGTTTAGAACCTAGCAGGAAAGTAAATATGTAAATTTCTAAGTTCACTCCTGGAAAGAAATTTCAAAAAATGGTTCAGGGTACTGCCATGAAAGAAAAATTAATGGAGGAAAATTATGTCTGATCACTGAAGCATGGATATTGAATGAAACCATGCATAGATTAGGTACTCAAGAAAGAGACTCATGAATGTGTAAAAATTCAGAGGAAATTCATAAAGGTTTAGGGATGGATAGAATTTTCCTCAGGGCAATATCATCTTTTTTAAGTTAGGTTTATTGAGGTATAATTTATATACAGTAAAACTCATCCTTTTCAGATATACAGTTCAGTGAGTTTGGACAGGCATATCTGGTCGTGTAACTACCACCAAATCCAGGTATGGAATATTTCCATCACTCCAAGAAGTTCTCTTCTTTTGTCCTCAGTTCCCTCCTTCTACCCACAGCCCAAGGCAACCACTGATCTGATTTCTGTCCTTATAGCTTTACCTTTACCAAAATGTCATATATATGAAATCATAGTTACGTAGCCTTTTGTATGTTTGCTTAGAATGTTTGTGAGATATACTCATATTGTTGTGCTTATCAGTAGTTGATTGCTTTTTGTTGCTGAGTATTATTCCGTTGTATGAATGTGTCCATTCATTGATGGATAGACAATTGAGTTGTTTCCTGTATTTTGCATTTATGAATTAAACTGCTATAAACATTTGTATACAAACATTTGTGTAGACACACGTTTTTCTTTTTGTGATTAAATGCTTAGGAGTGGGATCACTGGGTTGTATAGTGAGTGTATGTTTAACTTTATAAGTACCTGCCAAACTCTTTTCTCAAGTAGTTGTCCCGTTTTGCCTTCCTCTCAGCAAAGTGTGAGGATTCTTGTTGCTCTGCATCTACACAACTTAGTTCTTTGGCATCCTGTGAGCACTTGCCATTGTCAGGTTTTGTTGTTTTGTTTGAATTTTAGCTTTCAAATAGGGCTATAATGGTGTCGCATTCTGGTTGTGTCTTGCATTTCACTAATGACTAATAATCTCGGGCATCTTTGTATGTAGAGACAAAGATGAAGCAGGGGAGAAACAGGTAGGCCCTACATCATAGAGTAAAGGCTCGGATGCAGGGATGAACCTGTGAAAACAAATTTCATCAACAAGAAAAAAGACGTGTATGTATAATGAGATATGGAGGTTACCATCCTTAATCTTATGAGCTGTGCCACAGTCCATTGTTTTGGGGAAGTGGTACTGTGGTGGAGAGGTGTAAGGAGTGGGAAACTTTTGTCATCATCATTGCATGTAGGAGCAAGTTGTGTATGTGGCAGAGGTGATGATAGTTAGAATAAGGACAACAAAATGGCTGGACAGGTTAAGCAGGCTTTGAAAATATAGCTGAGTGTTCTAAATTTTAAGATAGAAACAATACTATATTCTTGATAAAAAAAGAAAATGGCTCAAATATACTATGATAAAATGAAAATGAGTTTTTATTTAAGTTTTTATTAAAATTAAAAAAAAATTCTATAAACAGTTACAATACTTCTAACTTGTGAAGTGTTGCTGTAGGTAGATACCAAGATGGAACCTAAGTCTTCTAATACTCATGTGAATGTGACTGCTGAGGTGGAGGAAGTGATTGGGAATTCAGTGTAGTTACACCACCATATATAGTCATAAATAATTTTTCCACCACATTTTTGTATTTGAATGACAGTAGGATCATTGCTTGTTTAAATGACTTGATGTCATTTGACCATAACTTGATCTCCATGTATCATTTACATTTTTCACTTTTCCTCTTTGCTTTTCTCAGTAGCTGAGACAATTCCATGGAACTATTTTATTTATAGGTTGTTAAGTCTCTATCTACTAATAAAACAATTAAAATCTCAGAAAAAAACATGAAAATGAGCTAGACAAAGAAATTAGACACACATACACATACACACACCTCCTATTCACACGGATATGTATGTATCATGGGATGTTTTGATGCCAAACCATTTAAAGTGCTTGGAACACAGTAGTCCTAGTAGTTGCTGCATCCTGTTCCCCCCCATCTTCTATCCCTGTGCTCTCCTCCTGATTCACTCAGAATTGCTATCTTCCCTAGTAATGAATCCTAATTTTAAACTTTATCCGGTGCTTTGATTAATGAGATATAAAGCTTCTCTCCTCAGCTCATCAACTCTGTCTCTAACCAACAATAAGAATTTCTATATATTTTTTTAATAAAGACAATGGATTGTCCTTGGCTAGTAGTTCTGTAAGGACCCTTTATTCTAGTGGGTTTTAGGAGCTAGTATAAATTCAGTGTCAAAAGTGCAAAGGATTTTAAGCTCCATATAATGTTACTGTTAAAGTTTTAATTTGCATCAATTTAATTCTCTTGTCAGTTGTCACACCCTATTAAAGTTGTGCCTCTTCACATGCTGGAGGAGCAAATTAAGTCTGAGGTACAAGATGATATGGCTTCTTGAGAAAGGCTATCCTTGGGTCCAAATTCCACCAGTTTTGAGCTCATTAATCATTAATTTTTGTATCTCTTAGAAATCCAGAATAGCATTCTGTGGCCATGAGAGATTTTAGAAAATGTCAGAATTTTACAGTTCTCTGGAGAAAGCATGAAAGACACTATCTTTAATGATGATTTTTTTTTCTTTTTGTTGTTTTTCTTATCATGTGTTTCTAGTATATTAATTTGCATTAGCCTTTCCCCCCTTACAGAATAATCCTTTAAAACCTACATCAGGTCATGGCACTCCTCAAATCCAATGGCTCCTACTTCTCTCAGAGTAAGAGTGCATACAATGACCTACAAGGCCCTACCACATGGTCTAGCTTCTCATTACTTATCTGACTCAGTCGGCTATTTCACCTTCTCTCATTCTAATGTAGTTACACACTGGTCAGTATCCCTTGAAAATGGCAGGCATGCCCGTGCCTCTGAGCCTTTGCACTTGTTCCATTCAGTTACCTAGAATGTTTTACTCCAAGCCTTTTCATGATTTACCCACACTGCCTCACTCCCTTCCATTCTTTACTGAAATATCATCTTTTTACTGATGATTTTCCTGAACACATATTGAGAATTGTACCTCATTCTTTTTGACACTTGCTGTCCCTTTTGGTTTATTTTTTTAAACTCAAGCCAAATATTTTTACTTATGTATCTTAATATTTTCTACCTCTCTCTAACTAGATTGCAGATTCCACGAAGGCAGAGATTTTGTCTGTTTTGTTCACTTTTGAATCCATGTGTTTAGAACAGTGCCTGATATAAAATGAGATCCCCATAGATAATTGCTGAATGAACGAATGAATGAATTTGAATCTGCTGTATCTGTGAGTTTTGGTGTCTGCAGCTCTTTCTTTGCTCTCTCCTTTCTCCCTCCTGTATCCCTTCCTGCCTTCTCAAGTGGGGCTGTAGAACAACAAGTCCTGTCTTTTGCAAAGGTTCTTAGTTTCCCAGCAACTCCCAGAGATAACCCAAATGGAAGGACAGCTGTGTTGATTTTGCTAGAGGGCATGCAGGAATATCTATCCTGGCCTTGTAGGTATCTGGTTTTAGAAGGATGGGTGCTGTGGGTTTTCCTAAACTAAGGTATTGTCATTTTGAGGGGTGTATGTAAGAGGCCAAGCCACTACTTGTCAACAAGGGGCAAGGTCTCATGACCTATCTATAGTCTTTACCATTCTTTTTTTTTTTAAGATTTTATTTATTCATTCGACAGAGATAGAGACAGCCAGCGAGAGAGGGAACACAAGCAGGGGGAGTGGGAGAGGAAGAAGCAGGCTCATAGTGGAAGAGCCTGATGTGAGGCTCGATCCCATAACGCCGGGATCACGCCCTGAGTCGAAGGCAGACGCCTAACCGCTGTGCCACCCAGGCGCCCCAGTCTTTACCATTCTATCCCCATTGCCTTCACAAAGCCTGAAACTTACCAGGTACTCAAAAAAATATTTGGTAAAAGAAAGCAAGCTAAGACCACTCATTCTTTCTGTTCCCCCAGACCTACCTACCCATCGCTTAGCAAAACATCTTCCTCACCTGAAACAAGCTGGTGTGGAGTGGCTGGTGGCCGTGTTCCAAGTCCTTGATAATTACTTCGCCTGTGCAAGTGGTCAAGGAGTACACCTTCCTGCAAACATGTGAAATGGCAGTTCTCTGTGGAGTCCCTACCAGGGTGCCAAAGGTAGGGAAGCAAAACAAGCTATCTTTGAAGTTTTAAGAATTCTTTCAATGCTGTGTATGCTAACGTCAGATAGGATGTAGAATGTAATGAGGTCTATCACTGTGGGAACTAACTAGATATCCCATACCTTGTAACTTGTATTTCATAAATCAGAAACTTTTAATGGGGCTTTTATTTGGGGGGAGGTTTTCCCTTCTCTTCTACCACAGGTTGTTGCCCAAGCATCTCTGGCCGCTGCTAATTACCTGCTTGCCTCAGGCAAGATAGGTTCTGACTGTGAGTGAGTCCAAGAGCAGCCCTGGGCAAAATAATTCACAACTGCGTTTACCAAAAATGATTCCATCAGTGCATCTTTGCAACAGTGTTTCACCATCATTACAGTTGCCTTGGTGCTTTTAAGATTTTTCATTGCTTGGAGCTGTTTGATCCCATCCATCCCTCTGGATTGTGAGCTTTTGACCTGTTAGACTTTCTGAGCCCCATGAGTCTGCATCTATGCTTAGCTAGCCCAAGGAATCAATACTCTAAGATTTTTCAAGATTATGGAATTAAAAATATATTCATCTGAATTCGGGGAACAGCTAATCTGCCCCTCAACTTTTAGAAACTTACTGAATGACTGAAGAAATGGTTTATTCCAGTTTGTTTCAAAAAGAATTTTTGGCACCTGACAAAATAAATACAGTACAACAACATAATATTATGAAAATAAATGATGGAGGTTTGAGGTGGTAAACTAGGAAACGTGTATTTGCCTCACATCCTTCTAGGTGTCTTTCTAGAATGAGAGAATAAACTTATCCAAAAGGAATAAAGAAGAAAATGGTAGAGGAGGTCACATTTTTTTAAATCTTTCATTTATTAAATTTGTTAAGTCTCTTCAAGAATGTAACCCAATGGGGAAGACCTAAAAGACTACTTATAAATATAAATAATCAGAATAACATTAATATTCCTGAGAAGCACTACATGTGTACTAGATGGTGATGGAACAGTTTCTTTCAAAATTATAGCCTATGTTCCTTTACTGAGAAAAAAAAATCAAACGCGAGGAAAGAATAAGAACATGCAAAGATTCATAAATTTTATTGTTCACATACCTTTTCTAAGAAGTTACTTGAGGATGTATTTTGCCAAAAGTTGTTTTTTAAGACTAAACCAAGAAGGAGGCATATATGGGAACTAGGAAGCTGGAGCCACTCGAGAATGCTGAAGCGACATCTCAACATGACAGCAGTTGGGCAGGCTTAGGGAACAACGACTCCAGTTTGGGTGTAGTAGATAGAGACTCTAGAATTTAGTAGATAGAGGAAAGTTTCCAGGTAGTGGGATGGGGGATGGGAGATGTTAATAGAATAGAATATATGAGCACTTGGGGAAAAAAAAGAAGGGAGATGATAAAGCTAAATCATGCAAGAAATAAAGGCCACTTGAAACTCCAGGAAAAAAAACTATATAGAAAGTCATGATCTAACTATGAAACAAACTGAATAATACTATGATGTTCAGCAGTTACAGTAGTGTAAGAAGACAATACTTGTTTGGCGATGTTGGAACCATTTCCCTTTGCATGGCTCAAGGATCGCGGCATTGAGGTCAAGGTGAAGGAAATGTAATCTCAATATACAGTTTGGCCTGCACTGAAAGTGTTTCCATTGTCCTAAGATTGAAAATGCTATTTATTGATTTTTGAGGTTTTATAATCATCCTATTAAAAATACTTTGAATTTCTACATTAGTTGTAAACAATTTAAATTTGAACAACTTGGTAATATAAAAGTAAGTATGTGAATCATGGCGATGAGTGGAGAGTGTTGGGAGATGTGGAGGAAAGTGTCAGTGTGCTAATTAATATCCTCAAAGTAAGGTGGTCAGAGGTGAAGAGATACTGATGGAAGTTAGTAGAACAAGGGGCTGAATATGTTGTTTAATGTTACAAATGTAATGAATAAAAGAATTAAGTTCAGTAATATGCATATCAAAAATTTGAGGGAAGAAAGAGAAAGGGGAAATTAGTAAACAAATCCACATCTTTCATAGACAAAAAATAGAAGTATATATATATTATTTTGAGGTATGGAGGTTACCATCCTTAATTCTATGAGCAGAAACACAATCAGTTCTGTTGGGGAAATGGTACTGTGGTGGAGAGGTGTAAGGAGTGCGAAACTCTTGTCATCATAGCTTTTCTGTTTCTTTAATTTTGTACCATGTGTATCTGTTATCTTGATGTAAAAAATAAATTCGGTGCTTCTAGCATTATGGCAGACTAAGGGCTCCGAGGGACTGCAGAGCATTTAAATATGGGATAGAACACACATTAATGAGCTTAAAGGAGGCAGGAGAGTAATCCAAGAAGTCCTCTAACCCAAAAAGAGGCTTGAGATATGAGCTGGGAGTATGAAGTGGAGGAGGGCTGTGAAAGGGAGCATTGCTCAGAATGGATGACTCTCGTGGCACTTAAAGGTGGGACTTTGAACGAAGCTGAAACTTTAAAGAGGGGGAAGGTGGATCCGGTTTGGCGATGCCTGTTGGCTATTAGCAGCAACAGAAGCAACTCCTCTGTGGGAGAAAGTGTCTTAATTTCAGGCAACACTCACACATGAGATCAAGCCATGACCTCACAATCAAACAGCACCAAAGAGAAGAAAAACAGCAATGAGTCAAGGTCAGCAGAATCAACCACCACACATTCCCAAAACCACACATTCCCAAAACTACTGATACACAGATTGCAAACACATAATCTAGAACCATTATGTTTAAAATGATTTTTTAAAAAAGAAAACATTTGCAAACAACAGGAAGTCATTAAGAAAAGACCGGAAATTTTTGTAAATAAAATTAAAACTTGTAGAAATAAAAAAATCATAACTCGTAGAATAAAAATGTGATAATGTACTCATCAAGTAGAATGAGATTCAGCTGTGAGGATGCACGAACTATAGCAACATCATTCATTTGCCTTTCTTGATTCTCTCTATTCATTCCTTTGGGAATTCTAACCAGGATGTGAATTTTCCAGGAGTGATGGAAAATGTGAATCCATAGATATAGAAAACACAGTGAATCCCAGCACAATAAATAAAGTAGACTCTTACCAAAACACATTGTGGAAAACCCACAGAATATCTAAGACAAAAATTTATAAAAGAATAGGAAAGATTGTTCACCAAAGAAAGACAGTTGGATTGATACTAAATAGCAAAATTGAAACCAGAAGGAGTAATTAGAGAAAATGAACAACAACCTAGAATTGTGTGCTCAGAAAACTATCTGTAAGATGAAATGAAGATATTTGAATAGTAACAAAAGCTATGATACCTTCACTAACAATGACTTTTGCTAAAAGAACTTCTAAAGAATGTTCTTCAGGAAGAAGTTATATTATCACAGGACAGTCTAAGCAAAGAGAAAGGTAAAAGCAAATATAAACCCAAAACAATCAATATAAACTAATAATAACAGAATTACAGTACTGAAAAAAAACCCACCTTTTAATTTTGTTCAGAGTTAACATGTGCCATGGTCCTTATATTGTTTGTTCAAGGTTAATGTGTTGTTTAACTTAGTCATTGTTAAATATGCATAATAAAATTTTAAGGGTAAACATCAAAGAATAGAAGTATAATTAGCAAAACAGTGAAGACAAAAAAAGCACTGGGGAAAATCCTCTACCCAAAACTGAAAGAGAAGGGAAAAAAAAGAATTTTAAAAGCTTGATAAACAGAATTAAAAAGATAATAGAAGTCCTAATATGTATTAAATGAATGTAAGTGGACTAAATTTACCAGTTAAAAACAGAGTTTATCATACTGGAACAAAATAGAAAAACAACGAACAGTTCTATGGTCCTTACAATAGGCACACCAAAAGCATAGGGTGCAGAAGGAGGAAAACTAAAGTATGAGAGAAAAATAGACCAAATAAATAGTGACTAAAAGGTAAAGGAATCCTGGGGTCATTATGGGAGCAACCTGACCCAACAGACTAAGTCAGAAAACACTCTTAGAAATAAAGAAGCTAACTACAAAAAGTTGAAAAAAATCAATTAACCAGTAAGATAACATAATTCTAAACTTGCATGAACATGACAACTACATCAAAATTGGTAAGGCGAAAAGGGTGACACAATTACATGGGGAAATTGATACGTTCACCATTATGTACATAGTGGAAAATTTTAACATAACTTTCTTGATTATGTCAAGAATCTTAAAAAATCAAAGAAAAAACTGGAAACAACTCAAATATCCACTTCATAGTAATGTAGAGAAAAAAGTATGTTATCGTAAATATACCATATAGGTATGGTAGCTATGAAAATAAATGAGCTGTATCTATATCATCAGCCTGTGTAAATCTCCTGAACATAAGGATGAGCAAGAGAAAACAAGCGCAAAAGAATACGTACTGTATGATTTCTTTATACAAAATACAAAGACTACAGTATGAGAAGTCACTTTTTAAATTCAACAATCAGATATCTGTTAGTCTGGAGTGAGCTTTCCCTTGCAGATAGGAAGACTTACTTACAGGTCCTATAATTAAGACAATGTGGTAGTGAATGAGTTAAAACAAATTGACAAATGAATATGAATAGAGAACCAAGACATGTGAATGCATATAGAACTTTGATTTTGTGACAGATGTGGTCTTGCTTATTAGTGTGGAATAGGACTGTTTGGTAAAGGGTACTGAGAACAACTGATTACCCATGTAGAAAATTTAAAGCAATTGGATAGATCCTTAAAATGCACAATTCACAAAAAATCAATTCTGGAAGCTTTGAAGACTCAGATGTAAAATGCAAAACTTTTAAACTTTCAGAAGAAATGTAGAAGAATCTTTCTGACCTTTGCATAGGGGAGGGTATTTTTTAAAACACAAAAAGATCTGAGCATAAAACTAATTATGCATAAATTTAACTAACTGCTTTATTGTTATGTACCATCATTCATCAGAACACATTAGAAAGAGAGTGAGAATGAAGCCACTAACTGGGTGAAACTATTTGTAAAGCATATAGCTAACAAAGGATTACTGTTCAGAATATGTGAAAAATACAATGAATGATAAAAAGACAAACAACCCAGTAGAAAATTGGGGTAAATATATAAAACAGGCACTTCACAAAAAATGAAATATCTATAGCCAATAAACAGATGAAAAGATTCACAAATCTTTTACTAATGTGAATGCAAATTAAGAGTGAAATAATATAGCCCTGCACACAGATCAGAAGGGCAAAATATTAAAATGATTGACGAAAGATGTATATTCACAGGAGTACCGTTATACTCGACTGGCTGGAGTGTAAATTAGGACAACTTTGGAAGACAGATTTTCTCTGTCTTTCAAAGCAGAATGTTCACATACCCTGTGACCAAACGCTTACACATCTAGGAATGTGATCTAGAGAAACTTACGCACATTTTTGCCAGGAGACCCATATAGGGATTTTTATAGGTATACTATTTGTAACAATCCCAAACTAGAAATAATCCAAATGCCTAGAGATTGGACGATGGACAAATATATACTTGACCCTTTAATAGCACAGGTTTGAACTGCATGGGTTACCTGTACATGGATTTAAAAAAAAAAAAACAGTACAGTACTACAAAGGTATTTTCCTTATAATTTTCCCTTTTTTAAAAGATTTTATTTATATATTTGACGGAGAGAGAGGGCACAAGCAGGGGGAGGGGCAGAGGGAGAAGCAGGGTCCCCACTGAGCAAGGAGCCCAATGCAGGACTCGATCCCAGGACCCTGGGATCATAACCTGAGCCGAATGCAGATGCTTAACTGACTGAGCCACCCAGGCGCCCCGCTTGTAATTTTCTTAATAACATTTTCTTGTCTCTGGCTTATTTTATTGTAAGAATACAGTATATAATACATATTACATATGAAATATGTATTAATTGAATGTTGTTATCGGTAAGACTTCCTGTCAACAGTAGCCTATTCATAGTTAAGTTTTGGGAAGGCAGAAGTTATACATGGATTTTCTGATGCCTCTAACCCCTGTATTCAAGGGGCAACTGTACACACACACACACACACACACACATTGTATACAATCTCAAATATATATACATTCATTTTTTCCCACATAATGGGATATTATCCAGTAGTGAAAAAGAGATAAGTACAGCTACTTGAAACACAGAATGATCTTAGAAGCACAATGTTGGGTAAACAAAAATAAGTCCCAACAGATATATACACAATGATAGAAAAAAACTTTAAAACAAAACAAAACCCTAAGAAATGTGTTATTGTTTGGGCATACATAAATATGTGCTAAAACTATTAAAAATATAACAAGGGAATGATGAAATTCAGGATAGAAGTTATAGGGAGGTGGGATTGGGGAAAGCATATATGTAGAAGCAGTGCGTGGGTAATGATCTATTTCTTAAATGTTACATATATTATGCAACATGATTTACATGTGTGTTACATATATTCTCTTATTAACATTGCAAGGAGAATATGGTAAATAGAAATCTAAGAAATAATAGTAGAAAACAGAACAGGAACATAAAGAGCTGGAATATAAAATAAAAGTAGTTAAAATCTCGAATGTAAGAATTCCTGTACAGTTACTAGGAAAAGACAATAAATATGTGTGTAAGCTTCTTGGGAATTGAGGCAAAGAGGGAAGAATTGATTACAGGGATCGGAAAATCAAATTTTTAAAGACAATCAGCTATTTCTGGTATTGCACATCTATTGTTGACATTGGGGCTAAAGATTACTTCACTCTAAAAGCTATGGAAAACTCTAACACCTAATACATTCCTATGGTCTCAGTTCCCAGCACACAGTTCCCTAGTTTCTCGGCATGGTCACACGGTCAGGCTTTGGGCAGCCTCAGACTGGAGAATGCCTCACAAGGAGAATGCAGTAGAGCTTTTAGGAAAGTGGATCTGGCTTTTCTGGGCTATGCTGTCAGTCAGGTTCCTCCGTTCCTCCCCGTTGATTTTCTGGAAATCCATGTGCACCTGTAAGACGGCTTAGCTAGGTACACGGTAATAGAACCGGTGGGCAACTACCCTGCATTTGTTCACTGTCCCGGAGAGCAAGGGCGAAGAAAAGGGGATGCAGTTTTGTTTTATCCCTCTGTTTAGGAAGTGCCACCAAAGACAAACTGTGACTTGGTAAACTGAGAATTATCTTCTTTTCTTCTTTTAATTATTTTATTCAGCTATAATTAACATACGGTGTTATATTGGCTTCAGGTGTACAATATAATAGTTCCACAATTCCCGTTTCTTAGTGCTTATCAATGTAAGTGTTCTTTTAATCCCTTTTATCTATTTCACCCATCTCCCCACCTGCCACCCCTCTGGCAATCACCAGTTTGTTCTTTGTATATAAGAGTGTGGTTTTTTTCTCTCTTCTTTGTCTGTTTTGTTTTTTAAATTCCATGTATGAGTGAATTCATATGGTATTTGTCTTCCTCTGACTGACTTATTTCAATTAGCATAATACCCATCTGTGTTGTCACAAATGGCAAGATTTTTTATGGCTGACTAATATTCCATTGTATGTATGTATATACCTTATCTTCCTTATCTGTTTGTGAATGGACACTTGGGTTGCTTCCGTGTGTTGGCTAGTGTAAATAACACTGCAATAAGGGGGGCATATGTCTTTTCAAATTACTCTTTTTATTTTCTTTGGGTAAATACCCAGTAGTGGAACCATTGGGTCATATGATGATTGTTTTTAATTTTTGAGAAACTCTACCCCATTCCCCTCAGTGGCTGCACCGATTTGCATTCCCAGCAGCAGTGCACCAGGGTTCTTTTTTCTGTACATCCTCGCCAACACTTGTTGTTTCTGTCTTTTTGACTTTAGCTATTCTGACAGGTGCAACATGATATCTCATTGTGCTTTTAATTTGCTTTTCCCTCATGATTACTAATGTTGAGCATCTTTTCATGTGTCTGTTGGCCATCCGTATGTTTTCTTTGGAAAAATGTCTCTTCGGGTCCTCTGCCCCTTTTTTAATTGGATTATTTGATTTTTTGGTGTTGAGCTGTGTAAGTTCTTTGTATATTTTGGATATTAACTCATATTGGATATATCATTTGCAGATACCTTCTCCCATTAAGTGGCCTTTTTGTTTTGTTGATGGTTTCCTTTACTTTCCATAAGATTTTTATTTTGAACTAGTCCCGATAGTTTAACTTTGCTTTTGTTTTCCTTGCCTGAGGAGACATAGCTAGAAAAATGTTTCTACAGCTGATGTCAAGGAAATTATTGCCCATCTTTTCTTCTAGGAATTTTATGGTTTCAGCTCTTACCTTTAGGTCTTTAGTCCATTTTGAGCTTATTTTTCTGCATAATATAGAGAAGTCATCCAGTTTTATTCTTTTGTGGGTACCTGTCCAGTTTTCCCTGCACCATTTGTTGAAGGGACAGTCTTTTCCCGCATTGTATATTCTTGCCTCCTTTGTCATAGATTAATTGACCATAACAGTGTGGATATACTTCTAAGCTCTCTATTCCATTCCATTGATACATGTGTCTGTTTTGTGCTAGTATCATACTGTTGTGATGATTACAGCTTTGTAGTATAACTTGAAATCTGAAATTGCGATAATCCAGACTTGTTCTTCTTTTTCAAGATTGCTTTGGCTCTTCAGGGTCTTTTGTGGTTCCACACAGATTTTAGGATTACTTGTTCTAGTTCTGTGAAAAATGATGCTGATACTTTGATAGGGATTGTATTAAATCTGTAGATTGCTTTCTGTGGTATGGACATTTTAATATTGTTTATTCTCCCAATCCATGACCATGGAATATCTTTTCATTTGTGTCATCTTCAATTTCTTTCATCAGTGTTTTCGGAGTACTGGTCTTTCACCTCTTAGGTTCATCCCTGGCATCTTATTATTTTGCATGCATTTGTAAATGTAAGTAATCCCTTAATTTCTCTTTCTGCTGCTTCATTATTAGTGTATAGAAATGCAACTGATTTCTATATAGTGGTTTTGTATCCTGGGACCTTACTGAAGTCATTTAGCAGTTCTAGTAGTTTTTTTGGTGGAGACTTTAACATTTTCGACATAGAGTATCATGGTATCTGCAAATAGTGAAAGTTTTACTTCTTCATTACCAGTTTGGATGCCTCTTATTTCTTTTTCTTGTTTGTTTTAGTTAGGACTTGCAGTACTACACTGAATAAAAGTGGTGAAAGTGGACATCCTTGTCTTGTTCCTAATGTTAGAGGACAAATTCTCAATTTTTTCGCTATGGAGTGTGATGTTAGCTATGGATTTTTATATGGCCTTCATTATGTTCAGGTATATTCCCTCTAACCCTATGATTTGCAAATAATGAACCACCTTGCGTCCCTGGAATAAAATCCACTTGATTGTGGTGAATGATTTTTTTAATGTATTGTTGGGTTCAGTTTGCTAATATTTTGTTTAGGATTTTTACATATATGTTCATCAGAGATAATGGCCTGACGTTTTCTTTTATTGTAGTGTCTTTATCTAGTTTTGGTATCAGCGTAATGCTGGCCTTGTAGAATGAATTGGGAAATTTTCCTTCCTCTTCTATTTTTTTGGAATAGTTTGAGAAGAACAAGTATTAATTCCTCTTTAAATATTGGGTAGAAATCCCCTTTGAATCCATCTGGTCCTGGATTTTTGTTGGGAGTTTTTCAGTTACTCAATTTCATTGCTAGTGACCAGTCTATTCAAATTTTCTATTTCTAACTGATTCAGTTTTTTAGAAAGATTTATTTGTTTATTTGAGAGAGAGAGAGAGCATGGGCAGGGGGAGGGGCAAAGGGAGAGGGAGAGAGAGAATCCTCAAGCAGACTCCCCACTGAGCATGGAGCCTGACAGGGGCTTGAACCCAGGACCCTGAGATCATGACCTGAGCTGAAACCAAGAGTTGGATGCTCAACTGACTGAGCCACCCAGGTGCCCCTTCCTCATTCAGTTTTGGAAGTTTATGTGTTTCCAGGAATTTATCTATTTCTTCTAGGTTGTTCAATTTGTGGCACATAATTCCTCATACTATTCTCTTATAATCCTTTGTATTCCTGTTTTGTCAGTGTTTATTTCTTCTCCTTCAGTTCTGATTTTATTTATTTGAGTCCTCTCTCTCCTTTTTTATGGTTGTGTGCATATCAGAGTTTTACTAGAAGAATAAGGCTTGCAGAACAAGTTACTCTTACTAAGAAATAATTACAGTTTTGGAGAGAATGCTATAAGTCACGTAATTACAAGGTCAGATGAATCGGTTGCTGCCATAAACTGCTCTTTACAGCACTTCAAGGGAAAGACATTAAAGTGGGAAGGATAGGAATAATATGCAGGCGATTATTTGAATGGGTTTTAACTTGAGGGAGAAAAATATTCAAAAACTGAGTGGCATTGTTTCCCAACAGGCACTGTTTTAATGACATTTCTGGTTATCAAATATACAAATATGCTTTTACAACATGACTAAGTAAAAGATCTCATGTGAAATCTCAAACACTATGACCCATTTCACTACCCAGTCAGTATTTTCCTGTGGTTTTCCCCAAGGCAGTAATAAGACCTTTGTTTTTAGTAGATAGTCTATCATCAGACAAAATAATACAAAGCCTAAGCAAATATTTAAAACTGTTTTAAAAAGTTACAACTGGAAGAAACACTACAGATCACTTAACCCAAACTTCTCACTTTACAAATAAGAATTAACACTGAAAAATTAAATGACTTGTTCAAGTTCACAAATCATGAACAGTTGTCAGCAGCATGTGGCCTAACCTAAACAAATCTGAAAAAGTATCTTCCTTTCCCTTTGAAGCATCATCTGCTCCACTCTTCCTAGTAGACTGTTTCTCTTTCCTACCCTTTCAGTGTTTGCCTGTTACAAATTACTCAAGACTTTCTTCTCTTTCCAGAAGTCACTGCCATGTTAGTTCTGTCTTCCATCCTCGTCCCATATATCATTGGTTATAGGTAGAATTAATATGCTTTTCCAGTGCCCCTGAGCCTATCTGATATAGTAATTGGAAGCTGAGAGATGCTGGTGTAGAACACTATAGTTTTTCTACTTTGAGGGGTGCATTGACCTTAACAATCACCATCCGCTCTTTCCTTTTTTTTTTTTTTTTTTTGATGCAGTGGTTAAAGGTTTATCAGTTTTGTTGATCTTTTCAAAGAACCACATCCTGGTTTCATTGATGTATTAGTTTCTATTTCATTTATTTCTGCTCTCATCTATATTTCCTTCTACTGGCTTTGTTCTTTTTCTACGTCCTTTAGGTATAAGTTTCGATCGTTTTTATGAGATTTTTCGTGATTCTTGTGGTAGGCCTGTATTGCTATAATCTTCCTTTTTAGAACAGCTTTTGCTACATCCCAAAGATTTTGGACCATTGTGTCTTCATTTTAATTTGTCTCCATGTATTTTTTGATTTCCTCTTTCATTTATTGGTTGACCCATTCATTGTTTAGTAGCATGTCATTTTGCCTACATGTATTTATATTCTTCCCAGATGTTTTCTTGTGGTTCATTTATTTTTTTAAAAAATTTTTTAGAATATTTTATTTCTTTATTTGAGAGAGCACGAATGGTGGGGAGGGGCAAAGGGAGAGGGAGAAGCAGACTCCCCATTGAGCAGGGAGCCTGATGTGGGGCTCGATCCCAAGACCCTGGGATCATGACCTGAGTTGAAGGCAGATGCTTAACTGACTAAACCACCCAGGCGCCCCTCTTGTGGTTGATCTTTAAAGTAGGAAAAGTCAAGCACAGCTGCTTTGTTATGGGGACTTGTCTTCTCAGCACAAGTCCTTGGTGTAGCGTCCAGTCCTCCAGGGTGGGGTTAGTCTCTCCGAGAGCTCAGTTCCCGGCCACATCTTTGTCCCTCCTCCCCTTTTGGATATGGTCTCCTCTCTATGACTAACTGGGGGAAATCCGTTCTGTCAGTCTCTGGGTTCTTTTCTGGGTTAGTTGCACTGACGTAGCTGTTATCTAGGTGTGTCCATAGGACAAGATGAGCTTAGGATTCTCCTCTGCCATCTTCACAGAAGTCTCTCCAATGAGAATTCTTTTTATGCATTTCGCCATTGGAACAGTTCTTTCGAAAGGCACTCTTAATGAATTGAATGTGTACTGAATATAATATATAATATGTAGTGTTTAATAATAATCAATTACTAACCTTTATTTTTGTGAAGAATATATAAAAAGTTTGAGATTTGAGAAAGCCTTCATGTCAAGTACATCCAGTACACACGGTATGTATGTAAAGTGAAAACTCCTTTTGCATGGCACGCTTACCCTTTGCATTCTGGCTCTGACTTATTTCTCTAACATCTCCTTGTACAATTCCTCCACATGTTTTCTAAGATCCTGTGTGCCAGAATTCTTACTCTTCACTGAATATTTCACTGCTATGTTACTGGTACAGTCTCTCCACCTCTGATGGTGTGGTGTCTTCTTATCCCCATCTAGTAAACTGCTTGTCTCCTTCCAAATTCAACTCCATTATTGGCTTCCTCAACATCTCCACACCTGGGGAAATAATTGTTCTATTATAGCTCTATCATATTTACGCATATCTAAATTTTTTGTGTTTCTCTCCCTATGTCTTAGGATGATTCTCTGCTTCATTCTGAGACTCAGTGATATGATGTTAAGACATTTGTGTGGTTACATGAGTCCCCTCTACAAATAAAATGTTATTTATTAGTACTAATCACTTAAATCTGCCTATTGTTATGCCTTTTTTCAAGGTACTTTGATTTCCATTGTCTGTTTAATCCTCACAATATTTTGGAAGAAGGTATTATTTCTATTTTGCAAATGTAGTACTGGGCACACAGACATGAGTAACCTAAGAATGCCCACAGTAATTTCACACTATCTAACAATATTACATATGCATTTACCCTTTGACAGCAACTACACTCCTAGAAATTTATCTCAAGGCGGAAGTGGCAAAATATAAAATGATCCATGTAACTGCTATTAATTATAACACATTTATTATAATGGGAGATTTGAAATAAGCCAATGTTTATCAAGAGGTAACCGAATGAATAAACTATAGGGCATCTGCCCAAAGGAGTACTATGTAGCTGTAAAAGGCAAGAGGAAGATCTCTATATCCTGTGGAGTGGTCTGCCTAGGACATACTGTTAAATGCAGGGGGCAGAATGGTTTATATATTTCATTCAGACATGTGTGTTATTTTATTTTTAAAAAGAAACGGTGAAAAAGTAAACCAGTTAATAAAAATGACTACCTGTAAGAGAAAAGGAAGGTTACGGATTGGAACAGAAAAAGATATCGTTCCTCTGAAACTAATTTGTTCTATAGTTTTGACTTTGGAAATGTGTAAATAGTTTATATTATGTTAAAATTAAACAGAAAAATTCTTACAAATTTAAAACATACTAAAAAAGTCATTTTACATATCAAATCACACCATAAACACATAAGGAAGAATTATTTTAAGTGACTTTAAAACACAGCATTTTGATACCACTTCCCTAGTAGCATATGTTCAGTGGACAAAAAGAACCAAAAATAAATTTTAAACTTCATTCAGAAATCTGATCATTAGAAATAATATGGGTATTGTAATTTTGAATCTATATTGAAAGAGAGCAAAATATTATATAATTGTCATTAGGGACCAAAATTTTCATCATAACACAAAAGAGATAAAACTATATAATCATAGGCGTTAAATACAATCCCTGTAATCTTACATGTGAAATTGAAATATCAGTACGAACTAAGGATTTAGGTTTCTTGTTCTAAAAATTAGAAATTTCCAGCCTCAATTCCCAGAAGAGAGCATAGAAGCAACAATTATCCATAGCAGCGAAATCGTCATTTTTAAATACCAAATCCTATTAATTAACCAGAGTTCTTTAGAGAAATGGTGATTTCAGATCTGACGCAGGAAATGTACAAGATGAACTTGGGACATCTAGTGCCAGAAAATCTAAGAAGCAGTGTCTATTGGGGCCCTGCTAAAGGAACACATGAGCCAACATAAGGGAGCTTCTGCTGTCAAAGTTGGAATAATTTGACCATTATAGGACTAAGAAGTGCAATGGACACATGAATAGGAGAAAATGAATGATAATACTAAAATTAGTCTAGCTCCTTTGGACTTTGGTAGAGAATCAACCCTTTATTCTGAAAATTAGTAAATAAAGTAAAATAGCTTATAGAGGAACATTCTTTTTAGAAGAACTCCAACTAAATAAATTCATAAGGAATGGCAGTATTAGAAAATTATAACTGTATAATCTCTACTAAAGTGCTAGATTTAGACAGCAGTTATCTAAGGCTGCTAAAATTATTAAGTGAAAGGTAGACGAGGAAAATTAAAATTGATGAATGAGGCTGAAAACACCTGAACCCACTGATGAATCTTAGCATCACTAAACGTGGGCAGCCAGTTTTCATGTAATGCCTGAAGGGATGCAAAAGGAAGTAATACAGCACTCTTGAAATAATCTTGACCACAAAAAGGTAGAGGGAGGTGACAAAATTTAATCATGCCCCTACATCTGACTTCTAGTTTGCAGGAAATACAAAGGCTGGAGGAACATGTTAAATGGTACCTGGTTGATACAATCCACCAAATCCAGAGCATAGTTAAATTTACAGGGAAGAAATCACCAGCACTCTTTAATAAATTCATTTCATGGAGGAAAAAAAAGTTATAAAAGAGACTTAAGAGACATAAAAACAAAGTACAATATGTGGACCATGTTGAGCTCTTCCTTTGAACAAATCAGCTGTACAAAGAGTCTTGAGACAATTACAGGAATTTGAATGTGGATCAGATATTAGATGACTTCTAGAAATTATTGTTCATTTTAGTTGAGTTATAATCATTTGAGGATATGTTTAAAAATACTCATACTAAAATAGATGAATTTTCTTGTATGTGAGTTATCTTAATTATTTTTTTAAATGTAATTAAAAAAAAACTATGGTTAGGCATACATCTGATACGTTCAAGTTGCTATACATTATTCAAGTAGAAGGGGAAATAGAGTATATAGATGAGACAGGATTGGCAAATTATTCCTCAATATTGAAGATGGATCATGCGTACATGGGAGTTGAGATATTTGCCACACTCTTGTGTATGTTTTTAAATTGTCATGATAAAATAGTAGAAAACAAAGTAAAAAAGACACATCCTCTTAGTAGAGTGGCAGCCCAGCACTTTTGAACCTGATGTTCTTTATAGTAACTATCATTAAGAATTTGAGTTACGAGCAGGAAGGCTTATTAAATGTATAAGACAACATCCCGCCTTTTAGGACCTTACAAATGGCTTGGGGAGATAAGAATCGTCCTGAAACAACTCTAATGCAAGGCACCGTGCCAGGAATCTGGAGATACTGATCTGTTTCAGGTGTAAGTCCTCTGGTTATCAGCCCATGTGTAGGGACCCTGGGACTACAGGCTATAAATGACTATAGGCGGGAAGGGCATGTCCCCTCCTGCTGAAAGGCTGGGTGGTTTGGGTGAGTAGAAAAATTGGCCCATGCTTTAGTATCTGAAAAGAATCTATTAAATAGTAACCTTAAGTCTACCTTAGACCCAGTACAGTCCCCCATCTGTTGTGCTGCAAATTTGAGAGGAGATGTATTTGCTTTGCTTTTTGTGCTGAGAGCTGAACTGCTTGTGTTAGCCCACCTCCTCCATGGAAACAGACAACAGAATTTTTTTTTAAAGATTTTATTTATTTACTTGACAGAGAGAGAGACAGCCAGCAAGAGAGGGAACACAAGCAGGGGGAGTGGGAGAGGGAGAAGCAGGCTCCCAGTGGAAGAGCCTGACGTGGGGCTCGATCCCAGAACTTCGGGATCACGCCCTGAGCCAAAGGCAGACGCTTAACGACTGAGCCACCCAGGCGCCCCCAGACAACAGAATTTTTACAACATAAGCCATACCTTGTTTTATCAACAACCTCAGGGGCTGAGTGTGGTTAGGGATGACCGCATTCTAGTGTATGTCCTGGAACTGTTGTTTGGGGCTGGGGTGCTGATATAACTG
The DNA here is from genome assembly GCF_024610735.1 of Ursus americanus. Taxonomy (NCBI): domain Eukaryota; kingdom Metazoa; phylum Chordata; class Mammalia; order Carnivora; family Ursidae; genus Ursus; species Ursus americanus. Next base: position 104,576,476 of record NC_142164.1, read on the forward strand.
GTGGTGGTGAGGCATGTGTGTGTCTGTGTATTTTCTGCTTTTCTACAAAAATAGTGAAAATTAGGTAGACAAAATGTTTTACCATCTCTGAGAAAGAATAGGAGCAGTAGTTGTATGCATGGTGAATGTACCAGCAGTGGCACTGGCAATGGGAAAGCAAAAAGCTCTAAGGAGCTTCAGAATTAGCTGGATGTGGGGGGGGGGGACAAAAGGAGGCTGAGCTACTTCAGTTGGTTGTGATAGAAACCTATCCTAAAGGAACCAAATTGAATAGTTGATCTACTGAGGCATTAGTAGAGATATGAAAATAATTACACCGAAGGGAAAAGAAGTTAAACAAACCCTGACTAGGGACTGGGGATAGATGGGCATGGAGGCACTCAAAATGAGTCACTCTTCTCAGTGGTTTATAGAAACTGTTGGGAAGAGAGCAGAAAGAAATTGGAAGAGCTTAATTCTGTACCCATGAGGACTTTTAGATTGGAGTATAGGAGCTAGGTTATGAGAAGCAGCTATCTTCCTGAAGTAGGAACCTATTTAGATATTAACAGAAGGAAAGGAGGAACATATCTCCAATATTTCCTTTTATTGCAATGATATGTTTTATATTTTAAGAATAAAAATGGTCTACCAACTGTAGCTTGAGCATCAGAGAAGTTTAAAGCAACAGGACATCACTTATTTGGGGAAAAATTCCTTGGTTAAAGAAGATGTTCTTCCTTTGAAGTTAACCTTCTTCTTGCAGAGTCTGCCTGCAATGCAAGTACTGCATAGATCTAGACTCCAAGTAAGGCTCTAAAGACACACATTGTTAACAGCAGAATGCCTCTCTGTGAGAGATGGAGGGAGGGATGCAGACCAAAAGGGTAGCTGGAGAATGTACCAGATCTCTGGAGTTTTTCCATGATGCAATCATCCCCAGGCTGTAATCACCCTCGCTGACCCCCGCATCCCACTGTGTTTCTCCTCACTCACGCCACTTTTCGTCAGCACCTTCCTATTTAGCAGAGATCCCCATTTCTGATACTTTGCGGGGGCTAATTATCTTCCATTTAGCTGTGCAGCCCTGCATTTGCCATCTATTAGTCCAGAAACATAAATGATGTAAATCCTTTTATATCTGGCTGCACCACCTAATTATTCCTCATTTGTTTTTATTCTCTCTCAATTTAGCATCATCTGCAAAGTTGGAAATCATGTTTTCATATCATAATTAGGGCTCTAAGAACCTCAGAGAAATTGCCTGGCAAATATGCGTGCCTTTGCTTTTCATTTTAATGGTGAATTTAAAAGTGAGAAAATAAATTAGGGCTGAAGGAAATAATAGACTGAAATGAAAGTTTCTGGAATATAGATGAGGAAACGTGATATAACAACACAAGAAGAGAAACTTCCAGCGTTAAAGTGCAAAAGCCAGCCCCCAAAGTGAAGCCATCAAGTAATCAGCAGTATTCCCTCTTTGCTTTGATGATGAGATTCACCTTTAGATGTTCTCCTCTGTGCTTTAGGGTATGCCAAGGGATGCACAATTTTGCTAATTGGATAAACACCTTTCCTTAAGTATGCATAAGATTTACTTTTTTATAGGACAGCAATCTGGATGAAATTTAACAAAGGTGTGCAGTGTTGAGGAGGAAAAAAAATTCTTCTACTCCTTGAGGTTCTTCCAGCTGGACTAAGAATTAAATAGGCCTGAGTTTAACAAGAGAAAAATCAAACTTAATTTCATATGTATGAGGAACCCAGACAAACATCAGATTCCAGACACAGGCAAAATGAGATATATAGGTCATCCTGAACTGAGGAGAAGAGGGTAGTGGTCTGGAACTTCAACAGGAAGGGAAATAATTCACAGAAAAATGAAAAAGAGTAAATGTTTGATAAACAAATTTTTGATGGACCTTTCAGAAATAGACATAGAGAAGAATTTGATCAAACAGGTCTTGCTAGGTTCTTCCCTATCTACTGTACCTAGCTGATATTATAATGTAATTATCCACAGTGAGAGTTGTTTTCCTGGAGCACGTTCTCTATCTAAATTCTTTGAGGCAGTTGGTGTGTGTGATGGGGGAATTTCCAAAATTTCTTCCTGAGTCTTCTGGTCCTTGATTGTTTTCAACTCAAAATAATCTCCATAGCAGCATGGCATATCTTGGGGCCTCCTGCCCTTGGTCCCTATAGTAATTTGAACAGAGATGGCCACTTGTGAGAGAGAACAGAAATAATCCCTAGATCTAAAGGACTGTGAGATGGAGGAATGGGAACACAGCAACTTGGTAAGAAAGTTCTTGAAATTCTTACTGTAATTCCTACAAACTGTCACCTCCTTGGAGCAGCCTCTCCCATAAATCACTTACCTCTTCATCGTCAAAACTTTCTTCAAGGTTCATTTTCAGGATATTTTGAAGTAGCTTAACCTGGCTGCATGTCCCCCTAGAAATTTTTTCTCTGTGTACATGTTGCTTTCTTTATCCTTCCTCCTTTAATAAAAATTTCATCTGCGTCCCTCTAAGGTAGGATTTGAATGTGTACCTTTAAGCATTTTTGTATGTATTATTTATGCAAGTGTCTCTATGTATATATTTTCCAACCTACTGTATTTGTTAAAAGTCTCAAGGGCAAGGATGATGTATCAGTCATGACAGACTAGGTTATGATCTAGTAACAAACAACCCCCAAATAGCAGTAGCTTAAAAGAACTATGTTTATTAATCACGCATATTTTATGTGTATTGTAATTCTGCAAGGGGGGGCAGCTCTGTTCATCTTTTCTCACTGATCCAGGTTGATGGAGCCTTCCAGATCCTTGCTTCCAGAGGGAGCAAAAAAAAAAATCAGAGAACCATGTGCTGGCTTTTCAAGTTTCTGTCCATATACATGTCAATTCTGCTGACATTTTATGAGCCAAAGTAACCCACACAGCCATGCCTGAGTTTAACAGTGTAGGAATGTTTAATTGTCTTATAGGTAGAAGTTCCGAATACTTGTGAATGATATTACAGTATATTCCAGATAGTATTTTTTTGTCACTATTGTATCTTTTCATACAACTAAGAGTAGTTCTCTGCAGTGACCACCAGGGTTCTAAAAAAAAAAAAAAAAAAACAACTGACCTGCCAGAGATATCATTTGGATGTTTTTCTTTAAGACATTAGTAGCTACTTGACCCAGAAGTCTGTCTGTTGGTTCTTTCTGCCCACTAATACAGCTCTGTGAGATTGTCTTAAACCATGTTACAGTTTTGTTTAACTGGTAATAGACACAAAGAAACAAAATGAAAAGCCTCCATGTACATTTGACCAAAAGTGGTAATGATTCAGTGAAATTTCAAATCATTCTTCCCCTCTTTTAAAGAGTCAAGCAAAATAATTTTAATCTTTTTGGACCATTGTGTAGGTTGATTTTGAACAATAATATAGTAATTATCTCTGTTCTATGTTTTAAAATGATAAATGTTTTGATTCTCTTGCCTGTAATTCTATATCCCTGAGTGTTTTGTGCCTTGTTCTAGAAAGCCTGGAAATTGAATTCAGCAGTCTAGCCAACATCCTACCAGAGCTGCTGTCATCAGGAATTATTTTCAAAAAGGGAGAGATTGTTAGGAGAGGGAAAAGGAAAAATACTAAGAAATTACTAGATTATGTTAGAAAGTCACAGACCAGGCAGAGTATTGAAGACAGTTGGAGGAACTAATGTGATCAGGCAAGACCTGTTTTCTTGTTGTTATTTGTTTTCATTGGAAATGGGTTTAATCAGAAGTGGAAAGGATGGGGGATGAGGAGATTAGACATAAAAGAATAGAACAGCTTACAGTTTTAGTTTGGCTTGTTTTAGGATTATTATTCATTCTTTGATAGTGCTGCATTACTTAATCCTCTAAACGTGATGAGCCCAATCTCATAATCATATGCACTTTTGCTTAAAACATTAAAAGCTCTGGCATGGAAAACATAGGAATCTTAGTTTGAAAGTGTTGAAACCATTCCAAATACTAAGCCTGCATGCAAAAATTAAAAAAAAAAAAAGGCTTCTTGTTTACCCCTTGTTCCTTACAAAGTTTCTGTCTCCAGCCTTGTCCAGCCCCACTGCCTCGGGGTCCCCAAAGGGGCCTTGAAAACACAGACTGCTTCCCAGAGTCCAGCTTCTGCCTTCATAACTGAGGGCACCTGCAAGGCTTGTGTCAGCTAGTGAAAGCTATGGGCACAACAGGGAACCATGTGTCAGAACTGACATCTCCTGCAGCTTCTGCAACCTTGGCTTTCCGCTGCCCGTGATCACAGACTACAGTGCTGACCATCAGAGGTTAGCACCACGGAGCCGGCTGCTGCTTCCTGTCTCTAGGAGGGAAGGCATGAAAAATACAGCTTGCTTGAAAAAGTCCTTGCCATTAGGAAAAAAGCAAATGGATGCTTTTTGGAGAGATGCCAGAGCTTTTATGCTTGAAACCAAGAGTAAACACACACACACACACACACACACACACACACACACACACACACACACAGTTTACTATTCCCATACCCCACATTTGCACTTAATTGTGTTTTAATCATTTTACTTACTGAGATGTGTATGAGGCTATTCAAGACTTGAAAACATAGTCTAAACTTTTCAAAGATATTTTATTTAGAAAATACTTAGTAGTGATGTTCTAGAAGGTTAATTTCAAATAATAGTCAAATACTTGACCGTACATATAGAATCACAGAAATGTTAAGATGAAAGCAACCTTGGCAGTCACGTAGTCCAGCCCCCCATTGTACAGATAGGAAACCAAAGTCCAAGAGGTGAAATGACTTGCCAAAGTTTACAAAAATTGGAAATAATAGAGTCACTACAGGAACTCAGTACTTGTGACTTCTTGTCCTTACTCTTTCCACAACAGAACGCTAGCCATACCTACAACTATCCATTTACTTTGGAAATAATCTGGGATTCTCTGAGAAGCAATCCTTATTTAGGGTAATGTTAAGAATTTTTAAACAGAAGAATTCATAAAGGCCATTAGGCCTTGTGTATTCTTGAAGTTTACAACAGCATCAAGAGGTGAACAATAAATATATTGATTTGAAGGAAAATTAATCTGTTGTAAAAAAATACCACAGATGTTTTACAGCTTTATTGACACATATTTCATATCCCATACAATACACCCATTTAAAGTATGCAATTAAGTGGTTTTTAGTATATGCACAGATTTGGGCAGTGATCACAATTTAATTTTAGAACATTTTCATCACCCCAAAAAGAACCCCCATCCCTGTAAGCAGATTTCCCTCCACCCCCACTCCTCCAGCCCCCAGCAACCACCAGTCTTCTTTCTGTCTCTATGAATTTGCCTGTTATGCCACAAGTAACTGAATGGTTGTGTGTGTGTGTGTGTGTGTGTGTGTGTGTGTGTGTGTGTGTAGAAAGACACTTCACTCCAGGCCTTGAGCCAGGGCTGCTGTAGAATAGAAAGAGATATTATCGAGGCCAATGCCATCCTGCAACAGGCAGTGCCATGAAGAACAGAGAGGAAGTCCAGAGCCCCAGGGACAGTTAAGCTGAGGCACTAAGTGTGTGCAGAACCAATGTGGGAACTGTACGAGCAGGCTGGGAGACAGGATTGACCATACACTAGAGATATTTAGGGAGACATAAAAGCAGATCATAGTAACTACTGGGCCACCTACAGGGACAAGGGACCTAAAGGAGTATCAAATAAGAGAAAGGGGTAAAGGTATGTGTGTGTTGAGAGCTAGCAAGACGCTGTCAGACAGAGAAATACTATTGGACGTTTTTTTTTTCTCCTCCTACCTTTACAGCGTACCTTCCAGTAAATATTTTATTTAAGAATAATATTTATCATTGCAAAAGCAGTATATGTGCACAATAGAAAATTAGAGAATACAGATAAGCAAAAAAAGAAAATAAAGACATGTTACTTCTAAAACCTACACTATCACTATTAACCTTTATTACATATCCTTCCAGAATAAGTTCTGCCTATATCTACTTATACCTGTAGGTGCTCTTTACCAAAATTAGATCATACTGGACATGTTTGGTATCTTGCTTTCTTCTTTTAATAATTTTTGCCTTAACATGTCAGTAAGTTGCTTTCCAGTTGTCAGGTTAGACCTTGAGACCCACACCCCCATGGGAAAAAAGTACCCCAACGAAGAACATTGTTGAAAAAAATGGGACTTGGGCATCAAGGTTGGGAGTGAATTTCTGAAACACTTTAAAAATACTGTCGTGTTTACTACCACAAAACAAGCAGTATATTAAGGATAGTATCCATCTGATCCCATCCTTGGGAGACTTGGACTCTGACTGGATCTCTCCCATGTGTCAAGTTGAGTCTCAGTGGCCAGATTTTTAAAGTCATCCTGATTGCAAGTTTGTTATCCCAAAATTGATGTTCTTTTGAATAAGAAAGTTAGATCTTATTGCGTTGTTTCCTGGTGAACTGAAGGAGTCTTGGTTTCCCTCACCATGTTTCTTTAGAGAAACAAAGAGATGGGCATGAACAGAAAAACTGCAGTTTTCCTTCAACATTATGCTCGTAGATATCATTTCCCTTTTCAGCAAATTCTGATAAATAGTTGTAATTTAAACATTTTAGTGAGGTGATCGTTGAATCTACAAAAGCTTTCTCCATTTGATTCCCAAAAGCAGTTTGCTTCATATTCTAAGTGGTTAGAGTAGCAAATATTTATTTGCCATTTTTTTTCTGAAACACACCCGTTAAGTAAACTGAGACATGTATTAGAAGGTATAGATTGTATGAAAAAAAATGGGGCTATTTGGAAAAACAAGAGGAGCATAGTAAGGTTACATTAGAATGTGGTATCGACATACGGTTCAAGATATAGACAGAGTTCAAACACTTGTATACCCGCTTACTGGCTGTTTTCACATAAGTGTCATTTCTCTGAGTCTCATTTTTCTCATCTGTAAAAGGGATGTACAGATGCATAGCTCTCAGCATTGTTGTTAGGAGTCAATGAGAACTTCTGGAAAAAATGTGACACAGTGACTTGACATTGATGAATAATAATACTACCTCACACTTCAGTAATGCTTACTGTGTGCCAGGCACTCTGCTAGACACCTGACATACATTGAGTCATTTAATACAACAGCCCTGCGGGCAGGTATTGTCATCACTGTCTCCATTTTACAGATGAATAAGCTGAGGCCAAGAGAAATTATGCATCTCACCCAAGGTGACACAACTGGTATGTGGTAGAACTGAGATTTGAACCCAGGAGTTAATGAGTTCAGAATCAGTGCTCTTATTCATTCCACTCCTTGTAGTAGCTCTGGGTTTTTTTCCTTCTTTTTTTAATTTCTGTCATTTTTTTCTGTCAAGCTATAGTCATTTCTTTACCTATTCAGTAATAATTTATGAAATGTTTGCACTATACCTGTGTGAGGTCTCTGCCCTCATTAAACTTACCCTATCATTGATCTCAATTGCCTCGCTTTCACTGAACAGTCAATACTTTCTTTGATGACCGAAATTGTGTCCTTTGATGTGAAGATGGCATCACGGGTGTGAGGGCAGGTCTGGCTTCGTAGGTCAGCAAACCTGTTCAGTCACATTGAGTCCTACACTCAGAAGGGTCCCATGCTTGGTTTAGTTCTTTGCTTTCACTGTCTTGAAATTTTTAATAATTTTATCCTTAAACTTGTGTTTTGTAAGTGAACCTCGAGGAGACATGCAATATGTGCGTCTACTCTTCCTTGCTCCTCTGTTCACACACAGCATTCTAAATACCCCCATAGACACAGAATTCCAGTAGACCCATGATGCGTGGAGTTCAGTGAGTTTCAAAACAAGTATATGGCAAGTGTGTTAAATGTATGAGTGAGTAAGCAAGGGAGTGGGGCTGCCGCCATCCTGGAGAGATCATGCTTTCTGTTCTGAAAGAATCTTACTTCGGACATGTAGAAAGAAGGTAAGTGTGTTCTAAGAAACACGATATCGAGGAACACTATCATATCCTTTCTTCAGCTTGCTTCCCTATTCGGGCACTACTTGTGGTACTGGTATGTGGTATTAGCCAACCATATACACTGAAAATGATGACATAGAAGAAAGGGGAAAGATAGGGCAACCCATAGTTCCTTTTCCCTTCAGTCCCTCCTCACTCATCTGTAAGCCAGAGGTGGAGAGTATTGGTAAATGTGCTCATATCAAGAAGTAAAACAAAAAACAGTTGAGTTGTTTTGTGCAGCATATCCACTGTTCTGGTAAAAAAAAAATGTACAAGCTATGATAATGACTTGTGTCACTTTGGTGATTCCGTAAGTGAATGCTCCTTTATCTGCATTTAGAACTGTCATTGTTCCACTGTGGAAAACCGTATGGAGGTTCCTCAAAAAGTTAAAAATAGAACTAGCCTATGAGCCAGCGATTACACTACTAGGTATTTGTGCAAAGGATACAAAAGTACTGATTTGAAGGGGCACATGCATCCTGATGTTTAAAACACCATTATCAACAATTGCCCAATTATGGAAAGAGTCCAAACGTCCATCGACTGATGAGTGGATAAAGAAGATGTGGTACTTATCTACAGTGGAATATTACTCAGCCATCAAAAAGAATGAGACCTTGCCATTTGCAACAACTTGGAAGGAGCTAGGGTATATTACGCTAAGTGAAATAAGTCGGTCAGAGAAAGACAAATACTGTATGATTTCACTCCTATGTGGAATTTAAGAAACGAAACAGATGAACATAGGGGAAGGAAAAAAAAAAGAGAGGGAAGCAAACCATAAGAGACTCTTGACTATAGAGAGCAAACTGAGGGTTGCTGCAGGGGAGGTGGGCACGGGGCTGGGTTCAATGGGTGATGGGTATTAGGGAGTGCACTTGTGTTGAGCACTGGGTGTTATATCTAAGTGATGAATCACTAACTTCTCCTGAAACCAATATGACACTATATGTTAACTAGAATTTAAATAAAACCCTAAAAGAATAAAACTGGCATTATCCCACATAAAGATGAATAGTAAAATACATGCTAATGATTAAAGTTTTTAACTTTGCCTTTCTTAGAATAACATTAAACAGGAAATTAAAAAAAACAGCATGACAAGTTGAAAGAGAGACCACAGAAGAAAGGAGAAACTTTATATTTTAGTATCTTTAATGGCACTTTTTTTTCCTGCTTTTTGAATCAGATCGCCCACGTTTTAATTTTTCACTAGGCCCCACAAATTGCATGTGGTGCTGCTTGAGGGTGGAAAACAGGAAGGAACATAGAGGTGAGCTTCTTGGCTAAAACACATCAGGAAACAAGTTGATTGGAGTGGAGACAAGAGGATATGAGTACATGAATAGAGAACTCTATGATATGAGTACGTGAATAGAGAACTCTTTCAAGGCCAAGCTTGAAAGAATACAATTTATTACAAAAAGCCAAGGGGACCAGCACATTGTTGAGCAAAAGATGTATTTTTACTACGAATTATGAAACATGCAAATGACGCAGTTTTAAATACAGATCTAATTCTAAATGCAAATATGCCAGCAAGCCAGCTGAACAAGCCAGTAAACAGTGAACAAACACGCAAACAAAGAGCCGACGCAACAGCTCCTGACATTCCGGGGCGGTGAATAGGGTGTGATAAATACAGGTGAACTGGAGGCTGGGACTATAGGTGAAAGAAAGTTGTGTTTGGTAGAGCCTTCACAACGTTACAGAGTCACTTGAAGATCTAAAAATAAAACCTCAGCAGTGGGTCCTTTAATCTTAGAAGACCCATCATTTCACATGTAGAGACTTTCCTTTAAATGTAGCTGTCATCTTAGGTAACCTCCCCTACAGTTTTTTGTCACAATGGTCTCTTCTTGGGAGGAAAGCATAGTTACCCTTTTATATGTTTTTAAGTGAGTCCGTGGACCCTTCACTGCAGCAACACATGGACTTGAAGCTTTTCTTGCAGCTACAGCCCTTGGGCAGAGTGTGGTCAGGCTGTGCTGCACGAGGCCCTCTGGACAAAAGATAAACACCCAGATATCAGTGTAATTACCCCGGAGACTAAATGTCGTGATGTTTGTTTTTCTGCCTTGTCTGGCCATCTCCTCCCCTTGTTGTCGTATTCATGCTTGAAGGAACAGATGTTATTCATGCTATAAAAGCAAGCCTCTTGTCCTCCTTGCTCATCAAGCACAACTCATTTCACGCTGGTACTGGCTCCGTGGGTAATAGGTACATTTGATCAACTGCCCATTGCTCCAGAATGACAGATGAGCAGTCTCCAGAGGTCAGCGACTCTGGGCCATGCTCTGTGTTAAGAGGGAGGAGGCGGTGCCCATGAGGAGTAAGCATTTTGTTGTGCCCGGAGCCTGACTTCCAGCCCCTTTCCCTTCCAATTCCTCCTGGCTCTGAACATGGAAGACACTTTCTTTCCAAAGGCAGCTTTATAAAAAGTGAACTCTAGTTTATTTAGCTTTTCTTGTGCCAGTATCCTAATAGTTAGACAGCAGCTCCCAGTAAGTGGTTGATTACATTCAAGCAAATACACAGCTGAGCAATTAAGTGCATTCACTTGCACCTTAGCAGACCTGAGGTGGTAGGATTATCTCATAGAAATAATTATGGCTGCTCTGTCCTGCCTTGCTGCGGTTTGAGAAAAATTGGCTCTTGAAATTGGCTTTGGGTCAAGTGGGCTGTTGCCTGGCTGTTTCTGACTAGAAGTATTTAGATGTATTGTTTTTTTTAAACTAGGTTTACACTAAATGCCATACTGTGGTCTTTTGCGAAATGGAGTCTTTCCAGCTGAGAACAGGGATCCCCATGCTCAGTATAGACTTGGTAAGTTAGCCGATTTTGTATATATTCCATGTGTTTTAATTTTCGAAGGATTGTTTGCAAGCATTTCCTTGGGAAACATTCCTCTAGTGGAAAGAGCAGCTCAGAAACAGGAAAGTAGCATATCCCAGCTCTTCCTTTAATTGGATGGGTGACTTTAAGCAAGCCGTTAATGTCTTTGTCAATTTCCCTTACCACTATTGCCTTCCTGGGAGGGTTGGTAGGGGGTAATGAACAGTGCGTAGGAAAGTGACATATGGACTGTTGAACTTTGTGGAAATGATGTAACTACATTGCAAGCCTGCCGGTTTTAGGTCTTGCTCTGTTGGGTGTACAACCAGTACAGCAGGAATGATTTGTTCACCTGAAGAATTGTGTTCTTAAGGAGTGAGGTGAGATTAGCCAGGGCCAGATACTGGAAGAACGATAACTTATATAAGAGGAAAATGAGGGTGTGGGAGGGGAGATTAACGTGTGTTAAAGGCCTACATGCCAGTCACTGCACTGCCTCCGTGAACCTCCACGGTGACTCAACACATTATTTGTGTCACGATCAGCTTCCCGCGGCTAATAGAGGAAGCGACTGCAAATCAGGAAACCTCGACAATATTTTTGATATTAGGGGACAGAATTCGCAAAGGGGGAAAAAATGAAGAACTGCTTCAGTATCAAGGAAATGAATAGCAGAAGTGTGTGAAATCAGTGATAATAGCTAACAATTCAGAAAGCAGCACAGTATAAGCAGGAGCAGCGGGGCCAAACCTGAGCAGAAACGAACTGGAGACAAACCATGTGAGGAATAATGAGAAAGGATAACTAGAAAAGTGCTATTAAAAGAGTTAATAATAAGGTACATTAATTGTAACTAGGAGTAGTATTACCCTTGCTTTTAGCTATTGTATTGCTGTGGATATACTCAGGTTTGTAAGTTGAATGCAAATCAGTTTATTAGTTTTGACCTAAATAAATTATAAGCATCTGTACTGTTAAATCTTCATATTTCTCAGTTATGTACACACAGCCCTACTGTGTCTACTTTTTTGCTGTAGAATCGGCTTAGGCCCCTTATCCGAGGGGAAAGTGTTATGCTTGTAGGAAGTGGAGAGTTTCTGTAGGGATCGTACTGCAGCCCTTGGGCCCGGTACAATCCCTTCGCCCCACGCGGCAGGCTTATTGTAGGCAAACACAGTCTCAAGGGAGGGCAGCAAGAGAGGATTTCATTAGTAATCCAGACTCCCTTTCTCTTGGCCAACTCTTGTCTCATAAACCCAGGACTTCTTGTCTATAATGGGATGTTTGTATTACTAGGTGAACTATTATTATTATAACTTTTTCTTGGGAGTTAATGAACTAGTAGGTAAGTTGTCTAGCACATTGCAGGTGCTCAGAACAGATGACCACGTAGTCACTGTTGCTACTGTTGTATGATCCTCCCTTTCTCCTTTCTGAAAACAGATAATCCTAACATTAACTGCATTTTTTATCAATGTATGTAGTTCACGAGTACTTCTTTTAGTTTTCCATTGCTGTTAATTAGGTCAGTAAATGAGCACATGTCAAAAATTTAGAACTGAAATGGACACGGGACTTTGCTGTTTGCCTGGTTCATTTCTAATGGACAGTTCCACCTTAAAGCAGTGATGAGGCGTTGCACTCCAGTGCCTCAGTCTCACAGCAGAAAAGTGCTTTGACTCCAGTTCTGAGATCCCTTCTGCCTGCTCCTCCTGAAAGCTGCATTGTGACTAGACCCAGTGTACCGCTGTCATTGCTTCGCATCTTCAAAGATACACATTGATTACATATAAGGGGCAAGATACCAGACGAGGAGACTGAGACATAAAGAATCAAATATGAATCCTGCCCTTGGAAAACTGATCATTGAGTAAAGGCAAAACAGCATAAACTCGTAAATATTGTGTAAGATAGGAATGCGCCTGTCTTAGAGAAGCACAAATGGAGTAGAGTTCATTTTCACTGAGGGCATGGATAACCGCTCTCTGGGGAATCGTGGAGAAGGTGGTGGTGAAGTTTGGAGCTGAGGGGAAAGGTACTGCATTCGGTCCAACAATCTGAAATGTTATCACGCATGTCTCCTGCTGCCCTCACCCCAATTTTTTAACCTGAGTTTTAAGCACAACATTTCTTACACGCACACACTCATTGGGACAGAGTAAATAACAATGTTATTTTGTGTACCTGAGTGTCCCCATATATCTGATATATCCCTCAATGATATTAGTTTCTGGAGGACAGTCCCCATGGGTGATATACCAGACACCTAATGGGTACCCTACAGATATTCACAGTGATTATGAACAAGATTTTAGGGGGTAACTCATGGTTGTTTTACTTCATGCATCTCAACGCAGGCACCCTCTGGGCTCAACTAGTCCTCCAGCTTGCTTTCTCTTATGCCATTTTATGCTCTCAAGTTCTGCCGATAGCCTCATTTATACTAGTGTGATTGAGTGAAGTAGAGGATGAGCGGGATTGTGAATGAACCTAAGGGAATCCATCAATCCGGTAGTCCATGGGCCTCACGGGTCCTAGTGCGGCAGCAAACCACCACGATAAAAGTAACAGTGGGCTGTGTATACGGATGCGGAGCGTGTTTAGCGTGATGAGACCGCAGTGACACAGTTTCCAGAAGGACACGTGTGTGCTCAAGAGCAGCATGGAAGTACAGGTAGCTACAAGCTATGCCTGGGTGGAGAGAATCTTCGACAATCTCAACGTGTTTCCTGTGAGTAGAGTGATCTGTGCTCTCATAGGTGACAGAGACGTGGCAGGAACTGGTACCCAGGCCCCAAAGGCCTTGTGCGCAGCGTCAAAGTATAGGTGTGTAGCATTACATGTGCCGCAAACCATTCGGTAAAATTCTTTTTCTATCCTTTTTTTTTCATATTAAAAGTTTTGGGCTACTCCAGCCCGATGTTTTCCTCCATGATGTTAGTTCATGTAATTCCAGTGGTCAGCTTCGACATAGCAAGAAATTCTATCACAGCAGGAAGATGAAAATTGTTCCTTCTTTCCTTCAGTTGCAGAGAGGCAAACAGTATTTTGCATTTTAAAAGTAACCTGTTAAGTGTTATTTCTGACTCAGGAGTCTCAAAAGACACTTAAACTTAAGAGAATGTTTCTGTATCCTATGAAGATTTCTTTTAGCTTAAATTTTTTTCGTAAATGCAATTCTAATTGTCTTGTTTACGCATCTGATACCCTGCCATTAATGTGTAAATTGGATTATCCATTTTACAGAAACTATAAAAGCATGTTTAGTTTCTTCTTCAGAACAGAAGGGAATTTATGACAGCGTACATGGAGATGACAAAAAAAAAATGACTGTCGCAGGTTGGGTTCCCTGGGAAAGAGAATTTAGGATGCAGGATGCCTAGTAAGGAGTGTCTTTAGGACCAGTCCTCGTGGAAAAGGGTGTGGGGGCAAGGAAGTAGAATCAGGTGGATAGAAAGCCTGAGCTAAGATGCTAACCAACAATAGCCCCATCCAACCCCAGGGAAGTCCCTTCTGAGTTGTCCTGAGTTAGCCAGACCTGTGCTGTCACAGACTCCGTATTTGGATCTGGGCCACTGTGTAGTGCTGTGTTGGCGCTGGCACATCCTGGTTCCTGGGAGCTGATCCTATGCATTCCCCCTTCCGGATTCAGTGAAGTTAGTCACGTGGGTAGCTTGGAATCAGCAACAGGAGGGAATGTTTACATCATGCCGATCGGAATCCGTCAGCCAAGGTTACGAATCAGGGTTGGTTGGTTGGTTGGTTTTATCCGAGAGCCAGTTCTTAAGCGTTTACCAGAACACCATGGCTACTGTGAGGAGGGGTATGGTCTTGAGTGAGGCATCTCTCTGCAAGCAAGGCAGCCCCGCACGGGCTGAGAGCGGAAGGCTGCATTCTGACAGCCCCTCTGCGGCTGGGGCTACGCAGTGTCCACCCCAACATGATTCTGTCAGTTTTCCGTCAAAATGAAGAGTTCCAGAGTCCTTGATTCATTTAAATTAACAAATGATGTCACAAAATAGGAGAAGGAAACTGAAGAGAGAACAGATAACTGAGTATGGGGAGCCCACATTGAGCTCAGTTGTGAGCAGACAAAGGAAACGAAGTTAACCTCCTTTGGGGACTTGGTGAGGATTGTGGCTACCTCTGGATTATATCTCCAGGTTGTTGGGAACGATGTCACCAAAGAACTGTTTTTGCTAGAACATCACTAAAAAGATATTTTTAATAGTATGGATTTAGATTTTTATTGCCTTTGTTGTTTTCTTATGGCTTTTGGTTTAGGCGTGGGGATGCTTAACGTGGTACTCAAAGAGTTGAGTTGATCCGGTTAAAACTGCAATGTAAATTGAGAAGAGTGGGTCATTCTTTACGAAAATGGATACCCTCAGTCCTGCAAATGGATCAGGTTTTGTAGCTTTGGTAGATGGGTGGTTTTTCCTCAGGAACAAGTTGCTGCTACCCCTTTGGAGGATGACTACTGAGTTAAAGTCTGGATGATGGAGAGCTCAGGGCAGCAGGGCGAATGCATGTTCTCTTCGAAATGCTTTTCCCCCTTGCCTTATCGTTTTTTTCATTTTTATTTAGTTTTTTAAATTCCAGTGTGGTTAACATACAGTGTTATATTAGTTTCAGATGTACAATATGGTGATTCAACATTACTCAGTGCTCGTCATAAGTATATTCTTTTTTTAAATTTATTTTTTGATCTTTCTGTATACACTTTAATTTGTCATAAGTATATTCTTAATCCCCTTCACCTATTTCACCCATCCCCCCAACCCCCCTCTGGTAACCATCACTTTGTTCTCTATAGTTAAGAGTCTGTTCCTTGGTTTCTCTCTCTCTGTCTCTCTGTTCATTTGTTTTGCTTTTTAAATTCCGTGTATGAGTGAAATCATATGGTGTCCGTCTTTCTCTGACTGACTTATTTCTGTTAGCGTTACACTCTCTAGCTCATCCATGTAGTTGCATATGGCAAGATTTCATTCTTTTTTATGGCTGAATGATAATCCAGTGTGTGTGTGTGTGTGTGTGTGTGTGTATACATCTGCTTTATCCATTTATCTACCGTTGGTCATTTGGACTCCTTCCATAATTTGGCTAATTGTAAATAGTGCTGCAGTAAACATAGGGGTGCATATATCTTTTCAAATTAGTGTTTTTGTATCCTTTGGGTAAATACCCGGTAGTGCGATTACTAGGTGGTAGGATAGTCCTATTTTTAAGTTACTGAGGAGCCTCCATACTGTTTTCCAGAGTGGCTGCACCAGTTTGCATTCCCACCAACAGTGCACGAGGGTTCTTTTTTCTCCACGTCCTTGCCCACACATGTTTTTTGTTGGGCTTTTGATTTTAGCCATTCTGGCAGGTGTGAGGTGGTATCTCATTGTAGTTTTGATGGGTATTTTCCTGATGATGAGTTTGGTTGAGCATTGTTTCATGGGTGTGTTGACCATGGGTATGTCTTCTTTGGAGAAATGTCTGCTCATGTCTTCTGCACATTTTTTAATTGGATTATTTGTTTTGGGGGTTGCTGAGTTCTTTATGTATTTTGGATACTAACCCTTTATAGGATATGTCATTTGTAAATATCTTGTCCCATTCAGTAGGTTTTCTTTTGCTTTTGTTGATTGTTTCCTTCACTTTGCAGCAGCTTTTTATTTTGATGTAGTCCCAATAGTTTATTTTTCCTTTTTAAAATATTGCTATAGCCAATGTCAGAGGCATTACTGCCTATCCTCTCTTCTAGAATTTCTATAGTTTCAGGTCTCACATTTAGTCTTTAGTCCATTTTGAGTTTATTTTTGTGTATGGTGTGAGAAAGTGGTCCAGTTTCATTCTTTTGGATGTGGCTGTCTAGTTTTCTCAGCACCATTTGTTGAAGAGACTACCTATTTCCCAGTGCATATTCTTGCCTCTTCTGTGGAAGACTAATTGACCATATAATCATAGGTTTGTTTCTGGGCTTTCTATCATGTTCCATTGATCTATGTGTGTGTGGTGTTTTTGTTTTTGTTTTCCTGCCGGTACCATACTGTTTGGATGACTACAGATTTATAGTATAACTTTAAATCTGGAATTGTGACACCTTTGGCTTTGTTTTTCACTTTCAAGATTGCTTTGGCTATTTGGGGTATTTTGTGGTTCCATACCAATTTTAGAATTCTTTATTCTAGTTCTGTGAAAAATGCTGTTGGTATTTTGATAGGGATTGCATTGAATCTGTACATTGCTTTCTGTAATATGGACATTTAAACAGTACTTGTTCTTCCAGTCCATGAGCATGGGCTATCTTTCCATTTGTGTTGTCTTCGATTTCTTTCATCGTGTTTTACAGTTTTCAGAGCACAGGTCTTTTGCCTCCTTGGTACCTAGGTGTTTTATTATTTTTGGTGTAATTTTAAATTGGATTGAGTTGTAAGAAACCACATTGTTGGCAGGGCACAAGAATATGAGAATACAGCACTGAAATGGTTGTGATAGACACATGGCACACAACTGCTAAGGCATCCACTCTCTGTTAACATTTTCAATGATGGGAGTGGATATGTTCTCATGCCACAGTTGTGAACCTTAATGCACACTTTCAAGATGGTTGCTTGGGGTTTAGACTATGGTTGGTGATCTTGTGGTAGAACAAATCTAACCCATTCTCTATGGTGGTAAATATATTGTAAACTTAAGCTTACCTGTGTGGGAATAGGCAGTTGACAATGCACTCTGATAAGATCTAAACCATAGTTTCCAAACCCTTGATTTGATATCTTTTCTCTAATAGCTTGGCATCATGAGTGGTTTGTGATTTTACCCATAGGATCTCTGCTGTTACATCTTGGGAGTTGCCCTAATATCTTAATTTTTAAAAGAGCTGCCTATCAGTCTTCCGGCTCCTGGGAGCACCCGGCTTCCAGGTGAACATAGAGTATTTTTATAGTTAATGTGCGCTCTTGGAAATAGAGGTTTTCTAATGCCCAATAATAGTAATTTCCTTTTTAAGTAATTATCATGTTCTAGGCACTGTTTCTATGCATTTTATACATCAACTCCTTTATTCTTATAACAGACCCATGAAGTAGATACTATTAATATCTTCCCCATTCCGTGTAGAAGGTTAAGTGTTTTGCCAAAAGTCACACAACTAATGAATAACAGAACCAGATTCTAAGTCCATGAGTCGTTCTTGAGAGGTCGTGCTCTTCACTACTATGCTATACTGTATCTCAACTTTAATTTACTTCATAAACTACATCTCTTCACTTCATTTTTTGTGTGTCACAGGAACCCAGCAAAGTGCCCCTGCCTGAAATTAGACAGTAAGATAATGAAAGGACTATGACTGAAATTCAGAATCTGGTTATCACGTAGCTATCTTCCCTCCTGTGCCATTGAAGGAGGTTCATCCAAAAAGAGATTATTATCATGTGGGATGTTACTCTCCAGTTATTTTCCTCTTCTGGTTGAAGAATTTTAATGTACCAGTGAAATAGCCAGTCAAATGCTTTAGCTCTTAAGTTGTCTTCCCTTGCTGGAATGTTGAAAGAACTAGGGAAAAGGTGGAGTATAGCTGGCAATGTTTCTCCAGCTTTATTTTTTTAAAGATTTTCTTTTTGAGCAATCCTATACCCAGTGTGGGCCTCGTACTCACAGCCAGAGGTCAAGAGTCATGTGCTCCACTGACTGAGCCAGCCAGACATCCTGTTTCTCCAACTTTACTATGAAAATCAGTCAACTGTGGCTCTTACTAAAATGGAAATCCTGTTTCTGTTGACTGGGGTGGGACCAGATGTTCTGCATTTCTACCAAGTGCCCAGTGTTGGTGGGGATGCTGTGGGTCTCCAGACCACATGTTCAATAGCAAGGGTAGAGGGTAGAAGAGCTCCCCCTAAGCTTAATAATGATGAGTGTTAGGAATAAAGGAAAGGTTATACACCAGGGAACTAACAGACAACTGCACAAAAAGAGGATGGGCAAAAAATAACTTAGGGGAAGTACAAATGAAGAAATATTTAATGCATTTTGGTTTACTTCAAGTACAGTGTGCTGCAACATGACCACTAAAATATGTGAGATGAGAGATGTGGGCACATTGCACTTGGAGTAATGGATATGGTTCTGGCTAGTAACCATGTGAGTGTAAATGTTCCATTTCCAATCCTCAGGTTCTACGGTTATAATGGTAATGGCAGGCATCATATTTTTCATATGTTCTATACAGAAAAGCTTAACAGCTCACCTTCAGCTTTCCATTATCTGTACATAGCTAACTTACTTTGTGGGTGATCCTTCAGAAACTCATTTATCCTTCATCATGCTTTGGGTTGCTTTCCTCTGCTATCAGTTTGTGTGTGTGTCCTGAGATTATTAATTAGTTTGATATCATCTTAAACAGATGCAGTAAAGAATACTTCAAAGTCAAATTATATAATTAGCAGCCACTTGAAATTTATATATGGTGTGTGTGTGTAAAATTTCTGCTGTAAAAAGATACAGGCGAATACTGTGAAGCCCTTTAACAATTCCCGAGCCGTTAACCAAGGCTTTAAGATCTCTCTATGCTGGATTGAATGAGCAAAGATATATATTTGATTTATTAAAATTCTTGAATAAATTTAACTGAACTCTGTGGAAAAATATTCTGTCCTTAAGAATGAAAATTCTCAAAACTGCTGTTGTGACAAGTTAGATCATTTGGAAAATGAGGGATTGAATGGGTAAAGAAGCCAAATTTCAGAGACACGCCCAAATTTGACAGCTCACCTGTATCGGGCTGTCATTCAAAATGTTAACTGAGAAAAGCAATTAACACTTCACCTGTATGGGCTAACATGTTTATTCATTAGTGAGGTTAAAAACCCATTTTGTATTTTATGGAAGATTTATGCAAATAATAGAAAGCAATTAAGATGTTTCTTGCCCAGATGTCACTATCAATTACAAGACAGAGTCCTATAGATTGAAGATGAGCATGGGGCTTACTTAGAGAAAAGTTGAAAAATACAATCAAGTATACATATGATAGAAAAGTGCTAGTTTGAAAATGAAAAAAAAAAAGAAGAAGAAGAAGCCTGAACTCTGATCTGTCTGAAATGTCTGAAGACTACTTACTGCTTTGAGATGAGGTAAAGCATGTCAGAATGAGCAGAAGGGAGAAGAGCTAGAGAAATAAGCAAGCCAAGAGGCTGACAGCAAGAACCTCCAAGTGAATCTGAATGAGGCCTGGGTAAAGAAAGACATCGAGAAGCTGTGGAACGGAACCACCGAAGTGCAAAGATAGGAAAGGAAAACGTGTAAAAGAGAGCCTCAGGTACCCGCGGCACAAGTGATTTCAAGGACTCTTGAATCAGGGCAGATAAGTCCCTGTTTCTACAACTGCAGCTTACAGGAAAGCTGGAGATGGTTATCTGACGACTTCCTGAAGTGCCCAAGGAGATCGAGAGAAGCGCTTGGGGAAGGAGCGCCTACAACCGGGCTGGGTCCAAGCCATGTCTGCAATTAAGAACAAACAAAACAAAAGCCACTCCTTAAAGTGGGGCTTTTTTTTTCCTTTTAATGTTCACAAATATTAGATGGAACCACACAACCATGCCTGCCTCCATTTTCCAAGTAAGTTATTTATTCATAGAAATGTTTTTCTCATTTTCACTTCTGATTGATAATATCCTCCACTCTTTTCCTAGGCATTTATATTTTCATATTAGTGTGTCTGAATACCCACGTAGTTTGCCATTGGGAGCATTAGAGATGATTCTGAGTTCCCAGATTTGATGTTGTGCTTTTTCTGGAAAGTGCTGAAGGTTATAGTCTAACTCATGAAATGCACTTCATGAGCACAGATTAGTTATGTTTAGGTCTCTGGTTCTCATCTCTGGCTTTATGTTAGAATCAGCTGGGGAGTATTTTATGGATGCCTAGGTCTTCTCACTGATCAATTTTCATTTCATTACTCTGGGTGGTGCTGGGGCTTTGGCACTTTGAGAAAACTCTGCAAATGATTTTAATGTGCAGTCAGGGTTGAGAACCACTGGTTTAGGTGTGATAGGCACAATATCAAATAATAGCATAATATTTGTCAGGAAGAAAAAGATTAAAATTTTAGACAAAAACTATTCATACCAGGCCAGTGCTAATGTCAGCAATGGGAAAATTCAAGGAAAATGGTAATAATCACAAGTAGGGTTGGTGCTCAGAGCAAGTCCTCACTAAGAGAAATGCAGATTTAACTCTTTTTTATATCTCACTTTGATAATTTTTAAAGATGTATTTTTTCAGTGGAATCAGCTAAGGAAAAGGAAACTAAGATATTCTCTTATTAATTAGCATATTTCATTTGCAGTAAGGAGAAAAGAGATGAATGATTGTTTCCTCTCTAACAAACTGTATTTCCTGTCAACGTCAGGTGTGATTTTATTAGGCCAGTGCAGCAGAACTTTCTTAACTCTCATAAACTCTATGCCAGTAATTCATGTAATTTGCCACCAGGTGGATGATGATGCCTGGATTGTGTCCTCATCATGTAAAGCAGGAGCCAACAAAGTATTTCTGTAGAGGGCCGGATGCTAACTATTTGAGACTCTGTGGGCCATACAGTTTATTGCAACTACTCAGCTCTGCCACTACAGCCATAGACAATATATAAACAAATTGATGTGACTGTGTTCTAATAACACTTTATTTGCAAAAGCTGGTGGTGGGCCGCATTTGTCCTCTTGGTCATAGTTTTCCATCCCCTAATATAAATAGATAAACTTTTAAAAATTGGTATACTAAATTCACACATGAATCATTTTTTCTATCAAAAAATATGATTCCATCAATATATAAAATGTGCTTAAATGTCACAACAAACTATAGAACATCATTAAAGAAATGCAAAATTCTAGGAGCAATTTTTCTTTTTTTTAAAGATTTTATTTATTTATTTGACAGAGAAAGAGACAGTGCACAAGCAAGGGGAGCAGAAGGCAGAGGAAGAGGGAGAAGCAGACTCCCTGCTGAGCAGGGAGCCCAATGCGGGGCTCCGTCCCAGGACCCCGGAATCATGACCTGAACTGAAGGCAGATGCTTAACCGACTGAGCCACCCAAGTGCCTCTAGGAGTAATTTTTCTCATTAACTGCTTTTTTTCTTTTTAGCAAGGGAGGTAGGAGGGGCAGAGGGAAAAGGAGAGAGAGAATCATAAGCAGGCTCCATGCTGGGTGTGGAGCCTGATATAGGGCTCGATCTCACAGCCCTGAGATCATGACCTGAGCCACAATCAAGAGGTGGACGCTTAACCCACTGAACCACCCAGGTGCCCCTTCTGATTAACTTTCAACCTTTTTCATTGGTGCTTAATTTAGTTTCTATTCTTTTTCCAAGTTAAAGTAAAAGTTGTATTTGTCATTTAGCCTAGAACAGTTTAAAAACCAGAATCCTATTTGCTATACAGGTAGAGGCAGCAGTGTTTTTAGTTCTTACAGTTTGGGACTTTAGAATTCTTGGTCTTTCCTGTTTTCTCTTTCCCTGTCTTTAACTGCCTGTTTATAGTTATCACAGAGAAAATATTATATTTCCTTATTGCTCCCAGTAGCTTTTGGATCACCTCCTTTGACTCCCATTTATTTTTCCTGCCCTACGGCAAAACCATCGGGAGAGAAAAAAAAAATTGCGTGGTGCAACCATGAGTTTGCATTAAAATCCTGTAACCCTTTTTCCAGCTTAGGTTTTCCCTGGAACCTACCTTTGTAACCTAAGTAGAGATCCAGTGCCCTCACCACCGTAAATTGCTTGTCGCAGTGGGGAGGTGGATTACAGAAATCCCAGACAAGTTTGGCTGGAGAAGGACAAGTATAATCTCTTTGAATGGAGATCCTGAAGGTAGCAGTCTTCATGGGGAAGAACCTCTGTCACAATGGTCTGTATAGCTGGAGAGTAGAACTGATCCCAGGCCAGACCTAGATGGAAAGGGCCTGAGAGGGTGGTCCTGCTTCCTGGTTAGGAGAGTAGATCTTGAAAGTTAGAGAGAGAGAGAGAGAGAAAGAGAGAGAAAGAAGCAAGGAGGGAGGGAGGGAAGAAAAGAAAGAGAAAGATAGATAGGTATATATAACATATAACTGGTTTTCTGGAGTAGCAGGCATGAAAATACATGTAAATGCTTCCTAAGTCCTTCCTCCCAAAGGCGTGGATATGGGGAGAGAGAGTGCCACACGTGCATGCCAGCCAGCCATTAGACCTGACAGGTGTAGAAAACTCAGATTAAGAATCAGAACCCAGGGGGCGCCTGGGTGGCACAGCGGTTAAGCGTCTGCCTTCGGCTCAGGGCGTGATCCCGGTGTTATGGGATCGAGCCCCACATCAGGCTCCTCCTCTATGAGCCTGCTTCTTCCTCTCCCACTCCCCCTGCCTGTGTTCCCTCTCTTGCTGGCTGTTTCTCTCTCTGTCAAATAAATAAATAAAATCTTTAAAAAAAAAAAAAAGAATCAGAACCCAGGAGAACAGACATCTCTGTGGATAAAGCAGGGTTTAAAGCCAGTGTTCAAAATCAGAGCAAATGATTTACATACCAGCCAAAGACCACGGATGACAGGAGATAGCCACAGACAAAATGCCCACCCCACTTCATGTGTAAAAGCCATGTCAACATCCCACCCCTCTCCATTTCCACAACTTAGCTGCCATTTCAGGGAGCAAGGGCAAAAGGTACAAAACTCTAAATTGGCTTAAAAATATTGAAATGACTCAGTTACTCTAATACTAAGTTGTTGCCACTAGCCGTAGTAGAGGTTTGAGGTAAAAAAAAAAAACGCTTTGATTTTAGTAAATTATACGAGATGCCACAATTGGCACACTTAATGTTTGTAACTATGAAATTTGTTCCTGCTACCTACGCCTGAGGAGACTGGAAGTACTGGAGTTGGAAGGATCTGCATACTAAATAAAGAGAGCTAAGTCCAGTCAGCATGATAACGTGTGTAGCCCAGCATAGTGATCCTGGCCTCAACACAACCATTCTCTACTTTACTGCCCTTCTCCTCTCCAGCAGGATTTCTTGGTATATCTCATGTAGTGAGAAGACTCTGGAACAGTCTTCATCACCCAGTAAATTTACCAAGAGTTGTGGAGACAGGCAAAGGTGGGTGTACACAGCTGAAAACAAGGATTTGGGAAGGAATACGCTTAGGGCAGCGACGAATCCTGGTAAGGCTGCTTGACCTGTTGATGGTGGCACAGGCCTGGCTTGTAATAAAGGGACTCTTGATCACTCTCATTCTAAGGCAGGACTCACAAGTGTATAGTGAGAACATCTAAGGTACCGCCTTCCCGAATCAGTCATATGGCAAACACCGCTCCTTAGAAAACCCACTAAAAATAGCTCAACACTTAAACATGGCCCAACAGGTTAACCCAGATGATGCAAGCTAATCAGAGGACCTCAGAGACTTTGCTTTCTCAATATGGGCTGCAGAGACTGCAGTTTTCAGCTAAGAAAAAAAAAGTTACCCTGGATTTTCTCCTCCAAATCCTATCCCCCAGACCATAAGCCTTGTGCTGGATCAGGTTCCCTGCTAGGTGGGAAAAGTTTGACAAAGGGCTCATTCGTTGGGCCCAGAATCTTGACTTTTCAACAATAGTTGTTGGGTTTTTCTTTCAGGTATGCAATGTAATAGTTCAGTGCTTGTATGTATTGCAAAATGACCACTGTAATGAGTCCAGTTAATATCCATCACCATACATAGTTACCAGTTTTTTCTCTGTGATGAGGACTTTCAAGATCTACTCTCCTAACTACTTTCAAATGTGAAGTACAGTATTATTAATGATAGTTACCATGCTATCCATTGTATCCCCATGACTTGTTCATTTTATAACTGTAAATTTGTGCTTTTTGACACTTTTCACCCATTTCACCCCTCCCTACCTTAGGCAACCACCAATCTGTTTTCTCTATCCATGAGAGCTCATTTGATTGCTTATTTTGTTTTCTTGTGTTTTTTTTAAAGATATAACATATAACCGAAATCCTATGGCATTTATCTTTTTCTATCAGACTTACTTCACTTAGCACAATGCCTTCAAGGTCCATCCATGTTGTCACAGATGGTAAGATTTCATTTTTTGTATGGCTGAATATTCCATTGTATATATATGTAGAGAGAGACCACATTTTCTTTATCCGTTCATCCACCAGTAGACACTTAGGTTGTTTCCATGTCTTGGCTATTGTAAATAATGATTCAGTGAGCATGGGGTGCATATATCTTTTTGAATTAGTGTTTTTGTTTTCTTCAGACAAATACCCAGAAGTGGAATTGATGGATCATAGGGTAGTTCTGTTTTCAAATTTTTGAGGAACCTCCATATTTATTTTTCATAATGGTTACGCTAATTTATATTCCCACCAGTGTGCACAAGCGTTCCCTTTTCTCCACATCCTCACCAACACTTGTTATTTGTCATCTCTTTGATTTTAGCCATTCTAACAGGGGTGAGGTGATATCTCATTGTGGTTTTAATTTGCATTTCCCTGATGATGGGTGATGTTGAGCATCTGTTCATGTGTCTGTTGGCCATGTATATGTCTTCTTTGGAAAAATGTCTATTCATATTCTCTGCCCATTTTTAAGTTGGATTGGTTTGTATTTTTGCCAAAATTGTATGAGTTCTTTGTATGTTTTAAATGTTAACCCCTTATCAAATATATGATTTGCAAGCATTTTCTCCTATTTCATAGGTTGCCTTTTCATTTTGTTGATGGCTTCCTTTGGCATGCAGTAGCTTTTTAGTTTGATGTACTCCTGTTGGTTTGTTTTTGCTTTTGCTGCCTTTGCTTTTTAAGATTTTTTTTATTATTGAGAGAGAGAGAGAGTGTGTGTGTGTGCACATGTGCACACATGAGTAGGGGGAGGGGCAGAGGGAGAGAATCCTCAAGCAGACTCCCTACCAAGCACAGAGCCTGACACAGGGCCTGGTCCCACCACCCATGAGATCATGACCCGAGCTGAAACCAAGAGAAACCAACTGAGCCACCCATGTGCCCCATTTTGCTGCCTTTGTTTTTGGTATCAAATTTAAAAAATCACCAACGCCATTGTGAAGGAGCTTACTGCCTGTGTTTTATTCTAGGAGTTTTATGGTTTTAGGTCATACATTCAAGTCATTAATCTATTTCTAATTCATTTTTGTGTATGGTATAAGATAGTAGTCCAATTTCATTCTTTTGCATGTGGCTGTCCAGTTTTCCCAATACCATTTGTTGAAGAAACCATCCTTTCCCCATTGTATATTCTTGATTCCTTTGTCATAAGTTAACTGACCATATATGTGTGGGTTAATTTCTGGGCCCTTGGTTCTGTTCAGTTGATCTGTTTGTCTGTTTTTATGACAGTACCATGCCGTTTTGATCACTATAGCTTTGTAGTATAGTTTAGAATCAGGAAGCTTGGTGCCTCAAGCTTTGTTCTTCTTTCTTAATATTGCTTTGGTCATTTTGGGTCTTTTGTGGTTCCATACAAATTTTAGGAGTGTTGTATTTCTGTGAGAAGTGCCATTGGAATTTTGATCAGTATTTCATTGAATCTGCAGATTGCTTTGGGTAGTATAGGCATTTTAACAATATTAGTACTTCCAATCCACGAGCATGGAATACCTTTTCACTTATTTCTGGGGTTTTTTGTTTGTTTGTTTTGCTTTTTAAGATTTTATTTATTTGAGAGAGAGAGAGAGCACACAAGTGAGCACGAGCAGGGAAAGAGGCAGAGGGAGAGGGAGAAGCAGCTCCACACTGAGCATGGAGCCTGATGTGGGTCTTGATCCCAGGGCTCATGACCCAAGCCAAAGGCAGATGCCCAACTGACTGAACCACCCAGGTCCCCCCTCTTTTCACTTACTTGTGTCTTCTTCAGTTTCTTTCATCAGTGTCTTATAGTTTTCAATGTATAGGTTTTTCACCTCCTTGGTGAAATTTATTCCTACTTTATTATTTTTGATGCACTTTTAAAGAAAACAGTTTTCTTGATATCTCTTTCAGGGAGTTTGTTATTAGTGTATGTAAATGCAACAGATTTCTGTACAATGATTTTGTGTCTTGGAACTTTACTGAAATTGTTGATTAGTTACAATTTTTTTTTGGTTGAGTCTTTGAGATTTTATATATATATAATCACATCAATAAATAGCAACAATTTTCTTTCTTCCTTTCCGAAATGGATGCCTTTTGTTTCTTTGTCTTGCCTAATTTGTCCAGCTAGGACTTCCAGTAATATATTAAATAGGAGTAGTGAGAATGAGCATCCTTGTTTTGTTCCTGATCTTAGAGGAGAAACTTTCAGTGTTTCTCCACTGAGTATAATGTTAGCTGTGGGTTTGTTGTATAGGGCCTTTATTATGTCAAAGTATGTTCCTCCTATATCCAATCTGTTAAGGGCTTTTATCATAAAAGGATGTTGTATTTTGTCCATTGCTTTTTCTGTATCTATTGACATAATCATGTATTTTTATCTTTTATTTTGTTTCATTGATATGATAAGTTATGTTTATTGATTTGCATATTTTGAACTATCCTCGCATCCCGGGGATAAATCCCACTTGGTCATGGTGTATAATCCTTTTAATGAGTTCTTGATTTTGGTTTGTTAACATTTTTGTTGAGGATTTTTGCATCTGTGTTCATCAGGGATATTGGCTTATAATTTTCTTTTCTTGTGGCATCTTTGTCTGGCTTTGGTCTCAGGGTAATGCTGGCTTTCTAAAATGACTTTGGAAATGTTCCCTTCTCCTCTATTTTTTGGAAGTTTGAGCATAATTGGTATTCTTCTTTGAATGTTTGGCATTTTTTGTCACCCCTGTACTATTATCTGCATAATAAGTTTTTAATGGACACTTTTTTATACATAGCTTCATCTTAAGAAATAATATCTGTTGTCACGGTTTTGACATGCTGGTTATATTTTTCTACTATCCCTTATACTGAGTGCCCAACAGTTAAAAATGTTTGTCCATCCACTACTTGGAATCCTCACACACTGGGAAACATGAAATTATGACACAAGTTGTAGTATAATGTTTTGAGATGGAGAACTGTTGGCTACCTCTATTCCCTACCATTTTTTTGCTTCACCTCATGTTTTCCCTATTTTCAATTCAGAAGGACATAAATCTAATGACATTTAAATTGTCGTACTTTGAGTAAAACTAATTATTTTCCTTAATGTGGGTGAGCCTCATCCAATCAGTCGAAGGCCCAAATAGAACAAAAGACTGACCTTCCCTAAGCAAGAGAAAATTCTGCAGCAGCCTGCAGATTTAGACTGCAGCATTAGCTCCTCCTGGGTCTACAGCCTGCCAGCCTCTACCATCAGATTTTGAACTTGCCAAACTTCCAAACCTCCACAGTTAATGAGCCAGTTGCTTTAAACACACACACACACACACACACACACACACACACACACACACACACACAATTGATTCTGTTTCTCTAGAGAACCCTGACTAATACAGTTGATTTATGGGAAACAGTTAATTAATTTTACATTATCCCAGTTAATAAACAGGCATTGTGTGAGGGCCTACTTGAGCTTCAGATGATAGATAAAAAATACACATGAGCTAAAATACAGCCCCTGTCCTCTTTCTCCTACAGTGACAGGCCTGATTATGATGGTGATGAGAGGGGCTGCAGTGGGAAACCCTGTAAGAGATGGCAACTAAAGGCATTTTCCTGTAAGTTATATGAGTTCATTCTGAAAGTGGATTCGTTTGAATCCTAAAAGTTCAGGATGAGGCAAATTGCATGACATCAGCAAAACTTTTAGGATTCTGTGAACCACCCTTGTCTTCGAATATTCTACATTAATTGGGGACTGCAAAGTGCAGGGCCAATGAAAAAGAAGCTCTAGGTCAGAAACAGGCAAAAGGAAAACTCTGAAAGGAATTAAATTCTGCAGTAAAAGGTCTGGTTTTTATTCTCTGACCAGGAAAAATGCAGAAGGTTTAGGGTTGGATTGTTTCCTCCCTCCTTCCCTCTTCCCGTCCCCCTCACTCCCTCATTCACACACACCGGTACAAGAGTGACAGAGAGAGAAGAGGAAATCAGACAGAAATACTGGAGTTCAGCTCAAATCCACAGATGCTAGGGTAGTGGCTAAGATATCAGTGCTTTATACAAAAGTCTCAGTTAACTCATTCAACCCAGGGCACAGAGGAGATGGGGATATGCAGTCTCTAACGGGATGAGCAGAAAAACCTCTCTTGAAAGGCACAGTGAGTCCCCGCTTTCAACACTGTGGCATAGCTGTGGACTCCCCAGAGGAAAAGACAACCAACAAATCTACCCTGCAAAGAGCATTTAGGTTTTCGGAGACAGAGCTCAGAACTGCCTCTGAGGCAAAGAGAGCAAAGCACAAACAGCACCAAATACCATCACTCCCTTGCACAAAAGCAGAGCAAAGGCACTCTTTCCATGTGGCAGGGTGGGGCTTCCCCTGCTGGCCTTTCACCATCGTGATCAGAAGCCTGAGTTTCTGATATAAAGGTCAGCAGCGTGCAGAGCTTGTTTCTACCCTGGTGAGAAGAGTTTTCCTTGACTGAAGGCATCTAATTGGTTGCTGATGAGTCACAGATGCTGAAGTCCACCGGCAGAAGCATGTGATTGGCTGTCCCCCTGTTTCAGCATTCCCAGCCACCCGGTTGTGATGAATGGTGCAGAGGGAGCAAAAGCTATCATTTGGATCAGTTAAGATGATGAGAAGGGGTGAGGGGAACTACCTTCACCCACATACCTAACCTAATAGCTATTTCTGCTGCTTCACTTCCTCACTGCTTGTTAAAGGATGCCTTTTTTAAAAGTAGCTCTGTAGGTAGGAAACTTTTGAGTGCTACGTAAATGTCAACTGTTTTTATTGTTTTTCTTCTGCTTACATCAGTGAGGTGAGAGTTGCAAGCAGCAGGACAAATAAGAGCCAGTCGTGACGAAAAGCTCAAGGAGGACTCTAGCCAACAGAAAGGCTGGGGAATACGAAATGGAGCCTCTGGGACCCAATTCTAATCTTAGCCTGGTTTTGACGCTTGTCTCAGAAACCTGCAGGAGCCATCCACAAGATATATTTTCTTTCCTTTTTTCTCTAATCTCGGTGCTGTTTATTTCCATAGGGCCTTAAGGCGTGAGTTCTCAGACCACACAGTAAAGTCTCATACATAAATTGTATCCCAAATGTTTAATTGCTAGATCATAAGAAAGATAATTAGTACGTGTATAGGGCTTCACACTGTATTCATTTTGTATTCACGGCAATAGTGCAAGTAAATGCTATCTCTATTTATAAAATGAAGAGACTCAAAGTCAGAATGTTAAGTAACTGGCACAAACTTTCTGAGAAAGTCAGGGAGCCAGTGGGAATGCCAGAACCTGTCTAGTGTTGGTGACAACACAAGAAAGTAGTAATGCCCAGTGGTCAGAGAGCCCAGCGCTCTGAGTTCTCATTCATGAGTTATTGAATATGAACTCGTTTGTCAAACACTTATCAACCCTTCTGTGTGCAAGGCTTTGTGTGTGCTAGAGTTATAAAATTAATCGAGATGTAGACTTGGGCCTCGAGCTACTCACAGTCCAGTGAGGGAAGGGGCCAGTGTCATGTGGTAGGATTAAGACAGGTTATGCCCAGTGTCACACGGGAGCCCGGTGGGGCGGTGGGGGTAGGGGGAGCAGCTCACCAGCTGTGGAGTTCAGGGTTTTCAAATCATGTAACTTTTGGGGATTCCAGCTTTACCATCTTCATTTGACACGTTTGGCCCAGGCAGAGTTCCTTAACATGGTGTCCATGGATAATTATCAGGGATACTTTGAAACTTCTGAAAATGTCTATGAATCTCGTATCCGTATGTGCATTTTTGATAAGAAAGGACCAGCTTCTGAAAGCGTACCTTGGCCCACAAAAAGCCAAAATCTCTGATGAAGCCTCTTTAATCTCTGAGTTATTCTACCTTTAACAATGTAGATGTTTCACTAAGTATCAAGCCAAGAGAGGTAGAAAATAATTAGTAAAATAGTAAATAGTAAAGTAACGCTTTCCAGAAAATGTTACTTATGCAGAAGTGGTGCATTGCTGACATACGGCAATATTTAAGAATCTAAATATCCTTTTAGGAGTCTTCAAATCAAAGATCTCATGGCTACTGAGAGATCGTAACATCCAGTTTCTAATACAGAGAGGCTGTGCCATTGGGAGGTTTTGCTATAGAATTGCCAAAGGGGGGGAAAAAAACTGAAGGTCACACCTGGGACTTTAGAATCATTTTCTTTTCTGCAGAAGATATTAAAGGCTTTTTATTTACTTTGGAGAAGATAGTTAACCCTGTGGAACCATTAGGGGCCAATAAACCATTGAATCCAAATGAATTACCTCCACAAAAGTTAAAGAGCATCTGGCTGAGAATCCTTTTATAACTCATAATCCCAGCCAGTCCTGCTCTCTTTTCAGCAGTCATCCAGGTCTCACAGCTGGAGCCTTCTAACCCTGACCTACAGATTCAGCCAAGCATGGGCACTTGAAGGCGGAAAGCAAAATGTTCTCAAGTCAGGGACAAATTGAGGATCCCAGATCATGAGTTTGGAAGCTCCATATTTTTTGACCTTGTGTCCAACTCTGACTTTGAATCAAAGTTCAAGAATCTTGGCTTTGCACTGTTCTTTAATTAATAATTGCTGGTTTTGTCATTTGCTGTGTAGGACTCGGCTTTGGTTCCTGCTAGTTTTCCTAGCAGGATTCGAGAGTCCTTTGTTGGTTCACCCCTTTTCTCCATGAGACTGGGGTCTGTCTGAGAGGTGCACTGTACTGTTGTTCTCTCCACATCCACTGCTGTAAGCCCACAGGAGGTTGACAGACAGTCTTCTAAACTAGCGCCCACAGGAGGTTGACAGACAGTCTTCTTCACTTTGACCCCAGGCTCCTCTTATCTCACAGTTTGACCACTCTTGGCTATACCCTCATTGGCTTATTTAATACTTGGGCCCTGATTATTTCCTGTGCAGCCCCTCCCTCTGCTGCCTGATCCCTCATTCCGCCCCATAGGAGGTCAGATGTGCGGTTTGGGATATAAAACTGGTACCACACTACCATGCCAAACAGTGCATGATCGAACAGTATATTGTGAGAAAAGACTAGAATTTATCCCATTTAAGAAAGGTCAAAAGCAAATTCAGGAAGTTTAGAGATCAGAAGATCCATCCCAAATCATGAGGAGATGTGAAAGAGTGTTCAGGGAAAGGATTGTGTTGCATTAGAAATGCATAATGGTAAACAAATCATTACTGATTTATAAAAAGCAGTTGCAACTTGATAAGCATGTGTTATTTTAGTAAGTACAATGCAAGAAGCAAGACAAAAGCAAATTAAGAGACCTCATCTTCATCCCCTAAAAGCTTAATGCCACTCCACCCAAAAGATGAATAAGTGATGACAATCATATACACATTTACATGGCATTAAATAAATGGCTTGAGAGCAATTAAAGGGTTGAAAACTGAGAATGATGGGCAGAAATCACTGTCAGATGATGCATGCTGAGGAATTGGATGCTGAAAAGACCATTATTTGTTGGCAACTGTTCGTCTCTTGGCTGGATAAAAACCAGTATATGTAACTTTGCAAGTAGCTAAGTATTTGCAGTTGGTAACAGGGAGAGAGTAGCTTTTGTGCTTCGAGTTTGGTAAGAGCAACATTTGAAAGTTGACATGCTCTATTTAATCTCTTAGGAATAAAAACTAGAAAAAAGCGTGGTCCCTCTTCAACAGTGTGCTTTACTGGGATTAGTGAGAAGGGATGGATTTGCCCACAAAGAATTAATAGCATTCATTAAAGAAAGGGCATATGAGAGAGCACTGAATATTCAGAAGCAGACTAGGAGAATGAAAAACTAGGTTCTGGAACCAAATCTGCTGTTGACCTACCATGTGGTGCCGAGCTACCTCAGGTCGCAGTTTCCCCATATCCACAAAGACGTCGTTGGTCACTGTGCTCTGTTAGCTTGTTGTCAGGTACTTCTGTGACATGTGTGTTGAATCCTGTTTTGTCATTTGTGCTCATGTTTGGGTTGCTACCTCCCCACATCAGGACAAAATTGAAATATTAATGTTCTTATCTTCCCTCTTCTCTATTCTGTACCCGTTTTCTCCATTTTAGTAGCTACACTCCCACTCAGCCACCAGTGCTTTGTGTCTATGGGAGAATAATTTACAGCAAGGAACTGTGGGACAAATGAGTCACTTTTCCCATGTGCATTGATTTTTCCAAAGAAGATTAAGAGGAAAGGCGATGCATAACACCAAGAAGTAAGTGGTCAGTGCAAGGAATTCAGGTATCGGAGACAGCTAGTTGGGAGATGTTTGTTGAGAGGGAGACTTTCGGAAGACCAGTCAACTACCATAAATCCCTTTGCCCCGTTTCTTCTACCTTCATTCTCAGAGCCTGAACCACCGTGGCA
Source organism: Ursus americanus (assembly GCF_024610735.1). Taxonomy (NCBI): domain Eukaryota; kingdom Metazoa; phylum Chordata; class Mammalia; order Carnivora; family Ursidae; genus Ursus; species Ursus americanus. The sequence goes on from NC_142164.1 coordinate 104,609,762, forward strand.
TCCACTGATTTAGCGGTGACGAATATTTAAGTAGTCATAACACGTAAACAGCAGTTTTTATACGTATATAATAGTGGGAGAATGGGAGAAAGCAAAAGACTGTAAAAGAGTTGAAGTTTCATCTACTATGTAAAAAAAGTCAATGATAAATGTCAGCATTCCTGATTAATTGCACAGATATTTATTAAATACCTATTATGTTTCTGGCACCATTCCAGGCACAGGGGCTTCCAGTGAATGACACAGACACAAATTCCTGCCCTCATGAGACTTGCACGTGGGTATAGAAAAGAGATTAATCAAGAGAAAGAAAGAAAATATTAAAGGTATTAGGTAATGGTAAGGACAGTACAGGAAATAAGTAAGTGCTGGTTGCAATTTTAGCTAGAAAAGAAAGTCTTCATCGGGATAGTGAATTTTGAGTGAAGCCCTCAAGGAAGTGAGACAGTGAGTGTTGCGTACGGAGCCAGGAAGAACATTCATTCCAGGCACAAGGAACAGTTAGTGCAAATGTTCTTTGCTGGGAGCATCCTGGTATGGCCCGGAAAACAGCCTGCCTGGTACATTGGATGAACACCATGCCTCATGTTTTTGAGGAACAGCAAGGAAACCACCACACTGTAAAAGAACGAGTAAAGGGGACAGATAGGTATTGCACTCAGAGAATTAAAGGTCCTTGTGTGATTTAGAAAGATTAAGGTAAATACCAAAAGGAACGGCTAAGAGTTGAATACAGTTGCATCTAGGGAACAGAATAATTAAATGGGAAAGGGATAGCTATTTTTTTTTTGTTATAAGCCTTTCAGCACTAGAATCAGATGCTTGAACGTCTGATTGAAAACTGAAATCATATTTCCAATGTGTACAATTACATGCAGACCACAATGTGGCAGAAAATGAGCTGCAAATGGTCCCTAAACCTGAGGCTTTGGGGAATTCTTCTCAGAGCATATAGAATTTTCACTAGGCCTTGAAGGATGGCCATCATCTGGATAGCCAGAAAGGAAATTAAGAATGTTGCCATGGGACTTCAGAGGACCTGGGAGGTCATGTAGCCCAGCTCCCTCATCTACCTGGGTATAAAGACAGGAGATTTAGAAGGGAATTTAAAAAAAAATTGCAGTGTCGGGGCACCTGGGTGGCACAGTCGTTGAGCGTCTGCCTTCAGCTCAGGGCGTGATCCCAGCGTTCTGGGATCGAGCCCCACATCGGGCTCCTCCACTAAGAGCCTGCTTCTTCCTCTCCCACTCCCCCTGCTTGTGTTCCCTCTCTCGCTGGCTGTCTCTGTCAAATAACTAAATAAAATCTTTTAAAAAAATTGCAATGTCTCCCAGCAGGTTACTGGCACAGCTGGGCCAGCAATCTCTGTCCTCTCTTTCTTCCCAGGAAAGTCTCTGTTTCATTCTCCACAAAGGCTTTTTTTCAATCCTCTATTCTCCTGAGATCTGTAACCTCATCACTTGCTCCCCTCACCCTCTGCAGCTGATCTAGTCCCTTATTTCACGGAAAACATAGGCATCAGGCAGAAATTACCTCCTCTTCTTGCCATCGACCCTGTATTCCCTCTGTTTCTTCCCTCTGTTTCTTTCCTCTTCCCATACTTTTACAATGGAAGATGTGTCTCTTCCACATGGCGAAATGTTCTGATTCCATTTTTTGTGGGGCTTCTGGGAAATTACTTCTTTGGCTGCTATTCCTCAGTTTCCCGTATGGATCACTCTGTGTTACAGTTCTAATTACTCATCATTTGGCGGCTGTACCTGGGCATCGTCTTTTGTCTTCTTATTCGCCATGGGCAAGTTTACCCATAAGCACAGCTTTATCGTTTCATGCTGGTAACTCCTAAGTCCATTGCGCCACCTCTTTTTATTACCTTCGGACTTGTGTGGCCCTTTGCCTACCGGACGTCTGTACTTGGGTGATCCACATGGGTCTAATAAAGTGATCATCAACTCTCTTCCAAACCTGCTGCTTCTTTGTTGCCTCATACAGTGAATAGCACTCTGTCTAATGGCTAAGGCAGTGACTTGGCAATTATCTGGGATTTCTTGCTCACCCTTCTGTCCATTCAACCAGCAAGCCCGGTCTCTGCCACTTCCTGAACATCTCTCACTGCCACCACCACTAGTCCCTTCGCCATTAAACTAATTCAGGCTAGCATCTTTTCTCACTTGCATCACAGCTGCAACCTCCTTACCGATCTCTCAAGCTGGTTTTTTGACATGTCTTTATCAGTCAAGGTGAGATTAGGGAAATGGAAGTCACTGTCTTTATGCTAGGTATAAAAGGCTTATGTAGGAAGTGGTGCTCCATAACTATTGGAAGAACTGGGGACCAAAGGGTAAGGAAGCTGACGTTGAAGATCAGGGAAGCTGACACTTAAAGACTCAGCCGAAGCTGATATGTTGGTGGCTCACCAGGAAGCTATTGTGAATGTCACATTTTCCCTTTGGTCTTACTGCAACTGCTTCAAGAGAACAGTGGCTTCGCCTTCTTTTCTGCCTTCAAAAATCTTGTACTACTGCCTCTCATTAATGTACTGTCATGTAAAACAGTAAGTAGAAGAGATCTCTGACAAATGTAGTGATGGTGAAGAGAAGTTAGAAGGGGTTGTAGTAAGACTGACTTGTCAAGACATAATATGTCTTAGCTTTCAATTCTGTCCTCTAAAACGTAGTCAGATATTTTTATAAGAATATGTGATCATTCCACTCTCTTACTTAAAATTCTTGTGTCGTTTCTCATTCATTTTAGGATAAAAAAGGAAATGCCTTAATATTGTTCACAAGACCCTTGTATGATCTTTCTCCAGCTTACTTTTCTAATTCATTTCTGTATCTTAGCTACCTTTAAAACCTCACAATTTAGTTTTTAGTTGACATTTAAATGGGGAACCTTAAATGAAAAGTTATTACATTACTGCATAGAGATCAAGTTTGGTCAGAGAAGAGACAAGGTTTTGAATAACAGCTCAAACTAAACAAAGAAATTTGGTTTTGATGTGGTAGGAAATAGGTTCTTGAGTAAAGAGGCAACTTTAATTAGAAGAATGCCTTAAGAAATTTGGTCTTGGTATGCTACAGAATACGGGTAGGGATTGAAAGATACATGTAAGTAGGACTTTAATACAGTAATAAAGATGAAGAGTAAGAGGAGAGACAATGGTGGTACCAGGGGAAGGGAAGGCAAATGAAAAACTACCTCATAAACCTTTCGATGGTGGAAATAATGGTCCTTGTAGTAGAATAAACAGAGAGGAAGGAGTAATCCATTATTTTCCTCTGTGCAAGGATTTTAATAGGACTGATTTTGATAAGTCTGAGTTGGGGAGGAAAAATAATAGATACACTAGGTTTGAGGGGATGCTGGCAACAGATTCAGTTTTTTAGCTCAGTAATGTCCAAAATTTAGCAGCTAATTAGGCTAAAATTATCCAGTTGGTCTGAATTATCCATATGATTGTACCATTTCACACCCTCCCTTAGCCACAGTTAAAACAGCCTCAGAACCGAAAATGCTTTCTTTTACTCTTGGCCAATTCCAAGGCATCTTGTTAAGCAGAAAACATTCCCTAGGGCAGCAGAGTTTAAGTTTGGTGCTTTCTCTCTTCTTTTATGGAATGTGCACTCCTGACTACTTGTGCTGTCAAAAGCTAAAGAGAAAGTTACCTGGCTTTGTATGACAGGACTTCTTTTTTTGAACTCTCTTTTCTTTTAGAGAGACTCCACAATAGCATTTTAAAGAAAATCAACAATTCAAAATAAAAGGTTCAAGGTTAGGAAAATGGGGTGTTGTTATAATTGACAGAGAAGTTATTTTTTTTTAAGTAGATGGTAATTATGGGGTACCTGGGTGGCTCAGTCCGTTAAGCATCTGTCTTGGGCTCAGGTCATGATCCTGGGATCAAGCCCTGCATCAGGCTTCCTGCTCAGCGGAAGTCTGCTTCTCCTTCTCTCTCTGCCCCTGCTTTCGCGTTCTCTTGCATTCTCTCTCAAATGAATGAATAAAAAATATTTTTAAAAAGTAGGTGGTAATTAAATTTATAGCAACATTAATAAGGGGTGTTCTGAAGGGGTAAAATTCTCTATGTCTTCATGAGGTTGGATTAGTTTTATATTAAAACTAATGGAATCATCCTTTGCACTAAGGATTTTGCATCATTATCATTTAACACTTCAAAGGGATATACATTATTTTCTTGCCCAAATCACCCTCAGTGTCCTACACTCTGTGAGGAGGGAGGAAGTATCAATGCCTGCTTTGCTTAGAGAATAAGTATCTATCCAAACCTCCTCAGGAAGTTAGAGGAGTTTGGGAAGGGACGAAGGAGTTAGTTCTCACAAATTGTTTCTTTGTGCCTTCTTGGACTCACCAAAAGGTGGTAAAGCCTGGCTTCTCCAACTCATGGAGCAGTCTTCACTCTCTCTCTCTCTCTCTCTAATTCTCTATGGCTTGGAGGGGAGCCAGAGAAGATGCCCTTATATCACTGTAGTTATATGTTACTTTAAGTGAGATGTTTGCTCTAACTGAGAGAGTCAGCCTTCATAACCCATAAAGATACCTTTCTTCTTCCTGGATGACACTGAGGCTGCGAGTGATTGAAAATACCAAAAATAACTCACATTACTTATTAGGGAGGGGTTAATATTATTAAATATGGTAGGTAAAATGAGATCCTCTTGTTTTATTATTTTCATTATTTTAATCCCACTATTAGGTTGCTGTATGACCCATTTGCATGATTTTTAATCCTATTGAGCGTTGGGTTGCCATATCATCTATGTTCCCTATAGAAAAGTAACTTAGGACTCGAAGCTATGTGATATATAAAGTAGTGTAAATCCAAAGGTCAATGCTATATCTTTACAGAATATAGATGATAAATTCCCCTTAGAAACAGCTGTGGAGTTGGGATTGGTGATGCAGGGCTTACCATTCCTAGTAGTAAGCATGTTGACATTGGCAGAAATGTGTGGATTTTTAAAAATTGTGCGTGTACCTCAAATACAGCTAAAGCTTTACCAAAAACATAGCATTCTTTTATTTATTTATTTATTATTATTTTTTATTATAATAATATTTTTTATGTTAGTCACCATACAGTACATCCCTGGTTTTTTATGTAAAGTTCCATGATTCATTAGTTGCGTATAACACCCAGTGCACCATGCAATACGTGCCTTCCTTACTACCCATCACCAGCCTATCCCATTACTTATTTTTAAAGATTTTATTAATTTATTTTAAGAGAGAGAGTGAGAGAGAGCACAAGCTGGGGGGGGGTAGAGGGAGAAGGACAAGCAGACTCTGCATTGAGCATGCAGCCTGACACAGGGTTCGATCTCATGACCCTAAGATCACAACCCGAGCCGAAATCAAGAGTCAGTTGCTTAACTGACTGAGCTATCCAGGTGCCCAGAGAGAGAGAATCTTAAGAAGACTCCATGCCCAGCATGGAGCCCGAGGCGGGGCTCTATCTCACAACCCTGAGATCATGACCTGAGCCAAAATCACGAGTTGGATGCTCAACTGACTGAGCCACCCAGGCACCCCAACATAGCATTCTTTCGAAGAAACAAAAATACAATCTCTTTAGTCAATAAAGTAACCATAGAATTATTTATTACAATTCAACTATAAATTCCCAAACAGCGTGACTGACTGAAAGTCACTTTTGAAAATAAATGCTTTAAAACACCAAGCTATTCCAATGTATGACCATCACCTTACATTCTCAATATGTACTATTTTATGAAATTGTTTATGCATTTCTTCCAGTACTTAGTGCAGAACCTAACATGGTTAGTAGGCAACAGGGATGAGGGGTAGTAGAAGCCAGCATGGCCAGAGAGGATTGTGCCTGGACAAGGCATCTAAAGACCTGGATTCAAGTTCCGGCTCAGCCACTTCACAGTGTATAGCAGATACTCATGGGGACCTACCCGCGTCTGCTTGCCCTTACCACCTCAGTACCCAGCATCTGCCAGCAGCTGCACCTCTGTGAGAGCATTTTCGTGCTGTTGTAGCTCACCCCCCTGCCAGTACAGCAGGCTGGAAGTGCTGACGTATTATTGCCTCCTGGGGGCAGCCCTCAATGAGGGTATAAAAACTCCAGCTCCCTAAGCAGGGTAACTGAGACATATGGCCTATATTGGCTTCCAGAATTTCCCCGCCAACTTAAGTTCCAGTTTCCCATAGGAACCCAAAATAAAAGAACACATAGTCATTGGCCTTCACAAGGTTAGCCAACCGTTCAGTATCTCATGTAATAAATTGCAGAATCTAACAAAACGTCCTCTCGGTTATAATATTCTATGATTTTGAGGCGCCTGGGTGGCTCAGTCAGTGAAGCATCTGACTCTTGGTTTTGGCTCAGGTCATGATCTCAGGGTTGTGAGATTGAGCCCCACCTCAGGCTCTGCACTGGGCATGGAGTCTGCTCAAGTTTCCCTCTCCCCCTCTCCCCCCATCACCCTTGCACACATATATACTCTCTCTCTCTCTCTTGAAAAACAATTCTATGATTTTCGTTTTTCCCCCAGCTTTTCATCTGGGCTTGGAAAGAGGTATCTGAAATTTGTAACTGCCAATAGTGACCCATTTGTGGTTTTCTTAACACCTTTTAAAACTATAGGGGAGAGTTTCCACCTAGATAATGGAACTACTTAAAGGTGATCATAATGGGAAGTCACATATCACATTCTTTCCCAGTATATAGTTCCAGTTTTGAGTTTCTTTGTTGTTTGGTAGCAAAATAAAACCTTAAAGGGAAAAATTCATTATTCTAAATATACTTTGAAAATCCCTGATAAAGCTCTTTTTAGAAAACAGGACAAATACATGAGCTATGTGACTACTCATATGCAGACACTATGTATACTTTACTTCCTCATCCTTTAATTAATGTCATCCTTGTAGTAGGCTTGTGAGGTAGAAAGGGCAAGGGTGAGTAGCCCCAATGGCCAAATGAGAAAACTGAAGTCTAAAGATGTTAAGTTATCATTCGGGAATGTTAGCCTTTGTGTTTGGGATCTCTGCATTTTCTGCCACATTCTTTTTTTTTCTGGTTATTCTTTGGTGGTTAGTCTCTTCCGGATTCCCATTTTCTGAACTGTGGCAATAAGAGTATTGAAATCTATTTTGTGGGAAAGGTCACTTCCCCCTTGGGAAGTGAGCTGGAAATGGATGCCCCATTACAAATTCCTTGGGCACTTCCTGGGTCATTATATGAAATGTTTTCTTATCCACAGTATGTCATCGCATTACTGCTTAAGCATATTGTGCCTAATATTGGGCAACATATTCACAGAAGAACGTAGTAAATGGAGAGATTTCAGGCATGCAAAGAAGATTCCCATTTACCTCCTTTATCTTCCCTGCCTACTAGTGAATTTCTGAAACAGTTCATCCCTTGAGCTTATTACTAGTTTGATTCCTGCTAAAATAAAAATATCGTTGGTATGTGCCACAGTGAAAGCTGTTTCCAGTCATTTTTACTATGAATGATTTTAGGTCCTTTTCTAAAAACAGACCTGATAGAGGAAAGGGAAACATCTACAGACTGATCTTCTTAAATGGGAAAAAAGGTAGAGGACCAATGGCAAGAGTGATGGAGACAGAAGAGATTGTGGAACAACATCATGGCCTGGCTGACTCCACTATTTGCCTGAGACCTAGACAAAGAGTCACAGAATAAATTTACTGACCATGTTGTCATGGCCATGTCACTGACTTTTCTTAATCAAAGTTTTCCTCTTGATAAATAATAGGTTAGGGCTATATGTTCTCCAAGTTCTTTTCAGTTCTAGGATCACATTATTCATCGATTCCATTTATTATATACGCCCGTGGTTATGGTAACAGAGGTAAATGATGAAATCCAGTCAGTTTCTGTATTCTTGAATATTAGCTATGAAACAAAAAAAAAATGGTAATGAGATTTTGTGTTTGAGCACATAATCCACAAAAGAGTCTTCACGATGAGAAATGAGAAAAGGCAAAGAGAGAGCTAGCAGTTTGCATTATTCATGAGCAGCCTTATGCCCATGCTTATAAAGGACCCATAGCAGTTTGGCAAGGTACAGAAAGCTGAAAGCGTATGTCCAGTGTGCCGTGCCTCATTTCTTCTCTGGCTCTAACGTGGGGGCAGCTGAAGGGCTGTATGAGCCGCCTGACCAGAAGGAAACAAGGTGTGGCTCTTCCAGCACCTAGCACTCACTCTTCACTTTCTCTTTCTCAGGGTGCCAGGCACTACGATCCCTTAGAGCCTGGAGCAAGGATTCGGGCGCTAGCAGTTTATTTGAAAGGTTCCAGGAATGTTGGTAGGGAAGTAGGGACATGGAATAAGAAAATGAGGGTAGCTGGTACAAGGTGCACCCTAAAGCCAGCTACCATTGTGGGTGACTGGAGCTTAATCCTGCAGGGAAACTCTCAGAAACTATATAACGCGTGTGCCTCAGATTTATCCTACCTAGAGGTCAAGGGAGCTGGGATATTTTTGGCACAATTCTATCAGTCACTGGCCATAGGCACTCCAGTGAGATGTTAATTCCCCATACTTCTGGCCTACATGTGAGCTACCAAAGTAAACCCTGATGGCCGGAGAAAGCAAGGCCTTCTAGCAAAAAAGCACAAGTTTAGAAGTTAGGCCACCCAACCCTAAAGGGGTACAGGTGAGGGGATATGGATGGGATAGCAATGACATCACTATGCAGGAATCATTTTGTTAAATCCCTGCAATGACCCCATGAGGTGAACATTTCTATCTTCATTATACAATGAGAAGACAGGAGATCAGAGCCTTAAGTGCCTTATAAAGGCAGAATTGAGACTGAAATCAAGTATCCATGGCAAAATAGACCATATTGTTGAAGACTGAACTTCTGCATGGGGGAGAGGGGATGTGTCGTCTTTGGCAAGACTCATGCTAAATGCCCCTCCTTCTATGAAGTACTCCCTCATTCTGTCATCATTTTGTCTATATTTTGCTACAGACTTATCTTTATAGCTTTACAAGAATAGTTCTCACACCTCACTGTAATTGTTTCTATTCACCCTTCTTGCTAACTGAGAGTTTCTTGGGTTGTAGAGAACATAGGTCTTTTCATTTTTGTGTGCACCGCCCCCCCCCAGCCAAGCAAAGAATTGACACATAGAAGACCCTCAGTTAATGTCGATAAAAGGCTAATGCCTGGATTTTTTGATGGAGGCTTAAATTAACAGTAATTTGCCGACATTGATAGACTCCCTACTATGTGCCAAGCAAGAAGGAGATCCAGAAATGAGAGGAGGAAAATAAGCACCACTCAGAGGCACAGTTGTATGTGGAAGCTTGTTTTTCTCCTTTCTAATAATTCTACCCAGTCAACCCAGGTTTGATTAAATTTTTGTAACTCTTGTGGATGTTGAGAAAAAGCCATCTTTCCTTTTAATCTCCTTTTACTCATGTGTGATAAGCAGCAAGAAACACGTAAATGATGGAGTCTGTTTAATTTGTTTTGTACAAGCTGCGGCTGTGTATGAATCCCTTCTTCGAAGATTCTACATTTTGCAGCACTGTTTCTGGTGTCAAAGTGAACCTCTTTCCGATGTACACCAAAACCGTACTTACAGTTTGTGGCCCATGTTTCTTTCGGTGGCTGATATAGCTACTGGGCATGGGCCAGGTAGGCAGCAATTTTCTATGTATTTCTACTGCACAGCAAGAAGCAGTTAATTTCCAGGCACATATTGCTTTAATTTCAGTTAGTCCAATCATTTTTCAGTACAGTGCAGGGTCCTCCTGCCAGGGGCTGTAATTTTATAAGAGCAGAACTCTTGAAAATGTGTGGGAGAGATTAGTGGGCGTGCCTGAAATGCTTTCTTTCTCACTCTGTACTGTGCAAAGCCTCAGGCGGAAGCTTTAGGAGGTGGTTTCATTTGGAGACATTGATCGAGTTTGGATGAACTCTGGAGAAAAACTCAGATTTTCCCTGGAGTTGAGTCATTTGAATTGGGAAGGGGTCTCATGTGCCTGAGATGATGATGTGGAGAAGAGTACACGCGCCCCACATGGAAGCACTTTTTTCTTGTGCTTCCTTTGTATTTTGTGAAGGAGTATTGATTTTCAATTTGATTGGGGTTAAAAATGAAAAGAGCAAGTTTATTCCATGCTCGTCAGAACCTCTAAGAGAGACCAGGGGAGAAGCAGGGAATCAGTCAGCAATGGGCCCGGGAAAACAAAAAAGCCAAATGCATGTACAGAGGACACACTGCCCAGTACTGGCCCAGAAGTCTAAGGGCTTTACATAGCTGGCTGCCCAGGCTCAGTGTCATATGCCCACAGAGGGCCAGTGTGTAGTGACAACCGCTGAAATTGTAAGTGGGATGTCAGAGTCCATAGCATATTTCTGCTGTGTGGATTATGGAAGAGGGCGCATCCCAAATGCAGAATGACCCGGAGTCCAAGCTATCTAGTGGGAAACACATATCTCATTTGTCTGATCCTTTTTGGCAGGGAAATTGCCAGGGAGACCAGGGCAAGGGACTCTGAAACAAATTTCCACATTGCAAGTACTCGTTGAGCAAATGTGTTACCGACCATGGGATAGTCCAGTGTTTTTCACTGTTTCAGACTCACAGTCAGACCCGTTAGTGAGTCATGAAAATCAAGTCTGTAGATAGCAACTGGATTTTTAATGACGCAAAATAAAAAAGAGTAGAATGGAGTGAAAAAAATAAAGTATAGCGGAATGCATCTCATTCAGTAGGGATATTATTTTACAAAGCTTTGTCCAATTAATACGTGTGTGTATTCATATGTATATATGAATATGTGTTTATATATCCATTTATATGTAGGTGTAGATTATATTTATTGTATTCTGAGATGGATAAGTGGACTAAGATATGATATAAAAGCATTTTTCTTATTATAAATTATCACAATAGCTTGAAAGGCATTGTACTAGATCCTAGAATAGGTACAAATTAATATAACCCATATATAATCCCTCACCTTCAGAATCTTACAGTCCAATTAGAAATAAGATACATAGAGGAAAAGGAAACAAGTATTTGTTTTACTCCTCACTCATCACAGTCAAGGTGCATAGGTCATCCCATGTAGTTCTCATAATGATTTCAGACACGGAGTTATTGCTATCATCTTGGAGGAGGAGGAATGAAAGAACTTGACCAAGACAAGGCAACCCAGCCCAAGTAGGTAGGGTCTCTATTCACAGTCTGGTGTGTTGGTTAACACCACAACACCCCCTCTATACTAACAGCAGCAACACAAGCAAACACATGCAAATGGATAATGTGAAAGGGAGAAACTTGGATATTGAAGAACGGAGAGGTTACTAATTTCTATCAAGGGAGGAAGGAGAGAGTTTTGTGGAGGAGGTTGGATTTTATTTTAACCTGGAGTTAGGAGGAGAGGAAAAGAAGTAGGAATGAATTCTCAACAGTAGACAGAGTATGAGCCAAGTCTTAGAGAATGAGCATGAAGTGCTTAGGGTCCAGGGAAGTAGAGTGAGTTGAATGGAGGAGAAAGTATGTGATGACGATATGAAGATACCTTCAGATCCTTTCTCAGACATACCTTTCTCCGTGAGACCTTCCTGGATCATCTGTCTCAAATCACAGTGCTCCCAATCCAGTGATCTTTCCTATTCCTTACTACTGCTTTGTCTTGCTCCTAAGCATACATCGTTCATCAACACACTGTGCATTTTACTTTCTTAGGTGTTTCTCATCTGTCTTCCATTCCTGGAATGTAAGCTCCGTGTGGACTGGGACTTTCTGGCCTCTTTTGTTCACTACCGTACCTACAGTAGGCATGACAGCACTTGACATGTTTCAAGCTTACAACAAATATTCTTTGAATGAATGAGTAAAATCCAGGCAATCCGATTCCAGAGATAGCACTTTTAACCATTGTGCTGAACTGCCTCTCAGAAGTTGAAGAAAGTTTCTTAAACAGGGAAGTTTTGAATACATTTACCCAATATTAATTTTTTTGTGAAGTCTAGGGTTCAGTTATTTCTAAATAATTTCAAATATTCAGTGCAGAAAAAAAACCCCATCTTCTATGATATGGCATATTTTTTGTTTGGTAAATTTTCCCTTCAGGGTTGTTAATCAATGTGCCATTATCTGGCTCATCTTCCCATCTCCGCAAATTTCTCAAGACAATTTTTTTTCTCTATGCAGTGAGTGTACTTCTGTAGAATATATGTATACTAGGGGAGATGATCATATCATGTTTCAATTAGAACATACGATTCACTTCCTATGTCATGATTTGTTGTCTTTTTCAGAGTATTCTATAGTTTATTAGTATTGATTCATTGTTAACATCCTTTTGCAGCTAAAGAAACAGACTGGTTAAAGTGAATTTGGACTTCATGTCATGGTTTCCGTATGAGAGTACTTACAGATGTAGAAGAATAGTTTACTCAGTTTCTTTGTTTAAAAAAATCTATCCTCGAGGTATCTAGAATTTCAAAATACCCTCTCATTAAATTTCTGGAATTCTATAATGTGTGTTCAAAACTCTACTCCCTTGGTGTTCTTCCGTATACTGAGGTTTTCTTTAACCTACCAGTGCCCTGCCCAAATTAGACATCTTACACTAATATTGGAAGGTTTTCTGTATTTTTAGTACGTCTTAAAATGTGCAGAAAAACGAAGAGTCTACAGTTGTCATTAAACCCGTGCTCCATTTTCCATATGGCAACCTAGAATGTGAATAACATTAATCTGTATACTCCTTAGTGCTTGGTGCTAATAAGCGTCTTTTTTTAAGACGTTAAGTTTTATTTGATGAGCATGTTCATTAAAAATTAGCCCAGGGCAAATTTATTAATCTAAGCCCTCATACTTAGAAGCAACAAACTTTTTAAAACGCTCAATCAATTTGTGAGTAAAACAGTTGAAATACTTTCTTCTAAGCTCTTCTGTATTTAGAATCATTGATTTAATTGTATTTGATCATTCCGGCTTTCTTGATAAATGTTGCAAAGACTCGTGTTCTGGCTTAGGCTAAAGCGGTGTTCCCCAAAGTGCATTTCACAGAATACTAATCCTACAAGTGTTAATTGGTAATGTTCAGGAGAAGAAAAACTGTTTCCGTGGCCAAATGCATTCTAGAAGTGCTCAATTAGACCAAAGAACAGAGTTTAACAAGTTTTTTATTGTGGGACTTCTTAGAATCTTTCATACTAGGAATTGTGAAACCCAAGAGGAGGAAAATACTTTTCAGGGATTTCAAACTGCTTTCACCATGGTAAATATTTTTTGTCAACTAACCTAGCTATCGTAGTGTTCCATGGAACACACTATGCGAAACACTGGGTTGAAACCCCAGCAAGAGCAGGATTATTAAAAACAAGAAGAATATCTGCATAGAGCTTAAAGTGCCCGTTGTTCAGAGGCATTGAAATTTCTGTTGTGTGTGTCACTGATAATATTCTCAACTTGCAATTTTAAATATTTGACTGCCTGTGGGAGGAAAGGATGACCTAGCCATGATAAAATGAGAGAGAGCAATTACAAAGTATTTTTCCATTCTTATTACTCTTTTAAAAATATGTCTGTACATTTTGTCTCTGTGAGATAAAGCCTGTGAATTCTGATGAGGCAGATCTCAAAGGTGATATATTCTTAATATCTTCAGGTAGGAAATGCCCAATCCAATTCTTACGTTTAGTTACCAAGGTGACCATATGTCATGATATGCTCAGTACAATCCAGCTTTGCACCTGTTATTTCTGTGTAATTATTAATCACACCCCCTATTAGTCTTAAGAATGGTCCCATTCTGTATAATAAATTATATGGTGACCATCTTAATTATCCATGTGTGGCAGATTATATTTTCCAAATGGGTTGCAGCAGGTATTTCCCGTCCATGTGCCAGTCTCTCACGAAGAGATGTAGTCTAATTGAATTTCTCTTCCTTGGAATCTGGGAGGGCCTGTGACACACTTGTAACAGATAGAATACACCTCAGTGACGCACCCTCACTTCCCAGCTGAAGCCATTAGAAGGACTTCTGCTGCAGCCTTGTTCAGTGGCAAACCCACCCCGGAGCCCTTAGTCACTGAGGGAGCGGTCTGATTGCCCCCGAAGCTGCTGTTCTGCGAGGAAGCCCAAGCTAATGCATGGGGAGAAGTCCTGAGATGCTTATGCATGGAGGGAAACGTACCCAGCTAGCCCCCAGATGGTCCGGCTCTAGTCATCATCGGATTGCAACTGCATGAGAGATCCTGAGCCACAGGTGTCCGGCCGCAAACTCTTTGGAATCCTGATCCACAGAAACCATGAGAGAGAACACAGTGTTGCTGTTTTAAGCTACTGAGTTTTGGGGTGATTCGTTATATAACAAAAGACAAGTGGAGCCTGTGGAATTTAGGTCAGACATAGCAAAGTTGGAGGGCTATGGGTCCACTTGCCTTCTTTCGAACGTGAAACTAGACCACAGATAGAGAATTAAGTGTCTAAAATTCAAGTCTAACCTTGAGACTACAAAAAATAATACATCTAAGTACCTCCTATCTAAATATAAACCTGTAAAATAACAATTTGGTAAAAAAGTACCAAGAGATAAATTTATTGCCTTTTTTCAGCTCAAATTTTACCTCTTATGTGTTTTGTTTTATGTGTATAGAGAATAGTATATCAAACATAGATTTTTAGCTTAAAAACTGATAATAAAATGAATATTTCTGCAGAACTTGTACATTATTAACTGAAACATATGAAGTCCCCCACCCCTGCAGTTCCTCTTTCTGAATTGCCTCCTTTCCCTCTTTCCCAAAGGTAACGACTATGCCAAAATTTGAATTTTCCATTTTTTTCTGCTTTTTTACTGAAAAAAATTGACATATAACATTGTATAAATTTAAGGTGTACAGTGTGTTACTTTGCTACATTTGTATATTGTATGATTGCTCATGTAGTGCTATTTATCACATAATTCTAGTCCAATATTATTGTCTATATTTCTTTTATTGTGCATTAGATCTCTATGGCTTATTTACTACTCATTTTAAGTCTGTAACCTTAGGCACTATTGCTGTTATCTCCCCCCACTCCCATCCCCTGGTAACCACCATTTTGCTCTGTTTTTTACAGGTTTACCTTTTTTAGATTCCACATATGGGTGGTGTCATACAATACTTACCTTCATCTGTCTGACTTGTCTTGCTTAGCCTAAGATGCTCAAGGTCCATCTGTGTCACAAATGAGAAAGTATCTTCCTTTCTCGTGGCCAGATAATATTCCACTGTACACATGTGCCACATTTTCTTTATCCATTCACCCGCTGATAGGCATTTGGGTTGTTTCCATGTCTTGAGTATTGTAAGTAATATTGGAATAAACATGGGAGGGCATATATGTTGTGGAAAACCCGTTTTCATTTCTTTGGGTTATATACCCATAAGTGGAAATGCTGGATCATATGCTAGATCTATTTTTAATTTTTTGAGGAACCTCCATACTGTTTTCCATAGTGGTTGAACCAATTTAGATTCCCACCAGCAGTGTATAAGGGTTCCCTTTTCACCACATTCTTACCAGTACCTGTTGTCTCTTGCTTCCTTGATGGTAACCATTCTTACACATATGAGGCGATAGCTCATTGTGGTTTGATTTGCATTTTCCTGATGATTAGTGGTGTTGAACATCATTTCATGTGTCTTTTGGCCATTTTGATGTCCTTTTTGAAGAAATATCTATTTCATTCTTCTCTTTTATAAGTTGGGCTGTTTTGTTGTTGTTACTAAGTTGTGTTTTTTATATATTTTGGATATTACTCTCTTAGGCAATATATGATTTGCAAAAATTTTCTCCCATTCTGTAGATGGTCTTTTCATTTTGTTCATTGGTTCTTCTGCTGTGCAGAAGCCTTTGAGTTTGATTTACTCTTGCTTGTGGATTTTTTTCTTTTGTTTTTGTGCTTTTGGCATCATACCCCCAAAATTGTTGCCAAGACCGTTGTCAGTGCGCTTCTTCCCTATGGTTTCTTCTAGGAGCTTTATGGCATCAGGTCTTATGTTTAAGTCTTTTACCCATTTTGAGTTAATTTTTGTGAGTGGGGTGAGCTAAGGGTCCAATTTCCTTGTTCTCCATTTGTTTCTCCAGTTTTCCCAGCACCACTTGTTGAAGAGACTATTCTTTCTCCATTGGGTATTCTTGGCTACCTTGCCAAATATTAGTTGACTGTATGTACTGGGGTTTAATTCAGGGCTCTCTGTCATGTTCCATTTGGTTGACGTGTCTATTTTTGTGCCATTACTCTATTGTTATTAATACGGCTTTGTAGTGTAATTTGAAATTGGCAGCATGGTACCTTTGACTTTGTTCTTTTTTCTTAGGATTGCTTTGGCTTTCTGGGGTCTTTGGTGGTTCCACACAAATGTTAGGATTATTTCTTCTATTTCTGTGAAGAATGCCTTTGGTATTTTGATGGAGATTGTGTTAAATCTGTAGATGGATTTGGGTAGTATGACCATTTTAACAATAGTAATTCTTCTGATCCATGAACATGGGGGTGTCTTTCCATTTGTTTGCATCACTTTTGATTTTTTTTTTCTCAGCAGAGTTGTGTAGTTCTCATTGTGCAGATCTTTTATTTCCTTGGTTAAATTTATTTCTAAGTATTTTGTTGTGTTTGATGCTATTGTGAGTGATGATTTTCTTTATTTTTTAGATACTTCATCAGTCTAAAGGAAAGCAATTGATTTTTATATGTTGATTTTGTATCTTGCCACTTTACTAAAACTGTTGATTAATTCCAACAGTTTCTTAACCGATTTGGGGGGATTTTCTGTATATAGGATCATATCATCAGCAAATAACAATAGTTTTACTTCTTTCTTTCCAATTTGGATGTCTTTTATTTTTTTGTCTTGCCTAGTTGCTCTAGCTAGGACTTCCGGTTCTATATTGAATGGAAGTGGTGAGAGTGGACATCCTTGCCTTGTTTCTTTTTTTTAAATTTTTTAAATTCAATTTAGTTAATATATAGTGTATTATTAGTTTCAGGGGTAGGATTTAGTGATTCATCAGTTGCCTGTGACACCCAGGGCTCATTATTACGTCAAGTGCCCTCCTTAATGCCCATCACTCTATTGCTCCACCCCCCACCCCCTCCCCTCCAGCAGTCCTCAGTTTGTTTCCAACAGTTAAGAGTCTCTTATTGTTTGCCTCCCTCTCTGTTTTTATCTTATTTTATTTTTCCTTCCCTTCCCCTATGTTCATCTGTTTTGTTTCTTAAATTCCTCATATGAGTGAGAACATATGATATTCGTCTTTCTTTGACTGACTTATTTTGCTTAGCATAGCACCCCCTAGTTCCATCCCCATCGTTGCCAATGGCAAGATTTCTTTGCTTTTGATGACTGAGTAATATTCCACTGTATGTATGTATGTATGTGTATATATATATGTATATATGTGTATGTATGTATGTGTATATGTATGTATATGTGTGTATGTATGTGTATATATGTATGTATATATGTGTATGTATGTATGTGTGTGTGTATATATATATATATATATATACACACAATATATATACACATACATACATACATACATACACCACATCTTCTTTATCCATTCATCTGCCAGTGGACATCTGGGCTCTTTTCATATTTTGGCTATTGTGGACATTGCTGCCATAAACATTGGGGTGCATGTGCCCCTTTGAATCACTATGTTTGTATCCTTTGTTTGTGTCTGTTAGCTATTTGTATATCTTCTTTGGAGAAATGTCTGTTTATGTCTTCTGCCCACTTTTTGCCTTGCCTCGTTTCTGATCTTAGGGGGAAATGCTTTCAATTTGTTTACGTTGAGTATAATGTTAGCTGTAGGTTTGTCATCTATAGCCTTTATTGTGTTGGGGAATGTTCCTTCTATATCCATGCTGTTAAAAGCTTTTTATCATGAAAGGATGTTGTATTTTGTCAAATGTTTTTTTCTGCATTTGTTGAGATGACCATGTGATTTTTAGCTTTCATTTTATTGATGTGATATAGTTCTTAATTTGCATGTGTTGAACCATCCTTGCTTGCGTCACAAGGATAAATTCCACTTGGTCATGGTGTATAATCCTTTTAATATGTTCTTGAATTCAGTTTGCCAATTATTTGTATACTTTGTTGAGAATTTTTCCATCTATATTCATCAGGAATATTGGTCTATATTTTTTTAAATTGAAGTGTAATTAACATAGAGTGTTGTATTAGTTTCAAGTGTACAATAGAATGATTCAGCAATTCTGTACATTATTCAGGGCTCATCATGGTAAGTGTACTTTTAATGCCCTTTATCCATTTCACCAATCCCCCCCTCACCTCCCCTCTGGCAACCACCAGTTTGCTCTAAGAGTCTCTTTTCTGTTTGTCTCTTTTTCATTTTGTTCATTTGTTTTGTTTCTTAAATTCCATGTATGAGTGAAATATAGTATCCTTATTTGTTTTGATATTGGAATAATGCCTCCTAGAATGAGTTTGGAAGTGTTGCCTTCTCCTCGATATTTTGGAAGAGTTTTAGGAAGATTGCTGTTAATTCTTCTTTGAATGGTTGGTAGAATTCTTCAGTGAAGCCATCTCACCCTGGAGTTTTCTGTGTTGGGAGTTTTTAAATTACTGATTCAATGTCAACTTGTTAATGGTCTGTTCATATTTTCTATTTCTGTGTGATTCAGTCTTGATAGGTTTTGTGTTTCTAGAAATGTAGCCATTTCTTCTAGGTTATATGATTTGTTGACCTATTATTGTTTTATGGTAGTCTCTTATGATTCTATTTATTTCTGTAGTATCCGTTCTAATGGCTCTTTTCATTTCTCACTTGTTTAAATCTTCTCTTTATAGTCTAAGTAAAGTTTTGTCAATTTTGCTTTCTTTTTGAAGAAACAACTTTTAGTTTCATTGATCCTTTCTATTGTTTTCCTGGTCTCTGTTTCATTTATTTCTACTCTGATTTGTATTATTTCCACTCTGATTTGTATTATTTCCCTCCTTTTACTAATTTTGGGCTTACACTGTTCTTTTTCTAGTTCCTGGAGGTGTAAAGTCAGTTTGTTTATTTGAGATCTTTCTCATTTCTTTTTTTTTTTGAGATCTTTCTGATTTCTTAATATATGCATTGCAATAAGCTTTCATAATTGCTTTTGCTTCATCCCACAATATTTGATATGTTGTGTTTTCATTTTCATTTGTTTTGAGATAATTTTTTATTTCCCTTTTGATTTCTTCTTAGACCTAGTGGTTGTTTCGAAGTGTGTTGCTTAGTTTCCATATATGTGTAGATCCTTCTCCTTTTCCTCCTATTGTTGATTTCTAGTTTTATGCCATTGTGGTCACAGATGATAGTTGGTATGATTTCACTTTTCTTAAATTTGCTAAGGTTTGTTTTGTGACCTATCATATGATCTGTCCTGGAGAATGCTCCATATGTACTCGAGAAGAATGTGTATTCTGCTGCTGTTCAGTAGAATGTTCTGTATGTCTATTAAGTCCATTTATTCTAAATTGTGGGTCAATTCCAACGTCTCCTTATTGGATTTTCTGTCTGGGTGATCTATTCATTGCTGATAATGGGGTATTGAAGTCCTCTACAAATACTTTACTATTGTCTATTTCTTCTTTAGGGTCTATTATTAGTTGCTTATATTTCAGTGCTTAGGTGTTGGAAGCATATATATTCATGATTGCTAAAGCATTTTGATGTATTGACCTCTAAATATAGAATGACCTTATTTGTCTTTTATTACCCTTTTTGGCTTGAAGTCTATTTTGTCTGATAGAAGTATGGCTACACTCACCTTCTTTGCATTTCCATTTGCTTGGAATATCATCTTTCACCTTTTCGCTTTGAGCTTATACATGTTTATAAAGCTGAAATGAATCTCCTGTAGGCAAGCATGTAGTTAGTTGGATCTTGCTTTTTGTCCATCCAACTACTCTGTGCCTTTTGATGGTGAGTTCAATCCATTTACATTTAGAGTGATCGCTGCTATGTAAGAATTTACTACTGTCATTTTATCTTTTGCCTTCTGGTTATTTTGTCTATCACTTTTCTTTCCTTCTACCTTTGTAAGTGGTGGTTTTCCATAGTCATTTGATCAGTTTCCCCTTTTTTAATGTTTTTTGTTTCTGCTCTAGATATTTGCTTTGTGGTTGCTATGAAGTTTACATAAACCATCTCATAAATATAATAGTCCTCTTTTGTCAATAGTAATTTATCTTCATTTGCCTGTAAAGGTTTAATCATTTTACTCTTCCCCTTTCATATTTTTGATATCACAATCTACCTCTTTTTATGCTATGATTTTGTTACAATGTTGTAGTAGCTATACTTATTTTTTAATGCCTATTTCCTTTAACCTTTATGCTGTGGTTAAGTGTTTAATATGCTGCTTTTAAAAAGAGAGTATTCTGACTATAAACTTAATCAGAGTTTTGTATAATTTTGTGTTTTTTGGTTCAAGTGGAAGAGCCTTTTCAACATTTCTGTGAAGCAAGTATAGTGCTAGTGATTCCAGCTTTTGTTTGCCTGAGAAAGCCTTTTTTCTCCTTCATATGTGAAGGATAACTTTGCCAGATGGAGTATTCTGGGCTGGCAGTTGTTATCTTTCAATAATTTGAATATGTCATTATACTATCTCCTGGCCTATAGAGTTTCTGTTGAGAAATCTGCTGATAGCCTAATGGGAGTACCTGTGCAAGTTACTGTCTTTCTCCCCCCCCCCCATGGGTGCCTTTAAAATTCTTTATTATTGACTTTTGACAGTGGTAATGTCTTGGAGAAAGTTTTTTCATGTAAAGACACTAAGGTATTCTATTAGCTTCCTGGGCTTGTATATCCACTTCCTTCTCCAGTTTTGTGAAATTCATGGCTATTAATTCTTTAAATATGCTTTCTGTTTCCTTCTCCCTCTCATCTTCTGAGATATCCATTATTCTCATATTGGATTTCTAATGGAGTCAGATAGTTCTCATAGGTTTTCTTCACTTTTAAAAAACTTAGTTCTCTCTCACCTTCCACTTGAATCATTTTTATATTTCTCTCCTTGAGCTTACTAATTCTCTCTTCCATATGATCTGCTCTATTTCCAATGCATTTTAATGTAGTCTTCATCTCATTTAATTGAGTTTTTCAGTTCCAGAATGTCTGTTTGGTCTTTTTTTAGAATTTCAATCTCTTTAGTAAAGTACTCCTTCTTTTCCTTAATTTTTTTCCTGAGATCATTTTATTACCTCTGTGAGTTTTCTTGTAGTTTGTCGAATTTCTTCATACCAGCTATTTTAAATTCTTTATCAGTTAGATCTCAATATTTCATATCCAGTCGCTGGAAAATTGTTATTTTCTTCTTGTAATACCATATTACTATGATTTTTCATGATGTCTGATGAGAAGTGCCTCTGCCACCATGTTTGAACTATCAAACACCTTTTTTATTTAGGAAGATTCTAACTGTTCAACAGGTTGATAGTTAGGAACCTTCCTTTTGTTTTCCAGAAGGTGACACTATAGAACTAATTTTTAGTTTCTCTTACTGGAGCTGACTTACTACTAAGGTCAAGAGTTCAGGCCTTAAAAAAAAGGCAATGGGGGGCTACAAAGCATGGGGAGATGTGTACTTAGCACTTGGGGCTTTGGGTGTGCCCTTAGACTTGTAGGGGGATCCTCAAGTTGGGGGTGGGGTCCCAGAGGCCTGTGGGTGGTCCCTTGCCTCTTGGGGCAGACAGCAGACGATGCTTTCCTTCAGTTCTCTTTGCCACTTCCCTTTCCTTTTCCCCCAGTCATTGTGGTCTCTCTTCAGGGAGAGCAACTGGTCTCTCCAGCTGCAGCACATGTGGCTGGGCTTTCACCCTCCATGTCCTCTGCCAGAAAAGTTGTGCTAGCTCACTGCTGGGCTGGCCACTGTCTTCTCCGCAATTACCTCCTCTGCTGCTAATGGCTTTACTACCACTTCACTCACTCACACCTCCTCCATGCTCTGGTCCACCTACTTTTGGGTGTATAGATGGATAGATTTCTCCAGTACCCCAATATGCTTGGCAGAGGTGGATTTTTTCCTGTTATGAATATCTGATTGGTTATAAATCAATCAAAGAGAAGAGAAAAAAGGAAAAATTCATGCCACTATGATGCTGACATCACCCCTCCTCACATACTTTTCCTGAAAAAAAAAAATGTTCCTTATTTTCCCAGGATTTGAACATGAAAGCATACACTATGTATTTTTTTTTGCCACTTGGTTCTTCAACTCAGATGTATGTTTTTGAGATGTATCCATGTTGATGTGTGTAGCTATAGTTCTTTTCTCCTTTTACACAGCTCCTATTCTGATTAATTAAGTTGTTGGGAGGCAAATGCAACATGCTCACTTGCCTCAGAGGTTTCCAGAGTAGAGTGAACAAAAAAAAGGCAAAAGCAAGAAAATCTGAAACTGATTTAAAAGCATTTACAATCCATAGGTAAAGAAAAATTCACAAATGTGTTCATTTCCCCATTCTAAAGGACTCAGTCAAAATACCTGGATCTTTGAGACAAGTTCATATTGTGTCTAGATGAGAAGGCAGCCTAATATTTGCATCATCTTAACCAAACAATAACAAAATTTCTTAACATACCATCATTCTCTCCTTGCTGTGATCATCATAGTGGCGTAGGCTGCTTATGTGCTTACCCACGGTCCTTCTTTATCTTGGGTTCTATGTTATTTGGGTGCCGTGTGACTGATTCTGGCAAATAGAAAATGGGCAGATATGATGTGTCCCTCTCCAAGGCCTCACCATACATGCCCTCCATAAAAATCCTCCAAGATGGCTATAATGTAAGAGGAAAGGGCCCTAGATGCCAAAGTTACACTAGGAGGAGACCTGTCAAGGAGAGTCAATTGTGCAACTGACACTAGGCTGTAAAATAACTGAGAAATAAACCTTTTCCTACAAGTTGCTTAGGTTTTAGAGCTGTTTGTCACAAGAGCATAATCTCACCTATTCTGATCTTTACTATCATCAATAAATGTTATAGAATGCAATGTCAGGACTTGGAGAACATTCCTTTGAAGCTTTTTTCTTTCTTTTTAATCATATTTTCACAGAGGAACAGCAGTTTCGTGAGGTTGGAAAGGAGTATGAGATAAACCTCTATAAAAAGAAGAGCAAATCCCGTTGACCGACCCCTTTCTGCTTGCCTGGCAATGTGCCAAACAGTTTTTAAACAGCAGTGTTTACTGTGTTGTTCATAGCAATCCTATGAAAGAGGTACTATTTAATCTACCTACGAGGACCTGGAAGTTAGATAGAGAAGAAATTTAATCAAGATTCTATAGCAAGTGAATTCCAGAGTCATTACTTGAACTCAGGTTCTTCTAACTCCAGATTTCATGTTATCAACAATGGTACTTAACTCAACTTTGAAGCTTCCCAGGAACAAGTTAGTTTAAAAGAAAGTAATTCTAACTGGAGGCAATGGTTAGAAATCCTCTCGTGTTTCCCTGCCACATTTTCCATGTTTTCTGTAGTCTTAGTTTGCCACAGAGATTAGGTTATTGAGGCAGTGCGAGATGGGAAATACTTTCACTGTGGCTACTTGCCTGTGGATGCCTCATTATTGTCACTGCCAGGAAAGCAAACTTTAAAGGGAGAAAAGTCTGAGAACAGGCTCTGTGATGTGCATTAAACAGCCCTCAGAATCAGCTGCCGGCAACCCAAAGATATGTTGAGTTGCTTAGGCCTGTGTTGCATCTGAAAGTCCACTACCAGCTTACGGATGAGAATTTGAAATGCTTGAAAATGAATGTCAAGGCACTATTGCTGTTTAGGTATTCCAAATTGCATTTAGAGCTTGATGTGCGACTGTCATTTAATAGAATTTGCAAATGATATTTTTATTAGACGTTGATGAATCAAAAAATGGAGAGGTTCAGATAAGCATCCTGAGATTCTGAAACTCCTGATTGCACTTCTAAACATGTTAAGGGTTTTCTTTTTTAGTTTAGAAGGGAACAACTTTCCTGATGCCTTCTGAGTGGGGAAATCTTTGTTTACAGAAACTACTTCCCTTGAATTAGAGGAGGACAGGATAATCTAATCTGTATGGAAAACAAAGAGCCTTTCGGATAATATAATACAGTGAAAAGAAGTATTAAAAAGGAAAGATGAGATGCTGTAAGAGAAGAAAAATCAGAAATAGGGGCAGGGGGAAAATACTAGAATGGGAGGAAGACATAAAGGAAGAATTTTTTTTTAAACGTTGTTCAACTATTTATAATTCCCATAAAGAAATACTGTGAGTAATGGCTTCAGAACGCTGTACATTAAAGAGTGCTTAAGGCAAGGTAGTTGATGTGTGAATGTTTCTATTACCACAGGAAAAATAATGGTTATAATTTAAAACAATAGATAATCCTAAAACATTCAATCTGTACTTATCCTTGGGACATATTTGGAGGTCACTGCCTCTTATATGTACGTCCATAAACACACACATTTCGTGCTCCCTCTCATTTCTTGCCCACTGTAAGCAAATGGGTCTGCATGGCAAAATCCACCCCTGGTCACATCCCATATCAATACAGATGAACCACTTAAGAAGGATGGAATTAATATGGTTGCCTCATAATCCTCAGTAAGCTATGAAGCTTTTCTTTCTGAAAAGCAGATGAGATAATACGCCTATGGTATCAGGATGATGTTCCCTGTCAGCAGAGGGAGAGGGACAGAAGGGATAAAAGAAGTCCCTTTAGTCTGAATTACGTCGTGACCGGAAGTTCACAAGTACAGCTTGGAAGGCGCTGATAAGCAGTGCGGTTTATTTCCATCATCTCAGGATAACTGCAGGAAGGCCACCCACAGGCGTGGATGGAAGGAGAGGCAGCAAGCCTCAGAGAGCATCTTCTCTGATGGTCTGGGATTGCCATTGTTTATTACTCTGCCCTTATTCCCATCGCCATTCCCCCATCCTCCTTACCCACCTTAATGCAGAAGCGCAAGAGGTAGTAGTACAGCTGACTGAGAAAAAAGGATAACACACTTCATAGCAGCAATTGAGATGAATTCTAAAACCTGCCCGTGGATTTATGTCAAGTGTCTGGCTCAGCTCCAAGCACGTAATTGGCACACAGGATACTAGTTTTCTTCCTGTCTTACCACACGTGCTCTTTCTAATCTCCACGTTCTTAGGTTGGCTTATTTGGGGTTGGCATCTGGGAGTAGGTTGACTAGAGTCTGTGTGGTCTTTTGTTTCAACAAAGCAGGCTACAGACACCAAAAGTTTGAGAACCACAATTGCATGAAATGTGTAATAACTTATCAAATCCAAGCTTAGTCATTTGGGCCTCTGTTCTTCCTCTTAGCATTTGAAAGAATGAGAAGAAATAACTCTTTCCCATTTCCTACCTCATTTCTAGTAACAAAATTTTGTTTCTGAGATATTTCATAAAGTTGTTGCCTTGTATTTTTCTGGAAATAAATTGACATTAATAGTAACAAAAACAAAAACAATGACTTTCATGCATTGAGAAATTATAGCCATTGGCCAGTAACTAAAGTAATTTTTCATATATAATCTCATTTTATACTTATAAAAACTTTCAACAGGGTTATTATTATCCCTAACTTATGAGTTTCAGATTATAATTAGATAAACTGAATAAGAACATTGGTAAATTATCAGAAAAAATGTTTAACACATTCCCAAGCCCTACCAGAATTTCCATTAATCTTTACTGAAAAGCAAGTTCAAGATTGCAGCGTTGCTTTAATAAGCATGAGCTCACCATAATGTGGCTGAGCTGGAGAATGTAGATGACTCATTTTATGATCACCTCCCCCCTTTGCTTGCCTGTAGCTAACGCTATCAAGCACTTCCTTATGTTACCATTTAAATTCATCCAAATAAATTAATTGATGAAAAGATATTGGAGATTATGTAATTACTTCCTCTGGCTCTGGTGGTGTTGCCATCTGACATCCAGGCAGCAAGACGAGATCTCAATTAAATGCAAATAATTGTTCACAATTAGGAAATGAAATGCCTGAAGAACCCCATGGTATTTTAAACAAGCCGATGTACTTGCCATCTATCAACAGTTGAGGCTTTCTAGCATGTACTTGGCTTGAGTCCCAGTGATGCCATTGTACCTAGCAACAAGTTCCCCTTCTATATCAGAGACAATAATTCCCAAGGATACATCCTTCAGTAAGAAGTTAACTCTTGTGGTAGTGTGTGCATAAAAAATATTCTCAGTTCAAGTTTGTGCGTACTGGGTAGCTGATTTCAGATCATACGGCAAGTTGTAATATAAACATTTACCTTGATAATCATGTAAGTTAATCATCTTGTATGTCTTGGGGACTGATCCGAAGTATTCTCAAGGGAAAACATGCCTAGCCTTTTCTCAGGGCAGTTAAGCCAATGGGTTTTGTGCTGCTTTGTTTTAGTTCCCAGGCTGTTCATTTTTAAGATGTTTCTCAGGATCCTTGATGACCTTGACGCCAGGGGATCCATCCATACCTATAATGACCAAAACTGACCAATAAAAAGACTTCATTGCTTTTGAACATGCTAAAAAAGATGGTACATTTTCAAAAGAGACAAGGGCAGAATGATGAGAGGAAAACATCAGCCTGAAAAAAGAAAATGTTTCCAAAGAAAATGACCTTAATAGGCTAACAGCTTAGATGGGTACAAAGGTTTTTATAAACACTATTAGTATTCATTTAGTATAGGTAGCAGACAGCAACAAGAATTGGCAAATAACTTGGATGTGATCACTGAAGGGACAGAGGGAGGCAAAAAACATAAGCTTCTTCCTGAGCACAAATCTTAGTGTCACCAGAGAGCACAGTTGGAATGTCCTCCTTTCCTGATTAGCAACCATCTAATCAAGGACACAGAGTGCCTGCCAGGTCTATATACATGTCATGCCAAAAAACAGAAGGGTTTAGGCTATGCTGTTACCAGCCTATTGTAAGCACCAGGTTAATAAGAATTTAAAAAGTAATTATTTGGATAAATCTGGGGCGATGGAGGAGAGGGTAGTAGTCCCTTTTAAATGAAGAGAAAGTCTTCAGACGTTGCTGAAGAAATTCCAAACCTCAGCATTTATCTACAGGTAGCTAAGGGAGGATAAAGCAGGGAAAATCCCAAATACATATGTGCAAGTATAATTACAGATTTAAATAGAACGGTTGTTCAAAGAAACACTCCTGTTTTGGGTTTTTTTTTTTTTTATGTTAGAGGCATGTGTTTCTCTTTCCTAATGAATAATCATTTATTGTTGAAGGGTTCTAGAGGAAGTAAAAAAGAAAATTGGCTGGTTTGGGTCAGTAGGGTCTGAAAACAGTGATGAAACACACTATCGGAAAGGGGCTGGATTTGCATTTTGAGTAGTGATGACATTACAAATGAAGCTGTGCTCTTTCTATTCAAATAAGTGTGAGAGAGATCAGAATTAAAATGATCTCTCTGAAATGCAGATCTGACGATGTTTCTCTCTGAAATAAAATTGGCTAATGTCCAAACTCCTTAACAATTTACCTCAAAACTTTATTCTCGATTTCATCAGTCTTTTCCTGCATTTTGCCACATTTCCTTCCCACTCCTACATAAATTCATTCTAGGTTTCAGCTGCATGGAAACCCAGTCTTTTCTGAGCATGCTGTGCTCTCCCATGCCTCTGTACTTTGCATACATGGTTCCAAGTGATTTGGAAATCTACCCTCCCCTCATCCATTTTCTATGTGAGTTTCTACTAATTTGTAAAGCTTTGCCAAAACTTCCATATACAAAGTTATTCATTCTTCGTGAGAGCAATTTATATACTCTATTATAATACTTATCACACGTGTTAATTGTTTATGTGCATTTCTGCATCCCACAGTAGGCTTCTCAATGATAAAGATGGTATCTTACTGATCTTTGGATCTCATAGGCCCAGAAGAGAAGGCAGTATAGTACAGTAGTTAGGAGCAAAGACTCTGGAATCAGAGAGTTGGCTTCAGATCTCTTCTATTCTACTCAGTAATTGTGTGACCATCGGCAGGTACCTTTGAATTTCAGTTTTGTCATCTGTAGTGATTATGATAGTACTCACTTAAATATTATGAGTGTCATAATATTTACCAGATAGAATTAGCTAAAATAATATGTGTAAAATGCTTAGCACATTAGAAGTACTTAGTAAATTGCACATAGAAGTACTTAGTAAATTGTAGCTGTTTTTATTACTACAATCAATAATGAGGAAAGAATGTTGTGCTATTGTATATTTCTCAGGATGAAGGAGTAAAAAATAAAACATTGATAAAAAGAAAATCAATGTTCTAGGCTCACTTCTGTTGAAATGAGAATATTGGATTTGAATCAAAAAGAAATTATAAAGCAAGGTGTGTGAGACTACAGCCCAGACCTTTTAAGTGTGCAGGAGAAAAATACAAAATAACTTTGTTAGTTACTAGATGAATTTAAAAATAACTTTCTTTGCATTTCAAAATATACATTAAAAAGGAATCCGAAGGAAAACAATATTTGTTGACAATTATCTTGTTGAAAACATTTTCACACATATTATCTCAGTTAATCCTCTCTGAAAAGAAATATCATCCCTATTTAACAGATGGTGCATCAGCCTCAGGAAAGTTAAGTTACTTCCTCAAGGAGCTTGCTTCAGGATGTTAGGTAGAATCCTGGCCTCAATCTATGAGTCATGTTCGTTCGTTTATTCATTCATTCATTCATTCATTCATTCATTCATAGAAACCAATATTTATGAAGCTCCTATGTTGTTCTAGAGCTTGGGGAGTGAATGGTGGTCAAAACAAACAAGGCCCCTACCTCCAGAGAGCTTCTACTTTAGTGGGAGGAGACAAACTAAGTTCATAAAAAAATAACCAAGATTAATGCAATGAAGAGTGATGGCAGAGATGCAACCACCTTAGATTGCATGGTCTGAGAAGGCCTTGCTAATAGGTGGCCCTTGAGTTGAGACCTGAATAATGACAAGCCATCTAGAACATTCCAGGAAAAATAAGAAATGCTAAGACTCTGAGGCAGAAATAAGCATGTTTAGTTAGAATAACAGACAGAAAAAAAAATGGTGGAAACCCCGCGTTCTATTGTATTGCATCAACAAGAAACAAGGATAAAGATGGTCAAGAAACCTAGAAAAGAGCTAGCATTGCGAGCAGAAATGTAAATGGAAGGCATGAATTGCGGTGTTATTAAAAGAGCTCCACCACTACGTTGTAGTCCTTAGCCTTGAAGGTACAGAAACTATATTATGTAAAGGCCTTCAAGTAGAAAATTCGGTGAGACTTGCTCACAGTGATATTACATTAAGGCCGAAGTCCATAAACTGAAATACCAATCTATTATATTGCAGTGTGAAATATAATGGCCCAGTCTTCCTCCAGTAGATACTTGACTGTGGTCATAGAGCAAATGTATTTTCTCCTTATCGTCATATTACATGGGAAAGCAAATTATTAAAAGGCTTCTTTTTGAGTAAGAAATCAGAACAAGGAGAGAAGAAGTGATTCAAGGATTTCCTACATCAGTCTCAGTGGCCCATAGTAGGGACAGGTCTGCCATATGGGCAGGAGGGTAGCATTTGCTTCCCTGGGCACTCTTTCTGTTGTTCAGCATTTGGAAAAGCTTGGTTAGCACCGACTTCTCAAACTCTTTTTCTCCTTGTCTTCTCAGTGCTTGCCTAGCATGCCCTGAGGCTCAAAGACAATCTCCATAATAATTGAAGAGAAAATGAATGAATGAATGACTTCTGATTGACACCCTATTTTCTTTGTATTTCTTCTTTCCTTTGAAACGGTCATTTTCTGACCAAGAAACTATATTCTGTGCCTTAAAGTGCCTTTGCATTTCTCTGTTCTAATCCTGTATGTGTTCGTATGTTTAATATTCAAGGTAAATTCTGAACTAAGAAATTCACACTTGAGAGAAAAACAGAGTAAGAAATCTGGTAGGCATTATGGCCCAGGAAAATTATCTACTGTGCAAAATAAGGGAAAGACCACTTAAATAAGGATGATGTCATGCTTCTCAGAAGATCTTTGGGTTTATATATTTTTATCTTTACAAGTTGACCCTTTATATAGATCTTGCTTCAGTTCCCTTAAATTTTTCAAAATTAACAATAGTCTTGGGATGATCTTGGGCTTTCAAGGATCACATGGTGGTCTTTATGTAGAGTTACTCATTACTTCCTCAAGTCATCATTCAACTTTCAAATATATTAAGGTCTATATCCAACTAGAAGGAAATTTAGACTATCATTCAACCTAAAAAGATCGTGTAATATAGGTAGTAATTACTTTGCAGAAGAATGCTGTTTGGGTTCGCCTATTAGAACGTAACCAAATGCACGATGACCACATACTCCAGGGGTAGTTTAAGTTCTTTATATGTTTTAGATATTGGGTATACCTTTTGCCAATACCCTCTCCCATTCAGTAGGTTACCTTTTTGTTCTACTGATGGCTGCCCTCACTGTGAAAAAGCTTTTTATTTGGGTGTAGTCCCAAGTTAATTTTTGCTTTTATTTCCTTTACCAGAGGAGACATATCTAGAAAAATGGTGCTACAGCTGATATCAAAGAAGTTACTGCTTATGTTTTCTAGTAGAAGTTTTATGGTTTCATGTCTCACAGTTAGCTCTTTAATCCATTTTGAGTTTATTTCTATGGTATGGTGTAAGAAAGTGATCCAGTTTCATTCTCTCTCATGTAGCTGTCCAGCTTTCCCAGCACCATTTATTGAAGACGGTCTTTTCCTCATTGTGTATTCTTGCCTTCTTTGTTGTAGATCAATTGACCATATAAGCCAGGGTTTATTGCTGGGCTGTCTATTCTCTTCCATTGATCTGTGTATCTATTTTTGTGCCAGTACCATGCTGTTTTGATTATTATAGCTTAGTAAAGATCTTGAAATCTGGGATGGTGATATCTCCAGCTTTGTTCTTCTTTCTCAAGATTACTTTGGCTATTTAGGGTCTTGTGTCATTCCATACAAATTTTAGTACTATTTGTCCTAGTTGTCTGAAAAATGCTCTCGGTATTTTGATAGGGATTGCGTTGATTCTAGATTGCTTTGGGTAGTATGGGCATTTTAACAATATTAATTCTTTGAATCCATAAGCATGAACTATACTTCCATTTGTTATGTCATTTTCAATTTCTTTCTTCGGTGTTTTATAGTTTTCAGAGCGTAAGTCTTTCACCTCCTTGGTTAAGTTTATTGCTAGGTATTCTATTCTTCCTGGTACAATTGCAAATAGACCTGTTTCTTAATTTTTCTTTATACAACTCAACACCAAAACAAAATCCAATTAAAAATGGACAGAGGGCCTGAATAGACATTTTTCTAAAAAAGACATACATATGGCCAACAGACACATGAAAAGATGCTCAACATCATTCATTATCAGAGAAATGCAAATCAAAACCTCAATGACCTACCACCCTATACCTGTAAAATTGCTAGAATGAAAAATTCAAGAAATAACAAGTGTTGGTGAGGATGTGGGGAAAAAAAGAAACTCTCGTGTCCTGTTGGTAGGAATGTAAATTGGTACAACCACTGTGGAAAACTGTGTAGAGGTTCCTCAAAAAATTAAAAGTAGAAATGCCATGTGACCCAATAATTGCAGTATTGGCTTTTTGCCCAAAGATAATGAAAGCACTGATTTGAAAAGATAAGTTTACCCCTATGTTTTATTGCAGCATTTTTTGTAATAGCCAAGATATGGAGACATTCCAAGTGTTCATGGATGGATGAATGGATGAAGGAGATGTGATACACACACACAGACACACACACGAATATTATGTGGCCATAAAAAATAAGATCTTGCCATTTGTGACAACATCAGTGGATCTAGAAGGTATTATGTTAAGTGAAATAAGTCAGAGAAAGAAAAATCCATATGATTTAATTTATGTGTGGAATCTTAAAAAAACAAAGCAAACAAAAAGCAGAATCTGACCCATAAATATGAAGAACAAACTATGGTTTTTAGAAAGGAGGTGAGTAGGGGGATGGCAAAAATGGATGAAGAGGAATGGGGGATCCAGGCTTCCAGTCATGTGATGAATAAGTCACAGGGCTAAAAAGTACAGCGTAGGGAATCTGTTCAATAGTATTGTAATAGCACTGTATGGTGACACGTGGTAACTACATTTGTGGTAAGTATAGCATAATGTATAGACTTGTCCAATCACTATGTTGTACACCTGAAATGAATGTAACATTGTGCGTCAACTATACTTCAATTTTAAAAAGTAAGATGGGGGTGTGTGTGTGTGATGATATATACATTACACATTTATGTATGTTTCATACATCACTATATAAATATAGATTATACATTTCAATATATAATATTTTATTTTATATATATAATTAAAGTTATTCAGCCTTAGTAAAGAAGGAAGTCCTGCCATTTGTGGCAAGGATGACCTTGAGGACATCATGCTAGGTAAAAGAAATCAGAGAAAGATAAATACTGTATAATCTCACTTGTATGTGTAATCTAAAAAAACCAAACTCATAGAAACAGAGTATAATAGTGGTTGCCAGTGGCTGGGTGGTGGGGAAAATAAGATGTTGGCCAAAGTGTACAAACATTCAGCTATAAGGTGAAGAACTTTTAGGGAATCCAATGTAGAGCCTGATGACTCTAGCAATACTGTATTATATAGTTGAAGTTGCTATGATAATGGATCTGTAATGTTCTTACCACACAGAAATATGGTAATTATGTGAAGTAATGGTGGTGTTAACTAACCTTCTTGGGGTAATCTTTCTCTATCTATCTATCTATCTATCTATCTATCTATCTATCTATCATCTATCTCCACACTTCATGTTGTAGTGCAGTATTAGTAATATAGTGGTGAACATAGCTGACTTCCAAATCATGTTGTGCAGCTTAATCTTACACAATGTTTCATGTCAAATATATCTCAATAAAGTTGGGAAATAAAGAATTTCAGGATGGCAACAACAGAGCATGAAAGAAGAAAACCCAAATATTCCAGGGGTAGAGAGCTAGCTGCAGCTCCTCTCAAAACCCTCAAGTCCACTCTCTGATGGAGGATCTGTGCTTTCAACTTACGTCTAGATTAAAACACTTCAGGGAGCCTGATGCCTTTTGAGTTCGTTCTGTGGTCTTGGAAAGACAACTGTATAGTGAATGAAACCATGTTGTTCAGGCACTTTAATTCCTAAATTCTCTATTTCTTAATGGCAAAGGTCGTTGACGGATTTTTTTCCCCCACACTTGTTGGTAGTTACCCATATCCTATAGGGAAATTATTTAGGACTTTCTCTTTTCTGCTTTTATTCAAAATACTTACTTAAAAGATAGCAAATACATATGGTAGCTAAAAATGCGCT
The DNA here is from genome assembly GCF_024610735.1 of Ursus americanus. Lineage (NCBI taxonomy): Eukaryota > Metazoa > Chordata > Mammalia > Carnivora > Ursidae > Ursus > Ursus americanus. The sequence goes on from NC_142164.1 coordinate 104,643,184, forward strand.
GAGTGAGACATACTTGTTTTAATGTTATTTTATCTTTTGTGAGAATCCTGAGTACATTTCAGACTCCTACAAGGATATAGTCAACATATTGATTACTTTAATCCTTGGAGATAAAATACTAATTACTCTAGAGAATTGTGAATCCTGAACTAGTGATGGGCTTTTTCCACATGTTTCTAATATCCAGTCAAACTAGTACCTCAAGATATCTTGTGCCTTAAAGATTTATGCATTATTTCAGTCATTCTTTTCTACCAGTTTCTATTCACGTTAAAGAATTTTAACCTCCTCTTTCATATTCTTTTTTTTTTTTTTTAAAGATTTTATTTGACAGAGAGAGACAGCCAGCGAGAGAGGGAACACAAGCAGGGGGGAGTGGGAGAGGAAGAAGCAGGCTCCCAGCAGAGGAGCCTGATGTGGGGCTCGATCCCAGAGCACCGGGATCATGCCCTGATCTTTCATATTCTTAAATCATATTTTTCTCTTCTGACTTCATTTTTTATTAAAATAAGATATAACCATACCTTGTTTTCTAGTCATGTTCTTACACAAGTGTATACAGTGTGTTTTTCAAGGTGTAAGAAGTAACATAAAACACACACAAACAAAAACACACCCAAAGATCTTTGGGATCTGGCATTAAATGTTATCCTGACAAATATCTCCTTTAGCAGCCCTTTGTACATTTTGAAAAGAGAGACAAAACAATTTCACACAGCTATGTAAATATGTCAAGTAAAAATGAAGCTAATATTTATTTGTAGGAACATTTACCATATTTAGATGCACAAACATTTGTCCATTTTTAGTCTGCCTTCAAATTGAATGACAAATTTCTTCCAAAGACCACAGAATAATTATCATGGGGAATGTTTTCAGGGAATACGTCTCAAAATGAAAAAGGATATTTGAAGGGCAGTTTAACTCTTGAGCAAATATTGAGAATCTTTCAAATAATCTAAGAAGAAAAATCATCCCTGAACATAAATCTTTTGGGAAAAAAACCTCTTTTCAATTTTATCATTGCGTGATATTTTAATGGATCTGGGAGAAAGGCAAAACACAATAATTAAAGAAAAAAGAAAGGCAAATTAAAGAATTCTAGTAATATTAGTGTGGAAATAGGTACCTTGGCTGAAGCCAAGTAGAATTCTAAATAAATGATTTTGTGATAGACCCATCTGACTGCTTTGCAAAACTACCCTCTAACCTGGCACAAATTTTTGTATTTGGGGCTAAGAAGAACCCAAAGAATTGGAACATCTCTTGAGCCAGTAGGTAAACACTTTTTGTTCTCATTTGTCTTGAATTATAACTGATCATGGTGGCTCAAGCAGTCTTGGTGAATAATTTTCCAAGTCCAGGCTGCCAGATTTCAGAGGCCAATATTTACAATGCATCCATTCATTTGCTTCCTTTCTTGCCTCTTTTGCAAACCGAAGTCAGTAGTCTTTGGTTATTTTAATGAAATCAGAGTCTCAAATTCAATCACAATTACAGATGGTGTATATAGCCTTATAGAACATACGAAACAGTTGTTTGCTGCAAATAAAGCAACATTATCTTAAATGTTTTGGTTTATAGGACTTCCTTCTGTGCTTTCCCAGTACTCCTCACTATCATTTAGTCCACCATGGTCATAGAGCACCTACGTGCGAGTGTTATCTTTTGTAAGGTTCCTCAGAGTATATGCATCTAGCTTTATGCTAGGCACTAGTGCCACAAAGAGGAGAAAATAGCTTTATCACCCCCAAGGAGTTGCCTCTATAGTGAGAAAGGCAGACATACAAATACATATTGATAACAAAGTATTAACTGGCAGTAAAATGAAGTTAGATATAAAAACCAGTGAGCATATGGAGGAATTCCAAATAAAGGTCTAAAAGAGAAATGATGTACCAAATTCATTTTAGGTCTGTAATATAAGAACAACAATAGCTGCAATTTATTGAGTGCTTAATACATTTCAGACACAGTGCTAAGCACCTAATATGATTCATTTTACTTAATCTTATTAATGACCCAGGAGATTGATATTATCATTTCCTCCATTTACATATGAGAAAACTTAAGCCTGAAGAATTTAAGTAGGATTCTCACTGTCATACAGCTGGCTAATCAATTAGCGAAGGCAAAGCTTGGGTCAAAATCTGTCCATTTCAAGGTGTTGCTTTTTCTTACTTTTTTAACCTTTTATTTTGAAGTGATTTTACTCTTAAACATTGGAAGGATCATAAAGAGTTCCCATATGTCCTTATGTAGGATCCCCAATTCTTAATATTTTATCATATTTGCTTTACCTTTCTTTGTACTCTCTTGATAGATGTTTTTATAATTTTCCCTCTGCATCAATTGATAATAAGTTTTAGGCATGATGCCCTATTATTTCTGCTATAGACTGAATGTTGGTTTTCCTCAGAATTCGTATGTTAAATAATAACTTCCCAATTGTGACAGCATTAGGAGGTGGGGGCCTTTATGGCTGATTAGATCATGAGGGTAGAGCCCCCAGGAATGGGATTAGTGCCCTTATGAAAGAGACCCGAGAGAGCCCTGTGGCCCCTTCTGCCATGTGAGGACACAGCAAGAAGATAGCTGTCTGTGAGCCAAGAAGCCAGCTCTCACCAGACACCAAACTGGCCGGTGCCTTGATCTTGGACTTCCCAGCCTCCCAAACTATGAGAAATAAATGTTGTTATAGACACCCAGTTCATGGTATTTTCATCATAGTAGCTGGAAGTAAGGCACTCTCTAGATACTTCAGGGTTTATTTCCAAAATGACAAGGACACCCTCCTGTATACTCACATTACAGCCATCAAAATGAGGAAATCAACATTGATACAATACTGCCATCTAATCAACAGACCTTCTTAAAATTATGCTAATTGTCCCAATAATGTGCTGTTTTCTAGTAAAAAATATATATTTTCTTCTGTTCAAAGAGCCAATAAGTCCATAATTATGGGTTTCATTTAGGTACCATGTCTTTTTGGTCTCCTTTAATCTGAAACCCTTCCTCAGCCTTTCTTTGTCCTTCATGACTGACATTTTTGAAGAGCACAGGCCAGTTATTTTGCGGACTGTCTTTCAATTTGGGTTTGTCTGATGTTTCCTCATGATTAAATTCAGATTGTACATTTTTTGCTAGAATACCACAAAAGGGATATTATGTCCTTCTCAAGTGCATTCTATCAGAAGGCCATGATGTCAGGTTGTTTTGTTACTGTTGACGGTAACTTTAGTCATTTGGTGAAGGTGGTGTCCGCCAGTATTTTTCATTATAAACTACTAAGTATTTTGTGGGAAGATAGAAATATCCTGTTCATCAACAAATATTCACCCACTAGTTTTAGTGTGATGATTCTTGCCTGAATTATTATTATTGTGTAATGAAATGGTTATTTTCTAATCCCATCACTTTGTCTGCATTCCTTAGCTGACGTTCTTTAATGAAGAGCTTTCCCTTCTTTCCTACTCATTTTTGTATCTCTTTATTTTTCGTTTTTATTTATTTTTTTAAACATTTATTTATTTATTTTAGAGAGCGCAAGTGGGGGGAGGGGCAGGGGGAGAGAGAGTTACAGAATTGTCAAACAGACTCCCCGCTGAGCACAGAGCCCAATGCAGGACTTGATCCTAGGACCTTGAGATCATGACCTCAGCTGAAATCAAGAGTCAGGGGCTTAATCAATTGAGACACCCAGGTGCCCCTTATTTTTTTTTTTAATTGAAGTATGGTTGACATAAAATAGTTCTAGGTGTACAACATAGTATTTGACAATTATAAACATTATGAAATGTTCACCCCCATAAGTGTAGTTACCATCTGTCATCATACAAAGTTATTACAATATTTTTGACTATATTCCTTATGCTGTACTTTTCATCCCATGACTTATTTTTTTTATATTTGTAAGGAATAATGAATTTATATTTTAATTTACTTTGCTGCTCCATTTGTCCCGGATTTTGATATCCCCTTCAAGGTTGTTCCTTTGTTCTATGAACATGTTTTGCTCATTCTTTGAGGATCTCTTTACTTTCTGGGCATCACAAAATATTCTAGATCTACCTTCTACTTTCCCTCCCCAAGCCATAGAATCAACCATTTTTTTCTGAGGTAGGCTTTTGTTCTTCTCTTTCCAGTCACTCAGCAGTTTTTATTTTTATGCATGTATAAATCTGGGTAATGCAAGTATTTTTTAATCCAGAAATGTCTGTGAAACAGCCATTTTCACAACTAATACAGTGATAATAAAAACCCACTAAACTAGCTTGAAGTCACTGTATAATTTCCTAAAATGTCTTCTGAACCCACCCCAAAGGGATCATTTGGTTCCTAGGGAAGATAAAAGATAAAGAAAAGGAAAGCAAGAAAAGGAAAAGAATTTTTTTAAAAAATCCAGGAAAAGTCATAGAAACAGATTTTTTTAGTACCTTCTCTATGTTAGGCACCAGGATAAACACTTTCACATGTAACTTCTCATTAGATCTCTGCAACAATTTCTCAGGGTAGAGATTATGTTCCTCACTTAATAGATAAGAAAATACAGGTTCACTGTTTCAGTGACTTGCTCTAACCTACACAGTAAGGCAGAGAATTAGAAATGGGACTTATCTCTATCATATTTTAAACCAGTCTTCCTCTACCCAGTGCTACCTCTATACAATTTTAGTGCTAATTCATATCCTATATTCTATTTCTGTAATTGGCCATCCCTCTACAACTTACATAGTAGCTCTTTATTTACCCATTTCCCAAAAACCAGAACACCTTATGCTCAGACAGACGATAAAGACTTTCCTTAGCTCTAAGAACAACCTGTTACAACAAACATCTTTCCTTGAATTAGGATTCACCACCTGCTTTTTAGGTTAGCTTTATTTTCTGAACTGTGAGGCACAGTACTCCAGAACCACTTGACATATAACAGACAGCCTTTATTCAGTAGGCTGTTATTAATGCCTCTTGTAATAAGCACTATACTTGGTGTCTCCATTTTTAAGGGCTATAAAGTTTGGGCTGGGGGGAGTGCAGTTCACTCATCAGTAGAAAATTTGAGAGCATGAGGCATTTTTTTTTCTCTAACAGGGCAGAACTAAAATGTCTGATTATATAGCAAAGCAAGGTGATGGTTACAGTGTTTATTCTCTGTATGAATGGATTACAGATCAAAACCAGAACACGTCTACAGATATGCCCTAGCAGGTTAAAGCAACATTCATTCAGACAGGGTTAAGGGAAACCTTTGGTGAAATATGAAGAAATACTTCCTAATAGAGCAACTAGGAATAGGGAGCAGCTAATGCTTACACGTTTTAAGCAGTGTCTTCCCATGCCTTTGCGTCTCAAAATAACCATGTGAAGGAGAGTGGGTGCATGACCTCATCCTCGTTTTCCACATGAAGAATATTGAGGTTCAGAGAGATGAAGTGACAAACTTAAGATCTCACAGCTCATGAACTGGCACTTTACACCACACCATGATTAAAGTCCTACAAATTAGATTTTTGCTAGAATCTCTCTGGGCTTAATCAAATCAATGTGAGCAGGCGGCAAAGTAAAGGAAATCCATTTCACTTTATTCCTTGAAGCCTCTTAATAAAAGATGGCAGAAGGGACATGGGGCCCCTTATTCTGTTGTTTTAGTAAAAATTACACCTAGTTTTTGAGGAGACCACAATATGATGTATGAAATAAATTTTTGGCCAAATTAATAGCATCATACCACAGAATTTATTTTGCTTTGATGATATGTAATCAGTTGTTTCACTGTAGCAGTCAAGTAACCTCTTCCACTGTTTGAGTAGGGATAAATATAAACCCCAAAATATGTAGGAGAGAACTCAAGGGGCATCATGGAATTGGAGATTTTGCCTTACAAACATGTGCGCACACGTGTGCGCGCACACACACACCACCACCACCACCACACTAGACTAAGATTACTGATTGGCACTTACAACATAAGGGGGTTTATATAAGAATCACTTTATCATATTATGGGAAATTTATGCAGGTATTATGGCAATTATTTGCAGAACTTATGAGCAAATTCCTAAACTAAATATAATAATCATTATCATGTATTGAATACCTTATTGTGTCAACTAGATCACAAGATGCTTTATTGTCATTTTATCATTTATTAAAACTTCTCTGTTGTGATGGACTTTTTTATTCCTTTTTTTTTTTTTTTTAGATAAGTGTACTGAAGCTCAGACCACCCAGCTGATAATTGGGAAAGCCAGGGTTAGAATCTCATTGTGTTGAATGCCAAAGCCCAGTGTCTTGACAACTTGGCTCTACCACACAATTAGAATGTTGTAGATATTATGGTAGATACAAGTCTACTGTTAACTCCCAGTCCTTCTTCACACAGGAAGTTAGTGAATTATCTCCAACCAGGAGTGCTTGGGTCTCTCTCGCAGTTACCTTTCATCTCTATGTGTTGCCATTTCCCTCTCATTTATCTTCTACAGCATTCTTCTGGATGTGGCAAAGACTTGAATATTCATTTTTTTATTTCAAGTTTTTATTTGAATTCTAGTTAGTTAATATATATGGTAAAATTGGTTTCAGATGTAGAATTCAGTGATCCATCATTTCCATACAACACCCAGTGCTCATCCTTCTTTAATCTCCATCCCCCATCTAGCCCACCCCCCACCCACCTCCCACCATCAACGCTCAGTTTGTTCTCTATCGTTAAGAGTCTCTTATGATTTGTTTCCCTCTGTCTCTCTCTTTTTTCCCCTTCCCCTATGTCCATCTGTTTTCTTTCTTAAATTCCACATATGAGTGAGATCATATGGTATTTGTCTTTCTCTGACTTAGTTTGCTTAGCATAGTGCTCTCTACCTCCATCTACATCGTTGTACATGGCAGGATTTCATTCTTTTTGATGGCCGAGTAATAGTCCATTGTATACCATTGTATACACCATGCCTTCTTTATCCTTTTACAGTACTCCAGTCTCCAGTTACTGGTTTTCCAAGTATTTGGACTTTGCTTCCAGCTCCCTTTCTCCTTATGACTTATCTTCATTTTCTGGTCATATTGTGGTGGCTCCTTTGGTATACTGTGCTCCCTTTCTATCATTTATTACTTAACACATTATCTTTTTTTTTTTTTTACGTCCTATTTCATGCAATTGTCCTGTGACATTCTGGCCCATGAGAATTTGCCTTGTCTTCTATGGGCCAATTCTTAGAATTTATCTACAATCTTCTAGAAAGTTAAGGACTTAGTTATCTTCATCGACTCAGTCTCTTTCATTTAAGGAGCAATAAAACGGCCACCAGACACAGTGTCCCCAGGAGGACAATTTTTTTTTGAAACGGTTGTTCTCAAATGTGAGCCTCTATCAGAATCATCTAGAGGGGGGCGCCTGGGTGGCACAGCGGTTAAGCGTCTGCCTTCGGCTCAGGGTGTGATCCCAGCGTTATGGGATCGAGCCCCACATCAGGCTCCTCCACTATGAGCCTGCTTCTTCCTCTCCCACTCCCTCTGCTTGTGTTCCCTCTCTCGCTGGCTGTCTCTATCTCTGTCAAATAAATAATAAAATCTTTAAAAAAAAAAAGAATCATCTAGAGGATTGGTAAAAACACAAAATGCTGAGCCCACCTCCAGATTTTCTTATTTAATAGGTCTTGGGTGTGGGGAGGGTAAAATAAGCCTTAACACATTCCCAGGTGATGTTTATACTATAGGTCCAGAGACCACACTTTGAAAACCACTCCCTTAGACTGAGGAAAAAAAGAAATCATCTACCGTACCTTTGCATGTTTATAGGTAGTGTTTATAAAAAGATAAGGTTTTATCCATGATTTCAAGGAATTCATGAGTTAATAGGAGACATGTATGCACATATGTAGTAAATAAATAAATGGTAAGGCCTATGATATGGGAAAACAAGATACAACCAGAGGAAAAAGAGATGGTGGTAACTTTTTCCTTAGACATTACATCAGGCTTCATTAAATGGAAGTAACAGTTAAAAAGCCTTTGGAGGATGTACAAGAAGCACCTTGTAGGCAAATACAAGTGTGTGCAAAGCCAGAGAAATATAAAATTTGGGGAGTGGGAGGGAATTAGTAGGTTTTTGGTATGATTTAAGTGTTAAATGAGGTGGAGATGTTAAAAAGAGATATTAAAGGGATACGATAGAGTAAGAGTGAGGTTGGGGCTTGTGTGTGATCTCACATGCCCTTTTCCTAGGGTTGAGAAGGTAATTTGAGTGTTTCTATCAGTTGAGAGCATTACTTGACTTGAGTTTTCGAAGTATCACTGAATAAGATGGTTGGGATGAAGGAAGAACACGGTGACAAAAAGAAAGCATGGCTCTCTTGAACAAAAAGACAGACTCATAGCCTGGGATACCAAAGATTTTGATACTGGGGAAACTTCTGTTTAATTTGGAAATAGTCTACAGACATTGTATTGTAATAATTTCTTTATATGCCTATCTTAGTACACTGAAAAATCCTTGGTCATTTTTGTATCATCAGTAGCTATGGTAGTGCCTGGCTTTCATAAGAGCTCAAAAGATGTTGACTGAGCGAGTGAATAAATTAATGCAAACCAGTGTATCATTTATTTTCTTTTGAACATCAGCCCCATCCTTTATAAAGTGGGGAGGTAAGGATTTATTTCAACCTTCCCAGAATGTGACAAATGAATGGATGAATATTAATAAAGTGATAGGTGCTTATTAAGAAGCAAGTAGAAACGGATGGCATTCTGGTAATGGGATTTATCACATAAATGATAACCAGTCGAACCTTCCTTTATTTGAATAAAATTTCTGAAATTATCTCCAAATTGCTTTCGTAAAGATAGCTGGACTGAATTAAAAGTATTATTACAGAAGTCTTTAAATGCCCATTAATGCTTTTGCGCAAGTAGGCTAATTTGCAGATTTACCCATTCCTATATGAAACCAAGGCTCTGCTGGTTCTGTCAGATAATTTTCTCAATTATATCTCTAGGCAATTAAATAAATTGCAAAAAATAGTCCATTGCTTTTGGAAACTCCCCTTCTGAGAGGAGTGAAATTCTTAACCGTGAGAGACTAAGTATCACTGGTCCAAAAAGAAAGTTAAAAAATAACTGCTTTTATTTTTTTTTTATTTCTTTATAATCTCTACGTCCAATGTGGGGCTCAAACTCATGACCCCGATTTCAAAAGTTGCACGCTCCACTGGCTGGGCAAGCCAGGGGCCCCCAAAATAACTGCTTTTAATCTTACCTACTTACTTTCCTGATCAGTTCTTTCTCTAAAATTCTAGCATTGGCAAGACTAAGACATTTTCCTGCTTCTGTGATTTTATTTCTTCTTTCTAATAGCAAGAAGAAAGTTCAAGGATATAGACTCTAAATAGCAAAAAGAAATAATAAAATAAGAACTACATTTAGATACATGCTAGGGATTTTTCTGAATCCAAAAGATAACGTCCTAGAAAAAGAGAAAAAAGTGGTCACATAATAAAGAAGAATTAGACTTTTGGTGTTTTCTAATAGAAGATGCTAGTTGGCAATGATGAAATGTCTTCAAAAGTTTGAGGGCAAATGATTCTGAACCTTGAATTCTATACCCATTTAATCATGGGGGAAAAATAGATTTTTTAACATGGAAAGGATCTGGAAAATATACTAAATGTGATCTTTTCCAGAAAACCAATATGACTGAAAGACATGATCTAGAAGAACTTTAAAAAAAAATCCAAAAAAGAGGAAGACATCGGACACGAGAAACAGTGTGCACAGAGAAACCAACAAAGTCCATCCTTAAGTTGAAACTAGTTTTTCTTGGTAGGGGTGCTGTGGGCATTTTGGGTGCGTGACTGCTTGTTGTGTAGACTGTCCTGCCTATTAAAAAATGCCTAACATCTGTAATCCCCAACTTTATAGAAAGAATTCTGAGGACGATAGGGGCATAAAACTTTTTAAGTGAATAAAAAACTGGAACAGTAATTTCAGTTGTGGGGGAGAAAGAGTTACAGATAACGTTTATTGTGGTACTTAGTTACTGTGAAATTAATAATACCTCAATGGGAAAGGTACACACATGACAAGGGGCAGTGAAGTGTAAAGTATATGTCACTCTAACCCTCATTCTTTATTCCCAGACTGTTTTCAAATTTTTGTACACACTGTCAGAACATATTTATTAATGTGAGCATATTATATGCATATATTCACCTACAGCTTCCTTTTTCCACTTAATTATCTAGAGTATATGTCCAAATCAACACAAAAATAGGACTTGAACTTCTTCTTCTTTTCTGTTTGCTTATGTTTTGTTAAATTTATATTACAAAAGACATGCACGTATGTTGAAGGGATAATATTCAATGGGGCAAAACAACACAAAGTGAAATGTATCTTTTTCTCCTCTTTCCATTCTTAGCCCCACTTCTGAAGAAACTGCTATCCAAAGTATTGCCTTTATACCTTCGGGGTTTTATCACTTCATTGTAATAGTCCCTGTGTCAGGATTTATCCTCTTTAGAGAAACTCAGTTTCCCCCTCCCTCCCTCCCTCTCATAACTAATACAAGCAGTTTGTCGCTTTTCACCCTATCCCCCACCTTCTCTTCTCTCCTCTATTTGTTGTAAGTTTCTGGTACATGATCTTCGTTAGATGAAGAAAATACTCTGGTTTTTTTTGCCAGGAGTTATTATAGTGACATGGAATTTATTTTTATTAGCTTTTACCATATCTAATAGATGACTATGTGATTTTTCTTCTTCTAACTATATATTACATAAATTATTATAGAAATTATAATTATATTGTATAATTACATACATTAATATAAATTATTAATTATATAAGTCAATATTCAAGTATTATGTCAACCTTGCAGACCGTGATTAAATTGAAATTGAAACCCTTCCTTCCCCTTCGTAGGTGGTCACTGTGAAGTTCCTTCCCTTTGGATTCACTGGACTTCTGAAATCTAGAAACTGTTGTCTTTAGTTTCTGGGAAATTATTAAGTGTCCTTTCGAATCTTCCCTCGCACAAACCTCTCTCTTCTCTCCTCCCAGAACTCCAAGTAGAAATACGCTAGGTCCTGTCATCTATCTGTACTCCATGCCTTTTTACATATTTTCCATTCTATTTTCTTTCAGTTTCTTCTCCTTCAGTCGTTTCTTCTGATTCATCTTTTTTTAAAGATTTATTAATTTAATAGAGAGAGGGGGAAGAGAGACTGCGGGGGCGGGGCTGAGGGAGAGAGAATCTCCAGCAGACTGTCCGCTGAGCATGGAGCCCAATGTGGGGCTCGATCTTACAACCCTGTGATCATGACCTGAGCTGAAACCAAGAGTTAACTGACTGAGCCATCCAGGTGCCCCCTGATTCATCTTCTTGTTGCCTAATTCTGCATTTAAATGTGGCTACTAAACAAACCTTTTAAAGTTAAAATTGTATTTTTATTTTCATTTTTTTTCACATTCAGAAATTCTATTTGGTCCTTTTTCTCAGGTTCTCTGTTATTTTAAATAATTCCTATATCCTAACTCATACTTTCAGTCTCCTGTTGGACGACTTGAAACATATCAAATATACTTAGTTCATCATGCGGGTCTAGACATTTCAGTATCTAAAGTCATTATCATTCTGATTCTACTATTTGTTGTTTCTTCTCTCTACTGCCTGTGATTTCTTATTTCTTTGTGGACTTCGTCATGTTTATTTTTTATTCTGAGTTAATATTTCTTAGAACTCTGAGGCATGTATTCAAGTTTCAGTCTCCCAGAAACAAATTGTATTTCCTTCTGCCAGGGACTCCCCCCTACAGAATATCACTTTAAAATGAATATGAGCTTGAGATATTTTTGGACCAACTAGTCTGGAGTTAGTCTATGAAAACTTTTTCGTAGAAGGCGGGTTCTCCATTTTGTGTCCTCTGCCCTGCTAACCAAGAAGCTATGAGTACTTGTCAAATGGTCTTACGGAAACAGTACCCTATTTACCTCTTCAAGTTCTACCTTTCATTTAATTCTTAAAACCCATGGAATATTTATTGTCTTTCTAGCTCATGAATGCGTATAAGGTTTTGGGGGATTTTTTGCTGATTTTAGTCAACATTTTATGTGTTTATCATGTGTGAATTGGTCAAGGCTTCTAGCCTTCCTTGTTCCTGGAAATAACTGTCTTTTTCGTCAGATAGGGTACATGGTTGTCAAAATTTCTGAGTTCTTACCAGTTTCCTAGTTTGCTGTTTGATACGTAATTTGTCTAGCTATAAAATTGTAAGTTTATTTTATATCTCCATGTTAAAGGCCTTGTTGCATGATGTTCTCACTTGCAGTAATGTTTCTGTATAATTTCATTCTTACGTGATTCCTCTGAATGTCAACTATATTTCTGTCTCACACACACACTGTGAGACTCTTCATTTTGTCTTTGAAAACGTTTGCACTCTTATTTTTCATTGTTCAAACATATCCCAAGAACAAGTCATATGTAAGTTATTTGCATCATTCCTACCTACAATCAGAGGACACTTTTAATTGAGAATATATATTGAGATTAGGGAAAATTTTCTCCCATTTCTCCATTTATTTCTTCCACTCTATAATATTAATTATAGGGGTCTGAAATGCTTATTACTAGACTGCTGGACTTACTGGATTGATCATTTTGTTTTTTTCCTTTGTGTCACATTTTCTTTTTCTGTCCATTCTTTGTTCTGAAATACATCCTTATAAATGCTAAGGGGCACTTTAATTAGAGTAAAATGGAACATCTATGTGAGTATTTTCATTCACCCCACATGCTTCAAAGTTATCATATTTACCAAGTCCAACATTTCTTTATTGATAAAATGCACACATTAAAAAAAAGATAGCTCCTTGGAAAACTAGAGATACGCCCTAGTTCAACCAGCTCTAACCTACAGTTTAAGCAAGTACAATTTCGAATCGTAAATTGCTTGAAAAACAAATGCGTTTTAGTATCACTATGTTAAAGCCTCTCATTCAGTGCCATAATTTAAAAAATAATAGATCTAACTCTTACATGATGAACACAGGGATAAATAAAGGCTATAGTTTTCAAAGCCAGATGGTATATCATGAAATGTAAGTTGAGGAAAGCAAAGAATCGTCATCAGTGTGTGCAGTGAACACTAGTGGAACTAATTGTTTAAGATTGTTATGTGGAAATTGAGTATTGTAGACTCTTGGCATCAATATGTGACATGACCATTACTATGGACTACAACATTAAAAATTTATTGACTGCTGAATACTTTATATGTGCTCCAAACTTGTAAACTCAAAGAGTACACAAACTTCAAATGCTACCACTTGGCTTTCTGCTGAGTCCAAAATCTGTCTTCTACCAAGTGAGGAAACAGAGAGAAAAGCATATGGTTATCTGTAATATGAGAAAGAAGTCCTTATACTTACTTTTTTCTTCTAAGATTTTGGAATATTTATCTGATTTCTGTCTTCTAGGCCAAGAAATAGTATGCCAGAGTCCAAATTATTGAAGTGAAATTTAGAATGATTTTTATCATACTTGCAAAAATATATGAACTGGTATTCTATTGAATTTATATTAATTTATGGAGAATTAAAATTGGTATAATATCAAACCAGCCTTTTCTAGCATTACTTTTTTATTCTAAAATTTTTCATCTCTCTTCACACATTACCCGTCTGTTCTTATGTGCTGTCTAATACTTCCATTAGAGCCCCTAGCATATGATAGAAATCAGTGACACCTAAGCTTAGGAAAGAATTGAGAGCTTGAGGATATGTGAATATAAACTTCCCAAACTGAAAAATAAAGAGAAAAAAGGTTGAAAAATATGGAACATAATATCCAAAGAACTGTTGGATAGTATCAAAGATGTAACACACAAATGGGATTACCAGAAGAAGAAGGAGAAGATGAAGATAGAAAGGAACAGGAGAAATATTTGAAACAATAATGACTGCAAATTTTCCCAAGTTAATGTCAGATGTCAAACCACAGGTCAAGGAAGCTGAGAGAATGAGTGCCCCCAAAAAGAAAAGACAAAGAAAACAACAACAAAACTACACCTAAACATACCATATTCGAACTGCAGAAGAACACAGATAAAGAAAAAAATCCTGAAAGAAGCCAAATGGGAAAAACACTTTACTATAAAGGAACAAAGAATTACACTGGACATCTTAGAAACCATGGAAGCCAGAAGAGGATGAAGTGAAATATTTATTGTGTTGATTCAAACAACAACAACAACAAATACCACCTACCCAGAATTCATGCCCTGTGAAATTATCCTTCAAAAGTGAAAGAGAAATAAAGACTTTTTCAGACCAAACAAAAATTGAGAGAATTGTTGCCAGTGAACCTGCCTTGGAAGAAATGTTTTATAAAGGTCTTCAGAGAAAAGATGAATGATATGGCTCAGAAATTTGGATCTATATAAATAAAGGAAGAACATTGGAGAAGGAATCACTGACGGTAAAAGAAAAGCTTTTATCTTTCTTATTCTTAATTGACCTAACATAATAATCTATTCAAAATTATAATAGCAACATGTACTCATCAATTATACTTAATGAATAATTAAGATGAATGACTGCAGTAATACAAGCCGTGGGAGGGAGGAATTAGGTATACTTTATTATTGTAAGGTGTTTGCACCATGAAGTGATACAATGTTATTTGAAAGTGGTTTTAGAGTAGTTGTAAATGTATATTGTAAACTCAGAAACAACCACTAAGTAAAAAACAGAAAAAGTACAGTTAATATGCTAAGACAGGAGAGGAAAAGGAATCATATAAAATGCTCAATTAAATACAAAAGGCAGGAAAAAACTGTTAAAAGATATGGTAGCTATTAATCCAACCATATCACTAATCACATTTAAACATCAGTGGTCTAAATTCACCAATTAAAAGAGATTTTCAGAGTGGATCTTCACAAGCAAGACTCAACTGTATGTAGTCTATAAGAAACCCACTCTAAATGTAAAGACATATATAGATTAAAAGTAAAGGAATGGAGAAAGATATACCACGTTAACATTAATCGAAAGAAAGCTAGAATTACTGTATTAATTTCAGACAGCAAACTTCAATGGGAGGGAAGTTATTAGGGATAAAGAGAGGTATTATATAATGGTAAGAGGGTCAATTCTCTGAGAATACATAACAATCCTTAATCTGCATGCACCTAACGAAAGAGCATTAATATACCTAAGGTGAGAACTGATAGAACTGCAAGGAGAAATAGATGGATGCACTATTATAGCTGGAGACTTGAACCTCCATCTACCAGGAATAAACAGATCTAGCAGACGGAAGACCTGTAAGAATAAAATTGAACTCAACAACATGGTCAGTCAACTAGATCTAACTGACATCTGTAGAGTATTTCATCTAACAGTAGAATGTGCCTTCTTCTGAAACTCATGTAGAACATCCTTCCTTTCACATTGCTGCCCAGGTGAACACAACCATATCTTTTATTAGCTAAATAAATGCATGTTTTAATAAATGTCTGTGTCTGTATTTTAATCTTGGGGCACAACTCATAGTATTTATGGTTCTGCTACAGTTCTAAAAGCAAAACAAGCTCTTTAAAATAAGATTTCCTTAATTCCTAAAAACTGTAAGGCTGTTGTGGAAGTTTTAATATCACTTCATTAATTCCTTCCTTCAACTATTAATAGCACTTTATTCCTTCTTTCAACTATTCAAAAACTGCTTGTAGCATCTACTCTGTGGCTAATATTTTGTATTGCCTTCGATGAATTCTCTGACTGCCATTTTATTTTCTTTATTCTGCTACTCAAAGAGCAAGACACCCGATGACCTCCTCGGAAAAGGGAGAATCTTATGCCTAATCCATTCCTGTCTGGATATCTGATGTGTCTTTCTATTCATAGCCAACTTATCTTTGCATAACATGTTCAGATTGTGTTAATATATTTATTTTCTTCAGTGTGGTAAGTTTTGGTGAAGTAAAGATGAATACAGGATAAAATAACTATTGCTGGCTCTGAGGGAAAATATTAAAAATATTTTTGAGGGCTTAAGTAATAACAGATTTAGGAAAAAAAGATATTAAAAAACCTTAATTCATGCTCTTTTTAAACCTTCCACATCAATGAAATGCTGTGAACCCATGTACATTTCCTTTCCACATTTACAAAATGTTACTGTAGGTAGATGGTTGTCTTGGGAACTCTGAACCCTCTTTTCTGAGAGTTATCACCTTGTTCCCAACCCAAGTTACTCTTTTCCTTGTAGTCCCAGATTTTATTATGACATTGCCCTATTGATTATGAGGGAAAAAATATAGAAGATCTTAGGGAAATTAAATCAGGATGGTGTAAGTTTCTCCTATAGGTTTTCTCACCCATATGTTTGGAATCAGAAGAGTCTGCTTTTCGATACAATTCATCACATAATATATATGCATGCCTAACTAGATTGTGTGTGAAATTGAATGTTAAACATGGTTGACGTGACCTTGAATATTGCGCTTTTTCTTTCTCTCTCACTTTTATTCATTGTGATTTTTTCATATCTCACTTGTTGAATTTTATTGACCTAATTTCCCAATATAGGACAGGTCTTATGAAGGGTGAGAAAAAAAATAAAGGTAATGTCCACAGTTAAAATAAGTGCAGGTGTAAAGGACACTAGCAACAAATAACTGCTTGCCATATTGAGACACTGTGGGAGATTCCCAGGATGCCCAGAGATGCTATTAAATTCGCGCTGCCTGACTTTATACCATTCTCTTAGGATTTACAGCAATTGCCAGAAGTCAGTTGAAGTTTTGTTGGGCTCTTCTCCACCTCCTCTCCCATATTCTTAATGTTCCCAAAAGCCTTTAGAAGGGGTTAATGATAGAATGCAGAATATTTTTCCTTTTAAACCTTGAGAGTGAAATCATCATGTCTGAGGGACTATTTAGCTTCTCTGTGAAGGCACAAGGATCTAGGACCTTTTGTTCCAATGGTTTTACAAAGGTATTTTTAACTAAAACATTACAATAGAAAAAATAGTAAGTTTAGCAAATGGAAGATAGTGCATAAATTTTTTTTAAGTATGCAAATCAAAACAAACCATCCTACAAACTATTTTGTCAAGAGATGTTTTTGGCTGAAAGAAATGAAAATTTCACAACAGATGTTCACAGGTGATAATGGTAGGTATTGGTGCAGCTGCCCCTCAGTGTCATTAAGGACTCAGATTCTTTCTCTTTTGGTGTTTCATCATCTTTGGTGTGTTGGCCTTTGGTCTTTATACCTGGACATCAAGATGGCAGTGGAATTTCTACAGCTTCATTGTGAAATTCGTTATCAATACAGGAAGTTCATTATCAATACAGGAAGAAGGGAAATGTCTCATACTGCCACGTATGGCCCTTTTTATCAAGAAGCACACTCGTATACAACACTTTATATCTCATTGCTTGAACATGGGTCATATGGTCACTTCTAGCTTCATAGAGGTTGGTGAACTGATTCTTTGCTATTTTTATCATTTATAGTGAGAAAAAGAAAGGGATAAGGATCCAGATGGCTATTAGGTTAGACAACCGAGTGTCTGACACAATAAACTAAATTAATTGGGTTTTATGAATCCTGTCTCATGCACCATTATGTGACTATAGAAGGTAAATTCATGAAAATAGGCATTTGCAAGAGAAAACTCCCTGCAGTGCTTTATCATGATAAACTATGCTTTCAGTATAAAAATCCTTTAATTGCTTAATAGGGAAAAAATTTACCATGAATTACAAGTGACTTATTACAAATACCGGTTATCCTATTAAAGATAAAAAATAAATACTGAAAAGATATTTGGAGAGAATTTTTGGAACTGGTTCTTTTTTAACTTAAAAATTAGTTGCATAAGCTTTTGACCAGATTTCTCAAGTTAAAAAAGAAAGACTAATGTCATTGTTTGAAAAACAATGTGGTAAATTAAATAGAGATTTGAAAAATTAAATGGATGCCATTGGACTCTCTAATCATTAGATTTCTAATGAGGATGCCTCTGACAAACAATCAAGCTTCAATAGTTTGGATTAATCATTTTCATTCTTGGACTTTTTACTTACGGGGCATTTTCTTTTTTAATTGCAGGATGAATATATTTCAAATGATTTAGCTAATGATTATTGATGAGTGAATTGCCCAGAATTGTGAAATTTTGTTTCACTTGAATAAGAAAGTCCAACAATTGAACAATTAAATTCATTCCAATCAACTGAGCTTCTAGAAAATTGGCTTGAAATGACACTGAGGAATCTAATTTAATTTCTACGTATTGTATGCTAATATAACTATGGGCCTAGGATTTAGCATCATGGGCTAATATTTGAAGTTAGAGAAGAGTTTAGGGAACATCTTTTATCACCCCGGATGGTATGATAGAAGTAAGTGAGGTTTAAATTAACTCCCTTAATTCTTCAGATAAAGAATCTTAGTTTAGAAAAGATTAAGTGACATGATCAAGATAGTGTAATTAGTTAGTTAAATCAGGAGGCGGAACCAAATTGTCTTAACATGTGTCAATATGCAATCCTCTATTTTTATATTTTTCTTTAAAATAATGATCACAGTGCTGTTTTACTTCCTACTTGCTGCTTCAGAAAACTAATAGGAATAAAATTGATGGGCAAGCCAAGATTTGCAAATAATGTTAATATATGAGGGGTATGAGGTTAAGGGGCCTTCATATACATATTAATGTAGCCTGACAAAGAATCAGTAATCCATGTAGCTAGAAACAAACAAATCTTGGACTTAAAAGCCAAGGCATCGTATCAAAATCAGATAACAGAATGATGCTTCTCCATTGTATTCCTTCTATATTGTGTTCTTGAAGAAATCAATTTGAGGAAAGACAATGAAAATATTTGTTGCAGCCGGGTGATTGAGTTCTCATCTGGGGAGTTGTAAAAGTAGTTAGAGAAAGAAAGGAGGTTTTCTGTCAACCCCATATGTATTCTTATATTTGCTGGGGTCAGAGTTTCCATACAAAGCTAAAAATAGTTTGCCATTTCCAAATTCAGACACATTGACAATTAGGGCTTCAGCATATGAATTTTGGAGAGAAAAAAAAAACGTTCAGTCCGTAACAAATCCCTTAGGAACCACAAGCAACTTAATGAAAGCTTCAGTAACAAGGACTCCCCTTCATCTATTTCTAAACATCTACTGTCTGGATATATGGCATTGGAAAGGAATCCATTGAGGATATTTCATCCTCTCATCTGTTCATTTGTTTAACGCATTAATTGAGCATCTATTATGTGCCAGATTATTCTAGGCACTAAGGTACAGTGATGAACAAAACGGTTTTTTTCCTTCATGAAATATACCTTCCAATAAAGGGAAACAGAAAGATAAATATATATCATGACAGGGTAGTATGTTAATAAAAATGAAGCAGAGTAAATATAGAGAGAATGTTAGGGGCCAGAATTGCTACTTTTCAATGGTAGTCAAATAAATCCTCTCAGATGAGGTGACTTTTATAGCTAATAGCTAGAGCCTTAGCACCTTCAAATATTAAAACTGATAAGATAATGGAAGAACATATTCTCAGATTCCTTCATTGTACAGAAGGATAAACTGGCATCTAAAACAGGTTGGCAAACATTTTTGGTTCAATGGCCAGGTAGTAAATATTTTTGATTTTGCAAGCTGAACAGTTTCTGTCATAACTACTCAACTATACCACTGTAGCACAGAAGCAGCCATAGATAATAAACGAAGAGCGTGGCTGTGTTCTAATTTGTCCCTCAGACTGCAATTTGTCTATCCCTAATCTAGAACCATGAAATGACTTTCCCGTGGTCATACATTTGATGGTTGATGACAGAAGATTGAACGAACATGTTTCTTCGGATATTGAAAACAAGAAAGACCTCTTTAGAGCAAATTATTACAGAGACAGAGTTAAATAATAATAATAATAATATGTCATGGATGAAAAACAATTATCCCCTTAACTATCGGCACTTGAACTTACTTTAGGGCAGGAACTGTCTTTGTTTAGGAAAACATGTTGATAAGTTATTTCTGGAAGAAGGTGACACTCTGAGAGTGGAGTTTAGCAGGAAGCAATAAAACAAAAAGGGTGGCTCAGTGACTCTGCATTAGAAAATAACAGAAAGGGAAAAGAGAAAGGGAAAGACGGAAGAACATTCAACAGAATGGGGTAGCAGAAGGAGTTTTAAGAAAAAGATGTCTAATCAGTTGTTGATGGGCTACATTGCTGTAATGTAAACCTCCTATTGTCCTCAAAAATTAGGTAAACTGATGCACAAATCAAAGACCTTTTATGAATGGGCTTGCGAGGATGTGTGTGTGGTAGTAGGAGGAATTAAGAAAGGAAACTCAGTTTTTTGTCTGGACCAGTTCTTTGAGTGTGTGTGGCATTTAATTAAAACCCAACCTTCTGTAGCTCAGCCATCTGTCTTCTCTGTTCCTGTAGTTAAACACCACCAGGGAAAGTCCTGTTAACAGGGCAGATTGGTCCAGTTATAAGTAAAAAACTCCAGCCTCAAAGGGGTCCTCATCAGTGCCCACAGACTCTGCAACAGCTATTTCAAAGCTTCTCCGCTCTACTCAAAGCATCAAGCTTTCTCCTCCATCCCTCACTAATCCAGCAATAACCGGGTATTTTAGATGGAAAGAGGAAGTATCAGATTCTAACTCCTTTATCTTCCCCCTACCTAATGTACTAATCAAGGAACCTTTATCTTGGGAATATCCTTCTTCCCTTCTTTGAAAAGAGAGGCCGCCTCTCCTCCTGGGTAAGCCGCATCCTTCTGCCTTAGTACAGTATTCGCTATCCCTTGTCACTCTTATATTCCAAATTGTCTGTGGAACTGAATCCTCCACGTCAGCACTTAAGTCCTTACCATTAAAAAAAAACCCTTCTGGTGTTCCCATGTCTCTACCACCAACTGCCCCCTCTCTCTTTTCTTCACTTCTTAGCTTCTTGAAAAAGTAATCGGCAGAATTGTCCTCTTTTTGGTTCCCCCGTCACTTCTCAACGCACTCTAATCCAGACTCTTCCCATCACTGTCATCTCACTGAATCTAATGGAAAATTTAAATTCTTAACTTATTCAAGATCTCCACAGCACTTGACATCGTTAACCACTCTCTTTCTGAAAAAGTTTCATCCCTTCACTTGAAAGTCATTACCCTCCCTCGTTTGTTTGTTTTTGTTTTATTTGTTGTTGTTGTTTTTCCCTCTGCTCTAATGTCTCACTGGCTTACTTGCAGCCTTATACTCTCCTTCTCCCTGGACACCTAATGTTGCAGTTCCTCGAAACTAAAACTGAAGTTCTCTTTTCTTCTTATTCTGTGTTCTCTCGCTGAGTGATCTTATTCTCATTCAGGATTTTAATTAGCACTTATCATCTGGTGACTGAAAATTTTATTTCTACGGAACAAAATTCTCCTTGGAATTCTAAACGATAATTCCAAATGCCTATTTGACATTTCTTTTTAGATGTGTCAAATCCATGTCAAAAGTCAAATTTCTGATCTCCCAGCTTGGTCTTCTTACAGTGAAGAGTGAATGGTACCATCATTCAATACTTATTTAAGGAAGAAGCTTAGGAGTAATATATGACTCTTATTTAAATGTCAACCCTTGGGGCACCTGGGCAGCTCAGCGGGTTAAGTGTCGACTCTTGGTTTGGCTCAGGTCTAATCTCAGGGTTGTGGGATCCAGCCCAGCATCAGGCTCTGGGCTCAGCACAGAGTCTGCTTGAGTCTCTCTCTCCCTCTTCTTCTGCCCTCCCCCTTGTGTACTCTCTCTCTGAAATAAATAAATCTTAAAAAAAAATAAAGTCAACCCTCAAATCCAGTTAACCACAAAGCTTTCCATTTTACCTGCTAGATATATGTCAAATTTCCCATGCCTTTCCACGTCTACAGCCACTGCCCTAACCTAAGCTATCTCCAACCCTCAAGTGTACTACGGCAAGAGCCTACTTTAATTCTTGGCTTCTCCACTCACTAATACTCCAAATGGGGGTAACTGTGGTGCTGTTTTGAAATGCAAACCTGATTAGAACATGTGTCAGTGATTTTTCATTGTTGTTTGGAAAATGGCCACAATCCATATCGTGACCTCAATTTTTTATATGACATGGCCACTTTTCCCAGTATGATTTCACATTACATTCCTTCCCGATTTGTGTACTTCAGCCACAATTGCTTCCTTTATGATTTCCTTCCCACCAGAGGGCCTTTCCGTATGGATCTCTCTATTTGCATCATATGGTAACTCCTTTATCTTCCCCCAACATACACACAGCTAATATACTGATGGAAGAACCTCTAACTTTGGGGGTATTCTTCTTTGCTTCTGTGACAAGAGAGGGATGCCTTTCTTCCTGTTGTAGGGTAATCCTTCTACCTCATGAACTATATATTTTCTGGGTTTTTTAAAATCATTTTCTTATTCCAAGCTCTCTTATGGAACCGAATCCTTTACATTAGGGCTTAAGGCATTACCATTAAATGAAACATGAAACTTCCTTGCCATCTCCTGTAGCTCAGTTAACTCCTCCAGTTCTTTTGGATCACATATTAATGGCCATTTTCTTTTCAGGGAAGCTGTCTCTAACCTCCTACTAGATAAAATCTACTTATTATATGTTTTTGGAAACATATCCTTTTTCATCATAGCACTTATCATTTTTAAGTTCTGTTCATTTCTGTGATTATTTAACAAATGTCTCCTTTCCGCACCAGCATATTGGTTCCCCTAAAAGCAGCCTAGTGACTCACATTTAATGTGGTGTAACAAATAATAGGCCCTCAATAAATATTTGGTAAATGAATAAGTGGGTAAGTGATGCTATGGAAAATACACTGAATAGTAAAACACTTAGTACAGTGCACGAATTCAAAAGAAACAGGACAGTAAAGCCAGAGGTTGAAGGTAAGAGTATAACCTTACTGAGAATATAGAGAAATTTAGAAAATGGCATTGAACTTTCTACAAGACATGAATTTGACAGGTAAACAAACTTCTCTAGGCTGTAACTAACATCTGGATTGCTGTAAAATTTATCCAGTATATGAAGAATGTAATTCAAATGGGGAGTTGAGAAGTGCTGAGACCATTCTTGACTTGGCAATGATACATGGGACGACTATCGGGGAACAAAATGAGATGTAGACTCATCTCCCCAGTTGTAAGGCAAGCTTTCACCTGCCAAATGATTCTACAAGTTTGTGAATTTTTAGTGATGTTCACCTCATTTTTGATATTGCCTAACAGTAGCTTCAGTAAGATTTTTAAAGTATGTCTTATTAAAAATAAAGAGTTAATTAGTCTGAATCCTGAAATATGGTCAAAATACAATTTTCACTGGAGTTATCTCACAAAGGCCCATCATACCTGCTACATGAAGAGCCAGCCATGCCGAGTGTAGCCTACTTAAACAGGTCTCAATACTGTTTTTTGTCTGGGAGGGATCACTGTAGTCATGAAGCATGTCCTATTTTACAATTTTATGCCTTGGATTGTGTAAGTATTAGAAAAAGCTATGATTCCCAGGTATTAATCCAAGTCCTTAATCGATTCTCTGGCAGGCGCTCAATGCTCCATGACTTGATTCCCCCACTTCATAATCTTTTTTGACTCAAATTGCTCACAGCTGTGATCAAACATTGGCATAGCTCCTAAGAAGGAGGGGTGTATGAGAGTTATTATTGGGCAAATAATAGAAGCTGTTACACAACCAGTGTTTAGTTACAGAAAGTTTGCAAACTTAGAAAATGCTGGTTGTTGTGCTAGTGAAAGAGTCTCACTAGGAAGGGAGTCCCATTATTTAGCTTTGTATAGCATTTTTGCCTAAGCATGTGGTGTTGGGAATCATACCACTTGCGATATGAATCGCTTTTACAAGGTATGCAAATACCTCATGAATGAATCCTCGACAGAAGTATCTAAGTAGACCAAGTTGAGGGGATTTGACAAAGAAAACAATTCTTGCATGAAGTTAATTTTCGAATTTATTTATAAGGGCCTTTGAAGCAGTATAGATATATTTGTCTATCCTATTTTTTGATAATTAATCTTTAGGTACAAAGGTAAAAAATTGTTCTACCTCCTGCTAACTTTATTTCTTCTATATGAAGAAAAATACCAAGTAGAATAATCTGTTACTATATTAGATTCAAGAAAATTTAGGACTTATTCCTAAATTGCATTTTGTTTTAAACTTGATGGTATAAGAAGTTTATGAACATTTCAGATCTCTGAGTCAGGTTATTTTCCCCTGTTCATATAGCTAGTATTAACAAATCTGGGGTTCAAACTCCATATGGACTCTGGAATTCAGGCTTTTTTTGTTGACGTTTATTTGGAATTCAATGGACTCTGGAATTCAAGCTTTTTTAAATTGAAGTTTAGTTGACATACAGAGAACTAAAGTTTTTTTTTTTAAAAGATTTTATTTATTTATTTATTTATTTATTTATTTATTTATTTAATAGAGATAGAGACAGCCAGCGAGAGAGGGAACACAAGCAGGGGGAGTGGGAGAGGAAGAAGCAGGCTGCCAGCGGAGGAGCCTGATGTGGGGCTCGATCCCATAATGCCGGGATCACGCCCTGAGCTGAAGGCAGACGCTTAACGACTGTGCCACCCAGAAGCCCCCAGAGAACTAAAGTTTTTAAACAGCTTCTCTGTCACCCTCTTATTTTGTTTCATATATTGACGCAAAAATAAAACAGAAATCATCTGTAAGGGTAAATATACCACAGTGAGATATCTCCTCACTCTACATAAGGCCAAGTATTTATGAAATTATTTAGTTACTAAAGGGGAACTTTTTTTGTACAAATTTATTACATCATTATTTACGAAAGGATATTCAACTATAGGGAAAGGGTTATGTAAACCTTTGGTATATTCATATAAAGGAGAACTTTATACAATCTCAGAGTCACTTTTCGGAACTTTAAATTCCATAGATTGTCATTTGACATCAAAGGCCCATTAGTTTTATCTGGTAAGAATATACAAATCCTATGTTTGCAAGGATATGGAGAAGCAAGCATTATCACCCAGATCTGGAAAGAGTATTCTGATATTCTCAAAAGGCATTTAAGAATAAAGTCAATTCTGTCTTGTTATGTACATAATTGGCTTTTTTCATTCAGAAATATGCTATGGAATCCATTTTCAAAGTTTTTTAGTTCAACATAATCTCCAAGATTGCATTTATAACTGATAGTTAATATGCACCAACACTTTTTCACTCACAGCAGCTTCCACACTGACTCAGGCTGGATGTTGGTACAGATGTCTCTTGAGAGCAGATTGGTTTTATTCATGCCACCTAAAAAACTTCTTTGGGAATTTTCACTGGATTTCTGAAATTACTTTCCTAGAAACGGGAAGCTTAAAAAGAAGGGGCTAATGTTATGCAGTCTGATCCAGATCACATGATCTCTTTGAAATTCTTTCTCTGAAATATAGGTGGGGGGGTAACACTAAATACCCAGAAAAAAATTTTCTAGCAGTAAAATAACACCAAAAATGAATAAGTTATTTATTTATTTATTTGTTTATTTATTTATTTTTAAATTTTTGAAAGTTTGTGAATGAGTCTGAAAGAAAGTAAGGGAAATCCTTGATGGTCAAAATAAAATAACTCTATAGAGATATAAGCAAGCTCTCAAACCAGTGCTTGCCTTAGAATTTTCGGCACATGGGGAGCAGGGGGCAAAGCTGAGGATCCATGAAATGTTTGGAAGCAGCCTAGATGTTGTTGAATATATTTAGGGTCCCAGGGTTAAACCCTCAATAAAAAGATTTTTAAAATATGTGTGTCAGAGAAGACAGCAAGGAGATTTCCTATCTCTAAACCTTGAATCTGGATGGTGCGCGGGGGCAGAGGGAGAGGGGAGCTGGTAGAGAATTTCCCCTAAATGTACTTAGGGCCCTGGTTTATATTCTCTAGATTGTATGAAAATCCTTAGGCCAAGTAATTATATTAGTGTTGTCCTGCGTGGTAATGTTCACAGGTACCTGGCATAAAAAAATAAAAATCATTTTCCTGATGACATGCTCATTTGCCATCTGTATATCTTCTTTGGTGAGGTGTTTATTAAGGTCTTTGGCCCATTTTGTAATTGTGTAATAGCTTTCTTATTGTTGAGTTTTAAGAATTCTCTGTATATTTTGGATAATGGTTCTTTAATAACATATGTTTTCTGCAAATATTCTCTCCCAGTCTGTGGCTTGTCTTTCTATTCTCTTGCCAGTGTCTTCTGCAGAGCTGAAAAATTTGATTTTTAATGAAATCCAGTTTATCAGTTCTTTCTTTCATGGATTATGCCTTCGGTGTTTTATCTAAAAAGCCATCACCAAACCTAGGATCATCTAGCTTTTGTTCTATGTTATCGTCTAGAAGTTTTATAGTTTTGCATTTTTGTTTAGGTCTGTATCCCATTGGGAGTTAATTTTTGTGAAGGGTGTAAGGTATGTCTAGATGCTTTTTTTTTGCATGCAGTTACCCAGTTATTTGAGCACCATTTGTTAAAAGGACTATCTTTGCTCCATTGCATTGCCTTTACTCTTTTGTTGGATCTGTTTCTGAGCTCTTTATTCTGTTCCATTGATCTGTCTCTTCATTCACCAATCCCAGCCTTGGAGTTGAGTAGTGTCAATCCTGCACCTTTGTTTGTCTTCAATAATATGTTAGTTATTCTGAGTTTTTACCTCTTCGTATAAAACTTAGAATCAGTTTGTCAGTATACACAAAATAACTTGCTGGGATTTTTATAGGGATTGCATTGAATGTATGGATGAAATTGGTAAAAACTGGCATCTTGACAATATTGAGTCTTCCTATTAATGAACATGGACTGTCTCTCTAGTTTTTCTTTGATTTCTTTCATCGATGTGTTGTATTTTTTCTTATCAGGATCCTTGACATATTTTCTTACATTTAAACCTAAGTATTCCATTTTTTGAGTGCTAATATAAATGATAGTTTTTTTAAATTTCAAATTCTACTTATTTGTTGATATATAGGAAATTGACTTTCGTATATTAGCCATATATTCTGCAACCTTGCTATAATTTCTTATTCTAAAGGTTTCTTTTTAATGCTTTCAGATTTTCTAAATAAATTATGTCCTCTATAAACAAAGAGGACATTTTTCCTTCCCAGTAAGTGTACATTTTATTTCCTTTTCTTTTTGCAAGACAGGAAAGTATTTCCATTATGTCATTTAAAAAGAGTAGTGAGAGGGAACATCACTGCCTGATCTTAGAGGGAAAGCTTCTAATTTCTCATCAGTAATCATAATAACTGTAGGTGTTTTGTAGATGTGCTTTATCAAGTTGAGAAAGTTCCCCTCTGTTACTGGTTTACTGAGAACTTAAATCGTGAATGGGTGTTGGATATTTTCAAATGATTTTTCTGCCTTTTTTGACATGATTGTGTGGTTTTTCTTTCTTAGACTTTCCATGTGATGGATTACATTCATTAATTTTCAAATATTGAACCAGCTTTACATACCTGGGATAAATCCCATTTGGTCATGGTGTATGATTCTTTTTGTACATTGGTAGATGCAATCTGGTAATATTTTGTTGAAGACTATTTCATTTATGTTCATGAGACATATATGTCTTTAGTTTTCTTATAATGTCTTTTTCTATTTGGGCTATTAGGGTAATACTGGCCTCATAGACTGAGTTAGAAGTATTCCTTTTGCTTATCATACCTTCTTTTTTAAAAAGATTTTATTTATTTACTTGACAGAGAGAGAGATAGCACACAAGCAGGGGGAGCAGCAGGCAGAGGGAGAGGGAGAAGCAGGCTCCCTGCCCAGGACCCTGGGACCATGACCTGAGCTGAAGGCAGACACTTAACCATCTGAGCCACCCAGACACCCTGCTTATTGTACCTTCTGAAAGAGAATTGGTATAATTTCTTCCTTAATTTGGTAGAATTCACCAGTGAACTCATCCGGACCTGCTGTT
The DNA here is from genome assembly GCF_024610735.1 of Ursus americanus. Classification (NCBI taxonomy): domain Eukaryota; kingdom Metazoa; phylum Chordata; class Mammalia; order Carnivora; family Ursidae; genus Ursus; species Ursus americanus. The sequence goes on from NC_142164.1 coordinate 104,671,198, forward strand.
TTCTGTTTGGGAGTGTTATTAATTATCGATGCAATTTCTTTGATAGATACAGGCCTATTCAGATTGTCTATTTCTTCATGTGTGAGTTTTGGCAGATTGTATCTTTCAAGAAATTGTCTTTCATTTCCTCTAGGTAATCAAATTTGTGGGCATAGAGTTGTTCACAGTACTCATTTATTATTCTTTTACTGTCCATGGAATCTTTAGTGATGTCCTATTTTATTTCTCATATCAGTAGTTTGTTTTCTCTCTTTTTCTTAGTTAGCCTGGCTAAAGGCTTATCAATTCTGTTAATCTTTTCAAGGAACCAACTTTTGATTTTTTTCTATTGATTTTCTATTTTTGCTTTCATTTATTTCTGCTGTAATTCTTATTTTTTCTTGTGCTTACTTTGGATTTAATTTGCTCATTTAATTTTTCTAGTTTCCCAAGATGGTTGATTTCAGATCTTCTTTTCTAATATTTGCATTCAATGCTAAAATTTTCTTCAAGGCACTGCTTTCACTACATCTCACAAATATTGATAGGTTGTAGTTTTGTTTTCATTTAGTTCAAAATATTTTTAAATTACCCTTGAGATTTTTTTTTGACCCTTATATTATTTAGAAGTGTGTTACTTAATCTACAAGTATTTGGGGATTTTCTGGTTAGCTTTCTGTTACTGATTTCTAGTCTCATTCTTGAGTGATCTGAGAGCATATGTTGTGTGTATTCTGTCATTGTTCGATGTCGTCAGCTATAGGTGTCAATTAGATCCAGTTTCTTGATGGTGCTGTTGAGTTTAACTATGTTCTTACTGATTTTCTGCTTGCTGAGTCTGCCCATTTCTGATAGAGGGATGTTGATTTCTCTAATAGTGGATTCATCTCTTTCTCCTTGGAGTTCTCAGTTTTTGTCTCACATAGTCTGATGTTCTGTTCTTAGATGCATGCAAATTGAGGATTATTATGTCTTCTTGGAAAAATGAACTCTTCTTGGAAAAATGAACTCTTTATCATTATGTAATGACCCTCTTTATCTCTGATATCTTTCCTTGCTTTGAAGTCTGCTCTGTCTGAAATTAATATAGCTACTCCAGTTTTTTTAAAATGAGTGTTGGCATGGTGTTTCATCAGTTTACTTTTAATCTATATATGTCTTTATATTTAAAGTGGGTTTCTTGTAGACAACATATGGGTGGGTCTTTTTTGATCCATTGTGAAAATCTCTGTCTTTAGTTCAAAGCATTTAGGCTTTTTTTTAATTATGTTAATTACCATACAGTACATCATTAGTTTTTGATGTAGTGTTCAATGATTATTTTGACATTCAAAGTGATTATTAATATAATTAGATTAATATCTACCTCTTTTGTTTCTTTTTTTAAGTCAGTATGGGGACTTTGTTTTTAATTTCAGCTTTATTGAAGCATAATTGAAATATGAAATTCTGAGATATGTAAGTGTACATTATGGTGACTTGGTGAAAATATACATTGTGAAATGATTCTTTCCATCTAGTTAATTAATATTCTATCACTTCACATATTCTCTCTCTCTCTCTCTCTCTCTCTTTTGGTCAGAATATTTAAGTTTTGCTCTCTTAGCAAATTTCAATTATATATTACAGTGTTATCAACCATAGTTACCATGTTTTAATTAGGTCCTCAGACCTTATTCATCTTAGCTGAAAGTCTGTACCCTTTTACCATCCTCTCCCTATTTTCCCTACCTCCTAGCCCCAAGCAATCACTTTTCTATTTTCTGTTTCTTTGAGTTTGACCTTTTTTGTTTTTTTACATTCCACATATAAGTGAAACCTTGAAGCATTCGTCTTTGTCTATTGATTTAGTATACTTAGTGTAATGCCTTCAAGGCCCATCCAAGTTGTTACAAATGGCAGGATTTCCTTCTTTCTCATGACTGAATAATATTCCGTTGTGTATATATGTCACTTTTTAACAATTGATTTGTAGTATACTTAACATACAGTGTTGTATTAATTTCAGGTATACAATATAGTAATTCAGCAATTTTTTACATTACTCAGTGCTCATCACAAGTGCACTCCTTAATCCCCATCACCTATTTCACCCAACCCACAGCTACCCCCCCCTCTGGTAACCATCAGTTTGTTCTCTGTAGTTAAGAGTCTGTTTTTTGGTTTGTCTCTTTTCTTCTTTGTTTTGTTTCTTAAATTCTACACATGAGTGAAATCGTATGGTATTTGTCTTTCTCCGACTGACCTATTTCACTTAGCATATGCTCTCTGGATCCATCCATGTTGTTGCAAATGGCAAGATTTTATTCTTTTTTATGGCTGAGTAATATTCCACACCTTCTTTATCCATTTATCTGTCAGTGGACATTTGAGCTACTTCCATAATTTGGCTATTTTAAGTAATGCTCAATAAACATAGGAGTGCATGTATCTTTTCAAATTAGTATTTTTGTGTTCTTTGGGTAAATACCCAGTAGTGCAATTACTGGATTATAGTGTAGTTCTATTTTTAGCTTTTTGAGGAACCTCCATACTGTTTTCCACAGGGGCTGCACCTGTTTGTATTCCCACCAACAGTGCATGAAGGTTCCTTTTTCTCCACATCCTCACCAACATTTGTTACTTCCTGTGTTTCTTATTTTCACCATTCTGACTGGTGTGAAGTGGTACCTCGTTGTGGTTTTAATTTGCATTTCCTTGATGACAAGTGATGTTGAGCATCTTTTCATGTGTCTGTTGACCATCTGTATGTCTTTGGAGAAATGTTTGTTCATGTTTTCTGCCCATTTTTCATTGGATTATTTGTTTTTGGGGTGTCGAGTTGTGTAAATTCTTCATATATTTGGATACTAAGTCTTCACCAGATATGTCATTTGTATATCACATTTTTTATCTACTCATCTGTTGATGGATGCTTAGATTGTTTCCATATTTTGGCTATTATGAATATTGCTGCAGTGAACACGGAAGTGCAAATATCTCTGAGATCCTGTTTCCATTTCCTTTGTTTATGTACCCAGAAATGGGATTGCTGGATCATAGTGTAGTTCTAGTTTTAATTTTTTGAGAAACCTTTATATTCTTTTCCAAGTAGCTGTACCAGTTTATATTTCCACCTACGCTGCCTAAGGGTTCTCTTTTCTCCACATCCTCGCCAATACTTACCTTTCATATTTTTCATGATAGCCATTCGAATAGGTGTGAGGGGTATCACATTGTGGTTTTGACTTGAATTTCTCTAATGAGTAGTCATATTGAACACCTTTTCATGTATCTCTTGGCCATCTATATGTCATCTGTGGAAAAATACCTATTCAGTTTCTCTGCCTATTTCTTTTAAAGATTTTATTTATTTATGTGACAGAGAGACAGCCAGCGAGAGAGGGAACACAAGCAGGGGGAGTGGGAGAGGAAGAAGCAGGCTCCCAGCAGAGGAGCCCGATGTGGGACTTGATCCCAGAACGCCGGGATCACGCCCTGAGCCGAATGCAGACGCTGAACGACTGCGCTACCCAGGTGCCCCTCTCTGCCTATTTTTTAAATTGGTTTGCTTTGGGGTTTTTATGTTGTTGTTGTTTGGTTTTTGCTACTGAGTTGTATGAGTTCTTTATTTAGGATATTAACCTCATATCAGGTACATGAATTGCAAATATTTTCTCCCATTCTGTAGGTTGCCTTTGTATTTCATTGATGGTTTCCTTTGCTATGTGGAAGCTTTTTAGTTTGACGTACTCCCACTTGTTTATTTTTGGTTTTATTACCTTTACTTTTGGTGTCAAATCTGAAAAATCGTTGCCAAGACCAATGTTAGGGAGTTTAGCCCTTATACTTTCTTCTAAGAGTTTTATGGTTTCAGGTCTTAAAGTCAAGCCTAATGCATTCTGAGTTGATTTTTGTATATGGTGTAAGTTAGGGGTCCAGTTTCACTCTTTTGCATGTGGCTGTTGACTCTTGCCAGCACTATTTATTGAAGTGACTGTCCTTTTTCACAGTGTATATTCTTGGCCTCTTTGTTGTAAATTAATTGACCGTACATACGTGGGTTTATTACTGGGCTCTCTGTTCTGTTTCATTGATCTATGGATTGAGGCATTTAGATCATTGAACTCAAAATGATTATTAATATAACTGGGTAAAATCTACCTTAGTTGTTGCTATTTTCCATTTGTTGCCCTTGTTCTTTGTTCCTTTTTTTGTCTTTCTCTCTTTTTCTGACTCTTTGGTTTTAGTTGGGTATTTGTATGGTTCCATTTTCTCTCCTTTCTTAGCATATCAGTTATACTTCTTTTTTAATTTTTTATTTTTATTTGAATTCTTTTTAGTGACTGCCCTAGAGTTTGCCATATAAATTTCCAACTTACCTAAGTTCAAATAACACTATACCATTTCACAGGTAGTTTTAGTACCTTGCAAGAATCCTAATCCCTCCCACCAGGCCCTTGTATCAATGCTGTCATTCATTTTATTTATACATAACACTACATAAACATATATATACACATACATAAGATACATAGGTAAACATACGTAATTGAATACATTGTTGCTATTATTATTTTGAGTGCAGTTATCTGTTAGCTCAGTTAAGAGTAAATAAAATAAAAGTTGTTATTTCACTTCCGCTTATTCCTTTTTCAGTGCTCCTCCTTTATTTACATATATCTGAATTTCTGGCCTATATTATTTTCCTTCTAAGAAACTTCTTTTAACCTTTCTTGCAAGGCGGGTTTGCTGGCAAGGAGTTCCCTCAATTCTTGGTTGGTTGAGGTCTTAATTTCTGCTTCACTTTTGTAGGATAATTTCACAAGTACAGAATTCTAGGTTGGTGGACTTTTTCTATCAACACTATAAATACTTTGTTCCACTCTGTTTTTGATTGCATGTTTTTTGAGAAGTTGGAAATAATTCTTATTCTTGGTCCAATCTAGGTAGGATTGTTTTCATCTGGCTTTTTCAAGATTTTTTTCTTTCTTTTGATTTTCTGTAGTATGGGTATGATATGCCTAGGAGCAGTTTTTATTATTTTTTGGGTCATTTATCCTGCTTGGTGTGCTCTGAGCTTCCTTGATCTGTGGCTTGGTGTCTGACATTAATTTGGGGAAATTATCAATCATTATTGTTTCCTTATGTATTATATAAAATGTTTGATATCAAATATTTATTGTATAAGATATTAATATTACATATTATATCAAATTTTTCTTCTGTTCCGTTCTCTTTCTTCTACTTCTGGCATTCCCATTGGGCATATGTTACACTTTTTGTAGTTCTTACAGTTCTTGGATAGTCTGCTTTTTTCAGTCTTCTTTTTCTGTTTGCTTTTCAGTTTTGGAGGTTTTTGTTGATATATTCTCAAGCTCAGAAATTCTTACCAGTCTAGTAATGAGCCCATCAAAGGCATTCTTTATTTCTCTTACAGTGTTTTTTATTTCTAACATTTTAAAAAATTCCTTCTTGTTATTCTCATCTGTCTGCTTTCATTGCCCATCTGTTCTTGCATGTTATCTACTTTATCTATTGGAGTTCTTAGCATATTAATCATAGTTGTTTTAAATTCCCAGTCTGATAGTTCCAACATCCCTGCCATGTCTGGTTTTGATGCTTATTCTGTCTCTTCAAACTGTGTTGTTTTTGGGTTTGTTTGTGGGTTTTTTTTCCATTTTTGAATGTTTTACAATTTTTTCTTAATAGCCAAACATGATATACTTGGTAAAATGAAATGCTATAAATAGGCTTTTAGTAATGTTGTGGTAAGATGTGGAGGAGGGCAAGTGTCCTATAGTGTTAGTCTTTCAGTGAGCCTATGACTGTGGACTGTGAACTTCACAAGTCCTCCTCAGATTTTTTCCCCACTTAGGTGGCACAGGATGGGTAGAGTAGGTCTAGTTGGGTATTTCTCTTCTCCCATGTGGAAGACCAGAGTGGGCTGGAGTGGGATATTTCCCTTCCCCCAAGTCATTTAGGCTGTGGTAAAACCCCAGCAATTAGCCTGTGGTTAAATAGTTTGTCCTGAGGACAGACCTTGTTAAGACTTGAGGTGTATTTCAAACTGGTTCACTTGGCATCTTTCAAAATGGCTTATTTCAAAATGGTTCCTTTTGCTCATCCCCTGCCAGAAACAGGGTATTTTTCTCTGATATTTTCTGATAGAGCTGCTGGAGGTAAAACTCACCAAAGTGTGGGAAGACCCCTATGACTGGGTTCCCCTAGAGTTTTAACCTCTTAGACTTGTTCACTCTGAACTTTTAGCAATTCATCAGTTATATTTCTGGTTTTCCTACCCAAGCGGTAGTTCCCAAAGAGGTTTCAGCTCATAAGTTTCTACTCTAGTAAGTAGTGATTCTCTGTATTTGTTTATCAGACTCTCCAGTTTGAGGATCAGCAGTTTGCCCTGTGACCTAACTTTTCTTACAGGTTTGAGAAGAAGTGTTGACCTTTTAGTTTGTTTACCTTATTACTTGTTGTTAGGACAGAGTAGTAACTTCGACATTCCTTCCATGAAGAACCAGAAACCAGAAGTCTAAAAATGCCTTTTTATTCTAATATAAAACTAGACACAGGATTTTTTCCCTCAAAAATTTTAAGTCGGTCATATCATTATCCATGGAATGTTAAACTCAATATAGTAGAGATGTCAGCTCTCCCCAAATTGATCTTTAGATTTAAAGCAATCCTATTCAAATCCCACCAAGGCTATGGACAAGCTTATTCTAAAATTGATATAAAGAGACACAAGAAGTAGATTAGCTAAAGCAGTCTTGAAAAAGGAGACTAAAGTGGGAAGAATCATTCTACCTGCTATTAAGGCTTACCAGATGCGGGTTTGGTAAGCAAAACCATGTTGTATTGACAGAAGGATAGAAACAAAGATCAACAGAATAATAAAGAGAACCTAAAAATATGCCTAGTGTATTTTTGACAAAGGGCAAATGGGAGAAGAATGGCCTTCAATGGGAGAAGAATATCCTTTTCAACAAATGATGCTGGAACATTCGGACATCCATATGCAAAAATATCCATATGCATTCAGACATCCATATGCCAAAAAAACCCATCTTAAACCTTACATATTATACAAATAATAACTCAAAATGGATCACAGACTTAACTGTATAACCTAAAACTAAAATTTTTTGAAAAAAAATAGGAGAAATTTCCAGATTCTAGGGCTAAGCAGAGTTCTCAGTCTTGACACAAAAATCATGAGCTGTAAAAAGAAAAATTGATAGGACTTTATCAAGCTTAAAAGTATTGCTCCACAGAAGACCCTGTTAAGAAAACAAAAAGTTAAGCTGCAGATTGAAGAAAATATTTTTAAACTATTTTCTAATAAAGGGGCACCTGGGTTGTACAGTCGGTTGAGTGTCCAACTCTTGGTTTCAGCTCAGGTCATGATCTCAGGGTTGTGAGACTGAGCCCCACATTGGGCTCCATGCTCACTGTGGAGTCTGCTTGAGACTTTCTCTCTTACTCTCCCTCTGCCTCCCCCAATCTCTCTTGCTCTCTCTCTAAAATAAATAAATCTTTTTTTAAAAACCCTATATTCTGATAAAGTACTAGTATCCAGAATATATAAAGATTTCTCAAAGCTCAATATTGGAAAACAATCCACTTAAAAAATGGGTAGAAACCTTACACAGAGATTTCATTACCAAGGATATACAGATGGCAAATCAGCACATGAAAAGATGTTTAATTTCATTAGCCATTAGAAAAGTGCAAACTAAAACCACCATGAGATATAACTATACACTGGTAAGAATGGCTAAAGTTTTTAAAATGCCAACACCAAATGCTGGTGAGGATTTGGAGAAACTGGTATCTCCTACATGGCTAGTGGGAAAATAAAATGGCACAGCCACTCCGGAAAACACTTCGGCAGTTTTTTTATAAAACTAAACATGTAATTACTATATGACCCAGCAATTGCCTTCTTTGGCATTTACTTCAGAGACATGGAAATTATGCTCAAACAAAAACCTACATACACAAATATTCATAGCATCTTTATTTGAACATCTAAAACTGTATAATCTAAAAACATCTAAAACTGAGATAATCCTTCAACAAGTGAATAGTTAACTGGTACAGTAATGCCATGAAATACTACTCAGAATTTTTTTTTAAACAGGCTATTTTTACGTACAACAACTTAAATGGGTCTTCAGAGAATTATACTGAATGAAAAAAGCCAATCCAAAAATATTACATGCTGTAAGATTCCATTTATGTAGCATTCTTGAAATGATAAATGAAGAATAGATTAGTGATTGTCAGGGTCAGGGACTGCGAGGAGGGTGGGGGGAGGTGAATGTGATTATAAAAGGGCAACATGACAGATCCTTGTGGTGATGAAAATGTTCTGTAATTTGACTCTCATAGTGAATACACGAACCCACATGTGATAAATTTGAATAGAAGTACATACAAGGGGCGCCTGGGTGGCTCAGTCGTTAAGCGTCTGCCTTCGGCTCAGGGCGTGATCCCGGCGTTCTGGGATAGAGCCCCACATCAGGCTCCTCCGCTGGGAGCCTGCTTCTTCCTCTCCTGCTCCCCCTGCTTGTGTTCCCTCTCTCGCTGGCTGTCTCTCTCTCTGTCAAATAAATAAATAAAAAATCTTTAAAAAAAAAAAAAAGAAGTACATACAAGCCCACATACACACATTCACACTGGTGAGTACAAGTATTCATCCGCATAAGATTGGTAAATCGTATCTCTGTCAATGTCCTGGTTATGATACTGCACTACAGTGTTACGCAATACTATCATTTGGGCAAACTGGGGAAATGATATAAAGGATTTCTTTGTATTATTTCTCACAACTGCATGTAAAGCTATAATCATCTAAAAATAAGAAATTGAATTAAAACAAATTTAAGTCATTGTTTGCCTGTCTTCAACTTTCCAATCTTATATGTAAAAAGCCAAATGCCATTCTGATCCCCATTTCTTCTCTGTCTCAAAGGTCATGAGATCTCCCCTGTGTTACTGTTGTAAAGTTTTATGATCGTGCAGGTCAGTATTCACCCACTCTGCTGGGAACTCAGTTGGTCCTTTCAATCTGGAAAGTCGAAAGTCATGTTCTTCTATTCTGAAGAAATTTCTTGGTCCCTTTTGAGTATTTTCTTCCTTCTATGTTCTTGGGGTTTTTTTCTGAAATTCAAATCATTCCAGTGTTGGTTCTATTTACGTAATTTTCTCCTCTCTATTTTTCTTTTCTTTTATGTTTCTTTGTCTTTTTGCTTAATTTTATGATAGATTTTCTTTACCTGCACTTTCAGCTCAATTGTTTTTTTATTTATATTTTTAATTTCCAAAAGGTCATTTTTTATTTTCTGAATGTTCTTTTATTTTTGAAAATATCATCTTGTTTTTATTTCATATATACAAAATAGAATACCTATTTAATTTTTCTTCTGCTTGCATATTTTTCATTTTCTACAAGACATTTTCTTCTTTATTCATTTTTGTCTATGATAGAGACTTTCCTCCAAAATCTTGTAATCCTTGTCTGTGCTTCTCAGTCATCTGAACTAACTAAAAGTTATGGTGGGATAGCGTGGTAGTTACTGACTGTGGGCCTCAAGGTATGCAAGTCTAAGTGGGGCCACTTGGGTGGAAAACCCCTTGATACCATGATTTTATGTCCTTCTTTTCCTGCTGCATGACCTCAGAAAATAATCCTTCAATCTATTGCATTGAGGATATATCCCTTGATGCCAGATTTTGGGGAAATGACCTGTGGGGCTCCTTTTCAGTGTGTAGACATTCATTTAATCCACCTGTGTTGTTGTGGTTGTTTTATATGTTTGCTCTCAGCGATGCCGGGTGTTTTCCATATTTCATATTTTATTTTTTTTCAAATCCTAGATAATAATCCCTTTAATTTTCTCCTAGAATGCCAAAGGAGTACTTGATCAGCTCTAATGACTAGGGAGGTTATCTAGGGACCATTAAATGTTTTATCTTTCAACATGTCCTCTGTTTTCAGCTTCAACTACACTTCTAGTTCCAGAAATACCAGCATTACTGATTACTCAGTATAAATCTGCTGCTTCTTGGCTTTTCCCACAAGCAGCCTAGGACTCAGCTTTCCTGTGTCTGCTGAGAAAGATTCTACTCATCTTTCTAGGTTCACACTTCCAAAATTTTGTTTTTCTTTTCTTGTCTTTTATTCTCTTTTTTTCCTCTGTGGTTTTATATCTTTAAAAATCCTTTACTGCTGTTTAAGTTGACTTTGGGGAAAAGTAGATATAAAGGCGTATGTTCAATCTGCCATTTTACCAGGACATCTGGAGATAAAATTTTCCACTCTCCAAACTGGCAAAAAAAATTAGAGTTTGATTATGCCAAGTTTGGGTGAAAATGTGAAACAACTGGAACATTTATACACTGGTCATGGAAGTATAAATTCATATTATTGCTTTAGAAAACAGTTTGGCATTACCTACTAAGTTGAAAGATGTCTCTAAACTATAGCCCAGAAATTTTATTATAAAAATATTTCAAATATAGGGAATTATATGCATATACTTGTAGTAAAAAATAAAATAATAAAAACACCCATGCACCCATGATCCAGCATAAGAAAATGAAGATTATCAAACAAGTGCTGCTTCCTGCATGTCTTTCCCTTTGTGCAGACATTCCCTTCCTTTAGCTCTCGAAGTAACCACCAACTTGAAAGAGGTATTATTTGTGAAAGCAGTTGAACTAAATATAAGCAACTTTGGAATATAATTCCCATATAGCAGTTTTTCTGTACTTGAATGAAGAATGTTAAGTTCTAATATTTTTAAAAGAATTTTTATGCAACATTTTACATCACCTTTTATTTTTATAGTATATTGAATACAGATATTTTTCAAGCTGGAAAAGTAACAACAAAGTAACTCTTTGGCCAGCCTACAGAATAATCTTTAAGACTGCTTTGATACAGTTGGAGTGGTAGGAATGTTGAAGTTTTTAATCCCAGAAGACTGACGAAATTTGGAGATGTTTTCCATCCATTAAAAACACAGAACATTTCTGTAAGAGAGTGCCTTAAGGAAAAACATCACTGTGCTTTCAATTACTGAAGTAGAAGGGTTTCCTGTAACTCCCAAATTGTCATTTATTTTATTTGATGGTTGCTTTGAAAACTTAAAAAAAAAAAAAGGTAGCAAAGTGATTCAAAAGAGCAGAAGTAGCAACACTGTATTGACCATTCTGGTCATTTTCTTCAAAACAAATATCAGATCATGCCCTTGTTAGCACTGAGAGGGAGCAATTCTGGTACAGAGCTTGAGTATGTGAATACCTTTAAATTATGTACGAAGTGTGCACTGAGGCATTCTGAAAGCTCCAATTTAAACCCACAGTTAATGCTTACCTCATGTTAATGGAGAGATATAAAATATATTCTCAAGCATAAAAGGTGTCCAGTTGCAGACAAATGACCTATTAATTCATTATGGTATCTTCTCCTTTACAGCTGAAAAGTAACATTTGTTTGTGTTTCTTTAATTTTATTGCCCCAGCTTAAATAACTAAAATAGCTTTAAAAAGTTTAAACACTACATATTAAATTCATATTTGCTAGCTTGAAAGAGATGCTAGAAAAAAATTTGTCAGTAAAAGCAATGTTATAATTTTCTGTCTTTTTTGTAAACTCTTGAAAGCTTTCCCTATCTTTGAATTAGTATTCAAAGTCCAAACCTGTAGCAGGTTAGAGTTTTGGATGATGATATTTTAATTTACTGTGAGAGTTACATTTAATTTGTCTATATATGTACCTCAAAATCCTCTTCTAGAAAGAAACCTCAATTTGGGCTAAAGGGAATGGTACGGTTCTAAGAGAGAAAGAATCTGGGGTTTGCGCCAAAATTTCTACTTCTGAATAAAGATATCAGAACATAACAGGATCATATCAATCTTCCTCCTCAGGCATACAGTTGCCAATGATAATATACTAATACTAATAATAGATAACATTTATTCCAGTTAAATGCTCTTCCTTCATTTTATATGCATCATTTCATTTAATCACCACAAAGGCTGTATAAAGCAAGTGGGCTGGATTGTCTGTTGTCAACTTGTCTTCATCACCACCTCCTTCTAACTTCTAGTGTATTGCCGAGGAGAAAATGGGAACTACATTTTTGAGAATGCTCTGTGTTTCATTCCAAGATTGAGTCTGGGAAGATGGAGACAGGAGATCTGGGGAGATGTGCGAACAAACACAAAGTTCACAGAGCTTCTCCGGGGCAAGCCCTTGAGAAACACTCACCTGACTGTGGCAGATTAAGGTGGTTAATCTGGAATCTTCCAGAGAGTCTTTGAATTGCAAGACTTTGCAAGTTAGTTCTTGAGAATCATCTGCTTGGGTGCTTCATACTGAGATGTTTTCTGGCCACTTCTTGAACTTTGCTTCCCCAGATCTTACAAAGTTATATAAGTTTCTCTTTTCCTGTATTAAAACCTTTCATACTTGAAATACATAGAACAGCTTCTATTTTCCTGGCTGTACGTGGAAAGAAGAAAGTGCCAGTGGGACTTGATATCTTTCAAGGTGTACATCTGTATCTGGAGAATGAGCCAAACCCTGTGGGAGTGGATAAGACCACTGAGCAGGTGGAGAAGGCTCTGAATATTTAACAAAGTATAATTAATAAGTATAATGGAGCACGACTTTCAAGAACTAACCACAGCCATTTCTACCTAAATGCTCCTTATCTACCACTCCCAGGTCTGTCATCTACATAAAAATGTGTAGATAGGAACATAGAGTCATTATACTATTGCTCTAAGTGGGTGAAAACCAACAGTCCTTACTCAAGTCAAGAAGAAATCACCTACACTGTACTCAAGCTAATAGATGTTCTTGACGAGTGATTCTCAAAAGTGAGGTAAGCTTTACTACTGCTTAGGGTGCATTTGGGGAAACTCTAGTGACTCCATTGTAAGCTGAACTGTTTTTTATGTCTTCACCTCAAAAATTATGCAACTTCACTTTGATTTCGTTCTATTGGTTACAAGCAAGTCACAGAGACCAGCCCAGATTCAAGGGGATAGAACATATAGATTCTTCTTTCCATGGGAAATGTGTCAAAGAATTTGCAGATGTGTTTTTTTGTTTGTTTGTTTTTTGTTTGTTTGTTTTTTAATTTTTTAAATAATTTTTTTATTATGTTAGTCACCATACAGTACATCTCTGGTTTTTGATGTAAAGTTCGATGATTGATTAGTTGCGTATAACACCCAGTGGTGATGGGTAGTAAGGAGGGCACGTATTGCATGCAGATGTGTTTTAAAACCACTAGAGAGCTCTATCTACAATTATTTCTACCCTCAATATTCCTGCTGTCTCTTCTCTGATTCATTTCAAAGCACTTAGTATTATCTAATATATATTAGATATATGTAGTATATATAGTGAAATACTGTATATGTGTGTGTATCTATATATGCTTTTGTTCATCAGGATGTAAGCTCCATGAAGATAGGGATGTTCTGTTTTGTTTTCTAGTGTAAACTCAGCATGTAAAACAGTGCCTGCCACACAGAAAGTGCTCAAGTGTATTTGTAGAATGAATGAATGAATTTCTCCATGTTAACTCATAACATCTCCGTGCTAGTTTTGTAGTTTTCCCAAGTTTTCCATTGCTAGCTACTCCTATAATGCTGCCAGCAAAATAGAAGACGTGGTGAATTTGATTAAAATAACATAGTCTTGTATTTGGATGACTAAAGCCAAGTTTTTCCCCTATTAAGTTGGAAATTATTTGCTTGTTGCTCCAGTACGGTCCCCAGCTCTTATTGATTCATGCTGGTGTCACCCATTTAGTTCTAAATGTAATAGAGTTGACCTCCAGTAAAAATGCTTTTGTCCCTTTCTCTTTGTAATCCAGGGAAATAAATCAAAAGTCCTTCCAAGGAAGTGAAATAAGAGAAAACAAGTCAGGGTTGTGCTCATTGTTTAGGGGCAACGAGATAAACTACATTCTGGATGAAATCAGTGAGTAAAAGGTTAATGCACAATGATCTCCAGAAATGAGACCGTGGTGTCACAAAAGTCATTTGAATGACTTTGCCAGAGGTTACTGCCATTCATTTCAGTCAATATTTCTCAATATCCGTCATACCACCATCAAGCTGTAGTAACTTGGTGGTCCAGGCCTGAATGTTTTTACCTGACCAAGTTAGAACAAATGCATTTTCCACTTTGCAGAGATGTGCACATACTTGGGAAAATGCTAAGAAGTTAGGCAACTAGGGGAATCTGTAGAGTGAAGACTGTTTGATGCAGACATCGACACACACACCTGGGATTTAGCAAGACTCTGCCACTTTTAACTATGAAACGTGTGACAATGAATGTTAATCTCTGTGAACTTCTGTTTCTTCATCTGTAAAATGCCCATCAGAAACCCTTCCTCTTAAAGTTTTGTCAGGGTTGGATAAATAATGTCCCTAAAGCCTGTAACACACAGCCTGGCACGTAGGAATACTCAATACACAGTAATTGTTTATTACTGGTGGTAAGAAGTTAAAAAATAAGATAGTGGGTGTCTGGGTGGCTCAGTCTGTTAAGTGACTCTTGGTTTTAGCTCAAGTCAGAATCTCGGGGTCATGAAATAAAGCCCCACGTCAGAGAGTCTGCTTGAGATTCTTTCCCTCTGTCCCTTCTCTTTCTCTCTAAAATAAAATAAAATAACATAAAATAAAATAATAAAATAAACCAAAATAAATCTTTAAAAAAAAAAAAGATAGCACTTTTTCTCAAAATACCCAGATGAAGCAAAACTGGTTTTCTGAATTTAAATATTCTGATAATGGTCACCAACTTCTCTCCTTTCACTGCAGAGAAATAGTTGTGATTAAGAAATGTGGATATAAGCCTACAACTCTGGCCTCTCTGATCTGATGTTTTGGTCACAACCTTACTAGGACATTTTCTATCAGGAAGCAGCTGTAGATCCAGGAAGATAAAAGGGATTCCTGCTAGTACTTTCTGACCAAAGATATCAGCATCATTCTGCAGAGATTTTCAAATTCATTTTCTCATCATTCTAGCCACAGGGATACTGTGGATTGTTTCACTGAAAGGAAACTGTGGGGGTTTGCCCTGCTGTGAGTGGTCGTGTTCTTTAAACTTTATGGGAATATGTATAGTCACGGAGTTTAAATCTCCCTTGAGTCGTTTGTCTGCCTCGGCATGCTCTTTGCTGGTATTTTGCAGCTGCATACTAATGAACTGAGAAATGAGGGGAAAAGCGTGCCCAGAAAAGGCACAGTGGCTTGACTTCCCAGCTTTGTGACACCAATGCCTATATCGATTACCTCTGGTTAATGAAACCTACCCTCCTTGGATGACTCAGTGTTGACACTGAACACGTACCTCCATGTAGTCAAAGCCCTTCCCCTTTTTTTAGGTGAAGATAAAGAGGTTTCATCACTCTTTTGCTGTAGAAAGCATTTCAAATGATGGCTCAAATATAAATGGAACTATCAAAAGTTTTATTCAGCATTTTAATTTTCAGGTCCCTCCCCAAATGGTGATGTCCTAGAATGATACAATTCTGATTCACTTAATAGCTAGCTGTTTTATGTGAAGCATGCTCTGGTTTAAAAGAAAACAGTTTTGCTCAATAGCTCTGTGTTCTGGGTGTTAAAACAACAATAACAATAACAACCCCACAGGCCCCAAACAGTGTCACTTAGGCCAAGTCCCCAAACCCAAACCCGGGGCTTAGTACATAATGTAATTGCTCCTTCAACACCTTCATCGCCGCCCCCCCCCCCCGAAATATAGTCTTCACCAGTCAGTCAGGAATTTTTCCATCAGGCTTAGGAATGTGCCATGCAGGCCCTCCCCATCCCCCAAAGGAAGATGAAGTAGCCTGCATGATAAGACCCCCGGTCTTTCCCCAAGGGAAAGCAGCCTTGCCTGGACAATCTTTTTCTTTCACTGAGTTCCTTGGCCCAACTTCCTCTTATAAAAACCTTCCCTTTTGTGCAACTCCTCAGAGTGCCCCCCTATCTGCTAGCTGGTATGCTGTCCGATTTATGAATCATTTAATAAAGCCAATTAGATCTTTAAAATTCGCTTGGTTGAATTTTTCTTATTTAACGTGGTATTTAACGTAACACGGACAGGTTAAACATCAGTTAAGATCAGGGCCATCAACTTTATTTCGCTCAAGTTACTTTCTCTTAGAATGCTTTGATGCTGAAAGAGCACATACGAGAGATTTTAAAACTGTGAAACAAGATTTTTTTTCCTCTTAACGCTAGTAAAGCATACCACAAATAGAGAACTAAAAGCTAATCTTTTATTTCCAAAACCCAAGGACATAGTGCATTTTCAAATTAGTTTTTATGTGTCCCTTTGTATTAATCAGGTTCTCTTTATGGCCTTAAAACAGATTCAAATTTTCCGGGGCTCCCATTA
Organism: Ursus americanus; assembly: GCF_024610735.1. NCBI lineage: Eukaryota > Metazoa > Chordata > Mammalia > Carnivora > Ursidae > Ursus > Ursus americanus. Next base: position 104,687,609 of record NC_142164.1, read on the forward strand.
GTAAAGGCTGACATTAAAGCATGGCTAACTATCAGCTTGAAGGTAAACCATAGCTATTTCTAATTTATTCAACATTTGTATCTGTTTTTCATAAAAGCCCACTACTTTTTAATTCTTCTAGCAGTGATTCGTTCTTGTGTGTTTTATGAGAATAATTAGTAGGAATAATCTGTTTCATTGAGAAATACTTGACAGCCACTCCGTCAAAGACATGAGACCACTGCTTTCCCTCTAGTTTGCACAGTTATTTAATTAAAGAGTGATCTGGATTCTGATTAATGAATAGCCTAACATGCTGTTGCCACTTTCAACTCTTCACATATCTCTATCTGTGATTTTTAGGTTTTGGTTGACATAGACACATCTGAATGGGTAATTGATCATTTCTTTTGCTGGTGTGATGGAGACTGATTTTGCAGCTACAAGGTAACTTTGGAAAAGAACTTCACTAAAGAAACCTGTTTCAGAATCTAATTATATCTATTTTCTTCCTCTAAATATGCATTATTTTTTCTAAACCCACAGGATACACCTAAGTCGGGTACACAGTAAAAGTACCTTTAGGTTTTGGAACCTTTTATGTGGGCTTGAATTTCAGGCAGAAATTGCAGTGTGGGGACATAATCACTGAACCCATTGAAAGGGTGGATTTTATCCCTCCTCTTTGACGAACATGAGTTATACTTTACCAGGAACAACAACAAAAAAAAATGCTAGCAAAATTCAGAGGAGGATCCATTTACATAATGCATCTTTTAACAAGGGAATGACTGAGGGCATACGTGGACAATGGTAGCATGATGTTCTTTCCCTCCTGTCAATTATCCTTGAGTCACCCTGCAGTTTAAGCTTTAGGTCAATAAAATGAATTTCAAAGCAAAAGCCTTCAGCACCATGAAGGAATTAACTCTGTGGGGTTGCTTCAAAAAAGCAGTGAATTTTTTTCCAAGTTTCACCTTTTATCAGAAGGGCTCCTTCGCGTTTAATTCCATTTCTTGATAACTCATTTCTATAAACAAATACTTCTTTAAATATAATAAAAGTTGAGGACTTAAATTGCAATTTTTAAAGCATATATGTAATGAATCCCTATCAAATATTTGCAAGTAGCTGTTTTGGGTTGAATATCACAATATTTTGTATATTTCTTTCCAATTTTCTCTGCCATGCAATATGCTGTCTTCCAACTCCAAAAGATAGTTAATTTTGCACAAAGAGGAATTACGACCTAAACTGACTCTTAACTAGTTGGGGATAATCCAAAACCATCTTGTTATGTTCCTTTAACAAATTCACTTTTTTACCCTCCCACAAAGCAACCATTTCCATTTTTCTTTCATTTGGTAGGGTCATCAAAGCTTTTCTTTTTTAACAAAAATAACTTTTAGAACAATTTCAGATTTACAGAAAAACTACAAAGAGAATACAGAGATTTCCCATATGCCCTACACCCAGTTTTCCCTGTTGTTAATATATGACATTATATGTACATTTGTTAGAATTAATTAACCAGTACTGGTATGTTCCTGTTAATCAAAGTCTGTAATTTATTCAGATTTCTTTGGTTTGTACCTAATGTCCCTTCTGTGCTCCAGGATCCCATCCAGGATACCTTCCACAATACGTTTGGTCATTGTATCTCCTTGGGCTCCTCTATTGTGACAGTTCCCCAGATTCCCTTGTTTTTGATGACCTTGAGAATTAATAATCAGATTTCTTGATAATGTTCCTCAATTGGGATTTATCAGATTTTTTAATGATTGGAGTGGGGTTACAGGTTTTTGGAAGGAAGATCACTGAGATAAAATGCCCTTTTCATCACATGATATGGCAATATGTTATCACTATGACTTACCACCATTGATGCTGATCTTGATGACTTGACCGAGGTAGTGTTTGTCTCTCTACTATGGTGTTTGGAAGGAAGTCACCCTGAATAATCCATGCTTCAGGAGTGGGGAGTATTGATGCTGGAATATCTGCATAAATTATTTGGAATTCTTCTGCATAGGAAATTTGTTTTGTTTCTTCCATTTAGTTATTTATGCAGTCATTCATTTAGTGTGTGTGTGTGTGTGTGTGTGTGTGTGTGTGTTTAAGATCACCGTGGACTTATGGGTATTTATATTTTGCGTTATAATCCAGTATTTACCTAGTTAGTTATTTGCTCAGATTGTGTCAGCCTTGGTTATTTGAAGCTCTTTCAGTTGGCTCTTGTGTCCCTTTGACATATCCAAATCACTGCTGTTTGCTTTTTTTTTTTCCCTTGAGTCCTTGCTTACTTTCTGGCACTAATAAGTTGTTCCAGCTTCAACTTCTATTTCACCTGCCCAAGTTCTAGAATCAACCATTTCTCTGAAGAGCCCTGGTTCCTTTTATTGGACAATGGTATTAGAAACCAGAAGCCGGGTGCTAGGTGTGCTCATGGCTACTGAGGTGTCACTGCTTTTGTGCTCTCCCAACTCACAGATAAGGGAATACGTGTGTATGTCCCAATCTGCATATATAACATAGCTGTAATTATTTCTATATGTAACCATCTTTATCTATCTTAACGTGAACATGAGTTCATACTGATATCCCCAGCTCTAATCAAATGCCACAGAAATTATTCTAACCTCCTTCCATCGCTTATCCGTAAACTCCCAAAACAAGGAGAAATCTGTCCCCCACGATCATGCTCCCATCTCTTTATTTAGTTGTTCAGTCCCAGTACACAGGTATAGTGGTATCAGAATTCTTAACCCATAGCTCCACAGGAAAAAACTTTATCAACTAGAGTGCAGTGGGTATGTATAGTTTCTTTTGCCTTTAGTCTTATAAATTCTGCTTATTTCCAAAGTTACTTAGGACACCAACTAACCCTCTCCCCCTTCTATAAAGTTGTTTCACATATTTGTAATGCAGTTTTAGTTTATTTTGTCACATTATGCATTCTATCCTGGGATTCCTTGACCTCCTAATGATTTTGCTTTTAATTTGGATACAGTAAGCTTCACGCTATGCTATAAATTTCCATGGATTTTGATGAATTCATGTGTCAAATATCCATTACTATGATGCCGTATGAAATAGTTTCACTTTTCTAAAAAAAAAAAAAAATCCCCTGTGCTTCATCTGTTCAATCCTGGAAACCACAGGACAGTTTAATGTCTGTATAGTTTTGCCTTTGTTTGAAAGTCAGATAATTGGGAATTGTATAGTACTGGAATAAGATTGGCCCTTTTTAGTTACCAATACATTTAGAATTCATCCTGTCTTTCCGTGGCTGAATAGCTCATATCTTTTTAGCTTTGGGTAATATTCTTCTATATGGATGTATCAAGACTTGTTTATTCAGTCACCTATTGAAGAACATCCTGGTCATTTCCAGTTTTTAGCAACTATGAATGAAGCTGCTATAAACCTTCACATGCTCATTTTTGTGTAGGCATATTATAAGACCACGTTTAGCTTTGCAAGACACTGTCTTCAAAAGTGGCGATAGCATTACTCAGCAGTGATTGAGAGTTCCTATTATTCCACATTCTAACAGCTACTGGTATGGTCAGGTCTTTTCTGATTCTAGCTATTTTCTCCAGTTTTATTGAGATGTATTTGACATGTAATATTATGTAAGTTTAAGGTATACACATGATATTTTGATATACGTTTATATTGTGAAATAATCACTGCAAAAAGGCTCTTTAACAAATCTATTACTTCATATAGTCATCTTTTTAATTTTTCGATGTGGTGAGAACATTTAACATCTACTCTCTTAGTCACTTTCTAAGTATACAGTACATTATTGTTTATGAATTTAACCCTTCCGTCCATCAGGTTCCCCAGAACTTATTCATCCAGCCATTCTAATAGGTATAGAGTTGTTTTACATTTTTGTTTCAATTTGCAATTCCTTAATGAAAAATGATAATGAACATCTTTTCATGTGCTTATTTACCAATTGTGTATCTTCTTTGTTAATGTCTCTTCAGATTTTTAGCCCAGCAGAAGTTTTTAATTTCAACAATTTTAATTTCAACTTATCAACTTTTTGCTTTTGATATTGTATCTTAAAACTTGTCACCAAACCCAAGATCACCTAGATTTTCTCCTCTGTTTCCTTCTATAATTTTACAGTTTCGTGTTTCATATCCAAGACTATGATCCACTTTGATTTAATTTTTATGAAAGTTGGTGGGTCTGTGGCTAGTTTCTTTATTGTTGTCATCATCGTTGTTATTACTTTTTGCATATGGATACCCGACTATTCCAATACCATTTATTAAAAAAAACAACAACTATCCTTTCTTCATTGAATTGCCATTAATCCTTTGTCAAAGATCAGTTGATTATATTTGTACGGGTATATTTCTGGAGTTTCTATTCTTTTCCATTCATCTATATGTTTGTTATTTTGCCAATACCATGCTGTGTTGAGTGGCTTTATAGTAAGTCTTGAAATCGAGTAATGTGAGTCCTCCAAGCTGTTCTTGTTCTTCATTATTGCATTAGCTATTCTAGGTCCTTTGTCTATATAAATTTTAGGATCAAACTGTCAGTATCTACAAAAGGACTTTTTGGGAATTTGATGGGGATTGTTTTAAATCTATTAATCAATTTGAGAATAACTGAAAACTTAACAAGTCTTCCAATTCATGAATATGGAATACCTCTATATTTATTTAGATCATATTTCTTTCATTAGAATTTCATAGTTTTCTGCATGTACAACTTCTGCAGTTCTTTTCAGACTTATGCCTATTTATTTCATTTTTTCCTAGTTCTATTGAAAATAGTATTTTTTTAAATTTTAATTTTTCACTACTCACTGGAAAGCAGTTGACTTTTGTGTATTAAACACATATCCTACAACCTTGATATACACTCATTTTTAGATCAGGAGAGTTTTTTTTTGTTGTTGTTCTTTTTAAGTAGGCTCCACACCCAGCGTGGAGCCCAGCACGGGGCTTGAACTCACAACCCTTAGATCAAGACCTGAGCTGAGATCAAGAGTCAGATGCTTAACTGACTGAACCACTCAGGCACCCCTAGATTCAGCAGGGTTTTTATTATTATTATTCTTTTGAATTTTCTACACAACCATGTCATCTTCCAACAAAGGCAATTTTGTTTCTTCCTTCCAAATATGTATAACATTTACTTGATTTTCTTGTCTTTTTGTACTGATAGCCAGTATGATGTCGAATAGGAGAGGTAAGAGAGAACTTCTTTGCATTGTTCCCAATCTTGGGGGAAGAGTATTCAATATATCACCACTAAGTATGATATTAGCTGTAGGTATTCCATAGTTGTTCTTTCAAGTTTAGGACATTCCCTTCTATTTCTAGTTTGCTAAGAGATTTTATCATGAATGGATATTGGATTTTATTTATTTTTTTTTCTGTATCAGTTGATATACAGCTTTCCTATGAAACCTTTCATAAGCTCAAATGTTATAAAGCAGAGTATCCCCCACTTTCCAAAAGTTTGCACTACGCCATTTCACTTTTACAGAAGACTTACATTAGTACAGTAACAACTTTTTTCGTAAAACCTAGTATCCTCTTCAGATTTATTTTGGTTAGCAACAGCATGTACTAATGTAGATCTTTTGTAAAAGCGAGGTGGCATGATGCAAACTTAGAAAAAGGGAGGGATACTCATAATATTTTTCTTATTTAGCATGTCTGTGTGGCATATTACATTTTTTTTTAATATTGAACTACCTTCACATAGAATAAATATAGAATAAATCTCACTTGGTCATGGTGCTAAATTCCTTTTAAACATTGTGCAATATTATTTGAGGATTTTTGTATCTACTTCCATCTTCCATGAGAGAAAGTCCATAGTTTACTTTTCTTATAATGTTATCTGGTTTTGGTATTAAAGTAATGCTAACCTCAGAATGAATTGGGAAGTATTCCACTATATCTGTTTTCTGGAAGAGATTGTGGAGAATTGCTATCATTTCTTCTTTAAATATTTGGTAGAATTCACAAGTGAAACCATCTGAGCCTGTTGAGGTTTTTCAGGGTGGGGGGAGGAGGGAACAGTAATAGTTATTGATACAATTTCTTTAGAAGACGTATGCCTGTTCAGATCATATATTTCTCTTTGTGTGAAATTTTGAAGTTTATGTATTTCAAAGGATTGGTTGGTTTCATCTAAGTTACCTAATTTGGGGGCATAGAGTTGTTTATAGTATTCCTTTATTATCCTTTTGATGTCCATGATATTAGTAGTGAATTTTCCCCCATTTGTTTCTATGATTGGTAATTTATTGCCTTTTCATTTTTCTTCTTGGTCAGCCTGCAGAGGTTTACCAATATTTTTCATATTTTCAAAGAACCAGCTTTTGGTGTCATTGATTTCTATTATTTACTTGTTTTCAGTTTCTTTTATTTCTGCTCTATTTTTTTTCGAGTCTTTCTTTCTCGAGTTTTCTAAACTAGATGCTTACTTAGATTACTGATTTTAGATCTTTCTTATTTATTAACGTGTTTTTAGTGCTATAAATTTCCCTCAGTTGTTTCTTTTGCTGAATCCCAGAAATTTTGATAAGTTGTCTTTTCATTTTTGTTTAGTTCAAAATAGTTTTTAATTTCTCTTGAGTCTTCTTTGACCTTTGTGGTGTTGAGGAGTGTATTGTTTAATTTCCTAATATTTGGGTATTTTCCAGCTATCTTTTTGTTATTAATTTCTAATTCAATTCCATTGTGTTCTGAGTAAGACAACTCAGAGTATTATATCAATTCTTCTAAATTGTTAAAATGTATTTTATGGCCCAAAATTTGTTCTCTCTTGTTGAGTGTTCTGTGTGAGCTTGAGAAGAATGTGTTTTCTGTTGTTGAAAGAAATATTTCATAAATGGCAATTAGATCAAGTTGATCACAACCTATCCTTACCTATTTTTTAATGGCTATCAGTTACTCATGGAGGCAGGTGTTGAAGTCTCCAACTATAATAATGAATTTCTCTCTTTCTTCTCTCAGTTCTGCCAGTTTTGCCTTCTATATTTGGGTGCATAGATGTTTAGTATTGTTATGCCTTCTTAGAGAATTTACTCCTTTATTATTAGTTAGTATCCTTCTTTATCCTTAATAATTTTCTTATTTTGAAGTCTGCTTTAAAATTAGTATAGCTACTCCATCTGTTTCTATTAGTGTTAGCATAGTGTATCTTTCATCATCTCTTTGAACCTATCTAAATCTTTATACATAAAGGGGGTTTCTCATAGACAACATATAGTTGAGTCTTTTTCTAATCCACTCTGACAATTTCTGTCTTTTAATTGGTATATTTATACCATTCACATTTAAAGTGATTTTGGATACAGTTGGATTAATATCTACCATGTTTATAACTGCTTTCTATTTGTTTTTCTTTTTTATTCTTTTTTCTGCCTTTTCTGATTTTAATTGATCATTCTATATGATTCCATTTTATCTGCATACTTATTAATTATACTTACTTTGATAAATTTTTAGCATTTTTCCAGAATTTGCAAGGTATGTATTTAATAAATATAAATTTACCTTCAGATAACACTGTAGTGTTTTGGTTGTAGTGCAGGGAATTAAAAAAGAATACTCCCAATTTTTTCTCACATCCCTTCTGATATTGCTGTTATTCTGTTTATTCATTCTTTGTTACTACTCATTGTTACTAGTAGTACTTTGCATGGTTATATTTTTGTTCAATAAAGAATTAAATAAGTTAAATATTTATTTTGCCTTCATTTATTCCTTCTTTGCTGCTCTTCCTTCCTTTATGTTTTTCCAAGTTTCTGACCTATATCATCATCCTTTTCCCTGAAGAACTTCTTATAATATTTTTTGCAACACAGTCTACTGGTGATTAATTCTCTAAATAATTGTTTGTATGAGAGGGTCTTTATTGCTCTTGAAGGATAATTTTGCTGAATATAGAATTCTAGGTTGTTTTTTTCTTTCAACACTTTTCTTCATTTACATGGTTTCTGACAAGAAGTATATTATAATTCTTCACCTTTTTCCTTTGTAGATAAAATGCTTTTGCCTTTGGTTTCTTTCAAAATTTTCTTTGCCTTTGGTTTTCTGCAGCTTAAATATCATAAAAATAGTCATGATAGTCTTGGTGTTTATCCTTCTTGATGTTCATTTTTGGTCTTTTATCTTCACATATTTCTTCTCTATTCTGTCTTTATTCTCCACTCTTTCTTCTCCTTTTCATTTTCCAATTACACACATGTTACACATTTTCAAATTATCCTACAGTTCTTGAATATCCTATTACATTTTTAATTCTTTTTTCCTTTTTGAATTTCATTTCTCTTAACCTATATTTAAGCTCACTGTCTAGTCAATCCTGTCAAAGACATTTTTCATTTCTAGTGTTTTTTTTTAATTTTTTCTTAGAGTTTCCATGTCTCTGCTTACATTACCCATGTTCCTGCAGTTTGTCTACTTTTTTCATTAGAAACCTTAAGATATTAATCATATTTTGATTTCCCTATCTGATAATTCCAACATCAGTTCTATGTAATTGCCTAGTCTCTTCAGAACATTTTTTTCTTGCCTTTTAGAATGTCTTTTACTTTTTTGTTGAAAGCTGGACAGGATTTATTGAGGAATAGAAGCTGAGGGAAATAGATCTTTAGTGTGTTTTTTGAATGTTAGTCAGGTTAGGAATTGGACTGTGTTTAATGTTTGCTGCACCTATAGGGGCCAGAGGATTCAGAATCTTTTTGTGTTCTTGTCATTGTCTCTCTTGCAGATTTGAGGCTTTCCTGAGTACTCCTTCTCAGAGAGAGTCAGTGTCTTGCAGTTCATTCAGTTTCATTCACTGTTACTGTACTGGATTCCTGTTTGGTGATAAGGGGTGAGGGGAAGGGGAAGCATGCTATTAGTTTATGATTAAATCTTAGGCTTTTATTGCATCTATGTCCCTAGATGCTGACCTTCATAAGTATTTTTTAGCTCACCCTCCTTCAGTGAGACAGGAAGGCTAGAGGTAGCTAGAATGAGAAAATGTTCCTCCCCAATGTGGGACAAGGTCTTTGTTATATAAAACACCGTGGGCATATTTCATAATGGTTACTTTTCTCATCCCTCTGCCAGAGCTTCAGGGGCAGCTTTTTCAGTATTTCACACTGGTGATGTTTCTGGAACTAAATTCCATGAAAGTGTGGGGGCTTCCTAAGTCCCCAGGATTTTCTTACTCTCATGCTCGTCCATACTTCAGCTCTAGCAAATAGTGATGGTTACCATTTAAGTCTTCCTACTAGTTAATGGCCCTAGTGGGTTCTGTTCCTCATAAGCAAATTTTGACTGTGACTCTCTACATTCACCTGTATATACAGATTAGAAGATGACAGTTTGTCCTGTGACTTTAATTCTCTGGTGGGTCCTTGAAAAGTTGTAGACTTTAAATTTGCTCAGCTGAAAGGACATGCGTTATGAGGACAGGACTGACAATTTCCAAGATCTTTACATTTTAGGGCTAAAACTGGAATTCCCTGCAAAGTTTTTCTGTAAGGGGCTATATAGTAAATATTTTCAGCCTTGCAGGCCATATGGTCTCTGGTGCAACGAATCAACTCTGTTGTTGTAGTGTCAAAGCATCTAGAGCCAATACATAAATGAATGGGTTTGGTGGTGTTCCACTAAAACCTTATTTACAAAAGCAAGGAATTGTCTGGTTTGGGCCTGCAGGCCATAGTCTGCTGACCTCTGATTTAAAGCATGGATAGAAAACCCTCAAAAATGGAAACTGGTTAATAGTTGAATTTGTTAAATGGATCAGTAAATAAATGAATCTGTTTGCATATTAAAATGTCTTTAAGAAATGTGATGATGGGGCACCTGAGTGTTTCATTTGGTTAAGCAGGCTGACTCTTGATTTAGGCTCAGGTGACGGTCTCAGTCTCTCGGTGATGAGATCAAGCCCCCATAGAGGGCTTGTCCCTCTCCCTCCCCCACTGCCCCTCCCCTGGCTCAAAAGCACACACATTTGTGCTCTCTCTCTCTCTCTCAAATAAAACATAAAATAAAAAATCATTAAAAGAGATTTGATGATGTCATATATATGCTTCTCTTTTATCAGGTAGAAGAGTTTTAATAGCCTATATACTTCTCTGTTACAACTTTGATCATAGGAGTTACTATATATATACCCAAGTTCAAATAAAAGGGGGAAAATAAGTCACTTAGTTTTCTAGTGAAATTACTTTTATTCTCTACTTTCCCAAATAATAGTTGAGTCCAAGTAATACAAGGCAAACAGTTGAGCTATTTCCACTTAATGGCAATTTGAAAATGGTAATTTTCCGATGCTTGCAATAAGAAATGTAATAAAACCTTAAGCACTGAGGATTCAAGTAACTGTATCCCTCAAGAGATCAGCATCTTGAAAAAATAAGAGGCCTTCGCAGGGTTAAAGAGTTAAAGCTTCACAGGATAGAAGAGAAAATGGCACTGTCTAACCTCATGAATTTAAATTATTTGAAGAGGAAAAATTATGTGAGTGAAAAGCATAAATTTTAGCAACCAAAGTAATATAACATGTTTAAAGAACAGGATAACCAATTTAGGATTTTTGTTACCTAAGTTAAAACTATCTAATGCCTACAGTAAAAATACAATATTTTTGTGAAATCATTGATAGAATAAATTTTCTCAAACCCATAAAATGAGAATATGCTTCCCTGTGAAATATGTAAAATATTCCCCAAAATTTCCCTTTCTGAATCTATAAATTTCCTCTCATATTGCAAATTAGGAAAAGACAGAACCTCAGGTGAGTAGTATTTAACTAAAATATTTTATGTATGCAATAAATTTGCTCTCTGCCAACTTCTCAGACCTGGATTCCACTTTGATTTATTCTTCTCTGGCTTCTGGGAGCTAATCTGTCTTTCCTGAAATTGCCTAAGTCCTCTCTTACTTATTCATTACCTCAACAATTAGTTCAAGTTGCTAGCATATATAAAGGCAGATGACAGCATAAGTCAGCAGATATCTGTTATCTGTTTCATTGAGGCTGGGTGGTTCACTTCAATGACTACTCTCACTTTTTAAAAATTATTAACATATAACGTATTATTTGTTTCAGGGGTACAGGTCTGTGATTCATCAGTCTTACAGAACACACAGCACTCACCACAATACATACTCTCCCCAACTCTCACTTTTTATCCTAGTTGGTATAAAGGGAAAGGCATATAGGATGGCAGTAACTGAATTTTAGAATTCAGCTTCTAGAAAGCCCAATACGGGTATCTTGGCCAAGATCAATGACTTGTCATTTAAATTTTACAATTTTTAGTCTTGCACATTCTTCTTAAGAATAATCTTTATTTGAATTGTCTCTTTATTATTAGTGTGAATGACTTGTACTTCTCAATCACATGTTGTAATTAGTTACTGCTGATATGTAGATATGGCTTTGAATGTTTATCCAGAATTACTTTATCAATAGCAAATGTTTATGTTAATTATTTTGGGTTTCCTCAATAGACAGTCATTACTGGTATCACTAGAACATGGATATATAGAAGAAGTGAAAAGAGATGAAGTTGGAGAGTTTGTTGGGTACATAGCAGCCATGTTTTGATATGTGACTCCATCCCACCGGCCACAGTTGACTGAACCATGTGTAGATACTTGATACATGCTCAGTTAGTCACTCTCTTTCCTTGGAATTTAGAATTGGAACTGAAAAAAAATTCTCTATAATTTGTATACAACTGTAACATGTGAAGTAAAAAGCTTTGTGGGAGTTATATAAAAAGAATATTGTGCATAGAAGATTTATACAGACCCTTAGAGAAAAGAAAGAACAGATGGAGTCCTGGCTGCTTTCCAGGTCTTTCCTAAGCTGGCTGCATTCCTGCCCTTGAGTTTCACGATACACTTCTGTATCCTTATAATGCTTTCCTTTCTTTTCGCTAAAGCTAGTTTGGTTACCTTTCTATTACATGCGATCAAATAAGCTAAGATAATATGTCTTGCATTATCACAGCATCTTTACCGAATTCTATTTTAATTATTTATCTCCCCCTAGAGATTGTTGAAGTAAGTAGCTACAACTTATGTTTTTGTATATCCCCAGCACTGAGTCAGCACTCAATAAATATTTGCAAAGTGATGTAAGAGAAAAGCTTGTCTAGGTGGGAGACACAGCATGACGAAGACTACTACAAAAGCATTCCTTCTCACATGGATGTATTTCTTTATTAACTGTTCATTTTTTAAATCGTGGAAGAGCTTTTCACGAATTGCATTCACTGGCTACCCACTGTGTAAAATGGTTCCACAGTAGTTATGTATGGAAAATACTCTGTTACACAAAGCTACCATCTTTCTTTACTGTAGTAATTCTCAGAGCCTTTAACATGATATAGGCACACTGCAAATCTTCAAGAAGGTGATAAAACAGTCAGGGTTTCCCAAACTCTTTGATCATGGGATCCTTTTGCCACAATGCTTTACAGAATTCAACTCAACAACAACAAAGTTATCTGATTTTAAAATAGTCAAAGGACTAGAATAGGCATTTCTTCAAAGAAGATATATAAAAACAACAAGCACATGAAAAGATGCTCAACATCACTAATAATCAGGGAAATACAAATCAAAACCACATTGAGATAGCACCTCATATCCATTAGGATGGCTGCTATAAAGGACCACAAACAGTAAATAACAAATACAGGTGAGGATATGGAGAGATTGGAACTGTTGTGCACTATTAGTAGGAATGTAAAATGGTACAGCCACTATGGAAAACAGCATGGTACTTCCTCAGATTATTAAAAATAGAATTACCATATGATCCAGCAATTCCACTTCTGAGTATTTACCCAAAATAATTGAAAACAGATTCTCAAAAAGATATTTGTATACCCTTGTTCATAGCAGTATTATTCATAATATTAAAAAGGTAGAAGCTACCCAACTGTCAGTCTGTGGGTGACTAGGTAAACAAAATGTCGTATAAACATACGATTGATTATTATTCAGCCTTAAAAAGAAGGGAAATTCTGACACATTACAAAATGAATATGAACAGTCAAATTAATAGATACAGAAAATAGAATAGTAGTTGTCAGAAGCTAGGGGCAAAGAGGACTAGGGAAATGTTTTTTAATGGATATGGAGTTTCAGTTTTACAAGATGAAGAGTTCTGAAGATTGGTTGCACGACAGTGTGAATTTAGTTGACATTACTGAACTGTACACTTAAAAATGGTTGAGATAGTAAATTTCATGTTATGTGTATTTTACCACAATTAATTTTTTTTAAACTTCACAAAACAGTATCCTCGAAAAAATATTTTTAGAAACAGTGCCAAGACAATTTCATGGTGTGTTGCTCCCAAAAGCACATACATGGGAGCAAAGCCATTGGTACACAAAGAAATGGTGGTGGTTAACTTTCCTGTTCTTTGAAATTTCCAACATAGTTAATTTTAGAATAATCAGTATAATGTAGTACCCACTTTTTTCCTCTTGAAAAAGGGTGAAAATTGCACAGTTACATTTTGTTCCCTGATGGATAACTCTTAACATTATATTATTATGTTGGCATCTTCTTTCCATCTTTAAATATACAGTGTGCAAGAATGATGACATGGAGATAAGATTCAGGGCTGATAAATAACAACCATCTCCCTCTATCTACTTGATTTTTACTTCCCTAATTTACAAGCCACAACACATAGTCCCACGGATCTAGCAGTAGTAGGTAAAGGGCTAGCTACCTTAGGTTTGGGGGTATTTATTTTATCTGAGCAAAGTCCTCTGAATCTCCAAAGCTGCTCTTGGACTTCTGATCACATATTCTAAGAGACAATGAAAACTCAGTTTGCTATAATTCTACTGCTGCCACTTGCAAGCTTTCATCCCATCACATAATCTCTCAGTAGTTGTTGTCCTCTCTAAAACCTGGGGCCAGTACCAGAAAAACCTTCTTGCAGCTACCCTGAAGAGTAATGAATAGAAATGAGTTATAAATATAAAATGATGTATAAATCTTTTAGCACCAGAGACTTGGGATGTTTTAAGTACACAAAGGACAGACTAATAAGACTATCAATCCTGTCTCCAATGTATAGACATTTAGAAAGTGGGATACCATCCATCCCTGGCTCTTAGAGCCTCAATTTAAAAAAAATCTATGATTTCCATCAGTGTAGAGAAATGTGCCCTTTTGTCTTTCTTTCTGGAGCTAATTTAATGAATTTTCCTGTAAATGCTAAGGCCATGTAAGATGGGGTTACATTTTATCTGCATTGTAGCTAGACTCATTACGGATGGTTTTCTTAATTCAGAGAGTATTCAATTCTACAGAGATTCTTCTCTGCTAGCATCTGGCTACATCAGAGGCATCAGATTGAGTGAATATTAATGTTGAGGTTGTTTGCATATTACATAGCTAACATACTGAAAGAAAACAATTCAAATTAAAAAGAATCAAGGCTGACAGTTTTAAAACCTTAATGGGGTGCTGTTTTCCACTGTGTTGAGTTTTAATATTGAATAACTTGGTCTTCATTAAGGACCCAATATTTAAAATTACATTTCTCTGGGGGTTCTAAGAATATGATAAAAGTTGACTAATAATCTCTCTGTTGTTGAAGTAGTGAGGAACTCTCAACTGTGCCCAATTCCGTTTATGTAACATTTTCAAAAACAATCTGTAGGCTTATACCTAGTAAAATTTTACTTGTAAGTAAGAAATCCATGTTAAAGGGGCATCTGTGTTTGTGTGCAACTAACTTAAGGGCCTTTGCATAGAACCTTCTGAAACAGAGTTAATAAAAAAGAAAACCATTTAACGAGTAGTCCTAAAACCAAAAGTATTTTTCTAGTCTATTAGAAGAAGAATGTGTTGGCCCCAACCAGCTGAATCATTCCCACACCGATGCATTTCACTGGCAATTTGTCTTCAATCTCTGGCACTCTGCTTTTTGAGGAAATATGGGAAAGGAGATGCATGTCCCTGCAGGTCTAGTCCCTGTAGCTAGGTTGCTGGTGTCCCACTCCAAATACATCTTCCTCTCAACCTCCCATTTATATGCTGGTCTGGAATCCTAGAGGAAACGTTTCAGTCATTGAGGGAAATGAGATAGGAATAGAGACGTTTTTCTCTTCATTTTCCTTTTTGGGCCTGAGAAACAACGTTCATACAGCCTTCTTAGGTGTAAAAGAAATAATACAGTAGATTGGCCTCCTCTTTTTTACTGGAAATTAGAATTAAGTTAAGAAAACTCTTCCCAGAAGAAAGAAGTGAAATATTCCTCATTTCTAGTTACCTTTTTCTTCCACTTTCGCAGAGCTTCCCTTCCTTCTGACTAGCTTATCCGCAAGGAGGTAGGTGCAAAGGTATGTAATATAGACAGAACACTGGCTCTAATTAAGGAAAGGACCTCACAGAAGCCATCATTTTACCAGTGAACGAACTTACTGTTAGCAAGTGCCTTCTCCAAGGCCAGGTTGAGCCATCTTCTCATTTGAATCAAATCCCTGTGTATGGTAGTCAGAAACAGACCCAAATAAAAACCATCACAAAAATTAAAAAGCCAAAAGTACTGTGAAATACTGTTTCCCCCACCAGACAGACAGCTAGACATTAGTTGAACATTACCAGAGGCCATCGTGGATGAAATATATCTCTTATCCTTTCCCCATTTCAACATCACCACCTAGTTAAATGAAGCCTTCCTGATTCCCAGAAATTGTTAGTGACTTTTCTTCTTCAAAAAAGGCAAGTCTTCTCACTATCATTTCAAACTAAAAAGGCTGTTAAAATGCTAGGTACTTCCCTGCAGAGATACATTAGGTTAGGAAACAATAACAGGCAAACTCTGAACTCTAGATTTGAAGGAGTTTCAGTGATCACTATAAAAATATTTTCTTTTTTTTAAATAATATTTTTAATTATATTATGTTAGTCACCGTACAGTACATCCCTAGTTTTCGATGTAAAGTTCGATGATTCATTAGTTGCGTATAACTCCCAGTGCACCATGCAATACGTGCCCTCCTTACTACCCATCACCAGTCTATCCCATTCCCCCACCCTCCTTCCCTCTGAAGCCCTCAGTTTGTTTCCCAGAGTCCATGGTCTCTCATGGTTCATTCAATTACTTAGCAAAAAATACTCCATTGGTATTTGTGAATCATCACTGCCATTTCTGAGTAAGGTATTCTTTCTTGAGTGGAAAGAGGCCTATAGACATATTTAGACACACACGTTCACAAGAAACCTGACTTCTGAGTCCATAGTATGTTCAAAGACTTTCATAGGTAGTCTTGAAGACACAAAAAAAATTGTTTTAAGTTTAAAAATCAACTTCAAAACCCAATTTTTGGAGTATCAAGTGTTAATTCCTTCTCTTCTGACCTGATTAAATCTTTGGTGGCCCAGCTACACAGCAAGAGGCTTATCATAATCCATTTGGCACGGACTAGCCCCCTATAATTACACCATTAAAATGTTTTCCAGGCTTTATACATTCGTTCTGAAAAGATCAGTTTGAGGAATAATAATAAATTATCGTTCAAAGAAGAAAACTTCTACCTTCTGAAATACAAGTCTTTGGGGCTTCTCCCAGAAGTGGCTCTTTCTCACATTTTGTGGTCAGGGCAAAATCAATGTTGGTAGTAGCAACATAAACTTTATTATTCAATGACCTGGGTAGAAGGATGGTTCTCTCTCGTTTCAGGGAGGGAAAAATGCCAGGACCACAAGCTTGCACTTATTATAGGGGTTGGATGTTGTTTCAGGGCACAGACGCCAGGAGTTTTGTTTTGGTTTCTTTTTAATTTCATCATGCTTTTAAAACCATTTTTCTTTTTACAGCCTCCTTTAATGCCTTTGAAAAGATCCATTCTCCTGAGTCATCCAAGAGGCCTGAGAACAGTATGAGCTTTGAGCTGAACAGAAGACTCTCCCTCCTCAGACTGGTGAGAGGTGGCTCTCTAAGTGCCATATATGTTCAACCTTCAATTAGTTCCACCTACACTGTACCCCCACTGGTATTGAAGACAAATAGTGCTGCAGTCTTTGGGTATCGCCTCAGTGTTTGCTTCTGGTACAGCCAAGGATATACTGCTCAGAATCGGAGAACTATAAGAAATTATTTTGGAGAAATTTTTGGCTCTCTACCTCTGCTTTCTCTTAGCCACAGAGAAGGAGGGCCACGGTAATGGTTTGGATTGTTGAAACAAGGAGAGAAGGTATACAAAACCTGAATTCCCCCTTAATCTGACTTCAGACACCCTATTGAGGAAAATTAATGACAACAGTTACTTATCAAGTATGGCAGATCCTCCCCCTCCCAACTACCACACCAATTTCCCCGCAGCCCTTACCATCCTGCCAACTGCTGGCATCTCCCTGTCTTTGCATTTGGGCTTTCTCTGGACTTACACTCCTCAGTACCTTTACTCCCCCATACATACATGAGACCAGAAATGCCAAGAACTAAATGCCTCCCTACAAGAACAGACTTTGACCAGTGACTGACAGAACTTGGTGTGTAAATATCTTAGTGCCCTTGTCCCTCAGTTGAGATGTCTCTGAGGTGTTGTTCTACTCTGCGTCCCCAGGTCCCCAGTGAGATTAAGCTCCAGTTGCTCACAGGAGTAATAACACAACATTGTTGTCAAGATTCCATTGTTTGCTTCACTTCCCTACTCCTCTGCTGTGCGTCCCTCCTGAGGTCACACCCTCAGTAAACTACTTGCACTTGAATCTATGTCTATGGGTTGGCTTCTAAGACACAGTTTGGGGATACAGATTCTAAAAGACGAGCTGCTCTGTTAGGTGAGATTTATATATATATACAACCCCCCCTCTTTTATACACTGCCCCTAAAGGATATTAGCGTTTGTGGCAGCTTTTCCCCTTATGATTAAATTTTACTTGATTTCATTTGAATATGAATGTCAGGGCTGGCCCCTGCCTCATACCCCAAAACCTGCTTCAGCCCTGCTTGAACCATGTTGATGGGTGTTCTGATGATGACCACCCCTACTACCCTACTCATAGGTTTAGCTTCACTCAACTTCTGAGTCCTCATAAGGGTCTTTCAGCCCCACCCCACCCCCACCACACACATACACACACACACACACACACACACACATACATACATACATACATACATCCATCCAGGAGTTCTTAACATTTTTTATGCTTTGAAATCCTTTGGCAGCCTGTGGATACATCTCAGAATGTTTTTAAATTCATAAGATATAATATATAGGATTACAAAGAAAAAGAGTTACAATGAAATACAATTGGTAACCTGGACTACACATAAGAGTGTATTCCTGTATACATACATACTGGCTCAAGGAACTTCGGCCCTTATCATTTCCCTTCATTTCTCCCATAAGGCAGTGGGGCTTATAATTAAATCATGATTTCACACAATTTCTGACCTCGGGACTCCTCATGCTCTCAAGTACCAAGATCAGAGTGAAGATTTTGTGCTGCCCCAGGAGATAAGTCCTGCTTATCCATGTCGCTTCCGATTTAATGTCTTACATCTGCCCTGTTTTCCCTTTTCTAGGTAAAACCCACTCATATTTGTGCTTCCTTTATGGATTGTTCAGTTACCTGGCTTAGCTTTCTGCCCTGACAGGAGATTCTTACCTGCCTTGTATTCCTACTTAGTTCTGGGCCACAGATCTTTCAATATTTTCTCCAGGATACCTCCTCATTGTACCTCTAGCTCCCTGGCTGAGGCCCTCGTGATTATGAACAGAGATACCATTTATGATATTTGTAATTTTTTCTGTAAAATGCTTCAGCATAGCCTACATGATACAAATGTGTCAATTTTATTCTACCCTTAAGAGCAATCAGTAATCCCCATCAGAATTCCATATCCCAGGAATGGTGAAATAACCATAAGAAAGGCCATTCCAGGGATGGCTGCTACAAATGTCTTAACTATCTTTATCTCCCATCAACACTAGAAGGTTTTCTAATTAGCATAATTAATGGTAGAAATGGCTTTTCATTGGTGAATTTTATAGCTTGCTAATTAGGCCAAGATGTTAGAAATAGGCTGTCATAGGTGCACTTGCTGGTATTCAAGATGTATTTATTGGCTAAAATGCATTAAAGACACTACCCATCTTTGACTAAATAAAGAATACGAATCCAACAAGCCCTTTATATTTACCACTCATTGTGGCACATGTTTAACCCTAAACCTGGAACCCAGCTGGTATTCTGGAATAGTCCTATCACCTCTTTAAAGTAGATGGTGCATCAGTCCTACCACTACAGTGATACTGTATTTTTCTCAGGTGAACAATTTATTCGTTACATAAGGAAGCACCAGAAAGGACAGACTTCTAGGATTTCTTTAGTTTGGCATTGTATGGCTCTTCTTGCCTGCTTGTTAATAAATATCTATGTGTGTAGCAGGATTTGGCCTAAGACTTTGTTTTATTACCAGGTTGGACAGGAGATGCCAGAACTTACCTCTGTAGAAGTTTTGGTGATTCCTGAGAGCACCCATATGAGTGCAAGAATTAAGATGACCCATTATCTTACCTCCTTATTCTAATCCTTAATCTCAGAGTAGTATAGATTGCCCATTATGCACAAGACCGTCTTGTTGAATACTCTGAGGCCAAACATTCTCCATAATGAGGATTGGGAGTGTTTTCATTTCGTTGGGCTTCCTCCTTTGGTCCCAACTCTGGTCTTGGGCAAATCTTCCCTAACCTTCATCTTGTCCTGGTTGATGGGTTTCAGCTCTATTATGGCTAGTTCTTATCATTACTGGTGTCAAATAAATTTACTTATTTATTCAACTATTATTAATTGAACACTTTCTATGTGCCATGCAGTGTGTTAGACCCATAGGGTATTTCAGCCAATAAGACAGGTGAGACCTTTGAGTAAAGATGAATAAGAGTGAACAAATTGATGAAATAATTTCAGATGGTTATATAAGTACTGTGAAAAAATAAAATGGGATTATGGGGTATGGTATGTAGCAGGGGGTTGGCTATTTGGGAAAGGATGATCAAAGAAAGCCACTCTGAGCAAAAATCGAGTAACTCTTTGCAACTAAGCCATCTGGAGTTATAGTAGGATTAGTAATCAGTGTGATTTGCAATGAAGCATGGCTCTGAGAACTCTGGATTCATTTTTAACCTTTTAGGAACAGCCAGATCTTTATCACTGCCTATATCTCACCTCACGGTTTAACCAAAACTGTGAAAAGAATCTCTTTAAAAAACAGGATCCATTGAGCTTTCTTTGAAACAATGTAATACACAATTAGCACTTTGAATTGTTTCATTGAATTGATCAGTTGGATTATTTTGTCTAAACTGATTGGTTTAGCATTTTGTAGTTTACAAATAGACAAAGAAAATCAGTGGAACCCTGGCTTAACTTAGTTAGTATTGATGAAGCCCTGAGAATCATAAAATCTGAGGTTTAGAGATCAGTGTACACAGGAAGAAGATGAGTTCCAGAAAATTAACCCCAAAATGCTCACCATGCCCACCAAAAGCTCTCATGTTTATGTGGCTGCTTGCCCATAAATATTTTTCAAAGATTCTTGGCATTTATATCTCACTTACTGTAAAATAGTTTGTCATGAATGGTTTTCAGTTTTTAAATATAAAAATAGAATGAGAACATTACAGTTAAAAATAGGAAAATTAATCACCGACCCATCTACTGCTGTTAGTTTTATTTTTACCTTTTACGTTTGGTGCATTAAAATATTTGTTATTTTAACCATAGAGTGCATAAAATTTAATATCATGCTTTTGAACCTGGCATTATATTATATGCCTTTTCCATTTTGCTGTATAGTGTCTGTGTTTTGTTTAATGCCTATAAAATATTCCATTGAGCAGTTATACCCTGATTTATTTAGCAAGTCTCCTGTTTTAGCCATTTGGAGTTTTTAATTTACATTGTTATTTGAAAAATAGCTTAATGGATAAGACAATTCCAGAATTTGGATTATTTCCTTAGGCTAAAATCCCAGAAGGAAAAGTACTGTACCAAAGGATTTGACTAGTTTAGAGTTCTTAAAAACTAAAACTGTGATAGCCTATAAAATTTATACTAGTATTCAAAGCAGCAGTAATATAGAAGGGTATCAGATTTAAAACATACTTAGCAGCATTCATTTTCAAGGCTTTACTAATTAAGTGGGTGAAAAATGTTATCACTTTTTTATTGAACATTTACTTGTTGAATTTTCTCTTTTGTGAATTGTCTGTTCACATCTTTTTCCTGTTATTTGTTGATCTTAGAATTGACCTACTTCTTTGGGCTCTTTATAGGTTAGAGATGTTCACCCTCAGGCATTTTTGCCACAAATATTTTTCCCAGATGGCTTTTTATTTTATTTTCTATAGAATATACAGAATTATTTGTCCATCTTTTTCTTTTGTGACTATTTCTTTTTCTCCTATACTTAGAAAGTCAGGTTTTGGTAAATGACCAATACAATTCAGTTTTGTTCCTTTATCTTAGAAGCATATTTATATAAAACTTCTCATTCATATTTAGTGTGGCGTATATGTTCTTTTTATTGTTGTCTCTTTGCTAAAGAATTATCCCAGTTTTATGTATTATCTTTGCTTTTCCTTTCTTGAAGACATAAAATGACTTTTTGTTTATATATAAATTTATATACAATATGTTCTATATGTTTTAATAGCTTTATTGAGGTATAGTTGACATGCAATAAGTGGCACATACGTAAAATGTATCACTACCATAATCAAAATAATGAATATATCCATCTCCCTCCAAAAGTTTTCTTGTGCCCTTTTGTGCTCCCTCTGTTTGCCCCTCACAGTGCCTTACTCCCGTCCCCAGGAAACCACTAGCCGCCCTAGATTAGCCTGAATTTTTTAGATTTCTGTATAAATGGAACCATAGAGGGTATATCCTTTTGGTCTGGCTTATTTCACTAAGCATAAGTATTTTGGAATTCATCTGTGTTGTACTGTGTATCAATAGTTCATTCATTTTAGTTGCCAACTAGCATTCCATTGGATGGATACACTCCAAGTGGTTTATCCGTTCTTCTGTCAATGGACATTTGGTTCATTTCATGTTTTTAGCTCTTACAAGTAATGCTGTAACGCTCTTATGAACATTCATGTGTAAGTCTTTGTATAGACATATGCCTTCATTTCTCTCAGGTAAATATCTAACAGTGGGATGAATGGCTAGATCATACCATCGGTGTGTGTTTCCTTTTTTAAGAAACTGTCAAGCTGTTGCCAAGTCTCTTTTCTCATGTCACATTCCCACCAGCCATGTATGAGAGTTACAGTTCTTCCACATCCTCACTAACACATGGTATGATCAGTCTTTAAGCCGTTCCTAGTGGGTGTGTAATAGTATCTCATTGTGGTTTTAATTTACATTTCCCTGATAATTATCAATGTTGAGCATATCTTCAAGTGCTTATTTGTTATCTTTGTATAAAAGTGTAGAATAATGATATTCCCTTGATGAACTGACCCTAATATCATTATGAAATAATCTTCTTTTTCCTTGGGAATATTCTTTCCTCTGAAATTGTTTATTGTAATGTAGCCACTCGAATTTCATTTGGGTAGTATTAACATGGAATACCTTTCCATTCTTTTAACGTTAATCTATTTGTGTCTTTATATTTACAATATATTTCTTAAACCTTTTGAATTTTTATCTAGTCTAACAATCTCTAACTTTTAATTGGGACAATTAGAACTTTTCATATATAAGATAATTATTGATATGGGTTAGTTAAACTCTGTCATCTTGCTATTTGTTTTCTATTTGTCCAAACTATTCTTTGTTTTCTTTTTCCTCTTTTTCTGCTTTCTTTTGGATTAAATATTTTTTATCCAGTTTTATCCCCTTTGTCAGATTAGTTTATAACTCTGTTTTCTAATTTTAGTGATTGCTTTAGGGTTTGTAGTACAGGTCTTTGACTGTATACCACTTAACTGTAACTGTACATAACCTCACATACAGTTTAAAAACTTTACCATGGTCTGTGTGTATTTTTCCCTGTCAGGTTAGTGTGTGTGTGTGTGTGTGTGTGTGTGTGTGATTCCATAATACATTTTTATTATTTATAAAACAGTTAATTATCTTTTTATTGTAGTAAAATATGCATAACATCAAATTTGCCATCTTACCCATTTTTAAATGTACAGTTTAGCGGCATTAAATACATTCACATTGTTGTGAACAATCACCACTATCTTATCTCCAGGTGTTTTTTATCATCCCAAGCTGAAACCCTGGACCCATTAAACAATAACTTCCCATTCCCCTACTCCTCAGCCCCTGGTGACCGCTATTCTACTTTTTGTCTTTATGAATTTGACTATCCTAGAGTCCTCATATAAGTGCAGTCATACAGTATTTGTCCCTTTTTGTCCGGCTTAATTTATTTAACATACTATTTGCAAGGTTCATCCAGGTTGTAGCACATACCAGAATTTCCTCCTTTTTAAAGCTGGATCATATTCCGTTGTATGTATATGCCATATGTTGTTGATCCATATACCTCACAATGGATGTTTGGGTTATTTGTATCTTTTCACTATTAGGAATAATGCTGCTGTTAATATTGTGTACAAATTTCCATTGAGTTCCTTCTTTCAGTTCTTTGGGGTATATACCCAGAAATGGAGTTGCTGGGTTCTATGGCAATTCTATGAAAAACAGTTAACTATCTTTTGAAAAGATTTGCATAAAAATTTAATTTGTGACTTCAATTTTTAGACTTTCTATATTTACCCATGTAGTTACCATTTCTGGAGCTCTGCATCCTTTTGTGAAGATCCATATTTCTGAACGTTGAACTCTAGAATAAAATTGTCAGATTCTATAAAAATACCATTTGAGATTTAAGAATTGAGATTAACGTATAATTTTGCAGTTTGACCTATTCATTTTCTACACATTCTTTCTTAAGTTTATTCCTTTTATTGCTTTTAAGGGCAATATATTTCTATTGAATAGATCTTTGTAAAATTATCTTTTACTTCTCTATTATGAAGTTATGGAGTATTATTGACTTCTGGGTATTTATCAAATATCATTACCTTGATTAAGCTTTCATTAAGACTAGAGATTGTTATTTGTAGCTGAATGCCTTAGATTTCTGTGAGTATAATCAAATCATCTCAAAATAATTTTGTGGATTGTTTTCTTTTACTCCTATTTCTTTTACATTACTTACTACCTTAATAAAAATTTCCAAAATGCTACTGTATCAAAACAGTGAACACATATTTCTTAGTGTTGTCCCTGAGTTTACAGGGACTTCCTCTAGAGATCTGTTATTAACTATAATGATGGCAGGTTTATGATAAGGACTATTAATTATATATGTAAATGGAAAAATCTTCCATTTCTTTAAAAAATACCTTTCAGTGTTCAATTTTAGCAAACGCCTTCCTGCAACCATTGTATTATCAACATAATTACATTAACGCATATCCTTACGTTTTATCATTTCTGCATTTCTGAGATAAGCCCTGCTGTACTGTAGTGGGTTATTTTTGTATTACATTGTTATAGCCTCTGTGTTTGTATCTTTTTTAAGGTGAAAGTAATGTGCATCATTGGTTTTAGGTATTTTCTATAGAGAAGCAGAGAACCTAGTCTGGAGGGAGAAAAATCCATAAGGAAAAAAAAATGGGCGATGGCCTTATTCTGTGGGGGATTTTTTGGTAGCATTTTTCTTACACATAGGTGTAAGAGATTCCGTTCCTTAAAATTACAGTGATTAGCATAACTATGCCTGGCAAATACAAGGTCCAGCTTTAAAATGGGAAATTTAGGTAAAGTCATTGAAAACAGGTTTCTGCCCATCCCCTTGCTGCCCCTACAGCCAAAAATCCAAGGCATTAAATCCACTTTTAGGACTGTAACAGACTCCTCTCTGCAATCACCTCGTGGACCTGTCTATGCAGTCTGGGTAGAATGGGAAGCAGTGGCAAGAAATTGTTGAAACTTTAAAATATACATTTTTAAGCTAACATCTCAAAACCAAGGTTCACAAAATAACAACTCTATTGAGAAATTTCTCTAAAAGTGAAAAAACAATCCTTTTAATATCCCACCATTTTCCATGCTTTCTGTTACTCTGTGGCGGTTTATTGGAAACAGGAATGGTGCTTTTTAGTTGTGTTGCGTTGTTTTCTTTTGTTTGTCTTTGTCTTCGCATCCCCAGGGCTGAAGTCACATTAAGCATTTTATAAGTAACCTGAATAAAGAGAAAAACTGGGCCATGATAGGTAGGTACTAAAAATGAACAAAATGGGGTGTGAAATACAGTATGACAGCAAGTGAAGCAATTGGAGGACAATTTTTTTGTCCTTTGAAATGAAATAAAATAAGGAAAAATATTATTTTCTGTGCTGTAATTTTAACAAAGTATATTTCCTTCGTCCATTGTTTCTAGACTGATAATTCAGGCATTTTTCTTTATAAACCCAAATGTAGTTTCTTTGGCAATTGAAGTTACAGGGATAACATCTCCTTTGTTGACATAAACCACGGGAACTTCAGTTGCATGATCTCATTATCTGATTACAGCTGTGACTTTGAAGTAATCTCTCTGAATGAGCACTTTTGGAAGAGTTGTTGCTCACAGGCCAAGCCCCAGGTTGTAGAAGAGGATTTGCAAAGGTATTTGCGAACCCTGTTTTTCTTTTGGCTTTCTTCTGCTCTATTTCATTAGCGCTTCATTTAGTTTCTCATCAGGCAAGAAGCGACAGTGGGATTGATTTTAGTTCTACAAAGAGTGCTCAGCCAATATTGCTTTACCAGGTGGTCGCTGGGAGCGTGCCAGGGGACTCTCCTGCACGCTGTTGCACAGGGATCGCTGACACCGTATGGAGTTCAATCCTAGCAAATCCTCTTAAAAAGGAATTTCAGGATGATCTTGAGAAAATCATTATGTTTCACTCACATCTTTGAAAAAGTGACTTGTTTGCCCTTGGTAAGTAGCAACTTTTATTCTTAGAAAATAAATTTGAAGTAATTATTGTAGGATCTATGGGTTTTCACTGGTTCTCAGGCACTGGCCTATGGAACATCTCCATTAAAATCATGTAGGAAGCTCTTTTTTTAAGGTTTTAATTCAATTCAATAAACATGCAGTGAAATATCAGTTTCAGGTGTACAATACAGTGATTCAGCACTCCCGTACATCGCCCGGTGCTCATCAGGACAAGTGCGCTCCTTAATCCCCACCACCTCTCACCCATCCCCCATGCACCTACCCTCTGGTAACCAACAATTTGTTTTCTGTAGTTAAGGGTCTGTTTCTTGGTTTACCACTCTCTCTCTGTTTTTTCCTCTTTGCTCATTTGTTTTGTTTCTTAAATTCCGCATAGGAGTGAAATAATACGGTATTTGTCTTTCTCTAACTTATTTCACTTAGCATTATATGCTACTAAAATCATGTGGGAACCTATTTAAAACAAAGAATTTCTGAACTTTTATTAAAATAAAAATCCACATTACCAAAATTTGCCATTTTAACCATTTTAAACTGTACAATTGAGTGGGGTTTTTTGGATATTTACGATGTTGGCAACCATCACCGCTATCTCATTCCAGAATACTTCCATCACCTCTTAACTCTATACCTTCAAATTCCTCTCTTCCCTCATCCCTTAGCAATCACTATTCCACTTTCTACTTGTACAGATTTGGTTATTATGGACTTATTATGGAACTCTAGCCATGCACCACCTTGAGGAAACTACGGTGAACAAAGGGGGCCATAGTTTTCCAGCACTGAGGCAGACTTGTGGACCAGAGAATGCCAGAAAGGTGAGCAGGGTAGTGACCAGATAGGCTCCCGGTGCAGCAGTGCTGTACGTGGCAGATGATCTAAAGCGCTCTCCATTCCACTGCAAGGGGAAAGCAGTGGCCGGAAGACCAATCAGAACCAGAGCACATGTTCCGACTGGTGCCTGGACAGCTGCTGCAGATGGACCAGGGCAATAATACAGTGAGCAGAAGGAGCCGCGCTTCCCTAGCACGTGGGTAGGCTTGTAGCCAAAGGATCCCAGGGGGAGGGCAATTAGTGACTGAAGGATTCCTGAGGGCACCATTGCCATGAAGGGAAGGTGCCTGAGATTTCACTCAGTTGTCCAGCAAGCCGAAAGGCTAGTGGCCTGAAGGAATATGGAACCCAAGAGCTACGGCAGGCTGCTGCCTGGACATCACCCAACAGGTCCCTAAGGGCACCAGTGTGAGGCACTGATGTTGGCCAAAGGGGACCAAGATTTCTCTGGCTATAATCAGAACAGTGCCCACAAAGACCCAAGTTCGCTTCATGAGCATGCAGGCAGAGTCCCGTATGAGCCCCTATAGCTGGTGCTGAGGCAGGATGGAGACTAGAAGACATCCAGAACCTTGAAAGGACAGGCAGTATTTGGGCAACAGATCCCATGGGGTCTAGAGTGCAAGGATCATGTGGTGGCTGAAAAGACTCTGTTTTTCCTAGCTCGGAGGCCGTCTAATAGTCTGGAGGGGCCCGTAACCAAGTGTGCAGATAGGCAAATGACCTGAAGGGCTCCGAGGGCCTGGCCACCTTGGAGGAAGGGTAACCAAAAGTATCCTCGCTTCCCCAGCAAGCAGGAAGGCCTGGCCAGAAGGAACACCAGGTAGATTCTTTAAGTAGACACGCTGTGTTCAATTCAACACATAATTACTTAGCTCTCTGAATAGGGTGTTTCCTGCCTTCCAGGTGTGTGTATTATAAAACTTGATACAAAATGTCATTTTTGTAAAAAAAAATCCATAATGATTGCTAATAAATGCACTGGAGCAGTTTTATCATATTTTAATGTGCAGATAAATCACATGGGGAGCTTGTGAGACCTTCTGATTTACCAGGCGATGCCAGTGCTGATTGACCATTTTTTTTTAAAGATTTTATTTATTTATTTGACAGAGATAGAGACAGCCAGCGAGAGAGGGAACACAAGCAGGGGGAGTGGGAGAGGAAGAAGCAGGCTCACAGCAGAGGAGCCTGATGTGGGGCTCGATCCTATAACGCCGGGATCACGCCCTGAGCCGAAGGCAGACACTTAACCGCTGTGCCACCCAGGCGCCCCTGACCATTTTTGAATAGCATAGAGCTGGAGCTAGAGATCCAGTAGCCACATGTGGCTAGTTAATGTAATAAAATTTAAATACGTTTTAAAGATTTTATTTATTTATTTTGAGAGAGCGAGAGCGTGGGCAAGCAGGGAGAGGGGCAGAGGGAAAGGGAGAGAGAATCTCAAGCAGACTCTAGGCTGAGCACAGAGTGTGACATGGGGCTCGATCCCACAACCCTGAGATCATGTCCTGAGCTGAAACCAAGAGTCGGACACTCAGTCGACTGAGCCAACAGGCGCCCCAAATTTAAATAAATTTTAAAATTCCATTCCTCAGTCTCACTAGCCACATTTCAAGTGCTCGATAGCCGTATGTGGCCAGTGGCTACCATACCGGACAACACAGATATATCACATTTCCATCTTTGCAGATAGTTCTCCAAGTAATGAATGACCATGTATTTTGGGGCATTTCAAATAAGTCTTTGTAAATTTTGTCTGGACCTGGAAATATAAGTAGGATGATGATGGAAGAAACAGTTAATGTGGAAATAAATACTAGAAGGCAGCTGTGTGCATTCACAATAAACGAGGCTCTGGATTGAAAGACGCCTGGCATTGAAACTTGCCTCTAACACTTAGAAGCTTTGTAACTCTGGGGGAGTTACTTAAACTTCCCCAGCCTTGGTTTGCTCAGTGTAAACATGTCTATATCACAAAGCATGCGTTAGATACATGTGTGAAAACATTTGCACTGTCAGTCCCAGCAGGTTCCCTGCCCTGCAATTCACCTTTTCCTTCTCACTGTTGAGGTCATTTGAATCCTACTGTGGTCTCCTCCCTGCCCTGGATTCCCAAGTTCAGAGCTACTATTTACTAATTTCCCATTGTCGGGTGGTGCAATCCTCAAATTGTTAGGGAGGACCCCCAGAGCCAAGGTTGAGAAGTCAGTCTCCACTGGAAAGGCAGTAAGGAAGCAAGGCTTTCTAGCATATTAATGTAATGAGTGAGCCATGCTTTGGGAAGATGAACAGTAGCATTTAGTGTGAACTAGTTGTGAGTAATTGAACTCAGGAGGAGGCCAGAGATGAGAATAGAGAGGTTGGTGGGGCCCGATCAGTGGAAAGGCTCGCTTGCCCTGTTGAGTTTTTACTTCATCACTGTGGTCCTGGGAAAGAGGTGAGGAGCTCCCGTCAAGGACATACTCACGGCCAGGCGATCTAGTTGAAGTGAGAAGAGATGTTTGAAGAGAACTATCCATGAAGAAGTTAAAAAAAGGAAGTGAAAGAGGTAGAGAAAGAGAAGTCTCTAATGCGAGGTGATTTCAGTTTTAGAGATTCTGAAAATGGAGCCCTTCTGAGTGATGACAAAGTTGTGTGTTCAAGAACTAAAGAGGAATCAAATTAACTTGAATATAAGTCTAGACACGCC
Source organism: Ursus americanus (assembly GCF_024610735.1). Classification (NCBI taxonomy): domain Eukaryota; kingdom Metazoa; phylum Chordata; class Mammalia; order Carnivora; family Ursidae; genus Ursus; species Ursus americanus. The sequence goes on from NC_142164.1 coordinate 104,717,139, forward strand.
ATTATTTGAGAAGGCAGGTGATATGGGCTTATTTCATTTCACCAGTAGTCAAGGAAGGACTCTTTCCAAGGAAATGTCTTATGTTAAGGTACCTGAATTTCCCACACTATCGTCTAAAGCGCTAGATTTTTTCTGAGATAAGGTGTGACCTTCATTTGTTCTGTGTTCCTGCTTCCTAACCATTATTATGATGATAATCTCTCCTAGAAGTCGTTTTCTTAGTCACAGAAAGCCACATTCCTTCATAGTTACAGGATGAGGAGAGTTATTGACTTAATGAATTCTACTGGGGCATATAGCGTAAAAGAGTCGGCTTCTAAATATTTTTGAATGGATTATCTGCCACTGGGGATAACGACAGCAGATATTTAATTCCTGTCCATCCTTTCCCTGCCTTCTGAGCTGTTTGGTTCCCTCCAGTGATACCCTCAAGTTTCCCTACCTGCACACAATTGAGTAGCCCTCATGTTGATATTGGCCCCAAAGAAGTAACACTAAAAAGTAAATATAAAACTTAACAGTCAACGGTATACTTCAAACCCAAGTAAAAATGACTTGGGGATCACTCTGTGGTTGGAATTATCTACCTTACCTCTCTTCCACAATTAAAAGGTAACAGGGCATTTCTTTCTGGCCGTCCTCATCTTTTTTGCGAACTTTCCCTTCTCTGTTATTTCTGGGCAGAATCATATCGTGCTATAAAACACTGTACCACTGTCAAGAGTGGGAAGAAATACAGCAGTCCTCACTGTTAGGATTTGGAGCTAAATGTAAAGTAAAAGCAAATGACTAATGTTTTTGGGATTATTTATTGCCTCAGCTTCAAAATAAGCATCTACATTATATCTCCATCTCAATTTCTAATATTTCGGTCCTATTCCAGTTTTATTTCCAGGACCGTTGCTTGGAATTAGGCAGGAAAATGGAGGCATTAGAATTTGAACACCAAAATGTTGATTTGAAACTACAGATCTATATGAATTTTTAAATCGCCAAGGAAATTTTAAAAACTTGAGCTTTCAGCTTTTATACTTTCAAAGTTTATTTCCAGCCTCTCTCAAACCCTTGACTGTTTATCACTTTCTCTGAATTATTAATACCAAACAGTTCAATGATATAGCTGTATTTTCTGTATGGTGCTGAGGCTCCCAGTTCACTTGTGTTCAGCTGCAAAAGAAAAAAAAATTATAACGCTTTTCTTCCCCGGGTTCCTCACATAAAAGTAACTGCTCTATGGAGATTACCATCTGTAAGCTAATTCTAAAGTTGTTCATGGCCAGCATCAGAGCAATTGGCATGTGTTTTCAACACACGGTTTAAGGTTTAAGACGATCTCTCCCTCTCATTTGCGAGAGCTGTATGACATAGCACTGTGCTCTTTCTAGGGGGTTCCAGCAGAGTCTTTTCCTTCATTTGCTTTAACTGGCTTGTGGAGCATTTTTAGAGAGTGTAGATTAACTCCCGAACACAAAGCAAATCTGTGCTACTTGATTCGTTGTAAAACCATAACACGTTTTCCATTGATTTCCAGCCTAGCCACATTCTTCAGACTTCCCCTCATTCCTGAGCTTGAACAAACTTGAATGGAAAAGAAACTGCCTCTCTTTTCAACAACCTGGTTCCAAGTGCTCATGGGAGGAAGGGCAAGGAAGAGTCCCATGTTTCAAGAACAATAGGATTCTAGAAAAGGGACACGTGTTCTCAGACAATCTTGTACAAGCTTTGCAACAGTCGGTTAACGGGCAGTTATTTTCCGTAGCCTGCAAAATATCCTGAAACATTCCTACTTTCAATGGTGCCTCGAGGCAAGCATGATAAATGGCTATGAAAGGCCAAGGACTAAAATACTGTGGAATACCGGAGGTTTTAATTTCTTTTTTAAATTAAAACTTTACCTTTCTGTCACCTAAATTTCTTAGGGTTTGTTCTGACTTTTGTTTCCAGCCCTGGAGAATCTGTGCTAGTTTGTTTATGCCTTTGCAAGGGAAAAACATCTTGCTAGTATTAGATAAGTTCAGAATGGCACCAAAACCAAAGCAGGTTATTTATTTTTCCAGTCTTCCTTCCCGCTTTAGGCAGGTGGCGGAGATCTTAACTAGGAGTGCTCCCACGATGACATACCAAGATTTTACGTGTCAAGATTTCAAGGAACAAAACAGGCCGACGTTTAAAGCTAAAAATGTCACGCACACAGAATATGCTAAGTTCCAACAGAGCTTTGTCATTATTGAGCCCTAGGTTTGACGATCATTAATTTGCTATTAATAAGTCTTACTGTTAGGGGGACTCACTTCACCAGCCGCAGGAAGAGTTTGTTCTTAAGACAACCGTTGCTTTAAGCGGTCTGTCAAATTGATTCAGACGTTCAAGGTAAGAAAGAGATGTAATTAAATCTTTTCAAAAGACTGGCTAAGCACTCATCTGCTGCCACTGATAGATCCAATTTGGGAGCTGCTGAGATTTCTTTACCTTCTCCCTGAGTACATTTTTTTGAATGATCTTGAATGCTTTAAGTGCTTATCGGTCCCTAGTAGAATTGGCGTTACTTGGTAATGTTCAAACCATTTCTTCGTTCGATAAAGAAAGAAAACTCACCTCAATAAACTACCTGGATAGTTTTTCCTAATACTCATGGTGTGTGTGACATAAATGACAAGTACAGATTGGTATAATTGCCTTACATTTGGGGTTGACATGGAGTGGAACTGGCCAGAGTGAGATTATTTGTCAAAGTCAGTAATCGCAGACAGTTTCCCCCTGACGTGTTTTGCGTAAATAGAAACTGCCGTTTAGATTCTGGAGGGGGTGGGAGAACCCCGTTTTAGGCAGGGACCTCGTGCAGCATTAGATTGACGCCGTGCTCTGTGTTTGGGTCCCCTACCTACTGCGACCTACTGAGCTCACCTGCGTGTCAGTGCCTTCCCTCCGCAGCTGCCCCCTCGTGCCACCTTCTCCCCTCACACCCTTAGTTTCCTTCAGCTTTGTCAGAGATCCTTGGCCTTCCTACCTCGGGGAGGACAGAGTAAATTCCAGGAGTGTGTGGCTTACTGTAAATGTGCGGGAAGGGCCGGGCTGAGCACAACTAAAGGTCACCTTGCAGCCTGCCGTGCTTGATCTGGGCCCTTTGTGGCTAGTAATGGTAAATATGTCAGTTCTTAGCCTTGGGGGTAGTTCTAAATACCAGTTTCATGGAGAAATCCAACGGGAAAATTGCACTGTCTCGGTAAAGGGTTTTTCGGGCCTTGTGCTACTAAAATCAGCTATTTTGCCTTGAGAAAAAGGGCCTTTCCAGTTATGTGCGAAAGTTGTTCTACCGTGGATGGAAAAGCGTCTTAAAATGCCAGCAAAGCCCCCATAGGAAGGATTCTCCACTTGCTCATTTCTGCCGATTATCCTGTTGAGTTGCTTAGCGTCTGTGCTTTTAAAACATATTCCGAGATTGCTGCTGAAATACAACATTGGTCGCTGAGAGCTACGAGCGGTGCGGTAAAGACTTACTCCACTGTGCAGCGCAAGGAAGACGGCAGCTCGGGAAGCTGGCATATATGGAGCAGTTAGTATGGTATGCCTTTTGGGGGTGCCAAAGAAGTTAGAAACGCGTATTAAATGGCACCAATGTCTTCCAGTCTGGTTGGGAAGGAGAGACATAGACAAATGGAAAACCAGCAAAGATTTACCAAGCAACAAATTGAATAACATAGGTAATAACTATTGTATCCATCAGCTAGTACTGCTAACAAGCACAGAATTTTAGTGGTTTATATTACAAATTGATTTCTCTGTGATTCAGCTGGAATTGGGCTCCCAAAGCCCAGAGCAAAGAGCCAAAGAAGCAGTTCCCCCTAAGGCGCAGTGGTGAGGTAGCACCCAGTCTGACGTGTCAACACAGCGTTGTCTAAAGTAAATGACCTGGCCAAGTCCAATATCAGTGCGGCATGGAAATACACTTTTTCTGTAAGGTAGGAAAGGGAGTGCGTCATTACTGAGAAGAACCACCTAATCTACCCCAACTACACTGATTTTTCAGTGCAGAAGTGACATGGAATATTAGGGGAATCTGTCTGGTGGGTGGGTTAGAACAGGAGTTTCGAGAACTCTAGGAACGGCAGATGCATTCTTGGCAGTTAGAGTTATAATCTATGACTCACGGCCTATCTATAAACTGTCTATAAAATGTTTCACAGTTTGTTCAGTCAGCAAGAAGATAAGTTACAGTTTTCTCATCTTCGGTGAAAAGGGAGAAAATGCAGTAAGTTTTCCAAACCGGGACATATTAGAAAAGGAAATGTATTCTTTCATTATAAAAATAGTGACTTTTTGACTAATTCTTTTTCAGTGGTATTTTTGTGGAGAAGTTCGGTGATATTTTAAGCTGTTCATGAACACCTCCTTTAGTAGCTCTTGCTGATTGTTGCGACCTGCCTCCAAGTTGCTGTCCTCCTGGATTAAAATGTGTGTTCTGTTCGCCACCATTCTGGCCCTCTAAGCTGGTCCTCCCTCAAATTTCTGTCCTACTGGTAGTGTCTGAATAACATACCCATGGATGGTTATGCAGATGAATATTGCTGCAATATTGTCACATATTTAGTTTGTCTCCATTTGCCCCTGTCAGGGATGTGTGATTTTTAAGTCTCCAGCATGTTGTTTAGAGTGAGTATGTGTGTAAGAAGGATAAAGAAGGATATGGAGAAAAGCTTTCGAACTTTCCTTTAAATAACTGTAACAGGATTGAGTCATCTGGATGATAATTAAAATTCATTAACAAGGGGAGAAGGTCCAAATGCAGAACTGGGACATCAATATGTGAAATTTTATTGTAAGAAATGCCAACTCTCTCTCTAACTGGCTCTATGACCTTGGAAAGGCACATTCTCCGGGTATACTTTTTCCCTGTTTAAGGAAGGGGAAAAACAATGATAGGACTAGATGGACTTTAGAATTTTAGTGCTGGTGCACTGTTTTTAATTGAGCATATGCTTTTTATCCCTTTTATTCTTTTTATTCAATGTACTTAAACTGAAAACAAAAACAAAAACAGTTCATCCATTTCTCCTACCTCCCACCCCTGGCAACCATCAATCTGTTCTCTGTATTTGTCAGCTTAGTTTTTTGTTTGTTGGTTTTAGGTCCCACATATGGGAGAGATCATACGGTATTTGCCTTTCTCTGTCTGACTTATTTTACTTAGCGTAACACCCTCAAGGTCCATCCATGTTGTCACAAATGGCAAGATTTCATTTTTTTATGACTGAATAGTAATCCATTCTCTATATATGCCCCCATTTCTTTATCCATTCATCCATTGATGGATACTTAGGTTGCTTCCATATCTTGGCTATTGTACATAATGCTGCAGTGAACATGGGGGTGCAGCTATCTTTTTGAATTAGTGTTTTCATTTTCTTTTCATAAGTACACAGAATTGGAATTGCTGGATCATACGGCAGTTCTATTTTTAATTTTTTGAGGAACCTCCGCACTCTTTTCCCTGGTGTCTGTGCCAATTTATGTTCCCAGCAACGGTTCACAGGTGTTCCCTTTTTTCCATATCTTCACCAACACTTGTTATTTCTAGCCTTTTTGATAATAGCCATTCTGACAGGTGTGAGGTGATATCTCACTGTGGTTTTGATATGCATTTCCTTGATGATTAATGACATAGAACATCTTTTCATATACCTGTTGGCCATCTCTATGTCTTCTTTGGAAAACTGTCCTTTCAGATCTTCAAATTGTTTCTTTGCTATTGAGTTGAATGAGTTCTTTGTATGTTTTGGATATTAGCCCCTTATCAGATACATGATTTACAAACATTTTCTCCCATTCAGTAGGTTGCCTTTTCATTTTGTTGATGGTTTCTTCTGCTGTGCAGAAACTTTTTAGTTTGATACAATCCCACTTATTAATTTTTGCTTTTGTTGCTTTTGATGTCTGGTTTAAAAGGGGAGGGGAGATGGACTAGATGGCCTTTAGAATTTTAGTGCTGGTTCTCTCAAGCTCAAGTAGTAAAATTTTCAATTCTAAGGTCAGGTTAGCATAGAATAAATACAGGGAGCACAGAATTCACACTGACATAGGGAGACAAAAAAATGAACATTATCAGGATTCTTCCATTGAGGACAGAAGCACAATTCATAGAATAAGGGTGTTCAAAAAGCAGAGTCAGACATACAGGATCAAAGTTGCAGGGTGAGCTAAGTCACCCCTGACAGCCAGCCTGTGCATCAGTAGTCTGATGCTGGAGTGCTAAGCTGCTCCTAGAAGATCATCACCTTTAGCACCACGGGCAAGAAGGTGTTGAATAGTAGGCCTTTGTAGATGATAAAGTTATTCACCTCACAAATTGGTAGTTCATAGGTGATGCTTAGGTCCCTAGCTGTACATATCATAGACATTGTTCCTTTTTTATCTGTTAGAAAAGCTTTTCTTCATCATCATATGATTTGGCTAGATGCTATCTTTGAGTTTCCCCAGAGTTATGATTGCTTAAAGAAGATATTGGTTCCGCTGAATCTTTGGAAAATGCTTCCCATTGAGAGCCTCTTACTTTGATTTTCAACATAAACCACCCACATTTGGGTTCCTTTAGTAATTACAATAATTCAATTTTTTAAATGTAATAAGAATGTTCTGAAATTTAGTGTGCCTGTTTTCTTGCAGGAAATTTCAAATTATGTGATATATGAAATAGTATGTATTTTGCACTATATGATGTTAATGAGTCACTGTTAATTTTGAAATTGGAGAGCTATGGGAATCATGTTCAAGGTCATTTGTAGGACTTTTATCTGAAGATATGATGAAGCAGTGTTCCAAATTCTAGGATTCTTTATGCAGTGACAGGAGAACAGCAATGACCAAACACTTATGAAACACAGAGAGTTAGTAGATTTCTCTGAATGGAATTATCTTTTTTCTTCCATTTGAATCATATCTTTAAGACATCCTGCATGTTAAGGTCAGCAATGATTAATTTAGAAATGGTGAATGTTAATTGAAGGCAGAGTTTCAGAAGAAACCTTTTCAACACTTGGCTCATGCTGGTTAATTAGAAGGGCAAAAAATTTCCCCATTGTGCAAATGCTGGGAGAGTTTCTTCTTCCCAGTAATGTGAATGCATATTTTTGGGGGTTGTTTGAAAGGAGAGGAAGTCATTAGGCAGGTGAAATGAGTAAGGTGACATTGACTTTGAGGTTTTGAATTATCTCCAATATTAGGCTTTATGGAGCTATACCAGTGTACCTGGTCCTCATGCAACGGGGAGACAAAAGTCAAAGTTATAATGTTATAAAAAGTGTGGAACTATCGCCATGGTTTTGTATTCGTAGGTAAATGCAAACCCAATGGCAAAACTGTTCTAGAGTTTCTCCTACCATAACTTTTGATCTGACAGTCAGTGATGTCATTGAAAGAACACCACAGTTGGTCAAGCATTGGAAGGATCAATTACTCAGATGAAGCCATTTCTTTATATTTATTGTTGGTTTGACCAAACCTATAATTGAAGAGTTGTTCAGAATTGCCCTTGCTTCCCTTTCAAATAGCCCTAGAACGGAAGACATTTATGAATAGCTAAGATTTTTTTTCTCATATAAAATATTCTTATTATAAAAAATCAAACAATACAAAAGGATGGGAATAGAAAACTTAACAGTACTCTTCTCCTTCCATGCTCATGTCTGCCTCATAGGTTATTGTAGTCATGCTAAAATACATTTATATATGTTGAATAGCGAAGATTTTAAATACCGTCTTTGGACCCTTTCCAGATCTTTGTGATCAGGTAGAGGTAACTTAAATAACCAAGGCAGAAATTACATGAGGTTGAGATATTTGTAGCATGTTAAATTATTGCGGTGTGTGTTGCAAAGTGAGATATGCTCACACAGGATTCGTTACGCTACAAGGGAGATTCTGGGGCCCTTCCTAGGAAAACTCCTAACTCCTCATAGTGACTGCGTGTGTTGCTTGCTCATTGCTCCATCCCAAAGAGGTAAATCTCTTAAAATTAAGCACTGATGGCAATAGTGGCAAGGAAAAAGGAGATCATTGGCTACAGTGCTAGAATAATAGGGTACAGGGTATAGTTATGAATCGATGTATTGTCTTACAGTACTGCTTTCTTCTTTCCTCTTTTCTCCTCTGGACACTCTCATTCTCAGTCATTAGGATACTCTGAATGCCTGGTTTCCAAAAGAGGAAGACCTGTCAAAATCATCTGAATATTCCAATTTGTTATAACTAGAGATAAGGGTTAAGAACCAATTTCCGGGGGCGCCTGGGTGGTGCAGTCGTTAAGCGTCTGCCTTCGGCTCAGGGCGTGATCCCGGCGTTATGGGATCAAGCCCCACATCAGGCTCCTCCGCTGTGAGCCTGCTTCTTCCTCTCCCACTCCCCCTGCTTGTGTTCCCTCTCTCGCTGGCTGTCTCTATCTCTGTCGAATAAATAAATAAAATCTTTAACAACAAAAAAAAAAAGAACCAATTTCCGTTTTAGCCTTTGTTTTTTGTTTTAATTCACAACTATATAGACATAGCCATTGGGTAGAAGTTATAGGGCCTACCCATTTCTATTTTGAATATTTTCCCTTCTGCTAAGCTAAGCATGAAATCTAAATCTCATGATTTTGGAGTGACTTAAATTGAAATCTGTATACTAACTGTTCGAAGTTTTGACAAAACATTTTGTTACAATATGCATTGTTTTGCTTATTTAGGAGAACATATTGCAGAAATGTGAATATACTTAAAAACATTTTTAGCACACCCATTAAAAACCAGCATCTATTTATCATACACATTTTGTATATATTTTTAAAGCTCACATGATACTAGAAAAAAATTCCATATACTATCTTATTCCTTCACAAATATCGTTAAAGCCAAATATGCTGTGAGGAGGGAAGGAAAGAGTAAAGCATGTTTTCATTGTGATTCCCATCCTCTATAATTCTATGCATGATGTTCTATGGAGATTAAAATAAATTTGGTATTGGTAATAGTTGATTATTGAGGTAAATTCATGTATTCAATAACAATGTTTGCCTTAATTGAAGTAGGAAATGATTTTATTGTTATATAAATACAACAAAGTCCTTTAAATTTTTAAGAAAGGACTATGTTTATTTTTTTGAAAGGACTACATTTATTAATCATTTAGATAAGACATTCGGGTTTTTTGTTTTTAAATGTGTTTTTTTTCTATTTTTTTCTGTGGAGTTCTGTTGTGTAGGTTCCCAGGCTAAATATCTTACAGTGGGTTGTGGACAAGCCATAAATAAAGAGAAGGTCTAAATCTCTGCACAAGGTCCCTGTCTTTCCCAGGAGTTAGACATGGAGGCAGCAGGGTAATCCTTGGGTAATGAAGAGGTTCTAATATACACCTTACATCCCTGGAACCATACTGCATTCATGTGTTAAAGTTCAAAAATAACAGAAGTCAAACCCATGAACCACTGAAGAAGTAATTAGTTAAAGTTCATTGTGCGCACATCAGAGAGACAGTTTGCACACCTGGAGCACTCAAAGCAAAACGTGGAATGAGGCTCCAGGGGTATACTGTTATAAAGTACCTTATGTAATAAGACAATGACTGTTTATTCTTCATAGCGATTGGTTATAATATTAGAATTTTCTTAAACGATGAGGAATTGGTCAGTGGTTATCTCATATCAATACTGGGAAACAGTTCAGGTTGTGCTTTTGATTTCCAGAGGCATAAGCAAGAAATGACCCAGGTCAAGTTAACCTTGCAAAATAAAATAAATTAAGCTTTGTTTGTATGACTAAGCTCGTTTTTTCTGCTCAGAGAGTTCTCAAGGCTGGTCCCCATTTGTTTTTGATTTTAACAAATCCTCCCTTCTGGTTATTCTCTCAGCAGGTGGAGAGTATGACCAACCAGGATAGCATTATTCTCAGTTATCACTGTTGATGTAGTCAGGCTGCAAGGTCACACATTTGGTGTTTTCATCCAGTTAAGATGTCATGCCAGAGGGCCATGTAATCACCATCTTTATCATTTACAGGGTTATTGTTTATTTCACCCAGTTGTCTTATCCTGATGGATTCCATTTGGCGTGTGGGTGGCTGCTGACAGGCGTTAAGTTGAGTATACAGTGCACTAGAGAGGTTAATAGGACTCTAAGGAGAACAACAGTCAAAGATTGAAAAAGTTCCCAGAGTAGAGATTCCCAGGAGCCAAGATTTAACCAGTTAAGTAACTCAAGTGTGTGTCAAAAAGTTATTTACAGAGGCACAACATGATGTACTAGCAATTCCATATCTTCGTGATTACTGAGGACAGAATGCACATGGAGGTGTTTCATTTCGGGACGTGGTGCAGTCGGTGAGCTTTCACCTCAATTAGGCCTTTATATGATGTGAGCAATCAGGTAATTAAATGAGAGGCATTTCTATGAAAACAAAAGAAAAAGGTTAATAGTTATAGTAATTCTAATAGATTCAGTTTCTGAGTTTGGAGAGCAGCCAGTTGAAAAGATTTCTAGATGTCGGGTTCCAAGCGTCTTCAGACGGAGTGAGGGCAAGCATTGGCAATCTGACATATTTTCCTGGCTTGCAGTTTGAATGCCTCTAGTGATCTTTCTGAGTGGCCACATAGCCACGGGCATGAAGATTATCCACACGTGAGCCATTGTGGTGATTTCTGTGAAGCTTACACCAAGCTGTCTAGCTAATTTAGCTTCCATGGCTTTGGGAAAAGGGCAGTTTTAGTTTCATAATGATTCCAAGTCATAAGAGTGGGAGAAAATTGGAAACGTTAGCTTGGAGAGTTCTAGCCACATATTGGCAGAAACTAGAATTCAGCATCCAGCCCAGTTTCTACGGGCCGAAAACAAAACCTCAGAAACAATTACCATAAAAAAGAATGCAGTCTTGCCATTTGCAGTGACATGGATGGAGCTAGAGAGTATAATGCTGAGGGAAATAAGTCAGAGAAAGACAAATACCATATGATTTCACTCATATGTGGAATTTAAGAAACAAAACAAATGAGAAAAGAGAAAAGAAAAAGAGAGAGAGACAAACCTCTCTTAGGAGAGGAGGAATCTTAGATTGGACTTTCTAGAACCTCTCGAGGCTAGGAAGCCAAGCCCAGGATTTCTCCAGTTGCTTCCTGTTACATGCAGAACAGAATCTTAATGAATTTACACAAACACATAAATTGTCATGAAAAATAAGACTTTTTGATAAGATTTTCTATGAATTCTGGGGGAATCATGTAGGGAGAATAAGATAATTGTTTCACCCTTTGTTGCAAAGATACACTTCACCAAATTGCCGTAAGTTATAGATAGCTTAAAAGAGAGGAGAACAGGGGGTCCTGTCAATCTGGAAAACAAAACAATAAAGAACTGGCTTTGTTTTAAATGAACTCATGAAAATTATAATCATGATCAGTTCATTCGGTCTTATGTAATTCTTTTTTGTTTTGCTTCATCTTGGGTTAGCAACTTTTTGAGTCAGTTTTCCATTAAAGTTTTAGAAATCTTTACCCAGTTCACTGTTATGATCTTAGAGTAAGCAGGATACTGCACTTTAGAGTACTTGTCACGATCTTTTCCTTGAATCTCTTTAAAGGTGAAGCACTTTTGTCTGTAGTTCACTGTCAATGTTTTCAGAGAAGACTCAAGGGTAAACAATAACTGTCTATGAGTGGCAGTGGACTTTAAAGTAGCCACAGTTAAAGATACGGTGAGAGTTCACATACACATACCACAAAAATTAGGCAGTTGACTTAGTTATCCATTCAACCAAAGTGACAAAAGATCTCAAAGGCAATAACACAAAGTTACATCGTTATAAAAAATACCTTACCTCTTTTAACAGAGAAGACTCAGTTATTTTTCTAAGTAATTAAAGGCCTGGTAAAGACAAAGCAAAGCACCGGAAATATTTTTTTAAGCCACAAGAATCTTTGTTTCCTAGGGAGATTACATTAGAGGTAAAGAAACTATGTATAATTTCTTATTAGAGTAGATCTGTAATCTTAAAAAAAAACAACTGTCCTTTTAACAGAGAGAAAACCAGATTCTAATTCTGCCTCGGCAGACCTTTAATATTAAAATTCTTCATTTTTTTAACTTAAATAAATCCATTCCAGTCTTGACCACATGAAAGTCATTTCTCAAGAGTCTTTTTCCACAAACCTTCTACAGCTTTTTATATCCATTCACCTTTTGCCCTGTCTTCTTCCTTTCTTAATCTGAAACAGTCATTTTACTGTAGGACGAAATTACTTTCCTTTTTCTTTTACCAAAAAACACCCTCATGTCACTAATACCTTTTCTTATCCAAATAACACGTTCTATTTTCCTTACCTATTTTTCATATACACTCTTCTTTTTTTACCCATATTATTTCTAATAGTTTTATTTTTACATATTGATTGTAAATTTTAACTAATAATCTTTGCTTCTCCAGTGAAGAATAGGAAGCAGGCAAGTGTGAACTGTCTTTCATATATTACCATTCTGCAGTAGGTCAGCACTTTATAAGCACGTTTCATAATATTTAAAAATATATTCTTCCCCATAGTAAATTTTTCATTGTGGCTCAAGAAATGTTCATTAAAAGGCCCAAATATCTCTCTGTTAAAAAAAAAAAAGCCAAAACTAGATAAACCTAAACTTACACTTCACATTTAATGTTTATTTGGAAATGATGTCGATACTCAGTGAATATCCATAATTTTGTTTAACTTAGTGTAAACTTTTATTTACATTTGTTTAAATTACTGGCTTTTAAGTTATGCTTAGATTAGACATCAAACAGCTAACCATCATCTCAAGTTATTTTTCTTGTTGATAAATTTTTTGTATTTAAATTCGATTAGCCAACATATAGTACGTCATTAGTTTTTGATGTAGTGTTCATTGATTCATTAGTTGTGTATAACACCCAGCGCTCATCACATCCCGTGCCCTCCTTAATGCCCATCACCCATTTACCCCATCCCCCCACCCACCTTCATGTTGACAAATTTTAAGACATGCCTGCTTTTATTAAACCAACAAACTTAAACTGGCTTTTATTTATCAAAGATTATCTCAGATTATTTGAACTTGAAAAACATTTGTGTTAGTTTCTATACTTGTGAGAGTATACTGGATTTTTATAAATGCTTAATTTTCTTTAAGCCGATTAAATGGAGCTCTTTACAAATTAATTTTGGCAATACTGTCCAGAGGTAGAGAAATATCACATATCTGTAACTTACATAGACACAATAAACATACAGACAAATACCAACAGAGATCTTATAGATTTTGTTTTAAAAATTTCACCCATGTCTCAGAACTCAAAAGAACAGTTAAATCCAAATTGTGTTTCTGACAGATGAACTAAGTTAAGGTTACCTGCTCAGATGGCCAAACTTTTTTGCTGAGGATTTTTTATTTGCGTGCTGTAAGGTTCCTTTTAGAGCTGTTTTTGAAGTCATTTTGTCTTTTAGAAGCCTCTGCATACTGATCAGAGAATGTATTCCACTGTCTCTGAGAGGTTTAGAATCCTCTCTTTTAAGGATGCCCCTTAAGGTGGACTTATCTAAGTAAAAATTTCCACAAAGTGGCCACTACAATTGCAAAAGTTCACCCATTCTCCAAAAAGACATCAGATTCTGGTCTATAGACTAGGTAGATCCCATCTGTGTCTTTAGATTCCCTCAGACATCTTACCTGTGAGGGGCCCTGATTCCCAACAGGTGCTCCAAAACACAGGAAATCATGTGTTTTCTTCCCTTTTGCACAGAATAGAGTGACTTACCGAGAAGCTTCAACAAACAGGAACCAAAAGGAGCATGCACGGTACAGTTGGAGAGCTCAAAACACAGAGAGTGGAACTCAGATCCCAGACACACTTAGCCTCAAACTCCAGGGTTGGTGAGAAAGCCGTGAGCTCAGTGGGCTCTGTGGGGACCGCTGTCTGTTTTGTCATTAGCCTCAGAGTCACTGGGGGTCTTCTTTGGACCCCACTGCCAGTGAAATGTCAATTCAGGAATCACAGAAGTAAACCACTGAACCATTGAAATAGGAATTAGTAAAAGTTTACTGTGCGCACACCAGTAAGACAGTTTGCCACCAGGAGCCCTCAAACCAGAACCTGGAATGAGGCGCAGGGGTATACGTTATAAAGCAGCTTAGATAGTGAGAAAGCTGACTGTTTATTCTTCACAATGGTTGGTTGTAGTATTAGAATTTTCTTAAATGGTAGGTAATTGGTCAGTGGTCGCCTCATGGCAACCTTGGGAAACAGTTCATAAGCAAGAAATGACCCAGCTCAAGTTAGTCTTTGAAAAGTATGTAGATTAAGGTTTGTATTTCTAAACTGGTTTTGTCTGCTAAGAGAATATTCCAGGCTGGTCTCCATTTGTTTTTGATTTTAACACGTGCATAGTCATGTACATATCTAAATTATTTTTAATGAGTTATCTACATAAACAAATGAGGGGGGTGAAGAAAAGGAACATTTAAATAATTATACTGAAAACATGTGCTTTGTCAAACATTTATTAATGCATCATAAAAAGTTTCCAAGAGCATATGTGAATTCATAAAACCTGTCAGGGGAAATGGATGCTCTTTAAAAAAAAAAAAAGCTTGTGAAATTATTGCTGAGTGTTTGCAGTGTTTCCTGAGTAATGGAAAAATAACTGTACAAATATTAATGTGGCCAAACAAAAACCAATTTGATCAGTGCAGGAAACCATAGCAACTCATCTTTTTCACTCTGAAATAACAGAAAAAATTGTAACCTGACAAGGATCTCAAAACACTATATTTCTGCCTAAGCATTGTTTAATTTTATATTATTTATGCCCATAGAATTATTCAATTATAGTCTCCATTGTCTAAAAGTTTTTCCCTCGGAATTTTATGGACAAAGGGAAAAAAGATGTGTGGTTTATTTTATTACTTCTGATAGGAAAGTGCATATTTTACTAATACTTTTACCCCAGGAATACCAAAGGTTCTGTGTAATAAAAATTTGAAATAAGGTAAAAGAGGATTTTATATCAACTGCTAGGAAATCAAGATGGCAGGGCATAATTTGGGGGGCTTTTTAAACCCACATGGAAAAGCCAGTATAGCTTCTCAAGTCCTATCAGACAATGATGTTATAATCTAAAGCCTGTTTCAAATGCTCGTTTAGCTCCTCTAAACATAAACAGCTTCACATTTGCCCGTCTGAATGTCTTTGAGAACAAATTCCTGCTGCCTTTGGTCCAGAAAAATGGTCCTGATTCTCAGGACAGGAAGGTGTTGTCCCCTTCATTGGCGTAGCTGCAGCGAGCACTCTGGTTACCCTGGTAGTCTTCCAGGCAGGGTCTTCTCCCACCACCTCCTCAATTAAAACAGCTCTAAGTGTTCATGGTGTGTTTTCTAAGAAGCTTTGGTTTAAATAAAGGCTTCTGACCAAAAATATGTAAAACTTTTGGACCAACTAACGGCTAGATGCTACCATTTTCTTGCCTTCTTTCCCCTAGAAATCTTTCCTTGAAAGGAAGTACTAACATATCTTTTTGATGAAACATGGTATAAAGACACTCTTTCACTTATCTTATTTAATTTTAACGTTGAAGTTAAACCTTTTTAGAGGTAAACTGTAATATAAAATAAAAATGCAAAAGGTTAGAAGTATTTTTGCTCCTTCAAACGTAAGTTAGCTCACACAGACTTATTCCTTTTTCAGTGAGTGTGTATGGGTGGGGGAGGGAGGGGGTTTGTTCCAGCTTTCATTTATATGCATTTAAATATTTCAGGATCAAGCATAACATGGCTAGGAGAAAAGCAAGGCCTCATTGTATTATACATAGAAATCAAGCTTTAATACAGCGTACGCTCTACAACTTTTAGTAAGATTTATACTTTGAAAATGTTTGCCTTAAGGAGGACACTTGTCATGATGAGCACCAGGTGTTGTATGGAAGTGTTGAATCACTAAATTCGTCTCCTGAAACTAATATTACACAGTATGGTAACTAACTGGAATTTAAGTAAAAACTTGGAAAGAAAAAAATATTGGTCTTATTTTGTCAAGAAAATGGCATTCGATGTGGAGAAAATGGCTTGTATGTCTAGGGCAGGGGACTCGGATGAGGAAATAGTGAGGTAGAAGATGAGAAAGAGAGTTCAGAGACAAATTGTGAAATCATTGACTTTCGAAATTAGAAAAACCGGCCAGGTCATTTATGTCAGCCTTCTCTCTGATGCACAGACTCCTTCCGCAGCATCGCTAAAAAGCCACCACAGTCTCTTCTCCCTGCTGTGTCAGTGAATGTGTAACTTCCACCCATTTCATTGTTTTACAGCTCTCATGACCGAAACTTCTTCCTGGTGTCAGAACTGTAACTTCCACCATCAGTCTTATTTTGCCTCTGGAATGCCAGCGAATCTTTTGTCTATGTCAGTTCTTTTGACTGTTAAGAATCATTAAGAACAATACTGTGGTACGCTTCTTGTGTGATGTATGGCAGTCACCTTGCATAAGCTCTGACGGTTTGCTCTTTGCCCAGAAGAGAGCTGTATCTGCTTAATAGTAACATTCACAAACACGTATGTAGTTCTTATGATGCGTCCGGCACTCTTACATATGCTAATTTATCAGTCTTCACAACCTCTCTGTGAGGTAGGTATCATTACTATGACCTTTTTTTCAGATGAAGAAACTGAGGTTAAGTAATTTAAACAAGTTTACATAGCCAGTGAACAATAGAGCCAGACCTTCAAGATATCAAATCCTGGTCTGAGTGACTTTTTTTCTTTGTTTGTTTGTTTTTGTGGACAGGTCCTGCCGCAGGTTTATTTGCACAAATAGCACAGGAGAACACCAGCCCCGCGCAGACAGAAGCCTAGGGGACACACCAGTCCTTCTGTCCTCACGTCAGCTCCAGTGTAGAGGCATCTCTGGGAGCCTGAGCCGCAGCAAAAGCTAGAGCCGGAGTCGCAGCTGCAGCCTGGGCCTTGGTTTGAGCCTTGGCCTTGGTCTTTGGTCGACAGAGCCTGAGAGCCTTGGCAACGTGGGCGCGAGCAGGTTTCCAGAGCTTGAGGTGAGTGCTGTAGGCAAGTCAACTGAGCTTGCAGATGCCACCCTTTGGGGTCTTGGGCTTGACCTGCTCGGGCTTGACAAGGGCATTGATAGCCCTGGCACGTGCACTCATGGCTTACGTCTTCTTCAGTCCCTTCTTGTGCTTCTTGGCAAAGTGCACGTTTCTCCAGAACTTGAAGTCAACCCCCTGAAGAGCTTCCAATCTCTGCGACCAGGTTTCCTTGATGCCATTTCTGTGGTGTTCTCATGGTGTGTGGTGTGGTTCTTGGGCTTGACCATGTCTGCACCAGAGCGCGTGGCTCCCGAAGTGCCTCAGACCAGCAGAGAAAGAGGATGACTTCTTTGGTAACCCATTTCTAGTATCTTTGCATTTGAAGAGGGAGCCGGGGGAGGTAAAGCGAAATGCTAAAGCTAGAAAACTCCATCCATGGATTATCAGAAATGAACCTTCGAGCTCTATTTCCCACTTGCAGATTATTCCACAGTGAAGGCGCTTCTGTTTTGTACATGACTCTTCATGACTTTGTTGTTTGAAGTCAGATTTCTGTTTAACTTCTTAAAACCAGTTGCAGAGTAACAGAGTCGGGAGTGCTGTTTACTGTGTTGTGTGCATCGTGTGAATTAGTCTCTTTGTCTTCTTTGTTTTCAAAATCAATAATTAAGTACTTATATTATGCAAAAATCACAGATCTTAGTAGTTTCATTTTAGGAAATGGTCATGCTTTGGAGCAAAGAATGTGTTCATCTTCCAACTGTACCTGAGCCCGTTTTAATGGTTACATCTTCATTTTCATACCTCTGTCTGCACTTTCATCCCTTGCTCAAAAGATTGCATCACCATGAATCACTATTTATTAACGTTAGAAATCCTCAGTGTGCATTGGAGACAGCCTTGAGGTTTGAGTCTCCTAAATCCCAGCATATCTATATACTGGGATAGGCTCCAAAAGGTACAAATCTTCTTCATTGAAATAAGTAACTTGTCTGATTTTAAGACAGATTCTTCCTGCTTAAACTCAAAGCACAGGTGCGGTGGGTTTACTGCCCACGGTTGGGGGTGTATATATGCAGTGGGCTCTGTCACAACCCTGCTCATAGCCCTCTGGCAGCCACAGTTCCTGCGCTCACAACTCTGCGCTCAGGGATTTTCCCGCCACTGGAAGTATGCTTAGCTTAAGCACAGGGCTGGTTGCAAGGGCCAGGAAGTTGTCATTGGTTAACCTCTTAACCAGTGACAAGCTAGAACTGATGAATAAAGTACCTTCTTTGTCCCTTAGATGGAACAAGGCTGAGGAATGCTCTACACTGTCTCCTAGAGGTCTTCAGTAGGATCGAGCTCCCGGACGCCCACAGCAGTAACCTCTCATTAACACATCCTGTGTTAGCTGCTTTTGCTTTTTTCCTCACCTCTCCACTCCCTGCTGGTAGTCACATCCTAAATGTGTGCTAAAACCTTAGTCTGAGGGTCTTACTTCTGGGCAGTCCAGGCAGATAATCTTTTCACACAAGAAAGCTCCATATAGGCCAAGTTATCTAGAAATAGACTCCTGCCCTTGGAGACAGTGCTGTTTTTCTTGCTAGTTCTGGCAACTGTATTCATGACCATATGTATCATCTTTACAGATGTGTCCTCTCCCTTGCATCAGCTGTCATTATCACCCAAATTTTTCTTTGTGTCTTTTTTTTTTTACTTCTAGTTTATTTTTTATCTTCTCCTATTGTCTAACTCAAGTCACAGGAACACTCTGCTTGGCAGGCCTAGATTCCGGACATGTGGTAGTAAGTCAGATAGGCATGAATCATTGTTCTCCTTCTTGATTTCCTTATTGTAATTAGCTTAGCCACACAAATAGCTCCTTGACAGTTTAGTCCTCTACCCTTCCAGACATCTTCCCACCTTTCGACCTCATCATTTCTTGAAAACCTCACTTCCTACACCAGCTCTTCAGATCTCTGTGTACCCTCTTTGTCTCCATTCCAGTCCATTGTCTACCCTGCTGCCATGGTATTTTTCAACAGTGGAAATTTGATTGTGTTATATTCTTGTCTTAAAACCCTTCAGGGTTTAAGACTTAAAACCCTCCCTATCCTTAGCATGAAACACCATACCTGTTATAATCTGGCTCCCAGCTGCCTCTGTAGGTGAGCCACTGGCCACACGCAGCATGCACTCTGCGTTCCGGACACGATGACCCGTTCACAGTTCCCCGAACACATGGTGACCTTTCAAAGGGCCTTCCAAGTGTTCCTGAGTCTACAGTCTGTTCTCTTTCCTATATACCATGATGTTTCCCATGAACTATTTCCCAAATGCAGCTTTAAGCTAAAATTTCCTGGGAGCAGAAAGGAGAAGGAAGAGCGTATTATCTCAAGCCCTTTACGAAATAATTGTAGACACTTCACTTAGGAATTTCTAAGTGCGATGGAAATCTGGGTGAGTAGGTAAAGCAGCTGCATAAATAAAATGCACACCTTTTTGGTCACATCAGGAGATTGCCTTGAGGTTTAAAAGGCTGAAATTATTTCCGCGCTCCTTACAGCCAGCCATCTATAATTAAACAGCGGCTCCAGTCGGCACACATTCATCATCTCTAAAGAAAACGAAAAGTCACCTCCATAAATTTCAAAATATGGGATATTAAAAGTTTGTTTTTATAATAGCTGATGCACAACAATTTGTACTAACATCTGATCATAAAGTAACTTCTTCGTAAGCTGAATCTGTGTCCCAAGATTCAGAATTCACTAATGTAATAAAGAAAGCTGCTAGTTTTTTCTTTGCTAAAAGCAAAGCTAAATAAACTCGAATAATTTACATGATTTTTAAATTTAAGTGTAGATTTTGATTGGCATTAGCAAATTCACTATGTATTCTGACGGATACCAATCAGCATATGACAAACACTTCTAGATGTCACAGAAGGTCGCACCTTTACCTCATGCAATTCTCCCTCTCATTCCCTTGATTGAAGAATAACTCTGCTAAATATAATTTCCCTTCTAAAGTGCTCTGTGTAATTTCATCAAATTCTCTTGCAATTCCCTCTCTTTACCTTCTACTCCCTTATCTTAAGTATCAAAAAATAGTCTTTCTCTGGAAATAACAGCAGCTCTTGAGGTATCGAACTCCTAGAAAGAAACAGAGGACGACCCACTCTACTTTGCTTGTTCCCTGGTCACTTTTCAGGGATTGGCTCTGGGCCTGAAGTTGGTCAAATTTTTCTTCAAAAGGCCAGGTAGTAAATATTTTAATCTTTGTAGGCCATACAGTCTCTGGTAGAACTGCCCCACTCTGCCGTTATAGTAGGCAAGCAGACATAGACAATACACAAAGGAATGAGTGTGTCTGGGTTCCAGTAAAACTTTATTTACAAAAACAGGCAGCAAGCATATTTGGCCCATGGACCATAGCTTGCTGATTTCTGATCTGTCCCTTAAATCTTCTCTGGCATCTTCTTAGGCCAGTAACAAAAGGATTATTTGATTTGTTTTCATATGATTTTGTTGAACAGAACACATTAAAATAGCCCTCTTTCTCTGAGGAGTCCCAATCTCAAAATCAAATAAAGTAAATATACTAATACTAGCTATGCCTACAGCATGTGAAATGATTACAAGCAAGACAGTAAGGAGATTAAAGTATATGCCATCCATTTCAGGTCAAAGGGAAAATACATTTAGAGACAGGGCAGATTAAGAAAGAGAATTCTGCCTATACTCTGTCAAGACTGAATGGCTAAATTCAGTCAAGTTGGAAGAGTGGAAAGTGTACAAGATGGGATTTCGAGGCTGGGTTCTTCCAGTTACCAACGGCACTCAGAATTTGGACAAATCATAGTATCTCTCATCCCCTGATTTTTTTTATTTGTAAAATGCAGATAATACCTATCCTGATGTCTTTGTCAAGGCTGTTGAAAGATGATGTAATGTGAAAACCCTCTTTAAGAAGTAATTTTCAGCGCTAGATTCTCACTAAAACTTAAAGAGCCTGAGTGGCTCAGTCAGTCAAGCGTCTGCCTTCGGCTCAGGTCATGATCCCAGGGTCCTAGGATAGAGGCCCATGTCAGGCTCCCTGCTCACGGGGAGCCTGCTTCTCCCTCTGCCCCTCCCTGCTCCTGCTCTCTCTCCCTATCTCTGTCTCTCAAATATATAGATAAAATCTTAAAGAAAAAAAAACACCTCAAAGTGTGGAGGAATCTATAGATCTGACAAGTGATTTGAGGACTTTTTCTTGATTCCGGTAGGAGACTGATGCCCCTTGGTCATTTTCATTGCCACTCTCTTGAACTTGTTCATCTTTTTTACATCTTTTTCCAGGAACAATAACCAGAACTAAAATGTAATACAGAGACTTTTTATTTGAAATAGCAGGACCTTTTAGGGAATTCTGTGTTTTTTACAGGTGGTACCCAAAGCCAATTTGTAGTCATTCTTACTAAATAAGAAGAGAGGGATGGAGGCAGCTTAAAGCTACTGTCCAGACAGCTGTTAGTACATGAGGAGATCAAGAGAGGGGCAAGGCTATGAAATGAAGCATCCTCTCTCTCTTCCTCAACTCTGATGTTCAAACTTACTGGCCAAAACTTATTAGCCAAAACTAATTTTATTTAGCCATAGAAAGGTCAATTCCTGGCACATAATAATTGCTAAAAAGAAAGATGTGTGAAGTTTTGGAGGTACAAATGATACCTGATTATTTAATACCTATGCTGAGATTCGTTAACTAGGAGCGAGGATGGGGTATAAAGTTATAACTTGGAATATTGGGGGCAAGAGGGTAAGTTAGACAGTAGTGATGCCCAGGTGTTCTTCCACTCGGCTTACTGGGAAGCAGATTCGGCCACACCAGACTGCACAGGTTTTGGCCAATGCTTTCGTGTGACACAGGGAAGATCTGTGACACAATGAAAACGCGCAAATCATTGGTGGTGAAGAGAGGGCTTGAACCAAGCTAGGCTGACTGAAATACTGAAATTCATTCATGCCTCGCAAAATCTACCTTGGGAAAATCTGAAGCAAATATTTCAGCAAATGCCTCTGCTCTTTCTTTTTTTTTGATCCCGAGTGCCTCTTTTTCATTACGCAATCTCAGTAATTAACTCGGCATATCATTAAAGACATTACATTGAAGGGGTTCTTGAAATGATATCTTTGGCTCACCTAATTTCTGGTTTACTCACACCTGCAACCAATTCTCAGCTTCCATGTTCCTCACTTGAAGAAATCTTTCAAAAAGAAAAATAAAAACTTGAACATTTGTCGGTTGATTTTTTTCTCTCAGTAATGATCTTTTTTTTTTTTTTAACTAGAGAACTCTCATTTAATATTAATTCCTCAGCTCAGAACAGGGTCTGATGTTACATCCTACATCTCTCAGTAGACAATCTCTTTAGTACATGATGCTGAACTAAACTATAAACTAAAGGGAGAAGAAAACTTCCGTGGGGCCCTAGGATCATTCGTATCTGGGAAAGGCAGGTTCAGTAAATAGTAATGAAAGACTACCAAGGTTCCTTTTACAAAACACTCTTGCTTTTAGATGTTTATGAATTCTAATTCCGTCTTGTTTAACCACACACATGAGTAGTGTGAGAAAGTGCTCGGCAGGGTTTATTTCGAAAAACGATGAACAGGTAGAAAATAGAAATACTTTATGAATGCCAGTCCTCACACCTTATGTTAAAAGGCAACTCTGTCTTCAGTTCTATTAAGTGGGATTATTAACCGAAGTAGCAAAAATGACGTGGCTACAACACACTACCATGTGTAAAACCGTAGTTTGAAGTCTGAAGGAAGAGACAACATGAATTCCACGATCTCAGTCAGTATGCTTGCCTCTTCTCTCTCTGACGTTTCACTGTATATCCACTGTTCTGTCTTAGTAAATTGGGGTTTCTTCTTAGTGTTCCTATTCAAAAACTTGTCCCAACCTTCTTTTTTCTGCCATTGGGACATCGAGGACCAGCAGCCCAGAAGGCCGGCTTCTGCACATCTGTTCGTTGTCCTGTCACAAACACAGCATAACCTGGGTGGCATATACTCATATATGTCACCTCCGTGTTGATGACAGTGCGTTTCAGCAGCTGAAAAGTTTATTAACATGATAATAATCTTTGTCAACCCCCAGAAATTCTGCGGCTTACCAAAGAGTGCATTTCA
This sequence comes from Ursus americanus, assembly GCF_024610735.1. NCBI lineage: Eukaryota > Metazoa > Chordata > Mammalia > Carnivora > Ursidae > Ursus > Ursus americanus. Next base: position 104,740,361 of record NC_142164.1, read on the forward strand.
CAGTGACAAAAGACTCCTATTTTGTTCTTCCCCACGTGATGCAGTGGGGAGATCTTCTTGTAAGCTGAGTGGAAGAGCTGCCAGACACCATCTCCTGGAAATGCCTGGAAGAGACAGGAGCTAAGAGGAAAACAGCAAACCTTGAAAGGGAGATCTGCCAGCCTGCATCAAATCAGCCACCCCCAAACTGAGTTTCTCACACTGACGCAGTGAGTTCACTCTCCTGGCAAATCATACACCATAATTAACTGTCCTTAATTCGGACGAACATTTTATAGGCCCACAGGGTCTGGAGAGAAAATCGTTAGCTTCGCTGACTAATTTTCAGTTAATCAGCAACAGTTCGTTCAACAGAGCACTAATAGGGCAGCCTTGATTAGAAGTATAGGGATATGATATTAATTGGCTTCTTCTAACAGGAATGAGGTTGCTAAATGGCAAAGACCATCTGTAGCTCTGGAAAGGAAACACTTGAAAAACACTTTTTGGAGGTAAATGATAAAACAAAGAATACTTTTCAATTTTTCAAGTCTGTCTACAAAGTATTTTATGTTTCTTTTGTCATTATTTCTTTGATTCTTCCCTTTGAGGCAAAAACTTCTTCTGCAAAATACTGTTTTGAATGACATACAAATGCTGAAGCTAGGTACTCTTCAACCAAATCTTTCAGATTTTGACTTGGGGGTATGGTTTAAGAGTATTGGATTTATGTAGATATAAAAATTATGTACGTTTATATATGTACATTTGTATTTCAGCAGAACACCAAATACAGGAATTGTCTTGGGCAGAATAACTTGTTAAAAAGATGAAGCAAAGGCAGTCTTCGTGGCTTATTTATTAGATGTGTCTGAAAAAAATTAAAAACAAACTAAATATCATTTATTAAAAGCTTTGACTTAAACTACAGGAGAAATTTCTTACTCAGTAAAAATGCAGTCTGAATTTTATTTACTGACGTAAAATCTCAATTAATGAAAGTACCTCAAGAATGGAAGGTTTAGTCAGTTTAACTTTCCTACTAATTAAAAATTTAAATCTAGTCCCCCTTAAATTCTTTTTTTTTAAGATTTTTATTTATTCATTTGACAGAGAGAGAGAAACAGCCAGCGAGAGAGGGAACACAAGCAGGGGGAGTGGGAGAGGAAGAAGCAGGCTGCCAGCAGAGCAGGGAGCCCGATGCGGGGCTCGATCCCAGGATCCTGGGATCACACCCTGAGCCGAAGGCAGACACTTACCGACTGAGCTACCCAGGCACCTCCCCCACCCCTTTAATTCTTATTGTTGAGGTGTCTTTGGGAATAAAATGAAATATTTCATTTCCTCACCTTAGTAAGTTTAGTATAGAAATACAATTGAATCATAAATCATTTAGGATTTTCACTAGGGTCATTTAGAAGGTCAATTCTCTTGGTGCGGTATAGTAGGGATAGCTCTAGGAGGCTGGTTTATATGAGTGGGAATTTTACTTTGACCTTAAGACCATTAGGCACACTCTTGCTTGCTTCTTGTACTCTCTCCCTCCCACTACTATCTTAACTAAATCTCTGAAATAAGCTTATATTATTCTCCTTCCCTCTATGCTTTCTATTACTGGATTAGAAAAAGTATTTTTGTTTGAAAGTTTCTTTACAGTTCTTTTAAATTAATAAAAATAGTCGGTTTTTATATTCCTAAGGAAAATCTATCTTTCTCTCAATATCCTCATAAAATAAGTCAGACAGCCAAGGTTTGAATCTCTCGTTCATTTGAAGGAGCAATAATTTAACCCAGAGCAATTAGCATGAAACTGGAAAAGTAATCATTTGTAAGGTCCTTTTCAACTATAACACTCAGGGTCCAGGATCACATGCTAAGCTCCCTCTTTCTACTTCATGGAATTCATAGTTTCTATGGGATTGATGAGGTTTTTATTTCTGTATCTTCTGAAAGAATAAACGATCTAGTTCAGTTTCAGTACCATGGCATTGAGCTAATATCCTCCTGCCCCCGACTAAAAACACAAATTCTTAATATGAAGCAAAGTAAATCTATAGTCATATCAGATTACTTAACGGAAGTATCAGAAACTGACAACTGAAAGTAATGAAACAAACACAAATACTTCAACAAAAATTTAAAACATGATTTAAAATATGTATCTAGAACCCTGTATGGACTGTAGATGTAGATGTATTTTTTATCAAGTTTTAAAATTTATTACAAATTATTTCCAAAACACACTGAACATTTGAAGCCAAAGGGGTCTTAAGAAATCAATGGAATATTACTCAGCTCTCAGAAAGAACAAGTTCTCAACATTTGCTGCAACATGGACGGCACTGGAAGAGATAATGCTAAGTGAAATAAGTCAAGCAGAGAAAGACAACTATCATATGATTTCTCTCATCTATGGAACATAAGAACTAGGAAGATCAGTGGGGGAAGAAAGGGATAAAGAAAAGGGGGGTAATCAGAAGGGGGAATGAAGCATGGGAGACTATGGACTCTGAGAAACAAACTGAGGGCTTCAGAGGGGAGGGGGTGGGGGAATGGGATAGACCGGTGATGGGTAGTAAGGAGGGCACGTATTGCATGGTGCACTGGGTGTTATACGCAACTAATGAATCATCGAACTTTACATCAAAAACCAGGGATGTACTGTATGGTGACTAACACAATATAATAAAAAAAAATTAAAAAAAAGAAATTTCCCTGCCAAATTACATAAAACAAAAAATTCTTTGACGTAAGTCACCTAAATTTAAATTGACGATAAAAAGGTGATCACAAAAAAGACTCACGTGTTTGGAAACTAAAATATGCACTCTTAAGTTATATCTGAATTAAAAGAAAACCAGGATGAAAAAAAATTGTAAGTATACACAACAAAATGACAGTAAAAGTCCTCCATAGTAACACTTGTGAAAGGCAGGTAAAACAATACTTAGGTTATTATAGCTTTACATGTGCTAAATTTTAAATGCTTTCAAAAATAAGTGAAGAATTCAATTTTTTTATTGAGCAAAACTGACATATAACATTGTGTTGGTTGCAAGTGTATAATGGAATGATTCGATATTTGTATATAGTGTACAGTGATCATCACAATAAGTCTAGGTAAGATCTGTCACCATGCATAGTTACAAAAAATTTTTTTCTCATGATGAGGACTTTTAAGATCTACCCTCTTAACAGGTTTCAAATACACGGCATGGTAATATTAACTGTAGTCCCCCTGCTGTACATTACATCCCCAGGACTTCTTTATTTTATAACTGGAAGTTCGTACCTTTTGACTCCCTTTCCCCATTTTGCCCACCTTTGGCAACCGCCAATCTGTTCTCTGTATCTATGAGGCTTCAAGGCGAGGGTTGTTGGTTTTTGGTTTTTCATTTTTGATTTCACCTAAGTGAGATCATACATCTGTCTTTCTGACTTACTTCACTTAGCATAATGCCCTCAAGGTTTGTCCATATTGCTGCAAATGGCAGGATTTCCTCATTTTGTGGCTGATAATATTCCATTACGTACATTCGCCACAAATCTTCATCCATTCATCCATAGACAGACACTTAGGTTGTTTCCGTGTCTTGGCTACAGAATATAATGCTGCTATGAACTTGGGGCTGCAAATACCTTTGTGAGTGAGCATTTTCATTTCCTTTGGATATATTCCCAGAAGTGGAATTGCTGGATCATATGGTAGTTCTATTTTTCACTTTTTTGAGGATCCTCCGTACCATTTTCCATAGGACTGTAACCAATTTACATTCCCACCAAGAGCGCACAAGTGTTCCCTTTTCTCCACATCCTTGCTAGCATTTGTTACCTCTTTTTGATAACGCTCATTCCAACAGATAATGACCATATCTCATTGTGGTTCTGATTTGCCTTTCCCCAATGACTAGTGATGTTGAGCATCTTTTCATGAACCTGTTGGCCATTGTATGTGTTTCAAAAAATGTCCATTCACATTGTTTACCCATTTTTAATTGCATTTTTTTTTTGCTATTGAGTTGTAGGAGTTCTCTATATATTTTTGATGTTAGTCCCTTATCAGATAGATGGTTTTCAAATATTTTTTCCCATTCCACAGGTTGTCTTTTCACTTTTCACTTTGTTGATTGTTTCTTTCATTCTACAGAAGCTTTTCAGTTTGATGTAGTCCTACTGGTTTATTTTTTGTTTTGTTGCTTGTGCTTTAGGTGTCATATCCACAAAAACATTGCCAAGGCCCGTGTCTTTTTTGCTATGTTTTCTTTTTGAACTTTCATGGGTTCAGGTATTAGATTTAAGTTTTTAATCCATGTCAAGTTTATTTTTCTAAGTTGTGTATGATAATGATCTAGTTTCTTTCTTTTATATGTGAATATCCAGTTTTCCCAGCACCATTAATTGAGGAGACTGTCTTTTCTCCATGGAGTATTCTTGACTTCCTTGTCAAATATTACTTGACCAGTTATGCTAAGGTTTATTTCTCAGGTCTCGATTCTGTTCCATTGATCTATGTGTCTGTTTTTATGCCAATACCATACTGTTTTGATTACTTCAGATTTGTGATACAGTTTGAAATCGGGGAACATGATGCCTCCAGCTTTGTTCTTCTTTCTCAAGGTTGCTTTGGCTTTCTGGAGTCTTTTGTGGTTTGATACAAATTTTAGGTTTGTTCCATTTCTGTGAAAAGTACCATTGGAATTTTAATCAGGATTGCATTGAATCTGTATATTGATTTGGGTAGTATGGACATTTCAACAGTATTAATTCTTTCAATCCATGATCACGAAATATCTTTTCACTTATTGTCTCTTCAGTTTCTTTCATCAAAGTCTTACAGTTTTCAGTGTGTAAGTCTTTCACCTCCTTGGTTAAATTTATTCCTAGCTATTTTAGCCTTTTGGTACAATTGTAAATGGAACTGTTTTCTTTATTTCCCTTTTAGATTGTTTCTGGTGAGTCCAAAGAAATGAAATTGATTTCTGGGGGTGCCTGGGTGGCTCAGTCAGTTAAGCATCCAACTCTTGATTTCGTCTTAGGTCATGATCTCAGGGTCATGAGATGGAGCCCCAGGTCAGCCTCCATGCTGGGCATGGAGCCTACTTAAGATTCTCTCTCTCCCTCTCCCTATGCCCCCCCCACTCACGTGTGCTCTTTCTCTCTCAAAAAAAAAAGAAATGGAACTGATTTCTTTATATTGATTTTGAATCTTGCAGCTTTACTAAAATTGTTGATTAGTTACAAATGTTTTGGGTTGACTTTGGGATTTTCTTTATATAAAATCACATTAGCAAATAGCAACAATTTTATTTCTTTCTTTCTGAATTGGATGCCTTTTACTTCTTTGTCTTGCCTAATTTCTCCACCTAAGAGTTCCAGTATTATATTGAATAGGAGTAGTGAAAATGGGCATCCTTGTTTTGTTCCTGGTGTTAGAAGAAAGCTTTCAGTGTTTCTCCGTTAAGTATGTTGTTAGCTGTGGGTTTGTTGTATATGGCTTTTATTATGTTGAAGTATGTCCCTCCTATATCCAATCTGTTCAAGGCTTTTATCATATGAGGATATTGTATTTTGTCCAGTGCTTTTTTATGTTCATTAAGATGATCATGTGATTTTTATCTGTCATTTTATTGATGTGATGTATAACATTTATTGATTTGCATTATGGTGAAATATCCTTGCACCCCAGGGATAAATCCTACTTGGTCGTGGTATATAATTCTTTTAAAGTGTTCTTGAATTTGGTTTGCTAATATTTTATTGAGGAGTTTTGCATCTATATTCACCAGGGATATTGGCATACAGGTTTTTTAAATGTATTTTTTAACATATAATGTATTATTTGTTTCAGGGGTACAAGTCTGTGATTCATCAGTCTTATATAATACCCAGTGCTCATTACAACACATACCCTTCCCAATATCCATTACCCAGTTACCCCATCCCCCCACCACCCCCCTCTCCAGCAATCCTCAGTGTGTTTCCTAAGATTAAGAGTCTCTTATGGTTTGTCTCCTTCTCTGGTTTCATCTTATTTTATTTTTTCCTCTCTTCCCCTATGATCCTCTGCCTTGTTTCTTAAATTCCACATATCAGTGAGATCATATGATAATTATCTTTCTCTGATTGACTTATTTCACTTAGCATAATACCCTCTAGTTCCATCCACATTGTTGCAAATGGCAAGATTTCATTTTTTGATGGCTGCGTAATATTCCATTGTATATATGTACCCCATCTTCTTTATCCATTCCTCTGTCCATGGACATCTGGGCTCTTTCCGTAGTTTGGCTGTTGTGGACATTGCTGCTATAAACATTGGGGTGCAGGTGCCCCTCAGATCACGGCATTTGTATCTTTGGGATAAATACCCAATAGTGCAATTGCTGGGTCGTAGTGCAGCTCTATTTTCACTTTTTGAGGAACCTCCATACTATTTTCCAGAGTGGCTGCACCAGTTTGCCTTCCCACCAACAGTGTAAGAGGGTTCCCCTTTCTCCACATCCTCACCAACATCTGTCGTTTCCTGACTTGTTAATTTTAACCATTCTGACTGGTGTGAGGTGGTATCTCGTTGTGGTTTTGATTTGTATTTCCCTGATGCTGAGTGATGTTGAGCACTTTTTCATATGTCTGTTGGCCATTTAGATGTCTTCTTTGGAGAAATGTCTGTTCATGTCTTCTGCCCATTTCTTAATTGTTTTATTTGTTCTTTGGTTGTTCAGTTTGATAAGTTCTTTATACATCTTGGATACCAGCCCTTTATCTGATATGTCATTTGCAAATATCTTCTCCCATCTTTTCGTTGTCCTTTGGCTTTGTGGAATGTTTCCTTTGCTGTGCAAAAGCTTTTTATCTTGATGAAGTCCCAGTAGTTCATCTTTGCCTTTATTTCCCTTGCATTTAGAGACGTGTCTAGCAAGAAGTTGCTGCAGCCGAGGTCGAAGAGGTTTCTGCCTGTGTTCTCCTCAAGGATTTTCATGGATTCCTGTCTCACATTAAGGTCTTTCATCCATTTTGAGTTTATCTTTGTGTATGGTGTAAGAGAATGGCCCAGTTTCAATCTTCTGCATGTGGCTGTCCTGTATTCCCAACACCATTTGTTGAAGAGACTGTCTTTTTTCCATTGGATATTCTTTCCTGCTTTGTCGAAGATTAGTTGACCATAGAGTTGAGGGCCCATTTCTGGGCTCTCTATTCTGTTCCATTGATCTGTGTGTCTGTTTTTGTGCCAGTACCATACTGTCTTGGTGATTACAGCTTTGTAATAGAGCTTGAAGTCAGGCATTGTGATGCTCCTAGCTTTGGTTTTCTTTTTCAGCGTTCCTTTGCTTATTCAGGGTCTGTTCTGGTTCCATATAAATTTTAGGATTATTTGTTTCAGTTCTGTGAAAAAAGTTGATGCTATTTTGATAGGGATTGTGTTGAATGTGTAGATTGGTCTAGATAGCATAGACATTTTAACAGTATTTATTCTTCCAATCCATGAGCATGGAACATTTTTCCATTTCTTTGTGTCTTCCTCAATTTCTTTCATGAATATTATATAGTTTTCTGAGTACAGTTCCTTTGCCTCTTTGGTTAGGTTTATTCCTAGGTATCTTATGGTTTGGGGTGCAATTGTAAATGGGATCTAATCCTTAATTTCTCTGTCTTCTGTCTCATTATTGGTATAAAAATGCAACTGATTTCTGTGCATTGATTTTATATCCTGCCACATTGCTGAATTCCCGTATGAGTTCTAGCAATTTTGGGGTGAAGTCTTTTGGGTTTTCCACGTAGAATATCATGTCATCTGTGAGAAGTAAGAGTTTGACTTCTGTGCTGATTCAGATGCCTTTTATTTCTTTTTGTTGTCTGATTGCTGAGGCTAGGACTTCTAGTACTATGTTGAATAGCAGCGGTGATAGTGGACATCCCTGCCATGTTCCTGACCTTAGGGGAAAAACTCTCAGTGCTTCCCTGTTGAGACTGATATTCCCTGTGGGTTTTTCATAGATGGCCTACAGTTTTCTCATAGTATTCCTCTCTGGCTTTGGTATCAAGATAATATTGGCCTCAGAGTATGAGTTTACAAGTGTTCCCTTCTCAATATTTCAGAAGAGTTTGAGGATTGGTGTTCATTCTTCTTTAAATGTTTGGTAAAAATGTAAGTTACTTAAAATTTTTTGCCTGCTGTGAAGACCACACTGTGTTGCATGTTTGAGGTCAGATGGGTAAGATAGACTTATTGTAAAACAATGTGACCACAAGGGAATTTCTTTAGGATCAAGAGAAGGACAGCTCAACAAAGAAGTTTGTCAGTTAAGACAGATATCAGAGTAGATTCTAATCTTACATGAGACATTTGCTTTATCCTGATTTAGTTACCAAAGCTATTTTTTTAGTTCACTGGGTTATAAATTCAACTTTCTTAACATAACTAAAGTTCTGTATTTTAGGTCACGAAGATTAGTTTTGTTTTGTTTTTATTTCTCTAATTAAAGCTGATTCTCTTATTAAAGAGAGACTTGTTTCCATTTTAATATTTTTTTTCCCAAAAGGAACATTTTGACATGCCCCTGTTGTTGCTTTGAAGTACCATCTTTTTTTTTTTTATTTGACTCTATGTTGTATCTGTAGGTATCAAACCACAGATATCTTCTGAACTATTTGAAATACATGCATGAATTTTTTTCAGTTAAAGAACCTTCTCTTTTAAAGCCCTGATTATTAAGGACACAAACCCAATATTTAGAGTAATTTGGATAATGAATACTAAGTAGAAAAAGTTACATCATTTTGATGTTAGACTTTCTTTGACATTTACCTATAACCTGTAATGGCAAAATCATTTTACCTTAGAATCTGAAAGATAATAATTATATTAGCAAATCTGGGAAGATGAACATAGTTGTAACTATCAGGGTGATCTTTTTAGGTTTAATTACTTTGGTGGTTATTATTTCCTCTCTCTCTCTCTCTCTCTCTCTCTCTCTCAACAGAACATACTTGTAGTTTGTGCTTTAAAGCTATAACCTTTAATATTTTTTTGAGGTGATCTAGGTCAAATCTTATTTTTGATGTCAGTGCCTTCCAGTCAAAGACTATTAAGACCGCACTGTAGCTGAACAAAGTTGGGCTCATTGGCTCATTGTAACAAGGAAAACAGTGCATCATGAGGATTTACTGACAGAAGACTAAAACCATGAGGTATCCCAGTAAAAGGGTATCAGAAGGGACTTGTTAAAGGATATTGGCTTCTGTGTGGTAATTTTGGTGGTGTGTTCAAGGAAGCATGGTTTTCCTATGGATTGGTTGCTCTCAGAAGGCAAGGAACATTCTATGTTTGTGATCTTACTAATTTTTATCTACAAGGTGGACATTATAAAGGATTAATTTGGGGTTAGTAGAAAATAGTAGACAATAAATACAAATTTATTTTATGGCTGAAACTTGCTACATGAAACTAAGAGCAAGGAGGTCTTGGTGTGTGTGGTAGGCATCTCACAGGAGAACAAAGATTTAGGACTGGAGAGTATGAAACTTTGTCATTGGGTCAGTGGTTGGAAGGACTTGGGTATGGCCCCATCCAGTGCAATTGAAGTGATATCCTTTCTGGTGAATCTTGAAGTCTGTATTTTCCAAGTAGATGACCAGTGCATTACATCAGAAAATCTTACAATCATACTTATTAATGTTAATTTATCTGTTGATTATATATCTTATGCACAGAAGCACTACCGAATATAATTATTTTCATGTTCCAGTGACACAGTTTGACCACTAGGAGCCCCTTTATGTTGTCTTCCTTTAATACTACCCCAGACCTTTTGAAAGCATTCTTGCTTGCATGCAACAAAATAATCTAGACCCAACTTTATTTTTCTAGCATATTACTAGATTTTCATTTATATACTACTAGTAAATCTGACTGCTGCACATGGTGCTAAGTATATATGCAGTTGGAATGCCACCAAATTCCAGAAGGGGCAATTTGTAATCAGTGAGTTTATCATCAGTGTTGTCTTCATTTGATTGTGGTTTTCAATTACCTCAATCCTTGCATTTTAATTATGAATACTGTCAATTTAGTTTCATCATTATTAATTTAGCTTGGGAATGGTTGTTTGTTCACCTTACAGTGAGGAGGGGTACATATTTGCATCAACAACATTTTTGATGGGTAATTTTCCAATAACTAGGTGGTAAGTTGTGTATTTATTAAAGTTTACATATGAATTAGTCACTCCCTCATTTTTTGAGCAGCCGGATTCCTAAACTTCAAATGTACAGGGACTCAAAAATCATTTTCAGAAAATCTAGGTATTTCTCTGGAAAGTTAATAATAAGTGACTTATATGTTGTCAGCAACAGGTCTACTACAAATTGTTTATTTTCTTTCCCTACCATTCTTGGTGATCATGGAATTATTTTTCCTGCAGAAAGTGGGAACAAGTAATAAAGAAGGGCCATGGACAAAAAAGTTTAAAACTGCTCTGAAAGCCTTTCTCAATTCAAAACTCGTAGCAGAAGTACCAAAGTATGGGTGTTTTTATTTTACAAAATATGCATAGCATTTCCCCATCATCAATCCTAATGGGGTAGGCATGTGTATTATAAAAACTTTCTCCCTCTATTGCTCTTTTCCAGCTCACCTTTCTTTCCTACCTACCCAGCCTTGAGAATTACCACTGTTCTTGGTCTCTAGTCCCTAAACATTATGAATGATTGCTCAGAATGGTAGTCAGTGGGAGCAGAGACTCATCAATATGGGATAACTGTACAAAGAAGAGAAAGCCCATTGGTGATTTCTGCACCTTCAGGCCATCGGCTACTTCAGACTCACCCTTCTGTAGCCACAGACCAACCTTATGACTATAAAGGTCTCTTTGGCTTTTCGGACTTATCCTGTAGTATGAGTTATTGGGTATAAAAACCAATCACAACGTCTCAGTGGTATACACACAATTAATATTTGGTTAACTTTTGATCTCCAATTCTACTGACCCCAGCTGGGTTCACTCACAAATCACATATGTGTTATTGGGCAGGGCGGTTGCTGAACTCAGCTGGGTAACCTCACGTGTCTGAAAGTCAACAGGTCAGCTGGATTTTGACTGATTAAGGATAGAGTGTCTAGTGTAGTTCTGCTTCACACTGTAGGTCTGTAAATTGGCTACAAATGTTTCGCATCCTCTTCTTTGGACTCCTGAACAAGCCAGGGTATAGCTTCTTTATGATAGTGGCAGAGGCACAAAAGGCCTTTGAAGGCCTAGGATTGGAACTGGAACACTGTCACTTCCTCCTCATTCTACTGACCAAAGCAAGTTATATCATCAAATCCAAGAATCGAAGGGTGAGGAAATATAATTCAACACTTTAGGGGGAGGAGCTGCAAAGTCATATGTCAACAGGCATGATTGTAGGGAGCAGGCAATGGAGAATTGGGACTATTAATAATGTCTGCCACATACTTCTCACATGTTCTGAGCAAAACACATGTAATACACATAAAAAGTCCCACAGTAATAATTAATTGGGACCCCAATTCAGCAGCCAAAAACTCAAGCCAAAAGGAAGGATACTGAAGTGATTTAAAGCACAGTACCAGCTAGCAACCAGACCAGGACTCAGTTAGGTAACTTTGAGCAAGTTGATTTCTCCGAGGATGAGTCTTCCCAACTAAACAATGACAAGTAAGGACCTCTAGGGTCGTTTTAGGTTTGAACGACATAATGCTTATAAGTGATTTAGAACATCATATGCACTTACTTGGTAAGAATTTCAACTATCGTATCTACTTTCTTGTTTCCCCCTCCCACTTTCACTCATCTTTGCCTCTTGTCCAGCCAGATCTGGTTGTCGTTAGCCCTTTCCTCCTTCTCTATCATGATGAGATTCCCAGTAGTCGAGCCTCACAGATTCCCCTGCAGTCCCCACGGGGCACAGCCAGAGTAGGGCTTCCACAAAGTGACTCACAATGCTGGGGGTAAAGCTGGATATCACCCTTGGGCTCTCTTTTCTGTCTGGAACAACGCGAGGCTCAGGGAAGACCTCTCGGCAGGGTGCTACACTGGTCTGGGTTGGCAGAAATGCAGTCAACATAGCTACTTCTTTTACCCTTCTAATGCAGTCTTGGTCTCTGTGGTGCAGGGGGTGTTTTAGCTTCACCCCCATATTCTAGGATTCTCTCAGTGGTGTCTTGTCCACAAGTAGACTCCCCCTCTTCTTGTGAGAAGAAAAAACGTCAGGAACAACCTATGTTGCCATCTTGGTGATGTCACTCCCTAAAGTATTCTTAAGAAAACACCTTCTAAAAGAGAATTAAAAATAGTTTCCTAGGCTTGGCCTGAACAGTACCTCTAGAAGAAAACCAGATATAAAGCAGTCCTCTCAAAGCTACCGAAAAAAAGTCACTGGCTCTGTAAGTTCGGCTTAACTCACATTTTGCTGTGAAGAAAATATTGATTTTCTGTATTCCCAACCATGGCCTTGCATTTCTGGTAACCATGGCAACTGCCTAAGTTGTGAGGCCTTGGTAAAGCCAATGTGGCAGATTCATATTAAATTAGCTGGAGGAAATGGCAAGGGGGATGTAATCAGCATAGCTATCTATGTCCCTTGACCATCTAGTATTTAATAATCTGAGGCTTTCCTTGACATATTCCTCCAATCCAGAGGTTCTCAAATTTGGCTGTACATTAGAATCTCCTGAGGAACTTTTCAAAACGCCAATGCCCAGGGCCAACCTACGGAGATACTGACTTAATGTAGATGAAACGCAGTCATCGGTGTTTTTAGAAATCCCCTGGATGATTCTAATGGACAGCTAGGGTTGAGAATCACTGCTCTGACCAAATATCTACCTCCTCATATGTGATATTCTATAGACAAGCTGCCCAAAGGTAATTGTGACAGTCAAAGGGGCATTGAGAAGAGTAAGAGTAGTAGGAAGCATGTCAGAGTAAAGGGAGGTTGAATCAGTGGCTTGGAAACACGCCAGTGGAGGCAGTGTGCTGTGCTGTTCGAGGAGAATTATACAAGGACTCAGACCCTTGGCTGTGGCCTTAACTCAAGCACAAATAACTACATGAGCTTGGCCCAGTCACCGCTCTTCCCTGGACCTTATTTATCTTGTTTACAGATTAAGAGGAGTTGATTCTTTGATATCTAATTCCTTTTGTATTCTAAAATCATGTGATTTCTAAAATACAGAAAGATTAAAACGTGCTGTGCTGGGGCCCCTCCCCAAAACAGTTAAATCGTAACTTCCGGAAGTGGAATGTGGATGTCAGTACTTTTAAGTGCTCCCAGGTGATTCTTAGATTTGGCCAGGGACTACAAATCTAACAGCTGGACTTGAAGAAGCTGCCGTGGTGTGATTTTACGTGGCATGGGAGAAAAAGGAAAGAATAAAGGCTAAAGTCTTTCAAGGAAAAAATGGGATAAAAATCAGTAACATTTTTATAGGTTAATTAAAAACTCGTACTACCTTTTTCCATTTCTGTTTTATTTTTTCCTTTTTACCGTATTCTTAGATCATGGTTCAGCATCTGTTTTCCCTCTTCTCTCTTAAACGTGCCTTACTAAGACATTTCATTACCAATGAATATTTCATTTGAAGGATTGAGAAAGTGATCAAAAGCAGTATTACTTGGGAAATGGAACTTACAAGATCTACTACTAAGAAGATGTCACTGGAACTGTAATAGAATATATTTTCTTTTAATTTTTGCAGTTGTGAGGATGTGTGCTTTCAGTAAGTGTATATTAAAGGTAATTCACTGCAAATATGTCAGCATCTATAAAAAAGGAGAACACAGGAAAACAGACTAAATTTAGTCAGAAAGAAGCTGAAGGCATCTGTTTTATTATATAAGGTTGTTGAGAGCATGGTAGCTGAGCCCAACAAAAAACTGGGCAAATGGCCAGTATCGGGGCAAAAAAAGAAAATTTTGCAGATGTACTACCTTTATTCCCAGCATCTTCCTAACGTCTTTGCTATTCTTACCACTGTTTTAGAAGCAGTTGTTAAGACTTTACTCCCAGGAGCTGCACCTCCCAGAAGTCATAGACAGAGCTCGATGCCCCAAACCAGTAGCCACTAGCCACACATGCCTATATAAATTTAAATTGAACTACAATTAGATATTTAGTTCTTCTGTTACACTAAGTGCATTTCAGATGCTTGAGGACTATACGTGGCTATTGGTCACCATATTGGAGAGCAAAGAATATGTTCCCATAAAGTTCTATGGGACAGGGCTTCACTAGAGTGTTAGCAATGCAAAAGTGAAACATAGTTGTTAGCCAGAGGTAATTCCATGTTGTTTTGGAGCTCTGGAGAACATGGAGATTAAATCTCAGTGTCTCAGTTTTCTCCTTTAACAAATGGATATAAAAATAATGGTCGACTCCAAAGGAAGGGTTAAAGGATTATGTTTAAGTCTCCTAAGGAGTATAATTCTAAATAAAAACCCCTACACCTGGAAAACAACTGTGTTCTTAATTCTTAATCAGGGGGAAAACTAAGGTGTTGTATACAGAAGGATTACCATTGTTTCTCAAAATATAGTCTGTCTGCCACTTGTTGAGGACTCCCCCCCCCTTATTGATTGTTAAAAATACAGATTTCTGGGCCTCAACCCAGAGTTACTGAATCAGACTCCTTAGAGTGGAACCCATGACTGGGCATTTTAACAATCCACTGATGACACTTAAGCATACTATTTTTAAAAATGCCTTTTTGGAAAAAAAATCACTTCTAACCCTCTTTAGTGTCTCCCACTTATACGTGGACATATTGATTTGACTGAGAGAATTAACCACTCCTTCGGTCATTTGGCGACTTGCAAATCTGGGAAGTCAGCAGTCTCTCCACCAGTGAGATTACACCCATGATCCTGCAGAGAGAGTTAAATCGCATTGGATTCCACACTAGCTGTTGCTGTGACTGGGCAGTACCACTGAGTTTTAGTAATGTTATTTAGCATATCTCACATAAATTGCTCATTTGGGACTACCCAAATGATTACCTAGGAAATATTTTGCACAGTTTCTGAAAGAAGCTGTTTCAATTGCAAACAGCAGGAAAACACAGCCATTAAAAGAGAAAGAATGCCTATGTTTTTACAACAAAATAATTAGAAGCCATTACTGGCACTGTTTAGATTGCAGTACCCCATCTATCTTACTTTCAATTAGAAACTGTGTGCCAAATAGGAAAAGTCTGGCTAAACATGAGTACATTCCGACTGTACTGTTTTGATAAAGCGTGACCCCATTGATAACACAGTCAATGCGGTTTTAAGTATACCTCTTGTTGGCTGGTAAGAGTTTTCAGGGTAAAGAGCTGGGTAGCAATTTGACAAATTTACATCCATTTATCCATCATGGTAATAGAAGCTCAGAGATGGAATTTTTTAGTTTAAGCCCTACTCCTACTCAGTGTCTGGATCTTTGCAGAGCTTTCCCAGGGAGCGATTGTCCATCCTCTCCATTTGAGCGCTTTCAAAAATGAGATAATTATTTCTTCCCAACAAAGCCATTCCCACTTTGGAACAGCCCTTATTTATACAAACTTCCTGTGTCTTTTATCATTTGGCTCTCGTTCCGCCTTCTTGGATCCCATGGAATGAACCTAGTACCTCTTTACTTGACAACTTTTCCAATAGTAGAAAATCACTAGTGTTCCCCTGTCATCTCCATGGGGTTCAGATATATTTCTTTTGGAGCACCTACATGGCGCAGTCGGTTAAGGGTCAGACTCTTGGTTTTGGCTCAAGTTGTGATGTCATGGCTCGTGGGATTAGGCCTGGATTGGTTGGGCTCCACACTCAGCAGGGAGTCTGCTTGGAGATTCTCTCTCTCTGCCCCTTGCCCCACTCATGTGCACACTCTCTCTCTGTGTCTCTCAAATCTTTTTTAAAAAGAATTATTTTCTTTCAACATATTCTGGCTTTCAGCTAATGGTAACTAAAATAGAACAAATCATTATAAATGTCTTCTACTTCAAAACACTTGCCCATGTCCTACTTCTTAATTTAGACCATTAAGGATCGACAATTCCTAGTTCCTCATTCAAAGTGACTTCACCTAACCTGCAACTAAGATTGTCTTGAGTAATGGAGATTTTTTTTTTAATTTTTACTTATTTGAGAGGAGGAGAGAGAGGGAGAAAGAGCGCAAGCAGGAACGGGAGGGGGCGCAGAGGGAGAGGGAGAAGCAGACTCCCTGCTGATAGGAAGCCCCACATGGGGCTTGATCCCAGGACCCTAATATCATGACCTGAGCCAAAGGCAGATACTTAGCCCACTGAACCACCTAGGCACCCCTTGAGTAGTGGAGACCTTAAGAAAATATATCCATTTCATTGAAAATTCAGTGGTCTATCTATCAAATCTCTTTGGTAAACACTCAAACTTTATTCATTAATTCAGCATATTTATTAAATGCCCAACTGCTGCAGATAGGGACACAATCATGAGCTAGAAGCATAAGGTCTATAGAAACAAACCTTTAGATATCTGTATAATACAAACCTTAAGCATTGCCCTTTTAGGGGTACTTACTTAAACGGGGCCCAGGCAGTGGGTGGGGTGTCGAAACAGCAGAAAGGGCATAATCCAGGTGTCAGAGAGGCAAAATCTAATTTCGTCAATACAGTTCTGCCTTGTAAACATATTAAGTGGCCTTCAGCAAGTCACTTAGCCTGACTTGGCTGCCTCTTCTGTGTTCTTGTGAATTTATATATATCTTGCTTTGGTCGCATCAGTTGAGATGATGCTTGTGAAATGACTTTCTATTAAGGAGAGTGAAGTACAGTGTACTCAACAGAGACATAGTAATATTCTGTGCTCTATTACTTTATAGTTTACTAAGTGATTCTCAAACAGTATATCTTTAAATGTCCTTAAATATTTTCAAAGATTTGTGAACTTTTACCCCATTTGTGAGGTACAGACACTGCGACTAGGAAGGGATAGGCATACAATTAGAAATTACATTGAATTTTATCATTATCTTTTATTTAACAATTTCCAGGTTTTGTTAATGTCTGAAGAATATTTTTTTTTTTTGCTCATTGTCAATCTACTTTGTAGATGCTAAAGCTGGTTTGATAGATGGTATTATCTCTTCTTATTTAACAGCCTTCATTTGTTTTCATGAGAGATAAACTTTTGCCCGTTTCCATGTTCTTTGCCAAATGCATCAAGTAACTGATGTTATGGCTTGATCCCAGGAATCTCGTTTCCAGCGTGATGCTTTGCCTTTTACCATTTTAAAAGCAGCTGCTGAAACATGAACATCAGAAGGAAAATAAAAAGACCTTTTGAATTAGTAGCTTGATCCCCATCTGTGCCAGTTCCCTTTTCCCAGAAATATACTTTGTCATGTTTTGTTAGTTGAGTTTTAAGTGTCTCAAGAGGTGGTGGATCTTGGCACTTCCTTGGCAGCATATTTCAGTCTAATAATCTTGATAGCTTTAATACCCTGGAATGTGTTTAATTCCATCTTATTTGTTTGTATAGGTTAAATTTTTCCAAGGGTTTCTCATCACCCTAGCAAGAGGAAGTTTTAAATGGTCTCATCACTTCTTAATTGCTGAAACTTTTACCTTTTAGTTTTAGTGTTTAAAATAAAAAGTTCAGAATAAGCATTTTACCATTTGTCTCACAAGGGCTTGAAATGGTTATAACCAGGGTCACTTTCAGCATGTTTTGCTCAACTTAATCCTATTGTTTCTTCTTTCATCCCTTCCCATCAAATTCCGTTAGTTCTTGATATTTTATTTAGGTAGCAGCAATGGAAATAGTACCGACAATTTACTCCATATTTACTTCAAATCAGAGTTTCTCAACCTCAGCACCATTGATATTTTGGGCTGGGCAGTTCTTTGTTGAGCAACGTCCTTGGCCTGCACCCACGAGATGCCAATAGTACCACTGAGTTACGATAAGCGCAACTGTCTCCAGACATTGTCAGATGTCTCCTAAGGAGCAAAATTGTCCCTGTTTGAGCACCACTGACTTACATGATCTCATTTAACTGTTACAAAATCTGTGTAAAACAAGATTGTAAAACAAATGGCATTATCTTAGTTTTAATAGCTGAAGAAAATGAGGCTAAGTGAGGGTAATTTATCGAGAATCACACAGCTAGCAAATGGAGAAACCAAGATTTGAGCCCCTCTTCTGACTTCAAACCTAATGGTTTTCCTACTATCAAGACAAACTTCAATATTAACATGTTCCCAATGTTAGTTTTGCTTTAACACATTTCATCAAGTTGAGTCTTTTCTTCACACTCGTTTTCTATTTTATCTGAATCTTTAAATCTCCTTCCGTAGAGGAAAACAACTCCCTCAACTTCTGTGTAAGGATCTTTTTTTGTATTATTATTAGTACTTTATCATGGTCTTCTTTGAAGCTAGGTTGACTTATTTGATTTATTAAGATCTCATTGAATTTCAGTCTTCTAAAAGATTTGGGATTTCTCTCTGCTTTGCCTAATCCACAAATTTCATTAGCCTTTCCTCTATTACATCAAGAAAATATTTGACATTCTAGATGGCAATACTCCATTGCATGTCTCTTCCCCATATATCTTTTATTCTACTTGGATTTTTGCCAGTTTATAATGAACTGATTCGATCTAATTCATAGCGTTCTGACTTTCCAGAAAGATAAGAGCAGGTGCTGAGGGGAAGTAGAGGAAAAGATAATGAACAGGTAAGCAGTTGGATAGGAGCAGTAGCAGCCATAGAAAGAGCCTGTAATCCTTCATCTCCTAGAGGCATATGTGCTGTAGCAGAAGCATCAAAACGTCACAAAATGCAATTTGAACTCAATCTTAGTCAACATAAATGAAGAATATGAAATATATAGTCTATACCTAGGCTTGAGATCCTTGTTTATGCTTACTAGCTGCAGTGAAGACCTGATCTAGATGCCAGGAGTTCAGCAATAGTCAAATGCTTTCCAAGAAGAAAAAGGGCCAAATTTGATCATTTGTGTCTTTCTGGTTTCCCTTTTCTTAGTTGGTCTTTTAAAATCTAGCATTCCAGGCCACACAGAAAAAGCTAAGCAGACAAAAAAAACAAGACTCGTTCTCATGTTTCTCTTTGGTGACTATAATCACTCTGTCTTGAGGTCAAGACTCCAGATGTAACAGAATGAAAGTCAAAGGGTTTTGGACAACGTCAAATAAGCAAAAGAACAGAGCTACAAGTGTGGACCATAAGGTACGAGGGACATCTACTGAATAAGGTTCAGAAATGTAAGGTTTTTCTTAAGGGTGACCAGAATCATACATTTCTTTTTTTTTTTAAGATTTTATTTTCTTAATTTGACAGAGAGAGGGACAGCCGGTAAGAGAGGGAACACAAGCAGGGGGAGTGGGAGAGGAAGAAGCAGGCTCCCAGAAGAGCATGGAGCCCGATGTGGGGCTCAATCCCAGAACCCTGGGATCATGCCCTGAGCCAAAGGCAGACGCTTAACGACTGAGCCACCTAGGCGCCCCCAGAATCATACATTTCTAATATGTTTGGCCAAACTGAGTGTAAAATCTGCAACTAGAATATGGAGCAAAGCTTATTCAAATACTGGTGGTCTGAGTCTATAGCACAGGTTTCATCAATGCTTTTCTTTGACCAGCTGCAGCTATTTAATAACTGGGTTAATAATCAGATATTTTGTAACTAACCTGTGAATTGATTGAATTCATTGTTTCCTTTATGTGGTTTGCATATGTAGGCACATTAAAGTAACTTGAACACTCAAATGGTATGGGCTGAAGGGCACATTTCCTTGTGGCATGGGATAATCATGACAAAATTTGAACAATGAGAGAGCTAGCTTGACTTTGCACCCTTAAATGTTTCTGTTCACAACTTCACTATGCTTGTCAACTGGGCGTGTGCACTTAAAAGACTAAGGAGAGTTGAGGGAAGAGCCCTGTAAACATAGTTTAATGATATATCAAAACTCAGTATGAAAAATGACATGACAATCGTGTGGTTGAAACCAAAAAAAAGGTGATAATTCCCCAAATATTTAAATATACAAAGAACCAGCTTCTAGTTTCATTGATCTGTTCTACTGAACTTCTGGTTTCTATTTCATTGATTTCTGCTCTAATCTTTATTATTTATAAGATCAATAAGCCTCTGGCCTGAATTATCCAAAAGAAAAGAGTAAGGACCCAAATTAATAAAATCATGAATGAAAGGGGAGCGATCACAACCAATACCAAGGAAATACAGACAATTGTAAGAACTATATGCCAACAAATTAGGCAATCTGGAAGAAATGGATGCATTCCTGGAAACTTATAAACTACTAAGACTGAAACAAGAAAATCTGAACAGACCAATAACCAGCAAGGAAATTGAAGCAGTAATCAAAAACCTCCCCAAAACAAGAACCCAGGGCCAAATGGCTCCCCACGGAAATTCTACCAAACATTTTAAGAAGAAATAATACCTATTCTACTAAAGCTATTTCAAAGAATAGAAACAGAAGGAAAACTTCCAAACTCGTTCTATGACCCCAGCATTATCTTGATGCCCCAAACAGACAAAGACCCCATCAAAAAGGAGAATTACAGACCGATATCCCTGATGAACATGGATGCCAAAATACTCAACAAGATCCTAGCCAATAAGATCCAACAGTACATTAAATGGATTATTCACCTCGACCAGGTGGGATTTATTCCTGGGATGCAAGGGTAGTTCAACTTCCACAAATCAATCAACGTGATAGAGCACATTAAAAAAGAAGAGACAAGAACCATATGATCCTCTCAGTTGGTGAAGAAAAAGCATTTGACAAAATACAGCATCCTTTCTTGATTAAAACTCTTCAAAGAATAGGGACAGAGGGAACATACCTCAATATCACTAAAGCCACCTATGAAAAACCCACAGCAAATATCATTCTCAATGGCGAAAAACTGAGAGCTTTTCCCCTAAGGTCATGGGAACATGGCGGGATGTCCACTCTCACCACTGTTGTTCAACATTGTATTATAAGTCCTAGCCAGGACAGACAGACTCAGTCAGACAACAAAAAGAAATAAAGGCATCTGAATCAGCAAAGAAGTCGTCAAACTCTCACTCTTCACAGATGACATGATGCTCTATGTGGAAAACCCAAAAGACTCCATCCCAAAATTGCTAGAACTCATACAGAAATTCAGAAAAGTGGCAGGATATAAAATCAATGCACAGAAACCAGTTGCATTGCTATACACTAACAATGTGACTGAATAAAGAGAAATTAAGGAGTCGATCCCATTTACAATTGCACCCCAAACCATAAGATACCTAGGAATAAACCTAACCAAAGAGGCAAAGGATCTATACTTTAGAAACTACAGAACACTTATGAAAGAAATTGAGGAAGACACAAAGAAATGGAAAAACATTCCATGCTCATGGATTAGAAGAATAAACATTGTTAAAATGTCTATGCTGCCCAGAGCAATCTACACATTCAATGCAATCCCTATCAAAATATCATCGACATTTTTCACAGAGCTGAAACAAACAATCCTAAAATTTGTATGGAACCAGAATAGACCCTGAATAGCCAAAGGAATGTTGAAAACGAAAATCAAAGCTGGGGGCATCACAATGCCTAACTTCAAGGTGTATTACAAAGCTGTGATTATCAAGACAGTATGGTACTGGCACAAAAACAGACACATAGATCAATGGAACAGAACAGAGAGCCCAGAAATGGGCCCTCAACTCTATGGTCAACTAATCTTCAACAAAGCAGGAAAGAATATCCAATGGAAAAAAGACAGTCTCTTCAATAAATGGTGCTGGGGAAATTGGACAGCCACATGCAGAAGAATGAAACTGGACCATTCTCTTACACCATACACAAAGATAAACTCAAAATGGATGAAAGACCTAAATGTGTGACAGGAATCCATGAAGATCCTTGAGGAGAACACAGGCAGTAACCTCTTCGACCTCAGCCACAGCAACTTCTTTCTAGACACATCTCTAAAGGCAAAGGAAACAAAAGCAAAAATGAACTTTTGTGACTTCATTAAGATAAGAGGCTTCTGCATAGCAAAAAACAACAAAAAAACAAACAAACAAACAAACAAAACCAGTCAATAAAACTAAAAGGCAACCTATGGAATGGGAGAAGATATTTTCAAATGACATAGCAGATAAAGGGCTGGTATCCAAGATCTGTAAAGAACTTATCAAACTCAACACCCAAAGAACAAATAATCCAATCAAGAAATGGGCAGAAGACATGAACAGACACTTCTCCAAAGAAGACATAAAAATGGCCAACAAACACATGAAAAAAATTCTCCACATCACTTGCCATCAGGGAAATACAAATCAAAACCACATTGAGATGCCACCTTATACCAGTTAAAATGGCTAAAATTAACAAGACAGGGAACAAATGTTGGCGAGGATGTGGAGAAAGGGGAACCCTCTTATGCTGTTGGTAGGAGTGCAATCTGGTGCAGCCACTCTGGAAGATAGTACGGAGGTTCCTCAAGACGTTAAAAATAGAGCTACCCTATGACCCAGCAATTGCGCTACTTGGTATTTACTCTAGGGATATAGATGTAGTAAAAAGAAGGAGTGCATGCACCCCAATATTCATAGCAGCAATGTCCATAATAGCCAAACTGTGGAAGGAGTCGAGATGGCCTTGAACAGATGAATGGATGAAAAAGATGTGGTTCATATATACAATGAAATATTACTCAGCCATCAGAAATGATGAATACCTACCATTTACATCAACATGGATGGAACTAGAGGAGATTATGCTAAGTGAAATAAGTCAATCAGAGAAAGACAATTATCATATGGTTTCACTGACATGTGGAATATAAGGAATAGTGCAGAGGATCATAGGGACAGGGAGGGAAAACTGAATGGGAAGAAATCAGAGAGATAGACAAAGCATGAGAGACTCTGGACTCCAGGAAACAAACTGAGGGTTGCAGAAAGGGAGGTGGGTGGGGGGTTGGGGTAACTGGGTGTTGGGCATTAAGGAGGGCATGTGATATGATGAGCATTGGGTATTATATGCAACTAATGAATCATTGAACATTACATCAAAAACTAATGACGTATTATATGTTAGCTAATGAATTTAAATTAAAAAAAGAAAAAATATATATTTGTGGGTGAATATACCAACATTCTCATTTTATTTTATTTTATTTTATTTTATTTTTTTGGAGGATCTATTTTTTTAAGATTTTATTTTTTATAATAATTTTTTATTATGTTATGTGAGTCACCATACAGTACATCCCAAGTTTTTGATGTAAAGTTCCATGATTCATTACTTGCATATAACACCCAGTGCACCATGCAATACGTGCCCTCCTTACTACCCATCACCAGTCTATCCCATTCCCCCACCTGCCTCCCCTCTGAAGCCCTCAGTTTGTTTCCCAGAGTCCCTAGTCTCTCATGGGTCATTCCCCCTTCTGTTTACCCCCCCCTTCCTTCTTCCCTTTCTTCTCCTACAGATCTTCCTACTTCTTATGTTCCATAAATGAGTTTACTTATTTGACCGAGAGAGACAGGAAGAGAGGGAACATAAGCAGAGGGAGTGGGAGAGGGAGAAGCAGGCTGTCTGCTGAGTAGGGAGCCCAATGTGGGGCTCGATCCCAGGACCCTGGGATCATGATCTGAGCCGAAGGCAGGCACTTAACGACTGAGCCACCCAGGCACCCCAACATTCTGGTTTTAAACTCAAGTTTTCCATTTTCAACAGCGTATCCAATGAACTAATCATGTTTCCAACTAATAGGTATCTAAAATAACGTCACAGAAATCCCTGGGACTGTATCAAAATATCTCAAGTGAGATGAGATGCTTGCATGTGAGTTCTTTTAAAATTCAGAGCAGTTTCACAATTCTTATGAACATTTATAAATATTGAGGCCTCAGAGCTGTGGTTGTTGTGCGCATTGTTTAGCTTTTGCCTAATCATTATGCCCTGTGGGGGCTCCTTTTTGGGATGTGATTAAGGAATGTAAGGACAGAAATAAAATCCGAGGTGACTTATCTGGATTCATACAAAGTGAATCATCTATACCTCTGTCTTAGCAATAGCACTTGTTTTGGGTTGGGTTCTCCCAAAAGCAAAACCTGAGACAAAGATTTAAGTGCAAATAGTTCATTTGGGAGGTGATTCCAGCAATTACTGAGAGGAAAGTGAGGAAATAGCATAGACAAAAGAAGCCACTACAGGCTGTATAATGAACAGGCTCTCACTGAGAGCAGCTGGGACACAATACCACTAGGAACTTCTGGGAGACAGTGAAGACACCTCAGAGTTGTCCCATGCAAGGGCCAAGTAAGCTCATGGCATTCGCCTGCGAATTCTCTTATCATTTATGAATGGATGACTATTTCATTCATTACTGGAGGCCAGATTCCAGAGTGGGCCTGCCCTATGCCCAGCTTCTGTGAGCTCCATGGCTAGAGACTGCCCTCTGGCAGAGACACAGGTACTTGCAGTAAGATGCCCTTGGTACGAGTGGAACGCTGAGAGCATCTGCGGTGTTGCTGTCTTTCCCCAGAGTAGTAGAATGAAGCCTCTAAATGAAAAATTCAAATGGTGGGTCGGAGTTTTGGATCATAAATGTGGAACCAAAGTTCCGGTAACTGCCTTTTTAAAAAGGGAAGAAACCATTATTTTCCCAATATTTCTCAAAACAGCTGCTGATACAAGAAAATCTACAGAACCCTTGTAAATAGATTTCCTCACCATTTTTTCCAGCTAAGCTTGTTGTATGCTAGCTCAGATTAAACAGAAAGCGTCACTGGTTCTGACTTGCTTTTGTCAATTTGCTGATGGCCTGGGGTGCTTCATTTACACATGCACTTTATAACTGAAAGAGTGGTCCTTAGAGAGGAGTCTTGGCAATCATTTTAATTAGCAGGAACTTGAAGACTTGTTTTTTCTTTCTTCCCCCCATAACCCTAATGAACCAAGAGATAAGCTTATAAGGATTTGCCCCAAAGGTTTGCCAGCTGGCAGCTGATCAAAATGTGCAGAGGCCATAACACTAGACAACTATTTCATACTTAGGTTGATTTAAACACTTTTTTGTAGTCTAAGAGGTGAAGAAAGGCCCATGGTTACTAGAATCACTTATAACTTGTTGTCAACACTGTTTGATCTTATCCTGAAACCCCAACGATTTTAGGGAAAAAACAATCATGCATGTACAGGAAATAAACCTTAAAAAATGTTCTTTGCTGTCTGAAGAGCTTTTCTCTTCCAAACTATTCTTAATAACTATCCTTTATCCCTTTTATCTCAGAGAAATACTTAAATAAGTACCTTTTAAAAAACTGAACAAAAACAGAACTGACACCGAGGTCATAAAGCACAAGATAGTAAGATAAAACATTCACATCTGTATACTTTTGCGATCATAATTTAGATCAAGTGTTTTAGGTCTGCTTTCATCTTGATCAAACTATGTTGATTGGTTTTTTGTTTTGTTTTAGGATGATGGGTTTTCTCTCTTGTTTTAGATCAAGTGTTTTAGGTCTGCTTTCATTTTGATCAAACTATGATGATTTTGGTTTTTTGTCTTGTTTTAGGATGATAGGTTTTCTCTCTTGCTTTCTCTCACTTTCTTTAGGCCAGTCTTAAGCCAACTCTTAGAATGGATTCAGGGGATGCCTGGATGGCTCAGTCAGTTAAGCATCTGCCTTTGGCTCAGATCATGATCCCAGGGTCCTGGGATCGAGTCCCTCATCAGGCTCCCTGCTCAGCGCGGAGTCTGCTTCTCCCTCTGCCTGCCACTCCCCCTGCTTGTGCACTCTGTTGCTCACTCTCTCTGACAAATAAATAAATAAAATCTTTTAAAAAAAAAGAATGGATTCAGAAGTTCCAAGAAAATGAAGAATTGTATGTCAGCGTAGGTGAGTACATTCTCATTCTTGTCTAAACTTGCCTAAACACCTGTACCCTGTGTGGGGCAGCACTGGGAGGAGATGGTAAGAGGAAAGTCTGATATGAAACATAAAGCTCTACCAACTGAGTCCTTTCTTTCAGGACAAGGCTTTCAAATGAGCTTTTTGTAATCATTCTTTTGTTTCCCAGAAGCAACTTGTCTACTGCTGTATATTCAGTAACTAGTATCATTTTAGAGATGCTCTTTTTACTTGCAAGTCAGATGGCACATTTAAAATCATCTCCTCTTGTAAAATGCCATGATAGAGAGCGTTATATAAATTCAAGGCATGTATAATACTATGCACAATTCTTATTGAATAAAAATAGATCTTAGCATTATAGTTAGTGTCTACACGATCCCATAACAATCCATGAAATATGAAACACTCAGGTGGTTAGGGAAGTTGTTTCAGCTCCATTAAACTAAGCATCCATTCTACAGATAAATCGTTTAGGTGCTTGACTGTACTGTTTTTGCATTTGGTCTGGTGACTTAGCTTCATGGCAATAAAGCCCTGGAACCCCACTGAATCTCTCAAAATGTTGCATTTATTTCTGAGGAACAACACTCTCTTCAAGTTACTTTTCCAGTATTTCCATAATGTTTGGCTTAGACCTTGACTATATTACATGTCTACATTAATTCATCACTGAAAAAATAATACCAGGCTCATTTAAAGATGAAGAAATGTTTAAAACAGACCTTTGTGACTAATCTAAAATATTAAACAATGGAAAGTCAGGCCAAAGTTGAGTTTTCTGGAAATATTAAGTCTGTTCTTTATGAAAATAATTTGAAAAATTTTTTGGACCATCTAATGAGGTGCATTGCCAGACATTAAATTTTATAAACTCGATGAGGTTGAACAGTTTTTTCTTTTTTTTTGTCTACTCCACTTCTCTTTAAGTGTTTCAAGCCTACATGGATTTCTTTGGCATCTTGGCATGTGGATTTTCCAGCATAGTCTGATGGTACTGCTGTGAAATGTGATTAGGGAATTTGAGAGAGAAGGAAGTTGGCTAAAGGTCATTACCAATTAGATGGAAACTCAAGGCTACTGAGCTACTAAGATAGAGTAATGAATAATTATCCAAACTTCTCAAAAGATATTTAGAATATAATTTCATTGTGGATTTTCATTACACTGAAAAATGGCAGAAGTATTAAGTCTGTCCAGACACACAAATATGCATACTTCCATGGCAAGGTGATTTACTAAAATCAGGGAGGAGTTGGGAAATGGACTGACATTGGAGCAGGGTTACATTATAGCCATCTCCTGAGACCAGGGTTTGCCCTAACCTAATGGTGGGGGGATATTAGACTCTTTGCTTGTTTTTCTAATGGGCTGATAGAAAATACTAATTTGCCCCAATTTAAAATTATATTGCAAATATTCCCTATGAGCATATGTGTATAATAACAGTTTAATTGTTCTGAAAGGTAAAATGCAGCATAAACAACCATAAAATAGGATCTTTTTCTCATGTATTACTTTAATTACAGTCATTTTAACAGCTTCACCAATTGCATCTCCTGTTTTTCTCAAAAGCAATATAATTATACATAAATAATTCAAGCAAGGATGTGACCATGTAGGTCCAGAAACATCTGACTGGTTTTAGTGAGCCCAGAATGAATAATACTGAATATTTATTATTAAACCCTATAACCCAAAGCGAAAATATAGTAATGTAAGGCGTTAGCATTAAAAAGGAAAAGATATGCCAATCTCAGGTGAAGAAATTGCTTCACTTGGACTAGAACACAATGAGTGGGAAAATGAAAGAGTCAAAGAAGTACCATAAAATCCTCCATTAGAAATGGGAAATCTCAGGGTGCTTGGGTGGCTCAGGTGGTTAAGCATCCAACTCTTGGTTTGAGCTCAGGTCATGATCTCAGGGTCATGGGATTGAGCCCTGTGTCAAGACTGACATGGTCAGCAGGGAGTCTGCTTAGGATTCTCTTCCTTTACCCCTCTGCCCCTCTCCTCTCTCTGTGTCTTTCAAATTCTCAAATAAATAAACCTTTTATTTTTTTTAAAGATTTTATTTATTTATTTGACAGAGACAGCCAGCGAGAGAGGGAACACAAGCAGGGGGAGTGGGAGAGGAAGAAGCAGGCTCATAGCAGAGGAGCCTGATGTGGGGCTCGATCCCATAACGCCGGGATCACGCCCTGAGCCAAAGGCAGATGCTTAATGACTGAGCCACCCAGGAGCCCGAAATAAATAAACCTTTTAAAAAAAGAAATTGGAAATCTGAAGTTTATACAATGATCATGATTGGCCCAAATCACAAGTAAGAGTCTATGATGAGGATAGAAATTGTAGATCGGGTTTTTCCCATTTCTAAGTTATAGAATGCCTTGTAAAATTAGGCTGTGTTGTGTCTCAGAAATGCACTGAAATGTCCAAACACATCTGAGCTGGAACTTCTAAAGAAGATAAAGCAGTCAAATGCATCCATAGAAAATAGAAAAACTAAATTACACATCCATTTTGTGAAAGGAACTCTTCAGCAGCTATGAATCATAAGATGAAAATTAGTTCTGTTTAACTGCAAGGAAACTAAATCCAAATTAAACTAATTTAGTGTTGTCATTTTTACACATTAAACAAATATTAAGGAAACAATCAACAGAGTGAGAAAGCAGCCTACGGAATGGGGAAAATAACTTGTAAACCAAATAGCCGATAGGAGGGTAATATCTAAAATTTAGAAGGAATTCCTCCAACTCAGTAGCAAAACTAAAACAAATAACTCAATTTAAAAATGGGTGAAAGAACTGAATTTACATTTCTCCAAAGAAGACATACAAATGGCCAGCAGGTATATGAAAATGTGCTCAATATCACTACTCATTAGGGAAATGCAAATAAAAACACAATGAGGTATCACCTCGCACTGATTAGGATGGCCATTTTTATAATTTTTTTATTTAAAAAAAAGTGTTGGAAAGATGTGGAGAAATTGAAAACCTTGTACACTGTGGGTATAAATGTAGAATGGTGTAGCCGCTATGGAAACACCATACAGAGGTTCCTCAAAAAGTTAAAACTAAAACTACCGTATGATCCAGCAATCCCACTTCTGGCTATTTATCGAAAAGAACTGAAATCAGGATCTTGAAGAAATATTTGGACTTCTGTATTTATTGTAGTATTATTCACAGTAGCCAAGACGTGGAGGCAACCTAAATGTCCATCAACAGATGAATAAAGAAAATGTGGTATATGCATACAATGGAATATTATTCAGCATTAAAAATGAATGAAATCCCAGAGTGCCTGGGTTGCTCAGTCAGTTGAGCATCTCACTTTGGCACAGGTCAAGATCTCAAGGTCTTAGGATCAAGCCCCATTTCATCAGGATCAGCACTCAGCAGGAAGTTGGCTTCTCCCTCTCCCTTTGCCCCTCCCCCTGCTCGTGTACTCTCTCAAATCTTTTTAAAAAATGAATGAAATCTCATACAACAATATTGGTTAACCTTAAAGACGTATGCTAAGTGAAATGAAACAGTAACAGAAGGATAGATACCATGTGATTCCATTTATATGAGGTATCTACACTAGTCAAGCTCATAGAAGCAGAAAATAGAATGGTAGTTACCAGAAACTAGGCAAAGGGGAAATGGGAAGTTGTTCACTGGGTATTCAGTTTCATTTATGCAAGGTGAATAAATTCTACAGATGTGCTTTATAACATTGTGCCTATATTTAACAATACTTGGCTGTACAATTAAAAATTTGTTAAGAGGGTAAGTCTTACAGGTTTTTTAGCCACAATAAAAAAATAACATTTTTAAGTCTGTTTTATCCTATTTTGAGATGTTGTGTCACTAAGACATTATCAATTTACTGGCACATAAATATAGAAAAAAGATGAATATCACTGTGATTGGAAAAAAAGCATGATCGAGTATACCTGATTATTTAGTTTGCCTTCTTCATTTTATAAGAAACTAAGTTATTTTTTAAAGTTTTTATTGAAGTATGACATATATGCAAAATCAGAAATAAACACCTAAGTGAACCGTCACAAGGTAAGCTCACCCAAGTAACTAGCACTCAGATCAAGAAAGCAAATTATCCGCCTCCAAAAGCCACCATCATGCCTCCTCTCAATGAGGACCCATTTATCCCCCAAATGGTAACCACCATCCTAAATTCCAAGAGCATAGATTAGTTTTGCTTGTTCTTGAACTTAACGACAACCTCATTTACAAATTCTATAGCTCATGCACATTTGTTGATGGTTTTTTTCCTAGATCTTAGTCATTTCAAATGAAACTGCTATAAACATTTCTGAATATTTCTGGTACAAATGTGTAGGCATTTCTATTGGTTATGTACCTAAGAGTGGAATTTCTGGGTCATGGAACATGCCTGTATTCAACTTTGGTAAATGCTGACAAAGTTTTCCAAAGTTGATGAACCAATTAAATCTCCCACCAATAGTGTACAAATACTGCCCTTGCTCCACATTCTGGCCTATGTTAGATATTTTCAGGGCTTTTAGATTTTTAGTCATTCTGGTAGGTCCTTAAATGTTTAGTTTGCCTTTTTTCCAAGTTAGTTTACCATTTGGATATCATTTTATGAAGTGCTTTTATGAGATTCTTACCTGTTTTTCTGCTAGGCTGGGTTTTTTAAAATTTATTTAAACAATTCACTTAAAAAGAAAAAAAAACCAAACCCAACAGTTCACTCATTCCTCCCACTAGCCCTCCTTTCCCTCGTCTGGCAACCACTAGTCTGTTTGCTGTATCCCTGAGCTTGTTTTTTGTTTGTTTGTTTGTTTGTTAGGTTTTTTGTTTGTTTTCTTTTTAGATTCTACATGTAAGAGAGATCATACAGCATTTGTCTTTCTCTTTCTGACTTACTGCGCTTAGCATAATGCCCTCACGGTCCATTCATGTTGTTGCAAATGGAAGATTATATTCTTTTTTATGGCTGAATAATACTGTGTATATAGATCACAATTTCTTTATTCCTTCATCTATTGATGAACTTAGGTGTTTCCATACCTTGGCTGTCGTAAATAATACTGCAGTGAACATGGGGGTGCATATGTCTTTTTGAGGTAGTGTCTTTTGTTTTCTTGGGATAAATACCCAGAAGTAGAATTGCTGGATCATATGGTAGTTCCAGGAATTTTATGGTTTCATGTCTTATATTTAAGTCTTTCATCTATTTCTAATTAATTTCTGTGTATGGTATAAGATAGTGGTCCAGTTTCATTCTTTTTCATGTAGCTGTCCAGTTTTCCAACATTTATTGAAAAGACTGTCCTTTCCCCTATTGAATATTCTTAGCTCCTTTGTCATAAATTGATGATTTATGCATGGATTTATTTTTGGCCTCTCTCTTCCCTTCCATTAATCTATGTGTCTATTTTATGCCAATACCACACTGTTTTGACTACTATAGCTTTGTGATACAGTTTGAAATCAAGGAGTGTGATGCCTCCAACTTATTGTTCTCTCTTAAGATTTCATTGGCTATTTGGGGTTTTTTGTGCTTCCATACAAATTTTAGGATTATTTGTTCTGTTTCTTTGAAAAATGTCATTGAAATTTTGATACCGTTTGTATTGAATCTGCAGATTACCTTGAGTAATAAGAACAGTACTGATTCTTTTAATCCATGAGCATGGACTATCTTTCCATTTATTTGTGTCTTCTTCAGTTACTTTCATTAATGTCTTGTAGTTTTCAATATACATGTCTTTAACCACCTTGGTTAAATTTATTCCTATGTATTATATTCATTTGATGCATTTGTAAATGGGATTGTTTTCCTAATGTCTCTGATACTTTGTTATTAGTGTATAGAAATGCAACAGGCTGGTGATGGGTAGTAAGGAGGGCACGTATTGCATGGTGCACTGGGTGTTATACGCAACTAATGAATCATCAAACTTTACATCAAAAACCAGGGATGTACTGTATGGTGACTAACATAATATAATAAAAAAAATGTTATTATAAAAAAAAAGAAATGCAACAGATTTTTGTATATTGATTTTGTATCCTGCAACTTAAGTGAATCCATTTATTACTTCTGACAGTTTTTTTAATAGAAGTATAATTAACATGCAGTGTTAGTTTCAGGTGTACAGTATAACGATTCAGCAATTCTGCACATTACTGAGTGCTCATTATGATAAGTGTACTCTTAATTTCCTATATCTCTTTCACCTGTCCCCCTACCCACCCCACCTCTGACAACCACCAGTTTGTTCTCTGTATTTAAGAGGTTGGGGATTTTTTGTGGGTTTTTTTGGGCGGGGTCTCTTTTTCTCCTTCATTGGCTCATTTGTTTCTTAAATTTCACATATGAGTGAAATTGTATAGTATTTGTCTTTGTCTGATTTATTTCACTGAGCATTATACCCTCTAGGTCCATCCATGTTGTTACAAATGGCAAGATCTCATTCTTTTTTATGGCTGAGTAATATTTCACTATACATGCGTGTGCACGTGCACGCACACACACACACATCCCACATCTTCTTTATCCATTCATGTATCAATCAACTCTTAGGTTGCTTCCATATCTTGGCTATTATAAATAATGCTGCAGCAAACATAGGGGTGCATGTATCTTTTCAGATTCGTGTTTTTGTTTTCTGTGGGTAGATACCCAGTAATGG
This sequence comes from Ursus americanus, assembly GCF_024610735.1. Taxonomy (NCBI): domain Eukaryota; kingdom Metazoa; phylum Chordata; class Mammalia; order Carnivora; family Ursidae; genus Ursus; species Ursus americanus. Next base: position 104,772,955 of record NC_142164.1, read on the forward strand.
AATTACTGAATCTTATGGTAATTTTTAATTTTTTGAGGAACCTCCATATTCTTTTCAACAGCTACATCAGTTTGCATTCCCACCAGCAGTATACAAGGGTTCCTTTTTCTCTACATCCTTGCTAACACTTGTTATTTCTTGTCTTTTTGAGTCTAGACATTCTGACAGTTGTGAGGGGGTATCTCATTGTGGTTTTGATTTGCATGTCCCTGATGATAAATGATGTTGAACATCTTTTCATGTGTCTCTTAGCCATCTGTGTGTCTTTGGGAAAATGCCTATTCAGGTCCTCTGCCCATTTTATAATCAGATAATTTGGGGGTTTAGGGAGTGGCAGAGTTGTATAAGCTCTTTATATATTTTGGATATTAACTCCTTATTGGATATATCATTTGCAAATAGCTTCTCCCACTCAGTAGGTTGCCTTTTCATTTGGTTTATGGTTTCCTTTGCTGTGCAAAAGCTTTTTATTTTGGAATAGTCCCAGTAGTTTAATTTTGCTTTTGTTTCCCTGGCCTGAGGAGACATACCTAGAAAAGTGTTCCTATGGCTGTTGTCAAATAAATTACTGCCTATCTTTTCTATTAGGAGTTTTATGGGTTTTGGTCTCACATTTAGGTTTTTCATCCATTTTGAGCTTATTTTTGCATATGGTATAAGAAAGTGGTCCAGTTTCATTCTTTTGCATGTAGCTATCCAGTTTTCCCAGAACCATTTTTTGAAGAGACTATTTTTCCCCATTGTATACTCTTACTTCATTTGTCATAGATTGATCATATTTGCATGGATTTATTTCTGGGCTTTCTGTTGTGTTCTATTGATCAATGTGTCTGTTTTTGTGCCAGTACCATACTGTTTTGATTACTACAGATTCATAGTATATCTTGAAATCTGTGTTTATTATACCTACAGCTTTTTTCTTCTTTTTCAAGATTGCTTTGGCTATTTGGGGTCTTTTGGAGCTCCATACAAATTTTAGGGTTTGTTCTAGTTCTATGAAAAATGCCATTGGTATTTTGACAGGGATTGTATTAAATTTGTAGATTGCTTTGGATAGTATGGACATTTAAACAATATTAGTTCCTCCAGTTCATGAACGTGGAATATCTTTCTATCTGTGTCATCTTCGTTTATTTTCATCAGTGCTTTATAGTTTTCAGAGTACAGGTTTTTTGCCTCCTTGGTTAAGTTTATTCCTAGGTATTTAATTCTTTTGGTGCAATTATAAATGTGATTGTTTTCTTAATTTCTCTTCCTGCTACTTCACTATTAATGTATAGAAATACAGCGTATTTCTGCACATTGATTTTGTATCCTGCAACTTTACTGAATTATCAGTTCTAGGTTTTTGGTCAAGTCTTTAGGGTTTTCTATATATAGTGTCATCTGCAAATAGTACAAGTTTTACTTCTTCCTTACCAATCTGGATGCCTTTTATTTCTTTTTGTGGGGGGGTCTGACTACTGTGGCTAGGATTTCTAGTGCTATGTTGAATAAAAGTGGTAAGAGTGCACATCCTTGTTTTGTTCTTTTTTTTTTAATAGGGAAAAACAAAAGTTGGGTTTATTTCATTTTGTTCTGATTTTCACTCAGCTTTGTGCATATTTAACTGGCCAAATACTCTTTTTTTTAAATAATATTTATTTTGTTATATTAGTCACCATACAGTACATCCCCAGTTCTCGATGCAATGTTCCATGATTCATTACTTGCATATAACACCCAATGCACCATGCAATACGTGCCCTCCTTACTACCCATCACCGGCCTATCCCAAATCCCCCACCCCCCTCCCCTCCGAAGCCCTCTGTTTTGTTCTTGATCTTAGAGAAAAAGCTCTCAGTTTCTCACCATTGAGGATGATGTGAGCTGGGGCTTTTTCATAGATGGCCTTTGTTATGTTCCCTCTAAACATGTTTTAGAGTTTTCTTTATGAATGGATGTTGTACTTTGTCAAATGCCTTTTCTGCATTTTTTGAGATGATCACATATATGGTTTCTATCTTTTCTCTTATTAATATGATGTATCACAATGATTTGTGAATTCTGAGCCACATTGGCATCCCAGGGATACATCCCACTTGATTGTGGTCAATTATTTTCTTAACGCGTTGTTGGATTTGGTTTGCTAATATTTTGTTGAGGAGTTTTGTGTCTATGCTCATCAGAGATCCTAACTAGCCTGTATAATTCTAACAGTTTTTTGGTGGAGGCTTTAGGGTTTTTCATATATAATACCATGTCATCTGTAAATAGCGACAATTTTATTTCTTCCCAGTTTGGGTGTCCTTTATTTTATTTTATTTTGTTGCGTAACTGATCTGGCTAGGACTTACTGTGTTGAATAAAAGTGACGAAAGTGGGCATTTTAGTCTTGTCACTGATCTTAGAGGAAGGGCTTTCAGCTTTTCACCATTGAGTATGATGTTAGCTGTGCGTTTGTCACATATGGCCTTTATTATGTTTTTTATGTTATGTTATTATGTATTTTCTCTCTATACCCACTCTAAGAGTTTTCATCGTAAACAGACGTTGAATTTTGTAAATGCTTCTTGCGTATCTACTGAAATGATCATACGATATTTATCCTTCATTTGTGGTAGATCACATCCGCTGATTTCCTGATGTTGAACCATTGTCGCGTCCTTATCTTTCTTTGTATTGATCTGCAGGTGTTAACTTTGTATTCTGGATACAAGCCTTTTGTTAGAGATACATGTTATAAATTTCTTCTCAGTGGCTAGCCTTTTGACTCTCTTACTATTTTCTTTTTACGAATAGAACTCTTTGCTTTTAATGTGGTTCAATTTATTATTTCCTTTATGGTTAGTGATTTTTGCATCTTTTTAATGCAACTTTTGCCTACTCAAATGTCATGAAAATATTCTATACGTTCTTCTAGAAAATTTGTTTTATCTTTCAGATTTAGACCTAGACTTGATTTTTTGTTTTGGTCTGAAGCAGGGGCAAAGTTTTTCTTGGATATATGGCTATTTGGATATACGAATATATAATTGATACAGCATCATTTACTGAAAAGACAATCTTTCCCCATTGTTTTCAATGGCCAACTTTGTTTTATATCAAGTATTCATGTATATGAATCAATTCTAAATTCTGTCTTCTGTTCCAGTTATCTATATTCTGGCACTAATAGCAAACTTCATTAAGGAAGCTTTAAAATAATGCTTGCAGCAGCCATTGCAGTGCACTGTGCTCCACAGAGACAGCGCCTGGGCAAGTGAGAGTCAGATGGGCACTGGGCAACTCTGAGCCTCGCTGGGGAAAATAATTAAACATGGGCAAAGGAGATCCTAAGAAGCTGAGAGGCAAAATGTCATCATATGCATTCTTTGTGCAAACTTGTCAAGAGGAGCACAAGAAGAAACAGCCAGATGCTTCAGTCAACTTCTCTGAGTTTTCTAAGAAGCGCTCAGAGATGTGGAAGACCATGTCTGCTAAAGACAAAGGAAAATTTGAAGATACGGCAAAGGCGGACAAGGCCCATAATGAAAGAGAAATGAAAACTTATATTCCCTCTAAAGAGGAAACAAAAAAGAATCCCAAGGATCCCAGTGCACACTTTGTGCTCACTTCAGCACATACACCATTGCACCGAAGAGTCCTCCTTCGGCCTTTTCCTTGTTTTGTTCTGAGTATCGCCCAAAAGTCAAAGGAGAACATCCCAGCCTATTAATTAATGACGTTGCAAAGAAACTGGGAGAGATGTGGGGTAAAACTGCCTCAGATAACAAGCAGCTGCATGGAAAGACGGCTGCTAAGCTGCAGCAAAAGTGGGAAAAGGATATTGCTGCATCCCGAGCTAAAGGAAAACCTGATGCAGCAAAAAAGGGAGTCATCAAGGCTGAGAAAAGCAAGCAAAAGAAGCAAGAGGAGGAAGACAAGGAAGGTGAAGAGGATGAGAAGAAGATGAAGATGATGATGAATAAGTTGGTTCTGGTGCCTTTTTTTTTTCCCTGTCTGTAAAGCATGTAACCTTCCCGCCCCCGTACGCATCTCACTCCTTTTAAAGAAAAAAACTTGAAATGTAAGGCTGTGTGAGATTTGTTTTTTTAAACTGTACAGTGTCTTTTTTTGTGTAGGCAACATACTACCAAATGTGTCTTTAGATAGCCCTGTCCTGGTGGTATTTTCAGTAGCTACTAACCTTGCCCGGTACTGCATGGGGGCTGGAACTTGGCGTGGGAATTCAAAGCAGGTTCCTGTTGGTGCCCCCCACAAATTAGTTACACGTGGGGATGATAGTTTTTCCATCTGCAGTTGTCTCTGATGCAGCTTACACAAAATAACTGTTGTTCTGTGAACTCAATACCACTTTGTAATTGCAAAAAAAAAAAAAAGTTGCAGCTGTTTTGTTGACATTTTGAATGCTTCTAAGTAAATATAACTAAAAAAATAATAGGGGTGCCTGGGTGCCTCAGTCATTTAAGCCTTGGTTCCGCTCAGGTCATGATCTCAGGGTCCTGTGACGGAGCGGCACGTGGGGCTCCACGCTCAGGATGCAGTCTGCTTGGGATCCTCTCGCCCTCTCCCCCTTCCCCCACATGTGTGCACGCTTTCTCTCTCTCAGAGAAATAAAATCTTTAAAATAAATAAATAAAAATAATGCTTGCTATTTTATAAAGCAAGTCCTCTGACTTTATTATTCTTTAAGAATATCTTGGCTGGGGGCGCCTGGGTGGCACAGCGGTTAAAGCGTCTGCCTTCGGCTCAGGGCGTGATCCCGGCGTTCCGGGTTCGAGCCCCACGTCAGGCTCCTCCTCTATGAGCCTGCTTCTTCCTCTCCCACTCCCCCTGCTTGTGTTCCCTCTCTCGCTAGCTGTCTCTATCTCTGTCAAATAAATAAATAAAAAATCTTAAAAAAAAAAAAAAAAAAAAAAAAAAAAAAAAAGAATATCTTGGCTGTTTTTGGCTTTTGAATTTTTATGTGTCCCTTTCAATATGAAAGTATTCCAAGATGTTCATTGGGGTTGAATTTAATTTTATGTCCATCTTGAGATTATTGGCATCTTTCTGGTATTTTCTTCCCATCTATAAATGGTATTATATCTTCAAGTTATTTATTTGTTACTTGATTTGAGAGAAATTTTCAATAGTATTTTAAAGTTTTCTGTGAACTGGCCTTGCACTTCATTAGCTTTATCCCCAGGGATTTGGTTCATCTGATTTTACTGGAAATTATATTATTCCCATTTTCATTTTAATTATCGCATTAAAATACAGTTGAGTTTTGTATGCTGACTTGTGTTCAGAATCCCTGCTATATTTATCACTTCTAATAATTTGTTCATTTAGCTTAATTTTCCAATGTATTAATATAAGCTCACTCATGATGTGTGTAGGGTTTTTGGTGATCACCTCCTTTTTACCCCTACTTTTTGGGGATTTATTTTTTTGCCTTCTCTTTTTCTTATTGGATCTTACAATGGAAAATATCAGTTTTATTGGTTGTTTTCAAAGAAATAACTTGAGTCTTGTTAATTCCTTCTACTACGTTTCTCTTTTCTATTTTACTAATTTTTGTTCGTATCATTATCAATTATTTTCTTCTGTTTCCTTTATGTGTAATTTTCTGTTATTCTTCTGATTGCCTGAAATGGATATTAGATCATTGATTAAATTTTTCCATTCACATTTATTCCATTAAGGTCATAAGTTTAATTTTTAATACTTTATTTTTTAGCCTGACTTTAGCTCCATCCCACAAATATTGATATGTAATATTATAATTTAGTTAAATTATTTTCTAATTTCCATCTTGAGTTCTTCGTCATTCTGTGGCTTATTTAGGAGTGCACTGCTGAACTTCTGAACGTACCAGTATTGTCAAATAATGTTTTTTATTAACTTTTATCTCAATTTTACTATGGTAAGATGACATGATTTGTATAGGTTCCTTCCTTTAAAATTTGATGAGAGTGGCTTTATGAACTTGTATTGGCCAACATTGGCAAATATTCCCTGAACATGTACCTGAAATTTTTATTTATGCTATACTTTGGGGGTACATTGTTCAACATATAAAAAATTATGTCCTGTTTGTTAAGCATGTTGTTTAAATCCTCTGTGTTGCTGTGGGTTTTTTTTAACACCTTTGAGGTCTAATTGATATACAATAAATTAACACATGTAAAATGTACAAATTGATAAGTTTATGTGTGTGTGTATATATATGTGTGTGTGTGTATGTGTGTGTATATATATATATATATATATATATATATATATATAACCATTACCACAACTGTAACAATGAAATATCCATCTGTATTAGTTACCTGTGGCTGCTATAATGAATTACCATAAACTCGGTGGTTTAAAACATAAATTTATTCACTTACAGTTCTAGAAACCTTAAATCCAAAATCAAGGCATCAGGAGGGTCACACTCCTTCCAAAGGCTCTGGGAGAGAATCCTTCTTTGCCTCTGGCAGCTTGTGGTGTCTCCTGGTACTCCTAGTTTTGTGGAAGCATAGCTCCAATCTGTGCCTGCATCTTCACATGGCCTTCTGCCCTGTATGTATCCAGTCACCCTCTCCTTGCACTTTTAAGGACACCAGTCATTGGATTTAGAACCCACCCTAAACCCAGGTTGACCTCATCTCAGATCCTTAATTGCATCTCTCAAGAACCCATTTCCAAATAAGTTCACATTCACAGGTGCCAAGGGTTTGGACTTGCATATATCTTTTGGAGGGACACAGTTCAACCCACTACACCATAACACCCAAAAGCTTCCCTATACCTCTTTGGACTCCCTCCTTTCTATCCCTGCCCTGTCCCCAGCAGTCACCGATCTACTTTCTGTCCCTGTATAATATATTGAATTTCCTAGAATTTTTCAAAAATGGATTCATATAGTATATACTTTGGCTTCTTTAGCTCAACATGATTATTTTGGGTTTCATTCACATTGTAAGATGTATCAGTAATACCTTTTCATTGCTGAGTAGTATTCCATTGCGTGGCTATACCACCGTTTATTCAGTCACCTGGTGATAGACATTTGGTTCTTTCTAGTTTTGGGAATTGCAAATAAAGCTGCTATAAACATTCGTACAAAAGTCTTTGGACAGGAATGGAATGAGTGGATCATATAGTTGAGGTCTAATTGACATCATCATATCGACTATATGATCCACTCATTCCATTCCTATGTTGAGTTTTTTTTTTAATTGCTTGTTTTCTAAAGTGAGTATACCATTTTTCTTTTTTCTTTTTTAAAGATTTTATTTATTCATTTGACAGAGACAGAGAGAGAGAGCACAAGCACGGGGAGCAGTAGAGGGAGAGGGAGAAGCAGGCTCCTCTCAAGCAGGGAGCCTGAGGCACGGCTCAATCCCAGGACCCTGGGATCATGACCTGAGCCAAAGGCAGACGTTTAATCACTGAGCCATCCAGGCACCCCGAGTATACCATTTTTCAATACTGCCAGCACTGTATGAGAGTTCCAGCTTAATTGCATTATTGTCAACACTAGGGATGGTCAGTCTTTTAAATCTTAGTTATACTAATAGATATGTAGTGCTATCTCATTATAGTTTTAATTTGCATTTACCCAGGGATAATATGAGCATATTCTTATATGCTGATTTGCCATTGGTAGGCTTTCTTTGGTGAAGTGTCTATTCGAATTTGCTTAATTGGGTTGTTTTTTTTTCTCTTAAGTTTTGAGAGGTTTATTTTTATTTTATTTATTTGAGAGAGAAAAAGCAACACAGATAGTGACAGAGGTAGTGGGAGAGAGCACCAGCAGGGAGGAGAGGGAGAACCAGGCTCAGCAGGGAGCCTGACACAGGGTTTGATCCTAGGACGCTGGGATCGTGACCTGAGCCGAGGCAGACGCTTAACTGACTGAGCCACCCAGGTGCTCTGAGAGAGTTTTATATATTACATTCAAGTCCTTTCTTAGATACCTGCTATGTGAACATTTTGTGAATATTTTATCCCAGTCTAGTGCTTGTCTTTTCATTTTCTGTATACAGTGTCTCTCAAAATGCAGATGATAGTATTTTTTTTATAAAGTCCATTTTATCAATTTGTAGTTTTATGGATCATGCTTTTGGTATTGTATATAAGAAATCTTTGTCTAACCCAAGATCACAGTTTTTCTTCTAGGTGTTTTTTTTTTTTTAGTAAGACTATTTTAAAGAGCAGTTTTAGGTTCACAGCAAAATTGAGAAGATATATAAATTTCCCACATTAAGTAGTGTCCCCCCACCAGCGCCCCTCCTCTGTGGTTTCAGTTACCTGTGGTTAACCATGGTTTGGAAGCAGGTGATTCTCCTGCTGAAGTGTGATGAGAAGCTCAGTAGTAGCTTAACACCGCATCACAATGCCTGTATCATTCACGTCAGTTCATCTTATCACACAGGCATTTTATCATCTTACGTCATCACAAGAAGAATAAGGGTGAGTACGATACAGTAAGATGCTGTGAGAGAGAAAGACCATGTTCACATAACCGTTATTAACAGTATGGGCATAACTCAGAGATATTACAGGTTAGGTTCCAGACCACGGCAATATGAAGTGTGCAATACCATTATATCTAAAGCAACAGAGTGCATACGTTAATTAAAAAATATTCCTAAAAAATGCTAACAATCATCTGAGATTTCAGCAGGTTTCCGTCTTTTTGCTGATGGAAGGCCTTGCCTTGATGTTGATGGCTGCTGACTGAACAGGGTGCTGATTACTAAAGGTTGGGGTGGCTATGGCAATTTCTTAAAATAATGCAAGAGTGAAGTATGCTGTATCAATCAGCTCTTCCTTTCATGATTTCTTTGTAGTCTGTGATGCTCTTTGATAACATTTAAACCACATAAGAATTTCTTTTAAAATTGGAGTCAGTCCTCTCACACCTGCCACTGCTATATCAACTAAGTTTATGTTATAGTCTAAATCCTTTGTTGTCATTTCAACAGTCTTTACCAGATTCTGTCTCAAGGAACCGCTTTCTTTGCTCATCCTTAAGAAGTGAGTCCTCTTCTATTCAAGTTTTATCATGAGATCGCAGCAGTTCAGTCTCATGTTCAGGCTCCACTACTAATTCCAGTTCTCTTGCCGTTTCCACTGCATATTGGCAGTTAGTTCCTGTACTGATGTCTTCAGCTGCTCAGAGTCATCCATGAGGGTTGGAATCAACTTCTTCCAAACTCCTGTAAATGTTGATATTTTCACCTCTTCTCATGAATCACCAGTGTTCTTAAAGGCATCTAGAATGGTGACTCTTTTCCAGGAGCTTTTCAGTTGACTTTGCCCACGTCCATCAGAGGAACCACTATCTGTGGCAGCCGTAGCCTTATGAAATGCATTTCATAAACAATAAGACTCAAAAGTCAGACTAACTTCTTGATCCATGGGCTGCACAATGGATGCTGTGTTAGCGGCCAGGAAAACAACATTAATCTTGTTGTACATCTTTATCAAAACTCTTGGGTGACCAGGTGTACTGTTAATGAGGAGCCTTATTTTGAAAGGAATCTTTTCTTCAGAACAATAGGTCTCAACAGTGGGCTTCAAATATTCAGTAAGCCATGTTGTAAACAGATGTGCTGTCATCCAGGCTTTGTTGGTCCATGTATGGGAGACACAGTAGATTTAACATAATTCTTAAGGTAGCTAGGCATTTGGTGTGGTCAGTGAGCACTGGCTTCAGTGTAGCCTCACCAGCGACCTGAGCCCCCAACAGGAGAGGCAGCCTGTTCTAAGAAGCTTTAAAGCCGAACATTGGATAACTCGAAGTAGCTTCTACACCAGCACGTACTGCCTCACCTTACACTTTTATATTATGGAGACAACGTCTTTCCTTAAACCTAATGAACTAACCTCTGGTGCCTTCAGACTTTTCTCCTGTAACTTCTTCACCTCTCTCAGCTTCAGCAGAACTAAGACGACTTGGGGCTTTTCTCTGCACCAGGCTTTGGTTTAAGGAAATGTTGTGGCTGGTTTGGTCTTCAGTCCACCAGTAACCATCAGTTTGTTCTCTATAATTAAGAGGCTGTTTCTTCATTTGCCTTTTTTTCCCGTTTTCTCATTTGTTTTGTTTCTTAAATTCCACATATTATATGATATTTTTCTTTCTCTGACTTCTTTCGCTTAGCATTATACTCTCTAGCTGTGTCCATGTTGCTACAGATGGCAAGATTTCATTCTTTTTTATGGCCGAATAGTATTCGTGTGTGTGTGTGTGTGTGTGTGTGTGTGTGTGTGTGTGTACGTACACCACATCTTCTTTATCCATTCATCTATCAATAAACACTTGGGCTGCTTCCATAGTTTGGCTATTGTAAATAATGCTGCAGTAAACATAGGGGTGCATGTATCCCTTTGAAATAGTGCTTTGGTATCTTTGGGTAAATACCCAGTAGTGTAATTCCTGATTATAGGGTAATTCTATTTTTTCTTTAGGGTAATTCTATTTTTAATTGTTTGAGGAACTTCCATACTGTTTTCCACAGTGGCTGCACCAATTTGCATTCCCACCAACAGTGCAAGAGGATTTTTTTCTCCACATCCTCACCAACACTTGTTTGCTTTGTGTTTGATTTTAGCCATGCTGACAGGTGTGAGGCGACATCTCATTGTAGTTTTTATTTGCATTTCCCTGATGATGACTGATGTGGAGCATTTTTTCACGTGTTGGTTCACCATCTGTATGTCTTTAGAGAAATGAGAAATGTCTCTTCATGTCTTCTCCCACCCTTTAACTGGATTATTTGGTTTTTGGGTATTGAGTTGTATCAGTTCCTTATATATTTAGGATACTAACTTTTCATCAGATATGTTATTTGCAACGATCTCCTCCCATTCACATTCAGTAGGTTGCCTTTCAGTTTTGTTGATTGTTTCTTTTGCTGTGTAGAGGCTTTTTATTTTGATGTAGTCCCAATAGTTTATTTTTGCTTTTATTTCCCTTGCCTCAGGAGATATATCTAGAAAAATGTTGCTACAGCTGATGTCGGGGATATTACTACTACCTGTGCTCTCTTCTAGGATTTTTATGGTATCAGGTCTCACATTTAGGTCTTTCATCCATTTCTAGTTTACTTTTGTATATGGTTTAAGAAAGTGGCCCAGTTTCATTCTTTTGCATGTGGCTGTCCAGTTTTCTCAACAGCATTTGTTGAAGAGACTGTCTTTTTCCTGTTGTATGTTCATTCCAGCTTTGTCGAAGATTAACTGACCATATAGTTGTGTGTCTGTTTCTGGGTTTTCTGTTCCATTGATCTATGTGTCTATTTTTATGCCAGTACCATACTGTTTTAATTCCTACTGCTTTGTAATATAACTTGAAATCTAGAATTGTGATACCTCCAGTTTCATTTTTCTTTTTCAAGATTGTTGTGGCTATTCATGGTCTTTTGTGGTTCCATACAAATTTTAGGTTTGTTCTAGTTCTGTGAGAAATGCTGTTGGTATTTTGGTAGGGATTACATCAATGTGTAGAGTGCTTTGGGTAGTATAGATACATTAACAATATTTGTTTTTCCAACCCATGAGCATGGAATGTCTTTCCATTTCATTGCATTGTCTTGAATTTCTTTCATCAGTGTTTTATAGTTTTTAGAGTACAGGTCCTTCAGCTCTTGGGTTAAGTTTATTCCTAGATATTTTATTGTTCTTGGTGCACTTGTAAATGGGACTGTTTTCTTAGCTTCATTATTAGTGTATAGGAATGCAACGTATTTCTGTATGTTGATTTTGTATCCTGTGATTTTACTGAATTCATTCATCAGTTCTAGTAGTTTATTGGTGGCGTCTTCAGGGTTTTCTAAATATAGTATCACGTTATCTGCATATACTTCTTCCTTACTTCTTCCTTAGCAATTTGGATGCCTTTTTATTTCTTTATGTTGTGTGATTGCTCTGTCTAGGACTTCCAGTAGTGTGTTAAATAAAATTGGTGAGACCGGACATCCTTGTTTTGTTCCTGACCTTGGGGGGAAAGTCTCAGTTTTTCACCATTGAGTATGACGTTGGCCTTGTGTGGAAGAGCTCTTTCAGTTTCATTCAAGAAGTTTTCCTTTGCGTTCACAACTTGGCTCTTTGTCCAACAGGCCTAGATTTTGGCCTGTCTCAGCTTTCAACATGCTTTCCTCCCTAAGTTTAATCGTTTCTAGCTTTGGATTTAAAGCGAAAGACATGCAACTTTTCCTTTTACTTGAACATTCAGAGGACACTGTAGGGTTATTAATTGGTCTAATTTTCATATTGTGGTATCTCTGGGACTAGAAAGACCTGAAGAGAGGAAAAGATGAGGGAACAGCCGATTGGTGGAGCAGCTCAAAAACACACAACATTTATCAATTAAGCTTGCCATCTTATATGGGCACATTTTTTGCCCCCCCAACTACAATAGTAATAACAAAGCTTACTGATCACAGAAAACCATCACAAATATGAAGTTTGAAATATTGTGATAAGTACCAAAATGTGACACAAAGACACAAAGTGAGCAAATACTGGTGGGAAAAAATGGCACTGATAGACTTGCTCCGTGCAGGGCTGCCACAAACCTTCAATTTGTAAAAAACCAAAACAAAAAAACACTATCTGTGAAGTACAATAAAGTAAAGCACAATAAAGTGAGGTAAGCCTGTATATTATTTAAATCATTGCATTTTATTATTAGTTTTTTTCCAATCTCTTACTGTGCCTAATTTACAAATTAAACTTTGTCATAGGTGTCTGTATAAGATAAAATATGGTATAGGTAAGGCTTGGCAATACCTATGGTTTCTGGCATCCATTGGTGGTCTTGGAATGTGTTCCCCATGGATAAGGGGAGACTGTTATAACCCCTGCCCCCACACATACATAGCTTCTCCCATTATCAACATTCCCTACCAGAGTGGTACACTTATACAATTGATGAACCTACCTTGATAAGTCATAATCACCCAAAATCCATAGTTTGCATTAGGGTTCACTTTTGGCATCGTACATTGAGTGGGTTCAGACAAATGTATAATGACACATATCTATCATTATGGTATCATAGGAATATTTTCAGTTCCCTAAAAATCCTCTGTGATTGACTTATTCACCACCACCCCTGCACAACCCCTGATAACCATGGATTTTTTTTACTCTCCGTTATTTTGCCTTTTCCAGAATGTCATCTAGTCAGAATCATACATTATATAGTCTTTTCAGATTAGCTTCTTTCACTTAGTAATATGCACTGAAGTTTCTTCTATGTCTTTTCACGGCTTGATAGTTCTTTTTTTTTTTTTTTTTTTTTTTTTTTTTTTTTTTTTTTGGTACCAAATAACATCCCGTCATCTGGATGTACCACAGTTAATGTGTCCCTTCACCTACTGAAGGACATATTGGTTGCTTCCAAGATTTGGCAATTACAAATAAAGCTGCTATGTTGTGTGTGTGCGTGTGTACGTACGTACGTACGTAAGTTTTCAACTCCTTTGGGTAACTATCAAGGAACTCAAGTACTGGATCCACTGGCATTAGTATGTTTACTTTTCTAAGAAACTGCTGAACTGTCTTCCAAAGTGGCTGTACTATTTTGCATTCCCATCAACAATGAACCTGAGCTCCACAACCTCACCAGCACTTGAAGTTTTTAGCGTTTTGGATTTTGCCATTCTAATAGGTGTGTAGTGGTATCTCATTTTAATTTGCATTTCCCTGATTAAGAGGATGTAAGGCATCTTTTCATAAGCTTGTTTGCCACCTGTATATCTTCTTTTATGTGTTCTTTTACACATTTTATAGTTTTAGATTTTACATATATGTCTGTGATTTACTTCAAGTTAATATTTATATATAGTATACGGTATGGATGAAATTTCTTTATCTTTTGCCAACACTCTGTTGAGAAGAGAATATTTTCCGTGCAGAACTGGCTTTGCACCTTTGTCAGAACATACTTGTTTATATGTGTGCAGGTCTCTTCCCAGACTCTATTTTGTTCCACTTATTTAGTTTTCTGTCATTGTGCATGTACCGTACAGTCTGGCTAGCCATATCTTAATAACTCTTGAAATGAGATAGTTTTAGCCCTTCAGCTTTGTTCTTTCTGAAAATTGTTCTGGCTATCCCAGATATTTTGGATTTCCATAGGAATTTTAGAATCAGCTTGTAAATTTGTACAAAAAAGCATGCTGGTATTTTGGTTGCGATTGTGAAGATACAAGTCAACTGAAGAGAATTGACATTTAATAATACTGAATCTCAGGACCCATAAGACTGTGTATGTCTCCATTTCTTTAGGTCTTCTTTAATTTCTTTCAACAGCCTTTTGTAGTTTTCAATATACAGGTCTTTCACATATTTTGTATTTCGTATTTTATGCTATTTTAATTGGTAGTATTTTTGTTACAATTTCTGATTTTTTATTATACATACCTAGAGAAATCTTTGATTTCGTATATTGATCTTGTATCTTGCAACCCTGCAAAACTCACTTTTAGTTCTGGTAGCCTTTTTGTAAATTCCTTCAGAATTTCTACAATAGTAATCATACCTTCTGTGACTACAGTTTTTTTTTATTTCTTCCTTTATAGTCCAGAGGCCTTCTATTTATTTTATTTATTTATTTATTTATTTATTTATTTATTTATTTATTTATTTTGACACAGAGAGAGAGAGAACACACAAGTAGGCAGAGCAGCAGGCAGAGGGAGAGGGAGAAGCGTAGAGCCCAATGCCAGGCTCGATCCTAGGACCATGTGCTCATGACCTGAGCTGAAGGTAGATGCTTAACTGACTGAGCCACCCAGGTGCCCCACCTTCTATCTTTTTCTTGCCTAATGGCACTGGCTCTAACATCTAGCACACTGTTGAATCGAAATGTTGAGCATACATCTTTCTCTTGCTCCTGATCTTAAGGTAACACATTCAGGCTTTTGCCATCAAATATGTTATGGTAGGTTTTTGTAAATGCCTTTTATGAAGATGAGGAAGTTCCCTTCTTATTTGTGTTTTGCAGTGAGTTTTTTTTTTATCAGCAATATATGTTAAATTTATAAAATGCTTTTTCTGCACCTATTAAGATATTTTTTTAGTTTTGTTTTTTAGATTGTTTCATACAAAATAGTTTCCCAGCCTGAAAATTACCCTATGTTCCACCTATTTATTCCTTATTCTCTCCCCCCTGAACTCCTTCAACCACTGATCTTTTAACTCTCTATTTGTGCCTTTTTCCAGAATGTCACATAGTTGGAATCAAACAATCTGTAGCCTCGACAGACTAGCTTCTTTAACTTACCAGTATCAGTTAAGGCTCCTCCATGTGCTTTCATGGCTTGATAGATCATATCTTTTTTAGTGCTGAATATTATTCCATTGTAGGGGTGTGCCAGAGTTTGTTTATCCAGTCACCTATTGAAGGACATACTGGTTGTTTCCAGATTTTAACAATGATAAATAAAACTGCTATAAGATATTTGTGCAGGTTATCATGGACATAAATTGTCACCGAATTTGGGTAATTACCAAGGATCGGGATTATTGGATCATATGGCAATACTACATTTAGCTGTGTAAAGACTGCTAGACTGTATTCCAAAATGGCTGTACCATTTTGCTTTCCTAAATAGTAAGAGTCCTTTTTTTCTCCATATTCTCTCTGGTATTTGGTGTTCTCCATGTTTTGGATTTTAGCCATTCCAATAAGTATATAATGGTATCTTGTTTTAATTTGTGCTTCGTTTTCTTAACTGACATTTTACTATACAGTATTTAGATACAGTTTTCTTATTGTGTATCCAGTTTGGCATATGTGGTACTGCTTTTAGTCTGTGGCTTGACACCCTTCACCACTTTTTTTAAAAAGGTTTTATTTATTTATTTATTTATTTATTTGAGAGACAGAGAGAGCACAAGCAGGGGAGGCATAGAGGGAGAAGCAGACTCCCCACTAAGCAGGGAAGCCCGAGGTAGGGCTTGATCCCAGGATCCTGAGATCATGACTTGAGCTGAAGGCAGATGCTCAACCGACTGAGCCACCCAGGCGCCCCTCTTTCACCACTTTTGAGAAATGGTCAACCATTACCTTGCTATTAATTTCTGCCCATTTTCACTCTCCTTTGTTTTTGGGAACCTAATTATAGGAGTTAGAGTTTTTTTATTGTGTGCCAAAAGTTTGTGTTTATTCCTACCCTTTTGATTCTCTGTAATTAAAGTCTGGATATTTTTATTCTGATTCATATTCCAGTTAGCTAATTCCATATACTTTTGCATCCAATCTACACTTAATCCATTGAGCTCTCAATTTTAATTATTTCTACTTTTATAATTTCCTTTCAAATGCTCTTTTTGTTTCCATTTCTCAACCAAAAATCTTTGTCTTTTCTTTCAATTCCTTTAAAATATTAAAAAATAAAATAAAATATCAACTAGTGTTATTTTGAAACTCTTTTTTGGTAAAAACCTAAGTGTATTGCAAATATTAAGTATTTGGGTACATGAAAATGCCTATTATGGTACCTGGTACATGCTAAGTACTCATTTACTGTTAGCTATTACTATAACCTGCTTCTTTTAAGCTCCTATGAATGAAAGGCAATTTTCTAGGTGCTGCATCATAGGAAACAGAGAAAATGAGAGGGTCATTAGAAGCTGTCTGCCCACTTTATGTAACATAAGAACAAAGCATTCATGAGGACTCAGAAAAAAAGTCCTATAATTAGACTCTCAAAAAGAAGGGAGAGTGGAAATGGGCATTGCATTTCTTTCATGTAGAGAGCTGTCTCTGTATACTTGTTTTTCTAAGTCTGGCCACTTCTCTGTGAGGCTGTAGCCTGGGTCATATGATTGCCAATGTAAATATTTACCCATATGGTAAACTTGATACCAAATTAACTTAAAATTTCATGTTACAATTGTTAAAACTTCACTGAATATTTTATTTGCAAATGAAAATTGAGGATTTTGTGTGGTTATGTCCTTGTGATTGTCTATATTCCGATTTCATGTTCTTTTAATTCTTTTATCACTTTCAAAGGCGTAGAGTATTTGAAGAAGTATTTAGTTATCTTGGAACCATTTTTAGATGTTAAAATGTTCTGATTGCTGTTATGATTTCTTGCTCTTTTTCAGCAACAGCTGTGCACTGATATCCCACATTTTCCTTTTGTATTTTAGTGGTTTGTGACACACCCTAAGAAAATGGCAGTGCTATAATTGCTGCATGATGATAGTGAAAGAAACAACTGTAATATGAGAGTGTGAAATTAAGTTAATTTGGTAGCAAGTTAACCATATATGAAATTCCTAAATGATTTCTTCCTTATATGGACCTCCTGTGGGTTTGTTTTGTGTCTGCTTTTGCTGTTGGTTTTTGAACAAATTTTTCTTTGTGCATAGCTGGTTATCTTTAAGTCACTGTTGAACATTTCATATGAAAGCAAAGATAAGTTGAGGTTCCAGATGACGGCATCTTCCTGCAGAGAGTGTTTACTTTTCCCTTGCAGGCGGGGGGGGGGGGGTGGTAGTTTAAGGGCACTAGAAATCCCAGAACAACTTAATTCAATCGTGGAATATTACCCAAAGCTAGGCTTCGGTATCTCTGAAAGCTGAAACGTGCCATTAACACGTAATCTTAAAGTGCAGTCCTTTAGAGTTCGTTTTTAATTTGAGGTATAACTGACATGTAACATCTTACTAGTTTCAGGTATACAACATAATGATTTGGCATACGTGTACATTGCTAAATGATCAACATGATAAGTCCAGCTAACATCCATCACTATAGTTACCAATGTTGTTTTCTTAGGATGAGTACTTTTAAGATCTGTAGTATGTAATTATTAACTTTAGTCACCCTGCTGTACATTACATCACTATGTTTTATTTTATATCTGGAATTGTGTACCCTTTGATCTCCTTCACCCATTTTACCCACCCCTAACCCCCACCCCTGGCAACCACCAATTTGTCTCTGTATCTATGAGCATAGTCTTTGTTTGTTATTAAGAGTCCACATATAAGTGAGATCATACAGTAATTTTTTCTCTATTTCACTTAGCATAAGGCCTTCAAGGTCCATCCATGTTGTTAGCATTTTCATTTTCTTCAGATAAATACCCAGAACTGAAGTTGTTGGATTCTATGGTAGTTCTGTTTTTTATTTTCTGAGCAACCCCCATACTTTTTTCCATAGTAGCTGCAGCAATTTACATTCCCACCAAGAGTACACAAGGGTTCCCTTTTCTCCATAACCTCACGCTTGTTATTTCCTGTCTTTTTGAGAATAGCCATTCTAACAGGTATGAGGTGATACCTCATTGTGGTTTGATTTGCATTTCCCTGATGACTAGTGATACTGAGCACTATACTGAGCACTATACTGAGCACTATAGACGTCTATAGTTGGCAGTCTATAGTTCTCCTTCGGCAAAATGCCTATTCAGATCCTCTACCCATTTTTTAAATTGAGTTTGTTTTTGCTAAGTTGTATGAGTTCTTTATATATTTTGGATAGTAACTCCTTATGAGATCTATGATTGGCAAACATATTATCCCATTCAGTAGACTGCCTTTTAGTTGTGTAGATGATCTCTTTTGCCGTGCAGAAACTTTTTCATTTGATGTCATCTCACTTGTAGTCTCACAGTTCAGTTTTTTTTTTTTGAACTAGCAAGAAAAGCAAAAATACCACCTATTTTCTTTAAAAGTTCTATGGTTTCATGTTTTACATTCAAGTTGTTAATCCATTTTGAGGTGTGGGGGGGGGGGGGTCATGTAGACAGTGGTTTCATTCTTTTGCATGTGGCTGTCCAACTTTCTTAGCACCATTTATTGTAGTCTGTCCTTTGCCCATTGAGTGTTCTTGGCTTCTTTGTCCTAAATTAATTGATCATGTATGCATGGGCTTACTTCTAAGCTTTCTGTTTTGTTCCATTGATATCCGTGTCAATACCATACTATTTAGATTACTGTAGCTTTGTGATATAGATTGAAATCAGGGAGTGTGATGCCTCCAGTTTTGTTCTTTCTCAAGACTGCTTTGCCTATTTGGGGTCTTTTATGGTTCCATACTAATTTTAGGATTGTTTGTTCTATTTGTGTGAAAAGTGCCATGGAATTTTTATCAGAATTGCATTGAATCTGTAGATTACTTTGGTTAGTATGTACATCTAACAGTATTAATTCTTCAGTCCATGGGCATGGAGTATCTTTCCATTTATTCATGCCTTCTTCAGTTTCTTCCATCAGTGCCCTATAGTTTTCAGCGTACAGGTCTTTAACTTCCTAGGCTAAATTTTTTCCTGAGTATTGTATTCATTTATGCAATGATAAAATGGAATTGTTTTCTTAATTTCGCTTTGTTTGTTTTTAGTGTATACAAACAAAACACACTTTTCTGTATTGATTTTGTGTCCTCCAATTGTACCAAATTTGCTTATTAGTTCTAACAGTCTTTTAGTGGAATCTTTAGCGCCTTCTCTATAATTTTATCATCTGCAAACAGTGACAGTCTACCTCTTCCTTTCCAATTTCAATGCCTTTTATTTCTTGTTCTTGACTAATTACTCTGGCTAAGACTTCCAATTCTATTTTTAAATAAAAGATGTGAGAGTGGGCATTCTCATCTTGTTCTTGGTCTCAAAGGACAGTCTTTCAGCTTTCCCCTGTTGAGTATGACATTATCCATGAGTTTGTCATATATGGCATTTATTACAATTAAGGTATATTCCCTCTATATCCACTTTTTTGGGAGTTATTAAATACATAAACGGATCTGGAATTTTATCACATGTTTTTTCCACATCTACTGAGATGATCATATGATTTTTATCCTTCATTTTGTTGGTGTGGTGTATCACACTTACCAATTTGTGGATGTTGAACCATCCTTTCATCCTTGGAATGAATCTCATAGGATCAAGGTATATGATTCTTTTAATGTATTGTTGAATTCAGCTTGCAGATATTTTGTTGAAGATTTTTGCACCTACGTTCATCAGGGATATTGGCCTGCAATTTTTTTTCTTGTGGTGTCTTTGTCTGATTTTGGTATCAGGGTAATGATGGCTTTGAAAAATGAGTCTCCTCCTCTAAGAGTTTGAGACGGATTGGTATTAAGTCTTCTTTGAATGTTTGGTAGAATTCACCCATGAAGCCATCAGGTCCTGAACTTTAGTTTCTTGGAAGGTTTTTGATTGCTGATTCAATTTCCTTATTACTAATTGGTTTGTTTAGATTTTCCATTCCCTCATGATTCAGTCTTGGAAGGTTGTATATTTTTATGAATGTATGTATTTCTTCTAGGCCGCTAACTTGTTGGTATAGAATTATTCATTGTAGGCTCCTGATCATTTGTATTGCTGTGGTATCCGTTGTAATGTCTCCTTTCCTTCCGATTTTAATTATTTGACTCCTCTCTTTTTCCTCGTGAATGTAGCTAAAGGTTTGCCAACTTTGTTTCAGTTTATCACAGAACCAGCTCTTGATGCCAGCTCTTCAATGATCTTTTCTGTTTTCTTTTTAGTTTACATATACACACACACACACACACACACACACACACACACACACACATATATATACATATATATATTTACAAACATATATATTTGCTCTGATATTTGTTATTTCCTTCCTTCTACTAACTTGGGGCTTCCTTTGTTCTTATTCTTCTAGTTCCTTGAGGTGTAAAGTTAGGTTGTTTGAGATTTTTCTTGTTTCTTGAGGTAGGCGTTTAGTGCTATTAATTGCCTCTTAGAAGTGCTTTTGTTGCATCTCATTTTTTTTATTTCTCTTTTGATCACTTCATTTACCATTTGTTGTTCAATCTCCATATATTTGTGAATACTAGTTTTCCTCTTATAATTGATTTCTAATTCATACCGTTGTAGTCAGAAAAGATGCTTGATACTATTTCAATTCTCTTAAATTTATTAAGACTTGCTTTGTGGCCTAACATATTTCTGTCCTCAAGAATGCTCCCTGTGCACTGAGAAGAATGTGTATTCTGGTGTTTCTGAAAGGAATGTTCTGTATAAATCAGTTAAGTCCATTTGGTCTAACATGTCATTTAAGGCCAGTGTTTCCTTATTGATTTTCTGCCTGGATGATCTATCCACTGATGCAAGTAAGGACTTAAAGTCCCTACTATTAATATATTGCTGTCTATTTCTTTCTTTTGGTCTGTTAATGTTTGCTTTCTAAATTTAGGTGTCTTTAGAATTCTAACAGAAATCTCTAAGTATGTGTTAGGACTCCTCCCCCTTGGTGGTCTTGAACTTGAATTTTCATCCCAGGATGTCTCCGAGTGTATTGAAATCTCTGTCCTACTTATTAGCCTCTCAGCCACTGCTCGTGGAATTGTCAGACACCTTGAGACAGAAAGCAGTGCCAAGTGCCAGGCTCACTTCTCTGGCTTTTCTTCTCTGTAGGATCTTAATGCCACTAATCTAATCTTTGTACCTTGATAGGTCCCCTATGCCTTCAAATAGAGGTTTTTAATACTTTGTTCAGATTTTCTAGTTGCTCTCATTGAGAAACGTGTTACATTGCCAGAAGTTGAAATTCTCCTCACTCTGTGCATGGTAGACATGGGCTTAAATGACACATAACTGAGTGTTATGCTGGGCGCTAAACAAAAGGGTCATATATGTTTTGTCTAATAATCCTCATAATAACTCTGGATTCAAGATTTTCCACTTTAAAAACAAAGGTAAAGACATTGCCTAAGAATATGTGCCTAGCAATTTTGAGATGTGGAGTTGTATACATGTAGTTCTAACTTTGTCCCCAACTATTATGCTAGTTTCTGCAGTTATTCACAATAAATAAGACAAGTTTGTTTCTTTTTCTTCACATACTAGTAAATGCAACTGTAATCACAGTTATAAAAGTATTTATGAAAACATCAACATTTCAATTTAATATAATTTTCTGTCATGAAATATCCCTCTTTGGACATTTTTTTCCAAACGTTTAAAAATGTGAAAAACCAGTCTTAGCTCATGAGACATAGAAAAAACAGACAATGGACATTTGGGCATTTCGGACTACACCTGGACCACAGGCTGTCTTTTGCCAGCTCCTACTCTAGATGTGTGTCTGTACGAACATATCAGAAATATATAGGTGAATATGAGCATGAGAACTTCAGCAGTTCTAGAAAAGCTAGAGGCCAAATAGACCTGGC
This sequence comes from Ursus americanus, assembly GCF_024610735.1. Classification (NCBI taxonomy): domain Eukaryota; kingdom Metazoa; phylum Chordata; class Mammalia; order Carnivora; family Ursidae; genus Ursus; species Ursus americanus. The sequence goes on from NC_142164.1 coordinate 104,795,102, forward strand.
ATTCATGTGTGGAAGATTTCTTTTAGGCTTTCTGCAATTGTAGGGAAAAAAAAAAAGAGCCAGTGTTCCATAGTGATTGGTGACAGTGGTGAGTAACAGGAATGTATATTGTTATTTTCACACTATGATTTACCACGAAAGTAAATAATGCTCTGGGATTGTTATCCTTAGACCACTATATAAGCATTTAACATTTTCTTCCCACTGTGCTCTTTACGTACCTGAAAGTTTTTCTGCGCACAGTGGCGACGGTAGTAATTTGGGATTTCAGGGAGATGGCACTAAATGCAGGCAGTTTGTGCACAAACTATTTCACGTGAACTTTCCTCACTGGCCCATCTCCAAAACAGACTTCTTTGATGAACATGTTTTTCTGTGGCTTGGAGGTATTCATGGCAGTGATGATAATAAGACTTGGCACTTCTGTGGTGTTTTCTCCTTTCAAAGTGCTTTTCTCTAAAAAGAATCTAAAGGGTACATTTCAAGCCCATCTTCTTTTCACAGCAGTAGGAGCCATAATTTTTTCCCAGCTCCAGAGAATCACTGTAGCCTTTTCGAAAGCATGCAGTTAGTTTGCACCCAGAAAACCCTCTGACCAGCATTTTTTCTTCAAAAACTACTTTTTGCCTTTTTAATTCTGTCTTTTCTGGTCTTCCATTACACAAATTGCAATTCATTATATAAATGAAAGTTTACTCACCTGAACCTTTGTCTCTTGGTGTAACTTGACTTACCTGAGTAGTTACATTGACAAAAATATCATGTATCCACTTAATCTGGATTTTTTTTCCATGCTGCCAAAACTTATATAGTTCATATATGATAAGCACTAGAGGAGTAAGAAGGAAGTTTAGGTAATAGCTTTCCCAGGGGGCTCAGTCACGTGGGAGAGACAGACTTGGAGGGTAGGTCCCATTTCTGTGCTTTATAGCTGACTGCATGTGCTAATAGAGACCTACGGGCCCATGGGTTCCAGCCCCTGACAATAGTGCTTATTCCAAGAATTACCTGGGATTATGCCCTACTTTTGTGAAGTGGATTTCTCTTCCCCTGGCACCAAATGCCCGCCATCATCTACTTCTTACCTGTTAGCTCTAAGCATCCGCTCTGAATCGACCTCTCTGGTGCACTAGACTTAACTTCCTGTTTAACTCAGGTATGCATCCTCCTTGGTTTCAGCCCTACTGAAGCTTCGGGGAAAAGAATTTCTCCCTTAGTCCTGTACCCAAAAGACCACGATAGTGTGGCTGACCTTTGGCCTGAGGGAGAAGTTTCTGGACACACAGCACAAATGGGAATAATATAATTGAGTTGAACAACTGCAACAAGAGCACAAAGGAATGAGCCAGACTTCTCTGTGTGGATATCGGTAATTGTCCCGATTTAATGGCTTCCTCCATGAATAAATATCCGCATCCAGAAAAGAGAAAATAAAAGCAATAATTACAACTTTGGCCTCTGTTGCCAGATCCAAACACATAGGAAGTGATTTTTCCTGTTAAGTAGAGTTCAAAATCTCACATGCTGTAGTTTGCTGTTCCATTTATATTTTCACCAGTGGCTATATTAAATTTTTGAAATTTGATTCCCTCAATCTTTGAGTAGATGCCTATTCTCATCATGTATCAAGCTCAGGAAGTTTTCCACATCTGAAAAGTTGTATTTTCTTCCATAGACACAGCCTACTTTTGATTAAGCTGAGTAGAATGGCCAAGCCAGTGAATAGAGCATCCAAAAGGATAATAACAGTGAGGTGTTCTCTTTGTGGGACTACATCAATTCAAGCAGGAAAATCGATGCACCTGGGGGGAGAGTACAATACTATTCCAGCATCATTAATGCTCAGGAGACAACAAAAAATCACAGGGAGAAAAATGCACTCAACTTTGGCCATGCAGAGAAACAGCAGGAGAGGTGGCTAAGCTTCTACTCGGTCACTAAGAAGAGAATGTCCATTTGAGAGGCATTGCCAGGTTTACTTTTAGTGATTCTAGCTACTGAAAGAAAACCCATATATTTAAATTACTGTTGGCTTTTCAAAGTCTTCGCCAATTTTGTTTTTCATCACACTTACTTTAGAAGGAAGGCTAACTAGTGGTATTTTCCTTGCTTTCCTGGTAACAAAGCTTGAAAGATGGTGAGTTCAGGAAGGACAAAGTTGCGTCATTGAAGCCAAAAATAGACCTTGTTAAAGTGAAACGTTCCACTTAGCTGCTTTGCTCACTGAGCTGTACAATTTCGGTTACACAAATCTTTAGACTTTGAAGGTCTCCCTCTTCTTAAAACTACTAAAAGAAACTGCCTTGAAAGCAAATAATCCCCGTCTGGTCTCCCCCTTGTTAAATGTAAAATCCAAAGGAGCTTGGAGGAATTATGGAGAAATCAGCCTCCCTCAGTAATGTGTAAAGTCCTCCAAGAAAAGGAGAAGTCCTTCTTGTATTTCCCCTTGTATCAGTCACCTGTGCTACAATAATGGTAAGTAACAAACTGACCCAAATGTGCCTTACAACAGACCTGTAGATTGGCTATAGTTCAGCTGAGGTAGGATGGACTCCAGGCTCAAGGTGTGTCTCTAGCTTGGATTCAGGCCTCTTCCCACATATCTCCACATTCTCCTTGGACCAGTGGCTACCCAGGATAGGCTGTTCTCGTAGCAGTCACAGGAACACAAGAGGGTAGTAAACCCAACCATGTGAGCATGTATAAAGCCCATGGTTCTGTCACAGCTGTTAACGTTTCATTGACCAAAACAAACCACATGGCCAAGTCCAAAGTCAGTAAGTAAGGACATACACTTAGCCACCATGAAGCCAGGGTAAGCATGTGTATCTATAAGGAAGGAAATGAAGTATTACAAGCTGTGCCCTACCTTAGCCCCTAAATGGAAGGGAGTTTCTCTGGTTGGAGCTGGAAGATTGCTTTAGTAATAGGGAATGTTTCTCTTTTGCTCGTTCAGGGAAAAAACACCTATTTGCTCACCTGAGCAGCTTTATTCCATCTATTAAGGTCAGTGGGGATTGACTGCTTTCATGGATCTTTAGACAATTCAGTTAAGTTAAAAAGAAAGGAAACATGTTCTTCTGTGGCCTCTAAAAAGCCTGGAGCTGTACTGTCTGATATGGTATCATTAGCCATTTTGGCTACCTGAATTTGCAGTTTTCAAAATGAAATAAAACGTAAAATTCAACTGCTCATTCACACTAGCCCCATTTAAAAAGCTCAGTAGTCACCTGTGGCTTGTGGCTACCACACTGGGTGGTGCAGCTCTATTAACCCCTTATCACCTTCACAGCACATATCTCACCTAAAATCATCTTATAGGGCGCCTGGGTGGCTCAGTCAGTTAAGCGTCTGCCTTTGGCTCAGGTCATGATCTTGGGTCCTGGGATCAAGTCCCACATCGGGCTCCCTGCTCAGAGGGGAGTGTGCTTCTCCCTCTGCCCTCTCCCCTTGCCTGTGCTCTCTCTCTCTCTCTCTCACTCTCTCGCTCTGTTTCTCTCTCTCTCTCAAATAAAATCTTTTAAAAATAATGAAATCAAAGATAAATAAAATCATCTTACATATTTACACACCTGTTTATTTTCCCCGCTCTATCTCCCTCCCTCCCTCCCTCTCCCTCCCTCCCTCTCCCTCTCTCTTAGTCTCCCTCTCCCCTCCTCCTTCTCTTTCTCTGGTAGACTGAATAATGATCCCCTAGAGATATATTAACATAATTCCCAGAAGTTATAAATGTTACCTGTCATGAAAAAAGGACACTTTGCGGATTTGATTCAGTTAAGAATCTCGAGTTGGGGACATTTTCCTGGATTATCTAGGTGGACCCACTATTATCACAAGGCTCCCTATAAGAGGGAGGCCGGAGAATCAGTGTCGGACAACAGGTGAAGTGATGACTGTCTCTCTGCTTCCAAGAAATTTGAAGATGTTATATTTCTGGCTTTGAAGTTAAAAAAAAAAAAAAGGTCTGTAAGCCATAGCATATAGGCATCCTTTAATAGATTCTTCCCTGGAGCCTCCAGTAGGAACAGAGGCCTGTGGACCCATTTTAGACTCCTGACTTTTGACCTCCATAATTTAACAAGTTTGTGTTGCTTTAAGCCACTGAGTGTGTGGTAACTTGTTACACCAGCAGTAGGAAACAAATTCATTCCCCATTAGCATGTTGGATCTATGCAGGAGGACCTTTTTCTGTCTCATTCACTGCTGTATCTACAGCACCAAGCATAGCACCTCTCAAAGAGGTGGTACTCCTAATTATTTGAGAATTAATGATTTTATGGATCAAAGGCTGACATGAGCTCCAAAAGGCCCTTCTCATACAAGATAACTTCTATGATCATGTGCCACGTATCCCCACTCTCCACCATTGGATGTCATCATTTTTCCATCTTATTTCCAGAAAATCACTACTGGGAGACATTGGATCAGAGGAGAACATACTGAATGCGAAGTCATCAAAATTAATTTATCAGTTAAGTGAATATCAAACTACATCCATACAGAGCAAAGAAGAGTAAAGATTTTGAAACACAAGAGGGAAGAAGAGGAAGCTAGGAAGATATGGCCGAATGCTTTGTAATAGGCGTATCAATACCAATTAGAAGGTGTCATGCACTTTGAGGCTGCAATTCACCTTCATACTGTTTTAGCTTCCTTGAACTTCAACCACTCATATTAAAGGAGCAGGCAGATATCAATCCCATCAGTTTACAGAAACTGAAGCTCAGCCCAGAATGGTTAAAATCACAGTTCATATAATCCTTGTCTACAGAATCAGAGAGACTCACATTTCTGAACTTAGAAACGGCCTCTTACTGAAGAGCAGCGTGCCTCTAGTGCGGTGGTGGGAAGCAGAGACACATACTGGTGGGAAGAAAATATAAAGTGTAGTGCATATATTTAGCCAATAAAAATAAATGGTTATATTTCAAATGGTTATGTAAGTCACTACATCATAGCCTTGATTTTGCTTCTTTCCCTGGGAAGCCTAAAATATTTACTATCTTGCCCTTTAAGTAAAAGTCTGCCAGTTCCTTTTCGAGATGAAAAGTGAGCCACAGGTACTTGCTGTTCTTGCCTCAGCCCTACCAGGGAAATGAAGAGTGAAGGCCTGTAGCAGTACATCCCTCTTTGATTTTTTTTCTTTCTTTTCCTTTTTTTTTAATTAGTCACCATACAGCACATCCTTAGTTTTTGATGTAGTGTTCCATGATTCATTGTTTGCGTATGACACCCAGTGCTCCATGCAATACGTGCCCTCCTTACTACCCATCACCAGCCTATCCCAGTCCCCCACCCCCTCCCCTCTGAAGCCCGCAGTTTGTTTCCCAGAGTCCATAGTCTCTCATGCTTCATTCCCCCTTCTGATTACCCCCCCTTCCTTCTTCCCTTCCTTCTCCTGATGTCCTCCGTGCTATTCCTGATGTTCCACATATGAGTGAAACCATATGATAACTGTCTTTCTCTGCTTGACTTATTTCACTTAGCATACTTTTTTATGATTCAGCTCCTTCTTCCTTCATCCAAGGAAAGTTTTCATCTTTCTTCAGGGAAGGACAAACAGATCTAAAGAAGTGTTTGGATCTTCCTTTTATGGCCATATAATGAATCACCACAAACTTAGTTTCAAAACCACCAATCATTTTATCGCCATCATCTCATAGTTACAGAGCTTGATTAGGCGAAGCTAGGTGGTACCTACTAGGGGTCTCTCAATCTGGTGGTAGCTGTGGCTCAATCCATGTCAGACGCATCCTCTCAGATGTCTAGCACCTAAACTGGAAGACTTAACCAGCTTAGGAATGGACCAGCTGGGACACCTCTTTTCTCTGTGGACTCTCTCTAGCACTGCGGTTCCAGGTCAGCCATGCTTCTGACATGGTTGCTCAGGGTTCCAAAGGTATGAATCCAGAGGGAGAGTAGGCCAGTGAAAATTGCACTGCCTTTTTGCCCTTTACAACATAGCCTTGGTAGTCACGCAGTATTTTCTTTGGCTGCCATATCAAATTACCACAGATTTACCAGTTTAAAGAGCACACATTGATTATTCCACAGTATTGTAGGTCAGATGTCCAGGTGTGCATGGCTGGTTCCTCTGCTCTTGGTCCCACCAGCAGTGCACGACACTTCCGATTTCTTTACATCCTCACCAACACATGTACTCTCTGGGTCTTTTTTAAAATGATTACAGTTAACCTCATGAGTGTGAAATTGTTTCCCATTGTAGTTTGGATTTGCATTTCCCTAATGAGTAACGATGATGAGCATCTTTTCATGTGCCTATTTTCCATCTGCGTATCTCCTTTGGAGAAGAGTTGTTTATATGTTCTGGATCCTAGACCTGTATCAGATAAATGATTGGCAAATATTTTCTTTCACTCTATGGGTTGTTTTTTTCACTTTTCTTTTTTTTTCCAGCTTTACTCAGATGTATTTGGTATATAACATTGCGTAAGGGGTACAATCTGATAATTTGATAGATACACACGTTTTGTGAAATGATTACCACCATAGGGTTAACACACCTATCATTGCACATAGCTACCCTTTTGGTATGTGTGGTGAGAATATTTAAGATATACTGTCTTAGCAACTTTCCAGCGTACAATACAGTATTAACTATAGTCGTCCTGATGGACATTATGTCCTCAGAACTCATTTGTCTTTTAACTGGACATTTGTACTCTTTGACCACTTCATCCATTTTCTTTACCCATTTATCAATTGATAGAGTGTTTCCATGTCTTGGCTATTGTAAATAATACTGCAGTTAACGTGGGAACGCAGGTATCTGTTTGACTTTGTGATTTTATTTCCTTCGGATATACACGCAGAAGTAGAATTCCTTGATAATATGTTAGTTCTATTTTTAATTTATCAAGGAACCTCCACACTGTTTCAGTAGTGGCCTTACCAATTTACAGTTCTACCCCCTGTTCACAAGGGTTCCCTTTTCTCTATATCCTCGCCAGAATGTGCTGCGACTGGTCTTTTTGGTAATTTAGCCATTTTAACGGATGTGAAGTGATAGCTCGTTGTGGTTTTGATTTGCATTTCCTGATGATCAGTGATGTCGAGCATCTTTTCATGTGCTGTTGGCCATTTGCATATCTTCTTTGGCAAAATGTCTCTTCAGGTCCTCGGCCCATATTTAGTTTGATTATTTGTTTTTTGCTACAGAGTTATAGGAAATCTTTATGTATTTTGGACATTAAGCCCTGATCAGATAGATGGTTTGTAGATTATTTTCTCCCATTTCATAGGTTGATTTTTGATTTTGTTGTCAGGGTTTTTTTTTGATGTGCAAAAACTTTTATTTTGACATAGTCTTGTTAATTTTTGTTTGTTTGTGCTTTAGGTGTCTTATCCAAAAATTCATTGCCAAGACCCACATCAAGGAGCTTTTTTCCTGTTTTCTTCAGAAGCTTCATGATTTTCAGGCCTTACATGTAAGTCTCTCATCCATTTGAGTTAATTTTTCTACCTGGCTTATTACAGGGGTCCAGTTTCATTCTTTGGCATGTCGATATCCAGTTTTCCCAACACCATTTATTGAAGAGGCTATATTTTCCCCCCTTGAGTATTTTTGGCTCCCTTGCCAAATATTAATTGACCATACATGTGTGGGCTTATTTCTGGGATGTCAATTTTGTTTCATTGATCTGTGTGTCTTTTTTATGCCAGTACCATACTATATTGATTGTTATTGGTTTGTAGTATAGTTGAAATCAGTTAGTGTGATGTCTGTAGTTTCTTTGTTCCTTCTCAGGATTGCTTTTGCAATTCAGGGTCTTTTCTGGCTCCATACAAATTTTAGGATTTTATTCTATTTTTGTAAAATACGCCATTGGAATTTTGATAGGGGTTGCAATGAATCTATAGGTGGCTTTGGGTAGTATTGACATTTTAATAATATTAAGTTTCTGGGGGGCGCCTGGGTGTCTCAGTCGGTTAAATGTCTGCCTTCGGCTCAGGTCGTGCTCCTGGGGTCCTGGGATCGAGCCCCGCATGGGGTTCCCTGCTCAGCTGGGAGCCTGCTTCTCCCTCTGCCTCTCCTTCCTGCTCGTGCTCTCTCTCAAATAAAAATATTGGGTTTTTTTTTAAAGATTTTAAGGTTTCTGATCCATGAACACAGGATATCTTCCCATTTGTGTCTTCAGTTTCTTTTATCAGCGTCTTATAGTATTCAGTGTACAGATTTTTCATCTCCTTGGTTCAGTTTCTAAGTGTTTTATTGTTTTTGATGCTATTGGTTTTCTCACTTTCTTGATGGTCTCCTTTGAAGCACAAAAGCTTTTAAAGTCCAATTGTCTGTTTTCCTTTGGTTGCTTGGGTTTTCAGGTCATACCTAAAAAATGATTGCCTGATCCAAGGTAATGAAGATTTATGTTTTCTTTGAAGATTTTTATAGGTTTACCTCTTAAAGTCTTTGATCCATTTGAGTAAATTTGTATATATGGTGTGCATTAAGGATCCAACTTCACTTTTTTTTTTTGCCTGTGTATATTCAGTTATTCCATCACCATTTGTGGAAAGGCCACCTTTCCCCCATTGAATGGTCTTAGTGGCCTTGTCACAAATCAGTTGATCACAGATGTACAGGTTTATTTCTGGGTTCTATTGGTCTATGTCTATCCTCACATCGGCTCTTCTGTCTTTATTGTAGGTTTGTAGTAAGATTGGAAATTGGGAATTTTGAGTCCTCCGACATTCCTCTCTTTCACGGTTGCTTTTTAGCTTATCTAGGTTCCTTACATTTCCTTGTGAATTTCAAGATTAGCTTATTGATTTCTGCGGAAGAAGAATGGCAGTTGGAATTTTGATAGGCATTTAATCTGTAGGTCAGTATTGGGAGTATTGCCATCTGAACAATATGAAGTTTTCCATTTTGTGAAATTAAACCATTTTAAGGCATCATTTTAAAGGGTGCTGCTGAACTGTGTGTTTAGTCCTCCAGAATATTGATTCTAATCATAAATTGGGGTCCCTTTTATCTATAGTTAACTGTGTATTCTGTCTGTTGCTGTGAATATAGTAAGATTTTATAGTGCAGTGGCTGCTTAATCTGTGGAGTAACATAAAATTTAAAACTCTGATGTATTGGTGGTGGGAATGAAACATAGAACAACTACTATGGAGGGAAAATTTACACGTTATCATGGGGTATTTTTTTCCCCACCCAGGCCAGGCCAGCAAACTTCTTTTCTCGCTCCCTCTTCTCAGTCCTTTAACTGAGGAGGTAGTCCTTTGAGAGTCCTAACTTGATGTATGTGTGTGTATTTCATTTCCATCTGCCAGACTATAAAAGCCTACAGCCTTGTCTGTTATCCCCAAGAAGGCACTAAAAACCAATCTGCTAGGTTAATAAGACTAACATCCATCCCCTCTTTACCTAGGGCACCTTCAGCTTCAGTTCAGGTACTTAGACTCTGGTTTTCAATTTTCTTTTGGATTTTTCCCCCTTGAGGATTGCCCCTATTTTGCTGTTATAAGCTCAAATACCCAATTAAAAAAATATTGCCTCCCCCTTTACAAACATTTTTTAAGTGCTTTATGGCAGTATGATTTTTCCAGTTACCTAGTACAACACAAAATTTTTAAATTACCTAAAATAAACATATTTTAGATTGTAGACATAAGCAGAGTAAATAAATCTGATTGACAGATTTTATTTTTCTTATGCTATTTATTTCCTATTTTTTTCCCACAGTTGTTTTTGAACGGTATATACAGATCTTACTTTTTTGTCCACCACAATAAATTCTTAATGGTGGCCTCTTGCCTACTTAACAAGAAGTTCAGTGAATTGGCAAAATGTACTGTTTTTCCTGTAAAATTCTCTGAAATTAACTCTTTTTGGCTATGTGTATATTTTAAGTGGAAAATGGCAGGGTTTTTAACCCAGAGCTCTGCTTATAGTAATAAAAATTTGGATTAAAAACATATCAAAGGTTTCAATTAAAAACCACATGGAAGTTCTTCTGCTCAAAGTTCCTTTCCCAGCTGGTTTTCAAACAGTAAAAGAGATATTGACCATGGGGAAATGAAGGACACTATCTAAAGAAGAACAAAGTCCTTAAGACAAATCTCATCCATTTTATGTAAAATCGGTCAATCAAAAGAGATGAAATTGAGCTTAGCAGAGTCACAAATACTTAAGATTTTGGCTTTAGCTCCTTACTGAGCACCTCAGCTTTTGATCATACTCTTAAAAATTGGTAACTGTGTTTAGACGTGGTAAAAAAAACAAAGGAATTCAAGTAGAAAATATATTTTTATTAAGTTTTTTAATTGTCATTCCAGTTAACATACACTGTTATATTAGTTTCAGGTGTACAAGAAAGTGACTCACCAACTCTGTGTTACTCAGTGCTCACCATGATAGGTGTGCTCTCAATCCCCTTCACCTATTTGACCCACCCCCACGCACATCCCCTCTGATCACCACAAATTTCCCACCGGTCATTTTTTTTTAATGCCAACTTAGAAAAATAAACATCTTAGACATGAAAGTGGGGATGTCAGCTGAGAAGAGCCATGGAGAAAGACATCGCTAGGCCTTCACCAGTGGTGACGGTTCTTCACCTTTGAGCCAGTTACCTTCAAAGGGAGGAGACAAAGCTGTGACGTTTGGAAATGCAACAGGTCTTTGGTCCAACATTCCAGTTTTCTTCTAAATTACTGGTTGTAGCTTTATGGGTTAGTCTCATATACCAATTCAGCGAGTTAACCTTATCAGTTGGATGAAGAAAGTGATAGGGATAGCAGTATGATTTTTTTTTAACTACTCACGTACCCCCAACCCGTCATCCAAAGACCTTTACACAGCTTTACTAAAAAAAAAAAAAAAATTAAAAACCATACCACAACTATCCAATAGTAATGTATATCCAGTAGTAAAAGGGATATCTTAAATTGTGGTACACCTGTAAACAAAAGATTATGCAGCCATTAAAATTATGTTCATGCAGAATGAGGAAATGTGCTTTTATAATTTTATGTAAAAATGAATCGCTTCTCGGCCTTTTGGCTAAGATCAAGTGTAGTATAATTTTATGTAAAAATGCAGAGGAGTAGCTCAGTTGTAAACAAAAGATTATGCAGCCATTAAAATTATGTACATGCAGAATAAGGAAATGTGCTTTTATAATTTTATGTAAAAATGGAGTAGCTCAGTTTTCCTAGGTCTTTTCCATATATGCAGGAGGTATACATGTCAAGAAACTTCTATTTCTGTTAATCTTTTTATTGCAGGGGAGTTTCAAACAAAGAACGTAGAAGGGGAGAGAGAAAATTGAGCCATGATACCCACGCCAAAGCCTGCAGATGGGATCCCGAAAAACTGGCAGAAGCTGGCGAAAGGTAAGATTTCTCAGCATAGTCCAGTTTTCCCAGATCTCTCTCTATAGGACCCAGTCAAAAGAGGAAGGTAAAAATATCACTTTGTCCTTTTCAAAATTTAGATTAGATTAGCAAGAGAAAATATTTACTAGTTCTTGGGTATAACGATTCTAGCACAAATGCGTGATTAGTACTCCTTTTTATGGATCCTCTTTCTCCCAGAGGTGGTCATAAGGAGGAGAAGCAGAGGTTTGATAAGGTTTTCCTTTTCTCTTGTTCTCTGTCTTCAGAGCTTGGCTTCACGACCAGTCCTCCTCTGCTAGCAGAGGCTGCATGGACCAGCATGCATCTGATGAACAGCCAAATAGACTGTGGATCCCAGAAGCAGCGTTAGCTCTGATCACACTAGTTCACGGGGGAGTTTGTCAAAGGCGGTCGCAGTTCATAAGGGGCCTTTTCTCATCTCAACCTTCATTGTCTCATTAGTGCTGGAAAAGTCACATTCTAGTAGCTCCTGCCTTGTGTCAGAGATGATTAGCAGGTCTGTGACTGGAGGCTTCTCATATTCTTGGGGGTACCAGAGATACCATTTGCACCAGAGCATTCATACTACCCGGACAACGAAAGTCTTTCTTTGCTTTCCTAGGCCAACTCTGGGAGTGCACTTTTCAGATCTTGTGTGGGCTGTGTGTTTTACACTTTCCGGGCACTCCTCTTGCATCCCTGGCTAAGCCATAAAAAGGCTCACTGGTTGGAGTTGCTTTGGAGATTAGTAAGATCCTACACATCTGTGGCCACACGGTTGATCCCTTGAATTGGCAAAGCTTCTATATTTGAAAACATTTTAGAGACCCATCATCCCAAACAATCGTCTTATTGGTACCTGTGGAAACACCAAGTTGAAAAGATGTAAAGGACTCTAACACCTAGCCTTAGGGACTCCTGTAGCAAGATGAAATTGCAAAGCCTTTTCCCCCCTCCATTTTCAGAGGACAGTACCAAGTTTAGTGTATAGTTAGAATGGTGGGTACTCACAGGGCCCTTGACTGGCTGCTGAGTGGTGTTCTTCCTGCCCAAAATTAGAATGCAGTTAACAAACATGCCAGATGGCCCCCTGGGGGAAACGTCCCTTGCAGAGGCAACAGATGATCTGTACAATTTCTCCCAGGGCCTCCTACAAATGCTCAGGAATGGTTCAGTTGGAAGCCAATGTTCAGGAACTCATGAAATCGATAGTAGAGGCTTTTCCCCATAAGGTGAATCGATCTGTTGTTGGATTGTAGGCTCAAAAAAAGGGGAGCATTTGGAGGCCTGCGTGCAGTACTTTATACAGACTTCACAAAGGCACGATAGAGTAGACCCTGAAGCCCCCGCTAAGGAACCCGCACTGAAAAAGAAGGAAGTATTTAAATAGTAAGTACCCTCGACTTCTGATAGGAGTTTGGGGGTATATTTACCTAAGAGAAAACTTAGATGTTTCCCCCTTTTTGATGTTTTTTGGTGTAGATTTTGTACCCCATCTTCTCTAAGACCTAAAGGCCATTTTTTTAAGATGCAAAGGAGGTATTTAAAAATCTGAGGTGTCTTCTCCACGTTTCTCACTAAAAAGCCTTAGCCTCCTGAGCAGGTAAACTTGTAACAACTGCCAGAAACACAACTCGCAGCCAGCTATCCTTTTATAATCAAGTCGATTTTGTATTACAGATATCTCTGCTTTTTGAAGTGTCATGTCACTTCACTTTTCTGAAAGACCCACATTAGCACCTGTTTTTACTAACCACAAGAAATCTGAATTTTCACTTTTACCAAAAGAAGACAAAAAGCAAAAGAGCGTTCCGCATGTATTTTGTAGCAAGCTGTTAGAGCACCTCGGGCAGCAAGAGTGGCTCCGCCAAGCTCCTTTCCCCAGAACTGCACTCACCTTCTTGCCATCATAGCTTTGAACTGGGTCTGTGAGCATCTGTGCTTTATCTCCATCTATTTTGTGCCTGCGTTCCCAGAAACACCTAAGAGAGGTTACGTGGGGGGTCTGGAGATACTCAAAAATTTTTCCATATAAATTAGAAAAGTTTTCACAGGAACGCTATTTTCAGACAGCAGTGTAAACCTGTATTGTACCTGACTCATGGCTAAAATTTTAGAACATTAACTCTAAGGTTTCTGCCGGCATCGGTCTGTATGTTTATGTGTCTCTGTATGTTGTAGATGAGTGATAGTTTCCCACCTCTAGATGGAATTGTTTACTGTGTAAAAGAGCTCGATTTAATTGGCTTAAGGAAAAACAGGCACTTATATGAACTAAGCATTTCTGAACTCTCAGAAATACAGTAACTAATCCAAAAAGATTGTTGTTTTAATTAAAATAGGAATGTCTTCAGCGTTATCGGCTTTAAATATAAAGCAGACATGCAACGTTTATGTGAGCTTAGTAGTCCTAAGTTTGTGTTACCTCTGTTGCAAAATTTATCAGAGAAAAATACCTTAAGATGATGGCTAGGTGGCTAATGTTCTGGGAAATTTTATGGAGTAACCTAAACATAATGTTGGGAGCAAGTGATGTAGAAAGATGTGAATGAGATAAGAGGTTTTTTGGTGAACTTTTCAGTAGGAGTTATGGTATGTCTAGTAAAAGCTTCTCAAATCTTTTTGGTACCTTCCACCCTCAGAGTTTTGCTGTGTTAAGTTAAATGATAGAAATTTATTCCTGAATATTTAGATCACTTCCAAATACAATAAAATATTGAATATTCATTACCTAACATAGTTTGAGTTTGTTAGTAAATAGGAATTGTCCCACATTGGGAAATTGTACTATAAAAAGGCTTGTTTCTAGAAGTTATGAAACGAATTCATAAATTTGCCAATCTATAGAATGCTAGTGTCAAAGTGGTTTGGGCTAAGAAAAGGTATGGAGATGCATTTTGTTAAGGAAAATGAAAGTAAAGCTGGTTATTTCAGAAAGGCAAAGAGGAGAATGAAGTATAAACTCAATGGATATAAAAAGCTGGAAAGAGAAAATCTTACTTTATGAAGTTAAGATGGCTAAAATTGGATTATTAAAATAAGCTTTAATATCAATAGTGTACTTATGTAAAACTAAAACTTAGCTTTCTTGGGGTGCCTGGGTGGCTCAGTCGTTAAGCGTCTGCCTTCGGCTCAGGGCGTGATCCCAGAGTGCTGGGATCAAGCCCCGCATTGGGCTCCCTGCTCTGCTGGGAGCCTGCTTCTTCCTCTCCCACTCCCCCTGCTTGTGTTCCCTCTCTCGCTGGCTGTGTCTCTCTCCGTCAAATAAATAAAATCTTCAAAAAATAAAATAAAAAAACTTAGCTTCTTTCATCTGCTAAAGGGAAAAAGTGTTTGTTTTGGACTTCTGGATTACTTAAAAGGTAAAGAAAAGCATTTATAATATTCATAGGAAACAAAGATTTTGTATATTAATTAGGTCTTTGATTTTTTTCAGAAAATGAACTTGTTCAGTATTAAAAGAGCTAAAGTTTTGCTCACAGCTATGGTTAAACAGATAATTAGCATTTCGTAATGATCTGTGATTCTATTCAGCCCAATGTCCAAAACTTTTGATAGTTTTGACAACATTCCCCAAATCAAATACTAACTGCAATCTTTTTGACGAGGAAGGAACTGCCAGAGGGCTGCTGGAACATCTCAAAAGATTTGTTCTCTCTCCTTAGAGAGATATTAATAATTCTAGTTACCATCTTAAAATGCATGTCGCAGAAATAACCAAGTCTTCCTTTCAATAATGATCTCTCATCAGATCTTTAACCAAGGCCATTTTAAAATCTTTTGTCCTTTCTGGACGGTTTTATTTTATCCTGATGCTTTTGCAAAAGTGCTTCATCTTCAGAGATTAATGGAAAGGACTCTGACAAGTCAAGAATTAATTACATGGGACTGAATGAACCAATGACAATGATTAAAGAAAAAAGGCATAAAAATTTTATAAAATAAGAATCAACAATGTTTTGTTTTATCCAGATTTAAGAATATCTTTTCTCTTAAGCCATCTATGACTTACAGCACAAAAAATTATATCTGTGATGTATCACAAAAAGTATACCTTTTTGTGAACAACGATGATACAATTACTTTTTTCCCTATCTGATCCCTCCAGAATTCAGAAACTGTTAGTATTCTTATTTTCACGGCAAAATCATTATTTAAGTTCAGAAAGAATCTGTTTTCCTCATAACAGTACAAAATCGGAAACACTGGTGGTACTACCAAGGCTTTGACTGGAATGTCTTGAGAATGGTGTGCATAGACTCAGATGTGACCAGACAATTTTAAGGAACAAAGTCTGACTTTATGGAGACAACAAAGACCCTTGGAAAAGCCACCTGGTGCTGTACTTACAGGGTTCCCTGCAGCCTAACCAGGTAAGTAAAGAGGGTCGCTTCCTGCAGGAAACTCAGGATATTTGGGGGACCTCAAGAAGAGAGGAGTCTACCCAGATCTGTAGATATTGCAGGTGAAGTCTAAATACTTGAAGAGGCTTTTAAAAGTCCAATCTGAGATTTCCTATGAAAAGAGCCTATATGATTACTCACTATTCTTATTGTACCTGTGTAAATAAGCAGGCCAATTTATTGAGACTAGATTTATTTTTCAAACAAATTAATCTTGCTTTATGTCTGATAGATATGTTTCAGTAGTAACCGTAAGATACAGTTGTGTATCAAATTCTAGTTCTGTTAATTATCTTTGAGATTTTTTACCTGTAAACTAGACTGGATCCTGAATTCTAGTTTCCTCCAATATCTGACTACAACTCTCCAAATTTTTCCCATACTTTTGACTACTTTTCCAAGAAATCACCACAACAATTCATATTTAGAAAATCTTTATGCCTGTTGCTATGTGGGCCACTCAGAAAGTTTACCTGCACACTTGAGGACCTCATCAGAGACATTTGAACTGCAAAAGACGCTGCAGCCCCCAACATCTAGAAATCTTTCTTAACAGGCTGCGTGCCATCAGGACTCAGACAGGGCTTATCATCTTGCTCCAGTGATTAAACTCTGTATTTGCTTTGTTTCCAGAGAAATGTCTTGCACCTGATTGCTTATGCCATCTAGCCCAACTTTGGGAGCCCACCTGTATCACTGCCTCCTGACAAGAGACACTGTTTAAATGAACTGGCCTATTCTCAAGATTAAGAGACTGGTCCAGTGAGATGGGGAGCAGAATGTGTACCCCAGAATGTGCTGCTTTGGCATAAGGAATATTTTAGGCTATTTTTAAGAAATAATAGCAGACAAGGGGGGGGCGCCTGGGTGGCTCAGTCACTTGAGCGTCCCACTCTTGGTTTCAGCTCAGGTCATGATCTCACAGTCCTGAGACTGAGTCCTGTGTTGAGCTGCGTGCTCAGCAGGGAGTCTGCTTGGGATTCTCTCTCTCCTTTGCCCCTCCCCCTGCTCACATTCTCTATCAAATAAATAAATAAATCTTGAAGGAAAGAAATAGCCAACAAGGGAAAAGCTCTGAAAACTAAATAGAACTTATCCTTCTGTAAGAGAAGGATGATTAAATCTCTAGAAACTTATCAATGGAATTAAATTTTCATACCAACCCCGAAAATGCAGACAACAAAAGGAAGTTTCTCGAACGATCACCATTAGTTAAAAATATGCTTAGAAAAACTATGGAAGGAAATGCAACAAAATGTTAACATTTGCCTTTGGATGATAGAACTATGGGTAGTTTTCTTTCTTGCACCCATTTTTTTTTATAATTACTCTATTGCCTTTAAATTTATGTAATCAGAAAATATGCAGTAAATGATTTTTGAAACCAAGGGCATCTATACCTTTCCTTCTCTTATACACCATGGGAATATAAAACATTTCCTGTTGAGCTGACCCTTGATTGTGACTCTCTCAACAGAAGGCCGAGTTATAACATGAGGATAGTTCACAGAGGTTTATGGTGTGTACGCTGTCCAGCTGGACAGCCAGCCGCTCTTCAGCGTTACTTCGTTCTTCTGGTAAGTACCAACTCTGGACAGCACCATGGGATCCCATCAACTATACTAACTTGAAAGCTTAGGACCAGAATATATACAAAATTGTCTTATTAATGAATATTAATTAATATGCTACAAAAGGCAAGTCATGTTAATCCAAAATCTTAAAAAGTGTTATTCACCAAGCATTCCTTATTGTCACTATCATTCCTAGAGCAAATTCATTCCAAACAGCAGGTGCCCTCCTAACCCTAAGTTGGAATAGAACCCTCGCGCCTCACATTCCTGGGTGTGCCCATAGTGATATGTTGAATGCTCTCTGAGGCCATGAGCCATGAGTGGAGATCTGGGGCTATATATTCCATTGGTAGTTATGGTATCACAAATTCTGGGAGGATCAATGCTTTCTAAAATATTTCAAGTAGGAGTCTTATAGTTGAAAACCAAGTGAAAGTTGATTTTTTAAAGGCAGTATCTTTGTCATTTTGTTTGCTTCTTTCACTGTAGCACAATTTTCTTTCACTGTTACGTATTCAACCGGTTTCAAATTTCAAGCTGTTTTAGTTTTACAGCAAGGTTATGAAAGCATCTCCTGGCTCTCCTTGGCTGAATACGCAAATTATGTTTTCACTTAAGATATTGAGACTCAACAGTGGGCATCAATATGCTACTTAGGAGTGGAAAACGTGTTTGTATTGTTTTGCTCTACTTTTAGCCCAGGCAGATATGAGTGGGAGAGTCAGGTGGCATGCCATGAATAGGACAGTTTCATTACGTTTTGAGGTTCTTAAACAAATCTATTTGGAACAGAAGCTTGAACCAACCAAAAGTCCCTAGAGCAGTCCTACAGAAAATGAATTTATTTTTCATCCAAACCTCATGGACATAAATTCATAAAATTTAAAAGTGAATATTGCCTTTGCCCCCTTAGTAAACCTCAGTAAGAAATTAAAAACAATGGAGTTTCTCCATTGCTGAGCAGTGTAATGTGCTTTTTCTCTTGAGATGATTTGAATTAGTAGAATGGTACACTGCAAATGATTGGATCACTTCATAATCCCAAAATTTGGTTTCTTTGGAGTTAACATAAATTGAATAAACTCTTAGTGAAAAATGATCTGTCTGTGATGGTTGGTCCTGACGGCACTGTGTTTGCATTACAGTGTCTTGCCATTATGTCACCTGTGGCTAGCACAGGACCCGGCATATAAAAGGCCTTGTGAAATAGATAAACTCTAACAGCCTTTTATTTTTTTAAGAAGCCGAAGTACACCAAAATGAAGATAATATTGCATTGACCAAAAGCATGGGAATCAGAAAGGAAAGCAATTCAGACCTTCTACCAAAAAAAAAAGTCATCACCTGAAATGAGAAAAGTACCTCCAAAGGCATCAGTTGTGGGTAAACCATTTACCTTTCCTTAGTTCCTTCGTTTGGAAAATGCGAATGTTCTAGGTGTAACATGTTGTAATTCTTCATGAGTTTCTTCCTTTCTACCTCCCACCCTTCCCTATGGACCACAACTTACTTGAGATAAGTGAACTGCTTTCATTCTCAGTTTCCTCTCCTAGGATCAAAGCTAATGTACTGGCTTTTTAAAAGATCACTTACATTTTAATTGTCTTTCCCATAGAGAAAATATAAAACTCTTGACCCATTCTAGTTAGGTTATAATGCAAACATCAATTTGGCTGCATACTTTTTTTGCCCTTTCTGCCCTGTCTTAGCCTGTTGTCCATAACAATAAAAGGTACTTGCAAGGCAGCTTCTCCAAGTTGTGAGCAAAGTCTGTGGTGATATTTAGAATAAAGCACAAGAGAATTTTAATTCTTATCATCAGCCTTACAACATGGTGTTTTAACAACTCACAAACCTTGGACAATCTCAATCAGTGGCTTTAACCAATCAACTTCAACTCTAAGATAGTGGCCTCTCAAGCTAAACCGAGGGTATTTCTCACCTTATTTGTGATCAGTCTAGTACCTGACAATTGCAGGTACATTGACTACACTTACTACCTTCCAGAGGAAATATTCGGAAGTCACCTGCTCTGTCTCCTTATCTGTGAGGAGCTTTTCCCTCACTTGCTTTCATAACTGTCTTTCCTCACACATTCATACAACTTTAGTGCATGAAAGAACCAACTCTGATTACAACCATAAGAAATATAGGAGCAGAGAATACAGCATAAGAAATTATGTGTAATTCCAGAGCTAATGGCTAGGTTTTTTTCAGAAATATCATAACACAGGAAGACCTTAATAGAAAGCAGAGACAAGAAGATGAGGTGAAGCAAACACCAATTAAGCAGAATGCTTCTGGAATGGGATCTACCAAATAATTTACTTTCTTAGTGACTAGTAACTAGAATTTGTAGATATTTTTAAAGAGTTCATGGTATTTGATCCTCACAGGTATTCAGGAAGGCAAACCAGGCTTATTACTATCCCACTTTCACAAATGACAAAACTAAGGCCTAGAGAGACTCAGTTATTTGTCTAAAACTACATAACCAAGAACTGATAAAAAGATCTCTGAGCTGAAAATTCCATCATCTTTTCCGTGTATAACTTCTGATTAGCCAAGAATTAACCTAAACCCCTTTTCTTAAAATCCTGTTAAAAATTGTTCTGAAGCATATTCACACACTTGATTCAGGAAGCAAAACATACTAAACATATTTTTTTTAAATGTAGATATTAAAAAGCCTGATCTGATCATGATAAAAATAGGCCATCTGCTTACTGTCACCCAGGAGAATCATTTTAGTAAAGATTAATTGTAAGAAACCATGGAGTGGAAAAAGGGTAATGAATGTTCAGGGCAGGTGCACCTCAAAACATCAAAATGTTTGTTTCAACAACCTTTGTCAATATTTAGTATTTTAAATCCCATTTTAATTATACCAGGGAAGCCTATGACAAATTATTTTTAAATGTGAATAATCTGATTATCCATTTTGAAGGCTGAGTTTATCTTGCATTGAGTTTTTCAGAAGAGCTTCACCACAACATAGTCCATTCTTCTTTAAATCTGACCTGAGTCTGTTTTGTAATTTAGAATCATCTGCATTCAGAAAGATGGCACTAACACTGGCAAGACAGTTGTATCTCACTGCTTAAAATTAGTGCTCAAACTGTTTTCATCAAGCCTAAACAGAATACCTATATGCAAGAAAATATATACATATTGCATAACTGCAGTATTTTGAAAACCCAATCACCTGAATAATTAAAGAACTTGGAGAATTCAGGGAAAATGAAAGCAGAATCACAATTCTAACATCAGAGGAGTATTTGGACCACTGAGGTCTCTTTCATACTGGAGATAGTAAGAGTCAATGAGTCGTCACATCTAAGTATCACTATTCTCCTCACTAGTTACTTTGACGTCTTGCCAAATGACCTTCCATAACCACCCTTACGTACTGAATGATGCCTGTATACCTGGGGCTGGAATTTGGAGCCAAACACTGCTTCCAACAACCTTTCCTGTCTTTTTAATTTCTCTCACACAACCGGTGATGTGGAAAACCACCTCTCACGAGTTTAACAAACAAATCCGTAATTTGTACTATTTGCCGGTTTTCATGGTTTTAATGCTCCCACCATGATCAACTTCAAGCTACCAAAGATTTAAAACTCGTTCACAAAAATTCCTGAATATTTAACAATTGATTCTACCTAGCCTGTAGGAGTCCGTCTGCTCAGGAACACCATTGACACTCCCCTATTCCAATCAAATGAATGTGTTGCAGCTCTATAAATACGCCTTTCCATTCTTTGTAACTGTAGCCTCCATATGCAATGGAGTGAACTCTTTTTCATTGTCAAATTCCTAGCCACTCTTTAATTTTCAACCTAACTGCTATTACTTCTAAATTCCTGTAACTTTCTCATCTACACATCTTGTTAACACATTGACTTAAAAGTTATTTTTGAACATGTCATAATTCCTTACAAAACAGAAGGCAAATCTATTCTTTTTAATATCACTATGGGCTAATAAAATGCTTTACAGATAATGATACTTTTTAGAATTATGGTTTGGGGGTGAGAACTGGGATTGGTTTTTCAGTGACATATAAGGCAATGAATAAATATGTGGAATCCATAAAGTTTACTTGAGAGCTTATTTGAAGACTGAAAATTAACTTTTAAATGAGTGCATAAACTAAATTTATGCTTTTTCTTTTTAATTTTCAGTAGTCACTCATGAAGTAAGATAATTAGTAGTTAATACTACTAGTATTATTCTGTTGTAATATTGCCTGGGTTCAAATACTGTGTCTACCATTTAACAGCTGAGTGATATTGGGCAAGTTACTTAAAATCTCTAAGTCACTTTCCTCAGCTGTACCTTGGACATAATAATAATACCTTTATCTTCAGATTACTGTAAGGATTGTATAAAATATGTGAAATACTTAAAATAATGCCTGACATATACTCAGCATTCAATACACATTTATTAGTAATAAGAGTAGTAATAGTAATAGAAAATAGTGCTCATCACCTAAAAGTAAATCTCAAAAAACTGTGAATAAAGTGCAAGAATAAATTAATGTTGGAGAAAATGGGGAAAAAGGGACATCAGTGATTGGAATAATTAATTACGAACATGGGATTTTATTGCAACCTAGTCCTTACAATCCTAGTATCCCCTCCTGGGTACCACTTTTTTCTTACCAAATCAATCATTCTCCGCATAACCTTCTTCACAGCCCCCAAGTATTATCCCACTATAGAATACCAAAACTATAGTCATGTTGCAAGAGTCCACTTATTAAAAAAAAATTAAGATCAGCTTGTTGAAACCCCCTCTAAGCCTACAGCATTCACTTAACTATGGCACAGATGGCCCCAATTCACATTAGCCTCAACAGATTAAGTGTCCCCGTCAAGTGAGAGACTGATGAACTCTGAAGGGCATGAGACTACTGACATTTCTTTTATGTACATGATGTTTTAAATGGATTCTGGGATATTTACTTATCCCACATCAGATAAATATGTTCCTCCAGGGTGTGAGCACCATAGCCAGTCACCTCAGCAAGTACTGGGCCCCTAGTCTATACCAACCCCAGATACCCTGGAGCATAGAAAAAAAGCTGCAGTTTAAAAAACCAACTGGAATATAAAAGAGCCAGCTGCAGAATTCCACCAAATGGTAGGGGAGTTGCAGAAACTCTGTCTAGGTCTGAAGGGCTGGTGAGCAATACAGTTTACATTTCCCCTCCACCCTCAACAGATTGGAAGCAGGATTTAAGTGCCCTAGCTGGCCTACCATCTCAGTGATCCCTGGGGCCCTGGCCCACACCAACCCCAGCCATCCCACCAAGGTGACCCTAGCATGGCACACACTAGGACACCCTGGTGAGCACTTACTAGAGCTCCAGCCATCCTGCCAAAGTGACACAAGTGCAAAGCACTCCAGAACACTCCAGACCCATACCACTTCAGCTCCAGACAACTTTCCAGGACGACCTCTGCATGCAGTGTCATGGGTACCCCCAGCCTACATTCACCTCAGCTCCTGGCATGCACCCACTTCAGCTTCATCTATCCTGCCAGGGTGCCCTCCGTCCAGAGAGCATCAGGACTGCCCTAGCCTATGCCCACTTCAGCTCAGGCCATCACACCAGGGAAGCCCAGGACAGAGTGCCCAGTGACCCCCAGTCCGTGACAGCCACAGCTCCAGCCAGCCAGCCAAAGTCACCAGGCACACATAGTCTACACAGGGATTGGCCATACACAAGATTATTTCTTCAAGTTTATGAGAAGTACCCAAGCTTTACAGCAAAAAGGGAAAAAAAAGAATTTTAAAAAAATGAGAACAGGATGGGGCACCTGGGTGGCGCAGTCGTTAAGCATCTGCCTTCAGCTCGGGCGTGATCCTGGCGTTATGGGATCGAGCCCCACATCAGGCTCCTCCACTATGAGCCTGCTTTTTTTTTTTTTGTGGTGAGATGTGGTTTTATTTTTTTGACCATTTTTAATGATTTTTTATTATATTATGTTAGTCGCCATACAGTACATCCCCAGTTTCCGATGTAAAGCTCGATGATTCATTAGTTGCGTATAACACCCAGTGCACCATGCAATATGTGCCCTCCTTACTACCCATCACCGGTCTATCCCATTCCCCCACCCCCCTCCCCTCTGAGGCCCTCAGTTTGTTTCTCATAGTCCATAGTCTCTCATGCTTCATTCCCCCTTCTGATTACCCCCTTTCTTTATCCCTTTCTTCCCCTACCGATCATCCTAGTTCTTATGTTCCGTAGATGAGAGAAATCATATGATAGTTGTCTTTCTCTGCTTGACTTATTTCACTTAGCATTATCTCCTCCAGTGCCGTCCATGTTGCAGCAAATGTTGAGAATTCGTTCTTTCTGATAGCTGAGTAATATTCCATTGTATATATGGACCACAACTTCTTAATCCGGTCATCTGTTGAAGGGCATCTCAGCTCCTTCCATGATTTAGCTATTGTGGACAATGCTGCTATGAACATTGGGGTGCATATGGCCCTTCTCTTCACTACGTCTGTATCTTTGGGGTAAACACCCAGTAGTGCAATGGCTGGATCATAGGGTAGCTCAATTTTTAATTTTTTAAGGGACCTCCACACTGTTTTCCAGAGTGGCTGTACCAACTTGCATTCCCACCAACAATGTAGGAGGGATCCCCTTTCTCCACATCCTCTCCAGCACTTGTTGTTTCTTGCCTTGTCTATTTTTGCCATTCTAACTGGCGTAAGGTGGTATCTATGAGCCTGCTTCTTCCTCTCCCACTCCCCCTGCTTGTGTTCCCTCTCTCACTGGCTGTCTCTATCTCTGTCAAATAAATAAAATCTTAAAAAAAAATGAGAACAAGATGAGAGATTTCTTGAAAAACATCAATCGAACAGGGGTCCAAGAAAAGGGGGAGAGAGAAAAGGGCTGAAAACCTTCCTAACTGGGGGAAGGAAACAAATATCCAGGTTCAGGAAGCATAGAGCATTCCAAAGAAGATGTACCCCAAGGAAGTCGACACCATGACACATAATAATTAAAATCAAAGATTAAAGATAAAGAGAATTTTAAAAGCAGCAAGGGAGAAGCAACTAGTTACATGCAAGGGAAATCCCATAAGGCTGTTAGCTGAATTTTTGCAGAAACTTTTCAGGCTGGAAAGGAGTGGCATTATATATTTAAAGAGCTGAAAGGAAGAAACCTACAACCAAGAATACTCTACTTGCCAAGCTTATCATTCAGAACTGAAGGAGAGATACAGAGTTTCTTACAGAAACAAACAAAAGCTAAAAGAGTTCATCACCACTAAACTAGCCTTACGAGAAATGATAAAGGGACTTGTTTAAGTGGAAAAGACAAGGCCATAATTGGGAGAAAATTGTGGAAGAAAAATAGTTCATAAGTAAAAGCAAACATATAATAAAGGTAGTAGAGCAATCACTTATAAAGCTCCTATGAAGGTTAAAAGGCCAAAGTAGTAAAATTATTTATATCTTAAAAATTAGTTAATAAGACTCACAAAAAATGTAAAATGGGGTAACATATACATAAAATATGGAGGAGGGAGTAAAAATGAAGTTTTTTAGAATGTGTTCAAACTTAAGTGACCATCAAATTAATATAGACTGCTATAACTTTTAAGTTATTTATAAACCTCATGGCAACCACAAACCAAAAATCGATAATAGATCCACAAAAGAGGAAGAAAGCCAAGCCTTACACAACAGAAAGTCATTAATCACAAGGAAGGAGAGCAAGAGAAGGAACAGAGAAGAACTACAAAAATAACCAGAAAACAATTAACAAAATGGCAATAAGAACATACCTATAAATAATGACTTTAAATGTAAATGGTATAAATGCTCCAATCAAAAGACATAGGGTCATGGAATAGATTTTTTTAAAAGACCCATTTGTATGCTGCCTACAAGAGACTCACTTCAGACCTAAAGGCACATACAGACTTAAAGTGTAAGGATGAAAAAAATCTATTCCATTCTAATGGAAGTGGGAAAAAAAGCTGGTGTTGTAATACTTATATCAGACAAAATAGACTTTAAAACAAGAGACCAAGAAGGGCACTACATAATGATAAAGGGATTGATCCAATAAGAAGCTATAACAATTTTAAATATCTGTGTGCCCAGCATTGGAGAACATAGAGTGAAAATATTAACAGACTTAAAGGGAGAAAATGACAGTAATACAGTAATAGGAGACTTTCAGACCTCACTGACATCAATGGATAGATCATCCAGCGAGAAAATCAACAAGAAAACAGTATCTCTGAATGACAGATTAGACCAAATGGACTTAACAGATATATACAGAACACTCCAACCCAAACCAGCAATATACATTCTATTTAAGTGCACCTGGAATAGTCTCCAGGATAGATCACATGTTAGGCAACAAAACAAGTCTCAATGACTTTAAGAAGAATGAAATCATATCAAGCATCTTTTCCAACCATAATAATATGAAACTTGAAGTCAATTACAAAAAGAAAAACTGGAAAAAGCACAAACACATGGAAGCTAAACAACATGCTCCTAAATAATCAATGGATCATTGAAGAAATCAAAGATGAAATAAAAAAATACATGGAGACAAATGAAAATGAAAACACACACAATAGTCCAAAATCTTTGGGATGCAGTGAAAGCAGTTCTAAGAGGGAAATTTATAGCAATTCAGGCCTACCTCAGGAAACAAGAAAAATCTCTCATAATCTAACCCTACACCTAAAGAAACTAGAAAAAGAACAACAAACAAGACCCAAAGTTAGCAGAAGGGAGGAAAAACTAAAGATCAGAGCCTAAATAAAGGAAATAGAAACTAAAAAAAAAAAAAATTCAACAGAGAAAAATCAATGAAACTAAGAGCTGGTTCTTCAAAAAGATAAACAAAATTGATAAAACTTTAGCTGACTCATCAAGAAAAAAAGAGTTCCCAAATAAATACAATCAGAAATGAAAGAAAAGAATACTTGATACCACAAAAGATTTTAAGAGACTACTATGAAAAATTATATGCCAACAAATTAGACAACCTAGAAGACATGAATAAATTCTAGAAACATACAGTCTTCCAAAACTGAATCAGAAAGACAGAGAAAATCTGAACAGACCAATTACTAGTAACAAAATTGAATCAATAACCAAAAAACTCTCAATACACAAATTTCCACAACCAGAGGGATTCAGAGGTGAATTCTACCAAACATTTAAAGAGGAGTTAGTACCTATTCTCCTCAAACTATTCAAAAAAACAGGAAAAGGAGGGAAACTTCCAAATACCTTCTACGAGGTCACCCTTACCCTGATACCAAAACCAGACAAAGACACTACAAACTACAGACCAATATCCTTGATGAACATAGATGCAAAAATCCCTCAACAAGATATTAGCAAACAAACAGCATTCAACAATACATTAAAAGGATTATTCACTGTGATCAAATGAGATTTATTTCAGGTATGCAAGCACTGTACAATATCTGCATATCTATCGACTTAATATACGACATTAGCAAAATAAGTGATAAAAATCATATCTCAATAGATGCAGAAAAAGCATTTGACAAAATTCAACATCCATTCATAGTTTGAAAAAAAAAAAAACCTCTCAACAAAGTAGGTTTAGAGGGAGCATACCTCGACATAATGAAGACCATATACGAAAAACACACAGATACTATCATACTCAGTGATGGAAAACTGAGAGCTTTTCCCTAAGATCTGGAATAAGACAAGGATGTGCACTGTCACCAATTTTACTCAACATAGTACTGGAAGTCCTAGCAATAGCAATTAGACCCCTCCCCCCAAAAAAGAACCAAAAGGCATCCAATTTGGTTAGGAATAAGTAAAACTTTCACTATTTGCAGATGACATGTTACTATACGAAGAAAACCCTAAAGTTTCCACCAGAAAGCTATTAGAGGTAATAAATGAACTCAGTAAAGTTGCAGGACACAAAATTCATATACAGAAATCTGTTGCATTTCTATACACCAATAATAAAGTAGCAGAAAGGAGATTAAGAAAACAATCCCATTTACCATTGCACCAACAAGAATAGAATACCTAGGAGTAAACTTAACCAAGGAGGTGAAAAACCTGTACTCTGAAAACTATAAAACAGTGATAAAGCAAATTGAATATGACACAAATGGAAAGACATTTCATGCTCATGGGTTATAAAAACCAATATTGTTAAAATAACCATACTACCCAAAGCAATCTACAGATTCAATGCAATCTCTAATAAAATACTAGTAGCATTTCTCACAGAACTAGAATAATCCCCCAAATTTGTATGGAACCACCTAAGACCCTGAATAGCCAAAGTAATCTTGAGAAAGAAAAACAAAGCTGGAAGTATTGCAATCCTGGATTTCAAATTATACTACAAAGCTATAATAATCCAAACAGTAGAGTCCTAGCACAAAAACAGACACATAGATCAGAATACAATAGAGAGCCCAGAAAAAAATCCCTGCTTATATGGTCAATTAATCCACAACAAAGGAGGCAAGAATATACAATGAGGGAAAAGATGGTCTCTGCAACAAATGGTATTGGGAAAACTAGACCACTTTCTTACACCATACACAAAAATAAACTCAAAATGGATTAAAGACC
Organism: Ursus americanus; assembly: GCF_024610735.1. Classification (NCBI taxonomy): domain Eukaryota; kingdom Metazoa; phylum Chordata; class Mammalia; order Carnivora; family Ursidae; genus Ursus; species Ursus americanus. Next base: position 104,823,084 of record NC_142164.1, read on the forward strand.
TAAATGTGAGACCAGAAACCATAAAACTCCTGAAAGAAAACAACAGCAGTCATCTCGTTGACATCAACTTTAGCAATATTTTTCTAGGTACGTCTCCTCAAGCAAGTAAATCAAAAGCAAAATTAAACTTTTAGGACTACACCAAAATAAAAAGCTTTTGCACAGCAAAGGAAACCACTGACAAAATGAAAAGACAATTGAACTGAATGGAAGAAGATACTTGCGACTGATATATCTGATAAGGAGTTAATATCCAAAATGTATAAAGAACTCATATAACTCAACACAAAAAAACCCAAATAACCCAATTAAAACATGGGCAGAAGACCTAGATAAGACGTTTTTTCTAAAGAAGACTTACAGACACACGAAAAGATGCTCAGCATCTCTAGTCATCAGGGAAATGCATATCAAAACCACAATGAGCTGTACCTCATACCTGTCAGAGTGGCTAGAATCAAAAAGCCAAGAAATAACAAGCGTTGGTGAAGATGTGGAGGAAAATGAACACTTGTGCACTCTTGGTAGGAACGCAAACTGGTGCAGCCACTGTGAAAAACAGTATAGAGGTTTCTCAAAATGTTAAAATAGAAATATTGTATGATCCAGTAGTTCCACTACTGGGTATTTATCCAAAGAAAATGAAAACACGAATTCAAAAAGATATATGCACTCCTCTGATTACTACAGGATGATTTTCAATAGTCAAGATATGGAAGCAACCCAAGTGTCCATTGAGAGATGAATGGATAAAGATGTGGTATATATGCACAGTGGAATATTACCCAGCCTTAAAAGAGATTGAGATCTTGCCGTTTGTGACAACACAGATGGACTAAGATGCTATTATGCTAAATGAAATAAGTAAGACAGAAAAAGACAAATTCCGTAAGATCTTACTTACATGTGGAATCGAAAAACCAAGACAAACAGAGCCATAAATACAGAGAGCTGGCAGTTGCCAGAGGGGATGGGGCTAGGGGGATGAGCAAAATGGGTGCAGGGGAGTGGGGGGTACGGGCTTCCAGTTATGGACTGAATCAGTCACACAATGAAAAGTACAAAATAAGGTATATAGTCAAGGATGTTCTAAGAGCATTGTGTGGTGAGCGTGGTATCATGTACAGACTTGCTGAATCGCTATGTTGTACACCTGAAACTAATGTAACGTGTGTGTCAACTATACTTCAATAAGAAAAATATATGCTGCGTCCATTCGAAATCCTGATGGATAGAAGGAAATGAGTGAAAGGAAAACTTTTCATCCCTAACCAAGAAACAAGAAGAAAATATCCAGGCCCTAATCTAAAGGGAGTGAATCTGCTGTTTTGACTCACTTTGGAGAATGGTGAAAATGCTAAAGAAAGTAACAACTAATTGTCCCTTAGCAGATAGGTGAAAAAGAACTAAAAAATTCTAGGGCAGCTTCTTTGTCAACAGGTATAGGAGAAACCAGGCATGTAGGAAAAATAGTTGGAGATAGTACTCCTACTTGGAACTTGGAGAGTTTGTACATGAATAATTCCCAAAATGAGGATTTTTAATGTCCATGTCAAAATGGCATTTAATCTCTCCTTCACTAGAATACGTAACCTTGACAAATAGGAAGCTTTTTGTTGTACTGAAATCGCTTTCCCTAGAAGGAGGAGAAAGAGATTCAACCAAGTATGCCTATCTTTTCAAAGGCATAGCCAATGATAGATTCGAATTTGAACTCAGAATGCCCTGAGTCCGTGCCCTGAGCCCGAGCTTGCTGTTTGCTTATTGGACTTTTGCCTGCCAGACTTTTGTGGGCTTCCTTCTCATGGTGTTTCTGTTCCTACCTGGAACCTCTGTTTGACCTATCCAACGCTGTTGTTGACTATGTCCTATATCTGTCTACTTTCCAAATAACACTGACGACATAATATGTAGCGGAGCATCTATGTTGTGGTTACTTTGCTCAGTGAAATAGATTAAGGTTTATTGAAGCCTGCTTTTCTTCATTTTATGAAAGATTTTGGGATCCTCTGAACTATCCAAAAAACAGTCTGGTAGCCCCTTTTAAGCACCAAGCTCCCCAGCATTTCCAATGGTTGCCATGGCCACAGGTGGGAAAAAGTTAGAAATCTTATACCATTCCAGTGTTATAATTTCTAACATAGAAGGACATCATCAGCATTTATATGGTATAAAAACACAGGGCTGAATTCCTATGCTAGTTTAAGAAAATCATTTGAAAAAGTTAAACTGCTAAACAGCAATGAGAATAAGCAAATTACAGTACCCCACGTAACATATGTGACTCTCAATGAGTGAAAGAAGCCAGATCCCAACCAGTACATATAGTATGAGTCCATTTATTTAAATTTTAAATACGAGTAATATAACTATATAGTGTTAGAAGTTTGCACAGTGGTTGCCCTTATAGGGGGAGAGGTGAGTGAATTCAATAGGGAATAAAGAGAGCTTTTGAGAAGCTTATTAAGCTGTTTCTTGATCTGGTTCCGAATACATGTGGTTCACTTGGTGACAATTCATTCAGCCCTATGTTTATTATTTGTGTACTTTTTTAACATGTATGTTAACACTGCAATAAAAATTTACTACCAGAGTAAAACTGAAGGCAGAAATTTGAAAATTATTTATAGATACTAAAAATAATTTGATGCTATTATATTCAAACATTAATACATTAATAACTCTTAGATAGAAATAAAAATGGTTTTCAATGATTAAATGGTAAGGTATCCCATCAAAAGAAATAATAGGAAAAAGAGTAGGCAATGATAAAGTGAGGACCAAAGTTTAGAAACAGAATCTGTTTGATGGCTAAGGAACGTAAATTCCATGCCCAAATGTTGGAGGAAGAAGGATTCCAAGCTAGATTCCAATATAGAATTGTTTTGGATAATAACCCCTTCATTGTAGAAATGAGGAAACCGAGACACAGAGAAAAGCCACTTGTTCAAGTGCACCCAGCTGCTCAGCAGCAACGTGGAAACTATAAGCCAGGCCTCCTTAGGCCTCCGCCTCCCTCGTAGAGATGAGAACAACAGTTGGGCTACACGCTGCAGTGTGAGTTTGCAACAGAATAAGAGATGTGATGACATGTGAGTGTAGGGTTCAGGTGGATGTCTGCTGTGTGACACTGCAGATGCAGTGCTCCAGCCTCGGGGAATATTCTAGGAGGGAGTTTCCCAAGGTGGCAATGAGTCATGAGAAGGTTTGGGACGGGAACGTCAGCTCTCGCTGAGACCTCAGTGGAAGAATCTGTATCAACTAAAAAGGAAAAGCAACTCAGAGCATTTGGAAAGACCAGATCCCAAGGATGAGCCGGCCTCCTTTTAAGTGGCCTGAGAAATCTCCAGATCACTGGCTAGAGTTGAATGCAAAGAATAATTTCAATGATTAAATATCGGAGGAAGACTTTGTACATGTCTGTGAATACTGTGTGCCTCTGAATAGGCCAAAACTCCTTCTCAAAAGGCCCCCTTGGTAGAATAATCTTGCAGGAAAAGGGAATGAAATAAATACAAGAAGCCATTTTCATTTCTTCTGTTCCCTAAGCAATGACTGACACCAGGCAATTCAAACAGATGAGGTTGTATGGGGAGAAGTGTTAGCGATGAGACTAAGTCATATGGGCAGAAGGATTAATTTAAAAGGCAGAGTCAACAGAGATGGGGTGACAAATGGGAGCAAAGCAAAATTAGAACATCCAACTCAATGAAAAAAAAATGCCTTCAGTCGATTGAGGGAAAGGTGCACTGCTTCTAAAAGGTTATTTTTCTTTTCACCAAGTAGCAGGGAACTGTTGAATCACTTGACCAAAAGTAGGAACTCAGAACAGCCATGAAATGGTAATGGCAGAAAAGAAAATTATGGCAATGACTATGAAATGACTCAGAGAAGCAAATGTCTCCATTAACATCTGTTTCTCAAGATTTTTTAAGACAGGAATTTCAGACCCATTCATCATCCTTTTCACAGGTTCTATTAGGCTTTACAACACATGGAGCAATCCCAGGCCCTACGAAGAACAGTGTTTCCCGAGTCTTCCCCCCTAACCCCTTTCACCCCCCCTCCCCCGACAACCTACATTTGCTGTGAATGCTGATCTGAGCCTGATGGCTGCCTGCCAGTTCCCTGCTAGGGAACTAATGGCTGCAACTAAGCACTGCTTTGAAAACTTCAGAGTGCTCGAGTCATTGGTTTGGGGATCACTTCCTTTGAAGTCTTGCCACAATTCAAGGCCCATGGAGATTAAGAGCCCATTTAAGGCAACAGCCATGAAAGTTGAAAATCGTGCATTTCTAAGGATGTCACGGTACTTGGTGATGAATGCACAAAATGGTTGTGTGTTGTTGGTCTTTGGGCAGAATCTCTCAAGGTTGGGAGATCAGGGTGGGAGAAGAATGGGTAGCTCTGTCTCCCAACCTGGGGTCCTTGGGGGAGTGGGCCAAGTGCTGGGGTAGAAAACAGCCTCAAAGTATTAGTTTTCTATATAAATCATGGAAATCCCAGAAATCCTGCAAGTAGGTACAGGATTCATTACACAGGATCATAAGCCTTTGATAAGTTGCAGGGTGGGTGCTCTCTAAAAATGTCCAGCCAAATCAATGCCCAGGTGCCTAATCCTTCTCCAGGTCATCCTCCATGGTCACCCCATCTCAGTGCATCTCCTGAGATGCTGGGGTACAGAGAATGAAGTTCTACTGCTCGGTTATCAATGGAGCAACCTCCCAAAGAGTGGGAAGAAGCTAAGACAGCAAGTTATCATGACCCTATAAATTCTCTAACCCAAACAATTACATATAAACTGTGTACCTTATAACTGTCTGGCAAAACTCGACAGCAATAACATATATGTGTGTGCCTGTACACAGGTATGTAGGGTATAATTCATTTAGCTGGATTGTTGCGACCTCTACACTGCAAAATACAAACTAAAATACACAGTATGGGGCTGCTTCTTCCAAAAGTCACCTCTCGGACAGATGTCCCCTCTATACAAAATTCAAAGCAATAAACACATCACCTGGAAGTCATGCCTCATTCTTCCCTTATCATTGTGGCCTTATTCCAAGACATTATCTTGTCTGGCCAGTCTCCCAGCCTTCTGTCCATCCACTGTGGGGTTGCATCACTCTAGGAATGCTCCTTTTGTGTGCTTTTGATTTTCAGTGTGAGTCCTATCTCAAGGCTGCCAGCCTCTTGTGTCTCTCCAAAGCCTTCCCCAATAATATCAATATTGAGGTTAAATAGACAAGTGAAGGGATAACTGAGGATGAGAGCCTGGTGTCACGATACTTAATCGATGAGACCTATATCAATATGGCCAAATGGAGCCAGATCCCAAAATTCAATTTGTATACATTTACATAGCTGGGCTACCTGGCAAGGATCTGTAAATATCAGTTCCATCACTTACATGTCAGTAAGACTGCTCTGGGGAAACTACCCACTAAATTCTTAGAATCCTGTGCTTCAATTTTCCAATTCCAAAAAGACATAGTACCTACTGTTTAAGACCCTAAACATGAGTGCTTTGTTTTCCTCTCCCTTATCATTTGTCACAAGTTTCACATAAAAGCCTCTCTCTACGCTGACTCACTTAGAGAAGTGTTTTCTTTCTAAACCGGTTCCCTCTTAATCATCAGACATTCTTGATTCTTCCTTCACAGGCATCTCCAACCCCAACCACAACTCAGTCCCTCAATTGCTCTGTGAAATTTCATCAAGGCCTTTTGAAAAATCTTGGGGGCAAGGGTCCAGTTGTAATGATGTGGGTAAACCACAACTTCTGAAAGCCCTCAATTTTCTAATCTGTTAAGGACGAATGTAGAGTAAATTACCATCAAAGTTTCTTCAAGTTCTAAAAAGAATCCAAAGATGCTGGAAGAAAGAAGGGAGAAACGAATTCAGAGAGGTAATTAGCTTATCTGTTTCTGGAGCTATTAACCCTATCTACTCTCTCTGAGCTTGTCTCTATCATCAAAAGCCCAGAGCCTTCCTATTTCTCTAACAAAACATACTATCAAGAAAGAATTTAGTGTCAGTTATTGGGCTACACTATAAATTTCTTGAGATCACAGACTGTCTTTGTGTTCTTAACGTCTAGAACCTAGCTCCAATCCTCCATTATTCGTAAACTAGTGAATGTGACGCCTCTTCCAGGCATCCTTTTAAATTCAAACCTTATCTCTATAAATAGAATGAAAGATTTCGTCTTCTAATAAAGAAATAATAAGAGAAGTGAGGGACAGAGGATATTTTTCACAGAGCATCCTTCCGGTATCACTGAAAATTGGTTCTTTATTTTGGGGGTGGGGGTTGTCTAACCATGAAGCAGGTTAGAGGGCTGGAAATAGATCGAGGGAAAAGAACCCAGGGGAGAATATGAGGGCTATTCCCACTTGTAACAGTGCTGGAAAAAGGCCCACTCAAATAGGGGTGAGTTTAACAAGGACTATTTAAGCACATCTAACAATGGATAATCCAATACTCTGAGGATAGCACAGCAGGAATCCATTACCGCTCTAAAGCCTGAAAAGACAAGGGCACTGACTACCTAATTGGTTGTAGTCTTCCGCAAAGGAAGCCAACCCACCATGACTAGGCAGGGAGGGAGCTGGGGGAATAAAAACCCTGATCTTATTCTCCCCCTGCCCACCTGGCTCTCACAGCGGCTTCACATTGGCCAAAAGCAAGTAGAAGCCAAAGGGCAAGGGAACCCATAGAGGCAATCCATAAAAGTTATCCTGCTGGGACAAAGCGGGTTGGATAAAGAGCAGAAAGTAGACCCGGAAGGGCAAATGGAATGGATCCGTCCTACTCGAACAGCTTGCTGACAAGCGTGACAACTTCCATGCAAGCAATGGCAGGAAAAACCCAGTTCTGACCCCGTTTCACAAAATCTTATGTTCGTCTCTGGTCTCCACAGGTGTGCCCCTGTGAACATAAGAGCAAGAGTTCCCATGCCTAGGACACAATAATCAGAGTTTAATAACATTTCTTTTGAAGCCACAGAGAAGCACCTCTCCTGTGTATGAGCTTTGCCCGAGGTATGGGAGACTACTTTAAAGCCTCTCCACTCCGAAACTGAGCTGTGTGGGTGTCTGATGCAGTGGTCTTGCCCGCAGCCCGGTCGCGTCTCAGCCCACCGGAAAGGCTCCAAGCTCTTTACAATGACCAAATCTGCTGGGTTCCGGGTCTATAGCTTCCCTTCTGTGCAGACAAAAGAGCTTGGTTGTCTTCTCAGATTGGATTCAGCTTTTGAAGAGGAAGCTTTCTGGTAGAGAACAATAACTTCCTGTCGTTTCTAGAAAGTGCCAGTTACTTGAAAGAAATAGTGTTCCCCCCAGGGGGCTTTGCGAGGAAACACAAATGAGAAAGATCTGTTGGAGCCACAAAAGTGGACTCTCTCTCTCCCTCTCTACTCCTTTATATCTTATTTTACTTTGGCCATAAAACATGAATCAGACTATAAAAATTAAAATCCCATTTTAGCTTTAATGAAGTCCAATTTCAGTGCTGATGAAATACTTGACAGCAATGTGCGCTTGTTTACTCTTCACTGAAATGGATGCTGCACCAGAATTTATGGGAAAATAACCCTTTCCAAGGAGCTAATGGAATAATTTTTATTTTTCAAAGGGATTTAGAAACAAGAATAATAACAGATTCTAAATTAGTAAAAAGCCTAAATAGTACCTTTGTCCATATATAGTCCTTCTTGCTTAGGAACAAACTGTCAAAAGACTGTAGGTTTCAAAAGAAGGATGGGTTTAAGACAAGCCAGAATAATGTCAAGTTTCATGGAGTCCAGATGGTTCTGTCAGACTTGTCTTTGGCTGGTTGGCTTGTGGTAGGTTTTTTTTTTTCCTGAGAGCTAAATAGACATGGGTGATGGAAGCATAGCAAGAAACGCCACAAAGACATGTGAACCACTGTAGTAAATGTGGTTTAGAATGTGTGCCTACCCTGAGTTCCCCTACTTTAATAATCCTTTTCCTCCCAAGAGGTAAGACTGAAGCCATGTCAGGGCTATGCTCTCACCACTCACTGACCCCAGCTGACTAGACCAAAAGTGGACTTTGACTTAGGAAAACCAATTCAGAGTCTAGACTGGCAGAAGAAAAAAAAAAGTCTTTCACCATTTGTTACTGGGACATAGAAAGGTCAGGACAACTAACCGTAGGCAGTCATTTTGTAAGCTGATGTAAACTCGACTGAAGGCCACCATTTAGAGACAGCTATGACATGCCATAAAAAAAAAACCAGAGCAGAAGAATCAGCAGGCTGAAGAGTAGGAGAAATATGAAGGCAATAGCAGAGATCAGCGCATGTAAAGACCACACTGTCCCAAAGAGAGAAGCGAGCACTGATGCAAAGGGTCTGCCTTGCCTTGCGCTGACTTTCCAGGTAGCCCTCCAGGGAATGTCCCCTTTCAGCTTAACCCACTCTGGATTTTACCATCACAATCATCTTTGGACAGAATGAACTCTGGAAAATCTGAGTCCCTCAGGGCTTTCGCTCCCTGAAGCAAGAGCACACAGGCACAGGTATTCGGACAGAGGTGTTGAGCCTGCTTCTCTGCTACCAAGACGGAGAACATCAAAGGGAATCTTCCTGCAGGATCAGAGAAACAAGAGGACTGGCAGCAGATGGAGTTCCGTGCGGCAGCTCTTAATACCCGGCAGCGGCAGGCTTGGGAGGCGGACATGTCGGGGCAGGATTTCTTCAAGGCACTCGCTCTGTGAGCCTGTTCTTTGTCAGCACTTCACACCGGGCAGAACACCGGGAGGTCTGTTTACATGTTGCTGTCACCTGTAGCGCTGCCTGTTTTCATGCGTCAGCCTGACATTCATTTTAACGACACCAAGCTTATGATGTGGTACCCACGCTATCAGATCGTGCTTGTTTAATTCAGCAAGGATAAAAACAGTGAAGTTAATTTTTAAAGCAGTGCCTTATAAAATATGTAACATGTGCTGCAAAATGACACCGTGTACTTTCATTTTTCAAAGCCCTGACTTGTTGACTGTTGGCGTAATGTCTCCAGGTAATGACTACGTTTTGGGTTCTGGGCCACAGAGGCTTTTACGTATTCTGCGTTCGTCAGCTCTACAGCAAGCCTGTGAGTTTGGCAGGCCAGGCATTTGTAAATTCACTGTAAATGGAAAAAGTGAGGCCCAGAAGACAAATGCAGCTACCCAAGGTTTTATAGCTACCACATGAATAAGTCAGGACACAGATTCACAAGTTCTAACTCAGAAGCCTATATTCCTTGCCCCACAGAGGAAGCGTAGAATTGTGCAGAACGTCTACAATGCAGTCTTTACTGTGGGAACCTATTTACCATGGGTTCTTACTAGTGTTTCCAGTTAATAAAACATGACAGTAAAGCTATGTCTGACTTGTTCATGGCTGCGTTTCTAGCACCCAGAATAGTACGGGGTATATGGAAGGTGTGTGACTTGGGCTGGGTTTCCCCAAAGCAGATCTTGAGATAAGGATTCATGTGAAGTTGGTTTATTAGGATGTGTTCCCAGGAAATCAGTAGGGGACTAGGGAAACGGGACTAGGAAGGAAGGAGATCAAACAAGGGTATGACATTAATTCCCAAGGATGGTACCTTTGGCTCAATCCTGCAAGGGAGCTCTGGAGATAGTCTAGGTCGTATCTCAGTCTAGGTCATGTCCCCCATTAGGGGCAGGATGATCAGAGCATTTATCCCTCCCTGCCCGTCTATTATTAAGGGATGCCCACAAGGGCATGCAAGTTCTCAGGCCTTTTTGGTTCTTTGGCAAAGTGGGTTCTGCCAGCTCAAGGGCAACCCTTTGGCAAGCAGACACAGACTCTGGCTTCCGGGAGTAAAAACACAGTGAGAGTCAAGTGCACAAAAATTGTAAAGGGATCCAAGGGAATACGGACAGAGCACTGATAGCATGTGGTACAGTGCTCAATAAATATTTGGTCACTCAGGGAAATAAAGACAAGAAGGGAGGGAGAGACGGGGGAATATCACATCCCAAGTGCTCGGCTATATTCCCTAAGCTAAACATCCTGGCAACCTTTGCAGATAGATGTTTTTCTCCATTTTCCTGATAAGGGCCCTGAAGCTCAGAATGGTTAAGTAGTTTGCCTAAGGTCACACAGCTTATAATAAGCCAAAATTCAAACCGGTCCACGTAGCTCCAAAGCCTTTGCACTTTCCACTAGTCCACACTGTCACTTCCATCACGTTCACATAGCGCCTGGTCTCCATGGAAACTGTCTAACCTCCCTTTCAAGTGACCAAGAGTGAACTCTTGTGGGTCATGATTTGGGTCACTTTGCAGCACGTGCTTTCCTTGGTCCCATGCATGTATTTTCTCTTATGCCCTCAGATCTTATCCATTTGAAACCGGATCAGAAAAAAAAAAAAAGAGTTGGACAATCAGATGAAAAGTGTTGATCCACTCCCTATGCAAAACCAATGAAAGATGCCAAGTCCTAATGAAGAGTCCAGTCTCCTGAAATCTCCTGGCATTTTCAGCAGACTGCAGTTTCCTGAGAATGTCTGTGTTTTCCAGAGCATGTCTGCTCCGAATGTATGAGCCAAAACCTCTTAGGGATTTTCCATCACTTGTTTATATTGTGCCTGGATCTACTCGAATGAGTTTATTATAAATAAGATAGAGTGATGCGATTTTTTTCATGAAATGAGACTGAAAATTGGTTTTAAATATTGTTTTCTGCTCTAGACTGACTATAAATGGCATTTAGACTGATTGCACTATTAGTAGGTAAAGGGTGCTGAGTTTTTAAGGGATTACAACCTGATTTAATTTAATTATGAAACAAAATTACCATCAGAGGGGTTTGGTGGGAGGTTATAAGGCAGCAGCCATTTCCTTTTTTCTTTGTAATACTCAAGGCTGTCCCATTAAACACAACTCCCTCTCAAAGAAAAAGAAAAAAGAACTGCAAATGTTCTCAGAGCCTTGTGCTCTTGTCATGTCATTAAGTAGCCTCTGCTCTCCTCCAGGATCCTTCTGTGATGTTTTGTCTACCAGTCTCCATCATGTTCATCCAATTTGTCTCAAACACCCAAACCACTCTCTCAATATTTAATTCTGTAGCAGGATTAGTCTAAGGCTGACTGAGGTGGACTGGGCCTATTAAAGGCCTCCCCTAGGGCAAAACTGGGAATCAGACTGAGTGTCACCTTCACTTTTTTTTCCTGTGCCCCCAGAACCTTTCAGTGCCCCCCACCCTTTCCCCACCAAGTTTCTCAGAGTGCTCACACCAGAAAGTGTTAATTAATGATCGCTTAAGTTCTGATGCTCTCTCAAGGGCACCACCTTTTACAGGAAACAAAAAAAAAAAAAAAAAAAAAACCAAAAAACAAAAACAAAGAATAATGCTTAACCTAAAAATAGAACAGTATGTCAATCTCATGACATTTGTCAGGATGAAGTTTCTCACCATAGTCCATTTACACAAAGGAAATGCCTGCTCTTATATCTCCTTTTAATAATAAATTTAACCACACTTATTATATTACCTGATTTATATAAAGTGCAGGTAGTTCCTCCCCCAAATGGAAAAAAATACAAGCCTAGCATATATATCCTTTAGTCCCCCCTACAAACATCAAAATAGCCTCAATTCTTTCTTAGCTAGCACACAGTTGACCACAGAAGCCTAAGTAAGTCCCACACAGCCTGGCTTAGTTCAGAAAAATCATCCAGCCATCCTGTAGATTTCTAAGCACTAATAAATAGCTGTTGTTTTAAGCCACTTAGTTTTGGAGTAATTTGTTATGCAGCCATAACTAACCGATACAGCTCTTGTCCATCATCATAAATAAGCTATTATTAGGCAGGACTCATACACACACAAAAGAACTCGCTTGGAAGAAAGACACATGTTCCCATACTATAAATAATTAAGCGAAACACACACACACACACACACACAAAAGCGTGTGTTCCTTTATTATTTATCAAACATGAAAAAAGTAAGTTTGGACCCTGCCCATGATTTATAAAAGTTTAGCTTTTAAGTTACTATGTTCCATTATACGAAGATTACAAAAACAGCCCACTTCAGCTCCCTCCAGCTTTGCATTTTTCCATTATTAAAACGTTCTCTCAGCCATGACACCCTTGACTTATGTGGCCCAGAGCCATTTTTCACCTCTTTTTTTTTATTACCTATCATTTATCCCATGAGATGAAGGTGAAAAGGGCAGATCTGGGTTTACCTTGAAAAATGTATACCCTTTGAGTTAGGTCCAAAGCAAAGCCTTTCCCCTGCTTCTGATGCCTGAAATTATTCATGAGGCATACCCTTAACCACTCCGTGATAGTACAGATGTCCATCCCTGACTGCTAGGCAATTTTCCTAGAATTGATCTGAGTGTGACTTAGAGGACTATCTGTGTGTTATAGAAAACTGGAAGTTACCCCTTTTAGCTGCACTGGGGACTATGAATTTTCCAAATAATAACATCAAAGCCCAGCATTTTTCTAGCTGTGTGTGCATCTTATTTTTCTAATGGATCAGGCCTTACTTCCTATCCTAGGGAGCCACGGTTTTTTAAGAATACTTCTTGGAATAGTATCTGAGTTTTCAAAATGCTTTCAAATCATATTTTATCTTTGTAAAAATCTTGAGAGAGAGGGAACTAAGAATTCAAAAATTTAATTGGCTTGCCCAGAGTCACACCAGAGAGTTAAATGCGAAGATCCATTTCACTACAAATTCCTACAGATTTTTCAAGGCCAGCTTTAAATGTGCCCTACTCTGTGAGGTGTCCCAGATGCCAGAGGCAGAGAGAGGTTCCATCCTCAGTGGTCCTATAGCTCTTTACGATGTCACTCTGCGCTGTAGTTATTGGTGACGATGCCCTATACTAGGAGGTGTTTTTCCAAACCTCGGGAAAACCATGTCTTATTCACCTTACCTCAGTGCTTAGCATAAGACAAAGAGCTCTTCAATATATGTTTAGTAGATGCCTTAATTAGTGTACAGATGACATTTCTTAGTACAAATCATGTAAAGATCCCCTGGCAGCAGTACAGAGAAGCCGGAAAATCATGGCACCTAGAAGGTAGACAGGACTCAGGTCGAATCCTGGTTATCATTGACTTAGTCACTTTTTGACTGAGTCACCCTGGATAGGCCACTTCACCTCACTGAGCTTCCACTTCCTTACCTACCGAGGATTTCTTCTACAATCACATGGTTAAGGCTAGTTTCCAAAGGTGTGATGACACTATCGTCAGAGAATATTTTTAAAAAATGAGTGAGGGAAAAGAGACCAAACACAGTGGTAGAAAGAGACATAGCAAGTTTCATTATGTAATGAGAACTACAAAAATTCAGAGCCCCTGTCATTATATTTTTAACTTTGTTTAATCATTCAGTATGTTTTAAACTCCTGCAATGTAAGAAATACTGGCCTCTGGGCATGTAGTTGAATGAAAATACAGTCTCTGCAGTCTGCAATATCGCACGTCTGTCGTCTTGGGAAGAATTCCCACGTTTTCCTATTAGGATTTCAATGAAGATAACCATTTTTTTTTTTTAGTAACAATACCTATTCAGACTTGATCAGTATTTTCCAACTTTAGTGGTGATGGTGCTTTTGCAAAATGTACAGTGTTCCCAAGTCAGAGATACTAATATACAACCTAGGTCCCCATCTACCCACCATTTCACCTCCTGCACACGTATCACTTGATAGCCACAGATCTAGACAGATTTGTTTTAGCTCCGGCCCAAGGCAGCGCAAATGGACCCGCCCATTCTCCTGCTCTCCATCTCAGAAGGGACAGATGCTGACCAAGCCCTGGACAGAATGGGAACCTGGGCAAATAATAAACCCACTCCTGCATGTCAAGCATGATATTAAAGAGTTTCAATATGACTGTCATTTTCTCTACTGGCAGGGAGTGATAAATGAAACATACAATTTCTATTATCTGCCCACCCTTCAGAGTGATGGATTACCTGAATGGGGCGGGATATTACTCCTGGGCTCCGGAGAATTATAGATATCTCTTCATGAATGTTAATATCAAATGGTGGAGCCAAATTGTCACAGCAAAGGCAAGAACTATCTGGTAATTCACTCTTCTTTTATTTTGTACTCCAGAAAAACAGTAATAATAAGGAATGTCTTTTGCTTTCTCCCATTTTTCATATATTTTTTTCTTTGCAAAGTGAGTGATAACATCATCTTTCCTTCACTAATGGCAGTACTGGCCATAATTTGAGGCTTAAAAGCAAAGTGAAGTGTTTTGAATGGAGTTCCTAGGAGGCTCAACGTCAACACCCTGCTACAAGCAATATTGGTAATGTTTTGTCAACCATAAGGTTGACCTCGTCAACCTTATGAAAGTGGAAGTTATATTTTTAACTTTGTTTAATCATTCAGGGTGTATGTGGAAAATTTTAACAAGTAGAATATCACAAAGCATATAGTTATTAATACTAAATGACAACTTCAACTAAAATGGTCTGGGAGTAAAGTGTTTGCAGAAAACAAAGATTTGTCCCAACCCCCCTTTATTTCACCATTTTCAGCTCACATTTTTAAAACTGGCTTTCCTCCTTTTTCACCTTAGTGAATCTGAGTTACCCTTTATTTCCTGAAGACTGTAGAGTGCTCGAAGTCCTCATTGCAAAGATGACTATACTTCAGATGGCGATGGAGAGGCATAAAAACATGTGAACAACCACCCTTAATGGATCTGACCCAGGACCGTTCCCTGGAAGTTGTTTTATTAACTAAATCCCTGATGTCAATTGGTTTCCTGCCCACTGGCCTCTTTATCTCACAGGTCTAAGCCAAAGCAATTCCCAGCATTTAGCTCACTAAGTCAAGGTTTACCGTAAGACGAGGCAACGACACTGCTTTGTGAAGAAAACTGTTAGCATTACTTTAGATCTCAACCTTTAAAAAAAAAAAAAACCTAAAAGCAATTTTTGAAGGGAGATGTAGAGTGATTTTATGATAGGAACATGTGTTACATTTCATTGCCTTCTGCCCACCGAACCCTGCCCCAGCAGTATTTTGCAAATGACATTACAGATAAAAGGTTGGTATCCAAGATCTATAAAGAACTTCTCAAACTCCACGCCCAAAAAAACAAATAATCAAGTCAAAATTGGGCAGAGGACATGAACAGACACTTCTCCAAAGAAGACATATGAATGACTATCAGACACATGAAAAAATGTTCAACATCATTAACCATCAGGAAAATTCAAATCAAAACCACACTGAGATACCACCTTACACCAGTTAGAATGGCAAAAATTAACAAGGCAGGACACAACGAATGTTGGAGAGGATGTGGAGAAAGGAGAACCCTCTTATATTGTTGGTAGGAATGCAAGTTGGTACAGCCACTCTGGAAAACAGTGTGGAGGTCCCTTACAAAGTTAAAAATTGAGCTACCCTATGACCCAGCAACTGCACTACTGGGTATTTACCCCAAAGATACAGATGTAGTGAAAAGAAGGGCCACATGCACCCCAATGTTCATAGCAGCAATGTCCACAATAGCCAAACTGTGGAAGGAGCTGAGACGCCCTTCAACAGATGACTGGATAAGGAAGATGTGGTCCATATATACAATAGAGTATTACTCAGCCATCAGAAAGGATGAATACCCACCATTTGCACCGACATGGATGGAACTGGAGGAGATTACGCTAAGTGAAATAAACAGAAAGACAATTATATGGTTTCACTTATATGTGGAACATAAGGAACAGCATGGAGGACATTAGGAGAAGGAAGGGGAAAATGAAGGGGGTGGGAATCAGAGGGGGAGACAAACATGAGAGACTATGGACTCCAGGAAACAAACTAAGGGTGTCAGAGGGGAGGGGGTGGGGGGATGGGTTAGCCCAGTGATGGGTATTAAGGAGGGCACATATTGCAATAAGTACTGGGTGTTATATGCAAACAGTGAATCATGGAACACTACATCAAAAACTAACGAAGTACTGTATGGTGACTGACATAATAAAAAAAATATATATATATATATATAAAATCTTTTTTAAAAGGACATAAAAATGGCTGTGTGAATTTTTAGTCATCAAGGCACTAAACACTGGCTGCTTTTTTAGTGGGCAAAATACTGCTATAAATGTCAGACTCTGCAGGGATCATTAAGACTATAGACCAAAAATTGACAAAAACATATTTTCTCAGGAAACAGTTCTAAACCATTTTGGTCCAACTTGATTTATAAGAGAAATGAAAATATTCTAAGAATATGAGGGGATTTTTTCTTGACCCTAAAGGAGTACCAATTATTTGCTATGAACCAAAATTCCCAAGATCTGTTCCACACAATTCAGTCTGAGAACAATCTGTTGTGGAGTCATTTAAAATCCCTGCTCAGGGAACATCAGGGATGCCCACAACAGCTGAGCTGGAAGAATGCTCAAGAAGGGGAAAATAAAAACAATAGGAGTGCATTCCCAGCTGTATTATCAACTTTAGGCTCCTTCTTCTGAAAGATTGAATCGTGCCTTTGTAAATGTTTCACTTTTCATATTTTACCTTTGAGGCTATACTTGTTCTTTGAAACAGTCAATGACTTTTTCAAATTTCCAGATACAAAGAGCCAAGCCAATGTGACACTGAGGCTGTCTTATGGGTGTCCTCATGAGAAGCCAGAGACAGAAAATAAAAAGTTCTATAATTGTCAGCCATATTAGCAGTGGAGAGATGAATGAATGTGTGTGTGTGTATTCATTTTCTGAATCCAATCTATACTGATAGAGGAGCCACTACTTAAATAACCATTCATTGGCTGTCTTCAAAAATTGGAAGCTGCTGTTTCCATGATGAAAGATCTAATTTATAATAACAGTCCACCACATTAAAAATGAAAAAGTATCAGTCTGGTGCATCAACCTAAATTAAGCTTTAGTAAATGTTCAGACTTAGATAAATCATCTCTGTTAGAACTGAAGAAAAATTCTTTAATATCTGATCAAGACCAAATCTGAGTTGCTTATCTTACTGCATATTCAAAATGAGCTCGCATTCATTTCCTCAAGGAGTTCATGATCTTTTGACATAATATATTAGAACTTGAACATGTATGATTTACACTGGATATTCAATGATTGTATGACGTCGCAATTTTTGTGCATACTCAGGATCTCTATACCATTGCCACCTGGGTCCACAGCTGCTTGCTCTGCTTCAGCCACTTCTGTGGCCCATCAACTCCCTCAGGCCTGCGTGGTTCCACCATCTGGGATCAACCACTTAGTTGCTTCAGAAATTCTGAATGCTTTCCCTTGGCCTCTGCCATGCAGCCTGGTGACCAGCCATTTGCTTGGTGTTTCTGGCTCTTTCTACACTGAATTAGAATGGACCATCACTCCACAGAATGAGATGAAGCATCCTCTTAGATACCAAAGAATCAGAATGATACAACCTAGAAATGTGGAGGACTTCACTCCCTAACCAACTGTAAAGAGGAGATGGGAGGAGCCTGGCACATAAATTCTCTCTCCATCCTCCCTCCCATGAACTGTTCGGAGGTACAATTTATCCACACAGCTTATGCACAGACATTCACAGACATCCCAAGTGGACACACCTGCCAAGTGATCTGCTTTGTTTCTTTGTGGCTCATTGTGAAACACCGTCACACATCACCTTGCATGCCTTCCCTTTCTCCCTTACCTCCTTTGTCCTTACTCTCACTGCCCTGTGTTTATGCGTCCCCAGTGAAGTATCAGCACTTAGTCCCTGCCGTGGGCTCTAGAGAATCTGGACTAAGACAGCTGATTAGAATCATCCCTACATTCTCCAGTGCATGTATTTCTCAGCAAAATTATGGGGCGCCATAGTAAGAGGGGCAAAAATAAACGAATGGAACTACATCAAACTAAAAAGCTTTTGCACAGCAAAAGAAACCATCAACAAAATGAAAAGGCAACTTAGTGAATGGGAGGAGATATTTTCAAATGATATAATTGATAAGGGATGAATATCCAAAATATATAAAGAATTCACACAACTCAATATCAAAACAAAACAAAACAAAACCACAATCCATTTAAAAAATGGGCAGAGGACCTGAATAAGTATTTCTTCAAAGTAGACATACAGATTGCCAACAGTTATATGAAAAGGTGCTCAACATCACTCATCAGGGAAATGCAAACTAAAACCACAATGAGAAATCACCTTACATCTCTCAGGATGGCTATTATCAAGAAGACAAATAATAACAAGTGTTGGTGAGGAAATGGAGAAAAAGAAACACTTGTGCATTGATCATAGGAATACAAAATGGTGCAGCCACTATAGAAAACAGTATGGAAGTTCCTCAAAAAATTAAAACCAGAAATACCATACAATCCAGCAATTCCACTTCTGGGTATTTATCCACAGAAAATGAAAACAGTAATTTGAAAATGTATATGCACCCTTATGTTCACTGCAGCATTATTTACAATAGCCTGGATGTGGAAGCAACTTAACTGTCCATCGATAGATGAATAAAGAAGATGTAATATGCATACACACACACACACACACACACACACAATGGAATATTAGCCATCAAAAGAATGAAATCTTGCCATATGCAACAACATGGATGGACCTAGAGGGTATTACGCTAAGTGAAGTAAGTCAGATGGAGAAAGGCAAATTCTGTATGATTTCACTTATATGTGGAATCCAAAAAAACAAAACAGTAACATGCTCATCAATACAGAGAACAATCTAGTGGTTGCCAGAGGGAAGGGTCGGGGAATAGGTGAAGTAGGGGAAGAGGATTAAAAGGTATAAACTTCCAGTTATAAAATAAGACATGGGGATGCAAAGTACAGCACAGGGACTAGAGCTATTAATTAACAACTGTGTTTGGTGACAGATGGTACCTAGATTTATCGTGGTAATCACTTCATGATGTATGTAAATGTTGAATCACTGTGTTGTACATCTGAAACTAATATAATATTGCATGTCAACTACATGTCAATTAAAAATTTTTAAATTTAAAAAAATAGGGCACAATACATTTTATACATCTTTATGATGTTTTGAATCCCCAAAAGAGTAACAGTCTAATTGTTAACATATATTTGAAATTTTTATATTTATACACAATGAGAAAACAATGTCGCTCCATTTAAACCTTAAATGTCAATGAGGAAATCAATACCGACTTATTGTTATGCTATGTCCAGAGGGAAGAGCATGGTAAGATCCTATTTTGTCAGACCACTTAACTCTGATGACCACAATAAAATGTATGCGGACTTTGAGTCACAAAGAATGTGGATGGTACTTCAGCTTTGCCACCTATTCAGTGGTGAGATCTTAATCAAATTACTTAAACTGGGAGTTTTGTTCCCTCCTCTGTAATGTCGTATCAACAATACATACTTCATAATGTGGTAAAATAACCAGCTCTGTGCTTAGAATACTGAGAGCGACCAGTAATCGGTAGCTATATACATTATTATTGCAGCTTTCCAATAAAGAACAAAAGAAAAAGTCGGGTTTCTGTTGAACTTCTGGAAGAGCTATGACATATTTGAATTATGAAGAGGTATTTTGCTTACAAGTAGTAGAATTGCAACTCAAACAAACAATAAAGGGAGATTGCTGACTCAGATAATGCCGAGAGAGAGACCATCGAATCTGTCCCCCAGTGTCACAGCTCGAAGGCTCTGGACTGTGCCCTCTTAGTCTCCATCTATCAGGCCCACTTCCCCCCACGCTTAACTCCATTCTCGCCTATTGCAGAGGTTTTTCTGTGAGGCTCACCAGCATGACCAGGCTTATCCCATGTGAGCCTAGCAACTCCAGGGAAAAGAGAAGAAGCCTTTTCCAAAAGTCTACATACCAATTCTACGGGCAGGACACTGATGGCCCTGGCTGGTTTCACAAGCTCATCCTTTAGACCAATCATAGTTCCTAGGGTGATGACTTATTAGGACTGGCCAAATCTGATCACTTGTCAGTCCTGGTGGTCAAGAGGACAAAAAAATCTAACAACTGAATAAAGCGGCTGAGAAAGTTTCCTAGACATACAAGGGTACATGCCGTTATGCAGGGATCAGCAAACTTTTTTCTGAAAAAGGCCAAATAGTAAATAGGTTTTGCAGGCCACCTATGGTCTCAGTTGGATATTCTTCTTTGTTTCTCATTTGGTTTGTTTTTATACCCCTTAAAAAGTGTAAAAAAAAAATTTTTGTTCTTGTTGGCTATACAAAACTAGGCCACAAGCTATAGTTTGCCAAACACTGCACTGTAGTGTAACACAAGCAAAACGAAGGACTGTTCATCATGCAACTGATGATATGTTGGATTCAGGTATAAATGTTTAGACTTCTAGAACACCCCATTTCTGGGGAGATACGAAGTAGAAAAGAGGAGTAAGGAAATCATTTCTATCTAGCAGTCAACAAACAAATAATTTTTGAGCACATACCTTTGTATATCAGTATATAATTAGAGAGAGAGGGGAATATAAGGGGTATTCAAGAACTTTAAAAGAGGCAATAGAAAGAACAAAAGAACAAAGGTAGAACCTTTATACAAATGTCTATCCTTCTTCCCTATAAAGTATTCTGAATATCAAATAATGGGAGTAGAGGCAGATTTAAACATTTTCTGCCCTAATAAATTCAATTCCAAATCAGTTTTAATATTAGACATCTTTATGAATATTAATGTTTCTCAACATAACTAGAGAAAAGAATATTCAGCATTCCCCTCCCCACTCCACCCACTTCCTCTGTCAGTGCTCCTATGCCCTTTTAATGTCATTTTTCTAACAGTGACTTAGAACATTAACAAGCCTAAGAGTAGTGCTCAAGATTGAACAAGTATAGCAAATTAAGTCACTATTTAGAAGAATCCACACCACTGAGTGCCATTTCTGGAGACCTACCTTTTAACATTAGACCGGTGGTTTTGAAATCAGTCTATGAACTTGCATGGGAAAAAAAGGTCTCTATTTTTTACCAGTCTTTGACTGAAATTTAGTGTTTCCTTGAGTTTTAAACATAGTCAATAAGCCACAGTTTTAGAAACAAACTGGTATTAGAAGTACCTGTGACTTTGTCATAAATTCACATATTTCCATATTATTTCTTATACATATTACATTTTCATATTACATCTTATGTATTACACTGAAGATGTTGCAGCTATCTCAAATACCATTTCAGCTCATCACTACTTAGAGATTACAACAGTAACTTGCTACTAGATCTAGTTATAGAATATGTTAATAAAAACAAATATAAAAACCTATTAGAACTGATAAATGAATTCAATGAAGTTGTAGGACACAAAATACATTGCATTTCTATGCAATGAAGTTGTAGGACACAAAATATTTCATTTCTATACACTAATTATGAAATAGCAGAAATTAAGAAAATAGTCCCATTTACAATTGCACCCAAAAAAGAGAGAAGAAAAGAAAAGAAAAGAAAAGAAAAGAAAAGAAAAGAAAAAGAAAGAAAGAAAGAAAGAAAGAAAGAAAGAAAGAAAGAAAGAGAAAGAAAGAAAATACCTAAGTATAAACTTAAGCAAGGAGGTAAAAGACCTGGACTCTGAAAACCATAAATTGGTGGTGAAAGAAACTGACAAACAAAAGGAAAGATAGCCCATGTTCATGGATCGGGAGAATAAATGCTGTTAAAATGTCCATACTATCCAAAGCAATCTACAGATTCAGTGCAATCTCTATCAAAATACCAATAGCATTTTTCACAGAATGAGAACAAATAATCCCCAAAATTTATATGAAACCACAAAAGACCTTGAATAGCCAGAGTAATCTTGAAAAAGAAGAACAAAGCTGAAGGTATCACAATTCCAGACTTCAAGTTATATTACAAAACTATAGTTATCAAAACAGTATAGTATTGGCACAAAAATAGAAACATAGACCAATGGAACAGAATAGAGAGCCCAGAAATAAATCCACATTTATATGGTTAATTAATCTACAACAAAGGAGGCAAGAATATGCAATGGGGGAAAGAAAATCTCGTCAACAAATTGTGTTCGGAAAACTGGGCATCTACAGGCAAAAGAATAAAACTGGACCTCTTTCTTACACCGTACACAGAAATAAACTCAAAATAGATTAAAGAACTAAATGTGAGACATGAAACCATAAAACTCCTAAAAGAAAACATAGGTAATAATTTCTTTGACATCAGCCATAGAAACAGTTTTCTAGGTATGTCTTCTGAGGCAAGGGAAACAAAAGCAAAAATAAACTATTGGGACTGCAACCAAAGTAAAATGCTTTTGCCCAGCAAAGGAAACCATCAACAAAACAAAAGGGGGATGGGAGATTCCCTGAGTGGGAAAAGATATTTGCAAATGATATCTCTGATAAGGAGTTAATATTGAATATATAAAGAACTTAAACAACTTGACACCAAAAAAAAAAAACTGATTAAAAATGGGCAGAGGACCTGAATAGACATTTTTCCAAATAAGATGTACAAATGCCCAACAGACACATGAAAAATGCTCATCATCACTGCTTATCAGGGAAATTCAAATCAAAACCACAATGATCTATTATTACTTTCTACCTGTCAGAATGGCTAGAATCAGAAAGACAAGAAATAACAAGTATTGGTAAGGATGTGGAGAAAAAAACCCTTGCACACTGTTGGAGGGAAGGTAAATTGGTGCAGCCACTGTGAAAAACAGTGTAGTGGTTCCTCAAAATATTAAAAATAGAAATAGCATATAATCCAGTAATTCTATTCCGGGGTATTTATCCAAAGAAAATGAAAACACTGATCTGAAAAGATATATGCACCTCTATGTTTATGGCACCTTTATTTGCAACAGCTGTGATAAAGAAGCAACCCAAAGTCAATCAATAAATGAATGGATAAAGAAGAGGTGTGTATACAGACATACACACACACTGGAATATTACTCAGCCATAAAAAAGTGAGATTTTGCCATTTGGAACAACATGGAGGGACCTAGGGGATATAATACCAAGTGAAATAAGTCAGAAAGAGAAAGACAAATTTCATATGATTTCATGTATATGTAGAATCTGAAGAACAAAACAAAACAAAGAAAACAACAAAGAGATAAACAACAACAAAACCAGATGTTTAAATACAGAGAACAAACTCGTGGTTGCCAGAGGGGAGGGGTAGAGGGAATTGGTGAAATAGATAAATGGGATTAAAAGGTACAAAGTTCCAGTTATAAAATAAATAAGTCATGGAGATGTGAATACGGCACAGGGAGCGCAGTCCATAATATTGTAATAATGTTGTAGGTGACGGTTGGGAACCACAAGTAATGTATAGAATTGTTGAATCATTATGTTGTACACCTGAAAGTAATATAACACTATTAATTAGACTTCAATAAAAATATATTACTATCAAATTTTTAATATTTTGACAACTCTCCTTCAACGTAAGTGATCTCCTTTGTAATGCTATGTATGTTTCTTGACTATGCAATGCAGATGCAGTAACCGCTCACAGTGTGTATTTTTTAAAAGGACGCAAAGTACACACATACTAGTTTACACAGTGCTTGGTATAGTTTGTAATCCTATGTATTTATTTAAATCCCCGTAATCAGGCATTTAAAAATGTTCTTCTGAGAAGTGTTCCCTAGGCCTCCGTGTCCAACAAAAGACAGGATGGAAAAAAAAATGTTTAAAAACCTCTGCTTTAGACAAAGTTGACTATTCCTTCCAACTTGAAGTATTTTCTTTTCTCAATTTTCTCAGCTTTATACTCCTGATTATCTCACTGTTGATTTCTCCTCTTCTCTTTGACTTGTGCATTTGTGTTCTATGGCTCACTCCTGGCTCTCTTTCTCTTCTCAGTCTGAACTCTACCTGGGTGATCTCATCCCATCCATGGCCTTATAGACCACTGATAAGCTGATGATCCCACATCTTCATCTATAGCCTGTTGTATCCAATTCTGACCTCTCCGCTTGAAGATGTGGTAGGAGTCTCATGCCTGAGATGGCCATAAGAAAATTTCTGATCACCCTTCCAGAACCCAAACCCGTGCGTCCCCCAGTTCTTCCCATCTTAGTAACAGAACCATCCTCTAAATTAATTGCTCAAGCAAAACCTATCTTTGATTCCTGTTTCTTTCTTTCATGCTCCACATCCAACCCACAGGCAAGTTTTATCAATTCGACCTTCCAAACACATCCTAAATTTGTCTAATTCTCGCACTCACACCTGTTACCATCCTAATTCTAGCAACATTTATCACCTAAATTCATACCATGACCTCTTGACTCATCCCCCTGCCTCCATTATTGCCCTTGAACTCGACAGTAATAAGAATTATCTTAAAAATATGAAACATTTCAAAAGTGCAAACAGCAAAAAAGGTATATATTACATATATCTATACATACATCACCCAGTAACCTCTTCTGTAATGATGAATCAGATCATTGTCATTTCTCTGCTTAAAACCATCTAATTGCCATCCATTGTACTTAGAAAAAATTAACAACTCTTTACCATGGGTTACAAGCCCCTTTATGATCTAGTCCTTGGCCATATCTATCACCTTGTTCCCATACTTCTCTTCTCCTCCTTTACAAGGCACTCACAGTGACCTCACCAATGGTACTCAAACACACCAAAGTCACTGTCACCTCAGAAGCTTTGTATTAACCATTCCCTCGGCTTGCAATTCTCTTCCATCAGATATTTGCATGGCTGGTTCTTTCTTATCCCAGCTTGAAACCTCATTAAAAGACCTTTCCTGCTCACCCAAACTAAGGAATTCACCTGGTAATCCCTCTCTCTCATATTACCCTATTTTCTCTCTCTCTTTTTCTTAAAAGATCTTATTTATTTATTTGACACAGAAAGAGAGAGAGAGCGCACAAGCAGGGGGAGCA
The DNA here is from genome assembly GCF_024610735.1 of Ursus americanus. Taxonomy (NCBI): domain Eukaryota; kingdom Metazoa; phylum Chordata; class Mammalia; order Carnivora; family Ursidae; genus Ursus; species Ursus americanus. The sequence continues at coordinate 104,848,003 of NC_142164.1, forward strand.
GCAGAGAGAGAGGGAGAAGCAGGCTTCTCGCCGAGCAGGGAGCCCGATGCGGGGCTTGATCCCAGGACTCTGGGATCATGACCTGAGCTGAAGGCAGATGCTTAACCAACCGAGCCACCCAGGCATCCCTCACCCTATTTTCTCTTGATCATAATATTTTAGATAGACGTTTTTGTTTATTCTTTGACTTTATTTCTATAAACACCCCCTGCCACACGCACGCATGCGCACACTTTATAACATAAACTCTTTGAGATGTGGGGTGTTGTCAGTTACGTATGACCTTTTGAACTCTGATACCTAGTAGGTGCTCAATAAATGTGGAGAAGGAAGGAGGGAGGGAGGAAGAGAGGGAAAGAGAGGAAGAAAGGGAGGCGAGGAAGGTGAAGGAAATGAGGGAAGGAAGTTAACATTTTTAAGTACTCCATTTAAAAATCTGTCATAAAAAAATTTCGAACAGCATCTGAAAAGACATTTCCAGAGGACGAAATTCACAGCTCCCAGTAACTTTAAAAAAATGCCATGCTCGGATCTTAAGGACAAGAGACAATTGTAAAAGATGAAGACTGAACACACACTGTTACAGCTCAAGAGGCCTAACTGCAAAGGGTGCCCGCCTGCTCGTCTTTCCATCACTCTAATCTCCATCCATAACGCCAGGCTAACCGGGAATAGTACAGTGCGGTCACTCAACCAAAGCACAGTGCGCCATCCTTCCACCCAGAGGAGCTGATCATCTCCCAGAGAAAAATGAGCATTAACAAGAAAATGTTTAACTGGGGAACTAGCACAGATTAATTCCTACAGGTGCCAATTCTGATTTTCCTCTTCCAGGCTTTCAAAATGTTAAGTACTGATGGATCTGGCCACCATACCTGAAAGTAAGGTGCTTCAAGCTGCACTAGGCTTTCTCTTCTAACTGTGCACATGAAGAGGCTTGCTTTAAAGAGCATGGGTGGACTCACAAGTGCGTGAGTTGAAATGTTCTACCCAGCCTGGGCCTCACGCATGGGCTTGAGAGGCATCTTTTGGGTACTTTTTATGTGCTAATCACTGCACCGCATCCTAGAAACTCAAAGATCCTAGTTCTACCAGGTACTCACAGAGTGCCCTAAGGAAAGGAACTTAGCATCTCTAACCTCAAATTTCTAGCTGTAAAATAGAAACAATGATAGGACTTCCAAGCTCACTCATGTTGTTGGAAGAATTCATGTCTTTGCGGTTGTAGGCTCCTGGCAGCTGGCTTCTTCAAAGCTACCAAGGAGTCTCTGGAGTCAGCCTGCTAGTAAGATGTAATGTAACCTAATCACAGGAGTGACATCCCATCACGTGTGCCATATTCCATTGATTATTCCATTGATTAGAACCAAGTCAGAGATCCCAAAATCAAGGTGTGAAAATCATACAAGAATGTAACTACCAGGAGGTAGGGATCATGGGGCCCACCTCAAAGCCTCTACGTCCTGGTTGGGGATAAAGACGAGTAAAGAGGCACTTACAACAGTGTAATTATTGCTGCAATGGTCCAGTACAGAATGCTAGGTATAGAAGACTACGTACATAGCTTTTTCTGAGTGGGTAGGTGAGTGGTGGTGGTGGTGAGATTTCCTAGATTAATGACTATAACTGAGACACAGAGGATGTGTACCAGTTCACCATGTGTATGTCGGGGCATGGTGAGTGTTCCAGGCAGAGAGCCTGATAGAATGGAAGACATTCCTTAAGTAAAAAATAACGCATATGGCCAAACCAGATTTCATTTTGTTTGTATTCTACAAATTGCTAACATCTCACCAAGAGAAAATTATCCATCATGGGCACAGAGCCACGCTCAGTAAGTTTAAATACTCTCTTAAATGAACATCTAAAGGAAAGACCTTTTAAAGTATGTTCCACATTCTTAGAGGAAAGTGCTTACAATGTGTCTTAAAGAGAAAAGATTTCCATTTTATGAGTTCTCATCATTATTTAAAATAGTGAAATCCTAAGATTTTAATACATCCTTGGTCTTGAATGAGATCACAGCTCAGATCCAGTTCTTTGTCAGTCTCCGAAGTAATTATCTTCTGAAAAGAAAGGCCCCGTGGGTGGGAGAGCACCAGCTGTTGAATGCCTAATACTACATGCCAAGTGAATGGCCAATTGCCCAAATAAAATAGGTATCTAAGCCAGGTGGAACTGTTCTAATTTGCTTATTCAAGTTGGAATGTAGCCAGTTCATTTGCAAAATGTGCTTACAAAATAATAAACTATTACTGACTGCTAGACAGCATCCTCCTCTATGATGTTTATACTGAACCTCCACTTCAAAATGACCCTGAACTTTGTCCTCCACTGAATTCGTAATGATGCTCAGATTTCTCAGCCATATCTAACATCAGCTCCAGAAAAGTCCTTACAATGGGGCTGGAGAGCACAGCTTATTGTGACAGATTATAGTTAAGGCTAAATTCTTACTGAATTACTTCCAAAGAATAAGTTCTGGTAGTCCCATTCCTCTTATGCCTAAATGTGTCCATAAGGACGCCTTCTGGTGTAAGACATAGAATTCCTCAGATGAAGAGGCTAAAACACTATGGAGGATTCAGCAGCTCATCTGAGAAGTCCATAGACAGTGTCAGTTTCAGGTACAGTTTGATCATGCCTCTGGCTTTGCTTCTCTCCTAAATTATAGGCAATTTTCTCGGTTCTGCCTACCCTCTTCTAAAGGCTAATTTCAAAGAGTGACTTCAGGTAGCAATTTACATCCAAGAGGTGGCTTTCTTCAACCATGTAACAAAAACTCTGACCATTGAACTAAAAAAGCCACATTCAAACCAATCCCTGTGGTGGGGGGAGGGTCATTTGCTAAATGACTTAGTTACATGATTTTGCAAGGAAATGTGGTTATAAACCTCCATCTCTGCGATGGGTCTTACAGACTACCAGCATTTGCATCTCGACAGAGCTGTCTTTACCTTGTTCTCATATTACAGATGGATTTATGAATGTAGCAGTACCTGAAGGTCTCCTGAGATGCAGAGAAAATGTCAAGGACTCACTCCGTGGGGCTTGAAAATGTACGACAATGGACAAACTCCAGGCTATTCCCAAGTACCCCAAACCAAAACTGTAGCACATTTAGCACACCCCAGAATTCCAGTGTCTCTTGCCCATAGATCTACCTCCCAAATTTCCCTGAAATTTGACCTCCTATGGCAATTTCAGGACCTGGGAAATGACCCCATCTGAACCAACAGCCTATACCGGACCAGTTTACAGAATAAACTTGGAATTGTATTTAATCATGGCATTTCAAGATTCCTTTTCAAAATATTCTTTTTGCCCCTCAAATTTTCCAGGCCTTCACATCTCTCAAGATATCAAACATGATACTTTTAGGAGCCAACCAAGTTATACATAATGCATTTTTATGTTCCTAAATTAACAAAGTGACTTTAGATCTGTGAAGGGTGCTAAAAATTATATAAGCTATGTAAGTATTTTTATTTGTTCAAACATTTCCAGTTTCCTTCAGGGCTTAAAAGTTTCTGAGAACTTTCTATTTCTAAGTAGGCCTAGTTTGTTATGGATGAAACAAAGACACTCCAAAAACATGTCCATTTTTTCTGAGGGGCCTCACAGCCAGGTTTTTTTTTTTTTTCATCTTCTAGAACGTCAATCATTTGGGTATAGCTAGCCCCAAACCATACAGTACTTATACCTCTTGTTTACTTCTAATCAGCATTCAGTGAGGTCAAGCAGACCATGAGACAAGGATTTGAGTACAACTAGTTTATTTGCAAGGTGATCCCAGAAACTGCTAGTAGAGAAAAATGAAGTGAGGTAGAAAAGAAAGCAACCAATTCAAGATGTGTTGTCAGGCAGCAGGTGTCTCCCATGGGCTCCTGAGGCTTTGTCTTGCTGGGGACTTCTGGGAGACAGAGTATAGAATAAACTTCGGTGTGTGTGTGTGTCATCTCATCTGAGGGGCAAGTACCTGGGGTATTTTTTCTTAAAATCCTTCCCACCGTTTGTGGGGAGACTCTGCCCCAGGGGACTTAGCTCCTGGAAATTTCTGGCCTTCCCAAACAAAGGTCAAGAAAAAAACCCAAAGGCAGAGAGTTAAAGATGTCTGTAGAAGGATGCTAATAGCATGCACTGGTCCAGTGACCTAGAGGAGACAAGGGCAGGACACCAACATATTTACAACAATGCCTATGGCCGAAAGATTAATATATACTTGTTGATACTAGGCCTAAGTATCACTGGCTGTTTTGGACTCTTACCTTAAAAAAGTATTGCATTCGATGAAATTCCAATTTCTTGGGGTTTACTGAAACCATCTCATTGCCATAACAAGTCATCATGGCAGAGCAAAAAAAAAAAAAAAAAAAAGCCTTGAATTTAGAATGAGCACAGCTAGGTTTGAGCCTAGATTCTGTGGCCTTACATACAATGATTCTTGACTATGGACCTCAGGTTCTTCAATGTAGATCAAAGGCTTAAGCTAATGATAACAGAAAGCTCTTAGATGGCCTTGTTACAAGCCAGACACCATTCTGAGTGCTTTGCAGATATTAACTCACATAACCCCTGTGACAAGCAATGAGATGAAAACTATTATCTCCATCTTACAAAGAAGTAAACTGAGGCACCAGGTAGTCAAGTAATTTGAATGAAGTCACATGAGTAGTAGGCGGTAGAACCAGGAATGGAATCCAAGTTGTCTGGGCTCCTAAATCAAGACCCTTACCTACCACCAGGCTTCCTCTTAGTGCAATAACCTATAGGCCCCCTTCCTTAGTAGAGACCTACCATCTTTGACCTCTGATAAAATCAGGCAGGAGTAATGGTATATTCATCTGCCGTATGTTCTGACATCTATTGTTTGATACAAGCTCAACTTGTGTCATTCTTCTTATGAAATAGTTTATAACGTACATTTAGCAGAGCTAACAATAAGCAGAAAACATCACGTACCCAGTAGGTCCTAATACATCCCCTCTGGAAATGGCATTCTATGTCTGCACCAGGAGGAGATTTGATTTAAATCCTTGCCTTAAAAAAAATGAATTGTTTAATCTTTCTAACACCCTTGCAAATATCTCACCAACTGTGGAAACTAAACCATCAAAAACTCATCACTTGCCTGTTTTATTACTAGAGCATATCCTTTCAAAATTCAACCAACATTTGTTCAAGATACCAATGAACCAGTCATCATCAGTACCAAGCTGGAATTTTCAGTTTCCACTGGAGAGTACTAGTATATATCAGCTCAAGGTAATCCTTAGAAGCCAATTTCTATCATCTCTTCAAATCTGCTCCCCAAATCTCAAATTTCTGAAAGTTTCCCTTTGAAGTCATAGTATTATGATGAATGGTATTTAATTCATTTATAAAAATACATGCTAATTTCCTACTATATATGACCTACTATGCTAGGAATTGAGATCCGAGGATAATGATATATCTATTTGATGTCCCTGACCTTTAAGATGTTTCAAATATACCAGGTGAGAGGGATACATGGCAATAGTACAAGAAAGTGAATGACATGTAGAGAGCTGGACTCTAAGTGCAAAGCTATCATGGAATTAGCCATGCTGAATGGTCTAAATAATTGTAATGGTGTCTAATGGTTATGACAGAATGCCATCATTCATTCATTCACCAAATAATTATTGAGCACCTATTACGTGCCAGGAATTTTGCTGTAAAGAAGCTAATCTTTGCAATAAAGAAGATAGCTATGGATCCTGCCTTCATGGCGTTCACAGTTCAGTTGGGTGATTGGCAGATGAATAAGCACCTTTCTGCCTTTGGCATGTCCCTCAAGTGTCTTACCACTGTAACCTTCCAGGAGCCAATTCTCACTCTTCCAACAGCCATCCTAATTGATTTTTTCCATTTCATGCTCTTACTGGCTCTCCCCATCATGTCAAGGAGGGTTACAATGATGTGTTTTTAAACGAAAAACAAATGGTCATCCTTTTTTACTGTAAAATTCTCCAGCGAGAGACAAAGCCCCTCAGGCACCAAAAATGGAGGCACGTGGAAAAACAACCCAGCCATGCAGAGAATGCAAGAAGCCTGGAATTCTCCACATATTAAAGAGGTGGGAGAAGGAGAGAGGTTTAAGAAGCAATCATGCCAAGAAATGGCAGAAGAGATTACAGGAAGCCACCTAACTTGGCTTCCCTGGGGTCACCCTCAGATCACATTCTCTTTTGAGGTTTTGAAGGCAAACTTGTCATTAGATTTGGTTGTTCTGCTATACAAGAGAAAAAGGAAAGAAACTAGACAAAATTCTTGAGGAGAGAGGAAGGTAAGAGGGGACAGAATGGACTGATGGCGCTATAAAATGCAAGTGATAGCCATTGTAAATAGCAATGATGATATGAAGTCGGATGTGCCTCTGACATTCTGTAAAGGTTCTGAACATTCTGTCCACCCTTCTGAGCAGAATTCATTTGTTTTTTTGCTAACTTTACGCTTAGTTTTCTCACCGTCAACAGCAACTAAGGATGTGATTCTGGCTATGATAACGCATGACTCACGCACACCCATTGGCACCTACTTTGGTCTCTTATCAGGTGACCTGCCTGACCCCGGCAGCCTTCTCTGCTTTAGGACAATTTGCAGGATGGAATTTAAGCGTAACCAATCCTAATTCCTTTTATCCCCAAAGGCTCCCAAGACAGCAATCTTGGAATGATCCATGCCTTGCAATTCTCACATTTCTCTTATCTCTGAGTCTACTTTTCATGTTCACTTTGATGCTACTTGAAAATATTCTCACCTTGACCTCCAATAAAACAGAAATCCCCAAATATATCTTGACCTCTTCCTGTGTCAACTCTGGCAATACTACCTCCTAATACCTTTCTATATCCCTCTTGAACTTGACAATTCTATTTAGTGTAGCTGCCCATAACTCACTCATCTCAACTATAGTTATTCTAATCATTTAAAAAAAACTCGTTTTTGAAAACTTCTCATGCATTGCTTCTTGAAGCTCATTTTATAGCTAAGGCCTTCATTGCATTTATGTCAGGTTTGCACTGTAAAATTTAATTGGAAAATTGAGGCAAAAATATGAATAATCCAGAGAAGAGTTGAAAGAAAAATTAGAAACTGGAATGGTTTTACCACCAATACTGGCTGCTCTCCCATCATCTATGTGCTTATTGTTTGAGTTAGGAGGGAAAAGGAATTAAGACCAAGGAAATGATAGGGTCAGAGAAGAGGTAAGTAGGAGGACTCTCAGAATCAAATCGGCTAAAAAAGAACCCAACTTTGCTTCCCATCTTTCCCACCCACCCGCATCAAGTACTGCTTCACAGTGAACTTTGACTTGGAAGATGCCTTGAAAAGACTCTTTGTGTCTTGAAAATAGCATGAATGTTGGGAATGGATGAATTTGGACTCTAACCCCAGCTCTATCACTTACTTGCTGTATGACTTTGGGCAAGTTACTTATCATCTCTGAAATTGTTTTCACATCTACAGAATAAGGATAATAAAAGCTTCCTCATAGGACTGCTGTAAAAATTAAATGAGATAACCTAGAGATAGCATCTGTCAATGAAGCACACTTAATATACAGCAGCTCCCTTCCATTACCTTGGACTGAATGATCTGAAGAAAGTGTTAAATAGCAAGGTAACGGATTCAAAATTCCACCGAGATGCCAAAATGCAAACCCAGCAAACCATCAGATATCTTTTTATATTTACCCAAGGGTATCCCATTTGTTAGACTAGCTTTCCTCCTTGATCTGGTAAAGTACAAATAGGCTGGCCTTAAAATAGTTGTCATCCACAACTATTTACTGACGGCCCACTAGACATGGAACCCTGTACTGGTGCCGTAGGGGAAGCCAAAGCAGTACGAAGCCCGGCCTTGGTCCACAGGGAGTTCATAGCTGGGGTGGACTAACTTCATTCAGGTAGGCTAAGTGGTTTTAACACCTTTCAGACAACAATTCTCAAACCTGCAAGATCTTCACACTGATCTGGTTTGCATATTAAGTATGTATTTCAGTAGGATGGGTTCCAGAAATCCGTATTTGTGATAAGCTTCTAGGTAATTCTGACATTCACCCAAGCTTGAGAGCCTCACTTCTTTAAAAGATGCCTCTTTACTGTACAGATTAATTTTTAAATCAAGTCACATCTAAACTCTGCTAAGAAGCCCAGGGAGATGTGCTTGTCTCAACACTAATAAATATGTCATTTCTCAACACCACTATCTTCTGTTGGTTGTGCTGTGTATGAATTAACATTTGGGATTTTTGTTCTTTTAATTTTTAAGGTAACTTTGTAGGTCCTGAATGCAAGGGGTCTGAAAAAAATTATTATATATAAAATAGAAATAAAATGTAGTAGAATCTTTTCAGATGTCTGTCAATGGCAAAACTAAATGTATAAATGAAACAATGTATAGCTAAATGAACAAATGATGCATCAATAAATGTATTAATGCAACCTGTGCCAAAACCTTTAGACAGAGCTCCATCCGAAGTAACTTGCTCAAACCCCTTCCTTGAGGATGGATGGATCCCATCTCATATACACTGTGTTCAAAAACAAAGCATTACAATCAGTGCACTGTACTTCAGTAATGTTGTATGGGTTATCTTAGTCAGGAAAGCTGACAGTACTCAAGAGAGAAAAATAAGAAAAGAATACTGAGTACATTACTAGAAATCACAAATTCTGATTTTAAAAGACATGTTCTCAAAAATTTTTAAGAGAAAGTATTTTATCTTTTCTTGATTTGGACATCAAAAAAAAGGAACCCTACAAGCTTTACTCATTCAATGATGTCATTCAACCAACATTTATTGATTACGTGTTATTTTCTAGACATGCACTGTTGTGGATTCCCTGCATGCCCCCATCCACCCTCTTCTTAGCTCTCACCGTGCTCTTACACATCATGGGCTTTCCTCGTCAACCACCTGACTTTCCACCGAGGGTGTTCTTGGGCTAAGCTCGAGTACAAGGCAGGCCCAATTGCCAGGCAATGAAGAAAGGGAGTCAGTGGATAAATATCCCAACTTCTCACTGGTGGGTGGGACAAGTCTGACAAGGGTTTTGTACTCCTTCTCACAAGTCCCCAGTGAGATCAACCCCCAGGTGCTCACTACGTTCACATGGTTATGAATATATTCTACAGTCTTCCTTCCCTTCCCCATCTTACTTCCCACTCCCTCTTAGAGCTTCTTGGAATCACCTTCCAAATAATCTACTTGCATTCAAAGCCTCATCTCAGGGTCTATTTCTAGATGAACTTGGACTAAAACCCTAGGTCAAAGGAGAGTGAAAAAGACACAGCCATGCCGTTGAGAGATTCAAATACAATTTGAGAGACAGACTCAAACAAGCCGATAAGTGAGATACAGTAAGACAAAATATCACTCTCCACACAAGGAAGGCCTCACAGATGAGGTAAACATTTTAGCTCTCACAAAGTATGAGTAGAAGGTTATATCTAAATAAGAGAAAGGCATTTTAGACAATGGGAAGGGCACGTACAAGAGTGGTACCCCCACCACCTTCTGCGTGTACACGTACAAAATCCTTGAAATATCTTGTGTACTTGCAGTCCAGAGTACACTGAGAAGAAATACAGAAGATAAAAGTATTTTTTTTTTATTAGTTGCTTGGTGGCCGGTATCCCAATCCACCTTGCCCTCCCATAACCATGCCTTTGCGTAATGCTCTGCCAAACCAAACCTGGGCTAGCCTAGGAGTTCTTCATGGTCAATAAAACACAGTGGAAGTGGCCTATGCAGTTCTGGGCCTCAGCTTTAAGGAGACCTGACCACTTATGTTTTACATTTTAGACTTTACAGAGGCCTGAACTACCACAAAACGAGTCTAGTCATCCTGCTGCTAGAACCATCAAAGAGAAAGGCCAAATGAAGAGGCTGGGATCCGGGAGTGCTAGGGTCCATGAACACAGCTGTTCGAGCCAAGGGGCCAGATATAGGAGTTCAGTCATCTTACTTATACCAGTCCCAGCTGCTATCTGACTTCAGAGATCCCAAGAGAAACCAGGAGAAGAACCATCCAACCCACAGAACTGTGAGAGATAATTAAAAGGCTGTTTTAAGCAACTAATAAAAAAACTTGCTGGGGATTGGTTTATTATGCAGCAATAGAGAAACAAAGCAGTTGCCAAAATGTGAACAGTGCTGAAAGCCATCATGAGAGGTCTGCACTTAATTTGGACAAAAGAAACAAACAAAGCAACAACCCTGATTTGAGTTCAGTGAAACGTTTTTGGACAGAGAAGATGAGGATTTGAAAAGGGAGCCAGCATTTATCAAAGGTCCATTATGTTCCAGATACTTTGTTAAGTCTTATCTCATTTAATCGCAAAACACTGTGAGGTAGACACTATTATCCCCATCTTATACAGGATGGAGAATCAGAGAGCTTGACAAGCTCACCCCAGGTCACAGTGTCAGAGCTGAGACTAAGCCCAGCACTCTCTCATTCCAAAAGCCTTGTTCTTTCCATTTCTATACCATGATGCCTTGGGGATGGGGATGGGAGTAAGAAACATTTTATTCAAAAGATATTTAGGAGGCAGAATTCGCAAACACGGTGAATGACTGAGATCTATCTGGGTCATGGGGAGCATTCACCAATGATATTGGCTTCTCCCTCAAGTGATGGCTTATTAGAAAAGATGCATAGTTGTATGCTATAGAATTAAAAGTAAAGAATCAGGTAGGAAGTAACCAATTGTGCATATAAAGGAATAAGATGAATAAGGTGACATTTTAGGGGTTTGCCTTTGGATAGTGTTTTTGCAGAACTGATGATAATATGTATATAAAGAAGAACGAGGCAAAGACGAAATTCCGAAACATCTCACACGGAAAGGACTAGAAATATTTCTTTTTTTTTTTTTAAAGATTTTATTTATTTACTTGACAGAGATAGAGACAGCCAGCGAGAGAGGGAACACAAGCAGGGGGAGTGGGAGAGGAAGAAGCAGGCTCATAGCAGAGGAGCCTGATGTGGGGCTCGATCCCACAACGCCAGGATCATGCCCTGAGCCGAAGGCAGACGCCTAACCCCTGTGCCACCCAGGCACCCCAGGACTAGAAATATTTCTAACTCAGTCCTCCAGGCTTCAGGTCAGAGGCTACTTTAGCACAGGCCCTCCGAGATTTTACACTAGGGCTAGGAGAACCTACATACATCAAGAACCACTGAAAGAAAGTATTTCTCTCCTTCAGTGTCCAAAGGGCAGGATTTTTAGTTTGCTAGAATTAGAAGGGAAGAGTTCAGCAAAATATTTTTAAGAAACGCAGCTCCACTATAAAAATAGTATATCAGTACCATTTTCCAAGAACTCAAAAAATTTTAAAAAGATACAAAAGTGAAAACTATATTCACCAGAAAAATGCTACCTACACGTTCATCCATTCTGAAGCACCAGAGGTAGGATAGAGAATGTTCCAGAGAGAGCCATGGATACTGAGAAAGTAAAAAAAAAAAAAAATCAATCAAAGCTCCCCAAGTAAACGCTAACTTTATTTTTATTGTGTTTTGGAGCAAGAGAACGATTAAATGTTCTCTGCTTTAAAAATTAACAAAAGGGAGCACAGAAATACTATCCAACACATAGAATTTTATTTTTTATTTACAATAAAACTATATCTCTCTTGAATCTGTGCAGTGAATACAGACAATAAAGAAACTAAGCGAACTCAGGCCCTGCTGAATGCACAGCCCACGGACTCTCCAATATACCAGACTGCCTGTTACACAATCAAAAGAATGTCCTTCCTTAGAATAAAGCCCCTGAAAAGAGAGAAAATAAAGATTCCCAGGGGAACATTACGCTCCAGTCAGAGTGAACTGTCTGCTGCCCCTAACACACCATGCTCTGTTAATATGGTGTGATGAATTGAATTTTCCCAAGGCCACAACAGTATCTGTGTGACTTCCAAGGGTCAATAAGAAGAAGCCTTAAAAAAAAAAAATTTTTTTTTTTTTTTTCAAAGAAGCAGCCGTGTAGTTTCTCCCTTGGGCCTTTGGAGTGCTCACTCTCTGGATGTCCCTTTCTGGATGCTCTCTTAGGAACCCAGCCACCATTCTGTGAGAGGCCCCAGCCACATGGGCAAGCCAAGTGTAGTCCCCTCTGGTCAACAGTCCCACTGAGCCCAGGCATTGAGTCACCCCTGACATGACAGAAGAGGCCTCCAGATGATTCCAAGCCCCCGCTTTTCAAGCCACTACAGCCAACTGAATCTTCCCAGAGGAGGACCCAGACACTGCAGGACAAAATATTCCCTCCCCACTACACTCTGTCCCAATTCCTGACCAAGAGAATCTGTGACACAAAAAACAGAGAGATTGTTGTTTTGCACCACTGTTATGGTGTTTGTTATGTGACAAAAGATAACCAAAATAATCTACGTATTGGGTAAATACAGTTCCCTCTTCACTGCCTAGCTGCCTCCTACTCATATTTTTATGCTTATTTTACCTACCATTTTCTCCAGAAAGCATCTCACTATTCCCACACCCACCCATATAGAGGACATAACACACTGTATTTTAAGTTCCTGTTCAACAGTTGGCCTCTCCCATTATACTGGGGTTCCCTGAGGGTTGAATGGTATTTGTTTACTGCTGTTTTCCCAGAATCCCGTGTAGTATAGGATACCACAGAGCTATGCAAGGATCCAATAAAGAAGTTGTGGTCCCTATATACAATGGAATCTTACTCAGCCATCAGAAAGAACGATTACCCAACGTTTGCAGCAACATGGACGGGACTGGAGGAGATAATGCTAAGTGAAATAAGTCAAGCAGAGAAAGACAATTATCATATGATTTCTCTCATCTATGGAACCAAGGAAGATCGGTAGGGGAAGAAAAGGATAGAGAAAGGGGGGGTAATCAGAGGCGGAGACAAACCATGAGAGACTATGGACTCTGGGAAACTAACTGAGGGTTTTAGAGGAGAGGGGATGGGGGGATGGGTTAGCCCGGTGATGGGTATTAAGGAGGGCACATATTGCATGGAGCACTGGGTGTTATATGCAAACAATCAATCATGGAACACTACATCAAAAACTAATGAAGTACTGCGTGGTGACTAACACAACATAATTAAAAAAATGAATTTTTTTAAGATTTTATTTATTTATTTGACAGAGACAGCCAGTGAGAGAGGGAACACAGGCAAGGGGAGTGGGAGAGGAAGAAGCAGGCTCCCAGAGGATGAGCCTGATGTGGGGCTCGATCCCAGAATGCCGGGATCACGCCCTGAGCCAAAGACAGATGCTTAACAACTGCACCACCCAGGTGCCCCCAAAAAATGAAAAAAATAATAAAAAAATAAAAAATTTAAAAAATAAAAAAAACAAAGTAAAAAACCATGGCACCAGCCCTCCAACCAGTGCACTAATGGAGGGCACAGAGCAATCACGCAATTAAGCTAAGTGGGCTTGCAAAGACTAAATGTTCACGAACCTGACCCTTCCTTCTGTACCTGAAAAGATGTTAGGATATGTTTTTCAAAACTCAAAACTCAAAAAGGATAGAAATAATGGGCCGCATACAGCCCTATTATTGTAAAATAACTATGATTAACATGCTAATGGCATTAACAGGAGAAAGCAGACAACATGCACGACCAGATGGGTAATGTAAGCAGAGAGTCGGAAAGTCTAAGAATGAACCAAAAGGAAATGCTAGACATCAAAAACACTCTAAGGGAAATTAAAAAAAAAATGCCTTTAATGGGTTCGTCAGATTGGACACAAGCAAGGAAAGAATCATTGGGCTTGAAGATTTGTCAATAGAAACTTCCGAAACTGAAATGCAGAAGGGAAAAAGACAACCAGAAAAATGGGGCAGAATATCCAAGAGCCAAGGGACAATTTCATTATACTTTGGATATAATAACAGCGTTCTCATCCATCATCTGTACTCGTCACAAAATTAATCACAGATGATTAGTCCAATACTTACATGCATATTCATCCATGTAAGAGGAGGCCTATATCACCACACATGTACACAGAAATATGAGATGTGGGTAAAATCTCAGTATTTTGAGTAATAAAAATAGCATCTCTAGGGTATATTCTTCCATTAAGAAAAACGTCTCTCTGGGGGTGGTTTTGTAATTTTTTAAATTCAAATTCAATTAGCCAACTTATAGTACATCATTAGTTTCAGATGTGGTGTTCAATGATTCATCAGTTTTGTATAACACCCATGCTCATTTTTAATTACAGATTTTCTTTTGGCTATCCATACACTGGTGCTGCCTTAGGAGAACGAACTTGAGGTGGATTTTCAATAGATAATACGTTTAAGAGAACTCGGGGAGTCTTCTAGAAGAGTACTGTCCAATAGAAATATAACATGAATCACATATGTGCTTACAAATTTTCCAGTAACTTCATTAAAAATGTTTTAAAAACCAGATAGAATAAGCAGGAAACTGTATTTTATCTAATCTATCCAAAATATTATTATAACATACAATCAATATCAAAAATACATTAACGAGATCTTTTACATCCTCTCTTCCATACTAAGCTTCTAATTCCCATGTTTCAACTGCTCAGTAGCTACATGTAGCCAGAGCTACCGTAATGGGTAGCGTATTTAGAGGACCTTAAATATAAATTATGGTTCCCAGACCAGACATACCAGAATAACCTGGGAACTTTTTAAAATTCAGACTCTTGGGTCTCACCCAGACCTACTGAGTCAGAATCTGCACTTTAATAGGAGCCAGCCCAGGTGATTCATGATCATGAACACTTGAGAAGCACTGGTTTAACAGGATGTGCCTTCAGGAGAAATCAGAGAAGTAGAGAAGAGCAAAAGAATAGTACAAATTAGTACAAATTTAATGTGCTCTAATAAGCTCCCAGGTGATGTTGACGCTGCTGGTCCTTTGGCCACATTGTGAATAGTCCTAGAAGGTTTAGTCCAGAAGTATCCAGTGAGTACTATTTTCTCAGCATTATGTCAAGTAAAAATGTACTAGACTCAATCTAGTCCCAGAACAACCTATGTCTACTTGGAAAGACAAGACCATTGCAGATGAAAACACTAGAAAGCAATAAAGGGCAGTATTACTAAAACAACAAAATACTGAACCAGACCAGCAATGCTAGGAGCTATCAGGGATATGAACAATTTCAGTCTGGGTCCAAGTTCTGAGACAATGAAGCTTCTCTGGTTACCAGAGAGGAGTTTAAGCTGGGCTGTAAAAGCTGAACGGCTGTCTTTAAAGAAAAGGTAAAGAGGGGGGGAATGGGGAGTCTGGGCTCTGCTTACTCTGGGTGATGATTCTTGGTCATTCATTGTTTTCTTTACATGATCCCTAAATGTTTTGATTATACACACCTATCCATAAAAACATTAACACACACCCTAAGATGATGTATATTTATTTATAAACTATGTATATATACTATGCCAATCCATAAATCCTTTATAAAGATTAATTTCCTTGTCTTTTGGAATAAAAATACACATACATGCTCCAGCGTCATCTTCCCGCTTTCAACAGATTCAGAAGCCACTGCTCTAAGCCAGCTTTTCTTTTTTTTTTTTTCCAGGAAAACATCTTCGTGCCCAGCACAGCATGATTCAATAAACAGACTGGTGGGGGGGGGCACAGTGCCCGGAGACTGGGGAGTGGTCCCAACTCCACCTTGCAATGGCAGGCCTCACCAAGGGACAGAGTTCAGCCCATCACAGGAGGGTTAGCTGTACTAGAACGGGGCAGGCCTCAGAGATCTGGAAGGTGCTCTTCCCCCTGGCAAACCCTTTCGTTATCCTTCAGGTCTCAGCCTAAATGGTCCTCAAAGAAGCCTTCCCAGACCTTGCAATCTAACTTCCGGTCTGTTGCTGAACTCATTCAGCCCATTGTGTTCTTTTCCTATCTAATATTCATTGTAATTTGTAACCCTTAGCTTACTGGGGGGACCATGCCTTTCACAGCCGTGTTCCCTCACTGCCGTGTTAGCTCTTCGTCACCATGAGCGGGGAGCTCTGGCTCTGACATAGCGGGGGTTCCATATACTTTTGTAGATGGGAAGACAAAGGAAATTAAATATGGCCATTGTGGTCCTTTTAGGTCACACGTATGCTAAAATTTTCTACTATGTGATGATATCACTCTTCTATCTCTAAGCAAAAGAGTCAGACGTGACCGGCCCTCATCCACTGGAGCTCAGATGGTGACTAATTTCCCACACTGCTGAATGGACTGGAGGGGTGAGAGGACACACAATGAGAAATTTACTCACATTTTTAGCTCCATTTTGGCCCGTTCTTAATCATGACTCTTTTTCTAAATGCTTTTCCAGTGTGTCAGGAAGATATATATTGTTTGGGCCTGTGATCCATATTGGGCTTAATGGGGAAATGTCAGCAACTGTCAAAATCACAACTCTTGGCCCAGGTTGAGGGAATCCAATCAAGCAACATATGGTCAACAGCAGAGGGTTTGTTCTCTACTTTCTCTGAGGTTTTATTTTGCTATTTATAAAACTGATGCGGTTGGTCATAGGTTATTTGATTCTGTTTAATCAGTGCATCTGAGCTGAGATCTCTATTCACCATGTTTGTCTAACAACAAATATGCCCTGACTTTAAATGCTGATCATACGTGACATGCACAAGATGCCAACGGCCAAGATCTCCAGTTATTATTACGCTCAGCATTGGATTATATTCTTTTCCAGGCACATCTTTTGACACCGTATAGGCTTGCCTTTGATGTCATTATCAAACCACTTTTATTCAATAGTAGAGTCAGGTTGGTTTGCTTAGCTCACTTCAGGGACCATGACTGAACGTGTGCTAATTGACGCCAAGTTTGCATCTTGCTGTCATGTGAGTGTGTGTTTTAATAAATGCATTTAGCATAGCCTCATTCTGATGGGGAAGTTTCATAAATATGCCATTGTTGATCCTTGTAGAGCTGGCTTTAATCAATTTTATTATTTTCTTCAATAGATTCCATGCATGTATCATTTTGTCATTTCTCAATTGAGGGAGGGCTCGGAAGTTGCCAAAAGCAGCAAAAGTTCCCATTTATAGAATACTTTTCCACTGTATTGAGATTTTTCATCTTTCACAATCTTTCTGGAAGATGTTTCTGAGGGATTTCTCAGAAGACAGATGCATGGCTTTCTGTGACTGATGACAGTCTGACTTCACAAGTGGCCTTTTTGAGAGGTTACTAAGACTTGACACATTAACATCTCATAAATCTACTATGTTCCACTTCTAAAACATGCATTTCCTTTCCACCCACGAGAGCAGAGAAAAGCTCGGGCTCCTTTGCAGCCGTGCCTAAGAAAGGTAAAGGGGAGCCACTTTTGCACAGATAGAAACCTGCTTGAGGTCTCAGATATTTTATGTACATACCCCACTTCTCTCTTGCAACCTCCAAGAAAACACATATGACCTTTGATAGTTCAGAAAAATCTTGTACGCCTCTCTCTGATGTCTAATAATTTCATTATTCTTCCTGGAATGATGTACCAGCCGGTACAGACAGCTTGTGGAACTCGGCTCATGGGTAATTGTTCAGTCTCATGCTGTTTTAACAACATTGGCTCCATCATCAGTGCAAATAGAAACAGTGGAAAGAATCTGAGGAGTGAGATATTTATTCGGAATTTCGGCAATGATTATGTTTTCCCAGGCACCACAACGAAGGTGCGCTTTCTGGGCGATGAGGCAGCCGCACGGTGCTACCGAGTCCCCTGTGAGGGCGTGCTCAATATTTGCTGCTAATGATTATGATGTAAGTGCATGAGGCAGCCGTCAGTTAACAAACCCCGTGTGTCTAAATCAGCCCTGATTTAACTTGCCCTTCAAGTAAAGGTTAAAACATGGAGAAACTCAAATACACATTTTGTACAAGAAATACACTGCGGCTTTTGAATGAATGCACAAGCCATATGTACCCTTCTTAAAGGAAGGTATTCAATGTTTCCACTATTTCTTTCCAAGTATGTCTCCTCTGAGAAAAAAAAATCTCTCTCCCTCTCTCCCCTTTCTCTATTCCCACCCCCCCCACACACACCCTTCAGTATAATCATACACAAATAAGAAAATTCCAGAATGTAATGCAATGGTCTTCATCATCACAAAACAGATAATGTAATACTTCCTGCAGCTGGGCTCACAAACTTGCAACATTTTCGGGATGGGCTGGTGCTTCTACTATGAATCACTTGCCCCTCCTTCTTCCTATTTATTGTACTACCCGTTTACTCACTACAGAAGACCTTGTGCTATGACCACCATCTTCTAGAGCTAGACTTACATATGTCTACACCAGTGGTTCTCAACCCTAGCTGCACATTAGAATCATCTGGGGAGCTTTTAAAAGGCACCAGGCCCAGGCTGCACCCCAAGCTGATTAAATCAGAACTTGGGAGCTAGGGGACCCAGTGTCAGCATTTTCAAAGCTCCTGCAGGGACTCCACTAGGTAACCACGGGTGAGAACCAATGGTCTACACGAACAAATGGTTTCAACGGTTAAGAGGCAGCTGTGAGTTAAAAAACGGAGTTCCATGAAACCATTGGACAATTGACAATTATGCAACCTGGAAAGATTTCACAAAGCAAGACTTTGGGAGGAAGGCAAGAAGTAGCACGTGTTAATGTGACAGGCTTAGCAATTGCTGCCTTGTCTGAGGAACGTTCCAGGGCGGCATGGGGTGGACTTCCTGCGTTCTGACTCCGTCTCTGCACCTGTGAGCCACACGAGATCTTCCGCACGTTCCCTACCGTCTCAGAGCCTGAGGCTCCCCTTCCGTGAAGGCGCAGAGATCACATCTACCTCACGCCGTGACGACGAAGACGGACACAGCGCCAGCAAACACCTTCTGCCAAGGGCCTATCATGTCCTCTCTATAGCTCGTTCGGTCGCTGGGCAGCTACTCGGCTCTGCCGGCTGCAAACACCAGGTAAACGAACGGGCAGGGCTGCCTTCAACGAAGCATCGCTGGCGAACACCCGGGGAGGGCCCAGCGCCGCCGCCAGGCCTCACGAGCCCGGGCCACGGGGCTGCTAAGCGGGACGCTGCTTTTGCCGTCGTTGTGACGAGGTACGCAACGCAGGCCGGCTGCCCAAGAGCCTCCCACGGCCCCCTTCCCCCTCAGCGCCACGCGGGCCTCCTTGCCGGCCGCCCAAGGGACACCGGCCGAGGAGAGCCAGCACGGCTGCGGTTCCCTGGAAAGGAGACGGCAGCCCGCCTGCTCTGCCTGGGAGCGTGCTCTCGTCCTGTAGTCATCGTGGTCACAGAGCTGGGGGACAGGAAAACGAGGGCCCGAGCGCAGGGCCAGGGGCGAACTGCTCCCGACAGCGCGTCACTTTATAGGAGCTCTGGGAGCAAACACCACAGACACTAAAGCCATTAAGGAAACTGCGAATTAAACCATGAGTCATAAGGAGCTGCCGAAATCCCCGAGATGCAATAAATCATTACTGTCAACTGCTCAGCATGAGTAATAAAAAAATCAATCCACTTAGCTAGAAATGAATTTGAAAATCGTGCTTTAAACAGTAGTAATGTGTGAGCAAAATAAACAGAGAAACAGTCCTGCTATTTCGTTTTTCAAGGAAGGACAGAGCAGAGTGATATCGGGGGGTTAGTTTCTTTTATATCGAGAGAGAGGGGGGGGGGAGAGAGAGAGGGAGAGGGACAGGAAGAGACACAGAGACAGAGAGAGAGGGGAGGAGATGGAGGAACGGCCTACAGCCAGCTGTGTGAGTCAGCAGTTACAAGCAAAACTCGGTGTGGTGGTTCACTCCTTCGGGAGGGTAGGAAACCCATCTTTTTAAGCCCCTACAAGTTGTATTTCAAAGGCCAGATCCTTCCCAAGGCCTAAGCTTTCCTTGGATACTTTCGACAAGTCCTTGATTAACTCATCATTTTGTAATTGCCTCTGATGTGCCAAGCCCGTGCTCAGGGCTGAGAGCCCGGCGCCCAGGGAGCCTCTCTTCTTGCCTCCAAGACCTCACTGGCCCCTTTGAATTTGCTAATTCAGATGCCCGCATTCCTAACTTCTCCCCCAGGAAAAATCGTAAGGACCAAATCGTATCTATTTTCTCAAATGGCTTCAAAGACCCGTGTCATCGCTCAGTGTCATAGAATTCTTTGCTGATGTACTTTCATCTTCGACTTTTGCTTTCTTCTTGCAGCTGTCAAAGACACAGTGTGGGGGTGTCTTTCTCATTAAATCCTTTCCCACAGAACTCCAGGGTGTTTTCAGTGTTTAAGAACAAAAGACAAGCTATGGGGCTTGTTTAAATGGGTGCCGAGGCTTGTAGGGAGAGGGAAACAATTTCACCACAATTACTATCTGCAAACTCAGAAAAATAAGGTAGGGACAGCCAAATGCCTGGATGGCACAGTAGATACAAGGTGCAGTGGTGTTCCCCATGCACCCCCCCCCAAATGTCCACGTCCTAATGCCCAGAACCTGTCAGTTTGTTACTTCGCCATGTAATGGTTACAGGGCAAAAGAGACTTTGCAGGTGTGATGAAATTAAGGCTCTTGAGACGGCGAGACTATCCTGGACTATCTGGTGGGCCACTGTCATCACAGGGGTCCTTATAAAGCCAAGGAGGCGGCAGGAGAGTCCGAGTCAGAGAGAGAGAGAGATGGGAAGAAGCTGCCCTGCAGGCTTTGAAGATGGAGGGAGGAGCCATGAGGCGAGGACCGCAGGCAGCCGCCAGAAGCTGAGAGCCCCCGGGAGGCAGGGCAGCCCTACGGACTCATTTTAGACTTCTAACCTCCAGGACTGGAAAATAGTAAATTTGTGTTTAAGCCACTTAGGTGGCAACTTGTGACATCACCGGCAGGGAACTAATACATCACACCTGCAGAGGTCTATTGCTAGCAGATGCAGAAATGAAGCGCCCTTTCGGGCAAGTGTGCTAATTTGCCGCCCTAGTTGATTTGTTTATAGTCATGATAAGCAAAGCACTTTGTTTTTTTTCACCCTCTGCTTCTCTGTTCTAAATAAAATAAGGCCATCACAGTGGTTTGTTGGGAATTTGAGGATATTTTATTGGCACAGCATGTTTCTTAAATCACATTATTTGTTGCACTAATGATTGAAAAACACAGGAAAATACAAAAGAGCACACAGGGAGCTGGAGAAAATGTTCTCTGAGATATAGGAACAAGTCTGTATTTGTGGGTATGTGTGGGCATGAATGAAAAACATTATCTAGCCCATGAGAGCTTTAGGACTCAAAGACACACACTGATAAGTAACTTTAAAATAATTGTATCTTAAAAATCAAATGTCCCCGTATGGTGACTAACATAACATAATTTAAAAATTTTTTTTAAAATGAAATGGCCCTGGTTTAAAATGAAAATAGATTGTATTTACATATACCTAAGTTTAATACAGAGTCCTTTTTACATCTCCATTTAAAAGACCCTCATTTATGAACAAATTAGTATTCCATAACGGGGACCTTTCCAAGTGACATTTCTAATTGCTCAGGTAATCAGGGTCGCAGTAGGCTGTAGAACAGGGTTCCAGCTCTGAGCATTCGGAGCGCTCAGAATTCTGATGTTTTTATTAATCCCTAACCCTTCACAGGCCCCTTGCTATGGCCAGGGCATTGCTCCAAGCACTTTATAAATATTAACTTGTTTCATCCTCACAGAAGCCTTTTGAAGTAGACGCTTATTATCCCCACTTTTCAAACTAGGAAACTGATGCACAGAGAGGCTAACTTGCCCAGGGTTCTAGAGAACTGGAGCCCCCTGGAAATTATCACAGAGGGGACTTAAGGACTCTTGGCCAACTCCCAGGATACCCCAGTAACTCTCCAGCAGGAAGGCAAGGAACTGGCCCTGATCAAGGGAGAGCAGAGCTCACAGGGATAAGGACATGACAAAGCTCTGACTCATCCATGGCCATGGCGGCCAGTCACGGAGGTGGGTGGTGTAAGGGCCTTGATAGAGGAATGCTCCCAAAACCAAAGGGCTATTGGTGGTCAAAAATAAAAGACAGAATGATCATTTAAGGTTATAGGATGCTCCTCTGACTGAAGAATCTTCCCACGGGAAAGGACAATCTCCTTCCTCTTGGGACTAAAGCAGCTCAAGTTACCTCTGAGCTGAACACAAGTGCAGACCATGCTGGGAGCAGAAGAGCTCAGCACAGGCCAGAGCTCAATTGGAAAATGGAGTGATCACCAGAGAAGAGGGAAAAGGACGTTGCTGAGAGAACAGATTGTAAAAGTTCGCATTACAAGGGGAAAAAACCAATTGGAAACTATGTGGGGTGATAGACGTTAGATTATGGTAATCATCTTGCAGTATTACATAGAGCAAATTATGTCGTACGCTTTCAACTTATACAATATTATGTGTCAATTATATCTCATTAAAATGGGGAAAAAGGACTGCTGGTCCAGTTTGATCCCCACAACATTATTAACACAAGTGCATCACATGGATCCAGAAGAAAGATAAACCATGACGGTAGATAGCAAAGCCAGCACCCTTTCAAGTGTTTGTTTATTCTAGAATAGTAAAAACATTAAAGTATTTCATTGGATATTTTTAAATTGAAGCTTAATTATTTCTATGTACTATGATAAGTCAAAGTGGCTCATAAAAGTTTATAGCAAATCACCATAACAAACGTTTTTTCCACTAACAGGTCAGTTACAGGTAATTAATGTCTTTTTTAAAGGTCTGTGATTCTAAACTTTTGTCTTTGTTTGTCTCTAAGTATTTTAATATTCCACGCTCATGTCCACCATGTGATAAAAGTGGGTTTTTTTTCCCTACTGAACAAAAGCTTTGTCCCCCATCACCTCAAAAAAAGCAAACCAGAACCCAGAAGGTTTTGTTTATCAGAACTCTTATTTAAGAGTTCCACAAACTATAAGTAAGAAACAAACATACTGAAAATTCAAACAAGGAAACATTTCGTTTATTTAAGAACAAGTACCCAAACATATGTTTCTAAATTTTCTGAGTTTTCAAATCTTGGCCCAAAATATCTTGGAGAAAGCAGATATACCCAAGAGGTTTCTTGGCATACATCTTTCAGAGTTGTAAATACTAGGAGAATAAGTTTCCTCTAAATAATTTTGGCATGTTTAGTGTTAAGAACAACATTTAGAACAGAATCTGATTCCATCGAAAGTTAGTGTTGAACTATAATTTTAATCAAATTATGTAAACTACTAACTCCTGACAGCTTATTTATTTATATTTATTCTGCCGCAAAGTGAAGGAGAGAGATGGGGGTGGCATCTCATCAGTATTAGGGTACTAGGAAGGCAGTGAGTATGCCGCTGCCCTCAAGACCCGGTGCAGGTCCAGGACTGGGAAGAACTGGGAAGAGAGCTGGCAGCAGAAGCCCAAGTGTCCATTGATGGATGCCAGAGAAGACCACAGATTCACGTGTATGCATACATAAATCTTTCTGTGCGGTCCCACTTACTAGAGCAGAGATGGTTAAATGGTCTCTTTCTTTTGTGACTTCTTCCCCTACAGCCAATGTTCATAAACTTATAGACTCACAGAATTTAACAGCTGAACTCACTTTAGTTCTTTAGTCTTTGGGTAACAAAGTAGTAGACAAGGCATGAATTTCGTGGGTGAAATAAAACCTGGCCAAATCCATGCGAAGAAGAGAAAGTATTTACTTTGAAGAGATCATGGGACAGATGGGAAAAGATGTCTGCAGAAAGCTGTTTACTGATGCAGTGTTTATAATAAATAAGAAATGCAAGCAAAATACCCATAAATGAGGACAGGGTTTACTCATGGTGCACCCATACAATGGAGTAATGCATGGTCATTACAAGCCATGCTATGGATCCGTGTTTATTGTGAAACAACATCCATGAGATAGAGATGAATGAAAGGGAGCAATCATAAAAATAACATGTGCAGGGTGGTCCTATTTAAGTAAAATTGAGCATATATAATGCATCTCTATATATGTGCAAAGAGATCTTACAGGATCCAAAATGGTAACTCTGGTTATCTGAGGATATCATTTCCAGTGATCATTAATTCCTTATTTTCACTTTTTGGTATTGAGAATTCCCTTTTCTACAATGAGTATGTAAGCTTTCTATAAAGATAATAAAGCTGGAGTACTATAGAATAGTTTGAACAAACCAACCATGTATACCCAGAGCAATATGGATATAGTTTAAAAATACAGTGCCTAGAATAAAAGAAATAAACTGAATGAAATATATAAGAAAATAGCAATTATGTAAAATAAAATAAACGCATAAAATAGAAGACATTTTACAAGAGCATACTTGAATAGAAAGATACATATGAACCATTTTTCAATGGTTGCTCCTGGTTGGGGCTGGAGAGGAGGGAAACAAGAGAATATTAGGGGAAATGAATAAAGTGATAAATTACTTGCCTTAATCAATGATAATAACTTGCCCTGTACTATTTACTATTAGTCAAGCCCCTATACCTGAGATCCCCAAAATGTAGACACAAATTTAAAACCAAGAAGCATTTCAATATACATAAACATATGCATACAAAAAAAGGATACTTTATAAGCTATTTTCAAAGAAACTAAGGTATATAGATTTTAGAACCATTTAAACCTACAGACATAGGATCTTAGACATATAAGTTAACCTCACTAAAGCCCCATTTGTTTATAAAATAAGAAAAATAATAACTATCTTTCTGAGGTGTGAAGATATGTGGTAATGTTCTCAAAAATAATCACTATGACTCTCATTTCAGCTCTGGCATTTAAAGAGCTTAGAACTCTCATCCCTGCAACAAGAAAAAGCTGGACAAACCAAAAAATCAATAACCATTGGAGAAATAAGTTTTCAAAGAAAATCACCACACTGTGATCTGGAGAGACAGGCAAATCCAGAGTCACAGCTACAATTTGCTTACCAGCAACAGAAGCCACTGAAGCCATAAACTGGTTGGAACATCTACATATTTAATTTTGGTGCATTGCTCGAGTGTGGACTAGCCCAAGATTGAGAAAAGCCTGGAAACTACAGTCTATGGTGAGCCTCCATACTCTCATGGGCTATACCCCTTATAACCCAAATAGGAAGAGCAGTAGAGCAATCTTGGTAAAACACATCCAGAGCCTTTTTCTTAACAAAGGCCTAGGCTTCAGGGCAAACGCTACCGAAGCTGTGCCCCAGAGATCCTCTCCCTAGAGGCCCATCTAGAATTCCTACCCCACTTAATCCAGAGAGGGGAAAGCTATACAAGAAGACACACTGGTGATGCTCACAGACCAGAGTCACCGGCTCACTAGAAGATGAGAGTTAACTGAACATTACAGAAAAGGGGAGACAAAGACAGGACACTAGAGGAATGTGAAGACTCTGATGCCTACAGCTGCAGCAAACAGAAACCAAAGGCCAACTCCTAGCCTGATTAACATAAATCCTCATGCTAGAGGCCTTGCTACCTTAGTTCCTCTTACCCAATATAACATATTTCACTTTCGAATAAAAAAATACAAGCCCTGTCAAAAAGAAAAACGGCCTACACAGACAAAGTAAGCATCAGAACCAGATTCAGATGTGACACAAACGTTGGACTTACCCAACAGGGTGTTTAGAATAATTCTAGAGTGATAGCAACTCTAATGAAAAGAATAGACAACTTGCAAGAAGAGAGGAGGAGTAAAAGAGATTTGGAAAAAATGAATAGGAAATGCTCAAAATCAAAACCACTGCAACACAGATGAAGAATGCTTTCCACAGACTCATGAGCAGAATCAATATAGCTGAGGTATCCGTGAGCTTGAAAATAAGTCAATAGAAACTTCCCAAATTGAATTGCAAAGAGAAAATTAAAAAACAGAACAAAACGTTCAAGAAATGGGGGAGATTTCAAAAGATAAAACAGGTGTGTAATTAGAATACCAAAAGGAAAAGAGAATAGAGAAGAAATTTTTGAAATAATAATAACGGCTGAGAACTATCCAAAATTAACGATGATTGATGATGGACAACAAACCACATCCAAGAAGTTCAGAGAATGCCAAGTAGGATCAATACCAAAATTACATACACACACACACACACACACACACACACACACCCCTAGGCAGATCATATTCGAACTGTAGAAAACCAAAGACAAAGAGAAAATTTGGAAAGAAGCCAAGGAATAAAAACACTTACCTTTATTAGAACAAAAATATAAATTACACCTGACTTACCAGAAACCATGCAAACGAGAGGAAAAAAAAGTGAAATATTTCAGTAGTTGAAAGAAAAAAAAAATCACCAACCTGGTATTCTATATCCAGCAGAATTATCCTTCAAAAATGAAAGACACATATAGTCTTTCTCAGACAAGATAATTTACCACCAGCAGACCTATCCTTCAAGAAGTGTTAAAAGATTTTCTTCAAGCAGAAGGAAAATTAGGTAAGTCAGTAGCTTGGCTCTACATAAAGAAAAGGAGGAGCATCAGAGAAGAAATAAATGAAGCTAAAATATAATTTTTTTTCTCTCAGTTCATCTATAACATAACTGTTTAAAGTAACCGTAATAATGCACTGTGTCATTATTGCATATGAATAAACAATGCCCAAAGGAACAGGAGGGGGGAAATGGGATTGCCCTGTTACAAGGTACCTGTAACACACATGCAATGCAACAGTGTTATTTAAAGGTGAACTTATTTTAGGGCCACCATTACAAAGGTGGTTTTTTTTTTTAAGATTTGTTCTTTGAGAAAGAAAGAGAAGAGAGCACGTGAGTGGGGGGAGGGGCAGTGAGAGAGGGAGATAAGCAGATTCCCCGCTGAGTGGGAAGCCTGACTTGGGGCTGAATCCTAGGACCCTGGGATCATGACCTGACCCAAAATCAAGAGCTGGATGCTCAACTAACTGAGCCACCCAGGCACCCCTACAATTTTTTTTTAAACAAGTATAATTGCTACAGTAAAAGAAGAGATAAAATTGAATTATAGAAAATATTCAATTGAAACCAGAGAACACAAAAAAGAAGCCTCTGGTAATAAGCAAAAAAGTTATAAACATAGTTGATATGAACCCGAATATATTAATAATTATTTTAAATGTCAATGGTCTAAACACAGCAATTAAAACACAGCAATTGTTATACTGCACACAAAACAAAACCCAATTATTTTTTGTCTGCAAGGAAACCCCTAAAAAAACAAAATACTCTTGACAGGTTAAAAGTAAAGGGATAGTCTAAGATATGCTACCACTAATCAAAAGAAAGTTAGAGTACCTGTATTAATTTCAGACTGAACAGAGACAGGAGGCACCACTACATAATAATAAAAGGATCAATCATCTAAGAACACATAACATCCTAAACATGTATGCACCCAACAATAGAACATCAAAACCCAGGAGGCAAAAAATGATGGAACTGAAAGGATAGAATGAGAAATCCATCACTGTAGTTGGAGACTTCAGTCCCGCTCACCACCCATCAATAAATTGCCAGATCAAGCAGGCAGGAAATCAGTTAAGTATATAGTTGATCTGAATGGTATTGTCCATCGATGTAATCTAACTGACATATGTAGAAGACTCCATCCAACAGAACACACTTTCTTCTCAACCTTGCATGCAATATTCACCAAGACAGACCACATTCTGGGCCATAAAATATATCCTAACAAATTTAAAAGAATAAGCCATATAAAGTATGTTTCTCAGACCACAACAAAATTAAACTAGAAATCAGTAACAGAAAGATAGCTGGAAAAATTCCCAAATATTTGGAAATTAAATAACCCAGTTCTAAATATCACATAGGTGACAGAACAGTTTCAAGAGAAATTTTTAAATATTTTCAACTAAATAAAAATGAAAATACAACTTTTGAAAATTTATATAATAAAGCAAAATCAGTGTTTAGAATGTAATTTATAGCATTAAATGCACGTATCAGAAAAAGGATTTAAAAAAAAAAAACACTAACCTAAGCTTCCACCCTAGGTCACTAGAGAAATAAAGACAATTTAAGTTTACAGCAAGCAGAACGATAGAAACTAGGGCAGAAATCAATGAAACTGAAAATAAGAATAGAGACAAGTCAACAAAACCAAAAGCTGGTTCTTTGTTTTAGGCGGGAAAAAAATCAGCAAAATTGACAAACCTGTAGCCAAGATAATCAAGAAAAAAGTGAGAAGACACAATTACCAATATTAGGAATGAAAGAGGAGTCATCCCTATTATTCCATGGATATAAAAGGATAATACAGGAATACTGTGAACAATGCCATGTCCACAAATCTAACGATTTAGATGAAATGGACCAATTCCTTGAGACACACGAACTACCAAAACTCCTACAAGGACAAATAGATATCCGGCTACTGAAATTATTAAGGAAAATGAATGAATAAAATAACCTCACAAAAAAGATATCACCAGGCCCAGATGGTTTCACTGGTAAATCCTACCAAACATTTAAAGAAGAAACTTTATCAATACTTCCCAATCTCTCCCAGAAGGCAGAGGGAACACTTCTTCAGTCTATGAGGTCATCATTACCCTAATACTAAAACAAGGTTTGACATTACAAAAACATAAAACTACAAACCAGTAGCTCTCATTAATATACATGCAAAAATCCTCAACAAAATATGAGCAAATCAAATCCAAAAATAACTATCCACTACAATCAAATGAGATTTATTCCACATGTGCAAGGTTAGTTCCATATTCAAAGAAAATCAATCAATGTAATCCACCACGTGAGCCTATAGCATGTCATAGAGCCAGGAAGTAAAAAAGGGCTTGAACAACAAAACAAAACAAAAAAATCCCAATAATGATGGAGTTATGTAAAAGGGATATAAGAGCCAGCTAAAAGATCTGGAAGAATCTGAACAACATGATTAAGTAGTATTAGATTATAAGCCACAGTATAATATAAATAGCTATGAATCTGCATGGATATCAGCAAGTGATTGAATAAACAGGGAATAATAAAGAAATCTCCCAAGGAGAAAAGTTCTAAATAATTTATGTAGATACTCTGCCCTTAAGGAAGTAGAGCATAAATTCTCACTTCGTAAGTGTGTTTTGTGTCTAGTGACTTTCTTCCAAAGAGACAGTGTGGAAAGGGGGGGAGTAACCTGACAGTGGAGAAACCTGATGAACACTACCTCATCCAGGTGATCAAGGTCAACGTCAACAGTGAGAAGTCATATCGATAGTTCTGTACTCGTGATATAATGTCATGAGAATGGCACTTTCCCTTTGTTAATCTGCCTTCTAAAAACAGATTACTCCAGTATAATCATGAGAAAAACATCACACAAACCCCAGTTGAGGGACATTCTACAAAACACCTAACCAGTCATCCTCAAAACTGCTAAGGTCATCAAGAATAAAGACAGTCTGGGGGCGCCTGGGTGGCACAGCGGTTAAGCGTCTGCCTTCGGCTCAGGGCGTGATCCCGGAGTTGTGGGATCGAGCCCCACATCAGGCTCCTCTGCTATGAGCCTGCTTCTTCCTCTCCCATTCCCCCTGCTTGTGTTCCCTCCTCACTGGCTGTCTCTATCTCTGTCAAATAAATAAATAAAATCTTAAAAAAAAAAAAAGAATAAAGACAGTCTGACTATCTGTGACAACCTAGAGGAGCCTACGGAGACATGATGACTAAATGTAATGCTGTATCCTAGAAAGGATCTTGGAACAGAAAATGGACATTAGGGGGGAAACGGAAGAAATCTGAATAAAGTACGGAGCTTAGTTTATAATCTTCTATCGATACAGGTTTATTGACAAATGTACCATGTTAATTTAAAATGTTAATAGGGGATACTGGATATGGGGTATATAAGAACTCTCTGTACTATCTTTGAAATAATTCTGTAAATCTCGAACTGCTCTAAATACAAACTTTACCTTAAAAAATGATCATTATTACTTTAAAATTAATAAAGTATGTCAAACACTTCTCAGGGTAAGCAACCCAGGCCGAATGATTTATCCTGATCTGCAATTATAATGTCCATATACACAAATACATTTGTCCAACTGGGCAATCTGTGTATCCACCACACATCAATAGGGACAGCTGGTGAAGCAGAATCGGTTTTCTTTTTTTTTTTTAAGATTTAATTAATTTATTTGACAGAGAGAGAGAGAGCACAAGCAGGGGGAGTGGCAGAGGGAGAGGTAGAAGCAGGCTCCCCACTGAGCAGGGAGCCTGAGCTTGATCCCAGGACTCCAGGATCATGACCTGAGCTGAAGGAAGATGCTTAACTGACTGAGTCAACCAGGTGCCCTTATTTCTCTCTTTTTTTTCTTTTAGATTTATTTACTTTGAGAGAGAGAGAGAGAGAGAGAGAGAGAGAAAGCACGCGCAAGCAGGGAGAGGGACAATGGGAGAGAGGGTCCCAAGCAGACTCCTTGCTGAGTGGGGAACCCAACCCAGAACTCGATCTCACCACCCTGAGATCATGACCTGAGCCAAAAATCAAACCAAATCAGCCACCCAGGCACCCAAACAGAATCGATTTCTAAGAGAGTAAGTCAATTCAACTGATAAGCCTCCCAGACAAGCTCGGTACCCGCCCCTCCGCGCCAGCGCTGCAGCTGTATTCATTAGATTGACAGATGATTAAACGAGCAGTATATGGCTTGAAAAATTGAAAAAGAAAGATAAAAGGCAAAACTTGACTACCTTTGAATTGTGTTGCTTCAGGCCAGCCATGTTCCAACACAGGTTTAGTTAGTAGGGCTCTTTCTTTCCTTTCCATGGCTGATTCTAATAGGCTGTTTAATGGTTAAAAGCAGACCAAAGCCAGGAAGAGAGAAGAGAAGCTTCAGGAGAAGGAATATCCAGAAGCTGAGGCCAAACCCCTAAATAAATGATTTGCTCTAGAGGCTCCATTGTCTTTCTCTTAGTTTCTTCAGACTTTTAAGTGACAATCCTATTCATCAGAAATTTCTTTCTGTCCTGGCTTATGGCTTTACAGATGACTGGCACTTGTAAATTGTGAGAATGGTTTACCTTTCTGGCTGAACAGTCTCTCAAAAATCATTTTATTAGGGAAAAAAACAGGGCTACCAGCTCAGTGAATTCTCTCTTGGCAGCATATCTTTTTATTTCAGAATTTCATTGTGACTTGTTTGCCTTGTC
This sequence comes from Ursus americanus, assembly GCF_024610735.1. Taxonomy (NCBI): domain Eukaryota; kingdom Metazoa; phylum Chordata; class Mammalia; order Carnivora; family Ursidae; genus Ursus; species Ursus americanus. The sequence continues at coordinate 104,879,165 of NC_142164.1, forward strand.
CCTCTGCCACCATCTAGTCTAACATCCTAATAACAGCCTACAACTTGTAATTTCTATTTTCAAAGCTGTGTTTTTCAGACATGTTCTTTCTGTCCAAACCACAGACACCAATGTCAGATAGAGGGACAATGGGAGACAGCATGCACAGGCACAGATGCGTGTACACACACACACACTTACATGTGCTCATACACGCATGAGCACACATGTACAGGGAGGCGCGCACGCATACACGCGCACGTGTGCACGCACACACACCCCTTCAGGTCAAAGCTTCACCTGAATCCCAGCTCCAATATTTTCTGGGTTTTGCCTTCCTCTGTTTCTGAGCATCTAGCTTCGTGGGCTATGACGGAAGTTTGGGGTTTGGGGTATGTTTATTATTCAGTGACCTTAAAGAGAATTCCAACCATTATATTTTCAAATCAATATTGAACACTCTCCTACCCAAGATACAGAGATCTTTGCAAATAAAAGCATTCTGACCTTCAAGAATATTTAATTTAAACACACAAGCATCTCATATTATTGCTGGAGCCTTGATATTCTCCACTTTATTCATCCGTTCTACGCTCCATGCCAATCATGATTAAGTTAGTGAAACTTCCTGTGCTCAGAGTGTCTTCCAATATGAGGAAGGGTTGTTTACATCTCTCCATCCACTTACTTCCTCCCACAAATGTTCCCACGTCTTAAACAGAAATACTGTTTACAAACACCTCCAAGGGAAAGTTCATCTACCTTTTTAGCTGTTGAAATTTTAGAGCTCTAAGTGACTGAAAGAATTATTTTCATATAAAATGCAGTGTTGGACTAATCTGTAATTTGTAAAAACAATAAAGTAGCATTGCAAACATTAGCAAACACAGGCTACAGTATAAATTATCTTACTGCTTAAGTTTGTGACTGTTAAAATTTAGATACAGGAGGCAAAATAATTGACAAGATTCCTACTAAGCACAGAGTAATACTCTTTTTAATGTATGAGTATCATGTGCCAAGAAATGGCAATTAACAAGGTAAACAACTGTGCTATTATAATAATTAAACTCCTTAAGTCAGCTGTTCAACTATAATTTGCAATTACCTTGATTTTCCACGGTTGTTAGTGATTAGAAAGCTTAACTATTTGACTATCACCAATATGCTTCAATTTCCATCCCACAAGTTTCCCATGCCATAAACTTTACGTATGTATCTGAATACAGGTACACATTTTTATCTTACCTTGGCCCAAAGACGACTTCGAGCCATTTACGAAAATTCCTGTAATGCAGCAAACTAAAAACCCATGAAAGACAAGAATAATATGAGCCAAAGGGCATATATTCAGGGGTCACTAATAGGAAGCCAGAAATAAGGTTGGAAGACAACGGCATTCATGCTGGACATAAAGCAACAGTTCTGGCTCTAAGCCTGCCAACTACCTATCAGAAAACGGACACGATTTCAAGTTTCACAGAATCTATGAGGAAAAAATAAGACAGGTTGCTCAGGAAATGCACCACTGCTGAGACCAGAGAACAGAGTATCTCCCAAGTCCGTCTCAGGAAAGGTCAGAGTTTAATTGTAGTGACAATAATATTCTTATGATAAACACAGTTCAAAGTTTCATAGAGCTAGGATTTAAAAATAATAATACTCCCTACAATTGTATTAGGTTGCCTATATAACAGATTCAGGTCCTCAGTTCTCTGACTTATCAATTTATGCATTTTAGATTCTCTAGCAATGGTACCTAAGCAAGGGTGATGTATGGCTTTAAAACTATGGGAGGGCAACTGTTACCTGTTATGATGGGAGGTGGGCACCGCTGGCATTTGGTGAGGAAGGTCTGGGCTTTTAACATACTACAGTGCATAGGGAAATCACACACTATAAAGAATTGGAATGTCCCAAATGACAGTTGCAGCCATGTTGAGAATTACTGAGAGAAATGAATGGATTGCATGTCCTTCAAACAATCCTCCTATTGATTTCGTTTCTCTTGGACAAGGTATTGGAAGGAATTATGTGGCATTGAACTCAAAATCTGGGGTGCCTGACTGGCTTAGTCGGTAGAACGTGCGACTCCCAAATCTCAGGGTCATGAGTTCAAGCCCCACGACGGGCATGGAGTCTACCTTAACGAAAAGTTTAAAAAATTATACTCCATGGCAAGCACTCAAAACACTTTTTTAGGCTAATACCTCTGACCATGGCAAGAGGCTTTACCTAAATAACAGTCTTCCTGTGGAAGGAAATTTATCTGTAAAGAAACAAGACAATAAAATCGATTTGTTTACCTTTCCTCCTACTGTAGCCACAGCTCAATGACTAAGAACAGCCACCATGTTGTCTCTCTCTGATACATACATATTGTATCGATAATTGCGTACGCACATGAGGTTGATACACGACTAATAGTTCTTTCCAATTCTTGGATAAACCAGCAACTGGTTTTCTCATGCATGGATTTCTTCATCAGTTTGACACCAAAACCTGTTATAAGGACTCTGGCCTTACCCTTCAAACTATCCAGAGTTTTGCTCATAAAACATTCCTTTGTTTCTAACTCTCCCTCATGAGGGTACTCTCATTTGTTTCTATACTTTTAGTAAGATTACTATGACTACTGGCTTTTACAAATTGTCATTTACTACATTCTCAAAATATCTCTTCTGTCTTCAATCTTGGGTCTGTATCACAACAAGAGAATAGTATTTTAATGAATGAACCAATACGTTGTTCATCGTAGGAATTTTTTTTTACCTAATTATCACTCCCCACCCCCACTCAATAAAAATGTTTCATGGCCACTGAGGCTTTAGGGAGATATGACACAGCCAAATGCAGACAGCACAGTGCAGTCAAAAAAAAATTTTTTTTGAAACTCAGAGACATGGTCTTGAAATCCAAGGTGTTTGAGAGCAAGAGCTAGGAATTTTGGAAATCAAAAGGCTAACCTTGAACAGACAAGACCTGACGTTTATGCCTCAGTCAAAAAGAGAGTGGAAGAAAGGCAAGATTATTGATTCCAAGACAAGACAAGGGCTGCCTGGGCAACGGAGAGAAAGAAAGAGAGAAAGGACCCAGGAATAAGTTTGGTTGGAAAAGGAATGAGAGGACTAGATTTCTGGTACCACAAAGGAAGGTGCTGAGCCAGGAATATCATGGCCTCTGTTTAAGTCAGAACATTGCTAGAAACAGGGAGCCATAAGGAAGCTAAGCCGGCCCCCAAAACAATCCAACAAACATGGGGAAATCCCCCACTACACCCTTGCACCAAGGAGCTCTAATTACCCAGCTCGTCACCCAGCAGCAAGGATCTCCTATTTACAGCAGCCTATCCATCATCCATTGAGAACCTAGCAAGAGTGACATAATGCCTGTATCCCAAGCATTTTTCTTTGGACCCATCCATGTGGACAACTGTCCCATTAAGAACCTGGTTTAGTTATCAGACCCTCCTAGCAGAGCACAGGACTTTGAGCAACCAGAGGGAAAATGAGGATGTGGCGATCAGAACCCACCACACTTTGTGTTCACATGGAAGTAAATCCAGCCTGAGATCACTATGTCAGGCTTCACTTGACAATATCCCAGGTTTTCTCCTACTGTCTGTCCTCTACACAACTTGTCTGAGTGCTTATTGCCTTAAGGTTACTAAGTTCAAGACCAGAATATTTCAACATCCTTAAAAATACAGTTTAACACATAAAAATGGAGTTTTTCTGTTCAAGTAGGGCCCAGGGCTTCAGAACCCTTGTTTTTTGGCTTCCACCCTCCCTGCCATTCAGGTGATCTTTCCCATCCTTCTAGGAAAACAATTCACAAGGTGTTCTAGAAGTTTCTTGTAAGTATTCGGTCTTGTCTATTAACGCACAATGGTGAGGATTTCAAAATAGAAGGCTGTGCTCCCACTGCATCACAATCACCTGGTCCCCACTCTGGACACTGTAACCCACATATCTGATATATGGCCCAGAAATATCTGTTCTCACAAGCTCCCCAGGTGACACAAACGCTCAGGCAAGTTTTCAAACCACTGAAATAAAGTTCACAAATGCTGCTGTTAAAATCTCTCAAAGCCTCTCAAATGGCACCAATGCTTCACTGAGCTTCTCTCGGGTAGGTTGACTTAATGCTTCAGCTGACACATTCCCCAGTGACTCCTCAGCCCTTTGTGATTTATTTGGAAGCCAAGTTTTACACTACTTAAGGAGCAGTGACAGGATTCCATATCGCCCCTCACCGATACTTTCAAAATGATTCTATGATGTGCTTCTCTTATTTTTCATTTTATTCTGTAGGCCATATAAATGTATTTTACACTGAAATAAGAGGCTTTTTACTATATAAGTCCCTATATTAAACAGTATTCACTGCACTTTTATTAGAGTGAAGATTAGTGCAAGAAAGTTTGTAAATGAAATAACGCTGATGAGTTTTTCTGAGGGTTCTTTTTAATGTATATATTTTTCAAAGAGGTTATGGTTTGAAGCAGGCTTTGAAGTAAATGAACCCATTAATCAGGCACTAAAACGCTGCTACAGCAGTTGAAAATTATATCAATGAAAGTGTATTCTGGAAACCTTTTGCCAAAACTGTCCGGCGTGACTGATTGTTTTGTATATACGTATATCTTTTGTTCCCGTAGTGCTGATATGTTCCTGAATATAGGCAATATTTAACATTTATGTGGCAGAAGGGGGGAAAAATAACACTCCACAAACATCCAGTCTTTATATGAATGGTCCTAGGGTAAAGCAAGCACTCCACAATGAGAGGCTGTGCATTTCGTCGGCACAGACCTTAGCCACAGCAGCAAAGCAAGTGACTACTGCCTTTGGCCACTGCTTCTGGTTCTCCTATCACCCCAATCTTTTCTTCCCCCATGGCTCAGAACTACCCATCCCAACAAAGGCAGTCTCCTGAGCACAGCATCCTAGCCTTCTAGAAGCTTTGTCTAACCACCTTACCTAAGATAGCAAGCCTTGCCCTAGCACTTTAGCACTGTCTATACTGACAACTGGTTCAATTTTCTTCCCAGTAGTTACCACCTTTGGTTTATTGTTGGTCTCCTCCACTGGAATGGAAAATTAGAGAGCAGGACCCCGTCTGTCTCTCATCCTTCCATTATAACCAGAGCCAAGGGCAGCACAACTTAGGCATTCATGAAATATTTGTTGAACTTAATAGAAGCAGCCCAATGTGCTGAAAACCGATTTGCCAAATATCTGGCTTTCCAAATGGCCAAACAGAACTTGATTTGCTACTTGAAATTTTGATGCAAAAAATCCTGAAAATGCTAAAAGAGGAGTAAAAGAGAAAATGACTCACCAGACAATCCAAAAGAATTCTCTATAAACTGGGGAAAAAATCTCACTTGAACTTCCGAAATGGTGTACAATGAAAAAAATAACAATTTCTGATTATTTAAATGTATTTGTAATTTATCAAGCCACAGTATCCATCTTCGTTTACAACAAACCGAATATTCCTTAAAACGCTGCTATGAAGACAAAACGAAAACCAGTCGAGTAAAACTTTGAATTCTCCCAGAGCCATTAGGATTCAATGAGGTGAGCTTTAGATTTAGTATGAGGAAGTGAGTTTTTGGTATATTGATGTATTTGGGAAATTAGGCTAATCGCTCACTTGAAAAATGCTGCTATTCATCAGATCAACTATTCAAGCTATTCATTGGAGCTATTTAGCTAGAACCTTATTTTGAACCTAGAACTTGGTTATTCCGACCTTCTGTGGATGAACATGAGGCGTCCTCTCTCGTCCAAGGATACCTGGGCACTCGGCGGCACAGTCAGCCTTCAGATTCCAGTCTTCCAAACTCTGGAGTTTGAGCCTTGGACACAGGTTATACTGCCCACCAAGAAGACCCTCAACAGTCTAGATTTTATCATCAAAGGTTTTGACATTTCTACAGTGCTCCCGTAGGTCCCGGATATGTAGTTATTTGTAATTGGTAGAAGGCAGGAATTTGAGTGAGCAAGAAAAGCAGGCGGAGGAAGTAGTGAATGCTTACGAGGCTGCTATTTTCTGCTCAAGATCGCTCAAGCAGTAACTCTCAGGAGAAGTCGGAATTTTAGTGAGAAAAGTACATGCTACAGACAAAAAGTATTTCCAGATCTGGGATATGTGAAAATCTTGCCATGTATGTTCGGAATCTAGTGAAAGTCAATTTCAAGGTCCTCATGGATAGAAAGAGAATGTATCTCATAATGGTGACCTGGGGTATTCATGACTTTTCCACACTGGCCCGTACAGGCCTCTGTCTTTTTCTTAGCTATATAGTAAACAAGACCATTAGATAAAATAAGGAGGTAAGTGCTGCTGTAGCCATATGAGGTGAATCTCAGATGAAGAGGATTCCTCAACATTTGTCATATACTGGACATTTATTTCTACCACCCTTCCCAAATATTCAACTATCTCCTGGGATTCTTAGTCTTCCTCTAGGTTATTTTTGTTTGTGTTCTGGCTTTTTTAAAAATACACTAATTCTATTTTCTCTCATTTCATAGATTTAACCTAAAGCCCCAAATCTTTAATTTATTTAAATTCAATTAGCCAACATATAGTACATTAGTTTTTGATATCACGTTCAATGATTCATTAGTTCCATATAACACCCAGTGCTTATCACATCACGTGCCCTCCTTAATGCCCATCACCCAATTACCCCATCCTCCCACCAACCTCCCTTTCTGCAACCTCAGTTTCTTTCTCGGAGTCAAGAGTGTCTCATGGTTTGTCTCACTCTCTGATTTCTTCCCGTTCAGTTTTCCCTCCTTTCCTCTATTGCCCTTTGCACTATTCCTTATATTCCACATGAGTAAAACCATATAATTGTCTTTCTCTGATTGACTTATTTCACTTAGCATAATCCCCTCCAGTTCCACCCATGTTGATGTAGATAGTAGGTATTCATCCTTTCTGATGGCTGAGTAGTACTCCATTGTATATATGGACCACATCTTCTTTACCCATTCATCTGTTGAAGGGCATCTCAGCTCCTTCCAAAGTTTGGCTGTTGTGGACATTGCTACTGTGAACATTGGGGTGAACATTTCACCACATCTGTATCTTTGGGGTAAATACCCAGCAGCACAATTGCTGGGTCATAGGGTAGCTCTATTTTTAAGGACTTGAGGAACCTCCATACTGTTTTCCAGAGTGGCTGTACCAGCTTGCACTCTCACCAACAGCGTAAGAGGGTTCCCCTTTCTCTACATCCTCGCCAACATTTGTTGCTCCCTGACTTGTTAATTTTAGACATTGGGACTTGTGTAAGGTGGCATCTCATTGTGGTTTTGATTTGTATTTCCCTGATGCCAAGTGATGTGGAGCATTTTTTCATGTATCTGTTAGCCATTTGTATGTCTTCTTTGGAGAAATGTCCGTGCATGTCTTCAGCCCATTTCTTGACTGGATTATTTGTTTCATAGGTGTTGAGTTTGAGAAGTTCTTTATAGATCTTGGATATCAGCCCTTTATCTGTTATGTCATTTGCAAACATCTTCCCATTCCATAGATTGTCTTTTAGTTTTGTTGACTGTTCCTTCGGCCCTGCAGAAGCTTTTTATCTTGATGAAGTCCCAAAAGTTCATTTCTGTTTTGTTTCCCTTGCCTTTAGAGACATGTCTCGCAAGAAGTCGCTGTGGCCGACGTCAAAGAGATTACTGCCTGTGTGCCTGTGCTCTCCTCTAGGATTTTGATGGATTCCTGTCTCACATTTAGGTCTTTAATCCATTTTGAGCTCATCTTCATGTACGGTGTAAGGATGGTCCATTTTCATTCTTCCGCAAGTGGCTGTCCAATTTTCCTAGCACCATTTATTGAAGAGATGGTCTTTTTTCCATTGGATATTCTTGAAGCCCCAAATCTTTAAATGGTTTTCTCAAGGTCACCGAGTTTGTCGCTGTTGGAGTTATGGATGTGAAACTGTCTTAATTTTCCCAGGCCAAGTTTGTCCATATTATCAATGGTTTTCAAGCATTTTTCAGACAAGGAACCATTTTTCCTCTGAATGAAATCTTATGTAACCTCAGTATGTGTAACTGATAGACGCTGCATTTTATTGGTACAAAATTATTTTATGAGCTTTATGTGCAGCATATGCTTATAACATCAATCAAAGGGAAAAAGGAGATTTTTGAGAATTTTTGAAATTGGGGATTATGGGTGCCAACAAATCAGTCTCAGCATCCAATTTTTCTTCCTTTTATTACACAGCACTGAGAAAACCCTGACTCACTCAGAAAAGTAATTGCAAGTAACAGTTTTTAATAACTCCCCTTGCAGCCTCAGAATGCTCTTGAATCAAACTTTGCTCTCAAACCAAACTCTTGCAAAGGCTTTAAAAAAAAACTATGCTTGGAACAAAGTTTGGGAACCACTGCAATTAAACTATGTTCTTTTTTCATCTTGTATGCCTTCCTGCCAATTACTTCATTCGCTTCAATACCAGAAGTCATCATCGACAAACTGAATGTTGACTGGGGGTGGTTTAAGGGAAATAAATGAAAGGAAAAAAGGAATCTGTTGGAGGATGGAAAAGAGGAAAGGGAAAGCAAAAAGAGTTTAGTTTCTGCTCTAGTGCAATGGATTGAAAATTAATTCAGCAAGTGGGCAGTTTGCCAAGTGTCCAATTAATCAAATTAACTGATTTATAAAAAATGTGTTTCTTTTGACCATACAGCTCAGAGCATTTTTTATTGAATGCCATGCTTTTAACAGCCTTTTGAAGACTTTTGCTAAATTTGATTTGAGTGGTTTTCGTTTTGCCTTCAAAGCAGCATTTTAAGCAAAGTACATTGCACTTTGCTCCGTCAACCTACAACTCCACAACAGGGAAGGAGGCCTTGAGCCTGCAAAAAATCACTCCTGGGCTGCCCACCGCAGAGAAGGGCTGTTAACTGACAGAGTACAAGGAGACTGTGTAAGGGGCAGATGGAGAAAAGGCGACAGGCAGAGAACATGACGAGCCAGAGGACTGAGTGCCAGAGTAAGCGAAGAACAAAAGGGAGAGAGAGAGAGAAAAGTCAAGGGCAAGGAGGGGAGGCAGAATCCAAAGGCCCCAGAACCCAGGGAAGTCCTGGCTCTTTGTTGCCATCCTTGCCAATTCCTCAGGTGTGAATGGCTGTAACCTCAGTAACAAATCAGGTTTGGGAAATTGTTAAATTTGCAGACTATACGACATGCATTTCTAAAATACTTAGAGAAAAATAAAGGTATTGTCAAATCCCCAAACACGAAATACGGACAGTATACATAATAGGAAGTGTGTAAATCAGGCCTGTAATGAGAAAGCAACTTTGCCACAATTACAAGTCAAGGCAAACCTTGGACTCAAACCCAGAACTTCTAATCCTAAGACTTAATGCCTTTCCTTCTGTTCTATTATAGCCTTTTAAGGTGACTATTACCATCTGGACACTTACCTTCATATGCTTTTAGGGATTTCTCCCCCAAACGATACCAAAGTAAAGCAAAACAAAATTATAGCCCCCAAGTTAATGGTTCTTCTTAAATGGCTAGATAGGCTAGAGCTTAAATCGGTCCAAAAGACATTACCCTTCAAAACAATGAAGTCTTTCTTAAAGATAAATTTAGTCATCAGGTTTTTGGACACTTGTGTTGAAACATGCCTAATTTTTAGAGGTTTAGAGGTGGTTATGCTTCTTCCCATTCTTTGAAGACTTCCTGCAAATGAGACATGCAGCCATTTTCTAAAAATGATAAATTGGCCTGTTCAAAGTTGCCCAGAGTCCTATTCCTCATGTCTATTTCTCCTCTCACACTGTATCACTTCCTGGAAGTATTAATAGTTGCATTTCACTTTCCTATATAAATATTTGAGGACTGTAATTCTGCCCAGTTGACATTGGCAGTGCCTATGCACGGCGATGTTTCATTATCCGCTCCTCGTATCAACATAATCTTGTCAAACTTTGTTTCCAATAAATAGGGCAGGCTGTATTTGGAATATTTTAATAACCGAGCACAGTCATATTGCTTTCAATCATGGCCTGCTTACAAATCCCCAGCTAAGAGGTGCAGTTCCGTGGAACAATAACCCGTGAGCAGTGTGCCAATATATTTTCATTAGTCATTGACACCCAGCTGCAGAGAGAAATTAGGCTGTGTCCTTTAAAACTCATCGTTCCCTTGTGGCAGAACCACAGCAGGCCAGATTGGCTTCACCAAACCTTCCTGCCATTGTTCAGCAAATGCTCCAGCTGGGCTGTGTGCATCATAAACCCTAAGTCTGCAATTTTTCAATTCCATATTAGGCTCAGATTCAAAGCCTATTGTTCTGACGTTATTGGGAAGGCAGACAAGGAGAAGGTCATTGAGTAGCTATTGTTTAAAGCACTTCCTCTCACCCGATTATTCTGGGTCATTTGGAACAATACTTTCTCTATGGAAACTTTGGACACAATCATTGGTTCTGGATTTTTCCCCTAGTCTTTTAAGTCCTTAACAGCACTCTAGGAAGGAAGTCATTTTTCAGACTTTCCAGATCAAAGTAGCCCAAATGGGAACACTGGAAAGGAAACTAACACTTCAGATGGAAGCAAATTCTGAACCTACGTTTTCAGCTTTGTCTAACCACCACTTTCTTTTCTGCTCTTTCGTCAAGGACCTTAAAATATCAAAAGATATTAAGATATTAAGATACCGAAACCCTGCTTTTCCACGGTAGACAGATTGCCATTTGGAGTGGTAGAAAACCAACATCCCAGCTGTCCCTGCTTCTTCCCCCACCTCTCACTGTTCTATGTAGGCCTCTTCCCACAGTCACCCTACCCCTCCTAGTTGCATACACGGAGGGGAAGCATGATGGCTCCAGGGCGTGTGCTGCCAGTGCACCCCAGGGACGTGACAACGTGGGGTGCAAACCGGGCCACCTAGCTTCTGAGGACGGAGGCTATTCTTACACATGGTTTTCAGCGATTCCATAGAGGCCGCAAACCAGTCACAACTAACTCCCCAAACATCCTGAGGATTTCTCTAGGCTGATGAGGTCCGTACTTGGTGCTGCGTTCACAGGTTCTCTGGCGGTGTTTTCTCAACCCTGGCTGCACACTGGAACATCCAATTTTTTCCAAATACTGATGCCCAGGCCTCTCACCCAGAAATTCTGATCTAATTGCTCTGGGGTGAAATTTGGACATGGATTTTCTTTTGAATGCTCCCCAGATGACTTTAATGGGTAGCCAAGGTCAAGAAACACTGCTCAGAGGCATTAGTGCAAACCGGGACTGAACACAGCCAAGGCTTCCTCCCTTAATTACTTATCTATTTTTTGACAATACATTAATCGACTGTACAGGACTCTCAGAATTCTCAGCCAAGAAATGAGAAAACAGGCCGCACACCTGTCCAGGGCTCACATCACCCTGAAGCCTCACCACGGAGATATTTTCCAGCTTGGGTCTTACCAGGTCGATCCAACTCAAATAGCTACAAGGACTACGACAATGAAGTGGCAAGTGTGCAGGGGTGAAGAACAGCACAGAATGCGGAGTCAGGTCCAGCCAATCGCTGCCCTGCAAGAATGCCCGCCCCACACAGCCAAAAACCTCAATTTTTTGAGAGAAAAGAGAATTCTAAATTTTTATGTGAGATCTGTCAATCTGAGAACACTGAGTCACATTTAAAAATATTTAGGGGGTGGGGCACCTGGCTGGCTCAGTTTCAAGAACATGAGACTTTTGATCTCAGGGTCATGAGTTTGAGCCCCATGTGAGGTATAGAGATTACTAAAAATAATAATAATAATAATAATAATAATAAACTAAGAAAGGGGAGGGGGAAAGGTGGGGGAAGGGGGGAGAGGACGGGAGAGGAAAATGATTCTTTAAAAACTATTTGGGGGCCATAAACAAAACATGTCAATATTGGCCTTGTGTCCTGGCCAGTGGGTCGCTAGTGTGCAATTTCTGTAAGACAAAACATAAATGAACAGATGTCATATTCTTTCTGAATATTAAATCATTACTAGAAACATAAAAAGTTAGAGCTAAAAAAAACTAAAAGAAATCATCCAGTTCAATCTAGTTATTTAAAAAATAATAAAAACAGAGGGGGGAAAAGGTCAAGAAATTAGGCCTTAACAGGTAAGGTGAACTTACTCGTGAATCCACCAACGGTTGCCAGGATTCCAACTCCTGGCCCAGGGTCTGTGTTGACATCAAGGTGAACCAGCCTCAACTCTGTAAGTCAGGACATTTCTACACTGAAAGGGCAAAAGCCAAGGCTTGGAAAACAATAGCAATGACAGTAGACTGAAGAGCTCATATAATTTGTATGGTGAGACTTAAAGGCCCCTAATATCCCAAAATATTAGAAGAGACACTTTCAGACAGGGGTTCACGCTGCATGCGGAGGACAAACACTCTCTGGTGGATAAAGAATGCTGAATTCCTGCTGTGAACCACAGGCCGGGTGACGGGTGTGGTCCACAAGTTCACAGTCAACAGAAACAAAACCTAATCAGATCTGTCTCACTCTGCCTCCGATCCTTCAATGGCTTCCCCAAGCTTTAGATTAAATCCAACTAAATAAAAATTTACTGAGAGAAGTTAGGTAAACAGAAAGGTAAAGAGAACCGGGGGGGGGGGGGGGCTTACAATTGTGGTTGCGGGTATTCCTCACTTCATGAAAGAGAGGTTTTCCTGAATTGTTTACTTTATAAGCAAACTATGTATTACAGTGAGCCATACAAAAATATCAATATTTGACCACTTATTACCTACGAAGATAACAATGTTCTATGATTCCATCTCATACATAGAATCCTAGCTTGTCAGCGATTATCATCATTCAGTCCTGTCTGGAGAATTCTCTGTTAACCCTTTCCCCCCCCCTCCCTGAAATACTCTGCTTCTGACTTTCATGATGCCTTGCTTTTCTGCTTTGACCTCCCCGTTCAATGGACCCTGCTCTGCCAGCTCCTTTCCTTGTCCTTATTCTCTCCCAGGACTCTAAATGTTGATTTCCTAAGACCTAGGTTCTGCTTCTCTTTCCTAGGCATTTGCCTATAGTTTATTTAAAACTCTCTATTTCCAGACAATTGCCAAATTTATACCTCTAACCAAAATGTCCTTTCTAACCACCAGTCTGATACATCCACTTGATAACTCGGTATTTCGACTTGGATAGCTTCTTCCACGCACCCAAACTCTATCATGTTCAAGATCAAGCCCCTGATCTTCTCTGAAATCTGCCCCTTCTTTCTTCTCCATTTCAGTAAATGCTACTTCTGGCCACCAAGTTGGAGATATCCTTAACACCTCCCACACTCTGACCAAGTCGTGACAGTTCTAAATACAGGATACTTCTCAACCGTATTTGCTTCTCTCCATCTCCAACGTGTCCACCACAGACCGAGACACTTCTGACTGGGATGCTGCACTAGCCCCTAAGAGCTCCCCTTCCCTGTTTCTGCTGGATTCTCCATGGTACAAAATGCACTGAGTGAGGAATGAATACATGAATGAGAGGATGAAATGAATTGTAGAGGGCCTACGAGGAGCCACACAGAGTGGTATGTACTGGAAATTTACTACTGGACATAAAGCCCTGATGAAGCTTACTTAGGTGAAGCAAACACCAAATCGTGACCATTTCCTACCGGAAATCTTTCAATGGCCTCTCATCCCACTTTTAAGAAGATCAAAGCTAATTGACAAGACAAAAAGGCATATATGACATGGCTCCTGACCGCCACTCCAGCCCCATCTCTCAGTCTGTCCCCCTCACTCTTTATACGCCAGTCACACAGATTTTCGTGTAGGTCTTCAAACAAGCGGGCATGATTCCTGATTTTAGGCCTTTCTTCATGATGATATTTCTGCCTAGAAAGTTCTTCCCCATCACTCAGCCCATCACCTCACCATCTCTCCTCTATCACTGAATTTAAATGAAATGGATTCAAGTCACTCAATTTCTGTCAGAGCAAAGTCTTAGAAATGAGCCCTAAAACACTGGACCTGACGTCAAGAACTTTGATTGCATGTCCTGGGTCTGTGGCAAGTTTGTCATCAGTTGTCTCACTGGTAAAGTAAGGGGTGAACTGCATGTTGCCAGGGCTCAGCATTTAAGATTATCTGCTCCAAGCTTCTGCCTTACTGATGAGACAACTAAGGCCCAGAATAGTTTAAGTAATTTAGCACAGTATAATGAAGAGCTCTCCGTTTGGGCAAACCCTTTTCCTAACACTATATGGACACTCTTGGCCTTTGGAACTGAGCAGGTTATTCTGTACTGAGGAGGGGGGAAAGACAAGCATATTTAGCCAGAACGGTAATTCAAAACGTATGCACTGATAGGTGGGCAGGAAAGAACAGTAAGTAAAGAACCTCGGATGCTGAGTTATACATATTGTTTTAAATGTTTTATAAGGATGCAATCTGTTTGTACAGCAAATGGACACATGGTTCATAAAATCATTTCCCCGATCTATAAATTCTGAACTTCCACTGTCATACTACTTTCATTAGGAAACTGGTTCAGTGACCAAGAGAACGAACAAAAATGTCCATCTCCCCAGGAGACAGTAAAGCAGATGCTGCATGTATGTCCTAGAGAATCTCCTAACGTGAATACCTCTGACCAAACAATCTGTTTCCTAATTCAAATCAAGCTCATTAAACTGAAATCACAGAGGAACATACCTTAGGAGAAAAAAAAAAAAAACACCTCAGCTCTCAGAGATTGGTAAGATTCACAGTAAATGAACCACTTCCCTAGAGACCTTGAAAATTAAAGTTTGCAAGTCTGGGGACAGAAGGATAATATGCCAAGTGACTCAGTAGACATGTTCATTTAATTTCTGGGGCAAGAGTGGGAGTATTTCCCAGGTGCCTCAGAAGGTAGTAACGAAGAGAGCCAAATATTTATTTTATCAACACACTCTGTGTGGCACCTTCACCCCAATGACACATAGAGCTAGTTAGTGAGAAAAAATTAAAAGCAATGAAGTCAACAGAAACTGCAGGCAACATTCACTTACATAGCTTAATTGGCACCAACTTATAAAAATTTAAATTTTATCCTTTTTCATAATTAAGCTATGTAGAACCCATCGGATGACATAAACATGAGACACCTTATTCAGCACACAAGGGATAAAATTGAACAGAAACATTTTAAATAGAAATCTGAGGGAAGATGAAGATTTAACTGTTATAAAATCTTGTTTACGATATATTTGAAATCTAAATGAGGCCGCATATAACAATTCTTCCATCTTTGAAAAAAATCAGATAACACAAAATTAGCTTTGAGGAAATAATAAGCCTGGATACAAAAGAGTCATTTTTAAAAGCTTTTAAAATTCAATTCCTCTCAACTACCATGTCCAATTGTCTCTTTGAAGCCCACCTAAAGCTCTCGTCTTTGACAGTCCAATCCAACTCCCACCACGTAAAAATAAGGGAAAGCCCCAACTTCATTCAATTTGAAGGTAAACATTTTTTAATTTCCAAATTACCAAAACTTTTTTAAAAAAAAAACTATGCCAAAGCTGGTGAAAGTGCAGGGAAGCCAAACTGTCATGCATTGTTGGAAAGAATGGTAGAAATTTGGTAACATATCCAAAAGCTTAAAATAATGCATATTTTTTAACTTAGTGGTTCCATTTCTGGAAACTTATTCAATAAGATGGCAGAAAATAAGAGCAAACCACTTTCTGTGCGTAAAGATGTTTGTTTCCACGTTACTGTCAAAGAAAAATTTAAAATATTAGTATGCCCAAGAATAGGGGAGTTGAAATCATGGTACAGCAACAGTTGCCATTTTAATAATTCTTTTGCCCTAGTTTTCAGGCTTTAAAAATTTCATATGCTGTATTGCATCTGTAATGCTATTTATATTTTATAATGCTGTATTTCTTTTTTATTGCTGAATTAATTTTCTTTTACCTTGTGTCTCTACAGGAAATTCTTGGTT
The DNA here is from genome assembly GCF_024610735.1 of Ursus americanus. NCBI lineage: Eukaryota > Metazoa > Chordata > Mammalia > Carnivora > Ursidae > Ursus > Ursus americanus. Next base: position 104,895,125 of record NC_142164.1, read on the forward strand.
CTAGCTGACCATGAAGAAAATTTTGTAAAGCTATCCTGAAACAGTGGGATCATTGGGAGCACTGGGTGGCTCAGTCAGTTAAGCACCTGACTTTGGCTCAGGTATTGATCCCGGGGTCCTGGGATCGAGTCCAGCTTTGGGCTCCGTGCTCAGCGGGGAGCCTGGTTGCCAGCTTCTCCCTCTCCGCCCCCCCATCCTGTTCGCCTCCCCCATCCTGTTCGTGCTTTACCTCCCTATCTCTCTCTCTCTCTCTCAAATAAATAAATAAAATCTTTAAAAAACCAAACCAAAACAAACAAAACAATGGGATCGTGAGTGTGGATACTGTCACAAAAGGGAAGGGAGACTTTTTGTTTTGAGAAAACTGACCCATGTCCTTTGAAGATTGGGGTGTCTCAAAGACTGCTGAGCTCTTAGCCAGAGCTGACAAGTGTTATTTCTAATGTCAGAAGGGAGAGGTTCTTGTCTTTATTACATGCTATCAAGAAGTAGTAGACAATTAGAGCAGTGTTGAACTTAGAGGGCTTCAAAAGAAAAATAAAATCTTTATGTCTAGCAAGTAGACGGAACAGATGTGTGCTACAGACACAGGAACATGGTTAGATTTGTGAATGCACCTTAAAAATGCTTGAGATGGTCAAGCAAGTTAGAGACGGACATTCTAGGGAGGGAAAATCAATGCATTCAAAGGCATGAAGCTGTGGAAAGGCGTGGTGTTTAGTTTTGCTAGGGTGTAAAGGAAAATGGAAAATGAGAGAGGAGGCATGAAAGAGGGTAAGGAGCCAATCACGTTCGGTCTTTTGTGTCACGTGGAGGAGCTGAAGAGCCGCTAGTGATTTCTAAGTCATGAAAGGGACAAGATCACATGTGCTGCTTAGAAATCCATCAGTGAAGAGGAAGGTAAAAGTGGAGGCAGAGAAACCAGGTAAAGTTTGTTTGAAGAGTCCTTGAGAGGCATGATAAGGGTTACTGCAGGTCGGATGCATTTTCAGAGCTTGAATATACATTAAGCTAGGTTCAGAAGATTTAGTGCATAAAATCCAGTGAGCGATAAAAATGAGAAAAACAATGCACATTTGTTTTTCTCCCAAAAAGGATCAGGAATTGAAGAGCAATGGCCATGGCAATAAAAAATGTGTTAGAATTTGAAAACATGAACCCTTCCTATGTTTGTCTACTCTGGTGGTTAAAACATTGGTCCCTCAAGTCTTTGATCTGTCTTCAAAAGGATGGAGTCTTATTCCCCTCCCCATGAATTTGGCCAGTCTTGCCAACTCTCACAAATAAAAATGCAGCAGAGACATCTGAGACTGGGGCATAAAAGGCAATACAGCTTCTACCTCACGCTCTCCCTGGGGACGCTCTCTCTTGGAATCCAGGCACCGTGCTGCAAGGGAAGCCAGACTACATGGAGAGACCACTCCTCCAGCCATGTGTTCTACCCATAGCTCAGCTGAGGTCCCAGGAGACAGCAAGCCTTAACCTTAAAACATAGGAATGAAGAAACCTTTGAGTTCACTGCAACCTCCTTTACTACAAAGGTAGGAAAAACCTCAAACCAGAACTGCCCAGCTGAACTCAGTCAGCCCCCAGAATCATGAAATATAGTAAATATAAAGTATAATAAAATGATTTAAGCCACAAATTTGGGGGTTGATCTGTTATGCACCCAACAATAACCAGGACATATCCTGTGTCTGTTTCTTTTGAAATTTTAAGGGCCTATGTACCTGTCTTCAAGAACAGGACAGAATATAGGGAACTGGGCAATCATGAACCTCTCCTTAACGAGGTAAAAAAATCTCTAAGGCACAGAATGTCAATGGGAGCTTCCAAAAGATCTTAACACTACAAAAGCTAAGATTAGTACTAGAAACACACAAAGAACATGTTTATCGACTTTCAAGTAATGCAAAGGAAGTATGAACAACGAACCCCTTAGTGCTTAATTTCAAACTCAATAGCAACTTCATCTTGGTTTAACAGAACAGATGATATATAGAAAGTACTCCTGGTAGAGACTACCTAAAAAGGCTGGAAAATAGAATATGTACATATGGGATTACTTGTAATATAGTCTATCTGATCGAGAGTACCTAGGTAGGTAACTACCTACATGGAATCAGGGCATGGGTGGACGAGCTGGCAAAAAGCGAACCAAGTCTTCAGTGGCTAAAAAGAAGCAAAAGTACGAATCCACAGAGAACAAAATGGTAATGCCAGCAGCTGCCCTGAGTTTATCTGCAGAGTCTTGGCTGCTAGAGCTGTGGATTTTAAAGGAAAAATGATTGGGCCCAGGCAGAGAGCAAAGTTGGATGGGAGGTTCCTTTAAAAGGCCTCGTCCATCAGAAGCTGTACTCACTGTAACGAGGGGGGAAATTTCAGTGTACAGAGACTTATGATGAAGTCATTTGCCTTTCTTAGCCTCATGGCAGTGTCTCATCTGAGAATGTGTAAGTGTAAGCTAGTACGCATGCAAAACTGGATCTGGAAATCACACAACCTCTAAGAACTGAAAAAACACAAGCAGAGATTTACTTTATGAGGCTCGGAAACCTCACAGAAGTAAATACAATTGCTTTCGGGAGGCAAGCACATTAAACCTAGGTTTCAAAGAACTGTCACAGATAATAGTTTCTACAAATACTACTTACGAGAAAAGAAAGGGTGCAAAGGAGAGAGGAAGGAAGGAAGGAATATATCACAAAACACACAATGAAGTAGGCCACTTCTTGCATCACCTCATACCCTCTTGGCTTTACCAGGCTCTTGTACAAGTTCCTACTGTGATAACCAGATCTGCATAGACTCCAACCAAATTCATCTACAGAGTTGATAAAATTTTAATCAAAGTCCTAACAAGTTTTAAAGGCTGATTCTTGAAGACATCGAACAACAACAGACCAAGAACAGCCAAGACATTTCCGAAAAAAAAATAAGGTATGGGAATTCATATCAGATATTAAAACTTTTTATAAACTATAAAAACTGAAATACCGTACTTTTGGCACAGGAATAGGCCATTGACCTCTGTATCAGAGAGCCTAGAAATGGACTTGTGCCTAAATGGAGACTTGGTACATGACCAAAGGGTCATTAGAAATCGAGGGCCAGGTGGGACTCAAACAAATACTCTGAAACAACTGGTTATCCGACAACAATGGATATCCAAGAAAAAAATAAATTTGGATCCCTTTCTTGATAGACAAATCAACTCCACATAAGGAAAGGACATACATATGAAAGGCAGTATCTTAAAATATTTCAAAGAAAAAATAACAGATTCTATGCCCCTAGAGTAAGGAAAGATTAAACAAGATCACAAAGTACCCACCACTCAAAGTTGTCTAAAAATAAAATTAAAAAAAAAACAAAATAAAACAAATACTCGCCTCTTCTAAGCCTTAAGAAGAACAATCACAAAGAGAATCATGTCCATATAAGGACAAGCACCATGGTGAAGGGCCTGGAAATCTTGGAGAATAGACACATAAACTTGGGAATCTTTTAAAAATAAAGATGACTTACAAGGCAAATAGTAATTACCTTCAACTATTTTATTTTTTTTAAGATTTTATTTATTCATTCAACAGAGAGAGAGAGACAGCCAGCGAGAGACGGAACACAAGCAGAGGGAGCGGGAGAGGAAGAAGCAGGCTCCCAGCGGAAGAGCCTGACGTGGGGCTCGATCCCAGAACGCCAGGATCACGCCCTGAGCCAAAGGCAGACGCTTAACGACTAAGCCACCCAGGCGCCCCTCAACTATTTTAAGTATAAAAATATTCCGAAGGCTTGCTAAGTGTCGGAGGATAGGAACTTATAACCACACACCTCCAGTTTTCTCTCTTCTCTCTCAGAAGGACCAGGATGGAAGGAATTCTTTGGGTTTTGCTCTTAAACCCACCCCTTTCCAGTAGAAGAGACGAGGAAAAAGAATCAAGCATGTGTAGACCCCAACCTTGCTGCCTTTACAAAAAAAAAAAAAAAAGGGAATTCTGTTTGTCCGGGTAGGATGTGGTAGACAGGCTCACATAGATGAACTGTAGGAAGTCAGTACAGTTCAGGGAGAAGTTGTTGGAGCCAAATAATGTTTGCAGATCAAAGCCCTAATTTTATCCACAATTATGATGACATATACATTTCCAGTTGGCTCAAAACCAATGGGGAAAATGGTACGAGTAGTTACCATCTACATGATCAGAACCCTTAAAAGTCCCACGAGACTATAAACAAACACACACACACCCTTCCTTGATCTGGAAAGAATTTTAAATAACAGCTTCTTAGGAGTGGTTCAAAGGAGAAGCGAGATTAACAGGTAGAACTTAGTAGGAAATATATTTCAATTTGAACTTGTTAATATCAACAACAAACTTTTCACAATTGCTTGGTAAGTGCAATACAGGATGTCTCCCAGCAAATTTCTAGTGAAGGCCACCAACTCACAAAAACAGGAGAGTATTCCTGTAGTATATGTGGCCTCTAATGTCCCTTCTAACTGCAAGATTCAACGAAATTTTTAAACAGGCTTAAAATACAACTTTGTCATTTAAGGTCTTAAAGAACAAAAGCAATGCAAATGGTTTTTGACCAATATTCTCGAGTTACAAAGTACCTTTTTAAAAATGTGTATGCTCCTTCTTTATACATATCTACATGCATATACATATACATTGGGGGGGGTGTACATATATATACATATACACACATATATATACAGCCGTCAGAATCTCGTAGGAAACTTTCTGACAATATACTTTGAAGTGTCACAACCACAAAAGTAAGACAATTCCTCACATCATAAAGAATAGTCTTACCTGGAGAATTAATCATCATTTGAAAAGGTTCTAGAGATGGACTCGGATGACTTTAGAGAAAGCAGAAAGCATTCGGTACGTAGAATTCACTTTATCTACCTTTCCCCCAAAACTTCCTACTCTGCCTTGTTTTTCTGGCAATGCTGTCTCCTGCTTTTCTCTTTTGAAAATTGCCCCTTATAAAGAGAGGAGGTTGATGTTAGCACCATGGGTGGGTCTCATGCTTGTCTGAATATTAGAATCATCTGGAGAGGTTTTACAACTTCAGTGATCAGGCCAGACCTCAGACCATTTAAGTTAGAATCCGCAGAAGTGGGAACCAGACAAGATTTATTTTTAAAGTTCTCCAAGTGATTCCAGTGTTGGACAACACTGAGACCTACTCTAATCGCAAATACCAGTAGTTCCCAAACTATAGCCTGCATGAGAATCACCGAGAAACTTCGGTAAAACAGATTGCTGAGCTCCACCCGCAGAGTTTCTTATTGAGAAGGTCTGGAGTAGGGATGAGACTTTGCATTTCTAACAAGTTTCCACGTGATGCTGAGGACCACACGGCGAGAACCAGGTGAAGAACCAAATGTGTGTACTTTGGCCCACTGGGTTCTCAAACAGGGAGTCTTTAGGATAAAAAAAGTGAGTTGCTTGGTGATGTTTCCATTGTGAGGTGGATTCCCACACATACAGCATGTCAATTAATAAAAAATGGTTCCCTCCCTCTAGTTTTCCCTCCTGACTTCTAAATAGGATAAAAAAAACTTCTTAATACCCCAGGCAGTCTCGGCCTAGAACTCACTTTTTTAATTTTTATTATGTTATGTTAGACACCATACGGTATATCCTTAGTTCCATGACTCATTGTTTGCGTATAACACCCAGTGCACCATGCAATACGTGCCCTCCTTACTACCCATCACCGGCCTAGCCCAGTCCCCCACCCCCCTCCCCTCTGAAGCTCTCAGTTTGTTTCCCAGAGTCCATAGTCTCCCATGCTTCATTCCCCCTTCTGATTACCCCCCTTCGTTCTTCCCTTCCTTCTCCTACTGATCTTCCTGCTATTTCTTATGTTCCATAAATGAGTGAAACCATATAATTGTCTTTCTCTGCTTGACTTATTTCACTTAGCATAATCTCCTCCAGTCCCATCCATGTTGCTGCAAATGTTGGGTGTTCATCCTTTCTGATAGCTGAGTCATATTCCATTGTATATATGGGCCACATCTTCTTAATCCTGTCATCTGTTGAAGGGCATCTCGGCTCCTTCCACGATTTAGCTATTGTGGACAATGCTGCTATGAACATTGGGGTGCATAGGGCCCTTCTCTTCACTACGTCTGTATCTTTGGGGTAAATACCCAGTAGTGCAATGGCTGGGTCATAGGGTAGCTCAATTTTTAACTTTTTAAGGGACCTCCACACTGTTTTCCAAAGTGGCTGTACCAACTTGCATTCCCACCAACAATGTAGGAGGGATCCCCTTTCTCCACATCCTCTCCAACATTTGTTGTTTCCTGCCTTGTCCATTTTTGCCATTCTAACTGGCGTAAGGTGGTATCTCAATGTGGTTTTGATTTGAATTTCCCTGACGGCTAATGATTTTGAACATTTTTTCATGTGTCTGTTAGCCATTTGTATGTCTTCATTGGAAAAGTGTCTGTTCATATCAGAAGGTATGAATAGAACTCACTTCTAACTTGTTATAGCCAAAGGCGATCCAGAAGGCTTTCCAAGGTTCCAACAACCCTGATTGAAACAGGTTGGGGGGAAAAAAGTCAAATCCACAAGCCATATCACCACCTCTTTTGGGAGAAGAAAAAAAACATACATATGCACATTCATCTATATATTCACTTTCTTTTTTTTAATATTTATAATGAAAATCACAAAACTAAGTTTTTGAAGTATGAGAGTTAATCTTGCCTTTGTCAGGCAAGCCAGATCTCTGCCCGTTTGGAGCTGCACAAATCCACAGTGCTCCCAGGAAAACACCCTTCTCCGCCGCTCTCCCAGAGTATCTGGGAGCTCGGTCTGAAGGAAAACCAAGGTACATCTGCTTTTCCCATCTGTTTCAAGCCTGGATAGTCTTTTAGTGTTTTGGAGGTTTCGTTATTGAACAACAGTGGGAACAAAAAAGATGAAGTTACTCCTGCTAAATCTGTGCATTCAATCTCGGCAACCTGGCCACATCCTTGAATCTATCTTTTTAAGCAGTTCGGGCCTCGAGTTTCAGATTCACGCAATTTCCCTCGTTTTGACAATCTGCGGGCTGCTTCAATATCAAACCCAATGATTAGAGTGCCAAGACCACTATTTTCCTTAAATTCACAGGGAAGACTTCCATTTTTTCTTTTTTAAATTTAGCATTTGCTGCCACACTCTCAATGCCTTCACTGGCGTTCACAGTCTTCTCTCAAGTTGGGAGTGAGAAGCTAATGAAATTCAGGAAGAACAACATAAATGCAACCTCACCCCCAAGGAAAACTGCACTTCTTCCTTTTGGGGAAGATTGAAAACCTCCACGCGCTCATGTTCCTTGAAAATGTGCTTCCAGACCGTCTTCATCATCACCCTCATTATATTGTGGAAAATGAGGAAGTATGTGTGAAACCCTTGAAAGAGCTCAGAGCCCTGTGCAGATGTAAGGCTTGGTTGTTACTGTACCTAGACGCAGGCTGCTACCCGCGCATGGGGTTCTTTTCCACGATGATTCGGGGGTCGATAAGTCTTCTCACAACTGGTCCAAGAGTAGCAGTTAGTAATGTATCTGGCCCTAGCTCTGACCCTGCACGGAATAGCGGGGAGCCATATGGAGACTTAAAACTAGTACTGTTGCATGATCTTTAGGGTATCAAACCAGAACTGGTAGTATGTTGACCTCATATCCACCTGAGCTGAGCTAGGGAAGTTTTTTGACTTAAGGCCCGAAACTAGCTGGTCTCACATTATAATAAAATCCCAAGGTAGGGGGAATCAAATTCAATACTCTTAATTTACATGTGGGCCAAAGAAATCCGGGAGTGTAAATTCACTTGCCCCATGTTTCACAATGACCCAGGACCGACGAGCAACGCTGTACTGTGCTGATGCGGCTTCAGAGGCAGAACCACACCGTCTTTAGCTAAAACACACTGATCACAGGCCCAACGATTACTAGGTAGGTAGACAGATTCTCTGAACACCATATTTATGGATATACATAGGAAGCCGGTCTGCACATTGAAGATTTTGTTGACCGATCTTTTGAAAACAGTCTGTAAAGTATTTCCATCTGTAGTAAAGTAGCCCTCATACCCATTAATAATTCACAGCTCAGCTCAGCAAATGGAGCAGAGAATAAACCCGATCATTAGTGGAAACTACTATTGTCAGCACTAATAAAGGTAATTAACATCAAAGTCTAAGTTTTTCACTTATCGAGTAATTTGCAAGGGATAAGTTTATGAGGAAATTAACCAGCCATCCCATAACTCTGTACTTTTTTTCCATTGATTTAAACATCTTAATTGCCAGGAAAACTTAGCCACACAAAAAGAAAAAAAGAGGTTACGAACTCAGGGAGTATGGTTCATGATTTTCCACAGCTTACTTTTTTCATTATAATACATTTTCCATTTTTAATTAAATGAATAAAATAGCTGTGTTGCCTGTGAGATTATATACAATTGCCAAATAAAGCTGCAGACATCTCTCTCCTTAATGTGCTTAGAGAAGACTGCTATGCTGTCTTTTAAATAGACACATTTTCTTCACTTATCTTGTTTTGAATTTGTACAGGCTTATAAAATCACAACAGATGTTTCCTGTGGGTACTGGGTACCAGTTTCCCGTTGGTTTTCTTTCTTAGCAATCATCAAATTCTTTTCAGCTCAAAATTGGGTAAGACAAAATCAACTCTGTTTTGTATCTTCTCTATACTCCTGCATGGACAATGAAGGCCAATCCAATGACAGTAACCTGGGCATTCAGAATTTTTTTTTTTAAATTGAAAGAAAAAACTACCTGCCCATTTCCCATTGCAACAAATCTGAACCACTGCTAGACCAATACACCAAAAAGCGTTTACTCAGTAATGAGCACTGTGAAGGATAGAGAATGATGGGATATGGTCTCTAAATTCAGGAGACTATGACTAAAAGTAACCAAGTTCAACACAAGAGAAATATATTAAGAGAAACAAGTAAGGAAAGCATTTCCAGTAGATAGGGAATTAGTTATAAACAGGATGACCACCCAAGTTTCCTTAAGTCCTATGAGTCAGACTTTATCCAGCTTAAAGTTGTGGGAATTCAAAACATCAGACAAAAAATACCGAATTTCCACAGTGATACATGAGCTACAAGAGCTGACTTTGAAATAGGCTCTGCTGTGCGCATGCATCTTTAAAATTGTCTGGTATGATGACCACACTTGCAAAGAAAGGAAAAAAGTGAAGAGCCAAGGGTGAGGTCAAAAATGACTCTCCAGGGACACCTGGGTGGCTCAGTCAGTTAAGTGTCTGACCCGTGATTTCGGCTCAGGTTGTGATCTCAAGGTCATGGGATCAAGGCCCACATCAGGCTCCGCACTCCATGGGGAATCTGCTTGAGATTCTCTCTCTCCCTCTCCCTCTGTCCTTCCCCACCTCAAATAAATAAATAAATCTTTTTAAAAATGACTCTCCAAGAGGTCTATAGATGACAGTGCAAAGAATGGAGTCTCGACAACCACTGGCTGGTGTGAGCTTTATAGATAGAGTGGTTTCCCCGTGAGAGTAAAGCATGGTGGCCAGGCCACCTCTAGGTCCTGGGTCTCAGAGTCATTATAATGAATAGCACCTGCATGGCTGTCATTTCAAGGAGGAGAAAGGGTGGCTGTGTAACTAGATTAAAGGAGAAGTAGGGGTTGCATCTTGGTGAGTGAGAAGCAGTTTCTGGAGATACGGCTATGAAGCTACCAAATCGCGCCCCCTCCTCTGCTCTCATTTAACTACCCAAGCCTAGAAAGGCTTGTGTTTCCCAATTTATCAAGAGGTGAGGATACTCCACAAACACTGACAAGCTAAGAGTTGAAATCTTGTCTCAAATATGTCTGTATTATCCTAGAGGCCTCAGAAAGTGTTTACAATGTAGACTAGATCTAGAAAACTGTTCACATCTTAGCCCAAGGAACACATACCCTTATTATTTTTCCACTTCACTCTTTGGGCAACTCCCCTCCCCAAATCCAAAGAGCCATCATCGTTGTCATTTATTACTAGAAAGACGGTGATGATGTGAGAGCCTGGAAATTATCATCGTTGGTCTGACCCAGGTTTTGTAGGCATGGCTATGGCCTATCCCTGTCACTTGTGAAACTGCTTGTCACTACTCAGTGCAATGTGTAAATTGTGGCAGCTGCAATTGGAGCAAAGAATCTCCTGCTGCTCGTCATGAAAATTGTTCTGAGTCGCATTCTGCAAGGCAGCTCTTTTCTAAAAGTGGCCCATTATTTCTTGAATTGTAACCATTTTGTTCTAACTTCTCAAACGAGCAATAGGCCAAGGAGTGGGTGTGTACAGAACTGATGACAGCCTGGCCCCCTTCCCATGTCCTTCCATGCCCTCTGTAGCTCATGAACTGAGTGAACAGCCCAGACTGAAGCTTCTCCTGGTTCTGACACCTACCCAGGTTTGGGAGCTAATGGCCCAGAAAGAAGAGACAAGCATCTGTGCCACCACGGAGGCTTCCTTGACTGCCAACCATACCTGAGATCTGACATCTTTCCCACCAAGGCCAACCCAAAACAATACCGAAGCACACAGCCTCCCTGCCATCACTCTTATTCTCCTAGTGATCCAGTCCGCTTTAGGTGCCTTCCTTAGGTCTCACTCTCAACGCTTTCCACTCTGGAACAGAAGACGCAGGCCAGGAAAAATACAAGATCTGCATGACAGAGTGAATGCCTCCTTCAACATTGTCCATCACCCTCGTCCTGGCTCTGAGAAAACCCATCCCGATCTGCAGCCCATTTGGCCAGACTCTGACATCCTGTGTATGGTCAGCTGTTGCTGTGTAACAAACCACCCCCAAAATTCAGTGGCTTAAAATAAAAACCATACGTTTATGATTCTGGAGATCGGTAACTTTGGATGGACTCAGTTGGACAATTCTTCTGGTCGCATCTGGGCTCCCTCAGCGAACCTTACTCAGCTGTAGGCAAGCTAGGTGGCTCTGCTTCTGGGAGTTGACTGGCTATTACTAGATTGCCCGAGAATGCCTCCATTAGGTCTCTCATCTTCCAACCAGGGCTTGCTCTCATGGGAGGGAGGTAAGGTTCCTAGACAGAGACAGCAGAAGTGCACAAAACATTTCGATGCCTAGGCTCAGAGATAACACACAGTCATTTCTGCTGCATTCTATCGACCAGATGGAATTATGAGGCCAGCACAGATTGAAGTGTGAAAAATTAGCTCTATCTCTTGAAGGAAAGAGCTACAGAGTCCCGTTGCAAAAGGCCTAGATACAAGAACTGCAGCCATTTTAGTCATCACCTTGCCTAGCTTTGTCCTGAGTACACCTCTTCCCCAGGACTGGTCCCTGTTTCAAACCCTTAGCACACTGAGTAATTGTTCTACTACAGCTGGATGCATAGATAATCAACTGGGTAATAACCAAACCATTTGCCAAGTTTTCAACAGCCATCTGGATTCCCAACTACCAGGTCTATACGTGCCATTGAATTCACTGATAGCAAAACTTTTAGAAGTTAGACTGAGATTGTAACATTCCTTTGACAGTGTTCTTAGACTATTATAACCTCTGAGAGAGGCCAGCCTCTATATCAATTTCAGTTCCATCCCTCACCCCCACCCCAACACTGCCCTTGCTTTCTTTTTCATGGAACCTCTCCTTCCCCTGAAGGACCCTGGTACCAAGCAATCCATAAAGCCTTACATCTGAGTCTGCCTGAAGGACACCAGCTGTGAGAACTTATTATCAGAATGAGTGGTTCTCAAACAATAGTCTCTTCAAAGAATGATGCTGGGACAACTGGGAACCTACATGCGAGAGAATGAAGCTGGACTCCTATCTCACACCATATAAAAAAACCAACACAAAATAGACCCAAGGCCTAAATGTAAAAGCTAAAACTATAAAACTCTTAGAAGAAAACTTAGGGTTAAATCTTTGTGACCTTGATCTTGGCAGCATATTCTTAGATAGGATACAAAAAGCACAAGCAACCAAGGAAAAATAAATAGGACCTCATCAAAGTTAAAGACTTTTGTGCATCAAAGGATACCATCAAGAAAGTGAAAAGATAACCCACAAAACAGGACAAAATATTTGCACATCATGTATCTGATAAGGGTCTATCACCCAGAATACACACAAAAACCTTTTACAACTCAACAGCAAAAAGACAACAACCTGAGAAGTGGCAATGGATTTTAGTAAACGGCTACCAGCCCCTGCCACAGAGGACAGTCAAGAACTTGTGCCTTGCTTGGAACTGGGTCCCTCAGAGTTTTTCTGGGTAGCCTGAAGAAACAAAAGATCAAAATGGACAGGGCTAGTTTCTCCCTATGGTAGATGGCCTCTTTGGGCCCGATCCATCACAGCTTTCTGCATCCACACCCTTGCCATGGCCTCATCACAGGCACAGTATACTTCTCTCTGCCTTGACTATGATGTCGGCCGCGGGACTAGCTTTGGCCGCTAACATGAGATGGAAGCGAGAGTGTGCCAGTTTCAAGCCTGGGCCTTCAGATGACTGGTGTGTTTATGCCTTCTCTTTTGTCTTTTTACCATCACAATGAGAAGAACATGCCTAGGCTGCCCACTGATCCCAGTAGGAAGAGAAGAGAGACACAGAGAGCAAAACCAAATCACCCCAGCTAGACCCAGCCTAGCACAGCCCATCTCCAGTGAACACCCAGATTTGTGAGCCAAATACCCACATTTTGTTTGCTGAGATTTTGTGGTTGGTCATGATGCAGCGTTACTGTGGCCAGAGTCAACTGATAGACCGCTGCAGACGCATCTCCGCAGAGTTCACTGTTGCAAGGCCGACGGTACCCTCAGAGATGTCGGGCTGGGGCCAGCGCGCTCAGTCAGCTTCTTCACGCCAAGTTCTTCAAGCTAAGCGTCCTGCTGATTTTCAGGTCAAGCCGTATGTGAGCTGCGTTCTAGAATCCATGCATGCTGGCTGATTAGGTACACGGTGCTGCTAACTGCCTCATATTCAAAACCTCATGACTCCTAACACGTTCCGCAGAAGAAGCAGATGTCATCTTGACAGGATTTCTTTGTTTTCTCAATAGATGCTACAAGAGCTGCCCATGCTCTCTAGAGCAGGCAATTTATCAAGAGATCAAGATTATTCACTGTGTTTTATTAATACGTTTTATGCAGTCATACTGATTTCAAACAAAGGTGTCTTCTGTCTAATTGTTTTTGCCTCCGATCTGACGGGAGCATTATTTTAGCACAATTGTATCAATCCAGAAGTTATCTTGAGTATAAAATGTAAAGAGACTACACAAAGTGCTTCTACCTATAATGAAGTGTCAGAAACTTCCTAAATCTGACAGCTTTACCTAGAAATCGAAAATAACATTTTACCTTCCCCCCCCCCGTAATATCATTTTTCTTTTTCAGCAGTAAGACATTAGATGCCACAGAATTCTCCGACTTTAGTAAAACCAACTGCAAGTCAGCCTAATCTTTTTAAGCAGGCAAGCGGCATGTTCAGATGTTAACACTATGAGCATCTCTGAACTGCCCTGGCCCTTCCGTTTCTACTAATCAAAGTCCCTCCCTCTTTGTGAAACCACTTTCACTTTGTGAAACCTTCCCTGTGAACCACTGAACGTCACACACAAACAGAGGTACAAACTGTTGGAAAGTCTCAGAAAGAGGACTGAATCATGCCCATTATTGCAGCCAATCGAACACACCTCCCCGACTTCCATCGGCGGGGTGGGGGTAGGGGGTGGCCTGGACCCCAGCTGCTGCGCTCTGAAAGTCACTGCTGCATTTGTGTTGGGGGTGGGGCGGCATCTCCCACGGGCTGCTCCCAGCCAATGACTGAGCAGGCCAGGGGTACCAAGTAAGGTAGGCCCACTCCGAGGAGACAGGGAATACTTCTGATGGCCAGTGTTGGCTGGAGGACACTAGGACAGCCTTGCCAAACCTTTATGTGGCTGCACATCAGTCTAGGACGCTTCTACCCACCGTCTCGCCCTCCACTTCAGTCCGGGTCACACGCACACGGCGGTCTGATGGTTCTCCTAGCCTTGCCCAGCTCCCCGCCCATTTTCTCTCACAGGCGTTTTTCTTAATAAAAGCCTTGCCCAGTTAATCCTGTCTTGACACCCGCTTATTATAGGACTGGGACCAACATGCCCATATGTGTATTCTGTGTTTCAGGCCAACTGCTCAGAGGAGAATGGTCTCTCTGCTCTTAAGAAAAAACTAGTCTCAAGGAAACCCACTGAATTTTCTGGCTTGCCTGTATTTATTATAATTGTTTCTTATTATTGGCTGTAACAATAAAGAACCTATCTCTTGGTCATTATTATAATAATGGAAGAAAATACATATAGTCATCTCACTTACTTACCATGTTTAAATGTGACCTAAGACTCACTAAATATGATGACATACCTTCTTTCCTTCAACGTCTCTTTGGTGCAGATTATTTCCCAGAGATCAGGATCCTTCAGTTGGTGGGAATGAGAAGGTGAGGACAATCCAAGGGCTGGATGAGCAGGTTGGTAACACTCAATCACGCCAAAGACCAACTTCCAAACTTTGTACTCTCCTCATTTCCAGACCAAAAGTCCAAACTTGGACACAATATGTAACTCTTCTATGAGAGCCAACATCCTTCATAACTATTCTAGTTTCTTCCTCAGTGATAGACTCCTTCATACCTTCCTAGTCAACCCCCACCTCCTGTCGCTTTTCAATGCTATCCCAAATAATTAAAATGACATTTGAGGAATAAGAGCTCCTTCCCTGCTTGTTCACAATAGTGACAAGACTTATGTGAGGGGAGGGAGCAGAGCACTGATTAGCTAGGAAGAATAAGGAGAGTTAGCATCCAAACATAGCCCAACATCTACGCATTCTTGCCCCGCCTTTTTCATTAGGGCAGGTGACCATTTGAACAGGGTTTTTTTTGTTCTTCCTGATGAAAATAAAAGTTTCCCCTGGCTATCAGTCTCCATATTGACAAATGATTTTCAGTTAGCAACTCACAGAGCAGCATTTTCATCGCAGTCAAGAGGAGAGCGACTAAAACACGCTAGTAATGATTTGCCTAAGCAGTTCAGGAACTACCTAAATGAAAACTCTTGGTGGGACCTCCTCTTGGACCCTGCCCTAGCCCTGACACCTCATCTGGGATGACGTGCGCAAGATGGTCAGGATTTGGTCTAAGAAGACTCTTACCACTCTGTTGGAATGACATATTCCATGTCTCCCCCATTTGCCAACGTCAGCACTGTCTCTTCCCTGAATTTCTAAGCCATGTTCTATCCTGTGCCTCGGTGATAGACTCCTCCTGGCTCTTGTCCAGTCAGTTCTGACTCCTCCCTGGTTCTTGGTCTGTTCTATATCTGCTACTTGGTCTGTGACTGTTCACCCTGCAGTGTCTAGCACACAGGGCACCGTGGCACCATTCCAGGCATAGGGTCCCAGATCAGGGTGTGAAATAGACTAGAACTCGGCAGGAATTGGAAGGATATTGGAAAAGGGATGTGGTATTGTTCCTGGGTCATTTTTCAACACCATCCCATTCCTCCCATAGAAACTTAGTCAGCAATATCAGGAGTATCTGCTGCATCTCTAAGACTCAAACACCAGCCAGGTCATCTGTGAATGAGATCTCAACAGAGAGTGTGGGCTTGGAAAGATCAGAGAATAAAAACAGATTTTAGAAAAGTATTTCTTCACCAGAGCCTTTACCTCGGAATTATATTTCCCCAGAAGGCAATCCATTGAAACACAGTTCCATAAATCATTAGAGGCGCTGTATAAAAGAAACTTGATTTCCATGATCAAATAAGTCAGGAAAACTGTAGCTGAAACAAAGTCAGTAATTTTCTTCACTACAGGACTTCTCAGAGCTTTCATTGCACTAGTAGGAATTATGATCAGCAAGAAGTAAATATAGGATAAAGCAGTTCTCAAACTTACTTGGCCATGGAAGCCACGTTTTGTCTCGTTTTTATCAATGCAGACCTATTGATATCTTGTATAGCCTAGTTTTTAGAGGACTGTGGTTTGGGAAACACTAACCAAAATAATGTCTCTCATTATTTAGATGACACAGGAGAGTAAAAATGATGAAAGATCCTTTCTGAAAAGCCATGTTCCTCCCCTACCCAAAGTGACCCATACATTCCTTACCCCACATGGGGAATTGGTATTACTCTGCGTTTCCACACTTCCGGCAATTCAGTTTGGCTACAGTGACCTTGAGAAAGTTACAAACCTATTTTAGGCATGGTTCCTTCATTTATGACAACTGGCCATAATGATATATCTTCCCAGTCTAGTTCCCAAAGCTATAAGAATTAATGGAGCCTTTCGTAAAGAGCGATGTGAATTCCTTGGAGAAACTCTCTATGTAAATACAAGGTCTTGTCATCTTAAATGCTGGGGATTTATGCCCTGGACTACACTGTGACAGCCACACAGAGAGAGCGCTCCATTATTTTTCAAAGCCACAGACGTCTGATCAACACATTAGCCTTTCGGCCATTGTTATTTATAAATATTACCTCCCAAATACATGAAATTCCGATTTCTTCCTCTGTGAACTGGTAAGACGTGGCAGCAATGTACTCTTTACTATTTCAGTATTAGTATTTCTAAGGGATAGAAAAGGGAGAGGACTTGCCGTGTGGGATGCATGTATAACATTTACTTCCACAAAAGAGGGAAGGGCCAACATAGATAGGACGAATTGGGTTCTTCGTTATTTATGTAAATTGGCCTTTGAGATCTAATGCGTAAGTGCTTAATCACATGAAAGGAAAACTGAAGCAAAATTTCAAATTAACTTGGCATAAAGATACATTCCTACACCAATGAGTAAAAAATGCTTTGGGGATGTGGAAGCGTGGTATTTGAAACACTGTTTCAAACTGACTCAGAAAATTTTTACTGCAGACCAGTGTGTGTGTGTGTGTGTGTGTGTGTGAAGAAGTCAGGCAGACAAAAGAAGCACAGCTAGGAGGGTAATCGTAAGTGTGAACAAGGTGGTTTTTTTTAAAACAGCGGGGACAAAGATAGAAAACACATGATGTTGACTAAATGTAAACTCTGCCAACGTTGTGTTGCTTGTAGGTGATCACGAGCTAAATGGATATGGAATGTCTGGCTCCGAGAAACCAGCTGGTTACATTCACATTACAATTTTTCCAGGACTCTTGTGCTTTGTACCTCATTTATTCTTGTATCTTACCTGCTCCAGGGAGTTCTTTCTTAGACTGAGCTCTTTTTTTTTATTTAAATGTATCCTTCTCATCTTGCCCCGGGCCATCTCTATCACCACAATCTTTCCTCTGCCCAAAAGGCTTTTTTGTCTCCTAACCGATAATTTTCCTTCTGCTCCCGCTCTGTCTCAAGAAAAGTTCCTCAATCTTTTGGATATAAAATGACAACTGAGAAGTTAAAAAAAAAAAATCTCTGTCCCTTCAGTTTTTCTTAGAAACACTCACCCAGTTGAGACTCCAGGGCACTTCTTGGGCTGCGCCTTGTCAAGTCTACAGGAACCCAAAGTATCAATCTTCATCTAAAATCCCAAATTGCCCTTTGGAAGGAATGGCAGTTTAAAACATTCATTGCTTTTGATCCTCTGAAATACCCCCCATTAAATAGTTGCATAGCCTGCAAGAACTGTGAGCTGATTCAGGGGGAGATGAATGGTGCTTAGGAAAAATTTAAAGAAATTTCTTACTGCTATTCACTAACTCAAATTAGCTTTCTACATGACCAAAAAATAATAATACTCCTGTGTTGTCACTTGATTCAACAACTGATGTAGAAACAGCCCATGTATTGCTATAGGAAATTAAGCCTAGTCCTTACATTATTTTAATTTCAGCTCCTTATGTCATGTAGACATAGAGACCTTGTCAAAAAGTGGGATGGGACATGAAGTTCTAGAAGATCTATAAAAGATCCCAAAGTACATGGAAAGAAAAAAATCTGCTTTAATGTAATCATTAATGCTTTGGATTTCCTGCCAGATTTTGTGACAGTAATTCTTTCATTCAATAAATATCTATTGACTACCTACTAGGTACTGCTGTTGGCACCATGCTGACCATGGCTTGCAGTACTGACAGCCAAACCAAAACAGCATGAATCAAGGATCATAAGGTCCTGACTATTGTCTGCAGTAGTACCCTATGCACTTTTACTTGTTAGGAGACATATAGCCATACATATATGCTCTGTGTGTGTGTGTGTGTGTGTGTGTGTGTATCTCACATGCATGCGTGCGCACACACACACACTCAGGCACATATAAATTTTAATTTTAATTACCTTAAAGCAGGGTATGCACTTCCCAGCTTAGCCACAGACCCTATTCCTTCTACTGTATCATATCCAGCAAGATTAGCCTATTTATGTAATCTCTTTGCCCCATAAGCATTCAAATACACACTGTGGTTAATGAAGTAGTCTGATGCCGGCAGAGCAGATGCATGGGCAGAGCTCTCTGGGAACATGCAGAAGGAAGCCAGTCACTTGGCATTAAAAAATTGAAGGAGACCACTGAAAGAAAGCGATGTGTTTATCCCCATTATCCACCTGTACATAATGTTTCTATGCAATGAAGCTCTATTCATTCCAAAATAATATAAATATATTGTTTTGACCTTAATTTCCCAGTTAAACTTACGTTACCTCTTTAAACTTTCAAATAGAAATTCTGCTTCTCACCTCCTCTTGTGATATAAGGAGTTAAAAGGAATAACTTCAAATCTGTGACTCTTTTCCTGGCCCTGTCAGAGCGCTGAAGTCACAGAACAACCAAATGTCCGCCATAAGGATACAGGACAACCAGAGCTCTCACGCATGGCTGGTGGGAGTGCAAAATGGTAGAGTCACTAGATGGTTTGCCAGTTTCTGAAGAAGTTAAACATATACCTACCAAAAGTAACAGCAATCACACTCCTGGGTATTTACCTGAGAAAAATGAAAACTTACATTCACACAAAATCCTGTACGAGGATGTTTATAGCAGCTTTATGCATAGTCACGAACACTTGAAACAACTTGGATGTCCTTCGACTGGTGAACGGATCAATGAACTGTGGTCTGTTTATACGGTGGAATACTACCCAGCAATAAAAAGGAAGGAACCACTGATTCACACAACAATATGGATTAGTCTTAAATGCACTTCGCTAAATGAAAGAAGCCAAAGCCAAAAGATTACAGATTGCATGATTCCACTGATATGATATTCTAGAAAAGACAAAATTATAGAAATGGAAAACAGAGCTTTGGTTGCCAGGAGTTGGGGGTAGAGGAGAGGTGACTGTAAAAGGGCAGACAAAAAGGGATTTTTGGAGTGATGGGATTATTTTGTAATGGACTTTGGTGGTAGATACACAACTTCATGCATCTGTCAAAACCCGTGGAACTGGGTGCTACAAAGAGTGAATGTTACTGTATGTAAATTAAAAAAAAGAAAGAAGAACGAAACTCAAGTAGGACTTGGGAGGAGCATGACAAACCAAACTGTATTACAAATGAATCACATAACCACCCTGAAAGTGGTGAGGGAAAAAAAGAGCTGACCTAAATCACTCTGGAGAACAGTGCTTTGACTGGCTACTGTAACACTAAAGGCTAAAAGCACAGGATACAAACACTCTATTCTAATTGGTAGATTTGTTTCTCGCAGGGTTCTGAGTTAGCAATTCTGAAGCCATTTGTATTCTGCAGTGAAGTAAATAAATATATTGTAGCTAACGAGAGCCCATTCTCAGTGTGAGAGCAGGAAACCGGAAATAAAGGACGGAGCAAGACTCGGATAAATCCTGGGGTGTGTGCTCATGATTTTTTTAAAGATTTTATTTATTCATTTGAGAGACAAAGTGAGCAAGAAAAAGAGCACAAGAGCAGGGGCAGAGGGAGAAACAGACTCCCCGCTGAGCAGGGAGCCCGACATGGGCCTCGATCCCAAGACCCTGAGATCACGACCTGAGCCGAAGGCAGATGCTCAACTGACTGAGCCACCCAGGCGCCCTTATTTTTAAAAAATATTTATACACAGATAAATAGATAGAGAGGAAAATACGGATTTGTGTAGTATATGTATGACAGCCCAGTAGCAATGTTACCTCTAACACACAAATCTTGGTTTCTAAATACCATTTTCCAAAAAAAAAGGAACCAGGACTCCTAGAAGAACTGATGGTGTCCGGAGCATTGGCAAGGACAATACAAGAGGAACCTGGAGCATGTTCTGGTGCCAGAAAGTAAAGAATGCTCAAAAAAATATAACTAAAAATAGAATGAGAGCATGGTGAAAGTGCATAGGAGCCAACCTGAAAGAGATCCTAATGGCCAAATTTGGAACAACTTGAGCAACAGAATAAATAGGGATAGCATTAGAATATAAGCTTAAGAATGAATAATTATACATGAGTCCATGCTGATGTAAATAAACAACTGGATAAATAAATAAATAGGGGAGAAGGGACAGCTCTCCCATAGAGAAGAGTTCTAACGAAGTCAAATAGAAGGAATGAGGAAATAGAAAATAACCATTAGAACACCACAGCTGTCATTGCTCCACGCAAGACCCAGCAACGGATGCAAAAGTTTGTTTGCAAAAGTGTAAGTAGAAACAAGATATTTGCTTGGTCTCAAAGTATTTAGTAATTACAAAGAGAAAAATAGTTACATATATAATCAAGAATACTATAGACACCACTTGGCAGATTAACCAATTGTTCAAGATTAACATCGCCGGTAATAGATATGAACATCACATACCCTCTCATATAATGTATGAAAAGGGGATATCACCTTTGTGTTATCCTCCCCAAGAATGCATAACTTTAATATAATCATCAGAAAACATCAGGCAAACCCAAATTAGGAGACCTTCTACATAATGACTGACCAGTACTCTTCAAAAGTGTCAAGGTCATAAAAGACGAGTAATGAATGTCACAAACTGGAGGAGACTGGAGAAACACGACTCCATGCAGAATCGAATCTTGGAAGAGAAAAAGGATATGAGGGAAAAACATTGGTGAAATCCAAATAATTTCTGTAGTTTAGTTAATAATATTGTGCCAAGGTTAATTTCTCTGTTTTTATCATGGTTCTATGGTTATGTAAAATGTAACATGAGAGGAAACTACTCGGGTGAAGGGTATTTGGGAACTCTGCCCTATTTTTGCAATTTGTCTGTAAGCCCAAAATTATTTCAAAAATAAAAAGTTAAGGACAACAATGGAAAAAAATCAGAGGTGCAATTCTCAAGCTTCTGCGACTGTCCTTTCCAACAATAGCCCCACTTGCTCTTCTAGAACCTTGCCACTCCCCTCCCAAGAGGTGCAGTCTTTTTCCCTTCCCCTGAAACCTGGACAAGACTTAGGACGATGTCGGTGAATAGAACAGGCCCTTCACAACTTCTGAATCTAGGTCATAAAAGCTGATGCAGCACCTGGTTCTCTCTTTCCAGACACTCACCCTTGGAGCCCGGCCACAATTTGGTGAGGAAGCCCAGGCCACACGAAGACTTCACATGTATGAAAGCCCCAGCTAATCGCTAAGCCAACAGCCAGACCTCTGAGTACACCTTCAGATAATTCTAGCCCACAGCCTTCAAGCCATCCACCCCATCAGTCACTGAGTGAAGCAGAGATAGCTGGCCCACTGAACCCCACCCAAACTGTGGATTTGTGAGCATAACTATTGTTATTATTGTTTGAAGCTACTAAGGCTTGGGGTAATTCACTAAGGCAGCAAAAGATAACTGTAACAGCTGCCCTAAACTGATATGATTAATTGCTGGAAGATACTGGATTATATTGATTTCATCCCTTAAAACAAAGCTTGACTCACATGGATAAAAGGAGAACCCATAGGTGTTATGAATTTGGTAGAGTTGTTTTCTTTTTTCATTTTGTTTCTACAGTGATTTATTTTGCAACACAGTATTCCTTTCTAAAGGAGATCAATATGACATGGAGTTATTAGGATATGTCTCTTAAGTTTCTACTTCAATTGCAGTTAGTTA
The DNA here is from genome assembly GCF_024610735.1 of Ursus americanus. Classification (NCBI taxonomy): domain Eukaryota; kingdom Metazoa; phylum Chordata; class Mammalia; order Carnivora; family Ursidae; genus Ursus; species Ursus americanus. Next base: position 104,917,186 of record NC_142164.1, read on the forward strand.
ACACAGTGTTGTATTAGTTTCAGGTGTACAACAGTCATTCAACAGTTCCATCCATCACTACTGGGATATACCTTGAGGGTCTCTTGTGCTTGTGTTTTGCTAGGTCTCATTCTAAGCACATCCATATTAATGTCTCCTGTTCCCTTTCAGAACTAAGTCATCCTATTTGTCAGTGAAGTAGAATCAATGTGATCAGTGTCCTAATTTCTTCCTTTCTTCTTTGTCCTGTACTCACCCTTTACATTTAAACCTATAATCTCCTGATTGATATAGATTCTTGCCTTCTAAATAGAGCTGGGACCACACAAATAACTATCATTCACTTGCAAAGGGATGTTTTAATGGTCTTCAATTTTATTTTTTCTTAAATTTATCAATTTGCATACTAAAAATCATGCTGAAAGTAGAAAAGCAAGACACATCAACTTATCAGTAAGATATGCTGATCTCAGATACCAAATAATAGGTCAATAACCACCTTAGGAATTTTTGAGAACCTCATCTACTTAAATAGCTCCTAACTCCTAATTTTCACAATTAAGCTAAATTACTACCTTGATCTTAAAGAAATTGCAAAATAAATCGTACCGTCTTTGAGATATTAACATGGAGAAATAAAGCAGGGAATTATCAATGCTTATTTTTCTTCCTGGTATAATTAAGGAACCAGCTAATATTCTAGGAATATATATTACAAAATTATTTTGTTCTTACCTGTCAGATTAAAGTGAAGCATGTTTCAGCATACCTTCTTTGAAGTCACCATTACCATCTGAGCTCACATCAATCTGCTTCTTTCTACTTTGAGAGCAAGGGAAAGAGCGTCAAAAGACCACTGAGTTTTGAATCAGAAACACCTGAGTTTGAATCCTGGCTCTCTGTCAACCTCCTTGCTATGTCAGTGGTTCTCAATTTGTTAACATGCATCAAAATCACCTGTGGGGCTTGTTAAACCACAGGTTACTAGGGCCCAGCCCACGGGTTTCTGATTCACTAGGTGTGGGATGGAAACTGAAATTTGTATTTCTTATAAGCTTCTAGATGATGCCGAGTTGTACACATTTGAACAAATTACTCCTTATTTTGAGTCTCAGATACTATGGCTGAAGAAACTGGGAAGTTTCTATCTATACCATAAACATTCATTTCCTTTTCCCTGTATCGCATTCCACAATTCTGAAACCCAAGCATTTCAGAAAACAGAACTTCTGTTTTTTTCTCTTAAATCTGATTCAACTTCTTTTGGCAACAAACCTGGTCTATTAACAATCTTCATTTATTACATATTGTTTTTGTTTTTAAAATATTTTATTATACATATAATTTGGTTACTGGGGACTATGGTCCTACCCTCACTAGAGTTGTTCTGTATTATAAAGTATAAACCATAGTATCTTTCTAAAATGAAGGGAAATGTCTGAATTCTGAAGTCCTGGCCCTAAATGTTTTGAATAAGAAACTGGGGATCTGTGTTTAGGACTTCAACATATTTATATATTATCCTTGACTTATTTAACTTTTCATCTTTCTCAACTTGATTATAAACCCCTCAAGAGCACAATCATGCCTTATGTGGCAATCTCCACATCACCTAGTATATACTGAACGTGAAATATATGCTAAATAAATAACCACTGGTTTGAATTTCTTGAGCCTAGTAAGATTTGAGTAAAAGATTGACATGATTCCATAGTGTGAGATTAGAAAAAGAAAGATAAATGAAAAACATTGCAAGGCTCTCAAACTGCAATTCTGACTATAATCCCCATAATCCCAAATGATTCTGACAAGAAGAAAAGGTAACAATGACATTCCTGCTCTTTTTTGCCCTTGTCACGCATCATATCTACACTATTTTTTAAAGATTTTATTTATTTATTTGACAGAGAGAGAGAGACAGAGAAAGAGAGCAGGGGAAGAGCAGAGGGAGAAGGACAAGCAGACTACACAGTGAGTACAGAGCCTGACTCGGGGCTCCTTCCCAGGACCCATGAGATCATGACCTGAGCCGAAATCAAGAGTCAGTAGGCTGGGCCGCCCAGGTGCCCCATCATATCTACAGTATTGCATTTGGACCTTGTTTCCTCTCACCTTCTTAAAAACCTGTGCCCTATTTCCGTATTTCAATTTGACCTCTCTTTTCTGATGGCTTCTCTCCATAAGCTTTTATATATGTTCAAATCTTTTTTGCATTTTGAAAGAATTAAAGAGCCTTTTCAATAAATGATGTGGGAATAATTGGACATCCATAGACAAAAACAAAAACCAAAAACCTTGACTCACAGTTCATATAAAAATTAACCCAAGACGGGTCATGAACTTAATTGTAAAGCATAAAGCTACAAAACATTCAGAAAGTTCATAGGATAAAATCTTTGGGCCCTAGAGCTAGGTGAAGAGTTTTTAGCATTGACACCAAAAGCATGACCCATAAAAGGAAAAAGTGATCAATTGGACCTCATTGAAATTAAAATTTTTTGCTCTGTGAAAGACATTGTGAAAAGGATGAAATGACAAGCTCCAGATTAAAGTAAAATATTTGCAAGCCTTAGATCCCATAATTAAGGCCAGTATCTACAATACATAGAACTCTCAAAACTCAACAGTAAAAAAAAAATCCAACTAGAAAATGAGCAAAAGACTTAAATAAAATTTCACCAGACGGGATATATAGATGGAAACGAATCGCATGAAAAGATGTCTAACACCATTAGTCTTTAAGGGAATAAAAATTAAAATCACAGTGACATGTCCCTATGTATCTATCAGAATGGCTAAAACAAAAAACCAGTGACAGCACCAAATGCTTGTGAAGATGTGGAGAAGCTGAATCACTCATACATTGCTAATAGGAATCTTAAATGGCACAGTCACTTTGGACAACAGTCTGGAAGTTTCTTAGAAAACTAAACTTGATTTTTAATAGCTAGAAACAAGAAACAACCTAGATTCCCTTTGGCAGGTGAATGGTTAGACAAAGAGACAAACTATGGTACATCCACACCATGGAATACTACTCAGCAGTAAAAAGGAAAGGGACTATTGATATACACCATAACTTGGATGAATCTCCAGGGAATTTAGCTGAGTGGAAATGCCAATGCCAAAATGTTACAAACTGTACAATTCCCTGAATATAACATTTTTGAAATGATGAAACTGTAGAAATGGAAACAGATGAGTGATGATGGAAATGCTTGTATTTTGACTCTGGTGGCAGATAAACCTACATGTGTGGCGAAACTGTACTGAACTAAACACATATACAAGAACAGGTAAAACTGGGAAAATTTGAATAAGATCAATGGATTGCATCAATGTCGAGATCTTGGTTGGAATAATATAGTTTTGCAGATGTTACCATTGACAGGAAAATGGATAAAGGATTATTTCTGCATTATTTCTTACAATTGCATGTGAAACTACACTTATCTCAAAATAAGAAGTTTGATTTTAAATATGAAAATAAATAAAATAGTCCTTCAACCCCACCTAATTCTCTTTCTACCACCTGATATCTGTCTTCCTTTTATCAGCAAAACTTCTTTAAGAATGGTTCCCACTCTGCTTTTACTTCATGACCTTCCAATCGCCATTTGACCAACTCCAGTCTGATTTTGAGCTCCAATACTCAACTGAAACAGCTGTTTGCCAAGCTGATCAAGAATTTCCAGGTCACTAATTCCAGTGACCACTCCTCAGTCCTTTTCCTAATTGACCTCTAGCAGCATTTGACTTGGTTAAATGCCTCTGCTACTCCTAAGTCTCTCACCTCGCTTTCCATGACACCCCACCGTTCTGCTTTCCCCCCTACCTCTCTGATCACTCCTTCTGATTTCCTTTTGTAAATTTTCATCTTTCTTAAATGTTGATAACCCCTCACATTTCTTTCTGCCCCAAACCCTCTTCTCTTCTCTCTTTCTTCATTCTCACTGATCATTGTGTGTATGCCAACAAATCCCAAATCTAAATCTCCAGGCCAGATCTTTGGAGCCCAAACTATTATAACTGCTTACTACTGTCCTTCCAGAATTAATTCAAATCAACTGGTCCAAAACGGAATTGTGTTCACTCTTTCACTCACCACTGATATCTGCTCCTTTTCCTATGTTCCCTTTCTGGGAAAAAAAAATACACACACACACACACACACACACACACACACACACATACACACACACACATATATATCATGGAATACAATGTATACATTAAAAAGCATCTTTCCAAAGAATATTCAGTGATGGGAAAATGCTCTAAGATGATTTTAAGTGAATAGATTATTTTGTAACATTATATACAGTATAACCCCAATGCCTTATGTATGCATTAAACATAAGAACATGCACTAATAAGGGAAATGAGTCAGACAGAGAAAGACAAATACCATATGCTTTCACTTTTTGTGGAATCTAAAAAACAAAACAAAAAAAGAATAAACAAACAAACAAAAAGCAGAAACAGACCCATAAATAGAGTGAACAAACTGATGACTGCCAGAGGGGAGATGGGTGGGGGGATGGGCAAAATGGGTGAAAGGGAGTGGGAGGTGCAGGCCTCCAGTTATGGAATGAATAAGTCACGGGAAGAGAAGGAACAGCACAGTGAATATAGTTAAAGGTATCGTAACAGCACTGTATGGTGACAGATGGTAGCTACACTTGTGGTGAATTTATAATTCACTGTAAGGTATAGACGTGTTGAATCACTATGTTGTACACATGAAACTAATGTAACATTGTGGGTCAATTCTATTTCAATTTTAAAAAAAGAAAATGCACTAAAATGTTAATAATGTTTACTTTGGAGTAGTAGTGATAATAATTCTCTTCTCTATACTTTCCTGTATTGTCCAAATTATGGCAACAGGAAAATGTAGTATTTGAAATATAAATTTCTAAAATGATTGTTCTATGAACTATGTGTGAACGCACACATATATGTGTTTAAGGGATAAAGAGATGAAGAGAGAGAGAGAAAGCATATTATTCACAGAGGAACGAAGGTGTTGTGCCTTGAGGTGTAATAGCCATGCGAAGGTGACAGAGTGAGCTTGGCAAGCAGGATAAGGACAGCCCACAAGGTCCACTTTCAAAAGTTCACAAAGACGCTGTGAGAGCCTGAGCTCTCATCCGGAAGGCAACCTCTGAAGGGAAACTGGATACCAGGCGCCTGGATCCTCACGGGGCCAGGATGACGAAGCTTGCACATCCAGCTTTACTTTATTGCTCAGCACATAGGTAAAGAGTTTTATACCTCACGGTATTAAAGGTCACTACTCTTTTAAAAAAAAAAGATTTTATTTATTTATTTGAGAGAGAGAGAGAACACTAGGGGGGGCGGAGAAAGGGAGAGGGAGAAGCAGACTCCCTGCTCAGGGTGGAGCCTGATGTGGGGCTCGATCCCAGGACCCTGAGGATCCTGACCTGAGCCAAATGCAGCCGCTTAAGTGACTGAGCCACCCAGTCGCCCCAGAGGTCACTACCCTTTTAACAATCCCTCTAGTACTGCACCCGCACACCCAGAAAAGTCCCCTTGAATCTGAGAGCCCAAATAAAGAAAAAAGCAATATTATTCACATGCAGGAACAGTGGCACAAACTAATTAACATTCTCATCAGAGCTGGTCCATTCGGTTTCACATGCCAGTGCTCACACTGTTCCACAGGACCTCCCTTCCAGACATGTGAAGTGCATCAGCGGGTTTTCAAATTAACACTTACTGAAATTTGAAACTCTTTTTTTCTTAATTTTTTCCCAGTAATATCTATTGACCTTCACAGCTGGTATTCTGGGTAATACACATGTGCTTACAAAGACAAAACACTAGAGAGCAGAGCTATGAAAAGAGACTGAGAGACACACACAAGGAGAAGGGGGCTGGGAGAAGGAGGACCTACGGAAAAGATTAGGATTCTAAGAAACTGCCAGTACTCTCACCGTTGAATGTACAAAAATGATAATTTCATACGGTTCAACCGCAGTCTGAAGAACGATCATCCCATGTTTTGATAAGAAAAGGAAAAAAGAGAGAGAGACAAAGAGGGAAAAGAAAGGCATTATATCTAGGAATGACCTGGAGGCATATGGGTCCTCCCCCTCCACAATGCTAACTCTGACCAGCCACTCTTAGAGATAAAACACAATGGCCGCTGTGGACCAGGTCGCAATTTAGAGACCCACAAGACCGGAAGCAAGGCCTTAAAAAGAACCATGTCAAAATGAAGAGCTAACGGGTCAAGCGCTAGACTCGTGTCTTCTGAGGAGCCATCGTCCTTTTCGATTCCTCCCCGGAGAGACTGCTGATGGCCGCTTTCTCGGAGACTGCGCTACCATCAGTCAGCACGACGTGGGGCCGTTCTTCTCAGGGCGGCTCTTACTGCAGAAGGCCGGGTGCCCCGTGGGATCCGTCAGAGCGCCCAGGTGCGCAAGCACCGAGAAAAGCACACACTTCCATCTCTGTATTTCTTGGTTTCATGGGTGATTTGGTCATTCGACAGTGTGGCCTTTGTCAGAGTTGGGTCTCTCCAGTCAGGGAGAGGGAAAAGAGAAAGGGAGGTGGACAAAAAACTTCGTTTCTGCTATTTTTTCCTCCAAATGTGTATTTTTCCGACAATCCACTTTCACATAGTTAAAAACTGGATCCTTGCCAGGACCTCAGAATGAGGAACATGTTGTCATCACCGGGGAGAATCAAGTGGGCAGTGGTTCCCACCTTTGGCTGATTATCACACTTGCCTGGAGTAACTTTCTTTTTTTCTTTTCTCTTAAGGATTTTTTAAATTTATTTATCAGAGAGAGAGAGCACAAACAGGGGGAGCAGCAGGCAGAGGGAGAAGCAGGCTCCTTGCATATAGCAAGGAGCCCAAAGCAAGACGTGATCCCAGGACCCTGGAAGGCAGGCGTTGAACTGACTGTGCCACTCAGGCGCCCCCTGGGGTAGCTGTTTCCTAAAGCACGCATTCCCTGGCTCGAGCCCAGGTCTGCGGAATCAGAATCCCTGAAAGTTTCTCTTCTTGGTTTAACTCAGTGGTTCTCAACCAAGGGATGATTTTGCCCACGGGGGACATTGGGCAACATCTGGAGACAGTTTTGATTGTCAGAACTAGGAGGGCGGGGCTGCTAGGAACTAGCGGGTAGAGACCCTGGGTGTCGCTAAACCTCCTACAGCGCCCGGGGACAGCCGGAGAGCCCCACAACAGAGATTGATCTGATCTCGAGAAGATGGGTAAGACTAAAAAAGATTACCAATGTGTCATTACAATGTACTGACAAGAATAGTTACTAATTGCTAAATCCAGCCTACATTTCAATTATCCAAAGTCCTAAAAGAGAGGATTGACCACAACAACAAAAAATGTACAAATGTTGCCTTCTGTGTTTCTTACATTCGTGTGTGTGTGTGTGTGTGTGTGTGTGTGTGTGTGTGTGTGTGTTTGGGGAAGGGGGGTATATATAGTACTTATTTTATACATACCTATTTTGTATTTTATATATATTTGTATCTATTATACATATACATACATATAATCATATAATTTATATATATTTGAAAAAAGGACATTATTGAAAGCAAGATGTATGCACATGGCTTGCAGCATACTCAGGGGGAAGTAATTTAATAATGGAGGCAAGGAATGTTTGCATTTCTTTGTATGCCTTGTCCAATTTCTTTGTAGAAGTTGGGAGTTTTACCGGGAAGACAGATGCAAATGTGGATTCAGGACACAGAAACAGAGAGCTTCTGCTATACATATTTGATACAAAGGTTTCTACCAGTGAAAGTGAAAGAATTTGTATCACTTTTGCTATGTGTTTCAAGCCTTTCCTGTAGTTTCTAGGAACAGTTGCTAGTGAAGAGAAACTATCCCCACCACCCTAGAGGTAAGCCTGAAGCCCATCTTTTTTCAGACTCCTATAGCTCATGACTTCCCTCCCTACATGCGTGTTCATTCTGGGGAAATTTTCTACAAAAAGGAGCTAGTAATTGGGACCTTATTGCTGCATCCATCCAACCATCCATCCATTTATTCATTCCCTCATCCAGTACTGCTTGAGAGTCTGCTGGGCTAGGCAGGCACTGTTGTAAGTGACGAGGCTGCAGCAGTGAATGGACAAACAAGACCCCACTCTCAGGGGGTGATGCACACACAAACACCAAACAGCTACACTGTAGACAACACATCAGTAGGAATAAAAGTGCTATGGGGAGAACTGAAGCTGGGAAAACAGAAAAGGGAGTGTCACAGGTCAAAATTTTAGAGTGGGTGGTCAATGAAGGCCTCTGCAAAGAGGAGACATTTGGGCAGAGAGCTGAAGGAAGCCAGAGAACAGGATAGCCAAGTGGCTATCTGGAGGAAGAGCTTATGTGGCCATGGAACAGCAAGTGCAAAGGCCCTGGGGTAAAGATGCATATGAAAATCAGAGAATAAGTGTCTATCTCACGGATCTGACTGGCCTCACAACTTCAACATTTGTTTCATGGGCTTCTGAGGAGTCTGTAAAGCTAACCTTGGGTGCTGACACTCTAGTCAATCCTTTTCTTCCCACCTGAAAATAAAAAATTACAATCAACTAACATCAGATGATTATGCAGTTTATTTGCACAAAACAGAGGAATTTGTGCTCTGCATCTATTTCCAAAAGGAAGGCAGAATATGGTCCACAACTAGGGAAACACTGTGCTTGTTGGAGAGTGGAGGAGCAAGACAACATAGCAGTTCCACTTTGCGAATGACTAAGGGTTTTGGAAAGAGGAAAAGGAGAGCTGAGTCCAAAGCTTGGTCCAAAAAAAAAACACAAGTGGATAATCAGAGACACTAACCCAGGACATGTGGCTAGTTCCACAGATGGAGTGTCACCATCCCTGGAAAATTATTCATGCTTGGGTGAGAATCAAAATCCAGTGAGAGATATAAAATAAGGAAGGTGCTCAAGGCCTGTGAACTCTCTTCATTAAAACATATGGGCACTCTGGGCGCCTGGGTGGCTCAGTCAGTTAAGCGTCTGCCCTTGGCTTGCATCATGATCCCGGGGTCCTGGAATCAAGCCCCATGTTGGGCTCCCTGCTCAGTGGGGAGTCTGCTTCTCCCTCTCCCTCTGCCTGCCACTCCCCCTGCTTGTGCTCTCTCTTTCTCTGTCAAGTAAATAAATCAAAATCTTTTAAAAAACCAAACATATGGACACTCATTCAAGGTGGATCAACTGGAGAGCTAGGTAAAAAGCAATCCTCAAGGAAAGGGCTCACATTAAGAGGTTCCCTAAGAGGGTATGCCAAAAGATGTCAGGAGAGCTGAAGAAGGCTACTTCTAGCCCTTTCAAAACTCAAAACAGGAGCAAAGCCTGATCTCTCCGTGGTAATTTAGACGTGTTCCCAGATGTCTTTACATCTTCAAAGCCCCAAGCAAACTCTGTCACCTTAGATGTCACCAAAGAGGGCCATGTTTTTGTTTGTTTGTTTGTTTTTTAGTAGCAGATTCTAAGATTCACAAATTGTCCAAAGCCTTCTAACTTTCTGGGACTATTTGAGCAAAAAAAAGGGCCTAACTATTTAAAGGCCTGAGTCAGCGGTTCTTAAGCTTAAATCTGCAGAAGGATGCCCTGGGAGCTTGAGAAAATGTCTCTGTCAGGCCCCACCCCCCAGCGGTGGTAAACGTGGGTCTAGGATGGGCCCTGGAATATACATGTTTATACACATCCAACGCCATCCCGAGGCTCGGAGATGAAAGGACTTGCTTGGAAAACCAGTGATATATCCCCTTTCTCTTCCACTCAAATATCCTTTTCCTCACTGATAAAATGTGCTTGCTTGGGGAGAGGTGAGGAAGGGAAATAAGACATAGAAATTGCCCAAACTGCCCTGAAATTGTCTCAACTTTTGACTCTGACTACAGAAAGTTTACGTTTATGCCCTTCTCCACCCCTAAACTGAGGCACTTCTTGACCCAGCAGGTTGCTGGCAATGTGGCATTAAGATGAAGAGAAGTGACAGGTCTGCTGACCCAAACCTGTTATTCCCGAAGGCCTGCCTGGAGCTGGGTTTCCCTCCTGCAGCCATGGAACTCCCCCGAAGAGGGCAGGAAGGTGCATCAGCCACACGCTGTGAGGTGGCAGAGACTCTGCAGAGAGCAACCGACGATGCGATCCAGAAAACCAAGCTGGGAAGTGCATTGCTGTGTCCCTACTTTAACTAGACCAATCAATCTGGTCCCTGCCCTTGCCTAGGCAGTTAGCTTGTATTTCTTCTATTTGACCAAAAGCAGTAAGCAAATAGAAAGAGAAGAAAGCCGAGCATAGGAACCCCTGCCACAGTCTCCCGAGTAGCTGGGAGACCTCAACGAGGTCACCGGTCTTCTTTTCCTCTGTAGAATCAAATGGCGAATTTAAAAAACTTCTGAAGGCCCTTCCTGCTTCCGGTAGCCATGACTCCATGACCAAAAGAGTGGTCATGGTTAGCTTTCACCATGGAGCCAAACCAAGCATGCCATGTTCTCCAGGCAGTGCGGACACATGGCAATTGGGTCACGGGACACAAGTGACAAGATTAGGTTGTGAGGACCCAGCACAACAGGAGACAGGGCGGAGGGGGGGGAGCAGGGTGGCTGGGACAGAAGGGAGGAGAATGTGTAAACCAAGGTTTCTCAACCTCAGCACTATAGGCATTGTGGCCCCATAATCCTTTTTTTGGGGGGCTGTCCTGCGCCCTGTCGCATATTTGGCAGCATGCTTGGCCTCCACGCACTAGATGCCAGTGGCATCCCTCCTCCCCAATCCACTCGTCGTGACAACTGAAACTGTCTCCATTCATTGCCGAATATCCCCTTGGCAGCAAAATTGCCCCTGGTTGTCAACCACTAGTTTAAATGAAACTGAACACTATGGCTTCCTCCAGCTTTATCCTCTTCATAATTACTCCACACACGCCAAAGATATATATGTAATTTTCACCATTGTACCCTAAAACTCTCATTGCTTGGGTATTTTGCATGTTAACAACATAAATCTGAAAGGTAAAGACCACCCCTTCCCAATTCCAACCTCTAGCAAATTAAGATATATATATATATATATATAAAGGGAAGTGCCAGCGGGTTCTGGGGTGAAAGGGATAGAAATGGAGGAGAAGAAAAGGCAGAAGACAGGGCAGAACCTGGGATTATTGAGGATCAGTCTGGATTGAAAGAATTTTGAGACCCTTGAGAGTGAAGGGAGAGATTGAGGGTGAGAGAGAAGGAAACTGGAACCTACAGAAGAATGAGGAAAATTGCAGAGCTGGAGCCTGGCCGTAAGGGTATGCGTGTGTGCGTGCGTGTGTGCACACACGCACGTTTATTTTAAGCAGGTTTCTCAGGGTGGAGGCAGAGAAGTCTATCGGAACGCACTCATCATATTCTGGGAGGAAAAGAGACTGGATGGAAAGAAGGAGAACAGCACCGAGACACAGGAGCGCAGAGAAGCAGAGGCTGGAAGCAGGAGAAAGGAAAGCTTGGGTGAGGGGTGACACTGGAGCCCAGAACCACAGCAAGCAAGACCGCAGCGGTGCTGGCGAGGGAAACAGAGTCAGCACGGCCACTCAGCCACTGGAGAGTCGACGAAGTGCCAGGCACTGTGTTAGCTACGGTAGGTGTAAAGAGGAAATTCCCTGGCCCTGCCCTTGAGAAGGTTAAGTCTATCTGGTCAAGCTCATGAAGAGTAAAACAGTCCCTGATTGCCTCTCTGGGAGGAACTGCTCTGAGACGCCCAGTTCGTGTTGCTTAGAGGATGAAACAGCATAATCAGGAAAGAAAAGCATCTCCCAGCACACTCCCTACCATCTTCTGTTGGCTTGAAAACAGCGATAGGGATAAAAGTCTCATATGAGGTTCTGGAAAAACCTCTAGCCACCCCTCCCCTTGAAGAATGAAGCTCTGATTTACAACACTGATTTTCAGGGAGACCCTCTTACTGTCAACTCAGCTGAATTCCTGTGAATTTTAGATGCCCAAGGGTTGGGTTGCTGTTTTGAATTAGTTCCTCTTGCCAAGGGATATAAGAAAGGGCTCCCGAAGGAAGCCTGCAAAACCAGCTCATTACTGTGCAATCCATTCCCCCGCCACCTCGCAGAAGATTCAGGCGGAAAAGCTTTGTTGCCACCGTCTGATAACAGAGGTGGTGGCCTGAATACTAACCAGAAAGCCGCAGAGAAGGAAATGTTTTTCGAGAAAATGTGTCTCCTCTGCAGGTAAGAAAACAACAAGACAAAAAACCCCACAAAACAACCCACAGGTCTCCGTTCACAAATCTCAAGTGCACGGAGTGGCCAGCATCTGGGGAAGGACTGGGAAGGCTGGGTCTGGGGTCTGCTTTTGGTGCTCACATACGGGGCAGTGGAGGTGCTTAAATGAGCGCAAACAAAGGAATAAACTTGTTTGAAAGGGCAGGCTTCATTATACTCTAATTAATGTAAATCTCACCCACAGACAGGAGCCAAAATAAATAGCTATAGTCATTAAAGGTTAGGGGGTTGGTTTTGTTGGGGGGAGGGGAGGGGCGGCCGGGTATTTCAGGAGTGCCTAAAAAGGATTCCGGTTTGCTGGAGTTTCAGGAACGGGTTTTTAAATGATAATTTTTCTGAAGACCGAACTACCTAAAACAGTCAGTGGTTGTCCCGAATCCAGGTGGGTAGAAACCTTAATCTCCCAGAACGGAATACACCATGTTCCCACAAAGGCGTTCTGGAAAGCAAAGAGACCAACGCTAAGTACCAGACATCTTAAAACTGTTATAGAAAAAGGCCTACAACAGTGAGGGGGAAGAAAATGAAGTCATTAAGGCTCTGTCATTTTGAAATAACCAGACCAGCAGAGCTAAAAGATCAAAGCTGAATTTAGAGCTCACCAGGCAAGGGGAAACCGTGTCAGGCAAAGTGAGTTCAGTGAGTCTCCCCCAGTCTCCCCAAGCACAAGGGCTGGATAGGGTCAAAAACAGGAATTTTTGCCAAATAAGGCATTAGATCGGTTACAGAGGTGAATATAAACTCTCTCTGGGGATTGACCATTGCCTGATTTATGTTACAAGAGCACAGGCAGCCTTCTCAAAGTGGTCTAAGGTGTGTCTAATTCAAGGTCATGTAGCAGCCACACATTTTTTGGACTGGCATAGCAGTTAATGTCATGCTTGCTTCCATTGGTGACATATCCACACATCTCAGGTGGGGGAGCCAAACAAGCACACATCTCAGACGAGGACATCTCGGCAAGAACTGAAATGAGCCTGGAGTGCGAGTCAAACAGCAAGAAGGCCAGTGTGGCTAAACGAAAGAGAGGGAGGAGGAGAGGCTCTGGATCTGCCCAGGACATGGCAGGACAGGACAGAGACTTGTACTCCAAATGGGATGGGATCCACTGAAGAACTTGGAGCAGGAAAGTGACATAATCTGATTCACAACTTTTGTTTTGAAGATTTACAACTTTTCTTTTTTTTTTTTTTTTAAGATTTACAACTTTTCAAAGCTTACCCTGTCCAATGCGTGAAGAAGATTCTCTAGGCAGGTAAAAGTAGAAGCAGAAAACCCAGTTTGGAGGCTGATTGTGGTAGTCAAAGAGATGGTGGTGGCCTGGACTGCGAGTGGGGGGTGGGGGTGGTGTGTTTCTACGGGGGAGCTGATGGGATGTGATGAGGGATACAAGGCTGAAAAGAAAGAGGAAATTAACATGATTTCTGGGTTTTCAGCCAGAGCACCATCTTAAACTTATAGGAAAAGTAGACACTGGTGAAGTAAAGGATTTAGGGGATGAATGGAAGTTCAAATTTGGACATGTTAAGTTGTAGTTGCTGATGAGACATCCAAGTGTGTGTGTGTGTGTGTGTGTGTGTGTGTGTGTGTGTGTGTGTGTAGAGAGAAAGAGAGACAGAGACAGCTGGAGACATGAATTTGGAGCTCAAATGAAAGGTAGAGGCATAACTTCAGATCATTAGTATACAGATGTTATAAGGTCATGGGACCGGCTGAAGCCATTTGCAGGGTAAATGTGTGGAGGGAGTGAAAAGGAGGGGAGGGGAGGGGACAGAGGAGAGGAGAGGAAAAGGCAGAGGCCTGAGCCAGGACAATATGGAGAGATCATGTTATGGTTGCTTGTTTTCATGGAAAATCTTACAGCATGTTTACACGTTGATGGAAGAGTGGGGAGAATGTATGACGCACAAGAAAAGGGACATAAGTGAAGGCACGAATTCCTCAGGTAGTTGAGAGGGGATGGAGGAGTGCATAAAGGGACAGCCTGACCCTAGAGACGAGTGGGAACAGACTCTCACTGGTGACGGGTGGGATGGAAATGCAAGGTTATAGATGCCTACGAGCAAGTTAGCTGAGTTCACAGCAGTAGGATGAGGGAGTCCTATTCGGAGAACTTCTGTTTTCTGAGTGAATTAAGAAATAAGGTCACTAAGAAGCATGAGGTTTGAGAGGACGCAGTACTGGAGTTTCTGAGGAAAGAGGAGTAGGTATGAGAGAGGTATCTCAAAGAACGGGAGAGCCTACTGACCAGCGAAACATTACAGGATGGTCAAGTAAGGAGAGAGCTACAGTCACCAATTTGAAGCGAGGCCAGTGCGGGGGGCAGGAGGGGGGCTGTGTGTTTCTCTCCAATGACATTGAGCTCCTCAGACGTAAAACAGTCAGAGATCTGAGTTTAACCTGGGTCAGGAGGATCGGGTAACTGAGAGGCCAGAGGTCTGAGTAGGTCTTGGATGTCCTAGTTGCGGGAGAGTGATCACCAGAACAGCCATGCAGAGGCAGGGAGGGAGGGTGGGAGAGAGCCAAGGGCTAAAATCTTCATCCTGGGAGGGAAGGTGACAGGGAGGTCAGCAGATGCAGCAAAGGGTCAACAGTGGAATGATAGGCTAGTAAGCTGGTGGCCTGTGCTCCCAAAGGGCTTTTGTTTTTGAGGTGGGGGGAGAAGCAATAAAGACAGAATCCCAGCAGACCCGGGAATCAGAGGGGTGGGGGAGGGGAGCTGCAGGGAAAGCAGTTAGATCAGTGTTCTCACAGGGTCAATTTTGCCCCACTCTCCCCAGGGACATGTGGCAATGTCCGGAGACATGTTTGGTTGTCACAGCCAGGGGCAGGGGGAGTGCGGATGGCTTCTAATGGGCAAAGGCCGGAGATGCTCTAAACATCCCGCAGTGCAAAGGACAGCGTCATGATGAAGAATGTTCTGGCCCAAAGTGTCAATAGCGTAGAGGCTGAGAAACCCTCAGTGAGATCAAGAAGGTAAAGGGAATCTTCATAGAAGGTGGTTTTCCAGCAAGCAAAGTGGAAAGGCTTGAGGAGTGAAGTGGCCTTGGGAAGTCAGGTGGAGGGAGACAAAGACTTCTGGGGAGAAGCGCTGGGCAGTTAGAGGGACGCGGGGACACTGGCTACTTGGTGGCGACTGGGGGGTATAAGGTGTCACAGGTCTAGTCCTAAGGAAGAGAGGGAAAAGCAGTTCGAGTTACACCCCTCCTTGCAAAGTTGTGGGGGGGGGGGGGCTGAGAAGGGCTGGACAGGAGGTGGAGGGAGTAGCCCCAGGCTGCGGTGTACTCCCGAAGCACAGAAACCCAAATGCACAGAAACCCAAATGCTGCTCTTCTGTCCTGTCAGGCCCATGGCAGCAGGGGACAGGCGGGCTTAACAGGAGCTTAACCTAAATTTCAAATCTAATCCCTGAAAGGAAGACAGAGATTTATTGTACAGTATCAAGATAGATGTCTATAAATGGGCAAAAACTCAAAGTCATAAAATCCTATATTAAAATGTCACATTTTGAAAACGATGGAAACCGAATATGTGCGGTGTGATAAAAAAAAAATGGTAAAGTGTTACTGTGCCAGATGAATGTAGCTTAAATGTGTCATTTACATTTTGACAGTTTCAAATGCTCCCTTTTTATTCCCTCCTTTGTGCTAGAACACTGCAAATTCAGGGGAATTTGTGGCTCTTGGTGTTCAAAGACATTCCCTTCTATTTTCATAGAGCCGTCAAGCTGAAGAACAAGCTACACATTTCTTAGAAATGTTTTTTCCCCAAACAGATGAATGATTTCACTGAGATTTTTTTAAGTAAAAATAATGTTAATGAATACCCACCCTGCGCCAAGAATTGTGACCCAGAGGAATATAGCGCTTTAATTATAGCATTTCCAGCTATTTCATTAAAATACATGTTTAATTCTCATGGGACAAATCAAAAGGCACAAAAGTTTACCATGATTATTCAAATTCAATTGTAATGTTTTAGACTTCACAAGGATTTTATAATTTGCCCGTGAAGGAAATTTTGTATTTTAAGAAGTGCCACAGCAAATTAATAATCCATGTGTAAGTTAAACCATTGAAAAGGATTTCCAAATCAGGTAGTCAATAGTCAAAACACTGTTTACAGCCCTGAATTATTTTATTTCAAGTACCAACTTATTAAATCATGCATCCTAAATCTAGATTGCTCAGAGATATTTTCATGATGAGTAAATGACCAAATGGTATTAATGTAGCTGTTTGACTGACTAAAAACTCTACACTGGTGGTTTTTAAGCCATCCTCTTAGCTTCTTCCTCTACCGCCTTGTCAGGACCTATCCTTGGTCCCAAGGGGAGCTGAGTTGTACCACGTGGATAGAGCCACACAAATTCAGCAATACTCCTGGGAAAACATCCGAACATTGATAATGAATGGAAGGGAAACAGTTGAAATCTCACTTTAAAATGTCGTCGAAATGTCAGTAAGGTGTTTTGCTCTGTGTGAATGACAGTGGGTCTGTAAAAAACTGTTTCTGAATAACTAGTCTTGAGGTTGTTCGTAAATTCTGGCATAGGTCACCTCGCGTGAGGACCACCAGAAAAGGTAATGGCTGTAAGTGAAGTGGTACCGGCTCCACTGCTTCGGCCCAACTCATAAATTAAGATGGAAAGGGATGGAGGTAGGTGAGTTAAAAGGAATAAAGTCATTTCTTCCTTTAGAGAGGGGAAAAAGAAAGGGCATGGGAGGGAATAAGAACACCAGTCTCTCCATCGAACACACCTCATGTAAGATTTGTTTCTTCTTTTTATTTTTCCTGCCTGCTGGAATCCTCAACAGGAAGGACTGGAGAAAGGGGGACCGAGGAAGAAGGAGGGGAAGGGGGAGCCGAGAGAGAGGGGGGTGTGGGAGATGTGCCCGCCAGGAAGGGAGCTGGAGAGGAGATGCTGTGTCATTCTCCCCCCTCCCGCCCCCGCGGGGCTCCTTCCCTGGCAGCCGCCGGAGACTGGGGCTGAGCGAGAGAGAAGCCGCAGTCCTGTTGTGAATGGAGAAGCTAAGAGGACTTTAAATCAAAGCAAAGTCACAGAGCAGTACAGGCAGGAGGAGCTCGGTGAGTTCAGCACCACAGCAAGCAGATGAGAAAAAGGAGCCCAAGGTTCCCTTTCCGAAAGATGTTGAAGTTAAGAGAGGGGAAGAGCAGGCATTACCCTAGTTAGCACATGGTGAACAAAGGAAGCATTTACACTCAGGCTGGCTAACTTCACAGGCTGCAATTAAAGAGCCTTTTTAAATGTTGTGTCTTATCTGATAATACGAGTTTAATAAAGAGGTGTGCGTTTGATAATTATAGTGTAGAAAAATGCAGTTACGCATTCTAGGGAGGGAATTTAGGCATAAATGACTTACCCAAGCTTCAGGAAAACTGTCGTCCCTGCCACACTGAAACAAGAAGGAGGCATTGGCACTCACTTGGCATTCAAATATTAATATTCGTTGAAAGGATCAATAAATGAACTGTGAAAAGGTAAACGGAGGCGTATTAAAAAGTTGAAGAGTTTATTTGAGTGAAAATCAGTTCAAATCAGGCAGCATCCAACCTAGCAGATAGAAAGGAGCTCGGAGAAGCAGTATAAAAGACTTTTATAGGCAGAAGGGAGCCAGAGCAAGGAAATCACACTAGGTGAAAAAGCAGGCTGATTACTGCAGGGTCATCTTCCCTCAGGGAAGAGCAGGGGTCTGTCAGGCAGATGACCTAACTAGCGCTGACCAGGTGACTCCTGATTGACTGGTTTGACATTCCATTTCTGGCATGGCTGAAATCGTAATCAAGTTCAGTCTCAGTTTGGTGATGCATTGTGACTCCATGTTGGGCCTGCTATCCTGTTTTTACCTAAATGAATGGATGCGAGTCACAGGATCCCTACATTTTCAGGAAAAGTGTGTCACGAATGAAAAAGCAAACTCTGGGGAAGAAAAAACTGAAGTTATAAACTAACAGAAAATGCCTCCTCCTGGGGTCGAGAGCATCACTCCGCTTTTAATGACAGAGTATGTGCCTATTTATGTTGAACTGAACACACGGATTTAACAGCTCAATTCACCCTGTTTTCCCCCTCACTGCTTTGTTTCTTCAGAAATCTGCTAAGCAAGAATTAAATGCCCAAATGTTTGCAACGTGGCATTTCTGATGTTAAATGACAATGAACAACCTCTGTGGCGTAGTATGATAGGCATTTCCTCCCAGGAAAGCTTTCCAAGATATAAAACTTGCATCCCATTCGTGGTCCTTGAGACTGAGTGATTTGCCCTCCATTAAACATGCTTTGCAGTTAATCCTCTCAAAAGTGTGTTCGTAAGCCAACCGAAGAGCTCTGTGCATTAAGAGATTTGGTCAATGACCATGTTTTAATGACCATCAGATCACCAGGCAGTGGAGTTCTTTTACCTGCAATTTTCCCCTGATAGGCCCCGCTTTAAATATACAGGCACTGGAAGATAGGCTGGGCAGCCAAGCCAAGAGGAGAGAGTGTGAATTATAAGCACATCAGAGTCTTAAAAATTGGCAAGCCCGCTTCCTAAGTAGAAATGTCCCTTAGCGGAGGCCATCTGTCTCATAGTCTATGTTGAGTCTTTTACCTGTTCTTTTAAGTGACAAAATATGGCACAGCAGGAACTTACCACCCAAAGGACATGTCTTCAAGAACAAATGAATGACTCTATCTAAAAAGCACTGGAAGTATTAGATATGACTCTGGGGAACGAGCAGGAGTGGCCTTACCACACCCTTCCAACCTGACTTAGCACTTCCCTCGCCACACGGGCCCCCTCCACTACAAAATATCTAGGCTCATCTTGGTCTCCTCTGATATCATTTTGTAATCGTTATTTAGTCTTGGTCAAATAGTCAAAGATCTTAAGTCAGGTGGCTACTGGATTTGAACCCAACACCTTCATTTTCTGGCAATGTAACCTTGGAAGAAATAGCTCGAACGTCTCTATGACTCAGTTTCTTCATCTGCCAGATGGGATGAGACTCATACCTCTTTTGTGGGGTTGTTGTGAGAGGCGGGATAATGCGTGTAAACTGTTTAGCAGGGGGCATATAATACATGCTCCCTGGCTGTCCAACAATGCTAACAGCGGCTATCGATTATTATAATTAGAGCTATCCTATGGAATTGTCAAACCTTAGAGGTAGTGGAGGTTTTTAGAGCATTAAAAATAATGACCCCCATTAAAATCCACTGTTAGCATGGTTTGGTTTGATTTTTAGCACTCATCCTTCAGGTCCCACCCCCAAAGATTGTGACTGGAGTGATCTGGTGGGGCCAGGGCATGAGGATATATTTTAACCCCCCCAGCAATCCCAATGTGCAACGAGAGTTTAAAATGGCTGACATACCAAATGCCCTCCCTTTTTACAGATAATGAGACTGAGGTTTGAAAACCTCAATTGAACTCCTCAAGGTCACATGGCTATTTGGTTTTGTCAAAGAGAAAACAGAGCTGAACAGTAATTAAAGGGGTAAAACCAGATTTTACCCAGGACTATTGCTCTAGGGGAAAGAGACCTTGGTACAGATCCAGGCTCAGCTCTGAATACAGCATGGACCAGTGGGAATTTATAGCCAAGGAGCAGGGTGGGACTTAGTGGATAGAAAATTACGAAGAGGAGGGGCGCCTGGGTGGCACAGCGGTTAAGCGTCCGCCTTCGGCTCAGGGCGTGATCCCGGCGTTATGGGATCGAGCCCCACATCAGGCTCCTTCGCTGTGAGCCTGCTTCTTCCTCTCCCACTCCCCCTGCTTGTGTTCCCTCTCTCGCTGGCTGTCTCTATCTCATAAATAAATAAAAAATCTTTAAAAAAAATTAAAAAAAAAAAAAAAAAAAAGAAAATTACGAAGAGGAAACATCAGAGGTAAGGAGGATTTGGGCTCAACCCACCTAATGGGATTCCTCGCTGAAGATAGGCCAGGGTGATCGGGCATTGCCTGGGGGATGGGGGAAAGGGAGGTTGAGAAACCTGATCAGATATCAAGGGGGATCAGATATGGAAGATGGGGAACTCTTGCTAAACTGACTTAGCAGGGTTTTTGCTAAAAACAGATTTTACAAGGAAGTGCCCACATGAGCCTAGGAGAAGATTCAGGAGCCTGACTAAAGTTCTGTCAAGCAAAGACTCTTTGTCAGTATGTCTAAGCCTCAACCCCAATATTGGTATTCCTGTCCCTTGTTTATAACCCTAAAGTGTTTCCTTGGTAAAGTTCTGCCTGGCAAGACATTACTTATCATCTAAAGTCTGTATTTTTTACATGCAAGGAGGCTTTAGAAAAGAAGATGGCCAGTCCTTTGCTGGTAGGTCACCCCCAAGAGGCAGGACAGTCCTTGGTGTAGGGAACCTAAGAGTTCAGGGATCTAGGACCCAGAGAGAATTTTGGGGTCCTGGCCGGTGAAGCACAAGTGCTCTGGATGTTGCCACCAAAGGCATACGTGACCCAGGACAGTCCTGGTGCAGGCTTCCCCACCTGGTGGTCAACACCTGGAGTTAGGAGATGGACACGAAACAGAGCTTGTTCAATATCTAGGCCATGGCTTTACCCACTTCTATTTCTCTTCATTCCGGATTATGGATGTCTAGGTATGAAATCTAAAACTTTAAACTCCACAAATTCGGTTCGACAGTAGCCTTTCTCCAGTGCAGGCGCAGTGCCCTCTCTTTGCTTCCTTCCTGTCTCTGCAAAAGTCTACCCATTTACTGAGCTCCACCTTTCTCTGAACTGGCTCCACTTTGAAAAATTTCTCTTCACACTGAGTCAATATCACACAGTCAATATTTAATCTGATTTAGAAACTCAATTATAAGCTCCTAAGGGCAAGGAATTGCAGGAACGTTGTTCTGTATCTAGTACAATAACACCAGGCTATAGCTGAGCACACGTCAGATTCTTGATAAACAACTCTGGTATGGCTTATTTTGGACCCATTACTTCCTAAAGGGGTGGCCATGGGTGGGCTGGTGAAGGAAAAGATATTATGGATAAGCTAGAGATAAAAAAAAACTTAATAAGTGGAAGAACATAAAAGACTGAGGAGGAACTAATATAACAAGGAAGAAACAGTCATGTAAAGAATCA
The DNA here is from genome assembly GCF_024610735.1 of Ursus americanus. Taxonomy (NCBI): domain Eukaryota; kingdom Metazoa; phylum Chordata; class Mammalia; order Carnivora; family Ursidae; genus Ursus; species Ursus americanus. The sequence goes on from NC_142164.1 coordinate 104,938,569, forward strand.
AAACCTCTACTCCAAAGAGTGAAAGTGGGCCTCCTGGAGATAAACATGGAATGGAAGATGACTCCTTAAAATCCTCATTCTCAAATCCAGAGAAAATTCACAAAGAGACTAGAGGAAATGCTTTCTTTCCTTTGAAATCCAGAGGGAAAGTCGGTGTACCTTCTATAATAGTTTGGATTACTGTTCAACAAATATTCTTTCTCCTCCCCACCGTGATGCAAGCAAGGCCTTAAACGTGCCTTTGTAATTAGGCTTGGCTCTTTTATCCCAAAATTCATTCATGAGAGGATCGCAATAGCCAGTGTTCCTTCAGCCTGGGCTCCCTAAAATGATACACTGAGCACACCTGAATCCAGCCTAAAAATTGGAGCCAGCTCCAGCCAACCTGCAGCTTGAAGAACAGCCACCCAGCCTGAACCGGTCCAACCATGATCAACTTATATAGAGACCCTGTGAACAGGATAACTGATGCTTGTTATAAGCCACCGAGTTTGGGGGCTGTTTGTTATGCAGCATTCCTCTGGCAGCAGCTGGTTAATACACCTTACACAGTCTGAAGGGAATCATTAGGTTGAATGTGTTGAAAAGTAATAACCCAGATAAATTCATTATCTGAGCCTTACGTACCTGGTTTTATAGCTTACATGACTCATGGCCCGCTAAGTTGGAGCCAGCTAGAAACAAAAGGACTATGAGGGAGAAAATATCCCCGTGCTCACGCAAGCACCTTCTTTAACAGTAGCTCCAGAACTCCCATGTAAAAGGAGTTTTGAGGAGCTAATAAGCCGGAGGGGTTGGAGGCAGATGCAGGGAGCTGAAATCTCTAACTGCATAATGCTTAATTGAGAAATGTCAACTTTCCTCCATGTCAAAGATGGGAGCTGGCCAATGACAATTAGGAGGGAGATGTGAGAAAGCCCTGACACTATCCTTTGGTGTCATGTGTTTGCCCTCCATATGACCCCGTGGAGGGAGGGAAGGTAAACATTCACTCATCTGATACTAGAACAAGGTACTCTCAAGCTGCATTAGAATACTCAATGAAGCCAGACTGACATCCTCACAGGCTCAAGAGCAATTGAAAAAGAGAATGTGTTTTGTCTCTCAATATTCCAGGAAAATCTCGTTTCTTCTTACCGACTCTGAGTGGGTCACATGGCCATCTCTAAGCCAATCACTGTGGGAGGAGAATGGGATATTCCCTATCCTGATGAGGATGGATTGACAAATAAATGAGATAAATAAGAAAAAAAAAAGAACAAGGTACTAAACAAACCATACTCTACTTCGGGGTTTGAAAAAAGCTAAAATTCATAGGGACAACAATAGAGAAAGAAAAAGAGAAGGTAAAGATAAAAAGTTAAAGGATTCAGGACCTTAATATCTCTGCACAATAATATACCACAGTACCTTATTATCTATACACACACACACACATACACACACACATATTTACATTTTCAAAAGGTAATACATTCATGTGATTGAACATTTATATATGTATATATATTTACATATATATTTATGTGTTTACATATATATGTGTAGAGTGAAAACTCTCCTTCCCACGTTAGTCTACTTCCCTAACACCCTTCAAACCTCTAACTAATTACTTTTGTTAATTTCTCAAATATATTTCTGGAATTTCTTTAGGCAATAGAAGTATAGCATTATAATTTTCTCATTTTTAACACAAAGGAAAGCATACTACTCCCACTGCTCTATACTTTTTTTTTTTTTAACTTCATAATATATCCTGGAGATCTTTCCATTTCGGGACACAAAGAATTTCCTCATTCTTTTTTTTTATAGCCACATAATATTCCATTCCTTGATTGATATTGTTATAACTTCTAATAAGATTGTGCTATTGCTTGAATGATTTCAACTTTCACATTTCTTACAGATAAATGATTTATCACTACATTTATCATAAATGGGATAATAATTATTCGAACTGAAAATGTGGTAATTACAGGATGAGGCTTGTGGTATCTGAAAACAATCTCGGAGATGTCGGGAAACTTAATAAAAAAAATGTGAAGAATCCCCAAGACTTCTCAGCAGAAAATAGGAATTTAGGAGTAAGAAACTCCTCCAGAGGAGCCATCATTACAGAACAGAAGAGGAGTGGAGCCATGTTAATGAAATGCTGACAGGATGGGAGCTAAGGGGTCTTGTCCTTAGGTGTTCATGTTTTAAATCTTCACAAGGGAGCAAACTAAATTGGGCAAAACAAAGACCTGCCTGGGGTACCTGGGTGGCTCAGTCAGTAAGCATCCGCCCTCGGCTCAGGGCCTGATCCCAAGGTCCTGGGATCGAGCCCCACATCGGGCTCCTCCGCTGGGAGCCTGCTTCTTCCTCTCCCACTCCCCTGCTTGTGTTCCCTCTCTGGCTGGCTGTCTCTTTCTCTGTCAAATTAATAAATAAAATCTACAAAAAAAACCAAAGACCTGCCTTTTGTTTTCTATTAGAATTCTGGGAATTTCAGTACTGTTTCCACATGTCTTTGGGGGCCTTGTTTTCTCTTGTTTCTATTCTCTCCCAGGGCCCCATCTGGGTTTGGATTTAACGTCTGTTCAAACTCTCACTTTTGTAAAATCAAATTCTTCACTTTTCAAATACCTGGAGTTTTAAAAATCTTACGTAAAGGTCTTCCTCCTTTTGCTGATTAAATGCTAAGCTTAATTTGGTCTTAAATAAATTATAGCCACCATGATAGGTGTTTTATTTTTTTTTAAGATTTCTTTATTTTTAGAGAGAGAGAGAGAATACAGGAGGAAGGGGCAGAAGGAGAAAGGAGAGAGAATCTCAAGTAGACTCCATGACTAGCACGGAGCCCAACGTGGGGCTCAATCTCACGACCCTGAGATCATGACCTGAGCTGAAACCAAGAGCTGGGCACTTTCCTGACTGTGCCACCCAGGTGCCCCCACAATAGGTGTTTTACTTATCAACTGCTGCATAACAAACTTCCCCAAAATGGAGGGGCTCAATACAAAACTTTCATTTTCCTCAGGACTTTTTAGGAATTAGGAAAGGCTTGGGAGGGCAGTTCAACTCTGATCCACATGGTATCTACAAGGGAAGAGGGTCAGAGGCTCCCCTTCCAAGGCTTCTTTAGTCACATGTCTGGAGCATCTTAGCATCTGTCTGTCTCTCTCTCTCTTTTCACATAAATTCCTCCAAGCCTTCCCACATGGCCTGTGCTTCTCATAGCATGGCAGTCTCAGGGTTGACCAGACTTCTTACTTGGCAGCTCCAGACTCTAAGGATGTTCCAAGGGACAGGATGTGGAATTTGCCAGTCTTATCTGGCCTAAGCCCAGAAACTACCATAGTATCATTCCCATGATACTCTTTTGCTCAAATCAGTCACAGAGTATGTCTATATTCAACGACAGGGAACAAAGAGCTCACCTCCTGACAGAAAAAATAACAAATAATTTGTAACCACCCTTAGCCTGTCACAGTTGGGATATAATCCATTCCACTTCCCAAAAATTTGCCACCTTTTAAAGTTTCACTCAGAAATTAAAAGTCTTCCAAATACTGTATGATCTCATTTACCTGTGGAATCTAAAAATGTGTAAGTCATAGAAGCAGAGAATAGATGGTGTTTGCCAGGGGCTTGGAGTGGGGGAAATGGGGAGCTATTGCCCAAAGGGTACACACTTGTAGTTATAAGATGAATAAGGTCTGGAGAGCTAATGTACAGCATGGTGACTGTAATTAATAACACTGCACTGGGTACTTGAAATTTGTTAAGAGAGTAGATTTTAAGTGTTCTCACCACACACATACACACACGTACACATACACACAAGCTAACCATATTAGCTTGATTGTGGTAATCATTTCACAATGTACAGGTATATCAAATTATCACATGTATACCTTAAATATATATGTATAATTTATGTCGCCTATAAAAAAGAAATAGAATACATTACAAATTAATTTTTTTAATTTTTAAAAGACATGAAGTCTTCATCATATACACTTGAATTGGGAGACGGTTTTGTTCATTTGTATCTGTATATACTACAAAAAAGCACAAACCCGCATTGTCTTACGGAGGACGAAGGAGATATGCCCCTGACACATAGCAATCTCCTCACCTTGAGTATCTCAAAATAAAATCCTCACATATCATTCCAACATCTCAGAGAGGGGAAGAATTATAACTGGCTGGAATATGAAACAGTATGAAATGTGAATTCACCTTAAGAAGTTATGAAACATATGGGGCGCCTGGGTGGCACAGCGGTTCAAGCGTCTGCCTTCGGCTCAGGGCGTGATCCCGGCGTTATGGGATCAAGCCCCACATCAGGCTCCTCCGCTATGAGCCTGCTTCTTCCTCTCCCACTCCCCTTGCTTGTGTTCCCTCTCTCGCTGGCTGTCTCTATCTCTGTCAAATAAATAAATAAAATCTTTAAAAAAAAAAAAGAAGTTATGAAACATAAGTGGCATTTGTACAGTCGAACTTCTCCCGGGAAAGCATGACAGTGTGTTTAGAAACACAGGTTCTGGGGCGCCTGGGTGGCTCAGTCAGTTAAGCGTCTGCCTTCAGCTCAGGTCATGATCCCAGGGTCCTGGGATTGAGCCCCACATCGGGCTCTCCACTCAGCGGGGAGTCTGCTTCTCCCTCTACCCTTCCCCCATGCTCATGATCTCTTTTTCTCTCACTCAAATAAATAAATAAAATCTTTGAAGAAAAGAAAGAAAGAAAAAGAAACACAGGTTCTGGAGATGCACTACCTGAGTCAGAATCCAAGTTCTGCCATTTTCTTACTGTGTGACTTTAGGAATGCTACAAAACCTCTCCATGCTTAGTGTCCCAGCTATAAATGTGCATGTATATATACATGTATGAGAAAGGGATGTGATGAGAATTTAAACAAATAGCGCATGTAAAAAACTTAGTGTGTGGCATATTTTAAGAGCTTCGTTTAGGTGAAGCCAGGGTTGGGAAAAAGGGACGCTACAAGCCTCCATTCTCCCATTATCCCATAGAGAGACATGTGAAGACTTGGATGATCAGCTGGTCGCACAGCACAGGTTTGTGACCCCTAAAGCAATGGTTCTCAGCTGAGGGCGTATTGCCCGTTGTGGTCATTTAGCAGTGTCTGGAGACAGTTTAGATTGTAACAAAGATGGGGGTATTGTTAGCATCTAGTGGATAGATACCAGAGATGCTGCCAAACACCCCACAATGGACAGGTCAGCCCCCCACAAGAAAAAAGCATCAGGTGCATAATGTCAATAGTGCTGAGGTTAAGAAACCCTACGCTAGAGGGATTTTGCCAATACGGTGATCTCTCTCCAAGGAGAGTCAGAATTTCAAAAGGTCTGCTCTGCTACCCTTGCATACACTAGGATTGGCTCTGCTTTTTGGAATAAGTAAAATTAGAAGGTAACAAAATGCCCAAGATAAAGCTCTTGTGGTATGGCTTGCACACAGGTAGCTTATTTTGGAATATAACCCTGAAGGAACAGAAATGGAGGTACAAGGAAGTGTGAAACAGGGATGATGGAAAGCCAGTCTAAGGGCACATTAAGTTATCACCACTGTGAGCAGTCGGATGTCAATGTTTCTGGAGATCCCCTGGGGAGTCATGTAGAATGCACCTCGGAAATGTCTGCTCTAGGGACTAATATTTATCTGCTGACTGCTATTCCCCAGTGGTCAAGGATTTTTCCATGGGGGTTAACGGCCTTCAGGTTTGTATGTCCCCTCAGAATGCAGACTGCAGGGAAGCAGTGGGTCAGCTCATTAGCGCAGTTAAGGTAAGGTGTTGTCAGGGGCCATCTGCATATAGCTGGTCGCCCCCACAGAAATATATGTGGGCCAAGAAGAGGATATGAGGCTGGGCACAAGATATGTCTAATACACTCTGTTCAGTGATTTATTTTGCCGTAGGGTGCCCTGTGTTAAACCCTCCCTACTGCCCACCCTTTAGCTTTACAGACAGAAACAAGCAACCAAGCTTCTGGCAATTTTTCTAGCCGAGAGCGAGGCACTAGCCTAGAGGGAGCCTGATTTTCTTTCCTGGTAATGTTCCATTTCTATCTGTACTGAATTTTTCCCAAACAGCTCGTAGGTGGTATGCTTAGGATGACCCAGGTGCTTAGACAGTATCCTGGGGTAAGGCCTTTTTCTCCATCCTCTGTCCTTAGGGCTAAGGGCTTTCAGACTCTTGAGGGATGAGGGTGGCCTGCTTCGGCTGCCTGATGTCACCCTTCAGCACCCAGGCTTCTGCTCTCACAGTGAATCTATCACTCTAGGATTTCCAAATGACCAGCTGCTCCCAGTCCTAGTGATCTTCAGATGGACAATAAAGCCACTGGACCACTGGCCATTACTGGACTGCGTGGTTGGGCCTACCTTCTCAGGCACTGTGGTGATTCAAGATCACCATAGTCACCCAGTGGCCTTCCCTCATCCCAAATGACTCTGCTCACCAGCCCTATAGATACCTTGTCTGTACCCCCTGGAGGGACATCTACGTTCAGGGTGGCCCACCGGATCCCGTCCTGCTGGACAACAGAAATTCTCTTTATCCGATGTGCCGGGTGGGTCTACCTGTGGTTATTACCTCTTGTGTCAAAAGACTCAGAACAAATTTCACAATGTCACATGTTACAGAGAAAATGGAAATTTACCAGGCTGGGGTCATAAGAGAAGAGAGGGTATAAAGGTCCCTTCTCCCATGAGCTACATGAGAGGCACCCCAGAGCCAGGGCACAGGTTTGCACTCCAGGAGAAAGACTCTGGCCCTTTCACCTTCCATCTTAGCGTGAATCTGAGGGAAAGCAGCCTTGTCAGAGAGGCCACAGACACGGTCCCGGACACCAAGCCACCTAGATTTGGATCCCAGCTGTTGGCAAGAGTTGCCTGGGACCACCAACTAGCAGGAATCTGGGGCCTACGGGGGCCCATAGGAAGCTGCAGCCACTTTTGTCCACATATGGGAGCTACTGGTTCTCTGGGCAGCTGAGTTTGGGAGCAGCCGCTCACTCTGGAAGAAATGATGCCGACTACGCTGAATCAAGAATTGTATTTAACAATGTCACACTCTGTCAGAAATCTCTCTCCCTAATTTCTGAAAAATGTAATGACTTGTTTCATATAATATACATCTATATTTATGCAAATCATATAATTAAGAAACAGATAAGTTATTTTTTATTTGGTTGCCACTTAGTTATCTTTATTATTTTTTAAGTAGGCTCCATGCTGGGTGTGGCTTTAAGTAGACTCCAACATGGGTCTTGAACTCACTACCCTGAGATCAAGACCTGAGTTGAGATCAAGAGCTGGACGCTTAACCAAGTGAGCCACCCAGGTGCCCCTATCTTCATTATTTAGGGACTATTAATAGCCCATTTGTTTATTAATAAATGAGATGATCAGATCTATCTTTTAGAAAATAATTTTATGAGCAAGGACAGAGAAAGGATTAGCAAGTAAATATTAGGGACCCAGACACACCCACTGGGAGAAAGAGGAGCCCCATTCCAGCCAGGTCATTGACCAGGCCACCCAGAATGAGCCACCTGGGTCACTGCGGGACGATCCAGATCGTTGCATCCCAGGACCCCTGCAAAATCCAAACATCTTAGCAATGTCTCTGTGAATGACTCCAGCTAGCAGTTCTAATGTTATTGCCAGCTATGTCCTCACATGCATGGGCACCATTCATTTCTCCTCTGTACATTTTCCTTGCTCCGCACACACACTGATTACAGAAAGGACCATGACTCTTAAGTAGACAAATTTCCCAAGCAACTGGCCATATGACCGTCTAATCCCTTCAAAAATACCAAAAAATCAAAATAAGTAAATAAGAGAGATTCACCACCATTGTGTTCACGTCCCAAAGAAGTAGATGTACGTGATTTTGCCAAAACACGACTTGGAAGAGTCAGAGAGGTTAATGCCGACTTTTACTATCAGGCTGTGAAACAATGCAGTTCCAGTGACAAGCAAAAATTGCTTCTGTCCACATTCTCTCTCTAGCTACTACTGCAGCCATTCATTTTCTGCCCCAATGACAACGCGCCCCCTAACGTTTGCCTTGCCGCTCTCATTGTTGCCAATCAGCGGCAGCAATCCCCTCCCAACAGCAAGTGAAAACAAGTGCCTGGTAAAGAAAACACAAAGCTTCATTGGTCTAGACAGATGTGTGCCGTCAGGAGCTCTGACAGCAGCCTTAGAAAAGGAGCAGCCAAAATGCTTTTCTTCGGTCCTTGAGAGAGAGAGAGAGAGAGAGAGAGAGAGAGAGAGAGAAAGGAAAGATAAAATCATAACGCGCACTGGGGAGACTTCCTCAAATAGAGGAGGTAGTAAAAAATATGGCCACTGTGTTTGAACACAATTGATTTCCAGGGTGTTTATAACACCAACAAAATAAACAGGAGGAACTGCAAGTAAACAACACTGCAAATGTCATTTGGTCCTGAGGGGTGCAGCCCCCGAGCAGCACGGGGAGGGAACCAGTCATCACGTTTGGCTCAGCCCGCGGTTCACAAATCAGACAGCAGCACAGGGCTCTCTAGGTACCACGGCGCTCTAAAAATAACCGCCTCGCCTCCTTATGTAACCCGGAGGCAATCTCATTCCGTTTCTAAATTTAGAGCCCTCAGCAAAGGCCAGTCTGGTGGGGACGTGGTTGGTGGTGCCAGTTAGCAGAATGACTCATAGAGCTCAGCTAATAAAAATTAAATTCATCTCTCTCTGGAATAATATAGGAAAGGATACAGGTATGGGAAGCATTTTTAAGAGCCCCCAAATAAGATAACGTAAGCTTTGTTGTTGCAATCAGAGAGAGGATGACTCAAATTACCTTGGGATAGAAACAAAAATCATATTATGTTTATCTGGTAATCTTAGGAAGAGGATTTCTGAAAGCATCAACTAGAAACCACTGCTCACAGACTGTTTATACGTGGGGGTCAGCCCCGGGTGTGTGGTGATAATTTCTCAAGCAAAAACAACATTTATTGACGTTGAAGTTTTCCATTAAATAGACACATGCTTTCCTTCTCTGACCTTCTTCACTGTACCAGTTCTAACGGCAAGTTTACAAACAGAACTACACCCGCACACCCACACATATTACAAAAGCATTTCTCCCTCATAATATAGTAGGATGGTTAAGCAGTAAAATCAGTCTTCTCTGGTAAAGCTTCCATTTATCCAGAAAATTCTAATGGCCAGAACTACTTTGCAAGGGTGTTCCACAATAATAAATGCTCCCAATGGTGGCCGAAGTATCTTCTGAGTTATGACAGAAAGACACGTTACTGGTTTGAAGGAAATATACTAAGATTCTCTGAGAAGTGTTTATCTGTAGATGGATGACAGGAATTTTCCATGAGCTTCAGGGACTCACAACATGGGTTTGAGTCCAGACCCATTGGCAATTCGCTTTGGGAGAATTCATTTAAAACTTTCCCAAGCCTCAAAAATCCTCACCTGTAAAATGGAGCTAATAACAATTTCTTAGTCAAGTGCTATAAGCATCAAATATTCTCTGTAAAATTGTTCAGGTTTGTTTTTTATGCTCTAAGGCTAGGTAGAATATGAAATTTATCAGCATAACCCTTTCAATAACTGTTCTACAGAAACATAAATTTATTGTACTAATTTATGCATTTGTACAGTAACAAAATTGCAAATATATCCACAATGGAAAAAAACATTTATGAAATTTGTAACTTGTGCTTTTATTTACACATCCATTCCCAAGGCTAGTTATTTATTCAAATATGAGCATCTTCCCTAAGTACAGCCTGTAGGGAAATGAGATGGTGGAAAAGAAGGAAACACGATAGTAACAGCTAACACTTAGATTGTCCTTACGTTACACCAAGCACCTGTTCTGCACCCTTGCAAGTACTTTAAAATATCAACCCATTTAATCCTCCTAACAGCTCTCTGAGTTGGTACTATTATTGTCTCCACTCACAGGGGGGGAAACTGAGCCAATGAGAGGTTAAAAAGCACTTTCTCACCTTACACCAGTTAGAATGGCAAAAATTGACAAGGCAGGAAACAACAAATGTTGGAGAGGATGTGGAGAAAGGGGATCCCTCTTACACTGTTGAGGGAATGCAAGTTGATACAACCACTTTGGAAAACAGTGTGGAGGTCCCTTAAAAAGTTAAAAATAGAGCTACCCCATGATCCAGTCATTGCACTACTGGGTATTTACCCTAAAGATACAAACGTAGTGAAGAGAAGGGCCATATGCACCCCAATATTCATAGCAGCATTGTCCACAATAGCTAAATTGTGGAAGGAGCCGAGATGCCCTTCAACAGATGACTGGATTAAGAAGATGTGGTCCATACATACAATGGAATATGACTCAGCTATCAGAAAGAATGATTACCCAACATTTGCAGCAACACAGACGGGACTGGAGGAGATTATGCTAAGTGAAACAAGTCAAGCAGAGAAAGACAATTATATGGTTTCACTCATTTATGGAACATAAGAAATAGGAAGATCGGTAGGAGAAGGAAGGGAAGAATGAAGGGGGGTAAACAGAAGGGGGAATGAACCATGAGAGACTGTGGACTCTGGGAAACAAACTGAGGGCTTCAGAGGGGCGGGGGTGGGGGATTGGGATAGGCCGGTGATCAGTATTAAGGAGGGCACATATTGCATGGTGCACTGGGTGTTATACGCAACTAATGAATCATGGAACATTGCATCAAAAACTGGGGATGTACTGTATGGTGACTAATATAACAAAATAAAAATTATAAAATAAAATAAAATAAAAAAATAAAAAGCACTTTCTCAAGGTCTGTCAGTCTCTGAGCAGTAGCTGAGTGACTATAACTCACTGATTCCCACCTTCCAGCATGGGTGTTTAACCACAACACCACACAACTCTGGGTAATTGTAATGGATTTTCTGGTGGGGTTTTAGAGGACTGTTCGCCTCTAGGGTCCCACCTCTGGCAGTTTCTTGCCCAAGAGAAACCCCCAGCAAGGCTTAGACCCTACAGATGAATAGGGCTCTCAAACCTAAGCAGAAAGTCAGTGACAATCATTGCCTACTTTTAGGTGGGTCCAGCAGTTCAACAGAAAACCTCAGCAAAGTGTTAGCCTGGCCCAGCATACCATCCTCTGTCAGAGACCCCCTCTACAATTCCAGTCAGAACCATGGAAGCCCCCCATTTAGTGAGCCAGACATGGACCATTTGGTCCCTAAAGTCAGAGGAAATCATTTCTGAGGGAAGGACAAACACACATGTGCACACAAAAAGAATACGGCCACAGTTCTCTTGTCTGTAATTACCTACCTAGCTAATCTGACTAGACAGAAAATAGGAAATTGCAAGGAGGAAAAAAAAACAAAATGGGGCAACCGAAATAGATGGAAAGTTCATGTGCAAAGCTCATTTACTTTCCTTCTAGAACAGAGTCTCTGCTCCTCACTCAGAACCTATGCGTGCTAACTTCACGTGCTGTTCCAACAAACTTAGTTACTTGATTGCCATATTGAAAAAAAAGAAGAATTGCTGTAAGTCTGAAGAGGAGATAAGTAAAAACAAACACACTGACTGGGGTAATAGACGGGGAGAGTAAAGACACGGCAACTTAAAAAGGGAAACCCAAGTAGTATTCAGTAATGGCAGCCCATTTAAGATAATCAAAACCTCTTGATTACACCAGTAGGGCCTGAAGACCCAGCACAACTGTTGATCTTCCTGATGATCCTAAATCATCTGAAACATTTAGACCGTGTTCAGAATTTTCAAGTGAAGGAATCAGAGAAGATAGAAATACACTATAAATTTGTATCAAACAATTAAAATAAATGTTGACATTACAATTATCCTCTAACGGAAAAATTTCTTTAACTGGACCATATTATTTCCTCATCATGTCAGTGTATTTAGCGGTAATTAACTTGTGGAATCTTTGCAATATGACACACTAAGAACTTGAAGCAACAGCATGTACGTGAAGATGGTAGGAGAAAATACAGAAACAGTGTTTAGGATTTGCTCCCCAGGCAAGGTTAATGGAAAGACTGAATGGGACGAAGAAGGTCACAAATGATGAGACAGGAGAGGGAAGAGTATGTACAATTGGAAAGACATTATCTTGTTAGATATAAAAACCCTGAAGTAGTGATAACATGATCCGAGCTCCCAAATCCTAATCAAAATCCTTATCGTATGCGAAGAGATGCTATCTTTGAAACTTAAATCCCTGGCCCTGTTTGCTTACAATTTCTTGGGATTGCAGCACCAACACCCGGGTTTTAAAGGGGTGCTTAGAAGTCTCTGGAAGACAGCAGTCTCCCCGTTCCATGCTGTATCGGTGCAGGGAAACAAATTCCACATGGGGTGCTTACTACTGTCCCAGCACCTTTAAGGGTAGGTGAGCACATGAAGCAGCCAGAAGAGTTTTGGGGTGTAGAACGTGGCCAAAGGACCCTTCTTTACTTCACACTTGAAGCGGGATGTGAAGCACTAAGCAATATGGTGCTTGTCTCGTGCACCAGGGCCAGGAAGCTCAACAAATCCTAATATATATACACATGGAGCTGAGTCCACAGTATAAACGCTCTTTATTTCCTCCTAGAGGCACAGAATATTGATTTGACTGCTATCCCTGGGTAGAGAGACAGAATTAAGATTTCATCTATTTGCCTTTGTACAGAAATCCTTTCCATCCAATGGGGCATGGAGGAATGACCTACACAAACAGGGACTGCTATGTGTACCTTTCTTTCTCACATATTTGCGTTTTCCCTATATGTGTGTGTGTGTGTACACCACAGCTTCCTCCATGACTACACTGAACTGAAAGAAGTTGGAATAAGGTGATGGAAAATCCCCTCACAGAAATCCCTACTGTCAAACAGCATCTCTTACTGAGTCATTTACTCCTCTAACTGCCTAGAAAATGGCCTCTTCCAGGGAACTAAATAGCATCTCAAGTTGCTTGAGAAATCTAATGCACCTCCTTCTACCAGGCAATCTGTTCTTTTTTCATATGTAGCATTAGGCCTATTATCCTTAATTCCACGCCCACGCAGGCTGTTACCCAGGCAACAACATCCTCAGATCACAGATTGGTCAAGCCAAAATTTCCATCCATCTTTGTGAATCAAATGGGTGGCTAATATGATCAAATACACCAAAATTAACTTTCAAGCAGTTATAAAAGGAAATTTGTAAAAATAGGTAGGATCTCAGAGGTCAAAAGGAAGGTTGATGCGTACAGGGAGGTGTTTAGGCTGTTGTCAAGGCATAAGGAGAAGGTTTCTACAGAATGGCTTAATCTCCCCAATTAGAGTAACAGCTGAGAAGATGCTGGGGGTTTGGGGGATTTTTTTTTTCTGTTCCTTAGAGAAAATGTGTGCTATTGTATCAGTTTGGGATCTCCCAGAAGCAGATCCTGAGTCAAAGATTTGAGTTGAGTAGTTTATTTGGGAGGGGATTCCAGGCAGGCAGAAAAGGGAAAGAAGCCAACAATGCATTAATGAGCTGGTTGTTGCTGTAGGCAATTGGGGCTGTCAAAGAACAAAAAAATTCAACAGAGTGCATTTGAAGATCTAATTGGCTTTATTAAGCAAATCACGAATTGGGCAGCATCCCATCTAGCAAGTACCAGATGATCTGAGGAGCTGTACAAACTGGGAGGTTTTTATAGGTGGGAGGGTGGGACAAGGAAGTTATTAGCAAAAGAAAGGACTGTTTGAGGACTTGACCTCTGTTTTTTTGCAGGGAAGGGAACTTGCAGGGTTTTTCCCAGACAGAAGACTTCAGGAGTGCTGCTCAGGAAATTTTAGGTTGACTGTTACAAGGTCACATTCCTGGGAGAAGGGAAAACTATAATTGTAAAAATTGTAATTACAATTGTAATTATAATTGTAAACTATACAAAACAATCAAAGTCCTTTGCCCAGCACCAAAAATCTGCGTGTCAAAAAAAAAATGTTGCTTCCTTGACTTTATGAATTCCCAGGCACTTTCAGTAAATTTTCCTAACTTCTCTGTTGCCTCATATGTAAAATGTGGATAATACTAACACCTAAGCCCGGCATTGCTGCAAGAGTTAATCTCTACTCTATGCTTACACAATGCCTCAGCACTCACTAAATGGGAGGGTGGGGGAAGAGGGGGCTTGAGCACGTTTGGAGACTGCGGGTATGGACGCTGTGGAAAGTGAGGTATTTAATGATAAAGTTGGAAAACAACATCTTAGAGGGAGAGAAAGAATGGAATTGGGAATCAAAAAGCTTTATATTCCCTAGGGAATTCTGTTTAAAACTCTCTGATAATGATTTATCCTGTTGTATTATAATTAGTTGTTTATGGGTCTAAATTCCCCACTGGACTCACCTCCTCCAAAACCTATACTTGCTGAGCTCAACCTATGTGTCAGGCCCTGCTGTGGGCACACAAGTAGTGAATGGTGGGGGTGGGGAGAGCCGGGCATAAGAAAAGACATAAACAAATATATAACAGGAAAGTAGTCATGAGAGCAGAAAAAAGAAAACGAGGACAACAGGGTGGAGGGTGAGGATGATCAGTAGAGGCTTTGATGATGTATTGACATTAGAGTGATGCGGGCCGGCCAGGTCCGAGGACCCGGGGGGGGGGGGGTGTCTCACAGGACTAGCCAAGAGTCTCCTTGGCTTCGTGCAGGATGGAAATCAAACACGAGCCAGCAGTAAGTGAAAGCAGGGTTTACTGAAGGTATATATGAGAAAGAGAGAGAGATACAGACAGAGTGTCCGGAGATTCAGAAAGGAAAACAGTATGAGTCTCCTCTTTGCTTGGGGTCTGGAGTTTTTATTGGTGATTGTGGTCTGGTGCTGTGTTCTCTTAGCCATCCAGGAACTGGTCAGAACAAGGACCGGGTCCACCTATCCTTCATAAGTCACTCATTCCCTGAAGTCAGGGGTCTTGACATCCATGTATTTGGGGTCAGTGGTCTTGCAGAATGTTTATAATGACCTCACCCAGTCACTCCTTAGATGTTACCTATTGTGCCAGAAGACTCCAACGAAATCACTATCTCTTTGTCCCTTACTAGGAAGACGTATGCTGTTTGCATTACAAGGCATGGGTGGTGGGGGGGCAGGTCTTAGTAAGAACACAAGCTGGAAAGGGAGCAAAGGGGGGAAAAAGGCTTTTTCTTTCATGGGATCCCTACACTTTTCCTGTCTCATGAGCAGAGCCCTGATGAAAGGCGGGAAGGGGTTATGTGGCTACCCTGAAAAGAACATTCCAAGCAGACGGGATAGCAAAAATAAAAGCCTCAAAGCAGCAGCAGCATTGCTGAGGAAGACTGTGGCAGCCAGTGGGGTGGCCAATGGGGCTGGACCAGAGAAAGCAAGGCGGGAGCTGTCTGAGCTAAGGTCAAAGATGTAGCAAGAGAGTGAGGTCAGCTAAGGCAGAGGGTCTCAAACTCCAGTGCACAACACAATCCCATGGGATGCTTTAAAAAATTCTGAATTCCAAGCTGCAACATAAATAAGTTTAATCAGAATTAGGGGTGGGACCCAGGCATCAGATATCCAGGTGATGGATGTGTAGCAAAATATGAGAATGGCTGATCTAGGTCTTTGAATTTTAAGAATTCTGGCTTTTGGGAGTGCCTGCCTGACTCAGTCAGAAGAGTGTGTGACTCTTGAACTCGGGGCATGAGTTCAAGTCCCACACTGGGTGTACAGATGACTTAAATAAAACTTTAAAAAAAACCCTCTGGCTTTTACTCTGAGAAGGAACCCACTGAGGGTTTTCAGCAGAGAAAGGACCTGATTTGTGTATTTTAAAAGGATCACCTTGGGGGGGACCTGGGTGGCTCAGTCGGTTAAGTATCTGCCTTCGGCTCAGGTCATGATCCCAGGACCCTGGGATTGAGCCCCGTGTTGGGCTCCCTGCTCAGTGAAGAGCCTACTTCTCCCTCTCTCTCTGCCTGTTGCTCTCCCTACTTGTGTGTGCTCTCTCTCTGTCAAATAAATAAATAAAATCTTAAAAAATAATAAAAAATAAAAGGCTCACCTTGGTTGCTGTATGTAGAACAGACTAGAGCAGAAATGGGGGTGACAAAGCTAGATCAGTTAGGAGGCAAAACACTGTCTTACTGACTTTTTGTATCCCCAGGGCCTAGGATAACTGCAGACATAAAATTAATATCCCAAAGACAATTCCTCTGCCTGAAACCTTTCTCCAGATACGTGCATGGTTTATCACCTATTTCCTTCAAAGAGTTGAAGATAAAATTCAAGATGCCTAGTTAAATGTTAATTGTGGATAAACAATGAATAATTTGCAGTATATCATGAGACATACTTACACTAAAAATGTATTAGTTGTTTATTGGATATTCAAATTTAAATAGACACCCTACATTTTTATTAGCTAAATCTGGTGACCTCACCTTCAGGACTTAGCAGAGGAGGCTTTCTCTGCCTAGCAAACATGAACATGAAGCACTGTCCCTCCAGGATTCTCTAGCTCTTCTATCCCACTTTATTTATTTGTAAGTTCTGATCATTATCTGACATGATATACATTGATTTCTTTCTCTCTTGTCTCCCCAACTAGAGGGTGAGCACAAGAGAACAGGAATTCTGTTATCATCACTGTGGTATCCACAGAACCTAGAACAGTGTCTGTCATACAGTAGATACTCAACAGATACTCATGGTAAGAAAGAGAAAGGTTGGGAGAAAGGAAGAGAGGGAGCAAGCATAGGAGGGAGGGAAAAAACGAATACGTGTAAAGAGAGGAAGGAAAGAATGGATGATACTATAGGTAAGTTTTCTGGTGGAGAAAAGAGAGTTTAAAAAGCTCAGTTCTGGCTTTTTTACCCTCCGGGCACAGGAATTGAGGTTATTTGCTAAAACTGAGGTAGGCAGAGTTGGGTAGAAAATTCAATAAGAGACAAATGTTTGCAAAGTCACAGTGGGTAATCACATCAATAAGAGAAAGGATAAGAAACACAGGATCATTTCAATAGATGCAGAAAAAACATTTGACAAAGTACCACATCCATTCATGATAAAAAAAAAACCCTCAACAAAGTGAGTTTAGAGGGAACATATCTCAACATAATAAAGGCATATATGAAAAACCCACAGCTAAGATCATCCTCAATGGGGCAAAACTTAGAGCTTTTCCCTTAAGGTCAGGAATAAGACAAGGATGTCCACTCTCACCACTGTTATTTAACATAGCACTGGAAGTCCTAGCTTCAGCAGGCAGAGAACAAAAAGAAGTAAAAGGCATCCAAATTGGCAAGGAAGAAGTCAAACTTTCACTATTTGCAGATGACATGATACTCTACACAGAAAACTTGAAAGACTCCACCAAAAAACTGCTAGAACTGATAAACAAATGTAGTAAGGTCACAGGATACAAAATCAATGTACAGAAATCTGTTGCATTTCTATATGCCAAAAATGAGCAGGAGAGAGGGAATTAAGAAAATAATCCCATTTACAAATGCACCAAAAATACTAAGATATGATACTTAGGAATAAACGTAACCAAAGAGGTGAAAGACCTGCACCTTGAAAACTATAAAACTCTGATGAAAGAAACTGAAAATGACACAAAGCAATGGAAAGACAGGGGCTCCTGGGTGTCTCAGTTAAATGTCTGCCCTCGGCTCAGGTCATGATTTCAGGGTCCTGAGATCCAGCCCTGCAGGGGACTCCCTGCTCAGCAGGGAGTCTGCTTCTCCCTCTCCCTCTGCCCCTCCCCCCTGCTCTCTCGTGCTCTCGCTCTCTCTCTGTCTCTCACTTTCTCTACCTTGGGCATGCACGCACATGCCCAAGCAGGGAGAATGGCAGGCAGAGGGAGAGGGAGAAGCAGGTTCCTACTTAGCGGGGAGCCCAATGTGGGGCTCAATCCCAGGACCCTGGGATCATGACCTGAGCCAAAGGCAGACACCTCAACCAGGTACCCCAATAAATAAATAATCTTAAGGAAAAAGAAAAGAAATGGAAAAACATTCCATGCTCATGGAACAGAGCAAATATTGTTAAAATGTCTATACTACCCAAAGCAATCTATACATTTAATGGAATCCTTACCAAAATACCACCAGCATTTTTCACAGAGCTACAACAAACCATCCTAAAATTGGTATAGAACCACAAAAGACCCTGAATGCCAAAGCAATCTTGAAAAAGAAAAGCAAAGCTGGCAGCATCACAATTCTGGACTTCAAGTTATATTACAAAGCTGTAGTCATTAAAACAGTAGGGTACTGGCACAGAAATAAATGCATAAATCAATGGAAAAGAATTGAAAACCCAGAACTAAAAGCACAATTATAGGGCCAATTAATCTTTGACAAAGCAGGAAAGAATATCCAACAGGAAAAAGAGTCTCTCTAGCAATTGGTGTTGGGGAAACTGGACAGCTACATGTGAAAGGATGAAACTGGACCACCTTCTTACACCATACACAAAAATAAATTCAAAATGGATTAAAGATCTATATGTGAGACCTGAAACCATAAAAATCCTAGAAGAGAGCACAGGCAGTTAATTTCTCTGACATTGACCATATGAACTTTTTTCAGGATAGGTCTCCTGAGGCAAGGAAAACAAAAGCAAAAATAAACAATTGGGACTAAATCAAAATAAAAAGCTTTTGCCCAGCAAAGGAAACTGTCAACAAAACTAAAAGACAACCTATGGAATGGGAAAAGATATTTGCAAATGGCAGATCCAATTAGGGTTAGTATCCAAAACACATAAAGAATTTATGAAACTCAACACCCCAAAAATGAATAATACAGTTAAAAAATAGGCAGAAAACATGAACAGACATTTCTCCAAGGAAGACATCCAGCTGGCCAACAGACACATGAAAAGATGCTCAACATCACTCAACATCAGGGAAATGCAAATCAAAACTATAATGAGATATCACCTCACATGTATCAGAATGGCTAAAATCAAAAGCTCAAGAAACAACAGGTGTTGGTGAGGATGTGGAGAAAAAGGAACCCTTGTACACTGTTGGTGGGAATGCAAACGGGTGTAGTCACTGTGGAAAACAGCATGGAGTTTCCTCAGAAAATTAAAAACAGAGCTACCCTACGATCCAGCAATTACTCGGTTGGGTACTTACTCAAAGAAAACAAGAACCCTAATTCAAAGGAATATGTGCACTCCTATGTTTATAGCAGCATTATTTACAAGCCACGATATGGAAGCAGCCCAAGTGTCCATCGATTGATGAATGGATAGAAGTGGCATATATATACAATAATATTAGCCATAAAAAAGAATGAAATCTTGCCATTTGTAACAACATGGATGGAGCTAGAGAGTACAACGTTAAGCAAAATACATCAGTCAGAGAAAGACAAATACCATACAATCTCACTCATATGTGGAATTTAAGAAAAAAACCAAACGAGCAAAAGGGGAAAAATGAGAGAGTGAGAGACGAATTAAGAAACAGACTCTTAACTATAGAGAACACACTGATGGTTCCCAGAGGGGAGGTGGGTGGTGGAATGGGTGAAACAGGCGACAGAGATTAAGGAGGGCGCATGTCCTGATGAGCACCGGGTGATGTATGGAAGTGCTGAATCACTATATTGTACACCTAAAAGTAATATAACACTGTGTTGATGAACTGGAATTTATTTTTCTTACAGATTCTTATTTATTTATTTGAGAGAGAAAGAGAGAGCATAGAGGGAGAGCGAGAAGGAGAAGCAGGCTCCCCACTGAGTGGAAAGCCCCAGGCAGGGCTCCATCCCAGGACCCTGAGATCATGACCTGAGCCAAAGGCAGATGCTTAACTGACTGAGCCACCCAGGTGCCCCGACTAACTGGAATTTAAATAAAACTTAAAGAAAAAAAGAATGTCACAGTGGGGAAATGAGGAAGTGAGTACACAGCGGAAAACATAAGAAACTATTAGAGTAAGACGGCCCTACCTGAGGTTGGGGCATAATTAGTAATGAGGCTCATCGAGGTAGGCTTGCAATGATCTCCGATGGGGCTCAGAGGCCTGGGTTTCAGAGAAAATACACATAAAACAGTTTGGGCAAAGGGCTGAGCCTTGAGATGGCCAAATGATCAAAGAACCCAGAAACTGGTTCATAACACAAAATAATCTAAGATTCAGGCTGGGTTGGGAAATGAGAGGAGGATCTTGAGGGAAGTTACTAGACTTGTACCTGAGGAAGGGACTGAAAGCAAATCTTGGTGCAAGGATGTATAAAGTTAGGATATTGGAGTCAGGGAGAAGAATTTGAGAGTACGAATCCCTGGAAGAGGTAAAGTGGTATCAAAGGGACGACTTGTTCAGCTGTAAAGCTGGACTACCGCAGTTTGAATCCCAGCCCTGCCACTTATTAACTGTGTAACTTTGAACAAGTTATTACAATATTTCTGTGCCTCAGTCCCCTCCTCTATAAAATGGGGATAAGTCATACTTACCTCATAAATTATGTTATGGTAATTGAACTATTATATACTTAGAATAGTCCATAGTAGGTAGTGTTAGATATTATAACTATGCATGTGGGTTTTACCATATAACAGACATGAAAGTGATTGTAATACGGGAGGTCCACAGGGCCAGATGGGTTTCATCTTTAAACAAAAGGCAAAGATAATTCCAAGGAAAACTAAAGGGGAAAACAAAGTAGAAATAAAACAGACATATGGAAACCAAACCTGAAGACATCATAACTGAACTGGTCGGTTCAAGACCTAGTGCTTGGAATAAAGGTGTTGGGAGGATATGGAAAAAAGGCCATGCCGTACACTCTTGGTGGGGATTTAAACTGGTGCAGCCACTCTGGAAAACAATATGAAGGCTCCACAAAAAATTAAAAATAGAACTAACATATGATCCTGTAATCTCATTTCTGGGCTATGTATCTGAAGGAAATGAAATCCCTATCTTAATGAGGTATCTGTACCCCATGTCACTGAAGCATTATTTGCAACAGCCAAGACATGGTAACGACATAAGCAACCACTGATAGATGAATGGATTAAAAAATGTGAGATACACACACACACACACACACACACACACACACAAATCCAAAGAAGGGAATCTGTCTTTTGTGACAACATGGATAAATCTTGAGGACATTATGCTAAGGGAAATAAGTCACACAACAATGACAAACGCTACATCATCTCATACGTAGAATCTAAAAAAGCTGAACTCATAAAAATAGGGAGTAGAATGGTGGTTGCCAGCGGGTGGTGGGTGGGGGAAATGGGGAGACACTGGTCAAAGGGTACAAAGTTCCAGTTATAAGATGAAAAGGTTTGGGGGATCTAATACACAGCAAGGTGATTATCATTAACAATACTATATTATATACCTGAAAGCTGCTGAGCGTAGATCTTAAATGTTCCCCCCAAGAAAAATAAAACAAAACAAAACAAAACCCAGGTAATTAGGTGAGGTGATGGATGTGTTAACTAACCTTAGTGTGACAAACATTTCACAATGAATATGCATATCAAATCATCATGTTGTACGCCCTAAACTTACATAGACTTACATGTCAACTATATCTCAAGACTTGAAAAAAGACTTGGTTCTTGGGAAAACTAGCATATCTATTTTTTAAAAGTAAAACAAAATGTAAAATAATGCAGGATATAAAGTACAAGATACTCATATTTTTAAAAAAGATTTTACTTATTTATTTGAAAGAAAGAGAACAAGCATGGGGGGGAGGGAGATGCAGGGCTTGATCCCAGGACCTTGGGATTATGACCTGAGCTGAAGGCATAACCAACTGAGCCACCCCCAAGATATTCATATTTTAATCATTACAATCACAGATAAGCTATTAAGAGCTGGGATTTTATCTTTTTCATCTTCGTGTCTGTTGTGTATTAAACTAGAGTCTCATCAAACATTTGTTGGATAAATGAATAAATAAATAAGTAAATGGAAGGGATGTTTACATTCTTTAACATTTATTACATATGATCTTGCTTTTAAAAAAAATTGAACAGGCTTCCAGGTATCAAGGAATAACTGACAGGAGATCAAATTTTTGTCAAGAAACACTAGAAAAAAAAACAATTTTTTTTAAAAAAAGAGAAAGAAATGAGAGAAAGGAGGGAGAGAGCAGAGGGAGCGAAGAAGGAAGGAAGGAAGGAAAATCTGTTTGGAGGCATCAGAGAGCTGCTAAGACAAAAGCCAAAAAGGGGGAAGTGGCAGAGAAGTCGGTGGGCATTCTGCTTGTGTGTTTTCCAGAGGGCATCAAGCGATTCTAGCCATGGAGCAGGAGGCTGAGAATACAGGCTGTTCCCAGTGAAAAAGGAAGAACAGAGATCTGAGTCTTGCACCTGACCAGTTTTCCCCTCAGAACCTCTGCTGAGTACTAAAGCTGCCCAAGACGGGAGGCAGGATGCTAGGCGGAAAGCCTCTAAAGAGCAGAGGGTTGTACTTAGCAGTTCTTCCATGCTGAGGAGACCGGGAGCTTGGCACCAATCACGGTAGAGGAGCCTCCCAGAATACCCCAGGTCCTCACTTGGAACCCTGCAAGGGCTATCCCCTAAGAGCATGAAGCAAACAACTGGTAGACAGACACTGGAGAAAATACAACCCAACCTTGAGTCCGTTTCCCTGTTGGAACTGAGCTAGTAGCTCCCTCCATCTGCCTAGAAGAGGAAAAGACGAAGCCTCTCTGGAGAAAAACGACATCACCCTGCACCCCTAAAATTTTTATACACAATATCTGACATTGAATCGAATACTATCAGAAGTAAAGAGGCCCCAGTCCATATATACAATGGAATATTACTCAGCTATCAGAAAGAACGAGTTCTCAACATTTGCTACAACATGGACAGCACTGGAGGAGATAATGCTAAGTGAAATAAGTCAAGCAGAGAAAGACAACTATCATATGATTTCTCTCATCTATGGAACATAAGAACTAGGATGATCGGTAGGGGAAGAAAGGGATAAAGAAAGGGGGGGTAATCAGAAGGGGGAATGAAACATGAGAGACTATGGACTATGAGAAACAAACTGAGGACTTCAGAGGGGAGGGGGGGTGGGGGAATGGGATAGACCGGTGATGGGTAGTAAGGAGGGCACGTATTGCATGGTGCACTGGGTGTTATACACAACTAATGAATCATCGAGCCTTACATCGGAAACTGGGGATGTACTGTATGGTGACTAACATAATATAATAAAAAATCATTTAAAAAAAATAAAATAAAATAAATAAAAATAAAAAAAAAAAGAAGTAAAGAGGCCCCAAACCAAGCGGAAAATGGATACTATTCATAGACCCCCACAGATGATCCAGATTTTAGAACTAGCAAGCAAGAACTTTGAAATACCTAAGATTAACATCTTCAATAAAAAGAGCAGAAAAGAAAGACAATGGATGAAAAGATGGGAAATATCATCATAGAAGCAGTATCTATAAAAAAGCAATCAAATTGAAATTCTAGAACTGAAAAATATAATATTTGAAATTAAGAACTAAATAGTTATGTTTAGCGAGAGGTAAGACATAACAAAAAAATACGATTCATAAGTCAGAAGACAGGTTGATAAAAAAAAATATGCAGACTCAAGCACAGAAAGAAGAAGAGGGGAAAAGTGAAATATCTAAAACACAGTTGCAGAAAAAAGGAAAGATAGAACATGGCAGAAACAATACGTGACAAGATAATAAACAGTGTGAGAATTTTCTCAATAGATGAAAAGCACCAACCCACAGGTTCAAGAAGCTTAGCATACTCCAGGCAAGATGAACTCAAAGAAAACCAAAGCTAGGCATCCCAGAGTAAAACTTGTAAAAAGCAAAGATAGAGAACTTTAAAAGCAGGGGTGAAAAGATACATGACGGGAAAACACTACGATCTCTAAAGAAGTGACAGAAGCCAGAAGGCACAGAAATGAAAATAAGTGCTAACCTAGAATTCGATATGCTGTAAAATACTCCTCAACAATATAAGTGAGATACAGGTGTCTTCTGGCAAAAACTGAGAGAATTCATCACCAGTAGGCCTGCAATACAAGAAATAGTAAAAACAGTTTTTCAGGGAGGAAGAAAATCATCTCAGAGGGAAACATGGAAATACAGGAAGGAATGAGGAACGATGACAAGGTAAATATAAAGGTAAATCTAAATGAGTGCTGAATATACAAAATATAAAAAAACATGTCTCGTGTTTAAAATCTGTGTATAAACTGCATGACAGTATCACAAAAGGCAGAAAGGGAAGAAATAAAGTTCAACTCTACTAAGATCTAGCCTTGTCAGGGAAGTAGAGAAGTAAAACTTACAGTAAAATAATAAGGAAGCAGGTCATAATCCCTAGGGTAACCATTAAATGAACAGTATAAGTGTATGTAACTAACAAGCTAACTGAGGGGAGACAGTGAGTAAAAACGAAATACTGAGGGGCGCCTGGGTGGCTCAGTCGTTAAGCGTCTGCCTTCGGCTCAGGGCGTGATCCGGGCGTTCTGGGATCAAGCTCCGCATCGGGGTCCCTGCTCCGCTGGGAGCCTGCTTCTTCCTCTCCCACTCCCCCTGCTTGTGTTCTCTCTCTCATTGGCTGTCTCTCTCTCTCTGTCAAATACATACATAAAATTTTTAAAAATCTTTAAAAAAAACAAAAAACAAAATACTGATTATCCAAAGCAGGGAAAGGAAAGAAAAAGGATCATAAAATAGGTAGGTCAGTTAGAAAACACATAATAATTTAGAAGAATAGAAACTCAAATATATCAGGACAGGAACTAAATGTGATTTGTCTTAATGAATTAAAAAACCAAAACCCAAGTATATAATGCCTGTGAGAGAAACATTTTGAATGTAAAAACACAAAAATGTTGAAATAAAATTATCTAAAAAAGATAATATCATGCAAAAAATAACCAAGAGAAAGTTAGTATGGCTATGCTAATACCAGAAAAAGTCCTAGAGAGAACACACTGATGGTTACCGTAGGGGAGGTGGGTGGGGGGATGGGGGAAATAGGCGATGGAGATTACCAAGTACACTTGATGAGCCTTGAGTAACGTATAGAATTGCTGAATCACTATATTGCACATACAACTGAAACTAATATAACACTGTAAGTTAACTATACTGGAATTAAAGTTAAAAAAATTATGACCTAAAAAGAAAAGAAACAAAGTCAATTTTAAGGCAAAAAGTAACATTTGAGGGGTGCCTGGGTGGCTCAGTTGGTTGAGTGGCTGCCTTTGGCTCGGGTCATGATCCCGGGGTCTTGGGATTGAGCCCCGCGTTGGGCTCCCTGCTCACTGGGGAGCCTGCTTCTCCCGCTGCCACTCCCCCTGCTTGTGTGTTGTCTCTCTCTTTCTGTCAGATAAATAAATAAAATCTTTAAAAAAAAGTAACGTTTGAGATAAAGATATTTTGTAACAATAAAGGGGTCAGTAAACCAGGAAGATATTATAAGTCAATAGCAATAAAAACCCCAAAACATAGCTTGAAAATACGTAAAGTAAAAACTGACAGAACTAAAAGAAGTAGATAGATCCATAGTTACATTTCTTAAAAGATTTATTTATTTATTTATTTTAGAGAGAAAGAGAGAGAGAGTGAGCAATAACGGGGGGGGGGGGTTGGAGAAGGAGAGGAAGAGAGAAACCCAAGCTGACTCTGCACTGAGTGCAGAGTACAATCAGGGCTCGATTCCACAACCTCAGTGATCACAACCTGAGCCAAAATCAAGTCGGATGCTCAACTGACTGAGCCACCCAGGGGCCCCAGATTGGTAATCACATTAGGAGGATTAAATTTAATTAGCCATTTATGTAGTATGAAAATTAGACCTTTAAAAATAATACTTTACTTTAAAGCATTTTCCTAAACTATTTTTTTTCTTTTACTTCACCTATATATCATTCATATCCTGTCCTTTTTAATGGCTGTATGTCAGATGTTCCTATTTTATTTTTTTTAATGCTAGTATTTTAAACTGAAAAATTAAAATAATATAAATATATTTAACAGGGGCGCCTGGGTGGCTCAGTTGGTTAGGCCTCTGCCTTCGGCTCAGGTCATGATCCCAGGGTCCTGGGATTAAACCCCATGTTGGGTTCCCTGCTCTATGGGGAGCCTGCTTCTCCCTCTGCCTGCTGCTCCCCCTGCTTGTGCTCTCTCTCTGTCAAATGAATGGATAAAATCTTTACAAAAATAAATACATTTAACAGCATCATGGCACACACAAAAAATATGATGCAATCAAGTCAAATCAAATGGGAGAGCGGGATAATAAACAAGGGTACTGATTTTATGATTTCTCAAAATAAAAGATCAGTAGATACTTTCTAAAAAAATAGAGGGGCGCCTGGGTGGCTCAGTCAATTGCGGCCCAAGACGTTAAGCATCTGCCTTCAGCTCAGGGATCGAGACCTCAGAGTCCTGGGATCGAGCCCCGCATCAGGCTCCTCCGCTGGGAGCCTGCTTCTTCCTCTCCCACTCCCCCTGCCTGTGTTCCCTCTCTCACTGGCTGTCTCTTTCTCTGTCAAATAAATAAATAAAATCTTTAAAAAAAATAGAGACAAAACAGATGAACATAGGGGAAGGGAAGGAAAAATAAAATAAGATTAAAAACAGAGAGGAGGGCAAACATGAGAGACTTAACTATGGCAAACAAACTGAGGGTTGCTAGAGAGGAGGTGGGGGGGATGGGGTAACTGGGTGATGGGCATTAAGGAGGGCACGTGATGTAATGAGCACTGGGTGTTACATGCAACTGATGAATCACTAAATTCTACCCCTGAAATCAATAATACACCAAATGGTAACTAAATTGAACTTAAATTTTAAAAAAAGAAAAAACAGAGAAAACAATATATGAAGTTATAAAGCTTACCACCATATCAAATATATGAATATTTCTAATTATCAGAATAGACTCAAAAAATATAAGAAATAAAACTAACCAAACAAAAAAGGACATTTTAAAGATATAACACCAAGCAAAAAAAAAAAGTGAGTGGGCTTCCGCTTCCACTAATGACAGATTAGGTCACTGTAATATATTCTCCACTAAAAACCACTAGAAAGGTATGACAAAATATTTTTTTTTAATCTGCCTAAAGACCTCACAATGCTAACGGGATAGGGAAGTACTACCTGGACAAGATCTAGGGGAGAATGGATGCCCTGAGAAATGAACCCTTCTTTAGAGTCTCTACTCCTGAAAGTATTGGCTAGTCCAGGAGGGAAGAGCTGGCAGGCTCAGCAATAATTCAATCAATGTGGTGGAGCTAAAGGAACAGACGGTGGTGTCTGGGAGCCACCAAGAAATCTAGGGGCGGGGAGTCCTCATCAACCTTCCTCACTTTGGATCAGATCTTCAAAGGTCTGCACCCGAAAATCAGCATGCACTGAAAGTACACAGACTAATGCAGGAACTGCAGGGCATCTTCAAATCCTCCCCGTCCTTGAAATGGGACAGAGACGATCAAGAATGCTAGTGCCGGGGCGCCTGGGTGGCACAGCGGTTAAGCGTCTGCCTTCAGCTCAGGGCATGATCCCGGCGTTCTGGGATCGAGCCCCACATCAGGCTCCTCCGCTATGAGCCTGCTTCTTCTTCTCCCACTCCCCCTGCTTGTGTTCCCTCTCTCGCTAGCTGTCTCTATCTCTGTTGAATAAATAAATAAAATCTTTAAAAAAAAATGCTAGTGCCTCTCATCTTGGGCCGCAAATTATTTCTAAAAACAATTTTTCAAATACGATGTCCAACATGCAAACAAAAGCAGACAGGCTAGAGGCATGACAACCTGAATTAAGACCAGCGGGGGAAAAAAAAATAGAAATAGAATAACTAGGGAGGATATTGGAGTTACCAAACTCTTTAAAATAAATGTGCTCACCGAATTCAAAGACATAAAAAGCAATTTTGAGAACTGCAGCACAGAAATGGAAACTATACAAAACAAAGTCCTCTCAGCACCAAAAATCTACATGTCAAGTAAAAAGTCTTAAAACCTACAACACAAGTGGCTTTTTTTTGTAGCATTAGTATGTGAAATTACAGATTCATTTATTTAACAGGCATTGAGTGAGCTAGTTTTCTGTCTAAGCCACAATTAGATAGTGAGGGAGATAGGCAGATAAATAAAACATCGGTACTCTGCTATCAAGGACTTTATAGCTTACAGCCATATTTATCGCACATGTTATTCTTTAAAAAAAAAAAAAGTCACTAATTGGTGATGACCTAAGGTTCTCTCTAGGTTATTTTTTAAGCGGGAAGAAAAAAGAATATGTTTTAATGTTCAAATGGCTTGGTCTTAAATCTACTCCCTAGGGAAGTTGCTAAAGATGAAAGGATGGGAAGCCATCAGTACTGTGTGATGTGTACAAGCGTTGGTCACCTGAATCTAAAATGTCGCAAGAAGAGTGACGATCATTCATACCCCAGAGCACAGTGGCTTCAGTGTAAGTATTACGATCACACAGGACTTTAGGTCAGCACCATTCCTCAGCCCACATCAGAAGCACAAGAAACTTGGTCCCATCTATATTTGAAACTGCATTGATTTGGGGGCTGTTGAAAGCAATATATTTCTTTTCAATTTCTTTAAAACAGGACTCTGCTGGGGCATCCTGGAGAAAATAACCTATTCTCAGTGCTGAGAGGACACTTGAATTAAAGCATAAGTTACTTAACTTCCATGATAAATATCTCTCATAGCAAATATGGCCTTGAAAAGTTTCCATTTGGAGCCTAGGAGGGAACAAAGTCGTTTCTTGGAAGCGTGAACTTCTCTTAGGCAGATTCATGAACAAAGGGGATGAAAGCTGGTCTGTTCAAAGAAAACACATCCTACGAATCCCCTTTATTAAAACACTGTAGGAATGTGGAAAATCAATGTCTTCTTATTTCCCTCTCCTAGTCTATGCTCCTGTAGAGCGGGTAGTCCAAGATCTGACTCAGGTAACCTCTGCCACGTGGCCAGGCAGTTGTTGCATGGATCATTAGAGACGCATTATACTTCCAGAGTGAATCCGTAAGCATGGCTCCTAAACTTCTGCAAGTTTAGAACAGTTCACTCTTCTAACAACGCATGCAAAGTAAAGCCAAAAAGTTAACCAAGATGAGAACGAAACAACGTACTGTCCTAAAGTAAAAGACATATGAGGCAAGGAATCGGAGGTTCTGTGCCTAGATTGACCACGTGATTTTCTCCCGACTTCTCTACCTTCAGTTAAAGAATCACAATCCTTGCTATCTCCAACTCCCTTAAACTGAAGGAAATTTGTTCTGGCCAAACTCAATGGCTAAGGGTGCTGTGTGCAAGGTCTTTACATTTTGATTTAAGGTAGTGGTGATAAGAAATGTTAGGTGGGGGGGCGCCTGGGTAGCACAGCGGTTAAGCGTCTGCCTTCGGCTCAGGGCAATGATCCCGGCGTTGTGGGATCGAGCCCCACATCGGGCTCCTCTGCTATGAGCCTGCTTCTTCCTCTCCCACTCCCCCTGCTTGTGTTCCCTCTCTCGCTGGCTGTTTCTATCTCTGTCAAATAAATAAATAAAAATCTTTAAAAAAAAAAAAAAGAAATGTTAGGTGGGCCATACCTAGTACACATTGCTCTCCTTAACTGTAACTGAGGGAAGTTTTCAACACAGGATTTGTAAAGATTTTAAAAATCAAGTATTGCATTCAGAGTACAGGATAAACTCAGTTTGGTTCATAGTTAATTTAATCATATTCTATAAGGAAAGCAACTATAGATATTGGGGCATGCATAGTCGCAGAAGTTCAAAAGGATTCTAACTACCCATTCTTTCTCACTAGGAAATGGGTAAAAACATTGATTAAGGACAATTAATCACAGCAAGCCTTTTCTATTTGCAATTCATTTCCTCTCTGATGTTACTGGTATATTGTCCACATATACATTTCTGTCCTGTCCAATGGTGGTCCAAACTGGTCCATGTTGGAGTGGGCCTGCCCTCATATCAGAGATGATGTATACTGCATTCAAACAGTATTCTCAGTTTCTAAATTCTAGCTCATTGAAGTTCACTACTTCAAGTTCACAGCCTTCATCAAATGCATTGCTTCTCCATTTCCATCATTATTTGCGAGCGCACACATCTGTACGATGACAGACACGAAGGTGCTAACTCTCCCGCAGTAGAAGCGGGTTCTCTAATACCTCCTGCCAAAGCCCTACAAGGCAAAGCCTCCTGCAGAGTGTGTGCAGCGATTCTACAGAACTTTCCATCTTCAGGCAGGAAAAGAAGAAGTTAAGGCTTGCAGGTTGCCTGCCAGAGTCTCGCCATTACTCAGAACACTCTTACCTGTAATACTGCTTCTGGTTTCCCGCCCTCACGAGCTCCCTGGAGGCAGCAGCTGAAGTTAAGGGCCGGTCTTCAAGACAGAGCTATTGAAAAGTTTTGTGTCTCTTACACTTACTTCATTTAAGTAACTGAAAAGGTGAACACCCCTCTTTGGCAACTGGGGACCCAAGCTTCTGGCCACAAAAACGGGATGGGGATCCCTCTCAACTGGGATGCGTGGAACTGCAGCTCTCTGGCAGAACAGATTCGTGGGTGAAGGGGGATAGAAGAAGGCACAGACAATTCCAGAGAGCCACCAGACCCATGCCGGAGGGCGAAGGAAACACTGAGGACGACAAGGCGGCCACTGACCAGGGTGCTTCAGCTGCTTCGTCAGAAGACCGACGAGAGGCAGATGGGAACAATCACCTGGGGTTCGCGATACGAGGAACTTTTTTTTTTTTGTTACCGTGAATGGAAAGGGATGCCGAAAATAAAAGACTTGGTGAGTTTGATGTAAAATCAGGCTCTTGAGAAAAGTTTTAAAAAGCATTCACTTGCTCCTTCTCCAAAGATACATTATTTAATAACACATTATTTCCCTTTTTAAATATTTAAAGCTGATTTGTTCTGATTTATCTTTAACAGGCAGACACACTTATTTTCATAGATCTCATGGTCTCGAGTTGCCACCTGGGACATTTCCTTGGGTAACCTTGAGTGAAGTTCACGTTTCACATTCACAACTATAAAGCCTTGGGGATGGGAGTCCTCTTTTCAATAAAATGTTCTAAAGCAACACGAAAATTTCAAACTACTTTCTTCACAAGAATTTACAATGTGGAAAGGGAATCCTAGATCTCTCCAAAGAGCCCATTCATTAAGGCAAAAGGCAATATCAATTTTATTTAAATCTCTAAAAGACAAGAATAAATGTCACAGTAAGCAGAGTGATGCCTCGACCCCCAAATGGGAAAGAGGGAGGCCGAAGATTAGAACCAGAAAGATGACATCATTAGAAAAATTCAGCCGGCCATTGCTAGCTTTGAAGATGGAGGAAGAGGTCACGAAGCAAGGCATACAGGAGGCCTCTAGAATCTAGAAAAACTGAGGATATGTTCTCCCTGAGAACTTTCAGAAGGAACTGAGACCTGCCAACACTGATTTTAACCAAATGAGACCCACTTCAGACTTGTGACCTCCAAAGCTGTAAGATAATAAATTTTTACTGTTCTAAGCCACAAAGTCTCTGTGAATTCATTACAACAGCAAATACAAGTGTTGAAATGCTTTGGGGCATTTGGACTTCCTTACTGTTGCCAGTCTCTTTAAGAAAAGTCAGCATGGAGGACAGTACTCGTGCAATATTCATGCATCTTCTTCCAGACAATTCCCATGTTTCTTAGCATGCCAATAGGGCCAGCCAGTCTTCCCCTATCATAAGATATTAAATGATTTGCTCCCAGCACAAATTGCTGTGCTCCATCCCCAGAGTTCCTGATTGATGGTGGGGTTGGGCGGGGGGAGGCCTAAGAATGTATTTCTAACAAACTCCCAGGTGAAGCTGATGCTGCTGGTCAGGGGACCACACTTTGAGACCCACTAGTCTAGCGAAATAGAAAGGCATATAAGCAAACAATTAAAATACCCTGTGATAACTGGCATGATGTAAACATACAAATGGTACAGTAATTACAGTGCAGAGGCATCAAAATCAGGCAGTTGCTTGGAGAAAGTTTTAGAAAGAAGTGTTGTTTCTACTGAGACTTGAAAAATATACACCCCCCCCAAAAAAAAGAAAGAAAGGAAAAGTGGGGGGGAAAAACAAGGAAAGGACTATTTGGCAGAGGGAAACCCGTATGGAAAGACACAAAGAGGGAAACTACCTTTCTTTTTTTTCAGGAAGACACTGACTAAAGAAAAGGCTGCCCATGGGCAAGTGTTGGGAAATGAAGCCAGAGAGGGTGAGAGGGAGACAGGCCTGGCATAGAGGCCTTTCTGTGCTAAGCAAAGGAATTTGACATTATCTCAAATGCTAGAGCTGTACATTGATGTCTATAAACAGACTTACACATTCCCAGGCTTACCTGGCAGCCTTGGTGGAGGAGTGAGGCTGGTGTTGAGATCAGAAGCAGGGAAAGATGTAAGGAGTCTCTTCCAGCAGTCCCCAGAGAAGCAATGAATGCCTGCACCATAGTGAAGGTGGAACCTACAGGGCTTGGTTACCAATTAAATATGGGAAGTGAGGGAGGAGTGTGGAGGACTAAGGAATGACCACCAGGGTTCTGGCTGGTACATCTGGTTGACTAAGGGAACCATTCACCAAGAGAGGAAGCACTAGAGAGAGGTCCATTGGCTGGGAGATGATGATGCAGTGATGGATTCATGGGGGTTGAGGTGCCTGGATTATAGCCAAGGGAAGTGGGCTAGATGATAATGATAATTGTAAACAACTATGAGTTGCTAGTATATCAAAGCACAAAATGAAATTTAATACAACTATTTACTTATAGACTTGTAAAAATAACAAAAGCAGTTTTATTTTCATCAGATACTTTTTGTAGAACAGTGTGCCGTGCCCTCTTTCCTGGCTTAACCCAACTTGGGGCTCGAACTCGCAACCCTGAAATCATGACCGGAGCCAAAATCAAGAGTCCAATGCTCAACTGACTGAGCCACCCAGGCGTCCCTGTGATAAAATACACTTAATGGCAATTATACTAACTGAGGTAGGTGCTCTTTCTCAAAATACCTGTTTTGGAGGCTACTACTTTGCTCCTAATCCCCTATAAATTAACATGGGCTTATGGATATATTCTATCTTTGCCCTAAAGAAAGAATCAGGTATACTGATTGCAATGAAACACAGACAGAGTGAGGGGTAAATTAGAGTTAATGTTTTCAATTTTTTTGAAGATTTTATTTATTTATTTAAAAGAGAAAGAGCAAGCATGAGCATGGAGGGTGGGGGAAGGGCAGAGGGAGATGGAGAAAGAGGCTTCCTGATGAGCAGGGAGCCCGACATAGGGCTCGATCCCAGGACTCCAGGATCATGACCTGAGCTGAAGACACACGTTTAACTGACTGAGCCACCCAGGTTCCCCTAATGCTTTCAATTTTAAGTGACTGCATAGATATTACATTAAGAACCTACATAATTTCTGTATATTGAGCCCTAACTAAAACATAGTAAATGCTATTATATGTTAAAATACAAATAAGCCATGTAGTTTTAAAAGATAAAAAGTAAGAGTTGACCCTCTAACAACGTTAAGTTAAATAATTAATTATGACTAAAAAACAAAGACTGTAGAAAAGGTCCATTCTGGAAACTTGGAAACTATTTTTTTAGAAAGGGAGAGAGAGGGGTGGGAGGGGGAGAGGGAGAGGGATAGAGAGAATCTCAAGCAGGCTCCATGTCCATCATAGAGCCCAACACGGGGCTTGATTCCACAACCCTAAGATCATGACCTGAGCAGAAATCCAGAGGCAGATGCTTAACCGACTGAGCCATCCAGGAATCCCAAACTTAGAAAAGTTTTTTACAGAGTACTATATATATGCATATAGAAAATATACAAATAATACCTGTAGAATTAGATAATTTTAATTTTTATTTATATTTTCCTATATTGTAAAATATTTAATAATAAACATGTTTGCTTTTATAAACTAAAACACAATTATTTTAAAGCTATTTTCCCTAATAAAAGTATTTCAAATTATATTTTTAAGTATATTCTAAACTGAAAACCTAGGATTATGCAGACATCTGTCCCTAAAACAGATGTCTGCCTAACTGCTCCTCACTGTTAAAATTCAGCCAAGTGGTATCCAAAGTAATGTCAGTCTTGGTGGCAGACAGCTGGGCTTATGCAGAGCTGGGGGGCTAACAGCTTACTCATATAATTGAAATACAAGAGAGAGAGGTAGGAAGGCTGGACTAAACAGAGAAAAGAAAGTTTGAGGGACGCCTAGGTGGCTCAGTCAGTTAAGCCTCCAACTCTTGATTTTGGCTCAGGTCATGCATGATCTCTGGGTTGGTTGTGAGATTGAGCCCTGAGTCAGGATCCATGCTCAGCGGGGAGTCTGCTTCTCACCCTCTCCTTCTGTCCCTCCCCCCACTCATGCACACGTGCACTCTCTCACACTCTCAAATAAAGAAAAGAAAAATACATATTTGTTTAAAAAAAAATTTGAGGACAACAACTTAGAAAGCTATTTCAGATTATTGGGAACCATGAAAGGATGAGGTTAAAGGGAGGATTTTCCTTCAAGGTAGCCCATTCTAACTTGAGACTCCTTAGAGGCATAGATAAAGAATATGCACCATACTGACTGTAAGCCAATATACTCTGGAACACACATCTGTCAGTCATAAAGCATTCAGCTAAATCTTTCAGGTAAGACTAGGCTACCATAGACAGCTCAGCTATTGCACAAATGGCTCCCAGGATACCAATTTGGAAGAGAAAATCTGGAATAAGGATTTATGCTGATAAGCACAAGACTTTACACATAGCCTTCAGTAATTTGATCACCAAGATGCTAGGAAACACTAGGCCTATACATAATGTCTGCTTAAGCTAAATCCTCCACAGTTTGTTCATGGTTACTCTTCAGTTTATTGAAGGTTAATCTTCTTATAACTTGGATAGTAATGAGAAAACTGAAAAATGAATACGTGAAGAGGACAAAACCTGAAGAAAATATTCAGTATATTGAAGCATTCCAAAGGCTAACTCTCTCCATGTCTTAACATCAAATATTTATAATTCATGTTTTAAAATACCTTACATTAGAGCAAATTTTCACTGTAAAACTGGATAGTGTGTAATTCTCTGACGAAAAAGGGAAAGTGAGGGCAAAAATGGTTCATATCAGTTAGCTACTGCTGTGTAACAAATCATCCCAAAACTCAGTGACTTAAAACTCTAAGCATTTTTATTATTGCTCTAAAACTACAGGTAGACTGGGTGGTTCTTCTGGTCTCAGATGAGCTCTTGCATAGGTCTGTGGTCAGGTGTGGGCTGGGTTGGTAGCTCTGTCAATTTTGGCCGGCACTCACATGTTTGGAGGTTGGCTGACTTTAGGTTTGTCCAAGATGGCTTTGGGAAAAAATGAGCTCTCCTCGAGGTGTTCTCTTACGCACCAGCAAGGTAGGCCAGGTTTGTTCTGATGGTGGCAGGGCTCTGAGACACAGTGGAAAGACACAAGGACACTAGGCTCAGAACTAGAACACTGACACTTCTACGACATTCTTTTGGCCAAAGCAAATCACCCAGGCAGCCTATATTCAAGAGGGTGAGAAAAGATATTCCACTTCTTCATAAGAGGAATGGTGAAGGCATGCAGAAAGGGTGTAGATTTAGGAAGGAGTGAAGAATTGAAGCCAATGTGGCCATCAGTCTACCACATGCATAGACCAAAGAGAATATCCAAGTCAGATATGAGGGGAGAAGTTAAGCATAGTGAGTGACGGTCAGTGAGGTAAGCAGTCCATCCATCTCTTTCCTATGCTGTGATGACATGTGATGGAAAAAAAAAAAACAACTAGTTTCATTCAGCAGAGGAAAAAGAGTTCTGTAGCCCCACTTCATGCCAACCAAATATGAACGCCATCTATATCACATTTTTACCTGGGTCTGACCTTGAAAGATGCTTAAAACACAACTGAGTTCTCCCTATTGGAAATGAAATATATCTATTGACTATTTTGTCAAAGAAAAAATGGCATGATTTTATTCGGCATCATATTGTTGAAACTGCAATGAGATGTGCCAAATTCGGACACTTTCCAGAATGATTTCAGATCATAAAACTTCGCCAAGAAAAGTCCAGTACCTGATACATTTTTTCTGAATTATCCATTTAATCACTACTTCTTCCCCTTCCTTAGTTTTTGTAGACACAATCCAAGCCGACTGCATTTTCTTATCTGGAGTTCCTGAGCCATTTGCAAATCCAGAATAGTTGGATCCAGAGTAATAATAAAGAGTATTTAGCCAACAGTATGGCATGGGCACTGATCAATCAGAACCTGGCCTGGCACTGGATTTTGCTATGCTGTGAGTGCAAACACCACCTCCCCACTTAGAAGAAGGGATGAAAGATGCTTCCCCCTTCACCTCCCAGGAGAGGGGCACTTTGGTAAGACCACTAAGAGGGCCAAATATGTGTTCTCAGGAGCACTAGGGACACTCTGGACTGCCATCTGGGAAATCTCAGTTGAGGAGACAAGCTAACTAATTTCTCTGGCGGCTGAGGAAGAGGGAGCTGGCAACACTGGGATGGGCCGGCAGAGCCAGAGTTTATTAGGAAAAAGGAAGTGTGTTTCTCGTGGGCTAGATACTGCCCCTCACTAAAGGCAGCCAGTATGGCAATGATCTTGGGCCCTGGTACCAGAGAGCCGCCTGGAGAGCTAAACACAACTCAGTGAACAGAAGCTGTAGATATTGCCAGATTCTCAGAGGCCAAAGAAGAACTAAAGAACTAACTGGAAGAGAGAGGCATTCATCTTCCTCAAGGAAACTCCAGGGAAAGGTCTAGAGCAATGGAAGCAATTCGTATCAACCACAAAAGTGCCCATAGAAGACAGAATCAATTCTTAAAACCTGTGGTCAGGCCCAGAGAGCAGTAAGCCAGTTTCATACAGTGCCAGTCAAGTAAGACCTTTCCTAGTCTCTCCCCTCTCCCCCTCCAATCCCTTGCACTTCAACTCTGGAGGGCAAAGACTTTCGCTTAAGGAAGCAGAGGAGGAGACATAAAAACAAATGTGGGTAAGGCAGGAAGTTGACCGTAACATCCTCCCCTAACTGCTAGTTTTCCACCAGCCTCAGCCAAAAAAGTGGAGAAAGGCCTCACCCTTACATTGATTCCAAAGTTCGACCATCACATTGGACTGGACATTTTAATTATGGATTTGCGGGCTTTCTATCATCTAAGAGTGTAGACATAGTCCTGAGATGGCCCCAGGTTTCACTGCAAGTGCAGAATGCAAAGGCAGGAACAGGCTTGGTAGTCTGTGTTTTGAAGGAAAGTCCATGTGGCTACATGAGAGGGAGTAAGGAAAGAACAGCAGGTCAAGAGCTTGGAAATTCACAGAAGCCTAATCGTACACAGTCACAGAGAAGTCAGACACAAAGTGCAATACAAAGCTACCGAGGACCGACTGCCATTCTCAAATGATTGCCTTGGTCACTGTGTTACAGAAAGGAGCGTGGGCAGCCAAGAATGGGGACCGGGTGACCAGTGACTGCATTTGTTAGGCAGCTGCTCCCAAATCACCGCGAACACTTACTGAAAGGCCAGATTCCTAAACCCATGCACCTCACAAACCTCCTGAATCAGAATCTTGTGGGAATAAGGCAAATGCTGCTATTTCCAGCTGACTCTCTAAGAGACTGTGTCATGCGGTCAGCATGGGGGCTCACTGCCCTATAGCATACACGGACCACTTTATGAGCACCCACAAAAGAGCTTTTGCTCACTATCAGATTGATGTTGTCCATAAAATGTGCATTTTTGTAAATCCTGCATCTTTGCTTTAACCACATTTCATCCATCATTAACAATGTGCAGGATTTTCTGTCTCAAATATTTTTGGTTCCAAATTTAACTTGGGCTTAATTTTACTACTTATTCTACCTTCATTTTCCCTATCCCTGATTTTTAATTCATACTATTTTTCAGTATTTATGCATCCATTTTGTTGTTTTCAAGAATTAAATTGCTACCTAAGCAGTTTTCAGAGTAATGAAATACACTGTACAAACATTTCACTTAGATTTATGTCCATTACAGCTTCAAAGCCATCTCTAATATGAGGCAGAATTCACATTATTGTTTTCCTTAAAGAAAGAAGCATTAACATGAATTTTATCTGTCTGCCCACCGAAGTCATCCCAACAATACCTGAATAAGGTGACACTTAAAGCCATGTAAAGGTTTTGTCTGCTATAACACATTCATCTGATTTGCTTTGCTGCATAACATTGTAGTTCCTAAACCTAACTGAAAATAAATCATCTTTTAAAAGTCTACTTCTTGTAGCCTGTGAAATTCTATCACGATACTGATGTTTCATCCAATACATCATCTAAGTGGTTTCCTATCACATTCAACCCCAATGAATTTAGATAAAAGCAGGAGAGCTCTTCATTGATAGTTAAGAAGACGTAAAGTGAATTTGGCTATTTTCTTATTACAAGAAACAAATAATGGGATTGTATCTTTAGAGTAATGTTTTAGCAGTTCCTGAACTCAGACAAAAAGGGAAATAAGTTTGTACCAGTCCAAGTACCTACAATAATATGATAGAAGCATTTACTATCAGGGCACCTGGGTAGCTCAGTCAGTTAAGCGGCCAATTCTTGATTTCAGCACAGGTCATGATCTCTGGGTCCTGGGATCGAGCCCCGTGTGGGGCTTTGCCGCTCAGCCAGGAGTCGGCTCAAGGATTCTCTCTCCCCCTCACTCTGCTCCCCACCCTGCTCACGTTCTCTCTCAAAAATAAATACATAAATCTTAAAAAAAAAAAGCAGCATTTACCACCAACAGTTCACACTATTACACTCCGTGCTTTTAATAACAAGGCTTTCTCACTAAAAATACTGCATTAACGTTGGACTCTCAAAACACTAGCTGTGATACATTGCTTACCTAAAAAAATATATATTAGTTATTTTAGGCTGATCAAGGTTAAAATGGCTGTTTAATGATTTCTTACTTCAGCTCTAAGCTCAGATATGTGTTTGCATCTGATCAGCCATAAAAAGACCTTGCTTTGCCTGCATTCAGTGGAATAAAATGATAAATTAGCAATCAGTTTATCCTTTGCCAAAAAGAAATATGTTCTAAATTTATATACTATAAACTGTCTAATAAATTATATCCACATACTACACATTTCATGTTTATATTATGCACCTTTTAGGGGAGGAAAAACGACAGATGTTTATTCAAATGATATATAATAATATCCTAAGGATGTCAATTCATACATATGAATTCTGTATAAGGTGTAAGTGGTTACCTTACCAGGAATATAACAAGTCCCTGTAATGCAAAAAACTATTTTAAAGTTAAATTCACACAATTTAGTCATCACTTCTCTTCTCCAGTACAAAGTCCTCTGTCAGTCTTCACTGATAATTTCATGCTAAAATGTTCCAAGTTTAGATTCCTTCACCAATAAAAGAAATAGGAAAGAGTATTTTTCTATCTCAAGTTTAAGGAAAACACTTATCACACAATAAAGAAACCCAAGCAAATGCGAGTTTGTGACTATATGAACAGGTATCATTAATACATTATTTGAATTCCTCCATGGCACCTAAATTGTAATTTAAAACCCAATAAACAAAAAACCATAAGAACAGGCCCAAACTCTACCATGAAGTGGGGAATGAAAACAAAATCTATTTATCCCTAAGGGTGCCTGGGTGGTTTAGTAGGTTGAGGGTCTGACTCTTGATTTCGGCTCGGGTCATGATCCCAGGGTTGTGGGATCAGCCCCGCCTCGGGCTCGGTACTCAGTACAGAGCCTGTTTGAGGTTTTCTGCCTCTCCCTCTCCCTCTGACTCTCCCCTGCTCACTCATGCTATCTCTCTCAAATAAAATCTTCAAAAATATCATAACAATAAAATCTATTTATCCCTAAACATTTAGTTTAAGACAATGATAAAAGTAGCACACACTTCACCTAAATAACGCCATTGAAACAGTGCTAGAACATAACGTTACTTAAGACTAACAAGTGTGATGCATTATGTGATTCCAACCTTTCTGAAAAAAAATATTAACAAGTAACAGCATCCCCACCAGCTTGGAGCCTACAGAGTCAATTACCTTGTCCATCTTTCCAAATGATTTAGTACTGCCTTTTAACGTTACAAACATAAATCTATCCTAGCACTGCCATTCCAATGTATTTTGGTGCCTTGGGGACTGCCTAAAAATGAAAAGGCATCCAAGTGAAATACTTATTATACCTCAAAATTTCAGTGCCTAATGTGAAGTAATTCCCTACCATTTAGCGATCTGTCTTATGTATATTCTACATTTGCACTTATAAGGATTTTACCATTCTTTGGGAAATTAGTGGTAAAACATGGTTTTCAAAAAACCGCTATGTGTGCTTAAATTCACAAAAACATAGCTTTTTTGCAACCATACGGAAATTCAATCCTTTTACACAGGTACACAAAATATATCACACCAAAAAACCCTAAACAAAACCAATACTTTTGGAAGTAGAACGATGCAAATTTATTTCAGGAGCTCATATTACAAAAGATCACATCTGGATCCATTTATAACCCTGAGGGACAAAGTCGTAAAATATAGGTGTGCTCAACTGAGTCATTTATCCATACCAAGTACAGAACTTGAAATAAATCCTAAAATCAAGGCTTAAAACCATTTTAAGAGACAAGATCTTAAGTGTTCTTTGTTTGTTTGTTTGTTTGTTAGTGAGCTCTACGCCCAACATAGGGCTTGAACTCAGGACCCCAAGATCAAGAGTCACATGCTCTATCAACTGAGCCAGGCAGGTGCCCCCTAAGTGTTTTTAAGAAGTAATTTTCCTTCCCAAAACAAAGTTCAATTAAAAGGTTAACTATATTTAACTGTATTTAACTATATTCATCAGCTCTTCAGTTCAAAATACTATTTTCATTGTTAATATGATCTACATCTTTTTGTGTGATCTGAATAATGAGATCTAGGAAGTGGGGCTGGAGAAAGTGAACCTTGCATTAGTGAAGAGGTAAAAATCCTTTTGACATAGACCATATACCAGGATTTGTTCCATCTGGTTATGTAAATGGAAGGCTCAGAGTTTTTTGATCTTTGGTGAACTGGGGTAAAGAGTTATGATTATGATGGTTAAAGGCAAATTCATTTACAGGTGGGCCACCATTTTGAGAAACAGAACATTCTGGAAGAGGAGAATTTATCTAAGGTAGCACCTAAGCAATAGTATATCCAGGGGAAGAAGTTAACTGTGATAGATCAGAAGTCATGGGTAGAGGTGGCACTTGACTACAAACCAAGTGAGGAGTACCTGAATCCTGGAGAGATATGACATTGGCTGGCTTAGTGGTGGTGGAGGAGATGGCGGGGCAGGGGGTGGGGAGAATGCACCTGCTCTAGAGGCATAATTGGATGAGGGTGCCATTCCATTGATTGACTTTGGTATTCAGGATGATGATAAGAAGGTGCTAGAGCAGGTGGTGACAGTTCTTTAGAACCAGAATTTGAGTCATCCTGAAGAGGGATGATGATCAAATTGCTGTGTTCTCTTATTGAAATACTAAAGGTTTCTCAATGGACTGAAGGAGGTGGGGGTGGAGACAACTGCCGAAGGAGCACGTAGATCCTCCCATGGCACACACTGCACTGGAGTTGGTGACCTCTCGATGTGCTGCTCTGATGTCATATGTCTCATATGGTCCTTGTCTAGGAGCATTGCATGGAAACAGCTGTTGGTGAAGCAATACGACAATGAGCCTTTTCAGGTGGAGCACAGTTAAGTTTGTAAGCTTTCTTATGGTGGTGGTTGATATGAGCTCATAAGTCTTTTTCAGACAAATATGTTTGCTTGTATCCTTGGACGGTTCTATCCATGAGGATGGAACCTTGTATATGCTCCCCAATGAGCAGTATAGGAATACTACAGCCTGGATACATAATCATCTTCATTTTCGTCACATAAATTAGCACAGTCATAGCAAAAGGCATATTTGCACAGAATCACTGGCCCATAAACTTGACTAGGCAAATCACATTTGTCACAGAAATGCACTGGCAAATCATCCTTTTCCCCTATGATGTTCATCTTAGAGTTCTCCCAAAGGCATTCGGGAAATTTTTTCTTTTTTCCCAAAAGTTCCCCTCCTTTACAGTCACGCTGCCCTTCTTTGTTATATTCAAATTCTTCTTCACCAACAGGCATCCCATTCATAGTCCCTGCAATTTGAGACACAAATTTGGCTTTGCTCACATACTTGGAAATGAGCTTTAAAGGCATTGGTCTGCGAATATCAAGGCCACCTGCTGATCCAGAACTCTCTGTGCCTGGTAACCGATCATCAGCGGCAGTGGAATGCACATTTCAGCTCAAACTGCACCTGGGAGTGGAAGCCAAAGACCTGCCCTCCTCCGGCCCATGCAGCCTGAACATCCAGGGTCTTTCTTCTTCTCTCCCCTACCCTATCTCACTACTCCAGTGAAGGATTCAGGCACAGGTTTGGACAGGGAGACAAAGAGCTTTAGTTGAGTTGTTGAGATTGCTAAGTGATTC
The DNA here is from genome assembly GCF_024610735.1 of Ursus americanus. Classification (NCBI taxonomy): domain Eukaryota; kingdom Metazoa; phylum Chordata; class Mammalia; order Carnivora; family Ursidae; genus Ursus; species Ursus americanus. The sequence continues at coordinate 104,981,164 of NC_142164.1, forward strand.
TTCATGAGCCACAAGAGAAAGTGGCCTCTAACTGTGGAAACAGACTCATGGGGATGGGGAAGGGGAGCGCAGTAATAACCAAAAGTAGAAGCTCCCAGCAGACCGCATAGACCGTTGCCTTCTAGACTGTCTGACTTATTTTTACCCAAATGCATTTCTGTAAACTGCCTTAAATCCCTTGATGGGGTGTGTGTGTGTGTGTGTGTGTGTGTGTGTGTGTGTACATCTATATGTACATACATACATATACATATATACATACACACCTCCAAGATTTTGTCATGATACAATGAATTTAAAATCATCTTTGTCTGGAGGAAGGGAGCACGGTATTTATCTTCAAAGGAAGAATTATGTGGAAGTAGTGAACATGGTAATTTCCCAGGGCTAGACATTTGCTGTTCCTCCTTTAAAAACGACTATGCGTATACAGGCCAAATTTCTCCAGGTTTTACCTTCCTGCAGGTAGAAAATGGACTACAAAAAGAATAACAAACCATATTTACTTGGCTCTACCCCCACCCATAATTGTGGCTCCCCTATACCTCAGAGGGTCTTTCCTCAATGTTCAGACATTCAGCCTTTGGCTTTGTTGACTATCAAGTCTCCCCAAAAAACACCAAAAAAATTGATCAAAGCCAAATTTTTTAAGATTTAACTGCAGTATTGGAGAACACTCCCTTGACAGAATCTAGTGTCCCAAAAGTGGGATAGCAGGGTGTGATCTTAGGGACCGGGCTGGGTAATTTTAGGATAGGTCTTGCAGGGTGGATGGGGCAGATTTGATAATATGACAGCTATAGACTGGTAAGCGCAGGGAGCTGTGAACAGTGAAGCAACTATTTATAAGGAATATGCTATTCTTGTTAAGTAAACTCTTTCAGTTGGCTCACAAATTTATCTTCCAGGAAGAAGTATTTCCTGGAACAAATAGTTAAGTTTGCTTATTCTCAGAATTGTTTAACATGGGACCAGAAAACTGTCCCCAGTCCCATCACTGTTTAACGCGGTGACAGGTAATCACATTGTTTCAGTACTCAGCCACCATTCTCTTTTCTCTGGCTCTGCCTTGTTCAGATTCTTGGCTACACCGATGGTGGAAACACAGCAATGCCCAGAGAGCCACCAAAGGCACCAGCGCCCACCCACGCCCAAAGCCACTCTTTCCCCAGCAAAGAAACAATACTCATGGAAGGTGCTGCTAAGGGCAAGAAGATAAATGGACTTCGTTGCCCTCCTTTCTTTCACTCTATTACCTGGGCTACAAAGCACTTCAGACTTACTCTCCCTGAAGTCATAAAGAGATTTTTCAGAAACCGTCTTTTTTACTTGATCTTAATTATTGCGCCCCCCCCCCCCACCACCGGCTCTGCACTGCAAGGACTCAGGCAGTGCAAGCAAACTCATGGTAGCTGGTTTAAATCTGAATACACAGTGCCACTCGCTTTTCATACTTTCCCCTAGTTCTTGAACTTTCTCGATATTTCAGCAATGAGGGACTCTCTTAGGATTCATTCACTCCCAGGAGGCAATGTGATCCTTCATGCAAGTAACTTCCTTATGGGCCTACCTCATGGAGTCTCCAAACACACCCCACCTGCCTAAACACTAAGGCCAGTGCACTTTATTCTCTCAAACCGGGCCTCCCGTTACAGGCTGATTTGAATTTTAGATAATTTGAAATTATTTTGGCTTAAAAAAAAAAGATGTACTTTTTCATAAGTCAAAGTAGTTCTTACAACAGTAGGGATGTTTTGCCCCTACGATAAACAATGAACCAGGATTCTGAGCCCAAACTAAAACCTACAGCATTAAGACATACCCACACATTCCTGTTTTGCAAGTACAGCTACATGCTTACCAGGCTCTTTATGAGGGTTCGGTATTCTTTTTTATGTTTTAGCAATGTGCACGTAATTCAAATACCGTGAATACAAGTAGAAAAAAATCTGTCCATAACTTCTTTTCTCTTCTTTCCTAGAACCAATATTTCTCTGTCTAAACTGAGACATTTCTCAGATGACACAATTCTGTCCTGACACTTTAACCCTGGATGAAAAAAGCCAGCTCTCTTTCCTACTTGGCTCAATTTGCTTTTCTTGCTCATTGCATCTACTTCAAATTATTTTAGAAATACATTCTCTAAGTTCAGCCTTTGAGTCACAAAAGCATGCTTTACCGTGGATGGGCAATGTTAACTTCGAACCCGACATCTCACACCCAGCGCTGCTCTGCTGCAACACTGCCGACAGCTCTGCTTTGAGTATCTGTTTGTTTATAGCTGAGAAGCTGGACCTGAAAGCCCTTAATAAATATTATTTGGTGAAATTGTTGATAAGATAAAGGGTATTGACCTTTCATTTAGGCCCATCAGATTTAAGAAGTTATCTTGCTATACTTGAAAAGCTGCCTTTACAAACTGATCCTTATTTAGTGCCTTTAAACAAAAAGTTAAATGGGCTTCCATTCAGCAGTCTCCTTTAGGGCACAGAGACTCTGTCCTTCAATCTTGGTGCTCTTAAAAGTTGCTAGCCTTCCATTCGATTGACAAAGGAGAAATTCAGTGTCTATCAGCCTGTTACAGTGATTGGATATAAAACAGTTTGGGCTTGGAGATTTAAAAGAAATTGGACCTTTTAAAATTGTTTTGACTCATGGAGGCCTGTTAGAATTCGGCTGCCTCAAAAGAAATCTGAATGAGGCTGACAATGAAGAGTTAGGGACTGCACAAAGCAAGTGTATCAACGTGCAAAATTAATGCTAGGAAACAGGTTGAGACATCTCCGTGTAAGCCACATGCCATCTGGCCCAGAAGCAGTCATTCTACCAGAGTGACACCAAAGGTTGGTGGGAGCGAGAGCCGCATGTCCCACTGCCAGGCTCCTGGATTTTATTTCTCGTTTAAGGGAATCTGATTTGTCATTCCTCCGGCTCCTGTGGGCTTTAAATTCACATAATCAACATATCACTGCCAGAGACTTAGTAATAGCAGAGGCAGTTTAAAGGTGAGTGGAGAATAATCTGGCTCCCAAGCCAGATGCCTTCAGTTCTGCAAAGAAATAAAAAGTCCATCTCGGGTTCCAAAAAGTAAGGCAAATTGCCCTGTGTGAAAAAGCCCTCCGCTTCCATCCCAAATGTGCCGGTAGCTCTGTTATACATCCTGGGAGGGAGGGCTGGCCTTCTGCAAAAGTTGAGAGCAGTGGTTCTCAAAATGTGGTCCACAGACTTCTAGGGATTGCCAAGGCCCTTCCTGAGGATCCTTGAGGTCAAAACTATTTCCACAATAATACAAAGGCGTCATTTGCCTCTTTTACCATTTGACACTGACGATGATGATGCAAAAAGGAAGGGTGCTTAAAAGTGCTGGCATGTTAGCATGAAGCAAGGCAACAGCCCCAAGCTATACTAGTAATCTCTGTATTTTTTACTGTCACTCAGTAAAAAGAAAATGCCAGTTTCACTTGAGAACACCTCTGATTAAGCTCGAAAAATTATTAATGTTAATAAATCTCAACCCTTTAATACACGTCTTCTTCCTATTTGGTGCGACCAAATGGAAAGTACACACGAAGCACTTTTGCTGCATGTTGAGTGGCTGTCTCAAGGAAAAGTATTTATGCCATCATTTGAGTTGGAAGGTGAACTATCTGCTTTTTTCCTGGAACATGTTTTCACTTAAAAGAACAACTGACAAACTATGGCCATTCAAACTTGAGTATCTGGCAGACATTTTCTCAAAAATGACCAAAATTAGCCTGTCACTTCAGGAAAAACAATGGACAATTTGTTGCCAATTATAAAATTCAATCTTTTGAATGAAAATTAGAGTTTCTAAAATCTTCTATCTGCCACCATGATCCTGACAGCTTCCCAGTACTAAATAAAGACTTACCTGATGGTGATTAATGTTGAACTTAATTTTTTGGAATTGAATACTGAAATGTGACAAAGTTTGGAAGTTCTGGATAACTCAGTGAACCACTATTTTCCAAATGACCAATGGCTGATGTTATAAAATCATGCATGATTAAAAGACCCATTTAAAATCAAGACAGTAGTGGATTTCAAAGTAACAGAGTATGAAAACTCTCTGATATGTTTCAGATTCCTTATTGCAACTAACCTTGAAGTAACTGCCATTTGTTGTTGAGTTTTGTTTTAGTTTCAAAGAATAGCCACAATGACCTGAAAGGCTGTTCTAATACCCCCCCACTTTCCAACATTATATCCATATGGGATTTTCTTCTTGTATTTCACCAAACCAAATATCACCAAAGATTAAATGCCAGGGCACTTGGGTGGTTCACTCAGTTAAGGGTCCAACTCTTGATTTTGGCCCAGATCATGACCTTAGGGTCCTGGGATCCAGCCCTGCATCAGGCTTCCTACTCAGTGGGGAGTTTACTTCTCCCTCTGCCCCTCCCTGTGCTCTCTCGCTCTCTCTCTCTCTCAAATAAATAAATAAATAAATAAATCTTTTTTAAAAATAGATTAAATGCAGAAGCAGGTATGAGAATCCAGCTGTCTTCTATTAAACTAGGCACTGAAGAGATTTGCAAAAATTTATAACAATGCTGCTCTTCTCACTAATGTTTTTTCTTTTAGAAAATAGATTTTTCACAAAAATGTGTTGTTTATGCTGATGTGTAATGGTTCATTATTGTTATTTTAAACTGAAATTATAAATGAAGATTTTAAAGTTACTCAATAGATACACTGCACATAAGCAAAAGTTCTTTGGGGTCCTCAGTAATATTTAAGAGGGGAGAGGAATCCTGAAAGTAAACAAAACGTTGGAGAACTGTTGTTCTAGATGATCTTTCATGAGTTCTCACCCACCCACTCAGAGACTCAGCCTTCCTACCCCCGCCATTCACTGCCCTAAACTCTGTCCCATCCGAACCAAACTACCCAGAAGACCCCAGAACGTCCTCATGTTCAAAACTGGCTGATGGTAGCATGGGAAAGGGAAAGCAGATGGAGATCTCTCAAATGCCGAGCACTATATCATGCACCTAATATGTGGTATTTCACTGAGTCCTCACGAGAGCCCTAGGAGGTGAAAGTAATAATGATGTGCCCAAATAATGGGGCAGTGGGACACAGGGGGAGCCAGCATTATTTCAAGGGTCAGCAAAACGACAAGCTCACTAAGAATGATCTGTAGACCAAATAAATAAAAACATATTACAAATACCACACTACCAATTTTCAAATATATGTGGGCATTGCATACTTAAATGAAATTTCACTGTGAAGCACTATCAAATTCAAAAAAGCTTCTGGACATTGTGTGTTTTTCTTTTACAATTTCAATCAGTGAATCATGACACATGCGTGGGAGATAAAGACTGTTGACAATGAACAGGAAAACAAAGAGATCCTCATATTTGAAAAATATTGAGAATCACCGCACTGTAATGACACTGAATCCACCACGCAGTCAGTACCTTTGGGACAATGCTAAACTAGTTTGAGTGGTATCCTTACTGCTAAAAGCCTACTTTTTGCCATCAAAGTATTTAAAACTCAAGACAAGGAAGTCAATACACAGATATGAAAGCCAGTAGCCCAGTACAGTACAGGGTTGGATGAGGGTAGTAAACAACAAAAATTCAACCAAGTCAACTTTAAAGATGTAAGTGGCTTTATTAAAGGATTCATGAATCGGGCAGCTTCCCACCTAGCCAGTAGGGGGAGCTCCAAAGGACTAGAGAAAAGGAAAGGATTTTAAAGGTAGAGAGGGAGTGGCGAAAAAGAAATTATTAGCAACAAAAAACCATACATTACCTTGGAATTAACTTAACCAGAGACATAAAGGATCTATATTCTAGAAACTATAAATCACTCTTGAAAGACATTGAGGAAGACACAAAAAGATGGAAAAATATTCCATGCTCATGGATCAGAAGAATTAACATAGTTAAAATGTCCATGCTACCCAGAGCAATCTACACTTTCAATGCTATCCCGATCAAAATACCGAGGACATTTTTCAAAGAACTGGAACAAATAGTCCTTAAATTTGTATGGAAGCAGAAAAGGCCACGAATCGCCAAGGAACTGCTGAAAAGGAAAAACAAAGCTGGGGGCATCACAATGCCGGATTTCGAGCTGTACTACAAAGCTGTGATCACAAAGACAGCATGGTACTGGCAAAAAAACAAACACATAGACCAATGGAACAGAATAGAGAGCCCAGAAATGGACCCTCGGCTCTTTGGGCAACTCATCTTTGATAAAGCAGGAAAAAAAATCTGGTGGAAAAAAGACAGTCTCTTCAATAAATGGTGCTGGGAAAATTGGACAGCTACATGCAAAAGAATGAAACTTGACCACTCTCTCACACCATACACAAAGATAAACTCCAAATGGATGAAAGACCTCGATGTGAGACAGGAATCCATCAAAATCCTAGAGGAGAACATAGGCAGGAACCTCTCTGACATCGGCCACAGCAACTTTTTTCATGACACATCTCCAAAGGCAAGAGAAACAAAAGAAAAAATGAACTTGTGGGACTTTATCAAGATAAAAAGCTTCTGCACAGCCAAGGAAACAGTCGAAAAAACTAAGAGGCAGCCCACGGAATGGGAGAAGATATTTGCAAATGATGCTACAGATAAAAGACTGGTATCCAAGATCTACAAAGAACTTCTCAAACTCAATATGTGAGAAACAAATAAACAAATCATAAAATGGGCAGAAGATATGAACAGACACTTTTCCAATGATGACATACAAATGGCTAACAGACACATGAAAAAATGTTCAAAATCATTAGACATCAGGGAAATTCAAATCAAAACCACACTAAGATACCACCTTATGCCAGTTAGAATGGCAAAAATTGACAAGGCAAGAAACAACAATTGCTGGAGAGGATGTGGAGAAAGGGGATCCCTCCTACATTGTTGGTGGGAATGCAAGTTGGTACAGCCACTCTGGAAAACAGTGTGGAGGTCCCTTAAAAAGTTAATTGAGGGGCACCTGGGTGGCACAGCGGTTAAGCGTCTGCCTTCGGCTCAGGGCGTGATCCTGGCGTTCTGGGATCGAGCCCCACATCAGGCTCCTCTGCTGTGAGCCTGCTTCTTCCTCTCCTACTCCCCCTGCTTGTGTTCCCTCTCTCGCTGGCTGTCTCTGTCTCTGTTGAATAAATAAATAAAATCTTTAAAAAAAAAAAAAAGTTAATTGAGCTACTCTATGACCTGCCATTGCACTACTGGGTATTTACCCCAAAGATACAGACGTAGTGAAGAGAAGGGCCATATGCACCCCAACGTTCATAGCAGCATTGGCCACAATAGCTAAATCGTGGAAGGAGCCAAGATGCCCTTCAAAAGATGACTGGATTAAGAAGTTGTGGTCCATATATACAATGGAATATTACTCAGCTATCAGAAGGAACGAGTTCTCAACACTTGCTGCAACATGGATGGCACTGGAGGAGATAATGCTAAGTGAAATAAGTCAAGCAGAGAAAGACAATTATCATATGGTTTCTCTCATCTATGGAACATAAGAACTAGGAAGATCGGTAGGGGAAGAAAAGGATAGAGAAAGGGGGGGTAATCAGAAGGGGGAATGAAGCATGAGAGACTATGGATTCTGAGAAACAAACTGCGGGCTTCAGAGGGGAGGGGGGTGGGGGAATGGGATAGACTGGTGATGGGTAGTAAGGAGGGCACGTATTGCATGGTGCACTGGGTGTTATACGCAACTAATGAATCATCGAACTTTACATCAAAAACCAGGGATGTACTATATGGTGACTAACATAATATAATAAAAAAACATTTAAAAAAATTAAAAATAAATAAATAAATAAATAAATAAATAAATAAATAAATAAGAAATTATTATCAAAGAATCCATTGTTTTAGGCAAGGTTGCCCTCCTAAGGGGAACTGAAGGGGTCTAGCGGTAAAGTTCCTAGTGCTGATCAGGAAATTCCCATGTTGACTGGTTAAAGGTGACATTCCTAGGGGCTTGAAATGTAGTTAGGTTAGGCGTTGAGTCTCACTTTGAGACCTGGGGCCTTAACATAAGTGATATCATTTGGGGCCTGTGGTTTTCTTTTTAACTAGGGAAATAGACAGAAAGTGCTCTAAGAGTTCTGGGTATGTAGAAAACTTCTAGTCAAGAGAATTTTGGATGAACGAAGATTGGATCTGCATCTTTAAAGATAGAATTTAACTGTCCTTCCAAGTCAAGGGAACAGAATAGACAAAAACAAATGTGGAGAGTCCACGTGTTCAAGGGCAAGATGTTCAACTCAATAGAGGGCTCATACAAAGAAGCAATGGGAGATACAGTTGGGAAAGGTAGTTTAGCGCCAAATGTTAGAGGGTTTGGATGGACAAAAGAGGGGTATAAACTTATCTCTATAGGCAATTCAGAATCATCGAGTAAAGATATAAAAGAAAAGGAGCAGAACATAATGTAGATTGGCAAACTGGAAGAGGCATCAGAAAGTCTTATTAGGAAGCAAGTTATAGCTCAGAACTGAGACTGTTCAAGTCAGAGTAGGTAAATAGAAGGCAAAAGGAACAAGCACGAGGGAGACATTGAAAGGCCACAGTTTGGTGACTAATTTAATGGGAGCAGGCAATGGAGAGAAGGGAAACAGAGGACTTGGAAGTTTTCAAGTCCAAAAGACTATCACGTGGTACAATTAGAGAAGACCCAATTAGCCTGAAGCACATATGCTTACTCAACATCCTCCCAAGTTTGGTCCTGGCCCACCAGAAGGTCTGAGGTCTATGTTTAGTAACATGGAAGAATTCTGCCTTAGTCTTAAAAGGTAACGAGAATTGTTTCCTGAACTCACTACTAATCAATTCATCAGCTATTTGGGAGGTCCCTGCTCCTCCCCACCCTGTGACAGTAAGATGAATTTATGTTAAAGGCTGTATCTGCCCACTCATTACCCAGGCCCACAACCAGACTGCTCCCTTCACTGAGCAGTTCTGATGGGTTCTCCCTGGACTCCAGGACCATCAAGGCCTTTGGACTTGGCTTTGTTTTTGTGAGGATGCTACCTGGGATTGGGGGCCTTACTTTTGTACTGATATCTTGGCCTTCTGGCCCATGACTCAATTGTACTTGGCTTTACTCCACAGCTGTGGATAAGAGGCACCTGCCTCAACTCCCTCTGCTGCTTTCCCAGACTCTCTTTAACTCTACATTTCCCCCTAGCCATGGATTGGAGAGCAAGATTAGCTGGGGGTTTTGCATAGTACTAGGTCCGGTTCTGAATGGTGTTTGGCTAGAGTTAAAAGGGAGAGGATCATAGAAATGTCAAGAAGGAGAATGACGAGGAAGAAGCTCAAGATGAACACTTTCAGGGGCGCCTGGGTGGCTCAGTCATTAAGCGTCTGCCTTTGGCTCAGGGCATGATTCCAGCGTTATGGGATGGAGCCCCACATCAGGCTCCTCTGCTGGGAGCCTGCTTCTTCCTCTCCCACTCCCCCTGCTTGTGCTCCCTCTCTCGCTGGCTGTCTCTCTCTCTAATAAATAAATAAAATCTTTAAAAAAAAAAATCTCCACCCTGAACACTTTCAGGGTGGAGAAAGGGAAGGAGGATGGCACGATGACGAGATAGCACAGAAAGAGCTCTGTTGGAGAGAGGAAACCTGGCTGTCCTCCCATCTGGCCAAGGGCAGATCAAGCGCTTTGTTACAGCATGAGAGATTTAGAGAAGGTAAAAGAATTCCTTGGACAAACGAAGAAATGGGTTTCTGAGGGCTTTTGTGTAATTACCTTCGCAGGAGATGGCTAAGAATAGCATGGCTCCTCTGGCAGCTAGAAGGTGAAGGGGCCTTTTCTTGCTGTCCCTTCTGTAACTCCCCTCTTCTTTTACTGTAGGGATAGAAATTTTCGCACTCTGTTTAGGTCCCCATGGAAAAGCTCTGAACCTTTCTCCAGAGAAAAGGCTCTTGGCCAATTCCTGATATTTTTAGAATAAAATCAGCTAGTAAAGCTGTCGCCCCAGTGGTCACCAGGGCACTGCAATGGTGATAATTCCAAAAGCAATAGAGGCAATTTCGGACTAAATGATATCCTAGGCAGACTAAAAATTGTTTCTTTAACTGAAGGATTGCATGGCTGGGTTTTAATTAGAATGGATTAATACAGTGTTCCCGTTTATAAAAACCAAAATTGAAAGGAAGGAAGTGCAATGAGGCAATTAAAGTAAGGAAAATATCACCCAGACCCTCTCCCACCCAAACATCACCCTTAAGAAAGAGAGGGAAAATTAAATTAAAAGTTACGTTATTCTTTCTATACCTAGATAATCTCTATATATCTAAAATCTCAGGGCTATCACATATTTACATAAGTTTCAAGTCTATGTGTATATATGTGTGTGCGTGTGTATTTATATAGACGTGTATGTTGAGTCATACTTTTTTACACCTCTATAATCATACAAACACATGCATAGATTGTTTTTACAATAGTACATGACAGTGTCTATAGGTACCACATGTTTTCTAGTTCTAGAACAGCATTAACAGAGGGCTTCTTGGGTCAATTACCTCCCCCCCCAACTGACTCATTTGGCCAATCCAAGAAGTGTACATGTTAGTGCAGATGACCCACATGATCCTCCAATGAAAAAAATATGAAATGTGTCACTGAGTGTTCATTTATTTAAAGATTTTACTTGTTTATTTGAGAGAGAGAGCACACAAACGGGTAGAGGGAGAGGAGAGAATCTCCAGCAGACTCCCTGCTGAGCACGGAGCCCAATTTGGGGCTTGACCCCAGGGCCTGGAGGATCATGACCTGAGCCGAAGGCAGATGCTTAACCAACTGAGCCACCCAGGCGCCCCAATGAGTGTTCATTCTAAGAAGCAATGGGAAGTACTTGACAAACTTTCTCTTGTTTGTCACAGCAGTGTCCTTTGACCTACGCAATCGCAGAACAGTGTTAAGGGGGAATAGAAAGACAGGAAGCAGGCTAGATGTGTTTCATCATTTATCAAATTAAAGGTTCTACCATATTTTTTTATTAAAAAAATAAAGTACCATGCCCACATGTAGATTCCAAACCCATCTACTACCAAGTCCATTCAGAGAAATTCTCATACCTGCCCCCACCTCCCCACCCTATGCCACCAACATGTCCTATCTCCTGCAGATTACTGCAGGGAACTCTTAACTGGTGCCCCAGGTTTCAGGCTTATCCTTCGCCAAGTGTTCTCCATACGACCACCAGCTTACTCTTCATTAAACAGAAATCCATTTATGTCACTGGTTTGATTTAAATTGTTAAGTGGCTTCCAAATGCCTACCGGATCAAATCCAAACTCAGCAGCCTAACCCTCCAAGGCCCTTCTCCATCTGGCCTCTGCCAAGCTATTTTGTTTATCACTAACCCCTCCTTGGCCACTCTTCAAGCTCCAGCCTTAGCAAGCCATTTCCAGCCCCTCCCAATGGGTTCTATTTTCCCCCACCACATCTTCCTGCTTTCCAGCAGCCGGGCCTTTCTGCCTGGAACTCTCTTCTCTGTGCTTGCTCCCTGTCTCTGGTGGATGCTACAAAAAATCAAGTCCAGCTTTATCTCTTCCAAGAAGTCTTCCCAAACAGACCCCATACCCAGTCTAGTGTCTTGCCTGTGTTCCTGTAACAAGTGCAGAATTACCCAAGAGTATCAGCAAAAGAAGAACTCAAAAAATGGGCGGAGAAAAGATTTTTGAAGGAGTTTGATATTATTTCCTTCAAAAAAATCAAAGTAGCTATCGTAGGGAAAAACTCTGAACTTCTGTGGACTTCCCCGTATTTTTTTTTACTGTTATTTTTTTAAAGATTTTATTTATTTATTCGAGAGAAAGAGAGGGTGAAAGAGAGCACACAAGCAGGGAGGGGAAGGGCCGAGGCAGAGGGAGATGCAGACTCCCCACTGAGCAAGGAGCCCTACTTGGGGCTCGATCCCAGGACCCCTGGGATCATGACCTGAGCTGAAGACAGACACTTAACTGACTGAGCCACCATGGTGCCCTTTTATTGTTATTTTTAATTTTATAGTGAAATATTCATATATAGAAGTACACAAGTCATTAGCATAAATAGCATCCAGATCAAGAAACCTAATATTACCAATACCTCAAAAGCCCCCTTTCTGGGAACTTTCAGTCACTAACCCTCAAAGGACAACCTTTCCCTTGAGTTAGCACAGGCTAGTTTTACGTATTTATATGTTTCAAATAAATGGAATCATAAAGTAAGTTTTCTTTTGTGTTTAGATCTTTTGTTCAAATTATGTTTCTGATGACCACTCCTTTGTACGTAGCTGTCTGTTCATTCTTGTTATTATAGACTAATACTCAGTTCCTCACTGGCTACACTGATGATGGGCATCTGCAGAGCTTCCAGTTTGGGATTATTACAAAGAGTACTTTTATGAACATTCTTCTACATGTCTTTTGGTGAACACATGTGTGCCCTTCTACTGGATATACATTAGGTTTGTCAATATGAAATTGCCAATATTCGACCATTTTCCACCTACTGAGATGTCAGCTTAATACCCAGCGGTGAAGTTGCTGGGTCACAGGATACACGTCTATTTAGCCTTGGAAGATATCACCTAACAGTTTCCCAAAGTGGCCGTGTCAATTCGTAATCTCACTAGCAGTATATGAGAGTTCTGCTTGTCTAAATCCTTTTTTATTTTAGCCACCCTACAGAAAGGGGTATATAAATGAATCCTATTGTGGTTTTAGTTTGCATTTCCTTAAAGACTAGTGACATTAAGCACCTTTTCATATATCTGTTGGCAATTTGGATATCCTCTTTCGTGAACAAGTTCGTTATCTGCCCAATTTCCTACTGAGTTGTCTGCCTTACTCATTTCTTATTATTATTTTGATTTCACAGCTGAGGGCATTGTAATTATTTCATCGCTGAGCTCTATAAATAGTTTTATCCAGTCCTGTTCCCAAAGAACCCTGCGTTCACCTCTATTCTATGATATATTACACTGTTGAAATTGTTATTTACATATCTACTTTTCCTGGTGAATTATAAAGTAATTTTTTAAATTGTTAAATAATTGGGAGCTAGAACTCTTATTCATCATTGTATTCCCAGCCCTAGAACGTATCTAGCAAGCAGTTCAATAGTTCAATAAATATTTATTCTGTTAACTAATATGCTTTTAACATTGTATTCTTCCTAAATTTGTGTTAACTTTTTTTAATACTCCTTTGTATAAAGCAAGGCAAATTGTATGAAGTAGAGCATTATGCCTGTCTCTGCTACCTTACGGAAGAACACTACTAGTTGCAAAAGAACAAAAATAACAATCAGAGCATAGCAGAATTTTTTGTTTAAATAACTAACTATAAATAATAAGCAATAAAAATCTCATATAACTGAAAAGAAAAAATCAAGATCTTAAGAGCTTAATAGACAAAGGGCATTGATATGTGGGTAATTTACATCAAGAGAAGTAAAAAAAACAAAAAGCTAATTAGTAAAATTAAACAACCAGTCACACTTTCATATATTTGATAGGTGTAAAATATTAGTTTGGTTGAAATTAATAACACCTAGAGCTGGTCACATTACTAAGTGGGGCACCTTCTCATATTATTCTTCATTATGCTTGATATTATCATTGTTGGCTTACACATCTACCAGAAAAGGGCAGGACCCTTTTCTGATCCAGCCCTGTTGTAAAATGATGTATGTACCCTCATACATACAACCTTGTTAACAAGCAATTTGTCATTATATTTTCAAAGCTTATACAGGCCCCCTTTGATCAAGTAAATTCACTCTGAAGTATTATGGAAAAATCAAGAGGAAAGGGAAAAACTCTATACGTTATTTATCTCTGTATTATTTACAATAGTTAAAAATGAAATCAATAATAAGTTTTTTACAATAAAGAAATGACTGAATAAAATATGCCATAGAAACTCTAAAGAATATTACACTGCCATTGAAATGGAAGATCATGAAGCATCATGGATACCTGCCAATAGTATTAAATGAAAAAACCATGTAAAATCATTATGCTCTAAAATTACACCATGTAATCTTGCATGGAGCAAGTAAGCAGCATGGAAAAAGACCCATACAAAAGAAATAATTGGAAATTTTAAGATAGCAAGATTATGAAGGAGTTTTTTTCTTAAATTTTGTTACTGATCCTTTGGTCCCTACTTCCCCGAGACTCTCCTGGACATGGCCGCCATGCTTTCTCACCTGGATACTGCAACAGCCTCCTGACCAGTCTTCCTGCTTCTTCCCTTGTCCATCCACAGTCCATTCTCAACACGGCCGGAATCGCCCTAGAAATCACGAGTCAGATCTTGTCACTTTTTTGCTCAAAAGCCTCCATTCTTCCCATCTCACACAGAAGGAAGACGGGAATTCTTACAATGGCCTACATGACCATCAACAATCTGAATGCCCGTTTTCATTCTGACATCAACCTGTTCTCCACTCTTCCTCACCCCACTCTGCTCTAGCCACACTAGCCTCTTTCTTCTTCCTCAACACCTAATGGACACTCCTATCTGAATATTGGGGAGTTTTATTTTGTGCAGAAGTCAATTCTACTTTTTCATAGTTATTTTAATGAAACAAGCATCATGAACATTTGGTATTTTCCATTTCTCCTGAAGACGTGTAACTTAGTCTTTGGAGAATTCATTTGAGATGAGAGGAATGTATCTCTGTCCACCTTCCAGAATTGTCTAGGAATATGTCTAGGAGAATGCTAGAGTGGATCTGTCACGAATGCTCCAGAGGAAATTTTTACTTACCAATAGGGCCAAGAAAGAAAGAAAGAAAACGAGTATGTGTGTTGAGGGAGGAGAGTGGGAGAGGGAAGAAGGAAGGAAGGAAACTGGCAAGCGCAGTTAGATCTAGGGTGGTGTAATCTAGGTGAGGTGATGGAAGGTAAGGTGAGGGGCTCTAACTACGCTGGGGTCATATGAAAGACATGCAAAAACCATTTCAGGCAAACCAGTAAAGGCCCTGAAACTAAGAAGGTAGGAGAAAGCTTAGTAAATTTGAGAAATGTAAAGAAGACAAGTGTAACTAGGAAAAAAGCAACAGAGACAGGACAATGGAGAAATGGAGAGCCAGGTCACCCAGGGCCTTTAGGTCAGCATAAGTTGTTTGGACTTTATTGTAAATGCTATGGAGAAATCACTGAAGGGTTTTAAAACATAGGAATGAAAATGCTGTTATTGCAGTATTGTTTGTGAAGTTTGGGGTTAAGGTCAACAAAGCCCCGGATTAAGCAAAATGCAATATGACAGCTAGCACTGTGCCTCATGTGTGGTAGGCAGAAGTTAAATGGTAGTCGGTTTTTCTTTCTTATTCTACAGTAATATTATTTTGTACATATCACCAATGAACCTGGGTGAGGGAGCACCTTCATTATTGCTAGTATTTGTAGAGTGGGTTTAATAGGCTGAAGGCTTTAAAATGGTTTTATTCAATGCTTACAATAAAATTGAGGCATTGAGCCTTCAGTTCCTAAAGAACCATTTATGCTTAAAAAGGCTTTTGATTGATTTCTTCCCAACAAGCTATGTGCATTAACTCCAACTCAGTCTGCACCAAGCCTGTGTTTGTGCAAATGAGAGTTGAAATGTGAATCTCCAAGGACTGAGCTTGGTCCTTGTTGATAAGTAAAAATTTCCTCTGGAGCATTCGTGACAGATCCACTCTAGCATTCTCCTAGACATATTCCTAGGCAACTCTGGAAGGTGGACAGAGATACATTCCTCTCATCTCAAATGAATTCTCCAAAGACTAAGTTATATGTCTTCAGGAGAAATGGAAAATACCAAATGTTCATGATGCTTGTTTTATTAAAATAACTGTGAAAAAGTAGAATTGGCTTCTGCATAAAACAAAACCTCCCAATGTTTAGCAGTTTAAAGGAAACTTTAGGCTCTTTAGTTACAGATATTGCTGGGTAAAGACAATAATTCAGTATAGAACTATATCTGTAGCAGCATTCCTTCCAAAATAAATTTTTGTTCTATTTTCCCATTAGAAAACAAAATGTAGACTTTCAGTTACTCAGATATCGATCTACACTCCCTCTCACAAAAAAAGACACTAAAAATATAAAAAAGGTATAAGCCCACATGGGCAAAAATAATAGAACCCCCCCCCCAAAAGCAAGTTAAAGCAGCCTGTGGAATACCACAGGCCTCAAGCCTTGGAAGCTCCAAATCACAGTGAACGTCAGTTAGGCAAGACAGGGTTAAAAATAACGTGATTGCCTGAAAGTCTGTAACTGCAGGCACATGCCCTCAACTACCCACAGGCAGGGTCACAAACTCTGGAGAAAGTGACCAGTAGACATTCTGGTGTTAGAAGACTGAACAGAGAGAGCACGGGCAGTCACAGGACTGAACACAGGTGCATTTAGGGGGAATCTATCCACTGAAATAGGGGGATAGCTCAGCCCAGAAATCCAGGACTTAGGGTCATCAAAGCTCTATGTCTGCCGAAGGGAGTACGTGGATAAAATTGGATTTAAATCTGGCCCCGCTGCTTGCTAGCTAAATATAATCAAGGGCAAGTCATTAACTTCTGGGTTCCCTTACCTATTAAATGGGGATAATAGGTATCTGAATGATTGGAATGATTAGAAAATGAAAATAAATAAAGCATTTGGTGCACACCTGGCACATGGGACATATTCACTGAATGGTAGCTGACATCATCAGTGAAGAGCAGGTTGTAGAGAGCTTTCTGGAGGCCCCGGGATGGAACTACCATCAAGTACAATTACCTGTAAATGGACTCTTTTCTTCACGTTATTTTCTAACAGATGACTCTGGAACAAAATGTGAATTCTTCAGTAAGTCACAAGGCAAGATCAGGTTTGTGAACATTGTTCCATATGCCCAGGAGACCACTGGAGAATGGACTTTGAAGTCAGACAAAATTGACTTAATTCCTGGCTCCTCTAATTACTAATGCAGTGAGTCACGTAAGGATTCCTACCCTGTGAAGAAGAAACAGCAACAGTTCTTTGCAAGATTGTTGTGAGGATTGGCTGTCAAGCATGTAAGACCCTAGCAGAGGGCCTACGACCTGGTGGGTCTCCAGAAATGGAAGCTATTTTCATCATGATCATTATTAGGCCAAAAAACAAAATCATTTACAAATGTCAATTGAAAATCTGGTCAATTTTAAAATAAGTTTGCTTGGGCTTATTTTTTTTTTCATTCATCAAATGTCAATGGGCTGAGAGGACTGTGCAACTGTAAGCAAGGTACCGATTCCACTGACTGCTAAATCAGTTTGGAAATTGCCAGAGTGTACTTCTAGATAGTAAACTATACATCTCTTCTTGCCTAGGACACCTGCAGACATTTCAGCCCACCTGCCAGCATAAAGGATGCTCAATATTTTAGGTAGCTTTTATATGGGGGATTGTAACTTAATCACTAAGTTCTTCATTCTCTGTAAAATGGATCTCAAGCCAGACTTAATGCAAACAGTACTTCTATGATTGTAGATGAGAACTCATCTTTGCTTCTTGGTCTCTGAGCCTCAATTTGTCTTTCAAGTGGAGAAAGCATAAAATAAGAATATGAGGAGTAATTTCTCATTTCATAATGGAGAAGTAAAAACAATTTTCATCTAAATTTTCTAAAAATACTAGAAGATATAGCACAAGATTTTATTTCATAGGATATTTTATTTACTGTCTCAATGGGATATATTTTAAAAGCTTAGAACATATTGTATATCTATATCATAGCCACACAATCTTATATTCCGTTATCTTCCTAATTGAGGCAATTAACAAAACAAAATGCACATCTAAATGAAACATGTATCTAAACCATTTAGAAATAATTAAAATTATAGATCAGGTTTTCTTTCACTGATCACAAATTATGGTAATGCTTTTGTGGTGCTCATTTCCGGGCTCACTTTGGTGTGTTTATTAAAGCACGGTATTGTCAGATCACAGGGAGTATCTCATTTTAATTTTCATATCTCCAATTCTAAAGGGGATTAAATTATCCAATTAAGCTGTTAATTAAAAAGACTCCTACGGAATAAACTGCAGGCTACCAATGGCATTTTAAATTTTTCATTGTGCTGTGCCCAAAAGCAATTTCCCAGAATTCAGATGACCTCAAAGTTACTGTCCCACATTTCACTTTAGAAGGTGTGACTGGGATTGCCAGCTGGTAGCCAAACCCGTTTCCTCTTCTTTCTGGGCACACAGCTGGACTATATATCCCAGTCTCCCCTTCGGTTAGGCTTAGCCATATCACTGAGCTCTAGCCAATGGAACAGGAGCAGAAGTGACAGAGATAGTTCCTGGAACCAGACCAAACCTTCCACTCAGTATCTTCCGTGGCCTCTTCCCCTCCACCAGCTTCTTGTAAGATAAGCATGTATTAAATCATGTTGAAAATGGCTGAATCAGAACGTGGAAGGAACCTGGGTCCCTAAATCACCAACTGGAAGAGAGAGGCTCACTGACCATTAATACCTATTTTGTATGCAATGAAAACAAGAAATAAACTTAAATTGGATTAAGCCATTAAGATAATGTTTCAACAGCTAGTGTGATCTTAATTTTAAAAAAATGAACTTGAGGGACATGTAAATACCTTAGACCTAACTGGAAACATTCTCCTCCTTCAAATTTTGATCAGGTCCACTTAGATATGTATCTAACAATTGAATCAGACTCAATACATCTTGGGTCTCATAAAATCTATCATACAGACCATAGCATGAGAAATTCTAGACTCCTTGCCTCCATTCCCCCAAGGCCCCTCCTTCCTGTCCATGCCCCAGAGATCACTCATCAACTATCATTTCTATGAATCTTTCCTTCTGCCATGAACCCATACACAAGAATTCTTATTTCAAGGATCAACTCAGAAACTAGAGCAAACGCTCTAAGAGGGCCACACTCAGCCACTTATTACCCACCAATTCTGTCACCTGTCTGATACCTATCTCCTGTACATAGTTCCTATAGCACACCTACTATAAACCAGTGCTTTTCCAGATCTTAGCACATTACCAGCACCAGAAAGATGTTTAAGATAATCAACAAGGGGCTCTTCTTGCCCTACCAGCCTAACCTCAAAACACCCCCCATAGAGTAGCACGGATTCTGTGATCCGCCTCTAGATTTGTCTGGACTCAGGCAAGACAGACAGGCTTGCATTGTCCTGCATCACTTATTGTCCAAAAGTCACCAGGGGATACAAAATCCCAGGCACTTCCAGTTCTCTAAGTGTGCATGGGGCAGAGGCTCCAGTAGCATGAGTGCAGCTCCCCTAGAGAGCCCAGCCACTAAGAAAGAAAAGCACACAGCAGGTGAGGTTATAATGCCCAGGGAAGGGGACTTGCTGGGATTTGGGCAGAGAGAGAACACTGACAGCGTCCACCAAAGGAGAGCTGAGTAATTCCTTTTCTGTGCACCAAACCATAACCTGATGTCCTTGAATATCACCACACCCACCACAAAGCAGGATGATTCTAACAGTTTACGGATCTGTCTCCCACGTAAGACCAGACTGTTCAGAGGCCCAGGAACAGCATATAATCTGCCTAAATACAGCTAATTCTACAATATAAATAGAATAGGTATTCAGTGATGGTGTGCCTAGTGACTATAAATGGACTAGATTGTTAAAGAAAGGTGAGGGCGCATAGAGATTCTTTGGTCTGATACTAACTGTCATGTTCATTGTCACTTTGGTAAGACCAGCCCTATTGTGGCTGATAACTCCCTCAGAAGCCTCCTTTTTCCTCAATAGGAATATTATTGCATAAGCAATAAACCACATCTGCTGACTTATATTCTGGAAGAAAATACAATGACCACCTTGCAAATCTCTCATCGTCTACAAAGTTACTGCATTCAAATCCCACTTTCCTAAACCAAGAAACCTAGTCTACTAGGGTGCTTTGTGTCCTTTTTGGGCAAACAGTACTGTCTAAAACAGAACTGAGTATGTTAACAGATACAATAGATTATAATATTTTTTAAAAGAGAGGAAACATACATACACACTAACACACATATAAATAAAAAGAGAGGAAACAAAATCTTCAACTTTTTATTATCCTTAAAATGACGGTTCACATCGTTCTACAAGTAAGAGAAGAAAATACAATGACCATTTAGATATAAAACACATAATGCAGGAACACCTTTCTTCAAACCAGTGGGGGCACTGCCACTGGCGATGAGAATGTTGCTGCATAAAACAATCATATTCTTCCTTAACTTAATATGCAACTGAGACGGTATGTTAAAAATATCAAGGAAGAAGCCGATCAAATGCTAAGTGATTATAGAAATACTAAGATAAATGTATTTAGAAATGGCGTAATCTAAGGGATGAAGGTTAATGCAGAGGTCAGCAGCCCACAGAACAAAGACTCTGCCTTTCCTGATTCTGGGATACTGGACAAAGCAATTTCAAACCTCTCTCCACTTCTCTGGCATGAGCATAAGCCGTGTGGCAAGCCATCATTCCTTGTTGCTTTTTAGCGATGCTCCAGGGCTAAAGAAGATAAAATTTATGTGCTATGCTTTAAGCTCCATTGAGGAAAGGCACTGAATAAACTTCAGGATAATTTACGAATCCTGAGCTTCCATCAGTCATGTCCGAGTCCATCTCATAAAAGGAAAAAAAATGGAAATAGGAGGCCAGTGCTGTGTGGCTGGTGAAAAGCTGAACAAACTTTGGGCAATGGTGATAAGCTCAAATAATACCACTTTATATACATAAAATCCTTGACTAATCTGGGAGAATTTTCAAAAAAAAAAAAAAACCTAACTCCTTCCAACACCCAGACAATAGTCCATTGGCAGAACATCTGGTACATGAATCAGAAAAGTATGTGGTGGCAGTCCTAATCTGTGATCCAATATCTAATTTCCTTTTGACTTACCATAATTATTTTTGTAAAACTTTATGGCTCTACTCCAGCGGATGTGCTCAGCAAGGATTGCCCAAATCCTGTCTTCTCTTCAGCAACACATTCTTAGGCCAGCTTCTCCCTACCTTTTTACCTTTCCTTCCACTTGCGTTTTACCTTCTTCCCTCTACCACTTACTCAGTGTCTCTTCCTTTAGCGATCTGTATTGAAGAAAAGGAACAGCGAGAGCATCGTCTGAAAATTTAAACATGAGCGTGTATTTGGAAATCCAATCCTACTGGAAACTTGTTCTAGCTAGTAGTGATGATTTGGTATCGCTGCTTTGGGTTTATTTTGTTTTAATGATTGTATCTACAGCTTTCAGGATAAGTGAATTACATCAAGGAAAGTTAATCAGGACAAGGCAGCACATGATTTAGAAAGTGTAGGGCTCCAGCTGGTCATCAACCAGCTGTCCTCAACCAACAACTGACTGACTGATGCCCATTTCCAAAGTCTTAACCCTATGCTTTTATCAAACACTTTCTCTGACCTGCAGGAATGTGTTTATTATGGAGTTTAAAAAGAGAAATCTAGAAGGAACATGCTATTCATAAAAGCATAAGAAATGGGTTTTAAATATCCAAGTACAAGGATAAAACAAGGAGTATCTTGTCTGTCTAAACCAAGTCAGAATGATTCCTCCAGAGAAAAGGCATGTACACTCCCAGCAGCCTTAACCTAATTCCCCTTGTTTTTAAAAATATGAACTAAGGTCACATTATGCCTTAGTTAAAAGGAGGAAAAAGTAACTGCCCTTCAAAAGTTTATTCATTTGGAGAGGAGGAGGTCAAGGGGAAAATCACTCTCCTCTAAAGCAGTGTAACTGTTTTCCTCATGATGGTGCCCTTGCATTTTTCTCCCTTCAGAAGTTCCCACAGTTACAAAAAGACACGGCATGCACTTACATTTAAAAAATAAAAAAGGACAACAAATGACAGGGGTGCAAAATGGCCTCCTAGAGTTAGTCTGAATTCGTCCTTTTGCTTTTGAGATGTTCCTGTTGGCCAAAACCACATACACAATGAACAACGCAAAGGGAGGATAGTTATTTAAGAAACTGGAAATGCCAGGTAACCACTTTAAGGCCATTACGATTTTGTCCTACACACACACTAACAGACGGAGGAGTTCACTTGAAAGCATAAAGTTCTGAGGATCAAAAACTTAGTCCTGCTCTTCCTTACAGACTCTTTAGAAGGCTGGGACAGTGAAAATTATGTTTCTTTGGACTATGCAGGGAATTCTAAATTTAATCAATAGATTCTAAAACGTCTTCGATCAAGAAATTTTTCAAAAAGCTTTTTCAAAGAGAGGTAACATTAACTGAGCCAAAACACAAGGGTACTTTGCACCCACCTCAATGTGGTATTTGTTCCTTTGCCCTAGAGGGGAATGAAAGCCAAACGTTCCTAATGGAGAATCAGAAAATCATTATCTCAATGCCTGCTCATTTCAGAAACAGAAGAATGCACATATACGAGGGTAACAAGACAAATAAGAATTGGATTAAAGAAAAGTGTCTGGCAGACAGACATAATCACTCAGGCTTGGGCAAAAGAGATCAAATGGTAGTGATTTCATCTCCTTGTGTCCCTACTGTTGCACAATGACAAGTTTTGACTTCTTCTGGGCCTTAAAGACACATCCTTTTTTCTTTTTTCCATTTGATAAACTGAAATCCTCTCTCAAGTAGCCTTTCGGCCAGCTTTGTCCATACTCACTTGAACAGGGCAATCAGCTACGTCAGATAGAAGCTGTGAGACGCGTTTTCATCCCAACAGACTTCCAAACGGAAGGTAAAAATTTCAGCAAAAATGGTAAAATGAAGCTCCACCACATTTCTAACTTAACTACCATAGAGTTAATAAACGCTGTGGATGACGATACATAAAACCTAGCACCATGTTCTATAGAGCAGTAAGACCTACCAGGTATTCCAGGAACATGTCCTCATCATTGAGGGTTACACATTTAATAGACCGAATTTTTGTATGGATACATTCTGCTTAGGCCCCCGACGAAGCTGTGGCTTAAAACAGTATGTACCACCTAGCTGTTTACACACTAAAAATGGACAAGAGCAACAATTCAGCAGATGATGTTTTAACAAAAGTAGCCTAGAGATTTATTTTTGTTAGTTTGGCTTTGTAAAGACACATACTTGGATCCCTTGTTGTATTCCATTTTTTGAGCCCTACAATTTGAATATACTGTTTAGATCCAACCAACACCCAAATAAGGAAGATGCACTAAAAATAGGAGTCCTGGGCGGGATGGGGGAATACAGGCTAAAAGCAGTGGCGATGAGCGTTCTGTGTGGCCTCTGCTGGCACTGCGTGGCTCTCGGGACAGCATAAACCAGCAGTCGGGCTACCAGAGTCGGCAGGAGTCCAGGCCTCTGTTCATGGTGGAATTCGATGGACAGTTAAAGGCTTTCTGGAATTCTTCGAAGTTGCTAACTGCACCATTGACCCTGGAAAAGATGTGTCACAGTTCATGTCATTTAATTCTTCCATCTTAACAGGTTCTAGATAAAACTGTAGCAGCGTATCACTCACAGGGATGTTGCATTCGTTTCATCTGTGTACAGGGGAGATGACTGAAGCCCAAAAGGGAGAAGTAAATTTCCAAAGAAATTCACAGAGCTGAGACTAGAACCAGCACCTCCTGAATGCCAGGCAAATGCTCTTATTAATCTTCCCAATACCCTCAAGTTCCTATTAACTGTAGGATTTACAATTCTTATAAATCGTGTATACGACTGTATAGTCCTATAAATTTACAGATTCCTAGAAATTATTAGATTTACCAATACTCAGGCTTTCTATTTTTTAACTTTTATGGAAGGTAGAACTGATATAAAGTGCACACACCTGAAATGTAAAGCTCATTGATTTTGTTCATGTGTATATGCCCATGTTACTACCACCCAGAACAAGATATGGGATATTTCCAGCACCTAGAAGACTCCATTGTGTGCCCTACCAGTGGAACTTCCAAGGATAACTACTAGTCTGACCTCTATCACCATAGATTAGTTTTGCCTGTTTTTGAACTTCATACGAATGGAAACACACTGTCTGCACTCTATTGTTCCTGGCTTCTTTCACTCAATATTATGTCTGTAAGATTCGCCCATGTCGTTGCTGCCTCAGACCTCATCCGATCTACAAAAACACTTCCACTTAATTCCGAGTATGTCTGAAGGTTCCTATTTACCTAGAATTTGGTCCGTGCAACAAACGAATGAACGGTGTCTACTCGTTATTGATAAGGAGTTTTACTGGAGTTAGTTCCAAAATCTGGTGTCCTTGCAAGTTCCCTGACTGCAGTAAAGACTGTGGGTTCCTACTCAGCACTTTGGCTGGCAGTGGTGTTTCCACTGTGTGATTTCTGCTGTACTCAAAATCTATAGTTACCGCAGACATCACTAACAAGCCAGCAAAAACTGCCCCCTCATCTATTTCTTACTCAACTACATGTTCAAAGGGTTGACTAGAGAGACTCAGCATTCTTAGTCACTATTTCTTCCCTAATGATTTTGTCACCTATGGGCATGTGAAGGAATATACTGGCCTGTACTCAAACCTCTTTTAGCTGGGATATACGAGTAGGGATGCATATTTCATAGTGTGATTCACCCTGGGCAAATGTTAAAGAGAATTCAGGTGATAATTAGTAAGTATACTCTACAAATTATCAGCTAAAATCCAACAGTACAGGCAACTAGTTAGTAAAAGGAAATTAGTTTCTAAAATCTTATCATCTGGTAAGTAAGTAATCTACTGTGTGGTTTCATCTGCACCATTTATCAGCAGGAGCACATTTTAGTTCATTAGAGACTGTCAGCATTTTTTGACAGGTTAGCCCAGTGGGGGAGAATTTTCTAACACTGTGATTAGATTTTTATGCTACTAGGTAATTTAGAGTCAGTTTCTGAAGCATTTCTAAAGCAAGGTTTTAGGAATAAGGTTTTTAAATACAGGAGAAATTTTAGATGATTTTCCTACACTGTGCTGATGGATTGATTTAAACATTAAACATAAAGACATCCAGATATAACATGCTGTAAGGAAAGAATCAATCAATAAAAATTACTACAGTTTCTATCCCATTATAATTCTCCGACCCCAACTACAGAAAATCCCCCTCAAACTGGGCTAGAAACCTAGCACTGGGTAAGTACACGAACCTTAATTTTATTTTTACTTTTTATTTTGTACATTCTCACAATTAAACAAGATTGTAATTCATAATCCTTTTCCCTTCACTTGAAGCAACTGTTTCAAAAACCGACCCAAACTAAAAACCACAACATAGTGCTCTGACTTCAGATACGAATTCTAATAGCTAAATACCACCACACATCCTCTTTTGTGTGTAGAGCTATTCGGAAAGCGGGCATTCATTCACGTCTGCCGGCTGGCTGCATGAAAGACGAGAGGCATTAAACAGGGTACTCTATAACACCAAATACACCAGAGCCCTACGTGTTTGAAGACGCAGTCTGTAAGCTCTCATCCTTGTCTGAGGAAAGAGACACTTTTGGCCCCCACACACAAAAAAAGTAGGTGATTGGATAAATCAAATATTTCAGTTTACTGAGCACCCCTGGACTGGGGCCTTTCAAACACTGGAAGATAATGAATGGGAATTCATACTGACGCTTTGATTCGGATTCTGAATTACCTGTGGAGCCTTGTACTACCCCGTGGGTCTCTTGATATAGCACTGGACTAGAGGCGTGCATAAATGCCCACCACAGACCCTTTTTTTTTTTAGAGAATTCTAACTAAACTAGCTTCCTACTAATGAAAAAAAAGGTGCTCATTTCTGTTTGGCCAGATATTTCCGTTCTGCAAAATGGAGATATCGCTGGTCACAGTACAGGCTTTTGTTCCAGCCTCCCGCTTGGTATAGCGCTGGGACGGCTGAGTCGGGGAGGAGGGGGGTGCGCAGTTAAAAACGAGAGTCACCAATTTGCCCATTTACCTAAACTGAGGGGGGCTGTGAGCACCAATTTGGATTTGTTCTCGGGCAGCTTCTGGTCTGTAGGAATTGCACCTCACCTAGAAGAGAAAAATACGCCAATAATTATGTTTCCTTTCTAATTACACAATTTTCACTGCCTTAACTGCTCCAAATTATACTGAAGAGTAATTTTAGACTCAGTGGATGACAAACAGTTTTAGTAGATCAGATAAAACCTTCATCAGTAGCAACATCTATTATTCTAATCCCCAGAGTAGAAGGTTTTATTGTTGTGCATAATTCCACAATTTGAGTAAATTAGGACAGTCTCCAGACAAATTTCTTAAATCAAGAGAACAGTGTATATGCCCAGGAATCGGCCAATGTATTAATTCAAATAATATAATGCTTGGAAGAGCCCTTATCAAATTCAGTCATACTCCAACAGGAAAAAATGAACCCATCATTCATTACTGAGCATGGTCATGGGAAGTGTGTATTTTGCACCCTAAGTGCCTTGTTTGCATCACACCTAGTCAGGGCCTTGGATAGGAAGACACTCCTCCATAGACTTGGAAGTTAGGTAAAGCTCTATGACTTGCTCTGATCCATGAAATGTGAGCAGAAGTGACAGACAGCATATCCTTGTGGAAGTTTTAAAAACCTAGCAGAAGTTTTAAGTGTCTTAGGGACAATCTAAGATGCCACACGAAGGTCCACTGTATGCTTCCTCATATCACTTTCCTACTCCAATGGTGAACATGTAAGCCCGTGTTGAGATCAAGACTCCAAAACAGGTCCTTGAGTAATAACTACGAGCAGAACCCCAGTCTCAACCCAAACTGGACGGGGAGCAGGAACACAAAGAAACTGTCTTTGTATTGTTTGCTCCTGTACTGTAACCCACTCAATCCTGACTTGCAATGTGTCTAGAAACATGATAGAGTCTTGAAGGACGAAAAGAACTAGGAGACACAAAATGATGGGGTGCATTCTAAGTGCTGGAGAAAATGGAAGCAAAGACCCTATCTGAGAGAAAAGAAAAAAGCTAGACATTCAGTGTAGCTGGACTGCATGGTGCGTAACGAGCAGCGACGGGAGAGCAGGGGAGAGAGGATGCTGCCGGATTCCTGAAGTCTTGAGCAACAAGCTAAAGAATGTAAACTATATTTAAACATTGTTGTGAACAAGAAAATGATAAAAACATGTTTTTAAAAGAATTATCTCGCCAGGGTGCATAGTAGTAAGAGGAAATTAGAGATCAGTTTGAAGAGTATTTACGGGCCTCAGGAAGGTTCCCGATGAGTGGCCACTAAGTAAGTATAAACAGGAATGTAAAGAAGTAGAAGGGTAAGGAGAATATCTGAGGGAAAAAATAACAGGTCACAGAAGCTACAGAGACACAGGAAGCAGAAAAGGTGATATGATGCTATTGTTTTTAGTGAAGATAAGCAGTCTGAACGTGACTGTGAAAATGCTTTCGTAATGTGATACCTTAATTTCCTCAGAAGCTAGCTAAGTTGAAGTTGTTTCTGACATTTGCCATTACCTCATTTTTTCATGTGTTATTTTTTCTTATATTCTTACATTATTATATGGTATTGTTCTAGTACTGTCTTTGCTTCATAAATCATTTAAGAGACTTCTGAAAACACATTATGGTTGTTACTGTTTTTCTAGAATCTTCTCAGGAGGGAAAATAACTTTACTCCCTATAAGCAGACTTCTTCCAATGTGCAAAAGACTGAAAATCTCCTCCTTCTGTCAGTAGGAAAATGTCCAAGATAAATTTCTCATTAGTAACATAAAATAGCTTTCCATTTTTCCGTAAATCTCTTTAGTTTAAAATAAACCAGATATGCTTTGGAATTTTATTTGAAGGTAATGGTGCTACCAGCTAGTTTACTTTTTTTTTTTTTTACTTTATGCACAAAAAGATATGGTAGACTAGGATGTAACTAAGATGGACTTTAATTAAGTAAGTAAGAACAAAAGGAAGAACCAATGGACCTTGTACTTTGTCCTCTCGATCAAGGGTCAGAAAACTTTTTCTGTAAAAGGGCAGACATTAAATATTTTAGGTTTTGCAGACCAGAAGATCTCTGTTTCAACTACTCGATTCTGCCCCTCAATACAAAGGAAAAAGCATGGCTGTTTCCCAATAAAAAGTTTGTACAAAAATGGACAGCAGACCATATTTGGCCCATGGGTCCTAGTTTGCGAACCCCTGCTCTAGAAAATTCTAAGTATACTGCGTGTGTTTATTTGAGATATCTGACCCAGTAATGACCCCCCCAAAAAAAGTCCCCTTAACTGAACTGTTATTTAGTCTTATTATTTTTAAGCAATTCATCTAAAAGCGTCAAGCATCTTCAATATACCCAGCATCTTTGCTGGGTGCTATGGAGATACATAAGAAATATAAGGATCCGGGAGATTCGATATGGAGATAAAACTAAAAGTCCTCAACATTTTGAGAACAATTAAGGACTCAACTGCATAGTAATGAAGAGAAGTGTAAAGGAGTTGGAGCTTCAAAAAAGAGAGAGAAAGAGAGAAGTGGAGTCCTTGGGGAGGTTTGTGGAAAATGTGGGGGAGGTGGAACTCGACATGAAGCCTGAACGATAAAGACAGGATTAAATCATCTGAGGGGGAGGAGTAGGAAGGAGGTCACGTTATAGAAGGAAAATCAAAAGCAAAGCCCCAGGGACAGTAATAGGCCTAACACTTCGGGGTGGCCGTGAGGATGCCTGCCTGGCGAAGGGTGAGTGCGGCAGAGGCTCGGGGACTCAGAGCTGGTTGCAGAGTGGGATAAGACGGGCCAGAATGAGGAGGGCCAACTGCTCATGTTTGGCCTTGATGTGGTAGGCACCTGGGAGTCACTGCAGTTTCCTGAACAGGTGAGTAATGAAATAAAAGTGGTATTTCAGGGGCATGTAAGATCGTGGTGGAAAGATGCCAAAGGCAGAAAAATGTGCCTTAAGGCTGTTGGGATAATCTAGAGTAGAAGAGATCAAGGGCTATTCTACAGAGGATGAGATATAGGATAATGGGGAGAAAGAGAGGATAAATCTAAAGAGAAGTTAAAAAGAATGAAACATCTAGCTTTGGGGAACCATGTCTTAAAAACGAGGATAGACAAATCAAGTAAGAGGGAAGAATCTAGATTTTCTGACCAGGAAGACCCAAAGACTGGGGTGTGTTGATAGCAACAGGAAAACTAAAAAGGAAGGTCATTTTGGTGACTCCACTTTCACTGATGTCATATTGATAAATGATTATTTATTTAGTGTTGTCATGTCAGCTTTAAGAAATAAAAGATCCCTGGGGCGCCTGGGTAGCGCAGTCGTTAAGCGTCTGCCTTCAGCTCAGGGCGTGATCCCGGCGTTCCGGGATCGAGTCCCACATCGGGCTCCTCCGCTGGGAGCCTGCTTCTTCCTCTCCCACTCCCCTGCTGTGCTCCCTCTCTCGCTGGCTGTCTCTCTGTCACATAAATAAATAAAATCTTTAAAAAAAAAAAAAGAAGAAAGAAATAAAAGATCCCAGAACGGTGAGAATCCTTTAGCCAGACTCAACCAAAGAAGATGTGGGAAGGAATCAGCTTACTGAGGAGCCAGTGCAAAGACTGAGCAAAAGGAGGTTGTGCTGGTAACAACCGTAGTCTTACAGATACACATTTGCCCACTGTGAAGCCAGGCCTTAGAACCTTCATCGACCCATCCCTGCCTGCTTTGAAAATGAGGCCTACACGTTTGTGACATAAGCCAGGGCAATAACCAATAGCAACCAAGAACTGGCGCTTGCCTCATTAGCCAGAGACTTGAACTCAGAATTGTGTCTTTTTTGGTACACATCTTCTTTCACTTTCTGCGCAGAAAGCCCATCAATCTCACAAAAGGGTGAGATGACTCTCCTTGCTTTTGTTGTTGTTCTCAGCTCTAGCAGTCTTCACATATTCATCTGACTGTGGAAAACACAGGTGTGAGGGTCTCCCACAGGTTGAAAGTGGTGGGATACAGTTAATCAATGAGGCAAAAAAAAAAAAAAAGGAGAAATGCAGCAATAGGCAGGGCCATGAAAGCCAAAGGAGGAGTCACTAGAAATGGCCACAAAGTGTAGTGCATACATTAAGAAGTCAGCATATATTAAAGAACTATCAAGTGGGTTATGATAGGGCTGGTAACCCACTTGACAAACAACACCAATAAGCCCTGACTCAATCGGTTAATTAATTATGTCCCATAGAACATTAAGAAGGTGAAATTTATCCTCAAAATAAACAGCAAGATAACATTTCAGCTCAAATCAAATATATACCACGAAACTTTTGTTCCAAAACTTTGACCACGGAAGCAAGCTGAAGTCCCACATTTCATCTTTGATGCCCCTTCCTTGGGCTACTCACGTGAGCATAACTCAGGAAGAAGAGCTGGTTGTTGGTGAAGATGATGCCTGGTAGGAGAGGCTCCTCAACTCCCTGCCTCTTGTCATTTATCCATTTCCTGTAAGCCTGGTGAGAGAAGCAGAATTCATGACGCTCTGCAATGGTGGCGTTCCTCTTTTCTTATCCAGGGCAGAGATCCTAAATATATCCTCCACCACGTACAAAGTGCAGCCTGTCAAGTTTTCCTCTAACAAAACCAACCCCTGGAAATGCAAATCAATGTTGTGTTGCTTAACAGTGAGGCAGGTCCACCTGCAAAAAGACCTTTCACTCTCAATAGGTACCAGAGCAGTGGGGCCAAAGCATTCGCATGTTAAATAACTCCCCCCCCAAAAAAGCTATTCTTTCTCTAACCCAATGGCAAAGGCTACGGAAACAAATTTGGGGGTCAACATATTGGGGCCAAATTTTTATTTTTCCAAATAAAAGGGAAAACTATCATCTTCAATCACCATCACTTGATAAAGTATATGTTAAGTTAAGAATACAGGAAGGATGTTACCTCAGAATAACAGCCTGGTCTTTACATTAAATGCATTTACCTTTATGAAAATCTTTCCACATCGTCCTTACATTTCTTGTTTAACCAAGGACCAGTGAATGATGAAAACATTATTACGGACTCTTACCTGGCCCACTATATGAGAACCACTAGCCTCTGGCCACAATTTAGAAGTTTGGTATTTTAAGAGAAAATTGCAAGAAGGGCTATAGAGACAGCACACTCAAGGAAAACTCATATGAACGTAGCCCCAAGGAGAGTTCTGTAGCATGCTTTGATATTATTGTGAATGCATCTACTGAAAACTATCCTTTAAATACATGATTCTTAACAACAATTATTATTCTTTAGGGGGACTTTATACCTCAAAAAGAAAAAAGAAATGCAGCTCTATTCATATAATAGAGTAGAACAGAGTCAACGTGGAAATATAATTCTATTTACAGAAATTCACAGAATTGACAGAACTGTACCTCTGCAAGACTATGTCTGTAGTGTAAATTGAGGTGCACCCACATGGCACTCTATAGTTTAATTTTAAAAATCACAGCAAATGATGCAGTGCGTACCCTAAAAGCTTCCCGCAGACCTCCATTATCAGCAATATTTTCTCCCAGGGTTCTCTTCCCCTTCACCTAACAGAAATAAAAAGAAAAAAAAAGAGTGTTTCACAGCCAACTATCATTCAGCAAGAAGCATAAATATGATAGCTAGAAAAAGTACCATACTTTAAAGGGAAAATTACATTCAATAAATCACAGGTAGTCATAATATATTGTGAGATGGCAAACTAACTCCAGCAAGGTGCTCCTGAATATAATAATTTCTATGTTATTATGTTACGCATTTCTTTCTCACCCACCTCTGTATTCTCACCAATTTAGCCAGCTCCACTAAAATGTTAACAATATTCTGAGTGACTCTGGTTTAATGGAGAAAAAGTAGAAATGTCAACACACAGATTACTTTCTCTGAGTAATTCATGTCATTTGAGTATTCTTTTCAGTGTGCTTGTATTTCCAAACATTTACGATCCACACAGGAACAAAACTTCACCAACCATCACCACTTTACCTTCAACAACTTCCATGAAAAATTACAAGGAAGGTCGTTCTCATGGAGGACAAACATCAAACAGAAGTAGGCCACAAGGTCAAGGTTTGCAACGTGTAGGATAACCAGCCAAGCATGGTGAAGAACTTCCTCCACACATTTGAAGATTGTTTCTGAAATCCCTAACCAGGCCAGGACAAAAAATACTCCAAACCAACACAGCCCACAAGCCGGAATCCAACCTGCCACTTGTTTCTGTACAGGCTACAAGGTGAAGCCGGACTTTACATTGCTCAATGTGGGGCGGGGGCGTGAAAGAAGGGGAATATTCCATGGCATGTGAAAATTACATGAAGTTCAAATTCAGTGTCCATAATTCAAGATTTACTGGCACACAGCCATGCCCATTCACGGACGTGCCGTCTGTGGCCACTCTCCCGCTACAGCCGCGGAGCTGAGCACTAGCCACAGAGACCTACGGCCCCCAGAACCACAGTTACTTACCGTCTGGCCCTTTGCAGACAAAGTTTGTCAATCCCTGCCTAAGGGGCAGAATATTGCCCCCCACCCACCCACCGAAGACGTCTATGTCCTACATTCCTGGAACCTGTGCAAATGTTATCTTATGTGGCAAAAGGAACTTTTAAAATATGATTACGTAAAGGATCCTGAGACATTAGCCTGCATTATCCACGTGGGTCCAGTATAACTAGAAGGATGCATATAAATAGAGGCAAAGGGGGTCAGGAGAGTGTGTCAGAGTGATGCAATGTGAGCTATGACCAGCCACTGCTGGCTCTGAAGAAAGAAGGGGCCAGAAGCCAAGGAATGTGGCCAGCCTCTAAACGCGAGAAACGCCAAGGAAACAGATTCTCCCCGAGGGCAGCTAGAAAGAAAAGCCTCTCTGCTTACACCCTGACTTGAGCCCAATGAGACAATGAGACCTAAGTGGGACATACAGAACTGCAGAACAGTGTTTGTGTTCTTTCAGGTCATTAAGTTCGTGGTGATCTGTGATAGCAGCAACAGGAAACGTATACACCCTGCTCTCAACTTTAAAGCCATGGATCCTACCCACTCTTTACTTTTAAGCTAGGCCCATCACCCAGGTTGCAAGAAATCACAATGGATAAAAACAACTCTTCAGACAACATTTATTTCTGTTTGCCTTTGTTTTCCTCTAGGATGGGGTACCTATGAATATGTTACAAAGTAGTAATAATATTAACTACAATTTATTAAGCACTTACTGCATGTCAGACACGATGCTGGTGCTTTACATAATTTCAGTCATTTAATTCTTACAAATGAATGAGTTCAGAAATAGTGACCTATTTCACAGACGAAGACTGAGACTCCGGAATGTCAAGCAACTTTCCCATGTTCACCAAACTTGTAACTGGTTGAGCCAAGATTTGAACCTCCATCTCACTCTAGAAGCCCTCCCCTATGCTCTTCTTGAAGCAACATATATTCTAGATGGATTTTCACAATGTGATAACCTCTGAATTGAATACAGATAAACAGAGGCACCCATTTCAGGTCTTCTCATGACATACTTGTAGATACTAAAGAAATATGACAAATGGCTTTCCAGAACAGTGATGAAAGAGCTAGAGATACTATTCAAGGATACAGCCTCTGGTTTCTCTGCCTGGACAAGGAGTGGTGCTCCTGGTGTTGAATATGGCTGAAGAACCAGGAGAACCAAGTCAGTTTAGTGTGGTCTCTCACTTCTGTTACCTGCTGCCCCCTTGACTATACAAATTAGGAGCATACAGTGTGTGCATGTGTATTTTAGAGTAAGAGCTTCCTGCAGAGCCATACCCTACCAACAATTCTTCTTTATTGGTTCTCTACTGTCAAATACAATGAGAGAAATCTATTTCTTATAATTATGAAAGCAGAGGAAGAAAATGCAATAAAAAAACTACAAGAAAAAAATTAATAGTAGAGAGAGGGCATGAAAACCTGATCAAGCTAGTAAAATAAGGAAAATGAAAAAGAAGTAAAAACAATGTGCAGGAGATAAAGTACGTAAAGAAAACTATATTATAGTTGTATTGGAAAACCTAAAACAAGAACCAAACAGATAAAAAGGCATACCATGCTCTTGAACAAGAAGACCATATCATAAAAATGTCAATTCCATACACTGAATATGATTTCACTTAGAATCCCAATGGGATTTTCTTTGGGGAACAAGGTGAGAATGGGTAACATGATCTTGGAGCATATACAGAAGTATATTTGCCTGAGAATGGCCAAGCACATAAAAGAACAGTGAGGGAGAGCTTGTATTGACAGATACCAGAACAATCCATATAGCCATGGTAATAAGACCTTGGTGTAGAAATCAACAAAGAGACCAGCAGAATTGAATATGTAATCCAAAAATTGATATCAATATATGAGGTTCTAAAATTTGATAAATACTCAATTCAGTGAGCAAAAAAATGTCTTTTAATCAATGATGTTGGATCAACTGACTATCCTTTTGGAAGGAAAAGAACTCTCACATTAAACTCCATAAAAAAGGGGCACCTTGGTGGCTCAGTCAGTTAAGCATCTGCCTTTGGCTCCAGACATGATCCCAGAGTCCTGGGATCGAGCCCCAGGTCATGCTCCCTGCTCAGTGAGAAGTCTGCTTCTCTTTCTCCCTCTGCCTCTCCTCCCTGCTTGTGTTCTCTTTCTCTATCTCAAATAAATAAATAAAATCTAAAAAAAAAACTCCATAAAAAGTTAAGTTTCACATGCATGAAGATTTAAATGTAAAATAACAAAACAACAAAAACCTTCCCAGAAAAGCCAGGAGACTTTAATATAGAATGAGCATGAGCAGGGGGAGGGGCAGAGGGAGACAGAGACTCCCTGGCTGAGCGCTGAGCCTGATGTGGGACTCCATGTGGGGCTTGATCCTGGAACTCTGGGATCATGACCTGAGCCAAAGGCAGACACTTAACCAATTGAACCACCCAGGCGCCCTTATTTTTTAAGAGAAATAGGTACCTTTTGGCTCTACAGAAATGTTTAATTTTTGTATGTCAAAAGATGCCATACATAAAGTCCAATGGATGCATAATATATTTGGGAGAAAATACTGTAATGTGAATGACAACATTTTAACATCGGTAATATCTTTAAAAAATTCTCATACATTGGTGAGAAAATAACTGAATAGATAAATGCTCTTTCATATATCACCGGTGGGAATATGAATATTATAACTTGTTGGTGACAGTAGGAATCTATCCTAGATGGACAAAAAGAATATGTACACAATGAGAGGGTTTGTTACAGCAGCACTTATTGTGGGAAAAGAATTGGAGACAAAGTGTGACCTGTCTCAACAAGAGGTTAGGTGAGTATGTTAGAGTATGTTCCCACTGTGGACTTCTGGGCAGCCACTGGAAACCATGCAATAAAGGGGTCTGTGGTGTGTGGCTTCTCTTCACGAGCATGGGAAACAGTGTATCAGGGTGATTAAGATGAATGACAGGTAGGGAAAAGAAGAGTGATGAGAGGGGACGGAGAGAAGACAAGAAAGGAACAAAATCGGACACAACATGAACGGCATGTATAAAATTTCATTCTTGCCTTCATGGAAATGTATGTATGTATATATAATAGAAAATAAACATTTTAGAAGTACATTTCTTTTGTTCAAACTTCTATAACTAACATCTCTTAACCAATTGAGAGTCATTAATTCAAAATAATGAGATTTATTTCAATGAGTTAAGTCGAAATTTGGAAGGAAATTTTTAAAAATGATATGGAGTGTAGATTTATAAGAATTGTATTACTTGTGTTTGCTACAAGATTTTCTACATTTATCTAAATCTAGGAAAACAAACTAATGTTTAGGCCTGTGAAGATCAAACTTGAGCTTGTATCAGAGTCACCTGAGAGCTTGTGAAAAGACAGACTGCCAGAAGACCGGTGCCCCCTCCCTCCAGGATTCCGGTCAAGAGGTCTGAAGCAAGACTCAAGAATTTGCATCTCTAACAAGTTCCCAGGAGAGGCTGATGCTGTTGTCCTGGGAACCACACATTGAGAACCAATGGTCTAAAGCAAGCTAATGTCCAAAAGAGAAAAAATGACACACAAAACGCCATAATTGTACTTACAGTTAAGCCAGCTTTCCTCCAATAATAGTTGCTATATTGGTTAACCATGCACTTTGTTTTTTCTTTAAACTTTTCTTCTGAATCAGTAGACCACCAAGGATCCAGGTTTCCATTTTTATCATATTTTCTACCTAGCAAAAAGGAAGTTAAAAAATATTTGTACTATCTGTGTTCTAGAATTTTTATGGTTTTAGATCTCACGTTTAGGTATTTCATCCCTTTCGAATTTATTTTTGTGTGACATATAAAAAAGTGGTCCAGTTTCATTCTTTTGCATGTTGCTGTCCAGTTTTCCCAGCAGCATTTGTTGAAAAGACTATTTCCCACCGGATGTTCTTTCCTGCTTTGTCAAAGATTAATTGACCATATATTTGTGGGCTCATTTCTGGGTTTTCTACTCTGTTCCATTGATCTATGTATCTATTTTTGTGCCAGAACCATACCATCTTGATGACTACAGCTTTGTAATATAGCTTGAAGTCTGGAATTGTGATGCTTCCTGCTTTCCTTTGCTTTTTCAGGATTGCTTTTGCTATCCACGGTCTTTCGTGGTTCCACACAAACTTTAGGATTATTTGCTCTAGCTCTGTGAAAAAAATGCTGGTGGTATTTTGATAGGAATTGCATCATTTTTCCAAAGAAGACATACAGATGGCCAATACACATATGAAAAGATGCTCAACATCACTCATCATCAGGGAGATGCAAATCAAAACTACAATTAGATATCACCTCATATCTGTCAGAATGGCTAGTATCAAAAAGACGAGAGATAACAGGTGTTGGCAAGGATGTGGAGAACAAGGAACACTCTGCACTGTTGGTGGGAATGCAAACTGGTGCAGCCATATTGGAAGACAGTATGGAGACTATTCAAAAAGTTAAAAATAGAACTACCCTACGACCCAGCAACTACACTACTGGGTATTTATCCAAAGGATGCAAAAATACTTATTTGAAGGAGTACATGCGCCCTGATGTTTATAGCAGCATTATCTACAATAGCCAAGTTATGGAAACAGCCCAAATGTCCATCGACAGATGAATGGATAAAGAAAAAGCGGTGCATATAGAGACAGCGGAGTACTAGCCATAAAAAAGAATGAAATCTTGCCATTTGCAACGACAGGGACAGAGCTTCAAAGTATAATGCAAAGTGAAATACGTCAGTCAGAGAAAGACAAAAACCATATGATTTCACTCATATGTGGAATTTAAGAAACAAAACAAATGAGCAAAGGGGGAAAAAAGAGAGAGAGAGGCAAACCAAGAAACAGACTCTTAACTCTAGAGAACAATCTGATGGTTACCAGAGAGGAGGGGGTGGGGGATTGTGTGAAACAGGTGAAGGGGATGAAGGAGGGCATTTGTCGTGATGAGCCCCAGGTGATGTATGGAAGTGTAGAATCACTATAGTGTACGCCAGAAAGTAAAATTACTCTGTATGTTAACCAACTGGAATTTAAATAAGAACTTTAAAAAAGAAATTTGTACTATTTATGGAAATTAATTTCTTCATTTTCCCTTTCCCTCAATTCGAAAGACCTTGAAAAAGCAGTCCCAGTAGCAAGGGTCACTCCTGGGAGCAGGTCCCACCTTCTCTGCAATGTCACAGGCTATTTTTAAAAAGAGGGGTTAAGAAAGAGGTTTGAGGAAGTTCTTTCCTTCCAAGCAACAAAGAACATTTTAAAAATAAGATTAATCAACTTATGGCATGCACACCGTGAACCAATCTTGAATTCTTTGTTTTCACCCGATGTGACCCATAATGTTCTCTGGATTATGAAATGAAATGGCTTCATTCACAAAGCCCGTGGGAGGAACTGAAGCATCACTACCAGTGAAATTCCAAATGATCCACAGGCACAGCCCAGTGAGTCATTCACCCAGATCCATAGGCACAGCCCCTGACTCAGCCCTATAGGAACGTGTTTCCTCCAAGTTGCTAGGAGCTGAGAGACACATGAAACCTCTGTTATGAATCATTCCACAGCCATCGGTGTGCATGGAAGGCCCATCTGTCCTGCTTCGACAAGGCAGGTTGCTCTAAAAAGAGAACTTGGAACAAGAATGGAAATCTCCAAAACATAATAGAAAAAAAAGATTAATTATACAGGGTTGTTTTTTGTTTTTGTTTTTGCTACAGGCTCACTCTTCGTTTTGTCTACACTGCCTTCAAAAAAGGCTTGAGTAGATCTCACTATTGTCTATACTCAAGGTTACTATTGGTATAAATTTAATTAGGCAAAGAACTCTTCATTGGACTTATAAGAAAGTCCCTAAGGCAAAGGTGTTAACTGAAATAATCCAAAGCTCTTTGGCAAGGGTGGATGCCACTACCACCACCCCCTGGGAGAGCACGGAGTCACTGTCCTCCAAACACTATCCAACCAATTATTAAATAGTTACTGGGCATGCAGTTAACTATGTAACTCTCTGTTCTAAGTATTGGTTACAGAGCAAAATTGCCATCATTAGATTATGTCCTTTGAGAATGGCTCCAGAAGGCCTCCAAAAGATTCAGTGGGAGAACTGTACTTAAATTTCCCAGGAAGAAAGGCCCAGAACCAAGAGATCACTACTGGGTTATGTTTCTTAGCGAAGACGCTCCTTTTAGATAAAGCAAACATGCAAAGACAGGAGTGTAGCTCTGGAGATTGAGATGCCTATAAGGCAGCTACATTTTTAAAAGGGAGGGGAGAGATCAGAAGAGCAGAAACTCTATGTGATTCAGGAAGGGCTTGTGGGAGCACAGAAAGAATTGTCCAGAAGGAGAAGAACCAAGAGTCTCTGGCCCTGGGGTAGGCATCCTGGAAAGGATGTTGGAGACACCACCGACATGGATGAAAGAGGTCCTTCTACACAATGTTGCCATGTGCCAGCCAGCTCTTTGAATCTGCCTGTAAATCATTGTGCAGATGTGTATATGATTGTAATTTGCTGCTAATTCATGTATTTTAGAGATTTCATGTGGCTTTCCAATAATGCTTAAGGTAAAGGAGAAAGGAGTGCCCATCAAAAATGATGATGACTCTCAAAGGGTGCTAATTTCACTAGTTTATGTCATATTCTGCTCTTGTGCTTAAATATCATGAGGATACATAGCATATTCTCCTATATTATACCTTATTAGGAAAGCATAGCCTTTTAACAAAATTCTGAATATATGCCAGCATAGAGAAAAACAGAGCTTAAGCATTGCATAATCCTTGCAATAGTATAAAGGGATCAGGCAGCCAAGCTCCAGAGTCCTAACCGGCTGAGTACTAACTTGGCAGCATGTATAATCATCTTGGGAGCAGAGCTCACACCTCCCGGGAGAGCATCTCAAGATGGTGAATAAAGAAATGACAAAGGGGAGAAGCTATGAAGCAATTCCTGTAACTATCGTGGCAGCTACAGCAAGCCTGATCTAAATGCAAAGCTAATTTCATTGAAATTACAAGGTCTTTTTTTCATGCTATCCCATCACCAACGGGAACAATTATTTATTTATGGCAAGCTATCACAGCAAGACATGGGGGAAAGTTTTCAATCAGCAATCACACTGCTTTGGATAATCTTCAGTCTGTGATGATGCCACTATGCAAAGATAATAGCAACAATTAACATCCGTATCATCAACATTATCATAAAAGCAGCAGCTCATACAACGAACCAGTACTTACCATTATTATCAAATCCATGTGTAAATTCATGTCCAACAATTACTCCTATAGCTCCATAACTCAGAGATCTACGGTACAAATATACAATTTGAAGAAAATTACAAGCATTAATCTCAGAGCATAATCCTTTGGTTTTTTTTTTCAATGAAAGCCAAGATAATCTGTTTTCTAGTAACCACAGTAACAGCTTAACCACACACACAAAACTGTAAAAATAAAAAAAATCTAAACACACCCTTCTCACTGAAATAAATAAATTCTAACACTGTCCCTACGACCCTGTATGACATTAGGGATACGAAAGAGATGGTTTCTAAAGTCCCTTCCAGCCCTAAGGATTCTAGGATTCTGCATCTGCTCTAGCTAGTTTATATCTATGAACATCCAAACAAGCAGCAGGGTTTGAAAAGATCCTGTCAGTAAACATACCATTTATTTTTTTATCTGAGAACCTGCTGAAAAATCACTCTAGACTTAGAAGTTTTTCCCCAAATATAATCATAAAAAAGGAACAGAGCAGAGATTAAAAGGGATCACTGCTTTCGAAGGGAGTCACGTTCCCTTGCTTCTGTGACAGACAAGGTCACGAGTGAATGGCAAGGATCGTGAAGCCTTAACCAGATTTGGAAATTGCAGAATCGTGAGCCAATAGTGGTTGTTTGGTAGCGCTTGATTAGGTAGCAATACAGAACTGAAACAGAGTATATTAATGACAGATAAAGAAATCCATAAGGAGGCTTTCTGGATGTGTGTGTGGGTCTGGGACCTTCTCTCTCAACTACAAGTTCCATGAAGGCCAAACCCTTACCAAGTTGGTCACTACTAAATTCTCTGTAACTAGTACACAGTAAGAAAGTAGCAGTGATTTACCTCATTGGTTAATTAACTTTACCATTTTACGCAAATGACAGGTCTACATGTAACTTATTTTAGTTATTTAATGTGTGGATAAGGATTAAAGACAATTTAAAATCCTTGTTATGAGGATTCTTCCTGAGATTTGCAATTACACTAAAAATATTTCACAGTTGGCTCCTGACAAGCGACATCAAAGTCACCCAGCAAATGGAAAGGACCCGTAAGTGGAAAGAACAAAAATTTTGAAGCAACATGTTATTACAGGACATAATGATCCTTAACATGCTAATTGTTTGTCTGAACTATACCCAAGGAAGTGCTGTAAGATTTAATTTTTCCCCTCGGTGGCAATTCTTTCCTTTGTTATTTCTTTCCTGCAAGGTAATTTGCATTTGAAAAAAACCGCTTCCTACTGTTTTTACATCATTGCAAACCTTCATTAAGGAAGTAAGAGTAAAATTATGCATTTCAATCATGGAGCTCCCATGGCAGTGTGGGACAAACGTGTAATTTCACATAGTGCTAGTTTTTGCTGCAGGGGCTATCGCTATCAGCCTGTAACACTGCGTTTCTTCATGCCTCTCAGCCCTGAGCGCAATACTCAGGCCTCTAACAACCCCTGGTCAATGCTGGTGACTGGACAGGTTTAAAGGATGAACAATGGAAGCTTAGAGGAACTGCTTTGCAATCAATGTCCCTCAAGAGGGGCTGCTCCGATGAGCTTCCTATTTGCAAAGGGCAATAAAGAATTCAGAAAATGACTGAATCACTGTAAGTTCCAATTCTCAGTCACATAATTGTGATCCTTTGGACAGGAGACAAGAAAAAGTAATTTTATATGACTGAGCCTTCCAACGATAATGTTTCATAATGCCGAAGCCCCATCTTCCATTTCATCAATGGACAGCATTAAATGAGCATGCCATAAAAATAAATAAATAAACTCAAATGCCTTTTAAAATGGGACTGGCTGGCCGGAAACAAGGACTGCCGCAGAGAAAAATCGAGCCTTCCAAAAACGATATGGAAAAAATGACCATTTTTCCACCTACTCGGTTTCTCTCGTGTTCTTACTACCCCAGGGGTTTAACGTGTGCACTGGCTTTTGCTGTCAACAAGAGTACAGCCAGGCTGCTGTCTGCAGCTACCACGATCTCACGCTGTCATCAAGCAAGGGCTACTCTGTGCTTGAATCAGAAACTCCTCAAAATCTCTGATTTGAAAGCGGCTTTCGAGTTACTTCAACTCCTTAGCAGAGCCATGGGCCTCCGCCACAAAAACCCATTCCAATAGTCACAGGACTTCTCTGGGGATTTCTAATAACCAGGAGCTCATAGAGGGGGACCAGTGCCTCTTCAGGTGGTTCTAAATAAAACAGCTCTCCCTAACACTGATCCGCAATCTCTTTCCTACGTCTTCTATCTATTGGTCTCATACAGTCTCTAGCCGAATACCCTCTGACCCCCCAGAATACCGTACATTTTCTGCCACCTTAACTCTCCTTCAAAAATGTGAAGATACAAGGTCCCCCTTCGAGTGTCCTCAAGTTCTTTCAATTGTTTTTCTTCAGCCATGAATTCTAGACCAGCATTTCCCAACAAAGGCAAAGGGGGAGCTTAGGAAACTCTGGGTTAAACACATTTAAATAGGTTTCTTTCTTACAGAACTTAGAAATTCTTACGCTGCTGAGTATTGTAATTCTTCAAAACAAAAATAGACTTACCTCTATTACTACTTCGTGGAACACACACTTTGGGATGTTGTCTTAGGCTACTTACAATCCTGATTCTTTCCTCTAGAAACAATTTAGCTTGTCGATATCCCCATGACTCAACATTCCGGGAAGGACTAAGCTGACCAGCATGAACATAACAGATACCCACTTGCTGGGTCTGGAGACTATCCATCCAAAGTAGATGTATGGGAAGCCATCTGACTGGACTGTGATTCCCACGGCTCCAGCATCCCCATCTTTCCAATGCCAACTACCCAAAAGATGCTTGGTAATTATTCATTGAGCAGATATCGTAATAGAGGATAGAAGGCTTCAGTGAGAACATAGAATCTTTAGGGAAAAAATGCAAATCTTTCTCCCACTCAAGTATCAAATACGGCTCAGCATAAGGCTGAACTCATAGACACTAATACTATTTCCTAGGTTTCTATCATTTTGACTTTTAGATCAGAAAATCATCCTCATGGACCCAATAAATTCACTTCAAAACCTAACCAGACTATTTCCAAGTCTCTAGGTATATAACCACAATAACAGAAGTTCAGCTGAACTGAGCAGAATCAAAGAATTCTAGGACATTTTTAGTTTGAAGGAAACTTAGAGAATATTTATCCTAAATCTTTATTTTTATAGAAATATATGTAAGTTTTTAATTTGAATAATAGGGAAAAAATCGATTCCAAATATCTGAACAGTAGTAAAGACTATGCAGCTGAGGCCTGGGATGATAGTAAGGGATTTGGTTAATGCAAACCAAGAATTCTCATTTATGCTAATGGAGCACTTCCCTGAAGTAAGCTTTACTAATGCCTGCTCCTGGTCCCCTCGGCACTCACCATTTTTGAGCATACCAATCCAACATCTCCCAACTGCCAACACCTGAAACTAGTTGCCGGAGGACTTTTTCTGGCTACCAGAGCCCTCTTGGCTAAGACTGAGGAACGCCGGAGTGTTAATACAGCAGGTGGCAGCACTCAAATCAATGAGGGAAGGTGAGCTGGATGATCAACACCCCAGCAACCTTGCCCCTGAGGTGGGATCACGCTGAAGCATGTTCTACAGCTCCCCAGCAGGACTGAGCCCCAGTTGCTCACAGTGATAACTGGCTTTGAAACACATATGTGGTACGTAGAATAATGGCCCCAAGAAGATGTCCACATGCTAATGCCAGGAAGCCATGAATATGTGATGTTGTTACATAGCAAAGGGGAATTAAGGTTGCTAATCAGATGAGCTTAAAACAGGGAGATTATCCTGGATTATCTGGGTGCGCCCAATATAATCACAAGAGTCCTTCAAAGTGGAGGAGAAGGCAGAAGAGGAGAATCAGAAGGAGATGTAACTATGGATCTGTGGTCAGAGAAATGCAACTTTGCTAGTTTGGAAGATGGAGGAAGGGGCCATGAGCCGAGGAATGTGGGCCAACTCTAGAAGCTAGAAAAGGCAAAGAAACAGATTCTTCCCCAGAGCTTCCAAGAAGGATGCAGCTGTGCCGACATCTTGCGTTTAACCCAGTGAGACCCAGGTTGGACTTCTGACCTAAAGAACCATAAGCTAATCAATTCATGTTGTTTTAAGCCACTATGTTTTTGATAATTATGGCAGCCACAGAAAATCCACACAACACAATTTATTGGCTTCCTTCCCTCCCTGTCTCATGTCTCCACTCCCCTGCTGGTGTTTTCTGCTGTCACCTCCCATAAGAACTCCTTG
Source organism: Ursus americanus (assembly GCF_024610735.1). Taxonomy (NCBI): domain Eukaryota; kingdom Metazoa; phylum Chordata; class Mammalia; order Carnivora; family Ursidae; genus Ursus; species Ursus americanus. Next base: position 105,025,199 of record NC_142164.1, read on the forward strand.
AACTGGAATCCGTGTCATAGGGTCTGCTTTTGGGGAAGTCTAAATCAAAATATTGCTACCATATTTCTCTTACTTTTATATGTGATCCCACATGTTTTTAACCTACAAAATACTTAAACTGTCATTTATCCAAACCAAAAACACAAGACACTAAACGTCTAAAAGCAAGACTAAATTCTCTGTGGATTAAAGCACCAGAGCAAACAAAGGTACATAATAAAAGTGGTGATATTATCAACAATGACTATTATCACAATTCCCACTATATATGTAAATTCTGAATTACTTAAGTCTACAATCTGTTGTTATTAATGACCTTTAATATCTCTAACTCCAGAGACTGTCAATTTTTGACCCATTGTATCACTACCCAGGTTACATTTCTAAAGACAAATTTGATTATCTTTGCTTGTTCAAAAACTTCAATATTTTCTATTGCTTGTTAATGTCCAGGCTCCTTGCCTGGCACTCAGAGCCCTCCAATATCAAATAGCAAACTTCTTTTCCAGATATCTTTTCCACTACTTCCCTTCATACACTACTTGGACCAGCTGAACTAAAATCTTTGCTATTCTATACACACTTTCCTTTCCTCTTCTAACATTATTTCTTCCATTTCTTCCATGGTGTTCAACCCATCACCATCAACTCAAATTCCAATGATCCTTTAAGGTCCAAATATTTATACTATGAGTCAATCCACAAGTGGATAAATGCAAAAAAATAAAATTTCCGTGTGTAATAGTTGCCTCTCCTGTCCAGTCATACACCCTGGTAAAAAGAATAGGAAGACAAATACCTAAAATGACGAAGGCGGGACTGACCCACACCAGGTTCCACGCCCTCTTTGTACTGAATAACCACCGGCTTTGTTTTTTGTTTTTGTGACTTTATATTCTAGTCTCTGCCAAAGCAGCATGTTCTCCCTTACTTGTCAGTAACTGGTTTCTTCACTCATTTACTTACCGAGGATATTCTGTTCCCCAAAAAAAAGGCTTCTGGAGCTCTCCTGCTGGAAACCCTGGGAGAAATATAGACAAAACTGTAAGGGATACAGAGACTGATAGGATGATGAGTACTTGGTTCAAGCTTTAGCCCGGAAGTTTCAAAGGTCCATCTGAAAGGTCCTCCTCGTGGAGCTGGGAGCACTCTAAGAGATTCAACTCTTTCTAAAATGATATTAATTCAAAAGAGTTTGAAATAAGTGCATCACATTAGTTTCAAGGAAACCACTTTGCATGAATACACTATTGGCATTACCCAGCCTGCTGTGAACTGGGCTCCTTCCTACAGTGTGTACAGGAGGCTTCTGACTGTCCAGCAGCTTTCCCTGATAGAGAGAGGGCCAGCTACATGGATACACAACCTATGCAAAGGAGCGCCCCCCCCAGGTGCCCCATTTGCACACAGCATTCTTGATACTTCCTAAGAACACAGAACTCCACTAGACCCACAACGGGTGGGAATTCAGTGAGACTCAAAGTGAGTACAAGGTAAGCATGTTACATCTAGGACTGAGTAGATGGGGCTTCTGACAGCCCCAAGAGGGCCCTTTCCATTGGAACCGGGATTTGCTTTGATCACCAAAAAAAAGGCAGTGGCATTCTAAGAAACATGAACGACCAAGGAACCCTAGCATATCCTAACTTTTGTTACTTTCCTATATTAACCACATACACTGAAAATTACATAGAAGGAAGGGGAAAGCCAGGGTGACCCACAGTTCCTTTTCCTTTTAGTCCTCCCTTACTCATCAGTAAGCCAGAGGTAGAGAGTATGAGTAGAATTAACGTGTATTAAGAAATAACATAAAAGCCGCCGGGTTAGTTTTGTGCAGTGTTTCCATTGGCCTGGTAAGAACAAAATACCTTTGCAAGTATAAGCTACAAAATACAAACGGTATAATTTTGGTGATTCCACACACAAGTTAAAAGCTCTTATATATTCATTTAAAACTGACATTGCACAATATCAAGATGAACCGTAAAATTATGCTCATGACTTAAAATGTTTATTTTTCTTACAACTTACAATGACAATAAATAGCAAATTAAAAAACTGACAAGTCTAGAGAAAGAGAGACCACAGAAGACAGGACAAAGCTTCATACTTGAGCACCTTTAACTGCACTTTTTCTGGCTTTCTGAACAGGGGCCCCCGTATTTTCATCCGGCATTGGGCCTTACAAATAAAGCAGCTGGCTTTGTGCAGGTGGGCGGGAGAAATGCTTTGCTTTGGTATCGCAACTCACCACTACATCTCGCACCCTGGGCTGATCCTGAGAGCTGCTTTCTTAAGTCATAACAATCGGGAATGCAGAGAATAGTAACAGAAGACACAACATGAAAAGAGAGAGAGAGGGAGGGCGAGCGAGCGCCACCTTCTGCAATGTCCTTGCTTGCTCCACAGCCACTGCTCTAGCCCCCGTGAGACTGAAAGCTCTTTCAGGAGTTAAAATGTTTTCTCTTCCCTCTCTCCTTCTCCACATTCTGTCTACCCACCCCCCTGCCATGAGAGAATACTAGGACAGTAGGAAGGGAAGTGAGGGCAAGAAAGCAAGTTCTTAATTTAGAAGTGAAATGTTAATTCCATATACCTATTCTTTATATTTTCTTCATATCGGTTTGAGACTTCAAGGTACAAAAACCTCACTGCAAAACAGAGACGGACCCAGCTAGGAGTCCCCTCTCTCCCTGCTGCTTTCATAGAGGGGAGAACACATGACTTCGAAGGGGCAATATCATACTGATCCTCACAATTTTAAAGTTTCCCTACATTTCTTTTTGCATCTTTACATCAATATTCCATCCTTTTTCAATGATTACTTTCAGTAAGTCATTCTAACTTGGAGACACAGATGCAAATATATATTATATATATATATATATATATATATATATATATATATATATATGCAAATCACAGTGTTCATATGAAAGTCTCATCTCACACAATAGATCATCAAAAAGCAATGATATTTCCGAATAAGAACAATGATCATGAACCAATGTGATCTAATTATCAAATCATTACGGCGTTCCCACTTGGTACTGTGCCCAGCTGGAAGCATTTATGTCCACTGTCAACCTCTTTACAGGAAGACATCTGACACCTGCGTGCGCCTCCATTTGTGGGGCTGTCGCAGTCAGGGGCCCCATGCTCGCAGGCCACAGCCATCACACGCCTCTGATCAGCTGTGTCTGCTCAGCCTGTCAGGGCCATGGAACCCTCCCCTGATCCACGCAAGAATCTGATGCCCTTGGGGCTGCTCTGCTGAAGCGAATGGATTCACAGTGTAAGCGGCAGGTTTGGAGGTGTCCCCCAACCGGAGTGAGCGATCAAAGTGCACCAGGGTCAACTCAGCATCTCATCTCAGGGGGTGGATAAGTTGTATTTAGCAAAGGTAGAAGTAAAAAATAATTAAATAAACAGAAGGGGAATTATTTTCTCTCGTCTCCCTTTTTAATAGGCTCTTCTTGTTTGGTTGATTTTTTTGCAAATCCATTTTATTTCCTTTTTCCCCCCATCTCAGCACTGCATTACCAGTTTCACACTTTTAAAGCTCTTTTTTTTTAAAGCTCCTTTTCCTAACAGTATATTTATGGGATGCATCCTCACAATGTAAATGTGTGTATGGACACAGATACACATGCCTGCACCCATAGCTTACGTACCACATACAGACACATGATGCGTACAAACACAGAGACAGACATACGAGAGGAGAGATAGAGGGAGAGGAAGGAAAAAGAAATGTAACTGTCAGACTGGCAAAAATTAGTCAATTTGGTAATAGGTAATACTGGCTAGGGTGTAGGAAGCATGTTGATGAGCAATTGAGTCACCTTTTAATGCTTTAAATGCCACTTCTAAAAAATGAGTAACTATGTGCTGACATGGAAAAAATACCTGAAAGATATTAAGTGAAAAAAAATATTAAGTGAAAAACCAGCATTCAGTCGTGTATGTGGTCCTTTTCTGCATAACATATGTATAAACGTATGTATAGGTACAGTCAGTTCTGCTGTAACACTTACATTGAAAAGGCAAATTTGCTCTAAGGCGACTGATATACTGGGGAAAAAAACTGGGGCATAACTCCAATTTCCTGTTTGTTTATGTGTAATCTCGTCCTCAAGAAAGCTAAGTGAAAGCAAAAAATGCATCAAATCAACTGAGCCACACAGGAATATACAAAACTCACACATCCCAACATGGACCAGTTAGTTACCTCAGTCTACCACGTGCATTAGAAACCACAGCCACCCACACCTGGTGTTAAAATTTTCCTTCCAACTTCAGTCACCCTCCTCCAACCACGACATGGTAACTCACAAGCTGCAAGTCCTCCAACACCCACTTCCACAGGCAAACTTCAGGTCTTTTCAGGGGAAAATGTCATATTTATTGCAGTATTTATGTATTTACTTATTTAACATGTGTAAGACTGTGCTATCATTTTTTCAAAGATATTTTTTCTTTTTAGAGAGAGAAAGAGCAGGCGATGGTGCGAGCAGGGGGAGGGGCAGAGGGAGAGGAAGAAGGAGAGCAGGAGACTCCCCACTGAGTGTGGAGCCTGATGCGGGACTTGATCGCACGACCCTGAGATCCTGACCTGAGCCCAAATCAAGAGTCGGACGCTTAACCAACTAAGCCACCCAGGCACCCCTGTGCTATCATTTTTATTAGGCTCCTGGCTTTTCTTTTCATGTGTCATTGATAATGTTTTTGATTGTTGTGTCCCTAACCCCATTTTTCCCATAAGCCTGTAGCTTCTATTGCAGAATTTTGCATAACACGGTGATGTTTAGGAACATGTATGTCGCATTATAGCAGAACTAACAGTATATATACATGTGGGCATCTATGTGTATATATATTCCTGCCAGAGATACTCAAATTTTATCAGGCATCAGAATGACCTAGAAGGCTTATTGGAACAGATTGCTGGGCCCCACCCTCAGAGTTTCTGAGTTAGTATGGTCTGGAGAGGAAGCTAAGAATTTGCATCTTTAACAAGTTCCCTTGTGACGCTGAAGCTGCTGGTCTAGGAGCCACACTTCAGGAGCCACTGCCCAATCACTGGTTCACAGGTACTGTGGAGTCATGGCTAAATATGTTCATTGCTGCATCACTGTAATTGAGAAAAGTGTGCCACAAACCAGATGTCCAACAGGAGAAAAATGACTTAATTATGGCATAACCATACTATGGACTGCTCTGTAGCAAATGAAAAGAAAGAGGTAGGTCTTAATATTCTAGCATGGAAAAATCTCCAAGACATGTTGTTGGAATAAAGCAAGGCATAGATACAGATATAAAAATACCATTTCTATTTTTTAAATAAGTACCGTATCAGTGTAGTACATGAATGCAATGCACTGAAAAGGTCTGTAAAACACGTATCAAACGGATCATAGTGGCTGCTTCTTGGAGCTAACGGGGACTAGGAGGTGATGACTGGTTAAAAGGATTTTGAACATAGATACAATGTTGTAAATTTTAACTAGTCAAAGGTAATTAACTTGTGTAATGAATATTAACTCTTTTAGAAATAAATGTGTATATATTATAGAAAATTCTTCTAAAGGTTATATAAAAACTGTTTACAGTTCACTAAGCTTACACAATAGCATTTTGCTCTCACATTTGTCAACACCAGCAAATTTCATTCCTGTTGCAAGCAAAAATACAAGTTGTGGTTATGTAATTCAAAAGACTAAAATTCTGACAAAAGAAAATACTCTTATTTATATGTTGTAATAACCTCATTTTTGTTAGTACAAATTTCTCTTTTTCAGATCTGCACCCAGGAAAACCATTAAGGCCTGCTTTCGGCTTTTTTCTGGAGTCAAACCTTCCTTTTTTGCTGGAGTTTCCCCACAGCTCCCTCATCAGCGAATACTGAGTAACCTCGAGGGCTTTTGTTTAGAACAGACACAATTGCTAAAGAAGTGACCATATTCAGTAGGCCATTAACTCGGGCAGATTCAACTATTTGACCTTTGAAATCACAAAGTTGTATCTTAACTGTAGGAACAGCTTCCCAGGAAAACTTAAATGCCTTGACACGTTTGGGTTTCAGTATCCATTTTGTTACCAGAAAATTGCACTAGTTAGGTTCTTTAGTATAGACAAATGAAGAGAAAAAAGCAAAATTAGCCCATTATTCCATAGCTCAGACCCAAGAAAACAAAAATATATACTCAGGGATAGAAAATTCATACTGTATGAAGAGACATGAACAAAATTAAAAATTTCCCTTTCTCCCCACTCCTCTCCCCCAATGCTGGAACTTTCTTTCCACTATTATCTGCATAGGTTGCTTCATGTATTTGCTCAAATGTCAACTTCTCATTCAGGCCTTCCCTAGTGCTTTTTAAAGGAAAGAGGCATTATCCTACCCTCTTTCTTGCTTTATATCTCACCAGAATACCATCATCTATGACACTCTACATTGTATTTACTCTGTATAAATTATTGTCTGTCTTTCCCCCAACTAGAAAGCAAGCTCCATAACAAAAGGGATTTTTATTTTCACTATGCTTTCACTGCATTATCTGTAGAGCCAGAACGCTACCTGGCGTGTGATAAGCACTCACTAAATATCTACTGAGTGAATGGAATATGCGCCTTGTGAAACTTGAAGGTATAATTGGAGTTAAGCATTACCTATGATTATGAGTATATATCATTAGCCGAAGTCAAAAACATTACACACTACTACGGGTATTACCAATGTGCTGCTTCCTGAAGTTTCCATACTCAATACCAGAACAGAGATATGTTCCATTATTCAAGTTGTGTTTCCTTTCCTTCTAGATTAAGAACTGTGTTGGTTCCATTCTCTTGCATTGATGGCAAAACTAGTATAGTTCTGAGATTGGCACTTTTTTCCCCAATAGACTCTCAATCAGAATGCAGATGTTAACAAGATGAAAAGCCCTGCCCAGTTCCATGCAAGTTCCATCACCCCTGTGTACTCTCAGCCCTCCCTACTGCCAAGGAATAAAGTAGGATATGCTCCCTTTCTATGGTTGTGACATATGCTGAAAAGAGAAATCAGATAAAATGCTGGTTTGTGTCGGAGTCCTTTGGTCCTAACAATATTGGATGAATATATTCTTTTTCCCTACATTCTTTGCATGCTTTCATGTAACTGCCACATTAAGTTTCACACCCATAAAAGCATATGATTCAGGAAAGTTATCATATAGCAAATATTTTAAAAGCACGACTTTCCAAAGTTTTATGTTATGTGGAAGTTTAGGGGATTTTTTTTTTATATTGACACTTAGAAAATAGTGATTCTTTTAAGACAACTGTGGTCAGACTCAACCATCTTTTCCTGTTGTTTCCATATTTGGTCAGATTTAACAAAATAGGAGGTCTCCAACTTTCACTTGCCAGGCTTTAAAACCCAGACTGTCTGCTTCTTCCCTTTCTCTGCAGCAAACTTTTGTAAATATACTAATACAATGGAAGACAACGCAGACTGAACTAAATTTGGGAGCAGTTCACCCTTAAATTCAATCCATCTTTTGACTTCTTTAAAGAAACTAGCATTAGTGAATTTCTTCAGTTAGGATCCCTCTAACAGCCTCTGGGGCAGAAGAGGTACATCCAGGGCCAAATGATAAAGTTCAGTTCAAAAGAAGGTGATGGGGATGGGTGGGGCGGGGGACAGGATTCTAAAGGGGAATCCAATCGGCCACAAAATGTGCAGGTCAAAGTACATACTGACCTCTTCAATGCAATCCATTTCCATACTTGCTATAGCTGCTTTCTCCAGAGATGTACTTGGATTTTCCACTGAGTGTGTATCTGTGTCTGGTTTTTTCCCCCCACTATGGGTGTTTGTGATATTTTTGCTAAGGGGCTGACTGTATCAATACAATGCATTATTAGCTTTGTCAAATAATGGGATGTTTAGCCTTCTGCATGGATTTACTGATGTACTAACATGACTTCATTCTAGTGCATGTTATGACAGTTCTTTTCAAAAGTCTTAAGTGTATGCTTATATTCCTGAGCTAATCCTTGTATCAATCTACATTCTGGGACTTACTGCTGACATATCATCTTAGCAACGTTACTACACTTTTTGGTGAGATTTACTTGTAGTTACTTCTGCTGACTTGATTATTTTACTTGTCCTATGCAATAACAGCTCCTAGTTCCACAGCTCGCTAAATGAATGTATTTTAGGGCCCTATTTTTTGGAGATGTTAATATCTTTAAATACCATTATAAATACTAGCAGGAAGAGATGGGTTTGGTTATGATGATGCTATTTATCTACACATAATCATTCGCCACTGACATTTACTAAGCACCTATGATGTTCCAAGCCACACAGCGAAGCTGCGAACATACAAATGTCCTCAAAGAACCTACTACTTAGTGAAGAAAAAGGTATGTAACAAAAAAATTCTGTATTGTAATATCTAAAAAGGTGAACTGATACCAAAGCTCTCTAAAGTGTATTTTTTTCATCGAAATATGTTTTAAATTCAGTAAAGATGCATAGAGGTATTTTGGGAGGGGGGGTAGCTATACACATGTCTACACTAATGAGTAAAAGATATGATCAGTGAAATCAGTTGAGGTTTGAGATAGGAATGGCTTAAGAGAATGGCACTCGGTAAGTGGTCATGGTCCAGCAGCTTCAACATCACTTGGACGCTTATTAGAGATACAAATTATTGGGCCCCACCCCAGACCTGCTGAGTCAGGAACTCTGGGAGTGGGGTCCAGAGTTTTCAGCAGGTCCCCCAGGTTATTCTGGTGCATGTCAGTTGAGACCTACTGGTTTAGGTCAGGATAAGGATTCTCAATCCCAACTGTACATCAGAATCCCTTGGGAAGCTTTTAAAAAGTAAAGCCATGTCAAGGCCCCTGCCCAGACCTACTGAGCCATAATCTCTAGGATGGAGCTTTGAAAGTAAGTATGTTTTAAAAGCACCTCAGGTAATTCCAATATGTCAAGAATATCAGAACTCTTGGTTTAGGAAAAATAAGGCACTACTTATATTTAACTCATGTACATAAATCAGCCCTCTTGTCTCACTCTCCTCTCTTCGCCACTCCTCAATACTGTGCTTGTAACATATAATTAGATATTTTTCTTATAATTTTGCAGACTATACTTTCTAAACTGAAACTTTACATGGCTAACAAATTATCATTGTACAAAGGACAAAAATAGTTTTAATTGCAACTGCTTTGGAAGATCCAGAATGAATGCTCACTCTAAGAGGGAATGAGTGTTATATCTTATTCAAGCTTAGTTCTCATAATCAGATAAGCCAGATACCATTCTTCTAGAATCTAGGGGACCATCAGTTGGGACATGGAAATTGCTGCAATTACAAAGCACTTCTGGCTATATTTTCTGCTGTAAAGGGATTTCATTGTCATCACTGCTAAGATTAATAGTGGCTTTTTTTTTTCAATTTGGCATCTTGCAGTAGTTTGGTGAATGCCAACCTTCCCCTTTCCAGAAAGTATCAAGTACTAACAGCTGTGACTCATGTCAAGGGATTCAGCAAGATGCCTTAGCCATCTGCTGGCTTCCTACAGGTAACCTCCTGCCACTGTATCTATCAGCCTAGAACTGACAAGCAGAAAGCAGCTTCTAAAATCTGTCCTCCATCTTGAAACTTCCTCTTCTGGCCCTTTTGTTCTTTTCCTGCCACAATTACCTTTAGGATGCAACAAAGAGAACCTCCTCTCTTTTACCAGTGTGACCAACCATCCCTGTTTGCCCAAGTCTGAGGAAACTCCTGGGATACAGAATTTTCAGTGTTAAAATTAGGAGAGTCCCAGGCAACCAAGACAAATTAGTCCCCTACCTTTACCCAACCAAGCTGACCTCTATTGCAAATGCTGCATTTTTATACCTCAGGCGTTCTCAAACTTCAGCATCTAGCAGACATTTGGTTAAAATCTTCTTAAAATATAAATTGCTGGGCCCACACCCAGAGTTTGATTCCATAGGTTAGGGGTAGGACCAGGTAATGCTCATTTATCACAAGTGATGCTGATGCAAGATGACCCAGGGACAATACTTTGAGAACCACTGCTACAGTTCAACATCTGTTAGAGAAAACACTAATTTCCCCCCACTATAAAGCTCTGTATCTCTTATTCTACTCTTATTCCAACGGGCCGTTTCATACACACAGTTGCTGTCCGAGGTATTCAGACCTGACGCTAAAGGCCGTGATGTTTAGCCCAGGCCTTGGAATATAATAGATGTTCAGCCAATGCTTGTCTGGGTTCACTGATCCATATCTGGGTTTGCGATAATGGTCTTAAGAATGAAAATATGACTAACATTTTCCCTTATGTCAATTCGACAAAAAAAAAAAAAAGGTCTCTTTCATCTCCTCCAACAGCATCTTTACAACATATAACTCAGTAAAAGAAAACCATCTCATCTATTGTTAATGAAAATATAAACTGGTACCACTTTTCTCAAGAGAAGTCGGGTAAGATGTATTTTAAAACCCTTAAAATGGACATACCATTTGACTCAGCAATTCTTCCACTTCTAGGAATTTACCCTAAAGAAATACACTCAGATTTGCATAAAAACACAGACACAAAACTTACCACGGAGTTTTTTTTTAAACAGAAAAACAAACAGCCTAAGCATCTATTGGTAGGAAATTAAAGAAATCAAAGTGTTTTTATTTGGTGGAATACTATGCATGATAACTTAGAATTACATGTAATAAATGGAAACGATATTCATGTTACAATGTTCAGTTGGGGGGAAAGCAACATTATTGGATGAGTCCATATTTAGTTTCAATTTTTTTAAAGATTTATTTATTTATTTCACAGACAGAAAGAGAACACAAGTGGGAGGGGCAGAAGGAGACAGAACCTCAAGCAGACTCTGTGCCAAGCAGAGAGCCCAACGTGGGGCTCGATCTCATGACCCTGAGATCATGACCTGAGCTGAAACCCAAGTGTCAGACACTTAACCGACTTTGCCACCCAGGCGCCCCTGGTTTCGATTTTAAATGTGTAGATAAACATAAGTTTGAGAGGTATTCAACAAAATCTTTAAATGATGACACACACTTCAAAATTTTTTAGCTTAAAAATGTGAGAGAAAGGAGCGCCTGGGTGGCACAGCGGTTAAGCGTCTGCCTTCGGCTCAGGGCGTGATCCCGGTGTTATGGGATCGAGCCCCACATCAGGCTCTTCCGCTATGAGCGTGCTTCTTCCTCTCCCACTCGCCCTGCTTGTGTTCCCTCTCTCGCTGGCTGTCTCTATCTCTGTTGAATAAATAAATTTAAAAAAATGTGAGAGAAAGACAAGAAAGGATCAGAGAAAATCTTCAGAAACAACCACAAAACAAGTAATAAAATGGCAATAAATACATAACCATCAATAATCATTTTGAACATAAATGGACTAAATGCTCCACTTGAAAGGAATAGGGTGTCACAATGAATAATTAAAAAAAAATACAAAACCCATCTCATCTATACACTGCCTACAAGAGACTAATTTTAGACCCAAAGACACCTGCAGATTGAAAGTGAGGGGATGCAGAAACATCTATCATGCAAATGGATGTCAAAAGAAAGCCAGAGGAGCAATACTTGTATAAAACAGACTTTAGCTCGGGACGCCTGGGTGGCTCAGTCGTTAAGCGTCTGCCTTCGGCTCAGGGTGTGATCCTGGCGTTCTGGGATCGAGCCCCACATCAGGCTCCTCTACTGGGAGCCTGCTTCTTCCTCTCCCACTCCCCCTGCCTGTGTTCCCTCTCTCGCTGGCTGTCTCTCTCTCTGTCAAATAAATAAATAAAATCTTAAAAAAAAACAGACTTTAAAACAGACTGTTAACAAGAGACAAAGAAGAACGTTACATAATAATGAAGGGGACAACCCAACAAGAAGATGTAACTATTGTATATATGCACCCAACACAGGAGCACCTAAATACATAAAACAGTTAATAACAAATATAAAGGAATTCATCGATAATACAATAATAGTAGGGGACTTTAACACTCCACTTACATCAACAGACAGATCATTTAAACAGAAAATTCACAAGAAAACAATGGCTTTGAATGACGCACTGGAACAGATGGACTTAACAGATATATTCAGAACATTCCACCCTAAAACATCAGAATACACATTCTTTTCAAGTGCACACAGAACACTCTCCAGAATAGATCACATATTAGCCCACGAAACCAGCCTCAACAAATTCAAGAAGATCCAAGTCACACCATGCATCTTTTCCTACCACAACACTATGAAACTAGAAATCAACCACAAGAAAAAAATCTAGAAAGACCACAAATACATGGAGGTTAAACAACATGCTACTAAAGAATGAATGGGTCAACCAGGAAATAAAAGAAGAAATAAAAAATACATGGAAACAAAGGAACATGAAAACACAATAGTCCAAAACCTTTGGGATGCAGCAAATTGGTCCTAAAAGGTAAGATACAGCAATACAGCCCTACCTCAAGAAGCAAGGAAAATCTCAAACAACCTAACCTTACACCTAAAGGAGGTAGAAAAAGAAGAACAAACAAAACCTAAAATCAGCAGAAAGAAGGAAATAATAAAGATGAGCAGAAATAAATAATATAGAAACTAAAAAAATAATAAAACAGCTCAATGAAACCAGGAGCTTGTTCTTTGAAAAAAATCAATAAAGTTGATAAATCTCTAGCCAGACTTATCAAGAGAAAAAGAGAAAGAACTCAAATAAATAAAATCACAAATGAGAGAGGAGAAATAACAATCAACACCAGAGATATACAAACAATCACTGGAGAATATTATGAAAAGCTGTATGCCAACAAATTGGACAACCTAGAAGAAATGGATAAATTCCTAGAAACATATAAACTACCAAAACTGAAATGGGAAGAAATAGAAAATTTGAACAGATAACCAGCAAAGAAACTGAATGAGTAAAAAAACAAAACAAAACTCCCAACAAACTAAAGTCCAGGACCAGATGGCTTCAAAGGCAAATTCTACCAAACATTTAAAGAAGAATTAACTGTTCTTCTCAAACTATTTCAAAAAATAGAAAAGGAAGGAAAACTTCCAAATTCATTCCATGAGGCCAGCATTATCCTGATACCAAAATCAGGTAAAGATACCACTAAAAAAGAGAACTACAGGCCAATATCCCTGATGAACCCAGATATAAAAATCCTCAATAAAATACTAGCAAACTGAATTCAACAATAAACTTAAAAAATCATTCACCATGATCAAGTGGGGCTTATTTCTGGGCTGTAAAGGTGTTTCAATAGTTGTGTATCAATCAACATGATACATCACATCAATAAGAGAAAGGATGAGAAGCATATGATCATTTCAATAGACGCAGAAAAAACATTTGACAAAGTACAACATCCATTCATGATAAATATCCTCAACAAAAGTAGATTTAGAAAGAACACACCTCAACATAATTAAGGCCATCTATGAAAAACCCACAGCCAACATCATCCTTGATGGTAAGAAACCGAGAGCTTTTTGCTGAAGATCAGCAACAAGACAAGGATGTCTACTCTTACCACTTCTTTCGACATAGTACTGGAAGTCTTAGCCACAGCAATCAGACAACAAAAAGAAATAAATGGCATCCAGATTGGTAACGAGAAGTAAAACTTAAACTGTTTGCAGATGACATGATACTCCACATAAGAAACTCAAAAGACTCCACCAAAAAACTACTAGAACTGATAAATGAATTTATTAAAGTCGCGGAATACAAAATCAATGTACAGAAATCTGTTGCATTTCAATATGCCAATAATGAAGCAGAAGAAAGAGAAATTAAGAAAGCAATCCCAGGGGCGCCTGGGTGGCGCAGTCGTTAAGCGTCTGCCTTCGGCTCAGGGCGTGATCCTGGCATTCTGGGATGGAGCCCCACATCAGGCTCCTCCACTAGGAGCCTACTTCTTCCTCTCCCACTCCCCCTGCTTGTGTTCCCTCTCTCGCTGGCTGTCTCTCTCTATCAAATAAATAAATAAAATCTTTAAAAAAAAAAAAAAGAAAGCAATCCCATTTACAACTGCGCCCAAAATAATAAGATACCTAGAAATAAACCTAACCAAAGAGGTGGAGGACCTGTATTCTGAAAACTATAAAACACTGATGAAAGAAATTGAAGATGACACAAAGAAATGGAAAAACATTCCATGCTCATGGAACGGAAGAACAAATATTGTTAAAATGTCTATACTATCCAAAGCCATCGACACATTTAATGCAATCCCTAACAAAATACCAACAGCATTTTTCATAGAGCTAGAACAAACAATCTTAAAGTTTGTATGGAACCACAAAAGACCCTGAGTAGCCACAGCAATCTTGAAAAAGAAAAGCAAAACTGGAGACATCACAAATTCCAGACCTCAAGTTATATTACAAAGCTGTGGCCATCAAAACAATATGTTACTGGCACAAAAGTAGAAACATAGACCAATGGAACAGAAGAGAAAATCCAGAAACAAATCCACAACTATATGGTAATTAACCTTAGACAAAGCAGGAAAGAATATCCAATGGGAAAGGACAGTCTGTTCAACAAATGGTGTTGGGAAAACTAGACAGCAACATGCAGAAAAATGAAACTGGACCACTTTCTTACACCACACACAAAAATAAATTCAAAATGGATGAAAGACCTAAAGGTAAGACTTGTAACCATAAAAATCCTAGAAGACAAGCAGTAACCTCTCTGACATCAGCTGTAGCAACTTCTTTCTAGATATGTTTCCTGAGGCAAGGGATATAAAAGCAAAAATAAACCACTGGGACATCAAAATAAAAAGCTTCTGCACAGCAAAGGAAACAATCCACAAAACTAAAAGACAACCTATGGAATAGGAGAAGTTATTTGCAAAAGACATATATGATAAAGGGTTAGTATCCAAAGTCTAGAAGAACTTACACAACACCCAAAAAACAAATCATTCAATTAAAAAAATGGGCAGAAGACATGAAGAGCCATTTATCTAAAGAAGACACAGAGATGGCCAACAGACACATGAAAAAATGCCCAACATCACTGACCAGCAGGGAAATGCAAATCAAAACTACAATGAGGTATCACCTCACACCTGTCAGAATGGCTAAAATCAAAAGCCCAAGAAACAACAAGTGTTGGTGAGGACGTGGAGAACAAGGAACCCTCCCGCACTGTTGTTGGGAATGCAAACTGGCGCAGCCACTGTGGAAAACAGTATAGAGGGTATTCAAAGAGTTAAAAATAGAGCTACCCTATGACCCAGCA
Organism: Ursus americanus; assembly: GCF_024610735.1. Lineage (NCBI taxonomy): Eukaryota > Metazoa > Chordata > Mammalia > Carnivora > Ursidae > Ursus > Ursus americanus. The sequence continues at coordinate 105,040,499 of NC_142164.1, forward strand.
ACTGCACTACTGGGTATTTACCCAAAGGATACAAAAATACTGATTTGAAGGGGTACATGCACTCCAATGTTTATAGCAGCATTATCAATAATAGCCAAATTATGGGAACAGCCCAAATGTCCATCGACTAATGAAAGGATAAAGAAGAGGTGATATATATATATTCATCACTTGTCATGATGGGCCCCGGGTGATGTATGCCAAGTGTCCAATCACTATATTGTACACCTGAAACAAATATAACACTGTATGTTAACTAACTGAAATTAGAATAGAAACTTAGAAAATATTTTTCCTGGAAAAAATTTTTTTAGCTTAGCTAAACATTTTACAATAAATGTTTTCTACAATAAATATTAACTACTTTTGTAATAAGGGTGAAAAATGATTGATTCTTTCAAGGGACAACAAGTAAGATTGTGACCACCAAGATAAATTGGTGAGCTTTCTCCCTGACTTCCCATCTCCCATCACCATGGCTCTGTGCCAGCTTCCCAGTGCTTGCCTCACTCTGGCTCACATCCAGGTCACCCCAAGGGAGTGTCCCACTCACCCCCGCCTCTTTCATCAGACTGCCCCTGATAATCATGCCATGCTTTCTGCTACCAGTCCTGCAGCGAAGCTGCACAGTCTTGTGTCTGGAAGTGGATCTGTCCCGCCCCACGAGTTTGTTTTCAGAAGTTTGATGCAGGTGGCAAATGTGTCTCCCTCCAGGCACTGGCCCTGGGACTCACCACAGTCATGGGAATGCCATGAGACTCCAAGGCTTTCCAGCTGAGGGCACTTTTTCCTCCAGGGGCAGTACCCAGAATGTCATTCTTAGCTGCCTCCTCAGGCGGGGGGGTGGTGGTGGTGAGAACAGACTGTGTTAGGATCTCCAGAGTCCTTGACTAGACCAGGGCAAGAACATCTTAAAATAATTGTAGCAGGTGTCCCACAACCTTGCTAAGTGCATCACCTGGCAATTTTGCAACCTATTCTAGGTTTGTTTATGACAACTTCAGCTCATTTAACAAAACTTCTTAAACCTCATAGTAAATTTTATGAAGTAAAACCTTTTTGGAGAGTACGTCTAATTATTCTTTTTAAGGTAGCTTATGGCATCTCTCAAATAACACCTGTTCCACTCTGCCTAAACCCAAGGAAGCACGGAGATTATGGGCACAGCTAAAGGGCCTGCAGAGAGCAGCTGTCTTCGAGGCACCAGTAATAAACTGCTATTCCAGGCCACAGCCCATTGGGATGTGACATCGGCAGGACCTGGGAACCATCTGACCTTCCTACCCTCACCTCCTAGGTGTCCCCACATCCTGTAGGGTCTTACTTCCATACCAGATGGAAACAATCTTCCCACCACATGGGTGAAGGTATGACATAATGATGATAGACACTCTAACATATATTATGCCCTACACCTTTTCAGAGTGCATTCACATGTCTCATTTCATGTAATTCTCGCTTTTCTTATGCAGTAACAAATAGCATAGGGTGAAGATTAAGAACATGCAGTCAGAGAAGCTGGGTTATACTCCCAACCCTGCCATTTACTAGTTGTGTGGTCTCTGGTAAGTGACTCGGCCTGCCTGAGCCTCAATTTCCTCTTCTGTAAAATGGGCCCACCAGGCTGAGATTATAGAGCTACTACAAAGATGAGCGATAACATGTTAAAGTAACTGTCACAAGGCCGGGCCTGTGAACAGCTCTCAGTGAGGAGCAGCTGCAGAGAACAAGGAGAATCTCCATTTTATGGGAGTTCTTTTCAGCATCGCCAGACAAGCTAGAAAACTGGCACCTGTATTCCCACTACATGCTTACTTAAGAGCCAACTTTCGGGATTTAACTTAGCCACTCCTTACTCCAATCACTGTCACTGCCTAAATTTAGACCCTCTCCATCCTTCTCTTCAACCATCTGCCAAAATCCTAACTGGTCTAAGTGACCTCACTCTTCTCCCTCTCCAGGGGATGCCACAAGCTTTAAGACGAAGGAAGCAAAACTTAAAATTTCTTGCCTCCCAAAGAAAACTAGCCTAGCTCCCCATAGCCTGTTTCTCAGTGTGGCTTACTGGGCCCTCGCCCACCTCTTCCACATGTCATGTCCCCCACACGCAGCCTGTGCCCCATCTCTCCATCCTGGGGACCTTCTTTGCCAGGCTCTGCTGTCCATCACCTTTGCACCAGCTGCCCTCCTTCCTGCAGGGCCCAACCTCCCCGATTGGCCTAGAAAATGTCTTTTTCCTTTCAGTAGCTACTCAAACGTCACTGTCATTGTGAAGCCGATCTTGACTCCCCCAGATCAGTTACCCCTCCTCTGTGGCTCCCATGATGCATTGCACACCCTTCTGCTGCACACTCACCGTGTCTTATAAATGACTGGTCAGCTTTCTGTCTCTCCCAACTCCTCGAAAGCAAGGACACTTAATAGCTAAGATTTATTGAATACCTACTAAAAACCAGTCTCTCTTTCACTTACTGTACATACTCCTTCCATCTTCAAGACAACTCTACAGGACAGTCACTACTATTATCTGCACTTTACAGATCATTATACCAAACCTTAAAGATGTTAAGGCACTTGCTCAAGGTTGCAAGTTATTAGTGGCCAAGCCAGGATTCAAAATCAAAGCCCACACTCTTAACTACCGCAGTATATTACAGTATACAACCTAGCAGCAAAGTCAGTTATCTAGCTAGTTGTGATGTCTCTATTAGTTCTCTCTTGCTGTGTAATGAAGTATTCTGAAACATAGTGGCTTCGAACAATAAGCAGTTACTATCTCACAGTTTCTCCAACTCAAGAATTCAGAAACATCTTATATGGGTGATCTGCCTCAGGGTGTCTCATGAAGTTGCTGTCAAGATGCCAGCTTTGGCTGCCATCGTCTAAAGGCTTGGCTGGACTGCAGAATCTGCTTCCAAGAAAGACAGTGTGCGCATGTGCTACTGGTTATGGGCAGGATGCCTCTGGTCCTCTGCCTAGGGACCTCTCTGCCAGCTTCCTGAGTGCCTTCATGACATCCCTGCTGACTTCCCCCCAGAATGATCCATCCAAGACAGCAAGGCAGAGGTCACAATGTCTTTTATGACCCAGCCTCGGAAGTCACACTCCATCATTTTCACAATATCCTATTAGTTATAGGGGTCAGCTTTATTCACTGTCGGAGGGCACTACACACCGGCGCGAACATCAAGAAGAATCGTTGGGAGATCCGTAAATACTAAGTGAATAAGCGGGAAAAAATCCTAAGAACTGCTATGAGTGTCAGAATCTCTTCTAGATACTGAGAAATTTGGATTAGTTGACCACTTAAGTTTCTTCCCTTTTACCTCCAAAACCATGGAAGACTATTCCCAAGTTGTCCCCAAATACAGTGTCAAATGCATTCAAGGCTTTACCTTCATTAAATTCCGCTAGAGGCCACAGGTGAGTATTTGCTAACTTGGCTTCTACTTCATGGTTTTAGGCAGAGTCAACAAAGTATGAGAAATTCTCTCAGTTTGAAATACAATCATTTCCTTAACAGCAAAACAAATCTATGTTTGATTTCAGGATTAATACTATAGTTTGATGCCAGCATAAGCCCAGCCTCTGGTCAAAGGCTTATCTTCTTTAGCAGAATAACTGTGATTAAACTCGGGTAACCAAATCCCTTGTGTATTACAACAAACATAACAGTATCATTGGTTTTAGCCCTTAGTCCTTGCTTGTTTTCAAGCCAAGATTTTATTTGGTTACGATAATTCTTTAATATGATTTAAGACACAGGATGATTAAAAAAAACCAACATTGAAAGGAAGCATTTTACAGATTCACATTGAGACTGAATACATGAAATGAATTTTATTCTAAAGACCAGTCCATGTTAGCAGAAACGAAGGCCAAACGGGAGCTGTTCACTCTATCACCCTCCCACCCCTGGTATCACCACCTGATTAGATCCAAAGTAGTTTGTAAGCTGCGTCAGAACACTCTTCAAGTCTCCCTGGGTTCCAACCACTTGCAACGCTATATCCCAGGGGTTGGCCAACTACAGCCTGTGTAAATAGTTTTACTAAAAACACAGCCGTGACCATTAGTTTATGAACTCTGTATAGCTGCAGTGGCAAAGGTGAGAATTTACAGCAGAGAATGGATGGCTTGCAAAGGCAAAAACATTTACGATTTGGCCCTTTACAGAAAACGTCTGCCAATCCTTGGTCTCCGCCTCTGGAGGCTGGGCCTGACATAAGCTGTTACAAGCCCAAAAAAGTATATGCGTGTTATATGCTGCTATAAAAATTCTTATGGGGGGAATGAGAGTGTTACTGTGTATGTATCATATACACAAAGTAATGGCACAAATTTTAATGGTGGAACACGAAGAGATTTTATGCGCAAGTGCCTCCCAAATCGGGACAATGTTTCCTGTGCCCCACACAGTCAAGTCCCCTAACAAAGGGAGTCATTGTTTTCAAACCCATTGCTTAGATTCACTTGCCTCCCCTGAACTTTGTATGCGGTGTCTCACTGAGCAGTAGGTCAGCGACATTCTCGCATATTGTACACGGAGCGGTTTGTCCTGCATTGTTGTGTAATATCCAATTATACAAATACACCACAATTTATTTACCAATTCTATTCACGGACATTAGGTTCTTTCCAGGTTTTTGCTGTTATGGACAAAGCTCCTATGAACATTCTACGTTCATGTGTTCTGGTGGGCAGAAGGATTGACTTATTTTATGAAGAGTGGAATTTTTGGGTAACAGGAGATACCAACAGGAAGACCAGGTGTGCAGCTATCACAAAGCTAGGAAAGCACAAGCTTAGGCAACAATAACCCCAGCTCCTTGTTGTCCTCTTTCACCACCTTATCGGTTCAAATATAATTGAATTCTGCAACGGCTCCTCTGTATAACTCCTCATATAGCAGACCGAAGCCATTATGTTACACTGCACTCCGTCTGAAGACACAGCTACCCAGCTTGACGAGGGTAGAAAAATAAGAAGCACAACCACACTGCAAAATTCTAACACTGAAATATGGCCACGAGTCATAGGGTTTCACACAAAGGCATGAATTTGCAAACAAAGAAAAAACAAAAACAACACAAACCAAAAACTATAGGCTTTTATATTTTCTCCTCAAGTCTCTACTGTGAGCAGAAGTGGACTTCAGTGGCATAAATCAGAAAATGATAACGGGAACCGAATGAAATTCTCATAAATCACGTTACCAAGTATAGTTACATCTTAGATATGAAACCCAATTAAACAGATGGCCACATGCTGTCAGAATCCCCCTAATCAATAAAGATGTTCATTTCAGAAAATCACCTCAATTTTTCACTTCTTCAGTGAAGGAAAAAGAAGGCAGTTGGGGGCTTGGGCAGGGGTGGGGGAGTCCCAGGAAACCCAGTGGGGAAATGTCTAAAAAGGAATTCCACCTGTCTGAATTTGTCGTCCAGAAAATCAGAAGAGAGAGAGAGAGAGAGAGAGAGAGAGAAAGTCACCCAAAGGATTCCTTGTCATCTTGCCTGGGAATGTAATTTACAATGAGAGTAAGCACTGGTCATTAGGAAAATAGAAACAGCTTGAATCTCTTAATTAAAACACTGCTTCAAATTGTTCATTTCAAACCCCTCTGTTCATGTGCTTTCCAGAAACCATTGGGTTACCCTGAAAGGGCTGCTTCTTCAGTAAACCTGTGATAGGATCAGCTCTTCCCAGACAAGAAAAAGGCTGAGCAGGAGTGAATCCCAGAGGCAGAATATTATTAGGCATACTTAAATCCCCAAAGCAGACGTAAGCATTCATTGACTTTGGAAAGTGAGTGTGGGAAGAATCTGTGAACGATCTATCTCAATGCCAACTAGACTGGGGAAAATGGGGTCTACCAATGCCAAGAGGTGATGAAAATGAGAGTTGATGAAAACACTTCTGTACTTTGGAACACTCCCTTTGCCACCCATTTGTTGTTATTTGGTAAAGTTGAGTATTTGCATGCCCTATGGGCCAGTAATTTCACTCCTAGTATACATCCTAAACACTTGTCTCAGGGGACATGAATGAGAACAGCAGCAACACTGTTCATAAGAGCAAAACCCTAGGGTGGGAGAACACAGAAGTCTGTCCACAGATAAAATCTGTAGTACAGGTAAGTAATCTGAGGTACAGTCATGCAATGGAATACTATACAGCAGGGAAAACGAAAACCCCACTGCCACATGCTGCATGGATGAATCTTAACGACACATAAATTAAAAAAACAAAGTTGCTTTAGACTGTATGTAGTATGATATCATTTTATTATGCTATAAAAATAAATGAATGGTTTAAATTTTTTTTAAGATTTTATTTATTTATTTGACAGAGAGAGAGACAGCCAGCGAGAGAGGGAACACAAGCAGGGGGAGTGGGAGAGGAAGAAGCAGGCTCCCAGTGCTCCCAGTAGAGCAGGGAGCCTGATGTGGAGCTCGATCCCAGGATTCTGGGATCACGCCCTGAGCCGAAGGCAGATGCTTAACGACTGAGCCACCCAGGTGCCCCTAAAATTTATTTTTAAAAAAGAAAATGATAAATATGAAGATCAGAAAAGTGGTGAGCAAGATGAATGGGATGGGGAGAAGCATGGACAGATGCAATGATATCAGGAACATTCTAGTTCTTGGTTGGGTGGCAGGTTCATAGGAATATAATTTACATGTTTTAACATGTTACATATATTCTTTGGCATGTACCAAATATTACATAACAAAACATCTTCTTTTAAAATGGATAATCTAGTCCATATCCAGGCAGTTTCTGGACCCAGTTCAACCCTGACCAGTCAGGTTTTATTCTCCCCTGGACCCAGTCTGACTCCCACTGATTTCTGGACCCCATCTAGAAGAAGAAATGTTCTATGAGCCAAGTGTGAAAGCTCCTAACAGAAAAGCTGGGCAGCTGGGATCCAGGCGAAGAGAGGGACTTATCCGCCTGCTCTAGAAACAGAACGCAGTAGCTCGGGGCGCCTGGGTGGCACAGCGGTTAAGCGTCTGCCTTCGGCTCAGGGCGTGATCCCGGCGTTACGGGATCGAGCCCCACATCGGGCTCTTCTGCTATGAGCCTGCTTCTTCCTCTCCCACTCCCCTGCTGTGTTCCCTCTCTCGCTGGCTGTCTCTATCTCTGTCGAATAAATAAATAAAATATTAAAAAAAAAAAAAAAAGAACGCAGTAGCTCAAGGAGCTCAGCAGACATCTGCTTCAATTAACAAAAAGCAAGTTGAGGAGCACTGCAATGTAAGATCCTGGCAGCCAACGCATGAGCGCTCCTCATGGCCAGAGCCGAACACTTTGAGCAACGACATAGGAAACGGTAGCACTGGATTAGAACCCACAGAATAAAATAAATACCCATGGGTGATTGGCCAGTCCCTTCCTTACAACAGAATTCACAGTAATACAAATGGAAGGGAAGAAACGGAAATTTCCAGTGAGCAAACAGTGTGGGCCACTTGCTGCATACAAGTTTTACTAATGGATGCTAAATTCGGTGAGTGAAAGATTGGAGAGAAACAGAAAGATGCAGTCTCAGAGATAGAGTTCCTAAGACATTTGCCACCTAATCAGGCAGGGGGAATAGCAACTTTATGGCAGAGCAACCCAGCAGAAAGCACTTTTCTCCAAGTGATCAAGTGGCCACATCACCAGCAAGAAGACGCACAGATAGACAGCATAGACCTGATGATATGATGCACAAAGGAGGACACAACATCACTTCTGTGACATTCATGCCCCAAATGCATTAGCTTCAGTCCAATAATGTGAACACGAGAAAAACACAAACTGAGGGACCGTCCACAAACTCACCGGCCAGTACTCTTCAAAGGTGTCAAAGTCGTAGAAGACAAAGAAACACTAAAGAACTATTATACTCTGTAGGAGACTAAGAAGAAATAATGACTATATGTAATGTGGGATCTTGACAGGATTCTGAAACAGAAAAAGAACATAAGTGGCAAAACTAGTGACATTTCGGTAAGGCCTTGAGTCTAATTAATGGTGCTTTACCAATGTTAATTTTCTGGTTCTGATCACTGCACTACAGTTACATGCTAACATTGAGGTGGTTGGTTAAAGGATATATGGAAACTCTGGTGTTCTAGTTTTGTAACTTTTTAGTAACTTTAAAAACAGTTCAAAATAAAAGGGGAGGGGCACCTGGGTGGCGCAGTTGGTTAAACATCTGCCTTCTGCTCAGGTCATGATCTCAGGGTCCTCAGTTCAAGCCCGGTGTTGGGCTCCCTGCTCAGCAGGGGGTCTGCTTTTCCCTGCCCCTCTGCCCCACCCCCTGTTCATGCTCTCTCTCTCTCACAAATAAGAAAAATCTTTTAAAAATAAACAAACTAATTAATTAATTAAATAAATAAAAAGTGGGGATTTTTGGATAAATAATAATCTAAAAAATTTTCTATTGTCCAATAGGTTATTCCAACTAATATTATAATTCACATATAATTCTTATTATAAATAGTAGTTATAATTAAAATTTCAAATATCTTGGGGCGCCTGGATGGCTCAGTCAATTAAGCATCCAACTCTTGATTTCAGCTCAGGTCATGATATCAGGATTGTGAGATGAAGCCCCATATCAGGCTCCACGCTGGGCATGGAGCCTGCTTAAGATTCTTTCCCTCTCTCTCACCCCTCTCCCTCCCCCCTCATTCTCTCTCTCTCCCCAAAAAATAAATAAATAAAATAAAATCTCAAATATCTTAAGTTCCTATGTAATAATATGCATCTTAGTTCTCAATCTGGAGCTATATGAAAACATCATGGTGCATATGTTATATACACACACCGTCAATTATACCTCAATAACACTTGGGGGGGGGAGAAAACAATGGTCTTTTCATCATAATGAGTATTTCTGTAGTAAGGAGTGACATTCAAAATATTCAAAATATTTAACAACTTATTTGGTTATACAAATTAATGTAGGAATCAAAAATTACCACCATCTGCTTGTTTTCCTTCTACTCATTACGCTCTCAGACCACTCCTTCAGAGACTGCCATTCCCAAAAGTGGCCACATGAGGGCGACTCTAACGAGCAGTCCTCTCTGGCCAGGGAGACCTATTAGGATGAGGGCCAGCAGGGGGGATCTACAGAGGGCAGGCAGGGCACCTCACTGAGAAGGTGGAATTCAAGCAAAGATTTGAAGGAAATGGGAGCATGAACCATGCAGATCACTTGGGGAATTTTCCAAGGCAGAGAGCCTCCAGTATAAATGCTAGGAGAGAACAGTCTCATGTTCTAGAAACAGGAAGGAGGCCAGTGTGGCTGGAACAGAGGTGACATAAGATAGCAGTAAGAGGCCTGAGGGCCTTTACAAGTAATTTTGCTTTTATTCTAAATAAGAAGGGAATCTGATAACTGGTTCTGAGCAAAGGAGGGACCTGAGATGATTATAAAATATCTTTAAATGGCTGTAATATTAAATTTAGAACAGATTGAAGGGGGATATGGACAGAAGTGGGGAAACCGGCGAGGAGGCTATGACAGGTATCTAGTGAGGCAGATGGGCCTGTGGCCAAGGGTGGTAAGTCTTTATAAGTTCCATCCCCCACATTCAACAAAGCGCACTAAGATGTGCTTAAAACCGTGAGATGAGATGTTATCAGCACGCAAGGGAGTGAAGAGGAAGACCAGAAGGGTGCAGGAGGGGTGAGGAACCAGCCAGGACCTGAGAAGGAGCAGCCCACCTTACCCACCATAGGTCACTGCCAACCTGAACTCAAATGTCTGTCGTTCTCATGACTGTCTTTGTACTTTCACTCAAAAGGAGATACCCAGACAATATATAGAAGTGTTTTTGCACGCTCTTCAACTTTTTTATATGGTCTCATAGGCAATATATTTTCCGCAGTTGTCTTTTCCCCACACAACCAGTATTTGTGAACTTTACCCACGTTAAGACATGTTGCTCTAGGTCATTCATTATTCACTGCTATCTGGAATTCCTTTGGGTGAACATGCCACACTTGAGTTCCTGCAGAGGGACACATAGGTTATTTCCCTTTTTCTGCTATTATAAACAACATGGGTATGAGCATTCTCACATGGGCCTCCTCAGGGGAGACCTCTAGGCAGTGGTTCTCAAGCTATGTCAGAGTCACCCAGAAGCCTTAATAAAACAGATTTCTGAGCCCCAGCATTTGTGAACTATAGATCTAAGGTGGAGCCCACGAATTTGCATTTCTAACAAATTCTCCCATGATGCCATTGCCATTGGTTCCAAGACCACACCGAGAAACCCTGCACCGAGGCCCATGACAGGAATGCCAATGATGGTCAGAGATATGCATGGACACCTTCCTCTTCTCTGGGCATCGCCCAACTGCTCTGCAAAGCGAGGGAACCAATTTACGTTTCCACCAGCATAGGTGCGTGTGTCCCTGTTGCCAACACTTGGTGCTGTCACATTTTTTATTTAATCTGATCTTTAATCATTTTTTAAACTTACCATGGCATTTATAATTTTATCTACTCAACACATGTAAATAAAAGCAAGTTAAGACTTTACATCCTAGGGCTAATCAGAACGTTGCCAAGCTTTTCTTTATAGATAGTCCCCTCAGTTTCCGTCATCAGCCCAGCTACCTGCTATTTTTCCCATCAATCCTAGAAACAGACACATAGTTTGGACAAAATCATTAAGATCATGATGAAAGAAAAGTAGAAGCTTGCTCCTTTTCATGGCCAACTGCACTGTAGTTTTATTTATTGTTGCCTTTTGTTTGTTTACTCAATAAGGTGAAGGGAGAGAGGAAAATCTGGCATATGGGGAGAAAAACGGAAATTGCCCTCACCAACAGACCTGATCACTTTTGGAGGGCAATAAAGAAATCATAGTGAGGGAAGGGTTCCTTCCATTTTGTACCAGGTTAACAAGGACACAAGAAGCCGGGTACTCACGGATCTGGTTGGTGGATGCACTGTAGAAGGCATTGACGGTCGTTGGATTCGTGAACCACCTGTAGAAAGAGAAGCAAATACCACCAGGCAATTGTTATCCAGGCGGGAGGGCGGCAAGAATGAACACAACGCGGCAGGATTTATCAGCAAATAACCAGGGAACAATGGGGAAGTGGGGCACGTGGGCAAATTATCACCTCAGTTGAGGGTTATTGCTCTGTTCAATGAACAATCTCATCCTAAACCGAACAGGGTTCAATGAGAATATATGAACATGCCTGGCTATCCACTGTTACTATCTTAACAGGAAAAGTCAGCACCGGTGCTTCTGAAATAGCTTTAATGAGAAATTCTAGAATCTAAAGGGTTCTCCCCTGGTTCTAAAACAACCAGGTAGTGGAGCTGCCAACACGTCAATGAGCTTGCAACACGATTCTTCCCAGAGCCTCCAGCTATGAGCCCAGCCAGCTGACACCTTGATTCCAGCCTTATGAAACCTGGATCTGAGAAACCAGCCAAGCCATCCTGTACTTCTGACCTCTAGAACTGTGAGATAATACATTGGTGGTTTGAGTTGCTAAGGTTGTGGTCATTTGTTACAGCAACAACAGAAAATTAACACATATCCAAAGAACCCAGCATTTCTATGTCTGAAGCTTGAGTCAAGAGGGGAGAATCCAGGTGCCTCTCAACTTGGCTTCTAACTGACAATGGACTGAAGCGTACTATGTACAAAAGATGCTCTGTATTCCTAGAGCTCATCCCTTCTCCTCCCTCCCAACTCCCCTCTCCCTTCAGCAAAGAATGAACTTGCAAATAGGGTCCCTGCAGGAAAAATGTTTCTAACTGCTGATGGACAAAGGTGGACGAAACAAAGAAATCAAACAATCAGATGGGGGCCAATCAGGCCTCTGAAACTTCAGCAAGAGTACCTAAGACACCTTATTTCAAACACATGATCTCACCTTTCCTGACTTCCCAGAGCTCCTGCTGTCTCTAAGGGATGTTTGGAGTCTTGATTATGCCCAGGGCTGATACTAAGTTGCTGCACCGGTAGATCCTACCACTTGTGGGTGTTATCATTTCTTCTTATTGGTCAGGCCCATGCCACATCAGCCATTAAATATTTTGTCTATCTCCCTCATTATATCCAAGTTTATTATATATTTAGTTTTACTGTTCTCTAACATAAGGCTACCTACCCTGGTCTTAATATGTGTTTGCAACTTTTATTCTACCCCCTCCCATTAAGAAGTGGAGTCTAAATTCCTCTCCTCTGGATTATAGGCTAGCCTTGGTGACTTGATTCTACAACATAAAATGCAATGGAAATGACACCACGGGACTTCCAAAGCTAGGCAATTAAAGGCAGTACAACCTCCCCCAGTGTACAAACATACATACTCCCTTCCTCCTCTCTATCTCAGGAACTTGCTCTTTGATGCTTCTTGCTCAATCAGCGCGCTGTAAAGAAGCCCAGTACATGAAGCCATAGGAGGTATTCCAGCCAACAGCCATCATCAGCCACTAGACATGAGAGAAGCGTCCCCCACGACTCCAGCCCCAGCCACTCTGACTACAATTACATGAAAGACCGGAAGCAACAGCCACCCAGCTGAGCCCAGTGACTGCCAGAGCCGAGAGAGAGAGAGAGAGAGAGAGAGAGAGAGAGAGAGAGAGAGAGAGAGAGATGAGGAATTCTTGTTGTTTTAAGCCTCTAAATCTTGCAGTGGTTCGTTACACAGCAGTAGATAAATCAAACACTGAAAAGTTGGTTGTCCATAGATTAAGTTGTAACCACTGGGTTAAATTTTCCCATAAAAATGTTTCTTTTGCCAGGGCACCAGGTTGGCTCAGTTGTTAAGCGTCTGCCTTCGGCTCAGGTCATGATCCCAGCGTTCTGGGATCAAGACCCATATCGGGCTCCCTGCTCAGTGGGGAGTCTGCTTCTCCCTCTCACACTCCCCCTGCTTGTGTTCCCTCTCTCGCTGTCTCTCTCTGTCAAATAAATAAATAAAATCTTTTAAAAAAATGTTTCATTTGCCCAACATGATGGTTTTTAAAAGGGCTGAGTTGGAATTCCTTTAATGACTAGTTCTCCACAGTCCTCACCACCCACTAGCATTTATATTTGTCTAGGTCACCATTTGGTAACTCATTGAGCCCTGAAAGCATATGAGTTCACACAACTTACCTCCCAACAAGATTTTAAGCTCCTTATGGGCTAAGACTGGCGCGCACTGAGCAGACGATCATTACATCTATTTAAATGACTATATTGCTATATATACATCTACTTGAATAACAAAGAATGTCACTCAAGTGCTTGAAATTCTTCTTACCATGACTTTAGGGTATTCCTGTGGTCTGTGTTTTGGGAAGGGTTTAGTGGACAAGGTATGACGAGGCCTCATACAAATTTCAAAAGAAAAATAAATGGGGATGAAATGATACTGGACAATGGAATACACGAAAGGGGTATAAGAGTAACAATGGAATACAACTGTCTAAAGATAAAGACATTGGTACCCTGATTTTCTATGGACCATATAAAAGAGATATACATCAGGCTAAAGTTTTACATTTTACCTATCAACTCTTAAAGATAGTTGCAGGAATATGGCATGGCAAAACCATAGAATATTTACTGCTTTACTTCTAATATTCTATAGATTATATCCTTCCCATTCCATGCTATAGATAATGCTTTTGCAAACAAAAATTATGGGCAAAACCATAATTTCTGTAGCCATCTGATGTATTTTTACATATTTTTAAAGATTTATTTTTTATTTATTTTAGAGAAAGAGAGAGAGAGCAGGGGGAGGGGCAGAGGGAAAGAGAATCCTAAAGCAGACTCCCCACTGAGCACGGAGCCCAATGCAGGGCTCCATCCCAGGACCCTGAGATCATGACCTGAGGCCAAAATCAAGAGTCAGCTACTTAACCGACTGAGCCACCAAGTGCCCCATATTTTTTTTACATATTTTTGAAAAGATAGAGAAAGAAGATCCAGACATGTTTGGTCACAGCCGACTGAGAGTAAGTTAATAAGGAAGCTGGCTTAAAGTCATTTCTGTCAAACAAAGGGGACCCTAAGGGGAAAAAATTACTTTTGACTCAAGCCAAGCAGTAGACTAAATCCTCTAATTTTAAGCAAGCTGATGAAGTGACAATTCCGAGAACCAACCCCTAAATATGTACCTTCAGGGATGACCACCCAATTAATTCCATTCTTGCTGACATTTCCCATTGCATTAGAAACTTCTTAATACACATTAGTTCAGCTGAAATGAATTCCATGAGAAGGAAAGATAAAGGGTATTTATCTCCTATACCCACAAAGAAGCAAAATGATATTTCAGGGCTTTGTGGAAATAAAATCATGATGTGCTGTTCAAAAGTAAACTAGCGTAGTGGAGCTACTCCAGAATCATTCACACTAGATTAACTCATCAATTTTCAAAACTAAAAGATGTCAATTAAAGCCAATGGGTATCATGAAGCTAAAATTTCCTATGATGCCTGAAAAGGAGCAGCCCGAAATTTCTTTTAAAAAATTGACTATCTTATTACTTTGCTACACAAAGAGGACCTTAAATTTCTTAATGCTGCTTTCCCTGAAATATACGTATAGTCTGAGGAAACAATTAGCACTATTGAGGGGCGCCTGGGTGGCGCGGTCAGTTAAGCGTCAGACTCTCAGTATCGGCACTGGTCGTGATCTCTGAGTCATGAGACAGAGCTCTGGGTTGGGCTCTGCTCTGGGTTGGGCTCTGCACTCGGCAGGGAGCCTGCTTGAGATCCTCTCTCTCCACCTCTCCCTCTGCCCCTCTTCCCTCCTTGCAGGCACTCTCTCTCTAAAATTAATTTTAAAAAATTTTTTGAAGTATTATTAGTACTATTGCACTGATTTTCATTTCTGGATAACTTTTCCAGAAACATTAACCAATTTAATGTCCTTGTGAAAGAGGTATTCTGACAGAGAAGAAAACTACACAAGATCACACAGTTCACCTAAGGCCACAAAGTCAGCCAGCATTTTTCCAAGGCGTAAATAAAATATTAGAAATAGTCAAGGCCATTAGAATCTGACAGTCCATCATTATTTTAGGATGATGTTAAAGAGGACACATTTAGGGATTTTTCAATTAGCAACCTAGGCCTTACTACACAGCCAAATTTTTCATTTGAAAAATGAAATACTACATAGCATTTTGAAATTAAAGAATACCTTGACAGCATCTCTAATATTGAGAAGCCCAAACCCTGAAGATTCAGAAAAATACTAGTGACAAAATACCTTGAATTTTCCACAAACTGCAAGAAGAGTTTGAACTAACCTTAAGTAGATCTGAAAAAAAACCAGGATGATTCACACAGATCTGTGACTACCATACTACATGTAGATGGCTCATCAGGATACTGGAAAACATTTGCTGAAGTCGTCAGATTCGAGAAGCTACTTTTAGAACCCTACATCTAAAATTTCTATTGAATAACTGAGGTTAGGAATGAAGCAAGAGAGATGGACTGAGAGATACCGTGATGACAGGAGAGAACTAAGGACAGTGGAACATAGAGCTTTACAACAGTTATCTGTCATTTCCAAAGAAGTTTGAAAGCCTTCTAAACTTCTGTGTTTTTTTGATTGGAGTCAGGGATGGGCAGGGGACTAGTTCAGCTGTAGGCCTCTTCCTTGAAATCCAACACTTATAACTAACTGTGGCTAGAAGGGCAAAGGGCAGGGATGGGTAGATGGCAGCCATGGGTAAGAGGGACAGGCAGTAATCACAGCTTAAGCCAAGGGTTGGTACAGTGCCTAGAGTTTCAAGAGTCTAGAACAGAGAGGGAGTTGGAAGGGAGAGTAACAAGAGACCTAGAGAGCATAAAAAGAGCCAGCCAAAGATCTGGAGACCAGAATATCAGCCACGGTTAAAAAGTGGGCCATAAAAAAAAAAAAAGTGGACCATGGAAGCCAGGTTTCCACCTAGGAGGATATGAAAAAGTCAGCAAATCCTTTCCACAAAAATCAACAATAAAACTAGACAAAATGATCAACAAACAACTACTTTAGGGCTCTGGAAATTGATCATCAAAGCCAAAGAACAAATTGAAAAATGTTTAATTTTGAAAAATTGCTAGAGCTTGGGAGGAAGTAGAACAGGAGTCTGTGGCCTTCTTGCCAGGGACTGCTCCCACCCTTCCCAGCTTGGTCAGCGAGAACTTAGTTTTATCAGGATAGGTAGGGCAGGGGTGCCTGGGTGGCTCAGTCAGTTAAGTGTCTGCCTTGGGCTCAGGTCATGATCTCAGTGTCCTGGCATCGAGCCCTGCCTCGGGCTCCCTGCTCAGCGGGGAGTCTGCTTCTCCCTCTCCCTCTGCCTGCTGCTCCCCCTGCTTGTGCTCTCTCTCTCCCCACCCCCACCTCTCTCAGTCAAATAAATAAATAACATCTTTTAAAAAAAGATAGGTAGGGCCAGCTGGGAAATCAGCAGCTTTGCTGCCATAGGGGGTGGACCCTATTAGGAATGGAGGTGAAAACCTACAGCTCTGTCAGCTAAAAGTGGCAACCTTAGTTGAAAACAAACGAGGAATACTCACAGCTCTGCGAGCCTGAAGTTACAGTTCCCACTGGGAAGACAGACAGACAAGCCAGAGATTTAAAAGGGAGATCTTGGAAATGAAAGAGTCACAGAAGGGTGAGACGAGCTCTCTCTGTATCTCTGGCTGACTGGGACACTAGGCACATACACAGAGGAGACTCGAGAGAGCCCAGTGGCAAGCAGATTCCAACGCTGATGGAGAAAGGTACTCCCAGCCCACCAACAGAGAGCAGAAGCCCTACAGAATCGAAGTGTTTGAGCACAAGGTCTGCCCCAATCCCTGGCTGAGTACTAAACTATGCAAACAAAGGGACAACCTCGAGCAAGAGAGGCTAAAAAATAAATAAAAATAAGAATTTTAAAAATGAGCAGAGACATCCATGGCCGCATACTATGGGGGAGATAGATTCTGCAGTCTAAATCGAGGAAAGTTACTTTTTAAAAAGCCTCAGAAAAATAAATTAGAATCCACAATTGCTACAGTGTATTATCTAAAAGTCATTTTCAACAACAAAAAAATTATGCTATGCAAAGAGAAAAAAGTGTTAGGAAAAAAACAGTCAATAAAAACTGACAGAGCAAGACCAGATGTTGGATTTAGCAAAGACTTGAAAGCAGCCATTATAATAAGTCTAAAGAATTAAACTATAGTCCAAGAATTAATGGTAAATAGGATGACAATGACTCAACAAATAAAAAATCACTGGGTGCCTGGGTGGCTCAGTCAGTTAAGCATCTGACTCTTGATCTCAACTCAGGTCTTCATCTCAACTCAGGTCGTGATCTCAGGGTTGTGAGTTCAAGCCCCATGTTGGGCACGGAGCCTACAGAAAGAGAGAAGAGAAGAGAAGAGAAGAGAAGAGAAGAGAAGAGAAGAGAAGAGAAGAGAAGAGAAGAGAAGAGAAGAGAGAAAGGGAAATAGAAAGTGGAAGAGAGGAAGGAAGGAAGGAAGGAAGGAAGGAAGGAAGGAAGGAAGGAAGGGGGAAGGAAGGAAGGAAGGGGGAAGGAAGGAAGGAAGGAAGGAAGGAAGGAAGGAAGGAAGGAAGGAAGGAAGGAAAAGGAAAGGAAAGAAGGGAGGGAGGGAAGGAAGGAAGGAAGGAAGGGAAGAAGGGAGGGGAGGGAAGGGAAAGGGAAAGAAAGAAGGAAAGGAAAAGAAAAGAAGAGAAAAGAAAGACAGGCAAGAAAGGAAATCACAACAGAGAAAGAGAAACTAAAAAACAACCAAATGGAAATTATAAAATTGCAAATTACAATAACCAAAATGAAAAATTTGTTACATGGGTCAAAAGCAAATTTGAGAGTGCAGAAGAAACAATCAATGAATTTGAAGACAGATCAATAGAAATTATCCAATCTGGAGAACAGGGAGAAAAACAGTGGAGAAGTGGGCCCCAGCAGAGCAGTGTCAGAAGTCAGAGGGGAGGGGGGTGGGGGAATGGGATAGACCGGTGATGGGTAGTAAGGAGGGCACGTATTGCATGGTGCACTGGGTGTTATACACAACTAATGAATCATCGAGCCTTACATTGGAAACCGGGGATGTACTGTATGGTGACTAACATAATATAATAAAAAATCATGTCAAAAAAAAAAAAAAAGTACGAGCAGGCAGAACAAACACTAATCTAAACCTTACCGTAACATTGTGTCAAGTATATTGTCAAGTAACCAAATTTTTTAAAAAGTAATCTAAACCTGAGCTGAAGGATTTCTCAACTGTAAGCCTCTTATTCATTTGTTAAATGGAGATGGTACTATTTATTAATAGTACCTACGCCTCACAGAAATGACGAGAGGATAAAATTAGCTAAAACAGGTAAAGCACTTCCTAGCACACTGTGAACATAATAATTGTTAGCCACTATTGGTATCATCATACACATTTTGCTAGGGAAGGAAATCATGGCTGGCCCTGGCCCAGAAACTTCCTCGGGAAACTTTCCCACCTAGAGGGACAGTCCCTATAGGCAGCTGGGAAGAAGGAGAATAAATCCTAACTGCTACTGGAGAAAAACAATACAGCCATCAGCTATGTGACGTTTATTACTTGACAAAATCTTTTAGTTACTTCAGAATTATACAATTACTTCTACACTTGTAACTATACTTTATTTTTTAAGCATTTGTTCTTTTTTGTGATCTTCAAAAGTTTCTACCTGAGTGTGAAATTCTAGGGAAACTTGTTTTCTATATACATATATTCATAACTACATCTAGAAATGACTTGAACGTTTGTATCCTAATAAGCCCTCTTGCAATGTTTTGGTGCTAGGAGTGGGACATCCATCATCCGAATGAAGAAGTGATTCATATAATATCAGAAATAAGAGTTTTCGAAACCTGGGGCGCCTGGGTAGCGCAGTCGTTAAAGCGTCTGCCTTCGGCTCAGGGCGTGATCCCGGCGTACCAGGATCGAGTCCCACATCAGGCTCCTCCGCTATGAGCCTGCTTCTTCCTCTCCCACTCCCCCTGCTGTGTTCCCTCTCTCGCTGGCTGTCTCTCTGTCACATAAATAAATAAAATCTTTAAAAAAAAAAAAAAAAGAGTTTTCGAAACCTAACACAGGTTTTGCTGAACCAAGGTAACCAGCCAGCCAGCTACTCTGACCAGAGGGGAATTAACAAGTTTGACCTGAAGAGACTTCACTTCCCACCAGCATATTTATTTCTTTCCCTTTTTTTTTTTTTTTTTTTTTTTTTACTCACTCTGTTTTTGGAACCGCTTTTCGCAGCCAGAAGAAATCAGACTGTGCCAAGTACTTGCGGGTTTGCAGGACATTGCCAAAGTAGTCGGATTCTGAAAACTTGATCTGAATAAAACAAACCACAACCATCATTGTTCTAAGTGCAGATAAAAGAGGGCTCTGAAAAAACCCTTCAGCACACAAATGAGCAACCGATGGAGAAGCTACACTCCTCGGGACACCTCTCAGCCGTCACCAGTTAACCCAGTATTCGCAGAGCCATGAAATTTAATCTCCGTGATTTTCTTTTAGAAGAAAAAGCCCCCAAATCGATCTGACTATTTCTGGATCACGGTAAAAAAAAACAAGAGACGCTGTAGTAATTTATGATGCATTTCATTTGCTTTGTAATTGAAAAATCTACTTCAACCTTCATAGGACTTATCCTTTTAGGTCTGAAATTTCTTGGCTCACACCCGTCCTTGATCTTTTCTAAAATGTGTACTTTATTTATTTGTCACATAGGTTCTTCTAATAACATTCAGTTTAGTCAACTAAAACCTCATTTAGCTTATAGATGATGATTTAGTCAAATGTTAAAATCCAATTTACTGTAATCAGCATTTGTTCATGAAGGGAAAACAATGAAAGTGATTCAGAGACTTATTTCCCCGCTAAGCACAATGGAGTCACTAGAATCATATCATTATTAACAGAATTTGTCTATTACCACTCAAAAAATTCTCTGGTCTCTAAAAATTAATGAAATTACAGAGGCGAATCATAGATTACAGCTTGCATAGAAAAACAGAAAGTTGATGCGTCACAACAATTTGTGTATTGAAATAGGGAAACAGACATAAATAATTCCTGAGTTCCTTTTCTTTTTTTTAGGAGAATGGTAAACGGTTTGAACTCTCTAGGCATTCTATCTACAAAACTAGCAGTACTTAACTTAAATTTTGCAAATAATATCTGTGTAACAGTAAAAGCAATAGGATGTAGTGATGGCTAATTCTTTGGTTTGAACATATACTACTGGGGTGTCTGGGTGGCTCAGTCAGTTAAGTGTCTGCCTTGGGCTCAGGTCATGATCTCAGGTCCTGGGATCAAGTCCCACATCGGGCTCCCTGCTCAGCGGGGAGTCTGCTTCTCCCTCTCACTCTCCCTCTATGCCATCTCTCTCTCAAATAATAAATAAAAATCTTTAAAAATATATACTACTGTGGCAAATAAAATAAGAAAAAATACATGTTTGAATAAGCAAATAACCAAGAGTAATTAAAATCTTACTAGCTGTAATTTTTTTGTAAATTTAAACCATACTCTTTAAGAAGCAAAAATTAAAATAGAGCAAACGTGCATGTGAAACCCACAGGCACTACATTATAAATATGAATACACACATACAACTTGATGGCTGTAGATTTGACAATCACCTATTTGTTGGCCAACGTCTGGCTCACGTTTATCTCTTCCCTAACATACAGATGGATACTCATTATGTCTGTGGAGTAACTTTTGTTAATGATTCATCTTGATCTTTCTAGGGGAGTCAGGCCAAAATATAAAGGAAGGAGCAAACTAACTAAAGGCAGGACTGCAAGTAGCAATTCCTGGCATCTCTGGTGTTCTACCTGACCAACCAGTTATAAAGCTATGACTTTTAAGTTGTCCCTCCTTCAAGCCTCTTGCCAGGGGAGGGGGGTGGCTGATAAATAAATTGTGATATAGTTCCATAATGGAAAATAATAGAGCAGATTAAAAGAATGGTATGTATGCATGAACATGAAATAATCTCAATGCTAAGTGAATAAGGCACGTTGTATGTATGAGTGAATTTAAAGTTTTAAATCCTGTAAAATGCAATTATCATATGGTTTCTCTCATCTGTGGAACATAAGAACCAGGAAGATGGGTAGGAGAAGAAAGGGATAAAGAAAGGGGGGGTAATCAGAAGGGGGAATGAAGCATGAGAGACTATGGACTCTGAGAAACAAACTGAGGGCTTCAGACGGGAGGGGGGTGGGGGAATGGGATAGACTGGTGATGGGTAGTAAGGAGGGCACGTATTGCATGGTGCACTGGGTGTTATACACAACTAATGAATCATCGAGCCTTACATCAAAAACCAGGGATGTACTGTATGGTGAATAACATAATAAAAATATTATTATAAAAAAATAATAAAGGAGCTAGAATAACCAAAAAATAAATAAATAATGTAAAATGACACTGTATGTTGCTAATGGATACATACCTATATAGCAAAAGCATAAAGAAATACATGGAAATAATAAACACTGAATTTCAGATAGTGTTTATATCTAGGAAAGGAGGTAAGCAGGAAGAAAGGACATTAGGTCAAGGCGGATTACAAAAAGAATTTCCAATGTATCTTATTCATTTCCAATGTGTACATGCATTATATAAAGCTAATACAGCAATGTTTAATATTTGTTAAAGCTAGAGGTGTTCGAAATAGAACTTTACATACTTTTCCAATGTTTGAGATGCTTCAAAATAAAAACCTACAATTAATTGTATTTAAAAATCGTTTATACTCAACCTCAGAAGAAACAGAGTAAGCTCCTTGTTTTAACAAGCAACCTTAACTAACATCCTAATGCATTCCTGGGTCATACAGTTAAAAGATGTGTCCGCTGTTCAACCCTTAGCCTTTTTTTAGCTTTTGTTCACAAGACAGCTCTGACGGAACCTTCAGAATATGAGTGTAACTGATGAAAAATTCAGATACGCTCTTGGGTTCACAACACTTTCTGGGAAATTCTCTCAAAGGAATTCCCTTCAAAAATATTAACTTTTCTTTTTGGTAATATCAGTGGAGTCAGTTGTTACTTTTCGAAGAGTTTGCTAATTGTGATACTTAACTGTTCCATTTGGAGAAAAAAAAAAAACCTTGATATTCAGGTTGTTCTATAGACATTAAATGGAAAGCCATCCAAAAATTTCCTTAAAAAGAAGAGTCCCGAGTAAAAAAAATACTTTAAAATAAATAAGGTCCTATCATTGCCATAAAAATAACCATGGGGAGGGAAAACTCAGAGGCAAGTAACTACAATTTGCCAACAGCTTATCTTTATTTAGAAGGACAATTTTAAGATTGTTTTAATTATTAAACAGAATATTTGCTATTTCTTAGCCTAATTTAATTGATCTATTCCATTTGTTTAATGGAAATCATAGGTAACATGGGGATAAAATTTTACTTTTTCCTGTGACATGAGTTAAGTGTTTGGGGGTAGGGAAGGACCAGCCCCTGTATATTCCCAAATGATAGATGGGGAAAAGAGGTGAAGAGATTATGGAACTTGGCAAAGCCATACAGTTCAAATCATGAGGCTCCTAACTTCGATGTTCCCTTCACTGGTCCTAATAAAAAAAAACGGTGACTGGACAGAAACAGTACAGGGAGAGGAGGTGAAGGTAAGAATTAAGGGTGGGAAGAGAAGCAGTGATTAAATAAATGATAGTAGTTTACTTAACATCATATAGCTATTAAAATAATGCTAATTAGGCTAGGGAAGACAAGGCCAAAACAACGGGTTAATGGTAAAGGTCAATATACAAAATTATGCATAAGCGTCAATTTCAGCAATACAAAAATAGAAAGACAAGATAACATGGTGAAACAGAAGTATGTATTATTATGTTCCAGTACCAATATCATGGGTGCTTTTTCATGCCTTTCCTCTCTTGCCCAAATTTTCCACCATGTGATAGTACTTTGATAAGTGCAAATATTTCAACAGGCCTTTGAACGGAAGAAAAACAACTATGAAACCCAGCTACCATTGGGAAAGTTCCACTTGTGGAGATAGCAACAAGAACAAATGCACATGAATATTTGAAAACCACCTGTAATCTTCAAAAAAAAATGTTTAAACTCTGCAAGGGACAATAATTGGCTCGAAAGCCTCTTGTGCTATCTATTACTGGTGAAAACGTAGGTCAAGTTGATAATGACTTCCAAACACTTACATCTCCTGACTTTTCAATTTGGTGATCTTTGGGAAACTCACTGGGGCTCTCATGTCATTTCCTAGGAATAGCCGTCCAGATCCTAAAATTCAGGGGAATGTGAATTTCTCTTCCTGGAAATCTTATCCAGGATACCAAGCATCAAGTGTCACAGACTAAAGGTATAAAGGGATAAAGCTGTTACCACCCCTCAAAGGTGAGGAACATGTAGTAAGGGCAGAACAAGGAAATGCTTTCGGCTTCTCTATAGGATAAGTACATGTTGATAAGACAATACATGAGCCAATAGGACAAAGAGATTCTAGAACACTTTTTTAAGTTAAATCCATTTAAAGATACTCAGAGATATATCTGAGTATATGTAGGAAAGATTTTATGTTAGGCACTCACAGAATTTTCTAAAAACTTAATGGAATTCAGATTTTATACTTATGTTTTCCCTTATTTATAGCAAAGTAATATGCAGAACTGCTGCATTTAGACAGCTTTGTCCATAAGTGTTCTGTGTGTGTACATATATACATACCTACATAGAGACAATGTTCAAACTGTTTAACAACTTACATATATGGTACACTGTGGATGATGCAGTTCCCCCAAGCAGCCACCTAACGGTGACTCTGAGGAGTGCCAGCTAGCACACCACCAAGGAATCAGATGCCCTGTAGCCACCACTGGGGGACAGGGGACGACTCGGTCTGCTCTTGCGAAGGGAACACTCGAGATGGAGGCCAGCATGTGGGAGTTACGGAAGACAGGCTAGAAGGCTGGTAGGCACCAGGGCACTCCCCTCCAGTGCCCACTCTTGGCTCTTCTGGGCCATGGTGGCCAGAGATAACTTGGTCGAACTTAGGACAATGTTTTATTTTGTTTCTTTACCTATTGTACAGAATTACTTCAATATTTCAGCAACCTGTTTTTCTGGAGCATGTCACCTAAATATCACCTCATTCCTGCACAGTGGCAGTAGCACTCTTCGTCACCGACACACACACACACACACACACACACACACACACACACTCCACTAGCTAGAGCAGACCAAGACCCACCCCAGAGAATATTATGCAGGTTCACACATGTATATCTCTATGTGTATATTGATATGTTTACTCACCAGAAACACTGATCTTCTCTGAAAAAGTACCCAGATCCAATTCTTCTAAGTAAATAGAGGCCAGCTGGGACTCTGACTTTAGCCCTTACCATTCTCCACTGGCTTCCACAAGAATGAGTGAAATACCTAGTGGGGCCAATTACTTACCTACTGTCTCTCAGCTACATGCCCACCCACTTTACTCTGTTCTAGAACGATGGGGCAGGGAATCCAAAAACTTTATTTCCCAGGGCCAAGTGCCAGTTGGCTTCCTGCCAGCAGGAGGCACTGGGTGAAATCAGCAGGTGGCAGAAAAGGAAAGGATGCTGTTTGTTCTCTTTTATTCTCTCTCCTCTTTCTTTTGACAATGATGCTGGAAGGATCTTCAGCCCCTCTTCCTATTAAATCTCCTCTCTTTGAAATACCTAGTGTGGTTCTGGCTTTCCTAACTAATACAACAACATTTCCACAACTGGCATCAACTCACTCTTGAGTCTATTTTCATGAAGGATCAATGAAGGAACACTTTGTAAGGCTAATTTGAAAATGGACTGACGCCTATGTGTTTAAAGCTAACCAGTAGATTCTCCCCACATGCTACCAGGGGTTCCCACAAAGGGCATCTCCTCTCTTCCTGCTCTTTTCAAAGTTAAGATTGTTGTTCAGAAATACTTGGCTGGGTATCTCGGTTTACCTTGTCAATCTCAGAGGCGGAAAATTTTTTTCTCTAATTCTTTACATTTGCCTCGAAGTTCTTTTCCATTTGCTCTTATCTCCACATGAGCCCAACTTCAGTCTTCAGCCTTTCTCCTTGACCTTCATCTGATCCGTTACCTAATCTCTATCCTCTTTCCTTTCGCCTTTCTGCCGGATGAAGCATATCTTCGCTTGCGTCAAATAAACTGTTTTTCATTTCTAACAGCCTGTCACGCTCAGAGCTTGTATTACCAGAAATTTCTCACAAACCCTATAGTAGTCCTTATCTACGTGTTTCTCAAAACTGAAAACACAGCCTTATTGTACACCAGTAATACTTCAGTCCCACTGCTATTCACCTTGGCGACGCTATTACTGTCTATCACGTCAAGCATCCTTTACCTATATTCAGGTTGGGTTTTATTCCTTTCTTCTATCCATTTCTGAACACAAATGTATTTTAACTCAGTATTTGGATGTTTTTTCACCATCTGCTTTTTTAAACTGTTAGAAAGTCTTGGGTGCAACTGCGTCTACTCTGGCTGTGAGTCAAACAAAAGCTGTTTCTTGACAAAAGTGCTTAAAAATCTTGGTGTGTAAAGGCTTCAGTTCAGACCCTGGAGAAACAAGGAAACCCACCTAATACTGCAGCCTGTCTGGCATCTGGTTACTTTTCACAAAAGATACTGCATTCAGCGAGTACTCATTTTTGGGCACTCGCTTTAGAGAAGAGCAGACTGCCAACAAAACCTGATCAACTGAATACTGTGAGCAAGCCCTGAGTGCTATCTTACTTGATTAACGCTTGAGGCTGCTCCACCCGTACAGCCTCTTAAATCAATTTGAGGCACCTGGATCCTGCACGGGTCAATTTATAATGACTTTTCCACACCAAAATAATCTCTTATGTACAAATTGAAGATGTCATAACTAACACTTAGATTGTGCTTACTGTGTGCCTGGGTCAGTTTTCAATATGCTAAATATGTTACCTTATCTGACCTTCACAGCAGCCCTATAAGGGAGGGGTTATTACTCTCAACTCCATTCTAATACGAGGAATCTGAGGCACAGAGAGGCTATATAATCTACCCAAGGTCACACGGCTAGTAAGCGGCAGACTAGGGATTTAACTCCAGGCACCTTGTTTCCAGGGTCCGTGTTCATAACCACTACACCAAAATGCCTCTCACACCTTCCCATCCGCATCCTTGACTTGGAATAATTGCCAATCTCATCCAGGCTCTCCTTCTAAGGCATTTTGTGCCCCAGTGATGCTCTTCTCAGCAGCAATCGTTCTCCCACTGATCCACAAAGTAACAGCTATCACTTACAAGGAACCTACTTACGGGCCAGAACACGATGTTAGGGGCTTTCACATTTATATACTCTCATTTAATCCTCCCAACAATACCAAGACTTGGTTATTATTATTTCCAGTACTGAGTGTTGGAGAAGGCCATCGAAGACTTGACTACAACTTGACCTGTGAGCTGGACCTGGGCCGTCAGAAGCTCCCCACCCCTTATTCCCAGGAATGTGGGTTCTGCTTGCCTTTCCCACTCCCAGGGGCTGCTCCGAGGACACAGCCTTGAGATAGGGATGTGGTGTGGGGAACAGCTGCACAGTATACATGACTGAACCTAGTTATGGCCTCTATATAAACTTTTAAAATCTGGCGGGCAGGTGCGGGGATCCACTCGTCTTGCCGCCCTTGTATGTAAGCTCCCTTGGCTTATGAAACCTACCACCTACCAACCTGGAGTGCTTCTTTCTTCAGTCTCTCCCAGCCCTCTAAGCACAGGGGCTGGTTTCAGATTACCTTCAGGAAGCTCCTGAGGAGCTTGTAAACCAATACCCAACAACCAAAGGGAAGCTAACTGAACCTGCACAATATCAAACAAATAGTAAGTGGAAAAGGCAGAAGCACTCCAAGGCCTGTGCTCTTAACCACTTGACAATATGGCCTCCCCTCTTTTCTTCTCCTCTCCCAACCAGCTCTGGGAAAGCAGGTCCCACCAATTCTTCAAACCCACTACTCTTCCTCCGGGGCAGGTGCCTGAGGAGGACCTTGCAGAACCGCTGCTCTAATTAAAGGCAGAGCTTTCTGGGCCCAGATTTCAGTCCTGGCTCTGACACTATGTAGGACACTGAGGAAATCACTTAACGTCTTTCAGTCTCTACGTCCTTTTATGCACAATGGGTATAAACGCCATCTACTTCACAGGATTACTGTGGAGGTTACAATACAATATACATATGTGTCAAGTGTGTCAGTATTTTTAATTATCATAATAATACTGAGATTTTTCAGCATCAAAACAATGTATAAGATGGGTTGAAGCATATTATTCTCCTGCAGAGCAGCTGGAGCAATCCTTTGGAAGGCCATATCTCAGACCAGTGGAGAAACTTTATAATGAAAGCTTTCTCTCACTTTTAAATAATCTTATAAAATTCTGATGTTCATCTGCAAATCTAGGACTACTTTTAGATATGTGACTTGTCAAACCACAATTTCAGGAAAGACCTACATCTCAGAACCTTACTTATTAAACTCTAAAAAGCTACCCTTTCAAGAAAAAGTAGTGAATGGTAAAAACAGGGGGGTTTTGTGAAGAAGAAAAGTTCTTTATCAGAACTATTTGTAGGAAAGGAAGTAACAGTGGTTGTGATTAGAAAGGCCTGTAATGAATGTATCTACTGGAAAATATATGTCCCAAAATATCAGAACACAAAAGAATTATTACTATTCCTCCATCAGTAAGTTTCTGCAAATATACAGTCCAACTCACAATAAATTATAGAGTCATATGTATATGCACTTAATCTGCCAAAACACTCATAAAGGTTAATGAAGTTAACTCCCAGCAGGCAGATTTATTATTAGTCATTTAGTATGAATGAAGCACATAAAGAATGTTTAACAACAAACATCATGTGTTTTACACTAGAACATGCCCACTAATTGTAAAATACTCAGTTTGCTTAATTCTTTCCTTTATGATCAAACCAGACTGAATCCAGGTCCATGTGCTTTATGGTACCCACTCAGCTATGCAATCTTTCTGACACTTCCTTTATTTTGAATCTGCTCTAAATCTTGTGATACGCCTGGCACACTGAGGCTCATATCTAGCCAAGGGATGAATCAAAAGTTGGTGCTTTCTGGCACTACCCGGTTTAAGTGCTTGGACTTGGGTTAGTTGAAAGGCATGAGGCCAGTAAAAGTTGCCAAAAAACAAAAATACAGTATATTTTGCACTTACTGCCTTGAGGTCTTCATTAACATAAGTATCATTCATTATAAACTCAGGATAGCCAACTTTTGCCAAAACAGCTCTTGCCTATAAAAAAGGAAAGAGAAAAATGAGGTCAGAGTTTCAGCACTTAAATCATTAATAATCACACAATGTAGGACGCAATGTTCATCTGAAAACTCTCTTTACTGAGTGTCTAGTAAACGCAACCCACTGTGAAATGCAAAAGAAAAAAAATTAATTAAGTCCCTGCCCTCAATATACTAACAATAATAGTGAATGTACAAACAAATACATAGTAAAAATAAATAAAACAAAGGTTTCAAAAGAAAGACAATTCTGTCATCAAATTCCAGAGCAGAGACTAATTCCTCATGAGGAAAATGCTTAACAAAGAGGACCAAACTGTTTTCGAGAATGGGTGGGATTTCAAAATGCAGAGGTGAGAGGAAGGACATTGCAGGAGAGCATAAGGACAAAGACAGGGAGCTGGAAAGGAAGGTCATCGCACAGAGATGGGCAGCAGCTTGCTGTAGCTGGGCTAGAAAGCGCTAGGAGGGGAAAGCAGTAGACATACATAGGAAAACTGGTTTGGGCCAGTTCATAGGGATTCCTGAATGCCATGCGAAGAGTCCATATTTTCTTTGACAGATAGAACGAAATGTTTTTCGCAGGAGTAAAATGAAATAAGTCACCCTTCAGCAAGATTACCACGCAACACTGAGAATGACGGCTAGAATGCCAGAAAGATTGGAAGTAGGGGGTCCAGGCTAACTTAAGATGTGCCATGACGTTATATTCTTTTGATAGACAGACTACTGACTCCCTGTGTTCTGTAGCATAAAGGGATGGATGAAGGAAAAAAATCACCTTAGGCACATACGAGGAGCTTGCACAGCAGGGACTCACCAACTATGGCCCCTGGGCCAAATCTATCGTCCCCTCTCTTCCCCACCCCACCTCCGGCTCTATAAACTTGTATTGGAACACAGTCAAGACCACCCATTTAACATGTAATCTGTGGCTGCTTTTGTACCACAAGGAGAGAGTTGAGTAGCTGGAACAGAAACCCTGTGGCCCACAAAACCTCAAACATTTACTACCCGGCCCTTTACAGAAAAGGTTTGCCAACTCTCGCTCTGGAGAAACTTTACAGTTCCATGTGAAAATGTGTCTTTCCTCTCCCCAGATTCTGGGTTTCATAAAAACAAAAGGGTGGTTTACTCAAAGAGTAAGTACACGGTAGGGAGGATCTGCCCAGATCCCCCTGGGATCCCTTTTATTGCTTCGGTACAGCCTTCCCCAGCATCTAATGTTCTTTTTATTTTCTAATGGCTAGCACTTCAGACTCTTCGAAGGTCTGCCCTAGGGCTACCGGAGCCCCCAGCCAGCAAGAAACAGTTCCTGAGAGTTTATCTGCCTTCAGATCCCATCCCCACCCCCACCCACCCCAGCAGCCTTCAGCCAATGACCGACTTTAGCGGGAGTCCTCTCTGCTCCTTTGCCTCCATTAAGGACAAATTGTGCAGAATAATTTGTACTCCAGAGGTCCCCTGAATGATCAGGCTGTCTGAGACTTCCCCTGAAGTCACACCCTTGCCAGTCTCTTACCTTCCCCTGGCTGGCCGCCCCCAGCCCTTGCTTCTCTCTCTTGGGACCCTTGCTGAATAAACCCTAAACCCCTTGCACAGGCATCTTTACCTCCAGCTTTGCCTCCAGAAGACCCAACAGAAGACACCAGGCAGCCCCAACCACGTTGGTTTTATTCCAACACAGCAAAACCAGGGACCTCTGCACACTGCTCTTGGTAATGAGTTCTTTCCTTCAGTCCCTTTCGATTTTCGTCACCAAACAAATAAATGGAATAAAATAGTGCGTTTTCCTTATCTTCTTGAGATAATTCAAATATTAAATATCAGCAGAAACCTGAAACTCAAGACTCAGAGAGGATTTTACAAGTGCCACAGGACACAGTCATAATGGGTTTTGCTGTTCCAGACTCAAATATAGCACAGATCAAATTCTGCCTTCAAAACCCTGTGAGTTACCCTGAAAGCCTGATGTGACCTAGATAGCAGGTAACTAGCAGTTATGACTCTTCCCCAATACCAAACAATACCTCATATGTCTATAAGTTACCTTATTTCAAGACCATTGTATCATTTCCCTCATTGTACTTAATTTCTCAGTGTATCTAATGAGCTCACCACAAGTCATACGTATAACATAGAGCAAATAAAGAGCTCCAGATAGTTACCCCCAAAATGAAGAAATATATAAGCTGAGTCATCCACAATTGTTTTCTGAACACTGCTCTTTCTGGAGCACGCTGATGAATTATGCATTGTTTTTCAAACCTCATACTCTGGGACCCCCACTGCACGATGGTGCTTTGCAGAATGTATTACCTTTTACACTGTACATGCGGGTCACTGGATCCTCTTTATTATTTATTTAGCAATACCATGACTTGAACAGAGCCAGCAGAGAGATACAAAGGATCCCTAAATTCATCTCCCAAGGACACATAGATAGAATAAGGTAATAATACTAGTAGCAACATGGCCAACATCTGGACACAGTGCTCTTCTTCCCCATATGTATGGGGGGAAGATGTATGCCCCCGTTCAAACTCAAATGTCCTTCTGTCAGACAGTCCGTTGTCAGTTCCACATTATCCCACCCCACACCATTCTAGATTCTGCCCTGAGAAGCTTCAGAATTCCACCTCCAGAAATCCCATGGGGCATGGCTCCAGGTCAGCATCTGCCAGTGAGAAGCACTCATAGGAGACTGGAAAGGTAGAAGAGGAGACACCATTTCTTCACTTGCATTGGCAGCTATGGGCAGACACAGAGGCATGTGCAGACAGCAGACAGAGCACTCTGCCGGAAGCTTTCAGGCAGTCTCCTGAGGAGACCCCTTCTGTGTGCGGGCAGCACTGCACCGGGAGATTGGGCCCTTCACTCACCAGCCCTCCCAGTGATTGCATAAGCCCCCAATTCCCTGTATTAAACAGCTTCCTGCTTGATATACTTAGATGGGCATTCACTTTCCTGCAGGAACTCTGATACACCCTTGAAGGCAAAGAGTGATTACATCACTTTTTAACTTTTCATGAATGAGATGAGTGAAGCACCAACAGTCTGATGGCTTGTTGAAGGGCTAAAGTATTGGTGAGAGAGGTCTGCAATTAATTACCCCCTGGGTTGGTTACATGGACAAGAAGGAAAGGCAAGTCCCAGGGCAAATACTGAGAGAAGAATGCTATAAACAGAAAAGGGACTGCGTATCATATTCTGCAAGCAATATATCCTAGGCTGCTTGTGGCTGATCAAAAACTCCAGAGATTTCCGTAACCACTGCACGCATCTCCATCCCTTATTCCCACAAACTTGTGGAAACGGACTGCACATCACAACCAAACCTCCTTCCTCAAGGGAAGAGGCTCAAGCCACTGTTGATCAACACTACCTCTGTGACCTTGGGCAAAGCACTTACTACTCTGAAGCAAATACTGCCTATTGTCTCCCCAATATCTATTCTCCTTTCCTTCTCTTAGTATCAGACCCCAATTCTGCTCAGGGTGACAATGGAGCAAACGGAAAATAGCTGCATCACCCAGCTTCCTTTCCAGCTAGGACTGGCTACTGAAGGAGATTCTGGCCAATGGCATATAACAAATTCCCTGGTCCACTTCCAGGAATCTATTTTTTAAAAAGGACAGATTTGGGGAGCACCTGGGTTGGCTCAGTCGGTTAAGCACCTGCCTTCGGCTTGGGTCATGATCCCGGGGTCCTGGGATCAAGCCCCACATTGGGCTCCCTGCTCAGCAGGGGACCTGCTTTTCCCTCTCCCCTTGTTCCTCCCCCCTGCTCATTCTCTCTCTCTCTCTCCCTCTATTTCTCTCTCTCTCTAATAAATAATAAATTTTTTTAAAAATTTAGTTCTAATACAAATACAATGAGAGAGAGCTGAAAGAAGTACTGGAATAATAAAGGAACTCGGAAAGGAAAAGTTGAATCACCCAGATCAAGGGTGAGCAAACTTTTTCTGTAAATGACCACTTAGTAAATATTCTCAGTTTTGCCAGCCATATGGTCTTTAATCCAACTACTCAACTCTGCTGCTGTACCGAGGAAAGGAGCTGTAGGTAACACATACATGAATGGCTATGTCTGTGTTCCAATAAAACTCTACTTACAGACACTAAAATCTGAATCCCATATAACTTTTATGTATCATGATACATTCTTCTTTTGATTTCTTTAAACCATTTAAAAATGTTAAATCCACTCTTAGCTGTGGGCCATACAAAAATAAGCAGCATGTCAAATACAGCCCAAGAGCCATAGTTTGCTGCGTTGATACAGATAATTCAGTGAGAGTAGATTGTTCATTGAATTGCCTCAACTGGTGGCATAGGGCATAGTACACAGTAAACGCTCAACAATGCTTGCCAAATTGATTCATGTGGAACGGTGTAGGGGAGTGAACGTGTATGCACATATGCATGCATTTTTAGCTACTCTGTGTTTTTGTTTTGTTCTTTGCTATTACCAACATGTACATACCACAAATCTTAATTGCTTAGGAGTTTACTCCTTGCCTTGAAGTGTTAGGGCTAGAGCTCTAAAAGCTTACAATTCATTCTATGGAGACAACAGAGAGTTCATAAAGTGAGGATTATTACACTGAGAGAGAGAGAATAACTACCACAAATAAACTCAGAAAAACAGGGAATGTCGGAAATTTAAAAACACAATGAGATTTAAACACTCAAGTCACCCCTCCTTCCCAGAACTTTCCACAAGGTACACTACAACTTGATAGTGCTGGCGGCAAGCACAGAACGAAACATAATTCTGCTTTATTTGGCTGTGACAATGAAACAGTGTCTAATTTTTACACAGATGACCAAAGTGATTTAAAGACTGGTTATGATGACGGCTTTACTCCTGAATTTCCAAAGCCACTTAGTATTAAGCTGATTGGCAGAAAGCAAGATGGAAAGCTCATTTGTTTTAATTCCCACCGACTTGGCTGTTTAGGAGAGTCAGGTAAATTCTCAAATGTCTTGCATGTATTACATCAAAGGGATCGCTTTAATCACTTAATTAAACAGCTTTGTGTTTCCGCCACCTAGTTAAGTCTCTTAGCATATTATTTTCTTTTCTATTAATTTAACCAACATAAGAAAAAAAGGAAACTGATGATCAATTGCCCTTCTACAAACAATTTATAGCACGACTTTCATAAGCCTGCAATGGCTTTGAAAGCTTCAGTCAGGCTTAACCACACTGAGGCCTCATTTTCTCTGATGAGTTCTGTAATAACTATTAAACATCAATCAAAATTCTGAGCTTTAAGCATATCCGAAGGTTCAGGGGACTGTACATGAATTACACTATCCTTCAAAACAATGGCAGTTTTCATAATACCAAACAAATGATTGACTAGTGTAGATGCCTTGGCTGGAGATATTATCCGAAGCAGAGCTGATGGTATTGATGAAAATTAGCCCTGGGGAGCAGGCTTTAATATCCTCTGGGGCTATCTGGATCCCACAAATAATAACAACGCATTTATCTGAAAAATCAAATTTTATCCTCTCAGTAAGAATGGCACTGATTTATTGGGAGTCGTGGAAAACCTGAATTCTGCAAATTGCTTTTGGGTGTGGTTCAGAGGCTCCTGCATCATGCTGGGGTGGAGGAGGAGTTAAGCACCCCCACGAATCAGAAGGCTTTGTAAGTGCAAGTCGCGGTAGTGATTTTACAAGAGCTGGAAGACAGGAGTGCTCAGACTTCAGCTCTTGTATCCGAAATCCTGCCTTAGCAATGCCCCCGTATAGCAGACAATCCCCATTTCTCGCCAAACACAGACAACTTTCTAGGAAGCTTTCCAAATCACAAACCAGCTCCATCCATCCCTCCTCCTTTCCTGAAAACACCAACTCACATATCTTGGAGGTGGGCAGTTTTTCCAGTCTGAAGAAGAGGGAACTATGCAGGCACGGGTAAGCTGTAGTTTGGGCCGAGTGGCACTAAACGTTTCCCCGGTGTCATATCACTTGGATGAGCACTACACCCAACAGCGTCAAAGAAAGAAACCAACATTCGGGTTTTCTTAGTAAATAAATGGAGCAGGGAATCGCAACAGAGTTAAGAACCCAAAACCATCCTATGATTAATCCATAAAACAACAATATCCCCCTCAGGGTAGGTAGGGGCATTATTACCTTAAAAATAGAGGCAAGTCTCATATACTCCCTTCAAAACTGGATAGGAGAGTGACCAGGTCATATGATTTTTTTAAAAATCGATGTCTTTCTGTACTTTCACTCACATACAGTAAACTGCTCATAAACTTTTTGTAAATAGAATAGCTGCCAGACCTTCTCAAATGAAGGTCCTAAGCCTCAGTTAGCTAAATCCATTTGTCCAGACATAGACAAGATGATAAAAGCCCAAGAGCTGACACAGTCTTATATTGTAGTTATGCTTTTATATGGGCCAAAATAAATGATATTTTTCTCTGTCTCCCCCATACAGGGCTCTACATCAGGTCAGCAAACTAGAGCCCACAGGCCAAAATCAGCCCACCACCTGTTTTTGTAAATAGTTTTACTGGAACACAGTGAAGGGGTCCAGAATATGCCACCATGGCCTAAGAATTATTTTGAATTGAAGGCATTTGAGAATCATCTGAAGCAGGAAGACGCTTTCTCTGCATCCCCCTTATTTGCCTAAAAGGAGAGCCTTCTAGAGGAATTTCACTGTCATAACTCTCCTTCCAGGGAGGCTTCCTATACCAGAGGGAATGACTCTTATAACCAGAAACGATAAACTGTATAAACAGACCTTACTAAAACAAACTTTACTCTCCATTAGTTTCCCCCATATATTTCTTAGTCATTTCCTACCATTCACTGTCCCTTGAGACCCTAACCCACACCCCTTGTTCAGATGGTATATAAGCCCTAAATTTTCAGCGGGGTTTGAGCTACACTTTGAACTACACTTTCTGTAAGCTCCCACTTACTTAAGGGAATAAACTTTGTCTTTTTTTCTTGCTAACCTATCTTTTGTCAGCTGAATGTACAGGCCTTCAAGGACTGGACCTCGAAAGCCTCAAAAGACTGGAAAACTTTTCCTCTACAACAGCCAAGCTTATTTGTTTACTTGTCTCTGTCCCCTGTCAGGCTATAGCTGCAGAGTTGAGTAACCACAAAAGACACCACGGGGCCTGCAAAGCCTAAAATATTTACTATTTGGCTCTCTGCAGAAGTAGTTTGCCAACACCTCTTCAAGATAAAGGTTCCCAGATTTTTCAAAACTAATAGTAAAGATAGCAAGGGGAAAATAAGGGACAAAGCAGAAGCTTTTGGACAATTTCATCAAGATATAAACATGTGACTCAACTTGTAATGTTTCATCTTTTGCTGAGGTAAATATCTGAATTTTAAAACAGAGCCAGCATAAAAATATTAACCCGAAGCAGGAATTAATACCATGGAAAAATCAAAGAAAAAATACAAAGAAATTATTAAAAATCATTTTCAAATGTCAAGATTCAAAGGACTTAGAAATGCACAAGCAACATCTAGTCCCTAACACCTAACATTTCTCAGGTAAATTTGATCAGCTATTTAATCCTCCTTCACTTATTAAATTACTTATTTAAATGGCAGGCAAATCGGAGATTAACTTAAATAAACATATCCCACTCTCTCATCAACAGTTCAGTTGAGGGGGTATTGTAGTCCTTTCTTTCCATTTCCATAAGCAATTCTTCACTAGCGTAAAAAGCTTTTCAATCACCTCCCTCATAATGTGGGGGCAAAGATCAAATGAGATAACTATGCAGAATTATTACATGTGGCCAACGTGAATTGTCATGTAGTTTTTCTACAAGAGAGGGATGCTGTAGGGCCACTACCCAGTCAGATGGCTCGTCCCTTCGACACTGTAGCCCTCTAGTTCAGGGCTTCTCACAAAGCTTTGTCCCTGGACTGGTGGCTGCAGCAGCAGGACCTGGCAGCTTGTGAAAAATGCAAATTCATGGACCCACCTCAGACCTACTAAGTCACAACGTCTCTGGGCTGCAATCCAGGAATCCGCACTATCATAAGGCAGGGTTTCTCAACCTTGGCACCAATGACACTTGGGCCAAACTATTCTCATTTGTGGGGTTCTGTCCTGCGCATTGTGGGATGTTTAGCAGCACCCCTTGTCTCAACCTACTAGATGCCAGTAGCCCTCCCCCTCCCCACTTCACAGTTATGACCAAAAATGTCTCCAGATCTTGACAAATGTTCCCTGGGGGTACAATATCACCCTGGGTTAAGAAGCAGTGTGGGAGGGTATTCTCCTGTATGCTCGAGTCTGCGCCAGAATGCTAGATACTCTAGACTGTGATACCTACCAAGGCTTCCAGACTCACTTCTGAGAACCCCTGACATTGTATTATCCATCCACTCCTCCAATATTCCTTAGGCGTCTCACTAGTAGTCACCACTATTATGCCAACAGGAGTACTTTACGAAGAAAACAACATGATCTTTCCCAACAACTTCTGAATGTGCCTCAGGCACTTGCGACTCAACTTAATTTCTGGCCAATGCCACCTAAATCCCAGGATGATAGGGACAAACAATTAATCGACAACTGGAAAATGCTTTGCAACTACAAGTCAGGATACACATATACCCCCCCCAAGATCTCAGAGATGTTTAGATTAAAAGTTCTAATAACTTTTCTCTCAGTAACTTGGCAAAATCTATTTTAAGTACTTTGAAGCATCTAAAAAGCCACGTTAATACAATTACAGTTCACTGAAAAATTAGCATGCAATCCAGTTTGAAAGCTAAAATCAGTCATAGCGGGGTAATATTCCATTTAATTATAAAGATTAATTCAACCTTCATTTATTTGTGCGTGTGTTTGGTCTTTTCATTTTTCAAAGAACACCCGAGATTCAAATGCCATCTGGCAGAATTGCCGCACAATTGTCAGTAGAATCTATTAGAGTTGCGGACTTCATTTCGAAGTAGGATTGATGAAAGGACAAGGGGAGGGAAAGAGAAGAGGGAGGTGGAAGCAGTAGAGACTCAACGAAAAAATGAGGTTTTTCACCAATCGGATGGGACTGTATCCCTCACCCTCTTCTGTTCCACCTGCACAAACGGTCCCAAATAACAAGTCCTGCTATCCCTATTATCTCTATTTTCTGCAACAGCCAGGGGAAGATTCAAGCAGTGCTATGAAAAACAGTGCAAAATCTAATTATGACATCCACTTTTTTGAAATATATATTATGACATCCACGTTTTTGAAAATATATATTAAAACTGTCTTAAAATTTGGCCATAGTCCTAAGGCAATTAAGACTGACCACTTTCTTCATCATAACATCCATTGAAATTCAACCTTTTATGGAATGACCAACAATTGCCAAATAAGTACTGTAGACTGGAAAACACCTTTCTAAATTTTTAGTGAGCTGTGACATACACAAGTACACACATATTAAGTGTACAAATCAAAAACAAAGTTTTAAATGCACACACAGGCCTGTGTTAGTACCTCCAAGACAAGATCTAAAACATTTATAAGCACGCAGAAAGCTCCTTTGGGTGCCCTACCAGCCAGTAACACCTCTACCCCAAGATAACCACTATTCTGACCTCTATCTCCATAAATAAGTTTTGTCTGTTCTTGAACTTAAAAAAAAGTGTGTACTCCTGGTGTCTGGCTTCTTTCACTCAACAGTGCATCTGTGCAATTCGTCCATGTTGTTGTGTCTAGCAGGAGTTGAGATACAGAGTTTAACAAATTGCATTCCTGTCCTCAAGGAGTTCACAGTTGATCATATATGGAAAACAAAATACAGAAAGAAGGGAGGGAAGGAAGGAAGAAAAAAACACTAGAAGAATGTAGAGGATGGGATGGGAAGGGACGGGAAGAGAAGAACTTTGTGAAAAGGTCACCCTAAAAGAGGAAATCTTGGAGCCAAAATGAATTAGTAACAACAGAAATAACATTTTTAATAATAACAAAAGTAATGCTCTTTTCTGAACTCCTACTATGGGCCAGGTACTGGGTTAAATGCTTCATTTCTTCATCAGATCTAAATTTTACCTCAACTTCACCAGGTAGGTACAGATCACTCCATGTCACAGCTCAGGGAGCTAAGGCTCAGAAAGGGTAATTAACTTCCCCAAGTCCCGCAGACACTTAATGGCCAAAACCAGCCTCTTAACCCAGATTCTTTTAGCTTTAATCTGACTTCAAAAAGCCCATGTTTTCCCAACATATACCATCTTTTGAGAGATGAAAAATAATATTCTATTATATGAATATGACTCACTTTTATAAATCCAAATGAACTGAATAATGTGTAATATACAGACCACCTCTGCACCAGTAACCATAGTCAACATGCCCAGACAAATAATCCTTTCAGCTATAAGAATGACAAGATGCAGATAGACAGAGTTTAAGTATACCTTTAAGAAGTTTCCATCCCTCCCTAAAAATCAAAGCACTGAGCTTTTGGTTCTGGACACCAATGGAACTAAACTTTCACTGAGAGCCTCTGGCAGACCAAGAGTTGGCCAAGAGGGGAGTTTAAAACAGAAAAGGAAAGGCAAGAAAGTGTTTCCTCGTCTAGAAATATCAGAGCATCTATTTTTCAGACCAGTCAAGGTTATGAGATAAAAGAGATTTCACCAGTAGAAGGAAGGTTCCAGGGAATGGGGACCCAGAAAGAAGGTTATCAATCTCACAGAGGAGATCCACTGGCAAAAACCACCCTGAGAAATGGAGTCTATCATGAGCATCCCTGGCCTAAAGAATTTGGGCCTTTGTCCTCCCATTTTGAAAGAGGGGTAACATCTCTCCCTTAGGGATTTAAGCACTATCATAAAGACAAAGCCAGTTTCACTTTTGAACCAATTAAATTCAAAACTTTCCTAAAGCGGGGCACCTGGGTGGCTCAGTCGGTTAAGCGTTCGACTCTTGATCTCAGCTCAGTCTCAATCTCAGGGTCATAAATTCAAGCCCTACATTGGGCTCAGCTTAAAACAACAAAACAAAACAAAACAAAAACCCACTTTCCTAAAGCTCAGCCCTAACTAGCTTTGGGGATAGAAATGAAAAAAATGTACCATAAGCAACAGACCAGGAACGTTTGGACCTTACCCAAAAAGTCCATGAGATGGAACATGGGCCTTCTGAGCAGAGTACATGGTTCCAAATTTGGGTCCCCCAAACCCACAATTTGGTCCTGCATTGTCTGTCTGTAAGAATATATCATCAGCAATATGTAACTTTCTGCTGCCAGAATTGCCAGACTTCTGAGTATGATGTATGTCAATGTGAACAGCATGGGTCCAGGTCCTCTGTTGCTCTCTGCCTCTCCGAAAGCCACAGTACCAGCCTCTATCCCTTGAGAGTAAACTCCAGGGGTAAGTGGTGGAAGACAGATAAAGGGATGAAACCCAAATCCACCACAGTGGCTCCGCCTCCACAGTTCAGCCCTGGTTATTTATTCTGGAAGCCCACGGGTCACGTTTTGGAACAAATTTTAGCTCTATTTTGATCTACCTCTGAAAAGGCAGTCTAGGGAAGGAAATCAGAAAGGCCACCTATACTCAAGGAAAAGCAATGAGACACAGCCAAGGGACCATGTGGGCTGTTTGTAAACAGCAGCCTAAATGTCATCATCAATTATTCATCATTCAGCAAAGCAAATGAGTAACCTCTTCTAAAACCACTTAATTCTTACTCAAGATCTGGCCCAAAAAGAGAGGTAAGCAGCAGGGTGTTGGTCAAAAACTTGACACTAAGAGAGCTCTAGACTAGGTAGCCCAGCCACGGCGTGTATGCCCACTTCTGGCTGCTGCCTGGTTTTGTCAATAAAGTTTTATAGACACAGCCACATCCATTTGTCCACATATTGTCTATGGCTGCATTGATGCTACAAGAGTGAACTTGACATGGCCTGCAAAGCCCAAAATATTTACTATCTGGTCTTTTACAAGAAAAGTTTGCCAACTCCTGTTCTATACTCTCAGTACTCAAAGTATGGTTCATGGTCCAGGGGCATCAGCCTCACCTGGGGGCTTATTAGAAATGCAGGATCTCAGGCTCCACACCAAACTTACTAAAAATCTTCGTTTTAACAAGGTTCCTAAGAGACTGGTGTGCACATTCAAGTTTGAGCAGTACGACTCCAATAGGGCTCTGCTTCTCAAACTTGACTGCCTCATTATTTGTAATAGCCAAGACATGGAAACAATTTAAGTGTCCATCAATGGATGAATGGATAAAGAAGGTGTGATATGCATACATATACGGGAGTATTATTCAGCCATATAAAGGAAGAAATCCTGCCATTTTCAACAGCATGGATGGACCCTGAGGGCATTATGCTCCGTGAAATAAGTCAGACAGGGAATGACAAATACTGTATCATCTCGCTTATATGTGAAATCCAAAAAACTAAAAAAACAAACAAACAAAACCCCAAACTCCTAGCAAAAGAGATCAAACTTGTAGTTACCAGAGGCAGGGGATGGGAGGGAGGAGGCATTGAGAGGAAGGCTGTCAAAAGGTACAAACTTGCAGCTACAAGATAAGTGTGTACTAGGGATGTAACGTACAGCATGCTGACCATAGCTAACACTGCTGTGTGCTATATAGGAAAGCTGTTAAGAGTAAAACCTAAGAGTTCTCACCACAAGCAAAAAATTTTCTTTCTCTTTTTCTTTTTCTTAATTGTACCTATATGAGATAATGGATGTTAACTAAACTTATCGTGGTAATCATTTCCCAGTATGCGTAAGTCAAACCATGATACTACACACCTTCAACGTATACGGTGATGTATGTCAGTTATAGCTCAATAAAACTGGACCCAAAAGCCCCTTGGCTGCTTACTGCATTCACCTGGGAGGTGATTTTTAACTACTGATGGCCTGGGTCTGAGGGGACTCCAGGCTGCAACATTTGCAGGAGCTTCCAACTCCTCCCAAGGTCACCGCTCACAGCACTCACTGTCATTAGACACTGAGAGGGGACACTTAAATAAGCAAGCAATGGTTGGGGGGTTGGGAAGAGGGAAAGAGGAGGAGGAGAGGAAGAGATTTTTTCCTCTTCTACCCAGTCATGTTTCCTCATTTCAAAAATGTTCTCTCTGCTCTTTTGAATAATTTTCAATGGAAATCAGAAATTGCTTGGAACCAATCATAGGACTTCATTAGAACACGACTTATTACAGATCTATACAAACTGCTTTGCCAAACTGTAGCTTGCATTTTCAAAAGCCTAGAAGAACTAGTCAAATTATTCCATAAACTTGTAAATTCATTTTTATAACTAAACATCACAATTAAGCAAAGGCTCTGTTCTGTGGCCCTAAAGGACACAACTTCAGCGTCATTCTCCACTTGACTCTGCTCTGGGACAGGCCCACTCAGCTGATTCGTTTAATCCTTACAAACCCCGGGGAGGAAACTCTCATTAGCCTGCATGGTCACCGTCAGTGCTGGGAACACCAGAATATACTAAAGGCAGATCAGCCCCCTTTACCTTAGGTTACCAAGCACATGGAGTGAAGTATGGCCTTTGCCAACACCAAGAGTCTTTCATTATGGAATACAGGAAGTCGGTGTAGGGGATGTCTATGCTGAAAATTAATTTCATTTACTAAGGAACTCAATGTAAAACTGAAAAAAAATTATTTGTGTATTAGAATGGGGTTGGGTTCCTGGTAATTTAGTCCAACTCTAGCCTCCAAAACCTAGTAGGAATTTCTTACACCTATGAAGGAAGGTATTAACAGAATGAGGCTGAGTCCTTTCCCCACCACAGCTCAATAATTAGATTACTCCAATAATTCTGTGAGTCAATATACATATATATATCGGTCTTGAGCTAAGAAAAAGAAATCAGTCAATGCTAAGAAACAACCTAACCAACCAAACAGGAAAATAGAAAAAAAAATTCAGTGACACTCAGTGGTCAGGTGTTGAAGACAGAGGGTAAAAATAATTCCAAATTCTCTAATGTAAACAATGAAAAACTGAACACAGAAAAGAGAAGCAAAGGATACTGACTGCAGGTAGGTCGTTTCCAAACATGGTTGCCAACAACAGTGCCTGTCTCTGCATGTTCATGCTGCTCCTCAAGCCAAGAGATGAAGTCTCTGCTAGGGACTGCCCTTGTCCCCAGCTTTGACCAAGAGAATGAAGCAAAAGAAACCTGGGCCTTCTGAGCCCAGACCTTAGAAAGACTGGCAACTTTGGCTCCCTCCCTCTTGGAACCCTTAACTTCCATGCCACCCTGCTGGAGAAAGAAGCACAGGAGGAACAGCAAGGTGCCAGACACGAGTGAAGGAGCCACTTCGGATGCCCAGCCACGGCCAACCCACGAATGCAACTGCATGAGACACTCCAGGTGACACCAGTAGAAGAGCCATCCCCCTTGGCCCCAGCCAACCCACGGAATCATGAGAATTAACAAGATATCTTCCACTTGAAGCCAGGAAGTTCTGGGGTGATGTGTTACACAGCAGCAGATAACCCAAACACAGAGTACTGCAGTGGGTGAGTCATTCTACCTGCATGAAGAAAAACAAACCCTGCTCTCTTCCCTCTGGCAACTGACCGATGCAGATCCAAAAGGAACAGTACGTAACTCCAAAATCCTCTATGAGGAATCAATCCTTCCATAAATTCCTTTTTAAAAGAATAAGGTATTTTGTTCATACGAAACACCAAGAATGATAATATTTAAAATAAAAATAAAATTTATTTAGCAAAGCTGTCAGAGCTTCTATCCAAATACTTGGGTCATGCCATTTTTTCCTAGCACTGCTTCCCTGGACTTTTCCAAGCCCCAATCTTTACCTTTTCTCTCAGTTGCGTTCACTCTTTTTTCTCTGGGTGTTGGTTGGGTTGCTTCTCTGGCTCATAAGTGAGATTCTGTCAGAAGTGGATTGCTGTCACGCCCTCAGACTGCCTTTACCCAGCTATGCTAGGGTCTAGAAAAATGACAACTCAGAACACCAGGTTAAATACAATTTCTTTCTCTTCACCCATTTTCCACTATCTGCCTGTCCGGTCCTTGGGTTATTAATGGAACTGACATTCCCGTACAACTGACTGAGCAGGACCAGCAGCCAGATAAGAAGGGAGCTGCTGACAGCAGCAGACGCCACCCCAGAGATAGCAGATAAGCAGATGCGTCACAGCTATTAGTTTCAGCTTGGGCCAGAGAAGAGCATCACAAAATGTACACAAAGAACTTGAACATTCCTAATGAACTCTTTTCCCATTAAAGTAAAAATCAATATAGCAAAATGGATTCCTTTTCACTATGTTGTACACCTGAAACTAATATAATATTGCGTGTCAAATATACTTCAATTCAAAATACTAAGTTTAAAAAAGTTTTTTAAGTGATTTTTTTAATATCAAACTAAACATACATTTCTAAGTAATTCCTAACATATTCATTTTGTATTTGGACCAAAAAAGAATAAACACAGGCATTAAATTTCTCCCACGCTTCCCAAGAATAAAAGTAACAAATATTTCCCATAATATTTAAAATGGAGCTCTCTGCTTTGGGCCTCTGAAATTTCATTCTGAGGCTATCATGGCATTTTCCCAACTGCTTTCGAAGTCCTACAACCAACCAATCCCTCAACCTAAAATAATAACTAATAAATTCTTAAAATTTAAACACTTTTACAGGACCATATTCCAACTATTATAGGTTGCTGATATTGTTAAAATTTTTAAATACTTATTATTCCAACCTTCATCTTTTAATATAGTTACATTGCTCCACATTGTTCAAATCAGTTCTATTCCTCGACGCTAGCATAATTTTTTTTCATATATGGCACGGTTATACACTAGTTAT
Source organism: Ursus americanus (assembly GCF_024610735.1). Taxonomy (NCBI): domain Eukaryota; kingdom Metazoa; phylum Chordata; class Mammalia; order Carnivora; family Ursidae; genus Ursus; species Ursus americanus. The sequence goes on from NC_142164.1 coordinate 105,084,713, forward strand.
AGACTTATTTATATTCTTGATGATCAACAGAGAATACGATGCTTAAGACATTATCAAAAATCATATAATAAGTATTATACGTATGTCCACTGACATGACTAGTGCCCCTTACAAATGAGAACTCACATAAATTTCTTTTTTTTTTTAAAGATTTTATTTATTTATTTGACAGAGATAGAGACAGCCAGCGAGAGAGGGAACACAGCAGGGGGAGTGGGAGAGGAAGAAGCAGGCTCATAGCGGAGGAGCCTGATGTGGGGCTTGATCCCATAACGCCGGGATCACGCCCTGAACCGAAGGCAGACGCTTAACCGCTGTGCCACCCAGGCGCCCTGAGAACTCACATAAATTTCTAACTTATTTCTGCAGATTTATTACTGAAACTCTGTATTTCAAGTTGGTAAGCAGTCTCCCCTCCACCAAGACAAAAAATCAATATATTGCTCATTGGTGGAAGAACTAATTAAGGCACTGATATATAGAATTGTTCAAAACAGTTTGTGATTAAACAGAGCGCGAGCATTAAAGAGGATATCTTGTCAGGCCAGGATACAAAGACACTGTCAGAAACAATGAGTCACATCAAAATTCCCTAAAGGGAAAGCTTCAGGTTGGCCAGTATGGGGCAATTTGTGCTAAAAAAGAAAAATGATTAAACAAATCAAATACATAAAATTCCCTGAGTTTATCATGACACTTAAAAAAAAAACTGCTTTGGACTTCCTGGGAAGATGGCAGAGTAGGAGGAGCCTAAGCTCACCTCCTCCCACTGATACAACTAGGTAACACTCACATCAGTGTAAATAACCCTGAAAATGACCAGAAGACTAGCAGAACAGACTCTCCACAGCTAAATGTAAAGGCCACACACACTGCAGAGGGAGGAGGGGTGGAGATGCTGTTGGGAACTAAGTGGACCATGGGACTGACTGCAGGAGGGAGGGACAATGCGGCACAGAGAGGGGAGAGAAACACGCCCTCACACAAGAAACCCCAAGTAAGGGAAACCCACACAGTGAAGATGATTCCCCAAAACATTTGGCTTTGAAAACCAGAGAGGCATAATCTTTCAAGTTCTTACAATCAGCAAGGCTTACCACCTAGAACTTGAAAAATCAGTGGGCTCAGCTCTAGGAGAGCTAGGAGGGTGAGAGAAAACGCAGTCCCCACCCTTAAAGAGACAGCACAACAGTCCACAGGGATACAGCATAGAAGCAACAGTTTGAAAAACACTTGGAATATACAGGAGGGAGATTAGTTTCCTAGGCTCAGAGCATATGCTAGAGGGGCAGGAATCTTTGAGAGACTTCTCCAGGAACGAAGGAGCTGGCAAGTGTCATTTCCCTTCCCCGCCCTCCAGTCTAGATGCACAGTAACCTGTGGGAACCAGCAGAGAGCCAACAAGTACTACCTGACTTGCTAACAGCACACCCCGCCTCCTCCTTCTCCTGCAAACATGCTCCATCCAGCCAGGGCTTGGCTCCATGTCCTCTCCTACAGCAGACCTGCGCACAGACCTTGCTAACACCATGCGCCCCCATCCCTACCTTCTCCTGAGGATGGACCCTATCCAATATGCCCTTGGCCACAGCCCATCCAAAGAGATGCCACAAGCCTGGCAGGGTGACAGCAGCTCCAACAGGGTCTGCTACACTCCAACGTGACTCCTGCCCCATGGAGAAAGGAAGATAACCACATACCCCAGTCCAACTGCAGCCCCAGCAGTGGGCTGGCAGCGGACATCTGGTCTGACTGCTGGCCCCACCCACCAACAAAATCTCCTCAGGGCACAACAGAGGAAAAGCACCCTGTAATTCAGTCCTACTGCCTCTGCAGCAAACACTTTGTCTGACTCAACACAAGCCCAAGGCAGCCCAAGATTGGCCCACTATGAACCCAGGAACCAAACCCTCCCTACAACAGTCCAAGAGAGCCACTGCATATAACTGGACTGCAGGCAAACACAGGTGAACCACAATAGTATGGTGCATGCAACACACACACAAGACACCCCTGAAGAGTCAGGCTCTAGTGAACAGGAGGCATTGCACTGCACGGCACTATAGGACCTCTTCCTCATGAAGCCACTACTTTCAAGAACAGGAGACACAGCTGAGTTTCCTAAAACATAAAAACAGGCACAGAGAGTTTGACAAAATGAGGAGACAGAGGAATACGTCCTAAATGAAAGAAAAGGACAAAAAATTACACCAAGAGAGCTAAACAAACCAGAGATAAATAATATATATGCCTGATAGAGAATTTAAAGTAATGGTCATAAAGATACTTACTGGACTTAAGAAAAGAGCGGAGGACCTCGGTGAGACCCTCAACAAAGAGACTGAAAATATAAAAAAGAACCAATCAGAGATGAAGAACTCAGTAACTGAAATTAAAAATATACTAGATGGAATAAATAGTAGACTAGAGGAAGCAGAAGAACAGATCAGTGACCTGGAAGATAGAAAAATGGAAAGCAATCAAGCTGAACAGGAGAGAAAAAAATAAAACATGAAAAGTGACTTAGGGAATGCAGCAATACCATGAAGTGTAATAACATTCACATTAGTAGGGATCCCAGAAGAAGAAAAGGGGGGCAAAAAATTTACTTGAAGAAATAATACCTGAAAACTTACCTAACCTGGGGAAGGAAAGAGAAATCCAGATCTAGGAGTCACAGTGAGTTCCCTACCAAATCAACCCAAGGAGGTCAACACCAAGATATGTAATAATTAAAATGGCAAAAACTAGTGATAAAGAGAATTTTAAAAGCAGCAAGAAGGGGCGCCTGGGTGGCATAGGTGGTTGAGCATCCAACACTGGTTTCAGCTCAGGTCATGATCTCAGGGTCATGAGATAGAGCCCTGCATCAGGATCCACGCTCAGTGTGGAGTCTGCTTGAGTTTCCCTCTCCCTTTCCCTCTGCCCGTCCCGCTCACAGTTTCTCTCTCCCCCTCCCACTCATTCTCTCTCTCTCTAAAATAAGTAAATTGTTTAAAAAATAAATAAATAAAAGCAGCAAGAAAAAGAAAAGTTACATGCAAGGGAAACCCCACAAGACTATCAGCTGATCTTTTAACAGAAACCAACCAATGAAACCAGGAGCTGGTTCTTTGAAAAGATCAACAAAATTGATAAACCATTAGCCAGACTCATCAAAGGTGGGGGGGGGAGAGGTAGAGGGGCGAAGAGTGAGAGAGAGAACTCAAACAAAATCAGAAATGAAAAAGGAAAAATAACAACCAGCAACACAGAAATACAAAGGATTATAAAAGAATATTATGAAAAATTGATGCCAACCTCGATTAAATGGAGGATCTTCACAGGTGGATTCCACCCAACATTTAAAGAAGTTTTAATACCTATTCTCAAACTATTTCAAAAAACAAAAAAAGAAGAGAAGCTTCCAAATTCATTCTATGAGACCAGCATTACCCTGACACCAAAACCAGATAAAAACACTACAAAAAGGGGCATCTGGGTGGCTCAGTCAGTTGTGCATCTGATTTGTGGTTTGGGCTGAGGTCATGAATTCAGGATTGTGGTGTTGAGCCCTGTGTTGGGCTCCGTGGTGGGCGTGGAGCCTGCTTGGGATTCCCTCTCTCCCTCTGCCCTTCCCCCTTTCTAAAAATAAATAAACAGGGGCGCCTGGGTGGCTCAGTCGGTTGAGTATCTGCCTTTGGCTTGGATCATGATCCCAGATCCTGGATCGCATCCCACATCAGGCTTCCTGTTTGGTGGGGAGCCTGCTTCTCCTTTTCCCACTCCCCCTGCTTGTATATTCTTTCTCTCTCTGTCAAATAAATAAACAAAATCTTTTTTAAAAATAAACAAATAAATAGGGGCGCCTGGGTGGCAGAGCGGTTAAGCACCTGTCTTCGGCTCAGGGCGTGATCCCGGCGTTATGGGATCGAGCCCCACATCAGGCTCTTCCGCTATGAGCCTGCTTCTTCCTCTCCCACTCCCCCTGCTTGTGTTCCCTCTCTCGCTGGCTGTCTCTATCTCTGTCGAATAAATAAATAAAATCTTTTAAAAAAAATAAATAAAATAAAATAAACAAATAAATAAAAACAGTACCAAAAAAAAGAGAACTACAGGCCAATATCTCTGATGAACACAGATGCAAAACTCCTGAACAAAATATTAGTAAACTGAATCCAACAATACATTAAAAAAATCATTCACCATGAGAAAGTGGGATTTAGTCCTAGGGTGCAAGGGTAGTTCAATATTCACAAAACAATCAACCAGGGAAAGGATAAAAACCATATGATCATTTTAGCAGATGCAGAAAAAGCACGTGACAAAGTACAATACCCATTCATGATTTTAAAAACTCTCAACAAGTGGCACCTGGGTGGCTCAGTTGGTTATGCATCTGCCTTCAGCTCAGGTCATGATCCCAGGGTCCTGGGATCCAGCCCTGCGTCAGGCTTTCTGGTCAGTGGAGAGCCTGCTTTGCCCTCTCCCTCTGTCCCTACTCCTGCTCATGCTCTCTCACTCTGTCTCTCGCTCACTCTTACTCTATCTGAAATAAATAAATAAAATCTTTTTTAAAAAACCCTCAACAAAGTACGTTTAGAGGAAACATACCTCAACATAAAAAGGCCATCTATGAAAAAACCACAGCTAACATCATGAGCAATGGTGAAAAACTAAGCACTTTTCTTCTAAGATCAGGAACAAGGCAAGGATGCCCACTCTCACCATTTTTATTCAACATAGTACTGGAAGTCCTAGCCACAGCAATCAGACAAGAAAAACAAAAGGCATGCAAATTGGTAAGGAAGAAGTGAAACTTTCACTATTTACAAATGACATGAAACTACATAAAGAAAACCCTGAAGACTCCACCACAAAACTACTGCAACTGATAAATGAATTCAGTAAGTTTGCAGGATAAAAAATCAATATACAGAAATCCATTGCATTTCTATACACTAATAATGAAGCAGCACAAAGAGAAATTAAGAAAACAGTCCCATTTACAATTGCACCAAAAATAAACTTAACCAAGGAGGTAACAGACTTTTACTCTGAAAACTATAAAACACTGATGAAAGAAACTGAAGACAATGCAAACAAATAGAAAGATATTTCATGCTCATGGATTGGAAGACCAAATACTGTTAAAATGTCCATACTACCCAAAGCAATCTACGGATTTAATGCACTCCTTATCAAAATACCAACAGCATTTTTCACAGAACAAACCATCCTAAAATTGGTATAGAATCATGAAAGACCCTGGATAGCCAAAGCGATCTTGAAAAAGAAGAACACAGCTGAAGGTATCACAATTCCAAATTTCAAGATATACTACAAAGTTGTAGTAATCAATACAGTATGGTACTGACACAGAAAAAGACACACAGATTGATGGAACAGTACAGAGCACCCAGAAATAAACCCACATTTATATGGTCAATTAATCTTCGACAAAGGAGGCAAGAATATGCAATAGGAAAAAGATGGTCTCTTCAACAAGGTGTTGGGAAATCTGTCTGGACACCTACATGGAGAAGAATGGAACTGGACCACTTTCTTACACCACACACAAAAATAAACTCAAAATGGATTAAGGACCTAAATGTAAGATCGCAAACCATAAAAATACTAAAAGAGAGCACAGGCAGTAACTTCTCTGACATCAGCCATAGCAACATCTTTCTAGGCATATCTCCTCAGGCAAGGTAAACAAAAGTAAAAATAAAGTACTGGGGTTACATCAAAATAAAAACTTCTGCACGGTGAAGGAAACAATCAACAATACTAAAAGATAACCCACTGAATGGGAGAAGATATTTGCAAATGACATATCCAATAAAAGGTTAGTATCCAAAATACATAAAGAACTTATACAACTCAACAGCAAAACCACAAATAATCTAATTAAAAAATAGGCAGAGGACATGAACAGACATTTCTCCAAAGAAGACATCCAGACGGCCAACAGACACATGAAAAGATACTCAACATCACTCAACATCAAGGAAATACAAATCAAAACTATAACGAGCTATCACGTCACACCTGTCAGAATGGCTAAAACCAACAACATAAGAAACAACAGGCGTTGGTGAGGACGTGGAAAAAAAGGAACCCTCATGCACTGCTGGAGGGAATGCAAACTGAAACAGCCACTGTGGAAAACAATACAGAGGTTCCTCAAAAAATTCAAAATAGGGTGCCTGGGTGGCTCAGTTAGGCCAGAGACTCTTGATTTCAGCTCACATCATGATCTCAGGGTCCTGGGACTGAGCCCCGTGTCAGGCTCCCCACTCAGCAGTGAGTCTGCTTCAGGATTCTCTCCCCCCTTCTGGCTCTCCCACAATTCTCACACAATGTCTCTCTCTCTAAAATAAATAAATAAATAAATAAATAAATAAATAAATAAATAAATATTTTTTAAAAATTCAATACAGAATCACAACAGATAGGATCCAGTAATTCTACTACTGTGCATTTACCCAAAGAATACAAAAACACTAATTTGAAAGGATATATGCACCCCTATGTTTACTGCATTATTATTATTCACAATAGCCCAATTATGGAAGCAGTCCAAGTGTCCATCAATAGATGAATGGATAAAGAGGAAGTGGATTACACACACGCATGCAACACACACACACAGTGGAATATTACTCAGCCATAAAAAAAGAATGAAATCTTGCCATTTGCAACAACACAGATGGATCTAGAGGGTGTTATGCTAAGCGAAATAAGTCAGTCAGAGAAAGACAAATACCATATGATTTCACTCATATGTGGAATTTAAGAAACAAAACAAAGAAAAAAAAAGACAAACCAAAAAACAGACTCTTAACTATAGAGAACAAACTAGTGATCACCAGAGGGGAGGTAGATGGGGGGATGGGGGGATGGGGGAAATAGGTGAAGGGGGTTAAGAATTCACTTATGGTAATCAGCACTGAGCAATGTATAGAATTGTAGAATTACTACAATGTGCGCCTGAAACTAACATAGCACTGTATGTTAACTACATTGGAATTAAAAAAAAAACTGCTTTGGCACCTTTGGAAATATTAAGGGACCAATTCATTATACAAATTAATAAAGACAGACTTTTTTTGGTGCCTTTCAGCAGTTTACGTCAGTATAAACTATGCATCAGCATAGTTCAAGTAGTTGATAAGAGAAAATCTTTTTTATAGAACAACTCCAGCTAATAAATGCAGACAGAATGACAGAACCTGAAAATCACTAGTTGCAACACTTAATGAACTCATGTACCTATGCAATATTATCAATGACCGTGAAAATAATTAGGACAGTGGTTTTCAACCCTGGCTGCATATTTTTATCTCCTGAGGAACTTTAAAAAATGCTGACACCCCACATAGTCTGGAGGCCAATTGGCCTGGGGAGCCGCCTCAGCATCAGGATTTTCTTAAAAGCTTCTTAGGTGATCCTCAGACACAGTCGAGAAAGAGGATCCTCACCTGAGGTGAAAGGTTGATGGGTAAGTTAAAAGGGAAGGCTCAGACTGACAACACCCAAACCCACAGACCAAGCTCCTCACTGGAAGTGGAAAAGCCCATCACCACGAGCGTCGTGGTAGGCTGCGACAGGAAGCACACAGTACCGCCCACCCACGGCTTCCTGCCAGAGAAATCTGAACCTGAATCTCATCAAACCTCTAGATTCCATTAACAGGAAATGTAAAGGACAGAAGAATATGTTAAAAGAAAACACTAGGATACAATCAGCCAGATCAAGATTGCTGAAAACTCAACCAGACCAATGATGCCATATTTTTTTCAAGAAATAAAATTCACGGGGCTCCTGAATGGCTTAGTCATTATGCGTCTGCCTTCGGCTCAGGGCGTGATCCCGGCGTTCTGGGATCGAGCCCCACATCAGGCTCCTCCGCTCCGAGCCTGCTTCTTCCTCTCCCACTCCCCCTGCTTGTGTTCCCTCTCTCGCTGGCTGTCTCTCTGTCACATAAATAAAATAAAACCTTTAAAATAAATAAATAAATAAATAAATAAATAAATAAATAAATAAATAAAATTCACAAGGGGGCGTCTGGGTGGCTCAGTTGTTAAGCATCTGCCTTCGGCTCAGGGTGTGATCCCAGGGTCCTGGGATCGAGCCCCACATCAGGCTCCCTACTGGGAGCCTGCTTCTTCCTCTCCCACTCCCCCTGCTTGTGTTGCCTCTCTCGCTGGCTGCCTCTCTGTCAAATAAATAAATAAAATCTTAAAAAAAGAAGAGAAGAAATGAAATAAAATTCACAGATGAAACAGGAGTGGGAGCTCTTAAAATTTTTGAAGCCTTGAAAGATGGACCTATTAACTGCAATATGTGCACTCTGGATTGTGATGTGAACCAAGTGTTTAAAAAAAAGAAATATTTTTTAGATAACTACAGAAAACTGCACACAGACAGGCTACTAATTACCAAGGTATTGTTACTACTGTTGGGTAGGTTCACAGCACTGCACTCAGTTATCTGCTGGAGATACGTAATGAAATGTTTACAGCAAAATGATGTCAGGGATTAGCTTCTGAACTGTCAAGCATAAAAACAGGTGGGAGGAGTGTATGAAGTCAGAACAGCAAACACTGGTGAGGCTGGTGAGGCTGGCTGAGGAGGAGCTGCGGATTTGCTAAGTACACTTTGGTGCACATCAAAAAATTTAATAAAATGTTTAAAATTTTTGAACAGAGTCAAAGTCAATAAAAGTCCACTCTGTACTTTCAACCCAAAGAAAACAATTTAATTGGCATCAGCTTTTCTTTCCCGATTTCAAGAGACTGTAATGGCACATCGCATTATTTGGTGATGAAGGAACAAAAGGCAACTTGGGGGGGGTTGAAAATGTCATCTTACTAATACTGAGCATTTGTTCTCTGCCTGTCACTGTTCATACCTTACTTATTTAATCCTCCCAAGCACTCTGTGAAAATGGTAGTATATTTGTTCTCATTTCATGGGTGAAGAAACCGAGGTCCTCAAAAGATGTGTATCTTGTCTATGTGTTTGCTGGAGCTGTGATCCTTACTAAGCTCTGCCCAGTGGTCACAGAAGGGAGTGCCAGACCATGTCAAGTTCTGAGCTTCTACGAACCAACCAGCCAGCCATAGTTCTTCCCTTACAGGGGTCACTTCCACTCAGTAAATCTCTATTCTGAGATAGAGTTTTTTTAGTTATGAATAAACACTATGATGCTATTTCAAAAGCTCAGAGAAGACACGAAAGACTTCACTATCAGAAATGTTAAAAAAAAATTGTCTATTCTGTTATTCTCTTTCCAAGACTATAGATGAGGAAATGGATTAAAAAGGATGAGTTTTTACAACTTGGGTGAACCCATAAACATTATGTTGAGTGAAAGAAGCCAGACATAAGAGGTCACATAGTCTATGATTCCGTGGATATGAACTACGCAGAACAGGTGAATCCAGAGACAGAAAGCAGAATGGTGGTTGCCCAGGGCTGTGGGGAAGACAAGAGTGAGGAGTGTCTGCTAATAGGTATGAAGTTTCCTTTTGGGGTGACAGAAATCTTTTGGGACTACATAGCAGTGATGGTCGTACAACACTGTGTAAATTACTTAAAAGCCGCTGAACTGTAGACTTTAAAATGGTTAATCTTACGTTATGTGAATTTTACTTCAGTTTTAAAAAAAATAAGAAAAAGAAGTATGAGAAGCTAGGGGAGGCAAGAACTATGAAATAGAAATGATAAAGATTTAAAAGTTGTTTGGAAGACAGACTCAACAGGATTTGAGGGCTTCCAGTTGGCTGGGAGGGAAGATTAAGATTTCTGGTTTGGGAGTCTGAAGAGCTGGCTGTACCCCACAGAATGATGTAATCTGTACTGAGGATAACACAGGACCTTAAAAGAATGGGAGCCCAGTGAATGTTCAATATCATCAGGATTCTCTTTTTTTTTAAATAACACTAGAGGGGCACCCGGGTGGCTCAGTCGTTGAGCATCTGACTTCGGCACCAGTCATGATCTCGGGGTCCTGGGATCAAGTCCCATGTGGCGGTAAGGAGTCTGCTTCTCCTTGTCCCTCTGCTGCTCCCCATGCTCATGCATGCTTTCTCTCTCTCTCTCTCTCTCTCTCTAATAAATAATCTTAAAAAAAAGAGAACACTACTAAATCAAGGAATACCCTAAATGCAATGTAACTGGGTTCTATCAAGTCACAGCTAAATAGCTCACGATCTCTGAGCAGGCAAAAAGGAGTAAGTTGATGAGAGTTCCACGGAGTTGTTCAAAGTAAAACAACTGGACTAAAAATCTACTGGTTAGTGAATTACTTAGCACCTAACAAAAGACCAGCCACAGAGCAGATTCTCCATGAATCTGCTCAGTAAATGAATCTAGAAGGAGTCTCCAAGGGATAAGCAAATACACCAACTTCACCTCCATTTTGTAAGCATCCTCATTGATAACCGAGAAAAACAATCCAAATCAAAAAGCAGATTTCTCAGATTATGAATGATTTAGAGGTGGAGACAGTAGTTGACACACTGAGTGACTGACGTGAAATTTTAATGGTATTTTAAGATCCCATTCTAAGCAATTAGTTCGGAACTTGGGGAAAGCTTTACTTATGCACAAAATGTTTATCATAAGAATATCATTAACAGCACAACCTAACTACCCAACTATGGAGAACTTTTTAAGTCTTTTCCTATACAACCAATGGAAAAATAGTCAATAATAGTGAAAACTCTTTTATAAAGACTATGTAGTAATAGAAGAAAGTTTATAATATAAAAAAGAAAAAAGAAATCAAATTCATATATATATATATATAAAACATTATTCAAACCTATGGACAGGGAAAAAGCCAAAGTAATAACATCAAGATGTTTGTGGTGGTTATGTTTGGATGCTAGAATTTTTTTTCTTTCTGCTTTTATACTTTACTTTCAAGATTTTCTTTAATGAGCACAGATTTTTTATAACAATAATAAACATACAGAAGATCCAGAAATATATATATTTTTAAAAGCTGAGCCATGGGGTGCCTGGGTGGCTCAGTCATCAAGCGTCTGCCTTTGGCTCAGGGTGTGATCCCGGATCCCTGGGACTGAGCCCCGCATCAGGCTCCTCCGCTGGGAGCCTGCTTCTTCCTCTCCCACTCCCCCTGCTTGTGTTGCCTCTCTCACTGGCTGTCTCTCTGTCAAATAAATAAATAAAATCTTAAAAAAAAAAAAGAGCTGAGCCATGAACCAAAGGTAAATGTATTTAAATAAGAATAAATGTGAAGTTCTAGGATGTGGGTTTAAAAAAAAAAAAAAGCTAAGTTTAAGACTGGAGGACAAGGCTTAACAACAGTTCCTGGGGGATAAAAAAAGACCCAGAAATTAACCGACTGTAAATTCATTATGAGCCAACAGTGACATGGCTGAGGGGAAAAGATAGCCATAATATAAACTTTGGATTTTTTAATAGAATTTGTATGCAAAACAAAGGAAATAATAATATTCCCATTGTGCTGTGAGTTCAACTATATCTAGAATATTGTGTTCAGCTTTGAACTTGAGCTTTAAAAAAAGATGTTGAAACCTGGCCAGGACCCAGCAGGATAAAGCATCAGAACCTCAGCGCAGAGCAGTGATTCCCACACCAGCTGCACCACAATCACCTGGAGGGCTCATTAAAATGCAGATTCGTGGGTCCCCTCCCAGGGTTTCTGATTCTACAGAAGTGAAGTAGGATCAAAAATCTGCATTTCTAGCTACCCCTTAGGTGGTGCTGACGCTGCTGGCCTGTGGACCAGTGTGGATAAAAGCCCAGAGCAGACTGCCAAAGACAGAGTTCCAGGCCTTCTGCCTACTGGCTGTATGACCTTGGGCAAGCCTGCTGGCACTCAACGTGCCTCGGTCTCCTCATCTGTAAAAGAGAAAAATGGGACCCACCTCTTACAGATAATATAGCATTAAAGCAGTTAATACTTGTGAAGCATTTAGAACATCCAGCCTGACATATAATGTTTGTTATTTCATGAGGAACTCTAGAGACATTTCATCTGAAATAGAAACACATTCAACATCTTCAGATATTAGGAGGGCTTTTCCATGGAAGACTCATTCTGCATATTTCCTGGGGACAGATAGGGAGTCGGGGGTAGAAGTGACCGAAAGGAGCCTTTGGATCTCTCTCAACAAGGGCTGCATGCACAACAGCAGTGGAGTGGATGGCCGGGGTGGGTTCTGATACTCAGGGGTAAGGGGTAAAACAGCCACTTAATGAATGTTAACTAGTTCTAGTTATCCAGGCTTGGGATAAGGGAACTGTCACCTGGGATCACCGATAGTTACCAAAGTGTTGGCCCAAGACCAACAGCGTCATTGAGAACTCTCATCAGAAATGCAAATTCTGGGGCCCCACCTCAGAGCTCTGAACTCAGAAACTCTGGGGTGGGGCCTGGCAATCTGTGTTTTTAACAAGCCCTCCAGATGGCGCTGGTGCACTTTAACTGTGAGAACCAATCACCTAGAGCATCACACAAAACAATACTTCCATGAGGCTCTAGAATGCCAAAACTCAATTAAACTCACTCTCATAAGGTATCAGGCATAATATGCCATTGACAAATATATGCACCAAACTCCTTACACCAAATATTTGTTTCTGTGTTTAAAATATATATACTAACAGTTACCAGAGGAGAGGTGGGCAGGAAGATGGCTGAAACAGGGGATGAGGATTAAGAGTACAATTAACGTGATGAGCACCGAGCAAAGTATAGGTTTGTTGAAACACTGTATGTACACCTGAAATTAATACGTTGTATGTTAACTACTGGAATTAAAATCAAAAACTTAATAAAAATAATAAACTAAAATATGTATCACAAAGATAATGCTCAATTTGTTCAAAACCAGAAAATCCACACTCCACAAAGAAAAGCAGTGTGCTCTCCCATCACCCTCTCAGCAGGGGCAGTTCGCTATTAATTGCCTTTCAGGGGATGCAGTGAGGAGAAAGGCAGTGTTCTGACAAGGAACATCAGAACACCTAAGAGGTGAGAGGTACTTCAGAGCGTGTGGTCTTAAGTCACCTACCTTCCTAACCCAGACGAAAAGACTGTGACCCAGATATACACATGGAGCCTCACTTCCCATCTCTCTTTCCTCACCAGCCAGTCCAGTCCAAAGCCTCTCCTCTGCCACAGGACAGCAGCTGAGAAGGAACAGCTGAGCACACTTAGAGAGACTTTCTCATGCCGCAAGCCCTCTTCTAAGTACTTTACGTATATTAACTCTTGCATAAACAAGTCTATGAGGTAGGTACTCATCTTCCCATTTTACAGATGTAAAAAGTGAGGGTCAGAGAAGTTAAGTAGCTTCCAAAGGGTCAGACAGCTAAAAAGGGCAGACACTGGCTCTGAGCCTAAGGAGTCTTTCTCCACAGTCTGTAGGCTTAACCTCTATACTGTACTTCCTGTTGAGGCCAGTCAGAGAGAGGAGATACAAGTATGAAAGCTACTACCTTGGCCAGGATGTGCCTGTGAGAGAAACGGAGAAACATGGGGGCACAGAGATGGAGCCCGAGAGCACCAGCTAGCTCAAGACAGCAGCAGGGCACCGTGTGAGCCAGGGATCTACGGGGAATGGGCAGGGATGCTGAGAGATGTTTACTTGCTATTCCATCAGTTCCTGTGTGTCTCTGGGGGAGCACTGGAGAAGAGGCAAGAACCCAGCATTCTGGAACACATGCAAACAGCCTTGAATCTGGAACAGGGAAAGGCAGGAAACAGTCTGACAAAAGCCCTTCCCTGTCTTTTCTTCTACGGAACAATTTAAAGAGAAAATGTAAAATGAAGCAAGAATGAAGGTACCAAGGGAAAGTGATAGCTGGGCGCAGAGCTGCTGAGATCTGCAAGGAAGAGCCAGAGGAAGCCTTACCCACAGGCTACAAGGACAGAGGCAGTGACAAGAAGAGGGGCGCAGAGTGGGCAGTACCATGTGGGTTTGGGCTCCTTAGACTCTTCCGCCCTTACAGTGACAGCCAGGAGCACTTTGCACTAACTAAAATTTCTCCACATCTGCCCAGCACCTACGTTCCTGCTATCCTCTCCCAGGACAGTGAAAGTCCCTGCAGAGAAAGGAAGCCACAGATCATCTATGAATCTACAGGTCCTGCTCCAGCACCTGGCACATCATTGGTTTTGAAAACGTTCATGGAATTGAATTTGCTGAAGTGCTGCTCACACTGAGATGCAGTGAAATGTGTTATCACCTTAAGGCCAGTAAGGATGGAAAGAGTGCATACCCCAGGCTCTGTGCCCTAGCTGAGGATCCCCAAGAGCAGATCCCGAGACAAGGACTTGAGTATGCACAGTTCACTTGGCAAGTGAAAGAAACATCAAACACCAGGAAGGGACTGGGGAAGTGAGCAGAGCAAGGCAGGCTGTCAGTAAAGGGGATCTTCTTGAGCCAGCAGACCATGTGAGCCAGTGGAGCTTACCCCACTGGGGAAACTCCAAGAGCCCATGTTGAACACATACTTGAGGGAGGAGGGGACACACACAGCAACTCCCATCAGTTACTGGGTATTTTCATTCCCCAGACCTTTGGGTCCCCTGTATGAGTGGCAGGTGCCAGTGGGAAGAGAAAGCTCTTGGGCAAACTGCAGGTGCCAGCAGCTGGCAGCCAGACAGGCGTGCAATGAAATAGTAATGCCAAGGCAGTGGGTCTCCCACCACCACCCCAGAGCCCAGCAGGTCTAGGGGGACCCAGGAATTTGCATCTCTAATGCATCTCTCCCCTCTCTACCAGGAAGGACAAAGGTGAATCACCAAAGACAACTTTAGACCCTATCAACCTGAAGATAGCACGAGAGTAATCTACATAACACACTTCACTAACTAGCCTGTGTCTACCATTAGTTTCCCACATACTTACCTTCCCACAGTCTGCTGCTCTTGGAAGTCCAAAACCACTTTCCTTTGTCATTTCTCTGCAAATTTTTTGTTCTTTGTCAAATATGCTATATAAGCCAAGGTTTTAAGCCACCTCTTTGAGTTATTCATTTTTCTGAGTTTCTCTCATGTATGTATGAGATATACACATTAATAAACTTCTGGTTGATTCTCTATTGTTAACCTATCTTTTGTCACAGGGGGCCCAGTCAAGTACTTAGAGGGGTAAAAGGAATGATTATTTTTCCTCCCAAATGGAGACAAAGCCAAAGAGGTGAAATACACTTTTGTTTGGCCCTCTGTAGGAAAACTCTTCCTACCTTGCTCAAAGCCTATGTCTTGGAGTTGCAAGCCTGTGGCAATGGGACCATGTAGTACACTTCCAGGAAGCCTCTGTACCTGCTGTGGCCAAGGTTAAGGCCACTTACAGGATCCTGAGGATGCTGCCTTCCTAGCAGTTCCATCCAGGTCTTTCTCTCTAGGGGTGGCCAGGCAAACATAGGACCCAGAAGTAAAGAGCACAAACAAACAAATATTTCAGAAAGGATCCAGCTTTCGGATACAGAACTGAATCTAGCTGGGGACCAGCTGAATTCAGGAAGCTGTTCCTCCTGATCTGACACAGAGCTCTCCAGCAGAATCCCTGCTCCTGCCACTAGGGCAGCCAAAGGCAGTGTTGCATCCCTTCCTGCCAGGCCTCAGAATCACTAACTGCGTAGTGACCTTGAGATCCTCCTACTCTGTTCTGGAAAAGGCAAATCTTCCCAAAGACACCCCCCAAAATAATTTCTATCCCTTACACTCATCCCACATCTGTGATAACCAAAAAAATAAGAGGCTTCCTGTCCTTTGCTGCTAGTTTACAGTAAAAGCATATGCTTTCAGGAAACAGAATCCTGAACAAAAATTGGTGCTTATTTCACAATACTAAATTTCCAGTTGAAACCTACACTGTCAGTTTCACAACACTAAACCACTCATGACCCCTTAAGAGATGAGAAGAGCAAGGCCGGGAGCCTGAGATAACAAATTTACCCTTCCCAGGAGCAGAGGCATCCTCAATGATCTTTTATGGTGATCATCCCTAGTGAAGAACACGAAAAAGTCACATCCCCACGGTTCCATCTTGAAACCGGGGTCACTGCCACACAACTCAAGGTATTAGTCCTCAAGCCACTGCAGGTATCTGGGCCCTCCACATTCAGGAGGCCCAGCACTAAGGAACACTTAGGTCAACACCCAATCCAGGAGGCGCTGTCACCAGAGCTCCATGGTGAGGCAAAGAAAAGCTTTTCCCACTCACAAACCGGAACATTTTTCAAGATTTCCCAATGGGTTGCCAAGTGACTCAGCACTGGCCCAGTGTGGGCACTATTATTGATGAGAAATCTTCTGCCTGTATGTCTACTGCATACAACACATGCCCAAAGAACAGTGCCAAGTCATACCAGGAAGAGCAGGCAAATTATTCACCTCCAGTTCGAACACAAGCAAATCCTGTCTTAATGCAGAGGCTACTCAGTATGAGAAAGACAAAGCCCTAAGATCGTCAGAGATTTCCATCTAAGATTCAAGGAATTAGTAGGCAGAACCTCTCCTTTCTTGTTGACTATTAAGAGGCAATCAAATTGAGGACAGCAGAGGAAAAGGGCAAGAAAAAAAATAATTTTTCAAAAACAACCCCAGAGCAGAAAGCTGCATAAATGCCTTCTGCTTCCAGAATGTTGTCTTTGTGAGTCTACGAGCTCCGCCCAGAGGTCATTTCCAGAACTGCATGTTCGTTTAATTTGGACAAAGAAAATCTGCATCTTCTGGGGTCCAGGGCCTGACACGGTTTAGGAAACTGGTGAAAATTCTCAGACAACATCCCCTCTTTTTTGCCTTTTAGTAACAGAATGTCCCTGAACTCTGAAATACAGGATATACTCAGGGAGCCTGGTGAGATCCAGGAGGAAAATTCCCTTTGATATTTGTACCTGTCAAGGAACTAGTTGAGTTCCTGGCAGGTTGAACTCAGCTCAAAGAAAGCAGAGTGTTCAAAGAGTACTTTTAGAAGAAAAAGTGACAGCTCTCATTGAAATAAAATATAAGACTGGAGAGCAACTCAGGGGGCAAACAGGAACATGTCTAATATCAGAAGAACTGAGAATAACGTGCCTTCAAGAAGGACCCATGGGCCACTTGCCTAGAAGACCCAACTGTAAGGTGCCCACTCCTTTATGCAACTCAGAAGATCTCCCCCTGAGGCAACCAGTCATACTTCCCAAAAAATGACTACAGTCCCCGAAACATTCCTCTGGTATATATCCATTCATCACATGCACACAGGCCTCATCACTCCACCCCACCCTCCACACGGGTGACCCTCAGGCCACAAGGGGTCAGGCTAGGATCAAAAGTCCCCAGTGCTCTGAGCTCTTAACTGCCCCGTGTAAGATAAATCCTGTTCCAGATATCACAAGCTAGCCCAGCAAATAAATGAAGCCTTCAAAAAACAACAATATTTTGGTGCCAAAAGTTTCATCTGCCATCTGGAGAGCTTCTCATCACAGCCCGCGTGCTCCTGCCTTCATCAGCTTGCGCCTTACGTGACTTAAGACGGCTTTGACAGATTCTCGAGGGGAAAAAAATCCAACTTACCCTTTGTCTTCTTCCAACACCTGCCACCCCCGGCCACCCAAGTTCTTTCTTCACTGCGAACTGTGAACAGCCTTTTCATGTCTATTGACAAAAATATCTATGGCAATGTTTATCCCTCTCAGGAGTATTAAAGCTCTAGAAAATACCCTTGCTAAACCTTTGCACATTCTCACTTCAATAAGGCTAAGCATTCCCAGAATGTTGCCCTCTTTGGTTTTTTGTTGTTGTTGTTATTTAATAGACTTTATTTTTTCGAGCAGTTAGTTATAGGTTCACGGCAAAACTGAAAAGAAAACACAGAGACTTCCCATAAAACCCCTGACCCCACACATGCATACCTCCCCATTAACAAACTCCACCACCAGAGTGGTACATTTGTTACAATCAATGAACCTGCATTGATACATCTTTACCACCCAGAATTCATAGTTTATATTAGGATTCATTCTTGGTGCTGCACATTCTATGGGTCTGGACAAACATACGAAAACCACGTATCCACCATTATAGTATCATAGAGGGTAGTTTCACTGTCCTACCCTCTCCCTCTGTTCTTGACCATAGGGCAAAAAGATCTGTACTCAGCATGACTCAGTTGGACTCTAAGCAGTGTTCCCCAGGCTCACTAAACAATAAAAATTACCAGGGGAACTGGCTAGAGTCACAAACGTTCAAACTGCACCCTCCATCCACTAAATCAGACCTTGCTGGGGAGGGGCCCAGAGAGCCATTTAGGCATCCCAGGGGATTACTATCATCAGCAAGGTTTTAAAATACCTCTCTAAAGAAGAAATGCTTCTAGTTCAGAGTCTCCCAGATACAGGGCAGCATCCATTCAGAATGCAGGAGGTATTCCCTACCCACTCGAGCTCCAGCTCCATTTGAATATCTAGAATTCAAGATAGATAGATAGAATTCGTTGTTTAAGCAGCATAGCTGCCAACACTTCTCTCACTTATTCCTTTATCTTGTTACATAGTACCAGAAAATTTTACAAGGCCCACCAAGCGTCCACTTCTATTAGGAAACATTTTTGTATTCCTATGCCATGGTCTACTAGTGGTCTGTAGTTCATAAGCATGCTATTTGGATCATTAGAGCAAAATGACGGGTTAGGAAAGTAGACCTGCTTGGTTGCGGGAAAGGATTTTCCCGAGGACATTTGCACACATCATGCACAGAGCAGAAGGACACACAGCCAGTATGGATTTTTCTTCTTTGGGCCTTGAGGGTTCTTCTGCCAGCTGCTCCCCATGGCTCCCCACTGCTCTGCATTCTGCCACAGCCAATGATGGTTTGTGGCAAAATTCGCTGGGCAGCGGGCCATGTGGCTCTTAGACCAGCAATTAAGAGAGAAGGAAAGGCTGAATTACAAGGTGTTTGAAATGCAATGTGAGAAAGAAAAAAGTCCGATCTTATTTTCTCTTACCTCCTGGTGGTGAAATCTATATATTCATCCCAAAACAGACACCTGACTCTGGGGTTATTCGGAGTCAAGAGCTCAGTCAATATAAAAATCAAGTACACAATCCTGAGGGTGAAAATCCATTACACCAAAGCCATATATATATTTTTTAAATCAAAAGGAATCCTTACCTTTTCTTTGGCTTTCCTTTTTGTCCCTGCGTCCATCCACTCATTTTCTTTCTCCAGCATGTCAATAAAGGCCCAGCGAATACCCTCAATCAATTCCTCCATCTACAAGGAAAGAAGCACCCAGAGAGACAGGTCAAAACCAAGAAGCTTCAGACAAGGTTTTCTGGCCATGAGAAATAGTTCAGTGCCAAATATGGTGGGAAACAGGTTCCTTTCAACTTGACTCTAAGCTCTGGAAACATTTCTTTCCCCAGGAAAATACTTTTTTTTCCCCACCACTAGAAGATAACTAATCATTCCTTTGTAGAGAACAATCTGATGGTCCAGTTGTAAAAGGATAATATGGGGAAAGGAATTCACCATGGGTTATGACGACCTAATAACTGACCTTTCTATACCTACTAAATTAAGCCATCCTTATCAAGGTGGCAACTAATTTCAAGAGTTAATAAGGATTTGAGAGAGACATGCGACGGCATGGGCTGTGTGTTTCAGGCGGGAATTACAGAAGCAAGTGAGTGAACAGTTGCAGGAGACGCTGTTAAAGAGCGAAACAGGCAAGGAGAGCCAGCACCCCAAGGGACTCTTACCCAATATAAATCAGACTTCTGTCAGGACCCTAAGTTTTCCCCAAATTTAGTGCCAGCGGTCACACCAAATGCTTGTCTTTTCTATGTAATCCTCCTGCTCTCCTCTCTACTCCCTTGCAGCTTAAAAAAGTCTTAGGTTATTGCAGACCTAAAATGGTAGGTCTGGAGGGGGCTGCTACAGAAAAGCTGTCTCCTGAAAGACCTGTTCCAAAGTGTTTCAACAGTGAGACCACACACCCACACTGGCGTTATGTTTGCCCTGGCTTTTCTTCCTGTGTTTACGGGCCAGCAGAGAGAACTAGGGAAAGAGAGATGCTAATACTTGCCTTCAGAGGCCCACACAGAGTAGTCTGGGAAGGTCCTGCCTGTTTATGGTTACAACCCCCCCCCCCCAAATTCCATTCTCTCACAGAAGATGCTTTGATTTTCTTGATAGGACACTCAGGAAAGAATACTAGGTTTGGCACCAGAATTAAATTTTTCACTTAAGATTAGGGGGTTGTAAATCCATTTTTAGCATTAATTCTAGAAGGAAAGTTTAGATGTTTCCTTGGTTCTATAATGAATTGTCAGCACAAAGCTCAAAATAATTTTTTTTCTGTTTAATAAGTTTTCAGCTATGTTTTCAGTTCAATAACAGTTGTAAGGGAACCAGAACTGCAAATCAGTGGGCTGGGTTCCATCGTATGTAAATAAGAACAAACAGCAGATGGAAGGGGGTGGGGGGAACTTCACAGCTATTTTTTCCCAACTTAGTAAAAACATGAAGGGAAATCTCAACTTGGGATTGGGGCACGACTGAAAACACGCAATGACAGAAAAGTTGCGGTCCTTTGAAATCATAAAGTCAATGGTTCTCAAGCTTGTCTACACAATGAGATCTCTGAAGGGAGCTTCCAACAATCCTGACGGCAGCAAGTCAGGACACTAATGTCACTGTTGCAGGGTGCAGCCTGGGCTGGGAGTTCCAAAAGACCCCCAGGCGATTCTAATGTGCAGCCAGGGTGGAGCAGTACCCGTCTGGGGGAAGCCAATTATTTTACAGACAAAGAAACTGAGAGTCCAGAGAGTCCATGATCCCTTCCAGCTCTTGCAGCTACGGAGGGTCAGAGCCAAGACGCAACCACAGAGCTAAATGACAGTTGTGAGCTCAGAACTTCCAGGATCAACAGAGGTGTGCCTCATAGATGAGAGGAAAATGCCAGGGAAGTAAAAGGGAACCAACCGAAAGATGTAGAAGTCACAATTTCAAACAGAAAGCCCACACAAGGAGACTGTTAAAACGACAAGGAAATCTCCAGCGACTAGAATTTTTGCCTGTTCAGTCACCAGCACCCTTAAGTCTTTATGACCTCATCACACGGCAACACCCATAAGCCTGCCCATGACCTTCACATAAAAGCTGAAACAGTATTTTCCCAAGTTAACTAAGGAGGGGGCAATCAGGGTGGGAAAAAGTGGGTAAATTAAGAGAGACTCAGTGACCAAATCAATGGAAGCAGGTAATTAACTTTGTGTGGGGAGGTGAGCAAAGGACAGAAAGTCAGATTACTTCCCAGGCTTCAGGCACGGGCAACTAGGTGAACACTACTGGGGATGCTGGAAGAGAAAGAGGGCTGGGGACAAAAGCCACACCTCAGTGGGACGAAGGGTGCACAGGAAGTGGAGACAGCAAGTCTGTATAACCCAGTCAAGGAGTCTGTCTACTATCAGAGAGCAAGAATCCCTGTCCCCTTCGAGGGTCCTTCTAGCTGGACTAAGAATCAAATTGACATGAGACAGGTTAATAGGAGAAAATCAAATTTAATATAGTATGTAAGGGGAATCCCCATAGATGTGGCAATTCCAAAGACAGGCAAGATGAGGTACACACGTCATTCTGAACTAAGGACAAAGGGGTAGGGGGTCTGGACTTCAGAGGAAAGGAATGCACTTCACGGGGCAATGAGAAGAGCAGGTGTTTGGTAATTAGATGTTTGCCCTGCCATACACATGGGTCATTCCAATAAAATTTATCTCTGCTAATAACCCTCACTCTGGGGAACACCCAATTTAGATTCTTCTCTGTGGTGAAGGGAAGAGCAAAAGTTTCCCTCAAGCCTGTAGAGTCTCAAGTGCCTTCAGCTCAGAATAATCTCCATGCCAAAGCCGCCCATATTGGGGCAGCCTGCCCTTGGCTTCTACACTGTGAAGGAAAGAAAGCAAAGATAAGGCAGAGGGAGATGTAGGGGTAAGAGAAGAGACTGAGGGTTTGGGGTTTGAGGTTTGGGGTTTGGATCACGTGCATATGTTTGTTGCTGCTGCGGCTGCTTCTGTGGTTGTGGCTGTTGACCGTGTGAGAGACCTAACTGTGTTTAAGTATCACTGGAAACTCAACAATAAGAAAACAACCGAAGTGATTTTAAAATGAGCTAAAGACATAAGTCAATCAGAGAAAGACAATTATCATATGGTTTCACTCATATGTGGAATGTAAGGAATAGCCCAGAGGAGAATAGGGGAAGGGAGAGAAAACTGAATGGGAAGAAATCAGAGAGGGAGACAAACCATTATTACAGGAAACAAACCGAGGGTTGCTGGAGGGGAGGTAGGTGAGGGGATGGGGTAGCCGGGTGATGGGCATTAAGGCGGGCACGTGATGTGATGAGCACTGGGTGTGATATGCAACTGATGGATTGTTGAATACTACAACTGAAACTAATGATGTACTGTGTGGACTAGCTGAATTTAAATAAAAAATAAAATAAAATGAGCCAAGGACATTAATAGTCACCTCCCTAAAGAAAACATACACATGACAAGCATATGAAAAGGTGCTTCCCATGATAGGTCATCAGAAGAATGCAAACTGAAACAATGAGATACCACTACCCACCTATTAGAATGGCCCGAATCCACAACTCTACCACCACTAAGTGCTGGTGAGGCTGTGCACCAACAGGAACTCTCATCCACAACTGGTGGGAGTGCAAAACAGCAGAGCCCCTTTGGAAAGCAGTTCGGCAGTTTCTCACAAAACTAAACATAATCTTACCACACGATCCAGCAACCGTGCTCTTTGGTATTTACCCTGAAGTGAGGAACTTATGCCAACATAAAAACCTGCACAAGGATGTTTATAGACACTTTATTCATAATTGCCACATCTTGGAAGAGTCCAAGATGTGCTTCAGTAGGTGTGTGGATAAACAAACTGTGCCACTTCCGGGCAATGGAATATTATTCAGCCCTGAAACAAGCTAGCAAGTCATGAGAAGACACGAAGGAGCCTTAAGTACCTATCACTACAGGAAAGAAGCCAATCTGAAAAGACTATATACTGCACGTTTCCAACAATAGCACATTGTGGAAAAGGCAAAACTATGGAGACAGTAAAAAGATCAGGGGTTGCCAGGGGTATAGGGAGAACAATGACCAGGTAGGGCACAGAGGATTTTTAAAGCAGTGAAACTCCTCTGTATGACAGCATAATGATGGATGCAGGTCACTATGTTTTTTTCCAAACCAACAGAACATGTAACACCAAGAGTGAACCCTAAGGTAAACTATGGACTTTGAGTGATATGTGGCAATGTACATTCGTCCTCGGTAAAAAAATGTACCATTCCGGAGACCAATGCTTATAATGGGGGAGAGTCTGTATGTGCAGGGTTGGGGGGGTTATGAGAAATGTCTGTATCTTCCTCTCAATTTTGCTATAATCATAAAACTGCTGTAAAAGAATTAAGTCTTTTTAAAAATTTTTTTAAAAGTACTGACAAAAAGGGTTCAGTGAAGAAGAGATTGAAAATACAGGAGTTGGGCCCTGAGAGGGCAAAGGGGGACAGGATCCAGAGACTACGTGGAAGGATTCACCTTATGAGGCAGGATTATGAGAGAAGGGTAAAATGATGGACAGGAATTGACAGGAATGCAGAAGAATCTTTAGATTAGATGGTGGAAGGTTGAGAGTCTTCATACAATGGTGTGTCTTCTCTCCATGAAATAAGAGCAAGATCTGCTAAAACGGAGGTTTCTCTAAAAAAAATTCAATTTCTTCATATTCAGCTATGTGCATCCTGGCAGCATGAACATATTGGTAGGAAGAGAGGTATTTACAGCTGAGAACAAAGAGGGCAACGAAAGGTTTGCTCTCAGTCCCCTAGCCAACATGTAGTGGTTAATAGAAAGCACCTCAAGAATACATCAGAAGCTGAATGCGTCCAAGGAAAATACTTGGAGTAAGGAGTATGAAAATTAATCTGCTTTCACTATGGCTTAAAATAAATGACTTAATCAAATAGAACAAAATAAGCACGTACCGAAGCCAAAGAGATCATTGGCAAATTCATATTTTGGAAGTTTTGGACTTCCCAACAGAATCTTAAGATCGTTTTGCCCCTATTCGCTTCAGGGCACTTTTATGAAGTATGTACCTATTATTAAAATGAGGCTGGGGGCGCCTAGGTGGCTCAGTCCATTAAGTGTCTGACTCTTGATTTCAGCTCAGGTCATGATCTTGGGGTTGTGAGATCAAGCCCTGCATCAGGCTCCAAGCTCAGCAGGGAATCTGCTTAAGATTCTCTCTCCCTCTGTTCCTCCTCCCACTTCTCTCCCTCCCTCTCTAAAAAAAAGAAAATTAAAAATAAATTGAGGCTGAGTACTTCCAGATGGTGCCCTCTAAGCGCCCTGGCTTTGTAGGCCCCTCCCTTGCCATCCCTAGGCATTAGAACGGCTCTGGAAGTCACTAACATTTTAAACATTTTGCATAGATGCTTAAAGCTCTCAGTCTCTACTCTGCTGACAGGCATTTCAAATGGAAATCTCTTAAGATGAGTAGGGGCCAAAGACAGGCTGTCCCAAAATGTGCCACTTCAGCATACTAATTATTTTAAATAAAAGTTACAAAAGAGACAGCCTCCTCCATCCCCCTGAAAGCAGGAAATAAATCTCCCATGTGAAAAGTGCCACCCCGGTACCAGGAGGTAAAGAGACATCCTCATCACCGGACGCGGGAAATTTAGAGCCGACAAGGCTGTATAAACAATGGGTGTTACTTTTTACTAATTTACTGCCACAACCAAATTCTGTCTACAATTTCTTACTATTGAAGCTCCCAAAGTTAAGTTTCCTTTGTCCTGTTAATTCCTCACGACTTTGTCTCCTTGTCTAAAAAGTATAAAAACTCACTGCTCATTTCTTTACGTCTCAATTTCCTTAGAGGACCTCAGTGCACATGTAATAAAACTTGGGTTTGTTCTCCTGTTAATCTGACTCACTTAAATGTTATTCTTAGTCCAGCTAGAAGACCTTCAAGGACAGAGAAAGAAAATTTCCTTCCTTTCAAGGGCAAAAAGATTTCCAAGATGCAGATTGGCAAATAGTTGACTGTTGACTCATGTGGCTTCCTTCTTCAGTTTTCTTTCCTTCTCCTCCCTCTCCCCTCCCCCCACCACCTCTGTCTTTCCTAAATCCCTATCTTGGTAACTCAGTCTCTCTATGGCCCTCTCACAGACGTCAAAACCCAAGCCATTACTTCCCTCTTTGCTCTCCTGTGAGCCTCAGTTGGCCTCGGCCCTAGCCCTCTCAGGTGCTGCCCCCCCCCCCGCCCCCCAACCCTCCCCCCTTCCAGGCCGCACTGCAGGCTTTGTTTTGTTTTTTCTTTTTTGCAGACTTTACAGATTTATTGTGTAACATTTTCTGTGAAACAGTGCTGAGCCACCCCAGCAGAGCTCTAGAACAAGTGAAATCTTTTATGGTGAGTAATGTCATTGGTTGTCATGTCAATGCAAATAAAAGAAATAATGAGCATAGCATGTTGGAATGAGGAATCACTGAACACTTCTGATTTTTATCTTTAAACTTCTCTACAGCATCACATAATAACATCGCCTTCAGTTAAGCCGTGTTCCCTGAGGCACAAAAGCCGGCTAGAGTTTCAAAATAAGAAAAGAGTATTTCTTCACCAAACCTTGACCTAATGACCCCACCAGCCAACATGTCACATTAATAGAAATCACTTAAGGTGGAAATCCTAAGTTGAAGTTTTCCATAGAAAATATTTTTTTTAGGCACAAAGACAAAAACATACTAAAATTAACTCAACTGTTTTTATGGTAAAATATGCCACATTGAGGACAAGGGCCCTCTAGGCAAAGCAGCATTTTCCCAGGCATCTATTTATTTCAGATCTCAGAGATCCACACTGAAAATACAGTTCATTTGGGGTGCCTGGGTGGCTCAGTTGGTTAAGTGTCCAACTCATGCTTTCAGCTCAGATCACGATCTCAGGGCTGTGAGACTGAGCACTGCATCAGGTTCCACACTCAGAGGGGAGTCTACTTGGGATTCTCTCCCTCTGCCCCTCCCTCAGCGCTCATGCATTGTGCACACTCTCTCTCTAAAATAAATAAACAAAATCCTTTAAATAAGTAAGAAAAGAAAATATAGCTCATTCAGTTGGCCTGTGGGCAGCTGTTAGTTCTTTTCCTCAACCAGTGGTTTATTTAAAAGTGGTTCCGCTTTCAACCTTTGCACGCCAGCATTCTGCCCATAGTGTTCTATATCAGACACTGGGGAGACACACATGCATATGCATGCACCTGCTACCCTTCCATGGAAGGTTTTTTTTTTTTAACAAGAGTCTTCCACCTCAGTAAAATTTAAGTTGTGTCACCTACTCCTCTTTTGATCTGTCCTTACCATTTCCCCTGTTGGATGGACATAGGAACTTTGTGTTTTATATAAATGAGTCGAGAGTTCTAGTAATGCATTTGAAGGAACATATGCCATACTGCTCCAAGAAGGAGGCAGTTCATCCCACTGTCAGTTGTAGTTTCCTTCAAAGCTGTGTCTCTAGCAATAAAAAAATCCTACTTGCCCAACTCGGATCCTTCCTCATACCCATGAAACCCAAAAATTTAAGCCCATACTTTCAGTCCCTTCTCAGAGTTCCTATTAGGCTTACGATCAGAACAATACAGGTGTGTGTTGAATTGCTATTTACATATATTTGGTCTCCACAACAAAATTTGTAAGCTTTTAAAATAGCAATCACGATTTGGATCAAATGAGATGGTGGATATTCAAACGCAGGGTCACTGGCAAACTAATGTAAATGGGCCAATTTAGCATAAACATTATTTTGAGCCAAAAACAATAAAAATCCAGCAGATTCAGGAAAAGCTCTTTACCTCCCGTTCAACTGCCTGCTTATACCAAGAAGAGAGCTATTCACAGAGATGCCTCTTTCCTAAGAAACTTAGCTGCATAATAAGGCAACCTATATCTTCCAAACGTCTTCTCTACCTTTGTGCTAATAGTCTTTGTCCCCTTCATGTCCTCACACGCCTCCCCTCTCCTGAGCTCAGATAAGCCTCCTAGTACCTCAATGTCTTCAGAATTTCATGGCTGTGCCGATTCCCCATTTGTACAAAACTATATTTGATTTTCTCCTGTTAATCTCTCTCATGTCAAGTGGATTCTTAGTCCAGCTAGAAGGGCCATGAAGGAAAAAGGAAATTCTTCCTCCCCAGTGGTTGGTGTAGTCAGCAAGACAATGCCTTGCTAGACACTGCTCACACCAGACACGGCTACAACAGAGAGATCCTCAGGACATCAGACAAACAGTTGGCAGAAGGCAAGGTTTCTTACCATGTCAGTCTCCGAGAATCTCTCTTTGTGGAGTCTGATGGAGCAAGGGTGGGGAGAAGCCTCCTTCTCTCTTTCTAAATTTAAATTAAAAGGAGAAAATAGGTGTGGAACTATGTCCTTGGGCTTAGCAACTCATTAAATTTGGTAGAGTACTCTGGTTTCTGATCCATTTCCTCCCACATATAGTCTTCGTTTTCTTTTGTGTCTTTTATGTCATTTTTCACACAAACTTCGTTGTGGGTTAATGTGCACATGAGGCAAAGGCTGTTGCTAAGGGACATCTTGGAAGACAAAGCCATAACGCTGGTGGGCACAGGTGGAGCACTTAAAAGCTGTTAGAACACTCTCCACCTAACTAACTCAAAGACTCCCGTATTGGGATAAGCTGGTCACCTGCCAACCTCAAGAAAACTTCTGTGCAACAGGATACGCTCTAAAACAACGCGCAGTCCCCAACCCGCACCACATGCCTCCTACGTGTTAATGTGGCTCCAAGAGACCCAAGGCTAAGCCTAAGCTATAATGTGTGTGTAAGACAAACCTTGCTGTGGATTAGGATTTTTCCTTTTGTCGTATTCTGTGTCCTAAGAGCTTGGTTTTGTGACCAGTGAAAATGTTCTCTTTGGTCTCCACCATTAAGAGGGTGCACTTACCAGGGTGCACCTTGGTGACCAAATAGACCAGGAATCTGAGTCTCTCTCTGTCCAGCTGTGCCCGCTCTCAGGGGAAGTTTGTCATGAGAGGTTCCAGCCGAGAGGAACCTTTGCCGTCTCAACCTTCACTGCTTGTCAGTGCTGGAAGGTCCCATTCCAGGAGCACTGCCCCGTGTCACAGATGAGCGGGTCTGTAACCGGAGGAGGCATCTCACTATTTCACGGGGACTGGAGACACTGTTTTCACTACACCATCCTTACTGCCTATGCAAGGCACACTTTTGCTTTCTTAGACTAATTTTGAGAGTAAACTTTTAGAGCATGGGGACTGCCCTCTTTGGATGTCTCTTAAGTCTTCATTAAGCCATTAAAAGGATTATTGTGGTTTGAGTCGCTACTCACAGATTCTACTGGCCAGTGGCCAGATGATGGATCCTCTCAAATGGCTGTATTTAATAGAAAAATATACTTTATAGAAAGCTCTCAATTCTCTTATTAGTAAAATCGCTAGCTTTAAGGGACTCCCTGAAAAGATGAAAGAACAGAAATCAGGCTTAAGATTTAAAAATAAATGTCCACATCCAACCTAAGTTCCCCTTTTAAAATCTAGCCTCAACTGCCTGTTGTAACTTCTCTTTCCCCACAGGTCTCACAGGGAGCACTCCAGCCTAATCTCTAGGTTCAAAGTATACAGGCTGTTGGTGTAAATGCTAAAAGCCAGGAAATGAATTTAACAAAAGCCCCTGAGACTGGCAATACGGCTTGCTTTGCTCCTACTTTCCAGGGCTCTGTCATCAGGCTCTGCCAGCTTCAGACATTCCTAAGCAACGTCCTTTGCAGGTGTACCCTAGACACCCCCACCCCCAAAAGAATTCATATCCCTGGACAGCAGCAGAAATTTTCAATTATGAAGTCCTTTTATCTCTGCTTTCAGAAGATCCTACCAAATTTAGAAAGGAATTAGAAAGATTAATGACTATTCACAATCCCTCATGGAGGAAGCAAGACCAAACTTTAACCTACCCCTCCTACAAATGATCTGAGAAAGGCCAATATTCATGGGCCAAGGCTGAACTGTGTACCTGAGAAAAAACCTTTTGTTAAAATGCTTTATACAGACTTGGCAAAAACATAAATCTCCTGATTCCCATTTTTTGAAAGATTTTTTTAATTTGAGAAGGAGAGAACGCGCGCATGGGGGGCTGCAGAAGGAGAGGGAAAGAATCCTCAAGCAGACTGCCCGCTGAGCGCAGAGCCCCATGACACAGGGCTGGATCCCACAACGCTGAGATCATGACCTGAGCCAAAACCAAGAGTCAGAAGCTTAACCAAATGAGCCACCCAAGTGCCCTTCTTGATTCCCATTTTAGTTAAAAATTTCCATAATATAAAAAAGCAAATTTAGTTTTAAAAAATGGGCTAGTCCCTTGATTTTCTGGCCGTGATTAATCCTTTGGGGGATTAGAAACAACTGTGTGTTTTACAAATCTCACAAAACCAGAAATGCAACTCTAGAAACAAGTCAAAGCCCACCCAGCTTTACCACTCCCCAAAACTTGCCTATTCTTCTCAAAATATTTGTAGATATTATAAAAGAACAGAATACTGAAACAAAATTGCCCTGTACTTTTTTTTAAAGGGCAACTTTTAAATAGCAATTACTCTAAAAACTGGAGAGAAAAAAAGATTGCATTCTTTCTTTGTCCCATGAAATTACAAAACTTACCATGTCTTTGAAATGTAAACACAGCCCATAATCACCTGAGACTAAAGAAAAAAACAGGTAAGATGTCTTTTTAAAATACAAAGTGCTTGAAGGATTCTTGTGGCCAGACTCTAGCACCCCTGATAACAGACAGACATGCTCCCAATCTCCATCCTGGAGAAAACTTGGATACTTATTGTGTACCTTTATGATGTAAACTATACCTCCATCATCTCTGCATGTAAGAGCCATTCCTCGAAACACAAACTTTAGGGAGAGTTTTTCCTCGAAAAAAAAAAAAAAAGAGGGAGATATTTGGAAATTGGGCTTTTAATGTTCTCCCTGATGAGGAAGCAGAAGGCTCGCTGAAGACAAAGCACAAGCTGACACCCTGCAACCTGTCCCCCACCCCCCACTCCTGGGTGGGATATGTGTGACATTCTTCTGGGGGTCTCCCAACTGTCTTAATATTAATACCTTGCTAGAGGGGGAAACAACCTTAACTTGACAGTGGCAAGGCCTCAAGTATCTTGTAGGTCCTCTTTAGCATATGAAAGTTCTTTTGAAACCTCCCTTTTCCTTACTTCCCCCAACTCTGAGTATTTAATCAGTCACCCCTCAAGACACCACTGCAGCAGCTGTCTGCCCACAGGTCCTGTCCCCGTGCTTTAATAAAACCACCTTTTGTTTGGGGCCCCTGAGTGGCTCAGTCGTTAAGCGTCTGCCTTCGGCTCAGGGCGTGATCCCAGTGTTCTGGGATCGAGCCCCACATTAGGCTCCTCCTCTGGGAGCCTGCTTCTTCCTCTCCCACTCCCCCTGCTTGTGTTCCCTCTCTCGCTGGCTGTCTCTCTCTGTCAAATAAATAAACAAAATCTTTACCAAAAACAAAACACCATTTTGCACCAAAGACATCTCAAGAATTCTTTCTTGGCCATCGACTCCGGACCTCAACCCACCGAACCTCACCTATATTCCAAAACCACATCATTTTCACAAGTACCAGTAAAAACAAAAGCTAGATTTTTTGTTTGCATCTTGTCTGTGTATGTGTGTCCACATATGTTGTTAATGTAAGATATTATCTCTACCTCTGGATGATTTTGCTAAAATTAACTTGTAAAAGAGCTCTATGTAGTTGGTTTGAAGGCAAGCACTTTTAAGGTTGGACATCTAACACTCAGAAAGATAGAAACTAACCCAAATGTTTTTCAAGTTCATGTGATCGGGGGGAAAACATTTAGTATTAAAGCTTATTTAAGATTGTTTATTTAATTAAATGGACCTATCTTCAGAGTTACCAGCATAAAATACAAAACTTATCCTGCCTGTGTTTACTAAAAGTTGAACAAATTCATGTTTTCTCAGTTACAACATTTACCAGGAAAAAAAAAAACTTAAAATAATGGTTGACTTTGTCTAATGCCTCATGAAGTATGTTGGGTAATCTAAACAGAAGTATTAGGAACAAGTAAATTAAACTGATGTAAATAAGACAAAAAGGTTTGTAGGTATATTTTTAAATAGCTACCAAAAGCTTTGGCAACCTGAAACTTTAAAGTTTTGGTAAGTTAAATGATAAGTTAAATTCATTTAACATCTAGATAATTTTCATATAAGATAAGATAATGAAGCCGTAAGTACTAAACCTAGGTTTATCTAACTTTTGTTTTATGACAGAGAAACTAAAGATAAATTTGGGTCTGTTAGTAAACATGTTTTGTGCCTTAAAGGCTGTGCTACAAAAATTGCATGTTTCTAGAAATTATAAAATTTATTCCTAAATTTGTCAATCTAAAGACTACTGGCATAACAAACAATTCACAATTGCTTACTACTTAGTTTTCACTAGAAATTAAGGTTTCTAAGAATTTCTATGAATTCTAATAAACTCTAATAAATGTAATTATAACTACTGGAGATAATAAGAGGGACAACTCTGTATGCAAGGAAAATAAGATGTGTGTTTTTGGTAAGAAGTAGTATAAGGAATAGAAATTTTTTTGTTAAGGGAAAAAAAATAATTTTGTCCTGAAGTGCGGCTGGTTTTTTAAAGAGGGAAAGTAGGACAAAATATGAATGTAAAGAAGAAAGTTGTAAAAGGTTTATGGGGAAAAAATTTTGGAAAGAAATTTTATGTGTGGTTGGTACTGGCTAAGATTAGGATAAATTTAAGTAAGTAAATGGGTTTTAATATCAAAAATAAACTGGTACAAAATTAAAATTTTGTCTTTGTTAAGAGTACAAAGTTTTCCTGAACTACTTGGTCTGCTCTTAATAAGAAACTGTAAACCAAACTTTTTCTTTGCCTTTAAAGTTACCTGCCTAGAGAACTAGGATTATGTGTTTTGTCAAAATACTTTCCTATGTTTATCAAGTCTTTGATTACTTAAGAAAACCGAGCATTAATGTATAAAGAGCTAAATTCTGCCCACAACTACATAACATTCTGCATTTGCCTTTGAAATCTTTTTGTCATTTTGGTTAAATGGATAATTATATATTGTTTCATAATAATCTGTGATCCTATTTAATCAAATGTACAAACATTTTAATATTTTTTGACATGCTTTCCAAAATCAAATTCTAAAATAAAGTCTTTTGGCCACAATCTGAGGTGTTACAAAGGGCCCATGGAACATTTCAAAGATTCTGTGAGACAAACTACTTAGGCTTATTTGGTATGTTAAATTATGAGCATTGTCAAATAAGTGGTACTAAGACCTCTTAGATTTTATTTGTGTACATTTATTATTAAGATAAGTGTTCTAAAAATGGTATGAAACTCCTAGAAATGAGATGTCTTGGTATGTTATTATCGTAAAGTGTTGTGTGTCACAGACATTACCAAATTTCCTTGTCAATTGCATTGTAATGAACTCTAATGGGATCTCTGACCACGGACATTTTTATATCTTATCATTTAGTTACTGATTTACTCTGATGCTGTTACAAAGGAGCTTCATCTTCATGGAGACTCATAAAAAGAAGTCAGAGGACTTGTGTTTCTGATAAGCTTAAGATCATAAAACTTAACTATGTAAAAATTTCCAGAACTAATGGAAAAACTGGATTTAAGTAGAACAGTAATTAATAACATGGCACTGAATGAACTGAGGAGGATAACTAATTTTTATGACTTTGTTTAAAACACTGCCGCCTTTTCGTGGGGAACCTGGTGCTAAATCACTTGTAGACGATCTGCTTCTGAGGCAGGGTTTTGCACATAGCAGAGCAGCTCTCTCGCTGCAATCTACTGAAAGTCAGCCCCTGACACAAGGGTTTGTAAAAAAATAAATAAATAAAAACAAGAGAATGATTTATTTTTTTAAAAAAAGTAAAATAAAATAAAACATTGCTTTTTTTAAAAAATGCTTTGTTTTTCCAGATTTAAGGAAAGTTTTCTCTTAAGCTGACTTACGGCCGTTTGATAAAATACACTTTCATCAACAGAATGAAACATTTATCTTTTTCTCCCTACCTGATCCCTCCAGAATTCAGAAGCCCAGGAAGTACTCTTATATTTTCATGGCAACATATTTGCATAAGTTCAATAAGAATCTGTCCTCCTTATGACATGGCATAATTGGAAACATTGCTTATATTACCCAGGCTTTGACTGGAACGTCATATTTGAGAGACATGCATAGACTCAGATGTGACCAGACAGCCTTAAGGAACTAAGGTTGACTTTCTTGAATCAATAAAGCCCTTCGGGAAATGTCAGCCTAATACCTACGTGAATAAAGAAGGTCACTTTCCAGCAGGTACAAAAACCTCAAGATATTTGGGGGACCTCAAGAAGAGAGGAATTAACCCAAATCTATAGGCAATGCAGGTGAAGTCTGATGGCAAGTATTTGACTTGGCTTCTGGCCTCAAAAGGCCATTAAAATTTCAAAGTAGAGATTCCTTATAAAAAGTTCCAACAACGCAGTTTAAAAAAAAAAACAAAAACAAAAAACAAAAAAAGCCCTGGCCATCGCTGGTGTCTGAGTAATTCCAGATTTCCAGAGCCCTGAAGACAAGGGGTAACACCACAAAACATGGACTCATTTTCCACTCCACCTGCATTGGCCAAGCAGCTGCCAAGAACAAAGGCTCCATCTTCCGATACCTGGCAAACAAATGCAGTACTGCCTCCAAAAGTGCTTGCTTCTCTGAGGTGTCCACAAGTATATTTGGCGAGAAGCTTCCAGAGCAAGTCAAGGAGCACCTGTCCTTCTATGAGACTGGAGAGACTGCATGAAAGAATCTGGGTGCCAGGAAGAAGGCAATGGTTTGGGCAGAAGAAGTGACTGCTAAGATCGCTAGGAAACTGGAGAAACAGGAGAAGAAATGTGTGAAGAAAGAAAGCAACAGCTGGGTGCGAGCACCCTCATGTCTTAAGAAAACAGCAGCAGTACCCCTGAGGAATGTGAGAAGACAGGTGAAAGGCCCAAAAGAAAGCAAAAGCAAAAGCCCCAGAAAGCTCCTCAGGACAATGGAATGGAAATCCCATCTGTCTCCGTCTCTTTCTCCAAACCCAAGAAAAAGAAAACGGTTTCCCAGGAGGAGCTGGTTAGCAGCGATCTTGAAGAGAAAGCTGGCACTGCAAGTCTTCCCAAGAGGAAGAAATCTTTCCCTGAAGAGGAACCAGTTAATGATCCTGAAGAGGCAGGAAGCAGAAGTGTCCCCAAGAAAAAGAGAAAATTCTCTTCCAAGGAGAAGCTGCTCAGAAGCAGACCTGATGAGGTTGCTGGCAGCAAGAGAAGCAGCTCCAAGAAAAAGTTCCAGAAGCTATCCCGGGAAGATCAGAATGGACACACTTCCCTGGTGGGGACATAATCCATGGTGACATTTCCCAACCCAATCCACCCCTTAGAGCCCAATAAAAACAAATTCACAAGAAAAAATAATAAAGAAATAAAAAAGTCGTGGGGCACCTGGGTGGTTCTGTCAGTTAAGCATCCAACTCTTGATTTCAGCTCAGGTCATGATCTTAGGGTCATGGGATCGAGTCCCATGTCGGGCTCTGTGCTGGGCTTAGAATCTGCTTAAGATTCTCTCTTTCCCCCTTTGCATTCCCCCCCTAAAAAAAGTCATATGGCCAACTGCTATTCTTGCTGCACTTATGTAAATGATCAGGCCAAGGTGTTTTGAAACTAGGCTTTTCACAAACAAATATTAATTAGGCTATCTTTGGTAAACA
Organism: Ursus americanus; assembly: GCF_024610735.1. Lineage (NCBI taxonomy): Eukaryota > Metazoa > Chordata > Mammalia > Carnivora > Ursidae > Ursus > Ursus americanus. The sequence goes on from NC_142164.1 coordinate 105,119,633, forward strand.
TAAGGGTGATTATATAGAGAAAATATGTTTCAATAACCCTTCTGAATAAATATTCAACTCTAATACTGTTCATTATAAACTTACCTAGAATCCTGATTCCTTCTAGTTTCCTCCAATGCCTGGCTACAACTCTCCAAATTAATGTTTTCAATTTTTCTCCCATCTTTCTAAGTCGGATTTATTTAAAAACTAAAATTGCCCTTTCTCCTAAAACCCTGCCAACAAATATGAATGACTTGATATAAACTTCAGAGAAATCTCCAAAATCTCACATAAAGGCAACCTTCACATCTGTTGCTCCGTGGGCCTTTCACAAAGATCATCAGAGACATTCAAACTACAGACTAGAAAAAAACAGACTACCACTGCCTACTCTCACTCTATCCAAAGATGCTTCAAGCTTGACATCTAGAAATCATCTCAACTAGCTATCCTCAGACTCAAAGTGATTTCTAATTTGATCCAGTCATTAGCCATTGTCTTTGCTTCCATACAAATGCCTCTTGTTTAATATCTGATGGCTTAAACCACAGGCCTAACTTTGAGAGCACAGCTCCATCAGTGCCTCTTAAAATGAGTTTAACTTAACTGACCTATTGTCAGGAGTATGAGACTGGTTCAACAAGATGGAACAATCTACCAACTCAACTTTTACTGTGTGAAACTTAAAGGAAGTTTTAGAGGAGGAAATTGTAGGGGCCAAAGGCAGGCCTCCCCAAGATGGCCCACTCCAGCATGAACATTATTTTGAGTCAAAAGCAATCAAAACCTAAGCACATACAAGGAAAGCTCCTTATCTCCCCCCTCAACAGCCTGCTTACACCAAGAAGATAGCCATTCACAGAGATTCCCCTTTACCCAAAAAACTTATGTGCATAATGGGGTAACTTTTGTTATCCAAACATCTTCTCTCACCTTCCCACAAATGGTCTCCCTCCCCTTTATACCCTCAGACCCCCACCCCACTCCTGAGCTCATATAAGCCTCGTGTTGCTTAAATGTCTTTGGAATTTCATGGCTTTCTGGATTTCCCATACTTATGAAAGAAAACAAATGTGATTTATTCCTATTAACCTATCTCATGTCAATTTGATTCTTAGTCCAACAAGAAGGACCTTAAAGGGCAGAGGAAATTCTTGCTCCCTGACAGAAGCAAACTTAAGTGTTCTGAAAATTTTAAATTGTTGGTTTTATTATTTCAGAGCTCATGTGATATGATTTTTCAGTTACGATTTCATATCTCATAAAACATATAGCAGATGCTCAATAAACACAAGTTGATTTATGCTTTTCAAGACCTCTGGTGGCACCTAGCAAAGAAATGAAGTTGAATCTGAAATTGAATCAACCATCTTTCATATATGCTAATGTATAACAGCTATTCTAGCAGTTATTCCAAAAACAGACTAATGGAAATCAAATGACTTGGTAAGTTAGCCCAGTCCATTCTGACAGGGATGATGCTAAATGGTACAACACAGATGGCTAAAAATGGTTTAAAAGATATATATTGTATATTTGGAAGAAATAATCATGGGCTGCTGGAGTTCTAAAAAAGAGAAAGAAAAAGAAAAAAATCTTCAAGGTTGATTGTGTGCATTAATCTTAAAACAATATAATTTTAAGAAAATTCTTAAAGTCATAATGTTGAATGGGTTTTCCACTTTAATATATTTAGAAATTATAAGTAGTATCTTAATAACATAGATTCAAAAGTCTCCGATCTCCCCAGTGGTGCAGAACAGGGCAAGTTTCCTTCGGTTGTTATCACTTGATTAGTGAATGTAAAAAATGGAAATCATTATCAATAATTTATGCCGTTAACCCTGAAGAAATCAGCCGAGGGAAGTTTCCAAAACTTCTCTTTCTGGTAATTGTCACTTTACTAAAAACAAACACATTATATAAATCGATGTACTAACAAGTATTAAATATTTGTTATTTATACTGTAACTATTTATTAAAATGAGTTTGAATTGGCTCCTGATAAAAATAGGATAATGGCATGGAAGTAAGAAGTAAAGAAGAGACCCATATTGAGATGGGAGAAGGGGGTAAGCCGGAAAAACTAGGATAGTTAGAAAATGCTGAGGTTTCTTGCAACCAAGCAAGCTAATAAAACAAATCATACCAGTTTGTTGGGATTAACAAACTTGCACAGCTATTAAGTACGCTGGCAAAAGGAAAAAAGATTATCAAGTTATTTGGGCCACAGACACGCTATAAACCATGTTGGTCGGTGGTGCAGGAGTTTTCAACGTCCTTTTATCAAAAGCCTTCAGACTTGGGTGGAGATAATAAGGAGTAAGATCTTATTTACTGGATATGAACAGAAAGACTGTGTTCAAATTTTATAACTTTTCTTTACCTGTTTCCTACTTCCCTGCTCTAAGAGGGAATGAAGCAGAGACCAGAATAATATTTAGAAATCAACCAGTCTTAATTATCTGTAAGAAATATTTTTATTCTTTATGAATTATTTATGATCTTTTCATAGTAAGTTACCATTAACTTGCACTGCGTATTTCCTAGGGATAAACTTAGGAAACATAGACTAATTTCCAACTGGCACTCTTCTCTCTATTACACAGATTAAGGAAATAGAAACCCCCAGAGACTAAGTAGGTTCTCTATTTCTCTGCTCACCTCCTCTATCACCTCCTCCCATAGTACATACTTGTCTCCCATCATGACATTTGTCAAAATTATCCATCTTCTCCATCATAAGGTCCAGGAGGTTAAGATACTGTCCTGCTCTCCTGTGCATCCCCATGACTAGCGCAATACCCGACATAGTACCTGGTACATAATGGATGCTCAGTAAGCCCCTATGGAATGTTGAATGCATTTTACAAGCAATCCACTTTCAGAAAAATCAGAATACCTGCTACATTAAATGTTTGATCGCTTTCAGGTATAATCACAATAACATTTGGCTACATTTGTGTGGAAATTGGGTAAAGGCTTCTCGTGAAAAATGTTTGAAAACAAAATGAGCTTTCTGTTCACCTTTTCTTGTATAATGAATTTTTCATATAGTAAAACATTCTTCCTATTTTCTTTTATACCATTTAGAGCTATTACTATTACAGCATCTAGATGTTAATTCCATGTAGTTGTTAATTGAGCTGATTTTATCTGAAAAGAAAAGCTAGAAAAATAAAACTAAGTCAACATTAAAAAAAAAAAAAAGAAGAAGAAATCAACCAGTCTCATGATGGTCTAGCCTTCGGCTGTGGGTAAACTTCCCCCAGCAAGTAACTGCCTGGTCACTGCTAAAATTCAGCTCTGTTGGAAGGTGTAAATGCTTTTTTTTCAGTGAATGAATTTTTAGTTCAGGGTCTTCTCAGTCCACAGGTCTGATGAGCTCTGATGGACAAGACTGTGGCCGATAATGTGGGGCAAAGGCAACAGGGTCCAAGGTTATTCCAGAGCAATAAGAAAGATGGGCCAAATGTGACATGATCGTGGCAACACACTCAAAGCCAGAGGCGAGGGTAGTGTCCACACTTTTTTCGAAAGAATTCCCTATGAGCTATCTAAATTACTTGTTTTGCCAGATTTCATTTTGCCAAAGGTTGCTTAAAAAGAGCAGTTGAGATTGGGGTCAGATGATGACCTTTGTTGTAACAAGATTTAGCCCGTAGAGAGTCATGAAACCTGGGTCTGTTCTAGGAATTATATTTGGCTTCTTGAGTTGTTTCCTGAGACTCTCCTATGAGGCAGATTTAGCATTAAATGATAGGGCAGGTTCCGGAATGTGGCCAGAACACTAGTATTAAAAGGACCTTTTCCCAAGTGAAAGCTACTACAGTGGGTATGTATGGAGGATAAGGGACAGCAATAACGCTCAGGCACCTCCCTCACTCTCTTTCGAAGAGAAATTAGAAAGAAGAGGTTTCAATGGAGGAGAGCTGCTGCAGTCTATGCCAGGACTTTGACGGTATGAGTTCTCTCATCAGCATTCATCTTAGGCACGTCACATAGCAATAACAGGAGCTAACAAGCACGGGGCACTTACTTCGTACCAGGCATTGTGCTAAGTCTTCTATGTGGATTACCTTGCTCAGTCCTCCCCACAAACCTCAAATAATCTTTGTATCCCTCCCTGTGATTCAGTGTAATGATGCCTTTAATTCTACACCCCCTTCCCTTGTCCACACCCTCTGCTGTGTGACTTTGCAGTCCCTCTCACTAAAAATGCAGGCTCTGTTTCACCAGTCTGTCAATCCAGACTGGCCCTGTGGCTTGCTTTGGCCCACAGAATGTAGACCTGACATCGTGCCAGTTCTGAGCCTCGGCCTCAGGAGGCCTCCCGTGTTCCTGCTTGCTCACTTGCACCCCTGCCATTGCTACGAGAACACACCCAGGCCAGCCAGCTGAAGGGAGTGAGACAGCTGGAGCAGGGCCGAGTCATCCTGATCACCTTGCCAAAGCCAGTCTAGACCAGCCAGACCCCAGACATTTGAGAAGCCCGCCAAAGCAACCAGAGCTGCCCAGGGGACCACCAACTGACTCCAGATGTATCTGCAATAATTGCTCATTGGTGAAGGCCACTGAGGTTTTGTGACTGATCATTACACAGCATCATTGTAGCAGCAGAAACTGGTGCACCATTTATAAACAGGAAGACAGAGGCACAAAGATGTTAACTAACTTGCCCCAACTGGTAAGAGTGTAGCTGGCCTCTGAGATACTAATGCAACTTCACAGGAAATGGGAAGTAATTTCTATATAAGGCCAATATTTCATAACTATATTAAAAAGCCTTTAAAAACTCAAATAATTTTGGTCTGCCTTAATCCAGACAGGTCTTCAGCAAAGAACCAAAGAAACTGATCCTGACATGATAGCTAATACCACTGACCAGACACACAGAAATGGACACGGTAGTCAGAGAGAACAGCCTTGCTTTCCATGACGTGTGTTGAAGGGAACTTTATCTTTATCTGTACAATGGCTGTACTGAGAGCAACCCTTGTGCGTGGCAGCAACTGCAAGGGACAAAGAACCCCGCAGTATGAGGGCATCGCTACAATGTGTAACACTGACTTTCATGTGACTTCTGCCACCAACATTAGAGTTACATCTCATTTACTCAACCACTGAGAGAAACGGTGAGCAGGGGAATTGGAGAACTTCAATATTAATGGCAGTACATCAATTCGATTATCTTGGCTCACTAATGAGGTGAGCTCCTAATGTATGGAAGTTGCAAGTTCAAACTCCACGGCTGCAATTGGACCCACGTGGGTACTTACGGCTCCAGCGCCAGCTGCAGCAGTATAGGCTGGGAGGAGAAACCTGTTTTGGGGATAAGAATTACTATCGGAACTGGTCACACAGAGCAGCTCAGGAAACTGGAAGATACTATAGGTCATCTACGGCATTACTTGGGGATATGAACAATGACTTTTTCCAGAAAGGGAAAAAGAAATAAGCTATTACAATGCAGGTGAAATTACTGAATTATTTTACGCCATAAATAAAGCCTTAATTCTTCACTTAATAAGGTCTAAATCTGAAGTGTAATAAAATATTTGTTCCTCTTTAACTAGATTAACCTTCTGCATACAGCATGCTTTAGTGTATAAGACACTAATGACTTTAGCTTTGATTTGAGAATTGACCAAACCTCTTCTTTTGACCAAAGCTTAGTCAGGTTCCTCTAAGGGAACCTTAGGTTCCCTTGACTAGGCCTTGACTTTGGCCCCCATCCTGTCCCTACCCAGACTGCACAGCCCAGTTTTAGCAAGAATCCTGGTCAGTTGGTTTATAGAGAATCCCCTACCCTTGATATCAGAGCACACTCTGTATCTGATCATATTCCCCATGCCCCGCTCCTGCTATCTGATCACACTGGCCTGCCTTCCGCAAAAGCTCCCTTACTCCTGAGATCTCATCTTAGCAATTTTCCATCCGCTGACTCCATTGCTCTGCCTGTTGGACATAAATCCCCACTAGTCTTTGCTCTATTCAGAGTTAAGCCCAATCTCTCTCACCTATTGTGATAGTCCTTGCATTTTCTGCAATAGTACTGAATAAAGTCTTCCTTACCATTTTAACAAGTATCAGAATAATTTTTTTCTTTAACAGCGTTTACCCTGTAACAAAAACGTAGAAAATACGAGGTACCAGCAAAAACATGCCTATTGGTAGAGCTGAGATACACAAATAAGATAAGAAGAGTTTGGGGACACCGTGACTGTAATGAAATTAAATGATTTGGTTTCACAGAAGAACCCAGCACAGCCAAAATGTTCGAATGGGAAACCAACTTCACTGAATTTTCTAGAAACTACAGTTAAAGCTGAAAGATTTTTTTTTTTTTTTGCATTAACACTTAAGAGAAAATTGTTCTTTAACATACATGCTCACATTTCTGTCTTGGTAAATAAAGAATTATGAACATTTTTAAAAAGCCTTTTTTGATGAGAAAGCTTACAGAGCCTTGGGTCACCATTCCAAACATCAGGGATCACTCCTCAGAAGGATATATATAGAAATACTGGAAATTGAGCTCCGTGTGTAGACTGGGCCGAAGATACACCTAGAAAAGTTGCTCTTGGATGAAATCTCTGATAGCATCTGAATCATTTCTTATTATTTTCCTCTTCTGAAAATTATATGAACATGAAAATGCAATGTCAACTGGTTGGATGTGAATTAAGCTTTTACTGTATTTACCTCTAAAATATTGAAGCATTAGAAGCAAAATCTATTCCAATTATTTCCTCTCTCTAAACACTAAGAAATAAACATGTGCCTTTTATTTTTATAAGATCTTAATATTAGAATAAATAATATCCTGATAAGGGAGAATTAATTATAAAACAAGCCACTTAGAAGTCTCCTCATTGGGGCGCCTGGGTGGCTCAGTCTGTTAAGCATCTGACTCATGATTTCAACTCAGGTCACCATCTCATGGGTCATGAAATTGAGCCCCATGCTGGGCTCCTTACTCAGCAGGGAGTCTGCTTGAAGAATCTCACTGTGTCTCCCTCTGCCCCTTTCCACTCACATGCTCGCTCTCTCTTTCTAAAAAAAATAAATCTTAAAAAAAAAGTCTCCTCATTATGACTGGTTTCCTCATTCCAGACACAAAATCAGTGAAGATTTGACTGTTTTTTTTTTTTCAGTGAGAAGCAGGGGAATAAAGCACTAGTTTAAAGCTAGATTATCTGGGCACGAACCCCACCTAAACCATTTTTAAGCTGTATGACCTTGGGATTACTTAAACTCTTGGAGCCTCAGGTTCCTCATCTGGAAGATGAGGGGCAGTAAAAGCAGATACAGGACCATTGTGAGTATTAAATGAGTTAACACATTAAAAGCACTTAGAAGAGTACCAGATATCCAGTTAAACCTCAGTAAAAGTTAGCTACTTTATTATTATTGCCAGATTTTTAAAGCATAAAACCCTTACCACTACAGTCACACTAGGCCCATCCTGACCACCCCCCCCTTCCTGGCCATCATTGGTATCTTTACCTCCATGGGTGCGGATACTTACCTGGGGGCATTTACTGATATATTTTAGATATAAATCATCATCAATAATAAAAAGAAAAAAAAGTGGGGGCACCTGGTTGGCTCAGTCAATAAGCGTCTGCCTTCAGCTCAGGTCATGATCCCAATCCCAGGGTCCTGGGATAGAGGCCACATCAGGCTCTTTGCTCAGCAGGAAGCCTGCTTCTCCCTCTCCCTCTGCCTGATGCTCCCCCTGCTTGTGCACACTCTGTCTGTCAAATAAATAAATAAAATATTTTTTAAAAATTAAAATAAAAAAGAAAGTGACACCTATCTGGCTCAGTTGGCAGAGTGTGAGACTCTTAATTTCAGGGTCATGAGTTTATGCCCCACATTAGGGGCAAAGTTTACTTTAAAAATAGTAATAGGGGTGCCTGGGTGGCTCAGCTGGTTGGGCATCCAACTCTTGATTTCGGCTCAGGTCGCGATCTCAGGGTCCTGGGATAGAGCCTCACATCAGGCTTTGTGCTCAGCACGGTGTCTACTTGTCCCTCTCCCTCTGCTCCTCCCCCCACCCCGCCCCTGCTCACATGCTCCTGCACTCCCGTGTGCACGTTCACACTCTCAATAAAAATTTCAAAAAATATATTAAAAATTAATAATAATAGTAATTTAATAAAAATAAAATGTAAAAGAAAAATATCAAGTAATACTTTAGACATCCTTCCTTCCCCCCTCCCCACCCACACACACCCCTAATCTTCTCCTGTCACTTAGGCCATGAGCAAACAGATCAGAGTTTGTTACCATGGGACAAGAGCATCATCTCTATTTATAGTAACAACACATCATGGATTCTTTAAGGAGTCATTTTCATATCTTGTGTATAACTTTCCACAAAAGCAACCTGTTAAATGTTTAGCTAATATGCTGTATTTTTTAATTATACATGGTCTTCTAAATAAGATTTAAAAAATTAAAGAAGGTATCTAATAAACAAGGTCCTGATTTTTGGTTCTGAAGACTGAGGAGAGAGAGAGAGAATGTTAGTGTAAAAGACACAAAATGGTACGCCCAGGACATATTTCGTTTGGCCTCCAAAGTATCGACAAAGATTTAAAATCTGGAAGATTTCATATAAAAATCCCTATCTCTGACTTCTCTCAAGAAACAAAGAAACACAGTTTAAAACACACATACACACACACACACACACACATACACACACAAACAGAAACCTAGCACAGCAGGCATCCTGCATGAATACAGCCTGAGCTGAATCCTAGATAGCATATTCATTTCTATTCACCACTAATGTGTCCCAGACACCAAGTTCCAGAGGCAATTACCTCTCATCATTGCACATGCCCTGGTTTTTTGCTGATACCTAGCCAGCCTTACTTCTGTGTATTATTTAATGTTACTGCCTGTGAGGGTATTTGATCTTGGAACCCCTGGCTTTCAGCTTGACCAAGTCCTTTGCAAGTTCAAGGCACTGAATGACTTTAACTTGTAGACTCTACTCCACCCAGTCTATGAGCCAATGAGAAGCAAGATTCCCAGGTGCTAACCGCAGAGTAGCACCTGGAATTTATCTCCTCTACACTGGTACACCAGGGAACCTGAAACACCTTCACCAAGTAGCAGCCTGACTCCAAATCCTGGCTCCCAAGCCATGAATCCTGGTATGGCTTGAGTCCTTTCCCCCTGATATTAGAGCCCTCCATGAAACCCAAGGTCAGGGACCGATGACCCTGCCCTCCCAAACCTGGCTATGAGCACCCTCTCACCCAAGGACTAATCCCCAGCACAATGAAGGATCCTTCTTCAATTCTTTAAATGGGCACTGTCCAATATGGTAACTACATGTCCAATATCATAGCCACAGTGGCAAATAAACACTTGAAGCGTGGCTAACCTGAAGTGAGATATCCCATAAGTATAAAATACACACGAGATTTCAAAGACTTAGTTTGAAATAAAGTATATAAGCTATCACATTAATAATTTTTATATTTATTGTTGAAATGATAGCATTTTGGGTATATTTAGTTGAACAAAATATATTAAAATTAATTTCACCTGTTTCCTTTTACTTTTTTAATGGGGCTGCTAGAAAATGTAAAATTACATATGTGGCTCATATTCAAGTTGTTTTGATTAGTGCCACTGTAGGTAACAAAGACAACTGTCCCAAGAGTTCTGCAACTATTCTCACTCCATGGCCTGTCCTGCAGCTAGTCCCAAATGGGTTAAGGTCCTGTCCCACCATCAAAAGGCACAAGATTCTTCCAGATGCCTCTTTAGGGGGCTTTGCATTGAAGAATTCTCCTTTTTCTATGTGCTATTCCCTCCCATTTCTACTTAAATCTGTAAAACTCCCATAGTTATGTGTAAGTGAATTAGTATGAATGTATATATGTGTGTGTGCAGGTGTGTACACACACACATATGTACACTTGCCTATGAGAAGTGGAAAAGAAATAGCAACTCGGAATTGGGTGTTTTCCCCAGTGAAAAGAAAGAGAACCCTGGTTGGTGGGGGGGGGCTTTCTCCTCTACAAAGGAAACATCAAAGGGAACTGCTTTCTCCTACCCTCTGTAACAAAGGATGACAAGCAGAGGTAGTTGGGCCAAATCCGCCGTTAAGAGACTACAGAAACAGATACTGAGGATAAGCAGGAACTCCCTTGGAGGAACCTAAGTACCAGTTGTCAAAGGAAAACTAATCAGTTCATAGGGAAAAAAACCAAGAAGCCTGGAGGCCCCTACATAGGGTTTGACAAAGTCCATTTAAACCAATTTGAACAAGGAAATTTTAAATGATGTGAAAAATTGAAGCAGTTACTTGCACTAATGCAACAGGCTTTGGTAAACGAAGTACTGATGTTTGAGTCAACAGCCTACCCTGCTCACATGAATCGCGAGGGTTGGGATTCTGGCGGTAACTGTTTGCAAGCAAATGAATGACGCAAAGGCCTTGCTACTCCAACTGTGGTCCCTGGACCAGCAGCATCAACACCACTTGGGAACTTGTTATGCAAGTTCTTGCGTCCTAACCCCAACCTAAGTTTAAAAGATCCTTGGCAAAATGCAGTGAGATTTTGCATTTTTACAAAAAGATCCTCATTTGATTTGTGTACACATTAAAGTCTGAAAAGTACCTGAAATTTAACCTTCTGAATGTATTCATCCGCTTAGCAATCTTTTTTGTAAATAAAACAATGGCAGCCTTCCTTCGGAGTTAGAGTCTCTGGAATTTGTCCCACTGGGGATCTTTCTGGTTTTCTTTTTCTTTGGGCTGTAGTTAATAATACAGAATGTTTTTCAAGTAAATCAGTGGTTCCAGGTGGTTCTTGGATGAGAGCCCTGTAACAAGGCTATAAAAAGCCAGATATTTCTCTTATAAGTTTCCAACTTAAGTATTCCCTGAGACAAATAGCATCGGCTTAAGGGAGGAAAACAATTTTATGTAAAATAGATGAGTATCTGTGTAACTATCCCACTACCTCCATGTCCCATGTATATCAAAACAAGGGGGAGAACTGCCAAAATCAATTTTATTTTAGAATATTACACCCTAACACATGAAAAGGGGACTTTCACACCAAAACTGAGAAAAACAAATTAATCCACATACCTTTCATGTTACTTAAAATTCTTCTAACTGCCAAAAAAAAAAAGAAACGAGAAACAAAAAACCCTGTCATGCCTTAATTGTTTTTATATCCTTCCCAAAGCTTATAATGTTACCACCGTGATTATCTCATAAATTCTCAATCCATTTACTCTAAGCAAAGAGTGAAAGAAAACACACAATGGGAATATTGAGCATTCTGAAATAAGACATTAATTCTCCAGTGGAATTATTTGCAAGAAGGGGACTTGCAGGTTCAAATATAGTCTCAAACTTAGCAGAAAATTCCCCAAATATCAAAAAAAGAAAAAAAGAAAGAAAAAAATTCAGGTAAATATACTTAGATTTAAGGTATTCCAAGGTAAACTTCTGCAAATACATAGTTATGTGTTACCTACTGTAGGCGCCAAGGGCTAGCTGCCTCAAGATGGACCACTTTGGCAAAATTATTTTCAGTCAAAAGCAAACAAAACCCTGTGGATTCAGGAAAAGTTCCTTACCTCCCCCTTTAGCTGCCTAATTACATTGGAAAGGAGAGCCTGTGCCTGAGGAAGAGAGCTATTAACAGAGATTCCTCTGTTAATCTGTAATTCCTCTGTAATCTCTGTGCAAAGCAAGGCCAGCTATTTTTCCAAACATCTTCTCTCACCTTCCTGCAAATGGTCTTCCTCCCCTTTGTGTCCTCACACCCCACTCCTCCTGAGCTCAGGAGCTCATATAAGCCCCATGCTGCCAGTCTTTAAAATTTCATGCCTGTGTGGATTCTCCATATGCACAAAGCTAAATTTGGTTTTGTCCTGTTGATCTGTCTCATGTCAATTTGATCCTTTATCCAGCTAAAAGGACCTTGAGGGAGCCTGGGTGGCTCAGTTGTTTAATTGTTGGACTCTTCTTGATTTTGGCTCAGGTCATGATCTCGAGGTCATGAGATCAAGCCCTACGTCGGGCTCCCTGCTCAGTGCGGAGTCTGCTTGAGATTCTCTCCTTCTCCCTTTGCCCCTTCCCCTGCTCATGTCCGCAGATGTGCGCACTCTCTCTCTCTCAAATAAATAAATAAAATCTAAAAAAAAAAAGGGGGGAGGACCTTGAAGGGCATAGGAAATTCTTCCTCCCCAACAGTATTAACACACAATACCAAACAGCTCATACTATGTAGCAGCACATAATAACAACCATGTGAATTATCGTGACGTAACAGACTTTACGTGTTTGCCTATAAGACCAGTGTTTGTTGAGCACCTGCATCCAAGCTGCTCATATATTCTTACCTGAATGACTACAATGGATCATTATTAGTGAAATATACCTGAAACATACCTCTTGGGCATAGTGATTATTAGGGACTGATTATTTTTGAGAAGCTACAGACACAGGGGACCCTCTCAAAACAGAGTCGAAGTTACCCTTTTGTGAGAGAAGTTAACATTTAGGAGGGAAATCTGCATTGTAAAGGTATCTTCCTCCCTGTATCAGGAAAAAGAGGATGACTCTCATCTCTGGAAACTTTGATCAACGGACAAGAGCATGGACTTAAATCTGCATAACAACCTTACCTTTTGTCTACTGTGCTTTTCCTGGTAATCTCCCAACACTGGCCTGCCTACCCCTGTGCCCACATCTTCTCATCTTCTTTTTCCTTAGCTGGGGATAGTAATTAAGGTGGTGGCCTGGGCCATTTCTGGGAGTTCCTCAGTTTTCCTGGGTCTCTCCCTTGTATACAGGAGATATGCGCCTTATTAAACTTGTTTGTTTTTCTTTCATTAATCTGTTTTATCACAGTGGGATCTCAAGAACCTAGAAGGGTAGAGGGAAATTATTTTTCCTCCCCTACATTAGTTAATTGTTCCTAGATATTTTGCTTCATGACACTTGTAAACTATAATTCATCACAAAGAAAATACACACCAAAAAATCTGCACCATGGCTAAATCCAAATTTCTACTTCAAAATATAACCTCTCCTCTAATGCAGCCGAAACAAATGAAGAAGAACATACTGTGAAGGTGAGGAGTCTTTCAATTCATGACCTCCAACCTCATCTACACCATTACTGCCTCCGGGTAACCCCTTCCTCAGTTTACTCACTCTCCCACTCCCCTGGACAACTATTTCACACCTTCTCCTGTCTCTTCCAACCTCTATCCTCAAGCCAAGACTCACACCCTACTGCCTCCTTTATGTCTTCAACTGGAAGTCTGATAACCTCTCAAGTTCAACACAACCACAACTAACTTTCTGATCTCTCCCAAATCCAAATCTGGTTTCCCACAGCATTCCCTTCTCAGTTAACAGCAACTTCATGCTTCCACTGAAATCAGACACAAAGCTCTCACTCTCAGATCCGTCACTGAATCTGTCAGCAAATTATTTTGGTTCTACTTCAGAATCCAACCCCTTTTCACAACTTCCCTGCTACAACCTGGTCCAAGCTATCATCATCTCTCACCTGGTCCCTCCAATGGTCTTCTTTTTTTTTTTAAGTAGGCTCCACACCCCGAGTGGAGTCCAACACAGGGCCTGAACTCACAACCCTGAGATCAAGACCTGAGCTGAGATCAAGAGTCAGACGCTTAACTGACTTAGCGTCCCAGGCGCCCCTTTCTTTCAATAGTCTTCTAATTAGTCTCCCTGATTCTGTCCTTGACTCCCTCCAAACTCTTCTCAGCACAGCAGCAGGGTGATCCTTTCAACATAAGTCAGGTCACATCAGGCCTCTGCTCAAAAGCCTATATTAGCTCCCCAAAGCACTCAGGATAAAAGTCCACAATGGCCCATAAGGCCTTACAAAATGCCACCATCCCTATTATTGCTCTGACTGCAGCACCTGCTTCTTACCCTCACTCACACTGCTCCAGCCACATGGTCCTCCCTGCTATTACTTGAGTGCCTCAGGCCCATCCCAGCCACAGGCCTTTTTGCACTAGGTATTCCTTTGGCCTGGAACACTCTTCCCCCAGATAGCTGCCATATCTAATTGTTTCACATCCTTCAAATCTTTGCCAAATGTCATCCTCACAGTGAGGCTTTCCTTGACCACCCTATTTAATCCTATAACCTGTCCCACACACCCTCACCTTCCAGCACTCCCAAATCCCTTCGACCTCCTTTTTCTTTTTTCCAGGGTCCTTACCATCTTCCAACATACTCGTCTGTCTCCCCACCCATTAGAATGTCAACTCAGAGAGGTCAGGGATCTTTTTTCTGTGCCTAGAACAGTACCTGACATATAATGGGTGTCCAACAAGTATTTGTTGAGTAAATGAATGAAACTAAACCTCATGTTTTATTAGCAGATAGATCTGGCTGGGCCATTAATGCCATTACGGCAACTACAAATTACCACAGATCAGAGGTACAGGAAAGCTCATTATACTGCTCATTCCATTTTTGTATATGCTTAGGAATTTCCAAAATAAAAGGATTTCTTTTTAGGTTAACAACAAAAAATAGACACACAGTATTGTCTCTGAAATAAATGTCACACTTCTGAAGTTTCCAGAAAACAGCATAAGACAAGTAGAAAAAAACCCTGCATTTTATTTCTATTTCTAAACCACTTAATAGTTGTTAAATATATTACAAATCTCTCCATCTCTGGGTCTCTAACTTCCTCATCTCTAAAACAAAGAAGCCCGACTAGAAAACCTCTCTCTTTTGTAATTACAACAGTCTAATAACTAATCATTAAATTATCTAGGCCCTAGGCCTTCTTTGTTCCTAAGCATTGACTTTACACAATGAACTTCTACAGGAGAAAGTCAGACTCTGGGTGACATGATTTCACGCTTCTTTTCTCATTTCCACTTGTCTTAATTTTCACAACTGTATTCTAGGTTTGAGTTTGTAGTTAATATCGTACTGCAGGAATTCCTCTCTGAAGCTGAACTATTATCTAGCTAGGTTCATTGCTTCAAGAGCTGGAGGGCTGACCTGGTGGACTGCCATGGCTCTTACCAGCTGGGGAGCAGCACTTACCATCTCCTTCTTGTCTTCCTGGAAGTGCACATCCACAAACATTTTCCCAACAACATAAGGGAGGGCACTTTCGATAAAGTTTACACATTTGTCCCATTGAGGCAACAAAGTTGTAGTCCCCTGAATTACCTGTGGGAGATAATTGATCCAGATTGAGGTTTACTTGGATAAAACCTATAGCTGAAAAAAAAAATCACACCACCTGGAGAAAACAGGCTACAAAACATGGCACACCCCAACCCATATACATGTGTCCAATGGTAGAGTTGACAGTGAAATCAGATGAAGAAATAAATTCTGATTCTTCCTAGTTAGACTTAAAACTGAATGAGAATATTCTGATGGCAGAAAATAATATATTTATCGTTTCCTTTCAATTTTCTCCATTAAATGAAGGATTAGGACAATGGCACAGCTTTTCTGCAGTTAGCAGGGAAATGTGTGGATGCTGTCCCATACAAGTGTCTAGATAGCATTTAATATCCATTGGGAACTAAAGTTTCACTAGGAAAGGTCTAGTATCAATGGGTAATCAAAGTTGCTGCCCGAAGAGGGTTTCCTTGCTCTGGGTAGTACATTCACAAGTTCAAAGACAACATGGCCCACCATGAACAACCAAGAAGAATATTTACGTCATATCGTAGCAAAGGACACACCCATAACCAAGTAAAAAATGGATGAAAATGTTTTTCCCATCTGTCCCAATTAAGCCATTACAAGAAAACATTTACAAACAAGTAAGGTTCCAAAGCAGGACTTGGAAGGCTCAAAGGTTTATTCTTGTGATGAAAGCAAAGAAATAAACAGTGTTTAAAATGCCCTTGGAGGATGGAAGTTCAGCGCTCAAAATGCAAACCAAAGGCAAGCAGCAAGGCAGGGAGGCGCTGAGCACAGTGAAGGCGCCACGTGCACCACAGTAGACCCAGGCTGCTGGCACAGCACACACGGGGTTAATGCTGAGATTCATCTCTTCTTCCTTCCCCTGCTTTCTGGCAACACAACCCCTCACAGACAGAAGGAATCAATGTATTTTTTAAATCTCTAGGGAAAGAGATCCTACAGCTATCTTTGGCAATTCAATGTTATATTTAGCACTTTACACTCAAGAAACATCCCCTCATACCTAACTCTCCAATTTTCACACACTACTTCTTACACCATTCTCTCTTATTCTCTTCACAGTAGGGCTGAAAAGCAGCTGGGTACTATCTTTTATGTGATCCGCAGGAGTTAAAAATACACATACATATATGTAAATATAAATATATACTTATATATGTACATACATATATATACATGCTATATGTATGTGTTTATATATATATATATAATCCACTTATTTTGTAACCTAACCCTTTGATATGACCTCAATAAATATAGCTGCTTTATAGTGTTCTCTATAAAACTCAATAATCCAGTGACTTTGAGAGCCAAAATGTATCCAAAATAACTCTTACTGCTCCATAGTAATGACCCACCAAAAACTCCTGTACTCACCTGTTTCTCTAATAACTGAAACAACTGTTAAATAAAAGCACTGTTATAAAATTTGTCATTCACTTCTAATTGAGAGAAAAATAAATTTAAAATACCTTTTAAAAGTCACAAAATATTTAAAATGAAAAAAAAAAACCCAGATAATCATTAGGCCCTTATTAATGGGAAAATTACTCAGACAAAAGCTTGTGAAACAAAGGCAAAATAACACCTGTGTGAATGAGGGAGTGAAGTAAAAATCAAAGAACCAGGTGAGGGGGAAAGAAGCAAAGTGTTTCAGGCAATAATTGAGCCAGGTTCCCCGGGGAGACTAAATTTAGGCCTCTTCAGTCTAGCAGAATTGGGATAAACTCAAAGACTGAATGAAAGTCAAGATAAAGTTAAAGACAAAATTCTATCCTTAAATTAAAGATGAAACTTTACCATCTAAAATGTATATTATGCATATTTTTATTTTTTTATTTTTTTTAAAGATTTATTTATTTATTTACTTGACAGAGATAGAGACAGCCAGCGAGAGAGGGAACACAAGCAGGGGGAGTGGGAGAGGAAGAAGCAGGCTCATAGCGGAGAAGCCCGATGTGGGGCTCGATCCCAGAACGCCAGGATCACGCCCTGAGCCGAAGGCAGACGCTTAACCGCTGTGCCACCCAGGCGCCCCTATGCATATTTTTAATATTTAGAAAACTGAAAATGAAAAAGAGTTACAAAAATAGATCACTAAGGGGGGGCCTGGTTGGCTCAGTCGTTAAGTGTCTGCCTTCGGCTCAGGGCGTGATCCCAGAGTCCTGAGATCGAGTCCCACATCGGGCTCCTCCGCTGGAAGCCTGCTTCTTCCTCTCCCACTCCCCCTGCTTGTGTTCCCTCTCTCGCTGGCTGTCTCTCTCTCTGTCATATAAATAAATAAAATCTTTAAGAAAAAATAGATTACTAAGATACATTAAAACTGTAATTACAGTGACCCAATTAAAACCATTGGGGTAAACGGGAATAAGTTGATAAGAGGGAGTGAAAACAATATGATAGTCCCAAATATTGCCCCAAATATCTTTATATGGCCTCGTCAAAGTATAGCTTGAGTGTAGTTTACAGTACATAAGGTTTCACTTGATATAAATAAATAAATAAATAAATAAATAAATAAATAAAGTAGAGTTTGGGCTGCAAAACTCCCTCTGTCCCACCCCTAAAGATGATTCTTATTGGATTAGTTAATATACAGACTGTGCCGGCATGTAAAGTTATCCAGTAATGTAACACTGCAATCGTCTTCAAACTTACCCGCGAGAATTCGAGCCACCTATACTGAAAGCGCCGGCTAAGGTTTGGAATTCTGGAATAAACCATCCTCCACACCAAATAGTTGGCAATGGTCCTGTCACCAGAGAGAAATGCACATTTATTACAATTAGGTTGATACCTGATACTCTGCAGAACACCTTGGGGAAAACTGCTGGCCAAGTTCCATGCAGGGACCTCTTGCTCATACAAAACTGTAGAACTTGCACTTGAGAAATGACATAAGATGATACAATGTCAATAAGCTCAACCAAAACTGGTTTGCTTTTCACCACTTAATACAGAGAGATGAAATGAAGATTCCAGCCCGAGGCCTCAGCATCAACATTTTGCTTTCCCTCTCAGGGCATGGAATCCACTGCTGCCTAGCTCTTTATGTCTAGAAACTGTCCATACCTGGCAATTATTACGTGACATCATAAAATGCAAATGAATTCTTACTTTTGGGAACAAACAGCAATATACTGGCCAATATCAATTATCTAGATTTGCATCTTGGTTCTATACTTACATGAGCGTGAGCTTGTCACTTAAGCTTGCTGATTTTATCTTTTCTTGTCATACAACGAGGATGATCCCTACCTTATAGGTTTACCGTGAGGTTAAAATAAACCTAACAAAACCCTTAATAAAGAGTAAATTCCAGATTTGTTGTCATTAACTTCCAAACATATGAGTAAGCCCATATACCCATGTAGTGCCCTTAATGGATATTTTTAAAAATCCATTACATTTTGTTAATTGTTGCCTTTTTCTATAAGCAAAAGATGCTCTGACCTCAGAAGGATGTGTGATCTAATTTCTAACTCAATAGCGGTGATGAATTTTTAATGACCCATCTCCTCCCAGTTGTGCCATTACCATGGTGACTAATAACACACATTCCTGAGATGGCTCTTGGGTCATTCAGCCATGTAAGATCCATGTGACATGATGATGGTATCTGGCCCATTAAGAACAACCAACTCTCATTTGCATGGCACTCTAACCCAGTGGATGTGCACTCTCAGCAATTAAATACATTCCAGTATATTCACCCAGTATTCATACAGCTATTTTAACTTATACAGAGATCTACTAATGTACTAACATATTAGGAATGCTTTTAACAAATACAGAAAGAGGAGTTTCAAAAGATAAAATGAAATAAAGATATTTTCAAAAGTTCAAACACTATTAGTTAATTCTTCAAGACACATTATCCACATAGGACTGGGTTACTACAACAGTAACGGTGGATACAAATCCACATTTCATAGAATGCTCCTAACTCTTTCAAAACATTTTGAACATATCCTTGTCAGATCTGGTTAGAACACCATTGTTTTTTACCTTGAAATCTGGCTAACCAAGATAGCATACTAGACTGGCAGAAGGCTCACTTCTGCCATTTTCCTGATGTTCACTTTGTTCTTACATTATTAGTAATAGCTTCAATTTCTGTTTCTCTACAATAATTTTTTTAAAGGTTTTATTTATTTACTTGACAGAGATAGAGACAGCCAGCGAGAGAGGGAACACAAGCAGGGGGAGTGGGAGAGGAAGAAGCAGGCTCATAGCGGAGGAGCCTGACATGGGGCTCGATCCCATAACGCCGGGATCACGCCCTGAGCCGAAGGCAGACGCTTAACGACTGAGCCACCCAGGCGCCTCTCTACAATAATTTTTTAAGCCACTTGTCTATTCTGTGGGGGTTAAGCCACTTAATACAATTCATTAATCTACAGGTATATAGTAAATGCCTTAAGATTATTTTTCTCAATGTACCAATTTAAAACAAACCAGTGAGGGTGACAGTGCCCCCGCTCCATGTGTGCCATACAGATCAAATGAAGGGTCTGTGACCATCTATATAGGACTCGACCAAGCCTAATTCTCTTTTCAGTGGAAAAAAATAAAGATATATAAAAATTCTATAATTTTCTTCTCAGACCCAGTGGACCATGCTGAGGTACGCACACTTCCCCTCAGAAACCACCACTCAGCAGTGAAGTCCAGTCCTCTTTTCACGCTACTATAATAAATATGTAGTTGTAGGTCATTTCTTTGGATCTTCTCAGTTCACATTTCTACTCTTGAGCAAGAAGTGCTCACTGAGCACTTCCTGTTGGCCAACCATCATTACAGATGCCCTAAGTACTGTAAAGAAATAGGAGTCCAGCACCTACGTTCAGAGAGCTTACAGTCTTGTTGGGGCGCACAGAACTTCAGGTTTCCACTTGCTCATATAATTGGGTTTTTTACTTGAAGAAATACATTTTAAGTACATGAAAGGATGTATATTGTAAGTACTTTCTTTCACTCATTCAGCACATCCTGACCACACGGATACGTGCTACTAGTTCTAGGTGCCAGGGAGATGGAAAGGTGAGAAAGATAAAGTCCTTGATCTCCTGGAGCTTTGAGCTGAGCAGGGAAAATAAGGTAAGTGTGTAAATAACGACTTGGTGGACCCTAGCACCCAAAAGCACATGCCAGACACTTCACCAGAAAGAGCACATACCCCAGACTGAGGGATAAGATTCAGTCTCATGAGAGGAACAGGGATGGAGCTAGGCCTAAAGAATGGAAAGCTTAGGGGTGTGAGTCAGGAATATAAACTCTGGACAAGCTAATTAGGAATGGCTTATGTAGGGAACACCTCGGTGGCTCAGTTGGTTAAGCATCTGCCTTCAGCTCAGGTCATGATCCCAGGGTCCTGGGATCGAGTCCTGCAACGGGCTCCTAGCTCAGCAGGAAGCCTGCTTCTCCCTCTGCCCGCTGCTCCCCCTGCTTGCGCTCTCTCTCTTTCCCTCTCTGACAAACAAATAAAATCTTAAAAAAAAAAAAAAAAGGAATAGCTTATGTATTGGAGAAGATGGTGAGCAGGGTCATCACCCACAGAGATAGGCAGAAAGTTCAGCCACAGAGAAAACAATGCAGGTAGCTATCAGGGCCCAGTGTCTAGAGAGTCAGAGGAGGTGAGCCTGACCTTAACGCAAGGTCTGTATGTTCTTCAACCATAAAATATGGCTTCTTAGGTTAGAGAGCTGTGGTGGAGGCACAGGTGCACATTAGAACATGGTCCATGGCCAGCAGATACGCTTCCAGGAGTTCAAAAGGTATTCCCTCAAGGGCACAGGGATAAGCCAGACTCCCTGGGGAAGTTGTTAGGATGGGGCTGATGGTGGTGGTTGGTGGTGGTTGATGGAAGAGGCAAGGTGGTGCAAGTGCACTGGGGTCGGAAAAGTGTGGGCACCCCCACTACAGGAGAGGTGTTACTGGCCAGTCTCACATATAAAGAAACTTGAGACCCAGAACCATTAAGTAACTCCTCATGACCACGTAGTCAGTGCATCTCAACTTGGTAGGATCACTTGAGGACTTTAAAAAGTCCAGATAAATGCCCAGGCCACTCCACAGCAATCACATCAGAATCTCTAGGGTGGGATCCAGCATAAATACTGCTTTTAAATTTCCCTCAGCTAAGTCCAATGTGCAAACAAGTTGGAGAACCAGTGTAATAAGCGATGGAGGCTAGACCAGATGGAAGTGGGTCTAACTCTAAAGGCTCTGTGCTTTTCCCCATGCTACATGGTGATAAATTATAATGCCTCTAATTCAGCAAAGATTTTCTGGCCAGTCAAAAGACCCCAAACGCTTTGCAGAAATCTGCAGATACAAAGAAAGAATAGTGTGTGAGGCCATCATGGGCAAGGCATTACTAAGACGATAGTAGAACAAGCCCTCTGAGAGCCGGAAGAGGGCACGCAGGGAAGCTCGCACCTCAAGACAATGGCACTGATGAGCTGCTCCAGTGGGTTATAAATATACAGACAGAACGCTGGGGAGCCCAGCTTTGGAGTGCTAATATTACCACGCCAGAAACAGATCTGACCGTAATGAGTGAATCACTGCCACTTCATGCTCAGATATATCAAAAACCAAAACAAAAATCCTATTCAGCAACAGTCCTTGAAAATAACACATAATATCTTCTTTTTTCCAAAAAGCATTTTCAGCAGTATGGTAATTTCCCCAAATGGCAATAAATAAAGCAGAGGAAAGCAAAACATCTCGGGAGAGAACCCACAATTAAAAGAGCAACATGAAATCATTTCCCAAAGCCTCTGACTGGGAAGATTTTTTTTTTTTTTTAAAGACGTCCTTGCTGCCCCTTGTCAATTAGTGACAGCTTCCATTTGTTTGCATTCAAGAGCTCATTAAGTGCCTTTTCTGATCCTCATGACAATGTGATGGGATGGTTATTATTATTCTCATTATCAGATGAAGAAAACAAAGGTCAGAGTTCAAGGGACTTGCAAGTATGTGGCAAATCCAGAACTAACATCTGGTCTTCAGATCCCAGAGCTTGCATAGGCTCCTCTAAGTCAAACTACTGAGGAAAGGGGCCCTGGGTGGCTCAGTCGTTAAGTGCCTGCCTTCGGCTCAGGTCATGATCCCAGGGCCCTGGGATCAAGTCCCGCATCGGGCTCCCTGCTCTGGTGGGAGCCTACTTCATCCTCTCCTGCTCCCCCTGCTTGTGTTCCCTCTCTTGCTGGCTGTCTCTCTGTCAAATAAATAAATAAAATCTTAAAAAAAAAAAAAAACTACTGAGGAAAGCCAAACAGGTTCTTCTCAAAGGTTTTCAAAGCCAAAGAGATCTTCCTAAATCCTAGAGACTGCTCAAAGGTACACCTAAGGCAGTGCTTCCCAAAGTGTATCCCGGACCAGCAGCTTCAGCATCGCCTGAGAACTTGTTAGAAAATTAGAAAATTCCTAGGCCTCACCCCGATCTCATCAATCAGAACTGTGGGATGGGACCCAGCAGGCTATTTTAACAAGCCCTTCATGGAGTGCTGACGCTTGTCAGGTTTGAGAACCGCTGGTCTAGGAAAGCTCTATCTTCTCTTTCTGCACACAAAGCTAAACTAGGAATTTCCAAATCGCAGATCAGTGCTTCTTTTTTTTTTTTTAAAGATTTTATTTATTTATTTGACAGAGATAGAGACAGCCAGCGAGAGAGGGAACACAAGCAGGGGGAGTGGGGGACGAAGAAGCAGGCTTGTAGCAGAGGAGCCTGATGTGGGACCCGATCCCACAACACCAGGATCACGCCCTGAGCCGAAGGCAGACGCTTAACCTCTGTGCCACCCAGGCGCCCCCAGATCAGTGCTTCTTAAACTTTAGTGTGTATACGAACCCCCCGAGGATCCTTCAAATTACAGATTATGATTAAGTAGGTCTGGAGCGGGGCCTGATTTCTGCATTTCTAACAAGCTCTCAGGCCAGGCCTATACTGGTCTCCATGGGTCATACTCTGAACAACAAGGCCCCAGATCACCCTCAGCAGCACTAAGCCCTGTAAGAGGTCCACATAACAGCACATTTTCCAGGTAAGCCTCTAGGAGCATATGTGCAACGAGAATCCTCTCACTTTAATGGACAGTGTGCTTGCTTTATATTAAAATAAAACTGAAGACAGAAAAGATCACAGAGGCTTGGAAAAATCTCCGAGGGTTTGCTTTCAGCCAGCCTGCTTTAAAAAAAAAAAAAAAGTACTGATGCAGGTGATCTCCATGAGGCCAGGCCTTGCCTGGAAGAAGACCCCAAGCGAAATCTCCCTAATCCCATACTTCCTCAGCCTCTCCCCTCCTCCCATTTTGCTCCTCAGACCAAATTAGATGGTTGTCTGAGGCATCTGCAAGTCAGGAGTGGGGGGTGAGCTGAGGGGAGGACAGAAAGGGAGGGACATCTGCAGCATATCTCAACCAGAGATGTGCTAGTCAATGTTTCACAACTGGCTTTCCAAGAAAAAAAAACCACAAAACTTGATTTGTAGCATTTGTAAATTTCCATGGTGTGAATATTCCCATTTCAAACTGTTCACGTGGGATCACTCAACATGGAGTTAGGAAGAGACAGGCATAATGTGAGGGACCCAGCACATCAGTGCATCTTCACCCCCTTTCCACCTTAAACGCCAACTCCTTTTCCCCACAGGCAGCCTCCAGCTTGGGCCTCCAAATGGCCCTGCCCTGGCCACCTACTCCCTTGAACTGCAAGGGCTAGTGCAGCCTCTGGTGCCACCCCTGCGGGGGTCTCGTTGCTCTCATTTTGTGCCATGCACCACGGCCTGCTAGCGAGGTAGTACCACCGCCCCCACAGCCACTCGCTCTGAAAGAAAAGCCTAATACCGCCAGGCCGGCAGGGGGCATGACAGAAGAGGGGAAGCAGCAGTCAAGCAGTCAAGTTGGCTGACACCAACCCAGGATGGCTTTGTAACCCTGGAAATGCCAGGGAACGGACTATCTCCAAAACTAGCAGTGAAGCATCTACCAAGGGTCCCTTTTCTATACAGGGACATGTGTGCCAGAGACAGGATGTAGAAATGAGGGTGACCGAGTTCAGAATCTCAGCTCCACCCCCTCTTCAAGGTATGTCCTGCAGAAGTCACTTTACCTCAGCTTCCTCATCTATAAAGTGCGAACAACAGTTTTTTTTTAAAGATCAAAGGTAACTGGTAGCCATAATGGTGATT
Source organism: Ursus americanus (assembly GCF_024610735.1). Taxonomy (NCBI): domain Eukaryota; kingdom Metazoa; phylum Chordata; class Mammalia; order Carnivora; family Ursidae; genus Ursus; species Ursus americanus. The sequence goes on from NC_142164.1 coordinate 105,144,031, forward strand.
AACATGAATAAGTCTTCAAACCCAGTGATTCCCCCAAAAGCACTAACGGAAAGAGTCTTCTGGGGTGCTTGTTAAAATTCAGATTCCAGGGCCTCACCCCAGAACTACTGTTTTGGCCTCTACGGAGGAGGGGCCTTGGAATCAGTATTTTTACCAAGGTCCTGAGGTGATGCCGTTGGCATTACTGGTCCATGGAGCACACTTTGTTTTTTTCAGTTTTTTATTTAAATTCTAGTTAGTTACCATAGAGTGTAATATTGGCACAGAGCACACTTTGAAGAGCAAGGCTCTACCCCCCACATCCACTAACCTACCTCTAGATCCAATTTTCACTTAGAAAATTTTTATAGAATCACTGCTTATCTCTAAATGGCAGAATTTTAAGTAAATTTATTATTTCTTCTCTCCCTTTTCTGTATGCTTTCCTCAATGAACACATACTGCTTTTATCATAAAATATCATCTTAAAAGGAAACGCAGCTCTTCAAAGGTGTTTAAGTGTTTCCATAGGTAGGGATGGATGCTAAATTTTATTTCCAGGATTTCTGCAGGTGCCTTTCTTTTTTCTTTTTTTTTTTTTAACATAACTCCCGGCAAGACTAAGTCCAAATAAGAAAATATGATTTTTAATTGTGGTCAGGCAACTAGCTTAGTAAACTGCCTTTGTAAAGCTGCTTGACCTTGCTGTGCTTCATTTTCTGTAGTCAAATCTGAATGGCTTCATGAAGATGTAAAATTCTCTGTCGTGGGCATTTTTAGGATATTCTTGTCTGTAGTGCTAAAGTATCAAAGCAACAAATTCTAAAACATTCTTTAAAATATGAAAAAAAATATGGGGCGCCTGGGTGACTCAGTCAGCTGAGTGTCTGCTGTTCGGCTCAGGTCATGATCCTGGAGTCCCTGGACTGTGCCCCACACTGGGGCTCCCTGCTCAGCAGGGAGTCTGCTTCTCCCTCTGCCCTGCTCTCTCCGATCCTGCTCTCCTTCTTTCCCTCTCTCTCCCTCACTCTCTTTCTCAAATAAATAAAAAGTCGGCTTGTCCCTCTCCCTCTGCTCCTCACCACTGACCCCCTGCCCGGCTTGCGCGCGCTCTCTCTCTCAAATAAATAGATAAAATCTTTAAAAATATATATAAAATAAGAAAAACCAGACAGTTCCTGAAGTTGTTTCATCAGTGCAATTTTTCTATGGCTCTCAAATTACTCTTAACCAACACAGGTACTTCACTATACTGCAACAGTGACTTACTGGCTAAAAAGAAACCAGGAAGAAAAAAAGAAAAGGCAGCAAAGGACCAAGAATGAACTGGAAAAAAAGAGATGTTCATATAGAAATCTCAGAAAATAACATCATTATATGGCTAGTTCCTAAAAGTAGGAAACAACTGAGCTTTCAGAGAGAAACATACGGAGAAAGGCCAGAAATAAGGGGCAAAAACATTGTGCATCTGCTGCTATCATAGCAAGTAAATGACACCAGATGATGATTTTGGCCAGTTTGTCACAAAGGGCACCACGATTTTCCCTAAGACTCTTTTGCGGTAACTTTCTTTAACAACAGTACTCCAAGGATGTGAGAAGGAAGGCCTTATAATTTAAAAGGAAAAACAAAAGTCATAGTAAAATACACAAGAAAGCTCTTACTTCTTCCTCTCAGAGCCTAATATCCTAAACAAATCCTTAAAGTACTGCGGGACACGGACGACCACGTTCTCTGAGGGGCCAATGTCTTTCAGGTCGGGGTAGAGTCTGACATCGATGACCTTCTTGATGTAGCCCAGCCAGTCAAACTGAGGAGAGAGAGACAAACACAGAGTGAGGGAACATCTGCTGGGCAGCAAGCAAGGGGAAAGGAAACAGAGCTGGCCGAACATACTCCACTGCCTGTAATTTCTGACCAAATAGTTAGAGATGTAACTGCTCAAATCTAGAAAAGAAACGACTGGTCACATGCTACCCAGACCCACCGGAGGCGGACAGCATGCTCCTTCCCTCCTCAGCTCCCCATCCTCCATTCTTTCCCCTCCCCCCACTTCTCTCCCTCTCACGCTTGCCCTCACACCCCACCCCCATCCCCCAGCTCACTGCACTCATTCACTCACGGATACACACAGATGCCCCGGGCCAGGCTACACTACTGGTCTCCCCTCTGGGGCAGCTTTACTTATGCAGGGGGAAATAGGAGCAACAAAAAGTAATATGTTTCCCCTCTTCAGTGCATCACTCTCTTGGCGTTTTTCATTGGCTACCCCAAAAATCATTTTCAGCCTATTTCTCTTTTTTTCCTCCCTTGCCTGCATCCACTTTTGAAATGGAAAACTAGTTACTCATTTGCAGCCTCCCCAGAAGGCAGGGATGGCCACTGGCCCCAATCCTACTTGAGACATAAAGGGAATACATCTGGGAATATGATGGAAAGGCTTTGGTATTTTTTCCTGGTGAAAGACTATCATTGGCCCTTCCCCTTTCTTCCTGCTGACGGCAGATGTGATATGTGGAGCTACAGTAGCCACCTTACAACCCTGAGCCATCAAACAGGAAGTCAAAAAGGCAACACCCTAAGGAGAGTGGAGTGGAAAGAACAAACGTGGGTCTTTGACAACACTGTTCAACAGCAAAAGCAACACCAACAGCCACCTACATCTAGACTTCTGTCATGTAAGAAAATGGGCTTTAAGTTTTTAAGCCACTCTTGGAAAGGTTTTCTGTTCCGTACAGGAGAAAGCATCCTAATGCACAGACAGGGTATATTTTATGTGGTGACTGACAAACATGATGATAACCAGTAAGACTGATAGTAGGTTTTACAAAGGCAAAAATTCACACACAGATGATGTACAATTGCTTGTAAAATGACCAGCTAAGATAACATTTCCTAGATCATTTTCACCAACCTGGGGAATCATAGCAGTCAGCTGGGAAATGTTCATTTTGTTGTACATGGCCTCACTGGTTCGGTTTTCATGTGGAATCATTATCTGTTGGAAAGAGACTTTGGTTATTTTTTCAAATGAACCATTTCTTGATGCATGACTACTTTCTGTATGTGCCGAAACATCTGCCAAGCATCGTAAAGCTTTTCAAGATTGTGGCGCAGTGCTCAACTTGGGAGAGAGAGGGAAAAAAGACATCACTTTAGGCAAAATTAAGATTAAGATAATAAAAAGAATCTTTCCTGTCCCGTTCAGTGTGAAACACTGCCCTCAGTCCAAAAGTAACTTCCCAAATCCCTTCCTCACCTCTAATGTGGATGGACAAAAGCCGATTACTGGCTCAGGTTGACAGCCAAACTGACATTAGGCAACTGAGACAAACGTCTCACCTTCACCTGTGGTATCCAGATAATGACCTGGATAGCTCATGAACCACAGGCCAGCCCTCATCCCTTGGGGCACATTTTCACTAAAGAGCACTAGAGACTATCTGGATACCACTGCCATCTGTGATCATTCTGTCAAGAGCTCATTACATCCCCTCCCCTCTTCCCTCTGCTTTCTCTGGCCTGGAGACCACCCCCCCCAACCACCGTCACCAATGCTCAGGGAATGAGTTCAGTTACCACTCAAACATATATTTCCAAGTCTACATCTCCAACCTTGACTCTTCATACTCTTTCTATTCCCAATACTCATGCTCTTGGCCATTGTGCCAACATCAAATCTAAGCTATGTTGAATCTAAGAAAAGCAGCAATGATTATCTTCCTCAAGGGCCATCTTAATCACTTCCATGGACAGGAAGTAGCTCCCCATACCCCTAAATCACACTGTGCTTTTAAGGCCTTTCATCCTCTGAATCCCTTGCATTAAACTTCCTAGTTTGAACTAGGATTCAAGACTTGGCCCAAGATTCATTTTCTCTGTCAAGCCTTTCCAATCAAACTCTACTTGGTTCCATTCACAAGGGCCACTCCATCAACATGCCCTCCCTTTGTGAACACTTCTCTCTAGCTGGTGTTGGTTAAATGCACACTTCCATGGCTGTATTAACAAGGACCTATTTGTGCTTGGCTAGGTTGTCTTGTCTCTCTAGCTTCAGAAGTTTCACTAGTACTATGTGTTCCACTAATTCTGAATGACCTAGGGGTATAAAAGATGGAGGTGAGAGTTACCGGCTGGCCAAAAATCCATGCACCACAGATTCTTTTAAGACAAAAACCACACCAGGCTGAGTGACAGACATCTGTCCCCTCTTTTCTAAATGCTTCAGTGCCCTCAGCTTCTCCCCCTTCACCCTCCACAGGAAAGAGTTCATGAATCTTACAAACAGCTTCCTGGCTCTATTTGAATCACCGCCTCGGAGAATGTCCACACTCCTCCCTCCCTCTACTAGGGCTCACAGCCCCGGACTGAAGCCCTTTGGCCTCAGAGCTGTTTTCAGCTCTCTGCCAACTACTTCCCCCCACCCCATGGATTTGTCACTTCATTTAGCCTCTCAACAATTCCCAGTCTTGCCTCAGCCCAGCTGTTTTTAGTTCCCTTTTTGGTCCAAATCCCTGGCTCAGGGCAAGGCCTTCCCCCGCTGTATCAGAGCTTCAGTCCAAATTAGAGCTCTGGGTCTCCTATTTGCTTGGGAAGGGAATCCAGATGGCCTCTAGACATGGCTTAGAGGCCCACTCTTTGACTCCAGAACATCTGCAGCAGTGTTCACACAGTCTTCAAAGGTGACATGCATGAATGAACTTTCTGCTCTGCAAGTAAGAGTTTGGAGAGAGGAATGCATGTACATCACTGCAGCTGAGAGAAACTAATTCCTCCCGACCCTATCGATCATCCCTATGCCATACCTCAACACATTACCACCACTTTGCCAAACAGAAAACCAAGCAACACCTGGACTCACATGCAACTAAGGATTTTTACCAACTTCTGTTATGAAAGACTACCAACCCATATGCAAGACTTTCTTGATAAAAGTATCATTTTTTCCCCACTACAAGATATCCCCACAAGCAGATTTCACATTTGTTCCCTCTGGTCCTAGAATGTACAGGGATTTTATACTTTGGTTCTTCTACAAAAGAAGTTATATTCTGAACAAAGCGAGCCAGTGAGGACTTCTCATTATTCTCCCTCAAGTGTGTTCTCAGACCTCTACCCTGAGACTGAACTTAAGGTAACTTATAAAGAACACAGCATGTGACACAATGACATTTAAGTGGGGCAAGAAAAGAATGAAAAGCAGGGTTAGGGACAAGGTAGCAACAGAATGGCAGCTAAAAAATGCTTACCAGCATGTCCTATACGCTTTCTACATCAAACTGTATATCCAGTATCCAGGACGGATGGACAGACTTCCCAAAGCCCCAATCTTAGTCAGACTGACAATGAGTGGGACTGGTATAAAGAGTAAACTAAATGAAAAATAACCTTCTATTCAAGCCAAATCAATATGGATTTATTAACTAACTATTCTTCTATAGGAACCACACAGAAGTCTTAGGAAACCATAGTCAGAGGATCTCCCTGATGCTGTTCTCTGGCCACAGCTGGGCAGCATATGGACCTTGGGCTTCAGGCAGGGAGGCAGAAGGGAAGAAGAGCTCTTCTTTCTGTCATGGTTCTTCTTCCTGTTACTTCCCGGAGGAGATGCTATTAGTTCTACCTTGGACCCAAAGGATAATGCCACAGGATGCCATGTTTATATATATTTTCACTCATGGTGTACTTCTTTTAAAATAAAGAAAAGAAAAGAAAGGGATTTTACATTAAGACTTACCTCAGCTATCTTAATTTCCAATCTAAGCACTGACTTCATGTCATGCTCCGCTCGGGAGATATTAGCTCCCAAAAGTACAGCCGTATCCACCATGAACTTGTAAAGGGCATCCCGATACTATAAGAGATAAAGAAGCAAGTGACCAGACAATAGCCTATCAGAAAGTACGTTTCAGGGACAGAGAAGAGCAAAAACAGCAGGCGGAAGTAAATGCTCTTCAACTTCATTCTCTACTCAAAGTATGGTACAGGTGTGAGGCAAGACCAACCATCCACCAACGAATTTGGGAGAAAGAAGAGTGCAGCTACTGGGGTACTGTTTCCACGAGAGACAGGGATACCAAGGATCAAGAGAACTAATCCTCTGGCAACCAATGATATTATAGGTACCTGAAATATCACCAAATGAGCCCAGAATAGAAAGTTAAAGGTCAGACTCCTCTTTCCAGGCAAGTGAAGTTTTAATAAAATAATGGGAAAGAATGGTTGCTAGAAGCAGGAGGCATGATCCATGAAGACTGGTAGAAACTGATTTATTCTCTTCCAGCTCAATTTACCCACCTTCATACTAAGCAATAAAAGACCAGTGACTGCAGCCCTATGTCTCTTCAGTTTTGTATGGATTTTACAAAGTTCTCCTCACTACTCAGGGAGAAAAGAAAGAAGAGAGGAATGACAAAGAGAAACCCAGCAAATAGAAAATACAGAGTTTCCTCCCTGCATGTTCATAAACCCATTTTCAGGCTACTCATATGGAGAGGGACCTTACTGTCTGGGAACTGTGGGAATCTTGTTGAGGGTAACCTCTCCCTTCAGATATATTTGTGAGAAATCAATACACCATATATTAAATTATCGCACAGTTGTGCTATGGGACTAAGATTTCCTTATGTCTTGGTTCTATATGCTCTTCTTGCTATGCTTATGACCGCAAGATCTATACACTGCTTGGCATATAGCAGGGCCTTAATAAATATTTGTTAATCAGTAAGCAAGCTTTGCAAAAAGTGTTAACTAGAAACAATGCTTTCTAACTCCCAGTTCAATTTAAGAAATTATTTATTCAATCAATACATGTATAGGATGTCTTGCTAGGCATTCCGTGCTTATGGGGGCTACAGATAAAAAATTTCATAATGCATGAGTCCAGGTCTCAATGTGTAATCCAGTGAGGGAGATAAACATGTAATTACTAACTGTAACATTAGAGAGACCAAAATCAGTTCCTTAACAAAGCAGCTAAGTGTTTGGAAACTCAAAAAGTAGAGAAGAATTCCAGCCTGGAGAAATGAGCGCAGACCACTTGAAGGAGACACGTTTGGGAGCAGTGAAGAGTCCTCCTGTGAGGTGTGCAAGCTGCCTTTGTTGGGAGAAAAACAAAAGTTAATGAGGCAGCAAAAGCGCTCTGGGATCATGTCACGGAGAGGCCCTGGGAATTCAGAGCCTAGTGTGTGAGCAAAAGCATGCTGGGAGCTATACTCTGAGAAGAGAACTTATCCAGTGGTGCTAAGGAGGCAATGAAATGAAGGGGAGGAGGTAACAGTGAAAGGTTACTTGTCGTCAAGGCTAGAGTTAACAAGGATCTGACCTAGGCCAGTAAAGACAGAGAAGAAGGACCAGACGGAACAGAGATTTTGAAAGTAGAATCCACAGGACTTGACTGATTGGTTGTGGAGGATTGGGGGGGGGTTCAAGCCTGGTTGTTGATAGGGTGGTGACCCCAACAGAAAGGTGGGTACCCGCAGATTGGCGAAAGTTCATTCTATCCACTTTGAACAAGACAAACATGCCAACCTTCTTCGATGAGTGTCCTCACCCAGCAAGTTGCCTAAGATCTTACCTAGCTTCCTGCCCTCTGGAACCTTCTAGATATAAGGTTTAGTATCAGCAAAGGAGCAGGGACTTCCATTATGACTCAACACTTTCCAGTCTAAGTTCCTACATTCTTAGGCTGGCCCAGAAACCAGTGAACTTCCTAGTCAAGGGTCCCCGGGTCTGAGGCTCCTTCAGAAGATCAACCATGTTTCCAAAATGAATTGAAAGTGTCAGGAATGAAGCAGCTTTACTCCAATCTCCATGAAACTATTAGGTTTCCCAGCCAACCCAAGAAGTCTATCGGAACTGAACCCATCTGGTTCTCATTAACCTTGCATTAATCCATGGCATCTGTTAAGAAAACAGATTCCTGGGCCCCACTTCAAGTCTCCTACATAGGCCTCTCGTGGGCTGTGGCCCAAGAATTGACATTTAACAGGAGGTTCCCAGATGATTCTTAACCCATACAATTTGAGAACCATTGACTATGTCAACCCAGTCAAATCCCCACACTTTACTTCTGCAATGCACAGTGAGCTCTCTACAGTTCTGAGGAAAGGCTGCAAACTCACTTCTTGGTTACTTCATTCAGGTGTGCTGCCTCCCCAGCTCGATCAGGAAGGCCCTGAGCCTTGATGCCCAGACTTCCCGAAGAACGGAAGTGCCATTTGTCTGACTGAATCAAAGGCCTCCACTTCCTGCATTGGCAACATGGTCATCAAACAGTCACACTGTTTGTTTCCAGTAAAGAGTCAGGGATTTTAGAACAATTTATGAACCCAAAAACAGTCTGACAAGGCACAGTGTTGAATATGTGTAAAACTTACAGACTTGGCTTCTGTGGTATTATCCAGGTAGTCTTCCCTCACAGCTAGGGAGAGAGTTGCTTGGTCCAGCTGTTGAAACGAAATAGAAAGCATTCTGATTGTAATACAAATTCTTACCAACCACTTTAACCAGTATCATGGAATCTGCACCAGTACAGAAAGAGTTCCCAGCACTCAGAATGACAGGCAAATAGGTACTTCAGCAAAGACAGACATAAAGTCTCAGAGACTGGCCCCTGCTTCAAGGATTCTCACCCTTTTGAGGTTCTACCAGTACTTAATAGCATCGAAGCTATCTGAGTTGAAATAGGTCTTAGAGATGATTTGATTTTCCCCCTTCTTGTGGAGAAACAAAAGCCAAAGAAATGAGGTGGCTTTTCCAAGGTAACATGGCTAGGCAGAGCTCAGAGGAGAATTGCTGTCTTCCATCACCAGATCCAGTATTCTCCTCACTGCAATATTTTACAAAATGTCAAACTGGAAAGAGTTGATTAACCAGATTTTCTACCTCCGTACCCCTAAAATACTGTACTGCACTGATTGATTTTTTTTTATTTGAAAGGAACCAAATGATAATTCTGTTCTGAGAGATCTTTGCAAAATTTAGAATTCTCTCTGGAAAGTTTAGAATAGGTGATAAAAATACAAATAATAATCAGACAACTAAATAACCAGAATTATTATGGAAAAGTATAGCATAATTTCTTGAATTAAACAATTTCAGCACCTTAAAGGCAATCAAAGGGGAAAAGACAGTGTTTTTGAAGAATGTGCTACAACAACTGGACATCCACTTGCAGGGAAAAAAAAAAGAGAGAGAAAATGAACCTTGACTCATACCTCACAACTCATACAAAACTTAACTCAAAATGGATCATAGACCTAAATGTAAAACCTAAAACTATGAAGCTTGTGGAAGAAAACATAGTGGGAACTCTTGTGACCTAGGGTTAGACAAAGAGTTATTTTTTTAAAAAGATTTTATTTATTTATTTGAGAGAGAGAGAGAGAACACAGAGGGAGAGGGAGAAGCAGACTCCCCACTGAGTAGGGAGCCTGATGGACACTGAGCCGAAGTCAGATGCTTAACCGACTGAGCCACCCAACTGAGCCACCCAGGCACCCCTAGACAAAGAGTTATTAGACATGATACCAAAATCACAATTGATAGAAGAAAAAAGAAATTGGACTGCATCACCATTAAAAAATTTTGCTCTGCAAATGACACTGTCGGGAGAATAAAAAGACGAGCTATAGACAGACACAAAATATTTGAAAATCACATATATGAAAAGGGATTTGTATATAAAGAGCCCTCAATTTGCAACAGTAAGAAAAGAAACAACCCAATTTAAAAGCAAGCACAAGATCTGAACAGACAATTCACCAAAGATATGAAGATGGAAAGTAAGCGCATGAGAAGATGCTCGACAGCACTAATAATTAGGAAACTGTAAGCCACGAACAATACACCACCACTATATATCATTAGAATGGCAAAAACAAACAAACAAACAAAACCTGAGAAGCTAAAAGCTGTCCAGGATGTAGAAAAACTGCATTACTTGCACACTGCTAGTGGGAATGCAAAATGGCAGAGCCACCTTAGAAACCAGTTTGATAGATTCTTAAAAAGTTAAACATACACTTACATATGACCCAGCAATCCCACTCCTACGTATTTATCTAAGAGAAATAAAAACTTAATGCTCACACAAAAACCCGCATGTAACTGTATTCATAACTGCCCAAAACTGTAAACAAAGCAAATGTTCTTCAACTGGTGAATGGACAAACTGTGATACACACTGGAACAGTAGGCAGCCATAAGAAGGAATGAACTACTGATACACGGAACAACACAGGCAAGTTTTACTCACATTCTGAAAAAGGCGAAACTACAGGGACAGAGAACGGTGTTTAAGGATGGGGAAAGTTGTTGACTACAAAGGGGCCACATGAGGTAATTCTGTGGGGGGTGATGGAACTGTTGTGTTTCTTGAGTATAGTGGTGATTACACCACTCTATGTACTGGTCAGAACTTATAGGGGCGCCTGGGTGGCTCAGTCAGTTAAGCATCTGCCATCAGCTGGGGTTATGAGCCCCGGTGTCCTGGGATGGAGCCCCGCATTGTTGGGCTCCCAGCTCAGCGGGTACTCTGCTTCTCCCTCCGCCTCTGTCCCTGCCCCCGCTCGCTCGTGCTCTCGCGCGCACACGCGCACACACTCTCTCAAATGAATAAAAAATCTTTTTAAAAAAAAACTTACAGACACGTGCATTACAAAAAGCTAATTTCATTGTATGTAAATTTAAAAGTAATTACTTTAAGTTCCAGAACCTTCTCTAAATCCACGGCAGTTCTTTCTTGAGTTTCAGCAACTGCCTAAAGACCGAATAAAACGGATCCCAACAGATTTCTTAATTTTAAATCTGATTCACACAGAAAAAAGTTAAGTCAAATTAAGAACATAAAAAACCTAAGTAACAAATCAAAAATTAGTAGCATCTGAATAAAAACTGGATCCTACATGCCTGAATCATTAGTTTATGCAACTCTGCATTGTTTTTACCTATGTATCCTAGTTCTTCTTCATTTTACTATAATCTCAAATATTTTCTTTTTTTAATACATAAGATTTGTATAGGATCACAGTTTTCCATGAAGATCGCCTTCATATGCAACAAATTCTACAAAGGCCAAGTTAAGAGTTAGTGATATTATGAAAAATTCAAGAAAAACACTGCTCTTGTTTCAAGGAAGAAAAAAAGAGATTGTCATAACATCCATCTTGCCTGCATGTACTACTAAAATCCTTAAGTTGTTGTATTCAACCCTCTTCTCTAATTGGCCCCAAACAACCAAATCATGAGCCAGCCTGGCTTCATCCTACTAAAACTCCCCATCTACCACCATTTCTTCCAAAAATTAAGTAAGCAAGGATCGTGAAACACAATATTATGATTAAGATGCTTTGGCTTTCGACTAGATCTGGACAACTTGGAGCAATCTTTTGAGCTTCAGTCTCATAGGAAAGGAAACTAAACAGACAATATCAAGAAAGCCAAAGTTTTCCTCTGATGAAATGAAGTTAAATCCTCTTATTATAAAAGTTTAGATGACTCAAGTAAAGTTACTGGAACTTTTTTATACCTCCACATTGTTATGGTTTCTAGGGAATGTTTTAAATACACCAAACAGAATAAGGTCTGACAACTAAATCTCTTTAGAAGCATACAAACTCTTGAGGCAAAAGACTTTCTCAAGAGACCAACATTAGGACACTGTGTTATTGGAGGTTTTTTAATCCTTGTATTTACAAATGATCTGAACATCCCAAGTAGAAAATAAAGTTATGTGTTTAGGAAATCCGATATATTGAACTGAAAGATGAATTTTTTTCTCTAACTACAACAAACCTCAGGTTAGGAAACAAAGCAGTAACACAAAAAGAAACATCTGCCAAATTATGATTTAGGAAAAGGAAAGACAAAGCAATTAGAAAAACTTCATTTCCAAGAGGGTCTCTCCTTGTCATTCTTATGGACTTGGCTAAAAGTCAGACAAAAGCAGGCCACTAATGATGACTTTAAGTCAGTTTCAGTAACACAGACAACCTGGTCTTCCAAACGTTTTTTCAGGACCCTATATTTTCAAGTCCTTTATCAGTTCTCATTCTTGTTATCTCCTTACTTAAAAAAACCCCCAAACACATGTAGCAAGGTATGTTTGGGGGCTTTAACTTCTGTTGTTTCCTATATTTTTGCATTTCCTTTCTCCCGTTTCAGCCTGTGGCAAATCCTGTGCCATCTCGCCACAGCGCAGCTTGACGGGGGACCCCTGGGCGGGTCTGAGCAACCCCTGCTCACCAGACTGCCTGTCCTTGGCAGGAAGCTACCTCTGCCCATTGGAAAGGTGCCTTTTTGCTTCACCCAAAAGTACCACCTGCTCACCCAAAGGAATTGCCACAGTGCTGTGCCTTCCCAAAGAGAGTCCTTTTTCTTAACCCCCCATGGGTTCATAGGATTAGAAAAGCTAAAAACACTGAAGAAAATAGGATGTGATTGAAAAAGAAGTCTAAGTACATAGAGGGAGGAGAGTGCGGGCTAAGACAGAGTTCTCCCAGAGCCAGAAGAAGATCTCCTCAGCAAAGAAGTCCAAGTTTCTCACAGGCAGAGTGACCAGTCACTGCCCCTAGAAAATGGCAGGATGGCAGAGGGAGTGGGAGACCCAGGGCCCCAACAGCAGGGAAGCACACTTGAAGGGTCCACAAGGACTGAGATAGGGGTTTCTTCTCAGAAACAGGTAATTGATGAGTGGAGAATCTCCCACTACCGCAGGAGAAGACTAGGAAATGGGGCAACCAGAAGGTGGGGAAATGACTAGACTGGTTCGGTTTCCCACTACAAGGTGGCATGGGAGCTCAGACGGAGTTGAGACTAACTGAAATTGCCTATTTTTCGCACACGTGAACTTGAGATCTAAGAGGTATGTTGGGTACTAAAATCGAAGAGGATCAAGTGGTTCTCCAAATGGTTCTGACCAGGTGCCTTGTCATGCTTTAAGAGAAGGGTACATTTTGTCATGTGCTACTATGTCCCAGTATCTATGCTGCAAACTGTCACCACACTCACCTCACTGAAACTGCACAGCAACAGTGAAAAGTACATTCTAATTCCCCGGTCAATACACATGGGGAAAATAAGATGCAGACAGGTCAAACAATTTGCACACAGATATTCACTGAGTCAATCACAAAGCCAAACCCTGAACCTCAGTCTCTTTAACACCAAAACCTATTTTTTTCCCCACTACCCAAGTGGTTTTCAAACTATGACCCACAAAACATAAAAGATGCTCCGGGGCTTGGAATATTTAATCAAATTCTGTACAGTTTTAACTATTTCTAATAAAAGCAACGTTCACAAATTTTACAACACTGGCAGTCACCAATATACTAATTCTTGTTGTCAGGTTCATTGGGTTTTATGCAAATCTCAGAAGAAAGCTTCTCTTACCATATCTAGACACAAGCTTGAACTACTTCTAACTGTGTCACGGTAACAAAGACTGTAGCTCTGTTTTGTTAACTCAGGTGTGTGACTATTCATTCACATAAAGTGGTACAGAGACATAACTAGAAATAAAAACCTGTGGGGCGCCTGGGTGGCTCAGCCAGTTGAGCGTCTGCCTTCAGCTCAGGTCATGATCCCGGGGTCCTGGGATCGAGCCCCACATCAGGCTCCCAGCTCAGCGGGGAGTCTGCTTTTCCCTCTCCCTCTGCCCATCCCCACTCATGTACGCTTTCTCTCTCTCTCTCTCAAATAAATAAATAAAATCATTAAAAATATAATAAAGCAAACCTGTGCTGCACTCTGATCCCAAGCCATGCTCCAACACATCAGTTTGGAACGAGTCACCGTGCCAGCAAAGCAGCACAGCAGGAAGTCCATGAGCACCTCCTCATATTCAGAGACTATTCTATCATTGACAGTCCAGTGTTTCCAGGATCCATTTAATTGAATATTAAGTATGCAAGGCAAGCTGTTAAAAACTGGTTACCATGTTCCTCTATTTCCCGTGTTTCCTGTAAGCATCCAAGTTCATTTTTTTTCTTTTCTTTCAGCAAGACATCTTTGGTGATGGTGTATGCTTCCCACTGCCTGGTATCAGAAGGTATACAAGATCTGGTTGCCCCACTTCGAACAAGGCTACCACCGACATTTGGGTGCTTTTGATGTCAGTATGATCTCTCTATCTTGAGTCTCCCCCATCAACCATTTACCTAACGGTTTTAGCACCTATGGATGGTAGCTCCCTTGATCCTGTATCTCATTAGAAATTTTTTTAAATGGTAACTTTTTTTTAAAGACTTTATTCATTTGAGAGAGGGAGCGAGCATGAGCGCAGGTGTGGGGGGAGGGGAAGGCAGAGGGAGAAGAAGGCTCCCCACTGAGCAGAAAGCCCAGTGTGGGGCTCAATCCCAGGACCCCAGGATCATGATCTGAGCTGAAGGCAGATGCTTAACTGACAGAGTCAACCAGGCGCCGCTAAATGGTAACTTTTTTTTTTTTTTTTTTTTTTAAAGATTTTATTTATTTATTGACAGAGATAGAGACAGCCAGCGAGAGAGGGAACACAAGCAGGGGGAGTGGGAGAGGAAGAAGCAGGCTCACAGCGGAGGAGCCTGATGTGGGGCTCGATCCCATAATGCCGGGATCACGCCCTGAGCCGAAGGCAGACGCCCAACCACTGTGCCACCCAGGTGCCCCTAAATGGTAACTTTTTAATTCTATTCTCGCTCTTGCATTTTTTAAGCTGTGGTTCTCCTATAAACAAGAATTTTCCCTCATCAACTATTAGGTTGCCCTGAAATCAGTCAAATTCACAATGCTGTAGATTAAAATCGACTTATCATCCAAATGCACATGAGATTCCTATTTGGAATCTGAATCAAAGACCAACTGTTCAATTTTTTTAAAGGAAATGTTTGAGACACTCAGGAAAACTGAAAATTAAGTAGGTGCCAGATGTTAATTATGCAATTATGGTTACTTTTTTGGCTGTGATAACAGTCCTTCCCATTAGATAAACACTGGTTTATCAGGACAACAATATTATATTTTAGATTTGCTATAAAATGCTCTAGCCTCCCCCCAAAAAGGAAGGGTTTAGATAAAACAAGAACAGCCAAAAGTTGCCAGTTGTTGAAGCTAGGTTGATGAGTACATGGGATTTTATTGTACTATTCTTTTTACTTTTGTATTATTTTCCACAATAAAATGTTTAAGGAGATAAATTCTTAGAGTAGGTCCAGAAATTGGTGAAAAATGAAATGCTTGCCATTTGCAACTACTTATCTGTGTGTGAATCAAGATCTTCTATCACCCACGGGCGCCTGGGGGGCTCAGTTGGTTGAGCGTCAGACTCTTGATTTGGGCTCAGGTCATGTTCTCAGTTTTGTGAGATTGAGCTCTGCATCAGTCTCTGGGCTCATCGGAGAGTTGGCTTGAGATGGCTTGAGATTCTCTCTCTCCCTCTCCCTCTGTCTCTCCCTGCTCCACCTCCCCCCGCTCAGCCCCGCACTTGTGTGTGTGCTCGCACACGCATTCTCTCTCTAAAATAAATATTCCTTAAAAAAAAATCTTCTATCACCCAAGAGAGTGCATAAACTTAAGTTTAAAAGTCTTCATCTAACTTCAAAATACCACTTCAGGTGTTTGACAGGATGTCATAGTTCTGGAATTAAGAATGATAGCCTTGGGGCGTCTGGGTGGCTCAGCTGCTTAAAGCATCCGACTCTCGATTTCGGCTCAGGTCATGATCTTGGGGTCCTGGGATCGAGCCCCCATGTCAGGCTCCCTACTCAGCAGGGAGTCTGCTTCTCTCCCTCTCCTTCTGCCCCTCGTCCACATCCATGCTCTCTCTCTCTCTCTCTCACTCTCAAATAAATAAACAAAATCTTTTTAAAAATCTGCTTTGTTGGTTTTAAAGTGAGTAACCTATCAGCATGAGGCAGAGTTCAACTGGACCCTGAGGCAGCATCACTACATCTTGTACAGCCCAGCTTACCAGATAGCACTGGCGTCTATCTCAGTGCCACGTTCTTGTTCCTTCACCCAGCATGAAAATACAGATGCCTCTGGAACTAAGAATTTCCTCCTGAGTAGATGGGAAATCTTCCAGTGACTAGAGATTTACTGAGACTTCCAGTGTCTAAAGTATAGCTGAGCCAACCACAGCCTGCCGGCCAGCCTGCCACACAACCACACCCATCCACGGATACACTGTCTACAGCTGCTCTCCCAGGTACAAGAGTAGAGTTGAGTAGGTAAGGCAGAGACCAGATGGCCCACAGAGCCTAAAATAGTTACTATCTGGTCCTTACAGAACAAAAAATTGCCAGCCTCTTGGTATAAATCAAAAAATAAACTGCATGGTGTGGCTTTTTAAAAGGTGACTTATAGCAGAAGAAGGTAATATACTCTAAAGGTTTTATACTTCTACAATTTGATCATCAATATACCACTAATATTTGCTGGTTTGACAAAGGACGGAACTGGGAAAAAAATCAGTGATTCAATAAAATTTTCACAATAGGTCAAAGTAACTGTGGAAGCGGGGTACCTGGGTGGCTCAGTCGGTTAAGCATCTGCCTTCGGCTCAGGTCATGATCCTGGAGCCCCATAATCGAGCCCCACGTCAGGCTCCCTCCACAGTGGGGTGTCTCCTTCTCCCTCTGCCTCTCCCCATTCCCTCGCTCCTGCTCTCTCTCGCTCATTCTCTCTCTCAAGAAAATAAATTTTTTAACATCTTAAAAAGAAAAAAAAAGTAACTGTGGAAGCAAAAAATACAGTAGGATCAAAACACAAAACAATTTAAGAAATGTTATTTGAATCCTCGCAAAGCTGTTTCACTGATGAATCTTTCATTGTTGTTCCTTTGTCAGGGGAACGAGGAGGTGTGGGGAAGAGCAGAGTTCACAAAGTCTTTGCGGCTTGCTGCCCACTGGAATTTAGGGACCCCACACATGCTCAGAGTAGATATTTGATGGCCATATCAGACATGATTTGAAACTCACTCCCCAGCTTCCTGAAAGGCTGACAAAATTGGTTTGTTCATGATGTACACTCTACAAATCTGGAAGGAAGGAATATTCTAGATCCCAATGTTTAACAGAATTTTTATCCTCTGATTTCACTAAGGTAGGATGAGTCTCTTTTCCCAGAAAGACACCCCAAAAGGCTAACCTTGGACTGAACAAACAGGATGAACAAGTCTTCACTATACCTTCAAAATGTGTTCGTTGGACACCTTGTCATCAGGGGACACATACAATCGGATGAACACAGAATTGCTGTATTGACCACGAAACGTTGCAAGGGTATGCAAAAGACTGAACTTCCTCTCTGACCAAACTCCTTCAGGACCAATATTAGATTCAAGCACAGGCCAGCGGAAAGGTGAATGCCGCAGGATGTGTAGCAATGGCTTGGCATCTGCTTTTTCGATCGCTTCTGAAAGGGAGCAAATACAAAGGAAGAGTTAGAACTGCAAACTGGATCACCAAACTAGAATGCAAGTATATCTTCTCAAGAGAAAATTCCCCATAAGACCTCAACTTAACATTTCCGCTGTTAGAGAGAGGTGCAGTGGATTGAGCAGGACCACAGAGACAGAACTACTACTATGACTCACACTTCAATGTGACTGCCTAAACTTGGTGTTCTTGCCAGGAGAGCTGACTAGGGAAGCTGCTGGATATTCCCGACAAGAAAAGATGGGCTCTCTACAGCCCAATGAGCAATACTAGGCTGAGGATACTCTGCAAGACAAAGGAACAATCCTAAGTAAAGGAAACCATTCAGTACAACCAACCACTCCCCAATACATGTGAATTAATGCCTCCAGACTCTTTGGTCATCTTTTACTACCTTCTTCTAGCTCACCAAATAATACCCCAAATCCTAAACAAGGTAACACACTACCCACAGGCACTGGCTTCTTCTTGCAGCGGTCTTAAGAAACCACACCAGAGAAAATGGCAAGTGTTAACCTTAACTCCAATCAGACCCAAGATGCCAAGACAGGCCTAAGACACCTGGCTAAGATGCCTGTTAGGCTGATGGAGAAGCAGAAGGAGCCTGGCCCACCTGGGAATCTGGATTTTCCTAGGCCCTGGTAAGGTTCTATGGGATACAGCAACACTCTCAAATGCCCTCTCTCCCAGGCTCCTTCTCAAGCCAGACAGGGCTTGTCTTGGTGGGGTTTGCTCTCTTGACCCTACCCGAGTTTCTCATGGAGTAACTGCTATCTAAAGAATCCAAGCCAAAGAAATAAAATTATTTTCCTATTTTCTCCATCAAGCCAGCAACAGAACATTAAGACAGGGAGAGTCAAGATTCAGTCTTTGAGAATTGTTACTTTCTTCAAACAACACTTTTAAACATTAATCGAATTCTTAGTAGTTCTTGCTTTCCTTAAACAATATCTTTAAACATTAATAGACTCTCTGAAGGATAGGCTGTTAAATATTTTAGTTATTTTCTTTATTACTCACTCTCATTCATGCAAGATGAATAAAGGATTTTGGCTTTCTGTATGGCTTCGGTGTCCCGCCTTCTACTGATAGATTTCTCCAAAAGTGCTAGGAAGGTTAAGAAAGGATTCATTAGTATCCACCCACACATGGCGCCAACTTAGAGGTCATTCGATAACCACAGTCCCGGCCTCCGGAAAATTAAATGTAAAGACAGACAACCCCGGAAAAGACACATCTATAAAAGATATACAGACAGCAGAACCGAGTACAACTTGCTTGAGGTTCAAATAAAAAAAAAAATTAACTTTCTCTTTTCTCAGGTTCTCCTAATTCAGAGAAACCGAAAGTTCAATTTCCGACTCAGACCAGACCTGCTACAGGGGTTAATGTTTTCGCCACCTACATAAAAAGAAACAGAATTCATTTATTCAAGGACCAGAAATAACTGAATTCTGTTCCTTGTTTCTGCACCGAGTAATATTCTCAAAGGAGGCAATTTCATCAGGGTCGGATTTCTTAAGATTTCTTCACAGCCCAGCCTCTCAGGGAGGTCACCTGGAAGAAATTGCCCATTAGAAGTTTTATTCGATGTTGCATAAACATGCTGTGGACATGGGAGAAGTTGTTTAGACAGGAAATGGAGAGGCGAGATTGGAAAGCCTACCCAAATTGCCTGAAAACTTGTCCATTTACACGTGCGGAGTCCTGGCCATTGAAATGAGGTCGTGTATATAAAATGGCTGCCAGCATAGTCATGAGCACACCCGGAAAACGATCTGCAATTTATAACATCACTGATGGTATTGTTTGAAGGTGGAAAATGACAGCTGTCACAATTACGTAGAGGGGGAGGGAAAGGCTGTCTAAAGTATAGCTGAGCCAACTACCCTCCCCTCCCCCCAAAACACACCTCGGATGTACTGTACTCATTTACCTACTGAAGTCAAGATGAAGAATCCCTGAGCAGCAGCGTGACACTGCCTACATCGAGCTATGTCAAACTGCCGTTGTCAAGGCATTTGGAGTTTATTTCAGAAACAACCTAGCTGCCTCCAAATGACGGCACAACAGATGCCCCCACAGTACTCTGAATAGCTTCAAGACACAATGGAGACTGCTAATCAAATTAATCAATGATTACATGTTCCCTGAAGAAGAATCTCTACTTCTAAACTAGAAGTTCTACTTTAAAAAAAAATGCAATCCAGAGCTCCTGTCCAGTTTTTTATAAGCACCTGTACATCAAGCAACTCCACAGAACTACACAGATTCAAATAAAATAAACTGAGTTGGATGTGGGCGTTTTCAATTGTTTCAACTTGTTTGGTGTTTCTTTCTTGTGTATGATCATAGCAATAAATACAGGATAACTAGCCCCAAGGATCAAGAAGGAAGATTGGTTTGTTTGTTTGTTTGTTTGTTTGTTTGTTTGTTTGTTTAATAAACAGAAAGCTCTAAAACCAAGCCCACATAGATTTCTATTCAAATCCGATCAGGCGCCTTTCACTGTATTACTTCCACAGTCATCGGACTGTTGGGGAGACACATTTGGAAGTAAGCAATCCAAATTCCATTTAGGGATGTAATGTTATTCCAATGCTATAAACACTCCACAGATTGCAAACAAGAGCACCCTGAGGACCAAAAACAAGCCATGGGAGCCAAAGAACTCAAAGTAGTAAATATGCACCTGAGTGTGTACCCAACGCAGTCTGTGTATCACAAGAAGGTAAAAAGAGGACATGCGATGCCAAGTAGGGCATTCCCAAAACCCTAACTGTGCACAAATATCAATAATTTGTTCAGGCATACCCCAGAGATATTGTGGGTACAGTTCCAGACTATTGCAAAAAAGGGAATATTGCAATAAAGCGAGTCAAATGAATTTTGTGGCTTCCCAGTGCATATAAAAGTTATGTTTACACTATACTGTAGTCGATCAAGTATGCAATAGCATCATGTCTTAAAAAAAAAAGTAATACCTTAATTTTAAAAAATACTTTATTGCTACAAAATGCTAACCATCATCTGAGTTTTCAACAAGTTCTATTCTTTTTGCTGGTGGAGGGTTTTGCCTAGATGTGGATGGCTGCTGACCGATCAGGGTGCTGGTTGCGGAAGGTTGGGGTGGCTGTGGCAATTTCTTAAAATAAGACAACAGTGAAGTTTGCTACATAGTTCCTCTCATGAACTATTTCTCTATAGCATGAGATGCTGTTTGATGGCATTTTACCCACAGATAACTTTTTTCAATCAATCCTCTCAAACCCTGCTACTACTTTATCAACTAAGTTTATGTAATATTCTAAATCCTTGGTTGTCATTTCAACAACCGTCACAGGGTCTTGGCCAGGAGTAGATTCCACCTCAAGAAACCACTTTCTCGGGGTGCCTGGGTGGCACAGTCGGTTAAACATCTGACTCTTGGTTTCGGCTCAGGTCATGATCTCATGGTCGTGAGATCGAGCCCCGCATTGGGCTCTGCAATCAGCGTGGGGTCTGCTTGAGATTCTCTCTCACTCTCCCTCTGCTGCTCCCACTCGTACTCTCTCAAATAAATAAATAAATCTTTAAAAAAAGAAAGAAAGAAACCACTTTCTCTGTTCGTCCATAAGAAAAAACTCCTCATCTATTCAAGTTTGATCATGAGATGACAGCAGTTCACTCACAACTTCAGGCTCCACTTCTGGTTCTAGTTCTCTTGCTATTTCCACCACATTTGAAATTACTTTCTCCCCTGAAGTCTTGAACCCCTCCAAGTCATCCATGACAGCTGGAATCAGCTTCTTCCAGACTCCTGTGAGTATTGGTATTTTGACCTTTTCCCATGAATCACACATGTTCTTAATGCCATCTAGAATGGTGAGTCCTTTCCAGGAGGTTTTCTATTTACTGTCCCCAGATCCACCACAGGAATCACTACCTGTGGCAGCTATAGCCTTATGAAACCTATTTCTTAAGTAATAAGACTTGAAAGTCAAAATAACTCCTTGATCAGGGGCTGCAGAGTGGATGCTATGTTAGGGGGCATGAAGGCAACATTAACCTCACTGTCCAGCTCCATCAGAGCTCTTGGGTGACCAGGTGCACTGTCAATGAGCAGTCATAAGTTTTTTCTGAGCTAATATGTCTCAACGGTAGGTTTAAAATACTCACTAAACTATGTTGTGAACAGATGTGCTGTCATCCACGCTTTGCTGTTCCATTTAGAGAGCACAAGCAGAGTAGATTTAGCATAACCCTTAAGGGCCCCAGGATCTTCAGAACAGTCAATGAGCATTGGCTTCAACTTAAAGTCACCAGGGCCGCATTAGCCCCTCACAAGACAACCTGTCCTTGGAAGCTTTGAAGCCAGACACTGGCTTCTCCTCTCTAGCTATTAAAGTCCTACATGGCTTCTTCTTCTAAAATAAGGCTTGTTCCACCTACATTGAAAATGTGTTGTGTGGAGTGTAGTCATCTTCATGAATTATCTTAGCTAGATCTTCTGGAGAACCTGGATATCTGGGTAACTGGATAACGCTGCTTCACCTTATATTAGGGAGACAGCTTCTTTCCTTAAACTTCACGAATCAACTTCTACTGGTTTCCAACTTTGCTTCTGCAGCTTCCTCACCTCTCTCAGACTTCCCAGAGTTCAAGAGAGTTAGGGCCTTGTTCTGCATTAGGCTTTGGTCTGAGCGTATGTATACTGTGGTTGGTTTGTCTTCTGTCCAGACCACTGCAACTTTCTCCAGCTCAGCAAGAAGGCTGTTTTGCTCTCTTATCATTCGTGTGTTCCCTGGAGGAGCACTCTTAATTTCCTTCAACAGTGTTTCCTTTGCATTCACAACTTGGTGAACTGTTTGGTGCCAGAGGCCAAGCTTTCAACATACCTTCCTCACTAAGCTTAATCACTTCTAGCTTTTGATTTAAAGTAAGAGATGTGTGAATCTTCCTTTCACTTCAACACTTAGAGGCCACTGTAGGGTTATTAATTGGCCTGATTTCAATATTGCTGTGTCTCAGAATAGGGAGGCCTGAGGAGAGGGAGCAAGACAGGCAAACGGCCAGTTGGGAGAGCAGCCAGAATGGACACAACATTTATCAATTAAGTTTGCCATCTTCTATGGTTCGTGGAACCCCAAAACAATTACAATGATAACATCAAAGCTCACTGATCACAGATCACCATAACAAATGAACAGGTTTGAAATATTCTAAGAATTACCAAAATATGACACAGAGACATAAAGTGAGCAACGCTGTTGAGAAAATCGCGCCTAACAGATTTGCTCAATACAGGGTTACCACAAGCCTCCAGTTTGTAAAAAAACAAAACAAAACAAAAAACAAAAAAAACCCGCCGTACCTGCCAAGCCCAAGAAAGGGAAGTCCAATAAAGTGAGGTATGCCTGTCTGTGTCAAAATTCTGGTTTCTGTACCAAAATATAGCTTTTAAAACAAATTCACCTATCACAGGTTACTTGTCAAACCCTTTCCCTCCTCCGCTCCCCCTCATGCCCAAGCAGGCAGGAGAGCATTGATATGCAGACAGTGATGTGGCAATCAGCTGGCAGCATCCATTTTATTATCTCTGTATTTGAATTAATGGTAAGAGGAATAAAGTCTAGCCTGGAGAGTAATTAATGAGCAGAAAACAAGCCTGCCTATCAAAGGCAATTACTCAGGTGATTAAAATGTCCCTAAAGCACTGAGAAGGGCTCCTGGGTCACCCACACAAGGGCATTCCCATCATCATCTGTGTTGTTTCTTGGACAATTTCTCAATCTTCACCCCCTTCCAGGTATTCTTGACCATGTTACAACAGAAAAGGAAAACTCCAGTTCATAAAAACCTATCATGCGACAAACCTGGGACTATAAAGTTGGTTTCGAAGTGCCTCCGATCATCAAATTTGAACATTACACAAAAAAATATTATGTATTTTTTCTTCTCATTAACCTTAATCAAATAAAATTGTTGAATTCTTTAATATATTCCAAGTTCCCCTTTTTTGGTGTATGGTTAATGTATTTTGTGTCCCATTTAAGAAGCCTTTGCCTCTCCCAATGTCATAATGTTCTACGTTTTTTACAGAACCCTTATTGTTTCACATTTATATCTACAGTCAGTGTAGAATTAGTTTCTGCCCATGGTGTGGACAACCATGTCTTTGTAACACAAGCCTGGCTTCACAGGGGACAGCTAGAGGGAGAATTTTAATGAAGAAGGTATTCTTGGTCATTGGGTCACAAGTACTGTGACATGAAAAGTCATCTCGGTACATAAAATTGGCATTAACAATGGCTAGTCTCCATTACACTGAGTAGTCTGTGGGGCAGGGGTCCGGGTCACATTCATCTTGAGCACCCAGGGCCTACTGCTTGGCATGGTTGGTGCTCAGTCCACATTTGCAGAGTTGAGTTCCTAATAAGGTTAAGTCTGAGAGTTGTTCATCCAACAGAAAAGGAACTGTGAGAAGTTGGGCTTCTTTTATTATTGCTTGTTATAATCAGCAATGTCCTGATTACACAAATATCCATAATCTCCTTTTCTCACATCCCAGTCTCTGTATCATACAATGAAATCCAAGCCTTCATTCACCGGTTTTCAGGAACAACAGGTTTTAGGATGGTGGTCTCAGCTCAACCATCCACTTCCTGGTCTTCCATCTGGGGGCAAATACTTAGTTGGTATCCAACTTCCTTTAAGCTCAGAAGCTGAGACAGGACCACCAGTCCTACTCACTCAATTCACTTCTCCTGCTGAGACAGGACCTTTACTGAGGGCTCTGGAACAGAAGAGAATTGTAAAGGAAGGACCAGACCCCTGAAGACTCGGAAGTCCCCTGGTAAGTCAAGAGCTCACAACAGTCACATGCAGCTCAGGCCAGTCTTTTGAAGTTTCTCCAATATTTAGGACCTTTTCACCTAATCCGGTTTTCAAAAATTTCACGTGCACAAAGTTTTAGTCCTATGAGCAAACAACTACCAAGAATCTTGGTGCTGAGCTGATGCCATTTGAAGTAGATGGTTCCAGAGCACAGGAACTCCATGCTCCTTTGTGTTTTTTCTCCCAACCCTGCAACCCTTCCACGTGCTTGCTCTCTGGCTACCTGCTAAGAGACTGATGGATGCTGAAGCTGTGTGCCTGATGCGCTTAACACTCACAGTAACTGCATCCTCAAACCTTCACGCCACACGCCATCAAGGTGAATTCTCAATCTCACGGTACATTATGCCAACATTTCTCCCTCAGAAATCAGGGGGAGTGTCCTCTTAATTCTAGTTAAAAGAAAAAAACAGGAAAAATCAAACTTTGGAAAAGTATGCCCTTCCACACCTATGTAACAAACACAGTGTTCTCTAGAAATATATTTATTTTTAAACCTATCATATCATGGCCTGGCTTCTCCTTTGGTGGTACTTAAAAACCACCTTTGGATGGTCCATGGTAGACTGTCACCTCTAATCTTACTATTTTTAGTCCTTGTTGATTTTCCAGGCTACAGACTTCAATTTGGTTTCCAGGCTCCTCGGTTTATTTACCGTACTGAGAAATTTCATTTTTCTAACTCACACTGCATGGGTATTAAACTCTTAGGCAGCTGGACCTGGAGACTCTAAATCAGCTTGCAAAGCCCATTGTTATTCTCATTAAAACATAAAATTCAAGTTAACTAAGTCATGGTCTGTGGAGCCCATAACCCTGATGTTTTCACACGAATGGTGTGACACTCGACTCCGCAGCTCCTCCACCCATAGCCAGTCACGCTCGGCATTACCTGAGGCTTTCTGACACACTGAAAAGACAATAAGAACCGATATTTCTCATTCTTCCGGGAAACTCCCACCTAAATACAGGGAGAGAATCTGTCAGAATCCTTTTCTCTGTTCATTTTTTATGATCAGCTTATAAATCATCATTGTTGGCTGGCATCCGCTTAAGAAAAAGGGGCAGAGATTATTTTAGGGGCACTAAAAACCTCTAACTCATCGATCTAAATCATGGGTTACCAAATAACATAAAAATAGCCCCCATTTAACACAAAAGACCTCTCTGCCCATAATGGAATCAATTTCATAAAACTGCCAGACACTACAAAAGTCTAATAGAAGGTAACTCTTTTATTATGTCCACTTACAAGTGAATTTATAAGGATTACACCTATCAGGGTTACACTTCAAAATAATTTAAACTAAATTTTAACATTACTCTTTGACAGCATAGAATTACAATGACTTTACCAATATGATATTTTAACTCATAAAAATAGCTTTCCTAGTTAGATAATTTGGATCTTAGCAGATAATTCAATGTAAGGCCTGTGGTGAATTTAAAGTCACCAAAATCCATCTTCGGTTTTTTTCCTTGAGTAAAAACCCTAATTATTTATTTTGTCCTGCCTATTTCTACCATCTTAACGTTATAAGGGAAAGGCCATGCATGGTTATATACCCTGCAGGGGTCCTTCCTGAGTAGTCCTGAACATCCAAGGACCCAACAGTGATAGCATTCATTTATTAAACATCTGCTCTGTGCCAGGTGTATTATACATGACCTCAATTAATCTCCCACAAACCCTAAGAAGCATTTATCACTGATCCCATTCTACTCTACTCGTGAGAAAACCCTAAGAACCTATCCAAGGAAACTCAGGTAGTAAAGGTTAGATCTCTGATTTGGGTTCAGGTCTCTAACTCCTGTTCATCAACCATCAGGTACCCAGTAAAACTGCGCAAGTTGCTTTTGTGTGTGAGAACAAGGCCCCCAAGTGGCTAGGCCAGAGGCAGCAACGCCCTCACGGACTTTAACAGAGCTCTCAATCTTAACTGGAAGAAAGGCATTCCCTGGTGACATCGAGACATGTTTTTGCAGCGCTGGACTGACTGTGCTCAGCCATCTACACACTTTGCCCCATCACCCTATTTGTGACCAGGGAGACACACTCCTGAGGCACCTAGCCAGGGATGGGAGCCCTGGTGAGATTAGGGGCAGGACATAGTGAGCTGGTCCCTAAGGCTTTTCTTCACATTATGTCCTAGTCTGAACCAGTGGTGTCCAACCTCAAACAGGCATCAGAACCATTGGAAGGGTTTATTAAAACACTGAGTGCTAATTCAGGAGTGTTTAATTCAGGAGGTCTAGCGTATGGCCCAGAAATTTGCATTTCTAACAAATTCCCGGGTAATGCCAACTCCATAGGTAGAGGGAACTCACTTTGAGAACCAACAGCAGTCACCAGCACTCCTTTATTTCCCCCAACTTCACTGAGATACAGGTGACAATTATCCCTAGACCTTCTTGATGCCTGTGATCCAGCCCAGATTCCCTCCTCCCCCATTCCCCATCCCACTCAAAGTCAATGCTGATTGCGGATTTCCTCACTCCACAGCTTCCTTTTAATTAAATGTCAACATTCTTCAAGGAGAGCGCTCCTTTGTTTTGTTCTGGAGATGCTTTCATCATATTGGCCCATTTAAGTCTAAGTTAGTTCCTCAGTTCTGCAAAGTCCAGCTTTAAAAAGTTCCTTTCTCAAAGGTGAAATGTGATAGGGGTTTAAGACGAGGGTTGATTCACTGGTTCAAGAGCCAAAAGAAAAAACCAAAAAAAAAAAAAAAAAAAAACTACACGATGCCAGGAAGACTTCCAAAGTGAAAAAAAAACACAGGACAGCTATTTTCAACTCCAGCTTATACCACACCCTACGGCAAGGAAGAGTGGGATAAATATTGCATCCCTCAAATCCTAAAAAATCTGAGCTCTAGACTTCACAATTCCTCCCTCATCTGTGAAAGCAGCATCAAAACACTGTAAACATAGGTTTAAAAACCCACTTCCCAACTAACCCCTGTTTTCACTCCCACCTTCCATGAGGAGGTAAGAGTAGCAGTGGTTCTATTCCTGGCTGTTCAAACTACACTGTGTGGTCAAGAAAGGCTGTTTTTTTTTTTTTTAAGACTTTATTTGAGAGAGAGAGAGACAGAGAGAGGAGGAGCAGAGGGAGAGAGACAAGCAGACTCTGCACTTAGCTTGGAGCCGATGAGGGGCTCGACCTCACGACCCTGAGATCATGCCCTGAGCTGAAATCAAGAGTCGAGACGCTTAACCGACTGAGCCACCCAGGAGCCCCAGGCTGTCCTTCTTAAATGGGGTTTCCAGCAGTGAGGGATTAGGAACTGGGCTCTCTTCCCTTCTCTATCCCAAAGAGGGGAAGCAACAGCACCTTTGGCATAAGCCAAAGAAGCAAAAGCACTGTTGGGAAGACAGCAAACTTCCACGCCTGCCGGCCACTGCTGGGGCTTCCCCAGCAGATTCTGGGGAACTGGTCATGCCTGTGAAGTACATTCCTAAGATCAAAGAAACCAGGGGCTACAGAGACGAGCCAATGACCCTTCACGCTGCCCTGAGGAGAACACAGAGAAAAGAATACCCGATAATGCTTGGGGTTTTCTGTAACAAACTCTACCTCCATCTGGATCCCAAGCTAGAAAACAGAACAGCGTGATAGGGCCTGGTGAACTGGTCTCCATGCATTAACTCCCTCCTCCAAGCCATTCTCTACATGTGGCCAGTGCGCTCTGGTAAAACCCATCACGCCCCTCAATGTGACATTTACAAATGGGTTCCCAGTGCCCAAGGACAGAGGCAAAAATCTTTACACAGCCTACAAGGCCTGCATGCTCTGGCCCCTCCTTTCTCTTCAGTCTTGTCTTTTGTCCCTTTTCCCTTCCGACTCTGAGCTCCAGTCACACTGGGCTTCTTGGGTTTCCTCAAAGGCACCAGCTGGACAAATCCTCAGCTCATGCAGCTCTTTCCGCCTGGGTTAAAATTGGACATTTGAAATGTTAGACCCATAATCTGTGGGGGACAAATTATATGGCTGGATTGGTTTGGGCAAGTCACATAATTTCCTTGACCTTCCCTTCCTCGGATGTAGGGCAAAGACAGAAATAAACAATGATGGCCAACAGCACCAAATTAGAGTGAGGAACCAGAGAGAAAACAAATGATAGGCTAAAGGAATAAAATTAGTAACAAGAAATGTTTGGGCCTTGGGGAAGTGAACTTATGAATTCAGAATAGAGAGCAGGTAGGACAAGTCACTCCATTTGGAACTTAGTCGAAACGACCACTGGAGGAAGCAAACCTGTGAGTATACCCACACGTACTTGCTTATGTTTCTCTCAGAAATATCGGTTCCCACACCGATCTCAGCTATTGATGAAAATAAAATCCCCTTCTCATTTTCTAAATTAAAAGGCCTATACATGTTTTTAAAATATCTCTCATTGTGTAAATATGAACACCAGTGAGCCTTTCCAAACAAACATTTCTTATTTGTGACAAGCTATTCTCCAACTGGCACATAATTAATTTTCCTGTTATGGGTAGTGCCTTTTTACACAGAATGTTCTCTTGACACTTTAAAGCAAATAGTCCATCATTACTAATTCATTAAGCATTCAAGGAGATGCTATTAATCACAATGAACTAATGTGGTATTAATGGGTAGGTTATTAATCTGCAATTACATGCAGATTTCCTAATAAATTCAAGTTGCCCAAGTTTTTTGAGGAGGAAGGCAAGGGAAAACAAAATGAACAAATCTTCCAGAAAACAAATTAAGGGGAAGATACAAGTATCTCTCCCTGAATCATAAAACGATACAAACTTCCTGTTTTCTTTTCATCCTAAGAAATCTTTGTTTTTACCCAATGTAACGACATTTGTAATTCATGGATTTTCATTGAAATCATAGTATGAATGGAGGAAAAACAAAACCATCCACGCCCCTGGGAGAGGTGAGTTTCCTCAGTGACATACTGTGTCTTCAGATGTAGTAAAGCCTGGCCACTCATCATGTGGTCCCTAGACCCACAGTGTGGGCATCACCTGAGAGCCTGTCAGAAATGCAGACTCTTGGGTCCTTCGCAGACCCACTGAATCAGAATCTTCACTTTAACAAGATTCCCAGGTGATTCATGTACACGTTCAAGGACGGGAAGAACAATATTACAGTCCGGCTTTGTAGCTACACATTAGAGTTGAAGAAGGAAGTGGGGGAGTTTGCTTATACACCAGTGCACGTTAAAACCTGGAATACAGAAGAGGGAACATCATGCAAATCTGAGTATTGTTTAAAGCACATAAACAAGGTGGATGTGATGAGCAGTTGGGGAGCCTGGATTAGCGGAAATACAATTTACACAGCATAATTCATCTGTTCTAAGAAGCACATTTTTTTCACATCTTAACATCACTGAAATTGGAATCCATTTTAAAACTGTCAGTTAGGCACAGTCACTGCCTGCCCGGATGGGAACGTGATCGAGCAGTTCTCATAGTAGGCAGTGGAAACGAGTTGGTTGCATGGCCAGTAAACTGTCCCTTACAAGGTCTTCAGAAAGATTTCAATACGATTTGGGCATGAAATGAAAACTTACTGCGTATCCAAAGAGGCAATCTCGGAAGAAAATCCCTGATTTGGGGGAAGCACTTTTTTAAGAAATGCTGAATCACTACTGGTATTGACAGAAAGAAGACAACGTTTTGTGAGAAAATAAAAGCACTGATGGGTTGAAATCCAAAGGACTGTGAAGAAGTTTTAGGACTACTCAAACCAATCTCTCCTGCTTGCATTTTCCTTTTCATTTGTGCAAGAGTCCCAGGATAAAAATTAATGTCTACAAGAACTCTTTCAATGAACACAAAGTAAAAATGCCAGGTGGAAAAAGGGCACCACGTAGTAGCCTTGTCCTTGATGGCATACACGAAGTAACAGTGCATCTTACACTTGATGGTATTTCTGATTCAACACAATATGGTATTGATTTAGTTAAGGCTATGGTGCGTGTATGTTCTCTCGCTTACTTTTAAGTCAAATAAATGTAACAGAATTGCATATAACTAGAGCATCGCCATCACAGAAGACCCAGCATTTTTCCTTCCGAAAAATACTAAATGTGTCCAGAAATGGAAGGCTGTTTGGATTTAAATAAAAGAAGGCAATATAAAAATATTTCCAAATGACTCCAAAAGCATTCAAAGGACAAGCGAAGCTGTGGCGAGGGGAAATGTTTTGATCCCGCATACCGGGTGTCAAAGGCACATGGCAGGTTTGGCTGAGTGTGCGGGCAGGCGCAAGGCCACTGCTCTGGCAAGAGCAGTTCCATAGATGACCTGCCACACCATGGGCTGTGCAGCCTTCAGACCTCAGCCGGAGCCACAATTGCCTGCTTTCCTCACCCAGCACTTCCCACATGCTCCCCACCAGACATGTCTCCTTCTGGCAATGACCTGCAGCTTGCAAACCCTAACTTCCTCTTCTCCACGGTTCAGAGTTTCCAGACGGACACCGACACCTCTGACCTCAATTAAAATAACAGACCTTTAGGTCTTCATTTACTTGCACAGGTGTGTATCCAGAGCAGCGTGCAGATCAAGGGAAAAAAAGAAATCCCTTTTCTTTTCCTACATTATTTGGAACTTGGCCAAAAGGCTGGGAAATGTAAATTGAGAGGAATTAATGAATTAGGGCATTGCCAGCCATTCTTTAATGTCAACTAGCAAAGCATATTGCCAGAGCAGTAGTTTTGAATGGGTCTCAGCTCAGAAAACTCAGAGCACTTTCTCCAATGGACAGTGCCTACCATTCTTGACTCAGCTGGTTTGGTTTTCAGCCTGGAGTAGGTTCTCAAACTTGGCACCAGGATAAAGTCACCTGGCAGGGGAGGAGTGGTTAAAAAATCCAGAAGGCCAGGCGCCACCCCAGACCAATTACATCAAAACCTCTAAAGATGGGCCCTGGGCGCCTGGGCTGTTTAGGCTCCCTCGTGAATTCAGTGTGCAGCCATCAGAGAGAAGCCCGGGAGATGCGGCTTATCCACATGGAGATGGCTGCGAGTGTGAGAAGCATACCGGATTCCCAAGACTGAGGAACGAAAGAATTAAACTGTCTTGTGAATACGTTTTTATATTGATTACGTGAAACGACAATTCTTTGGGTATGTTAGGTTAGACAGAATCCTGGGATTTTACCTGTTTCCTTTTACTTTTTCTAACACGGCTGTTTAAAACTGTAAAATTACATGTGACTTGCATTTTTGACCCACATTACATTTCTTCTGGACCATAGTGACTTTATAGGCCATTAGATGTGTGAACATGAAATATTTAACCTCTCCAAGCCTCAGCTTTCACAACTGTAAAATGGAACAATACTACCTTCTTAGCTGTCAAGATTTTTACAAGGTGCTAAGGGTCAAACCATCTGAACTCTAATCCTAGCTCCACTGCCCATCAGCTATGTGATTTTGGGCTGGTTAACAGTGCTGCTCGGTGCCTTTGTTTCCTCATGGGCAGAACGCAGATACATCTTCCATCTGATAGACGTGCTAGGAATTCAGTTTAGAGAATTCAGCTAAGGGTATTCTTAAAGAAGGTTATCTCTACACAGTGCCCGGCTTGCTAGACCCTTCTCGTGGGTATTCCTAGGATTTTTTTTTTTAAATCGTTAAAAGCTCCCTTCACAGTAATGAGTAGAAATCCTGCCCATTAGTAATACACTGGGGGAGAAGTGGGGATTTTGCCACATCTTAAAGATTCTCAACCCATCTACACCATCAAGTTGTAGTGAAATATTCTCAGAGTTGAGGGTGAGAGTACAACTGAAGCCATCTCATCAGGGAGATTGGAAATGCAAGGGTGAAATTTTCAACTCCCTTTGGCCATGTCTTTTTGTGGGCAAGCAACTTTTTCATTTTCGTGGTGCCTAAGTTTTGCCACTGACCAATTAGGAGTACAGTAAAGGTAAGTGACTGACCCATTTCTCTAAAGACGCAGGTTTCAAGGTCCAGGAGATCTGAGTCATCTGCTTCTGCTGTGAAAGCTAGATGACCCTTGGAAGTTCCTGCAAAAATCCCACATTCTCAGCTCCATTATCATTCCAGACTGTGGCAACCAACAGCAAGAACACGTGGGGACGTGGAGGAGCTTCAGGAACCATTACCACAGCTCACGTGGGTATGCCTCAGAACTGTTCCCACCAAAACCAGCTAGGGTTTTTCTTCCCTTTCCAAACAGTCATCATCTTTCAGGAAGTGGCTTTTCAAAAATATGCAACCCTTCTGAACAACTGCCAAGTAAAATACACTTACACACACCAACCGTGCAAAATGGGGCCTGGGTGTGGGCAAGCTGAGAAGTGTTCCTGTAGGTGTGTATGTGTCTTTCTCAGGATGCCCGTAGCCTATGTCATCAGTCAGGCCAAAGAACTTATATTTAGTCAAAAGAACCTAAATTTAGTCAGCAATCTTCTAAATTAAAAATGTTTCTTTATTCCTACAACATTCAAGCTAGCTAGCAGGAAACTTTTCATAACATGTTGCAATATTTACACTACAGAAATGCCCCCTCATCTGCTTCCCCACTCCTTCTTTTCGGTCGCTATTCCTAGGCATAGCATTTCCAAGCTGTAACTCCACTTCTCAGAAACCTTAGCATTCTCTGCCGCAAGTCAAAAATCTCACAAATGGATTTCAACGTGCTTCTTTGGCCCACCTCACTCCTGTCACCTCTCACCAAGACATGTCCATGCCATCCTCCCAACAACGCCAAGTTACATGGATTTGGTCTTTTCCTTGGAACTTCATTCACAGCCCCTCCAGATCTATAGTCCCCCTCTACCTCTACCCTTCCAAGTTGTACCAAGAGTCCCTGTCTTCAAGGATCAGATGACAAGCAAGCTCTTTCATATAACACATATTGAGTACTTGTGAAAGAAGACTCTACTTTGTATTACTATCTTCAATCATTTGCATTGCTTCTAAGCATTTTTAACTATACCACAGTAAAAGCTGTATCATCTCTAGTTGAGCACCGAGTTTTAACTCTCTGCTTTCATAAGAGGCTTGTGACAACTCAGGCATTTCATCTATAAACATATTTATTCCATGACATAGGTAATCACATCAAGCCTGCACTGTAAACAGTTCAAGGTTTGGCATTGGCACAAATCTCCAAACACAAATCTCTGGTTTCATCTAATATCCTTATAAACATCCATGAACTGTTGATAATGTGCTCATTACCCAGGGATTCGAGACTGTGGACTGTTCAAAGATTTGGGCATTGAGTGGACCCATAGGGTCACATAATAGCCAACTCTGCTTGAAATACCTAGGTTAAGATGTATCAAAAGGCTGGAGTTCAATGAAACTAAACCTTCTTGAGGCCTGCCCCAGCAACCTTTACACAGGCAGGGGTTCTTTATCTTTTTTGCGCCATACGTTCCCCGGGCAGGCTCTTAAATCCTAAGGACCACTCTCAAAATAATGTTTATGAATGCATAAGAAACACAGGTTTACAACAGAAACCAGTTATTCTGAAATATAGTTAACAAAACAGTTGTTTTACTATTTGTCACCATAATATATGTACTACTTCACTAAGTCTTTAAATAGTAAGATCTAGCATTGGATCTAACCACTGCTATGACTCTGAAGTGATGATGTATGTAGATAATATTTCAAGATACTTGCAACATTTATATCAAGACAGAAAAATAATGCTTTCCATTGGTTAACACTGTCACAGCCCGTAATACCAGAGTTTTGCCTACTATCATAATTAAAGAAAATGCTAAAGTTTCATCAGAGGTTAGAGAAAATAAAGGTGCATCTTTTCCCCTTCAAGTCAATGGAATTCTACAGACAGCCCTCTTGAGTTAAGAATCCCTGAGGGAAAAGGGAACGAAAAGAGAGAAGAAAGGCAAACTGGTGTGAACAACAAAAAATGGCATCTAAAGAGGATCTAGAACAGCCTAAGATGACATTTCTCCTTGTTTTCACCAATTCCCCTTTCCTCCTCTCTTTTCCTGCAGGAGGGATTTAAAACGCATTTCCCCCAACCCATGTGTTGTCCAATCAAATAGATTATCAAAACCTTCCGGGTTTGAGGTCATGACCAAGGTCTCCCAATAAAAGCTGGGAATACACACAAATGTCCTAACCTACTGTTTCCATCTCCAAGCTTGTCCCTTTCGGGATCAGCTGCCTTATTTATGGGCATGGTGAGACTTTCAGAAAAAACTACATCGTAACATTTTACTTTAATGATGCTGGTAAAGTTTTCTTATCAATTTGTAATTTTTTTTTTTGGCTAGGAATCTAACATTTCTCAAGCATCTACTACACGCCAAGTGCTTTCAAAATGTTAATTTAATCCTCATGAAATTAACAATAACAGCAGATGTTATTTATTGAATTCTGTGTAGATGACGTTTGCTGCACCTCATTGAATTAATCCAACAGTATCACCAGATAAGAAACTCAGCCTCCGAGGAAAGTGGTTTGCCAGCAGTCACAGAGCCAGTAAGTGGCAGAATCCCAATTGCTTTTCAGAGCCCAAACGTGAATGCCGTCCTGGGAGTTCTCCTTTTCCTTACTATAACTTACACAAGATCACACCAGCAGGGGGTCCTGGAGCCCCAGAAAGGGCTCTAGCCTGTCTCACTGTCTATTCCACTGTCCTGAAGAACAGCTGACAATTACCCTTCCTCTCTCATCAGGGGCAAGCTCTGGCTGCATCTCAGGACTCTTCCGGAACAGCATGTCGGGCCCTAGGCACAGATGGAGGGGGAGAAAGAAGAGAAACCCACCCCTCTCCACTGAGTCAGCCAGCCACCCCCACCACTGCACCCAGCCACTCACAGAGGGCACAGTCTTTCTCTTCTCTCTTTAACAAGTATTAGTAAGCATAAACTATGCACCAGGCACGACGCTGGGTGCTGAGTCACAGTGAAGCCCAAAATGGCACACAGAGTTAGGAAAAACAGCAAGCAAATATACAAACAAGATAATCCAAATGGTTATTAGCCACAAAGAACGCTAATAGGTTAACAGGATAGAAAGGGACTGGAGAGGGGAGTAGAGAACTATGTTTAATAAAGGTGCTCTCTGCCCTTTCTCTATTGCTGAACTCTATCACTAACGTAAACTTGAATTGATTTCCAGATAGCTCACCTTTCCAACGGCCTATTCAGGGCTCTAGAGCAGCTCTGATAGAAACATTATCTGAACCATATAGGTCACTGTTCATTTCCTTGTACATTTAAAAATAAGAAAAATGAAACAGGTGAGATTGTTTAATAATATATTTTAACCAAATAGATTTTAAAATATTATCATTTCAATGCATAATTGAGAAAATAAATCATCAATTTCTTGGCAAGATACTTTACATGTTTTTTAAAATGAAGTCTTTGAAATTTGGTGGGTATTTTTTTATTTACACCACATTTCAATTCCAGCTAGCCATATTTCAAGTACTCAAAAGCCCCAAGTGGGTGGCACCTGGATGGCTCTGTTGGTTAAAGCACTCAACTCTTTGTTTTGGCTCAGGTCTGATCTCAGGGTTGTGAAATCGAGTCCCGCATCAGGCTCCGCACACAGTGCAGTCTGCTGGAGTTTTTCTCTCCCTCTGCCTCTGCCCCTCCGCACTGCTTGGATGCTCTTTCTCTCTCGAATAAATACATAAATCTCTAAAAAAAAAAAAAGCCACAAGTGGCTAGTGGCTACCATATTGAACAGTAGAGCTCTAGATTAATGACAGTAGTCACTGAAACATTTTGTGATGGGCAGATTTTTAAGTTCCACATGGGTAGTCTCGGGGGCCTTATTAATCTCTGCACTTCTGTATCTTCCTGTGTCTAACACAATGCCTCTTGCTAGAGGTGAATGAGGAAGTATAAATTCTGGTTGCTATTGGCAAGGATCTTATGATCAAAGAGACTTAGAAAAAATCATGAGACAGTGAATGTCAAAGCACAGAGAAATAGAGAAATACCATCTTTAATGACATGGTTCAGTTGCTGGATCCATCCTTACCAGAAGTCCACATTATTACTAGACATTTTGGTTACATGAACTAGAAAATTTTCTCTATTTTTAAGCCAGGTGAAGTTGGGATTTCTGTTACTTGTGACTGAAAGCAACTGGTACCAAGAAAAAAAGTAAATTCCAAGTCAAAAGCCTTGAGTTCACAGATTAATTAATACTGTCAAAATGCTGTGCATTTCAATCTATTTGAAGTGAATATATTTTCCCCAAATTAAAGAGCACATAACCCAGAATGAATCTAATGAATAGATCTGGTTCTTGTCAAGTGTACCCAACTTATTTGTAATACTAACCCCTATGACAGAAAGCCACAGAGAGAAAAATCAGATCTTAAAATCGAATGCTTGGAGCAGAAAAGAGTTAAAAAGACAAGGACATGCACTGGGGGTAGAAAGGGGCACACGAGAAGAAAGCCTAAAATGTTAACTTTCGGAACTACCTGAACACAAGTTTTCACACATGATGGCTGTTCTCATGGCCCCTTCATTTCCTTCAGCTATTTAGAAAAACATATTCTAGAGCTACATATAAGTTTTTCAAAGAGGCTTCAGGAAGAAATTCATGTGTATATTTGAAGGGGGTGTTTCCTAACAGGAAATTGCTATACTTTTTCAATCTGACAAATTCTTTCCCTTTCCTCACTCTACACAACCCCTCCCTTCCCCATGCTCAAACGGTGCTCTCAGATTAGGAAAAATGCAAACAACAACAAAACACTTTTCAGGTAAAATCATTTCATTTCACATTCTAAATGTCTTCTATACAGGCCCAAATCTTCACAGGACACCTCTCTGTGCATGCGGGACCTATGATGACACATGTATAATTTGGCAATTTGCTGCTTCATGTGTGGCCACATGAAAAAGAGCCAGCATGGTCAAAAAAACAGGCATCTATAAATGTCAACCCCCCCCCATTTATACAGTAGATTCACTGAGATTTACTGGAGCTGAGTTTCACCAAGAATAAATAGCCCACTGCAACGGCTCACTGCTCCCTAGCACTTCTCTATCATATCCCTGTATTTTTTCTAATCTGATGTTTGTTTCAAAGAACTTAATGATGTCAAAGCTCACTTTGGTACATCATACTATGTTCATGGTGTGAGGAAAATGACATAATTCACTGTCTTCAATCATCTCAACTTCCTAATTATCAAATCACTTTACAGGAGCTGAAGTTTTCAGCTTTCCACTATCTGCAAAAGATGATTTGGATAGGATCATTATAGCAAAAACAAGATTGGCGGGGGGGGGGGTTTAATTATGAGAACCATTTGAATCTTAGCCAGCAGATATTTACAAATAAATAACCCATCTATGAAACATAATCATCTTTCTTTGCTCATTAATGCATAGACCCTACTTCATCTTATTGTCCTGCCTGTGCTGTCTGTGCTTGAACATAATAATATACTACTTTTCCTTACAAAATATTGGCAAAGATTGCTATTCCATAATAGAGATGAGCTGGCCCTACCTTGAGTCATCTGTCTTCTGTTTGACACAAGTGTTCTATCTCACTTATTGCCTCATGTTTCATAAGTGCTCATTTGCAAAATTTTCATCTGCTCGTTCATAAGCAACACATGCTGTGTCATTTTCATGGTCACATGAAGACAAATTTGGGAGCTTTTGTAGGAAGGAAATTTTGGGACATTCAAACACATGACTATATTCGGCCTGCTTTTAAAACAAAAAACAAAAAACCCTGCTTCTTGGAGAGAATAAGAAATAATTTTATCTTCCAACTAGGAATCTGAGTCTTATATGCCATTTAAAGAAAAAATTCACGAAGCCAGGTTGCTGACTTCAATAGAGGGCAATTTTTCATCAGCCAGGTCTGTCAAATCCATTTTATTTCACAAATTGGACAGCCGTATCTGTGTGTTCCCTATCAGCCATAAGAAAATGGTATTCTTTTGATTGGTAGTATTGGGTTTTATTTTTGGATGTTCTCGCTTTTTATCAAGGATGAAGAAAAATATCTAGACAGTATTCAATATTTTTGAAAGCACATGATATTTACAAATGATAAGACCAGAATAAAACTTAAAGCATTTGGTAGACATTACTTCACGAGCCTCAGAACTAGCTGTGAGACAAATGGAGGCACAGACAACAAATATTTACTGAAGGCCTGTTATATGCCAGAAACTGGACTGGGATAAAGTGTCATTTATAAGGGTCATCTCCTCTAGTCCACACAAGCCCTACGAAATGAGGTCTCTTATCCCCATTTGAAAGGTAAGAAAACTGAGCTAGGTGAAATGAGTGGCCACAAGTGGCACAGAGGAGAAATATAAGGAAACCAGGATTCAAATACAGGTCTTCAGCTTCAACACTCATGCTCTGAGTGGCTTACAATGAGGAAAAACATCTGGAAATAATCTAAATGGCAACGTAGGAATTGACTCAATCAACTGTAGTATATCCATACAAAGCCGTCATGGCGAAGGATGATAAAGATCTATTTTTATTGACGTGAAAAACCGTTAACATGTCAAATAAAAGGAGATTGTAAACACAGAACATATGGTCCTTTTTGACATATACATATAACTTGCCATGTTTATTCGCATGTAAAAGGTTATCACTGGGTGGCAGGACTTGATATAGGTTCTTTTTGACTTGTTTTTACTTTTTTTTGTTTTTATTATTGAAGCTCTTTTGGCAAACAGGGAGTAACAACACGATAAAGAATACCTATTCAAAACAAAGAAAAATATGTATTTGAGGGTCGCGGGGTAAATACTGGAGGCATCACCAACCAAGCTAGGCATAAGAAAATTACACCCATTGTCACTGCTATTACTCAGCACTGTTCTGGAGGTTCCAGCCAACTCAGTAAAAGAAAAGGGAGAGACAAAAAGTCTATTTCTTAACTTTAGGATTACCTATCTAAAAAATTCTAAAGAAGCCCCCAAAAAGCTAGTAATTAATAAGACAGTTCTATGGGTGCCTCAGTGGCTCAGTCAGCTGAGCATTTGCCTTCAGCTCAGGTCATGATCTCGGGGTCCTGGGATCGAGCCCCACATCAGGTTGCCTGCTCAGTGGGGAGTCTGCTTCTCCCTCCTCCTCTGCTGCTCCCCCTGCTTATGCCCTCTCTCTTGCTCTCTCTCAAATAAATAAAATCTTTAAAAAAAAATAAGACAGTTCTAATGAGATCCAATATAGATATATAACGTTTTACAACAGGCCTCAGGATTAGGCAAACTTTTTCCTTATGGGTCAGAGGGTCAATACTGTAAGCTTGCGGGCCATGTGGTCTCTGCAGTAACTTCTCGACTCTGCCACTATAGCACAAAAGCAGCCATGGAAAATCCTTAAGTGAATGGATATACAGTCTTCCAATGAAACTTTAGTTCTAAGAACAGGCAGTGAACTGGATTTGGCCCACAGGCCACAGTTTGCTGACTCCTACTTCATACCACCAAAAAATGAAAAATGAACAAACCAAAAAAACACAAGACAGTTGATGGAGAAGACTTACCACTTAAAGCAGCAAGAAAATATATGAAGACCTAGAAATAACTTTCTGAAGGGCGATTTAACTGTATGTATACATCAAAAGTTAAACTGTGACAACTCTTTCAATACAACAACTCCATTCCTGGAATACACACGGATCTTTATTACAGTGTTATATATAATAAGAAAACATATCTACTGACATTATCCATGTGTATGAGAGACACATCATTTTTAAAGCACATGACAGAGTAGTATGCCTACTTTTAGCTGGTTTTTAAATAGATGGGTGTGCACATGAGGTTTTGCATATGTACCCACAAATGGAAAAAAAAAACCTGGAAAGATGTATACCCAACTGCTCCATTAGCAGTTATTTCTACGGGTGGATTTATGAGCAACTTTCTTCCTCCTTTTTTGGATTTAATTTTTGTTTCTTTGTACTTTCCCAACTGAGCTTAGAAGTAAAATTTTTCATTTTTAAAAGAAGCAAGCAAACAAAAAACCCCTGTGTGTCTCTCAACAATCTAGTCTTATTGGTATGAATGCTCAAGGATTTCATATACAGTGTCCTCCCCAAAAAAAGCACATTCGTACTGATTTTCATTTTCACATTAAGACATCCCCAGGAAGTGCTTTAAATTATTCTAACTGCTTCATGCCTTGAAGATAGAAATCTTCTGGCTCTAACTAACGTGTAAGGAGCATCTATCTGCAAATCTTATTTTTTCTTACCCTTCGGTGCCCCATTTCTGCAGGCACACAGTTCTCTGTCTAGGAGGAAAAGCCAAAGAAGGGCAACAGGAAATAGGTAAGAATGGTAGGTGAAGGACCAGTGGGAGTTAATGTCACACAGGGAAATAACCCGTAGTAAATTCATTCCTCAAGGTCTTATTGTTCTATACTATGCGAACCTCCCCTGTTGGGTTAGGAAAAAACTGACATTATTGCACATTTTTATTCTAATTTATGAAACTTTTAAGTCCTCCTAGAAAATTTGAGTCCATATGATTTATATTGTGAAAAGTTGTGGCTCAGTTGTGACGCTTAAGTACATTTTTCCTTACAACTGACAATAGGTATCTAATTACTGTGTCAATAGTTAGTTATTAAAACATATATAAATTGAGACATTTAATTTTCATGTACTTAAAATCTCGGGGAAATGGAGATGAAGTAGAAAGAAAAATGATGATTCTTCTAACCTCTCAGAAATTCCTTTTTTTTTAAGATTTTATTTATTTATTTGACAGAGAGAGACAGCCCGTGAGAGAGGGACCACAAACAGGGGGAGTGGGAGAGGAAGAAGCAGGCTACCAGTGGAGCAAGGAGCCCGATGCGGGGCTCGATCCCAGGACCCTGGGATCAGGCCCTGAGCCGAAGGCAGATGCTTAACAACTGAGCCACCCAGGCGCCCCTCAGAAATTCTTTCTGGAGTTCAGAAGTCTTAAACATCCAAAACACACACACAAAATATCTGATGATGGAACAGAGAAAACATACCTTTTACACTTCACATTTGATCTGAAAGTTTCTTGGAAAGATTATCTTTTCTAAAAGCTCTAGATCTTATTATTTTGCACAAAGATGGAAAAGAAAAGCTTTAGATGGCTGAGCCAAGCAAAGGCAATGCTCTAAACGTCAGGCTACAGCACAGGACTACCTCACACTAACAGAGAGAGCAGGAAGCTTCTTACGCTGGTATAGTGCTCTCTCCCTGCCCGAGGATGTCCTCATCCACATGTCCAGGCCTGTGACTGTGTTACCCTATATGGGAAAGGAACCTTGCAGGCGGGATTCAGTTAAGGATCTCGAGGTATAGAGTGATTAGGTCATAGAGTGGGGCCCTACCTCCATAAGTACAAGAGCCTTTTCATAAGAGAAGGAGAGAGAAGGAGATGGGAGGAAGGAAGTCAGAGGTCAACTTAGAGAGAGATCTGAAGGTGTTACAGTGCTGACTGTGAAGATGTAGCAGGCGCCACAAGCCAAGGAATGAAGGTGGCTTGCAGGAGCCAGAAAAGGCAAGGGCATGTATTCTCCCCTTGAGCCTCCGGAAGCCCTGCCAACTCATTTAGATTTCCAACCTCCAATATTTTAGGATGATAAATTTGTGTTGTTTATAACCAGAAAGTAAAAAAATTAAAATAAATTAAATAAATTAAAATAAATTCTTTCTAGGTGTTATGTGGCATAACTCAGTTGTCAAAAAAAGAAAAAACCTTCCTCTTTTAAAAGATTTTATTTTATTTATTTGAGAGAGAGAGTGAGAGAGCACAAGCACGGGGAGTGGCAGAAGGAGTGACAGAGAGAGAGAGAGAGGGAGAAGCAGACTCCCCGCTGAGCAGGGAGCCCAATGTGCAGCTTGAACCCAGGACCCTGGGATCATGACCTGAGCTGAAGGCAGACACTTCACCGACTGAGCCACTCAGGTGCCCAAAGCATACACATTTCTGCCCTCCCAAAACAGTTACCTTAAATGGCCTTACCATCTCCCTACTTCCATCCTGAAGTGCCTTCCTCCAATAGCTCAGCATAAAAAATAGATCTAATGCGAACAGAAGTGCCTCTAGGAAAAGAGTTTTCCAAGTTTTGAAGTGTGTGTGTATGCATGCACACGTGTGTATGTGTCTGAATGCATATGCGAGTATGTGTGTGTGAGCCTGTCATTACTACAGAGGCCACGGGAGAAAAGAAAGTCTCCCCAGAGCCAAGTCAGAAGTTAACAGGAACAATATGACAAACACAAGGTCATCCAGAGTTCTCAAAAGACAATGAGGTGTTAAGTACATTTTGTAGCCATGAAAATCCAGGACGTACGTAAATAAGCACGTGATGAAGTTTGCTCTGAACACAACAAGTAGGTATATTTATATAAAATAACTTTCATTAACTATTCTTTTGCTCCCAATCTCAAGGAAATGCTAGTTATCCCTCAGCAGAATTTACTATTTGCTAATCCAAACATAATGAAGCCTCTGCTAGGCTTGTATTCGAGATCTGGGAGACTGAAATACCATAATTTTCCTTTCAGTCTTCCATTTTAAAATATCTTGGAAATGAATTTAATATAGTTGAAAGTAAGCAGGCGTGCTCCAAATCCAAAACTGTGTTTTTCTTGTCAAGTACTGCTCTCTGTAAAGTGCGTCACCGAACCCCAGTAGAAACTTACCCTTCAACTTGAGGTCAACGTTATGTCTCAGCCAAGGGTAAACGCCATAGCTTGGCATATCTTCAGGAATCGGATTGCTGTTTATCCAGCCATCACAAGCAAACCGGAAGAAATTATCACAAGGGTCCACAGAGAAATTTACCTTACTCAAGATGGCGGCAGCTATTTAAAAAGAAAATCACAGGATTAATGACAAGCACCGAACTCTATGTACTGTTCTCTTCCAAATTAAACAACCATTTCCTATCAACCAGTTTCCAAGCCTTGGCTTTTACTTTTCCTCTCAAATGACTCCCTGAATCAACTTCACTATATGAAATTACTGTATTTAGATTGAGTGGGTAAAAGCTTGGTGGTATTCGTGTTAATGGTTTTTGCAGGACTGCCCCTGACATCTGCGCGGCATGGGACAGGAATACAAATGGAGTCTACGGTAAATTGTCTGCAAGGATGTGTGCAACATCTCCTTCCATCCCTCTCATCCTTCTGCCAGGTGGTTCTGTGACTCATCCCATCAAGCGATAGGATCTATTTTCCCTGCCTTGCATCTGGATTGGCCTTACAACTTGCTGTGACCAACAGAATATAGCAGAGCGACTTTTCTTGAGTTTCAAAAACTAGGCCTTAAAAGGGCCTTGTATCTTCCATATTAACTCCCTTTGAATGGAGCCCTAAGACAGCCCTCTGAAGAAGCCTCCTGGAGGAGGTGAGACCACACAGAAAATAAACCAGTCAGCACCAAGTGCCAGACATGTGACTAAAGCCATCATGGACCTTCCAGGTCAGATAACCCTCCAGCTGAATGCAGCTGTATGAATGAGCCCAGGCAAGAGCAGCAGAGGGACCCCTGATGAACCCACAGAATCACAACAAATATTAAATCACTCCTATTTCAAACCTCTAAGATTTGGGGGTATTTTGTTCCATGGTGTAAGCTGAGTGAAACAGAGGCCCATAAGTCATACTGAAATATTTAAAAGATGTATTTACAATATACCTCCATAAAGACCTGGAAATCCAGGTATGAATTCCTGAGCCCCTGGATGTTCAGTGTAGCTCTCAGAGGAATGAACCCCTAGAAGAGACCCCCACGGGCCCTGTAGGGAGGCTCAGGGCCATTTAGCAGGGAATTCGGGCTCATAAACGGGTATGGCTGCTGACCTGGCCCCTGAATTAGGGGAGAGGCATGGCCAGAGGAGGGCAAAGTGAGGCATTCTAAATGAGGGGCCCAGAGCAGGGGCCCCACTTGCCCAGGTCTCAGGGCAGAACTGAGTATGTGTGTAAGTTAACAGAAAGACACAACAGACTGATTTACCATTTCTTCCTCTTTCATAAGCCCACACACAATTGCATACGCAACACAGTCAACAGGGAGGAAGCTTGTGCATACTTAAATACGTATCCACGAGCTGTAAAAAAATATTTCATTAAAAAATGAGAAGTTTCTTGGAGCGTCTGG
Source organism: Ursus americanus (assembly GCF_024610735.1). Lineage (NCBI taxonomy): Eukaryota > Metazoa > Chordata > Mammalia > Carnivora > Ursidae > Ursus > Ursus americanus. The sequence continues at coordinate 105,188,409 of NC_142164.1, forward strand.
GTGGCTCAGTCGGTTGAGTGTCTGACTTCGGCTCAGGTCATGACCTCAGGGTCCTGGGATCAAGCCCCACATTGGGCTCCAGGCTCAGCAGAGAGTCTGCTTGTCCCTCTCCCTCTGCGTCTCCCCCTACTCAGTGCTCTCTCTCTCTTTCTCAAATCATAAAATCTTTAAAAAAGAAAAGTGAGAAGGTTCCAAAATTCCTAAGACTGAACTCCAACTCTCTTCTAACCATCATACAACTGCTGGCTACCACTCTAACACAAAGATATGCACCAATTTAAAAAAAAAAGGCAGCCAATATTTTAATGACATTGAAAAGATGACATTCTGGGTAATTTCATACTTTAATTGATGCCAGAATATATTTATTTAAAATAATGAAAACCCAATGAGTTTTCAGCTGAATATAAAGGAACTGCCAAAAAAATTATCATCTGCATATATTTATATATGCTGGTTATCAGTTTGGTTACATGTGTCCTCCAGGTTTAAAAGTAGGCTAGATATTTTTCTAGCCTAGACTTGCTATGAAAATTTTCAACAACTTTTTGTCCTTGATAAAGTGAATGATCTAGAAATATCCTAAGTTTCTACAGGACTTCAAAATCCCCAGCACTTTCTCCTTCCCAAAAAAATCAAAGTAAAAAACTGGTTTAGAGGGGCACCTGGGTGGTTAAGTCAGTTAAGCATCCAACTCTTGATTTTGGCTCAAGTCATGATCTCAGGCCTGTGAGACTGAGCCCCACATCAGGCTCCACACGGAGTGTGGAGTCTGCTTCAGATTCTCTCTCTCCCTCTCCCCCGCCACCCCCCAACCCTGCTTGTCCTCTATTAAAAAAAAAAAAAAAGTAAAATAAACAACTGGTTTTAGAAGCTTGATAAATTTTAAAACTGGCTTAATATTTTCATCTTTGAGAATTAATTCAGTGGTCTCCAATTATATTTTTACTTACTGCTACTATTTTACCATTGATATTAGTATGCAAATAAGCTAGGACATACCAAATCTTTATTCCAGTTTGTATTTATAATGATTCTGGCTGTTCAGTCACAGAACGAATCTGCTATGTGACACCCCAGGATTATACAAGTCTCAGTGCCACACAATATTTACAATCACACAGAAAAGCCCTCACACACATTTTTATTCACATAAGCACATTGTTTTCTGGCTGCCTTCCCAAACCTCCCCCTGACCCCAACCTAAAAATGTATCCTCTCCATCTCCTCAGTATTCTTGTAGGTACCTACAAAATCTGCAAGATCAGCTATGACCTCAGCCTTGACACAGAGTGGGGAAATACATCACTCACACAGAATTTGGAAGTCAGCCCGCTAAGTGGGAAAACTCTAGTTTCAAACTCCCAATTCATCATTCGTAATTCACAGCTGGGCACAGGGCTGCACTTTCTGTAGAACTGAGACTTCAAATTGCAAGGAACCATAGTTGTCAAGACACCACAACCCTTTTCCCCCTGCTCAGTTCCATGGAGAGAAAGCTCAAAGAGACTTGTTTTAATAAAGAAATATGATGATCAAAAAAACCTGTGAAAGGCCCAACTATGTGTTCTCTCAAGTTACTGCATATAAGGTCAGTGGTTGCGCGGTCCCCTACTAGCGTTTATGTAGAAGTAGAGTCACCACACCCCATACCCCAGCCTGAGCTTTTAAGTTTAATCAGGGCTCAAGGGAGAGGGTGGTGCTAATAGTAAAATCATTAGTACTGAGCATTTCCTCTGTGCCAGGAACCATGCTAAGCCCTTTTCAGAAAGTACAGCATCATCTGGAGCCAGACCACCTGGGTTTAAATGCCAGCAACACCATGCAAAAGCTATGTAACCTTGGGCGGGTTACTTAACCTCTCAGTTTCCTCATCTGTAAAAAAGGATAATAACCACAATCCGTGGGATCTTCATGAGAATTAAATAAGTAAATACACGTGAAGAAGTGTTTGGAACAGTGTCAGGCACACTGACAAATACGGTTGCCAGATAAAATACAGAATGCCTAATGAGATTTGAATTTCATATCAATGACGGCTTTTATAGTTTAAGTACGTACCAAATATTGCTGTGGACAAACACAACAAAAATAGCAGTCTTGTTGTCTATCTGCAATTCAAATTTAACTGAGCATCCTGAACATGTATGTATGTAGCTAAGCGGGCAACCTTACTTACAAATTTTTGCTATTACAATTCCACACTTATCTGAAACTCTTGAGTTCTTTTTCAGAGCGCATACATTTTCCGATTTTAGAAAACTAATACAGTGCATAGACCACAGATAATATACTACCTCCAGCAATATCTGGAGCGGCACTCCTGAAGCAAGCACAGTAACAATTCCATAGGAAATATATGCATATTTTCTTAGGTAGTATAAACAAAGTCCACAACCGTCTCAGAGAAGTTAAGATCTAGTTTTGCCATCACAAGAACTGAAATCAGATCCAGTCTTGCCAGCTGACAGTTACAATGTTCTCTGGGCCTGGGGTTTAGAATCACACACACCATGGTCCTGAATTACTACTACAACCAGCACCGCTATTTTCTTCTACTCTCATACCTAGTATGCTAAATAAAAACAGTATTTCCATTTTACAGATGGTAAACAAGAGGCTTTGGATGGTTATTTAATTAACCCAGGATCATGTGGTTTTTAAGTGGACAGACCATGCTTCAAACCCAAGTCCGCCTGTCTGCCCTTATCCGTACTTAGCATGCCCCTTCCTTGTAATTTTTTCCACCTCTTATTTTGAAAAAGGGATTAGGAGAAGAGGAAATGGGCAAGAGAAGAAAAAGAGAGCTATGGAGAGGAGGCATCTCAGAAAAGGGTGGCACCTGATGAGAAACGGCCCAGAAGTAATCAAACACTTCCAGCTTCTGAGCTTCCATCCTGCATGACCAGACACGCACACACACCCCGCCACACGCACGCACGCACCCCACCACGCACGGCCCCACCACGCATGCGTGCCCCCACGCACGCACACGCGCCCCTCACACGCCCCACGCACGCACACGCGCCCCACGCACGCACACGCGCCCCACGCACGCACACGCGCCCCACGCACGCACACGCGCCCCACGCACGCACGCCCCCCCCCCCGCCTTTGCGCTGCTTTTCATTTGAGACCTTCCCAGGGAGACATTTATGCAGTGCGTATGTAACAGCTGTTCTGCATGCCCCTAAGCACAGTGAGGCTCCAGTTACACTGAAGAGGATGTATCCTTGGTGAGCCTTTCGTCACAGAAACAGAAAAATCAGTATTTTTTTCAATATTAGCCATTCACCAACGTGAAATTAAAAACAGAACAGCAAGGCAAAACAGACTGGCGGGAGATAACATTATCAAATGGCATTCTCTGTTTTACTCTTGTGTTAAGATTTGTAATAAAGAGAAAACTCGTATAAGTGGCTCTCCATACAGAAAGTTCCCTAAACTCAAATTGAAAATTTTTTAGTTCAAAAAAATCTCATTTTCGGGGCGCCTGGGTGGCACAGCGGTTAAGAGTCTGCCTTGGGCTCAGGGCATGATCCAGGCGTTATGGGATCGAGCCCCACATCAGGCTCCTCCCTATGAGCCTGCTTCTTCCTCTCCCACTCCCCCTGCTTGTGTTCCCTCTCTCGCTGGCTGTCTCTATCTCTGTCAAATAAATAAATAAAATCTTAAAAAAAAAATCTCATTTTCACACATCTGCAAGGACCCAAACACAGTAAAATCACAAGGTGACATGAAGTCTAAAACGTGACCTCTGACAGTTCCACCTGGTGTCCCACTCTACTTCAAGTCATCACTTTCCATTGAGAAACCCTAGGTCAGCTGCTCAAGCTGGAAACAGGAAAGTGTTGGGAATTCCCAAATTGTTCTCACCCTTCCCGGGATGAAATCGAGAAGCTGAAATGGTTGTCTAATCACCAGACACTAGTAAGTCTATTGTTATGAAAAAGGCAAGACAGGACCAAGGCCAAAGAGTTACGTGGCATGGCCTTATCGCACCAAAGCACTGATGGAGAGCAAACAGACATGACCTTGAAGCCCAGCTCAGTAGCTAACTCAGGATGTGACCCTGGGCAAATTATTTAGCTTCCAGAAGCCTCCATATCCTCATCTGTAGTTGGGCCTGGTGATAGCACTGACATCATGGGGTTCTTAGGAAGATTTTATGAGACAGCTCATGTAAGTCACTTAACACAATGCCTGGTAAAGAAATATATATTGATCACTTAAAAATGGGACAAAAATAATTATCTAATCCATTACCTTCGTATAAGGCCTCTGAATTTAAAAGCTCTTTCACCTGAGTCTTTTCCACCTCGACAAATGCCACCACCAAAAATCTAAGCATCACCTTGATTCTCTGCTTTTTCTCACAACCCACTTCAAATCCTTTGGCAACCCTCTGGCTCCCAAATCCTCTACACTCTACCTTTCCATCTCTGGAATTCAAGAAAGCATCGCGTCTTGTCTGGCTTACCGAAATAACCTCCCGCCGGACAACCTTCTTCCATCTTGATCCCTCTGGTCTCTTTTCCATCCAGAAAGACTCTCCTGAGTCTAGGTCTCCACAGAGAGATCTTTTTAAATGCTAATAAGATCATGTCTCTGCCTTTATTGAAACCTTCCGGAGGCTTTCAAACACACTTAGGAAAAACCCACACTCGCTGACACCTGGGTTCCCCACTAACCCTGCACTCTAGCCCTTACCCAGTAAGTTCTTCTGCTCCAAGACCTTTGCCCTAGCTCTTCCCCATACCTGGAAAGCCCTTTCCTCGGTCTTCCCACAACCTGTCCCTTCTCATCATTCAGGGTCATTTCAACATCATTTCCTCAGACTTTCCAACCTAGCCATCCTGTCACTTGCTATCACATTATTCTTTTTTTTTTAATTTTATTTATTTATTCAACAGAGATAGAGACAGCCAGAGAGAGAGGGAACACAAGCAGGGGGAGTGGGAGAGGAAGAAGCAGGCTCACAGCGGAGGAGCCTGATGTGGGGCTCGATCCCATAACGCCGGGATCACGCCCTGAGCCGAAGGCAGACGCTTAACCGCTGTGCCACCCAGGCGCCCCATTGCTATCACATTATTCTACTTGAATATTTTAATTTTCTGCATAACATTACCACCGGCCAATATTTTTCTTCCACACTGATCACCTTGTGTTTATTGATGGCATTTCTTCCCCTACCTGGTCATTCAACTTCACTGCTAACTCAGTGCCTGACTTGGAATAAATAGTTGGCAAATTAATTCATTAATCTCTTAAGACCAAGAGGAAAGTGAAAGGGCCATGTGCTTAACTAATGCTTATGACTTTCTCCTTGGAAAATACACTAGTGTTCCTGCCCACTTAAAGAAGAGGGGTAGGGAGCTGGAATCTGGGTCCTGCAAATCTAGGCTCTAACCCTATTCCCTCTTCCCTATAGAGGGAATAAAATGTGCCAAAACTGAGGCGAGTTTAAACACTCTTATTCACTGTGGAGTACCCACTGATACATCGCCCACTCACCTCAAGACAAGTTTGACTTGTAAGGACCCAAAGTGATTTCAGGTGACAGTGGAAGCACAGATTGACGGAAGATCCCTGCTCAGAGGCGGACAGGCAGGACCCACTAACCAAATGATACACAGAGACTGCTTAGGGTCAACAGCGACCTGTATCCAGCTCAGGCCATAGGAAGGCCAATGGTCTCTCTGTTTGGGTCTTAAGAAAAGCCATTTGGCCCTCCAAGCCCCTTCCGGATTTCCTTATAATGACTTGGAATACAGCACAGCTGTTTTTTTTTGCAAAGAAGAAAAAAAAAACAGGAAACCAACGCTCCACAACTTCACACTGAGACTTGAAGGTAAACTGAAAGTTTCATCAAAATTGCATTTCATCCTTGGTAAACCTCAAGCAAACAGAATACTAAAAATACCATCTGTTTTCTCTTCCTCTCCCCAAGGTACCATAATGATAACTTGACACAGGATGGAAAACGGACTTACCAGCTTCAATGCATTCTGGCTTCAGGCAGTACTCCTGTTTAGCTTGGAGACTTAAGAAACCTTGACTCACTGAAAAAACAGACCAAAATAAAGAAATGACTGGCTTGCAGCAAACTACGATCAGGTAACCCACAGTCAGGCACATATGCTAGACATTTGATATCAGTTCATCCTTCTCAGCATTGACATGGAGTTCAAAAAATCCAGTTGGCTCAGTATCACTGAACCAGACTCTGGTCACAAGCTAATGGAACTTGGTGAGACTTGGCTGCTCTGAAATTGGGTTCTCTAGAATATAAGATGAGTGGATACAATCAGACCAATGCTTCTCAGAGTGGGGTGCCCAGGCATCGGGAGCAGCATTCCCTGGCAGCTCTTGAGAAAGTCAAATTACTGAGCTCTAGTGCTCACCTGAATCGGAAAGTCTGGGGGTGGGGCCCAGCCATCTGTATTTTTGCAAGCCCTCCAGGTGATTCTGATGCACACTCAAGTTTGAGAGCCACTGGGCTAGATGATCTCTAAAGTCTCTTCCATCTCCAATTATCTATGATTTAAGTCTCATAATTTCACTCTTTCTGTTTACAACTACATTCCTGTTTTAGAGATGGGGAGAAAATGAAACTTACAACTATGTCGTTTGGAGCAAATCCAGACTGGAAGGAGAAAAATAGCATGTGTGGCATTTAAAGTTCTGAATCTTATCCAAACCATCCATAGATGTGTGTGTTGGCGGGGGGGGGGTACACTGTATATTATTCAGTCCTCTAGCAAGAGAGTCATGATATGCCCTGTCCCCTACACACCCTCCTCCCACCAAGCTCAGCCTAGCTACCAGACAGATACGGTTCGTGGACCAAGCTTCCAACTACTTCCACCAGAACAAAACAAGACAAAAACCCTGCAAGATGGAATTAGCTTTTCACCAATGGTTTAATTTTCCCCATCTGGCTGGCAATATTATCTAAATGGATTTCTGCAGAAGTACAGAAGGGTGCCCAATTTGTAAACCCCAGGCAGCACCTGGGCATTAGCAGATGTGAGTTTAGATTTCAAAGATATTTTTGGTAGCCAAGAAAGTTCATAGAAATTCATTATTGCTGTACTCTGTGAGAAGCAATAAGAAATCATTTGGAGATGTGGCCATGGGGAGATGGATGGTGGGGGCTGAAGGGGAGCCAAGGCCTTTTGTGGCATCCTCAGCTGAGAAGCAGGATAAGAAAGCACGGCGGTACCTATATTTCTGCTAGAGATGGAAGACCTGTACATCTCTTGCCAGTGTGGCGATTTGTATTCTTTATTAACTCACATTCTAAGAGGAGCCTGCTTTTTCTTTGTTCTTTTGTCTGCTGCCATCCTCCAAACAGCCTTTTTACTTGTGTTACATTACAGATATAAGAAAATTGCCTGTGGAACATCTCAGGTCTATTTTTAAGAAAAAAAGTATCTCATGGGTGCCTGGGTTTCTCAGTCGGTTGAGCATCCAACCCTTGATTTTGGCTCAGATCATGATCTTGGGGTCATGGGATCAACCCCACACTGGGCTCCCGGCTCAGTGGAGAGTCTGCTTCTCCATCTCTCCCAAATCTTTTTTTAAGATTTTATTTACTTATTTGAGAGAGACAGAGAGTGAGAGAGTGGCAGAGGCAGAGGGAGAGGGAGAAGCAGGCTCCGCACTGAGCCGGGAGCCCAAGGTGGGGTTCCTGAGCTGAAGGCAGACGCTTAAACGACTGAGCCACCCAGGCGCCCCTGAACAAATAAACCTTCTAAAAAAGAAAAGAATTACCTTAGCGTAAAGGTGTGACTTGATTTCTTTAAGGAGCAAAGAAAAGTTAGATAAAAATATAAATGTGCAGCATAAACATTAGTACTGAATATTTCATTACGTCTGTGTGATGGAACCATGGGGGACATATTCCCTTCAGTCTACCTCTATATGTTTACCAAATGTTCTTTAATGAGCCTGTATTATTTTTTATAATGGAAAAACAAACTTTATTATAAGTAATACTGTTACGATTCTGGACAGTACCATCTGGATACTAGCCTTATTTTATTTTTTTAAAAAAGCTAATGAAATGGTTAATTTAAGGAGTTACTGCTTTCATGGAAAAGAATTCTTGACCCAACCCTTTAAGGAAGCAGAATTAGATATCTTTATCTGAATATGAGTAAAAAGGAGATTTAAATTAAATTAATTGGGATGCAGACAAGCCTAACCCCTTGAGGAAGAGCATTATATCCATGGGGGGTTAAGATCCTGCAAATAAATACGAATCAGCAAGCCCAGATGATGTGAAGGTGTGGTGAATGAAATTGGGACAACAAGGAGAATATTTTTAATATAAAAAATGAAAATGGGGTGCTGGGTGGCTCAGTCGCTTAAGCACCTGCCTTCAGCTCAGGTCATGATCCCGGGGTCCTGGGATCGAGCCCTGTGTCAGGCTCACTGCTCGGTGGGAAGTCTGCTTCTCCCTCTGCCTCTGCCTGCTGCTCTGCCTGCTTGTGCTCTCTCTCTCTCTCTCAAATGAATGAATACAATCTTTAGAAAAAAATGAAAATGTTAGTTTTTACTGGTTAGGTGCTTTATAAAAACTTGAGGAGCAGTTGGTTTCTTATTTTAGATTTTTCTATAACCAGTAGAAATGACCTCAGAATGCAGTGGAGTCATCCACACATCGACAGTGTGAGAATGACCATAAAGTAGGAGTCAGCAAACTATGGCCCATGGGCCAAGTCCAGTCTTCTGCCGGTTTCTGTACAGCCCATGAGTTAAAAATGATTTTTACATTTTTTAATGCTTGGAAAAAAAACACAAAAAGGATACTATTTCATTAAAATGATCTGAAATTCAAATTTCACTGCTCAGAAATCAAATTATATCAGAATACAGTCATGCCTATTTGTGTACATATTTGTCTGTGGTTGCCTTCTTGGTAAAATGGAGTCGAGTAGCAGCAGCAGAGACTGGATGGCTCAGAAAGCTGAAAATATTTACAGTCTGGCCCTTTACAGAAAAAGTTTGCCAACTATTACATTTGAGAAATAGACTGTGGGGAGGAAGAAGGGGGGAAGGAGGAAGAGAAGAAAGGATGCTTTAAAATAAGCTATTTATAGGCATATGACTATACCTGTCATTTTAAATTCTAGTTTTCTAGCTTCTCTGAGACCATCCCAAGGCCAATGCCAGTCACTCTTACCGTAGAAGGACTAAGGTTTAGGAAAGAGATTAGCCCAGAGCCTAAAATGCAAAGAGGTAAGGAGGGATGCTAGAAATTGCAGGCATGTGCCTAAATTTGGACAGACAGAAAAATATCAACCAGGAAGCGCCTTGAAGAGGAGGACTTAACCAGAATATTGTCACAAAGAGTATTGCCTGGCAGGTCCCTGGAGATTCTCAGACAAGGACTTCACTAAGTGCTCAGCAGAGGTGGGTGGCAGAGCTTGGGGGACTAGGCAGTGAAGAAGGGCTGGGGCGGTGGGGGGGGGGGGAAGGAAGTCTGAAAAGCGCAGAGATGTTTGACAAAAACCTACTAAAGAATGTGCATTTATCTTAAAGCAAGTATCCCCAAACATATACATCCAAGCGGACATGGTCAAGCTAGAGCAAGGCTCCTCAGACTTTCATTTGCAAAAGAATCACGGGGGATCTTATGGAAATGCAGATTCTGAATCAGTAGTTCTTGGGGGGAAGCTGGGGCTCCCCAGTGGTGCGCATGCTGCCAGCCCACGGACCACACCAGCCACACCGGCTAGTGAAGGTGTAGAGAGGCCACGCTTTTGTTCTCTAACATCATTAGAGCTCCTCTTAGAAATTTGCAGTAAGAAACAGGTAATTGGGCACACTGCAAATTATTTTTTTCTGTTTTATGCAGGCCTCCTTACCCATAGCATTGCCTGGCTTCATGAATTTTACTGTGCTCTAAAAACTTTAGAGCTGATTCCAAAGAATCATCTCCTCTCAAGGAGCAAAGATTTGCTGCCATTGAGAATATTCCAACTACGGGCACCTGGGTGGCTCAGGTCATGATCTGCACGTCCTGGGATTGAGTCCCACATCAGGCTCCCCGCTCAGCAGAAAGCCTGCTTCTCCATCTGCCTCTCCCCCTGCTTGTGCTCTGTTTCTCTCTCTCTCTCAAAGGAATAAATAAAATATTTTTTTAAAAAATTCCAACTAATATGTAACAGCCTCAGAATATAGTCGTTCTTAAATGGTGGAATTTCAAATGCTTCACGCAGCAGTAACATCATTAAAAAGAGTACATATTTTTACATAAACAATCATCATTTGGATTTTTGAAGTTTGGGAGTGTTCGCAAAACACAAATAGTCTAACTTTGTACTCACTTCCCACAGAGTATGTAGTTCCCATATGGGCATGCCCATATCATTTTCCTCTCTTTTGAATGTCAGGATAGGACACATGTCTAAACGCCAAGTGCTGAGAAATCTGAGAAAAGTGTTTGAGAGCCACAAATTCAGTTGCAGGAGTAGGAGGTTTAGCTGCAGCAATAGACCTATCTAATTTCCTAAATCTGCAGCCACAGAGAACATGGAAAGATGGTTTGCTGGTTTTAGCAGAGTTTTCAACCACACAACCCTAACTCTTTTAAAGTCGGATCACTGGTCTTCCCTTGCCAAAATAAACATGGCCTCCTGCAACCTGTACAAGCCAAAGAACGTTTCCAGGCTTGCTGCATTTCACACCGCACCTCAAGTCTCCTAAGGATAGGGGCTTGTTCCTGTCTAGCTTTCAAGCTAGTGAAATAGTATGGGCTGTATGAGGAAAATACAAAGGGTCCAAAATGCCTGCAATTTTAGAACATCCGTCTCCCCTTTCTAAGATATTTCATTCTTATTTATAGGAATATGCTTTCATCATATATACTCTCTGGGTACATCATTCTCACCAAGAGTCATTAAAATAATTGAATCACAATACCTTTCAAATGTTGGAAGGAAAACCTCTGTTCTCCTTCATATTAATTTTTAAATCTAGAAAGGCAGAGTTAAAATTTCATCCCACCAGAGTCACTGGATTAGAAAAGCATTGAGGAATATCATTAAGGTGCATGTTTAAAGACTGCTTTGTATTTTTTTAAGTTAAATTTCATGATTCATTGAGGCAAACATTTGCAAAAATCAAATGGAAAAAAAATTCCAGCGTGGTTTCAATCACAACGTCAAGTCTTCCCTCACAAAATAAATGACAGTATCTGACTATGAATTCATAAACCCTCGTTTTGCTAAATGTAAAATGTTCGCCCAGTGCGACCGAATCCTCCAGCCACCAGAAGCCACTTTATACCCACTTGGCATTCTGGACTATACATTTGGTGCGTGCGTGTATTTATTTATTCAGCTTCCTAAAGAAAAGGCTCCTTTTCCTTTTGCATATTTAATAGAAGCTAAGGATACACCACCTACTCACTCACACATGCAAACAGCCCTCCACCTGCATCCGGACAAGGTGCCAGAATAAAGCACAAGGAAAGTTAACTGCCCTCGCCCTGCTCCCTGGCCTCCAGCGCCCCACTTACCTAGAAAGAGGACCGTGCCCAGCACCAGGGTGCCACCAACGAACACAGCCAGGGCGATTTGAGTGCCTCTATTGGCTGTCTTTCCAGTCTCCGTGCTGCTCCCCATTTCTGCCTCCATCAGGAGGGACGTAGAGGCCACGCGAAGAGAAAAGTCACTTTTTGTGGTTTGGTGGCTGGTCTCAAGAGTCTGTTAGGCGTTGACATCCAAGGTTCTCTTGCTCTTCTAGTAATAGCTTTAAAAATCCCGTCAGGAAATCTTCCCTCGCCACCCTTTCTCAAATATTTCTTCACAAATGAAATAAAAGAAACCCAAAATATTGGTTGCCTTGGCTTTCCCCCTGACCAGACAAAACAAACAGCGGTTGCTTTATCTTGATGCTCCCCCCAGCAAAGTCCCTCTCAACCGATGATTTGGCAGGCTCTTCTCTCAGGCGTTCTGAGTGTACATGTTTTACTATGTGGCTGAACAGATGTTTTAGCTATTTAAATGTATAGTCACTGAGGGAGGAAAAAAACAATTGTCTTTATCAAAACTGGATTCTCATCAAACTCCCCCAAACCATGATAAGTTAGGTGGCAAGGATTCTCCGGACCCACTTTAAGGTCTCAACGAATCACGTAATTCTTTTGCACTAATCATTCTGCTTGCCTGAACTGTCTCCATCAAAGCTATTGTTTCTGTGTGCAAGTCCCTTTTTAAAGCCCTCTAAGAGTTCCTGGGATATCCTGGAGCATTTTATTTTAGGAACTTTGTGTATGACGGCATGTGCCAAAAATCAGAGTCATAGTCCAGTGCAGTGCAAAGTAGCAATTAAGACAGCCTACAGAGGCTGCTGGTTCGGACTGGAACTTTGTTTAAGGAGAAAGAAAATGCACTTCCTCTGTGATGCTAAGAATTGTATAAAAGACGGGTAAGTGTTCGAATTAAGCTTATTAGCAACTGCAGAAGAAATGGTACAAGATTTTTTTTCCCCTGCATCTTTTGATGGAGAGTGCCCCTGTGTGTTTTGCCCTCCAGGCCCACCAAGGCAGCCTTTGGTTAGTACAGCTTGGAGTTTACATAAAACGCCCATTTGCATGGATTCTCCAGGATAGAATCAAAGGCAATTGGTTTCACTGGAAAGACTGAGTTAATGACTGGGTCTTTGATTTGTTTAATTATGCTAACAATTTCAATTATGAAAATCTGCTTTCTTCGTGGGGAAAGGCAACTGAGCATCCAGTGCTATGGGTCTTATTAGCCAATGATAGAGATATCATTGATTCACAACACATTTACTCCTTACCTGTTTTGGTTTTGCTGAAGCTCATAGGACAGTGGAGGTGGGGGTGGAGGATTCGTCTGAAAACCAGCAGAGCACAGTCCTCATGCAAAACTTGTGCCCGTAGCCTTGTGGGTCACGCCCGAGCTCAGCAGACGCTGTTGAGCCCGGCATAACATGGCCACGTATTCACGGTCCTATCTGGCTGGTCTGGGTCAGGCCTTACATCCTTAGCATGGGATTCTTCCAAGGCTTTAGACTTATTCCAAAACGCATCCTACCTTACTTTCTGCTCATTTCATTTTGCCACAAAGGCAGAAGAGCATTAGCCTTTGTCCAAATTATGACATCATAGTATGCTGTAGATATTATATGCTCATTCCCTGTTGATGTTATTTTGTTGTTATTCCACATCTTTTTTAATAGCCATATTGTTTTATTTATTTATTTTTTATTTATTTTTAATAATAATTTTTAATTCTGTTATGTTAGTCACCATACAGTATATCCTTAGTTTTTGATGTAATGTTCCATGATTCATCATTTGTGTATAACACCCAGTGCACCACGGGATAGGCCGGTGATGGGTATTAAGGAGGGCACATATTGCATGGTCCACAACACATCTTAGCAGGCCTTTGGCTCCTAGGATGGGATTCTCCCAAGAGTTTTTAGACTTGAATCCATAGTACTTCTTAGACTAGGAGCTCTATGAAGTCAGGAATCACATCCATCAAGTTCAATGCTACAGTTCATGGCCCATAACAGTGAAGGAAGAAATAAGAACAACGAAACTCAGGCGAGTCAGCTCCAAGTGCTCTCTCTTAAAAAGCAGCTTCGGGACACTCCGATGCTAGTGTCTGGGGGTCCTTCAGCCTCCTAATTCCTTCTAAGTGCTCAAATGATAATGACATATCACAGAGCTATAGCACGTTCATTTCCCGTTTTAACCTCATGGTAAACGTATATGCTTGATAGCAAAGGTATTTTTATCTCTGGTTTGCACACGAGAACACTGAGACCCAAGGACCAGCCTCAAGCAGCATAGCAAACTCAGGAAAGGGAAAGTCAGTGAGGGCATCACCGCCATACACCGCACGTCTGTGGCTTCCCAGAGCTCCCCGGGCACGAGAGAGAGGACATCCACACAAGCATTGACACCACGTCTTCCCGCTTTCCTTTCTCCTCCGAATCTCCTCACACCTTCCAGAGCCAAACTGACAGGCAATGGCGGCTGCAGGTTGCCAGCGGGGCGGGGGCAGGGGGGGATACCTTCCCCCACCTCAGATTGGTGATTTCCTCAGAGGTGAGGGCAATTGGGACTTACCCTGAAGTACACCTATTCCTCACTTAACCCCATGAATTCGTTCTGGAACACTCAATTGCGAAGTGAAAAGCCAGTAAACGAAAAAAGACTTCCATTAATTGTAATAGGAAAATTACAATGCATTCCATCCCAAGCTAAGATACGCAAATGCGGATAGAAAAATGTATTACTTGAACAGTGAAAACAAGCCTATAAAAGTAATAACTTTCGAGGTATTGAAAATAAATACACTTTGTTCATGTGACACAACTAATAAAGTTTTGTTTTACTCACCAAAGGAGTAAAGAAGACTTGAGAGCAGGTGGAGATTGGTAGAAGAATGGGTGCCGGTGACTCATTCATCAGAAGGTACATTCTCCGTTCTGTGCCATTTTTTGCATTAAGTTTTCAACCTTTTGGGAGATGTTGATTATCTTGCACTCAAACTGCATTTAAAAATAAACTTGTAGCTCAGAAGGGTCGCCTGGTTGACTCAGTTGGTGAAGCGTGTGACTTGAGCGTGGGGTTGTGGGTTCAAGCCCCACGCTGGGTGCAGAGATTACTTAAAAATAAAATCTTTAAAAAAAGAGAAGAAAAGAAAAAGGTTGTAGCACAGTAAAAAAAAATAAGAGCAAAATAAAGAAGTTCAAAGTATAGAAAAATAATGAGTGCTTACAAGAGACAAAAGCAAGGGTCTGCAAACTCGGGCACATGGGCCAAATCTCGGCCACCACCTATTTTTGTAAATAAATGTTATTGGAACAAAGTCACCCCCATTCATTTACATATTGTTTCCGATTGCTTTCATGCTACCAGGTCAGAGTTGAGTAGTTCCACACTGCAGATACGGCCCATGGAGCTTATTTGCTCCTGGCCCTTCACAGAAACCCTGGACTAAAAGGGTAGCAGCAGATGCTTATGCTCACCCACGTGGCGCACTAACACAAAGCAAAATGTTCACCTGCACGTGACCAGCTTCTCAAAACCGTTCTCTGTGATGTTCTCTGAATGCCAGCTGTTGTGTCAGGGAAATTGGTCAATGTGTCTTTGTCTGAAACCGTAATATTAAAACTATGGCATATTATTTAGTGTGTTTTGTGGTGAAGTGTCATTCTGGGATGTCAAAAACGTTACAATTCCTCAAGAGCCATGAAAATTAGTTAACTGAAAAGTCACTACGCAAGTGAGTCTGCTTAATCATCTGGTCTGCATTCACTCAATTGTTTCCATTCAGAACCTCCAGGACTGTCTTGAGCTTTAACTGGAATCAGCCAATGGAATCCACAGAAATTTCCTGACCATTTCTCAGGTGTCTGGCCCCGTGCAAGGCCCTGTGAGGGCAGACGAAGAAGCCATGCCCAGAGTTCCAGACTGGTAAACTGGGCCAGTCATAAAAATAGGCAAAGCCCTTGGCCACTTAGTTACAGAGCACTAAAGGCCAACAAGTTGTCCAGAGAAATAGCAAACCCTGAATGACAGATCCGTTGGGAAGACTTCCAGGGAGACCTGCTAGAATGGACAGCTTGAGGTGAAAAAGGGAAGGCTTCCAGATAGGCCAAACCCCAGCCGACCTGGGACTCCCTGGGTATTGACATCTCTCCCTGTAGGACTCCCAGGTAAGATTATTTATCCAGAGATAATGGAATCCTGCAACCTTGACCCAACCTCAGTGGCCGGGGATGACAAGCGAAGGGGAGTCTTTATGCTACACGAGTGCATCTGGTCAGTGCTCGGAGGCGCCGGGCCTTCTGTTTCAGGCAGTAAAATCCCATGTGAGCTACAATTTCAGTGCAAAAGAAGGAAATGATTCAAAACCTGAAAAATGTATTCATCCATCCCCAGGAAGGAGGAGGGGGGAGGGAGGAAAGGGAAAGAAGAGCTGGAGACTCTTTAGCCTCAGAGCCTCGGGCTGTGGGCTGCGGCAGAGCTCTGTTACTTGCTGGCAGGCCCTTCAGACTAGGGAGGGTTCAAGTCCCAGGCCTCCCACTAATGAGACTCATTACTTACGTTATATCTGATCTTTTTAAACATCTTTCTTAGCTGGGTGTTCCGTCTCCTTTTACAGATGAGGAAACTGAAGTTTGGAGCTATTAAGCGATTTGCCCAAGGTCACACAGCAGGTATTTGTCTCAAGGCCTGAGAGGTTTCAAATTCCAACCTCTTTTCTCTCTGCCTTGTTACTTGATGAATTTGCTTACCTACCTCAGGTAATTAGTGAAGGTGGGTACAGCGTGTCAAAATGACACCTGAGACCCAGGGAAAGCGATAAACTATGCCTCCTCTAATTCTCTTGTTGAAAAGACTAATTATCAGGTTTCATTTCTTTCACAGGAACTGCAGCCATCATTAAATATGGGGGAAACGTTTTTTTGGCTGGGCAACAAGAGTATCTTCTGATTTGCTGCTGCTCATAAATGAATATGAGGAAAGATGCCCACATTTGAAAGGCCTTCCAACCACGTGTTGTGCTGTTCACTTCTGAGCCTAAAGGGGGATTTGTTTCTTGACTTTCTCACATCCTTGGCCATACAACTACTGTTTCATCAGTGCGCACTCACTTTGTGTGTATTATCATCAGCCCTGCGGTGGAGGAATCTTCTGTTTTACAGATAAGGACAATGAAGCCGGCAGAGGGTAACATTCCCAAGCTCGCATGATGGGCAAATGACTGAGCCACTCAGATGGACCTCAACTCTGTCAAGCTCTTGTTTTGAAATGCACCCAAGATTTGTTTTAAACAGGTAGAGGAAGATGATGCACACAGAGAAAGGCTTTGAAAGAAGAGTTTATTACTCACAGTTCTCACAGCCACATGGGGAAGCACCAAGGTTGGTCAGGCAACAGAAGGAGCAAGGGGGGAAAAAAGGAACAACGGGAAAGTATACACAAGAGCCTTCTATTACAGTTTTCAAGAAAAGAAATGAACAGGCAGGCTACGCAGCTGAGACAGGCTTAGGAAGGGAGAGTTGGAAAAATTTCGGCGGGTGCTGGTCTATAGGAGTCGTCCCCCGCCTGGCCCTGGGGTGATCTGGGTTCTGGGTGGACAGTATCCTGGACTGCAGGAGCCTGAACGAAGGAGGCAGGTGAGGGTACAGACTCAAGATTGGTTGGGTGGCATTTCAAAGGCACGCTACAAAGCAAATTATTTACTATCTCTGGGAATTTGCTAACCCTGGGAGGGGTGGGCCCTCCCTGGGTCCACAAGGCCCAAAGATGTCAAAGAGTCATAAAATATAGAAAATTAAAAACATGAGTAACACAGCTCCAAAACCCTCCAGACCTTTCCAAAAGCATTCCAGTACACTGCATTCTATTAAAATGTAATAACCGTTCATGCAACTAGTGCTTACGTGCCACAGCCTCAAACTGATCAGATCCATGCTGACCCCTTGCTTCGGCGACCAACACACAGAAGTTTGTATGCCTGTGATTAATTACAGCCAACTATTCAAGGACGGCTTACTCAGATGTTTAATGAAGGCAAGAGGCTTAGAGAAGTGATTTTCAAGTTGGTGTGGTCAGGCACCAAAATCTCCTGGAAGGCTGGTTTAAACACAGATTACTGGGGCGCCTGGGTGGCACAGCGGTTAAGCGTCTGCCTTCGGCTCAGGGCGTGATCCCGGCGTTATGGGATCGAGCTCCACATCAGGCTCCTCCACTATGAGCCTGCTTCTTCCTCTCCCACTCCCCCTGCTTGTGTTCCCTCTCTCGCTGACTGTCTCTATCTCTTTCAAATAAATAAATAAAATCTTTAAAAAAAAATAAATAAACACAGATTACTGGGTGCTATTCTTCAAGTGTGTGACTCAGTAGCTCTTGGATGGTCTGAAATGTGTGTTTCTAAGAAGCTCCCCGGTGATGGCAATGCTGCTGGTCTGAGGACATCTGGAGGACCGCTGGCTTAGAGAAACCATCAAATCTCTTTGACTAAGGCAAACTGAAGAACTAACAAAACTAAACGTTAAACTTATATAGAGAACCCAGGGATGACATTCAAAATATTTTACAATATTTAAATAATTCAAGTGCCAGGCTGCTATGACTTTGTTAAAATAGCATTTAAGTGGAGCAGAGGGTGCCAGATCGCGAGCTGTGGTTCAACCAAAGACTACAGGAGAAATTGAAATGGAGAAGGTTCTTACTTACAGGTCCTGGAGGCTGGGCACAGCATGCCTCCATGGACGACATGGGGAGGTCAAGGCAGGGTACACAGAGAAGAGGCAGGACCTGGGCACGTGCCTTCACGACGTCCATGGGCTGGAGTGCTTTGGGGTTCCCAGGCTAAGGCCAGACTGGTCACTTCAAACCAAAACCAGCAGAGCTGTGGTAAGCTCCGTGGGGCTCTTACCTAAGGGGCACCCTGGGAGGCGAGGGAGACCGTTCCTTGATCGTAAGGGCTGCGGGGGGACCCCTACCAGGAACTTACATTTGCTCGTGACCCTGCACGCTGTTATCCAGGGCATGGACCAGCGTGACGGCCGAAGGTTGGTTTCCGGTCTCCACAGGTGGCTTGGCCAAACAACATGGACGCCGAGGCAGCAGTGCCGTGGAGTGGCGTGGCTCATTGCTCCACATAGCCAGCACTTCTTCGCTGCTGGATCTGGAGGGTCTCAGGAGAGGGCTAGGGGCAGACGAGGCTGCGAGGAAGGCCTGGCGCAGCAGCCACTGCAAGGAAGGAGGTATTTCAATAGTTAACAACAGTTCCGGCCACACCGCCAGGAGCCCACTGAACTGCAAACCGGAGTCAAATTTCAAATGGACTTATGATGGTGCTTAAAACCCTTCAAGAACTGCTGCCAGCTTTTGGGAAAATGTCCAAATGCTTCGCACGGACGTCCTCCGTGACTGAACCCCGGCAATCCTCCAGGCTCATTTTGGTTGCCCTTCAATTTACACACCAGTCATTCCAAACCCTCTTAAAGTTCCCAGACACACGGAACTTCACCCAGCCTATTTGCTCTCAGAAAACAACATTCTTTTGCCTGGAAAACCCTTTCCTTAGAAACTCAGGTTCATCTTTTGAGACTCCGTTCAGACTCCTTTGGAAAGCATCCCAAAGCCCTCTTCTTATCAAGGTCATGGGGTGACCTGTCATATCACTTAGATTGTGGGACAATGATCTGTATGGGAATCCACCCCATTAGGCTACGGGCAAGTTGAGGGCAGGCATTTACCATATTGCATCAATTTTAAGAGGGACTTTTTTTCAAGCTTTAACATCTCTAGAATAGAGGGTATCTTAATTTGACAGCATTTGTTTTTCTTAATGGTACATAGTACTGTGGTACATCTTACAACCAATTGTATCTTGGATTCAACAATATAAGCTTTTTTCTTCCCTGTACCCACATCTCCTTGTGCAATACTGAGCACGGAGGATATGCTTTGGGTCTCAGCCTCTCTTGGACCTTCTAGCATGTTCGGTGTCAAGCCCACAAACTACATTTTCCAGGCTACCTTGCCAGCTGAGTTCTGGATTCTGTCAGTGGGAGGCATTCGTGGGCAGGAGGCACATACAAGTCTGCTTTGGTTTTTTGTTTGCTGGTCCCGGTTCTACGCGCAGCTCCAGCAGGTGACAGTGGGCTCCTACAAGAGTGGGGGCAGAGGTGACAGCAGCAGAGGCAAATGGCTGCTGGTGCGCACAGACTACAGAAGCTTTTGCAGGACCGTGGCTCCCAGAGTTCCAGTCAGCAGCAGCTGCGGGCATGAGTGTTTCTGTGGGCTTGGGGTCAACACCTGTCCTCCTTTGGTAGCAGTAGCAACTTCGAGAACTTACGGAACTCTGAGCACCATCGTGCCCACTTCACTCCTTCTGCCAGTTGGTTTCAATACCTTCAGAACCAACTCTCTGCATCAAATACACTGTCTTTAAGATAGGTAGAGCGCCTTCTGCTTTTCTGGGCTGAACACTGACAGCTACAGTCCCCTTGCCTTTCCTTCTGTAACTGGAAATGGCCATTCAGGTTGAAGCACGTTCCATGCTGCCGGGCGGCACGGCACAGTGGTAACAGCACTTAAGGGCTGAACGCAGTCACTGCCACTTACTTCTATGTGACCTTGAGAAAATTGCCTCATCTCTCAGGGTCTCAGTTTTGTCATCTGACAAATGGGGATAACAATAATCTTTACCTTACAGAGTTATTATAAGACGAAGTACTTAAAATGGTGTCTGAAGAAATGTTAGGCATCATTGTTATTGTACTGCTTCATATTTCATATGTTTGGTCCTGCATAGTTATAGCTGGGGATGGCTCCTAGTGGTTGCTTTTGTTGTTGTTGTTAATTCTTATTCAGGCCTGTCTACGCCTACGGGAAGTATTCAGTGAAGATCCACTAGAGGAGGGAGGAGAGGGGGAGGAAGAATGGAACGGAAAAGGAAAGGGAGCAGAGGAGAGGATAGAGGAGACGAAGGGAAGAAAGGGAAGGCATTAAGGGCTCAGGGCAGCACCTACTTTCCAAGAGGCACAGAATGATTTCAGTATTTTAAGAATCAGCATAGCCATACAGTTGCTTACCAGCCAAACATCAGCCTGGCTCCCTTCCTCATCCATGACCTTAAAGTCATACCAAATTCCTACTCTTCCCCAACACAAGACACACAGATGATCTCTGCCAAAGGCATTGCAATGGTTTTCTCTTTGCCCGGAAGGTATGTCAAAGGGGGGGCCTGTCCTTCATCTCTGGAATATACACAGAATGTGTACAAAGCAACAAGAAAAGACAGATCGCCCGATAGAAAAAGTAGACCAAAGATTTGAAGAGACACTTCAAAAACAAGTTATCCGAGTGACCAATAAACATTGGAAAAGCGGCTCAACTTCATTAGTCGCAAAGGAAATGCAACTTAAAACCTCAATGTCCCTTCTTCTCTGGTCTTTTCTCTTGCTCTTCACCATAGACCCTGGTCATCCTCCAATCCTAGCTGGTTGTGTTCCTACTGGCAGTAAGAATAGCCAAGTGTGAACATATACCTGTCTGCTTCCTCCTGTCCTTGAGCCACTTGAGGGCTTCCTCACGGTCTGGACATCTTTACACCCGTGGGACCTTACAGAGAAGGCAGTTAACATTGCAGGATGAATGCACTTGGAATCTCGAATTGATGACAGAAGGCAGCCTGCAAAGGCTGGGTTCGGAATGTGGTTTTGCAGCTGGGATGAAAAGGAAGGAATAGAGAGAGTAGCAGTAACGGACCACTTCTCTGAAGTTACTAGACATCATCAAGGACAAGAGGGAAATCATTTCTTGTTCATGCCTCCTCTGCCATAACAACTCACCATTGGATTCTTTAATGTCAAGTGTTCTTTGGGTGCACTGAACCTTTTTTTTATCATTTTTTTTAACATTTTTATCAAATGAACACCTATTTTTGCTCTATAGAACTTTCTGCCAATAGAATACTCAGTGGAAAAGAAAAGAAAGGATGGATGCCCATTACATAGGGCATCTTCTACAAGTGGGGAAAGGGAACAAAGATAAGATTTTCAAATTTCAACTGATTATTTTCAGTTTCAT
The DNA here is from genome assembly GCF_024610735.1 of Ursus americanus. Taxonomy (NCBI): domain Eukaryota; kingdom Metazoa; phylum Chordata; class Mammalia; order Carnivora; family Ursidae; genus Ursus; species Ursus americanus. The sequence continues at coordinate 105,210,019 of NC_142164.1, forward strand.
AAAGCTTTTGAAAGTTTTTTTTTTTAAAGATTTTATTTATTTATTTGACAGAGACAGCCAGCGAGAGAGGGAACACAAGCAGGGGGAGTGAGAGAGGAAGAAGCAGGCTCCCAGCGGAGGAGCCTGATGTGGGGCTCGATCCCAGAACGCTGGGATCACGCCCTGAGCCGAAGGCAGACGCTTAATGACTGAGCCACCCAGGCGCCCCTGAAAGTTTTGTTTTTTTTTTTTTAAGATTTTTATTTATTTATTTGACATAGAGACAGCCAGCGAGAGAGGGAACACAAGCAGGGGGAGTGGGAGAGGAAGAAGCAGGCTCATAGCGGAGGAGCCTGATGCGGGGCTCGATCCCACAACGCCGGGATCACGCCCTGAGCCGAAGGCAGACGCTTAACCGCTGTGCCACCCAGGCGCCCCCCCCTGAAAGTTTTTGACTCTAAAAAGAGCTTCTTTGGGGCACCTGGGTAGCTCAGTTGGTTAAGTGTCCAACTCTTGATTTCGGTTCAGGTTGTGATCTCAGGGTCATGAGGTCAAGCCCCGCATCGGGTTCCACACTCAGTGGGAGCTAGCTTGGGATTCTCTCTCCCTCTCACTCTGCCTCTCCCCTCATTGATGCATGCACTCACTCTCTCTCTGCCTAAAACAAATAAATCTTAAAAAAAAATAAGTAAAAATAAAAAGAGCTTGTTTGACACAATATAATATTTGCCATTATTCTTCCAAACACAGCTTAATGAGAACTCACTATCGGTATTTTTAGACATTTTTTACACAGTTCCCCAGGCTCATACCTACCCTGCAGGATCTGAGATCAGAGCACAAGTACAGGTCCATTCATATATCATTTAAAACGATAAATCAGGCTACAAACTGTTAAATACATTCTATCTTCCTAACTTGTAAATATCTCACTTATCCACCTGAAAGGCCAGGTTCCCATCCAGAATGCTCAGACTCTGTGAAGTTCCCTGCAAAAACATGTTGGCATGCCAGGGCCCTCAACCACCCCTTGCTCTCTGCTCACACCCCCACCAGCAGCAGCACCTTGACCACCCACCAGAGCCCAGGGAAGAGTCTTCCATCAGGACGATGGGACAATAAACAGAGAAAGAGACCCCCCTGGGCCCTGGAAGTGTGCTGAGCAGTTTGGGCAGGAAATTTCAATTCTTGGGGATACAATCTGTGTTCTAGAAGGGGACGTGGGCACACATCCCATCAGCGCTGCAGACCACCCACCCAGTGGCGAGGGGCACAGCTGTTCGGAGAGCCTGAGTGAAAGGCCTCTTGAAACCAGGACCCAGGGCAGGGCTCCTCTTGCCCAGTTCTAAGGGCAAAACTGTAGCCCTTATCTTGAGGCTTACCATTTACATTCTTTCACATTCTACCTACCCAAATAGATTTAAACTACAAGAATTTTTTTTTTAAGAGAAATAGAGCTGTTGAAGATGAGCTACCTACAGCAAGCGAGGGCCTTGACAGCTTAAGCGAAAAGGAAAAGACCTCAGACATTCTTAAACGAAGTAATTTATGCAAGTTCGTTTGTTGAAGGACACAATGTTTTACAACATGTCCGACTCTAGGAACATTTCATTGAGTTAGTATTATACAAAATTCATCAGGTGATACATGAATTTCAAAAAATGTAATACATTACACAAACAGGAAAGATCATTTGTCTTCCAAAGGACGTGATAAATACTGCATTACACAACAGACTGCCTCGCTGATATTATTAGCCACGAATTCCATTTGCAGTTTAGTGCTCATCTTAAAGGCTTAGCATTATTTAACTGTCGTAACCGCTCAGACAATCGATTCTGTTTAACCACTGATGTTTCTGTAATGGGGAAAAGGCTGGATTATTTTTGTTTGAAGTTAGCATAGCAAGTCCCATAGTATGGTATAATTAAGAACAACTGTTTACTTTTTCTTAAATTCAACACCCTTCACCCCCACCTCAAAAGCTAGACATTAAAGTACTAAATATAATGATCTTGGAAAACCAAATTGCTATGTTCCTGGCAGCCCTTCCCTGGTTTCCCTTAAACATTTCTATCTGAAATGATGTTGAATAAAAAAAGGAAAAAAAAAGAAACCTGGAAAATATACAGCTATCCCTTCACTGTATCTTCCACCTAACCATCAGTGTTTCCGTTCGAGTACTGAAAAACAGTCCCTCCCTCCTTCCTCTGTCCATTTTTGGCTATTTAAGATTGTTACCTGCACTGTTTCAAATGTCCACGGGGCACGCCGTGCAGGATCATGAGACACCAGCCTGCTATTTGATGTCTGTGACTTAGTCTCCCCAAGTAGATCGGGGTCATCTTGATATGTCCAGTATCCCCACCAGGGCCTGACACATGGAAGTACCCAAAGTGTTATTGAGTAAACAAAGGATTATCTTTTTGCCCTCATGAACTATGTAGTACTGAGGGTTATCTCGGCATAAAGAATGTCTGACTCAGTTCCCTACGGAAGCGAATTAACCCAGTGTGCCAGCACCACAAGGTTTAGAATCTAAGACTTAGAAAGTCTAGATGTAAGATCCTGGATGATTCCATTCAAATCCCACTGGATAGAGACTGACAGATAAAAGAACTCCCAGAACTTGGTGGCGAAGACAAGACTGACGAGGCATGCCCTTGCAAAATCTTTTCTAAGACACACTTCATTTTAATTACATTTTATAATCATCAGGGGACCAGGTTTGACTATACTTTGAGTAATTACACAACACTGCACTTAATACAAGGTTGTTTTTTAGAGGTGAAATGAAAAAGACATCAGATCCTGGAAAAGCTTAGAAGGGAATGGTTCTGCAAGGGCTTGGAATAGGTGAGCAATAGAGTTTGGCAGCCGATGGCTTTCTTCTACACCCAGCTACCCTCTTTTAAATGTGTTTTCACCCTGTGAGCTGCCTTTGACCACTTCTAAGAAGAGATAAGCTATAAAGTATGAAGAAAGATAACTCCGCGGATTTCATTGCTTACTTAAGCACAATTTTGTGGTCATCAAAAAACTAAGTCAGTAATGTTTCTTTTTTAAGGTGGTGCGCCAGCCTGGCTGAACACATTTACTAGCCTTTGAATTGTTCCCAGGATACAGTTCTCTTTTTTTGGTCGATTTCACATGCTGAATTGTTCTGTCCACAAATGCAATAAACTTAGATATAACTACCACATTGGATAAAATATTTTATGCACAGCATCTTCGGTAATGTGTTGTAATGTAGTTGTTTAGCTTATGACAACTGATCCCACACAACTTAGCTGTTAATTTAAAGGTTTAAATTTAATGTTTAAAAATAAATTATAGGGACCCCTGGGTGGCTCAGTCAGTTAAGCATTTGACTCTTAAGTTTAGGCTTAGGTGGTGATCTCATGGGTCATGAGATGGAGTCCCGTGGGCTCTGCACTCGGCACGAGTCTGCTTGGGATTCTCTCCCTCTGTCCCTCCCTCGACTTGCATGGGTACGCACTCTCTCTCTTTCTCACTAAAATAAATAAATAAATCTTTAAAAAATGATATAGTGGGCCATCAGAAAAAACAATTTCATCTAGAGTGTGATCAACATCTTTTCCTTTTTTTAATATTCTAGAATAAAATACAATTCATTGGCATTCTGTGGCCATCTGTATATCTTTTTTAAAGTACATTTTTGGCACAGCCCCATCAAATATCACTTTCTCAAAGTCCAAAAAAGCTGTTGGACTCAGAAACAGGCCCACGAATAAATGAATAACTTAATGTAGGACAATAAAGGCATTTCAAATCATTGGAGAATGAATGGACAATTTAATCAAGGGTATTGGGACAAGTGGCAATCACAATGGAACAAAACACCCTCACAACTCCCAGCATACCAAAAACAAAACAAAAAATCCCCAAAACACCCTTCCTCACATCCTACAAAAAAAAAAAAGGATGCCAGATGAAAGAATTAAGTATGCAAAGCAAAAGTTTAAAACACTGGGGGAAGGGAAAAAAATATATATATATACCTATGATCAGGCTAGGGAAGTTTCTAAAATAAGACCAATAAACACAAACCACAAAGGAAACAGACTGACAAGTATGACTACAACAAAAACCCATGTGCATCAAAAAATACCATGAATAAATGAAAAGATAAAGCATGGCCAAAGCTGGTCTCCTGATGATTACAAAATGTAATTAAAAACAAAGTGCAGCTTAAAAAGATTTCACAAGGGCAGACTGGGAGTAGATACTCGTAACCATACAAGCAACACAGGATTATTATCCTGAAGATAAAAACACAAGAGATCAACAAGAAAATAAAAGCCCAATAGCCAAATGGACATTTTTCCAAAGAGGAACACTGACTAGCCAATTAACTTATAAAAATGTGCCCAACCTCATTAGTAATCAGGTAAATAAAAACTTAAACCATTACCGTTCACACCTCCAGACCCCCCAAAAATTTTAATTCTAACAATACCAGGTGTTGGCAATGGAGCAACCTCAACTCTGATGTCCTGATCGGAAGGGTGTAAATTGGTGCTTTGTGTAAATTTCCACTTGGGAAAGCAATTTAACGACATTTAATAAAGTGAAGCCTGAAGAAGCAAACACATGAGAAGGTACTGGAAGAGTGGTTTGTTTTGTTTTTAAATGAGTCTACCACGAGGTGCTACTTCTGAAAGAACTGTAAATGCAAAGGCCAGGAGCCCAGCAATGGGGGGAGCAGATAATTAAGGGAGAGGTGTAGGTCACCTGATAAATGTTGCCAGGTACCTTTCTAACTTCTGTTGATTTTATTAGCCCTTCACATGCAGTGTTGTTTTAAAGGGGTGATGTCGTTAAAGGAGCTCTTTGGTGCATAACAGAAACCCACAATAATGTTATTTCCCAACTTCTCCATTACTTTTTTCCTAGTAACATTAATGTAGCATTGATTCTTCCATGAGGATATTGACATTAATCTTCCAAATCTTGATGGTCTGTGGATTTTGGCCAGGTTAAATGCATTTGTTCCATGAAAGAGAAAGCTGGTCATCTGTTTTTTGGTTGTTAATTTCTTTATTTGTCAGTGCCAGGTTGAAACATGAACTAGTCACTATTGTTACTGTTACTTTGAATCACTTGCTAAGTCTTTTGTATGTTACTGGGTCTTTCATACCCAAACTACCAGATATGCTATCTTTTTGATGATTTACATTCCGTAGAACCTTCTCTGATCACTTATATTTTCATTCTCTTTATTGGGTACTGTGTGCCTGCTCAATTCTGGGGATGTGAAGCTCCTTAGGGCATTGTTCCTACTCTCCAAGAGCTGATACAATAAATATCTAAACTTAACCGATTCTAACACACAAATAGATCACCCAAACCTGCCTTAAATGAGTCCTTCTAGGACACATCAAAAATACCTAACCTTACTGCCCCCACTTAATTATCATTTAATATACCCCATTACCTATGTGTGGAGAAATTGGGAGAGGAAAAAAAATGAGCATTTGGGAGAATTACTGTAGGTTTTTAAAAATTAAGTAAAACCAAATCTGAACAACTGCTCTTGGTGAGTATAAAGACTGAAGAGGGCATGGCACTTCGAATTCCCTAAAATTCCACCACACGATTTCTTTTAAAGGCAGCAGTGGCCCAAAATACTTGAGTTTGGCTGCAGTTGTATAAATGATGATTTGGCATAACTCATTTTTTGAAACTTGATTCTTGCTGGTAAATAATAAAAGCTAACATTTGGGCCCTTACTCTGTGCCAGGGACCAATCGAACCCTCACAACGACCCAGAAGAAAGTTGCTATGGATTAAATGTTTGTGTCCCTCCAAGTTCCTGTGTTGAAATCCAAACCCCCAAAGTGATAGTATTAGGAGAGGGTGCCCTTGGGAGGTGACTGGGTCATAAAGGTGCAGCCTTAATGAATAGGATTAGTACCCTTATAAAAGAGACCCCAGAGAGCTCCTTGACCCTTCCACTACATGGACACAGAGAGAAGAGGGCCATCTGTGAACCAGGAAGCTGGCTTTCACCAGACACTGAATCCGCCGGCACCTTGATCTTGGACTTCCCAGCCTTTGGAACTGTGGGAAATAAACTTGTTTATAAGCCACCCAGTCTATGGTAATCTCTTCTAGCAGCTCAAATGGACAAAGACAGAGTCGCCATTACTATTCCTAGTTTGCTGATGCCCAAAAGAGGGCCAACAACCCAGAGCCAGGAAGTGGCAGAGCCAGGATTTGAAGCCAGTGGTCTGGGCCCAGAACCCCTGCTCAAAATCACCTTTACATTCTGCACCCCATAGTAAATAGTATTTGCAGGAGTCAGCACTGCTTGTCGTGAATGTGATGAGTAAACTGTAACATCACTAAGTATGTATGAAGCACTACTGAATTCTAGGTCTGGAAATGTATAATGGTTTCTCAAGCCAAGTCTTGGTCCTGCTACTAAAAGCAAGGAGTGGAGAGAAGTAACAATGCTGCCTTGACTTCCATGTGCAACAATTCAGTCTTGTGTTTCAGGCTCCCTCATTACCAAGAATATGTTTGCCAAATGGCACCTTTCCTAAATTGCCTAAATGCTGTTCCTTCCAGGAAGCCACGACTTTGGCATCTCACAGAACTATTTTACCTTATGAGGCACCTGTTAGTACCTTGCTTTTTTCCTTCAAAATTTTACCCTCTCTCTGCTAGTAAGAGGTCATCTGTTGTCTGCTTCACTCAAAGCGTAATACAGGGCTTTAAGATTCAATCTTCACGTATTTGTCAGTTAAGATGGACAGTCTGTGCTACTATCTCTGAAGACCACATTTTCCTACTTCCTTAAACACAATGAGCTCTGGGCACCTGGTGGCTCAGTCGGTTGGGCATCCGACTCTTGATCTCGGCTCAGGTCTTGATCTGAGGGTGGTGAGTCTGAGCCCCGTGTGGAGCTCCACAGTGGGCATGGAGCCTACTTAAAAACAAAAAAACAGGAGACAAAAACACCATGAATTCCAAACAGGGGCATTAAGCATTCCTGGGATTTTACATTAAATTCTGAAGTCAAATGTGGCAGATTGAATTGTTCTCAATTCCTCACTCCCCTGTCAGCCTATCTTTGCTCTGGCTTCATGCTACCGGAGTGCACTTCCTCGCCTCTCAGCCTTGGGCTTGGCTATGCAACGTGCTTTGACCGACCGGACAGACAGACATGAAACAGAGGCTAGAGATGTACCCACATCATTGTGCTTGCCTTCCTGTCTTCCACCATGAGAACATGTCTCAGGTAGCCACTGGTCCAAGGAGGATGAGAGGCCTGTAGAGCCGACCTAGACCGCACATACAGTTTAGAGCAAAGCTCAGCAGAGCCCAGCCTTGGCTCGGCCGAGCCCCAGCTAACCCACAGGTGGGTGAGACAGAAATCAACACTTGCTGCTGTAAGCTGCTGACGTTTGAAGTTTGCTTGTGGGCAGTGTTACTGCAGTAACAGCTGACTAACACATAACAAACCCTCCTCCATTTGCCATCTAATTATCTTGAAGACCACCTGTATTCATTTCCCGGGATGAATGTAACAAAGTACTACCAGCTGGGGGGCTTAAACAACGAATGTACTGTCTCACAGTTCTGGACTCTGGAACTCTGAAATCAAGGTGTCAGTAGGGTTGGCTCCTTCCTAGGGTTGTGAGGAAGAATCATTTTCATGCCTTTCTCCTGAGGCATTCCTTGGCTTGTAGAATAAAGTTCTCCTGAACCCACAATGTACATGTTTCTGGGTCCAAATTTCCCCTTCTCAGGATATCAGTCATGTCAGATGAGGGCCCATCCTAATGACCTCATCTTAACTTGACCACCTGCAAAGGACCTGATTTCCAGACAAGATCACGTTCACAGGTACTGGGGGTTGGGACTTCAACGGCTTTTGCGGAGGACACAGTTCGACCACAGCACCATCCCAGATGTCCTTCTAGTGGGGGAGAAATAAGACTGGCAAATCTAAGAGTTAATTTTTTTTAAAGATTTTATTTATTTATTTACTTAAGAGAATCTCAAAGCAGACTCTGTGCTGAGCACAGGGCCCGACACGGGGCTCAATCTCACGACCCTGAGATCATGACCTGAGCCAAAACCAATAGTCAGACGCTTCAAAGGTTCATCCAGGTGCCGAAGAGGTTTTCATCTTTTTGCATAGCTGGAGCTGGGAAGAATATTAGGGGTTGCTGTCTTCTTCTGAACATTTGGTGTTTTAAAAACCACGTGTATAAATCACCTCCATCCGTACTCATCCCCTAACGAAAACCTGTTTTCTTTATAGCCTTCACCTTATGAAGTCTTATACTTACTCCTGCAGGCTTCCGTTTCCTGCAGCACTCATAGTGTGCCCTGTTGCTTTGAGCTATTTCACGCTTATTTTTCCTTGCGCCTTAAGAGGTGGCCCACAGGTTTTCTTCTTCTACAGTGCCCTGAATAGACCCCAAACATTGTCTTCCATGACCCCCTACAGAGAGGCTGCTGTGGCCAAAACAGCCAATAAAGTGCTACTGAAAGCTCTTAATATGTCAGAAGTGAATCACGGAACCTCTAATCCTTCCCCTTGTTATTCTTTGCATTTGGAATAAACCTGCAAAAGACCCAACCTCGAACTGAAATTTGGTCCGGTTTTACCCTCCACAGAAATAAACAAACTTAACCTAAACCCATGAAATCAAAGCACAATCCAGGCTTCAGTAAGTTGCACGTTTAGTTGAATAAGAAGTATAACCCCTTACCCTTGTGTTGAGAACCTTCTAGCTGTCAGGGCAATGTCTGCACCCTGAACGGGGTTCTCCATATCCTTTCAGAACTGTGAGGACGAGTCGAAAATTTCGACACTGTTCCTTGCCTCAAGGTCTCCACTAATTGGCCTCCATCGGCTGCCAATTTTTCAAACGCTGGGGTTGTAAATGCCTTTTGGTTTGGGGAGTACTGGGAGCTTAAAATCTAGCCCCAAACGAATGGTTTATCTAATTGCCGTTTTAACAAAATCCACGAGAACATTTCTAACCCTTGGAAATCAAACAGAAACTCACTTGAGCAATTACGAAGGCAACAGCTACTACTTTTGAGGCTACCTGTAACAATAAGTTGAGATTCAGAACATTTGGATTCAGCAGTGGGCCATGCAAGAGCTTTCTGCATTTTCCTACAGGGCCCCCCGTCTTTCTTTCCACTTACAGCACTCTCGCTCAGAAGTGCTCCGAGTGTGCTCCGCACCCGGGCAGCACTGACGGCCCCGACTGCACCGTGAGACATGCAGACTCCTGGGCCCGGCCCCGGACCTACTGACCAGACTGTTTCCGAAGAAAATAAGATCAGGTAATCTTCCGCGCACTCAAGTTTGAGAAGCACTGCCCTCATTTTTCTATTCCTGTTTCTGAAGAGCAGGACAACTACCATCCCAGCCAGTCTTCCTGTAAAACTAATTAAAGAGCTTTTTAATGTGATCCTATTTGTAAACCTAAAATAGTACAATATGGGGCTCTTTGCCTTCAGTAAAGAGGAGGCTTCGGGCTCTCTCTCCCTCCGTCTCCCCATTCCTCTCTTCTGTCACATACATGGGGAAAGAAAACCATCAGCCTCTTCGGGCCCTGCAGCCTCTTACCAGAAGCTCAGGAACAAACATCTCACAGCAAAGAAACAGTGGGGTCTTTGAAGCGAGACCTTTGCCCGAGGCCTTTTGCCTCTAAGCCAGCAGGACCCAGAAGAATCCACAAGTGGATGGACAGCCAACTGACTGCCCCAGGGTCCTCCTCCTCTGGCTGGCCGCTCAGCCCCGGCCTTCATGGTCTCCGGCGGGGGCCCTGGCAGGTGCTGTGTAGGGACAGTCAGAAAGCCTCAAAACCAGTTTAGCCATTAGAACTTCTGCCTCACAAACATCGCATCCAGTACTAGAGCTTAAAAGCAGCACATACTTATTTGGGTCCCTTGAGCCTTACTCCTCTTAGGTATTTGGTTCCATGTCCAAAAATCTTGCTATCATGTCCATCAGGCAGATGGGAGACCAACTGTGCCAGGAGCACCCCTTTCTTATTAAAATTTTATTTTAGGGGCGCCTGGGTGGCTCAGTCAGTTAGGCGTCCGACTCTTGATCTCAGCTCACATCTTTATCTCAGGGTTGTGAGTTCGAGCCCTGCATTGGGCTCATGCTGGGCATGGAGCCTACTTAAAAAAAAATTATTTTACTTTAAGCAATCTCTACACCCAACCATGGGGCTTGAATTTACAACCCCGAGATCAAGAGCTACACTGTCCACCAACTGAACCAAACAGGAGCCCCTATTTTTTTTCTTAATGTTTAATGTTTTACTTGAAAAGAATTTGAAACTTAGAGAAAGATTGCAATAAGGACTTGAGTAAATTTAATACCAATACTTGTATCGAAACTACTGTTCATATTCCGATTTCTCAACTGATTCAATAAGCCCCTTTAAGAATCTTTCCTCCAATATGGGACCCAGGGTAGGGCCAGGGGTCCCATTTTGTTGCCACATCTCTTTAGCCTCCTTTAATCTGGAAATCTTTTCACAGCCTTTTGTGTCTTTTGACATTAATACTTTTAAAGAATACAGGCCTTTTTAAAACAGAATATTCTTTTGGGTCTAATGCCGCGCCGTGCTTAGATTCAGATAACGCATTCTTAGCCAGCCCCAGGACTGCACAGGCGGTGACGGGCCCTTCTCAGAGCGCTGGACGCACGTACGTCCGTCTGCCCCTTGTTGGTGATTTTGATCACCTGGGCAAGGTGTTGTTCAATTTTTCCATTATCAAGTTGTTTTCTCCAGCAATGCATGGGAGGCTGAAGAAGGGCCCCCTCTGGATGTCCACATCCTAATCCCAGAACATTCTCCATTACTTTATGTGAATGTTACCTCATATCACAAAAGGAACTTTGCAGCTGTGGTAGGGATCTTGAATTGGGGAGATGGTGGATTATTGGGGATTATTATGTAATCCAGAAGGAGCCTTATCACAGGGACGCAGAAGAGTCAGAAAGAGAAGACAAAGTGAAGACAGTAGCCGACAAACTGGAAGAGGATACTATGGAGCTGGCTCTGAAACTGGAGGAAGGGACCAGAAGCCAAAGCATGCAGATGGCCTCTAGAAGCTAGAAAAGGCAGGAAAATGGATTCTCCCCCCGACTTTCCAGAAAAAAACAGCCCTGCCCACACCTTGATTTGAGCCCTGTTAAGACTAGTTTCAGACTTCTGATCTCCAGAACTGTTAAGATGATAAATTCGAGTCCTTTTAAGGAAGGAAGTTTGCGGTAATCTGTTTGAGCTGCAACAGGAAACTGATACACGACTCATAAGCAATCTGTAGGAGATGCTTTACAGCCACATAAACAGGCTCCTTGTCAAATTTTCCCCAAGATTTTACATCATAGGTGACCTCTGCCTGATTCAGTCTTCACTATGATTAGAAAATGCTAATTTTTCAACTCTAGCACTCACAACACTTAGTTGGCACTCACCATTCTATGGTAAGCGTCTTATCTATTTATGTGTCCCCATTTATTTGTAATTTGTTCTTCATATACTCTCTGACTTCCAATTTTTTTTCAATGGCTTATAATTCATTACTATGCTTGACTATTTTGGTGCACAAACCCTTTTGGATTTATCCACTGGAAGCCAAGGGCCAGGCTGTCTTGTGGCCTTGCTACCTGGTCTCCGTGGACCAGCACTGGGACCCAAGCCATAGCCCAAACTGGATGCCTGGTGCAAGAATTCCACCTAATGGGTGGGAAGTCACCAAGGACGGAGACATTCAAGAGTATAAGTTGACAGTGGACCACAAACAGGGAAAAAAAAAAAAGAGAGAAAACTCACTCACAGAAATGGCTGACACCAAAATGGCTGCAGATCCTTGCATCGTTCCAGTTTTAGGGTCTGAAAGTTGTACACCTTCCTGAGTTTCTGTGATTCTTCAGCCCTTTAGGGCACCGAGAAGGAACCCAAAAGTCACAAGCCCTAGAGAAAGGCCCCTTTCGCCAACACAGCACTTTCACCCATATTGGGACAGTACCCTCACTCAAGTAGGGCAGACATTCTTCCTCCTTCTGTATGAAGATGCAAGGACTTCTCCCTGTATCTGTTTTTCCTCTCGAACATACCCAACCCTGTGTAATGTCTTCACACCAGCCTATTTCCTCCATGTCCCACTTGGAAAACGCAATTCCAAGAACTCCCTTTTACGGCGTACTTTAACCTCCTAAGTACCTACTACGTGTGCAAAGCATTAAACAAACGTGACCAAGAGGGACCAGGTCATTACATTCCCACCATCTGTCAACCAGACTTGGCCTGAAGAACTTGCCTCCTCTGACCCCAGACTTCAGTTAAAAACCTCCAGCTCTTACATGGCAGTGAAAACCCATACCGAGATGTATTGTTTCTCACCAGGGCACACTGTCTCTTCAGACATTAAACATTTAAACATACATGGATGATGCATGACAGATATTTAACATGCCTTGAGGAAAAAATAGAAACACGGGAGTGTGAAGGGCCCATGCAATGACTGCACAGGGTATGTTAGTAAAGATACCCCCTCAGCACTGGGAAACGGGACAGGGAGTTTCACGTTATCAAATTGAACTCGCACAACTGAACGCAGGCAAAGGCAGAGCTGTCTAGAAAGTAGGAGACATGGAATGTAGCCCAAGGAGCATGTCTGTCCCTCTGCAATGAACTTAGAGCTGTCTGAATCACTTTGTCAGAACCTAAATTACCAACATAATCATCAACCTATCAGGAGCAATCTCTCCTAAGTTAACACCCTAGTCAAAGCCCTTGTCTATTGAGACCTGCCCTTTGCCTGTATTTATAATCCTGGGTTTTCATCTCTAGCCAATGGGTGGGACAACTCTCCAGTCTTCCCTCTTTGGGTACTGAGAGGGCTTCTGTCAAAATAGACCTGGCTGGTTTAGCTTGCTTTTCCAGGGAGAGCCCCCAATTTATTCTGCTACATTCCTGAGCAAAGTGGCACAGAGAGGGGCCTGTTCCCTAATACTTCACCATAAAGCAACTGCTCACTGAAATGGTCACATCACCGGCTGCTGCCCACGGACGGCGTCTGCATTAATGAGCTGGCCAGGGCGTCTCCGAGAACCCTAGAAACAGGAAATAAGCATACCTGTCCAGTCACATTTATCATCTGATTTCCCAGGGAAATCACATCCAGGAGTATTCAAATAGCTTTCTAAAAGCGCTGGGCTATTTCTTGCCCATGTTCTAGTTCTCATTTTTGAAACAATGAGTAAAGCAGAAATCAGTGGAATGACGGCACTAAGTAATTGAGATTTTAAATGGTTCTGGCCGAGAAGAACTGATCTGCCAGCATTGATCTGAGGTTCTGACAGCAGGGTGAAGGGACCCAGCTGCCCCTCCCCACCACCTAAATACAATCAAACAATGGAAGCAAACACCGTAGGCCAGAGGTTCTTAAACTGGGGCCTATGGACAGAAGTGTGTGTCCCTAGACTTGAATGGCAAAACATTTTATCTTTACATTCACTAACCTCCAACTGAAATTTAGCACTTATTCTAAGCGTGAACAAAGGTAACAAACCATATTAGTACTGGCAGTAACTAGGACTTTGTCAACAAGAGAAATCAGATGCATTCTTACCCACATTCCATTTGCTGCAGGTCTTATAAATATTTATGTTCACTACAACTTCAAAAATTATGGTATCTGGGATCCCCAAGACCCAGCTATGTAAGAAGTTATTACAGCACAAATATTAAGTCATTAATTTTTTAAAAACAATATAACTCGTTTCTTTGTAATCAATCGTATCTACTTTATGTATTAAAAAACAGGTTTCACCAAGCTGCCAAAGGAATCCAAGCTACAAAAAAAAAGGTTAAGAAGCCCTCTGGTAGGCTTACAGATAGGCAATTCTGAATGCTGGAATGTAGACTCAAATCCTGACTAGCTATGGGACCCCTGGGTCATTTTTCAAATCTTGACTACTGGCCTACTCGGTGACAGTAGCACTGAATTTACCAGTTATTTTAAAACCGAGCAAGATAATGTAAATAAAAGGGATTTACTAGCCCAAAGCACAGCAATATAAAAGATTATTTAGTACAAAGACACTCAGCAACAGGGTGATAGAAAGAGGCTAAATGTTTCTTCCCGGCCACATCACACCTCCTACCAAATAATGCTGCCCGGCTAGCTTCTAGAACAGTGCCACCTCAAGTGTTATTCCAAGACTGGGTAAGGAGCACAGCCGTAGTGTAAGTCAGCACACAGCTTCCTTCATGAAGGCCTTGCTAGGAACAAAAAGCTCACCTGAAGTAAACAAAGGGCTTAGAAAATGAAGAACTGACTGAAGGACCAAACTTGGAGCAGTGCTGCTCTCGAGTCTCAAATACAGGCCAGCGACATGTGACCTCACACACACACTGCCTTCACCCAATCCCAGGAGCCATGGGAACGGAACAAAATTCATCAACCTGAGACAGACGCAAACTCATACCAATAATAGTTAACGCAAGCAAGGGGGTGATTATTCAACTGCACCGGAAGTAGAAGGCACCATTTTAACATCAGCATTGCTCTCGCCCAGTAAAAAATTAACCCAGCCTTCCTCCAGCCCACCATTGATCGAGCCTTTAAGATATTCAATCACCCTCTCCCTCTGCCCTTCCTCAAGCTCTCTCAAATTAAAAAAAAATTTTTTTTTCATTAAAAAGGGGGTGGGTGGGGGCACCTGGGTGACTCAGTCGTTCAGCGTCTGCCTTCGGCTCAGGGTGTGATCCCAGAGTCCTGGGATCCAGCCCCGCATCGGGCTCCCTGCTCCGCTGGAAGCCTGCTTCTTCCTCTCCAACTCACCCTGCTTGTGTTCCCTCTCTCTGGCTGTCAAATAAATAAATAAAATCTTAAAAAAAAAACGGGGGGTGCCAGGGTGGCTCAGTCAGTTGAGGGTCCGACTTTTGATTTTGGCTCAGGTCGTTATCTTGGGTCACAGGACCAAGCCCCATATCTGGCTCCACACTCAGCAGGGCATCTGCTTGTGATTCTCTCTCCCTCTACTCTTTCAACTTAAAAAAAAATTGCATAGGGGGAGGAGTTAAGATGGCGGAGGAGTAGGGGACCCCTTTTTCAGCCGGTCCCCCGAGTCGAGCTGGATAGGTACCAGACCATCCTGAACATCCACGGAGTCAGCCTGAGACGCAGGAAGACGCATCTGGATCTCTACAAATGAACATCTCCAGCGCTGAGTATTGAGGTACGAAGCGGGGAGCCGTGAAACCGCGCACAGATATCGGAAGATAAACGGAAGGGGGAGGGAGCCGCCGCGTTCGGGCGCTGGGAAGCGGTAGCCACCTGCACGGGAGAGCGGGCGGGGCTCGCGGACCGGCACCCGCAAAACAGCAGACTGAGACCGTGAGCCGGGTGCGCGCGCCACCAGGCATCTCGCGGATCACCGGAATCCCGGTGCGCTCACTGGATCCAGACTGAGACCGGGAGCTCCGGGAGCGCGCGCGGGGCGGCTGGCGGCGTTAGAAACACAAAGGACAGAGACGCGCCGGCCCTGGAAGTGAGGGCTGGGACGCCGGGTGTGGGGCGCACATCCCGGAACGCTGCAGGGTTGAACAGCACCAACAGTAACAGAGTTAAAGTGGCCAGAACATCAGTGGAGAACAGTCCGCGATCCCTCTGTTCTGAGACAGAGGCTGAGATTCGGCCACTGCTGCTCTGTCTTTCAGAAAAGGGACAGCAAACCGCCAGGGAAACCCGCCAGAGAACAAAAGCCTGGAAACACCGGCTCACAGCATGCCCACCCCCATCCCCCCTCGCAGGGGACGCGGAGACTCTAACCAAACAGGGTTGCCTGAGTATCGGCGCCGCAGGCCCCTCCCCCAGAACACAGAAGGCAGGCTGAAAAATCAAGAAGCCCACATCCCTAAGATCCCTATAAAACAAGGGGCACGGCCTGGGTCCCGGTCAATAATTTGGGCTCTGGACAACCCCGCAACCTCTCCTCATCAGAATGACGAGAAGGAGAAGTCCCCCCCCAGCAAAGAAAAGACAATGAGTCTGTGGCCACTCCCACAGAACTAATGGATATGGATGTAACCAAATTATCAGAAATGGAATTCAGAGTAACAATGGTCATGATGTGTAGACTTGAAAAAAGTATTAACGAAAATGTTAATGAGAATATAGAATCTCTAAGGGCGGAAATGAGAGCGAATCAGGCAGAAATTAAAAAGTCTATGAGCCAAATGCAGTCAAAACTAGAGGCTCTGATGGCCAGGGTGAATGAAGCAGAAGAACATATCCGCGAATTGGAGGATGGGTTATAGAACAGAAAGCTAAAATAGAATCTGGACTCACAAACATCCACACGCAAGAATGTAGGTTACGGGAGATTACTGACTCAATGAAACGTTCCAGTGTCAGAATCCTCGGCATCCCCGAGGGGGTGGAGAAAAACAGAGGTCTAGAAGAGATATTTGAACAAATTGTAGCTGAAAACTTCCCTACTAATCTAGCAAAGGAAACAAGCATTCGTGTCCAAGAGGCAGAGAGGACCCCTCCCAAGCTCAACCACGACAAACCTACACCATGTCACGTCACAGTGCATTTCGCAAATATTAGATCCAAGGATACAGTATTGAAAGCAGCCAGGGCAAAGAAATTTCTCACGTACCAAGGCAAAGTTATCAGAATTACGTCAGACCTGTCTACACAGACCTGGAATGAGAGAAAGGGTTGGAAGGGCATTTTTAAAGATCTTTCAGAAAAAACATGCAGCCAAGGATCCTTTATCCAGCAAGGCTGTCATTCAGAATTGATGGAGAAATAAAGACCTTCCAGAATCCCCAGTCACTGACCAATTTCGTAACCACGAAACAAGCCCTACAGGAGATATTAAGGGGGGTTCTATAAAAGTAAAAAGGCCCCAAGAGTGATACAGAACAGAAAGTCACAATCTATAGAAACAAAGACTTTACTGGCAACATGGCATCATTAAAATCATCTCTCTCAATAATCAGTCTCAATGTAAATGGCCTAAATGCTCCCATAAAGCGCCACAGGGTTGCAGATTGGATAAAAAGACATGACCCATCCATTTGCTGTCTACAAGAGACTCATTTTGAACCTAAAGATACATTCAGACTGAAAGTAAAGGGATGGAATACCATCTTTCATGCCAATGGACCTCAAAAGAAAGCTGGGGTAGCAATTCTCATATCAGACAGATTGGATTTTAAACTAAAGACTATAGCTAGAGACACAGAAGGGCACTATATTATTCTTAAAGAATGTATCCAACAAGTGGATATGACAATTATAAATATATATGCCCCAACAGGGGAGCAGCAAGATACACAAGCCAACTCTTAACCAGAATAAAGAGACATATAGATAAAAATACCTTAATAGTAGGGGACCTCAACACTCCACTATCAGAAATAGACAGAACACCCATGCAAAAAAATCGACAAAGAAACAAGGGCTTTGAATGCCATACTCGATGAGTTGGACCTCATAGATATATATAGAACACTACATCCCAGAACCAAAGAATACTCATTCTATTCTAATGCCCATGGAACATTCTCAAGAATAGACCATGTTCTGGGACACAAAACAGGTCTCAAACGATACCAAAAGATTGAAATTATTCCCTGCATATTCTCAGACCACAACGCTTTGAAATTGGAACTCAACCACAAGGAAAAATTTGGAAGAAACTCAAACACTTGGAGACTAAGAACCATCCTGCTCAGGAATGATTTGATAAACCAGGAAATCAAAAATCAATTTAAACAATTTATGGAGACCAACGAGAATGAAAACACAACGGTCCAAAACCTATGGGACACTGCAAAGTCAGTCCTAAGGGGGAAATACATAGCCATCCAAGCCTCACTCAAAAGAATAGAAAAATCTAAAATGCAGTTTTTATATTCTCACCTCAAGAAGCTGGAACAGCAACAGAGGGACAGGCCTAATCCACGCACGAGGAAGCAGTTTACCAGGATTAGAACAGAAATCAATGAATTAAAAACCAGGAGTACAGTAGAACAGATCAACAGAAATAGAAGCTGGTTCTTTGAGAGAATTAATAAAATTGACAGACCACTGGCAAGACTTACCCAAAAGAATAGAGAAAGGACCCAAATTAATAAAATTATGAATGAAAAAGGAGAGGTCACAACCATCACCAATGAAATTGGAAGGATTATTAGAAACTTTTATCAACAGCTTTATGCCAATAAATTAAGCAATCTAGAAGAGATGGAGGCCTTCCTGGAAACCTATAAACTACCAAGACTAAAACAGGAAGAAATTGATTTTTAAACAGGCCAATTAATTATGAAGAGATTGAGTCAGTGATAAACAACCTTCCAAATAACAAAACTCCAGGCCCGGACGGTTTTCCTGGGGAATTCTATCAAACATTCAAAGAAGAAATAATACCTATTCTCCTAAAGCTATTTCAAAAAATAGAAACAGAAGGAAAGCTACCAAACTCATTCTATGAGGCCAGTATTACCTTGATCCCCAAACCAGGCAAAGACCCCATCAAAAAGGAGAATTACAGACCGATTTCCCTAATGAATATGGACACGAAAATCCTCAACAAGATCCTGGCTAATAGAATCCAACAGTACATTAAAAGGATTATCCATCATGACCAAGTGGGATTCATCCCTGGGATGCAAGGGTGGTTCAACATTCGCAAATCTATCAGCGTCTTAGATTTTATCCAGAAGGAAAAATTCAAAAATCATATGATCCTCTCAATAGATGCAGAAAAAGCATTTGACAAAATACAGCATCCTTTCCTGATTAAAACCCTTCAGAGTGTAGGGATAGAGGGTACATTCCTCAATCTCATAAAAACCGTCTATGAAAAGCCTACAGCAAATATCCTTCTCAATGGGGAAAAGCTGGAAGCCTTTCCCTTAAGATCAGGAACACAACAAGGATGCCCACTCTCGCCACTATTATTCAACATAGTACTAGAAGTCCTTGCAACAGCAATCAGACAACAAAAAGGGATAAAAGGTATCCAAATCAGCAAAGAAGAAGTCAAAATGTCTCTCTTCACAGATGCTATGTTACTCTATATGGAAAACCCAAAAGAATCCACTCCCAAACTATTAGAAGTTATAGAGCAAATCAGCAATGTGGTGGGATACAAAATCAATGCTCAGAAATCAGTTGCATTTCTATACACGAATAACGAGACTGAAGAAAGAGAAATTAGTGAATCCATCCCATTTACAATAGCACCAAAAACCATACGTTACCTTGGAATTAACTTAACCAGAGACATAAAGGATCTATATTCTAGAAACTATAAATCACTCTTGAAAGACATTGAGGAAGACACAAAAAGATGGAAAAATATTCCATGCTCATGGATCAGAAGAATTAACATAGTTAAAATGTCCATGCTACCCAGAGCAATCTATACTTTCAATGCTATCCCGATCAAAATACCGAGGACATTTTTCAAAGAACTGGAACAAATAGTCCTTAAATTTGTATGGAACCAGAAAAGGCCCCGAATCGCCAAGGAACTGTTGAAAAGAAAAACAAAGCTGGGGGCATCACAATGCCAGATTTCGAGCTGTACTACAAAGCTGTGATCACAAAGACAGCATGGTACTGGCACAAAAACAGACACATAGACCAATGGAACAGAATAGAGAACCCAGAAATGGACCCTCGGCTCTTTGGGCAACTAATCTTTGACAAAGCAGGAAAAAACATCCAGTGGAAAAAAGACAGTCTCTTCAGTAAATGGTGCTGGGAAAATTGGACAGCTACATACAAAAGAATGAAACTTGACCACTCTCTCACACCATACACAAAGATAAACTCCAAATGGATGAAAGACCTACATGTGAGACAGGAATCCATCAAAATCCTAGAGGAGAACATAGGCAGCAACCTCTACGACACCGGCCACAGCAACCTTTTTCATGACACATCCCCAAAGGCAAGAGAAACAAAAGATAAAATGAAGTTGTGGGACTTCATCAAGATAAAAAACTTCTGCACATCCAAGGAAACAGTCAAAAAAACTAAGAGGCAGCCCACGGAATGGGAGAAGATATTTGCAAATGATGCTACAGATAAAAGACTGGTATCCAAGATCTACAAAGAACTTCTCAAACTCAATACACGAGAAACAAATAAACAAATCATAAAATGGGCAGAAGATATGAACAGACACTTTTCCAATGATGACATACAAATGGCTAACAGACACATGAAAAAATGTTCAAAATCATTAGCCATCAGGGAAATTCAAATCAAAACCACACTGAGATACCACCTTACGCCAGTTAGAATGGCAAAAATAGACAAGGCAAGAAACAACAATTGCTGGAGAGGATGTGGAGAAAGGGGATCCCTCCAACATTGTTGGTGGGAATGCAAGTTGGTACAGCCACTCTGGAAAACAGTGTTTAAAAAGTTAAATATTGAGCTACCCTATGACCCAGCCATTGCACTACTGGGTATTTACCCCAAAGATATAGACATAGTGAAGAGAAGGGCCACATGCACCTCCATGTTCATAGCAGCATTGTCCATAATAGCCAAATTGTGGAAGGAACCGAAATGCCCTTCAACAGATGACTGGATTAAGAAGTTGTGGTCCATATATACAATGGAATATTACTCAGCTATCAGAAAGAACGAGTTCTCAACATTTGCTGCAACATGGACGGCACTGGAGGAGATAATGCTAAGTGAAATAAGTCAAGCAGAGAAAGACAATTATCATATGATTTCTCTCATCTATGGAACATAAGAACTAGGAAGATCGGTAGGGGAAGAAAGGGATAAAGAAAGGGGGGGTAATCAGATGGGGGAATGAAGCATGAGAGACTATGGACTCTGAGAAACAAACTGAGGGCTTCAGAGGGGAGGGTGTGGGGGAATGGGATAGACTGGTCATGGGTAGTAAGGAGGGCACGTATTGCATGGTGCACTGGGTGTTATACGCAACTAATGAATCACCGAACATACATCAGAAACCAGGGATGTACTGTATGGTGACTAACATAATATAATAAAAAAACATTAAAAAAAAAAAGGTCTTTAGCATTCCTAATAAAGTATGACCAAAAAAAAAAAAAAGATTGCATAAAATATTCAATCACATTTGTACGAGAAAGCAGCATTTTAAAAAATAAACCAATTCTTGCTATCTGTTCATGTGTTGAATGGAATTTCTATTACAGCCAGTATTTGTCTTTAATTAAAGAATGGCTGTATGATAGGATGGTATATTGTTTTCGATTATATATAGATCATATAAGGCACAACAACCATTAAAGTAAAATAATGGTTTAGATTGTATAACATTTCCTTAAAACGCTGCAATAGAGGTGGTTTTTAGCTATCACAGTTCAGTGTGCCTGAACAGTTCCAAAGATGTTCAAAAACAATCAGGCATCATCCTTTCTCCAATACAAAGGAATGAGCAGGGTCAGAATCTACCCCAGCAAGTATTTCATCTCTGTTCCCATCCAGCAGCCTCTCTCTCCCGAATGCGCCCTCTGTGGTCGGGCACAACCCGCTCCATCTCTCTTACTCTCTCCCCTCTGGGCGGGACAAGCGTGTCATCAGACTCAGCACTGGGTTGAGCCGTGGCACCAGGCTAGCCTTCAAGTATAAAGTTATGCCCCAAATATTAGTCACAGCACACCCAGACAGTAGATAGACTTGCTTTTTCTATAATGGGAAAAAAAAATCCAATTCCGTTAAGCTAAAATGGTGTTCTAACAGTATATATATATATATATACCGTTATTATATTATATATATATATATATATATATATATATATACACAATACCACCATTTTTGTCACACAGTAGGCAAACACAAAGCTTTGGCCAAGCATTACAGAAGAGTTTGAGGGGGGTAAGTAGGATTCCTAATGCCTACCAATGCTGTTTTTAAGCTCTATGCACAACAAAAATATTTGCTCAAAGCCGATCTAGTTTCAACATGACTAACTCTCCCTTTATTCTGTTATTGTTTCTTCTCCCATGCCAATCCAGTAAAAAAGAAAAGTTGGCATGCACTCATTTTTTAAAGACTATCCATTAGAGGGGCGCCTGGCTGCCTCAGTCGGTAGAGCATGCGATTCTTTATCTCGGGGTTGTGAGTTCAAGCCCCACGTTGGTGGATTACTTAAAAAATAAAATCTTAGAAAAAATAACAACAAAGCGATTGAAAAGAAAAAGAACAACACCTATTAGACAAACCTATCTTGAGAGGAAGGATGTTCTGGATAGACAAACCTATCTTGGGAGAAAGGGTAATTTTATCTCAAAACACACACTGAATATTTCCATTTTTTAATGCTTTGCTTACTGCCAACTCACCATACATGCACTCCATCCTTGATACAGCATAAACCTTTGATGAGAACAATGTAACCACTGATGTCTAATAATCCGAGTCAGTAGACCTCCACCCTTGATGTGGATTGTTACCCACAAATACACTACCAAGCCGTTACTTGCCTCACTTCCTTAGGGGAGTTTCTGCTCTCTCGTTGCGGGTGTCTCCACAAACTATCATCCTGTCTCTGTGCATCTCAAAATCTTAAAAAGTGTCACTGCAGCCATCCGAAATGATCTGTATTTCCACATCGAAGACACCAGTATGAGTGGGAATAGAAATAAGCTTCTGACTTTCAACTTTACAGTAAGGCCAAATCTTTTCCTATCCTCAGGCCAATTTTATAATGAAGAACTGGTGAATGCAATAGGTTGTGTATCCTTTACCACAGTGGTAACTGAAGTCATTACTACTGTTCAAAAAAGGCCCTAAGGCCAGCCCGTTATAAAGAGATAAATGGCACCGAGTCAGAGAATAGAACTAAAAAGAGACAAGGAGACACCTTTGTTCTGTGAGATCAGCAGTGAGAAAGTAGGGACCTGGCTGAAATAAAACAACAAACACGTGAAATTTCTCATTTATAATTTTAATCGAAGCATTGCTATTCATTTTTTTCTTAACTCTTATAAGCACCAAATTTTAATAGCTAAGTCAATTTTTTGGGAAAGAAACACCATCAAAGAACTTCCCTCCAGAACAAAACAATGATGTTCATTCCTCCAAACAACCAAATTCGAAGTCTACCAAAACAAAAACAAAAAGCCCACACACACACACACAAAAGTAACAAAAATCACATTCTAGGGGTTCAGTGCATTTAGCAGCCTTCGCTGTGCTGTCTAATCATCCTTCAGCTGACTTTCAAAAAAAATTAACACCCTAGCGCATCAAAATATACATTTTCCATTCGCTTTGTTTAAATTAAAAATAATAATTAAAAAAAGAAAACTTGAAGGAAATCACAATCAATTGCCTGACTCATTTCGATGTCATGTACAGCATATGAAGGTCAGGAAGGCTATTTGCAGCACACGTGATTAGGAGAGATTGGTCTTCAAGGTTTAGCTTTCTTCCAAACAGTGTAAAATACCCACCTGGACAGAGAGTCAAGGAATACGAGCAGGTAATTCAAGGAAGAACAGACAGCACTTAAAATTTGTTTGCTGGCCTACAAACTGGAACACGGATGAGTTTCATGGCTTGAAGCATTGTGGTGATGGGAATTACTGCCTCTTAACAAGGCCACTTTATGGCCTGAACACCTCCCACCTGTGACCGGGACGACAGTGGGGAGAAGGGAGCAAAGTGGAGAAAAGGCTAAAGGCGTACAAACATCCCTCAGGTAGCGCTACTGCTTCCTAGGTCTTAAGAAGGTTTAGGGAATGAATACGACAAGGAAGGGTGGGAGGGAGGTGAGAGATTGGGGGGGAGGGAGAGAGGGGTGGGAAAATGAGAGGGAGGGAGAAAGAGGAGGAGAAAAAGATGGAAGGATGGAGGGGAGCCAGAGGGCAGAAGCCTTTTCTCCAAATGTCATCAATTAATTTCTACAGTCTCTCAATATATAAACAGATCCGAGTGTGAAAAATGCTCCAAAAGGAAAGTGTGATGAAGGTGGACAGTTGGGAGGGGGAGAGAGGTCAGGGATCTCCACAGGCCATGGAAGAAAATGGCCGCCCCACAGAGAGCCTGCTCCCCTCCTCCTAGGGAGACCTAGGGGGTTTCCTAGGGTCTGTGTCTGTCCGGGGCTGTCGGGGCTTGCAGGCAAGGAGTGCCTAGAGGGCCAGCAGCAGTTGCACGATCCTAGATAGCAACGAAGACCGCTGTGACAGGAAACTGGACTCGGCCACCTCAGAGAAGGAAGTTTTTATCTGAAGCCCAGAGTCTGCCTTTTAGGAGAAAGAAAGGCATTTTAAATTTCCAATGACAATCCTCGTGCTGGTTTATCTCTGGGTTCTTTTATTTTCCTGGACACTTTACTAAGGGGAACTAATAAAGAACACCAACATTAACTCTGAAATCTCCAGCACTGTTTTTTAGCTCTTGGTTTCTAGTGCAAATTGGGATCAAGTGCAGTGTAGAAACTAATATTAAAGTAGGATTCATTTTAATATAAAAGTAGAATAGAATGAGCATATTCATTCTTTTTGCCCGCCACAGCTCAAGTGGTGCCTTCGACTAGGGCCTCTGAAGCTTTAGATGCACCCCAGTCTCCAGGCAGGCTGGTTAAGATGGCTCACCAGGCCTTACCGCCAGCCTCTGCTGGGTGGGGCCTGAGAACCAGGGGGGCTTAATCAGTACAACTACCTGGGGAGCTGTGGTAGGCCACGCCCCAGCAGCTGAGGGTGGGACCCAGGAATCAGTATTGTTTTCAAGTTTCAGGGAGTTCCAATGTGCAGCCACATCTGAATGCCATGGCCTTATATAGTACAGAGCTAATTTCATTTATTATTGGATTTAAGTGCTGAACTGGCATGGGATTTACTTGAGTGTTGTGATCTGACAACACAGTGTTATGGTCTAAGGATACAATTCCAAGTATGAAGGAACACAGACGACCTCCTTTGAAAATTCCACAGGACAATACAGGCGCCCGAGCTGTTCTTCATAGAGTGACAAGGCTTCCGTCAAATTGACACAGTTGCCCTAAATCAAAGAGAGAAAAGCAAACAATGGGATTCTCGAGTCTCACTGAGGGCCCTGCTCATTTGAAGGTCTCTAATCAATGAAAACAATTTTAGCTTTAGATGAAAGTTCATCTTTGAAAATGAGATAAGGCTTCTGTACTTTGACAAACTGCGTTCAGTTCTACTTATAGATCCATTAGCTCACTCTTCTTCTGCCTCATTTAGCAAGCCGTTTCAAATTATTCAGAGTACGAAGCAACAGAAAGCAGGGAGACCACTTTCTCACTAGTAACACAGTCACTGTAGCAACAACACACAATAGCAACGATTCGTACACATAGCTGTTCAAAATGTTTGCCCAGTCGTCACCGTGGTGTTGAGAAGGAAGCATCACAACGATAATGTTCTCAATTTCCAGAATGGTTTGAAACTACAACCCTCCTAAGAAGCTAAGACAATGATACCGAACTATATTCCCATCTCCATGCTTTCCCCCAAGTATGTGATTTTCAGGCCTACGAGAACAAAAGTTTATTCAGAATATATGTACTAAGGCTATCCCGCAATTCCACTCCTTATCAAACATCTTCTCTTGACTTCGTTGTTCTAATTTTTCTCCCTTTCTTGCCACCACTTTCTCAGCCTTCCCAGCAGCCAGGAGTGGTCAGGGAGATAGAGCGAAGTCTGCTGGGGGCTCCTGGGAAAGTTTACGCTTCTGGACAACCAAGGGTACACAAGAGTGACCTGCCTCTTCAACTTACTTCCAGCCCAGAACCTAGAGGTGACATCTGAAGCTGCAGCAGCCACTCTGCGACCATGAAGAAAAAAGGATGAATGAGATGTGGGCCCAGAACAGAGTAGAGCTATGGATCCGGTATCTGCGTGGTTCTAGAACAGTGCTGCTGCTTCATTTTCATTTTTTTTTTAAGTAATCTCTACACCGAAGGTGGGGCTCGAACTCACATGCCCGCAATCAAGAGTCCCTCTCCCAAGTCCCCCGTTCCACCGACTGAGCCAGCTGGGTGCCCCTAAAGCACTGCTTCTTAATCTGTAATGTGCATGTGAATCACAAGTGATTTTCATTCCATAGGTCGGGGGTAGGGCTTATCATTTTAGCACAATTTTCCCTAAGGGCTTTTCGTAATGGGTACTTAATACCACCCATTTCCTTTTAACCTCTGAAGTTTTTTTTTTTTTTTAAAGATTTTATTTATTTATTTGATAGAAAGACAGACAGCCAGCGAGAGAGCGAACACAAGCAGGGGGAGTGGGAGAGGAAGAAGCAGGCTCCCAGCGGAGGAGCCTGATGCGGGGCTCGACCCCATAACGCCGGGATCACGCCCTGAGCCAAAGGCAGACACCCAACGACTGAGCCACCCAGGCGCCCCTAACCTCTGAAGTTCTTAACATTCTGAAGACTACTGAGTATCTGTGCTGCTTCCATTTCTTCTTAACAACTTCACTACCAGTGCGCCTTAGAATAGCCAAGTACAATGTAAAATGAAAATCATTTACAAATGAAGGCATCCCGTGATGTAAGCATCCCCATGAAGGGCATTTCGAAACCAACCAACCAGCCACTGGCAAGTGGGCAAAAAGAACTATTCTGAGAGCTTCCCTCGGGGGTTTTAACTTAGCACATTGGCTCAGCATGACGTCGTCCTTTAGTGCCAGCTCGTTTAGTAACCCATCATCTAGGGTCCTGCAGTGGGATTTGGCCAAAGTGCCCTTCACCAGTATATAATTTGGTTTCAACATCAAGTTCACCGTGAGAGTATATAAACACCACACGTGTAATTTAAGACTCACAAATAGAAAACACTGCCTGGATGTTTTTAGAACACACCACCACTGGGGAAGCTATAGAATGAAAATGCCACCTAGGTGCACAGTTCAATGGTTTTTCTTGCCATCTTAAAATTGACACCACACTCTCTTTATTGAGGGCATATGGGAGGACGTCCTTACTGACAATGTGGTAAGGAAATAGGAAAGCTTCAATTTGTTCTTCCCCAACATTGTCAAAAAGCAGTTTAAAAAAAGGAAAAAACCTCACCACACATGGAGACCGACCCAAAAAAAGTAATGTGATACATTTTACTTTCCTGTGTTTTTAAATGGAAATACATTTCTTTCTTTTCTTAAGAAAGACATCTTTCGGTGCTGCCGTAACGGTGCGCATGAATGTCCTGGCAGACGCTCTCAGGAGCATTAACAATGCCGAGAAGAGAGGCAAATGCCAGGAACGTAAGAAGCCATGCTCCAAACTCCAAGTCCAGTTCTCCCTGTGGTGATGCAGCAGGGTTACACTGGTGACTCTGAACTCACTGTGAACCTCACAGGCAGGTTAACCAAGTGTGGAGTGACCAGCCCCAGATCTGATGTACAACTCAAAGATCTAGAAAAATGGCAGAATAATCTGCTCCCATCCCACCAGTTTGGTTTCAGTGTACTGACAACCTTAGCTGGCATCATGGAACATGAGAAGAAGCAAGATGAAAATACACAGGAGGGAAAATCCTGGGCTTCTAGGGATGTAACACATACATGCAAATAAAATGTCTTAATGGACAAAAAAAAAAAAAAAAAAAAAAAGACATTGGCGATGCAGAACAAAAACCCAATAGAGAATTAAAGACCTCTTAGGGTTGGGAAGGGAATAATTGGCCGGGGCGGGGGGGCATTCTAAGAGATGAATCCCAATTCAGTAGTTTGGTTCTAGAAAGTTTTCCCTGCCCCATGTTAGATGTGGGTAGGTGACACTTGCTTTTTTACGTTATAGATTTCTGTACTGTTTTTCTCTTTTATTATTATTTTTCAGAGACAGCATGGGGGCAGATGGAGCAGAGGGAGGGAGGGAGAGAATCTCAAGTAGGCTCTATGCCCAGCTCGTAGCCCAATATGGGGCTCAACCTGAGCCAAGATCAAGAGTAAGGCACATGGGGCTCTTGGGTGGCACAGTCGGTTGAGTGTCCAACTCTTGCTTTCAGCTCAGCTCATGATCTTGGGGCTGTGAGCCCCAGCCCTCCACTCTGCGCTCATCTGGCAGTCTGCTCGAGATTCTTTCCCTCCCCCTCTGCCCCTCCCACTCGTGCTCGTGCTCTCTTTCTCTCAAATGAAGTAAGTAAGTTTTCAAAAAAAGAGTAGGACGCTCAAGCGACTGAGGCATCCAGGCACCTGTTTTTATCTTTAAAATTTAACAATTAGCAGGCTATGATTTCTGTGATGTAAAAAAATAACAGGTCCAGAAGAATACAATCTAACAACACCATTCTTAACAAGTTCAAAAGCAAGCTAAACAATATAATGATATAGGAAATTACACATAAGTGAAACAGCTATTAAAAAAAAGTCCAGGGGCGCCTGGGTGGCTCAGTCGTTAAGCGTCTGCCTTTGGCTCAGGGCGTGATCCTGGAGTCCTGGGATCGAGCCCCACATCAGGCTCCTCCACTGGGAGCCTGCTTCTTCCTCCCCCACTCCCCCTGCTTGTGTTCCCTCTCTTGCTGGCTGTCTCTCTCTGTTAAATAAATAAAATCTTAAAAAAAAAAAAAAAAAGTCCAGGGGGGCGCCTGGCTGGCTCACTCAGGAGAGTGTGTGACTCTTGATCTTGTAGTCATGAATTTGAGCCCCACATTGGCAGAGAGTTTACTTTAAAAAAAGAAAGAAAGAAAGAAAGAAAGAAAGAAAGAAAGAAAGAAAGAAAGAAAGAAAGAAAGAAAGAAAGAAAGAAAGAAAAAGAAAGAAAGAGAAAGAGAGAAACATGGGAATAAAAAAGAAATGGGTTACCTTCTGGAAAGTGGACAGAGATTAGGGAAGAATGTAGATGTGTTAAGTGAGGGTACTAGTAATGTCCACTTCTCAAGGGGTGGGGTAGTATTTTGCATAATAATCTATATGAATGCCACATACATAATTTTGTGTCAAAGAACCTCCAGGGCTTTTCTTAATGGGAAGTGGGGAAGAGAAGGGAGGGAGGTCAAGTTCCAGCACCTGTCTGTCTCTTCTAGTCTCTTGAAAGCCTATCTTCCCCGGATTCAAACCTCAGGGCCCACCAGAGTCAGCTCAATTCCCACCCGCTCCACAGCGCGACTCTCCACAGCCCTCCGCAGGTTTCACTGTAGACTTGCTATAAAGCATGGGTCTGCAAACTACTTCTGTAAAGGACCAGACTGAAAATAGTTTAGGCTATGCAGATCACACAGTCCCCATCACAACTACTCAGCGCTGCCCCTATGAGAGCAGACAAAGGTAAAATGTCATGAATGGGTGTGGCTGTCTGCCAAGAAAACCTCACCAAAACAAGCAGCAGGGGAGATTTGGCTCGTAGTTTGCAGACCCCTGCTTTACAGTCAAGTCCAGAATCCATAAAGAAAAAAAAAATCATTTCTAAGTATCAGGCAAAAAAAAAAAAAAAAGCCATTCATAAACAGTTGTCGGTTTCCCTCGAAGCTTCCCGATACTTTCACCAAGGGCAAGGTCTAGGATTAATCATCATGGGGGGGGGGGTGTCTTCCTGCAGGGGGAAGAGAAGGAAAACAGGATGGGCTGAAGACTAATTCAAGGTGTCTCTTAGAGCTGCCAAGTTGTCTTCAGCATTATTCATCTCAGATCCCATCAACTGCCCCAGGCCTGCATTAAAATGCCTCCTTGGGAGAATAAAGTTAAGACCTCTCTACTAGTTTTTGACATTTAAATATACTAATGCTCTTTAAAGGGGTGGGGGCCGTCTCCCGAAAGCCCTTAAGAATTACAGGTACGCAGCCGAGCAGTACCAGCACGGAAGGGCTTATCTTCTTCTGCTTATGAATCAGCTCTCTACCAAGTAAACAGACTCAGATCATCACTTAGCTCCTTTTGTGGTCATTTTCAGAATTTTCTTTAGGGCTTTAGCAGGTTATGTATATTTTTTACATAATAAGACATACAAACTTTAGACTTTCTTTTAAATTTAAGAATCCCATAGAGAATGAGAAAAAAAAGCAATTTGCTTCCATCTGGTGGTAGGAGCTCACACTACAGGCAAGGCAGTTTATGAAACTCATGCTGATAAACTGCTTTTCCAATGAAGAATCTCCTAGAGGATAAGGAGAGGGAAAATTCAGGGAGGGGGGGAAAAAAATCACAATCTGTGTCTCCATCTGGTGGCGGCAGCTCATACTACAGCCACAGCCCAAGGTTGGTCTATCAGGACAGTGGGCAGAGGACACAACCGAACTCATGAATTCCCAAGAGATGACAGGTCAGCTATTTACAAACTACTGTTTGAAAGAACATAATTCAGTTACGATGCTCTAACCTTAACAGACATAAATTTCAATAAAATACATGCAAATTTCAAAATATAAAACTCTGATTGAGAGTTTTGGGGAAAAAACAGTTCAGTCGTCTACCTGTGTGAAGTATTTCCCATCCTGTTTCAGTACTTTCATTGAGAGGTCAAGAATCAGTCTGAGAAACTCCCATGTGGAATCTGGGTGTTAAAAAAAGTTTTAAGTTATACAAATATGGATGTGCATGCATCAGAAACAACATCTAAAAAGTCAACTATCCACATTAATATTCAATAACACCCAAAAAAGAAAGAAACAGCCAAGAGCTTAAGACCCAATATTCAAGAGCTTATTCATAAAAATTTACTGTCATTTTTGGGTATCCTGCACACACGGGCACATAAGCAAGGTCAAAAGCAAATATTCATGTGCTTAGCACTGCTTTAACGATACCAATAAAGATTTGACCAAAAGGGCAGTGGTTGAAATCTGAAAGACAGCAGCTTAAGGGGGAAGCGTCCGACATCCAGAGAGAAACAGCAAGGGTCATCACGTGGGGACCCAGTCTGCCAACTCAGCAGGAAGGCAAGACTATAGAAAAAACACTAACACCGAAATGCCGAACCAGCAGTGATTTGGAGCAAGCGGTTTGAGAATGGGGAATTGTCTGTGGTGGTGCTTAGAAAGCTCACCAGTTTCAGTACAGGTTAAAAATCACATAACAGAAATAAATTCCCAAAGAAGCTAATTTCTCCGTGATGTGATTATTGAATCATTTTATGTTTCCGACAACCGAGTAAATGTGCTCATTTAGTGACAGAAATCCAGCCACCTTTCCACTGCAGGCCTCAGCTGAACTACCTTGAAAAAATGAAGGAACTAATGAAGGAGACAATCTCTAAGATCGTTCCATTCTCACAAGGTGCCGAGAAAAACATTTTCATGAACATTACCTTGGTTTTAAAAGAAAAAACTGAACCTACCTTCTTCTGGAGATGTGGAGATTGGAACGGCTGTCAAATCATTAATCACATAATCAAACTCTCTCCCTTCTTTGGCGTACCTCTTCAGTACTGGAATACAGTCTTCTATTAGAACCTTCCAAAGAGAACAGGAATAGATGCATGTGAGGCAACTCATGTGGGTGGAAGTTTAAACCCTCATAGAGGAGGGAGGAAACTGCAGACTGCTGCTGGGACCCACAGCACCTGCCACGTGAACAAAAATGACTTCTATCCATGCCTCTAACAGCTACAATCCAGTGCCTAATAGATGCTTTGCCTGCCTTCTCATTTAACCTAAGCAACAAATCTACAGGTACTATTATTATCCACAGTTTACAAATGGAAAAACAAGGTTAAGAGAGGCTTTGCATAGGGGCGCCTGGGTGGCTCAGTCGGTTAAGTGTCCGACTCTTGATTTCAGCTCAGGTCATGATCTCAGGATTGTGGGATCGAGCCCCATCTTGGGCTCTCTGCTGGGCGAGGCGTGGAGCCTGCTTAAGATTCCTTCTCTTCCCTCTGTCCCTCCATTCCTCCCTCTCTAAAAAAAAAAAGAGAGAGAGAGAGAGGTTATGTAGTGTTCACTTCAGCTGCACACATACTTAAAATTGGACTCATACAGGGAAGATGAGCATGGCCTATGCACAAGGACGACACAAATTCCTGAAGGGTTCTGTACTTCTGAGAGACAGAGGGAGGGAGAAGGGGGAGAAGAGGGGGAGGGGTTACACAGCTTGCCCAAAGGTACCCAATAAGAAACAGAGCCAAGAAGTACACCTAGATCTATATGAAAGCCAAGTTCACATTTTTAACTCCAATCTATATTGCCTCTCCTACTACTGTCTCTATTTTCTTTTATGCTAGGCACTGAATGACTTTATTGTCTATTGATTTTCTGCATCTCACCTCAAACTATTAGCCTACAGTTTTTCACTTTTTTTTAAACTACTTTGAGTACTGTTGGTAATACAACCGTGTAAGAAATACCAACTCCACAATCACAATTATTAACGAGTACAGCAGTTAAGAGTTGGAATTCTCAAACAGATCCTTTGCAGTAAACAGTTATCCTTGAACAACAGGAGTCTGAACCATCTGGGTCCACTTCTTCACAGTCCACCCCCCAATACAACACTGTAAAAGTATCTTCCTTATGATTTTCTTAGTCACATTTTCTTTTCCCTGGCTTACTTTATTGTCCAAATACAGTATATAATACATACAACATACAAAATGTGTTAATTGACTATGTTCCTGGTAACGCCTTCAGTCAACACCACGTTCTGAGTAGTTAAGTTCTCGGGGAGTCAAAAGTTATATGCAGATTTTTGACTCCGTGTGTGGGGGGAGTCAGTACCCCTTAACCCCTTGTTCTTCAAGGGTCAACTGTACAGGAACTCAGTTTGGGGCTTGCCTTAATCTTCGAAGTACTGAAGCTATATGCTGGGGACCCACCTGGCTATAGGCAACATCCTTAACTAGCAGGAGTTAGTCTCCTTGTCTTTCACTTTCCAGTTACAAAATACATACTCATGAGAAACAAATTCATTGAAGTCAGAAGTCAAGTTTGCCTTAATTCCCTAAAATAACCTATTTCAGAATGTTTCCTCTGAATGTTCTTACACAGATCCTCAGTCACAATTTGAAGAACTTGATTTTACAGCCCTACTGTTTTATAACTTGCTTCACTTAATCCATCATCTAAGTACAACCATACAAAGATCTAGAAGACACTAACCAATCCTGTGGGATACGCTCAGTGTTCTCCTATGCTCATATACACTCTTACCAACACATGCTGTTCTCTTTTTTAGAACTAGGATCACATACATTCTGAACTCAAAATTTTTCAGCTAACACCGTTCTAGGTAATGATAGATTTTTTTATTTGGGGGAATGATATTTTTAAAAATTGTATCATTCCATGAAACATGTACTACTCTTTAACCTCCTCATACAGATGACTGTCTGTAGGCCAGACATTCAAACACTGGCTTGCTGAGACCAAAGGCACGCCACGCCCATTTTAGTTTTTATAGTTTGGATGGCAATTCACACTCCAACCAGCACTGTGTGCGAGCACCTAGTGCCTGGATATTGTCCCTCTTTCTATTCTGTCAGGTCTCTTGCTAATGTTTTCACATGAACTTGCTGGGCCACTAAGAGGGGTGAGCATCTTGTTATAAGTTTACAGGTTATTTGATTTTCGTCTTCTGAAAAATACCAGTTCATGTCCTTTACATTTTTCAACTTAGTTATCTTATTTTTTTAAATCTTAAGTTGTAGGGGCTCTCTGTATTATTAAAGGGATTAAATCCCTGTCCTGTTTGTTACCACTTTTCCAGCTTCGTTTATGGGATTAGGATGTTGTTGTAGTTTCTGGGTTTCTTGTCTTTCTTTAAAAGGTTTCCCAACTCCAAGGTTAAATATGCTAAATTTCCCTAAATGTACTAAGTTTTTGTATCCAGGGCTTAAGCCATATGCAATTAATTTTTCTATGCCACCTAGGGTCATGTTAACTTTCTTCTCATGGAGATGGACAGCCCATTGTGTTGGCATCACCTATGAAATCAACTCAATCTCCTTTTCCCAAGTGAACTGAAATATACCTTAGGCCACCTATTACTTGTACGAATACACACTCAGACATGTTCAAAGTCTTTGTGCCATTCCTCTTATACAGCCATTCCTGTGTCAACATCACACTCCCTATTTGATTACTATGCTTTAACAGTAAATTAATAAACAACAGGGCAAATTTCCTTGCAGTATGATTTTTAAAACATTTTTTTCTTGGCGGGGCGCCTGGGTGGCTCAGTCGATTAGCCTCTGCCTCTGGCTCAGGTCATGATCCCAGAGTCCCAGGATCGGAGTCCCAGGATCAGAGTCCCAGGATCGAGCCCCACATCAGGCTACCCATTCAGTCTGCTTCTCCCTCTGACCCTCCCCTGTCTCATGCTCTCTCTCTCTCACCCTCTCAGATAAATAAAAAAAAATCTTTTTTTTTTAAGAGTTTATTTGTCAGAGAGAGCGCGCACAAGCAGGGGAAGCAGTAGGCAGAGGAAGAAGCAGGCTCCCCTGCTGAGCAGGGAGCCTGATGCAGGACTCGATCCCAGGACCTTGGGATCATGACCTGAGCCAAACGCAGAAGTTTAACCAACTGAGCCACCCAGGGGTCCCAATAAATAAAATCTTTAAAAAAATTTATTTAACAATTGGTCATTATTCCTAAATATGAAACCTGAAACTACAAAAATCCTAGAAGAGAGCACAGGCAGTAACCTCTCTGACATCAGTCATAGCAACATTTTTCTGTATATGTCTCCTGAGGCAAGGGAAATAAAAGCAAGGATAAACTACTGGGACCTCATCAAAATAAAAGCTTCTGCAGAGCAAAGGAATCCATCAACAAAACTAAAGACAACCTACGGAATGGGAGAAGACATATTTGCAAATATCTGATAAAGGGTTAGTATCGAAAATATATAAACGACTTACACAACTCAACACCCAAAATACAAATAATCCAACTTAAAAATGGGCAGAAGACATGAACAGACATTTTTCCAAAGACAACACCCAGACAGCCAACAGACACATGAAAAGATGCTCAACATCACTCATCATCAAGGAAATGCAAACCAAAGCTACAATGAGATATCGCCTGACACCTGTCAGAATGGCTAAAATCACCACAAGAAAAACAGGTGTTGGCAGGGATGTGGAGAAAAGGGAACCCTCTTGCACTATTGGTGTGAATGCAAACAGCAGCAGCCACAATGGAAAACAGTATGGAGGTTCCTCAAAAAGTTAAAAACAGAGCTACCCTGTGACCCAGCAACTGCACTACTGAGTATTTAACCAAAGAATACAAAAACATTACTAATTCAAAGGGATACATGCACCCCAACGTTTATGGCAGCATTATTTACAATAGCCAAGATATGGAAGCAGCCCAAGTGTCCATCAATTGATGAATGGACAAAGAAGCGGGGTGTGTGTGTGTGTATACACACACACACACACACACACACACACACACACACACACCCCACGCTGGAATATTATTCAGCCATAAAAAAGATTGCAATCTTGCCATTCGTAATGACATGGATGGAGCTAGTATGTATACTAAGTGAAATGTCAGTGAGAGAAAGACAAATACCATATGATTTCACTCATACGTGGAATTTAAGAAACAAAACAAATGAACAACAAAAATAGAAACAAACCAAAAAACATTCTTAACTATACTGAACAATCAGATGGCTACCAGAGGGGAGGTGGGCAGGGGGATGGGTGAAATAGGTGATAGGGAGTAAGAGTGCACTTATCGTGATGAGCACTGAGTAATGTACAGAACTGTTGAATCACTATATCGTACATCTGAAACTAATATAATACTCTTGTTAACTACACTGGAATTCAATTTAGTAACTTAAAAAGACCAATTGGTCATTATTCTGAACAGGATCTCCAGCCCACTTTCTGCCTCCAATTTCCATTCAAACTGTTTTGCATTTAACATAGCTTAAAAAAAATTTTTTAGATTGTCTCCCTCCAATCACTTCGCCAAATTCTCATGAACCCAACTAATTTTCTAGGTGAGTTTCCTAGATTTTTCTAAGCATTCATATCATCTACAAATGATTCTTTCTATATTTATACTGTTTTCATTTTCCTACCTTACTACATTAGCGAATGCCTCAAAAACAATGTTGAATAAAGGTAATAAGCATCTTCACCTTATTTCTAGTTTTACTGGAAATGCCTTATGTATTTTGCCATTTTATACAACATTAAGTTTCTTATAGTTTGTTATGTTTGGGTAGTTTCCCTTTATTGCACTTTTATCTTACTTAAAAGACTTTTCATTACGAACGACTGCTAAATATCCCCCAAATGCTTTGTCACCTGTTAATACATTTTCTCTTTTAAATAATTCATATAATAAATCATGTTGACAGATTTCTTAAGATTTCCATCTTTATGTTTCTGAACTAAATCTTTCTTAGGCCTAATAGAGTTCTTTAAATAAACTGCTAGATTTAATTTACTCTTTTACTTGAAAATCTTGTATACTCATTAAAACTAATCTCTAATTCTCTTTTTGTACTACCTTAAGGATTTTAGTATTAAGGTTACTCTGTCATTATGAAAGGAATGGGGAGCACTTTGGAACATTTTCTATTTTCTAAAAATGCTTAGAGTAATTATGTTTTTGAAATAAACATTTGCAAAGACCTGGTGTTTTTTCAGTGGTAATATTTTAACGGCTAAGGGGCTTGTGGATACCCCCAGACAAGGAACTCCCCACCCCTTGAGAGCCCTCAGAAAACCTTCAACCTCAGAAGAATTGTCCAGGCTCCCCTCTAATGGTTGTTCTAATCCAGCAAGAAGATGGGAGGGGTGGGCGGGTGTATTCAGGCACCCAACTTCCTCAAAAGAAGAATCATTTCAAATAAAATACTACTTTTCCATTCCCTAGAATGTCCAACTGTCAATGTCACCACCTGCCTTTGGTGCTCTGCTTTCAGACAGATGTGCAAGTCAAGAGCTGTTTTCGAAATCCATTAGTAAATCGTCCCACGTACATCCAGCCTCTAATTACAACAACCTACAACTCCCCGTACTGGTTTGGGTTTGCAGTTCTGCTTATGCTTAAATAGTTTTTTCTGAATCCATATAAGGAGGTCACAGAAGGAGCCAGGGAGCCGGGTATCGGAGTGAATCACTCTTCTAAAGTTACCCTATTACCCTGAATAAATGTCCTTTGAACTCTCTAAGTTGAATCTTCTTCAGCCATAAAACAGAAATAATAGCCACCTGGTACAGGGTTGAGGATTACAGGTTAAGACACCTTAGACAGAGAGTCTGGTTAACAATGCAAACATTATTTGACAACAATGGTAACTTTCTGCTCCATGTGAGGGAAACGAATCTGTCATGCTCTGATGAACCTACTGCCCAACCCGCCCCACCCCTTCTTAAAACTCTCAAACAGTGCATGTGAAATATATATATCCTTCTTTCCCTTTTGCCCACAAAACAATCACACCTAACATTTCAATATAGATAGAATTCTCTTTCAGCTTAAAAAATTAACATGCATGCACCATGAAATCAAATTTGGATGCAAACACATTAGGGAAGATAGGGGAGGGGTAAGCAACTTACAGATCAACAAATTAAAGCACTTGTCTAAATGGTTCATAAATCTGAGGACGTACTTTTTTTTTTTGAAGACATACATTTAAGATCCTGTTCAAATAAAATGCATTTGCTTGGTTCTCTTGCTCTAACAAGTACTGCAGATGTAACCACTGAACACATGCGTGCTCAAAGTACAATACAAAACATAGCCCACAAACCATTAATTGGTGAACCTGCAAGTACAGTACAATTTAGGACAGAAACTAATTTGCTCAGCAAGAAGCAATTATTCAGACGTACACAAAACTCACACACAGAGTCTGAAGAGTAGCACGATGTGTCACCTCAAAATATGCCACTTTGGTGTATTATTTTGAGCTATAGGCACTTGAAAAACAGAAAATGCAGAAAGCAGTTTTCTCTGAACTCCCCTTCAATCTGCCTAAAGATACATCCTCCTACAGGAACTCAAATGTCAGAGATCCCCTCCCTAGGGGATTCAACCAGGGAAGGTTGACCTCTATCACAGGACAGGAGATGGATACCACATCCAGACAAACTTAGTCACAAATATCATACCTACCCCCCATCTATTCTTCCAAAGGCCCGTTACCTTTCCTAAAAGTCACTCACTCTTCCCAAGACACTTACGACCCCTTTCCCTATTAAGATATTTAAGCCTAAATTCTAAAGCTACCTCTAGGTTACTCAGTTATCTCTGGGTCTCTCCCAAGTACACATGAGGTATATACATTAATCGACTTCTGTTTTTCTCTTGTTAATCTGTCTTTTATTAGGGGAGTCTTGGCCAAGAACTAGAAGGGCAGAGGGTAAGGGTGAGTCCATCTTTGGCCCTCTTAGTTTGTTCATGTTTGCTCAATGATCTCTTTTGGGATTATGTGTTCTGGCACCTTAGAGAATAATACACATACGTCAGAAATGCCTGCCAAGGAAGGATGGGATGCGTTTTGGCTTCCCATGAATCTGTTAGGGAGAACAGTCTTTCGCCTTTCTCATGCACAGGTGGTGCCATAAAATCTAATCAAAGGTTGGCTTGATTAAAAGTCAATTAGGTGCACGCATACCATCTGAGGTACATGGGAACAGTATGATCGCACTACAATGCCCTAACTGTGCAGCTGCCGCGGACCATCCTCTGCCCAATCCTGCCTGTCAGTTAAGTGTCCCTGGAGAGACTCGGTGTAAACTCTATGGAGTGGCCTACTTTGTTTTCCGGTCAGCAAGTGCCTTCGCAATTTGGGGCGATACTTTTACTGTCCCTCCTCCACCTTCTAACAGTAGAGGGAAAAAAAAATTTTCCTTCCCTCCAAGATGATCTATTTACCTTCTTAACCAATCACCCTTAAAGCTGTTTTAGGAAGGTACAATTCAAGTCAATATTATTATTAGCTGACTTCAAAATGTTATCTAGAAAACATAATTACCTGATAGCAGTCTCCTTTAAGATTGTCTAAGACGTCGCCACATGTTTTTCGCATGTATTTCTTACATCCATCAATCACCATTTGGTCAATGTTCAAACAGGTCAAGGAGAAATTTATCCAGAATTTGGATCTATCAAAGAATTCTGAAATAGTAATACTTTATTTTTAAAGATTTTATTGATTTATTTGACAGAGAGAGAGACAGCCAGCGAGAGAGGGAACACAAGCAGGGGGAGTGGGAGAGGAAGAAGCAGGCTTCCAGCAGAGCAGGGAGCCCGATGCGGGGCTCGATCCCAGGACCCTGGGATCACGCCCTGAGCCAAAGGCAGATGCTTAACCACTGAGCCACCCAGGCGCCCCAGAAATAGTAATACTTTAAAGAAAAGGTAGGGGCACCTGGGTGGGTCAGTTAAGCATCGAACTCTTGATTTCAGTTCAGGTCATGATCTCAGGGTTGTGAGATTGAGCCCCGCATCCGGATCTGCGTGGAGTTGGCCTGAAATTCTCTCTCCCTCTCCCTCTGCCCCTCCCCATGCTCTCTCTCTTTCTCAAATAAATAAATAAAATCTTAATAAAGTAAAATAAAATCTTTATAAAAAATAAAGGTAAGACAAACATAAATTTTATAACACTAACTTGGGTATCCGATTTACCAAAACGATGGTGAATGAGACAACGATTTCATTTTGTATCAAGGTCACTCAAAAAGAACTGAATTTTCTCTTCTCATGAAGAAGCCCTTTCAGAAAGTGCTAAGCAGCAGACACCGTACCAAGGTTGCTTTCTTGTTTTCTCAACTAGAGGATCTCTGCTGCTTTGTTTGTAGCCACATAAAAAGGCTATCGGTACCAAATGGAAATGTTTCTTCAAGGCAGTATTTATAAAGCATTTGCCTCATAACATTAACTGGAGTCTTAAGACAAAAAAAGAGGAAGAAAACAGAACCCAACCGAACTTGATCTCCGAACAAAGGATATCTCTACCATAGTGACCATCTTTGGTTTCAGTTTGACTATTTCACATAATATGCCCCCATCTCCACCCCCAAGAATCAGCACGTCTTTGCCACTGTAGTCTTCTTTTCCACTGCCCATGATGGCCTGGGTATACGCCAAATCACTCTCTGCCAGATCTAGGTAGGAAAAACACAGGGACAAAATGGTGACTCTACCCAAACCCACACCGCGACCTGACTCTCCATGCTAGAAAGTGCTGGAATCTAGTCTAAAATTCAAATTTTTTCATTTTTGATCTTTAAAAACTGTCAACAATGTGCAGAGATACTTTTTTTTTTTTTTTTTGGATTGTGAACTTTTCATCAACCCTACTCACCTGACACCTAATACTATATGTTACGTATACATATACTTTGGTCAGTGGGAAAAATTCAGTCTTAAGAATGTTCTGATATGCTAATTAAAAGCAATCACATCTTTTATTACATGAAATACAGCATCTGAGAGTTGTTCCAAGTAATAGGAGAGGGACAAAGCAAACCAGGGTTTAGGGGAAACAAGACTGGCCAGGAGTTGCTAATTGTTAGCACTCAATGGTGAGTAAACATGGGTTCATGATACTATTTTGTCTACTTAGGTTTCAAATTTTCCGTAACAAAAATATTTCTTAAAAAATAAGCAATCATATTTTCTTTATAATGAGTAAAATCCAAATACTCAACACTAAGAATACTAAGAAAAAGGAACATCAAGACATAGTTTTCTTGGCTCTGCTATAAAACATGAAAGCCTAGGGGCGTGTGGGTGGCTCAGTCAGTTAAGTGTCTGGCTCTTGGTTTCAGCTCAGGTCATGATCTCAGGGTCGTGGGTTGAGCCCCGGGTCCTGGTTGGGCTCTGCCCCGAATAGTGTCTGCTTCCCCTCTCCCTCTGCCCCTCACAGCCGCTCATGCATTCTCTCTAAAACAAATAAATCTTTAAAATAAAAAATAAAAATAAAACATGAAAGCCCAGACAATCCACAGGTTGGTTAATATGACATAAATGTTCCTCTCAAAAAAACAGCACTGCCAAAGACAAACCAGGACAAATCCACAATGGTGGTATTTGTCAGGAAAGCACCATAATCTAAAACATCGTCAGTCTGCTATGCAATTGGGGTAAGGACGGAATACTTACTAACGTCCCCACTAAGGATAAGAATATTTCCAAATTGCTTCGAGTGTAGAATTTTAATGTTCTGATAAGGTGAATCTTCATCATATACCACTTCATCTATGTCATATTCAACCAGGCGACCATCAGCGGTGGGCCAATATCTGTCAATAGCCCCTCCTCGCACTATGGGTGGTAATCTGTAAAAAGGGAAAACAAAAATGAGCCTTATAGAACACTGCTTATGGTGCCGCTGCCTTAAAAGTGAACCTGGAGGGACGCCTTGGGTGGCTCAGTTGGTTAAGCGTCTGCCTTCGGCTCAGGTCATGATCCCAGGGTCCTTGTATGAAGCCCCCAAAACAGGCTCCCTGCTCAGTGGGGAGTCTGCTTCTCCCTCTCTGCAGCTCCCCCTGCTTGTGTACTATCTCTGTCTCTTTGTCTCTCACTCAAATAAATAAATAAATAAAATCTTCAAAAAAAAAAAAAAGTGAACCTGGAGGGGCTCCTGGCTGGCTTAGTCAGCAGACGATGCCACTGTTGATCTTGGGGTCGTGAGTTCAAGCCCCACATTGGGTGTACTCATTACTTTAAAAAAAAAAAAAAAAGCGGGGGGGAAAAAAAGCGACCCTGGAAACGTGAGTGTACAAAGGCAAGCCACGTTACCTTGGGCTAATTCCTGAATCGTGTACAAATCTGAAGCTTGGGCTCTCAGCTATATACAAACATGGCCACTTCCAAATCCCAGCAACTATTGTACATTAAGAGGTTACTTTTTAAATAAACCTTTCTGGCATGCCTTCAATTTTCCCTAAAAAAAAGTTGGAGAAAATGGCCACCTCAGATACCACACTTCACCCCAAATACTTCAGCAGGAATCTCTTAAGACGGCCCACCCCACCACACTGCCACTACCACACTCATGCATAAGTGCCCAGGGGTGTAATATCATCATCTGGTATGCAATCCACATTCAAATGTCCCCACAACTGTCCCCATCATGTCATTTATAGCTGTTCTGCTTTTGAATGAAGGATCATACACTGTATTTTGTTTTCCTTTTTTACCCTCATTTCACTGAGTATAGTTTTTCCCCCCGATGTGTTTCATAACACCTCAGGGGAAGTGCAGACCAGGTGTTCTGCAGAAAATCCCTAAGGTGGGTTTGCCTGAAGACCTCTTTCTTCATTAACATCAGGGTGGCAGATATTTACACAAGCATCACATCAGGGGCGGACGAGCGCTTGTCGTATTATTAGAGATGCTAAGTGTGACCCGTTGGTTCAAGCCGATGGCATCAGATCTCTCCATTTGCAAAGGTATCTTTTTTCCCTTTGAAATTACAAAGCAGGCTATGGAGTAGCCCTCTAAAACTGGGCGAAGGCCCTGATCTCTCAACAGACCTCCAGTAGTGGCTTTAGCACCTAGAAGATTCTTGCCTCAATCAATTATTTACTCGAAGGACTGCAAACTGAGCTCAGATTTTCCCATTCCATTCTTTTGCACACGGCTCAGTATTTCAGACAACGTGAATGTACTAGAAACTACCAGCAGAGGACACTAAATGACAATGAAAACCAGATCCAGGAAAGGGGCTTGGCAAATCTAACATGAACACAAAATGAGAACTCGCTGCATACATAACACAACTGTGCGCAAGTCATGTGTTCTCTGACACAGTGGTATTCTCCAGTAACGCAGCTGTCTCTGACACAGTGGTATTCTCCAGTAACACAGCTGTATCTGGCACAGTGGTATTCACCAGTAACACAGCTGTATGCTAGCACCTGCTACCTCTGACTTGCTCCAGTAAGCCTCTGCCCTCCCACTCACCTGTTTCCAGGAATACAGCCTGAACCTGTTTTCATGAAGCTTCCTTTGAGCAAATACTAGCAACTATAAAGAACAGTAAGGTTGGGGCACCTGGATGGCTTCATTGGTTAAGTGCCTGACTCTTGATTTCAGCTCAGGACATGATCTCAGGGTCATGGGATCGGGCCCCGCATCGGGGTTGGTGCTGGCTGTCTGGTCTACTGGGGACTCTTTCTCTCCTGCCTCTGCCCCTCCCCCAGCTTGCATGCGCTCTCTCTCAGTAAATTAAAAAATATATATATCTATATATATATAAAGATACATATATGAACAAATGTAGCTTCTGGAAGGTTCACAGACCAGGACAATACCTTCTCCCCTCCTTTCCCAGCCTAGAGCAGG
This sequence comes from Ursus americanus, assembly GCF_024610735.1. Taxonomy (NCBI): domain Eukaryota; kingdom Metazoa; phylum Chordata; class Mammalia; order Carnivora; family Ursidae; genus Ursus; species Ursus americanus. The sequence goes on from NC_142164.1 coordinate 105,253,232, forward strand.
CAAAGAGGACTTGGGGGAAGCTTCTTCCACCCCCGGCTGATGGTGAGTAGATGGAGGTGGGAGAGTAAACCACCTGTGACATTAGATGAACGTGACAAATATCAAGTCATGGGTCTTCAGGGGAGGAAACCCACCTCCTGGTTGACAGCCAGTCAGCTACAGGAAATTACTAAACTATGCACAAACCCGATGAAAATAAATGTCCATTCTCAACTGTGTCACTAAGTGCCTTGGCTAAAGTAAAGAGCTCTTTTCTCAATTGCAACACAAATGGTTTTCATTTTTTAAAATTTTATTTTATTTTTAAGATTTCATTTTTAAGTAATCTTTACACCCAAGATGGGGTTCAAACTCACGACCCCGAGATGAAGAGTCACACGCTCCACTGACTGAGGCAGCCAGGCGCCCCACAACACAATGGTTTTTAAAGACTGGTGAAGAAACAACAAGGATCTCTAACAGGATGAGGAAGCCATTTCTCTTGATGAAGTACTCATCCTAGCATGAAGTTCATCTCCTTGTAATGGGCTACAGGAGATATCCTGGAGCCCCGCACCACTCTTGTTTCAACCTTCACTGCTGAAATTTAAAAATGGATTGTAGAGAGAAAGACAGAGTACGTCTTGGGTCTCAGATACACTGTGTCAACTGTGCTATCTCCCTCACCCCCAACCCCTTGTTTTCCTGTTCCTTTTCTTTGGAAAAATAGAATATAAAAATAAATTATCTAATACATCCCATGGCTTCTTAGTTGAAAATTCAGATTTAACTCATGAGCCACAGGTGAATAATGATTTCAGATAATGTTACAAGTTACTTGTTAATGACTAAATTTCTAACCATGTCATTCCCCAGACAGAAAAATGGCACCATTCTTGTCCGTTTGAGGCCAATTACAAAAAGCCTGCCAATAACTTCTTGACCCCTCTACCCTGATTTTATGAAAAGCTGTAAGAGCACTGACAAGCAAAAGCAAGGTCTGTATTTTGAACTGAAAATATGAAGCTTTACTCTCACTTTGAAAACTCCTACACCCAAAACAAAGACTTCTCATGAGGGCTGAAACCCATAAATGTTTTCCATCTATTTATTTACTCCTAGAAGTAACCCCAATAAAAGTGAGACCAATAAAAATCAGAGGCATTATGATGCTGGCCAATTCATTATCACAGAGTTAATACATTTTAGAACACAGCGGGAACCTGCTGAATTCAGGCTGGTGCAGATTGGTGCGCACCAGTCGAAGGGATGCTGAAAACTCTGCAAGCGGGGAAAGGTGGAAAGTCCAGAGAAGTGTGTGGGTGTGGACATGTTTTTAAGGATAGGGAAGAGGGAAATATGGCTGAGATGTATACCGAACTTAAATCTAGGTGCTCTGACAGATTTCAACCAAGTGGGCAAGTTGTACACTGTTATGTTCATTTACTGGCAGTTTCCTGCTTTCCACCCTACCAGAGATTAACCAACCTTCTAGTTACCTTACATCAGCCCTGGAGCTTTCCTATGGGCTGATGAAACTTAGCATGCTGAGCTAGTTAAGTTCCTCACATCCTAGGTCTTGCCAAAATGAATGCGTGCTTCTAGAAAGCACTGCCAACCAGAGAAATCTGTATTCTGGTCGCTTCCATCAGTGATGGTGTGACCTTGATAAAGTCCCTCTAGGTCTCTGTGTTTGCTGTTGTGAGTAAGGGACAGGCCTCCTACTTTTCGGGGCCTGATAAGGAGCCACCCAAACAAGACAAGAGCAAACTGGAGAATTACTTGTTAGGCATCCCTGATTAACTCCTGTTCTTAATTCCCAGGACCCACACAAGACTATCCATTCCAACAAATGTCAGAGCTGTTACTTCTATCAAAGCTCTTTTAACATCTGTTACCATGGACAAATACTGCTGGACTGTTCAAAAGAAATGTTCCAGATCTGCGCTGTGCACTGTGATAGTCACTACAGCCATTAGCTACTGACAGGAAGCTAGGAAGACTGAGGAATGGAACTATTTGTATTAACTGAAGTTTAAATAGGTGTAGTCAGGACAGGGGGAGCTTAACTGTCTTTATTACCATTTGAAAAGAACCAACCAGTGGCTGCTCAAGGTGGGTGGCCTCTCAATTCTTAGTATTTTGGGAAGTCACCTTACTTGAAAGCTTTGAGGCATATTTTCTGTCACCCCATCTTGTCAGAAATCTTACAACTAAATTCCACGTTGGAGCCCAGAGCTCTGCGCAGAGACAGCAACCTTTTCACTTTACTGGACCAGGTTGGGGAGTTCTCTCTCCCTTTTGACTGAGGCAGAAGCCCCCCACCCCCAGTTCTCTGCTTTATACGGTTCCAGCTGAGAGTCAGTTCACATCTCCTTCCTACCTTTGTTTCATTTTACGCAGCGCGCGTGCGTGTGTGTGTGTGTGTGTGTGTGTGTGTGTGTGTATGTGTGTTCATACATTCTGTCTTGTTTGGGTGCAAGGCATCCATTAGCTCAGTCTACCATGTTGTCAGAAGCAGACACTACTCAGGGACGACACCACCATTCCAATTTTACCAGTTAAACAAACATAAAAGGACATCCAGGAGTAGACTTACCGCTTCACCCGTACAGTACTGTCCTGACTCAATTCTTTCATTCTTTCTTCTACTTTGTTCAAAAGCTACAATTAAAAGAAAAGAAGGCAATGGGCTTATAGAATAAGCTGGGTGCAACAGCTAAGTTTCCAGGAGGCTGAGGCCATGGTGACAGAGCTGTGCAATATTCCTGTCCTCCCCCATCCCTTCAGCAGCCTCCAGGCCTGGCCCAGTTCCACACCCACACCAAGCAGCCCACATGGTGCTGACCTAACGTCAGTGCAAGTCACCAGCAAGAGAACAGGAAAGGGGAGAGAGCAAGGATAATGGAGATACAACATCCTGCTTAAAGGTTTACATTTCATTCAACGGAAAGTAAAATTACTCAGTTTTCAAGCAGTCAAGGGAATGAGGACAAGCCAGGTTCCTAACAACAATTGAGGAACCACTATTTTTCTTCTAAAATCACTTATCTGGAGGGAGGAAAATTTAAAGTTAACTGGGAGATCAGCAATTATGTAAAATCATTTTATCATTAAAAAATGAGATTTGATGATCCTCAAATACTTGTAATTACAAATACGTAAAAAAATAATTAATAAAAGTAAATAAAAGTGAAAAACCAACACTGTCAACTTCTTGGCCTTGCGAATCACCATCATAACTCTGAAGATCAAACAACACCAATCCATGTGGGTAAATTCTCAAATTGGCAAAGCTACAAAGGAAAGCATAATTTTAAGGTTAGGAATTGTATCATGGTATTCAAAAGAAGAAAAGACACTAACCCACCCAACTAAAAGGAAAGACCACTGGTCTTTTTTTCCCTGAGTTACATGGTTAACCCTTTTTGCTTTCTTATGAGAACCTCTTCTTGGGGGTGGGGAGCCACCAATCATTTAGGTAAGATTTAGACAGTCACCAGATGCTAACGTTTTCACATAATGGGTTCTTGGCCCCAAAAAGTGATTCAGTAGCAATTTCTGTGAACCGGATTTTTTTTTTAATTTTTTTTATTTATATATATATATATATATATATATATATATATATATATATATATATATGTAAACTCCACCCCAACTCACAACCCTGAAATCAAGAGTCGCATACTCTACCGACTGAGCCAGCCAGGTGCCTCTGTAAACCTGATTTTTAAGAAGGTTCCCTGGCACATGATTCGGCCAAGTTTACTAACCATGGCCCTAAAACGAAGGGAGGGTAGGAAGGGCATACTGGGTCCTCCTAATTAACCTTCAAAGAGTTCAAAACAGAGCCCTGGTTTTCTGACTGCAAGCAGGTGGTGATTAAACTGATTTAGTTCGGGGTTAGCACACTCCAGCCCTACAGACTGCACACCAGACCCAGCCCACAAGACGTTTCTTTGTAAAGCCTGCAGACTAAGAATGATTTTTACATTTTTAAGGAGTTGTTTTAAAAGAGAGAGAGAATTTGACAGAGACTCTATGTGGCTCCTTACCGAACAAGCTTTCTGACCCCTGATTTAGGGGATCTGTGCATTTTTCTTAAAATATTAGAGTGTATCACATGCAATAAAAGTCAATTGTGTGGAGAAACTTTTGTTTCAATCATATGTGTATCTGTACTGTACAGACACAGACAACTATGTACGGGGTTATGATATTAAGTCGTGGTTAAAGAAACATTTGAAAAATACTAAATCAGAAGAATTCTGTTCAGAGGATATAGGCAGTGTGCTTGGATTAAAAACTAAACACTACTAGTTATTTTCACCCTCAGCCTTCAAATGGCCCCCAAATCAAGTTCGGCTCTAGGAAACCACAAATAATTTACACCTGAATGCGCCTATCCTTCCTTCCCCCTCCACCACCCGCAGCACAAGGGAGAGGAGGGGCCGAGAGGGGGAATGGGAGAAAAACATCACCCGGAACCACCTGGGTGCTTCTAGTGCAGTCCTCTCCCAATGCAAGTGCAGGAACACAGGAGCAAGGACAACGCTGGAAGTTAAAACCAAGTACCAAGCTCAAGGGATTAAAACCAAAAAAAAAAAAAGAGAGGGAAAAGATGCGGGGGAGGGGAGCAGGGTGGAGAAAATGAAAATGAAAGGTGGCTGTGGACCAGGACCTCAGCATCACAAAGTGGCTATTAACCAGAAGTCAGGGGAGAAGCTGGCATGGGTGGGAGCAGTGAGGTTTCAGGACAGGCACCATGGGGATGGGTCCCAGTGGACCAAGCTGGAGAAGAGGGAGACCAATGGTGAAAATTCGTTTTTAAACTAAGCATGTACATTTTCATTTTTTCTGCTTTCAGGAGCAATTTCTAACAGCTCTTGTCATTCAAAATTCCCTTCCAGTAAGAATTCGAGGCCCCTCCAGACAAATGGAAATGGTGTCTCTGGTAGAAGACTCAAGAAATGAGGCAAAGAAGTAGGTGGGGCCTGGCTGCAAAGGCAGTTAGGAGATTCTAAGAGAATCGAGGCTTCAAAGAGCCTATGGGGTGGCAAGGTGACATGGTTCGATTTGCTGTGGTCCCCAAAGGATGGACCACATCCAGGACAGCGAGAGACTGTGGCAGGGAAGGTGGAGAAAAGAGGCCAGAAAGGAGAGGGGCTGAATGCAAGCCCGCAGGAGCTGGAAGGATCAAGGACAGCTGCAAACCTCTACTTGCAGGAAATGTGCTACTAACTGGGCCAGGGCAGGGAGGAGGGAAAGAGAGTTTTGGTGGTGGTGCGGATTTCGGGTCACCCTTGAGAAGAAATGATTTTAGATACATCTGAGGTATCTGCTAAACAGATACGTGGAGATTTGCTACATAGTTAGAAATACAAATCTGCGCTTGGGGAGAGAGAAGCCAGGAAGTTTCTGAGAAGCATCAAGAGAGGGGACACCAATTACCCCCATGGGCTGGAGCATGCTGACTTATGAAGAGAATAACGAAAGGGGGTACTCAGAAGTGAAAGTTTCCCTCATCTCCCAGCACTGCCTTCTGGGCCTCTGAGGTCATGGGGGTGGTTATTTTTCCTTTTAATAGAGAAACAAGAGAGAGAATGTGAGACATTAATGAAACCATGTGGAATTCTAGTACTTTGTACCCATTGGGGAAAATGGAATTAAAGCCACTGAAAATACCCAGGAGTTCACATTTTAAAATTAATAGTGCAAATTACAAAGAATCTTACTAGTTTTGCATACTAAACCAGTCTAGATAGGAAACAAAACTAGACTTAGGAAGGCACAAAGAGCTCAACACTTTGGGGTCTTCTGTTATCAGTCAGCTCTTAATTTAGGTTTCCTTTCCTCGTCCCAGAACATACTGATTCTCATCTACATACTGATTAGGTAAAGTCTGGATAGCCTATAAAGGTCTCAAGGAAAAGAAGAAAACAAGCTGAAGTCTTGGATCCCCTCAGCTTCCTGTCAACCTCCGTATAGACATTCTCTTTCTGCCTTTGACAATGGTCCACATTAATTGCTAATAACGTACAACAGTGCTACTCGCAGTGGCGTCAGTCGGCCAGCAGCATCAGCGTCCCCTGGGAGCTTGCTGAAAATGCGATTTCCGGCGCTGCCCCAGAGCTGCTGCATCAGAAACTCTTGGAGCAGGGCCCGGGAATCTGTTTTAACCACGTCTGAATCGTGGCCTGCAGTTCACACTGCTTCTGCTGCCCAGGGGTTCTGGGTCCTGGCCACACAGCAGAATCGCCTGGCGGGGGGGGGGGGGGTCTTTGGAAAAATACCAATGCCCAGTGGCCTCAAACTCTGAAGAGTGACTGGGGTAATGGCATCTAGTGAAAGTACTCCGGGGCGATTCTACTGTGCAGCTAGGGCTGTGAAGCACTGAATTCTAGCCCCCCTACAAGATGTCACAGGAGGAAATAAAAACACCTGGACGCTACCCCTCCCACCCATTGTCATCGCCCCACCCCCCCCCCCCCCCGGCCGCCCCCACCAGCTTAAGCCCTCCGACCTGAAGGCTGCCTCACCTGCCGTTTTTGTTGATGTAGGTCGCTAGATAACCATGGTCTTGCCAGTTGTGCACCGACTCCGTCATCCCTTGCTCCTGGAAAATGGACTGGAGGCCTTTTAGAATGGTCTCGCCATCAGCTGGAGAACAAGGGAGAGAAGGCAAGGAGGTCAGGATGAAACACATTCGAAAGGAAAGCCAGTGAGGCATAGTTTGACGACTAAACTTTGTAAGAAAACCTGAACAAGAGTTGCCAGTGTCACTTAGGCCCATTGTCACGAGCTATGAAGGTTCTCAATCCGATGAGGAGAGGCTACACAGATTACCAGGTAACACAAGAAAGACACAAAAACACCGACCACAAAGTAATTGTGCCAAGGACGCAGACAGGAATTCAGCCAACCAGAGATGACACAACACAATGTTCAGCCTAACCAGAAATCCAAGAGAGCAAATAAATGAGCTTCCATTTTAGGGAAAATAAATTAATGAGGATATACAGTGCTAGAAAGGGGATGTCCACCCACTCCTGATGGGTATAATAAAGGACTTAAGAACTTTTGGCTTTATGGGGGCGCCTGGGTGGCACAGCGGTTAAAGCGTCTGCCTTCGGCTCAGGGCGTGATCCCGGCGTTATGGGATCGAGCCCCACATCAGGCTCTTCTGCTATGAGCCTGCTTCTTCCTCTCCCACTCCCCCTGCTTGTGTTCCCTCTCTCGCTGGCTGTCTCTATCTCTGTCAAATAAATAAATAAAATAAAATAAAATAAAAAGAACTTTTGGCTTTATGTTCCAGGTGTCTCACAATAAGCATGGGTTGCTATTATAATAGGAAAAATAAATTAAATGGGGCTACTCAGTAACATATTTCTATATAGTAGAGACTGAACAACAATTCCTTATGGGACAACCTGCTACTCACTGTGACACCATCCTTGGCCAGAGGCCCATCTTCCCCTCTGCCTCCCCACCGATCTCCCAAGTGGAGCTCGATATCCCCAGGTAGAACGCTGGTCAAGGTTATAGAAATTGCATTAATCTCTGCAGGTTCACTTGATGCCAGAATCTTCAAGAACATCCAACATTACGACACTTAGAGGAAAGGCAAAATGCAATTTGTTCTCCTCCAGTCTGATCTGCTAAGCACTAATTGCCTGAGAAGGGTAAGATAAAGAACCGAGATGAGACAAAAGGAATTACTCCGTACTGTCCCACCAGCCCTCCACAGGCTGGAGCTTTTTCCACATTGACAGAGAAAACAGTGTAGGCCGCAAAGTGTCAAAACGGAGAGTATGTACGAAGAGTATGTGACCTGAACCAAGGCAAAAGAAAAAAACAAAAAAGATTCACAGCTGACCGCAGTGTGGTTTCACCAGAAAAATCACAGTAGAATTCCTTCCATAAGCTAAGTAGTGCCAACGCTTGACTAGAAGTTAAGGACTTTTTTCACCCTACTGAGAATCTATCTCCAGCGATGTCTGGAACTAGTCCCCAAGACCTTCCAGAGCACAGTAAAAATGAAGACCACGAACTGGGTTCAGAGGCCAAACTGCACAGCAAATGTGTCTTATTCCAGGGGCACGGACTTTTCAAAAAACGTAGAGTTAGCTGCCACTTAAAAACCAGATTTCAGAGTGCCTGGGTGGCTCAGTCAGTTAAGCCTCTCTGCCTTCCACTCAGGTCATGATCCCAGAGTCCTGGGATTGGATGAGCCCCCTATCAGGTTTCCTCCTCAACGGGAAGTCAGCTTCTCCCTCTGCCCCTCCCCCCACTTGTTCTCTCTCTCTCTCCCTCCCTCCCTCCCTCCCTCTCACGCGCGCGCGCACACACACACACAAACACAAATAAATAAAATCTTAAACACACACACACACACATTTCACCTACCCCGACTATAGTGGGTGGAATGGTGGCCCCCCCAAAAAAGATATGTTCACATCCTAACCCCCAGAACCTGTAAGTGTGACCTGATTTGGAAAATGGGTTTTGCAGATGTAATTATGGAGCTAGAGATGAGATCATCCTGGATTATGCAGGTGGGACCTAAATCCAAGGACAAGAGCCCTCATGACAGACAGAAGAGGAGACACGGGGATAAAGAGAGCAGGTGATACTGCTAACAGCCACAGGCCGAGAACACCAGCAGCAGCCAGCAGTGGGAAGAGGCAAGGAAGGACTCTCCCCTAGAGCCTTTAGAAGGACCGCGGCCCTGCCAACAATGTTTCTGAACTTACGGCCCCCAGAACTAGGAGAGAATGTGTCTGTTGTTTTAAGCCACCGGATCTCTAGCACTTTGTTACGGCAGCTCTGGCAGAGTGATACACCCACCAAAATTGGTATTTTCAACGTTTGTTAACGATAGCAAACAGTGTAGCAAAAATGGCAGTGAGGGCATCACTTTTTAATCTTCCTGAGTCCCCGAACACAGAGAGAGCTTTTAGGATAGCACCGCCAAACCTCACGGACAACATTTAAAACACGACTAGATGAGTGTGCAGCCCCAAGCCCCCAAACAGGAGCAGGTGGACACAAGTGGGTCACAACCCAGAGGCCTGTATGGTACCAGCAACTGTGTGAGAGGAAGTCAAAAAGCAAAGGGACTTCAAAGTTCTCAAAAATATACCGGGGGGGGGGGCTCACCCACAAGGAAAACATCTCCTCTGAGAAGGCAGCACCTAGGAGGCCACAGTGAGAGAGAGTAGGGGACCTGGGTAGAGTCAGAGAATGTCAGGGTGGCCAAGCCCTATGATGGCCAAGTGAACTGAGGCTGCTTCCAGGAAAAAGCCCCTCATCAGGGAAAGACTCCTGGAGCAGAACGCACACCACACACCCATCGCAACACAGGCATCACCCAACACGGGTGGTGACCTCATGTCTCATTAGTCTCGCTCATCCCTAGCAAAACTGTGCCTTTGGGAAACTCATTTGGCAGAAAATAGCTGGCTTCACTATTCTGAAAATTGGTTTCAGGAAATTAAAAGGTGGAAGCCTGACTTATATCCCCTGAATGATATTTGGGTTTAAGACCAAAATCCACCCCCTTAAAAAATTCCAATTTCAAACTTCATAAAAAGAATGGACCTCGTTCAGTCTGTCACTGAAGCCTGGTGGGGTCAAGCTACCGAGGAAGTGACTGAGCTGCAGGGTGGTAAAGACAATGTGCCCAGCACAGCCGAGTCCCACATAGCCCAGCAGTACTTGCCCTGAACAGGAAAGCCACTATGTCATTATTCAATCCCTCCTTGGCTAGAACAGATGTTTTCTGTTTTGAAAGTGTATAAAACAAATCATCACTCCTGGTAAATGGCCTCAAGACTGGGTTTTGTTGGCACATTACGAAACAGAACACAAATCCCCTATGCTGGTGAAGGAGACGATCCAGACGGGGCCACCCTGCGCGTCACTGGCCAGGCTGCGCAGAGAATGAGGACCTCGGCCCCAGGGCTGAGCCGGGGTAAACTCTCTCTTGGGCCAGGGAAAGGGGTATCTTTGTCTAACACACCTAAAACCCTTGACTGCAGGCCAAACCCAGCATGGCGACCGCCCCCTTTTTCTAGCTGGCACAATTAGTGGAAAGGCACTGAGGGGGCTAATGTAGGCCCTCCAGCCAGGTGTCAAACTGAAGAAAAACGCATTACGAAAGAAACCCAATGGAGAGTGTTACTTATTTCTATACTATGGGCTTGCCCCTCAGTTCAGAAGAAGCTGCCAGGTCTGAACGTTATTTCTGGCTGTAACCACCGCCTGGTCCCTTGTGAGCACTGAATGTGCCGGCCCTGCAGGGGATACACGGACCGTGCCCTTCTGCACTTTCCTCTTGTCTTCTCCTTCTCGCCCTCCACACTGCTCCCAGCCCTTGGAGAAGACTCCAGAAAGGGGCTCAAGAGCTCAAACAACTTCCCAGCAACTCTTTTCCAGAACCAAGGTTTGAAAATGAAAACAAAGCCGAAGACATGAGCTCCACTAGGTTCAACGATGAGGCTCACTTGGTCATCTTGATCTCAGAGGCTCAATAAATGTTCTGGGGGTAAAAGAAAATTTATTTCAGTTGGCTAAATTAACCATCCATATTGCCATATCTTTGCAGAGTTTCTAGAATATCTAAACCAGTGGTTTTCAATCCTAGCAGTAATTCCATTGGAATTACCTGGGGAGTTTTTAAAACTGGTATGTCACATCCTAGACCAATTAAATAAAAATCTGCGGGTGAGAACCAGGCATCAGTATTTTTCAGAGCTCCCTGGGAAATTCCAATGCACAGCCATGGTTGAGAACCACTGAGCAAAACCACTAGGTATGAGAAAGAACAAGAAATCCCCACTATTTCCAAACTAATTACAGTTGAGTCACCAAAAGGTTATAGAAAATGTTGAAAAAGGTCTGAAAAAAGCCTGAACTCCTTACTAACAGGTAGCCTCTTAATAATAGGCAGCCTAGGACATGCCCCAGAAAATGCTTTGCAGTTACCCAATTTCAACCTTCATGCCTCTGTAGTAAGAAACATATACCATGACTGAACAAAATGTACTTGGTTGTATCAGGGTTCTTCAACTGGGGCTGACAACATATGGTGTGAAGGACTGTCGTGTCCCTCACAGGACTTTGGCAATCCCAGTCATACACACGACATGTGGGTAGTCCCCAACTTTGTTTAAAGAAAAAAAAAAAAAGACCCCACACTCCCGCTGCCCAGGGGCAGAGTGGGGCGGGCTATACAATCCCTTGAAAACTACTAGGTGCTCCAAAGGAGTGAAAACAAGCCTGAGGTCAGAGCATACCCAAATGTGGGAACACCAAGACTTCAATGTCCTAAGTGGCTACAAATCAGAAAATCTGAAAGTAAATTCAAAGGCTGAAAGAGATATAATCACATGGCTTTCAAGTATGCATGGTACTCCAAACTAGGCTAACAAAATGTTTGGCAGAAGTCCTTACAAAAGTCTGGCCAGGCAAGAATGATGTGCAACTCCTCTATGACTCAGCCTTCCAAGTACTCAGCAACACAGTGACCTGTCCCAGGGCAAAATGTGTCCTTTGTCCACTAGACAACTCAATGTCCCCGTTTCCAGACCACCACGCACTTTGTGTTTATTCAACAGTAACTTAAAAAGAATCAACTTGGAGGTCTGGTCCAAATTAAATACACCACTACCAAAAGAAAGGAATTGAGGATGAAAGGGGAGGGGCTGGGACGAAGGCCCAAGTTTCATCTCCCTGCCTCATTTTCTCCCCGAGATCTATTTATAGGCCGCTCCTGGAGAGCTCTGACTCTCTATCAGCTCCATCCAGATGGCTGAATCCCAAATCCATATACCCAAATGGAACCTGCCTCCTGCCTAACTGCTCAGCACACTGTCCCAGTCAAGTGTGAAATCAGACGTGGACTTCTCTACTCCCTCCCCTAGATGTTAATACCCCTGCCACTTAAAATCCCCCTGATGCTCCCCTTGAAGCTTCTCGCACAAATCACCCACCACAGCCTCTCTGCCCCTCCAAACTCACTGGCCAGGCACCCCCCCCCCAACAGGCATCACTTCCTCAACCGTGAGATGGGGACACCACTTTGCAGGGTTCCTGTTGGGAACCTGGCACAAATGTTCCTTCCCTCCATCCCTCGTGACCTGGTGCCGCCATGTAACCGGCGCTCCATAAGGCGGGCAGCCCCAAGTGTAAGGGCAGTAGAGCAGCTGCCCTCACCCAGGCTGACTAGCCCAAGAAGTCGAGCGATTCGTGCTGAATAAACACTTAAGACACCCAGCACCCTGGCAAAAAGGGGGAAAACATACTTCAGTTAGACCCATTCCCACTTCTTTCTTCCATTTTAAGTAATGGCTAAGATCCTGTAACCTCCTTAACAAGGTGAATTCCAGTAGCAGCTGCCCTGAGGGAATAAGCAACTCTTACACCCAGAAAAAACCTGTGGACCTCAACTTGCATCTTGGAGTCCTTTTCAACCTCAAACACTTGAGTGAAGAAAACTCAGGACAGAGTGTGTGGCAGCCGCCCCTTGTGCAGGACCATCACAGGACCATCATCTGCCTGCCTCGGGCCAGAGCCGCGCTGGCCTCCTCTGCAAAGTCAGGGGGCTGGAACTGGCGAGTCGCTCACATTCTAGCAGCATCTGGCTCGTGAAATTAGGAGACAGATTTCTATCCTTGCCAAGCGTATCTTTAATTATGAGGACCGGAAATGCCACACCTCCCCACCAAGCCCCTGTCCCGTTACTTTGCTTCCCAGCTCTCCCCCACCATGGCTCAAGCTAGTCCACCGCCAAGGGGTCGATCATTCCCGTCATCGCACCGTTCCCAAGCGGTGGAGCCCAACGCCTGGCCTCCTTCCAGCCCGCCCCTCCTCCACAGACCCCGGTGCCCTTAGCTCTCCTTGATCCTCTGATCCTGCTGGGTCAGCCTCCCCCTCCCCCTCCCCCTTTCCCTCCAGGTCAGCGGCCACCCCCACACCCCCTCCTCCTTCCTGAGAGCGGGACTGCCCTAATGGGGAGTGGCAACACATACACCGGGGCTCACAGCAAGGGGAAGCATCAACGCAGGCATCCTTCCCCCAAACCCGAGACACTCTGGTGTCAGAGAAGCGAAGAGGCAGGTTTGGGTTGTGTGGTTTCCCTTCACACATAAACCAGCTTTGGGGTTACCCTGATAGGCTCCTAAACCTAAAGAGGAAGAAAGGGAAACTGGACTCCAACACGGTTTGACGCCATTCAAGTACCTGCTCTGAGCACCCACTCAGACGTCCTAATCTTGACAGTGGTGGTGGTTACATGACTGTATGCATTGGTCGAAACTCAGAACTGTACACAAAATTTCCTCGACGTAAATTATATCAAGTTTTAAAAAAATCTATTCCGGGGATGCCTGGGTGGCTCAGTCGGTTAAGTGTCTGCCTTCAGCTCAGGTCATGATGCCAGAGTCCTGGGATCGGGTCCCACAGCAGGCTCCTTGCTCAGCAGGGAGCCTGCTTCTCCCTCTGCCTGCTGCTCCCCCTTCTTGTGTGCGAGCTCTCTCTCTCTGACAAATAAATAAATAAAATCTTAAAAAAGAAAAATTTCAGAGTTATTCCAGAGTTACCACCACCATCGGCAATAACTGCCCTGAGAAAAACAAAATAGCACAGCATTCCTCATGGGCTCCCTCTCACCCACATGGGTGCTCACAAGGGCCTAAGGGTGTGTGAACATCTTTTGAACTCACGTGGGATATGCTAGGTGTTATCAAAAACATCAGTGTTGATAGGCAGCAAATCCAGATTACCGAGATCAAGTGATATACAGAGAAAGCCTTCATTTTCACAATTAAAGAGCTTAACACTTAAAATTAGGTTAAAATTTTTTTACTTTTAAATTTTAACAAAGGGTCTGTGTATTGGGAGACATCTCAGACATTCAGAAAGCTGATAAATTCCCAGAGATTAAAGCGAAGGTCAAGCAGGTGGTTCCTTGGGCTATCTTACTACGACAGCTTTGTCTTCAATTCCCACATCCAGTTCTTTTTACAACAGCTGCCAAGTTGATTAATCTCATCACACAACACCCAAGACAACAGCAACGTTCAGAGCAGCAGGTTTCACAATAATCAAAAGGTGGAAACCCAAACTGCCCATCAAGCTATAACTGGAGAAGCAAACTATGGTCTATCCATACCATGGACTATTTATTCAGCCACAAAAGGAATGCAGTACTGATATATGCTACCACATGGATGGCATGATGCTAAGTGAAAGAAGCCAGTCACAAAGGATGACATGTTGTAGGATTCCATTTATATGACAGAGCCAGAAAAGGCAAATCGCTAGACATAAAAAGCAAATTAGTGCATGCCAGGGACTGGGAGGAACGGGAGGCTAGGAGGAATGGGGATGATGGCTAAGGGGTATAGGTTTCTTTCCGGGGTGATGAAAATGTACTAAAATTGTGGTGATGGTCGCCGAACTCTGAATGTACTGAAATTATTTAACTGTATACTTTAAATGGGGGAACGGTGTGGCACAGGAGACATCTCAATAAATCTGTCCTCCAAAATCCAAGCATATAAGCTGCACTTTTAGATTCTCAGTTACTGTGAGGTAATGAAAGCAACAGAAAGTTCCAGAAGTGGGCTGCTCCCCTTCAAGCAACCATAAGCCAGGCCCTGGGCACCAGCTTAAAGGGGCTGGGAGGGGCGGTCTCCTCTAGCCATCATTCCCCCCCCCACCTGTCACGGAGTAACAAGTGTCTGAGCAGCTGCTGTGTGCAGGCACTGTCCCAGGCACTGGACATGGCTTTCATGCCACATGCACCCCTGCAGCCAGGCTCAGCACCTCAGCTCAATCACAGTGGCAATGTACAGTGCGGCCAGTACAGTTAATAACTGGGTAGCATATACTTGCAAGTTGCCCGGAGAGTGGATCTTATGTTCTCATCACAAGGAAAATAATTATTTAACTATGCGTGGTGACGGATCTTAACTAGGCTTCCTGTGATGATCATTTCACAAGATATACAAATATCAAATCATTACATTGTACACCTAAATGTAATGCTTTATGTCTGTTATATATTTCAATAAAAAAAGATTCCTTTAAATTTAAAAATCACACCAGTGAGGTGGAGCCACAAAACACAGAAAGGGACAAATGACAATTTGGAGGGCTTGTTTTCAGAGCACAGTTTCTTTTTTTTTCCTTTTGAGAAAGAGAGAGTGAGAACGCACGCACGCGAGCGCAGGTGTACATGACAGCGAGGAGAGGGGCAGAGGCAGAGGGAGAGAGAGAATCCCAAGCCGACTCCCCGCTGAGTGCAGAGCCAGATACAGGGCTCGATCTCACAACCCTCTCACAACCCGGAGAAATCAGACCCAAGCTGAAATCAAGAGTCGGACGCTTAACCAACTGAGCCACGCAGGCGCCCCCAGAACACTTTCTGATGTTCGTACAGAAGAACTACCAAGCCAGGAAAAATCAGCTACAGAAAGAACGAAAAAGACCTACTGACATTGGATTGACAGCCATACAACACAAAACAGAAATAACACCCAAGCTCTTTTCATGCAAGTGTGCATTAAAGAAAACCACATGGGACTGTTTACAGTACCAGCCACAAGGACTATTTCTTAAAACTCACATTACAGTACCCTGCCATACTGTAAATGTGTTGCTAATTATTTCATTGGCCTGCCTTCCCTTTCCCACTGCAAGAGAACAGTTAGAAAGGCATTTCCCGTCACCCCCAACACCTACTGGAAAGGGCCAGGAGCCTCACTCTACTTTAATATAACCATCTAGGTTTCTCCATGAGCCAATCTCCTTATGACATTAAAGAAGGCTCATAAAAGTAGAATTTATTAAACACAATCCTAACCCCTCTTTACTCCGGAACCCAAACAGTAATGCAATGCTGTACCCTCTTCTTCCTGGTAAACCCGTTTCCCCCACAAGACTAGGAGTCTTCAAAGCAGCCACAACCCACAAGCCTCAGTCGGCAGGGAGGGAGGCACCTCCGTGGAGTGCTCCTGCAGCTCAAGCTATCCAGTCCCCACATTCTGACCTAGTCCACATGGGAGGCTAACCAAGCGTTCGTTATAAAGAAAGGCACAGAAAGGGGAGATAATGCAAAAGCCTGGCTTTCACTTGGGGAGAGGATAACGAATTGTGGCCATGACATGCTGGACATCTGGCCACCTGAACCCTCCCAGAAGGCATCATTTGAGCAACATAAGGCGTGCCTCGACTCCACGGGTTCAAGATCCATGTTTCCAGAAGAGGAAGGAGGAAACTCGGGCTACAGCTGTGGAGGAGAGCAGAAGACCACCAAGGCAGAGGACACTGAAGAGGCCAGGACCACAGAAAGCCCTCTCTGGGCATTGTACTCAACCCAATAGGAAGAAGTGCAAGAAATGAGGTGAAACCAGACCTGGAAGCAGCAAAAAAGGGATGAGCAAGGTGGTAAGAGGGGACTGGTAGGGTCTGAGGTTAGAGGACAGAAGAAGACCTAAGACACCTGGACCAGGAAAAATAACCAGCCCTCAGACCTTTAGTTCACAACCGCCATCCAGAGTCCACCGGGAGGAGTAAAAAGCACCCCGGCTGCCAAGTGCCACCTCCCCTTCATCTCACAAAGCAGTGGGATGAAAAGAGGTTAAAGGTTGGCCCAAGGTCAGATGGCAATGGTTTCCTTCAGCTCCACGCAGAAGAAAAGCAGCTTTCTTCCCCAAAGTAGAAACTGTGGGATCGCCACTTGTATTGTCCAGGAGCACTTAACCAGTATCATGAACATTCGGCTCTCTTTCCACTGACTTTAGGTGGGCAGAATGCCTTACGGGGTCAGATCTAGTAACCATTTGTGTTTGTGCAAACAATTCTAGGGTTTGTACCAAGCTTCCGTGCCAAATCAACAATGAAACAATATTTCCAGAGATAAAGCACTTTGGACTTTGTGTCATCAAAAACCACATTTTTATCAGAACTCTGGCACCTTCTCTTCTTCCAGCTTTGGCCAAGGCAGACTCAGCTAGTTCAACATTCAGGACTGTGCCCTTCAGAATGAACCTCCAAGGAGATTACTCAGCACCCAGGAAGTACTGGAAAGTTAAGTGCCACAGAGATGAAAGTCAAAGGACATAAGTCAAAACTCCCCGTACAGAGTGAGGAGTGTATACTATGATGGATTCCAGATGAGAAAAAGCCCATGTGGGGGCCTGGGAATCTGTACTTGAATATTTTTCCAGATGGTTCTTAAGGCAAGCCACTGGACTTAGATGGTCTGAAGGCATGGGTGGACAAACTTGTTCCTTAAAGGCCACACAGTAAAGATTTCAGGACTTGCAGGCCAAATCATGGCTCTGTCAGCCACCAGGAGGCCATACAAAGGAGGCCAGAAGAACAGGATGTGGCCCAAGGGCCCAAGTTTGTTGACCCCTGGTCTAAGGTCTTTTCCAGCTCTAAATTCCTAACCAACAGGCATAGGGACACTCAGCTGTAATTCTACAACCTGAATTTCTAGAAATGACATTCTTAGCATTTGGGACTAGAATAATCTGAGGAATACTTCCTCCATGCAAGTTAGCAATTTATTAAATGGGGGGGGGTGGAGTGGGGAATAACAGCTAATAACCTGTATAACTAGGACCCCTGTAGACACCAAAAGGATAATAACGAAATCCTATAAACAACTCCACACATAAAGTTAGCCACTTAAAAGAAAATGGGCCAATTCCTCAAAAAACACAAACTACCACAATTCACCAATATGAAGTAATCTGAATAGCCCTATAACTATCCAAGAAATTGAATTTGTAATTTAAAAACTCCCAAAATAGAAATCTTGAGGTCCAGATGGGTTTCACTGGAGAGTTCTATCAAACATTTAAAGAAGAGTAACACCAATTCTATACAAAATCTGTTGCAGAAAACAGAAAAGGAATGCCTGATTCATTTTATGAAATCATTGTCCTAATACCAAAACCAGAAAAAGACAGTCCACAAAGAAAAACCTACAGACCAGTATCCCTCATAATATATAAACACAAAAATCCTTTGCAAATCCTTAACAAGTAAGAATTCAGCAATAGGGGCGCCTGGGTGGCTCAGTCAGTTAAGCCTCTGCCTAAGCCGCTGCCTTCCGCTCAGGGCATGATCCCAGGGTCCTGGGACTGAGCCCCAAGTCAGGCTCCCTGCTTCTCCCTCTGCTGTTTCCCTGCTTGTGCTCTCTCTCCGTCAAATACATAAATAAAATCTTTAAAAAAAGTTCTGCTTTCATTTAAAGAGCTCCTTTAAATAAAGACCAACCTTTAAATCACATGCCAATGCATTATTTTCTGCCTCTTCTTTGGCCAGCAGAACTTTCCTTATCTCTCAGTAAGTGAAATCCACCCCTCTTTATAACTGAGCATCTTCATCCACTGGCACAATCTCAAAGTACTCAGCCCTAAGTACTGCAATTAGTGTTAAGTGTTTTATGTATCATTTGACACTCTTCCAAACATTTTATTGGACATCCCACCCAATAACACAGTGTGTGGGATTTTGGTATCATTAGCGCCTTCATGCAGAGGTAGAAATTAAGGCGCATGTGAAACTACCCGGAGGGTCATCTAAAAGATGCTGCTGGTTCTTAGCAGCTCCTTTTGGGTTTGCTGCTTAGCACAGAAACGCATCCGATCCCAAGTATGGCCACTAGCTCAGTGGCTCCTTCCGGAACACAGATGACAGTATCAGTTTAATGAAATCCAGGCCCACCACAACTTAGAAGGGCCCCAGAGTTGTTTTTCCTGGGGTCTGGATAAGTGCCTAGTTGTAAGGGTTTCAAAGAGCATTTGTGCAACGGTTTACATACTTGGTTTAAAGATTCAATTTGAGGAGGTTTCCCGACTCTTCAAAAGAACTGAGCCTGGAAGTAAACTCCCATGAAATGGTGGCCGGTGCAGCAGCAGGCCTGGGTTACAACTGCCAGAGGAAAACGCGTGCAGTGTGCGGGACAAGGGAAACTCGACTCACTACCAGCTTTCCTGAACACGCTTTTAAACAGATGCCCAACCACAGCCCAGTAACTTTCTAACTGATCCTTATCTGCCAAGGATTAGTACGACCGCTTCGGGTCTCGGTCTCAATTCAAATTACAAAGCCGTCACAAGTGTGACACCAAAAGCTCTAACTTTTCCAAGCTCCAAGCCCCTGGCACTTCAGTTGTCTCCCAACAAGGTAACAAAGGCCTGAGCGTCATTCAGATTCAGCCCATTCTCATGACACAGATCAGATGCAAGATTTCCAAACTGGTAACTCCTCCACTGCAAAACCCTCCATTACGTGTAGATGACTTCCTCACGCTCTAAATACCGGTTAATATCTTACATGTTTTTTCAGTTTCCAATCTGAGAAGTTAGGAACATTCTATTTTTATTTGCTTCTCTCCTTGTTAGGTTGAACACCTTTATGTATACCTCTATTGCCACTTTATGTTTTTCTTTCTTACATTACCTAATCTTAAGATTTTGTTTTTAAGGGTATACCGGTTTCTATTCATAAGACCTTCTGGTTTGCTGTTTGTTAAAAATATTAAATGGTTGCCACACATGATACATACATTTTCTATCTTGTCTTATTTTAACCAACGTAAAAACACCTTTCCCCCTCACACACTCTCTCTCTCTCTCTCTCTCTCTCTCACACACACACACACACACACACACACACACACACACGGCAAAGTGTCTACTAGCTGGTTGTGAAGCTGGCAAATGCTATCCTGAAGAAATGTCACATGCAGGGCTTCAGATTACTTGAAAATGCACCTCTCATTAGCTGGAGTAGAGATTGTTCCTAATGCCTGGATGATGGAGTCAATTTCTTAAACAGCTGTTATCCCTTCCACAGCACTTAAAATAACGACAGAGAACGACCAAATAACTAGATGAGGCTTCTTGAGATAAAGCACAAACTCGTGTTACCATACACTACCTCTACAGGTTTAAAGAAATGGGTGTAACTTTGGAACTACACTCTAAAAAGATTCATTATGCTTTATACAATTTTTTAATGGCAAGCTCACAAAACTAATTCCCAGCAATGTGCAATTACTCAGCCTGGAGTCAAATACAGCTTGATTAGTGCAATTAAGAATCTTTTGCAGAGTCGGGGGAAAGAGAATTAAAAAAAACAAAAAACAAAGCAAACGAGTGTGCCAAATGAAGGAGATTCCATTGAGACGTCCCCCAAACAGTCCGTAAAACATTTGCAAACAGCATTCAAGTAGGAGAGACTACCTAAAGGACGAAAAATGCCTTCCCCAGAGCTGTTAAGTTCTGAGTCTGGGTGCCTCCCAGCTACTTGGAAGCACAGGGAGTGTGAGAGTCAAATGTGTGCTGGGGGAGGGACAGCTGGGCAGAAATGGCCCCCTGGAAGGGCTGACTAGAAGTTTCGACTTTAGCCACATGGTGATGAGGACACACAGGAGGCTTTTTAAATGAGGAAAGGGACAGGAATCTGTTGAGTTTGTGGTGATCGAGCCCTTCCCCAAAATGGAGACAACACTGGAAGGCTGTAGCCAAGAAGTGCAGCCAAGAGAAAGGTGAGCAAGGAATCTGAAAGCGTAGCAGGCACAGTCCGCAGGACTTAAGGACTGGCTGGCTGGTGCCTGGGGTGGGGGGACGCCCCACGTTCCTGATACAAGGGTTTTTTGTTTTTAATGAGGATCCTACTATACTGATTCTCATACTTAATTAGCATCAGAATTACTGGGAGGAAGCTGGTTAAAAATGCAAATTCCAGAAACTCCCCCCAGCCCAGACCTTAATTCAGTCTATCTAGAAAAGGACCCAAGCATGTATTTCCCCCTTCCCAGGCATCAGCCCCCTTAAGGCTTCATTGTTAGAGCGGGTTTGTAGGGAGGGGGTGTTGTTATCACAATGGTAGATAAAGTGTTACGACAAGGGATGATAATGCTGAGACAAAGAGGAAAGGTTTTTCTCCTCTTGAACAAAACACTAGATGCGATCAAAACTGGGTTTTTTAGGTTTTGTGCTTATAGCTACGAATCGCACAAAGACGATATGCTTCTACCAGAAAGCAGCTCAACAAATACACAGAAAGAGTGGGAGCTCTGAGGATGGGAGGATGGCTCAGGAAATCAGGGAGGGAGGGAGGGAGGGTCACCAGAAGCCACAGGCTCAGCAGTATACGAAGTGCTGGCCCAGCCCTCTGCTCCTAACCGACCCCAGGGTAAACCTTGGATGAAGGTTAAGGCCCACCCTCCCTCTATGACTATTGATTTATGCATAATGGAGACCCAAAAAGAACTACGGAAATTCTGCTGACGATCTGCCATCTGCATTACAGCATCGGCTTAGCTAGAACTTAGTCGGGGATGCTCGGCCCCAGCACTACTGACATCTTGAGCTGTCAAAACTGTGGGGGGGCTGTCCTGTGCAATGGAGGGTGTTGAGCAAGCACCCCTGACCTACAAAATGCTAGTAGCACCTCCCCACTTATGATCACCAAAAATGTCCCCAGATACTGCCAAATGTCCCCAGGAAAGGGGAGGAAGGGAGGCAGGGTCGTTGAGAATCACTGCCTTAAACTAAGAGGCTTCGCAGTCGTGGAATTAACAAAGGCCTTGGAATCAAACAGACAAAGCTTTGAATCCCAGCTACCCCATTTATAAGGTGAAAAGCTTCAATGGGCCTATTTATTCATCTTTAAAATGGGGATAACAGGACCTACCACAGGGTTGTTGTGAGGATTACGTAAAATAACGTGTAATGCGCTTAGGGCAATGCCTAGCCCAGGAGGCAACTAATAAATACCGGCTTTTATGTTTTCAAAGAGATGTCTGCCTTGAAGAGGAACCAGGGACATTTACTTACAGCTCTGGCCTTGAGTGGAAACCTACTCGATCTAAAAGAAACAATATACAGAAAAGGCACTCTCCCTTCCCTCTCCACAGAGGGGGTCTGAACCAGGGGGTCCATGGACTCCCCAGGGGCCAGTGGCTACAATTCAGGGGGGTCTGTGAACTCAGATGGGGAAAAAAAATACACATTCTTATTTTCACTAATTGATATTTAGCATTTTCTTCAGTTATGCTTATAAAACCACACATCAACTACGGCAGCTAACGTCACCAATAAAATCACAGCTTTTTCTTACATCACAGCTGCAATAAGATTTTCTCAGCTCTACTTCAAAATTAAGAAAGTTACTAGGCCTGATGCTAGATCATGTTATTTAATGTGCTACTGAAGAAGTACATATTACTATGCTACATATTTGGGATTTTTTTTTTATTTTGAAAATTGTATTTTAAAGTAATTGGATTACCTTATGCATTTAAAGTTCTTAATCCGAGGGGTGCCTGGGTGGCTCAGTCTGTTAAGCATCTGATTCGATTTCGGCTCAAGTCATCATCTCAGGGTTGTGAGATGGAGCCCCGATTTGGCTCACGCGCTGGGCATGGAGCCTGCTTAAAATTCTCTCCCCCCTTCCCCTCCCGATTGCACTCCAAAAAAAAAAAAAGTAAAATTCTTACTCTGAGCTCCACAGTCTTCCTCGATGAGGGTCAAAGGAACAAAATAAGAACCCCTTATCCTAAACCTCTCTGGCGAAGCCCAATTCCCAAGCAGCCTTCTATTAATTTATTAAACAAGATCTTGGTTATAACACTACTTTCTGAATTGGAGTAACACAAATCACTTTGTTTCCCCTCATCAACTATAGATCAGCGGTCCACAACCCGAACGTAACAGCATCAGGCAGGTTTCCTCAATCAGGACCCGTAAATGTGTGCCTCGTTTTCCCCGAGGGTACTTGAACTAGCTTCCCATCTTGACCACATCATCAATTAGGTCCATTTTAACCAGCACTTATTAAAAACATCTATGATGTACCAGAATTGTGTCCAGGATACAGTCACTGGAGGTCAGTCTTAGAAGATACCCCCAGCCCAGGGTAAGAAATGAGACATGGAGAGGACGACTGCTAGACCTTTTGAGGGCTGAGTGGCCAGAGACTGTTTGCTCTAACGGGGCAGGCAGAGGCGTGTGTACCACACTCCCCTCTGGCTCCCCACCCGCTTGCTGCCTAGCGTATATGACTAGGAACAAATCATGTGTCCTCCACCAGCCCAGAGATACGCAAACCATACAAACATGGGACATGTTTATTCTTGCTAGCCTCCGCTGAGAAATCGACAAAATGTTTTCTGGATTCAAGAGTGCTCGAATCCAATACGTCACTTACAAGATGACCAAAAATGAGGTTTTGTTTTTTTTAGCAAAAATTAAAATTTCCTGAGTTATGTCATCAGCCACAAACTAAACAGGCACGACCAGGCCCAACCTATAATTGCCCTTAGTGGCCCAGTGGCTGCTGGGTACTAGCTGGCTTGCACTGGTAACTACATTATATGGAATCGCAACATAACTAAGTGGTTCAAGTTTAATTCCATTAAAATCACATCATGGAACTGGAGCATTAGGAAGGATTACTGACAAATGGGAAAAAGAACATGAATCCAGGCTCCACAGGCATTTGACTCACCCTTGAGTCACATCCAGTACTCACCATGCCAAGACTAATGCCTTTTGACTCATTATTATCAATTAAAATAAATGTTTTTAGAGACCTCACACACAGGTGGTAGATTTCTTACCAAGTGCCCCTAAATGAAAATTAGATGTAGACACCTGACAGCAAGGGTGACATGTCTCCCCCAAATTAAGTGATGGGGGAACATAGTAAGAATCAGAGTTCTCGGGGCACCTGTGTGGCTCAGTCGTTTAAGCCTCTGCCTTTGGCTCAGGTCATGATCCCAGGGGCCCTGGGGCCCTGGGATCAAGTCCCGGACTGGGCCCCCTGCTCAGCGGTGAGCGTGCTTCTCCCTCTACCCTTCCCCCCTGCTCCTGATCTCTCTCTCTCACGCTCTCTCTCAAATGAGTAAATAAAATCATTAAAAAATGTTTTTAAAAAAAGATTAACAGGCTGAGAATTAAGGATAATTGGCTGGAAATTTTTTTTTTAATTTTCTCCTTCCCCTACTAAATTATTTAGATGCCACTTCCACACCTTGCCAGCTGAGAACCTTCCAGTTTCTCCTGCTCCCCTCTAAACTGTGCGTCTAGGGTCCTCGCCCTCTAGCCACTGTCAGCCCCAAGTGTTATAAAGTTCTCTTGCTTGGGGCACAAGGCTGGCTCAGTCTGGAGAGCATGTGACTCTTGATCTCTGGGTCGTGGGTTCAAGCCCCGAGCGGGGTACAGAGATTACTTAATTAAAAAAAAATTAGGGGCACCTGGGTGGCTCAGTTGGTTAAGTGTCTGCCTTCGGCTCAGGGCGTGATCCCGGCGTTATGGGATCGAGCCCCACATCAGGCTCCTCCGCTATGAGCCTGCTTCTTCCTCTCCCACTCCCCGTTTGTGTTCCCTCTCTCGATGGCTGTCTCTATCTCTGTCGAATAAATAAATAAAATCTTTTTAAAAAATTAAAAAAAATAAAGTTCTCTTGCTTCTTCTTCATAGAGTGAAGGTTCCCCCACACTTTGATAGCAGAACACAGAAGCCGATTGTGAGCCATCCTTTCAACACACCACACTTGAATTAAGCTGAAAGCTGTTTCAGGCTTCAGGCACCGACACAGACTGAGATAAGTGCCAGAATCTTCCAGCCTCATCCTGAGATTACCCTCCTTAGAGCCTAGAAAACCCATGTTCAGTAAGTACAGGTCAATGCTTCCAACAAGGGACACTTCCTAGACTCACCTCTTAGCAGCTGGGTGCCTGAACCACTAGTTTTTCCTAAATTCAGTATGCAAGAACCCTCCCTAACCACTAATCCCTGAAGTTGGCAGGGTAATTACTCAACAAAACCTTAGCCATCTCACACCCAACACTAGCTGCACGCCCCAATCACCATTTTATCTCCTGACTCTCCCAGTCATCTCCCTTCTCTATCCTCAACCAAGAAATGTAGGAACTAAAAAATGCTTTTTCTCAAGTCACTTCCCAACCACCAAATACACTGACATTACTTAAGAACCTTGTAGTTTTTCAGGACAACTCCCTTAAAATTACGCCCTATGAAGTGTGCACCGTCCTTCCATTTTTTTTTTTTAACGACGGGGAGGATAATAGGTTGAGACCTAAGGCCAAAGTCCCATGCAGAGCCAATCAAGAAAGACAAGATGCATACCTAGGTCTTGTTTCAAATCCTCAAAGTTGTGTTTTGTTTTGTTTTAATTAAATCTTTGCCTTCGGAGAGCCTTTAAGCTTGGGGGAGAAAATGCACAATGAGTTTTCAGAATTTCAAAAAAGGAGAAGAGAAAAAGAGAAAGTGAGAAAGTCAAGGTTTTAAGTGGGAACAGAAAAGGTTGCCCTATCCAACTCGAGGAAAACGGTGAAAACGCGAGACATGGATGAGACGCTCCAAGTGGGATGTACGGGAAGCGCAGATTCAAGTCTGCAGCACTTACAGGTTTAAAAGCCACCAGAAAAAAAGGCTGGCAGTCGTACCCCCTCCCCCCCCCCACGTTAGAAACACCCAGAGTAAAGCATGCAAAATACCCTTCCGCTTCGTAATTCCTGCACACAGTTCCGACATTCAGCCCACCTTTCTGGACGGCTGTGTTCCAAGCCTCCACGATTCGGGGAGTTATAGTTCCCGCGCCCAGAGCTCACCCCCCCTCCCGTAATCGTTTCCTTTCCCGTCCCCCGTCTCTTTCCGCGGGACCCGTCTCCTACGCAGTCGGCTGAGAATTCTGCAAGCGCGGCGCGGTCCTGCCCCAACCCCGGCTCCCACGAGGGGAGCCCCCGCGCCACGGTGGAGGGAATTTACCCGCCTCCGAGAACAGGAAAAGGTCACGCGGGCGGCCCCGCGCGGCGCACGCCCCCCGCCCCTGCATCCCAAGGGGGGCCCGTGGACGTGGGGTGTTCCTCCCGAGACGCGCGGCGCGAAGGGGACCCTCGCAGGGGCGGCCACGCCCGCTCGGGGCGCGGGTGGGCGACCCGGGCCTCGAAGGGCGGCGCCGCCGGCGGAGGGCTGGGGCGGGGGGGGTAAGCGGCCCCTCCAGGCCCCGCGCTGCGGCGGGGACCGACCGCGGCGGGAGCTGGAGCGCGGCCTCCGCTCCGGCCGCCGGTGCACGCGGCCCCGCAGCGCGCTCGGCGCGGCAGCCGGAGAGACGCTGGGGCCGCGCGGGCCGTCTGCATTGTTCGGCCCGCGGCGCGCGCCCCGCCCGGTCCCCGCTGGCCCCAGCCCGGCGGGCGGCGCGGGCGGCCGGGCAGGTGGCGGCCGCGCGCCCTCACCTCTGGCGCCGAGCTTGAAGTCGAGCGTGCTGTGCCGTGCTGCTGCCATAGTGAGGCGAGGCCCTGTGCCATGCCTGGGGGAGGCGGCCGCGGGAGACTGGGGGGCCGCACGGCGTGTCGGGCTGCGGCCGGCGGGTAGTGAGCCGCGCCGGGGAGGCCGAGGGTAGGAGGTGGGAGGGACCGCCGGGAGCGATCCGGGGCGCGGGGGCGGGGTCGGGCCCGCCTCCAGGAGGGAGGAAGCGAGGACGCCCGCAGCCCCGAACTTAGAGCGCAGGGTGTGGGGCCTCGCTAATGTAATGGTGGAAACGTGGGCGCCGTGCTCCCCGGCGTGCGTCACCAATGGCCGCTCCCGCGCCGACGATCGGGCGGGCGCTCCCGCCATCCGTTAGGTCACCTTAGGTTTAAACAGCGCAGCACGACTTCCGGGGGACCCACCCCCTACACATCCCCAGACCATCCCCCAAGCCTGGGCCCCTCTTATTTCCTGGCCAAGTCAAGAAAATCAAATGCTAGGATCCACCCTGTAGTCTAAAAGTACTCCCGCCTTTTCCTTAACTCTTCAAATGCTACAGTTAAACGCATTAGAATTATTGCCATTATTATGAGCAAGGGTCAGCTTGCATTTCGGGACCAAATAAAAACCTCGTAGGTATTTAAGTTACCTACGTTTGCATGAGAAATGGGAATGGCGGAGAAGCAAGTCAGAGGATAAGGTTCTTAATGTTTTTTTGGGAAATTAGATTCCAGGGTTGCTCCTCCATTACTGATGCCCCTGTTCGAGGCAGTGAACCATTCCGCTGAGGGCTTCTCTTTGACTTTGGGCTTATGGCTGGTATTCAACACGATGTGGCAAAGGAGAGAACATCAGTGCGCCCTAAAGCCCTCCTTTATTCCACTGACAGTATCACTAGGCAAATGCTTCCATCATCCCATCAGTCTTCTGTGCAGTCTCTCAGCGTCCGGAAGCTCCACAGGAACTGCTGTAATGGCCGGACAAAGTTTAAATCCGTGAACTTCTGTAACCTCATAAAAGCATGAAGAACCTAGATATTCAACTCTCCTCTCCCAAGAGCAGTCCCTAGTGGCTGTTTTCCTGAGTCCTTCACCTTCCCACAAGAACTGGGCAGTATCTTCACAAGTGTCCTTTAACAGACAACACTGTTAAGAACCGGGATCTCCTTTTAAGCACTTGCGTTTATCTTTTCCTACCCACAGCCACCTGGTTGTTGCTCTGTGTGTTTTCCTTTCTTCTGGGATCCCAGATTCTCAATTTCACGAGCTGTTCTGTTATCTCAGCCTTCAGTCTCTGTACCTTAGACTGCAGCTCCGGCTTTGGTCCTTGGACATTCTCCAGTTCTTGCCACTCTTCTGGAGTCAGTCAGGGGGACACAGTTGTCTCTTGTCATGCTACATGGACAGCAGGACTCCAAAGGTCTCAAGTGTACCTCTTGTCACACAGTCGTAGGGTGGGCCTCTAGGGCATGTAACCTGCGCATTGGCACAGGGCCTCGAGTTCAGAATGGCCCTGAACTTGGTTTCTCCGCTCTCACTTTCTTGAAATTCTTAACAATTTTGAACAAGGGACCCCGGGTTTTCATTTTGCACTGAGCCTGCAAATGATGTAGCCAGTCCTGCTCAGCAGCCTGTAGCCTGCAGCGCAGGCAGCAGCGGCCGGCAAAAGTGCTTCCCCTTACTTCTGCAAAGTGGAAAATAGAGGTGAAATTCCTTGCGATGCTTTGCCATTAGCTAATCAGATAGCCGTAACAAAAGTGGAATTTAACAAAAATGCTTCATGACGTCAGCACAACATCAGAGATAAATGGGCCTTGACATGGAGCCCACATTGTTGAGGTAATTTTAGGAGTTATTGTAATGATGTTCACAGTGTCATGCATTACCTACCAATGACAGAATCCTGGCAAAATTGTTAAAGGTATGTCATGGACAGGAACCAAGGTCTTGAGGCCTCTTTAAACACCTCCAACTGGGCTATGAGTACCTATTTGGATTCTGGAATGTGTTCTCATTGTTTGGGTTTTATAATCCAGGCCCCTGGCTTCAGGGCCTGTTACAGGATGAATAATCATTTTGTTTGTGGGAATTGCTTGTGTTACAGTTGACCAGTGTATCCTGTGCAGCTTTTGTCACACAAGATAATTCAGCAACCTATCCAGCAACCGAAACGCAGGAGAAATTGACCCAACTACAGCCTGCACTCTTGAAACAACCTCCTAGTCAACAGAATCTTGGCAATGGTGAAAATGTGGATATTCATGGATTCACATCCTCTGGCCTGACCTTGTCTGCTCTGGCCAAAAATGAGGCCTGAGACAGAAAAGCAGCCCCTGCCATTCGGGAGCGGGCTGGGCAGTCTCCCCCAGTGAACAAAAAATTCCCCAGGACACCAACAGACAAGGCCACTCTGTGACCAGGATGGGACAAGGCAAAAACAAGACCACTCTGTAATCCTGTCTGAACACGGAGAACAAGTGAACCTTGTCCAAATCACAAACATCCCCACACATCCCCACATCCTGGCTAACAGGAGTGACTGCTGCTTCGTTACCAATCACAGCCTTTGTCTGCTCTTCCCTGCTTCTAGATAAGATTTATGAGGACCCCCCCCCCATCATGGAATTACCTCGCTTCCGGCCAGCACTGATCCAGAGCAACACCCAGCTTCCTTAAATGCTCCGCTAAAGCCCCTGCCACAGGCCCAGTCCTCTGTGTGGTCCTGTCCCCCCCATCGGGGCTTGTTCTGCCCCAGGTGTATTCCTCGAGGCGTGGGAGGGGTGGTGGCTGGAGGGTGGTAACAATAGTGACAATAACCTGAAGTCAATGCTTGGAGTGAAAAACCACAGGTGATCCTCTACAGCAAAATGCTACCTATGTTAGGTGTTACTCTTATCCAAAACTCACCTTCACATGGGCCCACCTGTTTCTCTGCAGTCAGGCCAACTCCTACATCAGCAACAGAGTTTTTATAAATTCAGAGGAATAGGGGCACCCAGGTGACTCTTCATTTCGGCTCAGGTCATGATCTCAGGGACTTGGGATTGAGCCCCACGTCGGGCTCTGCATTCAGTGTGGAGTCTGCTTATCCCTCTCCCTCTCCTCCCCCCCCTCCCCGCCATGCCTGGCTTGCTCTCTCTCTCTCTCTCCAAAATAGATAAATAAAAATCTTTATAAACTCAGAGGAATAGCCACACTGTCTGTCCAGCTCAGTTAGCAACAGTAACTACCTAGTGGAAAGAAGGAAGTGGAAAATGGAAAAAGGCTGTCTGTTCGAGAGGGGAAGGTGGTGGTAGGGAAGCAAGGCGCTAACTGGAAACCTCCCCAGAGTGTAAGAACCCAGAGGCCACTGACGGTGCTACTGTTCCAAACCTTCCTTGTGAAGGGAGGTGGGGGCGGGGTGGGGACCAGCAGCCCTTAGCACCTGCACCTGCCATTAAAGCCAGTAGCCTTTTGTTTTACTGTTTTGTTTTTTCTGTTTTCAGCAGTTCACTTGGGACCCTTGGAGACACTCCGCCTCCCTGCCCCCTGCGTGCAGCTGTGGTGAAATCACTTCCTCTCTTAGAAAAAAACAAAAACAAAAAAAAAAAACCAAAAACCTGGCCTTAGCTATTAGGATTGGAATGGCTGACAGAAATCTGTATCACTCCCCTGCCATTTTTCAGATAAATGTGCGCCTGGCTCAGTAAGTTAAACATGATTTGAATTTCTGATTAAAAAGGCTGTGTAACTGAGAGCATCCTGGAATCTTTGACACAGTATTCTCAACTTTGCTTGTGGAGTGGAATCACCTTGGGAGCTTTAAATCCTGCTGCCAGGGGTGCAGCCCTAACATTGGGATTGTTACAAAAAATAAAAACCCAGGAGATTCCAATGTAAAACCAGGTGTGCCACTGCAAAGCCAAAAAGCAGCGTGAAGCACGAGAGATACAACTCCACACCCACAAGGCTAGCTCTGATATAAGTAAATAGATTTTGAAAGCCAGAAAATAACAAGTGTCAGCAAGGATGTGGAGAAATTGCTAGTGGAAATGTAAAATGGTGCAGCCACTCTGGAAAACAGTTTGGCGATTCCTCAAAAACTTAGTTACCATATGACCCAGCAATTCCACTCGTGGGTACATACCTCAAAGAATGGAAAACAGGTGTCCAAAAAAAAAAAAAAAACTTGTACACAATTGTATTTACAGTCGCCCAAAAGTAGGGACAACCAAATTTCCATTGATCAATGAGTGGATAAACAAAAGATTATCCAGCCATAAAAAGAAATGAAGTACTGACTCATGCTCCAACGTAAAGGAACCTCAGACACAGTAGGCTGAGTGCGAGAGGCCAGACAAAGGACAAATATTGTATGATTCCACTTGAAATGTCTAGCACAGGCAACTCCATAGAGCTAGAAATCAGGTTAATGTTTGAGTGGAGGTGTGACTGATTAATAGGTATGGGGTTTCCTTTTGGGGTGATGCAGCATCTTGGAATTAGATGCAAGTGGTGGTTGCCCAACAATGTAAATGTTCTAAGTGCCAGTAAGTTTTTCACTGGAAGATAGCTAATTCTATGTTATGTAAATTTTACCTCAATTTAAAAAAAAAAGACTTGTAGCTGAACCAAGTTTGTAAGGTAACGCTAAACAGAAATTTTTTTTAAAAAAATCTTATTTTTATTTATTTAAGAGAAAGAGATGGCAAGAGACAGCACAAGTGGGGAGGAGAGGGAGAAGCAAGCTCCCCACCCGACACGGGGCTCCATCCCAGGACCCTGGGATCATGATCTGAGCCGAAGGCAAATGCTCAACCGACTGAGCCACCCAGCCGCCCCTATGCAGATATTTAAAAAAATTTTTTTATAAGTAGGCTCCATGCTCAATGTGGGGCTCCAACTCAAGACCCGAAGGTCAAGAGTCGCCAACTCTCCAGACTGAGCCAGCCAGTCTCCCCTGCTGTAAAGGAATTTTTAAGTGAACTTCATTACCTGAAGCATATTTCAAGTACATGCCCGATCAGATGGAGTTGAAGTGATGTGTTTATAAAAAAGAGCAAAATTGAAGGCTGCTAGGAAACCATCCCCGTGGTTGTGGTTTTCCCAGAGAAAAGCATTCTTCAGCCTCAAATGCTAACTTACTTAATCCTTACAATAGCCCTAAGAAGTAGGGGCAATTCTCCCTATTTTACAAACAAGTTAACTGAGGCACGAAGAGATTCAAGGGCTAGAAAATGGTAAAGCCAAGACTAGAAGCCAGACAGGTGTCTCCAGAGTTGGGCTGTTCACGCCTTCATGGTACTGCCTCTGATTGCCCTGCCTGCTGGCTCGAGGTTTCCGCGCTTTCTTACAGCTCCCCAAAGCCAAGGTCTATGAGTCTGCCTGCCTCCCAGCAGCAGGTGCCACCTCCCCATCAGGGTGTGTATGTAATTGAGAGGGTGTTCTGCCTCTCTGGAGCTAGTGCCTATCTCCACCAGACAACGTCTGGGGTGAATTCCTAGCCCACCTCCTACTAGCTATGTGACAGTCAGCATGCATCGAGTTCTCTGTGTCTCCTTCCCTACCTCTGTAAAATGAGCTAATAATAGTACCCACCTGGTAGAGCTGTTGTGAAAATTAAATGAGTAAATATATGACAAGCACAGAGGGCAATATCTGACACATGACAAGTATTCAGTAAATGGTAGGTAGCAGTGATGAGGAGGATGTTGATATCATTATATTTTTTTAAGATTTTATTTATTTATTTGACACAGAGAGAGAGAGAGAGTGTGTGCACAAGCAGGGAGAGCGGAAGAGCGAGAAGCAGGCTGAGCAGGGAGCCCGATGTGGGGCTCAATCCCAGGACCCTGGGATCATGATCTGAGCCAAAGGTAGTCACTTAACCACCTGAGCCACCCAGGCGCCCCTGTTGATATCATTATTATGGCACGGTCTACTTTTGGCACCATGCTCCTTCGGGACGTCTGATTTTTCACCTCTATGCTCCCAGTGCCTGGCACGGTGCCTGCACACAGTAGGCCTTCAACATCTGTGTCTCTGAAATGAACTGAGGAACAGAACTTCATGCTTGACACCCGAAAGGACTCCCAACAGAGACCAGGCTCTCCGAGTTCAGATGCTGGAGAAGGGAGATGAGGATGACAGACAACCCGTGCGATTTTCCCACCCTGTTCCCCATCATTTGACTCATATTCCCAACCCCCAGCATGCCAGGCAGCCCACAGCCCATTCAGGAGCCTCCAAATGTTTGTTGGTAGAACTCTCTGAATAATTATTTAAGAAAAGTAAATGACACAGTATGTTTTCCTCAAGAGATTTCAAGCCAGCATTCTGGGTGTCAGCCATAATCCTTATTTATGTCCCTGCTGACCCTTTTATTTTTTATTTATTCATTTATTTTTAATTAATTAATTATTAAATTTTTAAAGATTTTATCTATTTATTTGACAGAGAGAGAGCGAGCACAAGCAAGGGGAGCAGCAGGCAGAGAGGGAGAGAAGCAGACTCCCCACGGAGCAGGTAGCCTGATGTGGGGGACCCTGGGATCATGACCTGAGCAGAAAGTGGACACTTAACTGACCAAGCCACCCACGCACCCCTTTTTATTTATTTTTTAAACACATCCTTTTTTCTTTTTTTAAAGATTTTATTTATTTGAGAGAGAGAGCAAGAGAGCAGAAGTAGGGGAGCAGCAGAGGGAGAGGGAGAAGCAATCTCCCCCCACCCCTGATGCGGGGCTCAATCCCAGGACCCCAGGATCATGACCTGAACCACAGGCAGACACTTAAGCCACTGAGCCACCCAAGCGCCCCTCTGCTGACCTTTTTAGAACTAGCATGTAGAACACAAAGACACAGTTACTTCTTGCTGTCACCCTGCAACCACTTTCTTGACCCCCGGAGACTCACCGTGCCCTGAGATGTGTCCAAACACCCCCAGAGGGTTCCTCCAATTTGAGAAAGCCTGGCTTAGAGGGAAGACTGCCAACCCAAGGCTCTGTCACACAGCCCCAAGAAGACACACTGGGCCAGCCTTTTTAAGAGAACCTCCACGAGAGGGGCACCTGACTGGCTCAGTTGGAAGAGCTTGTGACTCTTGATCTGGGGGTTATGAGTTTGAGCCCCATGCTGGGAGTAGAGATGACTTAAGTAAAAAAAAAGAGAGAGAGAGAGAGACAAAGAGAGAGAAAACCTCCACTTGACTCCAAGCCCCGACGTGAAATGCTGTCCAACCCATTCCATTTCCTCCTTTTCTCTCACTTCCAGCAAAAAACGGCATCAGCGGGAGGGGAGACTTAATTATTGCAATGCATTACTTAAATGCCTATGCCCAAATAATGACATAATCAAAAGTATTACCAAAGAAAATAATAGAGTGTATTTGGGTCCAAAAAGGAAAGCCTGGCTTCTTGTCTGAACACAGCATCTGCTACAGCTGTACTTGAAGATGTGACTAAATGTTCAACTATTACTGCTACTTAAATATATATTTTTCTGTAAGAATGATTCCTTAGTGCCTAAAGTCCCTAGAGAGGCAGTTCATGGAATAGTTAGGGTCAGGGCCTTTGTCAGCCAGCCCGGATCCTAACCTTGATTCTTCCACTAGCTTGCAGGTGACCTTTGACAAATGCTCTCATCTTTCTGTGAAGTGCACATGGTAACAGCACCTCTTTCATATACAGTTGTGCTGAGCATTAAGTGAATTCATAGAAGTACGGCACTTAGAACAGTGCCTACTGTGTAAAAAGCCCCATAGAAGGATTAGTTACTAATTACTAATGAGCTAAGAGTAACGTTTACCTGGTAGTTTCCTTTGCCCCGTCCAAATGGTGAGCGCCTGGGAATTTACAGAGCACTCCCATTCCAGCTGCCATTTGCCTGCGGCAGAGCTAAAAGATTTCCAAAGCCCACAGAGGGGCCACTTGTCTTAAAATGTATTTGATATAACTCAACAGTCAGAGGTAGTCCCAGAAGCCGATTGCAGCGGGATTGGAGTGGAGCTGCCATTTTGCAGCATGGCAGCCCCTTCCCCCCCACTTTTTTAAAGTAGCTCCATGCCCATCTTGAGCCCAGTGTGGTACTTGAACTCACAACCCTGAAACGAAGACCTGAGCAGAGATCTAGAGTCAGACGCTTAACCAACTGAGCCACCCAGGTGCCCTTGGGCTTTGCCCTTTCACCTACTGGAACTTTGGGTCTTTGTCCTCACCTGAAACACCTCTTTTGTCCAGTGGAGAAGCCCACATGTGAGCATTTGAGGCCCAGATCGAGTGCCAGCCACAGCCCGCTCACTTGCAAAACTGGGTTCCCACAGCGCAACAGTCAGCTCTCCAATGAAGAACTTTCCACCCTGCATTAGTGGCAGCATGCTAGTGTCCCTCGTACTTGACCTGTGTTTCTCTCCAACCAACACTCCTTTACTGGGACTAAAATCCAGAAAGTTTGAGTGACAAGCCCAAGGTCAGGTGCTTGGTGGTGAAATGAAGGCTCAGGGACCAGGATCCTGGTGCCCCAGTTTCCAGGCCAGGGCTCTTTTCTTTAAACTATATCACCCTTGGGGTGCCTGGGTGGTTCAGTGGGTTTAGCATCTGCCTTTGGCTCAGGTCGTGATCCCAGAGTCCTGGGATCTTCCTCTCCCTCTGCCTCTGTCTTCCTCCTGCTTGTGCTCTCCCTCTCTCTCTGTCAAGTAAATAAAATCTTTAAGAAAAAATAAAATCAAATTAAAATACTCTTAAAAAAAAAAACAAAAAAATAAACTTTATTGCTCTTATGTCCAACTTCCATTATTGAATGTTGTTCACTATGGGCCACAGTATTCATAAAATATGTCGTTTCTAATCCTTCCAATCCAGCAAAATTTATTCCCTGTTTAAAGACATAGTGGGGCGCCTGGCTGGCTCAGTCAGTAGAGCATGCAACTCTTGATCTCGGGGTTGTAAGTTCGAGCACCACGTTGGGTATAGAGATTACTTAAAAATAAAATCTTTAAAGACATAGACACTGAGGCCAAGTGACATGCTCAAGGTCACATGTCAGTCTGTGGCAGAGTGAGGTTTGGAATGTGGATCAGTCGGAGTCCAAAGTCAGGAGAATTTCTCCTCTATCATGTTGCCGTCCCTCAGTACTAAGAAATGAAAGCACCATAAAAGCACTGAATGGTTCATTTAAAATATACTCATTCTACATGCAGACAATTGTTGTTTTAAGGAAAGGGAGAAGAAAAAGAGAGATTACATTGTGGCATGCAAAGGCAAAACAATAAACATTCCTTTTCCTGTTCCTGGATCCCACTGCAGCTTCTTCAAAGCAAGTGAATTTATGCATGTTGACACAGCTCTTATTTTAAAATCTTCTTTGGCTCCGTTTTCATCTTCTTCCCCTTGGCACAACTAGTCCCATGACTCCCCTCTGTCAGGCTCTGAGAATCTACCTAAAATCCTTCTGCAGCAATTACTGTTAAGATCCACACTGCAAACGATACTTCACTCCTCCCCACTAAGCCGTAAGTTTCCTCTGCTTTCATACTATATTGCCTGGCACATCAACATGTTAATCATAAAAGTCTTGCACTTTAAGGATATACTGATATTACTATTTAAAACATAAGTTCATTGTGTCAGGAAGTTTTTTTCTTAATCTTAACTTGCATATTTTCAAAATTATTTACAAATACGTAGTTTTCTCATTTTTGTCTGAAATAGATTTTGTTTCAATCTACGTATACCAGTTGACATTAAAACTCCACAAGTAAAAATTAACATATATTATTTTAAACATGCTTCCTTTAAAAACACCAGTTTATTGCATTTTGGTTATTTGCAATTAATTAAAAATAGTTCAGAAACTTTGCATTATCATGCTTGTGCAAAAAAGAAAATTGTACTGCAATGCAAGATGTCTGCCAAATGGGAAAAATAAAGCTAAAAGAACATTCCATTGCTGTTACAAAGCAAAGGTAAGATTGATGATTGGGCCAGACTGACCTCATGTGCCTCCCACTGCGAGAAACTGAGAAGCACCCAACGTCCCATCTGTGGTCTTCTTGCCAAAAATGCATAACCTGAATCTAATCATGAAGAACCATCAGACCAGCTCAAACTAAGGGAACCTCCACAAAATGAATGGCCCATGTTCTTCAAAAAATGTCAAGGTCAAGAAATACAATGAAAAGCAGAGGAACTGTTCCAGATGAAAAGGAACTAAGAAGATATGATAATTAAATCACAACGTGTGATTCTGAATTGGATCCTGGACCAGGAAAGGAAAATAGCTATAGGAAACATTATTGGGACAAATGACCGAAGTGGAACAGGGACTGTGGATTGAACAATCGCTTTGTAGCAACGTTAAATTTCCTGACTTTGATCAGTGTACTGTGGTTGCATAACCGAATGCCCTTGTTCTTAGGAATTACACCCTGAGGCATTTTGGGTAAAGGGGCATAATGTCTCCAACTAACTCATGGTTTGGAAAAAAATTATAGATGCATGTATAAATATGTATATGCATATATACGTACAGGGAGAGAGAGGGAGACAATAAAGCCAATGGGATAAAATGTCAATGATGGTTGAAACTGGGTAAAGATAAACAAGAGCTCCTTGCACTCTTTTCGCAACTTTTCTGTGTGTGCATTTAAAATTATTATCAGGGGTGCCTGGATGGCTCAGTCAGTTGAGTCTGCTTCTGGCTCGGGTTGGTTGTCATCCCAGGGTCCTGGAATGGACCCCACGTTAGGCTCCCTGCTCAGCGGGGAGTCAGCTCCTCCTTCTCTCTCCCTCTGCCCCTCCCCCCTACTCATGCACGTGTATGCGTGTGCTCTCTCTCTCTTTCAAATAAAGTCTTTAAAATAAAACAAAATAATTACCAAATAAGATTACCAAAGGGGTGTCTGGGTGTCTCAGTTGGTTAAGCCCTGGCTCTTGGTTTCAGCTCAGGTCATGATCTCAGGTTCCTGGGATTGAGCCCCGAGTCCGGCTCCCTGCTCAGTGGGGAGTCAGCTTGAAGGTTCTCTCCCTCTTGCTCTGCCCCTCCCCCCAACTCTAAAATAAATAAATAACTCTTTAAAAAAATAAAGTTATCAAAAACAGTGAGTGCATAGAAAACATAAAAGTGTTAGAAAGAAGAAGGAAAAGGCTCCTGAAGTGTAGATGACATAACAGGGTCTAAGACGCGCTCGAATCTCTTGCTAACAGGCAATCTTGCCTTAAGGGAACAGTCTGCCTCTTAAAGTGCAGGGTTGAGGAAAACAGGAAGGTCTCCTTTTTGATACTTTCAGCCCATTGTTCACAGATTTAATAAAGATCCCCAGTAGGTTCGTGCCTTGTCCAGCCACTCTATTAGGCCTCCAGGTCTCAGCTTACCTTCACTGCCAACTTTGACACCTGCGTGACCTTAATTCAATGCCTGCCTCATCCTGGGTGGAGCTGGGCTTCTGGGTGGAAGATTTCGGCCAACGCCCTGTTGTCAGTTCCTTGATCACCTGAGCTCCAGTAATTCTGGATCCCTGGGGCGGGGTGGAGGAGGAGGCTGCTCTAGGTGCCCACCAAGGGCCACTCAGATACGTGTGCTGTCCCTGATCTCTGATCACACCAGGACCCTCAGTCCCTGGACCCCACACTATTTCTTTCTTTTTTTTTTTTTTTAAATAATGATTTTTTATTATATTATGTTAGTCACCATACAGTACATCCCCGGTTTTCGATGTAAGGCTCGATGATTCATTAGTTGTGTATATCACCCAGTGCACCATGCAATATGTGCCCTCCTTACTACCCATCACCGGTCTATCCCATTCCCCCACCCCCCTCCCCTCTGTAGCCCTCAGTTTGTTTCTCATAGTCCATAGTCTCTCATGTTTCATTCCCCCTTCTGATTACCCCCCCTTTCTTTATCCCTTTCTTCCCCTACTGATCATTCTAGTTCTTATGTTCCATAGATGAGAGAAATCATATGATAGTTGTCTTTCTCTGCTTGACTTATTTCACTAAGCATTATCTCCTCCAGTGCCGTCCATGTTGTAGCAAATGTTGAGAACTCATTCTTTCTGATAGCTGAGTAATATTCCATTGTATATATGGACCACAACTTCTTAATCCAGTCATCTGTTGCAGGGCATCTCCGCTCCTTCCACGATTTAGCTATTGTGGACCCCACACTATTTCTTGCTCCCTCTTTCACTCACCTCGTCTTCATTCCCTCCCTATGGTTGGTCCTCACATCCTCAACCCCTCAAGCCCTAGTTCTTTGTCCCTGTGCACTCCCAACACTGGATCAATCCAGCTTCTGGCCTCCTCCTGTCCTTTCCATTTGTTGCTCAGGATAACGAGGAAAACCTCACATTGGTGCTGACTGGTACACACACACATACACATGCATATGTGTAAGTGTGCGTGTGTGTGTGTTCTTCTACCCCCAACGCTGGGCTCTCACCACATGTGGCAATCTTTGTTCACTCTTTTTTGGTTCTTTTGTTACTCGATCTTTCTTTGCGCTCTTTTATACCTTTGAAACCTCTTTTTCCTGTGGCTGCTATGACTTCACTATCGTTGGGCTCCTGCTACTTCTTTGACTTGACAGCTCCTTCACTAACTTCTTCATAGGTTC
Source organism: Ursus americanus (assembly GCF_024610735.1). Lineage (NCBI taxonomy): Eukaryota > Metazoa > Chordata > Mammalia > Carnivora > Ursidae > Ursus > Ursus americanus. The sequence goes on from NC_142164.1 coordinate 105,292,106, forward strand.
CTCTCTGTTTTCTCTCTAAATGCTGAGCTTCTGCAGGGTTCCGTCCTTGGCATGTCTTCTCTTCTTACAATGTACCAATGGTTCTCGAACCTGGCTGCATATTAGAATCACCTGGGAAGCTTTAAAAAAATGGTCATGACTGGGTCTTCATCCCTGATTTGATTGGTCAGTGGTACGGCCTGGGCATTGGGGTTTTTCAACCCCTACAAGGGATCGTAAAGTGCAGCAAAGGTGGAGAACTTCTTTCTCCAGGTGATCACATCTACTACTACAATTCTAGCCACCTATATACAGAAGAGTCCTAGATCTCTGCCCCTGGCTCCCCCCTCTTCCCGAGCTTTGCACTTGTCTCTGGTTATGTTTACCCCTACAGAGTCAAAGACAAATGACCAAACTGCACATTTTACCTTCTCCCCAACACGATCTTTGTCACATAATCCCAAACCAAAGATATAACATGTAAATGGAAAATAAAAACAGACTGTGGCACCATCCACTGAGCTGACCACATTAGAAACTTTGGACTCATTCTTGAGTCTTTCCCTTCACTTCCCACTCCACCAAACATCAAATCTTTTTTTTTTTTTTAAGATTTATTTATTTATTTTAGAGAACAGCGAGAGCACACAGGGGGAGGGGCAGAGGAAGAAGGAGAGAATCCTCAAGCAGACTCTAGGCTGAGTGTGGAGGCCTAAGCGGAACTTGACCCCAGGGCCCTGAGATCATGACCTGAGCTGACACCAAGAACCGGATGCTTCACTGACTGAGCCATCCAGGCGCCCCCCCCCCCCCCCCCCGCATCAAATCTTTCTTAAATCTGTCTCATCATTTCCTCCACCCCCTACCTCCCATTACCTAAATTCAGGCCTTTATTCTTACTAACTTGCACAGTAATAAGTGGGTCCCTGCAATTCATGCTCCACTGGCTTCAATTGTTATCTTTCCAGAATATAAATCTAATGATACAGGAACCCTCTTGCTAAAACCTGTCGATGGCTGCTAAATGCCTACAGAAAAAAGATCCAGTGCTACCTATAGTTTAAAGATACACCACAACCTGGTCTTAGCCTTTGTCTCAGCTACCTCATTGTCTTTCATGAGCCAGTAATGTTAAGAAAAATTATCCAAAATTTGATAATAAGATTACTTATCAAATAATAAAAAGATTATTCCATGCTCTTTCAATGTCATACTAGACTACTGTGAAATAAGGACACCTATGTTACCTGATGCAGGGCAGTACAGTCCAGGGGAGCCACACAGGCAATTTAAAATTTTCCAGCAGCCACATTAAAAAAGGAAATAAAAAGAAACTGGAGAAATTGATGCTAATAATGCATATTATTTTACCCAATATATTCAAAATATTATTCTTTCAGTGTGTAAAAAAATTATTGTTTTTAATTAAGAAAAAAAATTTTAGGTAATCTCTGCACCCAGTGTGGGGCTTGAATTTGCAATCTCGAGATTAAGAGTCTCGTGCTCTACTGACTGGGCCAGCCAGGCTTCCCAGCAAAATTATTAATGAGATATTTTATTTTATTTTATTTTATTTTTTAAAAGATTTTATTTATTTATTTATTTGACAGAGAGAGAGAGACACACACACAGTGAGCGCACAAGTAGGGGGAGTGGGAGAGGGAGAAGCAGGTACCCCACTGAGCAGGGAGCCCGATGTGGAGCTTGAGATCCCACTGAGACAGAAGGCAGCTGCTTAACCAACTGAGCCCTGCAGGCGCCCCTTAATGAGATATTTTAGATTCTCTTTTTTACCTTAAGTCTCTGAAATTCAGTGTGTATTTTACCCTTACAGGACATCTTTGCATGCTATGTTTGCAAGAGAAGTATTTAATTTACATTTAGATTTCATACAATTTACAGTTGAAAAAAGTTAATTCATAAAACCAACTTGTTTTAACATACCTAAAAATTTTCCAGTAACTAAATTGAATACCAAAAATCATTTTCCTTTAATATTTATATCCACATTTACAAAACTAGTCGATTTTTTGGAAGAAATTATTTGACTTTGAAGCAAAAGGGATGTCAGTTTCAAAACTATGTCTGTCCAAGCTATGTAAATTCATTAATTTGTGTCAACTCAGTATTAGTTTCAAAGGGCTGTTATGCTATTTGAAAAGGAATGCTAAATTTATCAATATAAACAAAGCATTCTTCAGTTTTTTTCTTAGCTTTTACAACCGATGTACATAACACCATTACAACTGAAATCTTCCCCATGTTGATTCATGTTACAAAAAGGTATAATATTATTAGTACTGATTTGAATCGTGAGAAGTATCAATTTTAACATAAATTCTTATATCTGTCTAGTTAAATCACAAATAAGCTTTTCTTTTCCTTGGAACTTCAAACTTATACATGAGAAAACATGTAAATCACAATGTCATTTTTAAAATTAATTAATATTTAGCAAGCATTCTTTTTGTTTCAAGAAAATCTTGAATTGCAGTCAACAGCACAATAAAACTTCTTAAAACTTTTTGTGGCTCAAACAAAGTGCATTGGCAACAAGCACAAGATCATTAAAATCATTGTCTACTTCTTTCTTTCAACGGTTCCATAACCACTGGTGATGAGTCACAGCATTTGCATGTATATGCTGAACAGTTTTAACAACTGTATCCATGACGCATTTCGTAGTTTGTTTGAGAGAACTAAGCAATCTGAAACTGGTTTGCTTTTGGGCGCAGAAATTCAAGCTACTATCAAGCTGGCCAAAGTTGCAAGTTGAGAACCTGTTATCATTTTTGAAACAATTTTCAATTATCAATTTTGAAACATTCAATTTTGAATGCAAACAACTAATTTTACTGACTTTTTTCTTGACTACTCTCATCAAATTCACTCTGTATCTGCCAAAAACGTCCCTTATTAATTGTCTACTTTAGTATCTTTATTCAATTTTTTTTTAAAGATTTTATTTATTTATTCGACAGAGAGAGAGACAGCCAGCGAGAGAGGGAACACAAGCAGGGGGAGTGGGAGAGGAAGAAGCAGGCTCATAGCAGAGGAGCCCGATGTGGGACTCGATCCCGGAACGCTGGGATCACGCCCTGAGCCGAAGGCAGGCGCTTAACCGCTGTGCCACCCAGGCGCCCCTTTATTCAATTTTTACACAACAAACAGCTTTTCTCTTTTGGTCGGCTGCAGCAAATTATATGACACTTATAACATACTTCTAATCTCTCTTTTTTCCTTCTTCTGGCACAATACTAGTATCTGGATCTCCACTCAATTCTGCCTCAGTAGTATGCCTTCATTTTAAACTTAAAAATTAGTCCATTCTTATTTCTTATTTTTAAAATAGTTTAATTCTATTATAATTTAAAGCACAAGAAGTATTTCAGTTTAGGGGTACCTGTGTGGCTCAGTCGGTTAAGTGTCCAAGTCTTGGTTTCAGCTCAGGTCATGATCTTGAGGTTGTGAGATTGAGCCCCTCATCAGGCTCCCAGGCTAGGTGTGGAGCCTGCTTAAGATTCTCTGTCTCCCTCTCCCTTTGCCCTTCCTCTCCCCTCTCTCTAAAAAAGAAAAATTCAGTTTAGTTACAAATTATGATTCACATAGGTATGCCTGTAAATGGTACAATCTGTACAAAAGTTTCAAGTAAACACATTTCAGTGTTAAATTAGAAATAGAAATTTACTGAATTATTGAATTGAATCAACCTTTGATACTAACTACAGTGATAATGTGTTTATGTGTAATATTGGAGATGACTCGTGTACTCAACCCAGGCATACAGTGCAGCAGTATGTACGAGTTGCTATACTTAAAGTGAAATGTAGTCCTACCTAAACAATACAGTTGAGCTTAATGGAAAAAATTTTTTTTTACACCATATCAATTTTAAAATAAAATTTAAAAAATTTCCTGAACACACCATAAGAAAAGCTAAGAAGGGATGCCTGGGTGGCTCAGTTGGTTAAGCATCTGATTTTGGCTCAGGTCATGATCTCACGGTCCTGGGATCAAACCCCTAGTCAGGCTCCACAGGGAGCCTGCTTCTCCCTCTCCCTCGGCCTGCCACTCCCTTTGCTTGTGCTCTCTCTTTCTCTGTCAAATGAATAAATAAAATCTTAAAAAAAAAATGAAATCTTGCCATGTGTAACACCATGGATGGATCTAGAGGGTATAATTCTGAGTGAAGTAAGTCAGTCAGAGAAAGACAACATATAATTTCATTCATATGTGGAATTTAAGAAACAAAACAAATGAACAAAGAAAAAAAAGAGACAAACCAAAACCAAAACCAAACCAACCAACAAACAAAACCCCAGACTGTTAACTACAGAGAAGAAACTGGTGGTTGCCAGAGGAGAGGTGGGTGGGGCGATGGATGAAATAAAGGGGATTAAGAGGACACTTACCATGATGATTGCTGAGAAATGTACAGAATTGCCGAAGCATATTGTACACCTGTAACTAATATAACACTGTATGTTAATTATATTTGAATAAAAATAAATAAATAAATAAATCATTTATGGTGAGAGGCACATGCCTGATATCAAAAAAAACAAAAACCAAAAACCAAAAAACTTCAGGTTCTCTCACTAGCCTTTCAAGTGCTCAGTAGCCACATGTGGCTAATGGCTACCATACTGGATAATGTAGATCTAGAGAAATGTAACTTTAACTTAATGATTACTATTGATTGGGGCCCAGACTCCATGAAGTTACATACATACATGTTAACTTGTAAAAGGATTGATAAAATGGGGCACCTGGGTGGCTCAGTCAGCTAAGTGTCTGCCTTTTGCTTTGGTCATGATCTCAGGGTTCTGGGGTTGAGCCCCACATCGGGATCCCTGCTCAGTGGGGAGCCTGCTTCTCCCTCTCCCTCTGCTGCTCCCCCTGCTTGTGCTCTCTCTCTCACTCTCTCTCTCTCAAATAAATAAATAGATAAGTAAATAAAATCTTTTAAAGAAAAAAGAAAAGATTGATAGGATTGTGCATGATTTCTTCAGTCTGGTAGAATTGCAAATAATTTCTGCCTGGTAAAAATGACAACACTAATAGTTGCATTTGTATCTAACTCTGTAGCTTAGTCAGCAATTATATTCCAACATTTTCTCTTTCCATATAGTACTGCCCCTAACTTTGAGATCATAGAAGAATATTTATGGATGTGGAAAAATATTCACAGAGTATTGTTAAGTGAGAAAAAGCAGGTCACAAAAGAGAATAAACAGATTAGTTCTATTTTTATTTTAAAATATATATGTTCTAGAAAAATAAGGAAATAAACAAAAATGTTTACTATTACCCATGGGTGGACTTACGCATGATTTTTAAATACTTTCCTTTTTCTAACTGTTCATTTTTAATTTTTTTAAAGTAAACTCTGGGCCCAATGTGGGTCCTGAACTCACGACCCCAAGATCAACAGTTGCTCACTCTAAGGACTGAGTCAGCCAGGTGCCCTGTCTTCATTTCCCCCCCACCTGTCTTCATTTTTAAAAGTATAATTTAGACTAGGAAAAAACTCATGAAAGTATTTTATAATTTTACCTCAGGTTAAGTGCAGGAGGGCTTCTCTCCCCGCCGTCTTCTCTGTTGCTATAAAACTCAGGGCACTACTCTGAAACAGTTGGGCAACTCTGGTTATCCCAGGTACTTGTCTGCGAATTCAACTAATACTTTTAAAAAATGATGATGATGGTGATGATTTTGATCAATATGTACACCAGACTGTGGAGTCTTCCACCCATTTCTATAGCTGCGATATGTTCTTTGCACTGCTTACTGAGACTCTGGGTTTTTTGCACTTCCCTGTGAAGAGTACTTCAATAAGCCTGAATGGTGAATAAATTGACAATGCCTGATACATACAACAACAAACTCAGGGCATATTTCTTTTTTTTTTATAAAGATTTTATTTATTTATTTGACAGAGAGAGACAGCCAGCGAGAGAGGGAACACAGGCAGGGGGAGTGGGAGAGGAAGAAGCAGGCTCCCAGCGGAGAAGCCTGATGTGGGGCTCGATCCCAGAACGCTGGGATCACGCCCTGAGCCGAAGGCAGACACTTAACGACTGAGCCACCCAGGCGCCCCTCAGGGCATATTTCTATCAGTGCCTGCCCCCTCCCAAATTTTATAATTCACTATTTCGGTTTCTCTCTTGCCCTCTAGCCTGTGAGCCCTTGAAGCAGGGGCTCTGTTTTATTAACCTCTGTGGTTCAATGCCTAGGATAATTCCTGGCATATAACAGGAGAGTGGGCAGGCTATAATCTGCGAGGAATGAGTGGAAGAATGAGAATCCCCACATATTCATTTATGCATGCATGCACACAGCCCCTACTATGTGCCAAACTAGGCACCAGGGATAAAGCCATGAACATTTGTAAGTTTGGAATATGAAAGGACCATGATTTAACTGCTTGAATATGATCAAACAAAATATTTAAAAGCAGAAATCAAAAGACGTAACCAAGAAGGCAACATAGACCAGACTATCTTTACAAAGTGGGACCTTCATCCTATCTAGGAAACAGCTGCATTACTCTGAAAGTGAGTAGTGTCCTTAATAGACTTCTTTCTCAGTGGGCATCCCACCCGAACTCCTTATGAAAAGCCTAAAATAAAAGGACAGCTCTTTGCTTCTTTTCTTTCTCCAAATCTCATGATTTAGGATCAGAATCACAAGTTGGCAAACCTACACAGAGTTGGTAGCATTCTGTTTCAAGCACAGACTCTGTTGAACTGCAAATAGAATTAAATGTTTTCATCACAGCTGGGCTTCCACCTTCTCTGCAAGCTGTGGAGTCCACCTGCTGAGTAATCAGTCAATAGGTGCCCACTTTCTCTCTCTATTCCTATGGCATTAAGGCAGCTATTTCCACAGAGAAAAATGTAACTCTGAAGTAAGGTCCCTTGATCGTAGTTATGGTAGTCTTATGTTCATGTAGCAAGATGAGACAACCCACAGATAACTTATTAATTATAATGGAGTGATCTGGGAGATGAGACCTTAACCAAATGATCCAACTTTTCAACACTGATAACAGGACAAACTGACATCATGTGCCTCATGGTGTAATGCCATGGTGTCTGGTTATCCATTGTTGTGACATAAAACACTCCAGAATTTGGTGGCTTAAAATAACAATGTAGGGGATCTTCAAATTGAATACAAACAAATGAACAGAAGCATTTTTCAAATGCATAACATAGTCATATCAGGGAAGGGGGAATTAATCCAAGTAATTTTGATATCCAGAATTTGGACTGCATGCTCTTAAGCTAAAAAGAAGTCTAGACAAATATTGAACGCTAGTAAGAGCTTTTTTAGCATAGGCATGGGATCACAATTCTGAAACTACTTTCTATGCATTGTAGGATTAGTCGGGTAAGTCAATACATTGTGAATGGTAGGATCCAGATTTTCATTGCTGGAGAAGGTAGTTACAATTATGGAAAGGGGGAGGAATAGATTGAACACTGCTGTGTTGGATTGGAACCAAAGGTATCAGTTTTAATATGTAGAGACAGCTAGATACAGAAATGGTACAGATACGTGTGAGTGTTATGTATTCGATACATGTGTGTGCATGCGTGTATATATACACACATATGTATATACATATATACACACATATGTATATATACATATATACATCTATTTCACAGCTCTGTCTGCCAAAAGGGTCTAGAAGTAATGAAACCACAGTAATGATAAACATAGCCAGGGGGCACCTGGGTGGCACAGCGGTTATGCGTCTGCCTTCGGCTCAGGGCGTTGTGGGATCGAGCCCCACATCAGGCTCCTCCCTATGAGCCTGCTTCTTCCTCTCCCACTCCCCCTGCTTGTGTTCCCTCTCTCGCTGGCTGTCTCTATCTCTGTCGAATAAATAAAATCTTTAAAAATAAATAAATAAATAAATAAATAAATAAATAAATAAACAAACAAACAAACATAGCCAGGACTCAGATCTTGGTTTCTAAATAACGTTCTCCACTAAAAGGAACCAGGGATCCTTGGAGAAATGTCTGACTTAAGGACAGCATAAGCCAGGATAATCTTGTGCTAAAAAATAAGGGAGTGCTCAAGAAATGGTGGGGACATGTTAAAAGGCCACAGAAGCCAGATTGAAAAACTCTGGAATAATTTGAGCATAAACGTAAATAACAGTAAAGATTATATTTTATTGAATAATGTAAAAATATATGAGTCCACATTTAAATGAATGAACAAAAAACCCACAAGTAAATAAATACATGTGTGATAAGTTAAAAGGCAAAAATATATTTCTTACTGTTGGTGGTACTCAAAAAGGTTTGAAAGATACAGCTGCTCAGGATCTCTGGATGACAACAGTTCAATTCAAGGCTAGGCATTGTTTTTTAACAGGGCATTTTTGAATACTTCTTTTTAAGTATTCTTACTATTTTATTGTTGTTATTATTATTGTTCAAATGACCAAAATTTCAGAGACATAATTAGATGAGTCTACTTATAGCACATGAGTGGAGTGGCACAAGAATAAAAGAATTATGTACTCGAGAAGTAGATACTAGTACATTTAATAATCTATGATAAAGGAGATATCATATATTAATGGTAGAGATATGAATTCAATAAGTTGTTTTGCCACATTTAGTCAATTATTTGGTTTAAAAATGTTTTACAGCCTTACTCCACACCTTAAAAATGTTTTTTCATTTTTTAAATTTATTTTTAAATATTTTATTTATTTGAGAGAGAGAGTGTGTGTACATGCGTGCGTGTGCACACGAGAGTAAGAGTGGGGAGGGGGCAGAGGAAAAACCAGACTCCCGCTGAGCAGGGAGCCCAGGGCAGGGCTCGATGGATCCCGGGACCCCAAGATCATGACCTGAGCCAAAGGCAGACACTTAACCAATGGAGCCACCCAGGTGTCCTGAAAACGTATTTTTAAGAAGTCAAATTAAAAATAACCAGAATAGGAGCCCCTCAAAACAAAAAAATAACAAGAATAGGAGGCCCCACCAAAAACTAACCAGCATGGCACCTAATTAAAACAAAAACAGAAACAAAAACAAAATATAGTTCAGGTGAATTTGCATCCCAAACCTATAGTCACATTATTCCTTTTTTTTATATTGAGACATAACTGACATGACATCATAGTATGTGCAACATAATGATTTGATGTATGTATATATCACTTACCCAATTGTAGGCATTTATTCAAAAATTAAATAATTGGTTGTGTCATCTTTCTTCTTGATCTTAGTATGATAGCAGCATAATTCATTGAGATACTAAGCTGAGTTTAATTCTTTTATCTCCCCTCCCCAAGGTCCTTTGTGCCAAGGAGGCCTTAGGGAACAGAAACACGGAACAGAAAACAGAAATGGTTTTTGAGGAACAAATACCGAATGATTTAGCTTATATGTGGAATCTAAAAAACACAACAAGTGAACAAAGAAACAAACAAACAAACATGGGGCACCTGGGTGGCTCAGTCAGTTAAGTGTCTGCCTTTGGCTTGGGTCATGATCCCAGGGTCCTGGGATTGACCCCTGCGTTGGGTTAAAAATAAACACTTGGAAAAGAGAAGTTGCCCTTAAACCACTTCAGCTTTTTTAAAAATTGAAGTATAATTAAGATATAATGTTACATTAGTTTCATGTGTACAGCATGATTCAACAATTCTATACATTATTCAATGCTCACCACAATAAGTGTGGTCACCATCTGTCACCAAACAATGTTATTACAATATTGACTATATTCCCCATGCTCTACTTTTCGTTTCCACAACTTACTTATTTTATGACTGGAAATTTGTACCTCTTAATCCCCTTTATCTATTTCACCAATTCCCTCTACCCCTCTCCCTTCTGGCAACCACCAGTTTGTTCTCTGTATTTAAGAGTCTATTTTTTGTTTGATCGTTTCTTTCTTTTTAAAAAGATTTTATTTATTTATTTATTTGAGAGAGAGAGAGAGAGAGAGAGGGAGAGAGAGCACACGCACAAGCAAGGGGAGGGGCAGAAGGAGAGGGAGAAGCAGACTCCCTGCTGAGCAAGGAGCCCCATACAGGACTCAATCCCAGGACCCTGAGATCATGACCCAAGTCAAAGGCAGATGCTTAACTGACTGAGCCACCCACACGCACTAATTTTTATTTTTTTAGATTTCATTTATTTATTTGAGAGAGAGAGAGAGAGCACAAGTGGTGGGGAGGGGCAGTAGAAGAGGGAGAGGGAGAAGCAGATTCCCCACTGAGCAGGGAGGCAGACACAACATGAGGCTCTATCCCAGGACCCTGAGATCATGACCCATGGTTTTCTTTGAATTAATTTTATTTGAGCTCATTGTACATATTTCAGATAAAAGATTCTTAATGTTTAAAATGAAGAGATTGGACTAACCCAGGGGTTCTCAACCTGAGGTTTAGCAGATCATTGAATGTGAGAGAAAAATATCTGCTCTTCATTTTCAGTGATTCCTAACAAAAGTATTTCTTTCAACTGCTAATGGAAGTATCAACCCACAATCCTGTTAGCAGGACCTGCGGCTTGTCACTAACAGAAATCACAAACACTTCCATGTCACATGACTGTTGCCGATACCTTAAAATATCGTTTATGCTCATTGCTACATCAAAATCACAGCAGTTACTAGACTGCTGTTAGATCTTATATTTAGTAGATTAAATAAAGAACTACATATATCACACATTTATAAATTTTTATACTTTGGTAACCATATTTTCAGTGTAATTGGTTTCCTTTGTATTCCTATTCATAATGTTTTATGCATTCAAAAACATTGTTCTGGGGCGCCTGGCTGGCTCAGTTGGTGGAACATGCAACTCTTGATCTCAGGGTTCTAAGTTCGAGCCCCACATTGCGTGTAGAGATTACTTAAAAAGAAAATCTTAAAAAAAATAAAAATAGGGGAGCCTGGGTGGCTTAGTCAGTTAAGCATCTGCCTTCGACTCAGGTCATGATCCCAGGGTTCTGGGATCGAGCCCCACATCAGGCTCCCTGCTCAGTGGGGAGCCTTCTTCTCCATCTCCCTCTGCCTACCACTCCTCCTGCTTGTGCTCTCTCTCTCTGTCAAATAAATAAATAAATAAAATCTTTTAAAAATTAAACAAAAAAACAGACATTATTCTGAGAAGCCAGACTGATAGGGCCCCTGGGTCAAAAAAATATTTAGAGCCCTTGAACTGGACACTCTGGTTTTTGATGTTCACATTGGTACGTACACAGGATCTCTATCTGTCTCTCTGGGAAAATGGCCCATAATTTAGATAATTATCTCTGTAACAAGGTTACACTGACATTTTGATCATTCCATATCTGACTTCAAATACAACCTAGTCCACAAGCCAAAACATCCAACCTTCCTCACAAACCCTTCTATTCAATTATTCTCTAACACTTTTGCAGTAAAATGGGGGAAAACAGCACCAGAAATGGAACCAGGAAACCCATGTCTTACTTTTAGTTCTGCTCTCCGATCCTGGGAAAGTCATGTAATTTTTCTGAACCTCATCCATAAACACATTTCGATAATCTTTAAAATCTGTAAGTTCCTGAGGTAACTGGGTGGCTCAGTAGGTTAAGCATCTGCCTTTGGCTCAGGTCATGATCTCAGGGTCGCAGGATCAAGCCCCACTACATTGGGCTCCCTGCTCTGCAGGGAGTCTGCTTCTCCCTCTCCCTCTGCGCCCCCCCCACTCGTGCTCTCTCTCTCTCTCACTCTCTCAAACAGATAAATAAAATCTTTTTTAAAAAATCTATAACTTCCCTTCCCAGTTGTAAAAGTCGATACTTTTGAAATTGTCTGCTTTTCTGCTAGGTGTGTTCTTTGGGATTTAGTTCTTAGTATTCTATCTTTAATAAATTCGTTCTCTTATCAATTATTGAGATGGGAATAATCTAAGCAACTGAGCCAGAGGGTCCTGGAAAAATTTACCAATGAGCCATATTTAAGCTGAGTTTTGAAGGCTGAGTATGAGTCCATTAACTAAGGACAGGACAAGAACTTCCCAGGCAGAGAACACTGCCAAGGCCCAGCGTGCTCAGGGCCCACAGGTGCACTGAGGGGTTTGATAGGGGTTCAAAGAAGAGCAGATCTGTACTGAGCCTGGGATCCTTGGCTTATAGGAAATGGGAGAAAGTGTACAAACAGGTGAAGTGACATGGTCAAGTTTGTGTTTTGGATAAACAGCCCTGAGAGCAACGTGAAGCATGGGGAAAACTGAATCAGAAAGATCAGTTAGAAAGGAGGATACTATAACATTTGAGGTAAGAGATAACGGAGACCCAAATCAAGGCACTGGCAATGAGAACAGTGAAATGAGTAAAAAGAACAGAAGTAAACGATCTCTATGAGAAACTCAGTGTGATAATGAAGGAGGACTCTAGGGTGACCCTTGCTTCTAGTGAGGAAAACTGAGTGAAGAGTGGTATTGAAGGGAACAATTATTAACCAGAATAGGGAATACAAGAAGAGAAGGCTCTCTGGGGAAGAAAGCTAGGCTTTGAAATGTTGAGTTTGAGAAGCCTATTAGACCTCCAGAGAGAAATTCTGGCCCTTGGGATTAAGAGCATGGAATTCTGGAGAAAGGTACCCCTGGAGATAGAGAATTATAAAAATCACATGCGGTAGGGGTACCTGGGTGGCTCAGTCAGTTAAGTGACTGCCTTCGGCTCAGGTCATGATCTCAGTGTCCCGGGATCGAAACCTGGAATTGGTTCCTTGCTCCGAGGGGAGTCTGCTTCTCTCTCCCTCTGCCTACTGCTCCTCCTGCCTGTGCTTTCTGCCTGTCTGTCAAATACATAAATAAAATCTTAAAAAAAAATCACATGAGGTAGCTGAAGCCATTTAATTAGCTTCCCCCCCACCCCCCACCAATAGCACCACCAGCCGGGTCCCTCAGCAGTGCTTTACCTCACCAAACCCCTTGAATCCTGACTCCTGAGCTTGCTATTAAGGCTCGAAACAACTGCCTCCTCCTCATTCTCACCTTTCCCACTGACCTTTGTTACTCTGTAACACATCTCTGGTTAGTTAGGACACAGGCAAAATCGCTGTAGCAAAGGAACCCCAAAGTCCAATAGCTGATATATGACAGGAACTTCTTACTTTCTTATGTAACAGTTCAGGGCCTGCAGGGCAGCTCTGTTTCATAAAGGTACATAGGAATCTAGACTGATAGTTAGCTCTGCCATTTTCAGCATTCCTCTTAGGACTCAAGGAATTGTTCCAATCACCGTCATTTCCCAATTGGGGCAACAGGGGGTGGTGGTGGTGGGAATCCAGGCAAGAAGCTTTGACTTTTTTAAAGTGGGTTCTTTAAAAAAATTTTTTAAGTAATCTCTACACCTAATGTGAGGCTCGAACTCACAACCCCGAGAGTGCTCTACCAACTGAACCAGCCAGGCACCCCAAGAAAGCTTCATCTTTCTTAAAGATAAATACACATCACTTCTGCTTACACCCCATTAGTCCAAACGCAGTCACATGACCACAATTAGCTAGTGTGCCATTACTGAAATCGGACTTCTTTTAGAGTTCCTAGAACAATGTTTCTCAAGACGGGGGTCCATGGACCACGTGTACATTACGCATGTTAAAAATTGTGATTTCAGGGCTGCCATCTCAGACTTCATTCAGAACCTATGGTCCTGAAATGCCCTTTTGATTAAGTTCTCAGGCTCTATTTATTAAGACTTAAGTTTGAGAGATTTTGCCCCAGAGCTTATTAGCACAACACTCTTAGTAATAGACATTCAAGGACTTTGACTCGATTTTTGTTTAAAGGTCATGTAGTTCAGAAGAAAGCTGAATAAATGTCCCAGTCAGAATTCGGTCAATGTTTAAATATTCTATCTCCTCACCATTTGAAAAAAATCCTCCTTAAGACAATATGATCTTAAAGAAGAACTCTCAAGAACCCAGACCCTATCTAGAGCCAAAGTCTAATCCTGTCACACTCCCCTTTCTCAGGAGTAGCATTTGTCTTGATCAGCCATGGATGGCAAATACCTCAATGTGCTTGTTAGTCACTAATGAAAGGTTTGAGAAAGAAGCTAAGTTACCCTAAAGATATCTTGGCCCCAAATCTACTGGTAAATCCAATTATGAACTAGTCTCAAAAACAAAACAAAACAAAACCCCAACACCCACCAAAAAAACCCCCCAAAAAACAAAAAAACCCCAAACCCAGCCCCAAAACTGGTGTTTTTGAGACTAGTTTATAATTGGATGTCAAATACAAATAGTAAAATTTCCCCCCCAATATTATTATTTGCCAAAATAAGTTAACACCATGCTGTTCTTCAACATTATTTTGAAATTCTACTAGTCCAAGAAATCTGGAGATCTTGAAATCACTGTCTTATAACTCCTTAAGCCATTCCAGATTCCAGTATTCAAGAAAGCTCTTGGCCTGCCTGCTAAAGTTTCTGCAAATAGCAGGCAAATCTGCATTCCACACTGTCAGGAACATGATTAATTATCTATTTGGATTAGCCAACAAAATCTATGTTCCTGTGTTTCCATGACACGCTTACTTAAATTTCTTAGCTTTGGTCATGCCTTTAAGTTACAGTGCTTTCCAAAATGTTTGCCTTTGCATTCTCGCAGGACAAAAAGAAAACCAGAAGAAAAACAAAACAAAACAAACTAACTAACAAAAGCCACTGCCAAGCACTTGGTGACCAACATTTAAAGATTTCTCATTGCTGCACCAACGAGCGGTCTTAGATTTCTTCAACTTTTATAAGAAAAGCTTTGTGTGAGTTCTTGTGTTTTCCACAGCCGAATAACCTTAATATGGAAACGTACTCATGTTACACACACCATAGACATCAAGAGAAAGTTTTAGAAAATTTGAGCTTTTTAATCAGATGATCTTGTGCTCTACTCAGAAAATGAAATTCCATGGGGAAATTGCTACTCAGAGTAGGCTTTGTTCTTTTATAATATTCATTCTCTTTCATTACTCTCCAACCAAGAGGCTACTTCAATAACCATCTGAATAGGGAGGATGGTATTACAAATGAGCTGTTAAGAAATTTTTAAAAATCAGATCTGTTTTGGAAACTACCGTCAGTTGGAGAGTGGTTTATGTGTGAACTGTGCTAAATTCCTTAAAGTTAAGCCAACTCTGAATATGCCTGATTGATGAAATAATGATTGTCACTTCAGTGAAAGAATAGGCTAGCATATATAACACGGGCTGTAGTAACCTACATAATCTGTGATTGAAAAAATAATCATATATCCTTATGGTTTCATTGAATCAGATTAATCTGCTTTGGCAATGGAATCATTTATGCTTAATTAAATATATGTAGATTATGATTCTGAGGAAAGGGTAATTTGTAAGTAAAAATATATCTCTAAAATCTGCAGGTTTGGAGCAACATCATGATTTTAGGTTTTTAAAGGTACCTATTTACTTGTATCTCTAAGGCAGAAAACTGGCCTTGCTTTAAACCACATCTTTTATTTCAATAGGCTCTTTATAAATCCATTCGTGGCCCTTTACTTCATTAGCTCCCACCACACTGGGTTTGTAACCCACCTTAAGGTGGGTGCGATGTATGCAACATTTGATTATATTAAGAAAAATTTCCTAACACTTGGAACCAAAGCAAAAGGATGACTGCTTGTCCTTTGAACGTTGGACGAAAGCTTTATTTCAAGGCCTTTATCTAACAGGCCCACCCAAGGAATATTTAGTTCTTCAGAGGAATGTACTTTGCTTGGTTAAAGCTCAGTCATGTTAACTTGTGGATTTTTGTCCAGGAGAGATACAAAAACTTTCTGTGCCAAGATTCTGGATTTATTGTCTTATTTTGCTTCTACTTTAGCAAACTTACTTCAGCATGCTTTTCCTTTATGAACCTATAAATCTGTCTTTCGAATTCTCCTTTGTACCAGATTTACCATCCTCCTGCTTCCCTCATTAATGCATAAAACCTGTGACATGTATTCATTGTATATTTTCATTAGGGTCATGTTTTTGAAAGTTATACTTTGTCTCTGAAGAAAAAGAGATGGAGCTCACAAGATACCCAAGAAAATGAATCTCCTTTCTTTAGTTCATCCAATTTCACCTGTCTAGGGAACATATTTTATAGGAATTAAACCAATGCATTTTGTTCCCCCCCCCTTAAATCCCATGTCCTGTTAGCCTTCTGACAGAGTCGTCAAGCTAACTGTCCCAAGAAAGGAAGGATAGACAGGTGCTGCTCATGAGAGGCTGTTCATCAGCTTTGAATTTCAAAGCTGATTTTCTTCACCTCTTTTTAGTAAGACAATGTACATAAAATCCAGGCTTTTTGGAGAAAGGGATTTCTAAATGACAAAGCTTCCTTTTTAATACACAGGGCCTGTGTGCAGAATAGAAGGGAGACCCTCCAGGCTGTAAAGAATGGGGGGAAAAGCAATTCTGGATCAGTTACAGGGAAATGGGGGAGTGGAGTTTGGGAGGAAGGTCACAAGACACAATTGTCCTGATCTCCTCCTTCCAGGTTAAGTACTAGGGCAGGAAGTAGGTTAGCTAGGCCGCTGGGAAAGCAGACGACAGAAGTGGGGCAGTCTGGTTTCTGCTTTTCTTTGGGAGGATTAACATATGCCCTTTGCCACTTTGAGGTCATGAAAGCCACACCCCTCCCTCACACACCTGGATGTCTTCTTGGAGAGGAGTAGAGGGAGGGTGAAATCTGACTGGCTGAGGTCTTCAGAGTCATCCAAGTAGAGACAGACTGTTTACCTACAAAGACATTTTATAGGATTGAATTCAGGTTAATAAATTAGACTTGATCTAGTCCCTCCTCCCAGCTTCCACCCAGAATATGGGAGCTTGTAAGGTAGATCAGGGCAGACTTAGAGAAATAAGAAAACTACATTTTCAGCCCAGCTGAGTATATCATGAGTATATTTGAAAGGTTGTGTCAGGGAGGAAAATTTTCTTCTGCCCTTCCAGGTCCTTCTAACTGGACCAAGAATCAAACTGACACGAGAAAGATTAACAGGAATAAATCAGATTTAATTTCATAAGTATGGGGAATCCATAGACATGCAAATACCAAAGATAGTCAAGCACCATGAGGCTTACATGAGCTCAGGAGCAGGGTAGGGATCAGAGGATACAAAGGAGAGAAAGACCATTAGCAGGAAGGTGAGAGGAGATGATGGGAAAACAAAGGTTGCCCTATTATGTGGGTAAGTTTCTTGGGTAGAGGGGAATCTTTGTCAATAGCTCTCCTCCTGGAACCAACAATCAGTTGAAGGGGAGGTAAAGTGCTTTTCTTGAATGTGCTGGGTTTTGATTGCTTTTGACTCAAAATAATGTTCATGCCAAAGTGGCCCATCTTGTGGCAACCTGTCCTTGGCCCCTACAGTGTCCTCCTCTGAAACTTCCCTTAAGTTTCACATACAAAAATTAATCAGGTAGATCATTCTGTCTTGTTGAACCAGTCCCTGAAATAAGTTAGTTCTGTTAAACTCATTTCAGGAAAGCAGTGATGCAATTGTGTTTTCAAAGTTGGGCCTATGGTTCAAGCCATCATGTTTTAGATAAGAGGCATTTCTCTGGAAACAAAAGAAAAGGAATGGTTAATGATCAGATCAAATTATAAACCAGTTTCTGAGTTCTGAGGCTAGCCAGCCAGGTGAGATTTCTAGACATCGAGCTTGAATCATCTTTGGATAGAGTGACAGCAGGCAGTGTCAGTCCAATAGATTTTTTTGGTTTGCAGTTCAAATGTTTGTGGTGACTTTTTTTTTAAGAGGGGGGGGTTTATTTGACATTATTTCTATTAGAATTACATACTTCTGGAAACCTAATTTCTTCTTTCTTTCTTCCCTTTCTTTCTTCCTTCCTTCCTTTTCTTTCTTTCTTTCTTTCTTTCTTTCTTTCTTTCTTTCTTTCTTTCTTCTTTCCTTCTTTCTTTTTTTCTTTCCTTCTTTCTTTCTTTCTTTCTTTCTTTCTTTCTTTCTTTCTTTCTTTCTTTCTTTCTTTCTGTAAGCCCTACGCCCAATGTGGGGCTTGAACTCATGACCCTGACACCAAGAGTTGTGTGCTCTAATGATAGCCAGCCAGGTGCCTTGTGGTGATCTTTTTGAATGGCCCAAAGAGCAAGAGACATATAGATTGCCTACATGCGAGCTACTGTGGCTCAGTCGGTTAAGCGTCTGCCTTTGGCTCAGGTCATGATCTCATCCTGGGATGGAGCCTCACATCGGGCTCTCTGCTCGTCCCTCTGCCTCTGCTCTTCCCCCCCACCCCCAGCTCGTGCGAGCGCTCTCTCTCTCTTACTCTCTCTTCTCTCTCTCATTTTCAAATAAATAAATAAAATATTTTAAAAAAACGGGAAATATAGAGAAGGGATAGCTATTTAGAATGCTCATAGAACTTTGGTAACATCACAGGTTTTTAGATTGAGGAACATTCTCCCAAAACATGAACTGGCACACACAAAATTTTGGTTGCCTACCAAAAAGCTATTCCTCTCTCTTACCTCTGGCAGGGTCTGCCTCCTATAATAGAGGCTAAAAATGTCACACACTCTCTTTCCACCCTCCTTGCAGGTAGCTCTGGCCATGTGGCCCAGGTTTGGTCAGTGAGCCCTTCAGCAGCACTGTCTTTAGATGTTTCTAGAAAGATTTTCCATCCTGATGAAAGCAGGATATTCAAGGAGAGCTTTCTTTCCCACTTATTCCTTCCTGTCATTTCATAGGCTATGGGAGCTGTGGAGACCACATTACAGTCATTAAGCACTAGACAAAAGTGAATGTGCTGAGAATGGCAACATACAGGGATGGAAAGAGCCTGGGTCACTGACAACATTGTTTATCCTGAGATGACCATCTACCTCTAAACTTCTTGTGAGGTAAGACAATGAAACTTCCTGTTATATCTGCCACTTTTAGTTGGATATTCTTATTCACAGGTAAAAGCATCTTAACTGATTCAAGAAGATTTTAAAGACAGTCCAGAGGAAACTATTTTACACCAAATATTTACTAATTTTCCCTCAGATATTGGGAAGGCATGTTACAGAACATAAGCATATGAGAAAGTTCTTATAACATTGGGATAAAGGGAGGCTGTATGCGGTTGACCTGGTGACATCTCAAGTTTTATGGTGTCAAAAAAGGTTGTTCATAGGGGCGCCTGGGTGGCTCAGTCGTTAAGCGTCTGCCTTCGGCTCAGGGCGTGATCCCGGCGTTGTGGGATCGAGCCCCACGTCAGCCTCTTCCGCTGGGAGCCTACTTCTTCCTCTCCCACTCCCCCTGCTGTGTTCCCTCTCTCGCTGGCTGTCTCTCTCTGTCAAATAAATAAATAAAATCTTAAAAAAAAAAAAAGGTTGTTCATAATGTCTGAGGAAAGACATACTACACCAGTGAAAATATATGTTAGGAAAATTTTTTGGCCAAATTTATTGGCACAATTATTAGAATACAATGCAAAAATAATTGGTTTAAACTTAAGAGCAAAGATAAGACTGCCAATATTAATTATTTGAGATTCTTCTCAAGGACTTAATTCAAATGTGTCATTTATTCTGATTGTAACAGGAATTTTAAATTGTCCTATTTGAAATGCCATATAAATTCTCATGATTGAAAGTTGAATTCATAAACAAAGCAGCTTTGACATTGTTTCTGTAATGTCTTAGAAAACCCAGATATCTGACCTTGTATTTTACCTAATAAAACAGAAAAGGCCATTTGCTAAAAAAATATTGTTATTCACAGATAATTACATTAAGGATAATTATATTATGAATTACATTGTTTTTAACCCAGAATTTTGCTAGAAAATTCCCTTCATTAAAATTTTAGATTTACAGGGGCCTGGGTGGCTTGGTCGGTTAAGCATCTGTCTTTGTCTCAGGTCATGATTCCGGGGTCCTGGGATCAAGCCTGATGTCAGGCTCCCCACTCAGCCCCTCCCTCTGCCCCTTCCCTTTGCTGTGCTCACTCTTTCTCAAATAAATAAAATCTTTTGAAAAATTTAGATTTACTGGGGCGCCTGGGTGGCGCAGTCGTTAAGCGTCTGCCTTCGGCTCAGGGCGTGATCCTGGCGTTCCGGGATCAAGCCCCACGTCAGGCTTCTCCGCTGTGAGCCTGCTTCTTCCTCTCCCACTCCCCCTGCTTGTGTTCCCTCTCTCGCTGGCTGTCTCTGTCAAATAAATAAATAAAATCTTAAAAAAAAAATTCAGATTTACTGTAATTTATATGGAACACACACATTCTATTTACAGATTTGGAACACTTAGCAATTGATTCCCATTTTCCATTTATTTGCTGTGATAAGGCATATAATTTTCCCAAAATGTATTAGGTCAAATAGAAAAAATGAAATTAATATGAAAATATCTATTAAAGGATGTTAGTATCCAGGCTGTCCACCTTTTCTATCTGTCATTCATCTAGACATAACCAGAGTTTATTAAATATGCCATATGTACCAAAACCAGGATGATTGTGTCCCCCACGGAACATTTGGCAATGTCTGGAGACAGTAGTGACACTGATTGTTACTACTGGGAAGAGGGCAGGGTGCTGCTGGCCTCTGGGGGGTAGAGGCCAGAGATGCTGCTAAACATCCCACAATGTACAGGACAGCTCCACAGAAGAAAGAATGTTCCAGACCCAAAATGTCAATAGGGTTAAGAGACTGGTTTACACCGAGGACCTTGATGTTTAAAATATGATACAGGGGTAGCCCGGCTGGCTCAATCAGTAGAGCGTGTGACTCTTGACCTTGGGGTCATGAGTTCAAGCCCCACGTTGAGGGTAGAGTTTACTTAAAAAAATAAATAAGGGGCACCTGGGTGGCTCAGTCAGTTAAGCATCTGACTCTTGAATTCAGCTCAGGTCATGATCTCAGGGTTGTGGGATCAAGCCTCACGTTGAGCTTGGCTCAGTGGGGAGCCTGCTTAAGATTCTCTCCCTCAGGGCGCCCGGGTAGCGCAGTCGTTAAAGCGTCTGCCTTCGGCTCAGGGCGTGATCCCGGCGTACCGGGATCGAGTCCCACATCGGGCTCCTCTGCTAGGAGCCTGCTTCTTCCTCTCCCACTCCCCCTGCTGTGTTCCCTCTCTCGCTGGCTGTCTCTCTGTCACATAAATAAATAAAATCTTAAAAAAAAAAAAAAAGATTCTCTCCCTCCCTCTTCCCCTGCCTCTCCTCCCCTAAAATAAGTAAAGATAAAAATCTTTAATAAATAAAATAAAAAATAAAAAGTTAAATAAAATATACCACAAAATGTTTCTTGATAAGGAAAGATAGATTATTATCATTTTAAAGTCATCTCAAGAGACTGTCAGGGGAAATCTTGATTCTTACAAACTGCAAAATATTAGGTTGAAGTCCAGCTTGTATGTATTATTTTTGGGGGTTTTGTGTGTGTGTGTGTGTGTTTTAAGTAATCTCTATATCCAACATGGGGCTCGAACTCATGACCCCAAGATCAAGACTCAGATGCTCCACTGACAGAGCCAGCCAAGGCTCCCATATTATTTGTTTTGTATGAGAAATTCCTTCTTTTGATGTTATAATATTTTCTTTCATATAAAGATAGAACTTAATTGGAGCCTTCCTTCTTGGAATTCCATCTTTGAAAAAAAAAGATGTTGTTTATCTAGTCTGTCTGGAGTTGAACCTGAATGTTACTAACATTGCAAAGAGTTCTCACCAAGGCATGAAACTATAGATGTGAATTTAGCATAAATTATATAGCTATAAGAAAGTCAATTTAAAAACTTTCTTTGTGCCTCAGTATTTCCCTGTCCATAGAATAGATACGTACCTTGCTTGTACGGACAATGTGAAAACATTTTACTTGGAAAGAAAGTTACCATCGAAATCTAAGATCTGATATAAGAGAGAGGTCAAGAACACCAAGTCCATGTTAACGTTCCTGGTGTTTATAATTTAAATGCCTTTTTAAAAAAATTTTATATATTTATTTGAGAGAGAGTGCACGCACACATGTGAGTTGAGGGGAAGAGCAGAAGAAGAGGGAGAAAAAGAATCCTCAAGCAGACTCTCCACTGAGCAGGGAGCCCGAGGCAGGGTTTGATCCCAGGACACTGAGATCATGACCTGAGCCAAAAGCCAAGAGTCAGACATTTAACTGACTGAGTCACCCGGGGCCCCTAAATGTCTTTTCTTTTTGAGAGATGGCATACATTTCTTATGTCTTTGAAAGTTTAAACTGGAACACAGAGAAGGAAATTTGTTTTCTTTTGTTTTTCTTTTCAGGTTTATTTATTTATTTCAGAGGGAGAGAGCAAGCAGGGGAAGGGGCAGAGGGAGAGGGAGAGGGAGAGGGAGAAGTAGACTCCCCACTGAGTGTGGAGCCTGATGCAGGGCTCCATCCTACAACCTGAGATCATGACCTGAACCAAAACCAATAGTCGGATGCCCAAGTGATCAAGCCATCCAGGCACCCCAGGAAATTTATTTTCTTTTTAAAGATCTCTAAGGAAGTTGTTCTATAGCCCATCAGGTTGTTCTAATATCTAACCTATATAAGACATGACACATTACAACGTAGATCAATATAACTAATTTGGAAAGCAATTTAGCAATATTTATCAACTATCCTCAGAAACATCCAGGATGCCTGGGTGGCTCAGTTGGTTAGGCACCCAACTGTTGATCTCAGCTCAGGTCTTGATCTCAGGGTGCTGAGTTCAGGCCCTGCATTAGGCTCCACACTGGGCATGGAGCCTACATTTATCCTGAAGTAATCAACCTAAATATACACTAGGCTTTCTACAAAGAGATATTTCTAAAAGTGTGATTTACCCCGGTGAAAAACTAGAAAGCACCTAACTTTACCACAACCAGAATAGTAGATTAAATCGACTAACTTGACTCAGCTTTATGTTCACATAACAATATTAAAAACTGGGGGACCTGTCCGGCTCAGTTGCAAGAGCACATGACTCTTAATCTCTGGGTTGTGGGTTCAAGCTCCACATTAAGTGTCGAGATTACTAAAAAAACAAATAAACTTAAAAATTGTTTTACAGAACATATGTGATAATGTGGGAAATATTTTCATTAAAAATGAAACAGGATATGAAACTTCATTCATGGCATGATTATAACAGCATAAGAAAAGAAATCATTTGGGCCTACCCAGGAACTCAAAAAAAAGAAAGAAAAGAAAAGAAAAAGAAAAAAGAAAAGGAAAGAAGGAAGGAAGGAAGGAAGGAAGGAAGGAAGGAAGGAAGGAAGGAAGGAAAAGAAATCAAGCAAAATCCTATAAACTCATATAATCAAAGCTGTTTACCCAGAAATTCCACTTCTAAGAGATAATCCTAGAGAAATGATTGGCATAAGGAAATTAATCACTAAGCAAAAAAGTATAAGTGATTTTAACAGTTTTTTTAGTAAAAAAGTAGAAATAACTCAAATGTTATGTCTATGTGGATACCCTGTATGTTTGCTATTAAATTTGATTTTCTCCTATTAATCTGTCTCATGTCACTTTGACTCTTAGTACAGCTAGAGGATCTTTTTTTTTTTCTTGAAGATTTATTTATTCATTTGAGAGAGAGAGAGAGAGAGAGACCATGAGCAGGAGGGGTAGAGGGGAGGGGTAGAGGGAAAGAGAATATCAAGCAGACTCCACGCTGAGTGTGGAGCTAGACATCGGGCTGGATCTCACAACCATGAGCTAATGACCCGAGCCAAAACCAAGAGTAGGATACTTAATCAACTGCGCCACCCAGGCACCTCCCAGCTAGAGGGTCTTGAAGGGCAGAGGAAATTCTTCCTCCCCAACAGTTGACATAATCTGCAGGATACTTGAATTTGCTGGACACCTCTCACCCTGGCACTGCTACAGCTGAGAAATCCTTGGGGCATCTGACATTCAGCCAGTAGCAGCTAAGATTTCTTACCATGTCAACCTCCTGGAATCTCTATATGTGGAGGCAAACGGAACCAGAGTGGTAAGAGGCCTTTTTCTCTCTTTCTAAATTTAGGTTAGCAGAAGAAAATACTTGCGGAACTAGTTCCTTGGGCTAGGTTACTCTTTGGCTACATTTGGTAGAGTACTCTTTGGTTCCTGATCCACTTCCTCTCAGAGATGGTCTTTGTTTTCCTTTGTCTGTCTTTGGTGTCCTTTAATGCCCACATGAGGTAAAGGCTGTTGCTAAGGGACATGTTGAAAACCAAAGCTGCAAAATTGGTGGGCACAGGTCGAGCAGCTGTTAGAGTGCTCACCACCTCAAGAAGACTCCCATGTTATGGTAAGTTGGTCACAGAACAGGTTAGATTGACACTAGATCACCCCTGAACCTCAAGAAAACTGTGCAATGAGATATACTATAAAACAACACATAAGCCCTAATCCCCCTGCACTTCCCTCCTAGGTATTAGTGTGGCTGTGGCTCCAAGAGACCCAAGGCCTAGCCAGGCTGTTAATGTGTGTATGAGAGATTTGTCCTTTCCTCTTGTTTTTTTTTTTTTTGAAAATTTATTTATTTATTTGAGAGAGAGAGAGAACACGAGTAGGAGAGGGGAAGAGGGAAAGAATCCCAAGCAGACTCCCCACTGAATGTGGAGCCCAATGTGGAGATCAACACAGGGTTTGATCCCATGACCCTGAGATCATGAGCTGAAATCAAGAGTTAGACACTTAACCAGCTGAGCCACCCAGGCACCCAATCGTGTTCTATGTCTTAAGAGTATAGCTGGGGCACAGGAGTGCAAGAGCACCTGGCTCTGGGGGTCCCAAACAGAACAGGTTTGGCCACTTGCTGCTGACAAAACCCAAAGGCAGAGAAGGGAGTGGTGGTGAAACAAGAAAGGAATTTATTTCAGTGAGGCCAACACCCAGAAGACAGTGGACTAGTGTCTCAGAGACTGTCTCCAAAATGCTAAAAATACTTCCAGGTTTATATCAGGAAAATGTGGGGCAATGGTGGGTGGGTACCTGCAGGTGGGCAGTGAAGGTCAAGTCGATCATTGTCCTGAAGTCACGCATGGGCAGCATCTTGCTGGCTCAGGGCAGTCCCTATTGCTTGAAGGGGTAGTTTCGCTTCCCATCTGGGGATGCTTTGCCCACAGGGTCTTTTGCCTGAGTTAAGAGATAAGCTGGGAAGAAGAATTTAATCAATTATAAAGTTTGAGGTCAAAATGGACTTAGTTGAAGTCCTCTTTTAAAAGCTTGGCTTTGTGACCAGTGAGAATATTTTCCTGGTCTCCCCCATTCAGAGGGTGCACTTTCTTGAGTGCATAGGGTGACCAGTCGAATAGACTGAGATCCGAGGCTGGCTCTCTCTGTCTGGCTGTGGGAAGTTGGTCATGAGAGGTTCCAGCCCAGGGGAACCCTTGTCATCTCAACCTTCGTTGCTTGTCAGTGCTAGAAAGTCCCATTCCAGTAGCACCTGCCCTGTGTCACTGACGAGCAGGTCTGTAACTGGAGGCATCTCATGATTTTGTGAGGACCAGAGATACAGTTTTCCCTACACCATCCTTACCTCATGTGCAAGGAAGGCCTTTGCTTTCTCAGACGAAATTTGGGAGTAAACTTTTGAATCATGGATGCTGCGTCATCTAACCCGTCTTTGGATGCTTTGCATCTCTGGTTAAACTATTAATGCTTATTGGTTTATTAATACATCCTACTCATCAACAGCTGCAGGACGGAGCCTTTAAATTGGCTATATTAAAAAAATATTTTTTTAATAGAAAGCTCTCAAATGTCTTATTAGTATAGGGGCTAGCCTTATACCTAGACAAAATGAAATGACAGAAATTAGACTTATGATTTAAAAATAAATGTCCACATCCAATATAAGTTCCCCTTCTTAACACCCAGCTTCACCTGCCTGTTGTAACTTCCCTTTCCCTATAAGATTTACAGGGAGCACTCCAGCCTAATCTCTAGGTTCAAAGTATACATGTTGCTCGTGTAAATGAGCAAAATCTGTGGTAACCTGAAACTTTAAAAATTTTGCTGAGTTAAATAATGAATTAAGTTAAATTTATTGAATACCTAAATCATTTCCAAATAAGACAAAATAATAAAGCATCAAGTACTAAACACAAGTTTATCTGTTTTTATCTTATCACAGAGAAACTAAAGATAAATATGGGTCTAGTAGTAAACCTGTTTATGTTTTATTGAAAAATTATACTATGGAAAAGCACATTTCTAGAAATTATGAACTGTATTCATTAATTTGCTAATGTAAAGAATAATGGTATAACTGATGACTTATGATTGCTTACTACTTAGTTTTACTAGAAACTAAGTTTTCAAAAAGTTACAAATTCTAATAAATGTAAATGAGACTACTGGAAATAAGGGGAAAAACTCTGTATGCAGGAAAAGAAGACGTGTATGTTTTTGGTAAGAAGTAGTATAAGGGATAGAGGGAGTTAAGATGGCGGAGGAGTAGGGGACCCCTTTTTCAGCCGGTCCCCTGAGTTGAGCTGGATAGGTACCAGACCATCCTGAACACCCACGGAGTCAGCCTGAGTCGCAGGAAGATACATCTGGATCTCTACAAATGAACATCTCCAGCGCTGAGTATTGAGGTACGAAGCGGGGAGCCGTGAAACTGCGCACAGATATCGGAAGATAAACGGAAGGGGGAGGGAGCCTCCGCGTTGGGGTGCCCGGAAGCGGTAGCCACCTGCATGGGGGAGCGGGCGGACTCGTGGACCGGCACCCGCGAGAAAACAGACTGAGACCGTGAGCCGGGGAACGCGCGGCTGGCGGTATTAGAAACACAAAGGACAGAGACGCGCCAGCCCTGGAAGTGAGGGCTGGGACGTCGGCTGTGGGGCGCACATCCCGGGACGCTGCAGGGTTTAGCAGCACCAACAGAAGCAGAGTTAGGGTGGCCAGAGGAGCTCAGTGGAGAGCAGACTGCAATCCCTCTGTTCTGAGACAGAGGCTGGGATTTGGCTACTGCTGCTCTGACTCTCAGAAGAGGCACAGCAAACCGCCAGGGAAAGCCGCCAGAGAACGAAAGCCTGGAAATACCAGCTCACAGTGTGCCCACCCCATCCCCCCTCGCAGGGGACAGAGAGACTCTACCCAAACAGGGTTGCCTGAGTATCAGCGCGGCAGGCCCTTCCCCCAAAAGGCAGGCTGAAAAATCAAGAAGCCCACATCCCTAAGATCCCTATAAAACAAGGGCGCACGGCCTGGGTCCCAGTCAATAATTTGGGCTCTGGACAACCCCGCAACCTCTCCTCAATAGAATGACGAGAAAGAGAAATCCCCCCCACAACAAAGAAAAGACAATGAGTCTGTGGCCTCTCCCACAGAACTAATGGATATGGATATAACCAAATTATCAGGAATGGAATTCAGAGTAACAATGGTCAACATGATGTGTAGACTTGAAAAAAAATATTAACGAAAATATTAAGCAGACTACAGAATCTTTAAGGGCGGAAATGAGAGTTAATCTGGAAGAAATTAAAAATACTATGAATCAAATGCAGTCAAAACTAGAGGCTCTGACAGCCAGGGTGAATGAGGCAGAAGAACGAATTGGCGAATTAGAGGATGGGTTAGTAGAAGAGAAAGCTAAAACAGAAACTTGGCTCAAAAAAATCCAATCTCAAGAATGTAGGTTATGGGAGATTACTGACTCAATGAAAAGTTCCAATGTCAGAATCATTGGCATCCCCGAGGGGGTGGAGAAAAACAGAGGTCCAGAAGAGATATTTGAACAAACTGTAGCTGAAAACTTCCCTAATCTAGTGAGGGAAACAAACATTCGTGTCCAAGAGGCAGAGAGGACCCCTCCCAAGCTCAACCATGACAAACCTATGCCACGTCATGTCATAGTGTAATTCACAAATATTAGATCCAAGGATACAGTATTGAAAGCGGCCAGGGCAAAGAAATTTCTCACGTACCAAGGCAAAGGCATCAGAATTACATCAGACCTGTCTACACAGACCTGGAATGAGAGAAAGGGTTGGGGGGTGCATTTTTAAAGCTCTTTCAGAGAAAAACATGCAGCCAAGTATCCCTTCTCCAGCAAGGCTGTCATTCAGAATTGATGGAGAGATAAAGACCTTCCAGAATCCCCAGTCACTGACCAATTTCATAACCACGAAACCAGCCCTACAGGAGATATTAAGGGGGGTTCTATAAAAGTAAAAAGGCCCCAAGAGTGATACAGGACAGAAAGTCACAATCTATAGAAACAAAGACTTTACTGGCAACATGGCATCATTAAAATCATCTCTCTCAATAATCAGTCTCAATATAAATGGCCTAAAGGCTCCCATAAAGCGCCACAGGGTTGCAGATTGGATAAAAAGACATGACCCATCCATGTGCTGTCTACAAGAGACTCATTTTGAACCTAAAGATACATCCAGACTGAAAGTAAAGGGATGGAATACCATCTTTCATGCCAATGGACCTCAAAAGAAAGCTGGGGTAGCAATTCTCATATCAGACAGATTGGATTTTAAACTAAAGACTATAGTTACAGATACAGAGGGCAATATATTATTCTTAAAGGATGTATCCAACAAGTGGATATGACAATTATAAATATCTATGCCCTCAACAGGGGAGCAGCAAGATACACAAGCCAACTCTTAACCAGAATAAAGAGACATATAGATAAAAACACATTAATAGTAGGGGACCTCAACACTCCACTATCAGAAATAGATAGATCACCTAAGCAGAAAATCAACAAAGAAACAAGAGCTTTGAATGCCATACTCGACGAGTTGGACCTCATAGATATATATAGAACACTACACCCCAGAACCAAAGAATACTCATTGTATTCTAATGCCCATGGAACATTCTCAAGAATAGACCATGCTCTGGGTCACAAAACAGGTCTCAACCGATACCAAAAGACTGAAATTATTCCCTGCATATTCTCAGACCACAATGCTTTGAAATTGGGGGGTGCCTGGGTGGCGCGGTTGTTAAGTGTCTGCTTTTGTCTCAGGGCATGATCCCGGCATTCTGGGATGGAGCCCCATGTCAGGCTCTTCTGCTGGGAGCCTGCTTCTTCCTCTCCCACTCCCACTGCTTGTGTTCCCACTCTCACTGGATGTCTCTCTCTCTGTCAAATAAATAAAATGTTAAAAAAAACAAACAATGCTTTGAAATTGAAACTCAATCACAAGGAAAAATTTGGAAGAAATTCAAACACTTGGAGACTAAGAACCATCCTGCTCAAGAATGATTCGATAAACCAGAAAATCAAAAATCAATTTAAACAATTTATGGAGACCAACGAGAATGAAAACACAACGGTCCAAAACCTATGGGACACTGCAAAAGCAGTACTAAGGGGAAAATACATAGCCATCCAAGCCTCACACAAAAGAATAGAAAAATCTAAAATGCAGTTTTTATATTCTCACCTCAAGAGGCTGGAACAGCAACAGAAGAACAGGCCTGACCCACGCATGAGAAGGGAGGTGATCAAGATTAGAGCAGAGATCAATGAATTAGAAACCAGGAGCACAGTAGAGCAGATCAATAGAACTAGAAGCTGGTTCTTTGAAAGAATAAATAAAATTGACAAGGCACTGGCAAGACTTATCCAAAAGAATAGAGAAAGGACCCAAATTAATAAAATTATGAATGAAAAGGGAGAGGTCACAACCAACACCAATGAAATAGGAAGGATCATTAGAAAATTTTATCAACAGCTTTATGCCAATAAATTAAACAACCTAGGAGAGATGGAGGCTTTCCTGGAAACCATAAACTACCAAGACTGAAACAGGAAGAAACTGATTTTTTAAACAGACCAATTAATTATGAAGAGATTGAAACTGTGATTAAAAACCTTCCAAAAAACAAAACTCCAGGGCCTGATGGATTCCCTGGGGAATTCTACCAAACATTCAAAGAAGAAATAATACCTATTCTCCTAAAGCTATTTCAGAAAATAGAAACAGAAGGAAAACTACCAAACTCATTTTATGAGGCCAATATTACCTTGATCCCCAAACCAGGCAAAGACCCCATCAAAAAGGAGAATTACAGACCGATTTCCCTAATGAATATGGACGCCAAAATTCTCAACAAGATCCTGGCTAATAGAATCCAACAGTACATTAACAGGATTATCCATCATGACCAAGTGGGATTCATCCCTGGTATGCAAGGGTCGTTCAACATTCGCAAATCTATCAGTGTGATAGATCATATCAACAAGAAAAAAGCCAAAAATCATATGATCCTCTCAATAGATGCAGAAAAAGCATTTGACAAAATACAGCATCCTTTCCTGATTAAAACCCTTCAGAGTGTAGGGATAGAGGGTACATTCCTCAATCTCATAAAAACCATCTATGGAAAGCCTACAGCAAATATCATTCTCAATGGGGAAAAGCTGGAAGCCTTTCCCTTAAGATCAGGAACACGACAAGGATGCCCACTCTTGCCATTATTATTCAACATAGTACTAGAAGTCCTTGCAACAGCAATCAGACAACAAAAAGGGACAAAAGGTATCCAAATCGGCAAAGAAGTCAAAATGTCTCTCTTCGCAGATGACATGATACTCTATATGGAAAACCCAAAAGAATCCACGCCCAAACTATTAGAAGTTATAGAGCAATTCAGTAATGTGGCGGGATACAAAATCAATGCTCAGAAATCAGTTGCATTTCTATAGATGAACAATGAGACTGAAGAAAGAGAAATTAGGGAATCCATCCCATTTACAAGAGCACCCAAAATCATACGTTATCTTGGAATTAGCTTAACCAGAGACATAAAGGATCTATATTCTAGAAACTATAAATCACTCCTGAAAGACATTGAAGAAGACACAAAAAGATGGAAAAATATTCCATGCTCATGGATCGGAAGAATTAACATAGCTAAAATGTCCATGCTACCCAGAGCAATCTACACTTTCAGTGCTATCCTGATCAAAATACCAATGACATTTTTCAAGAACTGGAACAAACAACCCTTAAATTTGTGTGGAACCAGAAAAGGCCACGAATCACCAAGGAAGTGTTGAAAAGGAAAAACAAAGGTGGGGGCAACACAATGCCGGATTTCAAGTTGTACTACAAAGCTGTGATCACAAAGACAGCATGGTACTGGCACAAAAACAGATACATAGACCAATGGAACAGAATAGAGAACCCAGAAATGGACCCTCGGCTCTTTGGGCAACTAATCTTTGACAAAGCAGGAAAAAACATCCAGTGGAAAAAAGACAGTCTCTTCAGTAAATGGTGCTGGGAAAATTGGACAGCTACATACAAAAGAATGAAACTTGACCACTCTCTCACACCATACACAAAGATAAACTCCAAATGGATGAAAGATCTCGATGTGAGACAGGAATCCATCAAAATCCTAGAGGAGAGCATAGGCAGCAACCTCTACGACATCGGTCACAACAACTTTTTCATGACACATCTCCAAAGGCAAGAGAAACAAAAGATAAAATGAACTTGTGGGACTTCATCAAGATAAAAAGCTTCTGCACATCCAAGGAAACAGTCAAAAAAACTAAGAGGCAGCCCATGGAATGGGAGAAGATATTTGCAAATGACACTACAGAAAAAAGACTGGTATCCAAGATCTACAAAGAACTTCTCAAACTCAATACACAAGAAACAAATAAACAAATCATAAAATGGGCAGAAAATATGAATAGGCACTTTTCCAATGAAGACATACAAATGGCTAACAGACACATGAAAAAATGTTCAAAATCATTAGCCATCAGGGAAATTCAAATCAAAACCACACTGAGATACCACCTTACGCTAGTTAGAATGGCAAAAATTGACAAGGCAAGAAACAACAATTGTTGGAGAGGATGTGGAGAAAGGGGATCCCTCCTACATTGTTGGTGGGAATGCAAGTTGGTACAGCCACTCTGGAAAACAGTGTGGAGGTCCCTTAAAAAGTTAAAATTGAGTTACTCTATGATCCAGCAATTGTACTACTGGGTATTTACCCCAAAGATACAGACGCAGTGAGGAGAAGGTCCATATGCACCCCAATGTTCATAGGAGCTTTGTCCACAATAGCTAAATTGTGGAAGGAACCGAGATGCCCTTCAACAGATGACTGGATTAAGAAGATGTGGTCCATATATTCAATGGAATATTACTCAGCTATCAAAAAGAATACTTTCTCAACATTTGCTGCAACATGGATGGCACTGGAGGAGATAATGCTAAGTGAAATAAGTCAAGCAGAGAAAGACAATTATCATATGATCTCTCTCATCTATGGAACATAAGAACTAGGAACATCGGTAGGAGAAGAAAGGGATAAAGAAAGGGGGGGTAATCAGAAGGGGGAATGAAGCATGAGAGACTGTGGACTCTGAGAAACATACTGAGGGCTTCAGGGGGGAGCAGGGTGGGGGATTGGGATAGGCTGGTGATGGGTAGTAAGGAGGGCACGTATTGCATGGTGCACTGGGTGTTATACGCAACTAATGAATCTTCGAACTTTATATCAAAAACCAGGGATGTACTCTATGGTGACTAACATAATATAATAAAAAATATTATTATGATAAAAAAAAGTAAGTAGTATAAGGAATAGAAATACATTTTTGTTGAGTTGAGGCAAAGAAAATGATTTTGTCCTAAAATGAGTCTGGTTATTTAAAGTGGGGAAACTGAGGACAATATGCGAATGTAAAAAAAGTTGTAGAAGGTTTATACAAAAGGAATTTTTTGAAAGGAATTTATGTGTGGTCAATACTGGCTAAGGTTAAGATAAATTTAAGTAAGTAAATGAATTTTAATACCAAAAAAATGAAAATTGTGTTTTCCCTTTATTAAAGGACAAAGGTTTCTTAAACTATTGGTCTGCTCTTAATAAGAAATTGTAAACAAAAGTTTTTCTTTACCTTTAATGTTATCTGCCTATGGGTGCCTGGGTGGCTCAGTCAGTTAGGCATCTGCCTTCGGCTCAGGATACCATCTCAGGGTTCTGGGATTGAGTCGCACTTTGGACTCCCTGCTCAGTGGGAGCCTGGTTCTCCCTCTCCATCAGCTGCTCTCCCTGCTTGTGCTTTCTCTCACTCTCTGTGAAATACATACATACATATATACATACATAAATGTTTTCTGCCTAAAAAACAAGGATTCTATGTTTTGCCAAAATAATTTCCTGTTTTTCAGGTTTTTGATTACTTGAAAAAAAAAACTGAGTCAAAACAATAATAAAAACAAAAACTGAGTCTTAATATTAAAAAAGCGAAATTTTGCTCACCACTATGTAACCTTCTGTATTTGCCTTTAATATCTTTTATTGTTACTTTGGTTAAATGGATAAATATCATTTCATAACAATTTATGATTCTATTTAATCACATGTTCAAACCTTTTAATATTTTTTAACATACTTCCCAAAATCAAATTCTTTTTTTTTAAGATTTTATTTATTTGAGAGAGAGAGAGAGAGAGAACACACGAGAGGCAGGGAGAGGCAGAGGGAGAGGGAGAAGCAGACTCCCTGCTGAGCAGGGAGCCTGATTCAGGACTTGATCCCAGGACCTTGAGATCGTGACCTGAGCCCAAGGCAGATGCCGAACCGACTGAGCCACCCAGGTGCCCCACAAAATCAAATTCTAAAATAAAGTCTTTTGGCCACAATCTGAGGTGTTACCAAGGGCCCATGGAACATTTCAAAGATTTTGTGAGACATTAAACTACATAGGCTTGTTTGCTATGTTAAATGACATGAGAAGCATTGTCAAATAAGTGGTACTAAACCGTCTTAGATTAAATTTGTATAGCTGTATTATTAAGACAAGTATTCTAAAAATAGAGGAAACTCCTAGAAATGAGATGTCCTGGTATGTTAACTTGAAATGTTCATTTACAGTTACTGTCTTACTCTGATGCTGTTGCAAATGTGTTTTATATTCAAAGATACTCGTAGAAAACCTCTGAGTATAGGTTTCTGATAACCTTAAGATCCTAAAACTGAACTGAGTAAGAATTTCTAAAACTAGGGGGAAAACTGGATTTAAGCAGAACAAAAAGTAATAACATGGAGGAACTACATGAACTGAGGAGGGTAACTGTAATTATTAGGACTTTGTTTAGAATGTTGCTGACTCTTTAAAAAATGCTTTGATTTTCCAAATTAAAAAAACAACAACTCTTAAGCTTATTGATTTACAGCAATTTGATAAAATATAACTTTGTGAACAAAATTGAAACGTTTATCTTTTGTCCCTACCTGATCCCCCCAGAATTCAGAAACTGTCAGTGAGTGTTCTTATTTTTTTTAAAGATTTTTAACTTTTTAAAAAGATTTTATTTTTAAGTAATCTCTACACCCAGCGTGGGGCTTGAACTCACAACCCTGAGATCAGGAGTCTCGCGCTCCACCAGCTGAGCCAGCCAGGCACCTCGAGTGTTCTTGTATTTTTATGGCAATATATATTTGCATAAGTTCAATAAAAATCTGTTTTCCTTGTAGCAGGACACAATTAGAAGCATGGATTATATGACACAATTGAAAGTTGAAGACTTTGGCTGCTTCCATTTTGACCTCAAACTTTCTAGCTGGGTTCTTCTTTCTGGCTGATTTCTTGGCAGATCTTTTTTTTTTTTTTTAAGATTATTTATTTATTTATTTGAGAGAGAGAGCAGAGTGTGAGAGAACATGAGTTGGGTGGGGTAGGGGCAGAGGGAGAGGGAGAAGCAGGCTCCCTGCTAAGCAGGGAGTCCGATGGGGGCTTGATCCCAGAACCCTGGGATCATGGCCTCAGCCAAAGGCAGACGCTTAACGGACTGAGCCACCCAGGCACCCCTGTATTTCCCATTTTGATTGGAAAATAAAAAATGAGATTTAAGAAACCCAATTCAGTATGAGAAATATTTAATACTACATAAAACAACGACAAGTAGATTAAGGTTATAAGCAGGTTGCTGAAATGAAAGCCTGCTTGATTTCCCTTTAGTAAGGAAGATCCTTTGAGATCTCATGTGTTGCCTCATCTCCACAGAGCTTGCATGTTTGAAAAATGTGCTACTGGTGTTTTTGCAGGCACCCAGAGAGAAGTCATTTAGTATATTCAACAACTTTACTTTTCAGGTAGCATCCAATTGTTTTATGCCTCCAGTGTCCAAAGTGTCCTAGAGGCCCTGGCTCAGAAACACTTGCGTGAATCCCTCAGGTTGTGTCTCTTCTGGGTGCCCTTTCTTGAAGTAGAGTTAGCTGGTTGAAGCATAGCCTTTCTTCCTGGAGAGCAGGTGGCCTCTGCCTTTCGGACATCCTCCTTGAACATTCTGCTTCAGGAGTGGGACTGGTGGCATGTGGTCCAGAAGCATCTCCTGTTAGACAAGGGGATGAAGGCCTTCAAATTTCTTGGGGCTGCTCCTGACCAGGCCACATTCTCGCTTGGCTCTGAAGCCAGATTGACCCTTGATGTTGTGCTGTTCCACAGACGTGGGGGTGTGGGTGTGCTAGTGAGAAGGGACCGCAAAGTCTTCCCCTTCTGGAAGTCACAAGTAGGTGGCTGAGCTAAAACCTGGACTCAAAATATTTCTTATTCCATTTCTCCTCTTTTTATCTTTTAATGTGTATAGGACTATGTAATAATCAAACAGCATGACAAGGCAAATGCATCTTCAGCACTCTCAGATGACATCAACGATTGATGACCAATCATCCAAAGAGTTCATTCTTACCATAATGTGCTGAGTCATTTTTATTTTTCTCAGGCGAGGAAAAAAACATTACCAAACTCTCACTCAACTCGTATTACTAAAATATTTTTTCCTCTTTTTAAAGACTACTGCATATATGATTTTTACAGTGAGCAGGGAGCTAACTGTACATGACTAAAATTCATGTGCCTGCCATCCTCCCAACCCCGGAGAAACTTATGTTATGTCTGGCCTTCCACTGATCATAGTAGAGAGAACAGTTATGCTCATCCATCTCGTCTCCAGTAGCTGAGGGTAGATGTGAAATTGAAATGTACCATGTAAAAGGAGAATCATTTTCTACTTTAGAGTGGCCTTTGCCATCCCTTCAAGAGAGCTCATTGACTACAGTTATGAACTAGGCACTATGAGGGTGGCCATACCAAGGGTAAGCAAAGAGTCACAGCCCTCAAGGAGTTCATAAACCAGGAAATGAAATAGGACACATGAGGTCATAGGTGAATGCCGTAAGCACAAATATTTATAAAACTTGGGAAGAACACATGGTATAAAATGGATAAACCTTGAGGGCATTAGGCTAAGTTAAATAAGACAGTCACCAAAGGCCAAATACTCTATGATTCCATTCATATGAGGTATCCAGAGTAGTCAAATGGAGACACAAAGTAAAATGGTGGTTTTCTGGGGCTGTGGGGAGGGGGGAATGGGAGTTATTGCTTAACGGGTATGGAGTTTCAGTTTTTCAAGATGAAGAGTTCTGGAGATGGATGGTAGTGATGGTTGCATAACAATGTGAATGTTGAGGAGAAATATCAAATTATGGTGTAACAAAGAACACAAGACTTGGAACTAAAAGAATGTGAGTTCTCATCTTTGAGTTTCTACTGACTGACTGTGATCCTAGCCAAGTCATTTCACTTCATTAAATGTCCTAATCTATAAGGCAAAGAAAATGATTGTAAGGTTATTGGAGAATTCAAAGATGTATGAAAAAGCCACTTAGCTAAATGTATGGGGCAATACAAAATAAGTTTTATCATGGAGGTGATGAGGGAAGGTTTCATAAGGGCACTGTGATTGGAACTGGTCCTGGAAAGGTAGGGAAAAACATTTATTGAGTGCCAACTGTGTGACTATTAACATAGTTAATAGTTAATAGTTAACACAGAAAAGTTTTTGAAGGTATTTTTCTCAAAAAGAAGAAATTAAAACACAGAGCTATAATTTGCGTGGATCCAAAAAGCAGCTCTGTCTTTAAAATTCCTCATGCTTGCCATTCATAGGAAGCTGTGAAATAAAAAGTGTTGAAATTGGAAATAAAATGAAATAGAAAGTTAAAAAGTGGAGATTCAATAAATGCAGAAGCTGGTTCTTTAAAAAAAATCATTTTATTTTGAAGCAATTTCAAACAAAATTTCAGGAAGAATACAAAGGAAAAAAAAGATTACAAATGACTCCCTCATGCCCTTCATCGAGATTCAACAATTGTTAACATTTTGCCATTAAAAAAAATTTATTTATTTATTTGACGGGGGGGGCACAAGCAGGGGGAGCAACAGGCAGAGGGAGAGGGAGAAGCAGCCTCCCCACAGAGCAGGGAGCCTCATGCCGATCCCAGGACCCCGGGATCACGACCTGAGGAGAAGGCAGACACTTAACTGACTGAGCCACCCAGGCACCCCCACATTTTACCATTTTGGCTTTATTATCTCTCTCTCTGAACCATGTGAGAGTAAGTTTCACACATCATGCCCCTTTAGTCTATCAGAGAGAAAAAAATTTTTTCCTCTACTTTCTTAGGTTAATGATTTGATGTCTGCGAAGTAAACTGACAAAAGACAGATGAACAAGAGAAAAAACATTTATTCACACAGCACAGGAGTTCACAAAGAAATGTGACTCAAGGCGGTTAGACTTTGGGGCTTATCTGCCATCTAACAGGGGATGGGTAGGAGTAGAGGGTCACTTCCAGGAGAATAAATTAACTTCCTAGAAGGAGGGGAGAAAGGGTATTTATGAAAAAACAAATGACTTTTTGGAAAGATAAATGGGCCCCAGAAGAACTGGTGGGACATAGGATAGTTTTGTGTCAATGCCTGTTAGACTAGAAGTGCTCCTGGGTAGGAGATTTATGACAATTGAGTTCCTTTGGGAAGCTCTGCTTTTAGGCAGATAAGGCATTTTAGGAACTCAAATGTCTTCAGCTCAAAATAATTTTTACGCCATAGTGTCTTATTCTGGACTCGCAACTTCTATATTTCAGCCCTGTGTTTCCCGAGAACTTAGGTAAACACAGAACATTCTCAAAATCAGGAAATTCAATGCTATTATCCCAGAGGTGAGCACTCTGTACCTGTTCTTCAAGTGCGTCTGCCAGTATGTCTTATCTAGAAGGGGGAGTTGGCTAAACTGCTCCTTGCAGCTGTATGAGAACTCCATCTTACTCAACAAGGAGTCCTAGAGTGCCTACTCTGTGCCAAGAACTGTTCTAGACACTTAGGATTCCAGATAAGTGTATTTGCATCCATGTTTCCTCTTTCCCCCTCTTAGGGCATCTCTTTTGCTGAAGGTTCTTGCTCTACTTGTGCTCTAGAGTCCATCTCCTCCCTTGATGATCTACTTTCTTTTTCTTAAGTTCTCCCCATTAGCACCAAAAACATGCCCATGATTTTCCTATTGCTAAAACAATGACAACAACAATACTGACGCTTTCCCATATATCCTTCACCAAGTCCCATTTCTCCCCACCCCTTCCAAATAGAACTTTGTTTTGTAAGATTTGATTTATTTATTCATTTGAGAGAGAGCGAGAGCGATCAAGTATGAGCAGGGAGAGGGGCAGAGGGAGAGGGAGAGAGAATCTCAAGTAGACTCTGCACAGTGCCCAGGGTTCCATCCCATGATGCCAATATCATGACCTCGGCCAAAATCAAGAGTCGGATGCCCAACCGACTGAACTACCCAGGCACCCCCCCCAAATGGAACTTCTTAGGTGCGTTTTCTGCATTTGCAGTCTCTCCCTGCACCCCCACCCCTTACCCCTCCATCCACTACAACCTGGCTCAGCTTTCCGTGCTGCACTGGGGCTCCTCTCTCAAGATTACCTATGAACTGTTAAATGGACATTTGGCAGACTCTCTCAGTAACATCTCACATTATTGACATCTTCATGCTACAATCTCTTCCATTTGTTTCTCTAATACCAAACTCTCACTTGTGGCTTTCTTCCTAATTTTCTAAAGTTCATTTTTCCTTTTCCTTGTACCCTTTTTACCTAAATGCTGGTGTTCCTGAGTGCTCTATCCTAGCACACCTTCTCTTTCCTTTTCCTTTCCTTCTCTCCCTAAACTATCTACTTCCATGCGTTTAATTACATATTTGGGATAAATCAGCTTATACATGGTGTCTCCAACTAATTTCTACAGAGTTCCAGACCTGTACGTCCAACAAATCACTTGAAGTTCTCCCAGGCAGTCAAACTCAAGAGTTCCAAATTGAACTGCTCCTTTGCCGATGTTCCTTAGCTGTGAATGGCACTGCCACCATTCAATTGTCCAAGCCAGAAACCTGAAGTCTTCTTGACTCCTTCCTGAATCTAAACCACATGAAACCCTCAAATACAGTGGATCCTACTTTTGATTTGTCCTCTTCTCTCTTTCAACCTCTACTGTCACCATCCTATTTTATATCACCATCATCTCTTGCCAAGATTAGTGAAATAGTCTCCTTACCAATTTCCTTGTCTCCAGATTTGCCTCCCTCCAATCTATGTTTTATCCTTAGTCAAGGTGATCCACCAAAATGCAAATCTGAATATGTCGCTCTTTGCCTTGAGACTTCCAATGACTTCCCATTTGCAATTAGGCTAAAGTCCTTAACATATTTCTAAGACCTGGCCTCTGCTAACCTTCTTGGCTTAATCTCTTGCCACCCCATGCCTGCAACACTTAGTAATGCTTAGCGTATATTTATTGTTTTAAAAATAAGTGGTATTTTTTTCCTTACAAAATACAAGAGAAAAATTGTCTTATTTATTGCTGTATCCCCAGAGCCCAGAACAGCGCCAAGAACACAGTAAGTATGCAATAAGTATTTCTTAAACGAATGAAAGAATATTTGTATCATTTCTAGTCACTACAGAATAGGGATAAGCAAGAAAAATGGAAACTTTTAAATCTCATAACCGTCTCCTAGGGTATCATGTTTACAAGAGTCATATTCTAAACTTTGGCAAATTTAAAAACCAACTACAATGATCTCAGAAGAGAAACATTTTAAATGGGGAAAAAAACACACTTGTTCAAATTTTATAAGAAATAAAATACAAATTCATAGTATCCTCATTACCTCTTATTTTCATGACTTTAAATTATGGCTAAAAATGCATATATTTAAATAAGTAATCAAAGAATGCAGTGTTCCAAACTTAATCATTATATAATTAAAACAGATGAAGGTAAGATACTTACTTTAAAATCAGGACATCTATTCCAAAGACAGATTTTTTTTTAACCTTTAAAGACTAATAATAAATAATCCACAGAGAGAGGAATTAAAGCTTGAAAATCTAAGAAGCAAAAAAAATATTTTAATTAAGAAGTTGATGAAAACAGTACCTTTAGATAATGATATATATTAAGGATAATCTCCAGATTGCTAATTTATATTCCTTAGGAATGAGAAACACTATTTCAATAAAACTAAAAATACCTTAGGGAAAAAGATGATTTAAGGACTCTTGTCAATTAAAGTATAGGACATAGTCTCAATTCACTATATTACTGAATTGAAAAAGTAAATAATAAATAGCTGCCTCCTATATAAATAAGAATGGTTTATTAAATGAGAGATCATTTCACTTATTATATCCATTCTCTCCAAAGGATATAAATTTATGAGTCTTCCTGGAAGGCATAAAATATCTCTTAAGACTAAGCATCTCCTTTGAGATGACTGGCTAATCATTTGGGGATAACAAAACACAAGGTTATATTCCTACTTTGCACCCACATCAAAATACGTTGCATGTAAATTAAAGATTATAATATTTGAGAAAATGAAGTCAAAAAATTATCATAAAATGTTTGTGAATATTTATAAAATCTTGAGAAGACTTTGAAAACATTTCACCAAAGGTGGAAAATGCAAAGCTTGACAGATCATGATATATAAAAACATAAAAATAAGCATTTGCATTATACTTAAATGAGGTTTTAATTTATTCACATGTAACAAATCAAAAGGCAAGCTGAGCTTATGATGAAAAGCAGTAAGACAATTATCACTCCCATGAAAAAGGGCAAACAATGGGAATAAACAAAAATAACACAATGGCCAATAAATACATTTTAAAATCTTCAGCCTTTTTTCTAATCAAAGAAATGCAAGTTAAAATGAGATGCTATTTTTGCATATCAAATTAAGAGGAAAAAATGTAAATGCAACAAGGCAATATGTATATATAAAACGTTCACATTTCCAGATAGTAATTTTTAAGATTATCTTAAGTGTTTCTAGAATTATCCAAAAAATCATAGATATGCAAAAAGATTTAGTTATGAGTATATTCCTCACTGCTTTGTTTATAACATTGCAAAATCGGAAATAATAGGGGTTGGTTAATTATGCCATATTCAGGGGTGCCTGGCTGGCTCAGTTGGTAAAACATGTGACTCTTGATCTCAGGGTTGTGAGTTTAAGCCCCATGGTGGGCATAGACCTTACTTAAAAAAAAAAAAAAGGAAAAAAAGAAAAAAATTATGGTATATTCAATGATGCAGTATTATATATCCATTTAAATAACAATAGAGTATTAACAACATTGAAAATTGCTTAGAATACATTGTCAAGTTTAAAAAGCAGTTTACCAGTTAATCTATAATATAATGCTGTTTTTTCCAATAAATTACAATTTACTTTAACATGTTTTCTAAAACAAATGTGTATTTCTTTTTTAGTAAGAAAATTGTTTTTCTATAAAGCCAAAGAAATCACATTATCTATCTCCTTCTGTTCCAGTTCTATATTCTCCAAGCAAATTCCTGATTACCAACTTCTTTTTCCCAGTTATTTCCATAACAGAAAAGGGGGTGCCCTGGACTGGAGAAGTGAACATTCAGTAAATTGCAAAGTGCTACAACTTCCCATTGTAGATTTCTGGTGATACATACAGCCTAGAAAGAAAATTAGAAGCCATTAAAGGATGGAAACGAAGTGAATGAAGGGGAAGAAAACAATGCTAGGAATAAAGTATGAAAGTCAGGGGCCTGTAAAAGAAGCGAAGGTATGGTTAAATATGTTTGCAAACCCTTGGAACAAATGTGAGTTCTGAGTAATGAAAAGTGGTAAGAAGGTGATGATTACTGCAGGGAAATATGGACAAATGATGTGGATAAAAGAATCTACAAAAGAACACACATTAAAAGAGAAAGCTTAGCTTCTTTTCTAATTAATGCAAAATAAAATGAACATGTAAAAAAATAGCTTATTTTGAAATACAATATCCCAAACTGTGCACAGAGTAGACAGTTTTCTATTGTCTGATGTAGTCCTCAAAGTCCATTCTAACCCAAATTGTCTCTCATATTGGTTCATCACAGTGCCTCCTTCTGAGTTAAAATAGTTGCGTAAGACCAGATTTAAATAACTAAGTTACTATCAATACACATACCCACAAACATGGGTTATTTTGAATAGTTTCAATGAGCAAAATCTTTAGTCAATACCTTAGGTGTTATGATTTTTGGTTCATTTTGATTGGAGGAAGAAATATTTAAAAGGGTCAAGGCGTGGAAGACATTCTGGACAACCAGAGCGAGCCTGAAGGCAGTGGAAGCCAAACAGGCATATCAAAAGGAGGCAGGATGTGACACCAGTGTGGTCAGGGATATCAGGGCAAACTTATGTCATAATTCTGCATTATGAAAATAAATAACTTAAGTACATAATATCTTAAACATGCCAGGCACTATATTAAGAACATGTAAACTGCTTTAACAATCTTAAAAAGGAAAGTATTGTTATATCTATTTTAAAAATAGTTCATGCTACACAGAAAAATAAACCTGGATTTCCTAACTCACACCATATATTCTAGAAATCAAAGATCTCATTGTGAAAGTACAACTCTAAAGCAAATAGAAGAAAGTGTAGAATATTATTGTGACTTTGGGACAGGACAGCACTTTTTCAGTAAATGAATCAAAATGATTCATGAAACAATCAAAAAATTAATGGATTTGACTCTATCAAACTAATGATACTCATTCAACAGCAAAACCTCATAAATAAAACTTACAAATGGGTGACAGACTGGGAAAAATTATTTGCAACATCTAAACGGACAAGAAATTGATATCTAGAACATGGGCTGTTCTGTAAACAGTAAATATTTTAGGCTTTGGGGGTCATATGGTCTTCGTTGCAAACTGCTCAACTCTACTGTTGTAGCATGAAAGCAGCCATACACAGTATATAAGTGAATGAATGTGGCTGTGTTTTTTTTTAATACTGATATATTTATTTCAGAGATAGAGAGCAGGGGGAGGGGCAGAGGGAGAGATGGAATCTCCAGCAGACTCCCTACTGGGTGCAGAGTCCGAAGAGGGACTTGATCCCAAGACCCCAAGAAAACAACCTAAGTCAAAGTCTAGAGTCAGAGGCTCAACCGACTGAGCCACCCAGGCGCCCGTGAATGTTCTAAAAAAACACCTTATTTACAAAACTAGGTGGTGAGCAAGATTTGGCTTGCAGGCTGCAGTCTGTTGACTCCTAATCTAGAATATACAAAAAATTCCTATGGACCAATAAGAAAAATTTAGTAAAGTCAATGGACAACCCAGGAAAGATATCAATAAGCAATTAGCAAAATGAAAAATCTAAGTGGCTAAACAAGCATATGGATGTGCAACTTTATTAATCTGAGAAATGCAAATTAAAAGGAAATGCCATTTTGCACCCAACGCATTTGTGAGAACATGAAAGTCAGACAATTCAGGTGGAGGTAAGGGCATGGGGAAACATGGAACCCTCATGCCTTGCTGATGAGTATCAGACAGAGAGACATTCTGCAGAGCAATCTAGAAGTGCTAAGTGAATTTAAGTATGTGTTTCCATAATCCAAATAAAGGAGAGCTCCTTGATAAAGGGCAGCAGGCACCTTATGACAACACAAATATGTTTTCCTTATTTTGTAATTAGATATAACATAGTTTTCTCATTTCACTAGAAACAGACAAAAACACCATCATAGACTGTCACTAGTCTACAGACCAGCTGTTATAAACTAATTTTACCACTGTGTTTTCGACATGAAAAAAATATTAATACTCTTAGCATCTAATTCTTCCACAGTTTAGAGTTTCATATCTTTAAGAGAACTGGCTTTCTGATACTCGACTGAATGCAAAATTTACATAAATTTAAGACAAAGCAAGACTTCAATTTTGTAGGATAGACAGCCAATTACAGGGTTATATTCTTAGATCTTTCTGTGTTTTTCCCTCCCCTAAGGTGTCAGGAGCATATCAGTAGAAAAATTTGAGAAATGTTCAGTTAATAAGAAGGGACAGTTATTGAATATCCATCAATCTTTAGCTAAATTAAGATATAAGGATGTTTTTATCTCTCTTCAAGGGGAAATTAGACAATATAACCTGCTTGGTAATTAGAATTGCAGCTTCCTTTAGCCATTTTTTTCCTACCTCCACCCTGAGTATAACCTCTTGTGGCATTAGGTTTTGAAACAGAGACTTTCCTTTCATTGAATTCATTTGCCACAGTCTGATAAAATATATAATGGATTATTCAAATTAGTATGGCCAAAACAGCCAGAGTAGCTTGCAAATACACTGATTAAAAAGGTGAATTGTCTCGGGGCACCTGGGTGGCACAGCGGTTGAGCGTCTGCCTTCGGCTCAGGGAGTGATCCCGGCGTTCTGGGATCCAGCCCCACATCAGGCTCCTCCGCTATGAGCCTGCTTCTTCCTCTCCCACTCCCCCGGCTTGTGT
The DNA here is from genome assembly GCF_024610735.1 of Ursus americanus. Classification (NCBI taxonomy): domain Eukaryota; kingdom Metazoa; phylum Chordata; class Mammalia; order Carnivora; family Ursidae; genus Ursus; species Ursus americanus. The sequence continues at coordinate 105,336,749 of NC_142164.1, forward strand.
TCCCTCTCTCGCTGGCTGTCTCTATCTCTGTCGAATAGATAAATAAAAAATCTTAAAAAAAAAAAGGTGTATTGTCTCAAAGAAAAAATATCTACATGCTTTATCTTTTTTTTTAGAGGGGGGAGGTGCAGAGGGAGAGGGAAAGAGAGAGAATCTTAAGCAAGCACCACACCCAGTGCAGAGCCCCACATGGGGCTCCATCTCACAACCCTGAGCCATGACCTGAGTTGGCATCAAGAGTCGGGTGCTTAACTGACTGAGCCACCCAAGGTGCTCTCACATGCTTTACCTTTGTTTTTTGTTTTTTCAAGATTTTATTTTTAAGTAATCTCTACACCCAACACGGGATTTGAAGTCAACCCTGAGATCAACTGCTGCATGCTCTACTGACTGAGCCAGCTAGGCACCCCTCTAGATGCTTAACCTTAAAAATGATTTGTTATTCAACTCTATTCCAGTACTGAAAACCACTTCAGAGTTAAAAGCTGTGAAATAAATGAAACATTTTCTTTCTTCCCAGTCTTTTATCACGTTCATTTGCTTAAAAGATTAGATTATACTAAAGCCTATATATACTACTGTTTGAGTAGTCATTAAAAGAAAAATAGTTTACAGTGAATTGTACATATTAAACAGGTGAATTTTACGGTATTTAATTCTACCTCAAGCTGCTAAAAAAAAAGTGGTTTAGGTAATCAGTCATCTAGTCCTGTGGCTCTTTGTAGTAGGATGAGATTGGAGGCAAAAAGGAGGAGTAGAATGATGCTTGCAAATCAGGATTTGGGCTAAATTTCCAGCCTATTTTATCTGGCCTTTAAGTAATCTAGAAAGAGAATATGTGCCCGTGTGTGTGTGTGTGGGGGGGGGAGTAGAGCGAGAAAGAGAGTGGGAGGGGATGAGAGAGAAAGAGAGGGAGGGAGAGAGATTGAGGCTGGCTCTGTGGACGAGGAAGTGCTAGAGCAAAAGGTCAAGACGAACCAAATGTCAGAGTTGAAATACTTTTCCATGAACTCCTAAGAAATAGACTAACTTAGAGAAGACCTCTGTCAGGCACTACTAAAAGGAAACGTGATAGTCCTCTTTCTTCATCCATAAACAGGCCATTTCCAAAACAGTAGTGAGAGCACAGGTATCTTATTTAAAAAAGACTTCTTTCAGGGCACCTGGGTGGCTCAGTCAGTTAAGCATCTGCCTTCGGCTCAGGTCATCATCCCAGGGTCCTGGGATTGAGCCCCACATCAGGCTCCCTGCTCAGTGGGAAGCCTGCTTCTCCCTCTCCCCACTGCTTGTGCTCTCTCTCGCTATCTCGCTCTCTCTCAAAAAAATAAATACAATCTTAAAAAAAAAAAGACTTCTTTCTGTGGCCTGTAACAAATTTCATATAAGGACTGAGTGAAAACTGAAGGTTGCTTTTAGAAAGAAGAATTTAAAAACAACAAAGATCATATTGTATGTAAAGGGAACAATTTTGATAGAAAAGAATACAGTTTTTTAAAGAAAGACAACACATAGGTATGATAAAACATAGAGTGCTGGTACACAATTATTCTTTTATTGCTAAACATCAAATGCCAGCAACTATGGTAGCTTCAAATTGAATACTAAGAATGAATTACAGCACAGTCGAAAGATCTGAAGAAAAAAAGACCTGTGCACTATTAATTAGTATGTGGACATTCAATAAATACTACAGGACAAACTGAAGACTGACAGCCATGTATCCATGAACTGCTTGTTTAAGACTTGCTGTTAGAATAGATGACAATGACCCTGTAAGAGTGATTATCAAAAGGTCAAGTTTAACCGCACGTCTTTTCAAACTGAGATGAAAAGAATATATACGTTCTTTACACAGTCTAGGTGATTTAAAAAAACCTTTGAAAATGTAAACAATGTAGAGTAGGAACACTGAAAATAAAGTTGTACTGTTGAACACTGTGACAACACAGAAAGCACATTTTCTTCAAATCCTCAAAGTAATTCATTTTTCTAATTGCTCTACAGTAATGAAAATGGATTTTCATATAGATGATAATATACTAGGGACACAAAGGCCTTCCAAGTTATTTTTTTGTTAACATATATTTACAGTAAATATTCAATAATACTATTCATAGTTTACTTAAATAGAAACATGCTTTCCTAATCCATAAATAACAGTATTCATCATCCATTCAACCACGTTTATTAAGTATTTATGATGTCTCATGCACTGTGCCAGGGATGCAAAGATGAGTATGGCACGGTCCTTGCTCTAGAAGTACCCACAGTCAAGCTGAAGAGACAACAGGAACATTACCTTTCTTACACGATGAGACCATTTCTATAAAAATGTGACTGATCTGCTCATTATCTTTATAAGAGTTATTCTCAAATCCTGACCCTATGGAGAGACCAAGATGTTCAAATGCTACAAGAAAATGAGGTGTTCGGTTGTTTTTTTTTTTTTTTTCCCACCCAGAAAAAGAAGTTAATGGGTAGGGTTTCCTCTATTAAAATTTTTTTCTCGGTTTTAAAAAACTGATCTGCACATATACAACATGTTCATTAGTAAACTGCATAGTTCATGTAATCGAATTAATTATGCAAGTCTTTCATGGCATTCCCCAAGCTCTACTGTCTGAACAGGTCTGAGCTCTCTGCTAACAGACTTTGATCCTGAATGACTATCTACTTAAGAATATAACAACCACCTTTTTTCTGGGATAAACTAGTAACTTGCATGGTTTTAGTAGTGGTAATAACGGATGACCTCAAGTCATTAATAAAATCTTAACATTATACTCAATAAATAATTTCTATTTAAGAAGGCAGGCAAACTTGCAATACAGTCTAAAGAGTTTCTTAAAAATGATTAAAAACCTTTATTGCCTGAAGAGCAGCTCAACGATCAGAAAAAGGTGAACCCCACAGAATGCCTCACTTAGTGAAAAAGTTGGGTACACGGTTATTAATGTTTTTGAGTGTATGAAGGAAGCACATATTTTTCATCAAAGAACAGCACACTTGGATACTTAGAAGACCAAGAGCTTCACAGTGGCCTGTTGACTTCCTGGATCTTCCAGGGCTCCATCTCCAGTCCAAAAGACCTTGAACTACTCAGGGCTTTTTTGGGCTCAAGAGTCAGTTCCCAGGCTCTGGCAAATCCACATCTGTACTCATGTGTAGCCATTCTCAGTGTTTTACCAAGTCTTCCGTGGACCCATAGAGGTAGCTTAGGGGAAGGATGGAAAGCAAGGACTAGGTGTTTAATTACTCAATACAGAGAAACATGGAAGCTGCTGGTGAGGACACAGTATGGTTGAGAGCTTAAGGTAGTTGCTCCTTGAGGACAGGAACCCAGGACCTAGGCCCCAGATAACCCCAGCAGCACAAGAGAAAATGTCTACCCTGGAAGGGTTCCGAGCTTCAAAGCTTTGTAGAGAACGGTAACCAGGATTGCAGCAGATCTGTCTTGTGATCTGTTAGAAGACCAGGCTCAGTTCTGATGCTCAACTTTAACTTCCTCAGCTCACATGCTGCAAGCGGAAGATATTTCTTGTAGCTCACTCTGAATGTCAAGGCTAGTGCTGCTTTATGAGGGTATGGGGACACATTATCAAGAGGCAACTCTTGTGGGGCAAAGCATGTGTCATTGTATGCCCTACTTCCCACTTTGTTCACTTATTTGGTATCATTTGACAAAGATTTTCCCTTTCATGTCAGCAGATTCTTTTATAGAATTTTATTAACTGTAATCAGACCTCAGTTGTCAGAGTACAAAATAATATACCAATAAATCTTAAAATACTTTTCAAAACAAGAAAAAGGACAAGCAATATAGGCCAAGAAAATGCTCACCCTTCCACTTGGCCAGAGTCTGGTCTTCTTCAAATCTGGATTAATGACGCTTTTTCAAAAAGTTTTTCCTGATTAATTCCACCCAATTCTGTTCTCCTTTACACTACTGCAATATGATATGTAGTCACACAAAATGGTTTAACATGAATTTTCACTTGTTTAGAAATTGTTCCACCAGCATCCGAAGTTTGTTAAGTTCAGTCTTTAAAAGTAGGGTGTAGTCAGGGACTGTGCCTTTCATTTCTTCTGTTTATCCCCTATCCCAGAGTTTGGATATTCTGATATAGGAGGAGCTTAAAGTTGTTGGTTAAAATGTAATTTTAAGGAAATGCTTTCTATTTCATACGAAGTATCATTCTGCAAGATGAGTGCAAATATTACCGTGCTGTAACCATCCACAGTCCCAGGGTCACGTTGGCAGCCAAAAGTACACTACCACCAAGCAAGATGAAAAATCCTATCAGATCTTTGATATCATTGTCTCCAATCACTGAGGTAAGGGTAGCATCTAGAAAAGAGTTTAAAATCCACTGACCATCCAAAGCAAAGCAGGGCACTGCATTAACAATAGCCAGAGCTCCTGAGAGGGAAATCAGGTACCTGGTTAAAATCGGTTAAGGAGCTGACGTGAAATCTGAGTGGAAACCACGTATCTAGTAGTCAGAAGAAGATATTTTACTAAGACTGCATTTGAGATTATAGTTGACTTCCCTCCTTTTTTTAAATTTCTGCCTTCTAGTACAGGATACTCTTTCTTCGATCCTGGTATTTATTTATTTATAAAAAGACTTATTTATTTTAGAGAGAGTGAGCGAGTGAGTGTGGGTGAGCGGAGGGGAGGGGGGGGAGGGAGGAGAGAGAGAGAGAGAGAGAGAGAGAGAGAGAGAGAGAGAGAATCCTGAAGCTGACTTCCTGCTGAGCAAGGAGCCCCATGAGGGGCTCGATCCCACAACCCTGAGACCATGACCTGAGCCAAAACCAAGAGCTGGCCACTCAACTGACTGAGCCAACCAGGCACCCCAGATCCCTACAATTCAAACAAATTATTTATATTATTTCAAAGCTCAAAAACCTTGACTAGAAAAATAAAGGCCAACCATTTGTAAACTAAGGCAATCTGTAACAAACTCAAGAGGAAGACTGAGTCTTCGTAATCCTTTAATGACACAAGGAGGGAAAGGAATGTGGAAGCAATTAGAAATAAGGGACAATTACTTTTTGATCCTTAAAAAGTATTAACTTATCTTAGGAAACAAAGATTTTGGCCTCTTCAACTCTATTTTACTATTATCTATAAGGTTGTAGTATAAATATAACATAACTCTATATTATTATCATCTATAAGCTTATGTCTATCATAAATCTCTGAGACAAAGCTGTAATCTACAAGGTACAATCTTGATTGTACATATTTTTCAGTAACTGCCTATTTGTTTTTCACTTTAATTTTTTTGTAAATTATTGAGGAAGGAAATGAAAATGATTTAAAAGCAACAAAAATATGTATTGTGCACCTGAAACTGATATAACGCTGTAATGTTAACTATACTGGAATTTAAAAAAAATGAAAAAGATCCATGCTTAGAAATAAACTTAAAATCTAGAAAGTAAAAAAAAGTCACAAAAATAACCCTTACAAACTGCTCGGTTTGTTCAGATTCTTCATAATGATGAATTTTAAAAAATCAAGTTTTATATTCAAACAGAATATGCTAAAGAACACAAGATTTTGTCCTCTGAATTGCTAATAGTGGAAACCAGTTCGATCTCCCTTACTCATTCCTCCATTCAGCCAGAGTTAACAGGTTCAGAAGGGGCAGAATTCATCACTGGTAGTAACTGAAGTTCTCATTCTTTATAAACTTACTACAGGGTCTTAGATCTGTAAATTCAACTCTCAATTTATAGTCTGGGCTCCCTTCCTTCCATATCTTAACTTTTCTCCTTCCCCGATGGATCTCTCTCCCGTGAATTCTTCCCTCCTAAGTACAATCTGATCTTTTTCAACTTTAAAGTCTCCTTTTTAGTTGTTAGCAATCAACTGATACTTGTGAGATCTATGTATGCTCTATTCAAGGTAAGCCCGATCACGTTCCAAGTAACACTTTTAAAAACATTCTTCACACCAGAAAGGATACTTGACAAATGTCTCCACAACCACAGGCAGATCTATGCTTAGAAAGTTGAAACGTGGGATAAAACTGGTGATGCTCACTAAAAAGGAAAAACAGGGAATAATGAATATTGTTCATACAGATAAGCAACAACATATAAACATTTTTCCATATGGCCAAAAATTAGGCTACCCTATTAAGTTGGATAAGAAAGCCTTTCCCAAACATATGCAGGCAGCCTATATGCCCCACATATAAAAACAACTATTCTAGAACACCTAATAAATATAGTGGAATACAGAAATTCATGTCCCAGTGTGTACTTATATTTGGAGGCAAGAATGAGACAAAACTGACTATATACCAAGTATGACTACCAAATACAGAGACTGACTTAAAAACCATGCCAGAATTTATCAAGAGTCCTTATCCTTCAAAAAGGTATAACCTTAAGATCACATTCATTCTAACTATTAATAAATATGAATGACCCAGGTTGTATCTCAGGATATGACTATGAAGCAATGGGAGAACCTTTTAAAAAGTAACATAAAATCTACATGTTCATCAGCTGATGAATAAATAAAAACATGGTATGCCCAAAGAATGGAATATTTGGCTACAAAAAAGGACATACTGACACATGCTACAACATGGATGAAACTTAAAGACATTATGCTAAGTGAAAGTAGGCAGTCACAAAATATTCTACGTATATGAAATGTGCAGGACAGGCAAACTTATAGAAAGAGTAAGTAGGTTAGTGGTTGCCAAGAGGTGGTGGTGGTGGGGTTGGGGAGAAATGAGAACTTAATGGATATGGGGTTTCTTTTTGGGGGTGATGAAAATATTCTAGAACTAGATTGTGGTGATAGTTGCACAACTCTGAATACATTAAAAACTCTTTAATTGTACACTTTAAAAGGGTCAAATATATGGTATGTGAATTATATTTCAATACAACTGTTATAAAAAAAGGAACTTAAAAAATTCTTGTACAACAAAATGAGTTGGACCATATGATCTTCGGCCATATGGAGAAGCTATCCATTTAGTCCAATCATGTAGCCACTGTTAAAACAATTATGCTGGCCCCGTTTTGAAAATTATGTTCATATGAAAGTTTTGTGTTATACACAAATTATGGTCCTAGCATGATGACTCCTGGCGTTATCTGGGGTATGTTGCTCTTGCCATACATACTCTTGGTTTTGGGAGCTTGGACAGATTTAATAAATTCTCAGAGAACATCTGAGAGATCATCTATGTGATTTGGGCATAAATGGTGGTGAAAAGAAAATATATCACTCTCCGTAGGCAGACATGGGATTCAGCTCCATCTCGCTTCATAAAGTCAGATTATTTTCCTAATGGCAAATTTCATATAACACTTAAGAACAAGTCAATAAGACTTTGAAAAGTCACATTTATAATAAATAAAATTAACACAGGATTTGTCCTGAGTTTCTACCATGGAGAATATATGCCATCTTAATGATTTTCTGAGGGTCGACCACAATGAATACTTACCTGTGTAGTGAAGGTGCAGTGGATGGCCTACATACAACATATCAATTTGAGGTGGATGTTTCACTTTTATTAAGCGAGTATGAGTTTCCAAAGAAGGTATTATACAGAAACTTGAACTTGAACTTTTTTTACAATCTTTATTAGTTCTACAAACTTGCGTGGCTTCAACTGCTTTCCGGGCAGGTAAGCATGTGTGCTATGAACAAAATATTAATTAGTCAATACTAAAAATAATTTACTAACAAGAAAACCAGAAGTCACAGCTCTTTAATATCTTGCATGTCACAGAGCATATAAAGAACAAAATTCACATAGAAGAAATGCCATTTATGTGCACCTATTATAAATTAGACTCAAGTATTCCACTTTGGCCAAATAAGATATTACACCTATAAATTGTTAAAGATTCTCAGATGAAATGTGACAAGTGACATGTAGAAATTTTAATAAAATGCCACAAAGCTAAAGGGAAAAGTTTTCATAGATTCCATTTTAGTTCTATATGATTATTTTGTAAAAATTAAATCAGACAAGCAAGACTGCTTCAGGGACAACTCACCAAACGCTTATTAAAGTTATTTCTGTAGGAAAAGCACACATCTGTGAGGCTGTGATTGTTACAGCATTCAGTTGAACCATCTAGCCGTTTGTATGCTAAAGAGAAATAATTTATTAGAATCTGTTATACAGAAGTACATTCGTAATAAAAATTTTGCTTTCAAGACAAAAAGGGTAAGTAAAATGCACATGAATTTGGAAAAAACTGTATGATTCAGAGTTCAGTTTGGCAGGCTACTTGCTGCAGTGATTTTATGGTACGCAAAAGGACATGATATTACAAAAAGAGATGTGTCCAGTTTGGAATCAAGAAGCAGCACTTACCTAGGTTACCTGTCTTCACATAAACTTACTTACAAATAAAACTGGAGTTCTAGGGTCTCAGTAGGTTTTACAATAACTCCAGCAGGTCAAGCACAAATACTTAATCCTGCACTGTAGTGTTAGCAGAGTGGGCAAGAGGATGCCTAAGAGACTCTCATCCCTAAAATCCCTATTATATCAAATATCTATCTCATCTCCATACTTACCTTGGGGCTTTCCTCATCAGGGCAGCCCAACTTGACCCCAGAGATGTGCAGTATTTGCCTGCCTACCAGTAATCCAGTTACCATTTTTGGAAGACAATGAGAACAGGGCAACTATTATTCCCATTATTAATTTACTTTTAAAAGTTCTTTGGTAGATTGCCTCACTTGTATCTGGGCAGAATAAGAAAACTGAGTCACTGATACAGGTGGGATAAAAAAATTATTTCCATGTATTTATTTTGGAAGGTTTCCTGCATTCAGCATATCAAACTTGTAAAGCACAAACTGATGTGTAGCAGGGAACAATTAAACTTAGAATCTTATATTCACACTACCATACTCAGATGTGCTAAGGAAGATAGACTCAAGAGCAAAGTTACCACAGAACTACCAAAAAAAAAAAAAAAAAAAGTTCATTTTTTCAGTACCACAAAAAGCTTTTCTATTACAAGAGTGTCTTCAAGTTGATATGCAATGTGATTTTATATGAATTTTGTATTTTTGCCATTGGTTGTTGTTTGTTTTTTAAAAGATTTTTATTTATTTGACAGACAGAGACACAGCGAGAGAAGGAACATAAGCAGGGAGAGTGGGAGAGGGAGAAGCAGGCTTCCCGCTGAGCAGGGAGCCTGATGTGGGGTTCGATCCCAGGATCCTGGGATCATGACCTGAGCGAAGGCAGACGCTTAATGACTGAGCCACCCAGGCGCCCCTTGTTTGTTTTTAAACAGTTTTTTTTAAAGTTTTGTTTATTTAAGTGATCTCTACACCCAAATCTCTACTGACTGAGCCAGCCAGGCACCCCGAAACAGTTTTTTTTTTTTAACTAGGTTATTTGAGGGATGCCTGGGTGACTCAGTCCATTAAGTGTCCAACTCTTGATCTCAGCTCAGGTCTTGATCTCAAGGGTTGTGAGTTCAAGCCCTGCATTGGGCTCTACGCCCAGTGAGGAGCCCGCTAGGAGAAGAAGAAGGAGAAGGAGAAGGAGAAGGAGAAGAAGAAGAAGAAGAAGAAGAAGAAGAACTAGGTTATTTGAGGAAGACATCTTGTATTGGTTAGACTGTCACTATCTCTCCTTGGCCAACACAAAACGAAGAACAAAACAAAGATGAAACAAAACAGCTGATAAATCAGTTTCTCCTCTGCATTGCTTGGCTATGTGGGTAGCTTTGTTTTTTTTTCTTAGCATAACTGACTAGGTATTTAAATTTTGGATGATGAGTTGTCTTTGAAATATGAAAGCAAACTGTGAATATCTAATGGCACAAAAAAACCTGTGCCTGTAATCATTCATCAGACCTCATCGTAAAGTATAAGGTAAAAAGTTGTTTAGGATAATTTTTTTTTTACCAAGTCAGGCTTCAATTTCAGTGTTCTCTCTGATCAGTTGCCAAGTCCCACCAATTTTAACTTCCTTATTATTTTTCTCCCTATATATTCCCATTTGAGTGTAGATTCTATCTTCTTCTCATCTGACCCATTTGAAGAATCCTAGTAAGTCGTTTGCTCACCAGCTAGCTAGCATATGCAAGCTTTTCCTACACACTGAATGCTTCAGACTAACCTTCCAACGTAGTACTATAAGAATGTAACTCCTCTAATCCAAAACTTCCAAAGATTGCACTGTTGCCAAATAATGTCTAAATTCCATAGACTAAAATAGAATAGAGAGACTTTGGTTCTTTTATCACCTTATCTCATACTATTATCTTGCTGAAGCAAATTACTAGCAGTTCCCTGACCACTTTCTAGTCTATGGTACCAAGGTTCATTTCTATCTTGGCCTCCTGAAATTAAACTCACTGTTGAGGCCCAGCTCAAGGGCTGCTGCTATGAAACCTGCCCTCATCTTCTCAGTCAAGACTGATTGCCACCAACTCCCATAACTCCCACCAATTCCTGTCATTACCTACAGTTAACCTTGTACCATAATAATATGGGCATGGTCTGTTTTTTTTTTAAGTTTTTATTTAAATTCTAATTGGTTAACATACAGTGTAATATTAGTTTCAGGGGTATAATGTAGTGATTCAACACTTCCATGTATCACCCAGTGCTCATCACAAGTATACTCCTTAATCCCTACCACATGGTCTAAATCTTTGACTAGATTGAGCTCCTTGAGAAAAAAGTTTCTCAGTCTCACATAAGGTGTGTAACTCAATATACACTGAATACATAAATGATGTTCTATGCCATTTGCCTTTGTATTAGTAATTACTTAGAAAATTTACATCTGATGTTTGATCACTAACTTTTCTTAGAGGAATGTATACAACACAATTGAAAGTCAAGAATTTGATACCACTTTTGATACAGCATGTCTGGTAACACAAATGCTTAATGGGGCCAACCAGGAAGCAAATAAATGAAGTGGAGAGTGTTTGGAAAAAACAGGAAGTGTTGGGACTGTGATGAATTAGAAAATATATATCCTGCTTTAAGGGGTTAGCAACCAGGCTACTCGACTTGGGGCCCTGATTCCACAGATCATCCATTTTATTACAAAAGAAATCTGAAATCTGGATTTTCATGTGAAACCTCTTGAATTTTAATTATTGGCATCTAATTGATATTAAAAAAAATACCATGCAAGCCAAACCAAATACATCTGCTGAAGTTGAACTTGGCCTCTGGGCTACCACCAATTTCTCTAACCAAAACATAAACCCATGGCTGTGGCCATTCTGACAAGTTTAAATACCTCCTGACAAACAGAATTTTCCAATAAAGAGTTAAATATTTTGCTGCAATTTGAGAAGTAAAATTGCTATTTCTCTGTTTATCCATTAAAAAAAAGTTGTAGTTCTAAAAAACTATTTTAGAATCTTTTCTACTGGGTCACATTTAAGGACAAGTTGCTAAGCCAATTTCTGTAACTCAATTCTTAACCTGTAAGAAGGGGATGCCACAGACAATTTTCACATTAGTGTACATACTTTCATTAAGCATGAGAGGCCGATCCAATTCTACTTTAGAATGAGCGCTCAAGACTGCATTGAGAGGTCCCAGAGGCATTCATAGGTTGAATTTAACTCTAGAAGATTAGAATTGTTCCTGAAATCTCCTCAGTCTGGGAGACAATTAGGTAATTCAAGAACAAATCAGTTTCAGGATTCTACCATAGGGAGAACCTGCATATTCTGAATATACCCTAAGATGGGCCTCAAAATAGTTGTAGAAATAGTCCAGCTTCCAGCGAATAGTCTAGACCAGAGGTTTATTATATTTTAAATTAAAAAAAATAACCTCTACACTTAACATGGGGCTCAAACTTAACAACCCTGAGATCAAGAGTCGCACGCTCCACCGGCTGAACCAGCCAGGTGCCCCTCCAGAGGTTAATTTTAGAATAAGGCTGGAAAGAAGAGACTTTTTCAATCTATAATTCATAGTCCCACTACTTTCTATATTACTAAAATGAACTGAACAATTTTCTTACTCTAGCTTACTAAATATATAAATGTAGTTAGATCTCCAACACAGGGAGGCAAGCCTAGTTATTTATTCTTAGTTACACAGAATTTATACCAACATCACCTAGTAACCAGTAGTTAAAAAACTAAAAACACACACACACACACAGACACACATTCTCTCTTCAATTCAGGATAGCAAAAAAACTTTGGATCATAACTTGATGTTCACAATGGGAAAACAGATACTTTACTCCAAACATTAAAGAAGATTTAGGCATAAAAACAATCTGGATACTCAAAATATATGGAAAGCCTCCTTGAAATTTTCCTTTTATTATCTTAAACCAGGTGGGGAAGGGTCTTTTCTCACTTGAGTTAAAGATTTGTAGGACTGGACAGTGTTCTCATTGCCAGGCAGTTACAGGGATATACCCTTGCCTCCTCTGAATAGGAATATAGGCAGTTCAAGGGGGATGTCTGAGTCTGAGATCAAACCTTCATTTTAGGGAGCGGTTGCCTTTAGTATTCAATCTCATGCTCCTGAAAATGTAGTTCAAATGGTGGACTTGCTGGGTACAGTCTTTCTTACTCAAGACAATGCTTTTAGGGGCGCCTGGGTGGCTCAGTCGTTAAGCATCTGCCTTCCGCTCAGGTCATGATCCCAGGGTCCTGGGATTGAGCCCCGCATCAGGCTCCCTGCTCGGCGGGAAACCTGCTTCTCCCTCTCCCACTCCCCCTGCTTGTGTTCCCTCTTTAGCTGCCTCTTTCTCTGTCAAATAAAAAAAAGAAATCTTAAAAAAAAATAAATGATATACACCCCACCATTGTTTCAAGTTCAAAGACACTTAAAAGACATACCATCCAACCTAAACCAACTATGAAAAAAACAATTAGGAAAAAGTGAATGCCAACTACATATTAGGAATTGGTGTTAATTTTCTTAGGTGTGAATAACAGTACTATTATCATGTTTAAAAAGTCATCATATATTAAAGACATGCTAAAGTTCATGGATGAAATGATACAATGCCTGGGATATGCTTTAAAATACTCCCCTAAAAGTGGGCTGATTAGATAAAAAAGCTGGCAAAATGCTAATAATTGCTGAAGCTGGGAGAAGGATGCATGAGATTTCATTTACACTACTTTCTTTTTTTATTTTTTTATTTTATTTATTTAAGTAATCTCTACACCTGATGTGGGGCTCGAACTCACAACCCTGACCAAGATCAAGAGTTGCATGCTCCGGGGCGCCTGGGTGGTGCAGTCCTTTAGCGTCTGCCTTCGGCTCAGGGTGCGATCCTGGTGTTATGAGATCGAGCCCCACATCAGGCTCCTCCGCTATAAGCCTGCTTCTTCCTCTCCCACTCCCCCTGCTTGTGTTCCTTCTCTCGCTGGCTGTCTCTATCTCTGTCAAATACATAAATAAAATCTTTAAAAAAAAAAAGAGTTGCATGCTCCTTCGGTTGAGAGAGCCAGGCACCCCCATACTACTTTCTTGACTTTTATGTATGTTTGAAAACTTTTTACAATAATAAAAGTTCTTAAAAATGTATCATACATGGAAGATTACATTTGAAAAAAAAATTTAAAAATCAGTTCTTACTACTCTGCCATTCTTTCACACAGTACTTTAGTGAAGTTATTCTTGATTATTTATCATATTTCCTAATCCCAAGTAGATGTGGACAAGCATCCAGGGCACTTCTTGACTTAAAGACATAGTCTGTGAACATAATTTGTGTTTTTCAACACTGACAATAATCTGGGCCCCGTGATTTTGTATAAAGATTGGGAGGTTGACTTTTCAGACCTGAAAGAACTCAAAATAAATTTGGCAGCTTCTGAGAATAAACTTGCTTCACCTTGTCACTTGCTACACAGAACAAAAGATCTGACTTCAGAGTGTATTTTCAGATGCCAAAGTGACTTCCTCTAGATGCCTGCCACATAAAATAACTCTACCCCAAATAGCTTTGGATATGACACCACCCATACAGCACAGGGGTATTTAATTACTGGAATTTAATTAACTGGTTATGTTTGAGCTTGAATGCTGACTTAACCCAAGTTCTTCCAAATGAAGAAAGAATTAGATACTAGAATCCTAAAAGTCAAAGAGAATATTATGAAATTAGTTAGAAATCCAACAACAATACATAAATATTAGTACCCAACTTACCAAGAAGAATGTTTCCTAGTTTGGGCCTATTATTACTTTACTAATGTGTTTTAAAGAAATTAGAACAAAATAAATCTATAGACATGGTTTAAGAATTGGTGAATGGCAAGTACTGCTGCTTGAAGCATTATATTATGGTAAAGAAATATACACACCTCTAACTGGGAAGCTTAACTGCTGTAAAGTTGATGCACTAATACAGTAACCAATTTGGGGCTCATAGGCGATGGTATCTAGACATTCATTCCAATCTTGTACATTAGTAACAGGGCAATCCTGTAGATGGGTGACAAGGTCTCCCACAAAAAGGCCTCTGGGTCCAATGGCAGGTGAGTCCTTGAGAAGAGGGTACAACCAAATCAGACAACGTATGAAGACAAGCTATGATTAATCTGACCAAATAATAAAGACAATGAGTTAATTAGGTAGAATATTTTGACTAATACAGAAAATAAGCCAGCTTTGAATCCAAGATGTATAGTCCTAGAACATTAACAAAACGATTACAGTTACTTTTCCAAGATTCGGAATTTTTCATAACTGAAAAAAACCCCACTTGCCAACTATCAAGATTAAAATGATATAGTTTTTACCAAACTGCTGATAAAAACTTTTTGTGAAAGTAGTCATCAGAATGTCTTCATTATCTTGTATACCCTCAGTGGATAAAATTATAAGATAAGTCCTTATCTAAACACAGTCCCACATAATGCAGACAATACCATCAACACAACGAATATGTGAGCCAGTTGCTCACAAAGGTACTGTTCCTCTTCCGAAGGTCTGAATAGAAGACTTGATGCCATTGTAGTAATTACTGGCTAAGGCAGTGAAATAAAGAGTTGAAGAAATGAACTTAAACTCCTATGAAATGTTCTGGTTGGCTAGCCCAAGTTTCAATCTTCTTACTCAGGAGTAAGGACATCTGACTCAAAAGCACAGTTATAAAAATAAACGGTAAAGGTAAATGATGCATTTTATCAACATGCACATGTAGAAAATCTTGATACTATCTTTGTAACTCAGAAAAGGAACAATTTTAAGTATTTTTAAAAAGCAAATGGGTTTCAAAAAACTTTTTGTTCAACTTAAAAGGATTATATAATTTCTTCAAAAGAAACAACATTCTGCATATGAAAACTTGAATATACGTTCCTAACATAAAATGCTAAGTCTTACATCACAAAATCTGGTAAATGAATGCCCCACATAATCCTCATTATTTACCTCAGCAACTTCAGTGATAAGCACCCCGACTCCAGTGTAGTAAAATGGCAAGAGAATTACAGGGAGGAGCACAAGAGCTAAAATACCAAGGAGTGCAAGGACGAAATTATGCCATATACCTGAAAAGAGAGAGAAAGAAAAAAAGGATTAAGTTCAACCAGGGGCAGGAATGATCTAGGTATCTGGACTTCATAACACCTGGGCATTCTGATAAATTAGTGAAGTAACCAGAAGAAGCTGTGAAGCAGGCAGATCTACTTTAGTACCAAGGAAGGATGTTCAGCTAGAGGCCTCTTCCATTTCAGATACCGAAATGTAAAATGAGCGTGCTAATACCACATTAAGAAGACCGTTTATTAATATGATTTAACATTAGTAGACTCTATATATTCTAATATATATAAAACATAAATAGAATTAATATCTTCTACTCGCTTCAACCTCTTTTCAGAAAATGTATACATTATTAATTGAAGCATACTTGTGATCTTTGAAAAAAATTTCAAAGCTATTCAAATAAAAGTTAAGATGAAATAAAAAAACATTCTTGCTGAGCTGGTTTATGGAAATCCCGATGGTACTCGGAAAAAGAGAGTGTTCTAAGAATCAAACTATTATGGAGAGTTAATACTGATGGACCAAACACAGTATCTTACACCATGTCACAGACTATAACCATCTCTATCATATATACAGAGATTTTCCTTCTTTTTCTCTTTCCTTTCCCTCCTTTCTTTCCTTTCCCTTTCCTTCCTTCCTTCCTTCTTTCCTTTCTCTTCTCTCTTCTTTCTTTCCCTTTCCCTTTTCTCTCTTCTTTCTTCTCCTCTTCTCTTCTCTTTTCCTCTTCTCTTCTCTTCTCTTCTCACTACAGAGAAGGTTAAGGTGAACTCATTGGTGTGCAGAGGCTGGTCCTACCAGCTTGTCACAGCTGATTGTGTACATCTCTTCCTAATTCCTCCTTCAGGGACTTAGGGTTGGCACCTTGAAATTGGCCAAGGCAGGAGTAAATATACCACAGAAACCAGCAAATGCTACATATGAGAGCTCCTAATTCTCCCCTCCAGAGCCAGGGCTTAAACAATCACTAGCATATCACTAGATATCCCCCCCCTTTTTTAAAAGATTTTATTTATTTATTTGACACAGAGAGAGAGACAGCCAGCAAGAGGGAACACAAGCAGGGGGAGTGGGAGAGGAAGAAGCAGGCTCCTAGCAGAGGAGCCTGATGTGGGGCTCGATCCCAGAACGCCGGGATCACGCCCTGAGCCGAAGGCAGACGCTTAACGACTGAGCCACCCAGGCGCCCCGATACCCTTCTTTTCCATACCTATCCTTTCCTTCTTCTACTAGTTTTTCTCATAGGGCAGGGTGGGGGCTCTACTAGCACTCTGAACCTTGCAATTTTTAGTTGTACAAGTCTGCCCCTTGCATTGCAAGATATTTAGCATTCCTGGCTCCCATCCGCTAAATGCCATTAGTACTCTCCCCTCACTGAGGCAACCAAATGCCCCCTATGCGCCACACATTCCAAACATCTCCAGGAAGGTAACAGCACCAGTGGTTGAGAACCAATGTTTTATAACGACAGAAATGGAACCTAAAGGGGTGCCTGGGTGGCTTGGTTGGTTAAGTGTCTGTCTGCCTTCAGCTCAGGTCATGATCCCAGGGTCCTGGGATCGACTTGGGATCAAGCCCCAAGTTGGGCTCCCTGATCAGCGGGGAGTCTGCTTCTCCCTCTGCTTCTTGCCTCTGGCTTGTGCTCTCTCATTCTCTCTTAAATATTTAACAAAATATTTAAAAAAAAAAAGGAACCTAAAGACATTTCCCATACTCACAGGAAGCTGAATATGGCCATATGACTGCTTTGGCTAACAGGACATGAGTGGAAGTGATGGGGCTATCATTGTCCTTATGGCTGGAATGTAGCTATGATGGAGATAAACCTGAGTCCATGACATAGAAGCTGCATGTTGGGATAGTACAGCTTACAAGAGAGAAAGGGCCTGAGTCCTCCAAATAATAGAATTAACATATCAGTGCTGAACTACTTACATTTGGAATGTTTTATTAGAGTTTGAGCCATTGTTATTTTTAGCTATTATAGTCAGATACCTAAGACATGTTTATGTACCTTATTCACACTGTTAAGATATTCTTCCAAATTTTTTTTGAGTGTTGTAAGTTGTTTAATTCCAGAAATATCCAGAGCAAGTCTAGTACAGGACACAGTGGGTAAATAATCTTTTCTGTTCTATACAGAGAGAGATCTTTTAAATACACCAATGATATCAAACTGTTTATTGGAAACTATATTTTGCTTTTCCATGTATGTACTTTGGACTCTCCCCTCATTTGCATATTCATACCTATCCCGTTTCTTATATCCACTACTTTATTAATTTTTCTACATCCATTACTTCACTAATTTATCAGAATACCCAGTTCTTATATCCATTACAGAGCAATCCACATTAAAAAACATACTTATTTATAAGGTTCTCTACTAATGATCATTTAGGCTGTTTTAACTTTTTCATACAATGCTGCAACAAACAGCTTTGCTCATATTGTTATATACCTAATTAAGTGTGCATCTGTGAAGGAATGGAAACGGAATTGTTGGGTCAAAAAAAAAAGTGCATTAAAATTGACTTCCAGGGGTGCCTGGGTGGCTCAGTTGGTTAAGAGCCTACCTTTGGCTCAGGTCATGATCTCAGGGTCCTGGGATCGATCCCCGCATCGGGCTCCCTGCTCAACGGGGAACCTGCTTCTCCCTCTCTTTCTGTCCCTGCTTGTGCTGTCAAATAAATAAATAAAATCTTTTTAAAAAAATTGATCTACAGGGGCGCCTGGGTGGCTCAGTCAGTTGAGTGCCTTCGGCTCAGGTTCTGATCCCAAGGTCCTGGGAACGAGCCCTATGTTGCACTCCCTGTTCAGTGGGGAGCTTGCTTCTTCCTCTCCTCCTCGCTTGTGCTCTCTTGTGCTCTCAAATAAAATCTTTAAAAATATTGACCTCCAATGAGTCTGCACTAATGTTCTCATAATTGGCATTTCACTGCCCTGTAAATAACAATGGATGCTACGATAATGTTAGATTTTGCCATCTGTCAGGTTAAAAGTAAAATCTTTTGTGATTTGTCTAAGTATAAACTTGTACATTTTCCATGTTTATTAAAAGACTATTTGTTTTCTGTTGAGAACTATTTCTATCCATCACCTGTTTACTTTTACTAATTTGTATATATTATTATTGAATGTATATTTTGAAAACTTTGGGGTTTTTAAAAGATTTTATTTATTTGAGAGGGAGAGACAGAGATAGTGAGAGAGCAAGAGTGGGGAGGAGAGGGAGAAGCAGGCTCCCAGGAGCCTGGGATCATGACCTGAGCTGAAGGCAGATGCTTTATCTGACCAAGCCACTCAGGCACCCCCGAATTTGGTCCTTTGTAAGAGGTATTACAATTTTTCTTCCAGTTTGTTTTTTGGCTTGGTTTATAGTTTTGCCTACGCAGACATTTGACATTTTGGTGTGGTCAGATTGTTCCTTTGCATTAAGCCTCTCCCAGTTCAAGACTGTAGAAGATACTCACCTCGTATTTTCTTATATTGCTTTCATAGCTTCATTTAAAAAACAAAATTAAAACAAAAACATTTTTTTGCCCACTGGAATTTACTCTAGTGAAACCAATTTAGGGATATAGCTATAAACCTCCCCCCCCAAACTGCTACTCCCAATACAATTTCATAAAATAATCCATCCCCAACATTGATTAGGTTTGCCACTGTTACCACGTGTTAAATTCAGCTTTCCCCCAACTCTTCAGGACGGCAGTCCACGAGGAGAGTTGCACTCTCACCATTTCTCCCTTAACAGGATAATCCCACCACACAACCATAGCACAGACCTTACTGTTTTCTCATCTAAACAGTCAGAGGGGGCACAGAGCAGCACTGCTTTCCTGACTCTCCGGGCACCTTCTTACCTCGTCAGGGATGCAGCTGGTACAATATCACCCCTCTAGATTCCAGATTTGCCCACGATGGCTAAGTGGCAGTAAGGGTAGTAGAAAACACACATTTCCTTTATTTAAACAACCTCTTGTCCATTAATGATTTATTTGTAAGTATACCAAAGGAATCTTTGTTATGACTTTTACTTTTTCTAGAGCAGAGTTTTTTGACAGTCGCACTAGTGGCATTTTAGACCACATAATTCTATGATGTAGGGAACTATCTTGTGCACCGTAGGATGTTTAGCAGGATCCCTAGCCTCTACCCACCAGATGCCAGTAGCACCCTCCCCATTTTCTCTATTTTCTAGCTATGGTATTTATATAGGCAAGTTTTTTTCCTTCTTCAGAAGAGGTATTTTATTTTTGTTTTTTCTTTTACACAAGATA
Source organism: Ursus americanus (assembly GCF_024610735.1). Lineage (NCBI taxonomy): Eukaryota > Metazoa > Chordata > Mammalia > Carnivora > Ursidae > Ursus > Ursus americanus. The sequence goes on from NC_142164.1 coordinate 105,356,549, forward strand.
TACATATCAAGTGTTTAAAAGTCAATATATACACAATATATTCTACAACTGAGCACCACTCTCTAACTGAACATGGAAAGAAATTAAACAACAGCACCTGACAGTATTTTGGGGCAAATAAAATGACTAAAATAGATTTAAATTGACTAATACTATTAAATCACATCTAATATTCAATACTATAGAAATCAATGCAGCTAAAAGTTAGGAAAAACGTGTTATCAAAGAATACAACCAAAATGAAGATAGCAAATAAAACCTATATACCTTTTTTTAAACAGGAAAATACTTTACCTACGTATGTAATTGTCATTCTTTTAAAGAAAATCTATTGCAAGCAAAATTATCAACCTTCAGAAAAAACATACAAAGAATTACCAAACATATTCCTAAAAGTATAAATATGAACATTTGGAAAATACAGAACTTTAAAAATTTGTAGGCAATATGTGAACTTCATATTTTAAAAAACCTGAAAAGAAGTCCCGTTTTTATAACAGTTGTATAAAGAACTGTCTTTTGATGTGAGGTTCATAAATTATCCTCCTATTGGGACCAAAATTTACAAAAACACCATATATTTCAAATAGCATTACAAAACAAGATATAGCATCTTAATGTTATATAAAGAAATACTTTTTTTAAATTTTACTTTTTTTTTTACTACTCTATGAAAACATGACCCTTAGATGTGTAAGAATCATTAAAAAAATTATTTCCTAGAAGCAATACACAAGAGAGGAATATTTATTTCCAATCACACTCCTGGAAGACACTTCCCAAGCTTGAGAAGGGTCCTCTCTTTACTGGCTGTTTTTGTTCTTTGCGTGAGTTAAGATATGAGATTTCAGGTTAGTTGACTGAGCGAACTTCTTACTACAACCATCAAACGGGCACACGTAGGGCCTGTCTCCGGTATGGATTCGCACATGTGTACGCAAATTGAAATCCAGGGAAAAGCGTTTTCCGCAGCCCTCAAAGGTGCACTGAAAGGGTTTCTCTCCAGTATGCACCAGTTGATGTCGTTTTAGTTTTGAGTTCTCGACAAAAGCTTTGCCACATTCTGCGCATACGTGGACTCTAGGACCGTGAGTGTGCAGATGTTTCCGCATAGCAGAGTTATCCCTGAACATCTTCACGCAGCCTTTATGAGGACAAGCTATTGTTCTCGGAGCATCTTCTTTGGGTTTTCTTGGCTTCATTTTAGTAAATTCTGCCAGTTGTTTAGGATCTGAGAGATCAATACCAGGTATCCCTTCAGGAGGAAGCTTCTTCCCTGTCATGTACTCTGAATAATCAGGAGCTGAGTTCTCAGTCTGTCCTGTCTCATGGTCTCTTTTCTCGCTTGGGGACCACATGGTGACGGAGAACTCACCCTCTAGGGTTTTGATCTGCACCTGCTTCTGCTCCCATTTCTTGGAGCCCACCTCGGAGCTGCTACTTCCCGCCCGGGGCTCACTGGTGGTGTAATTTTTCTTACCGCTGGCCTTCCTGCTCTGGCTGCTGCGCTTCTTGCTGCGGCTGTAGGTTGATGATGACGCGGAGGCTGACAAGGAAGCCAGGGTCTGCCGGAAGGAGTCGTCTTCATCGACCGGGATGACCATCTGGTCCTCGAAATTATTGTTGGCCTGCAGGTTATCTGACTCGTAGTAGCCCACCACTTCCTCCTGTGTCTGCACCATGATGATTTCCTGGTCGTGGTCCCCTTGGTTCGGGTGGCTGGTAACGAGCGGCTGCAGCGCGATCAGAGGCGGATGGTGGTGGCCACCGTGGACCCAATTGCCGCTGATAATCTCGTACTCCGTGATGGTTTCCATCGCCATTGCCTCCACAGGGACGGTCTCGACAGGGACGGCCTCCACAGGGACGGTCTCGACAGGGACGGTCTCCACAGGGACAGTCTCGACAGGCACGGTCTCGACAGGCACGGTCTCGACAGGGACGGTCTCGACAGGGACAGTCTCCACGGGGACATTCTCCACGGGGGCGGCCTCCACGGCAACGGCCGCCACGGCGACGGCCGCCACGGGGACAGTCGCTACCGGGACGGTCTCCACCTGGATCTGGTGCAGCTCCACAATATCTGAAAGTATGTCCGAATTTTCTGTGGGGATGTAGAGAGCGTCGTTTGAGGCCATGGCTGAGGGTTCCGCAAAGGCCTTGGCTCCCGGGCAGCGGGTGGGTGACTGGAAGGCTGCGGTAAAGGCTGAGAGAAAAGCGAGAGCTCCAGAGGAAAGCGCGAGCGCCAGAGGCAGGTGTGGGCGGTTGAGCGGCAAGACGCGGAAGACTCGGAAGACGCGGAGGACGCCGAAGACGCGGAGGACGCCGAAGACGCGGAGGACGCCGAAGACGCGGAGGACGCCGAAGACGCCGAAGACACGGAGGACGCCGAAGACGCCGAAGACACGGAGGACGCCGAAGACGCCGAAGACACGGAGGACGCCGAAGACGCGGAGGACGCCGAAGACGCGGAGGACGCCGAAGACGCGGAGGACGCCGAAGACGCGGAGGACGCCGAAGACACGGAGGACGCCGAAGACGCCGAAGACACGGAAGACGCGAGTGCTTCTGGGAGGGCCAGGCGCATGCGCCTCCCACTACCTCAACAAATGCATGCTTACGTTCACCCTCACGTGCTCGTGGACGCTCCAGCCCTCACGCACACGTCACCCTCCCCTCCCCACTCCGAACGCCACGCTATTGTTTTTTGAATATTAATTCGGTAGCCAGGTTCTTCGCTGAATTTTTCTATATTTCTGTTGATTTTTTTGTTTCCTTCCCCCACAAAAGTATATAATAATATCTGAAAAAAAGGCTTACTCCTCATATTTTTGATTTTTTCTTCCCTCTTAATGTACTGGCCCACATCTAGAGACCATTTAATAGTATCAGTGATAATTGATAATGGGATTGCTTGTCTCGTCCTTTAATAGGAATGCTTGTTAGTATTATGCCATTAGGAAGTATCCAACTATTTTTACTTTTACTAAGGAAATTTTTGGGTTTTTTTTTTGGCCATTGATGGCTGTTGAATTTTGTTAAATACCCAGCCCGATATCTGCTGAGATGAGGATTTTTTTTTTCCCTAATGATAAATAATGTTTACCACTTTCAAATACATTTCCTATTATTGAGCCATCCTTGCATTGTTTAGATACACCATATGTAGAGTTTCTGGTACTTTACAAGATGCTGTATCACTGTTATATTAGCCTAAATATTTTTTTAAAATTTTCCTTCTCTAGGTGATATGAAAAGTTTGTATTAAATTGGAATTAAAAACCAACCTTTTCCTTCAAGATTGGGAAGAATTACAGCTATGAAACTTTCAGGGACATTCTTCATCAACTTTCTTAATTTCTCCTGTTGTAATTAGCCTATTTATATTTTTTTTCTCTCTTCTCTGGAATTTATGCCATTTATATTTTTAAATATCCAAGTTGTTGAAAATTTTTTGCAGGGATGAACAAAGAACACTTTTATAATTGTTTTAATTTTTTCTGCATCAGTTTCATTCCCCAATCTGACTGCAAATTCTGTCTATACATGCTTTTTTGCCATGTATAATCCTTTTTTTCTTCAAAAAACCTCTTGGACTTAAGTTTTTTTTTTTCTTTTCAAATTTATAATTTCCTACCTACATCCTTATTAATTATATTGCTTCTTAACTATTTTATAGTTCTCTTACTTTTTCAGTTGAATGCTTAACTGACTTATTTTCATTTCTTATTTCATTACTGTGTAAGGCAGTGAATTTTCCTTTTAGCAAAAATTTACAACTTATGTCATTATCATTTTTAAATATACTGCAATTAATTGTGTTTTGAACTAAACTGGTCAATTTTTATGTCTCATGGTCACTTGAAAAGAAACTGTCATGATATAGAGTTTGACATTTTATTGAATTTTACTTTACTAATTTGAGTTTTAATGATCTGACTTTTCATACTTACCTGCCATGAACTGAGAGATGAGAAGAGCTACCTTTATTACATTTTTGTTTTTTCCTTGTACTTGCATTTTTTCCATTTTTGTTTTCATGGTTTGTTACTTGATGCAGTGAGTTCACAATGATAACAGTTTCATTGTGGATTACACTCCTTATGATTATTAAGTCACCCCCTATGTCTAACTAACTTAATGTAGTCATAGTTTCTGTTCACATTTGCATGGTATGTCCTGTTCATTTTACTCTCAACCTTTTTAAAATTGTTGTTTTTGAAGACACTGGAATGTAAATTATTTTGCTTTATTACTTCTTAAAAAAAATATTTACGTAATCTCTACACCCAACATGGGGCTCAAACTCACAATGCTGAGCTCAAGAGTCGCATGCTCCTAAGACTGAGTCAGCCCAGAGCCCCTTGCTTTATTACTTTTAACTAAGAGTCTTACAAACTGAATTTATCAACCAAAAGGTGAGATGTTTTCATTTGTGATGTGAATACTTTCCATTATGATGCACATATGAACAAAGAAATTTAAGTCTGTTACCTGCACAGAATATCCTTAGCTGCTGGACTGGTGATATAAGTTGTAAATGAGTGGTGAACAGATCAACAAATGCTCCAGGGTAAATAACGAACAGAAAAATCCCAAAGCCATTAAATCGAACTTGTTCCCTAAGAAATCACATAAAAAAAAGGAATTTAGTACTAGTATTGCATTTTTCAAATTAATAATGTATTTAATCTTAAAACTTACCACTGTGATTTAAATTCTTGCTTAATAAGTCTCTGGACAGTCAAGAAAAATAAACTCATATATGATGTATATTTATCTCATAATTTTATGATAGTGTACAATTCTGCTTATCTTTGAAATTACATTATGTAAAACAAGGGGATTCTGAAATAGGCTTAAAACTTCAAAACTTTTAGAAACCAATATGCTGAGCAAATAACTTGAGATTAGTCACATATATAAAGAAATGGTGAATATTTCCATGAGAAACTAAATGAAAAATATTTTTATGGTTTACTCTGAATTATTTTCAGAGAAGGACACAAAAGAAAATATAATTCAAGTAAAGTATCTATTTATATTTGTTTTAGCTATTATTAATAAAAGTAGAGTTTTACCTAAGTGTATTCCTGTTGAATTAATGTTAAAGTCAGTATAAATATGCATAAAGCTCAGACTGTCCTTCAAAGAACTATTTTTTATCAATTCATTCTCTAAAAATCGAATTACACCTAAGAGCCTCATAAGATCAAACAGCTACTCTAAAAAAACCATTCCCCAAATATATTGTGCTGTCATTTAATACTGAATATATGACTGTAAAATTCACTTTCACTTGGCAGTTAGATTTTATGTTTCACAAACATACATTTTAGTATTAAACTATTAATAACAATGATTATATATGCAAAACCCTAAAGGCTGCAATGCTAAAAATATGGAAGCAAAGGTGAGAGATAAAAAAAAAAAGGAGCCGCACACTTAAAGCATTATATGTCACACTTGTGTAACAATATATACTCTGTAAAGATGAGGGTTTATTGGCAGTCAACAGACTCTTGTTCATAAGCAACGGGAAAATAATAAGAAGTGATTACATATTCTTCAATAAAACCTTTTATCTGGTTCACATACCTGGAGGGTAAAACACATTCCCATCAGTATGCGTGTTCATCATGGCAGTAATTATCAGTGGGAGTGAAGGGGGAATTGTGCTCCCCCATCACAACTTTATAAGTTTAGGAGCCTTTAAAATGCTCAGGTATAATTAAAATGATACGTTTGAGTAGTCAAGAACAGGGCATGATACTTGAAGCAAATTCCAGGTCTCATCCTCTCTTATCTTCTACTTGGGTTACTAGATAGGCTACAGTTGTTAACAAACCCAGAACTTTCAATGTTCTTGCTCTAGCCAGCATAGGCCATGAGTAGAAGCAGGAAAGTATTTCAGCCAGTAAGTTAAACAAAGTACTAAGAAGGCAGGTGGGTGAGCTCCAAGTGTTAGCGGTTATCATTCTGACCTAATGATCAATATCAAGATTAGGTTTCAGGGTTTGATGAAAATCTTGAAGCACCATGAAGATATAACCAGGCTGGCAAAGGGCAAAGGATAGAATGTGCACATAGTTAATTGAGTATATTCATCAATATGTTAATCTTTATAAAAGAGAAGTTACCTCAAAATAATGTGCATATGCACTGGGCAATATCCACAGAAAGAAAAAACTATCAAATGTAGCAGATTTTAGTAATAAACCCTCCTAAGTAAAACATTTTTACATGTAGTAGAAAGAAAAATATTATTACCTAATAGCTGCTATCCCATGTCCAATTTCATGTACAACACCACTAATGAGAACTGCAGCGAAGAAATAGGTCAGTTGGTTGACAGGTAAATTTATACCAGGAACCTGTTCACAGACACAATGATAAATACATACTTGGGCACCAAGAAACCATGATGTTCACTCCGTGTTAAAGCTTAAACCTCCAGGCTGAAGGTTCTATAAACTAAAAGTAGGGGTGCCTGGTGGCTCAGTTGGTTAAGCATCTGACTCTTGGTTTCAGCTAAGGTCATGACTGCAGGGTCATGAGATTGAGTTCCACCTGGAGCCCCACTTCAGGCTCAATGCTCAGCACCGAATCTGCTGGAGATTCCCCCCATACCCCCCCCATGCTCTCTCTTCTCAAATAAAGAAATAAAACCTTGGGGCGCCTGGGTGGCTCAGTCGGTTGAGTGGCTGCCTTCCGCTTGGGTCATGATCTCAGGGTCCTGGGATCGAGCCCCACATGGGGGCTCCCTGCTCAGTAGGGGAGTCTGCTTCTCCCTCTCCTCCCCGCTTGTGCTCTCACTATCTCTCTCTCTCAAATAAATAAATAAATAAAATCTTAAAAAAAATAAAACCTTTTCTAAAAAAGTAAAAGTAATATGAATATCAATGGTTCATTCTCTACTTCTATCACAATAAAAATAAAAACATCAGTTTTTTTTGAACTAAGCACAACACCAATCTAAAGATAATAGTAAACACCAGATTAAAAAGTCGAAACTTTCCCTTCCTGAAGTCTTCACCATGGGAAAGAATTACGGAGCCTGGAAAAGTACCAGGGAATGTGGAGTGACAGTGACAGAGTTCACAACTGTTCTACCCTCAGGGCCTATAAGCCTGACTTGGAAATTCTTGTTATAAATCCTAGTCCTTCCTCTGCATTGTTCAAAGTACTTAAGTGAGTAATATAGGATATTCCTGCCTCCCATCAATGAGTTTTCATTTTAGTATTCTCGAGTTACATGAGCGCTGGTAATTAAGGGTAGTGTAATCAAGTGCCTCATTGGTGTGGGAGTGGGAGCACCTTGCCCTCCCATTTCTTTGATTCCATCAATTTGTTTAGTACATTGGTCAGAAAAATAGTATCAAAATGATACATATTATATTAAAATTTAATGCAGGAAGTAAGTTCTTTGGAACATACACACATGTCAAGGCCCTATGAAGAAGGAGAAGTTGTCTTGCAAGCACATGCTACTAAGATGATGTACATGTATATATCACTGCATACACAAAGCAAGTTTGCTATTGTAAGGGCTGCATGGTATAGTTTTTTAGATACCCAGAATTGCCTTGTAAGATAAATAATCACTCCCAAGTTATGTCATCTGCTAAGGAGAAATTCCATAAATTAGGTTAAGTGGGGCACACCAGGCATCATTAATATTATTTACATACTGAGCATCTATTTCTCATAGTCCAGGAGTTGGACCCTAAAAGTATCCTTCTAGAGGAAATTCCTCCTCTGTCTTATTATTACTTTAATTATAAAATGTGTTTAAAGCAGGAAAACTGGAAACTCAAAGAAAAACAGAAGCCTATAATCCTTTTTTTTTTTTTTTTAAGATTTTATTTATTTATTTGACAGAGAGAGACAGCCAGCGAGAGAGGGAACACAAGCAGGGGGAGTGGGAGAGGAAGAAGCAGGCTCCCAGTGGAAGAGCCTGACGTGGGGCTCGATCCCAGAACTTCGGGATCACGCCCTGAGCCAAAGGCAGACGCTTAATGACTGAGCCACCCAGGCGCCCCAGAAGCCTGTAATAATCCTGCTCCCAAAACACGAAACAAAAAACCATTCTCAATGTTTTAATTTATGTCCTTCTAGTCTTTTGGTATACATGCATTTTTAAAAATTATACTTTTATTACAAATATGGTTTTGAAACCTGCCCCTTTCACTTAATAGTATCATAAACATTTTTCCATGAGTGTTTTCTGATTCAACATAATTTTTAATAGAGGTATTGCATTCTATAAAAGACTGTTAGGCATTTAATTGTTTTAAAAGTTTCTCCTCTTATAAATACTTTGATAAACATATTTGAACACATATTCAAATATTTTGGGGGAATAAATTCTTTTTTTTTTTATAAGATTTTTTATTTATTTATTCGACAGAGATAGAGACAGCCAGCGAGAGAGGGAACACAAGCAGGGGGAGTGGGAGAGGAAGAAGCAGGCTCCTAGCAGAAGAGCCTGACGTGGGGCTCGATCCCATAACGCCGGGATCACGCCCTGAGCCGAAGGCAGACGCTTAACCACTGTGCCACCCAGGCGCCCCTGGGGGAATAAATTCTTAGACAAGCATGGTTGGTTCAGGCTCTGGAGACATGTCACTTGGGTTTCACATTCCGAATCCATCTCTAACTAGCTAAAGTAACCTCAAGGAAGTTTGGATTACTCCCCCCAACATCGCAATTTCCTCACTATTAAAATGGAAATAACCACATTTACATAAAAGGGTGATTTCGAGGATTAAATAAGATAATCCTTGTCCCATGTTTAATATTATGCTTCACGGAGGGTATAAATGCTATCATTACACAAAATTTAAAGGACTTTGATACATATCAAACTGTTCTCCAGAAGCAAACCCTTCCATAACCTTGGGCAAACTTATATTTATTCAAATCTTCCAAATCTGCAATTTGAGAGAAATAAAAAGTATCTCATTGTTTGATTTACATTTCTTTGATGATTATTAAAGCTCAAATTTTCCCCTACTTCTGACCATTAATAGGTCTTCTGTGAGTAGTCTACTCATGACTTGTCTATTTTTTTCTCCAAGAGTGTTCTTCTGTTCTTACTGCTCTGGAAGATCAGTTTGAATATCAACGATCGGCCCTCTGTAATACATACCACAGATGTATTCCCAAGTTCTTTTCCCTTTTAATTTTATTTTTAGTTTTTTGATATATAAAAATTTTGATGTCATCAAATCTATCAACATTCATGGTTTCTGCCATTAATGTTATGCTTATGTCGTCCTAATTCTGTGTTCATATAGCAGAAACCCGTTTTTTATCTTTCAAGGCCTTATGATTTTGTTTCGATTTTAATTCAATTGGAATTTATCTTTGTGTATAGAGGAATTTCACTTTTAAGTCTCCTTTAGTAACTGAAGAGGAGATTCAAACCATGCTGCTTGGATCACTTTCTAAATTCATTAATTGCAAGTGTCTTTCCCTAGTTATGAAACTAGTTTTCATAACCTTCGTTTTTAATGTATGCATAATATTTCACTGTATGACAATCCCATAACTTAAGCATTCCTCAATTACACATTGTGGTTGTTTCTAATTCTCTGTAATAATAATGTCAAGATAAGAATTTGATGAATACTTTTTTTCCAAATTTGGAAGTATTTCCTTAAAACTAGAGTCTTAGATGTGGAAATAAATGGTCAAAAGATATGAATATTTTTATGATGCTCATTATCTGAAGTTCTCTTTACTCAGCCCCTACTAAGCAACTCCTTCTAAGAATATCAGGGTATGCTCTTCTACATACCTGCTCCATTTCCACGTTGTTAGGGGTCTGCCTGTTTAGATCAGTAGTTTCCTCTTCTCTGACCCTTCTTCTAAATTTACGTACTTAAGATTAATTCTTATACATTCTCTCTATATCACATCTTATTTTACCTTTATTTCAAATACATCAGTAGGCTTGATTCAATAGGACATTGGTTCCTTTCCTTTATTATTATTATTAAAAGATTTTCTTTATTTAAGAGCATGTGTGCACATATGCATGTGCAAGAGAAAGCGAGTGAGCAAGCACGAGCAGGGGGAGGGGACAGAGGGAGAGGGAGAGAGAGAATCTCAAGCAGACTCCATGCTGAGCACACAGCCCGGACACGGACACGGGGCTTGATCTCATAACGCTGAGATCATGACCTGAGCCAAAATCAAGAGTTGGATGCTTAACCAACTGAGCCACCCAGGCGCCCCTTTTGCTTTATTATTTTATGGATGTAATGATGAGATAAGGTAAGGATTTGAGTGTGTGACTATACTAACAGATGGTAGGTCTTATTTGCTGGCAACAATATGTGACTGCCCATCTGTCTTGGCCATGATCACACAGGGTAGTAGATGTACCAGGATTCTGATCTCTCAATGACACAGAGTGCCAGGTTTTGGGGAATTAATACTGAAAGAGGCTGTAGGGAATTATAATGTAAATAGAAAGTACATTCTCTGAGCTACAAGAACTTAAAGCCAGGAGACATAACATTCTTAACTGTATACATAAATATGCACAGTGGACTTACAGAGGACAGCTGACTTTTTCATGGTTCTGAAGCATGACTCTCCTAACAAGAGTCAATATTTTTGTGAGCTCTATGAATAAACTGAGAAGCAGAAAGAAGAAATAATTTCGTCTCTGAACACACTTTGCCATTCTAATCCTACTAAGCAGACAGGTGAATGATCACATTTCCTCCCAACCTGCTTCTTTTTCTACTATCCTCTTCCGTGGCAAACAATAACCAATTGTGTAGCCTGAGAGTTTAGGATGACTCCAGCCTCACTGAGCCAGCCAGATGCCCCCCTAAATAAAAACTTCTTAGAATGGTCTTTCATAACCGAGACACTATCAATATTTCCCATCTTATCTCCTGCACCATATACCATATACCTCCTAGACACAGGTGAAAGTTACTTTATAGTTCCTTGAAGAATTACTGATTGATCTTTCTTTCTTTCTTTTTTTTTTTTTTAAAGATTTTATTTATTTATTTGGCAGAGAGAGAGAGAGAGAGCACAAGCAGGGGGAGCCCCAGGCAGAGGGAGAGGGAGAAGCAGGCTTCCCACTGAGTAGGGAGCCCAATGCAGGGCTCGATCCCAGGAACCTGGGATCATGACCTGAGCTGAAGGCCGACAGATACTTAACTGAGCCACCCAGGCGCCCTGAATTACTGGTCTTTCTTTAGGGAGTAGAGCATAATGGCTCTGAGGTCAGTGGTGGGTGAACGATGGGCCCACCATTTACGAGCTGTGACTATAGGCAAGTGGCTTAACACCTCTCTTCCTTGGTTTTCTCATCTGTGATGAGATATTTACCTCTAGATCATTGCAAAAATAAAATAAAATGGGCACAAAAACCTCACACAGGAAGCACTGTATATTATCTAGGTTTTATTATTATTCTATTATTCCCCCCTCCCTAAAGGGGAACACTTTCCATAGGGTTAAAATGCAATTTATTTATATGGTATAGAGATCTTAAATAAGCAAATATGGTTCTCTCTGTTACTGGGATGCTCAATTGCTATCTTTCCTTAGAGGCTATGGGGACCCTCCTCACCCTTCCTTTGAAGCTCTCCTCTCCTTTCTTCCCAGTGCCAGGGACATCTCAGCATGCCTTTTCTCTGTACCACAGTACCTGGTACTCTGTCCAACTGTAGCACAATCACAGCAGCTCTCCCTCTAGACTAAAAGCTCCATGAGTGCTAGGATTGGATTTTGTTCCCCATATAAGCAGGACTCAGCATAGGGCCAGTAGGCAGAATACATTTAGTAAATGTTGAAGAAATAAATCATCTCTTCTGAGGCCTCATCTGGCGAATCCTTTGAACCTCTAAAAAAGAGCTATGACCACAGGAGAGATTCATTATCATTCTCTACAAATGACTTCTAAATCTACCCACAGTGGCCCAGCCTAGTAGAAACCACAAGAATAAAAGTTAAAAAAGTATCAGTAACTAACTCTTACATAGTCTATTCCATTAATAAGAGCATGATTAAGAACATAACACCCATGACTCATGGAAATAAAAACTATACACATATAAAATTTGAAATAAAAGTTAGTCAATGGTAAAGCACCCTTCTGTACTCTGGAGACATGCATCAGTAAGGTATAGGTTTATACATGTGCTTTCAAGTGAGAATTATTAAAATAGCTTATAGTCAAAGGAGTAAAACTCAGCACATTATTCTTCACATCAGGAAATCACAGTGACCATTCAAGGTCTTATATTTTTAAATAAAAGGATATTATTGGTTAGAGTCTGAAAGCCATGAAGAGGAAAGGGGAACACTTTACACAGGGTTAAAATACAATTTATTTATACAGTATAGAGATCTTAAATAGGCCAGCTCATTCCTTGATAGAAACAATCATTTAACACCTCAAGAAGACAACATGAATTAAATCAAATATCTGTGTAATTGTTGACAGTCTTGATGATGGTGCATTTGTTCTATTACTACTACTACTGGTACTACATATTGCAACAAGTCTTTGCTATAATCCTATTAATATTTTTGTTTAAGCAGGTAATTTGAGAAATCATGAGACTTTTCATCTATTTCCATATTTATAACATGAAGAGGAGTTATGCTAGCCAGAAGAAATACCTCATATTTGTGTTGCAATAAACTTAAAAAGCAAAAAGAAGGTACTTACCACAACTTGTAGCACTTGCTCATTGTGAAGTGAGGAGGACGACGATGAGGAGGAGGAAGAGGAAGATGATGAAGAGGAAGAAGCAGAGGAAGAGGAGGAGGAAGAAGAGGAAGAAGAAGAAGAGGAGGAAGAGTAAGAAGAGGGAGAGTCAGCCATCATCTGTGCCAAAGTCTGCATCAGCGTTTTCCCCAGGAGGAAAAAAGAGCTGAACATGGCAATTACGCCAAACACCATTCCAAAATTGAACCTGTTGGGAAGAAACAGAATCACGTAAACATATAATTCCTTACAATTCGTGGATTAACAAATTCTTTGACCAGCTTTAAAATGATGGCTAAAAACTGCACTACTTTGGCCTCATTTTCCTACCTGAACTTCAGGTAAGTAACCAAAGCACACGCACTGAGCTCTTTAAGCAGCTGAAATAATTTGTAATTCTCTCATAACTGAAGAGGCTGAATATTGTTCCCAATAAAAAGTTTCTTTCCTCTCATGTCTTTTGCCCGTTTACACAGAATTGTTTTGAACTCATTCTCATATAATTATGAAAGCTCTTTTGACATGATAGATATCCATATCTTTTTTCCTCTACCAATTCTTTTGTTTGCATTTTATTTTAGCTATATTTTGTGATGAGCTTAAATATTAACATGGTAAAATTTAACACCAGTTTCCTTCTACTGTTTAAATAATTACAAATTACCCTTCTATAGTTGGGAATAATCTATTACATTTTCTAGCCTTCTTTAAGTTGTGTTTTTCAAGGAACTTGTCTGTTTCATCTAAATTGTCAAATTTATAGGCATAGAACCATTCACAATAGTTTCATTTTTTAAAAACGTCTATGGAAGAGGCAGTAATGTGCCTTTTTCTCAATTCTGATTTTTTTAAATTGAAGTACAATTAACATATAATATTATATTAGTTTCAGTTATACATCATATCGATTCTATACATTATTCAATACTCAGCATGCTTAGTCACCATACAGTATCATTACAGTATTATTGACTGTATTTCCTATGCTGTACTTTTCATCTCTATGACTTACTTTGTAACTGAAAATTTGTACCTCTTAATCCTCTTTATCTCACCCATACCTATCTCCCGTCTGGCAACTAACAGTTAGTTCTCTGTATTTCAGACTCTGCTTAGTTTTTGTTTGGCTGTTCATTTGTTTTGTTTTTATGTTCCACATATAAGTGGAATCATACAGTATTTGTCTTTCCCTGTCTAACTTATTTCACTTAGCATAATACCCCCTCTAGGTCCATCCATGTTGTTGCAAATGGCAAGATCTTATTCTTTTTTATGGCTAATGTTCCATTATGTATATATACCACATCTTCTTTATCCCTTCATCTTTCTTTAAAAAGATTTACTCATTCATTCTAGAGAGAGAGAACGAGAGAGCGAGTGGGGAGAGGGGCAGAGGGAGAGAATCCTCAAGCAGACTCCCTGCTGAGTGTGGAACCTGATGCAGGGCTCGATCTCATGATCAATGAGATCATGACCCAAGCTGAAACCAAGAGTCGGACAATCAACTGACTGAGCCACAAAGGAGCCCCTCCATGCGTCTTTTTTTTTTAAGACTAATATTTTTTATTTATTTTTTTTGAGGTGGGGGGGAGAACATGGGGAGGTGGCAAGAGACAGAGGGAGAAGGAGAGAGACAGAGTCTTAAGCAGGCTCCACACCCGGTGCACAGCCTGACACAGGGCTCGATCTCATGACCCTGAGATCATGACCTGAGCTGAAGTCAAGAGTCAGGCACTTAACTGAGCCACCCAGGCGCCCCTCCATTCATCTACTGATGGACACTTGGGCTGCTTCTATATCACAGCTACTGTAAATAATGCTGAAATAAACATAGGGGTGCCTCTATCTTTTTGAATTAGTGTTTTTGTTTCCTTTGGGTAAATATCCAGTAGTGAAATTACTGGATCATATGGTATTTCTTTTTTTTTAATTTTTTTTAATTGAAGTATAATTGACAGACAATGTTACATTAGTTTCAGTGTACAACATAGTGATTCAACAAGTTTGTACATTATGCTGTGCTCACCACAAGCGTAGCTACTACCATCTGGTGGTATTTTAGTTCATCTTTTTTGACCAACCTCCATATTGTTTTCCACAGTGGTTGTACCAATTTATATTACCATCGGCAGTGCACTAGGGCTCCCTTTTCTCTGAATCCTCGCTAATGCTTGCTACTTTTTATCTTTTTGATACTAACCATTCAATTCTGATTTTTTAGTTACTTGTGTTTTCTTTTATTCTTCTTAATTATGGAAGGCAATTATTAGTTTTATTAATCTTTTCAAAGAACCAACACTTGGCTTTGCTGATTTTGCTGTTTTTATTTCACTGATTTCTGCTCTTTATTATTACCTTCTATTTTGTTTGATCTGCTATTGCGTTTTTTGCTTTTTAATGATCTGATTATTTACATTTAGCTCTATTCCATTTGGAGCTAAATTTCTAGCAAAAAGGAATTTAGACAAAGGCCTCCTGTGCCCACACTAGAAATTCTGCCAACTACAAAACCTGTCAATCTCTACGGTATCCCAGAAATCATTATAAACCTCTTAACAATAAACACTACATGCTCCTCGATTGAAGAAATTTGCTAAATTAAAGGGGTATGCCTGGCATGGCCAGGGGACTCCAGAACCCTGCTGCTACAATCCAGCTGGCCATTTTCCCAAATGGTTTGTGTATATGCCTTACTGGTTGTGAAAATATTTTAAATATCATTCCCCTGGAAGGGTATCACAAAAGAAGTACAAGGGAAAGCCTGCAGACTTTTGGGCATCCTATGACTCCCAGGACCGTTGTTTCTATGTGTGATGATGGGGGACAGAATTTTACAGAATTAGTTTCCTGATGGAAAATGCTCCAATTTCTTTGCATTTCTTTTGTTTTTGCATTTCTAGTAGTGTATAACTTACATAGTAAAGTGCACAAGTCTCAAACATACAGCTCACAGAATTTTTACATGTGTATCATGTATCTACCAGCCAGATCAAGATATAGAACCTTGATTTTTGATGTATGCAAAAGCACAATGATGTAATCTCCTAGGTTCATATAAAACCAGAAAAGTTGTATACTGCCAACATTTTAAAACTCAGTAGATTGGAAAATAATGGAAATAGTTCATTTAACAAGCATTTCTCATGATCACAATGACCAATTTAAACCAAAATAAGAAAATGAAGAATACCACTGGTAAAGCATCCTTGCTTTCCGCCGTCCCCAACTGTAAAAGGCACGATTGAAAATAGCAGTTTGCCATCTTATGTGAAAAGGGGAGATGCTCAATCCGTTGTTTTCCAGCCAGTCTTCATAAGAATGCTTAAAATACACAGATGACTAGGAGAGAAAGAAAAGTTCCACATCATTCAGTTTTGAAGAACATGTATGAAGTTAAAGAAAATTTTTAAAAAGTCTTTTCTACAGGAAAGCAAGATACTGACTGTCCAGTTACTTATAATTTAAAAGCTTTATGTTTATTCTTAAAGGATATTAAAGGTCTCAGACTAGCTGGTCTGTTGAGGTTAGGGTCTGGCAAACTATGGCCCATGAGTTAAATGTGGCCTACTGCCTGTTTTTCTTTCTTTCTTTTTTTTTTAAGTAATCTCTATGCCCAATGTGGGGCTCAAACTCATGACCCCTGAGATCAAGTCACATGTTCTATTGACTGAGATAGCCAGGGGCCCCATAATACAGCTTTAGTATAGCCTGTGAGCTAAGGATGGTTTTTACATTTTTAAGGGATTGTAAAAAAAGACAACAAAAAAACCAAGACTATGTGACAGACATGCTGTGGCTCACAAAGCCTAAAATACTTATCATCTGGCCCTTTACAGAAAAAGTTTGCTGAGCTCTGCTTAGAGGAGCATTGTCCCACAGAAATATGTGAGCCATAAATGCAAGCCACATTTGTAATTTTATTTTCTAGTAGCTGAATTTTAAAAAGTGAACAGAAATAGATTAACTTAAATATATTTTTAAACTAAAAATACCTAAGATACTATCATTTCAACATGTAATAAACTATTGAAATACTTTACATTCCATTTACTTATTTGTACTTATTTGTTCAAAAGTCTTTGAATCCAGTGTCAGTGTTACTGCACATTTCAATTTGAACTAGTGGCATTTCAAATGCTCCATGACCACATGTAGTTAGTGGCTACCACACTGCACAGCAGAGTTCTAGAAGCCTTGTTACGACAAAACGAGGTCTTGTGTTATAACTTAAAAAGACCCCCAACCAATCCAATACAGGGGCAAGTTACTTGGAATCAGTGCTTTGTACCCTCTTATGAGCAACAACCCTAAGAACTTAGGCTGCCTTTGATCATTTAAAAGTATAAAACTTATGTAAAGCCATCTTGGGTTTTAGTAACTTGCATTTTTCAGGGTTGAAGGGACAGCTGCTTATACACAGCCTAACAAGAATTTTATCTTTAGGGAAGTCTGAAGTCCTTGAGTAATGTAGGATTTTGGATAACGTAAGGTTGTTTTATATACCCTGACACTCACCCTTATTACCCCTCAGTTACAGTAAATACAGTTTTTTGTCATATTGATGCTCATCCATTTGAGAAATTTGTCTCTAGAATGGTATTTCAGCCCTATCAGTCATAAGAAATGACCTGACTGAATACAGGTATCTGTTCGCCTTTGGATCTATAACGATCTCTGTTCTCAGTCTTCAGGCGAAGTATTTAAAACTTGCTTGTTCTCCAGGACTTGGAAAAGTAGAGTGACACACCCCTTCAGTCTATGTCTACTGAGGAAATCCTAGAAGAACCAAACGTGGAACAGCAAACCAAGTTGGAAGCAGAGAAGCTGAAGGTGCAGACTCCTAAAACTTGAGGTCTCTCCATTCCCCAGGCAGATATTCTGAGTGAGAGTTAGGTCTTTTGCTGGAGGAATAGTGCTCTGTTGGGGAACTAGGGGCTGTTACTGAAAGTGAAGTAACCTGATCACCTCACACACTTGACCAGAGACTGTAAAGGTTTGAAAAGTTCTTTTTATTTTGGATTTTTGTCACATATGCAACATGAAGAAATCACGTGGCTTTGTTTTTTCTAAACAACAAAATCACTGTTTAAAGAAGCAGTGGCTGGTACTGCTATGATATGCTAAACAGTGTGCCAAGTACCTGCAGAGGAAGCACCTAAGGATCTTGTAAAGATGCAGATCCTGATTCTGTAGGTCAGAGATAAGGCCTGAGATTCTACATTTCTGACAAGTTCCCAGATGATGTGAGTGTTGCTGGTCCTTGGATTTCACTTTGAGTAGCAAAACTTTAGGTGCATGAACTAATGTAATCTTCTCTACAATCTCAGAAGATCCTTACTATTATTACCTCCATTTTGAAAATGAAGACACCGAGGCAGAGAGTAATTTGGCCAAGGTCACAAAGGCTGGGAAGCGGCTGAACCCAGCCCTTGCTCTAAGGATTCCACTGTAAAACCTCCTCACTTTGCAAGTTTAAATCCAACAAAGAAGTACAAGTATCATTTCATTCTACTGTTACACCTAAAACACACAATACTAAACTCTAATATTCTATTTAGAACAGTATTCATAACATGAAGGTTTTATTAAACACTTGAGAACTGTACTGTGGGATAATATCTGTATGTTGTAATGACTTTATTGTTACCTTCACCCCCTCCCCCCACTATTCAATTTCAAAGGCTGCTTGAAACATGTGGTCAGACAATTGCGTATAATTTTTGCCACCCTTCCCAAAGAGCTGAAGAGTGGACCGTGCACCAGGGGTGTACGTGTGGTGTGGGGGAAGGAAGTTAGTGTTTAGAAGTGGGTGCAGGGTGCAAATTAGCACTGGAGTAGTCAAACTAGTTATCTAAATCCTTGTTACCTGAGTACGGTCTGTAGACTAACAACACTGGTAGCACCAGGGAACTGGTTACAAATGCAGAATCTTAGGCCCCGCCCCAAACCTGCTGAATCAGAAAGCGAATTTTAACAGGAACCCCAAATGACTGTATGCACTTTAAAGTTTGAGACCGCTGATCTAAATCACAACTTGATTTAGATTCATTCCAGTACCACGGTCTTTGGAGGGTGGGGACAGCCATAAAGAGAATGAGGGAAAACGATGCCTTTCCTAGGCGGACTTTTTACTTTCCTCCCAGGTGCACTGCCGCGGGGTCTGGCAAAGCCCCGGCCCTCCCGAGCCCAGTACTGGCGCCTCCCGGGCAGGACCCGAAGGCGGCGGGGCCTGTACCGCCCCGCAATGCAACTGCGGCAGCTGAGCAGACCGCCACACCCCTCCCGCGGTCCGCCGTGTTTTATTTATTCCACAAGGCCCGGGAGCCACGCGGAAAGGCGCACGTGAGTACTGGCCGCGCGGCTTCCAGCCCGGGAGGCGCGAGGCAGGGGAAGAGAAAAGGCCTCGGGCCTTGCGCCCCGGCCCTGGACACCGCGGGCTTGGGCTTTAGGCCCGAGGCCCTCACCTTCAGGACCAAGTCGGTCAGGTAGACGGCAGTCCAGCCGCCCACCACCACGACTACCAGCGACACTGGAATCATGGTAGTGACGGAGGCGGCGGAGGGAAAGCGAGCCCCGGCGTCCTCCTCCCTGTGGGCCGCAACGAGCCGAAAGCGCGGCGCCTACAGCCCCAGCATCCGCGCAGGAACCAAGCTGCCACCGGTTCTTTTCTCGCGGTGGTGCCGTTTCCCCCCGGACCCTTCCGGAAAGCACACACAGACGGCCATGTGCGCACCGGAAAAAGGCGCGGGGGCTTATTTTCGTGAGACACCCGGGCACGGAGGTGTGGGCGTCTGCCTCCGCACCAGCTCCAAGCCCTCTAGCGATTTTTTAGGCTTTGGCCCTCCCTGCTGTTGGCTCTCTATTCGCTCCGGTTCTGGTCTGGGGTTTGCTGTTCCCTTTAAGTTAGTGAGAGTTTGGGGTCGTGTGAAGGCGGCGGGTCATGGCTCTGCCTCCCAGACCCTGTCATAGGTATCCAGATTTAAGTTTATGATGTTTATTTGTTTTTATTGAACTTTAATTTACATAAAGCGAAATCATAATGCAGGTCTCAATTGTCCATTTCAATTAGTTTTGGTAACTGCAGATATCTGTGTACCCTAACCAAAATAGAGAACATTTCCTTCTCAGGAATTTTCTTCCTGTCTCTTCCCAGGCAGTCCCCCCACTCCACCCCTGTTATAATGTATTTAAACTGCGTAAATAGAGTTATACAGTAAGTATACTCTTTTGTGTCTGGCTTATTTTGCTCAACATAATATTTTTTTCTTTAAATTTTATTTAATTCAGTTAGTTAACATATAGTGTATTATTAGTTTCAGAGGTAGAGTTTAGTGATTCATGAGTTGCATATAACACCCAGTGATCATTACATCACGTGCCCTCCTTAATGCCCATCACCCAATTACCCCATCCCCCCACCCACCTCCCCTCCAACAACCCTCAATTTGTTTCCTTGAGTTAATCATGGTTTATCTCCCTCTCTGATTTCATCTTATTTTTCCCTCCCTTTCCCTATGAGCCTCTGTTTTGTTTCTTAAATTCCACATACAAGTGAAATCATATGGTATTTATCTTTCTCTGACTTATTCCCCTTAACATAATACCCTCTAGTTCCATCCACCAACATAATATTTTTGAGATTCATCCATGCTGTTGATTAAATTAGGTTCTTTTTGCGACCCCTTCCATTACAAACTTCGAGATTGGTGCTATGTTTAAAACATTGGAGCTCTGAATATCTGCACATATTTTTATGCTGACCTATACCTGATTATACGTTGACCTGGAGTAGTGGTTCTCACACTTGGCTGTACAGTAGGACCATCGCAGGGCCTTTTAAAATTTCCAGTGTCCATTTTGCAGCCTAGATTAATTGAATCAGAAGCTCAGAGTGGGACCCAAGAGTCAGTATTTTTTAAGCTCCTTAGGTCATTCCACTGTGCAGACAAGATTGAGAATCACTGAACTAGATGACTTCTAAAGGTATGGAAAACCCTTATTTATGCAGTGTTTTTCTGCATTCTCTTAATGTTCATGCTTTTGTAAGTTAACTTTTCCAGAAAAGCATCATTAGCAATAATAATATCAATACTAATATCGAGAACATAATACTATTTTAAGAACAAGTATCCCTAATAAAAATGGACCCTCAATGGCCTCCGAAGTAAAAAATGATAGTATAATACTAGAAAGCTGTGTTACAGATATTGCTACTAATTTGGCTCATTCTCCCATCCTTTTGCTAAAGTTTTAATAATTTAGCACCATGTCCCTCTAGCTTCAAGAGACCTTATGACTCAGTTTTACATCTCCTTGCATACATGTGTGCATATATGTTGTTATAAAATGTTTCAACTTATTTTGGATGTAGCTAGGTGTAAATTATAAAAGTTTATATTCAAGCACTCTGTGACCCGCCCCCCCCCCCAGTTTTCCACATACAGGTGCCCCAACAGTCTTAGTGCACTTTTAGATTTTGATAATTTCAGAAGTATACTTGCTACAAACTTGTGAAAGCCATCACTTGAAAGTTTATTTAAATTTCTTTCATACTTCTTTCATTTTGTGAATTTTGAATAATTTTAAATTTCAAGTGTTTTAGTCTCTCAACTGAAGATAAACATTGAAACAAAAAATTGAAATACATTTACTGTTCAAAAATTCCCAAGACTAAGCATGAAAGAAATTTAGGTATTTCTTTTTTTTTTTTTTTAAGATTTTATTTATTCATCTGAGAGAGAGAGGGAGAGAGTGCACAGGCAGCGGGGAGAGGGAGAAGCAGGTTCCCCGATGAGCCGGGAGCCTGAGGTGGGGCTCAATCTGGGCTCAATCCCAGGACCCTGGAATCATGACCAGAGCTGAAGGCAGACACTTAACCAACTGAGCCACCCAGATGCCTCGGTATTTTTACTTTCAAAGGATGTTTTAAGTTTGTAGAATTTGTACTTCTGAAGTTATTAAAGTTTAAAACTGCACTAAGAGTGTTGGTAGGCTATTGTGTTTGAACTGACCTTTGTTCACACTTACATAATGACTGCAGTTTTTAACACTGTTCTTCCCTGGGAAGAGAATATTAACTTAAGATCTTTTTTGTTAGCCTGAAGCCTTGTCTGGACCCCTTGCTGGGACAAGTACCAGCTACTGTGTGGCTATCTGATTACCCAAAATATGTAGGAAATGAGTTGATTGTGTTTTTCTGTTTCCAACCTAAAAATTTACTTATTCAGCTGACTTGGTGTTTTCATCAGGGACCCAGCAGTCAAAACAAAACACTGAATTGAATCCTGCTGGTTTCTGGAACTTATCAATATTGGAAGCCAGCTGGTGGCAGCAGAAGAGACAAGATAGAGGATGCAAGATGGCAGCTAAAAATGCCTGAATTCCAGAAGATTAAAGAATTTTTCCTTGAAACAAATTCGTGACCTAATTTACAAGTCTTTTCAGGTTTCTGTCAGGTATGTCTGTCTGTCTGTCTGTCTGTATGTATGTATTTAAGCTTTATACCCAACATGGGGCTTGAACTCACGACCCCAGGATTGCATGTTCTATTGACTGAGCCAGCTAGGCACCCTTATCAGGTAACTATTTTAAATAGAGGACACATAGCCTCTATTATTATAAAATTATTCATATAATTTTAATTTATTATTTTTAGAGAGGGTACCAGATATATATTTTGGCTGAATGCAAAATAGCCTCATTATTAAAAATCAATATTTGGCTGAAGCAGAATATCAACATCATATAATAAATTTCTGAGATACCAGAATCAACATGAGATATAACATTAGCTATAATTTAAAATATTATTACAAATTTATTATGAAAAATATTAGTATTCAGATTTTTAAAGTCTGATGTTTTATGCAGGAATATTTCTTTCTTTTTTTTTTTTTAAAGATTTTATTTATTTATTTGACAGAGAGAGAGAGAGATCACAAGCCTGGGGAGCTGCAGAGGGAGAGGGAGAAGCAGGCCCCCTGCTGAGCAGGGAGCCCAATGAGGGGCTCCATCCCAGGACCCTGGGATCATGACCTGAGCCGAAGGTGAAACTTAACCAAGTGAGCCACCCAGGCACCCCAGGGATATTTATTTCTTATCAAAGTAAGCTGATAGTTTGCTTCTGGGGTCATTATACTCTATATTTATGACACCAAATTATACCAGTCAGGATAAGCTAGGTTATGCTTGGGTAACAAATTCTGAAATCCCAGGGGCGAAGGGCACCTGGGTGGCTCAGTTAGTTAAGCATCCGAATCTTGGTTTCAGCTCAGGTCATGGTCTCGGAGTCCTGGGGTAGAGCCCTGCATCAAGCCCCATGTTGGGCTCCACAGTCAGCATGGAGTCTGCTTGTCTCTCTCCCTCTGCCCCTCCCCCTGTTCTCAAGCTCTCTTTCTCAAATAAATGAATAAAAAGTTGGTTTTTTAAAAAGATTTTATTTATTTGAGAGAGAGAAAGAGAGAGAGAGAGCATAAGCAGAGGGAGAGGGGCAGAAGGAGAGGAAGAAGCAGACTCCCCACTGAGCAGAGAGCCCTATGCAGGAGTTGATCCCAGGATCCTGGGATTATGACCTGAGCTGAGAGCAGACATATAACTGACTGAGCCACCCAGGCGCCCCAATAAATAAAAAAAATCTTAAAAAACAATCCCAGGGGCTAAGAACAGCAAAGAACTATTTTTTGTTTGTGGTATGTATCCATCATGGGTTGGCACGCTGGTGGAGACTCCATCGTTTTATCATGCTCCCATCTCAAAATGAGGTTCAGAGTTTCCTGTGGCAAAGAAAGAAGAGTAGAGTATGTACCACTGGCAGTGAAGTGCTATGGCCCAGATGTGCACATGTTATTTCCACTCATGTTTCATTAGCCAAAAGTAGTCAAAGAGTTGTACTTCACATAAAGGGCAGAGGGAGTGTCATCACCTGGAAGGAGAAAAGAACATCTGGAATTACACAGTAGTGTTATCTACCACATAAATAGCCGTTCACTCTCACCTATGGAGGGTATAGTGGCACAAAATGTTTGGTTAGTGCTGTCATTGTGGGATACTGCTAGTTGATGCTGCCACAGAATTACTAAGCCTTTCCTTTCTGTTTAATAGGAACCGGCTAAGGTAAAGGCTCCTCTCCATTTTAAATCCCAGTGTTGGTATGGTTGCTGAAGATGGCACAGTTTGGTTGAAGCAGTCCCACAGATGGAAGTGTCTAGTGCCAGTTGAAGAAAATATTTTCTGAATGTCTTCTGAAAGTGCTGTCTTTGCTTATGTTTCATTCCTCATATATATATACCTTTTGCCTACAATTGCTGCTTTACAGTCATGTGAATAATGTTTGTCCTTATAAACCTAGGTTCCAAAAATGTGCTAATTGAGCAATATAATTGGCTTTCAAGAAACCAGTCATCTAGGTTTTTCCATCTGTGTTTCAGTTTCATTTTGTGTACATGAGTGTCTTCGTGTTTCTAGAGTGAGAAGAGAATCTTTTTAGCAGCTCTCATGTAAGAAGTACTTGTACTCTGAAAGCATCATGTTCCAGCAAGCAAAGTACGTTCTCCGTAAGCAGTTTTAACAAGATGTACAGTTTTCATCTAAAATGCATATTATTTTGGTTTTGTTCAAGATGGCTTTTAAACATGTTTAGACATCTTGTTAAATATTTAACAAGGTAATTCCAAAATCTTTGGACATCATGTACTTTTGTCTTTGACTGAAGTCTGACGAAGTGGCCCACTATCCTCCTGCTTGTAGACAGTGATAATGGCTTTCTATTACAGTACTGACATGTACAAACAAAACATTGTATACTTATGATTCCTAAATCACTCTTAGCCTTTACCATGCTAGTTCTATTATTAATAATAGTGACACGTTTTACAACCGATTTTCCATCCTATAAGTAGTTCTTCAGTAGAATGTATTATGTTGATAGCTGTGTGAGACCACAGCAATCTCTGAACAGAAGCAGAGTGGAATTCATTATTAATCTACCACATCATCTGACTTAAATATGACCTGTAGTTGTTTCTACATATCCAAATGTCTGATGTCCTAGATAAAGTAGCACATTTAACAATATCGTAGTCTTTCTATATACAGAACACTATTCAAGACATTTTTTGATAACACATATTTTAGAAGGAACTTAAAAACTAGCATTTATAGTTTCAGCAAATACAAAAAAATCCTTCATCTTCAACTAGTGACAATAGTTCGTAGTATCTAGTAGGAGATGTCCTATGGCCTGCAGGTCAGATGTAGCCCTCCTGGTTGTGTAAATGATGTTCTGTTGCAACAGAGCCAGGCTCCTGTTTGCATATCATCTACCTTTGCACCGCAGCAGAGCGGAGTAGTTGGAACAGAGACCTAAGGGCCTGCAAAGCCTACAATGGTCTCCTGCCCTTAAAAGAAAAAGCGTGCTGACCTATGGTCTATTATTGTCGAGGAGATTTTAACTTTTAGCTTCCCTAGGCATAGAACTATAAGGAATTTTCTTCTTAAAGCCTTCTCAAGAAGTCTATTGTTTTGAAATTTGCTAAGTGGGAATAAAATGTGGTTTTGAGACCTTATTTTGCTTTAGCGCTTTCTTTTGTTCTTCTTATACTTTACATTCTTTTTTATGTATAAATGGAGGATGATTTATCAAGGATGCTATTGAACAGGATTTTGGAATTTTTCCTGCTTGCGAAATTTTGACGTGGCAAACTGACATTCTGCCATTAATTTACCCTTGCAAGATGTGACGAATTTCTTAGTGCGATTTTTTTTTCGTAAGGCTTATAACCTAAGTGGAAGTGAAGAAAAAAAAATTACGGTTCTTTGTTTTAGAGTTTGTTGCTACAGTGCTCGCTTCGGCAGCACATATACTAGAGTTTGTTGCTACAGCATGACCTAACAAAAGTCAAGCAATGCAGATTCTTAATTGGTTCTCTACGTAAGCTTAATAGTTTCAAAAATTATAATTACCACAGCGTTTTACTCTTTAGTAATGGGTATACATTTGTTAATCAAGTGATGGATCTAAACTTAGAAAGCACATAAAATTTTTTTTTTACCTCAAGTTATTTTAGACTCTGTGTGTATGTTTGAAAGTGAATATTAAAATATTTTCAGTACATTCAAGTGACACACCTTATATTATTGACATTGTTTCACTAATTATATATGATGATATCTACTCTGACAAATGATCACTTGTGCAAATTTTCAGAGATTCCAGAAATGATGTTGAAGTAGGCATTTGGCCATATAGGGAAAGAAAAATAATTTTCCCTCTAGCCTTCGAGTTTCTTGGCTGAGACCCCTCCCCGTAATAAAAGATTAACAGGAGAAAAGCAAAATATATATATAGGGGAGAGACCCAGGAAAACTGAGTAACTCCTTGAAATGACCCAAGCCGCCAACCACCTTAAATATCTTCAGCTAAAAACAGAAGACATTGGTGGGGGATGCCAGTTATGGGAGGTGACCAGGAAAAGCACAGTTAACAAGGATAAGGTTGTTAAGCAGATTTAAATTGTTGCCTTCTGCACTGATAAGAGTTTCTAGAGATTAAGAGTCATCCTCCTCCTTCTGGTACAAAGGGAGACACCCCTACACATGGAGATTTGCCTTGTAAATGTTTCTTTCTTACAAAGGGTAACTTGTATTCAGCTTTCAGAGCTTCCCCTGTGTCTGCTGTTTCTTAAAAAACCAAAAACAAAACAAAAAACCCACAAAAAATCCCACCAAATTAGTTTAAAATAATCAATATGCCAAAGAGGTATATTCTGGGGTGGTATATTTCGCTCTGGTTCAGCCATTTGGACTTCCAAAGACAAGGCTCAGGGGGAAACAAAATCCCAAATGCCAAGTTCCAAGATTTAAACAAAACTTCAGTGCATCTCTGTTATTTAATTCAGCGGGCTCTAAAAGTAATCTTTTACTGCTTGTCCGAAAGTATCTCGATTTCCCTCTTATCTTAAATGATAGTTTCATAGGGCATATAATTCTAGGTTGAAAGTTGTTTTCACTCAGCATTTTGAAAATGTTACTTATTTTCTGGCTTCTATTGTTCCTGTTGAGAAGTCTGTTGTCAGTTTAACTGTCTCTTGTTTTAGGTAATCTGTCTTCTTTCTGGTGTTCCTCTTTGTCATGTTTAGATGTGCATTTCTTTTTATTTAACTTGCTTGGAATTTGTTGGTATATGGGTGAGGGTCCAGGCAGGAAAATGGCAATCATGCTAGGTACTTCAAAACAGAGAGGATTGTAAAAGGGAATTGGCTACACATATTTTGGAAGGTTGAAAGAGGAACAAAGGCAAGGTAGCTGGGAGATTGGAAAGCATAAAGTAGCTAGCACATCCCTAGAGCTCAAGGCACCAAAGGGAGGAGGTTATGCTACCAGAACCTTGGAGGGGAAAGGTGGGGGCCACCATCCCAGGAATGGTTAGGCTGGATGGTTGGAGGAAATGTTGTGGCTAAGGGCTTGTGGCCAGAAGGAGAAAAAGTAAGAGAGCAAGTGTGAGAGCAGAACTCCTACTATTACCTTCTTTCTACTTAAGATTAGGTACCAGTGCCTCTTATTGGTGAAATCCAGGAGGAAGCCACCTGCTAAAGGAGTCTGGACAGCATTTTGCAAACACCCACCCCCAGTGCTATCTTGCTGGGAATAGAAGGATGAATGTGGAGCTGAGAGCTAGGTAGGTATCCAGCACTATCCAGTTTGTTGAATTTTAGGATTTGTCACCTTTATCAAACAAGGCAAATTCTTAGTCGTTCTCACTTTGACTGTTCTTTTTCCCTTGTTTTTTTCCCTCCGCATTTTGAAAGTCTGATTAGAGGTAATAGCTTTTTTATCCTCCATGTCTTTTCCCCTCTCTTTAATATTTTCCCTGTCTTTAGCATGCTGCATTCTGGGTAGTTTCTTGAAATCCATCTTTCAGTTCATTATTTCTTACTTTGGCTGTGTTTAATCTGCTGTTCTGACCAGTCTATTGATTTTCCAATTTTTTAATTCCTTCCTTCCTTCCTTCCTTCCTTCCTTCCTTCCTTCCTTCCTTCCTTCCTATTATTATGTTATGTTAGTCACCATACTGTACATCATTAGTTTTTTATTTTCCAATTTTAATTATTTTATTTTTAACTTCTAGAAATTATATTTGGTTTTGTTTCAAATCTGATTTGCTATTTTTTTTACTTTCTCTTGTTCCTTAGTCATATTTTCAATTCTACATATTAAACATGCTCATTATATATTATGTATTCGATGATTCCAGTATCTATAATGTCAGCTGTTCTGATCCTTTGTTTCTGCTAATTATTGCTCATGGTAATGTGTGTTTTTTTCTCTTTTAATGGCAAACTCATGTTTGTTGGATTTCTATCTGATGGAAGTAATTAATGCCTGAGCTTAAGGTAAGTTCCTCCGGAGAGGAGTAACATTTACTTTTGCCAAGTACTTAAGGGCCCCACTAACCTGAGGGGTCACTTAAATCTAAATCATTAATTTTTTAGGTCCCAATTTGATGGATTAGAGGTGTGGTGTCCAGTTGTGGTAGGCTGCTTCTGAATTGGCTCCCAGTGATCACTGCCTCTTGGTAATCATGCCTTGTGTAACTCCCCCCCCCCCGCTTTGTGTGTGGGCTAGACCTAGTGATGTGCTTCTGACAATAGAATATTGCCAAAATGATGGGCGTGTGACTTCCATGATTAGGTTATAAAAGACTGTGACTTCCATCTTCCTTATTCTCTCTCTCTCTTTCTGGCTCTTCTCACTTCTCACTCTGATGAGACAAGTTACTACGTTATAAGCTGTCCTGTTGAGAGGCAAGGAACTGAGGGCAGCCTCCGGCCAATAGCTAGCGCGAAACTGAGACCTTCAGACCAATAGCCTGAAAAACTGAATACTATTCACAACCTCATGAGCAGGGTTGGCAGCAGATCCTTCCCCCACTGAACCGTGAGAGGACTGCGCCCAGCTGACAACTTGACTGCCACCTTGTGAGATACCCTGAGCCAGAGGACCCAGCTAAGGCTGTACCCAGATTCCTGACCCACAGAAATGGTGAGATCATAAATGTTACTTCAAGACACTCAGTTTTGGTGGTATTTGTTATCAATTAGTAGATAAGTATCACACCAATCACAAGCAGTAATAGTCCTATTCTACTCTGTACAGGTTGAGCCAAATCTGTGTTATCATTTCCCATTGTGGCCATCATTCCTTAAGAGGATCCTGGAACAAACCAGAAAGTACCCAAAGAAATACTCTTCGGGGGGTAAGTGGTCTGGAAAATATGTCATATGAAGAACAGGTGAATGAATTAGGTGAGTTCTACCTGAAAAATTTATCTACTATGATTTTTCCATGTTTTTAAAAAAGATGGTGTTTGAAAAGAAGCCTCATCTAGGAGCAATAGGAATTATCAGGACTTACAGGCTCAAAGCTGCCGGAGGCTAGTTTGTAATAAAAAATTTGATGGGAGACTTTTGTTTCCTCTTCCATCTATGGCCAAGGCCAGGAGGGGTGAGTTTCTCCTTTAACGTCACACTCTGGAGATGGTTGGTGTGTTCTAGTTCACTCACCGAGGGTCCAGTTTCCACATCTTCCGTCCCTACTGAGGGCGCATTGAAATAGCTAAGGTCGGCAGATGACATCAGGGCAGCCGCCAGTTTGAGAGCTTACTCCCCTCCTGAATTCATGTTTTCTCATCCTGAATTTGTTTAAAACCTTTGAAGGGCGCCTGGGTGTCTCAGTCGGTTGAACGTCTGCCTTATCTCAGGGTCCTGGGATCAAGCCCTGCGTCCTAGTCTGGCTCCCTGCTCAGCGGGGAGTCTGCTTCTCCCCCTCCCTCACCCCTCCCACTGCTCCTGATCTCTCTCTCTGTCTCAAATAAATAAATTAAAAATCTTAAAAAAATAAAACCTTTGAGGATTCCCCTAACTTTCCACTACCTCAACCATGCATTTATGAAATATTTAAAATACTTTTCTAATATTTTATGTATTTTTGTCCTAGGAAGTTTTTCAGGATAGCTAACATGCCATATTACTGGAAATGGAAATCCCTACAGACCTGTTTTTTTTTAATTGTGGTAAAAGATACATAACATAAAAATTACAGTTTCAGCCATTTAAAGTGGCATTAAGTGTAGTCAGAATGGTATATAACCATCATCACTATTTCCAGAACTTTTCATCATCCCAAAGAGAAACTCTGAACCCATTAAATAATAACTTTCTATTCCCCCCTCCTCCCAGCCCCTGGTAACCTCCTATGGGCCTGTTTTAAAGGGATAAGTTGCTGCAGATCTTTGAGAATATATCTGCCTAACCCCAGCTATTCTCAGATCCTAGGCTGAGGAAAAAAATGGCCAAAGACTATAAATTTAACATTGGGGACTTACTCCAGGGAAGTGCTATTGATTATTTCTGTGCTTCGTGCCAATGACCAGTTCCTTTTAAAGTTGACATGCGCTGCCAATATTCATGTTTTAGGAAATCGCAATTTGGCTTTTCTGCCATTCTCCAGAAGCCCTGCTGTTTCCCAATTTTACCTTTATAACCTTCAGCAAAAAAACCCCATGCTGCATGGAATTCCTGGTATAGGCTAGGAGATATTGCTAAGAAGAGCAAGATCAAAGCTTACTACATTTTAAGTGAAAAGTCTGTTGTTTGTATGGGTACCCACTATCATTAAAAAGAAATAATTACTCAGTGGTACCTTTTCCATAGGAAAGTTTAATTAACTTCATAGCTAAGTGTATGAGAAGACAAGATACATTACTGACTGAGCATTCTCTACTTCTTTCCCCCTAAGTGTCTAGTAAAGAGAACCACAGCTCACCACTCCCAACCCCCAGAGCTTCTGCGTAATCAGATCTAGGGTGGTGGAGGGGGTGGAGAATCTGTGTTTCTAACCAGTTCCCAGGTGATGCCCATACTGCGGGTCCCAAGAGCACACTGTGCTGTGCGAGCCACTGAGGTCTCTGATGGTGATGTCCCAGTGAGAGGCAGTGGAGATGAGAGGTTGCTGGATTTAGGATATATTTGGAGGGGTCTAGCCGATGAACCTTGATGTTAAACGTTGTGATCCTAGGTTGGCCTTTAAGTAGGTTTCCTATTTGTGTGTTTCTGCTTTTTAGTTTTTTATTTTACTTATTTATTTATGTTAACATTTTGAGGTGGGGGGGTTGGCAGAGCCATCTGAGGCTTTATTTGGGAAAAGACACTTGCAGAAAGCTAATTTTTAAAATTTCTATTTTTATCACCTTTACACAGAGCATATATTGTGTCAACAATAATTCTGATAGGTGACTTGAAAAATTTAGCTTGTATCTTCTGGGCAAATTCTGTACAATATTATGTACAGTGTTCACAACGGACACTTTATACATTTGGATTTAATGGGTTTTGGTGAGAACTGCAGACTGGATATCTATACTAGGCACTTGGAAATTTTCATTTACTTATTCAGTTATCTTATCAGTGGCACAATTAAAAATTGCTGAATTATTATCCATTCAGCTACAAAACTGCCAAAGGTCAAAATCTCTGATACTGGTTTTTGGCGTACTGATAGGCCAAAGCAAATGATGCAAAAATTTTAAAATGTTTTCAGAGCTCAGCAAAAGTTTGGCCAAGAAAAGTTTTCATGCAGGAAACATGATACATCTTTTTTTCCTCACCTTTCAGAAAATGGAATTGTTCACTATATAATAATACATAATTCCAACAAATTCTTCTGCATCCAATTAACTATAAAAAGAACTAACCATCAAAAGGCAATCATCTGTAACAAAAGTATTTTATCTTTGTAGATGCCAATAAAGGTTTCATTTCTTTTGAAAGACAGACAAAGATTATTTTCCAGCAAAATATAAACAGTCTTCTTGAATGCTGTAATGATCCAGGCTTGTTATTTTCTGTTCCAGTGGTTTTGAAGTGGGGACACACATCAGAATCGCTTGGAGGGGGCGTGTCTTCACACTAGCCCTGGTCCTGTAGACATGTTTGTGTTTACATGTTCTTTAAGTTCCCATAAGACCTTCATTTTGGGCCATGTGGCAGTTTGGATAATCTGAAAGCCCTTCTACTATAGGACACCTAGAAGTGCTGGATAAAATAAGGCAAGCACCTTTTTTTAAAAAAAGTTTATTTTTTTTAGTAATCTCTATGCCTAACATGGGGCTTGAACTCACGACCCCCGAGATCCAGAGTCACATGCTCTTCTGACTGAGCCAGCCAGGCGCCCCCCCACCTTTTTCTTAAAGTTTATTTATTTTCTTTTAGAAGGCAAATATCCTTTTTTTAAAAGATTTATTTGAGAGAGAGAGAGAGGGTGTTATGTGCACTTGCACACAAGTGGGATGAGGGGTAGAGGGAGAGAGAATCTCAAGCAGAGTCCTGGCTGAGCGTGGAGCCAGACTGCGGCTTGATCTCATGACCCAAGAGATCATGACCTGAGCCAAAATCAAGAGTTGGATGCTTAACCAACTAAGCTACCCAGGCACCCTGAGGAGACAAGTATCATTTTATCTCTCTCTCTCTATCAATTTATTTATTTATAGATTTTATTTATTTATTTATTCATTCATTTATTTATAGCATGAGTGGGGGGAGGGACAGAGGGAGAGGGAGACAAAATCAGGAGCAGACCCTGCGTGGAGCCCAGAGCCTGCCTGGGGCCTGATCCCATGCCCCTGAGATCACTACTGGAACCGAAATCAAGAGTTGGAAGCCTAACCGACTGAGCCACTGAGGTGCCCCGGCAAGTATCATTTTAAATGCATAGTTAGGAGAGTAAGGAAAATATTTCAAGGCCAAAATCAGAGCTGGACCTATAGTTCCACATGGTAAGGAGCTGCTGACACTGCCCCACCCCCCGCAAGAGGAAGAGAGAACTCTTATTTTTGTAATCAAGATGCTTGGATTTTAACAGCCTTGGGGTCCAGAGAAAAGGGTCTGGGAGCAGACAAGATGGGGAACTGGAACTAAGAAGCTTGTATAAACTTGGGACCCTGAAAGGGCTACGGTGGAGTAGAAAGGAAAGCCATCCATTAGCTGGGGTAGAAAACAAAGAAGCTTGTCTACCCTAATCTGAGCTTTGAGTGGGACACACACACACACACACACACACACACACACACACATCCATGGATATAAATAATCATCACCTTTTCTCAGGGTAGTTTTCGGTCTGAATTTATGTTACCTCTATGGTCTGGCAGCCCCAAGATAGGAAATTAGTTTAAGAGATGGTCGCAGACTGAATCATTTTCAGGGCTCTTGGAAAAAGCAAATGCAGGACTTCTCTTGAGGGGCACGATCAAGTGAGACCAAAGTATGGTTGCGGGGGAATGTGCGAGTAATTTAAGCAGAGCCCAGGTGCTCCTGGGGTGCGGAGTGGCTGAAGACAGGGCGGACTTCCTGACTACCTCAGGCAATCACCCTGCTCCCTGCATAGCCGATGGAGACTACCTTCTTCAAGTGTCACTACTCTGAGGGTCCAAAGGTGTACTCCTAGCCTGAGAACTTGCTCAGTAGGATTAACAGTAAACAGGTGACTCTTTCACCATCCCGTCCCCAGCAAATGAAATAGTTAGAGCCTTGTGTGAGAACTTGCATACGGGGAGTACTCCTTGCTGCTTCCCTTGAACTTTGGAGTTGACTCAGATTAGGGCTGGCCTTCAGCCATTACTTGTTGATGTAAGGCCAAGCTGCTAGGACCTCCATGGGAATATGAGTTCATAGGCCCAAATAACCAGACATCTGAAGACAGATACCTCCAAAGAAAAACAACAATTTATACTGGAAACCAAGTCCCAATTCTAGTAGAAATACTAACAAGCCAATCAAAGATTTTAAGTAAATAAGAAAGGACTTCCCCTTCCAGTTAAGATGGAGAAAGTTGCAAGAGACTGCCATTCCCAATCGACCAGGTGATTTGAATGTAACTGCCAATCGAAATCTGCTAGTCTGTTCCAATAACCTGTAGAGCAATAAATGCACGGGTAATGCAGATAGGCTAAATTTGATAAGAATGGTGATCTGTGGTGATATGATTTACATACATGTGCTTACATTTTGCTTACATTTTATTCAGTACCATGCAATTTTATCTTGAAACTGCTAAGTCCATTAGGGGTAAGTTGGGGGAGATGTAAAGGTGAATATATCACTAACAGAATGGTTTATTAATTTGTGGTTCATTGGAGGTATAACCGCAAATGAAAATCGGTGTGCCAGCGTTATGGTACTACAACCAGCTTTATAAGAAGAACCGGTCAAATTTTAATTTATTTAGCATTACTTCACTTGCAGATTGTTTTACAATTACATTGGCCTATTCAACCTTTCTGGATTGAAATGTTCCACGTAGGAGAGCTATGTGGCCTTGAGGTAGGGAATTGTCCTCAAAAGCTTTGTGGAAACCTAAGCGTCAGTCAGAAGCAATATTTGGTCAGTAATGGAGCCGTAGAAAAAAGCATGGTGAGCTAGGTAAACATGGGAAGTGCTTTCTATGCACTGTCCTGGGGAGAGGGTCTACTGGGAGTATCAACAGATATCCCAAATGCCTGACACTTCAAACCCTGAAATTATGTTAAGCTAATGCAACCTGATTCCATTTTCGGGAAAAGACAGTCTCTTTAATAAATGGTGCTGGGAAAACTGGACAGCTACATGCAAAAGAATGAAACTAGACCACCTTTTAACACCGTACACAAAAATAAGATCAAAATGAATTGAAGACCTAAATGTGAGACCTGAAACCATAAAAAACCCCAGAAGAAAAAATGGGCAGGGGGTGACTGGCCAGCTTACTCCGTAGAGCATGAGACCCTTGGTCTTGGGGTTGTGAGTTTGAGGCCAACATTAAGTGTAGAGATTACTTAAAAAAATTTTTTTAATCTTAAAAAACCACAGGCAGTAATTTCTCTGACATTTGCCCTAGCAACTATTTCTACATAGTCTCCTAAGGCAAGAGAAATAAAAGAAAAAAAATTGGGACTTCATCAAAATAAAAAGCTTTAAAAAGCTTTGGCACAGCAAAGGAACCATCGACAAAATGAAAAGGCAACCTACTGAATGGGAGGAGATATTTGCAAATGATATATCTGATAAGGGTTTAATATCCAAAATATATAAAGAACAACTCAAAACCAACCAACCAACCAACCAGACAAAAACCTAACCAAACAATCTGATTAAAAAATGGGTAGAGGACTTGAAGAGACATTTTTCCAAAGAAGACATCCAAATGGCCAACAGACACATGAAAAGATGCTAAACATCACTCATCATCAGGGAAATGCAAATCAAAACCATAATGACATACCACCTTACACCCGTCAGAATGGCTAAAATAAAAAAAGACAAGAAACAACAAGCGTTGAAGAGGATGTGGAGGAAAAGGAACCCTTGTACATTGTTGGTGGGAATGTAAACTGGTGCAGCCACCATGGAAAACAGTATGGAGGTTCCTCAAAAAATTAAAAATAGAAATACCATGGGACTCAATAATTCCACTATTGGGTATTTACCCAAAGAAAACAAAAACACTAATTTGAAAAGATATATGGACCCCCATGTTTATCACAGCATTATTTACAATAGCCAAGATATGGAAGCAACCTAATTTCCTATCAACAGGTAAATGGATAAGGAGGATGCAGTATATACACACAATGGAATGTTACTCAGCCATGAAAAAGTATGAGATTATGCCATTTGAGACAACCTGGATGGACTTAGAGGGTATTGTGGTGAGTGAAATAGGTCAGACTAAGAAAGACAAATACCATATGATTTCACTCGTAAGTGGAATCTAAAAAAAAGTGAATAAACAAAAAGCAGAATCAGACCTATAAATACAGAGAACAAACTGATGGTTGCCACAGGGGAGGGGGGTAGAGGGTGAAGGGGAGTGAGAGATACAGGCTTCCAGTTATGGAATGAGTAAGTCATGGGAATAAAAGGCACAGAATAAGGAATACAGTCAATGATATTATAATAGTGATGTATGGGGACGGATCATGGCTACACTTGTGGTGAACACAGCATAATGTATAAGCTTGTCGAATCTCTATGTTGTACACCTGAAACTAAAGTAACATTGGATGTCACCTATACTAAAAAACAAACAAACCTGATTCCATTTTAACACTTAAAACCTCTTCCTTTGCTCTAATTCTAAATATCTCAAGCCACTTGAAGCTACCTTCTGACAAATAAGAATAAAAAAGTCCACACAGCTGTTATATTTCTCAATAAAAATTCATCATGAAGCATATTGGGGTGTCATATTTAGTCCCCTGTGGGTTAGTATGAGTCATGATCTCTGAGATAAAGCTCATAGACAGTAACAGCCAAGGGCCAGACTTAGACCAGGGTGAATTCATTAAGATAAACACCATCAAGGGAGTAGCCATCCTGCTAGCCCTTCTTGGTTGTGTACCTTTCCTCCCCGTCTGCAGTGCATATGGTGACTATTCCAGTCCCTACTGCTGAAGCACTTAAAACGAAGAGAAGCAGGGTAAGGAAGCTTGTGTTTGCAGTGCGGTGTTTTACTCCAGCACTCTATTGAAACTCTGCCCTCAAAAGTCAGTAGCATCGTCCTGGTGGCCCAATGCAATGTCTTCTCAGTTTTTATCCTACACTCACTTTGCTACTTGAACCTACTGACCACCATCTCAGTTCATGGGCATCCTAGCTGAGGCAGTCCAGACTGGAAAGGGACGGAAGGGTGAATCTGAGGCACAGTTCAGGAAATTAAGCACAAAACCTAAATATTTGTTAGGCATCCACTAATTATGCATGCTAGGCATTTTTTTTTCAGGCACCTGCGATATATCAGTGAATAAAACAAAGACTGCTGCCTATACAAATGAATATAAATGTCTCCGGGAACATTAATAGAATAAAGGATTTTATTCTCCCCTTCATGTTGCTGTAGGTTTTATTCTCATTTTTATTACAGTACTTTCAATGCATTATTGCAATTGTTTGCTTATGTGGGACGGCAGGGATGGCGTATTTTATTATGCTGACACTTGGCAGGCATTCGATAAATGGCAGTAGAATAAGTACCTGAATGAACAAATGAAGCTGGATTGCTAAACAGGCCTGAGCTCTAATGTCTTAGAGAGATTGTGTTTATTTTGGTCTTAGAGGAAAATAGATTTTATATTAAAAAGAACCCCCCCCCAAACAAGAATACTGCACTAAAGGAATACATATTAAACAAGACTCAGGGCTTCTCTCTGCCCCCTACCGCTGACACCCTAGGCAAGGCCAACATCATTTATTTTTCTCTGGATTAACAAAACCATCTCCCAACTTGGCTGTGTTCCTCTTCCAACTGGTCTTCTCTCCCTCAATCTGTTCTCCATAATGGAGCCAGGGAGTGTTTTAAAATACCACTATGACCGTGTCATTCCCTTCTGCAAAATTTGCCATGGTTTTATATTTTAGTCAGTTTTTGCTGTATAACAACCCCACATCTGAGTGACTCACCAAAATAAATATTTTCATGCTTTTAAGTCTGTAGGTTGGCAGCAGTTTGGCTCACCCAGGCTGCGTTCAGCTGGGTAGGACGCCAGGTTTCTGGTTGGGTTTAGGTGTCATCCATGAACTGTCATTCTAGGGCCTAGCCCGAAGGCGCAGCGCTCCCTGAGGCATATCCTTGACGCAGACGACCGCAGGGGCGCAAAAGGACAAGTGAACCCAAGTAGCTCATTCACAGCTTCAGCCGGCCTTCTCTGCTACCATTTCATTGGCCAAAGCAAGTCACATTGCTGAATCCAAGGTCAAGGTGCAGGGACGTTTGCTCTGCACACCGTAAAGCTGTGGTCAGTTCTGTAACATGAAGGGGGGAAAGAATTGGGAGCAACAACCCAATCGACCCCACTTTTCCTTGACCTTAGGGTTCAGTCCAAAACCCTTCACAATCTGTTTTCTTCCTTTCCCACCTTCTTTTGCAATTTCTTCTTCTTCTCACTGCATTTTCCTTGATTTTTGGATGATCAGGAGATGATCGCTTGCAAGCCTTCATCCATGCTATTGCCTTCTGCTGACGCACTCTTCTGTCTCTCTTCCTCACCCCTACCTCCCTGCTCCCACTGGCCCCAGGAGATTCACCTGGATGCCAGTGTAAATGGTACCTCCTGTCATACTGAACCAGTTGCTCCTTCTGTGCGTTGCCGAAGCTCCAGCGCTTGATTTTATCAGAGCCTTTATCACCAGGCATTGTTTTTTCTTATGTAATTGGCTGTCTCTCCTGTGACCTTCCTGAGGTTGGAGACTGTGACTCTGTTTCACCAGCTTGTCCAAGTTAGTGCCTTGCATACAGGAAGTACTCATTTTGTTTTTATTCAATGAACGAACACATAAACGAGAACAAACAACGGAGAATACAATTTGGTTTGAGGGTCTGCTCAAAGTAATTTATTTTGAAAAGTCTAGGATATACACATGTCCAAAAGGCTCAAGGCAATGAAATATGTGCATAGCCTTTTCATTTCTTCAGAGTCCTCTCTGGTCTCTGCTGCTCATTTTCATTACACAAATCTCCCCTTTGTTAGACTTTTGTCATCCGCATGCTACGTTGCAAGACAGCCTACAGGTGAGCCCAATAGTGTGAAGAAAGACTTTACCCTGTGGCTGTAATAAAAAGACAGAACTGGGCTGATGACGTTTGCAACAATTCAAAGGATACAGCCAGAATATTGATCAGCTCTGTGGCTGACCGTATGCCAAGGGACAAAAGCATCTCCCCCAGGACAGAGTGAGGAGATCTGCCTTTGTAAGATGCACGGCTCTAAGTTATTTGTTTATAGCCAGAAGACTAATTCTTAATTGATGCATTTCTGAGTGAAGAGACCCAGATGTTGCATGCTAATTTTCTCTTTTAGAGTGTGTCAATATGCAGTTCCGGCTTGAGGGCTGGGAGACTCGATCAGTCACACCTGACTACCTGCTCTACATGAAAATAGAAGCACTAATGTCTTGTCTCTGGAATATGAGGAAGAAAATTTCATTAAGGATGGGAGCCATTCCTAGTCCCCAATAAAGGGCAGAGAAGAAGACCGATTAAGGATCTGAAGGTGATTGGCTGGTGGGTGTAGGGTGTGCATGGAGAGGACGGTAGAAGTCATGGAGGACCCAAATCTTCCAGGTCCCAGCATATGGGTTTGTTTACTTCGAGAGGTGATTGCCAGCTGAGGCCTGCTTTCTTGCAGCTCATTTCAAATTCTGATGATAGAGAAATTATTCCTTTTCTGATGATGAGAAATCGGATCCAAGTTGCATAGCTTAGAAATGTCTATGCTAGTAATTTGCTAAATTTAAGGATATAGGATTTCACAATTAGATTCTCATTTAAGAAAAACCATCTTGCTTATTTAGACAATTAGTCTTTTATTAGTCAAAATGGATTTGCTTCTGAGGCTTAAACTACTTGGACTCATTTCAGGCAAATGTTTTCTAAGAGCTGAGTTCTTAAATTGAAAGAGAAACATAAGCCAACATAATAACATATTTAATGAGCTGCATGAATGCCTTGAAAAATCCCATCCTGGCCAAACGCTAGAAAAGATATCATAACCAAAGCTGCCAAATAGCTTCTGCCAAAGGGCCCAAATCATCCCAGGTTACAGTATAGACTCGTGGCATTTATTTTTTCTGTTTTCTGAATTTCTTCTCATATAAAGCTTGGTCCTTTTAAAATGTAGCCTGATTTTTGCCGGCTAATTTAAGGGCTTGGCAACACTGAATTGATAGTTTCTCAGATGAGATCAGTAATCTCTTCAGAAAAGCATGTGGGTTCGTGTGTGTCGGGGAGCAGTAGGAAGTGGTTATAAAGAGACGGTGGAAACACTTTACATGTGCAAGCAGGGATGTGGAGAACTTCAGATTGTATGATTAACCTCTTCCAAAATATCTCCCATCCTCTGTGTTGTGACCCTTTATCTCCCGATTATTTCAAAAGTTGCCGCGAAATTCTCAGCACAGCTACTTGAACTTCACATTGGTTTTGGGGACTTGCCCTCTGCCCATTTTGTCATTCACAGGACAGTGAACCTCTCCAAGCGCAGGTCGGAATTGTTCCGGAGGCCACAGAGAGGAGCCCAGCAGGACAGGGCCTGGGTGAGGAGGGTAGGTGAGAGAGAGAGAGGGCTGACGCTGGAGGGAGTGGCTGTTCTGGGATCTGGAGGACTGGAGGGTCATGGATTACAAGGTGAAGAAATGGCTTCTCAACGCACACATTTCCAGGGTTCCAGGGAGAGGCCCTGGAAAGAGCACCTTCGTGGGTGGATGCTCTTCTGACTGGCCTCCTGAATCTGACCTCCTTG
The DNA here is from genome assembly GCF_024610735.1 of Ursus americanus. NCBI lineage: Eukaryota > Metazoa > Chordata > Mammalia > Carnivora > Ursidae > Ursus > Ursus americanus. The sequence goes on from NC_142164.1 coordinate 105,396,619, forward strand.
GGGCTTTTTCATGGCGAGTGCTGCCACCAGCCCCATTCCTCCTAGCATTCTTGTAAAGGAACCTGGTCCAGGGTGGCTGTTCGGTCATCGCCAAGGTTTTTGGTTAATATAAGGAAATACTTAATGATCAGAGACAGATGAGAATTATGGATCTCCTCCCGCATTGCCAGGTGGATATCACTACGAAGGCAAAGCTAATGCTGCCAAAGCTAACAAGTACTTAGAGGGAACAGTCACCAGATAGACAACTTGTCCCTGTGAGTTCAGTGAGCTCGCTGTCAGTTCCTTAGGCATGCCGACAAGCACCTGGTCCCAAAGGTTTTATCCAAGGCAGACTGGCACTGCTGTGAAGACAGGTGACCAGGCCTTTTAGTGAGATCAGGCCCCTGTTGTCCTTTTTGAAGGGAGCACACACCAGATCAAATAGATTGGTGTAAGCACATGTTTGGCTGGTCGGTGTAGTAGATTCTTGTTTTCTTATTTATGCAAGAGCCGTGAGGCTCGTGGGCTCTTTCTGGTCCCTCATGTATCTCCAGCACCACTCATTTCACCAATGAGCAATGATTTTCTGCATCCCCTGAGTTAATATAAAAGCCCCAGGGAAGATTCAGATGGCCATCAGCTACCCTGGAACGTGGTTTACTGATGAGAGCCCTTCAGTGTTCGCTAACTGCCCCTGGGGTGTAGATTAAAGTACATTTTCACTCTTGTGGCAATTCCTGTGCTCCTTTCTCCCCACTAATCTCCATAAACGATATTATACACATCCTTCATGGAAATAAAATAACTCAATAAAATCCCTGCCCCTCACAGTAAAGCAGTGTGCAGGTTATTAGCCATTGTTCCTCAATTCCTAACTCTTCTTTGTGATGCTGGGGTGGGGACTCTGTGAGTGCGCCTGCTTCGCCGGCTGTCTTGTTAGGCTTTGCCTGTAGGGGCACTGGGAAGGGACCGCAAGGCTGGAAGAAGAAAGCACTGCTCCTTCCTGGGTCCAGCCTGAGCCAGCAACTACACTCTGCTCTGTCAGGAGGGTCACCTTCCCGTGCTTCCGATGCACCAGCGCCAGCCCAGCCCCTCCCCGCTCAGAGGTCTGGGTCCCAGCTCCATGGGACCCTTCCTCTGGGCCCCTAGGCTCTGGGAACTGACTTCTTCCCTTTGTTTCTTGCAGTTACTCTCTTTGAGTTGCCTCACTGTTGCTGTTTTATGTTTCCCGGCCTCCAGTACCTGCTCTACTAAATCCCTATTTTTTTTTAAGATTTTATTTATTTATTTGACAGAGAGAGACAGCCAGCGAGAGAGGGAACACAGCAGGGGAGTGGGAGAGGAAGAAGCAGGCTCCCAGTCGAATAGCCTGATGTGGGACTCGATCCCGGAACGCCGGGAACACGCCCTGAGCCGCAGGCAGACGCTTAACAACTGCGCTACCCAGGCGCCCCTCTACTAAATCCCTATTTTAAACTTACTCTGTTAAAATAACTGGTCTGGGCTCTATTTTCCAGACTGGATCCTAAATGATACTGTCAGGGTCTGAATATAAGAACAGAAGCAGAAAAAAAAATTCTAGATTTGCAATGAAAATTTCAAGCCAAAAGGTTGGTTTACAAGGAAAGGACTAATAGAATATGATTATCTTTGGATAGCCCAAGATCTAAAATGTCGGTATGGTAGGCCTGTATCAGGTCATTAGAAGATTTTCCAAAATCTAGTTATTACTGTGATCTGACAGCAGGTATTGGGGAAGCAGGCACTGCGTGCCTGGGAGCAATAGACAGTGTACTAGCTAGTCTCCAAAGATGGCCCCAGTGATATCTTCCCTTCCTTTACATACATGCCACTCTTTCCATCAGGGTAGAACTTTTTTCCCCTTCCTGTGAATTTGGGCTTGCCTTGTAACTGGCTTTATGCTGACTTCTGGGAATTCCGAGCCCAGTCATTAATAGAACTGCCAGCACATGCTTCTTTCCCTTGGGTTGCTCATTCCTGAGACAGTCTCTCTCATAGCCCAGTCACCGTGCCGTGAGATGCTCGAGCCACAAGGCAAGGCCACATAAAGGAGAACTGACATACACTGGTCAATAGCCCCAGCTGAGCGCCCAGCAGACAACCAGCATTTGCCGCCGGCCATGTGAGCGGACTATCCTGAATGTTCCAGACCACCTGGGCCCCAGATGACTGTAGTCCTAGCTGACGTCAGATGGAGCAGGAGAACCACCCAGCAGCACTCAGTCAACTAAAGGATGGTGAAAGAGAATGAGATGATTGTTTAAGCCCCTACGTCCTAGAGTATGTCATATATAACGAGAAAGAATGAAATCAGACAAGAAGACCAGTTCCCAGATACTGGGAGGCTAAGATCTCTGATAGGAAACCTGGGGACATGGTTACTAAGGTTGGTCAAACCCATCCTAGCAGCATTTGTATCTCTACCAAATGACTCCTTGTAAGGTAGCACAGCAGCACGAACATTTGATTATATTGGCTGCTACCAGAATTTAGGGAAGGGCCTAAATAAAATCCTTTGGAGGGCTGCTTAGGAGATGGAAGACGAAGCACTTGGACAGTGAAAAGAGATGACAAAGGTCTCGGCAAAATTGCCAGTATAAAAACGGGTGGGAATTCCTGGAGTCAGTGAAGACAGGAGGGCCCAGGGTGGGTGTAAGGCTGAGAGTGAGAGTGGGCAGGGAGCCAGGCAGTGGGCAGAAGGCTGAATTCTGGAGAAGTTCCTGGCAGCGAGCAGGTGGAAAACTTTAAGAACAAGGTCATCCAGTACTCACTATTTGCTATAAACTTATGTCTTTTTGGAATGTTTTCTGTTGAAACTGATGGGGAAATGAGACCACAGACTCAAGAGTTTTTCAAATAGAAACATTTGACCTTTACTAAAACTATTTATGTGAGAAGAAAGGAGGAGAGCACCTGCAAGCCAGAGCCAAATGACAATTTGCCTCAGTTCTTAACACATCAGCTTTACCGCTTCTCTAATTCATGTGTGTGGTCCAAGATGCACCCCCCCCTTCCAGAAATTGTGTTGGGATCCTCAGGGGATGGAGACTCTTGTATTCATAAACAAATTTATACAACTTTGAAAAGCAATTAAAGTATACATTTTGAAAACAAAGGACGTCAAAGTAAACAGAATGAGTGTTCACCTGGAGAAAGATTCAGGTGACTTAAAAAGAAAGAGAATTGCAGTGGTGTCTTTTGGCTCAGTTGATAGAGCATGTGACTCTTGATCTCGGGGTTGTGAGTTCGGGCCCCATGTAGGTGTGAAGAGATAACTTAAAAATAAAATCCTAAAAAAAGAGAATTGCAGTATTTGCTAAGAACCTAGGAATTAAACATTGAGGGAACAAAGTACTAAGGATTAAGGACATATTTTGTTAGTTGGGGTTTTAACTTCTGGGACACATAACATAGAACTTTTTTGCTTTGGGGATAGCTAATTTCCCTCAACTAGATGAAGGATAAAGGCGTTGCCTTTCTCACCTGGACAGAGATGAGATGAGAGAACAGAATAGGAAGAAATGTGTGAGTGAGACTCAGGAGGAGCTGGAATTCCTACTGAGAAGTGGTCAGGAAACCATGAGCTCCTAGGAATTTGCAGACATTTGGGGACAGCACTGAATTTCTCAGAAGGTTTGGGGAGGTTTGATTGAGCTGACTGAGCTCCTTCAAATCCAAAGAACAGACCCAGGTGATAATTAGAAGAGAGTTCCAAGAGAGAATTAGACCCTGGTGCACATCACACATTGTATGGAATGAGCTAACTTCTTTCTTGTGCATCTAGAATGGTACTTGTTCTTAACTCTCCTTGGGAGAATTGAGAACAGAGTCATCTGAATCATCTTCTGTGTTCTGGGGGTCAGAAATGGACTCCCAATGGGCACCTGGGTGGCTCAGTCAGTTAAGCGTCTGCCCTTGGCTCAGGTCATGATCCCCGGGTCTTGGGATCAAGCCCTGCGTCGGGCTTTCTGCTCAGTAGGGAGTCTGCTTCTCTCTCTCTCTCTCTCTCTCTCCCTCTGCTCCTCCCCACTGCTCGTTCTTTGTCTCTCAAACAAATAAAATCTTAAAAAAAAAAAGACATGGACTCCCAATTGAGACATCAGGCTTTTTATAGCCCAAATAAAGTACCTTCTGATAGAGTCAGAAGAGTCTAGAGAAAAACTTTGGCAGTGTACTGAAGGCCTTGGTTGGCGAGAGGGTCCCTCTTCTAGCAATCAGAACCTCAGGTCTCCAAGCTGGGGGGCACCTTGAGAGTCATGGAATTCAGTCTCCTTATTTTCCTAATTGTAAAATGAAGCTCAGAGAGGTGAAGAGACTTGTCCAAGGTCAAGAGTTTGTTAGGCAGCAGAGCTGACAGGGGAACCGTTTTTTGACTCTAAGCCTAGGGGTCTTCTGAGAAACAGTCCCATGTACTTGTGGCAGATGTATTACTGTTCCCCCAAATACTCCCTTTTTTTCTCCTTCTTCAGTACCCTTTCCCTGTGGCTCATGATCTCTCTTTTTCTTTTGCCTCAACAGCCTGAGGGAATATGGCAAGGAACAGAGCCATGCCAGATATCAGGCATGAGTGAGCAATACCTTTTGCTCAGTGTAAGCCACTGAAGTTCCGAGTTGTTACCACAGGCTGACTTAGTCTATCCTGACTATTGCTGTTTTCTTCTGCCTTGGAAGAAGGCGATCTTGCAAGTGAGGGAATGTATTATTTGCTGGTTGGCCTAAAAACTGCATTTCTCCTGTAAGCTATTAATTTGGAATGCTGCTACAAATTAATTTCCTCTGAGCCTGGGTTGCCTGAGCAGTATTTGAATGGATCTAATCAACCTGGATAACTGGAAAGCAAGAGCCAAGAGTCTGGAAAAGAAACAGTGATGTTGAGGCCTTCCCTGACCACCCCTTCCTCCATTAGAGAGAAAGAAAGGGAGAGAGGTGGGAGGGTGAGGGGAAGGGGGCCAAGTCAAGAAAGGGACATGGGGGTTGCAGACAGGCAAAATTTCCCAACTTCATACATTTGCTTAGGGCCAACCTTGAGAGTTAGCTCTGTACCTGACCCTTAGAAAGTTCTTCCTTACTTGGTACCATTCCAGGTGGCCCACCCTCCCACAAGAGGCTATTCCTTATCTCTAATAATGGGCAGAAGGAACTTTTAAGATGGTGGCTTTTGGACTATATCCTAAATACTAAATTTCAATTTCCACCTTTGCAGTAAAACAAAGTCTTCATTCTATATCGCTTTTTTTTATAATCAAACTTTAAATGATGAAAGAGGTTGAATTAGGGTATTCAATGGTGATTATTTATCACATTATGTCATTAATGTCACCCATTGTGTCATTAGAGTGAATCAGCTTAAGGTGAGGTAATGGTGGCCCCAAAAGTAGATTATGTCATTAGAGAGTCACCCTTTGGCTGAAAATACTGTATACTTGCCCTGTGATTCACACATCATCTAGAAGCAAATCCCAAACACCCAGTTTAGGTGAAATATTATTTTTGAGCTTTTAGAATTTTTGTATTCCCCTCAATGGAGGCCGAGTTACCTAAAGGTGCTGCCAAAGTCAGAGGGTGATTGACTTTCATCGTTACAACCTCAAAACCCTAGGTCATTAAACAGTCCACATATTTTAACCCCAATTTCATATATATATATATATTTTAAAGATTTTTATTTATTTGACAGAGAGAGTGGGAGAGCACAGCAGGGGGAACAGTAGAGGGAGAGGGGGAAGCAGGCTCCCCGCTGAGCAGGGAGCCCGACGCGGGGCTCGATCCCAGGACCCTGGGGTCATGACCTGAGCCGAAGGCAGACACTTAACCATCTGAGCCACTCAGGCACCCCCCTCCCCAATTTCATATATTTTATAAAGTTGTGAGTACCCTTTAGAAGGGGCCCTGGAGGAAATCTATATGGATACAAAACCTTTTTAAAGTGAATTTTATATTTGGCACTTCATGGACAAAAAAGTCACAAAGCAATGAAAACAGATAGGAGCAAGCTTTGTGTTTCAAATACTGTTACCTCATGACTTCAGCAGTTAAGACAAAAGCAATCTCATGTCAGCATTAGGCAGGCAGCCAGAAAATCTCTCTGAAGTAACTGCATGAGAAACAAGATGTTTTGTTTATGTCTTGTAAAAAGTTCACAAAGACTCCATTATGTGGGAATGTTAAGTATAACCCAAGTGACAACTCCATCCTAACATAGGCCGTGTCTGATCTTGCCTGGCCCAGAGCAGAGACTGCTCTTTTCACAAATATTTGGATTAGACACTCTCCGTTTAGGTTTCTTATTAACACAGTGTGCCACTGTCCAGATGAAGTGATCCTCCCTGTCCGGTGGGTGCCTCCACAACCTACTACAACAGCACCAGGTAAGGGCACCAGACCCTGGGGGGGCAATGAACGAATGAATGGTAGTGCCCTGCCTTCCTCCTTCATCCATATGCTTCCTCCTGCCTCTGCGCGCTGTGCGTCTGCATGTGTCGTTCAAAGCACTGCAAAGCTGACCTGGATCAGAGGCAGTGTAGTGTTTCAGAGTATGGATTCTGGGGCCAGGCTGTCCTACTTCAAATCCTGGCCCCGCCATTTACTAAAAGTACCTTAACCTCGGTGTGCCTCAGTTTCCTTATATGTAAAATAGGTATGATGATAACCGTGCCTACTCACAGGGTTGTTACAAGGGTTAAACAAGTCTGGGCACAGAAAGGGCATAGAGCATCTTGCTCCTGGCTCATAGAAAATGCTCTGTAAGTGTTAGCTATCATTGCCCCTGTTTCCAGTTGCTGTGATTTGGAATCACATCTGTCAGGAGAGGGTCATCTGGTTTATAGGAACACTCAGGTGCCAAGACAGCTAGAAAGCCTATCATAGGAACTAATTTGAGGCCCTGGCCTCCTAGAGGCCACCCAAGGAGACCAGAGTCTTAGGGGGCAGTTTCACTAAATTTTGTTATTGGGTGGGGCCAGGGTAGGCTCGGCCATCCCTAATGATGGACTTCGCCATTATTTCTTACAGGAAGAGAGGATTTCACATACACGGTTTTGGGTTAAGAGGATTGTTCCAAAACATATGTCTGCACTAAAGACCTTCAACCAAAGATTTAGTCCCAAGAGTTTTAGTAGCTCCATCTTTACTAGGAAATGGGGGTCTGGAGTTGGTCTGGCTGGCCAAGCGTGGTGTCTGGGGTGCTTGGTGGGGAGACCCTGGGCGCCGGCATGTCCCACTAAGCCTCGGCCACCCTGCCCCACTGTGCCAGGTACTGTTGGCTGGTATTCTATAACCATTCCTCTATTTCCTTTGCCTACCTCACACTGCAGAAGCTCAAAGTCAAATACTATGTGGTCTTGTGGGTACTGATGTGACACAACTTTGGCCAATGAGACATAAGTAGAACCCTTCTGAGAAATATTTTCCTCTACTTTCTGCCTTTGGGGACAGTTATTTGAAGATAAAATGCTTATAGCTGTGGCAACCATTTTGTGGCCATTAGGTAGCAAGTCCAAGGGCAGAAGAGCCATTATGCTGAAGACTGGTAGGTGGAAGGACAGAAAAACCCCGAAATCTCTCTGTCCTTGTTGAGCTCCTGAACGAATCCTGGGACTGCTTATCTCTGGACTCTTTATGAAGTAAATAATAAATGCTCTTAGGGTTTAAGCCACTGTTAGCTGTTTTTCTGATATTTACAGCCAGAAGCATTTCCAAATGATACCTTAACTCTTATCCCATGTGTCTAGTTGTATACTTGAACTGCTGTCCTTTCTCCTGATTTGTAAACCCTTTGGCCAGGAAGCAGGCCCTTGTCTGTCTGACCAGGCTTTGACTGCCTTACCAGCTTTTCTATTTCTCTCTCTCCAAGGTGCTGGAGTTGACTATCCTCAGCCACTGGCTGAGCCCCAAGGATGCCCTGCTTACCTGTTCTCACATGCAGAATCTGGCCAGGTATTCCTGCCATGCTGTCCCATTCACTGAATTGCACCCCTGCTGTGTTGATGTCCCTCTAGACCCAAGGCTTCCCTATTATTTGGAACATTTTGATTTGAACTACAGGCCACCCAAGGCAAGGTGAGTTTCCTTAGTCCCAGTCCTGCCCAGTTCTGCCTGACTCAACGCTTCCCTGATAGGCCTTTGGCTGAGGCAACATCCTAGCATGGCTGGTAGCTAGGCCCACACTGGCTGGGATGCATACAGTTTGGAAAGTTAAGGTTGAGAAACTGTTCCTCTCAGGCCTGAAGATGTTGAGCTCAGGGTGCTTTATCCCTTACTCCTCAGGATTTCTTGTGCTGCTGTCTTGTCATTTTGACCTTAGCCAAGAAACCTGATCTTAATCCCTGCATTCCATCTGTTCAGAACGGTTTCTCTGCAAACAGGCCGGGATTGGAAGAGTTAGGAGGTTTTGGCTCTGGTCCTGCCTCTCCCACAAACAAATCAAAGCAGGCTGCTCCTGTTCCTTTCTGGGCTTTTATTTTCTGTGTACAAAATGGGATGTCCATCCTTTGCCTGACACTGCTGTTTACATATTTTAGGAAGTGAATTTTAAGCTTAGAGACACAATAAAAATTACAGAGTACACCTTGAAGGAATTATTTAGAGCACTGAGGGAAATTTATATACGTTCTCATGGTGTCTTTTTAATTTTGAGGTTTGGGGAGTATAATGAAAATTTCACTGGAGCCTGTCTTAATTTTAAACAAATCACATTAATTTTCCCCCAGGGTTTTCTAACACACCAGAAATAAATTACAGAAAGGAGAAAAAGAAGCACCGAATCATAATTCTTCCCAGTTGTAAACCTTGCTTTTTATATGAATTAAGTCTTTGATCCCTAAAAATCCATTTTGCTCTTGGACACATTCCAGAGACACTGCCCTCTTGGGGAAGCAACTGTGCCAGGGACGGAATGGCTGTTTGGGGATGAGGTTTCTCCTACGACTGTGCTGATCCAAGAAAGAAACTTGAAGAATGGGAGTGGGGCAACGAGCTCTGTGTTCCTGCTTTCTGGCACATGCAAGGTACCTTCTGTCCTTTTCAATTCACTCTGCTGCTTCTCTCTGCTCTCTTAAGAAATGCAGGCCCTGACTCTTTCCCCTATAGTGCATTTGTCTTTGTAACTCTGCAAGGCCCTGGCAGTCCTGCTGCATAAACTCTGTTGGTAATGGTGAAGCCACTAGTGTATAGTCAATTCTGTCCTTAGGTAAACTCATCTGTTTTTCGTATTTGAGCATTTCTAGGTGCTAGCTACTGTCCACAGATGTACTGAGAGGCCAAGTGGGTGCAGGGCACCAAAAGAAGAAAGCCCATTTGGGGTAACTCATACTGTGCTGGTTACAGAGACTTTTTAAAAAAGTTTTTAAAATTGTGGTCAAATATGCATAGTATTTGTCATGATCATTTGTACGTATACACTTCAGTGGCATTAATTACATTCCCAATACTGTGTACCCATCACCAATACAAACTCTGTACCCATTAAACAGCAGCTCCTCATTCTTCCCTTCCCCCAGCCACTGATCACCTCTATTCCGCTTCCTAATTTTCCTATTCTAGATATTTCGTATAGGTGGGATCATTCAATATTTGTCCCTTCTGCCTGGCTTCTTCCACTTAGCATAGTGTTTTCAAGGTTCATCCATGCTATGGCCTGTGTCAGAACTTCATTCCTTTTCATGGCTGAATAATAGTCCATTGTATGGATAGACCACATTTTGTTTATCCATTCATCTGTCCACTGACACTTGGGTTGTTTCCACATTTTGTTGTTGTGAATAGTGCTGCTATGAATGTTCATGTATAGAGATCTGTTCAAGTTCCTACTTTCAGTTCTTTGGGATAGATACCTAGGAGTGGGGATGCTGAGTCATAAGGATTTTACATGTGGACATGGTATCATTCGCACCAATACAGGCAGTAGGGGTTTGCAAAGATAAGACACGTAGCCATGTCCAGAGGGCTGAGGTAAGGGTCAGAGCCAAGTGCAAGGAGAAGAAAGGGTTGGAAGAGATGGACTATATGGTTGTCCCATAAGATGCTGAGATCCGGTCAGATCCACAGTGAAGGCCGAACCAGGGGTCAGGAGCTGGGTAAACGGTCCCTTTGTAGAAAGACTGCAAGAGCTCCAGGGAGGGTGGAACAGAGCTGACCGACAGTGAGACTGAGCAGCCAGGAAGGCAAGGGGCAGGGCGTCAAATAGTGGCCATGTAGTAAAGAAACAAAGAATCCACAGGAACCAAATGGCTGGGCAGAGTAGGGGTCAGGGGCCAAACTAGTCATCTAGAAGGCAATATAAGACCTGGAAACTAACAAGCTTTGATCCTGCAGCCATCCCCCCAAGCTAGAAGGCCTTTTGTATCCCTCCTGCTGTTACAGGGAGAAAACTGGAATGGCTCTTGATTTGCGAGGAAGGGCATCTAGATAAGGGCCCATTCTGACCCAAGCCTACCTGTGGGAAAGGATCGCTGAAGCCATTCCCTTTTGAGACCAAAGTGAGCAGCTAAAGGCTCAAGATGATCCATCATCCTGGACTATGACATGAGGAACTATTACAAAACAGCACCGTTTTATTATATGTTGGACCCAAGGGTAAATATACTGCATGTGTACTGAGCAAAGTGTTCTGTTAGGACGCCAAGAAACACACATACTAAATTCTAGGTGATGACTAATTCCCAACTACTTGGCTTAAAAATAATGGCAGAGGCCACTCCAGGCCACGGAGGTCAGTAATTCTATGAGGGCACAAACCAGGTGGCGTCCTAATCCCCCTGCGCTGCAGCCTGCTGGGACAGGATTTTACACCTCATCTCCAGGTTTATCCCTCGAGCGGGGGCAACAATAGAAAAGGTCATCTAGCAAAGACAGCCAGGAGAACAGCTGCCTGGGCCAAATGCAGGGTAGGTGAGCTCTCAGCCCAGAGCTGTACGGCTATCCACGTTCGGGCTCAACCAAACACGGCGACACAAATCAGATGGTCCAAAACCCTCTTGGCTGGAATCCCAGGTAGTTTTCAAAGCAGCCTTCTAGACCAAATTATTTCTGGGGTCAGAAGTTGCACAGCCCAATCTGGCTTTATCTGTGAGCTTCACTGGGACTCATCTCCACTAACACTGGCATCCACGTATGATTAGGAAAGTTTCCTCTGCCACATCCCTACCGCAGAGAATTGCACCAGCGCTTTCAGAAAGCACCCAAACCCTGCTCTGGATTTGCACAATGCACAACCCAAGTGGAGAGAATGCACATTATGAGAGAATGTAGCTCAGGTTCCTTCGCTGAAGCCTTCTAAAACAGGCCTCGATAGGAATAGGCCCCACTGTCATTACTCTGACACTTTGAGAGAGAGTCCTCTGCTTTCTGGCTTCTGATGCATTTCTTTACGGCAGCTGCTTTCTCTGGTGGTGTCTCACAGCCCCTTCATGGCTGCCAATCTGAAGTCCTTCAGGCTCAGAGATGCCTTTTATGAAAACCTCCCCGGGATTGCTTGCTGCTCCCATGGGCCTCTCCCTCCTCTGAAAACCTGAAGTCACTTGCCATATTCTGTTTTATAGGTGTATCTTAAACTCTACTAGATGATAAACTTCTTGAGGTCACATGATTTTCTTCATTCTTCCATTTCTCCAGTGTGTCTTATACTTAACAGGCGTACAATGATATTGATAGAAAATTAATAAACTCACAGATACAGAAGGAAATTATATTTAGTATAATTTTTTTGGAATCCCTATTCCATAAAGTTGTGCCAGTATATTTTGGGAAAGTGTTTTTAAGTGTCTGACATTCCCAGTGTTTCCATATATCTGTTTTTCTCCTTTTTCCTAGTAGAAAAAGCACCATGTGCTATATAGTATTAATTAATTAATTAATTAATTAATGATTAGTTAGGTCCTAAATGCCTCTGCCGCTCCTCTTCCTTCAAGGTGCCTAACTCTCATTCTTTCCGTCCTCCATTTTCTACCGCTCATGCCTCACTTTGCCTGGCAGTGGAACGGGTCAGTATGTGACCTCACCAGTTTTTGTTGTGAGGACAAAATAATAAGGTGATGCAGAAATGTTGAGAAAAGTGACCGGTGCCAGGCAAAGTGAGACTGGACTAGGAACTTTTCAAACGCCCATGTAGAATGACACATTTGACCATATGGGAGAAGACAGCACCATAGAACAAGCTGTTAGTCGTAATGAGCTCTGGGGAGATCGTGTACCATGAGAGTCAAGCAAGGACCAGGCAGAGAACAGGACTAAGGACATTTCCTCCATTAATCATGGGACTGAGAACAGAGCTCTCCTGTGCACCCACTTAATCAAAACAGCATACCCCCAAAGCAGAATTTCCTCCAAAGCAGACTATACCTAAACCACACAAGTGCATTACTTCAAAGTCGCAGGAGTTGCCTTCCAGAACAAGACAGCCTATTAAAAGATGAGTAATGTGCGTTTCTTCCTGGAAAGAACAAATCAATACCCCTCATTGGGCCCAATGCCACACACCAGCCTCCAGTTGTAGGAGGGGATGGAAAGGACAGCTCTTCCTTCCCCTCCTTCTGGTTCACCCACCTCACCCCAGGGGAAGGGACATTTCACATCTTCTCTCCCCACACTGGCTGAGTCTGAAGTAAAAGAAGTTTCCCTCCCCCTAAATAATACACTTCACATTTCAGCTATGATGGATACTCTGTGGGCAAATATTTTCTTCAAAACCCCATGCAGACTTTAGGTTTGGATTACTCAGAGAAGTACAGTTGTTCATACTGTAGATTCAACTACAACCCCTCGATGGTTCAATTCAGTTAAATACATGTTTATTTTAAGCTGAAGATGTTTATTTGAGCTTCTACTGTGCACCAGCTACTGTGCGGAGCATTATGAATCGTCATTTCTTCTCTTGTTTTATAAACAAGGAGATTGGTATCAGAGAGGTTTAGTTGTACGCCCAAAGCCACACAGCTGGTAAGTGGTAGAGCTGGCTTTTGAACCCAAGTCTCTGTGGCTCCAGAGTCCTTACTTTTAACCATTAGGCTATGGTGGTCATAGCTGTGTGGCAAGCACTGGATTGTTAGGAACACAGGAATGAATCAGATTTGCTTCTTGTCCCCAAGTGTGAGAGACTGAGGTGGGGGAGGGGCAGAGGGAGAAGGAGAGAGAGTCCCAAGCAGACTCCATGCCCAGCGCGGAGCCAGATGTGGGGCTCAATTTCACCACCCAGAGATCACAACCTGAGCCAAAACAAGTCGAAGACTTAACCGACTGCACCACCCAGGCACCCCTCACCTATCTTTAATTTGGAGTTTACTGGATATCATAACCCTCTGTCAGGTGTAAAGTGAAGAGTCACAGAATTTAAGGTCTTGCCGAAATCAGGGTTAGTAGGTGACCGAATAGGGATTCAAACCCAGGCAATCTCACCTGATTCCATAGCCCACACGGCTAAGCACTGTGCCACATTTCTCCCTGCAAATATTTGCAAACAGATATTTACTTAAGGTGTGATAAGCCCTTTAACAGAGGTAAGTAAATGTACTAAAACATACCACAGCTTGGGCGGAAGAGTCAGACGCCAGGTTTGGGGCTAAATTGGTGCCACTAAGGGAGGTGGCAGAGATGGGAAGGGCATTCCATGCCAGGGGCCCCAAAGAGCAGGAAGGTGGCTCTGTGTCCATCACACATAGCTCCTCACTTCAGTGCCCCATTCCAAGTGACCCAGTAGCCCGGATATTGCAGAACAGTCTCCCACTACCAGTGGTTTGGTTTGTCATTTCTTGTTGGTTTGTTTGTTCATTTGTTACTTTTTATTGAGGTTTTCCTCACATACACTAAAGTGCTCTAATCTTAAGTGTACAGCTTGATGAATTTCTATAAAGTTATACACCCATGTGGACACCACCCGGAGTAAGATATAGATCATTTGCATAGCCTGAGAAGGTTCCTTCCAGCCCTGTCCCAGTCAGTACCCACACCCTTCTCTTGAGATGATCAATGTTCTGACCTCTAACATCTCTATCAGCCGGTTCTGTCAGTTCTTGAATTTCACACAAATGGAATCATACAGCATGTGTTCTTCTGTATCTGGCTCCTTTCCCTTAGCAAAATGTCCCTAACATGCCTCTCTGTGGTTGTGTGTAGCAGCGGTCTGTTCTTTTCAGGACTGTCTCATTTCCATTGTATGAATATACTTCAATTTACTCATCCACTTTAATGTTCACGGACGTTTGAGTTATTTCTAGTTTTTGGATATTATGAATAAAATACCACGTCTAGTACACGTCTTTTGGTGGACATATGATCTCATTTCACTTGAGTTTATACCGAAGAGGGGAGTTGTCAAACAAAAAGGTATCTGTGTGTGTGTGTATATCAAACCAAAAAGTTCGCGCGCGCACACGTGCGCGCGCGCACACACACACACACACACACACACACACACACATTTAGCTTTAGTAGGAATGGCCAGACTATGTTCCAAGGTGATTATATCAATTTATACTCGTCTATCAGCAGTGTATGAAAGATTCAGTTACTCCACATTCTTATCAGCATTTCATATGGTTCAGTCTGATCACTGTTTTTTTTTTTTTTTTAACTTCCTATTTTGGAACAATAACCAATTGGAAGAACCACAGTCAAGATACAGAGCTGTATAGTTTTACCCATAGCTGTGTAGTATGCTCCCCATAACATCCCAACCCTTGGCGGTCACTAATCTGTTCCCCATTTCTACACTTTTGTTATTTTGAGAATGTTACCTAAATGGAATCTTACTGTCTGTGACCTTTCGAGATTGCCTTTTTCACTCAGCATAGTGCCCTTGAGATCCATCCAAATTGTGTATATTAAGAGTTTGTTCCTCTTTTATTGCTGAGTCGTATTCCATGGTATGAATGCAGCACACTTTAACCATTCACCTGTTGAGAATATTTTAGTTGTTTCTGGTTTTTGGCTATTACAAATAAAGCTGCTGATGAAAAATTATGTACAGGTTTTTGTATCACTCTAGGTTTCTGTTTCTCTATGATAAATGCCCAGGAGTGAGATTGCTGGGTCATAAGGGAAGTATATGTTTAGTTTTTTCAGAAACTGTGAAACTATTTTCTAGCAAGGCTGTACCATTTTACATTCTTCCCAGCAGTGAAAGAGAGATCCAGTTACTCTACATCCTCGAGAGAAGTTGGTTTTCTCACTCCTTTTTTTTTCTGTTTACTCTGTTTTGTTTTTTCCTGCTTTCTTGTGGGTTACTTGGACATTCTTTAGAATTCCATTTTATTTATGTTTCTGTGATTCGTGTTTGATTTACTGTGTTTCATAGTGTATCCCTCTGAAAAACGTTGAAAATGGTATATAAAATGTATATTACATATACATAATTTATCATGGTTTGCTAGTATCAACGTGTTACCAGTCCGTGTGAAGTGTAGAAATCTTACTTCCCCTTAACTCCCTTTACCCTCTCCCATTTATAATATAATTGTCTTAAATATTTTCTCTACATACACTGAGACAGTATGTAGTCAGACTGTAATCAGACAGTATTATAATTTTTGTCACATGTAATGTGGAAAACTCAAGAAGAGAAGGAAGGTCTATTGTATTTACCCATATTTTTATTCCTTCCATTATTTGTCCTTCTTCCCTGATGTTCCAAGATTTCCTTTTATTATTTCCTTTGTGCTCAGAGAATTTTCTTTAGCTGTTATTTTAGCATGGGTCTGCTAGTGACAGAGTCCCTTATTTTTCCTGGATCTGAGAATGTCTTTATTTCCTCTTTTATTCCTGAAGGTTATTTTCACTGGATGTAGAATTCTGGATTGGTGGTTCTTTTATTCTTTAGCACTTAAGAAATCTTTTGACCTCCTCAGTTCCTTATAAGAAATTTACGTCATTCGAATTGTTTTACCCCTGTAGGTAATGTGCCATTTCTGTCTTGCTATTTGCCAGATTTTTCCTTTGTCTTTTATTTTCAGAAGTTTGACTATAATGTGTCTTTGTGTGAAATGCCTTAGATTGATCCCACCTGGGGTTTACTCAGCTTCTTGAATCTGTTCGTATCTCTTGCCAAATTTAGAAAAGTTTTAGCCATGATTTCTTCAAATACTTCCTAAGCCTGACCTTTCTCCCACCCCCATTTTGGACTCTGATGATTTGAGTGTTAGATTTGTTATAGTCCCACAGGTCCTTGAGGTTCTATCATTTATTTTTTAAAGTATAATTTCTCTCTATTGTTCAGATTGGGTAATTTTTTTAAAAAAGAATTTATTTGAGAAAGAGAGCGAGAGTGAGGGGGAGGAGCAGAAGGAGAGGGACAAGCAGACTTGGTGCTGACTGCAGAGTCCGAGGCGGGGCTCCATCCCACGACCCTGAGATCATGACCTGAGCAGAAATCAAGAGTTGGGCACTCAACCAACTGAACTACCCAGGTGCCCCTAGATTGGGTAATTTTTATCATTCTGTCTTCCAGTTCACCAATTCTCTTGTATATTCTTTACATTCTGCTGTTGAACTCATCCAGTGAATTTTGAATGTTGGTTATTGTATTTTTACTTCTAAAATTCCCATTTGATGCATCTTTGTGTCTTCTATTACTTTGCTGACACTTTCTAATTTTTCATTTTTTTCAAGCATGTTCATAATTGCTCATTGAAGCATGTCAGATAATTCTAACATCTCTGCCATTTCAGTAATGGTATCTGTTGATTGTCTTTTTCAAGTTGAGATTTTCTGGTTTTTGGTGTGACAAGTGATTTTCTGTTGAAACTTGGACATGTTTGGTATTATGTAATGAGATGGTGGATCTTATTTGAAGTTTCTGTTTTAGCTGGTCTCTTTTGACATCACTTTGGCAGGGAGAAGAGAGGGGTGCTGCCTTGTTACTGATAGGTGGAGGTAGAAATCCAGGTTCTTCATTGGCCTCCATTCACACCTGGATGAGGAGAGCTCTGCACTACTGCTAGGTTAAGGTGAGAATTCAGGTTCATTTCCTACTGGGCCTCTGCCAATACCATCCTGGCTGGGAGGAACAGGGTGCCTCTTTACAGCTCTCCAAATGGCTTCCACTTATATCATGAGTGGGAGGCCTCATTACCACTGGGTGGTTGTAAAAATCTTGACTTTCCACTAGGCCCCCTTTGACACCACTCCAGGGGGGAAGGGAAGGTGTGCCTCATTACTGACAGGTAGGAGTGGAAGTCTAGCTTCCCTATGTGGTCTCCACTGACACCAGGAGGTTGGTGAGCCTTGTTACTGCCCAGTGGAGAAGAAAGTCTGTGCTCCTCATTTGGCCTTCTCTGAAAACACCTTGGTGGGGGACTTATGATGCTTGTTTACAGCCTGGCAAGTACAGAAGTACGGATTTCCCAGTCAGCCTTTGTTGATGGAGATGGGCGTGGGGGCTACAGTATTTTCTCTGGTGTATGCTGGGGTAGATGGTTATTGTCTAAAAGCTTTCTCTTTCTAGTTCGTCCCTTTTGTGATCCTTTGGCTAGGGAAGGCAGGCTTTTCTTGGGGCTTCTTTTGGTCCGTGCCCATTGGAATTCTAGTTAGCCAGCTTCTCCAGTACCCAGACTGGGATATTTGAGGCAAAAACAAAAAGCCAAAACCAGGAACTCACCACCATGTTGTTTTTCAGGACTCAAGGTCTCTAGTTTGTCTACCTTCTTTTCTCTACCTTTCTGAGTCTCCTTATATTTGTTTGATATATAATGTCCAGGAGTATTCAGGTGTACTTAGTGGGTGAAATAGGGCAAAGTACAACTACTCTATCTTTCTGAAAGCAGAAGTCCTTTCTGAAAGTTGTTTTAAAATGCCATTTCATGGGGTCATACGCTTCTGGAGTGTTACCTCATGGGCTGCTATGGTGAGGGGAGAGTGTGACAGAGGGGAGTGTGGAGTGGTCTTTCAGTCTCTAGGAGTCCCTCCCTATGATTTCATAGAGCAGCTTCACTTTTGTTGATTTTATATATTGGGGTTCCATCTAAGATCTCAGGGATAGAAGGGTTCTGCTGTTTAAAAGAAGTTGGAAACCACTGCCACAAACTATTGAAATGTCCTCAAATTCCAACGTTTTGGTTTCCATACTGTGTCTCTCTCACTGTCTTTCACACCTGAAAGAAGTGCAAAAATCTTTTGTCAAAACCACGTGTCTATGTTTTTAATTTGGGCAACATGGTAGCCATAACCATATGCCATGAAAGCAAAGTGTCTTGGAAAGTCCTAGATATTTGCACACCTAACACAGATTTTCCATTTTGCTGGTGGGACTGGGGAAAGGATTCAGCCTTTGGGGTCTAAATGCCTAGATTTGAGGCTAAACTAATTCCTAGCTGTGTGATCCTATACTAATGATAACTTCTCAGAGTCTCCATGTCCTTATCTGAAAACAGGGTAATAATATCTAATTTATGGGATAATTTGTTAAATGCTGACAGCCCATACTCATTTAAAGGGCTGGCCTCTGCAATGTTGTCCAATACAGCAGCCACTAGCCATGCATGTCTACTGAGCATTTGAAATATGACTGGTGCCACTGAGGAATTGAATTTTGTTTTATTTGAATTAAAATTTAAAAACTGATACTTGATTCAGTTATTGCAAAACTTTGTAGTATATTTGGAACAACTTGTGTTGTGAGTATTTGGAACACCTTGAGTTGGAACAACTGTAAATGTTATGAAATCTAAACACAGGTCAAGAATTTCTGATGAAAATTCAGTGTCTGAATTGCGGTGTGCTCTAAGTGTAAAACACACTGATTTTGAAGACTCAGTATGAAAGAGAATATAAAATTTTAATACTTTCTATATTTATTACGTGTTGAAGTGATAATATTTAAGACATATGGGATTAAATAAAATATATTATTAAAATGAATTCCACTCAGTTCTTTTTATTTGTTTTTAATGTGGCTACCAGAAAATTTAAAATTATACAAGTGGCTTACATCATATTTCTGTTGGTCAGTGCTGTTCTAGAATGACACATATGAAGTAGGTTAATTAACATCACATGCTTTTTACTCTGCTGAGACTGAGCGATTCTTTTAGATAGCTTTATCGCTTAAGCAATTCAAATTTATTTTCTTAAATAGTTGAGCATATATGGAATATATAGAATTTTTGCCTAAAAGTTGGCTGACTGAAGTTATAAGATGTAAGTTCCTCTCCTTATTGTTGGGAGTGCAAAATGATATAATCCTTACCAGAAAACCATTCATTCATTCATTCATTTATTCGGGAAGAAGTTTTTGAGCTACTATGTGTGAGGTGTGCCAATATATGGGACTTTACTGAGCACTTTACTTTCATGGCATGCGGTTATTATGGTCACCATGTTTCCCAAACTAAAAACATAGACACATGTTCACGACGAAAGATTTTTACACTTCTCGCAGACATGAAAGACACTGAGGGAGATAGAGACTGGAAGCCAAAATGTTAGAACTTACTGACTACTTCGGAAGTCAGTCATTTGAAAAATAATTACAAGAATAGTCATTTAGTTGTAGTTGTGATAGATAAAAAAATACCTTTTAAGATAAACATGCCATTTGTACAGAAACTTTCCCTTTAGGAAGTTACCCTAGAGAAATAATCATAGTTGTGCCCAAATGTATGTACAGGAATGTTCCCCAAAGTGTTAAAATAGCAAAAATACCTCGAAAGAACCCAAATGGTCAACAATTAGAGACTGGATATCTAAAGTAACCATTTGACAGAAAACTGTACAGTCATTAAAAATCATGTTGAGAAAGACATTGAATGATTTTAAAATGTGATCATAAAAGCAATATGTACATTATCATCCTGATTAAATAAAACACACAAATATTATAAATATTTGTAAAAATACAAATATTATAAAACATATAAAAGTACAGGAGCGATCTTCACCAACATGTTAATAGTATTTCTCTGGTGGGGCAATGAGTGATTTTTCCTTCCTCTTTTGCCTTTGTGGCATTTCTACATTTCCGTCACAATGAACATCTTTTCATTCACTATCCAGAAAAGAAGATAAATACATGTATTTTTAAAGGGAGCTGATTGAATCAAGCTGTATATCATTTCATAATTGTGCTTAATTGGGACAGAAGACAGGAAATGAAAAATGGGAGTGTTAGTCCTATAGGATTTCACAGTTAATTAAAAAAAGTTAGGCCATGTTTATTCTGTATTCATTGCTTGTTTGAAACAATTAACATTAAAGCCAAAAGAAATTTAAGATAAATGAAAAAGATAGCGACCTTAGCAACCTGAGGGGAATAGGAAATGATTGTTTCTTCTGTGCTTGATTGGGTTCATCATCATGAGCCAGATTTCTCTGCACATTTTGTAAATTCAGGTGCTTTACAAATTCACAGTAAAGGTGTTTAATCAAAGCTGGGATTGGTTCTATTACAAAGATTCAAGGTCCCCTTCAACAAGATGGAGATTACCTCGGGTTTATAAATAAGCTACAAAAGAAGAAGCAGTCTTCATGTTTCACCAGCCACCTGATACCACTTGGCTTATTCTGTGTTTTGCAGGACCAGGAGTTGGGTTCTTCCTTCCCCGTTGTCCCTGCTCCTTGGGCTGTTCCTGCCACCGCCCAAGCAAAAGGCTCCGCAAGTCTCCTACTGTGATGGCCCTGAGGACTTTGTCTTCAGCAATAATCCTGTTTCCTTTCCTCAGGTAAAAATGCTTAGGTTTAAGTGGTTACTTAAACGGGGTTGGTGACACAGTGCCAGTGAGGGGAAGAGTGCCAAAGGAATCAGGGACAGACGACTTAGAGTGAGGAACAGACCAAACCAACGTTTCTATCTGCTCTATTATGAGGAGGATATACATTTCCAAATGCATGTCACACGCACCTGAGTAGAAAAAGAACTGTGGTCCATTGGTCAAACTGCTGACCTGCAGAGTTTGAGGACATGTCCAGGGAGTAGAGGGGCAGGGATCAGTAAGGGAACATCACAAGGTCCCAGGCAAATAACAGCACACCAATAACAATAATTACTACATTAATTTAATATCTACTTTGAGCCAGACACTGGCCTGGGTATTTTTATTTATTGATTGATTTTTATTTATTTGAGAGAGCGAGCGAGAGCGAGCCAGAGCACAAGCGGGGGGAAGGGCAGAGGGAGAAGGAGAAGCATCCTTCCCACTGAGCAGGGAGACCGACTCGGGGAGACCGACTCGGGGCTCGATCCCAGGACCGGGAGATCATTCATGACCTGAGCCGAAGCCAGCCGCTTAAGGGACTGAGCCACCCAGGTGCCCCAAGGCCTAGGTATTTTAAGTAAGTTAGTTGATTTGCAAATTTATTCTCAAAACCCTTAAAAGGTGGGTCTTATTTTTCTCACTTTACAGATGAAGAAAGCGAGGTTGAGAAAGGTTACAAATTAATATGAACATTATTACTATTGCTACCGCTGGAACTGCTGGTTAATTTTATTGAGCAAAAGCTATGCACCAGCTACATGCTCTGTATTTCTTTATCTCATTTAATCCTGGCAATAACTCAATGATGTAGACATCAGAACACACACCTAGTAACCTGGGATTTATGTCCAGGTGTGTTAGACTTCAAAGTCCAGCTCTTCCTATTGCACCATAGAGTCATTCAACACCAGTTATCTTTAAAAATGGCAATTTAATGATATAAATGAAGAATAGCTGAAGAATGAAACTAAACTTAATTTGTCTTCCTGTTTTAAGTTTGCTGAAGATTTCTTTTAGGGGTTGCTAATAGGTTGTCTGTACCACTAATTTTTGTACTCCTCCTTGAGAAGATGACGTTTGGGGGACTTGCATTTATTGCAGTGTTTATTTCCATCCCATTCATTGAAGAAAGAACCCTTGGCTCACTCAGTGATGATTCTTGGACTTGATCCTCAATCTATTCCCATACTGAGTCTCTCTGCCAACCCAGTTCCCAGCAAACATGGAGCAGTGTCATTATTTTCCTTAAAAGCTTGTCTGAGATCAAATGGGAAATTATCTTCCACTTCAAATCAGGACGGTAGAGATTATGAATAAGTGTCACCTAGTCTATCGGATTTGTCCCCAGTGAGGTAAAAGGAATTCCCAGACCCAGCCATATGTTCTCTCTTAGGCACATTTGTTTTGTTCCTTCCTCTTACAGATCTTGTCAATCAAATGCTCATAAAAAAATTGTTTCGAACCTGAAAAAATCTAGACCACCCTGAGGCTCTCCTCAGTACGGTTGCACACTTAAAAGAAAAATCCAGTCTAATTCCAAAGCCTTCAAGAACAATGCAGATCTTTATTCAATACTCAGCTAGCTCTCCTTTCATTTTTCCCTCCTTTTCCATTTATTTTCAGTCACTCACTCTTACAAGTATGCATTTCTACCTATTCCCCTGATCACAGTGATACCAAATATCAGAGCAGCACAAAGTAGAGGTTGGAGGGGCAGAAGAGTCAGGAGACACACTATGTATATTTACAATTAGTGTCCCTGTTACTTTTTTTTTTAAGATTTTATTTTTTTATTTATTTGACAGAGATAGAGACAGCCAGCGAGAGAGGGAACACAAGCAGGGGGAGTGGGAGAGGAAGAAGCAGGCTCATAGCAGAGGAGCCTGATGTGGGGCTCGATCCCATAACGCCGGATCACGCCCTGAGCCAAAGGCAGACGCTTAACCACTGTGCCACCCAGGCGCCCCATGTCCCTGTTACTTTTTAAACAATGTCTTTGTCCCTTCAAGGTGGTGGTTCTCCACCCACTGCATCTTTGAATCATGTGGGAAATTTCTATAAAATATCTGAGGCCCCAAACCCCAGCCAGACCACTTAAATCAGGATTTCTGCATGGGACCTGAGTACTGTTTTTTTTTTAATTTTTTATTGAAGTATAGTTGACATATAATATTCAACTAGTTTCAGGTATACAACATAGTGATTCAACAATTATATACATTATGAAATGCTCACCACAGTTAAGTGTATTACAGTATGATTGACTATATTCCTTATATGGTAATTTTCATCCCCGTGACTTACTTATTTTATAACTGGAAGTTTGTACCTCTTAATCCCCTTCACCCATTTGGTCCATCCCCCTTCCATTCCTTTGGCAGCCACCAATTAGTTCTCTGTATTTATGGGTCTGGTTCTCTCATTTTTGTTGTTGTTGTTTGTTTTGCTTTTTAGATTCCACATGTAAGTGAAATCCTATGGTGTTTGTCTTTCTCTGTCTGGCTTATTTCACTTAGCATAATGTTCCCTAGCTTCATTCATATTGTGGCAAATGGCAAAGCTGGAAGTACCACAACCCCCAATTTCAGGACATACTACAAAGCTGTAGTAATCAAAGCAGGATGGTACTGGCATAAAAACAGACACACAGATCAATGGAACAGAATAGAGAGCCCAGAAATAAACACATGCTTATATGGTCAGCCAATCTCAGACAAAGGAGACAAGAATATACAATGGGAAAAAGATCACCCTCAAGAAATGGTGCTGGGAAAACTTGACAGGTACACACTAAAGCATAAAAGTGGATTACTTTCTTACATCATACACAAAAGTAAACTCAAAATACATTAAAGACCTAAATGCAGGACCTGAAACCATAAAATTCCGAAAAGAAAGCGTAGGCAGTTATCTCTTGGACGTCAACCTTAGCAATAGTATTCTGCATCTGTCTCCTCAGGCAAGAGAAGTAAAAACAAAAATAAACAATTGGTACTACTTCAAACTAAAAAGCTTTGGCACAGCAAAGGAAACCATCAACAAAACAAGACAATCTACTAAATGGGAGAAAATATTTGCAAACAATGTATCTGATAAAGGGTTAACATTCAAAATGTATAAAGAACTCATACAACTCAACACCAAAAAAAACCAAAGAATCTGATTGAAACATGGGCAGAGGAGCTGAACAGACATTTTTCCAAAGATATCCAGATGGCCAACAGACACATAAAAAGATGTTCAACTTCACTAATCATCAGGGAAATGCAAATAAAAATGACAATGAAATATCACCTCACACCTGTCAGAGTGGCTAAAATCAACAACACAAGAAACAACAGGTGTTGGTGAGGATGTGGAGAAAAGGGAACTCTTGTGCACTCTTGGTGAGAATGTAAATTGGTGCAGCTACAATGGAAGACAGCATGGAGGTTCCCCAAAAAACGAAAAATAGAAGTAGCATACGATACAGTAATTCCACTTCTAAGTATTTACCCAAGAACAAAAACACTAATTCAAAAAGATATACACATTCCTGTGTTTATTATAGCATTATTTATAATAGTCAAGGTATGGAAACATCCTAAGTATCTATCAGTAGATGAATGGATAAAGAAGAAGTGGTATATATATATATACACACACACATACATACATGATGGGGAAAGTGTATTACAGTATGGTTGACTATATTCCTTATATGGTAGTTTTCATCCCCGTGACTAACTTATTTTATAATTCGAAGTTTGTACCTCTTAATCCCCTTCACCCATTTGGTCCATCCCCATTCTGTTCCTTTGGCAGCCACCAATTAGTGTACCTCTTAATCCCCTTCACCCATTTGGTCCATCCCCATTCTGTTCCTTTGGCAGCCACCAATTACACACACACACACACACACACACACACACACACACACACACACACACACAGTGGAATATTACTCAGCCATAAAAAAGAATGGTTTGTTTTTCATCTCAGGTGATTTTAATGTGCAGCCAAAGTTTAAAACCTCTGCTTTAAGAGATCTGTGGTTGGATTCTTCTGTTTCATCTTTTCTAGGACTTAACAAGTTTCCTTTTTGTCTTTCCTGCCTTTTTTTTAAAGATTTTATTTATTTATTTGGGGGACAGAGTGAACGAGAAAGAGAGCACACGAGCAGGGGCAGAAGGAGGGGGAGAAGCAAGCTCCCCTGCTGAGCAGGGGGCCCGACATGTGGCTCGATCCCAGGATTCGGGGATCATGACCTGAGCCAAAGGCAGACGCTTAACTGACTGAGCCATCCAGGCACCCCTGTCTTTCCTGCCTCTTATTTCATTTTTTTGAGAGGTGATCCTGGGAAATACCCGTTCGGGGATGGGGAAGTAAGACAGGGCAGGGAAGGCAGACAATAAAGGATGTATTATCCTGGGTGCCCAGTCTGGGCAAGTAGAGCTTAATCTGGTTGAAAAGGTAAACACATACCTTAGAGTTACGCCATCCAAGGAGAAAGGGAGCTAGAGACTAGATCTACCAATTCCTGCCAGTCTTTGGTTGAGGACTGCTCCCAGGGGCTCTTAATTCTCTGCCACTTCTAGGCTGCAGGCAAAACGGGCTATAGTAGCCAGAGAAAGGGCTAAAGCCAGGACCACAGGTACTGACCGAGGGAATCCTGGCTAGTACATGGCAGAGTCAAGCCACACCACAGTCTTGCTCTCAAGCACTGCTAAACAGATTCAGGTTCAGCACGTTTACAACTTCTTTAGTATCTGCACCAAATCTGTTCTTCCTCAGCTTTCTTCTTTTTTTTTCTCTCATTGTCTTATTTTATACCATGATACCTCACACTTCCTCTTTCCTCATATTTCTTCTCTCTTCTCTGGCACTCTCATTTGACACTGAAGGCTATCATAGTCTCCCTCCTGGGCAAATCTGCAGGACAAAGACTGGTGGTCTAAACACTACCGTGTTTGTAAAACACATATTTGATCATGTCACTTTGCCAACTGTTTGTCCTCAAGATCTAGCCTTTCTTCTCTTCATGCCTTTACCATATTTTGCATGTGGCTGACTCATCCTTCAATATCTAGCCCAAAACTCGCTTCCTCTGTAAAGACACCTTGCAAAACCAAATTAATCCCCTTTCCTCAGTGCTGTCACTATGCTGTGTGTAAACCCCAATAACAGTATAGTGCTCATTACAAAATCTCCTGAGTATTTATTTACATGTTGGTTTCCTCATACATAACATGAAGACAGAAGTTATTTCTCTTTGTATTCCTTCCCCAGTAGAACGTTCCATGAAATTATGTGTTCCAAAAATGTTTATAGGATTATACCAAATTCATATTGATTTGAAATTGGTTTTGAAATATGACCATTGTTTTATAGGTGTTCTAATAAATGCATTCATGGAAGACATACCTAATGGGTCTAGTCAGAGAAAATTTCATCAGAAATGAGTTTGGGAATTGTCCCAATACTGGGAGAGTGACAATAAAAGTTAGGAAGTGACTGAAATTTGAGGAACTATAATTATATATAGCCAAACTACCTCCTGGAGGACACATTATGAGAATATTCATTATGCTCAACTCATTGTCATGGTGAACTTTTATTTGCATGATAAAAATATAGAAGATCAATCCAAGGTACATGAAGCATCACCAGGTATGTGAGTCATAATCGTTTTCCATAGCACAATAAGTTAGAGGTGGTGGAGAGTGGTATTGGCCTGCCTTTGACTGAAAGAATGGCCTAAAAGGACCCCAGAAAGAATTTGAATCAGATAATCCATTGAAATGAAGCTGTTTTCATTTTGGTCTTGTTCTGTAATTTTGTCTGTGTAATTTGACAAATCTGACTTAATCACCACATCATTAGTAATTTAATATACTTCACCTCCCTGAGATGTTGTTGTTCTTATGTTGGTACCTACTTGTATACATTTTATTTTCAACATTCTTGATTCAGGTGCAAGTTGGAGGTGCAGGGGCAGGGGGTTTACAGAGGGAAGGCACTGTACTGGCAATTGGTTTGGAGGTGGACCAAGTAAAATTTGAGGATGTCCTAGTAAATCTGCAATTTATGAGTTGGGGAACATTTCCTTATAAGGAATGGATAAAAGATTATCTCTGTCTTTCTTCTACCTGAATTTTTTAGCTACCTTAACCTTCTCCGTTTTAGAGTAAATAAAATCAATGTCCTAAGTATTTTTTCATTATTTGTTTATTTTTAATTTTGACAATTTTTTAGAAATATGGAAAAGTATGGAGACCAATATAATAAATACCTTTGTACCTATGAGCCATAATTTGCTAATGACTAACATCAAATTTATTTTTTATATAGAAGAGGCATTATAGCTAAACTTGAAATCTCTTTCCCCATTTTTTCCTCCCCTTCCTAGAAGTAATTGTTTTTGTGTGTTTTGTATGTATCCTTATCATTCAATTTTTGGATTAATATATTTAGGTTTGCTTTTAAAATTTTTAGCAGAATTTTCTTTTATGAACATTCTATATCCCAAAGCTGGAGTGTCTTCTTCTAGGCTTCTCCACCTGGAAAACTCCTACTCATCCTTCAGAACCCAATCCAAAAATCATTATCTCTTTGAAGTCTTACCTCAAACCCTTAAGCAGATTAATGGTGAGTTCCTCAGCACTTCCATAGCATTCAGTACCTGCCTCTGTTACACCCCCAGTCTGGCTAGGTTTATCTGTTTTCCTAACTATGAAACTCTCAGGGATAAGAACATGTCTTATTTATCATTGCATTCCCAGGTCTAGTTCACTGCCTATCAGAAAAGAGCATCTAGTAAATATTTGTTGAATGAATAAACTGAAGTTTAGAACATTCTAGTAACTAAGTATCGAATAAATACTTCTTTTATTCAAGGAAGAGAGTTAATATGGGAGTGGGGAGAAAGAACTTGATGTGTTAGGTAGTCTTCAAGAATTGGGACTCATTTGACTTGAGTTTCATTTGAGAATTAAATATGTTTACGCAAAAATCAATGAAGAAAACTAACAACCCAAGTTTGGTAAAAATTTACATTACCCGTTTGAAATTATGCTTATTTCCTCCATGATAAAGTAGAAATTTTAGGTTATTTCATCTAAGGAAAATATGTAAAAATAGGAGGAATGGAGGAATTATGAATATTCATGAGGGATTATTACTATATTAATAGAAAAATGAGTCAGGCCCAAACTTTGTTCAATCTGGGTCATAATTGCTCGCTGACATAAAATGTGAGCTCTAAAGACAAGTGCCATTACAATTTTTATGAAAGCACATTATTCTTCAAAATATTTTAATTAAAAGTACTTAGGAAAACAGAGCACATTCAAAGTTTTTTCCTCCTTTTTTCCAGGTGGGGTGGTCAGGGAGAAAGCAGGTCAGAAACAGTTCTGGAGATGAAGAGCAACACGCCTCACACCAGCCCCAGAAGTGCCAATCGCAAGTAACAGCTTGCAAACTGCATAGTTCACACTGTGGTGGCAAGTGATTTTTCTACCACTCAGCTTCATATTCCAAATTTGGGGGGATTTTAGATGTAAATGTCCCCCAAAACTCTTTACTTTTAATTTTCAAGGATGTTCAGGGCATCCGTCTAGTGTCTGACCTTGTTTCCAAGGGCTGTAAGATGAACGGGACCCCGAAAGATGACCTTGGGGCTTCCTGAGAGCCAAGTCACTGGTCATGGCATTTGACCTGATGGAATGCACCACAAAGATGTCTCTTCTGTTGTGTGTGTATGTGTGTTTGTATGAGCTACCTCACAGTTGTAAGATTGACCTGATAGCCATCTTCTAAATTCTACCTATTCCAGGGCTTCCTACCCTGGAGTTAATTTAGAGGGCTTAAGGACTTATATCTTTCTCTTCACTATATTCTAACCAAAATTTAGTACTTATCTCAATTATGAATAGAGGCAATGAACTATAACAATATTAGGTATTGATCTATAACTTTATCACCAACGGAACATGTATTTTCCAAGGACGTTATAACTGTTGGAATTGTTGAAACACTGTTTATGCGCATCAGTTGGAAATTGTGACAGTTAATGGAACTACCTCTGGACTTTATTAGTGAATGCATTAATAAATCAACACATATATTTATTTATTTGACAGAGATAGAGACAGCCAGCGAGAGAGGGAACACAAGCAGGGGGAGTGGGAGAGGAAGAAGCAGGCTCATAGCGGAGGAGCCTGATGTGGGGCTCGATCCCATAACGCTGGGATCACGCCCTGAGCCGAAGGCAGACGCTTAACCGCTGTGCCACCCAGGCGCCCCTAAATCAACACATATATTATATCACAAGTTTATCTTTAATATTTTGATAACTATCTTGATATAATTGATTAGCTTTATAGTACTATAGATTTTATTTTATGCATTAAAAACATTATTCTGAGGAGGGACTCATAGGTTTTCTTAAATGCAAAAGGGTCCATGGCAGAAAAGTAAGAATCCATGGTATCCAGAAGGACTGAGCTTCTTCAAATGAAACACTATAAATGCAGTTGTGGTGCAGACCAATGTTTTTGAATCTTTGTAAGGTCATTAAGCCCTGTCTTCAAACAATAGCTCTTGTGGAAGGCCAATATATATGGTACATCAAAGCATGGCTGCCCTGTTTGAGGTGGGACCCTTAGCCCACAGCCCCATCTTGTGGCCTGTCATTTCGAAGTTGGCCCTACATGATGTCACAAAATGAAGTCCCTGACTGACTACCTGTAGCCTTCAACGGTGTCAGAGAGGGCAATAGAGAACAGAGGTAGAAGAGAAAAAAGTAACGGAGGTTGAGGAAGGCCAGTGTAGAAAGCAGACTAACAAAAGATAGAGGAAAGTTAGGGAGGCAAACCTTCATGCCACTGGGTAGGATATCTTTTTTTTTTTTTTTAAAGATTTTATTTATTTATTTGACAGAGATAGAGACAGCCAGCGAGAGAGGGAACACAAGCAGGGGGAGTGGGAGAGGAAGAAGCAGGCTCATAGCGGAGAAGCCCGATGTGGGGCTCGATCCCAGAACGCCGGGATCACGCCCTGAGCCGAAAGCAGACGCCCAACCGCTGTGCCACCCAGGTGCCCCTGGGTAGGATATCTTTGATGTACCAGAGGCAGCTAGCCCTCCTTCCAGTTTTGTATTACAGTTGACTCTTGAATAACATGGATTTGAAGTGCGTGGGTCCACTTTTATGTAAATTTTTTACAGTGCAGTGCTGTAAATGTATTTTTCTTATGATCTTAATAACATTTTCTTTTCTGTAGCTTACTTTATTGTAAGAATACAGAACATACTACATATAACAAACAAAATATGTGTTAATTGCTTATGTTATTGGTAAGGCTTTTGGTCAACAGTAGGCTCTTAGCAGTTGCACTTTGGGGGAGTCGAAAGTTACACTTGGATTTTTGACTGTGTGAGGGCCAGGTGCCCCTAACCCCTGCACTATTCAGCTGTAGTTGTAGAAATCCAGTACTTTTATTATGAGAAGCCTGTTTGCTTGCAAGAGTCAGAGGAAAAAGGATGAAAATTTGGTCTTGCTGCATGAGGGCAGACTTGAACAAATGGGGTATTCTCTCAGACCCACACTGGAGGTTCAGGGGAGGCTTCTTGGTAGAAATGACCTCTGAAAAGGAACTCATAGGACAACCTCTTGAATCCTAGTGGATGCTGTTGGTGCTCTGCCCAGGTCTCTTTTACTAGTCAGTGCATTAGCCACCTAGCTCCTGTGAGTTTGGAAGCCCCTGCTCCAGAGTTGCCCTGGGCTCAATGTGGCTTCTCCCACCTCCAGCCCCCCAGAAAAGACATAGGGGTGCCAATGCTGTCGCCTTATTGGCGGATGCCATTTGTACTCCAGAGCTCTTTACTGCATCAGGCTAAAGCTGGTCTCCACGTAGTAAAGAGAAGGGCCATATGCACCCCAATGTTCATAGCAGCAATGTCCACAATAGCTAAATCATGGAAGGAGCCGAGATGCCCTTCAACAGATGACTGGATTAAGAAGTTGTGGTCCATATATACAATGGAATATTACTCAGCTATCAGAAAGAACGAGTTCTCAACATTTGCTGCAACATGGACGGCACTGGAGGAGATAATGCTAAGTGAAATAAGTCAAGCAGAGAAAGACAACTATCATATGATTTCTCTCATCTATGGAACATAAGAACTAGGATGATCGGTAGGGGAAGAAAGGGATAAAGAAAGGGGGGGTAATCAGAAGGGGGAATGAAACATGAGAGACTATGGACTATGAGAAACAAACTGAGGGCCTCAGAGGGGAGGGGGGGGAATGGGATAGACCGGTGATGGGTAGTAAGGAGGGTACGTATTGCATGGTGCACTGGGTGTTATACACAACTAATGAATCATCGAGCCTTACATCGGAAACCGGGGATGTACTGTATGGTGACTAACATAATATAATAAAAAATCAGTAAAAAAAAAAAGCTGGTCTCCAGCTGAGACCACATTCTTGCAAAACATCTACCCCTTCCTACCCTGTTTCCCTCACCCACTTATCCCCAGAGCACTCCCACCACAACCATGTGAACAAGAGTCCCATCTCAGACTCTACTTCCAGGGAACCCAAACTAAGACCTGGATTCCTTATCCCTCCCTCCCTCCCTTCCTCACTCTCTCCTCTCTCTCTCTTCTTTCCTAAGGCCAGTTTTATTGAAGGCAGGAGCAAAAAACAAGAGGCATCAGGACACAGAACTGGAGTTCACTGGCTTCATAATTTTACCTTGGATTTGGGACAGGGATTACTCTATTTTTGTATAATCACTGCCTTTGCCTAAAAGCTTATCAGTTGCCTTGAAAAGCAATGAGTCTCTCCTACTTACGCCATAGATTTCCTTGGTACCTGATCTTATTAATGTGACGTGTATACAAAATCCTTCCTTATGGATTCCTCATCTTTTTAAAAAGGCAAATAACTCCTATCTCTCAGAATTATAGCAAGAATTGAAAGAGATGGTGGACATACAATTAGAAAATATGATAATTAAATGCTTCTAAGTGCATTAAATTCAATTTCCTCAATTCTTGACCCCCAATGTCTTTAAAGGACTACAGATTTTTGTCTTTTTAAAAAAACACTGTCTCCCGCTTTCCATATGCAGAAAGAGAGAAACCAAATATGAATGTGTATGCGCCAGAATGTTGATAGGCTATGTCACAGAGGGGTTAGTGTGTGGACTGGGGAGTTGGGCTGCCTGAGCACCATCAAGACTAGCTCTGTGACCTTGGGCAATTAATTTATGGTGTCTCAGTTTCTACAATTATAAAATGGGAAAAATACTAGTACTACCTACTTTATAAGGGTGGCTAATGCACTGACTACCTACTATATGCAGTTGAATAAAGCACTTAACCACATTCAGTATGGAAACATTAAATATGTTTTAGCCTTATTATATGTACATTCTTTTCCACTTTATTCATGTCTTATGGATTTGATCATAGCTGAAGTCTGCAAACCGTTTTTTCTCACAAAGTTGACTATTATATTTTTGTTAGGATATTTTCTTACCTTAATTTTACATTTTTCTTTTTAAACGGGGCTCAAACTCATAACCCTGAGATCAAGACCTGAGCTGAGATCCAGAGTCAGATGCTTAACTGACTGAGCCACCCGGGTGCCCCACCTTAATTTTTACTTTTAAAGAGAGAATTTGAATAATTCACGTTTGAGATTTGTTTGGCTCGGTGAAACACAACTCTTCAAATGTAGAGATCTGGTAGATCCCTGTGTAGTTATTGCTCATCAGGAGAAAAATAATGAAAGAAACAGATCATATACTGAGGTGATGATGCATATTCCGATTTAGAAAAGCATTCAGTGAGTATTCTGGTTATTTGTGTTTTGAAATTAGGTCTTTTTTTCAGATATTACACTCGTTCTAATCCAATGAGGAACAAGGAAAGAATGTATGCATTGTTTTTAATTTGCCAAAAAACTTTAGTTTGGAAACCAGAAGTGAAAAATTAGTAAGCTGGGAAACAGCTGCTTTCATAGAGGGATGAAAAAGTGAACTAACCATTACCATATATAGGAACACTAACGTCTGTACACTTGATCTGAGTTTTCTCCCAAGTGGTCTACAGAAGGCATAAAACGAGGGGGGATGCCCTGTGATCTAGGAGCAGTGCTGTTATAGACACGCAGAGGCCGACGGAGAATCTGATGGGGACTCTACTCTATTCCTCTGCTAGGGCTGCCACAACAAAGTACCATGAACTGGGGGCTTAAACAACAGAGATTTATTATCTCACAGTTCTAGAGGCTAGAAATTCAGAATCAAGGTGTTGGCAGGGTTGGTTCTTTCAGAAGCCTGTGAGGAAGGATCTGTTGCATGCCTCTCATCTAGGTTCTGGTGGTTTGTTGGCAATCTTTGACTTTCCTTGGCTTATAGATACATTACTCAGATCTCTGTCTTCATCTTCACGTGGCATTCTCCCCGTGTGCGTGTCTGTGTCCAAATTTCTCCTTTTAATAAGGACATCAATCATATTGGATTCGGGGCCCACCGTACTCCATTAGTACGACCTCATCTTAACTGATTACATTTGCAATGATCCTCTTTCGAAATAAGGCACATTCTGAGGTACTGGGGGTTACTATTTCAACGTATGACTTGGGGGGGGGGACACAAATCAATCTACAACATCTATTACTGGGAAAAGTATCAATCATCATTTTAAAGCTTGGCTGTGCCCCAGAAGTGGATTGCTAATGGGCAAACTCTTCAGATAAAATATGGACATAAAATACATTCAGAATTAACAAGAATATTTCTAGCATCTTTCTCTAAATAAGCAGGATTCTTCCTTCCTTTGGTCTGAAGACATTCCTCTTACCCACTTTCCAAAATATTCTCATGTTAATGAATGTGTTTCTGTCTAAGGCCTTTCTTGGCCTAGGCTGCTTTTTTGCTTCTGTTTTGGGATGGTATCAGCCATTGCAACAGGTGACCTAACACTCCCAAAACCACTCAATGGATGGTGACTAGAACAAACTATTAGAAGAGAAGTCAGGGACTGGGGAAGTGCTGTGTCCAAATGGCAGTAATGAACAGAACTGTGAATTTTAAGTATGACTGTCTTTGAGGTTTTCAAAGCTAACATTTGCCTAGTTTCTATTTCTTCAGGGCCTAAGTTCTAGTTTGGAAAATAAGCCAAAGGTTTTTTTCCCCCTAAAACCTACTTCAAATGTCAAAGGACAGAAAACCTGTGGATTCTAGGTAGAGTGATGATTTTTAGAATACACATCAAGTACTACTTGGCAGGGAAGAAGAAAGTTCATGCTGCCATCTTGATTAGGTTACATGGCTGTGGCTGCAGGGTTTTAATGATCACCAAGGCCTATGTGGGACTAATCCAATGCCAACTGATATGCTAGTTTCTCAAAGAGTTTTTCACTGCTGGATATTTGCTATATTCAAAGATTAAGTGGTAACTGAAACCAACCTTGGGTTAATGCAGCTGTCCCAGAGTTATATTTCAGTGTTTGTGTGGGCTACATTCATAATACACTTTGTAAGAGCTTAATATAAATTCTTGGAACTCAGATAATACCTCTATGTCTATTAAAAGAAGTTAGAACTTTGGGATTTAAGATGAGGTTGCTTGGCAATAATAAAACAGAATAAAGCAAGCCACCTTAACACCAAGCAATTATTTCTTCTATAAGAAAGAGTGTCATAATTTAAGGACAAAAAAGCTTTCATTTAAAAAAACTAGAAAAAGGCAAGCTATCACATTGTTAGAATACATTTTTTTTCATTTATAAAAGCAAAATTTTATTTCCTATGATTCAGTAAAATAGAAAGAAACAATAATTATAATTCTGTGTTCATCATATTAGCATATAAATAGAATTATATGTATTGCTGGAACACTCAAGAACATACCATCCCATGTCTTTCACATGATTATAAAGAATTTGTATGAACAATGGTGGTTGCTTTCACACAGGAAAGCAAATACAGGTTTTTCCCACAGGGAAAAGAAAGAAGATTTAGAAGAAATAAAACTTGGTTTACAAACAGCGCCAGCAGGCCGTAGTTTGCCAACCCCTCCTATGTATCCAGTACGGAGACCATTATGATTCAGTACTAAACAATAGAAATAATACTATAGAATTTGGTGCCTTATAACCTTTCGAATAATTCCATACACATTTTTCATTGGATCACTCTAGATTTCAACTCTTTTCTCCCCACCGAGGAGGACAGCTTTAAGGAACATTGTATGAGAGCCTCTATCAGATGTGAGTTCCCTGAAGGCAGGCACTGGTTCTCCAGTGCCCCGCAGTGTGTGTTGAGGCAACTCAGGGCATTTCCTGTGAACTCAGTACACGGATTGTACTTCTCTGCCTACTTCATTTTCTGTCTCAGTAATGCACTTTACCCTTCAAAGCAGCTGTTCCTGTGAGTCTTGTACATTTGGAATCTTCCATATGTATGCTATTTGTATTCCTAAAGATATTTCAGTTCCCCCAAAGAATGAGGGTGGAGTCAGAGGCTTTTCTTCCTGGTATCTAACCTGCCTGTGTGGATGAACCTAATTGGGCATCCAATACCAGACTCTTGAAAAGGAAAAAAGGACTATTCTTACAGGCACAGCGGACAAGGAATAGAAAGACAGAATCCCCTATTTCATTATTCCCCTGACATTGGAGACAAGGCAGGATGCTCTCTTGGTCTGGCCATGCCCTTGAGATGCAGGAGGATGGTCAGGATGGGGGTTTTGGTGATGGTTTTGGACCAAGTGGTGACTGTTGCTGGCCCCCATTTCTAGTCATTTGTTCCTAAGCAGGAAGTATTTGAGCTCACTGAATTGGATCTCAAAAGTATCATCTAAACGAGAAGATACACCCTGCAGAAGTTTCCTAGTTACCTCTGTAAACCTTCGTATTTTTTGCCTTCATGGTGATTGAGAAACACAGCCACGCTATTTTGCAGTTTCTTTTCTTTTTTTCTTTTTTTAAAAGATTTTATTTATTTATGTGACAGAGAGACAGCCAGCAAGAGAGGGAACACAGCAGGGGGAGTGGGAGAGGAAGAAGCAGGCTCCTAGCAGAGGAGCCCGATGTGGGACTCGATCCCGGTACGCCGGGATCACGCCCTGAGCCGAAGGCAGACGCTTTAACGACTGTGCTACCCAGGCGCCCCCTATTTTGCAGTTTCTTGCATCAAGAAATAGAGCTTTAGGGCTATGAATTTGCCTCTGAGTGTGCATTTTTTTTCACTGGGGTTTATAAATGGGTTGTAGTTGTAATTTTCATGTTTTTCTTCAGCCCCTGAGTTATTTGAAGAGTATTTTGGAGTTTTCTTAATAGTTTTAGTTTTTTCTTCTTGTTGCTAACTTCTAGTTTTTTAGCATCTGGGTCAGAGATTGTGGAATATGCAAATACTATATGTGGGCATTTCAGGTTTTCTTGGTCTCATAGTACCTTAACACTTTAAAAAATATTTCATGGCAGGGGCGCCTGGGTGGCTCAGTTGGTTAAGTGTCTTCCTTCAGCTCGGGTCATGACCTCGGGGTCCTGGGATCAACTTCCGTGTCGGGCTTCCTGCTCATGGGGAGTCTGTTTCTCCCTCTGTCCCTCCCCCGACTCGTGCTTGTTTTCTCTCTCTCTTTCTCAAAAATGGATGGATAAAATCTTTAAAAAATACTTCATGGCAGTAAAAAATGAATGCCAAATTAAACATTTATGTGTGTGTGTCTGTAATCATGTACATATGTATATATATGTATATATATATATAGTCAATCAGGTTTAATAACTGTAGTATTACACTCTTTTGTATCTATTTTTAACTAGATGGTATTCCAAATTCTGAAGAGGTGTTTGGTCAGAACTTTTTTTTTTTTTAATTTAAAATAGTCTCTGCTCTCTTTATTTTGATAAAGTGTTGTCAGTACTTAGAGGTTCATGATTGATATATTTTGGTGGCTTATATTTGTATTAAAAATACTCCTAACTTCTTAGAAATATTAAAAAATTCTTGCATATAATACATGAATAAAAGAGAAAATCAAAACTAAAGTGATACACTATAAAGAAAATATTAATGAAAATATCTTCAGATGAAGATTGATCCTGGTCTCACTTGAAATTTATGACCTTAATTGGGCCCCAAGAACAACCTCAGAGCCCAACTACGTTTTCCAGGGCAATTCCCTCTTTCTCTCTCTGAGGGCTATTTTAAACCTTCTCAAAATTCGCAAACTTCTTCCTCAGTCCTCACTCTCAGATGCCAACCTTGCTTATTTTACTGAAAAGTTATTTTCCATCAGAAAAGCACATCCCCCTGGCAACTGAACTGACCTGTTTGCCTCTGTATCCCCATGCCTTGTCCCCCTCTTATCACACTAGCCAGCTGCCTTTGCTTCTACAGAGGCCAGCCCCACCATCCTTGCATATCAGGTCCCCACTGTTAGTGGCTGCTCAGAGCTTAGCATCTGAGCGTCTGTTTCATCACTGTTTCTCTCTCTGTGGGACCATTTCAATCTCAGCCTTGAAATCCAATGTGTTATCTTTCAAGTTAAAATAAGACTCCTCCTATGACCACTTCCAGCCACTGTGCCCATTTTTCTGCTGCCTGAGGAGGTAGCCACCTTCTCCATCTTGCCTAACTTATCTTCCCGATGCCTTTGAGCTCACTTCAAGCAAGCATTTACCTTCACCTGTTTTGTTCTCGAGGTCACTGCCGCTCTCCACATTGCCAAAACCAATGGTTAACTCTTTGTTGATTTCCCAGCAGTATTTGACTTGGTTGATCCCTCCTGCCTTCTGGAAACACTTCTTTCATTTGGGTTTTTGTACCCATTTGTCTGCCTCTCACTCTCTCTCTTCTCTTCCTTTTTTTAAAGTTGTAGTAAAATACACATAACATAAAATTTACCATCTTAACCATTTTTAAGGATATACCTCAGTGGCATTAAGTACATTCACAATGTTGTGCTGCCATCACTCCCCTCCCTCCATCCACAGAACTCTTTTCACTTTGCAAAATGGAAGCACTGGACCTACGAAACACTACCCCCACAGCTCCCCCACTCCTCAGTCTCTCCTGGACTTCTAAATGTTGTCATGCTCCAGGGTTCAGTGCTTTGACCCTATGTCTGCTCTAGTTACACTCCTCTGGGAGATCTCATCTAACCTGGTGTCAGATACCAACTCCACAATGGTGACCCCCAAATTTGGATCACAGCCTGGACTTCTTTCCTGAACTCTATATTTGGATATCCAACTTCTTTCGTATCTCCATTTAGACATTGAATAGGCATCATGAGCTTAACATTATCCAATGTTTGTTTTCTGCCCCCAAATCTGCTTCTTCCATAGTGGCCCCAACCCAAAATTACCCACCTCACCATTCATGACTTGCTCAGGCCTGGAGCTGGGGGTTCTTCCTAGAATATAAGATCCAAGAAGGCAGGGATTCCTGTTTTGTCTGCTGAGGTACCTCCAGCACCTAGAATTGCACCTGGTACATAGAATATTCTCTAAGGCTTTACACGATCTATCTGTGGATGTCTCTGTCCTTCTACCCCTCTGGCTTGCTGCTCTAAAGCCATTTGCGTCAGCATGACAAGCAGGTGCCTACTTTAGACACTTTACAATTGTTGTTCTTCCACCTAGTTCTGGGGTGATTCTAAGAATATGAACTTAAGAGAAAGTTCTTAAGGGGGCTTAGGAATATCCAAATTAATCTTTTACTAGTCATTATCTCCTCCACCCCACCCCCGGATATGGTCCTCAAGGGAAACAGATGCACACAGGAGGCAAACCAGGCTCTCTTCCAATCACACTGCCAACTCATGGATATCACAGAAAATTCATTACCTCGTCCAGCTTCACCTAAAAAGCCAGCCTTTTTTTCAGAGCCTAAACCTAGGTTGAGTCTTGGCCCTTCTAAGTGCAGAAGGCCACACCTTTCCACCTGTGCAGGAGGAAATGGGGGTGAGAGAGACCCAGCAAATGAGCATATTTGTCTCGGGGGTTAGAGTTGCCTCCCGCAAACCTTTTAATGCAGGACAAACGGCCCTGGGTGGGATGCCATGGTGGAGAGAGACCATAATAAAGGGGGAGAGAAAACACTGGAAGGACGGATCAGAAATTGTGGAGGGGGAGACAGAGACCGACAGATAGCCAAAGAGTGATAAAGAGAGACCAGTGCAGACAGCCGCAGATAGAGACAACCACAAAGAGACCTGGGGAGAGCAGGTCGGAGAGAGCAACAGGGCAGAGTGCAGAGGCTGGGGAGAAAGGTAGCTAGTGACACTTTATACTAGTGATGTTCACAGCAGGAGGAGCTGAGGACATTCAGGACATTAGCTTAAAGTTGTTTATCAAGCAGGGCGCCTGGGTGACTCAGTTGGTTAAGCATCTGCCTTCAGCTCATGTCATGAGCCCAGGGTTGTGGGATCGAGCCCCATGTGGGGCTCCCTGCTCAGTGGGGAGCCTGCTTCTCCTTCTCCCTCTGCCTGCTGCTCCCCCTGCTTGTGCTCTCTCTCTTTCTCAAATAAATAAATAAAATCTTTAAAAAAATTATTTATCAAGCTGTGCAATGCTACCACACTCCTCCCTTACAGACTTTGTACATGGTGATTTGGAGGCATGAAGGGATGAGGGGTGTGCAGGGTGGGGCCTACGGTGGGGCTGCTGGATATACACGGGGCTGGACAAGGGGGCAAGTGGGGCTGAAAGTCAGCTAAGCATATTCCATTTGCCAAGTCCTGTGCCGGTGGGGCTGCGCTCTCTGGGAGCGAAGTTTAAGACCGAAGGTTTTCATGGAGCTCTGTCCTTTTGCTCACCTAGTTTATGTTACTCCCCATTTCCGTCAATGTGCAACAGCCCAGGTTTGAATTGAGTTCCTACTACAAGAATGGAGGACAGAGCCATTGGGTAAATACCTGAGGCTCCCTGTCCTCTGGTGAGGTAACTCTGAGGTGTGTTCCACACAGTTTCTTGAAGGGTCCCCAGCAGGACTGAACCTCAGTTGCCCACAAAGGAAAATTGCTCACTATGGCACCTTTCCTTGGCTTTTATAAAAATCTTTCCATCTCCTCTCTGCTCCCTCGTTCCCGTTCCTAGGGAGGACTTCCCAAAGCAGCTACCTGCACCCAACTTCTCTCTGCATCTGCTTTTAACACAGCTTCCTTTTCTGATTCTCCAGCTTAGCTTTCTCTGCCTTGAGTGCAGCCGCCCCTCTTTGTAGTGACTTTGTGTTTAATGACTTTTTCACAGACACAAACTCTATAAGGATGGGTTTTTTTTTTAAATGTTTTTTTTTTATTATATTATGTTAGTCACCATACAGTACATCCCTGGTTTCTGATGTAAAGTTCGATGATTCATTAGTTGCGTATATAAGGATGGGTTCTATGCCTGCCTTGTTCATTGCTTTATTTTTATGGCTTAGTGCAGTTTCTGGCACATGGTAGATGCTCAAAAGATATTTGTTGAATGGCTGAATGAACAAATGAATGAATTTAGGCTGTTTTCTTCCTCTGAATTGGGAGTCTCTTTTACATGTTTGTTTCTCCCTGCTTTGAATGGCTTACTGAGATAGCTGGGAAAACTTTCAGAAAGTGGGGGAGGTCAGGCCATGGATGACTTGATGGCAATATTACTAAGGTTAAAATGGGCCCATCTTTAAAAAGTATTTTATTTATTTTTTTAAAGATTTTATTTATTTATCTGAGAGAGAGAGAGAGAGAGAGAGAGAGAATGAGAGCACGAGCAGGGGAGGGGCAGAGGGAGAGGGAGAAGCAGACTCCCCTCTGAGCAGGGAGCCTGATGTGGGGTTTGATCCTAGGACCTGGAGATAATGATCTGAGCTGAAGGCAGACGCTCAACTGACTGAGCCACCCAGGTGCCCCAGAAGATTTTATTTATGTATTTGAGAGACAGAGAGAGAGTGTATAAGCAGGGGGAGTGGGAGAGGGGGAAGCAGGCTCCCCTCTGAGTAGGGAGCCCAAAGCGGGGGCTCAATCCCTGGACCCTGGGATCATGACCCAAGCAAAACACAGATGCATAACTGACTGAGCCACCCAGGTGCCCCTAAAACGGGCCCATTTTGTCAGATTCTACAGGCTTGGAAGATTAGGACCTTGGAATATGAAATAGTCTGAGAACATTCTCAATAGTTTTGTTTAACAAAGCAGAGACTCAAGGTCTACAAAGTAACAAAGAGGATTATCTCAAGGCTTCAAGAAAGCGGACAAGTTGGAAACAGTGGGAGACTTCAGTGAAAGAAAAGAGAAGGAAAAGAACATTGATGGGTCACCTCTTATGTGCCTGGCCCTCTGCCTTATTTCCACTGGCTCACTTGGTGGTGGGTGTCATTATAACTACCCATTTTGCAGATGAAGAGATTGAAATTCAGAGAGAGGAAATGCCAGAGCCCAAATATGAACTTCAACTGCCCCTCTCTGAGGCTTATGGCATTTTCTGTTACAGAATGCGGTGTAAGGGGGTGTCTAGATACTGCCTGTATTTGGAGCAAGTGTGGTGGTGAGGCAGCCACTGGGCGAGAGTTTGGACATGATGTCCTTCCAGGCTCCTTACAATGGGAGGAATGTCTTACGGCAGTGACTGCAAGCTCTCCATTGGGCTTCCTTTGTTGGCTCACCAGTTTCAGCTCGGAGGCAGCGGGCATTTTCCCATCATTTACTTCCCCTGATTGCTTCTCATTAGTTAAGGCTCCACCTTAAAGATATCAAGTCCCTGGTATTTATTGCATTTCAACTGATAAGCTACTGCTTGGATGGTACACGGTTATCTTATGGACCCCTAAGAAAAAGAAAGCACTGCTAAACATCGTTAGAAGAGGCCATAAATTTTAACAAGTATCAATTTCAGCGATGTTAAAATGTGAAAAATGTGAATCTTCGAATCCATGAACTGTTGCAAACTCAAGTCCCATGACCACATACTCAGTTGCCCTTAAAGCAGGAACAATATCCCTGGCTCTCCCCTCTCCTTATCATTGATATACACTTAGTGGATGCCTGCTATGGATAAGGCCTGGGTCAGATGGTTTGAAAGGAATATAAAATAATCTGGAACGAGACCCCCAAATTATAATCATGGTGAGGTGGTGTTAATTTCACAGCATGCCTCCCATAGTGACGGGGGTCCATGTCCCCTTCCCTTGAATCTGCGCAGGCCTGTGACTGCTTGGGTCACAGAGTACAGCAGGAGTGGTGCTATGTGACTTCTGGAGCAAGACATAAAAGGTCATGCAGCCTCTGTTCTTTTTACCAGATGCCTTGCTCTTGGAACCCTGAACCTCCATGTAAGAAACCAACTACCCCGAAGGTGCCATCCTAGAGAGGCCACATGTAGGCATTCTGGTTGTCAGTCCCAGCTGACCCAGCCTTCCAACCATCCCTGCCAAAGGGCACCAGACATGGGAGTGAAGCACCCATCTTGGAAGTAGGTCCTCCAGCCCCGGCTCGCTCAACTCCCAGAAAGAGGGCAATAATCCCTTGCGTAAATTAAATAATCCTAGGCTGTGCCGGTTACAATCTCAAATTTCTGTAGATTTACATGGTAAACATTTATTTGTTGCTCATGTCAGAGTTTGATGTGGGTCCAGTGATCATTCTCCATCTTGTAGCTATGATATCCAGGACCAATGGCTTCTAATATTGCTACAGGTGGGGGAGAAAGGTCTGGATTGCACAGGATGCTTTTAAAGGCCAGGCTTGGAATGGCTTATGGCAGTGCTTCTTAAACCTTCTCAGGATGAATTTTTTTAAATATTTGTGTGTTTATTTGAGAGAGAGAGAGAGTGAGTGTGAGTGGGGGAAGGGGCAGAGGGAGAAGGAGAAAGAGAACCCTCAAGCAGACTCCCAGCTGAGTATGAAGCCTGAGGCGGGGCTCCATCCCAGGACCCCGAGATCATGACCTGGGCCAAAATCAAGAGTCGGCCACTTAATTGACTGAGTCACCCAGGCGCCCCATCAGGATGAAATTTTCTAATCAATCACACACCAATACTTTTATAAAAATACAACAAAAATGAATTACTAGGAAAAGGAAATGCTAATTGGATATAGTAGTAATGTCGAATTGCCATAAAAGTCCCTAATTACTTACTTAAAAGTTTCTGTATTAGATCATTGAAAACTGGTAACAATCCACAAGTGGGTACTGGTGCATGGCTTGTAGAAATTGGGCCCACATCCTATTGGTCAGAACTCAATCACATGGTCCGATCCAATTGAGTGAGCCTGGAAAATCTAGTGTCCTATGTGCCAGGAAGGGAGGACATATGCTGAATTCACAGCACCGCCTCTGCAACACGCTGTAAGTCAGGGCTTTAGTCCTTCTTTCTCTCTAGGAGTACCCAGTTGTTTACAAGTGTATTGTCTTATTTATGTTCAAAGATCTAGGTTAGGGGCACCTGGATGGCTCAGTTGGTTAAGTATCTGCCTTTGGCTCAGGTCATGATCCTGGGGTCCTAGGATTGAGCCCCGAGTCGGGCTCCCTGGTCAGCAGGGAGCCTTCTTCTCCCTCTCCCTCTGTCCCTCCCTCTCTCTCCCTTTGCACCTCCCCCTCCCTTTGCCCCTCCCCCCTGCCCCCCCCAACTTGTATGCCCTCTCTCTCACTCTGCTCTCTCTCTCAAATAAATAAATAAAATCTTCAAAAAAAAAAAAAAAAAGATCTAGGTTAGGAACACCCCCTCCTCTGTAACTTTGCAGGGCAGGAAGGAAAGGAGAGCAGGGAAACTGCCCTGCACAGTGTATGGTGCAATTGTGATTCTCTCCAGTTTTACAGATCCTGACCTTGGGTAGAACTCCAGTTGGGTAAAAATTTTGTTCAAGGGCACACAGGCCACAGTGAGGTTTGCGTCACATTCCAGATCTCTGGTGCATGTGTCAGATGGCTACTGTTACGGTTTCAGACCCTGGAGGAGGACCCTCCCCCATCTACCATGTGTCACCAAAGGGACTAGAGTTACCTCATTTTTGAAAAAGAGCCAGGTTATAGAGGTCTTATGTGACAATTCAGGAAAAAGTAATTCTACATACATTTATAGGCTGCCAAAACTCTGCGAAAATAGTCCATTTCAATACTCATTAGACAATGACTAATAAGAAACAGAAGTGCTCAACAGGGCAATAATATAACTTTGTAAGATTGTTTCAAATAAACGGGGCTTTTTAGAAACAAGGTGTCAATGTAATTCAGAACCACCTTGCTGAGGCCTAGGTGACATAAAGGACAGCTGTGTTGGGCAGACAATGACTGAGCTCTGTCCAGGTCCCCTCAGATCCTGTTTCCCCGTTTGTTGTTTGCTCCTGGCTTCGTTGGGCCTTTGTTTCCAACACCTTAGCACTCCTTTGGAGGCCTGCCCTAGGGCCTCTGGAGCATGCCTTTCCAGCTGGTAAGGAGAGCCAAAAGCCCTGGGAATATGTTCCCCCGGGCAGCCCTGAACTTACGACAGACAGATGCAGGAGTATGACAGCTCCACCCCTTTGCCTGGGGTAGGACAGCTCTATGGCATAAGTTCTCACACTCCAGAGCTCTCTTGCAGGATCAGAAGGAGGATACCTTCTGTGGGACTTGAGATCCCATCTTTGTTCCCCCAGTTTTTTCTGGAAATATTTTCTTAATTAATCACTTATACACAAATCCTTATTTCAAGAGTGGCTTCTGGAGGAACCCAACTGAAGACACATGTCTTTTAGAACTGACACCCCCGCAAAACAGTCCCCATGTTGACAGACTAGCCATCTTCGTGGTGGCAAGGTTTCCAGCCTCAGCTGGAGTCTCAACCCCGCTTGGTGGTACTTTCAGCTCTTTGCTGCTCTCTATGACTGATTTCTTTTTCAAGACCCTTAGAAAGGTGAGGCGGGCTGTCAGGTGGCCTCCATTTTCCCCGTTCCTCCTCCCCAACCCCACAGACCCTCTTACGACCTTTTTGGGATCAGCTTAGTTCTTTCTCAGAGTAAAGAATATGTGTTCCTGCCTCCCCTCATTTGGAATTTGGTCATCAGTGACCTCCTTTTGACCTTTATCACCCTCGTCACTCTGGCTTCTCAACAGGTTGAAATACTGTTCAGGCTGTTATAAGCTACAGCCCCCTGAATTCTCTTCCTGTTGGAAATCTCCAAACCCAACTACTATCCCTTTTTTCCATTCTTAGTCACGGGTCTAGAAGAGACAGGTCCACTTGCAGCCTCAACTCTTCATTCGTGCCAAAACCTGCAGTGACCTGGTTTTTGAACCAGCCCCCACAGTCTATGGAAACGCTTCCCTCTGAGGTCAACACTGGCTTT
Organism: Ursus americanus; assembly: GCF_024610735.1. Classification (NCBI taxonomy): domain Eukaryota; kingdom Metazoa; phylum Chordata; class Mammalia; order Carnivora; family Ursidae; genus Ursus; species Ursus americanus. Next base: position 105,441,601 of record NC_142164.1, read on the forward strand.
CTGATTCATTACTTCACTCCTCCCCCAAAGCACCATGTTTCTCTCTTCCATCCTCCCACATCTAATCAGTTAGCAAGGCTACTTTTTTTTCGGAGGGAGGGGCAGAGGGAGGGACAGAGAGAAGCAGACTCCTGCTGAGCACAGAGCAGACGGGGGCTGGATCCCACGACCCGGAGATCACGACCTGAGCCGAAACCAAGAGTCAGACGCTTAACTGACTGAGCCACCCAGGAGCCCCAGCAAGGTTAGTTTGACTTTATTACTAAAATACACTTTGAAACTCTCTTCTTGTCTTTATCTTCACTGCCAACACCTTTGTTCAGGGCACCATCATCTCTAGCCTTGTAATGGTTCTCCCTTCTTCCCTGCTCATTCTAGTACAGTCCTCTTTTCAAATGGCAGTGACAGTGAACTCACCAAAGCTGAACTCAGGCAACTCCACCGCTTCTAAGGGTTCTTACTACACTTAGAAGAAAACCAGCATCTCTTGTCAAAATGGCCTCCAAAGGCCCTGCTAGCCTTTGCCTCCCTTTCTCACCTTGCCTCATGCCGTTCTTCTCTACATTTGGGCTGCATTGTTTTTCTTTGAGTCCTGAGGACATACTTTCCTATCCCAGGGCCTTTGCACATGCGGTCCCCTCTGCCTGAAATATTCTTTTCTCGCCTTATCAATCTCACTTCTTCTTGGAGAGATGCTGCTCCTGCCACACCTCCCCCAGCTTATCCTCTTCCTCAGCCTTTTGTTTGTCTTCATATCACTTACTAGGATTTAAATTATCTTGTTTAGTTGTTTACTTAGCTTTGTCTGTACCCTCTTTCCCCCACTGTAAGCTCTGAGGACCAGAACATAGGCTTATTCACTCTTTTCACCCCAGTGACAGTGGGGACAGAAAGTGCGGGCATTTACTGACGCTCAGGACGTTCAGTGTAAACACGTCCTTCTCTGTGAAGCCTTCAGCGCCATGGGAGAGTTGGGGCAACCTTCTTGTGAATTCCTATAGCAGATTGAAGATAGCACGTAAATCTAATAACCATGTTGTTATTTACTTGTCTCCTCCACCAGACCATGGTGAACAGGCTCCTAGAACACAGAACTATTTCTTACTTATTTTTAAACCCTCAGTATCTAGCACAGTGCCTGAATCATAGTAAGCACTTAATAAAATGAATGATAAATGAATGTATGAATAAATGAATGGAATCTTATTCTCCCAGCTGGGAGTGACTGACAGTTGGATGCCAGCAATTTCCTTTGAGGACAGAGAAACCGACACCATGTTTGTGGAGATGGAGGTCTGAATTTCACTTCTGAGACTAGACAGCTCTTTTATTTCTGGAAGGAAAATACTTTGGGGGAAAAAGCTGTTGAGCCATATGAAAGGTGAAACAAAGTTCCCTTTTTGAAATGAAAAGTTTGCAGACAAGTAGATTCTAAACTGTTCTGCATAATTATGTAAAAGTTTTTAAAAAGATTTACTTATTTATTTGAGAGAGAGAGAGAGAGTGCGAAAGAGAGCACGCGTGCACAGGAGGAGGGACAGAGGGAGTGGGAAGAGAGATCGAGAGAAGCAGACTCTCTGATGATCTGGCAGCCGGATGTAGAGCTGGATCCCAGGACCCTGAGATCATAATCTGAGCTGAAATCAAGAGTCGGATGCTCAACCAACTGAGCCGCCCAGGTGCCCCGTAAAAGATTTTTTCATGTGGGTAGAGTTATAACTCTGCACAATACTTCTTTTTGGAAAAACACTTTTTCCTGTCTGTGGCTACTCATGGAAGTAAGGACAGTGTCATAAACATGGCTGCTGCATCACCTTGAAGGACTGGGGTTAAGGAGAGAAGTGGTTTGGCTCAAGAAATCACAGAAGAAAGGAAGTCATTACACAGCATGCACCCCAGGGGACAAACCTTGTCACCTGCTCTCCTGGATTAAAAACAAGCATTGACATTTTTCACAGTTAACGGTGTTAAAAATTAAAATTCAACAGAGAAGTAAACGTTATGGCAAAATAAAGTGTTAGATCATAGGTAGTTTCTTTTTCGTAATTCTTTCTTCCTAGTTAATCATTCTTCATTTATTAATTTTCTTCTCTCTGTCAGCCTACAAAGTCTTTGGGGGGTTACATCTTTATACATAATGGTATAGTTATCTATTAATTCATTTAAAATTTTCCATAATATGGTTTATTTTACTCTTTGCCCAAACTGTAGGCAGACCTATGATAGAGTTGAACTGAGCAAAGAGGGCCCCAAAAGAAGACTGTAATTTGGGGCACATGATAAGAGTCCATGAGGGCATTCAGGGGTGGGGCAATGGAATGAGCAGCCTGGCTTGCTTTATTTATTTATTTGTTTGTTTGTTTATTTATTTATTTATTTATGGCAGCCTGGCTTTTTCTGTTGGCTTGCATATAAAGGAACAAGCAGAAACCTCTGGAATTCGGAGACTAAAGACCTAGATTAGGGTTCCGACACAGACACTTCTTAGTCATGTGACTTTACATTTTTTGAGGTCTTTTGTTATTTATAAAATGAAGATTTTCTCATTTCTCCTTTGCAACCATGAGATCTAGTTCCAGCTAACGAAGTGTAAGGGGGAGTGTGCTGGGGCTTCTGGGAGAGTGTCTTCCCTGAGAGGAGGAAAGCCTCTTTTCTCACCATCCCTGCTGTTCCTTCTCGTTTGGGTGCTAGTGCAAGATCCTGATTTTTGGAGCTGTGGCAGCCATTTTGGGAACAGGAAGTAAGAAACAGGAGGATGAAAAACTGACTTGCTGAGAGTAGTAAAGAACTAGAAATTGCCTGGGGCTTTTTGACTTAATAAAATTTTTGGCCCAATCTGGAACTACCTCCCTTCAGGTTTCTAGGCTTGTGAGATGACTAAACGACTTTACTCATTGAATTGCTGCTACTCTGCTATTCCATTACTTGCAGCCAATGCATCCTAACTGATAACTGTGTGTATAGTGCTTATGTGGGGCTTTGCGTGTGAATGTGTTTCCTTGAAATCATTGTGGTATAATAGGAGAGAGCTAAATATGAGAGTAGAAACTTGGGGATAACTGGCTCTGCTTTAACACTCTGAACCTTGACTTACTGATCCATACAATTGGAATAATAGCACTTAACCCATGGAGTTCTTGGGAGGACTTGGTAAAGTAACACAAATGAAAATGCTTTGCAGCTCAGCGAGGGCTATATGGACTTAAGGTGTTAGAGATCCTCCTGCTGTTGGACTGGACTGGACGAGAGATAAAGGCATGCAGGCAGGAATGACTTAGGTGAATTCTGTTTTTGCCAACAATCCCTCACCCTGCGCCTCTTTGGTGACCTCCACTGAAATATTCCCAAAGGTCTCAAGCTGTCCACTCAGTGGCCAGCACTGTTTCCCATACTCAAACACTATTTCTTTTCCCTCTCCTTCCGGTTGTTCCCCCCAGTGAGAAATGGACTCACGTTGTGTCCATCCCCTTGGTTCCAGTTAATTGTCACTCACCAATCCAGTTATGTGTTGGTGTGTGCCTGGGGCTTCTTCTGTTATGTAGGGGCCTTCAACTGATGAAGTGACAATGGTAGCGGAAATGGCAAGGGGCTGTGGCAGGAGGTCAAAGACGAGCATTTGGCTTCTTGGTGTTTCCGGGAGACCCCAGCTGGTCAGCTCACAGCTACTCCCCTCTCTGGAAAGAACCTCATCTGCAGATGTGAACCCCAGTGGCCTCCTCTATGCTAGGTGACCTTGCCCCTGGCCAGCAGTTGGGTGATTGACTTAGGCTGGGGGCAATCAGAACTCTGGGATTTTAAAAACTGGAGTAGGAGAAATAGATTTGGCACTCTCTAGGGAGGTCTGAGTTCTCGGTTCTGGTTATCTCTGAGGGTCACTGCCACCCCTGCCACAATACGAAACTTTTCCAATGAACCTCTTTGTCTTGGTTTGCATTGTCTCAAAGCCAGACATGGATACAAGGACTTGGCTGTAGGCAGTGTATTTGGGTGATGACCCCAGAGAACACAAGTGAGGGAGTGGGGATGTGAGAAAGGGAAAAGAGAAAGCCAAGAGGGTATATTAGTGAGCAGGTTCCTGCTGTGAGCCACTGGGGCTCAATTCTGCTGGGACCCCTGGGAAACTGTAGACTACACCAAGGAATCAGTCTACCAGAGGACGGGAGGTGGGACATTTACCACCATCCCCATTGCTTGAGGTTTGTTCCTAGGGTGTCTGCTCCCTGGCACTTATGGGTCATGCCTGCAGTGCACGCAGGCGACCTGTCTTGGAGTTGGAGAGAGCCCCGGTGCAGAGAGGCAGAGAGACTCAGGCTTTTGATGTGTGAGGCTGACAGTGTACTGGGAACTGTCTACAGCTGCAGGAAAACTCAGGCGGGCAGAGGTGATATTGAGAAAGGCATCAACAGCGTCGGCCACACCCCCTCTTGGCTTACACTAATTCTCTTCGAGTTTCTGTCACTTACAACCAAAGGAGCCCCGATAATGCCACTCACCTCAAGTTCTTCCCACAGAGGCAGCCACACCCAGGTCGGGCCAGCCCGGTGTACAAGGCATTGCCCTTTCCTTGACGTATATGACACCATTGGCTACTGAGGGGTCACGGAAGGCAAAAGGACTGTGGCAGAATTTATGTGCTGACTGCAGGGCAAGGAGTCAAGAATGGCTCTTTGTTATTGTCTGTCCATGGAGTGATGCCACGTACTGTCTGGTGAAGAACTCTGAACACATAAGAGTAGCCAAACAGCTGGGGAAATACAAAGGTGGTCACTATATTCTCTCCCCAGTGAAAAATAACTCATTTTGGTGCCAGACCATCTCAAAGCATGATGTTTAAACTGAACTTTAAAGATTCTTTTTTTGAAAAAAGATTGATTTATCTATTTTAGAGAAAGAGTACGAGTGGGAGGGGCAGAGGGAGAGGGAGAGAGAATCTCAAGCAGACCATCTCAGCGTGGAGCTGGACACAGGGGCTCGATCTCACGACCCAAGCCACCAAGAGTCAGATGCTCAACTGACTGTGCCACCCAGGAGCTCCATGAACTTTAAAGATTCTTTTAAGCAGCACATGAATAGAACTGAATAGTGAGCTCCAAACTGACATGAACCACAATTACCTGCTGCCTTCCTAATTACAGAAAGTTGTTTTTCTTTTCACCAACCCGAAAACAAGCTAGTTGCTTCAGTTTGGAATGCGTTCAGCTGCAGGGAACAGAAACATGACGTCAGGGGCTCATATGAACCGGAACTTCTTTTCCTCACGCAACGAGAGGACTGGGAGGAGATGGTTGCTGGTGGTGGTTCAGTGGCTGACCACACTGTGAGGGACTCAGACATGGAGTCACCTTCATCCAATGGATGAATTATAAGTGTGCTCACTCTGTCTGATCCTTCTGCTGAAGGGGACTTCTACGTAAAGATAGTTTCAGAGACTGAAGAAGCAAAGTAAATGAATTGATTAATAAAAGCACTGTTAAAAATGATGAGCACAGGAAAAAGAAAAAAACAACCCTCCTTAACCGCCAAAAACCCAAACCAAACCAAAACAAAGAAAATAAGCACATGCCTTAGGATTTGGCAGCGTTCTGTTTAAAGAGTGTTCTGCCTCATACCTGGTCCTGGCCCCTGTCGTACTTAAAATAGCTCTTTCCTCTTTGTTTTGTTTTGTGCTGTTGTCTCCTGTGCTCTGTGATCAAAGTCTTTGTCACCAGTAGAGGCAGTAGAGCAGACGGCAAGGACGCGGCCCTGGCACCACATTTGAGTGGAACGATCTGGGACCGTTTATGACCTACAAAAAGGGTGATGTCTTCTAGTTCAACATAATATAATAATTATCATTTGGTGAGCATTTATTGAATGTTGATCATGAAAGAATTTTAAGAGCTCCTAAGTGACCAAGCTAGGACTCAAAAAGTGCTTGATGTCGCTGCCCCTGCTAAGAAGCTCAGGGCCATGCTGCTTCTCTCTAATTTTTATTGAACGCTCCTCATCTTCTGGCCTCCAGGTAGTAATGCTAAAGATAGAAACTTTTCCTACTTTTCAAACTTCATCATGCCCCCTCAGAACATGTGAGAAAGCACAGCCAGCATCTTCTGGAAGATTAGGAGGGCAGTAAGATTCCGTAGCCACCTTCCGGCTGACATTTGAGCCCTGCTTTCAGCACGGTCAAGCCTTACGGAGGCAGCCAGTATATGGCTTGTATCAAACTCTATATTTAGGAAGAACAACTGTGAGCTATGACAGGAATTCTCTTTAACACTTAGCCTTAAACCGAGTTTCCCTCCAGCCCCGAGCGGGGAGCAGCTCTCAGTACTGAGTGAGGCACGGAGCACTTGAGCTATTTCAGCCACATGCAAAGCACCGGAATTGAGATCACAGCTCAGAGGACACCAGGCGTCCCTTCCACCTTCTGAGGAGCCTCGTATTCTTGCACCTGGCTGCCTGGGACTTTCTTTAGGCAGTAAACAAATACGTAGAGCAGGTAAGCAGGAGGACCCAGCTCGGGCAGCTGGGCTTTCTGAAGGAAATTTCCTTGATACCTAACTTGAAATGACTACTTATAACTTTGTAGGCTTGTAACTAGTGGATGTAGCTTCCTTGTAAATTCACTATTCATTGGTGGTGTTGCTGATTCTGTTTTAGAAACTGTGTGTGTATGGGGGGGGCTATTTGAAAGAATATTGAACTAAAAGTAGCTTTCACTGATTGTGACATTAAGAAAATTTCCACCGTCCACATAGGATAACTGTGACCCTGAACATTATGTTATTTTCATTCTTATGGCCAGGGTTACACTCAGTCAGCTGCAGACCGATTCGGGCTGGAAGCCTAGAAATAATCAGGAGAATTTGTGGCAGAAGAAAGCTATCATGCTAGCTCTCTGATTTACCTAAATGCAAATTATTGTTACCCAGTACAAGTTTAAAATTCTTTTCCCCTCTCCCTCAGCACCGGGCTTGGCCTCAATGATTAAGTTTTATCAATGCACAGATCGATTAACGTGACAAAACCATCTTTTTGGAAGCCCCACTTTGGTCACTGTGTTCCCTGTACCCAGCAGGGTGGAGGGCAGCACTTGTCTCTGCGTGGGCACCACGTTCTGAGACCCGGCAATGATGAGTGCCTCCTGCCTCTCGGCATATTTCAGGCAAAGTGAATAAGGAGTTAGTCAGTTCAGACAGCTGAACATCTTTCTACACCCTTCTCAGGAATTATTTTTAGCTGCAGGACAGAAGATAATTCCCTTTGAGATTGAGCTTTAGCCATTTAATAGACCTTTAAAAAGAACAAACAAAGCCCCTTCCATCCAAATATTGATTTATTTTACTCTGAATCCCTTATTAAATTAGTGATATTAATGTTGACAAATTTTTAGTAAGTGAAAGAGTCTTATTTAGAAGTCAGATATTAGGTGCTGCCCAATCACAAAACCAGCAGAGGTATATTGTATATGACTCAGCACACAGACTAGTAAAGTTCCCCACTGACTTGCAGATCTTCCAGGAAAACCCAACACAACTCTGCTAAGCCGGTAAGCATTTCCATTAGAGTATAGGCTTTGGAAAAGTCAATAGATGTCTTGTCAAACTTTCCACGTTTCCAAATTTTAGCCAGAACCAGGACACACAGTAATAGAGTACTTTAAAGGGTACCTCTTCAGATGAAAAGCTGTGGTCAGCTGTGAGTAGAGTTGTGCATCTACGACATAGCTGTCGTTTTTGGTCGCGGGACGAGGCATGCAGATAAAGAAGGAAGGTGCATTCTACACTGCATCCCTAACGGAGGTGAATGCAGGGCCAGGGAAACAGCCAGGGAACACTGTCTATTTTTATTCATCAGTGTGCTTTGCCCTGATTTCTCTGCGAATAATGAGGACAGCGGGAACGGCTGCAGGACGGATTTACACAAATGTTATATAGCCTGTTTGCAAGGAATGAGAGCTGGGATCTGATCGACTTTCTAAAGATGTTTCTATTGCAGATTGACATATGTGTTCAGAAGGAATTCATATGCAAATGAGATTATACCAAGACTATACAGGAGATGAGGTCCACGGTCTATCTGTTCTTTGGGCTCAGAGGTCCACAAAAAACAAAGCGATCCAATAGTTTAGTGAAAAACGAAATCAGCCTAATTTTTAAAAAATCAATGCAATATAAATAACACAATTATTCATTGCCTGATTTTTTTTTTTACATTTCAACATGCTTTTGTAGTAACAAAAGAAATTTCCTACTTCCTACATTTCAAATCGATGTATACTAACTTCTTGTAAGTTGCCAAGTGCTGTTGCTTAAACTGTAGCTGTACATGCACAGAGAAAACTATATGCTGAAATGTTTAAAGTCCTGTGAGAATTACTGCTTTGCATGCTTTCTAATAGCTCTTGAGGAATAGAAACATTAAAAATTAAACTACCAAGCTTTTCCTTTTGATATTGAACTGTGTATCCTAGATCTGAAAATTAAAAAGCCTTCATTGACTCTTTGACACTGTGGGAAAGATAGAATCTATCTGAAACATATAATAGAGAAAAACGCACTCCTAGGTGTTCAATTTGTTGTTGCTTTTTAACTTTTTAGCCAAAGCAAAAATAATTCTACCTCGACCCTTCTGGATGGAGGCTATCTATATCTATATATTACCAAAACATGCCGGTGAAACTTAAAAAAAAACTCATTGTTTTCATGTGTGTGACTCCAAAGACTTACAGTTGTATATATTAGAGATTTTTAAACAATTATGTAATTGCTTAACTTCATATGACAGAGCCTACAACTTTGAAGATCTCAAAAACAATGTTTGTCAGAGTTCTCAGATCTTTGATATGTAAAGTGGTGAGGGGCATTGTCACTGCCTCAATTTTTACGCTGTACTTGAAGCTGTAGGTCAGTAAATTACTAAAAAGTCACGAGCTGTGGACAATCGCCACGAAATAATCAATATTTGCATCCTTTAGAGTTCCCGAGGCAGTTTTGGGAACATTATGTCATTTTGATTCTCACCACAACCTAAGAATCAGGTAAAATTTAAGGAAGAGGAAAAGGGCCTAGAAATGTTGAGTGACACGGGCCACGTGACACAGAACGGGTCACAAACGCCCACACCGCTGCCTGTGTTCATGTGCTCACAGGTTAGCACATGCATTTACACCAGGCAGTAGAGGAAAGTCAGTCACCCATTTTACAGTTTGGGTTTAAATAGCAGCATGCTTCCTTCCGTTCGCTGAATTTTCAACTTTTTCCGTTGGGCCTGTCAACATTTCATAGACCCAGCTATGACAATCTTTATACATGCAATAACAGGCCAGAGCCGGGCTGTTCTCCGTCCCCCTTGCGCCAGCAAACCTTGGTCACTAGTCACCTCTAAGGTCTCCCCACGTGAAAGAAAGCACAAGTCCTTTGGGAAGGAAGCCCTGCTACATCTTGGGGAAACGACACAGTCATGTAAATCCTCATTGGCCTTCTGAGGCTGTTCCATTAAAAGCAAAGCGGACAGGTGAGGCTTGTGGCTGCTTCGGTTTACAGAGCCCGGGCCCCGGACACCCAGAGCGGGCAGATGTGGCGCCGTCCTCACAGCGTTTCCCAGGGCCCCGGGTGGAACAGACACGTGCGCCGCGAGCCGAAGGTGGCGCAGTAGTGAGATCGTAGTCCAGGCTATTTCTCTTTGGGCGTTCAATGGAAAGGAGGAGCTCCCAATGGGCTGCCACGCAGCCCTGGCAACAGCTCATTCAGATCAGAAGTTCAGTTTCAAGCGGAGAGCTTCCGAGGCCCCAAACAAAGGTGTTTTATTCCCACAACCTCTTTGCTTTGCTGCGCTCCGCAGTGGGGGCAGGAGGGCAGGCAAGGAGATGATAGGGCCTTTCAAGTTTCTGATTGCCTATCATTCGATCAGGGGCGAGGCATCTCAGCGTTTCTCCTCCTGAATGATTTATCCGGGCGCTCTAGTGTTCCCTCTCCCCGAGGCATTGGGAAGGAGAGTCTCTAAGTAACTTCAGAAACTGAGACTGAAAGAATATAGAGCCACTGAAAGGGGTGACTGCCCAGTTGAATCATGAGTTAAGTTCTAATTTATCAAGCCGGAGAATCTGAATGCCGCCACCTCTAACAGTTTCTCACTTGTTTTTTTTTAGGGATTAAGACCCCGTGAATATGTCGAAACAGCCGGTTTCCAATGTCAGAACCATCCAGGTAAGTAAGGCGTATTTGCATTTTAACATCAGCTCTGCGACTCCTAGCCTGTTCGCTTAATAAATCAGACCTTTTGCGATTGTTCACCCCTAACGTGGTAATTCACTTCAAGAAAAGACTGACTCTTAGGGCACAAATGAGACAGGATCTGAAGCTGGGAAGGTACAACTGAGGAGGGAGAAGCTGGTTTTGTTCACCTGTGCTGAATTGTGAGACAAAGTTATGAATGAGAATTAATTGACCGCCTACAAAATAGCAGTGTTTAGTTTTTTGATATGTTTTTCGATGTATATGTATTTGATATGCTTGATACAAATTTAAAAATTCACTTTCCATTTTTATATCTAACTGAATTTGTTGACGCATCTGTTTAGAACATATCTTTTCTTGTCAAGTGTCCTTCTTTAAGGCTTGGGTATGTATCCTGTAAAGTCTGGCTGCTGTTGTATCTCCTCATGCCTTCCCAGAAAATAAACTGTTTGGTTGCTTCAACTGACTTAAGAGTCACCCCCCAAAAAGGGGAGGGGGAAACAGGCATTTTGGAGCACAAATACAATTATGAAGATAACTTTCAGTATCCGTTTTTACTCCATAGTTAATTTGTTATTCTCGTAAGGTTTCTGTGTTTAACTCTCAAATGGCTCCCACGTTGTGATGCCAGGCAGGATGCTTTATCGTAAAATTCCATCTTTCTCTTGCATCGACACGGAGTCATCTGTGCTACCTCTAAAGGAATGGTTGAACTTTTTCCCTGGGCTTTTCTGAATGCCACAGGACATGGGGCACAGTTCCTGAATATTTGGGGTTGGATGTACCATCACAGCATAAACTTAAGTGACTGACCGTATTTTGGAGGGGTGTGCATGTGGCCAGCTTGTGGGGTTAGAAATCCTAGGACATGCCAGTGGTAGAGGTGGGTGGAAGGACAGATCTTCACCTGTCAAGACAAACGCACAGTCTTAAGTGGATGGGCTTCTTAAGTGGCAAGATGTATTACAACCCCTGGAAACTTGTCATTGAACGAACTACCAAAGAAGAGCCTATTGGCAAGGATCCAACTCCACATTGCCACGTTTGGCTCTTTTGCATCCACCTAGTGAATCTCTGACATACCTTGACATTGGTAGTGGAATTTATTTTGCCTCCCAGACCTGTGGCATCCTTGAGCCTTTGAGCCTTCTTTACTGGAGTTTGAATCCTTAATCCCTACTGGTGTGGAATCATGGGAAAATTATTTTCTCTCTGCCTCTCTTCCCACATCTGTAAAATGGGGATGATAACAGTGTTCACGTCCTAGAGCCACACATACAAATTGCTTAAAACAGCACAGGAAGCCCTCATTAAGTGTCGACTGTTATCATAATAATTATCATTCAGGAATGTTCTTTGTTAATGTGATGAGAAATAATACCATTTAATCACTGCATTCGAAGCTCCCAAAGTGCTATACATAAAATTTCCTTTTTATTTTGCAGGACACAAAAACATAGTCTTTCCTCAGGCTGTCTTTGCCTCTCTTCCTTTTAAAGCTGAAAGTGTGTTGATTTTTCTTCTTTAGTGCTTTCTGGCTTCCCTCAAATCTACACCGAAAATTCACCAGTATTTTATCTACTAATTTTGACCTTGATATATTTTTAGGTCTCTAATATTTAAAAAGCTGCTATGGACTCTTCTCAGTAACTGTTATTTTACTGCATTTAAAAAATTCCATCCACTTTACCAACAAAGGCAATAGAGTGCTTCCTTATGGATGTGGTTTTGCCTCTTTCAATATATTTTATGCCACTCAAAAAGCCTAATTTAATGCACCTTCAAATGAAGTATTATTTCTCGTGGCTAAATAGGATCTGCACTATCTGATATTTTTCTATCCTCTCTTCATTAACCTAAAGTGGGGTCTATTAAATAAAATATGACAATGGTTACACTATAAAAAATGGTTTATAGTAGTAACATTATCTAGGGTAGAGTCATGTGTGGAACAAACAGAAACCCCAAATGATGAGGAGGGCCCTTGTTGTTTAAATACCACTTAAAGATGTTAAATGCCCTATTCAATATGTTCTAGTTGCTTCTGCTTTTTATTAGGATCTTATTACCAAAGCAGTTCAACTGTCGTTTCCTGGGTATTTGTGACAGGCACTGTGCAAAGTGCAGGCCATGCAAAGATGAATTGATACCTGATCCCTCTGTTTGAGGAGCTTGTCGTCTCCAGGCCTTACTAGCTGTGTGACTTTGGGCAAGGTGTTTATCCTCTTTGTGCCTTGGTTTTCTCATTTATCAAGTGGGGAATTAATAACAGTAGTGGTCTCATAGGGTTGAGAGTTAAATGAGTTAATACATGTGAATGCTTAGGCCAGTGCCTGGCTCGTTGTAATTGCTTAATAAATATTAGCTGTTATCATCACTCATCAGTCATCATTGTCATCATCACCATCATTACCGTCATCTAGTTCAACAGTTCCCAAAGTGTGTCTCTTGGAATATCAGTTTTATGGGATGTCGTTTGTTAATTAAAGGGTTCTGTGATAAAGTGTTTGGGAAACACTAAATTCAGCGAAGTTGAATAGGATCTTTACTGCAGGATTCCTCAGAGTCCATAACTTGCTAATGGCTCTGTATATTTTCAAGAAAGTGGTGATGTAGGCAGAGTTTTCTAAACATACAGGAACTTCCAAATGAGTATTTTGCAACATAGTACTTTGCAGTGCAAACTTCTAGAAAATAATGACTTAGATCTCTATTTTGTCTGGATTGAGCAAACTTACGCCACCGTCAGCTATACTTAAAACCGTTCGGCATTTAGATGGTTGAACTACTGCACCTATGTGCATCAGACAACATGGAGCCACGTGGTTACAAATCTCTGCCTGGCACTCACTTGGTGACCTTAGTTCACCCTTGGAATGGCCTTGGTTTCTCTTCAACTGGTTCCATCCCCTCCATGGCCCAGACTGACAGGGAGGCCAAGAAGTAGGCCTACCCTTAGAGGACTTGGACACATGTCTTTCATACCTGCATCGAACATGTCTTTCATACCTGCATCGAAAAGGTGGCCTTTGAATTGTAAGGGGATTCTAAGTTGACCTTTTTTTTCAGTTGTACTAATGAAATCACATTTATGCCAGGGACATACAAATATCCTGAAGGAATCAGTTGATCCTTCCTTTGCCTGGACAGGGCCTTTGTCTCCTAAGCAGCTATAAGGCTGTATACCAAATGTCAGCCAATCTTTCTAAAAAAGGGCAAGATAGTAAATATTTTAGGATTTGCACATCATTGGGTCTCTGTTCTAACTACCCAACTCTGCCATTATAGCACAAAAGCAGACATAGGCAATACATAAATGAACGAGTGTGGCTGTGTGCCAATGCAACTTTATTTATAAAAACAGGTGGCAGGTTGGATTGGGTCCACGGGCCATAGTTTACTGGCCTTCATTCTGTACTTTCCAGGCTGCTTGTTAAACCGCACTGTTGATGGGGATGCAGTTGCAACCAAGGTAACATCAGCACACTCAGCATAGTGGGGCTGATCCCTTCAGATGAAAGCATTTGACAGGACAGGTGGGGAATGCTAGAGCTGCTGGGAAATCCAATCCCATCGGTGATCTGCTCTGCAAGTCCCTGTAATGAGACCAAGTGACACTGGCCACCGGCAGCCCCTGCCCGTCCTTCCCCTTCCTCCTGAACACACCCACTTTGGAAACCACCATGGGCCTCCCTAGGGCCTCAGCCCACCCAGAGCCAATGTTCTCTGGGTCATCACTGGCTTTTTTTCTCCACCGTTGACCAAAGTGAGCTGAGTATTATTTGTCCTCTCTCATGAGATCTGAGAACTTCATGGTTGAATGGAAAAGAGTCCCGTGCCCTAGTCTTAGCTCTGCTCTGTGATTTCACCCCTCTGGTCCCCATGATCTGCAAAGGGAAGGTGTTGCATTATATGGCCTCCAAGCCTCTGTGTAGCTTCTAATAATCTATGAACTTCCTGAGAATAACTTCGAAAGTTCATTATTAGATGATAATAATAGTCACACTTTCTTCAGGGTTTACTATGTACTTGACTCAGTGCAATGAGAGCTCCATGGATTATAATGGAAGGGTTAGAGAAGTGAAACAACTCTCCCAGGATCGCACAGCTTGTAAGTAGGAGAGTCAGGACCTGAACACTCACTTGTCTGATCCCAAAGCCCATGTGTGGAACCACTCGGCAACATTCTGTAGTCTCATTACTTACCACCCCCACCCTGGCACAGAGAGTGAGGATGGAGGAGTGGGTGGACCGCCTTAAAGGGTAATCATAAGTACCAAGCTGGGTCCTCCCTTTTAAGACCTCAAGTGACATTTAGAAAGAGTGTCAGCATTTTAGGGAAGAAGCTAATAGCCCACCCTGATTAAAGTCATCTTAAACTAAGTTGGCTGGCAGTGAAAAGTACAAAGTAAAGTGACTTGGTGACAAGCATGGTCTCAAAGTACAAACAGCCATGGCCACTGAATTACCACCTCTCTGCCTAATTCACTTAACCAAGCTGCTTGTGAAACTGAACCTAACTATTACTGTACATCTTATTTTTTTAAAGATTTTATTGATTTATTTGAGAGAGAGCACAAGCAGGGGGAGTGGCAGGCAGAGGGAGAAGCAGGCTCCCCGCAGAGCAAGGAGCCACATGAGGGACTCGATCCCAGGACCCTGAGATCATGACCTGAGCTGAAGGCAGACGCTTAATTGACTGAGCCACCCAGGCATCCCTTATTAGACATTTTAAAGGAATGGTTATGCATCGTTAGTGTGTGGTCTCTTATGGGAACTTGTCCATTGCTACCCAATCCATGTGTAGAACAGAACAGATTTCTAGTTTAAAAAGGTCGCCAGATACGTGACAATCCTTGGCACAAAGGAATTAACTATCACTACCCACGTTTGACCACTTAACCAAATACATTCGTTAAAGCTAAAAATAATATAATGATACATACCTTCCTTTGATATCTTATTTAAATTTAAAAATTAAGGGGCGCCTGGGTGGCGCAGTCGTTAAGCGTCTGCCTTCGGCTCAGGGCGTGATCCCAGAGTCCTGGGATCGAGCCCCACATCAGGCTCCTCTGCTGGGAGCCTGCTTCTTTCTCTCCCACTCCCCCTGCTTGTGTTCCCTCTCTCGCTGGCTGTCTCTGTCAAGTAAATAAATAAAATCTTTAAAAAAAATTTAAAAATTAAAAATGAACTTTCATTTGCCACTTGTTTTAATGTAGAGTCAAGGCCTTTTCTTTGATCATGGATCTGCTTCTTTCTTATATAAACTACTATAATACAGTGTTTATCATTTCTAACCCTGGTTTCTTTAACATGTAGCCAGAAGTTGAATGTTAACAGACTGACTCTAGAAGGGGTTCAGTGCTACCTTCAGCTGATAATATTTGCTGCTCTGACCAGGGCCCCATATTGGTAACACGAAGCGAGTAGTCTATATGTTGGCGAAAAGACGTCATTTTTTGAGGCTGACCTTTACAAATACCTCAGATATATGGCCTGCCCTCAACCAATTGTACACATTATCTTAATAGCCATAATGCATTCTTGAAATCTGCTTTTCCCTGGATAACAAGACTACAGTTGAGTCATTAAGGATATTACTGAAAAGAGCAAAGTGATGAGAACAGAGAGAGAGAGAGAAGAAAGCCTTTCAGTATGAAACACCATGGGTGATGGACAGTGGCTGAGTGGGAATTTCTCAAGGTTGTGTTGGGAGGGTAAGTTGTGTATGTTCTGAATCCTTTCCAGATTTCGAGAATCCCTAAAGACAAAGAAGTTAAATTCTAGTGATATAGAATTGTATTTTAAAATAGGTTGGACTGTATTTTAGTTGTTAGGTTCATCTGTCTCTCTTAATTTAGGCTAACAAATCAAATAATCTCATTTTCTAATTAGTTATTGAGGAACCTCTTTCTGAAAGTGTTCTATGAAGATGCTAGAAATCTCAAAAGGTCATGTCCTGCTCCATTCAGAGAAGGTTTAGGACACTAAGAATAGGGAAGTGCAGAAAGAAATACTTCAAAATGCAACCCTGTAGGGTTTCCTCTGCCTGTGGCCTGGGAGGATGGCATGGGTGGTGGCGGCTATAGATTCTGGCAGGAGCAGCTGGAGACCTTTGAAAACTAAAGATAAAATCAGTGTGTGTGTGTGTGTGTATGTGTGTGTGTGTGTGTGTGTGTGTGTGGTGGTGGGGGTTATCTGAAACAAATATGCAATGGGAGGAAACTCCAAAAGTGTCAACACTAAAAGGAGAGACAGAGTGGGCACCAACAGGGAGGACAGGGAGGGAGAGAGAGAGAACACTGGCTATGGAAAGCAAAGTGGATAGGGATTGAAGGTAGCCTGCGGCAGGCGGCTATCAGAATCCAACCCACTGGGGAAAGAAGATGTCACTCCATTGTAAGTCACACAGGAGTGGCTGTGGAGGGCGTATTGTTTCCAGAATCCTCGGGCTCAAAGCCTGGAGCCAAGCAGGAGAACAATACAAATAATTAAGGGAGTAGTGGAATTAACTTACAGGGAATTCTTTCTACTTTTCTTCACCTGGTGAGATCAAGTGTAGTATTCATTTCACATCAGATAGGTCCATTATCAGGGAACTGTATCCTGTTCTGGCAAAAGAAGATCTAGTAGATTTTTTTCCATTCCCAACTTTGAGGCTGTAACAAATTATGTGTAGCTTGGGAAAGCGATGCGCTGGGCTTGTTGCGTCAGGGGCATATTTAAAAATATCTAAGATGAATAAAACTCAAGGAAGGAAAAGAAATCCAAAGGAATGTGTTATAAAAGGGAAAAACAAAAGCTTGTCTCCTGTGCATTTATACAGAGTCATAAAGAGAAGGAAGAAGTCCGACCTTATAGAATAAACAAACCTAGAAAAAGTCTAATAACATCAATGATAGGGAGTCACCTCAACACAGAGCAAGTCTAACATCAGTGACCTGGACTGACTCCATTCTCTTTCATAAAAATGTACCTTATATGCAAAATCCTTTTAGAATAGTGAATACCATACCCAATTTGCAGATGGAAAAATGAATTATTGAAAGGTGTTTTATTTGCGTTCTAACACAGTGAGTCAGTGAAAAACAAGAATATGACACAATTCTCTGGCCGTAGAATAAAAAAGAGAGCTAAGGTCTATGTATTTCTATCAAATTCAAGTTATAAGGAATTTTTCTTATGGCTATAATTTAGTCTATAATTTGTCACTCAAATATCATCACCCTACAATTATATTAATGAAACGTCTCTAATCATTTACAAAGCACTCTTCTGACACTCCCTTCAGGTGCACATTAATGACTAGATATTTGACGCATTCTTGGGCTGCTTTGGATCCTGTCAATATTTGCTGTCAAAAAATCCATTTAGGTTCCTGGTTTCTTGAGTGATGCCTTAAAGATGAAAAAGCATCAAGTCAGTGAGTTAATGGCTCATTTTTCAATGTGGCTTTTGTTTGACACCTATTTTGGAATTATCCACTTACTGTGCCCCTTTTCCAAGGCCATTCTCAAAGTGTAAGCCTGTAATTTTTGCGCCAGTTTAGAGCATTTTAGAGTGGTTAGACCTCACTTTGGTCAAGTAAAAAGAGCTCTTTGGAGAGGGCTTGACAGAGTGAAAAGGTCTGTCCCCAAGGTCAGGCAGCTGCAATTTGGAATCCTGGCTTTTCCTCGAACTCTTTGTGTGACATCTACCTTCGAGGCTCAGTTTTTTTCCTCAGCAGTTTGTTGTGAGGCTGTAGGACCTAGGCTGAATCAGGGTTTGGGGGTGGCTAAGGTAGCACGTGATGGATGGCCGGGGGAGTAGTTACTATCCCCAACCTCGCACTGGGTTAAGATGAAAGCCAGTCTCAACCCAACTCTGCCACACAAACAGACGTTTGTTAAACACACATTCGTTAGCAAGCCGGCACAAAACCGTCTACGCAGGCTGTCCGTGAGCTCCAGGAAGCCTCAGCTCTTGTTTCCTTGGTGCTCCAAGTGACTGTCACCTCACATAAAAGGCTCACATGAGGCAGGTGGGGATTCTGTGCCCCTGGTTGGCAGCACCCAGCTGGAAATCCTCATTATTAACGGCTGGAGACAGGCCCATTTAGGGATCCCTCCTCGAGCTCAGTCTCTGAAGATGCAAATCTATAGGCTTTCGGATTCTTAGACTCTGTTAGCACGGGGGAGGGATTGTCTCCAAAACATTCCAACCAATCTACATACCCTAACCTCCTCTGATTTCTTCAACAAGAGCCATTTCTAATGCTCATGTCATTATTTCCCCTACTTTTGACATTTGTTCAAACATCAAAACCTCAGGTGTTAGTGGACAGATGGCTAACAGAACGACTTGGAGTAGCAACCATGGGAATGTGGTCTTAAAGATATTTTACCACCTACTCACCACGCTACGAGGATAAACTCCCACTTAGAGTAGTAGAATTCTCTAGAGCTGCAGTTTAAACCAACCTGAACATATAAAATATCACGCGGTCTATGCTAGTTGAAAGTAAATTACAGACAACCTAACAATGGGAAGAACGAACATTTTAAATACATGTCAATACTCATCCATTTAAGGGTGATCTCTTTCAATGGTTGTCAGATTGGGCACCCCCTCCCCCGCTGGAAGGAACTGCTCGTGGCCCAGGGTTTGGGGGAAGCAGATGGGGTTCCGCACTCCCTCCCGCCTTAGCCAGAGCAGCTCTACCTCTACCTCCACCTAGTTTGCATTTTAGATGTTCTCACAACACTTTACTTGAAGGAAGGGTTCCATAGCTGAAAGGTTTGACAACCACTGACAAAGCCTAATATTCATATCACAAACGGGAAAGATGAGACCCAGAACAGCTGACACTTTTTCAAGGACATGAATCTGTAACAAGTCCTAGCACTGGGCTCTTTGCACTAGCAGAAGCCACCCGTTTACCGTGGAGAGGCGACACGCGTTGCTAAAATTAAACTCTGAGCAAGAAAAGGTGGTATTCCCATAGCATGTGCTTTACTGGATACATTATCCTGGATGATCTTATGGGTTCCTTTACTGAAAGCGACAACCCACTATAGAGCATGCACACTTCATCAAATACGTTAGTTTAGCAACCAAGTCTTTCAGAAACTGTATGTGAACTTCAACTCACCATTAGGAAGATGCCTTCTGTACATGCTTAATAAATGGGTCAGGGTACTGATGATCTAATTAAACTTTTAGCCAGTTAACCTTCTCCCCAAAGTTCCTGTATCTACTTTTCCCCCTTTTCCAATCAAACTGTAGCAATGGAGATAGTTATTTCTTCAATACAGATAATCGTTTGTGGGTCTTACTTACATGGTTTTCATCTTATTTCAGGACCCTAATGATATTTCATCCAGTCTAAGACACTGCCAGTTGTAAAATGCCATTATGTTATGTCCTGCTGAAAAATAAAACAAATGTGCCAATTAAAAATTTAAGAAACCACTGGTTATAAGACACATTTTGATTTCAGAGATATTAAAAGAGGTGCATCTTGAAATTCATGAAGTATGCTACCATATTTGCTACCATATAAGACATATTTTCCCCCTTGCCTTATGCCCCTCCTTCCTCCCACCCTAGGCCACCTGATATCTCCATGAGGCAGAGGAATAGCATAGAAGGCTCAGCCTTAGACTTTCCAAAATGCCTCCCTCTAAAATTGTGCTGCACTTGTATTTTGGCATATATAGTACACGCTGATAAAAATACTCTTGGCTTGTTAGCTCTAGGAATGGAGATGTACCTCTTTTGACACCCTCCATGAACACTTTGGATCTGTTTCCTTTCTGTGGGATCAGCATTATTCTAGCAGGAAAGGGAGTCTGAAAGACCCTAGGATCACTCCCTGCTCTTGGGAGAACACAGATCTGTCATGTTGCAGATGGACATGGACCCTGGATATTTCCTGTGTCCTGAGTTAAACATTCCCCTGGCAACAGAGCTCCTATCAGGCAATTCCAAATGGACCTTACTACAGTTCCTAATAATTTTGTTTCATGTGGCACCAAAATTATCCAAACCGTATCATAAGGTAGTAAAATATTTTGTCCCCTTTGCTCAGGCATCATTTTCATGCATAACATCAAAGTGCAATTTCAACTTTTCAAGTCCACATATCCAATTACTCATAAGGCAACACTTCATCTTAAGTGGAAAAATTACCTCCTACCTTAAAAAAACGCTTTTGTTTGTTAGTTTTTTTTTTAAGAGAGAGCACGGTTGGGGGTGGGGAGGAGCAGAGGGAGAGAGAGAATATTAAGCAGGCTCTACTACCAGCACAGAGCCTGATGTGGGGCTTGATCTCACGACCCTGAAACCATGATCTGAGCCTACATCTAGTCGGATGCTTAACCAACAGAGCCACCCAGGTGATCCTTAAAAAAAAATTTTTTTTAAAGAATCTGTGCTTTTTTAAAAAAATATTTTTATTTATTTATTTGTCAGAGAGAGAGAGAGAGAGGGGGCACAAGCAGGCACCCCACATGTTATCTTAATAAAGAACAAGAATCTATGAAGTGTGACACCAATGAACTTGACTTTCCAGATCTCTCCTTACACACTGACGCACACAGTGCTGTGTTGGGGAGAAGGCAGAGGAGTGTCAATTATGGAGAGACCTCAGGAAGTGCTGGAACAGTCATAGGACATTATGGAAAGGAGCAGGTGGTTTAGGAAGTGTGAATGCAGCTCTCCTAGGGTGAATCTGAAGGAAGCTGAAGGAGGGCTAAGGTGTGGGATGGCTTCTTTGGATGATGTTTCCTCCTTTCCTATTGCTGTGTTCCTTCCTCATCTGAGGGAGAGGAAAATATTAAGCACCATAGGAGGGCAACAGCCAGAACAAACTGTCTTGAAATTCTTCTATCCAACAGGGAATTGTGAAATCACTGCACAGACCTAAGGATGAGTTCCAGAAATTTGTAATAAATGGAAATAAAATTTTCCTTTGCATATTTTTGTCCTGTCATTAGGACAATTTTCTTGAGGTAAAAAGCTTTAAAGATGTACTTTTCAGAGCGTTTTTCCTTGTAATGATTATGGTTTCTGCGTGTCATTGCAAGTTTATACCCTTTTAGAGCAAAATCTTTCCTGCTTTTTTCTTTTAGGCAAATATCAACATCCCGATGGGAGCCTTTCGGCCGGGAGCTGGGCAACCTCCCAGAAGAAAAGAGTGTACTCCGGAAACAGAGGAGGTGAGGAAAACTTAGCTGGTAGAGCTCAGCCCTGTCTTTCCCCTCCAGACTCCTGACTAGAGGGGGGGGGGGCAAAGGCAAGGTGAGGGTCGGCTCCCCAGGACAAGGAAGGTATGAATGGACGTGGGTCAGGGAGTCACCACATAGTATACACATTTCTTTGACTGTCTTGGTCACTTAGCCATGAAACACACTGTTCCTCCCTTCCCTTCAGCGCTTTAAGTGCCTGGCACAGTTACTTAAAGATGCTGAGTTTGACATGTAGTTTGTTGATTGAGTGAGAGAGAGAGAGAGAGAGAGAGAGTGTGTGTGTGTGTGTGTATGAGTGTGTGTGGTGGTGCGGGGCAGGGGGGGCGGAGAATAGCCTCTCACATGCTCTTGGTCTCTCAACAGTCACTAGCTCCGTAAGGTTTCCCTTGGAGCTTATACTGAACTGAGCAGGATGTCTTTAGTATAGCTTCTGATGAGTGACAACCCCCAGTGGGAGCTCAGGTAATAAGCACATTAAATTACTTGTGGATTCAAACAAAAAGCCCCAATCTCTGGGTATTTCCTTTGAAAAGAGGACTTTGCAAAGGAGCCGATCAATTTCTGTCTTCTTTTCCTGCAAATTTTTACCTCTTCTCCAAATTCAGACTGCCCACTTGGCTGAAATGGAGGCTAAAATGAGTAAATGCATTAAATAGAGACCCCCCCCAAATGTCTGCATTCCTTCACCAACTGTGACTTTTCTGATGAAACCTGGAAGGTCCGATTCTGAAAAAAATTATCTAGTTTGCAAACCTGGAATTGCTTATGTACCTAGTTTTGGGATTTGTTGCCTAGCCTTGCATTAAGATAATGACTATATAAAATGGAGATCATAACGTATCATCCCTGAGCACAACAGGCCACCTCGGTCACAGCCGGTAGCTCTCCCATCTCAATCCTGACACCGTCTCATATATGAAGAGGATGTACCCCAGCAGAAAGCCAGGATCAGCCTGTGGCCATCTGACAAGGCCTGTGAGCTCTGGCTGGGTCTCTGGGAGCCCTTTGCTCTGCTCAGGGAGCTGGGGCACGGCGTCCGTGTGCTCAGCGCAGCCAGAGTTTGGCATGTGCTCGACACAGAGGCCTTACAGCCAAATCCTTACAAGCAGGGCCCATCTTTTAGGTAAGACAAGGCAGCTGCTTGCTTGAAGTGACTTGAAGGGTATTGACAAGCCTCCACTCTGCCTCCCAAATCTCTCTTTTGACTGTAATTCTATCATTATTAAGCCAGAAAATAGCATGTTGGGACTTTCTGTTATTTCCCTCTCCACCTTGTCCCTTCACAAGCTGCAAACACACTATTTAATTCCAGTCCACTCCTTCCTAGCTGGGAGGCCAGGGGCAAGTTTCTTACTCCTTCCCTCCCTGCCTCGGGCCTCAGTTTCCTTAGCTAAAAAATGGGGATAATACTAGCAGATTTATAGGGCTGGTGTGAGGATTAAATGAGTTAGCATGTGTAACTTAGAACAGCTAGCAGTGTAAGTGTTTGCTGTTATTACTAAGTCCTCAGTGTGTGACCACGAACGAGCACAGCGGACTGTATGACTCCACAGAGGTGAGGTTCCGGGAAAACTCAGTAGGGTGTCTGGTAGTAAAGGGGGAAATGAAGGCAAGATAGATGGAAAACAGTTCACCATTTTCCCAAATTTTACAAATGCTCTGTCACCCCTCAGGGGAATGTTTCCCTTGACAACAGTCATTCCTGAAACTGATAAAGGTGCTGGGGCTGATAAGCCCTTTCTCGAGCTCTCTTTATTTCAATCAAAGAATGTCTTCCTTGTCCCTTTTCAATTCAAATATCTACATACAGAAGAAAAAAAAAAGTACTATGTATTTGTCAAATGGAGCCATCTGGAGCCCTGCTTACTCATGCCTGTATTTATTCTAATTCTTACAATAAATTTTAGAAGAAATGGGATCCAATTCCCATTTTTTAAAAAGATGAGAGAAGATTCAGTTAAGAATATGCCCCACCATTAACCCCTTCCTGAGTCAATGTCATGTCTACTTATTGAATATATCCACTTACAATTTCCAGTGGTTATATATTTCCAATATGTGACCATGCCAAATCAAGTGCTGAAAGTCTTAAGTGTATTGAGGTTTTAATAACTTGAAAGGGCCTAATATTAAATATTATCATCCTCTATCCATGTATGTTCCCTAATAAGTCTTTGCACATAGACGCATAACTACACACATTGGCTTTATGCAGTCAACGTGCCAAAATAGCATATTTTGATATTACAAACACAGTGAATGTGACGTACCCAGGAACTTAACAGAAGGAATTAGAAACATTTTTCTTCTTCATGCTTCTTTATTAAGATCTACCCACCTAACAACCATGGGAACATTCATAAGTGAGGAAACATTCTTCATTTCACTGCTACACATATTTAAAAAAAAAACCCAATTTATAGCCTTGTTTCAAACCTCTTTCCAAAAGCCTAGCAAAGAACATTTTCGAATACCTAGTCCTCCAAGTGGATATTTAATAGTTTTAATGATGGCTTCTAAATCTGCATTTATAAATGATGCATGTGTGTGCGTGATAAAAGGAAGCTGATCCTATGGCTCTGTACGTTGGCCTGAGGAAACAATATTTTCCAGATATTTACAACAGGTACAGTCTACACTGAATTACTTTATCATTTTGTGTGGGAGACACGTTAGCTCTTTCATCAGTGCTGTGCCGAGATTCATTTTTTTTAAAGATTTTATTTATTTATTTGACAGAGAGACAGCCAGCGAGAGAGGGAACACAGGCAGGGGGAGTGGGAGTGGAAGAAGCAGGCTCCCAGCGGAGAAGCCCAATGTGGGGCTCAATCCCAGACCGCCGGGATCACGCCCTGAGCCGAAGGCAGACGCTTAATGACGGAGCCACTCACACGCCCCTGTGCCGAGATTCAAAGAAAATGACTATAGGAAAAACCATTAGCCCTTAGTAGAAGAACAGCACCTCAATATTTTATATTTCTACTCACTACTCAAACAGGCAATTCTATAAAGGACATGCCTACCAAATAATTGGTTAAAGGCTGGGAATCTTGAACAGTTTCTTCCCTTTTCCTTTAGGTTCTAGACAGTTTGAGAACTAGACATAGAGGCCAGATGGGAGCAAAGCCCAGCATTAGCTTTCATGCCTAAGTCATGGGTCTGCCTGGTTAGGCTGGCAACAAGTATGGGCCTAGGGCTTGAACCAGAGGCAAACATGTGGTTTCTTCCTCCTTTTCCCCAGAAATGTATTGGTTCACCCAGTTGTTGGCTGAGCACATGAAGCCCTGCCAGTCCCATGCTGCGACTGTGTTAGTTTGGGTACTCCAAAAAGCTGGCACAATGATGGGCTTAGACATGCAGAATATTTATTGGTGAAACCACATGTAAGGAAGAATGGGAGGGTGGCTAGACGGGTGATGTGGGTGAAGAAGAGTGGGACAGAGGGTCGGGGTGAAACCTCTTAGACCTCATTGCTGTTCTAAGGAAAATTCTCGAGCCGAAGTTCCTCCCCAGGAGTCTTCCGTCTCCCAGGAACGGGCTGGCCTTAGGATCCTGTGACACTCAGTCATTGGGCACAAGCAGCCGTGGGAAATGTGACCTCAGCGCGGTGATGGGCAGGTTGCAGGGCGAAGCAGCTGGGGCCAGTCATTTCATTACCCTACTGGGAGAAAACTGATCAGAGAGGCGTGCTCTTGTGGCTGCCACGGTGATCAAATGTTCCTCCAACACCTTCCTCCTGGGGCCAGAGAGTATGCTCCCCACCTCTAGCAGAGGAGGAATGAGCTAATAAGCAACTTTCTTCTGTAGTAATGACTTGGGAGTTCTAAGAGCCACACACAGCAACTGATCCCGTTGTGTTATAGTCAGTGTTAATGTGTATGTTTGGCGTATATACACAGAGGCATATATTTGTCATTATGGTACATTCTTGGCATTAATCAGCTAAACAACAACGGACAAGTGTGCACATCTGTACCAGGCATTGGAGGAATCATAAAAAAAGTATAGGATGTGCTCCTGCCCTAAAGCTGCAACAGTATGAAAACATTCAATAATAGGAAATTGAAAATCGTTCCCAAAGCCGGGAGGGAGAACTGGGCCTCCTCTGTTGCTCCATCTCATGCCACCCACGTTCAAGAAGGTTTTGCTTATGTCAATATCAGTTTGTTTATGCTTCCTGGAGATGTTGGCACAAAGGCTGGCAGCTATTGCACCCCAAACAAAAAAAAATTTTAAGCTTCTGGACTTAGTCACTGTTAGAGCCAACTGTGCACCAACATTCTACAAATCTCTGCTGTTCAGCCATATTAGGATTATAAGACGCCAGATTAAATTCTCTCAGAAGGTGCTTCTCTTGGAATCACAAATCCTAACTAGTCTAATTTTTGTTAGTTATCAGATGTTGACTAGTCTTGTGTTTTCTAAGTCATGTGGAGATTACCTGTTTTCTTCTTCCAATTTTCTTCCATATTTGTCTACAAATTTCAGGGATCTTCTGGAAGCTCTGAGGGTGTCTCAGTAGCACAGGAACAAGTGACGCAGCTAGAATTACACTTTGACAGAGACCAAATGCCTTTTTCAGTGAGCTGATCCCTTCTTTCTTTTCTTTCTCTTCAGGGTGTTCCTCCCACCTCGGATGAGGAGAAGAAGCCAATGCCAGGAGCAAAGAGACTTCTGGGACCTGCGGTCAATCTTTCAGAGATCCAGAATATTAAAAGTGAACTGAAGTATGTCCCCAAAGCTGAGCAGTAGTTGCAAGAAAGAAGGTGAGTGAAAAATTATTTTCTTCCACTTAAAAAGACTGCTATAAAATGGATTAAGGAAGTCTTCCACAGAAGGAGTCTGGAATTCCAGAAGCATTCATTAAGTACCAGGGCCTTTTGTTTGGACCAGTTTTTCTGGTGCGAAGGTTTTCTGGTAAAGCTGAGCTTTGGGGCCTATCGTATTTCATAACCAGCCAGAGAGCCATTGAGGATGTTTGCCTGCCAACCCCTTTCTGCTCACTTTCTTAGTTGAGGGAGGACAGGGTTGGGAGAAGGAAGATGCTTGGAAGGGGGCCCTGAGGAGCTTTTTTTTTTTTTTAAATGATTTTTTATTATATTATGTTAGTCACCATACAGTACATCCCCGGTTTCCGATGTAAGGCTCGATGATTCATTAATTGTGTATAACATCTAGTGCACCATGCAATACGTACCCTCCTTACTACCCATCACCAGTCTATCCCATTCCCCCCCCTCCCCTCTGAGGCCCTCAGTTTGTTTCTCATAGTCCATAGTCTCTCATGTTCCATTCCCCCTTCTGATTACCCCCCCTTTCTTTATCCCTTTCTTCCCCTACCGATCATCCTAGTTCTTATGTTCCATAGATGAGAGAAATCATATGATAGTTGTCTTTCTCTGCTTGACTTATTTCACTTAGCATTATCTTGAGGAGCTTTTGATCTTGGGGTTCAGGGAGGGCCTCTGTCCTTCCATGCCTCGGTTTCCTCACCCAGATGCCAGGAAGAGTGATGAGCTAGTTCTGAGGAGAGGCTCATCGGAGCAAGGTGCTGAGGAGGTTTGGAAGGTAAAGGGGGTAGAGACCGGTTCAGGCCTTGAGATGAGTAACCCGGGTATGTGCAAAGCAGACCATGGGGACCCAGTGATGACTCAGAATGTGCACGAGGGAAGGGCAGGCTCAAAACTGTACCTGCCACCCTCCCGAGGAGGCAGTGCAGGCAGGACCTGTGACCTTATTTTCATTGTTATTGGGTCTGTTCAATGATGACCCTGTGGTGAGGGCTCGGCCCTGACGTGTGTGAATTCTGTCAGCAGGGGGCGTGTGGAATTGGCCGGTCCTTTCTTTCCAACTCTCCTGCTGGACCCTGAGAGCAAATCTACTTTATCCAACATTACTGAATCCCACCATGCACAGTTTATTCCGTTTCTTAAGCAGAAGCTTAAGTTTAGAAGAGAGGAATCTATATTGGTAACATGAAACAGGTATTTACCTGGCTGACTGCCCATTCATTCGTTTGTTCATCAACACACTCATTTCTTCAGCCAATATTTACTGAGCATCCGCTATGCGCTGAGCACTAGAAACATTTGTTAATCGTATACCGTATGCCAGACACTGTGTGAAGAGCATCGTATCCACTGTTTCTGTTAAGCCTTATGATACCCACTTATTGCTCCTATTCTTGAGGTGACTCCTACAGGAACACTGGTTTTCCCCATCTGTCGTGCATCCTCAAGAGGGCGTGTGACTTCATCCCTTCTCCCCACCGCGCCTTACAGACGGCTTGCACTCTTCCTATGGGTGTCAGGGTGAAATCGTCTGACCATGTAGGTAGAGGCAAGCACAGCCCTGGAGCCCTGCTGTGCCTTCTCCTATAGACATAACGAAGAACACAGTGTTCTCTGAGATAATCCCGAGTGTAGCAGCAATGTGCCTTGTGTCATGCTTATGCTGGCTTACTAGGGCATTTGCGAGTTAGTTCTGCAGAAAAGATTTCTTTATAGTACAGAGAAAGAGGAGCTGTTTTGAGTTAAAATAACACACCTAGTGTTATTCAGTGTTTTCAGCACAGTTACATAAAAGAACAAAGGAGTAAGGATAAAATACCGTGGATTCTCTGACTCTAAGAATGAATCCCAGGAACCTGGTCTGGGACAAAGTGATGGCAGCAGGAACTGACCTGGAGCGTGGCTACACACACTTGTTATTATTTATGACGGAATGAAACACGTTGATGGTAAGCATCATTACACTCAGTCCTGCTCATAGAGATGAAATACTCCAATAGGCTTGGGACAAAGCTGCAGAACTTTCTTGTAAGAAAGCCCAGGGAAAGGAAATTAATGTTTTGTAATATTCATTATCATCACCCAAACAAGGCCAGCTAGACACATGAATCTTTAATGTAAACTTTACAGGATTTTGCTTTTCTGAAATCCATGTCGACCTAAATTTAACCCCAGTTACAGTTTCAGAAGAACTTGGTTTTGAAGATTCAAAGGAATGCTGTTTTAAAATGAGCTCAGAGAGGATCTTATAGTGTTATCTGCAGTGATTCTGTTGCCTTGGATTACAAGGTTACAGGAACAGGAAACTATCAGCTCGACAAAATATCAAAAAGTTATCAGAATATCCAGGAAAAGTCTTTGTTACTTCATTTTCTCAGAGAAGACTTTAATGATTCTTCCTTCCCGAACAAATTCTAATAAGGCAAAACCACAAAGAGAGGCCTGTTTTTCCTTATTCTTACAGGAACGTGAAAAACCTACGTTGTCAGGGTAATTGATCTGAATTCCAAATGAGCACAGGCGTTGTTTTAAGCCAAGGAATGATTTTTATTTCTCATAGGAGAGGTATTAGGCTGGTTTGCTTTTGACCTATCAATTCTTCTCCTGCAATTATGTCAGATTTTGAGACTTCCATGGTCATGGTTTGTGGTCACGGAGGGAGAGCATTTTTTAACATTGATTGATTCAGTGGACTCATAAGCAGTAAATATCGTGGACCAGCCATCACTTAGCCCCTTACTGGTTGGATTGATTTCCCTCTTCTTGGGCCACCACTCTGTCACCCACCTTCACCATGTCCTGTTCAATGATTTGATCAAACAGACTGTTGTCTGAAGTTTGAGTGAGTTCATAGTGCCAAACACTGTGAACACCATGTGACCCAAGGCTCAAAGTCCAGGTTATAACTATTACAATACTTTAACATATATGATGGACCAGCATGCCCGTCCAGTTGAGATCAATGACTCCTTTTAAGTGGGATTTCAGATTCTTTCCATGCCCTGTGCCATGGCTAGAATCGTTCATGGAAATCAGTTAAAAACGTTATGGGATAGGAACCAGAAAGGACAGTGACTAGCCAGTTAGGGATCAGGAATCACGGCTTTTGGCAAAGGACTTAGGGGCTGGACCCAATCGGGAACCAGAGCCAGGCTACACAAGGACAGCACGTACTGAGTTAAGGCCAAGAGACACAGGAGTATTGCAAATGGGACCCCAATCCAGGCTGGCAAGGGCATGGGGCATGGGGCAGTTAGGGTGTTCAGTCATGTATCTCTTGGGATTCTCCTGGCTGTGATTTAAGATGGCCAGATGGTAATTTAAGCAAGGCCAGATGAAGAGACAGGACCAGCAGCAATGTCTGAAAACCAAGAGCCCTCCAACACTCCTGTGCCTGCTGTTTGCTGCTTGATCAGGAATTCCCCGGGTCTACAGTCAGAAGACACCATCAGCTTGTTTGCTTGTAGCTACAGCTCATTCCACCTCAGACTTCATAGACAGGCATGTGAAGAACCCAGAGGACTGTTCAGGGCTGCTTTCCAGCACTCTGTGTCCATTTCTGCTCCCTCTCAATCCTCATGTCAGACCACAGGGGCCCTGTAAAGAACCTCTATGACTAGCTTCTGTACCACGGGCATTTTCTTCATTCTGTGCTAAGATGTATAGATGCCAAACTTGGTCTCTGCTCTCAGGATACTTCGATCTTGGTGGAAAGATAAAATACTTCAAAGGCAACTGAAGAATTAGACAGTGGGGGGGTGCTGGGTGGCTCAGTTGGTTAACCATCTGCTTTCGGCTCAGGTCATGATCTCAGAGTCCTGGGATCGAGCCCCGCGTCAGGCTCCTTGCTCAGTGGGGAGTCTGCTTCTCCCTTTCTCTCTCTCTCTCAAGTAAATAAAATCTTAAAAAAAGAATTAGACAGCAGCTCAGTGATTCAAGATATCCAATGGCTGTTTATGACCCCCTAAGTAGGCAGTAAAGATAACCAATGTTATGATTTATAAGAGGGGAAACTCGTGATGATTTTGGTACAGGGACAATTTGAAAGAGGTGGTGGGAATGGAATAGTTTAACAGAGGTTCAGAATTAGCTTCTGGACGTATGGAATGTCCAGAACGTGATTAATAGACAAGCCTAGTGAAATCAAAGAGTTCCTCTAGGACAATATCCTTAAACTTTCGGGGAAGAGCAAAACAAGATCCTATGACTGGCCCACACCATCTCTTCTCTTTTTCCAGCAGTGAAAGAACTAAGTGATAACAAAGAATTGGAAAGAAACAAAATAAGTATCAAAGGGGTAGCCATGCGGCAGTTACGAAAACAATGATTAACAAAGGTAAACCCCAAGAATAAGTCCACAGTTATGTTAATGAGCACAAAGAGCAGCAATCGTAAGTCCTGGGACCCATGAAGCCATAGAAAGAAACTGCCATTCTGAGGTTGCAGGAATTCTCCCTCTCTGTGGTGGACATTGTGGCCTGACCACACATTGTGTGGCAGCCAGACTTCATGCTTACCTACTACACCAGACTTTCAGAAAGATGAGAAATTTAGTGATTCTTAATAACTCACTTAATAGCTTTTGGCCATTGCATCTAAGTGAAAATCTATGGACTTAATCCCCATTTGCCATTAAGAACTGAGGAAGGCATCAGAGGGGGAGACAAACCATAAGAGACTCTTAACCATAGGAAACACACTGAGGGTTGCTGGAGGGGAGGGTGTGGGGGATGGGGTAACTGGGGGTGGGCATGAAGGAGGGCATCTGATGCAAGGAGTACTGGGTATTAAAGACTGATGAATCACTGACCTCTACCTCTGAAACGAATAATACATTATATGTTAATTAATTGCATTTAAATTTAAAAAAGGAGAAAAAAAAGAACTGAGAAAAGCACTTGCATTTTTGCATCAGGAAGACTTTTGAGGTCAACCAGTGGGCACTGGACCATTCTCTGAGAAACACTGTGGTAGGGCAGTGAGAGTGAGTTCAAATGATCTGCAAAGGCTGTATAGCCATACACAGCCACATGATCTCGAGTTGGCCTCCATCCCATTCCTCACATCAGCCAACCAGACTTGCTTCTAGATTTTGTGGATTTGAAAAGAACCATTATGATGCCCTGATAGAGGAGGTATGCCTTCTTCCAACACTCAGCCCCGCCCCTAGCATCTTCTGTTTATGCCGTCACAATACTTAGCAAAGTGATGTATTGGTTTCCTTGTTTATACCTTCTTCATGATGCCAGGATACAGCTTCTTAAAGGCTGGGGGGCACTGGATAGATCATGAGCATGCAAGGCATGTCTGTAGAATGTTACTGGTGCTGTGACCATACCAAGTCTGGTGGCTCCTAGAAATGTGTGTTCTTGTAGACTTCCCGAGTCCTTGTGTTTTCAGGGAGATTACTACTTAAAATCAAGACTAGCTTTTCTTGCAAGGTCTGAAAATAACCTCGTTGACCATGATCAGTAAAGGGCTCAGAAATCTGACTTGAATTCACTGATCATAACTTCATTATTCCTCTGGGAAACTGAAAAATTAGTGAAGATGTCAAATTTGGCTCATAGTCTTCAAAGGGGAGAAAAAATAAAACCAGAAGAAAATAATTTAATTATCCAGAGTTATTTGGCCTTATTTTTCAAAGACCATCTAGGTCCAGATAAGACATATTTACCAACCATTCATCCAAGGAGATGTCATTTCTGCTAGAAGAGAACATAAGGTGTTCATTACTCTTAAATGTTAAATATTATGCATCACTGTTTTTCCTGCTGATTCCAGGGCTAATTTTGAGAATGCTGGCAGGAGGGAAAATTGATGTACCCAGACATTTGATGAAAAGTGCATTTAGTACCTAACAACAGACCCCTAAAGTACATGATGCAGAACCTGACAGAATTGAAGGGAGATAGGGAGTTCAACAATAATAACAGGAAATTTCAATACCCCACTTTCAAGAGTGGATAGTAGACAAAAGATCAAGAAGGAAACTGTCTTAGTCTTCTGGGGATGCTATAACGGGATACCATAGACTGGGGGGCTTCCAAATAACAGAAATTTATTTTTCACACCTCTGGAGATTGGAAAGTCTAAGACCGAGATGCCAGCAGATTCGGGGTCTGATGAGGCCCTGCGTCCTGATTTATAGATGGCCATTTTCTCACTGGATCCTCACACAGTGAAAGGGATAAGGGAGCTCTCTGGGGTCTCTTTTATAAGGGCACTAATCCCATTCAAGAGGGCTCCAGCCTCATGACCTAGGCACCTTCCAAAGGCCCCACCTTCAGATGCCATCACATTGGGATTACCGGTTCACCATATGAATTTGGGCGGACATAAACATTCAGTCTACAGCAGAAATAGAAGATTTGAATAATACTATAAACCAACTAGACCTAACAGACATCTATAGAACATTCCACCCAACAACAGAAGAAGACGCATTCTTCTAAAGCGCACATGGCACATTGTCTAAGACAGGCCACAGGTTAGGCCATTAAGCAAGTCTCATTAAGTTTAAAAGGAACGAAATCACGCAAAGTATGTTCTCAGACCACAGTGGATTGGAATTAGAAACCAGCAACAGAAGGAAGTTGAGGAAATCCACAGGTTGTGGGGCTTAAAGAACACGCTCCTGAATAACCAATGAGTCAAAGAAGAAATCACAAGGGAAATTAGAAAATGCTTTGAAACAAACAAAACCAAAAATACAATATACTTGTGGGATACAGCAAAAGCAGTGCTTAGAGGGAAATTCACAGCTGTAAACACTTACCTTAAAGAAGGAAGATCTCAAATCAATAACCAACCAATCAAATCAATACCAGCAGCTCCATTTTGGGAAAACATGCCCTTGACTATCTTAAACTTAGCTGATATCTACATATGTGGCAGATGATTACATTGATGTGTACATGGAAATATCCCTCTTTTCAAATGGTAAGATGTAATACATTTTAAAAATCCATTTGTATAAATACCATAACAACAAAATAGAAGGTGGGAAATACAAAATAATCACCCATAAGATCACCATTTTAGCATAATACCGAATTTGATAGCTGCCCCTCCAGTCTTTTCCTCTGAGTTTCCATGTTGGATACAATACAACAAAGTTGCTAACAATATGGGACTTGGGGTCATTGGGTCATGGAAGATTTGGTCTCATTACCTTCTACCTTTGCAATTTTGAGCTCAGGGTCTCTATTCCCTCATTTCATAAAAAGCAGAAAATGGCGTCTTCCTCAATGGGCAGATGTGAAGGATCAGGGATATGTACAGATTTAAGGAAGTATATGTGGGCATGGCACCCAGGACAGGGTAATTATGCAAAAATGGGAACCAGTTCTGCTTTTACTTTTTCTTACATAGCCTCATTCACAACATGTGTACGATTTCATATCTTGCTTTTTCCATGCTACATTTTTCCATAAGAATATTTTTTATGCAGCTCTGTGGCCTTCAGAATTAAGATGATTTATTTCTCCTAGTGTTTGGGTTACCATGACTGCATAATCTTTTCCCTTTTCCAGAAGACAAAGGACTGATTTATTGTTGTATACAGAACTAAATTTAAAAAAAAAAGAAGAAAATACTACTCCAAGTATCTTCTCTGTGATTTGTTAGAAATTTTTGTTTTCAATTTTAAAACGCTCCCTGTTTTGACTCCATTGCAGAAGCTTTATTCACTTTCTTGGAAGGAAATGGCTTTATCCTGAGATTTTTCTTTTGATTTGTGATGTTCTTTTTTTTTTTTCTTTTGCTCCCCACTTGTTTAGGATAAAGATGAGTTCTGCTGTGGTTCTGAACTGCATCAAGGTTTTATTCATTTGTTTTCCTGACCAGCAAAGCTATTATTCTAGGCCCTGGTTACAAACTGTGTGGGTGCAAAGTGCTCTTGAGAGTGAACGTAAGAAGCTTTTGAGCTGATTGTGGCAGTTGCTTTAAGAGCCTCTCCACAGCAAACACACAGAGCTATCTGGGTGGGTTCTATTAAAACAGAGATCTGGAGAGCCTAGTGTGTGAGCTGGTGGGAGGGAGCTGGAATTGGTGAGAGTGTGCATTTGGGGAGTAGACCTGAGAGCTCCAGTCAGCTTGGTAGGAGGCCCAGGTGACTCAGGACCCAACTCTGTAGAAACTTGGACAATGGCACGGAGATTTCCATGGGCTAAGGGACAGTGACAATGGGCAGCACTTGCCCTGCTTGCCACACAGAGAACTCATGACCCCATCTTAGTACTTTGGGGATTGGTGGGGGGGCAGCAAAGTCTGCAGACAGCTTGAATTGTCACAACTGGGAGGAGCTATGGGCATGGGCTGCTACTGTCCTCTAATGCGAAGATGCCAGGGATGCTAGTAAATGTCCCACCATGCCCAGGACAGGCCCCTCTCCCCGGCCCAAAACAAAGAATGATATAGTAAGTAACCCTCATTTACCTAGTTTAAAGGCTGACGTCAGGACCGACGTTTTGCAAACTTACCTTTCCAAATAATCAGTGCGTTGTATTTTACAGAAATTAAAACATTAATAAAAAGAATAATAAGTAATGGCCCCATATTTATTATCTCTTTACAGTCATCAGAGACTTAGGAATAAAAATAAAACCCTCTTAAAAAGGATTCTTTTGTCAGCTGGTAAACTAAATATATTTATGGCATATGGTATATACGGAATATTCCCGAGTTATAGTATTAGGCCTTTAACACTATTTTTTGTAGGTTATTTTTTCATCTTAAATGTATCAGAAAGCGGTAGGTTATCTTAGCAGCTCATCAAATCTTTACAAATATGAATGTTAAGCATTTGTAATCATCAGCACCAACATCAACATCATCATTTTCTTGCCCTCATTAGCATGACTACATGCAGTGTGTGCTCCGGGGATGCCGGATGCCACAGCTTGTGCCTCACAGACATTATCTCATTCGCTCCTTGTGCTGACTACATGGGGTATGTACGATGCTGCCCGCTCACTTATGGGCGAAAGAAGGCTAAGAGACTTTACGAACTTGACCAGGGTCACCCCGCTTGTAAGCCACAGAGGTGAGATGCAAACTGTCATCTGTCATACTCCACAGTCCCTCCTTTTAATCTCTGTCACCCACTGCATTTTTAAACATGCTCTCTTAGTTGTATCTTCCAGGCTTTGCAAATATTTCAGTGTGTTAGGTCGGAGTAAAACAAGCAAAGGCTAAAGAGACTGCAGAAACTGTCACCTTTACAAAGAGGTGGCACTATTAACTCTGAGATGTTGCTTTGTTCATTCATTCATTCATTCATTCATTCATGAGTGCATTCAGTCACTCAACAAGCATTCATTAAGCACAAAGCACGTGCCAAGTGCGGAGGGTATCAGTGTCGTAGACTCAAATACGAATCAGACTGTCTACCCGGCTTCAGGTGAATGTGCAGAACGCGGCCCGGAAGCACAAATAATTTGCTCTTTTCAAAGGTTTTGAAAAAGAGGAAGGGTTAATATCCATAAATATCTGAGCGAGCATGAAAGAGAGAAAGGCAAGGGAAGGGAAGGAAGGAAAGGAGAAGGGGATGGGAAGGTAGCGACAGTGGCCCGGGTGCTGAGAAGACGGCCACAGAGGAAGGCCAGGCCTCTGCAAAGGCCGCCTTCACTCCGCTCCGGGGATGAGCGAGGGCTTGGCAGGCGTCTCTGTGTCATCATGAGGCAGCCGGCTCCGACCCCTGAAGGCTTTTCTCTCGTTCCCTCTCCTGCTGTGTGCAGCCCACACAGAAAAAGTGGGGAAGTGAATTCCAGGCTGTCTAATCAGGCTTGGCTGCATCGTGACAACACTGCTCGTTTTAACTCCCTCCACACGTTGTGGCATTTGAGAAGCAGAAGGAATCACGAGGAGCAAATCAAGACTTGCACATTTCACTTGTACTCCCTCGCCACCGCTCCCTGCCTGTGAACTGATCATTCCACACCCTCTGGTTTAGGGCTTTATGCAGATGGCGAGGTGGTGGCTGCTTTAATCCCAGGCAGGGTCGGTCAATCAGCTTCTCCCGGAGGGAAATTTCTATTAAGCAGTCGACAGATTGGAGTCACTTTCGTCCACGCAGGTGGCAGAAAGGCTGCTCAGAACAATGCATCTTGACTGCTGGAAAACCAGCAGAAAGCAAGCGGGTCCTACTGCCCCAAAGTCATGGGATGCCTTCAGCAGAAAGGACGGTGGTGCCTCCTCCCTCCCCGTGAGACCTGCCCTCCTGCGTAGCAGGCACAGCCTAATCCTTAACAAGTAAAACACACATTGTACTGCCTCGCTCTCACCTCGCCCCTAATTTTGGACACAGATGATAGGAATCATGGCTGCCCTTTAGTTCCAGAGGCAATGATTAATTCTTGAGAACTTACCAAAAAGGTTTATTAAATTCTGAGTGTTCAAGCATCCATTTATTCAGACTCAATTACGTTTCATCTTTTAATCACTTTGTACATGAGCTACTTGGAATTTACTTTAGCTGAATTAACCTTTTTCTTCATAATGCAAGTTAACAGCATGAGTTGGATTTCAATGGGAAGGCGTGAAGTACTAGAATAATTTACTCGTTTTGTAAGTGAACACCTGCGCGCCTCCTACAGGCCGGGCAGCGCAACGTCAGAGGGGGCCCTACAGCACAGGCCCCTCCGGAGCTCACGGTGCAGGCGGGTGAGGATGAGAGCGGGGAACTTAGCTCATAAAGGCTGCAGCACGAATGAAGACACAAGACACAGCCTTCCAATGTAGGTGATGAAGACCCTAGAGAGGAGGTTAGGAAGCAGATTTCTACTGAAACAAGGTTGAGGAGCAAACACTTTAGAGGTGATTTGGGTGTAGGGTCAGGCCCCGGCTTTGCTCTTCCCTTGGTCTGTGATTTGGCATAACTGCTCTGTGTCTTTGTCTGAAAAAGGAGGCAAAGTTAGCTACCTCACAGGGGTGATTTTGCTCCCTACCCTAAGGGACATTTTGCAACGTTTGGAGATATGTTTGGTTGTCACACCTCAGGGGAGATACTATTGGCATGTAGTGGGTTGAGGCCGGGGATGCCCCTGAACATCCCACAACGCTCCAAAGGACAGCTCCCACAAGAAATGTCAGTCTCGCCGGGGCTGAGTTGCACGGTGTGTAGGAAGTCCTCACAGCCCAGTGGCAGCTGTGATTACTGACGATAGCGTGTCACCATCGGGCACTGGGTATGCTAGGGTTGGGCGCACCTGCGCTCCACTTGCAGCTCTATCATGTAGTTACTCTGTGACCTTGGGCAAGTTGCTGCTCAGTCTGAGCCACATCTATAAATAGGAGTGATGGTAACAATCTTGAGAGGGAACCACAGAGACATGGGGTTGACTCGGAAGGGGCACCCGGCATGAACCAGCATCCACAAAGTGTTCATTCCCTTCATTGCCTCCACATCTTGCCTATACCCTCTGTTCTCTGCCCCTTTCTACCAAGGGCAGGGATCGGTTGGTTGTTTTTTAGATGACATACTCTCTAAAGAGTAGCTCTGCATTTCCCAGAGAATATGGAAGAGCTCACTGAAAATGAAATCCCTTTAATTGTCTGTGACTAGTAGGCGCTTACTGAAGCAGGGGTAAGCCTCGGAGAGACTCTTTCTCAGCCACCACCTACCTTGCATCATCTGAGCTCGAGCCAGTTCAGATGATTTCTAAGCTGCACGTATGCTCCTTCTCCTGGAGGAGGCACTGCAGTCCCATTTTTCAAAACCTCCGGTAGCTCCCGTTTCCAAAGCCCTTGTCTCGACAGTAAAATTACAAACATTTCACTCGAGCACTTTCATTTTGTTTTGGAGACTTCAAGGGATTTCCACCCCCAGACCATTTTTAAGCAGCAAATACATCTGGTTTGTAATTTCAGACTTTTCCCTGAAGAAAATCCATTTAAGAAATATATGGAAGGTCAAGCTGCCGTTCTACTGTCAAGGAAAAGGGAAACAATGCATTTGAGACACCATTTTACTGAGCATTTTGAATGGGCTCCATGGCCAAAAAGAGGCATCTCATCTTTTTAGGAATCTTTGGTGCACAGACTAGGTACTACTGGAGTCTGGTCTAGACACAAAAACAAGACCCTGTCAACCTAAACATCCAGAAAGTGCCCTCGGTGTCGTCTCTGTGACATCCTGTCTTGGCTTATGCCCCATTCACATCCAGCTTACACCTATCATTACTCTCCAGGAGTGTTTTCTCCCTCTTTCTCACGTTACTTAACTTGATCATTAAGTAACATCTACTTTGCAGTAAGAGTGAAACAAGTAGGCAGACATTAATAAACACAGGTGCCAAACAACACGGCAGCTCAGCCACTCTGAAGAGGCCACTTAAGGGGGCATCAGGAGGCAGGCGATGAGGAAACAAAGGCTCATTTGGAGTTTTATGGCAAAAACGAAATCACATCTTTTAACTAGAGGCTAACAGTAGCAATAGTATTAACAAGCCCTTGCACTTCATTTTAAGAATACCAAAGTACTTCTATGTTCTCTTTTGAGGCTCACAACGGTTCATGAGACAGGCAGGGCACTGAATTTGCAGGTCCTTCTTATGTGACTTCCAACTTCACACAGGCTAGAAGACCGTGTGATGTGTCATCATCTCCTTCCAGAGAAAGTTCATTTTAAGACTATTAACCAAGCCTACCTAAGTGTATGTGTAAAAATGGGTGTTATCTCTTTTAATCAGAAAAGTAGAATCACCACACAGTCTCCAGCAGGTGCCCAAGAAGGGTTAGTTACAACATGTGCCATGGACCAGAACTGAACAGGTAATGGCTCTGCTTATACCCAGGAGGATTTTTCTCACAGACACGAAAAGATAGCCAGGATTAATCTATCCACTTCTATCTATAGATATAACTGAAGGGAAATGTGCTATCTGAACTTTCAACTCCATTTACGGTTTTCTTGCTGCCTCATTCTTAAAAATCATATTGTATCCTTCATTTTATTTAATTTTTTGAGAAGTAAGCTGCATGCCCAACATGGGGCTTGAACTCATGACCCTGAGATCAAGAGCTGCACACTCTGCTGATTGAGCCAGGCAGGTGCCCCATATTGTATACACATGAACATACCACACACACACACACACACACACACACACACACACACACACACAGATTTGATCCCAGATTTGAAAATCAGGTTGAAATGTCTTCATTTCAGATAGACCAGGTGGCAAACAGTTGCCCCCGGGGAAGACTCCAGTTTAAGAAACCCCAAAATCATCACCGTAAAGGTAAACTCTCCTGAAGAGCTCTCCATTGTCACCAACAGCCAAGAAATGGCATCCTGGATTCCCTGCAGAATCATATACGAAGTGTATTGCTGGTTATCTGTCAGGGGAGAGAGAGCCTGGGAATCATTCTGAGCCAAATCCAATTCAATTATGGGCCAATTATAGACCTGCTTCCACTGCCAGGAATGGGCCACACCACCAACCCAGCTGGTTTCAGAGCCCCTGGCTGGCAGGGACTCCCCCTACATGGGTAGAAGAGCTTGTGGCTCAGAGAAGACAAAATCGCTGAGAGTGTTCAGAGAGCAGCACAGATGGCAAATGCCAGTGTGCCCCCCCGAACCTCCTCACCATCTCACCACCAATCTTTTGCAATTGACTCCAGACTCAATTTCCCTCCTGGGTGGCACCCTTTCTCACGAGGTGATCAAATTATGAAATACCAAGAGGTGGCAGGCAGGGCTTTGCTCCTGCACTTGCCGTCAACCTGCCACAATCTCGCAGTGCTGGCCACGGTGCTAACTAGGAACACAGTGCCTGGATACCCACGTCACCACTGACAGCTTCACTGAACACGTAGGAGTTAAAATGCCAAGAAGCTTGAGTTAGAAACTTGTGATAGGTGAAAATAAGGCTATCTCTATTAAAAATTAAAATGCCTTTGTGAAGTTCGGCTGGCACTCCCAGCCGACCGACATCATTTCAGGTGCCTATTCTAGCATCCAGTGGTGCAGTTATCCCTCTGGTCTGGCTTTGCGTATCTGATCTGCTAATTTAAGAAGCAAGCTCATCCCTTTCTTTAACTGAGATCTTGAGGAGAGCAGGGACAAGGCAGCACCAAGGACAGCATCCTGTGGGGTTTTGCAATGGAAACCCTTTAGATTGGCCTCCAGCAGTGGTTCTCAAAACTTCCTCATGCATCCGCATCATGTGGAGGGCTTCCTGAAACTCAGACTGCTGGGCCCCACCCCCAGAGTTTCTGATTCAGTAGGTCTAGGGTGGGTATGAGAATCTGCATTTCTGACAAGTTCCCGTGGGCTGCTGCTGCTGGTTTGGGGACCACACTTTGAGAACCATTGACCTAGAGCCACTAATCTAGATTGTTTAGGTCTGGACATTCGAAATCTCTAACGCATCATCGGGTCCACAGTTTTATAGCTAGTATCCAAAGGTATAGTGAGCAACTTGGTCAACTTCTTTGATGAAATTCAGATACACAAAGCATCAATGAAGCAATGATCATTAATGCTTACAATAGTGCTTCTGAGGGTCAGGCACTGTGCCAAGTATTTTACCTTGTGATTCTGAAATGAGTTAGTATACATAAGAGCTCCATTTTACAGGTGACAAACCTGAGGCACAGACGGATTATGTCACTTCCCCCAAGGTAGCCCAACTAGACAATGGGGCAAGCAGGGATTCAAATCCAGGCTGTCTGGCTCTTAACCCATTACCCCAGGCTGACTCTCTATTTAGTAGATAGGATAAGCTCCATGGAGGCAAAATGTGCTGTGTAAATTAAGAAGGACACTCCTAATATAATGGATGAGGAAGTCTGCAGCATCAACTTACCTACCAGTCACTGATTCAACGTCAATTTCTGTAACCATTTATTAAGTTTAGACACTGTTACAATACAAAGGTTGGCAAACTAGGGCCCACAGACCAAATCCTGCCTACCATGCAGTTTTCTTTTAAAACTTTTTGGTGTGAGATAATTCTAGATTCACATGCGGTTGTAAGAAATAGTACAAAGAGATCCTCAGATGCAGTGATTGGGAAGAAAGAAGAAAAATCATTTTTCTAATCTTTATAGAAGTATTTCTAAAGAAGGCCTTGCCATGTTTCAAATATATGCAGAGACCAAAAATCTGGGTTTCATAATCTTCATTTAAGCATACTGTTATGGATGTCCAGGAAGTAGAAGGAAAACACAAAAGAGGTTCTAAATTTGAACACTTTTCAAGTCCAACACAAGACATGACCGGGATCACAGCTACTTGGCTGACTGCAAAGCAGTTACATAGCTTTTCTCAAGTATTATGACCTAAGAACTGAAGCCCATTTCTGAACAACTGAGTGGCCCAGCCTTGGGCTTTGGGTGGGAAACACTTGTTTTTGTTCTAGTTGTCGTAGTCTTGGAGTCAGGCAGCAGTGAACTGCTGGATATAGTTAGATCTGACATCCGCAGTGTGGGCTGCACCCTAGGATCACCTGGACTTGCCTGAGCCCCACCTCTGAGCAATTAACCCTTTGAGCGAGGAGTATATTTCACAAGACCCTAAGGTGAGTCCAACGTGCAGCTTGGGTCAGAAGGACTGAGTTAGGGAATGTTTCTCAGTTCTTCCCAGGACAAACCAAAATGAAATGTTGTGAAGTGTGTTTAGCCAGGCATATTCTCATAGGTCAGGGGACCATCAGTATCACTTACTCCAACCCTGCCCAGTAGATCCTCTCTATACTCCCTGCTTTCCAGATGTGTCCCCTACCCTGGAGAGTCACTTGGGTTTCACTATGAATTCAGCAACTTTTAAGCCCTGTCCCAATGCATCTCACTCTAAAAACTGCCAGGGCTGCTGTTCTCTCCAAATAATCCCAGTTGCACCCTTTGGAGTGACTCATTGAGAGGAGAGTCCAAGTAAGACCCATTCCATTGGAGTTTCTTTTAACTTGTTCAGTCTCTGGGTGTAAACGTAATACAGGGGGTTATGTTTTGGTATCATGTGCAAAGACGAATCGCCGAGTGCTGAACTGTTGCACTGTAAGCTTCAGTCAAAGATCAGTCAGCTTTGTTGGCCTGCTCCCACAAAACTGAATGCCTGCGTTCTCAGGATGCCAGGTCTCTAATGTCTGGCTACTCACCATTTCAGAAATGCCCGAAGCAGTATGTTCCTATCCTGTGGCTAAGGATCTGGTTTTTGACATAAGTGCCATTTTCTTATGCTTCCCACCAATAACACATATTCATTGACACATAAAATACAAGAGCTGGACTTGGCTTATAGTAACTGTATTACATATATATGTGTCTATATGTGTGTGTGTGTGTGTGTGTATGTTCTTATTTAAATTCTAGCTAGTTAACATACAATGCAGTATTAGTTTCAAGTGTAGAATTTAGTGATTCAACACTTCCATACGACAGCCGGTGCTCATCACGACAAGTGCCCTCCTTCATTTGCATCACTTGTCTCACCCATCCCCCTGCCCACCTCTCTTCTGGTAACCGTCAGTCTGAGCAACTGTATTATCTATTGCTGTATAACAAATAACCCCAAACCCAGCAGCTTAAAACAATAATAAATATTATCTCAGAGTTTCTGTGGGTCAGAGATTTAGAAGTGGCTGAGCTGGGTGGTTCTAGCCTGGGGTCCCTCATGAGGTTGCAGTCAGAATGTCAGCTGGGACTACAGTCCTCTAAAGCCTTGACTAAGATGGAAAGATGGAAAGATCCACCTTCAAGATGGTGCCCTCATGCCACTGGTTAATGGGTGATGACTTACCAGAAGACCTTGGCGCCTTCCCATGTGGACCTCACCACTGGTGCCCTCACAGCATGGTGGCTGGCGTCCCCCCAGAGCAAGTGATCCAAGAGTGGCTTTTATGACCTAGCCTTAGAAGTCACACTCAGTCATTTGTGTAATATGCTATTGATTACCCTGGTCAGTCCTGTTTGGTATGAATACCAGGAGGCAAGATTCACTGGGCACCACCTGGGAGGATGCCTGCAATAGCACTGTTTTTTTTTTTTTTAAACCAATGAGAACACTGAGGTCCAGAGAAATGAGGTTTGTCCGGAGTCACATAGCCTTAACATTTCATTATTTGTTTTTCTTTCAACCCCACTAATCCTTACCACCCACAATTTCTTGTATTTATTTAAAACACCAAATGTTGTTTATCTTTGGGAAGATTAGAAAGATTATTTCCAAATGTGAAGCCGGTTTCCCTGATGTTTTTAACAGAGGAAGCCTTCAGAAACCAGACAACGTATAAGCAAAATGTATGTTCCGAGAACTCAGGGAAGGTTTTTCTTCACTTCCTTGAGTCATTAGGGAGGAAGTGCTCCAGAAGGAGGGAGAAAAAAGCAGAAACTCTAAGGGAAGGCAAATCCAGAAGAGAACTAAAAATCCAGTGTTTGAGGGATAAATTTTACCTTTTGCATGCTGTTCTCTCTCCTTGGCTTGTTCCCATATTGTGATGTTTTCCTGCTCTTTCTTTTGATTTCTGAGGGTGAAACAAGAACAAAAACAAGAAAAAGAAAACAAGAAATAAGAAAAAAGCAGAAAGTATCACCAACAATCAAACCAATGGCAAGGCCACACTCCTTAGGAGTTTGGGTCTCATTAATCCCAGATAAAAGACAGTGATCTGGCCATGGGGACTCCCTAGGAGTATCACAGAATTTTTTTCTGTAAAAATTAAGTCTCTGAAAACACACACACACACACACACACACACACACACACACACAGATTTTTAAGCACAAAACTCAGAACTGATCAATATTATCAGTTCTTTTCTCTTCAGGATCCTCTTTGAAATGGCCATCTTCTAAGAAAGATAACAATAAGAAAAAAAAATCTCTTCTTTATTCTCTATCCCTTCTCTGTCAGTTAAAAAACGACAAGGCCTGTCATCTCTGATCACCACAACTAGTCAGGAGATATGACGACTTTCTCCCTGCCTGACCTATTTTGTCTAATGGGGCCCACTCCTTTGCCCTCTGCCACGCTACGTTCTCTCCTGAGTTCCATTTATAGCAGGGCTTTATTAATGGTTAAATCGTTAGGAGCGGATCTGTGTCCCTCCCAAGGCTTATTCCCCTATTCAATAAATTAAGCCATGGGATCGGAGAGACTGTCCATTTCTGCTCTATTTAAGCTCAGAATCTTCCTCACCCACAAAATATTGTGAACTGACAGGTGAGAGCTCAGTATGAGCTCCCATTGCCTGCCCAGCAGTCTGTGGTCACTCGAGATTTGTTTCATATTTAGTTCTCCGGGTAATGCTTGTGTGGCCCATGGGAATTTTCCTAAGCCTTTGATGCAAGTCTCATATCTGGAGCTAAAACGCTTCGGCTTCACTGAGGAGGCTTTGGGCCTTTGCTAATGGTGAAGGGCCTCCTTTCTCAATCTTCAGGCAAGAGTCCTCGGACACGTGCTAGGAGGTTCTGACATGTTTGACCCCTCTCCTCACCTTGAAAGAGGGTTTGCAAACTCCATTCACCCGCCATTCTTGTTGCTGTCACACAGGTGACCTCACCGGACAATTGGAGCATTAATGGCGCACAGCCGTCAAAGTGACCTGTGCACTTCACTTCTGAAAGCCTTTTCTCACTTGTTTTTAGTTGCCAGAGCCCTGCAGTCAACAGACCTTTCAAAAGAGAAAAAAAAGAAAAATCACAAAAGTGATAATGTCACTGCCTGCTGAACGTCCCTCAGTGGCTCCCCACCACCCCCAGG
Organism: Ursus americanus; assembly: GCF_024610735.1. NCBI lineage: Eukaryota > Metazoa > Chordata > Mammalia > Carnivora > Ursidae > Ursus > Ursus americanus. The sequence continues at coordinate 105,486,545 of NC_142164.1, forward strand.
GCCGCATTAACTGGCTCGCACTCACCAGTTTTTCCCCATCTTGCATTTCTGCCCACTGAGAGAATTCCTTGCTCCAACCCTAGTGAACTTGTCCGAGTTCATGAAGGTGCCATGCTGACATGAGGCTGCTGTACGTGCTCAGAATATTCTTTTCAAGTCTTTCTTTCAGACCCATTAGCTGGCTACCTCCCACCCCTCATTCGGTCTCAGTTTAAATACAATTTCTGAAAAGCCCTTCCATGGCCTCTTAACTGGATAGCACCCACGGCAGCCACCATTTATTTTATTATCTGACTGTCCTTCTAGATGTTCAGTTCCTTGAAGGGAGATAATTTGTCCCCTAGGGTATCCACAGTGCCTAGTACATTTTCTGACATATGATGTAATCAAATTAAAGCCAGGCATCTTGGTGTCCACCTTTAAGACCATTTAAGCACATATAAGCCCCAAACCACATCGGAAAGAAGCATAAATTGGTTGCCAAAAATGGCCTCAAAAATGAATGCAGATCTTCATCTAAGAAGGATTTACATTGTAAAACACACAGTAGAACTCCCCCAAGAGTCTCTTGATTCATGATCAGCCCAAGATCCCTTTACCCCACAGACTTCTTACCCCAACTATCTCTTCATTATTTCTCCCAAATCCAGTTATCCACTGACTTCCCCAGCCCTTTTCTTTCTGTAATTTTGACTCAGTTCACTCTTTTCTTTTCTTTTTTTTTTTAAAAATTGTTTGGCTATCCTCTGTATGTCCATACAAATTTTATGATCAGATTGCTAATTTCTTTTTTTTTTTAAGATTTTATTCATTTATTTGACAGAGAGAGAGAGAGCCAGTGAGAGAGGGAACACAAGCAGGGGGATTGGGAGAGGAAGAAGCAGGCTCCCAGCGGAGGAACCTGATGTGGGGCTCGATCCCAGGACTCTGGGATCACGCCCTGAGCCGAAGGCAGCTGCCTAAAGACTGAGCCACCCAGGCGCCCCTTGGTTCACTCTTTTCTTTTTTTTTTTTTTAAAGATTTTATTTATTTATTTGACAGAGATAGAGACAGCCAGCGAGAGAGGGAACACAAGCAGGGGGAGTGGGAGAGGAAGAAGCAGGCTCATAGCGGAGGAGCCTGATGTGGGGCTTGATCCCGGAACGCCGGGATCACGCCCTGAGCCGAAGGCAGGCGCTTAACCGCTGTGCCACCCAGGTGCCCCGACTCTTTTCAATTCTCTACTCCAGCCACTTAGACCTCCACCAACCATCAGCACCACAAAGAGCTTCAAGCCAAGATGACAAAGACTGAATCTTGTTTGGAAGGCAGAGGGGGAGGAAGAGATGTGTTGACTTAGAAGCTTTTTGTGGGACTTGTAAGCTTTTTTTTCTCCTTTTACTACATGGGAGGCACTCTGCTAAATGCTTTAATAAGTTCTGCTCCCGACAACCCTAGAAGCTTGATGCTATTAGTCTCCTGCACTTCAAGAGAATGCCTGCCCAAGGTAGCACAGCTAGGAAGCAGGAGAGCCGGGATCTGAAGGCCGAGTCTGGGCTAAAATGCCTCCACAGTAGGTACTCAGTAAACAGTAGCTGAACATATGAACAGGCTCCTACCTGGGAACTAGTTTGGAGGCTGGCAAGGCAAAGGGTGTAGAAGGGATTTCTCTGGTGAATTGATTGCAAGTACATGTCAAAGCTTTGTTTCAAAGTTGCTTAAAGAGGGGAGGGGGAGGTACAGGCTTCCAGTCGTGAAACGTATAGGTCACGGGGATGGAAGGTACAGCACAGGGAACCCAGTCAGTGGCACTGTGATAGCACTGCACGGCCGCGGACGGCAGCTGCACCTGTGAGTACAGTAGAGCGTACAGACGTGTGGAATCACGACGTTGTCCACCTGAAACTAATGCAACACTGTGTGTCAACTATACTTCAATAAAACAAACAAAAACAAAGTTGATTGGCGAGGCTTCAAAAGGCTAGTTCAAAGACTTGGAATAGGAAATAATGTGGTTAGATAACCCTGTTAGACCAGGTAGAAGTGGTCATTAAACTCTGTTACAAGGCTAATGTAGTGAGGCAGGTAAATCTAATTTCCCAGAAGGGGCTCTTAATCTAATTAAAGTTGATCAGACAATCATTCACATGTTTTATCAGAAATGCCCCAGAAGGGACCACTCATCACACCAGAGCACACAGCTGTCCCAGCTCAGGTTTGGGATCATTTTCTTTCACAGAAGCATTTCTCAACCTCAGCAATGTTCGCATTTGGGGGGGATAACTCTTTGCGGTGGGGGCTGTCCCAGGCCCTGTAGGATGCTTACAGCATCCCTGGCATCTATCCACCAGACACCACTGGCACCTCCTCCTCCTGGATGGAATAACCAAAAATGTCTCTACATATTGCCAAATGTCCGTGGGAGGGGGCAAAATACCACCCCGCACCTTGAGAACGATTCCTCTAGACTCTGGATTCTCCATGGACCGAAAGCAACAGCATCTCTTGGGAGGTTCGCTAGAAATATACAACCTAGGCCCCACCCCAGACCTCCTGAGGCAGAATCTGCAGTGTGACAAGATCCCTAGATGCTTCCTATGGACATTAAAGTCCGAGAAGGCCTTCTAGGCCAGCGGTTCTCAACCCTGCCTGCACACCAGAGGCCTCGGGGGAACTTTAAAGAATATGGATCACACCCCTAGAGACTCCGATGTCATGCGTCTGGGGGCAGCTGGGGCCTTGGGATTTTGAAAAACTCTCCAGGTGATTCTAATTTGCAGCCAAGTTTATGCTTCATGTTCTGGATAGTTTAAAAACAACCTGCCCTACAGCTTTGGGAGTGATTTCCAAAAGCCTATAAATGTGACCTCACATCTCCAAAGTGATGCTTCCTTCCTTCCCATGAACATCCTTCTTTTTTGACCTCTTATCACTTTTGAGATGATAGAATTCAGGTCCTGTGATGATGGCTTCAAAAGGTAGGATTTGGCTATAACTAACTAAAAATCATGGTTGGAATAATTTGAGGAAAAAAAATGAAGGCATTGGTTTAACCTTCCCCAGATAACTTCTTAAAGAAGTAAAAGCCATATAGGCAGTGATATTGTAAGAGCTCTGGTGACATGTGGGAGCTACACTTGTGGTGAGCACAGCATAACGTATAGACTTGCTCAAGCACACATGGTGTACACCTGAAGCTAATGTAACATTGCATGTCAACTCCAGTCAAATAAAAACAATTTAAACCCCCACTTTAATTAAAAAAAGAAGAGCCAGCAGAATCATCCCTCAAAATCTTGCTAGTTTAAAAAAATGCCTGTACTTGAAAAAATTCCAAACATTAAACAGCAAGCTCTATCAAGAAAATTGTTTTGCATGAAATGTGCAATTATATAAAGAGCCCATGAAAATTGGGAAGCAAAACACTAACACCTTAATAGATAAACAGATAAAGGAAATGAACTCACAATTCACAAAAGTGGATGTATAATTAGAGAAGCAAGAGAAAATGTGCAGCCTCACTAGTAATCAAAGGGATGCTCCATGAAAAAAGAGTTACCAATTTTCCTCTTATAATATCCACCAAGATGAGTGGGAAAATGATCATGAAGCAGACACTTGCTTATTCCCTCAATAGGTATTGAGTGTCTTCTGTATAGGAGGCACCCTGCCAGCCTACACAATGAGGGTGTGGGGCTTAGTAAACGGAGAAAGTTCCAGCCATTAAGAATTTCTATCTCCTCCAGCCCAGTTAGGCCTTGTTGGAAGCCATCCTAAAGAAAATGTTCATGTGGAAAAAGCTTTGTTCATTTATGATAGCAAAACTGATTAAAAACCCAAATCCCCATTAATAGGATTATGATTAAGTAAACTCTAGTGTATTCACTTGATGAAATACTACAGACACTATTTGTGAATTAATAAATGATTAATGAAAAAAGAATACAAACAGTAGAAAACCAGAAGAATGATTCAGTAATAAAATAAATTTTGAAAACGCTATATGGTGTCATTCCCACCCCAAAACACACAATATACATCTGTATATTTAAAGCTCTGAGGGTAAAAGATCTGTCTGTACTCTGTAAACTCTAGAACACTTATGATAGAAATTGAACATGACACAAATGGAAAAACCTTCCATGCTCATGGATTGGAAGAACAAACATTTTTAAAACGTCTGTACTATCCAAAGCAATCTAAATATTTAATGCAATCCCCATCAAAATACCAATGGCATTGTTCACAGAGCTAGAACAAACAATCTTAAAATTTGTATGGAACCACAAAAGACCCCGAATAGCCAAAACAAATCTGAAAAAGAAAAGCAAAGCTGGAGGCATCACAATTCCAGACTTTGAGTTATATTACAAAGCTGTAGTCATCAAGACAGTATGGTACTGGCACAAAAACAGACACATAGATCAATGGAACAGAATAGAGAACCCAGAAATGGACCCTCAACTCTATGGTCAACTAGTCTTCGACAAAGCAGGAAAGGATATCCAGTGGAAAAAAGTATCTTCAACAAATGGTGTTGGGAAAACTGGACAGCCACATGCAGAAGAATGAAACTGGACCACTTTCTTACACCATACACAAAAATAAACTCAAAATAGATGAAAGACCTAAATGTGAGACAGGAAACCATCAAAATCCTAGACGAGAGCACAGGCAGCAACCTCTTTGACCTCGGCCAGAGCAACTTCTTACTAGACACATCTCCAAAGGCAAGGGAAACAAAGGCAAAAAATGAATTATTGAGACTTCATCAAGATAAAAAGCTTCTACGCAGCAAAGGAAACAATCAGCAAAACTGAAAGACAGCCTACAGAATGGGAGAATATATTTGCAAATGACATATCTGATAAAGGGTTAGTATCCAAAATCTAAAAGGAACTTATTAAACTCAACACCCCCAAACCAAATAATCCAGTTAAGAAATGGGCAGAAGACATAAATACACACTTTTCCAAAGAAGACATCCAGATGGCCAACAGACACATGACAAGATGCTCAACATCACTTGACATCAGGGAAATGCAAATCAAAACCACAGTGAGATATCACCTCATTCCTGTCAGAATGGCTAAAATTAACAATACAAGAAACAACAGGTGTTGGCAAGGATGCAGAGAAAGGGGAACCCTCTCACACTGTTGGTAGGAATGCAAACTGGTGCAGCCACTCTGGAGAAGAGTATGGTGGTTCCTCAAAAATTTAAAAATAGAACTACCCTATGATCCAGCAATCGCACTACTTGGTACTTACCCAAAAGATACAAAAATACAGATTTGAAGGGGTACATGCACCCTGATGTCTATAGCAGCATTATCAACAATAGCCAATCTATGGAGAGAGCCCAAATGTCCACTGACTGATGAATGCATAAAGAAGATGTGGTATACATACAATGGAATATTACTCAGCCATAAAAAAGAATGAAATCTTACCATTTGCAAGGGTGTGAATGGATCTAGAGGGTATTATGCTAAGTGAAATAAGTCAGTCAGAGAAAGACAAATACAATCTGATCTCACTCATATGTGGAATTTAAGAAAACAGATGCACATAGGGGAAGGGGGAAACAGGAGAGAGCTAAACAAACAAACAAAAAAAAAAGGAGAGAGCTAAACAAGCCTTAAGGACTCTTAATGATAGAGGACAAACTGAGCATTACTGGAGGGAGGGAGGTGGGGGACAGGCTAGGCTGGATCATGGGGATAAAACAGGGCACTTGTGATGAGCACTGGGTGTTGAATCACTGAATTCCATTCCTGAAACCAATATTACACTGTATGTTAACTGACTAAAATTTAAATTAAAAAAAAAAGAAAGAAAATAAAGCTCTGAGGAGCCCTAAAACTTAAAAAATGCTTTATCTTTGTTTAGCCCAGTATTTTTCCATTTATCTGACCATGGAAAGTTTCTTTTTTTTTTCCCCTCCCCTCCTTTTCTTTCAAAAGTGAAACCTGTTTTATTGTCTCTTGGAACTAGTATTTCTCAAACCAACCAACCAACCAACCAACCAACCCTTGAGGATATGCTGGCAGATAAAATAGTGTTGAAAAGCTATGTAAAAATAAAAGCCATACATGCTGTATACACAGATACATAGAAAAAACCCATCAAGTTGTTCACTTAAGATTTGTGCATTTACTCAACGAAAAATATTAAAAAGAAATCCTGCTAAATTCTGAGAAGGCAAGAAATACCTTTTAAGTTAAATTTTGGTGTCCATTAGAACAAGGACAAGACTGTTTAAGTCAATTATTGGTACACTACAGATCTATTTCTTTTTTTAAGATTTATTTATTTATTTGAGAGAGAGAGAGAGGCAGTGAGAGAGGGAACACAAGCAGGGGGAGTGGGAGAGGGAGAAGCAGGCTTCCCACCGAGCAGGGAAGTCCGATGCGGGGCTCGATCCCAGGACCTGGCATCATGACCTGAACCAAAGGCAGACGCTTAACGACTGAGCCACCCAGGCGCCCCTACAGATCTATTTCTTTGTATCATTTGTTCCTGCAAGGTGCCTCCAATACTGTCAACATGTACAGATGACTTGTGCCCCTTTTATATGAGTTTTGAAAAAGAGTTTTAGCGTGGGAGAAAGAGCTCCAGACAGGCTTTTTAATCCTGGACCAGCCATTGACTAGTTTGTCTGACCTTGGACAAGTGAGTCAACCCCTCTGGATTTTAATTTCCTAATTTCTAAAATGAAGAGCAGTACTACAATTCTAGTTCTGCTCATCTTCAAAAATAGTTTTAAAGCTTTGTAGTTCTATTTTTGCCTGATGGAACATCAAATGCCAGGTTTTTATTTGAATACCGAGTCCTTGGACCTCTTGGTACCATCATCAGTTACTGTAAAAACAGACAAAAAAGGTCAGTCAGCTCTAAGGTGGTCTCCATGGTAATGTGTATTCCAGGATGCTTTACAGGAGAGAGACAAAGAGCAGTATATTTATTTTATCGGTTCTGTTAACCTTATGTCAAGTAATTGGTTTACCATTTGGTGTTCCAGAACTTGTGACTGCCACAGATCTGTTGCCAGATGGTTCTAAGAGGATGCTGGATATTTCTGATGCAAGCACCATTGTCTCTAGGCCTTGAATGTTCATGCCTAAACAACACAGAAGGGGTTCGCCATCTTTGGAACCTCTGAGAATTGCTTGGATAAGACAGCAGTCTACTCCATTTGTTTTATCACTTTGTCTACCTTTGGTGTTAGTGGGCTCTGCTTTGCGTGCAAAGTCTTGGGTCAGTGTTTGTCCTGTAAGTCACTGGCCCCTTTAGAAACAGGGAGGTCTGTGCTCTGCTGGATAGAGAGAAACTGACCATAAAACCAGGAGCTGCCAGTGGTGACTGGTCTCGGCTGATGCCCCTTTTCTCCACTAAGATCTCCCCAAACAAGCTCAATGTTTTCTCAGCTGCCGGCTGTCAACTCTGGCTTGATTGTCCAGTACAACAAATTCTCAATACAATAGGATTAAAAAAAACCCATCTGAACTTGTTTTAGTGAGATTTGACCTGGACACACAATTTGCCTTTTCCTTACTCAAATTCTCCATGTCCAGCACAGAACCCTGTTTGAATCTGGATTTTAGGTGCAGAATTTTACAAAAAAAAAAAATGTCCTGCTCTTTGGGCTTTTTCTCGTCTTCCCTGCTTTTACTAGTTATTCGTAGAAACATTTCCATTTTCGCTCTCTCCACCAAAGGCATCGTGATGCACAAAAGTCAATTTGGGTGGACGCTTCATGGTTTAAGAAAAAAGTCTTTAAAATTTTTACTTAGAGTTTTGTTTCTTTTACCTTATGAGTGGCTGTTTGGGATAAAAGAGAAGTCCAGGTTTGGAGTTAAGCTGAATGCAATTCCAGGCGGCGCACTTCCTCCGGTTTCCCTGACCTGGGTGCGTGACGTTCCAGAGGAACCACAGTCGTAGATTGTACCGCCTTCCTCTCCATGTGGTCATCTACATGGGCCAATGTGTGTGAAGGCTCTTTATCAACTCTAGAGGACCCTACCAATGCCCTCCAACCAACTCCAAAGCTTCCTTCAGTTTGCTCTGGGTGCATGGTCAGCCATTGCATATGGAACCAGACAGAATATGACAGAATATGAGAAAAGTCTTGACTACTTTTGAGTGTCACTGTGTTTATGGCTCTATGATTTAGCACCACTCAGGAGGAAGTAATCACTGCACAGTCCCCGAGTGTCTGGTTAAAGGACTAAATGCAGACAAGTGTTGAGTGGACTCCATTTCATAAATGATGTATGAGCGGCCGTGGCCACTATGACTAACACAGCTATAAATGGGTCATGGCCAGGCGTAAACATCACATGCTCCTCAGCCTGGACTTAGTGTGATACAAGGGAGATATCTGGTGTATCACCCCTGTACCAGCCAAGGTGTGTCTTTCCCAAGTGTAAACTTCAAGTGGGGCCTCTGTGTCTTTTTGATTTGGGTACAAAAGGTGTGGAGAGTGACTTCTCAGCAGAGTGCCTCGTATTCCCCATCATTCTCACAAATGTCCCTACAGGAGAACAGGAGACAGCAGAGTAGCTGAGAGCTGCTGTCTAGGCAGCAAAGCGGTGTGGCCTTGGATGCCGCCCAACACACTTGCATTCCAACAACCCGACAAACAAGTGTGCTTTGCGGCATGAGCAATTTTAGCTCTGGATCCTTTCCCATTGTTCCCATTTGTAAAATGGAGCCCTGACCCCAAGTCTCCGAATTCTTGCATTCTTGTATTCCAGTAACCGACAGGTATTCCGAGAACACACAGTCCCACAAGGCCAAGGATGGAGTCTCTGGTCCTTTGGGGGCTTTGCAGGGCTGGAAGGACCCTATGTGACCGTGGCCATCCACAGTGTCCTGTGTCCAGGGTTGCTGGGTCCTCTTGGATTCCACTGGGACCCAGGAGGGAGAGGGAAAGCTGAGGGGGGCAGGGTGGTGTGCAGAAGGACAACAGCCATGACTCCTCTGTCCCATCTGCTGCCTCCTGCCTAACTCCTCCTCCAAGGGCAAACTGACTTCACACTGTAGAGTAAATGAAGTAACTGTGTCAAGTGGCACACAGTAGGTGGTCAAAACTGACGCCATCACCATCAGCTGTTTCTCCACTCCCATCTGAAGCACAGGCCGATGATTTGGGCACAGCGGCACCCTCTTCCATCAGCTTCCCCATGCTTCCCATGGCTTGTGGGCACAGCAAGTGAAGGGGAAAGAGCACAGTTCCCCTGGGAAGAGTGTCACATAAAGAACTCCATGTGTTTGTTTTTCTAAATCATCTGGCCCTCTTAAAGTGGCGACAATGATCTGGGAAGACTGGGTTAACATTTCTTTGTATTTCCAAAACTGTCTCAAAGTCGGAGGTCCACAAGTTCACCCCAGTCGTGAGGGGTGCCTTAGGGCTTTTAAATAGTCACTGAAGGATCACTGCAAATGGCTCATCCTACATTTCTCAGTATAGCCATAATTTCATCTACTGGGGACACATATGGGGTGGTCAAAGTCCAGATCAAGCCTGTCACAGAAATGACTCCCATTCCTGGGTTGCAGATGGTACTTCATGGTCTGGACACTTCTGGGAGAGAAATCACACCTCATAGAAGATGCTTCAGTGACAATTTGCTGTGACTCATCACTCCTTCCACGCTGCTCAGAGAAGCCGAAGGAATGTCTCAGCTCCGAGGGCAGATTGTCATGGGCCTCTCACTAAGCCAGAGGGACTGGCCATATGTCACCCAGCACAGTCACCACAGCTGTCAAATGGCTTGAGCATACCACGATGGGGCTGGAGCCGGGGCCCAGGGCAGATGTGACAGCACCATGGGGACGCGGCATAGCAAATCAACACTCCTGGTGTACTGCGTGGCCCCTCACTCATTCCTGCTGCCTCACATTGACGAATGTGGCTTTGGCTGTAGCTCCAACTCTGGTTCTCCTCCTGTTCTCGCTTCCCCAGTGGTCCCATTCGTCAGTCCTCAGGGCCCTGCTACGCGCCAGGTGCTGTGATAGGCAGTGGGATGTGGAAATGAATAGGACATGATCACGCGCTCCCGGAGGTGACAGCCTCGTGGCAGGACAACTATGTAGGAAAGACATGAGAGGACAGACAGGATGCATAGAACAGATTATTACAACACAGCGTGTTATGTGGAGTCATGGGGGGGGCGGGGGCTTCTAGTCCAAAGTTATAAGCACAGAGGGAGAAGCCTGAGGGCTCTTCTCGTGTTACAGAAGCAGTAAATGTCCAGCAAACTCAGAGTGCAGGGTGCATGAGGGAGAGTGGTCAGATACAGACTGGCTGGTGGGCCCGGATGAGGCTGGGAAGTTGCTGGTCAACAAAATGCATTTCAGCCAGAGCTCCTGGGCTGGGAAGGAGTTGGCATCTTGCTTCCTCTTGGTGACTGGCATGGACAGAAAACTGAGTTTCTAAAAAAACAAAAAATGCTAAAGAAATATGAGAGCCTGTGCTGACTGCTGTTGATAATGTTTTCAGTGTATAATTGTTATTTTTTTATAATTTTTATTTTGTTATATTAGTTACCATATAGTACATCCCCAGTTTTCGATGCACTGTTCCATGATTCATTACTGGCGTATAACACCCAGTGCTCCATACAATACCTGCCCTCCTTACTACCCATCACCAGTCTATCCCAATCCCCCAGCCCATCCCCTCTGAAGCCCTCAGTTTGTTTCCCAGAGCCCGCAGTCTCTCATGGTTCATTCCCCCTTCTGTTTACGCCCCCTTCATTCTTCCCTTCCTTCTCCTACCGATCTTCCTATTTCTTGTGTTCCATAAATGAGTGAAACCATATGATAACTGTCTTTCTCTGCTTGACTTATTTCACACCCATAATTAATAAGTGAGTTTTACAAGGTTGCGGTATACAAGATCAACACACAAATCTCTTTACGTGATTTTGAGGCTTATTATATAGTAGCTCCAGTAATCAAGACTGGGTGCTATCGGTAGGGGAATAGACACATAGACACATAGGGAATGAAAGAGTGAGCCCAGAAACAGACCCACATAAATCTGCCCAACTGGTTTTTGACAAAGGTACAAGAGCAATTCAATGGAGGAACGATAGTCTTTTCAACAAACGGTGCTGGAGAAATTGGACATCCTTAGGCAGAAAAAGAACTTTAACTGAAACCTCACACCTTATACAAAAATCAACTCAAAATGAATCATATATTTATATGTAAAATGTAAAACTTTAAAACTTTTAGAATACAACTTTGGAGAAAATATTCTTAGACACAATCCATAAAAGAAAAAAACTGATAAATGGGACTTCATCAAAATTGCTGTGGTAACTTCTTAAAATAAGACAACAGAGAAGTTTGCTGCATCGAATGACCCTTTTTTTCTCTTGAATACTTAGAGGACATTGCAGGGTTATTAACTGGCCTAATTTCAATATTGTTATGTCTCAGGGAATAGGGAGGCCTGAAGCGAGAGAGACGGGGGAGGGACTGGTCGGTGGAGCAGTCAGAACACACACAACATTTGTTAAGTTTGCCATCTTATACGGGCATGGTACATGGCACCCCAAAACAGTGATCAAAGATCATTGATCACAGATCACCATAACAAATTAACAATGCAAATGCTATATGTTATTGTGAGGATTACCAAAGTGCACAGAAGACATACTGGTTAAAAACCAGACACTTTCCCCTTAAGATTGGGAGCAAGGCAGAATGACAGAGACACGAAGTGAGCAAATGCTGTTGGGAAAATGGCGCCAATAGACATGCTTGACACAGGGTTGCCACAACCATTCAGTTTGTTAAAAATGCAGTATCTGCAAAGTGCAATAAAATGAAGCATGAGAGAATGAGGTATGCCCATATAAACAAAAACCGCATTACAGCAATGCCATAAATGACACAGTGGGCTCTAAGAAGAAACACCGGAAAGCAAAGCTTTCTTAAAGACCTCTGCTACAGAACTCTCCTCAGGGCTCACCGGCCACGACTGCGTCTCCTGGCTACTCCTACCTTGAAGAGATACCGGGAGGTAGAGTGTTTGGCCACCAGCCTTTGTAGTAGAGAAAAACAAGGGTGAAGGTAGTTGAGAATGGATATGGTGAGACCCAAGCTCTAGTGTCTGCCACAGCAGCGAAGGGCCTTTGTTTGTGGAATTTTCTTTCTCTAGCCACTGACAATAAAAAAATGTGAGCATTCCACTTGTTAGAAAAGTTTCAACCTGTTCACGTAAGTATGGAATAGAAGAAATGACACCCAGGAATAATGGAAAACAAACATGTAAATAACATCAAATGATCTTTGCATTCCAAGAGATTTTAAAAGACAGGGCACCATATCCATTAGCCAAATCCAATGGCTTAGAACAAAATAATTTATTATCCTGACTCCTGTGTTCGTGGCTCAGCTGATTTAGGCTGGGCTCACTTACGCATCTGTATCAGCAGGGGGCTTGGCTAGACAGGGCTTGGCTGGGGCATGCTAGCTGGGGTGGCTCAGCTGCACATGTTTCTCATCCTTTTCCTGGATCAGTGGGCAGGCCAATGGCAGATGTTGAAGAGAGGTAGCAAACACAGGTGACACCTCTTGAGGTCCAGAGTCAGAACTGGCAAATCATCACTTCTGCCTCATTCTGTTGGCTGAAGCAAGTCTCATGGCCAAACTCAGACATGAGGAATTTATACCCCATCTACGATAGGAAACTAAAATGTTACATGGCCATGGGGATGGATACAGGGAGGGGTGGAGAACTGGAGCCACGATTGCAAATTTACCACAGGCACCAAAGGCCTTGCAAGTCATCAACATAATGTTAGCATTATACTCTACTCCTTTCAGAATTACTTAAATCACTAGAGCCAAAGCTGATGGCTACACCTACTCATAGTTCACTTTACATTCATGGAATCAAGAGATGAAGTTTCCAAGTGAAAATAAGGTCTTCAATTTTGACTTTTACCTATCATACTGCTTTTCAAGCTGTCCCTAAATGTATCTCATGAAAACAAAACTAATTCTTCCTTTTTTTTTTTCTTTTCAGGCTTGATGTGAAGAACTGAAGAGAAAAGAATAGATTCAAATAAAAATAGCTCATGAAAAAATTTATATATTTGTATGAAGATTATGAACTTTCTGAATGCCTGAGACTCTAGCAGAAATGTCTTGTTTGTACATTTATATCTCTGCCTCTAGTTGGCTTCACTTCTTTATCTTCATGTTTGGCACCTTGCAAAGCAAATCAGCTCAAGAATTCAACTAGAGGGTGTGCTTTTGAGGAGGAATAGGATTTTACAGAGAGGGATAGGGCAATATGCATAACAACGATTTTGATAGGAAGTTATCTAAACTACTTCACACATAATTTTGATCAATATTTGGAATGTATTTTGGTTCTTCACATCCTAAATTATATCAATAAACTTTTTATGAGTTCACACTTGAGTAAATATAAAATGTGAATCTAGACTAAATTAATTTTCATATCTTCAGATGGCTACATTTTCCGTTACATGGAGAGAAGTGAGATATGAGTCAGCCAGGGGCGTGTGGGTGGCTTAGTTGGTTAAGCGTCTAGCTCTTGGTTTTGGCTCACGTCATGATCTCATGGGTGCTGAGATGGAGCCCCATGTTGGTCTCCATGCTCAGTGGGGAGTCTGCTTGAAGATTCTCTCCCTCTCCCCTTCCTCCACTCGCACTCTCATTCTCTCTCTCTCTCTGAAATAAATAAATAAATAAATAAATAAATAAATAAATAAATCTTAAAAAAAAAAAAAAAGACCCAGCCAAATCCCACATTGCTTACATGGGGGTTTCTCCTTCTGAATAACTGGGTACCATGGATAAAACTATGGCTGACTGGTTATTGCAAATGAGGTTAAATATTGCCTTAGGAACTGGGCATCGTTGATGTTCCTCTTCCAAGGATAACCTTTATGGTGAATGCATTTTACTTCCATAGAGGCTCAGAAATTCCCTTTGCCCAGAGGGGACAGAGTTCATTAAAAGGCACAACAAAATAAGGCTGAACGATCAGAATAGAAGAGAGGGGCAGATCATACCTTAGCTGTCTAAAGAAAGGCGAAATGTGTCTCCTGCTGCTAAGATGGAGAGTCTCTATGAAACTTAATCAGTGGCCAACACCATCATAAACCTAAAAGAGTCACCCGTATCCCTCTAGAGTCTTCTGATCTTTCCAGATGCCAGGGCAACTTCACAGTGGTATGCGGAGACCTTAGCATCATGACTTTTTGCCTTGCCATTAAAAAAAAAAAAGGACATACTTCTAAAACTCTCAAGCAAAAATTAGCCTTTAGCTTTACTGTTTCCTAGAGATCAGTTTCCCCAAGCAGGACTATTGTGCATACACGTGACAGGCTGTAGGTTCAGTAGGGCCTGATGAGTCTAGGTTTTCTTGAAACGGTGGCCATCTGGTTGTCGGTCCCAGGTAGCTCTCCGGGCTGTGGCTCAGCCTGGCGATCTAAATCTAATATAGATGCACGGCAGGAGAATATCAGTCAGAACGAAACCTGCCAGCCTAATCCTCTGTCAGCAGAACAGGTCCTAAATAATATGGCATTGTGTTGCCTCGGGCCATTCCGCGCCTTCCTAATTAGGGTAGTTGGGTAGGGTTTGTTTTTTTTTTTTTAAATCTCAGTATTCCCTTTGTTTATTTATAAATGATCCATGTTCAGTTTCAAAATGACATTCTGGTTGGATGTTACAAAAACTGTCTTCAAATTTTCCTGCAGTCTCCCAAGTCAAATGTGCAGCATAATACAGACCAGAGGCATCAGACAAATTCAGAGGATTTATGGAGAGCTTTTAATTTACTATGTATTTTATTTTGTTAAGGTGCAAATTCACCGTATTTGGGATTTAGCAAGTTCCACATCCTATCATTCATTGGCCAGCATGTATAATGTAGGAAAAGACAGTTTATTTCCAGTGAAGTTATTTTAAAAAAAATTCACATGCTTCATGCTAAATGGCCCTTTAAAAACCCGTGTATCACGTTGAAACAGCCTTATTTATCTTACACATTTGTAATCGACCAATTATTATGCAACTTTTCCATGGGGAAGAAATAAGATACAAGTAGTTGAAGGTTCATTAGGAGAGAGAGAACAAAACTAGGAATGACATCAGTTTGAGCAATTAAAGTAAAGCATAAGGTACAATAGCGTTTTTAGTACAAGTGCTGTAAGTGGTACGAGTGTCAGATGTTCTGCTGACAGGTGGGGATGTTCGAGTGTGATCACAGTCGCTCTGCCCACACTGCCTGGCTGCCTACTCTGTGGCAGGCTTGATGCTAAGTGCTGGGAGGGGCACAGCACATTCACCCAGAAGATCACCTTGCTTCCAACACCCCCACCACATCCCCTGTCCTCGCTCCCTCCCCGTATGGGATTTTCCTATACTGTGCTTGAGTGAGTGAAAGAGAAGGCCCAGTGGCATTCAGGACTGTGTGAGACACTTGGGAAGCTTCTCCCTTTGGAGCAGAAGCCATCTGGAATAAGCGGGGCTCTCCAAAGTCTTCTCAACCACTCATTTTTTTGGTATGATCTTTACATTTTAAGAGCGCAGATTGGAAGGTAATTGGCTTTGCTTCCAAGGTTACTTCCTGAGTAGCTGAATGACAAACTAGAATTTTAAAAGTTAGGCCCAGGACGTGGGGGGTGATAATTACTCAAACGGATCCCTCATTTCTAACTAGAACAGCTAGAGGATTTACAACAAGCCTCTCATTTTTGATAAGGAACACTACTAATCTGAACGTACCATCCCATGAAGCTACCACTCTGACGTTCTTGGGCTGACCTAGAATTAGGGCTCCCTCCTCTGAGATAAGACATGGAAAGGCTCACGAGGAATGAGAACAGGGCTCATCTGGACTCAAGAACCTCAGGTTGATCAATTATAACTAGTTCCCCCTTGAAGGCATGTGGCATTACCCAGTGCTTTGCAATCTAGCTTGAAATAGAAACCGCATTTAACCTGGTAATTGATGTTCCCTTGGGATTTTAACCTGCTGCTGAATGTAGACATCAATGTGGCCCACAGCTAGTTTCCGGCCTCACATACCATTATGACATTTCTGCGCTTCTCTAAAGGAGAGGATATATTACTATAACGTTCAGACACGACTGTGTATACAGTCAACAGGCCCCGCACAGAACCACCACTTGGAGAGAACATGACCCGCCTGCATGTTGCTAGGTGAAGAAAGCCATTCAAGGCCATATACTGAGTTCATTTTTTCTCTAAGCAAATGACCAAACCTGCTTAGATTCTGCACGGAAGGCAAATCACACTGTCAAAATATATATATATGCTGATTATAAAAGAGGGGATTCAGCTGTAAAATAAGATTACAGCTTTAACACCACCATCACCTAAAGGTGTTCTTCAGAGAAAGAAAAACAACCTCAATTAAGCAATCATTTTTGGATTCTGGGATGCACTTGGCCTCATATCCTTCAACCCAATGTTTGTGTATTAAAGGAGAAAAATCACTCCTATAACATTTGACTTCTGTGCAAAATAATTCAGTGCTACCTTTGACTAGGTGAGACTGCACCAACAGATAACAAGGCACTTTTTTTCTGACCAGCTCTTCCCCTGGTTCAGTGAGGATATATTCAAGATGCAGATTCCACAGGGAAAGGGGCTTTCCCTTTGGGCTTCAGAGGCCTGCAGATGAGCTACAAAACAAAAGCAGGTCTGCACTCTACAACCTAATTTTCCAAATGTGATCCTGAGTTGGGCGGAGCAATGGTGGGGGGGTGCAGGCAGGACTTTACCTCAGTGTGGGCTGCTTATAGTCTCTAGACAAACAAAATGAGAATTCTAGGCTTCTCTGGAAGCGATTCTTGCTTTTAATATTGCTCACACATCTGTGGTGCACTATACAGGACAGGGTCCTGGAGGAATTTGTTCAGAAGCATTCTGAAACACATCAACGTTCAATGCACACACTCACCCAAGCCACACTGCTTTACAGCTTTAATTAAAAGAAAAAAAAAGGGGGAGGTTTCGTGCCTTACTCATATATTTTTTTTTTGGCTTTGTTTTATACCATGTCTTCTGACTCTGACCACACAAAGAAAGATTCTTGGGCTCAGGCAACTCTCACCCTCCTCACCCAGCCTGAGCTGAGCTTTCCTGCATTCAGTGGGAGGTGACGAACATTTGAAGAAGCCAAAGAAAATACCTCAACTCCTAGGGGGCTGGACACCCATGAAGGCATGGACATTTTTGCTCAATCTTGGAAATTAGGCATTTCCTTAGCGTTCTAAAATCTGGGTGAATCCATCTTTATTATAATTTCTTTAACATGGCATGCAGAATTTATTTAAATTTGCAGGCAAGGAAACTGGCATACTTGTCCTTAGTGATTAAATAATTGTGTATAGACCAAGACTCCTTAAATCATAAACAAACAAAAAACACCACCACCAACAACAAAAAAAAAACCACACCCCAAACTTCTTTTTTTTCCAAATCTTGAAGTCATCACCAGGCACAGTGGTGGTGAAAATGATGGCTGAGGAGGGGGAGGGTTGGGAGCTTTATTTGGAATCCAGGTAAACCATGTGGAGTGCGAAATTGGAATGGAGGGAAAAGCCAGGAGAGACGTCCCTTAATGAGACACACTGGGCTCCATACTCTGTAGTTAGATCCTGGTCGACTGCTGGGACCCCAACCCACAGACTGAACATTTTGGCCCTACTTTACTTATTGCTTATTTCCCTAGACTTTTCCCAATGTATTTTCTTTATCAGCTGGGAAAGGAACTCCCTCTTCTCTGTGCTCTGGAACCTTCCCATCTGGATAACTGGACTCTGGCTGCAGATATGCTGAAATGACTGTGGCATTAATTTCCTTGGAGAGTGTGCGTCCACCAGAGGCTTTACCAATATCTGTACCCCTGGAGTCATTCCTTCCATTTGGCCCTGGATATAAACAAGAGCACCTATTGCTGGCTGGAAAAATAAACCGTGGGAATTGGCATGTTTTTCAGTGAGAGGTCATGGAGAACAGCGCAGGCAATGACCCATTGTATCCCCCAGACCTTTAGTTTAGAGGCCGAACGGAGGCAATGATCTCTAACAGATGCACCATTAGGCAAGACCTACATCTGAAAGCTTCGTTGATTCAGACACTCAGTAATTAAGTTGTGGGCCAGCGAGCACATTATCTGCAATCAAACATGTCCCTGATCAGTGATTAGACGGGCAAACATGTGACCCCATTGTCTCCGCCGAAGGATGATTATGTAACAGTTTCTTGTCCTCAGACATCATGGTTATTTGCCAACTTTTGATCCCAATAAATTAGCTGAAATCACTTGCTGTGGTTCTGGGAATCAGATTTTTAGGACAACTGACTCTTCTTGGTAGACCTGACTCATTGGGCGTGATAACTGACGTACTAAGAGCTCTGCAGAGACCCAGACGCAAGGTGGGTGGGTCAGAGAGGTGGGAGATGCAAAGAATGTCTGAGGGGTGGCCCGGCGTCACATGCTTTACCCAAAGACGTGGCTAAGACCGTGCTTTGAAGGCTCAGGGCTTTCTTGCTGCTTACAAAGTAGTAAAGAAAAAGGTGTGTAGAAGGGAAGGAGGGAGAGATAATGAGAAAGAGAAAATGAGAGAGGGACAGAGAAGAAAGGAAAGAGAGCGTTTGCTTCTAGAGCCCCGGAGTCAGGTCACTGAAGAAGATTCTGTGGCTTCCCTGAGGTCTGGCTGAGCAGGGGAAGCCTGTTTTGTGCACAATCGAACACTCATCATCTATTTTTTCTGAAGGGTAAGGAGGATGCGTAAGAGCTTCCAAGTGCATGTGGGGAGCCAAGCAAGGACTAAAAGATAATCTGGCTTGGGGTGAGCGGAGACATCTAAATGTCACATAGCCTTGATGCGCATGTGACCTGGAACTGCCCTGGGGTGACTCAGGCACCAGCCCTTTCTTAATCCCTTATTTGCTCTCCTTACTCCAGTGAGATTAACACAGCCACAGCCCACAGAGCAGCTTGGAGCAGCCCTCCCTCCTCCTTTCAGAGGCCAGCTCCACAGTTCTGCACCCAGTTAGGAGCTCGGTCTCTGAACCCAGATTGATCTGCATTTAAATCCTGGCTGCTCTATTAGAGTAACAATCACTTAAAATGCTGCATGTGTTTTCAAAACTAAAACGACAGCCAAATCAATAGGCAGTGAGCCTCAATTCAGTGCAGGGCCAGGCCCTACTGGAGGGAAGAACACTGCATTGTGGAGTTCCTTCACCCAGACTCTTTCAAACAAGAGCAGTGAAGACTGTGTTGGAGAGGGATATTGAGGGCAGTATGTGACCAGTATACACAGTGCTAAATTACAGGGAGCAATTACCAGCAGTGATTTAAGATGAATCTATATCGCTTGTGATTTAAGTCGTGATCAGATCATTTGGACTTAATTTAAATTCCCCATAATCCAGATTCCTCTAAATCAAAAATTGTGATTTAGGCAAATATTCAGGGTAGTAAGCACATCAATAAGCATTCTTTTTGGTTTGCTCGGTCTTCCTTTCTTTTCCTAGACAAGATTCAAGCGAAGGTACCTTGTTTGGGTGGAGAAGGAGACACCAGGAGGGGTCTGGGCAGGTGACGTAAGGCCCAGAAGGCAGCTGAGGAGGGAGGCTGAGAAGCCACTTATGACTATGGGTAACTCAAGCTTAACTTTACAGGGGAAGCTCGGGGGGTCTGAAGAGAATACACGGCCCAGAGTGATCGCAGTTTGAACAAGGGAGCTGGGGTATTTATGCCAACTCCCATCCATCACTGACTGAGGGCCGACTGCAGCAGCAGCAGACCAAGTCCGGGAAAGCCCCGGACAAAAGCACACGGTGATTGGCAGGATGGAAGCTGAGTCATTTGTGCTGAAATGTACAAGCCCAGGGCCTGTTACGACTTCTACATACAAATGGTAAAAACATAAAAATATTATTGTAGATCACAGACACATTTTCTACTGAAGATGTGACTTGGCTAAGTATCCATCATTACTTTGATTCAGAGAGTGAATCATTCCTGGTATTTTCCCACTACAAATGAGTGAAGGGTCAAACACAGGGATAGGGGAGTAGCATCCTTTTCTTTCTCTTTTTCCCCCCCTATATTTTGAAACATACTGATGATGAAAATCATTTTAAAATAGAAATTCTCGAGGCGCCTGGGTGGCTCAGTCGTTAAGCGTCTGCCCTCGGCTCAGGGCGTGATCCCGGCGTTCTGGGATCGAGCCCCACATCAGGCTCTCCTTCGTTGGGAGCCTGCTTCTTCCTCTCCCACTCCCCCTGCCTGTGTTCCCTCTCTCGCTGGCTGGCTCTCTCTCTGTCCAATAAATAAATAAAATAAAAATCTTTAAAAAAAATAGAAATTCTATAGGACATCTTATCTCAATTAATTTCACAACCCTCCCCCATCTCCCCTCCTGTATATTTTTCAAACTGTATTTTCATCATAATGATATAAAGCCAGGAAGGCATATATCTATCTATAGTAACTAAACATATATCTATATAAATAAACATGTAAGTAAGTATATCTACATAAATATAGATAATTACTACATGATTAATGTTATTTGGTCTCCATATGTAATTAACATACAAGATTACTATAACGATGAAAGCTTGTTTTTATCTTTAAAATAGATGGATGTGTCCCTAGAAAAACAGATCAGACCCAGATTTCTCTTTTCTGTAAACGCAGTTTCATCTATTAGAATTTTTTGAACCGTGCAATAAAATATCCTCATGGTTAAGCCCCAAAGCACCCTTGACTTTTTGTCATTCTTGTTTATGTCACTGCAAAACTGTACACGACTTGGGGCTTAAGGATCAGTTCAATAAGAAAGCTCCCTTGGATAGAGTGATAAAAAGAGCAAGAGAGAAAGAGAACTTGAATGCAATATGTACTCGGTATCGCTGATTTGGTGGGCTGCTAGGCTCTGCAGGGAAACTGGCAAAGGAGGTAAGACCATCCCAAAGCAATCAGGAGTGAAAGCACCTGCGGTGGAAATGCGGTTGAGTAGATCGGTATATGAGGTCCTGAGAAAGCCTGAGGTTGAAGGATGGCAAGCAAATCCTTTCCACTGAGTAGCTTCCAGGCCATGGCGAGTCAGGGCGCTGCGAGTCCAGGAAAGACAGAAGGCAGTTTCATGGCTGCCAAATGTAAAAATGTCTTGGAAGTGGCAGAGAGCACTAGGGATCCCTCAGTACTCATTCTTCCCCCTCTTCCTCAGCAATAAAATCTCTAAACTTTACCTGCACAGCCACCCTTTCCGCAGCTCACTGGGGCCCCAGGACAAAATTAAGCAAAAGCAGTGTTTATAATTCCTGCAAAGTATCCCTGAAGGGAGAAGTCAGCTGCCTCTTTCTCCCCTTTTCCTCCTTCCTTCCAGCTGCATTGCAGATGCAATGGCAGGAGCAGCAGAAGCCGTCCTGGGCCATGCAGTGGAAGCTGTGATGACGGGAGCCCACAGAGCCACCACACTCTTCTTGGACCACCTACATTTCTGAGGGAAGGAAACGAAGCCACTTTCTTGTACTTTGAGGTTTTTGTTACTCACAGCTGAACCTTATTTCGACTAGTAGAAGGACCATTCTTCTGTGGAGATGAATATGAGAAACTGTGAGTTATTTGCCGGAATAGATTTTCCTGTTTGACCAGCAAATGGACTCACTTCTTACATTTAGAGGTTCAGTCATTCTGTATCTCTCCCTTCCTCCCTCTACAGAAAGGACAGATACTTGCCTCCATGGAGAGGCAGAGCTTGGGCACATGCGTGAAGCCAGGTCATTTGAGTATGGCAAAAGGAGCAGTGGACAGTTCAGAATTTATTTAGATCTCATTACAGATTGATGGAAGCAGCCTGCCCAGTCTGATGGTGGCACTGCCTGAGGCAAGGCTGAGTACTGGGCACTTGTACACTGGTGTCCTAACCAAACTTTTCTATGGCATGATTTGGTGATAGTTCTGTCACACTTACTCCTCCTCTCCTCCTCTCTGTTTCTCTAGCACTCCCAATATCCTTCCAGTGATGGGTCAGTGGTTACTGCGTGCAGTCAGAAACCTTGACTCGTACAGAAATTGCCATCTGGGCATGAACTTGTAAAAAATAGCCTTAGAGAAATAGAAGTTATCTGGAATGAGTTATTTGTCCTCGTCGGGTCTGAAGGCAGTGGTAAGGGACTGTGGCAGCCACTGGAAACCCAGCAAATTAATTATCTATGGTCACTCGGAATAATGTCCTCACTGAAGACTCATTCCTCCTCGGACTGGCGCATCTCCACTGGCAGCGTCAAGAGTGAAACCCTCCCCCAAGAGGTGGGATCATTTTCCTCCTGGCAGGAGAGAAGAGGCAAGCAGCTGTAGGCCTCCATCTTTCTCACCTTCCCCTAACATGGACCCTTTCACCATCATCTACCTTACAACCACCAGGGCTAGTCTCATTGTGTCCTAAATTTCCTTCCCCTCCTTCATTCCAAGAAGCCCAGACTAACATGCCACCCTCCTATTCTCTGCTTGAGTCCCACAGGGCTCTGCGTATCCCCTATTCAGTTTCCACCTCCCAGCCCTCCCTACCTCCATTGAAGTGCCCTCTGTAACCCCTAGTTGGTAATCAGGAAAACCTCCTCTGTCCGCAATCCCTTTTCTGAACAAACCCTGAGCACAGCGCTCCCTAATGGAGTACAGGGCACGTTGTAATGAAAACCTGGCTTTCTCCAGAGGACACTGCTTCCTATTCCTCCCTCACAAATGGTGGCTGTTTTTATTTTTACTTTCATCTTTCACATAGTACAGAACATGGAGATGGGTAGATGTCTTCTTTGCTCCTCATGACCAGTTCCAGACCATTTCCCTCCCACTTCCCTCCTTTCTCAAGCCCCCCCTCCCCCTCAGTTTGAATCTCCTGTCATCAGACTACATTCCCACTGGCCCTCCTTGTGCCCTTGTCCCCCCTCCCTTAGTCCTTGAAGATTTTGTGTCCTGGCTCTCTATTGCTCTCTTTAGCACTGTTTTATTTCTTGAGGATTTACGTATAGGAAGTATATGTATTTGCGTATTCCTTCCTATATCCTAGCTTTTCAGATCCTTGACCTCTCTCTGGTTGTCTGCCCCACCTGAGCCACTCATTCTCATGGTCATATAGAGACCTTATATTATTATTACTAAAAACTACAATTCCTCAATAATCTCAGATTCAAATATCCACTCTCTGACCATCACCTCTTATGTTACAACTTACTTTGTTTAGTACCCTTATTCCAGCCATCCAGTCACATGATGGACTCACATGTACTCATGTGAGTACAGCGATGGACCAGGCAGAGCTGTGTTTAACCAGGGCAGGGAAATGAAAGGGTTGACCAGACAAATGAAGCTGAACAAAAAAGGGCAATGAGAACCAGAGGGAAAATATAATTGAAAAGATGGCAGGATCATTGGTTGTAGGTCCAGTTAACATCAAGGGATTGTTGGGGGGCAGTCCTTTGCTTGGTGAGGTCATTCTCATGCCAATTACCCATTTATCCACTCATTGTCTTCTACAGCCAGACCCTTGGTAAGCATTTCTCCTTTGCCCTCTCGCATGGTGTTAAGTGTTGGCAGTGGACGGGAACTGTGAGGCCAGGGCAGGAGGAAGGGGCTTTTCCCCCCTGATGCTCATGGGCCGTTTCTTGTATCTTCAGCATGCAGCAGCCAGTGAAGCACAAGACACGCAGGGGTACTCTCCATCCAGCAAGTGGCCATGCATGCCTGCTGGCAGTTTCCCAGCAAGTGGCACCAGCATCTCAATAGGGAGCCTCTGAGTGAGTCTCACTGACGTCCCAGCAGTTGGTTTCCAGCTTGCCATATGTATTCCGTGGCACCTCAGAGAACTTGTCTGCATTCCAGGACTACAGCCTGACTCTCTATCAAGGTCAGAATCTCAGCCTCGGCGGATGAAGCCTCTTTCAGATTTGTTCCTTCCTTAGGTGTTCTGCCTTAGCCTAGAGGTAGGCTACGTCCACTATTCCTGTATTCTTCACAGATGTCCATACTATTTAGTACCTAATCTCCTGTCACTAGCTAGTAATCCTTTCAACTTTCCCCTGAATGACTATGTGGTTTTGTCTCCCAGCTTCCTAAAGGAAGTAATGCAGTAGAAAACCAGTTCTCACCCTCTACACTTCCCACCACTAGAATCAGACCAGCATGTTCTGGTGGCCAATCATCAAGTCACTCCAGAACAAGAAGACGTACACACCAAAATAATTGCAGGCTGTTCACTTAAAACTGGCAAAAATCCAGGGAATATGTAGAAATGAGGGTACTAGACCAAAGACGGAAGAGCACAACTTTGTTTTGGGCTGAATTAATCAATATGGGGCCACTTCCCAGAGATTCTGGAGCTAGTAGGCTAGCTTGAAAGGCTGAAAATATTTCTAAGAATTCACTTGAGTGGTTGACTAAAACCTGGAGTCAGTTGTGGCTCAACATAAATGAGGCTGAGATCCAAGAAATTCTTTTGCAAGGATTCGAAAGACTTACAGACATACTAAAGCTTGTGTTGATTCATTTATGTTTCCACTAATGATGTCACTTGAGAACCCCCAGAAGACAACCCCCTCCCCACAGCCTTGAGAAATAAATTGGTGAGGAGAGAGCTGCTTCTCTGTAGGCCAGAATTACTGACAGGAGGTGATATGTAGAAATGGCTTCCTGATACCCATGTGTTAGGAATACGTCAGAGTGACAAAGGCCAGGGGACCCTACTTCACCACCAGAAGCAAGATGATCGTGGTTACCAGAGCAGGAATCAGAAGACTCTGAGCCATGAGGATCTTTGGCAGTAATGGATTGATCACGGGATCACCAGGTCTGAAGATCTTGGGTAGTCTACTAAGGCACTATTTAACTTTTAAAACAACAACAAAACTCCTTATCTGGTTAACAGAGGTTAGACATGGGTCAAAAAATAAAAATACCTAGTTGAGGCCTCTCACACATTCTACAACCTGAGTCACTCCCCTTCTAGACCAGAGCTCCTTGAAGAACGGAGAAAGACCTCCCCAGCACCTCTTGGATATTCCTTCTGGCACTCATCAGAGATATTCAATGGTTTACCATTGGAAACATGCACTGGGAAAAGGGAAACGCATACATGTCTGGGGGATTAAAGGACACTGTCTCTAAGATGCACTAATTCCTTGGCCCATCAAAGTTACCATGGCCCATCAGTCAGAATGGTTGGAAAGTAAATGGAGTTCACCTCATGGCAAAGCCTATGGGAACCCATTCCTGATTGTTGCCTCAGTTCCTAAGTATGGGTGAAATACATTCTCAGAAACAGGCTGTGGCAGACTGGTTTTCTTTTCCAAGGATGGATGCAGTATCTCCCATCCCAACAGCGATACTTGATACTTCGCCAGGAAGAGGTAGAGTCTATTTCTCTACCCCCTGGAATCTGGGTGGGTTCTGTGACTGCTCTGATCACAGAACAGGGCAGAAGCGATACCATACCAGTTTTATGTGTAACCCTTTACTGGCCGGGCACTTCCTGCTTCCCACCTCTTGGAAGACAGCCTCTCTGTAAGAAGACAACTACCTTGAGACCACCACACTGTGAGAAGTCCACGTCAGTGTGAGATGTCACAGGGAAAAAGACAGAGGCAAATATGATTTGATGAACTGGTTTGACAATGAGAATGGGCTTTCCCATACTGATGAGATGGCAGACATTTTCCAAAACTTGAATGAGCTAAACAAAGCTGTAGTTCCAAGCTTTTGATGAAAATATAAATAAAGGACATGGCAATATAAAAATACTTTATAAATAATACTGTAACAACAAACAGTTAAAAGCATTTGCTAAACTTTTTGGAGTATAAAGGCTAATAAGCGAGACTACTGTTGCAGAAAGGGCAACAAGTAACATTAACAGTTGTGTTGTAAGTCACAGTAGTATCTTTTAAGTATACTCTCAGGAATGGGGGAAGTAAATGATGCCAAGAGTAGATGACAATTTATTTCTCAAGTCGTACAGTTCTAATTCTTTGCTTTTGATAAAAGTGAAGAACCTATGAGCTGGGAGCTGCTACATCATTGAAAATGATATCTGTTGCTAGATCGCTAAGTAACATGTAGCACATACTTGGAAAGACTTCAACAAATTGAGGGACAGAATTGCTCCATTTCTATATACTTCTTTATGTGAGCAAGATTTCTCAGGACTTACATCTCTAACAATGAAAAAACAGAAATAAATTGTTCAATTGTTGCTGAACGCTGCCTCATTCATATTCATCCACAGATATGTGAATGGGTTTTTAAAAATTGGCCCCCCCATGTTACTAAGATATGCAATTTCCATTAAAATTTGCCATTTTGTTTTATGATTATCAGTATTTATATTTATGTCATTTTGATGAATTGTGCAAATAACTAATGATGACTTAGTCTAAAAATATTTATCACATGTAGAGATAAAATTTAAAATTCTAGATGATTGGCATATATATCACAAAAATCTGAGGAAATAGTCTTCTATTTCAAAACTTTTTTGATTCAGTAAAGCAGTTGCTCATGTCACTGATGAACAAATGAAATTCTCTCATGTATCTTCATTTTTTCCTGCCATTTTCCTTGTTAATGCAAACAGAATTATCAACCAATATCTATGTCAGAACTACACTTATTAATGACTTGAGCACCTTCTTGGCCGAGCAGGAGTAGTAATCAAACCTTCATTTGTAGTCTGGTTTTGTCAAATCATGGTTGAATTGCAACTACAGGTTGGTAAAACAAACAAACAAACAAAACCAAAAAAAACCCAAAAACCAACGAAACATTCCAAAAAGCCCTAAGCTTTTTTTTTTTTTTTAAGTACGCCCCACACCTAGTGTGGAGCCCAACATTGGGCTTGAACTCACGACCCTGAGATCAAGATATGAGCTGAGATCAAGAGTCAGATGCTTCACCGACTGAGCCACCCAGGCGCCCCTAAAAAACCTAAGCTTTGACAATCAACCGGCAATACGGAATTTACAATAAAGAACGTTGCATATTTTATTATCATTTGTAAATTGTGCTAAACATCCTTTATATCAGTAAAATTTACAACGAATATTTTTTTTCCCAGAGAGTTGATGGTTAAACATTTATCAGCATACTGCCACAGCCAGCCACAGCGGGGTTGAGGGTAATGGGAACATGAAGGAGTAACAGAGGAGGGAAGTTGTATAAATACCTCAAGATCAGGTACAGAAACAAGGACCAGAGCCTCTACCCAGATTCTCTTCCTCACTGTGCCATGTATACATTTACGCATTTTAAGTGATTGCCCTGTACTTTGCACAGGGCGGGGGGGGGTTTGAGAAGGAATTAAGACAGAACTGGATATCCCTAGGACACCCTGGACAGGGGGACAGAAGTAACTGAGGAAATACTGGGTTATTTTCTTTGGGAATCGAGTAGGTTGCATTATTTGAAGGGCGGAATGTGTGTGTGTGTGTTCGTGTGTATTTTTTTTTCAGACACACACAAAAATGAGCCTTCAGTCCAACATCGGACAACGAAAGGGGTGGAGAACCCTCTCCACCTTGCACCCTTTCTCATGTCTGAGGAATGGCGTGCTGTGTGAATCTTGGAAGAACAGTCCCACCTACTACTAGGGAAATGAAAACGTGCTTTTACTGACTCTTGGTAGCTGGACTCTTTTTTTTTTTTTTGCATATTATCTAAGCTGAGAAAAATTAAATCCTTCCACTCGGGACTTTGGATCTGGAGACAGAAAGAGGGAATAGTTCAGAACTGTTTGCAGGGAAAGGCACAGGAGCCAGCATCCAGAGGTGACAGAGTCAGGGGTAAAAGCATTGGTGGCTCAGATGTGGTTTCTTTAATCTACTCTTCTATGATATAATTTTAGCAGTGGATTCAACTACCGGGCTTCCTTTGTTTCCTGCCCCCTTTCAGAGCCAATTCTCCAACCTTCCTGTTAATTCTGTGAGCCTTTGGATAAATTACTGCAATAAATTAATTTTCTGCTTAAGGTAAGTAGAGTTGGTTTCTGTTGTTGGAGTTAATAAAATATGCCCAGAAGGAAGCCTTTTAGAGAATCATGCTATGATTCTAAAATGCAGACATTTCCTAATGAGACCCTTGGCTAGGAGCTAGAAATCTGTTGCTGGGAAATTGAGGAGAACATAAAGGCTGCGGGTGTGTTTGGCTGCTTAACATAACATCCATGGGGAGATGACCAAGATAGATTGCTCAGAAGTCCCTACTGTTCTCATAGGTCTATTACAGGGGAAAATTGTCTCGATGATAGTTAAACCTCTTTTCCAAATCATGCATTTCATTGTGAACATTTTTTTTTCAATCATCATAGCTCTGCATCCTATTTTTACAGGAGGGCTGGCCAGGCATAGCAATTTCTGCCACCCATCAGCATTTCCCTTTACTGTGCTTTGAGGACTTTGTACAGAGGAATCTCATCCAAGTTGCCATCCTCACAGCTCACCTTTGGCAAGTCAACAGTCGGCCTAAATGTTCCAGGGGTGAACTGACCACCAAAGCTTGCCTGGTTTTGCATCTTTCATCTTGTGGCTTGTGCTCGCCCATCACTGAAGTTGTTTATCAGTGGGGCAATAGTTCAGAATGTGTCTTGCAGTTATATTAGTTTTCTCTTGTTGCCTTTGAGGAGTCACGGTAAATTAGCAGTTTGAAACAATATGAAAGTATCACCTCATAGTTCTGCAGGTCAGAAATCTGGATGGGCGCGCCTGCTTCCTCTGGTCTAGGTCTCAAGGCTGTGGTCAAGAAGCTGGGTAGCCTGAGCTCTTTTTTGGACGTCCTGGACAAGACTCTGCTCCCAAGCTCTTTCAGGTTGTTGGCAGAATTCAGTTTCTTTGTAGTTTGAGTGTTGAGATCCCTGTGTCCTTGCTGTCTGTCGTGTGAGAACCTCTCTCAGCTCCTTCAGGATGTCACATCCTTGTCATGTTGCCGCCTCCATTTTCACTGTGGTGATGGGGCACAGAGTCTCTCTCCTGCTTCAAGGTTCTCCGACTTCCCCTCTTGCAGCGTCTCTTCTGCTACCAGCCAGAGAAGGTTCTCTGCTTTTAAGGATTTATGTGATTAGATTGGAACTGCCTGGATAATACAGGATAATCTCCTTATTTTAAGGCCTGTAGCCTTCATTACACTTATAAAGCCCCTTTAGCCAGGTAAAGTAACATAGTCATGGGTTCCAGAGATGAGGGCACGGACATCTTTTGGGGGGGGCATTCTGCGTACCACAGCAGTCCTCTGTCAGTCTTAGCCAAGGACTCCAAAGCCACGGTTTCCTGCCACTTTTATTAAGCTCTGGCTACTTGGGTTGCTGGAGGTACCTACGGGACACTGATCATTTTAATTTATAGATTCTCAGGAAACTGTATGGTAATATGGTGCTATGGACTAAATGTGTTCCCTCAAAGTTCATGTGTTCAAGCCCTCAGACCCACTGTGGTGGTATTAGGAGGGGAGGCCTCTGGGAGGTAAGTTGGTTTAGACGAAATCATAACGGGGGAGCTCCCACGATGGGATTCATGCCCACATATGGAGAAGAGACCCCAGAGCTTTCTCTTTTAGTCATGCGAAGACATGAGAGTTCGCACCGGGCTGGCACCTTGATCATGGGCTCCCTGCCTCCAGAACTGTGAGAAATAAATGCCTGTTGTTGAAGCCACTGGTCCGTGGGATTTGGTTACAGCAGCCCCAGCTGACTAAGACCTAAGCGGGGCATTTCTCTTGCCATGCTGTGAAACCAGAATCGATGAACTTTTCTTGCTTAGCTAGAAAAATGAGCCTCCTGAATAAAGCTTATGAAAGAAAGAGTGAAATACCTTTGCCTTCCAAACTTCAGGCCCTGCCAGTCTCCCAGGCGACCCCAAGCACGGTGTCACCAGTCAAGGTGGCTGCAGCTGAGTCCTCCACCCCAACGTGGAGACGTTTGTCTTTGGATGTCTCTTCCCGATCTCTCTGGATGATCTCTGCAATGTGCACGCTCTGTCCATCAGCTCTGTGGGCTTCAGGCTTTAACAGATGCCTGGTAGAGAGGCTGCCTCCCTCCCCCTCGGCACTGAAAGGGAAATGCTTCTTCGAGAGCACCGCACTTTGGAGTCACCCAGAGAGCTTTCAAAACGTACCTGTGCCCAGGCCCCACGCCCAGAGGTCCTGGCTCACTCGCTTTAGAATGGGGCCCAAATAGGAGTATTTTCAAAAAACTTCCCAGTGGCTTTGAACATGCAGCCAGGGTTGAGAAGCGCTTCTCAAGACAAGGGGCTGCAGCTGTCCCTGGGTGGCTCCAACAGATGAGTAGATTCCGGCTGTCAGGAACTATGACATTACCCATGTCGGGAGAACAATAGCGAAGGCATAGTTGTCAAAGCCTGACATTTAGGCAGGGAGCACAAAGTGTCTCAACACTTGTGTTACTTTGTATGCAACTCCTCTCTGCTTCTCTGAGGAGGCGGCAGTAACGGGGTGGGAGGGGTAGGGCCTCTGCCAGCAGACTACAGATGGCCTAAATAGAACTGAGGGAGCGACACTGCAGCAGACCTTGTGCAGAGTGCAGGTGGCATCCCTGGGCCATCAGCTGGGCACTGCATGACCAATTCAGACAGGCTGACCTAATGGGAGACTCATCAACCATCGCCCCCGATGCTCTCTGCTATGGATAGTTTGGTGAACCTTGGAAGGACTCCCCCAGGTCACAAATGAGAGAAGCAGTTCTCACGTTACCACACCCACTGAAAGAGAAGCCTGGCTTTTATGGGTTAAACAGTGAGTCTCAAAAAGGATAACAATAATAGCTAATATTGTTTGAGCACTAAATGCTGTAACAATTTACCACAAACTTAGAGGCTTAAAACAATGCAATGTGTTATCTTGCAGTTTTGGAGGTGGGAGTCTGGCACAGGTCCCTTCAGGCTAACACTGAGGTGTTGGCTGGGTTCCTTTCCAGAAGCTGTGGGGAAGAATCTGCTTGGAGCTCACGGACGTCGGAGGCAAAATTCAGTTTTCTGTGGCTGTAGGGCCAAGGGTGCCGCTTCCTCATGGGCTGGCAGCTGAGGGCACCTGCCAGC
Source organism: Ursus americanus (assembly GCF_024610735.1). NCBI lineage: Eukaryota > Metazoa > Chordata > Mammalia > Carnivora > Ursidae > Ursus > Ursus americanus. The sequence continues at coordinate 105,517,668 of NC_142164.1, forward strand.
ATCTCGAGGCTGCTCGAGTACCTTGCTTGGCTCACGGCCCCTTCCTCCATTTTCCAAGCCAGCAATGGTGGATCAAGTCTCTCTACACGTTGACTCTCTCTAGCCTCGTCCTCTACCATCGCCTCCCTCTTCTACTTCAAGGAACCATGTGGTTACACCAGGCCCATTTGGGAATCCAGGATGTGCTCCCATCTAAAGTCCAGAACCTTAATTCCATCTGCAAAGTCCCTTTGCCCATTTGAGGTAAAGCTTCATAGGTTGCAGGAATCAGGACATGGATGTTCCGGGGCCACTGTTCTGCCGACCACAGAACTTACCAGGTTTTCCTCCTACCCCCAGGGCTAGTCATTTTCCTTCGTTTAGCTCAGTTACTATTCCTCTCATTCATTTTCATGTTGGCTTTTCTTGGGGTTCAGTCCTGACCCCATTTCTTCTCTCTCTAAACTTTCTTCCCAGGCGATCTCTTCCACCCCCCTGCTTTAAATAGCATCTGTACACAACATCTCTAATATATATCCTCTCTCTTCTGTGCCCCAGAATCTTTTATCCAGTGGCCTACTTCACAGCTCCATTTAGGTGTTTCACGTGACTCTTCAAAATTACTGCAGTCTTGGTCTCCCTTCCCCACCTCCAACCTATTTCACACCCCCCTTCTTAGCTCCTTCATGACACCGTCATTGCCCATTTGGTTACACCAAAGACATGGGCTCCATCCTATTTGCTTCCCTCCCCCTCAGCCACTTACTCAGTCACGCCCAAGCCCCTTTACTCCTTAGCCAGTCAGGAGACTGAGCCAGGCTGCCCTGAGCTCTCCACTGAATCCGCTGCTCCCACCAGCAGTGAGGGAGATCTTTTACAAGCTGTAATTGCAAGTAACAATGCTAAAGTGGTACGAGGTTATTTCTGGATGGTGAAACTGTGGGTGGCTGTTATTTTCTTCTTGGTACTTTTTTGCTCTTTAAACATTTCCATAGAAAACTCAAAACAAAATGTTCCATAAAAACAGAAACAAAAATAAAATATTACCTTTTCAGAAAGGCTCCCCGCCCCCTTTCCCATCCCTACATTATTATCTCTAAAAGCATCCTGTTATTTTCCTCTCAGTCTTTATCACACTTTGCAGGGGTATACATTTTATTTCTTTGCTGCTTTAATGTCTTCCTCTCTCTCTCACTAGCTATAAGGCCATGAGGGCAGCACCATATTTATTGTGTTGATTACTATATACCCAGCACCCAGGCCTATGCCTGCCACGCAGTAAAGGTTTAACGCACCCAGGGATCCCTCATTATCTGAACACTCACTCTCCAACTGTTTACTAAAACGACCTTCAAAAACGTTTATTCCAGATTGTCTGAATCAAAAAGCTGCTATTGCAAATCAGTAAGCAAATGCCAGAAAGCGCGTTCATGCTGCAAGTGGGTCCAGGTAAGAGGATGAAGACTGTGCCTGGGTCCTATCTCAGCTGCAGCCTGAGGCTGGAGGATTCTCTCTCTCCCTCTGCCTCTCCCCCTGCTTGCACTCCCTCTCAAATAAATAAAATCTTAAGAAAAGAAAATCATAAGGAAGAGAAAATACATTTACAGTACCATCCTGTACTTAGAAAAAAATCTGCATATAAGTGGACCCATGGAGTTCAAACCCGTGTTGTCAAGGGTCAAGCGTATATTAACTTCAGGTATACAACACATTGATTTGCAAATTTTATACATCTCAAAATGATCACACCAGTAGGTCAAGTTACCATCTATTACCATACAAAGTTATTCCAATACTATTGACTATATTCCCTACGCTGTACATTACATCCCCGTGACTTTATTTTATAATTGGAATTTTGTACTTTTTAATCTCCTTCACCTTATTTCGTCAGTCCCACCACCACCCTCCCCTCTCGCAATTGCCAGTCTGTTCTCTATATCTATGAGTCTGTATCTGTTTTGTTTGTTCATTTATTTTTTTTAGATTCTACATGTAAGTGAAATCATATGGTATCTTTCTCTGTCTGACTTATTTCACTTAGCATAATACCCTCTAGGTCCATCCATGTTGTCACCAGTGGCAAGATCTCATTCTTTTTTTACGGTTGAGTAGTATTCCATTGTATATATGTACCACATCTTCTTTATCCATTCATCTTTTGATGGGCACTTAGGTTGCTTCCATATCTTGGGTATTGTAAATAATGCTGCAATAAACATAGGGGCGTGTGTATCTCTTCAAATTGGTGTTTTCATTTCCTTTGGATACATACCCAGTAGTGGTATTACTGGATCCTAGGGTAATTCTACTTTTAATTTTTTGAGAAACCTCCACACTATTTTCCATGGTAGTGCACCAATTTACATTCCCACCAACAGTGCACAAGGGTTCCCTTTTCTCCACATCCTCATCAACAACTTTTTATTTCTTTTCTTTTTGATAACACCCATTCTGACAGGTGTGAGGTGGTATCTCATTGTGGTATTGATTTATATTTCCCTGGTGATTAGTGATGATGAGCATCTTTTCATGTGTCTGTTGGCCATCTGGGTGTCTTCTTTGACAAAATGTCTATTCAGGTCCTCTGCCCATTCTTAAAATAGGTTGTTTAGGGTTTTTTTGTTATTGAGTTGTATGAATTCTTCATATATTTTGGATATCAATCCGTTATTGGATATATTGTTTGCAACTATCTTCTCCCACTCAGTAGGTTGCCTTTTTGTTTTGCTAATGATTTCCTTTGTGGTACAAAAGCAGGTATATTATTCTTTTCTCATTGGCAATTTAAAGCCTTCACATCCTACCTTGTCACGGCTGAATAGGTGGGAAGTCTTGCAACTGACCCTTCCTGAAATCCTCCTCTCAGAGGTTTCTGATGGTCCTGGTGCTCTTGCCCCAAGTCCTGCACTTCTCACATCTCTGGTGTGTCACTGAAGTCCCCAGTAATAGCCACCTCAGCATCATTACCACTAGCCCCTCATAGGTTGGTGGTAGAGTGGGGACAATTCTCTTGGGATAAGGGGGAACTTATTTCCCTGCCATTTTCCCCCTGTATCTTATGTTTCTCAACCAACCAGATAAAGCATCCTTCCAGATTTGGAAAGTCCCTGCCTCCTTTCCTTCTGGCACCTTCCATTACTCACAGTTGTGGGGCTTACCTTTTTAAGGAAAAACAGGATCATAAGAAGAAAATATGGGAAAAGTGTGTGGAATATTTCAAAGAGTAAAAGCAAGCAATTTACCTAACAAAGGAGATTCCTGATGAAGTAAAAAGCCCTTTGTCAGGGGAAACTAGAAGTAAGTGCTAGGTAATAGGAAAATATGCAACTAGAAAACACAACAGGGTTGTGGTGGTATGGTGGGAAGGAATCCCAGGAGGATGAGTGACAATATTTTTAAACTGATGAATATTTTATATTTACATGCAGCAAAAATACAGGATATCCCTCTATCCTTCCTCTGCCTCCCTGCACAGATAGTCCTGTGCTGAATAAAATTTAGTCCCTAAACGTAAGTCTTTGTTAAATGACGATTGACTTATTAAAATGTATGTTTTAAGAAATACCTATCCTCAAAAATAAACAACAAGAATGTTTAGCAATCAGTTTCCCCAAAGTGCTCACTTTTTAGAAAGTCAAGGAAAAATGGTTCAGGGATACCGTGGATCACAAGTAAGCCCAAGATTTGTTTTCCATCTCATTGGGAATAGCCTATCTTTGAAGGGCTGCCCCAATACTCTATTCAGAATGGCGCCCTTGGTGGGGTAGTGTGCCTTCTACAATGGCCCCCAATGATCCCTACCTCCTGCTGCTCAACGCCTTTGTGCAATTCTCTCCCCGTGAGTGTGGATGGGGTCTGTTACCTGCTTCTAACCAAAAAAAAAAAAAAATATGGGAAAGGTGATGGGATGTCACTTCCATGACTAGGTTACAAATGGTTGTGACTTCTGTCTTGCAACAGACTCTATCTACTGACTTCTCAGTTTGCATGTTTTGATGAAGTAAGTGGCCATGTGGGAGAAACGGAAAGCAGCCTCAGCCAACAACCAGCAGAGAACAGAATGCCACTAACAACCATACAATGAGCTTGTAAAGAGGTTAACATTCAGGTGAGACTGAAGACCCTGGGCCAACACCTTGACTGCAGCCTCATCGAAGACCATGAAGCAGGGGACCCAAGTAAGCCATGCCTAGATTCGCGACCCACAGAAACAGCAAGTTCATAAGCATGTGTTGTTTTAAGCCACTAAGACGTGGGGTAATTTGTTACATGGCAAGCAACAAGTAATACACTAGGAATAGTATGTACTACCATATGCTTCCTCCGGGCAGTTCACCCTCATGCAGAATCATGGAGCCAAGACAAAGCATATGAGAATGTCAAGAGTAGTTATGGGGAATTTACAAAGAGAGAGTGAAGTTAATGTAGGCCAGATTTTTAATTCAATTGCCTGTGAGAAACTGCCACCATTTAAAATTCACGTTCTATCTCAGTAATTTACATCCCATTTCTTTTTACTCCAGGCTCTTACTATATTCTCAGTACAGTCCCCTTTAATGATTGCTGGTATATCTTCATGGATTCAATATCAAATTCTTTGCAGATAAATGACCAGTCAGGGACAAGAGATCCTAGCTTTAGACAGTAACATTTGGACGCTTTTGTTGATTTGGCTTCTTGAAGTGACTACCAAAAAACCATATCTGGCTGTATTTTCCCATTTTTTCTTACTTGAGTTTTCAACACACCTTTTATCCTCAAACAGTTCAGTTCTAATACATGTTCTTACAACGTTTACCTCAAATTCTCATCTTTCAAATGAGGAAAATAATACATCTCTCAAACATGTCAAGAGTATTAAAGATGATGCTTAAAGTGCCATGGAACTAAAAAGCGCTATTAAATTCATTTTTATCCAATCTACTCTTATGAGCCATTATCACATCACACTTTTTCACAGGCTCTGGATTATCTACTGCCACCCAGAGAACAGGGAGTTCAGTCTTATTATGTGAATCATTTGGCGCTTGTATCAATCAAAGTTCTTGGCTGTAAGCAACAGACACTCTGGCTCATTTAAATGCACAAGGAATGATTAAATGGTATCAAGTGGCTCATAACATCCCCAGTAGGGCCAGAAAATAAGGCTTGGGAGGCTATGCAGCCAAGAAAGATGCCCAAATCACACCCCAGCACTGAAACCGCATAAACACCATTAGAGCTGCCACTGGGTTTGGACGTCCTATGTACCACTGACAGCTGGACACCACCATGAAGACCACCACTCCCCTTGGAGAAATGATTGATTCCAGGCATGGGGCAGGGAAGGTACAAAGTGAGCCTAGGGCACCCTATGGCGCAGCAAGCAAGCAAGTGCTCAAGGAACAATGGGGATACATCAAAAGGGTAATTTAAGGGCCGCAATGACTAATGATAGCAATGAAATATAACAAAAAGAAATCAATGACTCCACAGTAATACTATATATACAATCTACAAAAGAATGTTAGCTTAGACATACAGAAGAAATGACAATTCAAATATCGCCACTTGGCAATCAACAATGTAGTCACTGATTCATGCAAATCATCAATGGATACTAAAACCAATGAGAGAGATGCCGTTGGATAACAAGATATTCATATAATCTCAAAGTATCACCTCACTGATTACTGATTAATTTCAAAGGGACAAAAGGTATCTTTACAGAAATCTGGTAGACACCACGTTAAAAAATGATCAAATCTAGCACCTCCAGTAATGGGACAAACTGATACCATGTTCCTCCTGATATGATGTAGTAGGAAGGACACAGTATCACTTACATAGTATTCTTGCCAAAAATATTATCTATACCTAACAGTGAGGAAATAGACAAATCCAAAATGTCAGTAGTCATGAAAGCTAAATAAACATGGTGAGATTGTTCTAGATTAAAGGAGACTAAAAAAATCATAACAGCTACATGCAACTTGTGATCCTAGATTAAAAAAAATACAAATAATATTTTGGAGACAATTGGAGAAGTTAGAATATGAAATGTATACTAGATAATATGATAGTAGCAATATTACATTTCTTTGGTGTGACAATGGTCTTGTGGATATGGAGGAGAATGTCTGTATTTAGTAGATGCATGCTGAAGCATTTAGATATAATGTACTATATCTACAAATTATGTGAGTGTTCTGCAGAAAGATTAAGCAAATCTGACAAGATGTTAGATAATTTGTGACTATAGATATAGGATATATGGAAATTTGGACTATTTTACAGGGCCTCACATTTCACTTATTCTCTGTTTCATTTTTTTTTTTATTAAATAAAATTCTGAAGAGGGAAGAACCATTCCTAAGTGAGCAGAGAAACATAACTGCTCTCCTCTCAGCAGGAATTTACCAAGTGTGGGCAAGAACAGAGGATCAGGCTTGCCATATGTAGAGAGACATTACAGGGGTAAAAAGAAACCAGGGAAGCTTCTAACAGTTGTGTGGGCTGGCACGAGTGATTGAAATCAAGAGTAACCCCAAACATATAGACAGTTTTCCCCACCAGTTTTCTTCAGCAGGACTTTTGCTAAGTTCTGGGGCAATGAGAGAGGTTGAGGATAGAGGTAACTTGGTAGACTTAAAGCGAACTGTATCATAATTACATTAAATGTAAATGGACTGAATGCTCCAATGAAAAGACAAAGAAAAACTAAATACCAGGGCACAGAAAAATTAAGAATAAAAGAATGGGAAAGATATACTGAAAAGAAAACTGTCTGGCTATATTAATGCCAAAGTAGACTTCAGGGACAGAAGTATTATTAGAGATAAAGAGGATGATCCATAATGGTAAAAGAATCAACTCAACAGGAAGGTATAGTGATCCTAATTGTGAATGCACTTCTAATAACATAGCTTCAAAATATATAAAGAAAAACTCGACAGAACTAAAAGTAAAGACAGATCAACAATCTTATTTGCACAAATTTAAACCTCTCTCATTAATCGCTAGAGTAGGGAAAAAAATTAATAGCGACATAAAAAATTTAAATACACTATCAACCCACATGATCTAATTGACATTTGTAGAATACCTGCAGAAATCTCATGAAACATTAACCAAAACAGACCAACATTCTGGAGCATAAACGAGTCTCAATAACTCAAAGACTGAAATTGTACAAAGTAAGCTCTCAGACCAAAGTGGATTAAGCCAGAAATCCATAACAGAAATATACTTAGGGGGAAAAAAAAACCCCTAACTTACAGTCGATGAAAAGCATTTGGGTCCCTGCTGATTCTGCCATGGACCCGAAGCGGGCTGAGGCTGGCTGACCGTTGCATGTGCGTTGTCATTTATCCTGCCTGCCAGTAAGAGTAGAGTTCCTGCTATGGGACGCATGGGTAGTGTGACAAGATATGTGCCTCAGAGCAGCCTGAAAAGAACAGACTCTAAAAAGCTCCCCCACTTAACTTTCTGTTGTCACCATCTGAGAGAATTGGGAGGACGAGTTGTGATTTTCTTATCCAAAGATAAGATCTTAACTGTCTGAAATATTTACCAATGAAGTGGAATTGACTTCAAAATTTTATGGGAGAGAAGTTCTGAACGGGTATATAGATGAAACAAGATCAGCCATGAGTCAGTAACAGTGAAGCTGAGTGGTTGGGTATGTGGGTGATCATGATACTATTCTGTCTGGTACATGATGTAAATTCTTCCATAATAAAAAAAAATTTTAAAGAAAAAAAAAAGCACAACGAGTTGGTATGGATAACTGGTTTGAACCATGGGGATGATAAATGTCTCTTAAGATCTGTCCTGGGCATAAGACAAATGAGAAGGGACAATTACCATCTTCCCTTTTCCACACGCAGACACGAAACCCATGGGAGGATGACTGTAGAACAATGGAAACGTCCCAGCTGGCTCTGAACGAGGATATATGGGTTGCACTCAGGATAAAATTGGTTTCCAACTGATTTAGAAATTGATTCCAGGGTCAGGAGTTTTAGAAGAAGCACCATAAATAACTTGCATAGTAGAACTTTGTATAATAATCACTCTTTTGACATTTTCTCCTTTCCAGTTTTTAGTTTTAAATGCATATAAAATTTCTCAGCTGTGGGCCTAATGTTTTCCCCCCTGCATCTAGTGCTCATGGTACTTAAAAGGCCAATTCTCTATTTTTATTTTTTTAAGATTTATTTATTTATTTATAGAGAGGGAGAGCAGGAGCAGGAGGGGCAGAGGAAAAGGGACAGAGAATCTCAAGTAGACTCCGTGCTGAGTCGGATGCTTAACAGACTGCACCACCAGGTGCCCCTCAATTCTCTATTTTTAACTTTTGGGGGTTTGAGCAGTACTTCCAGGTTCAAGGGACAAAGACTGCTCATTAATATTTCTTTAAAAGATGAGGTAATTTCATAACCAAGCTATGAAGATCAACGGTGTATGGAACCTGATGAAACTATGAATAGCAACTCTAGTGAGAAACACAATTCAACAGAATTATGCAAAATCATAGGGATATTGATATGATACAGTTTATTAATCTTTTATAAGCGACATGAATTATTGGAGCATGTATACAGCATGTAGGCCATGCTTTCATAGGCACAGAGTTGGAGGCATTAATCAAAATCAAAATCATGGAGGTTTCTCCACTTGTTTTGGTGAAACCAAGAGATGCATTCAGTTCAGGGGCTGTATTAAAACAGCCTTCCATTTATTCCTGCTTTCATTCATTTGGCACATGTTCATAAAGTCTCTAAGCAGGGTCAGCCACTTTATTTTTCCAATTAATATCCAATTTGCAAATATCTCTGATACACTTTCTTGAACCCTAAAGAAAATTAGTAAGGGGAATAAAATTTAACCCATGAAAAAGCTGAAAGTTAGGATTCGATTTGGGAGCAAAGCCATCTGTAGCATTTGCTGCCTGCTGTCCCATGCTTAACTCCACAGTGGGTTCATCGGAGAAGAGAAATTACAGTTCGGTCCTTATGGAAGATAAATTATAGCCTGGTCCTGGACCTTATAAGGTCCTTATAGAAATCATGGTCTAAAAATTGCACAAACTCTTATATATGGCTGACAAGGTTCTTCACAATCTGGTTCTTGGCACCTCATCTCTCCAAACTACTCAGCCCACCATCGGTTAGCTTTCTGTACTTCCTCAGGTCACAGAATGTCCCATTCTTTTTCTCACCTTCTAGACTTCACACATACTATTCCCACTGCTTGCAACACTTTCCCCACATCATCCTTCCAATGGCTGACTACTTTTTGTCCTGTGGGTCTCAGTTAACTTGTATATTGGCCAGGAAAGGCGACCCCATGCCACAGTGAAAACTCTCAATCTCAGTAGCTTAAGATGACAAAGTGTTTTTCTTTCACACAAGGCCCTGGGCAGGACTAGCCCCCTGCCCAGGGCAGCGTCCCTCCTCAGGCTGGCTGAGGACTGCACCCCATATCAGCATGGGTGTCCACACTCACCATAGCAGGGAGAAAGAAGAGCTACATCTCACACCAACCAGTGATTGCTCTGGCCTAGAAGGGACACTTGTTACTTGCATTCACAACCCACTGGCAGAATAGGCACAAAGCCAAGGCCTTGCCTAAAATCAAGGGGACAGAAATGTAAAATATTTCCAGGTGCCGAGAATGACGAAAAGCATAATTATCCATAAGCAGCACTAACGTTTATCACAAGGTATCACTTCCGTTGAGAAGCCTTCCCTTGCCCTCTAAACAGATGGAACTGGTCTGTTGAGGACTCTCAGTCTCTTCGTTTGGTTTTTGTCCAATTACTACCTCCCCCTTCACCACCAGGTAGTAGGCCCTTGAAAACATCTTGACCAATCACTTTCGATTATCAGAACGATTCCCATTCAGCTTAAATACTCAGTCCTCTTTGCTTTCAAACTTCAGTCTCAAGGTCAAACGGAAATTCATCCGATGTCTCTACCCCTAGGTCAGGCTTGGAGTGGGGGATGGTGCATGGTCTCTTCACACACATTCCCTTCCTCCCTACTGGAGACACTAACTTCTCCATCTGTTAGGGCAGAGGAAAGGAAAAGGAAAAGAGCTAATGTCCCTGTCTTTATTGATTAAGTTAACATTCCTCTTCTTTGGTTTTCCCTGCTTCTCTGGTCAACACTAGCATCCAACACTAGCACGCAGACACCCATTCCAGCAGGCTCCTTGCTATCTGAGTCTCGTGGAGTGCATATGGCTCCACATGGTTCCTTCAGAGGATCTATGTGAGTCTTCCTCACTGCATTCTGTGCTGTCCTGGGAGACCAGCCTTTACCTGGACCACTTTCATTTTCACCGTTCACCTCCACAAAGACGGTCTACCCTTTGGCTTCTTTCTGCAGCACACCCCCTTGGTGGAAGAGACCAGCAACACGGCTCAAGCCCAGCTACCTTCCAAGGTGTCCACTTAACTCACAGGAAGCTCCCCAACCCTCCCCACCCGAGATGGTGGGTAGGCAAGTTAAGTTTGTCACCAGCTCCTTTCTTAGTCCTGTCACCTTTAGCTGTTCTCTTTGCCCTTGTTCAAGGAAGCCAGGGACCGACTGACAAGTCCAATGGCCAAGACAGTATCCAAATGTCAGATGACCTTTCCTGCCGACACTTGTGTACCAAGTGATTCTCTTTGCTTCAGCAGATGCAGAGAAGAGAAACTAGCCTCTTTATCTGAACACTGCACTGACCCAAAAGGCCTCCGACATGTTCCACTTTTGGTGGGATTATGCAGACTTGGAGGGTAGGGTGGGTCTGAACTAATGCCCCTCAGCAAGCCAACTTGGCTTTCCCCAACTTGTGAAAATTCCTTGACCTTAGAATGTTGGGTACTTGATGTCTTATGTTTAGAATGGATACTAGCAACATTCAAGGACATCAGGAAAAATCCTGGACTTTATGGAGATAAGTGCCTTTTGCCAAGTGCTCACGGAGACCCTGTGATGCTTGGATCTGGGCCACACATTACACTGTGTGGCTCTTGCTTGCTAAATTGTCTGTCTCCCTCTGATCTCGCCAATCTTGGGACTTTCTGGCCCATGCTGGAGAATGACTCAGTGCCCACTGCATGGTGAGAGCTCAGTAAGTACTTTTCAACAAGACCAGGAGAGGTAACTTCAGTGTGGGAAGTTTTTAAGATAAAGTTTAAAAGGATTTGAAAGAGGGGTGCCTGGGTTGTGCAGTCGGTTAAGTGATCAACTCTTGGTTTTGGCTCAGGTTGTGATCTCAGGGTTGTGAGATCGAGGCCTGTGTTGGGCTCCACATTCAGTGGAGAGTCTCCTTGGGATTCTCTCTCTCCCTCTACCCTCCCCTCCTAAAATATATAAATCTTTAAAAAAAAGGATTTGAAAGAAATGTACCTGTTTTCAGAGAAAATAGAAGGTATTCTAAATAAAGGAAATAGAATTCCCCGGGGAATCTGTCAGGCCCTGGACTCTTGTTTTTTGGGAGGTTTTTGATCACTCCTTCAATCTCTTCATAATTAGCTTAAGACAGATGACATGATACTCGGTATATTTAAAAAATCAGTTCCTGCCTGTTTCAGTCTTGGTAGTTTATAGGTTTCCAGGAAGGCATCCATTTCTTCCAGGTTGTTTAATTTATTGGCATAAAGCTGTTGATAAAAGTTTCTAATGATCCTTCCCATTTCATTGGTGCTGGTTGTGACCTCTCCTTTTTCATTCATAATTTTATTAATTTGGGTCCTTTCTCTATTCTTTTGAATAAGCCTTGCCAGTGGCTTATTGATCTTATTTATTCTTTCAAAGAACCAGCTTCTAGTTCTGTTGATCTGCTCTACTGTGCTCCTGGTTTCTAATTCATTGATCTCTGCTCTAATCTTGATCAACTGCTTTCTCATGCATGGTTCAGGCCTGTTCTTCTGTTCCAGCTCCAGCTTCTTGATGTGAGAATACAAAAACTGCATTTTAGATTTTTCTATTCTTTTGAGTGAGGCTTGGATGGCTATGTATTTTCCCCTAAGGACTGCCTTTGCAGTGTCCCATAGGTTTTGGACCAATGTGTTTTCATTCTCGTTGGTCTCCATAAATTGTTTAAATTGATTTTTAATTTCCTGGTTTACCCAATTATTCTTGAGCAGTATGGTTCTTAGTTTCTAAGTGTTTGAGTTTCTTCCAAATTTTTCCTTGTGATTGAGTTCTAATTTCAAAGCATTGTGGTCTGAAAATAGGCAGGGAAAAATTTCACTCTTTTGGTATCACTTGAGACCTGTTTTGTGACTCAGTATATGGCCTATTCTGGAGAACATTCCTTGTGCATTCGAAAAGAATGAGTATTCTGTTGTTCTGGGGTGCAGTGTTCTATATATATCTATGAGGTCCATCTGGTCTAGTATATCATTCAAAGTTCTTGTTTCTTTCTTTTTTTTTTTAAGATTTTATTTATTTATTTGACAGAGATAGAGACAGCCAGCGAGAGAGGGAACACAAGCAGGGGGAGTGGGAGAGGAAGAAGCAGGCTCATAGCGGAGGAGCCTGATGTGGGGCCCGATCCCATAACGCCAGGATCACGCCCTGAGCCGAAGGCAGACGCTTAACCGCTGTGCCACCCAGGCGCCCCAAAGTTCTTGTTTCTTTGTTGATTTTCTGCTTAGGTGATCTGTCTATTGCTGATAGTGGAGTGTTGAGGTCCCCTACTATTAACGTATTTTTATCTATATGTCTCTTTATTCTGGTTAAGCGTTGGCTTGTGTATCTTGCTGCTCCCCTGTTGGGGGCATAGATATTTATAATTGTCATATCCACTTGTTGAATACATCCTTTAAGAATAATATAGTGTCCTTCCGTATCTCTAACTACAATCTTTAGTTTAAAATCTAATCTGTCTGATATGAGAATTGCTACCCTAGCTTTCTTTTGAGGTCCATTGGCATGAAAAATGGTTTTTCATCCCTTCACTTTCAGTCTGGATGTATCTTTAGGTTCAAGATGAGTCTCTTGTAGACAACAAATGGACGGGTCATGTCTTTTTATCCAATCTGCAACCCTGTGGCGTTTTATGGGAGCATTTAGGCCAAATATTCAAAGAAGAAATAATACCTATTCTCCTGAAGCTGTTTCAAAAAATAGAAAAAGAAGGAAAACTACCAAACTCATTCTACGAGGCCAGTATTACCTTGATTCCCAAACCAGGCAAAGACCCCATCAAAAAGGAGAACTACAGACTGATATCCCTGATGAATATGGACGCCAAAATTCTCAACAAGATCCTAGCTAATAGGATCCAACAGTACATTAAAAGGATTATCCATCATGACCAAGTGGGATTCATCCCTGGGATGCAAGCGTGGTTCAACATTTGCAAATCGATCAGTGTGATAGATTATATCAACAAGAAAAGACTCAGGAACCATATGATCCTCTCAATAGATGCAGAAAAAGCATTTGACAAAATACAGCATCCTTTCCTGATTAAAACCCTTCAGAGTGTAGGGATAGAGGGTGCATTCCTCAATTTCATAAAAACCATCTATGAAAAGCCTACAGCAAATATCATTCTTAATGGGGAAAAGCTGGAAGCCTTTCCCTTAAGATCAGGAACACGACAAGGATGCCCACTCTCACCACTATTATTCAACATAGTACTAGAAGTCCTTGCAACAGCAATCAGACAACAAAAAGGGATAAAAGGTATCCAAATCAGCAAAGAAGAAGTCAAAATGTCTCTCTTCACAGATGACATGATACTCTATATGGAAAACCCAAAAGAATCCACCCCCAAAGTACTAGAAGTTATAGAGCAATTCAGTAATGTGGCGGGATACAAAATTAGTGCTCAGAAATCAGTTGCATTTCTATACACGAACAATGAGACTGAAGAAAGAGAAATTAGGGAATCCATTCTATTTACAATAGCACCAAAAATCATACGTTATCTTGGAATTAACTTAACTAGAGACGTAAAGGATCTATATTCTAGAAACTATAAATGACTCTTAAAAGACATTGAAGAAGACACAAAAAGATGGAAAAATATTCCATGCTCATGGATTGGAAGAATTAACACAGTTAAAATGTCTATGCTACCCAGAGCAATCTACGCTTTCAATGCCATCCCAATCAAAATACCAATGACATTTTTCTAAGAACTGGAACAAACAGACCTTAAATTTGTGTGGAACCAGAAAAGACCCCAAATCGCCAAGGAACTGTTGAAAAGGAAAAACAAAGCTGGGGGCATCACAATGCCGGATTTCGAGCTGTACTACAAAGCTGTGATCACAAAGACAGCATGGTACTGGCACAAAAACAGACACATAGACCAATGGAACAGAATAGAGAACCCAGAAATGGACCCTCAGCTCTTTGGGCAACTAATCTTTGACAAAGCTGGAAAAAACATCCGGTGGAAAAAAGACAGTCTCTTCAATAAATGGTGCTGGGAAAATTGGACAGCTACATGCAAAAGAATGAAACTTGACCACTCTCTCACACCATATACAAAGATAAACTCCAAATGGATGAAAGACCTTGATGTGAGACAGGAATCCATCAAAATCCTAGAGGAGAACATAGGCAGCAACCTCTACGACATCGGCCACAGCAACCTTTTTCATGACACATCTCCAAAGGCAAGAGAAACAAAAGAAAAAAAGAACTTGTGGGACTTCATCAAGATAAAAAGCTTCTGCACAGCCAAGGAAACAGTCCAAAAAACTAAGAGGCAGCCCACGGAATGGGAGAAGGTATTTGCAAATGACACTACAGATAAAAGACTGGTATCCAAGATCTACAAAGAACTTCTCAAACTCAATACATGAGAAACAAATAATCAAATCAAAAAATGTGCAGAAGATATGAACAGACACTTTTCCAACAAAGACATACAAATGGCTAACAGACACATGAAAAAATGTTCAAAATCATTAGCCATCAGGGAAATTCAAATCAAAACCACATTGAGATACCACCTTACACCAGTTAGAATGGCAAAAATTGACAAGGCAGGAAACAACAAATGTTGGAGAGGATGTGAAGAAAGGGGATCCCTCCTACATTGTTGGTGGGAATGCAAGTTAGTACATACACTTTGGAAAACAGTGTGGAGGTCCCTTAAAAAGTTAAAAATTGAGCTACCCTATGATCCAGCCATTGCACTACTGGGTATTTACCCCAAAGATACAGACGTAGTGAAGAGAAGGGCCATATGCACCCCAATGATCATAGCAGCATTGTCCACAATAGCTAAATCGTGGAAGGAACCGAGATGCCCTTCAACAGATGAATGGATTAAGAAGTTGTGATCCATATATACAATGGACTATTACTCAGCCATCAAAAAGAACGATTTCTCAACATTTGCTGCAACATGGATGGCACTGGAGGAGATAATGCTAAGTGAAATAAGTCAAGCAGAGAAAGACAATTATCATATGGTTTCTCTCATCTATGGAACATAAGAACTAGGAACATCAGTAGGAGAAGAAAGGGAAGAAGAAAGGGGGGTAAACAGAAGGGGGAATGAACCATGAGAGACTATGGACTCTGGGAAACAAACTGAGGGCTTCAGAGGGGAGGGGGTGGGGGAATGGGATGGGCTGGTGATGGGTGTTGAGGAGGGCACGTGTTGCATGGAGTACTGGGTGTTACACGTAAATAATGAATCATGGAACACTACATCAAAAACTAAGGATGTACTGTATGGTGACTAACATAATATAATAAAAAATATTATAAAATTGAAAAAAAAATTCTAAAAATAAATGTACTTAAAACCAATAAATAAATAAATAAATAAATAAATAAATAAATAAATAAAAGAAATAATTTGAGGGATAAGTGTGCTGACAGAAAAATTCTGTGCCTGTGAATAGAGTTAGGTTTATTTAAATAGAACAAAACAGTGAATACACTGGATCAAGAAATGAGAAGTTGCTTTAGAGAATACATAGTTTCACGTATTAATTTTGCAGAATCAACTGCCTCCATTGTATATATCCAGTGAAAATAGAGCAATCTGTCAATATCAAGACATATGGACTCAATTGTTATGACAGGACTAACCTCGGCCCGCTTCCAGAATTCCTAGAACAGACACACTTTTCAGGCAGAGATAAACAAAGAGTATTGCATCACATTACCTCACTCCTTACAGCTATAGATGCAAGCAAGGTTTGCTGAACGGTATAATTTCCACTTTAAAGTGACCATTGGTTCCCTCCAGTAACTCAATATGTGCTGAGTGAATTCTGAAATCATATAGGCTTACAAATGTGGTCATGGAATAAATGCCCTGACCATGATTTGTAAGTGCCTAAGTAAAAGCAATATTATTGCTGAAATTCTTTGTATGCCTCTGTTTGGTGTTACATGCCTGGGGTCCTTTGTGAATATTTCAGGCCAGATGTAATTTACCTTTACTGGATGGGCATTTGCAAGTTATTCTTACAGAGATTTTCTCCAAGTTAAGGAAAATGTGTGTGTTTTGACCTACGTATATTTGAAACAGAAGGGGAAAGCTGATTTTCTGGATCACCTATCTCCACAAGAAATTCTCTTCTTGGATCATTCTATGCTGTTTGACTCCTTTTGAACTTTACGTAATCAGCGGACTGTTTCCCGACTGTTGTGAGAAATGTCAACGCTCGAGTGTAGACTTGGTTAATGGCGTCTGCACTTGGGATGAGGCCACGGGGCGCTCCGTCAAGACGGAAGTTTTCCTTTAGACCTGTCCTTGACTGGCTGTGGTTGATGGTGACCTGCAAACATCGGTTATTTGAAGAACCTGGTTCACATCATTTCTGGTTGCAAACTGTCATTCTCTCTGCATCGTTGTTTTTTGGTGAGAATTCGAGCTGACATTCCGTATGGCCTTGAGTTTTCCCTCGGTGTGCCCTTGAACTCTTTTTTTCTTAAAATCCTAAAAAAGGTTCACGTATTTCCCCAAGTATTTCATACCACCACCCCATGATCTCCCCCTTTTCGCTTATAAACATGTTCTGTCCGGAGGCCATTAAAACGAGGCAAGAAAGGGGCAGTTTTTCAACCAGACAGGCTCTTTAATGCTGCAGAAGAATTCTTGGCAGATGCCTCTCAATCTCTCAACGTTCATTTTGTGAATGCAGACCTCCCTTGCTATCTGCATCTAATCCATTCCTGAAAACATGTGGGATAGCAAATTTTCAGATAAAGGAAGCTTACATTCTATTATTTTAAATGGCAAAAACAATGTATTCCCAGCCCATCTAAAAGCTGCAACCAATTTTCTCAAATATCACTGGAACACTCTTAAAGCTCTCTGGAACCATGCACCAAGGATGTAAATGTTAAAACATTTAAACGTTTAAAACATTGACTACCTAATTTTTTGTGGGAATACGCCATTATATGATGGAGTGTGCTCTTCTAAACGATTTGAATTCTTCAAACTAAGCATGTATTGTGTTGACAAAAGAAGGCTAGATTTTCTTTGACAAAGGAAAAAAATTAGACAGAAATTAAAGTAGAATAACTATTTTATTCTTATTTTAAATAATAGCATTTTCTTAAAAGCCTCTCTGTGTCTATCTACTTATCCATCATTTTTGCATAAGCCTAGGCAGTTATCTGGAACCTTCTTAATATCAGTGACAACTGCTTCAGGATGGTGTTTTGTGGGTGACTGTCAACTTCGAAATAGACATGTATTGTGTTGACAAAAGAAGGCTAGTTTTTCTTTAAAAAAGAAAAAATTAGAAAGAGAGAAGGAAGGTTGGGGGGGCGGTAAGGGAGGAGGAAACTCTGGAAGCAAACATGCCAAGATATTAACATTTTCTTTCGGATGTGTAAATGTGGATAATTTTTATTTTCTCCTTTATACTTTCTAGTTCTGTTTTGTTTTTAGATTTTCAAAAACAGTGTGGCGTGTCGCCGAGGACACCGGAGCTCTCTGTCTCTTTTGCTCCCAAAGGACAACTGTGAAGAGCAGGACAACTATTAAGTGAGGGGTTGTAAAATGTTACTTTGCAAAACGATCCTCATAATGAAAGGCTGGGGATGGGTGCATGGGTGCAGCTTCCTTTAAACTACTCAGGCCCAATTTCTGAGGAAGTTTCTGGGTACATTTTATGGGACAGGGAAATAAATAATCAACTGCTCACATGTGTTGCTCCTCATGGGTGAATCACTGGCAAGCAGGTGGCTACCTGGGATCATAACCCAGTGAAGTTCCAAGGATTTGAGCGTATTGACTTAGAACCAGTCATACAGACATGTTTCTGTTTACCTGTGAAAATGCAGTGACCTCAAGTTTTTAGTTACCCTTTGAGATTTATACCTACAAAACTTGAAGATGTTCAGATGTAAGCCTTGTGTAAATTTTAAATATTCCTCTTGTAAAAACTAAGTAAATGTCAACTTACAAGTTTCTGGTATTGTAACATTTTCTTTGCAGAAATGTTAAGCTTATCATAAAAGGAATTCTTGTGAGAAGAAAAAACCCAACTCTGCACTATTTTTAGAAGGTCACTAAGAGCTGAGAGAGGGCTTTTGTCTTCAATAGATTTTAAGGCATAACAATGTTGAGAAAGAACCCTTTTTGCATGTTTCCGGCTTAACACGTCGCTTCACTATGAAAGATAAATCAGTTAAAAAATAAATGAAATGCATGAAATAGAAAATTATTTTGTAAAATCCCAAGACTCAAATAAAAGAAATGGCAGATTCATGATAACAGATCAAGGACTGACTAAATGACTAAAATTGTTTTGAAACTTAAAATATCACCAGAAGAGGCCCACCAAGGAGCGGGAGCGAGTCTCACAAATCATCACTGGTGTCACCCAACCAGAATGTTGAAGCTGGACGAGCCTCCAGCTGGCGACCAGGGCATAAGAAATCACTTCCAGCTGTGAATGGAAGAGAGGACTTGGGACAGCCTGTCATTTGGGCAAGGTCGTGTGGGAAATTGTGGGTTTCCACATGGTGGGTGACGAGTTTCCAAATAGAGGAACGGCTCTTATTTCCTATTTGGTGGAGGAAATTTGCTGTGGCAATCCAGATATCTAGCCGTTTTGAGAAACTCGGTCTTAGCTCTAAATGCATCAAACATCAGCAACGCAAGACGCATCTGGATGGCTCTGGGGCCTGATTTCCTCCCTACTTATGGGAGATGAGGGACAATCTGGCTCAGGAGGTCTCATTAGCTCAGGGAAAGGACAGGCTGCTTCCGGCTACTGGGTCTGGAGGATTTCCCTTTCTAACAAGGCCACTAGTCCACCCAGGACACTTCTACTATGCGACAGTTCCTGACCCTGGGACTACGGTATGTAGAGCATCACGGGGAGAGGAGGGCCCTGTCTATTGGAACACTGGCCATGGTAAGCAGGGGAATAATGCCACTTCGGGAGGCTAGCACTTGCTGTCTCCTCCTCTTTTATACATTCCCCCTCAATAAATGCTATTTTTTTAAGGCACGCCATGTGTCACTGGTGCTGTGTGTCCTGGCAGTAGTCAGAAACTGGATTTTTTTCAGAGGCTTATTTTACAGATACATTTATTCATAGCATGAAGCAAATAGTGCTTATTCAAGTGTACAGAGATGTTCTACGTTCCCATCTAATGTAGCCTGCTTAAATTTCTAGCCCGATTGACATTTCATCTGATGCATAATCCAAGTAAAGCTGGTTCATGATGACCATGAGCAGGCTCAGGACTTGAAGTTTTCAAAGCTTTATTTCTTCTATCAACATATCCCCAGGCTAATTACTTGCAAATGGGATCAGCTAAGTTTTCCAAAAGTCTAGTCAAAGAAGCTGGACCCAAATCTCATAACTCTACGTTTTAAATCTTTCTGATTTGTTACCAGTAACATCAGGGCAAGACTATTTGGTGTTATTGATTATATTTTTAATCAAATTTATCATGTTTTCCCCAATATAAAAGCAGTACTTGTTATTGTAGAGAATTCGCTATATATAGAAAAGTAAAAAGAGAAAAATATCCCTGTAATATTCCACTACATATAATTTTCCTTTTCATTTTAATGTACATCCTTCTGGATTTTCTTCCCTCCCTATGTGCACAGATTTAGTCAGAATAATACTGTGATTACTCTTTTGTAACACGATTCTTTCACTTGACAATCCTGTTATGGGCATTTTCCCACGTCATTAAATAGTCTTTAAAAAATAATCTTAAAGTTTGCCTAGTATTCTACCATTTAAATCTTTCTTGAATTTCACATATTTGAAAAAATTTTTCATAAATAATCTGTTAAACAGTCTTGTATGTAAATCTTGATACTCCTTAGATTACGTTCCTATATATAGAAATGTCGGGCGGCAGGTATGAATAAGTCTGAGGCAACTCGATTATTATTTCCGCCTTGTGTCTATTTTCATTGTCTTCCTGGACACTTGAGTTTTTTATTTTTATTTCACAGTTCAAATGCTTAAAAAGAAAATATGTCTCATTGTTGAATGTTCTGCATATTTTTCTAGAATGAAGTGTTACCTTTCAATTTGCAAATTCACTTATTTTCTTTATTTCTGGAAGAAATTCTTTCTTTAAAAAAAAAAGATTTACTTATTTGTTTTAGAGAAAGAGAGAGTGAGTGAGCACGAGCAGGGGGAGGGGCAGAGGGAGAGCGAGAAAGAATCTCCAGCAGACTCCCCACCGAGTGCAGAGCCCAATGAGAGGCTCCATCCTACCACTCTGAGAGTGTGACCTGAGCCAAAATCAAGAGCTGGACACTTACCCGACCGAGCCACCCAGGCACTCTCACGGAAATTTTCTTGTGTAATTCTGATGAACATCAATTATCCTTATACTGGATCATCATTACCTGTCTTTCACATATAGGCACTTCCTTTCCATTTTCTTCATCTCTTTTCCTTTCATCTATATTCTTGTGATTATCCTAAGTATTTCTCTTAGCCATAACTAGGTTTTAGCTGATAGCTCTATGAATATTAAAAACATAGGAGAAAAAATATCTATAGCCCTATGAAAATTAAAAATATAAATGAGGACAAAATTACCTAGTTCACTTGCTTATGATTACTGAGAGTATTCTGGCTCATACCCTCCAGACTTGTATTTGCATATGCAAGCGCTTATATATATGCCTCCCTTTAAGAAATGCATTCTTTTTAATCTAGGGATTACATTTATGGACTTTATCCCAAGGAACTAATCACACAGCAATGCAGAGAGATTTGTATAAGGATGCTCCCTGCAGCTTAGTTTATAAGAATGAAAACAAGGAAGTAATCTAAATATCTATTAGAAGAGAATTTGTTAAACTTTGCTACATTCACATAAACAATACTACACAAATATTAGAAAGAGTATATATACCCATATACATTTGCTTGGGAATATCCCCACAACATATAAGTAAGTGAAAATTTGGCCTCAAAATAGTGTGTGGTGTGATCTCACTCATGCAAAATTATTTATTCTAAGTCTACATAAATATGTCTATGTTCCATTCAGTAGTAACCCCCGGGGATAGCAGTGGTTACTGAATGGAAGGACCTCAGGTACTTTTGCTTTCTTTGTTTTGGTAAAAAATTTGAAATTTCTATATCTTTGAACAGAGATGGGGGAAATTAAAAACATAGTTTATTTCAGGGGAAAATGTGTGTATGTTAGAAAACTGCTAACAATACTTGTATTATATATTATTATGCAATGAGTCCACTATAAGACGTGTGGCTCCAAATCCTTAAGCACAGGAAGATGGCGGGTCTGCATAACCCTTAAACTGAACACTGACACAGACTGTCATTACCAGGCCACCATGGCTTGGGATGATGCACAGGCTTATTAACGGTCATGGGTTTATAGGATGTACTCTGTTTACAACATCAATTTGTAAAACTCTTCAATGTTTACTATCTATTAAACAGCTATGCCACACCAGCTCATTCCCTGGAGGTTTGTGGCTGAAAGAAATGTTTGTTGAACTTCCTTTGTGCTGTTTATTTTGATCTGAGAATAGGACTGCAAGGATAACCTCACTTGCTGCTGGATTTTTGTGTTACAGCCCTTCCCATCACTTGCAGAATCCTATTCCAGGGGGCTCTGGAAAACTGGGTTCCAGGTCCCACTCTGCCCTTAAGTAATTGTGAGTGCCTTGGAGGGATCCTGGGAAAAATCTCATTTATAGCACAAGAACATACTGATCCCTTTCATGTAATGATTTTTCCTTCTTACAGAAGCATAAATTACTAATGAATGGTTGCTTAGTAAGTTAAAATACTCTACCAATTAATCCTTGCTATTAAATACCATAGTTCAAGTGCTGCCCTATGCCTTTCTCTAAGATGTTTGCATACTTGCACTTAGGTAGAATGAACAATACATGAAAACTCTGGAATGAAAGTCATTTTTCGAGGGCTATGTGTATTTCCCTAATGAATTTAGGGAGAATATTTATGTTTGTTATTTATAATGTACCAAGTGCTGTTATGAATCAACACCCTCCTTACCCCTGTTCTATGTACTTCCAGGATGAGAAAGCTGAAACTGGGAGGCCACAAAAATTGTCCCATATTAAATGGCTTGAGAATAGTACAGTCAGGATTTGAACTCAGGTGCAATGGCTCCAGAGCTTGACCTTTCAACACTGTATTAGAAGTATCTCTTTTTGTAGGTAAAAAAGCACAGAGGGGTGAGTTGCAACCAGTTGCTAGACTCAGAGGAAATATCAGTGAGGGAGACAGGGACAGACTGGGGTGAGAGAGGATGACCAGGACAGGTCCATGCAGTCACCCTCAGAAGTCTTACTTGGATAGGAGGATGCCAAGAGCTTGCCATCCTTCAGTAATGTTGGTCTACAATGTCCCCCTGGAGGGTGGAGGGTGGGGGGTGCTGGATGGCCACTGCTCTAGTGGGTGGACAGAGGAGCAAAAGTGTGTTCCAACTCCCTCTCAACACCTGTCAACTTGGCCCTGTGATGTGTCTATTTACTGATCTTTGGGCATCAAGCAGTGTCTTTGGATCACCAATGCTTAGCCACGCAGCCCCTCAGGACAACTCTGTTCAGTGCTTAATGGGCAACCAGTCTACCCAGTATCTGATGTCAAGAATTATCTGGGTAAGATGTGTCTGATCCTCATGACGTCATCAATAGCTGGCATTGCTGGGACCATGCATACACCCAGCCAGTGTTCCTGGGGTGGGAATGCTGGGGTCTCAGAGCCTCCCTATCTATAAGCAGGTGTTGCTGACCTGTTAGTTTGATGTGGGCATAGGAGATGCAGTCAGTGCTCCACCCATAGACCTTGGCTTCCTTCACCATTTTTGTTCTTCTGGGGGGGGGGTGTGCTTTTATTCCCAACAGCAGCAACTGCATCTCCTTGCTGGAGGACTGCCTCTGGCTGCTGGCCCTGGCTTTGTCTGTTCAGAGAAAGAGCTGGAAGTGTCCCCAGGGGTACTTGACCCTTGACCAATGACTGACATCCAGGAGTATCAACAGTCCAGTCCCTGTGCTCCCAGTGGGGACAGTTCTGAGGTAAGACCTCTCTTGTCCCAGCGATCGATCCCTCAGAACCAAGCCCAAGTTATGTTCTGTGGGATTTATGTTGCTGCATTCTTGTTTAGCCTCCTTTCATTCCCAGAACCCCATCACCTCTACCTTAGTAATTTTTTTCTGGGAATGCTTCCTACAAAATCACTTCCAGACACTGGGAGTGCATTCAAAGCCTAGACCATTTCCAAGTCTGCCCTGGTGTTTACTTTCTGCCAGACTCTCACATCTTCTCTGCACAGTGCAGGCTCTGTCAGTCAGGGACATATGTATAAAAGTGCTTTGAAGGTTTCTCTACATATAAAAGGGAGGCCCAAGATACAATCATGGACAAAACAGGGACTCCTACATTCTCCACTTTTATTCAACCTGAAATTGGAAGTTCAAGCCAGAGCAATTAAGCAAGAAAAAGAAAATGAAGTAAAATTATCTCTGTTCAAAAATGACATGATCTTATATGTAGAAAGCCCAAAGATTATGCACACACACACACACAGAACCAATAAATGCATCCAGAATCAAAAGGGAAAAATCAGTTGCTTCTCTATGCACTAACAACAAACATTCCAAAAAAGTAAGTTAAAAAAGCAATTTCACTTACAGTGGCCTCAAATAGAATAAAATACTTAGGAACTAACTTAACCAAGATGGAGAAAGACATGTATTGTATACTGAAAACTACAAGGCACTGCTAAAAGAAATGTAAAGAAGACACAAATATATGGAAAGACACCCTGTGTTCATGGATTAGAAGACTTAATATTGTTAAAATGGCCATACTCCCGAAGCCATCTACAGATTCAGTGCAAGCCCTACCAAAATCCCAATGATGTTTCTTGTAAAAACAGAAAACTCCATCCTATTATTCATATAGAATTTCAAGGGACACCAAACAGCCAAAATAATCTTGACTTGAAAAAGAATAAAGTTGGAGGACTTGCACTTCCTGACTCTAAAACTCACTACAAAGCTACAGTAATCAAAACATAAAGACAGACATAAAGACGATTGGAATAGAATAAAGAGCCCAGAAATAAACCCTTGCATATATGGTCAAATGATTTTTGATGAGGATGCCAAGACCATTCAAAGGAGAATGGACAATATTTTCAACAAGCGGTTCTGGGAAAGCTGGATATTTACATGCAAAAGAACGAAGTTGGACTCTTACCTCACATACAAAAATTAACTCAAAATAGATCAAAGACCTAAATGTAAGGGCTAAAACTATAAAACTCTTGGAAGAAAACATAGGGGAAAGTCTTAATGAATTTGATTTGGCAATGATTTCCTGGATATGACACCCAAACCACAAGCAAAGGAAGAAAAAATAAACTGGACTTCATCAAAATTAAAAACCCATATGCATCAAGAGACACTGTTAACAGAGTGAAAAAGCAACCCACAGAACAGAAGGAAATATTTGCTAATCGCTTATCTCATGAAGGAGTAATATCTAGAAAATATAAATAGCGCTTACAACTTAACAACAAAACCCCAAACAACCTAATTCAAAACTGGGCAAAGGACTTGAATAGACATTTCTCTAAAGAAAATACACAGATGCCCAATAAGCCTATGAAAAGATGCTCAACATCACTAATCATTAGAAACACGCAAATCAAAACTACAATGGGATGCCGCCTCACACCCATTAGGATGGCTATTATCAAAGGCAAAAACAAAGAACAAGTGTTGGCAAGGATGTGAAGAAACTGAAACCCTTGTGCACTGCTGGTGGGAATGTAAAATGGTGCAGTCGCTGTGCAAAACAGTATGGCAGTTCCTCAAAAATTAAACAGAGTTACCATATGATCCAGCAATCCCTCTTCTGGGTATATACACAAAAGAATTAGAAGCAGAGACCGTAAGAGATATCTGTACACCCATGTTCACTGCAGTATTATTCACAATAGCGAAAAGGTAGGAACAACTCAAACATCCATCGGCAGAAGAATGGACAAACAAAATGTGGTCTACACATACAATAGAAAATTATTCACCCATACAAAGGAAGGAAATTCTGACATATGTTACAACACCGATGAACCTTGAAGACATCATGCTAAGTGAAATAAGCCAGACACAAAAGTGCAAATACTATACGACCCTGCTTATACGAAGTATCTGGAATAGTCAAACTCATAGGGACAGAAAGTTGAATAGTGGCTGGAAGGGGCTGGGGGAAGGGGAATTGCGGAGTTAGTGTTTAACGTATACAGAATTTGACACGTGATGAAGTTCTGGAGGGGGATGGTGGTGATGGTTGCACAACAATGTGAATGTACTTAATGCCACTGAAGTGTACACTTAAAAGTGGTTAAAATGGTCCCTGTTATGTTATGGATACTTTAACACACACACACGCACATGCTCACGCACATAATGATCAGTTCTGTCCAGGCAAAAGTGCCGAGAGAAAAGAGAAAGCTGAAGTGTTCTCGACAATGAAATGACGTGTATTTTGGATTTCTAAACCAGTCTGGGAGACAGGGGGTAGTGGGGGCAGGCCAGAAGAGGAGAAGGGGAGGAGACAGGGTCCTACATGGCACAATGGTCCCTGGAGAGCATGAATTGACAGGTGGGCAATTTTTAATAACTGGAATAGGTCTGGGTTTTATCTGCTGCTCTATGTTTTGCTGTTTCTGTGTACCTGTCCTACCCAAGTCTTCATAAAGTTTTTTTAGTCTTCCACAGGCCGCATGAGAAATCAAGGGCGAGAATGAAGGCTTAGCAACTGTGTTCCATGGGTGGGTGAGTACAGAGTAGAGAAGAGGGAGCAACCCGAAGAGGCAAACCATGAGTGATATGGAGACATCAGCAGAAGCAGGAATTGGAGCAAGGAGTTACTAGGAGAGATGTAAGTCCTTTGCGTTTCTTCAGAGTTACTGGGCCAATGCTGGGTTTTCCCCGCCATATCCAGGGAGAGGGCTAGTGCCATTTTTACTGAACCATTAAAGGAGGCTAAGGCCAGGGTCATGCTTGTTACCCCTTGGAATGGTGGTACGTGGACCTTCTACAGTGGACAGGCTCTGAAAACACTGCTCTTGGTCCTGTGTCCTCATAATTCTGGTGCTAATGTGCTCTTTGCAGGGTGAAAGGGCAGGGTGGATGAGAGCAATCAGGTGACTGCTCCAGTGGGAAACGTCTCCTGCTTGGAGTTCAAACTGAAACTTCCTGAGTGATGGCATTAAACACTGCTCAGAGAACAATCACTTGTTTAATTACTATTTCTTGCCCATGATTGTATAGATAACTCTTAGTAGACACTTCTGCAGAATTTTTCTTAACAAACGGACAAATGCCACAAGATTTTGAGGCTCTTAAGGTTATGAATACCTTTAAGAAGATTATAAGCAGTTGAGAGCAAACTATCCTGTAAGCTCCCCACTGTTGGCAAGATGTTGTGCAGAATTTTTCCGTATTAGTCACTGACCGGCATCATTAGAAAAAGGTTCTGAAAATAGAAGAAGTAATTGGCACAGCTGACATGCTGGCCATGTGTCAGATACAGGGTAAGTCCAGGAAAGAGTATAATACCTCCATGGAACAGTGTTGGTTAACAAAAAAGCATCTGAGGTCCCAAGTTCTTCAACTCCTTAAACAGGCATGGATTAGAGAAATTTACCAACACCCCAAAGGTGTTCCATAATTTTATCTCTGGTTGTGCTCAGATGACATATCTGAACCACTTTTCATTGTGTGACTTGGTTTGTATTATGCAGCCATTTTGAAAGATGCATAAGAGACGCTGATGTTGATGTCAGAATGTTGTTTCATCTTTCTGAAGAAGGTCCAACCATCAAAATCATGGGTGTTGTTGTCTGTACACATGGAAGTGGTCGACAGCTGGTGCTTTGGGATCAGATGCTAAGGGCCAACCCACTTCACTGTAGGCTGATTGTGGACCTGGTGCAGGGTGTGATCTGCTGACACAGGTGTTCCTTCCTCTTCTGGGAAACCCCTCAGCCAGCCCCAGTCTGGACCTCAGCAATAGTCATCTGGGATCTGGCACTGGATTCTCTATTTAGATGGCTTATTGCCAAATGAGGCAGGCGTTGCAAAAACCTAGGGAAAGGGACCAAGAAGACTGCATTTTCTTGGGAATCCAGAAGACACATTGAAGCATCAATGTGACATGGAATCCATTAGAGCTTAAGTTTTTCTAGGGCAGGCCCTCTGACTCATTTTCTCATCACTGTGCCATCAGTGCCCACCAGATCCGGAACAGGATATTTCTGAATGAATGAATTGAAAATTCTACATGAGCAGTTCTGGAACTTGAGAGCAATGTTTCTTAAACAGTGTGCACTAGAATCCCCTGGAGGTCTTGATAAAACACAGATGGCTGGGCTCTGTCCCCAGAGTTTCTGATTCTGAAGGTCTGGGACTGGGCCTAAGAGTGTGCATCTCGAATGGGTTCCCAGGTGAGGCTGTGCTGTGGGTTAGCTGACCACACTGTGAGCAGCGCCGCCTCAGAGTGAGTGAGAGACATTCGGGAAGCTTATTACAAGGGTTGACCCCCTTGCTCCGTGCCTGGGGATTCTGATCCAGTTCGTCTGGGGTGTGGCCCAGGAGCCTGTGTTTTAACAAGTGCTGCAGATTCTGATTCTGGTGGTCTCCAACCGCCTGGTCAGAACCACAGGTGGTTTATATCGCTCTCATTGACAAAGTTACCAGAGTCATCAACTGCCCCTTTGGAAACAAAGTCAGTTGGCAAAGCTCAGTGGCAGCCAAGCCTGGCAAGGCATGAGCACGAACACGAATGAAAGTGGGACCTCAGGAGCGAACTGTTGCAGAGTGAAGAAATGGATGCGAGGCCAGCCCATGTAGGAAGGAGAGAGAAGTATCAGAAGGAAACAGCTGGGCTGTTCAAGGCACGTGAGCTGTGGATGGAAGCTGGAGGCGGTCAGGCCAGCCTGAGGTGGGGGGCATGACACTGAAGAACCAAATCAGTCCTACAGAACAAAGACTTCGGGTAAAGCTCACATTTAGACAGCACCTGCAGATGGGGACTTAAGGGGCGGGTGGCTCCAGAATGGGGCATGCTGGGTTTGAAAGGACTCTGGCGTTCACAGAGTTCCCCACAAGAGCCCTGAAAGCTGCCCTGGGCGGAAGCAGAGATGCCCAGCACTGGCGTCAGGCTGTCCACACGGCACGTCTGCTGTGCTTCGTCCATGTCTGCAAGGGGCTGACAGATGGATGGCCCTTTGTGGACCTGTGTGCCAGCGCCTTCTGGGAAATTTGCCAGTTATATGGCTTGTGCTGGGTTTCCCGAGGCAGGGGTTCCTTCTGAGATGAGGACTCCTATGAGAGTCATTTACCAGGAAGTATTCCCAGAAAAAATAGGTGGGGAGGTGTAACTGGGAAGGGAAGGAAGTCACCAAGCAGGGTCCCACAGAAGGTGGCTTTGGCTCAATCCCATAGGGGAATCTCTGGAAACAGTGTGGGTCACACCTGGAAAGGGAGCTGTCAAGGGTGGCCCTCAAGAGATCTACATTTTCGGGTACTTTTGCTTTTGACCAGGTACATTGGCAAGGTGGACTCCAGGGGCCCGGGGGGGTCTGCCCACAAAGGGACACAGGTGCTGGCTGGTGGGAGTAAAACTGACAGGGGTGGCTGTGCGTGGGCAGGGCTCTGACAAGGTTGCTGTGTCACCTTGGACAAGTTCCTTGTCTTCTCCAAGGCTCAGGCAACTCTTCTTATGGCCTAGTATGTTCTACTTCTACTTGTACATTTTCTTTCAAGGTTCCAAATTGCTAGAAGGTTCTCACTTATGCTGTGGCCAAATTTCTCTTTGTAGCTTCTGCTTACTGGTCCTAGGTCTGCCCTCTGTAGCTACAAGACCACCTTTGTTTCTCCTGCCTTCCAGAAAGTTGCCAACAGCAATCATTTAACCACTAGAGTATTCTTTTGTTTTAGCCTAAAATCTTTCCTCCTTCACCTACTCCCCATGTAAGAGAAAGAATGTTTCCAGACCCCGGCCTCCTTCTGGCTGGCCTCTTTAGACACTCCCTGATTTATCCGAGAGCCTCTTAAAATGTGGCAACAGATAGGAAATCAGGGCTTCTGATTGGAGTATTCAGTCAAGTGTTTGAGAAAATGTACTGCTTACCAAGTCATCATATCTCATGCTTCAGTGATCTGCTGTTAATATCATCATCTTGTTGGGGTATGAAAGGGCAAACAAGTCCACAATCTATTTTTGTTAATATGACCAGTCATATGACATGAGGCAGATGCCACTAATTTTTCCCATCTGGGTCTCCGACCTCTGACCTTTTGGAGCGAGTGGGCTTCCTCTCTCCTTTGGAAAATGTTGACATCACACCCAGACCAAGTTGTTACTGAGAGTGGTGATTTCAGGATGTAGCAGAAATTAACAATGCTCTATTACAGTGGCTCTCGTACTTTTGAGTGCTTCATATCACTGGAAGGGTTTAGAGAAGCAGATCATTGGGCCCCACTCTTGGAGCTTCTGATGCCGTAGGTTTGAGATGGGGCCGAGAATTTACACTTCTTCTTCTTCTTCTTTTTTTTTTTTAAGATTTTATTTATTTATTTGACAGAGACAGCCAGTGAGAGACGGAACACAAGCAGGGGGAGTGGGAGAGGAAGAAGCAGGCTCCCAGCGGAAGAGCCTCATGTGGGGCTTGATCCCAGAATGCCGGGATCACGCCCTGAGCCGAAGGCAGACGCTTAATGACTGCACCACCCAGGCGCCCCGAGAATTTACACTTCTTAACAGGTTCCTAGGTGATGCTGTAGGAGGACCACTGAGAACCACTACTCTATTACACTTCCTGTGTACTTAGGCTCTGGTATTATGAATTTTCAGAAAGCTTTAGTCAAGGGAGGGAAAAGAAGGAAAAACTCATATCTGTTGTGTGTACTTACGCCAGGAGCAGTCATATATATATAATCTAGTTTGAACAGTGCTATGAGAGTAGAGTCATTATCCTCCCTTTAAAAACAAAAAAAATGACACTCATAGAATTTAAGTCACTTGCTTAAAGTCACATGGGGGAGATCTGGAAACGAATCCCAGGTCTGTCTGACCCCAAAGCTGAGTCCTTCCCCACTGCTGTGCTGCTTCTTCAACTGTCAGCTGGGCCGGAACACCAAAACCACATGTGATTAAAACACACACACACACACACACACACACACACACACACACACACACAACGCCCCTTGAAATTCTTTCACTTGAACTACATGTCACAAAGATAAGATACATTTCATGTACACAAAAAGTGGTCTTGGAACAGGGTGAAGATAACACTGGAGTTTTTCTCTACTGCATGGCTGTTATTGTTTGTAATCATGTTTTCGTGATTAGCCAACTTAAATGTGTCCATTTCTAATTATAGGCTCTCTATGGAGGCTGCCAGAAGCCATGCATTGGAAGGAAGCATATTGGGATTGAAAGGAGCCAGTAATGAGAGATGATAAGGAGTTAACCTGCCAAACACTGTATCTTAAATATCAAATGGGCACATTTTCGAGTTTTGTGGTTTTAGGAAAAGGTTCCCAGTGTTATTCCTATACATCATCGTTTTCCTCCTCAAAAATGCATTACAATGGATGAGCCTAGAAAATGTGCTAAATCAAAGAAATGTGTCACAAAAGACCAGGTATTGTATGAGTGCATTTATATGAAATGTCCAGAAACTGCAGAGATAGAAAGTAGATTAGTGCTTGCCTAAGGCTGGGGGCCTGGTGGTATAGAGAAGTCATAGTTAAAGGGCACAGGTTTTCTGCATGAGGGGATGAAAATGTCCCCAAATTAGACTCCAGTGTTGGTTGCATAACTGTAAAAACCACTGAACTGTGAGTGGTTCACTTTAAATTAGTGAGTTGTATTCTATGTGGATTCTATCTCCATAAAGCTGTTAACAAAGAAAGCACACTGCATTTGGAAAAAAAAGTTTTGTCTATTATACATGGATAGTCGTAGTTTTTAATTTTTTTTAAACATACACAATTCTTTTAGAGGTGAGAACTATGAAATTTAGGTTGAGCTAGATAGGGCCGATTCAGGCAAAGGGGAGCGCCATGGCTGAGTAGTGGTGCCACCCTGAAGTCAGGCGGGAGCTTGGAGGACTTTCAGCTCTAGGTTCTCTCACAGGAGGTGCAGATGTATGGAAGGGAATGTTGACAGCAGGTCACAGTCTCCTCATGAGGGGTGAGGGGTTCAGGGCAAATTTCAGGGTCCCACCAGGAATGACAGAGTGTGTAGCTGGGCCTTCAGTAGAAGCCCAGCCATATAAACTGGGGCACGGAGCAGCTGCTGGGGCACCTGGGGCCCCTTGTCCAGGTAGGGGCAGCAGTAGCACGTCTGACTAGTTGCTGAGAGCCATGTGGTGCTGATCTGGGTAAAGGACTTGGGCTGCGGGGTGGCACTGGCCTGCAGTGGGGGCTGGATGAGGTGGTCTGGGCTTCTCAGAAGAGTCGGGTCTGGTGAGGCGCCACTCACAGCTACCCATTTGATTCCCAGGGTTGTGAGCCTGACCAGGATGTGTCTTCAATGCCAGCTGGGTGAAGGGAAGAAAGAGAACCAGAAAGAAGGAACTAATTGTTCCCGTCAAGTTCCTCTCAATAACCTTTTACTCCTCCCACTGATGGTACCACGAGGTACCATTCCCTAGATCTGTTCAACTCAACATTACTTATGCCAAAGACTGTGATAGGGGCTAGAGGTTAAAAAATCAAGAAACAGTCCTTGCCCTCGAGGAGCTTATAGTTTAAAGGGGGAAGGCCACTCAGAGCAGATCATTTTCAACATGATGCTCATATCCCACTACATGTGCTCATTCCCATGCGTTCAGGTTGAGTTGTAGAGACTGCTTCTAGGGGATCCAACTTAAGACACACATCTATCACAACAACTAAAAAGGCACACACTGAAATGTTATTTAGCATACTTAATATTGCACAAAAGTTAAAATCTTGATCCTTTCCACAAATGTTACTCAAAGGACAAGAATGTTCTTGGATGCACTGATAATTATATTTTCTAGACAAAACCTTGGAAACACATCTAATATGAAAATTTCTTCCATTAACACAGTTCATTGTATCCTCAACAGCAAAATACATAAAGGTGGCACGTTGCGCCAGCAATGAACACATGCTTGTTGTGTAAGTTGATTTTTGATGTCAAGATGTAAAGCCTTCCACAGCATCTTTATTCTCAAGAAGTATGACATTTTGGATTCAACCTGAATGCATGACGATGGACAGATCTGATGAGATGTGATCGATTTTGGAGTTAAAAACGTGTTTAAAAAACTGTATTTAAACTTCATCACTCTGAAATTTGGTTTAAGTAATCTGACGGTGTGTTGCACTATTTTATTTTTATCATACAGCAGGTCACATAATATAGCGGCGAGAGAGCCCTGGATTCCCGTCCAGACTCCGTAACTCAATATCCAAGTCATCCAGACAAATTGTACTCTCTCTGGGGCTCATTTGCCACATTTGTTTGAAAAGAAAAACAAGAAATGGCAGAGGAAAAGGAGAGAGTTTGGCTAAATGATCTACACTATTCCTTCTAGCAAATTTCTATTAGGTCTAGTAAAGGCCCTTTAATTTCACCACTCGGATCTGTGCACACTGAACCAAACTGTTATTTTATTTTTGAACTAAGAATTTTAGTACTTAAAAAAAAAAAAACCAGCACCCTGCCTGAATCCATCTGTAGTTTTAACATTAGGAATTCAAATTGGAGTATTTTTAGCCTCTGGAGTTTAAGCAAGCCCTTAGTTTGAGTCTCTGCCTGCATTTTATAATTTGGCTAATTTAAGTCATAAAGCAATTCCATCTTTGACAAGAAAGCAGGATCATTTTACTAATATTTTTATGCACTTGAAGAATTCTAATTGGAGACCTTGTAAGTACCGATGGCATATGAGGCAGAAAATGATACATTTTTATACTTCCTTGGACTTTTTTTTTTTAAATGAAACACAACCTCGACTGTCAGAAACGCAAGTTATTTCAGATGCCCTCAAAAGGTTCACTTAAAACAGATTGCCAGAGGGGTTGCATTGTAAAATAGAAAAATCAATTCTAGATGAAAGCAAAACACAGAAGCTCCAAATTGGCAAGAAAGAACAGTTATATTAATCGTTTAGTTATTTAAGAGCAGGATGGAGGAGATGGAGAAATGCTTTCCTAATGTCTCAAGATTGGGTGGTTTTAGTCATCATTTCTGTGCTGGGTGCATCTTATAAATAACTTCATGAAAAGGGGCCCTACGAAACTCCAGCCTCTACCGAGCTTTGTGACCTTACTGCCTATTATCTTGTCGCTGCATTGAAGATGTAGCAGGCAGTAATTAGATCACAGTCTGGAAAGTCAGGGAGAGAAACTGGAACGAATTATTTTCTTAAAGGAAGTGGTCATTCAAAGGCAGAAAACCCAATTTCCTTGTCCACTTTGCTAAGGGATGGGTTGGGCAGGATCCAAGAACAGGAAGGGAGAACTCGGCTGGGGTCAGGGAGCGGGGGTGGGAGCAAATTCCCCAGCGCAGAATGTGAGACAAGCCAGCCCGGGAGACGCGGGCCGCCTCGGGAAAGGCGCAGAGTAGGCCCAGCATCTCGAAAGGGTGAGTCCAGGTGAGGGATAGGTTACCGAGCGCCGCTGGCGGGGAGCCCCAGATTCCTCCGGGCGTGGTTCCCGCCAGTAGCTCCACCGCGCGCAGCGGCCTCCGGGGTGTCAGCGCGCAAAGTCGCCGCTTAATCCCCGCCCCTGCCAGATTAATTAGAGCCTTCTCAAAGCAGAAAGTTTCGAGCCAGGGGTTTCTTTCCCAGCCGCAAGTGCATCAGGGAATCGACACTCCTCCGGCCCAGCCGGCCGCCTCTCCCCAGACACCACCTGGTACAGGGTCCCCGGCGACTCGCGCCCCTCCAGTGAGGGCCTCCCGCAGCCCTAGCAGAGTTCTCGAGACCCCCCTGGTGACCGGCGACTCCTCGGGTCACCGGAGTCACATCCCAGGCCCGGGCCGCTCCCTCCAGAGCCCCGGCCCTGGGTTCGCGGCCAGCAGCCGGGGCGCGGGGCGGGGCGCGCCGGGGAGGCCGAGACCGCGCGCTATTCCTGTCGCTGTGAGCTACCGGCATGTTATGTACGGCGCCCAATCATGCCTCCGACCCGCCGCGCTGACCTGCGCCCCCCCCTTCTTAATCCCCCAGGCTTTGATTTGATCCTCCGCGCGGAACAAGCTCACCCCCCCCCCCGCCCCATACCCAGTTGTCCCAGGCCCTCGCGGGTGCCCGCAGTGTCCGTCCTCCTCGTCCACCCCCGGGAGGCCAGAGCCTTCGCCCCGCACTCCCGGGACGCCCCGAGCCGGGCCACATCCGCGCATCAGCGCCATCGGAGATCCAGCACCCCTCAGAATCAGTCCACCCACAGCTCGGCCCTTCCAGGTGATGGTGCGTGGCCACTGCGGCCCCTGGCGCGCAGGTGTGGGCTCCCCAAACTGGGACGGGGAGGGGGCTTTGGGCAACGCGCTGGGAGCCTCGGGAGCAGCCACAAGCAAACCCTGCTCCCTCTGGAAGACTCCAAACTCCGTGCCCTCCGCTACTGGGAGCGTCTGGAAACCATTCCCCGACCGGGTTTGCTCTGAGGGGTACAGGGATATCTGCAGGCCTGGATGAAGGAGCCCTGGGCTTTAAGCTGAGCAGGCAAAAAACGGGCCCCTGCTAGGGGCTGTGGGGCTCGCGTAGGGGGCCCTGTGCCCCGAGATGCCTCTGGCCGTGCCGGGTGGGCTCCAGCCCTGGCCAGGCCGCTTCCCGCCCGGGACATCATGAGTTACTTCCTATCTTACTGTAAAGCTCATGGCGGCGCACTGCTCACCGGCTATCAGGCCCTGCGCTCGGAGGGCTTCCTGTGCGATGTGACGCTGGAGGTCGAGGGCAGCGAGTTCCCGGCGCATAGGTCGCTGCTCGCGTGTTCCAGCGACTACTTCAGGGCCCTGTTCAAGAGCCACACCCGGGAATCCAGGGCCAGCGTGATCCACCTACAAGTGCCGTCGGCGGCCGGCCTGCAGCGCTTGCTGGACTTCATTTACACCGCCTGGCTGCCGCTCTCCATGGACACGGTGGAAGACACGCTGGAGGCCGCCAGCTACCTGCAGGTGACTGAGGCACTGGGGCTGTGCGGTCGCTACCTGGAACGCCAGCTGGCGCCGGAGAACTGCTGCTTCGCCGCCAACATGGCGGCGCGCTTCGGCCTGGCGCACACGCTGGGCGCCGCGGAGAGCTGTATCGTGCGCCACCTGCGGGAGCTGCTGCTGCGGGGCGCGGGCCCCATGGGGCTGCTGGAGCTGAACCCCACGTCGCTGAAGGCTGTGTTGGGTGCCCCTGACGTGGCGCGGGTGCCTGAGGACTGGCTGCTGGGTCTAGCACTGGCCTGGCTGCGGCAGGAGCCTGAGGCCGAACGCCTGGCCCACTGCGCCTCGCTGCTCGAGCGTGTTCGCTTCGGCCTAGTACCTGCTGACGTGCTGCGGCGCGTGTACTCCGGCTCTGGCCTCGTCCTGCCCGCCCGGGTCAAGGGCCTCATCATCCAGGCCCTCAACTACCACACGGCGCCCTCCCGCCAGCCGCTCTTGCAGGGCGAGCAGACCAGCGTCCGGAGTCCCCAAACCCGCATCTTGTTGGTAGGGGGGTGCAGGGCGCGGGAGGCGGTGATCGAGGAGGTCGTGGTCCCCCGGGGGGTAGCCAGGGGCAGGGTCGCCGCGGCGGAGCCAGAGGAGGAGGAGGAGGAGGAGGAGGAGGAAGATGAGCAATTGGAAGAGGAGGAGGATTGGGAGTTCACCCAGGACGTGGTGGCCTTCGACGTGTACAACCACCGCTGGCGCAGTCTCACACGCCTGCCTGCGCCGCTACTGGGGCACAGCGTGTGCACCGTAGGCAATTTCCTGTTCGTCCTGGGCGGGGAGAGTCCTTCTGATGGCGCCTCCTCACCCCCGGCGGACGGCGTGCGGGCGGTCACGGCCGAGGTGCACCGCTACGACCCGCGCTTCCACGCTTGGACCACGGTGCCCGCTATGCGGGAAGCGCGGGCCCATTTCTGGTGCGGCGCCGTGGGCGAGGGGCTCCTGGCTGTCGGGGGTCTGGGCGCGGACGGCCAGGCGCTGGCGTCCGTAGAGATGTATGATCTGCGCCGGGACCGCTGGACGGCGGCCGGGGCACTGCCGCGGGCGCTGCACGGCCACGCGGGGGCCGTCGGGGACCGCGGCGTCGTGTACATCTCTGGGGGTAAGGCGGGAAGAGGCGAGGGCGGCGCGAGCAGCCTCCGGGAAGTGTATGCCCTGGGCCCTGGGGAGCGCGCGTGGAGCAAGAGGGCGCCCATGAGCACGGCCCGCTTCGGGCACCATATGGCTGTGCTGCGCGGCGCGGTGTTCGCCTTTCTGGGGCGCTATGAGCCCTTCTCTGAGATCGAACGCTATGACCCCGGCACGGACCAGTGGACTCGGCTGCGGCCGCTACCCTATGATCGCTTCTGCTATGGGCTGGCCGTGGTGGAGGAGACGGCGCTGCTGCTGGGCGGCCTCAAGTGGCGGGACTCGCGGCAGGTGCCTACCCGCAACGTGGTGGGCTATGACCTCGACCTGGACCGCTGGGAGGACATTGGCTGCGCGCTACCCTGGGCCTGGAATGGCCTCCAGTGCGCAGTGCTGCAGCTGGCTGAGGGTGGGGATGAGGAGAGGGAGGGCGGGCTCGGAGAGGCGCCAGATTTAGTGCTGGGCTTATTGGGTTAGTGCAGTCTCCGGACGACAGAGGAGAAAAGTCGCGCTTGAGCAGGCTTACAGAGTAACGCGTGGGCTTTTCCTAAGAATGGGACTCTGGGAGCAGAGCGGCTTCTGAAGTTTAAGGATGCAAACAAAGGCTTGGTCGAAGAGGAAAAATGCCCCTTAAGCTGAGAATGGGAGACTGGAGGGGTCAAAATAGAATGTATGAATAGGCTTCAGTGAGCTGGGGATTTCTAGGAAGACTCATGCTGGTCCAGAAATGGACTTTTGAAAATAAAATATGGCCCTGTTTTCCCTCTTACAGTTAAAGTGTTGCCCTAGGTGCTAAACGGTGATTACTTTTGTGCCAAACAAACAAGGCCAAAAATGTACCACAAGAAGTTGTATACAAAACCCGGAAAATTGTTAGCTATAAAGGCTGTAATAAATAGTCGGAAAAGATGGCATTATCTGAATAAATAGTGAAGGGAAAGTGCCTTCATTAAATAGCATGAAATCATTGTAAGGAGAACTATGATTTTATGATTCAGAACCACGTTTATAGTTCTGCTCTGATGGTTTAATATAAATGTAGAACTGAGTGGGAAATAATCTCTAAGAAAGCACTTTTTTCTTGGAGAAAATATCCTAGGTTAAGTTCTTTTGTCCCTCATTATTACCCCTAGCCTGCTTTTGCCCTGGCTTTAGGCAGCTCATTGGTTTTAAGTTTTATTTCAGCAGTTCTTAGCCATAATAATCAGGTTCTTCTGGTTACATGGAACATCTAGCAAAACCCAAACTTCTTTCATCTTCTTTAAAAGTTCATTCTGCAGACATGCCGTAGGTTATATTTGTAAAAACAAAAAACAAAAAACAAAAAAACCCCACAAAAAACACAACACATTTTTGGCGCTTCCCCCCCACCCCAACTTCCCAAGAATCAACAGAAAGGAAAGAGGAGTAGGTGAAATTTTCAAGTTTGTGTCAGCTAAATGGGAAAGGAGCTTGATTTTGTAGGGTCTCCGAAAAGATCCTTGCACACACGGAACAGCTGCTGCTTCTGGCTTGTACCACGGATGGAGTGGCAAAGTTCCCTAACTAGGGAAGGGGGTAGGGGGAGGGAGGCTCTGTGATTAGGTATCAGAGAAATGTGGTGAGGACTCTGTATGAATAAAGTAGGTGCCTTATAAGGATTCATTAAGAGCTAAATTTATTTCACTTAAGTTTACAGTGCTGCCTCTCTCCTAGATTTGAAACTAATGCAATAAAATGTACAGATAAATATAGTGTTAAAAGGTCTCTTTCATGCTAAGCTAGTCACGAGTCTTTTAAAATTCATTAGTTTAATTTTTACCATTTAAAACCACAGAGCTGACATTACAAAAGTAAAAGCTGCTTAGTAGCAACACAGCTAGTCTTTCCATCAACTGCTCATTCTTTACAGGGCACAACCTTGCCACTGTATTCATGACACATCCATCAGGTACATATATTTTTAAGTGAATGTACACATTTGGTCTAGTAAACATCAACAAGTCTAAACACCTGTAACAAGCACACTTCATTTTAGGACAAGAGGTTTTGGGTTTCTTTTTTTTACATATACAAAATTCCACAAATTTAATGTACGTCAATATCCATGCAGTAAATAAATGTTTTTACAAATAGTTTTTTTTAAATGATAAAAATATTACACTAGACCCAAAATTCCATACAAACATTAATACATGATTTCTTATCCATTTTGACTAAATATAGGATTACCGAAAATGTGCTGTAGAAAGGCCACTCTCCTGTACAGTGTGCAAAGTCTGCAAAACGATAGTGATTCAATGTTGGTTTCAAAAGCAAAGAAAAAGATCCCTGCTGTGGAGTTTTTACTTTCTCCTCTACAGCAAAAATATTTACTGGCATATATCTGAACTCTTAGAGATGAAAGTACATTCACTGAGCTGTACAGGCAACAGTATAAAGCTGATTAGAAGTAGATTTTAGGATATAGAATAGTAAAGGAGGGTCTCTTCTTCCTCCTAAAAAAAAACAGCAAATTGTGACTTGTACGTTATGCAGCCAGACACTAAAAAGCAGCACAGTCATTATCATGCTGTGATCACTTTCAAAAACGAGATACTTATAAATGGAAAATATATGAAGAGGACTTTTTCACAGACTTCATCCACTCTATAGAAACAGTTCATGAAGCTAGGAAAAACCTCTGTAAATTCTTTCTCTCATATAATTCAATGTAATATATCTCTGAATGACCATTATCCTCTTGCTCCTCAGGAGAGAGGCACATTTTTATTTTTCAACATTGTTTTCGATATTAGAACACATATTGGCCTGTAACTAAATGTATTTTACTTCTCTGCCTGTAATATAATTCCATAAGTTAAATTAATGGACTAGGGGGAAAATTGGAAACTAACTGGAAAGTTGATTCGTTTCAGTTTATCCCTTGTTTTTTAGGAGCTGGAGTTTAAAAACATGAATTCGGGCTGAAATTTTATATCTATCTATCTATCTATCTATCTATCTATCTATCTATCTATCTATAGATATATCTATCTATCTATATATCTGTTAGCTGCCTTTCTGGGTGAATTAGCTGTGTTTTACAAAATCCACTCTCAAATTCCTCTGTACACAATCAGCATTTCATCACTACAAAAATAAAGGAAGATTTAAACCAAGAAAATAAAGCAGCTCTATCTTCAATTTTGGTCTTAGTTACAAAAACATCTTACAAAGCTTTGCCCTGATACACCATTAAGTGTCCCCATAGATTTGGAATAGTATTTCCATTAACCAGCTTTCACAAGTTAACAGACTTTTAAGACGAATATTAGATACCTGAACTTTTCTTATGTTGATGCCTCCTCTATTTTGCTTGACTCTTGTATGCATATCTACATTTCACAAAAATAAAACTACAGCATTAAACTTTGCGCAATGTTTAAGAAAATTCTTAGAACATTTTAATAAATATAAAAAGGTTTAAATTCTTTCCCACCCACAAGGATGTCTGCACCTGAAAAAATGTGATTTACTTTTGAAGTCTTGTTTATATAAAATTAACTTGGAGGGAGAAAAGATGACCTTAGAAAACTGCCTTTTTGTGGTTTTACTACTTGAAGACCACCTGTCTTCGCAGTTGTTTGCAAAAGTTAATTTTAAGTCATTGAAGACAGTTGATTTTGCACATGGTAAACATAAGCTGAGCACTAATTGCATATAAAATATACAAATGCTCATTAAAGACAGTGGTATCATGACCATATATGGTTTGTTTCATATAGTTTGGTAACATCAAAGTATAGCTTGTCAAGTGTCCCACACACTGATATAAAACTACCTCGTATACTTGTTCAAAGTACCCGAAGGTACCAGATAGCCAGAGGGCAGAATACACTTACACGTGTGTTTCAATGTACGAGTGAGTGTGTGTGAGAGAGGAAGTGATTGCATCTACTTCAGAAGAAATACTTAATGGGTCATTTGAGGTGGTGTTTTGACAGATATCCAAGAAAAGATCGAGGTACATCTGCTTCCATTGTTGGAATTCTTTAGATGTCAAGTCTGGATTGTCTAGGACTTTATCAATAATGGCTACTTCCCCTTCTCTGGCCTGAAAAGCAAAAAGAAAAAGTATTCAACAGTTAAGTTGGGTACAGACTTTTATTCACGTTTAAAATAAAAAAGTTAACATGCAAATCTTAAGAAGCCCATAACAAGCAGCTCTGGTATGCTCAAACCCAGCTATTTAGACTCAAATCCTAGTGTGCTTTTTTCTACACCCAAGGAACGCCTGTACTGCCCACTCCGTGTGGTTCATTTCTCTTGGCTGGTCTCGTTACCCATCTCTGTCTATGGAAACCTTCCTCATTCTTTAAGATCCAGTTCAAATGCCTCTCATTTCTTAAAGCTTTCCATCAACAATCGAAAAGAAAATGTTTTCTCCCTCATTTATGTCCTCCCAACACTTTATCCCTGCCCCTGAGTGGACTTACCACATACTGTGTCTTGAGTTACTTTTGCCCAGTCCTATCTTTCCTGCTAGATGGTTAGCTCCTCATACTTGCATCATAGAGAGCATGGCCCTCCTGTCACTACAAACATATAATTCTTGCTGTAGGAATGTCACGGCTCCCTTCCTATAGCACTGGGGGTCTGCAATGCAAAGGCTCTCAGCTGAAGAATGAGCTTCATTATGGGAGAACTCAACACAGTGCAGCTGTCTCCTGTGGGAGAAGAGAGTCTTCCAGGTGGAAGGGGGGATGGAAGATAAGGGGGTAAGACAGTCTGAGAAGCTAAGGCCTGTCTTTTAAGGGCTCAAGGAAGGGGCAGGGAAGTCTAGGGAATGTTCTGCAGGAAGTGGGAAGGGAGAGCTGGGTGGGAAAGATAGCAAGGTGCCTAAGCAGTTGCTTTGGTCCCTGGGGCCAGATGGGGACAGTGGGGCTGGGGCCTAGGATGTTGGGAGTAGCCCTGTGCTCGGGGAGGGGCCTGTTACAATTCCAGGGAGTACACATGCAGGGTTGCTTGGGCAGTTATCCTTTCCTAATGGGAGATTTCCATCCCTTGCTAATTTCCCACACTAAAAAGCACAGGGCTCTGGAGTTTGGTTTTATCAACGAGGCACATTTCTTCACGGTGACTTTTCATCATCTTTGCCCCAGAGAGTGGAGCGCAGCCTCACACCCCTAGTGATTCACCAATACTCAATGAACTGAACACTGGCAGGAGCTCAAATTCTTTGCTACTGGAAGTAAACACTTTTGGGAATCCAGAGCATAAAAGACAGGTGTGAGGGGCTGAGAGAACAAGACAGAAGCGGGACTCTGAAAATATGTGAGCCTGACCAGCTTCAAAATGCCTGTGTTTTCACAACCAGACAGTTTGGAGCTGAATGGCGTGGGGTGCTCTGTAAGGTGGGAAGGTGAGGTTATCTTTGGAGTACAGCTGGTCAGCAGAACCACTTTTTTGGTTTTGAAGATTTTATTTATTTATTTATGAGAGAGAAAGAGAGAGAACGAGAGGTGGAGGAGCAGAGGGAGAGGGACAAGCACACTCCAGGCTGACTGCAGAGTCCGACATGGGGCTCGATTTCAGGACCCTGAGATCATGACTTGAGCCGAAATCAAGAGTCAGACACTCAACCGACTGAGGCACCCAGGTGCCCCTAGCAGCATTATTCTTATGAATATTATAGCTCTTTTTAAAATTCTGGCCTTAGTTACCAAAAGGCCATTAAGTCGTCCCATGGATTTGCAATAGTGCTTGCATGAATGCCAACTGAAAGCTAATTGACCCAGAAAACTTGGCTGCTTGCTACCGGAAACTTTTTAAAATCAGGCATTTTCTATTTTGTTTCTCTCTTTGGTACTCATCAAGCTTCAGAATCACCAAACCTCAGCAGCACACTATGAATCTGAAATATTTCCCAAAAGAGCCCTTTGACCTTCCGTTTCCTGAAATTACCGCACCACATACTCTGTACAGTAGTTCCTTTCTCTTTTTGAGTTTTCAAGGGTGGAAAACCCGCTTAGGGAGAATTTGTATAACAGGCCCTCTCCCCTCATACACACACAGTGAGGGGGCTCTGTTTTCTGCCTCCCTCCTCAACTTCCTGCCTCTCTGCTCCCCTCTCTTCAGCACCTCCTCCCCAATCTGGGGGTGGCATAAGGAGACTGGAGATAATGTAAGCGCTTATGGAAATGAAGAATAAGAAAGTAACATGTGAGTTGGGAACTGATAGCGTAAACAGAACAATTATAAAATTTGTACACGGAACAGGAATCACCGTGGCTTCAGTCCCAATGTGCTGCAGGAGATATTCATGAAATACCGCAAAGCCTTTTAGTGCCCACTACTGCATTCTGCATGCATTCTGTGTTCTTTTAATAACTATATTAATAACGACATGGCATATTTATCTTAGGAAAACGAAAGACCCAGGAATAACACCAGCCCCACATTTTTGAAAAAAATTTTAATTACATCCTGTTTTCTC
The DNA here is from genome assembly GCF_024610735.1 of Ursus americanus. NCBI lineage: Eukaryota > Metazoa > Chordata > Mammalia > Carnivora > Ursidae > Ursus > Ursus americanus. The sequence goes on from NC_142164.1 coordinate 105,560,891, forward strand.
CTAGAACTAAATCACATAACATTTAGCCAATGCTTTGAGATGATAATGAAAAGTAAGGTGTCTTCCTCTGTACCAGCGCACTGCAGTGCCCTGACAGCACTTTAGGAACCGCTCAGCCTCAGGTTCTGCCTGTTTATCTGTCCTCCCTCCCCCTCCCCATTTTGTATTTCTTCATTTAGAGCATCTGCTAATCCACGGAGCTCAAGAAGGAAGCTCTTGAAAAGAATTTCTCCTTCCATTTTGTATTCTTACCTTTAAAGTGCTTTTGAGAATTCGCAGCCTGTGCAGTTTGTCATTCATCACAGGGTCATTACATCTCTTTATAAATGATAGCTTGTATTCCATCTTGGTTGAAATGCGATGTTCTCCCAGTGGTGACAGACTGGCTTGCTCCAATGCCCTGTATAAATCTTGCAATGAATCTCCTAACTTTTCTTCCCTACTTTCACCTGCAATGTCCAAAAAAAGAGAGAAATGAATCCAGTGTAATGGACACTTAATGGACACTCCAAAAATCTACTAAAAAAAAATCCAAACCATCTGAAAAACAGGATAATGAATGATTGGGAAAACACTGTATTACATGAAACCCCCCCCCCCCACAGCTGCTAGTTATATTAGGTCAGATTTTTTAGAATGGTCAAATAATAAGATGTTTGGTTAACAGAATATTCTCTGAATAGCAAATCGCCGTACGTAATCTTGAGTCCATTAAATTCAAAGATAGAGTACAAAAGGTACACAACACAGAAACAATCCTGCATGTAATTTAATATTTTAACACATTAATGAATATCCCTTATCATTATACTGAGAAGCATAGAAGTGCTGATTAATAGAGCTCTCCTGGTTTGGCAATACTGAATGAACTGATTTTTACATTTTTCCAGACTGCATAAGATGGAATGGCATTCACTGGAGTATATCTGATTATAAAAATCTTCCAATAATGTACCAGAGAGGATTATTAGGTTTCATGTGACTGCCATAGTAATGCCTGCCATATTGTAAATCTAGTAAATGATCATAAATTATCATTAATAATAATGCTTTAATTAAAATGAAATATGAGAATGTTTATATGCAAATGTAAGGAAAAATCTGGCACATACTAGGAGAAGCTGCTTAGCATTTGTAAGGTCTGGGAAGGAAATACTCTAATTAAATATTTTTGAGAAAAAAAATTAGAGACTGGTTCAGGAAAGGATCTTAGATCTATTTGAATAAATCAATCTCCCATCTTGTTCTTTAATTGCCTGAATACTGATGTCATATCTTTCGCAATAATGATAAAGATAAACTCGGATTTTGCTTTGAGTGGTAGATAGGATTAGGGCTATCTCACGTTTCCTTTAATAGAGAGCCAAAGAGTACTATTTGAGGAATACTAATTATATTGGCTCAAGGAGTAAATATGGAAGGTTGTTCATTCTACCATGGTCCATGTGAATATTTTAGGCTTTCTGACATAGTTAAAAAAAAAAAAAGACTCCCTAATTGCTAATTGCTAATAATAGTAGTTAACATTTCTATGTGTCAGGCAGAAGGGTAAATGATTAACATTCATGGTCTCTCTTAATTCTCACAATACTGAGAGGAGATCTATTTGATTTTCATTTTATAGCAGGGAAGCACCTTGCTCAAGGACGTACTTAGAAAGTGTTAAGTGCTGGAGCCAGAATTGCAGCTGCGCAGTCTGGCTCCAGGATCCTTGATTTTAAGGAGAATCCTATACTGCCAATTTGGGCAGTGCTCATTTGAACTGTGTATTTTAACAGTAGGCGATGACTGATTTGTGAGAATTCCTTAAAGAGCAGCATTCTAAAAAAATGTTTGAGAGTGTACCTAAAACTGCCCCCAAAGCCCGTAAACACAGTACCTTAACTTGAAAGGACCACCTTTAGCAGTAAAAAGTAGCTTCATTGCAGTTTCATATTCAATTTTTGGCGCTGCTGTGGAGGTTAGCAACTAATGGTCGGTATGGTTATTGAGTTCTTCCATTAGAAAGTTCCTTGTTATCATCAGCACATGCTATCATTAATCCCTCTCTAACGAATTTTTAACTTCCTAATCATATGACTAAGAACTATAAAAATACAAAAATCCCTTTTAAACAACAGCTTTTTAATTCTCTGTTGGCTCATCCTAGGATGTCGGCAACACCTAGAGGATTGTGAGGGACAGGTGAATGGAGCACTGTGAAAAGGAGTAACTGCTTTGTGGGTTAAGAGCAAGATCGAAATAAGATAGGGAATTTTGACTGAGAATGATTTGGAGCCAGGAAGGCACAAAATCACAAGGTTATTGAGAGTAACTGAATGGGAGTTGTAAAAACAAAGATATATTGGAACAGCATACTTCCATTTCATAAATCATAGGCCAAGAAAAGACCCCGAGGAATTATTTGGTAGTCATCATTCTTTGTGCCTCAGGGCAAGACTGCATCTAAAGCCAGATGTAATTTCATAGAGCTGGGGGGGGGGGTGGGCAGGGAGGGTGGGAGGCCTAAGTGATGAATTACAGTGGTTAATGTATGAGGTGGCCTAATGGATTAGTAGCTTATCAGTTCTTGAAAGAATGGGAAGAAAAAAATGGATTCAGAATTTAGTTTTAGGATTTAAGGGAGGCAGAAGTATTTTTATATTTTATATAGTAAATTTTTATTTTAAGATAACTACCTAACACCATATGGAGTATATATTTTGTTTAAAAACATTCTTATCCAGTTTTCTTTCTCCCCAGTTCTTAAAGTTTGCGGAATACTGGGCTAGGGGACTGACTTTTTTTGTAAAATTTCAATGTGGTTCTACTTTAAGAAGGATAAGTAAAGATTTAATATTAAAAAGTGACACACACAGCTATTAAATAAATACCAATGGAAAGTTTTTTCCCCCTTCTTGCCGTTAAAGGACAACACAATTCTGCGAAGAATCTGGTTTGACAGCTGTTAAGAAGAATTCAGTATAGATTTATCTCTGGGCAGCACATTTGAACAAGGAATCACAATGAGACGGAACACAGAAACATTTCCAAGTATATTAATGGAATAGTGCGGCTCCTACTAGAGATAAGTAAGGCTCTCCCCACCCCAATCCATACACATCATACACATATGCAACACCACAAGACACAGTAGTGGGATGAGAAAGGATGAGGGATTGAGATGCCAGGCTACCACAAAATGCCACCAATTACTTAACATTTTAAGACTAGACAAAGAGTCCTTTTATTTCCAAAGGACGGGGGTGAAGAGCAAAGTCACGTTATAAATCTGATTCACTGTGCTCAACAGTCAAAACAACACAGAACTCAACATTCAAGACAAAAACAGACCTTTATTTTCTTTTATAATTTTCAATTTGTTTCCTTGATTTTTTTGTCTCAGAAGAATACCAATTAAGTCAACTGGGGCTACTGTTGCAACTGAGAATATGAAAGCACCTTTATTTTCTTCTCTTTTTGCCCTCTTCTTCTTTGTCTCCTCACTTCTCTTCTGGTTTCTCTTTTTTAAACTTCGGCTTTTCTTCTAGAAGAGGCTTGTTTTGGAAGATGAGGCGAGCAGTTGTCGAGTTCTGCTTCCCAATTGACTTTCCTACAATGTACCAGTTCAGCCATTTGGAGCACTGGCGGAGCGCCAGCTCTTTTGCAATTTGAAAGAATGTTTTCTGAAAGTTGGCAAAGTGTAGAAGACCACATGCAAACCACAGGACGTATATAGGAACCTTCTTAGGAACCTTCTGTAATTCCTAATGAGGATGTGTATCGCTGCCACAATGAAATTTTAATTTGTATCCAATTTACTCAGGAATTCTGGGTCTGTGCAGGAATAAATTCCCTCCCAAATTTTATTTATGTTTACAGTGTGTAAATTAGTCCTGTATCAGATGACATACTCTTCCAATTTTATTAAAGCAAAGTGAACATACAAAGTTCTCTTTCCGATATAAAATTTCATTGGCTGATAGATTTGAGGATCACAATGAAGTTACTGATGGATTAACTTGTATTCTGTGTTGCGGGGTGGGGGGGTCATTTCTGGCTGTGTCCTACTTGGCAGGGGTGAAAGAAGACCCTCTGTTGTCTCATTTGTACTCTAACTACACTATGAAATATCGTGACTCTAGGAATGTGGTATCACGACGATTCACTGTCCAGTTGTTTCAGGTTGCACATGACTTCCGGGTGGTGATAAAAAAAAAAGCTCAAGGAAAAACATTAGGTAACACAACACAATACGTAGTTCGTTGCAACTTTCTTGCGAATGGCTTATTAGCAGATGATAATGCATCTCAGATACTAAAAGGTCTTTAGTTGACGTATTTCCCTACATTCATGCTTGGTGGTTTCCAAACTTTTTTGATTGTGCATCTTTTACCAGTTAAAACACTTCTATTGTTGATAACTTACATACATGTATTACTGTATATTAATAGATATGCACGCTATAAAACAGACACAGAAAATAAATTCGAAAGGACGAGTTATGAAACCTAAGGAGAAATGCTAATGTTTTTTCCTCCTGTACCTTAATGGCCCCATCTGTACCGAGACGGAGACTGTGACTTTCCCTGAGCAGAATATGCCTCCCTCTCATTTGCATTTCCCATTCTTCTCCTGGGCACAGTGCCTTTTGCACCCAACATTTAAAGCGAGTGATGGTTTCCTCTACTTTATACATGAAGTACTCCAGAGAAGGCTCCCTATCCTGTGACTGTGTAATTTTTATGACAGTTTATTGTGTGATTTCGTTCAGGTTTCTTTGGTGAACACGAAGGAGAGCAGAATACGAACTTGGAGACCTAAAATTTCCTTCTGGTGTCCCCTGTTTCCCTGCCCCTGCAATGACAATGTTGGAGAGGAGAAAATGAAAACAAAACAAAACGCGATGCGTGTACCAATGGGGCTCTTGAAGAACCAAGCCAACAACGGATCATCGTTTCTGGTACATGTTTTGGAAGGGAACTGTGCCCTTTTAAAATTGGACAATGATGTCCTCGTGGAAACAGTCCCTTCCACAACACCGCTGGGTGATGAGCACAGAAGGCTGGGAAAAGCTAAGTCACAAGTGGGAGAGCAGGCTGGACATAGAAGCATTAGTCACCAGTCAGATGTGAGAGGCATTTGCTCAAGTGCAGCCGCAGGGGGCTCTGAGGCTTCCGGGCTGAGGGCATCACGTACTGTGGAGCACTATTCTTGTCAGGAAGGGCAATTAACATTTGCATTGAGACACAGGACTGGTTTCTGTGAATACTAATTTACTAGCATGCCATAATAAACAACTTATTTATATGTAAGGTGACAATTAAACTTTTAATGGATTCCATGTAGACAGGTTTAATGTTTCTCGGTTTTATGCTGAAGACGATTATGTATTCAGGACTTTACGCTATAATTTGAATTGTCTTATAATTAAATATTAGATCTCTTAATTCATGCTTTTATATAAGTCAATAGCTGTGCCTAGCATTGTAGAACTGGAGGGAAGGCAGTTTGTTATAGCAGAAAAAAAAAAGGAGAAGATTTTAAGAGCTGGCTTTTACTCGTTGCTCTGTACTCAACCACCCTTTTTCATAATTAAAAGTAATTTACATCTTTTAGGCAAAATACTGATGAAAAACTGATTTCAAGTGAGAAAATACCTTTCTTTTAAAAGAACAGCTTGAGTGGATCCTTTTTAAAGAAGAACATGTGAAGCCCATCCCTGTTAAGAATGACCTTGTGCTTCATCAAAATTAAGTACAGCCCATATTAGTGTCAGTCAATCCCTTCTGCACAACAGGAAAGCTTACTTCCAACAAGATGTGACAAAGAGGCAGAACTGAAGTTTATTCTATACTTCATTCTCTGAGCATGTAATTTCTGCCAAATTGTGTGGTTTAATGCCATAAATAAGAGCGTGGTTGAATTTTCAGGGCACTACAGGAGTTTTGATGAAGAATAGTTCAGATGGCAAAGTCTTGGTGTCCTTGGCATTGATTTATTGATCCACAGGGAAGGTTCTTTGAAGGACAATCACAAACATAAATGACAGATTCTAGATTTGCCCATAGAATTCAAAAAATTTAACTAGTAGAGACATGAAGGTCAAAGCACCTGACTCTCAGGCAGGAACTCATAAAGAGGACAGTTTAAAACCAAAGCTAAGACATGATTATATTCAAAAATGAATGTGGAGTCAGCATATGCCTTAACGAGAAAAAACGAAAACTCTTCTTATCATAATACTTTACTATGACTTAGAGAGAATGACCCCAAAAAATCCCACTAATATTAAATGCCAACAAAGAGCTTTTCAATGGATTTCTAAATACCACAACCATCATTTTCATATATACTTTAAAAACACATTAAAATGGGTAGAGCACAGAGGCAATTGTAAGGCAGATCAATGTGATTTTTATTCACAACACAAATTCCATTTGTGAGAAAGAAGCAGAGATTACTTCTCTTTGGAAAGATATTTACTATCAAGCATACTTAGCAAATTATTTAGCTATCTAAAAAGATTTGATACCAACTGGTCATATGTTTATTTTTAAGTAATTTATATTTTTACAGGTATTCACATTATGCAGTACCACACACTGCCGCGACAGGAAGGAGAAAAAACATTTCCAAATACAATGTTAAATTATTTGTTCATTGCACAGTATGAAATATCCATTGATTAGCATTGAAATTATTACAGAGTGTCTTAATCCAACTAAATTAAGGAAAGTTCACATCCACTACAGAAGAAAAATAAGCAATATTGAGCCATAGGGGACCCAGTTACATAGTATTAAATAATATCTGAAGCTAGTTTGAAAGACATCCAGACAAAATACTTTTTCAAAAGTGAGAACCACAGCCTATAGATTCGGAAAATTTTACAGAAAAAGAATAGCTCATGCCTGTCCTATGAGGCAACACCATTTGTATACAAGTGCCAAGAAATAAGGAGAAAGTTAGAATTTTAGCTGAGGAATCTAATAAAGCCTGGCATGAGGGATTTTCTTCATTAGTGTCACCGAAAGCAGTCTCTGTTTGCACCTGAATACACTTGATAATAGAATAAACATAGTAAATTTCAGAGCAGGGTATGTACACCTTGCCTTAATAGATTACACTTAGTTTAGTACAATACAGCACGTCAAGTTTTAAAAATGCAAAATACACTTAATACACAGAATTTGCTTCCTCTGCTTTGCCTTAAAGAGGCCACCAAAGAGTCCATTAAATAGCCAGGGTTTTCTAGTTATCGGAGCTGATCCCTCTCCTTTCCTGGTGTCAGGAGAACACAACTGAGGCGTCACCACACACAGCCCTTCCCCAGTCAGTACCCTTCCCCTTCCGTTCTCCCACAGAAACGGCAGTTTTCTGTCACTGCGCTCCAGCTTGATGGGCTTTGATCTTATGCTAGTCCCAGTGTAGGAAGCTTGCATTCTTCTTAAGAGTGGCCTGCCCCTCTTAATATCCCTTTAGGGAGGCCCCCAATCCAAAACACTTGATGATCTAAGCTTTTTAAAAGTCAGTTTTCTGTTATAAACAGCAAGGACGAGGCCATTTTAGTTGCTTGCAAGAGGTTGATGTTGAGTCTGCGCCGTGCCGACTCTCTCCGATCTAAATTCTCTAAACATTAGCTTATCAATCTGTGAGTCCAATGGGTTGAGTGCCAACAGAAGTGGATCCGATTTGGCATGGAGAGGTTCTACCAACTCTCGCAGTGTATTAGCCTAATATGATAAAGCAGTGATACAATATGATGAAAGACCTGCGAGTGCCATTATTTCCAAAGCACATTAGTATTTGTATTCGAAATACCATCATGCAATACCCATGAAGAGAAAAGGGAAAAAAATGGCTAGAATTGCATATGGTTTTAATACCATCATGTCTTTCTGTTGGCATGCAAGTCTACTTGGCCATAAACGGGACAATTTTTGTTCTATGCTCGGTTATTTGGAAATGCCAACCTTATGTATACAAAATAATACACAGCGCAGATACATTTTTCCCACTTCTATGCTTGCATATGCACATCTGTAATTCCAATCAGAGAAGTTTATGGTAAACGTATTCTCCGTACACTTGTAAAATGATCAGTCTTTCAAGAAAATGAAACTGTATTTCTATAGGAGATCTTTCCTCGAATTCACCCAATCAAGAAGCATGAGGAAAAATTTCCTGGTCTGCCTTCTACCTAACTGCCCTGGTCCATATGCTACCATGTGTTGATCAGTGAGACAGAGAGCCCAGCTAGTATGGCTCGGATGAGGAGGCCGCATGCCGACCAATACAAAGTGGAGAAAGATGAAAAGCCCTCACAGGGTAAACATGATGAAATGGTGACTTTACACCTGAGCGTAAGCCATATGGCAAAGAACTAAGAAACAAGAGACCAAAATTTCTGAATGACCTGGGCAACAAAGAACAATCGAGATAAAAGAAACCGTAATCTCTTTAAGTTCATTTTATTTTGGGTTTGGGGGAATCCAAATATTGTCATCAGGCACATATCAGCCATATTTTTTCTTTCCAGCCTGAGGCAGATTTTTATCTCCAACAGCCTGTGGCATCCTTTTTTGAGTTATATCAAGAAGGAACAAAGTAGGAGAGGCAACAGAGAAAGCGTATTGTTCATTACCACCTCCCTTAGAAAATGGAAGGGTGCATGTTGCCCATAGCCCAGTATCTAGATAACAGGACGCAGTGTAGTTCAGAAATCAGCAGAACTAATTTTTGTTTATCATATCATATCCTTCTTTTGCAGAAAAGAGGCTAAACATTAAGTAATCATAGGTAGGTCAAATGAAAGAAAAGATAATATGGCATTTTAGAAAATGATAGTCCTGGAATGCTAGCTCTGCCTCCTACCACTTTGTTTCAGGAGGTCATGGAGTTTCAAACAGCAAAATCAGAGGCAATCTACCTTGGGCACAAGGTTGTTTCTAAATTTAAACTCTTCCTAATTTGTCTAAATTCAAACATTTTGTAAGTTGTTTTCAACACATCCTTCTTTTCCCCTCAGAAACAATATTACACGAGGGGCTTGATTTCTATCTAGTGCACTTAACCCATACTGAACCCAAACAAGAACCCTGAGAATTAAGTCGCATTTAGTTACATTTGTGATACCGTTTCTATAAGATTGCTGAATTCCACTCTGAGATGCCGCAAACCCCTTCTCCGTGGAGCACCTTGCCAGAGTGCAGGATGGTGGAGGGTGGATGGCTGCTTCTAATGGGCACAACTAGCTCCCAATCTGCACAGATTAGCACAAGGGCACAGAACTCCTTAGGGAAAGGGGTTTATTCAAGCAGCCGTCCGGACGCTGGCCACCAAATCGCCAGGGTGGAGGTTTGCTTGTTAAGCACAGATTTCGGGGCCCTACCTCTAATCTACTGGATCAGAATTTCTGGGCCTGGAACTCAGGAATCTGCATTTAAAGCAAGCAAACCTGCTGAATCTTGTGCCCATCGCAGTTTGCGACCCGGCTTTGGGCCAGGCACATGGGGATGGGCTAACACTGTGGCTAGGGCCGGCTGGACTGACGGCAATTTTGTGCCGCAGAAACAAGTAGTTTGTAAGTTCTGTAAGTATAGCACTGTGTGTCACAGCTCACGCAATTTCAAGGTTTTCTGCTGAGGAACTGGATGCAAATATCTTGGTCTACAGAGAATACAGCAAGATAAAAGAGGCCTTGGTAAACTGCTTGAATAAATTCTTTAAAGCTTTATTTTTAGGTAGTGTTAAATAGTTCCTCTATTTTTGAGGCAAACGGAACGGCTACAAAGATACCTCCAGGCTCAAGCCCCCAGAATTAACTGAATCTCTAGGAGGAGTAGCCCCGGCAGGTAGGCGGGGCAGCTCTGACGGGGACTAGCATGTGGCTAATCTACATGAAATCTCCAGAACGCGAACCAACCCGCTTCGTAAATGATACTGTTCCATGAAAGCCTACCTTGGACGTCCGGGAATCTCATACTTCTATGTGTCTTTTAACTTTTTCACGTCCCTTTCCGGTTCTCAACACCCTCTCCTTTTCTCTCCCTTTGTACTTTCGCCAGGCTTTCTCTTGCTCCCTATTTCTACTCTTCTTCTTTGCAGCTTCATTTATCCCCCAATAGTCACAATAGCCAAACCAGTTAAAACTAATTTATTATGGTGAAACTAATTTTACTCCTTTTTTGAAAAAAACAGGTGGAAATTACATGTTGCTTAAAAAAAAAAAAACACCTTAAGTTATAGGGCTCTTGATGGTTTTGCTTTCTTTTGGCCAGTATCCTACCTATAAAAATATTCCCTACTTCCTGCTATTAAAATAAACTTCACTATTTAGCAAGCTTTTAACCAATTACATTTTGAAACAACAGCAACGTACTCTGCTGCCTCAAGAAAATCAGTCATGTTTCTGTTTGACATGTTACTTAACAAATATTTATTGAACTTCCACTCATCACTGAAACTTCCAGTTGTGAGGCCACCAGCCCAGCTGGATAAAAAGAAACAGATCCTGTTTCCCTGTTACTAAAGCCCTTGAGATCTGAAAGGTGAACCCAGAGGTAATACCACGTTGAGTCATGTATAAGATAACTTATTCCAGTCTGGTTCCACTTCCTATGAAAGCTCTTCACAGACTAGGTCCACATAGCAACTGTTGAGGAGGATTTTTTCCCCCTTTTTGTTTTATAAATTAAAAAATCTCCCCACTAAGAACCATTCAGATAATAAGCAGAAATAGAGATTCTAGAAACATAAGTTTTAGAAATGTAATCACCCTTCTAATAGTGTGCCTTCGAGGAAGAGCTGATGAGCCTTCAATGCCTGAGAATTAGATTATAGGGTAAGGACATAGGCACAAACATTTGCAAGAGAATGATTAAATTTAAATTCAAAATAGGTGACAAAAATCTTTTTCTTAATGAATGAAAGAAAAGAAAACACGGGGAAAATGGAAATTAGAAGTGCTTAAGCTGGAGAGCACTTTCAAAAATTCCTACTTATGAGTTCTAAGAGAAAATTTGGCTCCATCTACTCCATTATCAGTGAGATTCAGGGCAAACTTAAGGGCAAGGCCACTGATTACTGGTCTTCAGCTGCTTGCAGATAACAAAAGGTCACCAAGAGCAGACATCCAAGCAACACTGTGGAGCTCCGGGGAGAATAGAACCGTTTCTTTTGTGCTTAAAAAAACCAAAAAAAACCAAACTTGTTTAGCATTATCATCTGGAGCCTCACCTTTTAAATGTGTATTCAGATTTAGGTTTTTCTTTTTGAAAAAGAGGAATATCTAACACCATGAATTGATTGATAATCGGTGATATTTGCCTCAGCGTCAGTATTGAAAGAGTGGGCTGATAGACCTTCTTGGTTCAGAATCTTCGAGACTTGTTAATTGTGGCTTGAGTAGTATCCAAATCGTGAGGGCCTATTTTCTTGTAAAGGTTTAAGTTAAAAAGACAGGATATCACATGTAAAAAAATTGTTTGCTTATTTTTTATTTAATACCATAGGGGGAAGGAACTGGAAAGTGTTTATTTTTATTTTATGAATGAGAAGTAAACTTTTCATGGCAAAGTATTCTTTTATAAATAGTGATAAATAGTAAAACATAATATAGTTTGTTCTTATTCGTAAAGCACTTATGGAGATCTTTAATTAGCAATTCCAGGTAAAATAAAATATTTGATAAACCTAGCCTCAGGCAAAACAGATAAGAAATACTGTTTCCAGGTAATTAGAATGTTCCTCTAAATTGCTAAATCACAGTTCTATCCTTTGTGTATAATTCTCAGGAGATAGAGTATTTCCTTATGAAAGTAGTATCTCATCTTAATGTACCTATTGCTATACTATGACATTAGAGTGCATTTAGGACTTAATTAGTTATTACGAGTATACCACCCATTCTGGTTTTTTCTACCTGCATTAAAATCCACTATCTGAAATAAAGGCACATCCAAAGTACTCTCTAAATATAACATATATTAGCAACAGTTGAAGAGGTCTTTTATAGTTAACAGTCACAGAAGTACTTGCTATTTTAATTCAATTTGCCACCAGTTTATTTTCAATGAAGTGTCTATAGATATTTCAGAAAAATGTACCCTGGAATTTGGCCACATTATATTATTATCCTAAATATCACCAATCAGACTTTAAGATAGAAAATGAGAGCAGCGGGTGGAGCCACCCTGGTTCAGTCAGTTAAGTGTCTGACTCTTGATTTCGGCTCAGGTCATGATCTCAGGGTTGTGAGATCGAGCCCTGTGTTGGGCTCCATGCTGGGGGTGGAGCCTGCTAAAAATTCTCTCTCTCCCTCTTCCTCTGCCCCTCCCCACCCTGAAAAAAAGAAAATGGGAGGAGTTCATTTTTATAGACCTGCATTATTCAGTGAGGATTTAATGGGTGCCTATGGGTATGTATACTATACCAAATGTTAGGGATAAATATACAAAGATGATAGTCTGATTTCAAAAGAGTTCATGGCATAGTTGCACGACCCTTTCTCCATTTCTGTCTTAAAATTTTATAGTTAAGGATTATCAGTTAAGCTCTACTTTATTAAATACAAATATATATATATACACACACATATTTAAACTCAATTATATGACTATAATTATACAATTACCCTAATGTATATTATATGTAATCATAATATATAATTACATTAATAACATGTTGTATGGACATATTAATTTTAATTGATTAAATACATTTGGAATATACAGAAAATAAAAGTATCATCATCATTAATTTTTTGATGTAGTGTTCAATGGTTCATTAGTTGCGTATAACACCTGGTGCTCATCACAACACATGCCCTCCTCTTTATTTATTTTAGAGAGAGAGGGGCAGAGGGAGAGGGAGAAAGAATCTCAAGCAGACTCCATGCTAACTGCAGAGCTCCATGCGGGGCTCGATCCCACGAGTGAGATCACCACCTGAGCTGAAACCAAGAGTCTGAGGTTCAACCAACTGTGCCACCCAGGCACCCCTACGCACATTTTTAATTTATGAGAATTTTCTTTTTGTTTTTTTTTAAAGTTCATTTCAGTAATCTCTACACCCACTGTGGGGCTTGGACTCACAACCTGGAGATCAAGAGTTGCATGCTTTTCCAACTGAGCCAGCCAGGAGCCCCAATTTATGAGAATTTTCAACCTCTACCACAACCTTATGTGGTTATAGTAAAAGGATATAATTAAATGCATCATATTCACTCTGGATGATAATTGGTGTGAAATAACTCACTGATGAGAACTGCCAATGGGGTGAACGGGTAAACGATACTGACACATTTCATCCGTTACTACATCTGGTCTGCCAAAATAAAAAGGCAAACCGAGACCAAATACATCTCAATTGGTTTCTTGCCTATTTCTCTCAGTGGGTTCCTCTATGATACTTCCTAACCCTTTTATGACATTCTCTTTGCTACCTGATAAGCTCTCTAAAAGGCAGCTCCAGTCGCATCTAAACCTGAACCGCTTGTGTGACTGAGTGCTAAAAATGTCTTCAGAACACTGATTATACTTCCATGACCCAACCTATTTGATTTGCCTGTCACACTTGACTTGAATGCTCCAAATTGGACATTTTGATGGAATAACAGGTAAGCGTATCTGTACCTGGGGAATGGGGGCTGTAAAGATACGTTCAGTATGTTCACTCCGTCAGAATTTACTCAAAGTACACAAAGGACTTGGCTCTATATCCTTTGCCAAAGTGCTGATCAGCAAACATGACCTGTGATTGATAAATTTGGTTGCTATGCAAATTGTACTATTGTCTAAGTTTCTTTAGTTACTAGACAATCAATGGCACAACTTAATTCTTGAAAATTAGATCCAGAATAAATGAAGACATATATATTTTTCAAATTAGCAGTAACAAAGATCTTTGTGAGCTTAGGCTTTACAGAGTCCACCCTGTTCTTTTTTTTTAAAGATTTTATTTATCTATTTGAGAGAGAGCACCAGAGCGAGCAAGAGAGAGAGAGAGCATGAGAGAGCTCAAGTGGGGGGAGGGGCAGAGGCAGAGGGAGAAGCAGACTCCCCGCTAAGCAGTCAGTCCACTCATGGCTCCACCCCAGGACCCTGAGATCATGACCTGAGCTCAAGGCAGATGCTTAACTGACTGAGCCACCCAGGGGCCCCAGAGTCCACCCTATTCTTATTCTCATACTAAACTCATACACTAGCCTCCGAGTACTGCCATCTTATTATCGGTAGGATTACTTTTTAAGAAACATCATTCAGTGTCAGTTCCAGTATAATGATATCCCCTGAGACTGAGGGGAAAAAGAGGTACTGATCTGCAAAAGTGAGTGAAATAGTAAATTATTTTCAACAACAGTACATCAAAGCATGTGTAGGGGGTGTGTGTGTGTGTGTGTGTGTGTGTGTGTGTGTGTGTGTGTGTTGGGAGTAGAGTAAGAAAAGGAGTAATTTTTATGTTAAAAATTTAAAGACATTATCTTCTTTCATGATGTAACATTGTTTATGATTGCAGAAGCTCAAAATGGACTTCTGCTTACTTTTTTCTGGATGAGCTTACAATATTAGAAATAGTTGCAATATATATTTTCCCTCTTCAGTAACTTCTAAATGTTAATGCCTTGTTACTGACCTCCTTGGCATACCAGCCTGATATTTGGAATCATTTCCTCATTAACGTCACTGGCAAGGAGGAACTGCTTTAGGGGCATTGTGCGCCAACTAAATTTTGTAGCAATAAGGACAACCAAAAATGACTTTCCCAGCAAAACAAGTGTCAAGAACGATCAAAGAGGAAATTCAAGAGATGTTTGTAAGAACCTAAAATTGTATCATAACAGTTACTTATCAGAATTCCTATTTTTCTCTACCTCGAATCTGTTACACATCTAATCTCCCACCTTAATCAATATTTTCTTATTCTCTCTTATTTTTCAATCTAAAGTAATTACACCATAAACAGTTCTCATAAATTCCCACTGTTAAAGTCTTCTGCATATTATGATATTCAAATTATTACCTTTTTAGGTACTCAAAATTTATTGCATACATGATAAGAAGAAATGTTATTTTGGTAAAAATCACTATAAAATCATGTTTCTTAGAAATACAGCATGGATGTAAACAAGTTAGCACAGTCATCCGTCTTAGCAAAAAACTCAGAAGTTAGAATATTAAGTATTCAGACTTAATCTTAGTTGTCTTGAACTTATTGTTTATTACATTTTGGATCAGCAAACTCATCTTGCATTTGGGATGGAAAAATATAGAATCTAAGAACATATGAAGAATACTTTTTAAAAATGCCCTGTTATATAGGAGTTTCATTTTTTTCCTTCCTGACAAAATTATATAGCCTGCCCTTTTAAAGAAAATAAGTTTTATTAAAGAGTTAGAGATATGCTGACTCTCAATGTTTTTATGGACAAATACAAATGCCTTTATAGCTACTGCAAAAGGTTTCCAGCTATATCCGTGTTTAACATTTAGCATCTCATGTTGAATTTCACACTCATCAGTGTAATTACAGAAAACTAGAATCATACAGGGACTTCATTAGGGTGATAGCTCATTTTGCAAAATTCAAATGTTGGAAATGTTGGAAGGTTCTCTGTATCATACAACTTAATTTGTACTCAAATATAGCAATGAATTGCTAACTTCCTGCAAGTGAACAAAACAAAAATCCAATTATTAATAAATTTGTTTTCTACTTGTAAATTAATTAATTCATAGCAACTTTATAATTATTCATAATACCCTGAAAAATTTAAGGACAATCCATATTTCATCGAGGCCAAGCTTTAAAAAAATTCCTATTTAGTGTATTAACATTAAAATAAGGATCCGTGCTACCTTCTCTGGGGTAAAAAAAAAAAACCATCAAATTAAAGATATGAATTTGTAAGGATGTGCAAATCAAGGGGTGAATTTGGGATTCTCTTTTGACTGGTGCCACTGGGTGGGGGGTGTGGAGCAGAGATTCCAATGATGGCAGCTATGGTGTAATTAGTATCTCCTTAACAAGGATGAGCATTAAAAAACTTTGCAGAACTTCGGCCCTTTTTGTGATACTGCTGTACACACGCATGCACGCACGCATATATGTCCACATTACTACCACAGTAAGATAAAATTGAAAAACTGAAAACAAGAATACATCAGACTAACAGGTGTACAGGTAATTCATCAGCTCTTTCTGGATGTGCCATATTTGGATTTATAGTGATAAATTACACTAATCCTTTCTTGTTAAATCCATGTATAGTTATGATCAAATTTCCAGAAAAACTTTTCTCACACAGATTTTATTGTGAGCAAGTGAAGAACTAATTTAAAAGACACCAACACTGGATTTAGAAACAAAGCGACACAATCCCACACTAAAATTAAAAGCAGCATTTTAAAACCACCATACAGTGTACATTAAATGTGTTTACTATTAGGTAACACTGTCATAATTTGAAATGAAACATTACTCTGTAGTAATTAACTATGTAGAGTGTATACCATAAATATACACAAAACCAGAACCTGACCAAGGAAAATGTCATAATGACATTTTCTTTCTCCTTATTGTAAATCTTCAGCATAGGACTAGAAAGCCTGTTTTCTCTTTGTGGAAAATCAATATACTTCAAAAGCAGAAGCAGGAACTCTTCTTTAACAAAACAATGCACTTTAGTTATAGAAGGCCTTGGTTCCCAAGGCCTTAGTTTTAGCCATACCAGGAATGGTTTCGGATCTTGGTTGTGTGGGCAGATCTGGTCTCCATGGTTATGAAAAGTAAGCCTGGGAAGTGTAAAGAACTGTGGTACATTGCTCCCCATAGAAACAGACAAGCTGAAATCAAATGCAGCTTCTGTATTTAGCGCTGACAAAGCCTGAAGCTTCAGTGTTCTGGTACTATACCTCAGGAGTTGCCATGGCAATCTGCTAAGGAATGTGGGTTACGGATACCCACACCAGTTAACTACTAAAATGTTAAAACAAAAGCCAGTTCTGGGTTCAAAGTAGTAATTTATTCAGTAGTTCTGAATTTGGTTTTCTTAGATAGGATCTATGAGTTTAATAGAGGCACTATTGTTTTTACAAAATTCATATAATCTAATTAGAATTCCTTTTTAAAAAATCCTAAGAAATCGCCCTGAACAACTTTTACTCTTCTTCACTTTAGTGTAAACATTCTGAAGGCAAATCAATTTAGCTTGTTAGCTTGGTAATAACAAGGAGTGTGATACCAACACATTTCTATTTTGCTTTCCACTTTGTAAAGTGTGTCTACATATAATATTTTAAAAGAATATGCAGAAACTGTGAGATTTTCACTAGAGTTCACTTTGGTAATGAATTTTCATTTCATACTGCCTAGTACAAGTGAGAAATTAGAAGTTGGAAACAGATGAAGGTGTGAATGTTGCATTTGTTAATAGTTCCTTGCAAGGCATGTGAATTGACTTTTTGGATTTGTAAGAGGTGATAGGAAATAATGTTTTATCATGAGAGAAAACCAAGTAACCCACAATACCTCAGACTTGGCATCTGTGAAGAGGAACTGGGAAGATCAGTGGATCTCCCATCTGTAGTCCTAAATCTGTGGCTCTCGTTCCACTCCCTACCTCCACCAGAAGATTAGAAAATAAATAAGAATATCCTTCAGCTGATTTAAAAGAAAGACAGAAATATTTAGATTGCTTTGATGAAGATGGATAAAGGGGAACTGGGAAGGAAAAACTGCAATAAACTTGGGCTGCCACGTGAGATACTTTTCAAATTGGTCTCAAGACTTAATTCTCTGCAAGCAGTTATTTTTTTCCTAATATCCCAACCCAATTTTGGCACAAATGAGCTGTGAAAGGAATCCTGTCAAACTTTAAAATAAGAAAAAAGAGTTTTGACTCGGGGGGTGGAACTGTTTCACTGTCGACAGATGTCAAGGTACATGATTTTTGGCTTCTGATAAGTTAAAATTGGAAGTACACAGATTACAGTTGTTGGTAATAAAAGGTAAAGTGGTGTGCAGCCTTTTGCTATACTTGATGGAGCATATTAATGGTGATCTTGACCTGCTGTAATTAAACCCAAATATTTTAGTTTCTTTTATATAGGTCTAATACATATATATGTATATGTATATGTATACATATACTGAAAAAGTAAACATTTTGCTAAATTTTAACCTGAATTAAAGTGATATATTTGTTAAGGGACAATAAGAGGTTGAGAGCATTCACTCTGCTGTCAGGATGTCTCAGCCTGAATCTCAGCTCTGCCGCTCACTAGCGGAGAGTCCTGGATTACATTCTTTAAACTGTTTCCTCATCTAGATGATGAGGTCACAGTATTTACTTCTTAGGGTTGTCATAAGGATTCAATGAGTTATATTATGCAAGGACACTAGCTAGTAGTAAGCGCTCATTGAAAAAAGTTAGCTATTATTTGGATAGATTGCCATTCAATAAACATACGAGATTTAAACGAGATGCACCAGACTACAGATTAGTGTTTTTTCCATGTGGAAAAATATCTTCTCTCTCTTCATGGGAAAGGAATGAAAGATTCAGATTTATAGGCATGCCTGGCTTCCCAGATTGTATTTCAAGCCTAGACTATGTAGCATACCTTTATAGAAACAATAAATCACTAAAATGTCTTTCATTCAACAGACAGCTATAGTTCACAGGAAGGAAAAAAGAGTTTTCCTGAGACACCAGTGAAAGTAAAGGACAAATACATGGTATTCAGTCATTCCATTCAGAGTGTCCTTGATATCATCTTTAAAATTATTTTATTGAAAGACTGATCCGTTAATGATGTTGCAAACCTGAATGAACCAGGTTAATTGAGACTGACTTTAGAGTTGAGGTAGCAAGTTAAAACCTCTTCAGTTTTCACTTCCTTATAATTCAAGTTATGTTCATTGACTATATTTCACTAAATAACTGAAATATGTAATAAATTGTATTCATATATATGGGATTTATTTCCCATATCAATGGGTATTTCCCTCTTGCAATTAGATAGCTAACTTTAAATGCTAACGTGGAAAAGGATTCTAAGTATTTTTTCTTCAAGATGCAAACATAAAAGTGAGATATTGAAAACTGTTTTGAAATAAGTGTCCTCTGTGTTGGTTCTTGCTGTCAAATCCAAAAACATCACACATTTCAGCTTGTCATCATGGTGAACCATGTCACCTCTGAACTATTACAGCTCTCCCTGATTCCAGTCTCCTCTCCTTCTGTCTCTTCCACTATGTCTAATCTTTGATCTCAAGAACACAGCCCCCTCCTGAATTCACTTCCTTATCCAACCTGGACCACTCTGACAAGACTCCTCAATTCCCTCACCCTCTGAAAAACGCACTACGCATACACTTTCCAATAACCAACCATCTGCTTTCTTACTCCTGCCTGACCACTAAGCAATTCTGGAGAAAATTGTATATCCATGCTGACTGGCACCATTCTAAATTTGTTTTCTGATTTTTGGTCATTCAGGGCTACTTGGTGGACCTCTTATTAGTGCTTGGTTAGCTCAATTTCCAGTTCCCCATTGGGGGGTGCTCTAAACTTCCATTAGAGTCTTCAAGCCTTACTCTCTACTTGTTGATTTTCCATTAGCAGATAGCTTTTTGCCTCCACATTTGCTTCTCTCATCTGAACTGCTGAAATAATTTTCTAACTTGAAATAAATTTTCTAACCCTATCACTTGTATTCTCCCACAGCAATACATCTTCTACACGGCCACCAGAGTGACCTTGCTGAAACTTACATCTGATTATGTCATCTTCCTAATGAGAGCTCCATAGGCTCTCCATCATGTTTTTTTTTTTTTTTTGATACAATCCAAACTTCTGAGTATGGAATACCAGGGCCTTCATATTCTAGTTCTAGCATAGATTTTTATCTCATTTCTACTTATCTATATACACGCCATATTTCTCCAAACTATTTTTCCCATTTCTGCCCTTGCTGATGCTACTTTTTTTTTTTCCACGTAGAATGCACCCCCCCCTTTTCTCTTCCTTTTGGTGAAATTTTACTTATCCAGCCTTTGTGAAGCCTTGCCTTATTTCACAGGGTAGAAATAATCAAGACTTCTTAAGTGTTTTTGTGGAACTGAACATGTTTACCTTTTAAAACACTTAACATGTTATACTGTTACATTTGGATGTTTTTCTCTCCCATTAGATGACAAACATTGATTATGTGATTTTAAAAAATATCATTGTTTTTCCAGCACTTAGCAGAGTGAGTACTCAGAACATTGCAGCTGTTCCATAAATTACTTGAATTGAATTATATCACTAAAATGCATTTTAATTTAATGTCTAAGAATATGAGATGTAAACTGAACACTGAATAAAGAGCTCTACTGAACAACTGGGCAAGGTGCTTTACCTCGCTAGATTTTCAATTTTAGTAAGAAGATCTACATTGAGTCTTTGATGTGAACTATGTGGCAGAGGAGAGAACCTTAGGAAGATAGGTCATTGAGGTCAAATAATGTTATTTATGGCACTGTTGTGTCAAGAAAGAATGAACTAGACCTTACATGAAGTGATAGTCTAGCCACTGCTAAAGGGAATTTTCTTTAAATGACCTAGATTGTCAGGTTATTCACATGTCATTCATATTAGGAGTAGATGAGGTGAGTGAGAATCTTACTAAGACTGAGTTTTTAATTATAAATACAGCTACAACTATACTCTCTAGTTGTCTGTTTACAGAGGCTGATTAGAAGGAACTACTGCAAAAAAAAAAAAAATCTCATCACCTTGCTACACTGAGGAGATATTGCAAGGGGTTGCAGCCAAAGAGCTTGATATAGGTTTACTGCTACGTCTAAAATTTAGTCTTGAAGAAGATTTTGAATGGCTACGTTTCTGTACCAGAGGGATCAGAAAAAAATGGATACTATTATGACATAACCATTTGTTACTATTTCACCATTTTAAGATGCCATATTACATACCTATTCATCTTGGTATTTCCATAAAATATTGAGAATTTAACAGAAAAAGAGTAGCCGAAATTTACCCAAAGATTTGAGTGATTTGCCCACTTATTCATTCCTTTTTAACTTCTAGAATATAACATGCTTTTATTTTAATAATCTTTGAAAGCTGGATTGAGATCACCTTAATTCTAAATAAGCATTCTCCAATCACTAAAAATACCTGATTTCTTATATCACTGGATCAATTAAGTGGTTTTTCTAAAGAGTCAGTCACTCATTAGAGACAACTATAACATAGGAATTAGTATTCTACCTTTATCAAACCTAATGGCTTATATCACTCACACTTTCATTTAATTGGGCAATAACTACCTGAATTATGAACTATTGGAGGTAATATACAAGCATGTCAGATACAGACAACCTCTGATTTTTGAAACTGAGCAATGGATAGAATAAAAGCTTGGTTAGGTAAAGAAATTATTAATACATCATAATTCTACTTAAGTTGGAAACCAATGGAACAAGTCATGATTGGAAACTCAAGGGCAGTCTATTCCTTTTTGTAACAGAAAAGGACTCCAGATTGCTCCCACTCTTTAGCCATAAGAATTATAACTTTATAGGCACAATACTCATCATTTTAACTCTGCTAAGCTCAACTGCAAATATAATAAAGTGTTCTGGAGTTTTTACTCATTGGTCAGATATATGCTGTGTTAAAAACATCTGGTTTATAACTGCTTTTATGATTCACCTTTAGGATGTTAACCAAGCCCCGTTTTCGTAGGTTTTTGATGACCGTCAGGTAAAACAAACTGCATTCTGTCTTTTTTCCTTCATTTTTCTTTTCTTTTTTTTAGACTTAAGACACACAGTGAAATAGACTAGCTCTGCATTTTGTGAAAATAGGTAAACTGGCTTAAAGCTCCTGGTTTGTTGTCAATCATCTCAATGCACTAAAAAGATATTTCTGAATACCAGTAATGCGTAGAACTTCCTTACACATTTCATAAATTGAAGACTGTGATTTGATGTCACTAGTGGAAATATTACTGATGTTTAACAGTGGGTCACTCATGTAATTTGGCTTTCTCATTATCACTGTTGGGGTATATTTATTAAACTCTAAAAACCTGAAAGTTATTTATAAACTCACTATTCAGATTAATAGGTGGAATTGCTAAATTCTGGCTGGAATTATAGAATAGTTATTCCATTCTCTTTTTCATTCTCCATATTACAATTAATCCGTAACCAGTTCTTGGACACTATCTCTTTCTTCTTCCAACAGTATACACAGTATTTCGTAAGCTATAAATCCCTAAAATAGTTGTATTTAGTATTTATTTAGTCTTGGTTCCATAACAATGAAGTACAGGCTATAAAACTTGTTTAATACACACATGCTCAATGAACTATAGCCATGTAATTTTTGAATGGCTAAATCTAGTTTGTTAGTTTTT
Organism: Ursus americanus; assembly: GCF_024610735.1. Taxonomy (NCBI): domain Eukaryota; kingdom Metazoa; phylum Chordata; class Mammalia; order Carnivora; family Ursidae; genus Ursus; species Ursus americanus. The sequence continues at coordinate 105,583,303 of NC_142164.1, forward strand.
ACCATCAGCTATGTTAATTATTCAGTTGGGAGAGATACAGCACTAGCTTTGTATGAAAATCTCAAGGAACGTGGACAATGGAACTCAACGTTACTTTTAATTAAATCGCACATTATAAAATCTTACCATGTATTCTCTAAAAACCATAACAGAGAGATCATCTTCAAGAAATAGTCTTGTCCTTTATACACAGGCAGCACATATCTAGCACTGGACCATTATAGTAAGTAATCTAATAAACAGAAATATTCAAATGTCGTCCCATAATCTTTTTAGAGCAGAGACTGATAGTATAGTTTCTTACTACCAAGACATTATTGTTTTATAAAAAGGGCTTAACATGAAGAGGTGTGAATGCAACTTGTTTCTATAATTTGAAGCTATAGGTGATGTGAGTTACGTTACAGTGTAGAAATGATAATTCTTAGGAAACACTGAATGCAGTTGACTAAGAAATATTGGCTGATCAGGGATAGGACTCTGGTCTAAAACAATAAATTAGTAGAAATCTCTGGTATTCTTATTTCCTTACTCTTACTAACTTTTGTAGACAATCAAGGTCTGTAGACAGCCAAGGTCTGTATGGTTCTAATACTCTATCTTGACACATTCTGGTATCGATTGAGGGATGTAAGAACAAAGGATAAAAATGTTGCAAATGGTTGTAATGAGGTCACCTGATTTTTATATCCACTTTCCCCCTTATTTGCAGAATAAAAGCTGTCGAGTCAGTATCTATGAAACTTTCTGAAGAGGAAAAAAACACAAAATGATATAATATAAGCTCTAATATTTTTGCTTGTCACCAATATACTAACTATAAGAGGAATGTATTAAAATGAGATTAATAGATGTAAATAATTGCTGCATGTATTAAAACCCTGATAATTTCATGAATCAAAAATATAAAGACATGAGTAAAATGTATTTGGGATCTGACACAGAACCACAGGGAAGAACTAAGTGGTACTCCAGACGTGCTGGGGACCAGAAGAAGCCCTAGAATTTAGGGTTTTCTTTTTCTTTCTTTTTTTAAAAAAGATTTTATTTATTTATTTGAGAGAGAGAGAGAAAGAGAATGAGCAGGGGCAGAGGGAGGGGGAGAAGCAGATTCCCCACTGAACAGGGCTTGATCCCAGGACCCTGAGATCATGACTTGAGCCGAAGACAGACACTTAACCGACTGAGCCACCCAGACGCCACTTGTTTTTGTTTTTCTAGTGGTGAGGAGAGAAAATACACAGTCAAATACAGACCCTAGATGATAGCAAATAGTATTTTAAAACTTTGGACAAATACTAGTTTTCAATGGTCAGTAGTTTAAAAAAATGAAACTCCAGCAATACAAATGTAAATTGCCCCAATAAGAGTGGGAAAGAAGATGCAGCTGAAGTCAAGGTAGGAAGAGGCTACTAGAAATGAACAAAGAGACAGTAATACTGATTCCTACTAAGAAGAGTGTCAGGAAGGCAAATGTTCAGCTGAGGCTTCTGAAAAAACCAGAGACAGAGTTGGTTTTTTTTTTAAATTTTTTAAAGAAAAATAAATGACACAAGAAAGTAGAAACATATGGCTTCAAAAATATTTTAGGCTTTTCCTGCATGGAGAAAAGTCTTCATACTGGGAAATTTAAAACGAAGTGCTTCTGGAGGTAAGGGACTACTAAGATCCACTTTGTGGTCTCTTTGAACGAGCAGAAAAATTTTAGGAACTGAACAAACTTTTTGGAAATTATCTTAGGGCCACTCTCAGAATCCCTCAAGACTTACTGCTTGAAGAGGATTCTCTTATCCAAACAAACCAAACCCAGCATGGGTTCTACAGAGAACGAAATGATAAATCTGATGTAGATACATGGAAACATTTTAGAATAGAATATGGTTGGGAAGAGTTTCATTTTTTAATTTCAACTGAAGGACCAATGTGGATTCAATACAAATGAAGCATTTTAAACTGGCTTTTCCTTTCTGTACAGTATCTCTAGCTTGGGAGACAAGAGGAAAGCCAAGGGCAGTGAGCATGTCCTTCACATGATGAAATTTCGCATGATATCCTTATGAATAAAGTACTGTAACTGTTCCAATACACTTGGTGTGGGGACACTAAAAAGAAACAGGGCATACAGATGAAGGTCACCAGGACAGTGAGTTATCTAGAACTCATGTCATAAAGTTAAGGTGCTTAGATACATTCATTTCAGAGATGAGATAACACGAAATGTGTTAGGTAACAAAATTCCACTGTATAGTTTTGGACATGTACAATGTACAGGGCACTGTGGTGAGAGCAAAAGCTGAAGAGATCCATGAAACTTTAGAGTTGGAAGACGCCATCAGGTTCAAGTGTCCCAACTAGCTTGAGAAACCCTGACTGGTAGCTGGTTACTCAGCCCACTCTTAAACACTGAGTAATGGGGAGCCCACTAAACTGACAAGACCAGTTATTCTATTCATGGGCAAGTGCAACCACTGGAAAGTTTCCCCCTCATTTCAATCAAAAAGCCCCTCTGTACCTTCCACCTACTATGCCCTCTGAAACTTCAGAGACTATCTTAGCCCTCTTCCACGCCAGCCATTTACATACCTGCTCCGTGGTTTTTCTAAGTTGTAATGTCAAGATCCATGAGTGGAAAATTTATAGAAGGTCAGCTTTCGTATCAATACAAGGGAGAATTTTTAATTAGAGCTGTCCCACATGAGTTGCCCTGCCTGGGGGCAGTAAGCTCTGAGTGCCTGAAATATTCAAGCAGAGTCTCAATAGTATTTTTCAAGTGTATAAAGAGTATTTTTGTATTAAGTGGGAAAATGAATATTTAAAAGTCTAAGTTCTATGTCGAGATGGCTAATTATTCTGCATATTTACATACAGCATGGCACATGTCATACTCCTTTTCTCCAGTAAAAAACAATTTATCTATTAAATGAATTCTTTACCTTAATATAAAGCATTTAAAATGGGTTCTACAGTATTAACCAGAGAGACACTATTCGCTGTAGCACATACCCAAAAAAACCCCACCAAGGTGTTATACATTTAAAGAAGCATTCAAAGTTAAGCCAAACTTTTCACTCAATTTTTCAGCAAAGATGTTCAGCATTTGTACAGAATTATTTTTGGAATGGTAAACATCTTTCCTACCTCCAGCGCTGGGGCAAAGCTCCTTCTAATTAGGTTAATAAAAGAGCCTCAGAACCCAGGATGCTAAATCAAGAGATGGCTGCCCTGCAAGTACACAAGGTGGAAGCCGACGATCGAGCACAAAGTGAGGGGTGGGGCTTACTGTCAGAGCTGGCAGAAGGGTTGTATTAAATCCACAGTCATTCCAGGCTGCCCTCCTCCCTGTTCTTTTTAGAGAAGGCATGAAAAAACCCGTGTTGGCATTGTTAAAGAACAAGGAGAAAACAGCAGAGATGCTCAAGGTAAAACGTATAAAGTGTAAGTTCAGTGATACCAATTTGTGGGCTATTTTCTCTCACCAAGAATCCTACAGTAAATGACTGTTTTAAAATTTCCATTTTCTAACTTACAGAATAGACTCTAAATTAGGCCAACAACAAGCACAACAATAATTTAAGGAAAAAATTATGGCTAAAGAAGCCAATAAAGTCGTGGATGAGAAGATTTAGAGGTCTTAAATGAACAGATCTTAGGCATGAAGTAAAAATATTCGACGAATGATTTACCAAAAAAGAAATAGCACAATGAAAATATCACATTCAACATCGTGGAAGATTATGGATTATAAATGTGGAAGAAAGTGAAAAACTAAAATGCTAAGGTTCAAGTTTCCCTAAAATAGATAATCAAAATACAGTATCATTTTCTGTATTTGGCACTCTGCTAACATTAGTAGGTTTTTCTGATAATTAAACTCCATGTTAGTTGTGCTGTAAAATTAGGAAGCCTCTTCTCAATCATGAAAGAGGAATATTAATCTATGGTCAGTATATTACTATGCCAGTATAGTATTAGGGCCACTGTAATATTATACTGACCATAGATCAATATTCCTTTGATGACTGAGAAGATGCTTCCCAGTTGCATAGTACAAATCAATGAAGATTGTTAAACATCTGGTTTGTGTTCATCAGTATAGCTGAGCAACCAGAATGCATTTTCTCCAACCATAATGTTTAAGGAGTGAGTCAAAGCAGAAATAGCTCTAAAAGTGATCTCATCTGATTCTAACCAGTTTTATCAATTTTGCATAAGTGATAAGGACCTTAAAATGAACACAGAATTTGTGCCATCTCTCAAAGAATCATTTTTATAATATTATTAATTGGTTACTTGGGAAAATGACTGGCACAAGATAATAAAGATGCTGCATATTTTAAACTATTTGCTCTGTTCCATGTTATCAGAAAGAAAGACCTTCCTTATTTCTTGAAAATAATTCACAAATTTTTGTTTTAAGTAGGTTTATGAAGAGCTATGGAAGATATACTGTTAAGATAGTATCTGGTGTATAGTAAATAAACAATAAATGTCAAATAAATGAACATGAATAAATGAATACATGCTTAGAACTAATTAGACTACATATTGATGCAGCAAACCAAAAGAACCAGATGGAGGCTTAGTTTACATTTTAGTAAGCTAAATCTAGATAATGACATGTTAGGGGATCCATGACTAAGAAAGTTAAAGAATTTGTAGCTCTGAACTGAATCCATGAGTTTAATAACTGTCATCCTTATTTTCAAGTATTCTACAATTTTTGTGAAATAACTCAGGAAGTTGATTTCATTGGCATACTTTGTGCTTGTAATAGAAACACATGCATATGAAATTGTCATATTACGTTCCTGAGGTAAGAACCTTCTAGAAGTTATCAAGCATGAAGTTTAAATATTAAACTTTTTATGACGAACTGTCACTTTTGCATTTAAAATATATAGTAATAGGCACTTTTCCCTTATCAAATGACATAGTAAGAGTATTTTTCCATTAAAGGACAAGTTTCAGAGTATAATAGATAGAGATATTAAAGACCAACTATTAGCACTAAGATGTGCCTATGGCCTAACATAAAAAGGGCCAGAAGAACGGAGCTAGTGAGAACACTGGAAAAAATAGGAAGATGGTTTAGGAGAAGGGCTAGTGTTTTATAACTTAAAACCAAAAGCTACAGGTAAACTCACCACCAGGCACAGTGGTTCTGAAGCCCAGCTCTGAGTTCTCAATTCCAGTTTTTGGAGGCTAGACTTGCTATGCTTTTTAGCTGGCTCTTTGGCTTAGCTGTCTTCAGTGCAGAGCTTCGGGATAAGATGACATTACTGGAAGACCTTCCTTAAGAAGGCTGGGCAAAGTCCCCTGGCACCAAGGTATTAGGCAAGTAGGCAATGAGCTTCTGATATGAGGCTGGGGGTGTTTATCAGAGGGTGTTAAGTGCGCACGTACGGCCATTGTCATTTCTTTCTTCTCACATTTCGCCTCCCATTGTTTTTGAAAAGGTCAACAGGTAACTGCTGCATTTTCTAGGGTGACATGCTGGGATTGGGGCTGGGTTCTGAGGCGGTATGGAACTTATCTCACAAGACTGTTGCTTCTATTATAAACTACGGTCATATCAAAAGAATTTCTGAGGAAAAACTACCTGAAAACCAGCTAAACTATACCTCACCTCCCTACTCACATGGAGTGACAGGAAAAAGATACATGAAGAAAACAAATTCCTACAAGAATTAGTTTTTAAAAACTGAACTTTGAACAGAAGTTCCCTCTAGAGAGTGAGAAGGAGAGAGGGTTGTTTTTTATTTTCACCATTGTTTTATTTATTTAGCAATAAATAAGTTATTACTTTTCAATTAAAACAATAAAAGAAAAACACGGGGAAACTGAGAAACTTCCAAGCTACGTTTTTTGGTGCAATCCTATTATGTCTTAATCTACCATCTTCCCACAGTTGGTAAGCACAGGAGGTAGATATCATACGCAGAGGGAAGAAAGGGAAGCATTTAGCATCTTCTGCTTTCTCTGGTAAGGGTGACCAAGGTGAAAGGAGGCTGAACTTAGGACAGGTTCTCATAAAATAAGCTAGAAATTACTCCACTTGAGAAACTGACAATACACTATTAATGGCGTGATGTGTGAAAACAGTAGCAAGTAAAACTGCGGCTGAACCTAATCAACTTGCTTGGTAAAACAAACTATCCATTCTAACTTGTCTCACCTACACTGGCGAGGGTTGTCATTCTTTTATGTGAACTTTAGTTCTTACCCGCCCACATCTGGTGTGACTCTGTAGCATTCATTCTTTTGCCATTTCAATCTGGCTTCCTGGTTTAGTAACATTCCTGAGATTATTTTCCTGGCGGATGCAGGGCTACGGGTTTTCACTCAAGTACAAGTTGCAATTTCGATACGTTTTACAAAGGAAACAGGACGAAGCTAGGTGGCTTCATCCACCCAGGGAGCCTGGCTTCCTTGTGCAGAGAGCAGATTTTAGGAGGAAAACCACTGTCCAGGGGAGCTGGCAGATCCGGTTTCCAGCCATGAACTGGTTCTCTCACATGTCATATTCTTGTGGCCTTCATCTTTGAAATGGGATTAAATCAGGAAAGTATGGATTCAATAGCAGAGAAGGGGACTCTAAATGAGCCATTAACAAAAAGAGCAGTGATTCTAGTTACTCGCATCCCAGCTTTGTGGTGTCCAGCATGAAGAGGGTACCCTGAATGTGCAGTACTCTCCTTCTCTTTACAGAATACCCAACGTGAAGAATTTTGCAATGGTTTTATTCCTGTTTTATGTCACATGATGGATAAAACATTAATTTCAGCTTTAACTATTACATAATCAAATGGAAAAGAATTGGGGACAAAAGGGGTTAGCTATTATTTATTCATTCACTCATTCATTCATTCATTCATTCTAGTGTCTGGCCTAGTATGGGCCATATATCATTTTAGTCACTGGGTGTACAAAACAGGAACAAAATCCCTGCTCTTCAGAAACTTGTATTCTGGTGGGTGGAGATAGGAAATCAATCAGTGAACAGTATTTGATATTATACTCGGAGTGATAAAGTTGTGAAGAGTATAAAACAGGGTAATACATCAGAGAATGAATGGTGGTGGTTATGGTGGTGAGGGGTCTTCTGGGTCAGACTGGGTTGTCAGGGTCGAACTCTCTGAGGGGAAAATATGTGAACTGAGACCCGCATGGCATCTATAAACACATACTTCAGTAAACAGATATAAAGTTATTGTTATTTGGAATAGAAGGCATCTTTTGAGTTCCCAAATGTCCAAAGTCAAAAAGGAAAGGAACAGTGAGTGATAAGAATATAAAGTGAGGGACACTTCTATTTTAGCTCCTAGGATATGGCTAATGTATTATGTTGAAACGCATAAAATTGCTGATATTTCATCATTTTGACCTACAAAAACAGTAATTCAAATGGTTCAACTCAATAGCTGAAACTGAACAAAGTTAGGGCACGTAGTCAGGTAAATGTTATTTACCGAGGCTTGCCAGGCTTAATTCACTATTTAAGTATTATAAATTGCCCTCATTGCCTAAATCCAAATATGCGTAAAATTTACATAAGTTACATAAATACAAAAAATTTATTGGAAGACTTACAGTGTGTCAGATATGGAAACTAAGTGCTTTCTGGTGTTGCCTCATTTGATCCTTATATAACCTCAGGTACTGCTACCACATGATGTAACAATGAAGACACGGAGGTCCAGAAACATTAACTAACTTGATCCATCATACCACTTGCAAGTGGTAGAGTACCCAAGCAAGGATTTAAACTGAGGAATATCTTCAGAGACTGTATTCTAAGTTCCGATCACTTAGTGTTTACAGGAAAATATGCTTATTCATTTCAAAAGTCAACAATAATTATATCTAACTTGCTGTATTTTCAGGTTTACATAATATTTATCCCCTTTTAGATGTGGAACATTTCATTAGTGCCAAGACTTAAATGATGTGATGTGACCTGGGGCATATGTTTGCATACACACACACACACACACACACACACACACACACATTATATATTAAAGGAGTGTCACACTGCTTGAACAAATATATTCGCGGATATAGCACACATAACAGTGGAGAGGCTCATGTGGATAGTAATGACAAGTGGTGGTACATTTGTTTCTTTATGATCTTAAAAACAAATCAAGGTTAGTCTCAACTACTTATAGTTATTCCATTTCCCTTGTTCTTTGGGCATATGATGCAACCCTGGCCAATGCAATAGGGAACTAAGTCAGCTGGAAGGATCTATGAAAAGTTTGCCTTTATCTTACAAACAGGACAAAAGGTAGGGCACCTTGGGTGTTGGTCTTTGGCTCTCCAGATGCTGTCTTATAAGAAGTGATGCCTAGAGCTGTTGGCATTACAGAAAAGTTAACAGAGAGGCCTGACGCTGCAGAGCCATAAAATTCACTCCAGAACAACTCCATCTCTGAATTTCCCGATAATAATTTTTCCTCATTATTTAAGTCAAAAACTGAGGGAGGTGTGATTACAAATCCAAACTATAACCAGTATCAGCATTTTAGATAGATTCGATTTTATATCTCATCTTCAAAATCAGAAAATATGGTATTAGGAGAACATTTGTTTACTACTTTCTAGATTTTTCTGTGTTCTTTATATATACTTGTTACATAACCAGCCAAGAATAACGCCCTTAAACTTCACAAAAGTGCCGTATTTAAGGTTCTCTGCTCTTTTTTCTCTGACTTGAACGCATGTCTTTTTATTCACGTTGCTCATATAGCTTTTCCATCTGTTTCCTTTAGACCTGAACTATAATTGAAGATATTATTGACGATTACGCCCTTCTAAATTCTTTGTGTTTGTGCATAATTGATCTCAACAATCAATAAAACAGTAAAACGTGCTGCAACACTTTCATTTTCAACTTGCTCCTTTTTTCCTTTTACACAATTTCATATTCTGGGAATATCTTCCCCATGCCCACATACTTTGTACCTCGATGTTCTTAAAAATAACATTCATGGCTTTTAGAGACTCCTTAGGAAATTACTCTAGGACCCTTAAAATGATTGAAGAGGATTAATCTACCTTCTTCTGCACTATATTGGTAGCATCATCTATCCTCTCTGCCTGGATAATTTAAGATATTAGGCCATTGAGCTGCATATCTTACACAGCTCTTAACCTACCAATGTTGTGCAGAGGAGGTTAGATTAAAAAAATTACTTTAAAATACGTTTCTCAGAAAATCTCATTTTGAAAGCATCGGTAAATATCTTGGCCAGATAACCTGATGTGTATTGTAGCTACAAGGTGACAGATTTTATCCACCCTCCCTCCTCTGAAAAAAAAAAAAAAACATAGGTTTTGCTTTAGATTGCTAAGACCAAGCTAATAAATGTGTAAATTAAGTGAGAATACTGGTAGGTTATCCCTAAGACAATGAAAAAGAGCACATTATAACCTCACTGAGTACATGGAAGGACCAAGAATGTATGGCTAGTAAAGACTACTCTTATAACTGTCAAGAGGGAAATCAGCAGGATTAAAAGGATAAACCTTTTGAAAACCTCATCTAAACTGTCTAGTATGGCAAAGAAAAGGGTCATTCCAAGTAGACTTCAAGCTGCATTAACCGAAACAGTATTTTAATGTTGTGGCAGAGGATTTCTGAATGAAGTATATTTTTATATTTTGTCCACAATTTTATGATTTATATTCCTTGGAAGTTGCATAGGCTGACATAATTTATAATTTAATTTAACTGAGGTATTATAAGGCCCACATCTCAGTAAGCTTCAAAACTGCTAATTGGGATAATAGGAAATTACTTGTCTTCTCCCAAATGCCAGTGAAGTAGGTCGGGATAATTAATAAGCAAGCTGACTTTTCAGTCAAAGGAAAACAAGACAGGTCTCATCTGTGTACTTTTAATACCATCCATTTTACACCAAAATGAGTTCAGCCTGTGAAAAATCATAGTATGATTCAGTTAAATAATTGAATTTCAAAATAAGAGAAAACGCAGTCCCACCATGAGAGAACAGATTGACGACTGTTCTAAAGGAGGCTAAATTTACACCTCATAAGCAGGGAAATTGGGAAAAAAATCAATCTAAGTCACCAATTGAGGTACATCTTGCTTTTTAGATTGCTTTGTAAACTTGTAAACATCATATAATATATATTGTATTATATAATGTTAAGGTAAATATAAATGATAAAAGAGGAGTTTGGTTGATGACATAATTCTTCATACGTAAAGCAGGACATAGGCTATATTTTCACATTTTCTTCCACTGCTCCCGCCCACTTGCCTGACGCTTCCTATTTTTAATTTCTTGGTAAACTGAGAGAAAATATTTGGAGCTAGAGACATTAAACTTATTTCCGCTGCAGGTCTGTACTGGATTCGTGCAAATTCCCTTTAGTAGGTCAAAGCGAATGCTGGCCTCGAGCAGGACAGTTAGTAACACCCCACTGCTGCACTTCGGTTGTAACAAGCATAGGTACCTGCCAAGCTATGGGCAGCAGAGTGAGTGCCTGCTCCGTGTGGGGAGGGCACGCCGTCAGTCTGGGACGTGTGGCATGGCCCTCAGGTTCTTTCATGCCTATAATTCTGGCTCTGTGGATAGAGCACCCAGCAGCTCAACGTGAATAAGAAGCCTGGAATACTTGCTCCTAATGGCCAACCTGCGGCAGTCGTGAACACGAAACCCCTTCATTAGACCTTAAAAATTCTTTAGAAAACACTGATTTTAAAGCTGATGGTTCTCAAATGAAGTGTTCAAATTGCACGTCCTAAATGTTAAAAACAGTAATGCAGAAAATCCGTCGTTAGGAAGGCACACATTCTGTTAAAATGCACTGCTCTGCTGAGAATGGTCTGAAGAACACCGACACATCAAGTGGCAAGATTTGGGGGAAAATGCCCAGAAAGAAATGGGGCCCTGAAAGACAGTGTATGGCCACCTCTAGTGAAGCAGATCCGACTGAAATAGCATCAACTGCCCCATGATATTGAACCATAAAGACAAAATGTACAATACTGGATTTATGGACACACTTCCTAGGGTTGTTCGGCCTTATCCCAATTGTTCCACAAAAAAAAAAGAGCCCCTGAAAGAGATGGAAAATACCGAATAACTGCCCACTCAACTCATTTGGGAACCTGAAGGAAAAACCCACCAACTTAGGAGTGCATCTATATGGTAAAAATATATCCAATCAACAAAACAGCAAAAAAGAGACACTGGAAGAACAAACTCGAAAGCTATCTAACTACAGATGCTCTGTGGGCTCGGGTTTTCCTTTCAGGCCCGAGGATGCGCCTTCTCCTTTCCAGTACTCCCTCATACACGGCCAGGAGGAACTGGGAAGTAATTGGCTTAAGCGAAAAAGAGAGCATCAGTGACTTCTACCTGCGGCCATGAGGAGATGTTTTCTGAACAGAATTCTCTAGTCCCAGAATTCTCTAGGGCTGTGCAAATGTCGACACAATTTATTTTAAAATGGCAAAGATAAAGTATTTTCCCCGATATGTTTGTACAATACTGAACAAACCTCACATAGTTATAGCAGTTGTGCAGCACCTGGGTGACAGTTGAAACGAAGTTTCTAACTCATCTTTAAATTTTAGAAAACAATGTACTAATTTTGGTAAAACATCATAACAGTAAAAATGTATTATTATGCTTGCCAGAAGTCCTACAGAGGCCTAACATGGCTCCTAGATATTTCTTCTACCAGACTCTTCCATAATCTCTGATAAATGTGAATGCTGGGAGGCCTTTGCAGGTAATAGATGGTAATTCCCTTTTCCTGCACCAATAGTATAACTTTTGTAATGCTCTTCATGGAGATTATGGCTAAAATACATTTCACATGGAAACTGCTTTAACGTATGAATTTTATCACAAGTGACTCATATTTTGATGGTAGAAGATATAATTTAATTCCCATTAAATAATGCAATGAAGATCCGTACCATAAAAGGAAGTCTACTGTGTTTTTTTGTTAATCATCTCCAAAGTGACCCTCATTTTAAATAAGCCAAGCTTAACACGGGTATGAGGCTCCTGACCTGCTGGTCCTTTGTAAGCTCTGAGTGGTTTTTCCAGTTATGATGAAGAGCTTACAGTAATATATCCCATAGTCAAAGTCTTGTATACTCACAAAATGGGCTGATGGATAGAGTCTGCTTGTATCCTTTAAAAAGAGAAATCTAATGCCTTAGTGGGACCAAACCAGCAACTGTGGTTTCATCAACATTGGCTTGGGACATCTGCACTAACTGGCCCAAACTTCATTTTGAATACAGACATGCAAACAGTTTTTTACCACTACTTTAACACTATTTTCCTGGGGGGGGGGTAATTTTACATTCAGGACTTATAGCCAAACCTAGATTTTCTTTCTAAGTAAAATAACTGAGTTCTAGCCTTTCCCTTAAAATAGGCTGGGTTTCTGGACTGGTGTAGAACATTGATTATAAGCAGATGCTTGGTAAGTCATGTTGGATAAAGAACTTGATAATTAGTAAACATATTCTTAATGCCAACAAGCAGAGGATTACTTAATTGACTTTGTCTCTCTTGAGTTGATTCACATAAATTGAGTTTTACAGTCAACATACATACCAAGAAAGTAAATAAATGCTTTTGGAAAACTGGTTATTTCAACTATTTGGAGTTGACAGAAGTGCTATTTTAAATTTCTTCTTGGAAAAACTCCTCTGAATTTTTCCTTTAAATCTTTTAATGATGGAAAGGGAAGTTGTATATGTATATGAATGTGTGTGTGGGGGTGGGTGTGTGTGTGTTTGTGTTCACTTACATATTCAACCAAGGTTCTGCTAACGCCCTGCTTAAAGCATTTAGTTTCTTAACCCAAACTCAGGGGGCAATGACTGTGGACCAAAGGGATGATGCATGCAAGGGACAAGAAAGTGGATAAGAGGAGGAAGGAAAAGAAATGACTATCATTAACCTTAAAAGGCAAATGGGTAACTGGGGAAAACCATTTGCTCTAAGCTTTGGGTGTTCTGGGATATAGGTTTCGTTATCCATCTTTGTCCCCCATGTTACTCAAGTTCTGAAAGTAAAACACCAAGGGGTACCTAACTTTCTGTGCTGCACGACCATTATTTTAAGAAAAAGGGGAAACAAAATTCTATTTTCTTAAAATAAGAAGTTTGAAAAGGTTAGGACTCTGTGTACACAGGCTAAGCATCTCCAACATACTTACTTTTGTCTCCTATGTTTTCCCCTGCTGCCTCCCCTTCCTCCTCCTCCTCCTCCTCCTCTTCCTCCACCTCTGTGGGCTGCACGTCATCCTGCGGGTCACAGGCACTAACCGGCGCGTTCAGACAGCAGTGGTTGAACCCGCTATCTCGAGGCAGAGTAAAACTTCGAGGCTTGCCCCCATTTCCATTTAACACTTGCATCCTCTCGCTCTCGGCCAAGGGGTACGGCCCATAGTGATCCTGTAGGTGGCACTTCTGAGTCGGAAGAGTGGACTGCCGCCTGTGCTCTGGGGAGATGGCCGCGGAGTCAGAGAAGACAGAATCCTCCAGGGGCAGAGTCTGAAGATAGTGTAATCCAGAGCTTGTCAGGGGCGTCTCGATTAAATCCTGCCAGGAGCGGCGCTGACTGGCTGTCTTGCGAATGGGGGACACTGCACTGCTCCCGGTTACTTCCTGGCGAAACTCCTCATGGGAGGACTGTGACTGAGAGGTCTCTGTGGAAGAGAGCCGGCTGTGTTTGGCTTCCACATAAGGACTGGCACAGCTCATCTGTGGAAAAGAGCCTCTGATCAGTCTCCACAGAAATAATGGACCACATCTGTCAGCAAAGCACACATTAGATTTCCACCAGCTAACATTTACCAGTCAAGTTAATGACTACTAGTCAAGTTCACAGACATCTCAAAGTTAGGCTCTGGCTGATCTTTCAAGGGACTGAGATGTGGAGTGTTTAAATGCAGCTCTACCAGATGCTCATGAAAAATCTAACATATTAACATGCAAAATTTTACAATGAAGCCTAAGAAAATCTGAATGCTTACATAAGAAATATTCAGCAACAACAAAAATCTGAAGTTTTAAAAATCTCGATGCATTTGAAACCATGAACAATTGTTGTCAAATTCATATTTCCGGATTTTATGGAGTTTGGGGGTGAGGGCAAGGAAAGAGGCTTTGGATGTTAAAACAAGATGCCTATAATCAGACAGAACTCCTCCTCTTCCTCACAACTGAGTGTCTGCTCCTATGGGCCCCAAGGAAAAGCTTTCTTAGGGTCTGGTCAATTTGTGGTGCTTTGTAGAGAGTGAAAAATATAGACAGGATGAGATTATATCCTGATGAGGATTAGCATTTGCCTTGACAAATGGGATACTTTTATTCCCAGAATTTCAAGTTGGGGAATATATAACATAGCAAAAAGCACAACAAAGAAAAAGGACTGGCATCAAGTGAGTGCCTTAAAGGACTTGCAGGCGCCCCTGCTGGGGAAAAGGCTTACTCTAGCTCCTGTGCCTAACAGATCTGCCCGGGCTCCTTTCTGGCAGGAGCCAGATTTATCAAATGTGATCTGGCAAACGGGGCTGGGGCTGTGGTCAGGACAAGCCTGGCTGAGGCGAAAGCACATACTGCCCCTCTGGCTAGAGGAGGAGAAGTTAAGTGGCATCTTCTGGGGGCAGTTTATCTTCCCACATGTTAATAACATATAAATAGTTTCCTTCTTAAAATCCCCAAGCTGCTATTATTAAAGAGCTGTTCTCTGAAGCTGCAGCTTCCCTTTCTTCTTCTTTTAGAAATATTTTAAAGGAATTATTCAGGCCCTGATGTTTTAGGGAAAGAGAGAAAACATGAAATAAACTATACCTTGTCACTGACTTCATGATTTCATTTCTATCCCTCATCCTTGAATTCTGTTGCACTCACTAAACTGCTGTATTCATTAAAGAAATGTGCATACATATAGGAACAATTCTTAGGTAATAGACATTGTCATCAAACGTTGTTATTAAAAATGTGGCTTCCCCTTTTAGTTATTGGCCAAAAGTGCCCATTTGTTTATTTCAGAAATATTTATTAAGCACTTAATAAATAAGTGCCAGTGCTGGGCTAGGCCTTGGGTATGTGTAGATCAATCTAACAGGGTCCCTGTTTGCAAAAGGTCCATAGTCTAGTCCAGTGAGCTATTTGTAGTCCCAGATATTCTGATTTAATGTCTGCATCTGCATTTCTAAAATGTTCCAGAGGTGATTCTTATGCACAGCCAAGACTGAGAAGTGGCCTCAAATTATATCAACATCTTGTGTAGTGCTTTTCTTATTTAAAATCCTCTAGAGTAATATGGAGGTGTAATTAGGTTGGCTGCTGTTGTCACTTAAATAAAGCTTCCATTTCCTATGTGGAAGACTCAGTCCCAAGATAGGCAGAATTGACTCTTATGATGCCATAACCATGTAATATATTGTCAAAACTGGGACACTACTGAGATGCTCTTAATAATTCTGATGGGAAACGGGCATAAAGTGGGATAGTCCCGAGAAAACCAGGACAGTTGTTTAGCCCATTAAAAGATTAAAGTATAGTCTATACACAGAATAATTTATACAGGTTTAAGAAGCCTGGAGTACCATATAAACACATACACTAAGCCAGACCCCGTGACTGTCTAAAAAGCTGTATGTCAAAACATGTGTTCAATATAGATATAATATTAATTTTTATGAATTGTTTCTTAAGGACACAGGAATGAACTTTATTAGTGTAGGAATATATAAGGTCCATTTATATATCTTTTTCTAAGAAAATTTTTTTTGTTGATGACATTTCTGTGAAGGCTACTCTAAAAATAGACCTGGGCAGATATTTATTATGCCTGGAAACTGTGGTGACTATTTCTCCTCATTAAACAATCTTTGCATACTTAAATTTTTCCCCCTTATAGCTTTTAGATTCCCTATTCCCTATTTTCCTTCCTCTTAGGAATCCTGAGGTCCGACATGCAATTCACTACATAATTGTTTTTAATGAACGAAGGGGTATTCCTGGTCAAAGAATCTGATGCCAAATTATGGTAACATGCCTGTTGACAACTTACAGAGGGAGGCCGCGGGTATGTATCGTAGGGGGGTGGAGGGCTGTCCTGTTTGGGTGTTGATGGAGTATCCGCTTCTTCCTTGTCACTCTCACTCCAGTAATCTGTAAATTCACACACATAGATACAATAACATTCTATTAAATGTTTCTAGCCATATTTTCAGGAACATACACTACCAGCTAACACAAGGAAATTTAAATTCCACTCCTACACCCCGTTCCCCAGCACCTCCTACTCCAGGCCCACCAGCTTTTATTTTCGGCTGGGTTTTGAGGAAGAAGGAAGAGCACAATCACCTAATTTCAACCTTTAAAGCAAGCAATTATATATACATAGCTACAATTTTAAGGAGTTAAGAAACAGACACTGCATTAGCCAAATCGGGTTTAGGGTGCTTTAGATTCCAGGCCAATTTATCCTGAACCTTTAATTAATGAATGATATCACACGATGCCCCTGAAAGGTGTACCATTTTACCCTAAAGATGAACACTCAAAGAAAAGCAATATATATATATATATATATATACTGCTGTAGATCTCTACAGATATAAACAGCTCCAAAAATAATGTTCTCAATTCTCTTTTCTGGCTTCAATTCACTGGTTATCTAACAATCGCTGTTTCCAGAGTCATGCTGACATGAATCTCTATAACACCATACTCCCACCTCTACTTGGAAACACATGGCAAATCTTGATTCTTGCCAAATGCAAAAGGGCAAATTTGCTGATGTGGGCCGCAAGTTCCAAACTTCCAGAACTACTTAAAAGGGTAGAAAATGTAAGCCGCTAGATTTGGCAGACCTCAGACAAGAGGGAAGGAAAAAAACTCTGAGAGAGAAATCAGTTGAGTAAGTGAAATACAGCACAAAGGCCAATAATCAGAACCTGTTCCACTAATATCTTAACCACCCTTAACTCTAGGTTAATTCTTTACAAGATTTACAAGGAAAAACCTACAAGTATTACCCATATGAATCTCAGATGATAAAAGAAGAGAAAAAATATTAAAACATATGTTCCTTATTCCTATGAAAATCCAAATCACAAAAGAACCATCATAAGGCCTAAATGATATGCAGATTTAGGTGAAAAATCATGGCACGTCTTTTTACAGGAACCCCTCTCCACCCAGGAATTCCTATACTGTAATATTTATATACATTTTCCTTGTGGTGCTTATTAATAAGCATAGCTAACATTTACTGAGTACTTACTATATATGCTGAATAGAAAGTAGTAGAGCTGGGATTTGAACTAAGAAATCACCTTGCCCTAAACCTTGAAGGTACTCTTTTGTATGACATAGTGGGAAAATTTAATTTGACATATATTCAAGATGTTTTTTCAAAAAAATTTTAAAGATTTTTATTTATTTGGTAGAGAGAGAGAAAGAGAGTGAATGCACACACGCAGGGGGAGCGGGAGGCAGAGGGAGGAGCAGGCTTCCTGCTCAGCAGGGAGCGGATGCAGGACTCAATCCCAGGACCCTGGGATCATGACCTGAGCGAAGGGAGACACTAAAGCGACTGAGCCACCCAGGTGCCCCTATTCATGATGCTGTAAGCCCCCCTCCTCCTGCTGCTCTATGACTCTGGCTATCGTGAACAGCAATTCTTCAGCAACAGAGATTATTATATTCAGGCCTCAAAATACAAAAACTTTGAAAATGCTATTCCTACTTTAATTATTCCCTTTGACGAAAAGATAAGCAGAAACTAGTTAATCTAAATTTGTGTCTGGTATTTACAATGGACCATGCTGGTGACAGCCAGTATAATAAGTTTCCCCTCAAATATGAATTGATGCAGTTGCCTAGAGATGTACCCAACAAACAATGGTGGGGAAAGCATGAACTATATAGTTGGGTAGATGTACGTTCAGTTCTTGGCTGTACCACTTAGCATCTCTGTGCTCTTGTGATGGTTACTAAACCTGAGTCTGTTTTGACATCTGTAAAACGGGGCTGATGATAATCGCCTTTCAGAGTTGTGTGTATGTGTGTGGATGGTACTAAATGAGGTAATATATATTCAAGTGCTTCACACCTTGATAGCACTCAATAAATATTAGGACCCCTGATCTTCTTGGGTGGATCTGCAGGTAGCATGCTCGGATAGTCTGACCCAGATCACACAGGAGATAGATGCCTTATGTTTATCTTCTTGGACATTAGGGTTTGTTTGTTTGTTTGTTTGTTTGTTTTCTTGTAGCAAGTTTCAGCGATGATAAGTGAATTCTGAAGCTCTGGGATCTGGGTTAGATAGTTTTGTGGGAGCTTGAAATACTACAGGGAAGTCATTGCTGGAGGTGAAGGGACTCAGCACCCCCCCCCCCAAGCAGTGGTTTACCAATATCACTCTGTTTTTACCCTTTCCACTGTTTCATGAAACTGTGGCACCTGTGTTGAGTTTCTCCTTGACCTTTGCACTGATACCTTGGGGGTCTCAAGGAATTAGTACCGCAAGTGATCCTTATTAGCATGTTGATAAGGAGATGATTGCCATTTTATCCAATTCTCCATAGCTATCACTACAAGTGACAGATGTGTTCCGGAGAGGAACATACACAGAAAATTCAATCATGGTTTACTTGGGGTTTGTGTGGGAAATCACAGGCACACCGTTTGCTCAGGGGCTGAAACCAGTTTGGTTTGCATTCTAAGAGCAGATTAATTTATTTTTCTTAGCTTTTTATTTAGTACAAAATAAATGGAACTGTTAATGTCTCTTGCAGTGATATTCAATTTTATAAGGAACTAATCATGAATAAACAGTGCTGTCAATAGAACAGGAACATTTTCACTTTACTTTTCATGTTGATATAAAAGGATAATTTGAAAAATGACTTTTTCGTCTAAAACTACCAAAAAATACAATATATTTCGTTTATTTTTATCTGATTAAAGCTTTAGAATGACCTTATGTATGACAGAAAATAATGTGTCGTGAATGTCTGACTTGAAGGTGGAAAAATACAGAAAAATGATTAGCAGACAATTAGCCAAACTGTGATCTTGGCATAATTCAGTGTAACCCTGTTTTCTTTAAGTACAACAACAAATAATGAAAGAGAAGCCCACATCCTTTACACTCCCATAGCTACAGATAGCAATTCACCAAACTTTTATTTAAATCAATGCAAGAGTCACTTCCAAGCTGCACTGGATACTTAAATAAAAAGTGCTTGGCAGTTACTCCTTTGCATGTTTGTGAAAGATTCCCAACCCTCAAAGAGCTATATTTTGTATGAAGTTTAATGTTAGTGCTGAGAATGGTACTCGGGAGATGTCAAAGAACTGTACAAAAGCATGGAGTAGACACACGTGTCCAGTTGTTTTCTATATAGACTATACCATGAGACCTAATTATGCAGAAGGTTAGAACTGTCATATGTTTCTGATCTATGTCGGAGTGCCTGAGGAATATACACTCTATGTGGAAATCCAAATTATTTCAGAGATTCTGGTTGCGTTGTGCTAGCAAGAGAGAGGTGAATTATTAACTATTAGCTTCTATCAATAAATGCCTACCACTCCAGAAGGCACTAAAATATATACTCACATGACCAGGGCAGCATGAATCCATGGACTGAATACTTTTTGGAACCTGCATGTGCAATATAACTTACCAGTTCTTTAATCCACAATGAAATTCAACTATATAATACCAAGTATGAAGAAAACTCACTAAAATCAAGACCATGCTAAGCTCAAAGTGATAAAATATAGGAGTTGAACCTGAAAATCTAAGATTCCTTATTCATGTAAATTACATTTTTTCAAAGATTCATTTTCCTGTCAGTACATTGCTCACTTTTAATTCTTGCATCTTAAAAAAAAAATCAGAAACAAATCTGTATGCACCTATAAAGAACTGTTTTATGACTTTAAAACAATGTGAAAAGGAAGGCTGATATATCTTTTTTTTAGTACTCTTAACACAATTTTAGGCCTATAAATTAAGTTGAAGTATGAAAGTTTTATTCCTTAAACAAACTTTTAACAATGAAGAAATGTGGCTTAATAACCGGCCTGAGACTTCCTAGTCCTGGCTGGGATATGCCTGTGCACACTGACTTGATGGAGATTGCTTCCATGTTATTTGCTGCTTCCACTCTCAGGACTGCTTTATTTTGTTACTTCCTTAACTCTACTACTCATTCTGGGAGAAAGAGTTCGAATAATGGAGTCGACATAAAGCCTTTTCCCATTCCCCTCCTGGAAGCAATCTCTCCAGCCAAATTTCCATAGAACTTGATTTGTACTTTCTTACATTTCATTTTCTGTATTATATTAAGAGTGTCCTTTCTACTAGAATTCAATGCAATTTCAGGCAGGATGGGTGCCTATTTCACCTTAATTTAATCAGAGTGCTAGTTGAAGGCATTACACTGAAAAGCTTCATATTGAATAAAATATCTTCCCTTCTCCTCCGCTGCTGACTTTACATCAGGCTCATGACCACTTCCTCTAGCATGTTATTTCCTCATTAATCCTGCCTCCTTTGCAGGTTTTTTTTTTTTTAATTTTGCATCCACTTAGCAAATTTTTTAAGTCAGCTGCATGTTGTACAACCATTAGGAGTAATTTACTTTATGTTGTTCCTCAGTTTTTCTTTTTTTGGTTTTGTTGTTCTTTAATTTTTCTTAAGCAATTTCAACGGTGTATCTTTGAGATCCTCAGCAAGATGATATATTCCTATAGGCAGGAACCACGTTTTGCTATTTCTTTGAAATCTTCCTGCCCTAACTCCTCACCCTTCGGTGTTCTACCCATCCTGATTCCCTCACTCAAAGGTTCTAAACCAGGGGTTGGTAAACTAAGGCCTGCAGGCCAAATGAGCTCTGCCTGTTTTTATATGGTCTGTGGATCAAGAATGGTGTTTACATTTTTACATGGTTAAGAAATCAAAGGAAGAATATTTTTTGAAATGTAAAAAATGATATGAAATTAAATTTAGTGTCCATAAATAAAGCTTTATTAGAGGCCAGCCACATCCTTCCTGTGTGTACAGTTGCTTTTGTACTGGAATGGCCGACTTTGACTAGTTTAGACAGAAATCTTTTGGGCATGCAAAGCCTAAAATATTAACTACTTGGCTCTTCACAGAAAGCTCGCCAACCCCTGCCCTAAACACTTGCTGACAGATTGGTTTTGGGATCTAGTTATCTTCCTTAGATCTTTCTAACCTTTAGCTTTTAGATGTTTAGAAAAGTTTTGGCTGAGGTTTTGCTCTGAGAGGAAACAGAGGTTTTTAGAATCTCCACATAAACAAATAGGCTATGCCCACTGGAGACACAACTAGAAATATGTTTGTATATATATCAATCCGTGGAATTTCTCTGATTTGAGGAAGTCTCAAAAGATTTCCAAAACCTGTTGATGCTTACAAGGGATGTACAATAAACACTTTTTGGAAATGTAAAGCAACTTCGGAATGGTGACCACAGCTTTCAGTAAAATTTTAATTCTGCATAATGACATAGTCTTTTGTAAATCTGAGGTCAATACCGAGGCAAGATCATAGAGTAACAGATGAACAGAACTGAAGATCATAACCAATTGAGATAATTTATGGAAGAAGGGGTCATCCATCTGAGCTCTTTGCATAAAAGTCCACTTAAGTGTCTATGAAACTGCTAACGAGAAAAAAACAATGCACTAACAAGGACCTGAACTTTGGTCAGTATTTAGGACCAATTATAGACTTTCTAAGATTTTTTTCCTCCATTACAAGTACACTGAGAGAGACAGCAACAAAATACATACTAGGTGCTCCAAAAATGTCAGCGTTTATTCCCCATCTGTTTAGTTTACTAAACCTTGCCTATAAGATGCTATGGTTTGGATTCAAAGTGCCCAGAAGAGAAATTAGCACAGCCTGATGTATGCATGTTCATTCAAATGATAGTACTGAATCACTGTATAGGATAACAGCAAAACAAAACAAAAACCCCACGACTGTAAAAAAAATATTCCTTTACCTTGTTCTTGCTTAATCCTCTCTCTTTCTGCATATCCTGCAGTCAGCATATTGATTCTATTAAGCCACCTGAAAAAACAAATATTAAAATCAGTAATATTGCAACTTAATTTCTTATATTTTACTTCTTAAAAATATTTAAGAATAAAGAAGATGTGGTATATATATATATATATATATATATATATATATATATATATACAATGGAATATTATTCAGTCATAAAAAAGAATGAAATCTTGCTGTTTGCAATGACATGGATAGAGCTGGAGTATATTAAGTGAAATGAGTCAGTCACAGAAAGACAAATACCAAATCATTTCAGTCATATGTAGAATTTAAGAAACAAAACAAATGAATGAAGGGGAAAAAAGAGAGAGACAAATCAAGGAACAGACTCTTAACTCTAGAGAATAATCTGATGGTTACCAGAGTGGAGGTAGGTGGGGGGGGCGTGCTGGGTGAAATAGGTGATGGGGATTAAGGAGTGCACTTATCATAATGAGCACTGAGTAATGTAAAGAATTGCTGAATCAATACATTGTATACCTGAAACTAATAAGATGGTATATTAACTATACAGGAATTAAAATAAAAAACATTATTATTATTATTTTTAGAGAGGGAATGGGGAGGGGCAAAGGGAGAGGGAGAGAGAATCTTTTTTTTTTTTTTAAAGATTTTATTTATTTATTTGACAGAGAGACAGCCAGCGAGAGAGGGAACACACTCAGGGGGAGTGGGAGAGGAAGAAGCAGGCTTCCAGCGGAAGAGCCTGACGTGGGGCTCCATCCCAGAACTCCGTTACCACGCCCTGAGCCAAAGGCAGACGCTTAACGACTGCGCCACCCAGGCGCCCCAAGGGAGAGAGAATCTTAAGCAGACTCCAAGCCCAGCATGGAGCCTGACAAGGGGCTCCATCTCATGACCCTGGGATCATGACCTGAGCTCATATCAAAAGTCAGACGCTTAACTGACTGAGCCACCCCAGTGCCCCAAAATTACAAAACTTAATAAAAACATTTATTTTAAGATGTTTAAGAATATATGAGATAATTCTACATAAAAGATGTGTTCTTGGCTACTCTTGACACATGGAGTCTTCAATGAGCTAATTTGCTGTAGTACAAATTGTTCCCACACTAAAGATGCTATTTTGATAGAAAAGTCTTAGGCAAACCTGTTAATATCTGTAATATAGAGGGTTTTAAGATGATCAGAACCCTATTAATTCTGTTGCTCCAAATTTAGAAGCACTCCAAATATCACTGCTGGTTGTGTCTTCATAACAAATGCTCTTTTACAGATACTTAATATCATACAATATATACTGACGAGGGAGAAAGTTATGGACTTTGCCTGTCAAAATAAATTTTACTATGAAATATTAGTTTTGATGAAGGTCATTTAAGTTTAATGATCTATGGGGAAACCCATGTCAGGAGTACTTTGGAAATTTGTCTCTAAATACAAGAGTATTAGGTTTTCTAAAGACAAAATGAACAAACATAATTTTAACCTCTCTTCAGATCCTGAAAATTTATCTCCACAAACAATAGTAACTTAAAAATAAATCTTTCCTCTCTCAGGAGTGCTGCTACTGCCAGTGCGGGGGCCTGCACTGTTTCAATCTCCATCTTTTGTCCCACCAGGTCTCTCCCTGTGTTCATTATTCCAGCTGTTTTCACTGCATCAGATTATCGAATCAAAAAATCTTTAAATTAACCTGACAATTCCCCATTGGTCCATTCTGAGCTATGATCCATATACTTTCCCAAATCAGAAATTAAGGAAGAACCCCCCCTTCCAAACTACCTTAAGTTTGGAAGCAATAGTATCGTTAATGTCATTAAACTGTGGAATAATCTGATCAAGATACATTTTTAAGAAAAAATTGTGTTTGAGATTTTTTTCTCCCAAGAGTTTATCTCCTGTGTCAGATGGAAGACGATGTGCTTTGAAGTGAGTCATGTATTTCAGCTTTTATGCCCAGTGGTATTCACTGTGCAGCAGACTGTTAGAATATCTTGAAAATGGAGGAAAGTTGTGTTTCTCTTTGACAAAATCACAACTGTGGAAAATTAAGCTTTAATTTTAAGAATAAGTCACCTAAAGCTCAACTTTATTTTGATAATTACAATGTAATTATCACCGCAAGTATTTTTGGGAAGTGAAGAAGAGACTGGAACAGAAAGGGAATAAAATAACGACTGATCAAATAAATTCAGTAGCACAGAGTACACTCACACACTCCAGAAAATTACAAATGATAAGAAGTCAACTTTATGATGAATAACCTTTAAAAAATGACTCTAATCACCAGTAAAGGGTCAAAATTGAAATTTAGTCTATATGTCATTTGTAGTGAGAAAGGGGTTGAATTTGTACTACAAGACAACTTTTAGCACTCTTGAGAAAGACTTGCTTGGTGTTTTGTGGGTGAAAATGATGGTAAGAGCACTAGAGGAACATGTATTATGAGATTTTAATCCAGTACCTCATACTGACTATTTTAAAAAACATCACTGAATTTTCATTTTGTCAGAAGTTTAAAGAACAATGAAGTCTTTATGAGATGAATCAGAGAACTAAAAAGAGGCTGCCTTGATTTTTCAGTTCAACAAATTTACTCAGTGCCTGCTATATGCTGAACAATGAACTATGTTTTAGGGGCACAAAAATGAATAAGACATAATTCCTGTCTTCATTGAGTTCCAGAATTGCTAAATGTCACAAAACAATTGAAAAATTTTGACTGCTTTTAGGAAGAAAAATTCTGTTCATGATAAAAACTCTTCAGAAAGTGTGTGGCTGACTCAGGCCAGTACGTACAGTTGTTGGTGCTGCCTTGGTTAAACTTGTCCTTAAGGCCGCAGCCCTAAGAGGCTTACCTATATAGTTGTTGCAGTATAATTTGGTATTTATAAGCCATTATAAACAGCAGATATATGTGCATTAATGGAGTCAAGAAATATTTAACGAGAACTTATGTCTGCTAGGTCCTGTTCCAAGCACCAAGGATGCAGAGAGAAACAAAACAAAGTATGTGCCTTCACAAAGCCTCCACCTTAGTGGAACACATGTCAAGTTAGTATCAGTGCCATTTACACAAAAATAGCTAGGTAAAAAATTAGAAAAGTCAGAAGTGCTAGGAATGGGGGGCAGCTATTTTAAGAAAAGCCGGTTAGGGATACGAGCACTGAATTTAGTGATGGGGAAGTGCTTTAATATTAGGTCTACATTCAGCACCTTACTATAACACTAAGCTTTTAAAACAAGACAATATAGGTTAGGGGATATTGAGACTAAAGTGAACAATCCCATGAAGGTGTCAATAACTAACAGAGAATAATGTATTAAGAGGGAAAAAATGAGTAAGAACTATGGGAGAAATGTACAAAAAGTAATTACCAAATAGAAATGGGTGAATCCTCACAATTAAAAGGACCTATGTGCTGACACTATAAGGAATATATAGACCAAATGAATTCAGTAAATAAGTCTCAGAATACTTGAGAAACATGATATTTTGTTTTCTTCCCACAGATTTCACAAAGACTGGCAATTTCTTTTTTCATGTTTCAGTGCTCTTTTTTGAGGAGGAAACAGATGGATGGTGGTGGGGGCCTCAAAAGTGTTTTTGCAAATTACCTCACAATCAAACTTACAGCTGCTCAGAAAATAGGTGAGATTTGAATATTCCACGTGTATATATACATATATATGTATGTGTATATATGTATATATACATACAATTGGGTACATGTATATATATGTATATATAGGTATATGTAAATTTGAGTATATGTATGAGTGTGTGTTTCTGTGTATACACACACGCAGAGATTTTATACAAGAAAATTAAATTTAAGTACTTTTTTATTTCAATTACAAGGTCCTGCCTGTCAAAACTCACACTGTATTTTTAAAATACAAATGCTACTGCTTTAGAAATTAAGAAATAACCAGACAAGCTTATATTTATATTATAATTAGCATAATTATAATATTATAAATATAAAATCTCTTTAAGACTTAGGTACATTCCTTTAAAAGATTATATATAGAATGAACCAATGCCCACATTATCTTGCTGCTTTGTAACAATCAGGCTACTGAACAAAATTGTTGGGGGGCATCTCTCCCACCACTAATCCTCTGTTTCTTTCCAGCACTGACTTTCCTTCCTATTAACAAGTAATTTCTAAAAATTTGCCTATTCAAAGTAGACATTGGGAATATGATTATCAAAAAAGAAAAAAACAATAAAAGTCCTTTACACTTAAATTTTTAAAAAGATTCAGCATTTCAGGACAATGTATTTCTGAAGGTTATAGCGTACCATAGCAAGGCTCACATAAAACAGCACTCTTAAATGTATAATGTGGAGATGACATATTTGATCAGATACATTTTTTTCCTTTGACTCATTGCTTAGAAAAAACAAGTTTGGGTTTGGTTTAGCTTCTTCTATGAGATCCTGAACCAGATACATCCATAGGAGTATTAGGGAAGAATAGTGACATGACACACTTTTGAAGTTATTGCTAATACAAGGCAGGGAGTGGAGACCAGGAATGGTTTTATAGTTCATAAAAAGGCATTTTCTATGCCTAAAAAGACCCTGACTAACATGTAAACCCTTCATACTCATCCCAAGGACAATGAGCTCAACATGTGATAAAACAGGTAGTGAGTAACTTGAAGAGTAGAATTATAAAATTATTAAAACACAAAATAGAGTATTACAACCTCCCCCCCACCTCATGAACATGTGAATAAACATTTTCATTTTGAGAACAAATTAAGGAGAAAAGGCTCTCCAAATTCTAATTGCCTAGTGTGAAATTTCAAGAATGGTAACATAAATCAAAAGAAGATTATGGGAAGTACAAGAAAGACTCAGTTCCCTTATTAATAATAAAATATTTTATCAAGTGTTCTCAACACTTGTTTGACATTTCCCTGTGTTCATATCCTTGCTTTGGAAAACCACGCCTTTACTCCCAAGAGTCAAAAAACCAAGATTATTTATAAAAGCACATTGAAGTGTTGCACAATTTTCTGCTTAAAAATATCTGAATACTGGGGCGCCTGGGTGGCTCAGTCGGTTAAGTGTCCAACTCTTGGTTTCAGCTCAGGTCATGATCTCAGGGTGGTGAGATGGAGCCCCACGTGGGGCTCCCCACTGAGTGTGGAGTCTGCCTAAGACGTTCCCTTTCCCTCTTCTCTGCCCCTCCCTGCCCTGTGCTCTTGCTCTCTCTCTCTCTCTCTCAAATAAATTAATCTTTTAAAAAATACCTGGGTACTAAGTTTTTGGAGACACACAAAGAAAGGTAAATGGGTTAAGAGCCCAAACTGTATAAAAAGAATATATATTGCCAGCAAACACTTAAATAGCACAATTGAACAGGGATTGTTCTAAGCCCTTTATGTGTGCTCATTTGCTCCTCACAATAATCCCTTGGGTGGAGATAGTTATTACGTCCATTTTTTAAAAAGGGATCAATACCTGGCATAAAGAGGTCCAGTTCTACAGCCAAGGTCATATAGCTAGTAAGTGCGAGAGCTGGGATTTGGACAGTCTGGTTCCAAAGTCTATGCTCTTAATCACTATGCTATGCTGCCTCTCCCTAACTGTTGGCAAGTTATATATGTCATATGCATTGCCTGTGGAAGACCTGTGCAAAAGGAAAAATCTGAATCTTAAATCCAATTTCTATAAATCTAGAAATGAGACAGGGGAAAGGAAGGAAAAGGAAGAAAGGATCAAATTCATAAAAGCTAAAGTGGAAACCTGGAGCAGAATGTTGTAGATGATGGAAATACATATATATGTATAAAATATTGCATGTATATGTAAAAAAATATATATTTCTCCCTTCGCCCCCAACAGCCCCATATAACCATGTAGCCATCTAATCACTTGGAGGTATAATATCGTCCAGTGATAGAAGAAAGATGACAAAAGAAATACTAACTTTGCTTAGGACAGAATTATTGAGACGGATGTTGTGCCATAAATACTCAGCACTTGGAAAAGTCAGGGTTTTTTTGGTGATTATCTTTTCCCCCCACCTGGAAATAAATTTGAAGACACATTCTTGAAATGGACTTTTAAAAAAATCTTTTTTTTTTCATGGGATATTTTTGGTTCTATATATGGATTCAGACACATTTTTGGTAAGCTTGACAGTCAACAAGTTCATTTTGACCTTTAAAATGCTGTTCTTTGAAATTAGCTAAGACTAGATGCGGCTATGCCTGAGTCCATTTTATTTTAAACTGGTCGATCACAGTGACATTATTCTTTAACATTAATGTGGAAAGCTTAGAATTCTAAGCCTAACTGCCTTTCTAAGTGCTCTGAAATTTAAGTAACACTTTACCTGTTCATATCATCGAGATGCTCAGCAGCAAAATAAAAGCTTTTGATTTTAGGATGACAGGCTTTGAATGCACTGCAAAAGGAAACAAAGTACACTTGCTTTATTTCAAATTGGGAAATAAGTTAGAACCAAATAATTTTATGGGTAGAATTACCTCAATATCTAATCTGAGTTCACATATATAATACTTCTGCCATGATGACAGAAATCAGTAAAAAATTCAATTTTCTGCCCACAAAACTGCTTTCTTATTACCTCAATTTGAAAGCATTAGACAAGCAACCTGTAATTTAAAAGCTAGAAATTAAAAAAAAAAAAACCCTTCCTTTCTCTCCCTCTCCCCAAATAAAATCAACTTACTATTTCTTGCGGCATTCACTGGCTCTATCAATTTTAAATTCAGGCAGACTGATGAATCCTTCTGCTTTTTCATCCTAAAGAGGCAACACTTTTATTTAGGGTATTATACACAAGGGGTTGAAGCTGATAATACCAAATAACTATGCCTTAAAAATTTATACTAATAAATATGTTCATTTAATTTCTTAAATTTGACATTTTAGAGATGAGACTTCCTCTCTTGTTACATTCCATTCAGTTGAAGATATACTTTGAACATTTAGAATACTACAAATTAAGATACACGCAGAAATTTTGAAAAATCTTTCTTAGAATGAAGATAGAAAATTCTTTAAATTGTCAAAGTGAAACATGTTTTATAAGTAATTTTCTCACCAGAACGTATACGTACTTTTATAACATGTAAAATAACTTCAGTCCACATTCACCATTCACAGTTTTCTATAATTTTTAATGTTCAGATATAAAATACATCAAAATTTACTAATGCAATTCCTTTTCTGCTTCCAAAAAAGTCTTTTATCAAACCTGAATTAAACATGCTGTGTATTCAAGATTTTATAAATGAAATAGGTTAATTTGATTTCAAATATCTACCTTGGTATGAACGCTATAGTATATAAAAGTTATTTTTTACTTGGACAATTGAATGAAATCCATAAAATCCTCCTCTCTCTAATGTGGCAAGGAAAAACAAGATAGGAGAATTACCCAAAATCTGTGTCAGATACAAGTTATTCCAACTAGGCGAAGACTACCTTTGGCTAAATCCTTTCATTGTTGTTGTCCCTTTCATGGTCATGACCAAGCTCCTCAGACTTTTACTCCCCCAAACTTTGATCTGAGCTCTTATCAGTTTGATCTGGCTCTTTATATATCAAGTTCAAGTGAGATTACACCCCCACCTGCTATCTTAAAGAAAAAAATACAGATTCTCAATTCTTTTAGTATGTATGTATAAATGTAAAACTTAATAAAAACCTGGTGTTACTAACAGTGACTGAAATTTGTGTTATAAAAGAGAGTATTATAACTTTTTCAGTATTTTTCAATATTCGAGTACTTTTTTTTCTTCCAATCTTGGGGTAAACACAATAGTTTCAAATCTCTTTTTCTATTGACATCTGCTAGATCAACCTTGATATCTTTAACATAAAAATTCTAAATTTTGAACTATTTAAAATATTTTTGGAGTAGATATGATCTTACTATATAATGATGTCATGAGGGATTTTTAATTTCTCCTAAAAAATCACACCAAGTTATTCTTATAATGTATACTATGGAATTATTCATTCACTTCTCACAAGGTTAACATAGTAACAACTCTGACTGAAACTTAGCTACAGTTCAATAAAAAAGGGCCTCAGTTTTTTTTTTTATCGCTTACACTTTGAAACATAGAATATAATATAGCATACAGCAGACAAATCTAAAAGTGAACTTAAAGAGAAACGAAGACTATATTTTGATACTATTTGATTGGCAAACAAAAAGTATTTGATATATGTTAAATGAAAATATTGGTAAAGTTTTTTTTTATATCTAAAATAAGATACATTTAGTGAAATAGAAGACTTTTTAGGTAATTGTGTGATTGGCACAAATAATATCAAAAGTGCAGAAAATAACCAAATCTTACTATATAATATAGGCATTTATATTAAACAGCAAAATGTTACTTTAAGATTTTACAAATTAAATAAGAGGTCAATTTGAAAAAATATTACTAATAGTGTATTACTGAGTACTGCATGTATGCCAGGCATTGTTCTATGTGGGCTTTACATGAACTGATTCATTTCATCCGTATGATAGCCCAGTGAGCTAGGTACTATTATTACTCCCCCTTTTTGCAGATGAGGAAACTGATGCATAGTAACTCAGGTGGGTTAAGTCTATTCTCTTAACGATAACAAACACAACTCCTCTAGATATTTTATGCTATAATAATAAGAATAATTATGTTGTTAAATTATATTTCAAAAACTAATCTTCAAATGCAAATTGATGAATATCTTAACATAACAGTATTCCTGTAAGACTATTTAGCCAGCACACTATATTAAACCATGTCCATTTTTTGAGAAAACAAGTTAACAACAGAAATTATTACAAAAATCTTAATAAGGTGAACCGATAGGTGGTTATGGCAAAAGAATGAAAATAATTGCAGAGTCAAAGAAATATCAACAAATAAGGTATACTCTTGCATATCTGTTGTGATAGGTGGTAGGTTATGATATAACTACTCTGGATAAAGATCTGTTTACTGCAAATGAAACAGGAAACCATAAGAACACTTTAAATATACTATATACACTCTCCTCGCCCCACCCTTAAATGGGCCAAATGAAATGAATACTTGCAGATTTCCCAAACTAGTCTTCCAGTTCACGTATTCTTTAAGAAAAACAAATTCATGTGCTCTTAATTTACTTAAATTATTAAAGAACTTCTTTTCCCCAAGAAAACAGAAAAAAATTTAAAACTTTGAGCAAAAATGAGACATTTAAAAATCTATTTCAAATTCCATGTATAATCCTTCTACTTAAGCTATTGCTAGAATTAGTTTGGTATTTTGAATTAGATACACAGAATTTTACCTGTGTTGTGTTTCAGATATGTTGCCACATTCGAATAATTGAGACAACTATCTTACCAGAACCCCCAAATGCAATCATTTTAAGAAGGCAGATTAAAAAATAGCTAGTGGAACTCTCCTGAAATAGCATTAAGGTAGTTATATGATTTTAAAATAAAAGTCCCCGAACAGTGATTCTTTGGGTTAAAGACAGAAAGTGGATGAGAAAACAAAATGTGCTTTGTCTTACCTCCTCATTAATATACCAATATAGGGATGCATCCTTTAGGACAAACCAATATTTCTTCCATTTCTGTGAAAAATAACTCTTTGCATCTTTCTTTTTCCAAAGCCAACCCTCACAGTCACCCCGGCCAAGATCTTTGCAAGAAATTCTTCTTTTGCTCTTGCCAGCTATAGGACCTAAAGGCAATAGTAGATAAAAATGTTCTTTAAATTTTATACAAGTGTGAAGGTAGAAGATTAATCTGTAGTTCATAAAGGTAAGTCTGGGTACTTAACAACCTTAAAAATTCTTATTTTTACATTGTATCAGAATAGAAAACTATGGAAATCTTTAATTCTTTTCCCCCCACCTAAGTGACATGCAATGGAATCAGAGGTGTGTAATCTCAGTCTCTAAACCAGTCGAGACCATTTATTGTAAAAGGTACCCATTCATCATAATTGACCTGAAAGAGAAGCTGGCCTTGGCAGCTCTTGCCAGGGGGCTGTAATCTTATAAACCACAATGGTCAAGAGAGGATGCATGAAGTATGCTGGTGATTATCACAGTGTAAACTAAGTAGCTACATATTTCGTTTCATTTCCTTTTCTTACCTTTGTTTTTCTTCTTTGATTTGTGCTGCAGTGAGGACTGCTGAAATGTCTGAAATCAAAGGAAGAGAAGAATGTTATTTGATACTCAGAGTGCCGTCCACAGTGCTGGCATGCTGCACAGAACTCTCGAGAGCTGAACAATGACTCTGAACCCAGGTCAGAGAAAGCACTTTGTTTTTCCAAAGACTCAAAACAAATTCATATATATAATCTCACTTGGCTTTCTAATCTCCCATGAAGTGGGAAAGGATATTATCATTGTCTTTCTTTTGTAGGCAGAGAAAGCAGGGCACAAAGCAGTGGTGAAACTCAGGGCTTATATATATATACACCATATATATACAGTACTACTTTTTACCTTTTTGAAATGGGTTTATTGTGCTTTCCCAGGCAATATCTCATTTCATTCTCACAAGGGCTTATGAAGTAGTCAGGGAAATACGACTCTCACTTGTTACTTTGAAGTTCATTCCCTTCCATAAGCTACCAGCACTTGAATGAGTATTTTCTTGTCACACCTACTTCTGTTACTAGGACTGGCAAGTAATCTTTGTGTAAGTGATGTCAGTACCTTGGCTCCTCAGTTCCTCATCTGCAATGATCTTTACTTCTCCTCTCCTCGGCTACCCATCCCCCTGACCAGGTTTGTTATCTTAAGCACGTGCAACTACTGCTTCTATTACTGATATTTTATGTGGCCCAATAGCTCCAACCCAGCCATTTTTAGAAAATCTTCATAGAGACATCCAATTCGTCGACCTTACCACACTTTTGTGCCTTTTTTCCTCACTCAGTTTTCATGAGACATCATTATAATCATTATGTTGAGCCATGCTCTCTCCATCATACTTGCCTGGCTAAACAACCATCTCAGCTAAACCCATCTGTCTGCACTATGCTAAGTACCAGAAAAGCTTAACGTCTTAAGAGAAAAACCCACAACTGTATTGACTGGTCTAGCTTTCAATGACTACAAATCACTGGGTCTAGTCAGGCAGTCTACTAAGCTACACCGTTGTTTACTGGTATAATGAGGTTAATTATGTTCACATGGTTAGCTAGCTAACAGGGTACAGAGATAGCATGTGTAATTTCAATTCACAGATACTCCTTCAAAATGAATTTTAGGTAACAAAGTCTTCTTTCTCTTTACAAAGGTATGCCTGTAAGGGGTAATTGGATTTTGCTTACATAAAATTCGCTGGTCTTGGTTTTATACAATACATTTGTATTCTGTGACGTACTTTCTTCTTTGGTATCTTTCTTCATAAAATAACATTCTACTTATATAGCAATTTTCTTGTTTTGTATATGGTTTACTTAATTCTCATGAATATGGTATTACGGATGGATACCAGTCCTGAGGATAAGGGTCAGATAATTTGCTGATATATGGTGTAACCCAGAAATAATCACCCTCAAAGCAGTGGAAACATGTCTGTACGTGGTGTGTGTGTGTGTGTGTTTATAAAACTTTGCGGGATTCAGAAATTCATAATCAATTTTGGAGAGAAAACAAAAGAT
The DNA here is from genome assembly GCF_024610735.1 of Ursus americanus. Taxonomy (NCBI): domain Eukaryota; kingdom Metazoa; phylum Chordata; class Mammalia; order Carnivora; family Ursidae; genus Ursus; species Ursus americanus. The sequence continues at coordinate 105,617,070 of NC_142164.1, forward strand.
AAAACCTGTTATGCTGTGTTGATTTTCTTGAGTGCACTTTATTTCAAAATAAGAGCTTAAGTAATAACTCAGGCTAGTGTGCTCAAATATAGGTAATTTACATATAGTTATTTTCCCTAAATTGTTGTCTGTAAAATTACTGATTGTTTTTTTTTCTTTTGTGTTTCCACAAGTACTAATTATAATCTTACAGTTCATTATTCTTAAAAATGAAAAAGATGGGGGTGGTTTGTTTTTAGGGAGCTACATGTATAACAGACAACTTGAAAGAATTGAGTTATATAAGGTGCCTCCTATGACTTTTGCATGCTATTCCTTAGATACTGGAGGTCTACTTTAAAATCTACACAAAAACATATTTTATGCTCTCCAGGCCTTCTTTTTAATAAGAGTATCTTTTCTTTCCCCATAGATGTGTTTTTATGCTGACTGTGATTGCAGAATATAATCAGTGTACATACTGTTGAAACTCAAGAACTCCTAGGCACACAATATAGATTTATCAAACATTCAAAGAAGCAAAGCCATAGATGTCTTTTGTAAATATTACAAATATTACAATGAAATTATCTTAAGAGAGATTTTATTATTTTTCTGTGTGACATGACATTTTCTAAAATAAAAAAATGAATTGAACTACAGTTGAGCCTTGAACAAGGTGGAGGGTTAGGGGCACCAACCCTATAACTTTTGACTCCCCCAAAGCTTAACTACTAATAGCCTACCGTTGACTGGAAGTCTTATCGATAATGTGAACAGTTGATTAACATATATTTTGTATGTAATATGTATTATGTACTATATACTTACAATAATACATTTTTCTTATTATTTTTCAGTATTTCTAGGTGATGTGGTTTGTCTGTGAGGTTTTTTTCAAATTGTCACAAATCTCTCAAATTTTTTCCAATATATTTATTGAAAAAAGAATCCACATATAAGTGGACCCATGCAGTTCACATATAACTGAATAAAACCCGTGTTGTTCAAGGGTCAACTGTATATGCTTTTGAAAGTAATAGGAAAAGCAATGAAAACTACAGTGAAGGAACTAGCTCTCTAAAGAGAGTTAATACAGCAGGCTTCAGGCTACTACCTCAGAGGGGCCTGCTTGCAAGGTTGGCTCTCAGCTACCATCTGGGAACTTGGATGGTAAACAGTTCCCTATACTGACATGAGCTTCACTAAGCAGCAAGAATGTTTTGCCCACCCAGGGACTAAACACCTGTTTTTCTTTGGGGAATCTAGAATTTTTGTACTTCCTAGACAGAGGATGTCTCTATGACCAATCCAATAAAAGCGTTTGGTGCTGAGTCTTTAATGGGCTTCCTTGGGCAGAGACACTATACACATGACTGCATTGTTGCTGCTTGGGTGAGAATGTATTCTACATGATCTGTCACAGGGAGAAAGCATAGGAGGCCTGCACATAGATGTCTCCAGATCCCATAGATGTCTTTTTTCCTTACTGCTCTGACTATACCTCCTTGCTGTGTCACTGCAGTAAATTTTAGCTGTGGGTAGAACTACATGCTGAGTCTTGTGAGTCTTTCTAGTGAATCAAAGAACACTGGGTAATCTTGGGGACCCCTGAAAAAGCCTCATATTCAAAAGAGTTCTTAAAACTTATATTAAAAATTGTTCATGGTTTTTATGTATAAATAAGCTCTTGACAATGAAGGTTTCCTCATGTCATCAGCAATGGGTGATTAAGCACTCCTGAGTTGCAAATTTACAATCCTGTGTAGTCTTTTCTAGAACTGATGGAATTCTTCATTCTGAATGACAAATATTTAATTGGTATCACTTTTTTTCAGTTTCTAATGATATCATGAAAAATGTCACATAATCAAGACATTAAGAACAGACCCATGACTATAATGGCTAACACAGCAGATCATATAAGGTGTTATGACTGAAAAAGAGGCCTGAAATGTTTGCTTTCATGATGATGAATTCTTTTCTCATAACAGTGAAAATTTACCATATATTTTATATTTGAATTTTTCTTATTAGCTTCAGATCATCCTTCTTCCAGGTTCATGCTCAAGTATATCCTTTAGAAGTTCTTTCATAACAGTCTGTGAGTAGCAAACTCTTCTAGATTTTTATGTTTAAAAATATAAAAATCCTTCACTCTCGAATACTAGCCTAGCTGCACATAGAAGACTGAGTTGAAAATCATTTTCCCTCAGCAATTTGAATATATTCCTTTATTTTCTTTTGACCTTTATTGCTACTCCGAAGACATCTGTGGCTATACTGTCATTTGTCACAAGTTGTCTTTAGTATCTCAGTAGATTTTAAAATATTTTTCTCTTTATCCCTGATATTCTGCAATTTTACCATAAAGTGTCTAGGTTATAATTTCTTTTAAATAATCCTATTTCACATTCATTGTATTGTCCTTGAAGGTATTATTTCTTTAATTCTGAACAATCTCAGGCATTATGTCTTCAAATGGTCTTCTTTAGCAGTCTCTTTCTTCCCTCTAGACATATGTTGACACCTCTCAATTTATCAACTTATCCTCTCATATTTCTGCAATGCTTTTTAGGTAAATTCATTCTGATGTCTTCTAGTTTCCTAATTCTCTCTCTTATTGCATCCAGTCTTAAGTTTATCCTATTTATAGAATGTTTATTTCACTGACTATATTTTACATATCCAGGATGTCTAGTTGGTATTGGCTCTTTTGAATATCCATTGCTTTTAATCATCCTATTATTATTTCAAAATTTAAGTGCTTTTGTGGATTTTCCATAATTTGTATTTAGTAAGGGAAGAATCACCCAAGTCCAAGTCATAGTTCTGGTCAGTGGCTGTTTTTTATTCAACCTCCCTACTCATGGGTGAGGAAGCTCTGCTTGCTTTCCCAGTTGGCTTCACTCAGTGAAGTCAATCCTCAGTTTCCTGATATGGCTGCAGTCCATTTGTTCCCTCATACCATTACAGTGGACTCCCAGGCATCTTTACTTCTTTCTGGACTCAGAGCCTACCAGGTATGTGGCTTTAGTTCCATTCATCACTGAGCAATTTTCTTCTTTTTTCTGGTCCTTGGAGACTAGATCTTACTTTTGACCATGATCAGAACCTTTTATGTGTTTGGAGTAGGGTAAGTGTGTGAGTGAGTGAGTGAGTGAGTGTGTGTGTGTGTGTGTGTGTGTGTATTTAAAGCATAAGCTCATAATGTTTATTGACCACCAAAAATAGATTCCTTTTGTAAGCATTTGAGATTAACTGCCTTGAAAATGTATTTTTACTTTATTTCCTAAATTATCATTTAATAAAATCTTTCTTTTGAAAAGATTTATTTATTTACTGAGAAAGAGAGAGAGAGAGCATGAGCAGAAGGAGGGGCAAAGGGAGAGAAATCCTCAAGGAGACTCCCTGCTGAGTGAGGAGCATGATGTGGGGCCCGATCCCAGGACCCTGCAATCATGACCTGAGCTGAAACCAAGAATCAAATGCTTAATCAGCTGAGCCACCTAGGTGCCCCTCAATAAAATATTTTAAATTCCCTCACTAATACTTTTTGCTTATTGTAGCGAGTGTCTGGGTGAAAGTTCTTAGAACTTTCTCCCTAAGAATGTCTACAAACTCTGATCTTTAGTAACGTATGACTTCATATTGTTAGCTAGGACTTCTTGACTGAGCTGCAGATTTCCTAACTCAATAGATTTAACGTGTACAAAACTGAGCTTCTGATACTCACCACCTGTCAACCAATCTGCTCCTTTCCTGGTCTTCTACACCTTAGTAAATAGCAATTCCATTCCCCCCACCCCCACAAGGGTTCCCATCCAGAATCTTGAGGTCAACCTTAACTCTTTTTTTACATCCCACAGCCAATCCACCAGCAAGCTATATCAGCTCTGTCTTAAATATTGGTTACAGTATGACTTTTTCTTACTACCTCTACTAGTAGCACCCTGGTCTGAGCTACCATCATCCCTTACCTGGATTACTGAAATATTTCCTCACTGTCTTCCCTGCCTCTGCTCTTACCTTCTCTATTTTCAACACAAGAGCCAGAGTGATCTTGTTAAAATATGATTTGAATCATCCCTCTACACAAAACTTTCAACTGGCTTCTCATCTCACCTTGAATTTGAATGCCGAAATCCTTGTAATGGCCTTGAAGGCCCTGTATGGCCCGGTCCCTTTGCCTCCTGCCCCTACCCTTGCTAACTTTGCTCCAGCCACACTTGCTGTAGCTAGAGCATGCCAAGTAGAGGCCCGTTTAGGGCCTTTACTCTTGATGTTCCCTTTGTCCGAGATGTTCTTTGCCCAGATGTTGTTGTGGCTTACTCCTTTAACTTCTTCAAATCATTACTCAAATGCTTCTTTTTTAGTAAATTCTTCCCAGGCTTCCTTATCTAAAATGGTTATTCTCATTGCCCTCGATACTTCCTATTTCCTTTCCCTGCTTTATTTCTCTCCTTAGCACTCAGCATTACTGAGAGTACTTATATTTTTTGTTTATTACCCAGTTTTCCCTCCAAATATAAATGGCACGAAAGAGGAGTTCTATTTTATGCACTGTTTCATCTTCTGCCTAGAACAGGGCCTAGTACAGAGGAAGTGCTCAATGAATACGGGTTGAGTGAATGGAAGTTGAGCAAACCATCAGCAAAGAGCATAGGATGTAGTCTTAATCAGGTGATTGTTTTAACTGAAGAAGTTCTTCAGCGGGGGAAATAAAAAAAACAGGTATCTCTTCTCCAGTAATCCACGTATAGGTCTGTTCTTTAGTAGGTTGTTTCTTTTCTTAGATAAGAAATATTTCTTTGTATCCACTCTCCTTTAGCATTACTTGTACCGAGACAGTCTTAGTGCACTTAATAGTTTAAATTTGAATTCAAGATGTGGCTGGCAAAAGGACATTAAATCTGTGTCAAAAGATATATATGCAAATAATTACATGATGAATTATGAATGGGTGTGTTGAAATCATAATTCTACCCATAAAAATAGAATGTGCTAAAATAAAAGGCCATTATGAAAGTATTGTTGATCCTCTACTTAACCATGGCGATGCATGCGATAGTATTCTGTTTGGCTATAAAAGATCCCTTTTTCAGACATTTGCCTGAAAAGACCATTTATCTTTCATTTTGTCCACAGATGTTCTGTTCAAACTCCATTCCCCCCTCTTTTGGATGAGGAAGTGTGGGGGAGGGTAATTTGGGTCATTCTTATCCTGAAACTTTCAGAAGCACTTATTTTAATTGTGGAAGAAAATGACAGTGTCTGTGTTACATTTTGAAAGCTCAGCTACTATTAAATTCTTCTCAAGTTGCAAATTGCCACACTTATGGAAAAATTTGCAATCAAAATACTCTCTTGTTGCAATATAGCAACTTCCTCTTACTGTAATTTTCTGCAAAGTTCCAACATTTCTGCACTGACTAGTCAAACCAATAGCTTATTTCTTATACATAAGAAAAGAAGGTGCTTAGCAGTTTGAAACACGTGGGATAAATGATAGCTACTTTCACATATTTAATTTTTAAATAAATAAATGTCTTTGAGATTTAAATATTTCACAAAGAAAAGTATTTTGCCTTACTTTCTCATTATTGCCTGCTGGCAGAAAAAAGGTCTAAATATGAGAAGGTGGGGTAAGATGCTAATGGGACTAAATATTAAATCAAGAACTCTTCCACTTACAAGAAATAAGAGCACAGAACTGAACAAGTGTGCTGTTTGTGGTAGCCTTGCCCATTCTGCTGCGTGAGAGAGCAACTGCGAAGTGGGTGGGACAGGGATGAGACACTGCATGCACACGGGGTGTCTGAGTACAGTGGCGTGACGTTGCTCTGGATTCAGTAAGTTTACTCTGACTTTATATTGACTGAAAATGCTTCCACAGGCACTCAAAAATAAGCGTGCTTTTCAAAATAATAAGTATGCTAATAAATTAGCAAAGAATAAAAAGGTAGTAATTGGGGGGTGGAATTTAGAGGTCAAACTCATTAGGTTGGGCAGAATCAATGTTTCATCAAAAGAATGTCATATGTATCAGATTCTAAAGGAAGGAAGTGATTGAATCTTATGCAGAATCCCATAAGGTGATTCCTCTTTTCCTATGGGGTGGTAAGGTAGGAAGAAGAGTGATTACTGGTGAGTGGTTGAAAAGGGTAACAAGAATCACCACCCTTGGGGGGTGCCTGGGTGGGTGGCTTGGTTGGAGAAGCGTCTGCCTTTGGCTCAGGTCATGATCCTGGGGTCCTGGGATGGAGCCCTGTGTCACGCACCCTGCTCAGCGGGGAGTCTGCTTCTCCCTCTGCCCCTCCCCTGCTCATGCTCTCTTTCTCTCTCTCTCTCTCTCAAATAAATGAATAAAATCTTAAAAAAAAAAAAAAAAGAATCACCACGCTTGCGAAATAGGGACTGTCATTCTTGGGTCACAATAATTATCATTTACTGAGGGCTTCTGTGTCAGGCATAACTTTACATCAGTTATTGATCTTAAACCTTACAATAAACCTCTAAAGTAGTTATCATTAACCCCATTTTAAAGAAGAGAAAATTGAGGCACAGAATGTGTAAACAGCTTGCTCAGGACCACACAGATAGTGGCAGAGTTAAAATTCAATCCCAGGTCTGTCAATCCCAAAACCTGTCCTAATCACTCTGTGCAATACTGCCTCCCAAATAAGTATTCTGTAGTCATAGTAACAATGTGAGAGTAAAGAAAAACTGCTTGTGACACGACGACTTCCACTTGTGAAAACCTCTCATGACATGTGATATAAGTACATTGCTATGTGGAAAGAAAGGATTCTATAAAACAGAGTGATACTAAGGATAACACTTTATTATTAATGGAGATAATTCAAACTGGAAACATTTTATCAATTTTTAATTTTCATGCTTTTGCCAATTTTATTTTAATTAGCAAGTTATATTGCTCTGTGGATTAAAATAAAGATTTGCAGGATTTTTCTTTTTTGGGGGGGTGACCATTAATCATATGCTTCATGAGAGGAGCTCTCGTGTTAACATTTTAATTTTGCAAATTAGATAGAAACTAAGGTACAGAAAGGTAATAAGGCTCAGCCACGTTAGACAAGGATGAGACTGCAATCACATTTTATTCAAACCTATTAACAGTGTTAATTGAACTCAGTGCAATTAAAAAACCCTATGTCAATACCGGTGAGGGAATCAGTGATCCAAATAAGGCGAGCCTGCCTCTCCACTAATTCTTTACACAGGAGAATTCTCTTGGAGCTGATTCATTGTGTTATGCAATTTTTCACCTGATACACTGCTGATTATTATGCAATGTCTTAAAATTACTTGGTTCACTTTCTCAAGCTGTGGTTTCTAACTACTGTATTAGTTTCTGTGAAGGCAGAAGCCATCTGCTTTAGCTCACCAGGCTATACTCAGCTCTTACCAAAGGACCTGATATAGAATTATCTGTTGCAAGCATGAATCAAACAGTTCCTGACCACCTGTGTGTGCAGGACACTGAGGCTTTGCATTATGGCATCTTGTATGCAATCTGTCAGCACCTCCTGTCCCCTCTCCCTTCAAATCATAGCCAGACTCCAACCCCTCCTGACCACCTCTACTTTAGAGCCCAAGGTTAAGCCACTATTATCTCTTACTGGAATCGACCAGATCCTACATTATCTCTCTGCTTCCACACTTAGCTCAGCCCCTTCAGTTTATTCTCAACACACAAGCTGGAGTGACATACTTCTCAAGCCCATGCTTCAGCAAGAATGGAATGCTTGGGACTACTGCAGCAACACTGGGGTAGGAATCAGGAGACCTGACTTCTAGTTCTTCATATTCTAGTCCATATTCCAGCCCTATGATTGTGGTCAAGTCACTGAACTACTCTTGACCTCTTTTCTTCATCTGCAACATCAGGGATTTAGACCAAATGCTCTGAGAATATCTCACAGATCACTAATTGTACATGATTCTGACTTTAAAATGAAGGGAAAAATGGCTAGTCACCAGTGTACATCCAATTACTGATGTTTTAGGAATTATGTATACCCACCATCAGTGTCAGTCTTAACACTTAATGCTAGATTATTCATTGAAAGGCGCTTAAGTTTACGTGTAAACTGCACCATGTATGGAAATAACTTATTGCCAGCCACATTAGATACAGCTATTTTTGGGTGCTTGACTAATGTGTACAATTAACATAGATTTTGTACGAGATAGAGGCAGAAAGTCTAAACAGGTGAAAAGCAGAACTAGGGCAGTTCCTGCTCCTGACACTTCTATTTGACAAACTGTTGACTTCTGGGTGTCAGAGAAATCGGGGTAGGCTTGCCCATCTTTTGTGACAAAGAAACGTTTATGACCAGGAAAAACAGGGAACCAGATTTTCCTTTTGAAGATTACTCAGTGACAAGGAAATAAATTATATGTAAAAGAAAATAGAGAAATAAATAATATAAAAATAATCATTTCCATGAGAAATGCACAAAACCTAAGAACCTCAAAAAGAGGCCACTGTATATGGCGTGATAATGCTGTCAGCAATGATATGACTGGATCAGAATTATTGAAAAATTTTCCCGGCTATTGACTTACTGGCTTTACTTAGAAGAATATGAAACTAACAGCTTTTTCCGGATACATTTATTTTTAGGTATGTTGCTGTGATATATTGTACAGATTTTCTCATCATGAAATTCTTGCCACGTCAGTGTAATTCATTCCAAGAATGCTAGCTTTTATCTAAATACCTTCATGGCTAAGAGTATGTTTATATCAAGCTTTTATTCTGAGATTTTTGCTTTTAGAGAGTAGACAAACTCTCTAAGACAACCACTTCAAATGTTTCTACATCTGTTAGTTTTGCTGCAGTTTTCTTGATCTGGAGATTTTTTTTCTTATCAGAAAATCTTTCAAAGGGAATACTGGATAAAAATAAGAGTTAAATTTAGACAGTTTTAAAAGTCATTTTATATGCAATTCATTTTATAATAAAATAATTGAGAAAGATAAATCATACTCTTCCTTCTCTTCCATTCTGAACTATCTAGTAGGACATGATTTTGAGACTAAGAAAGCAAAACCGTTTTTATCTAACAGAAGGGAAAAAAGGACTTGATGGGAAGTTTTTTTTTTTTTTAAATTCTGTGTTTGCAGCAGGAATCAAATCATCATTATGCTATCAATTTAGATGGCGTTTTCCAGAGTCCTCTCTGCAGTGCTATGCTCATCTTGTAAATGAGAAAACTGAGTAAGAGAAAGAAAGCAATTTATGCAAGCTCAGATATGAAAAATTAGATTTCTACAGGGCCTGATGTGTGCCGCTACTTCCCCAGAACTGGTTGCCTGAAATGCACCTAGATTAGGCTGGGCTTGTTCTCAGCCCGCTGGTGTGGACATTTTGGGAGGACGGTTGGAGGAAAGATACTAACAATATCGGTGCACTACCATAGTGCGAGACTGTATCACATACTCCATATATACTCTTATCACAGGAGGCAAAGCTCTTACCCAATTATAAAAACATATATGGGGGGCACAAAGGAGTAGAAAACACAGTAGCCTTAAAAATATTTTTATAGCAAACAAAGAAGTGGATTTCACATGGCTCTTTCTCATGGCAGTCGTCTAATAAAAAATGAGGATGTGATGCTAAAACACAACTATGTGAAGGAGTTCAGCAACTGGTTAAGGTAACATGGTCGAGGTGTTGGCCTTGTGGTACTCCTCCTCAGAGTAGGCAAAGGACTTCTTAAAGGGAGTGGTGAACGCACTGTATTAAGTAGAAACCTCTTTAGGTAAATTAGATGTGGTATCCTAATTACTGCTTCCATTAGTCAATCTCCTGACTGAAGGTAGATAAATGACAATTTGAAGTTATATTTTCCAATATATGCTTTGGAAAATTAAGTCAGTGGGCTGTAGGGATGATACCTTCATAGAGGTGGGCTGTACCTTGAGTCCGCTCCAGATTTATGGTAAGTTAGAATTTTGCACTTGACCACTGATTCTCACGCAGACTGTCACTAGAGAATTTGCAAAGCAGATTTTGCCTGGTAGGCACCTACAGTGGCCACAGAAAAGGAGACCTCAATGTGGTGGCTTCCTGCTGTGTCAACTTAGCAAAGCCGGAACTACGTGTCTCGGAATTCCCTTCTCTGTATGGTTCTAGCTAGGGCGGGCCACAAATCGATTTGCGAGCATTTCGGAGAACACAAGCGCAGCGGCAGCCCTGCTGCTCTGAAGGCTGGCGCAGGATGTCACTCACACACTTTGTCACTGTTCTGCTGCTTGTTGGTATGGCTCAGCAGCTGGGCCCACAACTTCAGCTCTTCCAAGTCCCGGACGAGGAGCCTGTGAATCTCCACGGCGTAAGGCACCAGCTTTATTGCTGAAGTTGGAGGCAGGCTTCCAGTTTGTGCTCATGGGTTCTAGTTTATCTTGCTCTCCCTGGCTTCACATCCAGATTTTCTTCACGACTGCTGCCTCTGCTGAGGCATCTTAACTAGCTCCTTAACTGAGTAGGATCTGGTCCTTTATTTATGTTACCTAGTGCTTCTTCTTCCCTGATTGGAGCCTAACTGATACACTCATTAATGCCCAAAGAGAACGTATGCTTTTGTCCTGGAAAGCTTTCTGATTTGCTCATCAGGAAGTAAATTCCCCTCCATGTAAATGAATTAATTTCTTTTCCATATGGCATTAAGAATAGTTACTTCGTGCCCAGAACAGTGGGAAAAAAACTTCATACACAATGTATGATTTAATTGTGAAACAACCAGGTTAGGTAAGTGTTATCCTCTTTTTAATGATGAGAAACAGATTCACAAATGTGTCTGGTTCATACAGCTGACTTCCAGCTCATGTTCTAGAAGTACAGCATTATTCTTGGCTGTCTGAATCTTAGAAAAGGCAATTCTCTTCTTTAATGCTGAGCCCTTTTACTCGGAGGTGGTTAGATATAAGAACCACTGCCTCAAGGCTGCTCCAAATTTATGACAACAAAAGAAAGTCTGAGAAAATAACTTAATCTCCTATTTCTTATAGCAGGAAAGTTTGCATCTAGCTAATTTAAAATTGTTTGCATATTAAGAAAAGGAACTGGAAACACTCATCTATTTCTCAACATTCCAGATGGTTTTGGGTTCAGGTCTATTAGGATCCTGTTCTTGGCCTAGCCTGATATTTGCAGAGGTATTAAAAAACAGATTTAGCAATATCATTTAGAACTGAGACTCTAGGTTGAGTTTGTGCACTTTGGCCCACTGCCAGTTGCTGTCTCAGCCAAAAGCCAACGAAGGGTCCATGGAGGCTGCAAACGATATAACACTGTTCTTGGAAAAGTTTTCTTCAAGAAAGTAGAATGTAACAGTAGTCATTAACTGTGCCCTCAACTTCATTCTCATATAAGATATGGGCCAAGAGACACAGACGTGGAATTTGTTAAGAGGAATCTTTGTATGACATTTGGGTATATATACCAAATCATTAGACCTGTATTGTGGAATCAGGGGGTGATAAAACCATCAAGGGGGTAATATATTTAGGATTTGGGTGAAGAAAATAAAGTGATACAGATTATGATTCTTCAGTCAGAAGAGGCTTTAAAGAGTTCTAGGGGTAAAATAGTTTTACCTGAAGTTTCACTAAATTTGAGATGCTTGATTAAATGAGTTATAGTGGTGAAATAATGTGGGTAAAACGATTATGGGAGCAAAAAAGGCCTACTGCCAACAGAATTTGAGGATATTTTTCTGAGGCTATACAGCTGGAAGACATAGGTCTACAACATGAGAGAACGGGACTTCTTTGCCCTCTCTGATCAAGGCAGGTATGCCCCCAAATATTGACCTTAACAAGCAAGCCAAAGACCTCTCATCACAATTTAGGTTTCACTTAATTTTTTCAAAGGCAACAAGGAATTTGTAATAAGATTCAAACTTAATAAATTTCAACTCAATAAATTCCTAATTCAATTCTTTTGAGTCCTGTGTTTCATGATGCCTCACTAATGAAGCCAGATTTTGTCTTTTGCTTCCTGGCAGCCATTATCTAACCGGGAACTAGCAGCATGAAACCCACATTTGTTCAAACATGAAACTGAAAAGACTGGCTTCAGTCTTAAGCAGGGTGTCTTAACAGTTTTTGATCGTGGCCCCGTAAGACACACCAACAGACCCCATGGTCCACTGGTCCCCACTTTATGACTATGTAAGTACTGTTGGATATGGATGATTCATAGTATCATTTTTAGAAAACCGTGAGTAATATGAACGACAACATGCTACACGGTAAAGCAAGCAACCTAAAACAAATGAAAACCCAAAGTGATGAAGTCTAACAATACTTTATAATGAAAAAGAAACAGCAACTGAAAACTACGGATAATTTAAAACAAATCCTAATGACATATCATTATAGCATTCCTCCCGAAAATGGTGGGAACCCAGACCATCTACACTTGTGCTTGTGCAGTAAGAGCATGACTGCACCATCAGTTGCATGGATACTAGGCTTTTTGGAGAAACAGTGAACTAGAATATTTGGTAAACTCTATTGATGCATTATTTTATGATTATTCAATTTATAACCTTTTAAAATCATGTGGTAGGTTATCAGTAAGCAATATCTAGTCACAGGTGAAAATGAAAGTCTGTGTCATTATGTGTCACCTGCCCATAAGAAACAAAGAAAGGACCTCCATTTCTGCATCAAGTCTCAGCCATTAGGAGCTCTTTGCCAAGGACAGCTGATATGTGGAGAATCACTGCTCTAGTAAAATGGTCCATGGGAAATGCTTTTCACGGTATGCAGGGCTTTACTGAATTTGACATTAACACTCTAGAAATAATCAAGTCATGCGCAGGAATCAGAGAGTACATACAAATACAAATACAATAATGTTTACAATGGATATCTAACATGTCTGCATGCACTCTGGTGAAGAGACACATCATGTCACACTGTACTATGGCTGTTGTCCAGGTGGGTAAAGTGAAAATGCAGAGAAAGTGGTAGTTATAAACAACTGTTGGGTCAGAGATGGCTTTTTAGCCACTAAAATTTAGTTTTATTTTAGTTTCATTGATCTTGAAACAATGCATCAAATAGGGTAGTGATTAGACAAACCAACATTTATGACTACAGATACCTTTAATTATAAATGTTTATATCCTGACAGTACAGCATACTTTGCATCATTGTGATAATAATAGCTCTTCACCAAATACTTATGGGTAGAAATGGCTTTATTCATCTACAAATGTGAATCAGACTGCTTGAACTCACATTTCAAGTCTGCTACTTTCTAGCTGTGGGACCACAAGTAAGTTAAACTCTGTGTTTCACTTCTACAAAATAGACATCATAATAGTAGCAACCTCACAAGGTCAATTTGAGGATTCAATGAGATAATGTATATAAAATTTTAGCATAGGAACTTAGTAAGCAATCAATAAATGTCAGCTACCATTAGTAGCAGCACTTACAATATTATTATTAGTTAATATATATTCCACAGCACTTAGATTGGGCTTTATAGATGGTTGACACTATTAGAACTGCTATACAGTTTCTATTAAATTATGTTATTTTTTTTGGAGGGGCGATATAGTATGCCAAGAGGCAGACTGCTAATGTTCAAATCCCAGCTCTACTCTTTACTATTTATTTAATCCATGTGCCTCAGCTTCCTAATCTATAAAATGGGGATAACACCAGCACCTTCTTCATAAGGCTGTTATGAGAATGAAATGAGTTAAAATTTGTAAATTACTTAAAAGAATGTCTGTTTCATAATGTTCATCTACTTGTAAAGTTAAAAAAAATGTCTTTTAATGGCTCTCCGCCTCCTTCTTTCAGGAGTTTTACCAAAAATACCTTCACAAGTTGATGAGGATGGCTAAAAGTATTTATTAGAAGTAAAACAACTGAAAGTTGGCCGTTATATCCTAAGTAACTAAGACAAATCACGTAAGTGTTGGAATGTTCTGAAAAGATTATCCAGATTTTTGAACACCTACTCTAAATCTGTTTTAAATAAGCCATCTGAAAGCACATTAATCAGTTTCTGAAAGTATACCTGCATGTTGCCTGGATCCATAATCAAATTTTACTTGTTTTGGCATCTCAGCATGTAGATTTAAAATAAGTTATTATTTTGTTTATGGTTTAGTTTATCAACTTTAATGTGAGAGCAAGTTGTCATATGTATATCTTATTAAGGAAAAAAAAAGACCTGAATCTAATCATTCTTTATCTAAAAAGTCTTTATCTTAAAGGCTTTTATCATTACATTTGAATTTCTGTCTCACTCCCTCTCCCTCTCTCCTCTCTCTCTCTCTCTCTCTCTCACACACACACTGCTGCCGGCCTTTTCTTCCTATGCTCTCAAGGTCAGATGACAGCTAACGACTCCTGCATTTTCAGACAGAGAATCAGTGAGTAGGTAAAATCAAGTTATACTCTTTTGAAAAATACCTTAACATGCTTGGCTGACAGGTATATTGTGACCTCCCTAATGAGATGGCAGTGATAGGAAGCAAGCACGAACGAGCTGGAACTGAAACTCTGAGCTGGAATAGAGGAGGTGGGCTGGGGACCAAGGGGGAGCTGATCCTGTTGCCCCAGCGGTACTTGTGAAGCAGGGAAGTCTTGTAAATCGCCCTGATGAAAGGTGCAAACTGGGACCTGCTTTGATAGGAAGCCCAACATGGTAAGTATAAGTTAACAGGCGCTTCCAATACTCTTTTGAATGGGTGGACAGCCAGAGGTAGGTTGCACATGGTGTGTCTTCTGTAGCAGTAAACCAGTAAGGGCAGGGTTCCAATTGTTGGAATGAAATGGAATATTAATCAATAAACCAAGGAAAAATTCAGTAATACGGACTAGATAAACACGACAGAAGATATTCAGAGTCCGAGGGCTCTCCCCAGGCACATGGGACACTGAGCTATGGTAGTAAGTTCCTGGCAATTTCCACTATGATTACACACCAACTGAAGGCCTGTTTGTGCTGGGCAGGATGTGGAGGTAGCTGTTTGCAGGATGAAGACGCCAACTGAGAGATCCGGAGAAAGGCAGTAAAGTTCCTGTCACATTCACTCACTTATTCATTTATTTGTCTCATATTTACTGAGCATTTATAAGATACTATACCTGTATTAGGTGTTGAAATATAGTGCTGAACAAAATGGAAAAACTTTCCTTTCTTGTCGTGAACATGGACATGCCCTCCCTACTATGTACAAGGGAGAAAGACACTAAGCAGATAATCACATAAATAAGTATATAATTACAAATCATAAAAAAGCTTTTGAAGAAAATATAGAGGGTGCTAAGAGACTTTAATAGGAGAAGCTGATTTAGCTTATAGGGTAGTGACCAGACAAAGCCCTTCTTTAATTTCAGGTTTAGATGGGAGTCAGCCAGGGGAAAAAAAGGGTAAAAGCATTTTCAGTATAGGGCATAGCATATTAACAAAGGAAAGAGGTAGCAAAGACTAGTGTATGATCAGAGTAGTCAGAACATAGTGAGTGATTTCCTTTTAAACAATTACAGGAAAAATACATATACTGGAATAACAAATATATGGAACTAATAAAAACCTATATTTTACAATACCACAAACTTCTCAATTTTCTTTATTATTATATACACATTTCTGCTATAATTGCTAAGAGGAAGGAGTCAAACAGTGAAATCAAACTGTATTTGCCTTGCTTTGTGTATTTTTATTGGGCTGCTTTCCAAAATAGACCAATGGGGATTATAATCTAAGACTGCTTATGGGGAACCTCCCTTTCCCTCCCCCACTCCACATACACAATACAGTTTTTTTTGATAAACTGTTTAAAGGGTATTTAACGTGGATATAATCCTGCTATTAAATTCAACTAAATTTTGCCTAAATGTGAACTCAGACCATTGGGAGATAGTATATCACAGCAGAGATAGCAACCTATGAAGTTCAGGACTCAACCTTCAGAGTCCTCTTCCACTAGTCCATTAAAAATGGCTGTGGTGAAGGGGGAATGAAGCATGAGAGACTATGGACTCTGAGAAACAAACTGAGGGCTTCAGAGGGGAGAGGGGGGAATGGGATAGACTGCTGATGGGTAGTAAGGACAGCACGTATTGCATGGTGCACTGGGTGTTATACGCAACTAATGAATCATGGAACTTTACATCAGAAACCAGGGATGTACTGTATGGTGACTAACATAATATAATAAAAAAAAACATTAAAAAAATGGCTGTGGTAACCAAAGGAATAATTGATAAGAATGATTAGTGGTTCATCATGAAGGTGATTAAATATTGATATTGATTTTGTGTTTCAGGACAATTTAACGTAAGGAAAAATCCTTTAATTCTTAAATAGGTGTACATAAACAGATTAAAAAACCAAGAATTCCTGTGAAATATAAGACACAATCATTTAAGCGTATGTTGTTTTGCCTCCAAGGTCCAGACAATTTTAACTACAATACTCCATAGTCTCAGCAATAGATCATGCCAAAGAACTACTTGTGCTTTATAACAACAGCAGATCTGTATGTTTTTCTGAACTTAATAAAAAATAGTAACACAGAACAAAAGAGAACTCTGGGTACAAGTCAATCCAGATACTGAAAATGTTCTTAAAATCAACAAATGAAGGCACATGTTTCTTAAAGTCAAGCTTTTTCCAAATTCGTGCAGTTAGTCATTAAAGCATAAATTCATTTGTGTAAGGAATGCCTACCATGCATAGGGAAGCAGGGTAGAGTGTGCAAAGACCACTCAGGTAGGTGATCTGGGTTCTCGTCCTTACTGTCACACTTTTCGCAGCACAGCTTTGGGTAAATCACCTAACCTTTCTGAGTTTGAGTTTTGTCATTTGCCAATGTGGTTGTTGTGAGGTTTGAAAGGCAACAAATGAGGAAGCCCCCTTGATAACTGTGAAGATAGTAAATAAGCACAAGGCTTATAACCTCCTCACGGGAACTTAGAGCCTAGTGAAAACCCTCTAACGTTTTCTCTTTTTGAACATTGGTTATAGGCATTTGAACATTGATTAGGCATGCACTTTGGGGCTAACAATTATTTAGCTTCTTTTAAAGCAGACAATAGAGTTAGAAAGTGTCAAGCCTCTACTCTGGGATTAGTGGGTCACTGTTACATGGGAGGACTACACCGCGCCCCGACAACTAACAATATTCCTTACTGTATGCTGTTCCTCTGTCAAAAGTTAGTTGGGATAAACATCACCTATCTGGGAAATACCTTCTTACAGACTCAGGTCACATAATAAAAGTAGGAGGCAAAAGTAGGCTGATTTCTTTCTTAGAAGAATCTTCTAGAAGTGAAGTTACTAGACTTGGTTCTTGATACATATAACTAAATAATGCCCTTCAGAAAAGTGGTAACAATTTATACTCCTCTACAATACTCAATCCTCAGGATATTCCTCATTACCAGTTTGATTCACCATTTACTATCTTCCATAAATTAATAACTCAAAATCCACAAGATTCATCTATTTTCCTTCCTCACACAGTATACTCCTGTCCAGATGTGCTTAATAGGATGGCAAAGGCTGAGTGTTTAAATGTGCCTTCAATGGCTTACTTCTCCTCTTAGGATAAATCCAAACTCCTTAATAGTTTACATGCTCTGGGTGAAGCAGCCTCTTCTTCCCTTTCCAGCCTCATCTTCCACTACCAACTTCCCTCTCGAACAGACCAGCTGTCTCTTATGTTTAGGTCTTTGTTTGGACAACATTACTTATGACCGGAACACCAGATTCTAGAGGGAGCTCAGTATTCAGGCAGAATTTCTGACTAGTGACAGCAAAAGTGGCCCCCTTCATACAGCTGAAAGTACTGATTTCAGACTGACTAGAAATGACTGTGGCAAATATAATCATTTGATTTGTCAGTCACTTAGGGGGGCAGGTTTTGATATGGGCGCTATCTCTTAGAGAGGAAGAGGCTTGGGGAGGGTAGAGAATGAGCACCTAGAAGCGCTAATGGCTCTCCTACTTCTGCCCAAATAAATGAAAATATTTTTCTACACTCTAGTTTTATGAGAGAGCTTTAGAATGAGTAAGCAGATGATTTAAAAGACTGGCTCAGAAAAGTAACTCAAGTAGAAGTTGTTAAATCTTTCACACCTTGTATACCTAGATGGTACACCTTTTACTGCATTGGCAGATTAAAAATTTTTGATACTCTGATCACCAAGCACGGTTGTCCAAATTGCTTTAAAACTTGCAATCCAAAGGCTCGTAGTAAGAAGGTATAGTTTCATTGGCACAACAAATTCCCTTTTAACTAAATGGCATACAATGGGTTGATTTTGTCAATCGAATGTTCTGGCTAACAGTATTCTCAGCCTCCACACTGTCACTGTCCTAGTTTCTCATCATCTGCCTGGCCTGGGCATAATGGCTCTGACTTTGGCCTCAGACCTGTTTCTCAGTACTCTGCAACCGAGAGATCCAACAGTCCATTTGAGTCCCCAGCTCAAACTTCTTCAGCCATTTCTTTTTTAAATCACTGCAAGAAAGAGCCCAAGTTCTTTATTATAAAACTCCTGACCTAAGTCCAGTCTACCTCTCTAGGCTCATCACTGCCCCCTCCCCACATTCTTTCCCTCGATTTTTAGCAAACCAGTCATTCTAAGCAACATGAAGTCCCTGGAACATACCATATTCTCACACATACACCAAAATATTGCTACTCATCTTTCACTCTTCCCCCAAATACTTCCCATTCTAAGCCTTTTCTCACTTAACCAGAAAGCTAAGGCCCTCCTTCTCCCACGTTCCTCCTATACTTCTTGCTCCTACTTATTACAACAATCAATTTATATTGGAATTCTTGGTGTGTTTTTCTCTCCATATAATAAAGTGCTATCTATGTATTCTCATTTTTACCTCGAGCACCATACTCCAAGTCTAGCACATAAGAGATGCTCAGGAATATATTAAAAATCCTATCTTTAATGTTAACTTTTATAGCTATCCAGTTACTGCTTATTATTATAGGTGATTAATCAGCTAATTATTATTCTCCATCAATTCTGAGCATATTATTGCATTAAAAAAATCGAACCTGCTACAACATATGAACTCATTGAATATATGACCTGAAGAACAAATCAATAAGCCATCAAAGTTTTTCAAAACATTTCTAAACTTAGGATCTTTTATGAAAATCTGGCAATAGGATAAAGACAAGCAATCTGGACTTTACCCAAAAGAGTCATTTGCCAAGCTCCCAATAGAAGCTATAGCACAGAGTCTTTGAAATTTTACTTACATGGTATAGTGTGGTCTCTGGCACAGGCGTGCCCATGATGTCCTGTCTCAGTGCATCCATTTGCAAACTAGGTAGCAGTGAATAGTGAGTCGGGCTATTACTCTTATCGCTCTTCTTTTTAGACTTCTTCCCTGTGTCTTTTTTGCTGTTTCTCTGAAACATGTATTCTTCTTGAGCAATTTTTTCATTGCTCATATATCGGAGTAGAGAGTTTTCTATATAAAAAGAGATAAATACACCAATATAAATATGCAAATATTCCAAATCTACCGCTCTTTCCTGATTGTGCTATTAGATTTCATTTCAGACGTGTAACTTGATTTAATTTATAAAATACTTATGTCGTGAAAATATAGAGCATCTTAATCATTTGGGATCATAGGGCAATAAGAAATAGCCTACAGATTATTTCTCCAAGTTTTATCTCTGGACCAACTATATGAGAATCGCTGCAAAACCTAAATCAGGAGTTTTGGGTGTGTGGCTCATAAAATTTTTAACATGTTCCCCCAGGGGGTTTCTGCTAAAAATCGATGACAAACACTGACCTATAATATAACAGACTAGGATCCGTGGAGAAGTTAAAGCCCACATTTTGAACCAAGAGTCAGGAAACTTAATTCATAGAATCTATGCTTAAACTGATAGCCAGCACTTAGAACTTCATAAGGCATTCCCCCCCCAAGATATCACTGTCATATGAAGTCCCAAAACAGTGATTCAGAAATAGCATATATGTCTTCCTTTTGATTTTTTTTCTTGATTAATTCAATAACAGAAATGAAGTTAGAAACTAAAGTTTGGAAAATGGAATGAAAACATAGATGTAAAGGAATCTGTCAATGTTCTTGTATTTACCAACATTTTCTGAAATGTTCACTCCATGAAATAGGTGTTAACTAGACTAATGAAGCAGATATTCATGCTTGCTTATCCCTGTATGGTAAATTCTGTACATTGGCTAGAAATAATAGACAAATGGGTTAAATATATTATGAAGGGAGATTAGTGAGCTGAGGTCCTACGAATAGTTTTTTGCTGTGTTTTATTTTTTATCTACAACTTTATGGCTCTCTATTTCAGAAAGCGGATGTAGCCCACCATATCCACAACTGGTTGAATCCCATTTAGTAGTGAGACTTTCAGTGACTCTCTTTACTGCTCACCTCAATAGCAGGATAAGTGAACATAAAAACTTACTTTTGGTAGATACTTCAAGTGTAGCCCACCCCCAAGTAAGAAGATAACCCTGAACAGCAAACAGAAGAGAAAAAAAAGCAAAGTGTTTTTTTTCCATTTCTATATGGTTTTCATTAGAGTCACTGGCCAAGTTTCCATTAGCTTTATTCATGTACATCAATACTCATTTTAAGATTGTACTAATACAAAAGTAGTGAGGTTGCATTGCGGACCAATGGGGACTGATCACAAACTCTTCCTACTCACTGAACTTAATTCTTTTATGCAGTTTCACACTTCTGACCTTGTTTTCCAAATAGTGACTTTCACATAGCCATCAGATATTAATTTTTTTACACTGTACTTATCTACCCTGAATTCCTTAAGAGACATTCAGAGAAGATATCAATTTAATAACATATCAAGATAGTCAAACGTTGGTCTGAGTTGGTTTGGGTGTATCATAAAGTCAAAGAGAGAATGAAGTTTTCCACTGAAGCTATAACAACCTATTTAAAGAACATTTAAATTTGCTTTTTGTTCCAACAACCCAGCCTACACTGAAATTCTAGAACACTTACCTCTTCTACTATCTCTCTTCATCTTATTTGGATCTTCATAGTCCCCCACCCAATTATATTCCACTGGCATAGATATAGGTCGTAGCTTGCCTAAACACAGAGAACAAAATTCACATCACATTGTTTTTCTTCCCCACGTCTGCTCATACTTAACACTGATTTTTAGCTACAGTCTGCAAAACACACTCACTCATATGCAACGTTATGGTTGGCATTTGTGTAGATGAAAAATGTGTGTTTTGAGCCAGAAGGTGAAACTGCCTGTGGCAATTGGCCAGGTGATAATGCAATCGTAAGGCATCCTTTTATAAATAATAAAGAACAGCCTAGGTTTCCTCTCTTAGGAGCCCCAGACTTTAAGAGTGTGGTCCTTTACAAAGAGTATCACTATTTTAGGTATCACTATTTAGTATAGTATCACTATTTAGAACCTTCTCTTCAGTCACTGGATCTCTGTCTTATTCCCCAATGCCCAAGTGTCTACATCTTGATAGCCTATCTCCAAGGTAGTAAGTAGCCCCTTGTGTTTAACCTGCCTGCAAGGACATTAACCCACTGTGGCATGTTGGAACGCTACAATGCTAACTTTCCATCTTCACTGCCTCCTAACTCCTGTCATAATACATTCTGGATATACCACCATGCTTCAGCAGTATGGCTAGATTCCCGTTTATGGCCTATAGTTGGGTCTGCCCCCCAAGCATCTCTTTTGCTGTTGTGAACAAGTCTAGTTTCCAGATCCAAGTAATCACTGCTTTGGCCTGTCCTGTATTCCCCTGTCTGTATATTTACTAAATAGCATTTTACTTTAGCAAGCAAAACTCATGGCATAGACTTCAAGGATAACTTTTTGGTGAGGCTGCAGTATATTATTTTTGATCAACTTGAAATTCCTGAAGCACAAAAGAGCCAAAGAAAATCATACAAAGTTTTGAAAAGGATACCTAGCACACTCGCTGGCATACAATAACTACTTAATAAATTTTAAATCAATGAAAAGCCAAGACTCAGACGGGACTGGATCATAATAATGATGATTATGATGCTCGTGATAATAGTACTAACACTTATATATCATTTACCATATGCCAAATACTAAGGGCTTTATAAGTATTAAATTGTTTAATTCTCATAGTTATAAGAAATATACTATCATTACCCTTGTTTTATCAGATGAAGAAACTGAGACGGGTTATGTAATTGGCCCAAGGACACAGTTGGGAACTGTGTAGTACCAGGGTTGAAACCCAGGCACTTAAACACCACTTCTGACATAATTCTTGGTGCCTTCAATATTTACCCTCCAATATTCTGGTCTCTCAGTTTCTTGAGGCTCTCTCCTCCACCCACTCCTGTGGTCATATGCTTAACCTGTCAACTGCAAAGTCTGTAATCTCTTGTAGTATTCCACTTTTCAACTACCACCTTCTGTATTTCTAGGGCCATTCCTACAGCATTCCAAGTCCAAACATCCTCCTCCTCAATCTACTGATCTTCCCACCTTCCAACACCTCTCGGTCACTGTATATCCTCTTCATTTCCCTCCTTACCCAGCTAAATTTCATGATCAATTACTATTATCAGTCCATGTATTTAGCAAAATTCTGTTAGGAGACTTCTAATTCTGTTCCTAAGGAAAATGTAACCTTATGGATTTATATTACATACAGTGATAGAGATTGCCTAGTATATTTTGCTAAGCTCTTTGAAAGTCTGAAGACGAACTAGACATGGTAAAATTATTAATAAGCCAAAAAATGTAGTGTTTATTTAAAAGTGGCTTCCTTTCAAGGTATGCAAATGACTTTATAAACAGTCACCTAAGATTTCAAAATTTTCACGGAGTAGATCTCTGCACTTTTACAAGGGGAGAGCTTTGGGAGAGCTGATGCAAGTCAATATATCCTGCCCTCCCAGGGTTGGGTAGAGCTTTTAGGAAGGGTCTAGTTTTGTCATGTCTATTCAACTGCTTGGCAGAATCAATCCTCCAGATTTTCAATGTTCTGAATTCTATGTTTTCAAAACTCGTACAACTTATTTCTTTAAAATCTGGTTTTTAAAGTAAAGTCCATTTCAGCCTGTGTGCCCTGAAACTGAAGCAGTTAATAGCCCTAACACTGTTTCTACATGTCACCAAGAAAATCTTTTGGAAAGTGAACAATCCAATAAATAAACAGTTGTTTTACTTGCTCTCTATATGTTATTATATGTATATATAAAGTAGTTTGATACTTTTCAAAGAATTTATTGGTTGTTTGGAGTCAAATATATATGCACAAAAACAAGAAGAAACATACTTTATGCATAGAATATGAAATAAATGATTGTATTCGTTGTATTTCAGGTCATCTTCTCTGAGATTCTCAAGGAGCTAAGTCATTGAGGCATGTAATTAAGCCTTTGATATACTTGGTTATATTATTAACCATAGGAAAAAATTTGCAGAAGATTAAACACTGACTTTCTGATGATTTTTTAGTAGAGTATACTGTATATTGCTAACATAAAATTGAGAAAAAGGTATTAAATTAAACAAAAAACTGAGATAAAAATCTTAATTAAAATTCACTATTGGAGGACAGCAGGCTTTTGCTTTTACTAGTTATAAAGCTCTGAATTTAACAATGAGAGTAAAAGTAACTATTTTTAAAACTATTATTTGTTTAGTTATAAGAAATAATGTTGCTTATAAGTATTACTCCTTTTATAAATTTTTTTATTGTGCTGAAATACTGAAACAGACTTAATAAAAGAGAATGAGGAAATACTCATATAAACAGCGGTCCTTGGCAAATTGAAAAATAGAGAATGGCTTAAATTATTTCTAACTCTAAATTCAGAGATCTTTGACTGCAGCATGAAAATGTTTGCCACTGCACGGGTATAGCAGTATAGTAATTTCACAAAACAGCAAAGTTCAAGTGGAAAAAGAAATTGATGGTTTGTTGCTGCAGTACTACTGGTCAAAAAAAAAAGGGTACTAAAAGCATTAATGTTAGATTTACATCAAATGTACACTATTATTAATATATGCAAAGCATTTTTACATTTGTAATGATTTTTAAAGGTTTATTAAACACATTTGACACACTCCTTATGGAAATGTACATATACAAATAATAAAGCTCTGAAAAATAATCTGGAAAATTTTAAGACATCTTTTTACGTAGTGACACTTGTATTTACTAATTCATGATGAAAATTAATAATAGTCAAGAATATAGTAAAAAATAAAGTTAAGAGCCCTATTAAAAATTTTGCTGACCACTTCCTCTTAATTTTTTCATTCTTCCTAGCATAGAACATTTATTAATTGTAGAGTACATTTGACACCCTGTCATAAGCCTTGTGATATCTCTGTGCCATGATTAAACTATTTTGTTACTTGGCTTTTCATATCTGTTGCACATCTGGAGCATTCTAACTTGGATTTCCATAGAGGCAGGAATTGTGCACTGTATTCCAATAAATGTAGAGTTGAAAGATCATTATTTTTGGATTTTGTTTGAATTTTATTCTGAAATTGATAGCAAATAGTTTTTCTATTATGAACTATGTTTAGCTATAATTAAACAAATAGAACACTAAATATAATTATAAGAATACTGACAATGAGGGGCACTTGGGTGGCTCAGTTGGTTAACCGTCCAACTTGGTTTCAGCTTGGGTCATGGTCCTGGGGGTCGTGAGATCCAGCCCCACATCAGGCTCCACGCTCAGTGTGGAGTCTGCTTGAGATTCTTTCCCCCTCTACTCCTTCCCCCACTTGTCCTCTCTCTCTCTCTAAAATACATAAAAATAAATAAATAAAATCTTTTAAAAAAAGAATACTGACAATGATGGAGTACTTTATAATGATCTAAAGTACTTGTTTCTAAGGATGTACTGTATGGTGACTAGCATAACATAATGAAAAATTATTATTAAAAAAATAAAGTACTGGGGCTCCTGGGTGGCTCAGTCGTTAAGCGTCTGCCTTAAGCTCAGGGCGTGATCCTGGCGTTATGGGATCGAGCCCCACGTCAGGCTCTTCCACTGGGAGCCTGCTTCTTCCTCTCCCACTCCCCCTGCTTGTGTTCCCTCTCTCGCTGGCTGTCTCTCTCTGTCAAGTAAATAAATAAAATCTTAAAAAAAAATAAAGTACTTGTTTTAAAATGAAATTGCTATGTTTTAATATTACTGTACAGACTTGCTTGAAAATAAACTGACAATTTCCCTTAGATAATAAAGCATATTTGGTGCTATTGCAAATGCCACAATGCCCTTCGGCAGAGCTAACTGCTCACTCTCCTGGGCCCTTTCATAGTGCTTTTGGTATTTTTGTATTATTATATATTATTATACTGTATTATATCTGTCTGTTAAAGGTTTTTCTACTTCTTGGCAGAAACTAGGTCTTAGGCATCTTTGGTTGTGAGTTCTCCTAGCAAAGATACCCACCCAGAGCAGGTACTGATTAAAATTTTTTTGAATGCTTGAATCGAAGGATGCTAGACATTAGGGATATTCCAAATTACTGGGCCCTTCACTGGACCCTAGTCCCTCTTAGTTACTCAAAAGTATCTCTTGTGCAATGCTCCCTTCTTTCTCCTGCAGCATCAATTTTCCCCTTTCTACCCAATGATTCCAATTAGCAAATAAACATGCTGTAATTTCTCTAATCTTTAAAAAACAAAAACACCACCTCTCTTCACCAGCAAACTACCACTCAACTACCACCTCATTTCTCTGCTTCCCTTTATAGAAAAACTCCTAGAATATAAAACTCATTGATGTTCTCATTCTCTAATTCCTATCCCTTTTTTCTACCTTTACTGAGGTATGATTGACAAATAAAAACGTTTTTAAGGTGTGCAACCTGATGATTTAATGTACATATTCATTGTTAAGTGACGACCACAATCCAGTTAACACATCCTTCACCTCACATGGTTACCATTTGTATGTGTGGATATGTGTGGTGAGAACATTCTCAAATTTCAAGTATAAAATGGAAAACAGTATTGAGGTTCTTCAAAAAAAGACCAAAACAAAACATAGAGCTACCATATGATCCAGCAACCATACTTCTGGGTATATATCCAAAGAAAATGATATTAGTATCTCAAAGAGATATATGCACTCCCATATTCATTGTAGCGTTATTCATAATAGCTAAGACATGGAAAAAATCTAAGTGTCTATTAATGGATGAGTGGATAAAGAAAATGTGGTGTATGTATACAACAGAGTGTTATTCAGCCATAAAAAAATGGAAATCCTAAATTTGTGAAAACATGGATGAATCTGAAGGGACATTATGCTAAATGAAATAAGCCAAACACAAAAAGACAAATAGTGTAGGATCTCACTTTTATGTGGACTCTCTCATCCTCTCTCTTTCTTGAACCTTCTCTGATTAGGCTCTTGCTCCCAAAACTATACCAAAACTGCGATTGTCAAGTTCACTAGCACCTTCATGTTGCTAAATCCAACAGATAATTTTTAGGATTATTCCCTTCTTTGAAACATTTTCTTCATCTGGCTCCCAGGACTCTTCCTTCTCCGGTTTTTCTATCTTCTCCTCTTGCTAAATTCACATACACCCTTGAGAGGTAAGTGAAAATGTCATTTCTTCAGGGACGCTCTACTTGACCTCTTATTCTAGGTTGGGTTTCTTTGTATTTGTTCTCATTTCCTGTTGTAGTTTTTCTTCATAGCATGCCATTTATAGTCAAGTAAGTATTTATTAAATTAGTTGCTTGAATTCTGCCCCTCTTCTAGAATGTAAATTTCACAAGGGAAATTTCTCTGTTGTTTACTATGGTATCTTCAGTACATAGCACAGTGCCTTAAACACAGTAACTGTTTAATACTTAAGTGACTGATTGGTTGTTAAGAAAATAGGGGACCTCCCTCACACACTGGACTGAAAAGTCTCCAAGCTATACCATCAATTTTTATTTTCAGAGTTTCCTTCTCCTTCCTTCCTGTTAACTTTCCATTCCCCTCCTCTTTTTACCTTTCATTCCCCTCCCTCCCTCACTTCCCTCTAATGTAGGATGTCAACCTGACCAACCTCCTTCGTTTCTAACAAATCAAGCCTTAGAGAGTAGTTTGGTAATACATCAGAACTACGAGTCCAGGGGCGCCTGTGTGGCTCAGCTGGTTGAGCATCTGACTTTGGCTCAGGTCGTGATCTTAGAGTCTTGGGATCAAGCCCCACATTGGGCTCCCTGCTCAACAGGGAGTGTGCTCCTCCTTTGTCCTCTGTCCCTCCCCAACTCATGCAAATATGCGCTCTCTCTCAAATAAATAAATAAAATCTTTAAAAAAAAAGAACTAGGAGTCCTGCCTCCTGATCTGTAGAAACATTCCTATATTAGGCTACCCAAGATGTGTGTTGAAATACTACCAAATTGCTGCCTTTTTCTATTGCATTCATCCCCGCCTTTTCAATTCTCTCCTCAGACATGCTAAAACCATTAAATTTCAGGGTGATAAACAGCACCTGAGAAGCAATCTTCTCTCTTACAGTTGCCAAAGAATTGAAAAAAAGACTGCAGAAAAATTTCTCCTTAAGTCTGACATACCCTTTAACGCTCACAAAAAAAGCTTTCTCTAGAGTCTAAGGAGAAAAAATATATACATATACACACATATACACATCTGTTCTGAATATTTTAGCCAATATTTTGATGAAAATGAATGTAGTAAGGAATGTTAATCTACAAGCATGCCACATATACCCATCAAACTCCCCACATACCAGACAGAAAAATTACTTTCAGATGGTTGACTGCATTTCTAGGAAAACATCCCGAGGTAATTTAAGGTAGACAATAACACATTTAAAGAGGAATAAAACGGAACTGAATGGAACGTCAGTAATTTTTTAAGAATAAAGGCAACGTATCTGGATCTAATAAAATAAGTAAAAACAGGCGCTTTGATCTTTTGGGCCATATTTTTTGAATTTTATTTTTGGATAAAAGAGCTTGGGAAAAAGTTGAATTGTAAACATTGCAATGTGATGATTATTTAAGTATTGGCTTTAAAGCCTTATAATAATCTAAATCAAATACAAAACCAATTATTATTAACTTGAAATCTTTTCAGTTTCATTAGTGGAGAACAAAAACAATTAAAATCTGATTTCAAAGAATATGCTACATCTTGTTTGTAAATTTTCCTATTGCTTTCTAAAAGTGATCTGGACTTTAAATGGGGAGTAACATAAAAATTACTGAAGGAGAAAATTTTGAACTGTATCAAAAGTTATATGGAACTTTTAACACTTGATTTCAAGGCTAATTATATTTTGAACCAGATAACCTTTGTAAGCATTCTACCAAGAGAACAACTGTGCACTAAGACAGGTTTTTCTAAGTTGAAATGTTTGCCACTGTACAAAGAGTCACTTCTACTTTAGAAGGATGTGAGGACTAGGAAGGATTCAAATGGTTTAAATATTGTTTAAGTGGCAAAAGACTTCTGGGTCCTCCTCTGAAGGCTCTGGTGGGCAAAAAGAGCTATGCTAAAATTCTATTGCTCCAAGCTGTGCTCAGCATTAATACAATTGTGGACAAGAAAGATGACATGAGTATGTAAATGCTACTTGGTTAAAAACATCCAATTTTCAAGTTAAACAACTACAAATTAAAGCCCTCTATTTTATTTATTTTTTGTAGTTTCAAGTTTTTGTTTAAATTCCAGTTAGTAAACATACAGTGCAACATTAGTCACTCTATTTTACAAAAAATCTTAGTAAAGCAGGGTCTTGAAAATCTTATCAACATACAGAAGAGAGTCCCCTTTTCTCATGAAGAGTGAAAAAGGCAATGATTGAGACCATCAATTGAAAACTCCCTTTTGAAATAAACAGAATGACATCTTGTAATAACTTTGTAATTCCTTTCACATATTTTTCCGTTTGGGATTACATTAGTCAGTAAAACTGGCAAGAAAGGGAGAGATGAAAAACTTAAGACACACCAAAGTTAATTCCTCAATATTTCACCAGTAGTCAGTGTTGGAGTCAGCCCACAAATACACTTTCAACTTCCTATCCCAGTGCTCTCTTTGTTACATCAGATTGCCTTGGTGATGAATTCAAGACCACTGCATTACACAAAAATCCAATTCTTTTATCTTCAAAATAATTCAATGACATGTGTGATTACTGCTTTTGCTTAAGTGTCCTTCCAGCCAGTTTGCAACTCTTGCAAAAAATTCTTAAAAGCTATGTGAAGAGCTAATGGAGGGTTAGAACATAAACTGTGGATGTAGCTTTGTATTTACTGTCCATCACCTTAACAAAGATGGAAAATACATTGCTTTGACATGCTGTGTCAACTTGTAAGATTAGAGACTTATAAAACAATGCTAGGTTATCATATGTATACTTTTAAATGGTTCCATATTGTCTTAATTATTTGCTCTAATGTCTCCAGTCTTTAAGGTAATCGATGTACAATTTTTAGTTATCTCTTCTTTAACAAGATTCAATATAACACTTGACATTTTCTGCCCCTTCCCCTCTTCTCCTGCCCCTGGGATCTATTTCCTCCATGATTTCTGGCAAATTGTTTTGGAGTGATACCAGTAATTCTACAAGGAGCCCGAAGTATAGAACACCATGCACTGATCTTTCCAGATAGTATTTATTACTTGAGTTTGGACTTTATCACAAATAAGATTTACTCTAGAAAATGGATTTTCTGCAAGACAAAACTGAAGATGACACTCAACACACTGTCTGCTGGGGTAGGCTTCAACTTAAGAGTAGAGGCTTTTCCAGGGGTATCTGGGTGACTCAATCAGTTAAACATCCGGCTCTTGATTTCGGCTCAGGTCATGATCTCAGGGTTGTGAGATTGAGCCTGGTGTCAGGCTCTGCGCTGGGCATGGAGCCTGCTTCAGATTCTCTCCCTCTCCCTGCCCCTCCCCCCCAACTCTCAAAAAAAAAAAAATAGAGGCCTTTCCAAATCCTTATCTATTGAGTCAGATGTCTGGAACTTAAAACACAAAGAAATTTTTATCATTGGTATATCAGTCTTTAAGAGAAGCTACAAAAGTCTATTTTACATTTTCCAAAATATATTCCATCAATCCTTCCATTGCAAGGTTACTAAGTATTTTGTGACCAAAACCAAAAAAGATCCAATGGACAAATACATTTGGGACACAATAAGCTAACCCAAATTCAAGAAGACCTTCAAAGTCTGTAGTATGCTAACATGCACTTATTAATTGCCAAGATGGGGATTTTAACCAGATAACCTTTCTTTTACAAACATCCTCTTTCAGAACTAGAGATCTGAAGAACATATTTGGGAAAATGATGGATCCTTAATCCATACTGTGATGTGGAAGCTAATAACACTAACCACTCTTTTAAATAATACCTAGCTGCCATTTATTATATTTTTTTTCCATAGGGGAAAATGCATTTTGATTTCACCTAGGGACAATGGGTCCCCTCCTGCTCCATGGAATGTCACGATTAGGTTTTCTATTATAGAGCAGGGTAGAGCATCCCAGACACTCACAACATTTTATTACTTCTGCCCAGAGACTATGTTAATTTTGAGTAAATGCAGGTCTCTTTCCAGGGCAATAATTTCACAGATTCTTTGAATTAAAAAAAAAAGTCAATTGGCCCTCTGTCATACGAGGGCTCTTTGATTTTCTAGTCATATATACCTGCTTCTGTACTAAATCTGTCTGCAGTTGATTCTTTTTAAGTTAGCTAAGGGTTTCTCAATAGCAGCACTCTTGACATTGTGGACTGGATCATTCTTTCTTGCTGGGAGCTGTCCTGTTCTTTGTAGGATGTGTACTAGCATCATGGGTCTCTACCCACTAGATGCCAGTAGCATTTCCACTCCCAGTTATAACAACTACAAATGTCCCCCCAGATTGCAAACGTGCCCTGGAGGGCAATACTGACCCCGGTTGAGAATCACTGAGCTAGGCTGTTTCTATTCTTGGCTTCCCATTTTGTCATTAAGGGAAGCACATTTCACTGAGTTCATATCTTTCTATTGATGAATTCATCTGAAGAGTTACTTTTTTCCTCTGATAGTTGCATCAGTTTTGTTGACTTGGTTTGCTGATCTTTCCATTTTACCCACATATCAATACTCTTGAACTTGGTTAAGTGTTCCTTTTTCTTAATCTTACTATTTTATCCATTACCTAGCACTTTAATTTGTTCAGGCTGATTGTTTTCTTGCCTGGTTTCATTTTTTTTGAGAGTCTCCAACTATTTTATTTATTTTATATATTATTTTTGCTCTCCTTTTTCCCCCTTGCAATTAAACTTACAGAAGGTGTGGGGTCAGAATTCTGATGCAGTGAGATTTTTATTTAGGCCCTTCTGTCTAGAATATGAGCTAGTGGTTTCCATAACGGAACTTAAAGGAAGATTTGGATCAGGGCAGTTTTTAGTGTTATTACCTATTTCAATGCTCTTCCTTCCGCTTTTCAAAACCAAGTCCAAGGAAACAGACCAACTTTATTCATATTTCTTTTAATTGTTATGATTTAAATGGCTGCTTAGTGGGTAGGTAAAGGGACCAAACCAAGGGCATATTTCTAGCCCTTTTGTCCTCTATTAAATCCCTCCACAGGGAGAGGATGAAGTGTTAATTTGATCCATAGGCGCTTGAAAATCTTTGGAACATTTTCATTTATGAGCAGGAGTAATTCATTATGCCATTTAGGCACTATTTCTTGAGCGCTTTCCATGAGGCACGAATAGTACTAAGTACTAGACATATATTATCTCATTTAACCCTCATAAAAACACCATGAGTAATACTGCCATTCCATTTTGCAGATAAAGAAACAAAAACATACTGAGGTAAGGCTCAAGTTCAAGGTCAATCAGTTATTAAAGGCCAACCTGTGACACCAAATTCAGATCTATCTGACCTCAAAACTCATGCTCTGCTATTTCTATCAGTAAAATTACACAAATTAGGGAAGAGCACCTTCCCTCGCTGATTACTCTGATATTTACATTAGGAACAGAAAAGTTTCTATTTCTCTCAAAATATTGCTGAACCACTTTTCTATTCGTTACATGGTCCCTTATCACCATCAGTTTGATGTTCGAAATTATTCTGTGAAGCTAATCAACATGCAGTCTCTAGGAACTGTATTAAGTAAGTCCAAAGGAATAAGAATTCCTCTGGGTATAGTATACATCTCAGATTTCTACATTTTTGATTCACTGATTTCTATTTCTGTGGTTAGTTCTGCTGTGGAAGTGGTACATTTTACTTGAACAAAGACATCTGCAGTGGTTAGAATCCCAATTTTTCTTTCTAGCATAGCTGATGAATGACAGCTGAACTTTTACCTGATTAGGAAGACAATTTACATTTAAAAATCAAAGGAAAGAGAGAAGGCTTGTATTCAGAAATAAAGAACTATGAATGTAATGTGTATACGTGATCCTTTAAGAAATGTTTTAAACAGTGCTATTAATTATAATTTAACTGGCCAAAAGGTAGAATGACATTGCAAGACAAAGATGATGTTGAAGTGTGATAAGAGACCCTGGAACCTATGGATAATTTCCTTTCCTCACGCCAATAGAACAACAGTTCATAGTGTCACTGCCCACAGGTTCTTCACCATGCTGTTTTAAGTCATTTCAAGCCATTTACTATTCATGTGGATAAATGGGACATGGTAGTTTTCTCTTGTCCCAACTACTCGAGTGGAAAATATTCAGGTATAATGTTATAGAAATTGATTTTCCTCAATGCACAATGTATACAAATAACACTGATGAGGAACATTTCTAAAATAACAGCTTTGCACTCATTCATGTGTTTTCTGTGAGGTCCAAGATTCTCAATAAATCAGAAAAGTCTGGATTCCTTCAAACCAATACTATTATGTGATATTATTGTAAAAAAAAAAAGTGTTCTTCCTATTCTTATAAAATATGACCACTCAACAGCCACAAAGGGACTCAGCCAACTGTGTCTACCTTCTAGCAGGTTTCTATGCATAGAAATGTGGTATGATGGAATAGCAAGAGCAAAGAATCTGTGAACAGTGAAAGGGAAAGGTGATGGGGAATATTACCATTCTGAAAAGTTGCCAAGCAACTGATCTCATCAAATTCGAACCTTTACCTTTGAAGCATGAGCAGATGAGACCAAATAGTTGAAGTGATTTAATGGTGCCCTCTTTTCCCCTCTTCTAATTTTCACATTAAAGTTACTTTTTAAAAAATTGAACAGTTTATTCATCCCTTCTAATTCTTCAAAGAATTTAAAATGGCTGATATTATATTCTTTATGTGTTGAGATCTTTAAGTTCTTTTGTTTTCTCCCCCAGCTGTATTGAGGTGTAAAGAAAAATTGTATATATTCAAGGTGTACAACGTGATGATTTGATATACAGAGAATTATGAAATGATGACCACAATCAAGGTATTTTAACATATCTATCACCTCACAGAGTTACCTTTTTTTCTGTGAGGTGAAAATACTTAATATGTATTCTCTTAGCAACACTGAAGTTTCTGTGCAACAGTGACAACAAAGAAAATAAATACCCAGCATATACTGGGCACTCTCCAGGCAACTTACAATGTGTTGTCATGAAATTCTCACAGAAAGTCTATGAGACAGGTCTTATAATCTTCATTTAACAGAGGAGAAAATTGAGACTAACAGCCCCAAGCTCACACTAGAGTAATTAGATAAAAGACAGGATCACCAAGTAGGGCTGATGCCGCCCACTGCCAGTGCTAGTAACCACTGACCTAGGCTGCTTCCCCCACTCTATGTTTCCAAAAATTAGTCTCATCTCTCTTTTTAGGAAAGTAAATCCTATTTTATGTTCTCAGATTTAAAAAGAACATAACACACCGTTACTAATTTTACCCCTCAATTTAGCTACCTTTCCCTAAGGGCTTTCAGGGCCATGTCTACATAAAAACATGTTCACTCTAATGCCAATAAATGCAAAACAACATATACAAGAACATACAAAATCAGACCTACTTCTGCTTGCTTGAAATCAAATGCTTGAATTTGGAAGGAGTAATACAATTTCTGGAAATCATTTCTCTACAATTAACAAATTACTTTCATCACATTAGGTAGATAGTACCACTAGTAGAGTCCCACACATACCCATGGGTACTTAATCTCAGGTCTACCACTTATTAGTTGGGTAAGTTATTTAACCCATCAGTAAAATAAGGATTCTATTAGCACCTGCTTCACTGGGTTGTTGTGAGGATTAAATGGGTCAATGCCTTTGAAATGCTTAGCACAGTGCCTGGCATATATATAAGCTTACAGGTATTACTGACTTATTTCTAGAAGGGTCATCCGCTGTCTATCCATATTATACTTGTCTGATAGTTTAGGGAAAATAATTGTTCTTCTTTTAACTTACCCTTAGGAACAACTAGTGGGTCTATGATATAAAATGAGAACCTTGGCTAAAAAATGTGTTTTAAAGTCCACAGTTAGGATATTGTCAGGTATTTTTCTTTACATGTGCATTTCTTTGTCACTGTGTCCAATAACAGAGCTTCCTTAAATATTTTTGTCTTATATATCTAACTTTAAAATATGAATGTACGAAAATAATATGACAAGTATATACATATTTAACCAAAAGCACATAATAAGAACTGAATCATGTTTCTCCTTTGCTTCTCAAAATTATGTCTATACTCTTAACAATCTTACATCTAAACCTCTTGGAATAAACGGGTAATCTGGGGAGTTAATAGGAGAGAATGGTGGCTAAGCTCATATACAAGATAAGTGGGACTAAAAAGTAAGTTGAGCACTGTAAGCCTAAAGGACTTACTCATTACATTTTAAGGCATCACACAAGTGCTAACATGTTAAGTTACTGTCATTTCTAGAAAATATGAAACATGAACATTTTTGTACTTTAGGTTTTTTTGTAATATACTTCAACAGAATCATGCATTTTTGTCCTTATTTATTTAAAGATTTATTTATTTATTTGAGAGAGACAGAGAATGAGCGAGCAAGAGCTGGGGGAGGGGCAAAGGAAAAGGGAGAAGCAGACTCCCCGCTGAGCAGGGAGCCTGATGTGGGGCTCAATCCCACGACCCTGAAATCATGACCTGAGCCAAAACCAAGAGTCAGATGCTTAACTAACTGAGCCACCCAGGCACCCCTATTATCATTATTTTTTAAATCTAAGGAAATACTGCTACACTTGGGAGTCTATGTATAATGGGATGGCTTTGTGGACTAAATAAAGAAGTCATTGATAACTGCTTATCAAGTTTTGGAATAATTTGTATTAGGACCTTTAGGGTCTGGGCTGAGAGATTTATACGAACCCTCAGATGGCAGACCTAGGTTTGAGAAGATATCAGGTATTTGGTGGTGATAACTAACATTTAGAAACCTTAGAGGATGACTACTCATCATTTAAAACTCAGCACAAATGTCACTTTTAGTTATGTGGCCTCCTGGGAAGACTCTGGGGCTTTGGCTCCTAGGCTATTGTACTACTTTGTTCACATATTCCTACTTACCTATAGTTATTACAATGCATCTCTTTATTTGTTTCTTCCCTCTAGATTATGACTGCCTATCAGGGAAAATTTATCTTTTAATCCCCAGTGACCAGATGACTTTATGTACACAACAAATATTTGCTGAATGAATTAAGAAATGAATTAATCTTCGGGAAAATTAAGGACACAAATTCATGTGCGTTACAGGCAGAATTATTACTTATAATCTGATTTTAAAAAGGTTTTAATACATTAAACTGCAAGTTACCTTGCACAACCTGAAAATCTTCACTGATTTTAAGTATTTCCACTGAAGGTTCAGATTATATTTCATGTTCAAAAGTTAAAAAAAAAAACCTTCCAGGATCAAAGTAACTTTTTTTTAAGCTTCCTATCCTCTTTTTAAGCATATATATATTTCTTTTCTCCTAAGTTGAAGTTGTTTATAAAAATCTATCGTATCGGGAACCTGGGTGGCGCAGTCAATTAAGCAACCCTCTCTTGGTTTCAGCTCAGATCCTGATCTCAGGGTCATGAGACTGAGGATGGCCCCGCCCTGTGTCAGGCTCCCTGCTCAGCTCAGAGTCTGCTTGGGACTCCTTCTCCCTCTCCCTCTGCCCCTCCCCTCTGTGCTCTCTCTCTCTCTCTAAAATACATAAATCTTTAAAAAATATATCATATCCATAGGATATCTTAATTTTCTAAAATTTAAACAGTATTCTATTTTATTGGGAGAGATGATTTGTGGAGCATGATGACACTAGGTAGTTTAAAACTGTATAGTCTGAAGAGACTAACAATTCAAAGCCACTCAAGTAAGAACCAAGTAACTGTTTTTTATAAAGCTATCAGTAATCAACTTCATCTGATGACTATAATTTCCCCTTAAACATTCTTATCTACTTCAAAATAAGTAGAAAACAGCCAAAAAATTCTAAGAGATAAAAAAAAGACTTGGTATACATTACTGCCTCTCCAATAATAGGTAGTTAATAAGTACTTGTGGAACGAATGAATAAAAATACAGATCTTATGTGATAAAGCAGGGGTAGTGATAACAAAGATGTCAGGCCTCTATACTGTTCGGTAATGGAGAGGTTTACAATATAATAGGGGAGAAAAGCAAAGGTGCAAATACCTTCAGATTATGACAGTTTAAAAAAAAAGTGCCCGCAGAATGGTATAATTGAGGAACTATGCTTAAAAAAATCATTACTTATCATGATTTTAAATAAAGCACATGTACAGAGAATAACACAAGGTAAGTATAGTTCCTATTCTTTAGGACCATTTTGGGCAGAACTTCTCATACATAATTATTACCACAGAGCTATAAGGAAATCAGGCACGTGTAGTAAGGTACATGACGACCAATCATTTGGGACCACAGGGAGACATACGGCCATAGTGGACAAGTAAGGAGGGCAAGTGGGAAAGAAAAAAACTAAAAACAACTATTCTTCTGCTCAGCTCCCACTGATCATCTGTACTAATCAACAAGGATCCTGTCTTTCCCCTTCCGTGCATTCCTCACTAAAAATGATTAGTTTGAAAACTGGAAAAGAAGGAGCATAGAGTTCCAATTAAATCCATTCATTCTTGAAATGGGATCATAGCTTTACTACTTTAACTTTAGGCAACTTTATCTGCAAATCTTTCACATACAATGTATCAATTTAAAGTATATGTGACTGGGTTACTCTCTTGGTCATGCACAGAAAAACAGAAGTCAAAGATGAAAAATCCTAAGGACATGGTAACTCTAAGGCCATCTCTGATTTAAATACAGTGTGTGTTTTCTATTCAGAATCCACTTCCACTCAAATTTTCCAACTTCTTAAAAAACACAAAAATTGAGGTGACATTTTCCCCAGAAAGTTTATCTAAAGATTTTTTAATCCCTGAAGAATAAGGAGTTAATTTTATATATGTCAAGTTAATAGGAAGCATTCATCTTTTTTTAAAAAGGAAAATTGAATTATTCCAATTTGGCAATATCTGACATTACAAAAATTACATGTGATTCAAGAAGGTTTCCTTAAGTCTTTAATGAGCTAAAATGCTACCTACTGTTCTTACCTATCTTCGGAAAACTTAGAATAATTTTTAACGTCATGCTTTGTATTGTTGAGATTCCACTTAGAAGCACATGACAGACATAGATCAATTATAAAGATTCAAAAGCTATCAAGTAAATCAAGTAATTTTTAAAACCCAAAAGCCTAGGAAAAGAAATAGAGGTTCTCATGCAAGACATATATTCTGTCAACATAAGAAAAGAACTCTTACCATAAGTCGGGGTGCTTTCTCGTCTTCCTTGACTACTTGATCTTCCTTTTTCATATTCATAGCAATACAAGACAGTATCTTCCTCCACAATATTAAACCTCTTTCGATATTCCTGATCCAGAAATGAATTTGGTGATTCAGATCCCTTATGCACTGGCTTGCCAACCATATGTCCTCTGAGGTCCTCACAAGGAAGGTTTCCTTTTTCATCCCTAAAGAAAGGGAAAAGTGAAGGAGAAGGATGTAGGAAAGTGTTAGGGTGGTAAAATGGCAGACAGGGGCTAAAACAGTCCATAATATCTTTCTTATACAATATATCTTCTGATCTTTTCAAACTTTCTTTGAGGTTTAAAGGGCAATTGTTAACTATTCCTATATTGCAGGAAAAAAAATGCCGAGGATCAGAGAGGTTAAATGACTTGCCTAAAGGTCATACAGCTAATAAATGACAATGCTGGACGTGGACCCTGGATCTTCTAACTCTTGCTCTAGTCTGTTTTCATTGTGCTATGTCATACAAAGGAAATCATGTCAGCACATAAATTACTTTACTGCTCAAGACAGTAGGTATAAGTTTAACAATGCTAACAACACAGCTTTCTTTTTTTTTATGATATAAATTTAGTTTTTTTTTAATGATTTTTTATTATGTTATGTTAGTCACCATACAGTACATCCCCGGTTTCCGATGTAAGGCTCGATGATTCATTAGTTGTGTATAACACCCAGTGCACCATGCAATACGTGCCCTCCTTACTACCCATCAACACAACACAGCTTTCTTATGCCAGTTTAACTGATGCACTGTAGTATTTGCACTGCTTAAAAACAAAGATGTGTTTAAGAACTACCACCTTTGTAAGGATATTTGCAGCCTTAAGAACCAAATTAGCATTCTATAAACTGGTATTACAAGAATTTCAAAAAGCTTGTTATTAATTTAAAATAAACCTTATTGAATAGAATTACTTTCAGTATTTAAAATCTATGTATCTCATTTAATATTGAAATATACATTCATAGAACTAATTCTAAAGGATAGATCAAAATTTCATTATACATCAGCAACATTTCTTGTGGAGAGCGGGCAGAGAAACCTGACAAAATATGGAATTTAAGATGATGGCAAATTTATTTTTTCTATAGGATTCTAAAATAGAAAAATCTAATCATTTATGGAATCCCTAAAACTGTTACTCACATATAGTATTCATTTATATACCCAGGCAATTGGGCCCCTAATGAGTGGTATTTTGGTAGAAATACTCCATTTAGGATGGGTTAAATTGAACCTTGTTTATTTTATGATATGTTTCACTATGACTAGCTATGAAGTCTTTGTTGGAAAAGCCTGTCATAGTTGTGTTCTAGAAGAACAATTTAAAAAAATAAATTTGTTACTTCCCTTGCAGATCATTAATTTTATTTCCTCCTAGTTCTTAATTGCTTCCAGTTCTACCCTCAACAGTGCCATGCATGCTATCAAACCAGATAAAAATTTAATTTTATGTTAAGTGCTAAGACTGAAATCTTAAATCAACAGAATTAACTAAATTATAACAAGACAGATAAAAAGAACACAATTTTAATTGACATTATGTCTTATAAAATGGTGATGAACCTATAAGTATAATGTCAATTCCAAAATATGAGTTACAGTTCAGCAAGAATATTATACTTCCATACTTCTGTACTAGGGTATACCACACTTTTTAGGTATATGCAAATGTCTAAATTAGGTCTGTCCAAACGAAGAGAGTTATATTGCTGGTATTTGAAATATATTGAAAGTAGTAAATAATATTCTCAAGACTGATTGAATCAGCAAGCCGTCTCAAGTATTTAGCTCATCACAAGTTGAGACTGCCATTTACATCGCTATTCACTCTTTTATTTTTTAAATTAAAAGTATTGCTTATTGCTAAATTGCAACTGGATGGCTAGTTCTTAGGCAACATGAAGAAAACAAACATAAAATCCAAGCAGAATTTCATTTTCAGCAAGCTAAAAACTTTTCCTGAACAAATTGCATGGTGCTTTTTGTTACTGTTAGTCCTCTATCAAAAAGAAATTGACACTGCAATTAGCTTGAAAACAGCCCTAACAAACTCGTGGCACTGGAGTAAGGTTTTGCCTATCTTTAAATGGGCAGACACTTCTATTAGGCCTGTGACATGAATGTTAATGCAGCTGGGATCACAGGGTGACTCAGCCCTAGTTAATTCACCATGCTCTATTTATATGGACATCTCCATGGCAGAAAATTGCAAGGGCGGGTATTACTTACTCTGTAATGATATGAAAGGAGGCCTCACCTCACACCAACAAGGAAGATTTATTAAACATATTTATGTGAAATGCACACAAATAAAGTTGAATTAAGAAATGTACAAACCAAAAACAATCTTTGCAGTAGAATGAACTGAGACATGTGTCGTGTGTATAAGTGTGTGCACAGTTGTGTGTGTAACTCTATGTGTGCTGTGTGTATGTACTCACATCACGAGTCCCTGAATAACCCAACATATTAATTTGTCCTACTGTATAGATTAAAAAAAACTTTTCTTAATGTTATGTGTGTAATAAATCTACACTTTCACTCTGAAAAGGATTTAAGGAAACAGATGAAAAGTTAGAACACTACTTTAGTGGATTTTCTTTATATTTAATGGTTCAGAGTAAAATTAATGAGAGAAATTAGTGGTTGAACTTCAGAGTTGTGCAAAGACCTACAAATTCTTGTTTTTTGTCATGGAAAAAGAAATTTGGTTAAGTATGTAAATGCCCTATATACTATGATAACGAAGCTACATATAGTCATAAGACATATAATAAAAAACTGACCAAATTTTACTCACTCCACATACACGAGTGTCTTCTCTTTTAGAGAAAAAGGTACTTTTTTCAACCACATTTTCTTTTGGAATAAACGTGTTCAAAGAATTGTAAGCCCATGAAAAAACCTGACAACTAGTCCTACCATTTTTAAGGTGGTTTTTTTTTTTTTTTGGTTTTAAGATGAGAAAGATTTTATATTTATAATTCAAATGAACACTGACATTCTTCTCTTACATAAAGAAAATTTTTTAATATACGAAAAAGGAAATGTTCAGATGAGTTAAATTAGGTGAACCACATTTAACATCAAAATGAGAAAATGGGAAAAAAGCGCCAAGGCTGTATCTATGCCATAACTTCAAGTCAAACCAGAAAATGCAGATAATTTATATATATAAGCCTGCAGTAAAAAGGAACTCTGATGCATGGATTGTTCTGATTGTGCTATATCAAATGGTTGTGTGACTTGGATAACTAATAATTTGACTCAAAATGTATCTAGAATATTTTAATATTCTAAAATATTAATTAAATTAATCAAATCAAAAATATCTAGAATAATTAAAGTGATTATGAAGTTTACTGAAAAGTATGAAGCTTTCAAGCAATACTGACAAAAAAAGTACCATCATGTTGATACTTCAACTTCTAATTTCTTTAGTATTTTTAAATAGCATGTTTCAGCTTTTTATTGGCTTCAATACATGGCCGTAATCCTATCTCCACCACACTCAGAGGACAGAACTCAATCATTTTATTCTTTTGTCTTCTGAAGTGTATTTATATACTTTCCGTCTAGGAAATACTTTCTTTATAGTAAGTTCCTACTTACACAAGAGAAAAGGAAAGAAGATCTAAAAACCGCAGAGATTTGATAAAAATAATCTTTAAATTTTATCTGTACATGTAGCCCTTGGAATAAGGACTCTTAAATAATCATTTGCGTTGAAATAAAAATCTTTCCAATTAAAATGAAAACAAACCAAAAGAATCACTATTCAAAACACACGTTTTTATTGCTCCTCATGCAAGAGTATTCAGAAAGTCTGACACCATTTTAATAGAATTAAAATGCAACTTGTGTTTAGCTAGGATATCAGATGGATCTGTACATCTGATTGTAAATTTAATGTTAGACTGTAAATTATATACTAAAAAAATTTGTGAAATGCCAGCTTAGTGAATTGTATCTTCTCATAAACGATGTTCCCACAACTAAATTTAATTCTCAAAATTAAGAACTAAAATGTTTATAAAATGGACTACAGTTTTATTACTAGATAACAATACAGTATTTGTGGACACACCATGCTGTCTTGTAGCATTTAGATCATAAAATGTCAGAACCATCATATCTGAGAGAATGAAACATTAGGTGCACTAAAGAATAATGAAAATTAATCAAAAAAGGGAATTTCAGTTCTTTTATATACTGAAGAAATTTAATATGCAGCATGGCTTGATAATAAGAGACCTTAAATTACTGTTTTTGAATGACTGCACAACTAATTAAAAAATGGAACCAAATTCTTTGTGATTGGTATTAATTACCCCCATTTAGTGCTGGCCCCTTTCCATAATTTTTATATTTCACAAGACTGGATATCAGAATACTTTTGGACAGAATGCATTATGGCACAAAGTTATAATCTTCCACACCTGCCAGGAATTTCAAATAGAAATCTGGACATGAAATGGAGATACAGCCTCAAGAAATCTACAAAACAGACTCTAAAAGCAACTCATTCTCTTGCAAATTCTTTTTCCTTTCTGACAGAAACATTAATGAACTAATCAAGGAGAAACTGCAGATACAGAAGTATTAGGGGGAAAACAATACTCTCCCTTTTCATCATCTACCCCCTCCCTCAAAAGCTCCCTCTTTGCACACATTTAAGAAGGCATAAAAGTCATCTATAACTTTCTCTTTTAGAAAAAACGTATGGAATACTTCAAAGTAACTTGAGATTTTCTGGGGCTTCTTAGATAAAAAACCTCACTTATTCCTTACTTAATAAAAGAATCCCAATTATTATTTATTATTACTTTCCTACTATTATATGAGAGAACATTTACAAGATATTTAATGCATAGTGTGTAATACAGATTATTGTTACTACTATTATTAACCAAAGTGCATTCTCTACAATGCAACAGTTTTCCAGAATATGTTCAGAATTCCTATCTAAGAAAATATTCAAGGTGCTCCTCGAGAATTTGCTTCACAGTTTACATACGGTTAGACTAGTCTTTGGATAGAAGCTGCCCAGAACAACAGGACGGTTGGTTTTATACCTGGGAATATATGGTTCTGCAGGAGGAGGGGGGATGTAGAGATCCTGGAGAGCAGAACTGTCTCTTTTGGTTGGTGTACTGATGGTGCTGGAAGGCGTGGCAACGCTGCTTGTGGGACTTCTAGGTATAAGAGGCTGGTTAAAATGAAAAAGAAAATACATACGCACACAAACAACACAAAGAACAACAACAACGACAACGACACATAGTTATCATTTTAAAATTATCTATTTCTGCAAAGTTTTTGAACTTGGCTGAAATCAAGAAGCATGTTATTTAGCACACGGATATTCCTTTGAATCTCCAAAAACAAATAATTTATTACTTTAGAGGTTCCCACTTAGTTCTCAACTCACCTTATTCTATGGCATAACCACGTAAAAGCTATTAATAAGGTAAAAGCACCATGCAGTGTTTCATAATGGTAAGATTTATTTCACAGTCTGAAACTTATTTAAATTAAATTTATTTTGTTGGAATCCCACCTCTGAAGGGAATATAATAAAGGGTAACTTTCAAAAGAATTAGCTCACTCACATCCTGACTGATACACCAGAAAGGTATTTCATATCTTTTCCCCAAAAAGATATACCATACTCTTAAGTTAGCAGGATGTCACAGATTCTCAGAAAAGGTTACAAAAATGGAGGATGAGAGGCCAATATAAGAGAATACTTTCTTTTTTCATAAAGATAAACACAACTAACTGTCTTCTCAAGGTCATTTTATGGTACATCTTCAAAAGTATGGTGATTAATGTAACACAATCATTTCACCTTTCATAGGCACACACATTTATCATTGTTTAAAATAATGTTTAGATACACATCTATAGATCACATTTTCATGCCTGTTTAAGTACTAAATACTTTTTTAAAAATTAAGGTAGCATATATACTGAATAAAGCGATACACCCGGATGCATGAACTTAAGAGCACTCCCAATTCTAAGCTTCAAAGCATTTGGAGATGATCTTTTGGTTTGAAAAATTATCCTAAAGTGAGACTAAAATTCACAAATGTTCGTGTTTATCTTACAGATCTTACTGATTAGCTATGTATACAATAACATATTAAAAATAAGAATTTTAGTGCAATCGCAAACACAAAGGTAATGATCACAAAATGAACTGTATCTTCACATGATAAGATGTTGCCGTTTTAGCCAATATGAAAACACTTTTAGCAAATCTATATAGACCCGCAGTTCTACTACTTTAACATGTATTGCTGGACAAAAAATGGCATATTACAGCTATTTTATATTGTGACAATGCTTTTGTACAGATAAACAAAATGGTCAAAAAATCAAGCATAAATACAATGTACAATGTAGGCCACTGGGGTAGGCTACATAGTTTATGACTCAGTTCATAGTTTTTGACCCTCCTTATTACACAGCTCACCTTAATAGGTTGAAATCACACATCCTGCCAAAATGACGTTTAAGTTTTAATCTATGTGAAATAGAAATTAAAGAAAGAGAGAGAAGGGAAAAAGAATTGATAATTTATTTTGGGATTCTACGATATTCTATCTCAAATGATGTAAAAGAAGTCAGAAACTTTACATGTTAAGGAATTTTGAGATATTATGAGTATGTAGTAGACTTATATTTAGACTTATGTTCATTTTGAAAGAGTGTCCAGTTAAATTATG
Organism: Ursus americanus; assembly: GCF_024610735.1. Classification (NCBI taxonomy): domain Eukaryota; kingdom Metazoa; phylum Chordata; class Mammalia; order Carnivora; family Ursidae; genus Ursus; species Ursus americanus. The sequence goes on from NC_142164.1 coordinate 105,661,712, forward strand.
TGTGTCTTTTAGTAACAAAAATCTTGACAATGGGAAATCGTGAGATTATGTAGGTAATCAAGAGTCATCTGTATGGATGAACACCATGAAGTCTGAGGAAATGAAGAACTGTATTGTTTCTAGTGATGTATTACATACCTCTACAACACACCTCTGAATGATAGGTTCTTTAGATCAAGTCTTTAGACACACTATGTATAGTCACTGGGCTGTGACTCTATTTATAACTGCTTTCCTCTTTGTCAGGACATCTTGGTATTAAATACAGATGACACAAAAAATAAGTTTCATCATTATAGAAACATAAAAATATCCATTATGCAGTACATTACTTTCCAAAACTTTGTAATAGATATACTGTGAGAGAAAAACTTATATTCAGTATGCTTTTTAAATCCTCTAGTATCTCTAATTTTAAAATATTCTAATACTGCAAGTGAATTTAAGAACAAGTTCTAAAAACATAAGCAATTAAAAAATAATCTTACAAATTTTTATTCTCTTTCTTTTGTTTCAGGGTTACTATTTCTATTCTGAAGACTTCTCTCCTTTTACTTTACCATTTATAGAACTAAAGATAATCTTTCTTGGTTAGCACCCATCTCTGCCTTCCCCAAACCAAGAGGAAGAAAGGAAGGATGGAAGGAAAATACAGGAATAATAGTGGTATCTTTTAAATAGCCATGAAGTGTGAGGTTAGGACCGACAGAATATTTTATTCTGTCTGGACTATTACTAGCATTCTACCTGGATTATTACTAGGATTTCTTAGGGTACATGTGCTTTTCCGCTCCCAGTAAACTTAAACGTTAGCCATATCAGCTTTCTTCAAATTGCTATTTTCTCTAGGTTTCTATTTTCAGGAAGGAGTTGTTATTAATATCATCAGTTAGCATAATGAGCTAAATTAGTAAATACGTAGAAGAAAAAGACTCTTAAATATGTTTAAATGAATAACAGGTTTGATTGTGCCAGCTGGTTCAACGAATTAAAGTGGTTGAAAAAAACAACTTATTCTTTCAGAGAAAATGGAAATTAGTCAATCCTATTGTTTAATGCAACTGGCTAGTTATTGTATTAGCTGATAAATCACAGAAAACATTTCAACTGGTTTATCATGCAGATATCATCTGGCTAATCAGTATGCTTTGTACCAAATAAAACACACAGTAAATATTAAATATATTCAGTATATTTTTGTCTACTAATTGTATTACTTTTGTCAAGCTAATCCACACTAAAAAGCAAACATTCTTCTTGAGAATCTTATTTAAAAAGTTATACATTAAGCAATGAAAAAATAAAATATGATAAAATAGAAGCTTCATGGGAAAATGGAAATAGCTGTTTAACCCCAAAGGAAGTCTTTGTGATAATTTAAAATTATAATTTAAAAAAATTTTTCTACCTTTGAACAAGAACTGAAAGAATACAAAATTAAAAAGAATGAAAAAGGCGTTAAAGAACATTAGAAAGATAGGTAAAATTTTACTAAATCAAGCACAGAATAAATGATGCTATTAGCTGAAATCACCAGCAAGAAATTCCTAGTTGTAACAAGTGGCATTAAAATTACAACCACCACCAATACCAATTTAAGTGTGTGAAAATACACAAAAAAGTGACAAATACAGCTTCCCTCAAATAAAAAAAGGAGTTCTCTCAGCATTCAATTCACATTTTAATAGACATATTTCTTAGTTTCAGAATAAATATCCAAATACGTTAGCATAATAATGCAGAAAGATAGCTTCTCCTATCTTGGCAACATTTACTTTTCATCATTTGTTCATAACATAGTAAAAGAAAAGTAGTTACTACTGTATTATGAAGAATTTCCAATTTAAGGAAAAATGTAGAAATAAGGATAATACTTTTTTATTTTACCTTTTTGCCACTTTGATACTTTCTCTAATATTGGCAAAATATGGAAAGAGAATTAAGAATTACCATCATTTAAATACAAGGTTATTTTAAGACTGCATCTTGTTACTCAAATAAGCATGAAGCTTCGTATATAACTTGATCTGCTACAGTATGCAATCAAGTATGACATAGATCCATTTTGGATTCTATGCAAATAGGTTTATTTCCTGGAAGGACCTTGTCATAACATTTGGTTTTCATATGTAAATGGTCCTACTGACATAAAGCTCTCCTTCCGCTGATTCAGTGAGACTCCAAAAGGGAAGAGGCATTTGCATAAATGTCATTACTCTGCTAAAACAACTCTGATAGATTTCTCCCGGGCACTGGCATGCATCTCTGAAAATATCTAGATTCTAAATCAAATGATCATATGTATCTCTTCAAATATACATTGATAAACTTAAGTCAGTTAATGATAACTTACTACAGTCAACAGGACTACTACTAGAAATCTACTAGGTAAAACATACACATACATTTTTTTCATATTGTTAGTTTGAGCTACATAAATACTTTCAAGCTGTATCCTACAATATGGCACTACACAAATCTTCCTCTGAATCGTGTGTGATTATTTAGTAATAATATCCCACTCATCCAGCTTAAACAGCATTGGAAGATTGTGATTTTTATAAAATAAAATTTTCGGCCTTTGTAAGGAATCGCTGAAATCTCACTTTAAATCCTCTGATGGCTCAGGTCTTTTCCTTATGTCCCCACTTCTAACGTCTTTAAGGTAACTGAGCACATCTGGAAGGTATACCTCTGAAACCCCTATGGTCTTAAATAAAGACTATGAGAAAAGAGCTTCCATACTTAAGAAACTACATTTGACATTGAGGTTTTATTTGAAACAGTTTACATTTTAACAACCCTTGGCAAGCTTATCCTAATTTAGTTGTCCCTCTGTCTGGTAAGTGGCCTGGCTTTCATAGAGCTATAGAAAGTCTTGAATGACACCAGTGACATAAAGACAGCCCCAACATTAAAGATTAGAACAGTGTGTTACACATTATGTAGTTCTCTCTAAAATTCACGAATGCAAAGATCACAAAGAGTTTGCTTTGCCTTACAGGGGGAAAACACTCACTGAAATCTGAATGATTACATCAAGTATAAAACCTGACCATTTATTTTAGTCACTCTTGGGAATAAGCACAGACTCAGGTAGATCACAATACCCCATTATTCTAGCATAGAACGTTCACACGAAGTCCTTATTCAGTTCAAACACATTTTTATTATAATTCCCAACACAAGTACCAGAATATTGTTTTATGTTAGCAACTCTGTTCTTAATCATCTAAACAAATGCTCCAGAGAAAATGTATGTTGGATTTTGGGAGGCAAGACATTGTATAAAATTTGTAAGTTTCTTGACCATATCAAGAATGTTAGATCTAATCTGGAAAATTATTGGGCATAATTTTCCCTGGGAAAGCTTTTCTTGAGTATTAAATTATCTGAAAAGAACCTAAGCAAAAGAAACGCTTTTATTCAAAATTCTCCCACTCTCAGTTTTTTCACAGCTTTTTCTAGAATCTAAATTCATACATACAAAAGATTGGAGTCTTCTTTTATAAGCATGTAATCTTTCCTTTCCTGTCAGACCACCAAGAAAAGAAACATTTTTTTCTGACCATTAATTTGATCAGGAAACCATATCTGTATACGTTTAAAAATACAGATATATGTGCATAAAAGTATGTAGTTACATGGTATACAAGAAATATAGACTAGAGTCACACTACAAAATGGCTTTATGTATATATATGCCTATACTGAGGCATCAAAGTTTGCACATTGTACTAAGACTAATACGAGTGTATTTATTCTTGTGTTGTCCAGTCTTACTGGCATAGTTAATACTGCAATATTAAAACTGCGCTTCCAAATTTTTCAAGTTACAGTAAACATCACTTTTAGGATATTAATTAAAGAATGAAAAACTAAAGAATAAAGAAACTGAAAAATAGTTTTTGCATTTTAGGTGATTATCTGTAGTCAGCAAAACATTCGAAAGCATTTGGCTGAAAAACACAAATGTGATTTAGATACTTTAATTAATTTGCTTAAACACTGCTGAACAAAAATTTGATGTGACAATTGCTTGCAGCTATTTACTAATTTGAGCATGTAAAACATATAATTGTTTCTGCCTCTCAGTCAGCACAATTACATTTTTAGTTAAGATTTCTTTTCTTCTCTACCGTCATACCTAATATTGGTTATCTTCTTCTTCAAAACATGCTTTTAAAACAAAACTCTCAGAAACATAACTTTTGTTAGTAATGGTTTTTTCGGTCACCTTGACCCATAGATTTGATATTAAAACAAATTTTATTATTTCTTATGTTTTGGTTTTCACAGAATACTTTAATCATTCATATCTGTATGTATTTGAAATGTAACGTAATCAATTAGTATTCTTCTGTTGTTATACCAGTTGATAGACAAAATTGACTGTTAAGACTATCTGCTTTCCATTTCTTTTTTCTGCTCAAAGTTAAATATCCTGTTAAAAATGGCATCAAGATAATGCTAAGCAATAAACTTTTAAACGAAAAGCACAAAACCACACAAAAACTCTCACACAGATATAAGAGATTTATGGATTAGAATGCAGTTCAAGAACATAATTCTAATGATACAGCTTGATGTTATTTCATATAAAAATGTGTTTAATGAAACCTATATCAGCATGTTGAATTCCAACATTGATTATAGTGATCATTTGAGATGCATTCTCACCAAAAAAGCTGGATTCTTTAATGTTTTTAAAAATTGCTGATTCCCAGTGATGATTTCAATCAACATTCTTGCTAGTGTCCAGCTAATTCTCCCATGCATTTCTTGTAAGAAGAAAATGACACCATCCACACATGCTTGTGACCTACGCATACTAACTTAAAACCACAAACACCAAAAATATATCTTGAAGTTTATTCAGAGTTCCCTGGGATTTTTTTTCATTAAATTGGAAGAACTTGGCCATAAGCAATCACCAAGGTCACCAAAATCCAGGACATTGACTAGAAGTGTTACTAAGACCACGTTTTTTAAAAACAGTCCTTGGAAAGCAGGAAATCCCTGGTTTGCTCTCACAGAATAAAAGATTCTACCTCAGGCAAAAGATCTCTACTATTTGTAAATGGGTGCAGATGACAACAGAATTCAACTCCAGATTAAATCTGCTTGTAGTATTTGACTAAGGTATCTTTAAGTCTTTCAATTCTATTGCAGAATGTTTGAGAAATCAGAAATTTAAAAAAAGAATTGCCAAATTTCATGAAATGTACTAATGAAATTGCTCTGTGAGCATGAAGTTGAATTGTATGCTTTTGTTTATTTGGCTATAATTTCATGAATGATTTTCACAAGAAAATCTAAATCCAAATTCATTATTACAGTTGAATAATAATAGAACTTACTATCCTTTCAAAATATTTTTAGAAATGAAACTTCTTTTATGAAAAGGCGGTATTCTTTAATAATCTTCTACCTTGGGGTAGACAAGGTTAAATTTTATTTGTGTAGGTACGAATTATTTCCTTGTTAGTTTAAAAAACAATTACTCCTTATGTTAGAATAAAGTTTTACTTTTTTAAGATGCGTGTTATTAGTGTCTGTCTCCACACTACACAAACTCAGCCATATTTTATTTGAAAATGCCAGTAGGTAAATTAAGCCTGGTAGAGAAGAAAAAGTTGAAATAGATATATTGAATTAAATAAATGCCATAAATTATTTCTTTTTGTAACCTCTATTTAAATCATTCTTAGTAGACTGTTCCTGTGGAAAAATATAACCTAAGGTCCAATTCTCCAGGTGTGAACACTGAGGATTTCTATTTAAGTGAGTTAATGGGTATTTTAGCTCCAACGTATTTGTATACAGACCAGAAGTGAGAATACAGTAAGACTGATACTTGGGCCTGCACAGAGGATTATTCCTGCATTAAGAATTATATTTCACATCTGAGGTTCTTTCTTAGACACTAGGAAAAATATGTGGACTCAGGCAAAGTCATAGAGGAATCCAAAACTGCCTGCAAGACCTTATCTCATTATTTCTTTGACTTTTCCCCCTCTGGAGGCAGTCTACCTTTAAGATACAGATTCTGGTACTGTCAGGTTTTGTTCATCTTTGATTAATCTACACCCTATAAAAATTCTGACCAGACAGTTCCCATTACGCTTTTGGTGTCTCTGTATTTTAGAGTAGACCAAAGCTGTAAGGTCAAGAAACAACTCTGCAATGGTACAATATCAGGTCTTCAAAATTTCAGGGATATTTGTTGATGGTGGTATAGTATGTTAGAGGACTTATCCATTGCTCTTACCAAGACCTTGTTTTACCACCATTAGGAAGTATTTAATTAAAACTAATACTCTTTCTTCTGCTCTGTAAAAAGTCAACCAATTTTTTGGTTGGAAGCAATTTTTAAAGCAGCTGAAAGTAAGTTCCCCACCCTCCCAACAGTATTGTTTACCTATAAGGAGTTGAGCTTGGACAATACATTTCAGTGAACTAAATTCAGTTGAAGTAACAAATTTATAAAAATGTTGATACATATAAGCACTTATGGAAATGCTGATTTTCTTTTTTCTGATCTCAGCAATCTGAAAAAGTAAATTTATAAATATACTCAGAGTAACTAAACAAGCAATGAGGAATAAATACAATTAGTGATCTGGTGAGGCATATTTCTTGGCAGTTAGCAATGGACCTAGAAACAGTGTCCTAATAACATATTATAATTATAATTAAAACATGATGTGAAATAATTAAAAAAAATTAAAGTCTTTGTTCTTCAGCTTTGAATATACACACCAAATGTGTGGCAAAAAAGAAATGTTGGTCTTTCGATTATTTCAGCATTTGGCATAAAAGTGATTAACTGGATAGTGTCATTACCTTAATTCTCCAGTTTGTACTTGTGGAAAAGAATCTAAAAAGGGACCAAATTATCAGTTTATTTCCTAGAGATATTCCCTCAAACAGAGTTCATGGATCAACAAGAAAATAGTGTCTTTTTGGTGTTCCAGGTGAAATAGAAGGGATTAGAGAGAAGTTGTTAAATTTAACTACACATATATAGAGAAAAAAACCTAATGGCTGAAATTGCGGGACTCTTCTTCGGTGTTCCCACCTCTCAGGATCTTTGAGGAAGACATGTCAATAGGAAAACTACAGAGTGGAACAACAAAGCAACTTATAATACAGCGAAAAAATAAAATAATGTGATGGGAAAGTCTGACCTGCTAATTTATGATTTAATGAGTCAAAAAACATTGAACTCTGAACTTTAGTGACATTAAAAATATTTGATAATAGACATATACTGCAAATCAAATGTATTTGGACATATTAATATAGTTTACATACATTCATTTGAAAAATGAAAGATTAATATTAAAAATTTAAAGACCTTAATGTTAGAACATTTTAAATGTTTTTATGCTATTTAAATATACTCCAACTTTGAGGACAATAAGTAGTAAAGTTTTAAACAATGAGAAATCATTATAATCCACAAGGCCATTCATGTGTAATGGAGAATTTAGGATTTTAGGGGGAAAAACATCTAAGAATGGTATAAGGTACTAATAGAGAAGTTAGGAACAACTTATACAGCAGTGATAACAATGGAATTTACTTATATTGCTTTTCTTTTTAATCTGAACAATGGGCAATGTTCTAGTTCAGTGGGCAATTACGATTTTAAAAAATTAGACTTCCAAGAAAGGTAATAGTCTATTTTAAAAATGCAGGTTTTATGAAAGACAAAAATTTCTTTTACAATGCGTTTAAAGATTATATTGACTGAAATGGAAAGAGACGTATTACTTCCTTGTTTTTCATTAACCAGAATCATATTCTTATAACTTCCTAGATAACTATGCTTCTTAATGAATATAATTAATCAACATCCATAGAGTAATATTTTAGAGTGGTTTCATGCTGAAGAAAAATGCAGAAATTCTAATGCAATAATTTCCCTATTTTGCCATCCGACAGGGTAGAAAAGAAAAAACGATCAGTCAGAAGGAATGTAGTAGGTACATTTTAATTACTATATAAAACTTCCTTTACCTACTGTTTATAAATAACTATTACTATCTTATGACCTGATTTAAAAGAGTTCTATAAACTATCATTCAGTTTCTCCAAGAAGTATGAGTGTAACTTTTAAATAGAAGATTATATCTCAAAATGAAACCTCTCATTTTCATCTCTATCCATATTTTGGCTTGAAATAACTTGTGTTTTTTTGTAATTATGCTTTAAATGTTTACAAAATTAAGGCAGAGTTCTTTATCATTTGGGTTTTAGTTATAGTAACTTACAGATTTCATCACAATTAAGCCTATTAGGATAAGCTGTGAAGAGATAATTTCACAAACCAATTTTCAAAAGCATACAAAGATTAATCCATATGCTGCTGAGATGAGGCACAATAAAGAAGCATTACTGAGATAATCTATGGCTAAAATGATGGTGTATGACTTATGATTAAGCTTCATTACCTGCAGAGCAAGGGGCTTCCATCTCATATTTTTCAGTAAAGCTGGTGCTGAGGTAAGCATGCTCTGAGGTCGCTTTTTCAAAGTTAAGATAACACCACTCGGGTCCTCTCGTAGTGCATTCACCAAATTTTTCAACTGCCACCCCACCTGGTAACCAGCAAAATCATTACAATAAAATTGAGGTACAGTATTCAAAGATTTAATGTTCTCCCCCTTTAATAAGATTAGTTAAAAAAAAAAGAAAGAAAATCACATAATTGGTGTACCATCCTATCAATTTTCAGGAGATATATACTCAAAAAAGAAATTTTATCTTTGAATTGATTAACCATGTTATTGCATTAGAGTCCATATTATTATGAGATAACATAATGGACATTTACCATGTCAAAGCAGAGACTAAAACGGTATCCTACCAATGGAGTAATTTAGAGTTTAAAGAAATTATGTCATCATTAATGCTGTGCAAGGCTTAGATCCAAGCTCTGTTCACAAGTACAATTCAAAAATCCACATGCTTGAAAACAAGGATTTGGCAATGTCCTGAGCTTGCAAGCTATACCACATGCTTTCTCATCACCATCTTTTAGAGATATGTGCTACAAGTCTTTCTAAATTAGACTGACTTTATACTACTGAGAGCTGGTACTGACAAAGCAAGGCAACATTCTGATGCATAGAAGACAGCATCAATAAAATTAACCTTTTACCACACTATGATAGAAGAAAAAATGACAACGTAACACTATTCCCATGCAGCAGCTATTGGAAATGTGTTCCAAATGACCCTATAAACTAAAATATAATGTGCTGAATTTAATGAAGCCATTCTATTTGAGTATCACCTCAAAACGTATTGCATAGTTAAACCCAAGTACTTAATAAATGTCCTGAAACCTGGCTCAACTGTTTCCCGTGTTAAATTGCTTCACTCATCATCCTTTTAAGTTTTTGAACATAGAATAATTTATTAGTTTGCTTGAAGACGGACTAGTTATGCAGTTATCAGGTAACTGAAATCCTCTATGCTTTAAAGCACATTAAAAATAGCTATTATTGTAAGATTTAAAAAAAAAAACACATTTCACACTTAAGAGCAAGAAGAACCTTTTTTCCCAACTCGAATGGATTAGAATTTTCCAGGATGTTATATAAAGACATTGTATCAAAATTTATCCTGGATTACAAGCAGGATTTAACAAACGGTCTGAACAGTAATCTAGTTTCTTCCTAGGCACCCAAGTGCAAGGGAATGGGTGCCCTTGTCTGTTATTCATCATGTTTTTGCCTGAAAGATAATGATCAAGCTGAAAAGAATAAGCACTTCCACTGAAAGAATCACAGATCCTGAGACTATGATGAAGAGGTACTCTGGACTGCAGCCACTGCGGGATAATGGGAGACAGTGGTTTATATAATGCGTGGGCATCCATTTAAATCATAACCTCTACTGCAGCTGAAAGGAGTGATGGTGAAGAGAAAAAGTCAGGACAAAAAGAAGTGAGATGCTACAATGCTTAGAAACTCAGGGGTCCCAGATATGAATCAAAATGATCATTTTGATACTTGCCGAACACGAATAAGAGGCTGCCAGTTAAAAAAAAAAATCACATTAATGCAGGTAACTAAAGTAATGAAACTGGTCAAATGTCTCCCATTACACGTAAGTGGGAATTATTATGTGCCCAAAGGTGTATTACATTGAGTCTGATTCCTCTGATAGCAAAGTAGTGTTTCTGCAGCCATTTCTGTAAGCCAAGAGTCAAAGCGAATTGAATTCAAATCCAAGTGTTCATTTTGCTTGCCAAAAAAATATGCGAGCAGATTTCTGAGTTCAAGGTTTGGAGGAGAAAACATGCTGTTTATACGAAGAGTTTATGAACAACTTATTAATGATAACCACATTTTATCATTTATTTTATTTATTCAAATAATTACTAACTACACTAAAACAGCCAATACGATGGCCATCTTTTTCTTTCAGCATATGTATTCTCGACAATGAATTACATATTTCTATCCACCAATTTCTTTCCATTTTTTTCTGATATGATCATTGTGCCTAGTTGGGAATTTCTAAGGCTAGATGGTGTTTTCCCATATAATGTTTGCTGCAATCTGATTCATCCTGTTCTTTCATAATTTATGCTCTTTTTGAATATGTAGTCTCAAAAAATAGAATTGTTTTTCCATGAGAAAGTAGAATTGTTTTTTGATGAGACAGTAGTAATTTGGTTAGATTTTAATTTTAGAGCTGAATGTTATATAATGCAGAAAAGTATGTAATTTTACTATTTTTTCCATTTTTCTTTTTTTTCCAAGTTTTTATTTAAATCCAGTTAGTTACCATATATAGTGTAATATTAATTTCAGGTGTACAATTTAGTGATTCAACACTTATATGCAACACAAGTTTTACTATTTATCAATCAGCCTTTCCTCTCTCACTGACATAACATTAGCAATATTTTAAATAAAAGTAAGCAAATATCCATGAAGACACATATAAAGTATGTACCTTTGATTCCCCAATTCTACTTCCACTACCATAAGGAAATGATTTGGATAAAAGTAGAGATAAATGTGCAACACGTGTGTCACAGTACTGTTTAAACCAACCAAAAACTGTACATTATGTAAATGTTCATTATTAGTAAGGGATATAAAAATTGTTGTGTGGAAAAAAAGGAAGTTCCAAAATAGCAAATGTAACTCAACTCTACGTTTGTAAAAAAATTTTATATAAATATATAAAACATAGAGATATACAACATCATGAGCAGTGGTTATGCTAAAAGGGAGTAAGAACTACAGTATATATTTTCTTCTTTATATTTCTATTTCCTGAACTTTTAGTGATAAACACGTTATTCTTATAAATAACAAAATCAACTAAATAAATGGACTTAGTCCATGAATAGTAATATTCCAGTTAGAAAATCATGAATTTTATGAATTACTTAATGAGGACAGTTTGTTATGTAGGGACAATTTCCACAAAAAGTGTAGAACCAGAAAGACAACACTACTTAAAACAGTAAAAGGTGGTGATGGAGGAATCACATCTTCTCTGTTAATTATACTTTCAGATGATTAGCAAAAAAAATTTACTACTCAGCTATGCTTAATAAGTCAAGAACTGTATTATCTATTGATTTTTGGTTTAATGAATGATTTCAGTAGATATTTAAGTGTTAAATCAGGCTCACATATTAATCACTAAATGGGAATGAAGCTGGCTGAGCAATTCACAGCCTATATGTGACATTTTTCTCAATAACAGAGGTAGGTTTTAGCTGTATCAGTCTCATCCAGGGCTTGTACACTCCTGAACAGCAACCGATCACGTCTCTCAAATAGTCCTTTCCCTTAGACCTATCTCAAACTCTCTAATTTGGTTCATTTGTTCATTAGTTTCTATCTTGTCTACTGTATATAATTCTTAACAATTGTATCCATTTATTGAGTTGTACCATGTTCTATCCAAGGTCAAATATGACGTGGTACTAACGCTCCAGGAAAAATGATTCCCAGCTTTGGTTCTGTGATATCCTAATGTATCTTCAGCCATATAATAAAGTGTAGTGAATTCTTGAAATTAATTTATTTCTCTTTAACTGTTATTTAGATACTTATGGTTGACAGATTATAGGGAGACATGGGTAACTGGTATCATAAAGAGGCAAGTACGTGAATTAGAACTTCATGTGAAAATAAGCAAAATAATCATTTTCCAAGGATTAGCTTTCCATTTTCCCATTTGTTTCTGCCTATAGTTTTAAAATATTGTGTGACAGACCCGACTTAGAAACCATGTAAGGATATAAAAGTAATTTTAAAAAATGATTGCCAAGTATTCTTTACATTGGCTGCAATAAAAGCTTTTCTGTGGTAGAGGATAGAGGGAGATTTGAAAGAAGGAAGAAGGGATCCTAGTGGTGGTTAACATAAGAGGTTAATCCACTAATACGGGAAGGAATTAAATAAGGTACAAAATTTCAAGAGATAATGGGTTAAGGATACATGTGAAGAAAAATATTCTAATAATCAAAGACATCCAAAAAAGAATCAGTTGGCTTATGAAATAGTGTGCTCAATACCAAAAGAGATGTTTTAATATACTTGCAGAGGCTAAATGATTACAATAGATTTCCAATGTCACGATACATTCCAACTGTAATACACAGAATGGGTAGGAAAATGCAAATAGATGATACAACAGATTAGGTCCTGGTACATTTCTTATCGTTTGTTCTCTATCTTTTCTTCCTCCTCACAACCGATAAATGCAGGTGTTTACCCTAGGCTAACTGTTAGACTCCTTTCTAAAATTGCATGCTGTCTTCCTACAATGGTCTCTTCCCAGAGCTTCCACTACCAACTTTGTGTATATGACTCTCAAATCTAATCATCCTTGCTTTCTAGAAGAACTCTAGTGACATACTTCCAACAGTTCAGTTCATCCATACTAATAATAATCAAGCATCAATCAAGCATCAATAATTCACTACGCTATATTCTTCATAACTATATTATGTTGCTTTTCTTTGTATTTCCATTCTTAACATCTGTATGAGGGAAACTATTAAACCCATTTCACATGTGAAAAAACTGAAGCAAAAAGAGATTCAAAGTTTTCTCTGCCAATATTACGAATTTGGCTAAGTGGCAAAGCCAGAATCCATATTCAGGTCTGTTTAATTCTAAAGCACAAAGCATTACCAGAGCAAGCATGCGCCACCCTCTATAAATATCCCATTGGTAATTCGAATAAATCCAACATTTTGAAAATCAAACTCATTATCTCCCTGCTCTCATTCAACATCAATAAAAAACATCACTGTCTCAAATTTGGAGCACAGGGTCACCTACGACCACTTCTCCTCTTTTTAATCGACTTGTCCTAAAGAACAGATTCTAGCAACTAATGTCTCTTCTTACTGTCTTCGTTCTGGCTTGCTTTACCTGATTGCTAGACTTTAAAAATAGAGTCCTAACTGGTCATTCTGCCTCTAGCCTTTTGTAGCTCCGAAATACTGCTACAGTGAGAAAGTGCTCTTCCCCTAAAAACCTTTGAAAAGGTCTCTGAAGGTCCAACTAAAGAATCACTTCCTCAAATAGCTCCTTCGTCAATATGGCCATGGGGGTCTAGTGTCTCTTTAATGTGCTTCTCAAACTTTAGCATGTGTAGAATCACCTAGAAAGCTTGTTAAAACGGATTGCTGTGTTTTAACCTTTTTTTTTTTTTTTGGACTTGTGTCCATGTCCAGAATATTTTAGGTGCTTAATGTTTTTAAGATTAACTATAATAACTTACAGTTTATTTATCATGTACCTTCCATGCAGTATGCATGTAATGGTGCATACATCAGCCTGACCTTCGTTAAAGAGCATAGTGAGCAGTGGGAAACATTTATGATAAAGAGAAGAACCTCAATATATGAATAGAGGGTGCAGTGGGGGCCCCGAAAAGGGGCATCTAACCCATCCTTGCGGATTAAGGAAAGGCTTCCTATTGGCATAAGCTGAATTTCTTAGGAGGTCAACAGGTGAAGGGGATGTGGAATTTGAGGGAGTGGAGAAAGGCGTGAGACAAAGTATCACTGTTTTGAGAAACTTTCAGTTCTATATGGGTGGAAGAGGTGGTGGATTTAAGTATACACTCTCCTCAACACTGCTTTCTTCCTCAGGCATGTCTCTGCAAAAGCACTCTTCCTTCTGCTTACAATTTTTCTCCCACCTACAGAATCTTTATTTATTTAATCTTTATATTTAATATTTGTTAAAAACTTGACTAGTGACATCATATGGTGACATGAGAATGTAAGGGTTTCAGAGACAATAAAGTGCCTTGAAACTCCAATGGGAGTTTAGTTTAGTATGTAAAACCAACATGTATTAAATTTTTCTCTAAATGCATATACTTGATGATACTAAAGCTATAATAGACATTCTTTACCCTAAATTACCAAATAAACTTTCTTATACATGAACATTTGAAAAAAGTAGTATTTGCATCTTGGATACTCCAGACCTAAAGTCATAGTGATGCGATTATGAAAAGGAATATAACAGTGGATAGAGTTCCCATTTGTCATAGAAAGACTGCTTTATCATACACATTATATAAACACTTTTAAGGTTTTTTTTTAACCAGAAAACTGTTTTAAAGTGGTTGTAAGTAGGCCAAGTTTCTCTTTCTCAACATTTATTAGAATATTTCATTCATATTAAGATGATGGGCTAGAATGAATCTTTTAAAAATCACCATACGTACCTTATACAAATTATGTACTATTAGATATAGATAATATGTTTTTCACATATGTTGAACTACTAATATTATCTTCCTGACTGTCCAAAGTAGCACAAGCCAGTGTCTCTAAGCAATGGCAAGTTAGATGTAGTTGCCAACTTGCACACTGAAATGTATTTTACATACAACACAAACCAAATTAAATTTCCCAAGAAAGTCTTTAAGGTATCCCAAGTATTAAAAGCCAGAGGTTCTGCTTTCTTGTAGATGGGGCTTGTAATTCCTTAGGTGAAGGGCAACATAAGTGGCAGGTCCCTGGACAATGAGTTGCCCAGATTAGGTGCACAAGAGGCTTTGGGGTTGGTGCTGAAGAGATGAGTGGCTTCCTTTCCTCTTGGTACATAGTGGGAAGAAGTAGTCTCTGACCCCTTTAGGATATGCCCTAGCCTATCTGATTCCCAAACATCTGGTGAATTATTTGACCAACATATAAAAAGAAACTCTACACTGTGGTCCCAAGAAGCCAAAGTTAAAATAAGCATAAAGGTAAGAATTTAAGCCTATCAACCCAAAACTGCTTTACCTTTGTCACAGGTGTATTTGGAGTTACAAGAAAGCATCTCTATACCTAGTCAGGAAGATAGGACATTTCTTAAACTATTTTTAAAGTTATTATCCTTCACAACACAAAGTAACAGATTCATCAACATTTACACATGCTCCTGTGTATACACACACTCTTACCCACAAGTTGTAATGTATAAATTATACCTCTTCACAAAGGAAATTTCAAAGAGACTTGAGGTGTGCCTATATGAATGTCTAATGACATGAGCCATGCTACACCCAAATGTCCTTTTACTCTTCTTAAAAGCACTTTAGAGACTTAACTCAATACACAATCCACCATGCTGAGACTAATGACACTATGTCTTTACCAAATCTTTTGTTGCTGTGATATTTATTATGATGTTCTATTCCTTCACATTACTAAAAAGATATTGATATATCTAATAAATTTAACATATTTGTATCCGTGACTGCCTCTTTCTTTAGTAAAACAAGCTATGTGAAAGAAATGTCATAGTTATAAACATTTTAGAAGTAAAGAATTTTGATACACAATATCTTTCAAAGATCCTAGAACTATAAACTTTGAGTACCAATCTAGAAACTTCACCTTCACTTAAATTTATTTTCTTCACAAAATATTAATGAGAAGGTCTTACAATTTTAAATTATAGTATATTTGGAGATATCCTAATTCTTCTTCCATTCATTTACTGAGTAGAAACAGAGGTTTGCCCACGGTTCAAATATAAGTGAATATAAGCTGAAGGGTATGCATTTGGTTAAGTAACTACACACAAAAAATGATTTTAAATTCTAGCATGAAGTAATTTAAGTAGGTAATTCACAGTATTCAGAAATGCCCTAAGGTATAATTTTATATAAAACCTTAGTATTGATATTTTTACAAACATTAGTTTAGAAAAGGCAATCTTGGGAGAAGAGAAAAGGAACAAGCATTTGAAAAGAAAGAATATGGGAATTAAAAGTTTTATTTTCATTAGGGGAAAACCCCCCACAATTTTACATCTTTATTCATTGAACAACTCTACATCTCACATCCTCCTTAACTTTAAAAGGCACTTATCCAGTGAAATAAGAGGATGCCAAGGCATCTGTTTTTTAAGGTATTTGTTTTTTGTGTGGCTTAATTTTACTCTAAAACTTGGACAATGTTGAGTTGCTCACAATTTGATTTACATGTATGTTTCTGTACTTAATATTTTCATGTGAATTTCAGAGATACATTTATACAACGTGTGTATTATATTTAAAGAGAAAGCACAGAAAACATAATTTCTTACTGCTATAGAATGAACAAGTAGTCCAAGACAGAAAGCCAACTTGAGGACTACAATAAACTAGTACTTTTACCTACTGCAACACCTTCCTGGAGTCTTTTCCTCCATAACCAACAAGTTCTGTAGAACTACATCAGAATTTCTTGATTGGCTCATGGGGCAGGTCGTGGGAGGAAGAAAACAGTCATCATTTTTCTCCTTTACATTTTACGACTCACCCACATAGTTTTCACCAAAAGTGATACATTTACATATCCTGTTACTTGCATCATCTCCTGTTATCTATCACGTATCCTAACTGCAGCCTTTCTATCACTGGTGTCTCTGCTTCTGTGGCCGGCTGATTCAAAAACTGTGGGTACAGTTTAGCATTTTGAGTATACAGCTCTCTTTCCGTTCTTCCATTTCCAGAAGGTATTTGGTACTGTTGTGGTCTCTGAAGGCCAAAGGTTTATTTTGGAGGCTTAATGGTTTACATTTGTATGTGCTATAGAAAACTGAATCAAAGCCAATGTTATTTTTATTTCATTCCAAAACATAAAATTGAGTGAATTTGAAAGCCTCTGCTAGAGAAAGATGGAAGACGACAATCACATTACAGCAAAAGGCTTTTGGGGAGAATCTTTGATCATGCCACAGAACCTCATCCCCCCCAAAATCAAGAACATATTTTAAAAGAACCATAATAATACAGGTTTTTAACTAAAAGTTTTAAAGATATTTACATGAGTTAAATTTTAAAACAATTTTGTGCTTACATACTAGGAAATTATTACATTTCAGCCATTCCTTGCTATATTTCATTTCTGTTCTTGCAAAGATACTGGAAATACACATTTTAAAATAAAAAAGAGTCTTAGTCAACAAAACTAAAGGATGAAACAAAGCATTGTTATCTAAAAATCTATAGTTCCTACTTATAAGAATTTTGAGAAGGTACAAAAAAAATCTGTACTTATGAAAAACCATGCTTAATTTAATTTAGGAATCCAAATGGAAAAAATTAAAAGTAACCCAAACCCTGCTATTCAAAAAGTGACATGCGTAAAAATGTATAACTTTTGCTATAATGTTTATGATATGATTTACTGTCACATGTTTAACAAAGACATGTTTACTTGAAAATATAAGCAAATACTGCAATAGATGTCTATATGTATCAAAACAAAACCAAAGCATGTGTATGTATATATGTATATATATGCTAAATAAACATCACTCTAAATCCTTATTAATAAAAAATTTAAGAACTTCCATACTGGCTAAAAATACTTTCACTGTAGCAGTTATCTTTAGAAATCATTTTACCAGAAATCCAACAACTCAGACAAAAAAGGTAACTCAATCTCAGCTCCAAATGGGGCCATAACGAACTCTCTCGGCCATTTGTTCCAATTAAAAAAAAAATTCTTTATTGCCTAGTATTAGGGTAGTAAGATGAGAGAAATGTAGAAGTTATCAGTGGTTACATTGCCTAACTTTTAGCCACCAGGCTGTTCAGAATATTAATTTAGTGGATGAAGCCTATATTTGAATCCTAGGGCTAAATAACCTAAAAAGAATTCGAGATTATTACCATTATCTCTTGAATTTCCTGTGTTATGCTGCTCTAATGTGTTTCCCTTTCATTCAATAATTTTTATCTTTTTCAGACTGTTAAATATTATCTACTAATTGCCCACCCCTATTACAGACAGAAAGTGAGTTAGGCAATTGTGACCGGCTGACTTTTTGCCTTTTCCATACAGGCAGGAAAAGGGCTGCAGCTATTGATGCTGATTTGCAAATGAGTGGCACACTTAATAAGCCAAAGCAGGTAAGAACATCAGCCAATAGATAATTTGAAACATACAAAATAATCACTTACAAAAAAACCTCTTAAAATTCCATGTAAAACAACTAGATCATATTAACTATCTGTTGATACCAAAGATGTATATATTCTACTAATAAAAATAAATTGGGAGTAACCATTTTCAAAGGCAATTACATTTTTCCTGGTGAAGCTAGTAAGAAGTATAGAACTGAGAAAGAAATAAGTCAGGATGTAGAAATCTGCAGAAAAAATAAATTGGTTAATAGCAAGTTACCGTTATTAAGGCATCATACAACTTAGTTCCTTTATATAAAGACTTAATATAATAAATTTCAGTTGGTATAGAAAACTCACAAAATATTATATTGGATAATAAAGTAATGAATTGATTTCTCTAAGCACGATAAAATATTACATAGTTTATATCAGTATGTGGCACTTTGAAACCAGTTTTTTCACATTCTCATCAAATCTACAATGTTTAATGCAAAATAGAAGAAAAAAAACCTATGATAATCTCATAAACTACCTACTACATAAGGTAGACCCTGAAATAAAATATTACTATGAGTAACTGAAATCTATGATGGATTGTTTCCTTTAATTTTTGATAAATGACTCTTCATGATTTTTTTCCCTTCCAAAAGAGAACAATTCACTTCCTGTTTTAGAATACCAATTTCTTAGAACCCTAACAGAGTTATTTTATGGTAATTTCATAATCGTTCATTAAGCAATATGTTAAATGCCATGCTAATATATTCAATCTCCGTACTCCAGCAACATCTTGTGTTTACAGGAATAAGACGTGGGGTACACCAGAAATATTGCCATTTGAGGTCTCAGTTTTCAATATTTTGGGCATAAGGAATTATAAGATAAATATTTCCTCATCTGAGAAGGAAGAACAGAAGAAAACAGGCAAGAATAAAAAAAGTGAACAAAGTGAAGAATGGAGGAGAAGCAGTCCAGTGAGAAGTGATGACAATAGTAAAGGAAAGGAAAAGAAAATGGAATTAGAAAAAAAAAAACCCATAAAAAATAAAGACAACAATTCAGTAAATTTAAAAAGAGAGAGAAAGAAAGGGAACATCTGGTGTTAGTCAATATCATGGTATGGATTCCATTCAATAAGCCACTCCTTCCTGCTGAACTTCAGGGACTGGGTGGTAGGGTGAGAGGGAGGGAAACGGAGAGATGGGCTTTAATGGGTCACCATATTCTGCATCCATTATGATGATGCTGGTTTCCCTCGTAAACAATACTCTCCTGTTCTGGGGCTAAAGGAACAAGAGGGCAAGGACAAAATCAAAAAGGAGAAACTAGAGGTGAGAATGAGAGAGAATAAGGGAGACACCTTTGAGACCTATATAAATGAAGTTAGAATGACCTTTCCAGATGACTCAATAGTCCTTTAATACGTTCCCTTTCCCCAGCCCCCACTGCCACCACCTGTAAGTCTTGTTGAGCAATGTTTACCATTTGATGGGTAATAAAGAACCCTAGCTTACAGTATTCATCTTCCATTTCTCACTCTCAGTGTCCAGCATCCCAACTATTTGCTGCAGTCTATCTTTTTGACTATCTCAACCTAGTTATTTTCCACTTCAGTAGCCTTTATAGCCACATATATTAAACCATTTTGTGCCAGAAAGTAGTCACCAGGTTCCAGAAGACCTTTCAGAATAATAGTGAATATGTTTTAATATTTACACAAAATAAAAGGAAATTTTCCAAATGCTGGATTCAACCACCACATAACCCAGTCCTTTTAACCAATATTCCTAAGAAAAAAATATCTGTTTTTAGTATGGATAGAATCTTTAAAACACTTACACACCAAAAACAGTATTAACATAAAATTTAACAGATTCATTAGGAATATGCCCCAATAGATTTAGTAACTATAAATAGTCTCATCAGCTAAAAAAACGTGTTAAAAGTGCATCGTGAGGGCAGAGTTGCTGGTTCAAACTATGCCGAGGTATCTCCCAGAGAGAGGGATGTAGTGGCAGATGAAGTGGAAAAAATCTTGGGAGATTCCAGCAGCTTTGAGGAGTTGGATCTTCATGCAATAGGACTCAGTCTGCTTTGCTTGGATGTTCATGATTTTTTTCTTCTTCCTACCTGGCAGCCACAGTGTCTCAGCCACAGAAGTATGTTGATTTGAAAAGCTTAAAAGCCATTTATAATAAAGAATATAGCAATATGAAAAAGGACATAAAACTTCCAGTTTCATTTCAAATAAGAAAATATAATTTTTAAAAAGAGAGCAAACTAGAAAATACATACATCTAATTGGACATCTTGAAGATATACCATACTAGCAATTTCAAAAAAAATAGTATTTAAATTCATCTGTGAGTCATCCAACTTTCTCAGACCCTTAGGGAAAAATTTCAAGATGCTTTTCTATGTATTTTAAAATAAAAAAAGTTGTCAGATTTTATATCATCTATTACTACATTTAGCAGTAGGAAGTTTTAGAATTATAGAAAAATACTAACTGGGCTAATAACATTTAAATATAAGATTGAACATTACTCTTCATTATTGAATCTAAATTGGAAGAGAACAATATTGGCAATTATCTCACTATTCTGGTCAATTAATTACTGGATTAAAATAAAATAATATTAAGTAAGTATTTCAAATGTATGAGGCTATCCCTTAATCTAATTATTATATCATAACCAACCCCTAATGTCTCTGGTAATTAATGGTGGGACAGAAGGGGCAATTGTAGACTACAAATAATTTATACTTGTTCCAACTTATTTATCTACCTACCAAACCTTTTATAGTGACAAAACCCAGATAATTTCCATTTCACCACCTCTGTATATTGTCTAGTAAGAAGTTAAAAGCACCGTACAGACCACAAAGGAGGCAAAATCAAGAAAGAGAGAGCAGACTGCCTGCATTTAATAAAAT
This sequence comes from Ursus americanus, assembly GCF_024610735.1. Lineage (NCBI taxonomy): Eukaryota > Metazoa > Chordata > Mammalia > Carnivora > Ursidae > Ursus > Ursus americanus. Next base: position 105,683,048 of record NC_142164.1, read on the forward strand.
GAGCCATTCTTACACAAATAGGCCTCTCATTTGAACACAAAGAAGACAATCTGGTGATTGATCCCATTATTAAGGAAGGCTACTTTTAGAGAATTCAACCTGTTCACCTGTCAGAGAATGTCTCTATTATCATCCAAAATCAATTTGTAGGTTCTAGTAGCAGTCTGCCAAGATACCGGACTCCAATTGGCCCAAGAGTTATTGCAGGTAAAAGGGAGGAAGGCAGGTTGGAAAGTTAATTTTTATTGAGCTCTTAATGTGTGCCTGGCATTGTGATAGGTGTTTTACATATTTGTCTGAAGGAAAGGAGGAAATAAAAATAAAGTTAAATTTCTAACCCAGTTCTAATTTCACTTCAGCTGATTCACTGCCCTAGTTATGTAAATTCTCACTTCCTTTCCTCTTCTCTTACTCTTGCCCCCCTCCCCCTTAAATCTCTCACTAAATCCTGAGTTTTACTTACATGATCCTTAGAATTCTTTCCCCTTTGCTTGATAATTTTATAATTTGAGTTTGGAGAGGGAGTATAGTAAAACTGAAGGCCTTGGAGTCAGAGAGCTTTGAGTTGCAGGTGAGTTAATCATTCTGAGTCTCAATTTCCACATACACTGTTTTTGTATAATTATTTTAAGTAGTAAATGACATAAAATATGTAAAGTACTTAACATGATGCTTGGCACACTGTAAGAACTCAATAAACGTGGCTATGGTTATTATTATTATAAAAAGGTAAACTGATGCTTAAATAGTTACTATGATTCACTTAAAGCCAAAAGTCAATTTCAGAACAAAAAACTGGAAGCAAGATCCCTCAACCACCATTCTGTGTCATTTTCAATATTTTAGAATATTCCTGTGATGCAAAGATGTATTTACACATTCTCACAGTATTTAAGTATCACCAATCTATATATAGTTTATAGTTCACTTGTAGTCTTTTAAAGACTTTCATATTCATTTGGTCAACATCAGAATCTTTGCCCCACAAAGAGTATCATTTAAACAAATTTATTTTTTATTAGAGACTAATTCCACCCATTTAAAATTGACCAATTGGAAATTGGTCCAACTATTGAACAGATGTCATATTTGTTTAGGTCACGTTGCAAAAATGGAGGCAGCAAGAACATTACAAGAGTTCGGAGAAGCTGCCTGTCTACTGCTACTAAAGCAGCTGCTTTATCCCACTGCCCAAATCCTCATCCTAGGGGACAAGAAACTTTAGTTAGGACAACCACTTTGTATAGTTTCTAGTAATGACAACTTTCTCATTATCAAAACTGTCATAGTGTGGAAAGGCTTTACTGATGACCAGAATTCTGCATTAATTATTACTAACCTAACACCTATACGTTTAATTTTTTAAACTTTCATTAATTTTTATTCACTTAATTAATAAACTCATTGAGGAAACAGTGTAACTTTAATTATCAGTGTTCAGGAGCCTCTCCACAATATCACAAAGTTCTCAGTTTACTCAAAGCCAAAATGAAATGGCTTTTGCCTTCACATTAGAATCGGTGAGAAAGACTGGAGTTTTTTACACCGGTCTTCTTACCCCCAAAATATAGCCTTTCTTTTTAATAGTTTCTTCTATGACTAGAACAGGCAAAAACAAATTTAGTTAAAAGGTACAATAGGAAATAATTATTCACTCCAAAGGATTAGTGAGCTGTAAGTAGAACATTTACCAGGAAAAAAACCACATTTTTTTCAAATGAAGTTTATTATATAAATAATTGGATTATTTTGACTTCATTTGTTTTAGAGAATATACTTTATTTTGGCAGCTATAGAAGAAGAAAGTAAATCAACTGAGACAGAAAACAGCCCAAAGTGAAAATCATATGATGTTCATTTTCTAAAACTAACATTAAAAAAATAGCCCTTGAAAGTCTACCATAGACACAAAAATGGCACTGTCAAGATTTTAACCTAGAAAGGGATTCATGAGGTTCACAAAACAAGAAAATTTTATGAACTTATTTAGTTACGTGCAACAGTTTTAAAACAAAACCTGTAGTCCTCTTTTGGGAAATGAAGAGCCAATTTGGCTATTAATGCTTAAATTTGTTTAAAAAAGATCAACATTGACTATAAACCAATCTACCAGACACTTCAGTGAACAATCAATGTTAAAGTAGATGAATGAATGTATACCCTTACAAAATATACTTACTAGGTAATTCCGTAGTTTGTAACGTAAAACTTGAAAGTTTTATCCAGAAAAGGTTGAATTTGTGTGCATCATCACTTTAATTTTTAGCCCAAAATTATTATCTCAGTTCATGGGGTATATAACATTATCCTGCACCTGTCTATATAGAAATGCATATCTAACTTCAGCCAACACCAGTATTTCCAAACCTTGTATTAAAACTATGTTTTTTTTTAAATTATGCCTTACCTTCTGTCAAATAATTAAGAATATTCATTCAGCTATCTTAAAAAAGGCTAATCAATAATTTTGTACACAAGTAGGCATTTCAGTTCATTGATACCCTTTTTAAAGCTTTAGCAAATCTTTACATTAGTTCCTCCCACTGACTCATAAGGTAATTATACATACCACAGTCTGATGATTAACTTGAATTACTTCATCGCCAGCATGGATTTTCTTGCAACGATCTGCAGGTGACTAAATTTAACATAATAGAAATGATAAAAAACATAAATTTTGTCAGTCCTTTCCTCTCCCTGAAAATACTACAGTAAGCTCACCTCTTTAAATTAGAACAGAAATTAATTAATCTTTAAAAAATTAAAGAAAAATGACTACTAGTGTTAAATATATTGTTTGCACTCTATAGATAGCTAATAATAGAAAGTAGGATTTATTTTAAAAGTGATTTCCAGTTTATTTTTTATTCATTTCCAATTTCCAATTATTTTAAAACAAAAAAGTCTTGAAACAATATTAACCTCAATTCAACAAATCGTGAAATTCACAAAAGAATGATCTGTTATAGGTTAGAATTCAAGGTAAAATGATATTCCATAGAATTCCGGTTACTCAGGTAATAACACTTAAGAGGGTAGTTCATCTAGGATATGAACTCAACCCTAAAAATGGTATCATAACAAGAAAAAAATGTATTTTTTTCATAGCACCTTTAGGAGGTAGGCATATTATCAAATTAGACAAGTACCATGCAACAATTCTGAAAAGTTTGTAAATCATTAATGTAATAGGGCTGTAACTATACAGTATAGATGAAAAATATCAAGCCAATTGTTCTAATCATGGTGTAAAAGAAAATGATAGTTGGTATATAAAATTGAAAGAAACTGAAACAACTTCTTTCACAGATAAGTAAAAAGGGAATAAGTCATATAAATTATAGACTTTCAGTGTTAAACGGGGCCCTAGAGATCATTTTGTCCAAACTTCTCATTTTACCTAAAAGAAAACTAAGAAACTAGGGCAGAACAAAGCAAAATAACTTAACCACTTTAGTGAGGAGCTTTACTAAGACTCAACACAGATCTACTAATGATAAATGACTGTGGGTACCAAAAATAGTAAAATATTTTCAAGAAAAAATAATTAAATGATAAGCCATTAATATATGGTTCATATCTGAACTACTCATAGGATCAATCTTTCTTTGATCACTCACCATTTATCAAATATTACTGAGTAATTAATATGAGCAGTACATAGTACTCAACTTTTTTATAGACCCCAGACAGTACAGAGATGCATTCTTATCAATTCTTCAAGATACAGTTCAAAATCATTTCTGTGATTACTTCTCTGGTTTCATTTGCAGCATTTATGATTCTTTCCTTTGTCTGTCTACACAAATTTCAGTACCTGTTTACACACATAAACCCCTAGCTGCATTCCTTAGGAACAGCAAGCTAGTTTAGTTTAAAAATTCTTTCATTACCTAGCCCCACGCCTGGAACACAGCAGACATGAAACAAAAGATTGTTACAAGAACAAATGAATAAATGAATGATTGGAGGAATGTACAAATAAATGAGAATGATCAATCACTGATAGGAGTATAGTTTACAGTATTTCACTGCATTTAAAATTTTTAACTGGTTGACAATATGCATTTAACTGATATTTCTGACCCCATATTTAATACTAAATGTGAAGCCAGTACAGCAATCCAACTGCAATGTATATTATGTGTTTCACTGTTCTCAAGAAACCAAGAGAAGTGAGTGGGGAAAAAAGCAATAAATGATTAAAGTAGTAAGTGAATTAGGTGAAAAGAATGTTGATTTTTTAAAAAAGAAAATGTTGGTAAAATATTGAGATCTATAATAACTTGAGATTAATTAACTCCACCCCAGTCTTCTTTGAAGGAACACAGCATAGACATGTAATTTGTCAGAATTTCTAAAAGAAAAAAAATTCAAAGGTCAGCACCTGCTTAAGAGCAAGATGGAAGTCTGGGACAACCAAATGGAGGAATAATGATTTATTATACTATTCAAATCTATTTTTGTGATCATGTTCAGGCTCAACACAATCGCTTCACATTTCTGTAGCTCTTCATTGAATTGAATAGCCTTTCACATTTACTAGCTTATTTGATTTTCACATCAACCTAGTAAGGTATGTAGTGCAGATAATATTTCCAATTTACAGTTGAGGAAACTAAAGCAATGACAGGGTAAGTGACTTGCCAAAAATTACACTGCCATTAAGATGCAGAACTAATTGTAGGACATAGGCCTAGGGACTCTGACCCACTGCTTGCAGTGGTTCTCAAATTGGAGCATGTGTCAGAGTCACATGTTAAAACAAAGTCTCTAATTAAGAAAGTGGCTGGTCTCTAGAATTTCTGATTCAGTAGTTCTGGGGTGGGGCCCGAGAATCTGTATCTCTAATAAGCTGCCAGGGGAGGCTGATGCTGCTGATCCAGGGAGGGACCTCACTGTGAAAACCAGTGAGCTATACCATGCTGTCTTTCTTCATTGAATTAAGCTGAATTATAATGCATTTTCAGAAAGCCTGAAATATCTGATGATTCTTTCTTATATAAGTTTCTTAATATAACTAAACTATTTGACAGATGGAAGTGGATTCTTTTAGATGTCACAGTAACTTGTCATAAACCAGAAAATACTTAACAAAGACAAATCTCTGGCTGTGAAGAGAAAAGATGTGATTTACTCTAATAGTTAATCTAAACTAAATAAAATGATTGAAATTCTCCCCAAACTAGCACTTACTAACTCAATGTGTCCTTTTAGTTTTTTCTCCTCATCTGTTCATGTCCTCAGAAGTCAACCTCAATTATGTGAGATATATAAGTTGTTTAACAATAAAAAGAAAAACATACACTATAATCTGAAATATTACAATACTTACATTTTCTGTGGTTCCAGTAATTACATGAAGGCCATCATATGTTGATTTAATATACATACCCTAGAAAAAGACAGCATCAAAAAAAAAAGTGAAGCAATTAGAATGTTTTCAAGTACAATATAAAATCATTTACAAAAAAATTATCCTATCAAAACTGCCACGTGCTCCATGAATCCATATTCAATAACGCCATCTTTAAACTAGTAAAAAATTCCTATCCAAACATTCTGGTTTCTAAAGTTTGCCTGAAGAAGCCTGTACTTAACTTAATCAAATAACTACCTGATAAGTAAATTGCCTGTGAAACCAATAAAATGTAGCATGGTAATTCAATATTTTGAAGAAAGAACACACCTCACTCCCCCAATAGTCCTTACTGTTTGTTCTGGGCCAAAATAAAAGTTATAGTGGGAAACTCTATAAGTGTATTATACTTGATACATATTATAAAATAAAAAGTATGTTTCTACAGAGCCACTTCAACTACAACCAACTAGAGACAGAGGAATGATAAAATATTGTTAATGTAAACTTTTTTCTCTATCTCTTTTGTGGAATCCTATATTTCCTGCCTTTATTTTCATTGAAGAAATTTTAATAATTATATTCAACACTTCTATATCAGTAGTTAAGAGGTAATGTGTGGCAAGCCCTTCTAATAAAAAGGGTGAGATTCCATTTCCCATTTAAACAAAGCCATTTTAGAAAATGCTTTATTACACTTTAAAGATTATTTAGAAATCCTGAAATTATGTAAGCTTTACAAGCAAACAAAAACTTTAAATTATAGACAGTGAGAGAACTTGAAAGGGAAAAAAATCACAAGAAAATATGCACATTGTAAATGTTAAAATATTTTCATTTAAGTTAAAAAAATTTTTTTTTCCTCTCTAAGGAAAATTCTGTTAGTTTTCTCTTTGGGAAAAAATTACCTAAGTTTTACTCACACAAGTGCTTTGCATTTCAAAATATTGATCTCAAAAATAAAAATAAGAATTTTAATGAACTCAAAGTCTAAAATATAATGGACTTAACAATAACCAACAATATTTCAGGAAAGCGCTGATTTTAGCACTTACAAAACAATTACTGTAGTGTTGATTTCCCATACCCTTAGTTAATTACGTATTTAGATAACTGAATGTACATGTATTTCCATTGGAAATAAGTAAGAAATAAAAACAAGAAGCAGTAAAGTTCATGGGATGGTACTAATAAAAAATGGTTAGGTAGGCTTGAATTCTGAAGTCATTTTAGTAATGTCTTATATCTAAAATGTTGGTACCTGTCCCAAAAATGGCTAAGCCTGGATCACTAACGTGAAACAAAATGAATGTGATTTAACAAGTGTTCATTTACCTCTGAACTCTAGTATTTTAATGTGACTTCATTATTTCATATAAAATAAATAACCTCAACATCAGCACATATAGAAATTAAGAAATTGGCTAGCTGACCCTATGACCCAGCAGTTGCACTACTGGGTATTTACCCCAAAGATACAGACGTAGTGAAGAGAAGGGCCATATGCACCCCAATGTTCATAGCAGCATTGTCCACAATAGCCAAACTGTAGAAGGAGCCGAGATGCCCTTCAACAGACGAATGGATAAAGAAGATGTGGTCCCTATATACAATGGAATATAACTCAGCCATCAGAAAGAATGATTACCCAACATTTGCAGCAACATGGACGGGACTGGAGGAGATTATGCTAAGTGAAATAAGTCAAGGAGAGAAAGACAATTATCATATGGTTTCACTCATTTATGAAACATAAGGAATAGCAGGGAGATTGGTAGGAGAAGGAAGGGAAGAATGAAGGGGGGTAAATAGAAGGGGGAATGAACCACGAGAGACTATGGACTCTGGGAAACAAACTGAGGGCTTCAGAGGGGAGGGGGGTGGGGGATTGATATAGGCCAGTGATGGGTATTAAGGAGGGCACATATTGCATGGAGCACTGGGTGTTATACGCAAACAATGAATCATGGAACACTACATCAAAAACTAAGGATGTACTGCATGGTTACTAACATATAATAAAAAAAAAAGAAATTGGCTAGCTGTTGTTGCCTATGACCATATGGTAATATTCACCTTACACTGGTGACAAGTGTACAGTATACTTACTTTATAATTTAATACTTATTCCATTATTTATGGTAGGGTAAATATAAGGGTGCCATTATAGAACTTAGCAGAAGACAAGATCCTTGCCATCATTTTCCTCCAGGAATTAACAAAATCACATCAGATTAATAGAGGATCTTAAAGTATATTTGTAAGACCTAAACACTAAATTTTGTTTCAGTTTTTTACACAGAAGGACTATGAGAGAATAAAGTGGGAAAAGACAGAGAAAGAAGCAGTATATATTATTTGGACATACAAAACAACCATCACTTTTCATTCTTTATCACAATCATCATGGATATCTACTGGTTACAATGTGCCAGGGACTGTTTTAAGTATTTTATATTTATTTCACAATAGCCAATGTGGTATAAACTATCATTACTTCTTTTTATTTTTTTAATTTTAGAAAAATATTTTATTTATTTATTTGAGAGACAGTGAGAGTATGAGGGGGAGAGTGTCAGAGGGAGAAGCAGACTCCCTGCCAAGCAGGGAGCCTGATGCAGGGCTGGATCCTGGGACTCCAGAATCATGATCTGAGCCAAAGGCAGCCACCCAGGGGCATGTCATTGCTTTTGTTTTAGAGATAAAGAAACTGAGGCACAGAGTAGCTGGAAAGTCTGCCCAAGGTGATGAGGCCAGGTTTCAAGCAAAGGCAGTCTAACTCCAGACCACACTCTCAATCACTAGGCTCCTGATTTATCGATTTATTAACAGGAGAGTTGTGCACCTTCACTTTTCTTATTATAACATAATATTAGGCAACTGTAGGTATTGAAGTCGACTATTCATTGCTTAACATCTATTCTGAAAGACTAAGACCTCTTTAGCACACATGTACTATGTGCAATGTGGTTATAAGAGTAACTGGGTTTCATATTTTACAAACTTATTGACCCATCTCCTCTGAAAATGGCAGGCAGAAGTTGATTATGTTTCTCTCTACATTTCTTTCAACACTGCATATTACCGATTATGAATTCAGGTGTTTGACAAAAGTTCTAAATAGTTTCATTAATGATTAGGTCATAGAGAAAGTCTAATATTCTAAGATAAATGTTTAGAAAAGGCAATATAGTCATGGAGATAAAAACTCATGGACATAATCTAGTTGTGCCTCTGGAAACAAAATTTGTGTACAATTATTACACACACCAGGAACCTCAAAAGTGGCAATTGTAAGCTAAAGTAGATATCTGTTATTTAAAGGAAGAAGATCTCATCATTATTTATATATAATTAAATGTTATATGATTTATACTAAAGTTAATCTTTTCAGATGGATAAAAATAGTTTTAAAATGCTTAAATAAAGGAGGATTTAACTATGTATACAGAGTTCAATTCTTGCAATCTCATAGAAGCAATTTTAAAACTGCCACAAAGAATGAAGATATTGTTTTATGCAATACTTTCATTTCTAACCTTAATAAACCATTTGTTGTAAATGCTTTTAATAACTAAAACTGAGTTCATTCCTTTTATCTCCCTCTGGTAGTATTAATGAGAAAAATGGCCAAAAAAGTCAGGTGCCCAAAGAAAGTAAAAGAAGCAAGTTGCTTGGATGATGTTTCAAATTAATCATCTTTCAAATAATGAAGAGTCCATAGAACTACAGCTGATCGCTTGTTCACCTCTGAGAAAGGGTCAAACAGCAGGAGGACATGTAATTCAAATGGCTCTTTTTCTGGAACTGAGACAAATCTGGTCTTCCATCTCATCAAAAACTTTATTCTTCCTTCTTTCTTCTTTTTTTAAAAAAAACCTAATTAATTAATTCTGGAGCTGACTTGAACAGCTCCCTCTCTTCTGCTTAGCTTGCCAAAACGACATTTGCTTCAATCGGTCTCCAAATGTCAGTTAACCAATGGGAGCCAAAGCAACCTCACAGTCAAGTCAAAAGAATAAGGCATATTTGAGGATAATCCAAGCGTCTAACAGCAAAAGAGCTCTTTGAGGCCAAGAAGCTTCCCCAAGGATGTCCCCCCAAGCCCCATCCTCTCTATTCAACTCATTTCTTGGTTCTGATCTAGTTTCGATATGTTCCAATAGCTCTCATTCTCCCTCCTTTAATTTTCTGTTAATCACTGTTGTTTAAAAGCATTTTAGAAGCTAGTTCCATGTTTTAATCATAACAAGTACATTTCCCATCATTTGTTATAATGCTTAGAACTCTCAAAACTAAGAAATCCTAGGGGATTTGACTAATTAGGTAGAAAGCTGATGAACAATCTATCCAGTTTATCAGTGGAAGAACCAAGCAATTACCTTTTGCTTATGAAGAATGTTGTTTTGAAACTGGCAGAAGACCTTCTGCAGATGTTTTAAACTAATTAAACTTCCTTAAAGCTTGGTATTCTCCCACGTCTATTTCTTTCTTTCATTTACCATTTAGACATTTCCTATGGCTAAGCATATGCTAAATGTTACCAAAACCCTCAAATCTATTTATTTCAAATGTGACTGACTAAACTTGCTTAATGGTATCTGATTTTTAAAATGATTCCTTAAATAAATCATATAAAATTTCTATTTAGTCATCTCTTTAACATGAATCACAAGAAATAGTTTTTATTTCACTTTGTATTAATATTCAACGCTTTGGGTTCTTCTTTTCCTCCCTTGGAAATATTTTCCCAATGAAATGCTGCCAAATGTCCTTTAAAAATGATTTCTCTAGGTGGTTCCAGTTTTAAAGTTACCCTCCTAAACCTCTCACACTTCCCTTTGGCAATTCCAACTTTAAATGTGCGATAATGGAACAAGCTTTGTTAAGATGTACTTAATGGAGATTTACCTGGACTTAAACCCTGCCTCTATGGTATATTACCTATGTGACACAGGGCAAATTGCTGAAGATCTGTGATTCCATTTTCTCATTTGCAAAATAAGAATGTATCTACTCTAAAGAGTTGTGAGAAAATACTTGGCAAATGGTAAGCACTCAGGTATTTTCTTTTCTCTTCCAGCTCTTTCTCAGACTAATTGAATCTGGTTGTCAGCATTTCAAGTTCATGGCTGTTTCAAAGACCAGACCCAGAGTTACCTCTTTCAAATTTTAAAAATAAAAGACATGTTCAAAGCTATACCTTGCATTAAAAACAAATCAAGATTTCATAATGTTCATTAATTAGCACTGTACTGATTCACTTCATATGATTACTATTTCCCATGATTTCAGTAGAAATTAGTGGGGGAAAAAAATCAAGGCTCTTTTCTCCAAATACTGTCCTTAGCACCACAGACTCATAGAGCTAGAGGAAGCTTTAAGGTTGATATAGTCCACCTTCCCTTCCTGCCCCCAACATTCTACACATGAAAATAGCAAGGCCAAGGAGGTTACATTTACTCCTCCAACTCCTCAAGATCACACTCACAGCTATATTTTATGTAAGGGATTTGGATACAGGTGTCCGGACTCCTAGTCTAATATAATATATATTAATTCCTAATTTTGCACTCCACAAATCATGCTGAGAGAGCTTCCTTTCCTTTATAATTACTGAAAAGGGAATTATAGAAAGGAAAATCTTCAATATTATAGGTTGAAAGATGTTTTAAATGAAACTGGACTGTGTAAAGATAACCAAAAGGAATAGTAAGAATTTAAAATCATGAATATTACTTCAAAGAAGTTTATAAATGCTAAAAATAAGCTCTTAAAGTTAAAATTAGATATGTACTTATAGGCTATGATGATGACATACTTGCTGGTTATATCTGACATAATGATTTCCATCTTCCCAGGAAAACACTGATAAAAGCCACAAAAGCATGAGAAACTACAGTTACCAAAAAGTAATTTGCCAACTATCAGCAGAAAAGTCACTCTATTGAATAGATGGCCTCACACTGAAAATTCACTGTTATGAATTGAAGATGATTATCTTTATTATTACATAAAAAATACATCTCCTAGATGTCAGCCTAGTTTTGGCGAAATCCACCTGTTTACTCACCCTTGTAAGAAAGAACAGTTATGAGTTATAAACACTATCGGGTTTGTCTAGCTTACACAACCTAAGGGAAAAGAGCCCTATTAAAACCACAATAAACCAAAGCAAAAGAAAGAAAACACCTACTTGCATGGGCAGGTAATATGGGTTCTTAGTATAAAACTCTTAAACTTCCTTTAAACCTAAGGAACTTTTAGTAGGGGGTGAAAGAATGTAATGAAAGCTAATTTAATACCAGAGTAAACAAGATAATTTAGAAATCCCCATTTTAAATTCTCTTTCATTTTCATTTATCTTCATAAAACTTCTTTTTTTTTTAAAGATTTTATTTATTTATTCGACAGAGATAGAGACAGCCAGCGAGAGAGGGAACACAAGCAGGGGGAGTGGGAGAGGAAGAAGTAGGCTCATAGCGGAGGAGCCTGATGTGGGGCTCGATCCCAGAACGCCGGGATCACGCCCTGAGCCGAAGGCAGACGCTTAACCGCTGTGCCACCCAGGCGCCCCCTTCATTAAACTTCTTAATGTGACAAACTCCCACTACTTTAATTTATCTCTAGAAAAAAATACAAAATACTCAAAGTTTGTTAGAATTTATGGATTCCCCTATTTGGAGGCCGCTTTGCCCACATCATCAGCTGTTTGCTGTCGGATGGTGGCTTTAACAAACATGGTGGCTCTTACCAGCCCTTCACTTGGTTTGATATTTGCCAGCTGAATCACTTCCAGGTGTGCAGATTGTGAAACCAGAGGATCTGATGACAGGGATATGATGTGGTCACAGACTCCAGAAAGAGTTTTACACTGAAAGAAAAAACATTATGGTAAACACATGTTGTATGTAACATATGAATCACTTTTTGTTTTAACTTTCTTATAAGGAAAGATAAAAGAAATAGAAGTAGTTGATATTTTAGTCTATAAAATCTGCATAAGAAAGGTATTCAGGTGAAAAAATACATACACACACACAACACACCTATATTCTGAATTACAGATATAGGAACTAAACACCAAAGTATTCAAGAAAGTTATGGTTTTGTTTTGTTTCTATTATTTGATTCATCAGACTTAAAATCAAATGATTATTTCTAAACAAGCTTAATAATCTGAGAAATTCTGGATAACAGCCATTGGATTGAACTGAACTCAATAATTTCCAAAACACCGATGATCATGATCAGAAAAGTTTTAAAAAAATCCAGTTAATGACCAGGAAGATGAATCTTCCAAACATGCTCAGTGAACTCCTCCTACTTATTTGTCTAGACTTTACTGCTCAAGGTTACTTTCATATAAAGTTTCCTACCTCCTCCAAGCAAAGTTTGCCACTTCCTCAATACTGGTTTCTCAGCATTCTATGAAGTCTGAAATTGTCTAATTTCATTCTGAAGCCCTCTGGAGGCAGGAACCATGTCCTACTCATCTCTGACTTCTCTTCGTCCCCTCCCCCTAACTACCACCCATAGCAGGTAGAGAGATCCTACAACATATAAGATCCTCAATAAATACGAGCTGAATAAACTGAAGAGCAAATGAATTTTAACACTTAGTAGAGTGGCTGGACTGAGGACAGAAAGCCAGTACTTTAGGTTAGGATAAATCCATTCATGCTGCTTATAGAATAGACTTAAAATGCTACATCCATAATGATATGGTTAAGAGTTAGACATGGTAGAATCATGAAGAAAGTGGGACATAAGCGAATGAGGCTTGGAGTATACTCCCCTTGAATATGCTGGTCTTTAGATGCTTCAGACTCTCGCTGCACTTACTGGAACTTGGCGTCCATCATTTGATTTACTTTTTATTATTGTTATTGTTATTTAACCTTTATTGTGGGAAGAGCCATTATTTTGCAGCAATCAAGGTGTCATCTTCTCCGACATGTTACATTTTTTCTGTGACCTATTTTAAGGGAGACAGTTCTCTCTGCCTGGTCAAGATAATAAGGACTCTCTTTTTGTTTGCTATATTCTGTACGTGGCCCCTCAGTCTGTGCTGGGTTCAGCTTCCTCACACCAAATAAACTGCCAAACTAAATTTCCCTCATAATCACACTCCTTTTTTGCATCTGCTTCTCAAGGCTCCACTTTTACTGCAGCCATCAGCCTCCAGAGCCAGACATTAGCCGGCAAGATACCAATACCCATGGAAAGAACGTGGGCTTGATATGAAGACAGATGTGGGCAATCACCACACTGTCAGTTACTTGCTGTGTAACTTTCAGCAAGTTATTTTATATCCTTGAGACTCAATTTCCTCTTGTAGAAAATGGGGTAATAAGAATTGTTTTACATGGTTTATATGACAAATCAGGTTAATGTATAGAAAAAGAGCCTTTATCCAAAGAACATACTAAATAAATGCTTATTTTCCCCCTGTTGCTTTCTCTACCCTCAAAGGGCTTAATCCTTACTCATGGGATGAATTATCTCCTTATTCTTCATTATATGGCTTTGTTGACCATGTTACAATGACCAGTAACCACACTGCATGGCCATGATGGGAGACTTCACATCTCTTTACTCTCTCTGATGTTCAAATCTCAATGCTCGGGTTTAATGAAAGTATTTACCCTGAAGAGCTGCTAAGCACAGTGCCAAGAAGGAGACCACCTCCCAGAATTTGGGAAACCTACAGGGCCCCATGTGGGCACGTGCCCTGTGTGGTTGCACAGGGGCCTGCACTTAGTACTGCGCTCTGCTCTTGTGGTCTTGGAATTTTCCATTGTTCTTGAACAAGGAAGGGACCTGATGTTTTTATTTTGCACTAGGTTTCACATATTATGTAGCACATCCTGGGACCCCAGTTGTGTATGTGTATGTGTATGTGTATGTGTATGTGTATGTGTATGTGTATGTGTGTGTTTTAAATCCTCTTGAAAATATTCATTAGCAGCTATGGGGAAAAGGACAGAATGGCAGCACTTAACATACAACTGGCTGCATTTCAAATTGCTGCTGTTTGAAAGGAAAGAGAATACTTTTGGGCAGATTTAAATCTTTCAGCTATTCCTTTCCTCTCATGTGTGGGTACATTTTCATGCTTATTTTCTCTTTATCTCAAGGGGGAAGATAATATACTTAATTCTTAAAGAGTTTCTAAATAGGACACTTGGATTGCATGATAATCTAAAGGATATATATATTAATACATATATAATATATAATACATAATATGTTATTAATATATATATTAATCTAAATCAGTATGCCAAAAGAAATCTAACAATCTAAAGGATTGTTTATATATGTTATATATATATACGTATATATATATATGTCAATCTAAATCAGTACGCAAAAAAGAAATCTTCATAGTTTCTACAAATTGAAATATTTCAAAATATTCCAAAGCATAAATAAATAGGAAAGTAATGGACGGATATCAATGGCTCAATATGTGTACATTACAACATTCAGGGCCTCATAGAACACACTGGTAATGAGCAAGAGTAACTCTCGTATTCAGGCACTGGAAGCACTTAGAAGTGGGGTAGAAAGAGGAAAGGCAGAAATACTAGACTGGAGATGTGTTTACAAAAAAGAAAATACCAATTAAATCCACCGTATTAAGTTGCAAATCATTTTCTCAGATTCCTCTTCTTGAGTAATTTTGTTTGCCAAATACTTGCTATGTGCAAGGTCTGCTGGAATACAAAAGATGAGTAAAACATTGACTTTACCAGAAAAGCCATCAGGATTTAACAGATTAAAGATCTTGAAAAAAATAATAGGAAGACTTAGAAAAGAAACCCCACTAGAACCTTGCTGCCTGTTTTAGAGATAATGTACTAGAACCTTTATATTGTAGTATTTGGCACTTGACTAAGTAAGCCAATTAGAAGGGGTATAAAATGGCCTGGCTTTATATGCTAATTCTGTACTCATTACTGCATCATACATCAAGCCACTGCAAGAAATCACATTAAGAATACTAGGCAAAGTTCCAGGGAAGTTATTTAACACATTCTTGTAAAAAAGTAAATTTGTTCATTCAGTAAAATTGTGTGATATTATGTTGTTATCATTTTTTTAAAGATTGTATTTATTCACTGGACAGAGAGCAAGAAGGAGAGCACAAGTAGGCAGAGCAGGAGGCAGAGGGAGAGTAGCAGGCTCCCTGCTGAGCAGAGAGCTGAATGCTGGGCTCCATCCCAGGACCCTGGGATCATGACCTGAGCTGAAGGCAGAGGTTTAAGCAACAGAGCCACCCAGGCGCCCCTGCTGTTATCATTTTAAAGCATAGTATTATCTACTGCTACTTAATAGTATATTCTAGAAAAAGAAAATTATCAGATGATAAGAAAAAATGCATCCTTTATTATTATAAGTGAACATCAATATTACAGAGCACCTACCACATGTCTAGCACTATGGTAAATAGCTGACCTTTGAACAGCATGGGTTTGAACTGACTGGGTCCACTTACATGCAGAATTTTTAGAGTTTAGTACTGTAAACGTATTTTCTCTTCCTTAGGATTTCTTTAATAACATTTTCTTTTCTCTAGGTTACTTTATTATAAGAACACACTATAAATACATATAACATACAAAATATGTGTTAATCAACTATCTCATAGGTAAGGCTTCTAGTCAACAGTAGGCTATTTAATAGTTAAAGGTTTTGTGGAGTCAAAAGTTATACACAGGTTTTCAGCTACATAGCATTTCAGTGCATTGTTCAAGGGTCAATCATGCTTCATATTCATTATATCATTTATCCTTATAACAACTTTCTGAAGTAGATATTATTATAGCCAGCATAATAGAGGAGAAAGCAAGGCAAAATAAACAGATCAAGGTCATTGCCTTGGCAGAAGGACTTGAATTCTTAATCATTATGCTTACCATCTCTTATTTCAATCCTTAAGTTTCAACATGTTTTTGATCAATTTCATTTTGTATTGCTTAAAACCTAGGTCTCTATTAAATGGATATTACATAGCACATTTAAACTACATAGTATAATGAAATATAAGGCAATCCTGCAAGCCTTCTTGCAATTTAGAATGCTGTTTAGATAAGAAGTAGTAGATTTGAGACTGTGAAAAGCACAGCTCTCTGGGAAAACAAAGTCATTTTAGTAGCAAAAGAACAACTCTATTCTAGCTAGAAGATGACTTGGTAATCACTTGTATTAAGGGTATTCTTCTGCTATTTTTGCAATATTCATACCAAAGAATTCTAAATTCTATTTAATTCTAAAAACAGAAAGAAAAATTTGAACCTGAAATTAAAGCCCAGTAAATAACATGTCTTTAATAAAGCTAAAGGGAATATAAGATGACAGTGAGTATTATAACTGACCCTGTGAATTCTGTTGTAAGCTACCCAAGATGGTGACAAAAAAATAGTGACTAAATAGCAGTTGACAAACAAGGCTAGCTATGACTCAAGGACCTTTTAAAACAAAAGAGGGTCATGGGCTAGAATTAGTGGTACTGTGACTTTTTTTCCTTCCAGTTGTTCATATTAATTTCAATTATGCATTAATATAACAGAACATATTCTTGGAATGAAATGGAAAGTTTTCACATTCTGTTCTACATACATAATATATTATATATATATATTTGCATATATGTGTATGGCTGGTTCACCCAAAACTAAAAGTTCTAAAGGGAAAAAAGATCCAAGCACAGCATGTTTAGTATAAAATGAATGGTTTTAAAACAGTTGTAAAAGCAACATTTTAGGGGGTGCCTGGGTGGCTCAGTCAGTTAAGCGTCTGCCTTCAGCTCAGGCTGTGTGGTCACAGGGTCCTGGGATCGAGCCCCACATCAGCCTCGCTACTCAGCAGGGGAGTCTGCTTCTCCCTCTCCCTCTGCCCCTGCTCATGTACTTTCTCACTCTCTCTCTTGCTCACTCTCTCTTTCAAATAAATAAATAAAATCTTAAAAAAAGCAACATTTTATTCACTGTGGAGATTCAAGAAACAGCAACCTTATATTAATATATTAACTAACAATAACAGCATTATTTCATTATCACTGACTTTATCAAGTACTTATTAATACCTGAAGTTTCAGTTATTGTATTTCAAAAGGGAAACACAGTAAGTACTCTAAGTACAAACAATATTGAAAAGCTAAGTGATAGGAAAGAAGTCTTTCCTATGTTCATTAGCATCGGCGCATACTAAGACATGATTAAGCTACTCAAAGTATTTTAATTTACATTTTTCTAAATAAGTGAAGTACTGGGTCAGTTATTCTGAGTGTACTGGAGGAAATGAATGGAACTATCTTTAGATTAAAAAATTAGAAATTCATTTGACATAAGAAAGAACTTCAGGCTCATAAGCTTAACAAAAGATTTTACAAAAAAAAAGACTACAAAAGGACATTTCTCCTTTTAAGTATATACATATATAAAAGGGACAAGAATACAAAATCAAGAAAAAATGGGGGAAACACCAAATGGATGCATATATATTTTAAGAAGGCAACAATGATGTGAAAGCTACAATTTAAGAACAGTTTAAATGATTCAGGTTTTATTATCAATAAAATAGAATATAGTAACAAAAGTTTTATTTTGATAGTGTATACTTATTAAAAGTTATTAATATAAATATTTCAATTAAAATAGTCTAGAAGACTATAATAGTCATAGTCCTCTAGATTATAGAGGACTATAATGTCCTCCAAAATTGTTTGTTTTGTATATTAGTATAATTCAGTATTATAAATCATGCGATTCTATGACAATTTAGGATGACATTTGCGTTGTATTTTGTGAACAAGAGAGGTTTTGTTTTTCTAAAACAGTACACACTTATTCTAATATTAGTGAGAACTCTAAATATTTCTCATTCAGAAATACAGTATTCTAAGTACCTTAATACTTGACATATCTCTGTTGAACTAACAATTTTGTACTTCTAATTATGATGGTTCCCTAATAAGATGCAAGGAGTAAACAATCGGAGGTACCTTTGAAAGAGTAAAATCCACAAACAGAATTTAAATTGATATTCGAAACTACTATTCTACATAAATATTCCCCAACACAGGAAGACTTTCTTGCTTATATGAGTAAAGAGAATTGAAGGAGAGACAATTTTTTAAACTTAAAAAACTAATATAATAGAAGAAAATTTCAATTTAAGCCTAATGTAAAAATTCTATCTGTATACAGTGAAGATTAAGAGTGTCAAATAGCTTCAGAATGCAACTGTAAGAGCAAATAAATGAAGGTTATATGAACTTTGTTCCAACAAGGCCCAGAAAACTCTGCAATTCCTTTAGGTTTCAAATTCTGAGGGTGGGGAAAAAAAAAACAACAAAACAAACAACTAACAAAATGAAAAGAAACCACCACCACCATTTCATTAAACCATTCATTCACTCAACAATCGCTGAGTATCTGCTAATGATTCAAATGCCAACTATTATGTTCAAGGATTTCACAACCTGGGGAAGTGTTTCAGGTGATCAGTTTGGCTTTGTGCTTAATATCACCAACATTAAGCATGCTGCCCTTGTGTTCCCGATAATGGAAAAGAGGCAATAACACTTTAAAATAACCATCATCTGCGAATGATGAGGTCAGTATCAAACAGTGTGAGAACATCAGTCCCAAATGTGTACCTGCTCTGATGAGCAAGAAGTGGACCCATGACACTTCCAACTTACTTCCAATGGCATCCCTGAGACATCCTGGTCTGAATTAAAGTTGACACCAGAGGCCCCACTCTCCTCTAGTTTCTGACAGGGAAACAGTCAGCTAGAAATCAAATTTGATGGGGGGAAAATCTCCAGTCTATTTGCCTGCTCCCTCAGGGGCAAGAAATAGAGCTAGGGAGGCTTGCAGTGGGTCCCCAGGTAGTTGAGAGAGCACTCATTAGGGGGCGTGCTACTTTCCAGGCTCAAAATTAACAAGGGTCTGGCCATACCAATAGCTCAACTAAGATGTAGGTTATCAGAAAGAGGATGCCATTTTACTTTAGACTCAAATGGTAAGACTGAAGCAGTCCATTATAATTAGATGAACTTGAGGAAAATCGAGGCAACATATACATAGATAGATATAGATATAGATATATATAGAGAGAGTTTACAGGCAAATAGGAAAAAATAGCTGAGACCAGCAGGGAGCAATGTCTTCACTTATAGTTGAGAAATTCAAAATTGCCATATATAGTTTTTTGGGAGGAAAGAGCTAATTGCACTGTGCCAATTATGAATTTATTGGGTCTCGGCTCCAAATTCACCCTTCAGTGCTTGCTCTGTGATATGGTCAGGACGCTTCAAGCATTTCTGCTTTACAGAAAGCACACTGTTAAGATCTTATCAGTAGAGGGTGCTAAAGAAACATCACAAGGGGAAGGAGGCTTCTCTTTCAGGTTCCCCAGTGTTGCATTTTGCTTTGTCTTGCTCCTGCTGCACGGTCTATTAGTGATGGATGTGTATGAGAACATCCTGTGGTGCCCAGACCATGCAGGCTCTCAGTGATCTCAAGCTCAGCCTGGGCTCAGTGACCACCATCCTGGGGCCCTCTCAGCCTCCTACCCACAGCAGCACACCACTCTCTCCATGAGCCCTCCCAACAGTGTCACTTGCTTATATCCTGGAAGGTTGTTTCCTACTTGCCTGGTAACAGTGGACCAACTCTGGCTTAGGCAACCCAGTGAAGCTGCAACCCTCTGGCTGCAATGAGTTTTGACTCTCAGCCTGCACCCCTTGGCTGGTGGGAGAGTGTCTGACTGTAAGTTGAACTTCCTTGCATATATCCCCCCCATCTTGTCCTAGGGAATGCTTTACATTCTCTTTACATCTGTATAGGTACACTTCTATCGTAGTTTAATATCTACCTATCTATCTAAAAAGATTTTACTTATTTATTTGAGAGAGAGCAGAGGGAGAGGGACAAGGAGACTCTGTGCTGAGTGGAGAGCCCAACTGGGAGCTCGATCCCATGACCCTGAGATCATGACCTGAGCCAAAATCAACAGTCAGACACTTAACCAACTGAGCCTATTTAATAATTATTTAGATCAAACTTGTTGTTTTAGTTACGGTTTGATTTCTGTCTCCAGATTGATTCCATTACCTTGATGAAGAAATCTTTACATTTACAGTGACTGCAACTGTAGTTTAAAAAAATTCACAGTGTCAAAAAAAATCCATAGTGTCTTTGATCACATACAGAACGGTCTCAGGTCAAGACAGCTCTTCAATTTATCACTTCATGAGACCATACTGTTTTTTACTGATTTTGTGAGTTATCACCAAAGAATTATGGCATTTAGACCTTAGAAAACACAGATACTCCAATCCTCCAACTTAATCAGAAAGGCTAATTTAGTTTGTTCACAGCTAGTAATTGCCAGAATGAGGTCAGGACACCAAATCTCTTTAACTCTCAAACTGGTACTCTTTCTACTACATTACTCTGCCTCACTTGACTCTCCAACAAAAACAAGTATCCTTTGAGAACAAGGATTGCACACTCAGAGTCAGTCCGTGTAAGTATTTTATAATGTATAACGTGATCAGCAAATGTAATGTTAGCAAGACATCCATGTAAATACACTGATGTACGTAATGTCTACCCAAATCATAATAAGACACATTAAAAAGAGATTATCTTAATTCATTATGTATGGCCACATTCTCTTTAGTATATACACATATTTTCCTTTTGTCCTAGAAAAGACAAACATTTTTTACCTCCATCATATTCTATCTGATTTCTTCTTTCCTCTATAAGACATTGATTGTAGGAAGTTAAGTTACAGTTAAAATAATTTATAAGGCAATTAACCATCCATATGTCAAAACCTGAAGATAGTCTAATACAACACTCAAGAAATCAATGCCTATTTCAATAATAGTGTTAGCATGCTTCTTCAGGTTGAGCACAAAGATAGTGAAGGGGGCACCAATATAGAAGGGTCCAATTAACTGTGAAAACAAAGAAGCCTCTTGATGCTTTTCATCTATAAAACTCAGTATTAGAATTCATGGTTTAATGAGATGGCCCAAATCTGCATGTCCAAATGCTACAGTTAACAACCAAAATGTCAACCATACGAAAAAAAATCTCTACTTGCAATAGCTCCAAACCACAGCTTTAAGAGAAGAGTCTAGCTATAATTGCCAAAGCTGCCTTTTCAAAGCATTAAGGACATTTGGAAGGCCAATGTAAAATTATTTTGATGATGTTATTGGAGTGCCACTATTTTCAGGAAATCTCTAAAGATAAAATATCAACATGATAATTTTTATTTTATTATGGAACATGCTGCTGTCCTAGTACTTATATCCTCAAGGTTTGGGGTAATCAGAAGAAATCTATGCTTACATAAATGATACAACATAGATGGTGGGAAAAGTCTCAAATGAGCTCTTTATTTTCTCCTCCGGGCTCTTCCATTAGACCTGTTGGTTGTCTAGTTTTAGCCATTTCTAGTCTAGATAGCAGAGAAGGCACAAGACTCTCAGCCCAGATGGAGTTCAGGAGTAAAGAACTCATACATTTAAAGACAGGAAAAAATTATATGAATGTTTATGAAATAAAACAAAGAGTCAACATGCCAAAATAAGCCTAATTCATGATCAAACCTAAATTAGTGAAGAAAAAGAATAGCTTAGACGGAAAAGAGAAAAGATAAGAGAGCATTTCCGAGAATGTCCTTCCTATAAACTGTAAAGTACTATATAACAAAAAGATAATCTTAACACTAACATAATAAAACAGGCATTCATTGTCTTTATTCCTCCTGTTATTTTTATGAAAGCAATGGGGATAAAATACCAGTACAAAGCAAGTGCCATATATAAGACCACACTGTTGGTCAATGTAAAAGTTGTATTTGAGCTCAGTACAATCTGATTTAAACAATGTCACTTTCATGATCACGCCTGGCCTGAGATTTCTGGAGTTTATCAAACCTGGCAAGTGTTCCAGGCTCAGCAACGAGAGCACAGGGCTGTGACAAGCACAGTTTAAATCTGCTGAAGCACAAGGTCTCAAATGGCTTGTCAGGAGCGCTTCTCTCTCCAGATTCAAAGACTTAGTGAAAGGTGGGAGTGAGGAGAAAGCGGGGTACAAAACTCAAGAAAAATCCAGATTTCCTGTAACTGACTTACTATGTATAAAACCAGCATCTGTGCAGAGCAAAAACAGATGTACTCCAACATATCAGGGAAAGTGTAATCAGGGTCAAAGCCTAACGGAAAGGGAAATACCAGGTCAATAGAGGGGAAATACCTTTCTGCTTATCATTAGCTAACAATCATTCAGACGTATAGTGCACTGATCATCTGCATTTCCTTTTTGTCTTTTATGGCTGCACTGTGTGGTCAGTTCCATTATACTAACTGACAAATTCCAAGGAAACCCAAGTTGTTCAGTTTCCCTTTATTCATTCTCATGTTTCATATTAACAGACATCTTTGTCTACCACTGCAACCAACCCTCTTCCACCCAGTGTTTTGGTATTCAGAGTCTACTACTTTAGAATTTTAAGCATAAAAAACTCCTGTTTTATTTTTATTTTTTTCCTCTTAATTTTATTTTATTTTTTTAATATTTTTTAAAATTATGTTAGTCACCATACAGTACATCCCTGGTTTTTGATGTAAAGTTCGATGATTCATTAGTTGCGTATAACACCCAGTGCACCATGCAATATGTGCCCTCCTTACTACCCATCACCAGTCTATCACATTCCCCCACTCCCCTCCCCTCTGAAGCCCTCAGTTTGTTTCTCAGAGTCCATAGTCTCTCATGCTTCATTACCCCCCTTTCTTTATCCCTTTCTCCTCCTACCGATCTTCCTAGTAAAAAACTCCTGTTTTAAAGACAAAAACAGTGAGCATCAGGAAATCTAGCATGTGTACCATAAAATTATCCATTGAAAGCCATCAGGATTATGAATCTAATAGAATACATACTTGTGTAATTTTTCATTATAAAAGCAATGCAAACTGGGGCGCCTGGGAGGCTCAGTCGGTTAAGCATCTGCCATCGGCTCAGGTCATGATCCCAGGGTCCTAGGATTGAGCACCGCATCATGCTCCCTGCTCAGCAGGGAGCCTGCTTGTCCCTCTGCCCCTCCCCCTGCTCACGCTTTCTCTCACTCTCAAATAAATAAATAAAACTCTTAAAAATTTTTTTGAATAAAAAAATAAAATCAATGCAAACTAATTGAAGAAAATTGGGAAGATATTTAAAAATTTTTTAAAAATCAGCTATTATCTTACTGAGCAAACACAATAAATATTAACATAGAATATTCTCTTTTAAAATTTTCAACAATGATGACATGTTTATAATGCTTTTAATCTGGTTTTTACTTAACATTATTATTTAGAATCTTTCCTTGAATATTGGAACATAAATATTTTAGGTACATTCAAAAGTGTAATTTATTCATAAATTATATATTCAGATATAATTTCAAATATTAACTATGAATAGTAAATATTTCATCTTGTAATTGCACCATAATTTACTGACACGTTACTCTGTTATTTCCTATTTTTCACTATTATATAATGCTGCTCTAAATTCTTGCTATAAAAAAATCTTATTGTGTTTTATAATTTGTTTTTACATCAGATTCCCAAGATAGTTTAGGAGCCAGACTGCCTGAGTTAAATCCTGTCTTAAATCCTTTCCAACTGTGTCACTTCAGAAAAGTAAACTAACCTTCCTGTTCTTCACGTTTCCTCATCTGTAACATGGACAGGATAGTAGTAAAACCTGTCTTATAAGGTTGTTATGAGGCCCAAATGATTAGTTTATATACAGCACTTGAAATAGTGCCTGAGCCATACTGTAAATACTATGTAAATATCAGTATTAATGTTTCTGGGTCTTAAAGCTGCCTAAAACTTACAAAGGTTTAATGAATGTACATGCCTAGCAGTAAGGTATGTCCATTTTAATTTCATTAGTTTCTCACCAGCATTTGAATATTTTTAGTGTGTGTTTTTTTGTGTATATGTATTTGTGTTTATGAATTTGTAACGTGAAAATTTGTATTTCATTACTGTGTTACAGGGCTTCCTTGTTTCTGAGGAAAACTGCCACTGGAAAGTAATGGTAGTGTTTGTGATAATTTACGGATGCGGAGCTTCTCTCTTTAAGAAACAAATAAATCCAATGTTATTTGCGTTATCTTTCTGATTTATCTAATGATACTTATCGATTTGATTTATATAATAACCTTCATTTAAAAAATAGTAGCACTCATATATTTTTCTATTCCTCACTATCTGTTATAGACTCAAGGTTTGTGCCTCCCCCTAAATTCTTATGTTGAAACCTAATCCCAAGTGTGATGGTTTTTGGGAGTGGAGTCATTGAGAAGTTACTAGGTCGTAAGGGCCAAGCCCTCTTAAATTGGATTGGATTAGTGTCCTTATAAAAGAGACTCCAGAGTACTCCCTCACCCCTTCCACTATGTGAAGACTCTCTATGAACCAGGGAACAAGCTCTCACTAGACACCAAATCTGCAAGTGCCCTTAAGTTGGACTGCCTAGCCTCCAAAAGTGTAAGAAATGTTTGTTGGTTAAGCCCCCCAATCTAGGGTCTTTTTGTTATAGCAGCATGAATGGCATCTGATTTGTTTTTCACCCCAGTACTTTGCTACCACAAGTTTCCTATTCTAGATTTAGAAACTTTTGCTTCATTTATTTGGTAAACTTACTCAAATACATTTTTCAAAAAGGTACTTTAGTGATCTTGCTGATCTAAAAATATCTTTTTGTTGCTTTCACACATGAATGATAATTTAGATATAAACATTTTGGGGCATTACTTTTCTTAAAAGATTTACGGATTTTCATTGTCTTCTGGCAGTTATGGTTTCACAGTACACATCTGAGTACAGCATAATTCCTGTTTCTTTGAAGTTACAACCTCTCATGTGTCTCTTCTCACTGGTTAAATGAATGTAGTTGCTTCTTGCCGTAAAACAGTAAAATGTTACCAGAAAATATCTTGAAGCTGTTATCTTTCCAATTCACTTTCTGACTTTGTTGAGAAATTCAATTTTCCCAATTTCTATTCCTAAATTTTTCTATTATACCCTTAATTGTTTTCTATTGTTTTCTTCTTTAGAAACTAATAATTAGTTGAAGGTGCATTAACCATAACCTATCCTCTATAGCCATTATCTTCTCTCATTTTTTGTCTTTTTATTAATTTACTAAAAATCTGAGTGTCAATAAAGTTTATTTCATGTCTCATCGTTTCAATTTTCTGCAATAACCAGTATGCTTTTTAATACTATCAGCATGGTTTATTTTCTATTTCCATGTTCTTAGTTTTATTTATTTCATTTTATTTTTTATTATGTTCAATTAGTTTTAAAGACTTTTTTTAGTTCGTTTTGTGCTCAATTTATAGTGGTTTTGCCTTCCTTATAAGATGGTATTCTATTTTAATGCAAACGATATTCTTTTGATTCTTATTGAGATCATTAAAGAGATGTTCTTAATAAACTTACTGCATGGGGAAGGATTTCCTTCTGATATATGAGGGGATACTTCTTCTCTTTCCCATTCTTTTTCTTTGCTTATCCTTAAATAAAGACCTATTTCAAGAAAAGACACACCTCACAACTGTTCTGAGCTATCTCAGTTTGTCCAGCTGTTGAAGAGTACTCTGATGCTTATATTGCCTATGGAACTCCTAGGATATAGTAGGTTTTCATAAATGATAAGTTCTCCTTCCTCTTCATAATTGCCTCCCCTACCCTCCAGACAAAATAAAGATATAGGGATTGGGTCTGGGCTGAGACAGATGATGTTCTATTTCTAGTAGCTGAGGTATGCAGCTACTCAAGCTACTGTAGTATCTACTCATTTGTATGAGTACTCTGATTCAACTATCATAGTAACAAAGAGAACATTCAAATTTAGTCATAATTTGATTCTAAACAAGTTATATCAAAACCCAAGTTTTTATTTTCTGGTGCACATAAAAAAGAAAAAAGGGAAAATAAAAACACATAAGTACTGGAAAGAAGGTCATGAAATTATAAACGATTGTACTTAGCAGATCTTAATATTCTCATATTACATATTAAGAACAAAGTCTCCTGCAAATATCAAATCATTATGTCAAACACCTGAAATTAATATAATGTTATGTGTCAATTACAGCAATAAGTTTTTTAATTTATTTAATTAAAATTCACGTTAAAAAATCTCAAAGAAAGTTAAAGCACTTGACTAAGGTCATGGAGATACAAAGTGTTAGAATTAGGGTTCAGATAGTTCTTACTTAATGTGATTTCCTCTACACTACAGGGAATCTGGAAAGAGACTTTTTTGAATATTTTGTTTTAAAGAAAGTATTCCAGCATCATATACCAAGTAGTTGGTATTACTTAATACTACTTTATTATTTTTAACAAAGAATCTTATTGTGAGAAAAGCAACACACAAGTATACAACCTTCTACTAAAACCTAGCACATTAAAAGGCCAGGAAGGGAGAAGTGGAAATAGACAAATACCACATGATTTCACCATATGTGGAATTTAAGAAACTGAATAAACAAACAAAGGGGGTGTGGGGAGAGAGAGGCAAACTATGAAACAGACTCTTACCTACAGAGAACAATCTGATGGTTACCAGAGGGGAAGTGGGTGGAAGGGTGGGTGAAACAGGTGATGGGGATTAAGGAGGGCACTTGTGATGAGCACAGGGTGATGTGTCTGGAAGTGTCCAATCATTTATATGGTACACCTGAAACTAATATTACACTGTATGTTAACTAACTGGAATTTAAATAAAAACTTAAGAAATGTTAATAAAAAAATAATAGAAGAAATCCAAATTAAAAAAAAAGAAGAAGAAAAAAATACAAGTGCTTTCTGAGCTGAACTGATTGGCTAATGCCATCCACAGTCTCAAACCATCATCAGACAGGATCTTTAAATTCTCACTAGCTGGAATGTGAAATTGGTGAAATTGACACAGTAAAATATTGCATTCCCTTCTAAACTTCTTCAATGTTACTTATGTTGTCATTTATTTCTAACAGAGGTGAAGAAGTTATCAGGACAGATGAGCATCAACCAAGTTACAGATTTACAAAGAAAAATAGCAAACTGTTCATTAACAAGAAAGGAGATACCTTTCTATAAAGTATAATATACTTACATTCCATTTCTAGTAATAACATAAAATACCTGCAAAGTCATTAGTTAATTAAACGAATATTGCCAAATTAAAATCTGGAAGGTTATTTGGTGAGTATAGAATCTGATCAAAGGCAGATTGATTATTTTATTATTTCATCCAAATGATGATAGGCTGTTTACCCTATTATATAACCAAATACTTTTCTCTCTTTTTGTCACAAAAAAATTTCTGATTTCAAATTCTCTTTTTTCTAGGTTTTTCATTACATTCCAAACTTGCTACATACTACAATCTTAAAATTTGTGTCACATTGTATCATACTTATTAGGATACAAAAGAATGGTTGTAACTAATTTAACCTGTTCTTTTATACTTTTTATCTTCTTTTGTACTTTTCCTATGAGATACGCAGAGCTCATTTTTATAGGCTATAACTTTATATTTAATTACTAGTTAAAGAAATATTTTCTAATGAAGATGAAAATAAATCCAAGCATACTTACCACATGAAGAATTTTATTCTCTGTTTCATACACAGTACAATCCTTTAAAAAAAAGAAACATATGCATTAGTTTTTAAAAAATCAAACATGCTTTTTAAAATAATTTCTTAGGAAATGAACTACAATTTGAAAAAGTCTTGACAATTCAAGCAAAAATAGCAATAAGAATGGGAAAAAAATCTGGAATGCCATATACTAAAATATTCATAGTAGTTAGCTCTGATGGTCAGTTACAGAGATATTCTCATTTTTGTTTAACTATAATTTCCAATTTTACACACATATAATAAAGAATAATATACATTAAACATACAAAATCAAATATTAAAAAAAAATTTAACCATTTTCTATCTGAAATTTTATTTGTGATAAATACTTTTTTGTTGAAATATTTCCAACATTTCAAATACTAATTTATTATAGATTGGAACATTAGGAAAAACACTAATACTTATTTCAATAGTCTTAGTCTCAAAATGATTTTATATTTTCAAGTGTTGTAGGCTATCACATATCCTTTATATTATGTGTTTAAAATTGATACACATTACTAATAAATATAAAGTTCATAGTTCTTACCTAAATTTGAAACTTTGAAATTATAAAAAATTGTTTTTAAAAATCATCATTGTATTTTTACCTGTAGTTGTTAGATTTACAACAAGCAAAAATATAGCAAAGTAATCTTTGCTTAGAAACTTTGTTTCTATGGTTCATTTTTCTTAAGAAACTTATAAAATGGGCATAATATTAGTAGTAACCCAATAAGGGTACTGTGAGGATTAAATGAGAAAATAAATAAATAGCTTAGCACAGTATCTGGCATACAGTAAATGATAAATATATTTTAATCATGAATTATTGTTCTATGTCTTTATTTTAAAAATTTAAACTAATTACCTTTACTTCAAAATATAAAGTTAACTAATTACTATTTGACCATCTAATTTTGAAAGAATAACCATGTTTCACAGTACTGCATATTTTAAGGAATGATAGCCCATTTCATTTTTTCCTCTGAATATAATTTTTAAAAAAGGAATCTTGTTGAACATAGTTTTTGATAATGCCAATTCACCACAATACCTTGTCAGAAGTATTACATATTCTTATCAGGAGCAAAAGTTTTAAAGTTAAATTTAGGTCTGATTCATTTCACAAACTAATAGAAATACTTAAGGATTGGGCCTTGCCATACTGAAGGGCTTCTGTGCCAAAGAAGAAGTTTGTTACAAATTTAGCCATATCTATGTCTCTATAAAGTAAGTATGAATTATGTGAACAGGGGAGATAAGGTATAGATAAAACATTTATACTGGGAAAGTACATTGTACTTACATCTGAATTTGGAAGAGTCCAATTTTACAGAATTAATTTCAAACACAATTACTTTGGTAAGAGATGATTTGGGAAAAGCTGCAAAGTTGCCCAGTTTCCCCAAGGTGCCTGTACAACTTGCTTCAGCTATAATGGATGCAAGTTTGATTATTTACCTACCTTCCCAGAATCAGAGAATATGATTAAATGTTTAAGCTTCAAAGGGATTCTCCTCAAGGAAAAAAGTAAATATGATCTAAATGGATATCCTGCTAGTGATACAATAATCACACAGAGAATAACTATTTCAAGTTCTTCAAAATATAATACTTTACTTGCACATCCCTAGTGTGACATAACAAAAAAAATTACTAAACAAAATCTTATACTATTGTCAGTAATCATATTGTTTGTTGGTAGTAGTGTTGTTAGTCTGTTACTGTTTTGCTGAACCTACTGCATTTCATAGGATGAAGCAATCGAACAGTTACGTGATATTACTATCATTCTATCATTTTTGGTGTCCTAAGTAATTTTAGCATGAGACAAAGTAGATACATATATAAGAAGGTAAGTAGAACCTAGAGTATCTTGATGTATTATGTATACAC
Organism: Ursus americanus; assembly: GCF_024610735.1. Classification (NCBI taxonomy): domain Eukaryota; kingdom Metazoa; phylum Chordata; class Mammalia; order Carnivora; family Ursidae; genus Ursus; species Ursus americanus. The sequence goes on from NC_142164.1 coordinate 105,713,025, forward strand.
ATCTGTATGTATTTCTTAGTTCTGCCCACTGAAAAGACATAAACAACCAACTGAGTAATGAATAAATCCCTCACAGTTAGTGATTTTCAAATACCATTTCCCAGGCCTTCAAGGAAAACAGTGGAGTCCCAATCTGGGGTAGGAAATGTACAAGATAAGCTTGGACTGTACTGTGACACAGATAGAAAGAAGCTATTAAGCTCTACAAGGATTGTGCCAGCAGGACTCAGAAGTCAACATGAAGAGATTCTTACTGGCCAAAGATGGAGCAATTTGGGATTCTAAAAAAATAATAGTTGCAATGGATGGAAACAGTAAAGTACATATTAATTATTACATATATTAATACAGTTGATGCTAAATTTTGTATGTACCAAATACATCTAAATATATTTAGTAACAGTTGTGTAATACTGAATATATTAAACAAATTGGACAATGTATAATAGATGTACTATTCCTCCTTTTTCAGAAAATATTAATCAACTGTGTTCAGGGTACAAAGACGAATAAAACATGGCCCCTGACTCAGAAAGCCGCAGTTTAAGGAGACAGGCATTCACATAAGTAAGTTAAAATATGTAGAATCTCAATGTCTTCGTGAAGTTTAAGCTTCAATAACTTTACAAGTACGAATGCCACAAAAATATAGAAATCAACATGTGAAAGGCCAATTATTTAAAATTTTAAAATACAGGTATATTTCTCATTAAAATGCAAAGTGACCACTGTGTTGTGCTATATACCTTGCTCAAGTCAAATTTCAAAACTTTGTAAACGCATTCATCAGCTCCTGATTCTCAGTGACTAAAAGGATTATACCTATAATCTGAGCTTTAAGATTATTTAAAGAATAAAGTACTGATGTATACTTGACAATTCTGACACAACCAACAAGACAAAGTCTAAAAGAGATACATCCCGTGACTGAGGTGGATAAGGTTTTCCACCAGTCTAAAAAACTGTCATAAATATTAAAATTAAAAACTTACTACTTGAAATAAACAAAACCAAATGACTATAAAAGAAATTGGAATAGTCAAAGGATGTTTGCGTTATGCTTGTAGCATACTCACACATGCGAACTTATTAAAGCTTAAATCCGCACCGACACATTTGGGACACTCACAATTACTATAATAAAGGCAAAGTCATAGGGCTGGGGGAGCAGAGGAGGAAACAACTAACTCTGCCTTAAAAAAATCAGGAAAGGTGGCTTTTAATTGGGTCTTAGTATCTGCTGGCTCACTCTAAACAGTTCTCAACTCCTCAGAACTATCTGCTTTTGTTACACATTCCCTCCATTTATTGATTGGCTTTTCTTTTTTTCCTCCTAGTAAACTTATTTCTTTCTTCAACTGCTCACTACTTTGAATAACTGCTTCTACCTTCTTTCAGCCAGATCGGGTTGTTCATTATTGAAGCCAAAGGCTTTCACAAGGGTGCGACGCAGCATAATAAAAACCAAACAGAACAGAACAATACAAAAAAGTACATATTAACCTGCTACTTTATATTAGGGAGAAGAACAGAAACTAAACGACTATGTTCTATTTACTTAAGCTATCATGTTAAGGAGTTCATTTTATCATGCTAAATATTTAAATAGCCCATACTCTACCTTAGGGGATTCATTTTATTAATAAGTTATTTTATTTCCATCAAGATATGAATTTAAAATATTGGCTTCTCAAAAGTGGGTTTTATTAACACTTAGGGCCAAATATTTTCCCAAAAGATCATACCCCAAGTTTTAAAAAGAAAATAGCACTGAATATGGAGAAATCCACATTTTAAAGAACCTATTCATGCTAAGAAAAGGTACACCTCTGACGTTCTACTTATTTTTAGGTTAGGACTAAATTTAGATTTTTAAAATTGGATTTAGAGCTATGCCACTATATACTCCTAGGAATTCTCTTCAGTGGCTCATGCTGTCTTTTACTGTGAGTGCAAAATGACATTTGCAATTTCTTCTTTATCTTTGTCCATATAACGCTTCTACAAACCATGTGTTGCACATTTAAATGCATCAAATTCCTAATAAGATAATACTCATAAAGATAGAGAGTGTTTCTTCAGTTTTGATCATTTTTTTTCTTTTTGTAAAACCTAAGTATGCACAGAAACTGTCTCCCACAGATGAGCTACGTGCCCACACAGGATCATAATCAGTTATTGTTTTTGTGAAATAGTGATGCAACTGCCATACTGAGCAGAACACATAGAAACACTTCTATCTTATGTGTTACCATTGATGTTCCATACTTTGTCAACACATTTTAAGCATCCTGGGGTCATGATGTTCAGTGAAAGTAATATTTCTCATCAACTGTGTATTATAGTCTTAGGAACAGCTCATAGGTTATAAATATTTAATACATAAAGCAAGAGAGTGAAGAAAAATAGTGTATGTTTCTAATGCTGTATACAATTATATTTCATGGAACTTTATAACTATAAATACCATAAACTTTCATGTCTCTTGTTGGTATATTATAGTATACTTGTACATATAATATAAAAATATTATTAGTTTTTTTTTTTGAGACAGAGAGAGCATATGTGCATACACAGGGAAAGGGCAGAGGAAGAGGGAAAGAGAATCTCAAGCAGGCTCCACACCCACCTCAGAGCAGGAGGCAGGCTCTATCTCATGACCCTGAGATCATGACTTGAGCCGAAATTAAGAGTCAGATGCTTAACCGACTGAGCTACCCACCCAGGCGCCTTTAAAAATATTGTTTTGCTTGTACATAATATTTAAATAATCCATCCATGCACACCTTTAATAATGGCACCTTCATACCAAATACTTCACATATTGTCAAGGTACCAAAATGTCTTCAATGCTTAAGCGATTCATATGAGTTAGTGTTAGTTTTATTCATTCACTCATTCATTTACTCCATTCACCAAAAAAGAATTCTGGGGCATCTTGTAAATGCAATTCAATGTCAGGCACTATTACATAATCAAAGATAAATTAAACTTGACCCTTGGCCATCATTATTTCATTATTTAGTGGAGAAAACAATCAAATAGTAATATAAGGTATGTGAAAAATACTAACAGAAGATCCCATAAAAAGCAGATAAATCCTAACTTGTTAACTGTGGAATGACCTTGTAGAGGAGGTATTTTACTGACCTTAAATAACTTTTGAATCTGGAAGTTGGGGGTTCACGGGGAAAGAACACTTCAGCTTGTGTGAACACATGAATGAAGGCATGATGAGAAGTAAGCACACCAGGCTAGAGCATAAGATATGTGGAATGAATGCAACAGGAAACAAAGTCTAGAAAATAACATGAGGTCATATTGTGGAGAGCTACGAATGCTAGCCTGGAGAAATTTTGTTTTGAAGGGAATAAAATTTTTATTTTTCAGTAACAATTTATTTTGAAGCCCCATTCAAGGAAGACAACACTTAATTTGGTCAACTGATAATTGCTTGTGAATTTTTTTCAGGAGCATTTGAAGTCAGGGTAGCTTACATAGTGCCATGGTTGGTGTTCAACAGCCACGTTAAAATGGTGAGTGTGTGTGTTGTGGGCAAGGGGAGGAGGAGTGGAGTCCACACTCTCTGGTCCAGCTAACAACTCTAATAGCCATCTCTTCTTGTTCCTTTTCTCATAGTTCTTTTTCATTTCCCTTAGTTATAAGAGTAACTTTCAAGTCATGTCTCAGATAATGAATCTCTATAATTCTGTGTATCTTCCTAGATATATCAAGTAGACATTTCATCTCTAAGGAGGATGGAGGAGTGCGTATTTTACTCTGATTCAAGGAAGTGCTCAGAGATGTCTGAGCATAGGAAGTATGTGATCAAATATACGTTTTATGAAAACAATGGGGAAGAAGTTGTGGATTTAAAAGCTAAAGGCAGCAAGATCAGTTGGAATGCTCTTTCAATAGAAAATGTAAACATGTAATCAAAGCTTGAACTGTAGTTATGATGGTGGAAACCAAGTTGAGGAGAGGTGCCTGACACACGTGTAGCCAGGAATGAGAATTGGGTGACTGATTCATACATAGAGAATAATGGGGAGAGGAAAGTTAAACATTACTCTAGGGGTTCAAACCTGAGCAAATGGATGAATGGCTGAGTAGAGATGTTAGGAGAGACTTTGGGGAGAATAAAATAATTATATTTTGGGCATGTGAAATTAGAAGTGGCTGAAAGACAGGACATTTTATACAAAGCTGTCCAGCAAGCAACTGAATAAACTGAATTGGATCTAAAATAGAGCCAGATCTGGGAGTATTTACACTGAAGAGATAGTTAAAGGCACAAGAAAACAACAAATTCATTAAAAAAGAATATGTGTAGTGAGAAGGTAGCAGAGGACAGAAGCTCAGACAATGCTTACATTTAGGAGCAGGACGCAAGGGTTAGTTGTGTGGCCAGGAGTAAAGGGAGAAAGTGGTATTACAGAGACATACTTATTAAAGCTTAGAGCGATAAGAGAATTATCCTAATTATGTTCTATGTCTGTGCTGCTTGAAATTCAGTAGCTTTTAGACATATGTGGCTCCTGAGCAATTAAAATGTGCAAAGGAGGAACTGGATTTGTAATTTTACTTAGTTTTAATTAATTTAGATTTATATTTCAGTTGCCACATGCAGCTAGTGGTCACCATGCCAGCCAGAATGTCAGGTCTAGAGAAATATACTATGGTCCTTCCAACAGTTACAAAATGGGAAGCCATTTAATAAGATTTTCAAACAAATAACAATAAAGCAACATCTGAAAAGAAAGACATGAGAGTTTAGTTTCCAGTTATTGACCAGATGCTTCGCTTCTTTTTTCCTTCCGCAAGAGCAGATTCCAGTCTATTGTGACATCTACAGTAGCAGCATAGTACAATGAAAGCAATTCTCTCTGTAGGATGATATACAGAAAAGAGCCATTAAAAGGAATTCAAAGAATTCATCACCTAGCTTTGTGGGCACAGAGAAAGCAGTGCCAGGGGTAAAAGATTTGCAATGAATGGAAAATAAAAGTCCAGACTAAATTTGGATTCTTCAAAGAGCAAAAGCTGACTGAGTGCCTTGAGTGAAAAGTACGTCCATAGTGAAAAGACAGTCATTGGTCTTCTTGAATGTGTTATCAAAATGCTCCTGTTAAATTTCAGATATATAAATGTCCTTGGCAAACAAGGCAGGCAGAGGTATAACCAACCACCCCCAAGCACCTCCTTGGCAACACTTTCACCATTTTGACTGGCTTAATGACCAAAAACTTGTTGGAACAGTCTTCTTGCTATTGTTTTGGGAATGAGTAGAGTTCATGAAGGATGGTATCTCTTGAAATTTTAAAGACGTTATTTATTTATCTATTTTAGAGAGAGAGAGAGAGTTGAGCAGTGGGGGGAGAAAGAGAGGGAGAGAGAATCTGAAGCAGACTCCACGCTGAGGACAGAGCCTGCCTGAAGTGGGGCTTGATCTCATGACTACAAGATCATGACCTGAGCTGAAACCAAGAGTCAAATGCTTAACTGACTGAGCCACCCAGGCACCCCTCTTGAAATTTTAAAATGACCCATTTTGAAAAGAATCCGCTAAGATTTTCATTAGGTTAAAAAAGGTATTGAGTTGTAACATACAAAGAGCAATAAACAAGGGATGGGAGAATGTGAGTGGCCATGACCTTAGTGGTCGTCTATAGTCTATCAGTGAACATAGCCGTATTCTTCTGCACCTTGCATCATATTGCTCTTCAAAATTCTGCCCAGTTCTTCCTCCCTCAGAGGCCATCTAAAATGAAGCCCTATCTGGCTTTATTATTTTTTTTAAGATTTATTTATTTCTTTGAGAGAGAGAGAGAGCATGAGTGGGGTGAGTGGCAGAAGGAGAGGGAGAAGGAAGAGGAGAGAAGCAGACTCCCCGCTGAGCATGGAGACCAACATGGGCCTTGATCTCAAGACTCTGTGATCATGAGCTGAGCTGAAATGAAAAGTCGGACGCCTAACCAACACAGCCGCCCAGGTGTCCCCCCAGTCTGGCTTTAATCTCTCTAGTCTTCACTTCACAATGAAAGACTACTGTCCCAATAGTTGAATGGGTGTGGCAACTAATCTTTAAGCATATAGAGACTTGGGAATGTAGGCAGAAGTAAGGCTGATTGTTTTTTTCAGCATCCTAATGGCTCTGTAACAAATCTAAAAACTACTGAGGCTTATCAAGATTGAAGTGTCAAAAGGGATAAAAAGTAAAAATGTCAAGTTAAGGTGTTAATGACCATAAAACTCATTAGGGTGAGACTGTGATCCCTGTAACTTTAATAGCTTTATTTTGACAACTTGAAGAAGCAGTGAGCTAATCCCCATCATGAGCTTAGTTTGTTTATTCTGCATGTCTTGAGTCAAGACCTAAATATTTTTGAAAGGCCTGGGTACTATGTACTAACTGCACAGATATTATGTTTCCATCAGTTATCTGTTAGTCTTTCTCTCTCCCATTAGATGGTCAGTATTTTTAAAGAAGGAACTGAACAGTCTCTTTTAATCCCTCAGGGTGCTCTGTACACTCTATAGTCTCAATTTACCAGTTATGAATATTTTAGTCCATTGACTCTCTATTTTCACATTCCATAATACACATTTCACATTGGCTTTAGAGATTAGGTACACAAATGAAACTTTTAAAGCCATTTTTTAAAAACAAAATTTGTAATTGCCAAACTAGCACGTACATTTAGTTTCCCTACACTCTAATTTTGTGCCAAAATACACTGAATTTCAGTTTTAAAATAATTTTAAATATGAGTTTGGTTTTCAACTTTAATCTGCATGATCTCAGCAGATATTTTCAACAAAAATAATTGGGCTTTCTCTGCATGCATGAAGATTCTTATTATGTAAAAGATGTCAAGAATTTTATATTCATACAATAAAGCTAACATTTCTTTGTAATAAAAAGCCTCTCTAGCTTCCAGACGTTCAAGTTACTTACTGAAATGACCATCTAATACATCATAAAGGAAAGAAAATGTATAGGGTCTAAGTGATGAGAAACAATTTTTCCCTTGTGACAAATTCAACTAAGGAGTTCAAGCAAAGATAAATTCTATGATCCATCATAAATGAAAATATAAATTAAACTTTACTTCATCAGTTCAAGATCGTCCACTTGGCTGCCAGAAAAATAAATGGAAATTATGGTATATTTGAAACAAATTCCAAGTATTAGTTTCAAAAATTCCTTAGACCATATATATGTTTGTCCATTTTATCTATTTAGATTGCATCTTCTTGGACAAAATGGAAGCATTTCTTTTCACTATATGCAACATCTGAAAAGGTAACATTGATACCAAGCACTCAATATTTTTAGATCATTGTTGATAATAATATATTTAAATCCTAATAAATACTAAATTGTCCAAGTAATAGTTCCAGCCTACATCTAGGCTTAATTTTGTACACCCTCAAAAATCATTATCATAAATAATCAGTATCCATTTAGGGTTTCTAGTAGTAACACTGAGTGATTATAAGACAAAATTTTATGTTTTGGAAAACTTTAAAAGGTCTTCTTCCTCCCACCAAACCTATCGTCACCAATATTGCAGTAGATTATACTTAAAATACTAAGATACACACCAGTGCATAAAAACACACCATTGAGGAGAGAGAAGAAATTCTTCAAACTCAACCTTTACTAACATATTTTTTTGGATATTTAAAAATTTTTCCACATAATTTAATTTTATGGTGCTTTCCTTATGTTCAAATAAACAAGATTATTGTCCTTAAAATTCTAGTATAATGCTGTACTGGAATTCTTTATGGATTCATTGCTGTGCCAGACCTGTATTATGATTTCTAAATATACATTCCCTTTTTTAGAGAAAACGTAAACTTCCCGTAGCTACTGAAGTCAGTGATGGCTATATGACTTATTTTGTCCAATGAAATGCGAGCAGATGTGCTATGTCCCATTTGCATGCAGAAACATTAAGAACTAGTTGATAGTTACACCATGCTCTCTTTCCTCTCTGCTGTGATGACCAGCAATGTTCAACAAGAGGTTACTCTGGGCTTTGAAGTGAGGAGGATGTGGAGTACAGCTATAGTCATCCAGGCTGGATATGAAACATGAGCACTGGACATGAGTGATATTAAAAGTACAAATATTTCCAGGTTGTTTATTATTGTAGCATAATCTAGCTTAACATGACTGATAAAATCTTCCACCAGATACAAGGGATAAAATTAGAACACACATGAAAATGAAGACCTAACCAATGCAGAGTTTAATGCAATAACTCTGTTTTTTTAAAATGTAATCTCTAGCTCATTGTGGGGCTTGAACTCACAACACTGAGATCAAGAGTCACATACTCTGCCGACGGAGCCAGCCAGGTGCTCCCATTCCATGAATTTTACATGCTGTACTTCATTTCAGGAAATGTCCTACTTTTCAGACACGCTATGTCTTTCCTCACAACTGCAATTTGCAGTCAGCCTCAGACTGCATTCTCTTAGCTTTGTGCAAATCTAGCTTTTCACCATCTTGTGTTTGTATATCATTTTTGCCTCATTTTATTAGTCTTGTTCATGCTCACTTGTCCTAATTACTTAATTCTGACCAGTTCTTCAATCTGCCACTATCGATTATAATTTCAGTCCATTATTTCACTTGTGTTAGAGCCTGATTTCATCTGAATTATCTGTCTGATGTTGCTGGTCATTCTGACCCAACCCAAGGAACCTGGGTTATTAAAAACTACTTTGTCAGCAGAAACAAATGCCTTAGAAAATTGGTGCCTATAACTAGTACCTCTCTATATATTTTTTGGTACACTTTAATCTTTTATAAGTATGAAAATCTGTGTAATGATTTTGATGATAATCCATGTAAGGCATAAAGATTCATAACATGTTAAAAATGCTATTACTGTCTCTTCTTTTTTTTTTTTTTTTAAAGATTTTATTTATTTATTTGACAGAGATAGACACAGCCTGAGAGAGGGAACACAAGCAGGGGGAGTGGGAGAGGAAGAAGCAGGCTCCCAGCAGAGGAGCCCGATGCGGGGCTCGATCCCAGGACTCTGGGATCACGCCCTGAACCGAAGGCAGACGCTTAACGACTGCGCCACCCAGGTGCCCCTGTCTCTTCTTATTTTATTAACCCTAGTTCCCAGCACATTCCTTTCTAATACAGATTTTCCCCTTATTACAAATGCACAATGAACATTTTCATTTATATCTTACGTTTGATGTCTTGAACATGTTTAATCCTTTTGGATATGCATTTATGGCACCGATTGACTATGAACAATTGATAACTAGAGTTGTGAACTCAAAACTTTAACTAGACTCCTTTATAAATGTGTGGCCTCTGGGCTGATATCACCTGTAAATAGTGGAACCTACTGATCCATAGTTCTCAGCCAACCTATGGCAGAGTCTAGGGAATCTGCATCTTTATAAGCTTCCCCAGGTGAATCATAGTCCATGGACCAGCCTTTGAGAAAACACCATTCTTGAACACATATATTTTCTTCTCACCTCATACTCATCTCATTCTAAGCTAGTTAACTATGTGCACAGTGGTTATCAACTTTGGCTTCATATTAGAATTAATTTAAAAACTACTGATGCCGGGGAACCTGGGCGGCTCAGTTGGTTAAGCATCTGCCTTCGGGTCTGGTCATGGTCCTGGAGTCCTGGGATCAAGCCCTGTATCGGGCTCCCTACTCAGCGGGGAGCCTGCTTCTTCCTCTGCCCCTCCTCCTGATTGTGCGCGCACGCGCGCTCTCTCTCTCTGTGTCTCAAATAAATAAATAAAATCTTAAAAAAAACCTACTGATGCCAAGCCTCGCCATAAAGAGTCTAATTTAATAAGTCTTATGGGGCACAGATATCAGTGCTTTTAAAAAGGTCCTCACTTCATTCTAAGGTAAAGCCAAACTTGAGGAGCAATGAGCAGAAAGTATTACAATGTCAAAGCATGGATCTAAGTCCTGGCCATGTCACTTATCACGTCACTTTCCCTCTCTGAAATTCCATTTACTCACTTACAAAATTGAGATAATGACATTTGGTCTACCTACTTCGCCGGATTATCGTGAGGAACAAATCTGATTCTGATAATGTGTTGTAAAAGCACTTGGCCAACCTCAAAATAGCAATGTTATTATTCCCTGCCCATTAAACTTCATATAGATGTTTTGTTCTTCCTAATAATTTTTAAATGTCTTAAGGAATAGGGTTTATCTAGATAGGATTTGAGGAAGGGGTACAAAAGTGAACAGAAGAGACCATGGCAGTATACATTTCAATTCTAAAAGGCAGTTCAGTTGGGAGAGAGAGCAGGAAAATATTTCTGTAGACAGTTTAAATGTGAAGAAACAAAAAGCCTAGTGAGATACTTAGTAGGGTGAGGAGGGCTGTGGAAAACAGTGAGACATTAAAATGGAAATTAACAGTTATATTATTAGTAACTGCTGAATAGCACAACTGTAGACATTTTGAAAGGCATTTTTAAATGCCTTTCAGGATGGCACTTAAACTGTAGTAAGATACATCAAATAGTTACAGAACCAGGACCAATAAAAGTATCTAATCGAACCGTTTGATTTTTCCTGCTTAGGTATCTTTATAACTCCCACTGTGGCATTACATAGTCTCATAGCATTATATTCTATATTCCTTTATGGCTCAGGTTTCCAAATTTCGTATCAAATCAAAACTGGAATTTTTAAGCTACAAAAGCATTCCAAATGATACTCAAAAATGTACACATGGATTTATTTGGGGAGGTTGAGCAGACTGGACAGTAATGGTAACCTTTCCTAGCTCCAGAACCAGCCCTCTCCTCTTAGATTCTGGTCCTCTCCACAGAAACCTCTCCTCCCCTCCCTGTTTCTCCCCTCCCCTTCTCTCCTCTCCTGTTCCCTCCCCTCCCCTCCCCAATTCACTAGCTCATTACCTGTTTCACGGAGGAGATTGATACTGTCACCACTGTTTCCTACCTCCCCCACTCATCTTCCTGGAGTTGCAAGGATTAATAGGAGAAGGAATAGGAAGAAGCGGCCTTAAAATTTAAAGGACTAATTGTGTATTTGTAATAATGACAATAGACCTGGATTTCATCAACTTTGAAAAGAATTTGTGTGTGTGTGTGTGTGTGTGTGTGTGTGTGTGTGTGTGTTAGTTCTCTTTAGGTCTTCATCAGCATCACAGTGAGTTACAGCAGCTAAATCTACAACCTGTAGCCCTTTTTTTTGGTGGAATTTTAAGGGGAAAATGAGTCCTTTCATTCTTTCAACAAACATCTGTTTGCCAGGCACTGGAGACACAGAGATGCATGAGGCAGATATGTGCTTTCACCAAGTCTCCCACAGCGAATCTTTTCTTAAATGGACTGGTATTACTTTTGATTTTATTCTTTAAAAAGAATCATCATGGTACAAGACAAATGGTAACATATCAGGGACTCTCTTCTCAATTTTATTTTATCACCTGTAGGGATAAGAATCACGTAACCCATCCTTCTGTATCTGCTTCCATGTACATAACATAGCAACAATGGTAAAAGTTCTATCTTTTTAGGGTCTTTGTGAGAAAATTTTAATAGCCTCTTAAAAGATGAAATGCATCATAAGACAGCATGGCAAACATACTGAATTCAGAGAGTAAGAAGACAATGAAAATACATTACATAAATAAAAGCAATAAAACTTTCAGAACAGGATGTGGCACAATTATAAAGATGAGCATGTGCAATACTATGTAACACAGCAATTTCCCTCCCATGTAATATATTTAAAAGTAGGTATACATCCAAATGTCCATGATCAGGAAAATGAATAAATATACTGGAGTATATACACAACTAAGTATTATATGAAGTGAATGAACTACAGTAAATGGACAAAACAAATGAATTCAGAAACACAAATCAAGTGAAACAAGTAATATGCACAGTGATACCATTTTTACAAAGCTCAAAGACAAGCATAATTAAGTGGGATGTTTAGAAAAGTATATAAAGCTATTTTAAGGAGGGGTGCCTTGTGGCTCAGTCGGTTAAGCGTCTGACTCTTGATTTCAGCTCAGGTCATGATTTCAGGGTCGTGAGATTGAGCCCCACGTCAGGTTCCGCGCTCAACGCGGAGTCTGCTTGTCCCTCTCCCTCTGCTCCTCCCCCCGCTTGCACACACACTCTCTCTCTAAAATAAATAAATAAATAAAATCTTAAAAAAAAACTATTTTAAGGGAAAAAAATTAATAAACACCCTGAGAAGAGGCAGGGTGATGAGATAGGGGAGGAGCACAAATGTAACTAAAACAATATTGGTAATGTTCTACTTATTAGATGACATATTCATGAGTATTTGATTTATTATTATACCTCATAACATACATATGACCTGCATTCTTTTGTATATATATGTAAAGTATTACATAAATTAAAAAATATAATACACAGAAGAAAACAGATGTCTGAGAAATAGTATTCTGCCATTTGCCATGTAAAAGAATTGGATTAGTATAGTACACTATACCTCTAGTTCTGTTATTGCAGATGGTGATACTGTCTACATCTTTAAAAGTGTTTTGGCAGGATGCTCATATAATATAATATAGTCTACGTTTTCAAAAAAAACAAAGTTATGAAAACAATCTATTTCAGCATTCATTTTCATATAATATATAAGTTTTTAAATTTTTGTTCATAATTCAGGCCAGTGTCAGAAAGCTAGAAGAATAATAAGTGATTATGTCCCAGTGTTCTAAATAGTGCTTTCCTAAAGTCATAGCATGCAGTAATCTCATCACTCTTATTTACCTTTTCATTCTGAGCCATCAGAAAACTTACAGCTACCAATAAACATTTTATATTTTTATATCAAGAATGAGGATTTCTCTATGTGTATATTTACATTTATTTTGGTTATAAGATTATATTTTAGGTCTTTTAAGAGATACAGTCATAGATATGTAATATAATCTCAGCTTTGCAAATTCTATATTTTTAGTTTTACATTTGTCTTTAGAATAAAAGTCCTCAAGTTATCTGGGTACTATGCCTAATAGTTTTAGATCTAACTTCTGATTCAGTATATAAGGATTATATAGAGAAGTTTAAAAAGATACTGGTTTTGCTACTTCATGATGAAGTAAAACAGCTGAAGAAAACAAAGGATTAAGTATAATTACACTGAACTAAATACACTGTTTAAATACAGAGTAAAAAAACCAGAATCACCTTTAATATTTCCCCCCACCAAGTATGCTAAGTAATATAATCCATATTGTTTAAAATTTACATATAAAACTTGTCCTGGTTTTCTGTCTGAAACGCCCCAGTTTCAATCTCAAGAGCCCCAGTCTAATTTTCAGGTCACCTAGAATGTCTGATTCAGGAAGGGTTAAACACTAACCCTAATATAGCAAAAATAGTATTTAAAGTTGTGTCTGAGATGAATGAGAGGCTATCTTGCCTGGGCTTTTATAGGTTTTAATACTGACTACACAAACCATAGAATATATGCCATCCCCACTTATATCCCCACTTTAAAACTTTACATAGATTTACTACTTGAATCTTAATATCCCTTTTACAGCACACATTCTGTAGGACTGAGTATTATACATGGGCATTGTACCTTTACATATTTTGAGTTCTCCATTTTCAACTCTAGGTAATGTGAATATGTGGATAGGGATAGCAAGTTCACAGGGGATCAAAATTTGCTCCTATATTACATGAAAATATCTTCCAGAATATGAAGCACAGTAATCAATTTGCATTAAAATATAAAGAACTTCTTAAATTAAACCAAAGTCCTTTTTAAAAAACCACACATTCTAGAAATAGGTTTTTCTTCACTGCTACACAATACCAAAAGTAAGCAAAGCATCACTCCTTCAAATTTTTGCAGAGCAAAAACTACCTGAGTTTAGAGTTTCCAAGGGCTCTTTTGCTATATAAGATAACTAAAATGGCCATTTATTAAGCTCCCACTGAATGCCAGATTATGGGCTAGATCAATTTCCATTATTCACAACAACCCTACAATAATTCAACAAGGTGTGATCCACTTTTACAGGTAAAACAAAGTGTATCAGAGACATAAATTAATTTGTTAAAGTTCATTCAGGGTGTCAAGAAGCAGAGCCAGGATGATGAACTCAGATATACTTTATATCAAAGCCCACTACACTATTTTGCCACAAAACATAAGACTAAATGATATAAAATATCAACCACCCAAGGGATGCCTGGGTGGCTCAGTTGGTTAAGCATCCAGCTCTTGATATCAACTGAGGTCTTGATCTCAGTGTTGTGAGTACAAGACTTGTGTTGGGCTCCACACTGGATGAGTGTTTTTCTTTAAAAATAAATAAATAAAATAAAATAAAAATGTCAACCAAGAAGGTAAAGCAGGTACTATTCATACAGATAAAGTATAATGAAGCAAAATATAATAATAGCTATTGTCAGAAAATTTATAGGCCAAATTTCCTTCCATAAATCCTTAATGAAATTTATTTATTATTATTAAAGATTTTACTGATTTATTTGAGAGAGAGAGATAGTGAGAGAGATCACAAGTGGGGAGCAGAGGGAGAAGCAGACTCCCCATGAGGAGGGAGACCGATGTGGGGCTCGATCCTAGGACCCTGGCTGGGATCATGATCTGAGCCAAAGGCAGACACTTAACTGACTGAGCCACCCAGGTGCTCCAATCCTTAATGAAACTTTAAAAAATCACTTCTAGGCTATTTATTTTTAAAAAATGCTGCAATCTCTATTTTTTATTTTTATTTTTTTAGTATTCACAAATATATGCTGTAAGAATTTAAACCACAAATACCAATTCAATAAGTCCTAAAAAAAGCTCTTCTTTTCTCTTAAGTGTTTGTCTTGAGTAAATACCAACCTGCTTAAAACAGGATAGATTAGATTCAAATAGGAATACAATTAAAAAAGGGCAATACACTCAATATGCTCATTTATATTTTTATTTAAAGTGCATATTTAGAAAATACTTCATGAATAATTTACTTTTACTGATTTGTATTTAAAATAGTGTAAAAGGTAAGAAAAGTGGTTAGAAAACACACATACATAATTCAGACAGAGTTGTCCATCAAAAATAAATGCTTTCAATATTGATTTTTGAAGAATATTTTTTCCATTTTCTTAAATAAAGATTGAAAAATAAAAAAACCCTGGTCAGATTGGCTATTATCAAGAAGACAAAAAGTAACAAGTGTTCGTGAGGATGTTAAAAAAAGGGGAACACTCATATGCTTTTGGTGGGAATGTAAATTGGTGTCACCACTATGGAAAACACAATGGACGTTCCTCAAAAAATTAAAAATAGGATTACCATATGATCTAGCAATTCCACTTCCGGATATTTATCCAAAGAAAATGGTAACACCAAAGAGATACATGTTCATTGCAGCATTATTTACAAGAGCTAAGATAAAGAAGCAAACTGTCTATCCATAGATGAGTAGATAAAGATGTGTGTATACATACACACACCCCCAATGGAGAATTACTCAGCCATAAAAAAGAATGAAATATTGCCATGTGCAACAACATGGATAGATCTAGAGGGCATTATGCTAAGTGAAGTAAGTCAGAGAAAGATGAATCTTATATGATTTCTCTTATATGTGGAATCTAAAAAAGCAAGCAAGCAAACAAACAAAACAAAACAGAAACAATCTCACAGATACAGGAAACAGACTGCTGTTTACTAGAGGAGGAAGAAGTCAGGATGACAAGAAAAATAAGTAAAGGGGATTAAGAGGTACAAATTTCCAGTTATAAAATAAGTAAGTCATGGGGATATAATGTACAGCATAGGAAATATAGTCAATAATACTGTAATAACTTTGCATGGTGACAGATGGCAACTAGACTTACTGGGAGGCTCATTTCATCATGTATAGAAATATCAAATCACTATATTGTATACTTGAAACTAATAGGATATTTTATGTCAATTATACTTCAATTTAAAAAATAATAATTAAATTTAAAAAATAAAAGAAGTAAAGTACATCTGATGGGTAAATGTAGAGCAAAATGGAACAAATGAATTGTAAGAAAGTCAGACTTACAATTTAAATACAGATATTTATTTTAGGAAAGCTCAAAGTAATAGCACAGTTGTTTCTGGTGCTTAGGTTGGGATGTGTGTAAATATTCTTTATAGTTCTCCGTATTTTAAAAAATTAACGAATATTGTCATTTTATAAACTTAAAAAAAAACAAAGTCCGAAAGAACACAAAAACACTAAATTCACAAAGATATATGTGCCCCTATGTTTATTTCAGCATTATTTACAATAGCCAAGATACAGAAGCAGTCCAAAGGTCCATCGATAGATGAACGGATAAAGAAGTGGTATATATATACAAGGCAATATTACTCAGCCATAAAAAAGACTTAAATCTTGCCATTTGTAACAACATGGATAAATCTAGAGGGTATAATGCTAAATGAAATAAGTCAGTCAGAGAAAGACAAATACCATATCATTTCACTCATACATGGAATTTAAGAAAACAAAATGAACACAAAAAAAGAGAGAAAAATGGACTCTTAAACAGAGAAAAAACTGGTGGTTACCACAGGGGAGATATGGGGGGATGGGTGAAATAGGTGATGGGGATTAAGAGTACATTTAGCATGATGAACACTGAGTAATGTACAGAATTGCTGGGTTACTATACTGTACACCCAAAAATAATATAACACTGTATGTTAATTACACTGGAATTTTTAAAAAGTCGTAATATGAACAATGAAGTAAAATTTTAAAAAATTATGACATAATACTAAACATGAAATAAAATAAGCAAAATGATGATGGGGATTTTGAGTGGAAGGATTACAAACAATGTTTTTTTTTCTTTTCATAACTTCAAGTTTTTCTATAAAGCAGATATTACTTTTGTAATTTTAAAGATGTAGAAAAAAACTATACTATGGGATGTACTATATATAAACGTTTACACTGATGGCATGCAATATCAATGGAATGAATGCAAGCAAAAGATCTAAGAACTCAACATCTAAATGAACTTTCAGGTCTTGGTGATGATTCTCTCAGTTAGATTTTTTGAAGAGCACATGCTATTCAAATTTTAGAGGATGGAGAAGGAAAGTGGACTGAACAGTAGGTAACAATTACATACTTAAAATAGGATGTTTTAAGAAAGGTTTCTAGAATTTCCTTTTTCTTTGCTTTTCTTTTCAAAAGTTAATTTAAACAATCTCATGTGAATGGTTTCACTCATTTGTGGAACGTAAGGAATAGCAGGGAGATAGGTAGGAGAAGGAAGGGAAGAATGAAGGGGGGTAAACAGAAGGGGGAATGAACCACAGGAGACTATGGACTCTGGAAAACAAACTGAGGGCTTCAGAGGGGAGGGGGGTGGGGGACTGAGCTAGGCCGGTGATGGGTATTAAGGAGGGCACGTATTGCATTGAGCACTGGGTGTTATACGCAAACAATGAATCATGGAACACTACATCAAAAACTAAGGATGTACTGTATGGTGACAAACATAACATAATAAAAAATTAAAAAAAAAAACCCAAAAACCAAAAAAACCCCCACAATCTCATGTGAGAGACTACTGATCTTTTCTCTTTTTTACCCAACTTTCAGCTGGGAATGGTAAGCTAAAGTAATGTTTCAAACACTATTCAAAAAGACAGTGATCTCCAAGGACAGGGAAAATGGATCTAAAAAGGTTGAAAAATGAGAAGCCCAAAAGAAAAGAGCAAGACATTTTAATACATACAGTTTAGAGGAGACATTTCAGGTAAAAGTAAATTACCAGAACCTGAATTTTAAAAGGACTTTTTTCACTTTGGTATACAACATTTCAAAACCTGATCTAAAATGTTTCACAAGCTGTTGAAATTTTTCTCTCAGCATGTAATTCAGATGTCACTGTATATGCAGCTAAAGAAAACTAACACTAAATGGAGAAAAAAATCTGTGTATATTCATTATTTAAGACAAAGTTGTTACTCTAATTCCTCTTATCAAGTCTCTTTATTTCTCACCCATTTTATACATATTACTTTCCTTTTTCCACTTCACATGTATTTTAATACATCTAATTTGATTCTCACAACAGAATTACTTCTGTTTATAGATGGCACAAGGAAATGCAAATGGTTCGTCATGAAGCAATGGAGCTAAGCCTCAAGTCTCCCAATACTCACTATTCCTACCCTCAGTCCCTTGCCCCAAGTATTCTGAATTCCATCAAAGTTTCACTTTACAAACTGATAACTTTTGTGCCCATTTCTTAACTAGGAACAATCTAATCATTTTTGTGTTTGAAGAGGAAAATATAAAAATGGCACAGTAGAGTAATTTTAGATCAAGCTGTTACCTTAGAGGGCAGGCATCATGGAAATTATTTCAATACTGACAAGAAGTGCGTGGGTACTGGGGCATCTGGGTCACTCAGTCAGTTAAGCGCCTGCCTTCAGCTCAGGTCATGATCTGGGGGTCCTGGGATTGAGTCCTGTGTATTAGGCTCCCCGCTCAGTGGGGAGTCTGCTTCTCCCTCTGCCCACCCGCCCTGGCTTGTGCCCGGTCTCTCTCTTTCTCTCAAATAAATAAATAAATAAGTGCGTGCGTGCGTGCATGAGTACCTGTCTTCATTTTTCTGATTCAGTTGCTAACAGTGCTCTAAATGAAGCTTCAGTTCTCTGAGAATTCTTTTCATTCACGATTTTAAAACTAGTTTCCCCTTTTGCTCAAATGTGTTATTACAACCAATCTTATGAGGAAAGGAAAGAGTTGAGGGAGGGATCTCTTTAAAAGACTTTAAATACAACTATCTAAACCTATCACAACTGTAAATAAGTAAAACAGAGTAGATTAAGTAAATTCCTCCAAACAGAACTTGTTAAAAGAAATTTATATTCTCTTTCTGCTCTAATGTTAGCACCACTTTAAATATAGGTAGCCAATATCAAGAAGCACTTTCCACTTACTTCATAGTACCACCCCTTTGTGTTAAGAAGGGAAAAAAAGCTATTTGTGACGATTTATTTTTAGATATTGATCATCTCCTCTTGCTGCAAAGGGAATAAAAATAATTAAAGTTGAGTGAAAAATAATTTGAAGTACAGCATATTTCAAAGCAAAACTATCATCATAACTGTTCAGATGAGATTTCTTGAAAGCCCGGTAATAAATGCATGCCCTAGATATTTTTTTTAAATCTACACTTTGCTTATTCAAATTGGCCTCTTTTACTGGTAGCTTAAGTTTAATTCCTGTCTTCAGATACTGCATACAATTCCAAGTGAATGCCGTGATTAGTGTGTATACAATGGCTGAATGAGACCATTAGATGGACACTGACTGTAAACTACATCATTTGTTTTAAAATAGAGTTAAGTATTCATCTATGCTGTGCTCTTTTATCAAACAAAGTAGTATTACTTTAATGTATATAGCATTCATTTTTTTTTCTGACAACTCAAATTCATTTTAGAAAATTTGGAAAATAAAGAGTATAAATGAAATGAAATCCCTCATAGTTTCATTATCAAGAAACAAACACCTATTTTTAAAAGATTTTATTTATTTATTTGAGAGAGAGAGACAGAGATAGTGACAGAGAGCACGAGTGGGGAGGAGAAGGAGCCTGATGCAGCCTCCATCCCAGGGCCCCTGGATCATGACCTGAGCGGGATAACCAACTGAGCCACCCAAGCGCCCCAACAAACAGCTATTTTATTTCATTATTTTATCCATCAACCTCATTCCTATTGCTACAGTAGGCAATAACAAACCAGAGCCCAGAAAAACTTGGTACCAAAGATATGACATCATATAACAGTAGAAAAATAATAGATTATTTAAGAGATGATTTACAAACACTAATATATCATGCTTTAATTAAATTTCCTCTAAAGAAATGTTTTGTGTTAAGTTCTCTTATCTGGGGCACCTGGGTGGCTCAGCCAGTTAAGCGTCTGCCTTCGGCCCCTAGTCCGGCTCTCTGCTCAGCCTGCTTCTCCCTCTCCCTCTCCCTCTGCCTGCTGCTCTGCCTACTCATCCGCATTCTCTCTATCTCTAATAAATAAATAAAAAAATCTTTTAAAAAAAGATATGTTTTGTTAGTATTCTATATTTGCATAGTGTTTCAGGAGTTTTGTTCACTTTCATTCTAGCATTGGAATGTGGTTATGAGGATCTATCCTCTTATTTTAACTCGTGAATAAACTAAGAGGTAAAGTGATGGGTATCTCTGGATATCTCTGGGGTTCTTTACATAACTAGCAGAGACAGAACTACAGGAGATGAAATAAAATGAATAACAATTCAAGCATTTAATTCCAACTTTTTCTTGGAAGAGTACAAATGAGCATATGCTAGCCACAGGGGATAATTGGGTGTCAGGTCAGTTTATTTTAACAGGTATGTAATGGGCACCTACAAGACATCATTCTCGTCTTCAAGGAGTTCATAATCTAATGGAAGTCAGGTAATTATTATTCACAGCAGAATATAACTGCCATAGGTGAGATGTGAAATGCTCTGTAAAGTAAGTTCAAGGGATTTCTATATCTGTCCACACAACAAAGAATTATAGCTAATAAGTCAACAAAGAGGACAAAATGGAATAATAAAAAATAATTAATAAAAATGTACAGAGAAAAAAGAACAAAGAACACATGGGAAACATAGAAGACAAACAGCAAGGTGGTATATTTGATTCCAATCATATCAATAGTTACATTAAATATACGTGGTCTAAGTATGAAGAAGGTACAAAGAGTTGTGGGAAATAGTAACAGTTTCAAGAATGAGGCACTTCCTAGAGGCCTTAAAGAATAGAACATAATGGGGCGCCTGGGTGGTACAGCGGTTAAGCGTCTGCCTTCGGCTCAGGGCGTGATCCCGGCGTTCTGGGATCGAGCCCCACATCAGGCTCTTCCGCTATGAGCCTGCTTCTTCCTCTCCCACTCCCCCTGCTTGTGTTCCCTCTCTCGCTGGCTGTCTCTACCTCTGTCGAATAAATAAATAAAATCTTTAAAAAAAAAAAAAAAAGAATAGAACATAATTTTACCAGACTGAGACAAGAAGATATACGGAGCATGTTCTGAGGAGACCCCACACCATAAAAAGATAAGACTACAAAATCTATTTTACCAACAATAACTCAACCACACAAAGTGGACTACAATTACAATTTATGGGAGTACCTGAAGATAAAACTGAAATTATGATAGGACCATACTTGGAACTGCCTTGAATTCCAAAGAAAGGAGTTTGTAATCAATTTGGAAATCAGAAGAAAATTGCTAAAAGTAACGAAGCTGGGCTTTGGGATAACCAGTATGACAATGATAGATTCTGTACTCAAAAGTAAAGTAAATTAGGATGTCATGAAGATGTATTTTGTTAAGAGAAATTGGTATCTTAACATTTACTCTAAGGTACAACAGAAAAGGGGAGCCTGGGTGGCTCAGTTGGTTAAGCGTCATGGTCCCAGGGTCCTAGGATCAAGTCCCACATCCATCTCCCTGCTCTGTGGGGAGTCTGCCCCTGTGTTCTCTCCCTCTCTCAAATAAATAAATAAAATCTTCTTTTTTTTTTTTAAAAGATACAACAGAAAAGACCTAGTTAAAGTGGATGAATTCAGATATCTGGTCAGGTACAAGTTGGGATGGGGTGGGCAAGGCAAGAACCTAAACCAGCTAGGTACAGAGGTTTTTGTTCAGAAGCATCTTAAAGGTGACACATGGAACAGGACATGTGATAGGAAAATGAGAGAAGGAACTGTGACATATGTTACAAGCTGCTGAACTTTAAAAAATAGAAACAGGTGATGTTAGAGCAACATGTCCTATGAAGAACAAGGCATCCTCTTTAAAACACAGCATACAGTGGGTGGAGAGTACAGAAGGTCCTTCTACATCTGAGTATATTTGGAGTATTTCAGTTATTTGGAGGGTTTTCATTAATTCTGTATGTGGTCAAGTCGGAATGTACACACAGTTCAACTTCTGAAAGCATCTCTCGCTACTCTACCTAATGTTTCCTGACCTGTAAACAGAAACACTTATACCTGTTAATGCTTTGAAGCAAATTCCTAAGGAGAATGTCAAATTCTTAAAGAGAATGTTGGGCCACACAATGCAGCTGTTAAAGGTCCTGCTGAGAGCATAAACAAGCCTCTGACGGCAATATCAGAATGGCATACGTTTATTGTGAAGTAGTTGTCAATAGCAGGTATTTATACATTCCAGAAACAAAAGCTGAACCACTTGTTACCTGGATGGTAGGTTCTTAAAATAGCAGAATGGGTGGGAGTTAGTCATATCTGACACAAACCACACTTTCACCACTGGACAATCTCTCTATAGGAGATCTTAATTCACTGAAAATCATTTCAGCCATTCTTCTCAATGTAACATTTGAAGGAAAACTCTCCATTTATGACCTCACTCTATACTTAAGTAAAGCTAATTTTTTTTCAAGATCACTTTGTTGATACCCTTTTGATATGGGAAAACATAGAGAAAATGAATACACCTGAATACTCTTCCTTAAGATTGTCAAGAAAACATCATAATTGCCATTTAGATTTGCAGTCTTGGTTTACAAAGCAACAGAGAGTTAGCCAATTACTCAAAAGCAAACTTTAAATAGGCTAATCAGGTCTAGATGTTTGGAGGTGAGGCAAGAACTGAAAAACACCCACTTTCTGTCATAATTATGCTTGGAAATGAAGTTATCTTGCACGCTGATAGCAGATGGATTGCATTCTCATAGAACTGACAATAAACAGGAGTTTCTTGTGTATAAAAAGTTGAAAATTATACTTTTAATCCTCACATTTAATTCCACCATATGTCAATTGTTTTGGGTCTCATGTATAAATTAATTGCTTACATAACAAATATAATACAGTTTTCACAGATCTGGACATGTAGCACTTAATAATTCTTGTTTTATTAGGATTGTTTAATATAGATTGTTACTGAGCACATATCTATATTAAAAGGCTATGAGAGATTATCATACAAATACTGTGTAATATATATCCCTAAATCAGAGAAAATTTCTCTCTCATAGTAAAAGGGAAGAAACTAATAATCTGTTATCCATACCTCAAATCTTTGGTTTAGTTTAATGCCTTTAAAAGAAATAGAGCTTTAGAAAATACATTTTTTAAGAAATGTCATTGATAACAAAGAGCTATAAGAAAAATAACCCATAGATTATATTATTGCTTTTACCCCTGGTTCCTAGAACAATGTAGGAGAACCAGAATCACCTGAAAAACTAGCAAACATGCAGATACCTGGGCCCTCCCCACAGTACATGTGGGGTGTATTCCAAGTATCTGAATTTCTAACAGGTTTTCATGTGATGAAAATGCTGCTCATCCACAGACCACACGGGCCTACCATTGCCCTAGAACACAGGTCAGCTAAAGACAGCACAGGAGCCAAATTCAACCTGTAGCCTTTTTTTGCAAAACAAGTTTTATAGGCACATAACCACCCCCATCCATTTACACATTGTCTACAGATGCTTTTGCTCTACAACAGCGGAGTTGAGTAATTCCAACAGACACTAATAGCCTGCACTACTTAGCCTACAAAACCTTAAATACTTAATATCTGATTTCTTTTAGAAAAAGTTTATTGACCCTTGTCCTAAAATGCCACTCTTCTCCCGTTTATCCAGTTGAGATTTCTGAACAGAAGTTAAATCTAAGGCTATCAAATATAAAGACTTGCAGTGAGACCGTTAGGGTATCTCAAAGCTCATAAAAATGTTCACAGACTTCACGCATGTCTCTCAGTAACCACGAGTTGCTTTCTCACTGCCATGATAGATAGAATCCTGATGAACATCTGATGTGTTCCACAATTAAAAGTCACAAAGTTACTCTCCTTCCTATAATTATCCCTGGTAATAAAGGCCAGGGAGTACAAGAATAAATTAAATCATCAACTTCCCCAATAATTTTCTGTATCATCTTATTTTCTCGTCTTTCTTTCTCCATCACTAGATAGGTTAACAAACGCTGGCACCTGAGAACAACAGGCTGCCATTGGGGTTTACACAGCCTTGTGACTATGGGCCTCAGACTTCTCAGCTGTGTTATTACATTTAATTAAATGCTGTAAAATATGTACAATAGTCAATTCACCACTATAACGTTTCTCCATATCTTATCCTAGTCTTGATTCAAACATATATAGTAGCTGCAGCACTCCTGAAGGCATTTGATTTGGGGATCCATGGGTTGGATAATATTCAAAGTAAAAAACCAAGACATGTAAATAGATCACTTTTAAAAGCTATTATGTACATTTTTTCACATGTGCAATATATAAGTGAAACTAATAGTTGTACTAATAAAGAACAGTGTCTTAGAGCAAAAGTCTTAGATTGTTTTATCTAAATGGGGCAATCTCATTTTGTGAAAGGCAGTACAACCCTCCCCACTAAAATGTGAGACTACCAGACTTACAATCCTATAATGATTTCTCTAGAGGTTCAGTTTACTTTTACATCTTCTGGTAAATAAAACGCTTGTTTATTGGGCCATAGGAATAGTTTCCCAAACCATATATCTGGTTTATTTAGAACCATTTCTCTTTGCGTGAGAAACTCCCAAACTAGTATCTTATAAACTCTTGGTAAAAAAGAATACTTTGCATTGTTAGAATATGAAATAGATAATAAATTAACAAAAGGAAACGTCAGCTAATACCTGTTGCACAATTGTTGTCAATTCCAAGCAGAGCTGTATGACATTATTCCTTGTAACTGAATAGTCTGTGACAGCAGCAAATGGTGACCTATAAAAGGGAAAAGGAAAATTGTGATTAATAGGAACAGATTTTGAAAAGCCCCCAAATGCAATAGCCTTAAGTTAAGATCTTGAATAATAGGAAATGAGTTGTTCTTAAGTTTACATAGGGATAAAAAATATTCAGGACATAGTTTAGAAAAAAAATTCAGGAAACAGCTTAGAAGAGAGTTAAACTCAAGAAATATAATGTTTGCTTTTCTTTCTTTAAATTTATTTATTTATGAGAGAGAGAGAGAGAGAGAGAGAGAGAGAGGGAGAGAGAGAGTCCATGGCAGGGAGGGGCAGAGGGAGAGACAGAATCTCAAGCAGACTGACTCAGGGCTCAATCTCAGGACCCTGAGATCATGACCTGAGCTGAAACCAAGACTTGGATGCTTAACCGACTGCACCACCCAGGCACCCCAAAAAACATAATGTTTGCTTTTTATCAAATTTCTTTTTAGTTCTTAATATTTATTGGTTCTTTTGTATTTATAAGGTCTCTTCACTACATCTCTTTATGTGTCTGTTGGCCATCTGGATGTCTTCTTTGGAAAAAAGTCTCTTCATGTATTCTGCCCATTTTTTAATTAGATTATTTGTTTTCTGGGTGCTGAGTTTTATATGTTCTTTATATATTTTGGATACTAACCTTTTATCAGATACATTGTTTGCAAATATCTTCTCCCATTCCATAAGTTGCCTTTTAGTTTTGCTGTTTCCTTCACTATGCAGAAGCTTTTTATTTTGACGTAGTCCCAATCGTTTATTTTTGCTTTTGTTTCCCTTGCCTTAGGTGACATATTTAGAAAGAAGTTCCTATGGTCAATGTCAGAGAAATTACTGCCTATGCTCTTTTCTAGGATTTTTATGGTTTCAGGTCTCACATTTAGGTCTTTAGTCCTTCAAGGTGTTTTATCTATATTTATGTTATATATTACCTGTATCTAATAGTTATTAATATTTCCTGAATGGGTTTCTAATCAGTAATGATGCTGAACATCTTCATGTGCATATTTCCTATCCATATATATATATGGATACCATGTTTTTAATTTTGGTTTCCAATTATTTATTGTTAGCATATAAGAATATAATTAATTTTTGTGTGTACTTTGTATCCTACAACCTTGCTATTTACTTATTAGTTCTAACAGATGTTTTGTAGATAGCTTGGAATTTTCTTTTTTTTTTCTTTTCTTTCTTTTTTTTTTTTTTTTAAAGATTTTATTTATTTATTTGACAGAGATAGAGACAGCCAGCGAGAGAGGGAACACAAGCAGGGGGAGTGGGAGAGGAAGAAGCAGGCTCATAGCAGAGGAGCCTGATGTGGGGCTCGATCCCATAACACCGGGATCACGCCCTGAGCCGAAGGCAGACGCTTAACCGCTGTGCCACCCAGGCGCCCCAGCTTGGAATTTTCTATCCAAGGATATATATGATCTGCAAATAGGGGAAAAGTTTTATTTTTTTTCATTCTAAAGTCTAGGCCTTTTATTTCCTTTCCTTGCCTACTGCACTGCCTGTGACTTCCAATAGATTATTAAATAGGAGAGGTGAGAGCAGACAGTATTACCCTATTCCCAGTCTTAGGTGGAAAGCATTCAGTATTTCATAATGGAAGTGTAAGTTTAGCTGTTGCATTTTATATATGCTTTATATCAAGTTCAGGTATTACCAGTCTGTTCCTACCTCGCTGAGAATTTTTCTAATGAATGGGTATAGGATTCTACCAAATGCACTTTTTACATTAACTGCTATGATCATATGATTTTCATTCTTTTTACCATTGATGTGGTGGATTACACTGATTTATTTTTAAGTATTAAGGCAGCATTGCATACCTGGCATAAATCCCACTTAGTCATGGTGTATAATTTTATTTATATATGGCTCGATTTAGTCTACCAATAATTTGTGGAGGATTTTAACATGTAAGTTAACCAGTTCACATGAAGTTCATGAGATACTGGTCCAGTTTTCTTTTTTTGTACTGTTTTCGAGTACTCGGTTTAGGATCATGATCACGTCATAAAATGACACGGGAAGAATTACCCACTCATCTATTTTCTGGAACGGATTGTGTGAATTGGTGTTATCTCCTCTTTACATATATAGTAGAATTCACCAAGGAAATCATCTGGGCCTTGACCTTTTATACACCACCACAAAAGGTTTCGAAACACAATTCAAATTCTTTAATACTCAGAGGATTATTCAGAATATTTATTTCATCTTAGGTAAATTTTGATGGTTTGTGTATTTGAAGGAACTGGAATTGATCAATTTCATCTAAGCTATTAAACTTATGTGTGAAGAACTATTTGTAGTATTCCTTCATGATCCTTTTATTTTGATCGACTTCTCCACTGTGTTTCTGCTTTCAGTTTCATTGATTTTTAATCCTTTGTCATTATTAGCCTGTTCTGTTTGCTTTAGGTTTATTTCACTCTTATTTTTCTATTTTCTTTTATTATAAGAATACTTATCACAAGATTCATGTTCCTTACAAAACCTTTAAGTGTACAAGACGGTATTGTATTAACAACAGGTTAAACTACAGGTACAGTATTTTATAGCAGACCTTTAGAACTTTTTCATCTCACTTAACTGAAAATTTATACACATTGATTAGCTATTATTTTCTTAAGATGGAAGATTAGTTGATTGATGAGATTTTTTTCCTGATATAAGCATTCAGTGCTATAAATTTTCCTTTTATCACTGTTTTACCAGTGTGCCACAAAAATTATTTGTTCTCTTCTCATTCTGCTTAATATATTTTTTACTTCCCTTGAGACTTTCTCTTTTATCCATGGATTACTTGGAAATGGGTTGTTTGATTTCTAGTTTGATTCCATTACGGTTAAAAATATACTGTAACTGGATTTTAATTCTTTTAAATGTGTCGAAGTATGCTTTATGATGCACATACGGTCTATCTTCGTGAATGTTACAAAAGGCACTTGAAAAGAATTTGTATTCTGCTCTTGTTGGATGAAGTACTCTAAAAATGACAATTATATGTCGTTTGGTGGTGGTATTCAGTTCTTCTAATCCTTACTGACTTTATGTCTGGTAGTTTTATCAATTTTGAGAGAGTGAATATGAAGTATCCAATTATAACTGTGGATTTGTCTTTTTCTTCTTGTTCCATCAGTTTTTACTTCACAGCTCTCAAATTTGGTACATACATCTTATCAGCAATTTCTGTGTCCTCTCTTTAAAATGTCTATGTGCTCACCTATTACATTCTCGTATTTTTAAAATACAAAGTTAATATTCACATAGTACACATTAACACTCTGCTTCTAATATGTTTGTTGCAAGTATTTATTTTTCCCAGTTTGTCATCTGTCTTATACTTTGTCACATTTTTCAGTTTTATGTAGTGAAAGTCAATTGGGATATTCATTTTTATTTTATTCCATATTTTTAAATACTTAAGTCTTTCTACATCTAGCAATCATTTTTTGTCTATATTTGCTTCTGTTTTCTCATGGGTTTATTTTCTACTTAAATAAATGATATACTTAAAATTTTTTAGTAAACAACAGGTAGTTTTCTATCATTATTTCCAAAGGCTTTACCAGGTATCTCAATACTATTTATTAAATGACTCTTTCTTTCTCCAGTGGTTTTTAACATATTGTTTTCTAAATAATTCTATATACCACAGCCTATTATGGGCTGTCTTCCACTAATCTACATTTCAAAAATCAGTATATTTCTTACCATAATTTACTAAAACAGAGACATTAAGAATTCAAATAAAGTTAACTGGAAAAAATATGTAATTAATCTACGTTCTCAGTTAAAAAAAAATAACCTCTTCGTGAGGAACCAGCTTTAAAAAATCTATTCTTATGGAAGTTTTCTAAAACTGGATTGTAGAGATGTTGCATAGGTGAATCTAAATTTACTAAAACTCATTAAACTGTATACCTAAAATGGGTGAATTTTATAGAATGTAAATTAGGCCTCAATAAAACCATTTTTAAAAAAGATGTAAAAGATAAACACTTCTAAGACAAAATCATTTTTAAAAAGTAACTAAAGGCCATTTTTGCTGCACTGAAGCATAAAAATTGGCATTTTAATTACGAATTCAACATGCTTCTGGCATGAGTAGAAAGAGTTTGGGTTCCTAGGTTTGAAAAGGTCAAAGTCTGTTAATAAAATCTAAAAACTTCATTCAAAAGTGATAAGATGAAATACAGCATGATTTTTCCCATAAACTTGATCTTCAAAATATATAAAAGGAAAAATCTATTTGAAGAGTGAATGCCTATAGCAAACTGAATTCTAAGGCATGTTTTCCACTTTCCTGACCACTCATATTTCAAGTAAGACAAGTTTCTAGCTCAAGATTAAATGTCAAGAAAATGGAAGAAAACTAAACATACACCAAAGAAAACACTGATTTTCTCTTGTAGTGAATTCCTCTAAAGTTTTTATTTTAAAGGCAAATCATGTATAACCATACTAAAGAACCATTCTTATCCTGAAGATCCTAATGTCTGGTATGATTATTTTGGCTACACACATATGTAAATAAATGAAGCCTGACAGGCTTCCAATTTTTGTGAGCTACCAAAGATGATTACTCAGTCATGACTTAATGATCATCTAGATAAAGAAATAGATCTCTGTAGAGTACATGAACACGATCAGTTCATAAATATAGCAAAAGAGAGAGAGAGAGAGAGAGAGAGAGAGAGAGAGAGAAATTTATTCTTCACTCTGAAAAAAAAAGAAAAACCCAAGCTAGAGCTCAGGCTACTTACAAAAAAGAACAGTGACTCCAAGTAAAGGAAATTAAATTCAGGGCAGGAAAGCCTTCTGATGTCAGAAAGTTTAAAAAAAAATCCTCGGCTCATCAATAAACAGCTATTACAAGAACAATCCTATTTAGATCTTAAAAGTTAAGCAACTGTTCCTCTTAAATCACCATATGGATAATACAACGCTTATAACTCTTTCTAGGGCAAAGGTTTATGACTCTATAAGAAAGTATTCTTTGTATGTTCTTTTCAAACGAAAGTATTACATTTATGGAAAATTATTAATGGTTCAGAGATGCTAAACAAATTAGAAGCCAATAATGAAAGCTAAAAAGCTAAGAAGTTAATAAGGAAATCTAGAATGCCTTACTATTTCTCAGCTTGGCACTGCTGAGCCTGAGCACAGTCCATGAACAGTGGCAGTTCTAACATTAGTGTTGATCTCTGGAACAAGAGGTGCCAAGTGAGAGCAGTGAGCATGCGAGAGGAAAGAAGACCAAGCAACAATGGGCCACAGTAGCTGGTAGTGTTTGAGGTAGTTTGGTTTTTGTAATTTTTTTCCTGGGATACAATCAGTTTTTGTCCTATAGTTTCCCATCATGGAAGAAGAAATCAGTTCAAACATTTTTTGAGATAAGGCAAAAGATTTCAAAGAAAATATTTTTGCCTTGTCACCCTACTCTTAACACCTTAAACATTTAAAAGGTTTTCAATGACATAAAAAAATATCTCACTGATCTCTTCAAAATAGAACAGTCCTGAAAGATATTTTAGAAACAATTAGAATTAGGTGTTAATGATAAAAATGAGAGAAAATAATGAACTTTCACTATAAATGACAAAATAAACATTTTCTATAAATACTTATGAACATTATTAATGTTACTATACAATGTGATACGTACAGTGATCTGTAAACCTTCGAGTATAGATTGACTTGGCAAAGCCAAATAAAACTGCAGGAAAGATGAGGTGTGAAGAACAGCAGGGTGTAGGTAAAAATAGACAAGTAAACCATGCATTGAAAATAAACAGTAAAGCTACCAAATGTGATTCATCTCTGAAGCTTTTCCTCTGGGAAAGTGTGCTGCTTCTTTCAAGTAAATATTTAAAATGGGAGAAAAAAAGCAATTTTGTTACCCTTAGATTTTATATGATTTAAGAAATGTAAAGAGCTGGTTTTTGAAAATGAATTTTATTTGAATGAAAGCTCCACTGAAATTGAAGGTTTTGTGAACTGTAAACATTTTTTCCCCTAACTTTTAAGTCTTAAACATTGAAAAGGTTTTTACTTTCTTTTCTTTTTTGGGGGGGCGGGAGGGGAGAAATAGAGAGCATGTGCTAGCAGGGGGCAGAGGGAGAGAAGGAAAGAGAGAATCTTAATTAGGCCTCATGTCCAGTGCGGAGCCTGATGTGGGGCTCAGTCTCACAACCCTGAGATAATCACCAGAGCCAAAAATCAAGAGTCAGATGCTTAACTGACTGAGCCACCCAGGAGCCCTGAAAGGTTTTCAGTGATATTAAAAGATATCTCTCTGATGCCTTCAAAGTAGGACATGAACTAAATTTTCTGTAAATAAAAATTCTATATAGTGATTTTTAAGTATCCAGGCCAAAACCAGAAAAGGGACACTCTTGTTTAGTACTTGAAGAGAAATACCAAAATGAAAATAAATGTTTATATATGCTGCATTCCTAAATATAACTTCCTCAAAATTTTTAAGAATTAGTCAACATTTAAAAGGAGATGTAGTGTGACAAAGGAATGTGACAAATGAGAAAGAAGAAAGGTTTTGGTATCAAACAAAAACAGATTCAAATTTTAATTTTCATGTTAGATGAATGACTTTAGGCAAGTTACTTACTGTTTTGTACGTAAAATGAGGATAATGATACCTGCTTTATGAAAATTCAATGAGCTGATATATATGAAGCATCCAGTTTAGTATCTACAACTAAAGGTTTTCACGTATTCTTTCTTTTCCTTTCTCCCCTTTCAAGTGACATTACATAAAAATTGCAACAAACCCATACATATTGCCGTGCATGCAAGTTCTCCCCGAAATGTAATAAAAAATTTAATGCCAAAATATTTATCACTGTTTCTTTAAATTAAAATAAATCTATACCAACAGATCAAAATATTAAGAATTTTTGGTCAATGTCATTTCTATGGAACTTTTATAATTAAGTACTTAAGTTCTAAGTTCTTCAAAAGTAAACAAAAATAAACAAGACAGAACACATTCTTACCTTTTATAAAGAAAGCATAAAGAGATTAATTTTGTTCTAGAACTTAAAAATATTAACTAAATTTATTTAGAGAAGAGATAGGGAGTTAAATAATGATTCTACAAGTAACTAAAAAAATGTTAGTATTCACCCTTTGATATTATTTAGAAGGAAATAAGTTGGATATATTACTCATATGGCTTTGGTGAACAAGGACAATGGATTATAGAATGTTAGTGTTTAGAAGAGAACTTCAAATTCTGCAGGTTTTACATCCTATTCTAAAAAGAAAATAAAAACAGAAGTTAAGGTTCAAGATTACGCAAGACTAGAGGCAGAGCTGAAATTCAACTCTTTCTCAGCCTTGTGCTCCTTTGCACTATTTCATGATGCATTTTGGCCAGGATTCACAATAACTTAGGTCATGGAGAACACTGCTCTTTTGGCTATTCTAGCAATGATTAATGTGTTTTGTTTTCTGTGTAGCTTGTAGGACACAATGAAACAAGAGGACATATGAAGTGTTGTCTTGTGTTCTTGCTGCTACCTAGGTAACATTTTTTTCTTTGAACGGAATAAAAATATAACTTATATACACACCCACTAGTTATCTCTGATAAAAGTCTGGGTTATTTTTTTTAAAGATTTTATTTATTTATTTGACAGAGAGAGAGACTGCAAGAGAGGGAACACAAGCAAGGGGAGTATGAGAGGGAGAAGCAGGCTTCCTGCTGAGCAGGGAGCCTGATGGGGGGCTCAATCCCACATGACCTGAGCCAAAGGCAGAGGCTTAACGGCTGAGCCACCCAGGTGCCCCAAAAAGTCTGGGTTTTTGTCAGGAAAACAAACAGCCTAAACATTTCACCTGGCAGAGTTACAGGCAAAGTTCTATTATATTTAAACTGATTTCAGGACCTTCTGAAATTTATATTAGCCAAGGAATAGTTAAGATATTTATACAATCCATGGCAGAGGAGGAAGCAAAGTCAAGCTCCCAAATATAGAAGTAGTATTCATCATTTATCTCTCTTCTTTCCTATCACCACTAAACGATTAAGAATCTATGAAAAAGGGAAGTTAACATTACACAAAACTATTCTGAACTACAAACCATTTCACAGAAAAATTTCTTCAAAGAGGATTTCTCACTTACCTTTAATTCATAGCCAACTCATGCATTCCAGTTTTCCTGACTTCTAAATAAAATCACTACACTGTTGTTAGTACGGTCACATATATTCTGATTCCCTCATTCACTACAAACTTTCAGTCCTCACCCTACCTAATCACTCAGCAGCATTTGACCCTACTCATCACTTCCTTTTCCCCCTAAAACTCTTTACTCCCATCTTAAATGTTCTCACCACTCAGACAAAAAAGGTAATTATATGAGGTGATGGATGTATTAGCTAACCTTACTGTGGTAATCATTTCACAATATACGTGTATCAAATCATCATGCTGTACACCTTAAACTTACATAGTTATTTGTCAATTACAGCTCAATAAAGTTGGAAAAAATAAAACAACACTGAAATCTCAAAAAAACCCCAAAACCTCACAAACAAAAACGTCTTTACTACCTTTGCTTCCAGACAGCACTCTCATCTAATTCTCTCCTGCCTCTTTGTTATGCCTTCTCATTTTTTTTTTCCCATAAGCTGCACTTCCACTCGTCCTTCAGTTGTTGGTGGTTCACAGAGCTCATTGTATTACCAAATCTCTATCGATCATAGATCATATATTTTTTCTGAGCAGCAATATTCTAAAGACCTTTTCACAATTTATCATGCCTCACACTCAACATTCATCTTCCACTATAACTCGTTCCTGTTTTGATAATGGCATCACCATCCACTGGGCCAGCCAAGTCAAATATCTAGATGCCTCCTGTAGTCTCTAGATCTTACCTGTCCCGGAATCTTATTTATCTGCATAAATATCTCTAACATTCTTCTATCCTCACTTCTGCTCCTCCAATTAAAAACCTCAGTAAATAGCAGGATCAACTCTGTTGTCAGATGCCCGAACTGAATCATGGTTCCACCACTATTTGCCATTTGGTTTTGAATTTAACCTCTTTAAGTGCTGGTTTTTCTATCTGTAAAATGAAGACAACCTTCCTAGGGTTGCTTTGATTAAATGAGTGTGGCTGGATGTATTAGCATCAAAATCGTCAACAGTAGCAGCAGTACGATTAATTCCTAAAATAGTCTCTTAAGTTAGTTTTCTTCCGTCCTTACCCTTCTTTAATTTTTCCCAACATTACAGTCCTAGTAAGAATCAAGATCCACAGGTCTAAACATAATGACTCTATTAAACAGGTTTCCAAGGCCTTCGGCATAAGTCCAAACACCTTAGCATGTAAAAAATTTTCTTTCTCCTTTCCTTTTTAAAACTTAAGCTTGCTAAACTATCATCATTATAGGCGAGCCAGCCTAGAGCTGAACTTTTCTGTGAAAGATCTTCATAAATATAAACTTGTTTCTTTTTTTAATTTACAGTCTCAACAGATAATTTTAAAGTTATCACAAAGCTGTCTTTTTTTTCCTTTCACATACATATTTCATTTTTATGGTTAAAATATTAAATGGCCTTTAATTTAATCAATCACCATGGTATAATGGAATACAAAATAAGCATTGTGAAAATCTTTGCAGCAAAGGAAGTCAAACAGATGATCTAAATTATTTCCTTCAGGCTTTTTATCAAGTTTTCTCTTCCTATGAAACAAACACAAAACACCATTGATTGACTTCATGTTATGTGTGTGTTTGTATGTGTTTTTGTATGTGTGTGTGCACTCATATGTGTTTGTAGGTGAATTGGCATTTACTAAAATCATCTTCTTAGATGGCAAAAAAAAATGTCACCATTAAAAATTATGTAATACAATAAAATGTCAGAAATTAATGTAGTGTTCTAGAAGCTATTTATATGATTTTATAAACTGCCATATCTTTTTTTTTTTTTAAGATTTTATTTATTTATTTGACAGAGATAGAGACAGCCAGCGAGAGAGGGAACACAAGCAGGGGGAGTGGGAGAGGAAGAAGCAGGCTCACAGCAGAGGAGCCTGATGTGGGGCTCAATCCCATAACGCCGGGATCACGCCCTGAGCCGAAGGCAGACGCTTAACCGCTGTGCCACCCAGGCGCCCCTATAAACTGCCATATTTTGAACTAAAAAGTGAAAACATTCTATGTATTCATTTATTTGACAAGTACTAGTGTAAAAGAACATAAAATGAAGTTTACTAAATACAAATATTGCAGTCAAGGAAATTCACAATTATAAAGCAGGTCATAGTATAAGGATATAACTAAAATTAAGTTTGTGTTCTTTAAGCTTTATAATTACTGAGAAGCCTTCTGAAACAAGTATATTACTTAATGACTAAGCCATATTTTAAATATGTTTTACTTATTGACCACTATGAAAATTGCAGAATTTATACATTTAAAGAATAACTACTTTAAATAATTGGTAAATGTAGTTTAGACAATTATGAGAATTAAACTTTAATGATGTCATAATGCAAAAGAAATATGCTGTCCACCAATTAATTATCAAAAAGCTAATAACCCAGAACTTAGTATAAAGATTTGGATTTAGTATCATCATATTATATGTTATTATTAATATATATAAATTTAGATAATATAAAGTTAAATTATCTTAACTTTTACCTTAAAAATACAAATATTTTATTTTTATATAAAGCCTCAGATTTTTAAAAAGCCAAAATATTATACATAATGCACATCCCACTAACATTTACTCAAGAAAGAATTCTGGTAATCTTATATTACCAGAGTTTCTTATGAGAGATAATATGTATTTTAAAATTTGGTTATTTAACCCCCATAACATAGTACATAACCCTCACAAAACAATTCTAAAAATGAAAGTAAAGAGCTTAATTTAAAAAAAAAATTGTAATTTGTTTTACTATTACAATGTTTAACAACATATTTTAATATTTTTTCATTTTATATCATGAAAACTTTTGTTATTCTATGTGTTCCAAGACAAATAAAAATTAACTAGAAAAAATATCTAAAACTATGTTTATGATATCCAAGATTGTGCAATGTGAGTAATAATAAAGAATGAATTTAGCAAGGTAAGGAGACGTGTACTGCATGCTATTAAAGTGTCAGTGTCTAATTACCCATTTAAAACAGTAAATAGAATCCTAATGCTCACTCCCTTCAATATGACCAATTAATACAAAGAATAAAGAAAATTAGGGGATAAAACAGTACTATTAATCTTGTTATGACAGCCCAAAATGACTTTGCTTGTAAAGCAGTTAAGGTATTCTGAAATTGTCAGGGACTAATTATTAATTGGCTACTTAGATATAAAAATTTACAAACGATTAATGTCTATTTGATGATACCCTTACCTTGTGATGAATCATAATTAGACATTTGTAACTTGATATTCCTCTACCTGTTTAATTCTTTCACAAGAACACATGAAATAATGTTATATTCAAGATAGTGTTTGAGGGGGATTACTTATGAAACACATGGAGGATTTTACCTGTCCAACCAGGCAAGCAGACTCTTAGCTGCTCCTATCAGATCCACAACCGAAGTCAGAAAGTCATTTGGCAATTTTCGGCTTGTTCTCCCATCATAATGTCCACTCCTTCTCCTTCCCGTTATAAAATTCTGTAGATTTTTGGCAGATGCATTCAGCTTGTGAGAAAGGGTTTTTAGATTTTCTGTTTCCAAGCCATAATTCTGAATTATAAAAAGAGAGAAAACAAATATACTTGAAGTCAATATTACACTCATTCATGAAAATATTTACTGAGTATGTTACTATGTACAGGCAACAAAATTAGCAGTAAGAGTTACAAATGACCAAGATAGGATTCCTGGCCTAGCAGAATCCACAGTCAAGTGAGGATCTGGGCAAATGGCAGATAAACAAATTACAATAAAATGTGTTAAATGCTAATATGAACATGAAAAGATGAGGGCATTATATCTTGGAACTATGCCACACGAGAAAGAAAGATTATTAGGACTCGTAAGTGTTTTTTTAACCCAAACTTAAGTTCATTTACTTGTGAAATTCATTTTTATCAGTAATTATTTTTTTATTAAAAGATTTTATTTATTTGAGAGAGACAGAGAGGGAGAGTGCGCACAAGTATGAGCCATGGGTGGGGCAGAGGGAGACAGAGAAGCAGGCTCCCTGCTGAGCAGGGAGCCAGACACGGGGGCTTCATTCCAGGACCCCGAGATCATGACCCAAGCCGAAGGCAGATGCTTAACCGACTGAGCCATCCAGGTGCCCCAGTAATTATTTTTTAGTATCTATTCCATTAGTATATGCAGAGTCATGAATGTAGATGCTATGAAAAATTCTGGTTTCCCAAAGTGAGCGAACAAACTGCAACCTAATGATAAACTGAAAAAGAAAAAATCATATGCAATACAGCTTTATTCTGTGTCCTTTCTATAATGACTCACATAAGAAATTTCTTCTATAATATGGTACCAGAAAAAACTCTAATTCCTCAGTGGAACCAATATACACTCTCCTTTTTATAATACAAATTATGAAACTGAACTTATTTTTATTTTTGTCATGGTTTCAGTAGCTCACAGTCAAATATGAAGCACATCGAAAACAATCATACTGACTTATTGCTAAGTTTTCTTTTATTTCCTTGGTCTCACTTTTGAATTTGCAGTAATATTTACTATTTTGCCTTAAATATTGTGTCTATAAATTAATGCAGAAAGAAGTTATATGAACCAATATAAATAAGCTTTTTAAAAAAAAACACATTCAATATAAAACACTGTAGGATCACTACAAATAAACTTTAGGGAAAGATTTCATAAGTTACAATTAAATTTTAAAAGAGCTAATTGTGAGTTGTAAAACAACTCCAAGAAAGACTGGTTAACCTGCTCAAAGGATGACTTTCATCAAACTACTTAGCAGCATGTAGATTACTGTCACGTGTAAAATTAAAAGTATTATTACCTTATAGAAAATCATAAAACCCATAGAATTTTAGATAGCCTCTGAGGTCTAAACAAATTCTAAGTTTGATTTACCCCCCTTTTACAGTTGAAGATAACAAGGCACAGGGAGATTTCCTCCTGTGCTTATAGAGCTTAGAGTAGACAGAGTTCAGAATGGGACTACAAGTCACAAGGCCATATGTGAGGGGATTTCTAAGCAAAATGGTAGATAAAATACTGGGGGTAGCCCAGTGATGGGTATTAAGGAGGACATGTGTTGTAACGAGCACTGGGTGTTATATGAAAATAATGAATTATTGTACACAACATCAAAAACTAATGATGTACTGTATGGTGACTAAGATAATCTAATAAAAGAAAAAAAGAAAAAAAGGGAAGCAAATGGCACAATAAATTTAGCTGTATTAAGTTAACAATCACTGGGTAACTACTATATATGAAATTTATTTCCAAGAAAAGAAACTTGGAGGAGAAAAAAAAAAGGAGGGACTAGAGGAGGGTTTGGACACATAAACATTAAATACCAAGTTATGTAAAAAAAAAAAATATATATATATATACACACACACACACACACACAAATAAATAAATACCAAGTTATGTATGTTAACATTGAAGGTCTCATAGTGATAAAAGTCTGAGTGTTCTTTGCTAAAAATTTACATTTTTTATTAAAAGAACATTCCTTTTGGAGCCATGGATCTCTTTTTTTAAAAAAAAATAGCATATTAAATATTCAGTACTAAATGTGAATTGCAATATTCTCTCAAGTCAAAAGGTTTTGTTTGCACAAATAAAACAACGTTCTATTCAGATTCTCTTGCATCTGAGCATGGATTATCTGTGAAACATTTGGGAGATTTTATCTAGCTTGTCAGTATATTAAGAAGGAAATCCTTTTGTAAGTTTATCAAAGATATTCTCTAATGAGTAGATAAGAACAATTTATAGTTATATCAACTTATTTATTAATTTGGCTTGAAACAGCAATTTATTTTCTCATACTTTGGAGATCAGAAATCCAAAATCACTACCACTGGGCTAAAATCACAGTGTTGGCAGGTCCATGCTTCTTCTGGAGCTCTAATCCCTGCCTCTAAAAGAATCTGGTGGCTGTTGACATTCCTTGATTTGTGGCCATTATAGCTCCTGTCTCTGCCTCTGAGGTCACAGGGCCACCTCTTCTGTGTTTACCAAATCCCCCTCTTCCTCACGAAGACAATTTGTGATTGGATTTGGGGCCCACCTGGATAATCAAAAATAATCTCCCCCTGTAAAGATCTTTAATCACATCTGAATATGCACGTCACTCACTCTCTGGAGGTAGGGAAAGGCCTTCTCCAAGGTCAGGAACATGTGTTGGTCCCCTCTGAAGCTCATTCTCAGCTGCCCTTTGGAAACTATATGAATGAACTAAATTTCAATGACACATCTGAAGTGCTTTTCTGAAAGTATTTTCAGAATTTTTCCCTTGTGTTAAAGCATCTTCCTTGAACTATAAAAGTATTCTCGTTTTTCATTTTTGTGTATTAATGATTTTCATGAGGAAATATTTGTTTATAAACATAATAATTTCTTAGAGAAGTTCAAATATAATAGCTTATTAGAGAGGAAACTAATCAATCAACCTGTAATGTAACTTTCACTCTATAGCCATTAGTTGCCATATAACATTAATTTATCTCTTTATATATAATACTAGCATCTCAGTATTTTCTTAGAAAAGGTCAGAATAATTTAAAAAGAATAATACAGATCTTATAAATAAAAATCTAGAGGCAAAGTAAAAATACTTTGAAACTTTCAAAATTTAAGATAACACTAAAATTGTTTTTTAAAATACAACTCAAGAATTAGGGAATAAAAAAATCTTGTGGACAAAACCTGGAAGGATACCCTGAGAGAACTTCCCCTAACTTGGAAACCTACTAAAGAAATATCCTACATGGACCAGAGGTGAAAACTGAAGAGGACAGAGGAATGCAGTGGGCAAGAAGAGACAAAAGATATGTAGTAGAGGATGGAGAAGGAATTTCTTAAAACTAATTCTAGTTACACCAATAAAAATAAATAAAATAAAACTGGTTAAACCAATAACTCAAAAGCATTTTTAAGAAAATTCTCTAAGACCATGGGGTGCCTGGGTGACTTAGTCAGTTAAGTGTCTGACTCTCGATCTCAGGTCAGGTCTTGATCTCAGGGTTGAGTTCAAGCTCCACGTTGGGGCTTAACTTAAAAAAGAGAAAGAAAATTCTGTTAAGACTATAAAAATAGGTTAGAAGCTCGTCTGTATACAAGTGTCTGTGTGGTACTATTTTAACACAAGGAATAGATTAGTTGATCTCAAGTTAATTTTTATTATCAAAGTTGTCAATTCTAAGTAGCTCAAAATCAATTACTGACAACACATAGATCTTCCTATTTTCTTCATGAAAGCAGATGGTGTGCTGTGTCTCACTAAGTCACCAGTAAATCATGCTCCCTTGCCTACTACATAAAGAAGTGACAAGTGAATAAGGCACCTCTTTGTTTTGGTCCAGAAGTAGGCAGACAGTAAGTACTGACTCAAACTTTTTTTTAAAAAAGTTTTTATTTAAATTCCAGTTAGTTAACATACAGTGTTATATTAGTTTCAGGCATACAAAATAGTAATTCAACACTTCCATACATCACCCGGCGCTCATCACAAGTGCACTCCTTAGTGCCCATCACCTGTTTCACCCATCTCCCCACCCACCTCTCCTCTGGTAACCATCAGTTTGTTTGCCACAGTTTTTTTTTTAAATAAAGATTTTATTTATGAGACAGAGAGAGAGAGAGAGAGCGTGCTTGCACAGGCAGGGGGAGCAGCAGAGGGAAGGGGAGAAGCAGGCTCCCTGCTGAGCAGGGAGCCTGATGTGGGGCTCGATCCCAGGACTGTGGGATCATGACCCGAGCTGAAGGCAGACACTTAACTGACTGAGCCACCGAGGTGACCCTGTTCTCTACAGATAAGAGTCTTTCTTGGTTTGTCTCTCCTCTCTTATTTTTGTCCCTTTGATTGTTTTGTTTCTTAAATTCCCCATGAGTGAAATCATATGGTATTAGTCTTTCTCTGACTGACTTATTCCACTTAGCATAATATACTCTAGTTCCACCCACGTTGTTGGGAATGGCAAGATTTCATTCTTTTCCTTATTTTTTATTATTTTTTATTTAAATTCAATTAGCCAACATATAGTACATCATTAGTTTTAGATGTAGACTGCAATAATTCATCAGTTGCGTGTAACACCTAGTGCTCATCACATCACATGCCCTCCTTAACGCCCATCACCCAATTACCCCATCTCCCCCCACGCCCCCTCCAGCAACCCTCCCTCAGTTTGTTTCCTATAGTTAAGAGTCTCTTGATTTCATTCTTCTTGATGGCTAAGTTAATATCCTATTGTATATACACAGCAATTCTATATCCATTCATCAGTCGATGGACAATTGGGCTCTTTCCATAATTTAGCTATTTAGATAATGCTGATCTAAACATTAGGGTGTATGAATCCCTTTCAATTAGTATTTTTGTATTCATTGGGTAAATACCTAGCAATGTGATTGCTGGATCATACGGTAGTTCTATTTTTAACTTATCGAGGAACCTCTACACTGCTTTCCAGAGTGGCTGCACCAGCTTGCATTCCCACCAACAGTGCAGGAAGTTTCCCTTTTCTCCACATCTCGCCAACACCTGTTGTTTCCTGTGTTGTTGATTTTTGCCATTCTGACAGGTGTGAGGTGATATCTCATTGTAGTTTTGATTTGCATTTCCCTGATGATCAATGATGTTGAGCATTTTTTCATGTGTCTGTTGGCCATCTGGATGTCTTCTGTGGAGAAATGTCTGTTCATGTCTTCTGCCCATTTTTTGATTGGATTGTTTTTTGAGTGTTGAGTTTTATAATTTCTTTATATGTTTTGGATACTAACCCTTTGTCAGATATGTCATTTGCAATTATTTCCTCAGATTCTGTAGGTTGCCTTTTAGTTTGTTGATAGTATCTTTTGCTGTGCAGAAGCTTTTTATCTTGATGAAGTCCCAATAGTTTATTTTTCCTTTTCTTTCCTTTGCCTCAGGAGACGTAACTATAAAGAAGTTGCTATGGCTGATGTCAAAGAGGTTATTACCTATGTTCTCCTCTAGGTTTTTTTACGGTTTCAGGTCTCACATTTGGGTGTTTAATCCATTTTGAATTTATTTGTGTGTATGGTGTACGCAAGTAGTCCAGTTTCATTATTTTGCATGTTGCTGTTCAGTTTTCCCAACATTATTTGTTGAAGAGACTATCTTTTTTTCCCATTGGATATTCTTTTCCTGCTTTGTCAAAGATTAACTGACCATACAGTTGTGGGTTTACTTCTGGGTTTTCTATTCTGTTCCATTGATCTACGTGTCTGTTTATGTGCCAGTACCGTACTGTCTTGATGACTATAGCTTTGTAATATAACTTGAAGTCTGGAATTGTGATGCCTCTAGCTTTGCTTTTCTTTTTCAGGACTGCTCTGGCTATTCAGGGTCTTTTGTGGCTCCATACACATTTTAGGATCGTTTGTTCTAGTTCTGTGAAAAATGCTGTTGGTATTTTGATAGATTGCATTAAATGTGTAGATTGCTTTGAGAAGAATAGACATTTTAACAACAGGGCGTGTCTCTGCTGTGTGCTGCATGTGCTCTAATGTTGTGTTTTAGCTGTTC
The DNA here is from genome assembly GCF_024610735.1 of Ursus americanus. Classification (NCBI taxonomy): domain Eukaryota; kingdom Metazoa; phylum Chordata; class Mammalia; order Carnivora; family Ursidae; genus Ursus; species Ursus americanus. Next base: position 105,755,625 of record NC_142164.1, read on the forward strand.
TATCCTTCAGGTCAGTTGTCTGCAGAGGCTCTCCTTGCCTGCTGTGGGCAGTGTTTAGTCCCCAGCCTGAATACGAAGAATTTTAACTAGGTGTGCCCTGGTCTGCTAGTCAAATGAGACCTGATACCAGCTCCACCAGAACTGAGGCCCTGCAGGACTCTCTTGTCTGGGCCTCAGTCGATGTGGGTAGGGATTTGTGCTGGTCTTCTGTGGGAGGGTCCCGCTGCGCTGGAACTGAGGCAAACTTGACTGAGAAGGGCAGTCCTTTCAGAGAGCAGGGGGGTGGGGCTTGGTGTAAGCAAGTTAGGCAGCCAGTGTCCCTGCTGCGAGGTGGGGGAGGGAAATGGCACTAGCCAGCTCCTCTGTTCCCAGGGAGAGAAATGTCTCTGTGAAAGCTGCCTCTCAGGGATGCACTCTGAGTGAATAATTTCTCCCCTGTCAGCCCCAGGCATTCTTCAAACTGCTAATTCCAGGCTGTCTTCCCCCAGGTTGTTTGCCTGTTTTCTGCCTTCTCCTCAGGAGTAGTGCAGTGCCCTCAGGGCTCCATCCCAGTCAAGCCCGCTGACCTTTAAAACTCTAGACTTTAAGCCCTGATGGCTGCAGGAACTCAAAAAATTCAGCCCCTCTTGTTTTCCAAGCCAATGGCTTTGGGGAAATGTTTTCCTTGTGTGTTCTCTTGTGTGCTCCTCTCTCTATAGCCCTTCTCTGGGACCATAGCTCCCTCCCCTCTGCAGCTAAACCACGTCTTCACATTTCCTGCCTTCTTTGATGTGGCCTCTTCTCCTCCTTTAGTTGTGGAGCTTGTTCTGTACCCTTTTTGGTCTATTTCTGAGGTATTTAGCATGACTGATTAGTTATCTAGTTGCATTTGTGGGATGAGAGAAGCCTAGGGTCCTTCCATTCTGCCACCATCTTCCTCTCCTACCTATTCCTTCAACTTTTAAAAAGTGCAGATTCATTCATTACAGAATTCCTTTGTACTGGATATGCATGGGACAAATATGCATTACTACTAATATAGAAAGAACTACATCAAGAAAACAAAAGCTTAGACATGAAATGTAGTTAGCTATTTTGTCTTGTATGTTACCTATTTGCTTACATATATGTCTGCCAGGAACCAGCTGTGGCTACACTGATTCAATATAGCCAGTCTATTCTTAAATAATTGGTGCTAAATTCATACTGTTCTTCTGGTTTAATTACATGCGTGCAAAAGCACAAGAAAGAAATGAAGCATACACTTAACATTTTAGAAGATCAAGTTGGCTGTATCCTCACTACTGGCGAATTCTCAAAACACTTAACAAAATATTCAATATTGGCACCACATATTTTACAATGTCAATGCTATTTTATTCAGAGCTCTTAATTTGATTGCATCATGTAGCAGGTGTTTAGGTTTTATAATACTTTGCTTTATAAATATAAGCGAGTCGTAAAAAGACTGTTTTAATGAATATTTTTTAGAAATGAATTATTTTGAGATGAATGAACCAAGCAATTATGTTGCAAAGAAACAAATCCTAGCAACTGCAGACATCTCAATTTTCATGCAAAATACCTATTATATGAAAAGTACATGAAAAATAGAATGAAAACTGTTCTTATCCTGTCATAAATAATTCACTTATAGTTCCCAATAACAAGGTGTATTGTCAGAGCATGAATTAAGGGCTATATATTGAACTATATATTTTATTTATGCTTTACTATTTCAGTTAATATACTGTACTCTCTACTGATAGACTAACAGCAGGAAAGAGTTAACACACCTCCAAATCATGAATAGCTTACTTCTTTCTAGAATAATATGGTACAAACAATATAGTTGGTGCTTAAATATATGTCGCATGGGGCACCGGGGTGGCTCAGTCGTTAAGTGTCTGCCTTCAGCTCAGGGCATGATCCCAGGGTTATAGCATCAAGCCCCACATCAGCCTCCTCCGCTGGGAGGCCTGCTTCTTCCTCTCCCACTCCCCCTGCTTGTGTTCCCTCTCTCGCTGGCTATCTCTCTTTCTGTCAAATAAATAAATAAAATCTTAAAAAAAAGAAATGTGTTTAAAAATATATATATATATGTCGCATGAATGAACAAGTTACTAAATAAACCTTTGATTTTCATCAACTGCCATAACATTTATTCCCCATCAGTACTAACTTTAAAATAAGGCAGATGAAAATATTCCATAGCTTGAAAGAAACAGAGGAATTTGATAATTTTTCTGCATCTTCCTTATACTAGGAACAGAAACTTCAGAGTCAGAGGCAAGAGAAAAAAATTATAGTTCTCTGGGAAAAAGCAGAGAACTTCACTCGGTAAGATAACATTAATTTAATATCTTCTATGTACTAAGCATTGGGCAGAGAGCATAAAAAATCTAAGCAAAAAATTATGATGTGATACAAAACATAAGTTGCCTTTCTTCCTATCACTTCCCACTCTGCACCAGCCAAATCAAAACTGTCATTTTCTGTGAACACTTCATATTCTTTCACAATTCTGTCTCTACACATGATATTTCTTCTGCCTAGATAACTTTTCCCCAACTTTTTGTCTGGCAAACATCTACTCATCTTGAAAGTCCTAATGCAAATCCCACCTACACTTCCTGGATCCCCACAGTAGTGTTCATCATTTCCTTCTGCACTCCCCCGGGATTTTCTTTAAATCTGTATAATCTTTTAATGACTATTGTCTTCTTTACTGGACTGTATACACCTTAACAGCACAGACCATGCCTTTTTCATCTTTGTAATTCCTGTAGTATCACTGTTTGAGTATGAACATATAATTGTTAAAAGAAGAAATAAAAACAGATGTAAGGAAAAAAGTAGAAAGCCAGTAGAGACATTCAAGTTTCAAAGAGATAATACTCAATACACCATTCCCAACAGCAGACCTCCTGGTCTAGTCAACTCAGCTTGCTGATGAAGGATCTTTCCTCCTAATTTTATAATGGTATGTAGAAGTAAATCAGAATTTATTGCTCAGAAATTCACTTGATAGTCAGTGGAAAATATCCACTGCATAAAATGGAAGATATCTGCACTTCTAACTTGCAAATGTATAGTCATTAGGAAGTGGTACAAGGGAAGTTAATATTTGGCCTTTTTGGGGAATGAGACCAATTTATTGCTGAAAAAACACAGAAAGAATTAATTTAATATGTTTTTCCCCAAGAAAACCATGCAACACTATGGTGCTTAAACACAGAACTGTGGAGGAATTAAAACTCAGCATGTGAAAAGATTTACCATAGCTCTATGGTGAGAACACTGAAATGGTCTAGACATATACCTCTCATGCCATCTTTCTAAGTAAGTTTAGGTCAGCCGAGACTGTTCATGGGCCAAACTCCAAAGCCTGGAGGTTCAGACTATTTGTAGCACTGTAATCATCAATCTTATTTCCTTCTTCAAACTGACAGCTCAAATTCCAGCACATAAGTGGTTTATCTCTGAGGAGTCCTGCTTATGAGACATAACACCCTGAACTTTAAACTCTGACACACCCAACTACTTACTGTTATAAAAGATGTGGCAAATAGGGGCACCTGGGTGGCTCAGTTGGTTAAGCATTCAACTCTTGATTTCAGCTCAGGTATGATCTCAGGGTCATGAGATTGAGCCCCACGTCGGGATCCGTGCTGGGCATGAAGCCTGCCTAAGATTCTCTCTCTCCCTCTCCTTCTGCCCCTCCCCGCTCTCTCGCTCTCTTAAAAAAAAAAAAAAAAAAGATGAGGCAAATAGAAGACTGCTAGATCATGTGCCCATCTCCAAGCCACTTCTGTTGCACCTTCACCGCCACACTGACTCAGATTTGGAGACTAGTATGCAAAAACACTGAGGATCCTCCCTTACCTTGAGTACTATCTCTTATACCTGGCATGACTTCTATGATCTGATTCTGGTAAGGGATAGAGTGCTTCAAGTATGTGGTCTATTCTAAACTGATTTCTCTGATGTCAGGAATAGGGAAATAAGAAGATTCCCAAACTATCACATGAAAAACATGTAAGACTTATACAATACTACTTTCAAAAACTGTTTATTCAGCATCCACTATTGCCAGGCATCTGTACTACACACTAGGTATTTAATAAGCATAGTTACATTTCCCACATAGCTTACAGTCTAGCAGAAGAAACAGACATTAAACTGATAAATACACATATAAATATATAACTACAAAATGAGATGAGGTTAAAAGAATAACAGTAAGGAGCTAACCTCCACGAATGGTGAGTTCCGGAATAATCAGAGAATGTCTTTTTGAGGAAATGACAAGTTTAAGATTGAGATGTGTAAATGGGAGGTAATATTCAAACAATCTGGTTTCAGATTGTATTCTTCTTTATAAAGTGCTTTCAGACAGGTCTATTTTTTTTTTTTTTAAAGTAAGCTCCACGCCCAACATGGGGCTTGAACTCATGACCCTGAGGATCAAGAGTCTCATCCTCTACCAAGTGATCCAGCCAGGTACCCCTCAGTCAGGTCATTTTTCCTTGCCTATCTTATTGGCTTTTAGAGAAATTTGATGATATTATTGATGTTCCTTAGTGAAAATAACACTCCCCATTGCTTTTGTGACAATGCTTTTGAAGCTGTCTTCACATTTCTCTGACCACTCCATAGCCTCCTCTGCAGTCTCTTCTTCCTTCCCAGCCCCAGTGCGGAGCTGAGTCCCTCCCTGGGTGATTTCTCTCTCTATGGATTCAATCCTTATATTCTGGAGACTCCCAAATCAGCTACTTCTCAAGTTCCAAATTCATATGTTCAACTGTTTGATGAGTATCTCTTTCTGGATAACTCAGAGACACCTCAAATTCAATGAATCTAAAGCTCAATTTATATTCCGACCTAAATCTATTCTTGCTACTATTGCCCATTATTGCAAAATTATCTACTCTATCTCTGCAGCTAGAAAACATGGAATCTTTCTCAACTCTTCCCCTTTATCTTAACCCTCATATTCATCAGATCTTCTCTATTAGTGTTCATCCTTAGTTCAAGCCCTACTCATAGCCTAAGTAGATTATTTAAAAGATTTCTGGGGCACCTGGGTGGCTCAGTCAGTTAAGCGTCTGCATTAGGCTCAGGACATGATCCCGGAGTCCCAGGATTGAGCCCTGCATCAGGCTCCCTACTCAGGAGGGAGTCTGCTTCTCCCTCTGACCCTCTCCTATCTCATGCTCTCTCTTTCTCTCTGTCTTGCTCTTTCTTAAATAAATAAATAAGTAAAATCTTTAAAAAAATAAAACATTTCCAAATTGTTCATCTGGTCTTCAGATTATACCCACTCTATTCTTTCCTTTTTAATACCATCAGTTACCTTTTTAAAACAAATATTTGATCATTCCTACATGGTTCTCCAATATCCACACTAGAAAGTACAAATCTCTTATCATGATGTTTAGGTACTTTATAGTCTGCGCCTATTCTATCTCTTAAAGCCTAATTTTCTGCCACTGTTTCCAATGTATTTTTGTCATCTAAAATAGCTTAACCATTGTTCAAACCCACCAGGCATGCTCTTTATTCTGTGTGCCTGTGTATGCATTGTTTTATCTACATGAAATGCCTTTCCTTCTTGTTCTTCCAAACACATGCTCATCCTCCTCTAGGTTCCTTAAATATCACCTCTTTTGCAATATGAACCCATCTGTCATAGTCAAAGCTAGTTATTTTCTCTTCTGTGCCCCCATAATACTTAGTTCATACTTTTATTTTAGTAATTATACTACAGTACTGTGGTAATTTGTGTGTCACTCCCCCCCATAGGCTTTTCAAGAAGGCAGGAACTACATCTTACATCTGACACACAAGTTCTGAGTATATTAACTGATTCTTGAATTATATATAATTATCTAGTCATTTCTTATTAATTATCATCATCTTAATGGTTAACTACTTATTGAATACCTACTGTGTGCCAGGCACTGAATCAGGCACCACACAAACACCATCTCATTTGCTTTTCACAACACCTCCAAGAGGCAATTGTTATTATCTCCATTTTATATTAAAAAACCAAATTGGAACTACTGGGTTGCTCAGTCGGTTAAGTGCCTGACTCTTGATTTCAGCTCGGGCCACAATCTCAGAGTTGTGAGATCGAGCCATGCATCAGGCTCCATGCTCAGTGGGAGCTTGCTTCTCTCCCTTTCCTTCTGTCCCCCTCTTCTCCCTCTCTCAAATAAATAAATAAAATAAATCTTAAAACAATAAAAATAATAAACAAACAAACAAACCAGGGTTATGATGAAATTACTTGCCTACAAGTGTCAGTAACTGAGCCAAATTTAAATCACAGATTATTATATTACAAGACTGATGTATTTATCTCATTGTAGCTCTAGCCCCCTAACAAATATTTGTAAGAATTTAAAACCAATCAGGTGTCATATTACCTAACGTGGAAAAAAAAAATCTATGTTCCTTTAGGAATATTTAATGTATTATCAGAATCTTGCAAGATTATTTTGACACTGATTTCTCTTGTATGTTGACAAAAGTAACCATATAATGTATAATATTCAATTTTTATTGGTTGTGTACATTTAGAACATTCAAATAATTTGATTATTTTAAGGATGATTTTTCTAAAATAGGATTTCTTAATATTTATGTTACTAAATTAAAACTTTTGGAAGAGAATGGACTTTATAAGTGATTGTATACAATTGTATACCCCAAATGATGCTGTGAAAACACTAACACAAGTTTCTGAAGTAACTAAATGTAATGTCACCAGTTGAGTTATAAGCCTCTTTAATTTTTAATTTGGAACTATATAATATATCAAATTTAACAAAGGAGGAAAATACCACTTCCAGTCAGTTGAGAAGTAGGGGAGTTTTTCCTACTTGCATTTAAATTATTTTTAAATAGAGAAGAAAAAGAAGGAAGGAAACTAAAAAAAGAAAAAAAAATTTTTAAATGGAAATAATACAAGTTTCCCTTCCCAACAGTTAATGCCCTTACCAGTGCACACAGAAGGTCAACTGCTTCCAAGATCAATTCCTGATGGCCAATGCGGCTGACCCCCAGATCTTCTAGCTCCTGATGCGTAATGCGCAGCAGCTGGTCTCCACTGATCTTCTCCCTCTCGAAGTTCTTAATATACTGCTGCAAACAGTCATCAAGACCTGCAGAAGAAAAATATGGAAGACCAGAATGAAAAAACAATTGAACAAAACAAACAGAAAAATAAAATAAGCATTAACGCCTACCAAGTCACAAGTTAGTCTGTTTCAACTCCGACTAGTTCAATCATTCACTTTTTTTCTACCCATATATGGACTGCAGGAGGAAAAAAACCACTTCATGATATCTCTAGTTGTTAGGTTCCTATATGAATTTTCCTCAGCAATTATTAGAAATCTTTACCTCATTTCTCAAGCAGTTTTCTTTGCTGCTTATTTCATAAAGTGTGCTAACAAGCAGGTTCTCCCCACTTCTAAACTTACCTACACTTCACTCCTCCTTTCTTCTTTAACCCCACTGCAGAGGGAGAGTTATCCTTCCTTCCTGTACAAGACTAATCAATCTTCCTGTGCTCTGGAATCCCGCCTTCTGCCACCTTAACACTACTTCGACAATTAAAAAAATTAAACGCTTTCTTTATTTCAACCATTTCCTAGCCACCGACTCCTGTATTCAAACCTCTACCAGCTTAAAAAACAAAATAAACAAAACAAAAACCTTTCCTTGATTTCTTTGATCCTGTATTCCCCCTCTAGTTTGTTATTCCCTTCAGAGCCAAGCCCCTTACCCCAATGTAAATGTACTCCCTATGCAACGGTACTCCCTAATCCACTAACATTATGTAGATTTCACCCAAATTCAAAAGTGGAATCCAGAGTGGATACATTTTTCAAGATTACTCAATGCACTTCATAAGTGAATAGCCAGGCTATAGATTGGGTCAGCTTCAACTGCCTATGAAATAACCTGATACAAATGGTGAACTGGACTAACAAGATTACTTCTCTCTGGATTTTTAAGTAAGGAGCACCAAGAAAATGAGGCAATTAGCAAAAACTAAAAGGTCTTAATCTTAAATCGGGCCATAAGATCTCTCATCTAGACTAAAGCGTTTTATGGGTTTCCTGCTGCAAGTCACTATCCCCTCCAATTCATCTCTCCCAACATAAAAATTCTGATGTCATTCTTTATCTTAAAGCTTTTCAGTTTCCTCATATTTATGACAGAATAAAATCTGAACTCCTTTATATAGTGTTCAAGGCCCTTCCTGATCTAGACCTTGCCTCCTATACAGACTCATTCCAGACACACTCCACACTTCCCAATCTCCCACTCTACACTATAGACCTCCATTACAATTCCCACATTGTATTATATTTTGTTCCCATCTCTTTATGCCCAATAAATAGCTTGGAAATTCCTTGAAGTTGGGGACCGTGTCTTCTGAATGAAAACCCAGGGCTCAGCACAGTGACCAACACAGAGTAGGGCTCAGTAAGTGCAAAATGAACAAATCAGACATGTAATTCTATATCACCTGGTCAGAGAAAATCAGGAACATTTTAAATAAGAGCTAAATCTAAAAATAAGAGTGGAGGGAAAGAACATTTGGTACATATCATTTTGAGGCACTCATATCTTAATACGTTGCAGAATAATAGGAGACAACGCTATTGAGTTATTTTTCTCATGATTCTTCTATGTAAAGGAATGATAAAGGATCTTTGAGAGCACCAATGCCACCAGCATCATTAGTAAGGTTACAGAACAAGTTACATAATATGTGGCGGAGGAGAAATAAGGGAGAGATCTCATTAATTGCTGCCTAATTTAACTATCAAGGTGTCTTACCCCATAATAGAGGAAGTATCTTGGCTCCTGTATTTAAAATGTAAAATATATGGCAAATATACAGCTAGGATATTATAATAAAATTATAATAATGTCACTGTGTCAGTACGTATATTTATGAATTATAAGGTGCTTTTACATACATTTTTTCTTACCTGAATTATAAATAATAAATGACCTTATAATATTTTAGAGTTGTTGTTTTTGACTGAAAGGTCAAAATCAACATCTCAAATGTATATATAGAGAAAATATGATCCAAATAAGCCATCTACAAAAATCACAAAAGTGAATACATTATAATATTGGCTAAGGGCCCAACTTCATGATTCTAGGATCTACACGGCATACACGTAACAATTAAAACTGCCTCACTCACTCATACACTATTTTATTTAAAGTAGAGCTGTCCTATTTTCAAGAATGAGAAATTCTTTAGTGATTATGACTAGACTTCAACACAGTAACATTTATTCAATACATAAAATGGAAACAAATATACACTAGATTTTAAAAGTGTTATTACCTACTTCTTTTTTTTAGAGCTCTAATGTGGCATATATTATCTCTTTACTTTCCACCAAATTTTACCCTAAGTTGGTCTATGTTCTAAATTATTATAAGTCAAGTTTATAACCTCCACTTACAAATTGCTATTATTAAGAAACCATACAGAAAATAAATTTTGATCCATACTCTAAAAACCACACAAATGTATCATGAAGAAAATTGTGCACTTTTGTCAAAAGAAAACATTAAACAAACTATATGCATTATTTTGTCTAAAACCATGCCTTAAAACAATTAAAAAGAAGTCTTGAAATCATTACTATGACATGTGTCTCTGACTTTTTCAGTGAATTATACTGCTTTCCACCATCTGCAAGGAAGAGGAATGAACATAATCATGGATCTAGAAAGATGTTCCAAAAATAATGAAACATTCACAAAATGATGACATTTGAGAGACGTCCTAAGGATGCACAGATTTCCAGTAAATCAACAGTATTACAAAAGATGGAGTAAAATAAATTAAGCCACTATAAGTGGAAGTAGTTATGAAACGTGCAAATTATTATATTTAATGTTCAAAATCTCTTTTTAAAAAAAGATTTTATTTATTTATTTGAGAGAGAGAGAGACCATGTGTGAGCGGGGAGAGGTACAGGCGGAGGGAGAAAGAATCTGAAACTCAGTGCAGAGTGCGGAGCCTGGCTTAGGGCTGGATCCCAGGACTGGGAGAACATGACCTGAGCTGAAACCAAGAGTGGGATGCTTAACCAACTGAGCCACCCAGGTGCCCTAATGTTCAAAATCTTAAAAACCCACTTAAAATGGTATTAAGAAGATGACTCTATCCCTACTCCAGGAAATTTTACTTTATACACCATTTTATACATAATACATGTGCTCTTATCTATAAACAGAACACTATGATATTTAAAGCAAAAAATAAAAATTTAAATTCATTTGTTAGAGTTCTATTGTCACTATTTACTATGAGAACAAAGATCAACAAATGACGATTTGTGAGGACCTCTGTCCCTTCTGCAAAAAAAGGTCAGGAAATTAAAATGAACACATATTAATCCGATATTCTTTTGCTGGACTCAGTACATGAATGATAATTCAAGGCAGAAGGTCTTAATTTTAATGTAGTTTTCAGTCCCCTTATTTCACTGACACTGCTTTTTTCCAAGATCACCAATGACCAAAATCACACCAGACTCAACTGTCTCATTTACAATCTCATTCTCCCTAAGCAAGTTATTTCTCTATTTCTACCACCATTTTTCTAGTCTCAGAACCATCTTAGATGATTCCCCAATTTAATCTCTTATCCTGTCAGTTAGTGAGGAACATAATTTCTTCATTCAAAATAGCTCTTTCTTTTTCTATGTCCTTTCATTTCTGATCTCATTGTCACTAGCTTACTCATGCTGTACAGCCTGCCCTGATGCCCATCTGCTCCCCCCTGGCATCAGTCTGTCCAGTCTATCACTGTCGGATCTCTAAAAACACTCTTTGATCAAGCCATTTCCCAATTCAAAAATGTCAAGGAGTCTTCCTGCCAAGAGGTTAAAATTCAAAAATCTTTTTTTTTTAATTTTTAAGGCTTTTTTGGGGGAAGAGGTCTTGTATGTTATTGTCAGTTGGCATTTGTGTATTAACTGCAACAACACTATAGACAATAAAAGCATTTTCTATGTTACAAACAGCCAGAAAGCTCCTATAAAAATGCTTTTCTTCTATGCACAGGATAATATATAACGATAAATGATCTAGCAAAGATAATTCCTATTTAAGATCCTGTGATACTTCCTAAGCCATCTGAAAAGGATGAAGTCACATTCAATAGCATTTTGGCACTAAATGACTTTACTGTATTCTAATTATTGGCTAACCTATGTAATTATATAAACTATTTAACAGATACCCAGAATATTTAATAAAACAAATTCCTGAAGTATTCTAGAAAAATGAGATTTTACTCTAGAACCTATGTAGTTAAAAATTTGTTTAACAATTTCTTTTTTTTAAGATTTTATTTATTTGACAGAGAGAGAGAGAGACAGCCAGCGAGGGAGGGAACACAAGCAGGGGAGTGGGAGAGGAAGAAGCAGGCTCCCAGCAGAGCAGGGAGCCCGATGCAGGGCTCGATCCCAGGACCCTGGGATCATGACCCGAGCCGAAGGCAGACACTTAACAACTGAGCCACCCAGGTGCCCCTGTTTAACAATTTCCATATAGCTCTTGGATGATATAGCCTTATAAATTCTTGCTTTAATTCAGAGATGAGCTGCCCATCACTCTTACCTAGTAAGTAAAAGTGTATTTAACTCTTTGCTGTGCTTTTGATTATATTCTAGTTTATATTTTGTTCAACCAAAAAAATAATAAGGAAAAGTTTTCTTCAAAAACATCTATGCCACTACACAATTCTGAATTCCAACAACAACAAAAAAGGCAGTGTCTGTTTTAACGACTGAGAAACAACGTGAACAAGAATGACCAACTGTGGGGTATCCATACCATGAAATACTACTCAGCAATAAAAAGGGATCTATTGATATACACACAATGTGGATGGATCTCAAAGGTATTATGCTAAGTGAAAATGGCAACTCTGAAAGAAGTTATTGAATGATTCCATTTATACTACATACTGAAAAAAGGCAAAACTATAGCAACAGAAAACAGATTAGTAGTTGCCAGGGATTGGGAATGTGAAGAGGCTAAGCAGCAGGAGGGAGTTTTTCTGGGGTTGATAAAACTGTTTTGTATCATGACTGTGGTGTGCTGGTGATATAATTCTATACACGTGTTAAAACGGTTACAACTCTAACACCGAAAAACTCCATTTTATTCTGTTAATTTAAAAAAAATTTTTTAGTTACAAATGAATTACAGGCAACAAACATTTGGAAAATACTATTAAACTCAAAATTTCATTGAAAAATTTTCCTTCTAATGTTTTCTCATGGTGTTTGATATAAAAGACCCAGACCAGAGAACAGTGTTTCCAGCATTCCATTCAGCAACTATTTGTTAAGCGCCTACTAAGTTTGGAGCAGTGTACACTAATGCATTCAACTACCTATGAAAAGACTCCTTTGCTCTGCTGATTGACAGAGATGAAAGGCTATAAACAGAATTCTCCCTAAGAAGCTGTATAGGATACAATGTGTGTAGACTGATGCATTAGAAAACCAATCACTGCCTGTGGTCTTTGGAAGACTTCTAAGAAGCCCAAGCCTCACTACACTGATCGTCATCCTTTCTCCTCTTCTCAGACCTACTTTTTTTCTCTAACAATTTAATGTTGTCTTTAAGAGACTAAAAAAAATCTTGACTGGGTAACAATATGCAACTGTTCCATTTCACAAAATCATTCAGCTTTCTTACAATCTGTTTCTAGTTCTTCATTTTAAACGAGAGTAGATTTTAAATGCTAGGCAACTTCAAAATGAATTTCCAAGAAATATCTGGTTTAAAACTCCCCTCTGTACAAAATGACCAAAAGAAAGCAAAAGTAAAGAAGAAAACTTAATCAGCACTAAAACCTGGAGACAGTGCCAACCACCTAACAGATTCAAGATTTAATGTTAAAAAAATAAAAAGAGAAAAAAATCTAGGTTTTGTATCAAACCAGAGCCAGAAACCGTAAAGAAAAAGACAGATATATTTGATTACATAAAAATTAAGTTTTTGTTATGACATATCAAATCAGAATATTCACCAAAAAGTCCTTGAAACATATCCAGTGATACACTATATCAAGGTCAACTAATGAGGACCAAGTAACCCACGGACATACTATCAAGTCCTTAAAACTGCTCAGTTTTAAAATAGTGATACATGGTAATCTGACATAGCAACCTTAAAATGCACATCACACAAAACAATGTTTGAATGGTTTTATAATTTTTAATTTTTAAAGTTTTGTATCCAGAATGTGGTAAAGCAGCTGGACAAGCATTTTTTCTCAAAGTGATTTTTAGGACAGCTGACAAGATTTTTTTTTTTTTTAAGATTTTCTTTATTTATTTGAGAGAGAGACAGAAAGAGAGAGAGAGCACGGTTTGGGGGGGCAGGTGGCAGAGGCAGAGGGAGAAGCAAACTCCCAGCTGAGCAGGGAGCCTGACAAGGGGCTGGATCCGAGGCCCCTGAGATCATGACCTGAGCAGAACAAAGGCAGACACTTAACCAAATGAGCCACCCAGGTGCCCCGCTTACAATCTTTTAAATTCTTTTAAAGTAAACATAAAATAAACTCTAAATATTATGCAATTATTCTGCACTTTCATCTTTTAATTTCTAAAAACAAAGTCTAAAATGATTTTAATGACATGTTCAGTAAACAAAGACTGGTTTTATCATGAAGCTTAAAGCTATTATATACTTAAGAATCCATATACAACATTTTTCAAAGATAACATTTTCTCCCTCAAATTAACAGTCCATTTCACATAGTTTTAAGTAACACCGAAACTATTTATTTCTTTGCAAGTCTTCACAGTCTTTGCTAAGAATATTTTATTAACAGAAAAATGACTTTAGTAAGAATCGCAGGTAGACCAAGCATAAGGAATTAGTTGCAAACCTAGAGATTAGTGATGTCTTTTATTTTACAACTTAATAGATAATCTTTTTTTTTTTCTTTTGGTATGTGTAAGGAAGCTTAAGGCCATCTAAGCCTTACATCTTTCATTCCAGCATTCAAGAACCTCCAAATTCAGGCCCCAAACTACTTTTCTGACATTCTCTCTTACACGTTCATATATTGTATGCTGTATCCAAATTGAACAACTCAACTATTTCCTTAATGTAATTATTCCTATTACCCAGAATAATATTTACATATTCTACATATTTAGTTATTGAAATCCTGTCAGGTCTTGATCATTAAATCAGATGGATTTCTCTTCTCTTTGTATCTATGGATTTTACACCTATGGTACTTATTACTCATGCTGTTTTGTTATAATCTTTGTATTAGCGTCTTATTCCCCCAACAGATTAGGGAACCCTGAAGGGTAGCATCACTGACTCCTTCATACAGCACTGAGCACAGAGGGCATCTGATACATAATCAGTCAGTCCTTCATTTAATCGATATTTACAGAGGTGATTACTATGTGCTAAGCACTGGGAATCAAATGCTGAGCAAAGACTGACATGGCCATTGACTTTATGGAGTTTATATAATACTGAAGATGACCATTAATCATTTAATTGACAAAACAGATGTATAAATACAGGCCACAGTAACTGTTATGAAGGAAAAAATGACGTGCTGTGAGAAACTATGCTGAGATGACAAGTCAGGAATGGAAGACTTACTTGAGGAATCGATGATTACATTATGATTCGTAAGCTTAAAGATTGTTAAGTAGGCAAAGAGGAGGAGTGAACAATGCAGGCAAAAGAAACAACATATGCAAAGACCCTGTGCTACAAAAAGGAACACCGTACATTGGAAAAACTGAAAGAATTTTGTGTGACTGAAATACAGAGATAAAAGAATGGAACAGGATAGGGTTAGAGTGACAGGCCAGGGGCAAGATGATGCAGTGTGACCCAAGAGCAATGAGAAGGTATCAAAGGATTTGAAAGAGACAGCATTAAAAGTGTTCTGTGTTTTGTGAACACTACTCCAGCTGTAGTATAGTAAATGAATTGGAGGCTGCCAAGAGAGGCAGGCAGGTTGGGTGACATTTGAAATAATGTATTTATCAAATGCTAGTAATCTGCCCAAGAATGATGGCAGGAAAGGAAGAGAAGACTGGAAAGAAGACAAAACATGCAGGAGTTGATGCTGGATTAGATGTGATGGAGGGCTGGCCATGGAAAGGAAGATGATGCCTATATTTCTGGATTACAGAAATGGATTAATGGTGGCATTATTCAGAGACAATGAAAACACCGCAGAAGTAGTTTAGGGTAGCTGGCTCTCTTCTGGACATACTGAGATTACAGTTCCTTTGAGGTAGCAATGTTGAGTAGTCAGTCAAAAATAATGGTCTGCTCTGGAGAAATATATTTGAAAGTCCCTGGTATCTAGGTAGAAAATTGAAGCCATGAGTGTTACTGAGACAAAATAGGGGAAATGAGTAGAGCAAAAAGAGGATTTAGAACTGAACTTTAAGAACCCCAAAATGGAAAGGCTTGTTACAGGCAAACCTACAAAGAAAACTAAGTGCAGCTAGAGAGCAATGAAAAAAAAAATGAAGAAAGGGTGGTGTCATGGAAGCCAATGGAAGAAAATGTTTCAAGACTGGCAGTAAAGGACTGTGGTAAAAAAAAAAAAACCAAAAACCAAAAAACAAAACAAAGCAAAACAAAAACAAAAAACAAAAAAAACTCCAATCTATGGGTCAGATTACTACAGTTCAAAGCCCACTCTGAATTTGACAATTAGGAGTTATCTGTGACTTTAACCAGAGAATATTATAATGATAGAAATAGAAGTCAGACAGGACATAGAGTTGATGGGTGAGAAAGTGGAGGGCTTGCATGTGGAATATTTTTTTGGGGAGATTATGTGGTATTGGTGAAGACTGGAGAGTGGATAGGACCTGTCATGTCAGGTCAAAGGGACTCTTGTTATATCAATTTTAGACATGAAGGAACAAAACCTTTGTGAAATTAAGTAGCTTCCTAAATCTACACGGTAAGTAACTGACTGGCAGAGCAAGGATTAAAACCTAGGCCCAGAGGATTCTGAAGTTCAATTTATTTTGACTACATCAGACTATCTCAAGACTGAAAAAATATATCTTAACAATAAAGCGGATTTATACATTAGCAAAAAAGTAAATGGAGCTTGACTGAAGCATACAGTTACTAAAATGAAGAAGGGATAACATAGGACAGTGGCTAATAAAATCATACTCTTCCAAACCTACATAAAAGAAATCATTTAAAACTACCAAGGACTGGGGGGCCTGGGTGGCTCAGTCAGTCAAGCGTCCGACTCTTGATTTCGGCTCAGGTCATGATGAGATCAAGCCCCACATTGGGCTCATGCTGGGCGTGTCACCTGCTTGAGATTCTCTGTCCCTCTCCCTCTGCCCCTCCTCCACTCTAAAAAAAACTACCAAGGACCGAATTCCACACTAATATACCCGGATGAATTGAACACAGTGTACAGTACCCAGTTGACATCTGATCTGAGGCTGCATTAAAACGAATGAAAGGAGCAGCACTGCATACGGTTTTTAGATGTCACTGAACCCTTCAGTTGCCCTTTTCCAACAAGCAAGCGGTTGCTCTATAACAAATAGTATATGATTTCTTTTCATGAGGATTCCTAATCAAACCAAATAAAATAGAGAAAAGAAGGACAATTTTCTTCTGGGTCTTTTCTTATTTACTGTGTCCTGATTTTTTTAGAAAAATGCTAAGCTGGCAACAATCTTCCATTATTTCCAAATGGAAGAATTGATGCTGATCAACAATAATACCTTTCATTTATTTTTTGTGCTCACCATGTGCCAAGCACTGTTTCAAGCACTTCACAAATATTTTCTCATTTAATCCTTAGAACAATCTTATGAATTACATATTGTTATCTTGATTTTACAGATAAAAAATAGAGATTTGGAGATCATACCCAGGATCCCACAGCTTAATAAACAGAAAGGCAAAGTCTAAACTCAAGTTCATCTGACTCCAAATCCCTGCCCTTAAAGCCTAAACTAAATTAGAGTAAGTTGGTGAAGGGTGGAAAGGGTTGTTTTCAATCCTCAAAAGGACTGTTCCCAAACTGATCATCTGTACCATACCAAAAGATGCTATGCCAAAAATATTTTTTCATTTTCCATTTAAAACTTTAAATACATTGTTTTAAAGAACATGTGTTTAGGGGCACCTGGGTGGCTCAGTCGTTAAGCATCTGCCTTCGACTCAGGTCATGATCCCAGGGTCCTGGGATCGAGCCCCACATCGCATCGGGCTCCCAGCTCAGCAGGAAGCCTGCTTCTCCCTCTCCCACTCCCCCTGCTTGTGTTCCCTCTCTCGCTGCCTCTCTGTCAAATAAATAAATAAAATCTTAAAAAAAATAAAAAAGAACATGTATTTAAATTACATTTTGTATCAAAATGGATTTAAATTTGTTGTTTGTATACCCACCCATGCACAATTCAGAAAGGTAACACAAATTAAAAGTAGGTGAGAAAACTATAAAGGAAAATACCATTAGTCATAAAATTGGAGCCAGAAATAATGGTAATATAAGAAATTCATACCAATGAAGAACATGACACTTGCTAAAGTGTGGGAAGAGCTAGAACATTGGCTGTGAATTACCTAGAAGCTGATAAAGATGAAAACAGCATTAGGTACATAGTTAAAAACATTCATTAGATAAAAGCAAGCCAGTTTTTCAGAGAAACTCATCTATTCCTGATCCTAAAACCAGAAAAAAAGATTTCTTAAGGGAAAAAAATCCTTGTGTGATATAATGAACACTGCCTTCAATAAACAGTTTCAATAAATACAACCACAAGTTCCCATTGGAGTACTTCTTACAGCAATGCTGAAATATATTTTTCCCCAAAATCATATTATATTGTATACCAAATAACAACTTATCATAAAAAATATTTGTATTTACTGGCTTTAAAGAGGTTACAATTTGTCAACAGAGGTTATAATTCTATGGAGAAAATAGCTAGCAGGATTTTTCTTACATAATGGTAAGAAATAAATAGGTGAGTTGTATTTGAATTATCTTGGAAAACTGATAGTTTGTCAAAAGGTGCCTAAAATGTTTTGGAAATGCATACTATATGTTTATTCAATATAATGACAATTTAAAATGAAAGACTCCTGGGGTACCGGCTGGTTCGGTTGGCGGAGCATGTGACTCCTGATCTCAGGGTCATGAATTCAAGCCCCACGTTGGGCATGGAGCCTACCTATAAAAATATAAAATAAAATGAAAGACACATATTGCCATACTTCATATCTTTTTTTAAAAAAGATTTTATTTATTTATTTGACAGAGAGAGACAGCCAGCAAGAGAGGGAACACAAGCAGGGACAGTGGGAGAGGAAGAAGTAGGCTCCCACAGAGCAGGGAGCCTGATGCAGGGCTCGATCCCAGGACCCTGGGACCATGACCGGAGCTGAAGGCAGACGCTTAATGACTGAGCCACCTGGGCGCCCCTGCCATACTTCATATCTTGAAAAGCGTGTTTATAGATTTTGACTTTAAAAAGTACATCACAGGAAACAAACGAAATAGATAAAATGGACTTTATCAAAGTTAAAAACTTTTGTCCAGTAAAGGACACTATAAACAGAGAAAAAGGGGGCACTTGGGTAGCTCAGTCAGTGAAGCATCTGCCTTCGGCTCAGGTCCTGGGACGGAGCCCCACATTGGGCTCCTTGCTCAGCAGGGAGCCTGCTTCTCCCTATCCCTCTGCCTGCCGCTCCCCCCTGCTCGTACTCACTCTCTCTCTGTGTCAAATAAATAAATAAATAAATAAACAAATAAATTAATTAATAAAATCTTTAACAAACAGAGAAAAAGGCAACCCACAGAATGGGAAAAAATATTTGCAAATCATAAATCTGACATGGGATTGAGAATACATTAAGAATTCCTGTAATTTAATTTCAACAGCAATGAAAACAAACTCAACTAAAAATGGCAAAAAATCTTATGTAGATATTTCTCCAAAGAAGATATACAGATGACCAATAAGCCCATGAAAAGATGCTCAACATCACTAATCATTAAGGAAATGCAAGTCAAAATCATAATGAGATACCACCTCACACCCATTAGGATGGCTACTATCCAAACAACAACAAATATGCCCCCCCCAAAAAAATACTCCAGAAAATAACAAGCATTAGCAAGGAGGTGAATAGACTGGAACTCTTATACAGTGTTAGTGGGAATGTAAAATGGTGCAGCTGCTATAAAAAAACAGTATGGTATAGTTACTTAAAACAAAAATTTAAAAACAGAACTACCATATGATCCAGCAATTCCAGTTCTGGATATATATCCAAAAGAACTGAAAGCAAGGTCTTGGAAACATATCTGTACACCCATGTTCACAGCAGCATTATTCACAACAGCCAAAAGGAATCACCCCAAGTGTCCACAGACAGATGAATGGACAAACGACACATAGTGTGTATGTGTGTGTATATAGATATAATGGAATATTATTCAGTCTTAAAAAGTTAGAAAATTTTCACACATGCTGTAACACAGACGAACCGTGAAGTCGTTATACTAACTGAAATAATAAGTCACAAAAAAAGGCAAATAGTGTATGATTTCACTTACATGAGGTACCTGGAATTCATAAAGGCATAAAGTAGAATGGTGGTTGCCAGGGGAAATGGGGAGTTAGTGTTTAATGGGTACAGAGTTTCGGTTTTGCAAGATGAAGAGAGTTCTGTGGATAGAAGGTGGTGACGGTAGCACAACAATGTGAATACACTTAAACATCACTGAACTATACACTTGAAAAGTATTGATAATAAATTCAATGTTATGTGTACTTTATAATTAAAATTTTAATGGTAAAAATAGTAAGCTATTAATATTTTACCACAATGAGAAAAATATAAGTTAATTAAATAGCTTAATTTCCTACTTTCAAATTTTACTTAGACTTAGGTATTATGAACACCACAGGTATAAATTACTATTTTATATAGGATTATATGTGCTATGTCCAGGTGTAATCAAATTTCTTTAACAGAAACCCAACTTTCCTTTTTATTGACTATGAAGAAACCATCAAAACCAATGATTTACTAAATTCAGTAAATCTTACATGAAACTGATCAATATGATATCTCACCCAAGCTAATTCATCATGAAAAATAATTTGCCTAAGGGCGCCTGGCTGGCTTAGTTGTAGAGCATGCATTGCCTAATCACAATGTCAGTGGGATCACAATGGGACTTATTAATACAGCTGCCATCTTTTTTTTACTGTTTTCATTTAATATCTAAACAACATTGTTGAACGTTAAAACATGCCAAAAAATTTTTTCAGCAATGTGTCAATTTTAGATTTTATAAAAAATCATACATTAAATACACCAAGAGGGGAAAAAGAGAATTCTGTATTCAAATGCCATCCAGATAAATTGGAAGGAATAGTAGTACAAAGAATTAATCAGTCATACTTGTCTGAATGCTGGGACAGAGTCCCTTCCTACAGGGAGGATATGCCCATGGGAAGAAGGGGGCTGTCTCTCGTATGGGGTGGGAGGATATAGAATTGGTGGTGGGGACAGCCCTGGAGTCGTGCCATTGAAAAGGGGAAAACTTCCTGACCCAACTTTTCTTCTGGAGACACATCTAATCTTGGTTTATCTCAGCCCCTGTCTTTCCTTGTACTCATGATTTCTTCAGATTTAAACCAGCTTCCTAATTCAGTAACTGTCCATTCCTTATACTTCCACCACAGCACAGACCTCTACGTGACTTTCAAATCTTACAGCTAGCTTGCTGAGCTATGGAATCCCTCCCCTCTTCCTGTCCCCTATATCAGGATCTCTACCCCAGTGCTTTTGCAATTACTGTTATCGACTTCCATTTATTCACTCAACAAATATTTATCAAATGCCTAGTTATGAAATAAGCATTAATCTAGGGAGTATGAATAAAACAGTGAGCAGAGACAGACATGGTCTCTTCCTTCACTGAGCTACTCTTGACTGGGAAAGAAGTACAGTGAGTAAAAAGTCACACAAGCAAATCAAAGGGAAGGAAAGGTACCTGTGCATGGTGTTCCAAAAGCCTATAATTGGGGGATTTGACCAAATGGAATAGGTCAAGAGTAGGTTTTCTGGGAAAAGTGTGGCAAGAATTGAGATATGGAGAAGTGGGAGTTAGTAAGGCAAAGAGGGAGGGAAGAGCATTAGACTCTGAAAACAGCAAAGACACAGGGGTAGGAGACAGGATGGAGTGTGGGGCACTGAAAAAGCTAATGATGTACTGTATAGTGACTAACATATCATTAAAAAATTAACATCATTAAATAAAAATAATTATGAAAAAAAAGCCAGCATGATTGAAGGTTGTGTTCAGACTTGTGTTCTAAAAAGCTCTCTGGCTTCAATGTGTAGAACAGTGACTTGTGGCCAGTTTGCCTTTTGCCAAAGGAAGGATCATCCTTGGCAAGAACTCCTTTTTCTGCTCAGCATCTTCACTTTGTCTGCCATTTCAGCTATGTGAGTTGAAGCATACAGCTTTCCCAAACATGTCCTTTTATTGCCCATGTGATTCCTCTGTGCTGATCTACACCACTCTTACTCCCTTCCTGGTAAAAGAAGGTTAGGAAAAAACCTACAAGCAGAACCAATGCTGTTTAAAACTAAATCCCCTGTCTCCTGAATGACAAATGAAAATCAGTAAGACTGATGAATCACAGACCTGTACCCCTGAAACAAATAATACATTATATGTTAATTTAAAAAAATCTTTAAAAATCAATAGGAAAATGTGAAAAGAAGGTAGAAACATCTTTTAAATTGGTGATTTTAGAAAACAGTATACTAATAGATAGAAACTGCTTTTACAAGTTACACCTGATCATTTTAATTCAGACATATGCAACTCATGAATTCTGACTGAAATAACTTCTACAAAAGAAAACTACAGCATAAAAGTAACTGAAGGAACAAAAGGTACCATCCACTATTAAACCTAATCTCAACACCTCTTCTACGATTGTCCCTTAATACAAAACAAATCTTTTTCAGTGTTTCATATCCGCTGTTAGGAGCCTCCTTCACTGTTACACACACACACACACACACACACGTACACATGTGCACACAGATACATACTTTTCCACTCTAAATCAAGGTCAGCATTATTAACTACTCAATAATATCATAGGGTCAACAAAAAAGAAACCTTAGGTGTTTTAAAATGTTTATGCCTCCTAAAACAGGTTCTAAAATATTATGCTCAATTTAATTTTCAGTCAACATGTATTTTCCATCTAATGTTTTTATATCACTTAGTTTTACTTAATATTAAAATTATAATAAAGGTATGAATTTTGACCTAACACAAAGCAAAAATGTATTCATAAGAATTTGGGGCGCCTGGGTGGGTTGAGTGTCCAACTCTTGATTTTGGCTCAGGTCATGATCTCAGGGTTGTGGGATCAAACCCAGAGGCAGGCTCCGTGCTCAGCAGGGAGTCTGCTTGGAGATTTTCTCTCTCCCTCTCCTTCTGCCCCTCCTCCCTGTGTGTCCTCATGCACATGTGTGCTCTCTCTCTCTCGAAAATAAATGAATCTTTAAGAAAAATGTATTCATAAGGATTTACTTTCAAGATAAAAAGAATCCTACATTTATTCCACAGCCATTTCTAGGTTGTCTAATGAAAACATAAGGTGGTATTGAATTTCATACTCATTTTCCTTCATGAAATCAGTATGTAACAGCATATATAGTTGTATTAAAAGCCAAATAATTTTTATTAGTCTATGATGTAAATTTTACTTGACCTAGAGAAATAGGCTACTTGGAGGGGCTGACTTTTTCCCCTAATATTCCTGAGACCGCTTCAAAATAATTCTAATAATTATAATTCAAAACAATGTCAGTTTTTCACTGCTTCTCAAATTTCATGTGCACACAAAACATCTGAGGTTCTGATTAAAATGTAGATTCTTGGAGCCCCTGGGTGGCTCGGTCAGTTGAGGATCCTGAGATGGAGCTAGGCTTGGGCTCCTGGCTCAGCTTAGGTCAGAGTCGGCTTGTCCCTCTCCCTCCCCCTCTGCCCCTACTTGTGCTCAGGCATGCACACTGGATCGCTTGCTTGCTCACGTGTGTGCTCTCTCTCTCTCTCAAATAAAGAAATAAAAATCTTTAAAAAAAATACGGATTCTGATTCAGTTGGTCTGGCATGGGGCCTGAGATTTTGTATTTCTAACAAGCTCCCAAGTAACAATGGCCATTACCAGAGCAATGCTTGTCAGAGGCGGAAAGAGACTTGATTTTTTTCGACAAGTGATGAGGTCTTCATCAAACAGGACAATCATGATGACTGATAATACACAAGTAGGTTTATGTTGCAAAATATCTAGTCATGTTTTTCATGGGCTTACCAGTCCCAATTTGGAAACACATTTATAATGATATCCAAGGATCAACTAATATTCATCAAAAATTTATAAACCACAAAGAAACAAATTTCTCACACTATAAGCTAGACGTATTATTTTAACTAAGTGGAAAGAAAAAAGGCTATTCCAAACTAATTGTAATTATGCTTATTTAAAAAAATCTTTAATTGCATGTTTTAAGGATGTATATTTAGAAAACTTCCTAATTTTTCAAAATGTTAAGTCCATGGAGAAATTCATCAGGCTAAAAGAGCACAATTAGTCTCATCCATAACAACTGTTATCAATTACAAAAGAGTGCAGTGGAAGTTTTTCAAAAATAAAGGAAAAGAAACCACAAACAATACAAACACATGTTCTGTATCATTAAGCTCCTAAAATATGAGAATCTGCTAATATTGCTCATAATTCCTCTCTGCTCGGTAAAATTCTCCTTCATTATGATAGCATTCTAATGCAATCACAGTCTGTTAGAAAGTGTGGTTTCTCCTTTTACCAGACTGGACAACGGTATCAGTAAGCACTGCTTTCCCTGTATTCCCTTCAGACTCCACAAATTCCTTCACGTGGGTCAGAATCAGAAATACTGGAAAATTAGAAAGGAGGGAAAAAGTCCTACATACATACATACGAATCAGAAAAAAATGGGTAAGGAAGGACTTCAGGGCCTTGACGAGTACTGTGTCTAACAGTGTGACAGGCCCACTTTTAAAAAATCTTGCACTCATTCCTACTGCAGAGACAACATTGCTTCTTTAGTCACAAATTAACCTCCATAACATCTGTTTCTTAGCAGATTGCAAGTGCTTGCCAGAAATTTAAGAATTAACTTTTAGATGACATTTGCAAAGTTCCAAGTCATAATTTAATCCTAGATTCATATTGTTGGCAATCCAACAGTTAATGGAGGTTAATGTCATTGTGATTCTCCTGATGAAATTACTGCTCAAAAGCGTAATTACAAAGACAGAAGTTTATAAGAAGAAAAAAAGACAAGGACATCATCTTCACTCTGTTCTCAGAATTTAAAAACTGTCTAACATGAAACATAATTTAAGATCACTAGATATGAGAAGACAGTTTTTAAAAAATTACCTTCACAAGACGCAAAGAATAAATAATGAGCTCTTCTAGGGAAAGGAGACCAAGAAAGAAAAAAAAGAATGTGGGGGTTGGGGAGGTTAGGGCAAGGGCAAAACCCCAACACATATAATGACTTTTTATTATGCCAAATTTTAGCAAATTTTATTTGCTACCCCAAAACTTCTGAGCTAGAACAACAAGAGCATATTCACTCACCCCTTCTGTAAGACTCAGGCCTCTGCCTGAAAGCAGCTGTGCAAACAATCTTTTATCAAGCTTTTACTTCAATTCAATCTCAAGTCTCTCCATTGGTGAATTTCAATGGAAAGACCTCAAGGGATTCAAGATTTGCCTATGTATAAATATACCACCATTGACTGCAACACAGACCTGTGTTCCAGACAGCTGTAAATCAACCTGTGAAAGGAACTAAGCACTTACCAAGAGTCATCTTGAGTAGCCACAAACTAAGAACTATTTCCCTCACTGTTTTCCAAATGTTATAAAAAGTAAAACTAATTGTAATAAGCATTACAAATAATGCTAGTGAAAGATATAAAAATATTGGTGGATATTTCCAAGTGTATAAGAGAAAGATTAATATTGTCTGTTTTAATTTTACAGTTGAGTTAAAACGGCTTCTTTCCCAAAGGCAATAGTTTGTTATTCATAACTTTAAACAGCAGGCTACTTAATTCCAGAAAAGGAAAAATTTTTGAAGGAACCTAGAGTGAATAAGAATTTCACATTCGAATAAAGAAAACATGAAATATACTAAAATATATAACAATGCAAGAAAACCTACAATTACTTTTCATTGTCAGCAGCCTCCTACGAAACACATTCTCTTTAGTTACAGCATCACAGATTAAAAGTAATTTTGGAAGAGTGTGATTCATTCAATAATGATAAAGGCAACTTTAAGTTCCTGTGAAAGTTTTGGGCACCACTAGTTATGAAGAAAGCACTCTTGATTCTGACCTCCCAGAGCTGTAAGCCAAAAAAAGGTAAAGAATTCAAAATGGAACCTTGCATTTCTATTCAAAACTGAGTCATGTCATCCTAGGAAAGTATTATATTTAAAAAGAGCTGATTTCATTACTTTCATGGCAATCTCGAATTTTGTCAAAAAGGAAGAAAAAAACAACCAAAATGATTTTTGCTTGAATAAGAGAGACACGTAGTTGATGATGTCTTATAAGAACACAGCAACAGGGGAAAAAAAGGAAAAGAAACTGAAAATGATAAAAGCCTACCACAGGAAGCCGAACAGAACTAACCTGGAGGAAGTGGTCCTTTCTGGAACAAAATATGGCCCATGTGAGTCTATCATAACCACCCCAATGCTTTACTATGACACCTTTTCTCCAACACATACAGTGTATTCTAGCCTTGAGGTTAACTAGTTCAAACTTAGGCAGATAATAACACCTAAATTAGGGTTATTTTTTCTGAAATAAGATTTATTTATCTATCATACATTTCAACCTTCTAATCATTTTTAAGAGTACAATGTTAACACTGTTTTACATTTGTTTCAAAATATCTTACAGCTCTTAGATTTATTTTAGAAAATAATAAATTTCTAACACACGTTCCACAGATAGAAGCCTTGGGAGAGTCCATCAAATGGGAAAAGAGCAGAGTTACTCTATGACTATCACCTAGTAAAGCCACAGTATCAAAATCAAAAAGGGTTACAATGAGAAGCAGAAACAATGACACTTTTCACCTTATGGTTCTTACACGTTTTGATTGTTAAGAAAAAAATGGAGGATAACACAGACAACACTTCCCTTTTCTTTTTTAAAAGCAGGCCTTACAAGGTAATAAGATTAATATTCCTCACATACTTAGAAGATCTCACGAAGATTGCAAGCTTGTACTTCAAATCACTATTTCTGTAAACGGAAGAAAGACATGACACTGGCTCTCCTACTCCCATCTCTTCTTTCTTCTAGACTTGACACAAAAGAGTAGAGTGAGAGAGTAGTCCAATGGTCTCAACTCTGCACTTGACTCTCAGAGGCTTACTTTATGAACTTCCAGAGGAATACAAAAAACAGTTTTCAGAAACTTTCTACATAGTAATGGGGCACAGAGTTAGGGGCCCTAATGTTGTTAATTGTATATCATCAATACATATAAACTGAAATCAACTCAAAATAGAATTAAATGTTTTACAACTAAAATTACATTTTTATCATAAAATCTGAAAGCCAGTTACTTGATAAACTAAGTGAAAATATGTATAAATCATCCTCAACATAAATTTGCTTCCTAGAAGATGGGACGCAAAATCCTTAAGCCTCAGAGACCATTAACGATCACTTCTTTAAACTAACTTTTCTAAACCAATTGTTAGGATTTACATATGGGATATTTTTTAATTAGAAAATTTAATTACAAATTTAAACTTAATATCTCAATTAACCAGACCTTGTCAAATGCAGAGACACATTTAGAACAATTCCTAATCATATGATCAATATAAAAATGAAACTCAAGAAGCATTCCCACTAAGGTCAAGAATATTCAACATTGAGCAGTGGCTCTAGCCAACACGAAAAGGAAAGAAAAAGAAGAGTTAGAGATAGTAAGTGGAAAAAACTTTGAACATATATATGTTTGTCTACTTAGAAAATTCAAGAAAATGAACTGAAAAACTATTAGACTAATAAGCAAGTTTATTAAAGTGGCCAAATACCAGACCAGTCTACGATAACTTCCTTACACACAGCAAAACCAAATAGAAAATGCAATGAAAAAAATTCCATTGACAATAGGAATAAAAATAACAAGTTACCTAGGAATAAAACGAAAAAGAAATGTACTTATTTATCAAAAAGCTATCAAATTGCACTGAAGGATGTAAAAGAAGATCCAAGTAAATAGAGGACATATACATTCCTGGATGTGAAGAACCAATAGTGAATGGGATGTGAATTTTCCCCCAAATTAACCTATAATATGGTGGGGGGGGGCTTGCCATTCAGGCAACAAATGTTCTAGAAAACAACATTAATTGCACGGAAAGAAAACAGATAAATGAAACTCAAAAGTAGAATCCATAAACAGACCTATCCATGTGAATTTTAGTTTACATGATTGAGGTTTATCATTTTAATTTTTTATAAAGTTGGCAATTAAATTAAATGGGAGGAAAAGAGAGACTATTCTTTTTTTTTTAATGATTTTTTATTATATTGTGTTAGTCACCATACAGTACATCCCCGGTTTCCGATGTAAAGCTCGATGATTCATTAGTTGCGTATAACACCCAGTGTACCATGCAATACGTGCCCTCCTTACTACCCATCACCGGTCTATCCCATTCCCCCACCCCCCTCCCCTCTGAGGCCCTCAGTTTGTTTCTCATCGTCCATAGACTCTCATGCTTCATTCCCCCTTCTGATTACCCCCTCTTTCTTTATCCCTTTCTTCCCCTACTGATCATCCTTGTTCTTATGTTCCATAGATGAGAGAAATCATGATAGTTGTCTTTCTCTGCTTGACTTATTTCACTTAGCATTATCTCCTCCAGTGCCGTCCATGTTGCAGCAAATGTTGAGAATTCGTTCTGATAGCTGAGTAATATTCCATTGTATATATGGACCACAACTTCTTAATCCAGTCATCTGTTGAAGGGCATCTCGGCTCCTTCCACGATTTAGCTATTGTGGACATTGCTGCTATGAACATTGGGGTGCATATGGCCCTTCAAAAGAGGCTTTCTATCTAATAAGTTGTGTTAGAACAGCTGGTATCCATTTGGTAAAAATATAAAGTCAGACACCCTACTTTATATATTGTACTTAAAATTTTTTTTCATATTGAAAAGCTAAATTCAAGTTCAAAAAATGAATATAGTGGAACAAAATATAGGAAAAGATTTAAGGATAGTGGGATAGAAAAGGTCTTCCTAAGCAAGTAGCCATAGAAGGGGGGGAAATGACAGAGCCAAGTTAAAATTTAGTATTTTTCTGATAAAAGATACTTAGAGGACCTTTTCAAACTACACACATGAGCCCTAGCTTCTGATAAAAATCTCATCTTCCCTCTTTCTCCCTTTACTCCTTTAAGAAACTAAGCTCTAGTGAGCCACTGTTTCTTTTAGAAGTCTGTTGATCTTGCATATGGATCCCAGAATCAGTCTTTCGTTCTTTCAAGGCAAATTCTGTGAAAGGTTAGTGATTACTGATTCTTTAACCAATTAAGTTAATCTTGCAATCTAGTTGACTTTATGTACATGTTGCTGCATGCTTCTATTTATGAAAATAGAAGCTGCCAAAAAAGACCCTATGTGGAATAATATGTTACATAATGCTATTTTCTGGAAGCAGTTAAAATGTACCACAGTTTATTTTTTATTTTTATAGTTTTTATAGTTTTCTTTCTTCCAAATTTTTATTTACATTCTAGTTAGTTAACATATAGTATAAAACCGCTTTCAGAAGTAGAAGTCAGTGATTCATCATGCTTTATTTCAAAATTCAACAGATTTCAAGTTAAATTTGTGAGATTTCTTTAAATTTTATGGAGTTTCTCCTTCTAAAACCAATCACCAGTTAATTCCCTTTTCTTTATAATTCAACTTTACACTCATAAGCCATGGTCACAGTAGAATTTAAAATACATTTCCTGTCTCACCATCATGGAATCTGAGTTGCCTTTGATATTTCAAGTTGTTAGATAAGCTGATACAAAAGTTCATTTAAAAAAATTGAGGGTAGAATTGCTAATGTATATAAATCCATACTGGTTATTGGGAATGAGTCTATTTGTAAGTAAGTAGTATTGGGATGAATTCATAGTTTTGGTAGTGATATTTTAAAAAAGAAAATACATGTACTGGGTTAGAAGATTGACAATACCGAAGGAGAACAGATTTCCATTATGCCTGTTACCTGCCAATTATGACATCTGGAAAATGAGGGGGGAAATGTGCCATTTAAAAAGAAAATTTTCCTATTGTATGGAAATTTTCTTTAAAAATGTACACCACGGTTAAAATCCTGGTTTCTTTCTAGTACTTGTGTGGTTTCATTTTTTACATTTAGATTCATAATTCATTTGGAGGTTATTCTTGTATATGGTATGACACATGAATCTAATTTTACCTTTATCATATAGTAAATTTCTGTATATGCTGGGGTCTAGTTTAGGTTTCCTATTCTATTCCACTGGTATATTTGTTTATTCCTGTGGCAGCACCATGCTGTTTTTATTATAAGAGCTTTATAATATTTTAATGTCCGGTAAAGCTAGTCCCCTAATAGTTTTTCTTTTTCAGTGTTTTCCTGGCTCTTCATTTTTTTTCATAGGTTTGATAGAATTATAGGTTTGATGATTGGTATACTCAGTCATTAGCTTAAGGATTCAACAGATTAATTTAGGAATTATGTCCTAAATATAAATAGAATGGTAAACCAAGCACAAAAAATTAAATTGTCAAGTAAATATGAAAATTTCACTGTCTACTATCTTAGTATGACCTTCTATTGTAGCATAAAACATTTAAGAGGTAACGATCAACTATTTTCATGTCCTGGGATACCAAAAAATGTATTTTTATTTGTAAAATGTTATAGTATAATCTATACGCTCATTTGCCATTAAAATTTTGGATTAGTTGCTAGATTAAAAATGGAAAAATTATATCAACACTGTGTTCTTTAAAAATATTAAACCTGTTAAATATCATCATAAATTAAAATACAGCCTTTGGCATAAATATTTATTACCTAATCTAAATATGAACATAAACAAAATCATTCTAAAATATAATTTTTCTGATTTTCTCAATTTTACTAGATAAGCAAATGTAAATTTTATGAAGCTCCTTTACTTAGCGGAGAACACTTGAGTTGTGCAGTGCAAAACCTGCTCAACCATATACGATGTCACAGTAAAAAGCTACACAAAATGCAGCAGCCATGTTTTTGCCCTTTTCTGTTATCAGGGTAAAAAAAGACTTCTTCAAATGCATCGCCCCTGGGTTTAATTTGCTAGAGCAGTTCACAGAACTCTGGAAACATTTTACTTATGAGATGACTGTTTTATTACAACTCAGTAACAGCCACATGGAAGAGATGCACAGAAGAGAGTATGGGGAAAGGGCACGGAGCTTCCTTGTTCTCTTGGAGCTGGCCACTTTCCCCAAATCTTCAGGCATTCAAAACCTGAAAGTTCTCTAAACCCTGTCCTTTCAGATTTTTATGGACGTTTCATTACATAGGCAGGATTGATTAAATCACTGGCCATTGTTGGTTGAAGTCAATCTCAAACCCTCTTCCTTCCCCAGAAGTTGGGGGATGGACTGAAAGTTCCAACCCTCCAATCACATGGTTGGCTCCATTGGCAACCCACTATCAGCCTTAGGTGTGGTCCAAGTCAGCTCATTGATACAAGACACCTTTATCACTCTCATCACTTAGGAAATTACAAGGGTTTTAGAAGCTCTGGGTCAAAAAAAGAAGGAAAACCAAGTACATATTTCTTACTGTGTAACACACTTCCTGAACCCACAAGTGATTTGTCTGGCTTTGAAAAAGGCCAAAATGAATTATTTCTGAGCCAGATCTTACTTAGTAGCTCATTCCATCACCATTTTGGTTAAATGTTTGCACTTAGATAAATACCAATAAATAGGAACATATATTATTTCCAATTTTAAAATCCTCTATCTCTGACCACAGAACATAAAAACTCAAAAGGTTATGGTCTTTTACAAATATCAGCTATTCCAAAACTATCCTTTTAGTGGACTGTCCAGCCTTTTTACTTTTTTCTGATCATTTCTTTTTTTCAAGTTTATTTATTTAAGTAATCTATACACCCAATGTGGGGCTAGAACTCACAACCTCAAGATCAAAAGTCACATGCTCTTTGGACTGAACCAGCAAGTCACCCCTTTCCTGATCATTTCTTAACCCAGTTTTCTAAACTCATTCATTCTAATACTATCAGTACTGCTAACATCCAGGCTTGTAATAGAATTCCTAACTTAATAAATAACTGCTCAGAAAAGATACATCTTGGCCAGAAGGAATAAACTTGAACAGGTATTAACTGCATGTTTCAATTCCAAGGTATTGTTAAAAAGCAGAACTAGAAGGCACCTGGATGACTCAGTTGGTTAAAGGTCTGCCTTGGGCTCAGGTCATGATCCCAGGATCGGGGGGATCAATTCCTGCATCCAGCTAGCTCGCAGCTGATCAGGGATCCTGCTTTTTCCCTCTGCCTCTTCCTGTGCCCCTCCCCTGCTCCTGCTCTCTCTCGCTCTCTCTCTTTCTCTCAAATAAATAGAAATTTTAAAAAGCTGAACTAAAAGATTTGAAAACTTATTTGCATACTTGTACCAACAAAACACTTGCAAAGACCTAAGGAAGAAAGTACTGATAAAACATATATTAGTTTTAAAAGGTTTCTTTCCTCTCTTTCTTTTCATTCATAATGAATTTTCCAAATTTAGGCATTTGCCAAAAAATAACTAAGAAAAAGTATTCATTTAAAACCGATGTTTTCTGGCAAACTGAGGACTTCAGAGGGGAGGGGGGTGGGGGAATGGGATAGACCGGTGATGGGTAGTAAGGAGGGCACGTATTGCATGGTGCACTGGGTGTTATACACAACTAATGAATCATCGAGCCTTACATCGGAAACCGGGGATGTACTGTATGGTGACTAACATAATATAATAAAAAATCATTAAAAAAAAAAATAAAACCGATGTTTTCTGGGGCGCCTGGGTGGCTCAGTTGGTTAAGCAGCTGATTCTGGATTTGGGCTCAGGTCATTATCTCCGGGTTGTGGCATCAAGCCCCCATGTCCCACTCGGGCTCCCTCTCTGGCTCTGGCTCAGCACTCAGCACGGAGTCTGCCTGTACCTCTCCCTCTGCTCCTCCCCCTGCACTCTCTCCTGCTCTCTAAAATAAATGCGTAAATAAAAATCTTGAAAAAATGATGTTTTTTTTTTCGTAAATTTTGCTCCGGTTTTTCACTCAAGCAACAGCCTATGAACTTTTAGTTCACAGAAGAAAAGCATTCAATGAAAATGTTTAATCTACACAAACATATAAAGGGGAAATCTCTGCTCTTGAAATTTAAAAAAATGTATATTTCTTAGGTCTTTTTTTTTTTAAGATTTTATTTATTTATTTGACAGAGAGAGAGACAGCCAGCCAGAGAGGGAACACAAGCAGTGGGAGTGGGAAAGGAAGAAGCAGGCTCCCAGTGGAGGAGCCTGATGTGGGGCTTGATTCCAGAACGCCGGGGATCACGCCCCGCTGAGCCGAAGGCAGCCGCTTAATGACTGAGCCACCCAGGCGCCCCTATTTCTTAGGTCTTAAAAGGGAGGAAGAGAAGAAAAATATTCCTGGCCCTGTCCCTAAATTTACATATGAAACAGAAGTTTAACAGTAGTCCATATCTTAGATTGGGTAATAATAGCTGGGTTGATTTCATTCATTCTTTCATTCATTTGACATGTATTTATTGCACAAATATACCAGGTGTTATTCTTAAAGTCTTCTAAAACTCAGATGTTGGTTAAGTCTGAAAAAAATATTGTATATAGCCAAATGGAAATATGTGGAGTTCTCCATTTCAGAAGTACAGCTTTTTAAATGGTTAGAACAGGGTTATCCAAGTATATTAAGTCATGAGCCGCATAATCAGAAATTTTTGTATGAGCAGGCCATGCTGAGTTGGTGGTCCATTCTTTGCAGAGTTTTGATTCTGACTTTAATATAAACCGAGTGCTCATGCAATCTTTATGTCTATAGTCATTTTCTCAGTAATCTTTTATTTTTCTCCAGTTCCTTTATGTAATTTCAATGAAGTTAAATTGGAGTGGCTCGAAAAAAATCTATTTACATTCATCATCAATTAGAGTAATTGTAGGCCACTGGAATGACACCTGCTGGTAACAATAATAACCAATACTTTTCCAGTTCCTCCTATGATCTTTGCATACATTATCAACCCGACTACAACCCTCTTTTATAAGTCTGTTGGTTATGGTAATAATAATGGCCAACGTTTAGTTAGATCTTACTAAGTACCAATGACTGAGGTTTGGTTTTTACACAGATCACTTCATTCAAACCTTAGCACTCTTTAAGAGGTAGATGTTGTTATTTGCTCATTTTAAAATGGAAAAAACTGAAACTTAAGAGGTTATTCTATGCCCAAACCCATACAACCAGAAAGTAGCAAAGCTGAAATTTAAAGCATTATAGCTGGCTTGACAGCTAAGTGTTTTGGCTTCAAAGCCCACATTTTCCCCATTGTAATGTAGTGACTACTGGGGTGGTTTGTGTAATAGAATGACCACTAGAGTAGATTACTGTAGGTGGTCATTTATACAACAGTCATGGTGTTCAGGCGTGACAGGAGTTCAAATTAATGTGATTAAACAATATAAAAAATTCTGACCAAATTCAGAATTAGAATAGGCACATTCTGATCACCTAAAGAAAAGAATAACTGCACTATCCTTTTTGTTTTTTAAAGTAAACTATATGCCCAAAGTGGGGCTCAAACTCATGAACCTGATATCAAGAGTCACATGCTCCAGCAACTAAGCCAGCCAGGTGCTCCAACTGTAGTATCCTAAAAGGTTCTTATGGTAGGCTCCGATGTGTAGGACAACTTTTAAAAATACCTAATTATGTAGCAACACGTATTTTACTATGAAAAACTAAACAAGCCACATGTAAATATAAGTATTATCTAAACATACAGAAATAGCTCTCTTATAATTAGCAAAATACATGTTTCAAGTACGACTATAAAGAGAGGGGGAAAACGTCTCTAAAACAAATTTCCTTTCATTTGAAGGACATATAATTAACTTTCATAAACATATAAGAGGATGTACATTGAAAAGAAGGCATTCAATTAAAGGTTTTGTTTTTATAAGGTGCTTATTTTAATCATACGAATACTGACAATCATATTAGTAAAATACTCTAAAATAGCTTTTATGCTTTAAGGTTGTTTGAGTAGGTGGAGGGGGGGCAGTTTCTGTTGTTCAAAATTTTATTGATATTTATCTGGGTAACCAATCAAGTTTCCTAATATTTTATTACTGTTCTTCATAATTGTATAAATACTTTAGATATACATTTAAATTAGAAGTCCAGCAACTACCTAGGCTAAATTAACAGCTGTATACAGATAGGAAACAAATATCAAGGGTCATAGTCCAGTGTTGTCTAGGTTATTAAGACTGGTTAGCGCATTAAAAAAATATAAAAACAAGATTCAATTCTTTAGCTCTTTACTGTAAAAGATGCTTTAGTTTTACCATATCAAGCTAATATCAAGCTATCATACAAATGTAGCTAAGTTAAAACACAATTACAAATTTTTACAACAAACATACCTGAATTAAGAATTCAAATCTACTGGTTCAAAATAAGTTATAGACTTCAGTTTTTACACTCCTTAATGTTAATTTTTTCTGGGACTTAGACATTTGAGAAACTTTTCAGTTACACCATGTGCCAGTTTGCCATTTGTCACGAAACATGAAGGACCCAGGTGGCTGCCAATGGAGCAAACTTTTCCTACTGGCCCCAGAAGTATGACTCAGTGCCTGTCCTGAGGTGACCACACTTCTTATGGTAGCAGGAAAAGGAAAAGTGTTAATACTCCATCTTTGACAGCAGCTACCAAAAAATGTGCATAACGCCACAGTTCATTCTCAAGTGATTAAGTTACATAACTTTGCCTTTCTTAAAGGATGACAAATCTTGAAAAATACCTAAAAATTAACATGTAAAAGAGAGTAATTCCTAAAGGACGGTAAATGTCATTAGAAAGAAATTTACAATAGAAAACACATGATATTTCAATAGTGAAAGAAAAATTACTTTCCATTTTCATCTAGTTATTGAATACTTGATAGCACACATAAGAGACCTACACACATATTAAACTTGAAAAAAATCTATGAATATGTTTGTTTCCATTTTGCTAAATACTTTTATTTAGTCACTTCTCCCTATTTGGCATCCATATATTTATTAAAAATAATTACCAGAAATCTCACTATGGTCATGTAATTTACATACCATAGCAAATCACTGATAAATACATGTCACACTGCTGTACTCTAGACTTTAAATATTCTTTGAAATCAGAGATTCCAACTGTTAAGACTTTATTTATTTATTTTTAAAGATTTTATTTATTCATTCGACAGAGATAGAGACAGCCAGCGAGAGAGGGAACACAGCAGGGGGAGTGGGAGAGGAAGAAGCAGGCTCATAGCGGAAGAGCCTGATGTGGGGCTCGATCCCGGATCGCCGGGATCACGCCCTGAGCCGAAGGCAGACGCTCAACCGCTGTGCCACCCAGGCGCCCCCCAACTGTTAAGACTTTAACATTGAAACAGAGGAATGTTGGAAAGAGACAAGAAGAGAAAAAATGATGTAATTATCTACTATTTGGAGGAAGAAAGCAATATTTAGAATAGGTGCAAAGGAGGATCTCACAGTAAGCAAACTCTATGAACAAATTTTAAAATAATTCAGTGGCCTTGATCTTTTCAAACACATTTTTTTGACATATTAAGGACAGCTATTTGTATGTGGTAGGGATCAATTTATTCTATTAATCCTGGTAGTGTAAATAAGGTTACATTAAGTAATAAAGACAGTTAAAGAATAGAGAGTCAAAAATTATTCCACATTTAGAGTTTTAGGTGCATGTATACTGTTCATACTAAAAATAGCAAATTATTAAAATAACTGAATTGTAATAGACTATACAACATAACAAACCACTTACTTAGCTCTAAACAGTGTGTTCGGATTTGGGTTTAATCCTGTTGCACTGGACTATACTACCAATCTGCAAAGCTTCAGAAAATGAGATTTAGAAGACTATTGGAAGAAGTTTTTTCAAGAGTTCATAGCATTTTAACTCCCTGTAAATGGAGTTTGATATTCTCAAAATCTTACATTTGATTATAAATAAAATGAAATCTAAACCAAACATTGTTAATGAGAGGATTATTCTGCAAAGTAGACTTGTATATGTTAATAAGACATTCTCTAGCTTTGACACCAGTCATCAAAAGAACTCATTCTCTCGTTCTTAACACAGATGTCCTTATAAACAATGAAAAGATCTATGCAACACACTATTCCTGAGCTTTCATACATTGAGTTCTTTCTCATACTAATTTTGCTACTAGAAAGATATGTGAATTTAGACAAGTCCTTTAACCTCTCTGAGCTTAGTTGCTTGCTTGTAATATGATGATGGCATAGGACCAAGGGATTTCTAAAAGTTCTTTCTGGTTTTAAATTTCTATCAGTTCATTTTACAGAGAACAAGAGTGTCAGTGTGTAGAGAAACTAAGCATGTTCTTTTATAACAAATGTTATAAACTGTTTTAACTAATGATGTGTTTCAATGACACACACAAGAACTGTATTTGAGTTTGTGTTTCAAATGTGCTTATCAAGTATAATTTAAAACCATAAATGTTAAAGGTCTATAAAACAGCTGTAAATTTTTGCTAAGAATTTAAGGAAAGTACATCCATAATACAAATCTGTTTGACGCATCTGCACATATCTAAAATTAACTGAGAGAATTACTGTATTATACAAGTCATGATTTTATAAGTATAATTTAAAAATGAACATCAAGGACAAAAAAGTACTAGTTTTTGTCAGATACTCTACAACTTATACTTACCACTCTATGTTTTCCTTGGTCTTGTGAGTTCATTTGTAAATAATAGTCTTATTTCTAAAACAAATATGAGAATGAATTAAAAATTTAGAATCACAAGGGTGCCGGGGTGGCTCAGTTGGTTGGGCAACTGACTCTTGCTTTCGACTCAGATCATGATCTTATGGGTCCTCGGATGGAGCCCCACTCTGCGCTCCACACTCAGTAGGCAATCTGCTTGAGATTCTCTCTCTCCCTCTGCCCCTTCCCCCACTCACACACATGCTCTCTCTTTCTAAAACACATAAATATTTAAGAAAAATTTAGAGTCAACAGAAACTTAAGAGTCTTAACAGAGAACATATCACCCAACTTTCTTTTATAGTAAAAAAACTGCAGAAATTCAAATGATTTTCCCTAGGTAACTCTGATAGAAGCAGAGCTGTCTCATGATATCATTTTTTAAGGCACTCATTTAGTTTAAATTTTATGTGGTTTTTAGAAATGAGTTATAGATGGCTCAGGGCCAAACAAAAAAAGAATCTAAATGATCTTCAAAGTTTGAATGAAAGAATAAAATCTGGCATATTGTTGTCCCCTGTCATTTAGAAACATAACAATATCAAAAAGATGGAAGAAGTAGCAATAACAACAAAATCATGGTGAAAGAGCTTTCTCAAAAGTTTTAAAGTCAAATATTGTTACACTGTTATTCTGATTAAAAGGAGACTCTTAATTTCTACATTTTGGAAACTCCTCTAAACCAAATTTTATATGTGAGTTGACAGCCTTTACACAAAGTGCAGCAATGTTGGATATACAGAGCATTTTTCCAAGAAAAACACGAACGCAGGCCAAAATGTGAACTCTAAGGAGAAAAAACCTACTGGTTAAAAAAAAAAAAAAAGCCAGCATACTAGCTTTGGGAAAGC
This sequence comes from Ursus americanus, assembly GCF_024610735.1. Lineage (NCBI taxonomy): Eukaryota > Metazoa > Chordata > Mammalia > Carnivora > Ursidae > Ursus > Ursus americanus. Next base: position 105,793,798 of record NC_142164.1, read on the forward strand.
ACATTTTCCAACAACCATTCTATACAACATGGGAACTAATTTGTTGTCTTAATGCTTTTCAATTGTCCTCAATCCAAATACCACTTGTGACACATGAATGAGAAAAGGCATTGTTTTCCCAGTGATTCTTTCTAGTTTTCAGTGATCCAAGCTCAAATGAATTGGTTCATTTGTTTCTTACAATTGACTGTTTCTCCTATGAAAAGTCAATGCATTCTTATCACTTAAATGGAGTTCTAGTGCTCATAAGTGCCTGTCATTTTCATTGCAGAGATTCAGTGTTTAATAATAATGAACATCATGTATATGCCTATGATGACAAAACTCTTATATTCCAAGCTTCTGACAAAGCTTGAGAAATGAAATTTCAATGATTGTGAACCTTCTGATTAAATAATGCTGAGAAGTATATGAGGAACCATGATATGCAGAGTCTACTCCTGAGATGAGGCTTACACTGTTTCAGACTTTGGCAGGTTTGACAGAGTCATCAACAGCAGTACCATGAGGCCTTTGGATTGCCTTCCCTGGCAGGAAGAGTGAGATATAGCATTCTAATAATTAGGCTGAATTACTTAAATGATCATTTGACTCAAGAAAAAACTGGTCTGGTTAGAAATGCTCCAATAAAGCTGTCAGAGAAAGAATTAGCTACCTGAAATCCATATCCCAGATACATTTTTAAATCAGTATAATCTTTGTATGCTACGTCTTAAGACAAACATATATGAGCTATATCCAGTAATTCATTTGTAAATTGAAATATAATTCTTAAAATAACCTTTCCATAAAGATCATTTTAAAATCATGTTCAGTAATTAATAAACTATTATTTGCCAGTGTCAAAATGTTAACTCCATTTCTGTGTGGGCTGCATCTTGACTATTCTTCAGAATTCACTACGAAGCGCATTTTCCTTATACCCGTTTTTAAATAAGGAAACTGAGGGCTTGAGAAGAGATGAGTTAAACACATATGGCAAACACAGAACAGAACTGAGGTTGGACTACAACTGGAGAGACTTCCAGTTCCATCTCAGTACTACAGATAATTTGTATTGTCTTCTACATATAGTGCTTCCTTCTAGATGCTTGTCCCTTTAATATTTTTTTATCCACCTATGAGAGGTAGTAGGAGTGGAGTGAGTCTTTTGGCATGGGTACAGGTGATAAAGAAGTTTTCAGCAGGCCTGAAAAGAATCATTTGGCATTTTCATTTGGGAAAGTAGAATATTACTTCTACATGGCAGCCTTCAAGACAGTGGTTGCTATATAGTGATTATTCTTAATTAACTTCAGTGAAGAACTTGTGTCCATCTGCACTTTGAAAAAAGCTTCCAAGTCTACTTCTAAGCCATCTGTATTTTGAAAGTCATGCAAATGACACAATTTCCTTCTAACATTCTGTTTTTAATTATAAGATGGTATTATCGAAATAGGTAGTCATCCTAAACCTGTACAATTTTGTTATGAAAAGTATCATTGAAAAGCTGTGAGAATAACTTCAATCTAAATGTTGTTCACCTATCCAGAGACAGATTCTAACCTGGGATAGATACTGGGGAATCTCAGAAAGTTAAACCATCCTTTTCCAGTCACAGATTCAATGATAGCTTCAAACCCTTGGTATTTAATGTATAATCTAAACAGGTTGGGTTTTTTTTCAGGCAAAGCATTCTTACCTTACTAAAACAAAACAAAGCGGACAAAACAAACTCTCCTTCCTTCCTGTGAGACTAGCTTAAGAAATATCACTTTGTACAAAAAGCAGAAGCATTTCACAGAGAACATAATGCATATCTTGGCTGGTACTCTCAGAGTATACATAAGGTCAGAAAAAGAAGACATTTAGTAAAAAGCCAGGAAGACAATTTTAAGACATTCACATCAACATCAGCAGAACTTCACACTTTTACAGACATGGATTAATAACAAAGAATCAAGTAAGTTGAAACTGTGATAATCACAACATTTCAATTTATTATGGCAAGAAAAGAAGAGTTATCAGGTTATTGCATTAAATTCCTGGTCATAGTTTTATCCACTTATTACCAGAGCTTGATCCTTTTAGAAAGTGCACACTAGTAAACTAGAAAATATGGAAGATTTTAACCAAAAAGATACAGGAATAATGTGCAAGTATTACAATAGTTCTATTTTGAAATATAATTTCTTAGAGATGTGACCAAAGGAGGCCTTAAGTTACACTCATCCTCATATCGAAACCCAGGTACTAACACACTACATGACCCCATAATACAATGAAAATAAGGTATTAGATTTAATGACAAAAAGAAAAATGTTGACCTCTTTGCAGAAAAGCAATGAGAAAAGGTCATTTAGCTATATGCAATTTCAGTATATCTGCTCAAGGCAGATATCTGCCCTAAGTAAATACACGCACGTATTTACACACACATTTATATATTCAGCTTAAAATAAATTATTATAAACCACATTTGCTCAAAACTTTTCACACCATGTTTAACATTCCTATACAGTGTCTGTAGGAAACTACAATTAGAAGGAGTATTGGAAATCAGGCTTTGAATCGCACGCTCTTTGGCGCCTGGGTGGCTCAGTCAGTTCGGTGTCTGCCTTCAGGTCAGGTCATGATCCTAGGGTCCTGGGATTGAGTCCCGTATCGGGCTCCCTGCTCAGCAGGGAGTCTGCTTCTCCTTCTCCTTCTGCTTGCTTGTGCCCCCCACCCCCCGTCAAATAAATTCTTAAAAAAGAAAAAAAAAAAAAGAAAAGCACACTCTTCTATCCAAGAGTTTAACTGCAAATCTCTTTGTGAGGTAAAGTAAGAACATGAGGCTAACTATTGGTGCTCTCCATCCTATCTCATGCACATTCAGTTTCCTTTCCTTAAACACTTTTCCTGATTAGCAAAAGGTTAAAAAAAAGCTAATCAAGTAAAACATTAATTTCAGTAGAAGGAAAACCAGGTATACCAGCCATCCAAGAAAATCTTTTCACATGTGGAAAAACACGAGGTTTACACAGGAGAGAAGAGTTAAGGCAGAGAGATTCCTGATGTCAAGACAGGGCCAATGTTACCTGTTGGGAGCCTTCTGAGAATTCTGAGGAGTTTGGGGTTATCACAATGATCCAGTTGCTGAATGATTGCTAGATGGATGCAACAGTTACACACTGAAGAACTGCCGGTATCTCATGACTTTTTGTCTGTTTGTATTTGAAAGAGTTTATGAACACTTACAGAGGCAAACCAAAGCTACTTTACATATGACATATTGCTTATATTTTGATATTACCAAATTTGAAAATAAACTCTATTTTTTATTTAAATAAACTTCTTTTTATTGCAGAATAGTTTTAGGTCTACGGAAAAGCTGCTATAATATAGATATCCATATATATATATATAGTCTCTATATACCTCTTACCCACATTCTATTATTAGAGCTCATATTACTACGATACATTTTTCACAACTAGTGGATCAACACTGGTATATTGCTATTAACTAAATTCCACACTATGTTTAGATTTCACTAGTTCTTTCCTAATGTGTGTTTTCTGTTCCAGGATCTTATCCAGGACACCATAATACAAACAATCATCATGTCTCCTCAGCCTTCTCTTGTCTGTTTCTCACATTTTCTTTGTTTTTTAATGACCTTAACAGTTTTGAGGAGTACTGGTCAGGTATTTTGTAAAATGTCTTAAATTTGGGTCTAATGTTTATCTCATAGTTAGACTGGGCTTATGGGTTTGGGGGAGGAAGACCACATGGGTAAAGTGACATTCTCAACATATCATATTAAGGGTACACGCTATCATCAGCATGACTTATCACTGATGGTGCAAACCCTGATCATCTGGTCAATGCAGTGTTTGCTAGGCTCCTCCCCTGTAAAGTTATGTTTTGCCTTCCCACACTCTACTCTTTGGAAACAAGTCACTAAGTGCAGCCCACAATCAAGGGGTAGGGAATTAAGGGCCACCTTCTTGAGAGGGGATTCTCTATACAAATTATTTGGAATTCTCTGTATGGGAGATTTTTCTTTTTTCCCTCATTTCTTTATTTATTCACATCAGTATGGATTCATGGGTATTTATGTATTGAGTTATAATCCAATACTACTTTTGCTCCTCAAAATTTCAGCCATTAAGAGCTGTTTCAGAATGACTCCTAAGTCTTTGACATGCTCTCATCATTGTGTTTTTTGAGCACTTCCTTACTTTCTGGCACTACAAGATGCTCCAGGCTCATCTTAAGTATTCTGTCCCTATCCCTAGAAGTCTGCCATTTCTCTGAAAAGCTGTGGTTCCTTTCCACATGACTTTTAGATACTCATTAGTAATTATTAGGATGATATATCAAATGAGTATAGCTTGTACTGCTTCCCCTAATACTCATTTTTATTCCAGTGTCTATCATTTCATCTGTTCTTCCATCTTCTTGTACGTCTATGGAATGACTTCTGAACTTACTGTTTGTCTTAAATCCAGATATGATCATTACAAGCAGGAAAAAATATCAATTTGTTTCTCCTAGTATAGTCATATTGAGCACCTACATATAAAAATTTATTTTATTTTTACAAATTATTTTTCCTTTGTATTACAATATAGTCATTACATCTCAATATGGTCATTACAGTGAATTTTTAAAAATTGTATTAGTAGGGAAGCTATATTATCTACGAGTTTTATTTCAGGAGACATTACATAAGGTACATACAGAGGGTACTAGGTCCTAAAGAAATGATGTAGGGAAAAAAGAATAAGGTAGATTACAATGTGTGGACTTTATTTGGATCCTGATTTAAGGAAAAAAACCTATAAAAATGTTTATGACATTTACAAAATGAGAAATTTGAACCACTAGATATTTAGTGATATAAAGAAATAAATTTTGGTGTGATAATTATGTTATTCAGTTGAGTGTATACGATGTGCATATTTTTAAGTCCTTACTTTTCAGAAATACATACCAGCCTTAATTTTTTGTGATCTCATTACTGGTGGATCACTAAGGAGAAAAATGTTATTGGATCTGTAGGTATTACTCTGCTATATTTACTTTCTGTGTGTACCGGTCACAAATATAAGAATAAAGTGACAAAGCAGCCGCATGTAAAAAAAAATCCCACAATTAGAAACCATTTTCTTTAAAAATTAGACACTTCTTAAAATCAATGCAGATGGAGATTCATGGTGTTACCATATTTAAAAGTCTATATCTCTACCAGACTATTTATTAAAAGTCTATTTCTATCAGACCACTTATTAACACAGGATGTCAATAATTATTTCAAGGAAAGTGATAAAATTCTCAAAAACATCCCCAAACAAAATTTTAATTCACATGGATTTTTTTTTTAAGATTTTATTTATTAATTCAACAGAGATAGAGACAGCCAGTGAGAGAGGGAACACAGCAGGGGGAGTGGGAGAGGAAGAAGCAGGCTCATAGTGGAGGAGCCTGATGTGGGGCTCGATCCCGTAACGCCGGGATCACGCCCTGAGCCGAAGGCAGATGCCCAACCGCTGTGCCACCCAGGCGCCCCTAATTCACATGGATTTTAAAAGATAATAAGTACTTTGGAAGAGGAAAAGTACTTTATATAATCAGTGGACAATAATACTAAGGCAACTTCAAAATAGCTGGTAATTACCGCAGTTCAGTTTTTTTTTTTGTTTTTTTTTGCCTATTATCCTGGGTATTGTGATAACTTTCATAAATAATGAGAGGCTTCAAATCATTCTCTCCACAAGCAAGAACAATGTAAGCTGTTTTTCCTTATTTTAAAACTTCCAGTCTAAAGCAAACTCACCTCAATTTCATTAAAGAAAAACAAAGAGAAATAAAAAAAATCATTTTCGTGTTTTTACTCTGAACGAATCCAACTTTTAAGTTCCTAAATACATGCTAGAATATATATTTTATATATACATGCAAAACCATGTGTATCATTTAAAATATAATGTAGATGGAATTTTACCTTTCATTACCAACTTTATAAATACTCAACTGATCAAACATCTTTAGCTCAACTTGACCACTCCATATTTTGCATTGACTTCACAATAGTTTTTGACTGATTATAATTAAATTTTCTTTAACACTTAAATTGCTTTTTTGATTCACTATGCTATCACATCATATCACAATCTGGTCTATGATAAAGGAGTTTCCAAACAAAACAAAACAATTTGGGGGGAATAATTACCATCTCGTAGGTAGGTAAGAGTTTCAAAGCGGTAGGCATGCACTGAATAAAATCTGCTGTTCAAAGAAACACTAATGAAATGCAGGTAGCAATGCTAACGACTGCTAAGTAAAGCTAAACAAAAGAATATAACAGAAGCCATTATTTCTAGTATAATGTAAAGCCATTTACAAACATCTATTATCAGACACCATGTAATTTTATTAATAATCCTTTTAGAACAAAACATCCACCCTCTGTACATGAGGATTCTCTTCCCCCTGGCCGCTTTCACTGGCTTAAGTACTATTCTGAGTGGAAACACCTCAGCACACAGCCACCCACCCACTGCACACACACACCCCCACACACCCCTCTAGAGGCCAAAAGGACCCAAGAACCATAGTCTACCTTACCACGCACTACAGAAGGTAGGTCTGGTGGAGTGGACATCCAGATCTTTGAAAGTAGTTCCAGGATTCCTCTCATTTCATATCTACCTCTGGTAGAACGGCAAGGTGAAAATATTGTATGTTTTGTAACCAGTTAGAAATCTATTCAAATTATACTGCTTCCACTATTTATTAATTCTTCAAAATATTTATTGAATACCTGCTAAATAAATTTTTGGGTATATAGAATAAGTCATTCAATGTTTCTAAGCAAAAGTGTCTTCATTTATAAAGCAATGATAATTCCAATCTTTCAGGGCTAGGCTAGGCATAAGATAATACAGAGAAAGCACCCAGCACAGTACATGGTATTAGTAAGTACTCAATAAATATTATGTATTAGAGTAGTTGTGCCTTTGAAGATTGCCAACAGAATGCAATCAATTCCTTAATTTAAAAAAAAGCTGGCATTTACCATGCACTTACTATGTACCAGGCATTGTTTTAAGTATACTACAACCCTATGAGGTAGGTAATACTTTCACCCTTATTTTACAAAAATGAAAAAACCTGGCAAGTTACTTAAATTCTCCCTCAAAAATCACACAGCTAGGAAGTAATAGAGTCTGGATATAACTAACCCAGGCATCTGATTCCAAAGTGCTCTTTATTATATCCTATACGGTGCCAATTTTTACAGGGTAGAAAATTTAGGAAATGTTTTAGAAGTCAAGTCTGGTATGGAAGTGCTATAACACTATATTGTACACCTGAAACTAACATTACACTATGTTAACTAACTGGAATTAAAATAAAAACTTAAAAAAAATAAAAGTCAAGTCTGAAGATAATTATGTAAAAACCTGAATTGTGTTCTTCACCCACTAAAGTATGAATCCAATTCAACAAAGAAAAAAAGAGTTGAGGTCCAACCTAATTCCATCACTGAACAGCTGTACAATCCCTGTTGAGCTGCTTAACTTCTCTGCACCTTACCTGTAAAATGGTGTCAATAACAGTTCCTTATTTTAAGGATTACTACTAATAATAGATGTGAAGTGCATAAGACCTTCCTAACTGTGGCAAATGAAGGGAAGAACCAAGCTGTATCACAGAACGTTTACAAAAATACTCCCCCCAAAATAATAAAAAACCATGATTCAAAGTATGCAGAAATTCTAACTAAAAATACAACTCACTTCTAGCTAGCATATTTTCAGTATGGAAATGGCTCCTGGCAGAGTACAGTACTTCAAACACCATGTCCTCCTGGGTCAAACAATTTCTTTCCAACCTTGTTTGCATTATTAGATTGATCAGCAAACTCTTCCTTCATATATTAAGAGTAAACTTCAATAAAAACCTACTGTAATTATCACAAATCCCAAATAAACGAGATCTGAATTAACATGTTTTTACCATAAATATACTTAAAGCATTATATCTAGAGACAGACTAGAAAGAAAAATTATCTACTCCTCAGTATTTCATAGAGAGAACTTCTCTCTGTGTGTGACAATTCAATATCAAACTGAAAGCCTCGGATCTGATAGCTAGAAGGCAAAGGAACAGTCTTTTCAATAAGAAAACCTAGGCCCCTGATTTAATGCGACAGTGATGTCAACAGAAACTGCCGTAAGACTCACCATGGCACTACTATGGAGGGAAATCAGGAAGGAGCAGCTAAGCCCTGCCATGCACATTGGTTCTTTACCACATTGAACTCAGAATTCACGTAGGTTCTGGCAAGTGGGAAGGAAAACTAGCAACTGCACTACATGTCTGTTTTGAGCTCCATTAACAAAAACTCTACAACATTTTCTCTTTTATATGTGTTTAACAGCTCAGTGGTTTGTTCTGAAAGCTTATAAATTAATTACATGAAATTAAAATATAAATTTTATGCTCAGCCAGGAAAAAAAAAAATCACAATGCCCCAGGACTATCAAACATTTTGAAAATAATGTGGATGGCTGAAAAATAAAAGTATATGAAATAAACTCCCATATATATGAAACATATAAATATATAATAATAATTCAGCTAATGTTGAATTTAATCATTCAGCATAATTACTTAAGGCCACCATTCTAAAGGTTTTTATTAATAAATCACATTATAAGTCTAACAACTTGCTAGAAAATAGATTCTTTCATAACCTTTGGTAAACAAGTTGAAAAAAGTAAAATCCAGGATTGAAGCCAGCCTTCCATTGATTTGTTGTAGATATTATTTGAGAAAACATGTTGCAAGCCCATTTTAAAAATAGCAGATGTAGCTGAAACAAAATAAAAAATCCAAACAAACAAAAAAAGGATATTGGGCAACACTTTAAAAGCAACTAACAACCTGGTTTCTTCTTATCTATACTTTATTAGAAGACTTTCCAACCTACCTAATCACAATACTTTCCAAGAACATTAATGTCAAGTAAATATAAAAGAGATAAGTGTGTTGGGATGCCTGGGTGATTCAGTTGGTTAACTGCCTGACTCTTGATTTTGGCTCAGGTCATGGTCTCAGGGTCCTGAGAGGAGCCCCAAGTAGGGCTCTGCACTCAGCGTGGAGCCTGCTTGAGAGTCTCTCTCCCTCTCCTTCTACCCCTTCTCTCTCTCTCCCTCTAAAAAAAAAATGGAGAGTGATAAGTGTGTAATACTTGATATTAATTATGCAATGTTTTTAAAAACATTTTAATATTGAAGTATAATTGACATGTTATATTAGTTTCAGGTGTACAACATAATGATTCAACAATTCTATACATTATGCAATGCTCACCACTATAATTATAGTCACTATCTGTCACCATAAAATGTTATTACAATATTACTGACTTCATTCCTTATACTGTACTTTTCATTTCCATGATTTACTTATTTTATAACTGGAAGTTTGTTCCTCTTAATCCCCATCACCTATTTTGCTTGTCCCCCATACTTCCCCTCCAACAATCACCAGTTTGTTCTCTGTATTTATGAGTTTGCGTGTTTTTGTTTGCTCTTTGTTTTCTAGATTCCACAAGTAAGTGAGATCATATGATATTTGTCTTTCTCTGTATGACTTATTTCACTTAACACAATATTCTCTAGGTCTATTCATGTTATCATAAATGGCAAAATCTCATTCTTTTTTATAGCTGAGTAATATTCCTGTGTGTGTCTGTGTGTATCACAACTTCTTTATACATTTATCTACTGATGGACACTTAGATTGCACCCATATCTTGGCTATTGTAAATAATGCTGCAATAAACATCAGGGCACATATATCTTTTCAAATAACTATTTTTGTTTTCTTTGGATAAACACTCAGTAGTGCATATAACAATGTTTTTATCTTGTCAACTATAATACATTAATGCCATTGTGAATTTTGTTATTCAATAAATCTTGGCTTTTATTTTATTTTTTTAAATCTTGGTTTTTAAAACAATTTTATGTTGTGACAAAGCATTTAACAGATGAACACAGGAAACTAAAATAGGAGGTACTGTACTTAGTAAAATGTAAGATTCAATAAATTTATGTAAATACCCAAAACACTTTCTTCCCTGAAATTGCAAAAGTAAGATCAAGTTAGTGAAAACTTTTATTAGAATTAATGATTGTAATTTAGGGCACCTGGGTGGCTCAGTCGTTAAGTGTCTGCCTTCAACTCAGGTCATGATCCTGGAGTCCTGGGATCAAGCCCCACATCGGGCTCCCTGCTCGGCGGGAAGCCTGCTTCTCCCTCTCCCACTCCCCCTGCTTGTGTTCCCTCTCTCACTGTCTCTCTCTGTCAAATAAATAAATAAAATCTTTAAAAAAAACGAATGATTGTAATTTAAATTGAAATCAAATTAAATACATCTTTAAAGTCTAAAAAATTCTATCATATTGAATAGTCATTTGTAGTTTAAATCAGGGCACAATTCCAACACATTGTTTTATAATACTAGCTAGAAAGATTAAGTCTGAAGGTGTTTTATTAAAAGTTAACAGATCTGCAAAAAGCTAAGTTAAAGTTTTAAAAATTTCACTTATTCTGATTTATACTGTAACCATTGGAAATTTGTGGGGAGACACTTACTTTATTAGAAAAATCTCCTATTACTTGCTACTTGCTTATCCAGCAACATGTAATTAACAAAAAAATCCATATGAGGCACATGTATTTAAAAAGTTACACTTCACAATAACTTGCTATGTAGGTTCTTAACAAGTGCCTCAAAAATTAGCCCAAATTTATATTTACTTTAAAAAGTTAAAATTCATTTTTCAATATCAGGAGGAATGGAAAATTATATAAGAAATGCTGATTTAAGACGAATTTTTAAATATCTTTGTTTTATTCCTGTTAATAAAAATATAAATTCAACATTAAATATAATAAAGATAATGGTTCTTATTAAATTAAAAAGCTATTTTTCCATTTTATCATCCAAATTAACAAACAAAAGATATTTTCTTTTGACAACAGAAAAATACATTTTAATTTCTTACATGGTTTTTTTTTTCTTTTATAAGAGGAGAAACTTTTTTTAAGATTTTTTAAAAAAATTATTTATTTGCCAGAGAAAGAGGGCGAGCACAAGCAGGGAGAGCAGCAGGCAGAGCAAGCAGAGGGAGAAGCAGGCTCCCCGCTGAGCAAGGAGCCTAATGCAGGACTCCATCCCAGGACCCCGGGATTATGACCTGAGTGGAAGGCAGATGCTTAACCGACTGAGCCACCCAGGTGTCCCTATTAGAGGAGAAACTTAAGGCTTTTTATCAATTTCACTCCACCATGCATTCCAAAATACATAGAGTTCTTTTAAAAACACTGAAATGAAGAAACAATTAGGAAATTTGTATGAAAAAAATAAATTCCTAAGAGGTATGTTCTAATTTTTTAAGTAATGTTTGCCTATAGTGTTGGTCTATTAATAATTTGACATCAGCAAATAGCATTTATAGCTTAAACACAGACGTGTTGTAGATTCATTGAAATTATTCACATTTCTTAATGAAATGAATCTAAACCATGATTTAGATCACTGAATTGACTAGAGTGCTACAACTATGAATTAAAGCAACCCCACTTCTACTGTATTCTGGCACACAATATACAACTTGGCACTGAAGTACCCATTAGAGCATTATAAGGGACTTTACATGCATTTTCATTTAGGAAAGCAGATTTGCTGACAGACCAGTAATTTGTGAATATTTATGTATTCCTTCCTTCAACAAATATTTCCTGAGTGCCTACTTTTCACCCGATACTTACTTATGCATTGTTATGCAAATAGGATGAGGTCCCTGCCCTGAACAAATAACCATAGAAATTAATGTAAAAATAAAACCGGCATATGGAATGAAGATACAAATGGTACCTGGAGAGCACACAACTGAGGATTTGATGTGACCTGTGGGATGGAGAAAGCTTTTCTGAAGCATAGGAGGGAGACTTGAGATCTGATGGATGAGTAGGACTTAACTGGGTGAAGAAAAGAGGCAAGAGAAACTGTATTAAGTGCAAAGGCCCAGTGGTAGGCAAAGACTGAAAGGCCAGTGTAACTAGTGCTAGGAGTAAGGCTTATTTCAGAGGCAAGAGCCAAACCTTTAACTTTATCCTAAAAACAATGAGAAGCCATTAAATTTTTTAAGCTGAGGGGGGTGAGAAGTGAGAGGACAGGATCAGATGAAAAACATTCTTAAGAAATTTATCCTGACTATAGGTTTATGGATCAAAAAGAAACAAACAAACAAAAAAGATGCTATAATTATCATGACCTTGACTCAAAAGATGATATTTTGTCCCTTTCAATAGGAGAAAAAGAGGAAGTACATGAATTTTACCTTTTCTAAACCCAAACCCGCACTTCTCAAATTTTTCCACTGATGTATCCATAATTGCTGAACAAAGTTTACTCATAACCCTGGAGGGTCTGGGAAACACAGCTTGAAACAGCTTGCTGCAGCCTAAAATTCCTATTAAGCCTCTGGCCTCATCTTTAAAATCATGCCAATTTGCTTTCTACACCATGAGTTTAATATCCAGGTTTATTTTAACACAAAAACAAAGTTTTACAATATTTAGCAAAAATCAACTCTTTGTCTTCTTTTGATCATTTAGCTCCCACAACCACAGAAATGTTCCATTTTGAGGAACACAAGCCTAAGCTATGCATGAAAACTGTGAATTCACTCACTGAATGTTATTCAACACAATGATCCTGTAGTGAAGACGACATTTGCTTTTCTTTAGCCAAGACACTAAACTATGACAAAATCTTAAAAAATAAAAAGCTTATGCTACATTTTTTTTTAAAAATTACTTCCTCTCCCTTCCCTTTCTTAAAGTACAGATGATCCATTTTTCTAGTACTCTTTATAGAAACTAATCCTTCATCTTTCACAATAAACCTTAAGTGGTGAGGTGCTGTAGGGAAGTCATACAGAAAGCTAAAAGTCATTAAAAACAAATTTAAGTCCTAATCTGAGATCACGCTGCTATACACGAAAATGATCATTTATCATTGTTTTAAGAACAACAGCAGTATTTTAAAAGCCTATCTTCATTTTTCATATAAGAATTTGGATGAGTAAAATTCTAGATATCCAACAACATAATGCTAATGATATAATCAATCTTCAAAATAACTCACTTTAACATTATTTCCAAATTATTCCTGAGAAACAGATTTGAAACAGCTGTACTAATTCAATACACATTCTTTGTGGGCTAATTTTTGGCAGCCAAAGTTTTATAATGTGGTATTTATTTAAACTCAGGACACGATGAGAGTTTTATTGTCTTTGTGAAATGCAGATTTGTTCTTGTACTTTTGTGCCACCTACTCATGGCTCCTCCCTCACTTTCCCTCTACTGCCCACCTCTCTCCTTCAACCAGACAAACCTAGACACAACCATACTGGTTAATCACCCATCTCAAACCCAAAGTCTCTTGCTGTACCTTTACATTTAGACTACATCCATCTTAGAATATGCTTAGTTAAATAAATTGTATAAAAAGTTGCTAAAACCCCACCTTCCCCATGGATTCCTTCCTGACTGATTAAAAGTACCATCTTGTCTTTCTACTGGTGCTCCTATACATAATGCAAACATTTTTTAAATTTAGCAAATGTTCTAGTTGGCACCTGTCTCTGTTTTGGCTTAGGTTTTTCAATGTCACTGCCATCCCTTACAGAGACTAATTTCCCCAAAGCAGAGAATAATTTATTTAAAACAATCCATTAAAGCCCCTTCCATGTAGAAGTACCGAGTAAATAATCTCTGAGCACCAGAATGTATCTACATAAATATACTCTTTTTTCCTAAAATGCACTAAATCATGAGTGTTACCTTAAGGAGTAAATGTTAATGACAGTATAAATAAAATGATGTTTCCTGTGCAAAGTCTACATACAGAAAAGGTAAATTTCTTCTTTGTGTGAAATGACAAGTATTGAGTTTCAAAAAATGTCAGATCAAGAGTAGGTGATTATTGGTGACTATCTAGTCATACTGCAATTGAGGAAAAAACCTTAATTTTTCAAAAGTGATAGGACCAGTTTGATCACAGAAGTTTAACATATTTTTTTCTTACAATGCATATTTCTCAAGTTTCTGCCAGAAAATTTTTCCTCTCTCTCTCTCTCTCAAGACAGTTTAACTCAAAATTTTGACATTTTCCTTCATCTTAATAAAATAAATTTCAACCTTAGCTCTAGATCCTATGGGGGGGGGTAAAAATATTTGAAAGCACTGTGCTTGTCAAAATTTCTTTATCTTATCAGATACATTCTCCTTTGTAGCATTTAACTTTTATAATAAATAGACCTTATTTCATCACTGCATTTTCCTCTTTTGTAGGGTTGTATGCAAAGTGATGGCTTTATCTTTGTTTTTTATACCTAAAATAATGTATTTCATTTTCTATCCTTAAGATGGCTGAGTCATCAGGACAGAAAGTAGAAGTCAGTGAATGGTTTTTTAAAGAAAATGGTTTAGAATAAATAGAAAAGAGCAAAGCAGTTAATTGTGGGATGGTTTGAGAAAAGGCTATCTTAAAAATTTAGATTTTAGGAATCATATTATAAGAATAGAAAGAGCTAAGTCACAGAGACCATAAGAGAAAGACTGTTGGTTGACTTTGAAAATAATAATTCATTTTATTTGATCAGGGAAGGGATTATAGATCACTGGAAAAAAAAATGTCATGAAGGGAGTTAGCTGCAGAAAATAACTTTATCTTAGTCATATGGATATTTTGAAGGAGTTTCAAAGTTGGAAAAAAGTGTGAGAAGAAAACTGGAATTATTGGGAGTGACACGGACAAAGAAAATTCATAATGAAATTAATAACAAGGGCCTGAAGTGTTCAGAAGTTTTTGCTATATTTCAGTGGGCAAAAAAGTAAACTCAAACAACTGCAGATTACAGAGTATTTCTATAAGGCCCTGCAAGTGAATAGGTAAGAGCCGATATATGATGTATTTTAGAGTAATACATTGAGCAAAAATTAGAAACCGTTACTGGCCTACTTTTCTACCTACAGCTTTCTCTAATAAAGGCTTTGCTTTTACACTAAAAAGCTTTACATTTTATAATTTTGTCAAAACTGCAAGAGGATTGAATGCAATTTCCTACTGAAAAAAATATTTCAAATGCTAAATGATGCATATTTAATTTTCTCAAAAAATATTTTTATATGATTAATTTTGAAGTTCTATATTTCCAAATAGCCTGAAGTACTATCAAGATATCTGGAATGTAACTGCTTATTTTACTGACTCCTGAGGAGTTCATATATTTACTGGAACTAACATTGACACTGTGTCACATCAATTTTTTATTGTTAGAAGAAAATTCAGTGAGTATTGGATTTTACAAATAGTGGAGTTGGGGGTGAGCAAAAAAATGCAAGTGTTTCCTTATATCTTTACTAATAATTAATATATAAATGTAATATTTGCCTCCCTCAAATACATTTTAATAAAAAAGATAAAAATGAATTGCAATGTATAAATGGTCCTTCATAAACAATTTTGAGTATATGCTACCAAAGCTTAATAATCTCATCAGCCCATTTTTTTTCCCTCATCTCCTTCTCTGCTGAGTTTCTATACCACTTATATAAATTGTCTGGAAGCATAAATATATGGCCATGCTATTTTTATAAGCTTAATGTCTCCTTTTCTGTTTAGTGAAAAGAAAAACACCCTAGAAAGAGCATAAAGTATGTGCCTTACTAAATGGAGTTATAACTATTTATGATTGTGACTAGCTGAAAGCATATGCTATATACTTTAAATGTTAAGGATGATGAAACTGTCACATTGGGAGCATACTTTGAAGAATTCCCACAATGTTGCAGTTGTTCAAAAGTCTCCTTCATTCTTTGTTACTGACTTTATAACACTATACATTATATAACACCAAAGGAAGTTTGGCCATTCCAAAGCTACAGCCTAAATTAGTTGACTTTTAAACATTACCGCATCTGAAGAAAGGGTGAAAAGTTTTTTTTTAATGTGTTTACTTATAAAGTTTATTTGGGGAAAAGAGTAAGGAGGAAAAATTAATTAAGGTAACAGTGTAATTACAAGTTGAGGAAATGTTCATTTCATCCAATTATTCTTCAAAATCTTGTTTTCTGTTACCATCTTAAATCAAATTTATATGAAGACTGTAGAAATTTCAGCAGTAAGCAGTTTGGGATTTGAAATATACAGATAATGACATCAGTTTTTCTCTTCCAGTCTAATGTGTACAAAGATACAAATTCTATCTTGGCTACTTGCTTGATCTTTTCAAATAGCTCTAAAATGAATCACCAACAGGTATGAAAATAAGTTATTCAACTTACAGAAAACAATCATTTAAAATCACAGCTAACAATGTTAGCCCAACTTCAAAGATGCTGCATTTTAGGCTAGAGAGATTTTTAAGGGACTGGAGAGATTTTTAAAGGACCACTGTACTAGAAATCTAATAATGTGTGTCAGAATATGTGTGTCATATGTTCTACTTGCTTCACCGGATCTAAACTGTAGAGAAAGAAGAAACTGCAAGATTATACTGGGAGGGTGGAGGTGAAGAAGATGGAGTATGCATCACTCACTACAAGCATCATGGGAATTTGTGAAGGTAATCAGACTCCCATGGAGCCAAGATAGCTTTCTGTTGAGTATTTCAGTAACAGACTCAAACCAAAGTAACCTTTTAGGAAAATTCAAAGAAAGGGCTTTAATTAAGCATTCCTGCTTCTTGCGTACAACCTGGCTCTTTCTTCCATGACTGAGAAACGGAGAAGACAGATGTTTGTTTCTGACAATCCAAAGGGGGTGGGGGTTGGTGGGAATCTAGGAAAGCGTAATTTCAATAGCAAATATGAAGAGAAGAAACAGAAAAGATAAGCCACTGCAGGACTTTGTCTTAGTCATGGCACCCATGGCACCTTAGCACAATGCACCGCACACAGGGGGGCAGTTGATAATTAATTCTACTTAATTCAATACACTCTCATGTGTACTGTGCTTTGCAGTTACGAAGCACTTTGCACATATTAGAAAAGAAAAAACTAATTAAATGAGTAATAAAGGAGCAAGTAAGGGAATAAAAGGAAAGCAAATGTATAAAGAAAAATCCGTAAGAAGAAGCAAGAGGCCAAAAAGGTTCGGAAAAGGAGGAAACAAAATTGAGTTTCTCTCTGTCGCTCTTAATCACTTCTAATCACCCCATCTTTCCTTCTAAAGTACCTGGAGCTTAGAAAGTCCTCCTGCTAAGCAAGCCCCCAGAAGGGGCTCCCTGCTCTTGGCAACACGCATTTTCACAAATGATAAGCCTTTGGCTCCTGACTAATCTACCTAGAGTTTGTGCCTAGCAATAACCACAAGCAAAGCTCTAACATCTCCCAAGTGTGGCCAGGAATCCTTTATTTCATCCCATCCATCCCTGTCAGCATTCCCCAAATCTTGGTAATCTTGGTGATGGGGGGAGGCAGTGGTCATGGCGGGGGGGGGGGGCGGGGATCCTCTACAAGACCCTTAACTCAAACAACAGAGGGAGATAGTGAGGCAGGAAAGCCCAGGGACTAAAGAAAAAGCCCACGTTTGCGACTAGGAGGGCGAGCGTCTACAACTGTGGTTATTAGAAATTGCCAGGGAAAAAAAGGGGCGAGCCTTCAAGATGGAAGAAATGAGGGGGCACTTGAATGCGCATCACCTTACACCTGGCGTCGAGCCCCAATAAAAAGCCATGAGGCCCAAAGCCTGAATGGGCGAGAAGAGGAGGCAAAGGCTGTGTGTGTGGGGAAACAGGGGTGTGTGGGGGGAAACAGGGGTTTGCGCAGGAGGGAGCCCACACATACCAGTGCGGATGCTGTCCCAGGGGAAGCATATTTTCCTCTCCCCCAAAGTAGCGCATCCCCCGAGCATCCTCAGCCCAAACTGGGGGAGTTCCCCGGATCCAAACCAGGGCAGCCGCGTCCTGACCCCATTATGTGGGCTTAAAAGTTGTAGGGAGAGTTGGCGCTGGAAAAGGCACCTGGCAGGGGCGGCCACCCGTGGGGGCGTTAGGTTTCCCAGGAACAAAGGGGCCCGGGAAGGAACGAGCAAAGGAGCAGGTCCCTGGGGTCTCCTCCCCGAGGGAAGAGACAAGGGTCGCCACGTCCTCCCGGCCTAGGGGCGCCGTGAGGAGCGGGGAGGAGACGAAATGTACCGGGATTCCGCGGCCCGCCTTCTAACACTATCCGGCAGCGCCGGCAACCCCCGCGCTCTCCGCGCCCCTCTCTAGCTGGGGAGCCAGCACCGAAGACAATAGGAGATCGGGATCCTGAGCCCCCGCCTGCCCCGGAGGACCCCCGCCTCCCCCCCTGCCGCACCACGATCAGCCAGTGGAAGCCCCGATGGCGGGCTCGGCCGCGGTAGGCGCCCCTTCCCTCTAGCGCGCCGGTGCCCGGCGCCCCAGGACCGCCTCGCCCTCCGCACAGCGGGCATTACCTTTCATCCAGTCCACTACTTGACTCGGAGACCATTTGCTCACGGGTTCCATGATCAGAGCCATGGGCACGGGGTCGCTACCGCGCGGGGCACGGAGATCAGACACAAAACGAACTCGGTAGCCCGAGACGCCCTCAGGTGGGGTCCCTTGCTGGCTGCTGCCTTGCTGGGCGGGTGGCGAGAAGACGGCTTTTGTGTGTCGGGTCTTGCGGCTGCAGTGTCTCTTAGAAAAAAGCGGACAGCAGCGGCGGGAGCGGCGACGGGGAGAGAAACGCTCTGGGGTCGCGGCTTGGTGCGGACTCTCTGCTCGCTCCCCGCAGAGGTGGCTGCTGCTGTTGCTCCGCCACTCTGCTCGGGTCTCCGTCCCTCCAGGGCTTCAGTTCATGGCTTGCAGTGCCGAGGGTCGAGCCGCTGAGAAAAGGAGCCGCCGCCGCACGCTCGCAACCAACTTGCCCGCTTGCCTCGCACGCGGGAGTGAAGCCCGGGGCACCACAAGCTGCCCGGCGGAAATGACGAGGGGCCTCCTGCCACCCAAAATATCTCTCCGCAGCCCTCGGGTGCGGGGCGCGCGCGCCACAAGCCCCCCGCCCGCTCGCTGCCGCGCGGTCCCGCCCCCGGGGCCGACGGCAGGCGCGCCAGGCGCGTGCGCGTGCGCGCTCCGGCACGAGGCCCGAGCCCGGGGTCTGCCTGTCTGTCAGGCAGGTGCGAGCAGCTCACAGCTTCGCCTTCCCGCCCGGCGAGCCGTCCCGGGATAGAGGCGCTCTAGGGGCGTGTGCGCAGCGGTGTCGGCGCGAGTCCCTGGCCCGGGTCAGTCAGTTGCCGGCGGCTCGGAGGGGCCTCTGAGCGGACGTGGCGGCTGCGGGACGGGTTGCCCACCAGTTGAACGCTGAATGCTCAGGCGGCTGAGGAGGTACCTGTGGCCCCGCCGCCAAGGGGAGGGGGACACCGCCGAGCGCGGGGGTTACAGCGAGAACCGGGCTTTCCTCGCTCATGCCCTCCCCGCGGCTGAGTGGGCTTCCGAGGTGATTCCCGAGCCCCGTGCACGCTTGCGGAGACGTGGGCGTGGAATGCCGCGAACGGGAACCGGCTCCGCCAGCCAGAAACGCAGGCAGCGATGACGAGGCAGGACGGCCAGTGCTGTCGGACCGCTTCTGGCGGTGCCCCGGGGCTGGGAAGTCGGCGTGGAGCCTGGAACCTGCAAGTGCCGGTCGTGGTGATACCGAGACAGGTTCGGCCCCACGTGCCTTTTGAAGGGCTCAGTGTCGGATTTTCGGCCACTCCTTCAAAGCCGAGAGTGCCCAGTACCTATTTTAGGGGATGTCCTTTTGTTTTCAGATAATCTTATATAAGAACTGAGGGGTAACACTGGGATTTAAAACGAGTGACGAATTGTAAACATGATCCTTCAAAACTCATGTTCTTCAGAAATCTTACAAAGGCTACTGTGCAACGCTTAGTAAAAGACAGTTTGTCTAATAGGCTTCACTTTAAACGACAAATAATCCTAGAAAGTATAGATGCAAACTCTCTACCACCATTAAAGATGTTTTCTCTTTGTCATTCTTAAACAGCCCTGTTGAGTAAAAGAGAAAACTCATTTTATTTCTGTAACCATTTCAATAATGTCACTTGGTTTTGCCAGTTCCTGCAGTGACCCATTTTCTCTACTTCTATTGCATGAGCTGCAGAACTGCCACTTTTTTCAACTGATTGAGTTGACATCCACCCCCCCACCACACCCAAAAAGAACTGAAACCACAGTAGTTAAAATATTTTGAAGTTTTCAGGCTAGCGATACAAACCAAGTAAAACTTAAGATGGCCTGTCTGTAGGCTTGTTTATTTTTCTAATAATCCAAACTTAAAAGTACATGGGAAGAAATTTAGGTTATCTAGACAAGTGTAGGTTCAGAGGATACTGGTATAGCACCTTCCATTCATCCAGATCATGGCTGTGATTTACAGTTTTTTCTTAGCTAATCAGGTGTGAAAGGCATTTTGGAGTGCTTACATTCCAATGGCATCTCAGAACACTGTATCAGTATTTTCTAGAAAAGATAATTTTTAGCATCAGTAATTTATAGACTAGCTTTATGTTCATAAATGGAATGGATGCAAATCCATTGTGAATCATTAGAGGTTACAGTCATAGGAGATGTTAAAAGTAATTTTATCAAAATAATACTGCTAATAATAACAATGAACATTTATTGAGCAATGTGCTAAGTATGTTACATACATTTTATCCTCAAACACTGTCATTAGCCACATTTTACAGATAAGAAAACCTTGGCTATCATATTCACTTCCTATTCCCAGAGCCTATTACACATTGTTCAATAAATGTTGAATAAACTAATGAATAAGGCTTAAAGAGGGTAAGGAATTTGAGGTCATGCATGATTGTAATACTAAGTTAAGGTGATTTCAGAATATGAGCTTTTAAGAATAGTAAGAAGATTTATATCAGTATCGTAAAATTAACAGTACTTTGGAAGGGGAAGGTCCACTGAATGTTAACTGAATATGTCTCATCAGAAAGCTAACTACAAAGGAGTCTGACAGTCACCGTGAGTGTTCCTGACCAGCAACTGTGAGAATGTAGGAAGTGACCAAATTTGGCTGAAACACCAAACTGCATACTCTGACCGGGCTTGCATGACAAGCAACCAGACTATATATTACAAGCAAGTTTAGAGTGAGATTTTGTTTGCATAATGAATAAAATATCAATCAAAACAAATGCCAAAGATCAGGGTACAGTAAAATTAAAAAGATACATATTTCATGAAAGGGTTGGTACCAAAAAAGATGAAAGAAAAAGATCCCAGGGAGAAAGGATTTTAAGGAAGACCCTACATCAGATCTAAGTTGTATATATTCTCCTATTTATGTTACAGCAAGGAATTTATTTAGTCTAATCACCTGAGATAACTAAAATAATTCTAAGAACTAAGAATGAGCGAAAATGTTGGTGTGGACTTACACTATCTTACAGAGTTCACCAAGGCCTTAGGTATTTGTCCTAAGTTCTCCTCCTTGAGGTTTCCCTTACAAAACATACAAAAAATAAAAAATTTGCCTTTGATTTTGACAATGTGATAGGCATTCATTATTTCATTTAATTAGTTCAGAGCATAACGGGCTATTCAAATATCGTTAATGTAGAGAGAAGAAAAAGGATTAAATCATCATTGCCTTCTCCTTTTTATTCTTAACTCCAAATGACTCATCTGAATCTTTCCTGCACTTTTCTTTCCACAACCTTTCACATAAACTAGCTTTTATATTCTTCTGCCTATTGTTCAAAATGTTAATGTCTTGCCCCATGTTTGTAAGTATAATATAATGTGATTACATACAAACTGTGGCAGCCTAACTCTGCCTTCTCTTAGTGCACAATACAATTACAAAGATTAGGGGAAAAGCTATATTGTCATAAAATATACATCAAAACATTATGTACTAAATGATATGATATCGTACATACTTCAACAGCCTAGACACAAAAGCCAAACTGATTCTTTGGAAACAAACTTGGATTCTTTTTGGAAGCAGGCAGAGGGTAAATACTAAGTTAATTAAATTAATTGGAGACCTAAAACTTGTGAGTTGTTTGCAACCATATCCAAACAGATCATTTTAAATAACATTTTAATCCAATTGTTATAGTTTTGCTTTTTATTCTTCTCCCTCTAGATTTCAATAAAAAATTAAAATCTCTTGACCAAAATATTTTCAGTTAAGATTTTATAGTATATGTAATGAGTCTAAGTACTTGAGATGTGGAATTTCCAAAGGTCCTCTGACTGGAATTTAGGTGATTAATGGTTCAGACTCTTAGGGTTTGAGTCAGATAAGGAGGAAGCCCTCCACTGGAAGGATCTTTGGGGCCATAGAAAGGAGTAAATTATGTGAATGTTTCTTCTGGAGCTATAAAATGAATATCTCTAACCTCCACATTTTCCAACCTAGGTTATTTTATAGGAGCCTTAATCGTCACTTCCCATTTCTTTTACTAAGAAGTTAGCTCTGAGTCAGACCTCAGACTGCCATGCCAGACATATTTTAATGTTTTTAGATATTTAACATTTAAACAAAATGTCTTGTAGAGCCCTTTCTGATGATTTTCCCAGTTTGCCTAGATTATGTTTTTGCTATAGCTGTCTAATTTTTAGATTTCTTTTTTAATGAGTAAAATTTTATCATAAATTACTTTTTTCTTTTATCTTTCATTTTTGAATGATGAGTAAGAAGTGACAACACAGAACAGGTATGAGGGTAGTCCATGTCCTAAAATACAGGAAAGGATAGGGGCCCTATTTTTTTCTCTTAGTTTGCCCAGGCCTTTAATTGTAATTTAAAAAGCAAGTGTTCTATGCTGGCACAAGTTGTATACCCTGATCAGAAAAATTAGCTAGGCAATTCTGATAAGACTGGTAGTGATACAAAAAAATAAATACAAGTTATTCTCAAGAACAGTGTATGAAACTGGCTTCAAAGAAGGCTCCTCAAAATTCTGGAACAATGTTTTCTTTTTTTTTTTTTTCAGTGCAATTCAACTAACTGCTGTGAGTAAAGAACCAAAGCCTCTGATACGACTAACCACAGATAACAATCTATCCATGCCTCCAATAGTCAGAGAATCAAGTAGGAAGAGATCTTTAAATGTAAATGGGGCCATAAGCATTCTGCTTTGGGCCAAACCTCCCTTTAGATTATCAGGGAGAAGCACCCAGAGACTATAATTAAATTAGTAGAATTCTTTCTTTGCTGTTCTGCCTCTAGGGTAAACTGTATTAAATCAAGCCATGTCCTTTGCAGACCAAGATTCACAGCAATCATCTCTGGGTAAAGACATAATGGCTTGAGTTGAGGTTATCCCAATAGGGTTTTTTAAGGACTCTTTCCAGGTTTTCCCTGTTGTACTAAACATAGTCTAATAAAAATCCCAGAGCCCACGTCGATTAGGAAACCTAGGTTTTTTTTTTTTTAACACATTAAGCCCTAGCCCATCAGGGAAGTTTCTGGTGCACTTTGGAGCCATTAATTAAGAGCATATAAAAGTATTCAACAAAAATTTTTTGAACACTACCAATATGCTGGCCTAAGTTGTATCCTTTGATTAGAAAAATTAGTTTGATTTTGTGGATGCAAAGAGAACCCAAGATGCTCATAGACTGGTAGGGGGAGCAGAAACATTCACTGTTAATTTAATAAGAAATGTGATAAGTGCAATAATAGATATGCCCAGTACTATGTGCAAAGGAGTGCCTAACTACTGAGGAGAAGACTACTTGGAGGAGATAATGACTATTGTAGGTCTTAAAGTATGGCAGCCAAACAAATGCAGAAAAGACCTTATAGGCAGGACAGTGTGCACAAAGTTACAGAGCACCATGTAGAGGTACCTGGAAGGCTAAATTTGAAAAGCAAAACTAGAGGTGATAGTAGATAGTGTGGGACGGGTAGACAATAGCCAGATCAGGGGAAAAAAACACAACCTAAAATATAACTTAAAAAGATAGAGCCATCTAAGAATTTTTAGCAATGAACAGCTCATATGTATAAATTTATGTTTTATATTGACTGGCAGCCATGGAGAACATTGATTTGAGAGGGACAATATGGGGGTTCAATTTGGAAGATGTGGCAATAGACCAGTGAATAGATGTCTTGGGACAGAAATAGAATAGTAGAGGTGGGGATGGAGAGAAGGAGATGGATTTAATAAACATTCAGAGCTTCATGATTAGAAATAAGAGGTTAGGAAAAGAGCAATATCAAAAATGACTCCCAAGATTCTAGCTTGGGTGAACTGAATAAATTATTTCTTCTCTACCTAAAGTAAAATAGAAACAACAGATTTGGGAGGCAGAAGTAATCTGAAATATTAGTTCTTTATTGGGCATCATAAACATGAGAGGCCTGTGGACAGCCAAGAAGGGATTTCCAGTAGGCAGTTTCTGCATTCACATATAGTAATATGAAACTCAGTTTGAACTGAAGATAAAGATTTGAGAGTCACTACTAAAACAAGAACACAATGAGATAGTGAGAGTATGAGATGCCCATGGAGGAGGCCCACAGAAGAAAAAGAGAAAATCAGTGAATTATGAGAAGAACCAAGAGAATGCAGTGATATGGTAGCCCAGTGAGAAAAGAATTTCAGGTAGAAAGGCATGGAAATTTGTGGGAAGAGCAAAAATGATGTTGTTCCAGTAAGAACTGGGAAGAATCTGGTGGTTTTGTGAGTTTGGATATCTTTCATGACCTTATTAAGATCTCTGAAAGAACTGGATGTCAGAATGGGGGGGCTTGATATATAGGATATTAACTTTTTATGAGTCAGTTTTTCTTCTGTCCTTCCTCATAGCTCACCTATGTGTGTATCTTATTCATATGGCTCCACAATGAATGGTAATGATTCTCCAATTTACCACCATCACTTGTATTACTCTTTTCTGATGAAATCCTGGACACTAATGATGATCCGTACTCTTATGTGATTATATTTTTGTCACTTATAGAACAATAGCACCTTTTAAACTAGGCTTGCTTTGAAATCCTTCTCTTCTCATGAGATTGTAGAACAGTTTTGCCATGGCATTCTGGTGATTTTGCACATCTCTACATAGGCCATGTAGACAAGACTCAACCTCAGTATGACATATATCTTGGCAGAATGCCCTGTGATCTTCCCTGGAAAATGACAACACAGTCCTGTGAGGAACTATCCCAAGTCCATTTCTCATTTGCCACCCTAGTTCCAGTGAGGCATCAGCTTCAGGTACAGCTTCAGACTAAAGAACAGCTGTAGTTTAGAGTTTGCTCCTTGATGACAGAGCAAACCACCGCTTGTATCATCTGTCATTTGGCCTCTCCGGTGTGGTGTCATCCTGTGGCTAGGTACATATGGAGTTGAGGCCATTCTGATCTTGCATTGCTGTCTGTGTAAATAATAAATTATCTAAATCCATTTGGGGTTGTTTTCACCTTACCAGCTGAATTTATGAAAGTGTGATAAGCCATTCTAGCAGCTGTCACCATGCTGCTGCTTAAGTACTACTTGACCACTTGGCACAAATCTGATCTAGGAAGTCCATAAATACTCCCCAAAAGAGTGAGCTCTGCTGAACCTCTGCCTGGATAAACTAGGCCAGTCAAGCCCTGGCCTAGTAAATCAGCAGTAGCAGCAGCAGGAGTAGCAGCAGCACAGCACCTCAATTTCAAATTGGAAGAGATTGCATTTTCCCTAATTATTTGGGCTCGCTAAGTTAACCCCATAATTAATAAAAACTCTGTATTAATGTTGCTGGATAAAAGGAAAACCATGATCTAAATCCTTTCTTCCAAGCTTTGACATTATTTTTTACAAAACACCTAGATTTTACGGAATTCCTTCATATGTTAGGTTTATTTTTCTCTGAACATTTAGCAGTCTTACTTCCTAGTGGCAAATGTGAACTGGCAAAATTGGTGCTGGATAAGTTCAGAAGTCCTCTTTGTAAGTTAACTGGTACGTCCCTATAGATCATATTTTTTAAATGTAAAAGCTGCTTAAGGTAGAAGACAAATTGTTTAATCCTTGGTGATTAACTAACAGACTACGGACGATTAAAGATGGGGAGTGGGAAAGGAAGATTGCTTTCTTTCTCTATAGATTTTGTCTTTTTTTCTGAAATGGGTTTTGTTTACTTCTAGGAAAGTTGGCATATTAAGGATGCTCATACCAAGTGGAACAAATCACTTATTTTCACTGACCAGGAACTGTATCCAGAAAGAGAGAAGGGCATGTAAGTTTGTCACTATTTTTGATATTTTCTTGATTTTGAAAGGAAACTTGGTAATTTTGGTGAACTAGCTGATCTAAGGGATGAAGATATTTTGGTTTCATTAGTTTTTCTTCAGCACTGTTTCAAATACTTTGTAGCACAATGCAAGCTATCATTTATTGATTTTTCAAAAACAACAGCTACCCTGTATATGCCCTGTGCTAAGCAGCATTATGAAAATGAGTAAAACATGTTGCTGTCTTCAAATCCTATAAACCAAAGCATACCAATAGATATTTTTTTATATAATGTAGCTAGCTAAATGACAGAGACATACAAAAGTATTTTGGTTATATTCCACAATATGGAAATATGAGAGCATACCAAATGAATAAATACAGAAGCATCTTTCTAGATTATAAGATGGCAATGTAATATATAGCTGTACATTGTATAGTTGGGCTAAGCACCATGGGTAAACTAATGAATATAATGGATATGGCTCCTGACCCTATAGAGTTACAACATAGTGGGAAATGTACAATATACTAGTAAGCAAACAAACAAACTATCTATCTATCTATCTATCTGTCTATCTATCTATCTATATGCATAAATGCAAATCATTAAAAGTACCAATATGAAATGTATAAGGTGTAGTGATAGAGAATTGTTGGGGTGAGGGAGAGAGGAAATTACTTAAGGTGATCAAAGAAGACTTCTCTATTGAGCCCCGCATCAGGCTCCCTGCCCAGTGGGAAGCCTGCTTCTCCCTCTCCCACTCCCCCTGCTTGTGTTCCCTCTCTTGCTGCCTATCTCTCTGTCAAATAAATAAAATCTTAAAAAAAAAAGAGAAGACTTCTCTGACTAGGTGACTTTTAGTCACAATCTTGAGATATAAGAAGAATACAAGCTGGGACACCTGGGTGGCTCAGTCAGTTAAGCATCCAACTCTTGATTTTGGCTCAGGTCAGGATCTCAGGGTCATGAGATTGAGCCCCACATGGGGCTCCACACTGAGGGCAGAGTCTGCTGGTGATTCTCTCCTTCTCACTCCTCCCACTCAAGCTTTCTCCCTCTCTCAAATAAATGAATAAAATCTTTTGCAAAAAAAGAAGAATACAAGCAGGCAAAGATCAGAAATAGCTCATTCAAGGGAGAAGCAAAATCATGTGTGAAGTCCCTGTGGCAGTAAAGAGTTTGAGGTGATTGAGGAACAGAAAGGAAATCAGTATGGCTGAAACATAGTGAGTGGGCAAAAGCATAAAAGAGGCTACAGGAATAGGATGGAGTTGGAGAACACAGGATCTTATAAGTCTATGTGGTAACTAGCTTGGAGTGCAGTGAAAAGCCATTAAGACTTGTAAGGAGGTCAGAAACATGATCTGATTTATATTTATAAATTGAGGAGGGGAGTTCTTTTTCTAGAAAGATCAAGTAGTGGTCCCTTTCCTTATTCTTCCCACTAAATACAACTAAAATCCCTGAACATTATATATAAAGCCAATATAAGAAGACTTTGAAAGAAAGAGAAGAAAGCAAACCAGCATGAGAACTCAGACCCAAGGAATGACATGCTGGTGAGTTCTTTGGGTTTTTAATTTTTTTGCTCATATATCACAGAGCTGAAGAAGCCAGCACCCTGGAAACATGAAAGACACAAACAAAAAGGTCCCAAGAAGAGCCTGCTCTCTAGCTAAGTGATCAGGAAAGGGGCAGGCTAGCAAGGTAGAAAACACTGAGATAAATAACCACTCTGCTCTAGCCAAATACCACACACACAACAAAAAAACAAATGGTGACCCCACCCCCACCTATGCCAGCAAAGGCAAAGTAGGAAGCTAAGACTTATACTTTGCTAGGCTGTAGAAGGCATTCCAGTATCCCTTCAATGGTGGTGTCAGAGAAGGCCAAGTGGGAACTGGGGCACTCATCTTTGCTAGGCAGTAATGACCACCCCCCCTTTTCCATTGTCATTGGAGCCTGAAGTGCTACCTCCACCCAGTAGTAACAGAGTATCCCCCTTCCTGCTGGAGTGGTGTCAGAGAAGTCCTTGTGGAGAGTCAAAAGAATTTGATCACTATCCAATAATAACGAGACTACCTCCCACTTCATTATGTCAGCAGAGACCAAATAGTGCACTTAAGTAATGAAATAACTCCTAACCTTCCCATCCGTGTAGGTATTAGTAGAAGCCTGTAGGAAAGTTAGAACTCCAACCATGGCCCAGCAGTAATGAGAAGCCCCACTCTAAGGTGTCAGTCAAAACTGAGTCAGGAACCTGGACAGGAAGAAGCCAGCACCCCAACTTCCTCTGAAGGAGTAGAGTCACAACTAAAAGAGAAGGTTTATATAAGATCCAGAGACTCATAACATAATATACAAAATGTTCAGATTTCAAATGAAATTCACTTGTCATACCAAGAACCAGGAAGATAACAAACTGAATGAAAAAAGACAGTAGATACCAACAGCAAGATGACAGAAATGTTAGAATTATCTGACAAAGATTTTAAAGCAGCTATCCTAAAAATGCTTCAATGAATAATTAAAACATACTTGAAACATAGGAAAAATATGAGAAAATGTCAGCAAAGAAACAGAAGACATAAAGAAGAAACAAATGAAATTTAAAAACTAAAAAATATAGGGGCGCCTGGGTGGCTCAGTTGTTATGCATCTGCCTTCAGCTCAGGGCATGATCCCAGCATTATGGGATCAAGCCCCACATCAGGCTCCTCCACTGGAAGCCTGCTTCTTCCTCTCCCTCTCCCTCTGCTTGTGTTACCTCTCTCACTGGCTGTCTCTCTCTGTCAAATAAATAAATAGAATCTTTAAAAAAAACCTGAAACATATAATAACAAAAAATGTAGAAGAGAAGTAGCAGAATGGAGGAGACTGAGGAAAGAATCAGGGAACTGGAAGATAGAATAATAGAAATTATTAAATCTGAACAACTAAGAGGAAATAGGTTTTAAAAAAAAAGAACAGAGCCTCAGGGACCTGTGGTACAAAAATAATAGATCCCGCATTCATGTCATTGGGAGTCCTGTAGGAGAGGGGAAAGAGGGCAGGGTTGAAAAAGGATTTAAAGAAATAATGGCTAAAAACTTTCCAAATATAGCAAAAGCCATAAACCTATAAATTCAAGAGGCTGAATGAATTCCAAACAGGATAACCAAACAAATCCACACTAAGACACGCCATGGTCAAATTCCTGAAAACTAAAGGCAAAGAAAAAAAATCAGCCAGACAGAAGCAACACTTTACCCATAGGGGAAAAATAATTTGATAGCTGATTTCTTATTAGAAACCAGAGTCCAGAAGGATGTCAGTAAAATGGCTACCTGGAAATCCCAAGTTCTTGTTCCCCCACAGAAACATTAATAAACAACAGCAACAACAACAAAAAGACCCAGAAATTCACATGTAAGAAAACGAATATGGATCCTTACCTTATAGTGTATATAAAAACTAACACAAAATGAATCAAAGGCATAAATGTAAGAGCTAAAACTATAAAACTCTTAGAACACTGGAGACACTCTCCATGACATTGAATTTGGCAATGATTGCTTGTGTATGACAACAAAAACATAGGCAATGAAAGAAAAAAATAGATAAATTAAAAACTTTCGTGCATTAAAGAACATTATAAAAAAAGTGAGAAGACAACCTACCAAATGGAAGACAATGTTTACAAATCATATATCTGATCAGGAATTAATATCCAGGGGCGCCTGGCTGGCTCAGTTGGTAGAGCATGGGGCTCTTGATCTTAGGGCTGTGAGTTTGAGCCCCACGTTGGGTATGGAGATTACGTAAAAATAAAATCTTAAAAAAGGGAATTAATATCCAGGAGGTGGGGAAAGATGGTGGAGGACTAGGGGACCCTATTTCAACTGGTCCCCTGAATTGAGCTGGATATCTACCAGACCATCCTGAACACCCACGAAATCAGCCTGAGATGTACATTTGGATACATCTGGATCTCTACAAAACAGAACATCTCTGGTGGTTGGTCTTGAGTTATGAAGCGGGAAGCCTAGAGTCTGCAGGCAGGTATCAGAAGATAAATGGAAGGGGGAGGGAGCTGCCGTGCTCGTGTGCCAGGAAGGCCAAAGCCTCCCGCGCTGGGGAGCGGGCAGGACTAGCAGACCAGTAGCAGCAGGGAAAGGTCTTTAGGACGCCACACCAGACTGAAACCTGGAACTCGGGAGCGCATGTATGAACCGGGGGCAGCTGGTGGTTTTAGAAGCACAAAGGGCAGCACGTGCCCGGCCCTGGGAGCGAGGACTGGGAGAGCAGCTGTGGGGCGTGCAAACCAGGACGCTGCAATTTTTAGCAGCACTGACAGAAATGGAGTCAGTGTGGCCTGGAGAGCTCAGTGGAGAGCAGACTGCGATCTTTCTGTTCTGAGACACAGGTTTGGATATGGTCACTCCTGCTCTGACTCTCAGAAGAGACACAGAAAGCCACCAGGGAAAACCATCAGAAAACAAAAGCCCCCCAAAACCATTTCTTACTGAGCACACCCCACCAGGGGGCAGGGCAACTCTGCCCAAACAGGGTTGCTTGAGTATCAGCGCAACAGGTCCCTCCCCCAGAAGGCAGGCCAAAAGAACAAGAAGCCCACATCCCTAAGGTCCCTATAAAACAGAGGCATCTTGCTTGGGTCCTGGTCAATAACTTGGACTCTGTACATCCCCACAACCACACCTCATCAGAATGACAAAGAGGAGGAACCCCCAACAAAGGAAAGAAGCAGAGACTGTGGCCTCTGCCACAGAACTAATGGATGCAGATATAACCAAGATGTCAGAAATGGATTTCAGAATAACAATTATCAAGATGATGTATAGGCTTGAGAAAAATATTAACGAAAGTGTAGAATCTCTAAGGGCTGAAATGAGAACGAATCTGGTGGAAATTAAAAATGCTATGAATCAAATGCAGTCTAAACTGTATGCTCTGACTGCCAGGGTAAACGAGACAGAAGAATGAATTAGTGCGTTAAAGGATGAGATGATAGATAAGAAGGAAAAAGAGGTAGCATGGGAAAAAAGAATCCCATTTCAAGAAAAAAAAGCTACGGGAGATTACTGACGCAACGAAACATTCCAATGTCAGAATTATCAGGATCCCCAAGCGGGTGGAGAAAGAGAGAGGTCTAGAAGAGATATTTGAGCAAATTGTAGCTGAGAACTTCCCTAATGCGGGGAAGGAAACAAGCATTCATGTCCAAGAGGCAGAGAGGACCCCTCCCAAGATCACTGAGAACAGACCAACACCACGACATATAATAGTACAATTCACAAATCTTAGATCAAAGCGGCGAGGGGGAAGAGATTCCTTATGTACAGAGGAAGGAACATCAGAATAACATCAGACATGTCTACAAAGACCTGGAAAGCTAGAAAGGGCTGGCAAGACATATTCAGAGCACTGAGTGAGAAGAACATGCAGCCAAGGATACTGTATCCAGCAAGGCTGTCATTCAGAATGGATGGAGAGACGAGGAGCTTCCAAGACCAGCAGAAACTGAAAGAATATGTGACCACCACACAAACCCTACAAGAAATATTAAGGGGGAGGTTCTATAAAAGTAGGAAGACCCCAAGGGTGATACAGAACAGAAATTTACAGAGACAATCTATAGAAACAAGGACTTCACGGGCAATATGATGACATTAAAATCATATCTCTCAATAATACTCTCAATGTGAATGGTCTAAATGCTCCCATAAATGCCACAGGTTGCAGATTGGATAAAAAGACATGACCCATCCATATGTTGTCTACAAGAGACTCACTCTGAACCTAAAGATAAATCCAGACTTAAATTGAAGGGATGGAGAACCATTTTTCATGCCAACGGACCTCAAAAGAAAGCTGGGGTAGCAATTCTCATATCAGACAAATTAGATTTTAAGCTAAAGACTGTAGTTAGAGATACAGAAGGACAGTATATTATTCTTAAAGGGTGTATCCAGCAAGAGGACCTAGCAATTATAAATATCTATGCTCCCAACAGAGGAGCAGCCAACTACATAAGCCAACTGTTAACCAAAATAAAGAGACATATAGACAATAATAGGTTAATAGTAGGGGACCTCAACACTCCACTCTCAGCAATAGATGGACCTCATAGATATATACAGAACATTCCACCCTAAAACAACAGAATACTCATTCTTTTTGAACGCACATGGAACTTTCTCCAGAATAGAGCATATATTGGGTCACAAAACAGGTCTCAACTGATACCAAAAGATTGAGATTATTCCCTGCATATTCTCAGACCACAGTGCTTTGAAACAGGAACTCAATCACAAGGAAAAATTTGGAAGAAACTCAAACACTTACAAACTAAGGACCATCCTGCTTAAGAATGTTTGGGTAAACCAGGAAATTAAAGAAGAACTTAAGCAATTTATGGAAACCAGTGAGAATGAAAACACATTGATCCAAAACCTATGGGACACTGCAAAGGCTGTCCTAAGGGGGAAATGCATAGCCATCCAAGCCTCACTCAAAAGAACAGAATAATCTAAAATGCAGTCCTTATACTCACACCTTAAATAGCTGGAGAAGGAACAAAAGAACAGGCCTAACCCATGCACAAAAAGTCAACTGATTAAGATTAGAGCAGAGATAAATGAATTAGAAACCAGAAATACAGTAGAGCAGATCAACAAAACTAAAAGCTGGTTCTTTGAAAGAATTAATAAGATCTATAAGCCACTGGCCATACTTATTCAAAAGAATAGAGAAAGGACCCAAATTAATAAAATTATGAATGAAAGGGGAGAGATCATGACTAACACCAAGGAAATAGAAACAATCATTAGAAACTATCATCAACAACTATATGCCAATAAATTAAGCAACCTGGAAGAAAGGGATGCCTTCCTTGAAACCTACAAACTACCAAGACTGAAACAGGAAGAAATCGATTATCTAAACAGACCAATTAATCATGAAGACATTGAAGAAGTGATCAAAAACGTCCCAAAAAACAAGAGTCCAGGCCCTGATGGATTCCCTGGGGAATTCTACCAAACATTCGAAGAAGAAATAATACCTATTCTCTTGAAGCTGTTTCAAAAAATAGAAACAGAAGGAAACCTTCCAAACTCATTCTATGAGGCCAGCATTACCTTGATCCCAAAACCAGGCAAAGACCTCATCAAAAAGGTGAATTACAGACCGATATCCCTGATGAATATGGATGCCAAAATTCTCAACAAGATCCTAGCTAATAGGATGCAACAGTACATTAAAAGGATTATCCATCACGACCAAGTGGAATTCATCCCTGGGATCCAAGGGTGGTTCAACACTCGCAAATCAATCAGTGTGATAGAACACATTAATAAGAGAAGAGACAAGAATCATATGGTCCTCTCAATTGATGCAGAAAAAGCATTTGACAAAATATAGCATCCTTTCCTGATTAAAACCCTTCAGAGTGTAGGGACAGAGGATACATTCCTCAATTTCATAAAACCCATCTATGAAAAGCCCACAGCGAATATCATTCTCAGTGGGGAAAAGCTGAGAGCCTTTCCCTTAAGATCAGGAATACAACAAGGATGCCCACTCTCACCATTATTGTTCAACATAGTACTAGAAGTCCTAGCAACAGCAATCAGGCAACAACAACAACAACAAAGAATAAAAGGTATTCAAATTGGCAAAGAAGAAGTCAAACTCTCTCTCTTCACTGATGACATACTTTATGTGGAAAACCCAAAAGACTCCACCCCCACGGATGACATACTTTATGTGGAAAACCCAAAAGAACTCATACAACAGTTCAGTAAGGTGGCAGGATACAAAATCAATGCACAGAAATCAGTTGCATTTCTACACACTATACACTGATTCCATTTACAATAGCACCAAAAACCATAAGATATCTCAGAATAAACTTAACCAGAGAGGTAAAGGATCTATATTCTAGAAAATACAGAACACTGATGAAAGACATTGAAGAAGGCACAAAAAGATGGAAAAACATTCTGTGCTCATGGATCAGAAGAATAAACATAGTTAAAATGTCTGTGCTACCCAGAGCAATCTACACTTTCAAAGCCATCCTTATCAAAATACTAATGACATTTTTCAGAGAGCTGGAACAAACAATCCTAAAATTTGTATGGAACCAGAAAAGACCCCAAATTGCCATGGAAATGTAGAAAAAGAAAAACAAAGCTGGGAGCATCATGTTGCCTGATTTCAAACTATACTACAAAGCTGTGATCACCAAGGCAGCATGGTACTGACACAAAAACCGACACATAGATCAATGGAACAGAATACAGACTCCAGAAATGGTCCCTCAACTCTATGATCAGCCTATCTTTGATAAAGCAGGAAAAAACATCCAATGGAAAAGTCTCTTCAATAAACGGTGCTGGGAAAATTGGACAGCTATATACAGAAGAGTGAAACTTGACCACTCTCTCACCGCCATATGCAAAGATAAACTCTAAATGGATGAAAGACCTTGATGTGAGATAGGAATCCATCAAAATCATAGAGGAGAACATAGGCTGTAACCTCTTTCACATTGGCCACAGCAAATTCTTTCATGATACGTCTCCAAAGGCAAGGGAAACAAAAGCAAAAATGAACTTTTGGGACTTCATCAAGATAAAAAGCTTCTGCACAGCAAATGAAACAGTCAACAAAACAAAGAGGCAACCCACAGAATGGGAGAAGATATTCGCAAATGACACTACAGATAAAAGGCTGGTATCCAAGATCTATAAAGAACTTCTCAAACTCAATACCCAAGAAACAAATAATCAAATTAAAAAAATGGGCAGGAGATATGAACAGACACTTTTCCAATGAAGACATATGAATGGCTAACAGACACATGAAAAAATGCTCAACATTATTAGCCATTAGGGAAATTCAAATCAAAACCACATTGAGATACCACCTTACACCAGTTAGAACGGCAAAAATTGACAAGGCAAGAAACCACAAATGTTGGAGCGGATGTGGAGAAAGAGGAACCCTCTTACACTGTTGGTGGGAATGCAAGTTGGTACAGCCACTTTGGAAAACAGTGTGGAGGTTCCTCCAAAAGTTAAAAATAGAGCTACCCTATGACCCGGCAATTGCACTACTGGGTATTTACTCCAAAGATACAGATGTAGTGAAAAGAAGGGCCATATGCACCCCAATGCTCATAGCAGCAATGTCCACAATAGCCAAACTGTAGAAGGAGCAGAGATGCTCTTCAATAGATGAATGGATAAAGAAGATGTGGTCCATATATACAATGGAATATTACTCAGCCATCAGAAAGAATGATAACCCAACATTTGCAGCAACGTGGATGGAACTGGAGGAGATTATGCTAAGTGAAATAAGTCAAGCAGAGAAAGACAATTATCATATGGTTTCACTCATTTGTGGAATATAAGGAATAGCAGGGGGATTGTTAGGAGAAGGAAGGGAAAAATGAAGGGGGGTAAGCAGAGGGGGAAATGAACCATGAGAGCCTATGTACTCCGGGAAACAAACTGAGGGTTTTAGAGGGGAGGGAGGTGGGGGGATGGGCTAGCCTGGTGAAGGGTATTAAGGAGGGCCTGTATTGTGTGGAGCACTGAGTGTTATACGCAAACAATGAATCATGGAACACTACATCAAAAACAAATGATGTACTGTATGGTGACTAACATAAAATAATAAAAAAAGGGGGGGAATTAATGTCCAGAATATAAAAAATAGCTTCTACAAGTTAAAAATAAAAAAGTCTATCTAAATAAATGGACAAAAGACTTGAATAGACATTTCTCCAAAGAAGATATACAAATGGCCAAAAAGCAAATGAAAAAATGTTCACCATCACTAATCATTAAGGGAATGCACATGAAAACCACAATGAGATGCCACTTTACATTCAGTAGGTAGGCTATGAAAAAAACCCACGAATTGATGAGGATGTGGAAAAATTAAAATTCTTATGCACTGCTGATGGGAATATGAAATGATAGAACCACTGTGGAAAATGGTCTGGTAGTTCCTCAAAATATTAAAAATAGATTTAACAGTTCTACTTCTAGTATATACCCAAACAAATTGAAAGCAGAGACTCAATCAGATACTTGTATACCAATGTTCACAGCAACGTTATTCACTATAGTCAAAAGGTAGAAACAACCCAAATGTTCATCAACAGATGGATACATAAACAAAATATGGCATATACATACAATGGAATTTTATTCAGCCTTAAAACGATTTGGAGTTCTGACACATGCTACAATATGGATGAACCTTGAAAACACTATGCTAAGTGAAATAAGGCAGATACAAAAGGACTACTATTATCATTCCACCTATATGAGGTACCTAGAATAAGCAAATTCAGAGACAGAAAGCAGAATAGTGGTTACTAGTTGCTGGGGGAGGAGAGGATGAGGGTTGAATTTCTAATGGGTAAGTTTGAGAAATGGTTAGTGATGATAGTTGTACAACGTTGTGAATGTACTTAATGCCACCACCACTGTATTTAACACTTAAGATGGTTAAAGTGGTAAGTTTTGTTATGTCTACTTTATTACAAAAATACTTATAAAAGGCACAAAAATTGAGGAAACGTAGAGTCCAGAAAGAAGGGATAAAACATTTTTGAAATGCTGAAAGGGCTGTCAACCCAGAATTCAGAATTCTGTATTCAGCAAAAATATCCTCCACGGATGAAGGATAAATGAACATATCTTCAGAAGAAAGAAACCTAAGAACTTTTGCTAGCAGATCGACCTTAAAAGAATGGCTAAAGGAAGTTCTCTAAACAGAAATGAAATGATGAAAGAAGAAACATCCATAAGGAAGAAAGAACATGGTAAGAAAGAATATGGGTAAGCAAAATATGGATAAATACAATATAAACTTGCCTTCTCCTTTTGAGTTTTCTAAATTGTGGCTGATGGTTGAAGCAAAAATTATAACATTCTCTGATATAGTTCTCAATGTAGGTAGAGGATATATATAAGATTATTATAGTGTAAATGGAGGAGAGTAAAGTCATACAAAGGGAGGTAAGGTTTCAGAACTTCAGTTTAAATGGTAAAATGATGAAACCAGTAGTCTGTAATAAGTTATGTATGTATAATACAGTACTTAGAGCAACCACTAAAAAGCTATACAACATATACACTCAAAAACACTATTGATAAAATGAGTTTCTAAAAAATATTCAAGTAACCCACAGGAAGACAGGAGAAAGAAAACAAATGAAAAACAGAACAAACAGAAAACAAAACTAAAATGGCAGACTTAAGCTCCAACATCATAATTACCTTAAATATAAATGGCCTAAGTACACCAATTAAAAGATTTGCAGAGTGAATTAAAAAACATAACCCAACTATATGATGTCTACCAGAAACTCCGAACATATTGATACAGGCAAGTTGAAAAGTAAAAGCATGGGAAAAGATATATGCAGCAAATATTAATTAAAGTCTTACATGGGAAAGAGTCATGGGATATTTTATAGAGTTGGTGGAAAAGAAAATAAATATCTAAATACCTTCCTTAAAGTTACAATGGTAAGCTATACAGGAGCTGAAAATAATCATATTGGGGGAATGAATGAACAGTAGAGGTATGGTATAAATTAGTTAAATCCTGTTCTGCTATGGCAGATAGTCCATAGATAATGTCCTAAATAAGCAGATCTATTAATAGTGACAATCAGCTTAAATGACTCAAATGGGAGTACATAAGAGAGGGACAAAGGACTATGGTTTTCTCATTTAAATCCTTCTATACTACTTGATTATTAAATCTTGTGCATGTATTACTTTAGCAAACATTTAAAAAATACTTTAAATAAAACCAGATATCTCTGCTGTGACTGACTAGAGCGTAAAGACTGAAATTCCTTGCGTGGTGTTTGAAATAATTTACAGTCTGACCCCAGTCTAGTTTTACCTCTCTATTTCTGGACATTTCCTAGAACACTTTGTTTTAGCCACATCAAAAAACAAAGTCTTGCTTCTCTTATCTCTCATCTAGTATCCTTCTCACCCATCTAGACCTTATTGAAATGTAGCTTCCTCTTTGGAGCCTTTTCCAAATCAACGCCTCTCTACCCTGAAGGATGGAATTTTTATCTTCTTTCTAGCATGTTTTTTTTAATTCCATTTTTATTTATAATGGGTATACAATATATCTTCTGAATTTTAATAAGTGGAAACATAAATTTTGGGAATTCAAACTAAAAAGCATTTCACATATTCACAGGGGAACACTAAAGGACTTGTGCATGTAATAAGAAAACATAGGGACAACCACATTAAAAAAGGGACATTTGTTAGTAGGAAAGTACAGTCTGTCCCCCTGGCAATTCTAATGGAGCACATTTCATGACAACTCCTCCTCTCTCCCTGATTTCATGAAGATTCACCATATGTCTTCTAAGTCAGAAACCTTATTTTTAGAACAATATATTATTTCTAAGCTTAACTGAAGCAACACATCTTTTTAGTTACAGGAGGTAAACTTTTTCCCATGTCATACAGTTGTAAGTTAACCCAATTTTCGTGGGATTTGGAATGTGATAGAAGAAACTGGAATCAATTGATAATGAGATTGTGACAGCATTTTCTTGTTTCCCAAGCAAATAACTTTTAGCAAAAGTCCTGCATGAAGGCATAATTACTAAGCCTTTTTTCCCATTGGTGTGTGGCTTCTATATTCTACAAAAGGAATCTTATTTTTTGGTTTATTTCATGGCAGATTATGGCCATTAAAGGAAATGGTGAATTATTATTTATTTTCCTTTGTGTCCAGATTTTAAAATGGTATCAAGGATTGGTTGTTCTAATACAGTGACTCTTACAGTACCAGATGTCCAGAAATTTGGAAATAATGATTTGAGGCTTCACATCTGCTTAGGTATTAATCTGAATGTGTGAATTCAAAGGCAAAGTTAATGATATTTTCAATAGCAAACGTTAATTTTCATTAAAGTGTATATTCTCATCAAAATTATCTCATAGAGCAGCTGCATAATTATTTTATTACAACTTATATTAAAATAAATTTCATATGAAGTTGTAAGAAAAATCATAAGCTTCCCAGAATATGTAGAATTGCAAAACAGTATGATGTACTTAGCTAAATTAGGAGTGAGAAGAGTTGGCCTTCTGTCTAAACTTGAGGTTCAATGCTCTGCAATATTGGGCAAATCATATAACTCTACTAACCCTCAGTATTTTAATCTGCAAAATAGGGATTCCCATCTCTTACAATTGTCATAAGGCTCAAATGAGAAAATGTATTCTAAATCACTATAAACTATATTCATGTAAGATAATATTTTTCAGGTTGCATAGAATTCATAGCACAGTCTTCTGAATATCCTCAAAATTGGCAACCTTTTTTTTCATTAAGGTTAATTTTGATAGGCAAAATTCATTCGAAGCCATGTCTGCCCAGTAAAGTTGATGCTCCAATTAGCTAATACTTTTTTTGGTTAAAGGAAAAAAAATAAAGAATAGCTATAAAATGGACATTTAAAAAAGCATGCCTCGTAAAATTACTGAAGGTAATGTTTTAAAAGTTCCCAAAATGTTTTTAATTACATCAGCATCCCAAATGTAACTATTTTGAAGGCTTAACACTAATCAATTATATTCCTTTGGCTAAGATTCTTAAAGGAATATGTTTATCTGCACTTTACTAATGTTTCCATATAAGCTCCTGTGTTATTTTATCTTAAATCTACATGTTTGGTTTAAGATATTACTCTATGAAAGTTTAAGGTAGAGCACAAAATAATCAAGTAAATTTATGTTTGTAAAATGAGACATAAATTATTCAGTTACTATGTATTTTTTTCCCTGTGTGGGTATAAAAAGGTAAATAAAAGAACAACTCCTGTAAACTATTTCTTTTGTCAGGATTATGAGTAAAGATTGGAAGAAAAAGGGAGGGAGTGGAAAAGAAAATGTTTGAATTACTAAGTAGCACTTGACTATCAACATATTCAACTTTTTTTTAAGTTTTATTAATTTAAGTGAACTCTACACCCAACGTGGGGCTTGAACTCATGACCCCGAGATCAGGAGTCACAAGTTCTTGGGACTGAGCCAGCCAGGCACCCCACTATCAGCATATTCAAATGAGCTCCTACATAAAACAAAATTGTCTTAAAAGTTTAAACCTTGCCTTTGTTCTCCATCATATATGGAGAAATACACTTTCTGCAGGCTGGATGAAAGTAAACTGTGGTTCAAGTTTCCCCATTCCAACCTAGGTACCTGTAGTTCCTACACAGCATTATCAGAATCCTCACACGGCAGGCGAGACAGACATCATAGAATTATTGTATGTATTTTCCTCAGAAAAATATTGTGCCATGCTTAAAATGTAGAACTTCACCTTCCTAACGGCAGTTTCTGGTGTGCATAACCTCATGGAAAAAGAAAGTCTGACAACATACAAAATATATTCCTGAATGGGAAGATGAAGTTGTAGTTAATAGGGAAAGATAGATTAGAAAGATGATAGAATTGACTAATTCCAATATTTAGTTTAAAAAATACTATTCAGAAATTAGGTGCCTGGGTGGCTCTGTCAGTTAAGCATCCAATTCTTGATCTCAGCTCGGGTCTTGATCTCAGTGTTGTGAGTTCAAGCCCTGCATTGGGCTCTATGGTGGGTGTGGAGCTTACTTAAAAAAATACTATTCAGAAATTATATGAGGTACCCATTGTGAACTTGCTTTTGTGGAAAGGATATTAATTATATTCTGGTATGCAGAGTGTTTCTCTTTTATCATGGCTTTTTAATATTATACTGATCACCCAATTTTTCTTGGTGTAAATATATGAAAATAGCAAGGCATTGCTCACTTCAGCAGCAAATATAATGAAAATAGCAAGGCATTAAGTCTCTTTCAGAAACTGTTTAGTATAATCAGAAGCATCCTGTTAACATGTAATATACCTGATTTTTAGTATTAAAAATATACTTGGGCTCTAGTGGAATCTTTTGGTTCAATAGTCATATAAAAATGGAAAGTATTTTAACTCTAATTTATCTGAGTAAATCACAGAACAAGCAGACTAAATCAAACATTCATACAAAGATTTCTTGTATCCATTTGACAAAGATGACTCCAACTGATACCTACTGTTTATACAATGGTGTTTTACATTCACTTTGAATTAAAGAATTAAATCATTTGTGAACACTTTAGTTGTGCTTCTTAGAAGTTGATTTCTGCAGATTTAATATAGTTTCCATTTGCAAAACAATTTTTCCTCTACCCTTCTGAGTTCTTAGCTGAGACCCCTGTAGCCAAAGACAGATTAATGAGAGAGGTGGCTTTAGAATTCACGACTAAATACTATGTGAGTAGGGAAAGAGAAGGCAGGTTGTAGGCCTCTTAGGGGAGACTAAATGATTTTTAGGAAAGGTAGGCCCTTAATAGAATAGTTGGGAGGTATGATCATTTGTGACAAAGTTTATCTCAGTGTGGTATGGACTTCTAGCTTCTTCTGCTGTGATAAGAGTCAGTCCTCTCTGCTTGATGAAATTTCTGGGGAGGGGATTTGACAGTTGAGTTCCTTTTGGAGGATTTATCTTATAGCAGATAAGGGAGTTCAGAGAAAACCTCTTCCTGCATTTGTTCTTTTTAAGCAACTTCAGGTCAAAATAATCAATATACCAAGCAGCATATTTTAGGGTGGCATATTTTGCTACCCTTCATCACCTTACATATTATCCTCCAGTCAAGACCTTGGAAGAAATCTATCTAGATTGGTAGAGAAAATCAAAAGCTTAAGGTAAGTGGAACTTATGTCACACTTTTCCCATAAACTGATTAGAAAAATATTCTCAAACAAGGAAATCTATGACAATTTGACTTTGATGTTCTGCTTTAATAATTTTTCTTTTCCCAAATGAGTAATCAAAACCTGTGTTTTCAAATTCATCAATACCTAATGACTCCCTCAAACATAGATAGCAGCTAAGCTTTATCATCAAGTAGCGTGGGAGGAGGGCCAATATCATCAGTGGTAATTTGAGTTGGGATGGGCTGTTTTATCGGGTAGAGACACTTTTGGTCACATAGATCTGTGATTAAAAGCAATAAATTTGCATGCCTCAAATCCAGGCAACAAATGTGACCAAGACATTTTGCTGTTAATATAACTGAGAGTTAATGTACTGACACAGCATCATGAGCAAAAGGTTTGATTATTTCAGAAGAAAAACTTGTTTTCATAGCATCATCACTCAAGAAAAATTTGTAACTACCTATAGAGATACATAAAAGATTTTTCCAGAGCAAATAAAAGTCTTTGAAATAGAAGGCAAGCCTCCTAGAAAGTTGTTTGTCACAATGAAATCAAATGCAGGTGCTCATTGAAACAGAAGACATCACCATGCAATCTGTTCCTTCCCAGGTATTTATCATATAAAGACTTTGGGGGAAGTATCTGTGCATCAGTGAAAATGTTCATGAGAGTTGACCAAAATTTTAAATTCAGTTTAAAAATGTTGGAGAAATGAAGAATGTCTGTAGTTATCTAATGAGTATATATTTCTCAGGCTGCAAACTCAGTTTTGATAGCGATGTGGGATCCTGGATAGGATCCTGGAACAGAAAAAAGACATTGGTGGAAAAATTTGAATAAAATCTGTAGTTAAAAATATTGTACCAATGTTAATGTCCTCTTTGGGATAATCAAACTATGGTTATAGAAAATGTTAATGATGGGGGAAGCAGGTTGATGGATAAGGGTTATGATGAGGGAGTTCTCTGTACTACTTTTGCCACTTCTCTGTTAAGTTTAACAGACATACAGAAAGAGAAGCTTTACTTTTTATATAACTAAATGTAATCTCTAAATGAAGTGCCCAGAAAATTTTACCTAGTGACAGAAAAATTATGTCTGAGAAAGTTTTATTTGGTCACAAGCAGGATAAGTTGGTCACCTTTGTTATTTTTCTTAAGAAAATTCACAAGTTTTGCCTTCTGCTCTCCAAGGTAGATGTAAAGCTGGAAGGAAGCTTAAACAAATACATGAAAGTTTCCATGAGGTGGGCACATCTACTTGTTATTTTGATTTGGTTTGTCCTAAACTGACATCCTCTATGATGTAACTCCTTCTGTCTAATCCCTGGACCTATCCCCTGCATGCTGACCTCTGCTAAAATCAAACTACATACCTTACTGGATGCCTGGCTATACATTCCTCTAGTTTGGTGGTCATTAGTATCACCTGTAGATCTCTTGCAGGTTCATTAACTATCTCTCTTCTTAGCTATTTAACTCTTCAGAAACTTTCAGATGCTGTCCCACTGGAAATTCAGAGGTTTTCTCTGGCCCTCTCTAATATGGTAATATGGGCAAACGATAGCTACTGTACCCTTAGTGGTTTGGAGGACTTTTCTTAAAGGTTTGTCATCTGCTCGGTCTTTACATAGGATTTTTTTTTTTTAAAGGGGGAGAGAGAGAGAGAGAGAGAGAGAGCATGTGTGTGATCAGGAAGAACAGAAGGATAGTGGGAGAGAGAGAAAGAATCTCAAGCAGGCTCCATGCCCAGCATATAGCCCAAATGTGGGGCTTGCTCTCATGACCCCGAGACCATGACCCAAACCAAAGTCAAGAGTCTAACTGAGCCATCCATGTGCCCCTACCCAGGATTCTTCATACTCTGTCAAATACACTTAAGGCAGGATTCTATTTAGCACCTGGAGATAAGGACACAGTCCTCCAGTACACCTGGCTGTCTTGTTTTTGCTCTTCAAATTTTCTTCCCTGCTTTGCCCTACAGCTCCAGGGCTTTTATTTAGTTTGAGGGAGGAGAAAGCCAGTATACTAAGTCTTTTAGTCTTATATATAGATCTTGACTTTTCTTTTTACTGAAGTACGTTAGCTAAATACTATATGTGTACTGTGCAGTTTTGACAGATGCATAAACTTACATAACCTGTACCGTTATTAAGACCCAGAATATTCTTATCACTATAGAAAGTTGCCTTGTGCCCCATCTCAGCGAATGTCCCTCACAATAACCATGATCTGGTTTCTATCATCATAAGTCAGTTTTGTCTATTCTAGAATTTCATATAAGCAAAATTATACAGTA
Source organism: Ursus americanus (assembly GCF_024610735.1). Classification (NCBI taxonomy): domain Eukaryota; kingdom Metazoa; phylum Chordata; class Mammalia; order Carnivora; family Ursidae; genus Ursus; species Ursus americanus. The sequence goes on from NC_142164.1 coordinate 105,838,247, forward strand.
TACATTTTTTGCATCTTGCCTTTTATTGACTATATTTTTGAGGTTTATCCATATTGGGGTGTGGATGTGTAGTCCATTCTTTCTTTTTTGTTTCTGAAATATCCCTGAGAGGATATTACAAATCAAGTTTTTATACATTGTGTTTAATTTTAGTTACTTACTACATGATTTTAAAGGCATATATTTGTGTTTTAATTTTAGTCTATGTATCTAGCTGATCAATATTGATCTGCTTGTGGTATGTAACTTATATCCAATAATGAAATTCTATCTTGTCATTTTGCACATATAGGAAATTAGGATGGACTTTTGATAGGAACAAATTAAAGATTGAGTGTTGCCTCCATCATAATTTTTTATATATTTCTAAAACATTTAGAAATAAAGAAGGCTTTAAGCACTTGTCAGATGAGATACGGAGGAACAGCATGTTGATGTCAGCTGAAACAAAATATTGGGAGGCACTTGACTAAGCAGCTGTGATACTAATATATCGCACATATAAGCATTGAAATGGCTCCCGGTAAAGTTGTACATACTTCTGTTTGGGAGGCCTCCAGCTTCACTGGTGGCCTCTAGCTTCAGTAGATTCTTTGGCACCTACTAGACATCAATTGTATATCTTTAAAACGTCAAATATTAAAGACTTTAGTACTTATTTCAGGTTCTCCACAATATTGGTGAATTTTAAAATCCATTTTTAGATTTTAAAAAGTTGGTGGTTAATACACCATCTTGCTTCCTTCATAGAAAAGTTCATGCCATCATGTGCAGTTTTCCTAAATGTCCATCCCAACCCTAATCAGCAAATCAAATGTCAAAACACACATTAACCTCCAAATACATAGAAGAAAAGAATTTGGTAAAATTAAATATTGAATCCCTATTTTAAAAAAATTCTACTATGGTACAAGCAGAAAACAATGTCTTCTTAAAATAACTTTCTGGGAGACTTCTTGTTCTAGCAAGATGAAGTAGCTTCAGTCTTTCCAGGTCTTCCCCCTTAACAACTAAAAAAACCTGAACATAGCACAATCATAGAGAGAGACTCTGAAGAGTAGAAAGAAGAAAGGTGACAGCCTAGGTACCTTGTGACTTGAGGAAAGACACAGTGGTGAGTTCCCTGGGTTTCCTTGTTGCCTCCCAGAATTCTTGGTCAGGACCTGGCAGAAGCCTTCAACCCAGAGTTGCCAACAGGCGAAGACAAAAAAGTTTTAAGAAAAACCATTTCTTATTCTGTAGCCAAAGAACCCAGAAAAGGGTGGCCTAAGAACAGAAAACCTTTTTAGCAATACCCACTCTATACCAGACAAAGAGCAAGGGAAAAAATACACCTCATCCCCCATAGTTTCAGTGGTATTCCACTTGGTGCAAGTGGCACTCTGATTTCTCCACTAGGTGGTGTTAGCAAACTGAGTGGGGATCTGAAACAGGCAGAAGTTACCTGATTTTCTTGTAGAGGCAGTAATGATTGGCCCACTTGGGCAGTTAATCTATCCCCTGCTTGATGGAAGTAGGTACTGCTCTAATTCCTCTGCCAGGGTTCTCTTGGTGGGGCTGAGTAGGGAGAGGATATTCTGTCTACCACCTGACAGAGCAGACAGTGCTCAGATTCCCCCAACAGGGTAGTTTCGGTGTGGTTCAGATGCGAGCTGAACCTCTAGTCATATTTAGCAGCACTGAGGCTTAATAAGATGGGGGGGGGTGAGGCTTGTTACTACTAGGCTTTACACCCTCCTCTATGTTACAGGGCTCAGTGGAAAGCTGAGCCTCTACCCCATCTGGGATCAATGAGACTGAATAAGGTGGTTCAAGTCAGGGCTAGTAAGTACTCCACTTTCTACCTACCTCTGGTGTCAGTAAAGCCAGTGCAGAGCTGAACTTTCAAATTGACCCAGTAGCACTGAGACTGAATGATGTGGTTCTAAGCAAGGCTAGACAGCACTTCTCTTCCTTCACTAATAGTGTCAAAGGGGCCTAGTAGGAAGCTGAGCCTCTAAGATCCACCTGCCAGTGTCCTACTTTCACTGAAAAGGTGTCAGCAAGACTGAAGGAGGAGCTGACCTTCCACCCCACTTACCTGCAGTGAAGCATTGTGAGTCAGTGCCCCACTTTTGCCAGGGGAGTTGGCAGGACCTAGTGGAAAGCATAACATACACTGCACCAGGTGTGGGAGTTATACCTCAACAGGTAGACTGCCTGATAAAGAAGATTAAATAGAATCCATAGTCACATAATGCAATTTTCAACAAGTTGAGGATATAATAAAAAAAATCAGTACAGCAAGAACCAGGAAAATCAAATATTAATGAGAAAAAACAATAAGTGAATGTATATCAGTCACATCAAAAGGAATCAGATGAAATTATCTGACAAAATTTTAAAAGCAGGTATTGCAAAAATGTTTTAACAAGCAATTATGAATTCTCTTTAAAAATTGAAAATCTCACCAAAGAAAAAGCTGTAGCAAAAAATAAAAATGATAGAACTAAAAATATAATAATTAAAATGAAAAACTCAATGGGTCATAGTAGAGAAAACATAAAATAAGTGGACTGTAGGAAAGTAGAATTTACCCAATCTGAACATTAGAGATAAAATAGATGGAAAAAAAATCAAACAGTCTCAGGCACCTGTGGGACAATAGCAAAAGACAACATTTGTGTCATCAGACTTCCAAAAAGAGAGGAGAGAGACAGTTGGACTGAAATATTATTCCAAGGAATAATGGCTGAAAATGATCCAAAAGAAATAAAAAGAAATAAACCTATGGATTCAAGAAGCTGAGCAAGCCCCAAATAAAATAAACTCAAAGAAGTTAATGTCATGACACATAATAATTAATCTTCTGAATACCAAAGACAAAGAAAAAAATCTTGAATACAGCCAGAGAAAAATGTTTCAGTAAAGGGGAACAGTGATTGGTGTCACTGTTTAGAAATCAGCAGATTTCTAATATGATATTATGGAAATCAGGAGTAAGTGGCACATTTTCCAAGCACCAAATTAAAGAGTTGTCAACAGTAAGCTTTATATTTGACAAAAATATCCTTCAGGAATGAAGGGCAAAGAGACATTCTGGGACAATGGAAAACTAAGATAAATATTTGCTAGCAAACCTCCCATTAAGAAATGGCTAAAGTAACTTCTTTAATCAGAAAGTAACTTCTTTAATAACAGAAGAAGGCTTGGAATTTCAGAAAAGAAAGAAATTGCATTTGTAAAAATAGGGGTAAATATAACAGATTATCTTCTCATGAATTTCTTAAATCATATTTGAAGGTTGAAGCAAAAATTATAACACCAGCTGCTGTGGTGCTTAACATATGTACAGGACATACTTTAAACAAATATATTTTTAAAGTGGTGAGGATAAAGGGACTTAAATGGAAGTTATGTTTCTATACTTAACTCAAAGTGGTAAAATGTTGAAAAAAAGCACATTGTGATGTTACATATGTATATTATAATACCTAGAGCAACTGCTAAGAAAACTATACAAAGAAATGTATAAAAAAACACTGTAAATTTATCAGGAAGGGACCCTTAAAAATGTTTAAATACCCCACTAGGAAGTAAGAAAAGCGAAGAAGAGGAATGAAACAGAACACAAATAACAAAATGGACAACTTAAGCCATAACATATCAATAAATAACTTAAGTGTAAATTGCTTATACACCAATTAGAAGAGATTGGCAGAATAGCTAAAAAATTCCCCACAATCCACTTCCAGTTTCAAGTCTAACATGTAAAGAGCTTACAAGTTGTCATTTCTATCCTTAAAAGAAAAAACCTGAAGAAACTAGAAATCAACAGTGCATCTTAGATCAGAGAATTGTAGTCACAGCGCACATCATAGATCCTCAAACTGGAGAGACAGAGGAACGTAGAGAATCAAAGCTTACCAGAATCAGAAGCTCCACTTGGAGTCTGGTGGAAACACATAAAGGATCATTGACAAATTGCTGGAGACTGAGAATGGACTACCTTAAGAGAAGAGATAAAAACTCCTAGGGACTCAGCCTTAGGGGGGCACCCATACTTCTGTGAGTTGTATTTCCGGGAGTCCCACCAGATTCTCAGGGTAAAGATTGGAGAAAAATCCCTTCTTGCTTTTAGCAAAAGGAGGGGAAAAGTTATTATTTTGAAATATGCCCAGAACATTATGTTCTCATTAATAAAGACCTTGTTTTTAGAGAAACTATTTTACTAGATACTAACCCACATGGATTTTACCAGAGTCTAACCAATGTGGAAGAAAGGAAATACCCATCTCCAGCCCCCTCTAGCCTTCCTGTTTCACTTAAAGAAGGGCAAAAATCTGGGAAGCTCTCATGAAGGTTACAGCCCAGAGGCACAGGCCAAGTAAAAGATGAAGATCTATTTATAGGGATATATAATGCTTCTCCTTCCCCCACATCTTTCCACAATATCAACATGGCTCTTCTATAATAATAGGGGATTACAGCTTAAAGGAAATACAAGGCTCAGGCTATATTTAAGAGGGAATTTCTGGGGAAACCCAAAGACAACAAAGAAGACAAAGACAAGGCAGCTACAGGAAATCTTAGTCTCCCATACCTACAGTTACAGCAGACAATAAATGTAGCCTAACTCCTTGCCAGATAAATGTAGAACCTCACAGTAAAGGCCTGTTACCTAAGTTCCTTTCCTGACACATCATGTTTGGTTTTCATCAAAAAACAAACAAAAACCAAGGTATACAAAAAGGCAAAATGAAGCAAAAATAAAAACAAACCAAAAAATCATTCTCAAGAGTCAAGCATCAGAACCAGGCCCAGATATGGCAGAGATTTTGGACTTATCACAGTGAGAATTTAAAATAACAAGTGTTAATATCCTAAGAGCTGTAACAGAAAAGTGGGTGTGTGGAAGAACAGAAAGGTAATGTAAGTAGCTGGATGGAAACTAGGAAAGAATCAAAAGGAAATTCTAGAAACACAAACAAAAATGAAGAATGACTTTGGTGGATTCATTAGTAGACTGGACATAGCCAAGGGGTTAGTGAGCTTGAACATATATCAGTAAAAACTTCCCAAACTGAATATATGGGGTGATTATAGCTTATGTATAAGTGAAATAAATGACAGCAATATTATAAAGGATGTAAGAGAGAGGAATTGGTAATATTACACTATAAGGCACTCACATTACCTGAGAAGTGTATATAGTGTTATTTGAATGTGTACTGGGATTTATTTTATTTTATTTTATTTTTTTATTTTTATTTTTTATTTTATTTTTTTTAAAGATTTTATTTATTTATTTGACAGAGAGATAGACAGCCAGAGAGAGAGGGAACGCAAGCAGGGGGAGTGGGAGAGGAAGAAGCAGGCTCCCAGCAGAAGAGCCCGACGTGGGGCTCAATCCCAGAACTCCAGGATCACACCCTGAGCCGAAGGCAGACGCTTAAGAATTGAGCCACCCAAGCGCCCCTGTGATTAATTTTAAATGTATATTTCAACCACTAAAACTTAAAGGCTGAGACTATCAAAGTGGTTAAAATATTTTAAGACCCAACTATACCACAAAAACCACAAAAAGGCAGAAAAGAGTGGAAGACAAAAATAGATACAGAGAATAAGGGCAATACATAGAAAACAATAACGAATAAGCTAGATATTAACTCCAACTATATCAATCACTTTAACTTTAGTGGTCTGATTGTACCAATTAAAAGACAAATATTGTCAGAGTGGATCAAAAAACAAGACCAAAGTATGTTTTCTACAAAAAAAAAATCCACCTTTATATATAAAGACGTCAGCTTATTTTATGGTGCCAGCATTACCCAGATAGCAAAACCAGACAAGGACACCAGAAAGGAAAGGAAAGGAAAGGAAAGGAAAGGAAAGGAAAGGAAAGGAAAGGAAAGGAAAGGAAAGGAAAGGAAAGGAAAGGAAAGGAAAAAAAAGAAAGAAGGGAGGGAAGAAGGAAGGAAGGAAGGAAGGGGAGAGAGGGGAAATTATAGGCTGATGTTTCTGATGAACAGAGATGCAAAAATCTTCAACAAAATATTAGCAAACCAAATTCAACTATGCATTAAAAGCATCATACACCATGATCAAGTGGGATTTACTTCAGGGATTCAGGGATGGCTCAACATCTGCAAATTAATCATCTTGATATACCACAATAAAATGAAAGATAAACATCATATGACCATCTCAATAGAAACATAAAAAGCATTTGACAAAATTCAACATCGATATATGACAAAAAAAAAATCTTAACAAAGTAGATATAGAGCAAACACATGTCAACATAATAAAGGCCATATGTGACAAACTCAAATCTAATATCATACTTGATGGTGAAAGACTGAAAGCTTTTTGTCTAAGATCAGAAATAAGACAAGAATGTCCACTCTCTCTACTTTTATTCAACATAGTATTAGAAGTCCTAGCCTTAGCACTTAGGTAATAAAAATAAATGAAAGGCAATCAAATTGGGAAGAAGTAAAGCTGTCACTGTTTACAGATGACATGACACCATATACACAAGATCTTAAAGACCACCAAAAAACTGTTAAAACTAATGAGGTAAGTAAAGTTGCAGGATATAAAATTAATATACAGAAATCTATTGCATTTCTATACACTAATAACAAACTACCAGAAAAAAAAATCAAGAAAATAATCATATTTACAGTCACATCAGAAACAAAATACCTAGGAATAAATTTAGCCAAGGAGGTGCAAGGCCTGTACACTGAAAACTATAAGGCATAGATGAAAGAAATTAAAGAAAGCACAAATAAATATAATGATATTTTATGCTCATGGATTGGAAGAATTAGTATTAAGATGTCCATACTATGCAAAGCAATCTATGCTTTTAATGCAGTCTTTATCACTTCCAATGTCATTTTTCACAGCGCTAGAACAAATAATTCTAAAATTTATATGGAACCAGAGAAGACCCAGAATAGCAAAAACAATCTTGAGAAAGAAGAACAAAGTCAGAGATATCATGCTCCCTAATTTCAAACTATACTACAAAACTATAATAATCAAAACAGTATGGTAGTGGCACAAAAACAGACACATAGATCAATAGAACAAAACAGAGGGCCCAGAAATAAATCTGTGTGTATATGGTATATTCAAAAAAAGAGGCAAGAATATGCAACAAGGAGGGGACAGTTTCTTCAATAAATGATGCTGAGAAAACTGGACTGCTACATGCTAAAGAATGAAACTGGACCACTGTCTTACACCACATATAAAAATTAACTCAAAATGAATTAAAGACCTAAATTAAGACCTGAAGCCATAAACCTACTACTAAAAGAAAACGTTGGTACTGAACTCTTGGATGTTGGTCTTAGCAACATTTTTAAAAAACCTGTCTCCTCAGTCAGGAAAAACAAAAGGAAAATTTTTAAAAAATGGAACTATATCAAACTAAAAAGTCTTTTGTGCCATGAAGGAAACCATCAACAAAAACAAAAAGGCAGCTTACTGAATGGAAGAAGGTATTTGCAAATCATGTGTTCAGTAAGGGGTGAATATCCAAAATATATAAGGAACTAATACAATCAAACACCACAAAAACCAGTCTGATTAAAATATGGGCAGAGGATCTGAGGAAACGTTTTTTCAAAGAAGACATCCAGATGGCCAACAGACACATGAAAAGATGCTCAACATCACTAATCATCAGGGAAATGAAAACCAAAACCACAGTGAGATACCACCTCACACCTGTAAGAATTGCTATTATCAAAAAAGATGAAAAAAACAAGTGTTGGCAAGTGTGAGGAGAAAGGGATATCCTTGTGCATTGTTGGTAGGAATGTAAATTGGTGCACCCCCTATGGAAAACAGTATGGAGGTTCCTTTAAAAATTAAAAATAGAACTACCATACAATCCTGTAATTTCACTACTGGGTATTTATTTGATGAAAATGAAAACACTAATTCAAAAAATACATGCACTCCTATGCTCATTGCAGCATTATTCACAATAATCAAGATATGGAAACAACCAAAGTGTCCATCAGTGAGTGTATTGTTGAAGAAGATGTGGTATAGGCACACAATGGAATACTACTCAGCCATAGTAGTATTTCAAAAGAATGAAATCTTGCCATTTGTGACAACATGGATGGATCTTGAGGGTACTATGTTAAGTGAAATAAATCAGAGAAAGTCAAATACCACATGATTTCACTTATATGTGGAATTTAAAAAAACAAAATTAGACGCACAGATACAGAGAACAGATTGGTGGTTTCCTGGGGAGGGGGTGGGGCTTATGGGAAATGAAATGTGTGAAGGGGTTCAAGTATAAACTTTCAGTTATACAAGCATGTGGGTGTAACGTACAGCATGGAGAATATAATCAATACTACTATATTAACTATATGGTTACAGATGGCAACTAGACTTAGTATGGTGATCATTTCACTATTTGTATAAATGTCAAATCACCATTTTATATAGCTGAAATTAATATTACATGTAAACTGTCACTAAACTGCCCCCCAAAAAACCAAAGTGATTCAAGTTTGGAATGCCCCATAGGTGAGTGGTAAATCTTCAGTATGGGACGGCAACACCAACCTAGGCTTGAGAATTTCTTTTTTTTTTAAAGATTTTATTTTTAAGTAATTTCCACACCCAACGTGGGGCTTGAACTCATGACTTCTAGATCCAGAGTCGCATACTCTACTGACAGAACTAGCCAGGCACCGCAAGGCTCAGGGATTTCTAACAGATAAAGATTCAAGGATAAATCCTATTGTCGATCTCATCAATTCCAAAGCACACATTTTTACACTTTATATCTCTGTAATGGGAGTGAATCTCATAATCAAGGTATTTTACAATTGCTATCAACCAGGCAGCTGTGGGATATAGCTATGAATGACCATTCATGTGTAAACACTACAAGGGCCACCATCAAATTTTATAGAAAGAGAGTCAGACTTGGAGAAAGTCCTGGAGACAAAAATGAAGCACTCTTTTAACTCCTCCAAACCAAATAATTGTGTGGAGGAAACATTTAGAGTGCTTCTTAAGATTCCAAAAGTGAGAATCAAAAATAGTTCTTCATGAATTACTGTGCCTCTAAGGTATCAGTAATGTTATAATACTTGCTGGGTACAGATGATGCCTCTCTTATAGTGGTTCAACTTAAAATTTTTTGACTTTACAATGGTGTGAAAGTATTACTGATTCAGTAGAAAATGTACTTCAGGGACTCCTGGGTGGCTCAGTCGGTTAGAGCCTGCTTCTTCGTCTCCCTCAGCCAGCCGCTCCCCCTGCTTGTGTACCCCCCCCAACAAATAAATAAATAAAATCTAAAAAGAAAGGGAAAGAAAATAAAATGTACTTTGAGTTTTAAATTTTGGTCTTTTTCTGGGTTACTGATATGTGATACTATCTTATCTTGTGATGCTGAGCACTGGCAGTGAGCACAGGTCCCAGTTGGGCACACAATCACAAGGATAAACAATCAATACACATTTAACCACTCTGTACTCATACAACTATTCCATTTTTTACTTTCAGCACAGCATTCAATAAATTACAGGAGATATTCAACAATTTATTATAAAATAGGCTTTATGTTAGATGTTTCTGCCCAAATGTAAGCTAATGTAAGTGTTCTGAGCACGTTTAAGGTAGGCTAGGCTAAGCTATTTTTTTAATTAAAAAGTTCTTTTATTTATTTGAGAAAGAGAGCAAAAGAGCACAAGCAAGGGGAGGGGCAGAGGAAAAGGGAGAACAGAATCCCTGCTGAGCTGGGAGCCTGATGTGGGATTTCATCCGATGATGCCGGGATCATGACCTGAGCCAAAGGCAGATGCTTAACAGACTGAGCCACCCAGGTGCCCCAAGGGTAAGCTATTTTGTTCAGTAGGTTAGGTGTAATAAATGCATTTTCAACTTATGGTATCTTCAACTTATGATGGGTTTATCGGGACATTAACTCCATCCTAAGTCAAAGAAGGACTATACTTTGTGAGATTCACCCCTATTGGTTGTAACAATAACTGATTCATTCTCATTGCTATATAATATATCAGTTAAATACTTACCAAAATTTATCTATCCTTTCTACTATTTATGGACATTTGGAGAAAAATAACCCATTCATACTTAAGGGGGCAAAGGCATATGAAAATGTATCTTCCTGTGTTTTTGAATGTTCCCACCACTGAAATAATTTGACAAACAGAAATGCTTTAACTACTGTAAACAGAAAATAGAAGAAACAAACTTTTGAGCTCTTCTAGAAGCCACCTAAATTAGAGTATACTTAGTTCATTTTTAAAGGAGTGATTTAGTTCACTAGTGATTAAAGTAAAAGAAATTTAAGGTAAGGTAAGGAAGGAAAATCTGTAAAACCTAGGAGTGCCATTCTTTCATTATTGGATTGGCAAATGGCTTTCCAAATTTAATGTTTATTAAGTTTCAGAAGTAAATTTTCTCTAGACCAACTTCTTAGATCTTTACAAGAAAATGCTCAAATCTGGAGAAGAATTCACAAGAAAGATGGTAACTCTAAAGTAGTAAAAATCAACAGAAAAATTAGCACATCTCCATAGGAAAAGAAAGGTTTCACTTCTTGAAGAACATTGTTCTTTCACTTTGTAAAAACATGTGAAGGCCGGAAGAATTCATACTATTTTTAAAAAGTAAAATTGACTTAATTATGAACACCTTAAGTCATGCAAGTATAGAACATGAATGCCTGTGTAATTTTTGTACATCTCAGTTAAGTGTTTATCTTTTCTTTCTATTACCTATATGGTTGAGTACAAAAAATTAAACTATAAATTATAAGGAAATATACTTTGTTGATGAGAGATATTAATATTCTAAGAAGTCATTATATTCTCATAATACTGGACCTTACCAACTTTTGTTTGATAGAAATGTGAGTAGTTTGATTTGATGGAAGTAGGCACATGAGTTGAAGATAACACTAGAAAAGTAATTTGAAGTCAAATTGGAAGAGTCTTGCTGTACAAAAGATTTTAAACTTTACACTGGTAGACAGTGGGAGCCATTGGAATTTAGGAGTAGGTTTATAAAGTAAGATGATTAAAGCTGTGGATTTATAAGGATAACCTAGCTGTAGTGCATAGGGAATTTATGGAAGAAAGATGGAGAAAGGGTGGGCTGTTAGGATACCTTACCTAAAATGAGGGGTGATAATGACCTGAAATAGGATAATAGCAGTGGGAATAGAAACAAGGAAAGAGATGACATTATATATGCAGTCTTGTGTCATGATTACATGTATCATGCAGTGGGGAAATAACTATCTTAAATTATTTGACCTCCTCAAACACTGCTGGACATTGAGTTGTTTTATCTAAATTCTCCCAGTGTTAACTGAATAAATCTTTCCTATAATGGCAAAAATATATGTTCATTAACATTAAACAGATGATTAAGACTTCTCTATTTGCCTCTGAGAAGCTGGTAATCTAATAGAAGAAATGCTCTATATGCAGTTGAGTAATAAAAAAGAGATGGGAAAAGATGCTGTAACAAAATATTTACTCTTTCTGAGGCTTAGCTTTAAAATTCCATGGTGTATTTTTATACTTGTATGCTCCTACATGCATTTCTATGGCAGGAAACAGATAATAAGTAACGCGGATTATCCCTGAGGAAGGAAACTAGATGCCTGGTGAAAGGTTGGAGAGAGATTTGTTTGTCAACATAGACTTTTTAGTACTATTTGAATTTTGTACCATTTGAATATATTATCTGTTTTTAAATTAAAAAAAATTAAAAGATTTTATTTTTAAATAATCTCTATACCCAGAATGGGGCTGGAACTCACAACCCTGAGATCAAGAGTCACGTGTTCTACTGACTGAGCCCCTAAAATATTTTTTTTAATGTATGATTTTCCAAATTCTTTCTTGTAGGAAACTGTGAACACTTGGGAAAAAGTAACACATTGTATAAATGAGAAGTAGTTATTAAGACAAGTGATGAGGAGACATAGTTGATTTGGAGGGTAGGTGAGAGAGAAATATGTCACACTCTGATATTTTAGCATAGGTATTTGGACATGGGTTGCAATCAGGGATTTAAATGCTGATTTTTTCACATAGGTGGTAGGGGAGCTGGTGGTTACCAGAACTAAACATTGTTCCACTTCCTAAAAATGTCCTTTTAAAAAGAGATTTCTTAAAAATCTTATGCACAGCATACGTAGAAGGGAGGTAGGTTATTTTAAAATCCTGGTAGTTTTTAAAAATTTTAATTCCAATATAGTTGGAAAAATGTTCATGTCTTCTGCCCATTTTTTAATTGGATTATTTGATTGGGGAGTGTTAACTTATTTAAGTTCTTTACACCTTTTGGATACTAACCCTTTATCAGATAGGTCATTTGCAGATATCTTCTCCCTTCAGTGGGTTGTCTTTTAGTTTTGTTGGTCATTTTCTTCACTGTGCAGAAGCTTCTTATTTTGATGTTGTCCCAGTAGTTTATTTTTGCTTTTGTTTCCCTTGTCTCAGGACATATATCTAGAAAAATTTTGCTATAGCTGATGTCAGAGACATTACAGCCTGTGCTGTCTTCTAGGATTTTTATGGTTTCAGGTCTCACATTTCGATTCATTTTGAGTTTATTTTTGTGTATGGTGTGAGAAAGTGGTCTAGTTTCATTCTTTTGCATGTAGCTGTCTAGTTTCCCCAGTGCCATTTGTTGAAGAGACTGTCTTTTTCCCACTGGATATTCTTTCCTGCTTTGTCAAAGATTAATTGACCATATAATAGCAGGTTTATTTCTGGATTTTCTATTCTTTTCCATTGATCTATGTGTCTATTTTTGTGCCAGGAGTATACTGTTTTGATTACTATAGCTTTGTGACATAACTTGAAGTCTAGAATTGTGGTATCTCCAGCTTTGTTTTTCTTTTTCAAAATTGCTTTGACTCTTCGGGGTCTTTTGTGGTTTCATATACATTTTAGGATTGTTTGTTCTAGTTGTGTGAAAAATGCTGTTGGTGTTTTGAAAGGGATTGCATTAAATGTGTAGATTGCTTTGGGTAGCATAGATATTTTAATAATATTTGTTCTTCCAGTTCATGAGCATGGAATGTCTTTCCATTTCTTTGTGATGTCTTTAATTTCTTTCATCGATGTTTCATAGTTTTCAGAGCACAGGTCTTTCATCTCTTTGGTTAAGTTTATTCCTAGATGTCTTATTATTTTTGGTGCAATTTTAAAAGGGATTGTTTTCTTAATTTCTCTTTCTTCTGCTTCACTATTAGTGTATAGAAATGCAGCAGATTCCTGTACATTAATTTTGTATCCTGTGAATTTACTAATTCATTTATCATTTCTAATAGTTTTTTTGTAGAGTCTTTTGGGTTTTGTATATAGTATCATGTCATCTGCAAATAGTGAAAATTTTACTTCTTTCTTACCAATTTGGATGCCTTTTATTTCTTTCTGTTTTCTGATTGCTGTGGCCAGGACTTCCAGTACTATGTTAAATAAAAGTGGCAAGAGTAAAATCTTGGTAGTTTTATTTGGGATTTTTTTTTTAAAGTCCAAGTTGGTTGCTTTATGTAATTAAAAAAAAAATCACATAGCAAATTAAGTTACTTGTTTGATGAAGACAAATTGCTTGACTTTTCATAAATGATATTGTTTTAAGAAATACCTTTTAATAGAAAATTATCTGATATATAATAATTTTGTTTTCTTCAAATTAAAACGGAGGAATAGGGGCGCCTGGGTGGCACAGCGGTTAAGCGCCTGCCTTCAGCTCAGGGCGTGATCCCGGCGTTCCAGGATCGAGCCCCACATCAGGCTCCTCCGCTATGAGCCTGCTTCTTCCTCTCCCACTCCCCCTGCTTGTGTTCCCTCTCTCGCTGGCTGTCTCTATCTCTGTCAAATAAATAAATAAAATCTTTAAAAAAAAATAAAATGGAGGAATAGAAAATGAAAAGATTATGCAATCATTCTGCAAGTTCATTGGCAAAATGAGTGAATGTATGTTTTGGTTGCTCTGCAGAGACAACTTGACCTAATTGAAAGAGAAATGTGATGCCTGGTGACAGAGCTGAATAATTATATTTAGAAAAAGAAAGTGGAATAATTATCCATCTTCTGTATTTCTTCCACATAGAATTTATGATGACTGTTTCAATCCTGGGAAATAATTCATGCCCCCTGAAAGTCTAAAGCAGAGTCTAATATTAGCAGTTTAATTCACAGCCTTTATTAGTAAAACAAGCACTTCTTTACCATCATAATCACTGATGAATCTGGAACTGTCCTTCATCTAGAAAGGTGATATTACTGCCTCACTATCTATAAGACATGCACTCTAAGTTCAGTTTTGGTTTTTTGTTGTTTTCATTTATGGATTGTGCTTTTACGTTTTCTTTTATTTGCTTGTTTTTGTTTTCCAGTAGTTTTTTAAAATTTATTCTTACCTACGCATAATCCCTGGCTGTTTTCCTCCTGACCAATGAAATGATTTATTATGATGAATCTGTAGGCCAGAAACAATTTGATGCTAAACAGGCATATAAAAAAATCCATCAACTCTGCCTCCTTACCCTATAGTCAAAATAAGACACTCTTTCCAATTATTTGCTCATTTCTCTTTAGTACTCAGGAAAGTTGTGAGCTCCTTTGAGAATTAATCTTATTTATCTTTGTGTTCTCAGTTCCTAGATTATGTATTTAGTAAATGTTGCTTTGTATAGTGGAATATCTAAGCTTCAGAACAGTGCTATTACCAATAGAGCAATATCAGTTATTTGACCAGGCTGCTAAACTAAGTTCATGGAAAAATACAGAAGGTGAAGTACTTTCTTAATTGAGTTCTTACCCTTGTTGTCATTTAGAATGGTGGTTTTTCATAAGCTTAGTTTCAAAACCAGTATGTCATGCTTTATACTCATTAATGTACAAGAAATGTGACCTATCATAGAATAATTAAAGTTGTTAAGGGGTCATCTATTTTGATGAGTTCAGATTCACATAAGTAAACCCAACAACCACTCATTCAGTTCATTTGATAAACATTTATTAACTAGCTGGTTGTGTGTTTAATATTGTGGATACAAAGATGAATGAGAAATAAACCCAAATTTTAAAATACTACACAGTCTAATTGATCAAAGAGATTCCTACAATAAGAGCTATATGACAGAGTATTATGGGACAACGGAGGGTGGGCATCTATTCCAACCCAGAGGTCACAGGGAAGGTTTCCTAAGCTGAGTCTAAGAGAATGAGTAGGAAGTAGTTAGGCAGAAAGGATGGTTGAAGCAAAACCTTAAAAAACAGAAAGTACATGATATATAGGAGGAAATGTAAACATCTATATGTCACAGAGGCATAGTGAAGAAAGGAGTGACAGAACATGACAGAAAAGGCAAGCAGTAGCTGACATAGAGAAGAAAGGCAAAAGAAGCATTGAAAAAAATTAAATTTCCCTACAACTTATAGCCCATTGATAAGTAGGCAGAATGGCCTTCCTCTAGGAATTCAACTGCCTCAATGTTAATACTTTGCTAGAGGCAAAAGGCAACCTTTGCTTGACAGCCCAACCTCCAGGATCCTGTAAGTCTCCCTTAACATACAAGAATCCCTTTGGAAACTTCCTTTATCTTAACCCCCCCCCCAAATATATGTTAGCAATCACCCTCCAAACATATGGCCCACTGATATAAGTCTGAAGGGTCTCATGACTAAGGGTTTACTAGACAGTAGTAAATGACCTTATCTTAACAACAGATAGCCCCTCAAGGTCCTGAAAACCTTGCTTCCAAATTCTTTAGAGACTTACGCTACCCCTAATTCCTTCCCAACTTAAAAGTATGTAGTCAGTCACTCCTTATAACCCCAGTATGGCTCTTTCTGCCCGTGGGTCCTGTCTTGTGCTTTAATAAAACTACCTTTTTTGCACCAAAGACATCTCAAGAATGTTTTCTTGATGATTCACTCCTGGACTCCAACATTTCATATCAGTAGCTAGATAGCAGAGGGCCAAATTTTCCATATTATGGAATTTGGAAGTAAAAGAAGCCCTCAGAAAGTTTTATGCAATGCAACGACAGGATTGGGTCTGCATTTTAGATAAATCATTTGAACTGGGATGAGGATGAATTTGAGAAATATACTGTTGAAGATAGGGAAAGCAGTATTACAATAATATAGGTGAACGATTGTGAGGGCTTGAATTTGGAAATAAAGGGGATGAGTTCCAGAAATATTTAGCAGGGTTTGGTGATTGATGGAATGTGACCTGTGAAGGAGAGACTCACAGGTTTCTAACTGGGGCAAGTAAATGATTGTACTGCTTGCAAAGGAGTTACAGAATGAAAAAAAGGGAGAAGATTTGGGAAAGGGATAAGAATGTAAATATACATGGCAAATTTGAGGTAATGCTGGGGCGTCTGATTAGAACTGTATATCAGACAGTTAGGTATGTAAGTATCCCTCCATGATGCTTTGGCACTTGAAGCTATGAGAGTAGAATTGAAAGATGAACAGAGAAAGTGTTAAGAGGAATAGTATCATGAAAGATAACAAGAGAAGAATTTGAAGGAGGAACTTACGAATATGTCAAACACAAAGAGGCCCAAATAGATAGGAACTGAAAATGCCCAGTAATATTTGATAATTAGCAGGTTTTCTAGAACATAATGAGAGAATTTTCAGTGGGGATAAAGGCAGTAAGCTGACTTCATTAGCTTCATTGATAAATAATGGGTGATGAAGTAGAGTTTAGACTTTATAGAAATTTATATGAGAAAATAAAGAGATGATAGTAGCTCCATTTGTTTTATGAATTATACTTTTGGTTGTCATATCTAAGAATTCTGCCTGATCCAAAGTCACAAAGTTCTTTTTCTTACGTTTTCTTTTAGAAATTATATAGCTTTAAGTTTTACCTTTAACTTTATGATACAATTTGAATTCATTTTTCCATAAGGTGTGATATTTTGGTCAAGGTCTGTGTTTTAGCATACGGATGTCCAATTGTTCGAACACCATTTGTTGAAAGAATTATCCATCCTCAATTGAATGTTTTTACACCTTTGTCAAAAATCATTTGTTGTACTTGTGAGGGTCGAATTCTGGACTCTGTTCAGTTTCAATGATTTCTGTGTCTTTTTACCAATATCGTATTGTCTTCATTAGCTTTTATAGTAAGTCTTGAAATCAGGTAGTGGTGAGTCTTCCAACATTGTTCTTTTTTTCCAAAACTGTTTTTGGCTATTCTAGTTACTTTGCCTTTCAATACAAATTTTAGAATCAGCTTGTTGATGTCTATAAACTAACTGCCTGTATTTTCATGGGGATTTTGTTGAATCTACAGATCAGTTGGGAAAGAATTGACATGTTAACACTATCAAGTCTTCCAGTACATGAACATGTTGTATGTTTCCATTTATTTAGGTGTGATGTTGTGATTATTTATAATAAGAAAAATATATTTGGTCTTCATTCTCCATTTATGGCACGGAGCTGCTAGCATCCTTGGAATTTCCTAAGTAACCAGAGTACTACAGGTGTCTTTTTTTATGTTAATGAGGTGACTTTGGGAATACCCCTAGGCCAACTAAAGAATGGCAGCTGGTCAGCAGAGGAACCAACCACATTATTAGAGGGCTGAAACTTTCTGTCCTACCCACCACCACTCCAACACCTGGGAGGGGAAAGGGGCTGCAGATTGAGTTCAGTCAGCAATGGCCAGTGATTTAATCAATCATGCCCTTGTAGTGGAGCCTCCATAAAATCCCAAAAGGACGGGTTTGAAGAGCTTCTGGGTTGGTGACATGTGGAGATTTGGGGAGGTTGGCATGCTCAGGGAGGGCATGGAAGCTCCATGTCCCTTCCTCTTAACCTGCCCTGTACATCTCTTCTATTTTGCTATTCCTGAATTATATCCTTTTATAATAAAGTGGTAATCTGGTAAATAAAATATTTCTCTGAGTTTTGTGAGCTGTTCTAGGAAATTAATCAAATCTAAGGAAGAGGAAGTTGGAACCTAATATTTATAGCCAGGTGTTTAGAAGCACAGGTGATAACCTGGGCTTGCAAGTGGCATCTGAAGTGGGAAAACAGTCTCGTGAAGCAAAACTCTTAGTCTATGAGATCTCATGCTATCTTTGGGTAGTAGTGTCAGAATGGAATTGAATTATACAACACCAGCTGGTGTCCTGAGAATTGCTTGATGGTGTGAGGGAAAACACCCGTCACACATTGGAAGTGAATATAGAACCCAATTATAAGGTGTTCTTGATTTTTTTCATCAGTGTTTTAGTTTTCACCATACAGATTTTACATGTATTTTGTTGAATTTAAGCATAAGTATTTCAATATTATGATACTGTTCATTCAATCTTATACTCTAATTGTTCATTGCTAGTATATAAAAATATAAGTGGTTTTTTAATTTAAATTCAATTAGCCAACATAAAATACATCATTAGTTTCAGATGTAGAGTTCAGTAATTCATCAGTTGCGTATAACACCCAGTGCTCATCATATCACGTTCCCTCGTTAATGCCCATCACCCAATTACCCCATCCCCCACCCACGTTCCCTCCAACAACCCTCAGTTTGTTTCCTGTGGTTAAGAGTCTCTCATGCTTTGTCTCCCTCTCTGATGACTTCCCATTCAGTTTTCCCTCCTTTCCCCTATGATCCTCTGCATTGTTTCTTCTGTTCCACATATGAGTGAAACCATATGATAATTGTCTTTCTCTGATTGACTTATATCACTCAGCATAATACCCTCCAGTTCCACCCACGTTGATGTAAATGGTAAGTATTCATCCTTTCTGATGGCTGAGTAATATTTCACTGTATATATCTACCACATCTTCTTTATCTATTCATCTGTTGAGGGACATCTCAGCTCTTTCCATGGTTTGGCTATAGTGGACATTGCTGCTATAAACACTGAGGCGCATGTGCCCCTTCAGATAATGGCATTTGTATCCTTGGGGTAGATACCTTGTAGTGTAATTGCTGGGTTGTAGGGAGCTCTATTTTTAACTTCTTGAGGAACCTCCGTACTGTTTTCCACAGTGTCTGTATGAGCTTGCATTCCCACCAAGAGTGTAGGAGGGTTCCCCTTTCCGTGTATCCACGCCAACATTTGTTGTTTACTGACTTGTTAATTTTAGCCATTCTAACTGGTGTAAGGTGGTATCTCATTGTGGCTTTGATTTCTATTTCCCTGATGCCAAGTGATGTTGAGTATTTTTTCATGTGTCTGCTGACCGTTTGTATGTCCTTGGAGAAATGTCTGTTCATGTCTTCTGCCCATTTCATGATTGGATTATTCATTTTTTGGGTGTTGAGTTTGGTAAGTTTCTTATATATCTTGGATTTTATCACAGTTTATCTGATGTGTCATTTGCAAATATCTCCTCCCATTCCATAGGTTGCCTTTTAGTTTTGTTGACTGTTTTCTTTGCTGTTGAGAAGCTTTTTATCTTGATGAAGTCCCAGTAGTTCATTTTTGCTTTTGTTTCCCTTGCCTTTGGAGATGTGTCTAGCAAGAAGATGTTGCAGTAGAGGTCACAGAGGTGACTGCCTATATTCTCCTCTAGGATTTTGATGAATTCCCGTCTCACATTGAGGTCTTTCAACCATTTTGAGTTTATCTTTGTGTACGGTGTAAGAAAATGGTCCAGTTTTATTCTTCTCCATGGGTTGTCCAGTTTTCCCAACACCGTTTGTTGAAGAGACTGTCCTTTCTCCATTGGATATTCTTTCCTGCTTTGTCAAAGACTAGTTGACCATAGAGTTGAGGGTCCAGTTCTGGGTTCTCTATTCTGTTCCACTGATCTGTGTGTCTTTGTGCCAGTACCATATTGTTTTGATGATTACGGCTTTGTAATATAGCTTAAAGCCAGGCATTGTGATGCCCCCAGCTTTGGTTTTCTTTTTCAACATTCCTCTGGCTATTTGGGGTCTTTTCTGGTTCAATACAAATTTTGGGATTTTTTTTGTTCCAACTCTGTGAAAAAAGTTGATGGTATTTTGATAGGGATTGCATTGAATGTGTAGATCGCTCTGGGTAACTTAGACATTTTAACAATATTTATTCTTCTAATCCATGAGCATGCAGTGCTTTCCCATTTCTTTGTGTCTTCCTCAATTTCTTTCATAAGTGTTCTGTAGTTTTTAGAGTACAGATCCTTTACCTCCTTGGTTAGGTTTATTCCTAGATACCTTATGGTTTTGGGTGCAATTTTAAATGGGATCGACTCCTTAATTTCTCTTTCTTCTGTCTCATTGTTAGTGTATAGAAAGGCAACTGATTTCTGTGCATTGATTTTATATCCTGTTGTGTTGCTGAATTCCTGTATGAGTTCTAGCAATTTTGGGGTAGGGTTTTTTGAGTTTTCCACATAGAGCACCATGTCATCTGCAGAGAGTGAGAGTTTGACTTCTTCTTTGCCAATTTCAATGCCTTTTATTTCTTTTTGTTGTCTGATTGCTGAGGCTAGGACTTCTAGTGCTATATTGAACAACAGTGGTGAGAGTGGGCATCCCTGTCATGTTCCTGACCTTAAGGGAAAAGCTCTCAGTGTTTCCCCATTGAGAATGATATTAGCTATGGGCTTTTCATAGATGGCTTTTATGATATTGAGGCACCTTCCCTCTATCCCTACACTGTGAAGAATTTTAATCAAGAAAGGATGCTGTATTTTGTCAAATGCTTTTTCTGTATCGATTGAGGAGGATCACATGGTTTTTGTCTTTTATTCATGTAGTGTATCACACTGATTGATTTGCAAATGTTGAACCACCCTTGCAGCCCAGGAATAAATCCCACTTGATTGTGGTGGATCATCCTTTTAATGTACTCTTGGATCCTACTGGCTACTATTTTGGTGAGAATTTTGTCATCCATGTTTATCAGGGAATATTGGCCTGTAATGCCCCTTTTTGGTGGGGTCTTTGCCTGGTTTTGGGATCAAGGTAATGCTGGCCTGATAGAACAAGTTTGGAAGTTTCCCTTCCATTTCTGTTTTTTGGAACAGCTTCAGAAGACTGGGTATTAGCTCTTCTTTAAATGTTTGGAAGCATTCCCCCAGGAAGCCATTTGGTCCTGGGCTCTTGTTTGTTGGGAGGTTTTTGATTAGTGCTTCAATTTACTTGCTGGTTATGGGTCGGTTCGGGTTTTCTGTTTCTTCCTGTTTCAGTGTTGGTAGTTTATACATCTCTAGGAATGCATATTTCTTCCAGATTGCCTAATTTGTTGGTGTATAGTTGCTCATAATATGTTCTTATATTTGTTTGTATTTCTTCAATGTTGCTCGTGATTGTTTCTCTTTCAGCAATGATTTTATTAATTTGGGTCCTTTCTCTTTTCTTTTTGGTAAGTCTGTCCAGGGGTTTCTCAATTTTATCAATTCTTTCAAAGAACCAGCTTCTAGTTTCGTTGATCTGTTCTACTGTTCTTCTGGTTTCTATTTCATTGATTTCTGCTATAATCTTTATTATTTCTCGTCTCCTGCTTGGTTTAGGCTATATTTGTTTTTCTTTATCCATCTCCTTTAGGTGTAAGCTTAGCTTGTGTATTTGAGACTTGTCTAGTTTCTTGAGAAGGGCTTGTAGTGTTATGTACTTCCTTCTCACGACTGCCTTTGCTGCATCCTGAATGTTTTGATCAGTTGTGCTTTCATTTTCATATGTTCCATGAATTTTAATTCCCCTTCAATTTCCTTGTTCATCCAGTCATTCTTTAGTAGGATGCTCTTTAACCTCCAAGTATTTCAGTTCCTTCCAAATTTCCTCTTGTGATTGAGTTCAAGTTTCAAAGCATTTTGGTCCAAAAATATGTAGGGAATAATCCCAATCTTTTGGTACTGGTTGAGATCTGATTTGTGACCCAGTATGTGATCTATTCTGGAGAATGTTCCATGTACACTGAAGAAGAATATGTATTTTGTTGCTTTAGGATGGAATGCTCTGAATATATCTGTGAAGTCCTTCTGGTCCAGTGTGTCATTCGAAACCTTCACTTCTTTGTTGATCTTCTGCTCAGATGATATATCTATTGCTGTGAGTGGGGTGTTAATGTCCCCTACTATTATTGTATTATTATTGATGTGTTTCTTTAATTTGGTTATTAATTGGCTTATATAATTGGCTGCTCCCATGTTAGGAGCATAAATATTTAGAATTGGTAGATCTTCTTGTTGCATAGACACTTTAAGTATGATATAGTGCCCCTCTTCATCCCTTATTACAGTCTTTTGTTGAAAATCTAATTTGTCTGTTTTAAGGATTGCTATTGCAGCTTTCTTTTGATGTCCATTAGCATGATAAATGATTCTTTAGCCCCTCACTTTCAATGTGGAGGTATTTTGTGTCTAGTATGAGTCTCTTGTAGACAGCATATCAATAGGTCTTTCTTTATTATCCAATCTGATACTCTGTGTCTTTTGATTGGAGCATTTAGCCTATTTATATTCAGAGTAACTATTGAAATATATGAATTTAGTGCCATTGTATTACCTGTAAAATCACTATTTCTGTGTATTTTATCTCTTCGTTTCTGGTCTGTGTTACTTTTGGACTCTCTTCACTTACAGGATCCCCTTTAATATTTCTTGCTGGGCTGGTTTAGTATCACAAATTCTTTCAGTTTCTCTTTGTCCTGGAAGCTCCTTAGATCTCCTTCCATTCTGAATGACATCCTTGATGTATAAAGTGTTCTTGGCTGTATGTTTTTCTCATTTAGCATCCTGAATATATCATGCCAGCCCTTTCGGGCCTGCATGGTCTCTGTGGATAGGTCTGCTCCCAGTCTAATGTTACCACCCTTGTAGGTTAAGGACCTCTTGTCTTGAGCTGCTTTCAGGATTTTTCTTTGTCTCTGAGATTTGCCAGCTTCACTATTATATGTTGGGGTGTTGATCTATTTTTATTGACTTGGAGGGGGGTGTTCTCCCTACCTCCTGGACTTGAATGCCTATTTCCTTCCCCAGATTAGGAAAGTTTTCAGCTCAAATATACCTTGTGCTGCCCTCTCTCTTTCCTCTTCCTCTAGGACTCCAATAATTTTAATATTGTTTCTCTTTATGGTATCACTGATCTCTGAAATTCTCATGGTCCCGTAATTGTTTATCTCTCCTTTGCTGAGTTTCTTTATTCTCCATAATTTTATCTTTTGTATCGCTTATTCTCTCTTCTGCTTCATTTCTCCTTGCCGTAAGAGCCTCCATTGCTGATTACTTCTCAGCAATGCCTTTTTTAATTTCAATTTGATAAGATTATAGTTCTTTTATTTCTCTAGAGAGGGATTCTCTAGCATCTCCTATGCTTTTTTCAAACCCAGCTAGTGTCTTTATAATCATTGTTCTGAATTCTAGCTCTGACATTTTACCAATATCCATATTTATTAAGTCTCTGGCAGTGAGTACGGCCTCCTATTCTTTTGTCTGGAAAATTTTCCTTCTGGTCATTTTGTCCAGAGATGAATAGATGAATGCGAGAACAAAAAAAAATAATAAAAATATCAACCATAACCCCAGCACAATACACACTAGGCAAATCAGAAGAGATCAGAAACCAAAAAAGAAAAAAAAAAGGAAAAAAGAGAGAATATAACCAAACAGGTAGACAGAACAAGGTAATACACTTGGCCCTGGGTGTATTTTGGTCTGTTTGTTAGAAGAGACTTGATTGCAAAATTTTAAGAAAGAAGAACTTATATATATACAAAATAAAATTGATTACAGTGAAAGGAAACCAAAAATGAAGAATATATCTATAAAATGTAAATGTAAAAATGAAAATTTTAAAAAGATTTAAAAAAGACTTAAGAAGCTAGTTGAAATGGGAAAAAGAAAAAAATTAAAAAAGAAAATTTTAAACTGGCAGGCTAAAGATTCATGAGAAAAAAAATAGAATTCTATATACTATTTTCCCCTGGTGCAGGAGTTTTTCAGTTCTGTGTGATCCATAAACTTGGTATTAGCCTGATGTTCCTGCTGGTCTTCTGGGGGGAGGAGCCTCTTGCACTGATTCTCATGCGTCTTTGCCTCAGTGCAGTTGCACCACCCCTTGCCACTGGTTGGGCTCAGTTTAAGCTGCTTTGGGTTATTCTATGTGGCTTTTGTTCCTCAAGGGCTTTTTGCAGTGCTTTAGAGGATGAAAAAAAATGGCACTGCCCCGATCTTCAGCCCCGGAGCTGAACGATCGCGGCCCCCGCTCTTCAGTGCACCCTCACGGAAATGTGGTCAGTCACTTTTGTGTGTGCCAAATTCTGCCGACTCCTGTAGTGCATACCTGTACCAATCCTCCCAGGGGAGGTTGGTGGTGGTGGTGGGGGGGTCTCACCACAGCCCTGCTGCTTCCTGGTCCCCTGCTTGAAGAGCAGTTGCCTGATCATGCTGTGGTTTGCAGTTTATGGCAACACCTAGCTGAGACGCCACTCTAGGACTTGCTAATTGTAGTTGGAGTCCCTGCTCCCATGCTTGGGAACTCTGCTGTATTCAGGCACTTCCGTTCTTTCTGTGACCGAGGGGATCCTGAGACCACACTCTCCCACCGAAGATTCTGCCCCACTTTACTACCGGAGCACCTTTCAGGCAGGGAGGTCCCTCACAGGAGAAGACTTCTAAAAGTTCAATTTTGCACTCCACTGTCATATTATTTTCTGGTAGCAGCTTCCAGAGGCTCCCTCCCCCTATGGTTTATCTTCTGATATATCCCCTCAGATTCATTTCTGTGCACCTCCTACCTTGCAAAAAGTGGTCAATTTTCCTATTTGTAGAATTGCAGCAATTCTTTTCTTAGATCTTAGGTTGAGTTCACAGGTGTTTACAATGATTAGATATCTAGCTGAATTCAAGGTACCACATGAAACGAGAGTCCCCTACTCTTCCACCATCTTCCCTCCACCCCTATAAGTGATTTTTTATATTGACCTTGTATTCTGCAACCTTGGTAAAGTCACTTATTAGGTCTAGGAACTTCTTTATAAAGTCCTTAAGGCTTTCTATATAGATACCATATTATTTCACCATAGTGTTAGCTTTGTTTCTTTCCATTCTAGAGGTCTTGTTCGTTTTCTTCATGTACTGTATTGTATAGGATTTCCAGTATGCTGTTGAATAAGAGTAGGGAGAACAAGTACCTTTGACTTGTTCTTCATCTTATAGACATTAGTCTTTCATCATTGAGCATGTTAGTTGCAAGTAACTCCCTCAAATAAATGGAGTTGACTTTTATTCCCCAAGTGCTGAGATACTTTTTATTATTAATAGATAGTAAATTTTGTCAAATACTTTTACTGCGTCTACTGAAATGATATATTACTTTTTTTCTTTAGTCTGTGAATACAGTCAATTACATTGATTTTTTTCCCAGCTTCGTTGAGATATAATTAACATCTAACATTGTGTAAGTTTAAGGTTTACAGAATGATGATTTGAAAAATGTATATACTAAAAAATAATTACTACAATTAATTATTAATTAATATTAGTATTAATTAATACACCCATCATCTTATATAATTGCTGTTTGTTGTTGTGGTGGTAGTGGTAAGAAAACTTAAGATTTACTCTGACTTATTTATCTGTTTGCTCATATTCCAGATATATTGTTTGTTTTCATACCTTTGACTTTTAAGAAAGAGGTTTCTTTTGAGAGTTCTTTATACATTCTAGATATTAGTCCTTTGTTGGATATATGCTTTACATGGACATTCTCAGAGTGTGTACATTTGTCTTTTCATCTCTTCATGTTGTCTTTCACAGATCCAAAGTTTTTAATATTCATGAGGTTCAATTCATCAATTATCCTTTAATGTATTATGCTCTTGGTATCAAGTCTAAGAATTTTGTACTTAACCTTAAATCCCAAAGATTTTCTCTGAAGTTTTTTTCTAAAAAGATTTATGGTTTTACATTTTGTATTTAGATCCATCACACATTTTGAGTTCACTTTTGTATAGGTACGAACTTAAACATGAGGTTCTTGATTCAGGGAGAGGTAAGATGGTGGAAGAGGAGGGTGACCCTAAGCCTGCCTCCTCGCTTGAACGCAGTGAGATAAATATCAAATCATTCTTAACATCCATGAAATCAATTTGAAGTCTTGGAGAATGAAGCTTCACATCTACAAACCACAAAAATGACCTGTGGAAGGTAGGAACTGTAGAGAGTTGATATCCGTGGGAATAAGGAGTGGTGGGTCCTCCCCAGGGGAGGGAGCCATGACCAAACAGGGAGTAGTGAGTGAGGGGGAGGAGAGAAAAAGCATGGGGAAAAAAAGAGTGAAAATACGCACAGAAAACTACACAAGAAAACTATTGCTCAAAACCATTGATGGGGGTGGGGCACCTGGGTGGCTCAGTAGGTTAAGTGTCTGCCTTTAGCTCAGGTCATGATCCCAGGGTCCTGGGATTGAGACCTGCATGGGGCTCCCTGCTTGGTGGAGAGCCTTCTTCTTCCTCTCCCTCTCCCTCTGCTGCTCTCCCTGCTTGTGCTTTCTCTCTCTGTCAAATAAATAAATAAAATCTTTTTTAAAAAGTTAAAAAAAAATACATCGATGGGGGTGGGGAAAAGGAGAAAGTTATATTACCACCAATCTTCTGTAGAGAGCAGAACACAGATTCTGAGGTATTGGAAGTTTACTACATAGCCAGGTTCAGGCCCTGGGGAACTGAACAGTGGCCCAGGTGGGAAACAGAGCTGAGCCCCAGGAGCAGGCAGCCTGAGGATTCCTAGGGTCATACAGAGAGAAGTGGTTCCCTTGTTTGGAGTGCTGAGTGTTGCAATTTACCATAAACTCTGAAACAGTGCTCATTTGTGTCACTGTATTCTGCAACAAGGTCGGTTAAAGGTCTTTAATTCATTTTGAGTTAATTTTTATATGTGGTGCAAGAAAGTGGTACAGTTTCAGTGTTTTACATATAGCTTTCCAGTTTTTCCAGCACCATTCATTGAAGAGACTGTCCATTCCCCATTTTATTTTCTTGCCTCCTTTGCTGTAGATTAACTGAACATATAAATATGGATTTATTCCTGGGCTTTCTCTTTTGTTTCATTGATCTATGTGTCTCTTTTTGGGCTAATACCATACTGTTTTGTTTATTGTATCTTTATTGTGTAGTTTGAAATCTGGGTGGGTTCTTCTTCCTCAAGATTTGGGTATTCAGGATATTTTGTGGGTTCCATACAAATTTTAGTATTATTTGCTATAGTTCTGTGGAAAATGACATTGGAATTGTGACAGAAATGTACTGAATATGTAGATTATTTTCAGTAGTATGGACATTTTCACAATATTAATTCTTCCAATGTGTGAGCATGGTAAATCTTTCCATTTATTTGTATCATCTTCAATTTCTGTCATCATTATCTTATAGTTTTTAGAATATAGGTCTTTCAACTCCTTGGATAAATTTATTCCTGGGTATTTTATTCTTTTCAATGCAATTGTAAATGAGATTGTTTTCTTAATTTCTCTTTCCGACAGGTCATTATTTTTGCATAGAAATGCAACAGATTTCTGTATATGAATTTAGTGTTTTGCAACTCTATTGAATTAATTTTTTATAATAGTTTTTTGGTAGAGGCTTTAGGGTTGTTTTTTTTTTTTTGAAGATTTTATTTATTTATTTGACAGAGCTAGAGATTGCACGAGTAGGGAGGAGGGGCAGAGGGAGAGGGACAAGCAGGTTCCCCACTGAGCAGAGAGCCCAAGTGGAGTTTGATCCCAGGATCCTGGGATCATGACCTGAGCTACTGAGGCGCCCCTAGCATTTTCTATGTATAGTATCATGTCATCTGGAAATACTGACAGTTTTCCTTCTCTCCTACCAATTTGGGTGCCTTTTCTTTTTCTTGTTTGATTTCTGTGGCTAGGACTTCCAGTACTATGTTGAATAAAGTTGGCAAGAGTTGGCATTCTTGTCTTGTTCCTGATCTTAGAGAAAAACTTTTGGAAAGCTTTTTAGCTTGACTATGGTGTTAGTTGTGGTTTTGTCATATATGACTTTTATTATGTTTAGGTACATTATCCGTACACCTACTTTGTTGAGAATTTTTATCATAAATGGATGTTGAATTTTTGTCAAAATTTTTTTTGCATTTCTTGAAATGATCATAAGATTTTCATCCTTTATTTTGTTAATGTGGTTTATCACATTGATTGATTTGTGGATGTTGAATCATTCTTGCACCCTTGGAATAAATCCCACTTGATTATGGCCTGTGATCCTTTTAATGTATTGTTGAATTCTGTTTACGAATATTTTGTTGATGAGTTTTGCATCCATGTTCATCAGGGATTTGGGCCTGTATTTTTTTTTTTTTATTGTCCTTGTGTCTGGTTTTGGTATCAGGGTAATGCTGGCCTTGTAAAATGAGCTTTGAATCATTCCTTCCTCTTCAGTGTTTTGGAGTGTCTGAGAAGGGTAGCTATTAAATTTTCTTTGAACGTTTGATAGAATTCACCAATGAAGCTGTCTGGTCCTTTTGTTTATTGGGAGGTTTTTGGTTAGTTATTCATCTTCATTACTAGCAATAGGTCTGTTCAAATTTTCTATTTCTTCCTGTTTCAGTCTTGGAAGAATGTATGTTTGTAGGCATTTGTCCATTTCTTCTGGGTTGTCCAACCTATTGTCATATAATTGTCCATAGTAGTCGCTATAATACATTGTATTTCAGGGGTGTCAGTTGTGAATATTCTTCTTCATTTTAAATTTTATTTATTTGAATCCTTTCTCTTATTTTCTTGCTGAATGTAACTAAAAGTTTATCAATTTTGTTTATTTTTTCAAAGAATAAGCTCTTAGTTTTATTCATCTTTTTTATTGTTTTTTAGTCTCTATTTCATTTATTTCAGCTCTAATAATTATTATTTCCTTCCTTTTACTAACTGGGCTTTGTTTTTCTTTTTCTCATCCTTTTAGGTATAAGATTAGATTATTTGAGTTTTTGTTTTGTTTTGTTTTTGAGATGGGCCTGTGTTGTTATAAACTTCCCTCTTAGAGCTGCTTTTGCTGTATCCCATATATGTTGGAATGTTGTGTGTCTATTTTCATTTGTCTCAAGGTTTTTTTTTAATTTCATCTTTGATTTCTTTATTGATCCATGGGTTGTTTAGTAGCGTGTTTTTTAGCCTCCATGTGTTTGTATTGTTCCAGCTTTTTTCTTCTAAGTGATTTTAAATACCATTATGGTTGGGAAAAGATTCTTCATATGATTTTAGTTTTCTTAAATTTACAGAAACTTGTTTTATGGACTAACGTGTAATCTGTCCTGGAAAATGTTACATATTCACTTGAAAATAATGTGTGTTCTGGTGTTTTTGAATAGAATGTTGTGTATATGTCTGTTAAGTCCATCTGGTATAATGTTTCATTTAAGGCTTCTGTTTCCTTACTTTTTTTTTTCTATATGATGTATCCATTGATGTAAGTTGGGTGTTGAAGTCCCCTACTATCACTATATTACTTTCAATCTCTTCCTTTAAGCCTGCTAATACTTCCTTTATATATTTAGGTACTCCTATGTTGTGTGCATAGATATTTACAATTGTTATATCCTCTTATTGGGTTAATCCCATTATCATTATGTAATGCCTTTGTCTTTTGTTACAGTCTTTGTTTTAAAGGCTGCTTTGTTTGATGGAAGTATTACTACCTTTAGCTTTCTTTTCATTTACATTTCTATGGAATATCTATTTCTTTCCCTTCACTTTCAGTTTCTTTCTGTCTTTAGGTCTGAAATGAGTCTTTTGTAGACAGCATATAGATGGGTCTTTTAGGTCTGAAATGAGTCTTTGGTAGACAGCATATAGATGAGTCTTTTTTTTTTTTATCCATTCAGTCAGCTTATATTGTTTGATTGAAGCATTAGGCCTTCCACATTTAAAGTAATTATTGGTAGGTATGTGCTTATTTCATTTTGTTTATTGTTTTCTGATTATTTTTGGAAGTCTTCTCTGTTCCTTTTTCTCTTGCTCTCTTGTAATTTGTTTATATCTTTTTCCCACTTTTTAATTGGATTATTTGATGTTTTGGGTGTTACACTGTATAAGTTCTTTATATGTTTTGGATACTAACCCTTTATCGAATATGTCATTTACAAATATCTTCTCCCATTCAGTAGGTTATCTTTTCATTTTATTGATTATTTCCTTTGCTGTGTGAAGCTATTTATTTATTTATTTATTTGAAGCTTTTAATTTTGATATTGTCCAAATAGTTTATTTTTGCTTTTATGTCCCTTGCCTCAGGAGACAGATGTAGAAAAATGTTGCTGTGGCTCATGTCAGAGAAATTAATGACTATGCTCTCTTCTAGGATTTTTATGATTTCAGGTCTCACATTTAGGTCTTTAATCCTTTTTTAATTTATTTTTGTGTATGGTGTGAGAAAGTAGCACAGCTTCATTCTTTTGCATGTTGCTTCCCCAATACCATTTGTCGAAGAGACTTTTTCCCATTGCATATTTTTTCCTGCTTTGTGTAAGATTAGTTGACCTTATAATGGTGGGTTTAGTTTTGGGCTTTCTATTCTGTTCTGTTGATCCATGTGTCTATTTTTGTGCCAGTACCATACTATTTTGATTACTACAGCTTTGTAGTACATCTTGAAATCTGGAACTATGATACCTCCAGTTTTTTTTCTTTTGCAAGATTGCATAGCAGTTTATGTTAAATTGAAGGTCATTTAAATTCAAACACATACTAGAAGCACTACATTTTTATTACGCCTACCATGCTTTATGTATTTAATTTAATATTTTACATCTTCTTATTCTGTGTATCCCTTAACTAATTATTGTACGTGTAGTTGATTTTACTACTTTTTTCTTTTAATCTTTATGCTAACTTTGTGATTGATCTACTATCTTTACTATGTGTTTGTTTTTAACAGTGAGATTTTCTTCTTTCATCATAATCTTCTCTTTATGGCCTTTTCTTTTCTGCTTAAAGATGTTCCTTTAACATTTCTTCTAAGGTCAGTTCAGTAGTGATGAACTCCTTTAACTTTTGTTTGTCTGGGAAACTCCTTATCTCTCCTTCAATTCTGAATGGTAATTTTTCTTGATAGAGTATTCATGGTTGTAGTTTTTCTTTTTTATTCAGTACTTTGAATATATCATGACTTTCCCTTCTGGCTTATAGAGTTTCTCTTGAAAAATTAGCTTATAATATTATATGTGTTCCCTCGTACATAGGTAGTCATTTTCTCTTGCTACTTTTAAGATTCTGTCTTTATCTTTAATTTTTGACATTTTAATTATTAAAAGTCTTGGTGTTTACCTTATGGGTTCTCCTTGTGTGGGCTTTATGTGCTTCCTGGACCTGGATGTTTGTTTCCTTCCCCTGGTTAGGGAAGTTTTTAGCTATTATTTTTTCAAATAAGATTTCTGCCCCTTTTTCTGTCTTTTCTCATGGGATCCCTATAATACAAATGTTAGTACACTTGATTTTGTACTAGAGGTCCCTTAAATTATTCTCATTTTTAAAAATAATTTTCTTTTTGCTGTTCAGCTTAGATGATTTCCACTATCCTGTCTTTTAGATCACTGATCCATTCTGCATCCTCTAATCTGCTCTTGACTCCATATCATGTATTTTTCATTTCAGTTATTGTAATCTTCTGTTTTGCTCCTTTTTAATGTATTCTATCTCTTTTTTGAAGTTCTCACCCTGTTCATTCATTCTTCTGAATTCGGTGAGCATCTTTATGACCACTACTTTGAATTCTTTATTAGGCAGATTGCTTATCTTCATTTTGTTTAGTTTTTTTTTTCCTGAGGTTTTGTCTTGATCTTTCATTTACAGATATTCCTCTGTCTCCTCATGTAGCCCAAGTCTCTTTGTTTGTTTCTATGTATTAGGTTGGTCAGCTTCATCTCCTAGTCTTGAAATAGTGGTCTTATTTAGAATGTGTACTTTATGTTCAGAAGCACCATCCTCCTTGTCACTAGAACCAGGCCCTCCAAGGGTGTCCCCTGTGTGTGTTGTGTGTACCTTCCTGTTGTGGTGTGATGCACCTCATGTAGGTGTGCTGCTCAGTGGGTCTGACCCCCTAGAGCAGCTGGGTGAGAGGCCTATTTATGGTGGCTGCAGGCTCACTTGTTGGTGGGTCTAGCCTCCAGTATGGCTGGCTGCAAGGCCTGGTTGCCAGTGTTGTAGATATCCTAGTGGGTGGGCTCTCCCTCTCTGCCACTTCCCCAGGAGCCTCTTGGGGGAGGCACTGTTTCTAGCCGAAGCTACCTGTAGGGTGTGGTAGTATAGCAGCAACTTTGGAGGGGTGGTAGTCCCAGCCAAATTTGCCCACCATGTGTGATGAGGTTGGAGTTGCTTTGGAAGGATGACTGCCAGGGTGGTTGTGTTGGATGGGGTGGTCATCAGCGGAATGCCTTGATGGGACAATGGGATGCTAGCAGGGTAGATGGAGAGCGTCAAATCTGATGCTTGTCAGAGTCAGTCCAGTTAGGCAGAAGGGGGCAAGAAAATGGCACCTGCCAGTGCTTCTCTTCCCAGAGAAAGTTCCTACTGATTCCTGCCCCTTCAGCACTTGCCACAAAATTAGTCAATAAATCTCCTTTAGGTTTGGCCCGGATGTTTTTCAAACTGCTGCCTGTATGTTGCTCTTGGAATGAGTCAGTGTGTATGGGTTTGTTAACAGCCAAGTCTTGGTTTCCTGTAGCCCTTCGGCACTCCTGAAGTTATGCCCCACTGATTTTCAAAACTAGACATTATGGGAGCTCATCTTCCCAGTGCAGGTCCCCAAGCAGGGCCTGCCTGATACTGAGTTTGAACCCCTTGCTTCTCAGGGAGGACCTCACCCACTGTGATATTCCTCCCACGTGTGGGTCACTGTGCTGGGGTATGTGTCCCAATCAGACCACTTCTCTTTGCCTCTTACCTTTCTTGATGTGTTTTTTCTTTATGTCTTGGAGTGTGAAAGAGCTGTTTTGCCAGTCCTCAGGTCATTCTTAGAGTTACTCTATAAATAGTTGTAGCCTTAGTGTATCTGTGGGTTAAGGTGGCTTGGGATCTTTGTACCCTGCCATCTTTATTAGGGATCTCTGAGTCATTTTAAATTACATTCTTTGCTCAAGGTATTTTTGGCCTTGCAGGTAATATGAATTTAGACTACAGATTCTTGAGGTAGCCAGCTTATGGTTATGCATGGGTTTTCAGGGGTGATTTTTTTTCCATTCCACCCAGTATCAGGGTCAAGATTAAGAAGTGGTTCTTTTGTTTTGTTTTGTTTCCGTCATTTCTGAATGTAGTTTTTTAGTTTAGTTTTGATTTGATTTTCTTACCCATTTACTTATGCACCTTTGGGCCCATCTTTGTGAGGGGTTTCTTGTCATATTTCACACCTTTGGTATCTTGGCTTTATCCCCTGTTCTCCTTCCATGTTAATACAGCTAACAAGGCAAAAGCTTATGGTGTTTAGGATCCAACAGAAACTCTCAGGTTGAGGTTAACCTTGACATTAACTTAAATCCCAGGTTTCATGGTTTTACTTCTACAGAATGCTTTCTTTTGTATCAGCTCACCAACACACTTAAAAAGATATTCTTTTTTATTTTATATTTTTTAAAAGATTTATTTGTTTGAGAGCAAGAGAGAGCAAGTGTGAGTTGGGGGAAAGGCAGAGGGAAAGAACCTCAAGCAGAGGTTCCTGCTGAGTGCAGAGCTTGATATGAGGCTTGATCTCATGACCCTGAGATCATCACCTGAGCCTAAATCACCAGTTGGGCACTTAACCAACTGACCCACCCAGGTTCCCCAAAGATGTTCTTTTTTAGTTAAGAGGTTGATTGGGGTCTTCCATCTGACTACCCTAGAAATGCCATTCATTCATTCATTCATTCATTCATTCATTCATTCATTTAGTATAATAGCTTTAGGATGAAAATAAAGTATCTGTCAGAATTATAACAATGATATTTAACTGTTCTGAGGGATAACTGTTCTATATATTTCTTTAATTTTGGTAACTACCTTAGCATTATTCTTATCTTCCTGAGTTCTACCCTGGATATCAAAGTCATTGATGGAAATAGAAAATCTTGAGACAGGAAATCTCTCTCTCTCTCTCTCTCTCTCTCTCTCTCTCTCTCTCTCTCTCTCTCTATATATATATATATATTTAGATTTCAGAATAAAGACAGCTCAAGCCTTTATTCTCGAATCATTTGTTTGGTTTTCATAACTGATTTAAGATTTGGATTCATTGAACATTTTCTGAGCCAGAAGAAATGTTCAGTACTATCACAATATTTGTTTATATTAATTATCGATTAATAAACTCTTTTGGTTTATGGTTTGTCATAAATCAGACAAATAATTGTGTTTTATTTCTAGGCCGATGGAACATCTAAATGGGGATATGTACACTTCATACATGTGATAATAAAGTTTATGCCAATAGGACAAGCCAGTCATGACATGGCTCATATGGTCTGTCTTTACCTTTATTTATATACATTCTGAAGGCTGTGCAATCAATTCATACCAATTAATATGATAATTATTGCAACTGCTTGTTGTTTAGTAAGAAACCAGAAGTAAGTACAATACTGATTATGGAAGACAAAGCAATTCTTGTGACACCTTAAATACCAATTGAAGCAGTAAAGTGACTATTAAATCATTATGAAATATATGCTGTAAACTGAAAAACAAGTACTTTATCCAATGTCCCAGTAATGACAGTTCTAGGAGATTATCCCACAGATATAATCATACATGTGTGTGCATATATATATATATATATATATATATATATATGCACACACACACATACACACACATACAATGGAATATTACTCAGCCATAAAATAAAGTGAAATCTTGCCATTTGTAATGGCATGGATGGGGCTAGAGAGTATTATGCAAAATAAGCCAGTCAGAGAAAGACAAATACCGTATGATTTCACTCATATGTGGAATTTAAGAAACAAAACAAATGAGTAAAGGGGAAAAAAAGGGAGAGGGACAAACTAAGAAATATACTCTTAACTATAGAGAACAAGCTGATGGTTACTAGAAAGGAGGTGGGTGGGGGGATAGGTGACATAGGTGATGAGGATTTAGGAGTACACTTGTGATGAGTACCAGGTGATGTGTGGAAGTGTTGAATCATTATATTGTACACCTGAAACTAATAGAACACTGTATGTTAATTATACTTGAATTTTTAAAAAAGTTCACATCAAAAAAATACGTGTAGGGTACTAAAGTAGTTATAAATATTATTTGAGGAATAACTGATGAACATGATTGCACAACATGCTGAAAGCATAAAGGGCTTTATGAAAATAAATAAATTTATAAATAAATAAATTTCTGCTAAATTAAACTTTGCTCTCTTTAGAATATGTGAAATAATCAATTATTTAAAAATATATTTTCTTCAGCACTTAGTGATAACTGTCAACAAATATTAACCACTAATGGTTATTGTTTTTTTTAAGTAGAGATACATTTTATTTTTATTTATTTATTTTTAATTATAATAATATTTTTTTATTATATTATGTTAGTCACCATACAGTACATCCTTGGTTTTCAACGTAAAGTTCCATGATTCATTAGTTGTGTATAACACCCAGTGCACCATGCAATACGTGCCCTCCTTACTACCCATTACCAGCCTATCCCATTCCCCCACCCCCTCCCCTCTGAAGCCCTCAGTTTGTTTCTCAGAGTCCATAGTCTCTCATGCTTCATTCCCCCTTCTGATTACCCCCCCTTTCTTTATCCCTTTCTTCTCCTACCTATCTTCCTAGTTCTTATGTTCCATAGATGAGAGAAATCATATGATAATTGTCTTTCTCTGCTTGACTTATTTCACTTAGCATTATCTCCTCCAGTGCCGTCCATGTTGCAGCAAATGTTGAGAACTTGTTCTTTCTGATAGCTGAGTAATATTCCATTGTATATATGGACCACAACTTCTTAATCCAGTCATCTGTTGAAGGGCATCTCGGTTCCTTCCACGATTTAGCTATTGTGGACAATGCTGCTATGAACATTGGGGTGCATATGGCCCTTTTCTTCACTACATCCTTATCCTTGGTGTAAATACCCAGTAGTGCAATGGCTGGATCATAGGGTAGCTCAATTTTTAACTTTTTTAGGGACCTCCACACTGTTTTCCAGAGTGGCGGTACCAACTTGCATTCCCACCAACAATGTAGGAGGGATCCCCTTTCTCCACATCTCTCCAGCAATTGTTGTTTCTTGCCTTGTCCATTTTTGCCATTCTAACTGTCATAAGGTGGTATCTTAGTGTGGTTTTGATTTGAATTTCCCTGATGGCTAATGATTTTGATCATTTTTTCATGTGTCTGTTAGCCATTTGTATGTCATTATTGGAAAAGTGTCTGTTCGTATAACACCCAATGCACCATGCAATATGTGCCCTCCTTACTACCCATCACCGGTCTATCCCATTCCCCCACCCCCCTCCCCTCTGTTATACGCAACTAATGAATCATCGAACTTTGCATCGGAAACCGGGGATGTACTGTATGGTGACTAACATAATATAATAAAAAAAAAACGTTAAAAAAAAAAAGGAAAAGTGTCTGTTCATATCTTCTGCCCATTTTATGATTTGTTTATTTGTTTCTTGTGTATTGAGTTTGAGAAGCTCTTTGTAGATCTTGGATACCAGTCTTTTATCTGTAGCATCATTTGCAAATATATTCTCCCATTCCGTGGGCTGCCTCTTAGTTTTTTTGACTGTTTCCTTGGCTGTGCAGAAGGTTTTTATCTTGATGAAGTCCCACAAGTTCATTTTTTCTTTTGTTTCTCTTGCCTTTGGAGATGTGTCATGAGAAAGGTTGCTGTGGCCGATGTCGTAGAGGTTGCTGCCTATGCTCTCCTCTAGGATTTTGATTGATTCCTGTCTCACATCGAGGTCTTTCATCCATTTGGAGTTTATCTTTGTGTATGGTGTGAGAGAGTGGTCAAGTTTCATTCTTTTGCATGTAGCTGTCCAATTTTCCCAGCACCATTTATTGAAGAGACTGTCTTTTTTCCACTGGATGTTTTTTCCAGCTTTGTCAAAGATTAGTAGCCCAAAGAGCTGAGGGTCCATTTCTGGGCTCTCTATTCTGTTCCATTGGTCTATGTGTCTGTTTTTGTGCCAGTACCATGCTGTCTTTGTGATCGCAGCTTTGTAGTATAGCTTGAAATCAGACAATGTGATGCCCCCAGCTTTGTTTTTCCTTTTCAACAATTCCTTGGTGATTCAGGGCCTTTTCTGGTTCCACACAAATTGAAGGGCTGTTTATTCCAGTTCTTTGAAAAATGTCATTGGTATTTTGATCAGGATAGCATTGAAAGTATAGATTGCTCTGGGTAGCATGGACATTTTAAGTATGTTAATTCTTCTGATCCATGAGCATGGAATATTTTTCCATCTTTTTGTGTCTTCTTCAGTGTCTTCCAAGAGTGATTTGTAGTTTCTAGAATATAGATCACTAATGGTTATTGTTATAAATTTATTCTGGCATTCCTGACATTTACCTTTTTTACCTTTCTCTAGAGCTCAGAGACCCAAGTTTAGGCTCTGCTTTGCTGTTGACTTTCTTAGTCACTTTATCTCTGTAGGCTTTACTGTCCTTATCTCTATAATAAAATATTTGAACAAGATAATCACTATGGTCTCATCCAGTTTTGTATTTTGAGATTATAAAAAGGTCAATCCTTCCATAACCCCTTCAGTGGTTTTCTATTTCACTAACAAAATCAAAACCTCTTTCAACAGCCTTTGAAGCTTTACATGATCAGCCCTGCCTCTACCTCCTACTTCCATTTCATGTCACAATACTGTACTTTCTACAAACCAGCCACATGAACTTCCTAACATTTTAGTGATTAGATCAAATATTATCTTCTCAGAAAGATTTTTCTTGATTCCTTTATTTAAATTAAGCCACCTTTGGAAGTTACTCAGGCACTATCATATTATTTTTTAAATTTCCTCCATTTTTTTTTTATCACATTGTTAGCTTTGTTTGTTTCTTCTCATGCCAGATTAGGATGTTAGCTTCATGGAGATGGTACCTGGTTTATCATATTTTTCCATATATCTTCAATGCCAACACAATTCCTGACATACGGAAGATGTTTAAAAATACTTGCTCAATGTTAATTGCTGGAAAGAGACTGATGGGGTAGAAACGATACCTGAGCCAAGTAGCAGCGGCCAAAAGAGGCCCTATGGTATATTGTGGTGTTTTCAGCTGTCAGTGAAACCCTGTAGTCTATTTAAAATAACCACACAGCCAAACAATCTAAATAGATGTACTGGGTAGCTTTGGTATAAAACACAGGAGAAATTACAACATTTTTTGACCTTTTCTCAGATAGTCTGTTGAGAGGACTGAGAGTGTCTTTGTAGACTTGTGGTCTCTGTTGTTCTCTACACAGGCCTTTCTTCTTTTACCTCTTCTCTGATGAGGTTCTGGAGATGTACTATATGGTGACTAACAATAAAAAAAATTATTAAAAAAAATCTTAAAAAAATAATATTAGAAAATCTAAATTGAAATGAATCATAGAGCAATTTCAAGGAAGAAAAAGGGTGAGATTTGGATGATATCAAATATTTTATTATTTAGCTTGTTGTTGTTAGTGCTATTGTATAAGGTGGAGAGAAATCAGAATTTAGGATTTAATCACGTGTCTATCTGATTTGACCAAAATCCTACAAGGAAGAACTATAGTAATGTTTTTTTCGAAAGTAACAAAAGCAACTTAATTCATATTAAAAAAAACATGTGTATTAGATTGCAGAGGCCCAAGTTTAGGCCCTTCTCTGCTGTTGACATAATCTAGTAGTCATTTTAACTCTTTAGGCCTTAGTGTCCTTATATATGTCATAAAATAAATAAAATTGTGGTCTCTTCCAGTTTAGTATTTTGTGATGTTATGATATGAACCAAGTACTAATATGTCGGCCATGGTCTTTACCTTTTAAAAATTTGTCCCTTGAAATTGGATTTTGGAGTGAGAAACTCAGAATGGAAGTGAGTATTTAGACTAAAATTAGAGAGCATACTGTATACATGTTTCTTCTAATGCTTAACAAGTAGTAGACACCAATTCTTTGGGTGCTATATTGAATCAGACCCATGTATGTCTTATTTCATCATATCCAACCTATTGTGATAGAATGCCTTTGGATAAGTAGATTTTCCCCGCAAATCACGTTCAGCACATTTATAATACATAACTAAAATAAGATGATTGTGATTCATTTATTGG
This sequence comes from Ursus americanus, assembly GCF_024610735.1. Classification (NCBI taxonomy): domain Eukaryota; kingdom Metazoa; phylum Chordata; class Mammalia; order Carnivora; family Ursidae; genus Ursus; species Ursus americanus. Next base: position 105,877,517 of record NC_142164.1, read on the forward strand.
AATGAGAACTAAATCGCCACTGGATATGCTAAACTGATCATCAGGAGGAAGGTTTTTTTTTTCCTTTTTACCTAGATATCCAGTGGGAAGTGTTTCATTTTAGAATTGGCTTTGTCACTTTCCACATTTGTATGGATAAATATGATTGACTGTTATGAAAATCACATCACAGCTATTTTTCCTACTTCGAACAAAGTGACCTTTCTCATTCACATTCACCTGCTGTCTTCCATGTGTCAACAGAATAATCAATCGCCATGTGAAAAATAAGTCCTCTATCTAAAGAAAATGCAGCCTGCTAAGACCCGTTCTTCTTTTACCTAATTCACATTAAATTGGAAGTTCAATTGTAGTGATTAAGTCAGATTGTTTACTTAAGAAACATATGCAGTTAATCTTATTTATTTATAATGCTTTGTGTAAGTAATAGTCATGTTAATCATGATACACCACAAAATTTTAATTGCTTTTTGTTATGTCTGAAATGGACATCATCCTCATCACATGCTTATCCACAATGTGAAGAAACATGCTATTGTAGCATTTGGAAGACAGTCACAGCATAGTTGAAAAATAATCTCTAAACTAGAAGGAGGAAGCAATTGCCTAAGAGACCCCAGACGAGCCCCAGAACTAAAGGAATCCTAAGGATTTAAGATACACAAATATGATGTAGTTACACAGTGATTTGTAGATTTAAATTTCTTTTTATATTTGTTCTCTCATTTGAATGTTCTTAGTTGGTGAGTTAGCAGAGCAAGCATTATGATTATTTTTTAGAGATAAATGAGCATCTTGCTCTTAATAGAAATTGAGTTAGTGGTCACTAAAACAATGGCACACTTCACTTGGGCATTTGCTATATGTTTGCATTATAATATAATTTAAAAGATCTCTACTACTTTATTTTCTGTATGTCTGGGGAGAAGGATACTGATCAAAAGCAAATTTTAACACTGACTATATTGCCAGGTAACATGTCATTATAAACATAAATTCTGTTAGTATTCTAATTGACTACATATAATATTAGAAATTTTGTGTTGGCTACACAGATGCTTTATTACAAAAATACAAGATCGCTTCATGAAAGTTGTCTAATACTATATTTATTGTTTTTCATATATTGATTTGACACCTACTTACCTTGACTTAGGAGTTAACATTTAATTTTCTGTTTAGTTCATACCCAGTTAAGTTTAAAATGAAATCAAGCATGATATGGGGCATAAATTATTTAAAAGTAAACCATCTGTCATTGGAGTGAAATTAGGTCATGGGATTTATGGTGGCTGTCGGTTTAATGAAATGGTGCCCTCTTATTGTATCTTTGAATCATTCGATTTTTCTATGTCCACACCTCCATTACCCATGCCTATTCCCATGTACTAGCTGCTATTCTGTTCCACAATGAGAGGCATAGTTTTCAACTTCCTGTTTTCAGAAGGCATACTTTATCGCAGGTCAGTTTATGAACAAAAATTATCAATCTATGTTATTGTAGTGCAATCTTTACTCTGATTTATTTGCACAAAGTTAATTAGAACCAATTCTTTGTCTATAAAAACTCAAGTACCTTCCTTTAATCATTCTTAAGCAGCTCTCTGGCATAATAATGATATTTTATATTGGGATGAAAATTTCATACAATAATAAGACATTTAAATTTGTTAGTATTTCTTATATTTTAATGAAATAGTGAGAATGACAGCCATCCACATTTCTTTTAACATTCCTTAGGTCACATAGGCCTTATATTGTGTGAAGAAATACTTATCATTAAAACACTGTCTCTTACTCAATATGAAAAACATTCTACTTCAAATTTAATCAAACAACTGCCAAGAATGATAAAGGAATGAGATGTTCTTCTTGTGAAGACAGTAAAAACTTCCTCTTTACTGTGGCCAGGAATGCTCCATCCAGAGACAGTCCAAGAGACTCAAGAAAAGACTTAAAAAAACATATGGTTTTAGCTTAATGAAAGAGCAGAGCCTTTACTTTAGGAACTATAATTATAAAGACCTATAATCATCCTGCTAAATTAGGATGGGGAATTCTGAGCACCTCACAGTAATTATCTAGGGGGTATAAAAGAATGAGAACACCTGGAAGCTCTGAGAAGGTACATGACCTGAGACAGTCAGATTCATGGCATATGACCTGTGTAGTTGCACAGGGCCAAAGGCTCAAAAGGGCCTTGCTCTTAGTTTAATGCTCTGCTTTTGCTTTCTTGAAATGTTTAATAGTTTTTGACTAAGGGGCCCCACATTCCTTTTGCTTTAGGCCATGCAAGTAAGTAGCCAGTTCCTGACTTGAGGTCACCTAAGAGATCAACTTTTATATGAGACAGCTGGTTAGTGAGAAAGACCTACACTAGCAGTTTTGAAGTAGGGTGCATGGAGCAATCTCAGAGTGCAAACTGGGCCCTCCTAGGAGGGGAGTATTGATTTGTAGAATAACAAATATTTTTGGAGGATTTGTGGGAGGAGAGGCAAAAGGATGGAGATAGATGTTTCTTTCTTTTGGTACCTTGGGTCCTACATTATTTAAAAGGGATTTCCCAATTGGCTTTCTAGATCAGCATTTTCCAAACATCTCTAATTGCCTAATCCTATCATAAAAATATATAAACATATATCTCCTCAATACAGGTTTATTAGTTTAAAAATATATATCATTACTAATGATGGGGAGGGAAATATTTTTCTTTCCTTCAAGATTCTTCTTTCTGGTCTAGGAATTAAATTAACGTGAGACAGATAAACAGGAGAAAATATTAAAGTTTTATTATGTGCACATGGAGGCCCAATTATGAAATTGAGACCGAAAGAAATGACTAAGGCATGCAGTTTTTATACATTTTAGACAAATCTGTGAGGAATTGACAGGACAAAGAAAACTTAACTTTGGGAGCTTCAAGTAGTAAGGAATTCTAAACAGTATATGGCCTGGGGTAGTAAATTAGTAAAAGTAACAAGGTTTGTTTATACAGCCTTCTTGGCTTTGGATTCCCTATCCTGGTGATAAGAATTTCTCTTTACCTCCTGTCATAGGAGGGTACTTTCACCTGGAAGATCTATTTCCTGCTTTCTGGAGGCAAAGGAGGGTCAAAGTGTTCTTCCTACATTTGGCTGTTTCTTAAGTAACGTTAATTCAAAATACTCAATATACCAAAGTGACATATTTTGGGTGGCCTGCCCTGGTCCCCTACACTATAAAACTGTATGTCAGCACTGTCAAATAGAAATACACTTTGAGCCGCAAATGAGAGCTACATATGTAATTTTAAATTTTCTAGTAGCCAAATTTAAAAAAAGTAAAACGAAACAAGTAGAATTAATTTGAATGTTTAAATTAAGCCAGTATATCAAAAATATCATTTCAACATGACATCAATATAAAATTATAATGAGATACATAGTTTTAAATAATAAGTCTTTGAAATCTGTTGTATATTTAAACTTTCAGCATCTTAGTTCAGACTAGCCACATTTCAAGTGTTCAATAACTATGTGTGACTAATAGCTACAGTATCTGATACTGTAGTTTTATATTTTTAAATATAAAATATAGGAGCACCTGGGTGGCTTAGTCGGTTAAGTTCCTGACTCTTGATCTCAGGATCATGAGTTCAAGCCCTGCATTGGGCTACATGCCCAGCCATGGAGGCTACATAAAAAATAAAAAAAAAAACTAAAAAAATTTAAAAGCATAAAATATAAATTAAAGATGTATGACAATAAAAATATATAAAAGGGGAAGTTCCACATTCTAATATTTTCCCCTATATCCTAGTGGATAGCCTTGTAAATCCCCTGGGGTATGTGCCTCCCACATTGAAAACTAGTGGTCTAAAATCATGATTGGATTTACTAAGTGTGTAAGTATGAGAGTTCTGAAAGATGAAGTTATTTTTTTAATTCATTATTTTAATTCAATTAATTAACATATAATATTATTGGTTTCAGAGGTACAGGTCTGTGGTTCATCAGTCTTATATAATACCCAGTGCTCATTATATCACATGTCCTCCTTAATGTCCATTACCCAGATACCCCATCCGTTTACCCCCTCCCCTCCAGCAACCCTCAGTTTGTTTCCTATGATTAAGAGTCTCTCATGGTTTGTCTCCCTCTCCGGTTTCATCTTGTTTTATTTTTTCCTCTCTTCCCCTATGGTTCTGTTCTTTTTTTTTTCCTTAATTCCACATATCAGTGAGATCATATGATAATTGTCTTTCTCCAATTGACGTATTTTGCTTAGCATAATACCCTCTAGTTCCATCCATGTCATTGTAAATGGTAAGATTTCATTTTTTGATGGCTGTATAATATTCCATTGTATATTTATACCACATCTTCTTTATCCATTCATCTGTCAATGGACCTCTGGGCTCTTTCCATAGTTTGACTATTGTGGACATTGCTGCTATAAACATTGAGGATGAAGTTATTTTTATGCTATGGTTGGCATTGATGCAGATATCACTCCTGCCACATACACACACTTTCTCATTTCTTTCACAGGAAAGTAACATAGAACTACCTCTTGATGGGAGGATTGTCAACTTTCACATTAAGAAGAGTGTGTATGATGAGATATATTTTGGCATTCATCTTTGGAAAATACAGTATGCCACAATTCCTTACCACTGTGTAAAGCTGAAGTTCTAGAAAACTGTACTAGTAACTGATCTCCCTGGCATAGTGTCTCATACCTCTGGGCATATACATATTCCTCTTTGGGAAGCTCAGAACTAAATATGAGAAACTGGAATGGTAGCTAGAATATATCAGGTCATGAAACACTTTTTCTGCTATGCCATGGAGCTTGAACTTTATCTCACTCCTGATATTTCAGCAGGGGATTAACATAGTCATGGTTGTGTGTTTTTTTTTTTAAGATTTTATTTATCCATTTGACAGAGATAGAGAGAGCCAGTGAGAGAGGGAACACAAGCAGGGGGAGTGGGAGAGGAAGAAGCAGGCTCATAGCGGAAGAGCCTGATGTGGGGCTTGATCCCACAACGCCGGGATCACGCCCTGAGCCGAAGGCAGACGCCTAACCACTGTGCCGCCCAGGCGCCCCCATGGTTGTGTTTTTAAACAGGTTCCTCTTATTGCAGTGGAAGGATGAATTTAAGAGTCCAGCCTAAGACAAGTAGAAATTACAAGCAGTGGTCTCAGCTGTTCACCAAATCTCATCAGATACACACGCTTTCTTATTAAAATGTTCTTTTTGGAGCACTTGTCAACTGAAGTTCTAAAAATAGTAACAGAAAGAAGCAGTTGAAAAAGCTTATAATGAAAATACTAAGTGTTTGAATCTTAATGGCTTTGAGGTTATTCTTAGCAGTGTCCACTCCTATTTCCTTCTCTACATTGCCTTTCTGCTTCTCTACAAACCCAAACACATTTCACTTCTCTACATCAAAGAGTTTCTAAGTGAAGACACCTACATCTCTTTCTATGGCATCCACAAACCCAAGAGAAGCCTAGAGAACAGGGGTGAAGATGGTTGATGAGGGCTATAGTAAGACAATTCAGGAACATTACCAGAACAATTGATCTTTTCAAAAATGTCAATGTCATGAAAAATAAAAAAGACAAAGGAATTATTTTAGATTAAAGGAGGTTAAAGGGGTATGATAACTAAATTCAATAATGGATTAGATCAAGGATGGAAAATATTTACTATAAATATAGGACATTACTGGTAAAATTGGAGAAATCTGAATGTGAACTATACATTAAACAATAGTTTTGTATCAATGTTGCATTTGCTGAATTTGATCATTGTAATATGGTTATGTAAGCAAGGATCCTTATTCTTTTTTTTATAATATTTTTTTTTATTATGTTAGTCACCATACAGTACATCCCTAGTTTTTGATGTAAAGGATCTTTATTCTTAAGAGACACATGGTGAACTCTTTCAGGGTAAAGGGTCATGATATCTGCAATTTGAATTTACTCTTATATGACTCAGCAGAAATAATTAGAATATGTTTACACATGTATTTATATACTACATAGAAAAAGATAAAGTAAATCTGGCAAAATACCAGTAGTTGGTAATCTTGGTAAAGAAATACCAGTATTCATTGTGCTATTTTTATAATTGTTCTGAAGATTTAAATTTTTCAAAAAAGTGTGTTTTAGAGATACACAGTTAAATACTTACAAATGTAATAATATGTGAGATATGCTGCAGAGTTATGGTAGGTGGAAGTATTGATGAAATAATTATCAAGAGTTGTAGATTGTTGAAGCTGGGTGATAGGTATATGTAGGTTCATTATACTATTCTCTCTACTTTGGTATTTGTTTGAAAATATCTATAATAAAACTTTAAAAATGACAATAATTAGAGGTTCTAAACAAAGAAGAGTATAGTGCCCCTCCTGATAAATAAGTAAAAAGAAATGATGTTAATACTAAAGAAAGTAATTCCATCTAAGTTATAACTTTGCCAATTCTACTTTAATGCAGGGCGAGAGGCTCAGGGCGTGATCCCGGCGTTGTGGGATCGAGCCCCACATCAGGCTCTTCCACTATGAGCCTGCTTCTTCCTCTCCCACTCCCCCTGCTTGTGTTCCCTCTCTCGCTGGCTGTCTCTATCTCTGTCAAATGGATAAATAAATTCTGACCCTTTTTATAAAGGGTTTTTGGATGCTGTTCTTGTATTGGTGTCTTAGCATATACTTAATTTGTTTATTGGATAATTCAGGATTGGTTGAAATAGGGAGGAGAATTAAAAAGAAAATTAGAGTACTGCATAAATTTAGTTGAAAAACTTATATGATAAAACAAGAAACTTCTGGGAGGGTCTCCATTTTTTTAGACCCTAGACTGTATAAGTGTTGATCTGTATAAAGCTTAAACTGAGTTGCTAAAGATCTAAACACTTTTATGTTTTTCCAGTGGTTTACAGACTAAGAGGTCTCTAGCACAGCTGTTTTCCTTTCATGACTCTTCGTAACCGTCACATATAAATGTTCATCTGCCAAACATTTGTCAGAAACAATTTATATAAAAATTCCAAATTCTTAATGAGATGCAAACTTCTGTTTCACGTTTGTGCTGTTTTTCAAAATTCCCTAGGTGACACTTCTCCCAAACACAGATCTACAGAAAAATGAAAATAATTCTCCCACAGTTGAGTTTTGTTGTGAGTTCAGTTATGAGGCCCTTTCAACAGCACACAAAAACACAGACTATTTTGTGTTACCTTATGGATTAGGAAAGGATTAGAACTGGGAAAGGACTTTAATAGGGGCAAAATGTTGTGAGACACACCACAGTGAAAACATAAATCTTTAGTTCATTTCATTGCTTAAGGGAAGATTTACACCTACCTTCAAAAGTGTCTACATACTAGTATACATTCTTTTCACATTAGAGAATTTCATGGAATATTAACAAACCCTGATCATTGCGAAGACTATTGGTATTACAATAAAATGCTTTTTAGGCCATGCTACTCAGGCCTTACCTATAATCTACAAGATGTCCACTAAATTCCAAGGTGATTTGGGAAATAATCGATTATGATCAGTGATAAATAGAATAGTTACAGTGTAAGTATATAGAGAGTACATCAAATCTGCTTGGGTAGTTTTGTGATTATTTCACAGATTTTCTTTCAATAATTAAAACATTGGAAGTTGGGGCGCGTGGGTGGCCCAGTCAGTTGAGTGTTCAACTCTTGATTTTGGTTCAGGTCGTGATCTTGGGGTTGTGGGATCGAGCCCTTATTTGGGCTCTCTGTGTTCAGTGTGGAGTCTGCTTGAGATTCTCTCTCCCTCTGCCTCTGCCCCTCTACCTGCTCAGGTGCGTGAGCTTTCTCTCTCAAAATAAATAAATAAAATCTTAAAACTATAGAGGAGCAGTTAACATCATTAGAGAAAATTAAAATCTCAAAAATATAAAACATGTTTTTTAAATCTTAACAGACATATAAACACCAATTCAGAGCTATCAGATAATATGATAAATTCTGACCAAAGAAATGATATGCATTGTGAAATTTTTCATTTTTCAAATATAAAAATAAAATAAAATTTTCTTAAATGTTCCCTTAAGTTGTTGTTAATTATGAATATAAAGGTAATTGCCAAAAATGTAGGAAAAATACATCAAACTATTTTGTTTCTTAAAAAAGGAATTTTCATAAGCATATTAATAAAAAACTATGATTTTTTGATATGGAATTGAATTAATAAATTGGAAGACATTATACTACACTCTAGCCTATTAAATTATAATAAATACCCATGTAGAGTGGTAAATAATAAAGTAAGTTAAGATGAACATGTAACAATGGATTGAAATAATTAGATAATGATGTAACGTAAATACATAAAAAGAAAGCAGTTACAAACCACTGTAATAAACACTTCCAAATACTTTAATGTTAGTTGTGATAAAGCTTCTTTCAAATTGGAATCACTATAACAAACTGTTATTTTAGATTAGCAGTTTCTATTTCCCTTTTCTTTTGATTCTACAGTTATGATTGAATCAATTTATATTTAAAATATGATGAAATATTTATTGGCAGAGTGAAAATATCCTAATCATCCTCAACTGAAGAATCAACTATTCTTAGCTCTTACTTCAATCGTTTGACTTTGTTTCCCAGCACTGTCTGGGCATAGTAGATACGTTATAATAGAAAAAAAAAAAGCCCCAAACCTGGTAAGTTAAAGGTTTGGTTTTGTTTTTGACTGCATTTCCCATTGTGCATTATTATATACAACAGTATTCTAGGAATTTGGCATATATTTCAAAATACATGAATAAAATCACTCATGCTTACTGAATGAATTTTGTTACATTGTTTTTGGTCAATCAAAGCAGCATTTGTGTTTATACACTAATACAAATTTTAGAGCTGTATGTGATTTTGGGATTCATGGAAAGAAAAAATTCTCATTTTGCAGTTGAAGGAAGTGAAGCCTCAGGAAGGCCATGGGGATGCAAATCTGCAGTGTATTCTACATGTTTTCTGGCAGGGCTCCCAGAGGATTTGAGACCCAAGTTACCAAGAGTACATAGGTAGCTCAATAAAGCACTCTTTGGCTTTCTTTCCTTCATTATTTCAGCCTTTCCATTTCCTCAAAATAAACCACCTGCATGTAAGCCCTTGTGTCAGATTGCTTTTTTGGGGGAATTCAAGCAAGACATACAGATTTAAAAGTATCACTAATACAAATAAAGTGCGATGTGTGGTATTAAGCAGAATGAATTTGAAAGAAAAAATATGTCCAAAAGTTCTTATCCCTTTCAACAAATTATACAAGTAATTTCACTTGTATTTTAGAATGACTCTTCCTGTTTTAACATTAATATTTATAATATATATGATGTTACCTGATGTCTGAATCTGGAGATTTGTCTTAATTTAATCTTATTCCCATGAAAAGAAACAATGAAAAATGCAGGTAAAAATTCATTCTCCATTCTGTCCCTTGGACTTCCTTTCTTTGGAAAGACAATGTGTATGTAATACCAAAATATCCCATCAGTTACTTTTAAATTATCATGTTACTGATTTATAGTGCTGTTGATAAGGCAACTGTGATGGTTATGAATTTTCTGGCTAAGTAGCAGGAGACCTGACTAAAATTGACTTAATTAGGATGTTTATTATTTCATATAATCAAAGAAGTCTGGCGATGAGACGTTTTCCAAATTTCAGTGTCTCTGTTATTTTTGTTTGTTTCTGACTTGGTCTCCCTGAGATTCTGTTTTCTCTCAGTGGAGGCAAGGTAGTTGTTGCAGTTGTAAACAACATGACTTCATATATGTATGCATGTGTATAGCATATAGCATTTCCAGATGTATATAGCAATATATAGGTGCAATTTATAATATATCATGGACAGCTCTCTGTTATCAGTACAGGGGTCTATACCTAATTCATTTTTCTTATGTTCAGTTAGCCAGCATATATAGTACATCATTAGTTTTTGACGTAGTGTTCAATGATTCATTAGTTGCCTATAGCACCCAGTGTTCATCACAATATGTGCCTTCCTTAATACCCATCACCTGGTTACCCCATCCCTCCAACACCCTCTCTTCTGTAACCCTCAGTTTGTTTCCTGGAGTCCAGAGTCTCTCATGGTTTGTCTCCCTCTCTGATTTCTTCCCATTCCATTTTCCCTCCCTTCCCCTGTGCTCCTCCACGCTATTCCTCACGTTCCACATATGAGTGAAACCATATGATAATTGTCTTCCTCTGTTTGATTTATTTCACTTAGCATAATCCCCTCTAGTACCACCCATGTTGATACAAATGGGGGGTATTCATCCTTTCTGATGGCTAAGTAATATTCCATTGTATATATGGACCACATCTTCTTTATCCATTCATCTGTTGAAGGGCATCTCAGCTCCTTTCACAGTTTGGCTATTGTGGACATTGCTGCTATGAACACTGGGGTGCATGTGCCCCCTTCTTTTCACTACATCTTTATCTTTGGGGTAAATACCTTGTGGTGCAATTGCTGGGTCATAGGGTAGCTATATTATTAACTTTTTGAGGAACCTCCACACTGTTTTCCAGAGTGGCAGAACCAGCTTGCATGCCCACCAACAAGGTAAGAGGGTTCCCCTTTCTCTGCATCCTCGCCAACATCTGTTGTTTCCTGACTTGTTAATTTTAGCCATTCTGACTGGTGTAAGGTGGTATCTCGTTGTGATTTTGATTTGTATTTACCTGATGCTGAGTGATGTTGAACATGTGTCTGTTGGCCATTTGTATGTCTTCTTTGGAGAAGTGTCTGTTCCTCTCTTCTGCCCATTTCTTGACTGGATTATTTGTTTTTTGGGTGTTGAGTTTGATAAGTTCTTTATAGATCTTGGATACCAGCCCTTTATCTGAAATGTCATTTGAAAATATCTTCTCGCATTCCATGGATTGCCTCTTAGTTTTGTTGACTGTTTCCTTTGCTGTGCAGAAGCTTTTTATCTTGATGAAGTCCCACTAGTTCATTTTTGCTTTTGTTTTCCTTGCCTTTAGAGACGTGTCTTGAAAGAATTTGTTGTGGCCTATGTCGAAGAGGTTACTGCCTATGTTCTTCTTAAGGATTTTGATGGATTCCTGTCTCACGTTGAGGTCTTTCATCCATTTTGAGTTTATCTTTGTATATGGTGTAAGAGAATGGTCTGGTTTCATTGTTCTGCATGTGGTTGTCCAGTTTTCCCAGCACCATTTATTGAAGATACTGTCTTTTCCATTGGTTGTTCTTTCCTGCTTTGTTGAAGATTAGTTGATTAAAGGGTTGAGGTTCTAATTCTGGGTTCTCTATTCTGTGCCATTGATCTGTGTGTCTTTGTGCCAGTTCTATATTGTCTTGATGATTACAGCTTTGTAATATGGCTTGAAGTCAGGCATTGTGATGCCCCCAGCTTTGGTTTTCTTTTTCAACATTCCCCTGGCAATTCAGGGTCTTTTCTGGTTCCATACAAATTTTAAGGTTGTTCGTTCCAGCTCTGTGAAAAATGTCAATGGTATTTTGATACAGATTACATTGTATGTGTAAATTGCTCTGGGCAGCATAGAATTTTAATGATGTTTATTCTTCCATTCCATGAGCATGGAATGTTTTCCTGTTTTTTTGTGTCTTCCTCAATTTCTTTCATAAATGTTCCATAGTTTCTAGAGTATAGATCCTTTACCTCTTTGGTTAGGTTTATTCCTAGGTATCTTATGGTTTTTGGAGCTATTGGAAATGGAATTGATTCCTTAATTTCTCTTTCTTCTTCCTCATTGTTGGTGTATAGAAATGCAACTGATTACTGTGCATTGATTTTGTATCCTGCCATGTTGCTGAATTGCTGTATGACTTCTAATAACTTGGGGGTGGGGTCTCTTAGATTTTCCCCATAAAGTATCAAGTCAGTCATGTCATCTGTGAAGAGTGATAGTTTGACTTCTTCTTTGCCAATTTGAATACTTTTTATTTCTTTTTGTTGTCTGATTGCTGAGGCTAGGACTTCTGGTACTGTGTTGTTGTTGTTTTTTAAAGATCTTATTTATTTATTTGACAGAGAGAGACACAGCCAGTGAGAGAGGGAATGCAAGCAGGGGCAGTGGGAGAGGGAGAAGTAGGCTCCCAGCAGAGCAGGGAAGCTGATGTGGGGCTCGATCCCCAGACCCTGGGATCACGCCCTGGGCTGAAGGCAGACGCTTAATGACTGAGCCACCCAGGTGGCCCTCTAGTACTGTGTTGAACAAGAGTGGTGAGAGTGGGCATCCCTGTCATGTTCCTGACCATAGGGGAAAAGTTCTCAGTGTTTCCCCACTGAGAATGATATTAACTATGGGCTTTTCATAGATGTCTTTTATGATATTGAGGTATGTTCCCTCTATCCCTATACTTTGAAGTTTTAATCAAGAAAGCATGCTGGTTTTTGGTCAAATACTTTTTCTGCATCAGTTGAGAGGATCATATGGTTCTTGTCTCTTCTTTTATTAATGCGATCTATCACATTGATTGATTTGCAAATGTTAAAACATGCTTGTATCCCAGGAATAAATCCAACCTGGTGGTGGTGAAAAGTCCTTTTAATGTACCATTGGATCCTATTGGGTGGAATTTTGTTGAGTATTTTGGCATCCATGTTCATCAGGGATATTGGTCTGTAATTCTCCTTTTTGATGGGGTCTTTGCCTGGTTTTGGGTTCAGGGTAATGCTGGGGTCATAGAACGAGTTTGGAAGTTTTCCTTCTATTTCTATTTTTTGGAACAGCTTCAGTAAAAAAGGTATAATTTCTTCTTTAAATGTTTGGTAGAGTTCCCCCAGGAAGCCATCTGGCCCTGGACTCTTGTTTTTTGGGAGGTTTTGATTACTGCTTCAATTTCCTTGCTGGTTATTTGTCTGTTCAGATTGTCTATTTCTTCCTGTTTCAGGCTTGGTAGTTTATAACTTTTCAGTGATGCGTCCATTTCTTCTACATTGCTTAATTTGTTGGGATATAGTTGCTGGTGATAATACCTAATAATTGTTTCTATTTCCTTGGCATTAGTCATGATCTCTCCCCTTTTTCATTCATGATTTTATTAATTTGGGTCTGTTCCCTTTTATTTTGGATTAGTCTGGCCAGTGGTTTATCAATCTTATTAATTCTTCCAAAGAACCAGTTTATAGTTTAGTTGACCTGTTCTACTGTTGTTCTGGTTTCTATTTCATTGATTGCTGCTCTAATCTTTATTATTTTTCATCTCCTCCTTGGTTTAGGCTTTATTTGTTGTTCTTTCTCCAGGTCCTTTAGGTTGACATTTAGCTTGTGCATTTGGGAGTTTTCTAATTTTTTGAGAGAGGCTTGGATGGCTATGTATTTCCCTCTTAGACTGCCTTTGCAGTATCCCATAGGTTTTGGACCAATGTGTTTTCATTCTCATTAGTGTCAATGAATTGTTTAAGGTCTTCTTTAATTTCCTAGTTGACCCAATCATTATTCAGCAGGATGTTCTTTAACTTCCAAGTGTTTGAGCTCCTTCCAAATTTCTTCTTGTGCCTGAGTCCCAGTTTTACAGCATTGTGGTCTAAAAATATTCAGGGGATAATCTGAATCTTTTGTTACCAGTTGAGACCTGATTCATGACCCAGTATGTGATCTATTCTGGAGAATGTTCCATGTGCATTTGAGAAGAATGAGTATTCTGTTGTTTTAGGATGGAATGTTCTGTATATATCTACAAAGTCCATCTGATCCAACGCGTCATTCAAAGCTCTTGTTTCTTTGTTGATCTTCTGCTTAGATGATCTGTCCATTGTTGTGAGTAGAGTGTTTAGGTCTCTTACTATTAATGTATTGTTATCCATATGTTTCTTTATTTTGGTTATTAATTGGTTTATATAATTCGCTGCTCCCATGTTGGGGGCATAGATATTTACAGTTGTTAGATCTTGTTGGATAGACCCTTTAAGTATGATGTAATGTCTCTCTACATCTCTTACTACAGTCTTTGGTTTAAAATCTAATTTGTTTGATATGAGAATTGCTACTCCAGCTTTCTTTTGATGTCCGTTGGCATAGTAAATGATTCTCCATCCCCTTACTTTCAATCTGGAGGTGTCTTTAGGTTCAAAACGAGTCTCTTGTAGACAGCATATGGATGGGCCCTGCTTTTTTATCCAATCTGAAATCCTGTGTCTCTTGTTGGGAGCATCCAGCCTGTTTACACTGAGAGTAAGTATTGAAGGATATTTATTTAGTGCCATTGTATTGCCTGTAAAGTCCCTGTTTCTGTAGGTTTTCTTCTTTCTGGTCTATGTGACTCTTGGGGTTTCTCTTCACTTACAGAATCCCCCTTAATATTTCTTGCAGGGCTAGCTTGATGGTCACATATTCTTTCAGTTTCTGCCTGTTCTGAAAGCTCTTTATCTCTCTATCCATTCTGAATGACAGTCTTGCTGGGTAAAGTATTCTTCACTGCATGTTCTTTTCATTTAGACCCTGAATATGTTCTGCCAGCCCTTTCTGGCTTGCCAGGTGTCTGTGGACAGGTCTGATCTTATTCTGATGTTCCGCCCTCTGTACATAAGAAATCTCTTTCCCCTAGCTGCTCTCAGTATAGCTTCCTTGGCTTTAGGATTTGAAAACTTCACTATTAACATGTTGGGTGTTGATATATTTTTATTGATTTTGGATGGGTTCCTCTCTGCCTCTTGGACACAAATGTTTGTTTCCTTCCCCAGATTAGGGAAGTTCTCAGTTATGATTTGCTCAAATATACCTTCTAGTCCTCTCTTTCTCCACCCTGTCAGGGATCCCAGTAATTGTGACATTTGAATGTTTCATGGTGTCATTGATCTAAGTCTGTTTTCATGGGCTACTAGCTGCCTATCCCTATCTTCCTCAGCTTCCTGCCGTTCAGCTTATCTTCTAGGTCAGTAATTCATTCTTCTGCCTCTTTTACCCTGGCTGTACCCAGTTTAGACTGCATCTCATTCATAGCGTTTTTAAGTTTGGCCTGATTAGATCTCATTTCTGCCCTTAGAGATTCTACATTGTCACTAATGCTTTTTTTCAAGCCTAGCTATTGACTTTATGATTGCTATTCTGAATTCTATCTCTGACATCTTGCTTATATCCATATCCATTAGTTCTGTGGCAGAGGACATTGTCTCTGTTTCTTTTCTTTGTTGAGAGTTCCTCCACCTAGTCATTCTGTCGAGGGATGGTTGGGTGAATGAGCAGAATCCAAAATATCAACCGTGACCCAAGCAAGATGCACTGTAACAAAATCTGGAGTGGTCAGAAGCCACCACCGAAAAACAAAGCCAAAATGAAACACAGAATAAAATGTAAAAATTAAAACTTTTTAAAAAGGTGGGGGAAGACGGAGGGGGGCTATAATCTCTCAGTGTGGACAAAGCAGGGTGTTTTAGCTGTTCCTGGTATATTTTGGTATGTGTGTTAGAAGACACTATGTCCCAAAATTACTAGGAAAGTAAAACTTGTATATATAAAAAGGTAAAACTGAGTAGAGTGAAAAATGGACTAAAATAAAGCATATATGTATAAAAAATATAGGTGTGTAAAAATACAAGTTAAAAGGCAACTATGAAAAATGAGTTGGTATAATAGACATCTAGTTGAAATGAGGAGAAGGTATAAAGAGAAATACAGCAGGGGAAATGGCATGAGAAAAGGAAAAAAAAAAGAAAAGGAGAATTTTATCTGAAAAATAAACAATTCATGAGGCCATACCTGGAGTTCAATATACAATTTTCCCCTGGTGTTGGAATTTTATAGTCTTATAGGATCCAAAGAATTGTCATCCACCTGTTCTTCCAGCCTGTCTTCTGAGGGAGGGGCCTGCCACGTTGTTTTTCAGGTAACCCTGCCTGTGCAGAGTTGCCCCACCCCGTCAGGGGGATGGGCTCAATGGAAACCTGTCTTTTGTGCCTATTTTGTTCCTGGGGCCTCTTCTGTTCCTGGGGCCTCTTCAGGGGATCAGAGCAAAAATGGCCACAGCCAAACCTGTTTTCCAGAGTAGAAAATTTACAGTCTGCCATCTTTAATAAACCCTGCAGGACAAAGAGTCTGCACTTTTGCTTGCGCTGTTGAAAACCATAGCCTCCTGTGGTGTGCACCCACAGCTACTCTCTCAGAAGTTTTTTCAGGGGGCTGGGAGGGCCACTGCCTTTCGTGCTTCTAAAACCGTGAGCAACCAGGGGCTAACATGAATACCCAAAGCTCTGGAATCAAGTCTGGTTCCGTTCTAAAGCCCTTTCCCAGCCACTACTGCTCTGAGAGTTTTTGCCCTGTCGCAAGCGCAGGTTTAAGATTTTTTTTCAGACTATTTAAGGAAAGAGCTGATATTGACCTGCCTGGTTTGTGGTTTCTGGCAACCCGAGCAGAGAGTCCCTTCCTGGGCTCATTGACCATAACCTGCTTCCTGGCTCCAATGTTCAAGCCCTCTACTGTTTCGGGAATCTCCTATTGCTCTGTGGTCCCTCGTAACCTGAGACTATAATGCTCTACCTAAAATACTGCCTTTTCATTTCCAAAACCCCCTTCAGAGAGGGATGTCTCTTACTAGAGCAGATTTCTCAGGGTTCCAATTTTGTGCTCCGGTGTTATATCACTTTCCAGGTGCCAGCTTATGGCGGCTCCTTCCCCCTTCTGTTTATCTCTCAATATCTCCCCACAGATTCATGACTCCACACATCCTACCTTGCCAAAAGCAGTCGGTTTTCTGTTTGTAGAGATCCAGATATATATTCCTACATCTCAGGCTGATTACGTTAGTGTTCAAAATGGTTTGATAGATATCCAGCTAAATTCAGAGGACCAGTTGAAACGGGGTCCCCTACTCCTTCACCATCTTGCCTTCTTCCTACCTAGTTCTTTTTTATGGTGGTTCAATATTCCATCATGTCGATATTTGGTAACTTATTTACCCCTTCCCCTCAATGGACATGTAGGTTCATTATACCTTATCATGATGACAGCAATGCTGCAATATGTATTGTACATATTTTTTGTGCAATTGCACAGGAGTTTTATAAAATAAATTGTAAAAGTGGAATTATTGCATCATGAGCAATACATATTTCACAGTGCAACATAAAATTCTGAATTACTGCCCAAATACATGTACTGATTTATACTCCTATCAAATGTGTTTGAGAATGCCTCATTCTCCATACCCTTGTCATCACTGGGTATTATTATGCATTTTAATTTTGGTTAATCTGGTAAATGAAAGAAAATTCTTAATTTAGTTCATTGATTACTGATGTGGTTTTATTATCCATTTCTCTGTACAATTACCTGTTCATGTCTCTTATGCTATTATTACTGGCTGTCATTCTTATTTTCTTATTTTTTTGCCAAAGAACTTGTTAAAAAAATACACGTTACAAATATATTACTCTGTTTCTTGTTTATCTTTTAAACCTGTGGTCACAAAATCAGTGTTTTAAAAATTATTTCTGGCTTCTAGGTTATATAACTATCACTTCAAGATTAGAATATTCTTTTATAATTTCTTCTAATATTTTTATGTTTTATACTTTACATTAAAATATTTTTGTAATGTTTTTTTATTATATTATGTTAGTCACCATACAGTACATCCCTGGTTTCCGATGCAAAGTTCGATGATTCATTAGTTGCGTATGACACCCAGTGCACCATGCAATACGTGCCCTCCATACTACCCATCACCAGTCTATCCCATTCCCCCACCCCCCCTGAAGCCCTCAGTTTGTTTCTCAGAGTCCATAGTCTCTCATGCTTCATTCCCCCTTCTGATTAACCCCTTTTCTTTATCCCTTTCTTCTCCTACCCATCTTCCTAGTTCTTATGTTCCATAGAGGAGACAAATCATATGATAATTGTCTTTCTCTGCCTGAATTATTCCACTTAGCATTATCTCCTCCAGTGCTGTCCATGTTGCAGCAAATGTTGAGAAATCATTCTTTCTGATAGCTGAGTAATATTCCATTGTATATATGGACCACAACTTCTTAATCCAGTCATCTGTTGAAGGGCATCTCAGCTCCTTCCACGATTTAGCTATTGTGGACATTGCTGCTATGAACATTGGGTGCATATGGCCCTTCTCTTCACTACGTCTGTATCTTTGGGGTAAATACCCAGTAGTGCAATGGCTGGATCATAGGGTAGCTCAATTTTTAACTTTTTAAGGGACCTCCACACTGTTTTCCAGAGTGGCTGTACCAACTTGCATTCCCACCAACAATGTAGGAGGGATCCCCTTTCTCCACATCCTCTCCAACAATTGTTGTTTCTTGCCTTGTCTATTTTTGCCATTCTGACTGGTGTAAGGTGGTATCTTAGTGTGGTTTTGATTTGAATTTCCCTGATGGCTAATGATTTTGAACATTTTTTCTGCATTTTAGATTTTTCTATTCTTTTGAGTGAGGCTTGGATGGCTATGTATTTCCCCCTTAGGACTGCCTTTGCAGTATCCCATAGGTTTTGGACCATTGTGTTTTCAATCTCCTTGGTCTCCATAAATTGTTTAAATTGATTTTTGATTTCCTGGTTTATCAAATCATTCCTGAGCAGTATGGTTCTTAGTCTCCAAGTGTTTGAGTTTCTTCCAAATTTTTCCTTGTGGTTGAGTTCCAATTTCAAAGCATTGTGGTCTGAGAATATGCAGGGAATAATTTCAGTCTATTGGTATCGGTTGAGACCTGTTTTGTGTCCCAGAACATGGTCTATTCTTGAGAATGTTCCATGGGCGTTAGAATAAAATGAGTATTCTTTGGTTCTGGGGTGTAGTGTTCTATATATATCTATGAGGTTCAACTCGTCGAGTATGGCATTCAAAGCCCTTGTTTCTTTGTCGATTTTTTGCATGGGTGTTCTGTCTATTTCTGATAGTAGAGTGTTGAGGGCTCCTAGTATTAATGTATTTTTATCTATATGTCTCTTTATTGTGGTTAAGAGTTGGCTTGTGTATCTTGCTGCTCCCCTGTTGAGGGCATATATATTTATAATTGTCATATCCACTTGTTGGATACATCTTTTTTTTTTTTAAAGATTTTATTTATTTATTTAACAGAGTTAGAGACAGCCAGTGAGAGAGGGAACACAAGCAGGGGAGTGGGAGAGGAAGAAGCAGGCTCATAGCAGAGGAGCCTGATGTGAGGCTCGACCCAGAACGCCAGGATCACGCCCTGAGCCGAAGGCTGACGCTTAACCGCTGTGCCACCCAGGCGCCCCTGGATACATTCTTTAAGAATAATATGGTGCCCTTCTGTGTCTCTAACTGTAGTCTTTAGTTTAAAATCCAATCTGTCTGATATGAGAATTGCTACCCCAGCTTTCTTTTGAGGTCCATTGGCGTGAAAGATGGTATTCCATCCCTTTTGCTTTCAGTCTGAATGTATCTTTAGGTTCAAAATGAGTCTCTTGTAGACAGCACATGGATGGGTCATGTCTTTTTATCCAATCTGCAACCCTGTGGCGCTTTATGGGAGCATTTAGGCCATTTACATTGAGACTGAATATTGAGAGAGATGATTTTAATGATGCCATGTGCCAGTAAAGTCTTCGTTTCTATAGATTGTGACTTTCTGTTCTGTATCACTCTTGGGGCCTTTTTACTTTTATAGAACCCCCCTTAATATCTCCTGTATGGCTGGTTTCATGGTTATGAAATTGGTCAATGACTGGCGATTCTGGAAGGTCTTTATTTCTCCATCAATTCTGAATGACAGCCTTGCTGGATAAAGGATCCTTGGCTGCATGTTTTTCTCTGAAAGAGCTTTAAAAATGCCCTTCCAACCCTTTCTCTCATTCTAGGTCTGTGTAGACAGGTCTGACATAATTCTGATACCTTTGCCTTGGTACGTGAGAAATTTCTTTGCCCTGGCCGCTTTCAATACTGTATCCTTGGATCTAATATTTGCGAAATGCACTATGTCGTGACGTGGCGTAGGTTTGTCATGGTTGAGCTTGGGAGGGGTCCTCTCTGCCTCTTGGACACGAATGTTTGTTTCCCTTGCTAGATTAGGGAAATTTTCAGCTACAATTTGTTCAAATATCTCTTCTAGACCTCTGTTTTTCTCCACCCCCCTCGGGGATGCTGATGATTCTGACATTGGAACGTTTCATTGAGTCCGTAATCTCCCGTAACCTACATTCCTGAGCATGGATTTTTTTGAGTCCAGATTCTATATTAGCTTTTTCTTCTACTAACCCATCCTCCAATTCGCTGATTCGTTCTTCTGCCTCATTCACCCTGGCCGTCAGAGCCTCTAGTTTTGACCG
The DNA here is from genome assembly GCF_024610735.1 of Ursus americanus. Taxonomy (NCBI): domain Eukaryota; kingdom Metazoa; phylum Chordata; class Mammalia; order Carnivora; family Ursidae; genus Ursus; species Ursus americanus. The sequence continues at coordinate 105,897,791 of NC_142164.1, forward strand.
CATCTGGCTCATAGAAATTTTAATTGCTGCCAGATTCGCTCTCATTTCCGCCCTTAGAGATTCTATATTCTCATTAACATTTTCGTTAATCCTTTTTTCAAGTCTACCCATCATCTTGACCATTGTTACTCTGAATTCCATTTCTGATAATTTGGTTTTATCCATATCCATTAGTTCTGTGGCAGAGGCCACAGACTCATTGTCTTTTCTTTGCTGGGGGGGATTTCTCCTTCTCGTCATTCTGATGAGGAGAGGTTGCAGGGCTGTCCAGAGCCCAAATTATTGACTGGGACCCAGACCGTGCGCCCTTGTTTTATAGGGATCTTAGGGATGTGGGCTTCTTGATTTTTCAGCCTGCCTTCTGGGGGAGGGGCCTGCCGCGCCGATACTCAGGCAACCCTGTTTGGGTAGATTCTCCATGTCCCCTGCGACGGGGGATGGGGATGGGCACACTGTGAGGTGGTATTTCCAGGCTTTTGTTCTCTGGCGGCTTTCCCTGGCGGTTTGCTGTGCCTCTTCTGAGAGTCAGAGCAGCAGTGTCCAAATCTTAGCCTCTGTCTCAGAACAGAGGGATTGCGGACCGTTCTCCACTGATGTTCTGGCCACTTTAACTCTGTTTCTGTTGGTGCTGCTCAACCCTGCAGTGTCCCAGGATGTGCGCCCCACACCCGGCGTCCTAGCCCTCCCTTCCAGGGCCAGCGCGTCTCTGTCCTTTGTGTTTCTAACACCGCCAGCCGCCAGCCACCCTGCGTGCTCCGGAGCTCCCGGTCTCAGTCTGGTTCCACTGAGCGCACCGGAGCTCCGTTTCAGTCTGGTCGCACGCGTTCACTGGCTCACGGTCTCAGTCTGCTCTCTCAAGGGTGCCGGTACATGAGTCAGCCTGCTTCCCCGTGCAGGTGGCTACCGCTTCCAGGTGCCCGAACACGGTGGCTCCCTCCCCCTTCCGTTTATCTTCCGATATCTGTGCGCGGTTTCACGGCTCCCCGCTTCGTATCTCAATACTCAGTTCTGGAGATGTTCATTTGTAGAGATCCAGATGTATCTTCCTGCATCTCAGGCTGATTCCGTGGATGTTCAGGCTGGTCTGGTACCTATCCAGCTCGACTGAAAACGGGGTCCCCTACTCCTCTGCCATCTTAACTCCTCTCCTACATTAAAAGATTTAATTCGTCTTAGGTTTACTTCCATGTAAGGACTGCTTTTAAAATGTAGTTTTCTTTTCTATTTGCTAAACCAGTTCCTACTCCATTTTTTGACAATTGATATTTTCCCTACAGGCTTGAAATTCCACCATTTTTATGTGCTAAATTCTTATAGATATTAGGCATGACCAATTTATTCATTTTATATCTTGGTCTATTCCTAATTAGTAACATGCTTTTTTAATTACCAAGGCATATATTAAATTTTACGTTTTGACAGGATAAGTGCATCCTTATGTATTTTATAATTATTATTCTTAAAATTAGAAAATTCCTGGTTCTTTTCACAAGTTTCTTATTCTAGATATACTTTGTAATTGTTTAGAGTTTGAGATTAGGTATTATAAAACGCTTAGATTTTTAAGGTCAGAATTAACATCTTTTCATTATTGAACATTTCTACCTAAGGAAAAATGTGACTCTCCACTTGCTGAGTCCTTCTTATGTTCCTCTGTAGTTTTATAGTTTTGTTATGTAATCCCTGCACAGTCCTTATTAAACTTATTTCTAAGTAACTCCATCAATTTTTAAAATTTACCTTTGGGAAGGGAGTCCAAGATGGCAGAGGAATAGGAGACTTTAATTTCGTCTGGGCCCAGGAATTCAGCTAGATAGCTATCAAATCATTCTAAACACCTGAAAACTCAAGCAGAGATCTAAGAAAAGAATAACTGCAACTCTTCAAATAGAAAAGTGACCACTTTCTGCAAGGTAGGAGGTGCAGAAAAGTGAATCTGAGGTGATATATGGGAAGATAAACTGTGGTGGTAGGGAACCTTTGTAATTTGGCTACTGGCAAAGCAGTAGAGAACAAAATCAGAAATTTTAGAAGTCTGCTCTGGTGAGGGATGTCCCTCAAGTGGCTAAGCGGGGACAGAACCCTACCTGGGACAGTGTGGTATCAGGATCCTCAGGGTCACAGGAAGACTAGGAGTGCCTGAGTGAGGCAAAGCTCCCAGGTGTTGGAGCAGGGAAGCCAGCTGCAAAGAGTGTGTCCAGGAGTGGGCTCTCAGTTTGGAGTTGCCATAAACTGCAAACCATGGCACAGTCCGGTGACTGGTCTCCTTGCAGGGGCCGAACAAGTGGCAGAGCTGGTGAGACCTCCCTTTCTCCCTTGGGAGGAGCAACACAGGGTGCACCACAGGAGTCTACACGGTTTGGAGCCTTCAAACAGGCTCGTGTGCCTGAGATAGAAATGTTGGTCACAGGCTGGGTGAGCACAAAGTGAATGAGGAGACCAGCAAACATGAGTGATTGACGGCTTTTCTCTGAGGGCACACTGAGGAGTGGGTCCCCTAGCTTTCAGTTCCAGGGTGGGAGATAGGGAAGCTGCCATTTTCATTCTCATCCTCTAAAGCTGTGTGGAAAGCCTTCAAGAAAATAGCCACATAGAGCAAACCAAAGCAGATTACTTAGCCTGGCTCCCTGGCAAGGGTGGTAGAATTTCGCCCAGGACAAAGACACTTGAGAATCAAAGCAACAGGCCCCTCCCCCAGAATATCAGCAAGAACATGCAGCCAAGACCAAGTTTGCTGATCAATGAGAACTGCAAAACTCCAGCGCTAGCAGAATACAGCACATAGGATTCATGGCTTTTTCCCCATGACTCTTTAGTCTTTCAGCTTTAATTTAAAAAAAAAAAAAGTCTTTCCTTTTTCGATCAATTTCTTATTTTATCAACTGTTTTTTAAAATCTTTTTTAATTTTCATTTTTATAATAATATCCCATCCCTTCATTGTATTTAATCTTATTTTTGTATATATATGTAAGTTTTTTCTTTCTTTACAATTTTGGAATGTACTTTCTTCTAACAAATCAAAACATACTCAAAATATAGTGTATGGCTCTGTTCTATTCACCTGTCTGATCATCTTTTTTTTCTTTTTTCTTCTTCCCTTTTTTGTTCGTTTGTTTTTTTGGTTTGTTTTCTTTTGTTTTGTTAAAATCATCTTAAATTTTCATCTTTACAGTTACATTCTATCCTTTCAATGCATTTAATTTTCTTTTTGTATATATAAGTTTTTCTATCTTTACATCTTTGAGATATAGTTTCTTCTAACAAACTGACCAAAATACATTCAGGAGATAGTGTATTGTTCTGTTCTGTTCACCTGTCTGTTTCTATCCCTTCCTTTTTGTTGTTGTTGGGTTTTTTCCTCTTTTGTTTTTTGTTGTCTTTTAATTTCCATTTTTACAGATATATTCTATTCTGTCAATGTATTTAATTTTTTTAAAAGATTTTATTTATTTGATAGAGAGTGAGAGAGTGAGAGAGGAAATACAAGCAAGGGGAGTGTGAGAGGGAGAAGCAGGCTTCCAGCTGAGCAGGGAGACCGATGCAGGGCTCAATCCCAGGACCTTGGGATCATGACCTGAGCTGAAGGCAGACGCTTAACAGCTGAGCCACTCAGGTGCCCCTTAATTTTATTTTTGTACATATGTTTTTCTTTCTTTACAACTTTGAGATCTAGTTTTCTTAAAAACAGACCAAAATACACACAGAATCCAGTGTATTGCTCTATTCTGCTTGACTGTCTGATTATATTCTCTCTCTCTCCCTCTCTTTTTAGTTTCAGGTCTCCTCTGATTTGTTTAGTGTATATTTCTCTGGGGTCAATGTTGCCATTTTTTTATTTTCTTCCCTCATTCATCTATTTTTCTCTGGACAGAATGACAAGATGAAAAAACTCACCTCAAAAAATATCACAAAAGGTAGTAGTGACTGCCAGGGACCTAATCAGTATGGACATAAGTAAGATGTCAGGACTAGAGTTCAGAATAACGATTATAAAGATGTTAGCTGGGCTTGAAAAAGTGTAGAAGCACAAGAGAATCCCTTTCTGGAGAAATAAAAGAACTAAAATCTAGCCAAGTCAAAATAAAAAAGGCTATTAATGAGATACAATAAAAATTGGAGGCTCTAACTCCTAAGAGAGAATTAATGATATAGAAGCCCAAATGATGGAGAATATAGAAGCTGAGGAATAGAGAGATAAACAACTACTGGATCACAAAAGGAGAATTAGAGAGATATACCATAGGCAAAACAATATTAGAATGATTGGGATCCCAGAAGAAGAGGAAAGAGAGAAGGGCAGAAGGTATATTGGAGCAAATTATAGCAGAGAACTTCCCTAACCTGGGGAAGGAAACAGACATCAAAATCCAAACAGCACAGAGAACCCCCCTCAAAATCAATAAAAATAGGTCAACACCCCAACATATAATAGTGAAACTTGTAAATCTCAGAGACAAAGAGCAAATTGTGAAAGCAGATTGGGAGAAGAGGTCCATAACCTACAAGGGTAGAAACATTAGATTGGCAGCAGACCTATCCACAGAGACCTGGCAGGCCAGAAAGGACAGGCATGATATATTCAGGGAGGAGAAAAATATGCAGCCAAGAATACTTTATCCAGGTGGAATATGATTCAAAATAGAAGGAGTAATAAAAAGCTTCCAGGACAAACAGAAACTAAAAGAATTTGGGATCACCAAACCAGCCCTACAAGGAATATTAAAAAGGATCCTCTAAGCAAAGAGAGAGCCCAAAAGTAACACAGACCAGAAAGGAACAGAGACAATATACAGTAATAGTCACTTTACAGCTAATACAATGGCACTAAATTTGTATCTTTCAATAGTTACTCTGAATATAAATGGGCTAAATGCCCCAATCAAAGGACACAGGGTATCAGATTGGATAAAAAAGCAAGACCTATTGATATGCTGTATGCAAGAGACTATTTTAGACCCAAAGACACTTGCAGATTTAAATTTAGGGGATGGAAAACCATTCATCATACTAATAGACATCAAAAGAAAGCTGGAGTTGCAATCCTTATATCAGACAAATTAGATTTTAAACCAAAGACTGTAGTAAGAGATGAGGAAGAACACTATATCATGATTAAATTGTCTATCCAACAAGATCAAACAATTGTAAATATTTATGCCCCTAACTTGGGAGCAGCCAATTATATAAGCCAATTAATAACCAAATTAAAGAAACACATTTCTAATAATACAATAATAGTAGGGGATTTTAACACCCCCCTCACTGCAATGAGCAGATCATCTAAGCAGATCAACAAGGAAATGAGGGCTTTGAATGGCACACTGGACTAGAGGGACTTCACAGATAGGTACAAAGCATTCCATCCGAAAGCAACAGAATACACAATTGTCTCAAGTGCACATGGAACATTCTCCAGAATAGATCACATACTGGGTCAGAAATCAGGTCTCAACTGGTACCAAAAGACTGAGATCATTATCTGCATATTTTTGGACCACAATGCTTTGAAACTAGAACTCAAGCACAAGAGGAAATTGGGGAAGAACTCAAATACATGGAGGCTAAAGAATGAGTGGGTCAACCAGGAAATTAAAGAAGAATTTTAAAAATTCATGGAAACAAATGACAATGAAAGCACAACTATTCAAAACCTTTAGGATGCAGCAAAGGTGTTCCTTAGAGGGAAGTATATAGCTATACAAGCCTTTCTCAAGAAACAAAAAGGGTCTCAAATGCACAAGCTAACCTTACACCTAAAGAAGCTGGATTAAGGACAGCAAATAAAACCTAAATCCATCAGGAGAAGAGAAATAATAAAGATTAGGGGAAAAATCAATAAAATCAAAACCAAAAGAACAGTAGAACAGATCAACGAAACTTGAAGCTGGTTCTTTGAAACAATTAATAAGACTGAGAAAACCTTGGCCAGACTTCTCAAAAAGAAAAAAGACCCAAATTAATAAAATCATTGCTGAAAGAGGAGAGATCACATCCAAAAACAAACAAATACAAACAATTATAAGAGCATATTATGAGCAACAATACACCAACAAATTAGGCAATCTGGAAGAAACATGCATTCCTAGAGATGTATAAACTACCAACACTGAAACAGGAAGAAACAGAAAACCCGAACCGACCCATAACCAGCAAGTAAATTGAAGCACTAATCAAAAACCTCCCAACAAACAAGAGCCCAGGACCAAATGGCTTCCTGGGGGAATGCTTCCAAACATTTAAAGAAGAGCTAATACCCAGTCTTCTGAAGCTGTTCCAAAAAACAGAAATGGAAGGGAAACTTCCAAACTTGTTCTATCAGGCCAGCATTACCTTGATCCCAAAACCAGGCAAAGACCCCACCAAAAAGGGGCATTACAGGCCAATATTCCCTGATAAACATGGATGACAAAATTCTCACCAAAATAGTAGCCAGTAGGATCCAAGAGTACATTAAAAGGATGATCCACCACAATCAAGTGGGATTTATTCCTGGGCTGCAAGGGTGGTTCAACATTTGCAAATCAATCAGTGTGATACACTACATGAATAAAAGACAAAAACCATGTGATCCTCCTCAATCGATACAGAAAAAGCATTTGACAAAATACAGCATCCTTTCTTGATTAAAATTCTTCACAGTGTAGGGATAGAGGGAAGGTGCCTCAATATCATAAAAGCCATCTATGAAAAGCCCATAGCTAATATCATTCTCAATGGGGAAACACTGAGAGCTTTTCCCTTAAGGTCAGGAACATGACAGGGATGCCCACTCTCACCACTGTTGTTCAATATAGCACTAGAAGTCCTAGCCTCAGCAATCAGACAACAAAAAGAAATAAAAGGCATTGAAATTGGCAAAGAAGAAGTCAAACTCTCACTCTCTGCAGATGACATGGTGCTCTATGTGGAAAACTCAAAAAACCCTACCCCAAAATTGCTAGAACTCATACAGGAATTCAGCAACACAACAGGATATAAAATCAATGCACAGAAATCAGTTGCCTTTCTATACACTAACAATGAGACAGAAGAAAGAGAAATTAAGGAGTCGATCCCATTTAAAATTGCACCCAAAACCATAAGGTATCTAGGAATAAACCTAACCAAGGAGGTAAAGGATCTGTACTCTAAAAACTACAGAACACTTATGAAAGAAATTGAGGAAGACACAAAGAAATGGGAAAGCACTGCATGCTCATGGATTAGAAGAATAAATATTGTTAAAATGTCTAAGTTACCCAGAGCGATCTACACATTCAATGCAATCCCTATCAAAATACCATCAACTTTTTTCACAGAGTTGGAACAAAAAAAATCCCAAAATTTGTATTGAACCAGAAAAGACCCCAAATAGCCAGAGGAATGTTGAAAAAGAAAACCAAAGCTGGGGGCATCACAATGCCTGGCTTTAAGCTATATTACAAAGCCATAATCATCAAAACGATATGGTACTGGCACAAAGACACACAGATCAGTGGAACAGAATAGAGAACCCAGAACTGGACCCTCAACTCTATGGTCAACTAATCTTCGACAAAGCAGGAAAGAATATCCAATGGAGAAAGGACAGTCTCTTCAACAAATGGTGTTGGGAAAACTTGACAGCTCATGTAGAAGAATAAAACTGGACCATTTTCTTACACCGTACACAAAAATAAACTCAAAATGGATGAAAGACCTCAATGTGAGATGGGAATCCATCAAAATCCTGGAGAAGAACACAGGCAGCAAACTCTGTGACCTCTACTGCAACATCTTCTTGCTAGACACATCTCCAAAGGGAAGGGAAAGAAAGGCAAAAATGAACTAGTGGGACTTCATCAAGATAAAAAGCTTTTGCACAGCAAAGGAAACAGTTAACAAAACCAAAAGACAACTGACAAAATGGATGAAGATATTTGTAAATGACATATCAGTTAAAGGGCTAGTATCCAAGATTTATAAGGAACTTATCAAACTCAATACCCAGAAACACATAATCCTGTCAAGAATTGAGCAGAAGACATGAACAGACATTTCTCCAAAGAAGACATAAAAATGGCCGACAGGCACATGAAAAAGTGCTCAACATCACTCAGCATCAGGTAAATACAAATCAAAACCACAATGAGATACCACCTCACACCAGTCAGAATGGCTAAAAGTACGAAGTGACGATATGACAGATGTTGGTGAGCATGTAGAGAAAGGGGAAACCTCTCACACTGTTGGTAGGAATGCAATCTGGTACAGCCGCTCTGGACAACATTATGGAGGTTCCTCAAAAAGTTGAAAATAGAGCTACCCTACAAGCCAGCAATTGTACTACTGGGTTTTTCCAAAGATACAAATTTAGTGATCCAAAAGGGTTCCTGCACCCCAATGTGTATAGCAGCAATGTCCACAATAGCCAAACTGCAAAAAAAGCCCAGACGTCCATGGACAGAGGAATGGATAAAGAAGATACGATACACACACACACACACACACACACACACACACACACACACACACACACACTGGAATATTTCTCAGCCATCAGAGAAATGTAATCTTGCCATTTGCAATTACTTGGATGGAACTAGAGGGTATTATGCTAAGCAAAATAAGTCAATCAGAGAAAGACAACTATCATATGATCTCAATGATATGTGGAATTTAAGAAATCAGAAGATCATGGGGAAGAGAGGAAAAAATAAAACAAGATGAAACCAGAGAGCGCGACAAACAATAAGACTTAATTAGAGGAAACAAACTGATCGTTGCTGGAGGGAAAAGGGGTGGAGGGATGGGATAACTCCGTGATGGACATTAAGGAGGGTATATGATGTAATGAGCCCCGGGTATTATGTAAGACTGGTGAATCACAGGCCTGTACCTCTGAAACTAATAAAACATTATATGTTAATTTAAAAAATAAATACATATAAATAAATAGAAGGTATTTGGGGTAAACCAAAAAATTAATAAAATAAAATTTACTTTTATTGTGACATAATCATAAAAGAATACACACAAGTTATATATAAATTCTAAAAAATTATAGTAAAATGAATATCAGTATACTGACTTCCCAACTTATGAAATGTCGCTACCAGTACTTTGGAGCCCTATTTCTGCCATTTTCTGAACATAGCCCCTCTTCACCCCACACCCCAACCAGAAGTAAACACTGCCAGGAATTGTGTTTCTTACTCTACTTTTCATTATGGTTTTACCATACATATATGATGTCCTGAAAAATATGTGTACTTTTACTGGTTTTGGAACTTTGAATAAATAATAACTTATTGTGTATCCTTTTGCATCTTGCTTTCCTTTGTTCAATGGCATTTTTTTTTACATTGACCCAAGTTCATATACTTGGTCGTGGTTCATTCCATTGTGTGAGTATACCACAGTATGTTTGTTTGTTTTACTGTAAAGCATTTGAATTATCTATTGTAATGTTTTTAAGAACTTTGTATATGTTTCCTCATACAAAATTATAAGAGTTTCTCTGTGGAATATATGTACGGGTAGAATTGTTATTATAGGGTATGTATACCTTCTAGTTTACAAGACAAGGTCAAGTTTTTTTTCAGAGTGATCACATCCATTTTCATTTCAACTAGTAGAGTATAAAAACTGTCTTTTCTTCATTTCTCTTGCAAACCCTGGTGTGTCAGACATTAATTTTTGCCAGTTTTGGATTTGAAATAGTTTATCATTCTGGTTTATATATGTATTTAATTGGGGAAGACCTGTTTTTCGCATACTGGTTAAATGTCTCCTAACAGTGTTTGTCTATTTTCTCTTGGGTTATTGATTTCTTTTAAAAGACTGTTTATTTATTTATTTATTTATTTATTTATTTATTTATTTGAGAGAGAGATAGAGCACAAGCATGAGCTGGGGGGGAGGGGAGAAGGAGGAATAGATTCCCTGCTGAGCAGGGAGCTCGATGCAGGGCTCCATCCCACAACCCCAAGATCATGACCTGAGCCAAAGGTAGATAGTTAACTAACTGAGCCACCCAGGCACCCCTGGTTGTTGATTTTTAAGGGTCCTTTATATCTATCTATATCTATATCTATATCTATATCTATATCTATATCTATATCCATATCTATATCTATATCTATCTTTATATACAATAGTTTATTTTTTAACTAATTTATTGATATATGATTGACATATAAAGAGCCATACATATTTAATGCATGCAACTCATGAGATTGTAGATAAATGTAAACCTGTGGAACCATTACCAACATCAATGCCTTAAATATATCTGTCTTCTCTCAGAGTTTCCTCCCACCCATTTATTATTTTTATTATTATATTTGTGTATATGTTAACACTTACCAAAAGATCTACTTTTTAATATCAAATTTTTAGCATTCACTACAGTACTGTTAGATATAAGCACTATGTATTATAGTAGATCTTCAGAACTTACTCATCTTGCATAATTGAAACTTTGTTCCCCCTTGAGGATCACCTCCCCATTTATCTCTACCCCAGCCCCTGGCAACCCACCATTCCACTCTCTGTTTCCATGAGTTTAAATATTTTGGATTCCACATGTAATTGTATAGTATTTGTCCTTCTGCATCTGCATAATGTACTTCATTTTCATCCTCATCGTTGCAAATGGCAGGAATTTTTTTCTGTTTAAAGGCTGATTACAATTCCAGTGTATGTGCATACCACATTTTACTTATCCAGTTCTCTGTTGGTGGACATTTAGGTTGTTTCCACATCTTGCCTCTTGTAAATAATACTGCAATGAACATGGGCGTACAGGTATCTCTTTGAAATCCTTATTTTAATTCCTTACCTAGAAGTGAAATTGCTAGAACATGTGGTAGTTCTATTTTTAATTTTTTGAGGAAACTTCATAGTGTTTTCCATGATGGCTGTACCAATTTACATTCCCACTAACTGTACTATGTTCTGTCCCCTTTTCTCCACATCCATACCAACATATATTATTTATTGTCTTTTTGATACTAGCCACCCTTAGAGGTATGAAGTGATATCTCACTGTGGTTTTGATTTGCAAGAAATATTTTATTTTGATATAATAAAATTTATTACTTTTTCCTTTATAGTTTATTACTTTTTCTTTTGTAGTTTAAGAAATTCTTCTCTACCCCGAGGTTATGATATATCCCCATATTTTTCCTAAAAGTTAAATTTTCCTATTTAAATATTTACTCTGCTGGAAATGATTTTTATGTGTGATATGTTGTATCAGAGATCTAAATACATTTTTTCCACATGAATAACTATTTATCCCATCACCATTTATCGAAAACTTTTTCTTTTTCCTGCTATCTGTGATGACACTTTATCAAATATTAGGTTTCTATGTATGTGAGGATCTGTTCTGTTATATGGTTCTATATATCTGTCTCTGAACCAGTGCTACAATATTTAAATTAGCATAGTTTCTTATTTTTTAATTATTGTTTTTTGAATATTTTAGTTATTTATTTGAGAGAGAGATCAGAGTGAGAGCGAGAGAGTAAAAGCAGGGGAGCAGCAGAGGGAGAGGGAGAGGCAGGCTCCCCCCTGAGCAGGACCCTGACTTGAGGGATCATGACCTGAGCCAAAGACAGATGCTTAACCAACTGACCCACCCAGGCACCCCTAGCATAGCTTTTTAGGAATTATGGATATTTGGTAGGGCAAATTCTCCAATGTGGTTTTTTTCTTTTTCAAGAGTTTTTCTTCATTTATTGTTTTTGGACTATTCTTAACCCTTTTATTCCATAGCATTTTAGAATAAACTTGTCATGTTCTGCAAATAAAAACCTTAATTTTAATTTTGATTGAACTTTTGTTGAGCTTATGGATCATCAATATAAAGAGAATTAACATTTTATATTTTGAGTCATCTGGTCATGAATGTTGTTGGTCTCAATTTACTCTGATAGTCTTTTATATCATCCTTTCACTTATAACCTATACATGAAATGATTTACTGTTTTAACATTTAGTATGATATTTGCTATAGTTTTTTAAAGCACATTAAGTTCCCTTCTACTTTTAGAATTTTTAACTTTTGGCTTAGATATTTTATTCTGAATGGATATTGGATATTAACATGTGTGCTTTCTATATCAGTTGAAATGAAAATGTATAGTTAAATCTCTTAGTCTTCTAGTCAGTTTTCTAATATTAAGCCAATCTTTAATTCCTGGGATAAATTCACTTGTCTCTGATTTATTATTGTTTTTATACATTATTTATTTGTAATATGATTTTCAGTCTTTGTATTTTTCTCTTCTTTTGCTTTATGTTTATTAGCTTCTTTTTAAAAATCTAGTTATGTTGTATTAATATCTTAATTAGTACATTTTTTAATTTCTTTTTTCAAATAATTTTTTGTTTCTGTAATAGTGAAAAACAGCTTTGGGATTTTTTTCACTTTCCTTGAATATTATTCTTCCTCTAATTGGTGTATAATTTGTATTTTGTAGTATTATAAAGCTTTTATAGCTTTTTCCAGTTTATTATTTTTTCTAGTGATCATGCAATAGTATCCAAACATTTTAGTCACTGAAAAGCATGTGGATTTTTATTCTGCTGAATCCTACCATCTTTTCCTGGGCACTACTTGAATCATTCTGTTAAAACTTGAGCTGGGAGGCATGTATTTTTCATTATTGTGATTCAGTTGTTTGAAAAGCAGTGTTGGTGAACTGAGACAACACAGTTGGCTGCTGTAATTTAAATGGTTCCCCACCAAATTTTTTTAGTCTTTTACTCTCTGTTCCAGACTATTATTCAGTGTTTGGGGGCATGAGGGATGAAAAACAGAATTTTGTTTCTCTTGATTTTTGTGTAAGGACTTTATGCTCAAATACTTTGTTTTGTTGTTGTTTGATGTTATTTACCTCTACTCAGTGAACTCTATTAAAGTAGCTCTATATTTTGACTACAAAGTTACTGTTGTCTCTTTTTGCCTTAACTGTATTTCACCTGGTTAGCACATGCTCTTTCCTAGCTTTTTTGTGTCCCACCTCATCTCCGTGCTATTCTGATTGGCTCAAAGGCAGAATATGGAAAAATAAAAGTCATTTAACCACATGGTAGACTTTCCTTTGCCCCTCTCTCCCTTGTAATACTGCTGTGTGGAAACTGGCTCCTAGTGGAATGCTTCCACTGTGGCCTGCTAACATTCCTCAGCCCTCATTTCTGGGTTTGGGGATTTTGGTAGGACTCTTCACCAGTCTTTCATTTATTACCTGAAAACTTCACCCTTCACTATGCATCAGTCTTAGAGATCTCCTTTAATTTGATTAAAATTTTATTGTATGTGACAGATATTTCTCCAAAATCAGTTTCAAGAGAAATGTGTGTGTCAGGGGGAGGTGTTCATTGCCTTATTCTGGATGGAATTTTCTTCTTATTTTTAGTTTATTTTATTCATTTCTATGGGTTTCTGAGAAAGGAATTGTTCAAATATGCACTCATGTGGTACAGTCCCCAGTAATTCAATAGTACATTTGACCTTCCAAGGAATATATGGCCATTTCTGCTTACTTTGGAAGTTTTAGTCATGCAAATGAATCGTATAAGTTAAAACTTTCACCCGAGACTAATGGAATCAATGCAAAGAAATCACACTTTTTATTTAAAAGATTCTCATCTACCTATAGTAATGAGCTTATAATGAGAAATTAAATCTAAGAGTAGTACTTGATTAAATATAACTAGTTTGTTGTAGCATTTCATTGGTAGGTTTAGTATTACATCGCAGGCAGGAAAAAATACACCATTTAAAATATATTACCTTTAGGAGCTCCTGGGTGGCTCAGTTGGCTAAGCCTCTGACTCTTGATTTTGGCTCAGGTCATGATCTCAGGATTGTGAGATCAAGCCCTGCACCCAACTCCATAATGGGCATGGAGCCTGCTTAAAATTCTCTCTCTCCTTTGCCCTCTGCCTTTCCCGCCCCCCCCCGTCTCTTTCTCTCTCTCAAAAAAAATAATAAATGGAATGATGAAATTTTTCTACAGAAAAATGAGTTACTAGAAAGTTCATGAATAACTAAAAAAATGTGTTCAGCCATTCTTTCACTAAATTGGCCACAAATAATGTTTTTGGGCAGTGACAAAAATAAACAAATAATCAAAGAGATTACTATAAACAAACACTCAATGTGGGGGATTTTAATTATATTTCATTATATCTTTCACTGCTGTCTTCCATTTCTTGGCATGAAATTATTGTCTGGGCCAAATACAGGGCCAAGGAGAGTCTGTCCCCATGACAACATTGCTAAGTATGACCTAAAAGTTGAAAGGCTGTGATATAAATAATAAACGGTGCCAGAGAAATAATTAGGCAGCTAAGGAAATATCTTTTGGGTATAATTGGCGGTTTTTGCCTTAGAAAAGCATACTTGGAATAGAGTGGCTATATTTGGGGTAGAATAAGGAAAATGCTTACAAAAATCCTGGATAACTTATAGCACACCAAGAAATTAAAAAAAAAAAAACAACTTTGCTGAAGAAGTATTCTTTAGTGCCTGATGCTTACTTGGTTTGGCCTGCTAAAGCTTACTTATTCACAATTAGAAGGTTCACATAGGGTTTACCCAGTCTAGATATTAATCTATAATTATGAAGGGGTTTTTTAATTCAAGACTTAATAGATATAGCAAAAAGATTATTGAAAATTATTAAATCTTTTTTTTTAAAGATTTTATTTATTTATTCGACAGAGAAAGACAGCCAGCGAGAGAGGGAACACAAGCAGGAGGAGTGGGAGAGGAAGAAGCAGGCTCATAGCGGAAGAGCCCGATGTGGGACTCGATCCCGGAACGCCGGGATCACGCCCTGAGCTGAAGGCAGACGATTAACCGCTGTGCCACCCAGGCGCCCCTGAAAATTATTAAATCTTTTTAATTACATGAGGTTTATGTATATTTCTTTATATAATAAATTTCAACATAAACAATCAACTATAATAGATATATGGGGCGGACTAGAAGGGGGAGGTTTTGGTACATTATTTTAGTTCCTCTTTGGTAATAAGTGAAAATTATTTGCCAGGGTTGTTAGGGAATTTTGTGTTTTCTGGTCTGGTGTAGATTCCTGGAACATAGCATACAGTTTCTTGCTTTTGAATCTTAACTCATGCTGTCACCTCTTTCTGGAATTCTCTCAACATGCCCCTCCCCAAACCAACACACTCATGTTTACTTGGATAATTATTTCTTATTTAATAAGACTTCCACTTCTGTGTCATATAAATACTTGTGCATACCTGTACGTGTTTAAAATTGTAGCTATCTATTCAAATATATGATTCATCTTTGTAATTTCAGTGCCTAGAAATAATAGTGTTCAACAGAATGTACCCACTCTATTTGTAGAAAATTTCCAACATGGTACTAGAATGCCTGCCTATTTAGTTATTTCATTTTTATGGTAGGACATTTTGTCTCAAATAACTAATCATAACATTACCAAATAAAACCTATTTCTTGCCATTTGAAAGCCACAAAAAAAGATACATGCCTTTTAAAACCAGTGAAGATAATGCCTAAGGGACCAGAATGAGATAGCCTATGTAAAAGAGTACTTTCAATTCTGGAATCCTTTTCTTAAATGTTAGGCATTTTCTTTTGTTTAATTTTGGAATGACTGTGTAGGAAGGGGAATAAATCATCTAGAAGCTAGGTCTGAGTTCTGTAGCAAGTAGATATTGTTGACTACATCCACATCTGACTCTTGAATGGCTGAAACCAGCATTAGAGAAGTTCAAAAGTAATTAAAAAAAAACCTCTGTTCTCATTATTGTTAGGCATCAAGCTAACTTTCATGAATCATGCCTTTAAAAGTCCCTCAAAAAGGGGCGCCTGGGTGGCACAGCGGTTGGGCGTCTGCCTTCAGCTCAGGGCGTGATCCCGGCGTTATGGGATCGAGCCCCACATCGGGCTCCTCCGCTGTGAGCCTGCTTCTTCCTCTCCCACTCCCCCTGCTTGTGTTCCCTCTCTCGCTGGCTGTCTCTATCTCTGTAGAATAAATAAATAAAATCTTTAAAAAAAAAAAGTCCCTCAAAAAGAATTTTTTAAATATCACAAGGACTCATATATATTTGCCACATGATGATAGACAACAAAGATAGTTGGTATGTAAGACTTGCAAATATTCTACTTATTACTCTGCTTTTTAGTCTCTTAGATTCCTTTTTGTTTCTTTTTATTCTCAGCAATATTTGATTTTTTTTTTTTTGCCATTGTGAAAATGCTTAGTGCTTCATCAGGATGTCTTTGAGAAAAAATGAATATATCATCACTGATGTTCAAAAGTTTGTAAAAATTCAAACAAAAATCACTAAAATTTAAGATTGCATAAAGGAACACTGCTTTTATCTGTATTTTAGGCAAAAGAGCTCTCAGTTCACGTTTTGGGAATGTTCTATATCAAATTAGGCTTTTTCTTCATATATTTACGTAAAGCTCCTATACTCCCTATGAAAATAGTGGTGGTAATTTAAATCCAAATAGTGAATCACTGTCAACATTTATATCACCACCTGCCAAAAATACTTGTGAAGCACCTCTTTGCTTCATTTTAAGGATAGAAGGAGGGATTTAGGATAAATTTACAACAGAAAAAATTACTGAAGCCTTGTGTATTAATTATCTATTGCTCCATAAGAAATAACTCTAAAAATTAATGCCTTAAGACAACATCATTTATTATCTCATAGTTTCTGTGGGTCAGAAATCTGGAAATAGCTGGGTTTTCTGTCTCTGAGCCTCTCAAAAGACTGCAATCAGGGTGTTGGCAGGCTCAACTGGAGGTGGGTACATGTTTTCAAGCTTACTCAAAGAGCTGTTGATAGGATTCAGTTCTTTTTTCACTTGTACTTTTATTTAATTTTAATTTTAAATTTTAAACTTTATTTTAATTCCAGTATAGTTAACATATAGTCTTAAATTAGTTTCAGGTGTATGTACAATATAGTGATTCAACAATTCTATATATTACTCAGTGCTCATCAAGGAAGTGTACTCTTAATCCCCTTCATCTATTTCACCCACCCCCCACCTACTTTCCCTCTGGTAACCATCTATTTCTTCTCTATAGTTAAGAATCTGTTTTTTTGATTTGTCTCTATTTTCCTGTTTCTTTCTTTTGTTTCTTCCTATGTTTGTTTATTTCCACATATGAGTGACATCATATGATGTTTGTCATTCTCTGATTTATTTCACTTAGCATTATTTTCTCTAGGTCCATTCATGATGTTGCAAATGGCAAGATCTCATTCTTTTTTATGGCTGAGTAGTATACCATTACACACACATGCACACACACACACACACACACACACACACCAATATATATATACCACTTCTTCTTTATACATTCATCTATGCATGGACACTTGGGCTTCTTCCATAACTGACTATTGTAAATAATGGTGCAATAAACATAGTGCACATATCTTTTTGAATTAGTGTTTTCATATTCTTTGGGTAAATACTAGTGGAATCCTGGATCCTATGGTAATTCTATTTTTCATTTTTTGAGGAACCTTCATAATGTTTTCCACGGTGGCTGCACTAATTTGCATTCCCACCAACAGTGTAAGAGGGTTCCTTTTTCTCCACATCCTTGCCAACACTTGTTGAGTCTTGTGTTTTTTATTTCAGCCATTCTGACAGGTGTGAGGTGATAGCTCATTGTGTTTTTGATTTGCATTTCCCTGAAGATTAGTGATGATGAGCATCTTTTCATGTATCTGTTGGCCTTCTGTATATATACTTTGGAGAAATGTCTGTTCATGTCTTCTGCTGACTTTAATTGGATTATTTGTTTTTTGGGTATTGAGTTGTATAAGTTCTTTATATATTTTGGATACTAACCCATTATTGTATATGTCATTTGCAAATATCTTCTCCCATTCAGTACGTTGTCTTTTCATTTTGTTGACTATTTCCTTTGTTGTGCAGAAGCTTTTTATTTTGATGTAGTCCCAATCGTTTTTTTTTTAATTTTTGCTTTTGTTTTCCTTGTCTTAGGATGCATATCTAGAAAAATGTTATGGCCAATGTCAGGGAAATTACTGTCTGTGCTCTCTTCTAGGATTTTTATGGTTTTAGGCCTCACATTTAGGTGTTTAATCCATTTGAGTTTATTTTTGTGTATGATATGAGAAAGTGGTCCAGTTTAATTCTTTTCATGTAGCTGTACAGTTTTCACAACACCATTTCTTGAAGAGATTATCTTTATCCCACTGCATATTCTTACACTGCTTTGTCTAAGATTAATTGACCTTATAATGGTCAATTATTTTGGGGCTTTCTATTCTGTTCTATTGATCTACATGTCTATTTTTGTGCCAGTACCATACTGTTTTGATTACTATAGCTTTGTAGTATAACTTGAAATCTGGAATTGTGATACCTCCAGCTTTGTCTTCCTTTTTCAAGATAGCTTTGGCTATTTGAAGTCTTTTGTGGTTCCATATAAATTTTAGGATGATTTGTTCTAGCTTTGTGAAAAATGCTCCTGGTATTTTGATAGGGATTGCATTAAATCTGTACATTGCTTTGGGTAGTATGGACATTTTTATAATATTTTTTTCCAACCCTTGATTATGGAATGTCTTCCCATTTGTTTGTGTCATCTTCCATTTATTTCAACAGTGTTTTATAGTTTTCAGAGTATAGGTCTTTTATCTCTATGGTTAAGTTTATTCCTAGGCATTTTATTATCTTTGGTGCAATTGTAAATGAGATTGTTTTCTTAATTTCTCTTTTTGCTGCTTCATTAAAATTGTATGGAAATGCAACAGATTTCTGTATGTCAATTTCGTATCCTGTGACCTTTCTGAATTCATTTACCAGTAGTTTTGGTGGAGTCTTTTGGGTTTTTTTATATATAGTATTATGTCATCCACAAATAGTGAAAGTTTTACTTTCCCCTTACCAATTTGGATGTCTTTTATTTCTTTTTGTTTTCTGATTGCTGTGGCTAGGACTTCCAGTACTATGTTGAATAGAAGTGGTGAGAGTGGACATCCCTGTCTTGTTCCTGACCTTAGGGAAAAAAAGCTCTCGGTTTTTTCTCATTGAGTATGATGTTAGCTGTGGGTTTTCATATATGGTCTTTACTACATTGAGGTATGTTCCCTCTAAATCTAGTTTTTGAAGGTTATATCATGGATTGATGTTGTACTTTGTCAAATGCTTTTTCTGTATCTATTGAAATGATCCTATGGTTTATATCCTTTCTATTGTTGATGTGGTGTATCACATTGATTGATTTACAAATATTAAACTACCCTTGCATCCCAGGAATAAATCCCACTTGATATTAGCGAATGATTTTTTTAAATTATTGTTAAGTTCCATTTCCTAATATTTTGTTGAGAATTTTTACTTCTATATATATCGGAGATATTGGCCTGTAGTTCTCCTTTTTTTGTTGTGTCTATATTTAGTCTCATTATCAGGTTAATGCTGGTCTCGTAGAATGAATTTGGAAGTTTTTCTTCCTCTTCTATTTTTTTGGAATAATTTGAGAAGAATAGGTATTAATTCTGCTTTATATATTTGGTAGAATTCATCTGTGAAGCCTGGTCTTGTATTTGTTAGGAGTTTTTTCATGACTGATTCAATATCATTGCTGTTAATTGGTCTGTTCAAATTTTCTATGTCTTTCTGATTCAGTTTTAGGAGTTTATATGTTTCTGGGAATTTATCCATTTCTTCTAAGTTGGCCAATTTGTTTGCACATGACTTTTCATAATATTCTCTTACAATTCTTTGTATTTCTATGGTGTCAGTTGTTATTTCTCCTCTTTCATTTTGATTTTGTTTATTTGAGTCTTTGTTCCTTTTTTTTTTCGATAGTCTGGCTAAAGTGTTATCAATTTTGTTGATCTTTTCAGTGAAGCAGCTCTTGGCTTCATTGGTCTATTTTTTTTTTTTTTAGTTTTTATTTTGTTTATTTCTACTCTAATCTTTATTATTTACTTCCTTCTACTGGTTTGGGATTTTGTTTGTCCTTCTTTTTCTAGCTCATTTAGGAAAGGTTAGGTTTTTTATTTGAGATTTTTCTTGCTTTTGAAGTAGGCCTGTATTGGTGTAAACATACCCTGTAGGACATCTTTTGCTGCATCCCAAAGATTTCGGACCATTGTGTTTTCATTTGTTTCCTGGTATTTTTTGATTGCCCCTTTGATTTCTTGGGTGACTCATTCACTGTTTAGTAGCATGTTATTTAACCTCCATATATTTGGTTTCTTTCCAGTTTTTTTCTCACAGTTAATTTCTAGTTTCACAGCATTGTGGTCAGAAAATATGTATGACTTCCATCTTCTTTAATCTATTGAGACTTATTCTGTGGCCTAACAAGGATCTATTCTGGAGAATGTTCCATGTACACTTGAAAAGAATGTGTATTCTTCTGTTTTAGGATGGAATATTCTGAATATATGTTAGTGCCATCTGGTCCAATGTGTCATTGAAAGTCACTGATGCCTTGTCCATTTTCTGGTTGGATGATCTATCCATTGATTTAAGTGGGATGTTAAAGTCGCCTACTATTATTGTATCACTATAAATTATTTCATTTATGTTTGTTAATGGCTGCTTTATGTATTTGGGTGCTCTCATGTTTGGTGCATAAATAAATTGTTATATAGTCTTGCTGGATTGTTCTTTCTATGATTATATAATGCAT
Organism: Ursus americanus; assembly: GCF_024610735.1. NCBI lineage: Eukaryota > Metazoa > Chordata > Mammalia > Carnivora > Ursidae > Ursus > Ursus americanus. The sequence continues at coordinate 105,918,470 of NC_142164.1, forward strand.
TCTTTGTCTCTTCTTATAGCCTTTGTTTAAACCTTTTTTGTTTAATATAAGTATTGCTATCCTGGCTTTCTTTTCACTTCCATATGCACGATACATTCTTCTCCATTCCTTCACTTTCAATCTGCAGCATCTTTATGTCTGAAATGAGTCTCTTGTAGGCAGCACATAGTTGGGTCTTGCAGTTTTATCCATTCTGTCACCTGATATCTTTTGATTAGAGCATTTAGTCCATTTAAATTCAAAATAATTATTGATACATATGTATTTATTGCCATTTTCAATGGTTGTTTTGTAGTGTTCTGTCTTCCTTTCTTCCCTTGCTGTCTTCTCTCATGATTAGTTGGCTTTCTTTAGTGATATACTTAGATTCATTTCTCTTTAGTTTTTGCATATCTATTACTGGTTTCTGATTTGTGTTGCTGTTTGGTTTGTATATAACATCTGCATATAGCAGTCTATATGAAGTTGATGATTGCTTGAGTTTGAAGCCTTTATTTACTCTTCCTTTCCCCCATGTTTTGGGTATATGGTATTATCCTTTACATCCTATTATTATTATTTCTTAAATTGTAGGTGATTTCTCTTTTTAAGTGCAACTTAAAACAACAAAACAACAAGACACTGTGTCCTTAGCTTGGAGTAAGTGAGTTCCTGGGTATGTCCAGAGAGGGTTATCTATAGTATGAAAAACTAGGGTTCAGCAATGTGGAATATTTTCTTCCTCATGAAGTGGATAAACATTATCCATGACAGTAGGTGTAGGTTGTGTCGTAGCAGATACATCTGTGATATGTAAGAAGTCACAAGGGGTGCATGCTGATACTGAGCAAGCACTGAGTTCCAGAGGACCTCCATGTGATCTCAGGAGAGTTGCTCTGATATTTTGCTGCCAACTACGCCAAGAAATGTCAGTGCAAAAAAAACAAGCTCTTTGAAGGTTCTAGTTTATCACTTGCCTTTGGGCTCTTCCTGGTCTTGCCTATACCCCAGATTCCCTGCCTAGACAGGGCCAGGATAAGGACAGTGGAGGCAGAGAGTCAGGAGAACGGAGTTGGAAATGGTGCCTCTGGTGCTGCAGCAAAGGGGCTCAAAAACTTTTGGTTTTGCCAAGGAGATTTAGACAGACCAGGAGCGTGAAGAAGTAGGGAGGAAGGTACCTGTGCATATATGTAAGTGAAAGGGTGCAGGATAGACACCCCAAAATGTGTGGCATAAATATTATTTCAAGTTAAAAACAATAAATACCCAGCAGATACAGGAAAAGCTCTCTACTTCCCCCATAACTGTGTTAATTTACAATGGGAAGGCCTTTACATTCTTTTATTTTGTGACTTCCTTGACTGATTTTTACATATGTATGTATTTTAACTGCTTTTGTGCTTCCTACTTTTCTTACTCTTACTTTCAGTCTTTCCTTTCCATTCAAAGATTCCCCTTTAACATTTCTCATAGGGCTGGTTTGGTGGTGATGAATTCCTTTAACTTTTGTTTGGGAAACTATCCTATTCTGAATGATAGCCTTGCTGGACAGAGTATTCGTGGCTGGAGTTTCTTTCTTTCTTTCTTTCTTTCTTTCTTTCTTTCTTTCTTTCTTTCTTTCTTTCTTTTTTTTTTTCAGCACGTTGAATATATCATGCCACTCTCTTCTAGCCTGAAAAGTTTCTGCTGAAAAATAAGCTGATAGCCTTATGGGATTTCCCTCGTATGTAACTGTTTTCTTTTCTCTTGCTTCTTTAAAAATTCTCTCTTTTATTGCTCCTTTTTTAAATTCGCCATTTTAATTACTATGTGTCATGGTGTGGACTTCCTTGGGTTGATTTTATTGGAGGTTCTCTATGCCTCCTGTACCTGGATTTCTGTTTCCTTCCCCAGGTTAAGGGAGTTTTCAGCTATTATTTCTTTAAATAATTTTTCTGCCCTCTTTTCTTTCTCTTCTCCTTGGATCCATGTAATGTGAATGTTATTTCACTTGATGGTGTCATTGAGTTCCCTGAGTCTATTCTCATTTGGCGTAATTTTTTTCTCTCACCTGATCAGTTTGATTACTTTCCATTTCACAGTCCTCCAGTTTCCTGATCCATTCTTCTGCTTCCTCTAGTCTACTACTTATTCCAACTAGTCCTTTTTTAAAAAGTTTTATGTATTTAAGGGGGGAGGGGCAGAAGGAGAGGGGCAGAGAATCCTAAAGCAGATTCCCCACTGAGCATGGAGCTCAATATGGGCCTCTATCCCAGGACCCTAAGATCATGACCTGAGCTGAAATTAAAAGCCTGCTGTTTACTTGACTGAACCACACAGGTGTCCCTCCATCTAGTGTATTTTAAATTTCATTTATTGTGTTCTTCATCTTTCATTGGTTCTTTTTTATCTCTTCATTAGGGGTCTCACTGAGGTCCTCCACTTTTTTCAGTGAGTATCTTTAAGATCATTACATTCTCTCTCAGGCATTTTACTTATCTTCATTTTGCTTAGATATCTTGCTGTGATTTTTTTCCTCTTTCATTTGGGGCATAGTCCACTGTCTGCTCATTTTGTCTAATTTTCTGTGTCTTTTTCTGCATGTTAGGAGAGTCAGCTACATCTCCAGCTCTTGAATGTAGTGGCCTCATGAAGAAGAGATCCTGTAGTGCCCTACCTGGAAGGGGCAGATCCACCAACGCACCCACAGGGCAGTGTTAGCAAGTCAGGTGGGGAGTGTAGTTGCTACACTGTTTCCTGTAGGTGGCTGTGTGTTTTTGCTGGGGAGCAGAGGAGGTAAATGGTGCCTGCCAGCTCCTTTGTTCCTTGAGCAATCCCACAATAATCTCTGTCCCTCCAGAACATGTTCTGAGATGAGTAAACTCTCACTCCCATATGCCCCGGTGTTTTTCAAACTGCTCCTTCAATGCTCTTTATCCATGGACTGTTTCTTTTGCTGTCTGTAAGGGTGGGGACTCAGTTTCCTCTCACCCTCTGAGCTCTCCCAGAGCAAAGCCGCTAATTTTTTAAAAGATTTATTTATTTATTTTTGAGAGAGAGAGAGAGAATGAGCACACAAGGAGGGACAGAGGGAGAGACTCTCAAGCAGACTCCCTGCTGAGTGTGGAGGATGACACCAGGCTTGATCTCACAACCACAAGATCATGACTTGAGCTGAAATCAAGAATTGGAAGCTTAACCAGCTAAGCCACCGAGGCGTCCCCCACTAATTTTTAAAATTCCAGGTTTTAAATTTCATTGGTTGTAAGAACTCATGAAGTTTGGCTTCATGGTTTTCAAAGCCAAGTGTTATGGGGATTCATCTTCTCCATGCATGCTCCCCAATGTGACAGTCTGCTTCTCTCCCTTCTCTGTGTCGGTTTGTTCCTCCCCCTTGCAGATTGCCCCACAGGTCTGTTTGGCTCCTGAGTGCATCTCCACCCTTCCTACCCTCTTAAATGCATCTCTTTCTCTACACTTAGTTGGGAAGTTTGTTCTGCCAGTCTTTGGGTCATTTTCTGGGTTATTTACACTGATGTGAGTGTTATCTACTTGTATCCATGGGATGAGGTGAGCATAGAGTCCTCCTATTCTGCTGTCTTCCCAGCAATCTTGGATTTACTTTCTTGCCATTGGACTGAAGACTTAGTTCTTCCCTGGCCGTTGTCCAGGGACCTCCCTTTGTTCCTTGTCATATGAGCCTCTCAGTAGAGTATTTCACAACATGGCAGTAGCCTTCTCTGGAAAGTAGCAAAAGAATGAGAAAGGGAAAGCTAGGTGGAAGCCAGAATCTTTATGAAACCTGATCTGAAAAGTGACATACTGGTGCTTTTGTTATATTCTGTTCATTAGAAGTGAGTCACTAGGTCCAGCCCACTCTCAAGGGGGAAAGGATTACACAAGAGTGTGGAGGAGGCAGGGATAATTTGGGATCATCTTAGAAGTTTGCCTACCACAATACTTTTATGGAAAGGCCTCTTTTCCTATGCTAGCTAGTTTGGAGTAGAATTCCAACTAATTCTCATTTTTATTAAACATTCAGGGTTTTCATTTTAAAGACAGAATTACAGTTATCATCTGACATTTCAGGAAAGGGATCACTTCAGACCAAAATGTACTATCAGTGTTTTTTTTTTTAATTAAAATATGTTAAAGATTAAGTAAAACATGACAACAAGTATCTGAGACTATTAGGAATTGAGAAGGGGAATCAACTCAATAAATTAAGGTAATCTTACTCATGACTTCCTCATAGTCATGTAACAATTTCTTCTTCACATTTTACACGGCAAATAAAAAAAGCAAAGGTAGAGAAGGTATGAGATTATTGACAGCTGCCCATTGGGAAGAATGAACGGGGGGAAGTAGATCTCTCATTGAAATACCCAGAATTGGCAGTAAAGGGGTTAAAGGAGAGAACTCAAATCACAATCTTAGTTTTAACATCTTGTAAAGACCTTCCAGAAATGATACAAACCAGGGGTAGTAAATGCATAGCCCTTATTTCAAGAATAAAATCTGTTAGACAGCAAAACAAAATATTTTGCTCTTACAGCTTGGTATAAAAGGGATCTCAAAGTATAATTTCATATCCTTATTGAGTTTTCCTCTGTTAGGGCTTTTGGAGAGTGGTTCAAAATTATATTGTAATTTTTAAGATTATACCTTTGGGATTGTAATTAGGAATCTCTTCTAAAGTATGAACTGCCAAGGTATAGCTAATAGGAAAATACTGTATTATATTATAGCTCCTATAATTTGCTCAGAAATCCTTCCATATAAGGATTCAAATAAGAACCATGGAAATTAGCACTAGTCTAAAAGTATTCCCATGATAAGGCTGTTTTTACTGCTCTAAACCTTTAACACCACCTAACTTTCTGGTTTTAGAGTTAAAGGGTTGGCAGTAGATGCTGCCTCACTCAGATCCTATTTACTGAACTGATGCATCCATTTGCTAGTTGCTGTGATTATCATCAGTTGCTAAAGGCTCTTAGCTACACCCTTCTCTAGAAACAACTAATCTTGAGAGAGGGGAACTGCTTTGCCTGGGAGAGCAGTACCCCTTCCTGTGGGGCATAGGACAGTCTGAAGGCAATGACTGACTGAAACTGAGGTACCAAAGCCTGGCCATCATGCCTTGATGTGAAATTCAAGGTTTTTAACTCCCCGGGGTATTAAGCTGAAGCTAGTCTCCAGCTGACACTACATCTTCCCTTCGCTTTTCCTCTGCTCTATCTTTATGCCTTTATCCTTTTACAGGATCCTTCTAAGAGCAGTCCCTCAATAAATCAGTTACACAAGAATTTCTCTCAGGCTCTCCTTCTAGGAACCTGATCTAAGACATGGGTCAACTGCATATGAAATGGGAGAGTGGGCAGTTCTTTTTAACATTAGAGAGTAAAAACTCACTTTCCTTTTTGGTTTAGGACACTATTTTTCATTGGAAATATTCTCTCGTGTTTAACTTCCTCCTCCCAGCTAAAATTACAGTATTGAAAAATAAGTAAAATGGTTAAGCTGTTAATACCATAGCCTTCCTGCAAACCAAACTCCCTTCCTCTCTTCTTTTTCTCTTTTTATTCTTTCCTTCCTTCTCTGACTTCTTCCAGAAAGATTTAATGTATCTAAATTAAAACATGGATAAAACCATCTGTGGGATTATTACTGAACAGCTCTAAGTCAGAATCCTACCCAGGCAGAATGATAGGGCAGTGCCTTTAGGCCTCGCTTGGCCTCATAGCCGTCCCCCAACATCCCTGCCTGCCAGTCAGCCAGATCCGGTGTGGAGAGCCCCTCCTCCCAAAACAAGCTTGGCCAGAAAGGGGCTGCCCAGTCACCAGTCACACAAATGCATGATCATGGGGAACCTGGTGCGAAACCATTCACAAATGTCTTGCTTCTGCGTCAGGTTTTATATGTAGTAGAGCAGCTCCCTCCCTATGATCTATTGAAAGTCAACCCTTGACACAAAGGTTTGTAAAAAGAGAAATGCATAATGGATAAAAATGGCATATGGTAACAAGTGTACCTGAAATGCCCTTCTCACAAAGCTTTCTAGGCCAGTAACCTTCATACTGGCAAATACTGAATTCTCATTCTACATGAGACAAAGAAATGGCCAAAATTCCTTACTGATATTCTTAGCTTAAGAAGATTGAAAAACAATTAGCAGAAAAAAATATAGAGCTATCAATTCCCTATTTCTCACTCTTCTCTACCTTAATTCATGTACACCAGATAAAACCCACATTTTTATAAAGAAAAGCAAAGGTTAGGTCATTGCTGTGGAGGACCTTTTGCTCTGAAGGCCACAGGATCTGCACCATGGACTGTTGAGATCCTGGGTCCTCACTCACTTAAAGTACGTACTTTTTAAATTAATAATATAACAGTTGCTGATCTGATTCAAAATACAGGAGGTATTCTGTAAAACTCATATTTTCATGACCTGTGGATTTTTTGTTTTTTGAGAAAAGATATTTACTCCTAATCTTGGTACATTTCCGACTGTCCCTTGCTTGCCACCCTTCATACTTGTGCACCACCAAAAACTGCATGTAGAGAGCCCCAAAGGCTTGCTCAAGAGCTAAAGGCATTCACATTTGTGCCCTTGAATGACAGGAGAAAATAAGACTTCTACTGCCAATGCCTATGTTTATCTCTTCTTCCTAAACAGCAGCTATACCATTTTACTTGCCATCTCTTCTGGACCAACTGCTCCCCAGTTACCTACATAACCACATTGTAAAATAAGGATATTCATTCTGCATCTCATCCTGAAAAATTAGAAAGACCATCATTTTCAAATGAGAAAGTTTAAATTTTAAAAAATATGCAAAGCAGAATATAGTGATATGGATACATCTAAACAAAATTACCAGTGCTTCCCTAAGGCAAAATTGAAATGTAGTCACAGTTCACATCTATCTTCCTTCTTTCTCCCTTTTTATGCCTCTCTTTTACCAGTGGGAATATAGGTCCTCATGCTTTCCCTTGCCTGCCAGAGTCTCTCCATTAAATTATACTGTTCTAGCTTGCAGCCCTTGGACTTGGCCTCATATGTTGTTTGCCCTTCTCTTGTCAGAATTAGTTGTTCTGTGTCCTATGTCTCACTGTAACAATTTAACACATTAATTTATTTGAGTTTATGGACTAAAGACTATTGATGATTTAATACTTTAACCTTTTAAATTTATGTTAATAGGCATTCCATGGAAGATAACATTTTTTAACTCAAAGGGAGAATTAGTGCAATTTCAAGCCCTTCATTAGGTTGGTGGGAGCGATAGTTTGGAAAGGCAGGACAAGCTCTTGCCTGCTTTGTTTAGATATTAAGCTGTTCCTGTACAAATAGCAATTATTTTGATAAACACAAGAGAGATATGTTCAGGTTTTATAAGAGTACACTATAGCACATTTTCCATTGAAAAGAAAGAAATGTTTTTGTTAAAAGAAACTTTTCTACACTATCCTCCTTTTCATGAATTATTTTTCCAAAGGGAATAAAAGAAAAATCTCTTTTAGCTGCCTTCAGTTTCATAACCAGAGTATCCATTTTTGTTACACTCGATCAACTCTAATCATTACTTTGAAAACCCGAAATTTGTTAACACAGGTATGTAGCTCATCCTGCTGGCTCAATAAGTAGCAAATCAGTTCTACCATGTGTAGTAATGCTATGTTGATTGCTGCATGCAACTAATTTTTTTTTCCTTTTTGGCAGGAACTGGCTGATTGCTATTTCATCAAGGGAATGTGGTGGCAGCTTCAAGCTTAAAATATTTTGACATAATACAATAGTGACTCTCTTCACTTGATTCCAAGGCTGTCTGTTCCTTAGAAATGAATTTACTCAGGGCTATGGTTTGGGGGGTTCAGCTGAGTAGGGATTAAGTAAATTATTAATGGTTTTTATATGTCACTGGCAAAAATGCATCTATTAAATGCATGAAAATTTTACAGTTGAATCAGTAAGAATTGTCAATGAACATAAAGCATTGACAAATAGACATATCATTTGTCATCATAATACAGCTAATACTTCTGCCTTGACTTGGCACTGAACAAGACAGAATCTGCTGCACATTTTGAGACTGTAAAACTTCCTACCTTCTATATCTTATTACCTTTATCAAATTTCTGTGCTGAATCAGTATTTATAAAATATTACAAAAAGAATTTGATGTATAAGGCATGAAAATGACATGAACACAAAGCATCTTCCCCCAAAGAGACCTTGATAATTCATAGTTATTATTATTACTATTATTATTCTGAGACGAAATTTCAGCTTCATTAGTACCAGGATTAATAATTCATTAGTCCTGGGATTAATAAACCACCCAACTTTGTGTATTTGGTAGCTAGAGACTAAAAGTCAGGGTAGACTCCATCTATGTTGGCATTTTCTTTTGTTTTTTTTTACAATTTTTTTTATTTTAATGTTTTGTTATTATATTATGTTAGTCACCATACAGTACATCCCCGGTTTCCGATGTAAAGTTCGATGATTCATTAGTTGTGTATAACACCCAGTGCACCATGCAATACGTGCCCTCCTTACCACCCATCACCGGTCTATCCCATTCCCCCACCCCCCTCCCCTCTGAAGCCCTCAGTTTGTTTCTCATAGTCCATAGTCTCTCATGTTTCATTCCCCCTTCTGATTACCCCCCCTTTCTTTATCCCTTTCTTCCCCTACCGATCATCCTAGTTCTTATGTTCCATAGATGAGAGAAATCATATGATAGTTGTCTTTCTCTGCTTGACTTATTTCACTTAGCATTATCTCCTCCAGTGCCGTCCATGTTGTAGCAAATGTTGAGAACTCGTTCTTTCTAATAGCTGAGTAATATTCTATTGTATATATGGACCACAACTTCTTAATCCAGTCATCTGTTGAAGGGCATCTCGGTTCCTTCCACGCTTTGGCTATTGTGGACATTGCTGCTATGAACATTGGGGTGCATATGGCCCTTCTCTTCACTACGTCTGTATCTTTGGGGTAAATACCCAGTAGTGCAATGGCTGGGTCATAGGGTAGCTCAATTTTTAAAATTTTCTTAAACATTTAAAAATATCTTTTGGGCACAAATGGTATCAGTATGAAAACAATGTAGGAAAACAATGTGCATAGTTAATAAATATAGTTGTTAAATCCATTTTTAAATAAATTGAATTTTTAAATGAATGAATGATGAAATAAATGAGCAAGGAATGTATATAGAACTGTGTTCTGTCTACCAGGTAACATAACATAACATTCTTTTGGAAATGGCAGAAGGCCTTAACAATCTCCTAATCTAACTCCTAATATTACAGATAAGGAAATAGAGGTAAAATAATTTGCTTGATTATAATGTTAGTTGTCGGTGGCCCAAAACTCATAATGATTGCGCCTCTTTCCATGACAAACCAGATGGGCTTTCTCCAATATTTTTAGGCCCTCAGAGTTGCATAGAGCATTACAAAGAGCATGAACTTGAGAGGCAGACAGACCTGGCATTTGAGCTTAGTTTTGCATTTTCCAGCTGTATGTTCTTGAGCAAGTCATTTAATCTCAATCTTAATTTCTTATAAGTGATAGAACATCTACCTCACAGGGCTATGGTAAATGATATAACTGTGTAAAGTACCCAGCAAAGAGTAAACATGATTTGGTAATTCTCTTCTCTGCCTTGATATAGCACATTGTAAAAGCATTATATTAACACAGGGTATCAGTCAGTTCACTGAGCCTACGTAATTTACTTTTAATTCAAAACTAATACCAGAGCTGATCTTAAGATATCATTTGCTATCTGAAGGTGGGTAAGAATTTTATTTCCCCATGATAGGTAATCTCATTTCACTTTTTTCCCATCTAAGAAAATATAGGTAATGAATTGGTTATAGTATATATTGTTATGGATAACTTGAATTGTCTTATCTGTTTGAATTCTTTCCTACTAAAGTATATGAGAGCAGGTAAAATTGTCTCTCATTTGAGTTAGACATGGAAATTTTCTGAGAATTTTTTGTACTCCAGTCGTACCTCAGTCATACCATCGGCCTCAAACTGTTTGTCTCTTTTGGCCCCTTTCTTCTGTTTGCTAAGATTCTGTAGGAGAGTCTGTCATTGGGTACTGAGGGTGTTAAAAGCAAACAGCAATGTCTGTCTGACAGTCTCTTAGAAAAGAGATGTTGCATCTGGAGCAGGGATCCTAGATACAAGCCAAGGAAATTAAAAACAAGATAAAAGACCCAGGTCATCAATCATCTTTCCCAGTCATTTTTCTGGGAAAGTGGGTATTCAAGCATTTCTCCATCTTAGGAAATAAAATGAAGAATATCAGCGTGACTTTAGCTCATTTTATTTTCTTCATCTGAAAACAAAATATCTTGATGACAGAATGATTAAAACAAGAATTAGTGATTAATATGGGAGCTAAGGTGGTGGCACAGTAGGAGGACTCTAGGCTTGCCTTGCCTCTCAAACATAGCTAGATATCTTTCTGAATACCCAAGAAATTGATCTGAGGACTGACAGAACAAACTGCACAATTAGAGGGAGAGAAGAGGCCACATTGAGGAACATAGGAAGTGTGGAGATGTGTTTGGGGGAGAAAATGATTGTGGGTGCTGCAGAGGGAAGGGAGCCCTGTTTGCAAAGAAAGGTGAGAGAGAGTAGAGCACACAGGGATACATACAAGGAGAATACTTCCCCAAAGCCACTGGCTGGGATAATGAGAGAGCCTGATTTTTGTGGGTTTTTGCAACCAGTAAGGCTTAAAGACTGGTGATTTAGAGGTCTGTGGGCTTGGCTGGGATAGAGACCGGACGGCACTGCCCTACTCCTGGAGAGAAGGCAGGCAAGCAACCCTGGGGCAAATGTCATAATCTGAGGATTGTGTAAGGCACACAGAGAGAGACTGTTCATTCTTCTTGCATCTGTGAGAGATAGCATTTGCAGAGACACCTCTCCAGGGACAAAGCACCAGGTGGGCGCCATTTCTCTCTCCTGCCCCTCAGCATAGGTGCAGAGACACCTTCTGAGCGTGGCTAAACCAGACACTGGCTGTTTAGCCTGTTTTGCTTCAAATCCCATGCCCCTGCCCTCTGGTGTGACTGCCTTCTTGGTCAAACCTGCATCAGTTCCAGCATGGTGAGACCCTTCCCCAGAAGACCACTGCAGGTCCCCACCACACCAGGTCCCTAAAGTTTGGAGTTTTTAAATGTCAGCAGGCTTAGCTGGGATAGAGCCCAAAGTGCACTGTGCTGGTCCAGGCAGGTAAACAACCCAGAGGCAGATAGCATGAAAACAGCAATCTGAAAACACCTGGGATACATGAGAGGAAATTATTTGCTCTTCTGGGAGTGCTTCCCTGAGAGCAGCAAACATGGAGTCCCCTCTCTGGGGACAAAGATGCTGGCTGGCACATTTCCCTCCCCTGTCCCTCAGCATAAACCAATTTCAATAAATGGCGCAGCACCAACACTGGCTGCATAATCTGCTTACAACTAGTCCCACCTTCCTGTACTCTCTTGGTACTGCTTTTCTCAGGCAAGTGTGCTTAAGGGCCAGCACAGTGGGCCCCGTACCTAGGTCAGTAGAAATCCCAACATGCACCACGTCTATTGACCATAGAGTTCTGCAAGTCTTTAGGTCTAGTGGAAGTAGCGTCAGGTTTCATTTAATAAGCAGACCAGAGCACACCTGATTAAAACTCGCCACACTCTGGCTAAGATCCCCCACTGCAGGCAAGGAGAGCCTCTGCAGAGGACTGATTTGAGGGATAAAGTGGCTAAAACATAGCAGCAGAGCTCACACAGCACATACCAGAGGGATTCCCTGAAGTGCCTGGCCCTGGACACCATATGACCTCTTCCTTAAAAAGCCATTACTCTTGGAGGCAGGAAACATAATAGGTTTTCTTGACACAGAAAAGAGACCTAGACAAAATGACAAGATGGAGGAATTCACCCCAAAAGAAAAAACAAGAGGTCATGGCCAGAGATCTAATTGAAACAGATGTAAGTAATATGCCTTATGGAGAATTTAAAGTAACAATCATAAGGATACTCTCTGGGCTTGAGAAAAGCATGGAAGACACCAGGGAAACCCTAACTGCAGAGTTAAAAGGGTTGAAAAACAATTTAGAAATGAAAAATGCAACAACTGAAATTCAAAACCATCTGGATGTAATGATCACAAGGATGGAAGAAGCAGAGGAAGGGACAAATAAGTGATAAAGAATAATGGAAAATAATGAAGCTGAGAAAAAGAGAAAGACAACCTATGGATCATGGGAATAGACTTAAGGAACTCAGTCACTACATCAAACAAAATAACATTTGTATCATAGGAGTCTCAGAAAAAGAGTGAGAAAGGGGGGCAGAAGTTTTGTTTGAGGAAATAATAGCATAAAACTTCCCTAACCTGGAAAAGGAAACAAACATTCTGATCCAGGAGGCACAGAGAACTCCCATCAAAATCAACAAAAGCAGGCCAACACCAAGACATATTGTAGTTAAATTTGGAAAATAGAGTGACAAAGAAAAAATCCCGAAAGCAGCAAGACAAAAATCCCTAACTTACAAGGGAAGACCCATTAGGCTAGCTGCAGATCTCTCTACAGAAACTTTGCAGGCCAGAAGAGAGTGGCGTGCTATATTCAAAATGCTGAAAAAAATCTACAGCCAAGAATATCATTCAGAATAGAAGGGGAGATAGAGTTTCCCAGACAAACAAAAACTAAAGGAGTTTGTGACCACTAAAACTGCCCTGCAAGAAATATTAAAGGGGACTTTTTGAGTGAAAAGGGAGACCAAAAATGATAAAGACAAGGAAAGATCAGAGAAAATCTCCAGAAACAACGATATAACAAGTTATGAAATGGCAATAAATACATATCTATCAGTAATTACTTTTAATGTAAATGGACTAAATACTCCAAAAGACATAGGGTATCAGAATGGATAAGAGAAACAAGACCCATCTGTATGCTGCCTCCAAGAGACTCACTTTAGACCTAAGGACACATGCAGATTGAAAATGACAGGGTAGAGAAACATTTATCACACAAATGGATATCAAAAGAAAGTTGGAGTAGTAATACTTATATCAGAGAAATTATACTTTTTTTCTTGTATTGTTTAGCTTTGGTATCAGGGTAGTATATTTATGGAGGTTAAACATGCTACAAAAGAATGAATGGGTCAGCCAGGAAATCAAAGAAGAAATAAAAAAAATACATGGAAGCAAATGAAAATGAAAACATGATGGTCTAAAACCTTTGTGATGCAGCAAAAGCAGTCCTAAGGGGGAAGTATATTGCAATACAGGCCTACCTGAAGAAGCCATAAAAGTCTCAAATAAACAAACTAACCTTACACATAAAGGACCTAGAAAAAGAACAACCAAGCCTAAAACCAGCAGAGGAAGAGAAATAATGATTAGAGCAGAAATAAATGACATATAAACTAAAAAAAAAAAAGAAAGAAAAAAGAAAAGATCAATGAAACCAGAAGCTGGTTCTTTGAAAAAAATTAATAAAATTAACAATCCCCTGGCCAGACTTATCAAAAGAAAAAAGACCCAAATAAATAAAATTATAAGTGTGAGAGGAGAAATAACAACCAACAGCACAGAAATACAAGCAGTTCTAAGAAAATATTATGAAAAATTATATACCAACAAATTGGACATCCTGGAAGAAGTGGATAAATTCTTAGGAACAAGTAAACTACTGAAAGTGAAACAGGAAGAAATAGAAAACTTGAACAGACCAGTAACCAGCAAAGAAATCAAATCAGTAATCAAAAATCTCCCAACAGAGGTTTCTGGGTGGTGCAGTTGGTTCAGTGTCCAACTCTTGGTTTCTGATCAGGTCCTATCTCAGAGTGGTGAGATCAAGCCCCACGTCAGGCTCCATGCTCAGTGTGGATTCTTCTTGAGATTCTCTCCCTCTCCCTCTGCCCTTCCTGCTCATGTGCACATGCTCTCTCTCTCCCTCTCTCTCTCAAATAAATAAATCCTTAAAAAAAAATCTCCCATCAAACAAAAGTCCAGGGCCAGATGGCTTCACATGGGAATTCTACCAAACATTTAAAGAAGAGTTAATATGTATTCTTCTCAAACTATTCCAAAAAATAGAAATGGAAGGAAAACTTCCAAACTCATTCTACAAGGCCAGCATTACCTTGATTCCAAGATCAAAGACTCCACAAGAAAAGAGAACTGCAGGCCAATATCCATGATGAACATGGATGCAAAAATTCTCAACAAAATACTAGCAAATTTAATCCAACAGTACATTAAAAGGATCATTCCCCATGATCAAGAGGGATTTATTGCTGGATTACAAAGATGGTTCAGTATTCACAAACCAAACAATGTGATATACCACATTAATAAAAAAAAAAAAGGATAAGAACCACATGATCCTTTCAATAGATGCAGAAGAAGCATTTGAGAAAGTAAAAAATCCATTCATGATAAAAGCCCTCAACAAAGTAGGTTTAGAGGGAACATACCTCAACATAATAAAGGCCATCTATGAAAAACCCACAGCTAATATCATCCTCAATGGGAAGAAATTGAGAGCTTTTCCTCTATGGTCAGGAACAAGACAGGGATATCCACTCTCTCTACTGTTATTTAATGTAGTAGTGGAAATCCTAGTCTCAGTGATCAGACAACAAAAAGAAATAAAAGGCATCCATATTGGCAAGGAAGAAGTCAAACCGTAACTATTTGCAGATGACATGATACTTTGTATATAGAAAACTCAAAAGACTCCCCCAAAAATCTACTAGAACTGATACACAAATTCAGTTAAGTTCTAGGATATGAAATCAATGTACAGAAATCTGTTGCATTTCTAATCATCAATAATGAAGCAGCAGAAAGAGAAATCAAGGAATCACTCTCATTTGTAATTGCACCTAAAACCTTAAGATACCTAGGAATAAGCCTAAACAAAGAGGTGAAAGATTTGTAGTCTGGAAACAACACTGATGAAAGTAATTGAAGATGACACAAAGAAATGGAAAAACATTCCATGTTCATGGACTGAAAGAACAAATGTTTAAATGTCTATACTATCCAAAGCAATCTACACATTTAATGCAATTCCTATCAAAATACCACCAGCATTTTTCACAGAGCTAGAACAAACAATCCTAAATTTATATGAAACCGCAAAAGACCCTGAATAGCCAAAGTAACCTTGAAAAAGAAAAGCAAAGCTGAAGGCATCAGAATTCTGGACTTCAAGTTATATTACAAAGCTGTAGTGATCAAGACAGTATGGTACTGGCACAAAAACCGACACATAGATCAGTGGAATAGAATAGAAAACCTGGAAGTAAACCCACAAATGTATGGTCAGTTAATCTTCAACAAAGCAGAAAGAATATCTGATGGAAAAAAGACAGTCTCTCAACAAATGGTGTTGGGAAAACTGGACAGAAACATGCCAAACAATGAAACTGGGCCACTTTCTTACACCATACACAAAAATAAATTCAAAGTGGATGAAACAGATAAATGTGAGACTTGAAACCATAAAAACTGTAGAGAATAACACAGGCAGTAATCTCTTTGGCATTGGCCATAGCAACGTCTTACTAGATACGTCTTCTGAGGCAAGGGTAACAAAAGTAAAAATAAACTATTGGGACCTCATCAAAATAAAAAGCTTCTGCACAGGGAGAAACAATCCACAGCACTAAAAGGCAGCCTACAGAATGGGAGAAGATATCTGCAAATGACATATCTGGTAAAGGGTTAATATCCAAAATATACAAAATAGTTGTAATGCTCAATACCCAAAAAACAAATAATCCAGTTAAAAATGGGCAGAAGAAAAAAAAATGGTCAGAAAACATTTATAGACATTTTTCCAAAGAAGACATCCAGATGGCTAACAGACACATGAAAAGATGGTCATCATCACTCATCATCAGGGAAATGTAAATTAAAACTACAATGAGATAGCACCTCATACAAGTCAGTATGGCTAAAATTAACAACATAGGAAACAAAAGGTGTTGTCAAGGATGCAGAGAAAGGGGGAACCCTCTTAGACTGTTTGTGGGAATGCAAACTGGTGCAGCCACTCTGGAAAACAGCATGGAGGTTCCTCACAATCTTAAAAATAGAACTACCCTATGGCCCAGCAATTGCACTACTAGGTATTTACCCAAAGGATACAAACATAGAGATTCAAAGGGACACATGCACCCCAATGTTTTCAGCAGCATTATCAATAATAGCCAAATTATGCAAAGAGCCCAAATGTCCATTGATAGAGGAATGGATAAAGATGTGGGGGGTGTGTGTGTGCGTGTGTGTGTGTGTGTGTGTGTGTGTGTGTTATAAAATGGAATATCACTCAGCCATCAAAAAGATTGAAATCTTGCCATTTGAAATGACATGGATAGAGCTAGAGAATATTATGCTAAGCACTATAAATCAGTCAGAAAAAGACAAATACCATAAGATTTCACTCATGTGTGAGATCTAAGCAGCAAAACAGATGAACATAGGGGAAAAAATACAAGAGAGACAAACCAGGAAACAAACTCTTTACTATAGAGTACAAACTGGGGGTTGCTGGAAGGGAGGTTGGCAGGGGGATGGGTTAAATAGGTGATGGGTATTAGGAGGGCACTTATGATGAGCACTGGGTGTTGTATGGAAGTGATGAGTCACTAAATTCCACATCTGAAACTAATATTGCATTGTATGTTAACTAACTGGAATTTAAATAAAAACTTGAGAATAATACACACCAAGGACTTCTGTATTATTAATTACACAACAGTCCTATGGACAAGGGAAATATAGTCTTAGAGAGTTAAATAACTTAATCAAGATCATACAGGGAGTGGATTGAGTATTCAAACCCAGATCTGCTCTTAATCCTACTTAATATTCCCTAAATACTAATCAGCTTACTCATGTGGTTTTAAAACCACAGTGAAAAAAGAGGTATAGTTCAAATACTGATAGATTTGCCATGCTAGTTATTACCCACTGGAAGAGGCTGATCACTGAAAATCAATGTACCAAATATCATTTGCTCTAAAGCTTAATTTGTCAAATGACCATTTCACCAAATGGCCAGTTTTCCAAATTTACCAAATTAAGCAATTTGCCAAAAATATTGTTTTCAAAGACTAAGAATATACACTAAATACACTTATGAATATATCCTTTAATATATTTACATTTTAGAATATACTTAAATTATTTTATTCATAATTATCTTTCTCTTAAATGTGTTGATAAAAATAGGTTCATAGACTATGCTATTCAATGACCCTCAGCTTTTGACCAACTGTACATTACTTAAAATGCTGCTAGGAAGAATATAGGTATTGAATGTAATAATTAGATAAATTCAACACTATTCCTTAAAACATGCTTTTGGTAACTTGATAAATTTAGAGAATTTGGCAAGGTGGTCATGCAGACTTTCATGTGAATACAAATCATCCAAAGTGGTCATCTGAACCTTAGTGTACATCATTTGGGGATCTTGTTAAAGCAAATTCTGAGTCTGTAGGTCTGGGAGGGGCTTGACACTCCGCATTTCTAACAAACTTCCAAGTGATGCTTGTGCTGTTTGTTTCAGACCAAATTATTAGTAGCATAGATTTATAGGGAGTTAGCTTTCAGTGTTTTAATATGGTAGAATTGCATCCATCACAACTATTACACTTCCTCACTTGGAATGACCTTTGTTTTAGACATCCTGTATAAAGAAGATTTTACTTAGCTAATAATATAACTAATCTTTAAACATACAGATTTGGGTAATGAGACAAAAACAAAAAATGCTTTTATTATTACGTCAATAATCTAAATAGTTTGAGGAAAGCCATGTTACTATTTGCTGTCCTACCTAACCCTGCCTAAACTCTCAGCATAAAATATGTCCATAAAAGTTTTAGCAGTTAGAAATATGCATACTTAGAGTTATAACATAATAATGGAACTTGAGCAACTCACTGACAATTTGAAGTACCTGTTTTAATTGCATTTAATTAGTCCATGTCATATTTTTTAAAAATGAGCATAAAAAGAAATGTTATACATCATAGTTCTTTGACCAAAATTATCTTGATAAAATGAGTTATTATCAATAGTCAGAATGAACCATGTATTATTATCAATAGCTGTGAAGAATATTTTATTATGCTGACAGAATTGCCTTTTGCTTTGAGAAAATTATCTTTCAAATAATTTACCTTAAATATCCAGTTAAATATTGGTAATAGAGCTATGTTTTAGGTTTTGTTTAGTGCAGTAGGTCTCAACGTTGTCTACACCTTGGAATCACTGGGGAGCTTTTAAAAAAATCCCAGTACCCAAGCCATTTCCCAGATTAGCTAAATTAGAATCATCAATACAGGTTTTTAAATCTCCACAGGTGATTCTAATAAATACTTAGCATATTGGTGCTTATTTTGATCTCTGAGTTTATATAGTTGCTCCCTATTCTTTCTTTCTGAGCATGCCATTGTATAGGAACCCTAGTAATACTCTACTAATTCTTTCTGTTCTTTTTTGTTATTTACATGTAGGGTCATCTCTTAAGACGGCATGATTTTTGCTTATAAATTGGGCTAAGGCATAAATTCCAAAGACGTACAAATATATGGGTAATCCTTATAAACCCATTGTTTATTTTATTGCAAAACTGAGACACCCTCCTCATCCCTAGGCAGTAATTATTATTTGAACCTTACGTCTTTGGCCTGGGATTCATATATAATCATAGAACAGCAAATAAGCCATGAAGGAAAGCAGTGACGATTTAAACGAAACATGCAAGCAGTTCAACTCATTTTATTCAACAATACATTCATGGCATGTAGTTCCATTTTTTAAAGTGCTGGGTTTGGACACTTACAGGCACTCTTCAGTCTTATTTTTTTCAGGTTCTACTGAATATCTGAAAATGTCAAACCATGATACTAAGAGCTAAAAAAACGTGTGAGAAACTAATGTGCTGTTGTGTGGGCTTTTAATGATATTACTATGTATACAGATACTGTTGTCTTCTATTTTTCGTTAAGAAATTGGGGTACAAACTGGTGTAACAATGAGGATAAGCTCCTTGAAAGCAAAAGTGGAGATTATTAATTTTTTACTTCCCTCCTACCCATTATTTAACATCTGACCTAGCATATTTGGCTGGTGTAGAGGAAGATAATTTGGGATGAAACTCATACAGGATAATTCAGATAGAATAAAGATGCTTTCTTTCAAAGCAATGATATTAATCCAGATGATCACAAAAATTAAACATTCAGTAAGAAAGGAATAGGACCTTTTCAGTGATAGGCAAGATAAGTCAGAGATAACATTTAATAACAGAAGAATAGAAGTAATGAAGTAAGAAACCAGAAAGTTTGATTGTTTTAAGCACTCAAATTATTATAGAATGAGTTTTCTATTGGACAAAATACAGATTAGCTTATGGGTTTTTCTGACAGATCTTTTTTTTTAAAAGAGTGGGAAAGAGATGGGGGAGGGGCAAAGGTAGAGAGAATCTTAGGCAGGCTCCATGCCCAGTGCAGAGCTGGATGTGGGGCTCAATCTCACAACCCTGAGGTCATGACCTGAGCCAAAATCAGGAGTCTGATGCTTAAGCAGTTTAGCCACCCAAATGCCTCCTGGAAGATCTTTCAACACATAATGATTAGGGCTAAGACATAAGTAAGATAATAATGGCTTAGAGAAAGGAAAACCTCGAGAAAAGGAATGGGTCAAAAAGCATTTTGTAAAAAGCATATTTAAGAGAAAAAATTCTTGACACTTGAATTTTTGGACCTGAGGGTAAACTAGACATCAGGATTGCTTCATTAAATTTGATTTCATTAATTTACAGTTCTAAATTGTTAATCAAGAACTGACACTGAAAACCATCATGCTGTTTGCCTTAAACTTATGCAGTGATATATGGTAATTATTTCTCACTAAAACTGGGTGGATGAGAGTAGTATAGATAAGTGAATTATAGTTTATTTTTACAATGGAATATCATACAGCAATGAGAATATTAAAAATTGCCAAGTGCTCGCTTTGGCAGCATATATACTAAGATTGGAATGATACAGAGAAGATTAGCATGGCCCCTGTGCAACGATGACACAGAAATTCATGAAGTGTTCCATATTAAAAAAAAAAAAACTACATCAAAAACTAATGATGTACTATATGTTGGCTAAATGAATGTAATAAAAAAATTAAAATAGCAAAAATAACACAAAAAAACCCCAAACTACCAATATTCAAAACAGTGAGTGAATCTCATGAAAATATTTAATAAAATCAAATGCAAAAAAAGTGACACTGAGTATGCATTATTTTTAAAGACATGGGAAAGCAAACAGCAGGATGGTGTAGAAGGGGGTTCTCAAACTTATCAAAACCTGTTCCCTTTTTATAACAAATAATTTTGTAGGCCATCCTTATTACCCTGAAATGTAATTCATATATAATGTAATCTGCTTACATAGATAAGTTTTAAAAAAGCAATAAAATATCCAAACTGTAATATAAAGGAGCAATAAAAGTAAAGTAGTTTCTGTATGTTTTATTAAATATAATACATTACATAGAAATATGTGATTTATAATATGTTTCAATATGCATTTAGGCATGACTGCACTTTAAAACATGATGTCTGTAGCTTGGATCCATTATTATAATCAATGTGAATATACCAGCTACAGCTGCAGAGTGATACAAGTGTATTGTATTGATGACTCAAATACATATGCAGCATTGCCTCAGGTATATGGGTGTCCTGAAAGGTAAACAACTCTTGGTAAAGTTTCAAACAAAGCTCAGGAAACAAATACAGTCTTCCTTTAATTTATCCAGTGATTGCATTTCTAGAAAACTCAGTGGAAATTAATACCTTGCAAAAAACACTTTGTGTGCCATGGAATTAGGTTCTAGGTATAAATACTTACAAATGGGATTTTCTTCTACCAGACTGGTAAGACATTAGAAACTTATGTCGAATACAGAATAGTTGTTTGTTCTATGTCAGTGTATTGCTCATTGTAAGAGATCTATCATCCCTGGCTTACCAAATGCTTGTGCTATCCTCAATTCATTGTGAAAATTAAAAATCACCCCTCAGGTTTCCAAAATACTCCTTAGTGGCAGTTCTGAGCCTGATAAATGTTGGTAGTCAACCACACACTTCAGCCAAAGATTTGTGCAAACTCTGACCTAATGTTCCTTGAAAACAGTTACATCTTTTTTTTGAATCTTAGTTGAGAGAATGGGAGGGAATGGAACTAGGGGTGCAGAAAAGCTGTTTTTTATTTTAAGGCATAGACCCTCTTATTGGAGAGTTTATCAATCATACAGCAGCTTCAAGGCTGTTTGCCTGCTAGCGTTTTTGAGGGATCTTGCCCAATATTCTTCTGGGGCTCCCATCTCAATATTCTCAAGATTAGCTACCCTGATACAGTACAAAATTTTCTCTTTTTTTGTGGCTCTTGATTAGGCCACCTAGTTTTTTAAAGAAAATCAAGGCTAGGAAAACTCTCAGTGGTACTCATCTCCTTGCACTACCTGATCCCCATCCCTGCCCCAAACCCTAAGTATCCTCACTGGATCTCCAAGTCAAAGGCTCTTTCTCACCTTACACCTTAGGAGCACTAGGATGTCAGCCCAGGCTGTTGGACTAGGCTCTCGAGTCTAGGCAGGGAGAAAGAATGACAAGATCGTTGGAACTGAGAGTATGTCTCCAAAACCCAGATTCTCACTCTCTAACAGGAAGGTGAAAAACAAATGCCTTTAACATATTGGAGAAGTAGTAGTTGAATTTACTTTTTTGTCTTTATAGTGATAAGCAGAAGTGATATATGGTATTATTTGTTTACAATTCTTCTTTCCCTCCCTGTCCTTGTCAAAGATTCTTCATGTATAGAATATACTTCCTCTATGCACTAATGTTCGGCTTGGTCATATGATTTGCTTTAGTCAATAAAATGTGGGCAGAATTGAGAGTATGATAGTTTTTAGCTACAGGCTTTAAAGAAACATGGAAAGTTCTTGCCAGCCCTCTTGCAAACCTGTCCTCCATCATGAAAAAAAAAACATTAACTGTTCAACAGATGCTGGCTCCAGAATAACGAGATGTGCAAAATAGACATGCAATCATGTTTGGTAGGAGCCAAGGCAGTCAGGTCCATTTGACCAACAGCTGACCTGTAGATCTGTAAGAGAGAAATAGATGTTAGTATTTACGTAGTTGTAAGCTACTGAGAATTGGAGGGGGAACAGGGATAAGTAGAAGTCTTTGTTAAACAGCATTAATGTAGAAAACCTGACTAATACAGCAGACTAGTTTCATAGTAGGCACCTCACAACATCATGAATGGACCCCATACATTGAGTTGTGGTCAACAGCCAGATTTGCCCCTTGAAAAATAGGCTCTGACTTGGAGGTTCAGTAAGGTACTTAAGGTTTTTGGCAGGGGGTAGGTATCAGGTGGTAAGAAGAAACGAGTACCACTGAGAGTTTGCCTAGTCTAGATTTTCTCAAGGAACTGGGTGGTCTATTAAAGCAAGAGTTGTGTAACAAAAACATTTTGCACAGTATCAAGGGTAACTCTTATTTTGAGAATGGTGAGATCTGAGCCCCAGAAGACTATTAGTCAAGATCCGCAAAAGCATTAGCCCCTAAGTCTTGAAGCTGCTGTATGATTGAAACTCTCTCCAGTCTCTTTACACTTTAAAATTCTATCATTCAATAGTATTAATGAAAAAGAACTCTAAAGGCAGCGGATAGGGACGCCTGGGTGGCTCAGTCCGTTAAGCGTCTGCCTTCAGCTCAGGTCATGATTCTGGGTCCTGGGATCGAGCCCCACATCGGGCTCCTTGCTTGGCAGGGAGCCTGCTTCTCCCTCTGCCTGCCACTCCCCTTGCTTGTGCTCTCTCTCTCTGACAAATAAATAATAAATAAAATCTAAAGAAAAAAGAGCAGTTTGGTCTGAATTGTAATGGAGCCTGTATTGGAGAGCTGCTTCAAAGTTAATTAGCTCTTAGAGACTTGGTAAGGAAACCTGAACAGTTATATTAGAATTAGGGGCATCATTTACACAGCTGAAGGGAATGCTTGGATTGCCAATTTAAGTTACTATGGAGAACCTTATTAAATTAAGTGTAATGAAGGAATGGGATGAAACATCATCAGCTTTACCGTCATCAACATTTCAAATTTCGTAGGATCATAGAATATTTTCAAGCTGGAAGGGATCTTGGGATTTGGTCTAATGCTTTAATTTTTACCAGGAAATGGAGATCAAACAGAGTGAGTTGGACTGCCCAAACTCACACAAATAGTAGCAGATTTGACACTTGAGTCCAGGAACCTGAGTTTACTGCCTCTTTTCATCTTTTGTTCTTTGTGTTTTTTATTATAAATTCTAATCACTGAATCAAATTATCCTGGAAAAGAAAAGAAAAAGAAAAAAATTCTCTTAAAACTGCTGCCAATCTTTTCCTCAAAAGCTTGATATTTTGCTGAGAAACCATGAGCAATTGATTCAGACCCTTAGCTTCTTTCTACTCCAACATGGTATTTGAAGATATTTTTCTTCCTGCTACTACTTCTTGAAAATTGTAGTACTTCAAAGGCTTTTATGTACATTGTACTTCATAGAGGAGGTGTTGGCAAAACACAAGTGGTGACATGAGTAGTTTTTAAAGTTCTAAGGATATATACCAATAAAAATATCGATCTCTGTTTAAGGGAGGATAAAGGCCTAGATTGCTTCCTACTTGCTCTCAGTGAGTTCTGTGTAACCTTTTTTTTTTAATGAAAAAAATTTTTGAGGTAATTGTGTATCTCATGCAGTTTTAAAAATAGCACAGAGCAATCCAGTGTACTCTTTACCCAAGTTCCCCAAAAGGTAACATCTTGAAAAGCTATAGTATGATATCACAGAGGATATTGACATTGATATAATCTACCAATCTAATTTAGATTTCCCCAGTTTTACCAGCCTTCTAGTGTGTGTGTGTGTGTGTGTGTGTGTGTGTGTGTGTGTGTGTGTGTGTATTTAGTTCAATATAATATTATCACACATGTTCATGTACCACTACTTAAGGAAAAAAAGCAGTTTGGTCACTACAAGGATCCCACCCAGTCCCCATCCTAATACCTAATCTGTTCCCCATTTCTATAATTTTGTCATTTCAAAATGTTATTAATTGAATTGTGTAGCATGTAACCTTTTAGGATTGGCTTTTTTTAATTCAGCATAATTCCCTAAAAATTCATCCAAGTTGTTTTGTATATCAGTAGTTCATTCCTTCTTATTGCAGATTAGTATTCTGTTGTATGGATATACAGTAGTTTGTTTAATCACTTACCTATTGAAAGACATCTTCATTGTCTCCAGTTGTTGGTTATTATGAATAAAGCTGCTATAAACATTTGGCTATAGGTTTTTGTGTGAACAAAATTTTTTATTTCTCTGAGGTAAATACCCAAGTGTGCAATTGCTGGATTGTATGGTAATCACATGTTTAGTTTTTAAAGAAATTGCCAAACTGTTTTCTAGAGTGGTTGTATCATTTTACATTTACACCAGCAATGTGTGAGTAATCCATTTTCTACACATCCTCAGCAGCGTTTGGTGTTGCCACTGTTTTTTAGTCATTCTAATGGGTATATGGTAATACTTCATTATGGTTATAATGAGCATTTCCCTCTTTATCATTGATGTTGAACATTTTTTCATGTACGTGATGTAATGTGGATTTTTGGATAAATATATTGAGTTTCTACTTTTATGGATTGTGAGAACTCTTTGCCTAGCCCGAATCCTGAAAATTTTCTTTGGGTTTCCCTGAAAGTCTTATAGTTTTATGTTTTACATTTAAGTACATTATCCATTTTGAGTTATGTTTTTATAATATCTAAGGACTAATTAAATCAAGGGTTTCTTTCCCTCATTTGTATCTAGTTGCTCCAATATCATTTGTTGAAAAAGCTATCTTTCCTCTTGAATTGCTTTGCTTGTATACCTTTGTAAAAAAATTAATTAAACATATTGATTTAGGACTTTTTTTCTAGTTTCTCTATTCTATTACATTGATCTGTGTGTCTATACCTCTGCTCATATCACATTTTTTTATTATGTATCTATATAGTAAGCTTAATATTGGGTAGAGTGATTCTTCGCATTTTATTCTTCTTTTTCAAAATAAAGTATTCTACAGCCTGCATTTTTTCATATCAGTTTTAGAATAATTTGTATCTACAAATTATTGCTGGAATTTTGTTAGAAATTTCATATTAAACCTATAAATTAATTTGGGGAAAATTGACATGTTTACTATGTTGACTCCTCTAACATATGAACAGGATATGTCTTTCCATTTATTTAGATCATCTTTGTATTTTGTGACTTTTCCAAACTCACTTATTAATTCTAGCAGCTTTTTGGTGATTTCTTGGGATTTCCTACATAGATAATCATATCATCCACAAATAGGGACAGTTTTATTTTCTCGTTTCTAAACTGTATGCTTATTATTATTATTATTATTAATTATTGTTATTATTTATTTTGGTCTTACTGCAGTGGCTCTAACTTCAAATTATTTTGAATTAGAGTGGTGAGAACAGACATTATTCCCTTATTACCAGTCTCAGAGAGAAAGCATCCAATCTTTCTCCATGAAATGTGATGTTAACTATAGTTATTATGTAGATGCTGTTTTACAAGTTGAGGTAATTTCCCTCTATTTCTAAATTGCTGAGAGTTTTTATTATGAATGAGTATTGGATTTTGTCAAATCCTTTTTTTCCTATAACAATTGTTGTGATCATATTGCTTTTTTTCCTTTAGTCTGTTTATACGGTGGATTATGTTGATTTTCAAACATTAAGCCACCCTTCCATAACTAGAACAAATTCTACTTGGTCATGGTATTTAAATCTTTGTATATATTTTTGGATTTGATTTGCTAATATGTATTGTTGAGAATTTTATATGTAAGTTTGTTAAGAGATGTTCTTCTGTAACTTTTTTGTACTGTCTTGTATTTGTTTTGGTTTAAGAGTGATAGTGGTATCACAGAATGAATTGGGAAGTGTCCCCTCCTCTTTTGTTATCTGGAAGAGTTTATGTAAAATTGATGTTAAATCTCCTTAGTATTTCTCACAATTCTCCCGTGCAAGTATCTGGGCCCAGAGATTTCTTTTTCAGGATCTTCTAAATTATAGATTCAGTTTCCTGAATAAGATAATTCAGATTATTTCATCTTAATTGAGTTTTGGTAGGAATTGATTCCTTTCTTCTAAGTTGTCATATTTATGAGCATGAAGTTGTTCATATTTCTACGAATTTCCTATGACTGCCATAATAAAGTATTACAAACTGGGTGACTTAGAAAAACAGAAATTTATTGTCTTCTTCTAGATGCTATAAGTCTAAAACTGAGGTATGGGCAGGGCCATGTTCCCTCTGAGACCTGTAGGACAGAGATCCTTCCTTGATTCTTCCTGCTTCTAGTAGCCCCAATTGTTCTTTGGCTTTTATGGCAACATAATTCCAGTCTCTGACTTCATCTTCACATGGCATTTTCCCTGTGCCTCTTCACATTATCCTCTGTCTATGTGTATCTTTCTCTATGTCCAAATTTGTCCCTTTTATAAGGACACCAATCATATTGGATTAGAGCCCATCATAATCCATGATAATGGATTAGAGCCCATTTAGTTGATTACCTCTGGAAAGATCTTATTTCCAAAAAAGGGCTCATTCTGAAACACTGGGGTTAGGACTTCAACACATCTTTTTTTGGGGAGCACAATGTAACTCTAACAGTATTATGCACTTATTATTCTAATGGCTTCATGATCTCTACTAGCAGCCTCTCTTTTATTCCTGATATTGATGGTTGTGTTTTTTCTTTTTGTCAGTCTTCCTAGAGGTTTATCAGCTTTAATTTTTTCAAAGAACCAGCTCTTTGTTTCATTAATTTTCTCTCGTTTCCTGTTTTTAACTTCATTATTTTCTCCTCTTATGTTTATTATTTGTTCCTCTGGATTGCATTGGGTTTATTTTTTCTAAGCATATAATGAGATTTTTATTAACACTTTAACTATTTTTTTCATCAAATTTGTATTTAAATTCTAGTTAGTTAACATACAGTGTAATATTGGTTTCAGAAGTAGAATTTTGCAATTCATCACTTACCTATGACACCCAGTGCTCGACACAAGTGTCCTCCTTAACACCCATCACCCATTTAGCCCACCCCCACCCACCTCTCTTCCATCAACCCTCAGTTTGTTCTTCATAGTTAAGAGTTTCTTATGGTTTGCTTCCCTCTCTTTTTCCCCCCTTTCTATGTTCATTTGTTTTGCTTCTTAAATTCCACATATGAATGAAATCATATGGTATTTGTCTTTCTCTGACTGACATACTTCGCTTAGCATAATAAACTCTAGCTCCATCCATGTTGTTGCAAATGGCAGGATTTCATTCTTTCTGAAGGCTGAGTGATATTCCATTGTGTGTGTGTGTGTGTGTGTGTGTGTGTGTGTGTGTGTGTGTATATATATATATATATATATATATATATATATATATATATATACCACATCTTCTTTATCCATTCATCAGTCAGTGGACATTTGGGCTATTTCCATAGTTTGGCTATTGTTGATAATGCTGCTATAAACATCGGGATGCATGTGCCCCTTCAAATCTGTATTTTTGTATCCTCTGGGTAAATACCTAGTAGTACAATTGTTGGGTTGTAGGGCAGTTCTATTTTTAACATTGTGAGGAACCTCCATACTGTTTTCCAGAGTGGCTGCACCAGTTTGGATTGTATGGGTTTAGATTGTTCTTCCTTTTTTTAGTTTCTTGCAGTTGGAACTTAGATTAAATGATTTGCCACTTCTCATTTCTATCATAAACATTTCACAGTATAAATTTCTCTCCCAGCACTACTTTAGCTTCATCCCACATCTTTTGATATGTTGTGTTTTCATTTTAATTGTCTTATCTATTTTTAAATATTTTTGGACTTCCTCTTCGACCCATGGATTATTTCAAAGTGTGTTGTCTGATTTCTGTATATTTAGATATTTTCCTGTTGTCTTTCTGATATCTAGTTTCATTCTGACATGGTGGAAGAACAGTCTGTATGATTTCACTTCTTGAAAATTTGTTGAGGGTTGTTTTTTTTTTCTCAGGATATAGTGTATCTGCTGAAGGTTACATGGGTACTTGAAAAAATTGAGTGTTCTGCTGTTCCACAATTTAGCTATTGTGGACAATGCTGCTATGAACATTGGGGTGCATATGGCCCTTCTCTTCACTACGTCTGTATCTTTGGGGTAAACACCCAGTAGTGCAATGGCTGGATCATAGGGTAGCTCAATTTTTAACTTTTTAAGGGACCTCCACACTGTTTTCCAGAGTGGCTGTACCAACTTGCATTCCCACCAACAATGTAGGAGGGATCCCCTTTCTCCACATCCTCTCCAACAATTGCTGTTTCTTGCCTTGTCTATTTTTGCCATTCTAACTGGCGTAAGGTGGTATCTCAGTATGGTTTTGATTTGAATTTCCTTGATGGCTAATGATTTTGAACATTTTTTCATGTGTCTGTTAGCCGTTTGTATGTCTTCATTGGAAAAGTGTCTGTTCATATCTTCTGCCCATTTTTTGATTTATTTGTTTCTCGTGTATTGAGTTTGAGAAGTTCTTTGTAGATCTTGGATACCAGTCCTTTATCTGTAGTATCATTTGCAAATATATTCTCCCATTCCGTGGGCTGCCTCTTAGTTTTTCTGACTGTTTCCTTGGCTGTGCAGAAACTTTTAATCTTGATGAAGTCCCATAAATTCATTTTATCTTTTGTTTCTCTTGCCTTTGGGGATGTATCATGAAAAAGGTTGCTTTGGCCGATGTTGTAGAGGTTGCTGCCTCTGTTCTCCTCTAGAATTTTGATGGATTCCTGTCTCACATCGAGGTCTTTCATCCATTTGGAGTTTATCTTTGTGTATGGTGTGAGATAGTGGTCAAGTTTCATTCTTTTGCATGTAGTTGTCCAATTTTCCCAGCACCATTTGTTGAAGAGACTGTCTTTTTCCCACCAGATGTTTTTTCCTGCTTTATCAAATATTAGTTGCCCAAAGAGCCGAGGGTCCATTTCTGGGCTCTCTATTCTGTTCCATTGGTCTATGTGTCTGTTCTTGTGCCAGTACCATGCTCTCTTTGTGATCACAGCTTTGTAGTACAGCTCGAAATCTGGCATTGTGATGCCCCCAGCTCTGTTTTTCCTTTTCAACAGTTCCTTGGAGATTTAGGGCCTTTCTGGTTCCATACAAATTTAAGGACTATTTGTTCCAGTTCTTTGAAAAATGTCCTCGGTATTTTGATCGGGATAGCATTGAAAGTGTAGATTGCTCTGGGTACCATGGAAATTTTAACTATGTTAATTCTTCCGATCCATGAGCATGGAATATCTTCCCATCTTTTTGTGTCTTCCTCAATGCCTTTAAGAGTGATTTATAGTTTCTAGAATATAGGTCCTTTATGTCTCTGGTTAAGTTAATTCCAAGGTAACGTATGGTTTTTGGTGCTATTGTAAATGGGGTAGATTCCCTAATTTCTCTTTCTTCGGTCTCGTTATTCGTGTACAGAAATGCAACGGATTTCTGAGCATTGATTTTGTATCCTGCCACGTTACTGAATTGCTCTATAACTTCTAATAGTTTGGGAGTGGCTTCTTTTGGGTTTTCTATATAGAGTATCATGTCATCTGCAAAGAGAGACATTTTGACTTCTTCTTTGCCGATTTGAATACCTTTGATCCCTTTTTGTCGTCTGATTGCTGTTGCAAGGACTTCTAGTACTATGTTGAATAATAGTGGCGAGAGTGGGCATCCTTGTCGAGTTCCTGATCTTAAGGGAAAGGCTTCCAGCTTTTCCCCATTGAGAATAATATTTGCAGTAGGCTTTTCATAGATGGCTTTTATGAGATTGAGAAATGTACCTTCTATTCCTACACTCTGAAGGGTTTTAATCAGGAAAGGATGCTGTATTTTGTCAAATGCTTTTTCGGCATCGATTGAGAGGATCATATGGTTCCTGAGTCTTTTCTTGTTGATATGATGTATCATGCTGATTGATTTGCGAATATTGAACCACGCTTGCATCCCAGGTATGAATCCCACTTGATCGTGATGGATAATCCTTTTAATGTTCTGTTGGATTCTATTAGCAAGTATCTTGTTGAGGATTTTGGCATCCATTTTCATTAGGGACATCGGTCTGTAATTCTCCTTTTTGAGGGGGTCTTTGCCTGGTTTGGGGATCAAGGTAATATTGGCCTCATAGAATGAGTTTGGTAGTTTTTCTTCTGTTTCTATTTTTTGAAATAGCTTTAGGAGAATAGGTATTATTTCTTCTTTGAATGTTTGGTAGAATTCCCCAGGAAAACCATCCGGGCCTGGAGTTTTGTTATTTGGAAGGTTGTTTATCACTGACTCAATTTCTTCATAATTAATTGGCCTGTTTAAGAAATCAATTTCTTCCGGTTTCAATCTTGGTAGTTTATAGGTTTCCAGGAAGGATTCCATCTCTTCCAGATTGCTTGGTTTATTGGCATATAGCGGTTGATAAAAATTTCTAATAATCCTTCCAATTTCAATGGTGTTCGTCGTGACCTCTCCTTTTTCATTCATAATTTTAATAATCTGGGTCCTTTCTCTTTTCTTTTGGATAAGTCTTGCCAGTGGTCTGTCAATTTTATTGATTCCCTCAAAGAAGCAGCTTCTAGTCCTGTTGATCTGCTCTACTGTACTTCTGGTTTCTGCTTGATTGATTTCAGCTCTAATTTTGGTCAACTGCTTCCTCGTGCGTGGATTAGGCCTGTCCCTCTGTTGCTGTTCCAGCTTCTTGAGGTGAGATTATAAAAACTGCATTTTAGATTTTTCTATTCTTTTGAGTGAGGCTTGGATGGCTATATATTTCCCCCTTAGGACTGCCTTTGCAGTATCCCATAGGTTTTGGACTGTTGTATTCTCATTCTCATTGGTGTCCATAAATTGTTTAATTTGATTTTTGCTTTCCTGGTTTATCGAGTCATTCCTGAGCAGGATCGTTCTTAGTCTCCAAGTGTTTGAGTTTCTTCCAAATTTTTCCTTGTGGTTGAGTTCCAATTTCAGAGCATTGTGGTCTGAGAATATGCAGGGGATAATTTCAATCTTTTGGCATTGGTTGAGACCTGTTTTGTGTCCCAGAACGTGGTCTATTCTTGAGAATGTTCCATGGGCATTAGAATAGAATGAGTATTCTTTGGTTCTGGGGTGTAGTGTTCTATATATATCTATGAGGTCCAACTCGTTGAGTATGGCATTCAAAGCCTTTGATTCTTTGCTTAGTTTTTGCCAGGGTGTTCTGTCTATTTCTGATAGTGGAGTGTTGAGGTCCCCTACTATTAATGTATTTTTATTTATATGTCTCTTTATTCTGGTTAAGAGTTGGCTTGTGTATCTTGCTGCTCCCCTGTTGGGGGCATATATATTTATAATTGTCATATCCACTTGTTGAATACTTCCTTTAAGAATAATATAGTGCCCTTCTGCATCTCTAACTATAGTCTCTAGTTTAAAATCCAATCTATGTGATATGAGAATTGCTACCCCAGCTTTCTTTTGAGGTCCATTTGCGTGAAAGATGGTACTCTATCCCCTTACTCTCAGTCTGAATGCATCTTTGGGTTCGAAATGAGTCTCTTGTAGACAGCAAATGGATGGGTCATTTCTTTTTATCCAATCTGCAACCCTGTGGCGCTTTATGGCAGCATTTAAGCCATTAACATTAAGACTGCATACTGAGAGATATGATTTTAATAATGCCATGTTGCCAGTAAAGTCTTTGTTTCTATTGGCTGTGACTTTCTGTTCTATATCACTCTTGGGGCCTTTTTAGTTTTATAGAGCCCCCCGTAATAGCTCCTGTAGGGCTGGTTTCGTGGTTACAAAATTGGTTAGTGACTGGCGATTCTGGAATGTCTTTATTTCTCCATCAATTCTGAATGACAGCCTTGCTGGATAAAGGATCCTTGACTGCATGTTTGTCTCTGAAAGAGGTTTAAATATGCTCCCTCAACCCTTTCTCTCATTCCAGGTCTGTGTAGACAGGTCTGACGTAATTCTGATGCCTTTGCCTTGGTACGTGAGAGATTTCTTTGCCCTGGCCGCTTTCAATACTGTATCCTTGGATCTAATATTTGCAAATTGCACTATGGCGTGACGTGGCGTAGGTTTGTCGTGGTTGAGCTTGGGAGGGGTCCTCTCTGCCTCTTGGACATGAATGTTTGTTTCCCTTGCTAGATTAGGGAAGTTTTCAGCTACAATTTGTTCAAATATCTCTTCTAGACCTCTGTTTTTCTCCACCCCCTCGGGGATGCCGATGATTCTAACATTGGATCGTTTCATTGAGTCAGTAATCTCCCGTAACCTACATTCGTGGGCTTGGATTTTTTTAAGAGCAGCTTCTATTTTGGTTTTTTCCTCTATTAACCCATCCTCCAATTCACTAACCCGTTCCTCTGCTTCTGTGACCCTGGCCGTCAGAGCCTCTAGTTTTGCCTGCATTTGGCTCATAGAATTTTTAATTTCTGTCTGATTTGCTCTCATATCTGTCCTTAGGGATTCTATATTCTCAGTAACCTTTTCGTTAATAGTTTTTTCAATTCTACTCATCATTTTGACCATCGTTACTCTGAATTCCATTTCTGATACTTTTGTTACATCCATATCCATTATTTCTGTGGCAGAGGCCACAGACTCACTGTCTTTTCTTTGCTGGGGGGGGGGGGCTTTTCCTTCTTGTCATTCTGATGAGGAGAGGTTGCGGGGTTGTCCAGAGCCCAAATTATTGACTGGGTCCCAGGCTGTGCCCCTTGTTTTATAGGGATCTTAGGGATGTGGGCTTCTTCTTTAAAGATTTTATTTATTTATTTATCTGAGAGAGAGAGACAGTCAGCAAGAACAGGAACAGAAGCAGGGGAGTGGGAGAGGAAGAAGTAGGCTCCCAGCGGAGGAGCCCGATGAGGGACTCCTTTCTGGAATGCCGGGATCACGCCCTAAGCCGAAGACAGGAGCTCCATGACTGCGCCACCCAGGCGCTCAGGTTATGGGCTTCTTGATTTTCAGCCTGCCTTCTGGGGGGGGGGCTGCCGCTCCGATACTCAGGCAACCCTGTTTGGGCAGAGTCTCTGTGTCCCCTGCGAGGGGGGATGGGGATGGGCACTCTCTGAGCCGGTATTTCCAGGCTTTTGTTCTCTGGCGGCTTTCCCTGGCGGTTTGCTGTGCCTCCTCTGAGAGTCAGAGCAGCAGTGGCCAAATTTCAGCCTCTGTCACAGAACAGAGGGATTGCGGCCCATTCTCTACTAATGTTCTGGCCACTTTAACTCTGTTATTGTTGGTGCTGCTCAACCCTGCAGCGTCCCGGGATGTGCGCCCCACACCCTGCGTCCCAGCCCTCACTTCCAGGGCCGGCGCGTCTCTGTCCTTTGTGTTTCTAATGCTGCCAGCCGCCCGGCGCGCGCTCCGGAAGCTCTGGGTCTCAGTCTGGATCCAGTGAGCGCACCGGGATTCCGGTGTTTCACGAGATGCCTGGTGGCACGCGCACCCGGCTCACGGTCTCAGTCTGCTGTTTTGCGGGTGCCGTCCGCGAGCCCCGCCCGCTCTCCCGTGCAAGTGGCTACCGCTTCCCGGCGCCTGAACGCGGCGGCTCCCTCCCCCTTCCGTTTATCTTCCGATATCTGTGCACGGTTTCATGGCTCCCAGCTTCATACCTCAATACTCAGCGCTGGAGATGTTCATTTGTTGAGATCCAGATGCATCTTCCTGAGTCTCAGGCTGGTTCCGTGGTTGTTTAGGCTGGTCTGGTACCTATCCAGCTCGACTCGGGGGACCGGCTGAAAAAGGTGTCTCCTACTCCTCCGCCATCTTAACTCCTCCCCTAATTTCTAGAAGTTTGAACATGATGTATTTTGTGTAGATATTTTTGGATTCATCGTACTTGG
This sequence comes from Ursus americanus, assembly GCF_024610735.1. Taxonomy (NCBI): domain Eukaryota; kingdom Metazoa; phylum Chordata; class Mammalia; order Carnivora; family Ursidae; genus Ursus; species Ursus americanus. Next base: position 105,952,521 of record NC_142164.1, read on the forward strand.
GTATTACTGAATTTCTTAAGTCTATAGTTGTGTGTCTTTTGCCATAATGGGAAAAATTTCAGCCATTATTTTTTCTTACACTCTTTCAGCCCCATTCTTTTTCTTTTCCTTTTCTGTGACTCTAATAATAACAATCTTGAATATTTTGTCATTGTCTCACAAGTCTCTGAGGTTCTATTCATTTTTCTGTTTACAGATTAGGTAAATTCTATTCTATTGATCTGACCTCATGTTCACTGATTTTACTGTATGTCATTCAACTTTACTATTAAGCCCACCTAAAAAGGTTTGTAAAAAAAATTTTATTGCATTTATTAGTTCTATATTTACATTTAGTTATTTATAACTTTTGTTTTTTTGTGGAGGTCTTCCATTTTTTAATATTTTTTAAAAGAGAAATTATAATTGATTGTTGAAGCTTTTTTGATGGCTACTTTAACATCTTTCTCTGAAAATTCCAACATCTGACTCATCCTGGTGTTGGTGTTAGTTGACTGTCTTTTCTCATTTAAATTGTGATTTCTTCCTTCTTCGAATTATGGGTGATTTTTTTTTTACACTATGCTGCAAATTTTGTTATTATGTTCAGAAACTCAGAATCCTGTTTAAATCTTTTATATTAGTAGGCACTCATCCCTGTTTAGGTTTAGCACACAGGTCTTGGTCTACTTTTGTGGTCTCCAGTTCCAATGACAGTTAAATTTTCAGAGCTTTTACAGTTATTTGATCTGCTCACTTTATCTAGTACCACTGAGACTCCCACTGGTCTTTGCTGCTGCTGCCTGAGAAGACAGGATTTCCTAAGGTTGGCCTGTTCAGTTTCTCTTGATGGGAGAGGAAAATCAGTCTCAAGCTTATGGGGATAAAGGTTGAGCTGCTTTTTGTGGCATAATCTCTGTTGGTATTGCCTGGCTGGCCTAATTAAGTTTTAAAGTCTTTGAAAGTTATTTCATTCATCCTTTCATTAATTAATTTGTTCAGCAAAGACATACTTATGAGGCATTCACAATAAGCTTGTCTCTGGAATATTTGTAGTTCTCCAGTTGTTGACAGATAAGAATTTTTATGTATTGAAATGGTTGTAAGAATATAAGACTTGAATTGACTTTTTAAAAAATTTATAATAATTTTTTATTATGTTATGTTAGTCACCATACAGTACATCCTTAGTTTTTGATGTAGTGTTCCATGATTCATTATTTGCATATAACACCCAGTGTACCATGCAATACGTGCCCTCCTTACTACCCATCACCAGCCTACCCCATTCCCCCACCCCCCTCCCCTCTGAAGCCCTCAGTTTGTCTTTTAATGCATATTATTATGGCAAATCTTAATCACCTTTTAAGACTATATTCAGCCTTTTCCAATTCCTGCTAGGTTAGATTTGTTTTCTTACTATGCATTTGGTACTATTGCAAAAATGGCCCCATTTGGCTATTCCTCCCTGCATCCACACCTTTTGCACTGTTACTTTGCTTCTCCTTTCATCAAGAGGTGGAGCCCATATAATTATCCCTTATATCTGAGTTGGCCTTGTGACTTGCCTTGGCCAACAGGATACAGCGGGCCAGTTTAAACTTAGGCCTCAGGAGCCTTTATGTACTTCATGTTCTTTTCTTTCTCTACCCTTTCCATGAGAACTATCTTAGGTTAGGCTGCTAGAGGATGACTGAATACAGCAAGCAGAGATAAGTGGTTCCACTAAGACTTTCGTAGGCCATAAACAGCTGGCCTGCAAGTTGACTTTATGTCTATCTCATTCTTTAGACATGAACTTTTGAAGAGTTGGGACTATTCAGTTAAGTGTCCTTTGAGTCTGGGAAAGTATTAAGTTCATGATAAGTAGTTAGCAAAATGCTAATAAAAAGGATAAATAAACAAATGATCAACAGTGATGAGATGAAGACCAAAAGGAGGCAAAAACAAATCTTTTGTTGCACACTGACAATTTATTGCCCATACAAGACTAATTTTTATTGGCCAAAAGTAATACTAAAATATGATTAAACTGTGGGGCTATTTAAAATAAATGAAAGTTAGGGCACCTGGGTGGCTCATTCAGTTAAGTGTCTGCCTTCAGCTCAGGTCAGGATCTTGGGGTGCTGGGACTGAGCACTGTGTGGGACTCCCTCTCCTCAGTGGGGAACCTGCTTCTCTCTCTTCCTCTGCCCCTCCCCTCTGCTTGTGCTCTCTCACTTGCTCTCCCTCTCTATGTCAAATAAGTAAATAAAATCTTTAAAATAAAAGTTTTTCAACTAGATGGAATTAGTATATGGTTCTTCTTTGGAAAGAGTTATTTAGGATTAAAGAAAGACCACCTCTAGTTCCTCCAAAGAATGTGTTATCTTCCTTAAGAAATACCTGAGAAGTAGGAGGAGAAAAAGAAAAGTTATCATCTAGCCTTGATTTAATGAAAAACTTTTGATTGAAAAATCCTTTTAAACTCAATATTTTGCTTTTTGGCTTGTTTATTTTTAAAATGTGCAATAATTAATCTTGGCAATATCCTTGTAAATGGCAAACATTATTACCCAGGCTGCATAGCCAAGCAAGGTATTTAAGCACAAATAAGAATTCTTAGTATACAAAGACTATCTAGAAAGGAGGGCTTTTGATGCTTTGCTATGATATGAAAAAAGACAGAAAATGGTGTCACTTTTCTTAGAAAATTGTCAGTGGACACTCACTCCACTCTATTTTTGTTATGACAGGACTTAATTTCCTCCTGGCATTTTTATCAGAGATAGTTCTGGATCATTTCAGGAGTAGAGGATTATAATTTGGTGGGTGGCTGCAGAGGACTTTTTACTGCAGTGAAAGAGAGAGGGTAATAGGGAGCCATATTAATAAAGGGTTTAGGAATAATCAAGAGATAGAAAAACCATAGAGCAAATCTTTTTTCATCATGTCTCTTTTCCACATACTCCATCACCTCCATATTTATTGTGTTCTCTGAAATGTAGTGCTACACATGTAATTAAGAATGGGTTCTATGTGTGCTCTCTACTTGCAAGTATGTCGTTGCTACCATGGCAACAACAAAGGAACCAACAGAAGAGGCACTCTCTGATTAATGTAATTACACAGCAAGCTGTATAATACCCTTAAACACCATTTATTTCTGCATGCAGAAGACATTAAAATGGGTATTATGTTCAGCAAGTTAACATTCTTCCATTCTTTAAGATCATGTGATTTTTATGTCATGATTAAGATAATGGTTATCTTGTTCATTCAAGATCATAGCCTAGGAATAGCTGTGTTGTATTTTAGTTCAATTCAATTCCTCAGAATAATTGTTGGGTGCCAACTATGGAGCAGGAGCTATTTAGGCTGCAAATGTTACAACTGTGTGTATGGTATGATCCCAGCTCTTGAAGATCTTACAGTCTAATAGACCTAGATTATTACCAAACAAATATGATTTTTTAAAGTCCAGAATGGGGTAATAGACTGCAAGAACATTATTAATCTTTGTGAGTTGTCAGGACATATTGTATTAGTCAGGGTCTCTGCTGGAAACATATAGCATTCAGATTGGGTAATCTGAAAAGAGTTTAATAAAGGTACTGTTTACAAGATGCGGGCAGGGTACAGGGAAACCACAAGGTTAGTGGAATACCTCAGATGGTCACAACAAGGTGCTATTACCACTGAAGGGATAAGGGAAAAGAACAGTAACTGGAACCTGGAGAGAAAGATGAATTGATAGAAATTGTGATTTTTAGTTGAGAACATAGGCACCCATAGTGACCTCACAAGGAGTCAAAGAAACAAATAGCCAGGCTTTTCTCTTTTACTGCCCTTCTGATCTGCTGGTGCTCTTCCCATTGTCTGAATCTGACAGGAGGCCACAGGGTGAGGAAACCCATTGATGTAATCTATATAAGTCAGTGTCCCAGGATACAAAGCACGTGGAGAATAGTGGAGAGTGAATTGTGGGAAGCAACTGGGGAAGGGAAATGGAGGTAATCCTGAACATATATACATATATGTGCATACTCACTAAAGGCACACACACATACACCCATACACACATACCTCAGATACACATGTCTATATAGTCAAACTTATATTTGCATGTGGTGTCTGTATTATCTCTTCTTTTTGTTGAGCATGTCTCTGGACATTTTAGTATTTGTAGAAGACCAGACCCATGCGGTCTGAGACCATTTCTGTCTCCAGCACCATGTAGTAGAGGCCAACTTAATTTTTGAATGAAGATGATATGTTAATAAATGTGACCCCATGGATCATTTTTCTCTCCAAATTGCATATGGACTGAATTATTTACAGATTAAGTGATCATCACCAAACATTTCTAGACCACATTCCCATAAGAGTATGCTACTATGGGAAGAAATCTAAAATAGAAGTTAGGAAATAGTCATTCAGCAAACAATTTTGAACATGTATTGAGTCTCTGAGTTTGTTTCATTGACTCAGCTAAAGGAAGGTACCAGCATGAGATTATAGGACATGAAAGAGAGAGGTTGGAATAGCTCTTCCTGTTCTACCCTGCTCCATGCCTTGTTTCTGGCTGTCGTTGGGTCTCTCCATGACCACAGCTTCCATTACTCTTCTCCTTCATAGTTCCAGCTCTTACTGGTTTTTGTGACACTATATCCTTCCCTTTCCCCTTCATTCCTAGGGTTGGTATTGGCTTCCAGCTATGGCTCATCTTTGGGTGTCTCAACCTTTCTTGTTGTTTCCCATAACTCTACTCACACATCTGTAAGTAGTACTTTATTAAAATCTCCTCATTGAATCATCTGAGTAGAATTCTATTTCCTGTGAGAACCTGAACTGATACACTTCTTCATTACAATTGCTAAAAACTTCCAAGAAGCTGTAAAGTAGATATGAGTGACTATATTTCTAATATTGTGATGGAAACAGTATGACAGGAAATGAAGCTTCTTTCCTGTCCATAGTCCTGGGTCTTAGTACCAAGAAAATGAATTTTCCTTCCTCTGTATATTTATAATAGTAACACAAACATAGCTAACTTCTCTGGTTCCTGGGATATCAAGAATGTCATAAGCTATTTCTCTGTAGTCTTTTGTTTTTTTTTTTAAAGATTTTATTTGTTTATTTGAGAGAGAAAGTGCACACAAGCAGAGGGGTAGAAGGAGAAGGTGAAGCAGACTCCCTACTGAGTGGGAGCCTGATGCAGGCCTCAATTCCAGGACACTGAGATCATGACCTGAGATGAGGGCAGATGCTTAACCGACTGAGCCACCCAGGTGCCCTTTTCCTCTGTACTCTTATAAAGACTCAGAATGTGAGCAATATGTAACCAATTAACTTTGCTCATTATGTACTCTTTAGTAACACAATAAATGAATAAAAAAGAAAATGTTTGTGTACTTAGTTCCAGGTAAGATACCGGTATTTCATAGAAACCGAAGATGAAGCCACTCTTGGAGAGTAATTCCTCTCAAAGGCAAATTGATTTTCCCTGAGCATCAAGCATAGCTCCCATGTAATCTTTCACTTAGATTAAATCTGTTTTTTAATTCCACAGTGGTGATATGTACATTATTCTTTCACTCTTGTTTCCCCAGAGAAGAAATCCCCTAAAATTTGTCGATCTTATGTGACAGTTCCAGTGTTAGTAAATGAGGTCAGCCTGGATGAAATGGACTTGCTTTCATAAGGTTGACATTAGTGTTAAACTAACCTGATAATGGGACTGTTACCTCTATTAAGATAATGACCTTATTATCAACTTCTCCTCATACTCTTGCCTCATTAGAAGAGGAAAAATTTAGTCCCCAAATAGTGGTTATACAGCTAGTTAGTGGGCGAGCAAGGGCAGTGACTCAGGCTCAGGCTACTTGCTCAACATCCTCCGCTATACCTAGAATCTGCACTGAAGCCAGACACTCAGAGCCCAATCATTTTACCCTACAATACCATCCCATTGCTTGGCTAACCTCTTTTAGAATGCTTCTTGAAATATTCAGTTCACTTCCCTGAGAGGCTACTATATATCTGTGTGGCTCTCCCTTACATTCATTCAGATCTGTTTTCCTCAAGCTTTCACCCATTGACCCACATTACCTTGTGGTAATAAAGAACAAGTCAAATCCAGCTTCCATGTGATACCTCTTTAGATATTTGAATTTAGTTATCAAATGTGTCTTGTCCCCACACCCTTCTTTAGATCTTAATAACCAGTTCTTTAAAATGTTTCTTATGTGGTATGGTTTTGGATATCTTGACCTCCAGTCTGTTTATGTTTATCCCAAACCTCAAAGTGTGTCTCCTGGCACTTACTAATGGCTTCATTATCTATGGCTGTGAGTGTGCTGCTATTTCTATGTTTGCTGGGGGGAGGCGCTGTTTTGACAGTGATTGGTAGATGTTTCACATTGTAATTTATATAATGCTAGAAGAAAAGGAAGTGACACTGAATGGAGAAGGTAAATGCAAAAAGAATTAAGGATCCTAGGAACAAATTGCTATTATGATCTTGTATATCCTATTTCCAGTGCTGAAATTGAATATACATATATCCAGAATAAGAAGGCAGGAATGTCAACAGGATAGTTTATGGTTTTTCTGTCTGTCATCTGACTCTTTCATGAATTATAATACCCATTAAAATGACTATAAATATGAAACAAATAAAAAAAACTGATCTAAAACAGACAATGATCAGACTGTAATTTCTAAAGTTTCCTCAGCACAGTCCTATAATGAATTAACAGGAAGAACACAACTGGTAAAGGGCAGCAAGATATTCAGTTCAAATAAAGTTACTGATTTTTTTCAGGTGATAGATTATTGTATTACACTAGGGACATTTTTGCCCTTGCTTTTCTTATAGTTTTACCTGATAGTTATATTTAGTTTTGCCTGTTTTTGAAATTCAAACAACTGGAAATACACTGTATGATATCTTTTGCTACTTCCTTCACTCTCTGATTATTATGTTTTAGAGATTCATCTATGTTGTGATGTGTAACTGTAGCTGATTCATTTTTACTGTTCTGTAGTATTCCATTTTATACATGCACATATTTTGTCTATTATTTTGCTATTGAAGAACATTTGGGTTGTTTAACTTTTTGGTGACGTAAGAGCACATTTGCTGCTATAAACTTGTACATATCTCCTGATGCACATGTGCAAGAGTTTCTCTAGTTTACTCTCTTTATTTACTTTATAATTTTTAATTTTTTATGTTGAAAAACTCAAACCTACAGAAAGATTGCAAGAATAAATTAATCTGTATTTTAGTTGTTATATTTGCTGAATGATTTGCCAGGAAATTATAGACGTGATATCTCTTTACCCCCAAGCAACTCTATTGGTGCCATTTCTTTTAAACAGCATTTGCTTACTTCATGTCTGTATGTAACATTTTGGTAACTCTTGTAATATTTCATACTTTTTCATTATTATTACATTTGTTATGGTGATCATTGATCAGTAATCTTTGATGTTACTATTGTAATTGTTCTGGTGCACCTCAAACTGTACTCATATATAAGACAGTGAACTTAATTGATAAATGTTTTGTGTGTTCTAACTGCTCCCCTGATCAGACATTTCCCTGTCTCTCTCCTTCTTCTTGGGCTTCCTCATTCCTTGAGACACAACAATATTGAAATCAGGTCAATTAATGGCCCTACAATGGTCTGTAAGTGTTCAAGTGAAGGAGAGTTGCACATCGTTCACTTAAAAGCTAGAAATGATTAAGCTTAGTGAGGAAAGCATGTCAAAAGCCAAGACAGGCCACAAACTAGGCTTCTTGCACCAAACCATTAGACAAATTGTGAATAAAGGAAAAACTTCTTAAAGGACATTAAAAGTCCTACTCCACTGAATATACAAATGATAAGCAAAAAGTCCTTATTGCTGATATGGAGAAAGTTTTAGTGGTCTGGATAGAAGATAGAACCAGTCACAAAATACCCTTAAGACAAAGTTTAATCCAGAGCAAGGCCCTAACTCTCTTCAATTCTATAAAGGCTGAGAGAGGTGAGGAAGCTTCAGAAGAAAAGTTTGAAGCTAGCAAAGGTTGGTTCATGAGATTTGAGGAAAGAAGTCATCTCTATAATATTAAAGTGCAAGGTAAAATAGCAAGTGCTGATCTAGAAGCTGCAGCAAGTGATCCAGAAAATCTAGCTAAGGTAACTAATGAAGGTGGCTACACTAAACAACAGTTTTCCAGTGTAAATCAAACAGCCTTCTATTGGAAGAGGATATCATCTAGGACTTTCTTTTTTTTTTATTATGTTATATTAGTCACCATACAGTACATCATTAATTTTTGATTACTAGTGTTCCATCTAGGACTTTATTAAGAGAAGTCAGTACCTGGCTTCAAAGTTTCAAAGGACAGGCTGACTCTCTTGTTTGGGGCTAATACAGCTGGTGACTTTAAGTTGAAGTCAATGCTCATTTACCATTTTGAAAATACTAGGACCCTTATGAATTATGGTAAATCTACTCTGACTGTGCTCTATAAATGGAACAACAAAGCCTGGATGACAACACATCAGTTTATAGCATATCTTACTAAATATTTTAAACCCACTGTTGGGACCTACTGTTCAGAAAAAAAATTCTTTCAAAATATTACTGCTCATTGACAATGCACCTCATCACACAAGAGCTCTGATGGAGATGAACAATGAGATTGTTTCCCTGCCTACTAACACAACATCCATCCTGAAGCTCATGAATCAAGGAGTTGTTTTGACTTTCAAGTCTTATTATTTAAGAAATATGTTTCATAAGGCTATAGCTGCCATAGGTAGTGATTCCTCTGATGGATCTGGGCAAAGTAAATTAAAAAGCTCCTGGGAAGGACTCACCATTCTAGATGCCATTGGCACATTCGTGATTCGTGAGAAGAGGTCAAAATATCAACATGAACAGGAGTTTGAAAGAAGTTGATTCCAAGCCTCATTGGTTTAAGACTTCAGTAGAGGAGTGACTACAGATGTGTTAGAAATAGCAAGACAACTAGAATTAGTAGCAGAGCCTAAAGATGTGATTGAATTGCTACAATCTCGTGATAAAACTTTAATGGATGATGAGTTGCTTCTTATGGATGAGCAGAGAAAGTGGTTTCTTGAGATGGGATCTACTCCTGGCAAAGACATTGTGAAGATTGTTGAAATGACAACCAAGAATTAGAATATTACATAAACTTAATTGATAACTCAGCAGCAGGGTTTGAGAGGACTGACTCTAATTTTGAAAGAAGTTCTGTTGTGGGTAAAATGCCATCAAATAGCATTGCATTCTACAGAGAAATTGTATGTGAAAGGAAGTGTCAATTGATGTGGAAAACTTCACTGTTCTCTTATTTTAAGAAATCACCATAGCCACACTAACCTTTAGCAACCACCACGCTGATCAGTCAGCAGCCACCAGCATCTAGGCAAGACCTTCCATCAGCAAAAAGATTATGTCTCATTGAAAACTCAGATGATGGTTAGCACTTTTTAACAATGAGCTATTTTTTAGTTAAGGTACATGCATTATTTTCTTAGACATAATGCTATTGTACACTTAGTAGATGACTGTACAGTGTATACATAACTTTTATATACACTGGAAAACCAAAAATTCATTCAACTAACTTTATTATGATACTCGCTTTACTGTGGTGGTCTGGAACCAAACCCACAATATCTCCAAGGTATGCCTGTATAATAAAAGTTTTATGAGTGTGCTCTCTCTCCCCCATCCCTTCCTCTCCCTCTCAAAATATCTTATTTTACTGTGCTCATTCTTCTTCTTGTGATGATGAGAGATGGTAAGATGCGTACGTAATGAGATGAGGCAAGGTGATTGACTTAGGCATTGTGACAGCGTTAGGCTACTATTGATCTGATGATACTTCAGAAGGAGGATTACCTGCTTCCGGATTGTGGTTAACCATGAGTAATTGAAACCTCAGGAAGTAAAAGTACAGATAAGGGGGAAAATTCAGTATGAGAAATTTCTATATTTTCTTCTCAATTTGGTTGTGAACCTAAAACTGCTCTAAAAAATAGTCTTTTTAAATTTTTTATAATACTTTTTATTATATTATGTTAGTCACCATACAGTACATCCCTAGTTTTTGATGTAAAGTTCCATGGTTCATTACTTGCGTATAACACCCAGTGCACCATGCAATATGTGCCCTCCTTAATACCCATCACCAGCCTATCCCATTCCCCCATCCCTCTCCCCTCTGAAAATAGTCTTTTTTTAAAAAAAGGAACCATTTAAAAAAAGTGTTGTGATCTTGGGTAGACCAAGGCTTCTTATATATAACACCAAATGCATGATCCATAAACAACAAATTGATAAAAAGATCTTCATAAAAAATAAAAACATTTGCTTTTTCAAAAACACTGTAAAGAAAATGAAAAGATAAGCTCTAGACTGGGATAAAATATTCACAAAATGTTAACAAAGCCTATATCTGAGGAAGGACTTATATGTAAAATATATAAAGAACTCTTAAAATAAAAAAAGCAAACAACCCAATTAGGAAATGAGTAAATTTGAATAGACACCTCAAAAAAAGTATACCTATGGCAAATCAGTGCATGAGAAGATGCTTAACATCATAATTCACTGTGTAAAATGCTAATTTAAACTATAGTGAGATGCCACTGTATATCTATTCTCATGATTGAGATTAAAAAGACTGACCAGGAGGCATCTGGGTGACTCAGTCAGTTAAGCAGCTGACTCTTGAGTTCAGCTCAGGTCATGATCTCAGGGTCCTGGGATTGAGCCTCGCATCTTTGGGCTCCACACTCAGTGGAGAGTCTGATTGAGGGTTCTCCCTCTCCCTCTGCCCCTCCCCTGCTCTCTCTCTTGCTCTCTCTCAAATAAATAAATCTTAAAAAAAAAAAAAAAGACTGACCAGTGGTGCCTGTGTGGCTTACTCCATTAGGTGTCCAACTCTTGGTTTCGGCTCAGGTCATGATCTCATGGTTCATGAGATCGAACCCTGTGTGGGTTTCCATACCCAGCAGGGAGTCTGCTTGAAAATTCTCTCCCTCTGCCCTCCCCACACTTGCATGCATGTGCTCTCTCTCTCCCTCTCTCTCTCAAATAAATATATTAATTAAAAAAAAAGATGGACCATCCAAAGTGTTGACTAGGATGTAATTAAACTGGAACTGTAATACATTGCTAGAAGGATTAAAAACTGGTATACCCAATTTGGAAAATAGGCAGTTTTAAAAAAAATTAAGCATGTACTTCCTGTATGATCTAGTCATTCCACTCTTCAGTATTTACTCAAGAGAAGTGAAAGTATGCGTCTATCCAGAGATATTTGCATGAATGTTTATAGCAGTTTTATTTGCAATTCCCCAAACTAGAAAAAACTCAAATGTCCATCTACAGGTGAGTGAATAAACTGTGGTATATCCAAATATTACTTAGCAACGAAAAGGAATTAATTATTGATATATCTTACACCATGAATGAATATCAAAATAATTATGCTAAAAAATAATAATTATGCTGAGCTAAAGAAGCCAGACAAAGAGGAGTGTATGCTGTTTGATTCCATTTACATAAAATCCTAGGAAATTTAATGTAGTATGTTGTGACAGAAAGATCACTGATTGCTGGGCATAGGGTGGGAGGGAGTACAGACATGGGCAACAAGGAGGGATTTCAAAGAGTTATGGGGAAACCTTTGGGTGTGATGGTGTAGTTGGCTGAATTGTGTCCCTCCAAAAAATATATAGAAGTCCTAACACTTGGTACCCATGTATGTGACCTTATTTGGAAATAGGTTCTTTACAGATGCAATAAAGAATCTGAGATGAGGTCATCCTAGATTTAGAGTGGGCCCTAAATCCAATTACTGATGTCCTTAAAAGTGCAAGGAAAGGGGCTCCTGTGTGACTCAGTTGGTTAAGCGTCTGCCTTCATCTCAGGTCATGGGCTCCCTGCTCCCATGGGTTAAGTCCCATGTTGGACTCCCTGCTGAGCAGGGAGTCTGCCTCTCCCTCTCCATCTGCCTCTCCCTTAGCTCATCCTCTCTCGTTCTCTCTCTCAAATAACTAAGTAAAATCTTTTTTAAAAAGTGCAAGGAAAGGGTGATTGGATACATACAGGGCAGAGACCATGTGAAGATGGGAGCATAGATTGGAGCTATTCTTCTACAAGACTAGGAACATCAGGAGACACCACAAGCTCCAAGAGGCAAGGAAGCCTTCTTTCCTAGAGCCTTTGGGAGGAGTATGGCCCTCCTGATGCCTTGATTTTAGATTTAAGCCTTCCAGAGCTGTGAGAGAACTGTGATTTTGTTTTAAGCCACTGAGTTTATGGTAATTTACTATGGCAGCCTCAGTTAACTGATACAGATGGACGCATTTTTTATTATGGTTGTGGTAATTGTTTCTCATATGTGTACATATATAAAAATTAGCAATTTGTACATTTTACATGCATGTAATTTATTGCATGTCAATTAGACCTCAGCAAAACTGTTAAAAAAACCAGTAGTGATATAGAAGATTTAAATGATGTTCTTAATATAATGGACCTAATTTTTGTATATTGAGCAGTGTACCCCCAAACTATAGAGTAAATAAAAATTTTCTGGTACAGATTCTTGGAATATTTGCCAGTGTTGGCCAATACTAGTTCATAAAGCTATTTTCAGTAAATTTTAAAGGACTGAAATATAGTGTATGTTGTCTTACTGTTGTAAAATTAAGAAAAAGTTAATAATGAAAAACATTATTGGACGATACTGATATGTTCAGATATTTATCAGTATATATCTAAATAATTTATAAAGAAGAACTCAAAATGGAAATTTGGAAATACTTTAATTGAATGATAATAAAAATGTTGGATATCAGTATGTGTGGGATGCAGCTAAACACATGCTTAAATTAAAATTTATGACCTTAATGACATATTTTTAAAAATAAAAAGTCTGATAATCAGTGATCTAACATCCATTTCAAGCATTTGGAAAAATAAAGTAAAGTAAACACAAAGAAAATAGAAGAAAATAATTAATATTGACCAGAACAAAAATTAGTAAAATAGAAAACAAACATGTAGTAGAAAGAGTTAACAAGACCAAAGTTATTTCTTTGAAAAGATTAATAAAATTCATTCTCTCTCATAGGAGTCTGTAAAAAAAAGAGAGAAGGCAAAAAAAAATTCCCAATAAGTAGGGATGAAAAAGAGGCTATCAACAAAAACCCTACAAACATTACAAGTGAGTTTATATTAATAAATTTTAAAACTAAATTAAGTGAACAAATTATTAGAATTGATAAATTTAGCAGAGATTCTGAATATAAGTCCATATACAAAAATGAACTTTATTTTCATATGCGGTAAGTAAATAATTAAAATGAAAATGAAAATAATACAATTTACACTCTTATCAGATGAATCAAAATACCTAGAAATAAGTCTAATGAAGTTCAAGACCAGTTCATAGAAAACTTTAAAATATTACTGAAAATTTCTCTCAATAAATAAAGTAAAAAATAAACAATTCGAAGATGCAACACCATTCATAGATTAGAAGAAAATAACACAAAGATGCCCATAATCTCAAAATTGACAAATTGACATTACATATGACATTATTTCTAGTAGACATCTTGGAATATTTTTATGTTGAAATGGACACATTACATGAAGTTTCAAAAGCCAGAAATAGCCAAGACATTCCTAAAGAATAATAAATTTAGAGGACTTGCTTTATAAAATATCCAGCATTATTTTAAAGCTACCTTAATTAAGTTTGGTATTAGTGTCAGAATATAGACTATTTGAACTTAATAGAGAACCTAGAATTGATTCATGAATGTGAATACTTGATATAAAACATAGATGGCCATTCAGAACACTGGCCAAAGGACCATCTTTTCAGTAAATGATGCTGTATCAATTAGATATCCATATATCCAAGTAGCCATACATTCAAGATGAAATTTTGCCCCTACTTCAGACCAAAACTAAAAATCAATTCTAGGTTCATTGTAGGTATGAATCTGTAAGGTAAAACAAAGTTTCTGGAAGAAAATATAGGATAATATTTTCATGCCAAGCTCTATAGAAATCCTGCTTAAGTGTTGGCTAAATATCTTGATGCTTTAGGTCCTGAATGGCAGCTATTCCTGGTTTTGTGTGAAATTATATTCTCCTAAAATAACTTACAAAGTTTTACAAGATATTCTGAATACCTTAGATGGCTAAATTAAGTATGTTTCCTGTAATCTAAAGAGTTTAGCAAACCTGTGTCCAAGGGATTGCAAGTGGTTCAGTAGGAAACCGAAGTAAGAAACAAGAGATAAGACTGGAGATCTAGGCAGAGTTAGAATAACTATCTTGAAGATAATAGGGAGACAATGAAGAATTTTAAACAAAGAACTACTTCCCTCCCATTTCCTAAATGTTGAATTGAACACTTGAAAGCTGGCAAGAGTCAAAGCGGAGGGAGTAGGTAGGGTATTTTTTTCTATAATCAGGGCAGGCAACAATTAAGGCCTGAAGCTGAAGTTATAGCATGTTTGCTTGTCAAAATGATGAGATAAGTTTTAGACTCTCTGAGTTTGAAGTTCTTCTGGTACATTCAGGTGAGATGTCTAGAGGCTGTTGGATTTGTGGGTTTGAAACACAGGAGAGATATTTGAGCTGTGACATAGACATTAGTTATATTAGTCATTGGTATTGGTGGCCATGACTGAAGGCGGGACCTCCCAGAAAGATTGCCCATAGTGAAAGGAAAAGAGGATAGAGTGTAGATTCATGGGAGCAGCGAAATTTAAAGGAGAGGAAAGAGAAGGAACACACTTGTAAAGGAGTTTGAAGACTTGCCAAATAAGTAGAAGGATAACCAAAAGGTGCTTTCTCTCTGAGTTATATCAAATGCATACATCTGTTGACTGAATAAATATTCCCCACAAGTCCTTGGAAAATATCCTTTGGAATTTATAATTATTTGCATTTATTTCTTTGAAATACCTAAATTTGCCTTTGTAATTCTTGATGGACATATTAAATGAGTCCAGTACAAGACAAAAGTGAAACACAAGAGTCGTTTTTCTTCTCACACATGATGGTAAATGTGAGACACTTTGACTCACAGCTGAAATGGTTGATTCATTATTATACTCCATGTGCCCATCTCACTCTTTGTTGTCCCAATCAACCACATATTCACAGCATCCACTTATCTTTCCAGTACTTATATTTAAATAAAAACTAATATTAAGTCTTCATATATTGATAAACTATAAAATGCTTCCTTCTCCTCCATTTTTATATACACTCCCTGTTTTCTATTCACATTGGCATGTGACATTGTTCCTCTCACCAAATAAGTCATTTGAAATGGGGATATGAATTTAACTGGTTAAGCCATCTCAAAGAGAACCACATTCCACTCTCTCATATTTACAACAAATATAACAAGTGCAGAATGAAGTGTAAATTCACAAGTCTTAGTGCCTTGGGCTGGTAATACATTTCCACCATAATAATTTTACAAGTAGAATATTGGTATCACTTTGCTTTGTATTTTCTCTTGTGTTTCAATGAGCTCTATCCAAGTGGTATAACTGTGTTCTTTGAAATGTACCTCTAAAAAGGTATGAAATGGAAGATACTTTACTCTCCAGGGTTGGATAAATGGTTGTATGTGCCACAAGTTTAATGAAAATTAGATAAATTAAGGATATGTTCCAGTCTCATCATGGATAATGTACACAATTGAGGGTTTCTTCTTTACTATACTTTACTTTTCTGACCTTCTCTTTAAAATGTATACTTTTATTTTTGAGTTAAAACTAGAACATATGTGCAGTATATAAAACTTGGAAAAACAGAACAGTGTAAAGAAGCAAATAAAATCACTATACTCTCACTATCCTTTTGTAATTTTTTGCTATTAATGTATGTATTGAAACAAAAGTCATCACACTGTATATACATAGTTTTGTATCATGTTTAGTATATTCACATTTTTCCTTGCAATACATATTCTTAGATGCCATATTCTTATAATATATTCTTATAATACATATTTTTAGATGGCCTTGTGATTTGCCACAATACTTTTTTTATAATAATATTTTTTTATTATATTATGTTAGTCACCATACAGTACATCCCTGGTTCTTGATGTAAAGTTCCATGACTCATCAGTTGTGTATAACACCCAGTGCACCATGCAATATGTGCCCTCCTTACTACCCGTCACCAGTCTATCCCATTCCCCCACCCCCCTCCCCTCTGAAGCCCTCAGTTGGTTTCTCAGAGTCCGTAGTCTCTCATGCTTCTTTCCCCCTTCTGTTTATCCCCCCTTTCTTTATCCTTTTCTTCTCCTACCGATCTTCCTACTTCTTATGTTCCGTAGATGAGAGAAACCATACGATAATTGTCTTTCTCTGCTTGACTTATTTCACTTAGCATTATCTCCTCCAGTGCCGTCCATGTTGCAGCAAATGTTGAGAAATCATTCTTTTTTTATAGCTGAGTAATACTCCATTGTATATATGGACCACAACTTCTTAATCCAGTCATCTGTTGAAGGGCATTTGGCTCCTTCCACAATTTAGCTATTGTGGACAATGCTGCTATGAACATTGGAGTGCATAAGGCCCTTCCCTTCACTACGTCTGTATCTTTGGGGTAAATACCCAGTAGTGCAATGGCTGGGTCATAGGGTAGCTCAATTTTTAACTTTTTAAGGGACCTCCACACTGCTTTCCAGAGTGGTTGTACCAACTTGCATTCCCACCGACAGTGTAGGAGGAATCCCCTTTCTCCACATCCTCTCCAGCAATTGTTGTTTCTTGCCTTGTCAATTTTTGCCATTCTAACTGGTGTAAGGTGGTATCTCAGTGTGGTTTTGATTTGAATTTACCTGATGGCTAATGATTTTGAACATTTTTTCATGTGTCTGTTAGCCATTTGTATGTCTTCATTGGAAAAGTGTCTGTTCATATCTTCTGCCCATTTTATGATTTGTTTATTTGTTTCTTGTGTATTGAGTTTGAGAAGTTCTTTGTAGATCTTGGATACCAGTCTTTTATCCTTAGTGTCATTTGCAAATATCTTCTCCCATTCTGTGGGCTGCCTCTTAGTTTTTTTGATTGTTTCCTTGGCCGTACAGAAGCTTTTTATCTTGATGAAGTCCCACAAGTTCATTTTATCTTTTGTTTCTCTTGCCTTTGGAGCTGTGTCATGAAAAAAGTTGCTGTGGCCGATGTCGTAGAGGTTGTTGCCTATGTTCTCATCTAGGATTTTGATGGATTCCTGTCTCACATCGAGGTCTTTCATCCATTTGGAGTTTATCTTTGTGTATGGTGTGAGAGAGTCGTCAAGTTTCATTCTTTTGCATGTATCTGTCCAATTTTCCCAGCACCATTTATTTTTTATTTTTTTTAAAGATTTTATTTATTTATTTGACAGAGATAGAGACAGCCAGCGAGAGAGGGAACACAAGCAGGGGGAGTGGGAGAGGAAGAAGCAGGCTCATAGCAGAGGAGCCTGATGTGGGGCTCGATCCCATAATGCTGGGATCACGCCCTGAGCCGAAGGCAGACGCTTAACCACTGTGCCACCCAGGCGCCCCTCCCAGCACCATTTATTGAAGAGACTGTCTTTTTTCCACTGGATTTTTTTTCCTGCTTTGTCAAAGATTAGTTGCCCAAAGAGCCGAGGGTCCATTTCTGGGTTCTCTATTCTGTTCCATTGGTCTATGTGTCTGTTTTTGTGCCAGTACCATGCTCTCTTTGTGATCACAGCTTTGTAGTACAGCTCGAAATCCGGCAACGTGATGCCCCCAGCTTTGTTTTTCCTTTTCAACAATTCCTTGGCAATTCGGGGCCTTTTCTGGTTCCACACAAATTTAAGGGCTGTTTGTTCCAATTCTTTGAAAAATGTCATTGGTATTTTGATTGGGATAGCATTGAAAGTGTAGATTGCTCTGGGTAGCATGGACCTTTTAACTATGTTAATTCTTCCAGTCTATGAGCATGGAATATTTTTCCATCTTTTTGTGTCTTCCTCAATGTCTTTCAAGAGTGATTTGTAGTTTCTAGAATATAGGTCCTTTACGTCTCTGGTTAAGTTAATTCCAAGATAACGTATGATTTTGGGTGCTCTTGTAAATGGAATGGATTCCCTAATTTCTCTTTCTTCAGTCTCATTGTTCGTGTATAGAAATGCAACTGATTTCTGAGCATTGATTTTGTATCCCGCCACATTACTGAATTGCTCTATAACTTCTAGTAGTTTGGGGGTGGATTCTTTGGGTTTTTCATATAGAGTATCATGTCATCTGCGAAGAGAGACAGTTTGACTTCTTCTTTGCCGATTTGGATACCTTTTATCCCTTTTTGTTGTCTGATTGCTGTTGCAAGGACTTCTAGTACTATGTTGAATAATAATGGTGAGAGTGGGCATCTTTGTCGTGTTCCTGATCTTAAGGGAAAGGCTTCCAGCTTTTCCCCATTGAGAATGATATTTGCTGTAGGCTTTTCATAGATGGTTTTTATGAGATTGAGGAATGTACCCTCTATCCCTATACTCTGAAGGGTTTTAATCAGGAAAGGATGCTGTATTTTGTCAAATGCTTTTTCTGCATTTATTGAGAGGATCATATGATTCTTGGCTTTTTTCTTGTTGATATAATCTATCACACTGATAGATTTGCAAATGTAGAACCACCCTTGCATCCCAGGGATGAATCCCACTTGGTCATGATGGATAATCCTTTTAATGTACTGTTGGATCCTATTAGCTAGGATGTTGTTGAGAATTTTGCCACAATACTGATTTACCATCTTTTATTTTCTCAGGTGCTGCTGTGCAAATG
This sequence comes from Ursus americanus, assembly GCF_024610735.1. Classification (NCBI taxonomy): domain Eukaryota; kingdom Metazoa; phylum Chordata; class Mammalia; order Carnivora; family Ursidae; genus Ursus; species Ursus americanus. The sequence continues at coordinate 105,971,362 of NC_142164.1, forward strand.
ATTATTTTCAATGACAATACAAAGTTGTAACTTAATTGTTCTATTTGGCATTACAAATGACTGACAGCACTATAGAGGATCAAATGGAGGCGATACATGTAGAACACTTTGAAAAGGCATAAAAACAACTCTAGAAATGTTCTCCTAAGTGTTTCAGGGAAGTAAACATATCAAAGGTAAGAAAGGCAAAGTGGAATAAAGCTCTGCATTAAGTGAAGTTTTAGAAAGGAATAGTCCTCTACAACATTATGTAAATGGGATAAGCACAGAGTGAGTTTTCTGAGACCGTTCTGGCTGTATATATTTTGTCTTGTTGAACCTCCATTAACCATCACACTGTCAAAATTCTCAATATTTAGCCCCTTAAACTATCTCTCAGACTGCTTTTTGTATCTGGAAGCAGCAGAAACACCAATAGATCATAACATTGGGATTAGAAAACAGAATTTTCATATAGGTTTGAAACGCCCGAAGTTGACAGTGCTTCTATCTTCCTTAGCAGGTTATAAGTCCCATTTAATGTTAAAGAGTAATTATTACTTATATGTATCTTAAAGTATTCTACAACGAATATCTTTATGTAATTTTTAAAAATTATGTATTGTCAGAGACTGTATTTTTAATGGTAGTCATAACAATATCTCCCATTCTGCATTCTCCTCATATGATGTATTTCACCCCACCCTCACTGAGAGGTGGAGTCTATGTGTCTTCCTCCTGAAGCTGGGTGGACCTTTATGACTGTATGGACCAAAATAATATAGCAGAAGTGATGCCATGTTACTTCCAAGGCAAGGTCAAAAAGGGTGATAGAGCTTTCATCTGGCTCTCTCTCTGGGATGCTTGCTCTTGGAACCTAACTGCTGTATGGAAGGGACTTATGTTCATGTTCTGTCTAACAATTCCAGTTAAGGTCCCAGTCAACTGCCACCATCAACCATAAGACATGTGAGTGAGGAAGACTTTGAGATGAGACCAACAACTAGCATGTAGTCGAATGAGAAACTCTGAGCAAGAAGTACATAACTGAACCCAGTCAACCCTAGAAATATGAGAGATAATAAAAGTAATAATAAATTATAGTTGCTGGTTTGTACCATTAAGTAATACACTAATAGATAACCAGAGCTTTCATAAATAAATTAAAAAGAGGGCCGTAAAACATAGTCAATCTCTGTGTTGATGAAATGCTTGTGTTAACCCAGTCCTACTATACAGTGGTAGGCAATGGGCACTCAAACCCCTACTGAATGAAGAACTGAAGTGACCACAAACTGAGAAGGCAAAGAGAGCTTTTTAAAAACACTCTGAATCACAGCTGCTAGAGCGGACCACATTGTTGGGCATGGGTGGAAAACATTAGTGGCCGTTGGACAGGGATGGCAAAAATCTCAAGGGTGCAGGAAAGCCCAGTTGGAACGACAGCTTGAGGACAACAGTGTCTCTGAGAGGCAGGGTGGAGAACCAAATGACTCTGCAAACAGTGGTCACAGCTGCAAATCAAAGAGCCTTTTTAGCATTTGGATTTTGGCCTTATGATGGTCATTTTTTTCAACATGCAAGCAAATGAGCATGAGGAGATGGATATCACTGTTTGAAACAATACTTTGAATGTTAACATTCATCGTGCATATTTCATTAGTAGAATGGTGCTCTGTATAACCTTATCCCCACTTTTTTTTTCTTTTTAACTGATTAAACAAACAGCACAGCCTAAAACAAGTCACAACTGTTTTTGAGGGAGATTCTGGGAACTGGGGTCTGTTACAGGACTAGCTTAATGTTCAGTGACATTAGGCTATAAGGAGGATCCTCAGCGTCTGAGAAATCAAGGGCAACAACTGAGAATTGGGAAATAGATGTATCTGGGGAGTGAAGGTTGGGTCACAAACTGTGCAGAGAGAAAACAAACAAGGGCAATTTGGAAGCAGCTTGAACGTTTGTCTATCTCTTCATCCTTAAATTTGGCACTAAATCTTTTGTAAGGCTAGGGATTAATTCTTAAAGGGCAGGTCTTATGTCGCCTGGCTATCAGAGCCAGACTAGACTTTTTTTGAGTTAATCTCATGGCAGATTTCACATACTTAAAAGTCTCTTTGAGGTAGAATGAGGAATCAGGTTGATATGGGGAACTGTCTTGGAAAATCTACTATGTGCTTATTCTACTTCCAGGATGTTGCAGAGGGTTATTCCTTTCTAAAACTTGACTTAATTCAGAACTTTATGCCACTTTCCCTTTCTTTGATATGTTTTCTTTCCTGATTCACTTAGAACATTTTCAAGTTTCTTTTATGACTTTTCAAAGTGTTCTGCATGCATTACCTCCCTGCACTGAGTTTTATTATCCACCTTTTTAATCGGGTGGGCTTCTATGAGGCCTGGCAACATAGAGGATGTTGAAATACAAAGTATATGCATTGATGTAGTGCTCATCAGCTGGACATAGTGAACAATCAGGTTGACTGCCTAGGTGACTTAGAGTTGCAGTTTGGCTCCCCTATGAGGCAGACCCTGAGAGAAAGATTAGCTTGCAGCGGGTTTATTGGGGGAGGGTGCTCTACAGATCAATACCTGGAGGGTCAGGGAAGGAAGCATACCAGGCAAAGGGATAAGAGGACCACTGAAACAAAGGGGCTATATCTTTATACTTCCAAATTATGCTCATTGAATGCAGGTTGCCCCTGGAAAATACCCATGACCTTATGTAAAGTAGCTTTTTTCAACCGAGGGCAATTTCTGGAGAGAGTTGAGGACTCTCTTGGCTACATTACCAGAAGCTGAGGTAATGAGACCTTCAGTCATGAAGAAGGATCTAGATGGAACAACACACAATCTACTATACTCAGAATGGGTCCAAGGAACTGTATTCAAGTTTGTGCTAGATCTGGTTGATGCATTTGACCTGAGACTAAGTGCTTAGGAGGAAAGGGGAAGCAAGAAAAGCATTCGCTGCCCTTAATTACATTCTCCCAAAGTGGAATCTTTAAATTCTTGTCAAGACATAGATATAAGTTGAAAAAAGTATTAGATGAAATAGTTTGAAATATCTGATTAAGATACCAGTGTTCAAACTATGAGATGAGTAGAGATAGTAGTCAAAGGGTAGTGACTCGTATATGAATGGTCTATAAAGGTGATCCATTAGAAATGGAGAGGTAAGAGGAGAGCCACAAAAGAATGAGGTCATAGAAGCCAAGGTAAGAGATAGTTTTAAGAAGAGTGATCAGCTGTGTCAAATTTCAAGTAAGAAAAGGACAAAAAATATAATCAGAGGGCTCAGAAAGTAGGTAGGCAGTGGTCACTTGGACAAAATAATTTCAGATGGATGGTTGGGGCAGAAGTGGGTTAAAGAGTCAGTGTAAAATTGGAAAGGAGCATCATGAGAGCAAAGCACTTATTTTCAGAATCCACAGAGGAAGGAAGTATGGGTTCATCACCCCTATTGAGATTTTGGTCTAAAGAAAGTTTTCTTTTGAAAACGGGAATGAAGTGTTCATGGGTATAGACTGAGAGGAAGGCGGTAAGGGGGAAAAAAGTTAAAGACAATTAAGGAAAATTGGTGAGTTCAGGTCCTGAAGTTGATAAGAGGAAGTGAAATCCATGGCACATGTGTAGGAGTTAGGTTTGGATGGTGATGGAATCCCTCTCTTCAGAGACAAAAGAAAAAGAAATAAATGTTATTGTTTTGAATATTCATGAATGATACCACAATAACCTCTTATTTATCAAGGAATAAGTAAGAAAGACTGCCACACAGCAAGGACAACCTTTAGCAAATAAAAAACCAATATGGGTTCCTATGGTTCCTTAAAGGCGTTTAAGAAGTAGATGACTTATTTAGAATTATAACACTGAATCAAGATGTATGCACTTGTCATCATCTATGTGCTTGGCGGAGTATTATTTATTAGTAAAATTATAGAATTTTAAAGAAGGAAGGGACCATTTTAAGCAATGCCTCAGATTGGCAACTATGACCATAAACATAAGGTTTATTGAAGAAAACTGCCCTAAGTGGTTCCAGATACTGAGATGACCTTCTTCTGTACCATGTGATCCCAATAACTCAGGCCTCAGCTGTCTGGACTGGGGAGAGCATCCAATTCTAAAGCACCCAAACTACAGGCTGTCTGGTGGTCCAGTAGCCTAGAGTTCCTAGTGGTCCTAATAGCCTATGAGAACATTGTCCATCAGGGATGATAGTGGTGGATTGAATCAGTTTAATTTTCTTCAGGTACTTGGAGTAGGAAACAAAAGGAAAGAGCAAGGAAATTGTCAGTGACAGCAGAAGCTGAAAGATATACAAAGAGAAGGTGCTTAAGAGAGGCCCTGAGGCAACTTGAATGTAAGGGACTTATAGATGAGAGGAAGCTAAGAATAAGGAGGAGCTGGAAAACATACAGAGAAGAGGGTAAAGTGAATGGAATTCTAAGTGGTTGGCCCAAAATCACAAATTTGGTGACTAGCAAAATCTGAATCAGAGCACTATAGCTTTTTTCTTTGTTTCTGTAACAAATGAATGCCTTCGACTATCCTGCAGTGCCTTCTAAATCTGGCTGTGAATTAGAATCAACTGGAAAGCTTTTGAAAAATACATTGCTGATCCCTGGGCCTCACTTCTGGAAATTCTTCTCTACTAAGTCTGGCTATAACCTTTGTGTCTGCAGTTTTGACAGGCTCTGCAGGTGATTCAAATGTGGGAGATCAACTGACCTGTGTCTGGGACCCACTTTTCCAGGGCATGTCTCCTTGCCCAAGTGCTGTTAGTTACTCATTTTAAATTCAGGTCCAGGAACACTTCATTGTTACTATGGTGACAGAGCAAGCGTTAATAGGAATATTTATATTACTAAATTGGAAATGAAGGGAATTGTATTACTGGTGTAGCAATTTACTTTTGCCTGGGTTGGCACCAAACCTAGAAGCTCCTGTTTAGAAAGCCAATCATGCATTCCTTCCCCTGACTCTAGCAAAATGACTAAGGCTGAGTTTTCATTATATTTTTGTGATTTTTCACATCTTTGTAAGCATAACTGTACGTAGAGAAGTATTTTTCAGAAGTGCCCTTCAGAGAATGAAGTCTTAATTTAATTACATTGAAAATCATGGCAAATATATGGGGAACATCAGAAGATGGCCTGTGCATATGGAATAGATGTTTAAAGAATGGAACCTTAGAAAAAAAAACAATGCTGTACCCTATATCTTTTATTTATTTTTTTTAAATTTTTATTTATTTTAAAGATTTATTTATTTATTTATTTGAGAGAAAGAGAGTGTGTGTGTAGGGGGAGTGGCAGAGGGAAAGGGTGCGGGAGAATTTCAAGTAGACTCCCCGCTGAGCCCAGAGCCTGACATGAGGTTAGATCTCATGACCCTGAGATAATGACCTGAGCTGAAATCAAGAGTCAGATGCCGAACCGGCTGTGCCACCCAGGTGCCCCCTATTTTTTTTTTAAGTAGACTCCATGCCCAGTGTGGAGCCTAATTCGGGGCTTGAACTCACAACCCTAACATCAAGGCCTGAGCTGAAATCAAGAGTCAGTCACTTAACCAACTGAGCCACCTAGGCACCCCTATCCTGTATCTTTTATATCTGTATACCTATACAGCACAGTCAGAACTCAGGAAATCTCTCATTGATTGATTGATTAGGACCTTAGGTCAAAATCATGGTAGTCTTTTATTTTCATCTGTTTTCCACCATTATCCTTCACTCTTCTTTCTTCACTTCCAGATAATGTAGCAATCAGTAAACCTGTATCTTATAATTTGGAGGCCTTTAAGTCCTCCAAATAAGGCATGCCTTCTCAATGGAGGTGATGGTCACTTCCAAGGAGGTACATATTGGTTCTTGGTGGGGAAAAAAAATCTTAGATATTATAATGATTTGTGAACTTCCAAAAGGCCACACAGTACATAAACCGATATACAGTGAATCTGTGGTATTAAAATTTCATGGTGTGGGGATGTTATTTGGAAAAATATGTCTAAAAAGTCTGTATAGGTGAAGAGTGGTAATCAAAAAAAGGCTGAGAAATACTCTTTTAAGGACTACAAAGTCCTGGCCACCTAGCATCTGGGCTTTGCCTCCATGCACAGATTGCTGTGAGGAGTTTCAGTGGTGGATTAGCAGAGTGAATCAGTCAGGAGGGCTGGCTCCCTGGCCAGCCATTAAAGACTCCCTGGTGGGTAGGATCACATTAGCAGCCAAATGCTCTCTTTGAGGAGTATTTGAGGAGTTATCACTCTTCAGAGAAAACTGAAGTATTTGTTATAATGAACAGGATTTCAAGGGAGAGCTGGGCTCTTATAGATGGAGACCCCTCGTTCAGTTCTACAAGAGGAAATGGGAATCAACTGATACTAATGGAGGTCTTTTAGTTGTAGAAGAGCCAACTGGTGAATGAGTTATTCAAAATGTTATTTACCCAGGGATGCCTCAATAAATACAAGAGAGAGACAAAAGCTTAGTTGAATATGTTAAGTCCAAAAGTCATTAATGCAGCAGAAATAATGCATATAAATAGTGTTTGAAATCATTTTTATAGAAACAAAAGGGAAAAAGGAAAAAATTCCAGTGGAGTATTTATTTGATTATTCAGGTAACTACATGATCTAGAGTTAAGTGAACATTTCTGTCATATTATGACTTTTTGTATTCAGGACTAAACTAGTTGGGTTGATGTGAACAATGCATTAAATTCAAGTTATTCATATACAGGGAAACTTTGGGAAAAATAAAAATAAATTAAAGATTAAGTTATAACTATATTTAAGTTTCTCAAAATATGTTAATATAGACTCAGAACTTCACATTAATCTCCTGCAACAGATTATTTCACTTCATGTATCTCCCATATGTTATTGGTAAATACCTTTGACCTATTGAACCAGTATAGCTCTGGTATGCTGAATTTTCAGAGAATGGTTTATTAGTGCATCATAACTGTAGACTATTGCATTTTACAATATACTATTTATTACATAGTTAAATTACTGTACTCATAGTACAGTACATGCTTATTAATCTCACCTTTCACATTGTGACGTAAAGAGATCTTGGCATTATCATTAGAGCAGGGTCCAAAAACATCCAACAGTGAAGCAGGGCTTCTAGGCTGAATGTCTTATATGTTCCCCTTTTTTCCGCATATCCTTGTATCACTCTGCCTGCTACTGACCTCTGCAGACTACCACAGTAGGCTCCCTGGTCCTTTGGCTTCCCATTTGACCAATGGGAGGCACTTACATGAAATAAGAAGTTGGGAAGAATAGGAAAGGGTGTTGATCCCCTGGCTTCCTCTCTTTCTGGTCACCAGGAGTTTACTTCTTCCCTTTAACTGAAGGCCATAGCTGAACCCATATTGATACTCTTCCCAGTTTATGCAAAGCTCCAGCTTGGAATACTATTGTATGCTATTCAAGATAAATTGAGGTACCCATTAACTGCAAAAAAGGGCTGTTGGTAATGCAAACATTTTACCTTCAATTTGAGATAATCAGAATAAACAATGGACATTTTGGAAGGTACTAGCAAAACACTAGATCCCAGAGAGTTTTGCTTTTATTACTAAGAAAGGTAAGAAAATTAATTTCCTGTGGAGACTGTATAATTTTTTTTACCTCGTTTAAGCCAGAATTAATAATTTAGAATTGTTCAGAATAGCCTTAAAAATGCCTCAGACTTGTTGTGGACTTATATAGTAATCTTCATAACTACCTGTCAGTGGATAAGTTTTCAAATATAGAAAATTCAGGTAAAAGCTTATTTGCATACATAGATAGCTCTAAAGCTAACAGACTAGTGCTAATTCAGGTTTGCTGTATTATCTTGAAAAGTATACGTGAGACTACCACTGACTGCGCCTGCCACCGAGAAATATTAAGCAATGAATTTCAGAGCAAAGAAAACTTAGAAAATTGTCATCACTTCACATTTAGAAATCCTTTAACTCAGCTTTGTTCCATAGAGAACTGGGAACACTGGATTATCTCTTTATGCCTTTTTTTTTTTGTAATCTGGTTCATCTGAACTATTGGCTGAATACATTCTAAATGTCAACATTATTACTCTTCTTTTTTTGCAAAGGAAAATTAAATGTACATTTTTGTATATAGTTAGGATTGTACTTTGTTGACATCCTCTAAACATCTTACTACAGAGACCTCTATAAAAAGGTCCTTGGCATACACAAAGGCAGATGTATCAGACAGATGTACCTCTTACTTGCACTGGAATTCCTCTAGGGTCATATATGTCTACATAAGGCAGATGGCTTAATAATTACTTCTGAAGAGATCATGAAGACCAGCTATTCAAGGTCAGTAGGGGTGCTGGAAATTTCCATATTGATGAACACATTCCATACCAAAAATATGGACAGACGAGTGATTGTCCTTATTTGGTCCCCCACCCCCAGCTGGGCCTAGCTCACTGTGGACATTTGATGAATATTAATTGAGGTAGAAATTAATTGGAGCAGTGAGCTCCCAATGAGGGAGAAGGACAAGGACTGAGGGCATGTTATTAATTGACATGTGATGGGTTTTCCTTTTTCCCTCGAACCCTAGAAGAAATATAGATTCAAGATCTGGTCGTTTTCCCCTACTGGCAGCTCCATCTGGCATCCATATAAAGAAGTATGTAATGCAACCATGTGTTTTGTAGTGTTACAGAATCTGGCACTGGGTTTCCATGGGGGTTAGTCAGTGGAGAAGCCCTCCAAGTGGACTCCTGCAGCTAGAGTGGCAAAGAGCTTTTGCTAATCTTTTTCGTCTCTATGGGTTTAGTCCTTGGAATTATGGGACCAAGCCACAACTCGGCATGCAAAAGCCATAATAATGATGATTTCATCTTAGGCTGTTTGTAGAAATCTGACTTCCCTGTGGAGTATGAGAGTTAGGGGAAAGACAGGTTACATAACAGAGAGAAGTAAACACAGATTGGCTGGCTGTGTAGTGTCTGGGGTTTTCATTGGTACGAGTAGAAAAATATTTATTCTGTGAAGAAAAGCAAGAGAAGCATTTTCATTTATATCATTTTGGCAGTTTGTGCTGAGGTCTTTTCTAACAAACTATTATACTGCCAGAGTTTTTTCTCCCAAGGGCAAAAAGCATTATATACACACTCTTTCTCTTTCCCTATCACCTGCCCCCACTCTCAACTGCTTGGGTATATTTTGTGATGTATAGGTTTCCATAGAGTTTTTATTTTATAGTTGTTTTTTTGGTCTTATTGTTCTATATTTCACATGATAAGATTTTGGACAATTCTTTTTTTTTAAGATTTTATTTATTTATTTGACAGAGATAGAGACAGCCAGCGAGAGAGGAAACACAAGCAGGGGGAGTGGGAGAGGAAGAAGTAGGCTCATAGCAGAGGAGCCTGATGTGGGGCTCGATCCCACAATGCCAGGATCACGCCCTGAGCCGAAGGCAAACGCTTAACGACTGTGCCACCCAGGCGCCCCTGATTTTGGACAATTCTTAAGCATGTTTTATAGCTATTTATTAATGCATTATGTATCCCAGCTGACCCTGACTGAATATGTTGAAACACGTATATTCACTTAACTGCCTGTTTTGTGATGATTCCAGTAAGGCATTTAATGCTTCCATCTCACCCTCATCCTGTGCTGTTATCACACAATAATGAAACAAAGTTTGATACACCAAAGGTACAGAAAATCTTGATTTAAGTATTATTATCCAGGTTAATTAATAATAAATATATATACTTCATTATTTTCTTTAAAGTTAAAAAAAAAAGAAAGATGGGAATATTTTAATTCATCCAGTCACCTGGGTCATTCAAGTGAAAAACCTCTGTCTTGGAGGTGACAAAGCACTTTCAGACCACAAGATAATCATAAAGGATGCTGAAATCTCAGTGATTTACCAAGTTGTCCTAAGAACAGTCAGTTTGTCTTAATGGTTGGCTTACAGACAGGGGAAATATGGTTACTGGAGAACCTGAGAGTTGATTTCACGTTGAGGCAATTTACTTCGAAGGCTCACAGGAAGGGTGAGCCTGTTCTCAAGCATCAGATACTTTAATAGCTCCTCTTCACCTCTCTCAGATACATGGGGCATATTTTAAAAAGGAGTTCTATGAAAAATAAACAAACAAAGATTCCCAATTTTGCCTGTTCCCCTGATTTGTAACCAAGCACAGCCACACCAGAACAATGCTCCCAATCTTTTCATTGTGGATGGCTGTGCAGCGTGTAATAATTCAGTTCTGAATAGAACATATCATTTAGCTTTTATTGGAAATCATTTTGCTTCCTGCTTTGGAATAATATTAAGTTGTATTTTCCCTGTCTGTGCATGTGAGTATAGACCAACAAAGGATTCAGTGGAAGGGCTTTCAGAGATTTGATTCAAATAGATCTTATATATGTTGGTTTCACATTTAAAGCTTATATGAAACTTAGTAAATTAGCATAATTGCCAATGTTGTATGTCTCTAATCCTTAAGGATGAATATGCATAGACAGATATAATGCATATCTCCACACACGTTTCACAGGCATCCCTGACAACATGTTCCAAACTGAGCTCATTACCGTACCTTTCTCCAAGCAAACCTGTAATCCTTAATATTACCACCATTCATCCAGTTAGCTAATCTGAATATTGAGAATCATTTCAAGATCCTTTCTTTACCTTACTGATTGTGCTGAGACTTTTAGATGTTTTCCAAAATCCATTTCTTTTTCTCCCTTGGTATGGAGTTATACTACATTTCCCAGCCTCCACTACAGTAAGATATGGCCATGGTATGATGTACTAGTGAACAGAATGTTTGTGGAAGTGTTATGAGCCGTTTCCTGAACAAAGCTATGAAAATGAATGTGTTGTGTTCCCCCTTCACACTCTGTTTTCCTTTCTGCTATCATGAAGTTCTACTGGATAGTGGAACCATAAGATGGAAGGAGCCCAGATTCCTGAATCACCAAATGAAGGAGAGTCTCTAGCTGTCAAGGAACATCTTCCTTGGGCTAATGTGAGCAAGAAATGAACTTTTACGTTGTTTGAACCATTATATACACTCAGGTCCATTATTTACTACAGCTTAGCCTACCTAATGAATGCATTACTCTTCCAAAATTAGTCATTTCTGTCTTGTAGAGAGCTCTCAAATTCTTCCCATCACCTTCAGCTCAGCTACCCTTTCTTTTTTATTATTATGTTATGTTAGTCACCATACAGTATATCATTAGTTTTTGATGTACTGTTCCATGATTCATTGTTTGCAGATAACATCCAGCGCTCCTCCTTATGTGCCCTCCTTAATACCCATCACCTGGCTAACCTATCCCTCCACACCACTCCCCTCTGAAACTGGAACTGGAGGGGATTATGCTAAGTGAAATAACTCAAGCAGAGAAAGACAATTATCATATGGTTTCACTTATAGGTGAAACATAAGGAATAACATGGAGGACATTAAGAGAAGGAAGGGAAAAATTAAGGGGGGGGGAATCAGAGGGGGAGACGAACCATGACAACTACCCTTTCTTTTATCCAGGTTCTCATTCTCCTTGGGCTAAGGCTCTGCAATAGTCCCAAATTAGCTTCTCAGCCTGCCTTTGGCCTTATTTCCCTCCAAAGCATTATCCCAAAATATGTCAATAATTGTCTTTCCACAATATTAAATAGGAATAGATTTTGGGCTTGTAAACTATTTAGTAATCCCTATCATCTATATTAAAAATTCTATATCCTTGGCACAGCACTGAAGGCTCTTTATAGTCTGTTCCCTGCCATTTCTTCTGGTCATACCTCTTGCCTAACCACTACCCTGTAGCCTGGGATCTACCTTCACTGATCTGCTTCAAGTTCCAGGAAGATGCTCATGCTGTTCTTTCTCCCCAGAATGCACTTTTCCCCTCTGCTTGATCTTTTAGTTAAGAGGGGCAGCTCATAGAATATCTCACAGCTTCCAATCCCAAGGAAGAGGGGAATTGCTATCATCCTTCAGATATATAAGCATCCCTTAGTAGTTTTTTTTTTTTTGAGCTCCTTCAAACTGAAACTCCATTCACATAAAATGGTTAGTGAGTAATGAAAGTTGTATTAAGGATTTCAAAAGGGACTGTTAGGAGAGGGTTTTTAGTTTACAACACACTGTGGGTATTTAAGTTAAGTCTCCATTCAAAGCTTTGATTCTTTCAGAAATCTTTCTTCAGACATCCAACAGTCAAGGGCCTTATCTCCTTGATGTTCCCCCATCAGGAAATTCCCAAAGTTATTCTTACTAAATATGCAGTGTCCCTTTCTCATTTCTGATGAAACTTGAGCAATCTGAGAATTACTTCTACCTCACAGTGAGCTTAACAAAACCCCTTTTAATAAAACTGTTCTTTTCCTACAAAGATGTTCTCATACCAACTGCTAATGAGATCAAAAGTTTTCTCACATAATTCATATATGTTCAATGATGCAAGTTCAATGATGCAAACTGATACATGTGCAGAGAATAGGACTTCAGTGGGAATAATATGAAATAGAACGCTGTTGGAACAAACTTTCTTGTGTTCTTCCTCTCAGGAGTATCAAGAGTAGCCCCATCAATTTCTCTTTCTCTCTCTTTTTCTGCCACTACTTCTATGACTTGTGTTACTACTATCTCCAGTATTAGCAATTGCTAACATTTAATTAGCTCTTACAGTATGCTAGGCATTCTTCTAGGACATTTATATCTTTTAATATATATTTGTTGATTTTTTGTCTTTCCTAACATTTCTATTTGGGGAGACTAGAAAATATGGTAAATTAAATAAACTGAAAACTCTCCCACAACATAACAGTTGGAAAAGCTGGATAAACTATTACAAACATCCTTAGAGTCATAGCTGAGATTGCGGGTAAGTAAAGAAAACCTTTGGGCTCAAAAATGAAGGGGAAATGGAAAACCAGAGTATCAGTGAGTGGACATTCAGAAGTGTATAGTATATAACCCTAAAGGATAACCTACATGGTCACCCAAAAATTTTCAGCAGGATTAAGTCCCAACCACCCACAGTAGCAACTTGCTCAATAATGTACCCTTTAGTGTTTTTTATTCCCTTTCCTATCTCCCCTCTCTCTTACTGAGCATTCTAGAATCACTCCTCTAATAAACTACTTGCATTCAGATTCTTCACTTGGGCTCTGCTTCTGAGAGAGCCCAAACTAAGACAGGCCTTCACTCATCTGTTCATTTTCAGCATATTGTGATAGCTTGTACCTTAAATGTGCTCCAGTTATAATTTCTATTATATTAATCAATCATAATCAAGGTGACCTTCACAAAATTGACAAATAGCTTAAAAGATTTCTGTGAAGAGTAATAAGAATTTAGGCACAAATGAACAAAATGAAAATTAATTCTTAAGAATTAAATACAATGACAATCTAATCAGTTTTGCCTAAAAGTCAACCCCTAAATTTATTTGATAGACTATTTGAAATATAGATTTAGGTATACCCATTTTGGTAATGAAGTATGACTTAGGTATATTGTGTGCCTTGAGATATTATCTAATGACAGCTGTGAATGTATATAATGTATATGGAGGTTTGGTAAGGGAAAGGATGTTGGCATCCAGGCTGCTTGTCTGCTACCTTGCTTCTGTACCCTGAAGTGAGGGCTGCCATTTATGGTGTCCAAATCACAACTGAAGGTTCTTAGTTAGCTCTGTTATTCAAGAAGTGGCTTTGGAGGACAATGGAAGTACACCAAAGAAAATCCTACTTTTGAGAAGCCAACAGCACAAAATTGAATAAACAGAATGAATAAGTCTATAAATCAAGTAATTCAGAGAAGAAAAATTTTAAAAAATTCTAATGAGTTATCTTCAGAAACATTTGAGAAGAGGTTGTATATACGAAATCAAATTCACCTGCTAAGGAGAAAGGAGTAATCAGAGTACAAATAAGAGTGACATAGGGGTTCAAAATATTATTGCCAAAACTATAAAAATGAATAAAAAGACTGGAATAAAATAATAAATCTTCTGTAACATAAAAGAGAAAGACAAAGAAAGTTCTTGAAATGTTATGTTTTTTTCTGTAATTTTATCCCCTCATACTTGCTTTATTTCCAGGAATTTCATGGTTCAATCTTCTCAATCTTTTTCTTTATCTTATATTTTTACTTTCTTTAAAGTTTATCCCATAACCTACCTAATCAAACCCACTGTTGTTAGTTTTGATAAATTCAGATTCCTTGGCTATATCCCAGAACTTCTTAGTGTGAGGACCAGTAATCTTTTAAAGCAAGCAGCAAGCTTTTCAGGTAATTTTTGTGTACACAGCAATTTGAGAACCACTGATTTATAGTAAGGAAAGTGAACAAAAGAAAGAATAACATAAAAACTGTGCATTACAATTGGAGATTATGATTGGGAGTGGCACAAAGGTGGGAAGGAAAAACATTATGAAGATTTCCTTTTATTTCCTTCTCTATGGTTTGAATTTTTATTCCCATATGTAAATGTTATATTTGTAATTCTAAAAAGTAAAGCAGGATGGGGTTTGCCAGTGTCCTTACTAAACCCCTTCATTTCATCCGTAGATTACTAGGAGACATGAAGAGGACTTTAGGAGAGCCAATATATATGTTCTTCACTCCTGAATAAGTCATCTTTGGAATCTGGGTGCTCCCTACTATTAATGATAATAATATTTGTAACCCCCTAGATATCTCTTAGTTATGTCTATAATGTCCGGGATGGCATGCACATACAGTTAATTCTAAAAATTAAAAATTGGGGTGGGGGAAATAAGGTTACAAAATTATCTTCAATATACAATGAGTGTAGAGGCTGGGATAAAACAATTTTGTACTGTTACCGTAAAGTCCTAAGAGTCCACACAAAGTTACCCTTATATCTGTTGCCTCTGCCCCTTTTCTCCTGTCCCAAGTCCCCTCACTTTCCCCACCTGCCTGCCCTCCCACCATGTTTTTGTTTCAAGCCTCAAAAGTAACTTCAGATTCTTCTAGTTCTGTGTATCTCTGGAGAAGGACTTTAATTTCTTTTTGTCCTTTAGAGCAAAATACATGAAAAACACCTTCATTTCTTTCCTTTTAATATTGACTTTATCTCATCTTCTCATTTCTGTGTCTTACCTCACTAATACAGTTTCTGCCTCCTTATTTCATTTTACTAAATTTCCCATCCAATCATCTATTGTAACAGTAAGAGTTTCCATGTGTTGAGTGTGGATTCCCTGCCAGACGATGTTCCAAATGCTTTATAGACATTATTGTCCTTAATCTTCACATCAGACTTAACAAGTAGAGATATTAGTTTCATCTCACAGATGAGTTAACTGAGTCTTAGAGAGGTTTAGTAACTTGCACTAAACTATGCAGCTAGAAGGTGGCAGAGGCATGATTGAAATCCAAGTCTATCTGTCAACAGAACCCAAGTTCTTAACTTCAACAATATTTTTCCTCTTTAATTAGTCCCTATTAGGCAGCCATGCCTGTAGTCATCCCCATATCTTTCATCCCAACTCAGATTTTATCTTATAGAGATGTATGTGGTTCAAGACCAGCATCTTTCTGGAACTTGAAATGCCTGCATGAAGGCATTAGACTTCCTTTATTAGAGTGAGAGTGGGAGTCCTTTTTTCCCTCCCCAAAATGGGGAGTTATAGAAACATATTTTAGCAAATACTGCAAATTTCAAGGGGTATGGGTCTGGTGAGGTAGTTTGAGAAGGAATTTTGGATTCAGACAGTCTTGAATTTAAATCCCAGCTTCACCACTATTAGCTCTTGACCCTTAGCAAGTTGTATGAGCTACCTGAACTCCCTGCACCTCATGTGAAAAGAGAGACAATACTGTTATGTTTAACTTAAGAAACTCTTGAGAGGTAAAGTCCCATAAAGCTCTCGAATTATGCTTGCCAAATGGTAGTTGTTTTTATTAGAATTATCATCATTGTTATCATCATCAGTTACCATTGCTAATTCAGTAGCATTTTTTTCTTTTAACAACTTTATTGAGATATAATTCATGCACCATAGAATTTACCCATTTAATGGTTTTTGGTATATTACATTATTACTATTTTTAAACTGTGATAAAACATATGTATAACATAAAAATTGAACTTTTAACCATTTCTAAATGCACAATTGAGTAGTATAAATTATGTTTACAATGGTGTGCAACCTTTGCCACAATCTATTTCCAAAAGTTTTTCATCACTCCAAAGAGAAACTCTGAAATTATTAAGCAATAACTCCCTTTCCCCTTTCCCCATCTCCTGCTAACCTTAATCTACTTTCTGCCTCTATGAATTTGCCTAGTCTAGATACCTCATATAGTGGAATCATGCAGTATTTCTCCTTTTGTTTTGGCTTGTTTCACTTAACATAATGTTTCTGAGGTTCATCTATGTTGTAACATGTATTAGTACTTCATTCCTTTTTAAGGCTGAATAATATTCCATTGTATGGATACATTACATTTTGTTTATCCATTCATCTGTTGATGGACATTTGGTTGTTTCCACCTTTGGCTATTGTTGATAATGTTGCAGTGAACATTAGTGTATAAGTATCTTTTTTAGTCCCTACTTTTAAATCCTTTGGGTTTATACACAGGAGTGGAATTGCTGGGTCATATGGTAATTCTATGTTTAGCTTTTTGAAAAACTACCCAAAGGTTTTTCATAGCATCTGCACCATTTTATATTTCCACCAGAAATATACAAGGTTTCCAATTTCTCCACATCCTCTCCCACACTTGTTATTTTCTATTGTTTTTATTTTAGCCATCATCATGGTTGTGAAGTGGTTCAGGAGCACCTTTCTATTCCAGGATTCCTCATGAATGTGAAATGCAACCTAGACACTAGACAATGGTGATGGACCATACTTCTGGATACTGTGCTCCATCCGTAGCTCTTAAGAGACCATTGGTGGAATTTTCCTATAATCTCTAGACAAAAAAAAAAAAAACTTTCTGTATCTGCAAGATCCTTGGAGAGTAGTTTTGTTGCCAAGAAGTTGCCTTAATTTGCAAGTTTTCAGTAGGCTATATGTATTTGCAAGCAAACAATTACAGCAGACAATTAAACAAGCTTATACGAATGAGGTCCAAACAGTAACACAATAAGTAATCACATTTTAAAAAATTGACTTAAGACACTGGTTACAGGTTTGTGGAATTGGAAACTAAAACATATGATTCCGTAGAGACAAGATTATGTTAATAGTGGCTGGAAGAATACCTGAAGAAACATCAAAATGAACCATTACATATTTAATAGGGTTTCAAAATCTAGCAAAAAAAAATTAAAGTATGTTTGTGTGCTATCAGATGAAACATGAACTTTTTCTTATTTTCTTTTACCTTTAGATATTATTCTTTGTTTGTAACACTGAGGGTACATGCCACTCTGGGTGGATATATTGGGCTGACTTCATGTCAAATCATTGTTTCTCTGCCCCTTGGCACAGAGAAAGTGAAAAAGAGTGATTTGGAGTATACTTGAGCTGAAACAAAGGATAGTCACTGTAGCCATAAAAGTTGTGACATTTTCTTTCTTTTTTCTTTTTTTTTAAATTGAGGTGTAGTTGACATACAGTATAGACATTTTCTTGTCCACCAATATGGTGTGAACTGAGGACACCTCCCTAGTGATTTCTAGCAGCATTGACAAAATATCTACTTTTGTGATGTGAGGTTTTTTTTTTCTAAGTACTTGGCTACTATTAGACCTACATTCACAAACATTTAATACACGCACAGTTAATCTGTCCAATACAATGTAAAGCCTTATGAGTAGACAGAAGAGTTTACGTAGAATTTGTATAAAGCCAGTATCTTGACTTGGGAAGTGGCACTGACTAATGTTTTTTGTTTGTTTTAGCACCAACTTAGGACCTAAAAAAATGTGGCACTACCATTTAGCTATATGACTGAGAAAGACTGAATTTCTTTGAGTCTCATTTTTCTCATCTGCTTTACAGAGTTTATGATATCTACCTCATAATATGATTGTGAGGATTTCATGAGTATCTGTAATGTCCTTAGTATTATGCCTCAAAAATCCCCTAAGTGCTCAATAATAGTAAAATACCTAATGTTTATGAACTTTTATCATCATGGTTCCATAAACAGTACATATTATCATAATTTTATATGTGTGGGAAATAATTGTTAAATATCTTCCTAGTAGATACAACTATGATATTATTTTAAGTATAAAACAGTAATAAATATAATGATAACATGTAGTTATGGCAAACTTTGAGTAATAATTTATTACTATGGAGAGACTAGAGAAGGAAGAAATGTTTTACTTTAATATGCCAAGAGCTACCCAAAGATGGAATGAACCAACTCTGGAATCTAAGCATTCTCTGGAATGATTTTAAGTATAGGCAATAACCAGTTGTGGAAGATATTTAAACCTAAATGACTGCCAAGTTCTATTCAAACTTGAGAGTCAATACTTCATTTCCATTTCCACTAATCCCTTGATATCAACAATGGCTTCCCATCATTCATCAACACAACAGAAGGTTCAGAAAACTTCACCCCAAAACCTTTCTTTAGAGTAGCTGCAGAAAGAACTAGACTCAATTTTGTTCTAATTGGTGGAGAGTAGACTCCCTTGGGCTCTTTGAATGTCAGGTATAACTTGATGTGTTTCTTTTCTATTGAAAATGGGTTGTGTTTACCTCCTTTTCTAAGCTGAGGTTTCTCATCCCTCAATAGGTGGATGAAATATGGTTCTACTGCAAAGAAATGAGGCAAAAACACCCACACAATAATCATTCCTCTCTTTCTATCCTAGCTGAAATAAGCCAAAAGACAAGAAGCAACATATCAAGCTGAAAATCTTTCAAGGATAAGCAACTTTGGGGGTTGTGCTATCCTTCCTCATTTTGCTACAGACAGAATGGCTGATGTAATAATAATTTGCAGTTAGATTAAGAAGTGCAGAGATGCATCAAAATATTAACACAAAGCTAATTAACTTTTAGGAGCTTTATGGTTTCAGAGGAAGGTATAATTTTCATTCTCATCATAAGCAAAAAAAATCAGTTGTTGTTTGGGCTAACTTATTCCAGTATTTCTTTTTAGGTTCCTTATTAGAACAAATGTTTTTAGAGCATCTTAGTTTCTGTATATTGAATTATTTTGTGGGCACTGTGTCCAAAAGTATAACATGTAGCCCTGATCCTCAGAATTCTACAAGTAATCTAGTGCTTAGGAATCAAGGGAGTGTAGGTATGCAATCTCGGTTTTACTTTTGAAATGCTGCACACTCTCTGTGTAACCTTGAATAACGTCCTTTACTTCTCTGAGCTTCAGTTTTCTCATCTTCAACATTGGGATAATTCAGCCTACTTACTAGGGTGGCTGTAAGGATTAACATAGATAGCATATGTAAAGATGATACAGTATAAGAAATCTAACATGCATGGCCTTTAGGTATGGCATCATCTCTTAGTGGGCAAACTACTTCACTTCCTTTGCCTCAGTTTCCTCATGTATAAAATGATGATAATAATTGTACTAGCTGCACAAGGTTATTATAAAGTAAATAATATATAGAGAGAGGTTGAAATAGTGTCTCAGTATACATAAGCTCAATAAAGGCTGGCTATTATTGTGATTGTTATTATAATTATCATTACTACTACTACTGGGGTTTCTTGAGCAATAAGTTGTCTAGAATGGTCAAGAAGTAGGGCTTGAGGTTGTTCTTGAAAGATGGAAAATTTTTTATTTACTTAGGAAAAGGTGATGGGAGAAAAAATGAGTAAAAATGCATAGATATAAATGGGCATAACTGTTTGTGGGAGTAGCATGATTAGGGAAGTCAGGATGTCTTGGTGGGAAGCAGTGTCAGATCATTAATTTTGAGCTTGACTGTAGAGGTTTAATTACCAAGATGCTGACTCTAGTTCTGATTTTACATGTCCTTTCTGTTCAAGTGCCCCCTGTTCTTAATTGAATTCAGTACTCAGAGTCTTAATTCCCATGCTCAGAATAGAATTTGACTGGTTGGCTCGGCCTGGGCCATGTGTCCATCTGTGGCCATGGGTTTGAGTCATGGAGCATATTAAGTTGAGGATTAATAAGTAAGGCAATAATTACCAAAGGAGATTATCATGTGTCTGGGTTGGGGTGAGGCAGGCCAACATGAGCTATGAACAGCTTGGGTGAACTGTCTTATTCATCATAGTCTTCCAGTGTTTGGTACATAGTAGATGCACAAACAAATGTTTATTATGTTAAACAGACACCTAAAAAGAAGAAACATATTTAGATATTCTTCATCTCCCTACTCAACTTCATAGCATAAGTACACAATCCAGCTTCTGTATTGGTGTCACACTCAAAACAAACGTCACTTAAACTGTTTGAGTGATCAGAAAAGCCCAGGCCAAGTCTAAAAATGGTTTTACAATTACTTTCTTCAAGGGAGTGATCTATATAGTTTGTAAGTTCCAACTTCCAAATTTGTGGAGTATAGTCCTAAAAGTATATCCACAGTCAAGATTTTCTGTATGAGTCTCATTAAGGCTTAAGAAACATTCACTTAGGGGTGCCTAGGTGGCTCGGTTGGTTGTGTCTGACTCTTGATTTTGGCTCAGGTCATGATCTCAGCGTTGTGAGATGGAGCCCCATATCTGGCTCTGGTCTCAGTGGAGAGTCTGCTTCTTTCTCTGTCTCTCTCTCTCTCCTTCTGCCCCTCCCCACTGTTCACACTCTCTTTATCTCTAAAATAAATAAATAAATCTTTAAAAAAAAAAACCCGCCCATTTAGAAGATCAAAGGGCAGATGTCAGGACATCAGACATTAAGCTTAAAAAAATAAAAGAAGTAAACATTCTTGTTTATAAAAGCCTTGCCTATCCATCTTTAATAACTTTCAAATTTATCCTAAATTAAAAAGAAGCATCTACAAACTCTTAAATGATTTATTTTGACTTCTCTTTTCTCTCAATTCTGTCAGTTGTTATTCTCCTTCATCTATTATATGATTATGATGTTGTCACCCTTCTATAATGAAGCATGTTTTGAGAGGCCTCTTGAATGATAGAGGTATGAAAATTTCAAAGGTCTTCATTAAATTCAGCTAAAGGCAGGGGGAAAAATATGAGCCATGATCCTCAAAGCCCAATTGGTTTCATGTATTCTAAATTTAATTCACATCTCATGACTTCATCACTTTTTACTCATTTAAAAGTATTCTATTCATAGACTCAATCATCTTATTAAGATCTGGAAAACATTTTTCATACTTTAACTCCACTACTGAAATACTCATTCTTGTTGCCTATAAAATCTGGCACCATCTTAGTCCTAAAAAGGAAAATTCATCCCTAAAGAAATTTTCGGTGTCAAATTTCAACACTTTGAGTATTATGCTACCAATATTTTAAATGTTTTTCATTTAAATTTCATCCTGAATCATTTAAGGCCCTGAATTGCTAAGTAGAACAGTATAGCATGCTTTTTCAAATATACATTTTGTGTTTGTAGGGCCTTCTGACGGTGTATCTACATGGAAACCCCCAATTTGATGTTTTTTCTTTAACTTTTAGCCAGACTGTCACTCTCTGCCCTTGGTCCCAGTGGTCTTTTGTGAGTGCCTTAATTGAACATCTGCCCCCGTATGTGTTATGCCTTTTGAGCCTACGGATAGGAGCATTCTGGAGTGAACCAAATGCACTATCTTATGGCAGGTCTGTAACTTCTTCCCTCTCTTCATAGCTCTACAGAGAGAAAGCAACTAATATTTTGAGTGACCTGTGCTTGAAGTTCCCATCTGTTGTAGCCTGAAATTACCATCTAAATTCTTGCCATGTGAGAACCTGAAGGGTGCCCCTTGATCTGTCAACCAAGCATGAGCAGTTATACAAGTAGCATGCAATTTCAAAGGCAGACAGGCTGGTAGAATCAGGTTCCATTTGCCTGTTCTTTTACCATGTTATGAAACTAAGCTGTTCCTGTCTACTGCCCTCAGACAGAGACCTTTTTAAAATTCTAGTAAACCTGATACCAGGCACTTGCCAGCAAAGTCTTAGTCTTGTTAACTGATACAGATAATGAAGTCCATCTGAAACCAAGCTTCTTATGAGCAATATGTATCTCCATTTTCAGATCAAGTTTTTCATGTTTTTAAATTAATTCTTTTACTGATTATAATCATGATATCTATCTATTATGGAAAATTTGGAAAAATACATGAAAGAATAAGGAAGGAAGTAACAAACACTTAAAAACCAATACCTACAGATAACCAGTGTCAACCTTTTACCATATTTTCTTCTGACCTTGAGATTTTACTCTGCACATAATTCTTATAACATTATATTATAAACATATTCATTTAAAGGAGTATTTTGAAGCATTATTTTAATGAATGCATATTAGCCTATTATCTGAATACACTGTAATTATTTTAGTATACTATTATTTATTCATTCACCCAATATTGAACATTGTACAGTTAGGTTTCCAATTATTCAGAATGATAAATAACCCTGTCAAAATATTCATTGGCCTAATTATTTCCTTAAAATAGGTATCCATGTTCATCTTTTAAGTTCTTAACAGTTTCTCAAATTGCTTTCCAAGAAAGCTGTAATACTCCCACCTATATGCTAATTTTATACGTGAAAAATTATATCTTACTATTCCATTTCCTTTTAATTAAAATTTGGTTAGTATAGAGATCATTCTGGATGCAAATCAAGAAAAAAAGAGTAGGAATGGTGACTTTGACTTTCATCATGGCCCACCGATTGGGATAGGACAATGCCCAAGACTTCTACCACCATCTTCTCGGAGGTCTTGTCTAGTGGCCAGGAAGGTATAAGGAGAGACTTCTCTGGAAGCAGACTTCTTAGAGTGTGATAAAATCACAATTCATATTTTATTAGCACTCTTCAGTTTTTTAAGTCCCTTCACATCAATTGTCACAGTAGATTCTCAAACAAACCTTCTACAGATGGTGTTCTTGTGGAAATATCTGAGTCCCTATGCTCCTAGGTTTCTCGGGTCTTCCATTTCCCCTAGCTTCTCTGACCATGGAGGTGTTCTAGGCTCACAAGTAATAGATCAGGGGCTTGAAATCTAACTCCAGATATAATACTCTTTCTTTCTGTTACATTCTTTCTGTTGTACCATAGTCCAGATAGCAGATATACTGAAAGAACTCAAGGTTCAGGGCCCCTCAATTGCATAGGTTCTTTCTCAGGCCATATGCCTAATTCTGTATTTGTAGTTTTGTAAACTTTTTCTTAAAGAGGGCCCCTAAATATACAAACTTCAGGGCTACACAAAATCTGGGTCCACCCCTTCCCCACAGATAGTAGGACACTAAGCATAAATACAGCTGCCAGAGGTTCTGGGGTAGTAGAAAATGTTAGAAATGTCAAGGTTGGGGTGGAGAGGGCAAAATATTACTAGAGTGTGGCCTGTGAAACTAGTAATGCCAAATGTAAGGGGCCCATACAAACATGATTCTCAGTAACATCCCTCTCTCAAGCAACAGATTCAGTCATTTTCTTCAGAAAAATCTTGGGTCATTGTCCTCCTCAGGAACAAAACTTAGCTGATGTATCCAAAGCACTGAATCAGGACCCAGGGACTTCAAGGGCAAGGTGGGCAGAGAGGAAGCCCTGCCCAACTGGAGAACCTGATAGAGAGGGCACAGTTGAGGCCAGATAAGAGAAAATGGATCTTATTCCTGCCCCTCCAGCACACAATATGAGATTAGTAAACAAATACCCAAACTTTGGGCCCCAGAATAACCCAGGCAATTTTCAAACTGCTATTTCTATGCTGTATCTCCCTGTGCTATTGTGCTGTCTCTTTATGGGTGGGGACTCAAATACCCAAACTTTGGGCCCCAGAATAACCCAGGCAATTTTCAAACTGCTATTTCTATGCTGTATCTCCCTGTGCTATTGTGCTGTCTCTTTATGGGTGGGGACTCAATTTTCTCTCACCCACCTGGCTCTCCCAGAGCTGAGCCCACTGATTTGTAGAGTTACAGCTGACTGAAAGAACTTGCAAAATTTGGCCCCTCTGGTTTTCAAAGCTAAATGTTATGGGGATTCGCCCTTCCCATGTGGGGTCCCTGGTGTGATATCCTGTTTCTCTAAACCTCTCTTCACCTGCAGTGTCCCTCCTTCTGGCAGAGAGCCCTGCAGGTCTATTTGGATCCCAACCATGTCTCTGCCCTTCCTACCCACTTTGATGTGGCCTCTTCTCTGTTTAGCTGTGGAGAGTTTGTTCTGCCAGTCTTTGGGTCATTTTCTGGGTTATTAACAGTGATGTGAGTGTTATCTACTTGTATCCATGGGAAAAGGTGAGCTTAGAGTCCTCCTCCTCCACCATCTTCCCCAGAAGCCAAAAGAGAGCGTTTCAAAGAACACAAAGTACCAAGCTCAACACCATGGTTGTCTGGAGGAACATTTCTTTAAAATGTTGTCACAAATAGGGATGCCTGGTTGGCTTGTCATTAGAATATGCAACTCTTTTTCTTGGAGTCTTGAGTTCAAGCCCCACACTGGGCAAAGAGCTTACTTAAAAAAATAAAATTAAAATAAAATAAAATAAAATAAAATAAAATAAAATAAAATAAAATAAAATATTGTCACAAATAACATTTATTGTGAAGTGGTTTGTGGCTATAATGAGGTTTGAGAAACAATTGGGAAGTTTGAGCCTTAAGAGATCTGAATTAGGAGAAGGGAACAGATGTATCAGCTTGAGCAATGTTTGAGAAACTTCTTTTCCGTGTTGAATTAGGAAAGGCATAATTGATGGAATTAGCATTCTGTATTTATTGGGCTGATTTTTATCTATATCTAAATTAGTATGTTTTGGCCAGTGCCTGTCTGAAAATAGGAAAGATGAATTACCAAATTAATTATTTAGGCCTCCAACCACTAGTCTAATCACTTCTAATCATTTCTTGATTTGAAACCACAGCTTCTTCCTCTGAGTCATCATTATCTGTCATTGAATACTTTTGGATATCAACATGATAGTATGGATTTTGCATATTTTGTGTGCCAATTAAGGGATTGAGGCTCATGTAAATTTTAATATACTAAATTTTATGTCAAAGTAAAAAGTCTTGTTTAGATTTCAAATGTACATCTGTATGTGATCTCAGTAGCACCCCAAAGTTCTTTACTCTCTTGACCACCCAATCAGCCTGGGCAATCTCCAACTCTGGGTAAACTCTCTTATCCATTTTCTTACGTTTTCAAAACTCTCAAGTATGTTTGCAAAAGTCATGTAATCCTAATGATTAATTACTCTTGAAATTTCTTTTATCTCATTCTAGGTGAACAACTATTCAATTCCTTTGTTTTGACTCTTTTATTTCATTCCTTACACTCATTTTCCGATCTTGCCCTTTCACTTCCCTTGAACTCCCTGTATTACTTTCCCACCACCTATCTCTGTCCACTCTGACACGAAAATTTCTTTTCCTTCTTCATTAAAGGAAAAAGTGTCCTTTTCCTTTCTAAAAGTTAACCTTTCTCTCCTCTTGAATACCAGACGCCACCTCCTCCAGGACTTCAACCCTTTCCCTTTTATCTGCAATTCTCACTTCCCAAGGGCCCCTTTTTCTCAGCCTACGGATGATCTGATGCTCTTTATCTTCCCAAAGCATATTCTCCTACACGTCTCCTAAGGGCTACTCATATCTATCAACCTCCCTTTACTTCCGTATTTATAGCTTAAGAATAGTCTACACTCGCTTTCTCTGTGTCCATTTGCAATTTATTTTTCAATCCACTTGAAACTCATGTCCTTCAAACCTTTCCCCCCTCACTGCACTGTTCTCTAGAAATATATCACCATCATCGCTTGCTGCATCTGTAGCTTAATTTCCCACTCATTCTTCAAGCCATTTCACTTCTCTGTTGAAATAGCACCTACCACACTGGTTATCAACCTTGGTTGCACTTTGGAATCATTTGGGAAGCTTTTAAAATTCCCTATCCCCAAGCTACACCTCAGGCCAATTACATGGAAAATTCTAGGGATGGGATCCAGGCATTAGCATTTTCCTTCTCTCTCCAATGTGCAGCCAGATTTGAGAACTCTTGTGCTAAGGCCTTCTCTTTGGCTTCCATACCAAAGTGCTTTCCTAAAGCTTCTGGCATGGAGGCAGTGTGATGTTGGAATCAGACAAATCTGAGTTTTAATCCTGATTATACCACATATTATTTATGGGACTTTCAGAAAGTTATTTAATAAATGTCTATGCATCCCATTTTCCTCATCTGCAAAGTCAGTATACAAATACCTAACTCAAAATTTGTAAATAATAAATAAGTTAGCATATGTTAGATATTTAGTACATAGTAGTCCCTCAGGACAGGTGCTTTCTATGGCTCTCTGACTATTCCTTCCCCTCTCACATATACAAGTGTTCTTGCTCCATCCTCCTCCCAAAACCATACTATTCCCTTCCTCCCTCTTTTCTATCTATATTTTCTCCCTTACCTTTAATTTTCAGTCCTAGTCAAGTGATTCCCCTCTTTAGTTCTGTAGGCCAACTTCCCTCCTATGCTCTGTGCTCATTTTCCAAGTCTTTGTCAGACATCTTCTGATGTATGTAGCACCTAGGTTTCTTGCTTTGCAAACCACAGAAAGTCAGTCTTACAGATTTAAGTAGAAAATCAACCAGTTAAAAAAATATTGTCTATCTCTCAGCATTCCTGGGAAAGCTGGAAAACCAGGTTGGAAAACTGGCAAGATTGTAGGGAAGTTTCATAACTGGGACTCTGGCTGAAATCATTCAGCGGAACCAGTGTAGTGATAACAGTACTGCTGAACGCTGAATATTGAATACTGCAATTTCTAATGGATACTGGATCCTGCCACTACCATCACCTCCAAAAGAATTCTCCCCTGGCTTTACATTTTTGAATCACTGACTTCAGATTAAAACCCCAGGACACGCATGTCTTTTCGGCCAAGGCTGGTCTCACAACTGTACCCTAGCATCAGGAGAGTCAGAAAGCAAATATTTAGCTTTTTTTGCTTCTGTATTGGGATGTGAGCTCTTCTTTCTAACAAAATTTACACAGTGGGGAAATTCCTCAGTATGGGATGGACATTCAAAAAAGGCAAATGCCCACTAAAATGTCCTATAAATACCTCAACTTTACTATGCCTCAAACAATTTGAATTTTACCCCACCTTCACCCCACCCCTGCCCAAACTGGGCTTGCCAGTTGGTTTCCTTTTTCAGTTGATATTACAATTCTCTGATATTTCTTGAACAATTTCCATATTGTACAGATTTGCTTCTCCTCTTCTCCAGGCTAGATCCTACTTCTTCAACCTTCTACATCTATATCCACCTGCATGAAATGTGCATGATGGAAGTCTTCTCATTCTTGAAGACTCATGTCAAAAAATCACCTCCTCCATGGGCCTTCTCTTAGGATGCTTTCCGCCTTCCTCTTTGCTCCCATAGCACTAACTTTTGCATTTATTTAGTTGATTATTTATGACTCTCCCTTACTATATTGTTAACTCTGAAATCAAGGGTGCATTCTATGTAATTTTGTCTTCTCATCACCTAAACCCAATGCCTTGTACATAGTAAGTCACTCGGAATATGATTTCTTAGTTGAAATTCTTCATGCTAAAGTTTTTCCCTATCATAGGTAATTATACATACCACCAAATCAAAGATACCATTGAATATAAGGTGCATTGTTTTTTTATGTGCTACTAAATTTTTAAAATGCCAATAAAACCATGAAACACTATTCACTGTAAGATGCATCCTGATTTGTTAGATATAAAAATGTGTAAAATATTGCACCTTAGAATTTATGAACTACAGTAGTTATCATTGTGGCTTAATAGCTGTAGAATTTATTCTACAAAGCCATTAGTTATGGATAATTTGCAGTACATTAAAAAACAAATAATTATTTGGGGCTAGAGTCTCTCAAATCCTGTAGCATGGATACTCACACTAATCCTCATATGCTTCATTTATTTTTGATGTTATATATTTAACAAATGTCTTCTCTGTTATCTGAGACATTTTCTTTAAGTATTATGACATTTACAGTATCATAGTATTCTTCAGGCATTATGGCTTGCTTCTAAAATTTATGAGGCTATTTTTAAATTACATGATTCCAGTGTCAGGGTCCTGACATTTGAGAAAGTGGCTATTTCACTTGTTTCTTCCTGCCCTCTCTAATCTGATTTTCTGGGAGGGGCTTAGGGAGATGCTCAAGGCTCATGACCTGGTATGGGGGCAGCAGCATGGAAGAGGGGAATCCTCTGCAAGTGGCTAGACACAGGGAAGTTCTGGTGTGGGCAAGTTTCCTAGGAGAAATCACCTCACCAAGAGATCCACAGATAGTGTATGTAAGTGTTTTCTAGGTAAAAAGAAAATGTTGCCCAACATGAAATCTGTTGCTTTTAACTTGGCTTCTCTCAGGGTGCTCTTGATCATGCCTCTGACAGCCGCAATTGCGCACAGATAAGTAAGAGCTACACAGATATTTCAGCTCAGTTTAGCAATAACATTGAAACAGGAGATGAAGGAGTAGTGATATGTTCATTAAAAGTGGTTTTTAAAAATATTCTATTGCTTATTCTGTGGTTTTGCTTCAACAATTATGGACAAATGGAAATACTTTCAATTTAGTGTTCTCTTTTTCCTTTTTCTCCCCCCTCTCACCTTTCCCTAGGCCAAATCTAATCGACTCTACTTTTTACCTGGTAAATAAGGCAGGGTCCTGCCCAGAGTTCTTCTACACCAGAGGTGGGTAAGTGAATTTATCAACCTTGTGTCCATCCCATCCCCCATTCCTCCCACACGGCTACTTAAAATAACTGTGGAGTCATTGTACCAGCGGCTCCCTCAGCCAGCAGGGCTTCATAACAAGGCAAGTGGGGAACAGGCTCTTCTGGGTGAAAATGAAGCTTCACTGCCTATGTTTTGTTTAACCCCAGCCATTTTGTCATTTAAAAAAAACCTAGGGCTACTCTGAATCTTGGTTTGCTTGAAGGTTTCTTTTTTTTTTTTTTTTAAAGATTTTATTTATTCATTCGACAGAGATAGAGACAGCCAGCGAGAGAGGGAACACAAGCAGGGGGAGTGGGAGAGGAAGAAGCAGGCTCATAGCAGAGGAGCCTGATGTGGGGCTCGATCCCATAACGCCGGGATCACGCCCTGAGCCGAAGGCAGACGCTTAACCGCTGTGCCACCCAGGCGCCCCTGCTTGAAGGTTTCTGTGAATGTGCTCAGTGGATATATTAACAAAAGCTCATTTAACCAAAATGCTGTATATATCTTAGGAAGCAAAGAAAGCCTTTTTTTTTAAACAAATGTCCCCTGAAAATATTGACATTTTATTTCATTATTTAAATTCAACTGCAAGTATCTGGACCCTCCAACTGACATTTCTTTTGCTTGATTTCTCCTTCACCAGAAAGAGAAAACATTAAAGATCACTCTCCACACTTTCACAAGCAGCTTTTACAAGGGTAATAGCTGTTGACATCTGCTTAAATTTGGGAGTAATTTGTTCCTTACATAACAGAATATTTTAGAAAGCACCAGAGTGCAGGAGAGAGTGCGCTTGTCAAAAACAAGGCTTTTAGTATGGGAATAAATTATTTAAATCACATGGCTTTCTGAAGCCCAGAGGACGAAGCTAAGGAGGTGGGAGCCTGGGGAGTGAATGAAATTTAAAGTCTCTAGGCTTCAGTTGGAAAACATCTTGGGTGCAATATGTTATTTTGAGAGCTTTAAACTCTGATTTATGGTTAACACATGGTTCATGTGATTTGATATTTTCAGTCCTATGACTGCAGTGTCTTCGAAGAAGTCTGTAGACCAGTGTTTCTCCAAGTGTAGTCTTGGGCCAGCAGCACCAGCATCACCTGGGAACTTGTTAGAAATGTAAATTTTCAGTCCCTACCCAGACCTGATGAATCAAAACTCTGGGGATGGAGCCTGGCAGTCTGCATTTTAAAAAGGCCTTCAGGGAATTCTGATATACATTCAAGTTTGAGAAATACTGGTCTAAGACAATGGTCTTATCTGAATACCTTTCCTAAAGACTATATCATTTCTCCTGTGTAATGATAATTATAACCTGGTTTATCAGGTAAATAACCATCATGTCTATTCTCATCAAATGTATCTACAAACAAGTACCAGTTGAGAGTAATCAGAAGTATAAAGTTTAAAGTGATCCTTATATGCAGACAGTAGAAATCTTGTTTGGTATACTATTTTGTTATACATAATTCTAACACTGGTCCATATTATAAGTAAATTACTTGGGAAATTTGAGGGAAGCACACCAATTACAATTGCAAGCATCCTGGAGGATGGAGGCCTTCCTAAAATTTACTCTCATACATACAGTTTATGCTTTAACATCTATGCCTTTACAAATACTGTTCCTGTTGCCTAGAATATCATTCTTCCTTTCCTATCTGACTCACTCCTACTTCTTCAGTCCAGAGGAAGCCTTTCATCAACCCTAAACTGACACCTGGTCCTTAGCTTGTTCTTAACTTGTAACAAGAGGTGGTATTATAGTTGTTTTCTTGTTTCTCGGTGTACTAGCTACAGTTGCTACTTGAGTGAAGAGTTGTCTTTAATAACTGTGTACCTCAGTGCCTAGCACAGTACCCAGCTCAGATTGGGGCTTAATAACATTATGAATAAATGAATGAATTAAATACAGGCAACTTGTCAGTACTCAGAAATTAAAATGTTATTTATGCTCTCAAATGTCACCTCTATAGGATAATCTCTCTTCTTCTTTAGTTTTAGTTTTTGTTCATTAAAGAATAAAACAGTTCAGGGATTATATCAGCAGCGTACTATATTTTATATAAAATATTCCAAAGCTATGAATGAGGGGTTAATAAGATTCCTAGGAGAACTAATTTCAAAGGACTTCTTTTTTTTTTGAAGCACTGTCACACCCTGTTGTTTTATTTTATAGAACCGCATTCATCTACCTCAGGCTAAATGCGCATATCAGGAATCTTTCACAATATTAATCAGCAAGAAAAGTAATAAGTGTTTCAAAAGGAAGTTGAAGGCAGAGATATCATCCCAATACCTAATTAGGTGATTGACTGGATGAAGAATTAATGCTGATTGTCTGGAAGCTAGATAAAATGCAGAAAAAAAGTTCAGTAGTCTAATAGAACCAAAATGAAAGGGATAAGCACAGTTAGATGAAAACAATTAATAAAATGTTGTAAATGAACACAGAGGGCCAGGTGTCACTGACTGTTATTCACCAACTAAATATGTTGGGGAAAACTACTGTGATGAATACTAAGAAATAATTTGCACAGCAAGTTCTAAAATATTCACAACTTGAATTTTATTGCATTTATTGCATTTTTCTGCATTTTGGTCCTTCAACTCTAGTGGATTAGAAGACATCTTTTTCCCTGTCTGATATGTGTCCAAATGAGTGTGAACTAATTGGCAAAATGGGCAATTTTTTTTCAGGGCACTGAACACAAATACTAATGGGTGGGAAGGGTTGGCAACCCACCCCATCTCTGAGGTCATTTTGGAAAATCTGCTCTTAAAACAAATCCAAGATCAGATTTAAAAGGTTGTCCAGTGTCCTTTCCCGAAAGAATAGTGTTGGTTTAAAAGATGGCATGCAGGGGCGCCTGGGTGGCACAGCGGTTAAGCGTCTGCCTTCGGCTCAGGGCATGATCCTGGCAATCTGGGATCGAGCCCCACATCAGGCTCTTTTGCTATGAGCCTGCTTCTTCCTCTCCCACTCCCCCTGCTTGTGTTCCCTCTCTCGCTGGCTGTCTCTATCTCTGTCGAATAAATAAATAAAATCTTAAAAAAAAAAGATGGCATGCAAATGGGGTATAGCCTGGATCGTGTGATGCTAGGGAACAAAACTACTCAATTTTAGTACTTCTAGCTCTTTATTGCTAATATTCTTGAGTGATAAACCCAGGGAAGCAAATGGAGGAGGAGGTGATTGTGTTGGAAAGGAAGAGGAAAGTTCTTGTGTGATGCCTAATATACGCTAGGACTCATACTCAGAAGTCTAAGAATGATTCAAGTATTCTGTTATATAGAACATCTTTCAGAGAACTTGTCCTTTAATTAAAAGACAGAATTTTCTTATTCAGTATTTGCTGAGAAGCAAAAGAATTTTTTAACTCCTTATACCAGAACTAGAGAAAGAGATAGTTTTATAAAAAGACTGGTTACTAATTTGAGAATATGTCAAATCAGGATGTTTCCTTAAATAGGAAAAATCCAGCCTACTAAGGCTAATGCTGACCTTAGCTGGATTTCATTGAGAGGTCAGCCAGTCACTGCTACCACATTTCCTCTCCATTATTTGTGCCCACCTACTCTTGCTAAATCAGATTATAAACCTTCTCATGAAAGTCAAGAGTCATTGTCACTGTCATCTCCCACACTCTTCTCCATACTCTAACCTAGATATACCAGGGAATTAGGGGTTGGAAATTTAGCACACTATTTTTGATCTGGGTCATAATATAATATTTTGAAATCTAGAAAAAAAGGTTTACATAGGCCATGGAGGGTCATGTATTAATTATCAAATAAGAGTTGGTAGGGTGGATTTGTACTTTCAGGGTTTGAGAGATGAGATTTTATTCAAATTGATTTTTCTAAATGTGTGATCTCATCAAAAAATTACTACCAAGCACCTGTAAAATAAAAAAAGCTTGTTTGTAAGAGTGTAAAATCAAATGGGTTTATTATTTAGGACTTGATCTCCCCAAAACATGGAAGCTCAGTGACTTTAAGGAAAATAGAATTTGACTTATTCCGTAGTCTAACCTGCCTGGTACACTATAAATGCATTTTCTTTGACAGGTTTATTTTTTCGGCTGTTTTGAGTTTAATTGGGGTCCTCTGTATAAACCACAGACAGCTTTGGGAAATGTGGCTATTATTTATAGAACACCACAAGCCTACACTGTACTTTCAGTAGAACTTAAATTGGACTGAATTTCTCATGCTATCAGCTCTGTATTCTTTTTGGAGGAAGGGAAACTGCATTTTTTTTGCTTCTGTGTTTGTAATATTAGAAAATGAAAAGCTCTAAAATGTATTTTGATTTAATGAAAGAAGTGGAGAAAAAGAAAGGAAACAAGTAGAATAATGGAGTTTTGAGCTTTTTTTTCTAAGAAAATATAGTATGACTAAATTACACAGAACGAAATTGTTACAACAGGCTCCTGTATTAGATGTTCACAGGGAAAACCAGAGATTAGAGAACAGCCAGACACCCAACTGTGAGAGTGATTTCTTTTGGAAAGTCTGGAAGGCCGAGGAAAAAAAAAAGAGTTATGTGAAGATGTGAGATATGTTTGTGGGGGTGGGAGATGAGAGGTCTATGAAGAGAAAGGAGACAGCATTAGGCCGTAGGAATGTCACAAAAATAAGACACAGGGTCACAAGTGGGCGAAGATAAAAAGAAAAGCGCCAGTGGAAAACACTAAGGGAAGAGGAGGGCCAAGAGGAGGAGGTAATGATGAAGCTTACCCACAGAGTACATTTGTGAGTATGAAAGGATTTTAATCATCAACACCAGGGAACATTCTCTGTGGGGTCAGAGGCAAGATAGCATGTGCTTCACACACATAAATAGGTCTTGGATCATGCCATGGGTCTCTAATTATAAGGTTCTAGTTGGAAGTCTTTGTGTACACCTGGTTGGGACTGTGAGGCAGGGCTGGAATGAGCTCAAGAGCAGAATGGGACTAAAGACCACTAGGCCTAAGTTTCAGCTCTCTTTCGGTAAAGAGTTTCCTTGATCCCTATTGAAAAATTTTTTACAGTCCTCTAATTATTGCTCCATTTTCCAAGAGTATCTGGGAAATACTATAACAAAAGCACCATAACTAATCCATCTGATATGAGGCTCCAGAGAAACCTCAATGAATGTCTGTTTGGGAGAGAATGAAGATTAAAAACTATCCTTAGGGTCTTAATTAAATGTTATGTTAATTTTATGAATTTTAGGTTTACATATGAAACCACTGGACTTGTAATGATTGCTGACTTGGGGAAACACTGTACTTGGCTTTCTGTGATGCAGGATGATTATCACACTCCTCTTTCATCCTTACTACCCTCCACCCTCAAATAGTCATGTTCCTTATAGTAAGGAGACTTCTGACATTCTGCACAGCCTTTTATGGAAGCAGACGAACTTGCAGAGTGGGCTTTGAAGGAGGAAATTTCATAAGCTTGACCCATGTATCATCACTTAAAGTTGAAGCTGGAGTTTATCATAATTATTTGTTCACTTTCTTTTCTTCTTCCCTCTCTCCATCCCTTGATTCTTTACCCAGACCTGCAGAATCAGAATCTCCACTTGTGTATCCCAGATATTTGGATTTTGTAAACAATCCCATAATCTTAATGTGGTCAGGCCAGCACAGGTCTTGTGAACAGTTTTAGATTTCTAGTGGTCACAGAGGTTACAAAACAGGACCTGCTTTCTGTGTATGTGTCTGACTAATCATAGGTGATTTTGAGGGCCTCCAAATATCTCCCCTATCTTTGGATTGATACTTAAAATACATTTGGCAGTGGACAAGACCCTTCAATTGAATGAAATAAAAAGGTTTCTTTTTTCTTTTAGTATGTCTAAGATGTAAGTAGTTCATACAAGATAATTTAGTAAGAACAGGTGAGAAGGGGGAGAGCAAAAAGGTACCTGATGTGCATGATGGGGCAAGGGGACATCATCTCTTAGAGGGAATGGGCACATTTTGGTACATTCTTCACAATCCCACTAAGGGCTGAGCTTAATCAAAAACTAACTAGTTTTAAACAGAAGAGGGATGCTAGAATAAGCTTAAGAGACACATATT
The DNA here is from genome assembly GCF_024610735.1 of Ursus americanus. NCBI lineage: Eukaryota > Metazoa > Chordata > Mammalia > Carnivora > Ursidae > Ursus > Ursus americanus. Next base: position 106,006,265 of record NC_142164.1, read on the forward strand.
TAGAAAAATTAATGAAAAGGGCACTTTTCAGTTACATGAGATAAGTCCAACAATTTTATAAGACCTTAATAGAAAGCCAGGAAGGCAAAATTCTTAAGATGCCCCTCTCCAAAATGACCATCTTGGACATGGCACACAATGCCTAGTACATAACCACAGGACGCATAAAAGATGAATGTGTTGTAAAAGGCTTAGGAGATGGGTAGATGATATTTACATAATGATGTAAATTTGTACATAATGATGGAGAGCAGTTCATTTTATTTGAAAGCTGATAATACTTACACTTATGAAAGAAGTAGTTTCATGTTAATTTTGAATTCTTCAAATTTGGACAGTTTTTTCAAAAGAAAAAATACATTTTCTACTCTTAGAAAGATCAAGAATTAGATAGCAATCACATTCTTTCTTTCCTATGATCTGGGTGGTTTTCATCATTGCCAAACCCTAAAATTGAAAATCCCATAAAAATGAATTTTAATATTTTACTGCAAATTGCTATGCCATAGATGAATTCCAATTAGCCTTCTTTCTCTACTTTATATTTAGGAAATAGAGCTGCGGGAGGGGGAAAGGGGGACATAATCCTGGACAGTGGCCAGGAAAAAAGTGCAAAAAATTTTACTGAGCGCAGATTTGCATAGTTTTACCATCTGTCTTTGGTGATTTAGATCTAGCTGTGCTTTAAGAAGGGGGTCTATGTCAGATACCTCTTAAAAGTTGTTTCCAGAGTTTTGGTTCTCAATCAGGTAACTTACACAATTAAACATTGAAAAAATAGAATAAGGAAGACTTTGGGAGGCCTGAATAGCTCTTTTCAAATATGCAAAAGGTTGGCAAGTGGAAGAGGATATAGCCTTGCCCTAGTTCTAGAGGACTGAACTGCAATGAGAAGTTTTAAGTTACATGAAAGTGTAGGTCTACTAAAAAAAGTTAAGAACTAGTTCACAGCTAGTGCTATCCTCAGTTAAAATAGATTGTCATGCTGATATTCAGCATGATTTTCCTAGAATTTTATAAACAGAGTCTGTTGGTTGTCAATGATATTGTAGAAAACTGCAGTGAGTGGAAGGCTGAATTCAAGGTAACTTTTCAGATTACTTCTGAACTAAGGCTGGAAGGAAAGGCAAGGATCTTAGGCTGGTTGCACCAGAATTAGACTCGTCGGCAAGGATTTAAATGCAAGTGGTATATTGGGAAAGTGATCCCAGGAAGTATCTGTAGGAAAGGGGTAATATGAGTCTTACTAGGAACCTCTGGAACACACTTCAGAATTGTCCTTGCTAAGGGGTAAAGAAACAGGGGTATCTGTCTTTCATTCTCATCTCTCCTGACTGGGGACCGGTACTCCTGGTCTGCCCTGTGCAGATGGAGAATCATGGGTCCTTGCGTTGGAATGTTACTGATGTGCACAGAATAGTTGAAAGGTGTTGAAGGGATATGACTGGGGCTTGACAATACCTGCTATAGTTGTAAAGCAGTGGCAATGAAGTTAGGTTGATCTGAATTTGGTGCTTACTTCTTAGATAACTTATGTAGCCTCTCTGGCTCTGTGCTTTATCTAGAAGTCATAGGTAATATAGGTACCTCATGGGGTGATTGTCAAAATTAAATAACACACTTAAAACACTCAACACATAGAAGGAAATTAAAAAGGTAGCTTTCATGGGATGCCTGGGTGGCTCAGTCAGTTAAGCATCGGACTCTTGGGTTCGGCCCAGGTCATGATTTCAGGGTCATGGGATCGAGCCCTATATTGGGCTCCACGTTCAGCAGGGAGTCTGCTTAAGATTCTCTCTCCCTCTTTCTCCACCCCCTCTCTCTAAAATAAATAAATAAATAAGTAAATAAATAAATAAATAAATCTTAAAAAAAAAACAAGAATAAATAAATAAAAAGGTAGATTTTGTTATTATAAGAATAAATCTTGCTTCTCAGATCCAAAATGAGCCCAATCTTGGCATGCCTGGCTGGCTCAGTGAGAGTGTCACTCTTGATCTTGGGGTTGTAAGTTCAAGTCCCACATTGGGTGTAGAGATTACTTAAAAATAAAATCTTAAAAAAATAATATGACCCCAATCCAAAAATAGTAAGACATTAAAATCATAAATGCAGGCAAGAGACTTGACAGGTAATACAAATGTTAAGGAAAAATTAGAACTACCATAGAATTTGGTCAGAAATTATTTTTCTTTCTACATGTAGCAACTAACAAGGATTTAATATTAACTATCAAGTAAATGTCTGGCACAATTCACAAAGAATATGCCTATATATTCAAGACTTGGCTTAAGCAGCATTTTCCCTCGGTTACTACCTTTGTAGCTGAGAATGATAGAATTATTGTGCAGCTAGACTAAGACAGTTCAATGCTAATATTCAGGATTGCCTGGATGTCTGGCACTGATTCTTGGGTAAGATATGGGCAGTGGCTAACTAATGATTTGCAACATTCTGTTTAAAGTTTGAAACTCTCTGGCAGCACATAGATCCAGTTTATTTAGTTTTTTCTTCCAGTTTTATTGAGATATAACTGACCTGTAATATTGTATAAGTTTAAGGTAGATAACATAATAATTTGATATATTTATACATTGTGAATGATTACCACAGTGAGTTTAGTTAACTTCAGTCAGCACCACACATAATTACACATTTTTTTCTTGTAATAAGAAATTCTAAGATCTACACTCTTAGCAGCTTTTAAATATGCAATCCATTATTGTTAACTATAGTCACCATGTTGTATATTACATTCCCAGAACTTACTTATCTCATAACTAGAAGTTTGTACCTTTTGACCATCTTTACCCTTTACCCTCTCACCCCTACCACCTCTAATAACCACCAATCTCTTCTCTGTTTCTATGACTTCAGTTTTATTTGATTCTACATATTAGTGACATCATACAGTATTTGTCCTTCTCTGTCTGACCTCTCTCACTTAGCATAATGCCCTAAAGTTTCATCCATGTTATTGCAAATGACAGGATTTCCTTACTTTTTATGGCTGAATAACATTCCATTGTATGTATTATACTATATCTGCTTTATCCATTCATCCATTGATGGATACTTGGGTTGTTTTCATGTTTGACTTGTAAGTAATGCTGCAGTGAACATGGGGGCTGCATATATCTCTTTGAGATAGGGATTTTGTTTCCTTTGGATATATACCCAGAAGTGAAATTGTTGGATTATATGATGTCCCATTTTAAATTTTTTGAGGAGCCTCCATACTGTTTTCCATGGTGGCTATACCAATTTACATTCCCACCAACAGGGTATAGGAGTCCTTTTCTCTGCAGCCTCAACATTCGTTATCTCTTCTTGATTTTAGGCATTCTAACAGGTGTGAGATGATAGCCCATTGTGCTTTTGATATGCATTTTCCTGATGATTAGTGATGTTCAGCACCTTTTCATGTACCTATTGGCCATCTGTGTGTCTTCTTTGGAGAAATGTATACTCAGGTCTTCAACTCATTTTTTTTAAAGATTTTATTTATTTATTTATTTATTTATTTATTTATTTATTTATTTGCCAGAGAGAGAGAGAGAGAGCACAGCAGGGGGAGCAGCAGGCAAAGGGAGGAGCAGACTCCCTGCTGAGCAGAGAGCCAGACATGGGGTTCTATCCCAGGACCCTGGGATCATGATCTGAGCTGAAGGCGGACACTTAACTGGCTGAGCCACCCAGGCACCCCTCATTTTTTTTTATACTTAAATTGCTTTGCTTGCATTTTCAAAGTGGAGTATATCACTGTGGCTGTGAAGAAGCAAACAGGCTTTTGATTAAATAGTTTCCTGGATTTTTTAACTCAATGAAAACACTCTCTAGGAGTTAAGATGGCGGAGGAGTAGGGGACCCCTTTTTCAGCCGGTCCCCTGAGTCGAGCTGGATAGGTACCAGACCAGCCTAAACAACCACGGAATCAGCCTGACACGCAGGAAGATACATCTGGATCTCTACAAATGAACATCTCCAGCGCGGAGTATTGAGGTACGAAGCGGGGAGCCGTGAAACCGCGCAGAGATATCAGAAGATAAACGGAAGGGGGAGGGAGCCGCCGCGTTCAGGCGCCATGAAGCGGCAGCCACCTGCACGGGGGAGCGGGCGGACTCGCGGTTGGCACCCGCGAAACAGCAGACTGAGACCCTGAACCGGGTGCACGCGACACCAGGCATCTCGCGGAACACCGGAATCCCGGTGTGCTCATCGGGCATAGACTGAGACCCAGAGATCCGGGAGTGCGCGGGGGCGGCTGGCGGCTGGCGGCATTAGAAACACAAAGGACAGAGATGCGCCAGCCTTGGAAGTGAGGGCTGGGACGCCGGGTGTGGGGTGCACATCCCGGGACGCTGCAGGGTTGAGCAGCACCAACAGTAACGGAGTTAAAGTGGCCAGAACATCAGTGGAGATGGGCCGCAATCCCTCTGTTATGTAACAATTCGGCCTCTGCTGCTCTGACTCTCAGAAGAGGCACAGCAGACCGCCAGGGAAATCCGCCAGAGAACAAAAGCCTGAAAATACCGGCTCACAGCGTGCCCATCCCCATCCCCCCTCGCAGGGGACATGGAGACTCTACCCAAACAGGGTTGCCTGAGTATCGCCGTGGCAGGCCCCTCCCCCAGAACACAGAAGGCAGGCTGAAAAATCAAGAAGCCCACAACCCGGGCGCCTGGGTGGCGCAATCATTGAGCGCCTGTCTCCGGCTTAGGGCGTGATCCCGGCGTTCCGGAAAGGAGTCCCTCATCGGGCTCCTCTGCTGGGAGCCTGCTTCTTCTTGTCCCACTCCCCTGCTTCTGTTCCCGTTCTTGCTGACTGTCTCTCTCTCTCTCTCAGATAAATAAATAAATAAAATCTTTAAAGAAGAAGCCCACATCCCTAAGATCCCTATAAACAAGGGGCACGGCCTGGGACCCAGTCAATAATTTGGGCTCTGGACAACCCCGCAACCTCTCCTCATCAGAATGACAAGAAGGAGAAGCCCCCCCCCCCCCCGGCAAAGAAAAGACAGTCAGTCTGTGGCCTCTGCCACAGAAATAATGGATATGGATGTAACCAAATTATCAGAAATGGAATTCAGAGTAACGATGGTCAAAATGATGAGTAGAATTAAAGAAAGTATTAACGAAAAGGTTACTGAGAATATAGAATCCTTAAGGACAGAAATGAGAGCGAATCTGACAGAAATTAAATATTCTATGAGCCAAATGCAGGCAATACTAGAGGCTCTGACGGCCAGGGTCACCGAAGCAGAGGAACGTGTTAGTGAATTGGAGGATGGGTTAATAGAGGAAAAAACCAAAATAGAAGTTGCTCTTAAAAAAATCCACGCCCACGAATGTAGGTTACGGGAGATTACTGACTCAATGAAACGATCCAATGTTAGAATCATCGGCATCCCCGAGGGGGTGGAGAAAAACAGAGGTCTAGAAGAGATATTTGAACAAATTGTAGCTGAAAACTTCCCTAATCTAGCGAAGGAAACAAACATTCATGTCCAAGACGCAGAGAGGACCCCTCCCAAGCTCAACCATGACAAACCTACACCATGTCACGTCATAGTGCATTTCGCAAATATTAGATCCAAGGATACAGTATTGAAAGCGGCCAGGGCAAAGAAATTTCCCACGTACCAAGGCAAAGGCATCAGAATTAAGTCAGACCTGTCTACACAGACCTGGAATGAGAGAAAGGGTTGGGGGAGCATTTTTAAAGCTCTTTCAGAGAAAAACATGCAGTCAAGGATCCTTTATCCAGCAAGGCTGTCATTCAGAATTGATGGAGAATAAAGACATTTCAGAATCGCCAGTCATTAACCAATTTCGTAACCACAAAACCAGCCCTACAGAAGATATTAAGGGGGGTTCTATAAAGGTAAAAGGCCCCAAGAGTGATACACAAAATAAAGTCACAACCAGTAGAAACAAAGACTTTACTGGCAACATGGCATCATTAAAATCATATATCTCAGTTCTTAGTGCCAATGTGAATGGTTTGAACGCTCCCATAAACGCCTAGGGTTGCAGATTGGATAAAAAGAAATGACCCATCCATTTGCTGTCTACAAGAGACTCATTTCGAACCCAAAGATGCATTCAGACTGAGACTAAGGGGATGGGTACCATCTTTCACGCAAATGGAACTCAAAAGAAAGCTGGGGTAGCAATTCTTATATCAGATAGATTGGATTTTAAAGTAGAGACTATAGTTAGAGACGCAGAAGGGCACTATATTATTCTTAAAGGAAGTATTCAACAAGTGGATATGACAATTATAAATATATATGCCCCCAACAGGGGAGCAGCAAGATACACAAGCCAACTCTTAACCAGAATAAAGAGACATATAGATAAAAATACATTAATAGTAGGGGACCTCAACACTCCACTATCAGAAATAGACAGAACACCCTGGCAAAAACTAAGCAAAGAATCAAAGGCTTTGAATGCCATACTCAACGAGTTGGACCTCATAGATATATATAGAACACTACACCCCAGAACCAAAGAATACTCATTCTATTCTAATGCCCATGGAACATTCTCAAGAATAGACCATGTTCTGGGACACAAAACAGGTCTCAACCGATGCCAAAAGATTGAAATTATCCCCTGCATATTCTCAGACCACAATGCTCTGAAATTGGAACTCAACCACAAGGAAAAATTTGGAAGAAACTCAAACACTTGGAAACTAAGAACCATCCTGCTCAGGAATGACTTGATAAACCAGGAAATCAAAAATCAAATTAAACAATTTATGGACACCAATGAGAATGAGAATACAACAGTCCAAAACCTATGGGATACTGCAAAGGCAGTCCTAAGGGGGAAATACATAGCCATCCAAGCCTCACTCAAAGGAATAGAAAAATCTAAAATGCAGTTTTTATAATCTCACCTCAAGAAGCTGGAACAGCAACAGAGGGACAGGCCTAATCCACGCACGAGGAAGCAGTTGACCAAAATTAGAGCTGAAATCAATCAAGCAGAAACCAGAAGTACAGTAGAGCAGATCAACAGGACTAGAAGCTGCTTCTTTGAGAGAATCAATAAAATTGACAGACCACGGGCAAGACTTATCCAAAAGAAAAGAGAAAGGACCCAGATTATTAAAATTATGAATGAAAAAGGAGAGGTCACGACGAACACCATTGAAATTGGAAGGATTATTAGAAATTTTTATCAACCGCTATATGCCAATAAACCAAGCAATCTGGAAGAGATGGAATCCTTCCTGGAAACCTATAAACTACCAAGATTGAAACCGGAAGAAATTGATTTCTTAAACAGGCCAATTAATTATGAAGAGATGAGTCAGTGATAAACAACCTTCCAAATAACAAAACTCCAGGCCCGGATGGTTTTCCTGGGGAATTCTACCAAACATTCAAAGAAGAAATAATACCTATTCTCCTAAAGCTATTTCAAAAAATAGAAACAGAAGGAAAGCTACCAAACTCATTCTATGAGGCCAATATTACCTTGATCCCCAAACCAGGCAAAGACCCCCTCAAAAAGGAGAATTACAGACCGATGTCCCTAATGAAAATGGACGCCAAAATCCTCAACAAGATACTTGCTAATAGAATCCAACAGAACATTAAAAGGATTATCCATCACGATCAAGTGGGATTCATACCTGGGATGCAAGCGTGGTTCAATGTTCGCAAATCAATCAGCGTGATACATCATATCAACAAGAAAAGACTCAGGAACCATATGATCCTCTCAATCGATGCCGAAAAAGCACTTGACAAAATACAGCATCCTTTCCTGATTAAAACCCTTCAGAGTGTAGGAATAGAGGGTACATTTCTCAATCTCATAAAAGCCATCTATGAAAAGCCTACTGCAAATATTATTCTTAATGGGGAAAAGCTGGAAGCCTTTCCCTTAAGATCAGGAACTCAACAAGGATGCTCACTCTCGCCACTATTATTCAACATAGTACTAGAAGTCCTTGCAACAGCAATCAGACGACAAAAAGGGATCAAAGGTATTCAAATCGGCAAAGAAGAAGTCAAAATGTCTCTCTTCGCAGATGACATGATACTCTATATGGAAAACCCAAAAGAAGCCACTCCCAAACTATTAGAAGTTATAGAGCAATTCAGTAACGTGGCGGGATACAAAATTAATGCTCAGAAATCAGTTGCATTTCTATACACGAATAACAAGACCAAAGAAAGAGAAATTAGGGAATCCATCCCATTTACAATAGCACCAAAAACCATACGTTACCTTGGAATTAACTTAACCAGAGGCGTAAAGGACCTATATTCTAGAAACTATAAATCACTCTTGAAAGACATTGAGGAAGACATAAAAAGATGGGAAGATATTCCATGCTCATGGATCGGAAGAATTAACATAGTTAAAATGTCCATGCTACCCAGAGCAATCTACACTTTCAATGCTATCCCGATCAAAATACCGAGGACATTTTTCAAAGAACTGGAACAAATAGTCCTTAAATTTGTATGGAACCAGAAAAGGCCCCGAATCTCCAAGGAACTGTTGAAACGGAAAAACAGATCTGGGGGCATCACAATGCCGGATTTCGAGCTGTACTACAAAGCTGTGATCACAAAGACAGCATGGTACTGGCACAAGAACAGACACATAGACCAATGGAACAGAATAGAGAGCCCAGAAATGGACCCTCGGCTCTTTGGGCAACTAATATTTGATAAAGCAGGAAAAAACATCCGGTGGGAAAAGGACAGTCTCTTCAATAAATGCTGCTGGGAAAATTGGACAGGTACATTCAAAAGAATGAAACTTGACCACTATCTCACACCATACACAAAAATAAACTCCAAATGGATGAAAGACCTCGATGTGAGACAGGAATCCATCAAAATTCTAGAGGAGAACATAGACAGCAACGTCTACGACATCAGCCAAACAACCTTTTTCATGATACATCCCCAAAGGCAAGAGAAACAAAAGATAAAATGAATTTATGGGACTTCATCAAGATTAAAAGTGTCTGCACAGCCAAGGAAACAGTCAGAGAAACTAAGAGGCAGCCCACGGAATGGGAGAATATATATATTTGCAAATGACACTACAGATAAAGGACTGGTATCCAGGATCTACATAGAACTTCTCAAACTCAATACACAAGAAACAAATAAACAAATCAAAAAATGGGCAGAAGATATGAACAGACACTTTTCCAATGAAGACATACAAATGGCTAACAGACACATGAAAAAATATTCAAAATCATTAGCCATCAGGAAATTCAAATCAAAACCACACTGAGATACCACCTTACGCCAGTTAGAATGGCAAATATGACAAGGCAAGAAACAACAATTGCTGGAGAGGATGTGGAGAAAGGGGATCCCTCCTACATTGTTGGTGGGAATGCAAGTTGGTACAGCCACTCTGGAAAACAGTGTGGAGGTCCCTTAAAAAGTGAAAAATTGAGCTACCCTATCGCCCAGCCATTGCGCTACTGGATATTTACCCCAAAGATATAGACGTAGTGAAGAGAAAGGCCATATGCACCCCCATTTTCATAGCAGCATTGTCCACAACAGCCAAATTGTGGAAGGAACTGAGATGCCCTTCAACAGATGACTGGATTAAGAGGTTGTGGTCCATATATACAATGGAATATTACTCAGCTATCAGAAAGAACGAGTTCTCAACATTTGCTGCAACATGGACGGCACTGGAGGAGATAATGCTAAGTGAAATAAGTCAAGCAGAGAAAGACAACTATCATATGATTTCTCTCATCTACGGAACATAAGAACTACGATGATCAGTAGGGGAAGAAAGGGATAAAGAAAGGGGGGGTAATCAGAAGGGGGAATGAAACATGAGAGACTATGGACTCTGAGAAACAAACTGAGGGCCTCAGAGGGGAGTAGGGTGGGGGAATGGGATAGACCAGTGATGGGTAGTAAGGAGGGCACGTATTGCATGGTGCACTGGGTGTTATACGCAACTAATGAATCATTAAACTTTACATCAAAAATCAGGGATGTACTGTATGGTGACTAACATAATATAATAAAAAAATATTAGTATAAAAAAATAAAATATAATTTAGAAAACACTCTCTAAATAATTTTGCTACTTTTGCCCATTCTTTTATTTTTATTTTTTATTTTTTTCCTTTCCTGTTTTTAATAATTTTTTATTATGTTATGTTAGTCACCATACAGTACATCCTTAGTTTTTAATGTAGTGTTCCATGATTCATTATTTGTGTAAAACACCCAGTACTCCATGGAATATTTTTTTTAAAATAACAGTATAATTAACATATAGTATTGTATTAGTTTCAGGTGTTCAATACAGTGATTCAGCAATTCTATACATTATGCAGTGCTCATCAAGATAAGTACACTCTTAACCCCCTTCACCTGTTTCACCCATTTTCCCACTGACCTCCCTTCTGGCAACCACCACTTTGTTCTCTTTATTTAAGAATCTGGTTTTTCATTTGTCTCTTTTTCTTTGTTCATTGGTTTTTTTTTCTTAATTTCCACATGTGATTGAAATCATATGTATTTGACTTTCTCTGGCTTACGTATTTCACTTAGCATTATACCCTGTAGATCCATCCATGTTGTTGCAAATGCAAGAGTTCATTCTTTTTGATGGCTGAGTAATATTCCATTGTATATGTATATATGTACCACTTCATCTTTACCCATTCATCTATTGAAGGACATGTGGAAAAACAAATTTGAAAAGGTATGTCCAACCCTGTTTATTACAGTGTTGTTCACAATAGACAAAATATGGAAGCAACCCAAGTGTCCATCTTTTGCCCATTTTTAATTGGATTATTTGATTTTTTGCCATGAGTTGTATGATTTCCTTATATATTATTGATATTGTAACCCTTTATCAGATATGTGGTATGCAGATATTTTCTCATACTCTGTAGTTTACCTTTTTTATTTTGTTAATTGTTTCTTTTGTTGTGTAAAAGCTTTTTAGTTTGATGTAGTCCTGCTTGTTTATTTTTTACTTTTTTAAGCTTTTATTTGAATTCCCGTTAGTTAACATATAGTATAATATTAGTTTCAGGCATATAATTTAGTGATTCAACACTTCCATACGTAACCAGGGGCTCATCACAGCAAGTGCACACCTTAATCCCCATTGCCTGTTTCACCTATACCCCCCACCTCCCCACTGGTAACCATCAGTTTGTTAAGATTCTGTTTGGTGTTTGTCTCTCTCTCTCTCTCTCTCTCTCTCTCTCTCTCTTTTTCCCTATGATTATTTGTTTTGTTTTTACATTCCACATATGGGTGAAATCATATGGTATTTTTCTTTCTCTGACTGAATTATTTTGCTTAGCATTATACTCTCTAGCTCCATCTATGCCATTTCAAATGGCAAGATTTCATTCTTTTTGATGGCTGAGTAATATTCCATTACATATATATACCACATCCTCTTTATCCATTCATTGGTCGATGGACATTGACATTTGGGCTGTTTCCATAATTTAGTTATTGTAAATACTGCTGCAAACATCAGGGTGCATGTATCCCTTTGAATCAGTATTTTTGTATTCTTTGGGTAAATACCTAGTGCTGCAATTGCTGGATTGTAGGGTACTATTTTTAACATTTTGAGGAGACTCCATACGGTTTTCCACAGTGGCTGCATCAGTTTTCATTTCCACCAATAGTGCACAAGGGTACCTTTTCCTCCACATCCTCAGAAACACTTGCTGTTTCTTGTGTTTTTTATTTTAGCCTTTCTGACAGGTGTGCAGTGATATCTTACTGTGGTTTTGTTTCAAATTTCCCTGATGATTAGTAATGTTGAGCACCGTTTTTTATTTCTCTGTTTGCCATCTGTATGTCATCTTTGGAGAATATCTGTTCATGTCTTCTGCCCGTTTTATAATTAGATTATTTGATTTTTTTGATGTTAAGTTGTATAAGTTTCCTTTATATATTTTGGATACTAACCCTTTATCGGATATGTCATTTGCAAATATCTTCTCCCATGTCTTTTAGTTTTGTTGATAGTTTCCTTTGCCGTGCAGAAGCTTCTTATTTTGATATAGTCCCAATAGTTTATTTTTGCTTTGTTTCCCTTGCCTCAGGAGACATATCTAGAAAAATGTTGCTACAGCCAATGTCTGAAATATTATTGCCTGTGCTCTCTTCAAGGATGTATATGGTTTCAAGTCTCACATTTAGGTCCTTAATCCATTTTGAGTTTATTTTTCTGTATGGTGTAAGAAAGTCCGGTTTCATTCTTTTGCATGTAGCTGTCCAGTTTTCCAAACAGCATTTGTAGAAGAGACTTTTTCCCATTGATATTCTTTCCTGCTTTGTTGAAGGTTAATTGTGGGTTTATTTTTGGCCTATTCTGTTCCATTGATCTATGTGTCTGTTTTTGTGCCAGTGACATACTGTTTTGATAACTATAACTTTGTAGTATAACTTCAAATGTGGGGTTGTGATACCTCCAGGTTTGTTTTCCTTTTTCAAGATTGCTTTGGCTATTCCGAGTCTTTTCTGGTTCCATACCAATTTTAGGATGATTTGTTTTAGTTCTATGAAAAATGTTGTTGGTATTTTGATAGGGATTGCATTAAACCTATAGATTGCTTTGGATGGTGTGGACAATTTCAACAACATTTGTTCTTATAATCCATGAGCATGGAATGTCTTTCTATTTGTTTATGTAGTCTTCAGTTTTTTTCATCAGAGTTTTAATATTTTCAGAGTACGGGTCTTTCACCTCCTTGGTTAAGTTTACTCATGAGTATTTTATTATTTTTGGTGCAATTGTAAGTGGAATTGTTTCTTAATTTCTATTTCTGCTGCTTCATTATTAATGTGTAGAAATGCAACAGATTTCAGTACAGTGATTTTGTATCCTGCAATCTTTCTGAATTCATTTATCAGTTTGAGTAGTTTTTTTCATGTAGTCTTTAGGGTTTTCTACATATAATATGATGTCACCTGAAAATAGTGAAGGTTGTACTTTTTTCTTACCAATTTGGGTGCTTTTTATTGCTTTCTGTTGTCTGCTTGCTGTGGCTAAGACTTCCAGTGCTATGCTGAATAAAAATGGTGAGAGTGAACATCCTTATCTTGTTCCTGACCTTAGGGGAAAAGCTCTCAGTTTTTCCCCATTAAGGATAATGTTAGCTATGAGTTTTTCATGTAAGGCCTTTATTATGTTGAGGTATGTTCCCTCTAAACCTACTTTGTTGAGGGTTTTTATCATGAATGGATGTTGTCCTTTGTCAAATGCTTCTTCTGCATCTATTGAAATGGTCCTATGGTTTTTATGCTTTCACATATATCACATTGATTGATTTGGAAATATTGAACCACCCTTGCATCCCAGGAATAAATCCCACTTGATCGTGGTGAATGATTTTTTAATGTATTATTGGATTCTATTTGCTAATTATTGCTGAGGATTTTTGCATCTGTATTCATCAGAGATATTGTCTTATGGTTCTCTCTTTTTTTGTATTGTCTTTATCTGCTTTTGGTATGAGGGTAATGCCAGCCTTATAGAATGAATTTGGAAGTTTTCTTTCTTCTGTTTTTTGAAATAGTTTGAGAATTGGTATTAATATTAACATTAATAGTTTTGGTAGAATTTACCTGTGAAGTTGTGTGGTCCTGGACTTCTGTTCATTGGGAGTGTTTTGATTACTGTTTCAATTTCATTACTGGTAATCAATATGTTCAAATTTTCTGTCTTCATGATTCAGTTTTGGGAGATTATATGTTTCTAGGAATTTATCCATTTCTTATAGGTTGTCCAATTTTTTGTCATATAATTTTTCATAATATTCTCTTACTATCCTTTGTATTTCTCTGGTATTCTGTGGTATCAGTTGTTATTTCTCCTCTTTCATTTCTGACTTTATTTATTTGAGTCCTTTTTTTTTATTCTGGATGACTCTGAGTCTGGCTAAAGGTTTAACAATTTTATTTATCTTTTCACTGAACCAGTTCCTAGTTTCATTGATTTGTTCTATTGTTTTTTTTAGTTTCTATTCCATTTTTTTGCTGCTGTAATTTTTATTATTTCCTTCTTCCTACTGGTTTGGGTTTTGGTTGTTCTTTTTCTAGCTCCTTTAGGTGTAAGGTTATGTTGTTTCTTTGAGATTTTTCTTACTCCTTTATGTAGGCCCGTATTGCTATAAACTTGCCTCTTAAAACAGCTTTTGCTGCATCCTGAAGATTTTGGACCATTATGTTTTCTTTTTCTTTTTCATTTTATTTTTTTTTAAGATTTTTGTTTATTTATTTTGAGAGAGAGAGACAGCCAGCGAGAGAGGGAACACAAGCATGGGGAGTGGGAGAGGTAGAAGCAGGCTCCCAGCAGAGCAGGGAGCCCGATGCGGGGCTCAATCCCAGGATGCTGGAATCAGGCCCTGAGCCAAAGGTAGACGCTTAATGACTGAGCCACCCAGGCGCCCCTGGACCATTATGTTTTCATTTTCATTTGTCTCCATGTATTTTTTTACTTCCCCTTTGATTTCTTGGATAACCCTGTGATTGTTTGCTAGCATGTTAGTTAGCCTCCATGTATTTGCATTATTTCCAGATTTTTTTCTTGTGGTTGATTTCTAGTTTCATAGCACTGTGATTTAAAAAGATGCATGGTATGACTTCAGTCTTTTTGAATCTGTTGACACTTTCTTATTCTGTGGCCTAACATGTGATCTATTCTGGGGGATGTTCCATGTGCACTTGAAAAGAATGTGTATTCTGTTGTTTTAGAATGTAATGTTCTGACTATATCTGTTAGTGCCATCTGGTCCAATGTGTCATTCAAAGCCACTGTTTCCTTGTTGATTTTATATTTGGATGACCTATCCATTAATTTAAGTGTGGTGTTAAAGTCACCTACTATTATTGTATCACGGTTGATTGCTTCCTTTATGTTTTGTTTTAAAGAATTACTTATCTATTTGACAGAGAGAGAGAGTGCAAGCAGAGGCAGGGGAAGGGCAGAGAGAGAGAGAGAATCTCCAGAAGAGTCCTTGCTAAGCGAGGATCCTGATGTGGGGCTTTATGTCCCAACCCTGAGATCATGACCTGAGCCAAAATAATGAATCAGATGCTTAACTGACTAAGCTACCCAGGTGACCCCCTTATGTTATTCTTTTCCACTATTGCACACATGACAAGCTTGGCATTTTATTTTATTATTTATTTATGTATTTATGTATTTATTTATTTATTTTTATTTTAATGATTTTTTATTATATTATGTTAGTCACCATACAGTACATCCCTGGTTTCTGATGTAATGTTCGATGATTCATTAGTTGCGTATAACACCCAGTGTACCATGCAATACGTGCCCTCCTTACTACCCATCACAGGTCTAACCCATTCCCCCACCCCCCCCCCCGAAGCCCTCAGTTTGTTTCTCAGAGTCCATAGTCTCTCATGTTTCATTCCCCCTTCTGATTACCCCCCTTTCTTTATCCCTTTCTTCCCCTACCGATCTTCCTAGTTCTTATGTTCCATAGATGAGAGAAATCATATGATAATTGTCTTTCTCTTCTTGACTTATTTCACTTAGCATTATCTCCTCCAGTGCCGTCCATGTTGTAGCAAATGTTGAGAACTCGTTCTTTCTGATAGCTGAGTAATATTCCATTGTATATATGGACCACATCTTCTTAATCCAGTCATCTCTTGAAGGGCATCTCGGCTCCTTCCACGATTTAGCTATTGTGGACAATGCCGCTATGAACATGGAGGGGCATATGGCCTTTCTCTTCACTACGTCTGTATCTTTGGGGTAAATACCCAGTAGTGCAATGGCTGGGTCATAGGGTAGCTCAATTTTTCACTTTTTAAGGGACCTCCACACTGTTTTCCAGAGTGGCTGTACCAACTTGCATTCCCTCCAACAATGTAGGAGGGATCCCCTTTCTCCACATCCTCTCCAGCAATTGTTGTTTCTTGCCTTGTCAATATTTGCCATTCTAACTGGCGTACGGTGGTATCTTAGTTTGGTTTTGATTTGAATTTCCCTGATGGCTAATGATTTTGAACATTTTTTCATGTGTCTGTTAGCCATTTGTATGTCTTCATTGGAAAAGTGTCTGTTCATATCTTCTGCCCATTTTATGATTTGTTTATTTGTTTCTTGCGTATTGAGTTTGAGAAGTTCTTTGTAGATCTTGGATACCAGTCTTTTATCTGTACCATCATTTGCAAATATATTCTCCCATTCCGTGGGCTGCCTCTTAGTTTTTTTGACTGTTTCCTTGGCTCTGCAGAAGCTTTCTCTTGCCACTATTATTCAGCATAGTACTAGAAGTCCTTGCAACAGCAATCAGACAACAAAAAGGGATAAAAGGTATCCAAATCAGCAAAGAAGAAGTCAAAATGTCTCTCTTCGCAGATGACATGATACTCTATATGGAAAACCCAAAAGAATCCACGCCCAAACTATTAGAAGTTATAGAGCAATTCAGTAATGTGGCGGGATACAAAATCAATGCTCAGAAATCAGTTGCATTTCTATACATGAATAATGAGACTGAAGAAAGAGAAATTAGGGAATCCATCCCATTTACAATAGCACCCAAAACCATACGTTACCTTGGAATTAACTTAACCAGAGACGTAAAGGACCTATATTCTAGCAACTATAAATCACTCTTGAATGACATTGAGGAAGACACAAAAAGATGCAAAAATATTCCATGCTCATGGATCGGAAGAATTAATGTAGTTAAAATGTCCATGCTACCCAGAGCAATGTACACTTTCAATGCTATCCTGATCAAAATACCGAGGACATTTTTCAAAGAACTGGAACAAATAGTCCTTAAATTTGTATGGAAACAGAAAAGGCCCTGAATAACCAAGGAACTGTTGAAAAGGAAAAACAAAGCTGGGGGCATCACAATGCCGGATTTCGAGCTGTGCTACAAAGCTGTGATCACAAAGACAGCATGGTACTGGCACAAAAACAGACACATAGACCAATGGAACAGAATAGAGAAGTAGAAATGGACCCTCGGCTCTTTGAGCAACTAATCTTTGATAAAGCAGGAAAAAACATCCAGTGGAAAAAAGACAGTCTCTTCAATAAATGGTGCTGGGAAAATTGGAGAACTACATGCAAAAGAATGAAACTTGACCACTCTCTCACACCATACACAAAGATAAACTCCAAATGGATGAAAGACCTCAACGTGAGACAGGAATCCATCAAAATCCTAGAGGAGAACATAGGCAGCAACCTCTACGACATCGGCCACAGCAACTTTTTTCATGACACATCTCCAAAGACAAGAGAAACAAAAGATAATATGAATTTATGTATTTATTTATTATGTTCGATTAGCCAACATATTGTATATCATTAGTTTTTGATGTAGTGTTCAACATTTCATTAGTTGAGTATAACACCCAGTGTTCATCACAATACATGCCCTCCTTAATACCCATCCATCTTCTTGTTGGATTGTTGCCTTTATGATTATATAGTGTCCTTCTTTGTCCCTTGTTACAGTCTCTAAAATATCTTTTTGGGGGGTGTCCTGGTGGCTCAGTTAGTTAAGTGTCTGACTCTTGGTTTCGGCTCAGGTCGTGATCTCATGGGTTGTGAGATTGAGGCTTGTGTCAGGCTTCATGCTCAGAGGGGGGGTCTGCTTGAAGATTCTCCCTCCCCCTCTCCCCCACCTTGCACCCGCTTTCTCTTTCTCTCTCTCTCAAATAAATAAATCTTTTTAAAACATTCAATAATAAAATCTATTTTGTTATCTATAAGTATTGCTACCTGTGCTTTCTTTTCAGTTCCATTTGCTGGGTAAATGCTTCTCCATCCCTTTACTTTCAATCTGCATGTGTCTTTAGGTCTGAAATGAGTCTCTTGTAAGCAGCATATAGATGAGTCTTGCTTTTTTATCCCTTCCATCACTGATGTCTTTTGATTGGACCATTTCATCCATTTACATCCAAAGTAATTCTTGTACGTACTTATTGCCATTTTGTTACTTGTTTTCTGGTTGTTTTTGTAGTTCTTCTGTTCCTTTCTTCCCTTGTTTTCTTCTCTTGTGTTTTGTTGGCTTTTTGTGATACACTGTGACCCGATGTTGGGCTCAGTCCCGGGATGCTGGGATCATGACCTGAGCTGAAGGCAGCCGCTGAATGGACTGAGCCACGCAGGTGCCCCTCTTTTTGCTTTTTAAGAGATTTTTAAAAAACCTTCACTCAGTATTTTTCATTGTTTTCCTCTGGCAGGTTGGTGAGAATAACCAAGTTTCCCATTACCAGAATTGGAAATCTCTTTCCAAAAACCTATGTGGTTATCAAAGACCTTGCAAGTAATTGCTTCTGGGAGAGAGAGGTGAACACAAATAACTATAGTATAGTGCCTGGTAATCTTTCTCTTATCACGTCCTTTAATTTTCTGCCTCTTTACCTCACTCAAGTCACATGAACTTCTTATTTTTCGTTAAACATACCAAACTTAGTTCTGCCTCATGGCCTTTGGACATTCTGTTTTCTCTGTCTAGAACTGCTAAGTTCTGTTATTGCCCCTCCTTCTTGTCAATAGAAGAAGATCATCTTTACCATTTTACAGTTATTAACACCTTTACTTTGAGTGGAAAGAGAAAAATTAAAGGAGATAAATCTCAAATTAAGTGATTTTGTGAAGTTAATGTTGATGGGAGAAGTATTAATAGAGGACATTAAAACTAACATTTGAAAGTAAACTTTTTAGACTTTCCATGATGGAATAAAAGCCAAGAGGCCTGGGATTTGGCCCTGGTGCTACCATTATTCCTTAAGGGAGACTCAATTTCCTCTTTTGCAAAAGAAGTGGGTTGAGTTTCTAGGTACATCTCTAGCTCTAAAATTACATGGTTAAACAATTTGTATTATTTCTTAGCTCTACAGGTTTGATAACATCAAGTGTTTTCAGTGGTTTCAGAATCTAAAAAATCTGTGTCTATGAAACGTTCTCTCAGGTAGTTATGCGTTAAGACTATATAACAATCCTATGGTATTATGTTCAGTCTTCAGGGCTCCTGGAACATTCTAAGTCAGACATTTTAAAAGAAAAGTGCATATCTGAATTACCTAAGGTGCTTTTTCAAACTGCACGTACTTGGGCCCTGCTTATCCCAGACCTTCTGAATGAAATTCTCCATATGTGTTAGGTTGGGTTTTCCAGAAGCAGGTGCTAAAATGGAGTTTTGAGTGCAAGATGTTTATTAGAGATTTATATCTATGAAGGGAAAGGGTAGGAATTGGGATAAGGCAGAAGGAGAAGTACAACTGCAATGTAGGTCAGATATACCTCAGCCAACACAGCAAGGAACTCTGGAATAAGCATTACCTTCAGTGCCCCACACTGAGCTGAAATGGCTAGTATACTTCTGCTTTTCTCAGTCACTGAATACAGGCTGTCCTGGGAAGAGTGTAACCAAGAGTCAAAGGTCTCTCTGCAATTGAAGACAGACCCTGAAGGAACTGATTGCTGGTGGCTGTCAACTGCACTTCTAATAGCTAAGTAGCAAGCCTTTCCTTGAAGTAGAATCTGGGCAGTGTATCTACCACACCAAGGAGAAGGCCTAGGAGCATGGGTGATTTTTAAAGGTCACATGTAATTTTGATACATACTTCTGGTTCAAAACCATTGCTTTAAATGATTTCATGCCACTTTATAGCAAAGGTCATTAGGAAAGATGCTCAGAGAAATCTCATCTCCTTTTACAGGCTAATACAAAACAAAATGGAAAACCTCTAATGCATTCCTAATTCAAATCACAGAAAGTTCTTAATAACTAAGTTCAGTAACTTGCATTGAAAACAGAAGCAAAACAAAAGTGTTTGTGGGGACATTCTAGATCCTTTTGTCACTACATTTGGTGCCAGCTGAAGTTTCTGTAAAATCTTTGGAGACAGAGGTCAAAGCTACCATCCCATTACAGGTTGAAGCACTTATTGGTTTCCTCTTCAAGCTTCCCGTGGTGAAGAAATTTGCTCCTGAAAATCAGCTTTTGACTGAACGCATGTTCATTGTGCTTCTGTCCTAAAGAAGACAGAAGATTCTGAAGCCCTCCCCACTGTACTGAAATTTTCATTTGGCAGGGAGATGTTACACAGGTACTCACGGTGGCTTTTTACTTTAACCCTACCCTGCTTCTCTGCTTCTCTGGAAGTACTTTGGATAACCACAGTTTTGCCCTTTAATATCCTAAGCCCCTTCTCTCTGATTATTATATCAGTTAGCTATTAATGTGGAGCAAGTCAACCAAAACTTTGTGGCTTAAAACACTATTTATTATTTCTCATGAGTCTAGGATGAGCTGAGAGGTTTTCATGAGCTGGGCCAAACTCATCTGCCTCTCCTTGCATTAAGTTTGTTACTACCCCTTTATCCAAAGCAAGTCACATGGCCAGGCCCAAAGTCAGTGTGATAGGGCATTGTCATAGGGCATGGATACAAGGGTACATGAAAAATTGGGGCTATTAGTACAATCATCTAACACAGTTTATTACATATTTATTAAGAACATGTGGTCCAGCACACTGTTCATGTATGTAGTATGTATACCACAAAATCTATTGCTAATAATACTCTAAATAGTTGAGAAGCATTGCCTTTTGTTGTCCCCATTATTCTCTGATTAATGGTTACTTGAAGGTACCCTTTTACAAACCAACTGTTACTGATGGTGTCATTGGAGACTGGCAACTTCCTGACAACCTATGCTTTTCTCTCCTCCTTTCCAATGTAGATCTGTTTTGTGTGTGTGTGTGTGTGTGTGTGTGTGTGTGTGTGTGTGTGTGTGTGATGTGGATTCTTTATGTGGGCACACACTTACACATCGCTTTAAATTTTTCAAAGAATAAATATTTCAAAGAAATATTTTTAGACCTTTATCAGTTATCTTCTTACCACCCCTCCTCCCTCCATCCTTCTCTTCCTCTTATGTGTTTATTTTATAAAGAATTTATGTGTTCTTTTGTTTGTCTATTAATTATGGAAACAAGGATTATAAGGATAAAATTTGTTAACAAATTTATAGTCATAGGTTTTGCAATTATTTTGAAGTATGTTTCTTGTATTGCAAGCAAGGTCTTTGCAAAGTCAGTCAGTATTAGACAATGTTGCTAATATAATACAGTGGTATCTGAGTACTCAGGTACTTGTTAAACATTTGTTACAAATGAGGCTAAGAGAATGAAAACAAAGATAACGTAAAATTGTTCCCTTCAATGAATCAGAAGTGTGGAACTTCTTTAAAAGGTCTAGTTTCACCTTCACTTTTACAACAGTCTCTTCTTTGATATAGTTTTGACTCTTTTCTCCTCAAGTACTTTATATAATCATCTTAAGGGTAATTTCGTTTAAGTCCTGAGATGATATCTGTATTCGTTTCGTGAGTACTGCCAAATTCATGTGCTTTATAAATTGTTTAGCTATGGTGAGTGAAATCATTCTAACCACATTCTGCCTTTAGATAAGCATTTTACACTTAATAAAACTGGTTTTGCTGGGGTAAATATTCACTTGTTCTGCAAATGGGGAAGGTTTTAAAAGAATAAGAGTAATGTGAAAAAAATCATAAAGGAAAAGGTAGATAGATTTGACTGCATGAAAATTCCAAATTTCTGTATAATGATAACAATGAAAATTTACCACAAATTAAAATTAATGTTAAGGGGTGCCTGGGTGGCTCAGTCATTGAGTGTCTGCCTTCAGCTCAGGTCATGATCTTAGGGTCCTGGGATCGAGCCCCACATCAGGTTCCCTGCTCAGCGGGGAGTCTACTCCCTCTCTTTCTGCCTCTCTCCCTGCTCATTCTCTCTTTCACTATCTCTCTCTCAAACAAATAAATAAAATCTTAAAAAAATAAAATTCATGTTAAAATATAAGTGCAAAAAAATATAGTAAAGAACTAATATGTTTTAATATATATAGATTCTAATAAAACTATGAGAAAAACGTGATTGCCCAGTGGAAGATATGGGCTGTGGTCATGAAGAAATAACAAAAGAAAAAGAAATGGTCAATATATTTATGTGTGAGATGATTAACTACCTTTAAAAAATAATAGTGAGGTAATGAGATAGCATTTTTAAAAGATTTATTTATTTATTTTAGAAAGAGAGAGAGAGAGAGAGCATGAGCAGGAGGGGCAGACAGAGAGGGAAAGAGAATCCCACGCAGACTCCATGCTGAGCATGGAGCCTGACACAGGGTTTGATCCAACGACCTTGAGATCATGACCTGAGCCAAAATCAAGAGTCTGAGGCTTAACAGCCTGCACCACCCAGTTGTCCTGAGATAGCATTTTTGACCATGAGATTAGAGAAGAATGATCCAAGATAACAGTCCAAGTAGTCACTGGTACACATGGCTCATGGGAGGATACACTGGGATGATCCTTTGGAAAGCAATTTGGCAAATGTACTGAGAAACTTAAATATGTTCCTACCCTTTAATTGAAATATTTAACTTCCAAAAACCTATTCTAAGGAAACATTTGTACATCCGGGAAAGATTTTACAAAAGAAGATGTTTGTCATAGTATTATTTATTATAGGAAAAATTGGGGTTATAAATAAATGCCCAAGGATGTTGAAATTGCAACACATAATGTATTATTACATAGCCATTAATAACCATGTTTCCAAATAATCCCAGTTATGTTAATTAGAACTAATAACAACATTCAGAGAAAATTGTCCCGAATTAAATAGAGCAAAATGTTAACTTCAGGTGATTTGATTATGAGTAGTTAAACTTTTTTCTTAATACTTTTCTGTTTTCAGCAAGGAGCCTATATTATTTTTGTCATCAAAAAATGTTATGTAAATTGGGGTGCCTGGGTGCCTCAGTCAGTTAAGCATCTGATTCTTGATTTCAGCTTGGGTTGTGATCTTAGGGTCATGAGATTGAGCTCCACGTCAAGCTCTGCATTGGGTGTGAAGCCTGCTTAAGATTCTCTTTCTCCCTCTCCCCCTCCCACCATTCTCTCTCTCTCTGAATAAAAAGAATGGCATTTAAATTAAACTTATAAATACTTTTCAAAACTTATAAACTTTATTAAAGCTAGTTCTGCCAGACTGAACAAGCTCTTCAGAATTCTGGTCCATGTTTTGCATTTCCCTCCTTCTTTTCTTATCTTTGTGATGCAACCCTACCCCAAGGATCAGGTCGGTTCTCTTGTTGGGTAGAATACATGGACTATTTTGTGGAGACATGGTGTCATGTTAATGAATTGGGGAGCTTTCTTTCCAAAACATAGAAGATCCTTTGATGAAGTTCCTTTGATGTCTAGTACTAATTACGCTCAAAACAATATTTTAGTCAGGCTATAGAAACCCATTGAAAGCCTTGTCATTTGCCCTAGTTTAAATTGATTAGTTCAGGTGACTGAAGTCTCTCAAATCCTTACTGAATTGTATTTGCAGGCAGTCCCATGGATATATAGTCCATGTTTTCACATTATCTACTCCATTGCATTTCCAAATGGTTGTGCATTTCCAGCACTGATTGATCAAGAATTGTCAGATTTTATTGTTTTGGTATTCTGCAGCAAAGGATACCAATATGTTAGTCTCCAGAGCACCAGCAACTGAATGACAAAGAATTCAGGTGTAGGGGAAGGCTTGCCGGGGTGGTAGCTTTTGCTTCTCCTTGGGGAACTCATTAAAAGCCTGAGAATGGTTGACAGTCTCTTAGAGCCTAGCTACACTAGCATTTCAACAACACTGAAATTAGTTCTCCTAATGCTCAGTCATCTAGGAAATGCCCTTGTGTGGAAATATTCTACTAAGTAACCTCACATTTCCATTGGTTATGTCATGATATTAACTCTAATTCTTCCAACAGAACTATTATGCTTGATAGGTTAGTTAGAGGCTGGGTGTAGTCCCCAAATCAGTGTTGAGGTCAAGAAAATAGGCTGGAGTCAGACACATCAAATACAGAATTCCAGGGAAAGCAACTGCAGCAAGTATGATAATTACAACAATAGCTTACACTTATCGAGTGCTCACTATAAACCAGGTACTGTGCTAACATCTATACATAGATTACTTCATTCATTTCTCCTAAACATCCTTAGAGGGTGGAGCTGTAATGATCTCTGTTTTACAAATGATCAAATTTGAACCCCATTGTTTTGGTGCTTGAGCCTCTGCTCTTAACTTTGAGATGAATACGAAATGAATTTAAGAATGTAGATCCTAGGGGCGCCAAGGTGGCTCAGTTGGTTAAGCGTCTGCCTTCAGCTCAGGTCATGATCTCAGGGTCCTGGGATCGAGCCCTGTGTTGGGCTCTCTGCTCAGGAGGGGGTCTGCTTCTCTCTCTCTCTCTCTCTCTCTCTCAAATAAGTAAATAAAATCTTAAAAAAAAGAATGTAGAACCTGTGGTTGCCAATCCAAATTCAACAACTTTAGATTCCAGTCTTCAGACAGTTTTTGGGAGCACTACATTTTAGGATCAGATACCTTAACAATCTGGTCACCTTCACTGGCAGGGAAAATCATGTCTAAAAGACTCAACTGCCTGACTAGACCTGCCGCTATTCCTCTTCCTGTCATGGCCAACTGATCACCTTTGTGTCTAACCTGAAGGTATCTTACCCAGCAAGACAATGGAAGAATCAGAGAGACACAAAGGAAAACCCTTTCTTCACCAGCCGTGCCTTCAAATACAAAATAGACCTAACCATTTTTTCTTTTGCTTTATCTAAGATGATCTCTAACATTCTTTGTGTATTTTTAAAATTATATAAATGTATGGACAATCCTACACTGAATGAAGTCAGATTCTTTGTCCTTGGGAGCTTGAAACTAAATGTTTCAAAAACTAGAGATTGTTTTGAGAGTAATTATAGCCATAATTCATAAGATACTTGATAGTTGCCCACCATATGTATCAGTAAATGCTTTGTGTATTTTCATATGTCATCCTCACAACAAGCCTACTAAATAGATGTGATTATCCTACATTTTACACATGAGGGACCTCAGACTCAGAGAGATTAAGTAACTTGCCCACAGTCCCACAGCTAGCAAATTGGAGCTTGAATCTCTTTGATTTCAAAGTCCCTATTTGAGACCACTATAACTACTTCAAGGCCCCTCAAATTTTAATGTGTAGGAATCACTTGGGAGTCTTGTTAAAAGATAAATTTTGCTTTAGTAGGTCTGGAGTGGGACTTGAGATTCTGGACTTCTAACAAGCTCCCTGATATAGCTGCTACTTCTGGTCCTTGGGCCACTTTTTGAATAGTAGGGCTTTATAGCTTCCCCATAAAGAGAAAGACCATACCTTTGGTAATTTTATACCTCAGGTTCAAGTTATAGAAGGAAACTTTTCCTAATTTGTCCTTATGAGTAAAAAACAATATAATAA
This sequence comes from Ursus americanus, assembly GCF_024610735.1. Taxonomy (NCBI): domain Eukaryota; kingdom Metazoa; phylum Chordata; class Mammalia; order Carnivora; family Ursidae; genus Ursus; species Ursus americanus. The sequence goes on from NC_142164.1 coordinate 106,031,656, forward strand.
AAATAGCAGTAGCTGAACAAGTCAAACACTATTCTAAGCACTTTACACATTTTACATGGCATATCTTATTTAATCTATGCAATGACCCTCAGAAGTAGATAATATTACTCTTCTTTTTTACATATGGGGAAAACGAGGCACAGAGTAATCAATGCATAGGCTTTGTTCCTCAACCTCTTCCTATTCTTTACCCATTCACAACCTTTCTCAATTTCTGAAATTCCTTAATTAAAGATTCATTCCCTTGTTTACATTTAAAAAGCAGTCTCCCGAAGGAAGAAGGAAGGTAATATGCTGCTTTATCATTTATTTATATTTTAGTCTCTTTTTTATAATGTAGGAATGGGGAGGAAACAAACTATAAAATATATGAGGGCCTTGGGTTCCTAAAGAAGGTAAAAAAGAGATGGAAAAGAGAGACTGTGTCTCCAGTGAAGCTTGTCACTACCTGTTTTACGAATTGTGGTATGAGCCCTGGTGGCTTCTCCCACACATATTCCAAAGCTGAAGCCATTGGTAATTTCAAGATAAGTGATAAAATTAAGTTGCAGATTTATTAGCTATGCAGGAATCACCATGGAGACAACTGAAAGAACTCTTACCATGTAGACCTCTCCTAACCCAGCTCTGTCTCAAATTATTGGTATATCACATAAACAGATACAGGAACAAATTTGGGAGGGATGACTACAAAGCAAGCAGGCTAGGGCTCCAGAATGATTGGTCATGGGGTGACTAACAATCCAGAGAGAATTTCTGAGTTTGATCTTCAAAAGTCATATGTTTCTGGATGATTCCTTCATGTCAGTATGGCCTAGTTGGAGGAAACTCAATTTAGAAACCTTTACACCAACTCCACTGCTGTAGTACGAGGTAAGAACCTCAAATGAGGTTCTTTTCACTGCAGGGGAATCACCATGGCACTGTAACTCCTGGTCTACTCCGTTGTGTCATCAACACACTAATGAAATAAAAAAGTAGTAGGAACAGTAAACTTGACTGTGGATTTTGTCAAATAGCTCTGACCTATAATAAGACTTTTCAGAGAGTAAACTCCATAAAATGCAGCAAGTTGTTCTCAGTGGAAACTTACAGCATTTTCTGTGTTTTGTATAAAAATAGCATGGAAATAATAATATAGGTTGAGCTCCCCAGGAAGCCAACTTTGAGGTGAAGTTTAACAAGCAAAATATTTATTAGGGAGTTCTCTTGGGGCAATAGGGGAAGGAAGCAGGGCTTGGGAAGAGAGAGAAGTTGAGATATAAGTTAGATTCAACAACCGCCATGACTGACCCCACAGAGAGCTCTGAAACCAGAAAGGCCTTTCAGAGTTGTTCCAAGTTGGGCCGAGATGGCTAGGTCTTTTTACCTTTGCGCTGATCGGTCGATCATTGGATGTGGGTCATCGGGTAAGGGGACTGATATTGGGCCAGATGGTTCTCTGCAGCTGAGGCAACCACAAAGGTGCTGACAGCTGACGGTTGCCTGCCAACAGCACTGCCAGCAGCTGAGACAACAAGCCCTTCTCTGAAGGAAAGTCAGGGTGGCACACCACAGTGTCTCCCACAAATGGTAATGGTTTCAAAGTACCAAGAGCTCCAAAGTCAGATAAGTGAGATTTGATTTTTATTTTTAAATTAGGAAAACCTTTTTCTGATTTATAAACCACTTCCTAGGGCAAATAGCTAGGAGATTCTGCTAAGTATGAGAAGTCATTTCACTGGTCTTGGTGTCCAGAAAATTAATAAAAATAAATGCATTTTTTATCCCTTACTCTGAATAAAAACCAAATAGATTACTCATTCCAATTTTACAGTGTACATATGTGTTTAAATGTCAATGTATATTTTTTCTTTCTCTTAGTGAGTCAGAGAAAGGTTTAAAAAGGTTTAAATAATGAATTACCATATGTGTAATATACTCATTCATTCACTTAGCAAATATTTATTGAGCATCCGTTATATGTCATAGCACTGCACTAGCCATTGGTTCTATAAAATTAGTAATAACATAGAACCTGATTGCATAATTATGGTAAAACAAACTGAAAGAATAAAAGAGTAGCAGAAGGAATAGAGATAATTAGAAAACACAGGTAGGAAGATGTATTTTCTTCTTCTAATTTCCCTTTCCTATCTGCCATTTGGTAAAAAAAGAGATGGACATGAACAATCTCAGCAAATAAGTGTAAATAAGAAAAACAGCCATCAACTTCATTTTCTGTCAGCTCTTTATTACATCCCTTTTATCATTGTGGTTACTTTTTTTAGATAGCTGTCTTTCCCTCTGGAGTTAACAGACTTTACTAGGTGGGTTCTTCCATTGTTTGTGGAATGCACTTCCATAATGAATAAACTTAAATCTGTTTGTGAAATGACTGATGGCAATTAAAGTACTGGATAGTATCTGTGAAAATGGGCATCTAATGATACCAGTGTTAGAGGTTGGAGAAAAGTACATCTCTTTTTTTTCAGTGTGGATGTAACAATTTGAAAACACTAAGTACTTTCATTTTTAGCAATCTGTAGATTTGCTCAAAGAGACTACTAAATTGGGACATAGAGACCAGACAGCTTCTTAGATTAAAGAGATTAAGGGCACCATTGTGTTTATGTTTATACTCTTGAGCAAGCAACTAAATTCAATAGGAAACAAGATTTGAGTGGAGGATATTTCTTGGTATCCTGGGGAGATTTCACCCAGAGGTTGTACCAACCCAAACAAAATAGATCTTTACAAAACAACGTCTAATAATATTTTATTTACTCTGCTTCTGAATGTCATACAGAATAGGTTTGTTTTCTTTCCTTAATCGAATCTCATGTACCTTTGACCCATTCTTATCAGGACATCTTTCTACTTGTTGTTTACTGCACTTTTATTTTTATTGAATTTTAGAAGTTATTTTTAAAGTAAATCTCCTTACTTTTGCAAGGAGTTGTGAAAAACTAGTTAAACTGGTTCTCCTCCCAAGATCTGTTGAGACACAGGTGGAAGCTATGGTGGCTGGGCAATAAGAAGATGAGAGTTGACTAAAAATTTAGAGCCTTGGACCAGCAACATCAGCTCATCTGGGAACTTGTTAGAAATGCAGAATCTCAGGCTCTACCCCAGAACTCTTAAGTCATAATCTGTACTTCAACAAAATACTAAAGTGAATCATATTCAGAGTAGGATTTAGGAGGCACTGATTTACAGCATTTGTGGAATAGTCTTTCCCCTGTAGCTAGATTAAAAACACAGAACAGCAAGATACTTAATTTTCTTCCCTTAGTCTCTGTTCTTGGGCTAATAACATTGTAACCAGTTTGAGATACAAAAGACAATTGTCAGACAAAAGACCTCTCATAAATACAGCTCTCAAAGGTCAAAGAGGCCATCTGAACTGGAGTCAAACTTTGGAAAAGCTGAAATAGAGCTTTTCATTCATTTATTTTTCAAAGGGTTTAATTAGAGAAAAATATCTAAGAAACATATTACAGATGCAGAAATCCTCAAAACAGAACTAGAGGAAAACATTTTGGAAATGGTTTTAAAATGAGTCTGATAAAATGTACAACACTGAACTGTTTTCCCATGAAAAGAATGCAGCTGGAGGCAGCATTTACAGCTGGCAGGGAAGAAGTTTAACTAGTCAGGGCAAACTTGCCTAATTTTACTTCAATTATTATTACATTATGTTCATTTAGAAAAACATTAAATGTTCCTTTTTGTTACTTTTCTTTGCCATCTCTTTAGCTATGAAAGGATATTTAGTATATTTACCAGAACATGAAATAATGCTCATGGAACGTAATCTCCAGTTTGGTCATCAGCAGCTGGCTTAACAAGTCCTGCTGGAACATTTGAGTTTCTTGTCTCTACCCCAAACTCAAGCAGGTGGCGGGCAGGTCAACAGCAGTGGCGACAACTGGCTACTGAAGGGGGCATAAGTCCAAAGTGAAGAACTCCAAACACATTCCTTGCTGTGGAGGACCAGAGGCCTATTGTGCCTTTCCAACATGATCAAAAACAGAGTTTTCTGGGTATTGCAGGCACGTGAAATGAAGGACTCTTAGATGAAACATCACTAATAACAAAAATCCTGATTACGTGTGAAAAGAAAAAAAGGAATGCAAATAAAGCTGAATTGAAACGTGAGGTTCCAAAATAGAGCACACCTAACCAAAGGGTCATGCTTTCTAATTCATGAATCAGTTCTTTTTTTCTTCCTGCTCCTTAGTAAATTGGACAGAATTGTTACTTTTATAGACGGGAGAAGTGAGGTTAAATGATTTGCCCACATTTGCACTTCTTATCTGCAGAAAAGAAAGTTGAATTTGAGCTTTTTAATTGTCCAGTGCCTGACATGCTTTTAACATGCACAGTAACACACTTGAAGCAAATCCCTCAACAACTTTTTATTGTAGCATTTAAAGATCTCTTTGATATTGTTCACTAGTTGTTTAAAATGTGTTGTTGTTTCAAAGCACTCTCCTCAACTAGATGCCAAATACCTTGTGGACAGGCCTGGGCATATTTTACATGCTCAGTGAATGCTAATTGATTAATTAACATGTAAAGGTGAAACATTTGGAAAAGAAGAAAACAAAAGGACTGGAACATAATGGAGCTGGGAAGAAAGGTATAGATCTCAAAAGTTGCATCCTGGTTATTTAAATTAAGGGTATAATATCATAGAATATTACATTTGGAAGGGTCCTTGGAGATAATCTTACCTAACCTACCTTTTGAGGAACATATTCTATAGAACTCTTCATGGCAGCCATTTAGTTTTATTTAAAAATCTCCATTGTTGTCAAGCTTATTACCTCACATCATGTCTGCTGTTAGACTGATCCATTCCTTATGTCTTTATCAGTTCAGCAATTATTTATTGAGCAACTATGTCTCAGATGGCACGCTAGCTGTCAGGGATACCATGAAGAATAGGTCAAGTTCTCCCTCATGTAAAGCCCAAATGGGTGTTGCTGTTTGCTAGGCAGTTACTTCATAGATCCAGTCTCCTTCCATTTCTTGGCTCTCCTGTGTTCAACTTTCAGCTTTCAAGTTTTCCATGCTCATTTGGGGCAAGCTGGAAGTGATGGAAAGGGCATGAAGAACATCTGAACATCTTGTCATTAGAAGTCAGGTCTGGAAGGGATGCACATCATTTCTGCTCATATTCCTTGGCTAGATCTCAATCACAAGTCCACACCTAAGTTACATTAAGGGAGGCTGGGAACAGTTGTCTAGCTGTAGGCCCCGGAAGAAAAAGAGAACAAAGGTTTGGTCATTGGCTAACAGTTTCTGCCGCAGTGCTTTCATTATGCAGGTTTTTTGGATGAGGTGATGGGGCCATGCTCCAAAGATCATGCAGGTGTAATTAGTAAGCCAGGATTCAGACTGGAGTGATCTGGCACTAGAGTTCTCCAGTGGTTCTTATGTGTGGCCTCCCAGACCAGCAGCATCACCTGGAAACTTGTTAGAAATGTACATTGTTGGATCCCATCCCAGACCTACTGGATCAGAACTCATGGGGTGAGGCCCAGCACTTTGTGTTTTAGCAAGTCCTCTCTGATTCTGGCACATACTCATATTTGAGAATCATTGCATTGTATTACACTACCTTTCATTTAAGGGCTTCCAGAGTATTTTTGGCCATTAATATTGTCCATCATCTAGGGGGATGTCTGACAGTACTGATGACCAACTAGAAAAATAAACATTTAAATTATTTTAACTTAAACACAAGAATATTATTTTCTCTGCTCTAAGTTTAAAATAATGGTATTTCCATTATAGTATTGCCTTGTTTTAATTGTTATTTATGCATTTGTCTGTTTTTTATACTAATTTCTAAGCATCCAAAGTGCTCTTGTATCTCCCACAGCCCCTAGTAATTTTCTTTCCAAATACAAGGCATTCAATAACTGTTGATTTAATTGAATGGGGAAAATGTTCTACAATAATGTTTCTCATTAAATCAAAGATATATGTAGAGCAGCTTTAAATGTTAAAACTTTTCAATCATATTTTCCATGACTATTAAAAACTTCACAGAAAGGAAAATTTAGTATCTTCATTTTTGAATAGATAACAAGGCTAAAAAAACTGTTGTTATCAGATGTGAAAATTTAAAATGAGAAATTTAAAAATTATTAGTTACTTAAAAATCCACACGGTATTCTATTTTTCTTCCTGAAATAACTTTCTCAATTAGCTAATTTATAATGCACAGACTAAAACACATTAAAATACAACTTTCATTATTGGATATTTCATGGGCTGTAATGGAATTTTAGAATATGTATAAAATAATCTTTAATGCTTCAAGTAATTATTGATTCTGCATAGAACTATTTATCATGCAGGAGACTATCCTTGAAGAGTGATGTTTTCAGAATGCTGTTTTCATGGCGGTGTCTCATGTAAATTTTTCTGCTAGATGTAACTATTTTCTTGCATATTTCACAACCCCCCCTTCTTCTCTTCCTTCCATAAATCAGAATATTGTAAAGATAACCAGAGCACAGTTTACCATGCAAATATATGACAGAAAATAATAATATCAGATTTTTCCATATTTCTATCTTCAAGTTGAAAATCAAATTGAAGCATTTATTTATATAGTGTGGATTTCACAGGTGCAGCTAAGCATTTCTTTATAACTGAATCAAATATAATTTGGTATTATAAAATGAAATGGGGTGACTCATAAGCTATTGACCAAGTTTTAATGGTTAATTAGCAGCAGTCCATTATAACCCCTCACCCACCCACAGTCACTATTGTGGCTCAAAGAATTTTAATTAGCTGTGTGAGACCTCAGTCAAATACACCTGCAAGCCAGCTCTCTTATTTTTCAAAGCTCTCCTCCCTAGGTTCTTGCTTTGGAATTTCTATTAGACAAAGGTAGTGATTACAACTTCTTTGGGCTTTGACCACCTTCCTTTCTCTTGTTCCCACTTGTCTACCTGCATTATACTTTGTAAATTTTGAGATTGATCATAACAAATCTGATAATGAAACCAACAGCTTTCGGTTTCTGAATGGTAAACCAAACATGCCGACCTGGCCCCATGTGATCTGCTCATTTCCCCACAGGCTCAGCCCTTGTTTCCAGTGGCATTGCTATAAAGGCCCATTTTAGATGTTCACTTGGATTTCCAATCAGTATGCTATTCACTCACTCCAATACTGGCTTCAAGGTAACTTCTAATGCTTTCAAAGCATTTATCTTATACATGGCTTAGAGCAAAGTATTTGGAATGATCTGGGAAGGACAGAATAGGAGTGACAAGAGAAACCCTTTTCCTTTAGCTTATATTTCTGACTGTTTAAAAATATGCCTAAGCTGAGATAGATACATTTGTGGGTGAATAATAAAATTAAAACATTAAAAATAGAATGAGGTCTGGATTGAGTTTAAGGTGAGTAAGTGAATCATGTGCCCGATTAAATTAGCATTGCACAGAAGTGGAACCAGAAGGGGGGTAGAGTATAACAGCTCTCTTCCCTCTGGGGTGACTTTTCCATCTGTACACTGCAGGCCTGCTACCAGATAATGAATGGTGAGAGATCCCAAGATGACAGGTGGCAGAAGAATACAGAAGAGTCTTATTAGCCAACTCCTACAATATGTATTCTGGGAGCTGCTACTTGAACATTTTTTTCCCTTAAACAGTACCTGTTAGCGGAAATTGAATTTAGAAATAATATTCTTTACCTCATGAGCTCCCTATAGGAGGAAATGTGCACTAAAGATACAGGAAAGCATAAAGAAGTGAGGGTATAGATGCTACTTTTTGGTGGCTGGACATCTATTTATCCTGTTTATACAGGTTTTTGGGGATTCACCTGTCTCCTGTTTATAGCCCATGAATCTGGATGGAACACCAGGATGGAGAATATGGCCAAGATTAAGCCTGATATAATCTGAATTTTTGTGTCCCCTCAAAATTCATATGTTAAAATGTTAATGCCCAAAGCAGTGATGTTAGGTGAGGCTTTTGGGAGGTGCTTAGGTCATGAGGGTTGAGCCTTCATGAATGGGGTTAGTGTTCTTAAAAAGAGATCCCACAGAGACCGCTTGTCACTTCCACCCTGTGAGGACCCTGAAAAGGCACCAGCTATGAACCAGGAAGATGGCCCCTACCAGAATACAACCATGGTGACCCCTTTATCTTGGACTTCCCATCTTTAAGAACAGCAAGAAATAAATTTCTGTTGTTTATGAATTACCCCATCTGTGGGATTTTGTTTTAGCAGGCCAAAAGGACTAAGACAAAGCCAGTCAGCATATTGTATTTCCCCAGGACACACTGATTGGTTCAGTGATGGTCCCATGATCCTGTAAGTTTGTGAACACACTGAGGCTTTCCCAAGGCTTCTAGGGAGAAGACATTCATTTGTTACTTCTTTAGTTGAACAAAATGGTCCATAGAGGCTCTACTACTTCCCTGATATTGGTACATCAAGGTGTCCAAAACTGAAGAAAATAAATAGGGGGCCAGAGGTAGTGATATGGAGAGAAATCAAATCTCTTTTTTTAAAAGATTTTATTTATTTATATGAGAGAGAGGGCATGAGCAGGGGGAGGGGCAGGGGAAGGAGCAGAGGCAGGGGAGACAGAAGAGGAGAGGGAAGGGGAGAGGACAGGGGAGAGAGTGAAGCAGATTCCCCACTGAGCATGGGGCCAACAGAGGATTCAATCACAGGACCCTGAGATCATGCCCTGAACCAAAGTCAGACTTTTAAATGATTGAGCCACCAAGGCCCCCTAGAAATCAGATCTTGATGACACCTTTTGAGCATTGACTCTAGCTGTGCTTGTAACCAACCCTGCCTCTGGATCAGGCTGCCTCTGGATTTGTTACATAAATCAGTTAATTCCTTTAATTCCTTTTTTTGCTTAAACTAGTTTGTTTGGGATGTTCTGTTATTTGCAACCAAAATTGCCCTGGCTTATACCGATTTGAATAACATTCAAGCAGCTCCTCAGTTGAAGAGTCATCCATGATTTGATAGGGGCCCACAACTTTGGAGATTTATTTATTTAGTGATAAATCAACAGTAAGAGGAAACTTTCAGAAGAGTTTGTTTGATGGTCCAGAATTTTAAATTATTCCATGGCAAAACGCCTAGCAATCCATCTACTAATTCATATGCAAGTAATTAAAACATGACTCAAGGTCATCACCAAACCTCAAGATAACTCTGTGTCTGGAGTATGCAGGATTTATGTAATTTTATGATATAAATGTTTTCATAAGTGAAAAAGCAGAATAATGACATTTATGTGCTATGGAATAAGAATGAAAAATCAGAATGTGGAACCTCACAAGGAATCACTTAAAAATAAAAGTAGCCAGGAAATCCCTAGTATGAGGCTTTTTAGAATGTAACAATTTCATTGAGAGAAATAATTTGTAAAACAATTTGGAACTCACTGAAAGTTTTAGTCTTTATTAAAATTTTCTGGTGCTTAAGTTATTTTATTTAACTTTACACAAGGGTAATATTTGATATACTTGAAATATGGATATAAGTTATAACAATTTGAGTCACAGTGTTTTTAAAGAAATGATAAATACTACATGTCTGAAAATATTGTACAGATTAGTGGTTTTAAATTTATTTTGGTTGGTCCCATTACTTAAGAATTAACTCTCAGTGGATATTTATTTGAGAAACTGGTTGCTGTACCTAAAAATAAAGAAACGTTAATGTTGCCCTTTCCAGAAGAGGCAATACATAACCATCTTAAGAAGATGGATTTCAAACTATAAATATCAGAAAAATTCAACAATCCAATAATCTTCCAAGATGTATTTTGACGCCACTAAAGTAAAATGCCAGACCTAAGTCTACAAAAGCTTTTTTAAAAATCTGATGATTAAAGGAAGGAGTTTGACTTTTCTTTTAAATAGTACTTCAGGGTTGATGAGAGAATGAGTGGATCTGGTAAATAAACCAGGACATCCCACTCACACTGGATCACTTATGTCTGTAAGAAGTAAATGTATGATTTCTGTAACTTCATTAGCTCAGTTTGGATCTGTGAAGACAGTGAAGGTAACAATGAGTTGCAGTGAGCCAGCAGCACACAGAAATGCCCTGGAATCAAATGATCCAGTTGGGAATCTCAACTCCACTCCTTCCTAGCTGCAGGGCCTTAGGAAGTTTACTTGTCTTCGCCAAACCTTAGCTTCCTGATATATAGAATGAGTCTAATAAATGTTAGCTATTATCACCCAAGTTTTTCATGTTATAACATTTGTCATTTGTAAAGTGTTTCCCTGTGCCATGTGCTGAACTAAATGTAAGTACACACACATACACACACACATACTCAGACACACTTAAAACTCTCTAAGATAGGTATTTTTAAGTCCCATTTTATATATGTAGAGACTGAGTCTCAGATAAATTAAATATGTCACTAAAGGCCACATGGCTTGTGTGTGGTCAATCTCGGATTTGAACAAAAGTCTACTTGATTCCATAGACAATGATCATAACCTGCAAAACTAAACAATTTCTGTATATTGTAATAAGAAACACAAACAACTGTGAACTTGCACTTTGACCCACATCACAATTTTAAGGAGTGCTTTCTAATTTTGCCTATTTCCTAGATAGCTCAAGAATGTATAAAACAGAACTTTGTGTAAAAACCACAAACTACATACTAGCTTTGGGATGAAAATAAGATGGACAGATCCTGTAACTGTGAAACTGGAGGGAAAACAGATTAGCTTCTAAGGTGTAAAGGTAGAGCTATGAGTCAACATATACTGCAAGATATGGCCACAGTCATTCAGTAGATGACAGAAACAATCTCTACTCACTGTGGAAAAATCAGTTACAAAACACAGCAAACTCCATTGTGACATTAGACTACTCCTCAACCTAGAACTCTAGGCAACTGATACTGATTGAGAATGGAAGATAATATGAAACTGGAGCTCATGGACCTGCATAGGTCAGGAAACTCCATTCTTATGGCAACTCTTAGTTCTCAAAAATGGTGCAAGTCTGTGCTGGTTCTATTGGTTCTAGAATTTTAGAAGTGAAGATACGTAGGTGGGTTCTAAGCTGGTGTTGAATACTGGGAATAAGACTAGAATTTAGGGGGCGCCTGGGTGGCACAGCGGTTAAGCGTCTGCCTTCGGCTCAGGGCGTGATCCCGGCATTGTGGGATCGAGCCCCACATCAGGCTCTTCTGCTGTGAGCCTGCTTCTTCCTCTCCCACTCCCCCTGCTTGTGTTCCCTCTCTCGCTGGCTGTCTCTATCTCTGTCAAATAAATAAATAAAATCTTTAAAAAAAAAAAAGACTAGAATTTAGGACAGGGGAAAAGCTATGATTTCTGGCCAATAGGCCATAACTTTTGAGCCTGATATTCTGGTTTCATAATGCTTTGTGTTTATTTGTCCTTTGTTATCCTTGATCGTTAAGTGAAATATGGTTTAAAGAACTTGTTCAATTATTTTATCATTTTTTTTAAGGAAGAGAGCCAGATATCCATATTTATCTGGGTGTTAAACTGAGAGCAGCTTACATGATTATATTGGTGAAAGTTACTTAATTCTCTAAAAGGAAAGTGGACGAAAGTTAATAATGGCCAAACTTTGAGGGACAGGTTGTTCCTTCCCATATGAAGATGTTCTATAAATCAACCAATATTTTCTTTTTATCAGTCATTTCCTGATATATCATTAAACCAGTAACATTTTTCAAAACTGAGTTGAATCCTGTTAAACACGTAATCCTGATGAATTCTTTTTCCTTCTGCAAATGCTTTCCTTGCTTGAATTCTTTCTCTTAGTTTTCAGCCAAGTCTTTTTCAGACTCCTTCATGAGCTTCTCATCTTCTGCTTGATGTTTAATTGCTGGTTTTCTTCCAAGGTGTATATACATATTATACATTATACATACCATATCTAGGTGGTTCTGTTGCCATGATCTTGTGGTAAGGTAGTGAGGCTTGCTGGGGTGAAGGGTTTCCTTGTATGGGCTAGGGCTTGCATAGTTTGAATTATCCCCTGGCACCAAAGTAGGGAGCATCCAAGCCTTCTTACCAACTTGTTCAGGTATAGGGGAAGAGGGTGTGGCAGGGCTTAAAAGCTGTCAGCAAAGATCAGAAATGGACTTAGATTCTTTATTACAGATCGTCATCATAATAAGTCAGTTAATTTAGATTTGACCACTACAAATTCACAACTTCAGTCCAGTTTCTCTTTGAATTATAGAATTTCCAGATTGATCTTTCTACTTGGGTGTATAACAGAGCCCTCAAGCTCAGCATGTTCAAAACTGAATTCTTATTACAATGTAAGTTAATGACCTCTCAATCCACCTTGTTTTCCAGATTAGAAAGATGAAAGATATCCTAGATGTTTCTCTCTTCTCACCAACCCCCTGCTCCTTTCTTGTAATCATAAGGTCTTATTGATTCTACCTTTGATGACCTTGCTGATCCATACCCCCCTCCTCTTGTAGATCCCCATTAACTATCTCAGTTTAATCCATTGTAGTTTCTTTACTGGATTATTGCAATAGTTAGATTCTAATGGCCACTCTACTAATATCATCCTCCCTGATAATTACACTTCACTCAACATTTACCACCTTGACCCCAAATGAAAATATGACCATGTCATGCTATTTAAAACTCTTCTATTATTCTTTTTTTTTTAAAGATTTATTTATTTATTTTAGGGGTTAGGGACAGAGGTAGAGGGAGAGAGAGAATCCCAAGCAGATGCCCTGCTAAACGTAGAGCCGAACATGGGGCTTAGTCTCAGAACCCTGAGATCATGACCTGAGCCAAAATCAAGAGTTGGGTGCTTAGCTGAGCCACCCAGGCACCCCAAACTCTTCTGTTATTCTTGATCAGTCATATGTTAAAGTATAAATATCTTAGAATGGCATACAAAAGCTTTTGTGTTTTGGCCTTCACCTACTTCTTTGGCCTCATCTATTTACTCCCCTCTCCTAACTAGTATTATTTTACATTCACGCTGGGTTTTAGTCATACCAAAATACTTTTAGTTCCTCAAATGACCTGAAGCCATTTTTTCCCATGCCTTTTCATATGCTGCACCTTTTGCTTAGAAAACCCTTTATGTTCCTTTTCTTTAGGCAGCCCTATTTATTCTTCTAGTCTTAGTATAAGTAATATCTCCTCTATGAGGTTTTTCTTGACTTTCCCAGGCCCATTATGAGCATAGCACCCTGTGTATAATAAGTATAGTAACTTTTATTCTGTGCTTGACATTGTGTTAAGTCCTGTACATACATTATCCTAAGCAATTTGTATAGTAATTTTAGGAACTAGAAATCGATACTCCTGGTTTAAGCATCATAATATTAAGGTATAAAGAGCTGCAATGACTTATCCAAGATCACACTGCTATCAAGGAGTGGATCTCAAATTTGAACCCAAATTTATGTCTTATCTAGACCAGTGCTTATGATCATGATATTGTTTAGGTGTATGTTTAATGTCCTATCTCTCCTTGCAGGCATTTTTGTATTTCCTAGGCCAAACAAACAGTAGTACCTAACATATGTGTATTATATATTGAAGAGACTAGGATCTCTGCAGGTGGGACTGGGCAAATGCCAAAGAACAATATAATGCAGGCTTTAAATCCATAGGTTAAATCATACCATCATATCTGAAATCCAGAAAAGCTTATTAGGAAAATACTAAGAAAAGATGGTTATTTATGCTTTTTTGTTCAAATATAAATAAGGAAAAATAGCTATTACTTCTTTAAAACTATCAAATGATTGAAGTAAAAACAGTGTAAAGGGTATGTAACAGTCATATGTCACATCATCCAAATCCCTCACATCTTGAATGGTCCATAAAGAGAAATAACTTTGGTTTCTGCCCTCTGTTCCCTATATCAAGAATAAGTACCATGGAAGGGACTAAGAATGCATTTTATGCAAGAACTGTCACACAAAGTTGCAGCTCTCAAACTGAGGAGCTGAACAAGAGCCAAAGATGGGAGAAATCCTAACAGCTGGCAAGTCAGGGGAAGAAAGATGAAAAAATGAGTCTCATTGTTTATCTCACTTCCAAAGATGAAGTCATAAAAAACATACAACCTAATTGCAGCTCTGTTGTCATTCCAGGAGTATCTTTTTACATCATTCAAATCTCCCTACCTGGGTTCCATTCTTCCCTGTTGATCTTACTCATCCTTTATGATATAGTTCCATTGCCACCTCCTTTGTGATATATTCTCTGATCCCCCAATCAACACTGATGACCTCACCTTTTTTGCTCACAAACAACCCTATTTACACCTCAATTTAGCACTTTTTAGCTAGATTCAAGACCAAGTTGAAGCTTCTTGAGAGCAGATAATAATTCTTTTTTTTTTGAGGGGGGTGGGGAATGGAGACGAGAGAGAGAATCTTAAGCAGGGTCCATGCCCATTGGGGAGCCTGATGCAGGGCTCAGTCCCAGGACCCTGAGATCATGACCTGAGCCAAAATCAAGTCAGATGCTTAACCAACTGAGCCATCCAGGCACCCTGAGAAGAATTCTTTCTTATCTTCTATGCTGATGGCAACTACCTACCACAGGGTTGAGCTCAAACTAAGCTTGCTGTTAAGATTTGTTCAATTGAAATAAATCTGTTTAGGTTAAGGGATTACTCATAAATCTTTCTTGTCCAAGTGACTTGTTCCTCTGGGGACAAGTTTTGAAGATTAAGAAGTCTCCAATAGTCTCCTTTAAGTTCTGTTTGCACTTGATAATTTTTAAATGAAATATTAGCCTCTGAATCGCACACTTTATTAACATAAACAATGTCCTCATAGATACAACTTAGGTGTTACATATAACCTTGGCTGAGTCATGCTTTACTTACTATCCCTTCAATTTTCCCAATAGTCAATCCTGATTCTTTGTTGGATTTCCTGGAAAGCATCTGCAGGCGCTGCTTCTCCTACTACAACTACTATTGTTGGTCAGCCTATATTTGGTGCAGCTATCAGGGGTCCAGGCAGATAGGTCTCTTGATTGAAGAAGGAGTTCTGATTGATGAAGCAGACAGGAGAATGCACCTAAAATACTATAGTGTGGAGAAAATGGAAAAGAAGTTTGGGCAGAGAAATGAATGATAAAACTTCTGATAAAAGAGAGAGAAGGAGAGAGAACAATTTGTTCTCTCTACCTTGAAAGTCTCTAAATTTTTATTTATTTATAGGGTTACCCATTTTAAACCCAAACTCAAATTTTCCTAAGGCCATTTGTAAACTAAAGAAAATGAAAACTATTAATATTATTATAGCATACAAGCACAGATAAAATGACTTAAATAGCATCAGTTTTCAAAGTTATATGCTACACTGTCACATCCATTAGAATGATTTTGGCTGCAAGTAACAGAAAACCCAATTCAAAATTGTTTAAGCCACAGGGTGTTTATTATTTCCACAGTTTATTTATTATTATTCCAATTATTCAATGATTTATTTTATTATGAACTCTGGTTCTTTATTTTCTGTCTGGTAGCTGCCCTCATGGTTGTAAAATAGCTGCAGTAGATTCATCATCACCTTTTTGTACACCTAAGTTCAGAGGAAGAAAAAAAAGTGCTAATATTTTTTTTTCTTGTTAAGAAGCATTTCCTAGATGTATCCCCCTACAACTGACCAGAAGACAAGATTTCTTTTCACATTTCACTGTCCCGTCACTGATCAGGAAGAGTTAGTGGTAGAATCACTATGATTGGTTTGATCAACTTAGGAGTCACCCACTAAGGCTAGGGATGGAGCCAGCCTTCCCTGAAGTACTGAAGTACTACATGCAGGAGCCATGTAGTCCTGTACTGTTTGAAGGGAAGAAGGGGGCAAATCTCCCAGGGAGGCAACCCAAATTGTATGCTACAGTCACTTTCTTGGAAAAATATTAAACAGTGGAGTTTAAATAGTTCACACACACATCATTGCCATTTAAGATAGTTAAGGGTTGTTGGAGAGCCTGGGTGGCACAGTCAGTTGAGCATCCAAATCTTGATTTCAGCTCAGGTAATGATCTCAGCATCCTGAGATCAAGCTCTATGTCAGGCTCTGAGCTCAGCGCAGAGTCTGCTTGTCCCTCTTGCTCTGCTCCTCCCCCTGCTCGCTCACCATCCCTCTCTCAAATAAATTTTAAAAATATTTTAAAAAGATAGTTAATAGATGTCATGGTTACTCATTGCCAAATAAGAAGAAAATATTCCAGGATGATTGGGGATCTTGAGAGAGTATTTGGTTCTGCGAGGAGTAGAAGAGAAAAATTGATGAAGAAATAAAAGATTATCAGAGAAAATGAAACAAGAAGGAGAGATAGAGAGATGCATGATGTTAGTAGGACCTTTGTCATAATCCCATAATAGAACAAGGGCTATGAATTCTGAACTCTAATCATAGTATTGAGCACACTTTCCAGTAACTTCTTTTTATTGAAAGGCATATTTTTCATTCTAACAGCTCAAAGAAAATGAAATACATCATTTCTTCTACCTTCCTGTAATGTTAGATATAAGAAAGAATTTCTAAGCAGTACAAATTGGTTATCTTAGAATGTACATTGGATGTTTCTCTAAGTGTCAGCTTGTTGTCCAGCCCAAGAGGAGTTCTATCTAAAGTATTGAAGGTACACCAACTGAATCTGAAGGCATTATCCAGGCATAGGTTTTCACATAGATTAATTGCAAGTAGGAGTGACCTTTTGCACCATACTTAAAATCCCACTATTCCACACTCATTTCTTTTAACTTTTCTGAGGGGATTTATGTTATAGATGATTTCCAGTGTTGGTTCTATATCACTTTTCCTCATCTCTACATACAAAAAACGAGTACTATTTTTTGGGGAGGATATACTGGAACATCATTGTACAACCTCTTTCTCAGAGTTTTCCCAGATAGAGTGGCATTGTTTTAACTCACCACTATATCCAGGTGAGAGGAAGAAGAGGCATAAGCAGGAGTCACAATATTTATTAGTTTCTATAGAACTAAGGGCTAACTCTATCATGCTATATCTTCTAGTACCTCCTGCTTCAGATGGGGAGGGGAAAGGGCAGAACAATTCTACCTATCAAGCTGTTTTATTGACATTTTTTGTCATTTCTCTCCTACCAGAAATGTTATGTTGTGAATAACTGTGAGGGGATAATTTCACTGTTTATAAAGAGAGAACTGGGAACATCTTTACACTTAGAACACAGTGCAGTTTCTTGTGAACAGCATGATATTATTTTGCTTTATGAAAATATATACATAATTTTTTAAACAATGAAATTTTTTCCAACTTTCATTAGTAAATTTTAAATGGTATCATTTATTAAAATACGAATAAATCATTGAATTGTATCCCTTTAATCCCTTAACTATGTAGTCCCATATTCCTCAAGTTTGAGAAGGTAGTCTCAATTTAACACTTAAACAAAATGACGAGTTCACATCCCATATTTTGGGAGACTTAGCATTTCCCAGTATCTTTAAGAATTCTTAGGTAAGCATATATTTATCCTAGTCATCTCTTGCTCTAATACCTACATTTCTCTGCATTCTCTGTTCAATACTGTCCATTAAAAATATAATGAAAACCATATATATAATTTTTAATTTTCTTACAGCCATGTTAAGAAAAGCAAAATGAAACAAATGAAATTAATTTTAATATTATATTTTTAAAAATCCAATATGTCCAAATATTATTTCCACGTGTCACCAGCTATGATCCCAGTGTTCAGTATCTAAATGTGGCTGGTAGTTAATGTGTTGTACAGCACAACTCTGTATTCTTACGTCTCATTTCCAATGAGAGGTCTCTTCCCTCTTTGCTAACCCTAAAATGGACTACTGACCCTTTTCCTGATAACCCAAAACAACTATGAATGAACATTTTTGCCTATATCCCTCCTTAGCTTAAGGCGTAGGGAGAGTGGAGAATGGTTACATTATTACACAGCATGCCCAAACATTGGACTAATGGAAATTCCAGGTCTTAATGTGCTTCCACCATCTTTGTCATAAAGAATTTTTCTCTGAGCACTTCTCAAACCATGACCTCCTATCAGGCTTCTAAGTACAGTATTAGTGGCAAAGGATTATGGGCATGAAAGGAATGTATTGCAGAACTTTCTTAAAAAAAGAAATGTCAAGGCCTTATCATCCTGCTCATTTCAAGGTCACATCTTGGAGGAACCCTTTTTTGACTTCACCAAATAAATATAAAGCCTTATGGAAACTTGGCTGAACTTTTCTTAAGACAGTCAGCATATTTTGCCTTATAATAGCAACATATTTAGACCCCACCTTGTCCCCCACAGAATTTGAAGCCTGCCCTGTTTTGAAGGAATGATTCTCCTCTTAATTATGTTTTCTTGCCTATTTCTGATTACCCCTGAATGTCTCTGACTTGTGCCCAGCACAGGGGATCCGATCACTCACATCTAAGTTCATTTTCTTGATTGATGCTTATGCCACGCTCCACTGTTTGTCTAATCAAATTGCAGTCACTATCTGGGCCAGATAAGCCTGTCATGGTGGCTATGTGTGTAACCAACCTGACTGCCTCATGTCTGTACATTCCTTGACACCTCTGTCATTCCATTCCATCTCCCAGAGCACTTCATGGGACCCAGGTTAATAAGTTTGAGCCAAAATATGATATGACTTGGCATATTTTTTATTGAAACTATAGCTGATACAGGCTTGAGAATAAGTTCTGACTTACAAGACAAAACAAACTGGAAATGAGGCACTGGCTAACTAAGGAAAACTAAATTACAACAAAAGAAAATATTTCAGATGGCTACAAACCTTGGCTGACATCTAACCTTTCCTAGCAGCATGTGCTAACCCACATACTCGCCCCACAGAGCATGATGAGCCTTTATAACCATTGCTTTGGTGACAATTTTAATTGTGACACATTGAAGTTTTCAACAATAATCTCCATCCTTAGTCATTAAAAAAATTAAAAGAACCATTAAAGTGCATAATAAGAGTCTTTAAAGTATTCTTGTGGCAGGAGTGGGAGAGAGCTTTATTATTCTCATGGAGTTTGAGAATCCCCAAACATCCTGACTTGCAAATATTAGTAAATAACCAGAAAAACATAAATATGTTAACAATTTTTATAATCATCAAGCATAAAATGAAAAGTTTCAATGAAAATGCATCTCTTAATGATGAGAATGGACCTATTCATTTAATTATGTGGGTTTTTTTTTAAGATTTTATTTATTTCAGAGAAAGAGAGAGAGAACACGAGGGGTGGAGGGTAAGAGGGAGAAGCAGACTTCCCACTGAGCAGGGAGCCTGATGCGGGACTCGACCCCAGGATCATGACCTGAGCCGAAGGCAGATGCTTAACCAATTGAGCCACCGAGGCACCCCTAATTATGTGTTTAGGGATGACTGCAACTTATTGCTAGAATGAAACAAGGGTCAGCATCATTTATCTTCCAGTTTTACATGTTATGTATATAAGCATTGAGCAAGCTTTTGCACATGCAGAAGTAGATGAGAAAGGAAGGAGTTTAGTTATGGCATTGCCACTCAATTTTCTTAATGTCTTCTGAGTTCTTTGCCAAAAATCACATGTGCTTTATCATCAAAAACTACTTTTCATGATCTATCAACCAACAACTTAAGTACTTTTTTTCAATTTTGCTGGAAGCAGAGAATTGGAAATTGCAACTTGGCAAAGGATTTGTTATCCTCTCATTAGAACCATGCACTTTACAAAAGTGAAATCAATATTTCAAATTGTCCTCTTGTTTGGCACCAAGGAAGTTTCCCCACCCAGGGCACTCAGTAGTAAGGTTCAGGGTGGTTGAGAAAAAGACTTCTTTTTATAAAGGGGAGAAGTATAAGTCTAACAGGAAAAGTGGTAAAGGAAAAGCAGAATGATGGCAAGCAGATTCTCTGTCAGACCAATTTTAGGAAGGAATGCACAGGAGAGTTGAAGGTCTAGAAATTGATTTCTTTAAAACTATCCATGCCTGCACCCCCTCTGGATAATTTTTGTGTGCCTGAAGGAGTCCACAGAGTCCCCCAATCTAAAACTCTTTGTAGTACTTCACAAGAATCATTCCATTTTTTGATGAAAAGTACAGCATAAGAAATATAGTCAATAATAAAGTAATAATGTTGTAGGGTGACCACAGTTATTGTGGTGAGCACTGACTAATGTATAGAATTGTTGAATCTCTATGTTGTACACCTGAAACTAACATAACATGTCAGTTATACTTCAATAAAGAATAGGATTGCTCCATCTTTGGAGTTCCTCTGGAATTACTGAATCATATTCAGTTGGTTAATAATCATATGCTATACTGGGAATTTTCTTATATTTTTGATTTATAGTTTTATGTATATAATAGGGAATTATTTAATTCCCTCCAAAATATTTATTAGTTCTTATTTTCCAAATTAGATTTTACACTCTTTGAAGATCAGGACTGGGTATTATTTATTGCTTCATCAATCACAGTACCATTCACAAAACTGAAGTGTGTTTGGTTATTGATGCTTATTAACCCTGTTCTTGGCTTCATTAAACAAGTTTCTTTCTCCCTCTACCTTCCTCTCCTTCAGAGCATACTCCTAATACAGATTTCTTATCTCTAAAAGAGGTGTCTACAAAAGAATAAGTTTAGATTTCTGTGCTTGTAATCATCTGGCTCTGCATTTAGATCCTAATTCATCCCAGACTACAAGCTGATATGGTAGTCAAAGGAAGATTCAGGAATCCTGAGGGCAATATGACACTTTAAGTTTAGGATTATTTAAACTGTTATCATGATTTATAGGTGGTCCACTACTATATTTTCAGG
The DNA here is from genome assembly GCF_024610735.1 of Ursus americanus. Lineage (NCBI taxonomy): Eukaryota > Metazoa > Chordata > Mammalia > Carnivora > Ursidae > Ursus > Ursus americanus. The sequence goes on from NC_142164.1 coordinate 106,052,502, forward strand.
GTTATTTTTTAGACATGTAGAAATTGAAGAGGAGGGAATGCTTCTGAGCTCATTTTACAAGGTCAGCATTGCCCTTATACCAAAATGAGACAAAGGCACCATAAGAAAAGAAAATTACAGGTCAGTATCCCTGATGAACATGGATGTAAAAATCATCAACAGAATATTACCAAACTGAATTCAACAGTACCTTAAAAGGATCATATGTCATGATCAAGTGGGATTTGGTCCAGCAATGCAAGAATGGTTCAACATCCAAAAATCAATGAACATGATACACCACATTAACAAAATGAAGGATAAAAATCCTATGATCATCTCAAGAAAGAGATGCAGAAAAAGCATTTGACAAAATGTAATTTCCATTTGTGATAAAAACTCTCCTCTAAGCGGGTATAGAGGGAACGTACCTTCACATAATAAAGACCATATATGACAAGCACATAGCTAACATCTTGATCAATGGTAAAAAAAGCTAGGAACTTTTTCCTTAAGATCAGGAACAAGACAAGTATGGCCACCCTTGCCACTTTTATTTAATATAGTATTGGAAGTCCTAGCCAGAGCTAGAAAAGGAAATAAAAGGCATCCACATTGAAAATGAAGAGGTAAAACTGTCACCATTTGCAGATGACAGGATGCCATATATAGAAAACCCTGAAGAATTTACCAAAAACCTGTTAGAACTAAAAAATGAATTCAGAAAATTACAGGATACAAAATCAATATACAAAACCTATTGTATTTTTATACACTAGCAATGAACTATCAGAAAGAGAAATTAAGAAAACAATCCTCTTTACAACTGTATCAAAAAGAATAAAATACCTAGGAATAAATGTAACCAAGGAGGTGAAAGACCTATACACTGAAAACTATTAGACACTGATGAAAGAAATGGAGGATGACACAGATAAATGTAAAGGTATTCCATTCTTGTGGATTGGAAGAATTGATTTTTTTTAAATGTCCATATTACCCAAAGCAATCCACAGATTCAGTGCACTTCCTATCAAAACTCCAATGACATTTTTCACAGAAATAGAGTAAACCAACCTAAAATTTATATGGAACCGCAAAAGATCCTGAATAGCCAAAGCAATCCTGAGAAAGAAGAGCAAAGCTGGAGACCTTGTATTCTAATTTCAAACTATATTACATAGCTATAGTAATTTTTATTTTTTATTTTTTATAGTAATTAAAACAGTATGGTATTGGCATAAACACAGACATATAGTCAATGGAACAGAATAGAGATCCCATAAGTAAACCTATGCATATATGTCAATTAAATTATGACCAAGGAGGCAATAATATACAGTGGGAAAAGGACAGTCTCTTTCATAAATGGTGTTGGGAAAACTGGACAGCCAGATACAAAAGAATGAAACTGGACCACTATCTTACACCATACACAAAAATTAACTCAAAATGGCCTAAAGACTTAATGTAAGACCAGAAACCATAAAACTCCTAGAAGAAAACATAGGTAGTAAGCTCCTCAATGTTAGTGTTGTTGATATATTTTTGGGTCTGACTCCAGAAGTAATGGCAACAAAAGCAAAAATGAACAAATGGGACTACATCAAACTGAAAAGCTTCTGCATAGTGAAGGAAACCATCAACAAAATTAAAAGGCACCCTACTGAGGCATAGCCCTGGGCAAACATGGCACCTCCTGCCCTCTGTGGTCTGGAGGCCAGGCCAAGGTGGGCCGCAGGTGGGCTGATGCAGGACTCCACGGCCCTGAAAGAAGAACACCCAGGCCCGGGAGAGCCGTGGCTGTTTAGGTGCTGAGTTTTTCCTGCTTCTGCACATCAGAGGACTTAGTACATGCCCCTAAATCTAAAGCCTCACCTCTGCAGCCCGGTCTTTGTGTCCTCCCATCCTTTTGAAACATTGGTGCTTCTTTCTTAAAAAAAATAAAATAAAAAAATGCAACTTACTGAATGCATGAAAAAATTGGCAAATCATATCCAATCAAATGTTAATATCTAAAATATATAAAGAACTCATATAACTCAACAACAACTCAATCTGATTAATAAATGGACAGAAGTTCTGAATAGCTAAAGAAGACATACAGATGAATAGGTAAGCTCAACATCACTCATCATCAGGGAAGTGCAAACCAAAATCACAATGAGATATTACCTCATACCTGTTAGAATGGCTATCATCAAAAAGACAAGAGATGGCAAATATTGGTGAGGCTATGGAGAAAAGGGAGCTCTTATGCACTCTTGGTGAGAATGTAAATTGGTGCAGCCACTGTGGAAAACAGTATGGCTATTCCTCAAAAGATTAAAAATAGAACTACCATATGATCCAAAAATTCTGCTTCTGGGTATTTATCTGAAGAAAACGAGGACGTGAATTTGAAAAGATGCACCCCCATGTTCATTGCAGCAGCATTTACAATAGCCAAGATATGGAAACAACCTAAATGTTCTTTGATGGATGAATGGATAAAGAAGATGTGATACACACACACACACACACACACACACACACACACACACAATGGAATACCACTAAGCTATAAGAAAAGAATGAAATCTTGCCATTTGCAATAGCATGAATAGACCTCAAGGGCATTTTGCTAAATGAAATAAATCAGAGGAAGAAAAGTACTGTATGATTTTGCTCATATCTGGAATCTGAAAAACAAAACAGGGGCACCTGGGTGGCTCAGTCAGATAAGTGGCTGCCTTTGGCTCAGGTCATTATCCTGGGGTCCTGGGATCTGGCTCCGTATCAGGCTCCTTACTCAGCGGGGAGCCTGCTTCTCCCTCTCCCTCTACTGCTCCCCCTGCTTATGCTCTCTCTCTCTCTCTCTCTCTCTCTCTGTGTAAAATAAATAAATAAATAAATAAAATCTTTGAAAAAACAAAACAAAACATACGAACAAACAAAATACAACAAAACTTACAGATACAAAGAACAGATGAATAGTTACCAAAGGGGAGGAAGGTTCAAGATTTGGTGAAATAGGTGAGGGGATTGAGAGGTACAAACTTCCAGTTATAAAATAAATAAGTCATGAGGATGCAATGTACAGCATGGGGACTACAGTCAGTAATACTGTATTGCAAACTTGAAAGCTGCTAATAAAATGAATTTTAAAAGTTCTCAATAGAAGGAAAAATGTTGTAAATTTGTATGGTGACAGATGGTAAATAGAGTTAATGTGGTGATAATTTTGCATTGTATACGAATGTCAAATCATTATGTTATATACCCGAAACTAATATAATGTATCTCAATTATGCTTCAACTTAAAAATGCAAGTTGATAAATAGTATATCAGATGGTGAGTTTTGCTGTGGAGAACAGTAAAGAAGGGTAATGGGGGAAATGAAGTGTGGAGTGTAAGGGAGGTTATTGTTTAAATAAAGTCAGAGATCTCCCTGTAAAATAGAAACTGTAGGGGGACCTGAGTGGCTCAGTTGGTTAAGCAACTGCCTTCAGCTCAGGTCATGATCTAGGTGTCTTGGGATCAAGCCCCCATCAGGCTCCCTGCTCAGAGGGGAGTCTGCTTCTCCCTCTCTCTCTGTGCTCTCTCTCTCTCTCTCACTCTCACTTTCTCTCTCTCACTCTCTCTCAAGTAAATAAATAAAATCTTTGAAAAAATAAAATGGAAACTGTAATTTTTGCCTTATAACAATGTTGTAAAATGTCAGATAAAGTATTCAAATCTCCCTGTGCTGAGCATAGAGAAAACTTATTGTATTTTATAAATGAGAAACAGATGTGGATTAATGAGGTTGTTTACTCAGTCAACTGCTAATTGGCAGAGTTGGGATTTGAACTGGGGTTTTCCAACTCCAGAATCTGTGAATTTCCCATTTCATCTTGCTACTTTGCTGTTTCCCATGGTTATTGATCACACTTGGACAGACAATGAAGATAATATTTGTTTGTAAATAAACCTAAAACAAATGCTTATTTTTCATTTTCATGACAAAATATTGGTGAGGATGTGGGAAAATATGGGTATATAAAATGGTATAGCCATTCTGGAAAACAGTTTGCAGTTTCTTTAAAAAAAACTAAACAAACTTGTTCCATATGACCCAGCAATCACATTCCAGTGCACTTACACTAGAAGAATGAAAACCTGTATCTCCACATGCATACACACAGACACACAGACATACACACACACACACACACACACACACACACACACACACACAAACGTGTATATGATTGTTCATGGCAGCTTATTTGCAATAGTCAAAAACAGGAAACTACCAAATTGTCCTACAGTCATTGAAGGGGTAACCAACTGTTGTACATCCATACCATAGAATGCTACTCAGCAATAAAAAGGAACAGACTACTGATGTACACAACTTGGATGGATCTCAAGGACATTATGCTGACTGGAAAAAGACAAACTCAAAAGGACACATACTGTATGATTCCATTTTTATGACATTCTTGAAATGACAATATTACAGAGAAGGAAAACAGATTAAGTGGTTTCCAGGGGTTAGGGGTGGTGAAGGTTGAAGGGATGGATATGACAATAAACGGAGATATTTGTAGTAATGGAATAGTTCTGTATCTTGATTGCCATGGTGGTTACAGAATCTATCAATTTGATAAAATGACAGAACAATATACACAACTTATACCAAGGTCAATTTCCTGATTTTGACATTGTACTGTAGTTATGTAAGATGTACCATTGGATTAAGGGTATGTGGGACCTCTTTGTACTGCCTTTGCAATGTCCTGTGAATATATAATTATTTAAAATGAAAGGTTCCAAAAAAATCCATATTGTATTTTCCTTTCTAGAAGTTCTAGTTAACTATTTTCATATATGCTTTCACCCTATTCTTTAGAATTATCTCAAGTTTTATGCATCTGTTTCTATTGCCTGTTAGTTTTTGTGGTTCTTACTCATGGTGCTTTATTTCTGATATATTTTGTGATTTTTAACTCTGAGATATTCGTTTTCCTTAGAACTTTATTTTTGCTAGCTCTTCAGAGTCTGGATTGAAACCAAGGTCTTCCAGAATGAATTTCTATTTGTTTCTTCAGTCTTCTGGGAGTGGTACCAAAAGTGGACTATGTTAAATTTAATTTTCCACTTGAGGTTTTTGGACCATATATGTAGTATGAATTTAAACTGTAAACTCTTGAGAGGACTTTCTTATGATTGTGAATTCTCAGACGATATTTCATGTTACTGTCATCTAGCAGCAGGGTCAAGAGAAGCAAATTTTCTGTCTCTTTCTGCAGTGGGGTTTGATTTTCCATTCACTTTTCTTCCATGGTTGTGGGGGATGTGGTCCTATGGGGTCCCATTTATATGTGGGGGATGACTTACTGCAAGCTCCACATAGAATGACACTGGTTCTGTCTTCCACAACTTGTACAGTTGTGAAAGGAAGAAGCTCAAAATTTTCAAGGTTTGGCAAAAACCCAAGGTTTGGTTGAAAGCCATTTTGGCACTCCCCTTCCCACTTGCCCATCTCTTCTGCCCCCAGTTTTGTTTTAACTCGTTTTGAGAAGAGCTCCCTTAATTCCAATGGCTGGATCATAGGGTAGCTCAATTTTTCACTTTTTAAGGGACCTCCACACTGTTTTCCAGAGTGGCTGTACCAACTTGCATTCCCACCAATAATGTAGGAGGGATCCCCTTTCTCCACATCCTCTCCAGCAATTGTTGTTTCTTGCCTTGTCATATTTGCCATTCTAACTGGCGTAAGGTGGTATCTCAGTGTGGTTTTGATTTGAATTTCCCTGATGGCTAATGATTTTGAACATTTTTTCATGTGTCTGTTAGCCATTTGTATGTCTTCATTGGAAAAGTGTCTGTTCATATCTTCTGCCCATTTTTTGATTTGTTTATTTGTTTCTCGTGTATTGAGTTTGAGAAGTTCTATGTAGATCTTGGATACCAGTCCTTTATCTGTAGTGTCATTTGCAAATATATTCTCCCATTCCGTGGGCTGCCTCTTAGTTTTTCTGACTGTTTCCTTGGCTGTGCAGAAACTTTTAATCTTGATGAAGTCCCATAAATTCATTTTATCTTTTGTTTCTCTTGCCTTTGGGGATGTATCATGAAAAAGGTTGCTTTGGCTGATGTCGTAGAGGTTGCTGCCTATGTTCTCCTCTAGAATTTTGATGGATTCCTGTCTCACATCGAGGTCTTTCATCCATTTGGAGTTTATCTTTGTGTATGGTGTGAGAGAGTGGTCAAGTTTCATTCTTTTGCATGTAGCTGTCCAATTTTCCCAGAAGCATTTATTGAAGAGACTGTCCTTTTCCCACCGGATGTTTTTTCCTGCTTTATCAAATATTAGTTGCCCAAAGAGCCGAGGGTCCATTTCTGGGCTCTCTATTCTGTTCCATTGGTCTATGTGTCTGTTTTTGTGCCAGTACCATGCTCTCTTTGTGATCACAGCTTTGCAGTACAGCTCGAAATCCGGCAATGTGATGCCCCCAGATCTGTTTTTCCTTTTCAACAGTTCCTTGGAGATTCGGGGCCTTTTCTGGTTCCATACAAATTTAAGGACTATTTGTTCCAGTTCTTTGAAAAATGTCCTCGGTATTTTGATCGGGATAGCATTGAAAGTGTAGATTGCTCTGGGTAGCATGGACATTTTAACTATGTTAATTCTTCCGATCCATGAGCATGGAATATCTTCCCATCTTTTTATGTCTTCCTCAATGTCTTTCAAGAGTAATTTATAGTTTCTAGAATATAGGTCCTTTACGTCTCTGGTTAAGTTAATTCCAAGGTAACGTATGGTTTTTGGTGCTATTGTAAATGGGATATATTCCCTAATTTCTCTTTCTTCGGTCTCGTTATTCGTGTACAGATATGCAACTGATTTCTGAGCATTTATTTTGTATCCCGCCACGTTACTGAATTGCTCTATAACTTCTAATAGTTTGGGAGTGGCTTCTTTTGGGTTTTCCATATAGAGTATCATGTCATCTGCGAAGAGAGACATTTTGACTTCTTCTTTGCCAATTTGAATACATTTGATCCCTTTTTGTCGTCTGATTGCTGTTGCAAGGACTTCTAGTACTATGTTGAATAATAGTGGCGAGAGTGAGCATCCTTGTCGAGTTCCTGATCTTAAGGGAAAGGCTTCCAGCTTTTCCCCATTGAGAATAATATTTGCAGTAGGCTTTTCATAGATGGCTTTTATGAGATTGAGAAATGTACCCTCTATTCCTACACTCTGAAGGGTTTTAATCAGGAAAGGATGCTGTATTTTGTCAAGTGCTTTTTCAGCATCAATTGAGAGGATCATATGGTTCCTGAGTCTTTTCTTGTTGATATGATGTATCACGCTGATTGATTTGCGAATATTGAACCACGCTTGCATCCCAGGTATGAATCCCACTTGATCGTGATGGATAATCCTTTTAATGTTCTGTTGGATTCTATTAGCAAGTATCTTGTTGAGGATTTTGGCGTCCATTTTCATTAGGGACATCGGTCTGTAATTCTCCTTTTTGAGGGGGTCTTTGCCTGGTTTGGGGATCAAGGTAATATTGGCCTCATAGAATGAGTTTGGTAGCTTTCCTTCTGTTTCTATTTTTTGAAATAGCTTTAGGAGAATAGGTATTATTTCTTCTTTGAATGTTTGGTAGAATTCCCCAGGAAAACCATCCGGGCCTGGAGTTTTGTTATTTGGAAGGTTGTTTATCACTGACTCATCTCTTCATAATTAATTGGCCTGTTTAAGAAATCAATTTCTTCCGGTTTCAATCTTGGTAGTTTATAGGTTTCCAGGAAGGATTCCATCTCTTCCAGATTGCTTGGTTTATTGGCATATAGCGGTTGATAAAAATTTCTAATAATCCTTCCAATTTCAATGGTGTTCATCGTGACCTCTCCTTTTTCATTCATAATTTTAATAATCTGGGTCCTTTCTCTTTTCTTTTGGATAAGTCTTGCCAGTGGTCTGTCAATTTTATTGATTCTCTCAAAGAAGCAGCTTCTAGTCCTGTTGATCTGCTCTACTGTACTTCTGGTTTCTGCTTGATTGATTTCAGCTCTAATTTTGGTCAACTGCTTCCTCGTGCGTGGATTAGGCCTGTCCCTCTGTTGCTGTTCCAGCTTCTTGAGGTGAGAATATAAAAACTGCATTTTAGATTTTTCTATTCTTTTGAGTGAGGCTTGGATGGCTATGTATTTCCCCCTTAGGACTGCCTTTGCAGTATCCCATAGGTTTTGGACTGTTGTATTCTCATTCTCATTGGTGTCCATAAATTGTTTAATTTGATTTTTGATTTCCTGGTTTATCGAGTCATTCCTGAGCAGGATCGTTCTTAGTCTCCAAGTGTTTGAGTTTCTTCCAAAATTTTCCTTGTGATTGAGTTCCAATTTCAGAGTGCTGTGGTCTGAGAATATGCAGGGGATAATTTCAATCTTTTGGTATCGGTTGAGACCTGTTTTGTGTCCCAGAACGTGGTCTATTCTTGAGAATGTTCCATGGGCATTAGAATAGAATGAGTATTCTTTGGTTCTGGGGTGTAGTGTTCTATATATATCTATGAGGTCCAACTCATCGAATATGGTATTCAAAGCCTTTGATTCTTTGCTTAGTTTTTGCCAGGGTGTTCTGTCTATTTCTGAGAGTGGAGTGTTGAGGTCCCCTACTATTAATGTATTTTTATCTATATGTCTCTTTATTCTGGTTAAGAGTTGGCTTGTGCATCTTGCTGCTCCCCTTTAGGGGGCATATATATTTATAATTGTCATATCCACTTGTTGAATACTTCCCTTAAGAATAATATAGTGCCCTTCTGCGTCTCTAGCTATAGTCTGTAGTTTAAAATCCAATTTATCTGATATGAGAATTGCTACCGCAGCTTTCTTTTGAGGTCCATTTGCATGAAAGATGGTACTCCATCCCCTTACTCTCCGTCTGAATGCATCTTTGGGTTCAAAATGAGTCTCTTGTAGACAGCAAATGGATGGGTCATTTCTTTTTATCCAATCTGCAACCCTGTGGCGTTTTATAGGAAGGTTCAGAATTGATTCAGAATTGATGGAGAAATAAAGACATTTCAGAATTGCCAGTCATTAACCAATTTCGTAACCACGAAACCAGCCCTACAGGAGATATTAAGGGGGTTCTATAAAGGTAAAAAGCCCCAAGAGTGATACAGAACAGAAAGTCACAGCCAATACAAAGACTTTACTGGCAACATGGCATCATTAAAATCATATCTCTCAGTACTCAGTCTTAATGTGAATGGTTTGAACCTTCTCAGTTTTTTTTAAATCATAACTTCTCCTCGTTCAAATTTTGTGCCCCTAAAAAGTTAAGCTAGATGATTTTATTTGAAGATGAAATGGATGTCCATGAGCAATGTGTAAAATATCACAGTGACAATTCTAAAAAGATTTTTAAAGAGGTTGATATGAGCATAAACAGATTTCATGACAGGCATATCTGAATACAAAAACCTTTGCTAGCTTTCATACAGTCTCATAGAGCACATTTGTACCACCAACAGAATAAAACAGCAAGGAATCTCTGGCTTCACCATGCCAGGAAGGTAAATGAGGACCAAAGCACCATTTATATCTCTCCGTAAGTATTCTACCTATGTTTTCTCCAGGAGACTAAGGTGGAATAAAATTTCTTAACAGGTGAGGGGCGCCTGGGTGGCACAGCGGTTAAGCGTCTGCCTTCGGCTCAGGGCGTGATCCCGGCGTTATGGGATCGAGCCCCACATCAGGCTCCTCTGCTATGAGCCTGCTTCTTCCTCTCCCACTCCCCTTGCTTGTGTTCCCTCTCTCGCTGGCTGTCTCTATCTCTGTCAAATAAATAAATAAAATCTTTAAAAAAAAATTTCTTAACAGGTGAATTCAGCCAATTTGTTTTCTTCCCTGGGATATTATCTAGGATAAGTCTCTGGCCTGCAGTAAGCACTGAGTTTAGATTTAATTGAAGGTGAAATGAATTCCCATTAAGCCTTTCAAGAGGGGAAAGAACAGCTTCTTAAAGTAGCTCAGTCTTGGCTTCTGTAGATATTTCTTTTAAAAGAGTGGGAATTTGAGTAATGTCTTTATTTAAATGGTCTCCCCTTCTTGTAAGAAAAAAAAGTCTATTCATGCTTTAAAACAAAACAGATTGGACTACCTCTCCTTTTGCTTTCTTCCTTTTGCCTGAGGTACATAGCTACTTTCTGCTATCTGCTAGAAATTTGATTTATTAATGCTAAATATGCTATTTTCTTTGAGTTTTGGAAGGTCCTGGAAGACTTGCTAGGGTTTACCTGATTGGAAAATACATATTGACATTACACAGGCCTTTCAATTACTTCACTTCTAGTCACAAATCTGCTCTTGCTCTGAATCCCCTTTCCCCTGGCACTGGCCTCTGGTAGCACATATCAGAGGCCATTTTCTGGTATTTGTGCATCCCCTCTCCCTCTGACTAAATGAGTACTTGTTTGATAAAAGACAATGATAACAAAAAATAATAAGGTTTTGCAAATAGTAGCATACAAAGCAGAAAGGGAGGGCATGTATAGACTTTGAAAGAATAAGCAAATGGTGATGGATATGTTATTTAAAACTCCAGACAACTGAAAAACATTTTCATTAAAGTATAGTTGAGATACAATATTATGTTAGTTTCAGGTATACAACATGTTGATTCAGCATTTATATACATTATGAAATCATGACCACGATAAGTCTGGTTACCTTGCACCATACAACTTTATTACAATATTATTGACCATATTCCCTATGCTGTACTTTACATCTTGTGACTTATTTATTTTACAGTTGGAAATTTGAATTTCTTAGTTCTCTTCTCCTATTTCACCCATCCCCACACTTCCTGTCAACTTTTATTGGAATGAAAGACTGAATTGAAAGATACTGAAAAAAGAATATATAATTGGCAACCTGGAAATAAATCAGAAAACAGTGATTTGAATACATAAGACATGAATTAAGGTGGTTGATATAATAATAATAATAGTAATAATTAACATGTATATAGTTTTTTATAGGATTTACTACACATAATTTATTCAAGTGCCCTCCAAGTTAATGTGTTCATGAGATAGTTACTTAGAAATCCTAGAATAAGCCAAAAATGAAGGAAGTAAAGAAGAGTTGGAAAAGGTAGTAAGTAAAAGGATGTTAGAAAATCATTGTGAAGGGAAATTTTGCCCTCTATCTAAATCACAGCTCTGATCAAATCATATCAAGGTAAAATATCCTCTAAAGGCCCTCTATTGCCAACAGAGTTAAGTTCACAGCCCTTCATGAAGCAGATGAAGGTATACAATCTCTTTTCATGTTATCATTTTAGTCTCATCTCAAAACATTCCTACCATCTCAAGAACTTAGCATCCAGCCACACAACTGCTCTACCAGTTAATTCCAGAATAGGTCATGCTTTTTCTATTTCCCTTGTGGCTGTTTTTCTTTAATTGTAGAAGGAATGTAGCCTTTTGAAAAATTCGTGTTGTATCGAAGAAACTATAATTTGAAAGTATAAATTTTTGTTCTTCTCCAACATCCCCATCCAAAGTAATTATCCAGAAATAACCATTTATGGCTATCAGGTTGGTTGGATGATTCTTCTATGCATATAAAGTACATGTGATAAATAAAAAGTACCACAGTAACCCTAACCCTATAGAATACGTAATATAATATGCAATACAGAATACAATGTGCATTTCATATATAATATACATTTCATATATTTATGAAATATGTATTATATGAAATGTATATATAATATATATATCCTCCAAATAAGACCAGGCTTTTCTGCTACTACCATGAACTGATCTCACTGCAATGTCATATTTAAAAGAATCCAATTGTTAAGAAGATGTGGTCCATATATACAATAGAATATTACTCAGCCATCAGAAAGAACGATTACCCAACATTTGCAGCAACATGGACAGGACTGGAGAATATTATGCTAAGTGAAATAAGTCAGGCAGAGAAAGGCAATTATCATATGGTTTCACTCATTTATGGAACACAAGAAGTAGGGAGATAGGTAGGAGAAGGAAGGGAAGAATGAAGGGGGGTAAACAGAAGGGGGAATGAACCATGACAGACTATGGACGCTGGGAAACAAACTGAGGGCTTCAGAGGGGGGGTGGGGTGGGGGATTGGGATAGGCCGGTGATGGGTATTAAGGAGGGTACATATTGCATGGTGCACTGGATGTTATACGCAAATAATGAATCATGGAACACTACATCAAAAACTAAGGATATATTGTATGGTGACTAACATAACATAATAAAAAATTATTAAAAAAATAACAAAATAAAATAAAAGAATCCAATTGATGCAGAAAAAGCATTTGACAAAATACAACATCCATTCCTGATAAAAACTCTTCAGAGTGTAGGGATAAAAGGACATCCCTCAAATTCATAAAAACCATCCATGAAAAGCCCAGAGCAAATATCATTCTCAATGGTAGAAAAGCTGAGAGCTTTTCCCTTAAGATCAGGAACACGACAAGGATGCTCAGTCTTACTATTGTTCAACATAGTGCTAGAAGTCCTAGCCTCAGCAATCAAACAACAAAAAGAAATAAAAGATATTCAAATTGGCAAAGAAGAAGTCAAACCCTCCCTCTTCACAGATGACATGATACTTTATGTGGAAAACCTGAAAGACTCCACCCCCAAATTACTAGAACTCATACATCATGCAATTCAGCAATGTGGCAGGATACAAAATCAATGCTCAGAAATCAGTTTTTCTATACACATGTATATACAATGTAACTGTAGAAAGAGAAATTAAGGAATTGATTCCATTCACACTAGCAACAAAAACCATAAGATACCTAGGAGTAAACCTAACCAAAGAGGTAAAGGATCTATACTCTAGAAACTACAGAACACTTATAAAAGAAATTGAGAAAGACACAAAAAGATGGAAAAACATTCCATGGTCATGGATTGGAAGAATAAACATTGTTAAAATATTTATCCTGCCCAGAGCAATGTACACTTTCAATGCCATCCCTATTAAAATACCATTGGCATTTTTCAAAAAGCTGGAACCAACAATCCTAAAATTTGTATGGAACCAGAAAAGACCCCAAATCACCAAGGGAATGATGAAAATAAGAAAAACAAACCTGGGGACATCACGTTGCCTGACTACAAGCTATATTACAAAGCTGTGATCACCATGGTATTGGCACAAAAACAGACACATAAAACAATGGAACAGAATAGAGACTACAGATATGGACCCTCAACTAATGTTCAGCTAATCTTTGACAAATCAGGAAAAAAATATCCCATGGAAAAAAGACAGTCTTTTCAATAAGTGGTGCTGGGAAAATTGGACAGCTACATGTAGAAGAATGAAACTGGACCATTACTTTACACCATACACAAGGATAAACTCAAAATGGATGAAAGACCTCAATGTGAGACAGAAATCCATCAAAATCCTAGAGGAGAACAGAGGCAGTAACTTCTTCGACATTGGCCACAGTAACTTCTTTCAAGACACATCTCCAATGGCAAGTGAAATAAAAGCAAAAATGAACTTTTGGGACTTCATCAAGATAAAAAGTTTCTGCACAGCAAAGGAAGCAGTCAACAAAACAAAAAGGCAACCCATGGAAAGGGAGAAGATATTTGCAAATGACATTACAGATAAAGGGCTGATATCCAAAATGTCTTAAACTCAACACTCAAAAACCAAATAATCAAGTCAAAAAATGGGCAGAAGACATGAACAGATGCTTCTCCAAAGAAGACATACAAATGGCTAACAGACACATGAAAAAATGCTCAACATCATTAGCTATCAGGGAAATTCAAATCAAAACCACACTGAGATACCACCTTACACCAGATAGAACGGCAAAAATTAACAAGGCAGGAAACAACAGATGTTGGAGAGGATATGGAGAAAGGGGAACCCTTTTACACTGTTGGTGGGAATGCAAGTTGGTACAGCCACTTTGGAAAACGGTACGAAGTTTCCTCAAAAAGTTAAAAATAGAGCTACCCTATAACCCAGTAATTGCACTACTGGGTATTTACTCCAAAGATACAGATGGATGTAGTGAAAAGCAGGGACACCTGCACCGCAATGTTCATAGCAGCAACGTCCACAGTAGCCGAACTGTGAAAGGAGCCTAGATGCCCTTCAACAGACAAATGGATAAAGAAGATGTGGTCCATATATACAATGGAATATTATTCAGCCATCAGAAAGGATGGATACCCACCATTTGCATCAACATGGATGGAAGTGTTAGGAATTATGATAAGTGAAGTAAGTCAAGCAGAGAGAGACAATTATCATATGGTTTCACTTATATGTGGAACATAAGGAATAGCACGGAATACCATAGGGGAAGGGAGGGAAATCTGAAGGGGGAGAAATCAGAGAGGGAGATGAACCATGAGAGACTATGGACCCTGGGAAACAAACTGAGGGTTCAGAGGGGAGGGGGTAGGGGGAGGGGTAACAGGGTTATTGGTATTAAGGAGGGCATGTGTTGTGATGAGCACTGGGTGTTATACATAACTGATGAATCATTGAACACTACATCAAAAATTAATGATGTACTATACAGTGGCTAACTGAACATAATAAAAATATTTAAAAATTTTAAAAAAGAATCCAAATTTAACTTCCTAAAACATTGAATTCTTATGTGTGCTTTACTAAAACTTCTTGAATAGAGAATGGGGAGTAGGGAATTATACCCCAGTCAACACATACACAAACAGCAAAATTTTCAAAAACTCTACTTTAAACCATTTTCTCCCTCAAAGCCACCATGACATCTCTCTCTTACAAACTATAGCCCACCTGTTTCTTTCTTCCCCGGGTAGTATCACACTGTGCCTTATGAGAATCAAATGAGAGTCTCTAAACTAGTCTAAGTTAATATTTTCTCCCATTGTTTCTGGACAGCTCTACAAAGATTCAGGATCTGAGAGACACAAAAAAATAAAAATCCTCCTTAGAAACGGGAAAGCATTGTGGGAGAGGGGCAGGGATAAATTATATATTTACATTTTTGTATTTGGATATATACATATATGTGTGTATCAAAGTATATATATATATGTGTGTGTGTGTGTGTATGAGTGTGTGTATATATACACACACATATATAATAATTAAGATTATTCTATATTCTGTAATGTGATGTTTGATGTTTTGATTAGCAGCCTTTTCAAGTTAGAATAGATAGATCAGACTCATTTTCTGAAAGCATTACATACTTGATGTATTACCATATGTAGAGGCACAATAATTAACCTTTTTCTTATTGGTGGACATTTAGGTTTTCATTTTTTTGTTTTTACAATTAAAAACAGTGCTACTTCATTCCACATACATTTTGGTTCTCACTTCTTTTGGATCACCTTTCAGTTTGTCCTACTACTACTTCTATATGGTAAGGCCTCTGTAATAGGAGGCTGAAAGATATTTTTGTTGTCTGATTACCATTAAAATTCCCAAACTGAGGACAGCAGGTATTAAATATCCCCCATCCTGACATCAGGGCCAAGATACTGCCAGACATTCTCTCAGGGTTTAACAAGAGTTAGACCCTCATCCCCATGATCCCAACCAACCTATAAAGAAAGCTAAATGATTTGCAGAGAGCTCACTAAGGAAAAATATTCCATAAAGGAGGCAATTTGTAAGATTTTAGTGAATCGTTAAACTAGGGAGGTGTATTCAGGAATTTTCTCTCTCTTGTGCTCTGGCTTGTTTTCAACTACATATCTGGTACTCTTCACCTGGATGGTTTTTTCCTGAAGCTGCAGATAGCTTCTCTGCCTCAGCACAGGGCAAGCTGAAAATATTGGGGAAAAAGCTCTCAACCAATGACTCTCTGGCACTTGTGTATAAATACGTTAACTCCTTTGCATCTCATGTAGAACTTTGAGGCTAATGTTTTATATCAGCTCCTGAGTTTCCCCAGCCCCAGTTGTCCATTGATGTAGCTTTCTTAATTACATATCTTATATTTGGTTCCTTTCTTTCTTTTATTTAAAGATTTTATATATTTATTTGTCAGAGAGAGAGAATGCAGGGGGAGTGGCAGGCAGAGGAAGAAGCAGACTCCCCACTGAGCAAGCAGCCTGTTGCAGGACTCAATCCCAGTACCCTGGGATCATGACTTGAGCCAAGGCAGACGCTTAACTGACTGAGCCACCTAGGCATCCCTAGTGGGTTCCTTTCTTTCTTGGTCTCACTTCCCTATCTCTCCTGTCAGTGTTTCCTGGGATCACCTTCCAAATATGCTACTTGCACTTGAATCCTTATATCAGGATTTTCTTTGAGAGAACTCTAGTTAAGGCATTGGAGCTGTTAGGGAAAAAAACAGATTGGCGACTCACTTCCAATTGGATATTTACGGAGCTGCAAAGCTCATAGGCCTGTAATAGCACAGAATATTTCTGTGAGTATTTCTTAGGAGAGTTTGGTATTGGTCCCATAGGATTTTAGGGCATATACTATGAAAAAGATTTTAATTTGCTTTTTGGTGACTTCCAAAAGCAAGACACTGGCTAGAGTAATCTGTAATGTCTGGGAGCAAAGAAGAAAGTTAGCAGAGAAGAATGGAATGGATCAAGTACTCACCATCCTCACCATAGGACCATGGGTCAGGCTTGAAATGGAGGAAGAGAGGAGGTTTGATTTAGGCATATTACAGTTCTGATTTATACTAGCTTAGGCTTTATTTATACCTTTTAAGATTCTAAAGCAATCTACAATTACTGGAGTTGTTCTTAAAATTGAAAGGGACTGGAAAACTTACATTTGGCCTGACATGTCAAAAAGGGGTAGAAAATGAGATCTTGGCCAAATGCTTTAAGTCAGTGGATAGGAAAAATAAAGCCATTTTTTTCTAGTTCATGGTTATTTTATTTACAAAACTGAAAAAGATAAAGTGCTACATATGTAAAACCTTTGTAAACCATAAATACACAGCCCAAAGAACAACTTAAATTTTATGATCATCTACATAAGACCAAAACAATTATTATTTAACTATCATTCAACACCTTTTTTAAAACTAATATAATCATTCCAAAGAATAATATCTTGGCTTTTATCTTTAATAGTTGCTATAAAGTCATAAATGCCATTTTTTATTTGTATTCTTGAGTTCTGGCTGTTGAATACATTAGTTACATACAAATACCTTTATCATTCTGTCCCACTACTTGCTAGCTAGGTGATCTTGGGCAAATTTTTAACCTCTCTACACTTCAGTTTTTATTTATTTATTTACTTATATTTTTAATTGACATATAGTTGACACATAATATTATATTAGTTTCAGGTGTACAACATAGTGATTCAACAATTATATAAATTACAATATGCTCACCACAGTAATTAAGTTACCATCTGTTACCACACAAAGTTACTTCAATATTATTGAGTATATTCCATATGCTGTATCTTTCGTCTCTCTGAGTTATTTATTTTATAACTGGATATTTGTACCTCTTAATCCCCTTCACCTAGTTTACTTATTCCCTCCTGCCCCAGCAACCAGTAGTTTGTTCTCTGTATTTATGAGTCTATTTTCTTTGTTGTTGTTTGTTTAATCCTCAAAAGGCTGTTAGGTGATGAAATAAGATAGAGTTAGTAAAACACTTAGACTGATATTATATAGGTGCTCAGTAAATGCTGGCTAGTGTTACTATTATTCTGACTCCCTACAAATGGTATTATCTGTTTGATTTAAAACCACAAACTCATGTTTTGATGTCTCCCTCAGCCTTATCCTAAACATATCTAAGTAATTTCCTTGCTTTGTAGAATCTATCTTCATAGTTACTCTCAAATCCACTGTTCCTCCTTCATGACTACTGACATTAAGCTAATTTTTGGCATTATCGGTCACCCAGGTTTTTGATAGCCTCTTCTTTGCTTTTCATCCCACCTCCAAATTCCTTATCTTCCAAACAATTCTGTAGACCAATGTCCAAATTAGTTTCCCAAAGGAATCCTTTGATCTTGGCTTCCCTTGCTCAAAAAATATCTCCTTTCCTATTACGGAATGAAGTTCAGATTCTTAATCTTAGTATTAGAAGTACTGCACAATCTGATCATATCTTATATTTCTAACTATTTCTTCTATTACTATCATCATGTCTGTCTTCTTTGTTCCTTTCTGCTTGGCTAAAATGTACTACTTATTGTTTCTGGAAAACACCCCACACTTTATTGTCTTTGTTTTTGATTATGCTATTACTGCATTCTAGAATAACCTTCCCTCTCTTTCTGCCTGTCAAGAACTAGCTACCCTTTTAGATTTGTATTATAGGTCACCTGGTTGTTTTGTTGTTGTTGTTGTTGTTGTTTTGGTTTTGTTTTGTTTACCTTTAATATTTCTTGTGGAGCAGAACTAGGGATGGATACTCTGTTTTGTGGGACATAGTTTCTCATAGACCATTACTTAAAAAACCTTGCCTTTAAAACAAAGAATGAATATAAAGGTAGACATTTTAGGCAGTCTAGGAAACTATTGGAAAGTATTTTTAATTAGATGGGAACTGGTTCATGTATCAGAGAACCCTGGTGTGGGCAGCAAACTATAAGTACAGATGTCAAATATATTGGTCACAGCTTCTCTTAATAGCTAAATTAGCCCTGTTGTTTATTGTTTGATGCCTTTAACCATCATATAAATATTGACTAGCTTAGTTGTCTTTGTTAGGTGTTAACATAAGAATGTCTGGCTTTTGGTAAAAACTCAGTAAATTTTTGCTGATTAGGAAAAAAAAAACAACCAGTCACCTGTTTAATGGAGTTTTCTCTGATCCCTGAAAGTATATGTGATTATTTTTATCTTTTGAATTGCCTCCATGAGTACCTCTTCCATGGCTACATGTTGTATTCACTATTACATTATGATTATTAAGCACTTTTCTTCTCCTACTAGATTGTGAGGTTCATGAGAGCAAGAATATCTACATCATTTATGTATTCTTTATTGTGTTCAATCAATGCTTTGAAGCCTCAACTTTAATGTCCACCATATAAAGTCTAAATTGTGGTCATAACTAAGCCAAGTAAGGTAAATTCGTGTTAGACTAAATTCCATCCTAAGGATTGTGAAGCACTTCAAACCCTTTAAGGAACAAGGCAGACCATATATAAACAAATACTTGGATTGGATTCTGTTGAGGCTTCATCCCCAGCTTGATTTACTTGGTCTGCAGTGGGGCCTAGGCATCATTTAAAAAAATAAAATAAAAGCCTACCCCTCCTATCCACTCACCTAAAATTTTAATCTGAATCAGGGTTGAGATCTAGGATCACTGATCTAGGATGCATAGATACCACAGATAGTACCTCACCTTTGAATTAAAGAAAAGAACAATCAGCAAATGCATAAACTCTGTACTTTTATATTCTTTCCTAGGGTGGCTTACCTACTTTAAGGAACATTTCTCATTAGTGGGTAAAAACTTGTGTTGGTATATAGGAAGTATTATTCTCTTGCACTAGTCCTTACTTCTCACTAGGGAGCTTGCTTTCTTCATTTGCTTTTAGGTAATTAGTGGCGAAGTATATACAAACACATTGAAGAGAGACTGATCATTTTTTTCCCTGCTATGAATATTTATCATCTTTGTCTTTGACATTTACTTCAACTTCATTGATACTTCTGCAGTGCATTGCTTTCTTTTTCCATTGACATTTTAGTACCCTTTGCCATTATATAATATATTTTGGGGGCCTTATTTTATGTGAAAATTCCCGGGCTCTTTCTCACTATTACTAATTTAATTGAATGAGGCCACTCCTTTACTGAGTTTCAACCTGACATCTGCTAAGGTGTCTTTCCCTGTTAGCTGCTTTCCTAACATGTGTCCTGACCTGTTTTGTGTGTTTTCCTAGTTGAAAGTCCATGAATGTATCCCTTTGGTTTATAAAGCTAAGTGTTATCCTCTGTTCTGTTCTTCATCTGCATCCTTCCCAGGCTTCTCGGAGTAAATGAACCAATGCCTCTCAACTTCATAATCACCCCACCCAGTGATTTTTGAGCAAATTCTAGTTATACAAGTTGTGTCAATCATAGCATAAAGTGGAGAAGGGGAGGGATTCATAGCAGTGACAGAGCTTGGATTAAAGCTATCTAGTAAGCCAACCTTGAAAGAAAAAATAGAACTAGTCTTCCACATTGTTTCAAAAGGATCCTGGTCCTCAAATGAGCACATATTAGAATGTGATTCTCTCAGGATGAACTCATGTGTGGTTCACAGTGACCTACATGGGCTTAACTTTAAAACAGGCTGGGACTTCAGTCACAGAAAGTTTGTAAGAGTAGGACCAAGGGTAAACCAAAGTACTTACATGTAAAGATGGTCTCCAGTAGGGACTGACAATCTAAATTTGTAGATAGTAGTCATTACCACTATGTTTAGCACAACTTTTATATCATGTCATGTCTTCCTGGTTGCTCTGCCACCTACAGCCTTCACTTCCTCTCGAGCATGAATTTCCTTCCAGGTCCTGAATTTTGCCCACTTCTTGCTCCTCCTAATCTAGCATGCCATAATTGAAATAGCCTTTCTATTTTTTTTAATTTTTTTATAATAATTTTTTATTATATTATGTTAGTGACCATACAGTATATCCTTAGTTTCTGATGTAGTGTTCCATGATTCATTATTTGTGTATAAGACCCAGTGCACCATACAATATGTGCCCTCCTTAATACCCATCGCTGAAATAGCCTTTTCTAAAGAACAACAGTGGGGCATATAAGAATTTCATATTTTTTCTCAGTTTGGGATGTCCAGGTGTAATGTAGCACGAGTAGGGAATTTTACTTTCCAACTAAATGAAACACCCTCTTCCTAGAAATTCCTCGTGTTTCTCCTCTTACATTTCCATAGTGACTCTAGAGCACAGAAATGTGCCGTATCTGACTGATAGATCACATAGAAAAGTCCTAGTAGAATATAGCTCTTGGGCCCAGAAAAGTGATTGTTATGCAATTATAGCCAGAATCAATAAATAAACACACTTTTTAAGAGGTTCATTTCAAATAAGGCACATAATTAGAGGAGGAAAGGGTGTTAGATGGAATACCCAAGCATACTTGCCAAACTTAGTAATCACACTGAAACTCAAAATTTGATTGCATCAGAAGATTGCTTTTTAATATGACTATGTATGTATAATGTAAAAACTTTATTTACAACTGAACCATTAAACAGAGTGCTACCATTAAACAATGTTATAGATCTTGCTTAGGTATTTCAACATGTAACTCCACATAATCAGTTTGGAAAACTCCACTAAAGCTAAACATGCATCTACCCTATGACCCAGCAATTCCAATTTTCAGCATAACCAAGAAAAACGAGTGCGTATATCCATGAAAAACATATATAAGAATATTCATAAGAGCTTTATTCATAATAGCCAAAGCTAGAAACAAGCAAAATGCTCATCAGTAGGAGAATGGATAAATGGCAGTATGTTTATACAGTGGAAAACTACACAGCAATAAAAAGAACAAGCTACTAGTACACATAAGAATATGGATAAACCCCACATATATTATGTTGAGTGAAAGAAGCCAGACACAAAAGAGTACATATGTATGATTTTATTTATTTTAAATTCAAGACATGGCAAACTATTTGAGGAGGATAGGAGACCAAATACTAGTTACCTATGGGTGGATGTGTATGGAAATGTAGACTGGAAAAAAGAAGGAGGGAGCTTTGGAGGGTACGAGAAATATTCTATATCTTGATCTGGGTGATAGTTATAAGAAGAGGAGAAAGAAGGTTGGGGGAATGTGTACTTATACAGTGAAAATTACCTGCTGCATACTTAAGATTAGCACAGTTTACATACTTTACTCTGTTTTATCTCAAAGAAATTAACTCCAACATACACTATCATAAAAACATAGAAGCAATTTTCCTTAAGCCATTTAAATTGAAATGGCTAAAGCCAGATGTGTTTCAATGTTTAGCACATGGGCATATCTAAAATAATCAGTCTTTGGCAGACCTGATTGGTTGGCTTAACAAGAATGGCTGGTGATTATACAGTTATTCTTTTGTTCAAGGAGCTCAAAGGCTTTATAAACTGATCTCATGATGTGAGTGTTATGAACACAATAAGTATAATTCATAAGAACACTTATCTTGCATCCCAGAAGCGTTAGTTTAATGAAAAGAAATAATTTTAAGATTTAAAATCTGAATATAGGCTCCTGTTTTTATTTATCTTGTTATTTTATACAGCAGGAGTGCTGAGATTATCATAGGCCTTAAGGAAATCTTGGGAGACAGTACAATTTGCTGATTCACAGACTCCTCCATTTCCTAGAAGTATGACCTTGGGCAATGTCCTTAGTTTGGGAATAATAGGTAGGAGGATTAAATAAATTAATGTGTTTATAGGGCTGAAATAGTCCCTGACACATAGTATATGCTAATAAATGTTAGCTACTTTATCATTTAAAAGAAATCAGATGGCAAATATAGAAGAAATTCAGCCAGCATGATGTCTCTTTTCCAATACATAAGGCTTCCAACTTTAGTAACTTTCCTTTATAAATAAGGATGCATTTTCCCAAAAAAGCAATATTCTCCTGTGTCAAAATTCCTTTAAAAACAAGCTATGGGTAAAATAAAATTAGGATACATGTGCATTATTTCAGGCTGAGAAATGAACAGAGCAGCTCTAGTTGATCTACAGATCTGTGAGTAGGCGAAGTAAAACATACTGTTATATATTACTGATTTTTGGAGTGGTTTGTAATACATCATTATGTGTCAGTAGCTGACTAATACACTAGGTAGCTGGTTGTCTAGAGCAGAGCTTGGCAAACCATGGCCAGTGAGGCAATTTTGGCCTATGGCTTTTTTTTTTTTTTTAGGTTCATGAGCTAGGAATGATTTTTATATTTTTAAAAGGTTAAAAATGAAAAAAAGAATAAGAACATGCAACAGCAATCTCAAAGGTCCTGGAAAGCCTAAAATTTTTTACTACCTGGCCCTTTACAGAAATGGTTTGCTGATCCCTGGTCTAGAGGAAAAGGTAAGGAAAAGAGAAATTCTCACCACAGCCATGGCAAAGGAAAAGACATTTTTATGCCCACTACAACCCCGCTTGGATGGGTGTCCCCAACTGGGCTATATATGCTGTGGTGACTAAAAGATCATAGCACTTTTGGGGAGACTGTGTATATAGAGGGACAGGAGATTGTAGAGGATGAATACCTTCAAGCTTTCGTTTCTGTAGCCCATTAACATAAACAACTCTTTGCCTTTAGGAGGTAGCACTGTTTACATGGATAACTGGGGAAAAGACTAACAAAAACCTTTATAAATTGGAAATAATTTCTGCAGGTCCAGTAGCAATTCACAGCCTGTTTCACCACATTTAAGAATGATTTCTTAGTTCTTTTCCTCCTGCTGCACTATTTATACATTTGGTATTCCTTGATCTACATTTGTAGTACTGGCTCTCACTGGACAGTGGACTCCTGGGAAAACAAGATTAAAAAAAATACTCTGTAGCAGATTGAGTATGTGCTTGTACGTGTAGCTCCTGCTATTTTTTTTTCTCTTGGTCAGCTTTGGTAGACACTGTTGAATGAGCAGGTAAAGGCAGTCAGAAGTGAAACAGACACATTTAATAAGCAGCATTATATTTTTAAAAAAGATTTTATTTTTATTTGACAGAAAGAGAGTGAGAGTACACAGGTAAGGGGAGCAGCAGAGGGAGAGGGAGAAGCAGGCTCCCCACCAAGTAGGGAACCTGATGCGGGGCTCAATCCCAGGACCCTGAGATCATGACTTGACCCAAGGGCAGTTGCTTAACCGACTGAACCACCCAAGCACCCAAGCAGCATCATATTAAGAGAGCCACACAACAGCTGGCAATGAAAAGTAGCTACTGCTTATATCCAGATATCCATGTTAGATGGCAGAAAAGTTCTGTATTTACTACCATCCTGTTGGTGGAGAAAGATTCTGGAAGGACATGGGTCATTAATTCACAGTACTTATACAGTATAGACCAATGTTGTTTTTGCAGAAAAAAATTTGGATTCTAAGCTATCTTTGGTACTTCCTCCTACCAAAATACTATTATATACAGGGATACAATTGAGAGTTGCAATAGTAGGTAGCTTATTTTGAAAATCTAATTTATCTTTATTATGTTTTATAATACAACATTTTGATTACGTGTCATTTGAAAAGAGCCTAAAATCAAATTTCTACTTTGGAAAGAGATTTAGCATTGATTGTGTGTGTGCATATACATTTTTTATGTGTATATATGTGTTTGTATATATACATATATATGTTGTGTCCAAGAAATCAGTGTACTTTACAGAAAAGCCAGAGAACAGTTTTTCTGGATCAGAAATATAGTTGTCTGCCTCTCTCTGCCTACGAGGTCTCTCATTACTGTTATTTTATACCTCATTCTAACCATTGCTGATACATTGATGTTGACATAAAGCATTTGAGCTTTAAATTTGTTCTAAACTTTTTAAAAAATCTGGAGCTATACACTTGCTATTTGGAATTGCACTGTACTTATTTTTTAAGAACAGGGGAAACTGAAAAACAGTTACTGATCTGAAAACAATATGTATTTTAAAAAACGGAGACTGTGTAAAGATAGTAATCTTAGAGTAAAAGTGTGTGTTTTGTCAGGTTGAGGTTGACAGCATTTATGAAAGGTTTGAATCTTGTTCTAGGTTTGCCTCTGCAGCTCTTGTTAGCTCAGTAAAGTCAGCTCACACTTATTTTCTTGTTAGATCTAACTCAGGCCTTTATGAGGTGATATGAGTGATACCAAAAAAGGCTCCATTCACCCAAAATATCTAATCAACTAGGTACTTGAAGTGGACATAGTATTTGGGAGAAACAAAGAATCTTTTTTGTAGGAATGGAGACAACCCAAAGGTAAAACTTCTTCAGTTTCTCAAATTTGACTGGGGTCAGTTTCAGAGGTAATGGGGAGTAGACATAAAAACATAAAGGAAACAGTCAACAAAACAAAGAGGCAATCAGTGGTATGGGAAAAGATATTTGCAAATGACACTTCAGATAAAGGGCTGGTATCAAGATCCATAAAGAACTTCTCAAACTCAACATCCAAAAAACAAATAATGAAGTCAAAAAATGGGCAGAAGATATGAACAGACACTTCTCCAAAGAAGACATACAAATGGCTAACAAACACATGAAAAAATGCTCAAGATCATTAGCCATCAGGGAAATTCATTGGACAGCTACATGCAAAAGAATGAAACTTGACCACTCTCTCACACCATACACAAAGATAAACTCCAAATGGATGAAAGACCTTGATGTGAGACAGGAATCCATCAAAATCCTAGAGGAGAGCATTGGCAGCAACCTCTATGACATCAGCCACAGCAACCTTTTTCATGACACATCTCCAAAGGCAAGAGAAACAAAAGAAAAAATGAACTTGTGGGACTTCATCAAGATAAAACCTTCTGCACAGCCAAGGAAACAGTCAAAAAAACTAAGAGGCAGCCCACGGAATGGGAGAAGATATTTGCAAATGATACTACAGATAAAAGACTGGTATCCAAGATCTACAAAGAACTTCTCAAACTCAATACACGAGAAACAAATAAACAAATCATAAAATGGGCAGAAGATATGAACAGACACTTTTCCAATGAAGACATACAAATGGCTAACAGACACATGAAAAAATGTTCAAAATCATTAGCCATCAGGGAAATTCAAATCAAAACCACACTGAGATACCACCTTACACCAGTTAGAATGGCAAAAATTGACAAGGGAAGAAACAATAATTGTTGGAGAGGATGTGGAGAAAGGGGATCCCTCCTACATTGTTGGTGGGATTGCAAGTTGGTACAACCACTCTGGAAAACAGTGTCGAGGTTCCTTAAAAAGTGAAAAATTGAGCTACCCTATGACCCAGTCATTGCACTACTGGGTATTTACCCCAAAGATACAGACATAGTGAAGAGAAGGGCCATATGCGCCCCAATGTTCACAATAGCTAAATCGTGGAAGGAGCTGAGATGCCCTTCAACAGATGACTGGATTAAGAAGTTGTGGTCCATATATACAATGGAATATTACTCAGCTATCAAAAAGAACAATTTCTCAACATTTGCTGCAACATGGACGACAGTGGAGGAGATAATGCTAAGTGAAATAAGTCAAGAAGAGAAAGACAATTATCATATGGTTTCTCTCTGCTATGGAACATAAGAACTAGGAAGATGGGTAGGAGAAGAAAGGGATAAAGAAAGGGGGTTTAATCAGAAGGGGGAATGAAGCATGAGAGACTATGGACTCTGAGAAACAAACTGAGGGCTTCAGGGGGGGTGGGGGAATGGGTTAGACTGGTGATGGGTAGTAAGGAGGGCATGTATTGCATGGTGCACTGGGTGTTATACGCAACTAATGAATCATCAAACTTTACATCAAAAACCAGGGATGTACTGTATGGTGACTAACATAATATAATTAAAAAATTTTAAAAAAAGCAAACAAAACCACATTGAGATACCACCTTACACCAGATAGAATGGCAAAAATTAACAAGGCAGGAAACAACAGATGTTGGAGAGGATGTGGAGAAAGGGGAGCCCTCTTACACTGTTGGTGGGAATGCAAGTTGGTATAGCCACTTTGGAAAACAGTATGAATTTTCCTCAAAAAGTTAAAAATAGAGCTACCCTATGACCCAGCAATTGCACTACTGGGTATTTACTCCAAAGATACAGATGTAGTGAAAAGCAGGGACACCTGCACCCCAATGTTAATAGCAGCAATGTCCACAATAGCCAAACTGTGGAAGGAGCCAAGATGCCCTTCAACAGACGAATGGATAAAGAAGATGTGGTCCATATATACAATGGAATATTATTCAGCCATCAGAAAGGATGGATACCCACCATTTGCATCGACATGGATGGAACTGGAGGGTATTTTGCTAAGTGAAGTAAGTCAAGCAGAGAAAGACAATTATCATATGGTTTCACTCATATGTGGAACATAAGGAATAGCATGGAAGACCATAGGGGAAGGGAGGGAAAAATGAAGCGGGGAAATCAGAGGAGGAGATGAACCATGAGAGACTATAGACTCTGAGAAACAAACTGAGGGTTTCAGAGGGGAGGGGGAGGGGGGATGAGGTAGCCAGGTATGGGTATTAAAGAGAGCACATATTGCGTGGAGCACTGGGTGTTATACCCAAACAATGAATCATGGAACACTACATCAGAAATTAATGAAGTACTGTGTGGTGACCAGCAAAACATAAAAAAAAAAATAAAGAAAGAAAAAAGAAATCAGGATTTAGTCCAGTTTATAAAGATTGATTGATTAATTTTATTTATTTTTTAGATTTTATTTATTTATTTATTTATTTATTTATTTATTTATTTATTTATTTGAAAGGGAAGAGAGCATGGGCATGGATGCATGCAAGTGGGCAGAGGAGCAGACTGGGAGGAGAGGGACAAGCGGACTCTGCACTGAGCATGGAGCCTGACACAGGCCTGGATCTCATGACCTGGACACCATGACCTCAGCCAATACCAAGAATCAAGACACTTAACTGACTGACTCACCCAGACACCCCAGGATTTAGTCAAGTTTATAATGATCAGTAGTAGGATAAATACCTACATAAGTGTGTTACTGGAACATAATTCTCTATGATCACCCTCATTTTTATCAAAGATAGCCAAATTAAGTCTAATTTGTTTGCAAAATAAGTCTAGTTTTTAAAAAACGTTGGTGTGATTAGTACATAAATGCAGCAAGAATAGTGATGATCATAGGTTCCTTTAAATCTGCTTTGCTGGAATTTTTAAACAAAGAATCTCTAATTTTTTTCATTTAATTAATTTTTTTATGTTCAATTAGCAAACATATAGTAGTACATCACTAGTTTCACATGTAGAGTTCAATAATTCATTATTTGCACATAACACCCAGTGCTCATCACATCACATGCCCTCCTTAATGCCCATCACCCAGTTAGCATAGCCCCCAACCACCTCCCCTCCAGCAGCCCTCAGTTTCCTCCCATAGTTAAGAGTCTCTCATGGTTTCTCTCCCTCTCTGATTTCTTCCCATTCCATTTTCCCTCCCTTCCCCTACAATCCTCTGTGCTGTTTCTTATATTCCTCATATGATAATGGTATGATAATTGTCTTTCTCTGGCTTATTTTGCTCAGCATATCCCCTCTGGTTCCATCCGTGTCTATGTAAATGGTAAGATTTCATCCTTTCTGATGGCTGAGTAATATTCCATTGTGTATATATATACTACATCTTCTTCATTCACCTGTCGATGGACATCTTGGCTCTTTCCATAGTTCGGCTTTTGTGGACATTGCTGCTATGAATGTTGGGGTGCAGGTGCCCCTTTGGATCACTAGATTTGTATCTTTGGGGTAAATACCCAGTAGTGCAGTTGCTGGGTCATAGAGAAGTTCTATTTTTAACTCTAGATTGAATTTTAAATAGCCTCTCTAGGCCAGAAGACAAACCAAATACTTGCCATGAGACTTAACCTGCAATACTTATAGATTTGGTTGATTCCTCTCTTCTCAAGGTCCCCAAAATATCCTGAGGTTCCTGCACCTGCCAAGAAGTGACTTCTTTATTCACCTGCTAAGATTGCTGAGAAACCTGTAAACATATTAACAGGCTATTTTTCCAAGGGGCTTTATTGGCTCTGTATGATCATCCTTAGTTTCTTAAAGCTCTTTGGGCATATCTGGGTCTATGCATGTCTCTCAAATATGACATTCTAGTCAAAGCCTTGATAATATAACCAATGTTTCCAAGTGTGTCCTGTTAAAAGGAGAACAGATTCTTAGTGAATTTATGCAAATAAATACATTGCCATGAAAATGTAAGAACACTCATTGAGAGTTTCTGAATTCTGGAGGGATCAGGTAAGGAGAAAGATAAACGTCCAATTTGTTCACAAGGATATGTTTTATCAAATTGCTATAAGTCAGTTAGCTTAAGAGAAAAATTTCCCTCCAATCTGGAAAAACAAATCATTTAAAAAATAGCAATGTTTCAAACAAATATTTTATAAAAATTATAATCATCCTTCTCAGTTTATTTAGTCCCATATTATTACTTCTTGTTCTGCTTGAATTTAGTTTTTCTATTTGTTCTGGAGATTCTTACCCAGTTTAGTTTTCTGATCTTAAAATTATCAGAAACCTGGATTTGTCAAAAGTCTTCTCCATGAATCTCTATGTAGATGAAAGACATTTGTAGGAAGCTTTGGTAAAAGCATCTGAGCAAAAGTGTAACTGTATATGGTAAAAGACTTTAAAATGGCCATGGTAAAGATCTGATTAGAGTTTATTACAATGCAGTTAATAAGGAAATTTGTTTTGGTGATATATAACACTTTAAGACCATAACATATCAGGACATCAGATTTCTAAGACTTTTATACAATTTTGGAATACTTAATTTTATTTTTTATTAAGTTTTTATTTTAATTCCAGTATCGTTAACATATAGTGTTATATTAGTTTCAGGTGTACAATATAGTGATTCAGCAATTCTATACGTCATTACTCAGTGCTCATCATGATAAGTGTACTCTTAATCCCCCTCACCTATTTCACCTATTCCCCCCATCAACCCCTCCTCTGATATACTTTGCTTTAAACAAGTACCTTCAGTTAAAGTAATTAATTTTTTACAACAAAAACATTTTTTTGCTTGAAACATACTTCAGAACCCATGGTTCTAAAAGATATAGATATATAAAACATTCTACTCAGAAAAAACAGAATGCACGCTTTCTTCAGGTACACACTAGGAATCCCCTGGTTAAATCACATAGAAAGAGACATAGCAAATATTACAAATTTAAGAAGAATGAAATCAAGTCAAGTATATTTTCCAGCCAAATGGTACAAAACTAACGATCAACAATAAAATAAAGCTGGAAAATCTACAATGTAAGTATTAAATATTTAATATGTAAAAGTTCAATAACACCCAAATAAGAAATTAAACAGCAAATGAAAATATATCTCAAAACAAAAGAAAAAGGAAACACAATATTCTAAAACCTATGGGATGCAGCAAAAGCTGATGTCAGAGTAAAATTTATGCTATAAATGCTTGTATTAAGAAAAAAAAAGTTCAAATAAACAACATTACACCACAAGGAACTGGAAATAGAAGAAACTTAGCTGAATTTAGTAGAGGAAGGAAATAACAAAGAAAAATCAAATAAGTAAAATAGAGACCAGAATAAACAATAACATAACATTGAAAGTAATGACCGGTTTTTAAGGAAAAAAACCAATATTGGCAATGCTTTAACTACATTAACTAAGAAAAGAAAGAAGACTCAAAACCAAAATGAGTAATGGAAGGGAAAACAATACTACAGATAACCAAAGAAATAGTGTAATAACAGATTACTGTAAAGAATTATATACTAACAAATCAGATAACTTAGGGAAAAAAAAACAGATAATTCCTAAAAATGCACAAGTTACCATGATTGAATCATGAATCTAGAATCCAAGAAATATAAAGTTGCATTAGACCAATAACAAGAATGAAAGTTGAATTAGGAATCAAAAATCTCCCAACACAGAAAACCCCAGGACCACATGGTTTCATTGGTGAGTTTTACCAAACTTTAAAAAAAAAATTAAAGACAATATTAATCAAAATCTTACAAATAATGGAATAGAAGGAACACATTCAAAATTATTCCATGAGGCCAGTAATACCCTGATATCAAAGCAGTATAAAAACAATGCAAGAACAAAAACGTCTAGTTTGTCTGATAGAAATATTGCTACTCTGACTTTCTTTTTACATCCATTTGCATGATAAATGTTTCTCCACCTCCTCACTTTCGATCTGCAAGTGTCTTTAGGTCGAAAATGAGTCTTGGGGCACCTGGGTGTCTCAGTTGGTTAGGTGTCTGACTCTTGATTTCAGCTCAGGTTATGCATGATCTCAGGGTTGTGAGATCAAGCCCTGTGTTGAGCTCTGTCGTGGGTGGTGTGGAACCTGCTTAAAATTCTCTCTGCTCCTCCCCCACTAAATTTTTTTTTTTAATTTAAAAATAAAATAAATGGGTCTCTTGTAGGCAGCATATAGATGGGTCTTGTTTGATTTTTTTAATCCATTCTGACACGCTATGTCTTTTTTTTTTTAAGATTTTATTTATTTGACAGAGAGAGCACAAGCAGGGGGAGCAGCAGGCAGAGGGAGAGGGAGAAGAAGGCTCCCTGCTGAGCAGGGAGGCCAATGCGGGGCTCGATCCCAGGATCCTGGGATCATGACCTGAGCCGAAGGCAGACGCTTAACCAACTGAGACACCCAGGCGCCCCCACCCTATGTCTATTGATTGGAGCATTTATTCCATTTATATCTGATTAATTATTGATAAATATATGTTTATTACCATTTCATTACGTGTTTTGCCATTGTTTCTGGAGATTTTCTCTGATACTTTCTTGTCTTTGTCACTTTTGTTCTCTCCTTTGCACTCAGAGTCCCTTGTAATATTTCTTTTTTTAAAATACTTTATTTTATGTATTAATTTGAGAGGGAAAGACAGAGATAGCGAGAAAGAGCACGAGCATGGAGAAGAGGGAGAATCAGCCCCCCCCCCCTCGCTGAGCAGGGAGACTGATGTGGGGCTTGATCCCAGGACCCCAGGAACATGACCTGAGCTGAAGGCAGACACTTAACCCACTAAGCCATCCAGATGCCCCAATGTTTCTTACAGAGCTGGTTTAGTTTTCACAGACTCCTTTTGTTTTGTCTATCTGGGAAACTCTTTATCTCTCCTTCTTTTCTGAATGATAGCCTTGCTGGATAGAGTATTCTTGGCTGCAGATTTTTCCCATTCAGCACTTTGAATAAATATATCATGCCACTCTCTTCTGGTTTGCCAAGTTTCTGTTGAGAAATATCTGGCTAGCCTTATGGGTTTTCCCTTGCAAGTTAAGGACTTCTTTTGTCTTGCTACTTTTATGACTTTTACATTATCATTAAATTTTGCAAGTTTAAATACAACATGTCTTGGTGTTGGCCTGCTATTGTTGATTTTGATGGGAGTTCCCTGTACCTCCTGGATCTGGATATCTGTTTCTTTCCCCAGATTAGGGAAGTTTTCTGCTATTATTTCTTGAAATGAAGTTTGTGCACACTTTTTTCTCTCTTCTTCTGGGACTCCTATAATACAAATGTTATTATGTTTGATGCAGTCACTGAGTTCCCTTATTCTTGTGTCACATAATTCTCCCTCTCTTTTTTCCAGCTTCGTTATTTCCCATTATTTTGTCTTCTAGGTCACTTATTCCCCTGATCTTCCAGCCTGCTATTTACTGCAGACAAAAGTAGATTAACCCATACTCAGCACGCAATTTTTATAACTTTATCTTTATGGAAAATGTCTTAGATATTTAATGAATTCAACCCAATTTATCATTTAATTTAGCAAAACTTTAAGGTTTTGGGTTACCAGAAAGATTTGGAGAAACTATTTTAAAAGTAAACATTTAATCTTATTTATATCTATTTTATTTGTTCTTTTCTTAAATTTTTTGAATTTTGTTTTTAAGAATAATGCTTAGATTACCCATAAAAATGTCAAAAGACATCAGTCATCCTTTCCAGCTATTATTATTTTATACAATTTGTAGCAGAGATAACATCAACTTACTTGACTTTAAGTAAACACAGGCAGAGTAAAAGTTTTAATTTTAATGCTAATAACTTTAAAGACATGTCAATTTTAATTAATACCAACAATCTCAAATTGGCTTTTTTTTTTTACAGATTTATTTGTTTGAGAGAGAGCATGAGTGGGGAGGTGGGCGAAGGGGAGAGGGAGAATCTCAAGCAGACTCCACGCTGAGCATGGAGCCCAACACGAGTCTTGATCTCAGGACCCTGAGATCATGACCTGAGACAAAATCAAGAGTCAGTTGCTTAACTGACTGCACCACCAAGGTGCCCCTTAAATTAGTTTTAGTACCAAATGTTTTTCCAGATCACATGAACTTGAAAAACATTTGGATGAGTTTCTATCTTTCTGTGAGTTTTAGTTGCCCAATCCTTAGAAGAGCTTGTCTTCAAACCAACTAAGTAGAACTTTTTAACAAATTAATTTTAGCAGTACTGTCTGGAGGTAGAGAAAATGTCTCACTTTTACCAATATACCTGGACACACATACAAATACACAAACAAGAGGCAAACTCCTATAACTTTTGTTTTACTAATATTTGTAGAGAGAACATTATAGGCCCAATTTTCAAATACCTACTTTTTTTTTAAGTGAAAAACTTTTCCTTAAAGTTTGCTTTCAGAGAATGGCTCTTAGGACCTAGAGAACATGGGAGTAGTAGGTTTACAGAGAAAATATCCAAATTTTCTCTAAGGTGGAAATTTGGAATATATCTGCTTGTTTTCAGAGCTGCTACAGTCTGGGCTAAGAGCCCTTTAAGCAGTTTTTTTTTTTTTAAAAGGCTTCTTTCCCCTCTGCCCTTTTTTTTCTCTGTCTCACATGACTGTATGCTGTGTTTACACTTCAAAGACATCATAAGATTTGTAACTTTAAAGGGACAAAGAAAGAATGAAAGGGTTTTTTTTTTCTAACTGTAGGACAATTTTGTTTCAGTATCTCCATCTTTTATAATATCTACAAACATTTTGAGAAGAATAGGAGAGGTTTATAAAGATGGGTGGGCTTTGACTTTTATTTAGAGTTCCATCTCTGGTTTTATAGATACTTGTAAGACAAAGACAGCTGTTTTTATTATTATAATGTTTTTTTATTATATTATGCCAGTCACCATACAGTACATCCCTGGTTTCTGATGTAAAGTTTGATGATTCATTAGTTGCATATAACACCCAGTGCACCATGCCATAAGTGCCCTCCTTACTACCCATCTCCAGTCTATCCCATTCCCCCACCCCCCTCCCCTCTGAAGCCCTCAGTTTGTTTCTCAGAGTCCATAGTCTCTCATGCTTCATTCCCCCTTCTGATTACCCCCCCCCCCTTTCTTTATCCCTTTCTTCCCCTACCGATCTTCCTACTTCTTATGTTCCATAGATGAGAGAAATCATATGATAATTGTCTTTCTCGGCTTGACTTATTTCACTTAGCATTATCTCCTCCACTGTTGTCCATGTTGCAGCAAATGTTGAGAACTTTTTAATATCTGCCAGATTCGCTCTCATTTCCACCCTTAGAGATTCTATATTCTCATTAACATTTTCGTTAATCCTTTTTTCAAGTCTACACATCATCTTGACCATTGTTACTCTGAATTCCATTTCTGATAATTTGGTTATATCCATATCCATTAGTTCTGTGGCAGAGGCCACAGACTCATTGTCTTTTCTTTGCTGGGGTGGATTTCTCCTTCTCGTCATTCTGATAAGGAGAGGTTGTGGGGCTGTCCAGAGCCCAAATTATTGACTGGGACCCAGGCCATGCGCCCTTGTTTTATAGGGATCTTAGGGATGTTGGCTTCTTGATTTTTCAGCCTGCCTTCTGGGGGAGGGGCCTGCCACGCTGATACTCAGGCAACCCTGTTGGGTAGAGTCTCCATGTCCCCCTGAGGGGGGATGGGGATGGGCACACTGTGAGCCGGTATTTCCAGGCTTTAGTTCTCTGGCGGCTTTCCCTGGCGGTTTGCTGTGCCTCTTCTGAGAGTCAGAGCAGCAGTGGCCAAATCTCAGGCTCTGTCTCAGAACAGAGGGACCGCGGACCGTTCTCCACTGATGTTCTGGCCACTTTAACTCTGTTACTGTTGGTGCTGCTCAACCCTGAAGCGTCCCGGGATGTGCGCCCCACACCGGGCACCCCAGCCCTCACTTCTAGGGCTGGTACGTCTCTGTCCTTTGTGTTTCTAATACCACCAGCCGCCAGCCGCCCCCACGCTCTCCGAAGCTCCGGCCCTCAGTTTGGTCGCTCGCGTTCCCCGCCTCAGGGTCTCAGTCTGCTCTCTCGTGGGTGCCAGTCCGCGAGTCTGCCGGCTCCCCCGTGCAGGTGGCTCCCGCTTCCCGGCACCTGAACGTGGTGGCTCCCTCCCCCTTCCGTTTATCTTCCCATATCTGTGCGCGGTTTCACAGCTCCCCGCTTCGTACCTCAATACTCAGCGCTGGAGATGTTCATTTGTAGAGATCCAGATGTATCTTCCTGCATCTCAGGCTGATTCTGTGGATGTTCAGGCTGGTCTGGTACCTATCCAGCTCGACTCAGGGGACCGGCTGAAAAAGGGGTCCCCTACTCCTCCGCCATCTTAACTGCAAGATTGGACCACATCTTCTTTATCCATTCATATGTTGAAGGGCATCTTGGCTCCTTCCACAGTTTGGTTATTGTGGACATTGCTGCTATGAACATGGGGGACATGTCCCCCTTTGTTTCACTTCAAGTGTACCTTTGGGGTAAATACCTAGTAGTGCAATTGCTGGGCCATAGGCTAGTTTTATTTTTAACATCTTGAGGAACCTTCATACTGTTTTCCAAAGTGGTTATTCCAACTTGCATTTCCACCAACAATATAAGAGGTTTCCCCTTTCTCTACATCCTCACCAAAACTTGTCATTTCCCGTCTTGTTAATTTTTGCCATTCTAACGGGCGTGAGGTGGTATCTCATTGTGGTTTTGAGCACTGGGTGTTATATGCAACTAGTGAATTGTTGAACACTATATCAAAAACTTATGATGTACCATATGCTGGCAAACTGAACATAATAAAAAATAATACAATAAATGATATTTAAAAAAGAAAACTACGAAACATTACTGAAAGACATTAAAGAAAACCTAAATAAATGGGAACATATCTTGAATTGGAAGGCCTACTGTTTTTAAATGTCCATACCACTCAAAGTGATCTACAGATTTAATACAATCCATATCAAAAACCAATGACATTTGTTACAGAAAGAGAGAAAATAATAGTAAAATTCATATGGAATCACAAAGAATACCGAATAGCTAAAACAATCTTGAGAAAGAAGAACAAAGGTGGAGGTATCACATATTATTATTTTAAAACACATTACAAAGCTACAGTAATCCAAATAATATGGTATTGGCCTAAAGACAGACATACAGACGAAGGAACAGAATAGAGAGCCCAGAAATAAACCCACACATATATGGTGAACTGATCTTCAACAAAGGTGCAAAGACTACATAATGGGGAAAGGATATTCTCTTCAACAAACAGTGTTGGGGGAACTGGATATCTACATGGAAAAGAATGAAATTGAACCCTTATCTTACACCATACACAAAAATCAACTAAAAAATGGGTTAAAGACTTGAACAATAAGACCTGAAACTGAAACTGTCAAACACTTAGAAGAAAACATAGGGGATAGCTTTGTGAAATTGTTCTTGGCAATGATTTCTTGAAATGATACCAAACCATAAGCAACAAAAGAGAAAAGAGACAGATGGGGCTACATCAAACCGAATAACTTCTTTGCAGCAAAGGAAATAAGTAACAGAATAAAAACGCAACCTACAGAATGTGAGAAAATAATGCAAACCTTACCTGTGATAAGAGGCTAATATCCAAAAACTATAAGGAACTCCTACAACTCAGTAGCGAAAAAGAAGAAAAGAGAAAAAGAAAAAAGGACAAAGAACTCCAGATAATTTGATTTAAAAATGGCCAAAGAACTTAATTAGACATCTCTCCAAAGAAGACGTACCAATGGTTAACAATTGTATGTAAAGTTGCTCAACATCAGTGATCTTCAGGGAAGTGTAAATAAAAATCACAATGAGAAATCCCCTCATACCTAATAGGATGGCCATTATCAAAAACAAAACAAAGCATAAACAAGAAATAAGAAGTGTTAGTAAGGGTATGGAGAAATTGGAATGCTTGTACACTATTGACAAGAATGTAAAAATGAATGCAGGTGCTATGGAAAACAGTATGGAGATTCCTCAAAAAAATAAAAATGGAAATACCATATAGTCCAGCTGCCCCATTTCTTGGGTATTTATTAAAAAGATTTGAAAACAAAATCTTGAAGAGATATTTTTAGTCCTTTGGTTTCTGTAGCATTAGTCACAAGAACCATAATTTGAAAGCAACCTAAATGTCCATCAATGGATGAATGGATAAAGAAAATATGATTTTTATATATAATGGAATTATTATACAGGCTAAAAAAATGGAAAACTTGTCATGTGCAAGAACATAGATGAACCTTGAGGACACTGTGCTAAGTGTAACAAACCAATCACAGATGGACAAATACCGCACAATTCCACTTATATGAGGTATTGAAAATAGTCCAGGTTTGAAAGATTGGTTCAATATCTGAAAATCATTCACTGTAATCTAATATAATCAATAAGCTAATGAACAAAAATGATATTATCTTATCAATTGATGCAGAAAGAGCATTTGAAGAAATCCAACAACCATACATGAAAAAGAAACTCCGGGGGCTCCTGGGTGGCGCAGTCATTAAGCGTCTGCCTTCGGCTCAGGGCGTGATCCCGGCGTTCTGGGATCAAGCCCCACATCGGGCTCCTCTGCTGGGAGCCTGCTTCTTCCTCTCCCACTCCCCTGCTGTGTTCCCTGTCTTGCTGTCTGGCTCTCTGTCAAATAAATAAATAAAATCTTTAAAAAAAGAAAAAGAAAAGAAACTCCAACAAAACCGTTTCATCAAGTTAGAAAAAGAGGGAACAACCTCAAATTATAAAGAGAATTTACCAAAAAATCTATACCTAATCTCATACTTTATGGTGCACAAATGAATGCTTTTATACCTAACATCAGGAATGTGAATAGATGTCCCCTCTCACCATTCTTATTCAACATAATTCTGCATGTTCTGACGACTGCAATTAGGCAAACAAAATTAAAAGCATCTAGATTAGGCAGAAAGAAGTACAGCTGTCTCTATTTGCAGATGATGTGACTGTTTATGTGGGACATCCCCAAAAATCTACAAAAATGCTTCCAGAACTAATAAGTGAGCTCAGCGTTGTTGCAGGACACAAGAATCAACCACATGCCTATAGATTAAGAACAAACTTGTAGGGGCGCCTGGGTGGCACAGCGGTTAAGCATCTGCCTTTGGCTCAGGGTGTGATCCCGGCATTACGGGATCGAGCCCCACGTCAGGCTCCTCTGCTATGAGACTGCTTCTTCCTCTCCCACTCCCCCTGCTTGTGTTCCCTCTCTTGCTGGCTGTCTCTATCTCTGTCAAATAAATAAATAAAATCTAAAAGAAAAAAAAAGAACAAACTTGTAAAAACCAATATTAAAAACAAAATACCATTTATAATTGCTTGATGAAAATTAAATACTTAGGTATAAACTGAACAAAAGATGAAAAGGTATTATGTTTATATGTATTATGAAAAATTACAATATGCGTATGAAAGAAATCAAAGAAAACCTAAATAAATGGAGATACACAGTAATGATGTCAATTGTCTTTAAATTGGTATGTCAGTTAAACGCAATTCATAGCAATATCCCAGCAAGGATTTTTGTAGAAATATATGTTTATTTTAAAATTTATATGGGAAGGCACAAATCCTAGAATAGCTAAAACCATCTTGAAAAAGAAGAATGAAGTGAAAGGAATCACTCTACCCAATTTAAGGTTTACTGTATAGCTATAGTAATGAAGACAGTGTGGTATTGATGGAGGGATAGACATCTAGGTTAGTGAAACAGAATAGAGACCCCAGAAATAGATCCCTACACATATACCCTACTGATTTTTGACAAAGATTCAAAAGCAATTCAAAGGGGGAAGGGTAGCCTTTTTTACAAATAGTGCTAGAGCATTTAGATATCTGTTGGTTAAAAAAAGGGGGGGGGAGAAAGAACGAAAGAAAGAACGAAAGAAAGAAAGAAAGAAAGAAAGAAAGACCTTCACCCAAACTTCTCACCTTACACAAAAATTAACTTCAAATGGATCACAGAATTAAGTGTAAATTGTAAAACTAAGTATCTTTTAGAAATACACATAATAGAAAATCTTTGGGATCTAAGGCTATGCAAAGGCTTCTTACACTGGACACCTAAATATAATCCATAAAAGGAAAAATTACTGAATTGAACTTCACCAAAATAACTTGTCTCTGAAAAACCATGTGAAGAGGATGAAAAGGCAAGCTAAAGAGTGGGAGATATGAATTTAGTGTCATTGTATTGCCTGCAAAGTCCCTGTTTCTATAGACTGTCTCTGTTGCTATCTGGTCTATGTTACTCTTGGGGTCTCTCTTTGCTTAGAGTATCCCCCTTAATATTTCTTGTTTGATGGTCACGTATTCTTTCAGTTTCTGTATGTCCTGTAAACTCTTTATCTCTCTCCATTCTGAATGAGAGCCTTGCTGGATAAAGTATTCTTGGCTGAATCTTCTTCTCATTTAGTACCCTGAATATATCTTGCCAGCCCTCCAGGTTTCTGTGGATAGGGGTGATGTTATTCTGATGTTCCTCCCTCCATACGTAAGGAATTGCCTTTCCCTAGCTGCTCTCAGGATAGCTTCTTTGGCTCTAAGATTTGCAAGCTTCACTATTGTATGTGGGGTGATATATGCAACTGATGAATCATTGAACACTACATCAAAAAATTATGATGTGCTATATGTTTGCTCATTGAACTTAATAAAAAAAGAAGAAAGTTGTGTTCTACACAGAAAAAAAAAGAGTGGGAGAAGATAATTGTTAACCACACATCTGAAAAGGGACTAGTATCCAGAATATATAAAGAATTGTTAAAACATAACAGTAGAAAACAATCCAGTTAGAAAATGAGCAAAAGGCATGAACAGACATTTCACCAAAGAAGATATATAGATATCAAATAAACCTGTGCAAGATGTTTAACTTCATTAGCCATTAGGAAATTAAAATTAAAACCACAATGAGATATCACTACATCATATCAGATTAGCTAAAATAAAAAATTAGTGAAAATGCCAAATGGTGGAAGGTATTGTAACAAACTGCAAGTCATACATTGCTCGTGAAACTATAAAATGGTACAGCCAATGTGGAAAACAGTTTTTTTTAAGATTTTATTTATTTATTTGATGGAGAGAGAGACAGCTAGTGAGAGAGGTAACACAGGCAGGGGGAGTGGGAGAGAAAGAAGCAGGCTCCCAGTGGAGGAGCCCGATGTGGGGCTCGATCCCAGGACCCTGGGATCATGCCCTGAGCTGAAGGCAGACAGCTAATGACTGAGCCACCTGGGTGCCCCTGGAAAAAAACTAAAAAAACTAAACATACATATAGCACACAACCCAGCAATTGTTCTTTTGGGTTTTTATTCCAGAGAAATGAAATATATTTTCATACAAAAACCTGTACACAAATGTTAGTAGTGGCTTTATTCAGAATGGGAAAAAACTGGAAACAACCATAAACAACCCTGAGGACCTTCAACAGGTGAGTGGTTAAACCACCTGTGGTGAATTTATACCATAGAATACTACTCAGCAATAAAAAGAGTGAACTGTTGATACATAAAACATCTTGGATATATTTCCAGAAAATTCAGAGTGAAAAAGGTCAATCTCAAAAGTTACATACATACCATATCATTTCATTTGTATAAGATTCTTGAAATGACAAAGAAATAGAAAACAGATTAGTGGTTGCCAACTGTTAGAGACTGGGACAGTGGATGGGAAGGAAGCGGGTGCAGTTATAAAAAGGTTGTGTGACATATCCTTGTAGCGATCAAATTATTCTGTATCTTGGCTATGGTGGTGGATTCATGAATCTACACATGTGATAATATTGCAGTGAACTGAATAGATACAAATATATCTTTTTATATGGGGCACTTGGGTGGCTCAGTCATTTAAGCATCTGACTCTTGATTTTGGCTCAGGTCATGTTCTTGGGGTCATGGGATTGAGCTCTGCATCAGACTCTGCACTGAGTATGGAGCCTGCTTAGGATTCTCTCTCTCCCTCTCCCTCTGCCCCTCCTCCCATGCACCCTCTTTCTCTCTCTCTCTCTCAAGTAAATAAATCTTAAAAAAAGATAAGAGATTCTCTAATCAATTAATGCTCCTAAAATTGAAAACTTATATAAAACAAATAATTTCTTAGAAAAATATAACATTACAACTGACAGAAAACAGAAAACTTGAATAATCACTAAGGAATCTGAGTCAGTTGCTAAAGATTCACTTCTACACAAGTACAGAATGGTAGGCCTAAATGATTTTATGGATGAATTCTACCAAATGTTCAAGGAACATAGAATTCCTATTTATAGATTCTCCAGTCAATAGAAAATGAAGAAACACTCAATTATTTTACTGAGGCTAATATAAACTTCATACAAAAAATAGACATGGGCATTTTAAGAAAGGGAAATTGCTGGCTAATCTCACTAGTTAACATAAACAAAAGATCTTAGATAAAATATTACAGAAGTATTTCCATAATTATAAAAATATTACAATAATATTTTATTTAGTATGTTTGCATTTTAATGTCTTGAAATATGCAATACAACCAGGTTAGGTTTAACTCAAGCACAAAAGTGTAACTAGTTCAGGGAAAGAGAAATACCATATGATTTAACTCATATGTGGAATTTAAGAAACAAAACAAATGAACAAAGAAAAAAATAGAGAAATCCAATAACAGACTCTTAACTGTAGAAAACAAACAGATGGTTACCAGAGTGGAGGGGGGTGGGGGAGTGGGTGAACTAGGTGATGGGGATTAAGGAGTAAACTTGCTGTGATGAGCACAGGGTGATGTATGGAAGTGTTAAATTACTATATTGTACACCTGAAACTAACACTGTATGTTAATTATACTAGAATTTAAAAAAAAATGTGTAAGTAGTAAAATGAGTAAGTAGGACTCATGGGATATAATCAGAAAACAACTTTGATTCCCATATTGACAATTTAAGTCCACTCTGTGGGATTAGATTTTCTTTTGTCTTGATCACAGCTAAGGCAGTTCCATGACTCTTGAGCATTTGGTTGTGTTTTGTGACAGAAGAGTCTCAGTTTAGTAAAAAATCAGTAATAATTAAAGCTTTAATATTTCTTTAAAGTTATATCTTCTTCCATTTCATCTTAGGCCCACTGTGGGCTGGGCAGCTGAAGTAAGGAAGGGGATGTGGCCAGTATCTTCTCACTTTCTCCAAAGAGTATGTCTAACCCTTCTCTTCCATATTGCTTATGAGGGTTTGTGATCCCTCTAGAATTGCATCAGAGGAGGGGATAGGTGATAAGAGGAAGAATAAGTTCTTTCTTGATTAATATTCCCATGAACCAGCATCAACGTTGTCTGAACCTAGCTCATGTTTAAAACTAATTTGCTTTCTTATGGAGTACTGTTATGGCCTTTTCTGAGACCTTCCTGTCTTTCATATTTCTCAAGCAGCATTGACAACCAGGAGCAACTGTGTGTCCTGGGATCTGGGCGACACGTATCAAACCTTCAAGTGCTTCCACTGAAGGTCCTTTCCCAAGACCTAAAGTAAATGTGAGTCCTGCTCCCAAGCTATTCCACTGAAAGAGTTTTAGATGCACAGAACACCTACAG
This sequence comes from Ursus americanus, assembly GCF_024610735.1. Lineage (NCBI taxonomy): Eukaryota > Metazoa > Chordata > Mammalia > Carnivora > Ursidae > Ursus > Ursus americanus. The sequence continues at coordinate 106,095,116 of NC_142164.1, forward strand.
TTTCCTTCCGATTCCTCTCCTAATTTCCAAGCCTTTACTTGTCTTCTCCAGCTTCTTTTAGATGTGGGGATTGGTGATATGCTAAGGTCACAACACCAGTTTGCAACTACCTCTTTTACGAAACCAGCATGGTGGTCTCACACCTCTCATTGGAATGTGTTGTTTATTGTCTTTGGGCCTCAGCCAACAGAGATTAAAATAGTCCATTTTAAAATCCTGTTTCAGAAGGTTGGCCTACCATTAGGAAAATTCATTCATGTAATTCAACACAATAAACAAGTAAAGGAGAAAAATATATTATTATCTCTATAAAAGTAGAAGAATCATTTCATGGAATTCAGTATTTGTTTATGACTTAGAAATCTCTTACAAACTAACAATACAAAAGAATTCCTTAACCTGGTTAAGAGTATCTATAAAAAAACTTCCATAGTAAATACCATACTTAAGACATCATACTTTAGGCTAGCAGCCTCATTTTTAAAATAAGGATGAAGGCAAGGATACCATTGGTTTTGCTTCATTTCAACATTCAATGGAAATTCTGTCCAGCATGGTAAGACAAGAATTTAAAAAAAAGGAATAAAATTTATTAGACTAGGAAAGCAAAGGATAAAACTAACACAATAGAGTATGCAATTGTCTGTAGAGAAGACCCAAGAAAACCTATAGAAACATTAATAGAATTGTTAAGAATATTCAGCAAATTAACAAAACATAAAACTAATATGTGAAACTCATTCATGGAATTTAAGAAACAAAACAAACAAACATAGTGGGGGAAAAAGAGAGGAAGACCAAGAAACAGACTCTTGACTATAGAGAACAAACTGATGGTTATCAGATGGGAAGTGGATGGGGGGATGGGTGAAGTAGGTGATGAGGATTAAGGAGAATGCCAGGTGTTGTATGAAAGTGTTGAATCACTGTATTGTACACCTGAAATTAATATTGCTAATAACTAACTTGAATTTAAATAAAAATTTGGAAGAAAAAATTATTATGTGAAAATCTATTGCATTTTATCAGTAACAAAGTTAGAATATGTAATTTTTAAAAGGTGCCATTTTCAACAGCAATTTAAAAAGAGACCCACAAATAGATGTAACAAAAGATGTACACAATCTTAATGGAGAAAAAGTATAAACTGTTATTACAAGACTAAGGAAAACTCAAGAAAATGATGAGAAATACCATGTTTATGAGGAAGAAAATTCAATGATTATAAATATGTTAATTGTCCCAAAATGCATCTAAGAATTCAATACAATCCCGGGGCGCCTGGGTGGCACAGCGGTTAAGCGTCTGCCTTTGGCTCAGGGCATGATCCCGGCATTACAGGATCGAGCCCCACATCAGGCTCTCCCGCTATGAACCTGCTTCTTCCTCTCCCACTCCCCCTGCTTGTGTTCCCTCTCTCGCTGGCTCTATCTCTGTCGAATAAATAAATAAAATCTTAAAAAAAAAAGAATTCAATACAATCCCAACCAAAACACATTCATTGAAATAATAAACCTAAATTTTTGGGGTGGGGGAAATGTGAGAAGGGATATATAAGAACTTCCATTGTTTTATAATATTTTATTTCTTAAACTAGGTAGTTGATACACAAGTATTCATTGCATTATTTAGAAAATTGTATTGTATTATTGTTTAGGAAAAGAGCGCTGAATACACAATTTTGGCATTGTACTGGTATCTTTTATTTTGAAGATTTTATTATTTGACAGAGCACAAGCAGGGGGAGTGGCAGGCAGAGGGAGAGGGAGAAGCAGGCTCCCCGCTGAGCAGAGAGCCCTACATGGGACTCAATCCCAGGACCCTGGGATCATAACCTGAGCCAAAGGCAGACTCTTAACTGACTGAGCCACCCAGGAGCCCTGTACTGGTATCTTTAGGCCAGTCTCACAAAATAGCTGCAAATTTGGTATAGATTTGTATCCATATGTGTTTGCACACTGGATTCTCTATCCCTTATACCTATGTGACTTGAAACAGGTAATCTATGTTTCTAAACCTTCAGTTTCCACATCTATAAAATGTGGTTGTCATAAGCAATTTAAAAATTAAAAAATTTAGGGGCACCTGGATGGCTCAGATCATGATCCTGGAGTCCTGGGATGAGCCCTGCGTCAGGCTCCTTACTCAGCAGGGAGTCTGTTTCTCCCTCTCCCTCTCCTCCTGCCCTTCCCCCACTTGTGTTCTCTCCCTCTCTCTCTCTCTCTCAAAAATAAATAAATAAAATCTTTAAAAAATACGTAAAAAATAAAAATTAAAAAATTTAAGAGGATAAAGCATGATCTCAGTAAATTTTAGTTTATTCCTCTGTAAGGGGAGATTGTCAATCTAGTTCAGATGGTGAAACATCTGAGAATCACAGTGCCCTTTGAGAAACATCTTGAAATTCTGACATATAACTCAATCTTGTGAACTAGGAGCAGTTTTGCTCAAAGTAAATATGGCATATGATTGCAATATATAACAACAACCATGTGTGAATAGAAAGAGTTTCTAAATTACTCCACCAGTCTGCATTTGCTGCCACTTTAATAATTTTGTCATTTTCAGTCCCATCAGTCAGTGTGAGAAAACTTTATTGATAGAATTATAAAATTTAAAAATTTGCATCTATTAGTCTAACTTTTCCCCCTGTGAATTGAAGAAAGAGCACCAATATTGGGGTTTATTTGAAAAAACCCTCAATTAGTCTTGTGACACAAAAAAAGTCCCTGGGGTGCAAAGCAAACAGGACATTGAAGAGGAACTGCTAGTGGCGCCACCCAGAAGAATGAAAACATCTTTAAACCCTCCTCTCAACTTAGTCAACATGACAAATCTTTCTTGAAAAGGTTTATGGCTTATTGGTGAAAACTTCTTTTTTTAAAGATTTTATTTATTTATTTGACAGAGAGAGAGACAGCCAGCAAGAGAGGGAACACAAGCAGGGGGAGTAGGAGAGGAAGAAGCAGGCTCCCAGGGGAGGAGCCTGATGTGGGGCTCAATCCCAGAACGCCGGGATCACTCCCTGAGCCAAAGGCAGATGCTTAATGACTGAGCCACCCAGGCACCCCAAAACTTATTTATTATCAAATACTAGGTCAAGCATTCCTTCATTTTAAAGACAGAAATGCTGTTTTAAAATAAAATCCAGGGGCGCCTGGGTGGCACAGCGGTTAAGCGTCTGCCTTTGGCTCAGGGCGTGATCCCGGAGTTCTGGGATCAAGCCCCACATCAGGCTCCTCCGCTATGAGCCTGCTTCTTCCTCTCCCACTCCCCCTGCTTGTGTTCCCTCTCTCGCTGGCTGTCTCTATCTCTGTCGAATAAATAAATAAAATCTTTAAAAAAAAATAAAATAAAATCCAAATCAGAAACTGTTTGGAACACTTAATGTCCTCAGGACTAAGTTTAAAATGGCACATCAACAAAGCACATTCAGATAGTGAGTTATATCAAGTAGGAATCAGAAAAACTTCTTTTTTTTTAAAGATTTTTTATCTACTTATTTGTGACAGAGAAAGCACACGCACAAGCCGGGGGAGCAGCAGGCAGAGAAGAAAAACTGCTTCTTAAAGTGGGAATGCCCAGGCAGTCTAGATTTTGTTGTGTACATATTTTCATTAATTTAAAAAAATCCACGTAAATGAAGCCTTGCTGGTGCCTAGACTTTCCCATTATGACTTGAATCTACTACTCAAAGAAAACAGACATTCCCATCCACCTTTGCTCCATAGGAGGAGTGATAATAGGACTGATACCCTATTAAGACAAGAATAGACCTCTTTCTCAAGGTTGTTCAGGAAGTTATTGATTAATTAATTCAACAGTATTTATTGAGGACTCACTAGGTTAAACCACTGTTCTGGACACTGGAGATACAGCAGTACACAAAATAAATAAACTTGATTAGTGGATATGTATTTTAATGTTAGTGATATTATGAAAAGGAAATTAATCAGTGCATTAGAATAGAATTATGGGTGATGCTATATAAGGTAGAGTGATCAAGGAAGACTTTAACATGGAGGAGATATTTGAGCAGAGACCTGAATGAAATGAGAGTGAGGTATGTGAAGATATTGGGAAAGACCATCCCTGAGTGAGGAAATAATGTCAAGTGTAAAGGTCCTGAGATGGGAACATGTTTGTTGTGCTAGAGGAAGAGCAAGAGCGTGTGGTTTGAGCTTGGTGAAAAAGAGAGCTAGTGGTAAGAAATGAGGCCAGGGAAATAGCCAGAGGCCACAGAGTGAAGGGCTTTGTAAGCCACAATAAAGACTAGATTTTATCGTAAGTGTCATGGGAAACTACTGGAAAGTTGGGAACATGGGAATGACATACACTGATTTAGACACATGAGAGATCATGGTGGCTGTTACCTGGAGTACTGGTGGAAGTGGTGAGTGAGGATAGAACCTACAGGATTTGCTAAGAGATTAAATGTAGTTTGTAAGAGAGAGGTTTAAAAGATGACTACAACTTTCATGAGCCTGTCTTAAACTGTTTGGGCTGCTATAACAATACCCTAGACTGGTGGCTTACAAATGTCAAAAACTTATTTTTATAGTTCTAGAGGCTGGGAAGTCTAAGATCAAGGTGTTGACAGATTCAGTGCCTGGTGAGGGTCCATTTCCAATTTCATAGGCAGCTGTCTTCTTTCTGGGTCCTCACATGGGAAAAGGGGTGAAGGACCTTTCTAGGATCTCCATTATAAGGGTACTAATTTCATTCACGGAGGTTCCACCCACATCACTCAATCACCTCCAAGAGACCCCACCTCTTGATACCATTACATTGGGGGTTAAGATTTCAACATATGAATTGGGGGGGGATACAAACATTTAGTCTATACCAGTGCCATTTATTGAGATGGGAAACATTTACTGAGAAAGGAAACACTGGAGAAGGAGCAAGAAGAGGAGAATCTAGGGTTCGTTTTTTGACATGTTAATTTTGAGGTCTTCAATAGGAATCCAAGGGTGAGCAAGGGATAGGAGACTAGAATTCAGGGGGAGGTTGGAGCTGGAGACATTAAACTATATTTAAAGCAAAATGAAATCATTTAGAGAGAATGTGTAGAGAGGAAAATGTGTATGAGGACTGACTTCTGGGCATTATGACACATAGAATTATGAAACAAGAAAATGGGAAAGGAGACTCAGAAAAGCCAGCCATCAAGGAGAGCAAAACCAGTCCTGGAAGCCAAGTTAAGAAAATGTTTCGTGAAGGAGAGAATGACCAACTTTGACAAATGATGCTAAGAGCTCAAGGAATATGAGAAATGAAGATTGGATTTGGCAATGTGGAGGTGACTCAGAGGCAGATTTCACTGGAGTGTTGATGACGAAAATCACGTTGTAGTGGATTCAAGGAAATTGGAAAGAAAGTAGTGAAAGTTGTATGTATAGTCAACATTTTCAAAGACTTTGGCTGTAAAATGGAGTGATGAAATGTTGAAAGAATGTTGAAACAAGGGAGATTTTTTTATGATTGGAGCTATTACAGCATACTTGTGTGCTGATGAAAATGATAGCAAAATAGATGCTGCAGGAGAAAAGGGAGACAGTTACAGAGTCATTGTTCTTAAAGTAGTGAGAAGGATATGGGTTATAATACATAAAGATAGGAGCCAGACAGTTTATTTGTTGTAACTGGAGAGAAGGTGATGCAGTGAGATTGGAAGACGTGATGGTGAAGGATATGGAAGTTACAACTCTTATTTTAATTTTTTAAAAGATTTACTTATTTATTTGGGGGGGCAGAGGGAGAAAGAGGATCTCAAGCAGACTCCCAACTGAGAAGGGAGCCCGACACAGGGCTCAGTCTCATGACCCTGATCATGACCTGAACCGAAATCAAGAGTCAGACACTTAACCAACTGAGCCACCCAGGTGCCCTAGAAGTTACAACTCTTTTAAATTGATTTTTCAGTGAAACAAGAAGTGTACTCATCAGCTAAAAGTGAGGAGTGGGGAAAAGGTGTTGGAGATTTAAGGCAGGAGGCAACTATGTGACATAGTCGTCTTAGATAATGGGAGAATGATTTGACCATAGGGAAGTATAATAATACTGCCAGGCAGCACTGAAGGTCTATATGTGGCTCATAGTCATAAATCTAAAAGGAGCCCACCTTCATACCCGTTTCCTTTCATGTTCAGAAAGTGAGGTGGGTGCATGCAAAAGGTGGCAAGATAGATTTAAACCAGGGTTGAAATTTTGTCTACGGCTATAAGCTGCCTTGGTCCAATTCATGATATTTCTCTTGGGACCATATAAGAAGCAATAAAGTACATTGTAGTAGGTAGACTAGAAGTTCAGTGATTTAGGAAAACTAGAGATAAAGCTGGGAAGATAAAAAAAAAAAGATACCTCTAAAGAAGACAAAACATTTCTTTCATTCCTCAGACTTTTTCATGTGAATCAGTCTTTTGATAATCCCCAAGTTTTGTGATCGATCTTGATTACTTGTATTTATTTCCAACCATCATTCAATAAACTATCTCCACCCGTAGCCCCAAATTGGCAAAAAGTGGCATAAAGAAAGCATACATCTGGATTTGGGTTTAACTGTGTGAGAAGAAGGAAACCAATGGCAAAAGAAAGCAGTATCACCCAACAATCCATGAGGTCTTCGGCTGTTCTCTAGGGGGCACTTCTCCTCTTCTTTTTCAGGTGGGACATACTTTTATTTAGTAAGAAAAGAAAATCCCAGCAAGCAAATATAATTGCCCAAATGGATGCTAACAGAGTTTTATGAGTGTGCAGAGTGGCATTTGTAGAATTTTTACCTTGTGATCTTTTTTAAGAAGTTATTTTGGGGACATTTTTTAGGAGAATCTTCAAGCAAAAATCAACTCAATAGAAAGCCTCCCTCTGTGGAAACATAAAAAATGTCTCTCTCTTCTCCCTCCCTCTCTCTCTTTCTCTCTGTTTCTCTATCTGTCTGTATGTCTGATTGCAGGCATGCATTCTAGCAAAGGCAGCCGTTGACAATAGCTTGTGGCATATAACTGCAAACTGTCCTACATACACCAGCACAGCTCTCTACGAATTCTCCAGAAAACAGCCTGTGTATGATAGGCTCCCTTTTTTCCGACTCTGCACATTGGCAGCTGTTTTGCACACTGGCAGCTGTTTTGTTGAGTTTTGTAATTATACAAAATGATGACAGCAGCCTAAACAGCTTCCCGTGCTTTCCAGTTCTTCCTTAAGGAAAACAGGCAAGCATTTGCAATGATCATATATAGAATCTGGACTTTTAGTGGAGATTTTCAGGGCCCATATTATAAAGTACCATGTCATGATGGACCTAGGAAACTAGATTAATGAGCCTGGACTTTATCCTAAAAGTAACAGCAGGAAATGGAGGAAGAGACTGAACTATTTAGAGAAATTGCATTCATGAAGATCCTTACACTTGATATCTAAAAGAAGATGATTTTCATATGACTTCTTTGGAGGTTCACAGTCAACTCCTTTGCTTCATTTAAGAGTATCTTCCATTAATTATCATCTTCAATCTGCAGTTGTGCTTCTCCCAGTCTTTTCAAATGCCAAAGAAAGGCCATCACCAGCTGCTTGAGCTTGATAGCATACTACAGCAGATGCTAAGGAGTGGCTTTCCTGTTCCAACATATTTCTAGTGTGTCTTTCTCTACTTCAAAGACTGAAAAAATCCCTCTTAGCTAGAATTCTAAATGTGATTTATGTTCCACCAATAACATGCTCTTGTGTGAAACTTGAATTGGGAACTGAGTTAAGTGGGGAGAGAGTAGCATGTAAGGCATCCCTGTTGCTGTAGATTGTGATGTGTACTAGAGGAGTTTGTTTGGAACTGACAGCTGTGACTTCCTGACTCTGTAGCAGCTTCCATGCTAGCCCAGTTCTGTGGGTTTAGGGAGCTGTCCCTTGAATTTCAGTCTAGAATTTGTTTTCCCAGTGCTGATGTCATCCATAGAGTTGTGAGTTCCACTGCATGAGAGGAGAGAAGACAGTAGCAGAAGTCAGAATGATCCCATAACCCAGGAGGTCTTTACCTGTTCTCCAGGGCATTGCTCTTCTTCCTGTTCCCCTGGGAACAGAGCTGGGTGGAGAGGGGTAGAGGGGGTTTAGAGAAGCAAATGGAAGATGCTCAGCACGATAATCAGGTCTAATGATGCAGGCAATCCTTGGGTTTTAGCTGTTTTTCTACCTGCTCTCACTGACATCCACTGTAGGAGGTTTGCTCTTAAACATCCCTTTGTAAAACATGATAGACACTATGCTATAACATTTACATGCCTTATTTTAGTTAAGTAAATCTTTAAGATAACTTTGTAAAATGGGTATTATTATTACAACCTTACAATGAGCAAGTTGACATCCTGAGAGGAAATGGAATTGATGGGATTTAAAATTAGGTTTGAGTTGTTCTAAGGCCTGAGTGTTTTTCTAGAAAGTCACGCTACCTTAGAGAGGGAGAGAAAGGGAGACAGAGACAGAAACAGAGAGAAGGTAAGGAAATACTAAATGCCTTTGACTAAGATTAAGTAAGATTATAAACATACTCATTTTCATTCCTCCTCTGACAATTAATTTCTTTCTCTCCATCAACTGTCAGTTTTCTAGTAGGAAGCTGAACACAGTTGACACTCAAAGTGTGGTTTTGAGGATCAACCTTTTTCAGGGTTGTAAAACATTTCACAAACTTTTTAACAAACATTTTATAAAGTTTATAGCTTTCAACAAATATATTGATGATCATAATGACAATTAATGCAATTATTATATTGAATTTAGTTTTCAACAATATTGTAATAGAAGAAATTAGGCAAGTGAGAACATTTGTACTGGGGAAATTGGCTAGGTCATTTTTTTTCAAAATAGCTCTTTTTGGTTATGTTATGCTTAGCATGTTAGAAAGATTTTAACACGTGTTAATCATTTGATTTCCTAAACATATACATTTTAAAATAATAAACTCTTATTTGATTTTTTAATTTTTAAAAATTGAAGTACAATTAACATGCACTACCATATTAGTTTCAGGTGCACAACATAATTTAACAGTTCTATTCATTATTCAGTGCTCATCACAGTAAGTATATTCTTAATCCCTTTTATCTATATCACCCATCTCCCCTCTGGAACCACCAGTTTGATCTCTGTATTTAAGAGTCTGTTTTTATCTCATTTTTTCTTCATTTGTTTTTTTTACATAATAATATTTATTTACATAATAATATTTTTTATTATATTAGTCACCATACAGTACATCCCTGGTTTTTGATGTAAAGTTCTATGATTCATTAGGTGTGTATAACACCCAGTGCACCATGCCATACGTGCCCTCCTTACTACCCATCACCAGCCTATCCCATTCCCCCACTCCCCTCCCCTCTGAAGCCCTCAGTTTGTTTCTCAGAATCCATAGTCTCTCATGCTTCATTCCCCCTTCTGATTAAACCCCCTTTCTTTATCCCTTTCTTCTCCTACCCATCTTCCTAGTTCTTATGTTCCATAGATGAGAGAAACCATATGATAATTGTCTTTCTCTGCTTGACTTATTTCACTTAGCATTATCTCCTCCACTGTCGTCCATGTTGCAGCAAATGTTGAGAACTCGTTCTTTCTGATAGCTGAGTAATATTCCATTGTATATATGGACCACAAATTCTTAATCCATTCATCTGTTGAAGGGCATTTCTGTTCCTTCCACAATTTGGCTATTATGGACAATGCTGCTATGAACATGGAGGTGCATGTGGCCCTTCTCTTCGCTATGTCTATATCTTTGGGGTAAATACCCAGTAGTGCAATGGCTGGATCATAGGGTAGCTCAATTTTTAACTTTTTAAGGGACCTCCACACTGTTTTCCAGAGTGGCTGTACCAACTTGCATTCCCACCAACAATGTAGGAGGGATCCCCTTTCTCCACATCCTCTCCAACAATTGTTGTTTCCTGCCTTGTCAATTTTTGCCATTCTAACTGGTGTAAGGTGGTATCTCAGTGTGGTTTTGATTTGAATTTCCCTGATGGCTAATGATTTTGAACATTTATTCATGTGTCTGTTAGCCATTTGTATGTCTTCATTGGAAAAGTGTCTGTTCATATCTTCTGCCCATTTTATGATTTGTTTATTTGTTTCTTGTGTATTGAGTTTGAGAAATTCTTTGTAGATCTTGGATACCAGTCTTTTATCTGTAGCATCATTTGCAAATATCTTCTCCCATTCCGTGGGCTGCCTCTTAGTTTTTTTGACTGTTTCCTTGGCTGTGCAGAAGCTTTTTATCTTGATGAAGTCCCACAAGTTCATTTTTTCTTTTGTTTCTCTTGCCTTTGGAGATGTGTCATGAAAAAAGTTACTATGGCCGATGTCAAAGAGGTTGCAGCCTATGTTCTCCTCTAGGAATTTGATGGATTCCTGTCTCACATCGAGGTCTTTCATCCATTTGGAGTTTATCTTTGTGTATGGTGTGAGAGATTGGTCAAGTTTCATTCTTTTCCATGTAGCTGTCCAATTTTCCCAGCACCATTTATTGAAGAGACTGTCATTTTTCCACTGTATGTTTTTTACTGCTTTGTCAAAGATTATTTGCCCAAAAAGCCGAGGGTCCATTTCTGGGTTCTCTATTCTGTTCCATTGGTCTATGTGTCTGTTTTTGTGCCAGTACTATGCTGTCTTTGTGATCACAGCTTTGTAGTACAGCTTGAAATCCGGCAATATGATGCCCCCAGCTTTGTTCTTCTTTTTCAACAATTCCTTGGTGATTCAGGGAACCTTTTCTGGTTCCACACAAATTTAAGGGCTGTTTGTTCCAGTTCTTTGAAAAATGTCATTGGTATTTTGATCAGGATGGCATTGAAAGTGTAGATTTCTGTGGGTAGTATAGACATTTTAACTATGTTAATTCTTCCGATCCATGAGCATGGAATATTTTTCCATCTTTTTGTGTCTTCTTCAATGTCTTTCAAGAGTGATTTGTAGTTTCTAGAATATAGATCCTTTACGTCTCTGGTTAAGTTAATTCCAAGATAACGTATGATTTTGTTTTGTTTCTTAGATTCCATTTATGAGTGAAATTATATGGTATTTGTCTTTGTCCATTTACTTCACTTAGCATTTTACTCTGTAGGTCAATTGTTTTTAATAATTAAGAGCCTTAATATAGTACAATACAATTTTCACTTTTGTATGGTAAAAGTAATTTCTTACATTAGTGATATCAATATATTGATAAAAAGGAAAATTTTCTTTTCAAATATAAAGCCATGAAATGCACTTTTGCTGGTTTCCTTTCCAGGAGGATTGTTTTTTTTATTTTGTAGCCATATAGGCACCTTTTTACAGCATAATTTTCTCTAGTTTCATTACTTATAATTTGAAAACTATAAATTGTCTTTTTGTAGTACTTGTAACTTGCTCCATATTTGTGAGTTTTAATGATAGCTTTCTAAGAAAGAAGGTAAAAACAGTTGACTGACATTGATGGACTGCAATTTATGTAGAGTATGCAAAACCATAAGAGTAGCCTATTTATTTTTCCTTCAAAAAGAAATCACATAGAAATATTTCTAGGTACCATTAAGGAAATCTATATATTTGTACTAGTCTTTAGTCACCTTGATCTTTCTTACGCAGCAAACACTTTTCTATTTTTGTTGTTAGCATGAATCGCCATATGAAATGTATTCTTTGATTAGTTTTACCCTATTTATCTTAGACTCTAAACTTCATTCACATGTTTCTTTTAAAAAACAGAAATGTACACTTGGTCAGAAATATTAATTTTCTAGCCTGTCCCTTAAAAAAATTAACTTTCTCCAAGGGCCATTAAATTCCTTCAGGTCTTCAATAGTACTTTCAGAAGATATTAGGGAGATTGCCTCAAGAGATTTGCATATTTACTATGTAAATGTAATGATCTACACGGAAACTTTTAAAATCAACATAAATGCTCTATTTTTATTAATACACATCTTGAGGTGGTTAAGGCACCTTTAAAACCTTACTCTTCATTCCAGATGGCAATTTTGTGAAAAATACAGGTCTCAAAGAAGACAGCCAGAATATTCAAGTAATAGTTTCCTTTTTTCACAACATTGTAGTAGCAAAACACCAGTAAATATTGTATGTGAGCTTTTCCTAACCCTTTGAACACCTAAAATTTGTAGACAATTTTTGCTTTCAATCTTAATTGAAAATAATGGATTTTGTGTGACTTGACTAAGAGTGTCTCAACAAAATCAACCCAAGGAGGTCCGCACCAAGACACATAGTCATTGAAATGTCAAAAGTAGTGATAAAGAGAGAATTTTAAAAGTAACAAGAGAACAGAAAACAGTTACATACAAGGGAAATCCCATAATGGTATCAACTAATTTTTCAGCAAAAACTTTTCAGGCCAGAAGGGAGTTAGCATGATATATTCAAAGTACTGAAAGAAGAAAACCTGCAGCCAAGAACACTCTACCCAGAATGGCTAACATCCAGAATAGAAGGGGATATAAAGAGTGTCCCAGACAAACAGAAGGTAAAGGAATTCATCACCACTGAAACAACCCTACAAGAAATATTAAAGGGGACTCTGAGTGCAAAGGAAAGACCATGAATAGGAATAAAAGTAGAAAGTACAAAGGAGTAAAATTAGGTATATATATAACAATCAGAGAAGGGAGTCACAGAATAAAAGGCTGTAAAGTATGACATCATATATCTAGAATGTAGAGGAAGAGAAGTAAAGAATGAGATCAAACTGAAGTGACCATCAACTTAATATAGACTGCTATATGCAGATGATGTTATATATAAACCAAATGATAACCACAAATCAAAAACCAGTAATAGATATGCAAAAAATAAAGAGAAAGGAATCCAAGTATATCACTAAAGAAAGCCAGAAAACTGTGAGAGAAGAGAGCGAGAGAAGAAAGGAACACAGAACTACAGAAACAACCAGAAAACAAATAACAAAATAGCAATAAGTACATACCTATCAATAATGACTTTGAACGTAAATGGATTAAATGCTCTAATCAAAAGATATAGGGTATAGAATGGATAAAAATGCAAAACCCATCTATATGTTATCAATAAGAGACTCTTTTCAGGCCTAAAGATACACACAGATTGACAGTGAAGGGATAAAAAAGCATTTATCATGCAAATGGTTGTGAAAAGAAACCCAGGGTAGAAATACTTAATATGGGACAAAATAGACTTTGAAAGAAAGACTATAACAAAGACAAAGGAAAATACTATATAATCACAAAGAGAGCAATCCAACAAGAAGATACAACAGTTATAAATATTTATGCATCCAATGTGGGAGCACCCAAATACATAAAGTAGCTGTTAACAAACATAAAGGAAGTAATGTTAGTAATACAACAATAGGGGACTTTAATACCATACTTACATCAATGGATAGATCATCCAATCAAAAATCAACAGGAAAACAGTGGCTTTGAATGACACATTGGACCAGATGGAACTAATAGCTATATTCAGAACATTCCATCTTAAAACAGCAGAATACACATTTTTCTCAAGTGTACATGGAACATTCTCCAGAACAGATCACATATGAGGCCACAAAACAAGTCTCAAAAAACTCAAAAAGATTGAATCATAACATGCACCTGTCTGACCACAATGCTATGAAGCTAGAAATTAGCTAGAAGAAAAATCTGGAAAGAACACAAATACATGGAGGTTAACTAACATGTTACTAAACAATGAATGGGTCAATAAAAATCAAAGAAGAAATTTAAAAAGTACATGGAGACAAATGAAAATGAAATGAAAACAAAATAGTCCAATATCTTGGGAGACAGCAAACATTCTAAGAGGGAAGTTTATAGAAACACAGGCCTACCTCAAGAAGCAAGAATAATCTCAAATAAACAACCTAACTTTACACCTGAAAGAGCTAGAAAAAGAACAAACAAAACCCAAAGCCAATAAAAGGAGGGAAATAACAAAGATAAGAACATAAATAAATGAAATAGAAATAAAAACAAAAGTAAAGATCAATAAAATCAGGAGCTGGTCTTTTGAAAAGATCAACAAAATTGATAAAACTTTAGCCAGACTCATTAAAAAAAGCACAGACCCCTCAAATAAAATATGAAATGAAAGAGAAGAAATTAAAACCAACACCACAGAAATACAAGAAATCATAAGAGAATATTATGAGGGGTGCCTGGGTGGCTCAGTAGGTTAAGTGTCCAACTCTTGATTTTGGATCAGGGCATGATCTCAGGGTCCTGAGATGGTTCTGCACATCAGGCTCCATGCTCAGCACAAAGTCAGCTTGTCCCTCTCCCTCGGCTCCCACCTCACCATAAGTAAATAAATAAATAAAATCTTTTAAAAAAGAATATTATGAAAAATTATGTGCTAACGAATTGGACAACCTAGAAGTGGATAAATCCCTACGAACATATAACCTCCCTAAAATGAATCGGGAAAAAATAGAAAATTTGAACAAACCAGTTACCAGTAATGAAATCAAATCAGATCAAAACACTCCCAAAAAATAAAAGCCCAGGACCAGAAACCTTCACAGGTGAATTCTACCAAACATTTAAAAAAGAGTTAAGACCTATTCTTCTCAAACAATTCCAAAAAATAAAAATGGAACAAAAACTTCCAAATTCATTCTATGAGGCCAGCATTACCCTGATTAAGACACTACCAGAAATGATAACTACAGGCCAATATCTCTGATGAACATATATGTAAAAGTCCTCAACCAAATATTAGCAAACCAAACACAACAATACATTAAAAAATCATTTATCATGATCAAGTGGGATTTATACCTGAGATGCAAGGATGGTTCAATATTCACAAATCAATCTACGTGATACATCACATCAATAAGAGAAAGGATAAAATCCAAATGATCAAGAATACTATAGCAGAGAATTAAGATGGTGGAGTAGTAGGGGGACCTTATGCTTGTCTTGAACACAGCCAGATGAATATTAAATCATTCTGAACACCCAGGACATTGATCTGAGCACTGAGAGAACAAACTACACATCTGGTGGGAGAAAAATGGCCACATCATGGAAGGTAGGAGCTACAGAGAGTTCATTTGAGGAAGAAAAGAATTGTGGGTGCTGCAGAGGAGAGGGAGCCCTGAATCACAGAGAGTGAAGGGAGTGAGGGAGAGGGAGCACAGCATGCAGGGGATTGCACAAGAAAAACTCTTCCCCAAAACCATTGACTGGGAACAGGAGAGGGGCTGACAACTGCAAGTTTTTATAAGCAGCAGAGCTCAAAGTCTGAAGTTTTAGAAGTCTGCGCCATTGCCAGGATTGTGCCTGGCAGGCTTAACGATGCTCCTCTGGCGAAAGAGAGTGGAGGCTCAGGAGTGGATATTGTGGTCTGGGGATCCCCTGGGTTGCAGGGTAGAAACAGTTCCCCTTCTTGGAGTGCCTTTGGGAGAGGTGGCACCCCCTTTCTGGGGACAAAAGTGCTAGAGGCACCAATATGGTGCTCTGTTCATTAGCATAGGAACAGAAATACCTGCTGAGTGCAGCAAACTTTGGTGTTAGCTTTTTGCTGCACTTTACCATAAACTCTGAACTGCTGCACAGTCATGCAACTGCTTTTCTGGGACAAACCAGCACCACCCACAGTGCAGCGAGTCCCTTCCCCAGAGGATCAGTGCAGGAGCATGCCCAGCTGGGTCCCTAAAATTTGGAGCTTTGAAACCCACCCACGTACCTGACATAAAACAGAGGAGTACTGTGCCACCTGGCAGGCAGACAGCTCAGACATAGACACAGTGAAGGGAAGGATCTGACAGAAGCCAAAGACACAAGAGAGGAGATTGTTTGCTCTTCTGTGAGGGCTTCCTGAAGAGTGGTAGGTGCGAACTCCCTGCTTCAGGGACAAAAGAGTGGGGTGATGCCATTTTCCCCTGCCCGTCAGCACTGTCCAAATTCAGTGAGTAATACAACTTCCCCAGTGGAGGCTGGAGCCATTTAAATAAAGCCCCACCCTGCTGCACCCTGCAAGTGCATCTTTCCTAGGCAAGTCCACCTAAGATCCAGCACAGCAGGCTCTTTCCCCAATAGACCAGCACAAACCCCTGGTACACACCAAGACTACTGATCATAGAATGCTGCAAAGCTTCACTTCTAGGGGAAATAGGTTCTAGCCTGTTTTAACAAGCAGAACAAAACACACCTAGTTAAAACCTACCACACAGTGGATAAGGTCCAAACACTCCCCAATGCAGGCAAGGAGAAACTCTGCAGAGAACTGACTTGAGGGAAGGGGCAGCCAAAACACAACAGAAGAGTACACACTCTGAAACACTTCTTGTAGTGCCAGGTCTAAGACAGTATAGGACCTCTTCTTAATATAGCCATTATTCTCAGAACCAGGAATATAACAGGATTTCCTTACACACACTCCCCCCCACACAGTGACTTAGATAAAATGACAAGACAGAGGAATTCATCCCAAAAGAAAGAACATGAAGTTATAGCCAGGGATTGAGGCAAAACAGATACAAATAAGATGTCTGAACCAGAATTTAAAACAACAATCACAAGGATACTAACTGGGCTTGAGAAAAGCATAGAAGACTCTAGAGAATCCCTTACTGCAAAGATAAAAGAACTAAAAACTAGTCAGGCCAAAGTAAAAATGGTATACCCAAGATGCAAAGCTGACTGTATGGATGACAATGACAATGGATGAAGCAGAGTAACAAATCAGTGATATAGAAGACAAAATTATGGAGGGGGGCGGAGTTAAGATGGCAGAGGAGTAGGAGACACCTGTTTTCAGCCGGTCCCCTGAGTCGAGCTGGATAGGTACCAGACCAGCCTAAACAACCACGGAACCAGCCTGAGACGCAGGAAGACGCATCTGGATCTCTACAAATGAACATCTCCAGCGCTGAGTATTGAGGTACGAAGCGGGGAGCCATGAAACCGTGCACAGATATCGGAAGATAAACGGAAGGGGGAGGGAGCCGCCGCGTTCGGGCGCCGGGAAGCAGTAGCCACTTGCACGGGGGAGCGGGCAGGCTCGTGGTCGGCACCCGCAAAACAGCAAACTGAGACCGGGAGCCGGGTGCGCTCGCCACCAGGCGTCTCGCGGAACACCGGAATCCCGGTGCGCTCACTGGATCCAGACTGAGACCGGGAGATCCGGGAGCGCGCGCGGGGCGGCTGGCGGCTGGCGGCTGGCGGCTGGCGGCGTTAGAAACACAAAGGACAGAGACGCGCCGGCCCTGGAAGTGAGGGCAGGGAAGCCGGGTGTGGGGCGCACATCCCGGGACGCTGCAGGGTTGAGCAGCACCAACAGGAACAGAGTTAAAGTGGCCAGAACATTAGTAGAGAACGGGCCGCAATCCCTCTGTTCTGTGACAGAGGCTGAAATTTGGCCGCTGCTTCTCTGACTCTCAGAAGAGGCACAGCAAACCGCCAGGGAAAGCCACCAGAGAACAAAAGCCTGGAAATACCGGCTCAGAGAGTGCCCATCCCCATCCCCCCTCGCAGGGGACACGGAGACTCTACCCAAACAGGGTTGTCTGAGTATCGGCGCGGCAGGCCCCTCCCCCAGAACACAGAAGGCAGGCTGAAAAATCAAGAAGCCCACAACCCGGGCGCCTGGGTGGCGCAGTCATTGAGCACCTGTCTTCGGCTTAGGGCGTGATCCCGGCGTTCTGGAAAGGAGTCCCTCATCGGGCTCCTCCGCTGGGAGCCTGCTTCTTCCTCTCCCACTCCCCTGCTTCTGTTCCCTCTCTCGCTGGTTGGCTGCCACATAAATAAATAAATAAAATTTTTAAAGAAGAAGCCCACATCCCTAAGATCCCTATAAAACAAGGGGCACGGCCTGGGACCCAGTCAATAATTTGGGCTCTGGAAACCCTGCAACCTCTCCTCATCAGAATGACAAGAAGGAGAAGCCCCCCCCCCAGCAAAGAAAAGACAGTGAGTCTGTGGCCTCTGCCACAGAAATAATGGATATGGATGTAACCAAATTATCAGAAATGGAATTCAGAGTAAGGATGGTCAAAATGATGAGTAGAATTGAAAAAACTATTAACGAAAAGGTTACTGAGAATATAGAATCCCTAAGGACAGAAATGAGAACGAATCTGACAGAAATTAAATATTCTATGAGCCAAATGCAGGCAAAACTAGAGGCTCTGACGGCCAGGGTCGCAGAAGCAGAGGAACGGGTTAGTGAATTGGAGGATGGGTTAATAGAGGAAAAAATGAAAATAGAAGATGGTCTTAAAAAAATCCACGCCCATGAATGTAGGTTACGGGAGATTACTGACTCAATGAAACGATCCAATGTTAGAATCATCGGCATCCCCGAGGGGGTGGAGAAAAACAGAGGTCTAAAAGAGATATTTGAACAAATTGTAGCTGAAAACGTCCCTAATCTAGCGAGGGAAACAAACATTCGTGTCCAAGAGGCAGAGAGGACTCCTCCCAAGCTCAACCACGACAAACCTACGCCACGTCACACCATAGTGCATTTCGCAAATATTAGATGCAAGGATACAGTATTGAAAGCGGCCAGGGCAAAGAAATTTCTCACGTACCAAGGCAAAGGCATCAGAATTAAGTCAGACCTGTCTACACAGACCTGGAATGAGAGAAAGGGTTGGGGGAGCATATTTAAAGCTCTTTCAGAGAAAAACATGCAGCCAAGGATCCTTTATCCAGCAAGGCTGTCATTCAGAATTGATGGAGAAATAAAGACATTTCAGAATCGCCAGTCACTAACCAATTTTGTAACCACGAAACCAGCCCTACAGGAGATATTACGGGGGGTTCTATAAAAGTAAAAAGGCCCCAAGAGTGATACAGAACAGAAAGTCACAGCCAATACAAATAAAGACTTTACTGGCAACGTGGCATTATTAAAATCATATCTCTCAGTAATCAGTCTTAATGTAAATGGTTTGAACCATCCCATAAAGCGCCACAGGGTTGCAGATTGGATAAAAAGAAATGACCCATCCATTTGCTGTCTGCAAGAGACTCATTTCGAACCCAAAGATGCATTCAGACTGAGACAAAGGGGATGGAGTACCATCTTTCACGCAAATGGAACTCAAAAGAAAGCTGGGGTAGCAATTCTCATATCAGATAAATTGGATTTTAAACTACAGACTACAGTTAGAGATGCAGCAGGGCACTATATTATTCTTAAGGGAAGTATTCAACAAGTGGATATGACAATTATAAATATATATGCCCCCAACAGGGGAGCAGCAAGATACACAAGCCAACTCTTAACCAGAATAAAGAGACATATAAATAAAAATACATTAATAGTAGGGGACCTCAACACTCCACTCTCAGAAATAGACAGAGCACCCTGGCAAAAACTAAGCAAAGAATCAAAGGCTTTGAATGCCATACTCGACGAGTTGGACCTCATAGATATATATAGAACACTACACCCCATAACCAAAGAATACTCATTCTATTCTAATGCCCATGGAACATTCTCAAGAATAGACCATGTTCTGGGACACAAAACAGGTCTCAACCGATACCAAAAGATTGAAATTATCCCCTGCATATTCTCAGACCACAACGCTCTGAAATTGGAACTCAACTACAAGGAAAAACTTGGAAGAAACTCAAACACTTGGAGACTAAGAACGATCCCGCTCAGGAATGACTCGATAAACCAGGAAATCAAAAATCAAATCAAACAATTTATGAAGACCAATGAGAATGAGAATACAACAGTCCAAAACCTATGGGATACTGCAAAGGCAGTCCTAAGGGGGAAATACATAGCCATCCAAGCCTCACTCAAAAGAATAGAAAAATCTAAAATGCAGTTTTTATAATCTCACCTCAAGAAGCTGGAACAGCAACAGAGGGACAGGCCTAATCCACGCACGAGGAAGCAGTTGACCAAAATTAGAGCTGAAATCAATCAAGCAGAAACCAGAAGTACAGTAGAGCAGATCAACAGGACTAGAAGCTGCTTCTTTGAGAGAATCAATAAAATTGACAGACCACTGGCAAGACTTATACAAAAGAAAAGAGAAAGGACCCAGATTATTAAAATTATGAATGAAAAAGGAGAGGTCACGACAAGCACCATTGAAATTGGAAGGATTATTAGAAATTTTTATCAACAGCTATATGCCAATAAACTAAGCAATCTGGAAGAGATGGAATCCTTCCTGGAAACCTATAAACTACCAAGATTGAAACCGGAAGAAATTGATTTCTTAAACAGGCCAATTAATTATGAAGAAATTGAGTCAGTGATAAACAACCTTCCAAATAACAAAACTCCAGGCCCAGATGGTTTTCCTGGGGAATTCTACCAAACATTCAAAGAAGAAATAATACCTATTCTCCTAAAGCTATTTCAAAAAATAGAAACAGAAGGAAAGCTACCAAGCTCATTCTATGAGGCCAATATTACCTTGATCCCCAAACCAGGCAAAGACCCCCTCAAAAAGGAGAATTACAGACCGATGTCCCTAATGAATATGGACGCCAAAATCCTCAACAAGATACTTGCTAATAGAATCCAACAGTACATTAAAAGGATTATCCATCACGATCAAGTGGGATTCATACCTGGGATGCAAGCGTGGTTCAATATTCGCAAATCAATCAGCGTGATACATCATATCAAGAAGAAAAGACTCAGGAACCATATGATCCTCTCAATAGATGCAGAAAAAGCATTTGACAAAATACAGCATCCTTTCCTGATTAAAACCCTTCAGAGTGTAGGAATAGAAGGTACATTTCTCAATCTCATAAAAGCCATCTATGAAAAGCCTACAGCAAATATCATTCTCAATGGGGAAAAGCTGGAAGCCTTTCCCTTAAGATCAGGAACACGACAAGGATGCCCACTCTCGCCATTATTATTCAACATAGTACTAGAAGTCCTTGCAACAGCAATCAGACAACAAAAAGGGATAAAAGGTATCCAAATCGGCAAAGAAGTCAAACTGGAACAGAATAGAAAACCCAGATATGGACACTCGGCTCTTTGAGCAACTAGTCTTTGACAAAGCAGGAAAAAACATCCAGTGGAAAAAAGAGAGTCTCTTCAATAAATGGTGCTGGGAAAATTGGACAGCTACATGCAAGAGAATGAAACTTGACCACTATCTCACACCATACACAAAAACAAACTCCAAATGGATGAAAGACCTTGATGTGAGACAGGAATCCATCAAAATTCTAGAGGAGAACATAGGCAACAACCTCTACGACATCGGCCAAAGCAACCTTTTTCATGACACATCCCCAAAGGCAAGAGAAACAAAAGATAAAATGAATTTATGGGACTTCATCAAGATTAAAAGTTTCTGCACAGCCAAGGAAACAGTCAGAAAAACTAAGAGGCAGCCCACGGAATGGGAGAATATATTTGCAAATAACACTACAGATAAAGGACTGGTATCCAAGATCTACAAAGAACCTCTCAAACTCAATACACGAGAAACAAATAAACAAATCAAAAAATGGGCAGAAGATATGAACAGACACTTTTCCAATGAAGACATACAAATGGCTAACAGACACATAAAAAAATGTTCAAAATCATTAGCCATCAGGGAAATTCAAATCAAAACCACACTGAGATACCACCTTACGCCAGTTAGAATGGCAATAATAGACAAGGCAAGAAACAACAATTGTTGGAGAGGATGTGGAGAAAGGGGATCCCTCCTACATTGTTGGTGGGAATGCAAGTTGGTACAGCCACTTTGGAAAACAGTGTGGAGGTCCCTTAAAAAGTTAAAAATTGAGCTACCCTATGATCCAGCCATTGCTCTACTGGGTATTTACCCCAAAGATACAGACATAGTGAAGAGAAGGGCCATATGCACCCCAATGTTCATAGCAGCAATGTCCACAATAGCTAAATCGTGGAAGGAGCCGAGATGCCCTTCAACAGATGACTGGATTAAGAAGTTGTGGTCCATATATACAATGGAATATTACTCAGCTATCAGAAAGAACGAGTTCTCAACATTTGCTACAACATGGACGGCACTGGAGGAGATAATGCTTAGTGAAATAAGTCAAGCAGAGAAAGACAACTATCATATGATTTCTCTCATCTATGGAACATAAGAACTAGGAAGATCGGTAGGGGAAGAAAGGGATAAAGAAAGGGGGGGTAATCAGAAGGGGGAATGAAACATGAGAGACTTTGGACTGTGAGAAACAAACTGAGGACTTCAGAGGGGAGGGGGTGGGGGAATGGGATAGACCGGTGATGGGTAGTAAGGAGGGCACATATTGCATGGTGCACTGGGTGTTATACACAACTAATGAATCATTGAGCCTTACATCGGAAACCGGGGATGTACTGTATGGTGACTAACATAATATAATAAAAAATCATTAAAAAAAAAGAAGACAAAATTATGGAAAATAATGAAGCTGAAAAGAAGAGGGAAAGTAAAGTACTGGATGACAAATATACACTTAGGGGAGATTCGTGTCATTAGAGTCCTAGAATAAGAAAAGAGAGAAAAGGGGGCAGAAGGTTTATTTGAGCAAATTATAGCTGAACATTTACCTAATATGGGGAAGGAAACAGACATTGAAATCCAAGAGGCACAGAGAAGTTCCATCAAGTTCAACAAAAGCTGGCCAACACCAAAGCATATTGTAGTCAAATTCACAAAATACACAGACAAGAATCCTGAAAGCAGCAAGGGAAGAAAAAGTCCTTAAACCACAAGGCAAGAGAGATCAGGTTCACAGCATATATGTCCACAGAAAGTTGACAGGTCAGAAGAGAATGGCAGGATATAGTAAATGTGCTGAATGGGAAAATATGCAGCCAAGAATCCTTTATCCAGCAAGGGTGTCATTCAGAATAGAAGGAGAGTTAAAGGGTTTCCCAGAGAAACAAAAACAAAAGGAGTTCAAGACCACTAAACCAGCCCTGCAAGAAATATTAAAGGGGACTCTTTGGGTAAGAAAGACCAAAAGCAACAAAGGCTAGAAAGGAACAGAGAACATCATTAGATACACCAACTCTACAGGTAACACAATGGCACTAAATTCATATCTATCAATAATTACTCTGAATATAAATGGACTAAATGCTCCAATCCAAAGAATAGGGTATCAGAATGGATAAAAACAAGACCCATCTATATGGGGTCTATCCATCAAGAAAATCTAACAATTGTAAATATTTATCCACCTAACTTGGAGCACACAAATACATAAATCAATTAATAACAAACATAAAGAAACTTATTGATAATAATGCAATAGTAGGGGACTTTAACACCCCACTTACAGCAATGGAGATCATGTAAGAAGAAAATCAACAAGGAAACAATGGCTTTGAATGACACACTGGACCAGATGGACTTAACAGATATATTCAGAACACTCCATCCTAAAGCAGCAGAATACACGTTCTTTTCGAGTCCACATGGTTCATTCTCCAGAACAAATAACATACTGGGTTGCAAATCAGGCCTCAACTGGTACAAAAAGCTCAAGCTCATACCATGCATATTTTCAGACACAATGCTTTGAAATTTGAAGTCAACTACAAGAAAAAATGTGGAAAGACCACAAATACATGGAGGTTAAGAGCATCCTACTAAAGAATGAATGGTATAAACAGGAAATTAAATTAGAAATAAAAAAATACACGGAAGCAAATGAAAATGAAAACATGACAATCCAAAACCTTTGGAACGCTGTAAAAGAGATCCTAAGCATAAAGCAATACAGGCTTACCTTAAGAAGCAAGAAAATTAAATACACAACCTACCCTTACACCTAAGGGAGCTAGAAAAGGAACAACACAGAAAGCCTAAATCCAACAGAAGAAGGAAAATAATAAAAATAGGAGCAGAAATAAATGATATAGAAAGAAAAAATGCAGAACAGGTCAGTGAAAATAAGAGCTGGTTCTTTGAAAGAATTAATAAAATTGATAAATGCCTAATCAGACTTATCAAAAAGAGAAAGGACCCAAATAAATAAATTCATGCATGAAAGAGGAGAGATTACAACCAACACCACAGAAATACAAACAATTATATGAGAATATTATGAACAATTAATACACCAACAATTTGGACAATCTGGAAGAAGTGGATAAATTCGTAGAAACATAGAAACTAACAAAACTGAAACATGAAGAAATAGAAAATTTGTACAGACCCATAATCAGCAAAGAAACTGAATCAGTAATAAAAATCTCCCAACAAACAGGAGTCCAGGGCCAGATGGCCTCCCAGGGGAATTCTACCAGAGATGTAAAGAAGAATTAATACCTATTCTTCTGAAACTGTTCCAAAAAAATGGAAATGCAGGGAAAACTTCCAAACTCACTGTATGAGGCCAGCATAACCTTGATTCCAAAACCATTCAAAGATCCCCCTAGAAAGGAGAATGACGGATGAATATCCCTGATGAACATGGATACAAAAATTCCCAACAAGATACTAGCAAACTAATCCAACAGTGTATTAAAAGAATTATCACCATGATCAAGTGGGATTTATTCCTGGGCTTGCATGGGTGGTTCAATATTCACAAATCAATCAATATGATACACCATATTAATGAAAGAAAGGTTAAGAACCATATGATCCTCTGAATAGATGCAGAAAATGCATTTGACAAAATACAACATCCATTATAAAAACCCTAAAAAAAGTAGGGATAGAAGGAACATCCCTCAACATCATAAAGGCTGTATACAAAAGACCCGCAGCTTATATCATCCTTAACGGGGAAAAACAGAGCTTTTTCTCTATGGTCAGGAACAAGACAGGGATGTCCACTCTCACGATTATTGTTTAACATAGTACTGGAAGTCCTAGCCTCAGCAATCAGACAACAAAAATAATTAAAAGGCATCCAGATCAGCATGGAAGAAGTCAAACTCTCACTCTTTGTAGACGACATGATACTCTATGTAGAAAACCTGAAAGACTCCACCAAAAAATTGTTAGAACTGATACATGAGTTCAGCAAAGTTGCAAGATATAGAATCAATGTAGAGAAGTCTGTTGCATTTCTATACACCAAAAATGAAACAGCAGAAAGAGAAATCAAGGAATTGATCCCATTCACAATTTACCAAAACCATAAGATACCTAGGAATAAACCTAACTGAAGAGGTAAAAGATCTGTACTCTGAAAACTATAGAACACATGAAAGCAGTTGAAGAAGACACAAAGAAATGGAAAAACTGTCCATCCTCATGGATTGGAATAACAAACATTGTTAAAATGACTATACTACCAAAAGCAAACTACACATTCAGTGAAATCCCTATCAAAATACCACCAGCATTTTTCACAGAGCTAGAACAAATAATCCTAAATTTTGTATGGAACCACAAAAAATGTGAATAGCCGTAGCAATCTTGAAAAAGAAAAGCAAAACTTGAGGCATCACATCCTGGATTTCAAGCTATTACAAAGCTATAGTCATCAAGATAGTATGATACTGGCACAAAATCAGACACAGATCAATGGAATAGAATAGAGAACCCAGAAATGGACCCACAACTGTATGGTCAACTAATCTTCATCAAAGCAGGAAAGCATATCCAATGGAAAAAAGATAGTTTCTTCAACAAATAGCCTTGGGAAAACTGGACAGTGACACGCAGAATAGTGAAACTGGACCATTTTCTTACACCACACACAAAAGTAAATTCAAAATGGATGAAAGACCTCAATGTGAGACAGGAATCTATCAAAATCCTAGAGAAGAACACATGCAGCAACCTCTTTGACCTGGGCCATAGAAACTTCTTACTAGACATGTCACCAGAGGCAAGGGAAACAAAAACAAAAATGAGCTATTGGGACTTCATCAAAATAAACAGCTTCTGTGCAGCAAAGGAAAGAATCATTAAAACTAAAAGTTACCCTATGGAATGGAAGAAGATATTCACAAATGACATGTCAAATAAAGGGCTAGTATTCAAAATCTATAAAGAATTTATCAAACTCAATGTCCGAAAAGCAAATAATCCAGTCAAGAAATGGGCAGAAGACAAGAATAAACAGCTGTCCAAAGAAGACATCCAGATGTCTAAAAGACACATGAAAAGATGCTCAACATCATTCATCGTCAGGGAAATACAAATCAAACCTGGATGAGATACCACCTCACACTGGTCAGAATGGTTAAAATTAACAACTCCAGAATCAAAAGATGTTGGCAAGGATGCAGAAAAAGGGGAACCCTCTTCCACTGTTGTTGTAAATGCAAACTGGTGCAGTCACTCTGGAAAACACTTAAGGTTCTTCAAAAAGCGAAAAATAGAACTACCCTATGTTATAGCAATTACACTACTAGGTATTTACCCACAGGATAAAAAAAAATACAGTTTTGAAGGGGTATGTGAACCCTGACATTTATAGCATCATTATCAACCATAGCCAAATTATGGAAATAGCCCAGATGTCCATTGACCGATGAATGGATAAAGAAGATGAGGTACACACACACACACACACACACACACACACACACACACAGGAATATTACTCAGCCATCAAAAAGAATGGGATCTTGCCATTTGCAACAATGTGGATGAAGCTAAAGTATACTTTTTTAAATAATTTTTTTATTATATTATGTTAGTCACCATACAGTACATCCCTAGTTTTTTTTTTATTTTAATGTTTTTTTATTATATTATGTTAGTCACCATACAATACATCCCTGATTTCTGATGTAGTGTTCAATGATTCATTAGTTGCGTATAACACCCAGTGCACCATGCCATACGTGCCCTCCTTAATACCCATCACTGGCCTATCTCATTCCCCCACCCCCCTCCCCTCTGAAGCCCTCAGTTTGTTTCCCAGAGTCCATAGTCTGTCATGGTTCATTTCCCCTTCTGTAACCACCCCCCCTTCTTCTTCCCTTTCTTCTCCTACCTATCTTCCTACTTCTTATGTTCCATAAATGAGTGAAACCATATGATAATTGTCTTTCTCTGCTGACTTATTTTGCTTAGCATTATCTCCTCCAGTCCCGTCCATGTTGCAGCAAATGTTGAGAAATCGTTCTTTTTGATGGCTGAGTAATATTCCATTGTATATATGGACCACAACTTCTTAATCCAGTCATCTGTTGAAGGGCATCTTGGCTCCTTCCATGATTTAGCTATTGTGGACATTGCTGCTATGAACATTGGGGTGCATATGGCCCTTCTCTTCACTACGTCTGTATCTTTGGGGTAAATACCCAGTAGTGCAATTGCTGAATCATAGGGTAGCTCAATTTTTAACTTTTTAAGGGACCTCCACACTGTTTTCCAAAGTGGCTGTACCAACTTGCATTCCCACCAACAGTGTAAGAGGGATCCCCTTTCTCCACATCCTCTCCAGCATTTGTTGTTTCTAGCCTTGTCAATTTTTGCCATTCTAATTGGCGTAAGGTGGTATCTTAGTGTGGTTTTGATTTGAATTTCCCTGATGGCTAACGATGTTGAACATTTTTTCATGTGTCTGTTAGCCATTTGTATGTCTTCAGTGGAAAAATGTCTGTTCATATCTTCTGCCCATTTTTTGATTTGTTTCTTGTGTATTGAGTTTGAGAAGTTCTTTGTAGATCTTGGATACCAGTCTTTTATCTGTAGTGTCATTTGCAAATATCTTCTCCCATTCCGTGGGCTGCCTCTTAGTTTTTTTGACTGTTTCCTTGGCTGTGCAGAAGCTTTTTATCTTGATGAAGTCCCACAAGTTCATTTTTTCTTTTGTTTCTCTTGCCTTTGGAGATGTGTCATGAAGCTAAAGTATATTATGCTAAGCGAATAAGTCAAAGAAAGAAATACTGTATGATTTCACTTATATGTGGAATTTAAGAAACAAAACAGATGAACATAGGGGAAAGGAAGGAAAAATAAAATAAGGTAAAAACATGGAACTCCTGGGTAGCTCAGTTGGTTAAGTGTCTGCCTTCAGCTCAGGTCATGATCCCAGGGTCCTGGAATCGATTCCTGCCTTGGGCTCCTTGCTCAGTGGGGAGCCTGTTTCTCCCTCTCCCTCTGACACTCCCCCTGCTTGTGCTTTCTCTCTTTCTCTCTGACAAATAAATAAATAAATAAAATCTTTAAATAAAAAAAATAAGATAAAAACAGAGAGGGAGACAAACCATAAGAGACTCTTAACTATAGGGAACAAAGTGAGGGTTGCTGGAGGGGAAGTTGGCTGGGAGATGGAGTAAATGGGTGATAGACAGTTAGGAGGGCACTTGTAATGAGCACTGGGTGTTACAGGCAAGTGATGGATCACTGAATTCTACTCCTGAAACTAATACTACACCGTATGTTAACTAATTTGAATTTAAATAAAATCTTGAAAAAAAACCCCAGAAAAATAAATAAATAAAATAAAATAAATAAATAAATAAATAAATAAATATCTCTCTCAGCTTTCCTTTACCTGTGCCCCACGTATTTTTATATGTTGTATATTCTTTGCTTTGAGTTTTATGTATTTTAAAATTTTCCTTTGATACTTCCTTTTTGATATTTAGAAGTATGAACTTACATACACAGCCTTATTGCAAATGAGTGAAGTTGAAATCTAGCTACTCCCCAGCCCTGCTGACACCAGGGAAAAGGGAAGCAAAGGGCTGGCCTAGAATTATTTATTGTTTCAAGGTGAGGACAAAAACTCACCTCCCACCTGGGCCTCACTGAAACTGTCAGTTGGAGGTATGCAATTCCTCCATTGGTGTTTAGCTGGGGTAGGGCAAGTAGTGCTAAAAAGGTTTAATATTGTTACGCCACTTTTTCTCCATTCCTTTGAAAAAGGGAATAGGCTTTTCTTAGACCTTTTTTTGTCTGTGCCTACTGGTGAGTCTGGGTTGGAGGCTTCTGTATCATGTGAGATATAGTAGAGGCAATATGAAAATCCAAAGAATTTTACCACTGTGTCTTTCCATCAGTCCCAAAGTCCTAGGATGCCTGCCTTCTTCTTTCTACTTTTCAGAGTCTTCCTATGCTTGTTTGTTATGTTATAACCAGGGAATTTTTTTGGTATAAGAGAGAGGACCTGGAAAGAATGGGACTATTCCATCTTAATTGGAGCCAGAAGTCTATGATGAGTTTTTGGTACTAGAAGTGTTCTCATACATGGAAAGTTGGGAGCCACTGCTATAGTATATTTCTTGTCAGATATTTTCCTTTGTATACATTTTTGTAGATTTTTCTTGAAATTTTTAAAATTAGACTACATATACTACTTTTAAATGTCCTTTTACTCTTAATAGTTATACCAGGTACTTTTCTATTCTATCATAGTCTTCTTGTGAACACAATTTTAATAGTTAATTGAACTACCCTTCTAGTGTTAGTTATATAGATTGTTTCTAGCTTTTCACCATTATAAATAATATTTTAATAAATGTATATGAACCTAAAGCTTTTCTCTGGCTCAGGTTATTTTTTTCTATTCCTATAAATGAAATTTCTATGTCCAGGCATAAACATTTCAAAGTTAATTGGCATAATATATTGTTCTAATTTTTATTATATTTTGACATGGGAGGGTACTTTTCTCACCTAAAACCCAGCTTTATCTAAAGCTCAATTTAAATGGTCCTTCTGAACTGAGGGGGGAAAAGCATTTTATATCAACTACATTGGAAAAGCTGATGTGAAATGTAAAAAACTGCCCTAATCCAAGAGAATCTTTAAGTAGTTAAAAAAAAAAAAAACGAAACAGGTGTGGCTACTTTAAAACCCTCAGGAAATACACCTGAGAAGTTCTTTGAAGTAATGCACAGCATGCAACATGTAAAACAATAGCTGCCTGTGTTTTTTACAGTGCCTGTTACTGAGAAAACAGAGGCAATGCCTTGTGAAATCTGGGTTTGTTAGGACAGAGAGATAGATGGTGTTATTTCTGGTTCCTAGTCCCCAGGACAACCAAGCATCATGGCTACACTATTATCAACCTAGACAGGATTATTCCTGCCCTCCAGTTCAGGGTTCTGTATTGTTCTCTCGGAAGTCCTCACTACAGCTTGTTCCTTGGCACTTTAGCAGCTTACCGTTACCTAGCTAGTAATCTTTCATGATGTTAGAGATCAAAAGAAGAGGACAAGAAGGACTAACTAAAAAAAGAGAATGTGAAGGCACAAACAGACCAGGCTTGAAGACATTTGGCTAATTTGCACAGAAACAAGTACTCCACAATATATGCCTCTCTCTCTCTTAGAATAAGTGAATTCAGCAAAGTTGCAGGATATGAAATCAACATACAAAAATCGGTTGTCTTTCTGCACACTAAAAACAAATAATTCAAATGGACATTAAGAAAATCATCTCATTTAAAATAACATTAAAAAGGGTAAAATATTTGAGAATAAACTTAGTCAAAAGGTAAAAGACTTATACAATGAAGCCATAAAACATTGCTGAAAGAAATTAAAGAAGAAATAAATAAATGGAAAGACATCTCATGCTCATGGGTAGAAAGACTTAATATTGTTTAAATGTCATATGACCCAAAGTAATCTACAGATTCAATGTAATCCATATGAAAATCCCAGTGGCATTTTTTTTGAAGAAATAGAAAAAATAATCCTAAAATTCATATGGAACTGCAAAGGATACCAAATAGTCAAAACTACCTTGAGAAAGAAGAACAAAGCTGGAGGCATCACATATTATGATTTCAAAACATACTACAAATCTACAGTAATTCAAATAATATGGTACTGGTATAAAGACAGACATATTGACCAACGGAACAGAATAGAGAGCCCACAAATAAACCCATGCATATATGGTGAACTGATCTTCAATAAGAGTGCCAAGACTACACAATGGGTAAAAGATAGTCTCTTCAACAAATGCTATTGGGAAAACTGGATATCTACATGGAAAAGAATGAAATTGCACCTTACTTTATACCATACACAAAAAATCAACTCAAAATGAATTAAAGACTTGAACATAAGGCCTTTAAAAGTGTAGGGGCACCTGGGTGGTTCAGTTGGTTAAGCTTCTGCCTTTGGCTCAGGTCATGATCCCGGGGGCCTGGAATCGAGCCCTGTGTTGGGCTCCCTGCTCAGTGGAGAGTCTGCTTCTCCCTCTCCCTCTGCCCCTCACCCCCGCTCATGCGCTCTCTCTCTCAAATAAATAAATAAATAAATAAAATCTTTAAAAAAAGACCTGTAACTATAAACTCCTAGATGAAAACATAGGAGAAAGCTTCATAAAAGTGGTTTTGGCAATTATTTCCTTATAATAACACCAAAATCACAAACAACAAAAGCAAAAGTAAGCAAATGGGACTACATCAGCTTGAAAAGCTTTGCAGGAAGGGAAAAAAATCTATTGTAAATGAAATGGATTCCCTAATTTCTCTTTCTTCAGTCTCATTGTTCGTGTATAGAAATGCAACTGATTTCTGAGCATTGATTTTGTATCCCGCCACATTACTGAATTGCTCTATAACTTCTAGTAGTTTGGGGGTGGATTCTTTGGGTTTTTCATATAGAGTATCATGTCATCTGCGAAGAGAGACAGTTTGACTTCTTTGCTGATTTGGATACCTTTTATCCCTTTTTGTTGTCTGATTGCTGTTGCAAGAACTTCTAGTACTATGTTGAATAATAGTGGTGAGAGTGGGCATCCTTGTCGTGTTCCTGATCTTAAGGGAAAGGCTTCCAGCTTTTCCCCACTGAGAATGATATTTGCTGTAGGGTTTTCATAGATGGTTTTTATGAGATTGAGGAATGTACCCTCTATCCCTACACTCTGAAGGGTTTTAATCAGGAAAGGATGCTGTATTTTGTCAAATGCTTTTTCTGCATCTATTGAGAGGATCATATGATTCTTGACTTTTTTCTTGTTGATATAATCTATCACACTGATCGATTTGCAAATGTTGAACCACCCTTGCATCCCAGGGATGAATCCCACCTGGTCATGATGGATAATCCTTTAAATGTACTGTTGGATCCTATTAGCTAGGATCTTGTTGAGAATTTTGGCATCCATGTTCATCAGGGATATCGATCTGTAATTCTCCTTTTTGAGGGGGTCTTTGCCTGGTTTGGGGATCAAGGTAATATTGGCCTCATAGAATGAGTTTGGTAGTTTTCCTTCTGTTTCTATTTTTTGAAACAGCTTTAGGAGAATAGGTATTATTTCTTCTTTGAGTGTTTGGTAGAACCTCAGGGAATCCATCAGGCCCTGGAGTTTTGTTTTTTGGAAGGTTTTTTAATCACTGTTTCAATCTCTTCATAATTAATTGATCTGTTTAAAAAATCAATTTCTTCCTGTTTCAGTCTTGGTAGTTTATAGGTTTCCAGGAAGGCCTCCATCTCTTCCAGGTTGCAACAATGTGCATATAGTTAGCAATACTGTATGCTTAAGAATATGTTAAGGTAGATCTCCTGTTGTATGTTTTTACCACAATAAAAAAAATACCTCTGTGCTCTGTAGTGCTAAATTAAAAGCACTTGGTTTTGGAAGCGTTTCATATAGATGTATTTTCTCAGCATCTTTTTGCATGCAAACATAAAGGGAATTTATACAACATTGCTCTCCTGCCGCTGAATAAAGCTAGCTCACATGGACTGAACATTCACTGTTGTGTTATTTATAAGCTGTTTTATTTAGTTATCCAAAGGAATCCTGAAAAATCAATATTACTTATGCATTCATTGATTCATTTAACAAATATTTTTGTGCATTTGCTATTTGCCTACACTGTTTAAGGCACTGGAGATACAACAGTGCAAGCGAATGACCTGACCTCATGAAACTTAGATTTTAGTGAAGAAGACAGAAAATAAATAGTTACACATATTTTTATAAGTAGATATAAAACTATGATACAATTTAATATAAAGCAATATAATACAATACAATTCAATTTAATGTCAACTGGTTAAAAGTGTTGTTACGAATAATAAAGCAAGATGAGAAAATAGAGTCAGGAGCTCTTTTCAAAAGGTCAAGGAAGCTCACTCTGAGGTGTTAGCATTTAAACAGATCTGAGTGACATGAGAGAATAATCATAAAATATCTGAGAAAAGAGCATTTCTAGCAGAGGGAACAGCAAAGAAAAGGCCAAGAGGGAGGGAGAAGCATGTTTTGTATACTCAAAGAATATCAAAGAGGCCAGTGTGACTGCAAGCTAGAGGAGAAGAAATCTCAGAGAAGTGGAGGTTTCAGTTTTCATCTAACCAGTGGCCAAGGTAGTAACTTCAGCAGGTTTGCTGACTCCAAACACCACGCCTATTCCATTATACTCAGCCATTTATTGCAATAGCCTGTAAGATCTTCACTGAGGATGGAACAAAAGCAGTGAAAAACATTTGTTTCCAGAAGCATTTTATACAGCTACATTTGCTCCCCATCACCATTTTTCCATACCGCTGGAGGGAAAAGGGACAAAGACTTGAAGCACATGTATTATTATAGCTTTATTACTATTTTTAAAGGGGATTTTATGGTTAGTAATATAAAATATGGTCTTAATTTACACATATAATAATGAAGGAACAATACCCTTTTTTATTTTAAGTTTGCTTATTTTTTAAAATTCCAGTATAGTTAGCATATAGTGTTATATTAGTTTCATGTTTACAATACAGTGGTTCAGCAATTGTATACATTACTCAGGGCTCATCATGGTAAGTATACTTTAAATCTCTTTCACTTATTTCACCCATCCCCCCACTTACATCCCTTATGGTATACCTCAGTGTATTCTATATAGTTAAGTGTCGGGGTTTTTGGTTTGTTTCTTTTTTTCTTTGTTCCTTTGTTGTTTCTTAAATTGTACATAAAAGTGACATACAGTATTTGTTTTTTGTAACTTATTTCACATAGTATTATTCCCTCTAGATCCATCCATATTGGTGCAAATGGCAAGATTTCATTCTTTTTGATGGCTGAGTAATATTCCTGTGTGTGTGTGTGTATTACTATTGTGTGTATATATATATCTATATATCTATATATAGATATGCCTGCTTCCATAATTTGGCTATTGTTAATAATGCTGCAATAAACATGGGGTGCATATATCTATTCAAATTAGCGTTTTTGTATTCCTCAGCTAAATCCTCAGTAGTGGAATTAATGGATCCTTTGGTAATTTTATTCTCAATTTTCTGAGGAACCTCTATAGTGTTTGGCACAGTAGCTGCACCACTTTGCATTCCCACCAACAGGGCACAAGGGTTCCTTTTTCTCCACATCCTCACCAACACTTGCTATTTATTCTGTTGTTGATTTTAGCAATTCTGATAGGTGTGAAGTGATATATCATTGTGTTTTCATTTGCATTTCCCTGATGATCAGTAATGTTGAGCATCTTTACAACCCTCGGTTGGCCATCTGTATGTCTTCTTTGCAGAAATGTCTGTTCATGTCTTCTGCTCATTTTTAAATTAGATTATTTGATTGTTTAGTGTTGAGTTGTAGAAGTTCTTTATGTATTTTGGATACTAACCCTGTATTGAATATCTCATTTGCAAATATCTGTTCCCATTCACTGAGTTGTCTTTTAGGTTTTTTTAGTAGTTTTCTTTGCTATGCAAAAGTTTTTTATTTTGATGTAGTCCCAATGGTTCATTTTTGCTTTTGTTTCTCTTGCCTCAGGAGATATATCCAGAAAAATGTTGCTACAGCCAATGTCAGAGAAATTACTGCCTGTGCTCTCTTCAAGGATTTTTATGGTTTTAGGTCTCACGTTAAGGTCCTTAATCCATTTTGAGTTTATTTTTCCGTATGGTGTAAGAAAGTGGTCCAGTTTCATTTTTGAATGTAGCTATCGGGTTTTCACAAAAGCATTTGTTGAAGAGACTGTCTTTCCCTATTGCATATTCCTGCCTCCTTTGCCAAAGATTAATTGACCATTTCATGGTGGGTTTATTTCTGGAGTCTCTATTCTGTTCCATTGATCTATGTGTCATTTTCTGTGCCAGTACAATACATGGGTTTTTTGGGGGGGGGTTGTTTTTTTGTTTGTTTGTTTTGTTTGTTTTGTTTTTTGTGGGGGGAGGGAGAGGGGGAAGAGACAGAGGGATAGGGAGAGATTCCTGAAGTAGACTCCCCACTGAGCATGGAGCCTTCCATGGGGTTTGATCCCAGGACCCTAAGATCATGACCTGAGCCAAAATCAAGAGTTGGATGCTTAACTGACTGAGCCACCCAGGTGCCCCAGTACAATATTATTTTGATTACTAGAACATTGTCATATATATTGAAATCTGGGATTGTGATACCTTTAGTTTTGTTCTTCTTTTTCAAGATTGTTTTAGACATGTGGGATCTTTTGTGGTTCCATACCAACTTTAAAATTATTTGATCTAGTTCTGTGAAAAAATGCTGTTTGCATTTTGATAGGGATTGCATTAAATCTGTAGATTTAATTTAATTTAATTTAATGCTATGGGTAGTATGGACATTTTAACAATATTTGTTCTCCTAACGCATGAGCATGGAATAACTTGCCATTTGTTTGTATCATCTTCCATTTTTTTCATCACTGTTTCATAGTTTTTGGAGTACAGGTCTTTCACCTCCTTTGTTAAGTTTATCCCTAGGTATTTTATTATTTTTGATGCAATTATAAAAGGGAGTTTTCTTAGATTCTCTTTCTGCTTCCTCATTATTACTATACAGAAATGCAAAGGATTTCTGTATATTGTATCCTCTGAGCTTACTGAATTCATTTATCAGTTCTAGTAGTTTTTTGGTAAAGTCTTTATGGTTTCTCTATATAGTATCATGTCATCTCCAAATAGTGACAGTTTTAGTTCTTCCTCACTTTAGTTCTTCCCATTTTGGATGCCTTTTATTTCTTTTTCTTATCTGATTACTGTGGTTAGGATGTCCAATACTATGTGGAATAAAAGTGATGAGGGTGGACATCCTTGTCTTGTTCCTGACCTTAGGGGATGAGGACTGTTGTTCTATTTCTGTGAACAAGGTTGCTATTTAGATAGGGATTACATTAAATGTGTAGATTACTTTGGATAGTATATACATTTTAGCAATATTTGTTCTTCCAATTCATGAGCATGAAATGGCTTTCTGTTTCTTTGTGTCATCTTTAATTTCTTTCATTGGTGTTTTATAGTTTTTAGAGTATAGGTCTTTCAATTAAGGAGGGCACATGTTGTGATGAGTTCTAGCAGTTTTTTGGTGAGTCTTTTGGGTTTTCTATATAGATCATGTCATCTGCAAATAGTGAAAGTTTTGCTTCTTTCTTACTGATTTTGATGCCTTTTATTTCTTTTTGTTGTCTGACTGCTCTGGCTGGGACATCCCGTACTACATTGAATAGAAGTGTTGAGAGTGGACATCCTTGTCTTGTTCCTGACCTTAAGGGAAAAGCTCTGTTTTTCTCCATTAAGGATGATGTTAGTTCTGGGTTTTTCATATAGGGCCTTTATTATGCTGAGGTATGTTCCTTCCAAATCTCCTTTGTTGATGGTTTTTATCATGAATGGATGTTGTGCTTTGTCAAATGCTTTTTCTGTATCTATTGAAATGATCATTTAGTTTTTATCCCTTATTGATGTGATGTACTACATTGATTTATTTGTAAATATTGAACCACTCTTACAACCCAGGAATAAATTCCATTTGATTTTGGGAAATGACTTTTTAAATGCATTGTTGGATTTGGTTTACTAGTATTTTGAGGATTTTTGCATCTATGTTCATTAGAGATATTCGCCTGTAATTTTTTTTGTGGTATTTTTATCTGGTTTTGGTATCGGGGTAATACTGGTCTCATAGAATGAATTTGGAAGTTTTCCTTTCATTTCTATTTTTTGGAATAGCTTGAGAATAGGTATTAACTCTTCTTTACTTGTTCAGTAGATTTCACCTGTGAAGCCATCTGGTCCTGGACTTCTTTTTGTTGGGAGATTTTTGGTTACTGATTCAATTTCTGTGCTGGTCATAGGTCTGTTCAAATTTTCTATTGCTTCCTGTTTTAGTTTTAGTAGTTTATACGTCATAAGAATTTATCCGTTTCTTCTAGTTTGTCCAATTTGTTGGCATATAATTTTTCATAATATTCTTATATAATTTTTTGTATTTCCATGATGTTGGTTATTTCTATCCTCTTATTTGTGATTTTATTTGAGTCCTTTCTCTTTTTTTCTTTATAAGTCTGGCTAGAGTTTTATTAATTTTATTGAGTTTTTTTCAAGAAAGCATCTCCTGGTTTCATTGATCTGTTTTATTGTTTGTTTGTTTGTTTGTTTTAGTTTCTATATCATTTAGCTCTCCTCTAATCTTTGTTATTAACTTTCTTTTACTGGCTTTGCATTTTTGTTCTTTATCTAGCTCCTTTAGGTGTAGGTTTAGGTTGTTTATTTGAGATTTTTCTTGCTTTTTGAGGTAGGCCTGTATTGTAACGAACTTCCCTGTTAGAACTGCTTTTGCTGCATCCCAAAGATTTTGGATCATTTTGTTTTCATTTTCATTTTTTTCCAGGTACTTTTTATTCTCCTTTGATTTCCTGGTTGACCCAATCATTGTTTAGTAGCATGTTATTTAATCTCCATGTGTTTGTGTTCTCTTCAGGTTTTTTCTCGTGGTTGATTTCTAGTTTCAAAGTGTTGTGGTCAGAAAAGATTCATGGTGTGACTTTGATCTTTTTAAATTGGTTGAGGCTTGTTTTGTGGCCTAATATGTAATCTACTCTGGAAAATGTTCCATGTGCAGTTGAAGAGAATGTGTATTCTGCTGTTTTAGGATGGAATGTTCTGAATATATCTGTTAGTGCCATCTGGCCCAATGTGTCATTCAAAGGATTGTTTCCTTATTGATTTTCTGTGTGGATGATCTGTGTATTGATGTAAGTGAAGTGCTGAAGTCCCCTAGTATTGTATTATGGTCAATTAGCTCCTTTATGTTTGTTATTAACTGTTTATATATTTTGGTGTTCCCATGTTGGGTGCATAAATATTTACAATTGTTACATATTCTTGTTGGTTTTCCCCTTTATTGTTATATAGTTTCCTTCTTTGTCTCTTGTTACAGTCATTGTTTTAAAGTTTCATCCAATATAAGTATTGCTACTCTGGCTTTCTTTCCATATCCATTTGCATGACAGATGTTTTTCCATCCCCTCACTTTCAATCTGCAGATGTCTTAGGTCTAAAATGAGGCTTTTGTAGACAGTGTATAGATAGGTCTTGCTTTTTTATCCATTATGTCAGTCTGTGTTTTTTGATTGGAGCATTTAGTCCATTTGCATTCAAAGTAATTATTGATAGTATTTATTGCCTTATTTCTTGTTTTGTGATTGTTTCTTAAGATTTTGTCTGATCTTTTCTTGTCTTTCTCTGTTTCATGGTTTGCTGGTTTTCTTTAGTGATATGTTTAGATTTCTTTTTCTTTATTCTTTGCACATTTATTAGTGGGTTTTGTTTTGTGGTTACCATTAAGTTTGTATACAACCTCTTGTGCATATAGCAGTCTATATTAAGTTGATGGTCTTTTCAATTTGAACCCATTGTTTACTCCTCTCCCCACCATGTTTTAGGTATATATTCATATTTTACATCCTTTTATTTTTTGAATTTTTTGACTGATTTTTTAAAGAAATATTCATTTTTATTGCTTTTGCATTTATTACCTTCATACTGTCACTTTTGCTATTTCCTTTCCACTCAACAACTCCCCTTTAATATTTCTTCCTGGGCTAGTTTAGTGATCATGAACTCCTTTAGCTTTGTTTGTCTTAGAAACTCTTTATATCTCCTTCTATTCTGCATGATAGCTTTGCTGAATGGGGTATTCTTGGCTGCAGATTTTTTCCCATTCAGCACCTTGAATGTATCATGCCACTCCTTTCTGGCTTAGAAAGTTTCTGCTGAAAAATCCCCTGATAGCCTCATGGGGTTTCCCTTGCGAATTATTATCTTCTTTTGTCTTGCTGTTTTAAAGTATTTTCTTTATCACTATATTTTGCCAATTTAATTACAATATGTCTTGGTGTCATCTGCTTTTTTTTTTTTTTATGTTGTCAGGGGATTATTGTGCCTCCTAGATCTAGATATCACTTTCCTTCCCCAGATTAGGAAAGTTTCAGCTATTATTTCTTCAAATAAATTTCCTGCCCTCTTCTCTCTCTTCTTCTTCTGGGACTCCTAAAATATGAATGTTATTACACTCAATTGTATCCCTGAATTTCCTACGTCTGTTCTCATTTTGCATAATTTTTTTTCTCTTTTTGTTCAGCTTGATTACTTTCCATTACTCTGTCTTCTAGGTCATTAATTAATTCTTCTGTTTCTTCCAGCCTGTTGTTCCTTCTATCCAGTATGTTTCTCATTTTGTTTATTGAGCCTTTTATCTCTGCTGTGTTATTTCTTATCTCTGTATTAAGGATTTCTCTGATGCCTTCCACTTTTTTCCCAAGTCCAGGTAGTGTCTTTATGATCAATACTTTAAATTCTCTATCAGACATGTTGATTATATCTGTTTCACTTAGCTCTCTGACTGTGGCCTTGTCCTGTTCTTTCATTTGGGACACATCCCCCTGTCTTCTCATTTTGTCTAAGTCTCTGTGCCTGTTTCTCTGTGTTAAGAAAGTCAGCTATATCTCCTGTTCTCGAGGGTAATGGCCTTATGAAGAAGAGGTCTTGTCATGTCCTGCTGTATATTTTCCCCTGTTCTCCAGGGCTTGGAGCTTCAGGGAGTGTCTTCATTGTGTGCTATGTGCACTCTGCTGTTTTGTCCTGGCTACCGTATCCTTCAGGCCAGTCATTTGCAGAGGCTGTCTTTGCCTGCTGTGGGCAGTGTTTGGTCCCTGGCCTGATTGTGGTGAGTTTTAACAAGGTGTGTTCTGGTCTGCTTATGAAATGAAACCTGTCACCACCACTGCCAGAACCAAGGCCTTGTAAAACTCCTGAGCTGGGAGATGCAGTTGACAGGGTTTGGGCCCAATTTTTAGGGGAAGGGATCTGCCATGCTGGGATTGAGGCAAATATAACTAAAAAGGGTGGTTTCACTCAAGCTCAGGGGCATGGCTCTTGGTAAGGAAGCTAGGTAGTAAACATCTGCTATATGCTTGTTCCTTCAGATAGTCTTGTGCTTATACTGAGGGGTAGAGGAGGGAAATGGTACCTACCATTTCCTTTGTTCCCTAAGGTTTCTCTCCATAAGTGCTGCCTCTTTAGGATACACTCCAAGATAAGCAAATTACCTCCCCACTATGTGCACCAGGTGCTCTTCAGATTGCTGTTTTTCCATAGGCTGTTTGCCCCACTTTCTCTCCAAGAACAGCCCCAATGTCCTTTGGGCTCTATGCAAGCCAAGCCCATTGACCATTAAAACTCCAGGACTTAAGCCCCGCTGGTTGTAAGAACTCATGAAATTCGACCCCTCTCACATTCCAAGCCAAATGCTACTGGATTTGTTTTCTCTGTTCACTTCCCTGTGTGCTAGTCTCTATCGCACTTCTGCACAACTGCAGCTTCCTCCCCTCTGCAGCTGCCAGAATTTGTTTCTCTCCTAAAGCATGTTTCTATGCTTCCTACCTTCTTTGATGTTGCCTTTTCTCTACCTTTGGTTGTGGAATTGTTCTGCCAGTCTTCAAGTTGATTTCTGGGATACTTAAGATGATCTGATAGTTATCTAATTGTGTTTGTGGGATGAGGTAAGCCTAGGGTCCTCCTACTCTACCACCATCTTCTCCTCCTCCTCAGTTTATAATTTTAAATCTTCCAAAACAAAAAATCTACAGGTCCAGATGGTTTCACTGGGAAATTCTACCAACCATTTAAAGAAGAAGTAGAACTGGTTTATACAGTTTCTTCTAAAGAACAGAGAAGAAGATAACATTTTACAACTCATTTTACAAGACTGATATTACCCTTACATCAAAACCATACAAAAACCATATCAGAAAAATAAGGAAAGAAAGAAAAAAAGAAAAAGAAAAAAGAAAACTATAAACAAATATCTCTCCTGAACTTAGATGCAACAGCACATCAGATCCTCAAAAAAACATCAGCAAATCAAATCAAGAAATGTATAAAAAAATTATTTATTTCACACATGCACGGCTCTTTAAGCATTCAATCAGTGTAATCAACCATATTAGCAAGCTCAAGAAGAAAAATCATATGATCATATTAATTGCTGCAGAAAAAGTATGTGACAAACTCCAACACTCATTCATGCTAAACACTCTCAGCAAAGTAAAGAAGGGGACTTCCTTAACTTGATAAAGAATATCTACAAAAAAACCTAATGGTTTCTCTCTATATCAGGAACAATGTAAAGATGTCCACTTTTACCATTCCTATTTAATATAATACTGGAAAACTTTTGTAATAATCACATTTTCTAGTTTCTGTATTTGATGCTTTAACATCTTGGGGCCTTCATGACCCTGGAAGAATTTCCCACACCCCAGGGTTAGCCAGTTCTTAGAGATAGTAAAGGGTTTGCCTGCAAATGTGCCTTTCCTGTGCAAACCAACCAATCAGGAGCCCATACCTGATGACATCCTTTATTGAGGACTCACAATCAGAGCCACTCTTCTCCTGCCCTAATCACCCCAGCGCCAGGTACTAGACAGCTAGGAACAACCCCTCTACCTCAGAGTCCACTGAAATTATTCAAATTAGTCAATCCTGAACCTGCTTACCCTGCTTCACCTGTTCCTTTCTGCAAAAAGCACAATTAAGGCTCATATCCATACCTTCCTCTCCACTCCCATACCTCTTGACCAAACCTGGTGCTCCCCTGTGTGGAACCCCTCACGTTAACAAAAAATATTGGAAATAACCTGAAAACATATCATTTATAATTGCTTAATAAAAAGAAAATATTTAGGTATAAATCTAATAAAACTGGTATAGGAACTGTATCCTGAAAATAACAAAATGCTGATGACATAATTTAAAGAGAACCAAATAAATGGAGAGACATATCATGTTCATGAATTGAAAGACTACCCTATGACCCAGCAATTGCACTACTAGGTATTTATCTGAATGATAAAAAAAAAAAAAAACAGTGATTCAAAGGGTCACATTCACCCCAGTGTTTACAGCAGCACTGCCTACAATAGCCACACTATGGAAAGAGCCAAGAAGTCCATGGACAGCATTATCATTGTTGGATATTTCTTTTTTTTTTTTTCTAAGTAGGCTCCACGCCCAGCATGGAGCCCAATGTGGGGCTTCAACTCATGAACCTGAGGTCAAGACCTGAGCCAAGATCAAGAGTCAGACACCTAACCAACTGAGCCATCCAAGTGCCCCTGGATATTTCTAATTTTTGGATATTTTTATTATAATTTAATTCTAATCCACACACTATTTATATATAAGATACACAGTAATCCAGAGTTAACCAAAACAACCCTAAATTCTATAATTTGGTCATTTCAAGAATTCTATATAAATGGCATCATATGCTGTTAACCTTTTGGGATTGGTTTTTCTCACTCAGCTTAATTGCCTGGAAATCATTCCAACTTGTTACATATAATTATAGTTTGTTCTTTTTATTGTTGAGTAGTATTCCATGGTATAGATATACCAGTTTGTTTAACCATCACCTATCGGAGGACATCTGCATTGTCTCCAGTTTGACTTATTTTGAATGAAGCTATTATGATCATTTATATATAGGTTTTTGTGTGAATATCATTTTTTATTTCTTTGTTACACAAGAGTATAATTGCTGGGTCATATGGTAAGTACATTTAATTTTGTAAAAAGTCACCATAGTTGTTACCAGAGAGTCTGTACCATTTTACATTCCCACCAGCAGTGTTTGATTGATTCAGTTTCTCAACATTTCTGTAGCATTTGATGTCATTGCTATTATTTTAGCAATTCTGATTGAAGTGTAATGATACCTCATTATGATTTGAATTTTCATTTTCCTAATGCTTAATAATGTTAAATTCATTGCATCTGCTTAATACTTTCTATCGCTATACCTTCTTTGATAAAATGTCTGTTCATGACTTTTGCCCACTTTCTACTTGAATTGTTTGTTGTTTCCCTATTGAGTTTTGAGAGTTCTGTATGTATTTTAGATACCAGACCTTTGTTGGGCACAGGGTTTGAAAATATTTTCTTGAAGTCTCCAGTTTATGTTTTCATCCTCTTTACCAGGTCTTTTTTTTGTTTGTTTCTTTTTTTTTAATTTTAATGTTTTTTTATTATATCATGTTAGTCACCATACAGTACATCCCTGGTTTCTGATGTAAAGTTCGATGATTCATTAGTTGCGTATAACACCCAGTGCACCATGCAATATGTGCCCTCCTTACTACCCATCACCAGTCTATCCCATTCCCCCACCCCCTTCCCCTCTGAAGCCCTCAGTTTGTTTCTCAGAGTCCATAGTCTCTCATGCTTCATTTCCCCTTCTGATTACCCCCCCTTTCTTTATCCCTTTCTTCCTCTTTACCAGGTCTTATACAGAGAATAAGTTTTCTACATGGATAAGGTCAAATTTATTAATTATTTGTTTCTTATTGGCCTACAGGTTCACACTTTTGTATGTTATCTCTGCTTGTCAGTCTCTAGCACCTCAATTTTTATTAATAACCATAGGGGTCAGACATGGACCCTCATGATCCTTAAAGATAAGTGCAAGGGATCCAGATTAGAAGCAGGGCAAAAATGGAGAGAAAGGTTCATTCCTTTTTTTTTAATCAAGTTTTTATTTAAATTCCAGTTAGTTAACATACAGTGTAATATAGTTTCAGGTGTAGAATTTAATGATTCATCACTTACATATGACACTCAGTGCTCATCACAACAAGTACACTCTTTTTTTAAAGATTTTATTTATTTGACAGAGATAGACACAGCCAGTGAGAGAGGGAACACAAGCAGGGGGAGTTGGAGAGGAAAAAGCAGGCTCATAGCAGAGGAGCCTGATGTGGGGCTCTATCCCATAACACCGGGATCACGCCCTGAGCCAAAGGCAGACGCTTAACTGCTGTGCCACCCACGTGCCCCAACAAGTACACTCTTTAATTCCCATCACCTATTTAACCTATCCTCCTGACCACCTCCCCCACCCCACCCCCGTAACTCAGTTTGTTCTCTGTATATAAGAGCCTATTTTCTGGTTTGCCTCTCTTATTTATTTCCCC
Organism: Ursus americanus; assembly: GCF_024610735.1. NCBI lineage: Eukaryota > Metazoa > Chordata > Mammalia > Carnivora > Ursidae > Ursus > Ursus americanus. The sequence goes on from NC_142164.1 coordinate 106,139,215, forward strand.
TATGTTCATCTGTTTTGTTTCTTAAATTCCACATGAGTGAAATCATATGGTTTATTTGACTTTCTCTGATTCACTTATTTTACTTGTCATAATACTCTCTAGCCCCATTCATGTCATTACAAATGGCAAGATTTCTTTCTTTTTTATGGTTGAGTATTATTCCAGTGTGTGTGTGTGTGTGTGTGTGTGTGTGTGTGTGTGTGTGTGTGTATGTGTGTGTGTGTATCTTCTTATCCATTCATTAGTTGGTAGACATTGTGCTTTTTCCATAATTTGGCTCTTGTTGATAATGCTGCTATAAACATCAGGGTGCATGCCATGTAGGTAGTTCTTGGCCTTCCCAATCAGCAAAAGTGGAAATATTTTATAAAAATAAAAGGTATTTGGAAAGATACTGCAAGAAAACAGAACAAAATCTGCTGTGCAGTCATACACAATGCTTGCTCCCCAACATACCAACAAGCAACCCTACCCCACTCTGAATCTTCCACTGTTTTGCTTCCATATTTGGTTTTGATATGGAATGCTTTAGGAATCGATCTAGAAGAATTAGACATTGGCCACAGCAACTTCGTTCAAGACAAGTCTCTAAAGGCAAGGGAAACAAAAGCAAAAATGAACTTGTGGGACTTCATCAAGATAAAAAGCTTTTGCACGGCAAAGGAACAGTCAACAAAACTAAGAGGCAATCCACAGAATGGGAGAAGATATTTGCAAATGACATTACAGATAAAGGGCTGGTATCCAAGATCTGTAAAGAACTTCTCAAACTCAACACCCAAAGAACAAATAATCAAGTCAAAAAATGGGCAGAAGACATGAACAGACACTTCTCCAAAGAAGACATAAAAATGGCTAACAAACACATGAAAAAATGTTCAACATCACTAGCCTTCAGGGAAATTCAAATCAAAACCACAATGAGATACCACCTTACACTGGTTAGAATAACAAAAATTAACGAGACAGGAAAGAACAAATGGAGGATGTGGAGAAAGGGGAACCCTCTTACACTGTTGGTGGGAATGCAAGCTGGTGCAGCCACTCTGGAAAACAGTATGGAGGTTCCTCAAGATGTTAAAAATAGAACTACCCTCTGACCCAGCAATTGCACTACTAGGTATTTACTCCAAAGATACAGATGTAGTGAAAAGAAGGGGCACATGCACCCCAATCTTCATAGCAGCAATGTCCACAATAGCCAAACCGTGGAAGGAGCCAAGATGCCCTTCAACAGATGAATGGATAAAGAAGATGTGGTCCATATATACAATGGAATATTACTCAGCCATCAGAAAGGATGAATACCTACCATTTGCGTCGACATGGATGGAACTGGAGAGGATTATGCTAAATGAAATAAGTCAAGCATAGAAAGACAATTATCATATGGTTTCACTCATAAGGAATAGTGTGGAGGAGGACAGGGGAAGGGAGGGAAAATGGAATGGGAAGAAATCAGAGAGGGAGACAAACCATGAGAGACTCTGGGCTCTGGGAAACAAACTGAGGATTGCAGAAGGGAGGGGGTGGGGAGATGGGGTAACCAGGTGATGGATATTGAGGGCAAGTGTTGTATGAGCACTGGGTGTATAATGAATCGTTGAACACTACATCAAAAACTTATGATGTACTATATACTGGCTAACTGAATATAATAAAAACATAAATAAAAGCCAATTCTGAAGGGGAATAAGAGATACAGTTGTAGAATAAATAAGTCACAGGAATAAAAGGCACAGAATAGGGAATATAGTCGATGATATTGTAATAGCGCATTATGGTGACAGGTGGTAGTTACAATTCTGGTGAGCACAGCATAATGTATAGAGATGTTGAATCAGTATGTTGTATACCTGAAACTATTGTAACACTGTGTGTCAACTGTACATGAGTAAAAAAAAAAAAACATTTCTACCATCCAACACTATTACTGCTGATATTTTAAATAGAAATCATGAACTTTAATTTTAATTGACTAGAACCAGAAGACAATCAAGTGAAACTGAAGGAATTAAACAAGCAATATCTTTTCTTTAGTGATTTCTTTAATAATAAAAATTGTGATAGGAAAAAGTAGATTATTATTAGATTTTGGAAAAAAAAACTTCATGAATCTTCATAGGCATGAGTTTAAATTTACGAAATCTAAAAAGCCAACTGTCTTATAAAAATTTTTAAAACACCACTAACAAAAAGCATCAAGATGATACCAAACCAGTCAATAACTTAATTTTTTGAGGACTGTACTAAAACCTACTTTTAAGATGATCTTTTTGAAAGATGATTTGGGGGAAGAACTGCTTTATAAGCAAAATGCATCATAACATGGAAAATAACTTCCAGGGATAAACAAGCACATCATGCATAAATGGATAGAGCTATAATTTAATGTAACCTCAAAGAGATTATACAAGAATGCAAAGAATCAGGGGCGCCTGGGTGGCACAGCGGTTAAGCGTCTGCCTTCGGCTCAGGGCGTGATCCCGGCGTTATGGGATCCAGCCCCACATCAGGCTCCTCCGCTATGAGCCTGCTTCTTCCTCTCCCACTCCCCCTGCTTGTGTTCCCTCTCTCGCTGGCTGTCTCTATCTCTGTCGAATAAATAAATAAAATCTTTAAAAAAAAAAGAATGCAAAGAATCAGCTGGCCCTCCCTTCCTGAATTATCTGATCAGTGAATGTGTAACCTTGTTGCATATTATTTGTTAACTCTGTCTGTTTTAAATTATACTGCATTTTAGTGTACTTCATTTAAATTTTGACTTTCTTAAAAGTTTTCTGTTTTTCCCACATGTCCTATTACTAGTGTTTTCTTAATTAGAAAAGTCACATATCTTCTCTATCAATAAGCCATAGGTGTACCTCTGTGTTCCTGATCATGTAATTAATATAATCCTAAATTGTATCCATATTCTTCTTGAAGATATTCATTCCATACATGCTTCTTCACCCCATTCAGATGGAGTGAAAAACTCACAACTTCACGCAATGCCCTCCCTCCACTCCATTTATGCTTTATCGAAGAGTAGGCTTAAGAGGTAAAGGTAGGATTCTGAGACCTTAGGCAACCATTTTACTTCTGTCATTCTCAGTTTCTGCCACAGGATAAATGAGAGTACTAGACTAGAAAGTGTATTTCAAGTCTTATCATTACACTTGATCCTTGAACAATGCAGGGCTTAGAGGCACTGGCACCCTTACAGTAAAAAATCTGAGTATAACTTTTGGCTCTTCCAAAACTTAACTATTAATAGTCTACTGTTGACCGGAAGCTTTATTAATAACATAAATAGTCAATTAACACATACTTTGTATGTTATATGTATTATATATTGTATTCTTACAATAAAATAAGCTAGAGATAAGAAAATGTTATTAAGAAAATCGTTTAAGGAAGAGAAAAAATATATTTCCAGTACTGTACTGTATTTATGGGGAAAATCTACATATAAATGGACCCACACAGTTCAAACTGTGTTATTCAAGGTTCAATTGTATTATTATTATTGTTTATGCAACAAACTTTTTCACAAGTAGAATTATATGCACAGCCCAATATGTAAAACAGATAGAACTAGTATGTAAAATATGGAGCTAAATGGTTCATTGGGGGTTAGAAAGCACAGAACACTGTCCACTTGGCCTGCCCTTTTCCCATTACATATGTGCTATTTATACATCTATTTGAATAACTGTTACTGAGCACATACTATGTGTCAGGATCTCTTATAGATGCTGGAGATACTTAGTACAGAGTTGGCAAGGATGTGGACAGTTGGCTCTTACGTGTCTGTTCAAGCTGGCTCCAGAACACCACTATGTATAAGAGAAAAAGAGGAGTGAAGGATGATCTCAAACTTTTTTCTTGAGCGATTGGAGTGATGGTGTGGTCATTAAATAAGATGTGGAATACTATGAGTGAATCAAGTTGGTGGTATCAGATACCAGGAGTTCAGCTTTGGACATATTGGTTAGGGATGTCTCTTAGACATCCAAGTGGAAACATGAAGTAGGTAGTAGGATATATAATTCTGAAGTTCAGAGAAGACATTTAGGAGTGGATATATCAGTAGTATGAATATGAGAGTCAAGAGCATGTAAATAGTATTTAAGCTATGAAACTGGATAAGATCACCAAGAGAGTGAGTATAAATATAGAAGAGATTAAGTCCAAGGACTGAGCTCTTGGAAATCTGATGATTAGAGAGGTCCATGAGATAAAAGTGTAATCAGCAGGAGACAGAGAAAGAAAGAACAGCTGAAGAACTGGGAGAAAAACTAAGTGAGATCAGTGTCCTAGAAGCAAAGTAAAGAAAATGTTTCAAGTAGAAACAATAAACTGTGGCAAATGCTGCTGCTAGGTCAAGAAAGATGGAGACTGAGAACTGACCATCAAGAAAACTCCATAGTGCCTGGAACTTGTGATGCTGTTTAAAATTATGGAAATAAAATCCAATAAGTCTTTTCTAGTCTGAATCTCTTCATGGAGTCCACTTCCATATGACTCATCATGAGGATTTTTTTTGCTAATAGTCCATTACCTATCACCTTTGCTGACTTCCTTGATGCCAGCCACCCTTCTACCCCACAGTGTATCACTTGCTACCATACTGTCCCATAAGGCATTTATATGTAAAATTAACTTCCTTCTATCATCTATAGCTGTGTTCAAAACTAACCTTAAACCCAGACAAACTAAACCCCTGCTCCAGGCCCCTAGGTCTAGGCCGCACAAGGGGCCCAGTGCTTTAGAATACCTTCCTTGAAAATTTCCAGGGTGCCTTCTGGTGGCTGCTACTGGCTGGGGCCATCAGTTGCTTTCTGGGAGGGCCACTCCTGGAACAGATCAAAAATGAATATTCTTTCTGCTCTTCTCACTATTCTCAAGGATCCCTATCCTTTCCATTGGTGTTGGTGTGTGGTAGGAAGGGGTACAGTCAAGACTGAGAGAGATCATATTTTAGAAATGCAATAATTGTGGAATGAAGGGTTCAAGAAAAGATATGGTTGAAATATGAGTTCTTCCACATTTCCCCTATAAAATTCTGAAATGTAAGTTTATTGTGACCAGCAAATGAATTATTGTTCACATTTTTCTGCATATTCTGGGTAAGATTTGCATGTGTAGTCATCATCAATGAAGTATAATAACAATACTTGAGAGTCCCTGGAAGCCAATATTCACAAACAGCATGATTGAGATACAGGATCATGAGTAATGATATAAGTACGATTAAATATAAGATATTAGGGAACTACAGAGGCAAGATCTATATTATTTCAATACAAAGAGGTTCCAAGGAGTCATGGTGCAGTTAATAGTAAGTTTTGTTACCCTTTTCTTCTGGTAGGAGATATGAAATTATTAAGGAATGGCACATTTGACATTAAAGAATGTGAAAATGGTTTCTGGATCTGAACAAGCAGAGGTGGTACATAGACACTAAAAATAATTTTTATCTGTTTTGACTGGACGATAAACAAATATGTAATGCCTCTTCTCTACCCAAGATTCTGAGTATTCATCATTAAAACAAATGGTTAAATCAAAGGGGCCCATGAATGTGGTCATATATTTTTAAATCAAATTGTTTTTATAGACAAAGACCCTGCAAAAAAAATTTGCTTGTGGTTCCATATACCCGAGGGGAGACATTGTGTTTGTCATCAGCATTTGGACCCCCCCAGCTCATGGGACATACCAGCTTTTTAGCCTCTACACCCACAAATGCCAAATAAGTTTAGAACATTCACCTTGACAGTCCATCTTAAATTGGAAAATGTTATGGTTCTAAGTGTGAATATATAGTTTTGGATGCCTTCAGTTTCTTGGTAGCTATAAGGTAGGAGTGTCTGCCTGTCTCCTCATCTCTTTCTAAGATTATCATCTATTGACATAGCCCTAGCTCTTAAAATGATATTGTGTTTTTTTGAACAGTATTGTTTTAATTAAGGTCTAGTTAGACCTTTCAAAATCAAAATATCTTTACTAAGTGCTCATATGTGTATACAAATTCTCTTTTGGAAACTAGGTGGTATAGTGCAATATATAATTACTACTAGAAGACCTGCCAAATAAACATGTTAATCAGTCTAAGAATGGAAGCAACCTAAATGTATAATGGTAGGAGAAATGGTTAAGCTTGGTATATTAACTTGATAGAATATTATGCCATCATTTTATAAAATGTATCAGCAAATTCTTTGATGCTCCATAAAAAGGTAGAGTGTAATTTCCTTCTCCTTGAATATGGCCTGGACTTAGTGACTCATTTCTAATGAATAGAAAGTGATAGAAGTCATGTTGTATGACTTCTGAAGCTAGCTTATAAAAGGTGATACAGCTTCTACCTGGCTCACTCTTGTAGGAAGCTCACCCTTGGAATCCAGCTATGTTTTAAGGAAGTCTAAGCAACATGCAGAAGTCACATGTGTTTCTGCTGACAACCCAAATTAAGCCAATAGTCATCATCAGTCAAAGGACATGCAAGTACAAAAGTCTTTAGATGATTCCAGCCCCCAGCATTTGAAATACTGAGGTTAATGATGGGACAACCAATGTTGAACTGTCCTGCCAAGCCTTGCCCAAATTGAAGATGCTTGATCCAAATTACTCTTCTTACTTTAAGCCACCAGGTTTTGAAGTGATTTGCTCTGCAATAGTAGATAATTGGAACAGACTACATAAAAACAGTGAAAATAAAGCTTAGGATATATGAGGTAGAAAAAAATTCGGGAATCAATATATAATTATACCTAGCTAAATGAGTCTATGCATAGTCTGAAGACTGGAAGAAAACATGTAAATATTATTAGGGTTTGTGTTAGGGTGCTGGTATCTACAAATGCCTTCCCCCTTATTTTCCAAATGTTCACATACACATATGGAACAAAGAACCACAAATCTCATTTATTACCTTTTCTTTTTGAAATTTTCTGGTTTAATGTAAGTATTTAAGGAACCATGAAAATAGTGAGCGTTCTTCTGTGATCTGACTCAGTCTCTCATTGTGTGCCAAAACATTCCCAGCAGCTTTTATAGTTGATCAACCAAGCATACATTGAATGCAAGGCAGACATGATTGAAATGTATTCATTTATCATAAATTAAAGATCTTAATTGGAAGCAGACACCCAATGCAGACATCTCCCATCTGCTGTTGGTGATGTTGACATTAAAAATACCAGTACAGTGAAACTTATTAATTATATATTCTGGGGACCACGAAACCATTAACTTCCATCTCAGAGGGTCCAATCAGTTCTCACATTCTGACTACAGGACAAGAGGGCCCTGCACATACCTACAAATGACACTCGGAGTTTTCAAAGAAATGGTCAGCAAACAGGGTCTATTTTTAAAAGCTCATATTTTTTTTATAATAATATTTTTTTATTATATTATGTTAGTCACCATACAGTACATCTCTGGTTTTTGATGTAAAGTTCAATGATTCATTAGTTGCGTATAACACCCAGTGCACCATGCAATACGTGCCCTCCCTACCACCCATCACCAGCCTATCCCATTTCCCCAACCCCCTCCCCTCTGAAGCCCTCAGTTTGTTTCTCAGAGTCCATAGTCTCTCATGCTTCATTCACCCTTCTGATTACCCCCCTTTTCTTTATGGTTTCTCTCATCTATGGAACATAAGAACTAGGAAGATTGGTAGTAAAAGCTCATTTGTCTCCCTCAACAAATCTAAAGGAGTCCTCACTGAAAACAAACCAAATTTGAAGCAAGGAATAAATTCAGAGATCTGTTGAGTAAATCCTCTGTACTACAAAACTTCTGAACCTACATGCCTGACCCACAAAAACAGAACAATTTTCAGCAGTAATTAAGTATGAAATTTCATCCTTGCTTTTGGAATCCCTCTATGGTTTTAGATCAGGTCTAGTCAAAGTGTGGTCCTTTGACCAGCAGCATCAACATCACCCAGAAGCTGGCTAGAAATATAAAATCTCAGTCCCACTCCAGACCTATCATATTAGGATCCCTGTGGTAGGGACCAGGCATCTTCATGTTTACATGCTCTGCACATGATTCTGATGTTCACTAAAGCTTGAGAAACACTGATCTAGGTCACATTCACACCAAAATGTATCTCTAAATTTTTGACTTCAAGATATCACCAACAGATTTGTGCCCATACTTTAATACCTTTGCCCCTCCTCACTGCCCCTCCACCAGAATGGTACCCTTGAGCTTGACCAATCAGGGTGATGATAAAGAAATAGTATTGTTTGACTGCAGGCAAAATTCTGAAGTATGTCAAATGTGCTTTTGTTTTCCTGTACTCCTTCCTTCTCTTCTCCCTCTACACATCCCCCTTCTACCTCCCCTAGATGAATTCCTTCAGGCTTCAGGGTCTGTTTTTTTTTTTTTTATTTTTTTTTTCCTTGTCCCAGGCTCCTCTAGCCTCCTACAATGCAAGGTGATACTCAATTCTGTCTGAACCCCTGACAAAATATAACTGTCCTCAGTGTCTTTTTCTCAGTTCTATATTTAAGCAAATGATAGGAATTGGTTTGTTAGTTAAATAAAGTTTTGGTGGAGAAAGATGCAGATAAGTTTTGTTTCAAATTAACTTTATTGAGGATTAATTTACATACAAAATTGTTCCACTTTAAATGTTCATTTTTGACGTATTTTTACACTCATGTAACCACTACACAATCAAGATATAGAATTTTTTCATCACCTCAAAAATTCCCTCAAGCCCCTTTGTAGTCAATCCTCTCCTGACTCCAGGCAACCACTGATCTACTTTCTATTATAGATTAGGTTCCTCTTTTCTAGAATGTCATGTAATTGGAACATGTAGTATATAGCCTTTTTTGTCTGGCTCCTTTCACTTAATGCATGTTTTTGAGATTTGTCTATGTTGTTCTTTTCTATTGTGTGGTATTTCATTGCATGTATACAACATAATTTGTTTATCCATTCACTTGTTGATGGATGTTTGGGTTGTGTACACTTTTTTGGCTAATATGAATACAGCTATGAACATTCATATACAGAATGTCTGGGATTTTCAGGCATGAATTAAAATACACCTGGACGGACATCTGAATAATATACTGTATTTTCCAGGAACAAATGATACAAAACAATGATAAAAGGGCAGAACATTTATATTCAAATATGGGAATGAAGGATTGAATTTGGACATACAAAGACCATTGCTCTTTATGGCAATATGTCTCATTTGTCTCTCTGCTGTGTGTCTTAAAAGGACACAGATATATGTAGGCTCCTAAGTCTCATCCTGCTGATTTATTTGGGTAGGGTGGAAGACAGTTCTTATACCTTGTCTTTCTACTGCCGTGATGCATCTGTGTTTTGTTAGTGTGATGTTCAAATATTAATGTAGCCCCAGTGGCAAGCATATAGAAGTTGAAATGAAATGCCAAAGGTTGCTAATGACTTTTGAATAAACCCTGTTAAAGTGGGCCTGTTTCATTTGTAAAAATTGTTCTCCCCTCCAAGCTGTTCAATAGTTTATTCTGTGTATGTACTCAGTTGGCCTGCAGGATATCCTTTTCATTTGTCAACACTGAGCCATAAAAGCTGTCATTATGTAGAGGCTTTGAGAACAGTAGTTCAAAATTATTCATTTTTTTATTATGTGCCTAATTTTTTTACATCAAGATTGTACACTCCTGGCCTTGAGAAGTTGTTTTCAAGCATTGTACACTTTGGGGAGAGAGGAAGGAAGTCTATAAAATGAGACATTTCCCATTTCTACTTTTTGTAAAAAAACACCAGAAAAGCTGCATCAAACTGAAGGACTTGGGGGTTGATGGAGTGATCAATCTGAATTAATTACTAGGTTCTTTTCTTTATTGATTTGTTCCAGGGAAATTATCTTAGTTTGGGATCCTCCAAAAAGCAGACCCTGCATCAAAGTCTCAAGTGCAGGTAATTTGTTTGGAAGGTGATCCCAGGAAAACCTGGTAGGAAAAGGGGAATTGAAACAGGGAAGGGAAAGAAGCCAATGCAGAAAGTTTTATCAAATATGTTGTCACTGTAAGCAAATGGGGCTCAGTTCCACTGAGGAACTCTGGAAGAGAATGCAGAACAAGCTAAGAGCTGTCTACTCCTTATTCTACCCTCCAAAGTTAAAGGGTACTGGGGAATTTATTTTCTATCCAGTGCCCTCAACATACTTTGGAACAGTGTGTGCCAAGGGGATATAGTCAGAGCACCAACAGCATCTGCTACATTTTTGCTGTAGAAGTTCTTTTTCATTTCAGCTCATTTCAAGTGATCATGTAAGTCAGTCACCCTGTACATTTTATCACATATATTTGTTCTTAGCATCACCTACCACCCATGCTGTATTGATCTTGCTAAATAGGCATATATATTTTTTGGGTTTGAGTGCTACTTTATTCTAAAGGACTTCCTTCAAGATATGATTTTCACAATACAAAACAAATATTCCAAAAGTAACAAAGCATTTCATATATCATATTTTCCGCTGTGGAGAAACTATGTAGTCTTGTTAAAGAAAATTATTCAAGCATTAATTCTAAACTGCTTCATAGATGACTAATCAACTCTATTTGAGATTTTATGTCTAAACAAGAGTATAAATCACTATTTTTTTTAGTACAAGGGTTCTTGTAAGGTTTAGGATCTACACCAGAAATGCAATTAGAAAATATGCAGTTCTGTAAAGTTAGGAGGAAAAACTAAACACCACAGTGGCATAAATATATTGGGATAATAATAAATATTGAATGCATATACAATTTAATACAAAGCTTTCAGTAGAAAACTACCATCAAGAAACAACTTTGAGTCTCAACATTTCTATTTTTACCACTCCTAGTGCCAACCATTTAAAGACAAGGTTTTGTGAAAAAGGTATTTGTAAGAGCAAATGAGAAAGAGAAGGAGGTCAGCAATTTACAATATTTCCATGCTGTCAACATACTCCATACTCAGGGAACCTAAATATCTGGGAGCAAACAAAGTGGTAAATAATATAAAAATGCACTGCAACATGATCTTGCACATATCTTTCCATTAATCTTAATGCAAGATCCCATGGAGCCAAGAATGAATTTGGAATTTCTGCCAAAGATCCTTTGCTGGAGGTTATTTCTCTGTAATCTTGACCTATGAGTGTTCTTCTTAATAATCATTTTTGTGCCTGTATGAACATTTTTTTTCTCTTGTTTTTTTTTTACTTTTGTTTTCTTTGTATTAACATACGTTTAAATGTTAGCACATCTTCAGCACAGTCCAATTATTTACTACTTTGTCAATGGTTCTCAAACAGATGTGGAAATCCTTGTATCTCATCATAACAAAACATATATGGCATTGTTCAAATGCCTATAGAGATTTCTGATTTAAAATATTTTTATCTTTTCTTCTTCTTGTAATTTAGGTAAAGACAATGTTAGATTGCCGTTAATGAAAGGAAAGGTTTTTAGGATATCATTCTGGCAGCTAAACTTCAAAATTAACATGCAGAAGATAGTTTTATGTACCAAATAATTAATTAGATTAAAGTTGTTTCATGAGACACCATCAAGTCAGGGCTGGAAGAGGGGGAGCCTAGTGAGTGAATAAAGTGAGTGACACACTTACCTAGGGTACAGAATTTATGGGGGCACCAAAAATCTTAGTAGTCAAAAATAAATAATATTACAATGTAATACCTTACAAAATCAAAATTAGTGTAAAAATTAATCATTAACAAAATATAAATATTTTTAGTGAAGATGACTGGTGTTCCTGATTTTTTTTCTTTTGCTTCAGGCTTCAATATGACTCTGCAAGGCACTGTTACTTATCCTATCTTTATTTAAAATGTTATTTTGTTCTGTAATCACTCAGAATATTTATTTCTATTATTTATATTGTACTGAATCTTTGGTCTTCTGATCTAGCATCCTCTTTTATCCTCTAGGGCTGATTGGACCATATACACTTATGTCTTATGGGTTCTCTTCATTAAGTTACCAATCAGCACAGCACATACTGGGCAATCAGAACAGATGCTGGCCATTTGACCATACAAGTACATGCCAGATGAATGTCAACCATGAGCACATCACCAAATGCGTTCCAGATATAAAAATTTCATAGATAATGAAGGCATAAATTCAATTCAAATGGTCTTATATCTGAAATCTTAGGTTATACTTATCACTTGCACTTTATTAATTCATTCAATACCTTTATTGTTTTTCTAATACATGAAACACATGCATTATTTAAAAATAATCAAATAGAAAGAATAAAATAACAGTGAAATGTCACAACTCAGATGTAAAATATATTAATGTTTTGGTGGAAGATCCAAACATCTTTCTATGCAGATATGAATATGTATACAATTTTATATACATAGGATCATACTATATATGATGTTTGCTAACATGCTTTTAATATACCACCCTATGTTACTGGCATTTTCTATGTCTAAAAATCTAAGTCTATAAAATTATTGCATAGAATTCCAATGTATAAAGTGTAGCTGATATTGTCAGTGGACTGCTTTTATCCCCTTGGATCCCTATAACTTATTCTTTGTCCCCATCCCCCTGTTCCTATATGCTTTCCTTCCTATGGCTTGCACCTGTGATCTTCAGAAGGGTGTCCTTTAGGCTACTGGAACTGCTTCAATGACACACGGAGCCAGAAATGCCTGAGTATTTACATGCCTTCATGGTGGCCCCATAGCTAAGGACTGATGTAACTGACATGAGGGTATGACAGCCCAGCAACTTTGCCTCAAAGTGGGACAAACTCTGAAATACAATCTATGCTCCACAGCTCCCTGCAGTACTAGGCTGAGACTGAGACCATCTGATCACATCTTGGTTTGGCTTCCTCTGATTCCCTATCTTGCTTTTACTGTTTTTTTTTTTTACTAGTTTCTCCTAGAAGCACTTCCTCAATAAATTACTTATATATAAATCCTTGTCTCAAGCTTTGCTTCTACAGTAGTGCAATTACTAGAAATATAATGTGAGCCACAAATGTGAGTCATATATATATATATATATATATATATATATATATATATATATATATATGATTTAAAATTTTCTAGTAGCCACATTAAAAAAGTAAAAAGAGGGTCGCCTGGGTGGCTCAGTTGGTTAAGCAAGTGACTTCAGCTCAGGTCATGATCTCAGGGTCCTGGGATTGAACCCTGCATGAAGCTGAGTGGGGGTCTGCTTCTCCCTCCCCCTCTGCCCCACCCCCTCTTCCCCTCTCCTTCTTCCTCCCCACCTCCCCCCCACTCCCTGCTCGATCTCTCTCTGCCTGTCTCAAATAAATAAAGTCTTAAAAAAAAAAAAGTAAAAAGAAACAGATGGAATTAATTTTAATAACGTTTTATTTAAGGGGCACCTGGGTGGCTCAGTCATTAAAGCACCTGCCTTTGGCTCAGGGTGTGATCCCAGAGTCCTGGGATTGAGTCCCACATTGGCCTCCCTGCTCCACTGGGAGCCTGCTTCTTCCTCTCCCACTCTCCCTGCTTGTGTTCCCTCTCTCGCTGGCTGTCTCTCGCTCTGTCAAATAAATAAATAAAATCTTCAAAAAAATAATGTTTTATTTAACTTAATTTAGAAAAATTATCATTCCAACAGAGAATCAAAGTAAAAGTTATTAAGGAGATATTTTACATTCTTTTTTCATATTGCATCTTTGAAATTGGTGTGTATCTAGCCACATTTCAAGCTTTTGCTAGTTACATGTGGCTGGTGGCTACCAGTTTCAACAGCACAAGTCTAGAGAAACCAAACTAAGACATAAACTACCATATTTTATTTGACTGGTGCCCTACTGATAAATGTTAACTTTGTTTCCATTCCCCTTCCATTATTTAATGTTCTGATTAATATCCTTGGGCCTATTATACCTATATGATCATTTCCTTAAGATAAAATCCTAAAATTTGATTCACTGTATCAAACTACCCTTTGGAAGTTCAGTTGTCCATTTTCCCTCATCCTTGGCAACACTGGGTCTTATTAGTCTTTTTCATATTTGTAAATCTGATCATGTGAGTTTAAGCTTTAAAACTTTTTTTTCACCTTTCAGAAAACCTAAAGACAGTTTCCTTTTATTTTTCCTTTCTTATTAACCCTGAAGAAAGTAGATTAAAATTCCTACTGCTTTTATCTCAGATGTGGAAGAGTCCTGCACACATAAATATATGATATTACAGCATACAAAATAAAATTCTTTATGGCATCCTCAGCCTCTATTAAATTAAATTAGGGAATGATGTAAAAATGGTCTCATGGGACATTTTAGATGGTTCTTCCAACCCAGTACACCTGTCAATTTCTGATTGTCAAAGAGGGAAATAAGAAAACTAGAGGCCGTTAGAGTTTCACAAAATTGAGGCCAAGGTAACAACAAAATCTTCTGTATAATACCAAAATACCTTACAAACATTCCAATTTCATGGACTACTTGCTGATACTACCTGTTCTGAAAGGGAATTTATTTAAAGGCCAATATGGGGGGCGCCTTGGTGGCTCAGTCGTTAAGCATCTGCCTTTGGCCCAGGGTGTGATCCCAGTGTCCTGGGATCAAGCCCAACATCGGGCTCCCTGCTTCACAGGGAGCAAGCTTCTTCCTCTCCCACTCCCCCTACTTGTGTTCCCTTTCTCGCTGGCTGTGTCTCTTTCTGTCAAATAAATAAATAAAATATTTTTAAAAAATAAACGAAGGCCAATATGGATATTGATTTTTAAATAAGAAGATAGCTAAATGAATTTAATATAGCTTGCAAAACAATCTCTTGGGCTCTAAGTTGTTTGTGAGTCATTTTGCTGTAAGAGTGAAGTCATTTATCATGACTCAGAATTGATGGTTTCTAAGGCCCAGTGATGAATAGGAACACCCCACTCCTGATATAAAGGATGTCATTTTCTCAGATGATCAAAAAAGCCAACTTTAAGGATTTCCAAATATTTAACTCTTCCATTTCAAACAATTATATCCATTGGATCAATGTGTCCTGTATTTAGGGAATATTTTGTAACTATCTTATCTTTCCAGGACCACACATAGGATACAATTCTCAAAAGTAGATGTTCCATAGCATTTAGACTGAGAATCTTCCATTCACTCTATATTCCTGTTCTAAAAACATGTATAGGCTGAAGAGAAAAGATTTCTTCAATACTATATGATTTCAAAATTATGGGTTTTGAACAAAGGCTTTCATGATTCCTTACTACATGTTTTTTTCTACTCCCTTGCACTTCTGCAGTTCATGCTTCTGATGTAGGGCTTGGTCTTCTGTTAGAGTGGGAATAGAGACAAGCCCTTAAAAACAAGGCTCAAAAATTCTTTTGTTTTTAAGGATTTTATTTATTTATTTGACAGAGAGAGAGCACGTGCACAAGCAGGCAAAGCAGCAGGCAGAGGGAGAGGGAGAAGCAGGCTCCCTGCTGAGCAGGGAGCCCCATGTAGAGTTCAATCCCAGGACCCTGGGATCATGACCTGAGCTGAAGGTAGACATTTAACCAGCTGAGCCACCCAGGTGCCCCCAAGACTCAAAAAATTTTAAGAGAATAACAGTTTGTCCCTTACTATATCATCATCTGTTATCTAAAGCATTTGGCTACTGAGTTAAAAAAGAAAAAAGCAAGCAACTATGAATTGTTTTAATGTAACACACACTAAAGGCTCATTTGAAACATCTAACACACAATATCTATATTAATTTGTATCATCATAAACATGCCTGAGCTATATCACTACAACTGGCAAGATTTTTCTTCATGCAAGTTATGAATGATGTTATGGTCTACTAGGATCATGGCTTATTGATATCCTATTTTTCATCCACAGGGAAGTCATAATTGTGTTTAACCCCAAGCAGAGTCTCATGTTGAGGGTCTGGGTTGGGACTACTCCTATACCAAGAATTCTATCAGAGAACTGTCAAAAGATAGAAACTATGCTAAATATTTCACACAGCAGGAACTTATTCCAGGAAGCTTATCATAAAGATGATCAAAGATCTAAGGAACCAAACAGGAGACAGGGAGCTAACCCAGAATTTAGTAAAAACACAATACTATTACTCATCTAATGTTTATTTTTTAATTTTTTAAATTTTTTATTTTTTTATGTAAAGTTCGATGATTCATTAGTTGCATATAACACCCAGTGCACCATGCAATACGTGCCCTCCTTACCACCCATCACCAGCCTATCCCATTCCCCCACCCCCCTCCCCTCTGAAACCCTCAGTTTGTTTCTCAGAGTCCATAGTCTCTCATGCTTCATCCCCCCTCCTGATTACCCCCTTTCTTTATCCCTTTCTTCTACCGATCTTCCTAGTTCTTATGTTCCATAGATGAGAGAAATCATATGATAATTGTCTTTCTCTGCTTGACTTATTTCACTTAGCATTATCTCCTCCAATGCCATCCATGTTGCAGCAAATGTTGAGAACTCGTTCTTTTTGATAGCTGAGTAATATTCCATTGTATATATGGACCACATCTTCTTAATCCAGTCATCTGTTGAAGGGCATCTCGGTTCCTTCCACGCTTTGGCTATTGTGGACAATGCTGCTATGAATATTGGGGTGCATGTGGCCCTTCTCTTCACTACGTCTGTATCTTTGGGGTAAATACCCAGTAGTGCAATGGCTGAATCATAGAGTAGCTCAATTTTTAACTTTTTAAGGGACCTCCACACTGTTTTCCAGAGTGGCTGTACCAACTTGCATTCCCACCAACAATGTAGGAGGGATCCCCTTTCTCCACATCCTCTCCAGCAATTGTTGTTTCTTGCCTCGTCAGTTTTTGCCATTCTAACTGGTGTAAGGTGGTATCTTAGTGTGGTTTTGATTTGACAGCATGGTACTGGCACAAAAACAGACACATAGACCAATGGAACAGAATAGAGAGCCCAGAAATGGACCCTCGGCTCTTTGGGCAACTAATCTTTGATAAAGCAGGAAAAAACACCCAGTGGAAAAAAGACAGTCTCTTCAATAAATGGTGCTGGGAAAATTGGACAGCTACATGCAAAAGAATGAAACTTGACCACTCTCTCACACCATACACAAAGATAAACTCTAAATGGATGAAAGACCTCAATGTGAGACAGGAATCCATCAAAATCCTAGAGGAGAGCATAGGCAGCAACCTCTACGACATCGGCCACAGCAACATTTTTCATGACACATCTCCAAAGACAAGAGAAACAAAAGAAAAAATGAACTTGTGGGACTTCATCAAGATAAAAAGCTTCTGCACAGCCAAGGAAACAGTCAAAAAAACTAAGAGGCAGCCCACAGAATGGGAGAATATATTTGCAAATGTTACTACAGATAAAAGACTGGTATCCAATATCTACAAAGAACTTCTCAAACTCAATACATGAGAAACAAACAAATCATAAAATGGGCAGAAGATATGAACAGACACTTTTCCAATGAAGACATACAAATGGCTAACAGACATATGAAAAAATGTTCAAAATCATTAGCCATCAGGGAAATTCAAACCCATCTAATGTTTAAAGGGAGAACAGAGGAGATGGTATTATCAGAGCCCAGGAGTCAGAGAAATTCAATGGAATTTAACCAGGGCATGTCTGACCAGGGGAAGCTGAGACCAGGAAGGAAAAGGTTGTCTGTCAGGACCTGGAGTTGTAGAAGAGATATGGCTACTGCCAGAGACACTGACCAAAACAGAGAAAGAGGGAGAGATATTCTCTTTCTTCTCTTTCCTTCCACTCTCTAGTCCTCCACCAGAGCCTCCAATTGGTTATCATGCTTGGAAGCCAGTTGGCAATGGAGTCTGGAATATGTGGTCCTTGATCTACAGAGAAAGGCAGAGAAGGGCAAGAAATGGATCTGAGAGTAAAAAGGCAAATAACTGGCATGGCAACCCCTCCCACCCACACATCCCTTTGGAAATGAATTTGATATTTGCCTTCCTTCTATATTTTGCATGTCCTTCTGTCAGTTTTCCTAGGCGTATCTGTGCATTTGTGAATTTATATATTTGAGAATATTTTGCCAAAATGAAGGAGTAAATATGTGGCACGTGTATGTATATGATTATATATAGAGAGAAATACACACACATTTTTGCAAAGTATTGGGGAGAGTAACTTAAACAAAGACGTGGGCATTTATTCAGTCATTCCATAAATACATATTGAGCACCTCCTAGGTATCACTGTCATTATAATGTCACTATATATTTTTTTCCATTAATAACATATTGAGCACCTACTGGATATCACTGACATTATGAAACTCACATACAAACACAATTAGGTCATCAATCCTGAGTGTGGCTGCTGAATTACCAGACTTGTCCTGCACTCTTGTGTCTCATCTAAGAAAAGGAGGTACAATCTAGAAAGAAAAGACCAGGAGTAAAAAGCAGAAACTGGACTTCAATTTCTAGAACTGCCTTTAGTTTAAGACTAATAGATTAACCTTTCTTGAACAGTTTCCCTGTGTGTGGTAGCTCCACAATTATATTACACAGCACCCAGAAATACACACATTTTGTATCTTTCTTACTGGCGAAAGCTGTCCACTCAGCCACTCAGGTGATAATTTTCACTGAGATCTTTGTTTGGTGTTAGGCTGGTCTCCTCCGAACAACTTCTTGGAGAGCTGTTATAGCTCAATTTTTTCCTCTCTCCTTTTTATGAACTGGGCTTTGTTGTTTTTGTTGTTGTTGTTTTTATTAAACCACTGTTAAGTTGCCTCTTCTTGGACCTAGAGTTTCCTTTGGTTTGACTGTTTTTCCATACAGTATCACTATGTAATTAGAAAAGAAAGAACTGACAGATTTTATTTTTTAACATAATAATATACAGAAGGGCTACCAGCAATTTCTTAAATGTGTCACCTTCTAGAAACTTAAAAGACTGTCTACATGGTAAAGTCTCTTCTTTTTCTCAGATGCTCCCTTCTGCATCTTCAATGAACCTTGCCTTTAATAAATTAGCAGTAAGGATCTCTCTCTTTCTGCAGCTTAATTTCCTTCCAATATAGTCAACTCTTAAAGGCAAATTCCCATTACTTTCAGTACATGAAGATAGTGATCTTGCCACCAACACTTTAAAACCACTAAGTCCCTGAAGGGGATAAAGAGATGGATAAACTTATAAAGAGATGTATAAGCTGATAAAGAAACAATAATTATTATAAACTTGAAGAGAGCTCAGTTAAATGAAGAACTTGTGAAAACAACAGTTTTATGGCTCATTGCTTTTCATGAGTTTTTATATTATGTATTGTTTTATACAGATCTCACTAAAAGTATTGACATTAAGTGCCATGATTGACCATTGAAGGCTGTATATGAGTTCATAAGAGAGGAGGGAAAAAAACTTTCTGCAAGGTGCTGAGAGAATAATTTAAACAAAGTCATGGGTATTTATTTATTCTTTCCATAGATACATACTGAACACCTACTCAGTATGACGAGCATTGTCTTGGGTAATTGGGACACCTCTGTAAGAAAGACAGATACGACTGTTCCATTTCCTCTTGCTGAGTAAAAGATCACTCAAAATTTAGCATCTTAAAGCAAATATTTAATTATGCTCATGGATTCTGTGGGTCAGTAATCATGAAGGAGGACAGGAGAGGTAGCTTGTCTTTTCTTCTAGATGTCTGGGACCTCAGCTGGGAATTCTCAATGGCTAGAGGCAAACTGATTCCTGGAGATTGGGATTCTCAAAGGCTTACTCATATGTCTGGCATCTGGCTGGAATAATATGAAGGCTAGGACTGCCAACTGGAGTACTTGGCTTCTTCACAGCAGAGGAGTCTCAGGGTAGTTGGACTTCTTACATGGTGCTTCAGGGTATATTATATTATATTATATTATATTATATTATATTATATTATATTATATTATGTTAGTCACCATACAGTACTTCATTAGTTTTTGTTTTTTGTTTTTTTTACCATAATTACTATTATTCAACTTTATTAAGCATTGTCTTATTACATGCTTTCTCCTGTCAATGCTCAAAGTTCGTTTACAAATTTCAAGAACTTAATTTTATTTATTTGTGTGTTATTTCTTTACAATACCGTTCACTTTTAAATTATGCTAAATATTTATAATATGATCTGTTATGTAGAATCATGAGTTTTTCTATCAAAATTAATGTTATTTTCACATTTACACATATGGTATTATAGAAACACCGTCTCTACCACTTCACAGAGCCCGATCATAGGAAGCAGTTGGAAATCCTCTGGCTCTTCCAGACCATGACTATTTTAATTTTTGAATTTCTTTTTTTTTTTATTATGTTATGTTAGTCACCATACAGTACCTCCTTAGTTTTTGATGTAGTGTTCCATGATTCATTGTTGGCGTATAACACCCAGTGCTCCATGTAATATGTGCCCTCCTTAATACCCATCATCAGCCTATCCCAATCCCCCACCCTCTCCCCTCTGAAGCCCTAAGTTTGTTTCCCAGAGTCCATAGTCTCTCGTGGTTCATTCCCCCTTCTGTTTACCCCCCCTTCATTCTTCCCTTCCTTCTCCCACTGATCTGCCTGCTATTTCTTATGTTCCACAAATGAGTGAAATCATATGATAATTGTCTTTCTCTGCCTGACTTATTTCACTTAGCATAATCTCCTCCAGTCCCGTCCATGTTGCTGCAAATGTTGGGTAATCGTTCTTTCTGATGGCTGAGTAATATTCCATTGTATATATGGACCACATCTTCTTTATCCATTCATCTGTTGAAGGGCATCTTGGCTCCTTCCACAATTTAGCTATTGTGGACAGTGCTGCTATGAACATTGGAGTGCGTATGGCCCTTCTCTTCACTACGTCTGTATCTTTGGGGTAAATACCCAGTAGTACAATTTCTGGGTCATAAGGTAGCTCAATTTTTAACTTTTTGAGGGACCTCCATACTGTTTTCCAGAGTGGCTGTACCAACTTGCATTCCCACAACAGTGTAAGAGGGTTCCCCTTTCTCCACATTCTCTCCAACATTTGTTGTTTTGTGCCTTGTCAATTTTTGCCATCCTAACTGGCATAAAGTGGTATCTCAAGGTGGTTTTGATTTGAAATTCCCTGATGGCTAATGATTTTGAACATTTTTTCATGTGTCTGTTAGCCATTTGTATGTCTTCATTGGAAAGGTGTCTGTTCATATCTTCTGCCCATTTTTTTATTTGTTTTTGATGTAGTGTTCCATGATTCATTGTTTGCATATAACACCCAGTGCTCATTGCAGTACGTGCCCTCCTTAATACCCATCACTGGGCTAACCCATCCCCTGCCCCTTCCCCTCTGAAACCCTTAATTTATTTCCCAGAGTCCATAGTCTTTCATGGTTCATCTCCGCCTTTGATTTCCTCCCCTTTATTTTTCCCTCCCTTCCCCTATGGTCTTCTGTGCTATTCCTTATGTTCTACATATAAGTGAAACCATATGATAATTGTCTTTCTCTGCTTGACTTATTTCACTTAGCATAATGCCACCCAGTTCCATCCATATCGATGCAAATGGTAGGTATTCATCCTCTCTGATAGCTGAGTAATATTCCATTGTATATATGGACCCCATCTTCCTTATCCATTCATCTGTTGAAGGGCATCTCAGCTCCTTCCACAGTTTGGCTGTTGTGGACATTGCTGCTATGAAGATTGGGGTGCATGTGCCCCTTCTTTTCACTACATCTGTGTCTTTGGAGTAAATACCTAGTAGTGCAATTGCTGGGTCAGAGGGTAGCTCTATTTTTAACATCTTGAGGAACCTCCATACTGCTTTCTGGAGTGGCTGTACCAGCTTGCGTTCCCACCAACAGTGTAAGAGGGTTCCCCTTTCTCCACATCCTTGCCAATATTTGTTGTTTTCTGCCTTATTAATTTTTGCCATTCTAACTGGTGTAAGGTGGTATCTCAATGTGGTTTTGATTTGAATTTCCCTGAGGGCTAATGATGTTGAATATTTTTTCATGTGTCTGTTAGCCGTTTGTATATCTTCTTTGGATTAGTGTCTGTTCATGTCTTCTGCCCATTTTTTGAATGACGTATTTGTTTTTCCTGTGTTGAGTTTGAGAAGTTCTTTATGGATCTTGATACCAGCCCTTTATCTGAAGTGTCATTTGCAAATATCTTCTCCCATTCCGTGGTTTGCTTCTTTGTTCTGTTGGTTGCTTCTTTTGCTGTGCAGAAGCTTTTTATCTTGATGAAGTTCCAAAAGTTCATTTTTGCTTTTGTTTCCCTTGCCTTTGGGAACATGTCTTGAAAGAAGTTGCTCTGACTGATGTCAAAGAGGTTACTGCCTATGTTCTCCTCTAGGATTTTGATGGATTCCTTTTTTTTGTAATACTATTTTTTATTATATTGTGTCAGTCACCATACAGTACATCCCTAGTTTTTGATGTAAAGTTCCATGATTCATTACTTGCGTGTAACACCCAGTGCACCATGCAATACGTGCCCTCCTTACTACCAATCACCAGCCTATCCCATTCCCCCACCCCCCTCCCCTCTGAAGCCCTCAGTTTGTTTCCCAGATGGATTCCTGTCTCACATTGAGGTCATTCATCCATTTAGAGTTTACCTTTCTGTATGGTGTAAGAGAATGGTTGAGTTTCATTCTTCTGTATATAGCTGTCCAATTTTCCCAGCACCATTTATTGAAGAGACTGTCTTTTTTCCATTGGATATTTTTGCCTGATTTGTCAAAGTTTAGTTGACCATTAATTGAGGGTCTATATCTGTAGTCTCTTTTCTGTTCCATTGGTCTATGTGTCTATTTTTGTGCCAGTACCATGCTGTCTTGGTGATCACAGCTTTGTAATATAGCTTGAAATCAGGCAATGTGATGCCCCCAGCTTTGTTAAGTGCAAGTGTTCCATTGAAAAAGGAGGGA
The DNA here is from genome assembly GCF_024610735.1 of Ursus americanus. Taxonomy (NCBI): domain Eukaryota; kingdom Metazoa; phylum Chordata; class Mammalia; order Carnivora; family Ursidae; genus Ursus; species Ursus americanus. Next base: position 106,162,109 of record NC_142164.1, read on the forward strand.
GTTGCATTGCCTTTTATGACTTACTCTGAGAAGTTATGCAGTGTCACTTATGATGAACTATATTCACAAAGCAGTCATAGGTTTGCTCCATTTCAAAGACAGAGTAATTAAATTCCACTTCTTATTGGGAAAATCACAAGGTCATACTGTAGAAAACCATGTGGGATAGGTGATATTATTACAACCATCTTCGGAAAATACCATCTATGATAGACTCATTCTTACAGAGTTAGAACTACTGGATAACTTATTTATTTATGAAATAATCACACAAATGAGTGAACTGAGTGCAAGGAAGGAAAGGAATGCTTTTACGAAAAGTATGAATAACAGCAATGTGACCCAAGATGAGAATTGTGCAAAGTTTCCCTGAGGAACCAACCCTTGAAATTAATCTAAATGATAAATAGGAATTAACCAAGCAAGATGTTTGGAGATGGGATGTAGAAGAAAGAGCATTTCAAATGAAGATAACTCATGCAAAGGTCCTATGACAGAAGTGACTGTGACTTGTACAGGGACCCGAAAGGAAGACTCACATCGCTGAAGCATATCAGAGAGAATGTGATACATGGAACTCTGTAGGCCAACAGAGCCCAATTAGAAAGTCTGATCTAGCTTAATCTGCTCATTTCTCAGATGAACAAACGGATTTAGAGACAAAAGTGGCTGAGATGAAATTTGAGCCTAGGACTCCTGACTGCTATCTCATCCAGTCACTGCTCAACATACCCAGATAATATTGAAAGCTTGTATTTTTTTTATCCTGTAGTAGAAAAAAGGCTTAGATACCTTGTGTATCTGAAACTCCATAGAAAGAAATAGACCTTCTCTGCAATCTTTCTGAAATAGTTTTAGAAACTATATTTATAAGTTCAACCCAGAAAGATAAATCTTTTGTAATACATTGATGCAGAATAATGGTTGGACAAACTTCTCTTTAATTTTCAGAGAGGTGAAACACTAAAATAAGCTATTTGCTTCCTTTGTAATACCAAGAACTTCCCCTTCTATTCATTTTATCTGAGACACCCATGAATATAATTCTGAATGTTTTAATTTCAATTACATCCCAACCAATAATGTCAATCTGAGACATCAATGGCTTCCAAGATTATTGAATTTTAGGTAATCCTAATACTCACTGGATACAATAGGATTCCGTTTTCCAACTTCATCAATACTTATTTGAACTGTTCTGTTGAAGAATGATGTTTTACCAAATGGCTTTACATCTTTACAAAATAGGCCATAGTTGAATTCATGATGAGGTTTTTTCAGCCTTAGAATGTGTTCTGACTATGATCAAAGAGTGGATTTTTTTGCTGGTCCCCAAAGTTTGGTATGAGAATCACTGGTAATCCATTACAGTTCTCACTGCCCTATAGTATGAATGTTCTATAACTTAAGAGTGGCCATATTTTTATTTCTTTAGAAAATCGTTGGTCTTTTTAATGGATGATCATGTGCCATTCACTATCCCCATCCCCTGCACACACATAAAGTTCATAACTAATTTGACAAGCACCAAGAAACCGATCTTATAAAAGCAAGTATAAATTGATTAATGTCATATGCCCATGGCTATACAACTTAATTTGCCCAGAACAGTCCTGGTTTGTACCTAACTGTCCTGGCTTAATTATTAACAGTGCCTCTTTGTGAAAGAGGTAATCTGGTGTCCTGGATTGGATGATTCTTAACTGCTCATTACTAATCTATTGTAATTAGCTCTGCTCAAAGATGGAATATATTAGATTTTCACTCTCTACCGTTTGAATTGAAAAATGAAATTAGACGTCTATGATTAAACAGTGAAGTCTAAAACTGAAAATTCATGAAGTAGAGAGAAGTGGGAGGGTCATGATAGGCCATGAGTGAGTCAACATTATGAGTAACTCAAATTTATGAATAAGTAGGAGCTCCACAGTTTAGGGGGGGAAATCTGCAAAATAGAGGGTGGGAAATTAGTCTTGAGGGGAGAGGAGAAGCGACTCATAAAGAAAACTAACATGTTTTATGTAATAGTGGAAATTCATATGAATACTCATGAGATCCCAATGCCAAACTCATCTGCCGTGAGACTGAGTCTCATTCCAGTGCCAGTTCTAGGACTCCTATTGAGATCATTTCTCCTTTACTGATTATCCTAGTTGAAGTTTCCCTAGAAGAAGATCTTAGTAAAAGAATTTCAGTGCAGGTAGTTTATTTGATAAGTGATCCCAGGAAGCACTGGTAGGGGAGTGGGGAATTGAGACAGAGAAGGGAAAGAAGCCAATATAGGTATGTTCTTGAACATATTACTGCTGTAGGGAACAGGGACTCAATCATACTGAGGACCCCTGGAAGACAGTGTAACAAGGACAACCCAGTCATCCACTGAAGGGGAAAGGGAAGCTGAGATATTTATTTACCAGTCCCAAACATCATTGGTGGATGGCTGCTCCCAAGACTGTTAATTCCTTGGCACTTCTGGCCTGCCCCTTGTGTGAGCTGGGCATGCTCCTGTGGCCAGAGGAAATTCTGAGACAGATAATCCCATGTGCTTGAATTAAGACGCCATTAACAGGAACACTGAGTACCAAAATGATATAGATGGGCACCAATAGAGCCTATACTGATCATGTTTCAAGTAGTCTGAATGTGTTTCACTTTACTGCTATAGAAATTGCCTATGACAGTGCCCAGTCATTTGTTGGATTGTGTATTTTTTGCTATTGAGTTGTATGAGTTTCTTATATATTTCGGATATTAACTCCTTATCAGATAAATGGTTTGCAAATATTTTCTCCTATTCCATAGGTTGCCTTATCATTTTTTTGATTGCTTCTTTTGCTGTGAAGAAGCTTTTTATTTTGACATAGTCCCACTTACTGATTTTTGCTTTTGTTGCTTGTGCTTTTGGTGTTATATAGAAAAAATCATTGCCAAGACCAACGTCAAGAAGTTTTTGCTTACGTTTTTTTTTCTAGTACTTTTATAGTTTAAGGTCCTACATTTAATGTTTTAATCCATTTCAAGTTAATTTTTGTGAGTGGTGTAAGATAGGGGTCATTGTATCCTTCAACTCTAGGATTTCAGTTTGTTTGAATGGTTTCTATTTCTTTTTTGAACTTCTCATTTTGTACATGCATTGTTTTCCCAGTTTCATTCAGTTGTCTATCTCCCTGTTCTTGTGGTTCCCTCAATTTCTTTAAGAGGATTATTCTGAATCCTTTGTCAGTTCACACATCTCAATTTTTGGGGTTCAGACTTTGGAGTTTGTTTCCTTTGGTGGTGTCATGTTTCCTTGATTATTCATGATCATTATGACCTTGTGTTGTTATCTGTACTTTTGAAGAATGAGGCACCCCTTCCAGTCCTTTTACACTGGCTTCTTGAGGCAAAGCCCTTTCCCAGTCAGTCCATTCAGAGATTCCATATGAACTGTCTGGTGATATCTCTAGATGGGCTTGCTGCTGGGGTCCTTGGGTGGGCAGATCTGGTGCCTGGGTCAGCAGATGAGGGGTCTGAAGCTAGGTTCACTGGGAGGGGCCTCACACCTGAGTCTGTAGTGATGGGCCTGGGATCTGGGTCTGTGGGGTAGACCTGGATCCTGGGTCCAAAGGAGCCAACCAGGCATTGGACACCACTAGGGTAGGCCCAGTATCTTGGTCCCTGGGGGCCAGTCTGGTATTGGGATAATCCAGGAGAACTGGTTTCATAGTAGCTGGCCTAGAGGTTGGGCCCATGGGAGCCAGCTGGAAACCTGGGTTTGCAGGAGCTGGTCTGTAGGTCTATGCAGGCGCGTTTGGTACTGGGGTCTACATTGAAATTGGGCATTTATTTCACCCTTCTTCTCCCATGGGAAGGTGTCTCTCTCCATGCTGGGCTGGCTGGGCTTGGGAGAAGGGTGACAGAATAATGGGAATCTATCTTCATCCCTCTTCAATGTGTCATTTTTTATTTCTCTGGTTCACTTAGGTATGTTAATTTCTCACCTCAAATCCTTAGGTTTTGTGAAGATATTTTGTGTGTGGATAATTGCTTAAATTGATGTTTCTAGGAAAAGATGGGAACTGGAAATTCCTGTACTGCCATTTTGCTGATGTCACTTCCTCTCTCTCTGAGAGTTATTTTCAAAGCTTCAGCATATCACAGAATCACGGAGTTGAAAACGCCTTTAAAAATTATCTAATGCAGCATCTCCCTAGTGGAAAAATTACTCTACATCAATAGATGGACATCCCTTTCTGGCTTTACATCGCTAAAAATATTTCTGTGGAGTATTTTTTTCTGAGCAGGAGATAAATTGAAATTTATTTATAGTGACATACTTTAGTTAGAGATGATATTTATGAAATATCAGACAAGCTGTTAAAATACATTAGCATATTCATCTAATTTTGATCATTTTTTGCCTCAACACAGTGTATTATTTTCACCTAATTCAGAAAACAACATGAATGGGACAAAAATAAGATTTAAATAAGATAAGTAGCTGCTCATCTTATCTTCTAACTTGGATGGTTGGAGCCTATTATTAAAATAATGGAACTTTATTTAGGAATAGTTAACCATTTTAAATCAAACCTCTCTTTAAAATTAATTTTACTGCATGATGAACTAACAGCCACAATCATTTAAAATACTTCAAGCCATTTTACAAATATAACACAATAAAATATGCTTTACAGTAGGTGTTTATAACCTAAAGCAGTTCCAGTGAGTGATAAGGCTTTTCTAGAATGAATTTTTTTTCTAGACCTTAACTGCTGGGTTTTCTTCCTCCAGGTATTCTCTGAAAATATGCTTCTTTTTTTTTAATTGTGGTAAAATACACATAAGATAAAATTTACCATTTTAATCATTTTTAAGTATACAGTTCACTGACATTAAGTATATTCACATTGTTGTGCAACCATCAACATCATCCATCTTCAGAACTTTTTTCTTCTTCCAAAACTAAAACTATACCCATTAAACAATAAATTCCTATTCCCTGCAAACCCCAGACCCTGACAACCACTATTCTATTTCTTCTTTATGTGTTTGACTATTCTAGGTATCTCATATAATCACAATCATATAGTATTTGTCCTTTTATGACTGGGTTATTTGAAAATGTGCTTCTTAACTCTTCCTTCCAAATTCTCTAAAATTGGTGCAGTATGTCAGGTGCTGCTGCTTTCCACTGAACTCAAGCTCTGGTGAAAATGCGTGTATATCTAACGCATAGAAGGCTCACTGATGGTTAGAAAACACTACCACATATCTCATTCTTGCCTGGCCAAAAAAAGAAAAAAAAAGTCATTTCATTGTCCTTGCAAGAAGTTTCACAGAAGGTCCATCCAGGTGCTTTATATAAAAATAATATTTCCCTCTAGCTACCTAACCTAGATTTTAAGTTATATAAAATTAGTTACTTGGAAGGAAAATGCTGATTAAACATATTCTAGGATACGGCAGTGTAGTAACCCTGGCTTTTTCAGGACTATATCCATCCCTTAAAAGATTCAGGAGAAAGTTTTGATCAGTTTCTGCAAATCATAGTGATCCCATTTCCTTGCCACTGATTGGTTTGGAGGGAGGTGCAAACCCCAGTTCTGGCCAGTGACTGGAGGGAGGTCAGCCAGAGGGCTTCTGAGAAAGGGTATCTTGCTCTTAAAAAAGATTTCCCTGAGAATTGTCAGACCTTTTCCTTTGCAGGACATTTTCATACCTGCATTGTGATGCCATCTTGTGACTGTGAGAAATGCTAGACTGAGGTACATAGCCACTGTGCTGATAATGACAAAGCAGAAAGAGAAAAAACCTTGAGGATTGGTAGTTTTAGTGAGTTACTGGATTAACTAACCTTAGAACAACCCGACCTCAGAACTTCAGGTTCTGTGAGGTAACAATATTTTCTAAGCCAGGTGAAATGGAGTTGTCTATTACTTGAAAGCACTTAACTGATAAAGGTGGATTGTGTGATGCCACAGGGTGGATTCCCATGGAAGCAGATTTTGAGATGGAGTTTACTTCACAGGTTTCTTAAATAGTATCTTAGGGAAGGGAGTGAAAAGCTGAACTGGGCAGACAAAGTGAAGCTGTGAACTAGGCAATGACAACCATGGACGACCTCAGGGAGAGGTCCTAGTTGGGCTTAAATATAAGCCAGGTCTTTATATCCCAATCTCCATTAGTCATTGCAATGCATGCCCCCTCAGAAGATTGTGACCTGGGGCCTAGGTTCTCTCCGAAGCTAAGGCAGTCCCTGAGGGGGCAATTGAAAACTTTCCTCACTTAGTGCTCTTAGCAGCTGGGCTAAGAAGTTTTTCATCTGCGGGGTATCTGGATGGTGCATGAGAATGTCCACCATACATGATTACTGGGACCATTCAAAAAACAGATACCTGTCCCAGGCCCAGAAAAAAAAAATAGGTGCATGAGACTCATTGAACCTGCCTAACTTCTAGTAATCTATGGCTTACACTAGCAATAGCAGTCATGTATTTTTGCCATATTTGCCTTCATTTAACTTCCTTTAGCTTGATCTCCAAAAGCTAATAATTGAGTTGTCCATATATATTCATATGTTACAACTAAGCTATTGTCCATTTGGGGTCAATGCAATCAAATCAGTTTGGTGTTTACTGAATGAATGACCAGCTAACCTTGTTTCACTTTCTTGCCGGCCAGTACCCCTCTTGAAACTCTCTCTTGGCTTGCTGCAAGCCTGATTTCTTTGCCTCAGCCCCTATGTCATCTCTTTCTCTTGATCTCCAGTCAAAGATGTTCTCTGAGGCACCAACCTTGGTACTGACTTTATTTCCCTGTTAATATTTCAGTTATTGGAGTGCCTGGGTGGCTCAGTCGCTAAGCATCTGCCTTCAGCTCAGGTCATGATCCCAGCATTCTGGGATCGAGCCCCACATTGGGCTCCCTGCTTGGTGAGAAACCTGCTTCTCCCTCCCCCACTCCCCCTGTTTGTGTTCCCTCTCTCCCTGTCTCTCTCTCTCTGTCAGATAAATAAATAAATAAATCTTTTTTAAAAATATTTCACTTATTGAGCATGCTCTGCCCATGGCTCTCACTCTCCTCTAAGCCTACCAGATTCTCAGACGATTTCCAGCCTTGGTCTTTAAACCAAACATCAGCACTTTATCTTAAAGGACCTCTTAGACATCTTTGCAGGTCTTAACCACTTCCAACTTAACACAGTCTAGAAATAATTCATTGTCATTCATTATAAAGCAAGCTCATCTTTCTAACTTCCTAGAGTATTGATTCTATCATTTTTCAGTTACCCTCATTCAAAATCTTAGATTCACATTTGGAAGCCAGATGTGAGATACAGGGGAGAGTTACTCATTTACCTAATTTGACTAATTAGTCTTTAAAATCTGTTTCATTCTTCACTGTCTTTTTCTGAGCACTTGCTCTTATTTTGATAATATTTTATTTTTATTTATTTTTTTAAGATTTATTTATTCTGAGAGAGAGAGAGAGAGTGCATGCAAGGAAAGGGGCAGAGGGAGCGGGAGAGAGAGAATTTCAAGCAGACTCCCCACTGAGTGCAGAGACTGATGTGGAGCTCAATCCCAGGACCCTGAGATCATGACCTGAGCCGAAATCAAGAGTTGACTGCTCAACCAACTGAGCCACCCAGGCACCCCTATTTTGATAATATTTTAAATACACCTCTGTGATAATACTTAGCAACTACATTCTACTTACTGTATTTATTTTTTTTCCCCTACTAGACTGAAAATTCCTTGAAAGCAGGAACTGTATTATACTTTGGATTCCCAATGTTTAGAACATATTTACCATAAACTAGGTATTCGATAAGCATTTTTGGAACAAATGAATAACTTATCCTAGTCCAAGACTTTATCACTTCTGTACTACATCAGTGGCCTCTTTGTAGTCTCTGTAGATGTTTTGGGTGTACAGCATCATATCCTCTCTATTCTTTTCTTTTCTATTTATTTATTTACTTACTTACCTACTTATATATTTTAGAGAGGTAGAGAGCATGAGGGGGAGGGGCAGAGGGAGAAGTAAAGAATCTCAAGCAGACTCAGCACAGCGTCTGATGCAGGGCTTGATCTCACAGCCCTGATGTCAAGATCTGAGCTGAAATCAAGAGCCAGACGCTCAACTGACTCAAACACCCAGGTGCCCAACTCCCCATTCTTTTCTTATTTCAGATGCAGCTGTGCTGGATAGTTAGTGTAGGATCAGACTACCACCAACACATCCCACCTCAGGTGCCCAGAACTTCTCCATGCCTAATTGCCTCCAAGTTCTTCTGAAGCTTTTGGAAATTGCTCATTCCAAGGGGATATGTATCCCAGATGTGTAGGGGTGAAAAAATATTTTTCTCTACCCTTTTAGTTTAGTACCTGGGGCCCTACAAATTAAATTGACAAAAGACAAATTGACAGGAGAAAAGACATACAATTTTTATTTGATGTTAATATTTTTACATGGTATGGGGGTCTCACAGAAAAGGAAGTGAAAACCCCAAAGAGGCAGTCAGACCTGGAGGCTTATATACCATGTTAGCAAAGGGTCATAAACTTGTGGAAAAGTGACAAAAGAAAAGGGTTTTGAGCTTCTAGGGGCAGTAAATTGTGGGAAGGTAAATATATGGGGGAAATTAATGCAAGATAAGGGTTCTTTAATAAGGTTTATTATGCAAATTCCTGTTGGTGCTGTCACTGGGATGATAAGAGTCTAGGTCATCTCCAGTGATTAAGGGTAGTTCTACCCCTCCTGTTGAGAAAGGGGAGGGGAACACCTTCACAAAGGGAAATTTACGCCCTGCTTTTAGGCAAATGGGGGAGAGTAGAGGACTTTTTTCTGTATCTGCTGTTTTTCAGTTGCTTTCAGCTCAAAATAATCCTTATGCCGAAGTGGAATATTTTGGGGCACCATATTTTGGTCCCTTTCACCCCACAGCGGCAACCCTTAATCAATAGGAAGCTAAAGCTAGCAGACAAGTGCCCTAGCGTCTCTCTTAGGAGGCATTGTGTAAGGCTTTTCATTGAAACCAGTGGAATCTAGCTCCCACTGCCTTCAGCAATGACTTATATGAAACACCCTTAGAGTGGTTCTTATTTTCCTCTCTTCCTTACCAAGTTTCTTGACCTCACCTTCCATATAAATTACTGCCCTTAAATCGTTTTATAGCTTCTGTTTTTAGGGAAACCCAAACCAAGACTATCTTCTTGATTCCACTCCTTCCTGATCCCCATATTTCTACAAGAGTTCTGAACCATTGCTTTCATATATCACTTGCTACCCTTCACAGAAATCCCTCAATTATTAAGATTGCCTGATTTAGTAAAAAGAAATAGAGGATACACAATGAAATTTAAATTTCAGATAACCACCAGATAATTTGTCAGTATAAATATGTCCCATGCAATATTTGGGAAATTCAAATTTAACTCAACATCCCATATTTAATTTGGCAATCCTACCAATTGCACTCTATCTTTTAAAAGCCATCTAAACTCACATCTTTTCATTTATGAGGCTCCACCATTTGGCCCTCATTCTACCAATATAACCTTTTCTACTTCTTCCAAATGCAAGCTCTCCCTTTCAACTAGAATTTGAGATCAAGAGGACTTAATCACCACCATTATCATCATCACCATTATTGTAATTCCTTTGCTCCTCTTTAGTGTTTCATTGTTTTCAAAGTACTTGCCTATACATTGTCTTATTAGTTTCTCTCAACACCTCCATGATACAGTTTGAACAGAATTTTAATTTCAAATTTAGAATTTGTGAAAACTGAACAAAAGATAGGGACTTGCCTAAAGTCAATGGGTGGGTATTGGACAAGGGAGCTTAAATTCAGACTATCAATCTCCAAGTCAAGTATTCATTTTGTGATATCAGGTCACTTCTTATTCATATTCCTTCATTTTACAGAATAGGAAATGAGGCACCTAGAAATTAATTGAATGAAGCACAGAACAGTCCTAGATCTCCACTATTCTTCTGATGGTCAGCAAGTCATTTACTGTTGGTGAGACTTCATTTTCTCATCGACAGTATGATGCTCTCAGAGTAGAAAACCTCTGTTTTCTGTTTCTAACTATCTGTAGTTTGCCCAGGCTCACACAGCTAAATAATCTAGAGCCCACGGCCCACTCATTCACAGCTTGTCAGAGATAGTGTCTCTTAGATAGCTCTGCCCTTCTTCAAATATTTTTCTCCACATCTTATAGTTCATGAGGTTCAGCTTTCATAGGAACTGAAGTATTTAATATTATTTGTTCTTATGAAAAAATGTTCTGTTCCCTGCACTTAAATTTAAAAGTGGGGAAACTGCATTTTTTTTTATACTCTAATGGAAACTGCATTAAATTAAGTTGCTGTTTGTTCTTGATCAATTTGGGTTTTTTTCCCCTTTTCTCTGGGGAAAAATTGATTATCTAGAGTTAAGCAAAGAGAAAATATTTGACAATCAAAAATTCAATATAAGTTGTGCTTATTGATCTTATTTTTTAAATAAAATTTTAAATAAGTTAACACCAAAGAATAGGACCTATTTTCCTTACCCTTAGCTAACTGAGTGAATGTTTTCTTAGAACATTAGAAGAAAACCCTTGTAATAGAAGAGGGAAGGAAATCCTGTAACATAGTTTTGTTTCCACCATGAATTTAGCTGTCACCATAAACTTTGCTTTATTTTCCTAACTTCCTATTTGAGGGATGTTTAGAAAAAGTTTAAAGAGTATTGGGTTTGGATCCAGACATATATTGGTTCAATTGTAGTACTGTCACCTGGCTGTGTGACCTTGAGCAAGTTACTGAGCCCCTAGGAACCTTAATTTCCTCTTCCTCATGAGGTTGTATTGAGGGTCAAATGACATGGTATGACAGTCTGCAGTGAAAAGAGAGAACGTGTGTGCTGTGCCCACTAGATGCTTCATTAGTGTGTACTCATTCATTGGTACTGGTAACTAATGTTATTTCAATTATGTAGTAAGCCTTCTATCAAAGAGGCAAGTGACTGGACTTTCTCTGGTTATTTTGGGGGTGGATCATTCTTTGCTTGGTGTTGAATGCCTCCTACCCCTTGCACTTGGGAAACCATAGCCTTCAGTGGGCCAGTTACTCTACATTTGCAATGAGATTTAACTTATCATATACAAAAGTGCAACTTGCACAAAAGAATATCTTTTTCTATGTTCAAGTTCTCTCAGTTCTCTGGGTTCTTTGACTGTAGCTTCTATGGACCTGGACAAGCCTTCTGCTCACTGGCAAGTACTGCTGGGCTGCCTATTAGAGGGATCCTTGTTATAACACTCCCAGACATTTGGAGTTCCCTTCCTCAGTGAACCTTTCTTTCTTCACCTGGGCATTACCATTTTCCTTTCCTCTTTCCCCTGAAGATCAATATAAATAACCAAGGGAGGAGAATCCACTTCACTATAAATAAGCATGCCAGTTCTGCCAGGAATATAAAATCATATCCTTTTTCCCTGAGTGTATTTTCTCACTTTCATTTTATAGCCAAACATCTCACAGTGCCCCTCAACCCCTTTGGCAACTTTCTACTCTAGGCAAAGATCTGTTCCTCTGTACAAGAACCAGAGTCATTCTTAGCAAACAGAGACATCCAATCATCACCATAAGATAAATAGCTCGTTTTCCCTCTGGATCCAAACCTGTAAGTCACAAGCATGGAATTACAAGATGAAAGGAACTCTAAATTTCTAAAACTATGATTTTGTAGTTCTTGATATAATCTATTTTATAATCTTTTTGCCAAGCAGTTGTTCAACCCCTATCTGAACATTTCTGATTCCCTTCTCTGGTTACTCATAAGAGACATTTGATTAATATTGCTGATTGCTGTTTGGTAAGTGGATGAACAAACAGGTTGTCCAAGAGCAGCTTCCTCTTATACCAAGTGACTTGCAATGTTCTTTGTTGCAAGATATCACAGACTAAGATACTTAGAGAATACTATCTCCCTGCTGACCCCCTTATACATAGGCACCTCTTGGCCTGTGTGTGAGAATACATGGACATACAAACACACAAACAAAGGGGAACCTCCAAGAACACCACCAGCAAAAACAAATCTCTTGGGAAATGTCTTCACATTTTTTTAAAAGAACACTGTAAGAAGTAAAAAATGAATTGAAACTTATCTCTGTTCAGGCTTCCAGGCAGTTATACCTAAAAGAAAAAATATGAGGCTATAAATCCTCTAGGTCATTAAAAAATGAGAAAAAAATGTGAACAAACCCCTCTTTGAAAGTCAATCCCATTACCTCTGATTGAGAAAATGGTCCTTCTGGAAGATCCAAAGTGAAAGTGAATATATTTTGTTTGGCCAAGGGCCATCACACACCGAATGATCATCTTGTCAAAATCTAATTCATTTTTTGAGAGAAAGCAAGCAGCAGTGGCCCGGACTTTTTTTTTTATTCTCCTTTCTGATGAATTGGCCTATGAATAATCAATTTCTACCAGGGCATTTCCAGATCTGTAATTAAGACAGTGTAGTTAAAGATGTACAATGATTTTTTATTAATCATTCTTCAGTTGTGGGATAAATTAATATGTAAATGTTAATTTATTATAAATAGGCAAAAGCTATTGCTAGGATGGTGTCAGAAGGACACTGGAGAAAGCAGACCCTACCTTGTTTTTTTTTTGTTTTTTTTTTTTTCTGAGCTTCACTTCAATGATTTTTTATTATATTATGTTAGTCACCATACAGTACATCCCCGGTTTCCGATGTAAGGCTCAATGATTCATTACTTGTGTATAACACCCAGTGCACCATGCAATACATGCCCTCCTTACTACCCATCACCGGTCTATCCCATTCCCCCACCCCCCTCCCCTCTGAAGTTCTTAGTTTGTTTCTCATAGTCCATAGTCTCTCATGTTTCATTCCCCCTTCTGATTACCCCCCCTTTCTTTATCCCTTTCTTCCCCTACCGATCATCCTAGTTCTTATGTTCCATAGATGAGAGAAATCATATGATAGTTGTCTTTCTCTGCTTGACTTATTTCACTTAGCATTATCTCCTCCAGTGCTGTCCATGTTGTAGCAAATGTTGAGAACTCGTTCTTTCTGATAGCTGAGTAATATTCCATTGTATATATGGACCACAACTTCTTAATCCAGTCATCTGTTGAAGGGCATCTCGGCTCCTTCCACAATTTAGCTATTGTGGACATTGCTGCTATGAACATTGGGGTGCATATGGCCCTTCTCTTCACTACGTCTGTATCTTTGGGGTAAATACCCAGTAGTGCAATGGCTGGATCATAGGGTAGCTCAATTTTTAACTTTTTAAGGGACCTCCACACTGTTTTCCAGAGTGGCTGTACCAACTTGCATTCCCACCAACAATGTAGGAGGGATCCCCTTTCTCCACATCCTCTCCAACAATTGTTGTTTCTTGCCTTGTCTATTTTTGCCATTCTAACTGGCGTAAGGTGGTATCTCAGTGTGGTTTTGATTTGAATTTCCTTGATGGCTAATGATTTTGAACATTTTTTCATGTGTCTGTTAGCCATTTGTATGTCTTCATTGGAAAAGTGTCTGTTCATATCTTCTGCCCATTTTTTGATTTGTTTATTTGTTTCTCGTGTATTGAGTTTGAGAAGTTCTTTGTAGATCTTGGATACCAGTCCTTTATCTGTAGTGTCATTTGCAAATATATTCTCCCATTCCGTGGGCTGCCTCTTAGTTTTTCTGACTGTTTCCTTGGATGTGCAGAAACTTTTAATCTTGATGAAGTCCCATAAATTCATTTTATCTTTTGTTTCTCTTGCCTTTGGGGATGTGTCATGAAAAAGGTTGCTTTGGCCGATGTCGTAGAGGTTGTTGCCTATGTTCTCCTCTAGAATTTTGATGGATTCCTGTCTCACATCGAGGTCTTTCATCCATTTGGAGTTTATTTTTGTGTATGGTGTGAGATAGTCAGACCCTACCTTGTACAATGGTTTTTGAACTTTTTTTTTAATCTGAGAAATTGTATGTGGAATCCCAGTACTTAAAACAGTTAAAAGAGTGTTTTCTGGGGTTAACCTGCGGGGAGGAGTTAGTCAGACAGGCAAGACTTGGACAGGGATAGAGGTGACTTTGTGGCCTCTCTCTTCTTTCCCCCCACTCATCCCCAAGCCCCTCAAGAATATAGAGCATCTTGAGAGGTTATTTAGGATTCCTTGGAACAAATTTTAAAATTAATGGCAGGGTGAAAAACAGATGGACTGTAGCAATTGATGAAGTCTTATTCTAATTCTGCTCCAGAATATTAGCTGTTTGAATCTGCAGATTACCAGGACTCTCTCAACTTTTTTGAATTTGTAGAATGGAGATCATACCACAGCTGGGGTAAATGAAGTAGTGTATGTAGAGAGTCATGCCTGGCATGTAATGGTTGCTCAATAAATAGCAGCTACTATAATTATGTAGGGGAAACATTTAAGTGTTTAGTGTTGCTCTGAAGAAGCTCTATGCTGAACGTTTCTGAAGAATGACTTTGCTCAAATCCATGGTTTACTTTGTGTGTGGTAATGACAAAAAAAGACAACTTCTTCATCTTTTACTACTTCTGTCATATACTTTCAGGATCCAAATTTTAACAACCCAAACTATGAGAGAATTTGGGGGGCTTTTTCCTCTGCTGATTTGGGAATTTACCTTAAGATGAAGGAAGATGGAATAAATAAGAATACATTTTGAGGCAAAATGTGGATGGAAGTAAGAGGACAATTTTACTGCTAGAAGTTATCCCGGGGCAAGAGTTCCTATGTGCTAAGGCAAGAGAATCCCCCAGAAGTAGGAGGTGTCACAACTTCTGAGCTTGGAAAGGACTTAGAAATCAATTAGTTCCAACTCCTCATTTTACTGGGCAGTAAACAGGGATTAGGAGGAGAGGGGGAGTAAGGGTATGGAGGTGGCTTCTGAAATGTAAATTCTTCTGACAAGACATATTTATTGAATCATTAACCCCTTGTTTGTGAACTACTATGGTGTTTCCAATTTAGGGTGAAGAAGGATCCATTGTCTGGTTTGGACAAGGAATTGCCAGTGTGTGGCAGTGAGGGGTCTTGACCTCGAGGCCCAGTCTCAGGCCCTCAGGCTAGGGGAGCTGATAATGAAAAGGGCCTCTGGGAAAAGAGTCCCTATAAAGCAATTTTTGCCATCTTTGTACACTCAGTATGTAACCAAACTCAAGGGGTTCTGTGATTGGGGTGCATCAAATTGAAAACAATCCAAGGAATTGTTGAAAGCAAAGAACTTATTACTTGTTATAAGTAAGGAGACAGGGAGCTGGTTCTCAAAGCACTGTCTCCCCATAAGGTTAGTACAGGAAACTTTTATTTAGTATATTAGGGGGCAAGGCAGGGAGCTTGCATAAGCACTGTAGTTCACTTGCGCCTGCCTAGCCTGTCAACATCCTAGTGCATACATACATCATATGTTCAAAAAATGGGGGAAAATTCCACCCACAAGAGGAGATCTTAGTATTATAATGAGCTAAAGGTGACTTTAGGACAACTCGGGGAGGGGGGGGGCTTTTGCACAGGTCCTCAGCTCTAATCCAGCTCAAACTGGCTCACATAAGGGGCTATCAGGTGAGACACACCTAGCAAGGGGCTATCAGGTGAAAGACCTAGTTGGGCATCAAGTTGGTTGGAACTGTTGTTTCTTCAAAACAAAACACGTTCCTCTCCTGCTTTTGTCCCTTCCCTTCCTCACTTCTACCGATAGCTTTCAGCTCTCTTATTTGAGTAACCTCCCATTACATGCTCCCCAACAAGTGGAGCTCACTGGGTGGAACATGCCGAGGACCTCCGCAAACTCAGTGAAGAATTGATTGAAGCTCCTGTCTTTATTCATCTCTTTCCCCTGAATCTGTCTAAACACTTCCTCTAGCTTTGAAGGGGCAGAAAGTAGTTGGACCTCATCAAAGGCACACCTCTGTCATCTCCTGAGGGTGGAGGGATTGGGAAATATTGGTAAAAAGAAGATAAAGAAGTTAAAAGTTAAACAAGGTTCAGGAAGTTTGGGATATGCCTCCAAAATGCTAAATCTTCACTCTTCCCTTCTTAATGCATTTTCCTGCACCCTCACTCCCAAAACAGGGCAGGGGTGAGAAGGGCCAGGAACACGGGATATAGAGTCTCACTCTTTCATCAGGGAGTGGTGGTACAGTTTAGGAGCTGAGTAGATTGTCACTCTGGAAAGCTTTTGTCTGTTTCCTGAGAAATTGACCTGGTGACAAGATTGATGCCTACATGGAGAAAGAAGGACTTTCCCACTTTGAAGCCCCCAACAAAATTTGAAGCTCAGGGGAGGTCCAAACCTGCCTTCTAGTGCTATCCAATAGGACTTTCTGGGATAATAAAAATGTTCTATTCTGTGTTTTCTAATACTGTAGCCACTAGCTAAAGTAGCTATTGAACACTTGAACTGTGACTAGTAAGACTGAGGAACTACATTTTTAATTTTATTTACTTTCAATGAATTTAAAATTTAAAATATCCACATGTGGCTGGTGGCCACTGTATTGGGCTACACAGGTTAGGCACCACACCCTAACTCATCTTGTGTTTTCAGTGTCACCACCTAAGGTTTTATTAGCTATCAGGATAACATGATTGATTCTAATGGTGTCATATTATGTCCTTTTGAAACATTCTTTAAAGGAAGTTAAAAATTGCTAAAGGAAGTTTATTCATTTTACAAATGGATGGTATTCCACACACCACTTAAAATTCATTCAAAACTGCAAGTTCAAAACTAGTAAGATGCTGATGTGCTGAGTTTTAGGGCAAAGTGTTTAACCTCACTGGACT
Organism: Ursus americanus; assembly: GCF_024610735.1. Lineage (NCBI taxonomy): Eukaryota > Metazoa > Chordata > Mammalia > Carnivora > Ursidae > Ursus > Ursus americanus. Next base: position 106,178,933 of record NC_142164.1, read on the forward strand.
TTTGATTCCTCAACTGTAAAATAAGAAATTTATACCAGATGAATCTGACGTCCTTTACTAGCTTTTAAAAGATGTGATATGAAATGACTGCTATGATGGTGAAAAAATTACATATGCTCAAAGAAATAAAGTTATGGAGGTGGCTGATATTTCTGATAAGGCTGTTATAAATTTAGTGATAAGCATGAATCCAATATAATTACAGGAAGCAATAGTAAGACATCATAGTAAAGTACAAGATAAATCTGAAGGATCTAGCTTTGAGGCAGAAAGTCTGAGAAGGAGGATTTCCTCAGACTGCTCACTGTTCTCACTATCCATTTACAAAAAGACCATTTCCATTTATCAATTGTAATGAAGCTCATAAGTTTAACTGTACAGTCTGCTGTAAACACTAAAAGATGTCCTACTTTTAATTTGTTCACGTAGCCCTTCGATAACTTTTAGAAACCACCGCAAAGCAAGAGTTGACTATCAAAGAGATCATTTCCCCTCTATCATGAGGAAGTTGCTTTGACCTCAGCCCTGGTGAAAAGACACATTGGCTGCATTTCAAGAGCACAATTTTCACATCAATGAACATCACCCAATATCAATCCAGATACATTATGAGCCCAAATCATTAGACAACTGGAGCTGAAACTCTGGGGGGAAAATGTTGCTTTTACCAAGTGCCCCCAAAAGCGATAACTGAAATGTTTCTATCATGAAAAATTCAGGTGCACCAAAGACCAACTGCAAACATTGGCCACACCAGCCCTAGGAAAGAACAAATTCTGGCAACCTGTGGTTAATATATTGCTCATGAAGAGAATCCTACAATCTGGGTGGAAACATTCTGAGAAAATCCTGCCCACAACCTGAACCTGGAACTCACCAGAAATCCAGCAGTTCTAAATAATAATAATAATAATAATAATAATAATAATATAATAACAATAATAATGATAATATCAATTAATGATTATATAGCGCTTATTATTGATGAAAGATAGTTGGAAGAACGGCAGGCAGGGATAAGCGCCCCCCCCCACCCATGCCCTAAGAGGAAACCACCCTTAAAAGGATTTTACACCACCCTGGAAGGAGCCCTCCACCCTTTCCCACGTGATAGAAGACAAAAACCTGATTGGATGAACAGGCGCAGGGAGGGTTAATCAGATTTTTTTTTAAAAGATCGTATTTAGTTATTTGACAGAGAGAGAAAGAGTACAGGCAGGGGAGTGGCAGGTGGAGAGGTAGGGAGAAGCCGGCTCTCCGCTGAGCAGAGAGCCCACCACCAACGTGGAGCTCGATCCCAGGACCCTCCCTGGGATCATGACCTGAGCCAAGGCAGGTGCTTAACTGACTGAGCTGCCCAGGCACCCCAGGGTTAATCAGATTAAAACAGCCTGCCAACAACCGCATAAAAACCCCTAGACTTAGAAACTCCAGTGGTAGTGCTCTCGGGTCTCCTCCCTCTTTGGGAGCTTTGTACTATTTGCTGTCTCGCTCAATAAACTTTGCTTTGCTGCCCACCACTCTTCCATCTGGTCTACCTCTTCATTCTTCCAAGTGGCATGACCAAAAACTATGGGCACGGAAGGAGAAGAAACCCTGTGACACTATGACCAGACACTGAACTTAGTGTTTGGTAAGTAAGTGTTGGAGTAAGCCTGAGTCTTCATGAAAGGCATGAAAGTTTGGCCCATGCACACTCAGCACTGAGTACTTAGCCAACAGTACCAGTGAACTGACAAATCAAAATACTTAAAACTTCTGAATAGATGGAATGCTATAGCAACAAAATTTGTTTGAATTATTTTATAAACTATAGTGGAAATTACCCAGGGATCAAAAAGCTATAAACATGAATGTTGAGTTTTCCTTCTCTTATCTAGATAAAATAGGCTCAAATAATTGGGGGAAAGTATGATGGTGTCTGTCATTGTCTATAGGGACCCCAGTGCAGGCAAGTAAAAGAGACAGCGTTCCTTGAAGCATTTCAGACTGGTGAGCCCTTCCCATAGGAATTTCACACTTCAGTACCCCTTCATGATATCTTTTTTTTTAATAATCATTTTTTATTATGTTAGTCACTATACGGCACATCCCAAGTTTTTGATGTAAAGTTCCATGATTCATTACTTGCGTATAACACCCAGTGCACCATGCAATACATGCCCTCCTTAATACCCATCACTGGCCTATCCTGATCCCCCACCCCCTTCCCCTCTAAAGCCCTTGGTTTGTTTCCCAGAGACCATAGTCTCTCATGCTTCATTCCCCCTTCTTTTTACCCCCCCCCTTCATTCTTCCCTTTCTTCTACCGATCTCCCTGCTATTCCTTATGTTCCACAAATGAGTGAAACCATATGATAATTGTCTTTCTCTGCTGGACTTATTTCACTTAGCATAATCTCCTCCAGTCCCGTCCATGTTGCTGCAAATGTTGGGTAATCGTTCTTTCTGATGGCTGAGTAATATTCCATTGTATATATGGACCACATCTTCTTAATCCAGTCATCTGTTGAAGGACATCTTGGCTCCTTCCATGATTTAGCTATTGTGGACAATGCTACTATGAACATTGGGGTGCATATGGCCCTTCTCTTCACTACGTCTGTATCTTTGGGGTAAATACCCAGTAGTGCAATGGCTGGATCATAGGGTAGCTCAATTTTTAACTTTTTAAGGGACCTCCACACTGTCTTCCAAAGTGGCTGTACCAACTTGCATTCCCACCAACAGTGTAAGAGGGTTCCCCTTTCTCCACATCCTCTTCAACATTTGTTGTTTCCTGCCTTGTCAATTTTTGCCATTCTAACTAGCATAAGGTGGTATCCCTTCATGATGTCTTAGAATAGATTGACTTGCTCACTATTCTGACTTCTCTTTTTTCAATTACTTGTTCTTTCTGACCTGCGTCTTCTCTCTCAACAGGCCCTCTTCTAGAAGACATTGCTTTAAATTCTCATCTTGCTTTCTCCTTTCACTTTTGCCTTGCTTAGTGCCTTTTTATCTGTAATCAAAAACACATTTCTTGGATTATATAAAAGTTATTTTGTAAAATCCATTGTAAAAGCTTCCTCAGAATTAAGAAATTAAGGCTCATTGTCTGGTAAATTGGGATTTGAATTTACTAATGGATAACCTTGACGAATTATTTAATCCTTTTTATATTACTGTTCCCTATTTTCAGTGAAAGTGGGTAGTAAAATCAGCCTCACATACAATAGTGCCCTCAGTTCACAAAAACTGCCAAATATTCAGGAATCCTGTGAGTTGATTATCAAACACAGCCATTATTAAAAATTAAATTATGTAAACTTATATTAAAACAAAAATAATAAGTACCCCAAACTCATCACTTCCTAAATATCTTGTTACATTTTATTATTGTCTGTGTTCTTGAGATTATTTTTGTCTACTGTATCAGCATGGTGGAAATACTATATAATAGTGTGCTACTGCACATCTCTTCTAGGACCCCCTTACCACACCCCCACCCCTGCCAAGTTCAGTGAAGTCAGGTTGATATCTGGAAAGCACCCGAGATTGAAGTATTATATTGTGGAAATCAGCAAACACTACAAATCAGGGCTTTTGGGATAGTTGTTAAGCATTTATCTGCACATCACTGCTCATGTATGTTATATAAGAATTATATGAAATAATATGTAAACTGCTTAAGTGTGTGGCTCATAATATGTACTCAGTAAATGGTGCTTATTCTCATTAGTATTGTTAATTATTTTCATTCCATCAATAAGTGAATCAGTTCTTTATTATCTAATTCAGTGCACTGAAAGATTTCTTACAGTGTATAAAAATGTAATACTATGTTATGTTTCCATAATGACATAGATCTCAACTTGCTTAACATAAGAGCCTTGTTATTAACAGTTATTTACAGTACTAACTTTGATTAGTGATACACATTTTATGGAACTGTAAATTTTTTTTTTAGTTCTAATATAATCCAGTCATTTGCCAGAGAAGGAAACAGAGGGTCCTAAAAACCTAGTGTTTCTCCCAAGGTCCCACAAACATCTAGTAGTAAAACTGGTAGTAATATATGTTATCTGAATATATGTATCCTATAAACTCTTTTGACACCTTTTGTAAGTTGATGAATTGTTTATTAAGGTTGTGAATCTATGATGGTTTCCATTTTTGGTGTTTACTATGTCCTTGTGAAAAATGGGGACAACATACATAATAGAAGTTGAACCATAGAAAATTACTATTTTCATAAATGAAAAATGGTCAAATGTTGGCAATGTTAATATAGTTCCACTAATATATTTAACCTAAGCAAAAATTCAAATTAATATGATCTTTTCTTTCCCACCACCCCTGTCTTGCAAACATAATTTAATTAAGATAAATTTAACCACATACATGTGAGCTACAGATGTTTAAATGAGAATTTCTGGAATTATTTGGCTACAAAAATTTTATGGTTTCTATGCTAAAGAATGGTACGGTGCTACCACTGTACTTTAAAACATTGTGAAACAGACGAATTATTCCCAGGCTTTAAGATGAAGAAGAACAGACAAATAGTTGATATATGTTTGTGTGGATTTTATGTCATTTTCTGGTTTGGGTTTAAGACCAAAGAATGGCTAAATTATATGTATTTAGCCCAGGCTTTAAAAAACACTCACCACATAAGCATTAGCTTAGAAAACCCTAAATTGCTTTAAAAAAATGGTCAAGCCAAAATAGAAGAAAATCTGTGGTTTTGTGCCCAATATACAATTATACAATTACAGAATTTATATGCTTGCAGTTGGATTTACAAAACCTCCTTAATGTACTAAAATGTGGTCTAATTGCTTACTAATAAAAGGGGGAAATGCTCTCTAATTAGATAAATACCTTTTATAGCAATCTTAGTAAACACACTGTTTGCCAGGGGGTAACAAAGAGTTGGGAATGTATGCTCAATACCTCTTTTCACCCTGTTGTTCCTGGTGGAGCAGGGTCAGCCTGGAATGTAGCGCCCTTGCCCAGAGCTGCTCAGCATTCCCAACTAACAGCTCTAATCAGCAACTACTTTAGTCAACAGCATTTAAGAGATGAAAGGAGGCAATGGTTTCAAATTTTTTCCCCAGATAACTGGAGTCAAATAGTAATTGACTCTTGTTTGTTTTTCTTATATGCCCTCTGGGAATAACCTCAGGGTCAATATAATTCTGAGAGTCCCTAAATTTTTCCCCCAAGCAGAAACTAGTGTATTCTTTATTTTCATTCCTGCAGATCCTACTTTGTTTTTGCTTCTGTTTGTTTTGTTTTGTTGTTTTACTTTGGGTTAAGGGCTCTTATTGTGAAAAGCTTAGAAAAGCAGCTGTCCTGTCTTTAGTAGACTGAATTGCAGAACACTGGAAAGTGTGGTTATGGTAGCCATAAGGCCTAAGTTCTAGTGGAGGATTTGTTAATAATTCATTATGAAACCTTGACCAATATCACTTTAATTCAGAGTACATCAGTGTTCCCATCTGCAAAATAAGATGTTGGCCTGGAGAGTGTTCTCTTAAATTCTCAATAGCTCTGTATTAACTGTAAAGCTGTGATTCTAAGGGAGAAAATCTTGTCCCAGAGGCATCTTATATCCAGGGAAGCCTTTCTGATACCTTCAGAGACCATCAATCTCTTTCTTTTTCCTACCTTGGGCACACGTGTATTGCTTTACTTATCAGGCATAACTAACTCTTTTACCAGGGATATGAGAACCTTTAAGTTAGAAACTGTAACTTAAGTCAATTCTGATGGGGAGATGGAGAAGCAGCATAAAACCATAGGCATGTTTATGGAAGGAGGGATGCAGCTGGTACACTCTCAATTGCTGTGAGACAAGAGTAACAAAGGCATGATCAGAACAGGAAAAGGGAAGGAACACACATATACACTGCATTGGGTTTAAGAGATGAACTGTACTGGGTGTGTTGGGGTATGAGATAAATTGTGGAAACAAAGTATCAAGAGGGAAACAACTCAGCAGAAGTCAGACAATTCAGAAATCAGAGACTTGTTTCCTAGGAGAAGAGTAATAGTTCCTTAAAACACAATAACAACAAAACCTAAAACAAAAAACAAACCAAAACAAAACCTGCAATTTTTCTTATTATAAAAATAATCCATGCTCATTATAGAAAATTTGGAAAATAAAATGAGGTGAATTTGTTTGTATAGTTAAGATGATATTTTATATCTTGTATTTTCACTTAAAAAGACAAAATAAATTCTATTTCATAAATGCATCATAATTTACTTAACAATTCCCCTACTTTTGCCTATCTATAATTTATCTATATTATATTTCCATGATGAACATTATTATGTAATAAATTTTCCCCACATTTTTGGATGATTTCCTGAGAAGGGATTTCTGAAAGAGGCATTGCAAGGAATAAAGATATAAATATTTAAGGAATAAAAATATAAACAAACATATAAAAATATAAACACATATAAACATGCATATGTATTACTAAGTTGCTTCCCAAAAAACTGGTATCAATTTCCACTCTCACCAGAAGGGACTGTATGTATGGAAATAAGAGCTGTCCACAGTTGGAATACTCTACCATATGTGACTGAATTATTTTGGCTCCTATTGTAGAGGGATCTCCTGTGAGTGGAAAGCTGGATTGAATGACTCAAAAGGTCCCTGCCAACTACAAAAGTCACTGATTAAAACTTAAGGGAGTTTCTGTCAGAGAACTGGCTTTCCAATAATCAACTCCCCAAGAAGTTGAGATCTCAGCTCACTTCAGGCGAATACTGGCTGCTGAGGATAGGATCCCTGTCCTTAAAGAGCTATTAGTCCAGCAGACAGACAAATATTGAAATAGATAATTTCAATATAATGGTAAATGATAATATCTGGGACATTTCCAGGATATTATAGAGTTTCAGAGGAGTGGCCCTTAAGCAAAGAAAGGTGGGAAAGCATTGTAGACAAAGGAAACAGCATCATCAAAGGTCTGAAGTACAAAGCATGGACTGGATATATTGTGTGCTTGTGTCTACAAGCCATTAAACTTTATTAAAGGATTAAGTGTGAACTGGAAGATGGTATTAGCTTGCAGAATAGTCAAAGGCTAGTCATGGCAGTTTTTATATGCCATACCGAGAAACTTAAATGTTATAAGAAATGGGGAAATATTTGAGGTATCTGAGAAAAAGTAATGCACTCAGATGTTATGATAGAATTTCTGGCTGTGGTGGAAGAATGGATAAATTTTTAATGAGGCAAGACTAGACGCAAGGAAATCTGTTGGGAAGGTCTTATAGTATCCAACTAAGAAATGGTAAAAGCTTAAATCAGGGCAGTGACAGTATGAAGGGATGGAGGGGGAAAGGAAAAGGGTCAAAATTATGCTGGATGTCAATTTGGCAGGAGTTGATAATTTATTGAATTTGAAAGCTAATTGGGAGAAATAAGTGCATAGAAAGCAAGATAATTAAAATTGCCAAGAATTAATGTTCAACAGGTTAACTGTAGAAGAGAGGTCCAGGGGAACATAATAGAGGAATGTCTATTGGTTTTGGCAACATGGGTGTCACTGATGACTTTTGTATAAGACATTTTAGGAGAATAGTGATGAAGCATTAGGGTAAGGAGCAAATTGAAGGTGAGGAAATGTGGATAGTGAGAAGGTAGGGTAGCAAGGGAAGGGTCCAGACAACATGGGAACAAACGCAATAGCCTTCCCCAACATAACAGCAAGGAAAAATGAAAGGATGAGAACTGATCTGATGATAGGACATATAAGAAAGTCTTTACTAATGGCCTCTAATTTCTCTGTGAAGTAGGAAACAAAATCATTTGCTGAGAATGATGGCCCAAAAGAGAGTCAAGAGTATAAGCAGAATGGACAATGTTGGAAATAATTGCCATGGGCCAAAAAACCCCAGCAATCTGGGAGGCATGAGCTAAGGGTCTGTTTGATATTTTATTTATGTGTTTATTTCCAGTATAATTAGCATAGTCTTGTATTCATTTCAGGTATACAATATAGTGATTCAATAATTCTGTACATTACTCAGTGCTCATCGTGATAAGTGTACTCTTAATCCCCTTCACCTATTTTACCTATCCTCCCACCCACCTCCCCTCTGGAAACCATCAGTTTGTTCTTGATACAAAAGTCTATTTTTTTGTTTGTTTGTCTCTTTTTCCTTTGTTCATTTGTTCTTATATTGCACATATGAGTGAAATGATATGATATTTGTCTTTCTCTGACTGATTTATTTCACTTAGTATTACACCCTCTATATCCATCCACATTGTTGCAAATGCCAAGATTTAATTGTTTTTATGGCTGAGTAATATTTCATTGTATGTATATACATCTTTTTCCATTCATCTATCAATGGGCACTTGGGTTGTTTCCATATCTTGGTTATTGTAAATAATACTGCAAGAAACATAGGAGTGCATATTATCTTTTTAATTAGTGTTTTCATGTTCATTGGGTAAATACCCAGTAGTGGAATTACTAGATCCTATGGTAATTCTATTTTTAATTTTTTGAGGAGCCTCCATACTGTTTCCCACAATGGCTACACCAGTTTGCATTCCTATCAGCAGGGCACAAGGGTTCCCTTTCTCCACATACTCACCAACACTGTTTCTTGTATTTTTGAGTTTAGCCTTTCTGGCAGGTGTGACGTAATAGCTCATTGTAGTTTTGATTTGTATTTCCCTATTGATGAATGATGTTGAGCATCTTTTCATGTGTCTGTTGGCATGTGTATGTCTTCCTTGGAGAAAATTCTGTTTATGTCTTCTACCCATTTCTTAAATTGGATTATTTGGGGGGTTTTTGGAGTTCAGTTCTTCAAGTTCTTTATAAATATTGGATATTAACCCTTTATTGGATATGTCATTTGCAAATATCTTCTCTCATTTGGTGGGTTGCCTTTTTATTTTGCTGATAGTTTCCTTCACTGTGCAAAAGCTTTTAATTTTGTTATGGTCCCATGGGATGTTTGGGTGGCTTAGTCGGTTAAGCGTCTGCCTTCAGCTCAGGTCATAATCCCAGGGTCCTGGGATCGAGTCCGCATCGGGTTCCTTGCTCAGTGGGGAACCTGCTTCTCTCTGCCTGCTGCTCCCCTTGCTTGTGCTCTCTCTCCTTCTGACAAATAAATAAAATCTTTAAAAAATTGTTTTGTTATAGTCCCAATAATTTAATTTTGCTTTTGTTTCCCTTGATATTTTAATGTTGAAGACCAGGAATTTATAGTGGTGCCAGTTTGCATGGTTTCATGGTAAATTCAGTGATGATGCAGTTCAGGCTTAGAGGATTTGGGAGAGAGATTCAGGAATGAAATATGACAATGTTCCCAATTATAGGACAATAAAATGTAGTTTCTAGTAAAGCAAAGAGGTGACAAGTTAAAGGCTACTGGGTGCCCCCAAAGGATACAGCTAAATAATTTGGGAAGAAGGGTTGCAGCTGGAGTAGCAAAGGAATGGCAGGACAATATGACTAAAGAAGTATAAATGAGAATAAAGGTCTAGAGATATTTGCATCTGGCTGATAAGATAGATAGTATGAGAAGCATGGTGGGCATCATAGTCCTTGGCATTGAAAATGGAACTCTTGGGCTTAGTTAATGACATTTCTTAGGACTCTCCCTTAACAGTGCTCTTTGGGAAGTTATAGCTGCAGTCTTCAGATGGAAATTCAGCTGTCTCTGGTTTATGGCCCTAAGACTGGGAAATTAGGGAAGAAGGGAAAGGGGTCCATGATGACAACTTCTATACTGAAGTTCAATGAATTGATATTAGTTACTGTTTTAAGTTGTGAAACAGAAATGTCTCTCTGATAACAACATAAAATTAAGAATCTAGAGGAAAGGAGATTGAGTTTGGTGCCACCAATTTTAATTAGGACTGGGGAGAAAATGAAGAGTGAACCTTTGGTGAGTACTTTTGCAGCAGATACTATCCATGCACTACCCATGCTCATTGGACCTTACATATCAATGTGCTCTGGACAACTTGCGCCCACCAGTATTTTTATTTCTGCCTGGGGGCTTTCTCCAGAGTGCCATTCTACTTTTTCACAGCAATCCATAAGTTCTGGGGAATTCTCAATTCTGGGAGCAGCTCTCATCCATTGACTGACAGAAGTGGGTGTATAAATATTCTAGCCTCCTTGATTCCCTTGTACGGTTATCTGAAGCATGTGTTTTATAACAGTTCCTAGCATTTCCCCAGTGGGATTTAGTCACCCACTTCGGTAGGTATGTTAATAATCATGGTCTTTATTGACCACCTTTTCTTCCTTCATGTGCCCACTTCCCTGGCTATATTCCCTGCATTTCCCCTATAAACCATGTGCACCAGAATACTTTTATTTGGGTCTGCTTTTCTATGAGCCTGTGCTTTGCCTATATTATCTAATTTAATATTAACAACTGTGACCAATAGATATTGTTTAGTCCATTTGAGCTGCTATAACAAAATATCACAGACCAGGTAGCTTATAAACAATAGAAATTTTTTCTCACAGTTCTAGATGGCAGAAGCGCCAGCATAGTCGGATTCTGGTGAAGGCCTTCTTTTGAGTTGCAGACTGTGAACTTCTTGCTATGTCCTCCCATGATGGAAGAGTCTAGGGAGCTCTGTGGAGTGTCTTTTATAGGAGCACTAATTCTATTCACGAGAACTCTACCCTCATGACCTAAGGAACTCCCAAAGGCCCTACGTCCAAATACCATTACTTGGGAGATTAGGAGTTCAACATATGAATTTGGGAGGGATATAAACATTCAGTCCATATCAGTTATGATTATTCTCTTTTTAGAAATGAAGAAATTAAGGCTTAATATGCTTAGGTAATTCAGTCTAGGTTTAAGATTTAAATGGCAGAGCTGGAATTTGAACCCAGGTCTTACCAGGTTTAATCCATACCACCACAGGGAAAGGAGGTCACTATTTAGTGTAAGATTTCAGTTCAGAAAAACTCTTTATAGCTTCTTTTTTCTCTATTTAGAAATGGACATTTTTATACTACATTTATTTTTGGAGACAACTGTTTCTATTTTGTCTCCCTAGTTTTTAGTAAACTTCTCTTTGAAACTATTAGTCTGCCTCTTCTATGCTGAGTAGAGGAAGAAAAGATGTTTTCATTTTATTTCAGTTACAGGGAGAAGTGAGTGCTCAGCTCCTAGTGTGATTGCCGCACTCAGCCCAGCCATCATTATTCTGAAGCTCATTATTGGTTAAACCTTGTAAGGTTTGGTTTTATTAAGGAATACCATTCATTATTGAGGGCATGTAGCAAAAATAGATCTTGAGGATTTAAATATAGAAAGTTCAGGTCATCATCTGGATGTCAGAATCATAAAGAAAATGACAATGATTCATAGAATGTCAGAACAGGAAGAAATCTCAAAGACAACCCTGTTCACTTCATTTTACAGATGAAAGACCTGAGACCCACAGAGGTTAAGTAATGTTCCAGAGGTCACACTAAAGGAGTGCAGAATAAAGACAGAGCCAGATCACCTGATTAAAGTTATTTTTCTATCCATAGCATCACAGTGGCCAAATTTTGTTTTCTCAAATTCCTACTGTAACTCCTTGAGTCCAAAGTTCTCTTAATGTTTCTAATTGTCAAGTGGATAACTTAAATATTGGTCACTTCTTTTACTCTGTTGCTAGACTTGAAACTGGGAAACTTCCAAGAAAAAAGGTATAAGATAGGTGATATTTCTCACATACCTGTTCTGTGTTTCCCTTACTCCTTTCTTTTCATTTCTTACCCCCAAAGATGTGTTTTCCACTGCTGGTAGAAGGGTTTATGCTTAAAGGGATCTATATCAGTTATGTATTGTGGCAGTTTTAGAACATGAAGGCCTCTTCCAGGTTGCAGACTGCGGACTTCTTGCTATGTCCTCACCTGGTGGGAGGGGCTAGGGAATTCTGTGGGGTGTTTTGTTTTTTTTTTAAATAAGAGTGCTAATTCCATTCATGAGCACTCCAACTACTGTTGAAGGTTTTTGACACTTCTCAAGAAGCAAAGTCTATATCCCCTATCGTTGAATATAGGCTCTGGGAATGCTTGAGAACTAAAATATGGCAGAAGTGAGATTGGGCCAATTTCTGGGTTTAGGCCTCAAGAAACTGGCAGCTTTTATTTTCTGTCTCTTGAGATACTTATTCTTGGGATGCAGCCACCATGTGTGAGGAAGCCAGCAGACCCAAGGAGAGGTACATGCGGAAAGACCCTAGTGAGCTGCAGTTGGCAGCCAGCACCAATTTGCCAGTCATGTGAGTGAGCCTCTTGAAAGTGGGTCTTCCAGCCCCACTCAAGCTGCCCCATGTGGAAGAGAGATGAGTCTTCCCTGCAGAGCTCTGCCCAAATTGTTAATCTGTGGGTAAATAAATGGTTGTTGCTGATGCAAGCCACTAAATTTTGTTTTGTTTTGGTTTTGGTAGTAGTGGGGGTTACAAAGCAAAAGATAACTCTAACAAGTATTTCCACAAAAATGGTCTGTAACAAACCACCCAAAACCTCATGGGCTTCAAACAGCAGTCCTTTGTTTTCACAGATCTTCAGCTCACCTACACCAGCTCCACTTCATGTCCACTCATTTTGGGGGACCAGTATGAGGGTTTATACTCCCTGGGACAAACTCTTTTCATGGAACGGAAGAGTTATAAGAGGGCAAGCAAGACACACAAGGTTACTTAAGGTCCAGGCACAGAACCAGTCACTGTTGTTTCTGCCAACATGCCTTTGCTCTAATCAAGTCACTTAGGTCAAGCAGTGAAGAAACACACCTTGTTCCCGTAATCAGAGGAACTGCAAAGTCATAGAACAAGGGTGTGATACAAGGAGTGTATGATTGGGACCAGTTGTGCAATCTATCACAGCATCTGAGTAGAACTGAGCAACTTAGAAATGGGCTGAAAAGATCTCCATTTTAAAGCATCAATAGATTCTCTGAAATCTACTATCAGGATGTTTTACTGTTTTTAGAAAATTTAAGAATAAAATAAAAATTAATTTGAGAAGGGGAGAAAAAGGGCTCATATACACATTTTTTTTTTAACCTTGAGTGGGCTGAGAAAAATACTTAACTAACAAGAATCAGCTACTGGTAAAACATGATTGTCTTCTTTTTGCCTAAACTGCATTCTGTGATATAATCTGGAGATTAATACTTTTGCTTTTGTAAAGTAGATTCTTTCAGAGGAAGTGTTTATCATATTCTTAGTATAATCATGGGTTTCCCATGAGGATAAAAATATTATCTTTAGGGAACAGCACAAAGATATAGCATTCTTCATTGCCTCTCCATAGATATTGAAGATTAAATTGGGAAGCTAATTTATAGTTCTCTTTTTAGAGAACCTGATTTGTGGTAATATCAGAAGATAGCAAAAACTATGGATGGAACTGTGGTAGATTTGTACCATAAACTTAGCTAACCTGGAACTACGTATGCTGGAGTTGCCTTCTCTGCATAGTTTTTGGTTAATATGGGCCACAGGAGACATTTTGGGTAAGATCTGGATGGTAGAAGTGAAGCAGCATCCATATTCTTCTTTATACTTAGAAGAGCAGTGCAGGGTTTTAGGTGCTGTTATAATTCCCCCATGTTTTTGCTGATCTGCTAGCTCACCCTGTTGGTATGGGTCGGCAGCTGGGGCCACAGCTTCTCTAGCTCCTGCCAGACTGTCTACAGCTTTTCCATCTCTTGTGCCAGTAGATACAGCTTCTGGAGTGACAGGCAGTTCTGCAGAGCTCCAACTATGTCTTCAGCTTCTCTGACTACTCTGTCAAATCCATGTTCAGCTTTGTGATGAAGGGTGCCAAGTTCTCCTTCATGTCACTGCATCACTAAACTGGAGGCTTGGGGGCAGTTAAAGATTCATACAAGTTCTAGCTTGTCCTTGTATCCATCTTTTCTCCCTAGCTGCCTATCATGATGACTTCAGACCCAGGACCTGGTACAGAAGCAGCAGCCACACAGAAACTATTTAATCAGCTTCTTTGATTGTATAAGGTCAAATTCCTATAATAAATTCTTTGTTTTTACATAACTGCTTATAGTTTTGCTTCTCTGATCAAAACCCAACAGATACAAGGACCTTATATAAAACTCAGCATGATTTATCTTTTCTAATATTTTTTCCAAATGCCCAAATCCTTTAGCTTATAGTAAATACTAGATGCCAGGCACTGTGGTAGGCCCTGAAGGAAACGGGATGAATGAGGCAGATGATTCCTACACTAGGAAGCTCAGTCTGGGCCCCATATATATTTCTGAACTTTGTAAAGGAACTAATAACCACTGTTAAATATAATGACTGTTATTATTGAACTCCTAGAACAAACCTGGGTTCTCTAGTGATTTGTCTGTAACCTGCGATATGTGTCTAGGTAAAGTGGAGTTGCCTGATAACACATGTACATAACACTAGGGAATAGGGTAACATGGCAATTAATTGTTATAACATACCAGTTATATAACATGTTGCAGTCTTAAGTGGCCTGGAAATGGTGAAATGAATTTTCCCAAGCCTAGAGCATAATAATAGAAACTATAAAAAAGTAGTATTACAATAAAATAATATAGGTTGAGAGATCACAAATCCAGCTTTCTTACTGGAACAAAGAAAATGATTCCTGGGTATTAAGGTTTTGGTGGCAGAGAGGTGAGAAGTTGTGCATTTTTCAGGCTATGGGGAAGTTTAGCACCACACTTAGTGCCCCTGGGAGGAGACAGATACCACTAACTTACCCTAACAGAGCATGAGGAAACTGCAATAATGCTGTTTATTGCACCAGTGTTTTCTGTAACATATTTCTAAAAGCTAAAAATGGCCTCATAGTTGGTTAAATATATTATGTCACATCCGTGCCATGTAATACTGTGGAGCCATAAAAGAAGAATCAGGTGTGTGTGTATGGACTGATGATAGAAAAAGCTCTGAAACACATAAGTTGTTCGAGCAAGGAGCCAGCTGTGGATAGTATGCTACCATTTGGGTTTATAAAGAAATAAAAACAGCCTGTATACATAGTTGCTTGTGTAAGTATGGAATATCTTTAAAAGGGTTCGGAAAAGCTAGTAACATTGGTTGGGTCTAGAGGGGAGGACAGGTAGGCCAGGGGACAAGAATAAGAGGGAGACTTTTCACCAAATACTCTTGTACCTTTTTCATTTTGTGCCATGTGAAATTTAGTAATCCAATAAATAAATAAACAAACAAACAAACAAACAAATAAATAAATAAATAAATAAATAAATAAAGCAAAATGTAAAACTTAGAGGGAAAATGGCCAGGTGAACATAAAAGGCATTTGGAAGATAACCCACCCCTCTTGGAAGCCCCACAGAGAGAACTGGTACTGGGGATAGTGAGAATGTATCCACTGGCCCTGCTTTACTGCAGCATTTGTCCAAATGCCACATTTCCAAGTGCAGGGAAATGAGGACTTGAAAAGAAAGACCTTGCAAACAATACGGCACTGATCCAGTCTGGGATGAAGAGGTCAAGGGTAATCACGCAGTAAAGACCATTACAAAGGACCATAGACGCTTATTTCATAGAACTAATGGCTCCTCTTTTGACAAGTTCCTCAATGTAATGAGGAAACTGGAAGCTTGGGAGGTCTTTTCCAAAGACAAACCCATTCATTCACCATATAAACTATCAGAAACAAAACAAAACACAACCAAGAATCCAAACATCCTGGGGAGAGGCTAAGGGACAAGTAAGTAAGTGCTGAAGAACTGAAAACCCCTGCCTGCTAAGAGCTAAGAACAGAGCTACTTGTTAACCACCTCAGGAGCGTACTCAGTTAGCAGAACATAGCCTTGTATGACAGAGCCTCAGGGCTTAAAAAAGTTATTGAAGGAGAGAATCCCATTAGAACCTTCTGGGGACTAGTTCAGACACTCCCACATCACACTGCATTCCTCAGAGAGTGCAATTCCCATCTTTTTTAAGGAGAAACCAGCTTCTCCATTTGCTTTCTCAATCACAGGTATTTCCATCTTTATGTCTGTCAAATCACCAACACAGAATTTCCAAAGGCAGCTGCCTTTTCGTGTGGAAGAGAGAGAAGCAGCCAAAGTCCTCAGTCTCCCCTCATAAAACCCCCCAGGCCCTAGAGTCTAGAAAGCACATATTTTTAACAGAAAGTGCTCAGCCCAGTCCTGTCAGGATTGTAGTCTTGGTGTTTGTCATTACGCATACTTGAAAGGTTCAGAGGGAAAGGAGAGATGAAAGGATTTAGGACCCTCAGGCACATCAGAAGTTATCCCACCTCAATTAGCTTTTCCTCCACCCTGTCACCAGGTTTAAGGGGAACATGAAAGGAAACTGCAGCTGCAGGATGCCCCTTTGCCCATCCCCCTCCCAGTCCAACCTACTTTCATCTCTTGCCCTAAAAAATAAATAGGACAGTGTGAGGATAGAGGGAGAAAAGGGTGGCTGGGTCACAAACCTCATTTTCCATCTCCACTCTTGCTCTCCTGTTTTAAGACCATCTTTACCTGGACCTTACTCCCCTGCATTCATGATCTTTCTTTTAAGAGATCCAGTCTATTTTCCCAAGTCAGAATAAAATACAGAGGGCAGAAAGTGCTCTGTAATGCAAAACACATCAACCTTCTTTTCAGAACATGGTTTTACATAATTATAACATATTTGAACTGGAGAAGAACTTAGACTCATCTTTCTCAAATCTCTCATTTGCAGGCAACTGAAACCCAGAAAAGTTAACTGACTTGTCCAAGGTAGTTGCTGACCCAGCACTAGGAGGGAGTTTGTCTGACTCCTGTTCAGGATGTTTATCAATAAACTTCAAGGTGAGAATTGTTCTCTTTATTCTTTTTTATGCTGCATGTCTTATGCTGAATTTTGAGCATATTATAATAATACTCCATATTGAAAAGTCACTTATCTAATAGTATCAACTGTCCATAGCACAAGCAAGAATCAGAAAGCAATTGAAAAGGCTCACATACTCCAAATAAATGGTTTTGAGTTTATATACTAAGTTTATCACTTCATATATAGGAAAGATCCTCAAGCCTTTATTCAAAGTCTATGTACTCTAACTTGGTACATAATCCTAACAAGTTTGGTATTTGGTTTTACTCACATGTTCAGTAAAACATCCACTGAACCCAGGCACTGTTCTTGGAGGTTAAGGGTTCAAAGATAAGTAAGGCACAGCCTTGGAGCTCACATTCTACAATTGTAAGTCTATAATTCCAAGGCAATGTGCTCGTATGGAGGTTGGTGCAGGTGCTACGAGGTCAAGCAGTCCAGCCTGGGAGAGTCAGAGGAGACCTTACAGAGCAAGTAAAGTCTGTACTAGGACTGGTAGGGGAAGTAGGTGTTTATTTGTCAAGACAAGGAAAGAAGGGCATTCTAGGCAAAGGGAACAGCATGTAAAAGGTAAAGGACATGGAAGAGTGTTATGTGTTCCAGGAAGTGCATGTTTTCTATGTATGGAGAATAAGGTAAATTTAAGGGGAGGTGGATTTATATACCACTCCCAGGAGTTTCTCTGTAGCCAAGTGACTAAGTTCTGGCTAGTGGCTATAAATGAAAGTGGTATGTGAAACTCCCAGGCTGAGCCCTTAGTGGAAAAGAACATGCCCTTCTCATCCCCTTTCTTCCTTTTTGGTGACTGGAATGCAGCCTTGATGGCTGGAGGTGGAGCAATCATCTTGGAACACAAAGTAGAAATTGCATATTGAGGGGGGCAGAGCAGCAAGATTGAAAGGATTTGGGTCCCTGATGATTGCAGAGCTGGCAACTCAGCCCTGAAGTACTCTCATTTACATGCAAGAAAAAAAAACTTCTATTTTATTTAAGCCATTGTTCCTTTGGGTTGCTGTCACTCATAGCCACAACAAATCTTAATGCAGATAACCAGGAAGATGGTGGTACTACAGACTGGGAAAGTGAATGGAAGAAATAACAAATTTGAGAGAGGGGAAGAATATAAATTTGGATAGGTTGATGCTGAATTGAGTGTGGAATTTCCAGATAGAGATATCAAGCCAACAGTCAACTCTACAATCTGGAACTAGGAGAGAGGTTTGGGATGGAGACCCAAACTTAAAATGGCTAGTGTGGAGGTAGCAGAAAAGCCATGGGTATGATTGTGAGTGAAAAGTGGAAAACCAAGAAAACAGTCACAACTGGGGGTTAGAGAAGACAATGTAGTAAAAAAAGAAAGTGTGTGTACTCTGGACACAGAAGCAAAGCCAGTCATAGACAATGAGCTCAGGGCAAGCTAGAAGGAACAGCGTGCATGGATTTAGTGGATGATACTGATTGTCCAAGGCCAGAATGGAACACAGATGGGGCAGAGGCCAATGGTCTCTATACAGGCTTCCATGCTGTTGATGTAAGAACATTTGAAAGTATGGTCTGAGTATTTGGAAGAGCCCAGTAACTAGCAGATTATCTGACACACCAGGAAACAATCAAGATATGAAGGTACAACATTAAGAGACCCTGCATCATGAATAGTTTCATACAATAACATGACCAGGAAAGTTTTACCCCAGCATGGGAGCTATCTATCCTCTGCCTTGGTTATAAATATCTTTGTGGGGAAGGCAGGTACCTGCCAGAAGGCTAGTGCATCTCTTCAGAGCAGGGCAGGTCCCTACAGAAGCCAGTAGTTAACAATGTTTTGATTCTCCTCAGAGTTCTATTTGGCTTAGCAACGGGCCTTGTCTTGTGAGAGAGGATAAGAGATAGGAGAATTAAAAAAGGCAGGAGGGAAGGAGAAACAAAGAGCGAGAGTGAGTGAACAAATAGTTGGAGCACTCAATAGTCGTGTAGTCTTTGTAAGATACATAAAATTCCTGTCATCTAGAATCCTTTTGTCTTCCTCATTACAAAATATTTCCATTCTTTCAAGATCCATCTCACATTTTATCATCTCCACACAGACTTCTCAAGTCACCCAGTCCCATATTGATCTCACATTCATAAAAACTCAAACAACACCTCTACCTCATTTGTACTATACAAGCAATTATTTAATTATGTACTAATTTTACATTGTAAAATATGTGCAATCTTGTCTTTCCAAATAAATTACACACTCCTTGAGGAGAAGGATTACATTGTACATGGCATCTGTATCCTTTACATGTTGCATCTATAGTAAGTATTAAACAGATATTTGGTGATTAAATGGACCCAAAGGAGCATGTAAGCTGTGTAAATGTCATGATACACTTGCTATTAAGAGCATCTCATGGTGGCTCTTTAAGCAGGAGTAAGTACATATTATGCTCTTTGTTCTTCTTGTTTCATGTATATGCTAGAAAATATTTAAATAATCACCCAGAGTGCTATGGTAAGCCCTCATCCCATAGCAACATAAAGGGACAATTGTTTGTCCAATGTATAGTTTACAGGGTTGACCCTTTGGCTTCTAAACCTTTTCCATTTTTATGGTGAAGTAATTTGCCTCAGTTAGTTGAAATGATTTAAAAGTTTATTTCATTTTTTAAAGCAAGAAATGGGGAAGGGGCTCAGATTTCCTTGTAGTGACTATTAGACATAGTTTGAATCTTCCCATGCAGAATGGGGCTGAGAGTTGGGGTCTGCAAATTTCTATGTAAATCCTGAAGCTTCTAGTAGATATTCTGACCAGAGTGATGAGGATTATGGTGGCCAAGGTGAACTGACTTCTCAGGCCCTGCCACAATGAAGGTAGAGATGCACCATCAGTCCTCTCTTACTGATAAATCATGGAGCAAACAGTAGGCTCTGTTTAACTGTAGAGATAGACCAAAAGGTCTTTAGGTAGAGTATACATAAAGCCAGAAGCCCAACCCTAATGATTCCAGAATGGAGTATAGAAAAAAATAGAATTACAATAATGCAAAGACAAAAAGTGAGTTCCAGATTTAGTAGCTATTAATCTTAAGTATGGGAACAGGAACCACCAGATCTTACAGAGATGTGAACAACTGAAAATGACAATAGCTGCTTTTATTGAGTCGTGGTGCCAGGTACTATGCTTTGCTCTTTAAGTAAATTATCTGTAATCCACAACAAACCTACAGAATTATTATTATCTCCATTGTATGGTTTTAAAAACACATCAAAAGGATGCTAAGTGAACTGCTTAAGGTTGCAGTGCTATTAAGGAGAGAGAACTGGGATAGAAACCTACATCTGTCTGAAGCTAAATCTCATGCTTTATCCATACCCCTATATGTCTGCTGAATTCTGTACAGTGATTTAGTTTACAAAGAACTTCCATGTATATTATTTCTTTTGGTCATTATGTATGACAGGTTATTATTATATCCACTTTTCAGATAAGGATAAATGAGAGTAAATCACTAAATATGGGTAAGCCTTAGTTTCCTCTGATGTAAAATGGAATAATAATGCCCACCTTGGGTTGTTATTGGGGACTAGACATGTTTACGATATTTAATGACTAGTCCATAATCATTGCATTATAAATACTAACTCTCATATTGTTATTATCATTGGCAAAACTGTTAATTGGGAAAGTCACAATTTTGACTTGCCCAAATCACCCAGTTTAAAAGTGACACATCCAGGACTCATGTGCAAATTTTCTGATCCCATATCAGTGACTCATCTTCTATGGCTGAGTCCAGTGAAGCCTGGGGAGGATATCTTTACAGGTCTACATTTATGCCTGACAAGCAGGACAAGGTGTAGGCAAGAGTCAAGCATCAAAAATCCTTACTCTGCAATTGTCTCTTGACCTTGGCTACACATTAGAATCAACTGAGAGGGTTTTTTTGTTTTGTTTTGTTTTGTTTTGTTTTGTTTTGTTTTGTTTTAGAAATCCTGTTGCCCTGGCCACACCCCAGAACAATGACATCAGAGTCATTGGTGGTGGGACCCAGGCATTAGTAATTTTTGGAGTTCCCAGGTATGTAGCTAGGGTTGAGAACCATTGACCTAGAGAAAACCATGGCCAAAGATTCATTCATCATGAGATATTTCCAACTTCCAATGTCCTTGTCATCCACCTGCAGCCTCACATTATAACACCTTAGCTACATATGATGCTCAGCCCCTGGCAAATACTTTCTTCCTTATTAGGCCATCCGAACACAGATAAACAGTACAAGCAAAGACCATCCCATTTTCCTGATGAGAAAACTCATACTCACAGACATAATTTTGATTATCAAAATTGTGACTGAAATATAGACAAGTGAAGTTTTGCTCTTTAAGGCAAAATTGCACAAACCAGCCATGGCTCTTTCATTTAAGACCTAAAGACAATGAAATCAGAAGTATTTTTTCCTGTGGAGGGTGAAAATAAATAAGCCTGAACGGACTATTGGGTGAAAGTCAGTATGGATTTAGCATCAGCTTAGAAAGACTAGTGACTTGGTTGCTAACTCTTAACCATCCTTGACTGTCCATTAGCCCAGTATGTAGACTGTGTATTTTCTAAAGATAAGAAGCATCTATTTCTCATCAGACACTGGATTTGCAAAATAAAACAAACACCCCTTCCCCAAAACTGGATCAAAAGAGGTATTGGGCTAGGATATTAAAATATGACACATGTCAAAAACATGGGACAATTTCCAATCATTGTGTAAAGTATTCCCATTTCCCAATTATAAGACAGTTTTAGAGAAGGCCTGTACTCTTATTGCCTGCTTTTTTCCAGTCCACAGTAATTTCAGTTGTATCCTCCTCCATCTAATTCTTTGATGGCTGTTGGCACCCTTTCCTTTTAGATTGGAAGCTGTTGGATCTAAAGTGTAGGTCTTTGTCAATTGACATCACATTTTTCTATGGTTATTTGAGAGTCATGCTGCTTATTTAATTTTTAAATGTCCTGAAATATCAGGTGTGCAATTTGCAGTGGAAATGTAACAATAGACCGTTTTTTCTAATGGGATTTCAACAGGGATGAAACTAGAGGGATAAATCTGGCTCTCTAAGTCATTAAGAATATAGGGCATGCTGGTTCCAAAAAGGTTCCTAACAAGGAGAATTATGTAGCAAAGAAGAAAAAAAATACATGTACTCAGTTATAACTACTTACTCCAGAAAAAGATACAAGTTATAGATTTTGATGAAGAATATATCATGATCTTGTTCAGTTGTGTTTAAGAAAAGATTTTTTCCTATTGAAGAAACCAAAATAAGTTTGGTTTGTAGTTTACTGTAAAACCCATCCAAGCCATTTGTTGACAATTAGCATATAAAATTTACCAGTATCTGAACAAGGCAAAATTCTGCTTTTATTTTTTAAAATTACTGGTGATGGGGGTATATTTATGTGTATGGAGGGAAGATGTCATTTTTACTAGAAGGAAAATGTAATCTTAAGGAAGAACAAGAAACAAACTGAAACCTTTACTGTACACGTAAATCATGTTTGGCCCAGGGCAGGTGACAATTTGTAAGGCTAAACTAGAAGTCTTTTCATTATTAGAATCTCTTCAAACTTTTAAACTAGTTTTATACAACCATCCAAAGCCAATAGTTTTTTTCTTTTTGTTGTGCTTTTCTACCTTCATTCATTAACAATGATCACAAACAGATCAAGAAAGAAAATTAAATGGGTAATGCTGGGTACATTTATTTTTACAGTGTAAATATATCTTAAATCAATGCCTAGAGAAAGGAAATTCATTTGCCTTAAGTGGTGTATGGAGGATAGTCTCATCACTCTACATCTCTTTGTTTTTCAACAAGACACTCTTAGTCATATTTAGAGAGCTATGATCACACCCATTAAATAAGGCCAGTTATAAATATCATGCAACCCCATCTCCCTCTTCAGTTGCTTCATTCATTACTTAAGAGCAAATTTCACAGGACAGCTTGTGGTTAAAATGCATGTAAAACCGTAATCCATGAGAACATAAAGGTCTAGCTTTATGAATTATAGAACTATTTGATGTCTTTTGACTGAGAAATTCCATCCTTTTAGCTATATTTCTTCAGTATTTTTAAGATAGCTCATTAAGTGGAAAATGCTTCTTTTTAAAAAAAGATTTTATTTATTTGTTTGAGAGAGAGAAATAATGACAGAGAGCACAAGCGGGGAGGAGAGGGAGAAGCAGTCTTCCCGCTGAGCAGGGAGCCCCATGAAGCACTTGATCCCAGGACCCCGGGATCATGACCTGAGGCGAAGGCAGATGCTTAACTGACTAAGCCACCCACGTGCCCTGATAGCTGGGATCTTAACTAGAGTCCTAAGAAGCATTTTCTGCCCCTCCCTCCTGCTCATGCGCGCTCTCTCTCTCTCTCTCTCTCTCTCTCTCTCTCGCTCACTGACTCTCTCTTGAATAAATAAAGTATTTAAAAAAAAAAAGATTCCAGCTATCAAGATTCTCACCCCAGAAGGCCTTGAGCCAGTTCCTACTTATGCACTGGGAACATGAGCTCCACAGAGTGAGGGCTCTTTTCTGAAGATGGGACATCAACTGCTCCTGGAAGAATAAGGAGTTCTTCACTGAGAAAATGATCTGTGTTGACAAGCACTGTAGTTTTCTTCAGTGTCAGTTTAGCTAAGGTGAAACTACATCTCTTCAGAATTTCCTTCCCTGCGTAGTTCTGCGTTAGGTTGGGCTACAAGAGACATTTTATATCAGATTAAGAAAATACAAAGAAAGCAGAGCCATCTTCTTATCCTGAACGATCAAGATAGTGCACAAACTGTTGTTGCAGCTCACATAGGTTCTCTCTTATCTGCGGCCTCACCTTTTTGCTGTGGGGTAGCAGCTGGGCTCACAGATCCTCTAGCTCCTGCCTCCTACAACTTTCCCAACTCCTGGGAGTATTTAGCTTTGAGATAAAGGGTGCTAACTTATGTAGGAAACCCTCACCATCAGAGATGGAGGCTTAAAGGTCATGGTGAAAGACCAGCATGGTTCCAGTTAATCTGTGGGGTTCCAGCTCAACCTTGCAGGTTCTAATTTATCTTTGTTTTCCTCTACTTCATGTTTGCCTTCCCTTCATGAATGCTGGCCCTGAGGGTTTGGGCTCCAGCACCAGACTCAAAAGCAACAGCTTCATATGGACTGTTTAACAGTTTCCACAATTGCATATGGTAAAATTCCTATAATAAATCCCTTAATATTGCTATCTATAGATATAGATGTTAATACATTTATGTAACTGAAATAGAGATAGTAATAGGGAAAGAGTGATGAAGATGAAGAAAGGGATAGATATCTCCTACTGATTCTGCTTTCCAGATGAAACCCCAACTGATACTAAAAGCCTGAACTCTGTAAGAACTTGGAAGAGCACCTCAAGGGGAAGGAACTTAACTGATAGTAACTAAGGGAAGCGGCTGAGACCTGAGTGTCAGTTCTGCTGCTGCTGTCTCACGGTCTAGCTCCATTGCTGACTGCTGTCCTTTGTTCAAACTACAAACGGTCTTACTTTTTGACCCTGTCTTTACCCCTGCACTTGATGACATCTCAGCTTGCCCTATTGACTATTTTTGCCTTGACTCCTGTTTGTGGCCATATTCCCTTGACCTTATTCCTGTATCTTTGCTCTGTGCATATGACTACATCTATCACTGAAGTCCTCCTGCAAACTTGGGGACTATTATAATACATTTGTGGCCACATCTCCTGCCCCCACTATCCCCTTGTCATAGTCTGCCACTGTATCTGGAAAGCAATACCTTAATCCTCTAATATGCTGACTTCTGTGATAAGAAAAATATCATTACACAGAAAGCTTGGGGTGGGAGTTGGTAGGGGGAGTAATGAAGGATTCAGAGTCGTGGTGAATAAAGAAAGGCAAGCCTAGGTAGGAGATCACACTGGTAGCCACTAGTTAGCGAAGGAATATCAAGAGAGCTAGCATGCCTTAAGAGACTCTGGAGAGCTGTGGATGATGTTCTAAAGAAGGAGGAATTAAGGAGCTCAACACAAACCTCATATGCTTCCTAAGTCTGAAGAGAAACTGCCTTGGGGTGCCTAACTGGCTCATTTGGTAGAGCATGTGACTCTTGATCTCATGATCATGAGTTCAAACCCCACATTGGCGATGGAGTTTACTTCAAAAAAACCTATGAAAAGAAGCTGTCTTGCAAACAGAGTAATTGATAGGGTCACTCTTAGCAACTGGGACAGTGTGCCATGTCTTAAAAGTAACAGCACATTGCTCTGCCTGAGCATCCCTTTGTAATGGGTAAGCTAGAACTGAGATTTTTCTTTTGTTTATAATTTTGACCTCTAAAGTTTCAACCTGAAGTTCAAAGAAATAGTCTTTTGTGAATATTTCTTTTTTTTGATTTATTATTTTTTTATTATGTTCAGTTAGCCGACATATAGTACATCATTAGTTTTTGATGTAGTGTTCAATTAAAAACAACGCCTCATAGGAAAACAATTAAATTAATAATAGCATCAAAGGAATAAAATAATTAGTAATAAATTTAACAAAAGGGTTTAAAACATATACTCTGAGAACTAAAGAATATTTTTGAAAGAAATTAAAGAAGGTCTAAATAAATGGAAAGACAGTTCATGCTCATGAATTGGAAGACTCAATATTTTTAAGATGACAATACACCCCGAATTGATCTATAGATTCAATGCAATCCCTATCAAAATTCCAGCCAACTACCTTGCAGAATTTAATAAGCTCATCCTAAAATTCATGGGGAAATGAGAGGGACCCAAAATAGTCAAAACAATCTTGAAAAGGGAGAGCAAAGTTGGATGACTCACGTCACCCAATTTCAAAATTTACTGCACAGCAACAATAACAAAGTGTAGTACTGGTATAAGGATAGACTGATAAAAATCAATAGAATAGAATTTAGAGTTGAGAAATAAACCCTTACATTTCCAGTTAACTGATTTTTGACAAGGATGTCAAGACAATTTAGTACAGGAAGCAATAGACTTTTCAACAAATCGTGCTGAGACAACTGGATATCTACATGCATAAAACGAAGTTAGATTTCTACTTCGCATCATATATAAAAATTAACTCAAAATGGATCAAAGACATTTTTTTTAAAAGATTTTATTTATTTATTTGACAGAGGGAGAGCACAAGCAGGGGGAGCAACAGAGGGAAAGGGAGAAGCAGGCTCTCTGCTGAGCAGGGAGCTCAATGTGGGGCTCAATCCCAGGACCCTGGGATCATGACCTGAGCTGAAGGCAGATGCTTAACTGACTGAGCCACCCAGGCACCCCACAAAATGGATCAAAGACTTAACTGTAAGAGCTGAAACTACAACATTCTCAGAAGAAAACAGGTATTAATATTTGAGATCTTGGATTAGGCAAGATATAATATAAAAAACAAGCAACAAAAGAAAAACATAGGTCAATTAGACATCATCAAAATGAAAATCATTTGTGCTTTAAAGGACACTATTAAAAAATGAAAAGACAACCAACAGGATGGGAAAAAAATTTTACAAATCATAATTCTGATTTACAAAAATTTACTTAAGATATATTTAAAAAATAACTCTTGCAACTTAATAATAAGAGACAAATAACCCAATCTAAAAATGAGCAAATATTCTATATAGACATTTTTCCAATGAAGATATACAAATGGCCAATAATCACATGGAAAAATGCTCAACATCACTAACCATCAGGGTGATACAAATTAAAACTACAATGAGATATCACTTCAGAAGCAGTTAAGATGGCAGAGGTGTAGGGGGACCTGAAGCTTGCCTCATCCCTTGAACACAGCTAGATAATTATCAAATCATTCTGAACACCCAAGAAATCAATCTGAGAACTGAGAGAACAAAACTGAAAGTCTACAATTAGAAAAGCAACCACCTTCTGGAATGTAGGAGGTACAGATTTGATTTGGGGGAGATAAGAACTATGGTTGCTGCAGAGGGAAGGGAGCCCTGCTTAGGGAGACCACCACAAGGTATTCTAAGTGGGGAAGTGCAAAATCTGAAGCTTTAAAAGACCACCACCACCAGGTTCATGCCTGGCTTAAAGATGCTCCACTGGGGAAGGAGGGCAGAGACCCGGGAGTGGAAAGCATGGTCTGAAGATCCCCTGGGTCACAAGAACAAGTGCTGCCAATGTGCTGCACTGTTCCCAGGCAGTGACTCCAGCTGAGGGCAGCAAGCCTGGGTGCCGGCTCTATGCTCTGCCTTGCCATAAACTAAGAACCACTGTGAGGTCATGGGACCACTTTCTTGGCACAGGTGGCAAACAACAAAAGTGCAGTGGGACCCTCCCCCAGAGGATCAGCACAGGCCCATGCTGCTGGAGTCCCTAAAATTTGAAGTTTTGAAACCCAACCACGCTCCTAAGATAATACAGCTTGGACATAGGCAGAGTGAAGGCAGGGATCTGAGAAGCTGTGAACACAAGAGAGGTGATTGTTTGCTCTTTTGCAAGGGCTTCCTGAAGAGTGCCGGGCATGAGCTCTCCGCCCTGGGTTAGAGAGCAGGGCACCACTATTTTCACCCTGCCCATCAGCTTTTAAGTCTTCAGGGAACAAAACAGGGCCACCTAGCGGTAACCAGAGCCACTTACACCAAGCTCTGCCCAGCTGCACCCTGCAGGCACATCTCCATTAGGCCAAGCTCTCCTGAGAATCAGTGCAACAGGCCTCCTCTCCCAGACCAGTACAAACACCTCGCACACACCAAGTCTACTGATCATAGAGTTCTGCAGAGCTTCAGCTCTAGGAGAAATAGGATCTAGCTTCCTTTTTATTTTTATTTTTTATTTTTATTATTTTTTAGTTACTTTGTAAAATTTTTAATTATTTTTTAAAAATTTACTTATGTATGTTTTTCATATTTTTTTTATTTTATTTTTAATTTTGGGTCTAACTTCTCTTAACAAAAGCAGACCAAAACACACCCAGGATCTAGGTGTTTTTTGTTTTTTTTCTGGATGAAATGACAAGAAGGAGGAATTCACCCCAAAAGAAAGAACAGGAAGTAGAACTAATGGCCAGGGATTTAATCAATACAGACATAAGTAAGATGTCTGAACTAGAATTTAAAACAACAACTATAAGGATACTAGCTGGGCTTGAATAAAGCATAGAAGAAACTAGAGAATTCCTTACTGCAGAGATAAAGGAACTAAAATCTAGTCAGGCTGAAATTTAAAATGCTACAATCAAGATACAAACCTGAATGGATGCCATAACAACAATGATGGATGAAGCAGAGGAAGAATCAGTAATACAGAAGATAAAATTATGAAAAATGATGAAGCTGAAAAAAGAGGGAAAGAAAGGTAATAGACCACAAAGGTAGACTTAGGGAACTCAGTAACTTATTAAGACATAATAACATTCATATCATAGGAGTCACAGAAGATGAAGAGAGAGATAAAGGGGCAGAAGTTTTATTTAAGCCAATTATAGCTGAAAACTTCCTTAATCTGGGTAAGGACACAGACATCAAAATACAAGAAGCACAGAGAACTCCTATTAAATTCAACAAAAGCTGGCCATTGCCAAAGTGTATCGTAGTCAAATTCTCCAAATACACAGACAATGAAAGAATCCTGAAAGCAGCAAGGGGAAAAAAGTCCTTACCCTACAAGGGAAGACAGATCAGGTTTGCAGCAGATCTGTCTACAGAAGCTTGGCAGGCCAGAAGAGAATGGCAGGATATATTCAATGTGCTGAATGGGAAATATATGCAGCCAAGAATCCTTTATCCAGCAAGGCTGTCATTCAAAATAGAAGGAGAGATAGAGAGTTTCCTAGACAAACAAAAACAGAAGGAGTTCATGACCACCTAACCAGCCCTGTAAGAAATATTAACGGGGACTCTTTGAGTGGGGAAAATATACCAAAAGCAAAAAAGATTAGAAAGAAACAGAAAACATCACCAGAAGCACCAACTCTACCAGTAACACAATGGCACTAAATTCATATCTTTCGGTAATTGCTCTGAATGTAAATGGACTATATGCTCCAATCAAAAGACATAGGGTATCAGAATGGATAAAAAAACAAGATCCACTTATATGCTGCCTACAAGAGATTCATTTTAGACTCAAAGATACCTCCAGATTGAAAGCAAAGGGATGAAGAACCATCTGTCATGCTAATGGATGTCAAAAGAAAACCAGAGCAGCCATACTTATATCAGACAAACTAGATTTCAAACCAAACACTATAACAAGAGGTGAAGAGGGCACTCTATCATAATTAAGTGGTCTATCCATCAAGATCTAACAAGTGTTGGGGTGCCTGGGTGGCACAGCGGTTGAGCGTCTGCCTTCGGCTCAGGGCGTGATCCCAGTGTTCTGGGATCGAGCCCCACATCAGGCTCTTCTGCTATGAGCCTGCTTCTTCCTCTCCCACTCCCCCTGCTTGTGTTCCCTCTCTCGCTGGCTGTCTCTATTTCTGTTGAATAAATAAATAAAATCTTTAAAAAAAAAAGATATAACAAGTGTTAATATTTATGCCCTTAACTTGGAAGCAGTCAAATATATATTTCAATTAATTACAAACTTAAAGAAACTCTTTGATAATAATACAAAAATAGTAGGGGACTTTCACACCCCACTTACAGCAATAGACAACTCATCTAAGCAGAAAATCAACAGGGAAACAATGGCTTTGAATGATATACTGGACCAGATGGACTTAACAGATATATTCAGAACATTTCATCCTAAAGTGGCAGAATAAACATTCTTTTCAAGTGCACATGGAACATTCTCTAGAATAGATCACATACTGGGTCACAGATAAGGCCTCAACAATTACAAAAAGATTGAGATCATACCATGCATATTTTCAAAGCAAAATGCTATGAAACTTGAATTCAACCACAAGAAATAATTTGGAAAGATGACAAATACATGGAGGTTAAACAACATGGTACTAAAGAATGAATGGGTCAGCCAGGAAATCAAAGAAATAAAAAATACACGGAAGCAAATGAAAATGAAAACATGACAGTCCAAAACCTTTGGGGTGCAACAAAGTCAATCCTAAGAGGGAAGTATATTACAATACAGGTCTACCTCAAGAAGCAAGAAATGTCTCAAATACACAACTTAACCTTACACCTAAGGGATCTAGAAAAGGAACAGCAAATAAAGTCTATAGGCACAGAAGAAGGGAAATAATAAAGATTAAAGCAGAAATAAACAATATAGAAAAAAAACAAGTAGAACAGATCAAGGAAACTAAGAGCTGATTCTTTGAAAGAATTCATATAATTGATAAACCCCCAGCCAGACTTACCAAAAGAAAAAAGCGAGATCCCAAATAAATAAAATTGTGAATGAAATAGGAGAGATCACAACCAACACGACAGAAGTACAAACATTTAGAGAGACTATTATGAAGAATACTTTACCAAAAAAACTGGGCAATCTGGAAGAAATGGGCAAATTCCTAGACACATACAAACTACCAAAACTGAAACAGGGAGAAATGGAAAATTTGAACAGACCCATCACCAGCAAAGAAATTGAATCAGGAATCAAAAATCTCCCAACGAACAGAAGTCCAGGACCAGATGGCTTCCCAGGGAAATTCTACCAGACATTTAAAGAAGAGTTAATTCCTATCCTTCTCAAACTGTTCCAAAAAATAGAAATGGAAGGAAAACGTTGAAACTTCTTCTACAAGGCCAACATTACCTTGATTCCAAAACCAGACAAAGACCCCACTAAAAAGGAGAATTACAGGCCAATATGCCTGATGAAAATGGATGCAAAAATTCTCAAAAAGGTATTAACAAATCAAATTCGACAGTACATTAAAAGAATTATTCACCAAAATCAAGTGAGATTTATTCCCAGGCTGCAGAGCTGGTTCAATATATGCAAATCAATCAATGTGATACACCCCATTAATAAAAGAAAGGATAAGAACCATACAATCCTCTCAATAGATGCAGAGAAAGCATTTGACAAAGTACAACATCCACTCTTGATAAAAACCCTCAACAAACATACCTCAACATAATAAAGGCCATTTATGAAAAACCCACAGCTAATATCATCCTTAATGGGGAAAAACTGAGAGCTTTTATTTACTCCAAGTTCAGGAACAAGACAGGGATATCCACTCTCATCATTGCTATTTAATGGTCCTGGAAGTTAGTTTCAGCAATCAGACAACAAAAATAAATAAAAGGCATCCAAGTCAGCAAGGAAGAAGTCAAACTTTCACTCCTTGCAGACTACATGACACTATGTAGAAAACCCAAAAGACTCCACCAAAAAATTGCTAGAATACAAGAATTCAGCAAAGTCGCAGGGTATAAAATCAATGTACAGAAGTCTGTTGCATTTCTATACACCAATAATGAGGCAGCAGAAAGAGAAATCAAGGAATCAATCCCATATACAATTGCACCAAAAAGCATAAGACATCTAGGAATGAACCTAACTGAAGAGGTAAAAGATATGTATTCTGAAAACTATAGAATACTTATGAAAGCAGTTGAAGAAGACACAAAGAAATGGAAAACATTCCATCTTCATGGGCTGGAAGAACAAACACTGTTAAAATGACTATACTACCAAAAGCAATCTACACATTCAATGCAATCCCTATCAAAATACCACCAGCATTTTTCACAGAGCTAGAACAAATAATCCTAAATTTTGTATGGAACCACAAAAAATGTGAATAGCCATAGCAATCTTGAAAAAGAAAAGCAAAGCTGGAGGCATCACGATTCTGGACTTCAAGCTATATTACAAAGCTGTAGTGATCAATACAGTATGGTACTGGCACAAAAACAGACACATAGATCAATGAAACAGAATAGAAAACCCATAAATGGACCCACAACTCTATGGTCAACTAATCTTCAACAAGGCAGGAAAGAATAGACAATGGGAAAAAGACAGTTTCTTCAACAAATGGTGTTGGGAAAACTGGACAGCAACATGGAAAAGAATGAAACTAGACCACTTTCTTAACCCATACACAAAAATAAATTCAAAATGAATAAAAGACCTAAATGTGAGACAAGAATCTATCAAAATCCTAGAGAAGAACACATGCAGCAGCCTCTATGACCTCAGCCATAGCAACTTTTTACTAGACATGTCACCAGAGGCAAGGGAAACAAAAGCAAAAATGAACTATTGGGACTTCATCAAAATAGAAAGTTTTTGCAAAGCAAAAGAAACAACAAAACTAAAAAGTAGCCTACAGAATAGAAGACATTTGCGAATGACATATCTGATCAAGGGTAGTATTCAAAATCTATAAATAACTTATTAAAATTAACACCCGGGGGCGCCTGGGTGGCATAGCGGTTAAGCGTCTGCCTTCGGCTCAGGGCGTGATCCCGGCGATCTGGGATCGAGCCCCACATCAGGCTCTTCTGCTGTGAGCCTGCTTCTTCCTCTCCCACTCCCCCTGCTTGTGTTCCCTCTCTCGCTGGCTGTCTCTATCTCTGTCGAATAAATAAATAAAAAATCTTAAAAAATAAATAAATAAATAAATAAATAAAATAAAATTAACACCCGAAAACCAATCCAGTTAAGAAATGGGCAGAAGACATGAATAGACAGTTTCCCAAAGAAAACATCCTGATGTAGCTAATAGACACATGAAAAGGTGCTCAACATCACTCATCATCAGGGAAAGATAAACCAAAACCACAGTGAGGTACCACCTCACACCCATAAGAATGTCTCAAATTAACAACAGAGGAAACAACAGATGTTGGCGAGGATGTGGAGAAGCGGGAACCCTCTTGCACTGTTGGTGGGAATGCAAACTGGCGCAGCCACTCTGGAAAACAGCATGGAAGTTCCTCAAAAGGTTGAAAATACAACTAACCTAGGATCTAGCAATTGCACAACTAGGTATTTACACAAATGATATAAAAATACTTATTAAAAGGGGCACATGCACTCCAATGTTTATAGCAGCACTAGCCACAGTAGTCAAATTATGGAAAGAACCCAAATGTGCATTGACTGATGAATGGATGAAGAAGATGTGGTATATATACACAATGAAATATTACTCAGCCACCAAAAAGAATGAAATCTTGCCATTTGCAAGGATGTGGATGGAGCTAGAGTATATTATGCTAAGTGAGATAAGTCAGTCAGAGAAAGACAAATATCATATGATATTACTCACATATAGAATTTAAGAATCAAAACAGGTGAACATCTGGGAGGGGGAAAAAGAGAGAGGGAAACAAACCATAAGAGACTCTAAAGATAGAGAACAAAGTGAGGGTTGATGGGGGGAGGATTTTGTAATCCAAAATACAGCCAATAACAAGCATTGGCAAGGATGTGGAGAAATTGGAACACTCAAACACTACTAGTTGAAATGTAAAACGTTTCAGCCACTTTGGAAAGCAGTCTGGCAGTTCCTTAAGTGGTTAAACTTAGAGTTACCATAAGAGTTATCAATTCTAGTCCTAGGTATATCCTTAGGAGAAATGAAAACATATCCTCACACAAAAACTTGGACCCAAATGTTCAAAGCAGCATTATTCATTAAAGTCAAAAAGTGGAAACAACCCAAATGTCCCTCAACTGATGAATGGTTGAATAAAATGTTGCCTAACCACACAATGGAATATTATTAAGTAGTAAAAAGAAAAGAAGTACTTGTACATGTTACAACATGGATGAACCTTGAAAGCATTTATACTAAGTGAAAGAAGCCAGTCACAAAAGACCACATCTTGTATGATTCCATGTATATGAAATGTTAGTAATCAGCAAATCCATAAATATAGAGAGTAGATTAGTGATTTCCTAGGACTGGGAGAGATGGGGAAATTGGTGGTGACAGCTAAGGGGTACAAGATTTCTTTTTGGACTGATGAAAATGTTCTGAAGTTAGTTGTGTTGATGGATGCACAACTCTGTGAATATACTAAATGCCATTTATTGTACACTTTAAATGGGTGGATTGTATGGTATGTGTATTTTATCTCAATATGCCTATTTTTTAAAAAGAGGCTAATAAAGAAGTCTTGCTTAGAGAAAAAAAAATCCTTTGTCATGAGACACATCTGGATCACTGGGGGAGAAGAGACCAAAAGCTAGTAGAGAGAGTGCTGGGGGTGCCAGTGGGTAAATTGCTTGTTCACAAGAACAGGTAATAAGAACATTTGGCAGATTTATTCTCCAGAGGGTAAATTAATAGCTGGAATTAACCCAAGTTCAAAAAGGGCATTCTTAGCTAATTATGATTGTAAACACCTGTCAGGTTTAGTAACATGGTGGATATATGTTTACAGAGTGGGCTTAACTATAACATTATTCCCAGAAGAAATCTTATAAATTAAAAGCATTAAGAGTTTTAGGTGTTTTCTTTGAATTAATGCATATTAGCAAGAAAAAAATCCCCCAGACATATCTGACTAGTTTATAACCTGTATCCTTTTTTCTATAATAATTTTTTATTATGTTATGTTAGTCACCATACAGTACATCCCTACTTTTTGATGTAATGTTCCATGATTCAGTACTTGAGTATAACACCCAGTTGCACCATGCAGTATGTGCCCTCCTTAATACCCATCACCGGCCTATCCCAATCCCCCACCCCCTCCCCTCTGAAGCCTTCAGTTTGTTTCCCAGAGTCCATACTCTCTAATGGTTCATTCCCCCTTCTGTTTACCCCCCTTCATTCTTCCCTTTCTTCTCCTACCAATCTTCCTATTTCTTATGTTCCATAAATGAGTGAAACCATATGATAACTGCTTTCTCTGCTTGACTTACTTCACCTAGCATTATCTCCTCCAGTCCCGTCCATGTTGCTGCAAATGTTGGGTAATCGTTCCTTTATGGCTGAGTAATATTCCATTGTATATATGGACCACATCTTCTTAATCCAGTCATCTGTTGAAGGGCATCTCGGCTCCTTCCACAATTTAGCTATTGCGGACAATGCTCCTTTGAACTTTGGGATGCATATGGCCCTTCTCTTCACTACATCTGTATCTTTGGGGTAAATACCCAGTAGTTCAATTGTTGGATCATAGGGTAGCTC
The DNA here is from genome assembly GCF_024610735.1 of Ursus americanus. NCBI lineage: Eukaryota > Metazoa > Chordata > Mammalia > Carnivora > Ursidae > Ursus > Ursus americanus. Next base: position 106,213,887 of record NC_142164.1, read on the forward strand.
AATTTTTAACTTTTTAAGGGACCTCCACACTGTTTTCCAGAGTGGCGGTACCAACTTGCATTCCCACCAACAATGTAAGAGGGATCCCCTTTCTCCACATCTTCTCCAACAATTGTTGTTTCCTGCCTTGTCAATTTTTGCCATTCTAACTGGCATAAGGTGGTATCTCAGTATGGTTTTGATTTGAATTTCCCTGATGGCTAATGATTTTGAACATTTATTCATGTGTCTGTTAGCCATTTGTATGTCATCATTGGAAAAGTGTCTGTTCATATCTTCTGCCCATCTTTTCATTTGATTATTTGTTTGTCATGCATTGAGTTTGAGAAGTTCTTTGCAGATCTTGGATACCAGTCCTTTATCTGCAGTGTCATTTGCAAATATCTTCTCCCATTCCGTGAGCTGCCTCTTAGTTTTTTTTGACTGTTTCCTTGGCTGTGCAGAAGCTTTTTATCTTGATGAAGTCCCACAAGTTCATTTTTTCTTTTGTTTCTCTTGCCTTTGGAGATGTGTCATGAAAAAAGTTGCTGTGGCCGATGTCAAAGAGGTTGCAGCCTATGTTCTCCTCTAGGATTTTGATGGATTCCTGTCTCACATCGAGGTCTTTCATCCATTTGGAGTTTATCTTTGTGTATGCTGTCAGAGGGTGGTCAAGTTTCATTCTTTTGCATGTAGCTGTCTAATTTTCCCAGCACCATTTATTGAAGAGACTGTCTTTTCCACTGGGTGTTCTTTCCTGCTTTGTCAAAGATTCATTGCCCAAAGAGCCGAAGGTCCATTTCTGGGTTCTCTATTCTGTTCCATTGGTCTATGTGTCTGTTTTTGTGCCAGTACCATGCTGTCTTTGTGATCACAGCTTTGTAGTATAGCTTGAAATCAGACAATGTGATGCCCCCAGCTTTGTTTTTCCTTTTCAACAATTCTTTGGTGATTCGGGGCCTTTTCTGGTTCCACACAAATTGAAGGGCTGTTTATTCCAGTTCTTTGAAAAATGTCATTGGTATTTTGATCAGGATGGCATTGAAAGTGTAGATTGCTCTGGGTAGCATAGACATTTTAACTATGTTTATTCTTCCGATCCATGAGCATGGAATATTTTTCCATCTTTTTTGTGTGTTCGTCAATGTCTTTCAAGAGTGATTTGTAGTTTCTAGAATATAGATCCTTTAGGTCTCTGGTTAAGTTAATTCCTAGATAACGTATGATTTTTGGTGCTATTGTAAATGGAATGGATTCCCTAATTTCTCTTTCTTCAATCTTATTGTTCATGTATAGAAATGCAACTGATTTCTGAGCTATAACCTGTATCTTTAATGTATGGAATTTAACTAATTCCATTAATTTTGTTTCTATGTATTTTTGCAAAAGGATTAAAAATGCCTACAATTTGAAGCAATTTTCTATACTCTGTAGGTTCAAGAAGTGCTTTCTCCTTTGCTCAGACATGAGAAGGGGAAGGAAGGGTCTTTATTAAAATGCCAATTAGTGGCTTTTGTATCAGGCTAAAAAATAATTCTGACCTAACTTAGAGAATCTATCACTGCCAGTCTTGTTAAAGAGCTAATCATTATCCTTAAACGATGCCATTCTAATTGTTCAAATCTCAACTCTTCTAGCCAGTTATTTCTGAATAAGAGGTATATCTGCCACCATCCAGTCCTTAGTTTGCAATGCTGACACTTCATGGGCTGGTTGCATGGTGTTAATTGGAGCTGGAAGGCATGGATAATATCTTTTAGTGTACCTGATCTCTTCAGATAAACTAGAAAAATACTTCATTATTTGAGCCATTTTTATATTAATTACTTCATGTATATAATTTTTTCTTCACAAAACAAATTGGCAATAGTTATATTAGTTATAGTCCCATTTTACGAGTTAGTAAACTGAAATTTAGGAAGGTCAATTAGGTTGTGCAAGGAACCAGGGATAGTTAAATTAGAGCGGCTAGTTTGAAAACTGCTTCCATATCATATCATGGTTACAAAGCTCATGTTCTTAAACATTATGTTTCTAAAAGGTGGGCCATGGACAAAGTGTCCTTATGTCCTTTTTTGACCATAGGAGTTCTCATTCACACCTGCTGACCTAGTGAATTGCTAAGAATGTCCCCCCATTTTCTCTTATGGTAGCTATGAGAATACATCTTTCAGATCTTCAGCTGCAGGGTGTATAATTGGCCAATGACTTCTTCTGTCATGTGGCTCCAGCATCAGACAAAGGAAAAGAACATGGGAAACAATGGGAAGATTTCAGAGTGAGGCTAGTATAGAATACTTCACTTCTGCTCACATACCATTGGCCAAAATTCAATTACAAGGGATTCTGGGGAATGTAGTTTAGTCATGTGACCAGAAGGAAGAGAACATGGATTGGTGAACAAATAACCAGTGTCTTATACAATCTGTAATACTTTTTTTATGCTTTGTATGTCTTTCAACTTATTCAATAATAATCACTAGGAAAAAAACCCCAATTTATCTATTATATGGTCATAGATACACGGAGTCCAGGAGGGTAAAATGTTCATTTACTTTGGATTATCTTTCAGTATATGCAGACTTTGCTTCAAATGACATCTTGGAGACCTAACCTTATCTTTCACTGTTCCACCAATCTTTTATCTCTTTTTCCCATGGTCACTTTGATACTTCTACACCTCTATTCTTCCCTAGCATTCTAGTTCTACCCTGAGGAGGAAACATATTTGTTTGAGGTTCCGAGAATCCTCCCCTGGTGCCACCAAAAGGGAAGAAGAGACCGTTATTTGGAATGATATGAGGCAGCCCTAAATCCTTTGGATTCCTCAAAAAATGGGAAATCTACAGTTCAAACTAAGCTTTTTCTTGCTGATACTGACCACCAGTCAAAGCATAACTTTAATTTAATTCATATCCTACACATTCCTTAAACAATTTCATACTCTTTGATCCAGCAATTCTATTTTGAGAAAATAATCTTAAAGAACTAATCAGACAAGTTAAAAAGACATATATGTAAAGATATTTTACCACATTATTTCTAAATCGTGAAGAACCAGATACAAACTAAATGTCTCAATGTCTTACATTAGGAAATTGTTCCCAATATTTTTGAGTACACAATACAAAGCATGAATACAATGCAGCCATCAAAAATGATGGCTCATATCATATTTACTCAATAAAAAATACTCATAATAGAGAAATGAAAAATTATATTACAAAAAAGTAATTATAGCATGATTTTAATTTTTACATGTAGATATTTTCATTGGAAAATATTAGAAAGAATACACCAAAATGTTAACATTGATTATCTTTAGGTCATGGAATTTTATATTGTTTTAATACAGTTTGATTTGATTATCTGTATTTCTAAAAAGATTCTCCACACTTAGTACTTGCATAATAATACAGTGAAGAAATAAAATATGGAATTAGAGAAAGGGAGATGGAGACAAATCTCAAAAGATTGTCTGGCTTAGAAGCAAAGTGCTGACATTTACCTTGGTGTTTATGAAATCACTTGGTTCCCAATGTTCTCCACCCATTCTCTCACCTATCTCCTCTACTTTAGTAACTGTTAGAGGCAAATTCTCATTTAACAATTTCACTTAAATAGAAATCCAACAACATAATATAAAGATATATTAAGTAACTTACATAAAGGCACACAAATTAAATTTCTGAAATAGTGGTTCTTTTGTCCTTTGTAAAGTCAGTTCCTTTGATTTTAATGTTATGAATAAAAACAATATTATAATATTTTTCCCTTTCACCAAAGTTTTAAAAACCTGTGGTGCTTGGAAAAATAGGGGTAGTAAGTCACTTTTGTAACTCAAGAGCAAAACTTAATGAAGACTTTAAGTGATTTCATAGACAGTAGGCTAATGGAATAGTGTGGTGGCCATGAGAATGCCTCTTGGATCTTCTACTCTGGGGACCTCAACTGACTGGCAGCCCTAGCTGCTGCATTATGAAATCTATCTGCATTCTGTTCCAAAACCACACTTCCCAGTCAGTGACAGCTTGGCAGCGCTTCTTCCAGCTAATGACTGAGTACAACAAAGGTACTAAAGCAAGCACATTCCTGGAAGATGCAAGACTCCTCTGATGGATAACTTAGGCTCAAGGACTCCTTTACAGTATTGCCAGACTCTCTTAGAACTGCATTGCAGACTAAGATGCTTCCACCCAAACTTTCTTCCTTCCCACTGTCCTCCCCTTGGGTTCAGATCTGCACTGCAATCTAATGGCTCTTCCAGCCTCTCCCAGCTGCCTCTCCATTTTCTAGTAGGCATGTCCCCTAACAGATTTCTTGAATAGTTAATCCTCTCTTGTCATCTGTTTCTCAAAAGGCCAAAATAATGCAAATAGTTCAAAATGTGTTCAAGAGATTAAAGGTTAAATGATATGCATAAACACACTTGCCAAAATTCAAGTGCAGACCTGGAGCCTGAAGAAAGCATTTTCCCTTGTGACTGTCATTTAGGGGTTCTGTTGAAATCTAAACTAAAATTCTATTAAGATTTATTTCATTTTTAGTGGAGTTCCTGAAGAAGTCTGCTAATAACACAACAGTCATATTGCATGGTGCACTGGGTGTTATATGCAACTAATGAATCATTGAACTTACATCAAAAAGTCAGGGATGTACTGTATAGTGACTAACACAATATAATAAAAATATTATTATAAAAAAACACAACAATCAGAACTAATTACTCTGGCAGAGTCAGAACTTGGAGCCTACTATCAACTATTATCCAACAACATCCTTGATCTTTAAAATTAATCTGTGTCTATCTTAGAATATTTACTACTGATTTATTATTGTACCCTAAATTCTCTGTGACTCTGTTTTCTTCATTTTGAATCATTTAGTATATGGGTATCTCCTTGTGTTTAAGAGCAGTGGCTCTGGAGCCACATTGTAGGTTTTGAATCCTGGCCTCAGGACTTACTATGTGACCTTGGGCAAGTTACTTACATCTTTGTTTCAGTTTCTTTATCTACTAAATGGGTTTAATAATAATACCTACCTCCTAGGGTTATTATGAGGAGAATAGTACTTGGTCCATAGTACATTTTCATAAATATTGGCTATTGTGATCAGTATTAATTTTTTGATTACCTCCTATGTGCCAGGCAATGCCCTAGGTTCTCTGGGGGGAAATTGTGTATGGAAAACAGTGTGATTGAGGAACTTATAGAACAATAGAAAAGGTTGGATATAAATAGATGCACAACTGTGGGATAAGGCTATATCAAAGGAAAGTAGAAGGTACATGGGTTCTAGAAAAAATAGCATAAAGTGGGTTTAGGGAAGGCTCCCCAAGAGATATGAGACTCTTGAACTCAGTCCTGAAGTTTATAGAACTCAATTAGTCAAAGCAGGGCTTATATACAGAAGACAGCATTTGTGGAGATATATAGAGGTAGAAGTGCATGAGGTATTCCTGGCAGGTGCAAGAAATTTGATCTATCCAACTGAAGAGTGGGAGGAGAAGCACTCAGAGGCATATCTTCAGAGTTTGGCCTTGACTTTCATGCAATGGAATCTAGATTTCATTCCTAGGGAGTGGAGGGTCATTAATGAAAAGATTAGAATAGGCATGGGCAACTAATATTTGATAAAGCAGGAAAAAACATCCGGTGGGAAAAAGACAGTCTCTTCAATAAATGGTGCTGGGAAAATTGGACAGCTACATGCAAAAGAATGAAACTTGACCACTATCTCACACCATACACAAAAATAAACTCCAAATGGATGAAAGACCTCGATGTGAGACAGGAATCCATCAGAATTCTAGAGGAGAACATAGGCAGCAACCTCTACGACATCGGCCAAAGCAACCTTTTTTATGATACATCCCCAAAGGCAAGAGAAACAAAAGATAAAATGAATTTATGGGACTTCATCAAGATTAAAAGTTTCTGCACAGCCAAGGAAACAGTCAGAAAAACTAAGAGGCAGCCCACGGAATGGGAGAAGATATTTGCAAATGACACTACAGATAAAGGACTGGTATCCAAGATCTACAAAGAACTTCTCAAACTCAATACACGAGAAACAAATAAACAAATCAAAAAATGGGCAGAAGATATGAACAGACACTTTTCCAATGAAGACATACAAATGGCTAACAGACACATGAAAAAATGTTCAAAATCATTAGCCATCAAGGAAATTCAAATCAAAACCACACTGAGATACCACCTTACGCCAGTTAGAATGGCAAAAATAGACAAGGCAAGAAACAACAATTGTTGGAGAGGATGTGGAGAAAGGGGATCCCTCCTACATTGTTGGTGGGAATGCAAGTTGGTACAGCCACTCTGGAAAACAGTGTGGAGGTCCCTTAAAAAGTTAAAAATTGAGCTACCCTATGATCCAGCCATTGCACTACTGGGTGTTTACCCCAAAGATACAGACGTAGTGAAGAGAAGGGCCATATGCACCCCAATGTTCATAGCAGCAATGTCCACAATAGCTAAATCGTGGAAGGAGCCGAGATGCCCTTCAACAGATGACTGGATTAAGAAGTTGTGGTCCATATATACAATGGAATATTACTCAGCAATCAGAAAGAACGAGTTCTCAACATTTGCTACAACATGGACGGCACTGGAGGAGATAATGCTTAGTGAAATAAGTCAAGCAGAGAAAGACAACTATCATATGATTTCTCTCATCTATGGAACATAAGAACTAGAATGATCAGTAGGGGAAGAAAGGGATAAAGAAAGGGGGGGTAATCAGAAGGGGGAATGAAACATGAGAGACTATGGACTATGAGAAACAAACTGAGGGCTACAGAGGGGAGGGGGGTAGGGGAATGGGATAGACCGGTGATGGGTAGTAAGGAGGGCACATATTGCATGGTGCACTGGGTGTTATACACAACTAATGAATCATCGAGCCTTACATCGAAAACCGGGGATGTACTGTATGGTGACTAACATAATATAATAAAAAATCATTATTAAAAAAAAAAAAGAATAGGCAAGGAATATCACCAAGGATGTATTTTAGAAAGCTTTTTCTGGCAACTTTATGGAATATAAACCAGGTATGGGAAAGACTCAAGAAAGACAGGAATACCAATTGGGAAGCTCTTATGATAGAGCCAGAAAAGAAAATGGCTGGAAAAACCAGAATAGAGAATACAAGAAGGGGAACAAATTTGTTGGAAGAGATCATAAGTTTTTCTTTTGTTTATAGTCTATCGAATACCACAAAGGACTTGGTACACAGGGGAAAAAAGTAGTTAAATGAATAAAAAATAAAAAACTAGGACCAGGGGGAATACAAATTAGATTAGGAAATATGGGCTGGAATATAAATAAGATATAAACAGGCCAAACTTTTTGGGCATGAACAGGTACTACCCTTGAAGCCAAAATGAAAAAAATTGATTTGGTGTATAGTTGATCGACTATGCTATAGATCAGTTTTATAACCATTACCCTCAAAAGCAGCAGTTAATGCGCCTGACTGAAGTGTTTAGGTGTCTCTGGGAATCTAACTAGAAATGTCAATAACATTTCTATGCATGGGTCTCGTGCTCCAGAGATGGACCTGGGTTGGAGAAACACATGAGTGAGGCTTCATTGTCCATGTGGCCATCAGAACAATTGTGTAGATTGAACTCTTCCAGGGAGACCATGTTAGCCAACTTTCTGGCAAAGTAAACTACTGGTTTTGGACAAGATATTTTCTATGACCCTTTTAGCTCTAGCATCCCATGGTGTCACCTTTCACAGAGAGGATGCTAACTGTAGCATTCATTAAATTATTGATTGGGCAACTATTTATTGAGAACCCACTATGTGTCAGGCACTTTCCATAGACTGGGAATATGACAGTGAATGAAACAAAAATTCCCATTCTCATGGCTTACATTCTAGTGGGAAACTAGGGGATCTTAGTTCACCACCTGTCTGTTAACTTGAAAGACCTGGAAATCTGACAAGAAATAATTTAGATCTTCTTTAGGGGTAGAATTAGGAGTTGTTTGTAGTCAGGATCTTAGGAGTAACTCCTAATATACAGAGGATCTAAGAGCATGAGATATTCTAGCCTCAGAATATCCAGACCTTCTGGGCTGCTTCATATTCAATTGGATCCAATTCGGTTTAGTCTGATTCCCTCAAAGCAAAATGTGTCCAATTCAGAGGAGTGGGTGAAGGAGAGTTTGTGGAACAAGACATCATTGCCTATGTTGTAATTTTCACATGAAACAGAAATTTGGTTTATATAAGTCATTTCATTCTTGAACTTCAGAACCAAGCCAACTTACTGAACATTTTCCTACTCTATCAAAAAAAAAAAAAAAAAAGGAACCTTTATTGAGTGTCTTGTCCATCTGGCTGCAGTAGTACACAGAGGCATAATGCCTTCAAATTCTCCTTTCTTACCTTCTTATGCATTGATTGAATTTTATTTTTGCTTTTATTCCCTCAGATTCCAATTTTTCACTTCTAATAGATTGGAAAATGTACTCTATTTCTATTTTTTTGTGATTACCCTAGAATTTTTCATGCACTTATTTATCAAGTCTAAAGTAAATTGATAATGTTATCTTCCCAAATAATTAAAGTACCTTATAACTTATCACTCCCTACTCATAACTTCTATGCTTTTATTGACCATATAATCACACAATTCTATTTTGAATTTTAACCCTGAAAATTATATACTATTGATATTAATACATGCTTAATTTTACCTATGTGATAATCATTTTACACACTCAGCATTCTTTCTTTCATCTCATATATTCCTTCTGTGTTCATTTTCCTTTTCCTGGAAGTAAAAGTTCCTTTAATGATGTCATTGATGATTAGACCATGAAAACATAATACTAGTAATACTAATGATGATGATGATGATGATGACAAAGGCAATAACTACAGATTTTTGCATGCTTACCATGTGTCAGGGACTGTGCTGAGTGCTTTTAATCTTCACCAAAAACCTGTCAGATACCATTATTAGCTCTTTTTTACAGATACGAAAACTGTATCTTGGATTAAGAAACATGCTTAAGGGCACACAACTAGACTGTAAACTTTTCTGTCTAATTCCAGTGCTTATGCTTCTAACCATTCTTCTTTCACCCGTATAACTGTGGACATATGTCAGAATTTCTTCTACAGCCTGTTGTGTCTTACTTGTTACTAGACTTATGGATTCTATTTGTGAATAGGATGTTTAGTACCAATGGAAGCCTTGTGAATAGATAAGGCATTCTCATTTAACTTCGAGAGTTTTTTTTTTTTTACATATAAAGCTGTCATCACAATTCAGTATGTGACGTACCATCCAAAACATTGTTCTCCATTATTCAAAGTATGCATGCATGTTGAAATTTTCCTCCTCTAGGGCCTCTTGAAGTGACTTTCTTGGGCACCAATGTCCCCAAATCATAGTAACAGTTGTTTTTTCAAAATAACCAGGAACAAGGAAGAATATTCTGTGATGCTTCATTTTGTTGTGCTAAATCTCACCACAAACCATCTGTACATCATTCATATATATTTGCTTTAAATCTTGATAAGAAGATTACATTATTGAAATGAAATGTCATTCAGGTACCATCAGGTAACTAGTCACCCTCTTAAGGCTTGGCATAGCCTAAGAGAGGTGCTGAATGGAAAGCTCAGTTGCATGCAGTGGAAAGACAATTCTATGATGTTCTGAAGCCTTCGCTAGTACCATCTAAAATGGGAGCTACTTTGGGGTGCCTGGGTGGCTGTCAGTTAAGTGTCTGCTCAGGTCATGACCTCAGGGTCCTGGGATCGAGCCCCATGTCGGGCTCCCTGCTCAGTGGGGAGTCTGCTTCTTTTCCTTCTGCCCACCCCCCCAACTCATTCTCTCTCACTCTCAAATAAATAAAATTTTTTAAAAATTAGATTAAATTAAAAAATTAAATTAAATTAATTAAAATAAATAAAATAAAACTGGAGCTACTAGGGGTTACTGCTCAACAAATTTTATAGGGTAAGTTAAACATCTCTTCTCAGATTTTGGACATGAAAAGAAATAAACAAAAAGTGACAAGAATGTGGGAAAGCTGGTGAAGCTATACTTTCATCACACGAAGTAGACTTCTCCAAGACAAAGTAGACTACAGGTGTTACCAGGGATAAAGAAACATTTTAAAAGAAAAAAAAAGGAGGGGCGCCTCGGTGGCTCAGTCGTTAAGTGTCTGCCTTTAGCCCAGGGCGTGATCCCAGGGTCCTGGGATCGAGTCCCACATCCGGTTCCTCCACTGGGAGCCTGCTTCTTCCTCTCCCATTCCCCCTGCTTGTGTTTCCTCTCTTGCTGGCTGTCTCTCTCTGTCAAATAAATAAATAAAATCTTTTTTAAAAAAAGGAAAAATAGTGTATATATTGAGAAGGCATAACAATTCTTTTTTTTTTTTTAAAGATTTTATTTATTTATTTGACAGAGATAGAGACAGCCAGTGAGAGAGGGAGCACAAGCAGGAGGAGTGGGAGAGGAAGAAGCAGGCTCATAGCAGAGGAGCCTGATGTGGGGCTCGATCCCATTACGCTGGGATCACGCCCTGAGCCGAAGGCAGACGCTTAACGACTGCGCCACCCAGGCGCCCCAAGGCATAACAATTCTAAATGTGCATCCATCCGTGAGCTTTACTATATGAGGAAAAAAAACTTACAGAACTAAAGGAGAGAATGGAAAAAAAAACACGGAGTTGGCAATTTTATTTATTAATTTTTAATAAATGAATGGAATGCTTTATTATTTTTCCTTGGTGTTTAATAAATGATCACATACTTAACAGCTTAAAACAACATCTATTTATTATCTCAAACCCTCTTTGTGAACGTTTTTTATCATTGTATTTTTGCTTATTGTTTCTTCTTTTTTTAAAAAAAATTAATTTTTTATTCCAGTATAATTAATATACAGTGTTATATTAGTTTCAGGTGTACAATATAGTAATTCAACAATTCTATATATTACTTACTGCTCATAAGGATAAGTGTACTCTTAACCCCCTTCACCTAATTGACCCTTCTCCCCCAGCTACCTCCCCTCTGGCAACCACCAGTTGGTTCTCTAAATTTAAGAATCCTGTGTTTTGGTTTCTCTCTTTTTTTCTCCGTACATTTGTTCTGTTTCATGAATTCCATGTATGAGTGAAATGATATGGTGTTTGCTTTTCTTCTTTGAGTGACTTTTTTCATTTAGCATTATACCCTCTATGTCCATCCATGTTGTTGCAAATAGCAAGACTTCATTCTTTCTCATGGCTGAAATAGATAGATCGAGAGATAGATAGGTAATTACATATGTAATTATATGTCTAATATATATATACTATAATATATAGAATAATATATATTATTAGATATATATAATTGTGGATATATATATATATATATATATATATATCCATAATTTGGCTATGATAAGTAATGTTGCAATAAACATAGGGGTGCACATACATACCTATTCAAATTAGTGTTATCATATTCTTTGGGTAAATACCCAGTAGTGGAATTAGAGTAGTGGAATTATTTTTTATATTTTCACAAACCTCCATACTGTTTTCCAGAGTGGCTGCACCAATTTGCATTCCCACCAACAGTGCACAAAGGTTCCTATTACTCCACGTATTCACCAACACTTGTTTCTTGTGTTTTTGAGTTTAGTTTTTCTGACAGGTGTGAGGTGATATCTCATTGTGGTTTTGATTTGCATTTCCCTGATGATTAGTGATATTGAGCTTCTTTTCATATGTCTATTGGCTGTGTATATATCTTCTTTGGAGAAAATTCTGTACATGTCTTCTGCCCATTTTTTAAATTGGACTATTTGGGTTTTTTTGGAGCTGAGTTGTACAAGTTGTTTATATATATTGGGTACTAACCCTTTATTGGATATGTCATTTGCAAATATCTTCCCCCATTCAGTAGGTTTGTTTTTAACTTTGCTGATGGCTTCCTTTGCTGTGCAAAAGCTTTTTATTTCAATGTAGTCTCAAGTTTATTTTTGCTTTTGTTTCACTTGCCTCGGAAACCATATCTAGAAAAATGTTGCTATGGCCTATGTAGACAGAAAAACACTGCCTGTACTCTCTTCTAAGATTTTTATGGCTTCAGGTCTCACATTTAGGTCTTTGATCCATTTTGAATCTATATTTGTGTATGGTGGAAAAAAGTGGTCCAGTTTCATTCATTCCCATGTAGCTGTCCAGTTTTCTCAGCACAAGTTGTTGAAGAGACTATCTTTTTCCCATTGCATATTCTTATCTCTTTTGCCAAATATTAATTGACAACATAGTTTTGGGTTTATTTTTGGGCTCTCTGTTCTGTTTTATTGATCTATGTATTGATTTTTGTGTCATACCATACTGTTTTGATTACTACAACTTTGTGATGTATCTTGAAATCTGGGATTGTGATACCTCCAATTTTTTCTGCTTTTTCTAGGTTGCTTTGATTACTCAGGGTCTTTTGTAGTTCCTTACAAAGTGGAGAATTGTTTGTCCTAGTTCTGTAAAAATGCTGTTGGTATTTTGATAGTGATTGCATTAAACCTGTAGATTACTTTGGGTAACATAGACATTTTAACAGTATTTATTCTTCCAATCTATAAGCATGAAATGTCTTTCCATTTCTTTGTGTCATCTTCAATTTCTTTCATCAGTGTTTTATAGTTTTCAGAGTATAGTTTTCACCTCTTTGGTTAAGTTTATTCCTAGCTATTTTATTTTAGTGTAATTGTAAATGGGATTTTTTTCTTAATTTCTCTTTCTGCTGCTTCATTATTGGTGTATAGAAATGCAAAGGTTTCTGTACATTGATTTTTTTTATCTTGTGAATTTACCGAATTCATTTATCAGTTCTAGTAGTTTTTTTTTAGGGGTCTTTCAGGTTTTCTATATATAATATCATATCATCTGCGAATAATGACACTTTTATTTCTTCCTTACCAATTTGGATGCCTTTTATTTCTTTTTGTTGTCTGATTGCTGTGGCTATGACATCAGGTCCAATATTGAATAAAAGAAGTGAGAGTGGACATTCTTGTATTGTTCCTGACTTCAGGGAAAAAGGTCTCAGTTTTTCCCTATTGAGGATGATGTTAGCTGTAGGTTTTTCATATAAAGCATTTATTATGTTAAGGTATGTCCCTGTAAACCTACTTTGTTGACAGTTTTTATCATGGGTGGATGCTGGACTTTGTCAAATGCTTTTTCTGCATCTACTGAAATGATTGTATCATTTTTATTCTTTCTCTTATTGATGTGGTGAAGCACATTGTGAATATTTAACCACCCTTGTATCCCAGGGATAAATTCCACTTGATCATGGTGATTAATTCTTTTAAATGTACTGTTGAATTCAGTTTGCTAGTATTTTGTTGAGGATTTTGCATCTGTGTTCACCAGGGTTATTGGCCTGTAGTTCTCTTTTTTAGCCATGTCTTTATCTGGTTTTGGTATCAGGGCACTGCTGGCCTCAGAGAATGAATTTGGAAGTTTTCCCTCCTCTTTTATTTTTTGGAATAGTTTGAGAAGAATAGGTATTAACTCTTCCTTAAATATATGACAGAATTTACCTGTGAAGCCATCTGGTTCTGGACTTTTGTTTGTTGGGAGTTTTCTGATGACTGATTCAATTTCATTGCTGGTAATTGGTCTCTTCATATTTTCTATTTCTTCCTGATTCGCTTTTGGGAAATCATATATTTCTAGGAATTTTTCTATTTCTTTTAGGTTGTCCAGTTTATTGACATATAGTTTTTCAAAATATTCTCTTATGACCCTTTGTATTTCTGTGGTGTCAGTTGTAATTTCTTCTCTTTCATTTGGGATTTTGTTTGAGTCCTCTCCCTTTTTTCTTTTTCTTTCTTTTTTTTTTTTTATCAGTCTGGCTGAAGGTTTATCAATTATGTTGTCTTTTTCAAAGAACCAGCTCCTGGTTTCATTGATCTGTTCTACTTTTTTTTAATTTTCTAGTTTCTATTTCATTTATTTCTGGTCTAATTATCATTATTTCCTTCCTTTTGCAGGTTTTGGGTTTCATTTGTTCTTCTAACTCCTTTAGTTGTAAGATTAGGTTGTTTATTTGAGATTTTTCTTGCTTCTTGAGGTAGGCCTGTATTGCTATACATTTCCCTCTTGGAACAGCTTGTGATGTGTCCCCAAAACTTTAGGCCATTGCGTTTTTATTTTCACTTGTCTCCCTGTATTTTTTCATTTCCTTTTTGATTTCTTGGTTCACCCATTCATCATTTAGTAGCATGTTATTTAGCCTCCATGTATTTGTGTTCTTTCCAGACTTTTTGTTGTGGTTGATTTCTAGTTTCATAGCATTGTAGTCAGACAAGGTGCATGGTATGACTTCAGTCTTTGTGAATTTTTTGAGAATTGCTTTGTGATCTCGTATGTTATCTATTCTGTATAACATTTCACACACACTTGAGAAGAATGTGTATTCCACTGTTTTAGGATGGAACATTCTGAATATATGTAGTGCCATCTGGTCCAGTGTCATTCAAAGCCACTATTTTCTAGTTGATTTTCTAATTTGGATAATCTATCTATTGATGTAAGTGGAGCGTTAAAGTGCCCCATTATTACTGTATTACTATCAATTACTTCCTTTCTGTTTGTTAATAGTTGCTTTATGTATTTGAATGCTCCCATGTTAAGTGCATAAATACTCTTGTTGGATTGTTCCCTTTATGATTATATAGCTTTCTTCTTTGTCTCTTTGTTTTAAATTCAATTTTCTCTGATATAAATATTGTTACCTGGCTTTCTTTTCACATCCATTTGCATGATAAATGTTTCTCCATCCCCTCACTTTCAATCTGCATGTATCTTTAGGCCTTTTTTGCTACTAAATAATGATGGGTCAACCAAAAAATAAAAGAAGAAATTTAAAAACTTAAAATTTAAAAATTAAAAATATTAAAATGTAAATACAGTGGTTCTATATCTTTGGATGCAGCAGAACTGCTTCTAAGAGGGGACCCAAAGGCTAAGAAGGAGTTAGTTTACTAAAAGGGAAGAAAAAGCATGTCAGCGTGAAGGTCTTAAGGTAGAGAAAATGATTTTTTAGAGCACCTAGAAGAGGTGAGAGAATGGAAGGCAGGGACACTATCCTGTAAGGCCTTGTACACAACTCTAAATATTTTGTCCATTTTTCTAAGGGCAATTAGAGTCCTGAAAGACTCTAATCAGGACAGTAACAAAATCAGCAATGCAAATGACAGCTGTCATCTTCAGTAAGCATTCACTTCCTCTGCAGTCTGGGGAGAGGGGAGAACTTTTCTGATTTGGCTTCTGAGTTTTCCCCATACAAGTTTCCTCAGTGTTGTAAATTGCAGCCTACCTCTCTGTGCTGCCTCACTCCTGCTCACTCCATTGCAGTTGAAGCTTGAACATTAGGCAGAATTCCCTCATGGGCTGCAGCACCTTCATATGTCCCCAGTGAGAGAGAAATGAGACAGTACACATTTTCCTCTTTCATTCTGTCTGTTTGTCCCAATAGTTTCAACCTTTAAATCTGTATGGATATTAGAATTCCTTTAATGGCTGAGAATTACATACCCATATTCTCAGATCCACTTCCTCTTCAAGAGAACCTTCTTCTAATATCCATCTTGCAAATCCATACTGAACTTTCAGGACAGCTTTCGTGCACACTTTTCAGTGCACACGTTTTGTTGTCAGCTCAGGATATCTCTCTCTCCTCCCACTAATTTCCCTAAATCTGAGCTATTCAATCTATAACCATGATCTAGGGTCCAGCAGGACAATCTGTAGTAATCTCTGACATTTTGTCACTAGTAGAAACATCTAGGTGTATATTGGCACCACTCTTATGTTCTAATTTGAGCTCCTCTCACCAGCATGAGTTGCATACAAATCTCTATTTTTCTGATTGCTCAATGGTTAACTGTTGGAACACATACTTATGTGTACCCACATACGCTCACCCATAGTCTTCAGAGGACAAATGCTGTTTGGCAGAGACAGTACAAACAAGCCCCATAAGAAGGAAAAGGCAATAATTCCCTAAGGGTCCATAATTTACAAGGTCACATCTCTCACAATGGAGTTAGTACAGTACATAATTATGCAAAGCAGTGTTATTTCCTTTCTATTATCCCCTTCTCTCAAATTGTACCTTCTTGAGCCTGCCAAGAATAAGAAATGGCCCATTACTAAGCCATATACTTCTTAATGACCACTCAGTTAGCTACACAAAGACCTGGTCAAAGCTTGAAATTACCTCTTGAAATTTTCCAATTAGCTATTAGACAAAGGCCATCCATTTCTCCAGCCTGTCTTGGGAGGAGGGCTTTGGTGTTTGGAAAGTAGGGGAAATGAGTATAATCGGATTTGCATCTTTATCAGAATATCCTGAGTGGTAAGAGGAAAGTAGTTGCAGGGAGGAATGTAAGTGCATGCTGTGGGACCAGAAGGAGAAAAAGAACAGGTACATTGTAGTCTTAATTTTGTAGTCAAACAACTCACAAAAAAAAAGTTCAGGGAAAGGAACTTTGTCAAGTAAGATATATTCTAGTTTACACTATGGAAATTACACTGAGAAGATGGTGTCTTAGAAAATTTATATAGTTTCATGAATGTGGATTATCACTATTTTATAAATAGGAGGGAAAATGTAATAAGATGAAATGGCACTCCCTCCCAAAATCACCAGTGATAGAATCCAAGATTTATACAAACTAATATAATTTTTCTTTCATCGTTTTTCAAAGGGAACCCCTCATCAGCAACAACAAAAAATTCCAGAAACATTGTGTGTGATCATGACCACTTTATAAGCATTTGGATCAAGTTGATACAACTGGAATAGCTATGTGGCTTTTTTTCTAAAATTAAATTAAACAAATGATATTCAGAAAGCATAACTCCCATACCTCAGATACTCTTCCTCAGAAATGAGATTTCAATTTTTTTGACACTAAATTTGGGGAGAGGTGTCAAATCATTATAATAACTGCAAGCTGGCCCCAGCTAAAATAGCATTTCAGCAGCCTGCCACTGGCGTACAATCAACTGCACACCCACTGCTGGTCTTGATACACAATTGTGGCACCAAAAATGATTAGAATGTACTTCTTGGTCCCAAGCATTGCAGTGCAACAAATTAACCTTTGACCAGAATAGTTGTTTTCCCACTTTCTAGATGTCTCAGTCAGCTAAGCATTTTTAGATCAATGTAACCATATGCCCACCTATAACACTTGAGTTGAGAGACTACTTACTTGCAGAATAACCCTCTATCTTACAAAGAACATATTACATCTTCCAACTCAGAAGGGCGGGCAACTGATGATTTCAAAGTATTTGGCACACTGAACAGTCCAGAAGTGCTTACCTATTTACATCATGTAAGTATATTGTATTTCCACATTCTTACACAAAATTGACCCAAACCAATAGTTTTTCTACAAAATGTTTCCAATGCTCTATTTTTCTCAGGATTGTCAAGATCAATACCTTTCTCTGCACCATATATCTTTGTGGCAGTAATTAGCTTTGTAGAATTGTTGTTCGAGAAAAGTAGGTTTCCCCGTAGAAGAAGAGAAATCTACAAATTGTTACATATATAAAGGCAATTTTAGAAGGAAAATGGTAGAGAATGAGCAGTTGATCTAAATAGTCTAGATTTACTCCTTAAGTCCCAGTGTTTCTTATTTTTATATTTCTGGACTTTTAGCTAAAGTACCATACTATTATTATTAAGTTGTCTGTTACAGTCATCTTTTGTAGAAACCTAATTTATATCTAAGGTTGCAGTGTTCAGGATTATAAGCATTCTGGTTTATTGGCAATTGATTTCTTCCATAAAAATCTCTGTGGAAACCTTACTTCAGGGCAACCCCTCAAAAATTGTGTCTCATTTTCTACCAAATAAATGTAATAATACAAATATGCTCTCCTAAAAGGAGACTCCGTGGAACCAAAACAAGCCATAAACAAAAATCGAGATAGTGATAACATTCTTCAGTCACAATACTTTATTGTATATAAATATATCTTTAATGTGAATTCTGAATAATGTTATAATTGTTAAAGTTTTATCCATGGGTGTTAAATATGATGAAAGAAAAATCTTTTTAGAAGGAATAGTTAATGCTTGAGAGCTTTAAATGGCCATTTGACTTTTTATAGAAGAACATATAGGAGCTGACTTATAAAGGGCTAGAGAATGCATCCACTGTATCTCTCCCTTCTGCTGGACAGATCTAAAAGAAAATACTTTGGTGGGGCGCCTGGGTGGCACAGCGGTTAAGCGTCTGCCTTCGGCTCAGGGCGTGATCCCGGTGTTATGGGATCAAGCCCCACATCAGGCTCCTCCGCTGTGAGCCTGCTTCTTCCTCTCCCACTCCCCCAGCTTGTGTTCCCTCTCTCGCTGGCTGTCTCTCTCTCTGTCAAATAAATAAATAAAATCTTTAAAAAAAAATTAACTCATGAAAAAAAAAAGAAAATACTTTGGCATAGTGTATAACTTCTTTTCTAAAAAAGACAAACAGCACATTTCATTTTGTAGAACAAGGTCATAGCATATTGTGAAAGGGGCACATGTTTTGGAATTAGAGACACATGACTTCAGATACTGGTTCTGTGACTGTTTTGCAATGTAGGGCTCCATTTTCTCAAGTGAAGATGGATAAAGCTAACTGGAAGAGATTGGTATATGAATTAAATGAAATGTGTATGAAAGCACTTAGCTCAGAGTAAGTGCTCAATCCTCTCTGGTCCTTTCACTTTAACAGACATGATTTTCATTGGATTTAAGTGGGGTTTATGAGAAGCTCAAAGTGGTTTTCTCCAGGAATGTAACAGTTTCATTGCAAATATTGAGGAAGAGCAAGAGTGGATTAATTTCTATTGTAGTATTTCAGGAGATCATACAAAATGTTAAGTACAGAGATGCTATTAACCTTAAAACAATTAACCTATAAATACTGACATCCTCACATCTACCAAATCTATCAGTTACAAAGACCAGCAAATGTATAATATTGGTTTTGCTCTTTTTCTGGCTTTAGAATGACTATAGAATGATATGGGCCACAAGATGATTGATACCTAATAAAGATGATTGAAAATGCAGAAAGTACAGAGCCTGAAAAATGCTAACCTCATTGTATTTTTCTACTATAAGAAAAAAAGATGGGTGGCTAATACTAGAGTTTGATTATCATAAAAGTATATGTTTTAGTATCTTATGTGCAATGTATGCTTGCCTGTTGTAAAAAGGTAGCCTGTTGACTTAAGAAGCTTGATCAGTTTTGTACCCTGCAAGATGATTTTTTCCCTAGTATAAGTAGAATAAATATTCTGAAATTCTTCCATTCATACAGAAAGGAACATTTTTCTAGGAGGCAATGTGTCATCTCCTCCTCCCCACATAAGCCTCTTTGTTTACTTTCCTTTCCTCTCACTCACATCTTGACATTTGTACTCGTCTTACCACTTTCCCTACATCATTTTAACTGTTCCTCTATTTGTCTTTCCTAATTATCAGAAATTCCTTTTCATACTTGGTGTACCAGCATTGGAGTAAGGGCTTTTGGTCAGTGCCTGCCAGCACCCACAAACTTCACGGAGGTCCACAGGGGCAGCAGAAGAGCCAGAGCTACATTTGATAGAATTAATGTGGAGAGTTGTGAAGGCTGGGCTGTCCCTGGGGCATTGGTGTGCTGGGGAAGGAAGGCTTTTTCAGGGAGCTTTAAGCCAAGACTATGATCAGGAAGGGAACCACCCATGGTGTTGAGTGGCCCCACTGGGGGTATAGAGAATAAAAAAGAGCCATGAGTATTGCTTTGAGGAGGATATAGAAGTGATAGAAACAAATCTCCTCTGACCACATTTCCAGGCTTACAACATTGCTTTTCTGTTAGTGGTACTGTGTTCTTGTGTCTTTTGCCATTCCATATAGACACCTACAAAACCAGGACACTGACTGAAGAAGCCCAATGACCTCACTTTCTGGAGGCCAATATCCCACAATTACCATAGATCACGGATGGTGGAAGGGAGGACTTGATACAGACTTCTCAGCACCTCTTTCAGGAATAACTTCTAGTGTGTCTAGCTATCATTTGCCTTAAAACCTTGAAAGGATTAAAAATGTGTCCAGAAGTGAGCCTGAGGGCAAAATGTAAAGGCAATATAGTTTGTTAGACCTTTGACTTTTTACAGAATTTGTATCCATTTAAGGAGTGGGAAAACCCCAAAACATTTTTTGTGTGCACTAATCATCCCTTCTGCTTCTTTGAAGCATGTGTGTTTTAGGGGAATTTTAAAATTCATATCTTGGATTTGTGTTTCTGATTACATATAATTCATCAAGATCTTGCTCTTCATGACCTATTTAATACTCAGAAAGTCATTTAAGTCATTTTAGAATCTTCCTAAAATCCAACAGGAAGTTGTGTTTACAAAGGACACACAAACCTGAAACATTCGCACATTTCATTTGAATCAAAATGCAGAAGCCATAAGTATTTTGGAATGGGAGAGAAATTCAGCCTATCTCTTCAAGAAAGGGCTAATGCAATGTCATCCAAGATGCTTCCTGATAATCCCGCCTGGACATGATGTGTGGAATCTTATATTACACATACATTATTCATTGTCTATGGTCTCCTATTATAATTACTTGTGTGTGTATATCTCTTCAGTCTTTAATGGAAGTGTCTGATATAAGAAGAAGGAAACTAGATTGCAAGCTCAGTTGACCAACGTTAGAGTGCTGATTTTCACAGCTGTGTGACCTTGGACAAAATACTGAACATCACTGACCCTTACCTACTCTGCATAGATCATGAATTTTGAACATGTCAAAAATGATAATGAAACTAAACATACTCTGTGGACCCCTAAATGATAGATCCAGTTAATCGCCATCTTCTATTAAATCCACACAACTTATACCTGTTTATACTTATTGTTTCAACAAGCATTTGTTAAGGTACACAACAGAAACATTGTGGGAAAAGAGGACAGAAACATGTGAAAAGAACAGACATTTCTTTTTATGCCGATGTGGAATGCCATTATCGTAGCAATCTTGTGCTATTACATATCCTGTTGTGGCCATTTCTAAATAGTGGAAGGGAAAATCTACCAAGTCCTGGGACACTCATTTTTACAAATGTCTCCAGATTAGATGTTTTAACATGTTTTATGGTAAGTTGGTTCAAACTATTGTATTTTTCAAAGAATACAATATTTATTTTTTGCTTAAAGCATATATTATTTGTACTATGTAACATAGTATACAATCATATAAGATATTAAAAATATAATATTGATTTTTCTATTATATTTTGGTTAAAATTTTAGGTGCCAACATATCTTATAAATAAGTCACTTGCATTTTTCTGCTTCTCAAAAAAGAGGAAGTAAATGTGTTTACCACCACAGGTTATCCCCCAAGAGGGTGCATTTTATTCTGGATGTCAGATTTTAAGTGGAGGATAACAGAGTGTAGACACACTGAAAACACTATCTCAGTAGCTGATG
Source organism: Ursus americanus (assembly GCF_024610735.1). Taxonomy (NCBI): domain Eukaryota; kingdom Metazoa; phylum Chordata; class Mammalia; order Carnivora; family Ursidae; genus Ursus; species Ursus americanus. The sequence goes on from NC_142164.1 coordinate 106,235,422, forward strand.
TTTTTCCCTCCAGTGGGTGATGAAAATCAAATCCCCAAACTGCTCCTTTTGGGCTTTTTACTAATTAACTTGACATCTGTGGTGAAGTGGAACACAGACTAACCTTGTTCATTCCCAGTCCCACAATTAAACTGCTGGTAGTTCAGGTCAGAATCTTATCTCTGAAAATTTGAGAGTAAAATAATTTCAAATTGACAGAAAGTATAAAACAACCTCTTTAGTATTTTTACTAAAATATTCCGGAAAAGGAGAGGCTTTCAGGTAGAGTAAAAATTGCACTCTTAGTCCACCATGATTCTCTACTCTATCTACTGTGGTTTTTCCCTACCTATGAATGACAGAAGCAAAGGATCCATGAGAGTAGGATCATTCATGTAAAATAGTTACTGTTATAGAGCTCAGATGAGAGCAGTGATGGTGATTGGGATATGATGCACACAGAGATGGGGGTGGGAAAACTAAGTGGGCAGAAAGTTTTTTGGAAGACGTAGGCAAGGAAAAGAAATGATTCTCTAGAAAATTTAAAAGAATAATACAGCAACAAATGCTTATTGCAAGGAGAAAGTATTAAATTTCCCTCATTTATGCTGTTATCAGAAAGTGTTTGGTGACCTAAGTATGTCAGCAGCATGGAGTCCATGCAGGCAAAACTATTAGGTGACCTGTGGCTTACCAGAAGGAAGGAGTGAAAAGATTATAATGGGAAAAAACTGAGGCACACTACACTTATGTACAAATGAGAATGCAGATGAAATAGAAGCATTGATGGGCAAAAGGACATGATGTTGGGGTTGTCATTAAAATAGTTCATCAAAATAAATTTTTTTAGGTGGAAGATTGAAATAAGTTCCTTATACACACAACATGGATAAATCTCAAAAACATAGTGCTGAGTGAAAGAATAGCATATACTACATGATCCCGTTTATAAGTTCTAAAAGAGGAAAAATTAATCTAAGGTGGAAAACATCAGAAAAGTGGTTGTCTCTTGGAGTCAGGGTGGAGGCATGAATTGACTGGAAAGGGGCATGAAGGAATTTTCTAGGATGAAGGTTATATTCTATGTCTTAGTAAGAGTTTGGGCAACACGGTGTATGCGTATGTCAAAACTCTTTAAACGGTACACTTAAGATTTGTGAATTTCACTGTATGTAAAATTTACATCAAAATAGGGAACTATAAACAAATGGTAAACTCTATTATTAATATGCTAGCTGAAGTATTTGGGGGAAATATGCTGATGTGTACAGCTTGGTTAGAAATACATCAAACTATAAGAGAGATTGGTGGACAGATAAGAGAAGGGATGGATAGATATAAAACAAGTATAAGGAAGAAATGTAGAATCTAGGTGGTGGACATATGAGGTTTCATTTTACCATTTTTCTACCTTTCTCCATATTTCAAAATTTTATAGTAAAGAGCTGGAAAAAGTGAGAAATGGGAGAAGTGAAATAAAGTTGACAAAAATGTCAATAACTGTGCCTAAAGAGTACAGTTAATGAATTCACTATACCCTTCTCTGTACTATGTGTTTGAAATTTTCCCTATTAAAAACCTTAAAAGGTATTCGTATGAAGAGATTATCTGAACTGAATATAGAATTGTATTTAAGCCATGTAACCAGAATATGTATTTTCTCTCATATTCTATATATTTAGTAACAGCATCTAATTTTGCCATAAAATAAGGGAGAACTAGACAGAAGTGGGCTCAGATAGGAATCCAGGAAAATTAGAGGAGAGGGTTCCAAACTAAAAATCCCAGCTCTATCAAAAGATGATCATTTTCATAAATCACTTCTCTTCATCTAAGTTCAATTTAATTCTGTATCCTGATCCCTGGCTAGGAGAATAATCTACCTCTTTATTGTGTAGGGAGTATAAAGGTAGTCATTAAAAATGCAAACTCTTGAACCACATCAAAGAACAAAGTGGAGAGTGGATGCTGCAGCCAAAATATAGGCCTCCTACATCTTACCCTCCCTCCTTTCCCCTCTGACTTGGCTTTATCTCTCTTTCCATGATGTTCAGGTAACATGTAAATGTGCTACTGAATTGGTTGATTTCACAAATCTTAATTCTACTAATTAGCCCTAATACCTGCAGTGTTCTTTGTGCTATAGATTATTCTCACTCTAAAGCCTCCCTTTGCCCAATATTGCCTTCTCAACTGATTCAAGAAATGCCTTCACAAAATTAAGAATAACATTATGCTTTCATTTTTTACATAGAACCAATATAAAAATGGGCACATAAAGAAGGTCTCTGTAGTGGGGTGCCTGGGTGGCACAGCGGTTAAGCGTCTGCCTTCGGCTCAGGGCATGATCCCGACGTTGTAGGATCGAGCCCCACGTCAGGCTCCTCTGCTGGGAACCTGCTTCTTCCTCTCCCACTCCCCCTGCTTGTGTTCCCTCTCTCGCTGGCTGTCTCTATCTCTGTCAAATAAATAAATAAAATCTTTAAAATAAAAAAGAAGGTCTCTGTAGTTGTAAAATTTCTATTGAAGGTTATTACACTGTTTAGTTCCCAACTTATGTGTTCAATTTCTCTCAGAGTTCAGAGCTATGGTAATTTATGTTAGATAGCTGTATATCTTTTGTTAGATAGCTGTATAACCCTTATATTTTTCTTTTTCCTTGGCTTCCATGAAGTTTGGAGTTATTTGATTTATTAAATAATAGCCTCCCTTGACTCTGTTTTCTATTTTAGTTATTTCACTCTTGTCTTTTTCAACTCCATCCCAACCCTTGTTTCCATGACTTGGTATTTCCCCTTTAATAATTATAGATTCATTGGATTTATACTATCTGTTTTTGTAAACTGCTCTAGGTTTGGAAGTAGGTAGAGAATACGTAATTTCTATAAAACCTCCAATGCTGTTAATATGTTATTTTACTCTAGCTCAAATTTTATTGCAGTGATATCCAAGCATATTTCAATAAAGGATAGGTTTTGCTGATACTTTGAGAAAATAAACTCCTTCGTTATATTAGGAAGCCATCAGGAAGCAATTAAGAGGAGGAAAATTTGGACACTTTGAAGTGATTTTATTAAAACAAAAAACATCAAGGCCAATTCCTACATGCTATACTGTCTATCTATCCTCTTGAATGTATGTGTGTTCCCAATTTCTCATCACAATGGTCAGACTGATCACTGATGTGGAAACAGATCTTACTTTTCTCAACTGGCTTTTGTCAAACAGAGAATGAATCTAGGTCATCTCTCTTGGAGAGAGTGCTGTATCTCTGTGGCTTAGAGAGAAAAAGCCCAACCATATGACAAAAAATTCAACTGTCAAAGTTAAACTAAATATCTTTTAACTTCATCACAGTTTTGTAAGTGTGTATTTCCTAAAAAAGGAGAAAGGAAGATTCCTTTACCACAGATCACCTGGGATGATTCATTCTTTCTGAATATATAATTATTAGAAGCTGTGATTTACCCACTGATTAAATATTCAGAAGCCCCCCATCGCAATTAAAACATATAAAGCACAGCAGACAATGGCTGAATAATTATCTAATTTGGGGATAAAGAAAAGTTTTCTAACTGGAAAGTAACCAAAAATCAAGTAGAAATTGTAATAACTATGTCTACATGACAGTGCAAGTCTTCTGCTCATCAGAGTTAGAAATAAAATAATAACCTGGGAATACTATATGCAAGAAATGTGCGAGAAAAAGATTAAAATCCTTAATTTTCAAAGAGCTCACAAGAATTAAAATGCTTTCAATAAATGAAAGAAATTACATACTTTGTAATTCATCCAAAATGAAAATTGGTAATAAATTTTTGAAAAACTAGTCAATGTTACTGGTAATAAAAATGTAAACTAAAGTAGTATTTTTATGTTGTTCAAAATAGCCCAGATTTTTAAATAAGCATATACTTAATACTGGTGAAGGTACATTGAAGGAATTTCTCATTCACTGTAGCCAGGAGTAGGGACTGATGCCACCTTTTTAGGAGAACAATTTGGTATGCTACAAGAGCCTTAAAAACATTAATTCCCCTTTTCCTGATGATTCTACTTCTCTGTGTATATCCTAGTAAAATAATCAGAGATTGGGTGGGCAGATAGCTGAAGTTTGGGGGATCCTTATTTCATCTGGTCCCTTGAATTCAGCTAGGAAGATCCTCGTTTCATCCTGTCCCTTGAATTCAGCTAGATATCTATTGAATCATTCGAACATCTGTGAATTCAACCTGAGATCTAAGAAGAGAATTGCTGCAATTCTACAAATAGAAAATCCACCACCTTTTGCGAGGTAGGAGGTGCAGGGAAGCAAATCTGAGGTGATATATCAGAAGATAAACCATAGGAGAAGAGAGCCTGTGGAAATTGGTTACTGGAAAGTGATATAGCAGTGGAGTGCAAAATTGGAACTTTTAGAAGTCTGCTCCTGTGAGGGACATCCCTGCCTGAAAGGTGCTCAGGTGGCACAGTGGGGCAGAATCCTGGGTGAGACAGTGTGGTCTCAGGATCCCCAAGGTCACAGAAAGAATGAGGGTGCCTGAGCTGGCAGAGTTCCGAAGCATTGAGGTGAGGAACCCGGCTACAATTAGTGAGTCCTGGAGTGGCCTCTCAGCTAGTATTGCCATAAACTGTGAACCTCAGCATGATCCAGTGACCACTCTCCAAGCAGGGGCCCCACAAGTAGCAAAACCACAATGAGACCCTGCTCCTTCCCCCAGGAGGAGCTGTGTGTATGGGCACAGATCAGGCAACCACTCCCAGAGCAGGGTCCCAGTGAGTGGCAGGGTCACAGTGAGAACCCCCCTCTTCTCCTGGGAAGATTGGTGCAGGTGAGCACCGCAGGAGTCTGGAGAGTTTGGTGCACACAAAGTGATTCGCTGCATTTCCCTGAGAGAGCGCTGAAAAGTGGGGGCCATGAGCATTCAGCTCTGGGGTTGAAGATCAGGGTGCTGCCATTTTTTTCCCATCCTCTAAAGTGGCGTGAAAAGCTTTCATGGAACAACAGTCACATAGAGCAACCTGAAGCAGCTTACACTGAGCCCGATGCCCTTGCAAGGGGCAGCGCAACTCTGCCCAGGCAAAGATACCCGAGAATCAGCACAGCAAGCCCCTCCCCCAGGAGACAAGCAGGAACATCAGGCTAATACCAAGATAACAGATCACACAGAATTGAAAAACTCCTGTGCTAGGGGAAAATAGTATATAGAATTTGAGGTTTTTTTCTCATGATTCTTTATTCTTTCAGTTTAAAATTTTTTTTCTTTTTCCTTTTTTTTCCTTTTCAACTAGCTTCTTATTTTATCAACTCTTTTTTAAGTCTTTTTAAAATTTTTGTTATGTTTACATTTTATAGATACATTCTTCAATTTTTATTCCTTTCACTGTATTCAATTATATATATATATATATATATATATATATATATATATATATAATTTTCATTCTTTACAATTTTGGGATCAAGTGTCTTCTAACAAACAGACCAAAATGCACCCAAGGCCAAGTGTGTGTATTACCCTATTCTGTCTACATGTTTGATCATATTCTCCATTTTCCTTTTTTTTGGTTTCTGATCTCTTCTGATTTGTCTAGTGTATATACATTTCGCTGGTATTGTGATTGATATTTTTATTTTTTACTTTTTTATTTTTTGTCTGTTCTCTCATTCTTCTATTCTTCTCTGGACAAAATGGCCAGAAGGAAACATTCCCAGAAAAAAAAAGCAGGAGGCAGTACTCACTGTCAGAGTCTTAATAAATATGGATATTATTAAAATGTCAGAGCTAGAATTCAGAACAACAATTATAAAGATACTTGATGGGCTTGAAAAAAGCATAGAAGACAGTAGAGAATCCCTATTTGGAGAAATAAAAGAGCTAAGATCTAATCAAATTGAAATAAAAAAGGGGTATTGACTTCTTTTGCTGTTTTTAAATTGTTTTATCACTATATTTTCCTAATTTAATTACAGTATGTCTTGGTGTGGGTCTGCTTTTTTTTTATTTTGATGAGAGTTCTCTGTGCCTCTGGGATCTGGTTATCTGTTTCCTTCCCCAGATTGGGGAAATTTTCAGCTATTATGTCTTCAAATAAATTTTATGCCCCTTTTCTCCTTCTTCTGGGACACCTATAATAAGAATGTTATTATGCCTGATGGAGTCACTGAGTTCCCTAAGTCTATTCTCATTTTGCATAATTCTTTTTTTCTCTCTTGTGTTCAGCTTGATTACTTTCCCATTACTCTGTCTTCTAGGTCACTAATTCATTCCTCTGCTTCTTCCATCTTGCTGTTTGTTCCATCAAGCTTATTTCTCATTTTGTTTTTTGAGTCCTTTATCTCTGCTATGTTATTCTGTATCTCTGTGTTAAGGGTCTCACTCATGTCTTCCACTCTTTTGTCTAGTCCAGTGATTATCCCCATGATCATTGCTTTAAATTCTCTATCAGGCATGTTACTGGTATCTGTTTTGCTTAGATCTCTGGCTGTGGCCTTGTCCTGTTCTTAAATTTGGGATAAATTTCTCTGTCTCCTCATTTTTTCTGCCTTTCTTTCTGTTTCTGTGTGTTAAGAAAATCAGCTTCTTTTGCTCTTGAAAGTCCTGATTTTATGAAGAAGAGGTCCTGGAGTGCCCTGGAGTGCAGTGTCTCCTGTTTACCAGAAACTGACACTTCCGGAGAGTCTCCTTTATGTGTTGCTTATGTCCTGCTGTTGTGTCTGAGTCAGTTTTCCTTTCAGTGCATTCATCTGCCCTGACCCTCTGCCTATCGCAGGCTGTGCTTGCTCTTTGTGGTGTTAATGGACTCCAGGCAGGCCAGCTCTAAGGTGGTGTGCCTGCTGTGGAACTTAGGAGTGGGGCAGCAGCTTTAGCAAAATTTGCACTCGACCACTAGCCCTATGCCAGATCCCCCAAAGCCACAGCAGCTGGGGGCTGTGCACCAACGTGGCTGGGGCATGAGGCTGGGCATGGCCTGGGGTGATGGCAGGATGCAGCTGGGCCCAGCATCCATTGGCGGCTGGGTGCACTATGTGGCAGCAGCTGTGAGCCCAGCGGGTGGCCCAGTATACAGCTGTGCCTGGGTTCTGTGTGGCAGCCAGGGCCCTGAAGGGCAGCTGGATGCATGCAGCATGCGGTCCCTGCTGTGCACCTGGTAGCTGAGTAGGACAAGCACATGGCTTTATCAAAATTTGCCCTTGGGGCACCTGGGTGGCCTGGTCGGTTAAGTGGTTAAGTGGTTAAGCATCTGCCTTCAGCTCAGGTCATGATCCCTCTCCCGCTCCCCAGGCTTGTGCTCTCTCTCTGTGTCAAATAAATAAATAAAATCTTAATTTTTTTTTTAATTTGCCCTGAGCCCAGGGCTGAGGCTAGCAGGCCAGGATTGGAGGAGTCCTCAGGAGAACTCATGGGCATGGCACACTGCTAGCAGGTTAGGTAGCAAGTATCCCTGTGGTGCCGCCTCCTGCAGTTGGCTCTGTGTTTATGCTCCTGGGCGGGGGAGAGGGCAGGAGAGGGAAATGGTGCCTGCCAGCTCCCTTCTATTTGGAGGAGTCCCCCAACATGCTCTGAAATCAGTATGAACAAATCTGTCTCCCATTTGCCCCCAGCATTGTGTAAGCTACTGTTTTTATGTTGCCTCTCCATGCAGGCTGCCTTATCTTTAAGGAAGATGACCCAGCTATCACTCCAGGCTCACCCAGTGCTGAGTCAGCTGACTTTTAAAGTTCCTGACTCCAAGTCCCCTGGTTTCAAAAACTCACAAAATTCAGCCCCTCTGTCTTTTATTTTATTTTATTTTATTTTATTTTATTTTATTTTAATTGGAAAACATGGAAAGATATATTTTGATATATTGTTTACATGAAGTGAACTATATAAATCTTAAGTACATACTCAATAAATTATTACACCTATGTAGATAAAAAAAACCAATCAAGGTATAGAATATTTCTACCACTTTACTCAGGTTCTCTCCCACTCAAACCCTTCCCAAAGATGTAAGCAAAATTAAAAACTCTGTCAGTTTGTATCAGTTTTAGTATTTTTAAATTTCATATAAATTCCAGTTAGTTAACATACAGTGTAATATTAGTTTAAACAGTGTGGAGGTCCCTTAAAAAGTTAAAAATAGAGTACCCTGTGATCCAGCAACTGCACTACTGGGTATTTACCCCAAAGATACAGACGTAGTGAAGAGAACGGTCACATGCACCCCAATGTTCATAGCAGCATTGTCCACAATAGCTAAATTGTGGAAGGAGCCGAGATGCCCTTCAACAGATGAATGGATAAAGAAGATGTGGTCCATATATACAATGGAATATTACTCAGCCATCAGAAAGAACGATTACCCAACATTTGCAGCAACATGGACGGGACTGGAGGAGATAATGCTAAGTGAAATAAGTCAGGCAGAGAAAGACAATTATCATATGGTTTCACTCATTTATGGAACATAAGAAATAGCAGGAAGGTCTGTAGGAGAAGGAAGGGAAGAATGAAGGGGGGGGTAAACAGAAGGGGGAATGAACCATGAGAGACTGTGGACTCTGGGAAACAAACTGAGGGCTTCAGAAGGGAGGGGGGGTGGGCAGATTGGGATAGGCTGGTGATGGGTATTAAGGAGGACACGTATTGCATGGAGCACTGGGTGTTATACGCAACTAATGAATCATCGAACTTTACATCAAAAACTAGGGATGTACTGTATGGTGACTAACATAATATAATAAAAAATTATTATAAAAAAAGAAAGAAGGAGGAGGGAAGGAGAGAAAGAAAAGAAAAGAAAAAAGAAAAGAAAAGAAAAGAAAGAAAGAAAGAAAGAAAGAAAGAAAGAAAGAAAGAAAGAAAGAAAGAAAGAAAGAAAAGCCAGAGAAACACAGGATACTTGAGCCCCTCTGTCTTTTAAAGCCAAACTTTATGGGTACTAGCTTTCACTCTGTGAGCTCCCTGGTTCGAGGGCCCATTTCTCTGCCGTCTCCGTGCATGCAGTTCCCTCCCTCCTGTGGGCAGCCTCCCTCTGCCTTTCAGACCTTACTAACCTTTCAGATGCAGCTTCTCTAGATTTAGTTGTGGAGTTTACTCTGCCAGTCTTCAGATTGCTCGCTGGTTTATTAACATGGATGTGAATGATACCTAGCTGTCAACATGGGATGGCGTGAGCTCAGGGTCCCCTATTCCACCATCTTCCCAAGCTTGCATGTATCCCTTTGAATCAGTGTTTTTGTATTTTGGGGGTAAATACCCAGTAGTGTGATTACTGGATTGTAGAGTAGTTCTATTTTTCAACTTCTTGAGGAACCTCCATACTGTTTTCCACAGTGGCTACACCACTTTGCTTTCTCATCAACAGTACACCAGGGTTCCCTTTTCTCCACAGCATTGCCTACACTTGTTTCTTGTGTTTTTGATTTTAGCCATTCTGACAGGTGATATTTCATTGTAGTTTTGATTTGCATTTCCCTGAGTTGTATCAGTTCTTTATATATTTTGGATACACCCATTATTGGATATGTCATTTGCAAACATCTTCTCCCATTAAGTAGGTTGCCTTTTAATTTTGTTGATTGTTTCCTTCACTGTGCAGAAGCTTTTTATTTTGATGTAGTCACAACAGTTTATTTTTGCTTTTATTTCCCTTTGCCTCAGGAGACATATCTAGAAAAATGTTGCTACAGCCAATGTCAGAGACATTAGTGCCTGTGCTCTCTCATAGGATTTTTATGGTTTCAGGTCTCACATTTAGGTCTTTGATCCATTTTTTTCCTTTGATCCATTTTGAGTTTATGTTTCTGTATGGAGTAAAAAAGTGGGTCAATTTCGTTCTTTTGATTTTAGCTGACCAGTTTTCCCAGCACCTTTTGTTTAAAGAGACTGTCTTTTCCCTGCTTTGTCAAAGATTAATTGACCATATACTTGTGGATTTATTTCTGGGTTTTCTATTCTGTTCCATTGCTCTATGTGTCTGTTTTTGTGCCAGTATCATACTGTTTTGATTACTACAGTTCTGTAGTATAACCTGGAGTCTGGAATTGTGATGCCCCCAGCTTTGTTTTCTTCTTTCACCACTTTGGTTAGGCTTATTCCTAGATATCTTATTATTTTGGTGCAATTGTAAGTGGGATTGTTTTCTTAATTTCTCTTTCTGATGCTTCATTATTAGTGTATAAGAACACCACTTCTTGGTACCAACTTTTTGTCTTAGTCCATTCAGGCTGCTATAGGAAAATATCACAAGTTGGGTAGGTTATAATCAACAGAAATTTATTTTTCACTCTTCTAGAGGATGGGAAGTACAAAATCAAAGTGTTAGCATGGTCTAGTTCTCATGAGGGCCCTCTTCTTCCTTTATAGTTGAGGCCTCCTCACATAATGGAAGGGCTAATTTGATCAGTTTTAATAAAATCTATGGCTAGTATTCTAACACTGGAAAAATAGCATTATAAAATGAGAAAACCTTTCTTTAAAACAGAAATGCTAGAAGTCTGGAGTTATAAGACACCTAGGACATGGACAATAGAGCTGGCAAACCAGAGATCAGTTGAGGCACTGCAACTTTTTGTCCCCATGTATCATTGTGTCCTATATGATAATCATAGCCATGGGCTTAGAGTTCTAAGAAAGTAAACTGCATAGAAATCTGAGAATTAAATATTAAAAATTAGATACTTTTAATAATGAATAAGGACAATTTCTTATTCCATACATATATAAGTTTTTAAAATTATTCTAATAAATAAATTAATATTACCATATATAGCCACTTAAAAATTTCCTTTAGAACCAAACTGAAATGATAATGAAGAGTATATAGGTAAAGACAAATATTTTAAAATGAGGAAACATTGCTAAATCTAGGATTTTTTATGACTTATAAGAAATAAAACTCTGAATTTCTTTTAAACTGGAAAATATCACTCCAAATCCGTTATTTATTATATGCTACATATATGAATCTTCTTGCCTTCTGGCTAAGCTATTTAAACTTGATCTTTTCAGATTCAACATAAATAAAACACTTGAGCTAGAACATTATTTTATTATTGACAAAATGTGGGTGGGATAATCACATTGGTGAAATAATCTATCCTGGGAGATATAAAAGGTCATCCATTCTGGCATTTTATGGCAATAAGCAAATAATGTAATTATTACAACTTCAAAAATTATCTCATTTTCTCTTTCACTTAAAGGTTCATTCACACTTTCCCTGGGACACAAAAAATTAAGAAATTTCCCTTCATCCTGACCTTTTTAAAACATGTAACATCTATTGCACCATTTTCATTCATCATCATATTCATCACTAGTGAACACATTAGAATCATCAGAAAGTATTTTGTAGATCAGAAAGCATTTCTCTGCATTCTAGAAACTTCTAACCTTTTCGGTGAATATCGTTACATGGATCAAAATATCTAGGTAGTAAATGACAAATGCACAAAAGGTGATCTTACAAACGTTCATACCCAATTCAATGAAAGAATAAGTGCATCAACAAAGAAGCAGGAAGATGTGAAAGATTATGGTATGTTTAGGGACAGGTGAGTGCTTGAATGGATGGAGATCGAGGCTGAGGCAGAAGATGAGGCTGGGAACTTAAGTAGGGACAAAGCATAAAGATTCTTAAACCATACTAAAAAGTTTGGATTTTATCTGGCAGTGTTTGGGGAATCTACTGGATTAGGTTAGCCTGTATCATAACACAATCAGATTTGCCCTTTGAAAAGATTATTCCAAGTCTGGTAGTATTATATTGGGTGGATTGGAGTTAAGAATGAATGGAGGCAGGAAAGCAAACTGCAAGGCGGTAGCAATAAGCCAATGAGAGGTGATAAGGACCTGAGCTAAGGTAGAAGGTGGATTTGAAGAAAAGAGTGGTTTGAATATGCACTATAGAATTAAAAATGATGGGTCATGGTGAGGCCAGCTATTCGGGTTAGACACCATATATGATTCAGTGAATCCAATCAGTGTGTTCATTCTATGTCATATCAGTTCTTCCTCCCCATTCATTCCTCACTCCAGACAGGTGCACCTGTTTTGTTTTCCATCTACAGTTCTAGCTTCCTCTAATTCTATCTCAGCCTTGGCTGCACCTTGGTTGCACATTTAGTCATCTGGGGAGCTTTTAAAAAAATAATATTATTTGAGATTCTGATGTAAGTGATCTGGGGTATGACCTGGGCATTGGGATTTTTAAAAAATTATCTAGCAATTCAAACTGCAGCCAAGGCTGCCAAACACTGATAGAAGTTATTGGTTGTGGTAGAAGCTAAAGACTTGCAAGTCCTCAGCCATTGGTTTCTTAGGGTTCTTCCTGCTCATTTATCACTTTCCAGAGGTTTTACCATCTCTTCTTTCTTTCATTTACTGATTTCACTTTACCTTTTCACTCACTTTGACTTTTCTTTCATTTTCTGCTCTAGACCTCTGATAAGTCAGTCTTGGCTGCAAGAACTAAAAAAAAAAAAAAAATTCTGACTAATTGAGCCAGCAAAGAATGTATTTTATATAGCCAAAATCATCAATGCTAGACCCTACACTACTGTTTGGAGCTATGACCACAGCTGCCCCTAGAAAGTAGATGTAGCTTTGTCTGCACATGAATGAATTCCCTATTGGCCTTGCTTCTTTATCCATTAGTTTCAGAGTCTGAAGAGGGTACAAATGATTGGAAAGCATATGGTCACACCCTAGTAGTCAGGGAGCTAGGAAAGTGAGTGTTTGGCATTTTTGGCTTCTGTAGTGGTAGGAAAATTCAGTGGTAGTCCTCATATGTAGGGATTGCCCATAAATAGGAAAGAATTTCGAGTCCTTTTTGAAGAAGTAAAAAATGATTGTTTTTACCATTCTTCCCCCTTATTGCCTGGGTATTCCTGCCTGCTTGATTTGTACAAAACTATTTTCTCAAAACCTAGGAGTATAAATAGGCATTTAGTAGCTCTTACATGTGCTTACCACTTCCTCTTCTGTGTCACTACAAAACAAAACCCTATATAGGCTATAATTATTATCTTCTTTTTTTTTAAGATTTTATTTATTTATTTGACAGAGACAGCCAGCGAGAGAGGGAACACAAGCAGGAGGAGTGGGAGAGGAAGAAGCAGGCTTCCCAGCGGAGGAGCCTGATGTGGGGCTCAATCCCAGAATGCCAGGATCACGCCCTGAGCCGAAGGCAGACGCTTAACGACTGAGCCACCCAGGCGCCCCTGTAATTATGATCTTCTATAACTCTTCATTGAACTTATTTATGTGTGGGAGGGGTCTTTCTTCTAGGCTGCATATTCTCAGCTCTAGTATAATGCTTGTTGAGTGACCAGTGAATCAATGCGTCAGGCTTTGGTTTAGAAATGCCAATTCATTGATGAACAAGACTTGAACTCTTCTCAAGGACTTCAGTGTAGTCTTTTATAACTATGATTGATTGCCATTATTGCTCTGATTCTTTACCTTTCCCTGTATCCAATTCCTTTGCCATGTGATGCTGCTGTCCCTCTCACTAATGGAACAGTTTATATTTCCCTTTCCCATTCAACTTAAGACTCAGCCACACGACTTTCTTTGGCCAATGTAATGGCAGACATGATGAAGTGCCAGATCTAAGCTTAGGCCTTAAGAGATCACACATATTTCCACTTCACTTCATTCACCTCTACCAGTGCTATAAGAAGTACATGCCCCCAACTATCCCACTGGTCCAGAGAGGATGAAAGCTGATTAGAACAAAGTCCCCTACCATGAATGTAGATCTCTGAATTTTGGTGCAGTTTGTTATACCATGCTGTTATGACTGTAGCTTACTGATGCTTTTGATAATGATGAACTAATTGCGAACTTTGAGATGGGAATACCACCATTTTATAACATTGCAGAAGCACAAAGTGATGTCCAGTGCTAACATATTAAGCTAATAGTCTATAGGTCTTTAAGTGAATATTTTGGGTCCTGAATATTGTTATATGATCTTGAATATGACTACTTAAGAAAAATGATCCAAGAAACAGTAGGAACTGAGAGTAGAAAAATGCAGAAAACACCCCTAAATTAAGGCAAATCATCATCATCATGATCATCATCACTGATATCCTCTTCTACTTGAGCACTTCCTGTGTTCAAAGAAAAACATTATCTCCATTTTCCAGATAAGAAAGCTGAGTCTAAAGAGTGTTTAATTTTCCCAAGACAACACAGCTAATACTTGGAAGAATCAAGTTTTTATCTAGGCCTGTAAGATCCCAGAGTCCATACTGTAATTATGTACTTGATACCTCAACCAAGGAAGACTGCTAATTATAATAAAATAATACGTGCCAATATGTATATGGTATTTTATGAAGTGTTTGCACAGATATTATCTCATTTGGTCCACACAATATCTTTTTAAAATGGAAACTATTATATACATGGTCATTTAAAAGGAAAATACCAAAGTTCTGAGAAATTGTATGATTCTAGCCCAAGATCAAATTCCTGGTAGGTCCTGACACTAGTTACAAACCCATAAAAGATCAGAAATGTATGCTGCCCCAGTGCCATACTGGAACATTTGAGAAAATCTTTGGTGTAGACAATTGAGGACATAGTTCAAATGAGTGAAAATCCCTGGGAAGTTGTTTAAAATATCTTAAGAAAAATATAGTCTAATAGAAATAACTAAACCAAACAACTTAGTCATTCATTCCTCCTGAAGATTTTAATTTGCTTTCCCTATTCAACTGATGTATGAAAAGAACAACCCTAAACATATTCTGTTGATACTCTCAGGATACATCCTAGTTTTTCTTCTCACATTTCATTTCTAATTATTTATCTCTGGCTCCATTTCAATTTTATTTAATAAAGACAGGTGTGGTGGTTTTTTTTTTCGCTCTTATAATATTACTCTGTAAATCATTGTAGGCCACCACTGTGAATTTCATTCTGCCTTTGTTTCCCCCTTCACAAATATTGTTGTACAATACCATTTATAAAGACAAGCTGTTAACATTAGGTTACAACAATAACAAGTGCATTTCTCTTTCTAAACATCACAAAGCTAGTGTTCTGTTTTTTGAAAATAAAGGTTCATTCTTTGATGAGTATTTCATTTTATATTTGTCTCTTTCAACTTTTCTAAAATGGAAATAAAATTGTCAATCAAAACAATAATATTGGAGGTGAATTCTATGCAAAGAATTTACAAAGTCAGAAACATTAACAAAAAGAAACAAAGAGGAAAGGCTGTTATTATATTTTTAAAAAGAATAAGTCACTAGTGACATTATCTATTGTTTGAAATCTGGGCATGATTGTGTTGGTTGCCTTACAAATCTCTCCTCACATAAAGTCATCTGGAAATAAAAGTCTACTTTTTTTTCCCATGAGTATAATTTAGTGATGAGAGAACTGGCCCAAGAACCAAAAGAGGGGGTTTGGATTTCAGATTTGGTATACAGCCCTGATGATTAATGGGAACTTGGGCAAGACTTTCCATTTTTCAGGACAGTTGGTTCTCAAACTTTTGGTATAGGAACACATTTTGGATCACATAAATCACTTTTTAAAACTTTCAAATACAAGGGCACCTGTGTGGCTCAGTCAGTTAAGCATCTACCTTCGGCTCAGGTCATGATTCCAGGGTCCTGGGATTGAGCCTCACATTAGGCTCCCTGCTCAGTGGGGGGCCTGCTTCTCCCTCTCCTTCTGCCAATCCCCCTGCTTGTGCTCTCTGTCTGTCTGTCTCTCTCTGTGTGTCAAATGGATAAACAAAATCTTTAAAAAAAAACTTTTCAAATACCAAGGTATCCACATTTTATTTTGAGTTTCCCCAGAAACTAACCCTAAAACAAAATTTTAAGTGCAAGTGGTGTGCTTGGGGCATAAGAGCAGGAAACATTGGTAAAGAAGCCATCAGGTGAGACAGCAAAGGGAAAGAAGCCAAGATGCAGTGTGTTATCATGACAGTCATCACTGCGGGAAACTATTTGAATCCTCCTAAGGGACTCTGGGGGATAATATAAGAATTTGCCTCAGAATTATCTCAGCTGATGTCAGAGTAAATTGGGGTATTAATCTATTGACTCCTTGCCCATTCTCTGTGGAAGGACTATTGCTGGGGCCATCAACTCTGTTGACACCTCTGGCTTGCCATTAGGCAGGCCAAGTGGTTCCACAGACAAGCAGTACTTGGGTAGGGTCATGAATATTGAAGTAAAGCAGCCTTTGGTGACATGTGAAGGTCAGAGCTGAGGGGTTAAAAGTGAAGCACCATACTATGTGCTGTATCTTCCAACTAAAATTTTGTATCCAAAATAGTGGACATTAATCTTTTTTTTTCTTTATTCTCTAGGATTTGGACCACCTGCCTATGTTTGAGGAGTTGCCTAATCCATAAATTTTGGCAAGGAACAGAGATCACTTTCTTGTATTGAACCTGGCAAAAGGAGATACTCATTTTCCAAGACTCTTTTGCAGGTAAGACTCCATCAATCAGATGCTCTTGCTTGAGATGTTGAATCTGGAGCAAGTAACACAGTGAAGCTGGGTTAATGAAAACTAAATCTTGTGGCATTGGCTGGTAGTGGTGGCAGCACTGTCTTCAGAGGAGCTGTGGTAAAAGGGAGGTGTCAGTGGTGGTGCCCAGTGTGTAGAATTCTCAGCAGCAGTGGTATAGACTCATAGGTACAGTGTTTGGCAATGGCCACAGTAATGCCTTCATCAGGTATGTCCTTAGCCTCCCTTGGCAATGCTTATTTTCTCCACATTATCCTTCTGTCTTACTGGTTCTGTGAGTTGCTATTGACCTACCAATACATTTGATATTTGCTTATATCACATAGGGTCAGTTTCTATTGCTTGCAACACAAAATCTCAACTAATACAACAGGTCTAAAGTATAGCTCAGGAAATTCTATTTTTAACAGCCTCTCAAAGTGACTCTAATGCAGACTTTGTGGACCACTGTTTTGGGTTCTGTTTCTTCAAAGGGAAAATAAGTATAACAACATATGCTGTGATTTTCCAATAAACTAATTATGAGAGAGGAGCCTCAAAAGATGACTATTTCACAATTGAAGGCATCACCTAAAGGATGATTTTGAAGAACACCTGTGATTTTCCAATAAACTAATTATGAGAGAGGAGCCTCAAAAGATGACTATTTCACAATTGAAGGCATCACCTAAAGGATGATTTTGAAGTAATTTTCCACTCAAAGTGAATAAATTTCATTAAAACATTTCAGCTACTTTGTGATACAATCTGTTTAAATGCTGATGTCTTAGAAAGAACTACCTGGCCATCCCTGTCTCCAGATCCCTCCAGTCCTTACATTTGGAGCCAATGGACCTTTGGTAAATTGATTAAAAAATACCCAAAGTCCTTCACTCCTCCTTGTATCCAGTCTCTTTACAATGTGAATTTGCAGCTCCTACCATAAAGAAAAAGAATCTAATTTACCAGCCTTTGTGTTGGGCTGGCTTTGCAACTCACTTTGGTTAATAGAATGCATTGCAAATGACAATGTGCCAGTTTTGAGCCTAACTAAGCCTCAAGAGATTTTGCATACTTCCACTATTTCTCTTGGAATCCAACTAGCTAACATGTGAACAAGCATCAGCTAGACTGCTAGAGGATGAGAGACCACACAGATGAGCTGAGGTGCCCCAGGCAACAGCCTGCCGACCTTTAGAATCAGAGTCACCTAGCTGACCCAGGCTAACTTGCTGGCCCACAGAGTCTTGAGTTAAGTAAATCAGATGATTGTTGCTTTAAGCCATTATGTTCTGGGTGGTTTGTTATGCAGCCATAGATAACTGATAAAGTTCCCCAAATACTTTGTATATTCTATTTGATCTCTGCGTCCACGTGGGCCTGTGAGAAGGTTGATTAAGGAACTTCTTGGCAGGTACTCAACATGGTGTAGTACATACATGTAGTAGCTTTGCCAATATATCACTCTGATTTACATTTTCATTTTCAATGATTGGGTCCTTGATTTATCATTTTCTGCTTTGGTGACTAAGTTCTCTCCTCACAAACTCACCATATCTTCATGATTAGGTTTTTGTTAGAGATGCCCTAAATATACATCTTACAAAATGACAAATGACCAAATTCTAAACTCAACATTCATCTAAAGCTGAATGTCACCATCATAGAATTACCTTCTGGGATAGATGTTAATTACTACAATTATAAAATTATAATTTTATTATTAAAAATTTGGTATCAAGGAACGTATCACCCATGTTTTCTTTTAGGAGTTTTATGGTTTCAGGTCTACATTCAAGTCTTTAATCCATTTTGAGTTAATTTTTGTGTATGGTGTAAGATAGTGGTCAAGTTTCATTCTCTTGCATGTGGTGGTAGTTTTTCCAACACCATTTATTGAAGAGATTGTCCTTTTCCCATTGTATATTCTTGACTCTTTTGCCATGAGTTGATTGACCATATATTTCTGGGCATTTATTTCTGGGCTCTCTGTTCAGTTCCATTGATCAATGTGTCGTTATTTATGCCAATATCATACTATTATAATCACTATAGTTTTGTAATATAGATTGAAATCAAGGAGAATAATGCCTTCAGCTTTTTCTTCTTCCTCAAGACTGATTTGGCAATTTGGGATCTTCTGTGTTTCCATACCAATTTTAGGATTATTTGTTCTATTTATTTGAAAAATGCCATTGAAATTTTGATAGGGATTGCAGTGAATCTCTAGATTGCTTTGGGTAGTACAGACATTTTAACAATATTCACTCTTCCAATTCATGAGCACAGAATATCTTTCCGTTTATTTGTGTCTTCAACAATTTTTTCATTAATTTCTTGTCGTTTTCAATATAAAGATCTTTCATCTCCCTGGTTAAATTTATTCCTAGGTATTGTATCCTTTTTGAGCAGTTGTAAATGGGATTGTTTTCTTTATTTCTCTTTCTGATAGTTCATTATTAATATGGAGAAACACCACAGATTTTCGTATATTGATTTTGTATCCTGCGACTTTACTAGTGGTAAGCTCCTTGACATAAGTGTTGGTGATGATTTTTTAAATCTGACACCAAAAGCAAAAGAAACAAAAGCAAAAATAAATAAGCAGGACTATATCATACTAAGAAGTTTCTGCACAGCAAAAGAAACCACTGACAAAATGAAAAGGCAACCTATTAAATGGGATAAAGTGCTCGCAAATCATAAATCTGATGAGGGGCTAATATCCAATACAAATATATAAAGAATTCATACAACTGAATAGCAAAAGAACAAATAATCTAATTAAAAATGGGCAGAAGATATGGATAGACATTTTTCAAAGAAGACATATGGATGAACAACAGTCACGTGAAAAGATGCTCAACATCACTCATCATTAGGGAAATGCAAATAAAAAACACATTGAGGTATCACTTCATACCTGTGAGAATCACTGTAATCAAAAGGCAAAAAATAATAAGTGTCAGCGAGGATGTAGAGGAAAGGGAACCCGTGTATACTGATGGTGGCAATGTAAGTCGATGTAATCACTATGGAAAACAGTATGGACATTCCTCAAAAAATTAAAAATAGAATTACCATATGATCCAGCAGTTCCACTTTGGGGTATTCATACAACAAAAACAAAAACTGTAACTCAAAAGGTATATGCACCCCCATGTTCATTGAAACAGTATTTACAATAACCAAGATATGGAAACAACCTACATACCCCTTGACATAAGTATGTGTGTATGTTCATGTGTGTATGATATTCCATTATATAAATAAATAAATAAATAAATAAATAAAAATATATATATATATATATATATATATATATATATATATATATATATCTTATTCAGCCATAGAAAAGAACGAAATCTTGCCATTTGTGACAATGTGGATAGACTTCAAGGACATTATGCTAAGTGGAATAAGTCAGAGAAAGACAAATACTGTCTGATCTTTCATATATGTGGCATTTAAAAAAAAGCTTAAAGATACAGAGAACAGATTTGTGGTTGTCAAAAGCAGGAGGTGGGCTGTGAGAGAAATGGGTGAAGGGAATTAAAAGGTAAAAAGAAAAAAGAGAAAACAGAAATAGGCAAATGCTGTAGTTATCTGTTAAATGTTAGTTCAGCTGCGTTAAGTGTTTATATGTGTTATAATAAATGCTAAAGAAGAAAGATGATCTCATCTACTTTGTGTTACAGTGAGTGTAACAAGATATATACAGATAATTTATAAACTTTTAATTGTGATAAGGCCTTGAGAAAGGGAAAAATTAAAACATCCTTAGCTCTGACATGAATCATATCTTTCCATCCTTGATTACAAAATAATGACATACACCCATCTGTCACATAAGAAATTAAATAATAATATACAACTTTAAATCCTTTACAGGAAAAAAAAAAGAATTAAACCTTGGACAACAAGAGATATTTTATAACGATACCAGGGTTACTCCATGAGAGGATAGGCACCAAATATTACAGAAGCTGGATACATGAAACAAAACCTCTCAGAAATACAAGTTCTTTATTTAAAAAAAAACACAATGATAGAAGGCTTTAATATTCTTTCAGAATCTTCACAAATCAAGTTGACAAAAAGTGAAGACACAGCACTTAAATAATATAAGGAACTTAAGTCAACATTAATTTATCATGTGATAGAACATTTATAAAAATCAATTATTTGTCACTGAAAAATCCTTAATAAATTACCCAAAGTAGATTTCAAAGACCATATTCTTTGATCATAACCAAATAAAAATTCAATAAAATCATAAAATAATAAAACACCACATAGAAATCAAGAAGCCTCCTCCTAGGAAGAGTTAAGATGGCAGAGGAGTAGGGGACCCCTTTTTCAGCCGGTCCCCTGAGTCAAGTTGGATAGGTACCAGACCAGCCTGAACACCCATGGAACCAGCCTGAGACACAGGAAGATACATCTGGATCTCTACAAATGAACATCTCCAGAACTGAGTATTGAGGTATGAAGCGGGGAGCCATGAAACTGTGCACAGATATCAGAAGATAAACGGAAGGGGGAGGGAGCCGCCATGTTCAGGGGCCGGAAAGCGGTAGCCACCTGCACTGGGGTGTGGTTGGACTCCTGGACCGGCACCCGCGAGAGAGCAGACTGTGACGGTGAGCGGGGAGCGCACGCCACCAGACTGAAACAGAGCTCCGGTGTGCTCACTGGAACCAGACTGAGACCGGGAGCTCCTGGAGCCCGCGGGGATGGCTGGCGGCTGGCGGTGTTAGAAACACAAAGGACAGAGACGCGCCGGCCCTGGAAGTGAGGGCTGGGATGCCAGGTGTGGGGCACACATCCCGGGACGCTTCAGGGTTGAGCAGCACCAACAGAAACAGAGTTAAAGTGGCCAGAACATCAGTGGAGAACGGTCCGCGATCCCTCTGTTCTGAGACAGAGCCTGAGATTCGGCCACTGCTGCTCTGACTCTCAGAAGAGGCACAGCAAACCGCCAAGAACAAAAGACTGGAAATACGGGCTCACAGTGTGCCCATCCCCATCCCCCCTTGCAGGGGACAAGGAGACTCTACCCAAACAGAGTTGCCTGAGTATCGGCACGGCAGGCCCCTCCCCCAGAAGGCAGGCTGAAAAATCAAGAAGCCCACATCCCTAAGATCCCTATAAAACAAGGGCACACGGCCTGGGTCCCGGTCAATAATTTGGGCTCTGGACAGCCCTGCAACCTCTCCTCATCAGAATGACGAGAAGAAGTGCCCCCCCAGCAAAGAAAAGACAATGAGTCTGTGGCCTCTGCCACAGAACTAATGGATATGGATATAACCAAATTATCAGAAATGGAATTCAGAGTAACAATGGTCAAGATGATGTGAGGCTTGAAAAAGTATTAATGAAAATGATAATGAGAAAATAGAAACTCTAAGGGTGGAAATGAGAGTGAATCTGGCAGAAATTAAAAATTCTATGAGCCAGATGCAGTCAAAACTAGAGGCTCTGATGTCCAGGGTGAATGAGGCAGAAGAACATATAAGCGAATTGGAGGATGGGTTAGTAGAAGAAAAAGCTAAAATAGAATCTAGACTCAAAAAAATCCACACTCAGGAATGTAGGTTACGGGAGATTACTGACTCAATGAAACGTTCCAATGTCAGAATCATCAGCATCCCTGAGGGGGTGGAGAAAAACAGAGGTCTAGAAGAGATATTTGAACAAATTGTAGCTGAAAACTTCCCTAATCTAGCAAGGGAAACAAACATTCGTGTCCAAGAGCCAGAGAGGACCCCTCGCAAACTCAACCAAGACAAACCTACGCCACGTCACGTCATAGTGCAATTCGCAAATATTAGATCCAAGGATACAGTATTGAAAGCGGCCAGGGCAAAGAAATTTCTCATGTACCAAGGCAAAGGTATCAGAATTACATCAGACCTGTCTACACAGACCTAGAATGAGAGAAAGGGTTGGGGGGGGGCATTTTTAAAGCTCTTTCAGAGAAAAACATGCAGCCAAGTATCCTTTATCCAGCAAGGCTGTCATTCAGAATTCATGGAAAAATAAAGACCTTCCAGAATCACCAGTCATTGACCAATTGCATAACCATGAAACCAGCCCTACAGGAGATATTAAGGGGGTTCTATAAAAGTAAAAAGGCCCCAAGAGTGATACAGAACAGAAAGTCACAATCTATAGAAACAGACTTTACTGG
The DNA here is from genome assembly GCF_024610735.1 of Ursus americanus. NCBI lineage: Eukaryota > Metazoa > Chordata > Mammalia > Carnivora > Ursidae > Ursus > Ursus americanus. Next base: position 106,258,072 of record NC_142164.1, read on the forward strand.
CAACATGGCATCATTAAAATCATATCTCTCAATAATCAGTCTCAATGTAAATGGTGTAAATGCTCCCATAAAACACCACAGGGTTGCAGATTGGATAAAAAGACATGACCCACCCACGTGCTGTCTACAAGAGACTAATTTTGAACCTAAAAATACATTCAGACTGAAAGTAAAGGGATGGAATACCATCTTTCACGCCAATGGACCTCAAAAGAAAGCTAGGGTAGCAATTCTCATATCAGACAGATTGGATTTTAAACTAAAGACTATAGTGAGAGACACAGAAGGCACTATATTATTCTTAAAGGATGTATCCAACAAGTGGATATGACAATTATAAATATATATGCCCCCAACAGGGGAGCAGCAAGATACACAAGCCAACTCTTAACCAAAATAGAGAGACATATAGATAAAAATACACTAATAGTAGGAGACCTCAATACTCCACTATCAGCAATAGACAGATCACCTAAGCAAGAAATCAGCAAAGAAACAAGAGCTTTGAATGCCATACTTGACGAGTTGGACCTCATAGATATATATAGAACACTACACCCCAGAACCAAAGAATACTCATTCTATTCTAATGCCCATGGAACATTCTCAAGAATAGACCATGTTCTGGGACACAAAACAGGTCTCAAATGATACCAAAAGACTGAAATTATTCCCTGCATATTCTCAGACCACAACGCTCTGAAATTGGAACTCAACCACAAGGAAAAATTTGGAAGAAACTCAAACACTTGGAAACTAAGAACCATCCTGCTCAGGAATGACTCGATAAACCAGGAAATCAAAAATCAATTTAAACAATTTATGGACACCAACGAGAATGAAAACACAACAGTGCAAAACCTATGGGATACTGCAAAGGCAGTCCTAAGGGGGAAATATATAGCCATCCAAGCTTCACTCAAAAGAATAGAAAAATCTAAAATGCAGTTTTTATATTCTCACCTCAAGAAGCTGGAACAGCAACAGAGGGACAGGCCTAATCCACGCACGAGGAAGCAGTTGACCAAGATTAGAGCAGAAATCAATGAATTAGAAACCAGGAGCACAGTAGAGCAGATCAACAGAGCTAGAAGCTGGTTCTTTGAGAGAATCAATAAAATTGACAGACCACTGGCAAGACTTATCCAAAAGAATAAAAGACCCAAATTAATAAAATTATGAATGAAAAAGGAGAGGTCACAACCAACACCAATGAAATTGGAAGGATTATTAGAAACTTTTATCAATAGCTATATGCCAATAAATTAAGCAATCTGGAAGAGGTGGAGGCCTTCCTGGAAACCTATAAACTACCAAGACTGAAACAGGAAGGAATTGATTTTTTTAAACAGGCCAATTAATTATGAAGAGATTGAGTCAGTGATAAACAACCTTCCAAATAACAAAACTCCAGGCCCGGACGGTTTTCCTGGGGAATTCTACCAAACATTCAAAGAAGAAATAATACCTATTCTCCTAAAGCTGTTTCAAAAAATAGAAACAGAAGGAAAGCTACCAAACTCATTCTATGAGGCCAATATTACCTTGATCCCCAAACCAGGCAAAGACCCCATCAAAAAGGAGAATTACAGACCGATTTCCCTAATGAATATGGATACCAAAATCATCAACAAGATCCTGGCTAATAGAATCCAACAGTACATTAAAAGGATTATCCATCACGACCAAGTGGGATTCATCCCTGGGATGCAAGGGTGGTTCAACATTCACAAATCGATCAGCGTGATACATCATATCAACAAGAAAAGACTCAGGAACCAGATGATCCTCTCAATTGATGCAGAAAAAGCATTTGACAAAATACAGCATCCTTTCCTGATTAAAACCCTTCAGAGTGTAGGGATAGAGGGTACATTCCTCAATCTCATAAAAACCATTTATGAAAAGCCTACAACAAATATCATTCTCAATGGGGAAAAGCTGGAAGCCTTTCCCTTAAGATCAGGAACACGACAAGGATGCCCACTCTCGCCACTATTATTCAACATAGTACTAGAAGTCCTTGCAACAGCAATCAGACAACAAAAAGGGATAAAAGGTATCCAAATCAGCAAAGAAGTCAAACTGTCTCTCTTAGCAGATGACATGATACTCCATATGGAAAACCCAAAAGAATCCACGCCCAAACTATTAGAAGTTATAGAGCAATTCAGTAATGTGGCGGGATACAAAATCAATGCTCAGAAATCAGTTGCATTTCTATACAAGAATAATGAGACTGAAGAAAGAGAAATTAGGGAATCCATCCCATTTACAATAGCACCAAAAACCATACGTTACCTTGGAATTAACTTAACCAGAGACGTAAAGGATCTATATTCTAGAAACTATAAATCACTCTTGAAAGACATTGAAGAAGACACAAAAAGATGGAAAAGTATTCCATGCTCATGGATCGGAAGAATTAACATAGTGAAAATGTCCATGCTACCGACAGCAATCTACACTTTCAATGCTATCCCGATCAAAATACCGATGACATTTTTCAAAGAACTAGAACAAATAGTCCTTAAATTTGTATGGAACCATAAATGGCCCCGAATCTCCAAGGAACTGTTGAAAAGGAAAAACAAAGCTGGGGGCATCACAATGCCGGATTTCGAGCTGTACTACAAAGCTGTGATCACAAAGACAGCATGGTACTGGCACAAAAACAGACACATAGACCAATGGAACAGAATAGAGAGCCCAGAAATGGACCCTCGGCTCTTTGGGCAACTAATCTTTGACAAAGCAGGAAAAAACATCCAGTGGAAAAAAGACAGTCTCTTCAATAAATGGTGCTGGGAAAATTGGACAGCTACATGCAAAAGAATGAAACTTGACCACTCTCTCACACCATATACAAAGATAAACTCCAAATGGATGAAAGACCTCGATGTGAGGCAGGAATCCATAAAAATCCTAGAGGAGAACCTAGTCAGCAACCTCTACGACATCGGCCACAGCAACCTTTTTCATGACACATCTCCAAAGGCAAGAGAAACAAAAGATAAAATGAACTTGTGGGACTTCGTCAAGATAAAAACTTTCTGCACAGCCTAGGAAACAGTCAGAAAAACTAAGAGGCAGCCCACGGAATGGGAGAATATATTTGCAAATGACACTAAAGATAAAGGACTGGTATCCAAGATCTACAAAGAACTTCTCAAACTCAATACACAAGAAACAAATAAACAAACCAAAAAATGGGGAGAAGATATGAACAGACACTTTTCCAATGAAGACATACAAATGGCTAACAGACATATGAAAAAATGTTCAAAATCATTAGCCATCAGGGAAATTCAAATCAAAACCACACTGAGATACCACCTTACGCCAGTTAGAATGGCAAAAATTGACAAGGCAAGAAACAACAATTGTTGGAGAGGATGAGGAGAAAGGGAATCCCTCCTACATTGTTGGTGGGAATGCAAGTTGGTATAGCCACTCTGGAAAACAGTGTGGAGGTCCCTTAAAAAGTTAAAAGTGGATCTACCCTATGACCCAGCCATTGCACTACTGGGTATTTACCCCAAAGATACAGACGTAGTGAAGATAAGGGCCATATGCACCCCAATGTTCATAGCAGCATTGTCCACAATAGCTAAATCGTGGAAGGAACCAAGATGCCCTTCAACAGAGATGACTGGATTAAGAAGTTGTGGTCCATATATACAATGGAATATTACTCAGCTATCAGAAAGAATGAGTTCTCAACATTTGCTGCAACATGGACGGCACTGGAGGAGATAATGCTAAGTGAAATAAGTCAAGCAGAGAAAGACAACTATCATATGATTTCTCTCATCTATGGAACATAAGAACTAGGAAGATCGGTAGGGGAAGAAAGGGATAAAGAAAGGGGGGGTAATCAGAAGGGGGAATGAAGCATGAGAGACTATGGACTCTGAGAAACAAACTGAGGGCTTCAGAGAGGGGCGTTTGGGGAATGGGATAAACTGGTGATGGGTAGTAAGGAGGGCACATATTGCATGGTGCACTGGGTGTTATACGCAACTAATGAATCATCCAACTTTACATCAGAAACCAGGGATGTACTGTATGGTGACTAACATAATATAATAAAAAAACATTAAAATAATAAATAAAAGAAGTTTCCTCCTAAATGACCCCCAGATCAAAGAGGAAATTGCAAATTACCTAGAAAAGTAATAAAAATAACACTTTATATGGGACCTGTATCAGGAATTTATAGTCTTAAAAATTTTAATTTCTAAAAAAAGATTGAAAGTAAATGAACTGCCTGATTCAAATGTTAGCAAATCAACAATGTAAACCAAGAGAAAGTAGGATGAGGGATTTCATATAGATGAAAGGTAAAAATAAATGAAACAATGACAACAAAACCAGTAGAAAATATAATAAGATTTTTTTGAAAAATTAAATAAGCCAACATCTGGCAAGTCCAATTCAGAAAAAGAGAAAACAAAAGTGTTGTTATTGGAAATGGAGTGGATATTAGAGCCACAAAAATGGAAAGACCAACGAAATTAGAGGTGATATGGAAGTCCAATGCAACAAAATCGAAAATCTAAAGGAAACGGATGACTTCCTAATAAATTTTGGACTACCTCCAAACCCTACTATAATGCAACAAATAGGGTCCAAACATTTCCATCCTATAAAATGCAAGGCTGCATCACTGCAAGATTAATGAAAACCAGTTTTTTAAATAAAGTTTTTAATTTTAATCCCAGTTTAGTTAACATGCAATGTTAAATTAGTTTCAGATGTACAGTATAGCAATTCAGCACTTCCACACAACACCTCATGCTCATCACAAGTGCACTCCTTAATCCCCATCATCTATTTCACCCACCACCCACCAAACTCCCTTATGGTAACTATAGTTTGTTCTCTATAGTTAAGAGTCTGTTTCTTGGTTTCTCTCTCTCTCTCTCTCTCTCTCTCTCTCTCTCTCTCTCTCTCTCTCTTTCCTTTGCTTGTTTATTTTGTTTCTTAAATTCCACATATAATGAAAACAACTTTTTAAAAAAAAATCTTCCAAGGACTTAGCATCAAGCTCGTGCATGCAAGACCTGAAGGTGGTGCTGCCCCAGCAGAGTTCCTAGGCAGGCATCTGTGCTGCTTTTTTGGTCTAGTCTATGAACTGGGAGGGAAACCTGAGCAGCAAGATGCTTTAGACCAACTGCAAGGCAGGGATGAGCATAAAGCTAGGCAGGGGTGGAAGGAAAGGGAAATGAGCCAGTATTTTATAGGGGTTGGACACCAAGACAGACTGATGTTGACATGGTGGCTGTCTCCATCCACTGGACAGCTTCACACTGCTCCTTTTGTTGAGTTTCTGGAAAGTAAAAAATGTTCTCATTAAACTGAGCAAGTCCCAGCTAGGTGGTCACTTCCAAATCCCCTTCCACCCCCACACTCCAGTGTGAACTTTGACTTGTCCACATTTGATAATAGGGACTAGGCAGAGAACTGGTAACTGAGCAACAACTGGATTATATTCAATGGCAGGATATCTTATTAAAAATAGATATAATAAGCACTAAACTGTAAATAGTGGTTATCTCTGGGTGGGAAGATGACCAGAAGTTTTCAAATAGTGTATGAAGTGGATTTTTACAATAAATTTCACTACTATGATAGGAAAAATAATCCAGCCTTGTTGACACCCTTCTACGCAAGCATATGTAAACTACACCCCCCCCCAAAAAATTCAGTGGTTAGATTTTAAATATTTGATAATGTAGGGCAAGAGCAATAATGTGCTTAGTACTGGTTTGTTTCCCTAATACCAAATAGTCTCTCCCTTTCAACTGAAGTACTAAAGGAGCAAGATCATTTCTGCTAGCTTTGCTGATGTAAGATATTATTGGTGATGATGCCACTAAGGTATTATGCTTTACTTCCTCTCTAATAGCAAATGAGTAACATAGAGACATCCGCTTTCTAACTCTCAGTCATGATGGTTGGCTGATGGTGATGGTGCTAATGCAATAAAGCAATCCCACAAATGGAAATATTGTGCACTGTTCAAAGAAGCTTTCTAAATATTTTTAGAAGCAAAGATGCAATTGATGTCCCCATTATATTGTTTATTTCTAATATTTTTCATGCATTTGCTACTTGAAACAATAACATTTAAAAAAGTCTCTATACCTTAATGGGGCAAAATAAATGGCTTTGGAACTAAGCAGTTAATTTTCAAGTAAAGTCTTCCCTGAATTTTCATCTGCATTTTAGCTTTCATTGCCTGGATACCCATCTTGACTGGAGAAGAATGGTAGAAGTGTCTTTCCATCAACTATCATATAATAACACTATTATTCTCAAGGCACAGTGTTATTTCTTCAACAGGTTCCAGTAACTTAATGACTTTCTTCACAAGCAACCATCAGTTTTTATTAAGCACTGCGATGTTGTTATTATTTCCAAAGTATGGCATTAAGGCTTTTTTATATTTAAGCTATCTTTTCAGACATGTCGTAGTAGTCCTTACATCATATTTGGACATCTTGTAAAACACATGACAAAGCAGTTCCAAAATAGCTTGCATCTCTATTTAACATACCACTCCAAAATTTCTCATATGACAAGGAATCTGTCACTTGCTGAAGAATGATAAAAGTGTCTCACTATTCTGCTGTCCTATAATTTCTTTTTGACCACGCAAGTGAAGAGTAGACAAAACATTGTATGATTGTGGATCCTGAGTGATGTATAACTCTCATTATATTTGTTGGATTCTTGAAGACAATTACATTATAATTTTATACCTTGCTTTTCTATCCTCTAAATAGTTTTTCAATCAAATGGGTTATGTAAGTTGTATAAAACCAAGAAATCCCTTGACAAGCAAGTAAAGCAGAAGCACAGTTGAATTCGTCCTTGATCCACCAAGCTGTTAAACTTAAAAGAGACTTCTACGGATGTCTGAACTATCAGTTGTCTTATGTACAAGATACAGAGATTGCATATTCAATAATACCACTAGACTTATTGATAACAGAACGTAATTCAGAAATTTTTCTTTCAGTAATATGTTTTCTAGATGAAATTTGATTTTTTTAAATGTCCAAATTCAGAGAACTCAAAAGTCCTTTCTCTTTAACTCATAGAAATGATTGGCACTCTATAGGGATGATGTAAATAAATTTTTTGTTTAAAAGTTTTAGGTTCTGAATACTTAAAACTAAAAGGGATTGCCTTCTTAAAGTGTATTCTTTTAAAATCTGTTATTTTAACATTTAATGGTGAGAACAAAATAGGTTTGGGGTACCTTATTTCTAACATTTTCCGTATCCTTTATAACTTTATTATATTAGAATCATAAGTTATTTATTAAATTAACTTTTAGTTTATCTTTTAGTTTTTTCTGCTTGTGATAATTTGAGATGGCAAAATTGACATTCAGTTTTAAATCATCCTCCAAAGACATGATGAATCATCTCAGGATTTTTTTCTTGAAATACTCTGCCTAAATGGAAGTAAATAACTATATTTTAAATAAAGTTCTTAAAAGGTTATTTTATCCAGTCTTATAATTGTTCATACACCAAACAATCCTACAAAAATTAGAATTAATACATAATTGAATCTCTATTATTCAGTCTTTTATTATTATTAAAATAATATATTTATTAGTCATAAAGAAAAGTTATTTCTAAATTTATTTTCCTCATACACTTTCATAATATTTACAAAAACTGTCCATATTTTCTTTGTTCATTTAACTCTCTGAATGTTCTTAATTAACTGTCTTGTACATAAAAATTAATGGCTTTCACCATCATCATTATTATAGTATTTTACCCCACAGTAATAAATACATATTTGTACTACAATTGACTATTAGAATTTCAACAAATAAAGCATACAAGGAGATTTTAATTCCATGTTACACCTAGAATGCTTATATATATTTAAAAGTGAATATCAAGAAATTAACAATAAACCCTAATGATCTATCTTATTTTCATTGTACTATTATTACTTATATTACTGTTACTATTACACTAAGTAAATGTAATGACAACTTATTATCTTTCAAATGATGTTAAAGAAAGGAAGAGACTATTTAGCTTTCCAAAGGACATAATCAAAGCACAAGTTGAAAACAAGATATTGGTTGAATACCAAGGTCAAAGGCAAACTTTCATGCTTTCCTGCTTTGTGTATTTAAATTCTCCATCTCAAAGAATAATTTTGAGCATATTACAAGGTTTACCTAAAGGCATTTATAAACATGTAATGGATCCCTTTCTACCGAGAAGCAATACATTAGGTATTCATAGTTTTTGAAAGGTTGAACTTAAAAGGTGAAAATCTTAAGTCCTTCCTTGTTGACTACATGCTAAAGAGTATGTGTAGACAGCCTCCAAATATGGTTGCCAGCAACGTCTTCCCAACCTATATGCAGATGCTGTTCCCATTCCTCCTATTAAGAGGTAGAATCTGTTTTTCCTTCCCTTAAATATAGGCTGACCTGTGACTTTGCCAGTTCCAGGCTTAGCATCTTTAAGAAGCAGCTTTCACCTTTGCTTTTTTTTTTGGAATCCAGCTATCATTCTGAAAGGAAGTGCAAGCTGTCCTTCTGGGGAGAGAGAACATTAGGAGAGACCCTAGAGAATGAGGAGGATGAGCTGCCATATGGAGAGAGGACACACTGAGTAGAATTGTATCCCCCAACTGACAGCACTGAGACCGCAGAAGTGCAAGAGAGTCCATCTTGTACCTTCAAGCCCCGCCCCAATGCAACCTCATGAATGATCCCACTAGTTTATAATATTTATGCTCCATTACATGAAACATAAGAGTCAACGTTCAACCCACAGAATCATAATTAATAAAAAAATAGTTGTTGTTTTAATCCACTATGTTTTGGGGTGGTTTGTTACCTATCAATAAATAACAGAGACAGACATTCATACCTAGTCCAGGGTGTTACCAAAAACAAAACAAACAAAAAACAATTCAGACATGTTACATTGGCTTTGAGACTTGGGAGAAGGTAGAGGATGGAAAAACAGTGAGGAATTTGCTATTGCAGGCTGGAAAATTGGGGTTTGGTTATGCCTTGGCAGAAAATTTGGCAAGATTCTTGCCTGCAGTAACTTGGAAGATAGAATGAAATCCAGCAAACTTGTGTTATTTGGCTAAAATTCCAGAAAGAATGTTGAAGATTCCCGTTGACTCCTCTAAGCTCTCTATGATATATTTCAAGAGAAAGATATGCTAAAGAAGAAACTGTTGAAGTTTTTAATAAGAACTTAAAGGTAATATAGAGGCCCAAGACAGTCTCCTCAACTGGTGGATGAGCTGCTATACAGTGAGAAGACTGTTCAAAATGGACTTGGGGAAAACATCAAATTCAGGATGCTACCAGTAAACTATAGCCTCAAGGTCAATATTAAATCAAAAGTGAGGGTTAACCATTTAATGAAGTGCCTCAAAAATCTTTTCAGCTAGACAAATGGACTTTTAAAAACTATAAGGGCATTGTCCTATAACACTTTGACCACAGCCTGATGTAGAGAAAGGCTATTAAGCAAAAAATTATAGGCTTTTGTTTAATGGAATAGATTATAACTTGATAAATATAAAAACTACAGGTTTCCCAGAGTAGGGAACCCTGACATTATGTAGCTGGGTGGATTTCAGAATTACTATGGGCCAGTGACTGCTGTACCTTTCATCTCCTACTTTTTGGATGGATGTATTTATTGTGTTTTTTCCTATTCTTGTCTCACTTTTGTGTGGTGAGTGTATGGAGAACAGATAAATTTTATTTTTAATTTGCAGTTTTCTTATTTGAGAGGAACTATACTTAAACAGCTGCATGTATGCACACAAACACACACACACACACACACACACACACACACACACACAGACACTCACCTGAGGATCTACAGTTAACATTTTTTAGATGACAAGCTGCTGGACTTTGAGCTAATACTATGATGGTATGATGTTTTTGAAGATGATGTTCAATGTATTTTGCATGAGGAAGGGATGTGAATTGTTGTGGTATAGGGTGAATTATGGTAGATGGTCTCTAAAGATGTTCATGAAAATTTCTCCTCTCCCTCTACTTGCATGCTTTTCCTCTCATAAAGAGCAAGGGTCTAACTTCCCTTTTTTTGAATCTAGGCTGGTCTGTGACTTTCTTTGACCAATAGAATATAGCAAAAGTGCCACTGTGCCAGGGGGCAGTTTATACTTTTATTTCATCAGAACCTAATTGCCGTGGTGGAGACAGAAGACATGTGGCATGGCCCTACAGTATGAGCTGCCATGTGGAGAAAGAGATCACATTGGGTAAAACTGAAGTATATGGGGTGCCTGGGTGGCTCAGTCAGTTAAACGTCTGCCTTTGGCTCAGGTCATGATCCTGGAGACCCAGAATCGAGCCCTGCGTCAGGCTCCCCGCTAAGCAGGGAGTCTGCTTCTCCCTCTGCCTTTCATCTCACTTGTGCACTCTCTCTCTCAAATAATAAATAAAATCTTTAAAAAAACACAAATATACCAGGTGACAATCTACATCAAGCCCCAAACATAAGAGAGAAGCCTTCATGGGCCTTGTAGATCAAATCAGGTACCAGCTGAATGCAATCATGTGACCGAGCCCAGATAACACTACAATAGAGCAAAATAACTGCCCAATCAACACACGGAACCATCATAAATAATAGATTGTTGTTGTTTTAAGCCACTAAATTTTGGGGTGTTTTGTTACAAAGCCAAAGATAACTGAGGAGATTGGAAATGTAAATCTCTTTATGTGGTAGAAAAAAATGTTATCTATAAAAAGAAGCATTATAAATTGCCCTGCTATTTATGGAATTAATTTGGTTAAAATATGCTCCTTTAAAAGGAGATATATATTCCTTTTGGCAAAATGAATTTGTGCACTTAAAAAACCTTTGGAGATGTGAAACAGTAGTTGAGAAAATGAGCCAAGAATATAATGTATTCCTAATTTTAAAAACTCTAAATTCTAGCTAACACTCTTTGTAATATATAAAATGTCATTGTCTACTGTCCCAGGGCCAATTTTGAACATCTATAACGATTATACTCCTTGGAGAAATAATCAGCTGATATTTTGTCACCTACCACACTAACAATTAACTAACATACCTAGAAACTCTTACTTCGCAAGGCAAACTGAATTAATTGGTCTTAATGTTTAATGTACTCTTACTGTTAATTTGTCTACCTATCAATAGTATACATTCCTTAAGATCAGGGGACAATTTTTCTTCATTTTATTCTCTTTTTTCCTTCTTAATGTTATTCTAGAAGCATGATAGGTAGCTGATAAAATTACTCATCATCCAACAGTCACTTACAGAACACCTGCTATGTGTCAGGCAATGTGAGATCCAAAGACTAGATACAATCTCTGTCCTCAAAGGCCTGCAACTTGGGGAAAATATGGAAGTGAAAATCTGCTCCCCCTGGAGGAAGGCAGAAAACTGTCCTGGGCCCAAAATCCTACACCAGTACCAACAAGAGGTTGGCTACTATTGAGGAAGGCCCAGGAAAATCCACCCAAGTTCAACCAATATCAATTAAAAATTCCCTCAGTGGAACCATCAGTAGACTGGACATATTTGAACACAGACTTCATGAACTTGAAGATAGGTTAATATAAATGTTGTTTACCAAGGAAGCTCATTAATGAGTCAGCACCCAGGGTTTTTATTAAAGGACTGTCACATAGGCACCATGTGCGTAGTACATACCAAAATATCAGACTCCCGGAAGGAAAGCAGGTATTCTGCATAAACCATATCATTTGCACAAACAGTTTAAGCAGAGTTAGGCACTCTTATCAGTTAGGGTGGTAGGAACACTCCCCAAATCAAAGTTCTCTGATGCCAGCCAAGACCAACTGGCCTTTTAAAGTATAGCAGTCGCAGGCCTGCTATGTTAACTCTTCTGCATAGTAATTAATTCAAATTTGCTTGACTTCATCTCATTCAAGATCTGGGGGAAAGGAGAAACTGTTTCCACAGGAGAAACTATTGTTCGCTCTTTCTGAATAATTTTTTCTTTTTAAAAAATTTTTAAGTTCAATTTAGTTAACATATAGTATATTATTAGTTTCAGGGGTAAAATTTAGTGATTCATTGGTTCCATATAATACCTAGTGCCCATTACATCAAGTGCCCTCCTTAATGCCCATCACCAAATTACCCCATCCTCCACCCACTTTCCCTCCAGCAACCCTCAGCTTGTTTCCTAGAGTTGAGTCTCTTATGGTTTGCCTCCATCTCTGTTTTTATTTTATTTTATTTTATTTTATTTTATTTTATTTTATTTATTTTATTTTTCCTTCCCTTCCCTTATGTTCATTTGTTTTGTTTCTTAAATTCCACATGTGAGTGAAATCATATGGTACTTATCTTTCTCTGACTGACTTATTTCGCTTAGCATAATGCCCTCTAGTTCCATTCACATCATTGCAAATGGGAATATTTTATTCTTCTTGATGGCTGAGTAATATTCCATTATATATATGTACACCACATCTTCTTAATCTATTCATCTGTCAATGGACATCTGGGCTCTTTCCATAGTTTCTTTACAAATTACCTCTGTTGTTGATATTGAAAGGGTGTATCTCCATAGTGAACTTCAATGTAAAGAAACAGACACGGATTATGTTAGGAGCAGGATCAACATGAGGTATTCCTGGTAGTATGAAATTAAACATGCTAGTAAGAAAGTAAGGGGTTTTTTTGAATGTATATTAACAAGTATTAACTTTTAGTCACAGTGTTAATAAGCATTAGATAGATGAAAATGAGATATCAATCACCTAATAAAGTGAATAGTATTCAGAGCCTTTTTAAACAGAAAGAGTGGCAAGCTAAGGTGAAAGCACTGAGTAGAACTCCTCATGGCATTCTGCAAAATGTCAACCTAGGATGGGAATTGACCTGTACTCCTTCAGATGGAGAGACATTCGAACAGGGAAGTGGCTATTTTGAATAAGGTTGTAGAATCCCAAAAGAGCATCAACCACCTCTAGAGATAACCCTTGCTCAAGGAAAAGCCCACTGTTGGAAGCACCATCATTTTCAGCACTACCCATTAACATCACAAGATTTGCTCAATGTCTTATTTCCAAATATCCTCAAATGAAGAAAGACAGGAGCTTTGACATTAGTGGACAACTGAAAAATGTGTAGGTCTTAGCAGGAGACCAACCTAAATTTATGCTACCAAATAACCACTGTGTGATTCTGGCCAAGTTTCTTAATTCCACTGAGCCTCAGTTTCCTCCTCTATAAAATACACATAAGATGAATAAATTCAGAGGATTGTTATAAGAAATACCATAGATATAATATTTCTACTAAAGTGCCATTATAATAGGAGCTCAGTGAAAGATAGATAGCATTATCTTTTAGAGTTCTTCGGACTCTCCCTGAGCCATTCTTTAGAGGTGACTAAAGCAGAGAGAAGCCACTGCAATATAGCTAGAAAGAAAACCTCTGCTAATTTGTTGTCCAGGGTGTCTGCACTTATAAAACTACTTTAGGAGTGGAGAGGGATTATTTTCAAAAAGTGAGTTAGTGCAGTACAGATTTTTCTTAATCATAAAATCCAGGAAACCCCTGATTCTGTTTTTTCTTGTTTAATATGGTACCTTGAAGTAAGAGATTTTTCAAGAAGATTCTAATAAACTAGTAAAGGTAGAGAACACCAATCCCACTGCTCATTTACATTCCCCAGTTTCTGATTGAATCCCTCAACAGGAGTGACATAAATCTCCTGCAATGGGGGCTTCCAGTAGAGCACACTGTGTGACAAAATTAGAGGGAATGATTGCACATCAACATTAAAATAACATGAAGTATAGATCTTCAACTCAACCAGGAAAGGGAGATATTTGAGAAGGTGATTTTTTTTTTGAAGCACAGAGCCTCAGTTTGTAGATATTAAAATGATTTCACAGCAGCTGTTAAAAATCTAGTTCCAATTTGGGTGTTATATGTGAGTGATGAATCACTAGATTCTACTCCTGAAACTAATACTATACTATATGTTAACTAATTTGAATTTAAATAAAATCTTTGAGGGAAAATATCTAGTTCCAGTTTGGTGGGATTGGTGAATCACAAAATTAAAGGGATTTGAAAATCAGTAAGCATATATATTGCTTCCATCCCCCACAGCCCAGAATGAGGAAAGAGAGAAACATCATCATGTGAAAAATCATTCTGATACCTAATATAAATAACGATAATGAGAATGAGTCTATAAAAATAGGACAGATTTCATATCAAACACAGCAAAAGGACAGGTACTCACATCTCACATTGCACATACATTTGATATACTCCTTTTTTTGCACAGAATGCTCCTCAGTTCTTCTGCATGCCCTATACCTGTGAGACATGGGAAAAGGGACAAAAGGTGCAATGAAAGCTGTCATAATTTTAATTTACTCACATTACAGTCATTTTTCCCAGGAAGGTTTAGATAAAAGAAGCCTTTTTTTTTGTATGTGGAAATGTCATAGCATAAGTATGTAGTCATGCAACCATCACATAGGTGTTTTATCCAAGGGTAATCTATGGAAATCCCACTGTTATCCTCTGGGCCAACAATAACATTATTTCACCCCCCTCCATAAATAAGTCAATAGCCTTCCTATGTCACATGAAGGGTTTCTTTAATTCTCTGCTGTTGCTTTCTGAAAGGAAGTCTTTATGCTTGGTTCTGAGATTTGTATCTATAAATATATTTGGTTTTGTATTTTTATTTAATTTTTTGAGTATAGCTGACACAATATTATGTTAGTTTTAAGTGTACAACATACTGATTCAACATCTCTATAGGTTATGCTATGTAAGTGTAGCTACCATCTGTCCCTATACAACACTATTATAATATCATTGACTATATTCCCTATGCTGTGCCTTTTATTTGGTTTCATTTGGGCCTTTAAGTTGGTCTTGCCTGACTTGTAACAGCAACCTTGATTAGCAGTGTGTTGTTAATATGAAGGTCAGTAAATCGCCTTAAAATGAAGAATACAATGAAAGGCTCAATGTTTATTGATTTCTATTTATAATTTCTATAGAAATGTTCTCTGTGGTGACCAATATAGTTTAATGTAAGAGTGATGGAGAAAATTGAAAGCTGTTTACCAAACTTCTTTCTTCTTCTTTCTGAACACATAACTACAACCAACTTATCCCAGCTTCCTGTGAAGCCATGTGACTGAATTTCAGCCGACAGAATATAAGCAGAATTGATATATACAACCTCCTGAAGCATGCATTAAACACCCCAAAGTACTATCCTTCATGTTCTTTCTTCATTTGCTGGACTGATGCAAATTAACATGGGAAACTTGAAGTCCATTTATACTGACTGCTGTCCAGGAGTTCCAAATTGGACTGTTCTGTGAGCAGGAAATTATTTCCATGATATTGAAGTTTGAGGGTTTGTTATAGCAGTTAGATTTATCCCAACCAATGCAGATGGCAAACATGGACCTTCACGTTCTCAGCTCTTGTCCATCATATTACTCACGCATTCTATGTCAGTGGCTCTCAACCAGGGGCAATTTTCCCTGCTAGGGGATATTTAGCAATGTCTAGAGCTATTTTTGGTTGTCACAACTGGGAGGTGTTACTGGCATCTAGTGGGTAAAGGCCAGGGATATTGCTAAATATTATGTAATGCACAGGACAGCAGCCCCTACTCAACAAATAATTATCTGGTCCGAAGTGTAATTAGCCTCAGTTGAGAACCCTGCTCTAAGTTTGGATGAGGCCACAATATGCTTTTCAACAAACCATTTATGGTTCAGCAAATTATTTATTATTCTTTCTTTTCCAAGCTATCCTGCTTTTAGAAATAATGAACAAATTTGTTTATCTTTGGCTTTTTATAGCATAATTAAAGATTTGACTTAGCTATGGTCTATTTCCAAGCCACTATACAACCTCCACTCTTTCAGCCCAGTCCATCACTTTTGCACATATACGAACTCCATGGTGAAGTAAGAACCTTGTTTTTTCCTGTTTGTCATTGTATTCTCAGACCCTAGAACAATGTCTGGCACATATTAGGAACTGAACCAATATTTGTTGAGTGAATAATTGTATTAGAAACCATGGGGAGTAGTGAAAACTGGAACATCTAGGATACACTTGCCCCACTTCAAGGGGCACCAACTACTCAGATCTTGGAGTTGTTGCCTAGGAAAGGAGACCTAGATTAGCTGACTTTATGTAAAGTTGTGAAGTCTCCCAATTTTAAAATATTGCTATGAATTTTGAAAGCTTACACTGTATGGCCACCACTGTTTAGACCATACAGTATATGTCTGTGAATTTCATTTGACTCCAGGTCTCCCAGCTTGTATTCAGTTAATATTATTAATAATAGCCGCCATCATCAATGGGCTCTTTATCTGTGTCAGCTATTGTGTCAGTTAGCTTTTCCTGCATAAAAACCACTCCAGTGGCTTAAAGCAACAATTATTAATTTATCTCAAAATTGGTGTTGGCAACAGAGGCTGGGCTCAGCTGGGCATTTCCGGTCTTGACTATTTTCCTGATATTTCTGAAGTCAACTTTCAGTTGGCTAAGTGGTTATGTGCTGGGGGATTGGCTGGCTATCCTCAGATGTTCCAGGCAATAAGGCCACCCGTTTGCCATCTGATAGCAACCTAACGTGAGTTTGTTTACATAGCAGCAGCATTCCAAGAGATCAAGAGGGCATTTTGAGGCTTAGGTGTAGAACATTTATGTTATAATCCATTGTCCAAAGCAAGTCACGAGACCAGCCCCAGACTCAAGGGGTGAAGAGAGAGACTTCATCTCTTGATATAAGGAGCGACAAAGTCACGTTACAATGGGGTATGGATACAAAGAAAGGGATAATTGAGGCCATTTTTATATAAAATATACCACAGATGCTATTTAATTGCTATACATTGATCATGACATTTATTCTTTATCAAACTCTTGAGAGGCAAGTATTACTTCACCCAATTTAAAGATGACAAAAATGAGGCTCAAAATGTTAAGTCACTTCTCAAGTACTAATAGGTATTATATTTTTTTTTTAATTTTAATTACAGTTTACTTAATATACAGTGTTATATTAGTTTCAGGTATACAATATAATTATTCCACAGTTCCATATATTACTCAATGCTCATCAAGAAAGTGTACACTTAATCTCCTTCACCTATTTTACTCATCCTCAACCCCTCCCCCCCCAGTAACAATCAGTTGTTCTCTATAGTTAAGAGTCTGTTTTTTGGATTGTCTCTTTTTTCCTCTTTATTTATTTTTTGTTTGTTAAACTCCACATATGAGTGAAATCATACAGTATCTTTCTTTGGCTGGCTTATTTCGCTTAGCATTATACTCTCTAGCTCCATTCATGTCATTGTAAATGGCAAGATTTCATTCTTTCTTATGGCTGAGTAATACTCCACTGTATATATCATACCAGTTCTTTATACATTCATCTATCGATTGACTTGGGCTGCTTCCATAGTTTGGCTATTGTAAATAATGCTGCAATAAACACAGGGTGCATATATCTCTTCAAATTAGTGTTTTTGTATTCTTTGGGTAAATACCAGTAGGATAATTACTGGATTGTAAGGTATTTCTAATTTTAATTTTTTTGAAGAACCTCTATACTGTCTTCCACAGTGGCTGCACCAGTTTACATTCCCCCCAACAGTGCACCAGGGTTCCCTTTTCTCCACATCCTCACCAATACCTGTTGTTTCTTGTGTTCTTGATTTTAGCCATTCTGGCAAGTGTGAGGTGGTATCTCATTGTGGTTTTGATTTGCATTTACCTAATGGTGACTGATGTTGAGCATCTTTTCACATATCTGTTGGCCATTTGTATGTCTTCTTTGGAAAAACGTCTATTTGTGTGTTTTACCCATTTTTTAATTGGATTGATTTTGGGGTGTTGAATTTTATATTCTTTTTAAAAATTTTTAAATTTAAATTCAATTAGTTTCAGATGTAGTGTTCAATAATATATCAGTTGCGTATAAGTTCTTTATCTTTTTTGGATACTAACTCTTTATCAGGTATGTCATTTGCAAATATCTTCTCCCATTCAGTAGGTTGTCCTTTAGTTCTGTTGATTGTTCCTTCACTGTGCAGAAGCTTCTTATTTTGATATCGTCCCAATTGTTTACTTTTGCTTTTGTTTCCCTTGCCTCGGGAGACATTTCTAGAAAGATGTTGTTTGGCTGATGTCAGAGAAATTACTGCCTATGTTCTCTTCTAAGATTTATATGGTTCCAGGTCTCACTTATAATCCTTAAAACACTTGGACTTTATTTTTGTGTATAGTGTAAGAAAGTGGTCCAGTTTCATTCTCTCAGAAGTAGCTGCTCACATTTCCCAGTACCACTTGTTGAAGAGACTGTCTTTTTCCCATTGCATATTCTCTGCCTCCTTGGTCGAGGATTAATTGACCATATAATTGTGGGTTATTTCTGGTTTTTCTATTCTGTTCTGTTGTTCTACATGTCTATTTTTGTGCCGTGCTAGTATGACGCTGCATTGATTACTACAGCTCTGTATTATAACTTCAAGTCTGGAATTGTGATACCTCCAGTTTTGTTTTTCTTTTTCAAGATTGCTTTGTCTATTAGTCTTTCTTGGTTATATACAAATTTTAGGATTGTTTGTTGTAGTTCTATGAAAAATGCTGTTGGTATTTTGATAGCAGCTGCAAAAATCTGTAGATTGCTTTGGCACAGATATTTTAACAGTATTTGTTCTTCCAATCCACAAACATGGAATGTCTTTCCATTTCTTTGTGTTGTCTTTCATCATCACTGTTTTATAGTTTTCAGAGTACAGGTCTTTCACCTCCTTGGTTAAGTTTATTCCTGGTTATTTTATTACTTTTGGTGGAGTTGTAAATGGAATTGTTTTCTTAATTTCTCTTTCTGATGTTTCATTATTAATGTATAGAAGTGCAGTGATTTCTGTACATTGATTCTGTACCCTGTTGACTTAACTGAATTCATTTATCAGTTTTAAAAGTTTTTTGGTAGAGTGTTTTGGTGTTTCTATATATAGTATTACATCATCTATAAATAGTGAACGTTTTACTTTTTCCTAACTAATTTGAATGCTTTTTATTTCTTTTTGTCGTCTGATTGGTGTGGCTAGGACATCCAGTAGTATGTTGAATAAAAGTGGTGAGAGGGGACATCCTTCTCTTGTTCCTGAGGTTAGAGGAAAAGCTGTCAGTTTTTCCCAATTAAGGATGACGTTAGCTGGGTTTTTCATATAAGGCCTTTATCATGTTGAGGTATGTTCCCTCTAAACCTACTTTGTTGAGGGTTTTTATCATGAATGGATGTTGTACTATGTCAAATGTTTTTTCTGCATCTATCAAAATGATCCTGTGGTTTTTATTTTCTCTTATTGATGTGATGTATCACATTGATTAATTTGTGAATATTGAATTACCCTTGCATCCCAGGGATAATTACCATTGATTGTGGTGAATGACTTTTTTTAATGTATTGTTGAATTCGGATTGCCAGTATTTTGTTGAGGATTTTGCATCTATGTTCATTGGAGATATTGGCCTGTAGTTCTCTTTTTTTAGTGGTGTCTTTATCCGGTTTTGGTGTCAGGGTATTGCTGGCCTCATAGAATGAATCTGGAAGTTTTTCTTCCTCTTCTATTTTTTGGAATAGTTTGAGAAGAGTAAATATTTACTCCTCTTTAAATGTTTGATAGAATTTACCTGTAAAGCCATGTGGTCCTGGACTTTTGTTTTTTGGGAGTTTTTTGATTACTAATTCAATTTCATTGCTGGTAGTCAGTCTGTTTGAATTCTCTATTTCTTCCTGATTCAGTTTTGGGAGGTTATATGTCTCTAGGAATTTATCCATTTACTCTAGGTTGTCCAATTTGTTGGCATATAATTTTTTATAATATTCTCTTACAATCATTTGTATTTCCTTGGTGTTGGTTATTATTTCTCCTCTTTCATTTGTGATTTTGTTTGAGTCCTCTCTCTTTCTCTCTCTCTCTCTCTCTCAATGAGTCTGGCTTGAGGTTTATCAATTTCGTTGATCTTTTCAAAGAATCAGCTCCTGGTTTCATTGATCTGTTCTATTGTTTTTTTAGTTTCTATGTAATTTATTTATGCTCTAATCTTTATTCCTTGTGCTGGTTTTTGTTTTTGTTTGTTCTTCTTTTCCTACACTTTTAGGTATAAGATTAGGTTGTTTATTAGAGTTTTTTTGCTTCTTGAGGTAGGCCTGTATTGCTATGAGCTTCCTTCTTTGAACAGCTTTTGCTGTATCTCCAAGATTTTGGACGCTTTGTTTTCATTTTCATTTGTTTACATGTAATTTTTTATTTCTTCTTTGATTTCTTTGTAGACCCACTCATTGTTCAGTAGCATATTATTTAACCTCCATGTGTTTGTGCTCTTTCCGGATGTTTTCTTGTGGTTGACTTCTAGTTTCATAATGTTGTGGTCAGAAAAGATGCATGGTATGACTTTGATCTTTTTTAATTTGTTGAGACTTGTTTGTGGCCTACAATGTGCTCTAATATGGAGACTGTTCCATGTGCACTTGAAAAGAATGTTTCTTCTACTGTTTTAAGATAGAATGTTCTGAATATATCTGTTAAATCCATCTGGTCCAGTGTGTCAATCAAAGCCATTACTTTCTTATTAATTTTCTGTTTGCATGATCTATACATTGATTTAAGTGGGATGTTAAAGTTCTATATTATTGTATTACTATAGATTCATCCCTTAATTGTTGTTATTAATTGTTTTATGTATTTGGGTGCTCCCATGTTGGGCACATAAATATTTACTATTGTTACAGCTTCCTATTGGATTGTGCCTTTTATTATTATTTTATTTTTATATTTTATTATTGTATACTGTCCTTTGTCTTTTAGTCTTTGTTTTAAAGTCTATTTTGTCTGATATAAGTATTGCTATCCTGGCTTTTTTAAAGATTTATTACTTATTTTGAGAGAGAGAGAGAGAGAAGAGAGAGTGAGTGTATGGGGGAGGGGGCCGGGGGAAGGAGAGAGAGAATCTTGAGCAGACTGCCCGCTGAGCATGGAGCCTGATGCAGGGCTTGAGCTCACGATCCTCAGATCATGACCTGAGCCAAAATCAAGAGTGAGAAACTCACATGACTGAGCGACCCAGGAGCCCCTGTCCTGCTTTTCTTTAAAAAATTATTTATTTATTTATTTATTTATTTATTTATTTATTTATTTGAGAGTGCACACATGCAGGAGAGGAGAGACAGAGAGAGTGAGAGAGCAAGAGTGATCACGGGTGGGGGAAGGGGCAGAGGGAAAGGGAAAAGCAGACTCCCTGCTAAGCAGGGAGCCTGATGCAGGGCTCCATCCCAGGACCCTGGGAACAGAGCCTGAGCTGAAGGCAGATGCTTAACCAACTGAGCCACCCAGGTGCCTCTTATCCTGGCTTTCTTATCACATCCATTTGCATGATAAATATTTCTCCATCCCCTCACTTCCAATCTGCATCTATCTTTAGGTCTGAAATGAGTCTCCTGTAGGCAGCATATAGATAGGTCTTGCTTATTTATCAATTCCATTACCTTATGTCTTATGATTGGAACATTTAGTCCATTTACATTCAAAGTAATTATTGATAAGTATGTATTTATTGCCCTCTTGTTGCTTGTTTTGTGGTTGTTTTGTAGCTCTTCTTTTATTCTTTCTTCTCTTGATCTTTTCTCTTATGGTTCACTGGCTTTCTTTAGTGATATATTTGGATTCCTTTCAATTTATTTTTTGCATATCTGTTCCTGGTTTTTGATTTGTGGTTACCATCTGGTTTGTATATAACGTCTTCTTCATATAGCAGTCTATATGAAGTTGATGTTTGCTTAAGTGAAACCCATTCTTTAATCCCTCCTTCCCCAATTTTAGGTATATGGTGTCATACTATTTACATCTTCATTTTGTGAGTCACTTGACTGATTTTTATAGGTATGTTTATTTTTACTGCTTTTGTGCTTCCTACTTTTCTTACCTTTTCTTACAGCCTTTCCTTTCCACTCAAAAAGTCCCCTTTAACATTTCTTGTAGGACTGCTTTAATTGTCATGAACTCCTTTAGCTTTTGTTTGTTTGGGAAACTCTTTATCTCTCCTTCTATTCTGAATGATAGCCTTACAGGATAGAGTATACTTGGCTGTGGATTTTTCCCTTTCAGCACTTTTAATACATCATGCCACTCTCTTCTGGCCTGCAATGTTTCTGCTGAAAAATCTTCTGATTGCCTTATTGGGTTTCCCTTGTATGTAATTGTTTTCTTTTCTCTTGCTGCTTTTAAAATTCTCTGTCATTACTTTTTGCCATTTTAATTACTATGTGTCTTGGTGTGGACCTCCTTGGGTTGATTTTGTTGGGGAGATCTCTATGCCTCCTGGATGTAGGTATTTGTTTCCTTCCCCAGATTCAAGATGTTTTCAACTATTATTTCTTCAAATAAATTTTCTTTCCTATTTCTCTCTCTTCTTCTTTTGGGATCCCTGTAAGCATAAACGTTATTATGCTTGATGATGTCACTGCATTCCCTAAGTCTGTTCTCATTTTGCATAATTCTTTTCTCTCTCCGTTCAGCTTGATTATTTTCTATTACTCTGTCCTCCAGGTTACTAAGTCATTCCTCTGCTTCTTCTGGCCTGCTATTTATTCTGTCTAGTGTATTTTTAATTTCACTTGTGTTCTTCATCTCCAATTGGTTGGTTTATTTTTATCTCTTTTGTTTTGTTTTGCTCTTTGTTAAGGGTCTCACTGATGTCCTCCACTCTTTTCTCAAGTCCAGTGAGTATCTTTATGATCATTACTTTAAATTTTCTATTAGCCATATTACTTATATATTTTTCACTTAGGTATCTTGCTCTTGCTTTATCCTGTTCATTTGGGACATATTCCTCTGTTTCCTCATTTTGTCTGACTCTCTGTGTCTCTTTCTGTGTGTCAGGAAAGTTAGCTACATCTTCTTCTCTTGACAGTAGGCCTTATGAAGAAGAGGTCCTATAGTGTCCTGCAGTGCAGTGTCCTCTCTTCACCAGAACCTGGCATTTCAGGGGTGTCTCCTATATGTGTTGCGTGCACCCTGCTGTTGTGTGCCTGCTACTTTTTCCTTCAGTCCAATCATATGTGGTGGCTTTCTTTGCCAGTTGTGGGTAGTGTTTGGTCCCCAGCTGGGGTGGGATGCCCAGTTTTAACAAGGTGTATAGTGAATGGTGTTTGTGAAATGAGACTGACCACTACTGCTGGAACTGAGGCTGGCCTGGGAAGATCTGAAAAGCACTCATGGAAGGGTGGGCAATTTTTTTTTTGAAAGGGAGGCAATTTTAACAAGGTACAAATAGGGCTTCTGCAGGGCCTACCACCACCACTGTGGGGACCGAAACCCTGTAAAATGCACAGGTTGAGAGATGCAGTGCTGGCAATGTTTGTTCTGATCTTCTCCAGGCGGGGACCAGCAGTGCTGGTACTGAGGCGAATGTGAGTGGAATGGGCAGATCCACCAAGGTGTGTGAGGGTGGGGCTTGGTGTAAGCAAGTTAGGTAGTGAATTTTAGTTCTCTGCTGGTTCTTGTAGGTGGCCATACATTTGTGCTGGGGGGAGGGAATGGGCAGAAGAGTGAAATGGCACCTACCAACTTCTTTGTTCCTGGGGGAGTCTCCCTGTGAACACTGCCCCTCCAGGACATGCTCTGAGATGAGTAAATAAGTAAGTCTCCCCCAATATGTCCCAGGCATTTTTCAAATTGCTGCTTTTATGCTGTATCTCCATAGGCTGTTTGTCATGCTGTCTCTTAAAGGGCAGGGGCTCAGCTTCCTGTCATCCACCAGGCTCTCCCAGAGCTGAGCTCACTGATTTTTAAAATTCCAGGCTTTAAGTCTCACTGCTTGTAAGAACTCAAGAAATTTGCCCCCTCTTGCTTTCTAAGCCAAATATTATGGGAACTCATCTTCCATGCAGGCTCCCTGGTTTGAAGGTCTGTTTTTCTTCCCTCTCTGTACCTGTGGCTCCCTCCATTCCATGGACCACTGTGGTCCATTTAGCTCTCCACCACATCTCCACCCTTCCTACCCTCTTGGATGTGTCCTCTTCTCTACTGTTAGTTGTGGAGTTTGTTATGCCAGTCTTTGAGTCATTTTCTGGGTTGTTTACACTGATATGAGTGTTATCTAGTTGTATCCTTGGGATGAGGTGAGCTAAGGGTCCTCTTACTCCATCTTCCCAACCTCCTAACAGAATTTTTTTCTCCCATAGCTATGTCTTGAACTGAGATCAAAAGACATGTAAATAGAGAGAAGATATTCACAAATGATATATCTGATAAGGGGTTAATATCCAAAATATTTAAAGAACTTACACAAGTTAACATACAGAAAACAAAAGTGGGCAGAGGATCTGAATAAACATCTTTCCAAAGAAGACATAAAGGTGGCCAACAGATACATGAAAAGATACTCAACATCACTAATCACCAGGGAAATGCAAATTAGAACCACCTCACACCTGTCAGAATGGCTAGAATCAGAAAGACAAGAAATAACCAGGGTAGAGAAAAAGGACATTGAGAAAAAGGAACCCTCATACACTGTTGCTGAGAATGTAAATTGGTGCAGACACTGTGGAAAACTGCATGGACATTCTTCAAAAAATTCAAAATAGATCTACCATATTTCTACTACTGGATATCCCCCCCCCAAAAAAATGAAAACACTAATTCAAAAAAAATATGTACACCCCTATGTTTGTTGCAACATTATTTACAATAGCCAAGATATGAAAGCAACCCAAGTGTCCATTGATCAATGAATGAATAAATTATTGGTATTTGTATATGCAGTGGAATATTATTCAGCCATAAAAAGGATGAGATCATGCCATTTGTGACAACATGTATGGATCTAGAGGGTATTATGCTAAGTGAAATAGACAGAAAAAGACAAATACCGTATGATTTCACTTTTATGTGGAATCTAAAAAACAAAACAAAGAAAGAAACAAAGAAAAAGCAGAAACCAACCCATAAATACACAGAACAAACATGGTTGCCAGAGAGGAAGGGAGTGGGGAGATGGGTAAAATCACTGAAGGGATGTGGGAGATACACACTTCCAATTATGGAATAAATAGGTCATGGGGATAAAAAGTACAGCATAGGGAATATAATAAATGGTATTGTAATTGCATTATATACCACAAATGGTAACTACACTTATGATGAACATAGCATTATGTATAGATTTATCAAATCGCTATTTCGTACACCTGAAACTAAAGTAACATTGTAAATAAACTATATTTCAGTTAAAAAAGAAAGGCATTCTAATGATTGTTAAATGGTCCCTGTCTAATTCCCTAGAGGCTTAGGACCCTCCTGTACTCTATTCTACTCTGCTGCCACCTTAAACCATCTCATACTCCATCCCATTCTTAATGAGTGGAGTGAGGGTCACCAAGAGATTGACCCAGTAGTGACTGCTGGCCTGCTGGGATCTCAGAAGTTTATTGCTAGATTCCTTTTGGCTGTATTTCAAAAATCTGTCAGCCTCTTTTCTTCCTTCATAGTTCCCATGTCAGGCAGGGACTATCAACCACTCTCTCTTAGTCACCCACTGGTTCCTGGAGTTTACCTATCAATGTACTTGCTCCTGGAATCCATACGACAGTCCCCTGGGCAGATCTAGCTCTATCTCTCTGTCCCAAATCCTCATCATGTATCTTTCCTCTGTAGTTAACCAGTAAATTTACAAACTGTGTCTGAAACACAGCCAAACAGAGCTCTCATGGGAGAGTTTGGTGCAAACGCCCAGCAAATACCTCTAAAATGGGTTTTATATGCTGCCTAAATACATAAGATACAGAAATCCTATAAGTCTTTGAAAATAAGTATTGAGAGAGCCCTGTCCCATCCTTAGTCAGAGGCTGGAAATTCTGAATGTCCTCAGAGAGCTGCAGGTTTATTTGATAGATGCTTAGGGAACTAGTTTCATGAATCCTGGATTGTTGAATGCGAGCCCTGCATATGTTGGAAAAGCATGACTGGTTTGCAAACTGTTGGGGACAAATGCCTTGTTTTTCTTCTGGCTTGGCTTTAAATAGAGAGTGGGAGGTTGGGCGGGGACAGAGGGGGAGTAGAGTGAGAACAGGCATTGTTGTGCAGGGTTGCGGATGCCCCTGCATGAAATCTGAAACAAAAACCAGAGCCCCATTTGGCAAACAGCTTTTAGGATGAGTCATGATGAGGAAAGTGGGGCTGGGTGTCCACTCTTTGTACTGCCTGGGATCAGGGCAAATATTTAAATGGCTGGGAAAGTAAAGTGGGTGGGAAAAAAGATGAGGGAGAGAGAGAGGAGTTAGTTACAGGCTTGGTTAACTTTAAAGGAAGAAAAAAAGGAAACCTTTTATTTAACATTATTAATTTTAACCAGAGAAATGACCTTCTTTAATTTTTCAAAGCCCTTAGGAACCCAGGGGTTTGGAAGTTATAAGAAGCCTAAGTTGGACCCTCCAACTCCGTGTTTCTTATTATTTCTTTGCTGTACATTAGAATCACCTGGGGAGTAAAACAATCGCAATGCCGCTGTTGCTCTCTAGACCAATTCCATCAGTATCCGTGGGAGTGGGGCTCAGGTGTCAGTAGGTTCTCAAGTATCGCAGGCAATTCCAATGTCACAACCACGTTTGAGAACTACTGCTTGAAGTAAAACTGGACAAATGGTTGCTGTGTGATAAGACTTATACCAGGTATGAAAAGCACAAAGAGTGACATGAAATCAGAATCTTAACAAAAAAGAAAACAACACTGCAAAATGCAACCTGTTTTCCTTCTGACAATTTGTTCAGTTAGGCACTTTCAAATTAAAATTAATGAGACTGTTTTGTGTTCACATTTCCCTTGACATATAATACAGATGTAGTCACCTCTTTGTTTTGTACTCCTAGACCTACCCTGTTGGCTTCTGTTTTCTATATTCAATCTATTAAAACAAAAGAAGAAAAGGAAACAAAAGTTCCCAAGTGGCTTCCTATCTTGCTATTAGGTCTTATAAAATATACCAGTTTTGGTGGATTCTTTATTAAAAATACATAGAACATTTCCTTCCAATACTTTTTTTCATGATTCCAAAATTTGTCTTAGAACTGAAATAAGCAATTTGATGTGTTGTTCTGGAAATAACTCCACTATTCAGAAGGATCTTGTTGTACAATAACTTCTAATGACAAAATAACAACAAAAATCTTTGGTTTCCTAAAAAAGGATGCTGCATATATGGGGCACAGTTCATCTGATATCTATTTTTTATTCAAATGTAATCTAATCTCAGTTGGGTATAGGTTGAGCCTATGGCTTAATTCAGTGATATTTTTACTATTAATTCATATTATACAAACCTAGCTGAAAAGTCTCTTATTATTCTGTTGAAGCAAATTTAAAACAAACATCACAACTCATAGCTATTATTATCATTATAAAAAATGGTGGTAATGATCCACTTAGCCTATCCTCATCCAGGTTGAAAGAAATTTTAGAATTAACTGGTCAATAAGAAATTGGAGTATGACTCAAATATTGGATATTGTAATAGAACCCCTGACTTTGTGATAGCAGTGCTTCTATACCTACTGCATCTCTATCTAACTCATCTATACCTATATCTTTCTATGTATTTTAATATATATTATATGTGTGCATTTTGTAAATATAATTTTTCTCTTCTATTGGCATGGAAGTTATATTTTTTATCTCCATTTCTTAAAATTTAAAAATGTATCATTAACTAGGACTAAACTTAATATCTCCTGTATGAGTATTTTAATTACATTCAACCCCTCTCTTCTTACATATTTCCTCTACTGTCTTAGTTCTATATTGTTGTTAATCCCAAAATTAGATATTAATTTGTTTTGTATTACTACCTTTTAATTTGTTTTATTTGGTATCAACATTATCCATGTAGAATGGCTTACAGTCCAAAAAACCTATAAGGTTCTTGGGAGAAATATCTGTGCCATGTCTTATCCCTCACCATCATTTTCTGAGGCCAAAGGGACTATTTTCAGTGCTACTAAATCACTCTTTTGGTTTTACCTCCATATTTCTAAATAAATATTGAAAAATACTGTTACTCTTGATTCTTTGGTTTTAGTGATTGTTGTCTTCCAGTATAAAAGACAGGATGTTACACAAATATTCAACATTTATACTACTATGACTACACAAATATTAATCCATATAAGGCCAGATAGCATGCTATCATCACACTTCCTTTCCTGGAAGGGTGTTCCTGTTTTCTCTGAAGATAACAGTGGTTTTGAAGGAAAAAAAATGATAATGGGGTTATCATTTGATTGTTTTGTGTTGTGTTTTGCTTAGTTTTCTTCATACTTATAAATTCAAGGCCAAATTTTCCCCTTGTTATATAAATCTCTTTTCAATATGTTTAAACCATTCTAGGATAATCTCGCTGAGCCATTTCCTTGAAGAGTCCTGTGTCATTATCTTTTCGCCTTTTCTCTCAGACTGGTTAGATAACCCTGAGAAGAAACTTCCAGTACCCTGACTGGATGGTGTAATGCTGCTTGTTAGCATTCTTGGTGCTAAGTGAAAAAAAGAATGCTAAAGTCTTAATATTGTGTATGTAAACTTAATCTTCTTTTTTTCATATGATACCCTTGTTTTCAAGTCTAGAACCTCTTTGTTTTACTCTCTCTCTCTCAAAAAAAAAAAAAAGACCCTCTTATTCAGAGGGGCAGTTATCTGACTGGGTAGTAGGAGGGGATTGTGAGAATTTGCTTGTTAAACAGACTTTTAATAAATCCTCTTATTTTGAACTCTAATGCCCCTCCACTTCCAGAGGTAACTCATACCTCCAATACAGAGTTCTGTGATACAAATCAGATTGCTCTAGGCTGAAGATACATCTCTCTCAGGTTTGCTAAATTAGTGAATACTTATTTCTCTGCTTTCCATCTTCCATAATTGCTATCTTTCTTCTTTGTTTGCGATGCTCTTATGAATTCATGCCTTAAAAAAATTTCTTCATGTTTGGTTTAGTGGAATTTCAGGAGACTGTAGAAAGAAATGAGTGTGCTGAACTTAAGCAAGTTAAGATGTATTCAAGTTAAAGTTACTGATATTCCATGATTTTTTTTAGAGCCACATATTTTCCAATTTCTTTGTTCATCATTCTTTCTTACATTCAGTCCTTTCTTTGGTATCTTAAGAAGAATTTTCCTTCTTAAAGCATGTACTTTAGACGTTCTTTTAATGCAGCTTTGCTGGTAAACTCTGTTCTGTTTGAAAAAAAATAGTTCACCTTTATTCTTGAATAATATGTCATATATTACAATTGTAGTTTCACAGTTGTTTTCTCTCAGCATACAGAAGATATTAATCTTTTGTTGTTGAGAAATATGTGAGAACTTATTCTATTCTCTGTGTCTCTTAATCTTTCATATTTGCTATGTGTACATCTCTGTGTTGAAATCATAATTTTTTCATATCTTTCTTTTCTACTGAGTATGTTTTGTTGTTGAACCCCCTATTTAGTTTCATGACTTAATTTTTTTATTCTTGGAAGTTCTATTTGGTGTTTTAAAAATCTGCCTGATAATATTTTATACTGAGTCATGTATTTTTTTATTCTTTAATCACTTTAAGTGTACCTGTTTTGTGGTATATAGCCAATAATCTATCATATGAATTTTTGGAGGGTTAATTCTGATTCTTGATCTTGGTAGGTGTTCTCTTCCATGTGTTTTCTAACCTTGGATTATGACTTCATACTTGATTAGTCTATCTAAGGGAATCCTGTGAGGACTGGAGTGTGATCCTTCTGATAAGATTTGAATTTGCTTCTACCAGGGAAACTCAGGATCACTTTACTTTCTTACACTGATTTGGGGCTTCCTAAAATATGTAAGTTGTGTAAATGTGAATCCCAAATCTGTAAGAAGCAAACTGATGGTCTCAAAAATTCTCAGGGAAGAGAGTTTTAAATTTGTTTTGTTTTTGTATTCAGAGCCCACGTCAATTTGTCAGTGGAAACAAATTTCTTTGTCATTTTCTTTTGCTGGTAGATTCTTTCTTCTATTTCACCCTTTCTTTGACTATGTACTCCTGTAAGGAATTATTGAGGAATCTCAGTTCAGACCCCAACTCTTGACCTTCAGATGGCCAGAGATGATTTCCCACCTTAGTTTCTGGCTGTCCTTGTATTTTTGTCCCTTGGGGCATTTTAAACTTTTTTTGTGGGCTCTATTATGCATTTAAAATACTGTTATTCCAGCATAGCAAGACATTTTATATTGGAGGGCTTTCTTTCTTTTTTTCCCAAAAATAGCTGCTCTGCTGCATTGCCAGAAATGGAAGCCATGGTATATCTTGAAGACAAGGAAAGACAAGAGAACTGGTGACATAGACAGGAAGGTTTTGAAGCAAGGTAGTTAGATGAGATCCAGAAGATAAGTTGTTTGGGAAGGAATAAAATGATAACTGCCAACAAAACATCAGACAAACCAAACTGAGGGACCTTCTACAAAATAACTAGCCTATACTATCTTAAAATGTCTAGGCCAAGAAACAAAAAGTAAGACTGAAGAACTATACCAGATTAAAGGAAATTAGAGACATGATGGCTAAATAAAAGACATGACCCTGGATTGGGATCCTATACTGAAAAAAAAAATAGCTGTAAAGGACATTATTGAGACGATTGATGAAATTTGGATATGAATTAATATTATCATATTAATGTTAAATGTCTTGATCTTGATACCTATACTGTGGTTATGTAAGATAAGGTATTTGTTTTTAGAAGATACACACTGAGGTATGTAGGGGTAAAGGGGCCCAATGCTATTAAATGGTTTAGAAAATAATATGCACATACACACATATGTGTATACACACACACACACACACACTATATATATATATATATATATATATATATAGAGAGAGAGAGAGAGAGAGAGAGAGAGAGAAAGGGAGAGAGAGAAAAAGATTGAGAGGCAGAGTAAATAAAAGAGAGAATGATAAAGCAAATAGATCAAAGTGTAAACAATTGGTGAATCTGGACAAAGGGTATATGGAAATTCATTGTACTATTCTTGTAACATTCCTCTAGGTTTGAAATTATAGCTAAAAAAAGCTTTTTTAAATGAAGAAATGCTGAGGAAGCACTTTGGGGAATGTCTAAATTTAGGAGGAGAGAAAAGGAAAACAAGCAGGTGCAGGAGGCAAAGAGGAACAAGTTATTGATTTGGAAGGATAACTAAGTAAGCATAGTCGACCAAAGTCAAGGGGATGTTTAATTTTGTCAAGAACAATGTCTACTCCCCATGTACCCACACTCACGTTCACAGATACATCAGAAAATATTTCAGAACAAAGAGAGTCTTCATGTCCCTGCAAACAAATGGTGCAGTTACTTTGTGAATTACCTAAACTAAGTGGTGTTATGATTCATTGATTCACTCGGCAAATATAACATCCTCATTTTTTAAAATAACTTCTCCTTTTACCATATTAAATTAATATCTTTGGAGTAGCTATAGTCTGAAGAACAGGATCTGACATTTCTCCTTTTCAAAGCATTGACTAGAATTATACTTTTCAGACAGAATAGTTTGTGATTATTGTGGAAATTTTATAATCCCATTCTATTAATGAGAATGATCCTTTCCCTTATAAGATTTGGGGTTTTCAAAGTTAAGGCATAGTTTCTATATCAAACTTTAAGTTAAGTTATACTAAAATTATGAAATATATAATTTAATTTGGTAATATCATGCACCAATTATTTTATATCACTGTAGCTATTACTTTAGTATTCTTGTTGAAAAGGCAATGATTTTGCTGAACAATTGGGGGAGAAATGATCATGCCTTCTTTCTTTAGCACTCTAATTAAGATGTTCAAATAACCAGTACTCCCTGCTGCTTTAGAGATGGTAGGAAAAGTTGGGGGAGGGAAGACTTGATAGAATTCTGCCTTTGAAGGAAAAATGCCTACTTAGATATTTTAAAAATAATTCTCACTAATAGCTTTACTTAAGAATTTAAGCATTTTGGGGAACCTGGGTGGCTCAGTTGGTTAAGTGTCCAACTCATTTCAGCGCAGATCATTATCTCATGGTGGTGAGATTGAGCTCCATATTGGGCTCCATGCTCAGCGGGGAGTCTGCTTGAGATTGTCTCTCTTTCCATCTCCCTTTCCCTCTGCCTCTTCCCCCCCAACTTTCTCTCTTGTGTGCTCTTTCTCACTCTGAAATAAATAAATAAATAAATTTTTAAAAAGAATTTAAATGTATAATTAACCACCATAGCTCTGTAAGTGCTATAAATCAATTATATATATATATATATATATATATATATATATATATATATATATATATCTGTAAAATGATCATATATATTTAATGTTAGGTAACTGTTTAGTTCAGATGTTGACAAACATTTTCCGTAGAGTCAATAGTAAATATTTTTGGTTTCGTAAGCCATGAAATCTTAGTTGCAACTGGTCAGCTCTGTCCTTAGAGTGTGAAAGCAGCCATAGACACTATGTAAATGACTGGGAGTGGGCATATTCCAAGCAACTTTACTTACAAAAATAGGCAATTAACTAAATTTGGCCCTTGAGCCATAATTTGCCATTCCCTGCTTTAACTAGCTATTTCATGTTGGAGCTTGTCAGCTTATATTAAGGGAAATTCAATATATAATAATTTGCAAAAACTTTTCAGTTTGGAGAAACATTCACTGATTGCTTATGTTCCCCCAGTATTATCTGTCGAGGGCAAAAATCAGGAGAAATAGTCAAAAGTCAAGCTTTGAAAAACAACCTATCTGTGCTAATAAAGAAAAACAATACAAAATAAAGTCTGAAACAAAGGAAAACCAAAGATCTAGTTTTTGTTAAAAATTTTTAAAAGATGGTCTCATTTTGCTGTCTTCTAACTGCCTCCCAGCTATTATGCCTTTCCTTTACCTGCCATAAGAGGTGAAGGATTTAAGGAGGTCAGTCCTTGGGCTCTAAGTTATTTTTGGATTGAAGAGTTTTATGGATGAATGAATGAATGAATGAATGAATGAGTTTGTATTTTTGGTAGTACATCTTCCAAGTCAAACACTCCTCTCACAAGAATTTGACATTCAGCTTTATTAGCTCTCCTTGAATAAAAATGCTATCATCCAAATTACACATAAGCTTCTTAATTTGGATGGTATCTTTAACTAACATGACAATCAGGCCCAGTTTATTGTGTAAAGGAGGACCAATGTTGTGCTCCTGGGTGGCTCAGTTGGTTAAGCATCTGCCTTCGGCTCAGGTCATGATCCCAGGGTTCTCGGATTGAGTCTGCATTGGGCTCCCTGCTTAGGGGGGAGCCTGCTTCTCCCTCTGCCCCTCCCTCCTGCTTGTAAACTCACTCTCTCTCTCTCTCTCAAAAATAAATTAAATCTAAGAAAAAAGAGGACCACTGTTTTAACATCATCCTCACATTATAATCTTAAAAGCAGTAGTCTTTGATGAGTATTAGGCATATTTTAATTATTCAAGCAATAGCTTGAAGTTCAAGTTAATGAAATAAAAAATACATTCTTTCAGAGTTTAATCTAAAATATTAACCTGAAAGTATTTATTATCCATAAGGAGTTTGTTGACTTATTGCTAAGACCACTTTCCAATCAAAGTAGGTTTATGTCCTTTTATCATTTATCAAGTACTTTTCATGTATCTTATCTCCACTGATCCCAATAACAACTTTGTTAGATTTACCACCTTAAAAGATTTTTTTTGAATAAGTGTTGGGAAAAAATACACACATTTTTACATACCTCATCTTGAGGTAGAGAAAATGTTGTATTCACTGTTGTATCCCAGCACCTAGTACAACTACTGGCATGTAATAGGCACTCTGTAAATATTTGTTAAATTAATAAATAGGTGAATGAGAAAGCAAGACACTTATTAAAGTTTCTGCTATAGAGATGAGACAAAATAAAATTTTTTCAGAGATGTTCAATAATTTGCCTAAGGGTGAATGGCTAGTAAGTGGAAATAGAGCTGGAATACAGGTGAAATAAAATAATGTATATAAATTGCTTAGCACAATGCCTAAGGCATACTAGGTGCTCAATAAATGTACCTTTTGGATATTCTATACACGCATTTACTTACTTTAGTGTTTCTTTCACTATGTTGCACCATAGTAATAGTAGATGTGATAGTCATAGAAAGTAATTCAGTGTTTCAAATAAGTTAAGTCTTGTCTATTAAATAGCATCTACTAAAAAGTAAATACATCCCCAAAAGCTAAATAAGTTCTCTTTTCTTCATTTTCACACATTATCAATTAGTTGATTTAAAACCCAAAGAAATTAAATTGAATTTTATGCAAGAGCATAAAAATCCAACCATCAGCTCTTCATCATATACCAATTTGCCTGTGTCAAAGAGGAAAATTTCCATTTAGCCCTCTGAAATCTATATAGGCTGTTGTTCCCTTTTGCAAATCCTGAGCCATTTACTCTGTAAATTACCGTGAGTTGCAAACAAAAGCCCAGAAATAGGTCTGTGCAGATTCACACCAGTCAGGCAGCTCTGTAAATAGTCAGCCTTGCCTGAGTCCTATTTTAAATACCTTCATTATTAACGATGTCATGTCATCCTTAGAGCTCTTTACCATGCAGTGAGCCCCCCAAAATAAGATTTTGAACATTTCAAACCAGGCACTGCAGTCTTTAAAGAAATTATTTAGCCATATTGCTGCTAAACCAAGCCACCATTGATACAGACATTTTACTTTCACATGGCTGTTATTTGGAGGGTGTCACATTTTAGTAAGGGCGGAGAGTTCTTTTTTTCAATAAAGGCTCATATTTATTTTTTAAACACAGATGAAGTTTTCTTGTTTCAACTTTCTTAAAGATTTTGTAGGGAAGTCTTTAAAGGGAGTGTTTATATTTTATACCAGGTGATTGTTTTACTGAAAGACTTTTAAAGCATGATTTCTAGGTCCACCGAATGAATTTTCCAACATCCTCCTCATTTTAAAGCCTTTTCTCTATAGTTTTACTTTTGCCACAAGCATTGAAACTGTACTTTGAAAAGGCAAATCTAATTTGCCTGCCATTAAGCAGCAGATTGATGTTTTAGAGAATAGTTTGAGAAAGATGCTTAAGATGAGAATAGCCAGAAGATAAAGTCAATGTCAAGTCAAATGGATTTGCCAAAGGTCACTCAGCCAAATTTGATTCAGGTTCTTTTACCTCAAGTGCCTGTGCTCTTTCCACTATAGCAGTCTGGGAAAGATTCAAAATTTGCCCCTTCAACAATCCAAGAAGAAAATCACTAATGATTAGGAGCTAATGGAGACCATGAAAATAACCCAAAAATGTGTGCATATATATCCCCAAAGAATGGACAGCTCTAAAGTTCAGTAAGCCTCTTTGAATAAAGTATGTATTATCATCAACAACATGGGCAACATGTGCAACTAAAACATAAGGAAGTATTAACAACTATAGAAACTTATTTTTTTTTGGCTGATTTACAAAAATATATATATAACCCCTTCCCTGGTTCCCTAAGTATTACACACACAAGACTGACTCCAAACTACTGAAGTCTTCAGGATGTTCTAAAGGAATTTTAACACAGAAAAAAAAGAACACTTAAAATTGATTAGCAAGCCCCAGTGATCCTAAAGTCCCATTACAGGGAGCCTTGTACTGCCTACCTGTTGTAGACCCCAGGTTTCAAGTTCAGTTCCCAAGCTTCTTCCATATTCTCTTTAGAGTCTCAGTAACAAATGAGTCACCACGCTCCAGAACATTTTTAAAATACTTTGATATCCAAGTAACTTCCATACAGTGCTGAGACTTCCTTTCACATTATTAAACTGAGTATTTAATATTTACAGCCTAAAGTAATGGTATTTAGATTGCTTCACTAGAGCTATTTACTTTATACAGGTGTAACTAAAGCAACGCTTTGGAATTCTTTCTAAAATATGGAAGATCCACAAGTAGGTGAGTTAAAGTCTGTACCTAAAATGGCTAGAACTTCTAATGTAGTGGTTTTGTCATACAAAAATGTGAAGTTCCACATCATTGTACATCCTGCTATAGTCATATCAAAGATGAATTAATTAACTTATAAACTACCACCTGGTGTTCACTATAGTTTTAGAAAATGTAGAAGACCTCATATTTAAAATTTTACACTCTATATAACTTCTCATGAGTAATATGAAGGTTGGTCTGCCTCCATTGAAAAGAAAAGAAAAATTCAGCTGGAGTTATTTAACAGCTCATAAATCACCACTATTCTAAATGTAATACACTTAAAAATTGTTTAAGTTTTGTCAAATTTTTCAAATGGAAATTTGAAATATAAGGTAAAAGGAAGAAACATTCCTCAATTTTAATTTCAAAATATCCATTTGGCCATTGAGTTTTATCAAATCACTGGTTCTCCAAAAGGAATACTAGATTAAAGATAAAAATGGGTTACTATGCACATTCTTCCTGGATAATACTGTTCACTCATGAATTTCCCTACTGTGTACATGCAAATGAATCTAGCCCATATATATTTCTCTACTTAATATCTCTCTTCTTATTTTCTGAGCAATTGATTACAAAGTAACTCTGCTTGGATACACTTCAGGTATCTAAAATTTAGTGTTTTCTACCTCTCAGAATAACATTAACCATAGAGTTCTGTATTTCAACATCCCTTTCAATTCATAGCTACTGAGGCAAGAAGCCTACTTTGTCTCTTCATGCTCTTCAACTACATCCCACTTCCATACGTGTCTACTCAATAATCAAGTCTGGCCATTTTACTTCCTTATAATTTCTTACATTTGTCCACTTTTCTTTATCACCATGTCATTCTCAACCTTAGATGCATTGAAAATGCCTGGAGGGCTCTTAAAGATTAGTAATATAAGACTTTTGCTAATCACCAAGATGGACTAACCGGGACTAGATTTACTATCCTGCATGAAAGATAAACCACAGATCCAAGAAGCTGAACAAAACCCATGCACAAAAAATAAGAACACCAAGAAACACCAAGGCACATTATAATCAAATAATTTAAAACCACAGATAAAAATAAAATCTTAAAAGCAGCCCAAGAAAAAAAGATACACTAATAAGAGAGTAACAAAAAATTATGGTAGACTTCTTATTGAAAATAATGCAAACCAGAGTACTGTGAAGCTACCTTTTTGGTATGTGAATTATATCTCAACTAAAAACAAGCATCACTTTGTTACTTGAAATCCTCAGAGGAGGAAAGATGGCAGAAGAGTAGGGGACCTCGTTTCATCTGATCCCTTGAATTTATCTAGATAACTATCAAATCATTTTGAACACCTATGATTTCAACCTCAAATG
The DNA here is from genome assembly GCF_024610735.1 of Ursus americanus. Lineage (NCBI taxonomy): Eukaryota > Metazoa > Chordata > Mammalia > Carnivora > Ursidae > Ursus > Ursus americanus. Next base: position 106,295,554 of record NC_142164.1, read on the forward strand.
TAAGAAGAATTGCTGGAATTCTACAAATAGAAAAGTGACTACTTTCTGCAAGGTAGGTGGTGTGGAGAAGTGAACCTGAGGGGATATTTGGAAGATTAATGATGGGGGAAGGGAGCCTCCGTAAGTCAGCTACTGGAAAGTGATAAAGCCCCAGAGCACAAAATTGGAACCTTTAGAAATCTGCTCCAGTGACAGATGTCCCTTCCTGAAAGTGCTCAAGTGGTAAATCATGGCAGAACCCTAGGTGGGACAGTGTGGTCTCAGGAATCCCAGGGTCATGGAAAGAATGGGGGTGCCTGAACTGGCAGAGTTCCCAAGCATTGGAGCAAGGAAACCAGTTACAGTCGGCAAGCTCATGAGGGAGCTTTCAGCTAGGTTCACCATAAACGGTGAACCGGGGCACCATCGTGTGACAGCCTCTCCGAGTGGAGCCCTACAAAGGGCAGAAATGTGGGGACCCTCGGCCTTCCCCCGGGAGGGGTGGAACAGTGCATGCATGATTGGGTGACTGCTCTCCATGCCTGGGCCCTGCAGAGGGCAGAAAGACAACAACCCTACACCTTCCCCTGGGAGGAAAGATGGGGGTGTGAAAAGCAGGAGTCCACAGAGTTTGGCACACACACAAAAGTGAAGATTGCTTATCCCTGAGGGTTTACTGAAGAGAGGGGGCTGCAATCGTTCAGCTCCGGGGCTAGAGGCTGGGGCATAACCATTTTTATTTTCATCCTCTAAAGAGGTGCAGAAAGCCTTCAGGAAACAAAAGCCACATAGAGCAATCAAAAGCCACTTACACTGAGCCCAGCCCCCTAGGAAGGGGTGGTGCAACTCTGCCCAGGAAAAGACACTTGAGAATCAGCACAGCAGGCCCCTCCCCCAGAAGACCAGCTGAAACAACCGGAGAACACCAAGTTTACAGAGCACTTAGGACTGTAAAACTGCAGTGCTAGGGGAAAAACATATATAGAATTGGAGGTTTTTTCCTCATGATTTATCTTTCACTTAAAAATTTTCCTTTTCTATTTTATTTTTTGCTTTTCAACAAGTTATTTTTTTTTAAAGATTTTATTTATTTGACAGAGATAGAGATAGCCAGCGAGAGAGGGAACACAAGCAGGGGGAGTGGGAGAGGAAGAAGCAGGCTCATAGCAGAGGAGCCCGACGTGGGGCTCGATCCCATAATGCCGGGATCACGCCCTGAGCCAAAGGCAGACGCTTAACCGCTGTGCCACCCAGGCGCCCCTCAACAAGTTCTTATTTTATCAACAGTTTTAAAAGTCTTTTTTTAACCATGTAAGAAGCATGTAAGAGTTCACAAATGGAACCTCAGTTATATGACCAACTGATTTTCAACAAAAGTGTATAGGCAAATACATGTTACTGGTACAAATAGATGTCTTTATATTAAAAAAAGAAAACTGGCCCATTTCTCACACCATATATAAACTGAAACATAAAACTAAAACTATAAAAGTCTAGAGGAAAGCATAGAGTTTTTGTGAGCTTATTAGTTAAATATTTATTAGAAATGATGCCAAAAGCACAATCTATACAAGAAAAAAAAATTGATCAATTGGGCTTCATCAAAACTAAGAACTTCTGTTCTTCAAAAGACTATTAAATAGATGGAAAACAAACCACTGTCTAGAAGAAAATATTTATAATTCACATATCTGATTATGAACTTGTATCCAGAATATATAAAGAACTCTCAAAAGTCAATTATAAGAAAATATATATCCTACCAACACATGGGAAAAAACATTTGAAGTATTTCATCAAAGAATGTATATGAATGACTAGTAAGCATGTAAAAAGATGTTCAAATCATAAGCAGAGAAATGCAAATGAAAATCACAATGAAAAACCTCTACATACCTATTAAAATGGCAAAAATTAAAAGTGCTATCAAGTGTTAGCAAGGATGTGGAGCAAATAAAACTCTCATGTACTGGGAATGTCAAATTGTAAAACCACTTTGGAAAAAAAGTTGGTAGTTCCTTTGAAAGTTAAACATATGCCTAGTACATATCCAGACAATCCATCCCTACATATTTACCTAAGTGAAATGAAAATATATGTTCATACAGAGACTTGTACCAAATATCCATAGCAGCTTTATTTGAAGTAGCCCCAAACTGGAAACAGCCCAACCACCCATCAACATGTGAATGGGTAAACAAATGGTGATATATTCATATAATGGAATACTACTCAGCAGTAAAAAGGGATGAACTGTTAATATATGTAGCAACATGGATGAATTTCAAAATAATTATCATGATTGAAAGGAGTCAGAAAAAATTAAGTACATATTGTATTATTCCACTTATATAAAATTATAAAAAATATAAGCTAATATGTAGTGAGAGAAATCAGATAAGTAGTTGCCTAGAGATTTAGAGGGGTGAGGAAGAGCAGGACAGAGAGATTACTGAGGGGTGCAAGGAAACTTTTAGGGATGATGTATGTGTGTGTATAATATAGTTTTTTACTTGATGATGGTTTTATGGGTACATACATATGTTAAAACTGATCAAATTGCACACCTTAAAAATGAGCAGTTTATTGTACATCAACTTTAACTGAATCAATCTTTTAAAATGTGAAAAAATAGTAAGGTCTAAGTCCCACTTCCAGAGGTTCTAATTTCATTTGTCTCAGATGTGCCCTGGGCATCAAGATTTTCTAAAATTTCCAATTGATTCTAATGTGCAGTGGGGTTTGTAAACCCCTATATTCTTACGTTTAGCTAACATCACCTTCATCTAAACTGATTCTGTTTCTTAAAGGACATCTTTCTTACAGTCTTACTTCCTTCCAAATCATTCTGAACACCTTAGCTAGGGTGATAATTCTAAATGCAAACCAGACCCAATCATTTTCTTCCTTAAAATCTTCCAAGGCTTCCCTCCTGCCTTTAGGATAATGCCCCAACTCTTTTATGAGGATCAACCACTAATTTATTTCTTGCCATTTATCCCTCAGTCTGTTCTCCAGCTGTCTGGAACTGTTTTCGCTTCTTTGAATTATCCAGTGCTCTCTACCTCTGAGCCTCCATCATGCCATTTTCCTGCCTGGAACACCTTTCATTTCATTGGTTCCAGTCCTCCTTATCCTTTACATCTCAAGCCTAAATGTCAGTTCTTCTGGGGAACTTCCCTGGTTACTATACTAGTTCACCAAGTGATACTCAGTACCTAGGGTAGGGCTTCACACACTTGACAAAAAGTTACAGTATCATCTACTTCTCCTTTGGTAAAAATCATCATACTTTGTTGGAATGATTTTTGTCTGCCTTTCCTACTGGATTGTTAAATATGTAAAAACTGAGTCTGTGTATAAAAAGTCCATTCTGTATCTCTAGTAGCACATGATACATGTTCATTCATTCATTTATTGGAGAGATTTTAATTAAGCACCCCCCCTGTGCCTGGCACTGTTCTGGCAATGAGTATACCAGTCCAACAAGGATAGTGCTCCCACAAAGTTTATATTTCAGAAAGAAGAGACACATGACAAATCAATGAAGGAAGATAGGAAGGAAAGAATAAATTAACATGTGCTTAAAACTTGTAAGAAACAAAGGAAGAAAGAGAGAAAAGTTTTTAGCTTCTTATTCCATGTTAAATGAAATTTTCAACATCCTTTCTTTAACAAAGTTTATTTAATAACCGTTCTTCCATTTCTTCATGTCCAAATAAAGCTTTTCCAAGGTCAGTGTTACACAGTATATGACCACTTATGTAGTTTGAATTTGGAAACCCCAGAAAATTGTTCCTAATAAAAATATTTGAAATACTTGCTCTCTCAAATGTTATTTGATACTAAAATGTCTTTCAAATATAAATAATACCTTTCATTCCACACTTAAAAATGATGCTTCAAGGACAATGTTGTAGTGTCAGAATTATGAATGAATGAATAAAGAATAAATAAGAAATCTGTTGATTATCTCCAGGGTTGCCATTTGTCATACAATGAGTTAGGACAACTTTCACAAGTCAAAAAATTTAGGCTTAAGGAGTAGGTATTAGTGGGGAAAGAGAATACTCACGAGGCTAGAGTCAACTATCAGAGATGATCATGGTCCCTTAATTTGTCCATCATCCTCTGGGGAGCATTTTCTGGATCTGACTCCAATGGAGAGAACCTTTTACTTTTGGGTCTCTCTTCTTGTGGAGCAAATGTGCGATGTTGGCCTTGTTATTGAGTAGAATAAAGAGGCTGTTTATGGAGCCAGGAATGTGGATTTAGGATGATAACTGCAACAGTATTTGGGGCCTGTGGAGCCCTTGAGATGTTATAGTTCTCTGTGAGAAGGGGTGTATACGGACAAGAAACTACCAGTGTCATTGGAAGCTGAGCTTGAGCACTGTCCCTCCTGCTACCTGTCTTTGCTTCTAATAGTGATCCCCGAACACTTAATGTGTTTATATTCTTTTTTTAAAGATTTATTTATTTATTTGGGGGGGAGAGAGCGAGCTGGGGGGAGCAGAGAGAGAGAATCCAAACAGACTCCATGCTGGGTACAGAGCCTGACCTGGAGCTCGACCCCAGGGTCCTGAGATCATGACTTGAGCCGAAATCAAGAGCTGGTCGCTTAATCGACTGAGACATTCAGGCACCCCATGTGTTTATCTTCTTGATACAACATTCCTTCCATTGCTTTAACCTATACAAACATATTTTTTTTAATCTGGCACATCATATGATCATCACTAACTTACAGTTGAGAATCCCAGGACAGTGGGAAATTTACCTTAGCATTTCTGTTTTAAAATAGCGTAGACTAACTCCCAGATCCCTTACTGAAAGTTAAGTCAATATAGACATTATGCATCTATTAGTAAAGAATAACCAAAGTTTCTTAATCAAAACTATCAAAGAAATACAAACACTAATTTTAAAAGATGCTATAATAAATATTTATAGTCCCAGAAATAACTTTAAAAGTAATATATATGTATGCATTTTATATATATACATATATATTTATATTTATACAAATGTATATAAGATATATTGGGAAGAAAGGAAAAATGATTCCGAGGTAACTGAGCACTTCTTATTCCATGTGCTCAGCATTCTATATTTTATCTTTTAAAATACTCTCATTTTATAGATAATATTTCGCAAGAGTATGATCTTTAGCTCCTGATTGTTCTGTAGATCAGTCTTGGCATTTGTATTTAATGTTTTATTAAACATTTGCAGTAATGTTTCTTGGCTTAACCAATGCTGGCTTTATTTTCAGAGCTGGCTTCTTACGCCACCTAAGGAGATGCTTTGACTAGCATATGGTGTTTCTTGCAAGGATTTTAAACATCAATTTACAAGATGTTTGAACAGGGTGTCTTGATAAACAACTGCTTGACATGAATACATGAAACACATATCTGTGAGCATCTCCTTACCAGAAAGCTTGACCATTCTTCATTCAATAGGTGTTTGGGCTCATGTTTCCTGTTTATAACTGTATTCACTCAAGGGGAGCTACTGGGAATGTGACCTGGTCTATCTCTTTGCTAGAATATAAGAGAATAATTTTCATTTTCTTGACCATAAAAACCTCTGCTTGTTTGTGCAAGACGAGTGAACATTACTTCAATTAGCTTTTTGCATGGTTTATTCTTGGCAGTGTTAAGAGACCACATTAATTGATTTGAGGACCAAAGGTTCATAGCTCTTCTTAATGAATGATGTCCATATCTGGAAATACAGATTTAACAACGCAGTATTAAAAGGTAGCTTCCTTTAGACAGAAATAATACTTAATAATCAATATGGAACTATGCTATTAAGATTCAGAATCAGTCCAAACCAAAAGCATTCACATATTAGACCCTCTGAGGAGATAGATTGCAGATCTACCTTTGAGAACACAATCTAATGCTCCATATCCCTTCATTCCTTCAAAGAAATACAGTCAAAATGTTTTCTCCAGGTACTGTATGAGGCACATGCTGTGTAGGCACTGTCAAAAGTGGATATCACTGCAACAAAACTCATTTCCTACCTAAGTTAGTCCTGAGGTCCCAGTTCCTTGTTCTCTGATATTTACCCACCCTGCCAGTGCCTTGTAGTTACCTCACCCTTTGTCTTTCAGAGAAAAGAAAACACTCAATCTCATTTATCAATTATTAAGTAGTATCCAATACTGCTGGCCATTGTTTGCCTTCCTGTGACCATCCATTCACTAGTCTGGTGATGTGGAAATACCTCATTTGCCTCGTACCACACATCAGGGGCCTTCAGAAGGTGATTAATCATTATTCTGAGGCAATGGACCACATACACCAGGCTTGAGGAAGTGAAGGCAGAAAGGTTCAAGATAAAGTTCAATTTTATAAGACCAGCCCCATGTAACTAAATTGATGACTGAGTTCTGTCTCCCCTTCATCTGCAAGTTGTCTCAGATTTTAAAGTTAATGTCTATTGAGGCCTAAGTAAGGAATAGCTATTGTTGACAGCTCAGAACTTTGAAAAAGTGTTGCTAAGAGCCCTCTGATATAGAGAAATAAGCTACTAGAATATGTCAAAACACACAAATACTCATAGTGGATCATCAACTGCTGGAATATCAAGGATTGTTAATATCCTTGGGAAAAAATACCTTGAATTTCTTTAGATAATCAGTTTGTATTTATTCACGGTTGTTTATGCAGTCACTTGGGAAGGATTTATTGGGTGTCTGTATGTCCAGAATGTCTGAAACTTCCAAGGGGAAACAAAAGCAACAACTCTAGTGTTACAAAATAACAAGTCAACAAGTTACATGGAAATCCAAAGCTTCTGTTGAGGGAGGTTTCAAGTAGAATTCTAAGCCAAAGAATAATTTTTTTTCTCAAACTATAGTTTCAATAGGTAATTATGATAATAATAACTAACACTATTGACAAAAATTAAAACACTTAGAGTTTTAATAAGTTGTTCAAGGTCATAAAATGAGCATAGCCAAGAATGCAGAAGCAGTTTAGGGGTTTTAAAGTACTAGAACATTTGCTTTATCTAGAATCTGGATAAGAAGTTCCCAGGAAATTGGGTTTCCTGCCTTAGTTTCATCATAGGTAAAAGAGAAGAACTAAATGAGATACTGTATAAGTAGCACTTAATAGCATAAATAGCACATTGTAAGCCAGTGTAAGTAGGTGGTCTCTACTGCAGATGAATAGTTAGCTTCAGGCATAGAACAGTTCCTGTAGTCTTAGTAACAGAATGATCATGCATTGCAGGTTAAATTGAGCAAACCAAAGCTTCCTGGTTTAAAAATATAAAAACTGAGCTGAGGAGTACCTTGATTGATATATCTAAGCCAGTGGTTCTATGCTAGGAGAAATGTTGTCCCTCAGGGGCATTTGGAGACATTTTTGGTTGTCACAATTTCAGGGAGGTGATACTTGCATTTAGTGGGTTGAGACCATGGATGCTGCTAAATATCCTATAAGGTACAGGTCAGCCCCCACAGCAAAGTATTATCTGGACAAAAATGCATGTAGTGCTAAGGTTGAGAAATTATAGTCTAAACTGATGGGCATAAATTAGGATATCGATTTTGCTTATTCTATAGAATGATTGAGGGTATCAGATGTAGAAGTGGATTTTCCTTAACATAGATTAATTTGATAGAAATGGTAAAAGGAGCTGGGTATCATAGCATGTTTTTTCTGATGTAGTGTCTCCTTAGAAATTTAGGGGACATCAAAAGCTAGAAGTTATTTTAGGGGGATTAAAATGGAAGGATTTTACCAAATAGAGAATGAGGACCCCCTAACAAAATGTTAAACAATTTTGTAGACTTGAATGCAAGACTGTAGAGTCATATTGGCATTGGGCACTTATGAGGATTCAATTTTAAAAGTGTTTCCACAGATGTGTCCCTTGGTCATTTAAAATTTAAGAGACAAGGAAAGATGGACTTAAAACTCAGTGGATTTGATTAGAGTGAGATTTTATTTTATTTTATTTTATTTTATTTTTTATCTCCACATGCTTCCCCCCCCCCAAGTTTTAATTTAAATTGTGGCTAATTAATATACAGTGCAATATTAGTTTCAGGTGTGGAATTTAGTGACTCATCACTTACATACAACACCCAGCGCTCATCACAAGTGCTGTCCTTAATACCCATCACCCATTTAACCCTTTCCCCTGCCCACCTCCCTGTGTCCCTTTGAATCAGTATTCTTATATCCTTTGGGTAAATACCTAATAGTGCAATTGCTGGGTCATAGGACAGCTCTATTTTTAACTTTTTGAGGAACTTCCATACTGTTTTCCAGAGAGGCTACACCACTTTGCATTCCCACCAACAGTATAAGAGAGTTCCCCTTTCTCCACATCCTAGCGAATACCTATTGTTTTCTGTGTTGTTAATTTTAAGCATTCTGGCAGGTGTGAGGTGGTATCTTATTGTGGTTTTGGTTTGCATTTCCCTGATGATGAGTGATGGTGAGCATCTTTTCATGTGTCTGTTAGCCATCTGTATGTATTCTTTGGACAAATGTCTATTCATATCTTCTACCCATTTTTTAACTGGATTATTTGTTTTAGGGGTTTTGAGTTTTGTAAGTTCTTTATAAATATTGAATAGTAACCCTTTATTGGATATGTCATTTTCAAATATCTTCTCCCATTCCATAGGTTGCTTTTTAGTTTTGTTAATTGTTTCCTTCTTAGAGTGAGATTTTAATTAAAGGACAAGAAAGGGCTTCAATCAGGGAATGGTGGCTATTTTGAATTGTGAAGCTTTTACTTATTTATGTGTATGCACACATACAAAGAGACTACAGAAGGAGAGAAGTATAGAAGAGTAAATATAACAACTTCAATGTTTTAATTAAAGATGGCCATTAGGGACATTAAACTGGTTGTGAAAACTACAATAGCTAATAATCATTTATGGTCAAAGATTTCATTAATTTTACCATTCTGAAGAACAAAAAATAGATGAAAAATACAAAGAATTTTAACATGTTTTTGCGTAGTGTTTTACAATGTATAAAGTGCCCTGGCATTATCTCATCTATTTATAATGTGAGAAAGAACTTACTCTTTCATAATGATTGTTTATTCCCAGATATCCAAAATACTTGGCTTTTGGTAATAGAGCTCCATTGAACTATTGAGTGAATGTGTTGATTCTAAGAGCTCAAGTGGCAGTAATTATGGTCTAAAAACCGTCTAACTTACTAATGGTAGAGAGAAGTAGATGGAAGACATAACCTACATCTGAAGACAGCCTATAATACCACCAACCTAATGCCCTGGGAAATAAGTGGATAACTTTAGCTGCTGAAATTCACAGGAAGCTGTATAAACCCAATAAATCACTGATGGAGGCTGTAAACTTGCCAGCAAATCAATTACAATATCTTTGCAATTCCTTTCTGCATGTAACTAAAATAACAGCAGTGGGGATTTGAAAAATAAGCCATCATTGATTGCTTAAAATCATTTCTTGAGGTGGCAAAAGACCCTCCAGTCACCATTCATTAGCGAGGCCTTCATTATATTATCTAGAGCATGCATTTGTTAAATGGGGGAAAAAGGTTTCTCTACATATAAACATGATAATGCTAACCCATTATCAGTAGGACATACATTTTGAGCGGTTTTTCAAGTAGTTAAAATGAGGGTTTTTAAAAATAAGTTATATATTTTTGTCTAGCTTCAAGATACAACAGGAGTGGGAACATTATCTATGGTAAGGTTTATCTTTTCATCATATATAATTAATAAATAGGGGGATAAAACTCTGACAAATCCTTACATTCCCTTTTAGCAACTATGATACGCTTAGAACCAATTTGAAAGGATTCCAGTTCTTAGATATGTAACATTACTTCTTAGGATCATGGAATACTAGAGCTAGGCAAAGCCTTCAGAATATCTAATATCAGCCTATATTTGTGGATAAGAAAGCTAAGATTCAGGGACATTAACAGACTCATCCAAGTACACACAGCTAATGTGGTGGCTTATTAGGGTCTAAAAATCAGAGTTCCAAGCTGCCAATTTAGTGATCTTCCCATATCATACTGCCCTAAGGTCACACTTGATTCTACCACTACTTGTTGCTCTGTGGACTTCTCTGAACCAGCCTGCAAGAGATAAGACTTCAAGTTCATGTCAACATCATCCTAGAATTACCAGTTCTTTCATTGCCACCAAATGAAAGAATGCATGGGGAGCCATGTGTCCTTTTAAACCTCATCATTTGAATTTGCACATCCCCTTGCATGTCCTGGGGAATGCACGTTTGCATTCTCAAAACTAACTCAAAGGTGTAGACTTGGGCAGAACGCCATTTCCTAATCAAAGAGCACATGAAGCAATTTTTAAAATTCAGATCTAGGATATTCTTTAATAATCTTATGTCTTTAATAATCATATTTTCACAAGCTGCTTTCTAGTTCAAAAATAATTTTTATGTGTATTGAGATTATTCTTGTACTAGATTTTTGCCATTTCACTATGTAGGACATGACAGTTGAGGTAAACTGAATTTGAGAAAATGCAAATTAAAAGTTTTCCAGAGAAAGGCACCCTTAATAATGCTAAAAGGCATGGCAAACTGAAGTGCGGTTTGGGCAGATATGTGGATGAATTCTAAGGGAAGGACTATAGGAGAAATGGTGAATGGGGGTAGAGGCTTAAGAAGTGCAAAAGGTTGTATCAGTAACCCCAACTCTTCACTTCTGCCTGTATCCATGTCTTTTGTCATGTAACTTTGCAGTCCTTTCCAACATAGGTGAGCCATTAATTCTGAGCTCCTGGATTTAGTCACAATTACATGCCTCATACAATGGGACTAACAAATGTAATAGTCTTCAAAAGTGCTTATACAACTCATTCTTATGCTTATGCCTTCCAAGTGAAAAGAACATGCCTAACTTAGTCTGCTGCTCCCAGGGGCAAGATCAAAGACATGTGAATCAGAGTTGGTGCAGCTAAGGTACCCTAGACTGGCTAGCCTAGAACAAAGTCTAACACAAGGATATATGTGCTATAATAAATAATAATTGGTGTTTGCCACTAAGTTTTGAGGTAGTTTGTTATGCAGCAGTTACCTGATATAGAAAAAGTGATTTCTCATGATTTGGAGATATCTATCCATCACTAGAAAACTATCAGGAAGTGGCAGAGGATCTTGAAGAGCAAAAGTAGCCCTTCAGATGAGGAAACTCATAAGCCCTAAGCAAGGTAATGATAATTTTCCTATCAAAGATGCTGAATCTGGGGGTGGGGGAGGAGTGTTCCAGGAACCTGTGCTAACCTGAATGGAAAGGTTTATGAGGGCCAAGTTTGGAACAAGGAGTTTCTTTCCTGAGGTCATAGGGATTGCCATAGGCAGTGGAATTATCAGCATTGGGAAGGCATGGCACACAAAAGATGCTTAATGTTTTTTTCTGACTAAATTAACAAATGAATCAGTGCAGGAAACCAAAGTCCAAAGCAAGTTCAGACTAAAGAATTGAAGTAGGAAGCTGTGAGGGGCGCCTGGGTGGCACAGCGGTTAAGCGTCTGCCTTCAGCTCAGGGCGTGATCCCAGCGTTGTGGGATAGAGCCCCACATCAGGCTCCTCTGCTATGAGCCTGCTTCTTCCTCTCCCATTCCCCCTGCTTTTGTTCCCTCTCTCGCTGGCTGTCTCTATCTCTGTCAAATAAATAAATAAAATCTAAAAAAAAAATCTGAAGTAGGAAGCTGTGAAAGACAAGATATGGTTGTGTGTGTCTTGGGGGGGTGCAGATAGAAGGAGTGAAATTCAGGCAGCCCTAACAGGAGTATGCACAAAAAGGATGAAGGAGTATAACTAGGAGGGTGCAGGTGTCTGCAACAAAAGCACTGTTTTTAAGACTTGTGTGACAGTGTCACAAAGGACTGTTTGAGACTTTTTTTCTTTTCTAAAGACTATAGAATAAAGTAGAGATTATAGCTGAGATTAAGCCTTATTTGAAATAAAGATAAATTTTCCCAGACTGAATGTAAAGAAGGTTAGCTCTTGGCTCAAAGATTCTATGCCTCCTGGCATTCTCCATAAAGAGAACTAAGGGTATGATACAGAGAAGAGTAGTCATCTTGGGGGCATGCCTACAGTCCATATGCAAATGGAAATATGACTACAAACTGTTCCTGTATCAGTGTTCCTGTATTTCTGTGTTCCTCCTATATTCCTAAAAGATTATCTGTTCACCTCACCTTCCTGAAGGAGGAAAACAGGGAATCACTTTCTTGGTTACTCCTCCAATATTGAGAAAGCTAGTCAATATTGGGTAGATCTACAAGGGAGAGCAGATGTCTTTATCATTGGGCATATTGCTTTGCCTCCAAAGGTAAGGGAGAAAGATGAGCGGTATAAGGGACTAGGTCTCTTAGAAAAAAAATGATTGATCACTGAAGTTCCCAGTTTTCACTATCTGAAGGGTATGAAAAAATGGATCCCTCCTGTGACAACAGGTCCCAGAAACAGGCTGCAGAATTGCTAGGATACTGCTCACTTGAAGTAAAGGTGCTCAGAGGGAAGTGATGGGTGTGGATGTGGTGAGAGACCCCACCTGAGAGTCAGCTAGGAGCTATGCTAAGTCTCCCAGGGGAGCTTCTTGGAGGTAATTCCTTCATCAGCAGGGTTGTTGAGATTGTGACCTGCCCACACCGAATCTTTTGACAGTAAGATGAGTGCTCAGTGAAAACCTAAACAGTGGGCTTAATTGACTTGCCATTGGTAGTCATATGAGGAGATGACTTTTCTCTTTCACGTTTCTTGTCTCTACACTGGAGGAAGTGTAACACGCTGGAAAGAGGAAAGTGGGGTCATAGACCATAGACCATGACTCTCCTTCAAGCCTTCAGAGCAGTGGATCTCAACTCTTAATCATATTCAGTGCCCTTCCACCATGTTTTTTATTTAACTGAGGTAAAATACACATGACATAAAATATACCATCTTAACCATTTTTAACTGCACAGTTTGGTAGTGTTAAGTACATTCGCATTGTTGTGCAGCCAATCTCCAGAATGCCTTTTTTCCCTTCAATTATTTCATCCCTCTCCCCACCCCCTTTCACTCTGGCAACCATCAGTTCTCTGTATTTATGAGTCTGTTTCTGTTTTTGTTTTGTTTTTTAGATTTCACATATAAGTGAAATCATCTGGTATTTGTCTTTCTCTGTCTGATTTATTTCACGCAGCATAATGCCCTCTAGGTTCATCCATGTTGCTGCAAATGGCAAAATTTTGTTCTTTTTTATGACTATTTATATATGCCATATCTTCTTTATCCATTCATCTATTGATGAGCAACACTTGGGTTGCTTCCGTATCTTGGCTATTATAAATAATGCTGCAATAAACATAAGGGTGCATATATCTTTTCAAATAGATGTTTTCATTTTCTTTGAGTGAATACCCAGAAGTAGAATTACTAGGTTGTATGGTATTTCTATTTTTAATTTCCTGAGGAATCTCCATAATGTTTTCCATAATGGCTGCACCAATTTATGTTCCCACCAACAGTGTATGAGGGTTCCCTTTTATCTACATCTTTGCCAAAACTTGTTATTTCTTGTCTCTTTGATATTAGCCATCTGACAGGTGAGAAGTGATACCTCATTATGGTTTTGATTTGCATTTCCCTGATGATTAGTGATGTTGAGCATTTTTTCATGTATCTGTTGGCCATCAGCATGTCTTCTTTGGAAAAACGTCTATCCAGATCTTCTGACCACTTTTAATCAGATTATTTTGGGGAGGTTGTGTTGTATGAGTCCTTTATATATTTTGGATATTAATCCCTTATTGAATATATCATTTGAAGATATCTTCTCCCATTCAGTAGGATGCCTTTTTGTTTCATTGATGGTTTCTTTTGCTGTGCAAGAGCTTTTTAATTTGAGGTAGTCTCATTTGTTTATCCTTACTTTTGTTGTCCTTGCCTGAGAAGACAGACTCAAAATAATATTGCTAAGTCCAAGAGCTTACTGCTTATGTTTTCCTTTAGTTTTATGGTTTCTCTTCTTACATTTAGGCATTTATTACATCTTGACTTTATTTTTGTGTATGGTTTAAGAAAATGGTCCACTTTCATATTTTTGCACATAGCTGTCCAGTTTTCCCAACACCATTTATTGAAGAGTCTATCTTTTCCCCTTTGTATATTCTTTCCTCCTTTGTTAAAGATTAATTGACCATATAATGGTGGGTTTATTTCTGGGCTTTCTATTCTATTCTATTTCTCTATTCTATTCTCTTTTTATTCTTTTGATCAATGTATCTATTTTTGTGCCAGCACCATATTGTTTTGATTACTACAGCTTTCTAGTATATCTTGAAATCTGGAATCATGATACCTCCAGCTTTGTTTTTCTTCCTTGAGATTGCTTTGGCTCTTCAGGGTCTTTTGTGATTCCATACCAACTTTTGGATTGTTTCTTCCAGTTCTGTGAAAGATAGTATTGGTATTTTGATAGTGATTGCATTGAATCTGTAGATTGCTTTGAGTGGTATGGACATTTTAACAATATTAATTCTTCTAGTACACAAGCACAGTATAACTTTCTTTTTTAAAAAAGATTTTATTTTTTTATTTGAGAGAGAGAGAGAAAGAGATAGTGGGAGAGAGCATGAGCAGGGTGAAGGGACAGAGGGAGAGGAGAAGCAGGGTCCCCACTGAGCATGGAGGAAGCCACACGTGGAGCTCCATCCTGGGACCCCAGGATCATGAGCTGAGCCAAAGGCAGACACTTAATGACTGAGCCACCCAGGTGAGGTGCCCCAAGCATGGTATATCTTTCCATTTGTTTGTGTCATATTCAATTTCTTTCATCAATGTTTGATAGTTTTCAGAATATAGGTCTTTCACTTCCTTGGTTAAATTTATTCTTAGGTACTTTATTCTTTTTGATCCAATTTTAAATGGGATTATTTTCTTAATTTCTCTTTCTACTAGTTCATTATTAGTGTATAGAAACAATACAGATTTCTGTATATTAATTTTATATCCTATAATTTTACTGAATTCATTCATTGGTTCTAAAAGCTTTTTGATGGAGTTTATAGGGTTTTTTTTATATATAGTATCATGTCTTCTGCAAATAATGACAGCTTTACTTCTTCCTTATCAAAGTGGATTCTTTTATTTCTTTTTCTTGTCTTATTGCTGTGGCTAATACTTCCAGTACTATGTTGAATAAAAGTGGTGAGAGTGGACATCCTTGTCTTGTTTCAGTACTCTTTTCATCTTGCAAAATCGAAACTCTATACCAATTAAACATTCACTTCCCATTCCTCCTTCCTCCAGCTCCTGGCAACCATTATTCTACTTTCCGTCTCTATGAATTTCACTACTCTAGGTACCTATAGAAGTGGAATAATATACTATTTATCTTTTTGTGACTGGATAATTTCCTTTAGCTTAATGTCCTCAAGTTTCATCCATACTGTAGCATATGTCAGACTTTCCTTCCTGTATAAAGCTGAATAATATTCCATCCTATGTGTATATCACATTTTGTTTATTCATTCATCTGTTAATGGACATTTGAGTTGCTTCCACCTTTTGGCTATTGCGAATGATGATCCTGTGCACACTGGTGTACAACTATCTCTTTGAGACTCTACTTTCAATTCTTTTGGGTATATACCCAGGAGTGGAATTGCTGGGTCACATAGTAATTTTTAAATTTTTTAGGAGCCCTCCCACTACATTTTTTTAAAAAATATTTTATAATATGATGACTTAATATATGTATACATTGTGAGTGATTATCACAGTCAAGTTAATTAACACATCCATCTCCTCACATAATTACCATTTGTGTGTGTGTGTGTGTGTGTGTGTGTGTGTGTGTGTGTGTGTGTGTGGTGAGAACATTTATGATCTACTCTCTTAGCAATTTTAACTATACATTATAGTATCACTAACTATAATCACCATGCCATACATTAGATCCCCCAAATTTACTCATAACTGAAAATTTGTACCATTTGACCAACATCTCCTCA
Source organism: Ursus americanus (assembly GCF_024610735.1). Classification (NCBI taxonomy): domain Eukaryota; kingdom Metazoa; phylum Chordata; class Mammalia; order Carnivora; family Ursidae; genus Ursus; species Ursus americanus. The sequence continues at coordinate 106,311,553 of NC_142164.1, forward strand.
TTTTCCCCAGCCCTAGCCCCTGTCAATCACTGTTCTAATCTTTGGTTCTATGATTTCAACTCTTTTAGATTCCACATCACATTGTATAACTTAAAGTAAATCACAGTTTGCAACCTAAATATGCAGAATGTTTGTCAATTATATCCCCAATAAAGCTGGGATATATTTGAAATTAAAATTTAAAAATAAATTAAATTTTAAGAGGGAAAAGAAATAGTTTATATCATCCCCTGTGCTATACTGAGATGAAATTCAAGAGTAATGTAATCTATCTTCATATGTATTTTTTTCTTTTCTTTTCTTTTTTTTACTTTTCAATTAAGTTTTCAATTTTAATTCCAGTATAGGTAATATACAGTGTTATATTAGTTTCAGGCATACAATATAGTGATTTAACAATTCTGTATATCATTACTCAGTGCTCATCATGATAAGTGTACTCTTAATCCCCTTCACCTATTTCACTCTTCTCCCCAGCAACCTCCCCTCTGATATGCTTTATTTTAAATGAGTACCCTCAGTTAAAGTTTTTTTTTAACAACAATTTTTTTACTTGAAGCATACTTCAGAACACATGATTCTAAAATATATATATGTTTATTTAAAGAGAAATATACACATTTTTGTTATTATTTCTTGAAATAAATTCCATAAACCTTCCATTTGAGAAAAATAGAACACACATTTTCTTCAAGTACACACTGAAGAATACTGTGGGTAAATCCTTTAAAAAGAGACATAACAAATATTACAAATTTAAGAAGATTCAAATCATATCAAGTATATTTTCCAACCACAATGGTACAAAACTAAAGATCAACAATAAAATAAATCTGGAATCTACAATAAAAATATTAAATATTTAATATGTAAATTTTCAACAACACACTACCGCATAAGCAATGGACCAAATAAGAAATCAAACACCAAATCAAAATATGTTTCAAAACAAAAGAGAAAGAAAACACAATATTCCAAAACCTGTGGGATGCAGCAAAAGCAGATGTTAGAGTAAAATTTACACTATAAATGTTTGTATTAAGAAAAAAACTCAAACAACTTAGCATTACACCATAAGGAACTAGAAATAGAAGAAACTTAGCTGAACTTAGTAGAGGAAGGAAATAAGAAATAAAAATCAGCAATAAATAAAATAGAGAACAGAATAAACAATAACATACCAGTGAAAGTAATGACCCATTATTCAAAAAAATAAAATAAAATTGGCAATGTTAACTACACTAACTAAAAGAAAAGAGAGAGAAGACTTAAAAACCAAAATGAGAAATGGAAGAGAAACCAATTCAATAGACACCCACAGAAATACATAATGTGATAACAGATTACTATAAATAATTATATACTAACAAATCAGATAACTTAGGAAAAAATCCCAAATAATTCCTAAAAACACATCAGTTACCAAAGTTGAATCATGAATCTTGAATCCAAGAAATGGGAAATCTTAGACCAATAACAAGTATGAAAGTTGAATTAGGAATCAAGAATCTCCCAGCACAGGGGCACCTGGGTGGCTCAGTCATTAAGCGTCTGCCTTTGGCTCAGGGCGTGATCCCGGAGGTCTGGGATCGAGCCCCACATCAGGCTCCTCCATTGGAAGCCTGCTTCTTCCTCTTCCACTCCCCCTGCTTGTGTTCCCTCTCTCGCTGGCTGTCTCTATCTCTATCAAATAAATAAATAAAATCTTAAAAAAAAAAAAAAAGAATCTCCCAGCACAGAAAAACCCAAGACCACATGGATTCATTGGTGAATTCTACCAAATATTAAAAAAAAAAAACTAATGGCAATACTTATCACAATCTTACAAATAATGGAATAGAGGATATACATTCAAAATCATTCCAAAGCAGGATAAAAACACAAGAACAAAAAAGTCTAGTTTGTCCAATAAAAGTATTGCTACACTAGCTTTCTCTTCACATCCATTTGTGTGATAAATCTTTCTCCACCTCCTCATTTCAATCTTCTGGTGTCTTTAGATCTAAAATGAGTCTCTTGGAGGCAGCATATACATGGGTCTTGGTTTTTATTTATCCATTCTAACACCTTATGTCTTTTGAATGGAGCATTTAGTCCTTTAACATTCAAAGTAATTATTGATAGATATGTATTTATTGCCATTTTGTTCTTTTGTCATTGTTTCTGGAGATTTTCTCTGATCCTTTCTTGTCTTTGTCACTTTTGTTCTCTCCTTTGCACTCAGAGAGTCCCCTTTAATATATCTTGCAGGGTGGTTTCACTTGTCACAAACTCGTTTAGTATTTGTTTGTCTGAGAAACTCTTTCTTTCCTTCTATTCTGAATGATAGCCTTGCTAGATAGAACATTCTTTGTTGCAGATTTTTCCCATCAGCACTTTGACTATATCATGCCATTCTCTTCTGGCTTGCCAAGTTTCTGTTGAGAAATCTCTGGCTAGCCTTATGCGTTTTCTCTTGTAAGTTAAGGACTTCTTCTGTCTTGCTGCTTTTAAGATTTTTTTCTTTATCACTGTATTTTGCAAATTTAATTACCATATCTCTTGGTGTTGGCCTGCTTTTGTTGATTTTGATGGGATTTCTCTGTCCCTCCTGGATTGGATGTCTGTTTCCTTCCCCAGATTAGTGAAGCTTTCTGCTATTATTTCTTGAAATAAACTGTCTGCCCCCTTTCCCCTCTCTTTTTCTTCTGGGGCTCCTATAATACGAATGTTATTATTTTGATATAGTCACTAATTTCCCTAAATCTATTCTCATGTTGCATAGTTCTTCTTTCTTTCTTTTATTCAGCTTCATTAGTGTCCATTATTTTATCTTCTAGGTCACTGATTCATTCCTCTGCTTTTTCTAGCCTGCTAGTCATTGCATCAAGCCTGTTTCCAATCTTGTTTATTGCATTCTTCAACTCTAATTTATTCTTTAACTCTTTCTTCTTTGTTTTAAGGGTCTCACTGATGTCTTCTATTCTTTTCTCAAGCCCAGTGAGTATCCGGAGGTCCCTCGCTTTAAATTCTCCATCAGCCATATTACTTATATCCTTTTTGCTTAGATCTCTGGCTGTGATCTTATCTTGTTCTTTCATTTGTGATAAATTTCCTCCCTCTTGGCATTTTGTCTAAGTCTCTGCCTTCTTCTTTTTGTTAGAAAATTCAATCACATCTTCTGCTCCTGAAAGTAATGGCCTTATGAAGAAGAGGTCATGTAGTGCCCACAGCCTGGTGCCTCGGGGAGTGTCTCTGGTGTGTCCTGCATGCACTCTGCTGTTGTTTTGGATGCTCCATCCTTCAGGCCAGTCATCTGCATAGGCTCTTCTTGCCTGCTGTGGGCAATTTTTAAAAATCTACATAATATCCTGTGATATAAAGGAAAAATGATAGGAAAACAATTTTTAATATAAAATATATTTCAAATGTAAGTGTTTGGGCACAATCACAGAAGAAAGAATCATAAGCTTAGTAGTACTTATAATAAATAAATTTGGATTTAAAAGAAATAATAAACTTTAAATGCATATTATTAAGTGAAAGAAGCCTGTCTGAAAATGCTACATACAGTATGTATTAGTCAGGGTTCTGATTCCAAGTATATGACATTCTGGAAAGGGCAAAACCATGGAGACAGTAAAAAGATCAGCAGTTGCTGGTTGTTAAGGAACAGGGAAGGAGGACTAGGTGGAAAACAGAGGGTTTTTAGGGCAGTAAACTGTTCTATATGATCTTGTAATGGTGGATGCAGGTCATTACACATTCATCAAAACCCATAGAACAATCATAATATGATTCATAATATGAATAATAATAAAAACCAAGAATTTGGGGTGATAATGATGTGTCAATGTAGGTTCATTGATTATAATGAATGTACCATTCTGGTGCAAGATGTTGACACTGGGCAAGGCTGTCCAGAGGAGGAGGTATGTAAAAATGCTTTGTACTTTCTGCACAATTTTGCTGTGAACCTAAGGCTTCTCTAAAAAATAAAGTCAATAATAAGAATAATAATAAAAGCCAAAAGCCCAAAACAGGTAATTTTCAAATAAAAAAGAAATAAGATAATATGCACTTGAATATTGTTGAAACTTTATTTTTTTAAACATTGAAATAAAAGCTAAATAATTATATTCATGTATATTTCTGCAATCTCCATAATGGGGATAGGTACATAATACAGACTGATTCAGGTATGTTGTGTTGGCCGCTCAAATATGAATGGCACTGCCATTTGTGGCATGATTTTCCAGATTAGTGAACAGTTTCTAGTAAAATTCCAAACGAAATGAATTCACTCTTTCCTCAGTGTATATGGTAGTAACATTTATATTCCTGAAAAATACAGTGATTATTAAAATTGTGCAAAATACTTTTTTATTTTAAAAAATGGAATTATGCTCTATATTTGAAAATTATTAACAGGTTTTTATCACATGAATGTCCAGTGGGACAACTGAAGATAGTGCAGGAAGTAAAATTTTTCATGGATTAGGTTTGTCCCATTCATTGTCTCTCATTTCTGACCTCCTCCCACTACGTGTCTATAATGCCTCCCCAAAACACTGGGATCATACTTACACCTACGAATTTCCTTAAGAATAGCAATTGTCTCAAATTATGTCATTTAAAAATAATTAAACTAAAAGTCCTTATAAACATGATACTTAGATGAAATGGGATACATTGAAATAAGCTGAAGAACCAAGTAGAAAACTTCTAATGCAACGATGGTAAAGAATATTTGTAATATCCACTGAGTAAGTATGTAAGTTTGGGTCTCTGTGTAAAACTTACATTCAAGCAATGGATCTAAAGTTGACAACAGTGAATGCTACTTCAAATCCAACAGATTTTAAGTGAGTATTACATAATTTAAAGCAGGTCATTTTAAAATAGTTCTTTGACACCGTTAAGAATTTTTGTGTCATTACTAATAATTTCACTACATATAAGATGAAAGCCAGGGAAGACAAGACTTTTGAAACAACTCATGATTAATGGCAAGTACAGAGAATATCTTTTGAAAGTATTTTTTAAACTTTTTATTTGGAAATAATTTCAACCTTACATAAGAGTTGCATAAATAGTAGAAAAATTTTCATGCACCTTTTATCTAGATTTACTGGTTGATGATATTCTTTCCCATTTATTTTATCACTTTGTCTCTGGATAGACAGACAGATATTGATATATTTTTTCTGAGTCATTTAAGAGTTAGTTTCAGAAATTGTGTCCCTTTACTCCTAGATATATAAATGTATATTTCCCAAGAACAAGGATATTCTCTTAAATAATCACATTATGAAAATCAGGAAATTTAACATTGATACAATACTATTATTTAATCTATAAGCCATATTTCAATTTCACCAATTGAATAAAACCCCTTATAACCATTCTTTTAAAGTATAAGATCATGTCTAGGCTTTCATATTATGTTTAGTTGTCATATTGCTTTAGTCTCCTTTAATCTGAAACAGTTCTATAGCTTTTCTTTGTCTTTTATGACACTGACATTTTTTAAATTTTTTTTTTGATGTAAAGTTCGATGATTCATTAGTTGCATATAACACCCAGTGCACCATGTAATACGTGCCCTCCTTACTACCCATCACCGGCCTATCCCATTCCCCCACCCCCTCCCCTCTGAAGCCCTCAGTTTGTTTCTCAGAGTCCATAGTCTCTCATGCTTCATTCCCCCTTCTGATTACCCCCCCTTTCTTTATCCCTTTCTTCTCCTACCGATCTTCCTAGTTTTTATGTTCCATAGATGAGAGAAACCATATGATAATTGTCTTTCTCTGCTTGACTTATTTCAATTATGACATTGACATTTTTAAAGAATTATTAAAGACACTCCATTTGGATTTTTCTAATGATTATATTCAGATTATGTGATTTTGACAGGAATACCACAAAAGTAATGTTGTTGTGCCCTTCCCGGTACATTCCATCAGAATGTATATAAGTTATCTTGTCCCATTATGAGTGAATAGAGAATATCTTCACTAGAAAAAAGGTCTAGGGAAAGCAAGCCCACTCAGCAGTAAAATGTGCTGCTCAATCTTGGTATTTTTTCATAAGTAAGTAAAAACTTAAGTTGATTTGACCTAAACATGCAGTATTTTCTTTGAAAAGAAAAAGTCAATTCATAGTCAAGATAACATATGGAATATCACCTTCACTGACACAAACCAAGAGTTTCAAAATCAGATTTAAATTATGTTGACAATTAATATGCATGATGATATATCCTGTCAAAGGCCTAGATAGAACTTAGCTGGTGGTCAAAGGATATTGCTTTACAGTCAATGTGCTTGTGAATTATGTGCATCAGAAGGAAAGGGGACCACCTCATGAGACTGTGTATTGGGTCTTCGCGAAGGGCTAGCTGCAAAGTGCTTTCCTGTAGCTCAATGAAATGAAAAGGATAAGATTCGTTTTTCTCTCATTTTGCTTCCATCTGAGTCTTTCTGCTAGCAAAGAACTTGAAGTAAAGCATCTATTAATCTTGGAACAACCACTGAATTTAATTACCATGTCTAATGTTAGCTTGTACAAAGTGTTATAGGGATATGTTTTCTTCCATAAGAAGTACAGTACAATATGTTCTTCTATTTCAAATCCATTTCACTTAATTCCAGTGCTTTGACAGGAAAAGCAATACTGCTGCCGACCTTCATAGTCAGGCTACTCTCTCTTGCTGAACTACACACCTGAGAAATATCACATCCCACTTGCCTTCATCCCAACATCTTGCTATAAAGAAATATTTCCGTTCGTTCTCCTCCAAAAAAAAAAAAAAGAATAAGGAGAGCATGAATAATTGTTGCATTCCAAGAGATTATGATGAATTTTATTAGTGTACAAAGCATATTGCATGAATTTACCAAGGGTCTTTATTCTGAGCTCACATATGTTCTGCAAAGCTGTCATTTTAAACTGCTCATAGAGTTGTGCTAAGTGGCGCATTCCATTTCCTTGTATGGCTATTCACCTTTTCGGGTGGGTAGTGGGTGGGTATTAAACTCTGCATGCTGTGATGGAAATCTATACAAAGTTTATACTTCTCTACACATTTTTGAGGTGAAGCAAGTAGGGATGAAAACAGAAAGTCATATTGATTCTCTCCAGGAGTCTTTTGAATTAAAAAGCTATTTAAAACTGAAAGGTTATTTGATGGTATGTTGGGTAATTGAGTACAGGGTCAACATGTAGGTGGAAAACAACACTGTTGATGGTTGTGAAATGATGACCCTCCATCTTCCTGAAGAAGTGAAGGAAGAAATTTAACTATAATCACAATACTCTGCATTTCATCTCTAGAATTTATTCATCTTCTAACTAGAAGTTTGTACCCTTGACTAACATCTCTGTAATTCCCTCACCTCCCAGCCCTAACTCTACAGTGGCAATCATATTGCAATACATAAATGTATCAAACCAACATGTTATACACCTTAAACTTACACAATGTTATATGTCAATTATATCTCAATTAAAAATTTAATATAAAGCATAGAAAGAGGTACTTAGCTCACATATTTTTTTAAGAAACTCACCAACTTGTTAAGATTTGTCATATATGATATTTTTCTGGAAAGCCTAAGAAGGGGAAGATGACCCCGATGCTGTCATATTTGAGACAATAGTCAGAGATAGGCTTGAAAGCATCTCACACTACTTTTAACCTTTGAGACTTTAGTGCATACTCATATGCAGTGATTTTATGAGGTCAAATCAGAAATAGTTATTTCAAACAAGTATAACAACTTTGTGTTCCCCATTAACTATCTTGCTCTGGGTTTTCCATCATACTTAAGGCAAGTAAAATGATAAAATTGTGTTTTTAAGATTTTATTTATTATTTTATTTGACAAAAAGAGAGTGAGACCTGGGGGAGGAGCAGAGAGAGAGGGACAAGCAGACTCTGTGCTGAGCACAGAGCCCGATGTGGGGCTCAATCCCAAGACCCTGAGATCATGATCTGAGCTGAAACCAAGAATTGGGCCATTAACTGACTGAGCCACTCAGGTGTCCCTAAACTGGTTTCATGTTACAGTAAATTTTATCATGTCTCAGTTTCACTTCTCTCTTAAAGAACCTATTATACATTTTCTGAATGGAGCCACACACTGAAGCTTTCAAAATATGACAGTAAATAATAATAAAAAGTAGTGAGAGAATCATCCTGTACTTGAACTATGATGACAATAATACATATTTTCATAATTATATTTTTATTATTTAAATTCTCAATCCCTCACACATATATCTATTGGTTTACTTCTTTTCCAATCCTATTTCTGCCCGCTCACTTTCACATCCCCTGCTTTCCTGCCCAAGTAACAAAACTCCATTTCTGCTACTGCTGCTCCTTCACTTGAAAGGTTTTCCTTGTACTGCTGCCACCACTCCTTTTCTAAACTTTCATCTTCAGAGCTTGAAATCCTCCTCATCCTTCTAGACTGTTTAAATGCACCTCCTTGATGGCCTTCCTGACTGAATATAACTTCCCCTTTCTATATTTATCCACTATCCTTTAACTACACCTTTCTCGTTATACATATCTTATTTGTATTTTGTACCTTTTGTTTGTTCATTTATGCAACAGTTATTTATTAAATGTCTTCCATGTGCTAGGTGGCATGTGCCAGGGATGACTATAAATAAAACAGCTCTATAGATCTGTGTCCTCAGGAAGCTCTCATTCTGTCAGGAAATATAGACATTAAGGAAAGAATTACAAAAATGAAAAATTCTGTAAAAGAAAAAACACAAAATATATAGCTATGTCTAAAAGGGTTATGTCTCTTAACCTCGTCTAATAGGTCAAAAATCTCTGTCCTTGGTCAATAGGGATTAAGTCATATGACTTGAGGGTTGAGTTACACTTCACTTGGCTTGAGTCCCATTATATGAAAATGCATTGTTCTGGAAATTCCAGAGCAATCCACTCATATTCACACAGCTTGGGGCTTCAGAAAGCATATTATTCAATTGCAAATAATATGTGTAAAAACTGGATCCACAATATGCATATGTAAGAGTCCCCCAGAAGTTTACAAAAGTTTGAAGCTGCCCATCCATGGGACCTTTCCTGAACCCTCTCTGAAGGCCAGACCTGGTGCCAAGTGCTAAGGATACATACAGTGCTGCTGATGACATGCTCCCTTCCTTCAAGGAGCTCACGGTGCAGGAGACAGAATCTCTGTGATTGTTCTAACGGTATCTCAAATTGCGTCTGCTGAGACCCTAACTACTTTGGGAAAACAGCAAAGGAAGAGATCTCCTAGTAATCTATTTTGTCCTTTTATGCAGTTCCTTTATTTTTAGTCTTAAAGGCTCATTTCCATGAAAGAATGTGTCATCACTTCTGTTCCAAGGAATTTGAAGAACAGATGGAAGGATGGAACCCATAGCTTTTTCCCTTTTGGGGTCCTGCACAAACATGAGAAACAGAATCCCCAATAGTTGTAACATAAAAGTGTATTATAACTCCTTATGTTAGTAAAATAGTAAATAATAAATTTCCCATGGGCAGACACAGTCTCTTACTCCTTTCTGTATCTCCTGAATCATTCAATGCATTTTACTTTGTTTGCACTCAGCCGATAGAGTGAATGCATGAGTAAATGAAAAATTGGTGAATGAACAAAGGAATAAACAAATTAGTTGGAGAGGTTAAAGAATAGGACATCAATGACATTTGGGGTTAACTTGGAAAGTGAAACTTGAAGGAATCATGCCATTCCACTTTTTTTACTGCAGAAGAATTTTATTACTTGGTCAGTATGACCAGTATTCTTATAATTAATTAAGATCAGATTTATCCACAATCTAAAAGTAGACATTGATGGCTTTTTGTAAAGTCTTTCTTTCCCTACATACACAGGGAAAGAGATCATTCAGGAAATAATGAATAAGAAATAGAAGCAATCAAAACCGTTAACCCCAAGGACTTCCAAGTGCTTCTATCTGATGCCATATCTGAAATGTATAGCAGAACCAAAATAAATTACCATTTCTTTAAATATGGGTTGAATATGTAAGTTTGCTTTTTCCCTGAATAAATTAATTTGCAACAAAGGGTAGTGGAAAATACTTCTTCCTCCCTAATAAATTCGTCTGTGTTCAGCTATCTTACTAGTTTTCCTACCCTTCAGAGTTGCCCAGAACAATCTTGCCCTACTTTGCTCTTAAAAATCATGGTCTCCCAAGATATTTATTAACTATAAAGGTAATGATGGCAACTGTATTGTGGAGAAACCCAACAGATACCACTTTAACCAAGTGATCAAGTTTAACATCACTAGTAATGAGACATACTGACATCATGAACCCTTTGATATGAAATAATATAAAGAGCATATTGTGCTGTGGCATTTTTGCCATAGATGCTAACCTCAATGTAATCATGAGAAAACATCAGACAAAAACAAATTGAGGGGCATTTATAAAATAACTGATCAATGTTCTTCAAAATTGTCAAGGCCATGATGAAAGAATAGGACAGACTGAAGAACTGTCACGATTTGGAGGAGACTAAGGAGACATAACAGTTTAATGATATGTGGGGTCCCGTATTGAATACTGGACCATAAAAAGGACTTTAGTGGAAACACTGGTGAAATTTGAATGAGGTCTACAGTTTAATCAACAGCATTGTACCAATGTTAACTTCCTGGTTTCAATTTTGTGCCATGATTATGTAAGACGTTAACATTAAAGAAAGATGGGTAAGGGTTTTATGGGAATACTTTATTATTTTTGCAACTTTTCTGTAAACCTACAATTAGCTCAAAACAAAAAGTTAAAAATATATGGCACATCAACATTAATGGACATCTTTATGAGATAAATAAGTACAGACACATTGTAGGGCAGCCAGAATAAGATCAGTCAGGATGATGTGACTTAGACATTTGAATCCTCTGTAATTTTTCTTTATCCAGTCTTAACTAATGGCATCTACCATTAGTATCACTCCACATATCTATCCAATCAGTCTGCTAAGTACTATAGTGCTCACTGTCATTACACCATCTGATTTTAGTAATTTTAATTGGTTACATTAAATGAGTTTGAAAAAGGCAAAGAAAAAGCTCAAAAAGTTTTTAAAGCACTGCCATCTGCTCTAAAAAGTGCCATATATTATTTTTTTCTGGTTCACTGTCTACCAGACCAAAAATATGTTTGCCATCATCATGTCATTCTAACTTTGGTGGTAAGGGAGATTACCATTTATCAAAGAAAAATAGCTCCAAAATTTTTGGTATTTAAATGTGAAATATCAGTTGGTCTGACTCCATACACAAACAAAAACAAAACACACACCTCCTAACCACCCTTCCCCTAATCTGTCTTATCTCCAATCTTTGGGAATAGAATTTTTGGAAGCAGATCCTACCTCAGTGTGGAAAGTACTCCTGGTTTCCAGTTACCAGTTGCCAGAGAGTTGAGGGCTTATTCTGTCAGGACTGCCTCAGTTTTTACAAAATCAATTAAGACTTTTCCAGTTTAAGGCTAACATTCTTCAGATTGATTCAGTTGTCAAAGCTGAACTGAAATTCAAACCAAGCAAGAAGTGATTTTCATCTGGACTTCTAAATGGGGTTAAGTCAGAAAATGTATATGAAGATCCTTAACTATTTTTAAAATAATAATGTAGTTTACAATTTTGTGTGTGTGCGTGTATGTGTGTGTGTATAGTTAGTTGTGTGTGTAGATACACATATGTGTGTGTGTATATATATATATATATAGCTAGTCACCATTATAAGCAGCCAAATATCAACTTATCTCAAGCAAAGTTAGTCTCTATATTTTAGTAGGAAGCTGTACAACCTTCAAATCTTAGTTATGAATCTGTTGGTTTTGGTTGCCATCAGTACGTCAGAATTCCTTGGGCCATAACCTAATACATAGGAATTATAAAGTGAATGATAGAAAGGAAGTAGGGTTACTAGATATGGAATAATCTTCAAGACACTTCAATAGGATATTAGTGAAAGACCTACTGGAAAACAAAGAATGACAAACAGCCCACATTAATTTGTAGTAGAATCATTATCTACACTTTGAGATTTTCTCTAGCCACCCTGGGCATATTATTTATGATTTTCCTACCCTTCTGTTATCTCATCTCCAATGAATTTTAGGCAAGTTTACATTTACTCTAAGAAATAACCATTGGCATTTTCTTGCAAAGTCTAAATGAGTTTGTCCGGTCCATTTGGCAATCTTCCCTATCTTTGTGCTTATTCTAGTTTCGCAGCTGTTGGCTATACCTCTCAATTTCTCCCTTGCCAGGAATTGCATTAATGCACTGTTTCAACCTTGTTCTATTCATTCATGAAAACAGGGAAGTTTTCTTTTCTTCTCCATTATAAACAGTAAAAAGGTTTTCCTGTGATTTTAAGGTTTAAGAGTGAATTTTTGTTCATGGAAGACCTATAATCTGGCAATGAATGTTGAAGGTGAGTGGATTGGGGCAGGGGGGATAGATGAATAGTCATATATAAAGAAATTCAATTTAATTTTGTCTTTCATCTCATAAGGTCTTCCTGTATAAATTAAGCTTCACAGTATTTCTTCTCTGGCCCTTTGCTTTATACTCTCCTCAGTGAGGTCACCATACTTGATCACTCTCCTATTACCCTGTTCCCTATTAACACTATTCTCTAAACTCTAGTAACCTCCATCTCCATTGCATTTTAGTCACTCACTGTAATCCTGAAATTGTCATTTCTCAACAAGTCTCTAAGAACCCAAACCCTTAAATTTCCTCCTTTAGCTCTACAGTTCCCTGTTTTACATCCTCACATGTAATGAGCCTGATATTTAATCTCCTCATGAGTACTTCCTGGTCTTCTATCCTTTCCAATTGTTCTACCTTACCATCCTAATTTTTAGTTAGCAACTTATTAACTAAACATGTCCTAGGTGCAAAATCCCCAAATGAATAATGTCTTATTTTTTAATCTCTGTGTTTTCTGATTTTCCAACTCCACTGACAGTATTGCTAAAAGGCTCAACACTTTGTCAGTTGGGACCACCACAATTCATGGTATCTAGTCTGAGGTAAGCCTTACCTGCTGTCTAGAAGCTTTTTTATTTTTTGCTCATACTGAGAAGTTCTAAAGTACCTCCACAAAGGTTCAATCCTATCCTATTTCCACCCACACTAAGAATCATACCTTGAGACTACAAAGGCCAATACTTTTGAGCACAGCATCCTAACTTTCCCTCTCCCACTTCAAACCCTCTTGGTATCTCAACTTCTCTTTTTTTCTGTTTCTGAGGAGGAAACATCTCTGTTTGCTTCAGCCTCACCTTGTTCCAGTCCATCATGAAAAAAGATTATTTGCCTAACGGACAACACTAATCCCTTGCTCAAAAACTTCCAGTGGTTTCCCACTGCCTTTGGAGTAGAGTCCAAACACATTAGCCTGCCATTCAAGACCCTCTAGAAAGCAGCCCAAATTTACCATTCCATAATAGTCTTCTATTATCTCCTTAAATAACATGCCCTAACTGGCATCAAATTGAACTAGTTCTTCCTCAAAAGTGCCTTGCATTCCATGATTCCATGCCTGCAGGAGTCAAGGTATGATCTTTCATTTATATAATCTGACTTTAAATACTAACTCATCCATTTGTCAGCTTGGTGACTTTAGTCATGGTCATAGAATCAGTGATCCTCAAGTTTCTTCCCTAGCTACTTGAGAGAATCAAATAAAATAATGATTATTGCAGTGCTTGAAAACCTGAATGATGCTAGTAAAATGTAAAGTGTTCTTTCATTCAACAAATATTTATTTAGCATCCACTACTTGCCAGGCATTATAGTGCTGCTATTCACTTTCCAAATGAATGTTATATATATACTTAAGGAGACTAAACCAATCTATATCCACCAATTAACATAAACAAAAGCAACAAGCAGAATTAAGATGTGAAAAAATAACCCACATAAACTTGAGGTTTGGCAAATATTGTTTTTGAAAAACGTACTTTATGAATGGGTTGATGGCCAGTTTCAGCCCAGAATCATTTTCCTTAAGATTATGCATCTTTGCTCCTGCTTTTCTGGACACCAAAATCCATTCAGATCAATAACCTCAACAAAGGAATTCTGAAACTTTTAGAAATAGGAGTAGTATCTATTCCTTTCACTCCTCAGAATGTGTATCTCTGATTGAAAAAAAAAAGTATGCTTAAAGTAAGCCCATGTCTTGAGTCTCTTCAATCCATGCCAGATGGAATGTTCAGGAGCAGATTGTACAAGCAAGCTTGGGAGGGAACGTGGTTTTGTAAATATAGCTTTTCTCGTTGATGGCTGTGACTCTGCTTGGTACAAGAGAAGACCTTACTGAAAGGGTTTTTTCACTATAGTCACCAATACAAAAAGCATACACCAAAAAGTACATTTTCTCCAGCACTGACAGACTTGTTTTACTGGTGCCAATAAAATGATTGTTGATTTCCAGAGAGTTGTGGGCAAGGCAAGGCGGGTGGACAAAAAGCTACCCAGCGAACAAGCTGTTTCTCTCTCTCTCCCCACCCCTCCTTTTAAAAATATCCAAAATAGAAATTTCAAAGCTTGAAAAACTTCAAGGCAATTTAATTTAAGTTGCTTCCCATGACTTTAAATACTAAATGTTCACACCTACGTCAGTACTACATTGAGAACCTCCCACTCAGAGACTGTATTTAGGAAGAAAGGATGCCTTGGTCTGAGATGAGGCCTAGATTTGAGGGACCTTGAGTTCTTAGACAAGTTCTTCAGCAGGACTACACAGAGTTTAGCAGATTTAATTATTACTCCTCAGTGAAGGTTCAGGTCAATGTTTTCAGGAAGTTTTCCTTTAGGGATAATTATTGGAGATAAAAATATTTATTACAAGATAAACACAGTAAAATCCCTGTATAACCTGCTTCATCATTCACATATATCCTACTCCATGCAGTAGTTTTGTTCCTAAGAATCTAGATACACATTGAGTTTCAGCCTTCAGGACTCTCCTGATATAATCCTAAAGGACAGACATTTCTATTTGTCCCCACACTTAGACACTGGCAATTATCCTTGCCCCATTTTCTTTAATAATGTTTGTACCTTTATTAGTTTTTAATATATAGTGTGAATTTACTGATCATCCCTTTGCTGAGAAAGCAAATTTGGGTTTTAGTGTTTAAGCCACAACAAGGCTAAATTGTATATCTGGCATATTATTTCACACTCCACCATTTTCATGTTTTTTTTAGTTTAAGCCAAGCCAGGTGAGTAGGCGTCATCCAAGATAAAATCTTACTGACTTTTTTTTTCCCTAAAGAAAAGCTGGAGAACAGGAGGTGATAAATGCTATGCTTCCTACTCAGACTCTGTCACATAAGATGTCAGTTTTTTATTTTAATTATATTCTTTGCCAGCTCAAAGAGGCAAGTAATTTTGCTACATATTATCTTACCTGTGTTAGCGTTCCTCACAAGCAGCAGTGGAAGGCCTTTCATTTGTTGTGCCAGAGCTGGTCTTAATATTCAATTCTAAACCAATCTCTTGGCATCCTGGAGAAAGAAACAGATTATTAGTTGTCAAAAACGCAGACCAGACAATTATTAAAATGCAAGCCAGGTATGAAAAATGAAATACTTTTCTGAAACAATATAGCAATTGGAGAGAGTTTTTCTTTTAAACAAAACTAGTATACTTAATCCACACAAGTAGTAGCATTGACCAAGTGAGCTAACATAATACAGACATCAAGAAGATGCTGGAAATAAAAGTGAAACTAAGAGCTTATATCTTAGTTGGGTTTCCAAGAATTAGACCCTGACATGAGGATTCTATTGCTAATTGTGTATTTGGGAAGCGCAGGGACCACCAATAGAGTGGTGAGGAAAGAATAAGGGAAAGGTAAGGCAACATTTTCAAGGACAGGATCCATTATTAAGCCAGCCACTACAGTAGACAACTGAAGCTTAATCCTGAGGAAAACTCTGGAAAATGCTATAAAATATATGCCTCAGGATTATCCCACCCAGAGTCCAAGGGAGGTGGGGCAATTATACCACAACTTTAGGCAGTCATTGGTTGAGAGCTACCAAGGTGGAGGAAGGGCAGAAATTATTTCATCAATATTTATCATCTACCTTGACCATTTTAGAAGAACCCCTCAGGTCCAGAAATGTAGACATTGGCGGTAGAAGAGGGCTGGAGTGTACTGTCCAGTCAAGTCCAAGGGAAAGAACAGCAGACTACAGCATCTTCTACAGCTCTCCTTTGTACCTAATCACATATCTTCAGACAGAGAATGTTGTATTAGTCTTTGTCATGGGGCCTCCAGTTAGGGTCAACAGATTTAGCAAAGAAAATACAGGATATCTAGTTAAATTTAAATTTCAGATAAGCAATAAATCATTTATTTGTATGTTTTGTATTCTTTTATGAGGTAGTCGGATGTGGTCACCAGAGGAGACTGAGGGGAGGCTCAGGAGAAAACAAATTTTATTATGCTCACAAATCCTAGAGACAGGAGATATGGTACACTGTTCAAAGTCATACGGGAAAGATACCAGAAGGGTCAGGAAGCAGAAGTCAGGAGAAGGGGAAAGTTTGGGCCACTGTCTTTATTGCGGTTTCTGTAAGAAAGGCAAGGCAGGGTAGGGTGAACAGTTTAGGACTGGCTAGGCTGAATAATTTCATCAGGCTTTGGACTATAGGGGTGCTTCCTAGTTGCCTGGCATCTAGTCTTGGGATGATTAAAGCAGAGTAATATGGCCTTGTGGGGTGTACAGGCCAGATAGAGAAAGTGTAGCCCTCAAATGGTTAGTTTGCACATCAGAAACATGCTCTGCTTAGACCCTTTGCTATCTCTAAGAATTGGCTAGCTCAGGGAGGAGAAATTGCTCTCCAACTAGAAAGTTTTTGCTTTTATTTTAGGATGTCAAAATATCATGATACATAGAAACCTAAAAATATTTACAACATAGTGTAAGTATGTCCATAACAGCAAATGGTTTATTGTTTATCTAAAATTCAAATTGATCTCAGTGTCTTGTGTTTTATATGGCAACCTTACCTCCAGAAAGACATGCAGAAAGAGGCAACAAGGTCAACATGTCTAGGAGGGAACAGTGTACACTTGTATTCCCCCCTCCCCCCTTCTTACCTACTTCTCCCAGTTCTCATTTACTTGAGTCAGACACTTTGGCCTTCTGTGTGAAAGAGGCGGTGGGACCCTGTTCAATTTATTTATGGAAGGATAAGGGACAAGCATTTGATCATGGAAATAGACATACGTCTTTTTCATAATGATGTGAATGCAGTAAATAATAAAACATTTATTGAAGTTTTCTTAATGCTAAGCACCAACTTATATGATTTATACATATTGTTCAGTTAATCCTCACAGCAAGATTATGAGGTAGGTACTATCATTATCCCCAATTTACAGATAAGGAACCTAATACACAGAAAAATTAGGTAGCTTGCCTATAGCTACATAGCTAGAAACTGCCTGCCTATAGCTATGTACCTAGAAACTATCTCCAGGAACTATGCTCTTACCACCATGCTAAAGAGGATAAGAGGAGGCAATTGATGGGAAACAGGATAAAAGGTTCACAAAGGAATAAATGTGAGAAGAAGGTGGAAAAAGATCTCTGAGCAGTGGATTGGACTTGAGGATTCCAGATATTTTGAACAAAGTAAAGAAGATACCCCGCAAGAGTAGGGAAAGAGAACACATAATTATCTAACTGCTTTTCCTGCCACCATGGAAAGGGACAAGTTAGGAAGCAAAACTACCAGGGGAATGGGATCTAAATAAGTACTATAAATGAGCTAATGCAGATCTAATTGCCATTATCACTACTGAAAAATTATAAACCTTGTTTAAATAAATACAACACTGCAAACTTGACAGATACTTCCCAATGTTTGTTTGTTTTATTAAACTTACCCCTTCTTTGATAATGAATTTGCAAATGCAAATAAGCTGTCCACAAAAAATGAAAGCATGATAAAGTGAAGCTTTACAAGAGAACCCTTGAGGATAAAAAGGTATTATCTTGCCTTTGAACAGAAAATAATTCTGGCTGGAAGCTAATGAAGGTTCCATACCTTTCAAATAGCCAAACTATGTCCTTGAAATATAATGTTCTCTTGGCAACTAGGAACGTAATGTAGTGAGATGGTACAGAGTGTTATTTGGTATCTAGCCCTAGCCTGGCTGTGAAATGGGGACAAAGAACAGCAGCACAAAAAAAAACCTGCCTGGAAAACAGTCACTGGGGTATTTTCTATAACCAAAGGTGTTAGTAAGTCTGGAAGAGAGAGAAGTTAAATTGCAGATGGCAACATCTTCCAGCAGCCAACAGAGAGAAGAGAGTTCACAAAGGGCACCACACAGAAGGCACACCTGCAAATCCAGTTCTTTTTTTGGTTATCCATCAGAATAATGAAAATGGAAAGATCAAAATGAATTCATTATTTTTTGAAAAAAGATCTTTTCTGGCTCTCTCCAGTGAAGAGGTCTGAGACATCGACCCTGAATAGCAGTGAACATACCTAATGCCCACATTTGGTGCTTAAATACCATTTCTCTTTGAAAGGAAACAGGGTTCCTTAGAGAAATGATTGCTCTTAGGTCTGGGGAAAAAAGAGTACGGGAATGAGCCTGAAATATTTTTCCGTTCCAGAAAGCAAGAAAGCACTCAATGAGTACTGGAAGGACATAAAAGCCAACTTGAAGGAGGTCCTACTTGGCAAATTTGAGACAATTTGAACATCTGAAGGAATAATGGCCATAAATTATTACAATGAATAAATAAAAATCCATGGGTCCAAGTAATGCTCAAGGAAAAGAAGAGGGAAAAAAAGAAATGCCCTTTTCTACAGAAAGATGTCAGCTAATAAATGTGGAAGGACTGACAAAAATAGAAAATCACCCTTTGCAACCATAATGTAATTATTGGTTGGTACAAGAATGTTAAAGCCACTGGGTAAAGGGTTATTGGGGGAACAAGATATTTGGATGGTGTCAAAATACCTCCCTTTGTATTACTTGGTAATTGCAAAGAGAAAGATTTTCCTTTCATTGGAGAGATGTGGTGGACCCAATGAAACAGTCATCTATAATATGAACATAATAATAGGAGCTACATCAGAGAGTTATTATAAGGATTAAATAAGCCAATCCATGTAAACCACATACCACTGGACCACAGAGTTAGGGCAAAATAAATTAACACTATAATAATTATAAAAATAGTAATTCTTATTCATATTATTTTATCTCAGCTAAAGGTCAACCAAAGGCTTAAAGTCCAAGCAGGTCAAATGATTTACTTTTCTTTATTTTCCACAAAGATCATAGCCAAATCAAAACTTTAGTAGTTGAATGGCCAATGTAAAAAAATGGCAAACTTAAGAGCATAGATCTAGAAACAGAGAATGCCCCAATATCTAGAAGGAGTTTGTATAGACAGTTTACTCCAGACCTTTCCAGAGTGGGACTGCTCCTTAGCTGTCTAGCAAAGAGGTACAGGCTTCTTAATCTCCTCCCTTCCCCACAACAAGGAGACAGGAGGGAGTAAAGAGATTCAAAGAGACCACTACTGTTTTAAGAAAGAAAATGCTCTTGAAGGGCTGAAGTGGGGATCCAAAAACAAAATGATGGTTGAGATTTCCCCTAAAAGAAATGTACTTTACTTTTAATTTACTTCCCTCCTGCTAAGACTTCACACCCTAGAAATTGTGCCTGGATGAGAAATTGTACCCCTTTAAGTTGATCAGCCCTCAAAACACTTCTTCGTCTTCGGAGTAAGGTGAAGTGGTAATGATAGAGCCAGTAGGAGTTTTCTATAAGCATCTCTTGGCTTAAGTCTAGATTAGCAGGTGTTTTTGGACCTAATTCTTTTTTTTAAGATTATTTATTTATTTATTTATTTATTTTAGAGAGAGACAGAAAGAGAGAGTGAGAGCAGGGGGCAGGGGCAGAAGGAGAGGTAGAAAGAATCTCAAGCAGACTCCTTGCTGAGCGCGGAGCCTGACACAGGGCTTGATCCCATGGCCCCGAAATCACAACCTGAGCCAAAAAGCAAGAAAGTCAGTTACTCGACTGACTGCACCACCCAGACACACCATGGACCTTATTCTTTTAGTGCAATCCTGTCAGATCAATTCCATTACCAGCACTTGCATCTCCTTGCCAGAGAGCTTTCTCTAGCAGTTTGGGCCAAATCTATCTACTGTCAGAAGTACTAGAGAATTAATGCCCCTTGGAAAAGTCTTCAATCCATGATAAACAGGACTTGGAGTATTTATTCCCCAGATCTCTAATACCTTAGGTGGGATTGCTCTGTTAGTTCTCCAATAGAATGAAAAACTAGTTTTCCCACAATGGCATGTTGCTTGATGAAAAACACTTTATTGGCTGCCTTTCCTTCCCTGTCTCACTTCCTTACTTCTTAATTGGTGTTTTCCGAGGCCACCTTCCTAATAAGCTTTTTGTGCCAGAATCCCTGTACTTCTGGAGGAACACAGATTATGATGGCTTACTAAACCAAAATTACCACTTCTAACATCACAAATGAACTGCATGATCAAGTCAATCATGAGGACTAGTATAAAAAGCTACACTGAAAATGTCTATCTATAATCTGGAAGAAGATGCAGAACCCCGGGAGAAGTCTCTAGCTGCCTTGTATTGCTATATATGCCCATCTGAATGGCTAAGGATGGTTTATAATCCATCTTGAACCACATTAGTAGATATATATAGGATATATAAGCAACATATATCCTTATATGGGATGTTACTGAAACATTTCCCTACTGTAACAACAGAAACTCTGGAATAGGATGCTGAAAGATGTCAAGAATGGTGGGTCCAGGGCAGTTGTGGAGGGAACAACAGCTGATTTCTGGGCCAAGGTCATTTACTAACCAGTAGGGTAATATTTCACTATTTTAATAATCAATACAACCCTACTAGTGTATAATGACTGAGTATCAGCCCTGTCATAAATTACTAAGATGATTTTTTATGATTTTTGGATGAATAGGAGATTCCCAAGGTTAAAAAAAAATAGGCTCCTTGTTGCCAGCACCTCGAAAAGAACTACAAATAATAGATAGTGCAGTACAATCTGTGGTATAGAATGTGGTCTGAGAATTAAGTGATTTGGCATAAAAGTTACATCTTGGGTTATCAATTTTAGAATTATCCTACAACAAAATACATTGGGTACTAAAACCAAATATCACATGTTTTAACTTTACTTCAAAATGACCTCAGGGTCATTATTAAAAAAAACAATTTTCACTGTTTTGTAGCTATGTTGGAAAAAGCAATTGTAAAACAGTTGACTCCATACTATGTACAACAGTTTTTACAGAGTAATTATGATAAAACAGCTGTATAACTTTTGAGTACATTTGCTTTCCTTAGAGTATTTACAACCATAAGGAATTTTTTTTCAAATCTTAAAGAGCTATTTTAAACACTCCTCTTATAGGGTTACCAGTAAAAATATAAATTCAATTAGAGATGCCATTTCAATAAGCTCTGTTGGAGCTTATAGAATACTAATAAGGAAATGTCAGAATGCAGGATAAAAGATAAACCTGATTAATACTATATGAGGGATAATTGTATGAGTGGATGTCCTACATGGAAGCCTCAAAAAGCATACCTTCAGCTTCAGGTAACAGTTGGATCCTAAGAAATCCTTTTAAAGTAAATCAGTTTTCAAAAAATGTATATAGTTAAAAAATTAAGAGGTGTGCCTGGGTGGCTCAGTCAGTTGTGTCTGCCTCTGGCTCAGGTCATGATCCCAGGGTTCTGGAATCAAACCCCACACTGGGCTCCCTGCTCAGTGGGAAGTCTACTTTTCCCTCTCTCTGCCCCTCCCCCCCATTCATGCACTCTCTCTCTCTCAAATAAATAAAATCTTTAAAAAAATAATTAAAAAATTTGTAAGTAAAGATTATGTTCCAGTACTTTATTTTAAAACTGAACATGATGAATATTCAGAGAAAAAGTACCAGTAAATATGAAATAACTATAACCTAATAACTCTGTAACTATATAAATGCTCTAGAGACAGTATGAGATTTTTAAAAAGTTTTTAAGAAAAGAATAAAGTTGTATCCGAGATTTCCATCAAAAATAGGCTCTGCTTCCAGAGAAGATGGCAACATGAGCCTATGTGTCTAATCCTTATTGTTTCTTGTAGGTCCCATATCTTTGATGTGTTTTTCTCTTTCTTACCTTCTTTTATATTGAGTGTTTTTATTCTTTCTTTTGTTGCTTTTTAACAATGCATGATTCTCATACTCTGTAGTATTTACCTAGAAATTACAATATATACACTTGACTTATTAAAAAGTTTAATGAAAAGTGGTACCACTTCCCAGAAAATGAAAAGACCATGGAACTCTTTTACTTCATTCACCCCTTTTTCACCTTGTTTGTTGTATGTTTTAATTCTAATGGTATTTTAAACCACATCAAATATTATGCTTTTATGGATTTTGGTTTTCAGCTGTTTTACTATTATATGCCTCAGTATGATTTCTTTGAATTTTTCCTGCTTTGGATTTCTATAGTTTTTTGAATATACAGCCTGATGTTTTTTTATCAAAAATTATCTTTTCAAACATTGTTTCAGCTCAATCTGCTTTCTCTTCTCCTTCTGGAATTTCAATCATCTTTATTAATTGAAAATGAAATTAATGAAAAGCCAGACTATTTCATTGTGTTCCATATATCTCTAATGCTCTTGTCTGTATTTTTCATCCTTCTGTTCTCCATGCTTCATCCTGGATATTTTCTTCTCATCGATTTCAATTTATTATTCTCTTTTCAATTGTGTCTAATATGCTATTAAATCATTTATTGAGTTCTTAATTTCAGAAATTTTATTTTCAATTTCTTGCATTTCCATTTGATAAAATTTTATATTTTCTAGTTACCTGTTAAAATTCATGTTTTCATTTAAATTCTAGAAAATATTAATCAGCTTTTTTAATGTCCATGCTTGGTTAACTACTTTCTTCAAATTTTCCTGAATATTTATTTTTCTATTGTCCTTTGATCAATTTGTATTGTGTACATGACTGGTTATTTTTCATTGTATGCTAGACATTGTCTATGAAAATTTTACAGATAATTTGAAGCTCTAGATGATGTTATATTTCTGCAAAGAGTATTTATTCTTGCTTCTGGAAGTCAGTTGGTCTAAAAAAGATTTTTAATCTTTTAATCCTGTCAAATTCAACTGATTCAAATTGAACTTCTGACTTTGTGAGAGCTGGTCTATTTCTGGTTCACCCTAACTCTTGGGTAGCCCTTTGGGGTTGGAACTGAAGACCAAGAATATTTACAGGGCTATAACACCATTGCATGTATTAAACTCTATTTTTTGTCCCCCAAACTGCCACAAACCCTGCTTCCTTTCTTTTGTTTTTTTTTTTTTTTCCTCTGGGATATTAACTCTGCATGTCCTTGCTGTATGGTGACTCTGATGTTTTAAAAAAAAAACGTTTCATCGAGTTTTGCTAGCTCTTCTCTTCAGAATGGTTCTGAAACAAGCTAGTAAATCATTTTTAGAAACCGACCTCCTCCCAGTTGGCTTTTTAGTCTCCTATCTTGAAAATGAGTAGACAATAAAAGTTTACCCAATTCTGAAAAGAATTTGAATATAGAAATCAGCACTATTCACCTTAAATATATATATAATTTTTATCTTTCAATTATACTTCAATAAAGCTGAAAAAATGTGCTGACAGTTTATTACCCATATGGAAAAATAATAAAATTGGATCTCCTGTCCACAGTCAGTTCCAGATAGCTTAAGAATTTAAAATTGAAACGCCAAAATCTTACACTAAAAAATAAAAGAATATTTTAAAAAATAAAAAAAAAGAATTTGAATATTGAAGAGATAGACCAAAACTAACAGATTAAAAAGTGCAACCCCAAAAAAGTATGTGCATGCAAACAGAATAGAAGTTCAGCAAGCTGTCATAAATATCCTTGGAGAAATAAGAGAAAATACTGTGCCCATGAAATAAGAAAGAATGATACAAAATTATTTATAATAAGTCAAATTATAAAATATCAACTGGCAGAATTGAGAATATTTGAAAAGGAAGTAAATACACTTGCAAAAATTTTTCAAATCAAACATTTTGGAAATCCTAAAAAAAGCAGAGTCCTATGCATGTATATGGCCTGGAAGCCATGTGACTCAAAGAAAATATTCACCTTGTATTCGTTTTTACACTTGGAGAGATAATCAGGATAAAATTAAGCAATGGATTTTAGTAGCTAATGATTAATGATTAAAATATCAAAAGGTTTTCAGGGTATAAGCTTCTAACATCTTTATGATAGTAATTAATTATTAAATGTTAATCCCTTGCTATTTGGATTTTAGAAACTATTTTTATAAAAGGCATAAATATATGAAATATATGGTCCAATCTGACAATTTAGTTATCAAGGTCATTGAAAATCTGACCCTTTGAATTTTGCAATCCTAGCATGACATCACTTCTTATGGCAATTTGTCCAAATTTTGGTCATTCTGGTGTCTAAGAAAATGTAACAGCAGCATAAATGCTAACCTTTGGAGTCCAAGCCTATAAAATAAAGACAAATTCCAGAAAGCGTACTAATGATTTGTATTCAACCCCATAGTTTTCAATCTGATACTGTCTTGATCACAGCCAAATAGAATGTTAAGCTCCACTCTCAAAATCCCATAAGAGATTTTAGGACAATTATTTTCTCTTCCATTTCAGCTTTCACTATTAATCATAGAACCTGTAATGTTGAAAAACAATGCAGAGAAACTACTATTTGAAACATACGCTTAACATACAACATTATGAAACCACATGACATAATATGGTAATTAGTAAATGTATACTCTGAGCTCTTTAGCAAACCCATACTCAAGAATCAAATTATTTCAAATTTATGTGCCATATCATATCATAATATGTTTCTTTTCTCACAAATGGAAAGGGGAAGAGAAATTGTGTTATCATATTCACCTATTCCCACCCTCGACAGCTTGTAATAAGCTTTGAGACTCTCCTCCTCCTTTACTACAGAACAGTGACTCACCTAGAGTTACATAACACTTGGTTCCTAGGAATCTAAATTTCTCATTTTCTCCTTGATCTCAAAAGTTCTTATTGCTTAAAGCAAACAATAACAAAACAGTTTTAAGAAAATATTCAAGACAGCAAAAAGAATGGGGGAAATTACAAACAATTGTCAGGACATGCATACTGTGATGATTGTCTCTCCATGCACTCACACTCAGGATCATACAAGTGTTGATTCCCCATATGCATGAACCTGAGAGTGAGCATCTCCTTAGTGCGTGCCTTAGGCACCTTGTTTGCCTCACCCTGTTTCCTACTATGTATGGGAAAAAAAATTCATAAAGATTTATTTATTTATTATTTTGAGAGAGAGTGAAAGAGAGAGTGCATGCCCATGGTGGGGAGGGGCAGAGGGAGAGGGAGAATTTCAAACAGATACCCTCCTGAGCACAGAGCCCCATGTGGGCTCAATCCCACAACCCTGAGATCATGACCTGAGCCAAAATCAAGAGTCGGATGCTTAACCAACTGAGCCACCCAGGCGCCCCAATGCAACATATTCTTGACATGTATCTTTGAGGAAATGTATTGCATCATCGATTGTGAATACTGAAACAAAATAAGTGCTATGGATGATAAGTTAAATAAATTTTGATACATCCATGTCATAAAATTAATAGAATATTATGCAGTTGTTCAAAGGAATGAGTGAGCTCTCTATGTACTGATATGGAAAGATCTCTAATGTCTGTCATTATATGAAAACATCAAAAGAATAGAACAGTGTTTTTCATATGCTCCAATTTATGATATAAAAAAACTTAAAGACTATATTACTCAATTTTGTATAAAATGTCTCTAGAAGGAAACAAACAAACAAAAAAAACCCTCTAGCTAATAGCTGTTGCTTCTTGAAAAGAAAAGGGAACTAAGCTGGAAAACATGGGTTGGAAACAGAGACTTCCTTTTTAGTCTACCTTTTTGAACTTTAAAATATTGTTTCGTGTATATAGTACCCATTGAAAATTACAGAAACAAATAAAATGAAAGCTTTTCATTGTATTGAGCAAAAAGAGGTTTCAAATAACCTTAGTAGTGACTGCTTCGGAGACGTGGTAGGCATCAGAACCATATTACAGTGGATTAAAGAATAACACTGAAGTAAATAGAGATATTCTAGTGACATTTTAAAGCTCTTTGGCCCTGGATAGGAGAAGAGTAATAGGATAGTAGCTAGAGGTGGACTGAAGGTCATGAAATTGAGAGGCTAAATATCTACATGACTATTGATGTCACACAACAGAGCAGAATACAGTGGGTAACTTACATAAATAGTCTCTACCCTTTATGCTTCTCCATCTAAATAAAGGTTAATGGCATATCCAGTGCTTTGCAGGATTCAAGAATGATTGTCTATAAGTTATTTACTAGAATTGGGCAACCTGATTTCAATTGGACAATTGGCCTCTGACTCTGCTAAACTGTGTAGAATTGGCAAGTTATTTTATTTCCCTGTATCTCACTTTCCTCATCTGCCAATTTCATATAGATGCTGTAAGGATTAAATGAGTTAATAGAGGTAAAGCACATGATCTTGGAGGTTAAAAGTCTGAGATTAAGGTGTCAGTGAGACTTCTGAGACTTCTCTCCTTGGCTTGTAGATAGTTGTCTTTTCCCTGTGTCTTCACATGATTCTCTTTCTATGTGTGTCTGTGTCCTAATTCCTTCTTCATGTGAAGGCACCAGTAATATCAGATTAGGGCTCACCCTAACGCCTTCATTTAACCTTACATACCTCTTTAAAGTCCCTATTTTCTAATAAAGTCCCATTCTGAAGCACTGGGGGTTAGGACTTAAACATACGAATTTTGGGTGAACATAGTTCATCCCATAACACTGCATGTTTGTGGCTGATGTAGTATTCAGGATAATGGCAGATGTTTGGATACACAAGAAATCAGTGATGCTTTGTATTAAAGTCTTAAATGGATTAAGGGGAGGACCAGTGGGTTAGTAGATGACAGCAATGAGGAAGGGAGAAGAGCGAGTTAACCTCTGGAAATTAAAATGAATAATTGTTGCATTAACTTGATTCAGGCTGTATAAAATTATTCTGTAAGTCCTTAGAACCTCTTAATGGAAAACATTAAGAAAAGAAGCTGTGGTCATAAGTAGTTTGTGCAGACAATGCCCTAGCTTCGCCCTTAGCTTTTATTTGGATAGGGAATAATGAAGGTTGGGGAAGAGTTACATACCAGCTAGCACAAAATTTGAGTATTTATGCAATATATTCTTATCATGAAGTTAAATTTCTGTCTAGTTCTAATTACTAAAAGTATCAGGGAAGATTTCTTTAACATAGAGAGATTTTTAAAAAATAGTTCTAAGAACTGTTGACTTGTAACTTTGAGATTATCAATGTTTATTATCAGAAACTACATTTGTTAAGATGTTAGCACAGAAAGCAGGATTTGTTGACCTAAAATTGTAAACTATGGTGACTGAATTTCTGTAATCTATGGAGATTGCATTTAACACTGATAACCACTGGAGGTTAAATTTACTCATCATTTTTGGGATAATTAACCTGCTTACTATGACCGCACTGATCTAGCTTTACTTAGCCAATATAAAAGATGATGCAGATTCTTTTAGAACTAAGAACATGTCTAAAAACTTTTTGTATAAAAGTTATTTTTCATGTAAAATAAATAGCATACAGGATAACTGAAAATAAGGTTGAATTTCAATCTTCCATAATGAGCTGATGGCATGAACATCAAATGGGGTGTTTTTCTCCAAGAAGATGGAAAAACAATGCCCTGAAAGTAGCAAGGGGAACTGAAGAGGTGTGGAAAAAGAGAATTCCCCCTTGAAAGGGTTTTAGGTGAAGCTGAGTCTTTGGGGAGAGCCCTGGCTCTGTTTCAACAAGGAGATGGAGGAAATCTCCAAGAAGAGGATGAGAATATGGGAAGTTTGTGACCATAGAAGAAGGAGTTCTTGGGGGTTCAGGGGAAATTTTTTGGAGAGTGGGAACCAGTGAGAGTTTGGAATGGGAGTGAGAAGGCACAGGGCATTCTGGAAATGTGAATGTGGCAGAGGATGGTCAGAAGACTCAAGGTTTCATATATTTGGGAGATGACCATGATCTCAGGGTCATGAGATGGAGCTCCACATCGGGCTTCGTGCTCAATGGGGATTCTGCTTCTCTCCCTCTCCTTCTGGCCCCTCCCCCACTTGCCACTCTCTCTCTATCAAATAAATCTTTTAAAAAATAAATAATAGGGGCACCTGGGTAGCGCAGTCGTTAAGCGTCTGCCTTCGGCTCAGGGCGTGATCCCGGCGTTCCGGGATTGGGATCGTGTCCCACATCGGGCTCCTCTGCTGGGAGCCTGCTTCTTCCTCTCCTACTCCCCCTGCTTGTGTTCCCTCTCTCGCTGGCTGTCTCTCTGTCACATAAATAAATAAAATCTTTTAAAAAAATAAAAAATAAAAAATAAAAAAATAAATAATATTGTAATATATGTACAGATGTACAGGTGACAGATGGTAACTACATTTACCATGGTGAGCCTTGAATAATGTACAGAATTGTCAAATCAATATATTGTATACCCGAAACTAATATGACATTATATGTCAATTATACTTCAATAAGAATTTTTAAAAATTCTCTGATGACAAGCTAATTTTCAACTAATTGCCAATTACAAGTAGTCATCCTGCTGACCTCTTGGCAGCATTCAATATTGTTGAGCACACTCCTTATTGATTCTCTTTCCTAGCCCTTGGCTGCTTTTCTTTTTTTTCTCCCATTTCTTCTCTCTAAGCTTCACTAGATCCTCTTCCCAGGTTTTATCTTAAATTAGATATTCTGTTTATTCTGTCTGTTGGATGCTTCATCAAGCTAAAGTCATGAGGAGGGTGCTACCTGAAAGCCTTGGAGGATTTAGGGACACATTCAACCACTGCCATCATCAATGTCACTTTAAGGACTCACCACCACTACCTACTGTCACAACCATCAACAGAAGGAGAAGCAGGAAGTTTTTTATGTGGGTTTTCTCCTAATATTCAAATGGCTAAAAACACATCACTGAAATAGCAGAGTCACAGAATGCTACCTACCACTTAGCATTCTCCAACTCTCAGCTCCAAGCTCCCAAAGCTGGTTAAATACACCACTTGCATTGCCCTGTATTGTGACCTCTCCTACATTCTTTCAAGCAAAGGTGGTTCCTGACAGGGTGTTGAGAATTGGCACCAGTTAGTTATCATCAAACCTACCCTTCTTTGTCCCTCTTATGTGTTGTCAGAATGATGGAAGTCTGTAGGACTAAGACATGAGGGCCTTTAGTGTTTTATGAAAGTGAGCAGGTCATATTTTGGTGTTTAGAAGATTTTTACATTTGCTCTGACTCTCAAGCTTTGTGTAAGCTATCAGGTCTGAGATCCCTGGTGTAGCACTGCCTTTAGCCTCTTATCTCTCACTCTGCTTATTTTCTCAGGCCATCTAATCTTTATCTCTAGCCCTGACTCCCATCCTGGCCACTCTCAAATGATCCATATCCATACTTCCAAGTGCTGATTGGATAACTCCACATAGATGTCCTGTAGGCAGCTTGACCTCATTTATAACTGAACCTATTTCCTGACCCCATAACCTTTCATGCCCTTTCCCCAGTAAAAACATACCTATGGTCTCTACCTTCGCAAATAGCAGCTATCCTCAACTCCTATCTCTTTCCAACCCCAGCACACATTTCCCTTGATATTGACTCTGATATTTCTCCCATCTGTTAACTCCCTCACACCCACTTTCACTGCCCTAGTTTCATGCCTCATTGCTTACTGCCTGGACTTGTAATAGCCTCCAGATACTCCCCTTTCCAATCTGTCTTTTACAGTTTTGTCAGAAATGTGTTTCTTTAAAAATAAATATATTCAGTTCCTGGTTAAAAATCTCTATTGAGGGGCGCCTGAGTGTCTCAGTCAGTTAAGCATCTGCCTTCGGCTCAGGTCATGATCCTGGGATCCTGGGATCGAGCCCCACGAGCCCCACATCTTCTCCCTCTCCCTCTGCTCTCCTACTGCTGGTGCTCCCTCTCTTGCACATGCTTGTTCTCCCTCTTTCTCTCAAATAAATAAATAAAGTAGTTTTTAAAAAAAATCTCTATTGAAGGCTTGTTGCATGCAGGATAAAGTCCAAACTCATTAACCTGGCTTGCAGAATTGATCATTATATGATTCCAAAATAATTTTCCTTAGAGACTTTTAAAAGTCATGTAAAATTTACATACATTGAAATGCACAGATATTAAGGGTGCAATTTGATTACTTTTGACAAATGTACACATACCTGTAACCAACACCTCAGTCAAAATACAGAACATTTCCGTCGCTTTAGAAAATTCCCTCATGTCCTTCTCAATTTCCACATTCCCATAGACAATCACTATTACAATTTTTATCACATTGATTAATGTTGTCTGTTCTCAACATGAAGAATGTGTTATTTTTTCACACAACATATTGGTTTTGAGACTCATTCATGCTGTTTTATGTATCAGTTGTTCACTATTTTTTTAATTGCTGAAGGGTATTCCACTCCATTTAAGTTGTTTCTATTTTGGGGCCATGGTGATAAAGCAACCATAAACATTCTTTTTTTCATTTAATTTTTTTAATTTACCAATTTTATACATGTAGTTCTAATTCATTCATTTTAATAGTCATATAATATCAATTGAATGTATATGCCACAGTTTATTTTCCTATTGATAGACATTTGTATTGTTTCTAATCCTTTACCATTATAAACAATGTTACATTATACATCTTTGTACCCGTCTTGTGTGCCCATGTGAGGTTTCTCTAAGTAATTATCTGGAGATGGAATTCTTAGACAATAGAGTAGCTTATTCTACTGTTATTGTCAAGGTGATCTCTTGTTTGTTTCTATTCTCATCATATATGTTTAGTATTTGCTGTTTTTCCACATTCTTGCTGATTCCTAACATTTTTAGACTTCTTAATTTTGGCCAATCTGATGGGTATCATTGATTACTCATGACATTGAACGTCTTTCCATATGTTTAATGACTCTTTTGATTTTTTTCTCTGAATTATCTGTTCATATCATTTGCCCATTTTTCTATTGAGTTTTTGCCCTTACTGATTTGTAGAAATTCTAATTTCTGCATCTCTAATCCTTTATTTTCTGTGTTGGAGATGCCTTCTTCCAGTATGTTGTGGCAAGTCTTTTAAGTTGGTTTTTAGTGACTTCTATTTTAATTTATTAGTCTTTTCCTTTAAGGTTTAAATTTTTGTGTGTGAGTCTTATTTCCTTTTCTACTTTGATGGTATAAAAGATAGACTCTTATATGAGTTTTATGGTTTAGCTTTTTACATTTAGGCTTTTAATCCATCTGGAATTTATTTTATTTAATTTTTAAATTTAAATTCAATTAATTAACACATAATGTATTATTTGTTTCATGTGTACAGGTCTGTGATTCATCAGTCTTATATAATACCCAGTGCTCATTACAACACATACCCTCCCCAATGTCCATAATCCAGTTACCTCATTCCCCTACCCCCTTCCCCTCCAGCAACCCTCAGTTTATTTCCTAAGATTAAGAGTCTCTTATGGTTTGTCTCCTTCTCTGGTTTCATCTTGTTTCATTTTTTCCTCTCTTCCCCTATGATCCTCTGCCTTGTTTCTTAAATTCCACGATCATATTATGCAGCCATAAAAAAATGAAATCTTGCCATTTGCAATGATGTAGATGGTACTAGAGGATATTATGCTAAATGAAATAAATCAGAGAAAGACAACTATAAACATTCTTATATATGAATGTTTTTGTCAAGTTATGCTTTCATTTTTCTCAGGTAAATATATAGGAATGGGATTGCTGGGTCCCATAGTAGATGTGTAGTTAGCTGTCTAATAAAAGTTTGTTAGACAGTTCTCCAAAGTGATTGTATCATTTCCACATCACCAGTAATATGTGAGTTGCTCCATATCCTTGATAAGATTTGGTGTTGCCAGTCATTTTAATTTTAGCCATTCTAATGATTGAATACTTGTTTTAATAGCTCATTGTGGTTTTCTTTTCTTTTTCTTGGATTACTAATAAATTTGAGCACTTTTCTATGTGTTTATTGGGCATTACTATGTCTTCTCTTCTTAAGTGTCTGTTCAAGTATTTTTATCATTTAAATTGAGTTTATTGCCTTTATATTATTTCATTAAAAGCATTCTTTGTATATCTTTCCTACAAGCCCTTTGTCAAGCATCTGTGTTGTGAATACTTTCTGCCAGCCTATGACTTGCCTTAAATTTTCTCAATTGTCTTCTTTAATAAGCACAAGTTTTAAATTCTGATGAAGTCAATTTATCAATTTTTATTTTACGTTTATTGATTTCTGTGCCCTATTTAAGAAGTCTTTGCCTACACCTAGATGGCAAAGATAGTCTCTAGTAGCTTTCTTCTAGAAGCTTTATAGTTTTAGCTATTGCATCCACACCTATTACACATCTTGAGTTTATGTTTGCATATGGTGTCAATGTTCATTATTTTCCACATGAATATCCAGTTGGTCAAGAGTCATATGTTGAAAGGAATTTCCTTTCCCTATTGAATTGTTTTAGTGCTTATATTAAAAATTAATTGACCTTATAAGCATGGATCTACTTCTGTATTTGTTATTCTCCTCCATTCATCTATTTGTCTTTTAGGCCAATATGACGTATTGATTAATGTAGCTTTATAGTAAGTCTTGAAGCTAGGTGGTGCAAGTGGCCCAGCTTTTATGTCTTTTTCAAGATCATTTTGACTAATCTCAGTCCCTTGAATTTTTATATAAATTTTAGAATCAGTTTGTCAAATTCTATCTTTAAAAACCTGCTACAGTTGTGATTGGGGTTGAACCAAATTTATATATGAAATTGAAGATAATCAACATCTTAACAATAATGAGTTTTACAATCCATTTACCATGGTATACTGTTCCACTTATTTAGGCCTTATATAATTTTTTCCAGCAATATTTATAGTTTTCAGTGTTGAAGTTTATCTATTATTTGTTAAATGTACTAAGAAGTATTTACGTTTTTGACACTATTTCAAATGGATTTAAATTTAATTATTCAATTACTTGTAGCACATATTTAAAAATCAAGTTGAATTTTTATATTGACCTTGTATCCTGAGCCCTTGATAAATTCATTAATTAGTTCTAGTAGTTGCTTTTTGATTCCTTAGGATTTTCAAAGTAAAAATCACATTGTCTACAAATAAAATAATTTTACTTTTTCTTTCCAATTTGTATACCTTGTTTTATTGCCTTATCACACTAGGCAGAATCTTTAGTACATTGTTGAATAGAGGTGGTAAAAGAACATCTTTGATTTGTTCACAAGCTTAGGGGAACATGTGCAGCATTTTACCATTAGGGATGATGCTAGCTGTAGGCTTTTTTGTAGATGTCCTTACTCAAGTTGAGGAAGTTCCCTTTTATTCCTAGTTTTCCGAGTTTCTATCATGAATGGATGAACAATTTTTGTCAAATGCTTTTCTCCGTCTATTGAGATAATATAGTTTTTCACACTTATTCTGTCAATAGTTAATTAAAATAACTGATTTTAAACATTAAACTAACCTTACATTCTTTAGAGAAATCCTACTTGGTTATGGTGTACTGTCCTTTTTGTATATTGTTGGCTTCAATCTGCTATTGTTTTATTAAGGAATGTTGCACTTAAATTCATAACACATATCAATCTGTAAGTTTCTTTTAATACCTTTGTCAAGTTTTGATATTGTGATTTTCCTGGTCTCATAAAACCAAGTTGAGAGGTGTTATCCCTACTTCTATTTTCTGAAATAATTTACAAAGTATGGAAAATATTTCATCCTTAAATGTTTGATATAATTCACAGGTGAAGCAATATGGGTTTGGAGGTTTTTGTGTAAAGAATTTGTATTAAGAATTTCATTTTTAATAGATATAGTACAATTCAGATATTCTATTTCTTGTTAATTTTGGTAATTTTCTTTTGACAAATTTGTCCATTTTATCAAAAACATTGAATTTATTGGGATGAATTTGTACATAACATTGCCATAGTATGCTCTTAATATCTATAATATTTTTAGTGATATCCTTTTTTTTTCATTCATGGTATTAATAATTTGTATTTCTCTTTTTCTTGATCATCCTCCTATAGTTTTCCAATTTTATTTATTCAAAGAATCAACTTTTGTTTTTGTTGATTTTCTATTTTTATCTGTTTTCTATTTTATTGATTTTTTCCTCATCCTTATGATTTCCTTCCTTCTATTTATTTTGATTAAATTTCCTCTTCTTATTTTACATTTCTTAGGGAGGAAACTTTTAATTTGGTTTTAAACATTTCTCATTTTAAATATAAGCATTTAAAACAATGAACTCTCCACCGAATACTGTTTTGGTAGTATGCCACAAAATTTGATGTATTTTAACTTTCACTCAGTTCTAAATAATTTCTAATCTCCCTGAGATTTCATTTTTGACCCACACTTTATTTAAAAATGTGTTGTTTAATTTCCTAATATTTAAGGACTTTCCAGATGACATATTGTTATTGATTTTTAATATTCTTCTATTATAATCAGAGAATATACAATGTAGGATTTTGGTCTTTTTAAATAAATTAAAAATCATTTTTACGACCTGGCATATGGTCTATCCTGGTGAATATGTCACAGACCCTTGAAAAGAATATGTATTATCTACTTTTGGGGTATAATATTCTATAAATATTAATTAGGTCAAGTTCATTAATCATCTTGTTCAAATCTTCTATATCCCTACCAGGTTTTTTTTTTATATTATTATGTTATGTTAGTCACTATACAATACATCCTTAGTTTTTGATGTAGTGTTCCATGATTCATTGTTGGCATATAACACCCAGTGTTCCATGCAATATGTGTCCTCCTTAATACCCATCACTGGCCTATCCCCATCTCCCACCCCCCTCCCCTCTGAAGCCCTCAGTTTGTTTCCCAGAGTCCATAGTCTCTCATGGTTCATTCCCCCTTCTGTTTACCCCCCCCCTTCATTCTTCCCTTCCTTCTCCTACCGATCTCCCTGCTATTTCTTATGTTCCATAAATGAGTGAAACCATATGATAATTGTCTTTCTCTGCTTGACTTATTTCACTTAGCATAATCTCCTCCAGTCCTGTCCATGTTGCTGCAAATGTTGGGTAATTGTTCTTTCTGATGCCTGAGTAATATTCCATCGTATATAAGGACCACATCTTCTTTATCCTTTCGTCTATTGAAGGGCATCTCGGCTCCCTCCACAATTTAGCTATTGTGCACATTGTTGCTATGTACACGGGGGTGCATATGGCCCTTCTCTTCACTACGTCTGTATCTTTGGGGTAAATACCCAGTAGTGCAACTGCTGGATCATAGGGTAGCTCTATTTTTAACTTTTTAAGGGACCTCTGCACTGTTTTCCAAACTGGCTGTACAAACTTGCATTCCCACCAACAGTGTAAGAGGGTTCCCCTTTCTCCACATACTCTTCAACATTTGCTGTTTCTTGCCTTGTCAATTTTTGCCATTCTAACTGGCATAAGGTGGTATCTCAATGTGGTTTTGATTATAATTTCCCTGATGGCTAATGATTTTGAACATTTTTTCTTGTGTCTGTTAGCCATTTGTATGTCTTCATTGGAAAAGTATCTGTTCATATCTTCTGTCCATTTTTTGATTTGATTATTTGTTTGTCATGTATTGAGTTTGAGAAGTTCTTTGTAGATCTTGGATACCAGTCTTTTATCTGTAGCATCATTTGCAAATAACTTCTCCCATTTGGTGGGCTGCCTCTTAGTTTTTTGGATGGTTTCCTTGGCTGTGCAGAAGCTTTTGATATTGATGAAGTTCCACAAGTTCATTTTTTCTTTTGTTTCTCTTGGTTTTGGAGATGTGTCATGAAAAAAGGTGCTGTGACGATGTCAAAAAGGAGAGAATCATATGGTTCTTGACTCTCTTGTTGATGTGATCTATCACACTGATCGATTTGTGAATGTTGAAAGACCCTTGCATCCCAGGGATGAATCCAACGTGGTCATGATGGATAATCCTTTTAATGTACTGTTGCATTCTATGAGCTAGGATCTTGTTGAGAATTTTGGCATCCATATTCATCAGGGATATCGGTCTGTAATTCTCCTTTTTGTTGGGGTCTTTGCCTGGTTTGGGGATCAAGGTAATACTGGCCTCATAGAATGAGTTTGGTAGTTTTCCTTCTGTTTCTGTTTTTTGAAACAGCTTCAGGAGAATAGGTATTATTTCTTCTTTGAATGTTTGGTAGAATTCCCCAGGGAATCCGTCAGGCCCTGGACTCTTGTTTTTGGGGAGGTTTTTGATCACTGCTTCAATCTCTTCATAATTAATCATTCTGTTTAGATAATCAGTTTCTTCCTGTTTCAGACTTGGTAGTTTATAGGTTTCCAGGAAGGCATCCATTTCTTCCAGGTTGTTTAATTTATTGGCATATAGTTGTTGATAATAGTTTTTAATGATCCTTCCTATTTCTTTGGTGTTGGTCGTGATCTCTCCCCTTTCATTCATAATTTTATTAATTTGGGTCCTTTCTCTATTCTTTTGAATAAGTATGGCCAGTGGCTTATTGATCTGATTTATTCTTCCAAAGAACCAGCTTCTAGTTGTGTTGATCTGCTCTACTGTGCTCCTGGTTTCTAATTCATTGATCTCTGCTCTAATCTTGATCAACTGCCTTCTTGTGCGTGGGTTAGGCCTGTTCTTCTGTTCCAGCTCCAGCTTCTTGAGGTGAGAATATAAAAACTGCATTTTAGATTTTTCTATTCTTTTGAGTGAGGCTTGGATGGCTATGTATTTTCCACTGAGGACTGCCTTTGCAGTGTCGCATAGGTTTTGGACCGATGTATTTTTGTTCTCATTGGTTTCCATAAATTGCTTAAGCTCATCTTTAATTCCCTGGTTTACCAAATCAATCTAAAGCAGGATGTTTCTTAGTTTCCAAGTGTTTGAGTTTCTTCCGAATTTTCCCTTATGATTGAGTTCCAGTTTCAAAGCATTGTGGTCGGAGAACATGCAGGGAATAATCTGTCTTTTTGTATCAGTTGAGACCTGTTTTGTGACCCAGTATATGGTCTATTCTGGAGACAGTTCCATGTGCATTCGAAAAGAATGAGTATTCTGTTGTTCTGGGGTGTAGTGTTCTGTATATATCTATGAGGTCCATCTGGTCCAGTAAGTCATCAAAGCTCTTGTTTCTTTGTTGATTTTCTGCTTAGGTGATCTGTCTATTGCTGAGAGCGGAGTGTTGAGGTCCCCTACTATTAACGTATTATTATCTATATGTCTCTTTATTCTGGTTAAGAGTCGGCTTGTGTATCTAGCTGCTCCCCTGTTGGGGGCATAGGTAATTATAATTGTCATATCCAGTTGTTGGATACATCCTTTAAGAATAATATAGTGTCCTTCTATATCTCTAACTACAGTCTTTGGTTTAAAATCTAATCTGTCTGATACGAGAATTGCTACCCCAGCTTTCTTTTAAGGTCCATTGGCATGAAAAATGGTTCTCCATCCCTTCACTTTCAGTCTGGATGTATCTTTAGGTTCAAAATGAGTCTCTTGTAGACAGCATATGGATGGGTCATGTCTTTTTATCCAATCTTCAACCCTGTGGCGTTTTATGGGCCATTCACATTGAGAGTGATTATTGAGAGATATGATTTTAATGATGTCATGTTGCCTGTGAAGTCTTTGTTTCTATAGATTGTAAATTTCTGTTCTGTATCACTCTTGGGGTCTTTTTACTTTTATAGAACCCCCCCTTAATATTTCTTGTAGGGCTGGCTTGGTGGTCACATATTCTCTCAGTTTCTGCTGGTCTGGAAGGTCCTTGTCTCTCCATCAATTCTGAATGACAGTCTGGCTGGATAAAGGATCCTTGGCTGCATGTTCTTCTCACTTAGTGCTCTGAATATGTCTTGCCAGCTTTTTCTGGCTTGCCAGGTCTCTGTAGACAGGTCTGACGTTATTCTGATGTTCCTCCCTCTGTAGGTGAGGATTCTCTTCCCCCTGGCCGCTTTCAAGATTGTATCCTTGGATCTAATATTTGTGAATTGTACTATTATGTGACGTGGTGTAGGTCTGTTCTCATTGATCTTGGGAGGGGTCTTCTCTGCCTCTTGGACATGAAAGCTTGTTTCCTTTGCCAGACAGGAAAGTTCTCAGCTACAATTTGTTCAAATATCTCTTCTAGACCTCTCTCTTTCTCCACCCCCTCGGGGATGCCAATGATTCTGACACTGGAATGTTTCATTGAGTCAGTAATCTCCTGTAATCTACATTCTTGAAATTGGATTTTTTTGAGCCAAGTTCCCATTTTTTCCTTCTTTTCTATCATCCCATCTTCCAATTCACTAATTCGCTCTTCTGCCTCATTTACCCTGGCCATCAGAGCATCCAGTTTAGACTGCATTTGATTCATAGCATTTTTAATTTCTGCCAGATTCGCTCTCATTTCCGCCCTTAGAGATTCTATATTCTCATTAATATTTCCATTAATATGTTTTTCAAGCCTACACATCATCTTTTTTTTTTTAATGATTTTTTATTATATTATGTTAGTCACCATACAGTACATCCCCGGTTTCCGATGTAAGGCTCGATGATTCATTAGTTGTGTATAACACCCAGTGCACCATGCAATACGTGCCCTCCTTACTACCCATCACCGGTCTATCCCATTCCCCCACCCCCCTCCCCTCTGAAGTCCTCAGTTTGTTTCTCATAGTCCATAGTCTCTCATGCTTCATTCCCCCTTCTGATTACCCCCCCTTTCTTTATCCCTTTCTTCCCCTACCGATCTTCCTAGTTCTTATGTTCCATAGATGAGAGAAATCATATGATAATTGTCTTTCTTTGCTTGACTTATTTCACTTAGCATTATCTCCTCCAGTGCCGTCCATGTTGTAGCAAATGTTGAGAACTCGTTCTTTCTGATAGCTGAGTAATATTCCATTGTATATATGAACCACAACTTCTTAATCCAGTCATCTGTTGAAGGGCATCTCGGCTCCTTCCACAATTTAGCTATTGTGGACATTGCTGCTATGAACATTGGGGTGCATATGGCCCTTCTCTTCACTACGTCTGTATCTTTGGGGTAAATACCCAGTAGTGCAATGGCTGGGTCATAGGGTAGATCCACTTTTAACTTTTTAAGGGACCTCCACACTGTTTTCCAGAGTGGCTGTACCAACTTGCATTCCCACCAACAATGTAGGAGGGATCCCCTTTCTCCACATCCTCTCCAACAATTGTTGTTTCTTGCCTTGTCTATTTTTGCCATTCTAACTGGCGTAAGGTGGTATCTCAGTGTGGTTTTGATTTGAATTTCCTTGATGGCTAATGATTTTGAACATTTTTTCATGTGTCTGTTAGCCATTTGTATGTCTTCATTGGAAAAGTGTCTGTTCATATCTTCTGCCCATTTTTTGATTTGTTTATTTGTTTCTCGTCAAGCCTACACATCGTCTTAACCATTGTTACTCTGAACTCCATTTCTGACAGTTTGGTTATAACCATACCCATCAGTTCTGTGGCAGAGGCCACAGTCTCTGTCTCCTTTCTTTGCTGGGGATTCCTCCTCCTTGTCATTCTGATGAGGAGAGGTTGCGGGGATGCACAGAGCCCAAGTTATTGACCAGGACCCAGGCAATGTGTACTTGTTTTATAGGGACCTTAGGGATGTGGGCTTCTTGATTTTTCAGCCTGCTTTCTGGGGGAGGGGCCTGCCACACTGATACTCAGGCAACCCTGTTTGGGTACAGTTGCCCCGTCCTCTGTGAGAGGGGGTGGGGATGGACACAATGCGAACCGGTATTTCCGGGCTTTTGTTCTCTGGCGGCTTTTCCTGGCAGTTTTCTGTGACTCTTCTGAGAGTGAGAGCGGCAGTGGCCGTATCCTAGCTTCCGTCTCAGAACAGACAGATCGCAGTCTGCTCTCCACTGAGCTTTCCTGGCCACTTTCACTCTGTTTCTGTCGGTGCTGCTAAAAACCCCCGCAGTGTCCCGTGTTGTGCACCCCACAGCCCCTCTCCCAGTCCTCACTCCCAGGGCTGGCACGGCTCTGTCCTTGTGCTTCTAACACCACCAGCCGCCCCCGGTTCCTGCGAGTGCACTCCCGAGCTCCCTTTTTCCTTGTGGTTCGCGTGCGCTCTGGCGCTCTGGTTTTCAGTCTGGTCGCGTGCGCACTCCCGAGCTCAGTTTCAGTCATGTTCCAGTGAGTGCTCTGGAGCTCCGGTTTTCAGTCTGGTCGCGTGCGCGTTCCCGGGCTCACGGTCTCAGTCTGCTTTCTCGCGGGTGTTGGTCCGCCAATCCGGCGCACTCCCCAGTGCGGGTGGCTACTACTTCCTGGTGCCCGAGCGTAGCGGCTCCCTCCCTCTTCCGTTTATCTTCCGTTATCTGTGTGCAGATTCGCGGCTCCCTGCTTCATACCTCAATACTCAGCGCCGGAGATGTTCATTTGTAGAGATCCAGATGTATCTTCCTACGTCTCGGGCTGATTTCGTGGGTGTTCAGGATGATCTGGTAGATATCTAGCTCAATTCAGGGGACCAGCTGAAAAAAGGTCCCCTACTCCTCGGCCATCTTTTTTCTCTTTCCCCCCTACTAGGGTTTTTTTTTTTAATGTTTTTTTTATTATATTATGTTAGTCACCATACAGTACATCCCTGGTTTCTGATGTAAAGTTCGATGATTCATTAGTTGCGTATAACTATAACCCAGTGCACCATGCAATGTGTGCCCTCCTTACTACCCATCACCGGTCTATCCCATTCCCCCACCCCCCTCCCCTCTGAAGCCCTCAGTTTGTTTCTCAGAGTCCATAGTCTCTCATGCTTCATTCCCCCTTCTGATTACCCCCCCTTTCTTTATCCCTTTCTTCTCCTACCCATCTTCCTAGTTCTTATGTTCCATAGATGAGAGAAATCATATGATAATTGTCTTTCTCTGCTTGACTTATTTCACTTAGCATTATCTCCTCCAGTGCCGTCCATGTTGCAGCAAATGTTGAGAACTCATTCTTTCTGATAGCTGAGTAATATTCCATTGTATATATGGACCACAACTTCTTAATCCAGTCATCTGTTGAAGGGCATCTCGGTTCCTTCCACAATTTAGCTATTGTGGACAATGCTGCTATGAACACTAGGGTTTTTTGTGGGGTTTTTTATTTGTTTTATTTTGTCTTTTTTGTTTGTTTGTTTGTTTTTTCTCTAGTTGGTCTATTAATTCCTGAAAAAGGAGTCTTAAATTCTCCACCTATGATTGTGAATTTGTCTCTTTGCCTTTTTTTTTGTCAGTTCTGAGGTTATGCATTTTAAAGCAATGTTATTTAAGAGTTTCTAATGTATGTCCTTCTGGTGAATTCACCTTATCATTTTGAAATGATATTCTTTATTTTTGTTAATGTACCATGTTTTGAAGTTTATTCTGCCAGAAATTAATATAGCTACATCAGCTTTCTGTTGCTTACTGTCTGTGTGATGTACTTTTTCCATTCTTTTATTTTCTGTATGTAAAACGTGTTTCTTTAGCGTGCCTATAGTTGGGTCTTGCTTCTTTTATACAATCTGTAATTTTCTGTCTTCTATTTGAAGTGTTGAATTAATTTACACTTAATATAATTATTGATAAAATTTAGTGTAAGCCTACCAGCTTGCTACTTGTTTTCTAATTGGCCTATTCATGTTTTGTTCTTCTATTCCTCCCTTCCTGACTTCTTTTGGATTAAAAAATATTTTTTATTATTCCATGTTAATTCCTGTATAATACCTCTTTACATTTTTTTTGTGCTTGTTTTAGAGCAGGGTTTCTTGGGGCACCTGGGTGGTTAAGTCAGTTGAACATCTAACTCTTGGTTTCGTCTCAGGTCATAATCGCTGGGTGTTAAGATCAAGCCCCACATGGGGCTATGCAGTCAGTGCAGAGTCTGCTTGAGATTCTCCCTCTCCCTCTGCCCCCCCACTCATAATCTCTCTAAAATAAATAAATAAATCTTTTTTTAAAAATAGAGCATTATTTCTCAACCTCAGCACTATCGACATTTTGGGTCAAATGATTATCTGTTGGGGGAGGTCTGTCCTGTGCATTGTAGGGTGTTTAGCATCATCCCTAGCTGGTACTTACTATATGCCAGTAACATCTCCTTCCAGTTTTGACAATGATCATGTCTCCATGCATTGTCCGATGTTCCCTGGGATGCAAAATCCCCTGGATGTGAACCATTGATTTAGGAATATAATATGCATTTTAACTTATAATATAATTGTAGCTCTTAATATAAAATGTGAGAACCTTTCGACAGCAAAATTCCATCTTTTCTGTCTTTATGATATTATCATGTATGTTACAATTATATAAATATAATAAAACCCATAATATAGGGTAATATTTTTGCCTTAAATAGTTATTTTTCTAACAAATTCAGAGTAGAAAAATATATGGACTTTTATACTTACCTACTTGTTTCTCATTTTTTGTAACTACTTGTATTTGAGTTTCTGTCTAATGTCCTTTCTCTTCAGCTTAAAGAACTTCCTTTAGTTATTTCTTTTAGTACAGGTCTGCTAGCAACAAATTCTCCAAACTTTTTATCATCTGAAAGTGTCTTGATTTTGTCCTATGTTTTGAAAGATGTTTTCCCTAGATGTTTAATTCTGCTTTGTTTTTTCTTTCATCACTTTAAAGATACCATTTCATTGAATTATAGCCTCCATTTTTTCTAATGAGAAGGCAGCAATGTGACTATGATGTGCACAAATATAGTTCTCTTTGCATTTGTTCCATTTGGAGTTCAGATAGCTTAGATCAAAAGGGTGATTGTTTTTCAACAAATTTGGGGCCATTTTAGCCATGCTTTCTTTAAATACCATTTTCTTTCTCTTCTCTGTCTCCAGTTTCAACCATGTTAGACCATTTGTTCCACATGTCATTGAAACTTAGTTATTTTAGTCTTCCCCCCATTTCTCTTTCAGATGAGGAATTTTATTGATCTAGCTTCAACAATCTTTTCTTCCACAGTCTCCATTTTACTGTTAATCTCATCCAGTGATTTTTTTTCATGTTGGATACTGTACTTTTCAATTACAAAATACAATATAATTATATTTATAATTATATTTATAATTTCTATTTATCTGCTGAGATTTCCCATCTATTCACTCATTATGACCATAATTTTCCTTTAGGTTTTAAAAATGTATAACACCTGCTTTAAATTCCTTGTCTGCTAATTCCAACAGCTGTACCCTCTCTTGTGTTTTATTGACTACTATTCTTCTTGACTGTGGGGCACATTTTTCTGCCCTTTTGCATGCCTAGGATTATTTTATTTTGTGTGCTGGATATCACAAATGGTAAATTGTATAGAGTCTGTATTATGTCATCTTCTTTTAAAGGACATCGAGTTCTTTTGAAAACCTCTTTAATTACTGGTGGATACTTTAGGTCTTTTATGGCTTAGTTTTATTCTGTTAGAGTGGGTCTTTAACCTTTTGCTCTTTACTGTAGAACACGGTCCTTATTCCTGAGGTGTGGAATTCTCAAATGAACACATGAGGTGTTCAGTGGGATCTCTCCTCCGTGGCTAGGCCAGAATATTAGTATATTTTAGCACTACATAACCTATGGTATCTCCATTTAGCAATCAACCTCATAATATACAATCTCTGATAAGCCTAGCAGAGTCAAGCCCTGCCTGTGTGCAGCTCAGCTGTTGTCTTAGGATCATGCAGATATCTGATGCCACCCTTTTTCACAGGTTCATTTTCTCTACTATTCAGTCCCATGAAGTCCAATCTCTTCCGCAGCCCAGCAGGCCAATTTTCTGCTTAGGCTCCAATTCCCAGTGTGAGTCAAGAGAGTATTCATAGACAAAAATCTGGGTGATTGTGGGGTTTACTTTCCATATTTTCTTTCTCTCAGGGATCACAGTACTATACTGCCTATTATTAATTGCCTGAAAATAGTTGCCACATATATTTTGTCCAATGTGTATTTGTTGTTGATAGGAGAGTAGGTCAAAGGTCGGTTACTTTGTAATGGTCCAAAGTGGAAGTTTTGTGGTCGTGACTATTTAATTAAAATTGAAAACACATCATTTCTCTCTTGACATTAGTAACTGAACTAGAGTCAATATATTAGGGAAAAATGGAGAGGGTAGTATGATTTTGAAATTATGTTAGCAAGCCTAGTTAATAAGGTTTATTCTGAACCTGAAGATTCTAGCTCCAAATTTGTGGTTTTTTAGGAATTTAATAGCCAAGACACAACATTATCAGAGAGGCATGCCCTTATCTATCTCATGCCTCTAATCTTTTCTTACCTGTCATAAATTTATACCTTAAAACTGCC
Organism: Ursus americanus; assembly: GCF_024610735.1. Lineage (NCBI taxonomy): Eukaryota > Metazoa > Chordata > Mammalia > Carnivora > Ursidae > Ursus > Ursus americanus. Next base: position 106,356,153 of record NC_142164.1, read on the forward strand.
ATTGGTTCTTTGAGGCTCTCTGAATTTAGGTAGTTGCATATAGCCCGCCCCCATGGAATTGCATCATTAGCTGGCTGATCGTTGCTGCAATGAAGTCTTTTTTCTTCCTGTTCCTGACCTCTAGTTCTCCCCTTTCTGTGAACTTCAGCATGGGATATCATTATATGAAGCAAGAACTTTCTTTCTTATGTCAGCCTTGTTTATTTCAAGGCCCATCTTGTCCAGAAAGTTTTTTTCCAGAACAATTCTATCAGTTTCCCAAGAAATCTGTATTTTCTTCCCCTAGCCTCACATGCTGAAAAGTTTGAGATGCAAATAATAACTTTTTTTATTATATTCAATTTCCTTCCTAGATGAAATGGGACCCTGATTCCGTCAGATCTACCACTGTTTTTTTTTAAGTTTTTATTTAAATTCAAGTTAGTTAACATACAGTTTTGTATTAGCTTCAGGTGTACAATATAATAATTCAACACTTCATAAAACACCCTATGCTAATCTCAAGTGCCGTCCTTAATCCTCATCACCTATTTCACCCATCCCTCCACCCACCTCCCTTCTGGTAACCATCAGTTTGTTCTCTGTAGTTAAGAGTCTCTTTCTTGGTCTCTCTCTCTTTCTCTCTCTCTCTCTCTTTTTCCCTTTGCTCCTTTGTTTTGTTTCTTAAATTCCATGTATGAGTGAAATCCTATGGTATTTGTCCTTCTCTGACTGACTGACTTCATTTAGCATTATATTCTCTAGCTCTATCCATGTCTTTGCAAATGGCAAGATTTCATTCTTTTTTATGGCTGAGTAATATTTGTGTGTGTGTGTGTGTGTGTGTGTGTGTGTGTGTATATATATATACACACACACACACACACACACACACACGACATCTTCTTTTATCCATTCATCAATCAATCCATGGACAACTGGGTTGTTTACATAATTTGGTTGTTATACATAATGCTGCTATAAACATAGGATGCATGGATCCTTCTGAATTTGTATTTTTGTATTCTTTCAGTAAATACCTAGTTGTGTGATTGCTGAATTGTAAAGTAGTTCTATTTTTAATATTTTGAGGAACCTCCATACTGTTTTCCACAGTGGCTGCACCAGTTTGCATTCCCACCAACAGTGCAAGAGAGCTCCTATTTCACCACATCTCACCAACACATGTTGTGTGTTTCTTCTGTTGTTGTTTTTAGCTATTCTTTTTTAAATTTTTTTATTATATTATGTTAGTCACCATAGAGTACATCCCCGGTTTCCGATGTAAAGTTCAATGATTCATTAGTTTTTAGCTATTCTGACAGGTGTGAGGTGATATCTCATTGTAGTTTTGATTTGCATTTCCTTGATGATGAATGATGTTGAGCATCTTTTCATGTGTCCGTTGGCCATCTTTATGTCTTCTTTGGAGAAGTGTCTTCTGTCCATTTTTTAATTGGAGTATTTGTTTTTGGGTGCTGAGTTGTATAAGGTATTTATATATTTTTGATAGAAATCCATGATTAGATACGTTATTTGCAAATATCATTTCCCATTCAGCATGTTGTTTTTTAGTCTTCCTTATTGTTTCCTTAACTATGCAGAAACTTTTTATTTTGATGAAGTCCCAATAGTTTATTTTTGCTTTTGTTTCTCTTGCCTCAGGAGACATATCTAGAAAGGTGTTGCTACAGCTGATGTCAGAAAAATTACTGCTGTGCTCTCTTCTAGGATTTTGATTACTTCAGGTCTCACACATAGGTCTTTAATCCCTTTTGAGTGCACTTTTGTGTTTAGTGTAAGTAAAGAATCCAGTTTCATTCTTTGCATGTTGCTGTCCAGTTTTCCCGGCACCATTTGTTGAAGACAATGTCTTTTTTTCCATCAGATATTCTTTCCTGCTTTGTTGAAGATTAATTGACCATACAGTTGTGGGTTCATTTCTGGGTTTTCTGTTCTGTTCATTGATCTATGTGTCTGTTTTTGTGCCAGTACCATACTGTCTTGATCACTACAGCTTTGTAATATAACTTGAAGTCTGGAGTATGGGTGCCTCCAGTTTTTGCTTTTCTTTTTCAAGATTGCTTTGGCTATTTGGGGTCTTTTGTGGTTCCATACAAATTTTGGGATTGTTTGTTCTACCTCTGTGAGAAATGCTGTTGGTATTTTGATAGGGATTGAAACAAATGTGTAGATTGTTTTTGGTAGTATAGACATTGTAACAGTATTCTTCCAATCCATGAGCATGGAATGTCTTTCTGTTTCTTTGTGTCATCTTCAATTTCTTTCCTCAGTGTTTTATAGTTTTTAGAGTACAGATCTTTTACCTCTTTGGTTAGGTTTATTCCTAGGTACCTTATGGTTTTTGCTGCAATTGTAGATGGGATCAATTCCTTGATTTCTCTTCCTGCTGCTTCATTATTGGTGTATAGAAATGCAACAGATTTCTGTATGTTGATTTTGTATCCTGCAACTTTACTGAGTTCGTGTATCAGTTCTAGCAATTTTTTGGTGGAGTCTTTTGAGTTATCTGTTATGGAGTATCATGTCATCTGCAATAGTGAAAGTTTGATCTTCCTTACTGATGCCTTTTATTTCTTTTAGTTGTCTGATCGCTGAGTCTAGGACTTCCAGTACTATATTAAATAAGAGTGGTGGGAGTGGACATCCCTGTCTTGTTCCTGACCTTAGAGGATAACCTCTCAGTTTTTCCCCATTGAAAATGATATTCACTGTGGGTTTTTCATAGATGTCCTTTATGATGTTGAGGTATGTTCCCTCTAACCCTACTTTGTGGAGGGTTATCATGAATGGATGTTGTAGTTTGTCAAAAGTTTTTTCTGCATATATTGAAATGATCTTATGTTCTTCTCCTTTCTTCTATTAATGTGGTACATCATGTTAATTGATTTGCAAATATTGAATCACCCTTGCAACCCAGGAATAAATCCCACTTGATCGTGGTGAATGCTTTTTTAAACATATTGTTGAATCAGTTTGTTAATATTTTTTTGAGGATTTTTGCACCTGTTTGTCAGAGATATTGGCCTATAGTTCTCTTTTTTTGTGGTGTCCTTATCTGGTTTTGGAATCAGGGTAATGCTGGCCTCATAGAATGATTTTGGAAGTTTCTCTTCCTCTGGAATTTTTAGAATAGTTTGCAAAGGATAGGTATTAAATCTTCTTCAAATGTTTGGTAGAATTCTGGGCCTACCTCTTTCACACTTTTTATGAGTCCCACATACTTAGTCCATTGCTGTTTCTTCTGGGATGACTATCTTTGGATGCACTCCAGACCATTGCCTCTGAGCATTGTTGTTAATGTCTTGTTACTAGTCCTAAAAAAAAAAAAAAAAAAAAAAAAAAAAAAAAAAAAACTTCCAGGTTTGAATCTCACTTTCATTCCTGCAGTGTCTTCATTTGAAGAAATTGAAGAATGCACAGTTTAATGTTGAAAATCTTTCAGCCGTGGCCCTACTCAGGAAGAAACCAGAGGTGTCCTGGAGCAGCAAATGCCTGGGTTTGTGAGTAAAGCATATTCTTTAGACATACCTAAGTTTCTTTTCAGGAACTACAACATGGCATTTATTGCCTCCTGAAGAGTTTCTTGATCTAAGTATATTCTGGGTGTGGGTAGGGGAGTAGCTAACAAAACCCCCTTATGTCTTTACTGCTTAGAAAACCTCATACAAATTGTGCTTCTATATTGCACCTGATGTTTCTATATTGTAAGAACCCAGGATTCCCCAAGGTAAAGTTATAAACTAGACTTTAAAATGATCCTAGGTACACTGGGTGTTCTACACAACCAATGAATCTTTGAACACTACATCAAAAACTAATGATATGTTGGCTAACTGAACATAATAAAAAATGCTGTATTTGAAAAATAATGATCGTCGGTTACATGTTTAAATCTGTGTTCCTATGGTTTTATATATGCATTTTTAATATCACACTCTGTCTACTATATTGTAACATCCTTGCGGACAGTGATTGAATTTATTTTTTAACTAACAGGTTTCTGTTCTGTCAGCCTATTTGGCCCTTGATATAAAATTATATACCCAAGCAATGTAAGTTGCCTAGCTCTGAACCAAATGATTTCTCTACAGTTATATTGTAAACCATTAGAAAAGCAACACAGTCATTCAAATTGGTTTCTAGATCAAAAATGGCTCTTAAAGTGAAAACATGGCCAGTAGAACTATATTCTTAGAATAACATTTCTTTATTGCCATTCAGTCATTCATCATTGTAAAAAGATTATATATCTATGAAATATAAATCCTAAGATGAAAAATTTCCAGTGATTAACTGACAGTGGAATAGAAATGGGCTTTCAAACATGGGGGTAAGATTTAACTATTTCCATGCAGGTCAAATCCCAGGTTCATTTCTTATTAGCTAGGTGCCATGGGGAATGGTAAGAATGTCTGGAATACCTCCATTTTGCCAACCTCAAGATGAGGACAATATTTAATTTTCAGATTTGTTTTGAGGATTAAATAAGATGTGCCTCAAATATAGTATAATATTCAATTAGATTATAAATCTCCAATAGAGTATGTCAGCTACAATCACCTGATTCAGCTACCTGACATTAGGAACTATGAATTATAGGCATTATATCAGAGGAAAGTGGAGAGGATGGTATGATTTTGATACTTTGTCTACAAGACTGGTTTAATAGCTAAAATTAATTCTGAACCTCAAGATGCTAAGAATTGGAGATGCCTTTGATTTAAAAATCATCCGTGGGTTCTAGTTTTTAAGTTAGTAAAGAGATTAATAGTTGAATGGATTTAAAAGGTAATTGTGAAAACCTGCATTTCTCCAAGGTTTGTAAAGCTAAATTTCTTCTTTAAAAAAATCTGATTTCAAGGTTTGGAGCTCACGTTTACCTTCCTTATCAATTAGTTTTAGCAAGAGCAATTTCTCTCTTCTTGCCAAGGATAATGGAAATGAATCCAACAATCATAAAGAGTTATCATTGCAGTGGCATTGTATGAAATAATTCAAATTTCTGGGTTGAAACCACCTGCTGAAACAGACAAAGAAGAGAAACCTCTGAGGCCTTGATAAAGAACTAAACATAGTAATTTTTAAATGTGTATATGACTATACATTTTATTATTACACTCAAGAATATCTGCATTAATGCAATTACCTCCAATGTTCAAAGATGGAAAATTAATACTCAGAGGCTTCACTCAAAAATAGGATTCTTTCAATGGACCTAAAACAATAAAAGTTATTTTAACTTTTGTCTATATTAGCATTGGCTGCATGGAATATATAAAATTGAACAAATTCTAAACCTGTTGTGTAAATCTCATCTATTGAATTCCAAATTTCAGGGTTTATATTTTTTAGTTTTATAATTTCTGATTGATTCTTACAGCTTTCCATTTTCTGCTAAAATTCCTCATCTTGTCATGTAATTTATTGAACATATTAGTGAGTTAAAATATATGGCTAATAACTCTTTATCTGGATCTCTGGTAGGACTTGATTTTTTCCTTTTTATTTTAAAATAAATTGTGTCTTTTGTCATGGTTGGTTTCAGTTTTACTAACCGAACACTGGACATCATGTTTTAAAAAATGGTAAAAAGTTAATGTGAGGCTTTAAATGACAATTATCTTCCTCCAGAGATGAGCTACTTTTGCTTCTGGCAGAAAGTGAGGGTAGGAGCAGATTGTCTTATTTTGGCGGGGATGGAGCTGACTTGAAGATTTGTTTAAATTTTTGTGAGAGCTGGTCCATTACCAGTTCACTCATTTTTTTGTTGTTGTGACAAAATTCATGTAACGTAAAACTTACTATCTTAACCATTTTTAAGTGTATAGTTCAGTGATATTAAGTACATTTATATTGTTGTGTGACCATAGCCACCATCCATCTCCAGAACTCTTTTCATTTTACAAAAATGAAACTGTACCCATTAAACAATAAATCTCCATAACTCCTTTCTTTTTTTTCTTTCCTCCTTTCTTTATTTCCTTTCTCCTTCCTTCCTTCCTTTCTTCCTTCCTCCCCTCCCTTCCTTCCTTCCCTTCTTTCCTTCTTTCCTTCCTTCCTTCCTCCCTTCTCTCTATCTTTCTTGTAAATCTCCCCTTTCCCCACATGCTCCAGCCTCTGGTAACCATTATTCTATTTTCTATTACTATGAGTTTGGCAATATATATATATTTCATCCGTAGGTGAGATCATGCAATATTTTTCTTTCTCTGTCTTATTTCACTTCGCATAATGAACCTTTAGGTTCATGCATATTGTTACAAATGGCAAGATGCGTACGTGCACACATGTGTGTTTGTATGTGTATGGCATTCTCTTTATACATTCATCTGTTGAAAGACATTTAGGTTGTTTCCCTCTTGTGACTAATGCTGCAGTGAACATGGGAATGCAGATATCTCAAGATAGTTATTTTATTTCCTTTGGATACATCCTAGCCAACACGTCATCTTTTCACTTTTTGGTAATAGCTATCCTAACAGGTATGAGGTGATATCTCATTGTGGTTTTGATTTTCATTTCCCTGATGATTAGTGATGTTGAGCATTTTTTCATGTACCTGTTAATTGTATGTCTTCTCTGGAAAAATGTTCAGATCCTTTTTAAAATTTGGATTGTTTGGTTTTTTGCTACTGAGTTGTATGAGTTCCTTATATGTTATGGATATATCCCCTTATCTTATAAATGGTTTGCAAATGTTTTTTCTCATTCCAAGGTTGCCTTTTCATTTTCTTAATTATCTCTTCTGTTTTGTAGCTTTTTAGTTTCCTATACTCCCACTTATTTATTTTTACTTTTGTTACTTGTGCTTTTGGTGTCATATCCAAAAAAGCACTGCCAAGACTCGTGTCAAGGAGGTTTACCCTGTTTTTTCCCAGGGCTTTTGGTTTTATGGTTTCAGGTCTTGTATTTAAATCTTTAAGCCATTTCAAGTTGATTTTTGTGACTGGTGTAAAATAGGAGTCCACTTTCATTCTTTCATTTATGATTTTTCCCCCAACACCATTTATTGAAGAGACTATCTTTTCTGCTATTGAGTATTTTTGACTCCTTTGTCAAATATTGGTTGACTATATTGGTGGGTTTATTTCCAGGCTCTTGGTTCTGTTCTATTGGTCCAAATGTCTCTTTTTATGGCATTGTTTTCATTACTATAGCTTTGTAATATAGTGTGAAATCAGGAAGTGTGATGCCTCCAGCATTGCTCTTCTTGTTCAAGATTGGTTTAGCTATTTGAGGTCCTTTATGGTTCCACATGAACTTCAGGAACTTTTTTTCCTATTTCTGTCAAAAACACCATTGGAATTTTGGCAGGGATTGCATTGAGTCTGTAGATCATGTTGGGTGGTATGGCCATTTTGACAATGTTACTTCTTTCAACCCATGAGCACAGGATATTCTTTTATTTATTTAGGTCTTCTTTAATTTCTTCTATTAATGTTTTATAGTTTTCTGTGTACAGGTCTTTTACCTCCTTCATTAAATTTATTCCTATTTTATTCTTTCTGATGCTATTGAAAATGGGATTATTTTTTCTAAATCTCTTTTGCATAGTTCATTTTTAGTGTGTAGAAATTGAACTGATTTTTGTATGTCAATTTTGTAACTTTGCTGAAATTGTTTATCAGTTCTAACTCTTTTTTGATGGAGTCTTTAGGGTTTCCTATATATAAAGTCATGTCATCTGCAAAAAGAGATGATTTTATTTCCTCCTTTCCAATTTGTGTGACTTTTATTTCTTTTTCTTATCTAATTGTTCTGGCTAGGACTTCCAGTGCTATGTTGAATAGAAGTGGGGAGAGTGGGCATCCTTGTCTTGTTCCCATCTTAAAGGAAAAGCTTACAAATTTTCAGCATTGAGAGTGATGTCAGGTGTGGGCTTGTTGTATGTGGCCTTTTCTATGTTGAGATGCATTCCTTCTATACTTAATTTTTTGAGGGCTTTTGCCGTGAAAGGATATTGAATTTTGTTAAATACCTTTTCTGTATCTGAAATACTCATATAATTTTTATCCTTTATTTCATTAATGTGGTGTATCACATTGTTTACTTTGCATATGTTGAACCCTCCTTGCTTCCCAGGGATGAAGCCCTCTTGATCAACCTTTAATGCTCTGTTGAATTTAGTTTGCTAATATTTTGTTGAGGAATTTTGCTTCTTTGTTCATCAGTAATACTGGCCTGTAGTTTTATTTTCTTATAGTCTCCTTGTTTGGCTTTGGTACCAGGGTAATCAATGCTGGCTTTGTAAAATTAGTTGAAAAAAGTTCTCTCTTCAATTTTTTGGAGGAGTTTAAGAAAGATTGGTATTCATTCTTTAAGTATCTGGTGTATTTCACCAGTGAAGCCATCTGGCCCCAGACTTTTCTTTATTGGGAGATTTTTTATTACTAATTCAGTCTTACTCATTATTGTTACGTTCAGATTTTCAATTTCTTCATCATTCAGCCTCAGTAGGCTGTATATTTCTAGGAATTCATACATTTCTTCTAGGTTATCCAATTTGTTGGCACATAATGGCTCATAGTAATCATTTATGATCCTTTGTATTTCTGTGGTGTCATTTTTATAATGTCTACTCTTCATTTATGATTTTATTTGAGTCTTCTTTTTTTCTTAGTCTCACTAAAGGTTTGTGAATTTTGTTTATTTGAAAAACTAACTTATTTTCCTCGGTCTTTTATATATTCTTTCTAGTCTATTTTTCATTTATTTTTGCTCTGATCATTATTTCTGTCCTACTAACTTCCGGCTTGTTTGTTCTTTTTCTGTTTCCTTGAGGTGTAAAGTTAGATTCCTTTTTGGGATCTTCCTTTTTTCTTTTTTTTTTTTTCCTTAATATAGGATTTATCACCATAAATTTCTTTTTCAGCACTGCTTTTATTATATCCCAGAAGTTTTGGTATGTTACATTTCCATTTTAGTTTGTCTTGTGATTTTTTTTTATTTCCTTTTTTCGTTTCTTCTTTGACCCATTGATAGTTCAAAAGTGTGTTGTTTAATTTCCACACATTTGTGAATTTTCCAGTTTTCATCCTGTTATTGATTTCGAGTTTCACACCACTGTGGTCAGAAAAGATGCTTAATATGATTTCAATCTTAAATTTGTAAAGATTTATTTTGTGGCCTAACATATGAACTATCCTGGATAATGTTCCATGTGTACTTGAGAAGAATGTATATTCTGCTGTCTTTGGATAGAATGTTTTGTATATATTTATTAGGTCCATTTGATCTAAAGTGTAGTTCAAGTCCAATATTTCCTTATTGTGTTTTTCAAAGCAGGGTATTGAAATCCCTTACGGTTCTTGTAATGCTGTCAATTTCTTCTTCAGGTGTGTTTTATTTGCTTTATATATTTAGGTGCCCTGATGTTGGGTATATAAGTTTGCAATTGCTATATCCTCTTGATGAACTGGCCCCTTTATCAATATCTAATGACCTTTTTTTGTCTCTTGTGACAATTTTTGACTTAAAGTCTATTTTGTCTGACATAAGTATAGCTGCCCCTGCTCTCTATTGGTTTCCATTTGCATGGAATATATTTTTAATTCCTCTATTTTCAATCTATGTGTGTCCCTAAAGCTGAAGTGAGTCTCTTGTAGGCAGCATATAGTTGGGGTTTTTTTTCCCTCCATTCATCCACTCTTTGTCTTTTGAGAATTTAGTCCTTTTACATTTAGTGATTATTGATTGATAAGGGCCTACTATTGCCATTTTGTTCATTGTCTTTTGGGTATTTTGTAGATTTTTTCTTTCTTCATCTCTTGCTGTATTCCTTTGTTATTTGATCATTTTCTGCTTTGATTAATTTCTCCTTATCTTTCATGTACCTACTATAGGTTTTTGCTTTGCAGTTACCACAAGGCTTATATAAAATGTCTTACAACAGTCTTTCTTAAGTTGATAACAACTTAACTTCCACTCTGTACAACAGCTCTATAATTTTACTCCCCCTGACATTTTATGTTTTTGATGTCACAATTTATATCTTTTTATATGGTGCATCATTAACAAATTATTGTAGCTATGGGTATTTTTAATACTTTTGTCTTTTAACCTTTATACTAGAGTTATAAGTTTTACACACCACCATTACAATATTAGAGAATTTGACCATATATTTACTTTTTCCGGTGAGTTTTATACTTTCATATGTTCTTATGTTTTTATTTAGTGGCCTTTTGTTTTAGCTTGAAGAACTCCCTTTAATACTTCTTGTAAGGTGTATCTAGTGATGAACTCCTGCAGATTTTGTTTGTTTTAGAATATATTCATCTATCCTTCACTTCTGAAGCACAACTTTGCTGAGCCAAGTATTCTTGGTTGGTAGTTTTTTTTTTTCTTTCAGCACTTTCAATATATCATCTCACCCCCTTCTGGCCTGCAAGGTTTCTATTGAAAAACTTGCTTATAGTCTTATGGAAGTTTCCTTGTACATAAAAAGTTGTTTTTCTCTTGTTACACAATTCTCAGTCTTTAACTTTTGACAATTTGATTACAATGTATCTTGGTGTGAGTATCTTTGAATTCATCTAATTTAGTGTTCTTGGGGCCTCTGGATATGGATGTCTTTTTCTTTTCATAGATTTGGGGAAGGTTTTTCCAACCATTATTTTTTTAATAAGCTTTCTGTCCCCTTTTCTTCCTTTTCTCTTTCTGCAACTCCCATGATGTGTATATTGTCTTTTTGATGGTTTCCCATAAGTCTCTTAAGCTATCTTAACTTTTTTCATTCATTTTCTTCATTTCTCTGATTAGATGATTTTCACTGACCTATTTTTGAGTTTGATGAACCTTTCTTTCATTTGATTTGGTCTCCTGTCATTTCCCTCGATTGAATATTTTTGGTTCAATTATTGTATTCTTGAGATATATTATTTGTACTTGGTACTTTTTAATATTTTCTATCTCTTTGTTAAAATTGTCACATTGTTCATGAATTGTTTTCCTGACTTCAGGGAGCATATTTATGACATTATTTTGAAATCTCTGTTGGGTAAATCACTTAATTCTGTTTCATTATGGTCAGTGTCTAAAGATTTATCTTGTTCTTTCATTTGGGACATATTACCTTGTTTCTTCAATTTCCTTGATTCCCTGTGTGGTTTTTTTGCATATTAGATAAAGCAACAACTTCTCCAAGTCTTGACAGACTAACCTCATGTAGGATATGAAACTCACCACTCAAACTGGCCCAAAATTCTGGGTGCTTGTCAAACTTGTGCTTGTCTATACCACCATTTTTGTTCTTAGTGCTCCTAAGAGATTAAGGTGTGTGAAGTCCCATCAGAGCCACAAAAGTGGGGGAAATGCTCATATGCCTAGTCAGGCTCTTGGAGAACTATTAATTGCTTGGTCAAGCCCTAGATGTGAGCTAATTGGAAGTCTTAACCTTCAGGCAGCTTCTGGGACGGTTGGGATGTTAGATAGGCAGTCTATTCCCTATCAGGAAGATTAGGGAAGATAAGGAGCAAGGAATAGCTGCTGGGAGTACTTGTGCACCGATAAAAACCAGCTCTTTGTTCTCTGTGGTCTGGGTGGACTCACAAATGCTGAACCCTGTCAGTTCCCAGAACTAGGTAATTCAGGAGCCCATCCCTCAGATAGCAGCTGTAAAAGTTAGGGTGCTAGATGTGTCAATAAGCTCCTTAAAAAAGAAGCTGGAGACTTGGTTTTGTTGTTGGAGTGAGCTGGGAGAAGAAGGTGGAGGGAATGCCCACAAACCCTTTCAGGTTCCACGAAGAGCCTATCAGCTCCCAGGTGCAAGCTGATTAGAAGCCCAACTCTCAAGCAGCAGCTGGGAGAGTATCCCTTCCAGAGAGAAACTAGAAGCTGGGCATTTTTGCCTGCTCCCTCTACACTGAGTCCAGGGGAATAGCTGTGGGAAGTGTTTGTGCACCTGTTTAAAAACTGCCTCTTTGTTTATTGTGGTCCTGAGAGACATGCAAATACAAAGCCCCTTCAGCTTTTTGAGCTAGGTAATTTGGGAGCTAGTCCCTTAGGAGGCAGCCATAAAAGTTAGGGGGCTAGATGTGTGGCCAAAATTCTTCCCTCCTCAAGGAGAAGCTGAAAGTTGGGAGTATTGTCTCAGTTTTAAGGCACTGTGCCAAGACGGGGGTTTATGGCATCAGTGTGTCTCAGCTTTTCCCACCATTTTGATGTGGGTATATTCTCAGTTTTCTGATGTGTAGGAGTCACTCAACTAGCTTCTGGATTTCTCTCAGAGTGAATTGATGCATGTGTAGCTATATATTCAGCATATCCATTGGAGGAGAAAAAATTAGGAGCCTCCTATTTTACCATCTTGCTAATGTACCGGTTCATACTTACACATAAGGTATAGTCCTTCAAGAGTTCCAGCTGAAACTCATGAGTATTTACAAAGGTTCCTCCTCATTGTAGAGCCCTCCAGTTTTTGTTCTCCAAACCCATGATATTCCTAAATCCTCTGTTCAGTTTCTCAGCCTCTCAGCTGCTGCCCTCAAATTGGCAAATGTGTCAGGAGCTTTTTATAAGTACCTTAACATGTCTGAACCACAGTTTCCTTACCTGTAAAATGGGGCTAATACTACAAACCTTACAGTGTTGGAACACTTGAATGCAAAAACTTTTGTGAAATAAATGATGTGATGCTTGGTACTTAATAGCTGTTCAGTACATGTTACTTTTCTTTTGTGGATTTTACCCTTCCTCTCAAAATGTTTAAGGAGAAATCACACTGACAGTCATATGGCAGTTGTTCTAGACAGGATTTGAAAGGAAGAAAATCATTATTTCAACTGTCTTTTCCCAGCATCTGAAGCACAAATACACTATGCTTATCTTATATGTGGAATCCAGCATCACTGTTCATCTTTTTTCAAAATAAACCATAAAAAAGCACAAGTTATTTAAAGTATATAATTCAGAATGCAATATTTATAGACTAATTTAAAATTCATATGTGGAAGAATTCTAGCATTTTTCTTACCCTTGGAAAAATAAAAATGTATATCATATGTACAAATATTAGAGGTCAAAGGACGCACATGGATGTGGGGACACTTGTAATCAGTTCTCTCTCACATGCACAGAAAAGGGTATAAAAATGGAAACACTGGGCACTACTTTACAGAACCATGAATCATCACAGAAAATGCCTCTTGTGTTTTCCTATTTACTTATAAAGATAAGTTTCCTTATCAGAAGCTGGAGACTTCTTTGAGGCAGGCATGTGGAAAAAATTCCATAATGCAAAATACTTACCTCCTTAACTCCATGAAATTGACACCCTCAGTCTGCATGAGAGTAGCAATGGCCCTGCCACAGTTTACCACCATAATGCATAGTTAATACTGGGCTCCTGAGATGCTTTTTAAAAAAACAATATTATTGAGTTATTATTTACATACAATAAACTGCACCCATTTGAAGTGTATATTTTCATGAATTTCAATAATACATGTGTATGAAACTACCAGCATATTGAAGATATAGAAAATTTCCACATCTCCACCCAGAGATTCTTTGTGCCCCTTTGCAGTACATCTTTCTTTCCATGCTGGTCCCAAACACCCACTGATGTGCACCTACTATAGATCAATTTAAATTTCTGTATTAGCTTACATTTTCTGGAATTTTATATAAATGTAACCATACAGCATACCTCTTTTTTATCTATATTCTCTCAATCACCATAAGTATTTGAGGCTCATCATATTGTTGCATGAATCAATAGTTCATTCCTTTGTATTGCTGAGTAGTATTTCACTATGTACATATACTAAAATTTGCTTATCTCTTCACCTATTTTTAATTTAAATTTTTATTTTAATTCTAGTATAGTTAACATGCAGTGTTATATCAGCTTCAATTGTACAATATAGTGATTCACCAATTCTATACATTACTCAGTCCTCATGAAGATGAGTGTACTCTTAATCTTCTTCACCTATTTCACCCATCCCGCTACCCACCTCCCCTCTGGTAACCATCTGTTTGTTCTCTATACTTAAGAGTCTGTTTTTTGGGTTGCCTGGATGGCTCAATTGGTTAAGTACCTGACTCTTGATTTTGGCTCAAGTCATGATCTCAGGGTTGTAAGATCGAGCCCCACATTGGACTCCATGCTGGGATGGAGCTTGTTTAAGATTCTTTCTCTCCATCTCCCTCTGCCCCTCCCCACCGCTCATGCTCTTGCTCTCTTTCTCAAAAAAAATAATAAAAATTTGGCTTACCAGATTTAAAAATATTATGTATTCTAATTACTTTAATACTTCAAAATTTGAATTTAAATTGTGCAAATAAGCATTATACATTGCAAAAAAAATTAAAAAGAGCCTGTTTTTTTATATGTCTCTTTTTTTCCTTTGTTCATTTGTTTTGTTTCTTATATTCCAAATATGAGGGAAATCATATGGTATTTGTCTTTCTCTGGTTGACTTACTTCGCTTAGCATTATACTCTCTACCTCTATTGATACTGTTGCAAATGGCAAGGTTTCATTTTTTATGGCTGAGTAATATTCCATTATAATACATAAATAATATATATGTATTTCACCAATATAGACATAGATATAGATATAGATATCTCACATCTCCTTTATCCATTCATCTATCAATGGTCACTTGGGCTGCTTTCATAATTTTGCTATAGTAAATAATGCTGCAATAAACATAGGGGTGTATATATCTTTTCAAATTAGTGTTTTCATATTCTTTGGGTAAATACAGAGTAGTGGAATTACTGGACCCTATAGTAATTCTATTTTTAATTTTTTGAGGCACCTCCATACTGTTTTGCACAGTGGCTGCACCAGTTTGCTCTTCCACCAATAATGCCTTTGTCATGAATTCCTTTAACTTTTATTTTTCTGAGAAATTCTTTATCTCTTCTTCTATTCTGAATGATAGCCTTTCTGGATAGAGTATTCTTGGCTGCAGATTTTTCCCATTCATCAATTTGACTATATCATGCCACTTTCTTCTGGCCTGCAAAATTTCTGTTGAAAGATCAATTGATAGCCTTATAGGGTTTCCCTTGTATGTAACTATTTTCTTTTTCTTGCTGCTTTTATTTATTTTTAATTTTTAAAAATTTTTGGAAGATTTTATTTATTTATTTGTCAGAGAGAGAGAGCACACAAGCAAGGGCAATGGTAGTCAGAGGGAGAAGCAGGCTCCCTGCTGAGCAAGGAGCCTAACATGGGACTCAATCCCAGGACCCTGGGGTCATGACCTGAGCTGAAGGTGGACACTTAACTGACTGAGCCACCCAGGTGTCCCTCTCTTGCTGTTTTTAAAATTCTATCCTAATCAATATTTTTTTTTTTTGCCATTTTAATGACTATGTGTCTTGGTGTGGACCTCCTTGGGTTGATTTTGTTGGGGGCTCCATATGCCTCCTGGATCTGGATTTCTGTTTTCTTCCCCAGATTCAAGAGGTTTTCAGATATTATTTCTTTAAATAAATTTTCTGCCCCTTTTCTCTTTCTTTTCCTTCTGGGATCCCAAAGATGCAAATGTTATTACACTTGATGGTGTCACTGAGTTCCCTCAATCTATTTTACTTTATTAGTTTTTTCTTTCTTCTGTTCAGCTTAACTGCTTTCCATTACTCTGTCATCCAGGTCACTGATCCATTCTTCTGTTTCCTCTAGTCTACTACTCATTCCCTCTAATATATTTTTAAATTTAGTTATTGAGTTCTTCATCTCTGATAGTTTCTTTTTTATGTGTTCTCTCTCTTTGTAGGGTCTCACTGAGGTCCTCTACTCTTTTCTGAAGTTCAGTGAGCATCTTTATAGCCATTACTTTAAATTCTCTGTCAGGCTTATTACTTGTCTCTGTTTTGTTTAGATATCCTTCTGTGATTTTGTCCTGTTCTTTCATTTGGGACATATTCCTCTGTCTCATTTTGTCTAACTCTCTGTGTCTGTTTTCATGTTGGGAAAGTCAGCTATGTCTCCTGCTCTTGAAAGTAATGACCTTATGAAGTAGTGACCCTATAGTGCCCTTCAATGCAATGCCCCTGTTCATCAGAACCTGGCTTCAGGGATGTCTCCTTTGTGTGTTGTGTGTGCTCTGCTGTTATGTCTTGTCTGCTTTTCTCAGTCCACTCATCATCGGGGGCTCTCTTTGCCTGTTATGGGCAGTGTTTGGTCCCTGTGCTATTAATTGTCCAATTTGGGCCCACCTTGGGCTTGAGTTGGGTCAGTCCAGGCATTTTCCAGAGATGCAGTAGCACCAAACTACAGGGCACTTTTACTGTGTTGTTCTCTGACACCTTTCATTGGTGGGCAGGGCCTACAGTCAGACCAGCTGTCTTCCTCCCCTACCCACTGCTTGGGCTGCAGTCTGACTTGTGTGTGGTTATCTTTCTCTCTCCCCAGGGAAGGAGTCATTTTGGAGTAGTGTTGGTCCCTATAGAGGCTGCTTTACACTGCCTGGCCTGTATACACAGCAATGAAATGAACAAATCATATCTATATGTAAAAATACATAATACATACATGCAAAAAAATCACATAATGTAATAATGAGCAAAAGAAACCAGTCCTAAAAGAGTACACACAGCATATTCAATTTATATAAAGTTTACAAACAGGCAAAAATAGTCTATCATATTTAAAGTCAGATGATAGTTACCCTTGCAGGTTGAGGTCAAAGGGTGGGATATGGTGTAAGTGAATGGAAGTGGACATGAGCAAGGTTTCTGGGAGTACTGGTAATATTCTCTCTATACGGATGTTGGTTACATTATTGGTGTTCAATTTGTGAAAATTCCTCAAGCCACATACTTGTTTATTTTTGTGCTTCCCTATGTCTTACTTCAATTTTAAAATCTAAAAGAAATTAACCCCTTACTCTGTCCTCCTACCCCCCAAATTCAAAACCGTTTCCAAGGCTATTGATAATACAGCTTTCTTTCATTGATTATTTTCAAGCATCTGCTTAAAAATGTCTTCATGAGAAACTGGGATAAAACCAGGTTTTCCAACAATAAGAATTTAGCAAACTCCCCTCTCTCACAACTAGATGGTTATCTCCCTTCTTGTTGTCCCATATGACGACAGAAAATAAAAATTGACAATAAAAATGAGAGACTTGCACTTTACAGTGTCTTTAGGTAAAAATGAGTACCTCTGGCAAGTTAATCCTAAGGGGCCGTCTTTGAGAATGAATCACTCAGCAAGTCACACAATCAGCACAAAGCAAAGAAGACTAACATAATATAATAAAAATATATTATTATAAAAAAAGCAAAGAAGCAAACAATGTGGGTGTTAAAAGGATTTTTTTATATTTCAGTTTGTTTAGGAAAAACAATCAGTGATCTTGGCCTGCCTCCACTTGTAAGTAGTGCTCTCCATATTGAACTACAGTTTCCAAAAACCAGCAGCCACCACAGTCATCAAAACAGTCCAAAAATTTAAATACACTGAAACCAGAGACCAGCTGCTTAAAATAAATGAAATGTGCTGGTCTTTGAGTACATGTTCATATTCATTAATTAAGCAACCTAAATCATAAAACAAGAGAATAGCCAGCTGCATAACCAATTTTTCTCTTTGGATGGTTTAGGCAAGTTTCTTTGACTTACATGGCCATGTAGTCCCTTGTGGTATTGTAACCTACCCATCATTGTTTATCATTCAGTTTTACTATTTGCTAAATGTCCTAGGTACAGCAAAAGTTGCAAAAATCTGTGATACTCCTTTGCTTATGCTTATCAGAAGAAATGCATTTGTTGTCTCCTTAAGACACATATGAATTCTGCATCTAATGTGAGCTGTCTGATCTCAAAGCAAAGCGTACCTGGATACTAGCAGAGGAATTATTTAGTGTCTGGCTAACCATAGTGTGGTTCCTGGATAGCAAAGTTGGCATTTCCCAGGAGATTGTTAGAAATGCCGACTCTCTAAGTCAGGCTGAAAAAGATAAATACCATATAATTTTACTCATATGTGGAATCTGAAAAAATGAACAAACAAACAAAAGTAGAATCAGACCTATAAATACAGAGAACAAACTGCTGGTTGCCAAAGGGCAGCGGGTGGGAGATAGGTGAAGGAGAGTGGGAGATACAGGCTTCCAGTCATAGAATGAATCAGTCATGGGAATAAAAGGCACAGCATAAGGAACATAATCAATCATATTATAATAGTGATATATGGTGACAGATGGTAGCTACACTTGTGGTGAACACAGCATAATGTATAAACTTGCTGAATCACAATGTTGTACACCTGAAACTAATGTAATGTTGTTTATCAACTGTACTAAAGAAAAAAAGAAATGTAGACACTCAGGCCTTGCCCACACCTACTGAATTAGAATCTGCATTTTAACCAGATTTCCAGATGATGCCTATGCACATCCATCTTTGATAAGTACTGCTGTAGGGTATGTAGAAAGCACCAATTTTGAATAGTAGACAGAATTTTCCCCCTTTTGTATTAAACATAGAATGTTCTTTTTTATATCATGTAAAATAGGTACCAGTTTGGAGATTGTGGTCCAACTCTCTCCAAGCATAGAAAAGAGATGGTCCTGTATATGTTCCTGACAGTTTATGAGTAGAGGCAGCCTATAAAAATTACCTACATGGCTGGAAGCCTTATCTGGTTAAATCTGTGTTTCTGTTAAAGGAAAAAATGAATTGTTTACAGGGAATCTTGGAGTGCTGGGACCAAAGGTTAGGATGGTCAATATAGCCCACCCATAAGCCCAGGGCAGCAGATGCTTAGAAGTTCACATGCCACTGACCACATGTCGATCTGTGCAAGACTTGTGGTTTGCGGGCAGGTGAACCACTGTAATGTGGAATGAAATGCCACTATTCCTATGTGTGGCAGAGACTGCTTATCATCCCCCAATGTCCATTCTCCCTTTCTTCCTTTCAATAAGAACCTCCCCACGCATATGGAGTTTTATCAAGGCATAATACTGGCTAGCTAGTGACTACATTTTTTATCCTGCCTTACAGGTAATTGTGGCCATGATATTGAATTATCCCAATGGAATGTGAGCTAGGATATGTGTGTATAGATAGATATAGATACAGATATAGATATAGATATATCTGTGTACTTAGAAGGAACTGTTTGGCTTACCTCCCTCTCTACTCTCTTTCCTAAGGGCAGAAATGTAAATGTGGTGCTAAGAAAATAGCTTTGCCCATCTCTATAAGAGCAACTCCCTAGAACAGAAAGCTGAAACCAAGTGTCTACAAAGAGAAATGCCAATAGGAAACAAGCTAATTTGCCCTGTAGAATCCCAGAAAGGCTGAGAAACCAGACACACAAATACCTCAGAAGGTTAAGTGAAATATAGGAAAACTGAAAGTGTATAAAGCACCCCACCCCCAGGTTCTCTCTATAACCCTGCCCAGCCAGCTGCCACTCTTCAACTCAAAAGGAACCCAGAACAATTCAATCTGAGAGGCTCCAGAGCCTGGCACAGTAAAGTGTATGGAAGAGAAGCAGGTGAAATTTTCAAAGTTCCTTTCCTTTTTTGACTTCTAGAACCCTAGCAGTTAGGCTTCTAATACTCCAGGCAGGAAATTGAAAGAGTCTTTTCTGAAGGCACAATCCCAAGAGAAAAACACTTCTAGATGATTATATTTGAGGGTTCCCCAACAAAATAGTTGAGTCCTATCCAGTCATGTGAAGCTATATAAATGGAATATTGTTAAACCATAACAAAGAATGAAATCTTGTCATTTGCAGCATGGATGGATCTAGAGGGTATAATGCTAAGAGAAAGACAAATACCATATTATTTCAGTCATGTGTCTAATTTAGGAAACATAACAAACAAACAAAGAAAAAAAACAAACTAAAACCCAGACTCTTAAATATAGAGAACAAACCAATGGTTACTTAGAAAGGAGGTGGGTTGGGGGATGGGTGAAATAGGTGAAGGGAATTAAGACTGCACTCATATTGATGAGGACTGCACTCATCATGACGAGCACTGAGTAATGCATAGAATTGTTGAATCACTATATTGTACACCTGAAACTAATATGACACTGTACATTAATTAAACTGGAATTTTAAAATATAAATAAATACATACATACATTTATAAAAAAATTTCAAATTAAAAATAGTTAAAAGAAGGTGAAGAAGTTATAAAAGAGGCAATAGGACACTTCTCAGAAATTATGGAAATGAGTTTCCAGAGTGCAAGAACTCACCAAATGCCAAGTAAAATATAGGAAGTAAAAACTACACATCCACCAGGCACATCATTTTTTTTAAGATTTTTTATTTATTTATTTGACAGAGGGAGAGACAGCCAGTGAGAGAGGGAACACAAGCAGGGGGAGTGGGAGAGGAAGAAGCAGGCTCCTAGCGGAGGAGCCCGATGTGGGACTTGATCCCAGAATGCCGGGATCACACCCTGAGCTGAAGGCAGACGCTTAAAGACTGCGCCACCCAGGCGCCCCAGGCACATCATTTTGAATGCTAGAGTAACAGGGAGATACAGAGAAGCCCTAAAAATTCCTAGAGGGGAAAAAAAGTTTCTTCACTAAGAATCAAGAATCAATTTATCTTCAGACTTTCCAGCAGCAACACTGGAAGCTGGAGCAATGCCCATAACATTTCAATTAAAGTTTATTTCCATTCGGGAATTCTACATGCAGCCAAACTAACATTCAAGAGTGAGAGAAGAACATTTGCAGGCATGAAAGAATTCTAAAATGTATTTCCAGAAAGCTACTCCAGAATGTGCTTTACTAACACAAAGGGAGTGAACCTAGAAAGTGGAAGACTTAGGATTCAGGAGACAGAGAAGTCAACACAGGAGAGAAAAAAAGAATTCCTTTATTAACAGAAATTGTGGCAGGACAGCCATGAAGCTGGTCTAAAGAACAACTAATTCAGATTGAATGAAGATTGAACAGGAGACTCTAGGACAGTTGTCTCATGGGGGAAGAGTGGAGAGATGGAGCTGATAGGATACCAGATGTGTTTAATGGCATTGAGAAGCATTCATAACTCTATGGGAGAGTTGGGGAAGAATTAGTGATTGGTTCACAGAAAACTAAACAAACATAAAGAAAAGGCAATTATTATCTAGAGAAAAAGATGTACAATAAAGGAAATGGGATTATTGCATACTATATGCCCCAAATGTGAACAGTTCTACATAATCATAAGTGTTGGACACAGGATATTCATTTAACCAAGAATTATGATAAAACTATATTGGAAAGATCAAGTGAGAGACATATGGGTGTGTGTAAGTGTACAAAATTCTAATCTTTCACTGTAAGAAGTCAATAAATAATGTATTAAATAGGTCAATAAGAAATCGCAGTATAAACATTTTATGTATAATTATGTAGGTAAATAGAATAAATAGCTAAAATAATTGAAGGTTGTTTTCTCTGAGGAGTGGTTTTTGGGTAGTTGGAAGGAGTGGAGCCATAGCTGTATTTTCTTACAAGTTTTTTAGTGCTAATTGTGCTTTTTAAAATTAAGTATATCTAGTAATTTGCTAAAAATAAAAATATAGGCAAATCGACAACAAATTATTTCTCCCAGAAGTATTCTTTTACAATTTGGATTCTCCCCCACAACCCCCTAAAATGATTTATTTCTTGTTAAGAAATGTCAGACAGTGGGAAGTAAGAAAGCACTATATATTTGTGGTGAGCCCAGTATCCCTGAGATCACATTATAGCATTCCACTTACATGAGGACTGGTCCTAGTGGAGTATTAGTATGTGCATCTGGTAACACTGTGACTGCAATTTCTAAACAGGATCAGCATTCTTGAATAAACAGTTACAACAGCATGACTAAATGAAAAAAATCAAACCCAGGGGTATTTTAACAGGAGTCATAGTCCTGAAAATAGAGTGAGGATCAGAAGGTCTGGATAAAGGATTGTCAGATACGAACTTGGGCCTTACTATCTAGTCATTCAGGAATCTTACTTTCCTAGCCAAGAATCATCATCAGTTTCATCTGACATGAGTGGCAGTCTTCCTCCAGGCAATGCTAGATAGATGAGGCAGAATGGCACAGATCCAGAGCAGAGTTACACAGGGCCAACAGCCGCCTAGGCATAAGGGAAGCCAGACTGAAAAGAGCCCTTCAGTTTTTATGACTCATTATCCTGACTTAGTGGTTCCTCAGCCATCTTTGTGACAGCCAGGAGCAGTGACCAGTGGAGGATTCAGTCAACAAATGTTATCATCACTGCAATAATAGTCATGTTATCACCCACGATAATGGTGTTTGTTCTGAGAGAAGACTCAGAAGACTTGAGGTTTCCATTTGGGAAAAACGTAGAGAAGAAAGGTGGTGTAAGCAGGATGAGTATGCCAGTAGGGGAGGAAAAAAAAGACTGTGTGGAATTGAGTGGAACAAAGGGATAAAAGAGAAGTGGCAGTGAGGAAAGTGGCACAATAAGAGCTACACAATAAAAGCTAGAAATAAAAAAAACCCGATTTTACAACAATGTTGAGAATAAGGTTTTTCTGCCACAGTCACAATATATCCACTCTGTAATGTGTTCATTAGTAGATAATAGAGTAGATAGTGTCAACGTTCCTCCTATGTCCTCTTTGATCTCCTTACCACATCCATTGCATACCAGCCTGACCTCCAAGAGCCGGTACATATATCTTTGCCAGAAGGCTGACCTGGGGCTGCTAGAACCAAGTTTGTCACAAGGCACACACAACAGTGCCTGGGACCAATATTCCTCCAGGGACAGCCTTCAACAAATGGCTAATGGGTATGGAGGTACAAATGTCTTGGATACCTGGATCCTTGGGTGGGTTATGCTACAATGCATGTTTTACCACATTTTCAATATTTCCCAATGGGAATGAACTTTAGTTGTCTCCTTTTTTATAAAAGTACCTTTTATTGACTGTCTTCCCTTCCATCTATCACCTCCCCATTCCTACCCAGTGTACTCATACCTTCCTAACATACATTCAATTTTTGTCTGATAGTATGCCTCTGGGGAAAACCAAACCAAGACAAACTTCTCACTTGCACACATGACCAGCATTAAAGGTTGACCTGTGATATGTTATTCCTGCTAACTGAAACAGGGTCAGGGACAGCCCAAATAGGAAACAAAGGATGGCTAGTAGCTACAGCTCCTTCCCAAGATGCACCTCTTCCACGGAAAAAAATACTTTTTTTTTTATCTAATGGGGCCCAGCAGCACAGGGTAAACAATGGAGGAAATTCAATACCAAGAAGAAGATCTCTAAATATAATATATCCAAGGACGATTGTATTTGTAACAGTCTTAGGCTGGAAGAGGCAATGACAATTTGTTTTTTAATGTAAGATTATATTCCTTTCACACAATTCAAAACAACATGCTGCATGCCAACCAGGGTTTGGTATTTGTTATATGTGGGAGCAATCATAGAGTTAACACTGGCCTTACTCTATAAAAGATAAATATAATTATGATATATATTAAGACCTATATTTATTTGTAATATATAGTTAATATCATAGGCCTATGACATATAATCATTATCATGTAGGTAGTTGTGTTAATATGTGAAGTATCAGTGGAGAGGGCCACTTGTAGATCTTTGTCTGAGGGCCTGGAGATCCTCATGACAGGACAGTGATTGAGAAGTAGTCTGGTGGACAGTTCTCACCCCTCCTGCAAAGGTACCAAACACCAAGAATGATCCCTTAAACCCCAGACTGAATGTTTTCCAGAAAAAAAAAAGGAAAGATGATAAAAAGAGTTGAGGAATGTCCTTGGCCCAAGAACATTTAGCCAGGTGGAAGGAGAAATGGGATATCTCCTAGCCAACTAATCTTCAAAATGCCTTCTATTTTTTTTTAATATTTTATTTATTTTTCTAACAGAGAGAGAGAGAGAGACAGCCAGTGAGAGAGGGAACACAAGCAGGGGGAGTGGGAGAGGAAGAAACAGGCTCCCAGTGGAGGAGCCTGATGCGGGGCTTGATCCCAGAACGCCGGGATCACGCCCTGAGATGAAGGCAGATGCTTAATGACTGAGCCACCCAGGCGCCCCCCTCAAAATGCCTTCTAGATTGGATCCCACATTGGGGGCCAGACCAGACCAGGATTCCAAGCAAAGGACACCTTAAAGGATAGTAAATAAGACAAAAGAATTGATTCTCTGATGTGATTCTAAAACCCTCAGAGAACAATGCAGAGCTATCTTAAGACATAATAAAAATATAACCTAAGTGGGAGACAGTTCTTGCTCTCAGTGCAGCTCAGTGTGTGATTAAATGCAGGAGTGGCTATAGCCACATCAGACAGCAGAGAATTTAGTCCCTGAAATAATTCAATAAATATTTACTGAACATATGCACACAACAGCAGGATACTGTGCTAAATACCAAAGATACACTGCTCAATAACAAAAAGAATGAATTCTTACATGGTGCTGACAATGTACCAGGCACTTTTCTACTTTGTAAGATTCACACAACACCCTATTAGATACATATCCTTGTCATTCCCCTTTTAAAGATGGGGACAGAAGTTAGACGGCTGGCCAATGGCCATACAAATAGTTAATGCTAGAGCTGGGGTTTGAACTCTATGATGTGCTGCCTTCCGGGTAGTCCTAGTCTCTATTGGTCTCTTGTCTTGAAGTTTACATTCTGATGAGCAAAAAGACCTCATATAAGACACTAATCATATTTGCAGTCATTTAATTTCAATCTTAATGTAGACATTGTAGGAGGTGTTATGTACAGAGTGCCCTGAGCATATTCAGCAGCTTATTGACTCCATAAATACATATTGGTAGCCTACTCTGTGCCAGTTTCTGCGGGGGATAGTAGAAATTTAATGAGAGCAAAACAGATACCTCTCTGCTGTCTTATGGAGGGAAAGGGGTATCAGACATTATTTGACTAATGACACACATTTATATGTGATTACAAAGGTGGAGATACTTTGAAGCAAAGTACTAAACATACAGTAGGAAGACGTGACATTTAAAATGAGATCAAATGAAATCTGAAGGATGAGTAACAGTAACCTTGGCAAAGGGAAGAGGAAAACACATTTCAGAGAGGCATGTGCCGGGGCTCTGAGGTAAAAAAATAAAAAGTTTAAAAATTAAAAAAAAAACAAAAGGGAAAATCTAAGGCAGAGAGAGAAGGCTGGTGAAGTTGGAGCCCAGTGAGTGGGAGGGAAAGTGGCATGGGGTGAGGAAGGGGTGGTGGGCAAGGGTCACATGACTTATCAGCCAATCAGCATACTTTTGAAAGAGAAAGATAATAATTAAACCAGGAGAACAGCCATAAACAGACAGTGAATTGGGTAAACTGGGACAGTGAATTGGGTAAACTGGTGACTAATTCGTAAGGCCTTATAAAGGATTCATTCTCTAGCCTAAGAACAATAAGAAATCATTGAATGATTTTAAAGTAAGGGTGGGGAAATATATAATTCTATTTCATTATGATTATTTTTAATAACCCTCTAGCTGTTATGTAGAGAATAAATAAGAGAACAATAGTGAATGCAAGGGGACAAGTAAGGACATTATAACAATAATACAGGTGATGGTGCTTTGGATCAGAGTGAAAATAATGGAGATGGTAAGGAGAAGGAACCTAGTGATCACAAGTAGTAAAATGAACACAACTTGGAACTGATTGAATTTGAGGAATAGATGATGACACTGGAGCAACCCAGAAAATGCTTAATGAGGTCAGGAGAAGTGAGAAAGAAATGGCCAAATAAAGAATGAAAAATGAAAGAAATGATCAAACAAAATGATCAAACAAAAGATTGTCTTCTTTGCTTCCTTCTGGAAATTTTAGATATTTAGGCTTTATATTCATGTCCCTGAACCTTTGAGTTAATATATTTACCTGGTGCAGGTTGTAGATTAGGGTTTTTCTTCTTTTCTTATAGATAACAAAGTCATGGCCTTTGTTAAAAAATACTTTCTCCAATAAAACACCTTTTCACTTTGGAAAAAAAAATGGCTGCCATGGGCATTTGACTCCTCAGGAGGAATTTGAAGGGGCCTAAGAAACCTGCCATCCCAGTGTTGGGGGCTACTTTTCATAGCCCCAGTGTTCTCCACCATGGCTTATAGATACAAACCGATTTTTGCTGTCTGGACACATATGAACAATTATAGAATGCATGTATATTTGAAAGATCTACAACTAAGTGAGTGACAGAAGAAGGGAGATGATGTTCAAAGTTGGCAATGTGATTTCAGAGAGGAAAGGTATCTTGAGAAAGATTTGGAAGACAAAGAAGGAATCTGGCTTGTAAAGGAAAGAAGTATTCCAGATATAAGAAAAGTCATGTGAAGAAATCCATTTGGGTTGTGTGTTGAGTGTGTTAGTGAGTTTCCAAAATTGTTTTTATTTAATTGTTTGAGGATGTCTTTCAGGTTTTGTTTTTCAAGTATAATTAACATAGTGTTATATTACTCTCAGGTGTACAATATAATGATTCAACAATTCTTTACATTTCTCAGTGCTCATCAAGATAAATGTACTCTTAATTCCTTTTATCTATTTCACTCATTCCCCCACCCCCACCTGTGGTAACCACCATTTTGTTCTCTATATTTAAGAGTATGTTTTTTTGTTCACCTCTTTTTTTCTTTGTTTGTTTGTTTTATTACTTAAATTCTGCATATGCATGAAATCATATGGTATTTGTCTTTCTCTGACTGATTTATTCCCCTTTAGGAGTTTTTTTTTAATAAATGCAGAAAATAAGGAACTACCCCAAAGTAGTTTCCCTTCCAAATTAATCATTTTCTCTCTTTCTGCACCACTGTCAAATGCCATCAGATTCTGTCCCAACTGAAACAACCAAATTGGGGGGTGGGAGGTGGGGAATCCCTTTAAAGGAATGTGTCCAAGTCACACTGATTTTCGTTGTGGATAAATGAAGTCGGAATATAAACTTCTCTTAGCTAGCCTATCTTTGTTGTTGTTGTTGTTGTTGTTGTTGTTGTTGTTGTTGTTGATTTTACTTATGTCTGAGGCTGATCAAAGTAAACTGTGTTTAAAACAGCTCTCAAATTCAAGTTCCTTTTATTGATTTTAATAAAAATAGAAATGTTATCCTTTCCAAAATTATAATCCTCATTCTCATTTGATGTGGACATAAGAGTGCAAGTATAAGCAGAAATTCTAATTATTTTTGATATTTCTATAATGGCTCCATTTTTGTGTTCAGCTGCATTATATCAGGCTGATATTTCACTCTTTCTACCAAGAGTTCTGAAGGAAAAGAAAGATGGTGATGCTTCATAACAGTTTGTCTTTACCAGGTAACAAACAAATAATTCAACGTTAAAGACTTAGTCTTGGGATGAAATCTAGAGATTAGCTACTCCTATTCTCATATTTTGAAAACTTAGAAAGTGAATTTCAGAAAAGTCACTTGCCCAAAATTGCATGACAGAGTCAGGATAAGAGCTTAGCTTCCTGATGTCCAGGCCCTACTCTTTTCACCACATTGCATAATCCTAAAGTTTTGTTGAGCTTCATGTCTCATGAAGTTTCTAACAAGCTAATAGTGTGAGAAGAAATAATGGTTTATTTAATTAGTATATTCCAGAAAATATTCATCTCTTTTAATATTTGTGTTCAATTTGTTTTAATATGAATGTTTAATCAATGTTCTTCTCTCTTAATGTGAAGCCAACTATAACTTCTTTTGGCCATTATACTGTAATAAGAGACTTTTCTGTGATAGAATACAGCTAATTTGATGAAAACCTCACAAATTCAATCTTAGGTTGCATTCCCATTTAATCTTCACTCAGATTTAAATTAGAGGAACCAAGTTTCTTTGAAACAGTAAAAAATAATAAACATGGTATTTATTTGTGTTTTCTTCAAGTATAAAGCCAACAAAAAATGGCAAGATTAATTTGTACTTGATTTTGTTTAAACTTTTGAAGAGGAATTACATCTGTTATGCGTGTTCAAATAAATATCTTTGTGTTACCTCAGTCCTTCATTGTTGAACAGACATGGAGTTCTGTAAAGGTTAAGATTTGGAAATGTTTTAATTCAAGACTTCTTTTACATAGGAAATAAACAATAACCACATTTGGTTTAAAATATTCTGATATTTGTATTTCATAAGAAATAATACACAAAATATTAGTGACCCAAATTACTTCATCTTGAGACTCAATCAGTTCCCCCTTATTCTGTGGTTATCAAATGAGTCAAAGTTTTCAGTTACATAATTGGCTAATATTTTTAAAACATGATTTTAACTGTCCTGAGAAAATCTTTGAGCTGTCTTATTATAACCTTAAGTTACTATCCTGACTCATTTATTTTTGAACATCAAACATCTCAGAAGAATATCTTCTCCCCTTGGCTTCCACATCTCTCTCAGTCAATTTTTAATCCCTACCTCCACTGAAACTGCACTCATAAAGGTCATAATGAATGGCTGGCTTTTCTAGCCACTAACAAGATCTTTTGGTCTTTTCTTCAGTCATCATTCTTATTGACATTTACCCACAACATTTGGCATTGTTGACATTGACATTGTTTCTTATCGTCTAGACTGCTAAACTATCCTGGGTCTTTCATCCTATTGCATCAGTAGCACTGCTGGTCAGAGTATAGAGCTATGGGGGCCTCTCATTTTGAAGAAGGGGAAGACATTAATGTTAGGAATAAAATGAGATTAAACAGTACATTTAGGAGGGAATGTGTTTTGGTGAGTGAATTGTTGAAGACAGACAAACCAAAGGAAGAAAAACAGAGTGGGAGTTTAACCAAGTAAAGTTAGGTCCCAGTGGAAGCTGAAACTATATATGTACCAACCCCAGATACCCTGGCATTGGAGCCACCTACCTTTCAATAGTGCCATCATATTGACTTTTGAAAAATGCAAATAACAAGATAATTAGAGGTAAATCCATTGGTGGTCTTGAAGGAGTTTGGGTAGGGTGTGTGCCTCAGACAAAGAATGAGATAAATCACAAGAGAAAAATTGGGGTTAAGTGCATAAAGATCTACTTCTGTGTTGGTAAAGTTAGTGTAGATAAAGTATTATCTGCATGCATATTCATATGTTTTATTCTTTGGCCTAGCTGCCTATAAAGAATCTTGGTCTGGGGGAAAAAAAAAAGACGAAAGAGAATTTTCCCAGGCTGGCATCAGAGCAAGTGGAGAACCTGCTTTTCAGACTGCTCCCCTGCCTGCCCTGAAAACCACCCATTGAGTTGGCTCAGCCAGAGTGAGGAGTGGGAGAACTGACATTCAACACCTCTTTCTTTCCTCATCTCTTCCCCTTGGCCTTCTCCCATCCTTCAGTAAACATGTATTGAGAACCTAACAAATATCAAATACTTTGTTAGACACTGAGGGCACAAAAATTAATAAGACTGGTCACCAAACTGAAGTAGCGTATGGTCTTAAGGGAAAATGTATATCCTACAAGCACCTTAAGTCAACATGAAAAAAAAATCCATGTATTCTAATCCTCATGTTGCTCCCAACTCCTACCCATCCTAGCCCCTCTTCCTGATTTTCCTATTTCTACTACAGGTAATCAGCAGTCACCCAAGCTTAAAATTCTAGATTTATTATTCAGTTTCTAAAATAAGCATCCCTTCCTTCCTTTTCTACTGCCATGCCCATGGTTCAGATCCTCATTAATGTCCTCATGGACTAATGTTCTTGCTAGCCTCCCTGCCTCAAGTTGCTCCCCAATTCAATTCATCCTGCTCAAGTCCACCAAATTAATTTTCTGCAAGCATGGCACTGAGTATATCCATCTCTTTGATAAAATCATCATGGACTCCACAAAGTGTGTATTCAAAGTACCTCCCAGCTAACTCCAATTTATTTCTCCAGCATTTTTCCACCATTCCAAATGTACACTTTATTCTCCAATTATATTCATGTGGTAGGCTGAATAATGGTCCCTAAAGATGTCTACATCATAATCCCCAGAATGTGTAAATATGTTACCTTACATAATGAAAGGGACTTTGCAGTATGATTACGTTAAGGATCTTGAGATGCGAAGATAATCATGGATTATCCAGGTGGGTCCAGTGTAATCACAAGGATCCTTATAAAAGGGAAACAGGAAGTCAGGGGCAGGATAAGGCAATGTGACAACAGAATTAGAGATTGGAGTGATGCAGCCATGAATCAAGGAATGCCAACGGTCTCTAGAAACTGGAAGAAGCAATTAACAGATTCTTCCCTGGAGCCTCTAGAAGAAACCAGCCCTGCTGATATCTTGTTTTAGCCCTGTAAGGTTCATCTTGGACTTCTGATCTCCATAATTATATAAGAGTAAATTTGTATTGTTTTAAACTACTAAAATTGTGGCAATTTATTATAACAGTAATATAAATCTAACACAATTCATTAGCAATTGCTCCATAAATGACTGGTACAAAATCTCAGTTGCATACAAACATAAGCATTTACTTCTGGTTCACATGTCTATAGGTCATCTGGGCTCTGCTGTTCTTAGATAGTTTCTGCCGGCTCCCCACTATTGGTTCAGATCACCTCTACTCCATTTACGTCTCATTGTTTCAGAAACATCAAGTTGCCCAGAAAATATCCTTCTCATGTTGAAAGAAAGGGATGCAGAAGCACAAGTCTAAATACACAACTGCATTTTGAGCTTTTGATCATGTCACATCTGCTGACATTCCATTGGTCATAGCAGCTAATCTGACCAAACTCAAGATCATCAAGGTAGTAAAATATCACCTACCTCTAGTGGGAAGAACTTCAAGATTTCAACCAAAGGGCATAGATTTAGGGAGAGTTGAAGTAATAAGAATAATAATACAATATACCCAGTAGTGAGCTGATAGACCAGCTTTCAAAAAAAAAAAAAAAACAAACAGGAACAAAACAAACAAAAAGAACCCTGATCTGCCGATTTACATGGTGTAAATATTCCCACTATGGTTGATTTTAAGATACCAACATGACATCACAGAACATGAAATTGTGAAGAAATGCACAGAGTATGATCTTATTGACAGTACCAGTCAGCTCCAGCATAGCATTAAATCTAAATATCAATCAAACCAGTCATTACATATTCCTCCCCGAACAATGTCTCATGCCATTCTATCTGACTGAAATTCTTCCACCTTTCAAATGAGACTTTTTACACAAAGCTTTTCTGTTTTCCTAATGAGAAGTAATTCCTCCCTGCTTGGCATTTTCATAGCAACTTCCTTGTAAATATTTCTCATTCATTTTTCTGGAATACGTATTGTGCATATAGACATATGCCACTGGGTTTCAAAGTACTAGAAGATAAGGATTGTATCTAATATCTTGAGATCCTACCTTGCACATGGTAGGTATTAATAACCACCTAGTGGGTAAATGGATGAATGAATGAATGAATGAATGAATGAAGCACATAAAAAGATAAAAAATGTTACTTAAATTGTGTAGGTGAAAACTCCCACAAAAGCTAATTCTGACAAGACAAAACATTCTCTCCTCTACCATTAGGAGACAGAAGCTCTAACACCCACAGAGAATTTGGAATCCCTCAATGACAGAAGCAGTGGAAAATGAGTCTGCTTCATAATCCAAAGCAGTTTTTTGGAAATTCTCCATTTTTATTGTCAGGAGGAAGTCACAGCTGTTACCACCTGGCAGCTGTGAAGACCTGGGATTCAAATTGGTAGAACCAGACTGGGTTCCTGTGGAAATACCTTTTTCAGTCCTATCATCAAGCTCATTCCTGTGAATGAGGCTCTCTTCCAACCTCAATGCAAAGCACAGAGATGAATTCTGCTTGAAATTGAGGTTGTTACTGAGTCACTTTTTAGAGATTGTGATTCAAACACATTCATAGGTAGGGTAAGAAAGTATACAGGCATTTTGGCTGTCCCCTGTTGTAGTTTTTATGAAATGAAAAATAAAACTTTTGTTTTTATTGCTTTTGGTCTTTTCTAAAGCTCTTGCATACTAGGAGGACTACAAAATTTATAAATTTATTTAAAAATTAAAAGCAGATAGAGTCCTTTTTCTTTAAAACAAAGCATCTTTGGTACAGACAACAGAGCCTTGGTGTATAAAATACACACAAGGGCCATCTTCCCTTTGTTCATTAAGAGTCAGAGATAGCTCTTTATGTGTAGAAGAAAACTTACAGATCTAGACAATATTCTTTCTGGAGTGAGGCAAATCTGTCCTGTGGAAATGTATATCGCTCCCTTGGTGTGTCATGTCAGTAATCTCCCTTCCTGTATAGCATGAAATGCCCACCATTAAAGTAGCTTCTCTGGATTAAACAGTAAGCCTGGACATTCACTCAAATGGTGCCAATTAAAATATGCTCATTTGTTCATTCAATTAACCATTTATTGTATACCTGCTGTGTTCCTGACACAGTATTGGACACTAAAGATACCAAAATTAATTTAAAAAAAAAAGAAAAAAATAATCCCTATCTTTAAAGAGCTAAGAGTCAAGTAGAGAAAATAGATATAAGTAGTTGAGAGCTTAGGTATCCCTATGTCTGATCAAACACATACATTGAAAATCTGTTATTAAAGAGTGAAGCCAGTGTTCAAAGGGAGCCATATTAACAATGTTACAGATTCCACTGGATGTTACCCCACATACTCAGTGAAAACCCCAGACTTTTTTTTGCAATGTAACTGGCATTTGCTTTATTTTTTATCTTTAGTTTTTTAATTTAAATTCAATTAATTAACATATAATGTATCGTTAGTTTCAGAGGTAGAGTTCAGTTATTCTTCAGTTGCATATAACATCCAGTGCTCATTACATCATGTGCCCTCTTTAATGCCCATCACCCAGTTACCGCATTCCCCCAACCCCGGCCAGAAACCCTCAGTTTGTTTCCTATAGTTAAGAGTCTCTTTTGGTTCATCTTCCTCTCTGATTTCACTTTATTTTATTTTTCCCTCCCTTCCCCTATGATCCTCTGTTTTGTTTCTTAAATGCCACATGAGTGAAATCATATGATAACTGTCTTTCTTTTATAAACTTATTTCACTTAGCATAATACCTTTAGTTCCATCCACGTAATTGCAAATGGTAAGATTTCTTTTCTTTTTTTTTTTTTTTTTTGATGGCTGAGTAATATCTATATACCACATCTTCTTTATCCATTCATCTGTTGATGGACATTTGGGCTCTTTCCATAGTTTGGCTATTGTGGACATTGCTGCTATACACATTGGGTTGCAGGTACCCCTTTAGATCACTATGCTTGTATCCTTTGGGTAAATACCTAGTAGTGCAATTGCTGGGTCATAGGGTAGCTCTATTTTTAACTTTTTGAGGACTTCCATACTGTTTTCCAGAGTGGCTGCACCAATTTGCATTCCCACCAACAGTGTAAGAGAGTTCCCCTTTCTCTGCATCCTTGCCAACATTTGTTGTTTCCTGACTTGTTAATTTTAGCCATTCTGACTGGTGTGAGGCAGCAGCTCATTGTGGAAAACCTCAGACTTTTTAGAAGTATGCCTTGACAATCTCTTGAAGTCCCCATTTAGTATCTCACATGTATTTGTGAAGATATGCACCCTCACCAAGAACCACTGTGTCCTGGTCTGGTGGAGTGCAATATTTATAAGAGGTGCTCAATAGTACATCCTTTCCAGGTAACATTCTGTTGAGTTTGATCCTGAGTTTTCAAGTATCTTACAGATATTTAAGGATTCTATTTTTTAATTGCCATACGATCCCTCTTCTCCCTATGAACCTATACTAGTACAAGGGACTAATTTGAATGACAAATACCATGCTGTACTCAAAATTCCCCTGCCTTTGGAATTTCTAAGCCATACTTATTAAAATACACTTATTGGGCCTTCCTCTTTCTTTTGTCAGTGTGCTCTGGCTCACAAAAAGGGCCTCTTCGCCATATGGGAAGTTATGATCAAGCTTATGTACAAAGTTCGAAGACTCAAGCTGGAACCCTTGCTATTCTTCTAATATTTAAACAGTTTGATTGGTGCAGCCCAGTGGAAAAAACAGAGAAAGTATCCTATAGGAAATCATACACAGGTTGAGGGTTAACAGATGAAGCAAGAGTATCCCAAGTAAAGATGAGGAACGATAATGTCATGAGATAGAATAAGGAAAGTACTCTGTTTCATTTTAACATTGCCTCATATAAGCTATTATTATTGTTATGTAGGGCAAACGGTGTGTATGAGTCTCATTTCTAGTTTTACACATTAACATATCACTGATCTAGTCAGCATCAATGGACTGATACAATTTGAACACACCAATGTATCATGGTGATGCTTATTTGAATATTTTATGCAAACACCACAAGTTACAGTAATACTTATGAAAATCGTAATTGGTATTAAATTGAAATATTTATTTTAATTATAATATAATGAAATTACTCTTCTAGTTTCAAAAAACATTATGGACAAAATTTTTTTCATTTAAAATGAAGGCATACAACTGATACAGAATTAAGAGCAGATGTAGAAACTACTACTATGACCAGAACAGGAAAGAAACAAATTGAAAGAAGGTATGCCACAAATTTCACAATGAATAGCAATTGTAATTTGCAACAGTAGAACAAAATGAAATAGTTATTTGTGTGTAAAACACTTTAGAAAAAAATTAAATAGAAAATATTAAGAGACATTTTCAGCAGATACATAGTGAATTTGATAAGAAGTTTTATATCAATAGTCAAAAAAAAAACAATGAAATCAGTCACTTGGAATCAGAATGAAATGTCCAACAAATTTTTAGAAAATAATTATTACTTTGGCTAGCTATAAAATGAGTGGCTTAGATTCCACACAAAAAAGAAAACCATACTTAGATAGAGAAACAGTAAAAGACCTATCATTCTAGTTGTGGAAATTGTGTTAGAAAATTATAAGGAGAGGCACCTGGGTTTCTCAGTCAGTTAAGTGTCTCTTGATTTCCCATGATCTCAGGGTTGTGAGACCAAGCCCCATGTTGGGCTCCATGCTGGCCATGGAGCCTGCTTAAGATTCTCTCTCTCCCTCTGCCCGTCTCCTCACCCCTCAAAAAAAGAAAGTTACAAGGAAAAGACTTTAAATTATATTTTACAAAAAGTGAAAGAGTGTCAAGTATGCCACCAAACAATTACCTGCGGCATACAAATACTTTCAAACAATTTCAAAGATCAATTGATTCAAAATTTGAAAAATTGCATGTACGTTTCTGTAGCTTTAGATGAGTTATGCAAGGTAAGTGACACTACCCAATAATACTTTGAGTACGTTTTATCTCAAAGGACTTACAAATTTATAAAGAAATTATATCAAGTAGCAACCTAAAAATCAAATTTATGGTGTAGATATTTTTTAATATTTTACATCTGTCAAAGAAGAATTTCAGCTAGATATTAAAAAAATTCTTTTTTATCATAACATGATGCTTCAGCTATGTTAGTTTAGAAAATACAGATTTATTGAATTTTTAAACAAAAGACTGATATTTCCCTTGTTGCTTTGTTCCACTGTATAATACACATTGAAAATATTTGTGCTCAGTTTTCTGAAGCAAACCTCAGAAAAGTGTCATGGATACAGTTATTAAAACTGTTTGGTACACATGCAAATGTTATGAATCATTGCCAGTTTATGGAACTGTTGACAGAAATAGAAGACAATGATTGTCTGGTCTTTGCCAATACTTATTGGCTGAGTTGCTTAAGAGTTTTGAAAAGATTTATTGTACAGTATCTTTAAATAAAATTCAATATTTTCCTAAAGTAAAAGGAATACTTGCCAAATAGTCAATAACCAAAGACAAAAATGGCAGTGGGATTTACATTTCTTCCCTGATATCAAGCTATACATGAGAAAACTAAAGTTTTAAATACCAGCTTTCTTGAAATATAATTCACATACCATACAA
This sequence comes from Ursus americanus, assembly GCF_024610735.1. NCBI lineage: Eukaryota > Metazoa > Chordata > Mammalia > Carnivora > Ursidae > Ursus > Ursus americanus. The sequence goes on from NC_142164.1 coordinate 106,392,027, forward strand.
TTCACCCATGTAAAGGGTACCATTCAATGCTTTTTTTTAGCATATTCACAGAATTGTGTAGCCATCACCACAATTTTAGAAATTTTCATCACCCCAAAAGAAATCCCATATCCATTAGCAGTTATTGCCCAGTTCCGTCCCAGTTTCTCCCTCTCCCTGCTGCTGGCAGCCACCAGTTTACTTTCTGTCTTTATAGATTTGTTTATTTTGGAAATTTCATATAAATGGAATTGTATGTGGTCCTTTATGACATACTTATTTCAATCATCATACTGTTTTCAATGTTCATCTATGGTATAACATGTATCAAGCACTTCATTTCTTTTTATTCTTGAATATTATTCCATTATATAAATATGCAACATTTTATTTATCCATTTCTCAGTTGTTAATATTTGTATTGTTTCCACATTATGGCTATTATAAATAATGCTTCAGTGGACATTCATGTACAAGTTTTTGTGTAGACGTGTTTTCATTTCTCTTGCATATACACCTAGAAGTGGAATTGCTAGCCCATATGGTAACTTTATGTTTAACTTTGGAGGAATGGCAAAACTCTTTTCCAAAGTGGTTGCACCATTTTAAATTCTTAACACTATATAAGGGGTTTAATTTCTCTGTATTCTTGCCAACATTGTTTTCTTTTAAGTTTTAATTTAAATTTCAGTTAGTTAACATACAGTGTAATATTAGTTTCAGGTGTACAATATACTGATTCAGCACTTCCATAAAACACCCAGTGCTTATCACAACAAGTATACTCCCCATCACTTATTTAACTCATCCCCCCATCCACCTCCATTCTGGAAATCATCTGTTTCTTCTCTAAAGTTAAGAGTCTGTTTCTTGGTTTGTCTCTCTTTTTTTCCTTTTGCTCATTTGTTTTGTTTCTTTAATTCCACATATGAATATTGGTCTTTCTCTGACTGACTTATCTCAATTAGCATAATACTCTCTACCTCCACCCACATCATTGTAAATGGCAAGATTTCATTCTTTTTTAATAGCTAAGTAATATTCCATTGTATAAATATACCACCTCTTCTTCATCCATTCATTAGTTGATGGACATTTGGACTGTTTCTATAATTTGGTTATTCTAGATAATGCTGCTATAAACATAGGGGTGCATGTATCCATTCAAATAAGTATTTTTATATCCTTTGGGTAAATACCTAGTAGTGCACTTGTTGGATCATAGGGTCATCCTATTTTTAACTTTTTGAGGAACCTCCATACTGTTTTCCAGAGAGGCTTCATCAGTTTGCCTTCTCACCATCAGTGCAAGAGTGTTCCTTTTTCACCACATCCTCACCAACACCTGTAGTTTCTTGAGTTTTTTTATTTTAGGCATTCTGACAAGTGTGAGGTGGTATCTCATGTGGTTTTGCTTTGTATTTCCCTGATAATCAGTGATGTTGAGCATCTTTTCAGGTGTCTATTGACTATCTGTACAGCTTCTTTGGAAATATATCCATTCATGTGTTCTGCCCATTTTTAATTGGATTATTCATTTTGGAGGTGTTGATATATTTTGGAAACTAACCCTTTATCAGATATGTCATTTGCAAATATCTTCTCTCCTTCTATAGGTTGCCTTTTAGTTTTGTTGATCTTTTCCTTTCTGTGCAAAAGCTTTTATTTTGATGAGTCCCAATAGTTTATTTTTGCTTTTGTTTCTCTTGCCTCAGGAGACATATCTAGAAAGATGTTGCTATGGCTGATGTCAAAGAGGTTATCACCTGTGTTCTCTAAGCTTTTGATGACTTAAGGTCTCACACATAGGTCTTTAATCTCTTTTGAGTGCACTTTTGTGTATGGTGTAAGTAAAGGGTCCAGTTTCATTCTTTGCATGTTGCTGTCCAGTTTTCCCGGCACCATTTGTTGAAGACAGTGTCTTTTTTTCCATCAGATATTCTTTCCTGCTTTGTTGAAGATTAATTGACCATACAGTTGTGGGTTCATTTCTGGGTTTTCTATTCTGTTCATTGATCTATGTGTCTGTTTTTGTGCCAGTACCATACTGTCTTGATCACTACAGCTTTGTAATATAACTTGAAGTCTGGAGTATGGGTGCCTCCAGTTTTTGCTTTTCTTTTTCAAGATTGCTTTGGCTATTTGGGGTCTTTTGTGGTTCCATACAAATTTTGGGATTGTTTGTTCTACCTCTGTGAGAAATGCTGTTGGTATTTTGATAGGGATTGAAATAAATGTGTAGATTGTTTTTGGTAGTATAGACATTGTAACAGTATTCTTCCAATCCATGAGCATGGAATGTCTTTCTGTTTCTTTGTGTCATCTTCAATTTCTTTCCTCAGTGTTTCATAGTTTTCAGAGTACAGATCTTTTACCTCTTTGGTTAGGTTTATTCCTAGGTACCTTATGGTTTTTGCTGCAATTGTAGATGGGATCAATTCCTTGATTTCTCTTCCTGCTGCTTCATTATTGGTGTATAGAAATGCAACAGATTTCTGTATGTTGATTTTGTATCCTGCAACTTTACTGAGTTCATGTATCAGTTCTAGCAATTTTTTGGTGGAGTCTTTTGAGTTATCTGTTATGGAGTATCATGTCATCTGTAATAGTGAACGTTTGATCTTCCTTACTGATGCTTTTATTTCCTTTAGTTGTCTGATCACTGAGTCTAGGACTTCCAGTACTACGTTAAAATAGAGTGGTGGGAGTGGACATCCCTGTCTTGTTCCTGACCTTAGAGGATAACCTCTCAGTTTTTCCCCATTGAGGATGGTATTTGCTATGGGTTTTTCATAGATGTCCTTTATGATGTTGAGGATGTTCCCTCTATCCCTACTTTGTGGAGGGTTTTTATCATGAATGGATGCTGTAGTTTGTCAAATGTTTTTTCTGCATCTATTGAAAAGATCATATGGTTCTCCTTTCTTCTATTAATGTGGTACATCATGTTGATTGATTTGCAAATATTGAATCACCCTTGCAACCCAAGAATAAATCCCACTTAATCGTGATGAATGCTTTTTTTAATGTATTGTTGAATTCAGTTTGTTAATATTTTATTGAGGATTTTTGCACCTATGTTTGTCAGAGATATTGGCCTATAGTTCTCTTTTTTTGTGGTGTCCTTATCTGGTTTTGTAATCAGGGTAATGCTGGCCTCATAGAATGATTTTGGAAGTTTCTCTTCCTCTGGAATTTTTAGAATAGTTTGCAAACGATAGTTATTAACTCTTCTTTAAATGTTTGGCAGAATTCCCTTGTGAAGCCATCTGGCCCTGGACTTTTGTTTGTTGGGAGATTTTTTATTACTAATTCAATTTCTTTGCTGGTTATTTGTCTGTTCAAGTTTTTTATTTCTTCCTGTTTCAGTTTCTAAGAATTTATCCATTTCTTTCAGATTGTCCAATGTATAATTTTTCATAATGTTCTCTCATAATTGTTTGTATTTCTTTGGTGGTTGTTGTTATTTCTCCCCTCTTGTTTGTGATTTTATGTATTTGGGTGCTTTCTCTTTTCTTCTTGATAAGTCTGGCTAGAGGTTTATCAATTTTATTCCTTCAGAGAACCAGCTCTAGGTTCAACGATCTGTTCTACTGTTTTGTTGTTGTTGTTGTTGTTGTTGTTGTTTTTAGTTTCTATAGCATTTATTTCAGCTCTATTTTTTTATTATTCCCCTTCTTCTGCTGGCTTTAGCCTTCATTTGTTCTTCTTTTTCTAGCTACGTATGTGTAAGGTTAGGTTGTTTATTTGAGATTTTTACCTGCTTTTAGGTAGAACTGTGTTGCTATATATTTCCCTCTTAGGACCCCTTTTGCTGTATACAGAAGCTTTGGACTATCATGTTTTCATGTTCATTTGTTTCTATGTATTTTTTATTTATTCTTTGATATCCTGGCTGACCCATTCATTCTTTAGGAGAATGTCGTTTAACCTTCATGTATTTGTGGTCCTTCCAAATTTTTTCTTGTGCTTGACATCTTGATTCACAATGTTGCAGTCAGAAAGGTGCATGGTATGATTTCAATCTTTTCTGTATTTGTTGTGGGCTGATTTCTGACCTCGTATGTGATCTATTCTATTGCATATCCAATGTGCACTTGAAAAGAATGTGCACTAGGGTGCTTTACGATGAAATGTTCCGAATGTATCTACTAAGTCCATCTGGTCCAGAGTATCATTCAAAGCCATTGTTTCCTTGTTGATTTTCTGTTTGGAAGATCTCTCCACTGATGTGAGTGAGGTGTTAAAGTCCCCTACTGTTGTATTATTATCAATGAGGCCCTATATGTTTCTTATTAATTTTTTCTATATATCTGAGTGTTCCCATGTTGGGTGCATAAATAATTACAATTGTTATATCTTCTTGCTGGATTGTCCCCTTCATGATTATATAATGCCTATCTTTGTCTCCTTTTACAGCATTTGTTTTAAAGTCTAATTTATCCCATATACATATTCCTACTCCGGCTTTCTATTTACATCCACTTCTTTTCACATCCATTTTCATGATCAATGTTTCTCCATCACCTCAATTTTATTATTTTTTTAAATTGTTTATTATGATATCTTAGTCACCATACACTACATCCTTACTTTTTGATGTAGTGTTCCATGATTCATTGTTTGCATATAACACCCAGTGCTCCATGCAATATGTGCCCTCCTTAATACCCATCACCAGCCTATCCCAATCCCCCAGCCCCCTCCTCTCTGAAGCCATCAGTTTGTTTCCCAGAGTACATAGTCTCTCCTGGTTCATTCCCCCTTCTGTTTACCCCCCTTCATTCTTCCATTCCTTCTCCTACAAATCTCCCAGCTATTTCTTATGTTCCATAAATGAGTGAAAGCATATGATAATTGTCTTTCTCTGCTTGACTTATTACATTTAGCATAATCTCCTTCAGTCCCGTCCATGTTGCTACAAATGTTGGGTAATCGCTCTTTATGATGGCTGAGTAATATTCCATTGTATACATGGACCACATCTTCTTTATCCATTTGTCTGTTGAAGGGCATCTCGGCTCCTTCCACAATTTAGCTATTGTGGACAATGCTGCTATGAACATTGGGGTGCATATGGCCCTTCTCATCACTACATCCTTATCCTTGGGGTAAATACCCAGTAGTGCAATTGCTGGGTCATAGGGTAGCTCTATTTTTAACTTTTTAAGGGACCTCCACACTGTTTTCCAAAGTGGCTGTACCAACTTGCATTCCCACCAACAGTGTAAGAGGGTTCTCCTTTCTTGACATCCTCTCCAACATTTGTTGTTTCTTGCCTTGTCAATTTTTGCCATTCTAACTGGAGTAAGGTGGTATCTCAATGTGGTTTTGATATGAATTTCCCTGATGGCTAATGATTTTGAACATTTTTTCATGTGTCTGTTAGCCATTTGTATGTCTTCATTGGAAAAGTGTCTGTTCATATCTTCTGCCCATTTTTTGATTTGATTATTTGTTTCTCGTGTATTGAGTTTCAGAATTTCTTTGTAGATCTTGGATACCAGTCGTTTATCTGTAGTGTCAATTGCAAATACCTTCTCCCATTCTGTGGGCTGCCTCTTAGTTTTTTGGACTGTTTCCTTGGCTGTGCAGAAGCTTTTCATCTTGATGAAGTCCCACAACTTCATTTTTTCATTTGTTTCTCTTGCCTTTGGAGATGTGTCATGAAAGAAGTTGCTGTGGCTGATGTCAAAGAGGTTACAGCCTATGTTCTCCTCTATGATTTTGATGGATTCCTGTCTCACATCGATATCTTACATCCATTTGGAGTTTATCTTTGTGTATGGTGTGAGAGAGTGGTCAAGTTTCATTCTTTTGCATATAGCTGTCCAAATTTCCCAGCACCATTTATTGAAGAGACTATCTTTTTTCCACTGGATGTTTTTTCCTGCTTTGTCAAAGATTAATTGCCCATAGATCCAAGGGTCCATTTCTGGAGTCTCTATTCTGTTCCATTGGTCTATGTGTCTGTTTTTGTGCCAGTACCATGCTGTCTTCTGATCACAGCTATGTAGTATAGCTTGAAATCACGCAACGTGATGCCCCCAGCTTTGTTTTTCCTTTTCAACAATTCCTTGGTGACTCGGGGCCTTTTTTGGTTCCAAACAAATTTAAGGGCTATTTGTTCCAGCTCTTTGAAAAATGTCATTGATAATTTGATCAGGATGGCATTGAAAGTGTAGATTGCTCTGGGTAGCATAGACATTTTAACTATGTTTATTCTTCTGCTCCATGACCATGGAATGTTTTTCCATCTTTTTGTGTCTTCTACAATGTCTTTCAAGAGTGATTTGTAGTTTCTAGAGTATAGATCCTTTACCTCTCTGGTTAAGTTAATTCTGAGATATTGTATGATTTTTGGTGTTATTGTAAATGGAATTGATTCCCTAATTTCTCTTTCTTCAGCCTCATTGTTCATGTATAGAAATGCAACTGATTTCTAAGCATTGATTTTGTATCCTGCCACATTACTGAATTGTTCTATGAGTTCTGGTAATTTGCGGGTGGAGTCTTTTGGGTTTTCCATGTAGAGTATCATGACATCTGTGAAGAGAGACAGTTTGACTTCTTCTTTCCCGATTTGAATATCTTTTTTCCCTTTTTGTTGTCTGATTGCTGTTGCAAGGACTTCTCGTAATATGTTGAATAATAATGGCGAGAGTGGGCATCCTTGTCATGTTCCTCATCTTAAGGGAAAGGCTTTCAGCTTTTCCCCATTGAATATGGTATTCACTGTAGGCTTTTCATAGATGGTTTTTATGAAATTGAAGAATGTACCCTCTATCCACACACTGTGAAGGGTTTTAATCAGGAAAGGATGCTGTATTTTTTCAAATGCTTTTTCTACATCAGTTGAGAGGATCATATGGTTCTTGACTCTTTTCTTGTTGATGTGATCTATCACACTGATCGATTTGTGAATGTTGAACCATCCTTGCATCCCAGGGATGAATCCCACTTGGTCATGATGTATAATCCTTTTAATGTACTGTTGCATCCTATGAGCTAGGATCTTGCTGAGAATTTTGGCATCCATATTCATCAGGGATATCAGTCTGTAATTCTCTTTTTTGATGGGGTCTTTGCCTGGTTTGGGGATCAAGGTAATATTGGCCTCATAGAATGAGTTTGGTAGTTTTCCTTCTGTTTCTGTTTTTTGAAACAGCTTCAGGAGAATAGGTATTATTTCTTCTTTGAATGTTTGGTAGAATTCCCCAGGGAATCCGTCAGGCCCTGGACTCTTGTTTTTGGGAGGTTTTTGATCACTGCTTCAATCTCTTCATAATTAATCATTCTGTTTAGATAATCAGTTTTTTCCTCTTTCAGACTAGGTAGTTTATAGGTTTCCAGGAAGGCATCCATTTCTTCCAGGTTGTTTAATTTATTGGCATATAGTTGTTGATAATAGTTTCTAATGATCCTTCCTATTTCTTTGGTGTTGGTGGTGATCTCTCCCCTTTCATTCATAATTTTATTAATTTGGGTCATTTCTCTATTCTTTTGAATAAGTATGGCCAGTGGCTTATTGATCTGATTTATTCTTCCAAAGAACCAGCTTCTAGTTGTGTTGATCTGCTCTACTGTGCTCCTGGTTTCTAATTCATTGATCTCTGCTCTAATCTTGATCAACTGCCTTCTTGTGCATGGGTTAGGCCTGTTCTTCTGTTCCAGCTCCAGCTTCTTGAGGTGAGAATATAAAAACTGCATTTTAGATTTTTCTATTCTTTTGAGTGAGGCTTGGATGGCTATGTATTTTCCACTGAGGACTGCCTTTGCAGTGTCCCATAGGTTTTGGACCGATGTATTTTTGTTCTCATTGGTTTCCATAAATTGCTTAAGCTCATCTTTAATTCCCTGGTTTACCGAATCATTCTAAAGCAGGATGTTTCTTAGTTTCCAAGTGTTTGAGTTTCTTCCGAATTTTCCCTTATGATTGAGTTCCAGTTTCAAAGCATTGTGGTCTGAGAACATGCAGGGAATAATCTGTCTTTTTGTATCAGTTGAGACCTGTTTTGTGACCCAGTATATGGTCTATTCTGGAGACAGTTCCATGTGCATTCGAAAAGAATGAGTATTCTGTTGTTCTGGGGTGTAGTGTTCTGTATATATCTATGAGGTCCATCTGGTCCAGTAAGTCATTCAAAGCTCTTGTTTCTTTTTTTTTTATTTTTTTTTTTAGGTGTGTTTTAACTTTATTTAATAGGTCACCTCTGCTTGGTGACTTTATCCTCATTAAAAATGAATTCTGTAACATAAAAACTATGAATACAGAGTTCTTCAGAGAAAGAATGATTTTCCTCCAAGGCGTTTAGTAAAATAAAACATTTTCTTACAAGCTTGGCCATAACCCACAATACATGTTTATTATAAACCAGATTAGACTAGGAATGTGGGCTCTGAGTTTACCACCAAGAGATGACTGCAAATAGCCCTGAAAGCTAGGATACTCACCGTCATTCACCATGACCCAGGTACCCTATGCTTCCAGTTTGGTCTCCCAATGGTCACATCATCACCTTCTAAGATTGTACCAACTGACAGAATTATTTTTATAAAGATTGATTCAGTACAAAGCTCTCAAACCTTTCCATCGATTCTTTTTAAAACTTCTCCACATTGAAGTGCAAAGCTCTTGTTTCTTTGTTGATTTTCTGCTTAGGTGATCTGTCTATTGCTGAGAGCGGAGTGTTGAGGTCCCCTACTATTAACGTATTATTATCTATATGTCTCTTTATTCTGGTTAAGAGTCGGCTTGTGTATCTAGCTGCTCCCCTGTTGGGGGCATAGGTAATTATAATTGTCATATCCAGTTGTTGGATACATCCTTTAAGAATAATATAGTGTCCTTCTATATCTCTAACTACAGTCTTTGGTTTAAAATCTAATCTGTCTGATACGAGAATTGCTACCCCAGCTTTCTTTTAAGGTCCATTGGCATAAAAAATGGTTCTCCATCCCTTCACTTTCAGTCTGGATGTATCTTTAGGTTCAAAATGAGTCTCTTGTAGACAGCATATGGATGGGTCATGTCTTTTTATCCAATCTTCAACCCTGTGGCGTTTTATGGGCCATTCACATTGAGAGTGATTATTGAGAGATATGATTTTAATGATGTCATGTTGCCTGTGAAGTCTTTGTTTCTATAGATTGTAAATTTCTGTTCTGTATCACTCTTGGGGTCTTTTTACTTTTATAGAACCCCCCCTTAATATTTCTTGTAGGGCTGGCTTGGTGGTCACATATTCTCTCAGTTTCTGCTGGTCTGGAAGGTCCTTGTCTCTCCATCAATTCTGAATGACAGTCTGGCTGGATAAAGGATCCTTGGCTGCATGTTCTTCTCACTTAGTGCTCTGAATATGTCTTGCCAGCTTTTTCTGGCTTGCCAGGTCTCTGTAGACAGGTCTGACGTTATTCTGATGTTCCTCCCTCTGTAGGTGAGGATTCTCTTCCCCCTGGCCGCTTTCAAGATTGTATCCTTGGATCTAATATTTGTGAATTGTACTATTATGTGACGTGGTGTAGGTCTGTTCTCATTGATCTTGGGAGGGGTCTTCTCTGTCTCTTGGACATGAAAGCTTGTTTCCTTTGCCAGACAGGAAAGTTCTCAGCTACAATTTGTTCAAATATCTCTTCTAGACCTCTCTCTTTCTCCACCCCCTCGGGGATGCCAATGATTCTGACACTGGAATGTTTCATTGAGTCAGTAATCTCCTGTAATCTACATTCTTGAAATTGGATTTTTTTGAGCCAAGTTCCCATTTTTTCCTTCTTTTCTATCATCCCATCTTCCAATTCACTAATTCGTTCTTCTGCCTCATTTACCCTGGCCATCAGAGCATCCAGTTTAGACTGCATTTGATTCATAGCATTTTTAATTTCTGCCAGATTCGCTCTCATTTCCGCCCTTAGAGATTCTATATTCTCATTAATATTTCCATTAATATGTTTTTCAAGCCTACACATCGTCTTAACCGTTGTTACTCTGAACTCCATTTCTGACAGTTTGGTTATAACCATACCCATCAGTTCTGTGGCAGAGGCCACAGTCTCTGTCTCCTTTCTTTGCTGGGGATTCCTCCTCCTTGTCATTCTGATGAGGAGAGGTTGCGGGGATGCACAGAGCCCAAGTTATTGACCAGGACCCAGGCAATGTGTACTTGTTTTATAGGGACCTTAGGGATGTGGGCTTCTTGATTTTTCAGCCTGCTTTCTGGGGGAGGGGCCTGCCGCACTGATACTCAGGCAACCCTGTTTGGGTACAGTTGCCCCGTCCTCTGTGAGAGGGGGTGGGGATGGACACAATGCGAACCGGTATTTCCGGGCTTTTGTTCTCTGGCGGCTTTTCCTGGCAGTTTTCTGTGACTCTTCTGAGAGTGAGAGCGGCAGTGGCCGTATCCTAGCCTCCGTCTCAGAACAGACAGATCGCAGTGTGCTCTCCACTGAGCTTTCCTGGCCACTTTCACTCTGTTTCTGTCGGTGCTGCTAAAAACCCCCTCAGTGTCCCGGGTTGCGCGCCCCACAGCCATTCTCCCAATCCTCTCTCCCAAGGCCAGCACATCTCTGTCCTTTGTGCTTCTAACACTGCCAGCCACCCCCGGTTCCTGGGCACGGTCCCAAGCTCCCTTTTTCAGTGTGGTTCACACATGCTCCGGAGCTCCGGTTTTTGTCTGGTTGCACATGTGTTCCTGGTCTCCCAGTCTCAGTCTCTTTCTCATGAGTACCGTCCACGAATCCAGCCTGCTCCCCAGTGCAGGTGGCTACTGCTTCCCAGCACCCGAGCATGGCGGCTCCTTTCCCCTTCCATTTATCTTCCAATATCTGTGCGCAGATTCACGGCTCCCTGCTTTGTACATCAATACTCAGCTCCAGAGATGTTCATTTGTAGAGGTCCAGATATATCTTCCTACATCTCAGGCTGATTTCGTGGGTGTTCAGGATGATCTCATAGATATCCAGCTTGATTCAGGGGACCAGCTGAAACAAGGTCCTCTACTCCTCCGCCATCTTTTTTCTTCCCCCCATCACCTCACTTTTAATCTGCAGGTATGTTTGGGTCTAAAATGAGTCTCTTGGAGGCAGCATGTACATTGGTCTTGGTTTTGTTTTTCTTTTTTTAATCCATTCTGACACCCTATATCTTTTGATTTGTGGGAGCATTTAGTCTTTTTACATTCAAAGTAATTATTGATTGATATGTATTTATTTCCATTTTATTATTTGTTCTGTCATTATTTCTGGATATTTTCTTTATTCCTTTCTTTTCTTTTTGACTTTTGGTCTCTCCTTTGCATTCAAAGAGTTCTCTTTAATATTTCTTGTGGGGCTGGTTTAGTGATCACGAGCTCCTTCAGTATTTGTCTGGGAAGCTCTTTATCTGTCCTACTCTGAATGATAGCCTTGCTGAATAGAGTTTTCTTGGCTGAAGACTTTTCCCATTCACCACTTTGAATATATCATGCCACTTTCTTCTGTCCCGTCCAGTTTCTGTTGAGTCATCTGCTAGCCTTATGGGTTTTTCCTTGCAAGTTAAGGACTCTTTTGTCCTGCTGCTTTTAAGATTTTTTCTTTGTCACTATATTTTGCAAATTTAATTACAATATGTCTTGGTGTTGGCCTGTTTTTGTTTGTTTTGATGGAAGTTCTCTGTGCCTCCTGGATCTGGATGTCTGTTTCCTTCTTCGGATTAGGAAAGTTTTCTGCTATTATTTCTTGAAATGAATATTCTGCACCCTTTTCTCTCTCTTTTTCTTCTGAGATTCCTATAATACAAATGTTATTATGTTTGATGGAGTCACTGAGTTCCCTAAGTCTGTGTTTGTGTCACATAATTCTTCTTTATCTCTTTAGTTCAGCTTCGTTAGTGTCCATTGTTTTGTCTTCTAGGTCACTCATTTGTTCCTGTGTTTCTTCCAGCATGCTGTTCATTGCATCAGGCCTGTTTCTAATCTCATTTATTGCATTTTTCATCTCCAATTGATTCTTTTTTTAAAACTCTTTTATCTCTGTCCTAAGGGTCTCACTGGTGTCTTCTATTCTTTTCTCAAGCCCAGTGAGTATCCTTAAAATTATTGCTTTAAATTCTCCATCAGGCGTGTTACTTATATCTGTTTTGCTTAGATCTATGGCCATAGTCTTATCTTGTTCTTTCATTTGGGATAAATTCCTCCATCTTGGCATTTTTGTCTAAGTCTCTGCTTCTTTTCTGTGTTAGAAAGGCATCTATGTCTTCTGCTGTTGAAAGTAATGGCTTTATGAAGTAGTAGTTCTGTAGTACCCTTCACTGCAATGCTCCTGTTCATTAGTACCTGGTACTTCAGGTGTGTCTCCTATCTGTGTTGCATGTGCCCTGCTGTTGTGTCTTAACTGCTTTTCTCAGTCCGCTTATTTTCATTGGCTCTCTTTGCCTCTTGTGGGCAGTGTTTGGTTCCTGGGCTGTTAGTTGGCAAGTCTGGGCCTACCTTGGGCTTGGGTTGAGTCAGACCAGGCATTTGCCAGAGATGCAGTAGCACCAAGCTTCAGGGCACTTTCCCTCTGTTTTCTAATATGAAACAATATGTAAAGAATGTACTTATAATTGGTAGCATTATATAAGTTGGCTACTTATATAAGTACTCCAGTAAAAATTTTTTAAATTCTTTTTTGTATTTTGATTAATTGAGTTGTTTTTGAGTTTATAAAATATCTCTTTGAACCTGTTATTCACACTGAGTTGACACAAGATTTGGTGAGTTTAGTTAACTTAGACAGATGTAGTTTTCAAACAGATATGCTTTTATTGAAATCAAATCAGTGCTTCAGAAAACAATAAACCAGTTTTGTCAATGTGGATGCAAATAGTAAAGGCATATGATTTTTCTTTCTTTTTTTTTGGTACTTGCTTGATTCAAGTTATTGAAAAACTGTTAAATATGTTTGGAAGAACTTAGGTATGTGAATCTATTTCTTCAAATGAAAATTATATGAATTTTAAATCCAGTTCAAGTATTTCAATAAAAATTTAGCTCACAAATTGAGATATAAAAGCACATACCAATTTTCAATGACTAATATAAAAAATATAAAAAATATCTCAACAATGTATTTTCATCTTGATTATATGTAGAACTGATATTTGCATTTATTGGGTTAAATAATTTGTTATGCCATTTAAATTCATTTGACCTATTTCCTTTTCCTCTTTGTAATGATTAATTTCAGTGTTTGACCTATATTATTAAGAGGAATATTGTGAGCAAAATTCTGCATATAAACAAATACAATGAAATGAAATAGGAGGGTAGGTATGTTATCATGAAATTAAGTTGTCCAAACTGAAACTTACCTGCTGAGTCACTGTTTGTTTAGGCCCATTGCACACCCAAATAGAGAAATCTTTGTGAAGATCAGAGGTGGATAATCTTGACCAGTGGGGTTTAAGGGTTTAAGACCAATTTAAGTTTTGGTGCTTTAGTACTTTTGAAAATTCTTGTCCATCTATATATTTCTTCATTCTCTGGGATGCCATATCATGCTTGTGATATGCAATTTTTCCATCTATATATTTCTTCATTCTCTGGGATACCATATCATGCTTGTGATATGCAATTTTTGAAGCAAATCTATAAGAAACTAAGAAATACAAACGACTAGTATGTGAAATTATTTCCACTTTGCAGGCAGCAGGATGTAACCAGAAGAACTGGACAGGAATAATACTTACTACAGAGAACAGTTTAGAAATTTTAGTATAGGAGGTAAACTGATTGTTAAATTGAAGATTACAAAAGAAGAAGCAAAGAATTATTTTTATAATATATATTACATATATGTATATGTTATATATATACACTACCTTTAAGTATAAATACATTTAAAGTATGTATTTTAAAGTATGTACATATGTATGAAAACATATACATATATCCATATGGAATGGTATATAACACAACGTTCACAATATTAATAGTGGTTATCTCTGGGAAACAGAATTACAGGTGATTTTTATTCTTTTTGTTTTGTTTTTTGCTTGACTGTGTTTTATAAGTTGTCTACAATGAACATGTATCCCTTTTGTTCTGAGGGGGAAAAAAGTCTTTTAAAAAATAATCTGAAGACTTTCTACCTATGTAATTGAGAGCTGCAGTCTTCTGAGCAGAGCATAACTAGAAATGGAAGAAATTACAAAGTATAAGCAATCATCACCTCCCCTCAACACACAGCATAAAAATGAAAAGGCCTTCCAACAAATTAAGTCTCAGTGAAATTCTCCAACAGCCACTTTCGTCTCAGCGGGAAAGCACACATTTTTTTCTTTGTTGCTTGGCTCAAGATGTCTGGTCACAGGCTCACTAGAGCTAGGTGATACCAGCCAGCCTCTCCCAAGCTCATACAGCACAGAGTTATCTGTGCAGTGTGGTGTAGCAAGTAAGGTTAAGCTTGGCAGGACACTCCCCTCCCCCCACTGACTCTGTTCCTGAGAGAACACATGAAAACCCCATTAACAGATTCTTGAAGTTTGCTACTGTGTTCTGATTTTGCACATTGCTCTCATTCTTTTAAAATGCAAATACGATGGAGTGCTTTGGGGGAGTAAAATGCGCAGAAAATGATTTAGGTAATGGGTGAGAGGTGGGATTCAGTTTAAATGTCTGAAAAGTTTAAATGTTCGTGGTCAACTGCACACTAAAGAACTTTCCCAAGTCATTCTCTTGATTATAAAGCTTTTCTCTCTCAGCTCCAAACCCACCCTGCCCTGCTGTATTCTTTTCTCTGACACAGGGGCTGGCTGGGAGTCAGTCAGACGCTTCTTTGCTTGGCCAGCTTTGCCCTGTTAGACTCTGCCAATAGGGGGCGCAGGAGAGACTCTGTGAGGAAGGTGGAGGGAGAAGGGACTTATCCCCATTTGTTCACTGTTTCTGTCAGCATCGCTTTCCTTACCCTGGCAGTGATATTTGCTCCCTCAAAGATATCAGCAGCAGCTAAGCAGCACCCCTTCCTCCAAGCTACTAAATTTTAATGATCTCAACCTCTTCTCTGTATTCCCCAGTCCTGGGGGTAGGAGCAGCTTACTACATTTGGAACCTTGGAAGATCTTAGTGTTTCCCTTTTGCCTTTCTGGATCTTGAATATCTGTAACAATTTATTATACTGAATTCTCTGTTGAAGCAGCTAATGTGGTTTTGTCTCCTGACTAAAACTGACAGATTCAGTCAGAGAATTCAGCCTTGGAAAGTGTGAGGGGCACATTAATAGGACATACTAGGCCACTTTCTTTTGTTCTAACAGTTGGGCCTCTATTTGAAGAAATGCAAACAATAAATGAAACCATGTGTATTTATAAAACATACATATTACTAAGGTCAGCTATATAGAGGTTTTAGTAATTGGGACCAGCTATGGCTGGAGTAATCTAAGTCATGTAGTTAGTTCAAGAAAACTTCAAGAAGGAAATGAATTTTAGGGATGAATGATATAATCTCTCAGAGAGGAGAAAGGTCATTCTGGTATGGGCAATGTCATTTGCATAGATTTGAATGGGAAAACAAATGAGTCACGTGTACAAGGAAACTAGGACAGTCTTTCATCATCAACCTCCTTCCCAGCACTTAGCACTTAGCCTGGAGCATCAGAGATGATCAATAAATATTTGTTTAATTATTGAACTCAATAATTGAATTATTTTGTTTTGTTCGTGTAGAGACGTTGGGTTATCTTACTTTTGGAAGTCTTATGCATGACAATTCAGAATCATAACAAGTTAACAATAATAGAGGCCAGGAAGAAGATATCAAAGAATTATGGTAGGAGGATGGGAAGTTTGGAGACAACCAGGAAATATTGCCTGAGTATGGAAACAACCTCTGGACTTCAGCGTTGATGACAAAAATGGTAAGGAAATGGAAGAAGGAAAGACTAGAAGGAAGAATCTACAGTACCTGGAGATCAATTTAACAACAAAGGAGAGGGGAAAAGCTATCACTCCAGTGTTATGAATCTGAGAAAGGAGAAGAACTGCATAGGATTTGGAGAATGTTGAAATGGATATTGCCTGTGGGCAGAAGGGGAAAATGATACTAAAAGAAATGAGAAAATTTCAGGCCTGGAAATGAAGATGTATAACCCATATATACATATAAATTGTGACTGAATGGATAGTCAGCAGTGTGAAAAACAGAGGGGACTCCAAAGGCAGAAGAAACAACTATGTACCTAGAGATTTTTAATATAATTTACAATGACCACTTATCCTGCTTGTTGAGTGGGAATAAACAAACAAAAATGGGTGTAAACTAGAGCTTGAGGGATTTAGATCAAATCCAATATTTGCTGACAATGAGAGACCTTACAAAATATCCTTCTCTAACTTTTTTAAAAAAATAACACTGATTCTTATTTGTCTATGGTGGCATGACTATGGATCTGCATAAACTTTTATTGTAATACAATTTATTATTTGATTTCCCTTCCATCATTATCATTGCCTACAACTTTCAATTGTTAGTTAATTCACTCAAGGTCATGTACAGAGAGAGGCAAATAGAAAACAGTTTGCCAAGTCTGAAGTGGGTTTCATCTCAGATGATCATGCTGTATCTCTTCTCTTCAAAGAAATAATGAACAGAAAGAGTGGAGTCTTTTGGATGTCTGGTGAGTCCCACTAGACAGAACTGTTC
Organism: Ursus americanus; assembly: GCF_024610735.1. Classification (NCBI taxonomy): domain Eukaryota; kingdom Metazoa; phylum Chordata; class Mammalia; order Carnivora; family Ursidae; genus Ursus; species Ursus americanus. The sequence goes on from NC_142164.1 coordinate 106,408,661, forward strand.
CTGGCTCCTTACTATTCTCACTGACTTGGAGCAGCAGAAAGAATAGATAGTTAAGGTTGAGGAGATATATGCCAGCTAGCTTATTTTTCTCAAAACAACTACAACTTTATACTTTCTGCCATCCTCAAAGAAATGCAAACTCTCAACAACAAAAATAATAAGAGCAACTATTTCTGAAATTTGGCACTCCATTGACATCTCTGTGTAAAGATTTTTCAGACATCATTTCATTTAATCTTCACAATAACCCAATGATACAAATACTGTTTTTTACAGGCTGAGTTGTGTCCCCCTCAAATATTTACATGTATAAGTCCTAATTTCCAGTACTTAAGAATGTGACCTTATTTGAAAATAGGGTTGTTGCAGATATAATTAGTTTGGATGGGTCATGCTGGAGTATAATGGGCCCCTAATCCAAAATTATTCACATCCTTACAAAAAGAATACCATATGGATTTTGAGTCCAAGTGGCAGAAGAGTAGGAGACTTAAATTTTGTCTGGTCTCAGGAATTCAGCTAGATAGCTATCAAATCATTCTGAGCACCTACAGACTCAACTGGAGATCTAAGAAAAGAATAGCTGCAACTCTACAAATGGAAAAGCAACCACTTTCTGCAAGAATGACAAGACAGAAAAACTAACCTCAAAAAGAGAACAAGAGGTAGTATTGGCTGCCTAATCAGTATGGATATAAGTCAGATGTCAGAACTAGAATTCAGAATAATGATTATAAAGATACTTGCTGGACTTGAAAAAAAGCATAGAAGACACTAGAAAATCCTTTTTGAGACATAAAAGAACTAAAATCTAATCAAGTTGAAGTAAAAAAAGACTATTAATAAGAGGCAACCAAAAATGGAGAGTCTGACTGCTAGGATAAATGAGGCAGAAGAGAGAATTAGTGATATAGAAGACAAAATAATGGAGAATAAAGAAGATGAGAAAAAGATAAATAACTAATGGATCAGGAGGGGAGAATTCAGGAGATAAGTGATATCATAAAGCAAAACAATATTAGAATAATTGGGATCAAAGAACAAGAGGAAAGGGGGGGCAGAGGGTATATTGAACCAAATTACATTGGAGAACTTTCCCCATCTGAGGAAGGAAGCAAGCATTCAAGTCCAGGAGGCACAGAGAACCCCCCTAAAAATCAATAAAAATAGGTCAACACCTTGACATATAATAGTGAAACGTGCAAATCTCAGAGACAAAGAGAAAATCCTGAAAGCAGAGCAGGACAAGTTGTCCATAACCTACAAGGGTAGAAACATTAGACTGGCAGAAGACCTATCCACAGAGACCTGGCAGGCCAGAAAGGGCTGGCATGATACATTCAGGGTGCTAAATGAGAAAAATATGCAGCCAAGAATACTTTATCCAACAAGGATGTCATTCAAAATATAAGGAGAGATAAAAAGATTTCAGGACAAACAGAAACTAAAAGAATTTGTGACCACTAAAGGAGCCCTGTAAGAAATGTTAATGGGAATCCTTTAAGCAAAGAGAGAACCCAAAAGTAACATAGACCATAAAGGAACAGAGACAATATACAGAAACTGTGATTTTTACAGGTAATACAATGACACTAAATTCGTATCTTTCAGTAGTTACTCTGAATGTAAATGGGCTAAATGCCCCAATCAAAAGACACAGGGTATCAATTGGATTAAAAAGCAAGAGCCATCCATATGCTGGCTGTAGGAGACTCATTTTAAAACCAAAAACACCTCCAGGTTTAAAGTAAGGGGATGGAAAACAATTTATCACACTAATGGACATCAAAAGAAACCTGGGGTGGCAATCCTTACATGAGACAAATTAGATTTTAAACCATAGACTGTAATAAAAGATGAGGAAGGACACTATATCATAATTAAAGGGTCTATCCAACAAGAATATCTAACAATTATAAATATTTATGACCCTAACAGAGGAGCAGTCAATTATATAAACCAATTAATAACCAAATTAAAGAAACACATTGATAATAATAAAATAATAGGGGGATTTCAATGCCCCACTCACAGCAATGGACAGATAAAGCAGAAGATCAATAAGGAAACAAGGGCTTTGAATGATACATTGGACCAGATGGACTTCACAGATGTATACAGAGCATTCCATCCTAAAGCAACAGAATACACATTCTTCTCAAGTGCACATGGAACATTCTCCAGAACAGATCACATACTAGGTCACAAATCAGGTCTCAACTGATACCAAAAGACTGGGATTATTCCCTGCATATTTTGAGGCAACATTGCTTTGAAACTTGAACTCAATCACAAGAGGAAATTTGGAAAGAGCTCAAAGACTTGGAGGCTAAAGAGCATTCTACTAAAGAATGAATAGGTCAACCAGGAAATTAAAGAAGAATTTTAAAAATTCATGAAAATAAATGAAAAGGAAAGCATAACTGTTCAAAACCTTTGGAATGCAGCAAAAGCAGTCCTAAGAGGGAAGTATATAGCAATACAAGTCTTTCTCAAGAAACAAGAAAGGTCTCAAATGCACAAGCTAACCTTACACCTAAAGGAGCAGGATAAAGAACATCAAATAAAGCCTAAACCCATCAGGAGAAGAGGAATAATAAAGATTAGAGCAGAAATCGGGGCGCCTGGGTGGCACAGCGGTTGGGCGTCTGCCTTCAGCTCGGGGCGTGATCCCGGCGTTATGGGATCGAGCCCCACATCGGGCTCCTCTGCTATGAGCCTGCTTCTTCCTCTCCCACTCCCCCTGCCTGTGTTCCTTCTCTCGCTGGCTATCTCTATCTCTGTCAAATAAATAAATAAAATCTTTAAAAAAAAAAGATTATAGCAGAAATCAATAAAATCAAAACCAAAAGAACAGTAGAACAGATCAGTGAAACTAGGAGCTGGTTCTTTGAAAGAATTAATAAGATCAAGAAAACCTTGGCCAGACTTACCAAAAAGAAAAAAGACCCAAATTAATAAAATCATGGTCGAAAGAGGAGAGAGCACAACCAATGCCAAAGAAATATGAAAAATTATAAGAACATATTATGAGCAACTATAAGCCACCAAATTAGGCAATCTGGAAGAAATGGATGTTTTCCTAGAAAGTTATAAACTACCAAAACTGAAACAGGAATAAATAGAAAACCTGAAGAGACCCATAACCAGCAAGTAAACTGAAACACTAATCCAAAACCTCCCAACAAACAAGAGTACCAGGCTAGATGGTTTCCCAAAGGAATTCTACCAAACATTTAAAGAATTAATACCTATTCTTCTGAAGCCATTTCAAAAAATATAAATGGAAGGAAAGCTTCCAAACTCGTTCTATGAGGCCAGCATTACCTTGATCCCAAAACTAGACAAGGACCCCACCAAAAAGGAGAATTACAGAACAATAACCCTAATGAGCATGGATGTCAAAATGTTCACCAAGATACTAGCCAGTAGGACCCAAAAGTACATTAAAACGATGATTCACCACAACCAAGTGGGATTTATTCCTGGGCAAGGGTGGTTCAAAATCCACAAATCAATCAACATGATACACTATGTTAATAAAAGAAAGGACAAGAACCATATGATCCTCTCAATAGATGCATAAAAAGCATGTGACAAAGTACAGCATCCTTTCCTGATTAAAACTCTCCACAGTGTAGGGATAGAGGGAACATATTTCAATATCATAAAAGCCATCTACAAAACGCCCACAGTGAGTATCACTCTCACTGGGGAAAAACTGAGAGCTTTTCCTCTAAGGTCAGGAACATGACAGGGATGCCCACTCTCACCACTGTTATTCAGTGTAGTGCTAGAAGTCCCAGCCTCAGCAATCAGACGACAAAAAGAAATAAAAGCCATCTGAATCAGCAAGGAAGAAGTCAACTCTCACTCTTCACAGATGACATGATATTCTATGTGGAAAACCCAAGAGACTCCCCCCCTCAAAAAAAATTGTTAGAGCTCATACAGGAATTCAGCAAAGTGGCAGGATATAAAATCAATTTACAGAAATTAGTTGCATTTCTATACACTAACAATAAGACAGAAGAAAGAGAAATTAAGAAGTCGATCCCATTTACAATTGCACCCAAAACCATAAGATACCTAGGAATAAATTTAACCAAAGAGGCAAAGGACCTGTACTCAGAAGACTATAGAATACTCATGAAAGAAATTGAGGAAGACACAAAGAAATGGAAAAAACTTCCATGCTCATGGATTGGAAGAACAAATATTGTTAAAATGTCTACACTACCCAGAGCAATCTACACATTCAATGCAATCCCTATGAAAATACCATCAACATTTTCACAGAGCTGGAACAAATAATCTTAAAATTTGGATGGAACCATAACAGACTCTGAATAGCCAGGGGAATGTTGAAAAAGAAAACCAAAGCTGGTGGCATCACAATCCCAGGCTTCAAGCTCTATTACAAAGCTAAGTACTATCAAGACTGTATGGTACTGGCACAAAAACAGACATAGATCAGTGGAACAGGATAGCGAACCCAGAAATGGACCCTCAACTCTATGGTCAACTAATCTTCGACAAAACAGAAAAGAATATCCAATGGAAAAAAGACAGTCTTTTCAACAAATGGTGTTGGGAAAATTGGACAGCCACATGCAGAAGAATGAAACTGGACCATTTCCTTACAGCATACACAAAAATAGACTCAAAATGGATGAACAACCTAAATGTGAGACAGGAATCCATCAAAATCCTACAGGAGAACACAGGCAGCAACCTCTGTGACCTCAGCTGCAGCAACCTCTTGCTAGACACGTCTCCAAATGCAAGGAACCAAGGGCAAAAATTAACTATTGGGACTTCATCAAGATAAAAAGTTTTTGCACAGTTAAGGAAACAGTTGACAAAACCAAAAGAAAACTGACAGGACAGGAGAATATATTTGCAAATGTCTTATAAAGGGCTAGTATCCAAAATCTATAAAGAACTTTATCAAATTCAGCAGCCAAAGAACAAATAATACAATCAAGAAATAGGCAGAAGACATGAACAGATATTTCTCCAAAGAAGACATACAAATGGCCAACAGAAGATGAAAAAATGCTCAACATCACTTGACATCAGGGAAATACAAAACAAAACCACAATGAGATACCACCTCACACCAGTCAGAATGGCTAAAAGTAACCACTCAGTAAACAACAGATATTGGTGTGGATGGGGAGAAAGGGGTACCCTCTTACACTGTTGGTAGGAATGCAAGCTGGTGCAACCACTCTAGAAAATACTGTGGAGTTTCCTCAAAAAGTTGAAAATAGGGATGCCTGGATGGCTCAGTCGGTAAGCATCTGCCTTTAGCTCAGGTCATGATCCCAGGGTCCTGGGATCAAGTCCTGTGTTGGGCTCTTTGCTCAGCGGGGATTCTGCTTCTCCCTCTGCCTGCTGCTCCCCTTACTTGTTCTCTCTCTCTCTCTCTCTTTCTGACAAGTAAATAAGTAAAATCTTTTTTTTTAAAGTTGAAAATAGAGCTACCCTATAACACAGCAATTGCACTACTAGGGATATACCCCAAAGATATAAATGTAGTGATCCAATGGGGCACCTGCACCCCAGTGTTTATAGCAGCAATGTCCACAATAGCCAAACTATGGAAAAAGCCCATCTGTCCATTGACAGATGAATAAATAAAGAAGATGTGGTACATATATACAACGGAATATTACGCAGCCATCAGAAAAATGAAATCTTGCCATTTGCAATGATGTGGGTGGAACTAGAGGGTCTTACGCTAAGGGAAATAAGTCAATTGGAGAAAAACAATTATCATATGATCTCATTCGTAAGTGGAATTTAAGAAACAAAACAGAGGTTTGTTAATCGTAGGGAACAAACAGAGGGTTGCTGGAGGGGAGGGGAGTGAAGGGATGGGGTAAGTGGGTGATGGGCATTAAGGAGGGTACGTGATGTAATAAGCACTAGGTGTTATATGCTACTGAAGAATAACTGAACTCTACCTCTGAAACTAATAATACACTGTATGTTAATTAATTGAATTTAAATTAAAAAATAAAAATTTTAAAAAATTATAAAAAAGAACACTGTATGAAGAAACAGATACACAGGCACAGAGAGAACACCATATAAATTGGGCTTATGTTGCCACAAGCCAAGGAACTACCAGAAGCTAAGCAAGAGCCTAAAATAGATCTTTCTCTAGCAGCATCTGAGGGAGTGTGGTCCTGCCAACACTTTCATCTTGGACTTTTAGCCTCCAGAACTGTGAGACAATACGTTTCTGCTATTTAAGCCACTCTGTTTATGGTATTTGGTTACAGGAGTCCTAGCAAACTAATATATTATGATTATCCCTATTTTATGGCTGAGAAAAATAAATGATAGCTAGTAACATGGCTTCAAAGCCTGAGTTTTAGGGGCCCGTATGACCACTCCTGCCACATACCATTCAATATGACAGTAGTGATAACGGAAGGTTAGTTTAGACTTAAATTGCTGCATCCCTGATCACTTAAAAAGAACCACAGTGTTTTGAACACTAGATGTAGACTGAGGAGTTGTGAATTTCAAGTCTCAGCACCAACACTAACTTTTTGCACACTGATTTTGTGCACCCCAGCCTCAGTTTCCTCATATATAAGAGGTGGTGAATACTTTCTACAGTTGTGAGAATTATGTAAAATATATAAGAATGCACTTTGAAAACCATTCAGTGGTGGGCAAACATAACTAGAATGTGACTAAGTTGCATCTACCCATAAAGAACGTAACAAAGTGAAAGTGATAGCAATTATACTCATAGGAAAAAGTATGATTTTTTCAATGATATGAAAATTGTCCATATATTATTCCTAATTCACATAGCATATGTGTCTTTTCATTTCTAATGGGGTATGGTTACTGTAATTACAAAGTCATGGGGACTCCACTACCGTCTCCTACATATGCACCCAAAGTTGGCCTTGAGTTTCCTAGCCTGTAGTTCTAATTAGAAACTGCTACTCTGGTAAAAAAAAATTAACTTTGCTTTGCAGTTAAGAAAACAAAGGCTTTGTTTGGGATTCTTTGGGAAGTTGTTTTCAGACTCCTTTTTACTGCTTTCCATTGACCACCCAGCCTAGAACTGAATTGGATCTCCCACTGCCTCATACACATCTGGTGTTTTCTAATGAAGAGAGGAAGGCAAGGAAAATAGGCTTTTTGTTAAAGGCAGAGGAAGTTTTCTGTTTTCATTCAAGAGCCAATGAGCAGCAGCCAAACAGGAGAGAGAACAATGAACTACTACTGGGTTTATCTTCCAAATGCACCTGTTTGTGACAATCCAGTGAATGCCAAGGCTGCTGGTATTTGACTAGAAACAGAGACCCCTTTGAGAAGCACCTTGAAATCTTGCAGAGGTGGAGAGAAAAGAGAATCCAGTCTGGCTTGCAATGCACAACTTAGAAAAGTGCATTGGTACTATCTTATTGGGCACATTAAAAGATTAAGATTAGGAATACTTGCAACCTTATTCTAAGGAGTACATCTTAAAAAAATACCTTTTCTCATACTGTCATGTTTTGAAATCCCTTAGCTCCACCCTCCCCCCAACCCCAGATCAACAGAATTACTAGGAAAGGTGTCAATTTATTGACCACCCCCTAATTCAGAGATGCTTGTTCCCTGAGGCCTCTTCTAATCTGCTCATGTCTCTTGATGTCTGTTATGGACCAAATGTTTGTATCTCCCCGAAATTCAGATGTTGAAACCCTAATCCCTAATGTGATGATACTTGGATGTAGGGCCTTTGGGAGGTATTTAGGTCATGATGGTAGAGTGCTCAGGAATGAGATTAGTGTTCTTATGAGAAAAGGCAGAGATGATTTCTCTCCCATCTGAAGACATAACAAAAAGACAGTTTTCTGTGAACCAGGAAGAGGGCCTTTTACCAGAATCTGACCATGCTGGCTCCCTGATCTCAGAATTCTCAGCCCCTAGAACTATGAGAAATAAATTTCTGTTGTATGAGCCATTCAGTTTACATTCAGTGTGCTTTTTGTTAAAGCAACTCAAACTGATACTTAAACAATACCCTACGACATTTAGGACCCAAAACCTACCCAGTATATAACCAAAGAAAGGTCTGCCTGTAATTCAAGATTTTGTTACTAAAGATTTCCTGTCCATCCTTCCAATTAGCATATGGGCATCAATATATTGAATAATATACAAAACTCATTCATAATAAACTAATGGCAGGAGGAGGAAGATAAAAGTAAATGAGCAATTTTTTTCTGACTGTACCTATTTAACTGAAGGTAACAAATAAATCCTACAATTTGTTTCTTTAATTGCTTAACATCCTAAAATTTAGTTCTTGTTGACATAGTAATCTAGTATGGTTGTTTCTCCTAGGCAGCAGGGGGCAGTCATTCAAGAACCAAACTAATACAGACTCTGACATCTTTTACATATGGCTTTCAAGGTCTCCCTGAGTATCAACATTTAGGCATGCAGACAAGGAAGGAAAGAGAGAGAGAGTAACACTTGGGAGGTTTGTATGATCAGCTTGGTAGAGAAATATATTCCAATGAACTGACTTGAACTCATCACATAGTAACACCTAACTGCAAAGGAGGATAAGGAAATGTAGTATTGGTGCCCCAAATATAAAAATAAATAAAAGGGAGGAAGAGAGAGAGAGGACAAAGCTGATTATCAAGGAGTGGTCTGTGCCACAATTGATTTTTTAAAATGCGGTATGGTAGGGTCACCTGGGTGGCTCAGTTGTTTAGGCCTCTTACTGTTGGTTTCAGCTCAGGTCATGATCTCATGGGTCATGGGATCAAGACCCACATTGGGCTCTGCGCTCAGTGGAGAGTCTACTTGAGGATTCTCTCCTTCTGCCCCCCCCCACTTGCTCTCTCTCTCTCTCTCAAATAAATAAATATTTTTTTAAATGCAGTATGATAGATATGTGTCTAATCCAGGAAAGCAAAATTGAAGGAAAATTGACCATTTCACACTGACTTAAAATCCCCACTCCTAAAGCACAGAGTTTAAAATAGTCCTCTTGTCCAGCTAGTTATTGCTGTGTAATGTACCACCCCAAAATTGAGTGAATTAAAACAATATTCACTTACTATTACAGCTCACATGATAATGGGTAGGTCAGCGTTCTTCTGACCTTTGTTAGACTTGCTCATGCATTTATATCTGCAAGTTGGCTGGCCTGTTCAACTGTCTGCAGGTCATTTGGGAGCTCTGAACTAGAGTGCACTAGGCTGAGCATCTTAGTTGGCAGGCCTGCTCCACATGTCTCTCCTCTGCCTCCTGAGTGTATGAGATGGCCTAAGTGTGTCTTTCTCACAGTGAAGGCAGAGGTGCAAGAGAGCTACCAGAAACACACAAAGCTTCTTGATGCTTGGGTTCAAAACTAGGTCATCATCAATTCTACTTCATTCTTCTGGCCAAAACAAGTCACATAAGTGAGCTCAAATTCAAAGGGTGGGGAAATAAACTCTGACTCTAATGGTAGGAATAGCAAAGGTGCTTGGCAAAGGACATGGATACAGAAAAGGGTGAAGAATAGGGCTATTAATATAATCTAGCACATCCCCAATTTTAACTGAAGCTACCCTAACAAAGATTAAATTCAAAGGAAACATTAATGGTTATATTTTTTTTGCCCCACTTATATTGAGATATAGTTGACATACAGCACTGTTTAAGATTAAGGTGTGTGGCGTAATGATTTGATTTAGCATATATTGCGAAATGATTACCACAATAAGTTTAGTTAGCATCCATCATCTCATACAGATACGAATTTTTTTTCCTTATGATGAGAACTCTTAGGATCTACTCTCTTAATTTTCAAATACATATACCATACAGCAGTGTTAACTATAGCCATTATGTTGTACATTTCATCCTTAGAATTTAGTTATCTTTTAACTGGAGGTTTGTATCTTTTGAACATCTTCCACCAGTTCCACCTCCCCCCTCCTCCAACCTCTGGTAACCACAAATCTAATCTCTTTTTCTATGAGTTTGGTGGGGGGTTTTTTGTTTTGTTTTGTTTTGTTTTGTTTTAGATCCACATATAAGTGAGATTATATAGTATTTGTCTTTCTCATTTCACTTACAATAATGCCCTCAAGGTATATCCATGTTGTCATAAATGGCAGAATATTTTTCTTTTCTATGGCTGAATAATATTCCATTTTCATATTCCATTCTACAACTTCTTTATCCATTCATATGTCAATGGATACCTACATTGTTTCTGTGTTGGCTATTGCAAATAACACTGCTATGAACATTGGGGTACAGATTATTTCCTTAACATAAGGTTTTTGTTTCCTTCAGATACATTCCCAGAAGTGGAATTGCTAAATCATATGGTAATTCTATTTCTAAGTTTTTGAAGAACATCCATACATTTATCCATAGTGGCTGTACCAATTTACAATCCTACCAACAGTGCACAAGGGCTCTCTTTTCTCCACAACTTTGTTAGCATTTGTTATCTCTTTTTGATGATTGTTATTCTAATAGATATGAGGTAATAGCTCATTGTGGTTTTTATTTATATTTCTCTTATGATCGATCATGCTGAGCATATTTTTGTGTACATGTTGGCCATTTGTATACCTTCTTTGGAAAAAATGTCTTTTCAAGTCCTTTGACCATTTTTTAATTGGATTATTTGTTTGGCTTTTTTTTCCTTTTGCCACTGAGTTGTATGAGTTCTTTATATAGTTTAGATGTTAACCCCTTATCAGGTATATGGTTTGCAAATATTCTTCCCATTCTATAGGTTTTCTTTTCATTTAGTTGATTATTTCTTTTGATGTACAGAGGCTTTTTAGTTTGATGTAGCCTACTTATTTTTTATTCTGTTGCTTATGCTTTAGGTTTCATATCCAAAAAATCATTGTTAAGACCCATGTCAAGGAGCTTTTTTGTGTATGCTTTCTTCTAGGAGTTTTATGGTTGCCAGTCTTACATTTAAGTCTTTAATTCATTTCAAGTTAATGTTGTTAGTGATGTAAGATAGGGGTCTAGTTTCATTCTTTTGCATGTGAATATTTAATTTTCCCAGCACCATTCATTGAAGAGACTGTCCTTTCTCCATTGAGTATTCTTGGCTCCCTTCTCAGATATTATTGACCATAAATGCATGGGTTTATTTTGGGTCTCTTGATTCTGTTCCATTAATCTGTGTCTGTTTTTATGCCAGTACCATAGTGTTTTGACTACTACAGCTTTATAATATAGCTTGAAATCACGAAGTGTGATACCACTTGCTCTATTCTTCTTTCTCAGAATTGCTTTGTCTATTAGGAGTCTTCTGTGGTTCCATATAAATTTTAGGATTGTTTTACTACTTCTGTAAAAGAAATGCCATTAGAATCTTGGCAGTGATTGCATTGAATCTATAGATAGCTTTGGATAGTCTGGGCATTTTTACAATATTAGTTCTTCCAATCGACGAACATGGGATGCTTTTCCGTTTATTTATATCTTTTTCTACTTCTTTCATCAATGTCTTGTAGTTTTCAGCATAGAGATCTTTCACCTTCTTGGTTAAATGTATTCCTAAATATTTTAATTTTTTAATGCTGTTGTACATGGGATCATTTTCTGTATTTCTCTTTCAGATAATTTGTTGTTAGCATATAGAAACACTGCTGATTTTATATGTTAATTCTGTATCCTGCAACTTCATTGAACTCACTGATAAGGTCTAACAGATTTTGGTGGTCTTTAGGACTTTCTATATATAAAATCATGTCATCTGCAAATGGAGACAATTTTATTTTTTTCTTTCCAATTCCCATACCTTTTATTTCCTTTTCTTGTCTGATTTTTCTGGCTAGAACTTCTGTTGAATAGAAGTTGTGAGGGTAGGAACCCTTGTCCTGTTCCTGATCTTGGAGGAGAAGCTTTCAACCTTTTACCATTGAATACAATACGCTTTTTGTATATGGACTATTTTATGTTGAGGTACATTCCTTTTATTTATTTTTTATAATAATAATTTTTATTGTATTATGTTAGTTATTGAATGTTATTGTATTATGTTAGTCACCATACAGTACATCCCTGGTTTTTGATGTAAAGTTCCATGATTCATTAGTTGTGTATAACACCCAGTGCACCATGCAATATGTGCCCTCCTTAATACCATTACCAGCCTATCCCATTCCCCCACTCCCTCCCCTCTGAAGCCCTCAGTTTGTTTCTCAGAGTCCATAGTCTCTCATGCTTCATTCCCCCTTCTGATTACCCCCCCTTTATTTATCCCTTTCTTCTCCTACCAATCTTCCTACTTTTTATGTTCCATACATTCCTTTTATACCTAATTTGTTAAGAATTTTTATCATGAATAGATGCTGAATTTTGTCAAATGCTTTTTCTGCATCTATTGAGATGATCATATGTTTTTTTCTTTCATTTTATTAATGTGATGTATCACATTTATTGTTTTGCAGATGTTGAACCAATCTTGTATCCCAGGGATAAATCCCACTTCATTATGGCAAATGATCCTTTTAATGTACTGCTGAATTTGGTTTGCTAGTATTTTATTGAAAAATTTTGCATCTTGGGGTGCCTGGGCGGCTCAATAGGTTAAGCATCTGCCTTCATCTCAGGTCATGATCCCAGGATCCTGGAATCAAGCCCTGCATCAGGCTCCTTGCTCAGTGGGGAACCTGCTTCTCCCTATCCCTCTGCCTGCTTCTCCCTCTCCTCTGCCTGCAGCTCCCACTGCTTGCGCTCTCTCTTGCTATCTCTCTCTGTGTGTCAAAAAAAATTTTTTTTTAAGTTTAAAAAAAAAAAAAGAAAAATTTTGTATCTTTATCCACTAGGGATATTCACCTGTAGTTTTCTTTTCTTCTAGTGTCATTTTCTTACTTTGCTATTAAGGTGATGCTGGCATCGTAAAGTGTGTTTGAGGGTGTTCCTTCCTCTTTGACTTTTTGGAAGACTTCAGAAAGGATTAGTGTTAATTCTTTAAATATTTGGTAGAATTCATCAGTAAAGCCATCTGGTCCTGGGCTTTTCTTTGTTGGGAGATTTTTTATTACTGATTCAATCTCTGTAAAAGTAATTGGTCTGCTCAGATTTTCTATTTCTTTATGATTCAGTCTTGGTGGGTTGTATGTTTCTGAGAATTTTCCCATTTCCTTTACATTGTCCAGTTTGTTGGAATATAGTTTTTCAGAGTAGTTTCTTATGATTCTTTGTATTTCAGTGGTTTCCGCTGTAATGTCTTCTTTTCTATTTACAATTTTGTTGATTTGGGTCTTCTCTCTTTTTGCCTTGGTAGCTCCACCTTAAAGTTTGTCAGTTTTATCTTTTTAAAAAACCAACTCTTAGTTTTGTTTATCTTTTCTTTTAGCTTCTGTTCTTTATTTCATTTATCTCTGCTCTTAAGTTTATAATTTTCTTTCTTCTGCTAACTTTAGGCTCAGTTTGTTCTTCTTTTTCTAGTTCCTTAAAACATAGAGCTAGGTTGTTTGAGATTTCTCTTGGGTTTTTTTGTTTTTGTTTTTTGGGAGGTTTTTTTGGTTTGGGTTTTTTGGGGGGTTTGTTTGTTTTAGTAATCTTTACACCCAACATGGGGCTTGAACTCACAACCTGGAGATTAAGAGTTGCATTCTCTTCCAATTGAGCCAGCCAGACACCCCTCTCTTGTTTTTAATGTAGGTGCTTATTGCCACAAACTTCCCTCTTAGAATTGCTTTTGTTGCATCCCATGAGTTTGGTTATGTCATGTTTCCATTTTCATTTGTTTCAAGATACTTTTTTTTATTTCCCCTTTAATTTCTTCTTTAATCCACTGGTTGTTCAAGAGAGTGTTGTTTTATTTCCATGAATTAATGAATTTTCCAAATTTTACTCCTGTTATTGATTTCTAGTTTCATTCCATTGTGGTCAGAGGAGACACGTGATATGATTTCAACCTTCTTGGATTTGCTTAAACTTGTTTTGTGGCCTAACATACGGTTTATCTTTGAAAATATTCCACTTGCACTTGAGAAGAATCTGTATTATGCTACTGTTGGATAGAATGCTCTGTATATGTCTGCTAGGTCCATTTGGCCTACAATGTTCAATCCACTGTTTCTTATTGATTCTCTGTCTGGATGATTTATCCATTGTTGGGAGAGGGATATTAAAGTCCCCAATATTATTGTATTGCTGTTTATTTCTCTTTTCAGGTCTGTTACTTTTTGGCTTTATATATTTAGGTGCTCTGATTTTGGGTGCATAAATATTTATAATTGTTATTATCTTCTTGATGGATTGACCCCTTTATCATTATATAATGACCTTCTTGGTCTTTTTTAACATGTTTAGTTTATCTTATTTTGTCTGATACAAGTATAGCTACCTCTGGGCTTTTTTGGTAACCATTGGCTTTAAATATATTTTTGATAGTTATGTTTATGATGAGAATGAGTAAATTGAATTCTAATCACTCCTAATATGTAGTCTCCACAGGAGACATGTAAACAGGAAAACAACACTGGCTGGTGGAGTCCAAGCTGCCTGTCTATCTATTGGCAAGCATTAGTCATTCCTTCTAATGTAAGTTATTATACAAATGATGTTGCTGGTTCAATTTTAATTTAAAAAGAACATTTGAAATGTAAGCTTAATTTTAAGCCACTCATGACTTAAGGGAAAGACTTTTTTCCATGGGACCGGTTTCCATAAGCAATTGTAATTCCTGGGGAGTGGGAGAGGGACAGTGTGATGATTAATTTTATGTGTCAACTAGACTGTGCCATGGATTGCCCAGACATTTGATCAAACATTATTCTATGTGTGTCTGTGAGGGTGTTTCTAGACGAGATTAACATTTAAATCTGTAGAATGAGTAAAGCTGATTGCTTTCCCTAATGTGCACAGATCTCATCCAATTGAATGAATAGCTGAATAGAACAAGAAAGGCTGAGTAAGAAGGAACTCCTCCTGTCAGCCTACTGAGCTGGGACATCAATCTTTGCTCGCCTTTGATCTCGAACTAAAAAAAAAAGGGGGGGGGCTTTTCTTGGGTTTTAAGCCTACCGGCTTTCAGACTGGAACTTATACCCTCAGCTTTCCTGGGTCTCCAGCTTGCTAACTACAGATCCTGGAACTTCTCAACCTCTATAATTACATGAGCCAATTCCTTATTTTATGTATATCCTATTGGTTCTGAAAAATCCTGACTAATACGGGCAGCAAGGGGTAAGTTTCATTTGGAGCTTTAGCAGTCTTTGAAAGGCACTTGGGAAATCTAAACCATGCCCTTGAAAAGTAAAGCTCCAGTTTGTTTTCCCCACTTGTCTAGCTTCAAAACACCAGCGGCTATTAACATTGATCTGTCCAGACTACGTTTATAAAGATCTGTAAACTGATCAGAGGGGAAATTAAATTAGACTGTAATTCTGCAGCACTCTGAAGAACATTAGCTTGCAAGAACACCCAGGAGGGCCAATTAGAACCATCATGGCCTATCTGCCCATAGAATACAAACATGCTCTCTCGTTCCATGAGACCTGAAGTGCTACTTGGGTAGTGCCTGTCTCATTTGGAGGGTTAGTGCTGCTTGTGTCCAGAGGTACTGATCACACATCCAGATTAGAAATGCCTAAAGTAATCCTATTAGCAGAACTGGACCAGGAAATAAAAGCCAGCTCGGTGATGCAGCTAAGGTTAATGTCAAAAAACTAGTAATATGAACTCCACTGGGGAAAAAGAACTGATCTCTGACAATGGCCATTGGGAGAAGGAAAATAAGTGAGACCAAACCAGAAGGGCCAATAACTCTCAAAAAGGAAAACCCCCTCCTCACTTAGCAGAAGTTCACAGTTAATTTCTAAAACCCTAGATAGAAAAGGAAAGCAACAGTAACCTATCCTGTATATACCTTATGCCAAATGCTTGCACACATGGCTTTATTTCATCTTGGCAACATCCCTCCAAATTTTACAAATAAGTAAAATATGTTCAGAGAGATTAGAATAATTGCCCAAAGTCACATCAATATAAAGTGAAGGTCCTTGGTTTCTGGTTCAAGTCTGCCAGAATCGAGAGCCTCTGTTCTTTCTACTACATCACGCAAAGTGTATGTCTAAGGAAATGAATGAGGTAAAGAGAAAGTAGAAAAGGCTTAGAGCAAGCAAGGAGGTTAGACCACTTGCATTGCATCAAGGAAAAACATTCTTAATTAAAGGTAAGAGTGGTTGCCATCAAAAGCTAAAGCAAAGTGTGTGAAAGAGAAAAGAAGCCTGCACATGATGGGAAAAAAAAGAAGCCCAGCAAGCAATAAGAAGAGCACATAAGAGCCACATCCCAGAGTGGTGTCTATTGGGAACCACAACATCAGAGACAGGCAGCTGATCAACTGATGTAGAAACACATTGAATTTGGAGGAATTAACCAAGAGTAGTGGTTTTGTGCCTACTTCACACCCTGGCAGAGAGAGCTGGGAAATATAAAGAGCTTGGAGTTGACAAAGATGGGCCTAATTATCTTTTGTGCTTGCCTCCAGAAAGACTTAACTTTTTCTCCAGTGTCCCAAGAGCAAGTTGACCACTGACATGCTCAACATGCATATCGAGACTCTGAGTTTCCAAGAGTCATCTCATCTTTCTGGAATGTGATCAAATCTCTTTTACCTCATGCTTTAGTCAGATGGACTATTTGCTGTTTTTCAAAATGTCAAGGATTCTCTGTCATTCAGGCCTTTAGGCATGTTGCTGCCTCTACCACAAATCCCATCCTCCTTTCCTCACACTTAACTACAGCTCCAATACTGACTCATAGCACAGCCCAACTTACTTACTTCCTGGGGTGAGCTCTATAATGTGCCACCAATATCCCCCTTCAAGGAAGCGCTCATTGCCCCAACTTCTGGGAACGCTGTTGTACCAAGCCTTCAGCTGGAAGCCCCTTTAGGGACTGCTTTATCTGAAAAGAGCATCCTCACCCAAATTCATGCTCCTTCCTGCAGTAGCCTATACCCAATGACTGATCAGCACTAAAATATTAAGGTCAAGCTATCTTTGCCCAAACAGGGACAACTATGAATGGACATATATCCTCCAGACCTACCCATAGAGCTGGCCACACCTGCTCTTGGATCTGCATTGAAGTTTACTTCTTTACACAATTCTGCTTCCATCCTCTCCTTTCCACAAATATTTATCCCATGGACACTCTTAAATAAATGTCCTGCACATTAAACTCAATCTCAGAGTCTGCTTCTTCACAAAACCAATCTGTGATGCATCTGGCCCAGCAAAAGAGTGATAAAATGGGGAAGAACAGGAAAGATACCAAGCATTCACCACCAGTGAAGCCCATCAAAACAACTAAATATCTTCCTAGTCCACTAGAAACTCAGTAAATTCAAGAACTCCTGTGCCAGTCTGAGTTTAGTTAGGAAATCAGAGGCACCACATTTATTACAAAATTAGGGAATTTAACATGGAACTCAAGATTTATACAAATGCAGGATTTGTTGGGGGGAGTGAAGATCTGGAAGGGGTTGTAGCCAGAGGACAGAAGATTTAAGGACTTTACTTAAAGCATTGAAGTAGGTGAAGGGCCTGAGAAGCAGGAAGTGAGGACATTCAAGAAGCCACCATTCTGGTCACCAAAGTGGGAGCTCATGGAAAGATCTGTGAAGCTAACAAATCCACAAAATCCACTGCATATCACAAAACTGCTGTATATATGATCCACAACAGCCAAATAATTATAGTTTCTTTCATTTCAATCTTCCAAAGGAGTACTTCTCCTTTAGCAAATTCTAACCCAGAATCGTACAGGAAAGAAGATTCTGGAAAATATAGTTCCCCGCCTTAGACAGGAGTGGTGGTGGAGCCAGTTGACACAGACACTCCAGGACAACTCCTTAACCAAATAATAAAGTTCTTCTGCCCAAATCCATGAATCATGCTTTGTCCTCTTTATCTCTCCCCACATGAGGTGGCTTCCGTTCTCTATGTAAGTCACTGTTTCTGAGTAGGGCCTCTGGGCAAAAATATGAATGCCTATCTTCTCCATGTACAATGAATATGGCTCAAGCCACTGTGATTACTGTTTATGGAAAAGAGACAAAATCCAATGAATGAGCTTAGAATTGGGAGAATTTAGAGAACTCGAAATACGTGGCATATAGTCAGCTTTCTTTCCTTTAGTCTTAATTAGCCAGATTAATGAACACCTGTTAACCCAGCACAGCCTACAAAGGTCATAGCCATGATGGAGAATTTATTCTGGTGTCAGAATCAGAAAGCAAAGTAACTCCTGTGAAATAGAAGCCTTCATCCACATAAGACTTCACCTACTTTAAAGGCAAACTCTAGAGTACACGTCTTTTATCTCCTTGTTTTTAGGTTTATTCCCAGATATTTTATTGTTTTTTGGTGCAGTTGTAAATGGGATTGCTTTCTTCATTTCTCTTTTACCTGTGTCACATTGCTGTATAGAAATGCAACAGGTTGTTGTATATTGTTCTTGGATCCTACGACGTTACTGAATTCATTTATCAGTTCTAATGATTTTTTTTTTTTGTGGGGAGTCTTCAGTATTTTCTATATATAATACCATGCCATCTGCAAAATAGTGAAAGTTTTACTTCTTCCTTACCAATTTGGATGCCTTTTATTCCTTTTTGTCATCTAATTGCTGTGCCTAGCACTTTCAGTACTATTGAATAAAATGGTGAGAGTGGACATCTTTTTCTTGTTCCTGACCTTCAGGGAAAAGCTCTCACTTTTTCTACAATGAATATGATGTAAGCTGTGTGTTTTCTGCAAGGCCTTTATTATGTTGAGATACTTTCCCTCTAGACCTACTTTATTGAGAGTTTTTACCACGAATGGGTGTTGTACTTTGTGAAATGCTTTTTCTATATCTATTGAAATGATCATATGGTTTTATCCTTTCTCTTATTGATGTGATGTATCATGTTGCTTGATTTGCAAATATTGAACCACACTTGCATCCCAGGAATAAATCTCATTTGGTCATGGTGAATGATTTTTTAGATGTATTGTTGGATTTGGTTTGCTAGTATTTTGTTGAGGATTTTGATCTATGTTCATCAGAGATATTGGCCTGTAGTTCTGTTTCTGGGATATCTTTATCTGGTTTTGGTCTCAGGATAATGACCCATAGAATGAATTTGAAAGTTTTCCTTCCTCTTCTATTTTTTGGAATAGTTTGGAAGGGATAGCTATTAACTTTTCTTTAAATGTTTGGTGGAATTCACCTGTAAAACCGACTTGTCCTGGACTTTTCTTGTTAGGGTTTTTTCATTATTATTATTAGTGATTCAATTTCATTGCTGATAATCTGTCTGTTCAAATTTTCTATTTCTTTTTGCTTCAATTTTGGGAAGTTATATGTTACTAGGAATTATCCATTTATTCTGAGTTGTCCAATTTGTTGGCATAGTTTTTCATAATATTCTCATAATTATTTGTATTTCTGCCATGTTGGTTGTATTTCTCCTCTTTCATTTGTGAGTTTGTTTATCTGGGTCCTCTTTTTTTTTTTTTTAATGAGTCTGGCTAAAGGTTTATCAATTTTGTTGATCTATTCAAAGAAGCAGCTCCTGGGTTTATTGGTCTGTTCAGTTGTTTCTTTAGTTTCTATATCATTCATTTCTGCTCTATCTTTATTCTCCTTCCTTCTGCTATTTTAGGGTTTAGTTTTTGCTTGTTTTTCCAGCTCCTTTAGGTGTACATTGTACATTGTGTGGGTACATTGTTTATTTGAGGTTTTCTTTGGTTCTTGAGATAGGCCTGTATTCCTATAAACTTCCATCTTAGAAGAGCTTTTGCTGCATCCCAAGCCTTCTAGAACTTGTGTTTTCATTTTCATCTGTTGCCATGTACTTTTTGATTTCTTGGTTGGCCCATTCATTGTTAATAGCATGTAATTTAACCTCTATGTTTTTGTGCTCTTTCCAGATTTTTTCTTGTGGGTGATTTCCAGTTTCATAGCATTGTGTTCAGAAAAGATGCATGGTATGACTTCGATCTTTTTTAATTTGTTGAGACTTGTTTTCTGGCCTAATATGTGATCTATTCTGGAGAATGTTCCATGTGCACTTAAAAAGAATGTGTATTCTGCTTTTTTAAAATGGAATCTTCCGAATATAACTGTTAGTGCCTTCTGGTACAGTGTGTCATTCAACACCACTGTTCCCTTGTTGATTTCCTGTTTGGATGATCTATCCATCAATGTAAGTGGAGTGTTAAAGCCTCCCACTATTACTTTATTACTATTGGTTATTTCCTTTATGTTTGTTATTCACTGTTTTTTGTATTTGGGTGCTCTTGTGTTGGGTGCATAAATATTGACAATTGTTATATCTTCCTTTGGATTGTTCCCTTTATGATTATTTTGTATCCTTCTTTGTCTCTTGTTACAGTCCTTGTTTTTTTTCATAATAATATTTTTATTCTATTATGTTATTCACCGTACAGTACATCCCTGTTCCCGATGTAAAGTTTGATGATTCATTAGTTGTGTATAACACCCAGTGCACCATGCAATACGTGCCCTCCTTAATACCCATCACCAGCCTATCCCATTCCCCCACTCCCCTCCCCTCTGAAACCCTCAGTTTGTTTCTCAGAGTCCATAGTCTCTCATGCTTCATTCCCCTTTCTGATTACCCCCCCTCCTTTATCACTTTCTTCTCCTACCAATATTCCTAGTTCTTATGTTCCATAGATGAGAAAAACGATATGATAATTGTCTTTCTGTACTTGACTTATTTCACTTAGCATTATCTCCTCCAGTACCGTCCACGTTGTAGCAAATGTTGAGAAATTGTTCTTTTTGATAGCTGAGTAATATTCCATTGTATATATGGACCACATCTTCTTAATCCAGTCATCTGTTGAAGGGCATCTCGGCTCCTTCCACGATTTAGCTATTGTGGACAATGCTGCTATGAACATTGGGGTGCATATGGCCCTTCTCTTCACTACATCCATATCCTTGGTGTAAATACCCAGTAGTGCAATGGCTGGATCATAGGGTAGCTCAATTTTTAACTCTTTAAGGGACCTCCACACTGTTTTCCAGAGTGGCTGTACCAACTTGCATTCCCACCAACAATGTAGGAGGGATCCCCTTTCTCCACATCCTCTCCAACATTTGTTGTTTCTTGCCTTGTCAATTTTTGCCATTCTATCTGGTGTAAGGTGGTATCTTACTATGGTTTTGATTTGAATTTCCCTAATGGCTGATGATTTTGAACATTTTTTCATGTGTCTGTTAGCCATTTGTATGTCTTCATTGGAAAAGTGTCTGTTCATATCTTCTGCCCATTTTATGATTTCTTTATTTGTTTCTCATGTATTGAGTTTCAGAGTTCTTTGTAGATCTTGGATACCAGTCTTTTATCTGTAGCATCATTTGCAAATATCTTCTCCCATTCTGTGGGCTGCCTCTTAGTTTTTTTGACTGTTTCCTTGGCTGTGCAGAAGCTTTTTATCTTGATGAAGTCCCACAACTTCATTTTATCTTTTGTTTCTCTTGCCTTTGGAGATGTGTCATGAAAAAAGTTGCTGTAGCCGATGTCGTAGAGGTTGCTGCCTATGTTCTCCTCTAGGATTTTGATGGATTCCTGTCTCACATCGAGGTCTTTCATCCATTTGGAGTTTATCTTTGTGTATGGTGTGAGAGAGTGGTCAAGTTTCATTCTTTTGCATGTAGCTGTCCAATTTTCCCAGCACCATTTATTGAAGAGACTGTCTTTTTTCCACTGGGTGTTTTGTCCTGCTTTGTCAAAGATTAGTTGCTCAAAGAGCCAAGGGTCCATTTCTGGGTTCTCTATTCTGTTCCATTGGTCTATGTGTCTGTTTTTGTGCCAGTACCATGCTGTCTTCTGATCACAGCTTTGTAGTATAGCTCAAAATCCGGCATTGTGATGCCCCCAGCTTTGTTTTCCCTTTTCAAAAATTCCTTGGCGATTCGGGGCCTTTTCTGGTTCCACACAAATTTAAGGGCTATTTGTTCCAGCTCTTTGAAAAATGTCATTGGTATTTTGATTGGGATGGCATTGAAAGTGTAGATTGCTCTGGGTAGCATAGACATTTTAACTATGTTAATTCTTCCGATCCATGACTATGGAATATTTTTCCATCTTTTTGTGTCTTCTTCAATGTCCTTCAAGAGTGATTTATAGTTTCCTTTACATCTCTGGTTAAGTTAATTCCAAGGTAATGTATGATTTTTGGTGCTATTGTAAGTTAGATTGATTCCCTAATTTCTCTTTCTTCAGTCTCATTGTTCGTGTATAGAAATGCAACTGATTTCTGAGCATTGATTTTGTATCGCGCCACATTACTGAATTGCTCTATAACTTCTAATAGTTTGGGCGTGGATTCTTTTGGGTTTTCCATATAGAGTATCATGTCATCTACGAAGAGAGACAGTTTGACTTCTTCTTTGCTGATTTGGATACCTTTTACCCCTTTTTGTTGTCTGATTGCTGTTGCAAGGACTTCTAGTAGTATGTTGAATAATAATGGCGAGAGTGGGCATCCTTGTCGTGTTCCTGATCTTAAGGGAAAGGCTTCCAGCTTTTCCCCATTGAGAAGGATATTTTTTTTAATGATTTTTTTATTATATTATGTTAGTCACCATATAGTACATCCCCGGTTTCTGATGTAAAGTTCGATGATTCATTAGTTGCGTATAACACCCAGTGCACCATGCAATACGTGCCCTCCTTACTACCCATCACCGGTCTATCCCATTCCCCCACCCAAGAAGGATATTTTCTGTAGGCTTTTCATAGATGGTTTTTATGAGATTGAGGAATGTACCTTCTATCCCTACACTCTGAAGTGTTTTAATCAGGAAAGGATGCTGTATTTTGTCAAATGCTTTTTCTGCATCTATTGAAAGGATCATATGATTTTAGGCTTTTTTCTTGTTGATAAAATCTATTACACTGATAGATTTGTGAATGTTGAACCACCCTTGCATCCTAGGGATGAATCCCACTTGGTCATGATGGATAATCCTTTTAATGTACTGTTGGATTCTATTAGCAAGGATCTTGTTGAGAATTTTGGCGTCCATATTCATTAGGGAAATCTGCGTGTAATTCTGCTTTTTGATGGGGTCTTTGCCTGGTTTGGCGATCAAGGTAATATTGGCCTCGTAGAATGAGTTTGGTAGCTTTCCTTCTGTTTCTATTTTTTGAAATAGCTTTAGGAGAATAGGTATTATTTCTTCTTTGAATGTTTGGTAGAATTCCCCGGGAAAACCATCAGGCCCTGGCATTTTGTTTTTTGGAAGGTTTTTAATCACTGTTTCAATCTCTTCATAATTAATTGGTCTGTTTAAAAAATCGATTTCTTCCTGTTTCAGTCTTGGTAATTTATAGGTTTCCAGGAAGGCTTCCATCTCTTCCAGATTGCTTAATTTATTGGCATAAAGCTGTTGATAAAGTTTCTAATAATCCTTCCAATTTCTTTGGTGTTGGTTGTGACCTCTCCCTTTTCATTCATAATTTTATTAATTTGGGTCCTTTCTCTATTCTTTTGGATAAGTCTTGCCAGTGGTTTGTCAATTTTATTTATTTTTTCAAAGAACCAGTGTCTAGTTCTGTTGATCTGATCTATTGTGCTCCTGGTTTCTAATTCATTGATCTCTGCTCTAATCTTGATCAACTGCTTTCTTGTGCATGGATTAGGCCTGTCCCTCTGTTGCTGTTCCAGCCTCTTGAGGTGAGAATATAAAAACTGCATTTTAGATTTTTCTGTTCTTTTGAGTGAGGCTTGGATGGCTATGTATTTTCTCCTTAGGACTGCCTTTGCAGTGTCCCATAGGTTTTGGACCATTGTGTTTTCATTCTCATTGGTCTCCATAAATTGTTTAAATTGATTTTTGATTTCCTTTTTTTTTTTAAGATTTTATTTATTTATTTGACAGAGATAGAGACAGCCAGCAAGAGAGGGAACACAAGCAGGGGGAGTAAGAGAGGAAGAAGCAGGCTCATAGCGGAGGAGCCTGATGTGGGGCTCGATCCCATAATGCGGGGATCACGCCCTGAGCCGAAGGCAGACGCTTAACCGCTGTGCATCCCAGGCACCCCTGATTTTTGATTTCCTGGTTTATCAAGTCATTCTTGAGCAGGATGGTTCTTAGTTTCCAAGTGTTTGAGTTTCTTCCAAATTTTTCCTTGTGGTTGAGTTCCAATTTCAAAGCATTATGGTCTGAGAATACACAGGGAATAATTCAGTCTTTTGGTATCGGGTGAGACCTGTTTTGTGACCCAGAACATGGTCTATTCTTGAGAATGTTCCATGGGCATTAGAATAGAATGAGTATTCTTTGGTTCTGGGGTGTAGTGTTCTATATATATCTATGAGGTCCAACTCGTCGAGTATGGCAATCAAAGCTCTTGTTTCTTTGCTGATTTTCTGCTTAGGTGATCTGTCTATTGCTGATAGTGGAGTGTTGAGGTCCCCTACTATTAACGTATTTTTATCTATATGTTTCTTTATTGTGGTTAAGAGTTGGCTTGTGTATCTTGCTGCTCCCCTGTTGGGGGTGTAGATATTTATAATTGTCATATCCACTTGTTGGATACATCCTCTAAGAATAATATAGTGCCCTTCTGTATCTCTAACTACAGTCTTTAGTTTAAAATCCAATCTGTCTGGGGCGCCTGGGTGGCACAGGGGATAAGCATCTGCCTTCGGCTCAGGGCGTGATCCCGGCGTTATGGGATCGAGCCCCACATCAGGCTCCTCCGCTATGAGCCTGCTTCTTCCTCTCCCACTCCCCCTGCTTGTGTTCCCTCTCTTGCTGGCTGTCTCTATCTCTGTCAAATAAATAAATAAAAAATCTTTAAAAAACTAAAAAATAAAATCCAGTCTGTCTGGTATGAGAATTGCTACCCCAGCTTTCTTTTGAGGTCCGTTGGCATGAAAGATGGTATTCCATCCCTTTACTTTCAGTCTGGATGTATCTTTAGGTTCAAAAGGAGTCTCTTGTAGACAGCAAATGGATAGTCTTTGTTTTAAAGGCTATTTTGCCCGATATACGTATTGCTACCCTGGCTTTCTTTTCACATCCATTTGCACGATAAATGTGACTCCATCCCTTCACTTTTGATCTGTATGTGTCATTAGGTCTGAAATGAATCTCTTATAGGCAGCATATGGCTGGGTTTTGGTTATTTTTCCATTCCATCACCTTATGTCTTTTGATTGAAGCGTTTAGTCCATTTACATTCAAAGTAATTTTTGATAGGTATGTACTTATTGCCATTTTGTTATTTCTTTTGTGGTTGTTTTTGTAGTTCTTCTCTGTTCCTTTGTTCTCTTGCTTTCTTGTCTCAGTTAGTTGGCTTTCTTTAGTGATATACTTGGATTCCTTTCTCTTTACTTTTTGCATCTCGATTACTGATTTTTGATTTGTGGTTACCACTTAGTTTGTATATAGCATCATCTGCAGAAAGCATTCTGTGTTAAGTTGATGGTCAGTTAAGTTTTGAACCCATTCTTTACTCCTCTCCGCCCACATTTTAGGCATATGGTGTTGTACTTCACATCTTTTTATTTTGTGAGTCCCTTGACTGATTTTTACAAATATACTTATTTTTACTGCTTTTGTGCATTCTACTTTTCTTACTCCTCCTTACGTCTTTCCTTTCTACTCAAAGAGTCTCCTTTAACATTTCTTGTAGGGCTAGTTTAGTGGTTGTGAATTCCTTTAACTTTCTTCTTTCTTGGAAACTCTTTATCTCTCCTTCTTTTCTGAGTGATAGCCTGGTTGGATAGAGTATTCTTGGCTGCAGGTTTTTTCCTTTCAGCAATTCAAACATACCATGCCACTTTCTTCTAGCCTGTGAAGTTTCTGCTGAAAAAATCAGTTAATACCCTTCTGGGATTTCCTTTGTACATGCTGTTTTCTCCTGTTGCTTTTAAATTTCTCTCTTTATCACTACTTTTGCCATTTTAATTACTATATGTCTTGGTGTGAACCTCCTCAGGTTGATTTTGTTGGGGGAATCTCTGTGCCTTCTTGATCTGAATTTCTGTTTCCTTCCCCAGTTTCAGGAAGTTTTCCACTATTATTTCTCCAAATACATTTTCCATCCCCTTTGTCTCTCTTCTCCTTATAGGATCCCTATAATATGAATATTATTACACTTGATGGTGTAGCTGAGTTTTCTAAGTCTATTTTCATTTTGTATTACTTTTTTTGTTCACCTGTTCATCTTGACTGCTTTCCTTTACTCTGTCCTTCAGGTCACTGATCCATTATTCTGCTTCCTCTAGTCTACTATTCATTCCCTCTAGTATTTTTAATTTCATTTATTGAGTTGTTCATCTCTGATTGGTTCTGTTTTAGGTTTTCTATCTCTTTTTTTTTAATCTTTTTTTTTAAAGATTTTATTTATTTATTTGACAGAGATAGAGACAGCCAGCGAGAGAGGGAACACAAGCAGGGGGAGTGGAAGAGGAAGAAACAGGCTCATAGCAGAGGAGCCTGATGTGGGGCTCGATCCCACAACGCCGGGATCACGCCCTGAGCCGAAGGCAGACGCTTAACCGCTGTGCCACCCAGGCGCCCCTAGGTTTTCTATCTCTTTGTTGAGGGCCTCACTGAGGTCCACTACTCTTTTCTCAAGTCTAGTGAGTACTTTTCCAAACATTGAATTTTCTATCAGGTATATTTTTCATCTCAATCTTGTTTATTTCTTTTTCCATGATTTTGTCTGGTTCTTTCATTTGGGACATATTCTTCTGTTTCCTCATTTTGTCTCTCTGTGTCTGTTTTTATGTTAGGAAAGTCAGCTATATCTCCTGCTCTTGAAAGTAGTGTCCTTCTGAAGAAGAGGTCCTGTACAATGTTCCCTCTTCACCAGAGCCTTGCTCTTCAGGGGTATCTCCTATGTGTACTGCATGGACCCTGCTGTTGTGACTGAGTCACATTTGCCTGCAATCCAGTGATCTGCAATGGCTCTCTTTGCCTGTCGTGGCAGGGTTTTGTCCCTATGTTGTTAGTGGGCCAATATGGGACTGCCTGGGCTTGTTGAGTCAAACCAGGCATTTGGCAGAGATGCAGTAGCACCAAACTTCAGGGTGCTTTCCCCATTTTGTACACTGAGCAGCTCTTGTTGGTGGGTGGGGCTATAGTCAGACCAGCTATCTTCCATTAGCCCACTGCTTGGGCTGCAGTCTGACTGGTGTGTGTGGTTATCTTTCCCTCTCTCTGGGCCAGCAGTCATTTTGGAGTGGTGCTGGCTCCTGTTGGGGCTGTTTGCACAATTCCACGTTTGTGCACTGCTTTGGATGGGCTCTGGCCAAGAGCCTATTGGAGAGGAAGATCAGCAGAGGGATGTGGTGGTGGGATGAAGAGTTACCAAGGTTTACACAGTCTGCTATGAGAGGAGACCTGGAGTGGAGGCCTGGCTGGAGAGGGCATATACTCAGGAGAATGTGTGGGTGTGGTGCACCATTAGCAAGTTAGGTAGTGAGTGTTGGTGCCACAGTGGTTCCTACAGGTGGGCAGGTGTTTAGGCTGGGGCGTGGGAGATGGAAATGGCCTCAGCTAGTTCCTTTATTCCTCCAGAAGTTTCCCAACAATCCCTGCCCCTCCAGCACACACTCTATATTAGTAAACAAATCTCCCCCCTGTACACCCCAGGCTTTTTTCAAACTTCTGCTTCTCCACTCTATTTCTGTGGCTCTTTGTTGTACTGTCCCTTTAAGGGTAGGACTCAGTTTCTTCTCACCCTCCTGACTCTCCCAGAGCCAGGCTTGCTGATTTTTAAAGTTACAGGTTTTCAGTCTTGCTGATTGTAAGAACTTGTGAAATTCAACCCCCCGGTCTTCAAAGCCAAATGTTATGGGGATTTGTCTTTCCCATTAGGATTCCTTGCTGTGAGAGTCGGTTTGTGTCCACTGTCTGCACCTGTAGCATTCCTCCTTCCTGCAGACAGTCTCATGGGTCTGTTTAGCTTCTGACCACATCTCCACCTTTCCTACCCTCTTTGATGCAGCCTCTTCTCTACATTTAGCTGTGGAGAGTTTGTCCTTCCAGTCTTCAGGTCATTTTCTGGGTTTTTTACACTGATGTGTTATGTAATTCTATCCATACAATGAGTTGGGCTTAGGGTCCTCCTACCCTGCCATCTTCCCTTGTGTCTGGGACAACATCTTTTCTTAAAATTCCTCTTCTAGGAAACAAGAAGATCAGCAGTCCCTGAGACATTTAATAAAGTTAAAAGAAAGGTAGTAGAAGCTTCCTTTGTATTGCTTTCTTTCTAAACTTTAAATCACGTATTTAGGTTCTTTTTCTATTTGTCTTTGTTGTTTTATATTTTCTTCTTTTTAATTTTTATTTATCTATTTGAGAAAGAGAGAGAAAGACAGAGAGAGTGAGTGGGGGGAGGGGCAGAGGGAGAGAATCTTCAAGCAGATTCCACACTGAGCATGGAGCCCCAAGTCAGGGCTCAATCCCATGACCCATGAGATCATGATCTGAGCCAAAACCAGGAGCTAGACATTTAACTGACTGAGCCACCGAGGCACCTCTGGTGTGTTATATTTTCACTTTTAAGTGTGCCCTAGGACCTTGCTACTTCCAGTGTGGTCTTTGGACCAGCAATATCAGTATCATCTGGGGGTGTGTAGAAACGGAGAATCTGAAGCCCTAGTCCAGACCGCTAAATCAGAATCTGCATTTTAACATGATAAGCAGGTGATTCCTATACCTTATGAAGTGAAATTGACCACAGCAAGTGAAGGTATTAGATTTTCATACACCTGAGGGCTTCCTAATGGAGCTTATTTATGCCACATGATCTCCTTGCTTTAAGCCAGGGACTTTTGTTCTATGGGAAAGCAGGTGACTTCTTTGCCTTAAAACTTAAGCTTAATCGTTTGGGGCATTCTTGTGATCCCATGACCCCAAATGAAGGAGCCCTGGTTTCATAACTTAGGGCAACATGACAACTTTCCCATATTCAGAATGCCCTCTCTGAACTTTGGCCCCATCCCTTCTACTCTTTCTGCTCCAGTTGAGTCAGGGCTGTTTGGTTTTGCAAAAGTGGTCAAGCATGAGAGACTATGGACTGTGAGAAACAAACTGAGGGCTTCAGAGGGGAGAGGGGTGGGGGAATGGGATAGGCTAATGATGGGTAGTAAGGAGGGCACGTATTGCATGGTGCACTGGGTGTTATACACAACTAATGAATCATTGAACTTTACATAAAAAACCAGGGATGTACTGTATGGTGACTAACATAATAAAAAATATTACTATAAAAAAAAAAACTTGAGAATATAGCAGTTCAAACAAACAAACAAACAAAAAAGGAGTGATCTCTAGATGGTCTGAATGATATAGAGTTCTAGAGGACAATTCCCACATCTAGATTTAGACCACAATCATCATAGCATATGTTTACAGTGCTGTGCCCATACCATTTTCATACACACCTGCTCCTAGTAGGCTACTTTCCCTCTCAACAGTCAGCACCTGTGTCTCTGTTGGCCAACTGCCCTCTGGCTGTCAGAATCTGGTTTGGCTGTGTGCATGAAAAGCTAGAAGTGCCTGAGGATTTATTTCTTCCCTCCATAGCCCCTAACTTATGCCTACTTTGTAGAGAAGACAAATACTCCAGCCCTCTTGGACTGCTCTAAAATGTGACCTATGTACTATTTCCAGAACTTTTTCTGTGGCATATTGATACCATACAGTTGCTTTCCTTTCCTTCCTGGTCCCACTCCCCTGGTGTTTTTTTTTTTTCTAGAAACATGTCCTACTAAATCATTGTCACATGAATATTTGTCTCAGACTCTTCTTCCAGGGAACCCAACCTTTCATATACTATGGTTTGTAGGCTGATATGGAATATATTACTCCTGTGTATTTATTAAACACATTCTCTGTACCAGGCACTGAGCTTGGGGTGGAAATAGAGTGGTAATAATGCCTAGGTGAATCTGAAAACCTAGCAGTTTGCGAGGAAAAGGCACTGCAGACAGGAAGGACAAAGGAAAGTGAGTTAAACTGTCCTGAAAGTTAAGCATGATGAGCACTGGGTGTTATATGCAACTAATGAATCATTGAACATTATATAAAAAACTAATGATGTACTATATGTTGGCTAATTGAATTTAAATAAAAAAAGAAGTAGAAAAAAAGAAAGTCAAGCATGAAATGCAAAGTAAGGAGTGGAAAGAAGTAGGGTAAGGTGTAGACAAAGGGAGAAAACACAGGGCCTTGAATGCCATGTTAAAATACGTGGACGCCTCATTGTAGTTTTGATTTGTATTTCCCTGATGATCAGTGATGTTGAGCATCTTTTCATGTGTCTATTACCCATCTGGATGTCTTCTTTGGGAAAATGCCTATTCATGTCTTCTGTCCATTTCTTAACTGGATTATTTGGGTCTCAGGTGTTGAGTTTGATTAGATCTTATAGATTTTTGGATATTAACCCTTTATCAGATATATCATTTGCAAATATCCTCTCCAATTCCAAAGGTTGAATTTTGGTTTTGTTGGCTGTTTCCTACACTGTACAGAAGCTTTTTATCTCAATGAAATCTCAATAGTTCATTTTGCTTTTGTCTCCCTTGCCTCTAGTAAGAAGTTGCTATGGCTGAGATCAAAGAGATTGCTGCCTATGTTCCCCTCTAGTATTTTGATGGTTTCCTGTCTCATATTTAGATCTTTCATCCATTTTGAATTTATTTTTGTGTAGGAAAGTGGTCCAGTTTTGTTCTTCTATGTGTTGCTATCTGGTTTTCCTAATGCCATTTGTGAAAGGGACTGTCTTTTTTCCACTGGGTATTCTTTCTTGCTTTTTGAAGATTTGCTGACCATATAGTTGTGAGTCCATTTCTGGGCTTTCTATTCTGTTCCATTGATCTGTGTGTCTGTTTTAGTGCCAGTACCATACTGTCTTGATGACTACAGCTTTAAGTCTAGAATTCTGATGCCTCCAGCTTTGCTTTTCTTTTTCAGGATTATTTTGGCTATTCGAGGTCTTTTGTGGTTCCATACAAATTTAGGACTGTTTGTTCTAGCTCTGTGAAAAATGCTGGTACCACCTCACACCTGTCAGAATGGCTAAAAGTAACAACACAGGAAACAATAGATGTTGGCAAGAATGTGGGAAAAAGGGAACTCTCTTACACTCTTGGTGGGAATGTAAACTGGTGCAGCCACTCTGGAAAACAGTATGGAGGTCCTCAAAAAGTTAAAAATAGGACTACCCTATGACCCAGCAATTTCACTACTAAGTATTTACCCAAAAGATACAAAAGTACTGATTCAAAGAAATATATGCACCCCAATGTTTATAGCAGCATTATCAACAA
Source organism: Ursus americanus (assembly GCF_024610735.1). Lineage (NCBI taxonomy): Eukaryota > Metazoa > Chordata > Mammalia > Carnivora > Ursidae > Ursus > Ursus americanus. The sequence continues at coordinate 106,440,004 of NC_142164.1, forward strand.
TAGCCAAATTATGCAAAGAGCCCAAATGTCCATCAATGTTGATGAATGGATAAAGAAGTGGTATTATATATAAACGGAATGTTACTCAGCCATCAGAAGGAATGAAATCTTGCCATTTGCAACAATATGGACAGAGCTAAAGTAGACTATGCTAAGTGAAATAAGTCAGAGAAAGACAAATACTATATGATTTCACTCATATGTAGAATTTAAGAAACAAAACAGATGAACATAAGGGAAAGGAAAAAAGAGGGAGGCAAACCATAAGAGAGACTCTTAACTATAGGGAGCAAACTGAGGGTTGATGAAGGGAAAGTGAGCAAGGGGTGGGCTAAACGGGCTAGACGGGTGATGGGCATTAAGGAGGGCACTTGTGATGAGCACTGGGTGCTATATGTAAGTGATGAATCACTAAATTCTACTCCTGAAACCAATATTACACTATATGTTAACTGGAATTTAAATAACCTGAAACATAATAAATAAATAAATGGACATCATCAGAGGTGATCTGTTAAAGCATTAAGTTTAAGCACAGAGTAGAACAATAGAGACAGATTTTCACTTGAGCCAACCACCCTGCCAACAGCATAGATGATCAGATTTAAGAAAGACCAGTCAAGAGACTGGTAATAATCTAGATTTGAGATCACTAGGAGGGAGGAATGGATTAAAAATTGCTGAGACTTAAATGTTCTCATCACAAAAAAATGGTAGTTATTTGATGTGATAGAAGTGTTAGCTAAAGCTATTGTAGTAATTATATTGCAATATATAAATGTATCACATCGACATGTTGTATGCCCTAAAATTATACAATGTTATATATCATTTATATCTCAAAAAAGAAAGAAATAGTTAGAAAGAAAATCATTATATCTAAAAAGTAATATGGTTTATCTCAAAATGTGTGATATACAGAAAGCATTAGCTTTTATAGTGGGCCACAAACATTGGCCTTTGTTGTTCCTGAGCTCTCAACCTGAATGATATAAGGCTCACATGGAATTTTCTCAAGACATGAGATCTGCAAGACTTGCGTTGGCAGATGAACCTAGAAGCACAGAACTTAGATCACAAATCTTAAATAATAAGAGATATTTGGTGCCAGATTTATGAGCAGGCTCCCACTTCCCCAATAAAAGAAAAGAGACCTGGAGTAAGCCACAACAAACAAGAAGTAAGGTCAAACACTTGAAGTAATATGAAGTAAACAAGTACCAAGAAGATCAGAAAATGACATGTTGAAATAAAAGATGATTCTCTCCCTGCAAATAACTGCTAATTCATTTGCACTGTGAATTACCTTACTTTAAATAAACATTTTTTAAACTTCCAGATTGCCCTCCAACTAGAAGGCATCATGAAGAGATGTCATCACCTATTCCTCTGTCTTAGCAGGTGGGTACACAGCAATAATTCTTCAAAGGATTTACAAATTGATTTTTTCCCACCTACTAGTCATCAGTGCTATAATACTTTTCTGTAGCATCTTAATGTTAAACTAAATTGAACAGGACCAAAGAAGTTAGAGCAGTTATTCTCAATCTTTACCTACAAAAGAGCTACAAAAAGATACTGATGCCATTAGTCCAATCCACATTTAATTGATCTGGGGCTTTGGACATCAGGATTTTTTTTAACTCCTGGGTGATTCTGATGTGCAGGTAGGATTGAGAATCACTGCTTAGGACACTGGCCTCAAAATGACCCTAGCTGGAAAAGAGCAGTAAGTACCCTTTTTTCCATTCCCCAGCAGTCCTATAGAATCTGAGTGGAGGGTAGCACCCACCTTTTTGCATATGCAAACAGCAAGAATACTGGCAATATCACTTCAGTTTATTCAAATGCTCTACTGTCCAGCTCCTTGGGTGCCCTAGATTTAAATTAAAGAGACAGTCACATAGCATGTGAACTTTCTCCAATAAGGAAAGGGTCTGTCAGTGAAATGGACACATTTCCAAACAGCAAAAGGGATCTCAGTGCTTTTTTTGCTGCACATTTAAGATCTAACAGTGTGAGCTGCTTTATCTTGAAGAAATTACATCATTGGATTTTGGAAGGAAAAAAATCACTAGAGATAAAACTTAAATACACACAGAACTGTAAATATGAAAATTAAATAAGGAAATATGTATATACATTCTGGCAGAATGAGAAAGTTGTAGCTAAATACAGCCTTAATATCAGTGAGGGTGGCAAAATTGAGGGATGATGCTTATGATCACATGATAATAATGATAAGCTCTTCAAATGATTGAATACGTACATTTCAATGAAAAAAGTCCCTTTCAGGAGGAGGGTAATAAAAGAGCCTAGGAATTCTAAGTCTAGCGTGACTGTAAGCCAAAGCCAAATCTCAAAGTATAAGGGCTGAATTTTAAGTAGTGCTATATGTGTGCAAAGTGCTGTGTGAAACAGTTTATTCCCACAACATACCTAGAAGGTAGATATTACTAATTCATTTTGAAGATACTATATAGAGATAATACATTTCTTCTTCATAGAGTTCTGTGAGGATTAAATCAGTTAATATATGAAAGCACTTAGAAGGTTTAGAAGGGTGAACAGCATATTATCTGTTAGCTATAATTATTATGGCCTGTTATCCTGAAGATCAGAGGAAAAGGAATGTTTTTCAAAGAGGAAGGCAAAGCTATGGTATAAACAAGAAAAGTAATCAAGAATAAACCAGAAACTTTGAGGAAATATTAGAAAATTGAAATGAGTTAGAACAAGGCCAATGAGGAAGACTGAGCAAGGGGAGCCATAACCCAAAACATCAGCAAGAAGAGCAACCCTTTGCAAGGGTGATCCAGAGGAACTCAAATCTAGAGGGGGCACCCACAAAGATCAAGCATGGGCCTGGAAGGATGAACATAGCTGGTCAGCAACAATACCACGGGGAAGAGACATCACATCACAGATTTATGGAACCCAGCCAACACTCAGAACTGAGCCTTAAAGAAGAGTTATCTGTCCTGGCCCCGGTTTAAGTATGAGGACCTAAGAAAAAAAGCAAAATAGAGTATGACAAAAATCGAGATTCCCCAAAACAGACATGGAGACAATAAAGCCAATCAAGGCATTGGTTCCCAGAAAGGGAGTAACTAAATCCCTTCACTGCCCAAGTAAATCCTCCCTCATTTGGCAAGCGGGAGGCTTCCCCACAGATCAGGCCACCCGACCAATGCCCACAAGTACATGTGAAAACTGGATATAAGGAATGGTTTTCTAAGATAATATGATTTTCCCCAAACTGACAACAGAAGTTATAGAAAAATCTAAGTAGAAAAAAATTAATTTTCGACTGAGCTCTAGACTTAGTTGATGTTACAGAAGAATAATGATCTAAAGAACAGACAATTGAAGCGTTATTTAAGTAACCCACTTCATAGAAAAACAAGGAACTTTCCCATATTCTTTTTTATAAACAAAGCCAAACATAGATATCAAAACCCAACAAAGATTACACAAAAAAAGAAAACTAGAACCCAACCTCACATATGATTTATAATGAAAAATTCTAAATGAAATATTAGTATATGGAATCCAGCAGGACAATTCCCCATTACTCCATTACTAATTGGGAATTTGTACCTGGGATATAGAAAATATATTAAAATTATCCACCATATTAACTCAAGTAATACTTCCTATGTGCTAGGTATTGTTCTAAGTGCTCTGCATACATCAATTTATTTCATCTTCAGTAAAACCCTTAGGAGGTAAGCATTATTATTATCATGATTTAACACAGAGGCTTGAGTGATTTCCCCAAGGTTATACAGCTAGAGAGCAGCAGAACTGGAATTTGAACATAAGCAAGGTGACTCAGAGCTTGTGTACTTCTCTACAATGCTATATTGCGTCTTGTTAAAGGAATATGGAAAAATGTCACTTTATCATCTGCATAGATGCATTTGGGAAAATTCAACCTCCATCAAGAAATTATTTTTTCTTAGATAATATTTTTATTGTGGTAAAATATACCATTTTAACCATTTTTAAGTGTACAAGCCGATGGCATAAGTACATTCACATTTCTGTGCAGCCACCACCACCATCTATCTCTATAAATTTTGCCAAGAATTTTTAAAGACTCTTAATAATAGGAATATATGGGAAATTACTTAACAGGATTAAATATTTGTATCTCATACACACAGAACAATAGAAGGATTGCCATTCAAGTCACAAAGAAAACAAGGGTGCCTATTCTTATTTACTATTGCTCTGGAGGCACTGACAACACAAAAATAGACAGGAGAGTTAAAGGTATAAAACTTACAAAATAGTTAATATTATCATATTTACAGCTGATATCAGGATGTACTTGTGAAATATAGGAGAACCAACTGAAAAACATTTACAAATAATAATAGAATGCAATAATGTGGCTGGATATAAAAATGTAAACAAATAACCACATTTACAAACCACAAGCAATTAAAAGAAACGGAGGAAAATATCTCAATTTACAGTAGTCATACACACATGCAAAATACCTAGGAATGAACACAACAAGAAATGTAATGGAAAACTTTCAAATGCTAGTGAATGGTACAGAAGGAAGTGTGGGAAATGTGAAGACAAACCATATTTCATGATTAGTAAGGTGTGTTGTAATAAAAATGTCAATTCTCCCTAAGTAATGTAGTCTCATTAAGAATAATAACGGGAATTTTATTTGCAACTCATAAACAGATTCTAAATTTCGTTTGGAAAAAAAAAAACAAGATTACATATAAAAACCCAGAAAACAGACACAAATAAGGAGCTAGCACTACCAGACATTCAAATATATTATAGAGATAAAACAATTTAAAAATCAATAGAGAACAAGGGAAGTAAACTAACTACATATGAAAATTTATTTTATTTTTTTTATTATATTATGTTAGTCACCATACAGTACATCCCTAGTTTTTGATGTAAAGTTCGATGATTCATTAGTTGCGTATAAGACCCAGGGCACCATGCAATTCGTGCCCTCCTTAATACCCATAACCGGCCTATCCCCAGTAGTGCAATGGCTGGATCATAGAGTAGCTCAATTTTTAACTTTTTAAGGGACCTCCACACTGTTTTCCAGAGTGGCTGTACCAACTTGCATTCCCACCAACAATGTAGGAGGGATCCCCTTTCTCCACATCCTCTCCAACAATTGTTGTTTCTTGCCTTGTCAATTTTTGCCATTCTAACTGGCGTAAGGTGGTATCTCAGTGTGGTTTTGATTTGAATTTCCCTGATGGCTAATGATTTTGAACATTTTTTCATGTGTCTCTTAGCCATTTTCATTAGAAAAGTGTCTGTTCATATCTTCTGCCCATTTTATGATTTGTTTATTTGTTTCTCGCGTACTGAGTTTGAGAAGTTCTTTGTAGATCTTGGATACCAGTCTTTTATCTGTAGCATCATTTGCAAATATATTCTCCCATTCCGTGGGCTGCCTCTTAGTTTTTTTGACTGTTTCCTTGACTGTGCAGAAGCTTTTTATCTTGATGAAGTCCCACAACTTCATCTTATCTTTTGTTTCTCTTGCGTTTGGAGATATGTCATGAAAAAAGTTGCTGTGGCCGATGTCGTAGAGGTTGCAGCCTATGTTCTCCTCTAGGATTTTGATGGATTCCTATCTCACATGGAGGTCTTTCATCCATTTGGAGTTTATCTTTGTGTATGGTGTGAGAGAGTGGTCAAGTTTCATTCTTTTGCATGTAGCTGTCCAATTTTCCCAGCACCATTTATTGAAGAGACTGTTTTTTTTCCACTGAATGTTTTTTCCTGCTTTATTAAAGATTAGTTGCTCAAAGAGCCAAGGGTCCATTTCTGGGTTCTCTATTCTGTTCCATGGTCTATGTCTCTGTTTTTGTGCCAGTACCATGCTGTCTTTGTGATCACAGCTTTGTAGTATAGCTCAAAATCCGGCATTGTGATGCCCCCAGCTTTGTTTTTCCTTTTCAACAATTCCTTGGCGATTCGGGGCCTTTTCTGGTTCCACACAAATTTAAGGGCTGTTTGTTCCAGCTCTTTGAAAAATTTCATTGGTATTTTGATCGGGATGGCATTGAAAGTGTAGATTGCTCTGGGTAGCATAGACATTAAACTATGTTAATTCTTCCGATCCATGAGTATGGAATATTTTTCCATCTTTTTGTGTCTTCTTCAATGTCTTTCAAGAGTGATTTGTAGTTTCTAGAATATAGATCCTTTACATCTCTGGTTAAGTTAATTCCAAGATAGCGTATGATTTTTGGTGCTATTGTAAATGGGATGGATTCCCTAATTTCTCTTTCTTCAGTTTCATTGTTCGTGTATAGAAATGCAACTGATTTCTGAGCATTGATTTTTGTATCCTGCCACATTACTGAATTGCTCTATAACTTCTGGTAGTTTGGGGGTGGATTCTTTTGGGTTTCCCTATAGAGTATCATGTCATCTGCGAAGAGAGACAGTTTGACTTCTTCTTTGCAGATTTGGATACGTTTTATCCCTTTTTGTTGTCTGATTGCTGTTGCAAAGACTTCTAGTAATATGTTGAATAATAATGGCGAGAGTGGGCATCCTTGTCGTGTTCCTAATCTTAAGGGAAAGGCTTCCAGCTTTTCCCCATTGACAAGGATATTTGCTGTAGGCTTTTCATAGACAGTTTTTATGAAATTGAGGAATGTGCCCTCTATCCCTACACTCTGAAGTGTTTTAATCAGGAAAGGATGCTGTATTTTGTCAAATGCTTTTTCTGCATCTATTGAGAGGATCATATGGTTCCTGACCCTTTTCTTGTTGATATGTTGTATCACACTGATCGATTTGTGAATGTTGAACCACCCTTGCATCCCAGGGATGAATCCCACTTGGTCATGATGGATAATCCTTTTCATGTACTGTTGGATCCTATTAGCTAGGATCTTGTTGAGAATTATGGCATCCATAATCATCAGGGATATCAGTCTGTAATTCTCCTTTTTGATGGGGTCTTTGCCTGGTTTGGGGATCAAGGTAATACTGGCCTCATAGAATGAGTTTAGTAGTTTTCCTTCTGTTTCTATTTTTTGAAAGAGCTTCAGGAGAATAGGTATTATTTCTTCTTTGAATGTTTGGTAGAATTCCCTGGGGAATCCATCAGGCCCTGGAGTCTTGTTTTTTGGGAGGTTTTTGATCACTGCTTCGATCTCTTCATAATTAATCAGTCTGTTTAAAAAATCAATTTCTTCCTGTTTCAGTCTTGATAGTCTATAGGATTCCAGGAAGGCATCCATTTCTTCCAGATTATTTAATTTATTGGCATAAAGCTGTTGATTAAAGTTTCTTTCTTTCTTTTTTTAAAATATTTTATTTATTTATTCGAGAGAGATAGAGACAGCCAGCGAGAGAGGGAACACAAGCAGGGGGAGTGGGAGAGGAAGAAGCAGGCTCATAGTGGAAAAGCCTGATGTGGGGCTCGATCCCATAATGCCGGGATCACGCCCTGAGCTGAAGGCAGATGCTTAACCGCTGTGCCACCCAGGCGCCCCTGATAAAAGTTTCTAATGATCCTTCCTATTTCATTGGTGTTGGTTGTGACCTCTCCCTTTTCATTCATAATTTTGTTAATTTGGGTCCTTTCTCTATTCTTTTGAATAAGTATGGCCAGTGGCTTATCGATCTTATTTATTCTTTCAAAGAACCAGCTTCTAGTTCTGTTGATCTGCTCTACTGTTCTCCTGGTTTCTAATTCATTGATCTCTGCTCTAATCTTGATCAACTGTTTTCTCGTGCATGGATTAGGCCTATTCTTCTGTTCCTGTTCCAGCTTCTTGAGGTGAGAATATAAAAACTGCATTTTAGACTTTTCTGTTCTTTTGAGTGAGGCTTGGATGGCTATGTATTTTCCCCTTAGGACTGCCTTTGCAGTGTCCCATAGGTTTTGGACTGTTGTATTCTCATTCTTGTTGGTCTCCATAAATTGTTTAAATTGATTTTTGATTTCCTGCTTTATTGAATCATTCTTGAGCAGGATGGTTCTTAGTTTCCAAATGTTCGAGTTTCTTCCAAATTTTTCCTTGTGGTTGAGTTCCAATTTCAAAGCACTGTGGTCTGAGAATATGCAGGGAATAATCTCAGTCTTTTGGTATCGGTTGAGACCTATTTTGTGACCCAGCATATGATCTATTCTGGAGAACGTTCCATGTGCATTCGAATAGAATGAGTATTCTTTTTTTTTTAAAGATTTTATTTATTTATGTGACAGAGAGACAGCCAGCGAGAGAGGGAACACAGCAGGGGAGAGGGAGAGGAAGAAGCAGGCTCCCAGCCGAGGAGCCCGATGTGGGACTCGATCCCAGAATGCCAGGATCACGCCCTGGGCCGAAGGCAGACGCTTAACGACTGCGCTACCCAGGCGCCCCTAGAATGAGTATTCTGTTGTTCTGGGGTGTAGTGTTCTATATATATCTATGAGGTCCATCTGGTCTAATATGGCATTCAAAGCTCTTGTTTCTTTGTTGATTTTCTGCTTAGGTGATCTGTCTATTGCTGAGAGCGGAGTGTTGAGGTCCCCTACTATTAACGTATTTTTATCTAAATGTCTCTTTATTCTGTTTAAGAGTTGGTTTGTGTATCTTGCTGCTCCCCTGTTGGGGCATATATATTTATAATTGTTATATCCACTTGTTGGATACATCCTTTAAGAATAATATAGTATCCTTCTGTATCTCTAGCTACAGTCTTTAGTTTAAAATCCAATCTGTCTGATATGAGAATTGCTACCCCAGCTTTCTTTTGAGGTCCATTGGCATGAAAAATGGTTTTCCATCCCTTCACTTTCAGTCTGGATGTATCTTTAGGTTCAAAATAAGTCTCTTGTAGACAGCAAATGGATGGGTCATGTCTTTTTATCCAATCTGCCACCCTGTGTCATTTATGGGAGCATTTAGGCCATTCACATTGAGAGTGATTATTGAGAAATATTATTTTAATGATGTCATGTTGCCTGTGAAGTCTTTGTTTCTATAGATTGTAAATTTCTGTTCTGTATCACTCTTGGGGCCTTTTTCCTTTTATAGAACCCCCCTTTATATCTCCTGTAGGGCTGGTTTTGTGGTTACGATGAAGATTTATTTTTGATAAAAGTAGTTGTTTATATCCATGGGAAAGAGATGGATTATTATGAATTTTAGTTAGACAACTGTGTAGCCATCTAAAAACTAAAAATCTGATTCATACCCAACATCTTATACCAAGGTAAATTGTGACTTGAAAAGATATTTTTATTTTAAAATAAAATAAAACTGAAAATAAATGGAAGGATACTTTCATAATCTTTGGGGGGGTGGCCTGTAAGTGTAAAAATCATGAAACCATAAAGGAAAATACTGAGAAAAAAATCTATAACCAAAGCCAAAAGGCAAACAGCAACTTAGAAAAATATTTACAATTCATACCATAAAATACTACTTCCCCTAATATGTAAAAAGTTCCTACAAATTAAGATCAGATCAAGAACCCAATAGAAAAGTAGGAAAGATTATGAACATACAGTTCACAGAAAAGGAAATTCAGATGGTTCTTAAACATGTTTTAAAGGCTCATCCTTACTCATAATAAGAATAATAAAGGAAAATTATGCTGACATACAATAGTTCTATGAAACTGGTGACAATGAAATGTGTCTTTGGTGACAATGAAATAACATGCTCTGTGGGACTAATGAGAGGAAAGAATCTCTTGTATGTTGCTGCTGAGAGTATGAATTGGTAAATCTTCATGGAGGTAAACTGGCAATATTTATCAAAATTACAAATTTACATATCTGCTGAACCAACAGCACAACTTTTGGGAATTTATCCTACAGACATTTGTACATGCTTATTCATTATGGGATTGTTTGTGATTACAAAAGATTGGAAAACACTAAAATATGTTCAAAGAGGCACTGGTTAAATAAGGCACATCCATACAAAAAAACTTTTGGACAATTGTCAAAAAACATGGAAATCTTTCAGTTAATGATCTGGAAAGATTGTCATGATTTCATGTTAAATAAGAAAATAGTATACTAGCATTTGTGAAAAATAAAAAGAGGGAAAGAATATAGAATGTATTATTTACTAGCACATATATATGTAATAGTTGTTGGTTCAAAATCTTTGGAGTGTCTCAGGTATAATCTGAAACTGGCATTCATATACAGAGGGCAAGAAGAGACCAAAGAAAGAGGCGGGCCACTGTAGATTGGTAGGTAGCAAGTTTAATAAGCGAAGGAACTTATTTACAAGGCTTGTCTTGGCTGCTTACATTTCCACATGCACCTGCCAGAATCTTAAGTTTATATAGAGGCCTTCACTGGGTTCAGTCACTTACCCAGTCCAAATACCCTCAACACCACATTTCTGTCTCAAGGTTGTATCCTTGGAGCAGCTTCTGGGAGTGGGGAATGCAAGAGGAACATGCAATGCAAGGACAGGGGAGGGGCTGGGAGCCTCCAATTGCCCAGGTCTAGCTCTGGGGTCAACTGGTGGTCACATCTTATTGATGCTCTCCTCCAACAATAGTGCATTAATAAAATAACTCTGGAAGGGTGCATATGAGAGAGGTAACAGTTACCTGTGGGAGAGGAATTGGGCAACAGGAACCATGGTGAGAGAAGTTAATTAGCATAATTTCAGAATTCCAGGGATAGAAGAAATTAAAATAACTTTGAGAAATAGTGGAATGATGCTTTTAAGACTGGGGGGAGGGGAATGATTAGGAACTTATAATTCATGCTTAGCCATTCTACAAGTATAAGAATAAAATACATTTTCAGATATGCAAAAATGTAGATAATTTGCCACCTACACATCTGTATGAAAAAGGCCTTATAGGAAAAAAGCAATGTTATACACGAAAACTTGAGATAGAAGAAACAATGGCAGTTGGCTATGATCTGAAAGAAATACTAGAATTTGATGCTTTTAAAATCCTGTCTCAAGTTTGGTGACATGGTATTTCTATAGGAGGAATTTCCTGCAGTGAGTAATATTTACATAAATTTACATAAATCTAATAGTGCAAGTGCTATTTTATTTGCTTTAATATTTTATAATTAATCTAAAGACAAAGTTACAAAATGAAATCACAGAAACCTGGATTATGTGAAAATAATAATATAACAAAATCAGGTGATATCAGGTGAGCCAAATTCCTTATTCTTCACAGTGGGACATTAACAGAATATATGTAAGGCATACAATTATATGTTTGTTATCTAAAATAATACTATTAAATACCAGAGAAAGATATTTCAAAAAGAGTTGGTTTAAAGTGTTTACTTCTGGGCAGAGGAGCGGGATAAAGGGAAATTTATTTTTCATTTTGAAAACTTTCATGTGGTTTAATTTACCATGCAGTTAATTTTTTTAGATGACCTAATTACTTCTATATTTTATTTTGTATATATTACATATATATATTAGGTTTTTTATTTTAAGTCCAGTATAGTTAACATGCAGTATTATATTAATTTCAGGTGTGCAATATAGTGATTCAAAAATTCTATACATTACTCAGTGCTCATCATGAAAAGTGCACTCCTTGATCTCCTTCACCTATTTCGCCCATCCCACTACCACCTCCCCTCTGATAACTATCAGTTTGTTCTCTATAGTTAAGAGTCTTTTCTTGGTTTGTATCTCTTTTTTTTTCCTTTGTTCATTTCTTTTGTTTCTTAAATTCCACATATGAGTGAAACGATATGGTATTTGTCTTTCTCTGACTGACTTATTGCTTAGTATTATTCTCTCTAGCTCCATCCATGTTGTTGCAAATGGCAAGATTTCATTCTTTTTGATAGCTGACTAATATTCCATCATGTGTGTGTGTGTGTGTGTGTGTGTGTGTGTGTGTGTGTGTACATATACACCACTTCTTCTTTATCCATTTATCTAGTGATGGACATGTGAACTTCTTCCATAATTTGGCTGTTGTGAGCAATGCTGCAGTAAACATAGAGGTGCACATATCCTTTCAAATTAGTGTTTTTTTATTCTTTGGGTAAATACCCAGTAGGACAATTACTGGATTGTAGGGTATTTCTAGTTTTAATTTTTTGAGGAACCTCCGTACTGTCTTCCACAGTGGCTGCACCAGTTTACATTCCCACCAACAGTGCACAAGTGTTCTTTTTTCTCCACATCCTCATCAACACTTGTCATTTCTTGAGTTTTGGTTCTAGCCATTCTAACAGGTGTGAGGTGCTATCTCATTATGCTTTTGATTTGCGTTTCCATGATGATGAGTGATGTTGAGCATCTTTTCATGTCTGTTGACCATCTGTATGTCTTCCTTGGAAAAACATCTGTTCATGTCTTCTGCCCACTTTTAATTGGATTATCTGGCGGTGTGAGTTGAATTATATCAGTTCTTTATATGTTTTGGATACTAACCCTTTATTAGATGTATCATTTGCAAATATCTTCTCCAATGCATTAGGTTGCTTTTGTTTTGTTGATTGTTTCCTTCACTGTGCAGAAGCTTTTTATTTTGATGTAGTCATGATAGCTCATTTTTGCTTTTGTTTCCCTTGCCTCAGGAGACATATCCAGAAAAATGTTGTTACCACTGAAGTCAGAGAGATTACTGCCTGTGCTCTCTCCAGGAATTTATGGTTTCAGGTCTCACATTTAGGTCTTCAATCTATTTTGAATTTATTTTTTGTGTATGGTATAAGAAAGTGGTCAGTTTCATTCTTTGGCCTGTAGCTGTCCAGTTTTCCCAACACCTTTTGTTGAAGAGACTGCCTTTTTCCCATTACATGCTTTTCCCTCTTTTGTTGAGGATTAATTAACCATACAATCATGGGTTTGTTTCCCAGCTTTCCATTCTGTTCCATTGATCTGTGTGTCTCTTTTTGTGCCAGTACCATATTGTTTTGATAACTACAGCTTTGTAGTATCACTTTAAATCTGGATTTGTGATACGTCCAGCTCTTCAATTTTTTTTATTAGTGATTCATCGGTTTCAGAGTACAGGTCTTTAATCTACTTGGTTAAGTTTATTCCTAAGTATTTTATTATTTTTGGTGCAACTGTAAATGGGTTTGCTTTCTTCATTTCCCTTTCTGCTGTTTCCTTATTAGTGTGTAGAAATGCAGCGGGTTTCTGTACATCAATTTTGTATCCTGTGATCTTACTGAATTCATTTAATAAATCTAGTAATTTTTGGGTGGAGTCTTTAGGGTTTTCTATATGTGATGCCTTGTCACCTTCAAAAAATGAAAGTTTTACTTCTTCCTAACCAATTTGGCTGCCTTCTATTCCCTTTTGTTGTCTAGTTGCTGTGGCTAGAATTTCTAGGTCTATGTTGAATAAAAGTAAGAGAGAACAACCTTGTCCTTTTCATGGTCTTAGGAGGAAGGTTCTCAGCTTTTCACCATTGAGAAGGATGTTAGCAGTGGGTTTTTCATATATGGCCTTTATTATCTTGAGATATGTTCCCTCCCAACCTACTTTATGGAGGGTTTTTATCAGGAATGGATGTTGTACTTTCTCAAATGTTTTTTCTGCATCTACTGAAATGATCCTATGATTTTTATCCTTTCTCTCATTGATGTGTTGTACCACACTGATTGTTTTGTGAATATTGAACCCTTGCATCCTGGAATAAAACCCACTTGGTCGTGGTGAATTGTTTTTTAATGTATTATTAGATTTGGCTTGCTAATATTTTGTTGAGGATTGTTGCAATTACATTCATGAGATATATTGGCCTGTAATTCTCTTTTTTTGTAGTGTCTTTATGTGGTATTGGTATCAGGGTAATGCTTGCCTCATAGAATAAATTTGGAAGTTTTCCTTTTCTGTTTTTTTGGAATAGTTTGAGAAGAATTGGTATTCTTCTTTAAATGTTTGGTAGAGGGACACCTGGGTGGCTCCGTTGGTTAAGTGTCTGCCTCTTGATTTTGGCTCAAGTTGCCACTTAGCAGGGAGTCTGCTTGACATTCTCTCCCTCTCCCTCTGCCCCCCTTCTCTCTATATAAAATAAATAAATAAAATCTTAAAAATATAAAATAAAGTTTTGGTAGAAATCAGCTGTGAAACCATGTGGCCCTGGACTTTTGTATGTTGGGAGTTTTCTGATTAGTGATTAAATTTCATTGCTGGTACTCAGTCTGCTTAAATTTTTCATTTCTTCCTGATTGAGTTTTGGGAGGTTATATGTTTCTAGGAATTTATCTGTTTCTTCTAGGTTGTCCAGTTTTTGGCATATAATTTTTCATAATGTACTCTTATGTTCCTTTGTATTTTTTGTGGTGTTGGTTGTTATTTATCCTCTTTTATTTGTGATTTTGTGTATTTGAGTCCTCTCTCTTTCTCTTTTTGATGAATCTGCCTAAAGGTTTATCAATTTTGTTGATCTTTTCAAAGAATCAGCTCCTGGTTTCATTGGTCTGTTCTATTGTTTCTTTAGTTTCTATATTATTTATTTCTGCACTAATCTTTATTATTTCCTTCCTTCTGATGGTTTGGGGTTTTGTTTGTTCTTCTTTTTCTAGCTCTTTTCGGTGTAAGGTGAAGTTGTTTATTTGAGATTTTTCTTGCTTCTTGAGATAAGCCTGTATTCCTACAAACTTCTTAGAAGAGCTTTTGCTGCATCCCAAACTTTCTAGACCTTGTTTTTGATTTCATTTGTAGCCACACACTTTTTGATTTTTTCTTTGATTTCTTGGTTGGCCTGTTCACTGTTTAGTAGCAATTATTTAACCTCCAGGTATTTGTGCTCTTTCCAGATTTTTTTCTTATGGTTGATTTCTAGGTTCATAGCATTAGGGTCAGAAAAGATGTATGGTATGACTTCAATCTTTTTGAATTTGTTGAGACTTGTTTTCTGGCCAAATATCTGATCTATTCTGAAAATGCTCCATATGCATTTAAAAAGAATGTGTATTCTGCTCTTTTAGAATGGAATGTTCTGAATATATCTGTTAAATCCATCTGGTCCAATATTTCATTCAAAGCCACTGTTCCCTTGTTGATTTTCTGTTTGGATGATCTATCTATCGATGTAAGTGGGATATTAAAGTCCCCTACTGGGGTGCCTGGGTGGCTCAGTTGGTTAAGTGGCTGCCTTCAGCTCAGGTCATGATCTCAGGGTCCTGCAATGGAGCCCCATGTCAGACTCCCTGCTCAGCAGAGAGTCTGCTTCTTCCTCTGCCCCCCCACTTGTGCTCTTTCTGACTCACTCTCTCTCAATAAATAAAATCTGTAAAAAAAAAAAACCAAAGTCCCCTACTATTATTATATTACTATTGTTTATTTAGTACTTAAATTTTAAATTACCTCAAATTTTAAAGTTTAAATTACTATCATTTATTTCCTTTATATTTGTTATTACTGCTTTAAATATTTGGGCTCTCCCATGTTGGGTGCATAAATATTGACAATTGTTATATCTTCTTGCTGTATTGTCCCCTGAATGATTATGTAGTGTCCGTTGTTTCTTGTTGCAGTCTTTGTTTTAAAGTCTATTTTGCCCAGTATAAGTATTGCTACCCCAGCTTTCTTTTCACATCCATTTGCGTGATAAATATTTCTCCATCCTTTCACTTTCAATCTGCATGTGTCTTGCTTGGTCTGAAATGAATCTCTTATAGGCAACATATAGATGGGTCTTGTTTTTTTTTTTAAGATTTATTTATGTATGTATATATGTATGTACATATGTATTTCCATCCTTCCCTTGCTGTCTTCTTACAGTTAGCCGGCTTTCTTTAGTGACATATTTTAATTATTTTCTATTTATTTTTTGCATATCTATTACTGGTTTTTGATTTGTGATTATGAGTCAGTTTGTATATAACATCTTCTGCATAAGCAGTCTATATTAATTTGATGGTCACTTAAGTTTGAACACATTTTATGGTGTCCCCCCTCACTCCCCCCCCCCCCATTTTAGGTATATGGCATCATACTTTACATCCTTTTATTTTGTGAGCCCCTTGACTGTTTTTTACAGATATACTTTTTTTACTGCTTTTGTGCTTCTATACTTTCCTTACTCTTATTAATGGTCTTTCTTTTCCATTCAAAGAGTCCCCCTTAACATTTCTTGTAGGGCTGATTTAGTGGTCATGAATTCCTTTAACATTTGTTTGTCTGGGAAACTCTATCTCTCCTTCTATTCTGAATGATAGCCTGGCTGGATAGAATATTCTTGGCTGCAAGTTTTTTCCTTTCAACATTTTGAATATATGATGCCATTCTCTTCTAGCCTGCAAAGTTTCTGCTGAAACTTCAGCTGACAACTTTATGGGGTTTCCCTTGTATGTAACTGCATTCTTTTCTCTTGCTGCTTTTAAAAGTCTCTCTTTATCACTACTTTTTGTCATTTTAATTACTATGTGTCTTGGTATGGCCCTCCTTGGGTTGATTTTGTTGGGGGCTCTGCCTCCTGGATCTAGATTTCTATTTCCTTCCCTGAGATTTGGGAAGTTTTCAGCTATTATTTCTTCAAATAAATTTTCTGCCACCTTTTGTCTCTCTTCTCCTTCTGGGATCCCTATAATGCAAATGTTATCACACTTTATGGTGCTCTAAGTTCCCCAAATCTATTCTCATTTTGCATTTTTTTCTCTCACCTGCTCAGCTTGATTACTTTCCGTTAGTCTGTCCTCTAGGTCACTAATTCATTCTTTTGCTTTGTCTAGTCTACTATTTATTCCACCTGCTGTATTTTTAATTTTAGTTATTGTGTTCTTCATCTCTGATTGGTTCTTTTTTTATCTCATTGTTGAGGGTCTCACTGAGGTCCTCCACTCTTTCATCAAGTCCAGTGAGTATCTTTATGACCGTTACTTTAAATTCTCTATCAGGCATATTACTTATCTCCATTTTGCTTAGGTCTCTTGCTGTGATTTTGTACTTTTCTTTCATTTGTAATATATTCCTCTGCCTTTTTAAAAAAGATTTATTTATTTATTTTAGAGATAATGTATGAGCAGGGGGAGGGGCAGAAGGAGAGGGAGAAAAGCAGAGTCCCAGCTGAGCATGGAGCCCCACAACCCTGAGATCATGACCTGAGACAAAATCAAGAGTCAGACACTCAACTGACTGACCTACCCAGGCACCCCTCCTCTGTCTTCTCATTTTGTCTAACTCTTTGTGTCTATCTCTCTGTGTTAAGAAAAAAGGCTACATTTCCTGCACTTGAAAGTAACGGCCTTATGAAGAAGAGGTCCTGTAGTGCCCTGCAGTGCAGTGTCCCCAGTTCACCTGAACCTGGTGCTTAGAGGTGTCTCCTAAGTGTGTTGCATGTGCCTTGGTGTAGGGGCTGAGCTTTCTTTTCCTTCAATCCAATCATCTGCAATGGCTTTCTTTACTTGTTGTGGGTAGTGTTTGGTCCCTATGGTGTTAGTGGGCCAGTCTGAGGACTTCCTGGGTTTTAGTTGAGTCAGAGCAGGTGTTTACCAAAGTTGCAGTAGAACCAAACTGCAGGGCATTTTCCCTATGTCATCCCCTGAGAAGCTTTCATTGGTGGGTAGGGTCTGCAGTCAGACCAGTTATCTGCCTCCAGCCCTCTGCTGGGTCTCCATCTGACTGGTGTGTGTGGTTATCTGTCCCTTTCTTCTGTAGCAGGAGTCACATTGGAGTGATGCTGGCCAGTGTAGGGACTGCTTGCACACTGCCAGTCCTGTAGCACTGCCCTATATGGGCCATGGGCAAGGGCATTTTAGAGAGGGGATATCCACCAAAGGATCAGGGGTGGGGTGTGGGGGGCAGCAGTGCTAGCAAGTTAGGTAGCAAATCCTGCAGGTGGCCATGTGTTCATGCTGTGGAGCAGTGGAGAGAAATGGTGCCTGCCAGTTCCTTTTTATTTAGAAGAGTTCCCCAGGGATTTCTGTCCCTCCGGGACTCACGCTGAGATTAGTAAATAACTCTTTCTCTTGTATGCCCCAGGTGCCTTTCAAACTGCTGCTTCTATGCTGTATCTCCTTGGATGGTTTGCTGTGCTGTCTCTTTAAGGATGGAGACTCAGTTTCCTCTCACCTTCCTGGCCCTCTTAATGCTGAGCCCACTGATTTTTTGAAATTCCAGGTTTCAAGTCCCACTGGTTGTAAGAACTCATGGAATTCAGCCCTTCTGTTTTTCAAAGCCAAATGTTATAGGGATTCATCTTCCCCATGCAGGCTGTCCAGCATGGGGGATCTGTTCCTCTTGCCTCTCCATGCCTGTGGTGTCTCTGACTCCCACAGATAGTCCAGAGATTCTTTCATTCTGGACCACGTCTGTCCCCTTCCTATCCTCTTCAATGTGGCCTCTTTTCTACATTTAGTTGTGGAGTTTATTCTGCCAGGCTTCAGGTCATTTTCTGGGTTATTTACACTGGTGTGAGTGTTAACTAGTTATACCTGTGGGACAAAGTGAGCCTAGGGTCCTCCTACTCCACCATCTTCCCCGGAAGTCTCCATGCACAGTTAACTTTTAAAATAACATACAAAAGATAAAAAGGGAGTGGGGATAGGGAGTAACTTGCTCAAAATCATACATATATTAAGTGACAGAGCTACATTCTAGCCCAGATTCATCTAAGTACAAAGTCTGGCTCACACTTGAGCCTGCATCAGAAGGCTTTGAAAAACACAGCTTTTTGGCCCCCTGCCCCTAGAATTTCTGAGTCAATAGTTCCATGGTGGGACTGAATAATTTGCTTTTCTAATCAGTTCCCAGGTGATGGCGGTGCTGTCTGTCCAGGAATCACACTGTGAGAACCACACACTTCACCATAACCCCCATTCTTGAGGTCAACAATTTGGAAAAAGAATTATTTTTAGTGTGTCATGAATTTTGACCACAGTGCTTTGGCTGTTGTGTTTTTTTGGCTAGAAGAGGAATGTGAATTTGGTTTTTCCACTTGTTCCTCCACAGACACCAGAGAACAGAAAGTCCTTTGAATCAACCTATTATTTAAGTGATTTCCCCACCAGGAAAGCAGGCTCCATCCCAACTGTCTTCAGTTTCTGTATTACCACTTATGAGGCCCATGTAACATTCAGGTTCAGGAGTGAAATCTGACCCAACAGACTGAGAAAAAAGAAAAAAAAGAATTATTTCAGGATTAATATGTTTACACAAATTCAGTGGCTGGCAAGTAGTGGTTACCATGTCACTGTGGAAATCTCTGGACAATCTTAACAGCATATTGAATGGTTCAGAGGAAGCCTGTGTCTAAGGAGTTAAGTTGACAGCTTAATTTAAATGATATAAAACCTCAGTGTTATCATCTCTGCCCTGCACAAACCAGATGATAGAAAACATAACAATCTTACAAACATGGTACCCATCTTAGCCCTTATCCTTTCTGTTATGTCTTCTCATTTCTCTTTAAATAATGAGCCATTTCATTACTGACTCTTTGTTATGTATCTCATCACTTTCCTGTGGAAAATACTACACTTCATAACAGCTCACATCTGAAAAAAATAAATGTTTTTGTCCACTGTAAAACATGTTCTAAATTACTGAATTTAGAGGCTTTCCATCTAAAAGGGGGGCATATAAATGTCATTGGCAGTTTAGTAAAGATTAGTTCAGTGCATTTATTCTGCTTAGCACCAAGGGCTTCACAAATGTTCAGGCATGGAATGCCAATAAATCAATTACTCTACAGGACCAAATCACTTGAGAAGGTGCATTAACTTCCCTAAACCACTAGGCTACCAATTAGTAACAGATTGCCTCTTTGTGCTTACTGGTGACCCACTGCAGATAATGCCACCCTGAGATGTTTCATACATTCCTAGGGCAGGATCCAATAATCATCATCATTGTTGTTTATTAGATTTATAAAAGTGCCCCTTTCCTAGCCCTCCACATCAGGGAGCCAGTACAAAAGTGAAAGCATTTGCAAATAAATAAATTGGAATTACCAAAAGTAATTGATGGATTTTTTGTAGTCTATTAGTTAAGGTACTGCTAGCTGTTAGTAACAAGGGTGACTTATAATGGCTCAAATGCTATAGAAATTATTTTTCCAAAACCTATGTTTCAAAAGAGCTGTTCCTAATCAACAGATGATTGTCCTCTGTGAAGGTTAATTTTATGTCAACTTGGCTAGGCCACAATACCCAGATATTTGGTCAAACTCTACTGTGGATGTTGCTGTGAAAGTATTTCTTAGATGAGATTGACATTTAAATCAGTAGACTTTGAGTAAAGCAGATTTACCCTCCATAATATGGGTGAGCCTCATCAAAGTAGTCGAAGGCCCTCAGAGAAAGAGTGATGTCCCCAAGGAAGAGGGAATCCTACCAGCAGACAGCCTTTGGATTTGAGCTGCAACATCAACTCTTCCCTGGGTCTCCAGCCTGCAGATTTTGGACTTGCTAGCCTCCACCACTGTGTGAATGAATTCCTTAAAATCAGTCTCTCTCTCTCTCTCTCTCTCACTCTCTCTCTCTCTCCCCCTGAATAATAAATCTTACAAGATGTGATTCAGGCACCAAGGCCCCTTCTATCCTGTGGCTCTGTCATACTCAGTACATGGCCCTCAAGGTTTCTGTGGTTGTCTCTATGATGCCTGAAGAAGGAGAAAGATTATGGAGAAGTGTATGCGGGAATTATTTATAGGCCATTCTACTCACATTCCATTGACTAGAAGTTAGTTACATGACTCCTTATACCTGCAAAGAAGGCTGGAAAATGTAACATTACCTAAAGACAGGAAGGCCTAACAAGTCCCCAAAATATCACTGCTTTATTTTTTTAAGATTTATTTATTTATTTGAGAGAGAGAGAGAGAGCAAGCATGGGTGGCAGCAGAGGGAGAGGGAAAGAGAGAATCTCAAGCAGACTCTTCACTGAGCGTGGAAAGAGCCCAACACAGGGCTTGATCTCACAACCCTGAGATTATGACTTGAGCTGAAACCAAGAGTCAAGTGCTTAACCAACTAAGCCACCCAGGTGCCCCAATATCATTGTTTTAGATAACAAGTCTTTTCTCTCAGAAATAGATCAGCCCTCAGAAGTGTTCTGAGAGTGATTCACCATCTTGCTATGTGCTGCTGATATTTCTCACGCATCAGGCCTAGTCTCTTCTTCAAAGACCAAGACAGCTTCCTGGAAGGAAAAGATTAGTCTCCTCCAAAGTGAGGACCTCTCTTTTTACTTACTGTTATATTCACCATTACATCCCTGAAATCAACCACAAATCTGAGCACATAGAAATAATTCTATCAGTACTTTTGCATAAATGAATGAATGGCAAGATTTCTTAAACTAAAGAATTTTATATTTGGGATTCAGTAAAAATTCTAGAAATGATCTACCAATTTTCTTACTTTACAGAGAAGTAAGCTACATTCTTAGAATATGAGTGTTTTATTCAAGGCCATATGACTAGCTATGAATAGAATTCAGATAAGAACTAGTCTCACTACATCAAAGACTAATGATGTACTATATGCTGGCTAACTGAACATAATAAAAAAATTCAATTATTAAAAGAAAAGAACTAGTCTCAGTAATTCCCAGCCCAATGGGTACTGCGCAGTGGTTCTAGGCAGAAAATTATAAATAGATCAATTTACATCCTCATATAATTATTACATAATCATGTGTTATTATATAACAATTTAATTATTAGATGGTACTTATATCTTCATATAAATAATTATTCATATAGGAAGATACATATGAAACCATTCTCATTTTTCTCTACTCCCAAAAATCTTTATCTCCAAAGCCCTTTATGTCTTGGCATTGCAACTTCATATGTATGCTGTTTGATGTTTTGTCCTTTTTTTTACCACTGATTTCCTGCCCCTGCCCCACCCAATGCCCACATTCTCTGCCTTCTGCCACTCTTCTCTATGGGTCTGCACATGACTTATTTGTGTAACTGCCCCTGGCAGAACCAGGAAGTCAGAATAGAGGGATGGTGAAAAGGGCCAGTTATACTTGCTCAAATATGCATCTCCAAGTGGAGGTGAACCTGGCCATCTTTTCACCTTTAGACAATCCATCTCAACCATATTTTCAACATTCCCCAATTCCTAGTGAAACATTTTTCTTAACTGTAGGGGAAGAAATAAACAAACAAAAAGAGCCTCTGTACATGATGAAGGCATATACAACCAGGGCATTAGGAGTTTGTTTGCTTCTGTGCTTGTGTTGTCAAAGAATGGTGATGATAATGACAATTACCATCTTTTGAGAGCTTACCACTGGGCAAGCATTGATGAACTGCACCAAACCCACCATACACCCTCTTGGGATCATTCAACAGTGTGTGCTTTCTTTTTTTTTTTTTTTAAGATTTTATTTATTTATTTGACAGAGATAGAGACAGCCAGCGAGAGAGGAACACAAGCAGGGGGAGTGGGAGAGGAAAAAGCAGGCTTTCAGCGGAGGAGCCTGATGTGGGGCTCAATCCTATAACGCCGGGATCACGCCCTGAGCCGAAGGCAGACGCTTAACGACTGCGTCACCCAGGTGCCCCCAGTGTGTGCTTTCTGATTGAGGACAAAAGGATTGTCTCTAAGGCAGAGAACAGAACTGGACCACATCAAACCTGAAATCATGACTATGGCCCAATTGATGTCATAAATATTTCCTTGTAGACATCCCAGGGGCTCTCAACTGTGTGCCAAGATACACCAGGGCACCACAGCAAATTTACACCAGTGCCATGGGGTATTTACATTTTTCAAGGGAATATATGACACCATGTGAACTCCCAGTTTGAGATAATTCAGTTTCATCATTAGATTGCTACATTCTTTTTGATGACATTATATTTCATTGCTATAAGAAAAAGCAAGTACTGCCTGAAAATCAATGTGAAATAAGAAATGAGTGCTGTAGTGTCCAATGTGACTCCTAGATTGAGAAGCTATTCAGTGCCCAACAGGTGCTAAGTTGTTAGAACATAAATACTTATTAAGGAATTTAGACCTAACTACCTAATAAATGGAACTCTTAGGTATTTGTTTTGGCCTATGTGCCCTGTGAATAAATTACTGAGACTCTAAGGGTGGTGTGAACTGAGAAAGCTAGGGAACCTCTTGTGGACACCATTATTTCTGAGGAGAGGCAATAAAGTGTGAGTTTCGTGGCTTGAGCTCCCTCCCACTGCTTCCTCTTATAATTGCCTTAGTCCAGTAGCACCAACCCTGTAGACCCAACCTACACTTGCTCAGAAATTAAAGCAGTGGCCTCCTTTATGCCCACTATTCTTTCCTAACCTCCTCTTATATCAGAAGGATTTGCAAAGACTATCTGAGCTGATGTCTACTTGCTACAAATAAATGCAAATACTAAAAGTAATGAACCTCTCAGAAGTCTCAAGGATCACATTTCTGATCAAAACTACTTCAGTGCCTTCCTATCACTTTTCCAACAGTATTCAAGCAGTGGTACACTCAGTGACTTTGTTAAGAGGCCTTTATTCCTTTTCTGCAGTTTTTCCCCCAGGAGTTATGTTCAATGCCTGAGAGCACCAGAGCTCACCCTTGCAGATTCTTTCAGCTTCCATAGTTGCATTGTATTGGACTGAATGGCCAAGTATTTAAACCAATATTTGGGCAAAACTTAAAATCAATCATCATAGAAAGGACTTTTGGAACACAAGAATTAAATCTCAAATGTTTCAAATAAAATGGAATTAGTATTCCATTATAAAAAGTCACAATCTAATATTGAATGTCTTAAATTTGGGGGCAGAAATAATTTCTTAACCTTGTCAGTTACTGAATTGCTCCTTCTGTCACTATTCTGCACATCTGTGAGATGAAATAGATACTTGGTCCAAGAATCAGCCTTTTTAATGTACATCCCAGGTGGTGCTGATTCAGGATGTCACAGATATCGTATTTGGCAAACACTAGCCTAAACGCAGGAACAGACCTCTAAATAGGATGATGGTTAGAACCAGCGAGAAGCCAACTGGTGTACCCTAGGACCAGTCCAGCAGGTGGACAGACCTCACCCTCCAATTGTGCTACACAACAGATAGATGAGGATATCCACCAAGAGTCTTAGAGGGGAAATAAAAACAAGGGGCCGTAGTCCAAATAGTATTCTGTTACTCATGTCTTCACTCCAGACCTAGTGATCTGTCACTTCATGGCGTCATCGGCCCTGAACTGTAAGCCAAGAAATGCGTGTTTTTATCCAGGCTCTATCACTGCAGTGCTCTGGGGTACTGTGCAGTCCAGACATCCACTAGTCCAGGCATCAGCTGCTTCCTGTATTAAAAAAAAACCAAACAGGTAAAATTGTGATCTCCAAGTTCTCCCGGGACAGTGAGAAGCCTATGAATTTCTTTTTTTTTATATTTTTATAATAATTTTTTATTACGTTATGTTAGTCACCATACAGTATATACTTAGTTTTTGATGTAAAGTTCGATGATTCATTATTTGCGTACAACACCCAGTGCACCATGCAATACGTGCCCTCCTTAATACCCATCACCGACCTATCCCAGCCCGAATTTCAAAATCAAAAGACCTGATTTCAAATTCCAGCTCAGCCCTTTACTGACACTATAACCTTGCACAAGTTGCTAGATTTCTCTGAAGTCCAGTTTTCTGGGAAAGATACAATTTTTCTAGGGAAGACAGTAACTATTTTACTACGTGGTAAGTGCTCAATTCTTAATTGTGTCCCTAAGATTCAATATTTTTTAAAGTGTATTATTTATTTTATAAAACAATAATTTGTACTAATTTTGATAGTATATTATTACCAGTACATTTAATTATTACTTCATTATTTAACTTTTCATTGCACATATCTCATCTCTCCCAGGAGACTAGATTTATTGAGAGTAGGATTTTACAAGGCATTTTTACTTCACTTAGGTTGACCAGCCATTTCAGTTTGCCTGGGACAAAAGAATGTCCCAGATATGGGACTTTCAGTATTAAAACCAGGAAATGCCCAGGTAAAGTGATGAGCTGTTAATCCTACTTTACATCTACCTGCATATCTAGTTAAATACCTAATAAATATAAACTGGATAAATGAATTTTTCTTCCCCACCTCAATTTTAATCACTGCTTTCATTTTAGTTTATCATTATACAAATAAGACAACAAATCAGAGAGAAGTATAATTAATCACACTAATAATCAAGTTATAGTTATTTTCTATTAAAGAAGGATTCAGTTTTTGTTCATAATATATATGCTTTATTTTGCTAAAGGCGTAATCTTTGTGACAAAAGATTGTTAATAGAAAGTGGTATTCTCAATAATAAGCCCTAATGGTGCTTTGCTCCTAAAGTTTAGGGGCTACATTGTTTGCAAAATATATAAAACATACTCTAAAGACAAAGCCCCAAAGCAACATAAGAATTTATTTTTAAAAAGAAGTTTAAATTATTGTGACTTTTTGCATTAAGTAGACTTCTGAGTACATTCTCTCTTAAGTACTCTTTTTTCCCTCCAAGAATGCAATTCTTAAAATTTTAAAACTGGTTAGGCAATTTGGGATTCCTCTGGGATTTTTATGCCAAAGCCTCCACTGACATTTTGAAGAGTTAATGGTTATAATTACTTTGCCTGTAGCAATATCACTGCCTTTAAAATAAAAGCCTCAGGACCTTTTTCTAATGTATTAGATTACATTCTATTCAAAAGGACAGGATTTATTATACAGAAAAATGTGCTAAGAGTACACTGATCTTTCTTCCAAAAGTCTATTTTTCTAACATGAATCTTAAAACTATTATCACACATTTGTGGAAAAAATTTATTCCTCTAATCCTCCATTTAAAAAAAAAAATCAAAGTTTGGGGCACCTGGGTGGTTCAGTCGGTTAAGCATCCAGTTCTTGATTTCAGCTCAGGTCGTGATTTCAGGCTCATGGGATCAAGCCCCATGTCAGGCTCCATGTCAGGCATGGAGCCTGCTTAAGATTCTTCCTCTCCCTCTGCCCCTCACCCCCCTCCCCCATGTGCATATGCATGCTCTCTCTCTCTTCTAAAAAAATAAAAATTGAAAAATCGGTTTCTCTGCTATGTCAACTTTTAATTTTTATTTTCCTTTTTCAATGAGTCACCATTCTTTGTCATACAAAATCCTTGCTCCTTTGGCAGGGTAGCAGGTAGAAATGCCCCAGACTCTGTTGAAATGAGACTTGGAACACTGAGTCACAGCTGATGACTAACAGCAGAAAGGCCAGTGGTTCCTCACTGTGGCCAATGGCATTGTAGAGTGTCTGCCATGGCCACTGCTTGGAAGAGAGACCAAAAACTATGACAACTGTGGCACTTAGGGTCAAGCTTCCCACATAGAACAGAGGAAGAGAACATGATGCCTGGAAAGGGGTAATCATAAATTAAGAAGTGTCACATCCTAGGAGTACTCAGGTACTTTTTTTTTAAAAGATTTTATTTATTTGACAGAGAGAGACACGGCGAGAGAGGAAACACAGCAGGGGAGTGGGAGAGGGAGAAGCAGGCCTCCCGCAGAGCAGGGAGCCCAATGTGGGGCTCCATCCCAGGACCCTGGGATCATGACCTGAGCCGAAGGCAGACGCTTAATGACTGACCCACCCAGGCACCCCTACTTAGGTACTTAATAGAGTTGGTCTTGTGAATGGGTTGAATAAGTGGCTGCCATATAGGATTGTATGAAATGCCCCAGAAAGAACCATGAAAGAAACAAGACAGATATTTTATGACCATTTTAGATAGTGAGTGACACTTGTTTCAGGTCCTGGATTGAGTTGGTCAAAACGCAAAGACAAGAGCCCAGGTCTCCTGATGTCTTATCTAGTGCTCCTCCTACTATGACAAACTGCCTGAAATGCTACCATTAGCATTCCTTTCCTTTAGAAATGTCTACTGGTAAAAATATAAATATTCCTGAAAAGGGTAGTAACTTAAACCAGGTGTTAGTTGTAGAGGAAGTTATATACAAGAAGTCTAGAACATCCTGTAAATTACTTTATCAGGTCTTTTCCAATGATAGAATGGGGCAGTTTTGATGGTGGAGAAGGGGAGTCTGAGCACAGAGCCAGAGGCCTCCTAGGGATAAGACTCAGGGAAGAGAAGTACTCTGAGAAGTCAGGGAATTCTAAATGCCTCCCTCCCAGAACTAGGAGCGGACACTGTGTGGATGGAAAAAGAGCCTCAGTAAACTGAGTCTTTCCCACAATTTCACCTAAAATCAACCTGAGCCTCATTTTACAGAGAACAAAGACTGTGGGTAGGAGAAGATGAGAAGCAGCCAGAGATGGCAGCCATAGGGGCCTCCTCCCAGCTCAAGTCTGCCATTAGAGGAGACTGAAGCAGTCATGGCGGTGGCTTTCATATCAGCCAGCACTGCAGCTTGAGGACAAAGATTGGGAGCCTTTGTCCAGGCTCATTCTTTCTTCTCTCCAACTATAGACTTTGTCCCTGTCCAATTCTTTCCCCTTACTGTACCACATTCTGCCAGAATTTTGTTTTTACACTAGTGGGCATGTGTGTGTTTGGGTGTGGGCATATGGCAGGGGAAGAAGGAAGCTAACTGTGTGATACATCATATACATATAACTTCACTTCATTATCAGAATGTTCAGAGGCCAGTGTGGTGGAGAGCATTGTTCAGATAAGGAAACTGAGGCTCAGAAACTTTCTCCAGAACTAAGATAGGTATCCAAGACTGAGTCCAAAATTGATTTTCTGCCTACCACACCACACTGATACCATAAGGATCCTCATTTCTCTGAAAAATTAGAGTCCCTCTTTTCCTAAGACTCTGTTAAACATGTAGTGCATTGTAATTTCCCTATGGATAAAAATCTTCAAGCAACAGCATTCATCTCAGACCAGAGAGGTGCCATTGTATAGTGGAAAGAAGTTGTTATCTCTAGCTGGTAAATATCTAATGACATTTAAGCTCCTCGTGGCTTTGATTATTGTCAGAAAAATTTAAATAACAATATTTTCATAACAGGACCTAAGTGAAGGTAAAAGCTTTATAAGCTATACATCATCATGCAAAAGAAAAATAATATGAAAGTAAAACGAGGGAAACAACTCAAGTGTCCATCAACTGGTCAATGGATAAGCTGTGGTATATCCATACAATGAGATACTGTTACACAATTGAAAGGAACAAATAGAGATGAATCTGAAATGCATTATGCTAAATGAAAGAAGTGAGACTCTAAAGGCTACATCTTATAAAATTTCATTTACATGACATTGGAAAAAGCAAAGCTGTCAAAACAGAAAACAGATCAGTGGTTGCCAGAGACAGGAGGAGAAGAGGGGGCTGATTACAAAGGGGCATGAGGAAACTTTCCAGAAT
Source organism: Ursus americanus (assembly GCF_024610735.1). Taxonomy (NCBI): domain Eukaryota; kingdom Metazoa; phylum Chordata; class Mammalia; order Carnivora; family Ursidae; genus Ursus; species Ursus americanus. The sequence continues at coordinate 106,468,262 of NC_142164.1, forward strand.
GATGGAAATATTCTGTCTTGATTGTGGTGGTGGTTACAGAACTGTATGTGTTTGTCAAAATGTAGAATTGTACACGTAGAAAGGGTGAATTATACCTCAATAATCCTAATTTTTAAAAAAAAGTAACATGAAGTTACCAGATACTTAATTCTAACTAGTTATAAAATCCTAATTCAATTACTTTGGGGAACCATTTGCTTCCTGATACACAAGATGCTTTAGTACTTTTGGAACAAATGTTTGCCCTGAGTTAGAGATTATCTTCATGATCATGAATGATTAATATGGCCTCCTCCTCAAAGATCTCTGAAGATCCTTTGCTGAGAGCTGTATTCCCAGTCAGTTTCTTTTTAAAGAAATCTCCATTTGGCAAGGGCTGTATCTTTACTGGATGCTTCAGAAGTGTTCCAAGCTGACTCGCTTTCAAAACGCAGGATGCAGCCAACCAGCAGGCTCTTCCTGGCGTCTTGTAATATGGGAAGACCCGACCTTGTTATCTCCCAAAGAGAATATCCAAGAGCTCAGCCATAATTACCCAACTCTGGAGTCTTGCTTGCCCTTTCTTAATGCTAAGCAGACTGCTGCTGAATCAGAAGAAAGCCTATAGAGGTTTTTCTATTTGAAATGGCAAAAATTTCCAGGGTAAGCATTTAACTGACATGAGCAGGGCTTCCCATCTCAAAATCAATTTGCAACATTTCAGTTTTGAAACGTAAAGGCCAAAGGGATAAGAGCTTGGTTTTTTTGACAACAGAACTACATTACCTTTCTGATCTAAAGTAGATTTTTAAAATAACACACACACATATTTTGATTGAGGATTTCCATTTTTGTTTTAACTCAGGGAAAGCTATTTCAACTTTTGCGACACGGTTTTCAAATATTTATTTTTAAAAGCCTTGATAATGGCCATAATTGGTTATATACTTGAAATCCCCAACTATCAAACATTCTTAAGTGAAACAGTTGACATTTTTATTAGATGCCTAAGCTGTACCTTTTAAAATGCAACAAGGAGATGAGGCAGTTATATCATAAAATATTTATAAGAAAAGCCCCAATCTTGAACAAACATTTTGAGACCTCTGATAAGCAACTGTGACAATCCTGAAACTGGAGACAATAAAATTCCTTTTTTTTTCTTAATCCTTTTTCATATATCTTAAAAATTGGTAGGATCTGCGTGTGACCAGTTTTTTGCATGTTAATTTCATGTGTTGAGGGAGCACCATTCCCTTCAGTTGAGAGAATTCCATTTCATTCCTGTAGAATGCTTTTCAAATGATTTTGTTAATTCCCCCAGCCGCATTCCACGAAATTGGCAATCTCAAAAATGTAAAGCTTCCCTCAGAGTCCTTTGCCAGGCACACAGGCAGCTTTAAGACTCAACCAGGCATTGAGACAGTGTTCCCACTCTGGAGAAATGACTGATTGAATGGATTAAATGTGCTTCCGAAGTGATTTCCAAATGGCTATAAAAAAAGTTGGCTAATTAAATATAGTCATTGAAGAGCAGTACTTAACTTGTCGAGCTATACATTATACATTCTTCTCAAAGAAGCTATGCTCTGGAATTTTCTACAAAGGAGGTAAAATGAAAAAAAAAAAACCCTAAATGTCTGGTGAAAAAGCAAATGTTTAGCAAACTATGGGACATGATCTGAAAGGATTGTGATGTGGTCATTTACAGTAATCTTTAGGAAGACTTTATGACTATAGGGGGACCTTCTTATAATACACTAAGTGAAAAAGAAGCTTGTTAGGTGATATGCACATTACAATTATAATCATGAAAAATGTATGTTTCTGAACAATTGGAATCTAATAAAATATACAGAATTTTTAATAGCTCAGTTTAAATGAGGAGTATATAAGTGAGTCCTTTTTTAATTTTCTTTAATTCTGTGATTATATTCTCTTTTTAATTTAAAAAAGTGCTTTTTATCTGCAGTCTTCTTACTGGAGATAGAAATATGAATTGTGAGTTTAAGTGATGCATTCTGATCACTATGAATTCAATTCAAGCTGCAGTGTTGCCTAGCAACAGGTTAACTTTTCTGCAGTGAAATTCCTCAGTAGCAGCAACCTGTGAAGAATCCCATGAGGAATTTACTACCTTAAGTGTGCCTCTTATTACCCTGTTCTCATATTCCATTGATTTGGGGGAATTTCATAGTAATCATATGAAGATATTAAAGTGTGAAGAGCTGCATTTTAAAATCCACATCCCTGGATGTTTCTGCCTTCTGTCTGAAAAAGGAGATTGGAGCAACAGACTTTTCTAGATTTTTTTTCCAGTCTCTAATATTCCCCAGATAAGAAGAACGAGGAAGAAAATGATGAAAGCTTTGATTTCTAATCTTTATGGATGGTAGCTTGACATGGCTCCAGTCAGATGTAATGTTTCCCTTTTTTATTATTGAGTTTTTTGAGATATAATGATATCATTTACTATAAAACTCATCCTTCTTATAAAACCTAAAGTGGTTTTTAGCATATTTATTTGCAGAGTTATGAAACCAACACCACAATTTTACAACATTTTTATCACCCCAAAAAGAAACCCCATACCCATTAGTAGTCCCTCCCCATTTCCCCCCAATCCTCCCAGCCTCAAGCAATCACCAGCTTTCTGTCTCTATGGATTTGCCTCTTCTGGACATCTTACATAAAAGGGATCCTACAATATGTGGTCTTTTGTATCTGGCTTCTTTCATTTAGCATAATGTTTTCAAGAGTCATCCATGCGATAACATCTATCAGTACATCATTCCTTTTTATTGCCAAATAATACTCTATTATACAATATACCACAATCTGTTTATCCATTCATCCATCAATGAACATTTGGATTGTTTCCACTTTTTGACTTCATGAAAATACTGTTATGAACATTTGTGTACAAATTTTTGTGTAGACATGTTTCCCTTGTCTTGGAAATACACCTAGGAGTGGAATTGCTGGGTCATATAGTAATTCTGTGTTTAACATTTTGAGGAAAATCAAACTGTTTTCCAATGTGGCTGCACCATTTTACATTCCCAACAGCAGTGTGTGAAAGTTATAATTTCTCCACATTCTCACCAACACTTATTATTGTCTGTCTTCTTGATTATAGCTATCCTAGTCAGTAGGAGGTGGTATCTCATTGTGGCTTTAATTTGCATTTCCTTGATGACAGTGATGTTCAGCATCTTGTCTAGTGCTCATTGGTCATTTATTTTCTTTGGAGAAACATCTATTCAAATTCTTTGTCCATTTTATTTTTTTATTTATTTGTTTTTATTCAGCTAGCCAGCATATAATACATCATAAGTTTTTGTTGTAGTGTCAATGATTCATTAGTTGCATATAACACCCAGTATATTTTAAATTGGTTTATACTGTTGAGTTGTTTTTTCTTTCTTTTTTCCTTGTGATACTTGGATTCTTTGTAGAGATGCATTGAGGTCAAGGCCTTCACAGGCACCCAAACACTCAGACCAAAACAGTTACCACCAGTTAGGGAGGAGAAGAGAGGGCAGTCACTGTATGTCAGTGTACAGCAGGCCCCAGGGAATGTTCTTGATGAACATGTTCATATCTGTCTGGTGTCCTCACATCACTCCTGAAATCAAAATCTTTCTGTTCACCCTCCACAGGTCACAGTGCCTGCTCTTACTCTCAAACAGCACTGGGTGAGTGGGGAGATCATTTACTGTTAAAACAAAAGAATGGCCATTGCCACCACACACCATCCCCCACCCGCTGTGGTCAGGTTCTTTGCCTCTATTATTCCCCACTATTTACCCCAGAGTCTGGAAAACAGTTGACAAGTTAATGAATGTAAAGACCTCTTTTTTAAATTTCAGCAACAGCTCGTTGGTTGTTCTTGCTTGCAAATTTCCTATATGCCCCAATTTTAACATGCATATAAGCATGTACTGCTCTAAGCATTTTGCAATTAATTTTAATTATTTACAGATAATTTTAACATTTTTCAAATAATTTGAAACTAATTTAATCCTCATAACAATTCAGTGATGTAGGTAATATTATCTCCATTTTATAGATGAGGAAACTGAGGCACAGACAGGGAAAGTAACCTGCCCAAGCCAACAGCTGATGAGTAGTGAAGCCAAAGTCAAACCCTGCCTGGCTCCAATCTGTGCTCTCAACTGCCAATGCTCCCTTGCCAATTGTGTTTTAAAGTTTTGTGGGGTAAAGGGGCAATATTGGAGCTTAGTTCATGTAAAGGCATCACTTCACAATAGGTAGGTTAAAAACATGATTTGGGGAAGGAACACTGCCATGAATCAATTCCCCAAATAAAGAATTCTGTCCTAATGCAATCAATGTTGAATTTCATTTTCATATGTTAGCTTTTGCTTTCTTTAAATTGGGTCACCCAATTGTTGCTGATAAAATGGTATTTCCTAACCCAGTTTTGCATATAGCCAACATTCTCTAAATGTTGAATGATGTTGAATGAATTAATGAATAAATTAATGTGCAGTGCACAAGGCTGTAGGCTGCTTGCTTGGAGCAGGCCTTCTTCCAAAAGAGAATCTTTACAGACCTGGCTGACTCCTGGGGACAAATGCAATGTCATTGTCCCGCCCTGTACCCAAAGGACAGCTGAATTTGCCTCACATTCCTGTTATCCAAGGGCATCACCCAAAACAGAAGCCCTTCTGGTCATCTGAACTCAGCATTTTCTTCCCTTAATGCTCTAGACATTCCTTTCCGTGGTATGACCACCCACAGCTACCCTTCCTTCCAGAAGCTCTACCCTGTGTCTTCTAGAACACTTCCTTCCATTGTGAACAAATTTCCCTTACTCCTCCACCTTCTTCTCTTCTCAGACTCTGCCCTAGAGGACACATCTACTCCTTGAGTCCTCTTCGTCTATTAGAGGCTGGAAGTTCTCTTTCACCCCATATACAATGAGGAGTCTCCCCACTCCTCCTGCTTTTCCTGTATCACTATTCCTCTACCTTCTTACAAAAATGATAGAAATTATGGGCAACCTGTCCCAATCCACTGTTACTGTCATCTGTTTATAACACCCGCTTACTCCCCTCATTGCACTTATATACCAACTTTCTCAACTCTTCCATCCCATCCCCCATTTATTTTAGACATAATTCCCTGGTCACAGTTTTTTTCTCTATCCCAAGCCCTGCCTTTGTCCTGTGTCACTTCAGAGTTCAGGGGTTCACCCACTAAATATCCAATATTCCAATCTTCCTGCGTGTTTTCCTCTCCAAGAACCTTCTCCCCACTAATCATGTCAATTAACGGCCGTGGCCACACTTTGACACATTGTAACCACCAGGAACTGCTCACTTGCTGTCTTGCTTGCTCTCTCTTTCTCTCTCTCCCCCTTTCCCCCTCCCTCTCCTTCCTTCTTTCCCTCCTATACCTCTGTCTCTCAATCTCTCCCTCTCTTTCTCATCCTAAATTCAAACTCTGGTCAGAATGCCTTACCCTTTCTATTCTCATCCTCAGTTATTCTTACTATGCTTGTTCTTCATTATCTACAATTCTTTTATTTTGACCCTATCAGTTCTTTGCTCCTTTACTGGCCATCAATTCAGCCACTCTCTTGCCAATATTATTGTTATTTCTTTATTCCATCTATCCCATCTATCTACTCCACTCTTGACTCTGTAGCCTTTCAACAGACTCCACTTCAGCCTCCCTACCTCTATTCTTGTTCTCCTCCAATATCATCTATAGTGACTTTTCTAAAATGCAAATCTAGCCATGGTGCTCCCCCCAATTAAAACTCTCCTGTGATTTCTCATCACTCTCAAGATAAAGTCTAAATTCTTCATCTGGTTTAAAAGTCCTTCCTAATTTTATATGTCCTAGAGCTTACCTCTTACCACATCCTATCCCCCCAATACACACCTTCATATATTCTAGTCATGTTTCAACTATGTGTCATGGTCCCTGGCAGCTCCCTCCCTCCCTCCCTCTCTCTCTCTCTCTCTCTCTCTCTCTCTCTCTCTCTTTCTCTCTTTCTCTCCCTTTTCCTCTCTCCTGTCTCTCTCCCTCTCTCTCAGATTCTGCCTACTTTGTTCTCTCTGCCTGGAATACTATCTCCTTCCCTCCCTCTCTTCACCTGCATAACTGTCATTTCTCAGGTCTTTAGTTTTTTCTTCCTCCAGAAAGTCTTTCTTTACCATCTTGCTTCTATCTTTCCTATAACACCCTAAACTTATCGTGTTGTGCCAACTTTCACCCAGTAACGTAAAAACTATTTCCTTGCTAGTACCTCTGCTAGACTATAAGCTTCATGAGGTCGAGGACCATGTCTAGTTCATCATTTTATCCATAATGTCTAACACAGTCTCTGAAACATTGAATAAATATGTAAATGAGTTAATGAATGAAGAAAAAGCTTTATCTTTAGGGATAGAATTAAAATCAATGCTTCTCAGTAATAAGATAAGCAGCAACTTTTCTCTACTGTAATCTTAGACTACCTCAAAAACTAGTAATGACTTATCCAGCTACTGAGACGCTGTAGTAGACACTGTCTACTCATATTCTACCAACCCTCACTACAACTACCATCTATGTGATTCTGTCTAAGGGATTCTTCTGGCTGCAGGAACGTGCCAAAATGTAGAAGTGCCAAGGAGTTAATGCCTCTCTGGGAGCAATCCTCAACTGAGGAAGAATGGGGTTTGATCGATAAATACTCCAACTTTCCTTCCCCTCAGGTAAGATATCTCTGAGGCATACTCATTGCAGTCTCCTAGAGATCTCCAGCAGGACTGGGCCCCACTTACCCACAGCAATAACCAGTTTATCAATACACCCTTTATTTAAAGGTTTCCTTCTCTGTCTCACTTCCTTATCAGTGTTTCCTGAGATTATCTCCCACATAAACTGTTACACTAAAATTATTTTCAGGGTTTGCTTCTGATGGAACTAAATTAGATACTCACCTAGTTACTTGATTATTCTTCAGCTACAGTTTAGCAATCTGTAAGCATAGAAACACTCCATATTTAGTCATCTGGACCTCGGATGCCTCCTATATCTAAAATCTCCATCTGTGGCCATAACCAACTACCTTCAACTTCTTTCACTTTTTAATGAAAACTAAGTCAGCATTTGCCTTTATCATTATAGTAGTAATAATAGTAACAAATACAATAATGAAGTGTACGTTTTATAGAGCATTTACTATGTGCTAGACACTATTATAAGTGATCATGTGGATTAATTTAAGAATCCTTTGCCCTTGATCCTACCCTTGCTTCCTCCATTCTGTCAAATGTATCCTGACCTCCTTTGTCTCTCTATATGACCAGTCAGTTCTCAGGGCAATGGCAAGCAGAGTGATAGGATAAACTTAGAGTCCGTAGTTCAGAGCAGTGTTTCCTCAAAGCAGCCTAGGGTAGCACAGCTGAGGTCCACATGAGAATTGTGGCCAAAAGGAGCCTAGATCAGAATGATCTTTGTCTTCCTTCTAGAGACAAAGACCACCAGGAACACACTTAAAGTTGAACAAGTTCAGTTTAGTACTCAATGCAGTGAGAAAAACCACCATGGGGAATGTCAGTGAGAGGATTTTAGAAGATTTATCTTAGGAATCCACTTGTGTCAGGTGCTTTGAAGGAGGGTTTGAAGAAGCAGAGCTTTGTTCTGGATTGACTGCTTTCAGGAAGCAGGAGTAATTCTATGATTTAATGTCTTTTTTATTTTATTTTATTTAAATTCAATTAATTAACATATAGTGTATTATTAGTTTCAAAGGTAGTAGAGTTCAGTGATTCATCAGTTGTATATAACATGCAATGTTCATTACATCACCCGGTTATCCCATCCCCCCACTCTTCTCCCCTCCAGGAACCCTCAGTTTGTTTCCTATATTTAAGAGTCTTTTATGGTTTGTCTCCCTCTCTGACTTCATCTTATTTTATTTTTCCCTCCCGTCCCCTATGATCCTGTATTTTGTTTCTTAAATTCCATATATGAGTGAGATCATATGATAATTGTCTTTTTCTGACTGACTTATTTAGCTTAGCATAATACCCTTTAGTCCCATCCACATCAGTACAAATGGTGAGATTTCTATTTTTGATGGTTGAGTAATATTCCAGTGTGTGTGTGTGTGTGTGTGTGTGTACACCACATTTTCTTTATCCATTCACCTGTCAATGAACATCTGGGCTCTTTCCATAGTTTGGCTATTGTGGACATTGCTGCTATACACATTGGGGTGTGGGTGCCCCTTCAGATACTACATTTGTATCTTTTGGGTAAATACATAGTGCAATTGCTGGGTCATATGTTAGCTCTATTTTTAACTTTTTGAGGAAACTCCACACTGTTTCTAGAGTAGCTATACCAGCTTGGAATCCTACCAGTACATTAAAAGGATTATTCACCACGACCAAGTGGGATTTATTCCTGGGCAAGGGTGGTTCAACATCCACGAATCAATCAACGTGATACACTACATTAATAAAAGAAAGGACAAGAACCATATGATCCTCTCAATTGATGCAGAAAAAGCATGTGACAAAATACAGCATCCTTCCTTGATTAAAACTCTCCACAGTGTAGGGATAGAGGGAACATACTTCAATATCATAAAAGCCATCTATGAAAAGCAAGTATCATTCTCAATGGGGAAAAACTGAGAGCTCTTCCCCTAAGATCAGGAACATGACAGGGATGCCCGCTCTCACCACTGTTATTCAACATAGTGCCAGAAGTCCCAGCCTCAGCAATCAGACAATAAAAAGAAATAAAAGGCATCCCAATTGGCAAGGAAGAAGTCAACTCTCACTCTTCATAGATGACATGATATTCTATGTGGTAAACCCAAAAGAGTGCCCCCCCCCAAAAAAATTGCTAGAACTCATGCAGGAATTCAGTAAAGTGGCAGGATATAAAATCAGTGCACAGAAATCAGTTGCATTTCTAGACACCAACAATGAGACAGAAGAAAGAGAAATTAAGGAGTTGATCCCATTTACAATCGCACCCAAAGCCATAAGATACCTAGGAATAACTTTAACCAAAGAGGCAGAAAACTATACTCAGAAAACTATAGAATACTCATGAAAGAAATTAAGGAAGACACAAAGAAATGGAAAAAACATTCCATACTCATGGACTGAAAGAATAAATATTGTTAAAATGTCTATGCTTCCCAGAACAATCTACACGTTCAATGCAATCCCTATCAAAACACCATCAACATTTTCACAGAGCTGGAACAAATAATCCTAAAATTTGGATGGAACCATAACAGACACTGAATAGCCAGAGGAATGTTGAAAAAGAAAACCAAAGCTGGTGGCATCAGAATTCCAGACTTCAAGCTCTATTACAAAGCTGAATACCATCAAGACAGCATGGTACTGGCACAAAAACAGACACATAGATCAGTCGAACAGAATAGAGACTTCAGAAATGGACCCTCAACTCTACGGTCAACTAATCTTTGACAAAGCAGGAAAGAATATCCAATGGAAAAATGTCTCTTCAATAAAATGGTGTTGGGAAAATTGGACAGCCACATGTAAAAGAATGAAACTGGACCATTTTCTTAAACCATATGCAAAAATAAACTTAAGGTCTTAATAAATCGTATGCAGAAAGAGGGAAGACTAGAATGAAGCTAAAGCTGTATTTGGTAAAGAAGCAATAGTCATTCAGATTAGCTAGAAGAGGAACATGTTTGTTATCTTTGTGGCTTGGGCAATGTTCACGTTTTATCTGTGTTTAAGCCTGATTACAGAGTGATCTTGTTTTTGTTTTGATTAACTCTGACCATAGAGCAGCCTCATCTTATGTTGGTGTTTGGGGAAATATTTTATATTCTACAAGAAAACACCATAGCTCCACTGTGGGTGCCCAGCCAGCTTATAATAACACCAAGGCCCAGTGATGGTATCAGGCCAGCTTCCAGATGACAGGCAACACAGTTTTTCTCAGGGCACATATGCAAAGCTTCAGATTTGAAAATGAAAGAGTAATAAATATTGCTTTTCTACACAAGATCCATTTCTCCCATTTTCTTTCATTGTAGAACTTCAGTCTTGTTCAGGGATCCACTCTGCCCCATGCGGCCATGTTCTTCAGAAGTGAGCTCTACTGACCAACTCCAAGGTAAGACCTGTGTGATCTCAGGATAATCCTATTCCCTTGACAGAGATTGGTTGAAAAACAGGCATGTGACTGAATTTTGGTCAATGATTCTTGAAGGGAGGTCTGCTTAGACACCACTGAAAAGGTTTCTCACTCTTTTAGAAAGTGCCACAGGAAGACATGGTCTCTTTGCTCTCATTTTTCTCAGCCTGGTGATAATGTCAACATTGAAGACTCAGGAAAAAGAGATGTTAAGAACTTGAATTAGTAATGACAAAGGTCCTAAATCAACCAACCCTGCAGCCTCCCTACCTTGGGACTTCCAGTTGTGTGAGCTAATACATTTCTTCTTGTAGAAGAATACATTTCCTTTTTCTTTATCCAATTGAGTGAGAATTTTCTGTTATTTACATCAGTATATTCTAAAAAAAGTAGTGAGGATGAAAAAAAGATTAAGAGTCAGGGTGGTAGCCAAAGGAGAGAAGACAGGACAGAACAAAGTTCAAAAGTAAGACGTGTGGTGCAGGGATTCCCTATTGTGTTACAGCTTAAAGGAACCGCAGGTTACCCAACTGGGATGTTACGTGCAAAAACCTCAGTTTTGCCCTTATCAGCTATCTAGACTAATCAATACATCTGACTTTCTGTTGCATCTACTTTATGGAATCTCAACTTCAGATAAATTCCTCCAGTTGTTTCTGCATCCCAGCTTCTATGCTGCCAAGCACAGCTAGAGAAAAATGTGTCCTTGTACCAGTAGGTTCTACTATAAATCCTTTGTTCCTTTTAGATCAGAACCGCAAGTTCTGTATACCTCTGTGGGAACCTCGTTGTCTAAAATTATTTTATGTTGTAATTATAATTTTAAATTGAAAAATTAATACTTGCTTCTTATAAAATAAAGTAGAGCTCTGCCTTATGAATTCATCTCTCTTTATCTTCATCCATCTTTTGCTTGTTTTACCAAATCATAGACAGAGCCATGTCTTTTACCTTGCCAAGGCCAATACTTTCACAAGTGCTGGAAAACCTGCCCTCTCAGCTAGAGAATATAAGGCAAAGTGAAATAAGTCAGAGAAAGACAAATATCATATGATTTCACTCATATGTGGCATTTAAGAAATGAAACAAACGAACAAAGGGGGAAAAAAGAGAGAAAGACAGACAAACCCAGAAACAGACTCTTAAGTATAGAGAACAAACTGATGGTTGCCGGAGGGGAGGGGTTTTGGGGGGTGGGTGAAACAGGTGATGGGGGATTAAGGAGTGAACTTGTCCTGATGAACACAGAGTGATGTATGGAAGTGATGAATCACTATCCTGTACACCTGAAACTAACACAACACTGTATGTTAACTGTACTGGAGTTAAAATTTTAAAAATTTAATTTATAAAACCTGTCCTTCTCTCACTCTTCTTTCCTGGATCATTACAAGAGCCTCTGAACTGGTTTCTCTTACCCTATTTTCTCCCATCTAATCCAGCCTCCGTATGACTGGAACACTGATCAAATTATGTCAGTCTCCTGCTCAAAATCCTCTCTTGGCTTCTGAATGCCTATAGAAAAGGATACAAACAATAGATCTTTTCCCTTCTTGTCTTTGCTCCTTTTGTTCTCTTTTTCTGTAATAGACTTTTTCCTGCTTCACCAATTGAAGCTTTCCTCAGGTTTCAAGGCCCAATTCAAAAGTCTCTCCTCCCTGAAGATTCCCCAAAACATCCAGGTGAAACTGGCCAATTCATGTGTTCTCAGGGCCATACATTCCTTCTTTACTTTGGCTCTTATCCTGTCACACTGTTAATATGAGTTCTCTGTGTCCATAGATATTTACCTCCAGAGCTCTACGAAATATTTCTTTTAGATAAGAATCATGAGTTTTATATACCATAGAACCTGGAACAATGAAACTACATAAAAAACCCTCAAAAATATTTTTAAACATGTTTATTAGTACCACCAAATAAAAAGAACACTAACATTTGCTCAGTATCAGATGGCATATCATATAAATAAAACCTATTTGATAAAATTACAAAGAAACATTTAAATAAGAAATTATTGGCGGCCAGCACTAAAGTGCCAGCAGCCAAAATGAAGTTCAATCCCTTTGTGGCTTCTGACTGGAGCAAGAACCACAAAAGCTATTTCAATGCATCTTCCCACATTCGTGGGAAGATTATGTCTTCCCCTCTTTCCAAAGAGCTGAGACAGAAGTAAAGTGTTCAATCAATACCCATCTGAAAGGATGATGAAGTACAGGTTGTGCAAGGACACTACGAAGGTCAGCAAACTGGTAAAGTAGTCCAGGTTTACAGGAAGATGTGTAATCTACATTGAAGAGTACAACAAGAGAAGGCGAATGATACAACTGTCCATGTGGACATTCACCCTAGCAAGGTGGTTATCACTAGCCTAAATCTGGACAAAGACTGCAAAAAAATCCTTGAAGGTAAAGTCAAATCTTGCCAAGTAGGAAAGGAAGAGGGCAAATATAAGGAAGAAACAATTGAGAAGATGCAGGAATAAAGTCATCTTATATATGACTTTAAATAAAAACTGTTACAATGAAAAAAAAGAAACAAATTGTTTTTTTGTGAAAAATATAAAACCAATGATTTCATGTTTTTAATACCACAGTCTATAAAACATTATCCATCTCTTCCCATCTGCATCATGACACCCAATTTCACCTCTAGATCTCAAAAATGGGATTCTCAAAACCTGCATACACACATACATAATGGCTTAGCCTTATAAATAAGAGCTAGAATCTTGATAACATGGTACACCCTCTTCTTTCTGTGCCCTCACCATCGAATTAGGATTAAAGAAAAGGTAATAGAGATGATTCTGAGTGTGGTGATCAGAAACAAGAGTCTCCTTGTCAGATCCACTATGACTAGGGAAGAGGTATGATCCCTCGCCTCATTGCTTTGAAAACATTGATAATTACCACATCTAAACCCATCAATTGTTGAACCCACTAAATAATCCAAACTTAAAATGTTTCATATTTGATACATGTAAAATTATAAAAGATGTATTCATAATGAAAAGTGGTAAACAGTAATATTTACCATTTACTGAATGCTTACCGTAGGCTTGACACACCATGGCAACATTTTACACAGTCTTTCATTTAATCCTAACCAAATGCAGTAGATAAAATCACACCCTTATTTCAAATTAAGAAACTGAGGGTTAGAAAGTCTAAGTAATTTGCCCAAGGACATGTAGCCACTAAGAGTCAGGACAAAAACACAGATATGTCTCAGACCCCTAGCACGTGCTCTTTGCCATCACCCTATACCACAAACCCTCACAAAGAAAACACTTTTTCTTTGTGAAGCACTCTGCAAAGAAGCTCCAAAAGTACACATATGTCTCCTTTGTTTGACCAAGGAATTTCAGCAGATCAGGAATTCATTCTAAGAAAATAATCTTTCTTCCCTCTCCAACACCCCTGCTATTTAGAATCTGTTGTGAATAGAGAGACATGTGTTACTTCCAGGTAGAAGCAGTGAAAAGTCTGGGCATACTTCTCCAGTATCTCTTCCTTTGCCATGATAATTGAGCATGACACATGTTCCAGATGGCAGCTATAATATTGTGAAATTTCTATTAGACTAGGTCCCTGAGGACTATGTGCCCTGACCCCATTGACTCATGATGAAAATGTAGCATGAGTGAGAAATAAGTCATTATTATATTAAGCCACTGATATTTGGGGGTCAATTTGTCACTGAAACATAACTCGGCCTATCCTGACTAATATATCTGCCAAATAACAAATAAAATTAAATAGGAAAAAAAACCTTATGTATAAGAGTTTTTCTTACAGCACTAAAAAATAGTTAAAATCATAAGTGGCTAACAGATAGTCAAGTAAACTATTAATGCAAGTTACCAGATAGTGAGACTACTACTTAAAATAATTGTGACACTTATGATATAGTATTAGATGGAGAAAGCAGGTTACAAAATGTATCTTCTTTGACATGCATCCTAAAACAAAGTATCTACATGTACACATGGGATTATGAAACGACCTGGAAAAAAAATAAAACCAGTATTTTCATAAATGATGGAATAAGAATGTAGGAGAGACATTGTCATTATATGATGCAGTCTATAAAGGAATGTATTAAAATTGATCCTTTTCCCCTGCCTATCACATCAAATTAATACTTTCCTTTAAAAAGTAGATGTCTTAAGGTAAAACATTAGAAAACTAAAATAGAACAGTTGAAGTAGAGAGTTTTACATTAATAATATGCTTTTTCATATTTATAATTAATATGAAATCAGACCTTGACAAATTAAAGATTCATTTCTCTTCATATTGGCCAGTTGAGAAACTATTCTTCAGGTCAACTCCCTCTCTAGTATCAAGACCCTGCTGAGATAATCCTAAATCCTTTACTATTTTATTCTTTACATTTCTCCTCAATGCAATAGTCACCTGGTTAATCAGGAAGGCTCAACCACAAATGACACAATAAACAACCTCAGGAAGAATTTAATTAAATGGAGAAACTTTTCTAGCTCTTCCTATCACTGAAAAAAAAAACCTACCTAGCTTGTGAATATAGAAATCTCATTTTAGGATAGAGTCACTGTCTGTGTTCCCCTTCTAAAAATGTTAACTGGTTTTTGGCGTTTGAAACAAAATTTGAATTTTCATTTGTTAGAATTTTCTTTGTTAAGCCACAAAAATAGAATGACAAACCCAAGAGGTACAATAAACTGAATGCTAAGCACAAGACTTGTTTCTCACATACTTCCATAAAACCCATGTGGCATGACTCACTTGCACATGAAATTACTAGAGAGTCACCTGTTTAATTATAAACAGCTGCTATTTCCAAGCTTTATCATAAGACAAGTTCCTTGACAGTGGATCTTATCCCAAATGGAATGTATGGCTGCGTTGGCTTCTTATAACTAGTACCCCAGTTTTGCCTGAGCCGTTTGAAATCAGAGGCAAGCTTTGCTTTTTCTTCAGATCAAAATGTTCCCTGGAGAATTCCTAGGTAGTCTTGAAGCAGAGCTCTAAATTTGGTTTTACTGACTCAATAGAAAAAAATAATAAAAACCAAAGATAAACAAACAAGCCTACACAGACCAGAACACTAGGAAACTTCCGTGTCATTGGTATTTAGTTATCCATAGATAAGCTTGTGGAAAGAAAGAAGCAATTTCTTCTTCGAGATACATTTCAAGGATTATCTTCAAAGAAAACAAATCACAAATGGAAAACATCCTCTGGAGAAAATCAAGAAAATGCCTCCTGTTGTCATAATCATTTCATCAGGGACAATGCTTTACTTTAAGGAAGTTGAGTAAAGAAATCTGTGTATCAATTCAAAATTAGGACTTAGACTGAAATGTCAATAAAAATTACTCCTAGTGGCATTGAAATACAACTCAAAATAGAATATTTTAATAATACTCAAAATAGAATGTTCATAGTTTGATAGGGCTTGATATTGTTGTCCTTGTTTAAGATAATATTCTAGAAAAAAATATTTAAACCACCTGATAAATAGAAGACTTGTGGCAGACATTATTGACTGCCTACCCAACAAACATTTCCTCCTTCATCTTTGCTAAGAAAACCTCAGCTGGGTCCTTTAGGTATGTGCTGTCAAAAAATAGTATCCCAAACTTGGAAATAAGGCAAAATAACGACTGCCTGTCTTTAAATGTCTAATATGCTCAACCAAAGAGTATCTAATTCTCTAAGGAAATGTACATTTATATGACTTACAATTTACTCTTGACTCTGTAAAGGTAGATATTAATTTCTAGAACATTAATAAGCTGCAATGAATTTCTGTCTGGTAAAAAAGATAACCACTAAGATTTCAGTTCTATAGTCCTGTAGGATATTAATAAATGTTATAAGTAGTTTAGCAATTGCATTTTAGCATTCTTTTGTTCCTTGACCCTATCTATCACTTTCTCCTAGCCAGCTTTGAATCAGCTTTACTATTTTGATGGCTCCCTCATTAAGAAGTTACCTTTGACACGTGTGTTCATTCTATGCTTGTAGAGTCTTGTTTTTAACCATTTGACAGTATGTAGCCCTAGGGAACGAATTGTGATTGATCTCAGACAATTGTGGCATTCCCATACCTCTTCACCAGTAATTGTTCTAGGAGGGGACATATTTGAGTTCTTAGTTACTACAATAAAAAATAATGTCCAGACATACTTGTTTTTAACTTTATACTACCTCGGAGTACAATCAAAGAACCTGTTAGCGCACCTGAATCTACTGCAGTGGGCTGGGGAATGGGAGAATAAGGGTAGAAGGAGAATAAATTTTCTTGGCCCATTTCAGAAAGGATATTCCTGAGCCATTTCTTGAAATACGGATATTTACTTGGTTGACTAGCTTTCCATCCTCATTTGTCTAGTTCACACTGTCAATAGCAGCTCTACAACTCCTTTGATCTGACATGCAGACCTTAACAGGCCCTCATTTATATTGCTGCTGTTTCAACAAAAGTTCCTTCACTGAGTACTTTATGAAAATTGACATCCCATTACTTTAGCTAGTTCAGAGTTTGCAGATGTAAATTGTATTGTACTCTCTGTAATAAACTTAATTACAGAAGCTTCTGATGACTGTGATTTACTTCTCACGGGTGACAGAATTCTTTGAATTTCTCAGCAATGGACACACATTTTGATTAAACAATGAATATACTCTATATTTTTGAACACTATGAGCCTGAAAGTATCTTTACAGAAGTATCAAATAATTTTGATTAATGCTTAAGTAAGAAATGTATACAGGGATAGAAAGGGTCTTTAGGAGACCATCTAATCCTACTCTTTGTTTACAGGAGAGGACACTGAGGTCCAAGGGAATTTTATCATTGACTGTTTAAAAGTGAAGTGCTTCCACGTTCTTTAAACCAATAGAAAAAGAGAACAAGTTTAAGAGACAGTATTCCTTATCCCAAGCCTCCACTACCCTCTCCCAAATAAGGGAGAGGAGTGTTATAGAAGGAGTTGGGTAACAATAAGAGCTGTTGGTGTCCGCCCATATTTTCTCACACTCACCTACAGAGGTCAAAGATTACTTAGGGCAAATACTTGTAACTCTGGTCACACGTTGCTTGTTCAGCCCACCTGGGTGGTAACCTGGAAGTGCCAGAAAGCTAACACCCCTGGAATCAGTCTTCAATGAATGAAGTATAGGGAGCTGGTGCATAAATATTCCTCCTTTGTAGGGTGACCAACTCATCCCAGTTTTCCCAGACTCTTGGTTTCAGCACTGAAAGTCACACATCCCGGGAAACCCCTCAGCCCCATGCAAACCAGGACAATTGGGCACCTTAGTTGGGAAAACTCTGAGGCATATTCTATATTGTGTCCCAGAGTTCCCCAGCATGATTGAGCTTCAGTTGCTCACAGTGGTAACTGACTTGACCTCCTTCCCTTGCCCATCTTGCTTTCCCACAAAGATTTCTCTCAATCACCTTCAAAATAAATTATTTACATTTGAAATCCTTCTCTCAGGATCTACTTTGAGGGAACTGAAACTAAGATAATCATTAACATTTATGGAGAGCTTACCACATATCAGGCACTACCCTAAATGCTTTACATATCTTAATACATTTTTATCTTCACAATACTTTGAGGTTGATGATATTATCATCTCCATATTACAGTGGAGGAAACAAAGGGTTTACAGAAGTTTAAGTCCTTTGCCCACACTTATACAGCCAGCAAGTAGTAGAATTGAGATTTGAGCAGCCCGGGAAGTCTGACTCCAGGTCTTGCATTCATAATTATTACCCTAACTATGGAGTAGAAAACCAGGCCAAGTGGAAAACCAGATAATTCTTTCTGAAAACATGTTATATGTATAGCATGAGTCAACTATATTCATTTCTGAAGGGAAAGTAAATTATAGAATCATGTATGGCAGGAACTGCTGCATGAACCTAAGGGGACCATGTTAAATCTGAGTGCAAATGGGAATATCCCACAAGGGCTATTACTGGCAGAACAACTCCTAGGAGCCCCCCAAAATGAGTATACAAGGGGGACTTGGAAGCCTTGGAAAGCAGAGGTGGGGAAACACAGTTGAAGACAATAGGTCAGTGACCAGAATCAGGGGCTTGCTCTTGGGCACAGATAGTTGGACCACCAGCCCAGCTCTGCCCTCATGGATGCATGCTGAAGTCCCTGAGCAAGCTGCTGTCATGGGCAGCTAAGATTTTGATGATCATTGCCTTGGTTGGGTTCTCCCAAAACCAGATGCTGAAGTCAGGATTTGGGTGGAAGTTGTTTATTTGGTTAGGTGGTCCCTAAAAGTATGAATGAGAGAGTAGGTAAAGTGAGACAAGGAAAGGAAGGAAACTGATAAGAGGTACATCCATAAGGGGTTACCATTGTGGGAAGCTATGGCTCCATCCCCCTGGAGACCCTCAGAGAAATTGCACGTAACATGTCACAGAATTGTTGCACTGAGGTCTGAAGAAGCTGGGTATTTAGCAATCAGGTCCATCCCTCATTGGTTATTTTTTATTCTTGGAGCATTAACTCCTCAACATTTCTTATCAAGCACACTCTTAGGATGAGAGAGCCAGGAATCCCATTGTATAAGGAACTGTTGTCAGGTGACCTCTGGCCAGGGTGAACCAAGGAAATAGGTAGGAGTGCACAATATAATATTTGCCACATTCATCTGTGGTTATCTGCCACTTGGAGCAACAAGGATGAAGCCCACCATGGCAATTCAGAATGGGAAGGAAGGGAAATAAAAGATGCCTCTAAAGGTTTAGTTCTCAGTACAAACCTGAGAGAACCTCTGAAGATTCCCAGAGAAATTTAGGATGAATCTGAGTAGCATTGGGAAAGAACCTAGAAAATACATTTTGGGAACTTTAAAGGTGATATTAATCTTGTCTGTGGGCTATAAAATATATATTACATATGCAGATATGGCTGCTTAATCTACCTGATATAGGCTCTCACTTGTGTCCTACTCAGAAAACATTAGAAATATATGTTCCCTCAAAATGACTCCCAATACCATGACTCCATTTGCCAGTGTGACACAGATCAGCCTTATTTTCCCTATGACACTAAACTCAAATAAACACAGCAGTAATATCCACATCGCTCTTTATATTTTATCAACCTCACATTGTTCACTTAGTAGTTAAGTCATAACTACTCACCCTTTGTCTAATTAATCCTACCGCTAGAAACACATTTTTTTTTGGCATAGGATGGTGAATGATATAAAAATATAAGACTCCAATATATTCATTTAGTCACCTTATATTGTTCCAGGATCTCACAGAATATTAAATAAATGGCAGTATATATTTAAGTTCAAGGGTTACAAGTGGTGCCCTTCAATTGGCTTAATTCTTGGCACAGAAAAACTCAGTTTAAAAAAATATGTTTTTTGCCAGTTGAATGATATCCAATAAATAAACTGGAGATGCAAAGAAAAATGTTGGAGGTCAGCTAGTCCCTTGCTACTTGAAGTGTGATCCTTGCAGCACTAACATCTACTTGGAGCTTTCAATAAAAATGCATAATCTCAGGCCCACTCCAGACTTGCTTAATCGGTCTTCATTTTTAAAATTTTTTTATTATGTTCAATTAGCCAACATATAATACATCATTAGTTTTTGATGTAGTGTTCAACAATTCATTAATTGCATATAACACCCAGTGCTCATCACCACATGTGCCCTCTTTAACAAGATCCTCAGGTTATATACATTATTACCTTTTTGACATCATATATTTTCCAAAGAACCCCAGAAAGAAAAGTGACCCCATTAAGGTAAAGAAGTGATATATAATAGGAAGTTTTCAGGAAATGAAATATTAATGGAAGTGGCAGAAAAATGAAAGGACTCTAATTTGAAATTGTTTAAAATACCACGTACGGCATTCTTTGTTCATGGGATTGCTCTTTATTTCCAATTGTTATTTGAAGCATGGCCAATTATAATGAGGATATAGCCTAAAATATAGCTCTCATGCCTTAAGTCCTGTGGTGTACCTGTAATACAAATGGAGCAGGTTTGAGAATATTAGAGCACAAACTCAGGCATGCAAGAAATGGAACTTTATTCTCCTATAATTCAACTTAATTTCTATCTTGAACCCCTGCTCTTCCAAGACCTTAATCTTAGGTAATTTGGTGTCCGTTCCCTTTCTCCTAGGTTATATCAAAATTTTAATGGCTTTTCTGGCATGCCAAAGGGTTCAGGGGCAGAGAGACTGACAATCTGGTTCTCAAAGTCATCTATCCACATGGGAGCCTCAGAGATATCCATCATGCCATCTGGTCCTTGGTTACAATCCATATGGGTTGTAACTAAGTGTCAAGGTAAGACCTTATTACAGTCTGTCAGATCCCTTTCTCTACCACTCTTGGGCACTGCTTGGGAGCACCAGATTAATTCTGCTGCTTATGTGTCTTTTCAGGCCTAGATCTTATAAGAGCAGCAGTCACACGCTCAAATGTCCCCACACTCCAGGCAGGTATGTGATGAATGAAGTAGGTTGTGGCAAACTGGAGAATTTAGATCCCTTATAAAGGGGAGGCTGCTCTTTACTGCTTCAACCACATGGTGGTTTCAGCCCCAGTATATCACTATTTAGGATTACTTACTAGACAATAGGTTTCTCCTTCTGGCCTGTGTACTCCCTTAGTGCAGGAAAGCCTGCTTCACTCATCTTCATACCCCTGTGTAGTGCCTGGTATTCATTCATTTGTATTCATTCATTAATTCATTCAACAAATATTGGTTGAGTACCCACCATGTTCTAGGCATGTTTATGCTTTACAAATACACAAAGTCTCTGCCATCACAGAGCTTGCATTCCTTAGTGGGGAAAACTGACATTAAACAAGTATCAAATAAATGAATAAGGCAATTATATCCATTGTGTAAAATGAAGAGCCATGTTATTGCAGGTTTGATGAAAAGGTTGGAGTGAGCTTATGCAGCTGGCCTGCCAGGAGTTCCAGAATTTCAGCTATTCTGATTCAGGCCATGTTTTGGCATCTCCTAATGTCATTGTCCACTTAAGAGCTCATAGAAGTGTTTCCTGGTCTTATGAGTACATAGGACAAAGGCATTTCCAAGCATTGCCCTGGTGACACAAATTTTGTTGGCCCAATAGGGAAAAATGGGCCAGAAGAATACTGGAAACTCAAGCACCTGCCCTTTACCTCACAGTTTCCCTAGACAGGATAGCCTGCCATTTCTTACCAGTCCTCACCCTTCTTTCCATAACAACATCCACCCACGCCCACTCTGAAGAGAATATGAAAATTAGCCCATGTCTGGGTGAGGAGGCTGTGAGAAGGATGAGTGCCAATCATTAATTCATAGTCAAGTAATTGTAGGTCTCGGTGTCACGAAGTTGACTGCATTTTGTTCCCAGTGATTTTCAGTAGTTCTTAGTAGCCCTATGGCTTACCCTTACCCATTTAATTATTGTCAATCATGCCCTCAAAGTATGGTAGAAGGAACTTAGAACCAGTAGTCACTATTCAACTTTAAATTTGGAGATTATAACAACTTGGCTTTCTATATCAAGGTCCAAAGCCTGAGAGGGGAAGGCTAGAGTTTTTATCTGTATCATAGACTCAAGACTATGTAGTGATAAGAGCATTTTTCAGCCACATAGAGAAAAAAATAAGTTTTTGGAGAATAAACTTGAATAAGATTATGGGGAAAGGGCAAGAGAGTTTGGAGCCCAGGGGGGACTTTGTCCTCTTGGTTGCTTTCTACCCTCCACTGAATGAAAAAGAAGTTTATGTTTCGCTTTACCTCTTTTTATCTCTTTTTGAGGTGTACTTCTTGCAAAGTTCCCCGGACCAACATGTGGCAGACCCAGAAGGGTCGAACTGATGGTAAGTTGTTCTAAGCAGAGAGTGCTAACCATGGCTGTATATGCCTTATTCCCTTTCCCCTCTTCCCACTCCCAGCAAACTTCAGTATCCCTTGCTTTCTAGCCACACAGTGTGAAAGGGGATTCATAAATGTTACATTGTTTAAGAATAAGTCATAGGAGAGATCTGAGAAGTAAGAGCCATTTAGGCCTTCCAGGATGTCACTATGGTGTGAGTCAAGAAGAACTCTTAAAAAAAAAAAGTTGTGGAGGAGATAATGTACACTGGAGATAGGATGGAGGAGGCAAATGAGCCTGCAAGAACCACAGGACCAGCTCTAGCCAATAAAATAGGAACAGAAGTGGGGTGGGTCACTCTTCTGAGTGACAGAAAATGCCTATGCTCAGTTCCTTCATCTTTGCTTTTGTGGCTTCCTTCAAAAAGTCCATGAGTTCCAGATGGTGCAGCTACATGAAAGTGGTACTTCTATCAGTCTGGATCCCTGAGTGACTGCATGAAACAAAACTCCCAGTATTAGAACACGTAGTATGGGCAAGAAATACGCTTTTATTGTGTTAAGCTACTGAGATTTGAGAGAAGGGGTGTTTATTGCTGAAGCATAACCTACTCTATCCTTGCTAGTACAAGATAATTTTTACAGCTTTATCTCTCTGAGTTTTATAATCTGTGCATATTAATACTACCACACATATTAGATTGAACCATATGAAATTGCCATTTTGCTAGGTCAAAAAGAGTTGAACATCAGCAATTTCATATAGTTCAACTATAATATTCCTATGAAAGATCTTGCAGAATCCCAGGTACATACGTACACTATGACTTAGTATTTAAGTTAATCTTGTTTGATTATAAACTAAGGTGTGATTTCCATTGCTAAAACCAAAACAAAAACAATTCTTCCATTTTGTTTTTTGACAACTTGAAAAACGTTAGAATTGGCTTCTCTTCAGCAACTGACATTACATTGTGTAGGCAGAATATAAGTAGATTTGGGAAACAGAGGCAAAGAAATGGAGTTTTTCTCTCGTATAAAATCCTGGTTTGAGCAAGTAGCCAAGGATTGCTCTAGACAAAATAACAAATTGGGTGAAGATTTTTTTTAGATATTCCATATCTCCTATTAGCTTCTTTTCCCCTTCCTTTCTCTTTTTCACTTCTCTCTTCCCCCAAAGACTTGGAGTCAAGCCATGTATCTTACTTCTGGGAATCTCAGCTAAGATTTATACCAATTACCAAGTAGGGGATAAGTTAGCCACTGTCAGAGGCATTAGCCCTTCAATGAGAGCCTCACAAAAGATCTGAAGTCCCACAAAACTCAAAAAAAGTCCCTGCCTTCATGAAACTTGCATTTTAATGGAACAAAAGGTCATAAACAAATAAATATATAACATAATGTTAGATACCAATAAGTATGAGTGAAATAAGGTAAAGTAAGGGGCTAAAGACCAATGGATGGGAGGTAGGAGCCATTTTACTTTCAGTGACCAAGGAAGACCTTTTTGAAGAGAAGATATTTGCAGGGAGACATGAATAAAATGCAGGAGTAAGTCATGGGCAATGTGAATATCTGGGATGATGAGCATTCCAATGAGAAAGATTAGCATATAAAAAGTTTCTGAACTGGAACATGCCTGCATGGCTGGGGAACCACAAGAAAATCATGACTAGATAGAAACGAGCGATAAAGGAAATCAATAAGAGAGGATACCAGAGAAATAGGCCAAAGCCAAATCATATAAGGCTTTGTAAACCATAATAAGGAGTTTGGGCTTTGTTCAAAGTGTGATAAGAAGCCAACCAACATAGGTCTTTGATTAAGGATGTGACAAAATGTGATTTATGTTCAGAAAAGATTTTTCAGGCTGCTGTGTGGTGAATAGACTTAGAGCAAGAGTGCAAGCAGGAACACTAGTTAGGCACCAATGCAGTAATTCAGGAAAGAAGTGATGATGGTGGCTTGGACTAGAAAGGTTGGTATTGTCTGGTTTACATTCTAATCACAGTTGACATTTATTGAACATTCACTGGCTAAGGGCTTTATAAACATTATCCTCATAACCACCCTGTGGAGTAAGTATCATCATTAGCCCTATTTATGAAGGAGGAAACTGACATTTAAAGAGGTGACTTGCCCCATTTCCTTCAACTAGCCCTGATTTATAAGGAGGAATCTGAAATTCAAAGAGGTGAAGTAACATGTCCAAGGTCACATAAGTAATAAATAGCAGACCCTGAGCTCATACAAATCTGTCTAAGACCATTTTGGCTCCAAAGAAACTATATAGGCCACAATTACTAATGTTGGGCTACTACTTGAGGCAAACTCATTATGTTCAGGGTAAAGAAAGAATACTATTACATATTAATTATGGGCAAGGGAATACTGGAAAGGACTAGGGTTGGTGTTAAAATTAGGGCTAGACAATCTTATTTTTGGAATATGCTACTTAATAGAGCCCCTGGAGTGAGAGATTCTTGGATTCACACGAAATAAGATTTTTGAAGGCCTTTAGAAGCCAAGAAATACATTAAAATGAATATAACTGTTAGACTGCACTCTCTTCCTTTTGGATACAAAGCAGGTTTGTTCAGTTTGAGTCATTCTGATTCTGAAGGATTGCTCTATGAACAATCTAAGTCTTATAAGAAAAGAAGAAGGTGGGGAACGTACTTCCTTGATGGGTTAGCTTTGGAAGCCTGAGTAAGAATTGCTAGGAGAACCAGCAGCTGACAGAGCTCTTTCCCACCAAGTGAGAGTTTAATAAACAAAATCACAATTCACCCCAGCATGGCTTCAGTGTTTTTTGAAAATGACATCCAAGATGGCATAATAGCTGAGGAGAAAATCACAGCCTGGTTTGCAGTTGGAAATTGCTAGCTTGGTGGCAGCTGTTGTTCACTCATAGTTGAACTGCTCTGTCATTAGATTTCAGAATAGGGTAACATAAAGGGAGAGGATGATGCCGTCACCTTCCTAAGCTACTGAGCAAATGAAAGTTCAGGAAAATGTTATTTACAGTCAACCAAGTACTTACTTAACATGTAGTCAGCACTATGTTCAATGCTGTATAAACCATGGTGGGGTGGTGAGGAAGAAGTGTGACATTGCCTTTGCCATCAAGGGGCTTACACTACTGCTAACATTCAAGAGAAATTACAACTACAAAGGTGTACCAAATACAAACTTTTTTTTTTTTTTGCCCTCTTTTTTGTAATACTGGAGCTGGACCCTATAAACATTTCTCCTTTGCCAGATGGCACAGTGTTAGGATTTGTTAATAGAAGGTGCTAGAGGTACATGGCAGGGCAAAGGGATTCTTCTTCCTAATGTACTTTCTTGTTTCTTGCTTACTTCTGCAGCACACAGTGGTCAGTGGCATGTAGAACACCCAGAGTTGCTCACTCCATAGTGTGTTTCAGAACACCCCACAGGCAGCTTCCCAGCAAATTCCACTAGCAACCCAGAGGGCAGCTTCTCAGAGTGTTTTCAAAGCACCCCCTGGGCAACTTCCTGAGTCCCATCAGCACCCCGGCAAGTAGCTTCCTAGTAAGTTCAGTTGGCATCTAGCCACTGGCTTCCTGTTCGCCAGCCCCTGTCCACAGCATCTCAGTGGATTTCTCCAACAACCAGTGGGTCATGCCAACACCCTTTCCACTGAAATCTGAATCTCTTCCAAGTTTGGTCCTGCCTTAGGTACTCTGCTTTATCCCTGGAGGTAGTGGCTGCCCCCTATATCTGCTACTCTGTATTCTTTAGAATTATCCTTTACCCTTTAGTAGTTCATCCCCTTTTATTAGTTAATAATTCTTTATATTAAACTCCCCCTGTTCTAATTACTGTGTGGTTTCTGCCTCCTAACTGAACACTGGCTGATACAAAAGATAAGAGAATATAAGTGCAAAACTGGGGGATAACAATAAGAAATGCTATAGGCACTCAGAAATTATAGAATTCACTGTGGCCTGTTGAGTCAAGGGAGGGCTTCCTGGAGTGCTGTAACTTGAACTGGATACAGACTGGCGGAGAAAGAGAATTTTAAATTCAGAGGGGTTGTGTGTTGGATCTGTATATGTATGAGAGTGAGACAGAGAATGAAAGAGAGAGGAGAAAATATAGGACCATGGTTCAGATTAGCTGATTCATTTTAAGTGGTAGGAAGTAATTTCACAGGGCAACAGTAGATTGAGGACTAACTAACCAATTAATTCAACAAACGTTTATTAAATGCAGGTTTACAGCAGTGAACAAAACACAAGAAGATGTCTGCCCTTGTGGGACTTATATTCTAGAGGGGGGCAGAGAACAAGGCAGGAGAGAGACAGTAAACAATAGACATGATGAACACATTACAATAAATGTACAATAAAAGTTGGTAAGTGATATGAAAAAGAGTGGGGGGGGGTTAGTAGTCTTCTGCTGCTGTAACAAATTACCACAAATAATGACCTAAAACAACACAAATTTATTATCTTACGGTTTAGAGGTCAGATGTTCTAAAATCAAGTTATTAGCAGGACTGCATTTTTTCTGGGAGTTGTAAGGGAGATTCATTTCTTTGTCTTTCCCAGCTTCCAGAGGACACCTGCAGTTACTTGGCTCATGGCCCCTTCTCTATCTTCAAAGCTAGCAGAGTAGTATCTACCAACCTCTCTTCTCTCTTACTTCTGTTTCCATGTTATACCTTCTCTGACTCTCCTGCCTCCCTCTTAACAAGGACCCTTGTGATTACCTCAGGCCCACCCAGATCATCCAGTATAATGTCCCCATGTCAAGATCCTTAACTTAATCA
Organism: Ursus americanus; assembly: GCF_024610735.1. Classification (NCBI taxonomy): domain Eukaryota; kingdom Metazoa; phylum Chordata; class Mammalia; order Carnivora; family Ursidae; genus Ursus; species Ursus americanus. The sequence continues at coordinate 106,495,071 of NC_142164.1, forward strand.
CACCTGTTAAGTTCCCTTTGTCATGTAAGGTAACATATTCACAGGTTCTGGGAACTAGGACATGAATATTTGGGGAGAGGGCATTATTCTGCCTACCAGAAGGGGGCTGTGATTTTATTTTATTTTTTTAATAATAATTTTTTATTATGTTATGTTAGTCACCATACAGCACATCCTTAGTTTTTGATGTAGTGTTCCATGATTCACTATTTGCGTATAACACCCAGTGCTCCATGCAATATGTGCTGAGGGCTTTAGAAGGGAGGGGAGTGGGGGGTTGGGATAGGCCAGGGACTGCGATTTTAAATTAGTGGTCATGGTAGGCCTCATTAAAAAGGTAAAATTTGAAAAAAAAATTAAGTTACACATGGAGAATGTTATGGAAAGAGGTAACAGTCAGTGCAAAGGACTTGAGGCTGAGAATTTCCTAGTATGTTGAAGGAACAAGGAGGCCAGCACAGCTGGCACATAGTGAGTCAGGGAGAATGCCAGAGATAAAGTTAGAGAGAGAAAGATCATTTGGAGTGAATGATTGGTGTGAGGACATTGATCAGAGGGGGACAATGATCGACCTTGCATGCTAAAGGCTCTCTGGCTGCCATTTGGGAAGTAGATGGTAGGGAAGTAAAGGATCCTTTGGTAACAACTGCTTGGAATCCTGCATGAAGAATACGGAGACTGAACTCACCATGCACCTGAGAGGAACAAAACCATGATCTGGCTCTTGGGTCCAGTATTTTCCACCTCTGGAGTGGATATGGAGTTCCTAGAATGTTAGACTAATGGAGCATATTTCATGTATTTTATAGAGAATTATAAAAAAGATTTTAGCAGAACAGAGATATATTAATACATGTCTAAAATTTTCCATTGAGGCAGCATTAAGAAAAGTTGTTTCACTGAACTAAAATTCAAATTTGCACATTTCTCATATTCTTGATACCTCTTGCAATATATTTGGTAGAACCTGAAACGTCTATCACGTGCAGGACTTGTGATAATGGCTTCTTGGCAGTGCATTTTTATATTTAATTGCAAACACCTGACAGTTCAGATAGTCCCTTTCTTCAATCAACCTAATACTATTTAAATCTACAGATGTGATGCTTGTGGTAAAGAAAGAGGCTTTTCAGGGAGTCTCAAGCTGATCCTCATTACAGACCTGCCCCTTTTGGAAGGAGGGTCACTAAAGGTTTGATTTCTCCTCTGCAGTCTGAAAACCTAGAAAATTGACTTTACCAAACACTAAAGACTTTCAGTCCTGGGGAAGCAGGATAGGGGTAGTACACCCAAGTGCTAATTGATTGACTTGAGGTGTGAGGTTTAGGACAGCCAGTTTTTAACAGAGAAAACTTAATCCTTATAATAACCACATGAAAGGCTAAATTACAGATTATAGAAAATCATTTAATAAAAGTTTAAATTTATATATTTCTTTATGGCAGGCACTGTTTGCAGCAAATTTTTATTAGTTCACTCAACAGATAGTTATTGAGCACCTACTTTGTGCCAAACATCATCCTTGGTACTTGGAAATCATCAGTTTAAAAAAAGGTTCATGAGACTCCCCAGGATGATGGTGGAGTAGGAGGATCCTAACCTCGGCTCATCCCACAGGTACAACTAGACAACACCCACATCCATGCAAATAACCCAGAAAATGACCTGAAGACGGGCAGAACAGACTCTCCACAGCTAAATGTGGAGAAGAGGCCATGTCAAAGAGGATAAGAAGGGTGGACATGCAGTCCACAGCCAAACAGACCCAGAGGAATGTTCTTGGGAAGGAGGGACATGGTGGGTGTGGAGCGGGGTGAGGAGCAGATCCCCACCCCAGGCACAGGGGACCCACATGGGGAAGATAAATCCCCATAACATTGGCTTTGAAAACCAGAAGGTCCAAACAATCAGTGGGTCTTAATACCTGGAACTTTAAAAATCAGTGGGCTTGGTTCTGGGAGAGCCTGGAGGGTGACAAGAAACTGAGTTCCCACCCTTAGAGAGACAGCACAACAAATAGCCCTGCTGAGATACAGCTTAGAAGCAGCAGTTTGAAAAATGCCTGGGATATACAGGAGGGAGATTTATTTACTAATATCAGAGCATGTGCTGGAGTGGCAAGGATTATTGGAAGACCTCTCCAAGAACAAAAGAGCTGGAAGGAGCCATTTGCCTCTCCCACCCCCTAGCCTAGACACTCAGACACCTGCCATAACCAATGCAGTGGAAAACTCTCCACCTGGCTTGCTAACAGTGCACCCCATCCCTGCATTCTCCTGCAGAAGTGCCTCCTCTATCCCAGCCTGGGCAGAATTTTTCTTGGGGACTGCATGTCCCCTCCTGCAGCTGACCAGCTTGGACCTTGCTGATACCAGGTGACCTGCCCCAGCATTCTCCTGTGGATCTACCCCCTTCAATATGTCCTTGGTAGAGGCCATCTACAGCAGTGCCATAAATCTGGCAGTGTGCAACCAGCCCTATAGGGGCCAGCACCACTCCAAAGTGACTCCTGCCCTAGGGAGAGGGGAAGATAACCACACATACCATCGAAGATATCTGGTCTGACTACAGGACCCACTCACCAACGAAAGCTTCTCAGGGGATAATACAGGGAAAGTGCCTTGCAGTTTGGTGCTACTGCATCTCTGGCAACCACCTGATCTGACTCAACTCAAGCCCAGGGCAGCCCCAAACTGGCCCACTAACAGCACAGGGACCAAACCTTGCTTACAATAGGCAAAGAGAGCCATTGCAGATGACCGGACTGCAAGCAAATGTAGCTCAGTCACAACAGTAGAGTGCACGCAACACACATAGGAAATACCCCTGAAAAGCCAAGATCTGGTGAACAGGGAACATTGCATTGCAGGGCACTACAGGATCTCTTCTTCATAAAGACACTACTTCAAGAGCAGGAGATGTAGCTGACTTTCCTAACACGTAGAAACAGACACAGAGAGGTAGACAAAATGAGGAGACAGAGTAATGTGTTCCAAATGAAAGAACAGGACAAAAATCACAACAAGCGAGCTAAGTGAAATGGAGATAAGTAATATGCCTGATAGGGAATATAAGGTAATAATCATAAAGATACTGGACTTGAGAAAAGAGTGGAGGTTCTCAGTGAGACACTCAACAAAGAAATAGAATACATAAAGAAGAACCAATCCAAGATGAAAAACTCAATAACTGAAATTAAGAATACACTAGAGGGAATGAACAGTATACTAGAGGAAACAGATGAACAGATCAGTAACCTGGAGAATAGAGTAACAGAAAGCAATTGAGCTGAACAGGAGAGAGAGAGAAAATAATAATAATAATAAATAAGAATAGACTAAGGGAACACCATCAAGCATAATAACATTCACGTTAGAGGGAACCAAGAAGGAGAAGAGAGAGAAAACAGGGGCAGAACATTTATTTAAATAAATAATAGCTGAAAACTTCCTGAATCTGTGGAAGGAAACCGAAATCCAGATCCAGGAGACACAGAGATGCCCCCAACAAAATCAACCCAAGGAAGTCCACACAAAGACACATAGTAATAAAAATGGCAAAAAGTGGTGTTAAAAAGAATTTTTAAAGGAAAGACCATAAGTAGGAGTAAGAAAAGTAGGAAGCAAAAAAGCAGTAAAATTAAGTATATCTCTAAAAATCAGTCAAGGGATTCACAAAATAAAAGGCTGTGAAGTATGATACCATATACCTAAAACATGGGAGTGAGAGAAGTAAAGAATGGGTTCAAACTTAAGTGACCATCAACTTAATATAGACCGCTACATGCAGAAAATATTATATACAAACCAAGAGGTAACCAAAAACCAAAAACTAGTAATAGATATGCAAAAAATAAAGAGAAAGGAATCCAAGCATACCAGTAAAAGAAGCCAGCAAACCAACAGAGAAGAGAATAAGAGAAGAAGGAAACAGAGAAGAACTACAAAAATAACTATAAAACAAGCAACAAAATGGCAACAATTCCATAGCTATCAATAATTAGTTTGAATGTAAATAGAAGATATGGCATATACACATATATATATGTATACATATGTATACATATATATGTATATATATACATATATATATATAACTCAGCCATAAAAATGAATAAAATCTTGTCATTTTCAACAACATGGATGGATTGAGAGAGTATAATGCTAAGTGAAATAAGTCAGTCAAAGAAAGACAAATACCATATCATTTCACTCATGTGTGGAATTTAAGAAACAAAAAAAGAACAAAGAAGAGAGAGACAAACCTAAAAACACTCTTAATTATAGAGAGCAAACTAATGGTTACCAGAGGGGAGGTGGGTGGAGGATGGATGAAATAGGCAAAGGGGATTAAGAATACACTTATGGTGAGGAGCTCTGAGTAATGTATAGAATTGTTGAATCACTATAATGTACACCTGAAGCTAATATAATAGTGTATGTTAACTGTACTGGAATTAAATTTTTAAAAAATAAAATAAATTTTTTAAAGTTCATGCTTTGTACATTTTGAAGGTAAAGCCAACAGAATCTCCTGATGGATTGGATATGGAGAGTAATATAAAGAGAATTTAGGGAAGAAGCCAAGTTTTGGGAAAGGGAAAGTGGTCAGTAAGGAGTTCTCCATGAAGAGGGTGCTCCTGTTCTGGGCAATGCCCTGGGCTCCCTTGGTTGTCTCCAAATGTTCGATCACAGTCTATTGTATTGTACCCAACAACCATGTATTAGTGATGTGTGAAGGGAATGAAGATAAAAACAGAGGTGTCTATCCATGGGACAAGCTGGAAGAGACAAGATGGTGAGAGCAGATCAAGGATTTGCAAGGAGGAGGAATTCAGTTGCCCAGGAAACTTTAAGTCTCCCCACCTCAACAATCTTCATAAATGCTGTGATAGACCCTGGGCATTCCACAGCATAGAGATGAGAGCTTGAGAAGTTTGAGAAAGTTTGCATGGTACTCATATCAAAAGAGGGGCTCAAGAAAACTAGAAGACTTGAAAGTATTGGGCCATTCAGAATGTATTAACTTTTATTGAATAATTATATATATTATTGAGTTAGTAACTAAGATAAATATATTAACCCTCATCACAACCTTGTAATATAGGTACTCAAATTATTCTCACTTCATAAGTGAGAAAGTTGGGACCTAGAAAGGGTGAGCAAATTGCTCACCCTCACTTAGTAAGAAAGAGGGAGGGGTCTTAAACCATAAGCCTTAAACATGGGTCTTTTGGAACCCATGAAATGTACTCTACTTTGACTGACAGTAAACAAAGAACCTGCATATGTATGATATCCTTTTTATGTGTGTACATGCCTAGGTTAACCAGTGGATATATCTGTGTACATTTTAGCCGTTGTAGTGTTTTGATAAATCTCAACAGATTTTTTTCTTCACTTATAAAACTGTAAATAAAAAAGCCTTGAGCTGTAGTGTATTAGGTGTCATTAACATGAAGTAAGTTTCAGGGGGAAGGGATTTTCTCTGCCTTATTCATTGCCTCCTCAGCACCTAGAACAACTCCTGGCCCATAGTAGGTACTCAACAAGTGTTTATAGAGTGAAAAATTGGCAGATCCACCCAATCATCTGGTTTAGGAGGGATGACCACAGAATCTCATCCTTAACTGGGATGGTGGATCAAACAGTACCCAAAAGGGACTCTTTCTCACTTGGAAGTACTCAAGGAGATGCCAAGATAAACAAGCTTGAGTCTAAGAGGACATATGGGAACCAATGTTTTCTGTGTAATCGACAATTCCACCTTCTAAATGAGTACTAGGTCCCATTCAAGAGCCTGGCTAGGATCTCTGCCACTTTCTGAATTGGGAAGAAGAGACCCACTCCTACTTCCTCTGCTGCCCAAATCTATGCTAATTCCTGCTGAACACCTTTTAGCAATAGTCTGTGATCCAGGGAAACTTGGCTCCTGGGTTGGCATCCTGTTTCAGCTCCCTTTGAGTTCTAGTATCCTGACTCATGATCATTGGATCCCTCCCCACCATTATCTACCATCTCCATCTCCTCTCCAGCCCTCTTAGACTTTTCTCCAGAAACTCTGGCTACTGATCTGGTCAAGCCCATTTAGTGTATCCTCTTGCTATTTCAGGTGACATTATCCTACCCTGGCCCTCACCATGGTTTGCCTTCATGATACCCTGGACCACCTTCATAAACTACGTGTTTGGGGTTTTTGTTTGTTAATTTTTATTGAAACATACATCAAGAAAATTGCACTAATAATAAGTGCATACCATGATAAAGTTTCACAAACTGAACACGCCTATGTTTTCAGCACCCAGATCAGAAAGAGAAACACTACCAGCTTCACAAAAGCTGCAGGTACACTCTTTTCCATTACTGCTGTCACCTCATTGCTGTTCTGCCCCCTTTCCCTTTAATCTCTCATTGAATGACATGTTCAAGCAAGAGATTTGTTTTGGAGGATTTTTAAATTCTTCTCTGAAGCTTCTGCTTTAGAGACCCTGACCGAAAAGGGGATTTTCTCCTCTCTTACATCTCGTGAAACAGGTTCAAAAGATAGAAATGACCACTGTTACTTATTATTGCTATTATTATTGTTGTTTATTTTAAACCCCATAGTCAAATGACAGTTTAGTCTGTGACAATGTCAAATGGACAAAACGAGAAAAGAACCCCTAGAAAAGAGGTTATGAAATTCATGTGACTAGTTGACATGCCACAACTTGGGCATATTCAACCTAGATTTCTGCTGTTTCAGAAAGGTTTCAATAAACTTTAGCCGCACCACCTATCCTATGTAAAGATGAGTGTGCATCTTGCTCACAACCACTCAACAGCAATAAAGGTAATTTCTCTATAAACCAGATTTCATACTGGCTTTAAGACAGATGTCTCTATTTCCATACCCATACCCACAACTCCCCCCAGGTCTGAGTTTGCATATTAAAAGATAAATGTGTGTGTGTGTGTGTGTGTGTGTGTGTGTGTATTATATATATATATATATATATCTCTCTCAAAGGATTTCTGAGATTACCTTTGAGAGAATTTTATTTGGCTTAGAGCCTCTGAGAAGTTTTATGCCAGGAAGAATTAATTAAATACAATGCATCCTGGGGCTCAAGAGCTGAAAGCCTGATGAGATCCAATGTTTCATGAGAGACTACTTAAATTGAAACAGTGGCAGAATTATCTAGAAGCTCCCGATAAACCTTCAAGCTTGATATTTTCTTTATTTCATTTTTGGTCTGATACAACACACAGCCCATTGCAGTGTACATTTCTGCATTTATGGGTGCCAGAATATCCTCAGTTCACTTCAGGAAGGCAATTTGAAAGGAGATTTATTTTGGTGGTATTTTAGATGTTGTTGTGTCTAATAATGATAATGACAGTATATGGAAGCTGGCACAAAAGAAGTACGTAATCTGCTGGGGAAAGAAAGGGCCCAAATTTCATAAGAAAATGTTCATTATCCTTCACCAGCAGCAGATAAAGTTGAAATTTATTTCTACTAGTGGCTTGCAGCCCAAAACACCCGACCATTTCCAAGGCACACAGATTACAGTACTTTGGAAATCACCCAATATAGAAGGGCATGGGAATGTTTTTGTTTTCTGCTTAGAAAGCCCGAGTTCTTTATCTGCCTCAAGTTTTACAGTTGTATCAAGTTTTCTGGGATCTACTTGGTTTCAGTAGGTAGCAGAAATAAAAAGCTAGGGAGAGTTGGCAGGAGCTATAGGGGGAAAAGTGACAGTGATGGTAGATTTTGGCAAGCAATCATGAATATGTACTTTGGATCACTTGCACTCCTCATCTTCTGGCCTTCTTGCCAGAAAATGAGATACCCACCCTTTTCTCCTTCCCTTGGGGTGGGGACAGGATGAAAAATGAGGGCAATGAAAATCAGAGGCAGGCATCTGGTGATGGCTCAACTGCTCCTGAGACAGTATAGGAGCAGTCTCCTCTTTTGCTGCTCACACTTGGGTTTCTGAGGGAAAGTGTTTGCAGTCTCCTGGTCTACAAGTCCAATTTATTTAATAAGAAAGTGCACTTAATTGAAATAATGTGTCCTCTTCTAATACCACTCAATTTTATTGTAACTTCCCTTTCGGTCTCAGCCTGTGAATGTCAGCTAAGCATATAAAACATTAGAGTTATCATATCTAGATTTATGCAATTAAACGTATATTACAGATATCGGAACTATAGAATGCCATAGCTAAGATTGCAAGTGTATTCTCTCCATCTGCAAGTTACAAAGGTAGCAAAACACTTTTTTACCTTTTCAAAGCACTGATACTCTTCATTCTTAACTTCTAAATTGCAAATATGACACAGATCATTAACCGTAACATCAGTTTAATGAAAAGATCATCTGTTATAAAATCAGACCATTTGAGAAACTATAAATAAACTCAATGGTATGTAAATTACTTAAAGGAAGGGGAAATAGCTTTCTCATTGATTAAAAATGCTTCCCTCTGTCACCTTTTTAGCCTATTAATAGGCCCATTTCTGATTTAAAAAGTTGAGTTTTTAATGTTACAGGGACAGAGAGAACATTTCAGCACTTCTCAGATCTTAATGTGCATAAGAATCACCTAGAGATCTTCTTAAAATACAGATCCTAATTCAGCAGGTCCAGAGTGGGGCCTGAGATTGTGCCTTTTTAACAAGCTCTGGGTGATGTTGCAAGCCTGTGGACTACACTATGAGTATTGAAGACAGAAAACCCTCCATCTTGTAAGGAGGTTTCATGAAGGACTAAAGTACCCCCAGAAATTTTGAAACACATAGCAATTCTTTGGTTGTTGTCATGATTCCCTCGCATGATTTTTTTTTTTTTGCAATTGCATGAAACAGAGCAAATATATTTGAAATACCAACTGATGGAGTTTCTCTCTATTAGTTCACCTTTTCCTTCCCTCACCTCTATCCCTATTCAAGCAATAACTGACACTGTGCCCTCTGGCACATAAGAGGTAGGAGACAGGTAAGAATGGAAGTGGTTTCTTCCTAGATTTGAGTGCTTCAAGGACTTAAGGCCAGTTCTCTGGCCTTATCACCCCATTATTATTTTCTGCCTGTCGCTGAAGCCAGTTCTTGAATTGCAATTGCTGCTGTACTTGCTCTGTTGCACTTGTAATAGAGGAAGGAGGATCAGTAAATATTTCTTATACCTGATGTAGGAAAGATGTTAGGGTTCAAAGCTGATGGCCAAGAAAGAATTCTTGAGACATATTTGGTGCAAAAAGGTGATTGATGGGTAGTATGGGAGGACACGTATTGCATGGTGCACTGGGTGTTATACGCAACTAATGAATCATCGAACTTTACATCAAAAACCAGGGATGTACTGTATGGTGACTAACATAATATAATAAAAAATTATTATGAAAAAAAGGAAAGGTCATTTATTACTGTTTAGTAAAAACGCAGTCATGAGACCCTTCTGATGTGTATCAGTGGGTCATATGCTTGGAGGAGGATTGCCAACATGTATCTTGGGGGTAGAGATAAAGGAAGTTTCCGAAGGAATTTTTATATGTTAAAGTAGACTTACATGGTCCTGGGGGTTGGGCTAAGATTGCCTTTTGCCCTTAGTAAAGTATTAATATCAAGGCAGCTGAGTTCCTAGAGGAATGTCACTCTGCCTTTTTCAAGGACTTGTCAATGGGCTGTAGGTAATAAGGAAATTTAATAATTTTTCTTCTGCCTTTGTTTCCCACATCAATACCCACTATCTCTACAAAAGATTAAGAGGATAGCTTATTGCAAGATAAATGAGAGAGCATATTTCTTTGTGGAAATGAAGACTGTAACTTGTTTATTTTGTGAAGAAAGTATACTGTGTCAAAAGTATACATTTGATTAATTATATTCCAATTAAAGAAAAAAGTATATAGCTAAAGACACAATTATGAAACAGATCATAGTAAGAACTGTCAATAATATACAACAGGGTTTCTCAATCTTGGTATTATTGGCATTTAGGGCCAAATAATTCTTTGCTATGGGGCCTGTCTTGGGCATTGTAGGATGTTCAGCAGTGTCCCTTGCCTCTAGCCATTAGATGCCAGTAGTGTTCCCAGTACCCCTACACACACACACACAACCAAAACAGTCTCCAAACATTGCTAAATGTCCCTGAAGGGTGAACTAACTCCCGTTGAAAACAATGGCACACAATAATAGTAGCACACACTTGCAGAGTGTGTATCTTATACCTGGCAAGGTTCTAGGTATTTGCATGTATTCACACTTTTGATACTCGATACGATTATGAGATAGGTACTATTATTTTTCCTATTATATAGATGAGAAAGCTGGAATGTAAAACGGTTAAGTAGCTTGCTCAAAGTCACAAAGGCAGCAGGTAGAAGAGCTGGGATTTCTAAGCATTCTAGCTTTAGAATCTGTGCTCTTAACCAACATACCATGTGATGAAACATTTAGTAAACTCGAAAGGGAGTGCAATGTCATTAGGATTTATTTTGAACGTGAATAAAATCAACAATGCTGCTATGAAATACACTTACGTATTAATTTAATTGCCTGACACCAAATTATTTACACTTGGAGATTTTATGAAAGAATATGTATTAAATATAAGAGGCCCTGGGCCTTAGGGCTGCCTTCCTAGAAATTTTTTAAGTTCCCCTCTAGCACCAGTGCTGGCCCAACAACCGATGTTTCCCAGGCAGTGTATACTTTGCTCAGACTGGAACCAGTGAGTGATCTAGTCACTGGTTGTCATTCTCCCTTCCAGGTGTTTTTTGAACCGCTACCCTACCCCTTGCATGAGGTTAACCACATGCCCCAAGAGCTCCAGGAGTCATATCTATGAGCTGGTCTTGAGGTCCTAGTTGCAGGAGGCCAGCCTGGTGAGCCCAATGTTCCCACCAGCCAGTATGGTATTTCTTTCATGAAATTGCATAAGACTGGTGCTGACTTGCTGATTTGGAATGGCTCTCACTCATATCACACAGAGGACTGCTATTGGTAAGCTACCAACGGTCCATCAGTGACCCTTGGGCAATGCTGCTTCCAGCCTACAGCATCCAAAGGTGGCAACATTGGCAGCAGGCACCCATTACTATGTGTGTCCCCCTGCTGGCACACAAGCTGATCCCCTACCCCCCACAGCCTCCAAAGGTGCTGGTAGCACTCAAAGGGAGGCCATGCCTGTGTTCTCAAGGGCTTTTGAGGCCATCACTCAACAATACCAACACTATATCCATGTCCCTTCTTGCCTCTGATTGATGTGATGTGATGATTCTGTGTTCTCCCAAATCAATCTCAAGCTATGTAGGACAGGAACAGACATTACTTGTGCAAATGGGACTGCTCTTCTCACTCAGCCCTGGGCCCCTCATCTATCCTCCACTCTCCTCCCCACTGGTGGCCATGAGTACAGAACAGGGGTATAGTCAACACTGAGAGAGATTGAATTCTAGGAATGCAGTGGTAAAGGCCTAAAGAGTTCAAGAGAAGATATGGTTGAGCGATGTGCTGTTCTACCTTTGTGCTATAAAATTCTGAGTGATTAATTTAACATGACCAGAAAGTAGCTTACTCACCTTTTCCTGCATACTCTGAATAAGACTTGTGTTTGTGATCATCATCAACAAAACACGGTTACAACATCTGAAAGAGTCATGGGCAGCAGGATGAATGATGCATCGTTAATATATAATGGTGTCACTAGCATTATGTAAATGTTATTAGGGAACTGCAGGGGCAAAAAGATCTATATTGCTTCAATAGTTTCCTATTTTGCTGGGATTTTTTTAGATCATGAATGGATACTGAATGATTTTTTTTTAAATGATGATGTCCTGTGATTCATGTTACCCAAGGAAAAATGCCCATCTCAACTTAGCAGCAAAAGTTGAATAAAAGACTTGACATTATGACCCTTATAATATTTTGAATATATCTCATCAAGGACATTAGCAAAGAGCAATTTTTTATTCATTAATGACAAAAAAATGGATGTTGAAGAATTTCATTTGTCAGAGAGTAATCTCACCTACTTTCCTTCATTAAAAGATGTGAAAGTCACAGCCAGTTTTACATTTCCAAGAATGTGAAATTGAATCCCAAATTCCAAGTATATTTTCTTGATCTGCAACTTTATGGAGAATAAACTAGCATTGTTCAGTTCATCTCCCTCATCTATCACTGATAGTGTGAATTGGGAGCTCCAAATAGAAGTTATTGAACTACAGTGCAATATAATACTAAAAGTGAAATAATTATATTTATTTATCCTAAATATAAAACACTGCGCTGTGATCCTTTCTGTGTCCAGAATGAACTATCAATTTAGGAAGAGCTTCTTTCTGTTTTGAAACTGAATTCAATTGAATATCAAAATTGGGTAGAAGACTCAAGGAGGAATTCTACCCTGTACCTCACAATATGAAATATAAGACCTGACACTTCATGTTTTTGCGGAAGTATCTGTTTTCCAGTTCTAAATCAAAAGAATATGAAACATGAAGAAAATAATTAATAGTTTACTGTGTCTATTTTCAATTTGCATTTCCCCATGTATATGGTAAAATATGATTTCCATCAGTATATCTGTGTTTATTATGTTATCTTTTCACACTGTATTTCATTAAAACAAAGAAATCTGGATTATATTTCTGGCAATTGATTTTCCATACACCTGCCCTCCTTCACTAATTTATCTGCTTGGTCTATAGATGCACTTAAGTTCATGACTCATACAGTAAGAATTCACCAAATGGTGGTTGAACTGAATGCACTACAAACACTACTGATATTATGATTTGTTCATTGAATTTTCCTTTGATTTCTGTGTTGCTTCAATCCATAAATAGAGAAATAGCTCTAAAGTTAGGTGCAAAGCAAACACTGAATAAAGATTTGTACAACAGAATTTCAAATGTTGGTACAGAGCATTAAAATAAAACTGGATCCAGAGGTAATACTCAGAATATTTAGGATGCTAATTCTCAGAAGGCTAATAAAAATATTACCAATTGATCCAGATAAAATAAGTAAATAAAAATACCTAAAACTCCGTTGAAAGGCCTAATATTTCTTAAGCATTTTATTTAAGTCAGTCTACTCTAATCATGGCTTAATCTATAAGAGCATAAATAGATACATTTCTATCATTGTCTTTCTCCATGATTAAAACCCAAATGAACTTTGGCAATTCCAAAAAAAAAAAAAAAGGTTCCTATTGCAAATTTCTCTTTTTTCACATTTTAATGTAATGACTGGCATATTTCTATGGGGGTGGGAGAATATTTACTTTACTTTTTGGAACCTTATTTTTGCCTTGCCACAATTTACTAATTTTCTCCAATTATGAATAAAGTCTGCTTCAAATCCTTTTCTGGAATGAAGTAGGTTGTAAATGTACACATTCTTTCCTAGTATTCTTCAGTTAAGAGAAAGCATATGCTATAACAGGGCCTGAGGCAACTTAACTAAAACTAACACAGTCTTATGAAAGCAATTTCTGTAAGGTTTCATGTTTGTAAATATATTTCTAGTGAAAATTTTAAGAGTCACATTCAGGTGTTTACTTTGGCACATAGAAAACAAGAAGCAATTATCTGGCCTGTGCTTAATAAATAAGCACACACACACACACACACACACACACACACACACAGAGTGCAAAAAAAAAAAAAAATCAAAGACCAGAGAAATAAACTCCGCTGCTCAAATCTAGTATTTGTCCAGAAGTTTAATGAATGCATCAAAAGTCTTTCAAAATCAAATGACTGCCAGTTGATATAGAGCTTGGTAGAAAACTACCCCCAAAGACAAGAGATTAGAAATGCATTTTCTCTTCAGAGTGAAATGAAAAAGAAGGATTATAAGTGGGAATGGAAAACACGCAAGTGAATTCAATTACTCATGTAACAGGAATGATGGAGCAACTTTATGTGTCAGTTTCTGTTTAAGGTGTTAGAGACACAATTGAACACATCAGTCCATGTCCTTGTCCTCATAAAACCTATATGCTGATGAATGAGACACTGATAGCTAAAAAAATAAATAAATGTGATACAGAGTTGGATGTGTCTGTAAAGAAAACAGAGGGTAAGAAGATGGAGTCATTGAGGGGAGGGTACTATTTTAGAGTGGTCAGGGAAGGCTTTAACAGAAGGGAACATTTGCACAGAGACTTGAATGAAATGAAGAAATAAGATATGCAAGGATCTGAAGGAAAAGCATTCAAGGCAGAGAAAACTGCAAGAGCAAAGGCTCTAATGCGCAAGAAAGTTTGGAGTGTTCCAGTGTGACTCCAGTAGAGTGAACAAAGCAGAGAGAAGCTGGAGATGAGGTGAGAAATATCATCGGAGCTAGGCTATGCAGGGCTATGGCAGGTTTGTTTTTTTTTAATAGCCACAAATTCTTTGACACTCCTCTTATCAAGAGGTGGGCTCTAAGTTACATCTTCTTGGGTCTAGGGGGCTTTGGACTGCTTCAACCAATAGAGTACTGTGACACTAGACAACTTCTAAGGCAGGGTCTTAAAATGACCATGCAGCTTTCACTTGGTTTCTTGGGTACTTGCTTCAACCATCCTGAGACTGTCATGCTGGAGAGGTCACATGTAAGCACTCCAGTCAAGAGTTCCAGCTAAATCTGGATTTCCATTCATCCCACCAAGGGGCCAGACACGTGAATGAAACTTAGAACGTCCAGATCAGCCTGTCCACTGGCTGAGTCCCCTGAGTGACTTCAGTTGACTCCATGATGAGGCAGAAGAACCAACCAGTCAACACTTGCCCCAAGTTTCTAAAGTATCATAAAACAGTTGTGTTTTAAGTCACTAAGTTTTGAAGTGATTTACTATAAAGCAATAGTAACTGGAACCAAGGCTCTGAGGCCACAGTAACAATTTGTATTCTATTCTGATGATAGCAAGCCATGGAAGTAATGTGATCAGATTTACAGCTTTAAAAAGTCATTTTGGCTAATTGGTAAAGGATGAGCTATAATATTGTAAGAGTGAATGCAGGAATACCATCATGAGGTTCCTGCAGAGTCCTGGCAAGAGAAGAGGAGGGCTTGAACTAGGGAGATCACAGCAAAGGAGTGAGAAGTAGTTGGATTTAGATTATGTTTGGAGAGTAAGGCCCAGAGGATTTGCTGATGTGGAAGGTGAGAGAAAGAGGGAAGTAAGGACTGCATCTTAGTTTTTAGCCCAGGCTACTGGGGGAATTATGGTAGTCTTTCTATAAGAAAAACTAGGGGAGAGGCATATTTGGGCAGAGAAGGAGGGTCATAAGTTAATTTTTGGACATGTTAACAGGCTTTTTAAAATTTAAGTATAGTTGACATAATAGTTTTGGGTGTACAACATAGTGATTTGACAGTTCTATACATAACACAATGCTCACTACAGTAGTGTAGTTACCATCTGTCACCATGCAAAGTTATTACAATCTTATTGAATATATTCCATTTGCTGTACTTTTCATCTCCACAACTTTTTTATTTTATAACTGCAAGTTTGTACTTCTTAATCACCTTTACCTATTTCACCTATCACTCCACTCCTCTTCCTTCTGGCAACCATCAGTTTGTTCTCTGTATCTATGAGTCTGCTTCTGGTTTTCATTGTTTGTTCATTTGTTTTGTTTTGTTTTGTTCCACAAATAAGTGAAATCATGCTATTTGTCTTTCTCTGTCTGACTTACTTCACTTAGCATATTATCCTCTAGGTCCATCCTTGTTGTCAAAAATGGCAAGATTTCATTTTTTATGGCTGAGCAATATTCCATTGTGTATGTATATCGCATCTTTATCCATTCATCTATTCGGGACACTCAGCTTTCTTCCATATGTTTGCTATTGTAAGTAATGCTGCAATAAACATAGGGGTGCATGTGTTTTTTTGAATTAGTGTTTTTGTTTTGTTTTGTTGATAAATACCCAGAAGTGGAATTGCTGGGTTATATGGCATTTCCATTTTTAATTCTTGAGGAACCTCCATATTATTTTCCACCACGGCCACACCAATTTGTATTTCCACCAACAGTGCACAATGGTTCCCTTTTCTCCACATTCTCACCAACACTTGTTAGTTCTTACCTTTTTGATACTAGCCATTCTGACTAGTGTGAGGTGATATCTCATTGTGGTTTTGATTTGCATTTCCCTGGTGATGAGTGATGTTAAGCTTCTTTTCATATGTCTGTTGACCATCTGTATGTCTTCTTTGGAAAAATTTCTATTCAGGTCATCTGTCAATTTTGTAATTAGATTATTTGGGTTTTTTTAGTGTTGAGTTGTATGAGTTCGTGATGTATTTTGGATAGTAACCCCTTATTGGATATATCATTTGCAAATATCTTCTCCCATTCAGTAGGCTGCTGAATGGTTTTGTTTTGCTGATGGTTTCCTTTGCTGTGCAAAAGCTTTTTAGTTTGATGTAGTGCTAGCTATTTATTTTTGCCCTTGTCTCCCTTGCCTGGGGAGACACATACCCAGAAAAATATTGCTAAGCCAATGTCCGAGAGTTTACTGCCTATGTTTTCTTTTAAGAACATTGTGGTTTCAGGTCTTACATTTTGGTCTTTAATCCACTTTGAGTTTATTTTTGTGTAGGATGTAAGAAAATGAACACATTAAGAATTACAATGCCCAAACTGGAAGTATAGAATTTGTATATGAGTCTAGCGTCGTAAGGGATAATATATGTAACAACTTAGATGTATGAATCTGGAGTTCAAGAGAAGAGATCTAGGCTGGGTATATAATCCAGGAAACACCAGTATATAGATGCTTTTAAAGCTATTAGACAGAATGAGATCACCAAGGGAAGTCATCTAGATATCAAGGATATAGAGGAAAAGTGGATCAAAGAATGTGCTGAAGCATGCTATAATATTTAAAAAATCAAAA
Source organism: Ursus americanus (assembly GCF_024610735.1). Lineage (NCBI taxonomy): Eukaryota > Metazoa > Chordata > Mammalia > Carnivora > Ursidae > Ursus > Ursus americanus. The sequence continues at coordinate 106,511,966 of NC_142164.1, forward strand.
AGGTGCTGGTAAAAATGGATGTCCACATGTAAAAAATGAAGTAGGATGCTTACCTTATACCATATACAAAAATTAACTCAAAATAGATCAAAGACCTAAACCTAAGAGGTAAAACTGTAAAACACTTAGAAGAAAACATAGGGGAAAATCTTTATGGCATTGGATCTGGAAATGATTTCTTGGATAGGACACGAAAAGCACAAGCAACAAAAGATAAAATTGGACTTAAATTAAGATCTTTAGTGCATTGAAGGACACTATCAAGGAAGTGAAAAGACAACCCACAGAATGGAAAAAAAATTTACAAATCATATATCTGATAAGAGATTAACATCCAGGAAAAAAAAGAACTACAACTCAATAACCAAAAAACAAACAACCCAATTTTCAAAAATGGACAAAGTACTTGAATAGACATTTCTCCAAAGAAAATATAAAAATAAGTACATGAAAAATGTTCAACATCATTAGTCATTAGGGAAATACAAATTGAAACTACAATGAAATACCACTTTACACCTATTAGGATGGCTATATTTTAAAAAAGGGGAAATAGCAAGTGTTGACAAAGATGTGGAGAAAATGAAACCCTCATGCATTGCTGGTAGGAATGAAATGTAAAATAGTGCAGCCACTGTGGAAAACCATTGGGCAGTTCCTCAAAAAGTTACACAGAGTGTTACCATATGATCAACAATTCGACTCCTAGGCATATACCCAAACAAATCGAAAGCAGAGACTCAAACAGATATTCAATGTTGTTCATAATAAGCAGTGTTATTCATAATAGCCCATATGTAGGAACAACTCAAATGTAAATGTCCATCAGCAGATGAATGAATAAACAAAATGTGATGAATGGATAAACAAAATATATAGTGGTGAAGTATTATTTGACCATAAAAAGGAATGAAATTCTTGATACATGTTACAACATGAATGAAACTTGAAGACATTATGCTTAAGTAAAAGAAGCCAGACACAAAAGGACCGATATTGTATGAGTCCACTTATATGAGGTACCTAGAATAGGCAAATTCATACAGACAGAAAGTAGAATAGAGAGTACCAGGGGCTAGGGGGAAGTGTAAATGAAGAGTTAGTACTTAATGAATACAAAATTTCTGTTTGGAATGATAAAAAATGTTCTGGAAATGGATAGTGGTGATGGTTGCACAACACTATGAACATATTTAATGTCACTGAATTGTACACTTTAAAATGGTTACAGTGGTAAATTTTATGGTGCATATATTTTACCATGTTTTTTTTTTAAAGTCAGGAAGTGGAGGAGAACAACAAAGGAAACTGAGAGGGGACACCTGGGTGTCTCAGTAGGTTAAGCATCTGCCTTCAGCTCAGGTCATGATCCCAGGGTCCTGGAATCCAGCCCCACGTTGGGCTCCCTACTCTGTGGGTAGTCTGCTTGTCCCTCTTACTCTGCCCCTCCCCACTGCTTCTGCTCTCTCTCTCTCACTCTCTCAAATAAATAAATAAAATTTTAACAAAAATAGAAACTGGGAGGGACTAGCAAGGGGGTAGGACAAAATCTAGAAGAGTGTGTGGCACCCTTGAAGCAATTGAGAAGGAGAGAATGACCACAGTTTGCAATGTCACTGAAACAGTGGGTAGCATGAGTAGAATGAGGGTCGAGAATTGACCACTGGGTTCAGCGGTGTGGAGGTGATAGGGTCCTTGGTAAGAACAGTTCCAGTAGCATGATGGGGATTAAAGATTTAACCCAGACTTAAATGGGTTAAAAAGAACATATGAGCTGAAAAAGTGGAGACAGAGTAAAAACTAACCGGTTGGGAAGCTCTGTTTTGAAGAGCAATAGAGAAGTGCGGTAAAAGAGGAACGGTAGGTCTAGGGAGGCCTTTTAGGTAATGAGTCTGTTTGCTACTGGGAAGTAAATGTCAGTTGAACCACTTGTGGATTTTATGTCAGATAAAGACCTAATTTCCATAACAAATAAAAGCCTGAGCACTGCCCACTAGAAAGCAACATACTGAAATTATAACTAGTAAGGAATGTGAACCAATCCTTCCAATTACTCACAAGATTCAACCTTTTCCCAAAAGTTGGGGTCCATATCCACATTCCATAGTTAAACAAACACATGGAAAATTTGGAAATGATCCAGGAGAAATCACAACTGTGAGAAGTTTTGATAAACAAGAAATAGAGAATTGAAAAGAAAAAGAAAGAAGAGAAAAATGAGGAAATATTTAATAATTCTTTTCATGTGACTGTAGGACTTTTTCACAGAAAACTTGTCAATATTTTTCACCATATACTCAGAGGAATAATAAAATAAAGTTAGCAAAATGACATAAACAATAGGATTGGCCTTGGGAAAGGCAAAACAGCATATTACGTATTACATACATATTACATATTACAGCATAAAATTTGAAACATTGGAATGAGTTTCTGTTTACAAAACCTCTTTGCTATGGCTTGTAAAACCAGACAAATCCTATCTAATATTGCTCTGGAATTTCTGGCCAATACGGTAAGACATTAAACCAAAAAAAGAGGTACAATTATTGGCAGGCAGAAGAAAGAATTTTTATTATTTTCAGACACTAAGATTGCACACCTAGTTAAGGCAAGAGAATCAATAGGAAAACTATTAGAATTAATAAGCACATTTTAAGAAGTGGCTGGATGCAGGGTAATTATCAAGAAATCAATAGTTTAGGTAATAAGCAGCAAGAAATATAATGAAAACACAATAACACAGTCTTTAAAAATACCCTAGAAGTAACTTATAATAAATGTTTGGATCCTGTATATATAAAAGCTTCTTTTATTAAAAGAAAAAAAAGAAGATTTGAATATCATATTCCTGGTTGGGCAGACTTAATCTTGTAAAGATGTCCATTCTTCCTAAGTGAAGGGTAAGGCCATCCTGATCATAATCTCATGAGGATTGATTTTTTTTATTATTATGTTATGTTAGTCACCATACAGCACACCATTAGCTTTTGATGTAGTGTTCCATGATTCATTGTTTGCATATAACACCCAGTGCTCCATGCAATACGTGCCCTCCTTAATACCCATCACAGGGCTAACCCATCCCTCCACCCCCCTCCCCTCTAAAACCCTCAGTTTGTTTCCCAGAGTCCATAGTCTCTCATGGTTCATCTCTATTTGTAACTTTCTGAGGAACCTCCACACTGTTTTCCAAAGTGGCTGCACCAACTTGCATTCCCACCAACAGTGTAAGAGGGCTCGCCTTTCTCCACATTCTCTCCAACATTTGTTGTTTCTTGCTTTGTCAGTTTTTGCCATTCTAACTGGTGTAAGGTGGTGTCTCAATGTGGTTTTGATTTGAATTTCCCTGATGGCTAATGATGTTGAACATTTTTTCATGTGTCTGTTAGCCATTCATATGTCTTCTTTGGAGAAGTGTCTGTTCATGTCCTCTGCCCAATTTTGACTAGATTATTTGTTTTTTGGGTGTGCAGTTTGAAAAGTTCTTTATAGATCTTGGATACCAGCCCTTTATTTGTAATGTCATTTGCAAAACACTACTGGGGCAGGGTTCGGTGGGCAGAAGGCAATGAAATGTAACACATGTTCCTATCATAAAATCATTATACATACCCCTTCAAAAATTGCTTTTAGTTTTTTTTTTTAAAGGTTGAGACCTAAAGTAATGCTAACAGTTTTTCTTCACAAAGCAGTGTCGTTGCCTCGTCTTACGGTAAACCTTGACTTAGTGAGCTAAATGCTGGGAATTGCTTTGGCTTAGACCTGTAAGATAAAGAGGCCAGTGGGCAGGAAACCAACTGACGTCAGGGATTTAGTTAATAAAACAACTTCCAGGGAATGGTCCTGGGTCAGATCCATAATAATATTCCATTGTATATATGGACCACATCTTCTTTATCCATTTGTCTGTTGAAGGGCATCTCAGCTCCTTCCACGGTTTGGCTACTGTGGACATTGCTGCTATGAACATTGGGGTGCATGTGCCCCTTCTTTTCACTACATCCATATCCTTGGGGTAAATACCCAGTAGTGCAATTGCTGGGTCATATGGTAGCTCTATTTGTAACTTTTTGAGGGACCTCCATACTGTTTTCCAAAGAGGCTGTACCAACTTGCATTCCCACCAACAGTGTAAGAGGGTTCCCCTTTCTCCACATCCTCTCCAACATTTGTTGTTTCTTGCCTTATCAATTTTTGCCATGCTAACTGGCGTAAGGTGGTATCTCAATGTGGTTTTGATTTTAATTTTGAGGATTGATTTTAATTTGACAATATATTTCTAACATTCATCTGGAATCATAAATAGGCAAAAAAATAATCAAGAAAAATTTTGAAGAGAAATTATAGTAGGCTTGCTCTTCTAGATATTAAAGCTGTTTATAAATCTCAAATAATTGAAACAATGAGACCAGTAAAAGGTTTACAGAGGGAGCAATAATACAAGAACAAAACTCTTGAATGCATAAAATTTACCATATGATCAAGTAGATATTGCAAATCAGTTGGGAAAGGATGAATTTTTCCATAAGAAGTGTAGAGTCGAAACTGACAGCTATATAAGAAAATCATATTAAACTATTACCATATCATGGGCCAAAGTAAACTTTAATAGATTAAAAAGTTAACATAAATCATCAAACCACATAAAAGCTAGAAGAATAGGCATTTGATTTTTGAGTAAAGAAAGATTTCCTAAGTTTAAACATAATTTTTTAAATGACAAAAAGATACACAACATGAAAAGTAAATCAACAAATTGAGAAAAATATTTGCAACAAATATGATAGACTAAAATTAATATCCATAAGATATAAGTTCTTAAAATTGCCAAGATAACTCTAAGACATGATATAAAAATGTCCAAAGGACAATCTAAAAAAGAAGAAATGCAAATGGCCAGAAAAATAACCTCATTCACAACTGAAAATAATCAAATTGAATAACAAGTATGATAGAGAGTAATAACGGCCCCCAACGAATCACACCTTTCTGGCCCCACGCCCCTTTGCCATGTGACTTTGATACTCTTTTCATGAAGAAATGAAATCTATGTCCCTATCCCTCAAACCTGGGATGGCCTTGTGGCTTGCTTAGACCAAAAGAACCTGATAGAAATTACTTTGTGCTAGTTCTGGAGCTTAGGACTTAAGGGGTCTTGCTTCCCTATCTTGCCATTGATTTGGAGCCCTGAGACTGTGAAGAAGCTCAGTCTAACATGTATTTCAGGATTACAAACCATGATGGGGAGAAAAAAGGTGATTCAGCCAACAGCTAGAAATAACTTCCAGACATTTAAGTGAAGCCATCTTAGCCTCTTCAGCCCCAGTTGAGTTGTCACAGAATTGCAGATGCATAAATGATCTAAGACCAAGAGAAGAACCACATAGCCCCAGATTGCCAACCTGTAGTATCATAAGACATAATAAATCATTGTTTTAACTTATTATGCTTTGGAATGGCTTACAAGTACCCATTTTTATCTACCAAATTAGCAAAGAATTAAAAATAAAAAGAAGACACTAATTACTAATGAAGGAACAGTTAGCAAAATACAATGTTAGGAGCATAAATTGGAATATATATATTTTTTCTTTGATCGGGTAATTCTCCTTCTAGAGTTTTATCCTACAGAAAAGATTAAAAATATGAATAAGGTTTATACCTAAAGATGTTTGTTATCTATAATTTTTTAAAAATCAGGACAAATGTCTATTAAATAATAGAATGATATATTTTAAAAATCAAAGTATATCCATGTAATGACCTATTATTTCATGGAACCCAATCCCTGTTGTCAGAAATCAAGAATATAGACCTAAATAAACAGTGTGATCCATCTGGTTTTGTGTTTGGGGAAAGCAAGTAACGGAGACTAAAAGGAAGTATATACCAAAACTATTATTACTTTCTTCTTTAGTTTTCCTCTTTTTTCCCAAATTCTCAACAATAAGAATGTGTTCTTTTTGTAATAAGAAAAAATATATATTACTTTGAAACTGGGACAAATTCTTGGTTGTCTAAGAAGATTAAAACGTGGTCCTGTCTTAAAGAGATAATAAACTAACAAGCAGTTATTGATCACCTACTGTGTATGAATCACAGCATCAAATGTTGCGGTGGGCTAATTAAAAGGGTCTTAAAATCATAAGCTTGTAACAAATAAGTTTCCAGAGGCCAACCAACTTAAAACTGTCTCTACCATTAGTTTACAAATTGTGTTAGGTCAATCAGAACAACCAGGGAAAACTGCAGATATACTAAGCGATAGTCATTAAATAAGCAAGAGCTATCTTAGAAACAAGTTTTGCCCATCTGAGCAGATTCAACACCCCCACTGGCTGGCTCTTATAAACTGCCTACAGTCCAGCAGGATTGGCATGTCTTAATGACCCTGCAGTAGCCTTGGTCCACAAATTGCTTTTTACTGCCTATTCCTATGCTGGAGTCCAGCACTGGATGAAGAGACGTTTTCTCTTAAATATCTTCATCCACCAATCAGAGTTCAGGCTTAATTTCAAATGGAAGATTCCAACTGCAGTATTAAAGAGGCTCTAGATGTATGGTTTGTTTAAAAGCTAGGAATTGAAAGAGGATCCCATACTCTCTAACACTATGACTTAGTCTGTTCGCCAGACAAAAAACACTCTAGATTATACAGATCAGGAACTGTCATTTATTTCAGTCCCAGAGATACCATAATCAATTAGCCTCCACCCAAGATCTCTGTGGGTTAAGCCATTCTGACAAGCATTGGGTTTGTTGCCTATTATGGTAACCACACCCAATGGCATCTAGCAACTAAGTGCTATTATCACTCATTACTCTCCCTCAACCACTCCATTTCAATGTTGCATTTCCTGTCTTTGTCCCCTGCCTACAGAGAACCTATAGAAAAACAATACAGTGTTTTTCAAGGATGTTGTTTTCATCTTCACCAATTTATTTTTTATTGCCATGGTAAAGGGAATATTTTCTAGGCCTCCTCAAGGGACATAGTTGTGAGTTGGGTAAACCAGTCTCACATGATAAATCTACTCCAACATTCTTATTTCTCTAAGCCTTTGAATCCCTTACTTCACATCATGCCAGGGTATTTCTGACATCCCAACTTCAGTTCATATAGGCCACTGTTAAGTACAGATTTTGATCAAACAACTAAGCAAACAGAACCAGCTGCTTGAATCTAGAATATATGGCACAGGCATTCTTGTTAATTAATTCAGCTCAATCTAAAATAACTTTGATCCCTGTTTGGTTGTTGATTTTGTTTCTGCGTTTGGTTATTGTTGTTATTCCCATTCCCCAAAAAAATCAGGTCACACTCAAGATTTTGTGAGTTCAGTCACTTTATTAAAGACTTCAGGAATTACAAGAGGGATCTCTGGGCTGCTACACAATCTTCCACCATTCTCCTGCCCTCCCCTTTATACTCCAGATATTTTTCAGAAGCCCATGTTCCCAGAAATAAGATAAATAAAATAGACAAACTCCTATAAAGACTCCTAGAAAAATGACTCAAAAGGAAAGAAAATCTGAACAGACATATAACAAGAAAAGAGATTGAATTAGTAATCAAAATACAGAATACTACCTACAGTCTACACAAAAACTTGTAGACAAATTTTCATAGCAACATTATTCGTAATAGCCAAAAGTACAAACAGTACAAGTGTCCATGAATCAGTGAGTGGATAAATAGAATGTGGTATATCTATTCAATGTAATATTATTCAGCAGTAATAATATTAATAATGAATAAAATGAACAATAATATTCAGCAATAAAAGGGACTGTAACACTGATACATCCTACAACATGGATGAGCATTGAAAACATTATGCTAAATGAAAGAATCCAGTCACAAAGGACCACATATTGTATGGTTCCATTTGTATGCTATTTCCAGATTAGGCAAATCTATAGAGTGCATAGAGGTGGAAGAATTGGGGAAAATGGAGGTTGACTGCTAAGAGTATGGGGTTTTTATTTAAAGTGATTAATGTTCTAAAATTGACTATGGTGATGGTTGCACAATTCTCTGGCTATACTAAGATATCTTGTATTTTTTTTTTTGCTTTAAATAGGTGATTTACATGGTATGTGAATTACATCTCAATAAAGTTATTACAAAAAAAGAGCTCATGTTCCCACAGATGACATTTTCTGCTTCAGTCAGCCTCTGAGGATGTATAATCCTGGCCTCTGTTCTAATTGCTCCTCTTGCTTCTTTCGATATTATTAAAATGGCAAATGTCAGAGAGGTAAATATATTGGTCATAAAAATGAAATAGAGCCAAAACTGACAGCCAGAGGAAATACTAAGTCTATGTAAAACACAAGACTGTCTTGACACAATATTTATGTCAATTTTAAAGATCAAATCAGCTGGACTTAAGAAAACCTCAACTTGATAAATACCACAAATGTTTCAATATTAGATATATAAGAACTTAGTAATTTAAACATATAATTAAAATTTTGATTTTTGAAAATATTCCTTTATTATGCAAGTTACACAGCTTCATTGTAAACTAAATAGGTAATACAGATAAGCGGTGCCTGGGTGGCTCAGTCCGTTGTCTGCCTTCAGCTCATGTCTGGCTCCCTGCTCAGTAGAGAGTCTGCTTCTCCCTCTGCCCCTACCCCTGCTCCTGTGTGCACCTGCTCGCGCATTCTTGCTCTCTCTCTCTCTCCTTCCCTCTGAGATAAAGTCTCTAAAAAAAATCACATGTAGTAACATCACTCAAAAAGAATACTGTTATCATTTTATCACTTTTTCTATGCAAGTATATACAAGCAAACACATGGGATTGTACTGCGGACTACTTGGAGATTTGTGAGTTGTATCTTTTACTCACATTACGTAAAGAAAACTTTTCATATTAATATACAGCTTTATCATATTCTTAATTACTGCATAGTATCCCATTTTAGAGACACCTTAATTTATGTGTTATTTTATTGTTAGACTTTTAGATTATTCCCTGTTTTTATTTTGCATAAACAGTATAAAAATAACATTTTTGTCTACCCATCTTTACATGTATATTGAATCATTGCCTTGGGGTAATGATTAGAAGTAGAATTTTTTCAACATAGTACTAGAAGTCCTTGCAACAGTAATCAGACAACAAAAAGGGATAAAAGGTATCCAAATCGGCAAAGAAGAAGTCAAAATGTCTCTCTTCACAGATGACATGATACTCTATATGGAAAAACCAAAAGAATCCACTCCCAAACTATTAGAAGTTATAGAGCAATTCAGTAATGTGGCGGGATACAAAATCAATGCTCAGAAATCAGTTGCATTTCTATACATGAATAATGAGACTGAAGAAAGAGAAATTAGGGAATCCATCCCATTTACAATAGCACCAAAAAACATACGTTACCTTGGAATTAACTTAACCAGAGACGTAAAGGACCTATATTCTAGAAACTATAAATCATTCTTGAAAGACATTGAGGAAGACACAAAAAGATGGAAAAATATTCCATGCTCATGGATTGGAAGAATTAACATAGTTAAAATGTCCATGCTACCCAGAGCAATCTACACTTTCAATGCTATCCCGATCAAAATACCAATGACATTTTTCAAAGAACTGGAACAAATAGTCCTTAAATTTGTATGGAACCAGAAAAGGCCCCGAATCTCCAAGGAATTGTTGAAAAGGAAAAACAAAGCTGGGGGCATCACAATGCCGGATTTCGAGCTGTACTACAAAGCTGTGATCACAAAGACAGCATGGTACTGGCACAAAAACAGACACATAGACCAATGGAACAGAATAGAGAACCCAGAAATGGACCCTCGGCTCTTTGGGCAACTAATCTTTGACAAAGCAGGAAAAAACATCCAGTGGAAAAAAGACAGTCTCTTCAGTAAATGGTGCTGGGAAAATTGGACAGCTACATGCAAAAGAATGAAACTTGACCACTCTCTCACACCATACACAAAGATAAACTCCAAATGGATGAAAGACCTCGATGTGAGACAGGAATCCATCAAAATCCTAGAGGAGAACCTAGGCAGCAACCTCTACGACATCGGCCACTGCAAACTTTTTCATGACACATCTCCAAAGGCAAGAGAAACAAAAGATAAGATGAAGTTGTGGGACTTCATCAAGATAAAAAGCTTCTGCACAGCCAAGGAAACAGTCAAAAAAACTAAGAGGCAGCCCACGGAATGGGAGAATATATTTGCAAATGATGCTACAGATAAAAGACTGGTATCCAAGATCTACAAAGAACTTCTCAAACTCAGTACACGAGAAACAAATAAACAAATCATAAAATGGGCAGAAGATATGAACAGACACTTTTCCACTGATGACACACAAATGGCTAACAGACACATGAAAAAATGTTCAAAATCATTAGCCATCAGGGAAATTCAAATCAAAACCACACTAAGATACCACCTTACGCCAGTTAGAATGGCAAAAATTGACAAGGCAAGAAACAACAATTGCTGGAGAGAATGTGGAGAAAGGGGATCCCTCCTACCTTGTTGGTGGGAAAGCAAGTTGGTATAGCCACTCTGGAAAACAGTGTGGAGGTCCCTTAAAAAGTTAAAAATTGAGCTACCCTATGATCCAGCCATTGCACTACTGGGTATTTACCCCAAAGATACAGACATAGTGAAGAGAAAGGCCATATGCACCCCAATGTTCATGGCAGCATTGTCCACAATAGCCAAATCGTGGAAGGAACCGAGATGCCCTTCAACAGATGACTGGATTAAGAAGTTGTGGTCCATATATACAATGGAATATTACTCAGCTATCAGAAAGAACGAGTTCTCAACATTTGCTACAACATGGACGGCACTGGAGGAGATAATGCTAAGTGAAATAAGTCAAGCAGAGAAAGACAATTATCATATGATTTCTCTCATCTATGGAACATAAGAACTAGGAAGATCGGTAGGGGAAGAAAGGGATAAAGAAAGGGGGGGTAATCAGAAGGGGGAATGAAGCATGAGAGACTATGGACTATGAGAAACAAACTGAGGGCTACAGAGGGGAGGGGGGTGGGGGAATGGGATAGACTAGTGATGGGTAGTAAGGAGGGCACGTATTGCATGGTGCACTGGGTGTTATACACAACTAATGAATCATCGAGCCTTACATCTGAAACCGGGGATGTACTGTATGGTGACTAACATAATATAATAAAAAAACATTAAAATAAAAAAAGTAGAATTTTTGAGCTAAATAATGTAAACATGGATATGATATATATTGCCAAATTTCTCAGCAGGATAATTCTATCAGTAACAACCTTCAGTATGTGAAAAAGTGCCCGCTTTCCCACATCTCAGCGAAGACCATGTGTCTAATCCTTTTATCCTTGCTATTCTGAGAAAGGATATCTCATTATTATTTTAATTTGCACTTATTTGATTCACAGGTTTTAATGTTTCATCTGTCTCTTCATTAGTAAGTTTACTATTCACAACCTTAATCCATTTTTATGTTTTATTTTTCTTATTTATTTATAAGGAAACTCTTTAAATGCTAAGGATATTAATCTCTTCTTCATCGTGGCTGTTACAAATATATTTTTCCAATTTTACAGATATCTTTACAGTGCTTTTGCCATAGAGAACTTCTAAATCTCTTTATGGTCAAATTTTTCAGTCTTTTTCCTTCTGATTTCTCCTGAGGTAATGCTTAGAAAGTCCTTCCTAGCCTAAGACATGTACCTACAGTTTCTCCAACAATATTTTTTACTTCAAATATTTAATCTATCTAGATTTAAATAGAGTTCCGAATGAATTTTTCCACATCATTAACCAAGTGTCTTAGCATCATTTGTTAAATTATTTCTTCTTTCAGCACAAATTTGAGACGCTGTTTTTCTCATATACTCCAATTGCTATCAACACAGCAGTCTGTTTCTCTATTCTTATTTCTCCCCTGGGCTATCTGATTCTTTATGTAACAAGATCCCTGCATTTACCAGGCTGGTCCTCTACTGACACCAGGCCTCCCCTCAGCTCAGCAGTCTCAGCATTGGCTGCGGCCCCCTCTGACACTTCCAGTCTTCCCTGAGGTGAGGCAAAAAAAAAAAAAAAATGCCTTCTCTCCTTATGGTTTGTGCTCTGTTACATGGCACTCACAGACAGGTTACTAGGGCCACAACAAATTACACAATTTGATGACTGTTTTTGTTTTTGTTTTGGCCAATAATCACAGTCCTCTGTTCTTTCTAGCATAGACTTTATTCATTCATTCATTCAACAAAAGACCACAAGGGTACTTGGATCAGGACATTGTCAAGTAAGGGCTACCATGCCTTCTATACCTAAAATCACTGCTCCTCACCCAAACTTTAGATACTGTTGAGCCCAGTTTTCCATGTCTCCTGTCGTAGAAGGCAACGTTCTTACAATGCTCTAAAAGGCCTAGAAGGCCATACATGACCTGGCTCACCTTTTTCTCTTTAATCTCATTTCCTACAACTCCCTTGACAACCCCCACTTCACGCACACTGACGTCCTCACTATTTCTTCAAAGCTCCTGTCAGGGAAGGCAGGTCCTGTCAGGATGTTTGTAGTAGCTGTTCCTTCCCCCTGGAATTGTCTTCCCTCAGATATCCACATGGATAACTTGCTCACTTCCTTCACATTTTTGCTGACATGTCACCTTGTAAAAGATATATACCCAAACTTCCTGTTGTGGACTGAATTATGATCCCCTAAATTCATATGTTGAAGCCTTAACCCCCAATGAGACTATATTTGGAGATAGGGACTATAAGAAAGTAATAAAGGTTAAATGAAGTCGTAAGGGTGAGGCTTTAAAGTGATAGGGCTGGTGTTTCTTATAAGAAGAGGAAGAGACAGCAGAGCTCACTCATGTGCTCTTGCTCACTCTCTCTCTCTCTCTCATCAGCCATGTGCAAAGAAGAAAGGTCATATGAGGACATAGCAAAAAGATAGCCATTTATGCAACAGGAAAAGAGTTCTCACTAGAAACCAAATGTTCCAGCACCTTGATCATGGACTTTTGGCTTCCATAACTCTGAGAAAATAAATATCTATTGTTTAAGCCACCCAGTCTGTGGTATTTTGTTATGGCGGCCCAAACAGACCAAGATACCACCCCATCCATATGTTAACACCATCACCCTGTTTGCTTGTACTGCTTATCTCTCGTATTTCTTCTACCCTTGCCCTTAATATCTTCTACAATAATCTGAAGTTTACTTTTTATTATTTTAATTGTTTATGGTCTGTCTTCTCCCACTAGAGTATAAACTCATGGGTGCAAATATTTCTGTTTCTTTTATTCATTGATGTATCCCTAGCATATAGAACTGTACCTGTAACACAGAAGACTCTCAATAAATATCTGCTGAATAAGCAAATGAATTACAGCAGACCCCTTCTTCTTTTAAGGTAAATTTTCTCTCAGAAGCCCCATTCTCTATCCCAGTCCATCAGGTGGCATTGTTGTAAGACCATCCTACCTTGAAGACACAATTTGATTCTTTGTTCAGGTGGGTCTTCAGCTCCCATGACAATCAGTGCAAGGCAATAGATACTAGGGTTGGAATGAGGGGACTCCTTTCCTGGAGCATATCTGAATTTCAGGTTTAAGTCGGCCAGGACACTTCGTGTTTTTATTTGGGGTTCCCTCAAAGCAGAAGCTGAAAAAAAAAGATGTGAACTTACTTGGGAGGTGATCCCAGGGATCAGGAATGAAGGAGCAGGGAGATTAAGGCGGAGAAGGAGGGAAGATAATGAAGGGTATATTACTGAACTGATTACTGCTGTAGGCAACTGGAATTGACTCCTGCCTGAGCCCCACTGGGAAACAGTGTAGAATGTGCCTTGGAATTATTCCTCCCTCAGACAGGAAGCATATATGGGTCCACTCCTGTAGTTCTTTGTTTCAGAGTAACATCTAGAGTGTTAACTTCCATGCCCCACTCTGTGCCATACTCTCAGGCTGCCATATGTGCAGACTGAGCAAGATGTAACAGTAATTTAAGATAATCCTTTGGCATGCACAGGAAATGGCCACCACAGTTACTGCTGAAATCACAGGAAGGCAGAAGGAATGGGTTTTGGGGCACAAAATCATCAGCTACATTTGGTTTTAAGAACAGCTTTAGTATCTCAAGGTCAAACTATTTCTATATATTGTATTATTAACTTTTCATTTTTCATCATGTAAAATGAACTTTGCTAGAAGGATGTGATCTATAACATGCCACACAGAACCCATAATTGAAAAGAACACAGTTGTTCCGTGGACAGAAAGTTAACTTGCACTTCTCAATCCACATTTTCATCAGCAATGTCACTTGTTGAATTGTGAGAATTCTCCCTCATCCACACTGCCTCTTCCTCCTGGTGCTCTTCAGTATATAGGTAAAGGTATTACCCATGATTACAGTTCCTCAAGGGGCAAAGTATGTGTGATATTACACCATGAACTGTTTTCTGCATATCAGACTCTCCCGAGAGCCTCCTCAGAAGACTCATCCTTCTCTTTTATTAATTAAAACCATTGCACCAGCTCACCAAAATGGTACAGTATCCAGAAACCATGTTCTTTGCTCAGAGAAAAACATCTCCAAATGAGGATTTCATCTGAGCACAGTGTTCATCATTTTTCCATAAAATTTTAATTAAATCAATCCCATATTTTAAGGATGCAAGAAGCTTAATAGATGCAAAAATGGAAAAAAATAAAATACCTGCAAAAGGTGCAGAGAAGGGAAGAGCTCAAGAATGCACAAAGAAGTCTTCAAGTTAACTTCTGGACAGTATTTATGGTTGGAGGAAGGAGAAGATGCTTAGAAAATATTTGTGTCCACAACCACCTAAAATATCATGTCTGGTATTTTTAGATGCAAGTCTAACTCTTGAATAAGGAACATTCCTGGCTAGGAGGAAATGTCTGGCATGTAGTAGGTATTTAATAAGTGTGTATTTGTTAAAAGCACAATACATCTTTCAATTTAATCCCTGATTCTACACCTTAGAAAATAACCCTTACTTTAGACTTGGTATTCCCCAAGAATTCTTCAGATTTAGGCTCAAGCAATATTGGATACATCACATTCTAAGCAATATGCTAGATGCTTCAATACAGCTTTATCTCATTTAGCCCTCACCCAAACCTAATATTTGGTAGATGAGAATATTAGAGGTCAGAGAATTTTAGTCTTTTGCTCAAGGTCACATAGCTAGAAACTGTACAGCCAAGATTCCAACTGCAAGTTCAGGGAGCAAGTGTGTGTTTGTTTGTTTAAGGTCCTTAAATTTTTTTTTGCACTCCTTCTATGAAGAGGGGGCTGCTCTAAAACTCCTTGCCTTAAATCTAGGCAGACTTGTAACTGCTTTGACCACAAGAGAAAGTTGAAAATGATGCTGTGTGGTTATTTCTGAAGCTAGATCATAAATGCAGCTTGCCCTGGCTCTCTGGGAGCACTTGCATCATTCAGAGGTTCCCTCTTGGGACTTTCCGTCTCAGGACTCAACCATCATACTGTGAGAAGCCCAAGCCACATGGAGAGCCATGTGTTGGCCCTCTGGTCAATAAGCCTGCTGAACCCAGTCATTGAGTAACCCTAGCCCAAACCCCAGACGTATGAGGTAAGAAGCTTCCAGATGATTCCAGCTCCCAGCCACTCAAGTTACCCCAAACTAGGTGAGGACCCACACATCATGGATCAGAGACAAGCCATCCCCACTGTGCCTTGTTGGAATTCCTGAACCCCAGAAGCTGTGAGCATAATGAAATAGTGGTTGTTATTTACACCACTAATTTGGGATGGCTTGTTAAGCAGCAATACTAACTGTAACAGAAACCTTTCCCCAAACTTTAAATATTCAGTGAGCTTAAAATGACACGTAACCCCATAGAGTCTCACAAACTCATGGAAAAGCCATGACTGCCACCACCCTGATCTCTCTAAGCTGTTGGGGAGCAGAAAGCAAGGTCTGTGGCCTAAACTCTGATCTGGGCTTTATTTCTAACACTCCGGCCTCAGCAATTTCTCACTCCTTCTTAGATCTTTCTAGTGTCTTTTTCTACCTGGTACTTTGTCACACAAACCATCTTTTTCCCCTCTGACCCTTCCTAGCACTGAGACTTCTGTGTTTTTTCTTCACATTTCTCCTTCTGTGTCCCTAAAAACAGGGGTGGGGAATCTAGTTTCTCTTGCTCTCAGTCTCAAGACCGGATTACCGACCCTACTTCAGTTGAAATCACTATTTTCCACACATATCCAAGCCCACTCACCTTGAGGTCTGCCTCCCATTCTCTCAACACTTAAGCATGAGGCCAGGAAGGCATCCATCCTTCTCTACTCCAGGGTCTTCTCCCTTAAAGAGAGCTTAAGTACCAGATCAAGGGTCTGTCCAGAGAGTAAAAGCAGAGCATCCTCAGTAATTACTGAGGTTAGTGAAAATTTGATTTTATTAAGCCCTTACATTAAATTCATGTTGTCATTTTTTAAATGAAGCCTGTATGGATTGCACTAGAATCTCAATCAGATCAAAACAATTAACTGACCATAGAAAACACAATTCAAGATAACAATTCTAACACCTTCCCAAAATAAAAGCGAGGATTTGGGAGGGTCTTTTGGTTTTAGAGACTCTGATTAGGAACATCACTTCCCAAAGCACAGGTGGGGCTGAGCCAGAGGGATTTAAGGTCACATTGGGAGTGTGTGGTTTCTTATCTAAGCAGGCTCCAGTTTAAACCCAGACAGAGCAGGCATGTATTCTACATAGGGAAAGCCGAGAGGCAATATAATTTCTCATCCCTAGACACAGAGACTAAGTACACAGTAGCTAAAGCCTGAAATTCTCCTATTCAAGGTTTATTTCTTTGACTTAAGTCTTTGTTCTCCTTTATTTTTTTTTTTTTAAAGATTTTATTTATTTATTCGACAGAGATAGAGACAGCCAGTGAGAGAGGGAACACAAGCAGGGGGAGTGGGAGAGGAAGAAGCAGGCTCATAGCAGAGGAGCCTGACGTGGGGCTCGATCCCGAAACGCCGGGATCACGCCCTGAGCCGAAGGCAGGCGCCCAACCGCTGTGCCACCCAGGCGCCCCTTTGTTCTCCTTTAAAATGCAAATACCTTATGAGTTACTTACAGCTTCGTGATAGTGGCAGGTCTTGCTAACTGCCTACCTAATATCCATTTTCCCTTCTTTTCTAGTTACAGAATTCCAATTTGGAGGTCAGGGGTAGCAATGTGCCCACATTCCTTTTCATCGAGGGGTGGTCATGTGACCCAGCTCTGGTTTCTGAGATATAAGTGGAAATCACTGGGAGGGGCCGCCCAGATAGCTTGCTAAAAAGGCAAGACTTACAAAAACAATGGCTCTTTCTCTTTCTCATTCTTCTTTCATGAAAGACAAACACAGTTAGTGGAGGCACAGCAGCCATATTGCAAACCCATGGACAAGAACTATACATTACAAGTGGCAGAGTAGGAAGATAGAAGGAGCCTAATTTGTTGATGGCATTACAAAGCCACCATACTGCCATAGTCAGTCTACCCCATCCCAGATGGGGGGGCACCCTTTTGAGTTATGGCTCTAGAGATAGTTTTCTTTTTCTAATGGATGCACTGTTACAAAGGTTTAGGAAAGCATACAGGGAGTGAGTTTTGAAATAAGCAAGAAGGCACAGAGAAGTTATGGGCTCTAAGAACTGTATGAATAAAAGGTGTCCCTGAAGAAGAAAATCATGGAAGTGGAATGTCTGGGGCCCTGAAGTTCAGCTTATCATGAACAACTTGGGTTTTACCCTACAACAAAACTAAACGGAGAAATAATTCCATGATCTTCTATTAGTGGGAGAAAAGAAAGTATTTCTTTATGGTATCTTTATGAAACAATAACTTCAACGTTCAACATGCTTATGCTTACGGATGCATTTTCTGAGACAAATTTAGGTGAATCACAATTCTAGTCAAGAGGCTTTCATAAACAACATGGAAGGCCAAAATTTCCCCTGAATGATGTCTCCACAGGAGCTGATGCAGGGAATGAGCTCACTAATAAAAATGACATTGAGTTGCTATTTTTGTTCTCCTGAAATGCTGTTGTTATCAGCTGGATATTGGCAGTGCATAAGTTGGTAGAAACATTACCTAGGACCACTTAAATTTTTTGCCCAAGAGCTTTGTTATTTAAGAGCTAAGACATCAAATCACTCTAAAGAGAAGAATATGGTCCAATTTTAATCTTTAACCTAAAATATTCATGCAACCTGAACTTCTTTAATGAGGATCTCAGGCGTAAAAATCAAAGACAAGCTAAGGTTCAGAATGGTGGACGATTTCCTCTAACTTGGAATTATCTGTACTATTTACTACATCTCTTTTAGGAAAACATTGCTGAAAGTTGTAGGTCCGTTTTGTAAAATCCCACCAGCCAATCAGCAGCTGGGAATCAAGTAAGTCACAGTGTTTTCCGTTTAACTCCACAAAGAATGTTCCCATTCTATGGCGCTGGAGTTGAGCAGTGCTTCTCAAACTATAATGTGCAATACAGCTCATCCAGGGCTCTTGCTAAAATACAGGCTCTGATTCAGTACATCCAAAGTGAGGCCTGAGATTCTGCATTTCTATAGGCAATGATGATGGTACCGATGCTGGTCCATGAACCACACTTTGAGTATCCCGAAAGTAGAGCATGGGCTAACCTGGCTTCTCCTCAGGATCATTTAGGGATCTTGTTTAAAAAAATAAAACCCAAAGTCTTGGGCCGCATCCGGCTCTACAAAATCAGAATCTCCGGGAATGAGGTGCAGGAGTTTGTATTATTAACCATCTCCCCAGGTGATTCCTATCCAGCCATCAGCTGCACCTGGTCTGCAATGAGTAGAGCAGCATGTCTCAAAGAGGAGCTGTACACCCCCTAAATAAGAATCGCCTGAGGAGCTTGACGATTGTGCAGATACCTCTCTGCAGATACCTCCCTTCTGCTGCCTAGGAAGGAGGCAAAGGGTGGAGAGAGTATAGAAAATAAGGAGATGGTATAAAAAGGGAAATTGACGTCATTTCAACTCCCACCTGGCAGGAGTAGAGAGGGCCAATTCTCCTGGAAGTGACAGCATGGAACACGCCTCCCGCTGCCTGACCACCTGCACCTCCTTCCTTCTCTTCCTCTCCCTGGCAACTGCCCCAGCCAAAGCTGCCCCTCAGGGGCTGCTGGGAGGCCTGGTTAGAGAGAAAGGAGAGGAATGAAGAGGAACGAAATAGGGGAGGAGGCCTTGAAAAATAAAGTGAAAGTAAAGGAATTACAAACAGCCTTCAAGCCAAAGAAAAAAATAACCTATTTCAATATCTGTACTTGTTGAAATGATAACAATGTATTATCTGGCCAAAAGAGTGCATTCCAACTGCATAAAATTGTGTCTGTATGTAGAAAAAGGTCTGGAAGATTGTGAACTGTATTAATCTCTAAGTGGTGGAATTCAAGGTACTGTTTTCCTTCAGTATACTAATCTGTATTGTTTGAATGTTTTATACTAAGCATGAACTATTTTTATAATGACATAAATAATAAAGCCATTTTCATTTGGGGGAACAAAAACAAGGGTTCACAGTACTAACATAGCATAGGCATTTCTCCTGAAAGTCCAAGATGGATTCCAACTGTATGTTATTGAATACAGATCTGAATAGGAGTTTCAGTGTATTAAAGGAGAGAAATGTATCAAGGTTAATTAGTGTAAGTGAAGTAGCTCTGTGTTGGGGGGGGGGATGTGTGGGTCAGAGAGATCTAGAAAAAGCAACTATAATGCTCCAGAAAGATTGCACTATTGTGGCTCTAACAATAAGATAAGCCAAGAGCGTCACTGGAGATTAAGCAAGTACACCTGAGACCTTATCAAAGATGAACCGCCTGATTGCCCTGGGACTTAATGTTCATGGTACTGATATTATAATAGAATTGCCTCATGAAAATGAATTAAACAGCAACTAGGCAGGAAACAATGATCTCAGCAGGAGTTTCATCCATCAGATAAAATATGCGCTCATGAGGGGAAGAATCAGGGTTAAGCTGGGTCTGTTCACTTGGGAATTTCTTGGGTGCTGCAGCCCTGTGGTATCTCCCACTGGCCTAACCATGGTCATGGAAAATAATAAACTAAATGTTTGTGGCTCCAGATTGCCCCAGTGTCCTGCTTAAAGCATGGGGAGAAAAAGAAAAGCAGAAAGCAGCCTGGAGGGAGAGGAAAAGGTAAAGAATTAAATCACCCCTAGGATTTTGAAAGCTGAGTCAGCAAAACTCCATGAAACTCCAGGTTTCTGAATTTGTGCTTTGGCCATCCACAACCTAAAGAGATTTTTCTCTTTTCATTTCCTATACCTATTGCTTTCTATCAGTTCAAGCTTCAGCAGGGAGCACTAGTTCATTAAATGATAAGTATGAACTTAAATATTGGCACGAAAATGTTTACTCATTCTGAGGCACCTTCTTAACAGTGGTAGATAATTCAGAAAAAAGGGAGGACATTCCACTTTGGGGTTGCATAATACACTTTCACTTCAAGAACTCTTTGTCACCTTCATCAGTGACTTGGGAGGAAAAGCTATCTGGTAAGGCTCAAGATAAAAGAGAAATGTTTCTGAGAGGTGGGAACAGATGAGGAAAGTGGAAGGAGAAAGATCAATGTGGAGACAACTGATTATGATACACTGTCATGACAGGTGGGCCCTGTGGCCATCTCTGGGTCATTTCCTGCCTTCTCCTGGATATTCAGTAGACAGAGAGTTGCAAAGGCAGTTGTCATGCCTAAAGCTAGGCTTCCTGCTAGAAAAAGGTAGGATTTACTAGGTTCTCTGCAGTGACTTTGAAAATATCTGTGATACAGCATCAACAGCTGAAATCGAAAGAAGTATCTCCAGGTGGGGGGAAATGAGTGATCAAAAATAGGAGATGAGATATAGTCACTGCCTTGTTTGCCACCAGTGTTAATTACGCAAGCACTTTTACAGTTTGAAAGAATGCTGCATTTAGGAAGGTTTGACTGGTATTAATTATTTCTGTATTTCTCAGGGTCTCAGATCCAGAACACCTGAATACCTTCCCTGAAAAAGCTGCTAGTTCAACTCTAACTCTCCAGGCAACATCAACCTAAAATATCCCTACAGACAAAAATGGTTCTGGATCAAAATTGTGATCGTCCTTCCTCCTTCTCAGGCCCATCAGAAGAGATCTCTGAGAAGATGCGCAAGGAAATTTGCCACTTGACCATTATCTGCTTGCAGATCCAAAGTTCTACCAGATACCTTCCAAAATGAGGTATGTAGAGTATACATGCTTGTGGAAAATGCTGGGTGTTAAATGCAACCATCGTAAACCAAATTATTTTTCATTAATCATGGCTGCAAAGTCTGACATCAAGAGACACGTAGATCCTGGCTGCTCAAAGTGTGGTTCCTGAACCAGTAGCAGCAGCATCTGGGGGCTTGTTGGAAATGCCGAGTCTCAGGCCCCACCAGACCTTACAAAATCAGAATCTGCATTTTAACAAAACCCTCAGGTGCTCTATGTGGGTTTCTAAGTGTGAGAAGCACTACTCAAGGTTCTCTCTTGAGGTAATTTTCATCAAGTTCTATTCCTAATAGGAAACAGGTTGAGAAGTAAAATGTTCAACAGAGCTACAAATACTAAGCATGAAAATGTAAAGTTTTTAGTGAATATTGAAAGCAAGCCAGCAACGACAGTTTATAAAAGCTAATAGACCCTGCGCTGAGAGGTCAAAAGGCAGGTGCTACAAGGAGAGTGGCTCTAATTATGAATATGGGTATTTCGACATGGCCAGTCATGCGCACTACCCCCTTCCGCTCATGCTTCCAATCTTTCACTAAAATGCCACATGGCTCTTTTGGCAGAATTAGCTCCCAGATTTGCAGTGGAAATTAGACAAGAACATCTCCTTTCTTTCCTTTGAGATGCAGGGATGGGAGTTAGAGCAGGCAACAGGGAGCATTTTGGAGGCCAATAGTAAGCGAAACTGAAACTGGAAAAGGGGTGCCAAGAAATTAATGCCAGAGGAAACACAAGGGCACAAAACTGCAAGAGGGGGAAGAGAGTGATGCATTGCCAGGTATCTGGGACCAGAGAGGCAAGAAGTGGTGGGGACTTGATAAGAAATTAAGGGTGGGAGCAGAATTGTTTCAGGGTGGGGTGGGTGGCTGTTCTAGATCAAAGTCACTATTTTTGTTTTTATTAGCCAGTGCCTTGTACATGGGCCCAGCTAAAGAACCAGGGGAACATCAGATTTAACACGGGAATGAACTGATGAAAGGGTTTGAAAGAAGTGTGGAGATAAATTAGTCCAACATCTCTGGACAGGTTGATGGACTTATTTGAAAGGATAGAGGGATGTGATCTCGAAAAGCCCAAGCCAGGGTGGAATGTTACACAGAGAACTAGACCTCACCAAAATAGTGGAATAGATATTTTGCTACCAATATCCTATCTCTGCTCCTGCCTTTCTTCTTCCTGTTCCCTCCACCAACCTACATTCAAACCCCTGGTTTAATATCTGTCCCACCAATCCCTTTAAGCCTGTAGGTGTCAAGCAATAGATTTGGCATCCTTTTTCAAGGAGATTGAATTCGTGCACTTGTAAGGACCAAACCACCTTCCAAACCCACAATTATGTCCCCCGAATCCCCTCAAAGCCATGCTAATAGATATCTATCTGAAGGCCAGATTTGCATACATGCATTTTGAAGGAATAAGGAAGAGGACCTCCATAACTAGATAAAGAGGCTAAAAGAGATGGATGACTTCAAAATTTCAACCCTGAGTTCTTACGAAATGGACAAGGTCACTAATAGACAGGGGGTAAAGGAGATAATGGATTTTTACTAAATGTAGTGTCATTTTATCAAAATTCTTTAACAATATTATAATTTATTTTAGGTCTAATCTCATATTTCTCTTTCATACTCGTTAGTCTTTTCTTATTAAGATATATATAATTTTCCCCAGATAATTATCATATCTCCTTTAGTTCTCCTTGAATTTCATGCCCCTCAAATGCCCACCAGTTACCCCCAGTTGTTTCAAATGCCTTGAATTCCAAGAGAACAGAATTGGCAAAAAACAAACATCCCCAATATTTGAGAACAGAGGGTGAATGGTTTTTTTTTTTTAACAATCGTAATTAAAATTCCATTTCCCTTGTGGATAGTGTAGTTTAACCAGTTACACTGAACTACTAATTTGATGCGGGGAGGGGGGGGATACTACTCTCTCGTCATTTTCTGAAAATCTGTCATCTTTGTAAGATTTTGTTTGGCACACACAGATGGTTCTGGTGGCAGTACGGAACTGAACTCTGCAGCAGGGGACATATTGGCCAAATGGTACAACTCCCGTTTCATGCGTGCCCTCTCCGTTAGTTGTCAAATTAGACATGCTAGTAACATCCATAATTGTATGTTGCAAGCAGCTGAGCTGTAGTTTGAAGTGTACTTAGATGCTAATCAGACTTCAGGGAATCCTTACGAACCATGCATTCAAGCCTCCTCTAGTTTCCGGCTTGGATGCCAGGCATAGCTTCTATTATAATGCCAGCATTTTACCCATAATTTCTAATTGCCCCTGATAATTTAGAATGTTTCTTGAAAGGAAAAATAATCCACAGGAAGTCTGGAAAACCATTTTCCAGTATTACAAAGTTTATTTTATGTTACTGGTGTCTTTGCAGGCCACACCAAACATGTCATGGGGTGGGGGGGTGGGGTTAGATAAAACCTGAGACCTAAGCTATTCTCAAGGATCCATGTGCCTCAGCTTTCCATCCAGCCTTTCTGAGACTCTCTTTCAGCCATGCCCCTTCCCAACCCCAACTACTTCCCTTTGTGTTGCCCTCATGGTCTCCTCTCTTATGCTTTTAACCTATACATGTTTATTGAACATCTGTTGTGTGCCTGGCACTGTACTGCAAAGACAAATGATTCCTACCCTCAAGGTGATCACAGCAAAAGGAAGGACACTGATGCATGAAAAAATGGGATAGGCTGGTGATGGGTAGTAAGGAGGGCACGTATTGCATGGTGCACTGGGTGTTATACTCAACTAATGAATCATCGAACTTTACATCAAAAACCAGGGATGTACTGTATGGTGACTAATATAATATAATAAAAAAATTTTTTTTTAAAAATGATCCTAAAACCTGGGGTAACTGCACTGATGGTGATATAGCCAATGCAGAATTCTGAAGAGGGGAACCCAAACCAACATGAGGGGTATGTGTTTTATGGTATGTGTGTGTGTGTCTGTGCACGTGTCCCCTTATATATGTGTGTGTGTGTGTGTTGGACTGTGGGGGTATATGACAGGCACTGTCAGTGCCCCACCCATATCTCCTGGAACACCTTTGCCATTTTTGTGCACGTCAGTTTCAGGCTGCTTTCAGTCCCAGCAGCCAGCACTGTGTCTCTTTGTTGAAGGACAGTTCTCAGGCTGCAGGAGCCCATATTGCCTGTGCACACGCACAGAGAGCTGAAGTGTCTGGGAATTTAATTCCCTAGAGGCAGCCCTGTGACTGGCAGGAATGGGGATACAAGTATACCAGCCCCTTTGCCCCTGATCAAGATAACTCTGATGTGTATCCTAACCTGTCTCCAAAAGCCCCCCATGGGATGGAGGCAAAGTCACTCTCCATGGTGATTTTGCAGACTTGTTTATCCTCCTTCCTTTCCCAGTCCCCCTTCCTTATCCCTTTGTTAGTTTTTCCTGGGAATCTACTAATAAATGCACGTGAAACCTCCTCTCTGAGCCTGCTTCTGGGATACCCAAATTAAGACAGAAAGAGTAGAGAAGTCCTCCTTAAGGGTTCATCTAAGCCAGGTCCTGAAGGAAGGGAAGAATTTAGCAAGATGAAGGAGGTAAAGTTTCACCCCAAGAGAGGGTGAAAAGGGAGTGCTACGGAGAGAATTTCACACAACATGAATGAAAAAATGGACATGGAAAACAGCCTGGAATACACAGGGAGCTACAACCATAACCTAGAGCATAAAGTTTTAGCAAAGGACTGGCAAAGGACTCACGACCCTGAGATCATAACCTGAGCCAAAATCAAGAGGCAGATGCTTAACCAACTGAGCCACTGAGGCATCCCAGAGTGTTCTTTAAAATAGAACTGGTTTACCAGCACACTACTTTGCTATGCAAAGGTGATTGCTTTTTACTCCATAGACAGTAATGGGAAGGCCACTGGCTTTTTAACAGTTGAGTGATATAGTCAGATTTGTATAGCTATGTGGAGTTTAGAGAAAGAAAAGGTCCTGACCCAAAGCAGCAGTAGCAGACATGGAGTATGGGGAATGGAAAGATTAAGGAGTGTGTCTGACTGGATGTGAGAATTGATAGACAGGTTGACTGGGCAGATGGCTGAGCTAGCCTCCAACAGAGCTGGAGAATACAGAAAGAAAAGTTAATTTGGGCAACAAGTTCATTTCTGGAAACATTGAATTTCAGAATTCTGAGGGATTATGCATTCATATGTATGGATGTAGAGCATTAGGCATAAGGCCCAGACAGATCTGGGAATCTCCACAGATCCAGTCACTTAAGTGAGCCCTGTCCAGGCGCTGCTGGCCAAATCTATTTTTCTCCTCCTAGCTGTGGCAGTCTCTGTTGCTGAGCACCTATTCTGTCCGTTTTTACCTACACTCATAATTCTTTACACCTCCAGTAGAAAGACACCTCCTCTGAAGGCAGGGCTGCTCTAGCCAGCTGGCCCTAGGCCATTCCACCTCTTCTGGATTTATAGCTCTATCTCTGTCAGGAGTTCGAGCCAAGGGTCTTAAGATGTCACCTAAAATGCTCTTCATGTGGCCCAGCTTGTGTCCTTAGTTGATGACCTTCGTTCCCCAAACATGAGCTTGAGTCACAGAGTCACACATTTATTTTTCAACTCTTCCCCCACCCCCTCAGGTGAATTTCCACAACACCTGGCCCAACAGAGGGAAGGCAGCCTTAGCTTCCCTTCCTCCAGGGAGGGATATGAGAATTCCACCGTCTGGAACATTAACCTTGGTCTCCCAAGTACCCAACCTGTTTCCTTTCTAGGACCTAGGGAATCTAAGGAAGATGGTATTCTTGGAGGCTGACCATGACCTTTCAGTTTTCTGAGGAAGCTTTGACCTTTACTAAATTCCTTCAGTTCACAACAAATTATTGACCTTTGTTCACAGATGTAGATTTCAACCAAATTCCATAGGCATTTCAAGTAATTTTTAAATGAAGTGGCATGATAATGTGCTTAATTCCGATCAGGTCTATCACCTCCAGGCCCCTACCTCAACAGAATTGAAAATGATAAACCAAACACAGACATTTTGAGAATGAATTTTTAAGGCAAACTTTAATGCCTGCTTACTATAAATATATTCATCAAAGGAATTCTGGGACCTGTCATAAATTGACACTGTTATACTTAAGTATGAAATAGATCAATTTTCCTAAACTAGTAGAGTCCAGACATATTATTATTTGTTAGACAGAATAAAAATGTGAGTTTGCAAAAGTATGTCGGTGACTAGATAACTTCAGTAATGGCTTCACTGTAAAGCTTGAGTTTTATCGTTAATGCTCCTTTTCAATGTAGCACTGACATTTAGTCAACCGAAGAAAAACATAAAGGGAAAAATACTCTAAGAAATGCTTTGTAATCTAGAAGGCTTTCATTTAAAAATCCAAAATCCCTTCACTGAGTATATTTATATAAAGAATTTTTCCATTTGGATTTCTACATTGTTTTTAAACAACTAGAGAAAATATTTTTAAAAATTCAACACCTAGCTAGCTTTCAAATGGTAGACACTATTTACTTTCATCTCAATACTTAGCTCTAAAATAACTGGATTATTTTTTGCCAACATTTCTCAATACTCTCACATGGGAGCTAAGATAAATCAGGGCAGATTTAATCTCAAAGGGTTCTTTTGGCACTTAGAAGTGGCGAGGAGATTTATTTATGAACCATTATCAACATAAATGGAGATTGCTCTTGGGACATAATCATCTACTTTATATAAATAGGATATGGCTACATGGCAATAAAAACACAGGATTCACTTAGATAAACATGAGAACTTCAACATATTTGGAGTTTTACTATTTAAGTGTACGCTATATTAATTTCTAGGCTTTTAATATAAGAAGGTAACTTGGATTGGAATGATTCTCAAAAATATAATAGTTGAATATTTGAATTTGAATGAAACGAATTTATTGATCAACTACAAACTGGTTTTGGCTTTAGCTTAATAATGTTTATTTTTTTAAAGATTTTATTTATTTATTTGACAGAGAGAGATAGCCAGAGAGAGAGGGAACACAAGCAGGGGGAGTGGGAGAGGGAGAAGCAGGCTCCCAGCAGAGGAGCCTGATGCAGGGCTCGATCCCATAACACTGGGATCACGCCCTGAGCCGAAGGCAGACGCTTAACGACTGAGCCACCCAGGCGCCCCAATAATGTTTATATTAAATAAAGAATAAATTACTATTTTATCATCACATTATATATACCAGTTTAATGAAGACATAAGTCTTCTTTTATTCAAAAATAAAATGAAAAGTCACAAACCAATACAATATGTAAGGTGAATCATTTCACATTGGGCAAATTATACCTTATTTTTTCATATGTAGAGAATGTTTGAAGAAAAGTGGTAGTTGTAGCATAGTGAAAAGACCATTGGCCTCAGAGTAAACATAGCTGGACTTGAGGGCTGGCACATTCACTTTTTAAATAAATGGACAAATTAATCTTATATTTAATTTTGAGCAAATTTCTTTAAATTGTCTTTAAATTTTTTATATGTAAAATCTGTGAATATTAATGTTTATGTTAATGTATTTGAAGTCTCTGGCATGATGCCTAAAACATAGTAGATGCTCAATAAATAGTAGCTACCCTGCGTGAAAAAAACAATGGCTCCCCATTGCACTCAAATTAATTAGCATGGCTCCAAAGATTTTTCATGATCTGGTGCCCCTTATACCTGATGGCTTTATCCTGTAACATGTCCCTATTATACTCTCTACCGGTGGTCTCTGAAGTGAGGTGCACGTACACCAAGAGAGGTTTAATAGACCATTTTTGTGCCTTACCTATATCCTTCAGACCTTACTACTTTAGTGTACACCAGCCAATTCTAAAAGGCAGTGTCTACATCTTTTTTGTCTGTGTACTTTCTCCAAAGTTGCAGAAGGTCACTCAGCCCATTCATGCAAAAAGCTGGAAATGAAGGTTTGATGCCTCTTTGGGGCAGTCTTCAACCAGTGACTGAAGGTTGTTAAATACCCCTGCTTCATCATCCCTTAGGAGCAACAAGTCTGAGACATCTGTCAAGGACTGTGAGGGGTCTGAGATTTTACCTTGCCTGCAAGCTAGCAGGTTAGCCTGCCACAGTTTCCTGGATGCTAACAGAAGACATGAGTCTGTTGGGCCAGAGACAAATGACTTTATGACAGCACAGCAGGCAGCGTGAACTTCACGTTTCCATTGGTTTCCCTTGATATCCAAATCCCGGGGGGGTGATGTGGAGTGGTCCAGATGGATGCTATGCACACAATGGGTCTGTGTCGTAGCTGAAGGACCCCAAACTTAGAAACCCTCAATCTTTTAAGGGGCTGCTAGCAAGCCTGCCCAAACTTTGTCCCAGGGAAAGACATTCTCTTTGTTATCCAGTCAGGAAACAAATTTGCCCTGTGTCCCTGGACTGAGACATTATCTCTATATTCTAAGGTTGTTTGCAATGCAGACATCCTTGAAGACCTAGAACAGGACAAAAGTTGTCATAAGATGTGTAGAAAATCATGGAGAATTTTCTCCGAGCAGCATGCCCTATATCATCACACTTCCCCAGCAGGACTGAGCTCCATAGTGGAGCTTAATAATATTCCCTTGATTGGCTCCCTTCCCTCCTCTAATTTTTCCACTCTCTAACATTGTTTTCTGAGATCGCCTTCCAAATAAATGACTTGCAGATACCTGAACAAAATTGGAATGCTACTAGGAAGGAAGAAAAGAGAAAATGGATGATGAATCAGTCACCAACAAAGTCCACTAAGCCTTACTTAAATTTCTCCTAGAGGAATTAGAAGCATTTACTTTAGGCATTATAGTTGAGCTAATCCAAGAAAGCAAACAGAACTATCTTGCATTAATTCAAAATATACAGTTTTAATTGAAATATATCTTGCACCGTTGCCTGAGCAACTGATTACATTACCTCATTGGCATAAAACTGCTAGGAAATTCATTGGTCCCAATCATTACCTAATAAGATGACCCTGTCAAGGAAGAGAATGGACTTTATGACATATTCTATTATATATGTTCAGAATAGAATTCAGTAACCCTGCCATCACGCAAGAGAAAACAAGATGTATTTACTCATTCCAAACAGTAGGATGTTATTTCTTTTTGAACCACAATGGTAGGATTCACTTTAATTGCACATATATGAAATCCAGAAACACCATGTTTTTAGGGAATAGCTATAGTTGTAGCCACAACAAAAATAAGGATGCTTTCAGTTTGTTTCCCTAGATGACACCTAGCTTTCTCAACTTCCAGTTTTCATCCCTTTTACATTCTTCGGGTTTAGTCGAGATGTTCTACATGGCAAGGTCTGTTCTAGGAAGAGCTTCGTTACTGTGTCTATAAAATTGCTGGACCACAATGCTCTTCTAGTCCATTCTTTCTCAAGAGTGATGTCTGGACCAGCAGCATCAGCATCACCTGGAGGGAAATCCTCAGGCACCACCCCAGACCTACAAATTTGGAAACTCTGGTGGTGAGGCTCAGCGTCTCTTTAAACAAGTCTTCCAGTTGATTCTAACATACACTCAAGTGTGAGAACGACTGCTTTAGAGTCTACCCCCAAATCCTAATTCCAGTAAGGAATTCCATGACTTCTAAGTCAAGGAAAACAGGTACCAGCAGCTTGATCATACAAAACCAGACTTCCATTGTGCAGAGGGTGGGTTATCTCAGAGATGATGTATTAAAGTCTGTGAACTAGAACATGGACATTGAATCATCCAGTTTTTACCTCCTCCCTTTAACAAGCCCTTTAAGTTGTTTTGCTTTCAGTTTGCTGTTTTTGGCTTTTTTTGTGTGTTTTAGAAAAGTGACATTATCCTCATTTCATAAAGTGACATTCACATCTTCAAAAAGGTCTTTCCTGATTAACCCCATCCTCCTTCTATGTGACATTTTACTCTGACTTGATCTCCTTTTAAGATTTGCATATCTGTTTTGCATGGCATTTTTCTTCATTCAAGCCACATGCTTTGAAAATATTCTCTGAGTAGGTTATATCCATCTGTCAGACTAGAGCTCATGGGCACAGACCATGATTTTGTCTCATCTCCTTGGAATTTATTTGGTCTCTGTGCCTATGTAGGTCAATGCTATGCCAACCAAACAGTGATGTGTGTGTGTTTGTGTGTGCGCGCGTGTGTGTGTGTGTGTGTGTGTATGTTGGCACTACAAGTCTTTAAAAAAGAAAGAAAAAGAATGAAGATAAACTAGTCAAACTGTCTTTAAACCATGCATTCAGGATCAAGTTGTTTCAAACTTCCTACCACCTTCACAATGCCCAGCCCTCACCATCAACAATGAATGAAATACACTTAAGTCAATGAGGAAAATTGTCTTCCAGCTGACTTGCCAGAAGAAATAGCCAGCTCCTGTGTGGTGGCCACACACCAAGATCTGGATCACTGCTGCATTGGTGAGGCTAGGGTGACTAACCATCCCAGTCTGCCCAGGTATGAGCACTTGCCTGGGATGTGGGACTTTTAGTGTTAAAAGTGGACAGTTCTGGGTAAACCAGGATAGTTGGTCACCTTCGCTGAGGCATCTAAGCCTGAGAACAATTACAAAGAGTAGGCTCAGCTTTCACATCATACTCTACCCACTATTCAGGCCAACTATCCAAAAAGACAACACCGTGATGAGACTTTCTCGGTCCTCTAATGCCAACACCCTCCAGGGTAGCCCTGGAAAAAACCGTATAGTGTATAAAATGTTCAGCTCCCCCACCATACCCATTTTATAGCTTTCTTCACATCCCTGCCCTTCAAGTGGCCCCCAGTTCTCTGAGCCTTCCACCTCCCGCCTCCTTGCCCCCTGCCACCACCAGATCTTGCCCACAAGAGATTTCATCCACATGAAGTTACAAAGACTGATTAACAGAGCAGTGGTTCTCAAACATCACCATAGGTTAAAAACATTCAGGGTGTTTTTTGAAAGCACTAATGCCTGAACCCTACCAACTAAAATACAAATTTAATTGATCTTGGGCAGATCCAGGCATTGGTATTTTTTAAAAGCTCCCTCGAGGACTCTAATTAGCAGCTAGGGTCCAGAAGCCCTGGTTTGAAGCGCACGTTCTCAAATGTGGCTCTACATTGGAATCACCCGGGAAGGTTTAAAACCTGTATCGGGGTCCCAACCCCAGAGAGTCTCATTTAACTGGTCTTGGGCATGGTGTGGACTTATGGTATGGTAAAAACAAACAAACAAACAAAACAAAAACAAAAACTCCCCAGGAGATTCTAATGTGCAGCCAAGTTTGAGAACCACTGATCTGGCCTTGCCACTCTAAGTATAGACTACCCACCAGCAACCCCACCTGCAATCTAATTAGAAAGTAGACCCAGGCCGGGGAGCGCCTGGGTGGATCGGTCGGTTGAGCATCCGACTCTTGATTTCGGCTCAGGTCATGATCTCAGGGTTGTGGGATGGGGTTGTGGGATGGAGCCCCGCATCAGGCTCCGTGCTCAGCCCAGAGTCTGCTTGTCCCTCTCTCTCTTCTCCTTCCCCTGTTCAAGCTCTCTCTCTCTCTCTCTCTCTCTCTCTCTCTCTCTCAAATAAAAAAAAATTTTTTTTAAAGAATGCAGACCCTTGGTCCCCACCCTAGGCTTCCTGAAACCAAATCTGCAGTTTAACAAGATCCCCCAGGTAATTCATGTACATGTTAAAGTTTGAGAAGCTCTGGTTTAGAGTGTTACCCCTTCCCAGAGCATTTAACAAGAAACTAGACTCTTAACCAAAGAATTCTCCTGCAAGAATTTTAGGCATCAGACAAAAGGTAGAAAAGCATTTTGGTGAAAGGAGGGTTTCCCCAGTCCTCTGAGTCATGTCCCAGAAGCAGTCACCTACTCCTCCTCCTCATAAGAACATTCTGGTATTATTAAATGTCAGCTGCAGATATACATCTGGCTATGAATCAGCCAAGGGGAAAATAGACACTGTGGAGGGTTGTTGCTGGTCTGTGTGCTTCCTGGAAATGGCTGGCAGAGTTCAGGAACTGAAACTGATATCAAAGTTATCCAGGAGCACTGTTATTTAAAAAAGAAAGAAAGATTTCAGGAAAATGGGCCCTGTCCCACAGGGAAAGCAAAGAGTATGAGTGTGGGGGTTGGTATGGGGTGTGACACAAAGGAATAACATTATAGAGATGGAAATTAACCCAAATTCGATATTGTATGTATATCAGTGGGCAAGTTAGCAAATGCTTCTAACACTAAATACTACAAAGGATACTAAAACAAGAACCAAAGCAGAAAATGGTAATGACCTTTACTTAGTTTAATAATGATTAAACATTATTTAGTTTAATTCCTTTGTTTCATGCTGAGCATTCAGAGTTGAAGGGTTCCCACACATCTAAGATGCACCTCCTTTATAATGCAGTCCCATTCACTCCTTCTCTGTTTAGACTTATTCAGAATTACACCCCATCGCCCATATGGGCTGGTGAGGGGTAAAAATGGAAAGGACTGCTCTGAATCACCCCCCCCCCCCCGTGGCTTTAGTCTAAAAGACCCCATAAAGGAGCAAGGGGTAGCCAAAGTCCTCTACAGAACCAGGAGCTGGGAAAGAGATGTCTACACAACCGAATACATCACCCAGTTTGGTCTTCAGCAGAGGCCTCCTTCTGGGCCAAGTATACAAATTCTTACACCCAAGATCTAATCACAGGATAGCTAACACAATTCATTCCAGGTTCTTAAGTTTATCTTAGTAGTAGCCAAGAGGAAAAGGCTGCCTCTGAGACAGTTAGTCAAACAGGAGGCCAGCATACTGAATCCCAGCAGTGCGTGCAGTGAATTTCACAAGGAGCAAGAGCAAAATCAATTCCATGTAACCAAGAACCCAGGGAATAACAGACACCACACTGGAGCTACCACTGAAAACCCATCAATTTAAACATATCTGAGAAAGCAATACTTCTGACTAGCCCCATCACCTAGGTACCCAGCAATTACTATGAATTCAGACTATTTTTATAGCAACACAATAATGCAGTCATTTTATATTAGCATGGGCATCTCTAGGGAGCTTGTTAGCAATGTACACTCTAGGCCCCACCCCATACCTGCTGAGTCAGAATCGGCATTTTACCAAAATCCCCAGGTGATTCGCATGCTCACGGTGTTTAAGAAACAAAGATCTAGAACAGTGAATATCAATCCCGGCTGTGCATTCGAATTACCTGGGGAGGTTCTCAACCTTGCTATCCAGGCCCCACCCTAAACTAATTAAAGCAGTCTTCGGAGTGTGCCTTAGCCCCGCCTCCACCCCTTGTTTTAACCGCTCCCCAGCGTTTCTGATGCACAGCCAGTTTTAAAAGCTGCTGACAGGATTATGTAGGTTAAGGAGCAGGGCTGTTTTTCAGCTCTCTATCTCTCCCTCCTTCCTCTCTCTATCTCTCCCCTCTCCCTCCCTCTCCTCCTCCTCTTCCCTCCCTCTCTTCTCTTTCTTCCCATGAAATATTGGCTTCATAAATATGATAATTAAATTCACAATTAAAAATTAAAGTGCTTTTCCTTAAGCAACGACATGGGTATGACATGAACCTGTGTCCCTGCACATTATTTTCATGCCTTCTCAACAGATAGAGCCAAAAATCTGTCTTAATTGGCTCTACCCAGAAATCCCCCATTCCTTCCCTTCTAGAAACTTTATATATATATCATACATATATATATAATATATATCATACATATATAATATATCATATATATAAATATATATAACTATATATATTATATATAGTTATATATATATATATATACACTCAGCCATAAAAAAGAAAGAAATCTTTCCATTTGTGACAACATGGAGGGACCTAGGGGGCATTATGCTAAGAGAAATGAGTCAAAGAAAGACAAATACCATATGATTTTCCTTATATGCGGAATCTAAAAAACAAAATGAATGAACAAACAAAACGAATCTCGTAAATACAGAGAATAGAATGATAGTTGCCAGAGGGGAGGGTTATTGAGGGGTGAGCTAAATGGGTAAAGGGGTTAAGAAGTGCAAAGTTCCTATCATAAAATACCTAAGTAATGGGCATGTAATTAATATACAGCAAGGTGACTACAGTCAATAATACTGTAGTGCATATTTAAACTTGCCAAGAGAGTAAATCTTAAAAGATCTCATCACAAGAAAAAAAATTGTATGGTACGGAATGATAACTAGATTTATTGTGATCATTTCACAGTGTATACAAATATCAAATCATTATGTTGCATACATGAAACTAATAAAATGTTATATGGAAATTTTTTAAATTTTATTTAAGTTTTTCATCATGATAAGCGTACTTTTTAATCCCCATCCTCAGTGTGTTTTCTAGAGTGCAGAATCTCTTTTTTGGTTTCTCTCTTTTTTTTAATTTGCTCATTTGTTTTGTTTCTTAAATTTCACATATGAATGAGATCCTATGGTATTCGTCTCTCTATGACTGACTTATTTCATGCAGCATTATACTCCCTACCTCTATCCAAGTTGTTGCAAATGGCAAGATTTCATTATTTTTTTATGGCTGAATAACATTCTAATTGTATATACGCCGCTTCTTATTTATCCATTCATCTGTTGATGGACCCTTGGCTGCAGTAAACATAGTGGGCAAAGCATCCCTTTGAATGCGTGTTTTTGTGTTCTTTGGATAAATACCCAGTAGTGAGATCGCTGGATCGTAGGGTAGTTCTATTTTTAATTTATTCAGGAACCTCCATACTGTTTTCAACAGCGGCTACACAAGTTTGCATTCCCACCAACAGTGCGTCTATATTCATGAGAGATATTGGCCTGTACTTCTCTTTTTTTGTTGTGTCTTTATCTGCTTTTGGTCTCAGGGTTATACCTCATAGAATGAATTTGGAAGTTTTCCTTCCTCTTCTATTTTTTGGAATTGTTTGAAAAGAATAGGTATTAACTCTTCTTCAGATATCTGGTAGAATTCACCTGTGAAGCCATCTGGTCCTGGACTTTTGTTTTCTAGGATTTTTTTTTAATTTACTGATTCAATTTCATTGCTGCTGATTGGTCTGTTCAAATCTTCTGTCTCTTCCTGCTTTAATTGTGGTACATCATGTTTCTAGGAATTTATCCATTTTTTTCTAGTTTGTCCAGTTTGTCGGCATACAGGTTTTCATAACATTCTGTTACAATCATTTGTATTTCTGTGGTATTGGTTGTTGTTTCTCCTCTTTCATTAGTATTTTTGTTTATTTGAGTCTTCTTTCTTTTTTATGAATCTTGATTGAGGTTTATCAATGTTGTTGATCTTTTTGAAGAACCAGCTCCTGGTTTCATTGATTTGTTCTATTGGTTTTTAGTTTCTCTATCATTTATTTCTGCTCTAATCTTTATTATTTCATACCTTTTGCTACGTTTGGGTTTTGGGTTTTGTTCCTTTTTTTAGCTCCTTTAGGTGTAAGGTTAGGTTGTTTATTTGAAATTTTTCTTGGTTCTTGAGGTAGGCATGTGCTGTTCTAAACTTCTGTCTTAGAACTACATTTCCTTCTTCCCAAATATTTTGGACAGTTGTCTTTTCATTTTCATTTGTTTCCATGTAATTTTCTATTTCTTCTTTAATTTCTTGGTTGACCCATTCATTGTTTAATACCATGTTATTTAGCCTCCATGTATTTGAGCTCTTTCCAGATTTTTTCTTGTTGTTGATTCCTAGTTTCATAGCATTGTGGTCAGAAAAAGATGCGTGGTGACTTTGTTTTTTTTAATTTGTTGAGACTTGTTTTGTGTCCTAACATGTGATCTATTCTGGAAATTGTTCCATGTGCACTTGAAAGGAATGTATGCTCTGCTTTTTTAGGATTGAAAGTTCTGATTACATTTGTTAAATCCATCTGGTCCAGTGTGTCATTCGAAGCCACTGTTTCCTTGTTGACTTTCTGTTCGGATGATCTGTCCATCAGTGTAAGCGGGTTGTTAAAGTTCCCTAGTATTATTGTATTACTATGGATTATTTTTTTATGTTTGTTGTTAACTGTTTTATGTATTTGGGTGCTCCTGTGCTGGGTACATAAATATTTACAATTGTTGTATCCTCTTGTTGGATTGTCCCCTTTATTATTATATAGTGTCCTTCTTTTCCCTTGTTACAGTCTTTGTTTTAAAGTGCATTTTGTCCAATAGTATTGTTACCCTGGCTTTCTTTTGGCATCCATTTGCATGATAAATATTTCTCCATCCCCTCACTTTCAATCTGTAGGTGTCTTCTGGTCTGAAATAAATCTCTTATAGGCAGCATATAGATAGGTCTTATTTTTTTATCTGCTCTGTCACCTTTGTCTTTTGCTTGAAGCAGTTAGTCCATTTACATTCAAAGTAATTATTGATAGGTATGTATTTATTCCCATTTTGCCTCTTTTTTTTAAGATTTTACTTATTTATTTGACACAGGGGGGCGGGTGGAGAAAGCAAGCACAAGCAGGGGGAGCTGCAGGCAGGGGAAAAGTAGGCTTCCTGCTGAGCAAGGAGCCCAATGTGAGGCTCAATCCCAGGACCCTGGGATCATGACCTGAGCCAAAGGCAGCAACTAAACCAACTGAGCCACCCAGGCACCTCCCCCCGCCATTTTGTTGCTTGTTTTGTGGTTGTTTCTCTAGATTGTCTCTGATCCTTTCTTTTTGCTTTTGTGTTTTTTACTTTTCATACTCTCCTTTATGGTCTTCCTTTCCACTCAAAGAGTCCTCTTTAATATTTCTTCTGAGGCTGGTTTAATGGTCATGAATTCCTTTAGTTTTTGTTTGTCTGAGAAACTTTTTGTCTTTCCTTCTATTCTGAATGATAGACTTGCTGGACAGAATAAGTTTGCCTGTAGATTTTTCCCTTTCAGCACTTTGAATATGTCATGCCACTCTCTCGTGGCCTGCAAAGTTTCTGCTGGAAAAACAGCTAATAGCCTCATGGGGGAGGGGAGTTTCCCTTGTACATAACTATCTTATCTACTCTTGCTGTTTTTAAATTTTTCTTTATCATTACTTTTTGCCATTTTAATTACTATGTGACTTGGTGTGGACATCCTTGGGCTGAATTTGGGGGGGTTCTTTTTGCCTCCTGGATCTAGATATTTGTTTCCTTCCCCAGGTTAGGGAAATGTTCAGCTATTATTTCTTCAAATAAATTTTCTGCCCCTTTATCTCTCTTCTTCTTCTTCTGAGATCCCTATAATGTGGATGTTAATACACTTGATGAAGTCACTGAGTTCCCTAAGACTATTCTAAGTTTGCATAATTTCTTTCCTCTCCTTTGCTCAGCTTGGTTACTTTCCATTACTCTGTCTTCCAGGTCATTAATTCATGCCTCTGCTTCATCTGGCATGCTATTTATCAAGTGTATTTTTTATTTCATTTATTGTGTTCTTGCTCTCTGATTAGTTCTTTTTTATCTCTGTGTTAAGGGTCTCATTGACGCCCTCCACTCTTTCCTCCAGTCCAGTGAGTATCTTCATAATCATCATGATCATTACTTTAAATTCTCTATCAGGAATACTACTTATATCCGTTTTGCTTTGGTCTCTTGCTGTGGTTTGGTCCCATTCTTTCATTTGGGAGATGTTTCTCTGTCTCTTCATTTTGTCTGACTTTCTTTGTCTGTTTCTCTGTGTTAGAAAAGTTAGCTATTTCTCTTGCTCTTAATGATCCTAGCCTTATGAAGAAGAGGTCCTGTAGTGACCTGCAATGCAGTATCCCCTATTCCCCAGGATCTGATGCTTCAAGGAGTGTCTTCTAGGGAGTATGTTACGTGTGCTCTGCTGTTGAATCTTGGCCTCTATTTCCTTCAGTCCAGTTGTTTGCAGAGGCTCTCTTTGCCTATTGTGGGCAGCAAGGTGTAGGGTGGTCAGCTTGTGAATCGAGACCTGCCCCCATAGCTTTTGGAACTGAGGTCTCACAATATGCACAAGTCAGGAGATGTGGTGTTGGCAGGGTTTGTACCGGTCTTCTGGGGGAGGGGCCCACAGAGCTGGAACTCAGGACAGCATGACCAGGAAGGGCAGATTCACTGAAGTGCAGGGTCAGGGCTTGGTATACGCAAGTTAAGGAAGGAGTGTGGTCGCCCCACTGGTTCCCACAGATGACCATTGCTTATGCTGGAGCGGGGAGGGAAATGGTGCCTGCCAGCCCCTCTGTTCCTGGAGGGGTCTCTGCATGATCCCTGTCTCTCCTGGCCATTTTCCAAGATTAGCAAACCACTCTCCCTCCTGTCTGCCCCTGGCGTGTTTCTAACTGCTGGTTCTACACTGTATCTACATGGGTTGTTTGTCATGCTGTCTCTTAACGGCATGGGCTCTGCTTCCTAAGGCCTTCCAGGCTCTCCCAGAGCTGAGCCCACTGATTTTTAATATTCCAGGCTTTAAGTCCTCCTGGTTTTAAGAACTCATGAAATTCAGCCCCTCTCACTTTCAAAGGCAAATATTATGGAGAATCATCCTCCTCATTCATGGGCTCCCCAATGTGAAAGTCTGTTTTCTGCCCTTTTCCACGCCATAGGCTCTCTCCCCACCGTGGATAGCCATAGTCTGGTCTGCTCCCAGGCTGCATCTTCACCCTTCCTACCTTCTTTGGTGTGGCCTCTTCCCTGCCTTTAGTTGTGGAGTTTGTTTTGCCAGTTTTCAGGCCATTTCCTGGTTTATTTATGCTGATATGAGTGTTATCTAGTTGTATCTGTGGGGTGAGGTGAGCTTAGGGTCGTCCTACTCTGCCATCTTCCCTGTTACATGGCAATTATACCTCAAAAAAATTAGAGTTATGCTGCCAGAAGCTAAGGAACAAGCAGCAGCTAGGAGAGAAGCCCTAGAACAGATCTTTCCCTTGCACCTTCGCAGGGAGCACAGCTCTGCCAACACCTTGATCTTAGACTTCTAGCCTCCAGAACTGTGAGACAATAAATTCCTGTTGTTGAAGCCACCCAGTTTGTGGAACATTGTCACAGCAGCCCTAGTAAATGAATACATATTTATAATTATTTTCAGCAGCCTCATTCCTGACAACCTTGCTGTTAACTTAGTGGTATGACTAAGTAAATGATAGGAATAGAACCATGGGAGGCACCCAAACTGGAAACATTTTGTCACATGTCCACACAGGAATTACGGGGTTGTATTTCTGGGAAATCATCACCTTCAAAAAGCTTACACTTCCTGTTTTGGTAAGGCTCTGCACACAGTATTGACTACCCTGTAGGTTTTCAATAAATCCGTACTGGCTACCTGCACGGCCATGCCCACAGCAGTTGCAAAAAACTGAAGATCAAGCCAGGACAGGGGCCATGTAAAAATGACTCAAGCTACAAGCTGCTGTCAGAAGTTTGAGTAAGGGTACAGCAAAATAATGTTCATATACTCCCCACCTTTTGGTGTTATTACATAATCATAGACTTTTAGACCATACTTCCAAAGTATTTTGTTACAGTCCTACAAAAGCTTCAGGTGAACCCAGGCCCAAGAAATTTAACCACAATTATTTTGTGGAGAGTTAAGTTCCCTGAAGATTTGTTTGTGGCACATCAAAAGAATATAATTTTATAGTCGTTTATGCTTACCTGCCAGAATTCATTCTTTTATGTGATTTAATAATAAATTAAAATTATTTTAAAAGCTATTTAAGCCACCCATTTTTAAATGACATCTAGCTAACAGTCCTGTCTAGAGACAGCACTGTCTAGGTTCCCATGAAAATGTCTATGAAGACATAAAATATATATACTCACTCAATCCTTGTTTGTTGTTTTTTCCCCTTTTTTCCTAGCCTGCTTCCCTTACCTCCTTTCCAAATAAATTCTGTAAAGAACAGTCCCTGTCACAGTTCGATAAATCCTGTAAAGAACAATCTACAGAGAGAAAATATTATTTTAATAAACCAGAAGGGTAAAAAATATTCTTGCATTTCAAAAGTTAATGTTGATCTTTTCAGAAAGGGTAGAGAGGCAAATATGGAAGGCAAGAGGATAGACAGACACGAAAGTATCCCTAAAATAATAATAGCAACTACTGGCTAGACCTAAACTGTGCTTTGTCTTATTAAAATTCAAATATTCATAAATATCCAAAGGACTTGTGCTAACAACTCATGTTTAAATTTTAATTGAATTAACAGTGAAAAACAGTTCATTCTTACCACCACAAATAGTTGCTTTTGATAAATATCAATTCATTGATTGTTCTCACAATTCCAAAACATAAAAACTACATAAAGTTGTTGAAGATAATAGCAGCCCAGTAGGGCATGTTTGAGAAGCTGCTCTTCAGGTCTGCCCACATTGCTTTTCCGGGTTGTGCGGAAGTCACTAGGGAGAGTCTCCTGTCATCTCAGCAGCAGCCAGGGCCTCATAAGATTTTAATTTTAAAACACCTGTATGGAAAAATATAAAATAAAATCCAAGCACCTTAATTAGGATTACATTTGCAAAACTCCCCTGTTAGTTTTCCATTTAAGAACTTTGTGAAAATATTTTTAGTCATGTACAAAATGAAAAGAACTAGGAGGGTAATTAGCATGAAATTCCAGTTTGTCTCTAGGTTGAACACAAGGTGACTTGTTCTAAAGCAATTCAAAAGAAGGTCATCCAGTGTTATACAGGCTGTCTTTATCAGACATTCTGTCCTATATTTCTGTCATTCTATTCCAAAAGATGCTTTATAAAATAATCATAAAAGGGTGGTACCTAGGGAAACAATATTGCATCTGTTTTTAAAAATATGAAAATGAGCAAACTCATTTCAATTAGTTTGGAGAACAAATGCATTGAAATTATATTCACTTAAGTTTGACTTTAGAGGGTCACCTGGGTGACTCAGTTGGTTAAGCATCTGCCTTTGGCTCAGGTCATGATCCCAGGGTCATGGAATCGAGTCCTGCCTCGGGCTCCTTGCTCAGCAAAGAGTCTGCTTCTCCCTCTGCCTGCCACTCCCCTGCTTGTGCATGCTCTCTCTCTCTAACCAATAAATAAGTAAAATCTTTGAAAAAAAGTTTGACTTTAGAACCATGTAAATATTCTATAAAACAAAATTAAATTTAAAAGCAATTCCTAAAATATTCAAAAGTAAAATGACATGAATGAACATAACTACGTATCCAGTTGCTATCATAACTGGACAAAAAAGAACTATTCCAAGTGACTTTAAGACACAATAATCTGATTCCACATCTCTAGCTAGATATAGCCTAATGACCCCCCCAAAAAGACCCAGTTATATTCAAATTTCAGATAAGCAACATATCATTTTTTAGTATAAGTCTGTCCCAAATATTGAATGGGACATATATACACTAAAAATACTTATACTAATATAAATAGTCATTGTTTTTCTGAATTTCCAATGTAACTGGCATCCTGTTTCTTTATCTTGCAACTGTACCAACATTGAGGGAAACTGGGTAAAGGATATGCAGGATTTCTCTGCACCACTTTTGCAACTCCTATGAATCTATAATAATTTCAAATTTGTTTTAATTTAAAGAATAGAGTTTGAAAATAGTTAATTCACAAAATGGAAATCTAAATCGTCTCCAACTACGTATAGCTGAAGAAAAAAATGATACCTAGAATTTTTTTTTTAAATAGCAAATACAAAGAGGCAGTAGTCCCAGGGTAAGACCTGACATGAAATTATTTAACATAAGGGTAAGGTGAACTGAGGACTTAAGAAACTGTTCTTTACAGGTGAATGTGTCACTGCTAGCTAACTGAGAAAGTGGGAAGAGAGAGACAGAAAGAAGTCATTTCTCTGTCCATGGTGCTAAACTATCAATAAAGAAACTTTATTTCAATCCAATACAAATATATCTTAGCTTAAATCACACCTTACATCATTGTAAAAAGCATGAATTGATCATTTTTTTCCCGCAGAAAATCTTGCAGACTTGAAATTGCATAAAAGCCAGTAAGAGCAGAAAGTGAAAGTTGGGAATATAAAAAAATCTCCTCCAGAAAAACAAACATCGTTTCTTATCATTGATATAATTTTTTCTTCAATTGAGGAATTGTTTTTACAGAATATCAGGCTGTTTACTCTGAGTCATTTTGACACCAACCTGAAGTGGCAAAGAAAAAATAGCAATGCCCTCCTTCCTAATCTCAGTCACATTTTCAATTTGTGAGAAAAAAATGAAGAATCAACTTTCTTTTTCCAGGGTTTGGGGGAGGGAGATAAGGTAAGAAGGAGAGAGTACTATGAGAGTGGACAAAAATATCACAGTACCAGAACACATGGTGAGTGGGTAGAGTGGGAGAACACTACAGAAATGGATATGTATGACCTCACCATGAGCATCCCTAAAATATCATGTAAAGATGGAAGGATTAACAGCTTATTCAATACTGTGTGTACAGATGCACAGAGCAGACCAAGAGCTCAGTAATCATTCCTTGCCTGTCAGATTCTCCACTGAAAACTGGTGCTTAAAATTTAAGATAGTTTTGCTCAGATAATTAAGTGTATGTTTTTAAAGTATATGTTCCACTTAGCAACATGCCTTAAACAGGTTTTTCCTCTTGAAACCAATGTAGCCAAATCCTCCACCGAGTATATGGGTACTACTTTGCAGAAAATCACCAGAGAGGAGGGGGCGCCTGGGTGGCACAGCAGTTAAAAGCATCTGCCTTCGGCTCAGGGCGTGATCCTGGTGTTACGGGAGAGCCCCACATCAGGCTCCTCCGCTATGAGCCTGTTTCTTTCTCTCCCACTCCCTCTGCTTGTGTTCCCTCTCTCGCTGGCTGTCTCTATCTCTGTCAAATAAATAAATAAATAAATAAATAAATAAATAAATAAATAAATAAATAAGAAAATCACCAGAGAGGGGAAGAGTCAACAGTTTTCGTGGTAAACATTATGTAAAAATTTAAACCATAAAAGTTTATCAAGTGCCTGCTCTTTACTTAGCCCTGAGATGGATGCTAGAGATTGACAAAGATGAAATAATGCACACCTCACCTACAACCACCTTATATTCAATTAAGAGAGAAGAGAAAATCAAACAAAGTTAAAAACTTCATTTAAGCAACTGAAAGTTGACATCTTCATAAACATTTTCTCTACACTTTCAAGTGTACATAGCACTCCTACATGCTCTACCATTTGATCTGTCCAGTATCCCTGTGAGGTAAAGGGGGGTTTTTTAATCCCTGAAAACTATGGGAATTCAGCTCTGGAGAAGAAACCAACACATTCTTAAACAATTCTTAAAATGGTGTTAATTGATTTGATCTGCTGACTTACAGGGACATGGAAAGTAATTGACTTCCTTGGGGGCATATTCATACACCCAAAAATATATTGCCAAATCTGTGGCATACAGTAGATGTTCAATAAATGCCATTGAAGACAAGTTGCATTCATGTATTAATAAATGTTACACTTGAGGAACTGTGAGAACAGCATATCCCTCCCTGTGATATCTACTGCACTAGCCCAGTGCTTGACACAGTTAGGAGTTCAGTATACAGAATTAAACTAAACTAGTAGGAGACTGACACTAATAATAGTGTTGACTATATGCCAGATAAAGTCCTAAGTCCTCTGCATTTCTTCCCCATCTAAATCTCATGACGATTTTATGAGGCATGGGCTATTGTTTTGCCCCTTTTTCAGGAAAAGCAAAGTGACCTCAGG
Organism: Ursus americanus; assembly: GCF_024610735.1. NCBI lineage: Eukaryota > Metazoa > Chordata > Mammalia > Carnivora > Ursidae > Ursus > Ursus americanus. The sequence continues at coordinate 106,555,947 of NC_142164.1, forward strand.
GAGGCTAAGTAATTTATCCAAAGTAACACAGGTATTAAGAGCTTATGATCTTTTCATTATTCACCCAGTAGATCATAAAGCTAATAGTCACTTTAGAAATTTGGAGAGAGAGATTGCCTCAGGCTGAGATGGTCAGAAAATGTTTCATGCCAGAAAAAAATAGAAAACAGGTCATCAAACAGGTCGTCAAATTTGCTAAAGCGAGAAGAGGGCAGTCCAGGAGAGTGAGGCAGAATGAAAATCACACAATGAATGTGTATTAGTGTCAGTAACATCAGCAACCGTAATAAACAGACTCCAAAATCTCAATAGCTTATTTAGTTGATTTCTTGCTCATGTGAAGTCCGAAGAGTGTGTTTTTAGATGTCAGATTGCCTTCTCCATGGTCTTTAGATACGCAGACTCCTTTCATCTCATGGGTATACCAGCTCCAAAATCTTGGCATGTACTGTTGGATCCTGGGCACCTTTTTTTTTTTTTTTTTTTTTTAAGATTTTATTTAGTTATTCGACAGAGATAGAGACAGCCAGTGAGAGAGGGAACACAAGCAGGGGGAGCAGGAAAGGAAGAAGCAGGCTCATAGCTGAAGAGCCTGATGTGGGGCTCGATCCCATAACGCCGGGATCACGCCCTGAGCCGAAGGCAGGCGCTTAACCGCTGTGCCACCCAGGCGCCCCCCTGGGCACCTTTCTGGAAGGCAAGGGAAAAGAGAACATGGAGAAGCATTCTAGAAGTTTTTAGAGGTCAAACCTGGAAGTTGCTCATTTGACGTCTATTCTTTTTTTTTTTAAGTTTTTATTTAAATTCCAGTTAGTTAACACAGTGTAATATTAGTTTCAGGTGTACAATTTAGTGATTCAACACTTTCATACAACACCTGCTACTCATCACAAGTGCACTCCTTAATACCCATCACCTATTTAATCCATCCCCCACCCCTCCCCTCTGCTAACCCTCAGTTTGTTGTCTAGAGTTAAGAGTCTGTTTCTTTGTTTGCCTCTCTCTCTTTTTTTCCCCTTTGATCATTTGCTTTATTTCTTAAATTCCATATATGCATGAAATCATATGGTATTTGTCTTTCTCTGACTGACTTATTTTGTTTAGGATAATACTCTCTAGTTCCATCCATGCAAATGGCAAGATTTCATTCTTTTTTATGGCTGAGTAATATTCCATTATATATATATATATATATATATATATATATATATATATGCCACGTCTTCTTTATTCATTCATTACTTCTACTCTTATTCCACCGGCCCAAATTCAATGTCCAGGCCACATACGACTGCAAGGGAGACTTGGTATGTAATCTAGAAGTGTTCCTGGGAAGAAGAGAAGGCATAGCAATCTCAACTACATTATGCAAACTGGACCTTCTTCCATATTCCATAGAATGCTTTTATTCTCTTCGTACAGTCTGATCTAGTCTTAGGGGTCATCTATCACTGACCATAATAACAAGAGATGACTAAAAGGGAAGCAATCAAACATAATACTCACCCTAGAGTTAGCAACCACCTACAATCTGTTCCATTAATATCTACCTTCTTCCAGAGCTGTGTTCTCATTTGGGGAAAATGTGACTGCTTTAGCAATATAATGGACATACAAAAATTACCTAGCCAAAGTAACTCTGCACAAAACCCAATAGAAAAAAGACAGAAAAAGGAAATGTAATGGGCACATGGGATATAACCACAAGAAAGAGAATGTCACTTAGGTTTCTGAAAGGAGAAGAAAATGGAAGAACTAAAAGGCAATCAAGAGTGTTTGTAATAGGTATACAGCACATGCCAAATGTGTGTAGAGCACATACAGAGTGAACGTGCAAACAAATAGTTCATTCAAGGAATAAATGGGAAAAGTTAAGAGAGAAAAGAGACAGAGGGTTAAAGAGAAGCTTCACCTGTCACCCTAAAAACAAAGTGAAGAGAACATCTAATACAAATACATTGACAAAGACCGTTGAATTAGTGTTTTATGACAAATACTGCTCAAATGGGGAGTATACACTCTTCCGTTCCTCTATACCATTGTGCATCCCCCAGAATTGCTCCAAGGCATCCCAACAAACTTCAAAAAGATAATGACTCTAAGGCTGGAAAAGCCAAAACTGGTGTCTATATCCGTTTACCTCATTTCTTCCCCTCCCATTCACTCTTTTACAAAGTGGCTTCTCTCCCCACCACATCACTGGAACCACTCCAGTCAAATTCACCAACCAGCTCCATCTTGCCAGATCCAGTGGTCCCCTCTCTGTCCTCAAATTTAATGTCTTCTCACCTGCACTCGACACAGTTGATCACTCCCTCCTTCTTGAATAATTTTTTTGTGATTTCAGTGACCTAGCTGGTTCCTCCTTCACCAACTGATCTCTAGATGTTTATAAGCCCCGGAATGCTCTCCTTGGTCTTACCACATGGGTGGGCTCATGCAGTCCAATAGCTTTAAATACCATTGATATTCTAATATTCCTAAACTGTATCTTCTGCTAACATGACATATCCCTTTGGAAATCAGATTGGCTGCTCTAAAAGGTCTTCTAAATTATTGACTTAGACCAAAAATCCATAATCCATTCCCTCCACAAAATCCATTTCTCCATCTTTCTTTCTCATTTTGGTGGATGACACCATCAGTCACCCAGCTGGTCAAGCCAAACTTTAGGATCACCTAAGTTTCTTTTCTCTCCTTCAACCTCCCAGCCAACCTGACAGTTTCTCCTTCCAACTCTACCTCTAAAGCATCCCAAATCTGTCCATCAGCATTGTTACCCCTGTTCCATGCCATCATCACCTCTCACCATGAACATTTCCTGGAAGATCTCCCTTCTTCCATTCTGGGCCTTTTCTAAAAACTCAGAAGTCGGAGCGATCTTTAAACCATAAATCAGACAATGTATTACACCCATTAAAAACCCTCTCATGACTTCTCATTGTTCTTAAAATATAAACTCCTAAGTATCACTGAAAAGTGTCTACCTTCCTAAACTCATTTGATGAAACCCTGCCTCACCTTGCCATGTTCCAGTCACACTAGCCTTCTTGTATTCCTCAACCACACCAGGTCCCCACCTCTTCTAAACTAGCTCCTATTACATTCTGCCTTGGTACCCTGTTTATTCCATTCTTAGTACTTATGGCAACCTTGATTATCTAATTTACATATTAGTTTCCTTATTTATTATTTGTCTCTTTCACTAGACCATAAAATTCATGAGGGCAGAAGCTATATCTAGGTTGTTCACTGCTATATCTTTAGTGTCTAACACAAATAGCTTATCGAAATAGTCCTCAGTAAAAAATTGTTAAATGAATGATTTAAAGGAAGAAATGTGTTTCCTTTGCCACCTGAATCTTCCACCAGTACCGTCTTCTGACCAAGGTTTGAAATCTGCTGAGATTTGATCAGAGAGAATAGCACAATAGAACTCTAATTTGCTGTCAGGCAGTGGGGATGCAAATAAAAGTTTAAATAGAACTGGTTTGGTGTGGGGAAGGGGTGTATGGTGGGGGGGCGGGGAGGAGGAGTGGAAGGAAGCAGAAAATTGTTGCTATGTGCCTCTGGGGATTAGGGAAGCCAGAGGGGTAAGGCATGGAAATCACAAAGTAAAAGTTTTAGAAGCACCACTCTTGGCTTTCACTTCCCAGCCCACAATAACTACCAAAGTGCAGTCATTCTATTTCCAGGTTTCTATTTCTAAGCTGTAAGAATAGAACACATTTTAGAGTATTACAGACTTTCACAGGGAAAAAAAAAGATTACCTAAAAATATTTTCACCTTTGCCAAGAACTGCTTCCAAACACAAACCTTAGCTTGTCACACCTGCCCCGTTTCCCCCTTTTCCCTTCCTTGCTACTACCTATTCCCACCATGCCAGATACATCTGCTACCATAAGAATTAGCTAACATGTCCCAAGTAATTTGAGCTTTTCAAAGGGAAAGCGTTCCAGAAATAAAAATAAGGTGCTAAATAGTTACAAGTCATTTCTACCAGAATTATTGTTGAGATTTTCTATTTTTCTATTTTTAAGTTTCACCCTTATGTTTTACCAAAGATAATGCCAAAGCATGTGATATTTCACCATATGATTAGTTCTCAAATAAGGGACACAAAGCTAGTATTATCTGAAGCCACATTTCCTATTTTCTCTTGAAAATATGCACCAACCTAAAAGAAGAATAAAAACTTTCCCTCTGTCCAAAGAGTCTGATGGGTTGGATTCAAGCTCTCTGCGGTGTACAGGTTTAAGCTATTAGATTTAAGTTTTCTTTTTTTCTTTAATACCAGATTTATTTTTTAGAGAAGTTTTAGGTTTACATAGAAATCAAACAGCAAATATGAGGCAGTTCCCACATACCTCTTCCTTCCACCCGTACACGACCCCCCTCCCAGCTACCCCTATTGTTAACATGTTGCATGAGTGAGGTATACTAGTTAAAATTGATCAACCCAAGTTGACACACTATAAATTTTCATTCAGCTGACATTTACAAAGTATCTACTATGTGCCGGGTAGAGTGATAAATGCTTGCACACTCGCTTTATTAAATCTTCGTAACCATCCTCCCAGTGAGAGATTGTCCCATTTTAGAGATGGAAAGTTTGCAAATTAGACTTTAACTTGACCATGTTTGTAAAGGTTATGGCCAGCGATAGACAGATAGACAGACAAATAAATAAAAATAAAGACCATGGCAATTGTTGTGTGCTTATAATAGGTGGCAGGCAGAATAATGGCCCCCCTAAAATGTCCACATCTTAATCCTCGGAACCTCTGAATATGTTGCCTGAATGGTAAAAGAGACTTTGCAGATGTGACTAAAGAATATCCTAGACTATCCAAGTGAGTCCACTGTAATCCCAAGGGTCCTTATATAAGAGAGAGGCAGGGGAGTCCATCGGGGCAAGAGATGTGAGAAGGGGAGTAGAGATTGCGGTGATATAATTGCCAAAAGGGGGCTTCAGCCAAGAAAGGCAGGAAACTTCTAGAACCTGGAGAAGGCAAGGAAACAGATTCTCCCCTAGAGCTTCCAGAAAGAATGCAGCCCTGCCAACACCTTGATTTTATCCATTGAGACCCATTTTAGATTTCTGACATCCAGAACTGTGTGTTTGAAGCCGCCAGGTTTGTAGTAAATTTTCCAGCAGCAATAAAAAACTGCTACATTGTACATCCTTTAAACATCTACATATGTTTTTATGTAAGTATGGTACTGGGCTCCATGTGTCATGTTTGCTTCCACATCTTCAGCATCTGTCACAGGCCTGTTGTTTGTAGTGGTTATTAATAATAATTTAAATCCCACAGAAAACATAGCAGTAATTCAAACCATATCTGACATCATTCATTTTCATAGCACAAGAAGGAAATTAACTATTATGACTTAAATCAAATAAGCTATTTTCTTTAATCACCTATGTAAATATTCCTACTGCTCCTTCCAAAACTGGAGATTTTGTAACATCTTTTATTTTTCTTAAATCAAATAAGCTGTTTTCTTTAATCATCTATGTAAATATTCCTACCGCTTTTTCCAAAACTGGAGATTTGTAACATCTTTTATTTTTCAAAAGTCAGATGATTTAGCTGGGATTAGAAACTGATAGATTGCAAGATGTTAGCTGGCCTTTCTCAAAGCTCTTCCAGTTCCATCCTTGGGTTAAGCTAACTCATCAGAAAACCTATGTGCTTAGCCTACTTTCCCCTCACTTGAGAACTATCTTTACCAAACAGTATTTTAACACTAACCATTGGCTTTCACTGAGGGCCAAGGAAGAGAAAAATCCAGAAATCCTAGTATCTTTTCTGGTAAAGCACTTAAACAAATGTTTCTAATGTTACTAAAAACCCCTTAACACAAAAAACTCAGTGATCAGTTTCTCTGGGGGTGTCCTCATAAAGATATTGTTAGTTTCTCTGGAGAAACTGAGTTGATTGTAACTGGAGAAAATGCAAGTTACAAAGCCTATTCAGTTTCTCTCAATCTTGTTTTCCCACTTAGCTACCAGGTGGGTGAAATCTGTGGCTTCTTATAGCGAGGAGCTCGGGCTACAGTTTTTCTCCTTTTGAAAATTATTTTTATTTTGTGGTCATTGTTTTATAATACTACCTGACCTGCCTCAAAGCAGTTTTGAAAGTTGGAAGAATATAAATGAATCAATAAATAATATGCTGAGCTACATTCTAATGTTAGTACTTATTACTGTTTTGATGAGCATCCAAGTTTTTCAGGAGCCATGCTTGTCAAATGCCATGCAACAACGAACTAGCAAATCCCCACACACCTGCAGGCTGGAGGGGTGCAGAGGGGACCACTTGCTATTCAAAATTCTGGGGATAAGCATGGAGAAGATGACTTCCACACAACAGGAAAGACTTTTTCAGGTAACATTCAACCCAGAGATGTCCATTTTCTGCTGCAAAGCAGGGTGGGCTGAAAAATATTTGGGAAGGACCATGGAGATCTAATAAGAACAAATGGCTTGAAAAAAAATCAAAGACTCTTTGAGCAATTCAGAAAGAAGCTGAGAGATCTCTAGAGTTAACATCAGGTCAGGCAAAAGGCATTGACCAGTCTGTGATGTCATTACACGATAGACAGTGAGGGATAGTAATTAGCCAGTTGTATAAAAGGAGACAACAAAACACACGGAAAGCCTGAGACATTTCAAGTGGCCATTCCTACATAAAGGCCTCACTGAGACTCCTGAGACGAGACAGACCGGACAGGAACCTCAGCAGCAAATCAGACTTTCAGTCACCTGTGTTCTTGTAACCCCAACTCATTTCGGTCCAAGAAACATTTCTCTGATGCCTCTTTCGTGCTAAATACGGCAGTAGGCACCTGGAAATAAAAAGATGAATGATACATGGTCTGGGCCAAAAAAGGTCTTGCATTCTAGCAAGGAAGATAGACATACGAACAAATAATTATAAGGTTGCATGAGAGTGACAGCGAGAATAGTATGTATGAAATAAGAGGCCAAACACAAAGAGAGTCTGAGGAAGGAAATAAAATAGACCTTGGGTTATGGAAGAAAGAGACTGTTTTTGAGGCAGTGGGGGTACAGAAAAGAACTCCAGGCAGAGGACAAAATATAGGAAAACTCATGGAAGCATAAGATAGGACGCGTGGTTCAGGGGGAAAAAAGCAAAAATAAAGGTAGGAGTGGGGAGTGGGTAGAGATTAGGACATAATAAAGGTTTCTGGGGAGAGACAAGGTACAATCAGGTTTTTACTCTTAAAAATTTCCTCTGGAATGGTAACTGACTAGGTGGTTTCCCACCAAAGATCCTGCTGAGAACAGTTAGAAAAACTGGGGGAGGGGCTGAGGAGTGATTGGAAAACGAATAAACAAACCAACCTAAGCTCGAAGGAGTCAAAGACTACCAAAGCAGTGAGTATTTGCAGAGTCAGGATCCAGAAGATGGTGGAAGCCAAGAGACTTGAGAAGGGCATTTGGGAATACTTTTATCACCGGGCAATTGCCATTTACAAACATGAAAGCAGCAGCTGAGAGGCTGAAAAGCTAAGCATACAGAGCATAAGAGGGCAAAAGTTGGAGTTCAGACTGCCCAGAAAAAGGGGCTCTTGTAAATATCTCAACTGTCAGTCAGGACCACAAAAGGCTACATTGTAGGAGGAAGGATGAACTGGAAATGAGACAATGCCCAAAAGGATTAAAGCATAGCTTTAAGTCATTTTGATTCCTGACTGGAAAAAGGTGATCACCTTAAACCTAATTACCTAACAAATGTGAAAATAAATCTTCTCTGGAGTGAGTTTGTATGATGTATAGCATCAAAACATCTAGAACATTTTCAGTGCACATATGTGGCTCTCAGTCAGAAATAATCAGACAGGGGCGTCTGGGTGGCTCAGTCAGCCTTTGGCTCAGGTCATGATCCCGGGGTCCTGGGATCAAGCCCCACATTGAGCTCTCTCCTCAGTAGGGAGTCTGCTTCTCCCTCTCCCTCTGTGATCTCTCTCACTCTTGTTCTCTCTCAAGTAAATAAATAAAATCTTTAAAAAAAAGAAAATTTGAAAAAAAGAGAAATAGACATTTAAGGAGATAAGATATAACTGAAAATCGTGATTTTTAACAAAGAAAAAGACCCACAGGAAATCCAGAGTTCTAAGACACAGACCTTGAGATGGCCTAGATAATATGTTCAAGAAATCAAACTACGAATGGAAAATTTGGACACAAAACTAGAAACTAGAGAAAAGAAACTATACTACACTCTGCATAAACTGGACTACATTACAATGAAGAGCTTGTATGGCATTAAAAGAGAGAAAAGAAATCCCACAAAACAGGAGAAAATATTTTCAACACATGTAAATGGGAAAGACTTATACCCAGAGTATATTTTTAAAAGAAGAAGAAACTCCAAGGAAGGGTGGAGGGGAGAAAGAAAGACAGAGAAGGAGAGAAAGATAAAACAATGACAAATGGGCCAAAAGACTTAAATTAGCATTTCTAAGGAGTAGATATTCAAATAAGCAATAAACATAAAAATGTACTCAATTGTACTGGTCACCAGGAAAATACAAATTAAAACCCCAGTGGGATACAGCCACACACTTAATAAAAGGGCTAAAGTTTAAAAAGGGCTAAAGTTTAAAAGACTAGCAATATCAAGTATTGGCAAAGATGTGAGTAACTGAAACTCGCATACACTGCTGGTGGGAATACCAACCACTTTGGGAAACTATTTGGTATCTACAGCTGCTAAGCATATGTGTTCCTATAACCCAGAGCTCTCACCTTTACGTACATAAGTGAGCATATATGTGCACCAAAAGATATCTCAAGAATATTTACAGCAGCACTGTTTTTTAATCACCAAAAACTGGAAATAACACAAATAGTCATCAACATTAGAAGGGTAAACGGCACCATGCTCCTACGGTGGAATCCTGTACAATAATAGGAAATTAGTGAGCTACATGTACACAAGGGACATAGATGAATCAAGAAACCAGACAGAAAAGAAGCTGTATTGTTTGGTCCCACTTATTTAAAGTTCAGAAATAGGCAAAACGAATCCATGGTTTAAGAAGTTGGGATACTGGCTACCTTGACAAGAAGTGAAGGGGGGGTTCACATGGGGCCTTTTATGGGGTTAGTAAAGCCTATTTCTTGATCTAGTGGGTGATTACACATGGGTCTATTTACTCTGAAAATTCATCAAGCTGTGTACTTATGAATTGTGCACTTTTAAAAATGTTATACTTTTGTAAAAAATTAATTCTAAAAAACTACATTTATAAGCACAGTAGCAATAAGATTAAAAGAATCAACAAGTTCAGAAAATTCTTGGAATTTAGAAAAGTATAAGATGTGTCAATATTAGCATTTAATGCATAAATAAATCACTGCTTTTATGCATTTTTGCTTTCTTTTCTTTATTGATTTATGAATTTAATTTCACTTCAAGTACTAAAGCAATTTAAAGATAGCTTAGTGTTCTCAAATTTGTACCCAGGATGTTGAGTGTGAGGGCATATTAAAAACCCACAAACAGTAGATCTGTCTAAACTTGTTGGAGTTCTGAGTTTAAAGCAATTTTCTCAGAAGCCAAGCTTAAAATATTTAAGATAGCTATTTCAACAACCCTGGGTTTGAAATTTAGATTAGGAGTGGTGAAGCACAAAATTAAAAAGTAAATAATAAATCTTTCAGACTTGTGATTCAAGATAATTGAGTGAACACAGACATTTACCTCTCCTTCTTACAAAAACCATTGAAGAAAAAGTGTAAAAATAATCATTCCACGGTCTATTGGGAGTCTGTGATCAGTGTCAGCAACAGACCAGAAAAGAAAGAAATATCTGGTAGCTATAAATTCAATCGGATCAGCCTGACAGTGACACCCAAAAGAGCTGGGAAGTGAAGGAAATCCTAACCTTTTACAATACAGGCAAAAGCAAAGACCTTTCAAAGAGACTTTTTCCCAGCAAGAGCTCAGCATCACCACAATGTCAGTGAGGCTGAGAGAAGATGGCAGCGGGCATTCAGCGAAGGATGTTGGTTGGCGGAGGACTGAGTTAATTATCCTCTTTGTGACATGTTGTCATCGTTGGTCCATGCAAGGTCCTGCTCTTGTATTTTATTTATTGATTCTTTCAGGCTCATTCCTCATTCTCATTTACACGTCCTCAGCTTTTTTCCTCCCTCGGCGCTATGTGTTTGAGTTATCTGTGTGACTGTGTACAACTGCTCAGATGCTGCTGATTCCTGCACAGGATTCCGTGACTTGCACCCTAGACGTGTGATTAGCCGTTCTCCAGTGGTGAGCATCTGGAGGACGCCCGACTCCCCACTGCCACAGATAACGCTGTGATGAGCACGTTTGAATGCAACCACCTTACAGACCTCTATGAGAATTCTCTGGGACATAAAACCAAAAGTGGAACTTCTGATTATAATGTATACAGATTTCTAATTTGGCTAAGAGCTGCCATATTTCTCCCTAGAATAGCTGCAACAGTCTACACCCCACACTCCCTCCAGTGATGTATAATGGTTCCTATTTCCCCATAGACTGTGTTAGCCACTCTTCTGATGTTTGCCAAACTGATAGGTGCAAAATGATAGTCCTTGTTTTAATTTGCATTTCTCTAATTACTAATTACTAATGATTTAGAGCATATGTTCATATCCCTGATAGTCATTTGCTTTCTTCTGTGAATTGCTACTTCTTTTCCCTTTGCTTTTTTTTCTACTCGAGTACCATTTTCTTATTTGCAGAAGTTTCTTGTAGTTTGACACTGCAAATATTTTCTCCAGGCTTGTCATCTGTTTACCTTGTCCACATTTTCTTCATTGGACAGAAATCCTTAATTTTTATATAATCAAATCTCTCCCCACCCTACCCACCCTTTCTCCCCCTCTGCTTTTGTTTTTGCTTTGGAGATTTATTTAAGAAGTGCCATTCCCTGTGGACACAGATCTCCAGCATGATCTTAGTTTAATGTTAGAGTATAGCTCTATCTTTCACCTTCAGTTATTTTATACACCTGCAGTCCACTTTTGAACATGTACTAAGTAGTGTCCCAGTGTTCTGTTTCTCCATACAGTGAGCTTGTTTTCCCAGTACCCTCTCTCCTTTTCCCATTGATTTCTGGGGCCACTTTGATCATATATTAAATTCCCATATATACAAGGTCTGTCCCTGAATTCTCTGTTCCATTCCATGGATTTGTTCTTGCACCAGTATCACATATATTTTTCTTTCTATGGCTTTGTAGTCTGCCTTAATATCTAAATGGGTAACTCTCCTCTTTGTTCTTTCTTTTCAAAGTTTAGGTATTTGCAGAAATTTCTTCCCTATTAATTTTAGAGTAAAGTTACTGAGTAGCTCAAAAAATCCAGATTGATTCTGGATTTGGGTTACATTTTGTAATTATTTTAAACAATTGTCTCACATCAATTAAATAATTGATTTAAACTAATTTAGAGGTAACAACATTTTAATAAAATTTAGCTATCCAGTCTAAAAACATAGAATGTCTGTTTATTATGATCTTTTCTATCCTTTAATAGAGCTTTAAGTTTTTTCTTATACAGGTGTTGTATATTTTTGGTTATTTTAATTCCTGGATACACTGGAGCAGGGGTCAGCAGATTTTTTTCTGTAAAGGGCCAGATAGCAAATATTTTAGGCTTTGTAGGCCATATAGTCTTTGTTGAAAACCACACAATTCTGCCACTGTTGCATGAAAGCAACCATAGAGAATATTGAATGGATGTGTCTCTGTTCCAATAAAATTTTATTTACAAAAGCAGGTGGTTGCCTGGATTAGCCCATAAGCCATAGTTTGTCAACCCCAGCTTTAGAGGTTGTTTTTTTTATGGTTTGTTGTGCATTTTTGGTATTTTGTTTTGGTTTTGCTGTTCTAAGTGGTATCTTTTTACAGAAATTATTTTGAGACAGTGATTGCTAGGATAGAGAAACACTATCGATTTCATAAGTTGATCTTGTGTTTGGCAAGCTTGTTTCTTGATTCTACTGGATTTTCTAGGTAGATGTTTATATCATCTGCAGATACTGATAGCTTCGTGGCTTACCTTCCAATTTTGATAAATTGATTTTGTTTTTCTTTCTTACAGCTTTGTGGGTCCCAGTTCTATGTTCAGCAATAGCTACAATGGAGGCATCTTTGCCTTGTTCCTGATTTTTGAAGTCTCTCCAAGATTTCTCAATTAAATACAATATTTGCTTTAGGGATTTATTGTATAACCTTTCCCATAATAGGGAAAATTCTTTTTTATGCCTGGTTTGTGGAGACTTACATCATAAAAAAGATTCTGAATTATCAAATCCATTTTCTGCATCAACTGAGAAAAGAGTATTATTTTCCCACATTAGGATTTCGGCATTGACATTCATAAGTGAGCCTGTAAACAATATTTCTTTTACTGTGTTGCCCATGTCTGATTTTGGAAACCGGGGTTCATTAGCCTCATAATATAAGATGGACATATTTTCTACCTTCCAGAACAACTTATCTGGTTAAAAATGAACTACTCCTTTAAGATTTTGGTAGAAATTATCTATAAAAACATATAGTCCTGGAAAGGTAAAGGGGGTTTTTAATTGCCATAAATTTTTTTAATGCTTCCTGTTCTTTTCACCAACTTCTTGGGTGAATTTTAGCATTTAAAATTTTTTTTTCAGAAAATAATCTAGTCATTTAGGTTTTCAAATTTCATTGCTTAGAGTTATTCATTATGCTCTTCTATTATTTTTAGCTTCTATTTTATCCATAGTTTTAAAATTTCTCGACTTAACAGTGTAAGTTATTTCATTTCAACATTTCTTATTTCTTGATAAATGCATTAAAAGCTATAAATTTCCCTCTAAGTAAGGACATTGCTCTGTGTCCCACAAAATTTGACAAGTAGTGTTTTCATTGTGATTCACTTGAATTTCATTTTAATGCTTTACTTATTAACCAAGGGTGTTTTAGTATGCTATTCAGTTTCTAGTCTCACAGGAATTTTAAGTAATTCTTTTATTTTATATTCTCATTTTATTATATTATTGTAGGTGAACATAGGTTCTTAATATTGATACTTTGAAATTTATTGAAGCTTCCTTTGTGGGCTATTACAATGTCAGTTTTTGAAAATGTGCTCAAAATGAATGTGTTGAGTTGAATTTAATTGATATCTAATGAAGATTATTAATTTGTATATTTAGACCTCCAATGTCTCAGGTTGTTTTTATGCTTGATCTATAAATTTTAGAAAGGGGTGTATTTAAACATATAAACAAATTATTGCTGAATAATTCATTTTCCCCCATAATGTTATGAGTAGTGTGTTTATATATTTTGAGGCTATATTCTTAGATACACGTATATTCATGATTCCTTTTTCCTTCTGATTCAGCTTAAATTTTTGCATGTATACAAAGACCTTTTTATCCCTTAGACTTTTTGCTTAATTCTATTTATCAGATATTGAGACTGCTGCCCCAGATTCTGTTGGCTCATATCTACTTGGCATATCTTTCCATTTTTTAAATTTTCAGTCTTTCTGTACCCTTTTATTTGTTTTAGGTAGATCATATATTGTTTAATCTTATTTTTAAAATCAATTTAACATTCTCTGGGTTTTTTTAATTAAAGTAGAGTTGACACACAATGTTACTTTAGTTTCAGGTGTACAGCCTAGTGATTCAACAAATCCATACATTACTCAGTGCTTACCATGATAAGTGTAGTCACCATCTGTCAATACAATGTTATTACAATATTATTGACTATACTTCTCATCTCTGTGACTTATTTATTTTGTAACTGAAAGTTTGTACCTCTTAATCCCCTTCATCTATTTTGCCCATCCCCCAACCCTCTCCCCTTTGGCAACCACCAGTTTGTTCTCTGTATTTATGAGTCTGTTTCTGATTTGTTTGTTTTTTAGATTCCACATATAAGTGAAATCATATGGAATTTGTCTTTCTCTGTCTTCACTTAGCATAATACCCTCTAGCTCCATCCATGTTTTGCAAATGGTAAGATCTCATTCTTTCTGAAAAAAAAACAATGAAAATGTTGTTTTGAAAAAAAACAATGTTCTCTGGCTTTTAATAGTGACTTTAGAACATTTACATTGATTACAGTTACTCTTGTACTAAGACTTACTTCTGCTATCATATTTTATGTTATCCCTCTATGATCTTTCTTTTCTTTATCCCTATTTTCTCCTTCCCAATTACCAATGATAAGTTGAGTTTTCTTCTGGAGGAGGGACTAATGTAGCTATTACATATCTCTAAATTAATTATTTAGCAAAACAGATCTTTAAGTGGCTATAAGAGATAGCTTCAGAGAGGTTTTGATTATTGACAAGGTGAACAACTAACACAGGCTGCTGGCCCCGTGCCCTGAGAGAAACCTCACAAGTGAGAGGAAATGATGGAACTAAGGACTTAACCATAAAAGAACCATCTTTGGACTGCTTTGGGGGCTGTAAGCAGTCATGAATCTGTGCCTCTGGAATGGTGGCAGCCTGGGGCAGTGAACAGCAGGAATCAGATAGATTGAGGGAGAGCCTTTAAGTTCTCCTCATAAGCTTTTCCCACATTTTCTCATATGATCGTGTCCCTTCATACAGAAAAGGTGGAAACAGCCTAGATGCCAGTGACAATGGGGTTCTCTCAAGGTAGCCCAAAAGCATCCTTGCAGTAAGGAGTTGATAAACAGGTATGGATTGGCCTGAGCCACACAGGCAGTCACTCCTCTCCTCTCCTCTCCTTCCCTAAATTCCCAGGCCTGGTAGTTAAAGAGACCACCACCTCCCAAGGTGGCTTCTTTATGTATTTTTTAAAGGAATTAGAAGGATTAGAAGAGTTACCTTGTGGAGGGAGTTAAGATGGCGGAGGAGTAGGAGACACCGTTTTCAGCCGGTCCTCCGAGTCGAGCTGGATAGGTACCAGACCAGCCTAAACAACCACGGAACCAGCCTGAGACGCAGGAAGACGCATCTGGATCTCTACAAATGAGCATCTCCAGCGCTGAGTATTGAGGTACGAAGCGGGGAGCCGTGAAACCGCGCACAGATATCGGAAGATAAACGGAAGGGGGAGGGAGCCGCCGCGATCGGGCGCCGGGAAGCGGTAGCCACTTGCACGGGAGAGCGGGCGGGGCTCGCGGTCGGCACCCGCAAAACAGCAGACTGAGACCGTGAGCCGGGTGCGCTCGCCACCAGGCATCTCGCGGAACTCCGGAATCCCGGTGCGCTCACTGGATCCAGACTGAGACCGGGAGCTCCGGGAGCGCGCGCGGGGCGGCTGGCGGCTGGCGGCGTTAGAAACACAAAGGACAGAGACCCGCCGGCCCTGGAAGTGAGGGCTGGGACGCCGGGTGTGGGGCGCATATCCCGGGATGCTGCAGGGTTGAGCAGCACCAACAGAAACAGAGTTAAAGTGGCCAGAACATTAGTAGAGAACGGGCCGCAATCCCTCTGTTCTGTGACAGAGGCTGAAATTTGGCCGCTGCTGCTCTGACTCTCAGAAGAGGCACAGCAAACCGCCAGGGAAAGCCGCCAGAGAACAAAAGCCTGGAAATACCGGCTCAGGGAGTGCCCATCCCCATCCCCCCTCGCAGGGGACTCCGAGACTCTACCCAAACAGGGCTGCCTGAGTATCGGCGCGGCAGGCCCCTCCCCCAGAAGGCAGGCTGAAAAATCAAGAAGCCCACAACCCGGGCTCCTGGGTGGCGCAGTCATTGAGCGCCTGTCTTCGGCTTAGGGCGTGATCCCGGCGTTCCGGAAAGGAGTCCCTCATCGGGCTCCTCCACTGGGAGCCTGCTTCTTCCTCTCCCACTCCCCTGCTTCTGTTCCCTCTCTCGCTGGTTGGCTGCCACATAAATAAATAAATAAAATCTTTAAAGAAGAAGCCCACATCCCTAAGATCCCTATAAAACAAGGGGCACGGCCTGGGACCCAGTCAATAATTTGGGCTCTGGAAACCCCGCAACCTCTCTTCATCAGAATGACAAGAAGGAGAAGCCCCCCCCAGCAAAGAAAAGACAGTGATTCTGTGGCCTCTGCCACAGAAATAATGGATATGGATGTAACCAAATTATCAGAAATGGAATTCAGAGTAACGATGGTCAAAATGATGAGTAGAATTGAAAAAACTATTAACGAAAAGGTTACTGAGAATATAGAATCCCTAAGGGCAGAAATGAGAGTGAATCTGACAGAAATTAAAAATTCTATGAGCCAAATGCAGGCAAAACTAGAGGCTCTGACGGCCAGGGTCACAGAAGCAGAGGAACGGGTTAGTGAATTGGAGGATGGGTTAATAGAGGAAAAAATGAAAATAGAAGATGGTCTTAAAAAAATCCACGCCCACGAATGTAGGTTACGGGAGATTACTGACTCAATGAAACGATCCAATGTTAGAATCATCGGCATCCCCGAGGGGGTGGAGAAAAACAGAGGTCTAGAAGAGATATTTGAACAAATTGTAGCTGAAAACTTCCCTAATCTAGCAAGGGAAACAAACATTCGTGTCCAAGAGGCAGAGAGGACCCCTCCCAAGCTCAACCATGACAAACCTACGCCACGTCACGTCATAGTGCAATTCGCAAATATTAGATGCAAGGATACAGTATTGAAAGCGGCCAGGGCAAAGAAATTTCTCACGTACCAAGGCAAAAGCATCAGAATTACGTCAGACCTGTCTACACAGACCTGGAATGAGAGAAAGGGTTGGGGGAGCATATTTAAAGCTCTTTCAGAGAAAAACATGCAGCCAAGGATCCTTTATCCAGCAAGGCTGTCATTCAGAATTGATGGAGAAATAAAGACATTTCAGAATCGCCAGTCACTAACCAATCTTGTAACCACGAAACCAGCCCTACAGGAGATATTACGGGGGGTTCTATAAAAGTAAAAAGGCCCCAAGAGTGATACAGAACAGAAAGTCACAGCCAATACAAACAAAGACTTTACTGGCAACATGGCAACATTAAAATCATATCTCTCAGTAATCAGTCTTAATGTAAATGGTTTGAACCATCCCATAAAACGCCACAGGGTTGCAGATTGGATAAAAAGACATGACCCATCCATTTGCTGTCTACAAGAGACTCATTTCAAACCCAAAGATGCATTCAGACTGAGAGTAAGGGGATGGAGTACCATCTTTCACGCAAATGGACCTCAAAAGAAAGCTGGGGTAGCAATTCTCATATCAGATAAATTGGATTTTAAACTACAGACTATAGTTAGAGATGCAGCAGGGCACTATATTATTCTTAAGGGAAGTATTCAACAAGTGGATATGACAATTATAAATATATATGCCCCCAACAGGGGAGCAGCAAGATACACAAGCCAACTCTTAACCAGAATAAAGAGACATATAAATAAAAGTACATTAATAGTAGGGGACCTCAACACTCCACTATCAGAAATAGACAGAACACCCTGGCAAAAACTAAGCAAAGAATCAAAGGCTTTGAATGCCATACTCGACGAGTTGGACCTCATAGATATATATAGAACACTACACCCCAGAACCAAAGAATACTCATTCTATTCTAATGCCCATGGAACATTCTCAAGAATAGACCATGTTCTGGGACACAAAACAGGTCTCAACCGATACCAAAAGATTGAAATTATCCCCTGCATATTCTCAGACCACAACGCTCTGAAATTGGAACTCAACCACAAGGAAAAATTTGGAAGAAACTCAAACACTTGGAGACTAAGAACCATCCTGCTCAGGAATGACTCGATAAACCAGGAAATCAAAAATCAAATAAAACAATTTATGGAGACCAATGAGAATGAAAATACAACAGTCCAAAACCTATGGGATACTGCAAAGGCAGTCCTAAGGGGGAAATACATAGCCATCCAAGCCTCACTCAAAAGAATAGAAAAATCTAAAATGCAGTTTTTATATTCTCACCTCAAGAAGCTGGAACAGCAACAGAGGGACAGGCCTAATCCACGCACGAGGAAGCAGTTGACCAAAATTAGAGCTGAAATCAATCAAGCAGAAACCAGAAGTACAGTAGAGCAGATCAACAGGACTAGAAGCTGGTTCTTTGAGAGAATCAATAAAATTGACAGACCACTGGCAAGACTTATCCAAAAGAAAAGAGAAAGGACCCAGATTATTAAAATTATGAATGAAAAAGGAGAGGTCATGACGAGCACCATTGAAATTGGAAGGATTATTAGAAATTTTTATCAACCGCTATATGCCAATAAACTAAGCAATCTGGAAGAGATGGAATCCTTCCTGGAAACCTATAAACTACCAAGATTGAAACCAGAAGAAATTGATTCCTTAAACAGGCCAATTAATTATGAAGAAATTGAGTCAGTGATAAACAACCTTCCAAATAACAAAACTCCAGGCCCGGACGGTTTTCCTGGGGAATTCTACCAAACATTCAAAGAAGAAATAATACCTATTCTCCTAAAGCTATTTCAAAAAATAGAAACAGAAGGAAAGCTACCAAACTCATTCTATGAGGCCAATATTACCTTGATCCCCAAACCAGGCAAAGACCCCATCAAAAAGGAGAATTACAGACCGATTTCCCTAATGAATATGGACGCCAAAATCCTCAACAAGATACTTGCTAATAGAATCCAACAGTACATTAAAAGGATTATCCATCACGATCAAGTGGGATTCATACCTGGGATGCAAGCGTGGTTCAATATTCGCAAATCAATCAGCGTGATACATCATATCAACAAGAAAAGACTCAGGAACCATATGATCCTCTCAATCGATGCCGAAAAAGCATTTGACAAAATACAGCATCCTTTCCTGATTAAAACCCTTCAGAGTGTAGGAATAGAAGGTACATTTCTCAATCTCATAAAAGCCATCTATGAAAAGCCTACTGCAAATATTATTCTCAATGGGGAAAAGCTGGAAGCCTTTCCCTTAAGATCAGGAACTCGACAAGGATGCCCACTCTCGCCACTATTATTCAACATAGTACTAGAAGTCCTTGCAACAGCAATCAGACGACAAAAAGGGATCAAAGGTATTCAAATTGGCAAAGAAGAAGTCAAAATGTCTCTCTTTGCAGGTGACATGATACTCTATATGGAAAACCCAAAAGAAGCCACTCCCAAACTATTAGAAGTTATAGAGCAATTCAGTAACGTGGCGGGATACAAAATAAATGCTCAGAAATCAGTTGCATTTCTATACACGAATAACGAGACCGAAGAAAGAGAAATTAGGGAATCCATCCCATTTACAATAGCACCAAAAACCATACGTTACCTTGGAATTAACTTAACCAGAGACGTAAAGGACCTATATTCTAGAAACTATAAATCACTCTTGAAAGACATTGAGGAAGACATAAAAAGATGGAAAGATATTCCATGCTCATGGATCGGAAGAATTAACATAGTTAAAATGTCCATGCTACCCAGAGCAATCTACACTTTCAATGCTATCCCGATCAAAATACCAAGGACATTTTTCAAAGAACTGGAACAAACAGTCCTTAAATTTGTATGGAAACAGAAAAGGCCCCGAATCTCCAAGGAACTGTTGAAAAGGAAAAACAAAGCTGGGGGCATCACAATGCCGGATTTCGAGCTGTACTACAAAGCTGTGATCACAAAGGCAGCATGGTACTGGCACAAAAACAGACACACAGACCAATGGAACAGAATAGAGAGCCCAGAAATGGACCCTCGGCTCTTTGGGCAACTAATATTTGATAAAGCAGGAAAAAACATCCGGTGGGAAAAAGACAGTCTCTTCAATAAATGGTGCTGGGAAAATTGGACAGCTACATGCAAGAGAATGAAACTTGACCACTATCTCACACCATACACAAAAATAAACTCCAAATGGATGAAAGACCTCGATGTGAGACAGGAATCCATCAAAATTCTAGAGGAGAACATAGGCAACAACCTCTACGACATCGGCCAAAGCAACCTTTTTCATGACACATCCCCAAAGGCAAGAGAAACAAAAGATAAAATGAATTTATGGGACTTCATCAAGATTAAAAGTTTCTGCACATCCAAGGAAACAGTCAGAAAAACTAAGAGGCAGCCCACGGAATGGGAGAATATATTTGCAAATGACACTACAGATAAAGGACTGGTATCCAAGATCTACAAAGAACTTCTCAGACTCAATACACGAGAAACAAATAAACAAATCAAAAAATGGGCAGAAGATATGAACAGACACTTTTCCAATGAAGACATACAAATGGCTAACAGACACATGAAAAAATGTTCAAAATCATTAGCCATCAAGGAAATTCAAATCAAAACCACACTGAGATACCACCTTACGCCAGTTAGAATGGCAAAAATAGACAAGGCAAGAAACAACAATTGTTGGAGAGGATGTGGAGAAAGGGGATCCCTCCTACATTGTTGGTGGGAATGCAAGTTGGTACAGCCACTCTGGAAAACAGTGTTTTAAAAAGTTAAAAGTTAACTTTTAAAAAGTTAAAAATTGAGCTACCCTATGATCCAGCCATTGCTCTACTGGGTATTTACCCCAAAGATACAGATGTAGTGAAGAGAAGGGCCATATGCACCCCAATGTTCATAGCAGCAATGTCCACAATAGCTAAATTGTGGAAGGAGCCGAGATGCCCTTCAACAGATGACTGGATTAAGAAGTTGTGGTCTATATATACAATGGAATATTACTCAGCTATCAGAAAGAACGAGTTCTCAACATTTGCTACAACATGGACAGCACTGGAGGAGATAATGCTAAGTGAAATAAGTCAAGCAGAGAAAGACAACTATCATATGATTTCTCTCATCTATGGAACATAAGAACTAGGATGATTGGTAGGGGAAGAAAGGGATAAAGAAAGGGGGGGGTAATCAGAAGGGGGAATGAAACATGAGAGACTATGGACTATGAGAAACAAACTGAGGACTTCAGAGGGGAGGGGGGTGGGGGAATGGGATAGACCGGTGATGGGTAGTAAGGAGGGCACGTATTGCATGGTGCACTGGGTGTTATACACAACTAATGAATCATCGAGCCTTACACCGGAAACCGGGGATGTACTGTATGGTGACTAACATAATATAATAAAAAATCATTTAAAAAAAATTAAAAAAAAAAAAAAAAGAAGAGTTACCTTGTGGAGTGGTAGCAAATGGAGGTGATCAGCATTAGTTCTTTCGTTTCTGAGGTATTCCAGACTTGGGCTCATCTATTCTTCTCTCTTTGCAGTCATCATGAGGGACATAAACAACCAGAGCCTGGCCTTCATTTATTCCAAATATACATTACTAGACAGAGTAGCTGGTACCAAACGAACATGATCACATTGGCCAAAATAATTTTATCTCTGAGTAATAAAACATTTACAGAAGAAAGAGCAAATTAAACAATGTATACCTCATGAACCAGAGCTACTGGAACAGATGGCATATTAAATATCTTCGAATAGATAAGCAAGGTTATTTGAATTATGAAGCAATAAAAGGAAGACTTTAAAAAGAACCAAGTGAAAATGTTAAGTGTCAAAAATATAATCGTAGCAATAAAGATCTTAATAGCTAGGATACGTAGCAGGATGGACCCAGCCAAACACCAAATTACTAAGCTAGGAATCAGATTGGAGTACTTTGCCATAATACAACAGGAAAGGACAAGGAAAAAGAAATTGTGAAATTGTGAAATAAAAGTCAAGTGATATGGAGACTTAGAGTGACAAAATCCTGGTAATAGGAGTCTCAGGATGGAAAGGAAAATGTGTGTGGAGGCAGCAAACTACAGCCTGCAGGACAAATCGAGCCTGTTTTTTAAATAAAGTTTTATTGGCACATAGCCACACCCATGACACATTGTCTATGGCTGCTTTCATGCTACAGCGGCAGATTGAGTAGTTGCTACAGAGACCACATGGCCCACAAAGCCTCAATATTCACTCTCTGACCTTTTACAGAAAAGTTTGCCGATCTTCTCTGACTACCTAGGAATTCCACCCTGACTGGTGGAATGAGACAGGATTACAATGATAGACATTCTCATTCAGAAAGAGGAAGAATGACAAATACATGGCATTCACTGGTCCATAGCAATCCTGAAACTCCTGGGACCATGAGGGTCGCCTGCTTTGGATATGATCATGGCAGGGAATGGGTGTCAATCTCATCTAAACCTGAAAAGTAGCATGGAAACCCCATCTAATCTGGTAGTTATTTTGGGAAACATTTCTGTGGCATCTGATTTCATAATCAAGGAAACTAGGTCATGAAGCTACCTGAATGGTTCTGAAGCTGCTCCATACTTGCATACTCTATTAGGAGAACGTGGGTGAAGTAAGCTTGAGAAGAGACAGACGAGGACTAAAGAGAAAGAGGAGAGGGGGCTGTAGAAGAGAGGCACGGCAGGAAACAAAAACAGTGAGAGCATGCCAGGGAACCCGGGGCTGCGTTCCTTTTGATGTCGCAGGATAGGGAGTTGAAGGCAAACATGACACCAGTAGAGTCTAGACTGTTCCATACAGGCCTCTGTGTTAAGGTGCACTAGATATCTTGTTGCTCCCAGTTCCTTACCCTTATAATTTTAGGAACCCTGTGTCCCCACACCCCACCTCAGGTTTTTCACTTACTATGAAACCCATAAAACCAGAAGTTCATTGCTAACTGGTGAACATTCAGAGTCCTAAACTGTCTAAATTGGTGCATTTGTCAGGTTCTTGCTTTATTTATACCATGCTTTCTAAGTATTCAGTAAGTATTCACCAGAACACACAACTGCCCCATTCATTAGCATTTGGAACTACAGAGGTGACAATAGACTGCCTTGAAAGACAGCTTAGAAAATTATAGCTCCTTAAACATATGCTTGTGACTAACAACAAAATCCAAAGCTATACATTGGGGCACAAGTCTTATAAGCTTTGGAAGTTTCAGGAAAAAGTTAAGAAAATTGAAGTCTCTCCTACTTTACCTAAAATGAATAAATCAATGTGAATTTAATAAGTGTTTCCAACCAGGGATGTACTGTATGGTGACTAACATAATATAATAAAAAACATTAAAATAAATTTAAAAAATAAGTGTTTCCAAATCAACTGCAGTTTCCCTTTTCTGAATAAAGGAACAGTTACCTTCGATCAGTGTTGAGGCCTTGGCCTAAGAACTGTCAAGGTTGAGCTTTCTGGGTGTGGAAGAACGGAAAGGAAAGGAGAAGGCATGTGCACTTGCAGATTGACTCTAACTACACTTGTCAGGTTCCTCTGCCTTCTCCAATGGCTTCAGGAACTTTCCAGACTCCTAGAATTTCTTTCAAGATTTTGGCACTCTACAAATTTATCCCACATCCCAGAAAAGGAAATCTAACTTCAACTGAATTTTTGATGAAACTAATTCTGCCATCAAGGTGTGTGTGTGTGTGTGTGTGTGTGTGTGTGTGTGTTTTCAAGAAAGAGACAAAGAATAGTAAATTGTGAGGGAAGCTCCATGCCCCCAAAAGTAATGTCAGTCAAACTAAGATATCAGCTCAGAATTCCACAGAATGGCTCAGGACACCATTCTTTTTTCCTTTTGCCTTTCCTACAATCTGAGTACAAAAACAGGCAGTTAGCTCTGAGTTTCCAACTGGAGAAATATTATACTAGAGAATCACATTAGCATCTCAAATTGGAATCAGTTAAAAGCATTACAGATGTCAGAAAAATCTGTGTTTGTCTGCATTTTTTTTCAGCATAAATATTTAGTAACCTAGGGTCTGGAAAGATTCTTCTACATGTCATTTTAAAAAGAACCAGCCATTTTGTTTTCAAAGCAAAATCTGAAAAAAAATAAAAAAGGAAATAATGATTTTTTAAAAATTCCTACCTATAGGTCCCCACAGTTTAACAAGTAAAATTTCATGTGCATTATTTATGGTATAAAATTTTTCCACCAAGGTCTGTTTTTACTTTAAGGGGGAGGATGAGTGCTTGCTCTCAGTTTAATGTAAATTTTCACTCCAGTTATAGCTGACTTGTGGAGACTTTGTCTTATGGCTGAGCTGACATGCTGACTCATTTCACTAACAGTGACTTAATCCCCAAATAAGCTGCCCCTTCCCTCTCCGTCTTTCTTTCTCTCTCTCCCAGCCCTGGAGAACCAGAGAGAATTCATCCATGGCACAATAAGTTAACAAGGTAGTCAACCAAAGTTCAGAGCAAGTTTTCCCGCCCCCAGCTGGCAGTCGGCCACTCCGTTCTGCCAGCACTCAAAGTTGGCTTCTCAGAAAATCTATTCCAAAGCTGGCACTTTACCTCAGGAGGATTTAGTCAAAGCATTTGGCACATCAGATTGTCTAAAACACAAGGTTAAGAGCTCAAAATAGCCACCCTATTCCAAGACTGTCTTAAATTAAGGAACAAAAATATTAAAAGATTCTGCTACAATTGGACATGAAAACCATACCCTTCCATGAGGTAGCTAGGCAAGACTGCTACATGAGCAAATATTTAATGAGCATGCACACCGTCCCTCCACTGCAGGAATACAAAGAAAACCAGGACACAGTCATCCCTATCAAAGACCTTAAAATTTGATTAGAGAAACAAGACATAAGCACATAATATCAAAACCATTTATGAAAGTAGAATATAAGGCTTAGATTGTGGCTGCGTTAATTATGCCACACTCTCAATGCCCAGTTTGCAGAATGTGAAAAGTTACCTATGTTCCTCCTTTAAAACGTTTGTCGAAGTCTAATATACATACAGAAAAGTGCACATATTGTACATATATTGCTCCAAGAATTTTCATAAACTGAACACACTCAGGGAACCAACACCCAGGTCAAGGACAAGAATATTACCAGCATTCTGGAAGCCCCTCCTTTTGTTCCTTTCAGTCACTAGTCTTCTCTGAGGGTAACTTTTATCCTGACTCACAACACCATAGATCTGCTTGCCTGTTTTTGTACTTTATCTAAATAGAATCATGCAGGATGTATTCTTTTGTGTCTGGCTTCTTTTGCTCAACATAATTTTTGTTACAGATATTGTGGTGCAGAGTTGTAGCTCATTACCATCACTATATGGTATTCCATTTATGACTATTATAAAATGCATTTATCCACTTCCCAATTCATGGGCATCTGGGTATAATGAGCGGTATTGTCATGAACACTCAAGTTCATGACTTTTGGTGACCACATATATACATTTCTGTCAGGAGCATACATACCCATGTTTGGGATTGCTGGCTTACAGGGTAAACTCAGCTTTAGCAGAGCCTGCCAGACAGGTTTACAAAGTAGTTGTACCATTTGACCTTCCCACCAGTGGTATATGAGTGTCCCAGCCAGCCAACACTTTTGCCAGTTTCAGTGTTTTCCATAGGACAACCTTTTGACAATACACTGATAAAGCTTTGAGAGCATGTCTTGGGCAGAGGCTAACAGGGATTTGAGAGACAGCATCCAGGTGGCTGAGAGATCTCTTCTTTTAAAGAGAGCACACCAGAACTGTGGGGGCTCAAGTCTGACTCCAGAAACACAACTCCTCTCCTTATCCCCCATGCCCTGTCTTGCATGAAGCTATCAGCCGCATGCACATCTGTAATCTTCTCCATTGCAAAAGAAGTTACTTTAAAGCAAAGAAACAAGCCAGTAAAGAAACATAAATATCCTTTAACACAGAAACCAGGTAGCAGAAGCACAAATTCTTCCTGGGTAAGGCCAATTGTATCAAGGAAAGAAACAGGGTTTATCTCTCAGTATATCTACTGCTCTATCTAACACCTCGGTTCTTACAGTGTACCGGGCCCTGTTCTAAGCCCTTTGCAAATATTAATTCATTCAACTCTTACAACAACATTTGAGATAAGCATTATTAATATTAATATTAATATTAATATTTTACAGGTGAGGAAATTGAGGCATGAAGAAGTTGAGTAACACACCCAACCTCATAGAGCTGGTAAGTGGCAAAGTAGAGATTCCAATCCAACCAAGCCTGTCCCCAGAGTTCATGCTCTTGACCTCACATTATGCTGTCTTTGTTTTTCTAGTATACTCAGGCCTCGAATAATTACCCATCTCAACTAGTCTCATGTGTTCCTTTATATCTTCCCCATAATATACCAAGATGTTTGCTTACTTCATATGCCCAAATGTAAAGCAACTCCTTAGTTTTCCAAAGAGAAAATTCTGCCTCCCCCAAACTGGAGACTATCTAAATAATAAACTTGTATCACCATAGATTTAAGTAATCAGATGTCTTATCTACTTATAATACTGTACTTTTATAATTTCACACACACATTTAATATCATGAATTAAATAAAATAATGTATTGTTAAAATAGTGCTTTTTACCTGAACTCATGGGTCAGGAAATTATTTCTCTTGGACAGGCTCATATAGCTGTAACTTAGTGTCTTCATTGTCACTGTAGTTATTTCAAATATCTTCTCCCATTTTGTTGGTTGTCTTTTGGTTTTGTTGACTATTTCCTCTGCTGTGTAAAAGCTTTTATTGTGATGAAGTCCCAATAGTTCATTTTTGCCTCTGTTTCTCTTGCCTCTGGAGACATGTCTAGCCAGAAGTAGCTGCGGCCGAGGTCACAGAGGTTGTTGCCTGTGACCTCCTGTAGGATTTTGATAGATTCCTGTCTCACATTTAGGTCTTTCATCCATTTTGAGTCTATTTATGTGTGTGGTGTAAGAAAATGGTCCAGTTTCATTCTTCTGCATGTGGCTGTCCAGTTTTCCCAACACCATTTGTTGAAGAGACTATCTTTTTCCCATTGGATATTCTTTCCTGTTTTGTCGAAGATTAGTTGACCAAAGAGTCAAGGGTCCATTTGTGGGTTCTGTATTCTGTTCCACTGATCAATGTGTCTCTTTTTGTGCCAGTACCATACTGTCTTGATGGTACTCAGCTTTGTAATATAGCTTGAAGTCTGAAATTGTGATGCTATCAGTTTTGGTTTTCTTTTTCAACATTCCTTAGGCTATTCAGGGTCTGTTCTGGGTCCATACAAATTTTGATTATTTGTTCCAGCTCTGTGAAAAAAGTTGATGGTGTTTTGATAGGGATTGCATTGAATGTATAGATTGCTCTAGGTAGCATAGTTATTTTTGACGACATCAGCTTCAATTCACTCTGAGCTTTTGAAATACAGCATCTTCTGATTTCATATATGATGAGATTGTAGGAAATTTTATCCCAAATCTAAGTACCCATTTGTACAATTTTTTTTTAAAAATTTATTTATCCTATGGGTATTATAATCAGTACCTCTTCACTGGAGCATCTTAAAGATGTATTTATTTATTTATTTATTTGAGAGAGCAAGAGAGAATGCACAAGTTGGGGGAAGGGGCAGAGGAGGAGGGAGAAGGAGAGAAGCAGACTCCCCGCTGAGCACAGAGCCCAAAGTGGGGCTTGATCTCAAGACCCTGAGATCATGACTTTGGCTGAAATCAAGAGTCAGACACTTAACTGATTGAAACACCCAGGTGCCCCCAATGGAGCATCTTAATATATTGCTCTATAAAGCAATGACTAAGAGGTTTATTTACTACAATCTCAAATGATTGCAATGGAGTCATAACTCCAGTTATAATTGCCAAATCTGTGTTATATATCTTTTCTTACATTTTACTCAATGTGTAAAGAGACCTGTATAAACTTCTCAAATTAGTATTGATTTAGGTTGTTTTAATGTTCCTCCTCAAATAGCACTTTATCATTCAAACCGGACTAATTCAGACTTTATAAAGACTCAAAAAGAGGTGGCAATTCCTACTTTCCTAAGGAACAGCTAAGAAGGAAGGAGAGAACTTCACCTCTGAATTGGCTCTCTCTGGCTAAATCCGAATCTGCAACGTTACTGAACCACACTTTTTAAAATTAACTTTTCTCTTAAGTTTATCTTCATCCTTTCCCCTCTTCACTTCCGCCAACCCTGTCCTCTACCCCCAAACCCGACATCTGGCTATTTGGCTCTTTACACAGAGAGAGTTCTCAACCTTGAAGTCATTGGCCAGAAGCCAAGGAAATAACAAACAGAGTACTAAAGAGTAATACTAAAGCCAACAAGGGCAGGCATTTATTGAGTTCATACTATGTGTTAGGCACCATGCTGTGTCCTTTCAGCCTCACAACAATAATGCTCTAGACTATTGTCTCCATTGTACAGATAAAATGACTAAACCTCAGAAAAGTTGAATACTTTGTTCAAGGCCGTAGACCTATTAAGTTGTCTGTATTAACCACACCTGTCTGATTTTAAAGCTTCCATTTTAAACTCTACCATTGCCTCCCATGGCATTTTTATACAGGATCACTCTAATGAGAACATACTAGATTTATTCTATAAACATAAGTATGTAAAATATATCAAACATCCAAGCAGGTGATGGGGGATAATTTTACACGACAGAGGTGCCCAGTATCTTGATACTTCTGTACCCATTTAGATCTGGCCAGATTTCCAAAACCTGGACACTGAGCAGACCACCAACTCATAGGTTTCTCCAGAGCAGTGAGCCCCATGGTGGGCTAAGGATAAGTTTGGAAAATTCACATCCAAAGGGCAAGCTATTTGTGCCTAATGGCTAAACACCATACAGAACTTCTGGAGGCTTCTATTCAAAGAGCCAGGGTCCCTACCGAAATAGCATTTGGAGAACTTGTAAATAATATAAAGTAGAAAAATGAGAGCAATGGTGACCTTCTAAATCTGTTGGATTGTCGTCATCAGAACTCCTAAGATATAGAAAAGAAAGGGTAAGAGGCATATGGTGTTGTAGTAAAGAGCAAAATCCTTGGAGTTAGAAACCTGGCTCTGCCACCAACAGTATGG
Organism: Ursus americanus; assembly: GCF_024610735.1. NCBI lineage: Eukaryota > Metazoa > Chordata > Mammalia > Carnivora > Ursidae > Ursus > Ursus americanus. The sequence goes on from NC_142164.1 coordinate 106,584,786, forward strand.
CCTTGCATGGAACACTTGTCTTCTTCAAGTGTGTAAGATGTAAATAATAACTGTCATAATATCTAAAGAGTTTTGTGAGGAATGAACTAGACTCTACATGCAAAATATTTAGCACATCCTAGTGTGTGGGAAATGACTTAATAAATGATCATCATTACTATTATCATCATTTCATTCTATTTTGTAAACGTCTTCAGCCCAAGATTGAGTGGCTGGAATGTCCCTTCTCACTGTATTTAAAGGATCTAATGGTCTCCTGGGAAAAGGGGGCAAGAGGAGAGGTTTGGGTAATGGGAAGGCAGAACATCCCCCTCTTTTCCCCATACTCCCTGTTTCTGAGTTTGTTTCGCCATACAGTAACACTGCTCTCAGCCCACTCAATGCCAAAATTCACATCACCATCTGAAGTAACATCTTCAAGATGAAAGGAAAAACAGATAAAAGGATGCCAGTGATGTCTCAATTCAAGCCATGGGAAATGTAGCTAGGTTCGTCATCCTTCCCATCCCATGTGAGGAAAAGTGCCTTCTACCTGCCACATAGTAGACCTATGACTAGTATGTTGATTGGGAAAATGGTCTAAATTTAATACTTGATCATCTTGAATGATGCTAGACCTATTTTTTGTCAACTTTTAAAAACTTTTTATTATGGAAAATTTTTAAACAAACGGAAGTTAAAAGGTACCCCCATGTACCCATAACAGTTTAAAACGTTATCAACCCATGTGTTTCTTATATGCCCCTCTCCACTTCCCTGCTCCTTTTAGATTATTTTGAAACAATTCCTGGACATTGTATCATTCATCCTTAAGTATTTCAGCAGGTGACTCTAAGCAATAGTTCTTTTTCTAAAACATAACCATAATGTCATTATTCCCACTAAAAAATTAATAATTATTCCTTAATATGATCAAATATCCAGTATTTAAATTCCCCCGATCTTGTATTTTTTTTTTACAATTTCAGTTAGTATCAAAATAAGGTCCATACTTTGTAAATAGTAGTGTCAAAAGTTCAAAAATAACAAAAGTGAATGCAGTAAATAACTGAAGCAGTAATTAGTAAAAGTTTATTGTGCACACACCAAAAAGTTTGTAAACATGGAATGAGGTTCAGGGGTATATTGTTACAAAGCAGCTAATATGGTGAGAAAGCAGACTATTCTTCACACTGATTGCTAATGATAGTAGCATTTTCTTAAATGATAGAGGAACTGGTCAGTGGTTACCTCATATCAACTTGGGAAACAGTTTAGTTTTGCTTATGGTTTCCAGAGGCGTAAGCAAGAAATGACCTGGGTAAAGTTCACCTTGCAAAATAAGCTAAATTAAGCTTTGTTTGTGTGAATGAACTGGTTTTGTCTGCTCAGGGAATTCTCAAGACTGGTCTCCATTTCCTTTGAATTTTAACAATAGATGTGTCTTTTGAGATGCAATTTCTAGCTTCTAATTCTGTCTCTCTCTCTCTCCCCCTCTCCCTCTTTCTCTCTCACACAAACACATACACACACACGCATGCACACACACATTTTTCCGTGCACTTTTGTTGTTGAAGAAAGCCTGCTGCTTGTTCCTTAGAGTTTTGATAGTCTAGATTTTGCTAATTGCATCTCTATTGTATCATTTAATGTGTTTCTCTGTCCCCTGTAAATTTGTAGTTAAATCTAGAGGCTTGATCAGATTCTGGTTTGATATTTTGACAAGGAAACTGCATAGATGGTATTTTGTACCTTCATTAGGGGGCATATGCCTGGTTCCTGCTAGCCATCGATGATCATTGTCCAGGTGCAACTTTTTTAAGACAAGATTTTACTATGATTTCTCCCAAAACTTTTTAGAAGCTAGATTTGACTTGATTAGGAGCTAGACATCTAGGGCAGGATCTATCCATTTTAGGAAAGAGACTATATTTCATTCCTCTTTATGCCTCTGGTGCTGAGAGCATGGTGACATCACAGGCACCCTAAAACTGTGGGTCAAATTAAATTGGAAAACCAGTATTTCCTGTAAAATGTAATTTATCCAAAGAAGAGTGTGCTTTTCTACTCTCATCATTAGCTCTTAGAGAATCAAGGACTTCACCACCACCCCAACACCTAACCTGCCTGTTTTTTAAAATTTCGTCATTAAGTTCTCCTCACATTTATAAAAGAAAAAATTGCCATGCCTGCAATTGAGTGGCTGCAAGGCTAACATGAGTTTCAATTCTTTCATCACATCTGCTTGAATTTCCTCATTAAGACTTCAGGTGCAATTTTCCCAACAGCATTACCTGGGCTGTGTATGCAAATAATATCCCTGCTTACACAGTTGAGCATTTAGGACAGGATTGTATTTTCTTCCCCTCTGTGATGAGAAAAAAAAAAGGAAATTTTGTTCACACAATGTAGAAGACACCTTTGGATTCTCTTTCTACTTTTTAAACCAATTCATTATAACAGTACCTGGCAGGACTCATGCCCGGGGGTTCTTGATCCTGTTTGTGCCCCTCTCCGGATCTTGGCAGATTTAGACAAAAGGACCAAATCAGCATTTAGCAGAGGTCAACACAGAAGCCGGTCCTACACATAGAAGCGATCCTGTTTTGTTTCTAGCTTGGGTTCAGCTGTGACCCCTCACTGTCAAAGTCCTCTGAGAGGTTATTTAGCTCCACTCTCTCCCCTTCTCACATCTCATTCCCTCTTTAGCCTCCTGCAATCCGATTTCTACACTGACCTCTACCCACCAACTCTTGCTGGTAACCAGCCTGTCACCTCAAGTAGGCTTTCACGGTTGGTTCTCATCTCACATGATGGCTTTGCAGTTCTCATGCTGTTCAGCAGCTCCTTCCTTTTGAAGCACCTCTTCTTTGAGTCTACACACTCCCATTCTCCTTCAGCCTCTCAGAGTGCTTCTCAGTCTTATCTGCAGCCTTTTAAATGTTGGATTTTCCTATTGATTTTGCCAAAAACCTCTCCTTTTCTTACTCACTCCCTTTCCCAACAATTTCATTACCAAGTCTGGGGAGAAGACTATCAAATCTACATTACTTCCTGTCCTTGTCTGGGAGTTCAGACTCACATCTCTGGTTGTACACTGGGATAGCTGCAAATACATGGCCAGGTGGCACACATACAAATAGAATTATTACCTCTTCCACCCCCACTCCTGGCTTTCTATTTCTGCTCTCTGTAATCTGTGGCCATCTCAAGCTCCCCAGGGTAAACCTTGCTCTCTCTTCTTTCCATTCCCCACATCCAACTGGTCATCAGGTTCTCTCAAATTAATACTGCAGACGTCTCTCAGTCATCCGTTCTGCCCCTGTGGCTCCACTCCGCCTAGTTTATATTCTGACCTCCTTGCACCTCAGCTGTCCCAGCGGCCTCCTGATCTTGTGCCAGTCTCTTCTTCTCTGAAGCTGTCATTCACAGTGCTGCTGCTGTTATTAATACCTTCCTAAGACACACAGTGGGTAATGTGACGGTCCTCCTGAAAGACTTCCATTGGCTTCAATTTCAATAGGTTGTGAAGACAATAGCACTGAAAGCCCTTCATGACATGGACCAAATTTCTCTTTCTAGCCCCATAAGTCAAAGTAAAGAATTTCTGGGGCTTCCAGTAGTAGAAGAAATATGAAGAAAGATAGAACTTCTGCAGGAGGAAAGTAAACAGAAAGGCATGCTTGAGTAGGAAAGCAATGTGAGCAAAAGCACTCGAGTTGAAAACGCCACTTTATTAAAGGGAAGCCAAAGAAGAGATAAGCAAGGAAGGCTGGTACTGTCATGTAGGGAGAGATACAGTTCAATCAATAGGATGGAGAAAAATCATTAGTATGAGTCTTAAAACAAAATTAAACATGAATTTAATAACAATGCTATGTTAATTTCCATGTATATTACCATCCCTGTGTACAGCTTCTCCAAACTTAATATTCTGCAGCAGACCCAACAAAATACTCCCAAGATAGCTAAGTGTTCTTATTTCTATTTTAGGCTTTCAATCCCAATTGTTAACAACTCCATTAAATATAAGACTTCCTTTCAGAGCTACTTGGAAATGTGTTACGTAAATGCTGCATACTTCCCCTCTTACTTCTTCCCCAGCATTTCTCCAGCTTCTAAAAATAATGCCTCAGATGCTGCTTTGTTCACTGTTCTAGTTGCCACTTGCACACCTATCATGTTCAGAGCCCAACTGGGACATATCGCTTTCATCGGCATTGTGTGTGTGTGTGTGTGTGTGTCCATTTCTTCCTGCTCTTGTAGCATTTTTTAAAATGAAGCTTAATGGTCCTGAGGAAATTCTCTTCTGCCATGGGAATGAAAATGCTACAAATCATTTTTCTCCTCTGATTTCCATAGTAGCCTTAGGAGACATCTTTGGCAACTAATGTAAGAGCTTTCCTATGTACAGGAGGAGGGAAAAGAAGAACAAAGATCGTTGGTGGTTGACAATATTTATTTGAAAGCTAAGACTTACTATGTGCCAGACACTGTGCCGGGCACTTCATGCATGTAATCATAATCCATCATCAGATCACTCCACCAACGAGGCATTCTTACACTCTTCAGTTTTCAGACAAGCAAATCAAGAGTTGGAGGGGTCAAAGAACTTGACCTGAGGTCACAAAGTAAGCAAAGAACCCACTTTCAGACTTAGATCTTATGTTCTGTATGCAGAACATCCCATATAAATTTTGAAATAGAAGCCCGTACCTGGTCTATTAGGTAGGGTTTTCTCGGAAGCAGACCCAGAAACAAGGATTAGGGTGCCAGTGCTCTGTATACAGGGAAGGGATGGAAGCCAATGAAGGATGTGTATCGTCTGAGGAACTCCAGGAGACAGCCTAGAGAATGCCTCAGAGTTAATCCAACCAGTACGCAAGGCAACTGAGACGTTTCTCCACAAACTCCTGCGTTAGTTGCTGCTTAAGAGCTGCTGTTGGCAGCACTTGCGGCTTGCTCCGAGCACAGACTAAGCATGCTCCCCCGTCAGAAAAAGCCTTCAGACAGAGTCACGGATGTTCAACAGAAAGCAGCCTACAGCAAGCAGAGGTAAGTACTGAGGTATGTGGGCAGGACACCAAGAGCCTACATGCGTACGGCCCTGGGACCAACAAAAAGGAAAGACAGAAAACCCCACTCCCTGGACACACTCATTCAGTTACGCTGCCTTACCCACCATCCTCTGGATTCAGCTTAACCAACTGGGATTTCTCAGCCCTGGTTTTCACCATTTTTTTCTCAGTAATTCTCCCTTTTCTATCTCCAGCTGAGCAATTTGAACTTTCAAGGAGATATAGGAATGACTATGGGGCCACTACCTCCAGAAACGATGGGACCCACCACAGCACACCAAGAACTTTCTACCTGCCAGCACTACCCCACACCGTGGAAATCTGTACCCTCCCCACGATAAAAGATTTTTCATACCATCTCCCTAGGTGGCAAAAACCAAATACTCTAACAGCCTCCAAATTCCAACCTTTGGAGACCAAGATGAGGTCATTTTCAAAGACAGGCTTCTATGTCTGAAAAAAGCCCCTTAAACTTCTTCATTCAAGATTTTACAATTATAAAGTTCCTAAACTAAAAAACATAACCAAGACTGCTAAAAATCACCTTGTTCTTTGGGATTAAATAACTCTCTAAATAATGTTATAGGTTGGACATTTTAGTAGTAATGATAAATATTAATAATACTCAAGAGTTCCAATATGTTGATGGCTCACTATGTGCCCAGCCATCTGGCTAGCCCATTATTTCTCACTATAACCCTAAGACAGTATTGCAGAATAAACATCAAAAGCCCATGGGTATGTCCATCAGCACTTCAGAAGCACCTATTGTCACCTGCCCCAAGTTTCATAGGCTTTAGACACCAGTCACACAGATGGAATGACAAGTGGTGCAGAGTTAGATTGACAATAGCTGGCTCTGGGAAAGAGGCTTCTAGGCTGGCTCAGACAGGTAGGAGAGATTCAAATTAGTTCTCTTCTCTTTCCTGTGACTCCCAAGTTATTGTTGCATCAACTTTCATCATTTTCTTCAAACTTGCCTTCCAACATTTTTCCTCCTTCCATCCTTTTGCCCCCCGCCAAATAAAAACAAATCAAAAGCCCACATGGTTAAACAACTTGTCCAAGGTCATGTAGCAGATAAAAAGCCAATTCAGGACCCAAACCTAAGCCTGGTCCCTTTCTAGCATTCCCTGGAGTGAAATGCCCCAGGGCCCCTTGCCATATAAACACTAAAGAAATAATTGGTAAATAATGAGCTACTTTCATAAATGTGAAATAGACAGTACTTCAGAAAGTTTGAAATATGAAAATATCATGCAAAACGGTTGATTTATTAATGGGTGCTGCTGTATTCTCCATCAGAAGCCAAACTAATAACGTCATCTATATTTGTTCTTAGAAGGACAGCTTGTTAGAATGGAAGGAAATCTGAGTTCATCTAATCACCAGCTTGCAGAACTGAGGCCCAGAGAAGTGAAGTAACTAACTTAAGGACACTCAGCTCACTAGTCAGCAGCCAGCTATGATGAGATCCTGGTTTCTCTGACTTTGGATCCGTAGCTTTTTCACTCACCCCACCAGACTGTGTCTTTTCATTCAAACTGCCCCCTTGGGCAATTGCAGATGGTCACAGTTTTTAGCACTGATGCAAATTTTGATCAGTTCCACTGCCCCGCATTTCTAACAATTCTCAGAAATGTTTTTCTCACAGGCATTTAGGATAGTGCTATAATAACCGTTTTTTTAATGTCTTTTCTCCGAAAGAAATAACAAGCCAAAGCTCCAGGCTCTGCTTCATCGTTATATAATACTTGTCTGGGATTGCAAATCACTTGCAAAAGGACAAGGCCTGGGGGAGGCGAGGGTGGGTGTGAATCTTTAGTGGTTTCCCGAGTAACATGAGGCGATTTGTCATTTTAGTGAGACCAGAGCCTATGCTCTCAGATCCATACCCAATCAGGTTCATTTTGATAATCTTTGAAAACTTAGAGTTTCTGAGGCTGTCCCTGAATTGGGGTGGAACACAATGGTTGCAGACAGGCCTGTTTTTCTCTCTTCCCTTCCACGCAAGAAAGAGAACAGTCTAATAATAAACCAAAGTTCTAGAACTTGAATTTGAACTGAAAAAACCTCCGAATAAAAACCTGTTTCTTCGTCCTGCAAATGGGAGGGGAAGGGAGAAATCAGAGCAGGAAACCGGTGTATTTTCTGTGAAAGTGCGCCCTCTGGTGATGAACTTAGGTAAAGGTTGGCTCTTGGGAGAAGTAAACAAAATTATCATACCAAAAAGAATTTTTTATTGGAGGGGGAGAAGATCCATAGATAACTCATTAATGTTCAACTTTATAGTCATAAGTTAGCGGTTATGGAGAACTCACCGAGAGACGTTAGTTCTTATGGAGATTTGCACAAGAGAGATTCAAAATACTTCTGTTACTTGGGGAGCTCTCCAGATACCTTGTTGCTGGGCATATTTATAGAGAAGCGAAAATAAAGCAACTCCACAGGGCAGCAGTGTAAAGATTTGGGCTATGTATGTTAAACTCTTACCAAAAGAGTCCAAAGTTGCATGAGGTCCCTTTAATTTGGGAAAATGGACAAGAATTCCAGAGCAAATAGAGATACTTTTAAAAAGTGATTTGACTAAATACGAATGCAGATTTTTTTTTTTTAAATACAGCACAATAAGCTATGCCTTATTGTGGTAAATCCTCCATTGAAGAGTCTTGTCTTTCTACCTTTTTGCCTCCTTATAAAAGCCCTGCAATCTGCTGCGTATCTTTCCTTCAGTATTTAGATGGAAAGGGCAGTGAGAGAAAGCCAACTCCTTTATTAGGTATTCCACTCAGCAATATTCTGTCCCCTGGCTCCTGCTTGCATTTGATAAGGAACGAATTCCAATGATCTACCGTTAGCTGCTAGTAGCAAGAGAATTTTTCCCTCACAATTCCCTTTCTTCCCTGTTTTTCACTCTCCCCACCGACCCACCCACTCCTAATTCAGACCACCTCAACTGCCTCCATTATTCATGCAAATCATTCCTCACCACGCTGTGCACAAGCACCCACGTTTATTTCCTTAGCGATGCTCAGTTTAACCTCTTGGTGCAGGAGAAATACAAAATCAGATCAGCTGCCTGAGTCTAGCGCTCACAGGGCTGCACCCAGGTTTTGCTGTTGCCACTCTGAGGCAATCCAGCAGGAGCCCATCAGCAAACAGACCATATTACATAAGGCAGCAGCGGGGCCAGCAATGAGACCAGGAAGGAAGATCACACCGCCACAGCTTCACCCACGTCCCTGGAGAATCTCCACCAGCCCCTTGTGAGAAGCAAACGCAGCCGTCTGTAGCTATGTGTACATTTTGTGCCAGGCAGTGAGAACACGGCTAGAGAATAGAATCTCTCTCTACATCTGTGTATTCTGAAATCGAAATACTTCGTGGAATTCATGTTTCTCAGGGGAATACAGAAACATGCTTTGTCCTCCTTTGAGATTCATTAAACTCTATTAAGGATAACCGTGTGCTGGGGACGGCTTGAGCTCATTTGTCCTACTACCTGGTCCGCGCGTGTTTGTTTAGTGACTGGGGTGAACACAGCAGCTGTGATCACAGGAGGGTAACCCAAATTCGTTCTTTCTGCTCCCTGCCTGAGCTTTCTCGGTTGGCTGCTCTGTGGGAAGAAAAGAGGGCATCGTGAGAAATGGAATTCCTCTGCGATAACCTGATTTCTAGCTGCTAAGATTCTGTGCTACATTTAGGGAAGTCTAAATCTCAGACGGAGATTCGGTTTGAGAAATGAGCAGGCCAGTGAAAACTCTCTGCACTTGGAAGGAGACTGTGATAAGAAAAAAAGAGACCAGAACCGAAGTCATTTTTCATCCCCGTGATTTGAGTTGATCCTAAGTGGGTCTTTGCTCTTTGTCTCTGCTGTGCATTCAGTTGATGCTCATTTAATTTGGGGCGACTGATAGCAATGACGGAGCATTGTTTTTAAGTGGCAATAATATTTTCCTATCAAGATATCACACACATTTAGTATGCAAAAAAACTCCCTTCTCTCACTTTTGAGATCATTTATATTCTACGGATGTTCTCTTGTTAGATGTTTAAGATAGTATTGCGTTGTAGGAAAGGCATAATTTGAATTTTAAGAGGGAGAGGAAACAAGGAAGAGAGAGAACGGGAGATGGGGAGGGGAGGAAAAAGAGAGAGAGAAAAAGAAAAGTAGGAAAGTGAAAGAGTCCAGGAATATTTACAAGTATGAGGGAGAGCAAGTCCTTCTCTAGGAGAATATCAATTCATTGCTGCTAATGGACAGTGAGAGAGGGCTAACTAGAGAAAGCTAAGAGCTCATGGGAGCTCAACAGAATCTGAGGTTAAGGCTATTGCAACTATGCACAGCCCCCTCCCCATTGAGAATCTTGGCTGACAATAATGTAATGACAATAATGACAGTGATGTCATGGGAGGCGTCACTGATGTGAGGATGTCATACATGAGAATTGTGTGGCGAAAGAAAAGGCTGAGGACCCCTGGAAATGAGCGAGGGAGAAAGAAATGAAATCCCTTCACTGCAAATGAAAGACAGCAGGTCCGTATCTGAAGATGAAATATAGAAACCGTCAGAGGAAAGTAAACCCAGTAATTGCCATTGAATACCTGTAATCCCTCCATCCCAGACAAGATAGTAAGACAGCAACTCTTTGTTAATCAACAGAGCTGTGTCATTCACAGGGACAGTTGGTCATTATGTGGCTGTCACTGGGCACAGAGCTGGGAATCCACATCTTTCCCATGATGAGTCTTCAGAGATTCTTATTATGTAAATGTGGCTGGGTGGTAGCTGGCTTTTGGTTCAATAATGATATCTTCAGCATTTTTCGACTAATGATTTCTAAATTCTGCAGCTAAGATTTTCCAAAATCTTAATTCTGAATTGAGTTCAATTTACACAGTTTTGGACCTCTTTCTGAGCCACCTTTGTTGCAGCTCGTGTTATTGAGGAGGAAGAGGATGTTATTTTGTTGTTGGCGAAGATGAGGTTGTACAAATAAGGAGACAAAAGGGGTAGATCTTGGTACGCTGCAGCAATTTCTGATTAAGAATTGATTTTAGAAAAGGTTTTGCTTCCATCTAGTGGTTGTTGTATACAACTGTCTTATTCTGACAAGTGAAATTAATTGAACTAGATTTTGAAATGCCGCTACACTGTGCAGAGAGCTAGTGATTCAAATACTAAAAACCCTGCTAATGACGGTAGGACTCTGCTGTTGATGAGTGCTCGGCATAGTGGAAGAATCAGCCACTTAAATTGCTGTAAACAAAGCCAATACCAATAATAATAATAATAATAATAGTTTAAAATTTGTCTAGTTGGTCACTACAAGATATTGATCTAAGTGCTTTACATGTTTTATCTCACCTCGTGTTCTTGATAACCCCATAAGGTACACTTTTTGGCCTCATTTTATAGAAGAGGGAGCTAAGACTCAGAGAGGTTATGTAACTCCTGCAGAGTCACACAGAGTAAGTGTGGGAGCCAGGTTTTGAATGAGGCCAACTGGCTGGAGCGCGTTCTCTTACCACCATATATTCATATGACAAGCACGATAGAAGAGAGTTGCAGTAAGTAACTATAGGAATTGAGCCATGGCACTGAGGATGGGAGTAAGAATTTAGAACAGGGGAGAAATCTAAAATGTGTCTAGGGAGTAGACCTAATGGATGTGGTGGACAATTGGTGGGGGGGAGAGAAGGAGGGAATGTGGTAGAGTTTCCAGCTAAGCAAAATGGGAGATAGTAATTAATCAAAACTGAATTTTGAAGTAGGCATCAGTGGGAGGAGAAGGGATAAAGTTAAGACTCTCATTTCTTATTTAGAGCCTTAGAAGTGATGGGAAATGAACATATTTCAACAAAAAAAAATGTGAACATTAGGAAAAGACCTGTGCATGATTAGGAAAACTATTCCTTCATATCATGAATCACTGACTTGAAGAAAACATACAAGAATACAGTCATTCAATATGCCTTTGTAAAACTTTTGACATTTCTGAAATTGAAAGCATCTATTGTGAGCTATACCTACACATAACTATTCAAGTGTTTTACTATAGAGTATACCCAAAAAAGCTCAATATAGGGCCCCACATGATTCGTTTCCATGGAATTTCTCATAGAACATTATGAAAGCTGGACAAACCTTGAAATTCAAGTATTCCAACCTCTTCATTTCACAAATAAAGGAAGTCATGTCAAGGGAAATTAATAAATATATTTGAGAACCTTCACTATAGTAAGGAACTGAGGTAGTCATTGTGTGAGATAAAAAGAAGTAGAACACAGAGCTCTTATTCTCAAGATGTTTACACTTTAGTCGGGGAAATAATATAGTGTACAAAATAGCTGCTCTACTGGTCTGCTCAGGATCCATTCCCCTTCTTTTGGTCACAGCACCCTGAATTCTTTGGGGGGCCATTTCTCCTCCACTCTCAGTGATTTGCATGGGGTTGTCTAGCCCGTAAGAAGAGTAGCCTGTTTATACGGTGATGATAATTGATCCAGCGATGGATGGGCTCATTCCTTAGTCCAGCCAACAAAGCAAATGAGGATCAGGCCGGGAGTTTTTCTGAAATGCTTTGAAGAAAAAGCACCCTCTTTCCACAGAGGGTGCCAAGCTGGTAAAAGGTCAGTGTAGAGCTTCCGGAGGCCACAATGGGAAGAGAGTATCCTGAAACCAATGCTGCCAGTGGAAGGTAGACTGAGAGAGGAAGAGACTGAAAGTGGATGGCAATGTGTGATCCACTAAATCAAACTGCCTTAGAACTTTCCAGATTCAGCATCCTTTTTACTGTGGCTTCTCCATTCCTAAGCTCTTTATTTCAGTCATCCACATGGTTAACAGAATTTCCTCATGGAGTAGTTCTATTCCCTGATTGTCTCAAATCTGGCTGTTGCCTATTTAATTGAATGGGTGTAATAGTCTTGAGTACCATTTTCTTTCCCGCAGAATTTTGCAGATATTGTTCCATTGCTTTCTGACATTAAACACAGCTTATGACTATCAGGTAAAAAACAGGATGCCCACCCAGTTAAATTTGAATGTTAGATGAACAATGAATTTTTTAGAAGTCTGTTCCGAATGTTGCATCTAAATTTAAAATTTAACTGGGCATTCTGTATTTTTATTTGCTGCATTTGGGCAACCCTAATGAAGCTATATAAAAATTGAAGGAAAATCTGATTTCTCTCCCCTCTCCTCACCATGTAGAAGACTTGCTTTAAAAAATATATATCTGCATACCTACAATTTTTTCTTTAAACTTGAAATTTAATATTGGATGTTAGTTCTGTGTCTTTTTCCTCCAGTACAAAGGAATCACTTTTAATCTTAATATTCCCTTTTACCTTCATTTACCTTCATTTTAAAATACATTTTCCCTTATTATAACTCTGTCTTTCTACATTTCAGGAACACAATTGTCTAGTACGTTGAATTACCTTGTCTGTCTTCCATATCTCTCATCTCCCTTATTCATCTTTTCACCTCTGCATATTCTGAGACTCTCTCAAATATTTTTCCATGCTTATTTTCAGCCCTAAATATTCTTCTCTTTGCTGTCTCAAATTGATTTTTTTAAAGTAGAAGGGTAAGCAAATTTCTTAACCTCTACAATCTCCCTTCTCACTCTGTCGTCTTAGCATCTTGTCTACTACTTGTTTTGTTGAATTTATATTCTTCAGTCTTTTATAACTTTTAGTACACTTAAGAAATGCCTTCCTTATTCTTCCAGATTTAGGGGGGTCTTTTGCCTTTTATTCATTCATTCATTCATTCATTTATTCATTTATTACCGTGTTGCTTTGTTGCTAGCTACCCTCCTTCTATCATACGTGATCGCATTATTTCCCTGCCATTTAATTTCATCTTGCTAATGCTGAACGTGAGCAGCTTTTTGCAAATCTGTCTGCTCAGAAGTTGTGTGGGTAAATTTTAATTGACATGTTGCCCACTTTACACAGGGCGAATCTCTCTCTCCCTGTTGCAGGACTAGGTGTTGTCTTCTGTCTTGTAGGTGGAAACCAGGTGAAGAGGGCAATGGAGAGAATTCATCTGGAACGGAGTTCATCCTTTGCTAGGGAATCTGAAATCTGCTTTTTCCTCCGAGGCCTCATTAAATTTCCAGTGCTGGGATCCATTTTACCATCACATTTGAAAGGGATTTAAAGATAACAAAGACTTCTACACTTGGGGGATTAATTTAAGGAGATAACATAAAGCCTTTTTTTTTTAAGAGAAAAAGTGTTATAGACTGCTTAGCACCATTCTCAGGCTGGCACAACTACAAGTTTCAGGGACTTTCTCTTTTCATTCAGATTTCAACCTGAAAGCTTTTGAAGACCTCTGTGTGGAGTGAGGGAAGGCAAGGAAGAAGGTGAGTACAAGACCCCACCATTTTAAGTAGATATGCACAGTACACGCTCAGTGGATCGAAGCTAGCCAAGCTGCGTGTTTCATGTCAAAAGGACCGTGATATCAGCATAGCAGATACTATATATCTGCTTTAGTCTTGAACAGTTTAATTGTATGTGATTATTGCCATATTTTCTATGTGGTTTTAGGCATAGGTCCTAACTTTCCTAGTCAGCCTTGATCTCTTTCTACCTCCCTATACAAACTCTCCCTTTCAGCCAAAGTGGCCAGCTCACTGTGAGCTAAATAAGTTTTTGAATGTAGTCTCTGAAATGTGGCATGGCTCATGCCACTCCCCATGAAATACCTTCATTTGCCTATCCCTACACAGCCTCTGAGATTCAGCTTAAACTCCGCCTCCTTCACGATGCTTCCTCTGATTGTGCCGATCTAAAGCGATTGCTCCCACACTCCCAGAATGTGTTATATTCTGAGTAATTCCTCAGCTCTATCTTTCATTTCATTAATTTACTCTTTAGTCCTGTCTAATCTGTGATTTGATCTATCCACTGTGTATTTTAATGACTACATTTTTCATTTCAAAGCAGATCTTTGGATTTATTTTTAAGCCTTCCTGGTCATTTTGGTAATATCTTGATATTTTATTATATTTTTCTCCTTTTTAAAATATGTTTAGTCATACTTCAAAGCACATATTTAATAATCTCATCATTTGAAGGACTTGAGGGTCTAATCAAAGTGTTGGTTGTGTTGGCTGCCATTATATCTCAATGCCTTTTTCTTTTCCTTTGGAGGTGAGCTCATGTTTAGTGAGGCTCTATCTTCAGGAATCCTTTGTGGTCTGGGTGGAGGGTGTGACTCTCCAGACATGATTGGCATTTACTTCTACCAGAGAATGATTGGATGGGCACCGCTTTTTCCATTCGTTTTATGGGTTTGGGTTTACTGAACTACCAAAGAAATACGTATTTGAACCAGAAATTCAACTGAGAGCAAATCTAAGGTCCCACCTTTTGGGGGGTGAGGAGACCTGGAGAACAGGGTGGTTGTCTTGCTGGCAGTGCATAGATTTTGCTTCTGTTCTATCCTGTCATTGCAGCATAGCCCTTTAAAGGTTATAGCTGTATGTGGTCATTCCTTTCTGGTTTGTTCTAGCCTGAAGTGTAGCTGCTTATTCCCACCTGGTAGTTAAAACCTGATCCCCTTAGTAACAGAAACCAGCAAACCACCCCCCCAATCCCTGAGCAGCAAGAGCTTCAAGCCCCTGTTTAACTTTCCTTTTTCAGTTTTCCTCTTCAGTTTTGGTTCTTGGGGAGAATTGTCTTAGTTTCCTGTTATCTCAGCTAGTATAAAAAAAGAATGTTTATTGTGTTTTATCCATTATTTCTTGGTGTTTTGTATCATCATGGTAATAATACCTATACATCACATAAGAAACGGAAGTTTACAATTGATTCAATAATAAATCATAGAGAGCCTTGTCACAAGTCCCCTATTGGTGTCTTGACCTATTATTTAAATCTTAAGAAATTTTTTCATATATTTTCTCCTAAAATAAATTACAAAAAATGAAGCTAGGCATTGTATCTTGCAGTCCTTTTTATTTATGATACTATTTTTCCTAACATGGCTCCAGGTTGATAGAAAGTAAATTGGTTGAAAATGTTTGGATTGAACACAATTAGTCAAAGAAACAAATTGATTAAAAATTAAGCTGAATATTCCAAGTTTGTTTTTTAAAATATTGATAATTTAGATACATCATTAATAATTACAGAAATACTTATAGTGTCATGATAGAATATTGAACAAGACAGCATGGGGTGGGTTTACAGCCCTTTCAGTGTTTTAAAGTATATTTATCCACTTCGTCTCTAGAAGTTTGAATCCTCATACAAACGCTACTCTTTTTTTTATTTATAAATCATTCTCATCCACTTATTCCTGCTATGCTGGTTTGCAAATACTTTAACAATTGTTATGTTTGCCTTTAGCTCTAAATGAATTGTCTAAAAGCGAATTCATGTGAGAGTTAATATCTGCAATATCCAGTTCATGTTTTTATAATTTCTGTGCCACCTTGGATAATTGCACAAATCTTAAACCTTCTCCTTTGCCTTTTCATCCTTTCCATTTTCAGCCATCACTGTTCACTTACTTGACTTAACATATTTTTACTGTCTTTGCATAAACATTTATTTTATATTTCAAGTTTTCTTCGCTGTATTTGACATTATGTGGCCAGCATTTGTACAGTGTTTGCTGTCAGGATGGAAGTTGTAATACAAAGCATGTGCAGCCACAATGTGGATGCAAGGACAAGCTTAAGGTTGCTTACGCTGCTGGCCTGGAGGCAGAGTGATCGGACATTTGCCTTTCTGTTGCACAGAAGACAGAAATCTCTTCCCGTATTTGAAGAAAGATTGAAAAAATAAAACTGTATCTAAACACTGATCCTCGTATAATTTTCATGGGCTTTGGGCCACCAGTAATCAATGTAGTTGGCTGTATTTTGAGTTCAGTGAAAAATAAACCTTAATTTTCTTTGCTAAAAGGCCACTTTTTTTAGCTCACAACTGATACCTGTACTCACAGGCCCTCAAATAATTAGAAATTTTAAAAATAGAGTAAAAATCACTCGAGTTCTGAAAAATGAACCAAAGTGGTTAAGGGCATATAGAAGTTTAAAAAATCATCCCACAGTGCTTAAAAATGTTCAATAAGTGATAAAATCAATTGTTGGAAGTAATTATTTCAACAATTTGCATTCTATAAAACAGTCCAGGACTTCCTATTAATAACAGCTAGTGTTTGTGAGTAACAATAATATTGCCCATCCCACATACTCCTTTTATGATGTGCCTTTGACACTCCTCTTACTGAGAAGTGGGGAATCTGTGTTCTTCCCTTGAATCTGGACTGGCTTGTTACTACAGCAGAAGTGATACTTTGTGACCTCTGATGCTAGTTCGTAAAAGGTGATAGACCTTCAACCTAGTTCTCTTGAGTTGCTCATGCTGTGAGGAAACAGACCACCATACTCAGAGAGATCACATGGAGAGGCCATGTGTAGATATTCTAGCTAATAGGCTGGATGTGATCCTACCAATAGCCACCAGAAACCTCAGGACACACAAGTGAAGATGGCCTCAAAAGATTACAGACCCCAGCCTTTGAGTAGTTCAGCTGAGGCCCCAGACATTGTGGTGCCGTCTCTGAATTCCTGACCCACAAAATCCATAAGCACGATAAACTAGTCATTTGACACCGCTCTTTGGGATAATTTGTTACACATCAGTAGATAACCAGAACATCGCCTCACTCAAGTATAGCCCAAAAAGATGGTGAAAACGAGAAATCTTCTCACAATAGAATTTCAAGCATCCTCTCTTTGTCTACTTTGTCTGGAAAGGGAGATGGCCTGAGGTCAGCATCTACCCAAATTCCTTGGCAGTGGCTAAAGATCTGAGTGGGTAAACATGACCTAAAGGAAATAAAATCAGAAGATTGGTGACAAGGTTTGGGGAAAGGACATATGGATGAATTTCTCTGAGTGAGCTAACAGAATGAGAATATGTCTATCCAGTGTGAATGGTCACTAGAAGGTCCCCACAGCCTTACTCATCCATTGTTGTCCAATATACTTCATTCCCGGCCCTGAGCTTGCTCAGAGGGCCCATAATGGTCAGGATGGAGACTCTACATGGAGATAAGAACAAGAGTGAGCTCCCTTCACCAAGGCTAAGTGACCTATTTTCCAGAAATACGTTTGTTTTAGAACCCACAAACCTTGCTTCTTCTTTAAGGAATTGATTGTTCTCTGAAGGGAGGAAGAAACTCCTGTAATTATATTTAATTTGAATATGAAATAGCTATTTTTATAAGTCAAACTGGTTGAGTGAATATTTGGTTTAATATTTAAGAAAGAGATTAGTTTTTTGAGGATAGAGGAGTAGAAAATCCAGCAAAGAATCAAGGCAATCTATTGATCCTTGTGCGTGTTGCCCAAGATCAATTCAAGAGCTGAATCAGTGGGGAAGTTAGCTTGTGTCACCATTCAATGATATAATCCTAGTTATATAAAAACGCTGACTATAATGTCAGTCAAACAATGCCTGGTTAAAGGTTGGTAACGTAGGAGGATTGAGAAAAATGAAGGGAGAAGGAGGATAAAGTGACTGATAGAATTAAAAAGGAATCAACTGCCATCATAAAAGACACACCTAAGTGCTTTACTAAATTTGAAGACAATGAAGTACGGAAGAAGCACTTACCTGTCTGAGTCATGGGTGAGCTGGAAGACAATAATTGCAAATACTATTTTTTATTTCCTTCCTGAAACTTGTCTCTGAAGACAATGCCAAGTTTATTAGAAAAAGATTACATTTTATTTCAACTCATCCAGAAATAAAAGGAAACATGAAATGTCTCAAGCCCAACACGCTTTGCTGCATCTTGACCAAGAAAAGCCTTTGGAATGTGCCAAGCAGTATCTCACATCCGCATGCCACGCACTAAGCGAAATGCACTTGGGGAAAAGTGGAGGATGCGCGGTCACGCCACATTATCTTAATTTCTTCTTCTCGCTCGCCCACCACATTCAATTTCAAAATTCAAATAGTATTTGTTGGCAGCTGTTTTAGACTCTTGGGGAACATCAGTGAACACAACACACAAAGAGGGAGCTCCTTAAGAACTGGCTTTAGGGGATTAGGGAGAGCTAAATAACAAAATAATGAATGCAATACATAAGGAAATTTTTAAAGTGTGAAAGACCATAAAATCTATGCAAAAGACAAAACAAAGGACAGAAGAGCAAGATAAAGATTTCAAGAGTGCAGGACCCAGGGTTGGGAACAACAGAGGGCAGATTGCAGTATTAAATCTGGCGTTCAGGGCGAAGCTCGCTGAAAAGGTGAAATTGGAGTGAAGATGTGAAGAAAGTGAGAGTCAGACAGTGGATATCTAGGGCAAGAGCATTCCAGGCAAAAGGAATAGCTAATGCACAGGCCCCGAGGCAAGAGAACATTTCTGGTATGTTCTTTGAACAGAAGGGTGGCCAGTAGGGCTAAAGTGGAAAAGCAAGAACGGGAACAGGACTGGTGGGGAGAGAGGGGAGGGGAAGCCAGGCCAACGAGAACCTCGCTACACAGAGAGGGGCCCAAGGACCAGCAGCATCAGCTTCACTTGCACGTTGGGTAGAAATACAAAATCTCAGTCCCAGTCCCCAACCCGTTGGACCATGGTCTGCATTTTAACAAGATCCCCAGGTAATTCATGTGCTCATGAAAGTTTGAGAAGTACTGATGTCAAGCTTTAAAGGCCCTTAGGAGCCCCTGGATTTTGACTGCGAGGGAGATGGGAGTCATTGCAGGGTTTTGAGCAAAGGAGTCACATGATCTACCTTATGTTTAAAAGTATCACCGTGGCCTGTGTGTTGGGAAGGGTCTGTAGGATGGAAGAGGGAGCAGTCAGGAGGTGATCGCTGTGATCTAGGGGTAAGCTGATGGGGCTGGGACCAGCCTCTACTAGGCAGAGGTGGTAAGCCCTGGGCAAATCACCTGGTCCTGCTACCTTTCCAGCTCCCTCTCTTCTGGTTCTATCAGACACACGGGTCAATTACATATTGAAGGGTTAGAAGATGCTTCAGAAGAAAGTGACCTTTCAAATCAACTACCTTCAAGAGAGCCCCGGGTGCCGTGGGGCCAAACAAGTGTGGCCTAACTCAGTCCCCACTGTGGCCAGAGGAGACTTCAAGAAAGAGGAGATGCTCAAACTGAGCTTAGGAGGAGTAGGAATTAAGCCAGGAGAGGGAAAACAAAAGAGGAAAAGGACATTCTGGGAAGAAACAGCAGTATGACACACTTTGCCTGAACAAAGTAGGGGGCGGGTCACTGGGAGGAAATAAGACCAGAAAACTAACCAGATCCTGAAGTGCCTGGTGCACTGCAGTAAGGAGATCAAAATATCCCGAAGGCTCTGAAGACATCATGTCAGATTGCAAGGTAGGGGTAGAGCATTTACAAAACAATGGGGAGGATAGATGAGAAGGGAATGAGCCTAGAAACAGGGAGAGTAATTCATTCCAGGACGCAAGGCTCAGGCTTGGTGGTCAGAAATGCCTGAGCCCAGATCCATCTGCCACCTCCAACCTTTACAATCAAGGCAAGTTACCAAACTTCTTGAACCTTGATTTTTCCTCCATGAAATTGGGTATTCCTCATTTTTTAAACAAGATCTCCAACTGCTGTTGAGAGGATCAAATGAGATGCTGTCCCGAAAGCACTTAGCATACAGTAAATATTCAACAGGATTAATTGTATTCTAGCTATTGTTATTAGCTATGCTCTGACTCTCAGACCAGCATTCTTTTCATATCTCTGCCAGGCTGTGTAAACCTCTCGTGAATTTTAATCATTGTTTGCCTCATCCCTCACAGCTATGCTCGCGGGAATAGATTTTTAGACATTGAACTGGGAAAAAAAAGTTAAAGAGCTGCCTAGTTCTAATTCTCCCTGCTGGCTGATGATGTCTGGAGTTTTAATCACAGGAACCAAACATCCGTGCTCACGCGTAGGCCACAGCCAGGTGCTTCTGCGCTGTCACCGGGTTTTTGATGTCACTGTTTCCTGTGTGTAATCAGTAATCGACACCAAAGCTCCAACAAAATGACCATTTTTAGAGCACCATTAGCTGTCTCCCTGGGTTTGGCTGGAAATGTAACATAAGTAGGATCTTTAGTGCCGTCGTGTGTATCTTCCTGAAGTAAAGAGCCCTGAGAAGAGCTGAGTGCGTGGGTATTTGGCTTGTTTTTCTGTTAAAGGACGACTCTGATGTTCTTTTACTATTACGTGAAATTGGTGTGCTATTGCAGAAAGCGTTCTTCTCAAGGGAAGCCCGTGGGCGCTGCCAGAGCTGAAGTACTGATTTTGTTATGTGTACAAATGAGACAAGAGGTTTTTAAACTTTCTTCTCACAGAAATGTTGCTCTCGCAATTCGTTTTGGAGTATTTCTAAATATCCTAACCCCTAATTAATCACTCTAGGCCATCTCTCACTTGTTTCATGTAGAACACAGAGCTTTCAAATTTGAGCAGTAGGAGAAAAAATTTTCTTTTGTATATATAAAAATTCTAATTGCCACCAGAAGCAACGTAGCTACATAATTGCCAGGGCCGAAACAAGGTGTTTCTGAAGGTGTGTTAACTAGAGTTTGATTCACGGTATTTCTTATGAAAGTGAAAATACCAACCCTGAAAATGCTCTATGGATAAGCTTTCTTCATGCTTTGTTGTTACATGCTTTGGTAAAGATTCTTGTAAATCAAAATTATAGATTCAATAGAATTGTTGATTTGAGAAACATAAACTTGTTCATTTGAATGACCGTGAGGAAATTGACTTAATTAAACAAGGAAATGATCAGTTAAAACATCGCCAAGATTTTGGTTATCATGTGTTTCTGATCAAACAAATTCTGAAGTCCGTAGAAAAGCTAGTACAGTTAATTTACCAGTGGGAATTTTTACAAGGTTTGGGATTTCAAGCTATACCCACTTCTCTGGACAAGTAAGTTAATTTCTTTTGCATTACCCAGTGTGTGGTGTGGGGAGGGGAGAAATGCAATACAAAACCAGGTCCCTCTTTGCTCTCTCCTAAGACGCATTTACTTGAACATAGCAAATTTTAGTGTCAACCATTGGGATCCTCCCAGAAGTTGTAAGAACTTAATGAATGAGCATTTGGAGAAAATGAGTATGTTGCAACTGATGTCATTCAAAAAGTCATTCTTACTTTAACATCAACAAAGTTGTTTCTCTGTGGTCAAATTTTCCACATTCTCAGAAATTGCAATTCTGATGCAGTGCATTATTAGCTCTAAGCTTTCATTCCTCCCTGTATCGTACCTCTTGCACATGAATTTGGAGCTCCTTCATAAAGGTGGAGTATATATATTGCCGCCCCTCATCTTTGAGCTAGGCATTGTAACATCCTTTAGTCAAAGGATGTGGGCAGAAGTGTCAGGGTAGCAGTCAAAACCTCGGCCTTAAGAGACTTGCATGTTTCTGCTTGCCCGCTTGTGGGTCTGCCTTTCCATAAGAACATGCCTGAGGATGAGAGACTTTTGGAGCTGAGCCTCCCAGGCAGAACCCAGCCCAAATCAGCCAGGCCCCAGGCAGCTGCAGATTTGCAAGCAATAATAAATACTTGTTGTTTAAACCACCAATATTTGGGGTGGCTTGTGATACAGCAGTAGTTAAGTCACATAATACTGTGACAGGCTACTGACTTAAGCTGTTCTGGGATGTCACCTGTAAATACATAGAGTGTAGAGCTGGTCTAGTTTCTATAATGAGGAAGTTCTTTTCCCACTCTTACCTCAATGATAGATTATTTCTCTATGTTACGTCAAAAAATAATTTACCAACTATCTGTGGTGGGCTCAGTACTCTGCTGGGTGCTGATACATAGGCTAGAATACACAGACTTAGTCCCCTACATCCCAAACATTGGTATATGGCTTCTAGTAACTGAAAAACCAGAACCACAACTCCGAAGGCCTCCAAATTGGAGGCTATAAGATTTTCACTTTTCAGGGTTCACTTTCCTATAGCCAGCTATCATAACATCTGGGCCTTTGAACAGTGAACCCGATGTGGCAAGTGCTGTCTCTTGTCTGATTCACTAGAAGTCCAGGAAGTACCTCTTGTCCTGATTACTATGGAAGTAACTTGTTTAACCTCAATTTGTGACCCATGGAGGAACTGGGAAACTCCCACAGGCCATAAGCCTCTCAGTATCTATAAATGTGAGAGAGAGACTGGCTTAGTGTGTACTCAGATGGTGGGCTGGCATTAGAACTTGGAAGCAAGAGCTCACCATTAGAATGGACAGAGGTATAATCCCAGAGAACAGGGCCCCTGGGCAGATGTGACAGAGCTCAAGGGAGAAGGAAGAGGAAAGGTGGAGTGCCAAGCTGGAATCTGAGACAACAACCGGACTCTTTCTCAGAAGACCTTTATATTTGTTTGTTTGTTTGGACATATTTTAGCTCCCAAGTGGGAGACATTATCTTGCAGGGGCTTTCAGCTGTGGCGTCTTGGGTGTCCTTCATTCTGCGGTTTCTTTTCTCTGACATCAAGGACCAGAGCCATTTGGGGAGAACACTGCTCTTGACTGTGAATGATATCTTTTTCTGCCCACAAAGCCTTCATGTTTGTCAAAAGACTGATACATCCTTTGGACACATGGAAACCTCATTCAGGGACCACATGGAAGCTGATCTCTGAGAACCAGGAATGTTGCTTGCTGGGTCCCTCTCCTGGGTCCTGGGTTGCAGATCCTGGCCCCTAGGTGCTGCCCTGTTGCACCAAAGGAAGCCCTTGGCTGCTGCACCTCCTCCTTGTCAACCCATGCAGGGCGTTCTGGCCCATCCAGATTTCAGCAGAGGATGACTCATCAGTGGACTGCCTCTGCATCACGGCTTGGTCGTGATGTGGAAAGGCAGAGTGAATGCAGCACTTGAAAATTAATGTGAATTAGGATTCATTTGGGATTTGTACTTAAATATTAGTGTAATTTGACTCAATGTTAACCCTCCTTTGAGTTTAATGAAATAATGATAGCAGGACATTCAGAGTTGCTCTGATGACTTCATTCCTGATTCAGAATCAGCCTGAATGTCCAGCATTTTTTATATCGAACATTAATTTCAAGTCAGCTGCTGATCCCAAATAATGACTAACTGAATTGATGAGATTCCATAATTCTTGATGCCAAAACGACTTCAAAATCAGTGCTATTGACCATTTTCTTTTGGAGAGAGGAGCAGATCTTCTCATGGGATCAGCCTCTAGAGTTACTGCTAGTTTCGACGTATTGATCGTTCTGATTGATCTCTCTTGTCCTGCTAGTTTGTCAGCTATTTACCTACTCCTCAACTTGTTCCATAAATTATCTCAGATGACAAAATAATAGTTTTATCCTGTGAACAACAAAACGACCATCTCTTTAATTTGTTTCAGCTCTTTCCTTCCTGGGTTGTGTCCCTTCATAAAGATCTAAAGTCACATCATCTAAGTTATTTATTTCATTTAATCCTTCCAACACCCCCTTATCACCCTCCCTGTTTCTCATATGAGGAATTTAAGTCAGCGTTTCAGAGAGATCCAGAAACTCAACAACTGTGATATAGTTATAAAGTCATGGAGCCAGGATTTGAACCCAGGGAGACTGACTCCAAAGTCCTTGCTCTTAGAACCTTTACACTACTAACTTCAGATGCCTCAATCCAAATTATCCAGTGCCATATCTTAGTCAACATTTGCAAATGATACCTAGGAGAGAAATAATCTGGAGATAGAGGCTTTCTTTCAGATATATTCTAGAAGGGCCAGTGTCTTAAAACACCTTTGAATCAACTTATTTTCCCCGGTAATGATCCTTACTGTCAATATTTACTACAACTTACATTGTTGTAGTTGTAGTAAGTACAGCTTTTATCCTTGGTGAATTGAGGTTCTTGTGCTAATATTATATTTATTTTGGAGAATTGATGTTCCTATATTAACACTACAATTTAAAAGCAGCATTTTCCTGTTTTATAAACAAGCTTCAACTTTTCCTTCCTAATCTGTCTGCCTCGTGGTTATATATAGTAACCATCAATTAACAGTAATGTCAATAAAATAAGCTTAGCAAAGTGAGGGTGGGGAAAGCAGAATGAAGAACATTATGCCAGGAAATACTTTAATGTAAGTGGCATCCTGCCAACTTTTATTATTATAAGAAAACAAAGCAACTTTATTAACCCAACAGACATTATACTTGGCCTTCTAATTTTGTTGTACTTTTGAGCATGCAGTAGCATTCTTTGCACTTGGTTTTTCCTTATTGTTGTGTGCTGCTTGGTTCGTATAAAAGAAAGTTTATTTTAGTAGCAAGATATGTATGTCTTTCAATTTGTATTCATTCATTCTTCTCAAATATCTGCAAAATTCCCTTATCTGTGGTGCTTGAGAAGCAGAAAGGCTACTGAAGTAGAACCAATCCGGCACCTTGCTTCCTTTGGTTAGGGCAAAATCTGTTGCAGAAGAAATTATGTTTGCTTCCTGAGCTACCCCCCGGAGCGACTAAATCCCCTGAAAGGATTATCAGCAATGACAGTTTTTAATACATAAATTTGCTCCATTACTAGTATCTATTAGCCGAGAAAGTCACAACAAAACAAAGAGGAAGCTCCAAGCAGAAACACAGTGTGTCCCAGATCGCAGACTGGCTCTGGGTAGCGCACAAGACTCAGGCAGCTGGAGCTCAGGCCTAGCGCGTGTGGCCCCTCAGGGCCCCTCCCCTCTCCCCAGACCCTCTGCACTGCCCCACCCTCCGCAGACGCTCATGGGCAGTTTGACAGAAGGTGGTGACTCTCTGAACATCCAAAGAGAAAAAAAAACACATCCAATAAATGTATGCAGCTTTCTCATGGATTCTTCTCTGCAGGGGAAGAATAAAATGCAGGAACATCCTTATGTTGCCATGCCTTCAACACACCCTTAGAGTCCTCATTTGCTGTAAATTCCGATTTTGTGCCCCTGTCTCTCTAATGAAAAATCACAAACTGGATCTCATTTAAGAAAAAAAGAAGAGAGACTGGTTGCTCTGTTTTAACATTCTATTATAGAAATTTTCAGTTGTTCACACAATCAAGAGAATGGTATAATGAACCCTCACGCACCCATGACCCTGCTCCAAACATCAACATTTTGATAACCTTGTTTCATCTACCCACCTCCATTTTTTTCTTCCCTTCTTTCCTCCCCACTGACCAGCTCTCCAGTGCAGTATGTTTAAAACAATTCCCAGGCATATTATTTCATCAATAAATACTTTAGTATGTATCTCTAAGTAGTAAGGTTTATTTTTTTTACACAACCACTATGCCATTATCACACCTCATAAAATTAACAATAACTCGTTAATAGCTTTTAATGTTTACTTCATATTCAAAATTTCTGAATTGGTTCAGTGAGGATCTGTATGAATCCCATCAAGAAACAGCACTCTTAGACTAGGTTGATTCAGGAGGGTTTATTTATAAAAGCATTATGGGGTGTGGGGGGGTCACAGAGGATGGTGCAGTAATCTTCGCAATGGCGAAGCTGTTACCACTGCTAGGTGTGAAGGAGTAAGGGGAACAAGGTCTAGGTTACCGAACCTGGAAGGAAAGAGTCTGTAGAGAAGGCCTCCTTGAGAGCAACAGTGTCCTTTTGTGGAGGGATCCACCCAGCCCCGGTGACCTTACAGACAGAAAGCCAATGGGATGCAGCCCCAGACACCCTTTCTTCCCCTACTCTGATCTCCCACTGAGGCTTCCCATTGGCCAAACCCAACCAGAAGCCAGAGCTCAAGGGAGCCTAAAGGCACAGTCCATACAGGTCAACTTCCCAGGCCAGAAAGAAGGGTAGACCCATCTGGAGGAGAAAAGAGAAGATCTCTGACCTAGGATCCAACATTGGATTTGGTTGTTATGTTTCTTAAGGCTCTTTGATTCTATAACAGTCCCCACCTTTCTTTTATCTGTATGTTTGAACATGACATTAATGGAGAAGCTGAGTTTTGGGTCTTGTAGAATGTCCCACATTTGGGATTTGGTTGATTGTTTTGGTGCCATTTGAGCTGTTCCTTTATCCCCTATATAATTTCTGTATAACAACGATTCACGTATCTACAGATGCTTTTAAATGCTATTTATGATTTCTATTAAACTGCTATTTCTGATAAAATGGGAGTTCTATCTAGAGACTTGATTAGATTTAGGTTCAATAATTTTTCATCAAGAAGACTTCCTACATGGTGCTGGAAACATCCCACTGCGCCACTTTGTGAGACACATAACCTAACATATAACCTATTTACCTAACTTTGGCTACACATTAGAATCACACGTGGATGGGGTGCCTGGCGGGCTCAGTTTGTAGAACATGTGCCTCTTGATCTCGGGATCGTGAGTTTGAGCCCCACATTGGGTGTAGAGATTACTCTAAAGAAAAAAGAAGAAAAAGAATCACCTGTGGAGATTTACAAAATCATGGTGTCGCACTCACACCCATCACATTTAAATCAGAATCACTGGAAGTGTGATATGGGCTTTCAGGTTTTTTTAATCTTCTAAGTGATTCCAATGAGCAACCAAAGTTGAGAAGGCCAGACCTAAAGATTTCAGCATCCATTGATTGTCATTTTTTTCTAGACCTATTATTTCATTTGAATTTGAAAATTGGTAATTTTCTCATTCTATTCTTTCTGTATTTATCAGCTATGAAACAGTGCCAAGCATAAGCTTGCACTCAATAAAGAGGCAACTGATTTGATCTGGAGTTCATATGTAATGACTAATTTTCATCCAAAAGTTTTATGGAACTTCTCTGTTAAAAAATTTAAGTATTTACAAATGGATTTAAATAGGACTTCATTATTTCTATTGGGTTGATGTTTATTTTTACAAATGACAGTTCTCTGGATCATGTCTAAAATTAAAATCTGCCTCAAAAACATTTTCCCTCTAAAATCTCAACTAGATGTGTCTGTTATGTATTATTCATGATATGTTAGATTGTTCAGTCCCACACACACTAAGACCATATGATGTAAATATATCATAAGGGTTTTTGAAGGAAAACTTACATCGGAGAAGTAGAGAGTGCACACAATCCCTGTGGCTCTCATCACCCCATAGAGAGATAGACGTGGGTTGGCCATTGCAGGGTTGGACAGACAGGATTCCAAAAGAGAGATTCCATCTCCCATTATACCCTATGTATTTGTAAAACATGTGGAGTAGGGAATTCTCTGGAACTATGCGACAATAGAAGGTTGAGTCCAAGGAAGTAGCCTAGTTAGAAAGGCAGAACCTCTGGAACTTAGCAGCTAACATTTGTTAACTCAGACCTGCTGGGCTAGCTCTCTGCTAAACTACCAAAAGGGTGAAGTGCCTTCCAGATTCGTCTCCTTTCAATATTATAAATATCTTAACTATATAATGGCTATAAATATATAAGATAAACATGATATATATCATAAATAGAAAGGACTACAGTATATAAATACATAAAGTTATACTAACTGACGGTCACTCGGTGTCATTCAACTTAATCAATGATGCTCTTGTTTCTCTGCCCCACCCTGCCCCGTCAAGCACTTTTGGAAAACCCCACTGCTTCTTTGATTTCTTTTTCCTCCAAAATCCACTTGGTAGTTCATCTCTTGTAATGCTCATTCATTTGATGTACATTGATTTATTCATCTATTACTTCATTTAGTCAATTATTTAGGTACATGTATGTAATAGGCCTTTTTCGAGGCAGGATATGGGCTCCAGTTATGATGAAGGCACAGTACAGGAAACCTATAATCTAAAGGATGGAATAAGGCAAACCTAATATCCAAGATATAAAAGTCCCTTGTCTGTCCCTTTCCTCCATTCTCCCCTAATCTAGTCTGAGCTTGATTCTCATCCCTACTTGGCTAGCCCTCCTCCTTTTGTCTTCTTTTCCAAACCATGCTGTACACCTTTTTCAAATTACTTTATCCAAGACACTGCTTTTCACTTATTCACAAACTCAAAATGGCTCCTTTTTTGCATACTGAGTAAAATCCAAAGTTTTAAATTTAGTTTAGCATTCAAACCCCTTCCAGATTTATTGTTACCAATTTCTACCTCTCTCTTAAGTTTCCCTCTTTGAACCCTTCTCCCCAGTGAGTTTTTCTGCCAGATCATCTACACCACAAACCCAAGAAGCTTTCCCCACCTGTCCTATCTTCTTCTGAATCACTAAAGCAATTAACTACACCTCTCGTATTATCATCATCATGGCCTATCTTATATTTTTAATATCCTTTTCATATGTTGATATGTCGCTTCCCCTACTAGAGTCTAATCACTTTGAGATCAAGAATTACGTCTTATACTTCTTTGTTTTCAATATTGAGCAGAGCTGTTCAGACAGTAGGTGCTCAATAAAAAGGGTGCTGATGAAGATGAGAATATTGGGAAACTCTTGGAATATGGTGATGGTTAAAGCATTATACCAAGAATGATATGGTTTTTCAACCACATTTCAGTTGATTCTTTTTCTCATCATCAAACTAGAGTGTGCCCAAGTTCTCCATCTTAAAGATGGGAGATTAAAGATTTCCTAGCGTGCCTCTAGTTATCTACCCCCGTCTCTTTCTCCCCCACCCCCCTTCACAGCCTAAATGAATAGCCTACACTTGCTGCCTCTGCTTTTCACCTCCCATTCACTTCCTCAACCCACTGCCATCTGGTTTCTTCCACCACTATACCAAAAATCTCCTGGCAGAGGTCACCTAACACCTCATAGATGCCAACTCAGATGGACAGTTTCCAGTTCTTTTTACATCTCATCTCCATAGCATTTGATGCTTTCCTCCTACCTCACTTGGGAAACTCTCCTTTACTTTGGGTTTTTAGACTATACTTTCCAAAGTTTTCCAGTGCTCTCCCAATCTATTCCTTCTCTAGGTTCATCATGGGGTTCTCTTCCACTGATCATCCCTTGAATGTTATTGTAGACCAGGTTTCATCCTTGGCTGTCCTGATTTTAGTTCTCCCAGAAGCAGACCCTGAGACAAGGATTACCATGCAAATCATTCATTAGGAAGATGATCCCAGTAGGGGAGTAGGGAGGTGAGATGAACCGGTAAGGGAAGGCCACCGACAAAGAGTGTCCTACCAAGCCAGTTACCACCGTAGGCAACTGGGGCATAATCCCACTGTGGAACACATGCCTCAGAATTACCCTGTTGGTAGAGGGAGATAGCTAAAGCTTTATCTACCAATCCTATCAGTTATTGGTTGAGGGCTGTAGTAATTCCCTGGCACTTCTCGCCTGCCCGCCAGCGAAGCATCACAGGGTGCCAACAGTTGGAAGTCAAGCTGGTGTGCACCAGATGTGAAGGGCTGAGGGATATGGGCAGGACAGTGACAGTAACTGCTGCTTTCTTTCCTCACCTTAGCCATTATCTCGGGGTTACTCTCGTCAGTGAGAATAAAACGAACAATGATAGTAGCAAACACGTATGTACCAGGTTAGGTGGTGTACCTATATTAGCTCATTTCATCCTTACAACAGCCCTGTTAGCTACCATTATTATCCACATTTTATTGAGGAGGAAACAGAATCAGAGGAGCCAAATTGTTTCAGGTTACATGTCGATGCTGATGTCTCTGCACTTATTTACAACCCATATTGCTCCTCCAAGCTCTAACTAGTATTTCTGTTTGCCAACTGGCTGTGCTCACCAGGCTTCTACTGGCATCTCAAATGCAACATGTTCAAAATGAACCTGTCAGAAAGTGTGAAAAAACCTTGATACATTATGATTCTTATCTTTTTCCTTTGGACAGATTTTTAAAGCTTCATTGAAAAATAATTTTTATCTTAAAATATTTTTTCTGATAATTGGAGAAATATGTATGCATTATAAGGATTTTGGAAAAAATGGGGAAGTATAAAGATTGCAACAAAATACTCCATAATTCTGCTACACAGAGTCGACACTGGGGGCATCTTCTTTTGCCCAATTGTGTATGTCATTTTAAGATGTTTAAGATACACATACTCTGCGTGTGTATATATTAATTTGCATCTCGCTTTTTTTACATTATAAGCATTTCTCCACACCATTAAAAAAAATCTTTATAAACACGTTTTAAAGGCTACATGATGTTCCTGACATACGGACCTACCAAAATTTGCTTAACTCTTCCCTTGTTATTGAACATTTGTATTGCTTCCTTTACCCGTGGAACAGCTGCTGAAATCAATACTTCTGTACCTAAGTCTGTGGTGCCTGGGTGGCTCAGTCGGTTAAGCATCTGCCTTGGCTCAGGTCATGATCTCAGGGTCCTGGGATTGAGCCCCACATCGTTCTGCCTGCTCAGTGGGGAGCCTGCTTCTCCCTCTACCTCTGCCCCTCCCCCTGCTTGTGCTTTCTCACTTGCTCTTTTTTCCTCTCTCTCAAATAAAGAAAGAAAATCGTTTAAAAAATACTTCTGTACCTAAGTCTTTATATGCATTTTGGATTATTTCTAGAAGAGGAATCACTTTTTTAAAGGACGACAACATTTCTAGGGTTTTAATACCTCTTGCTTGCAGAAAGGCTCTACATACTCATAGCAGGAGAGTGCAAGAGTGTCTTCCACTACACCCTTGCTGACAATGAGTATTTTCATGCTTTTAGAAACCTGGTAAATCCCTAAGAGAAAATTGCACTTGCTGGTTCCATTTTCATTACCTCAATTTCCAGTGAGGTTAACTTTTTTCTACCTCTTTGCTGACTACTTGTCTTGCCTTTTTGTAAACTGTCCACACCATTTACCACTTTTTCTTCTGGTTCTTGTGGTATTTCTTATCACTTTTACAAATTACCGATAAGTCTTTTATTATATTTATGGGAAAAATTCTCATCTTGCCATTGGTCCTTTAAATTTTTGACCTAAAACAGCTTAAGTGATATAGCAGAGCAACTTCCTTGCTGTGATCTATTGAATGTCAGCCCTCCACACAAGGGTTTTAAAAAATCAAAAAAAGAAACAACAACAACAACCAGTTTCCATGTTTTCTGAAATCAAATCTAACCTTTCTATCTTTGAGATTATTCCTGTTACATTTGAGCTTTGAAAGGCTTTTCCCACCTAGGTATTACGTAATTCCCCATCCAAATTTTCTTCTAATATCTTATGGTTTGTATTTCTGCATTACATTTCTTTTAAATCCAGTAAAGTGTGACATGAAACTGATGTCCCTGCTCCCCCAAATATAGTCCCTATTAGCCAACTTTCTTATTTATTGAGTTCCTGTCCCCATTGTCATATGTCTCGTTTGTAACGAATCACAATGTTTTAAGTAATTGAAGCTTTGCAATAGGTTTTAACATCTGTCATGGGAATGGTACTATGATCTTCCCCCCAAATATTTTCTCAGCTCTTCTCATCATTTATTATTCCGTATGAGCTTTAGAATCATCTGGTCAGGTTACAAAAAATTCCAATGTGTGTCTATTGTGTTTATATAAAATTTCAATATTAATTAGAGAAGAAAGAATATATTTAAAATATTGAGTGTTTCCATCTATTAAGATGATGGTCTCTCAATTCATTAATCTCTTCTTTTATATCCTACAAAATCTCCTAAACTTTTCTTATTAAGTTTATGCTAGTATTTATATTCCTGTTCCTATTTCAAATGGATTCTTTTGTTCCATAATCTCTTCTGACTGGTTATTTCTGTTAGAGAGTAGATCTATTTATTGTTGTACATTCGTGCTTTTATCTAGCCATTATGCTAATTATAGTAATTTTTAGTTGATTCATTTGGGTTTCTTCCTTTCTTTCATACTGATTTCTACTACGTCTCTTTTATATTTGTTGTTTGTGGTTTTGGTTTTCCAGATTACTAAAACAATGTTAAATAATGATTCTTTTGGTATCACAATTAGTTGGGTATTTACTGCTATTCTGAGATTAATATTGTTATGAACACTATGCTAGTTTTTCTTTCCTTTTTCAAGTTTTTTTTAAATCAGAGATGGCTATTGAATTACCAACTCCTTTTTTCAGCATCTATTATAGTAATCAAGTGATTTCTTATTTGTCATCCTAATATGATGCATTATTTTAATATATTTGCTAATATTATATTACCCTTATATCCCTGAGATAATATTACCTGGTGAGTTATTCTTTTAATATGCTATTAAATTTGATTTAGTACTTTATTATTTTGTTGTATTATACTCATACTGGGGTGAGACTATAATTTTTGTTTTTGAGTTTTTATCAAGTTTTAGTTATCAGTTTAATGCTAATTTTGTAAAATAAATTTGGTAATAATAATACATGGGAAAGATTTTCTCTTTTTTTTTTCTATTCCTGAACAGTTTATATAACATGAAAATGATCTGTTTCTTACTAGATGGAAGGAACTCACCAGTAAAGCCATATGTCAAGGATACATTTTTTTGCTTGTTTTTTCTTTTGTTTTTTATGGTAGGCTCCATGCCTAGCATGGAGCCCAGTGCAGGGCTTGAACTCACGACGCTGAGATCAAGACCTGAGTTGAGATCAAGAATCAGATGCTGGGTGCCTGGGTTGCTCAGTCGGTTAAACGTCTGTTTTGGGCTCAGGTCATGATCTCAGTGTCCTGGGATGGAGCCCCACATCGGGCTCCCTGCTCAGTGGAGAGTCTGCTTCTCCCTCTCCCTCTGTCTCTCCCCCCAGCTTGTGCTCTCTGTCACTCTCTCTCTTTCTCTCTCTCAAATATATAAATAAAATCTTCTTTAAAAAACATAAACATTTATCTTTGAACCAGTTTAATAGCTGGAGTGCTATTTCTTATGTCTTCTAGTAGCTTCTCCCAAACCATGACTTTAGCCCTCAGAGCCGTACAGTGAGTCTGATTCCTTTTACATGAGATAGTCCCTCAGAGTTTTGAAGACTGTTGTAACCATACCCTCCCCGCCCCCACCACCATAAGTCCTTTTTATCCAGACAGGAATCTCCAATTCTTTCAAAGTGTCTTCATACAACACAGACCTGAACAACCACCATTGCCGCCGCTTTCCTCCGTATGTTCTTCAATTTGTGTTGTTTCAGAATTCCACCCAATACTCTGCATGTGCTCAGACAAAAACAGGCTAAAGAAGAGAGGCTACTTTTTCGTTTGGACATTACATTTATTACTGCAGTCCTAAATCAGCTTGGTTTCTCTGGTAGTATGACTGTCAACTGACACTGAAGCTATTATCCACTGAAAACTTCAATTTTTTTTCACACATATGCTACTGAGTCACGTTTCCTTCACTCTGAATTTGGACAGTTGTTTCTTGGCAATCATAACAAATACCTCCCTTTTATCCCTGTCAAATTTAATTTTAGTTGTTTAAAAGCATTACTTACTCATCATAAGATTTTTCTGGAGCCTGAATCTGCTATTTATGAGCTAATCCTTCTAGCTTCACAGAATATATAAATTTTATGATCCTGGACCTGTGAGTCATTATGAGACTACTGAATACAAGAATACTGAGGATAGAACCCTGTGCCATAGCAGAAACCTCTCATTGTGTTGGCATTGATCCATTAATTAGCATTCTCTAAGTATAGTCACTCACAAAGTGAGTACACACACACGCACACACACACATAAAATTCTTGTACTTGGCTCACATATCTCTGTCTTGTTCACAGTTGCATATAAGACCTGTTAAAATGTCTTTGGCATTGAGATCATTGCTTACTAAGAGAAATTAAAACATACATCCACGCAAAACTTACACATGAATGTTCTTCGTAGCTTTATCCATAATACCTCAAAATGAAAAACAATCCTAAATGTCCATCAACAGGTGAATAGATAAACAAAATGTGATATATCACACAATGGACCATGACTTGAAATAGAAGTAACATCCAAAAGCGTGGACAAATTTCAAAAACAATAGGGTGATAGAAGTCTGATACAAAAATTGATATACCATGTAGTTATGTTTATATGTAATTCTAGAGAAATGAAACCAATCTGTAGTGACAAAAAGCAGATTAATTCTTGCCTGGGACCAAGAGTTGGGGGAGATTTGCCTGCAAAGGGACACAAAGGAAGCTTTGGGGAATAGAATGTTCTATATCTTGATCATAGTGATGGCTACATGGGTATACACGTTTGTCAAAACTCTTCAGACTGTATACCTTATTATTTTTTATTTTAAATTTTTATTTTAATTCCAGTTAGTTAATATACAGCATTAGATTAGTTTCAGGTGTACAGTATAGTGTTTCAACACTTCCGTGCATCACCCAGTGCTCATCATGACAAGTGCACTCCTTCATCCCTATCACCTGTTTCCCCCATCCCCACCATCCACATCCTGTCTGGTAACCATCAGTTTGTTCTCTAGAGTTGAGTCTGTTTCTTGATTTCTCTCTCCCTCCTCCCCCCTTATTTTTCCCCTTGCTTATTTGTCATGCACCCTTATGTTTACAGCAACATTATTTACAATAGCAAAGATATGGAAGCAGCCCAAGCATCCATCAACTGATGAATGGATGAAGAAAATGTGGCACACACACACACACACACACACACACACACACACATACACACATACACACACAGGGGAATATTATTCAGCCATTAAAAGAAGAATGAAATCTTGCTATTTGCAATGACATGAATGGAGCTAGAGAGTAAATGCTAAGCAAAATAAGTCTGTCAGAGAAAGACAAATACCATATGATTTCACTCATATGTGGAATTTAACAGGCTATATACTTTAATGGGTGTGATTTATTTTATGTAAATTACATCTCCATAGAGATGGGTTTTTAAATATATATATATTGCTTATCTCATTCCCTGATTTATCATGATGACTTGATTAAAGAAAGAATTAAATTAGTCTCATTCGACTTCTTCATGAACTCCTGCTGGGTCCTAGAGACTGCTACATTATTTTCTAAGTACCTGCAAATTATCCTTTTAATAATGTGTTCTAGAACGTTTCTAAAAATCAATATCGAGTTCACCCAACCATACTATGTGAAAGCTATCCTCTTCCATCCTTTGAAAATGGGAATTCTTCGTTCCTGTAGCAGTTTTCTGTGACTTTTTATGTTGCCAATTCCCCAAAGAAATAAACAATGATTCTGTCATCTCATTTGTATGCTCTTAGTTCTCTGGAATGTAATTCACCCAAATCAGGAAATTTAAAACTTGTTTGGAAATATTGAGTGTTCTTTCATTTCAGGCTTCCTCTGCAAAGGGGCTTCTGAGTTGGAGATATTGTGGGATAATTTAGGCTGCAATTTAAGGAGCCATTCACCGCTTATGAGCCATTGTGTTAGCCTGTGTCAGGATGTCTGGCTCCAAGTCTGGTGCGGGTGATGTCTGAGGAGCTGTCTGTGTCAGAGCACCACAATTTCCTGCCTGAGAGTTCAGTATTGATCTGTCTCAGACCACTAAAGGATTTTTAGCCTTCTTCACTTCTTTGGTGGCAGGAGACAAGGTTACTTAGGCCTTTTGTATTGTGCTGATTCCATAACTCACATGCAATAAATGCACCTATAAGACATGTTGTGCTTGGCATTCTACGTTAATGTCACTGATAAGATGTATCCTTTCTGTTTCTGCAAAAACATTTTGAGCCTGGAGGCGAAGGGAGAGTCAGACCACAGTCTGGATCCTGAGCTGACAGCCTCTAGCCTCTATTTCACCCAGTCCTTCGTGGCCCATTGTAGATCATGTTCTAGATCAGAAGGGAATGCCATACACCTGGGACAGGGAGCTACAAGCCAGGGGGTAAGATATGGGAACCCTCTTCAGAGCACAGAGCAGCAGACAGAAAAGTACGCAGGGAAAAGTGAGCAGTGGATGGAAGAAATCCTTTGTTTCTTGGTTCACACGCCTTTGGAACTGTGACTTTGACCTTGATGTCTCTGGAGCACATAATAAAGAGGAACACTTACCAAAAACTCATCAAAACAGAGTAGCCCTTCTTAAAGGGCTCTGGGTACTTCTGTAAGAGAGCTTATTTGTGCTACTAGAATACAATAACCCTGACAGTAATCCTCTAAAATCCTCAAAGCCTGAAATGTACTAAAAACAAAAGAATATCATTATGGCTTCTGTCTCAGATTTAGATTTAGAGATGTTTTCTTTCTGAATTTGGAAAGTCAGACTCACCAAGCACTGTGAGTGTTAGAATCAACTCAGGGCTGGAAGAGATGTTTAGATTAATCTATTCTATCCTCCCACCTAATGCAATATCCCTGACAGATGATCACCATGCCTCTAGATGGATATTTAATACACAGGAACTCATTTCTTCTGAGGCTGCTCATTTCCTTGTTGGAACTGTTTCTTCTTACTCTGAACTGAATGCCCTCCCTGGGCAACTTGTATTCATTGGTCTTACTTCTGACCTTTGAAGCAATATAGAGTAAAATTGTTTCTTTTTAGTCTGAGAGCCATTTAACTATCTGAAGACAGTGATCATATTTCCCGTTCATTTCTGCTTCCCTAGTTTAAACATCCCTACTTTCTTCAATCACTGCTCCTTGATGCAGTTTTTGGATCCGGCTCGGGATACATTCAAAGTGACCCATCCAATCCTTGAACAACAGCGTAATTTATTGGCGTGACAGACACACAGAACACACGCTATAACAACACTTCCATTAGAGCGGCTTAACAGTGTTTAGCTTGTGGCTGACCACAGATAGCTGCTCTGGCATAATTGTTCTTTACTGTGGAAGGATTACAGCGTTCACAGCCCAGAGATGCAATTCTTTAGCCATGGGAAACTTTGCCAAGACTATTCAAAATTATAAATCTATTTTAATCATTTAACAACAATACGGTCAAAGAATGTTTGTTCCTTAAAATGCATAGCAAGCTTATCTCCTGAACTGTGATATAGAATAAGATTACTTTAATAGAGGGACGTCTGGGTGGCTCAGTTGGTTAAGCATCTGCCTTCAGCTCAGGTCGTGATCCCAGGGTCCTGGGATGGAGCCCCACGTCAGGCTCCCTGCTCAGTGGGGAGCCTGCTTCTCCCTCTGCCTTTGCCCCTCCCCCTTGCTTGTTCTCGCTCTCTCTCAAATGAATAAATAAAACATTTTTTAAAAGATTAATAGAGATGTAAAAATATATGGAACTTAGAAATGGTCAAATATCTAAGCAGTATAAGTAAGGTTTCATGTGTATTTGAGTACAGAACGCATTACTGAGGATCAAAGCCATTGGGACCATTTCTGAGCTCATGTTAATTTTTTGGTTTCCCTAGGCAGTGTTCCTCTGTCAGTACATTCATCGTCATTCTCAAAAATTGCGTAGAAGCTGCTGAGGATTGTTTGTTCCCTTAACTTGGGCAGTGTATTATGTTATATTTG
The DNA here is from genome assembly GCF_024610735.1 of Ursus americanus. Classification (NCBI taxonomy): domain Eukaryota; kingdom Metazoa; phylum Chordata; class Mammalia; order Carnivora; family Ursidae; genus Ursus; species Ursus americanus. The sequence continues at coordinate 106,622,187 of NC_142164.1, forward strand.
TTAGAACCAGTTTTGTTAGAAACTGAGGTCTATATTATTTGCTGGAAAGTTCTGAACTTCACAGTATCTGAGCCCGTTTGGGGGTCAGCACACTCATCATCTTCGGGTGAACATTTTCTACATGTCATCAAAACACACAGAGACCAGACATTGCAGGGTAGATGCTGTTGCCATTTCTTTATGTCTCATTACTTAATCGACTTCACACGACATGAGAATGTAAACTAAGAGGTGAATTGCTTTGCTTTATCTAAATTGTCTCTTGTTTATGCGCTGCTGATAATTTCACTCTCCACTTTGAAAGCATGGAAGTGTGCCTGCTGGGATCTGTGTGCTGGGATTTGTAATGTAGAGGAATGGAGGAAAGGCATTGTGAAAACATGATTTCATTTGATCCTTAAATAGCCCTCTCCTGTAGGCATGAGCAATGTACTCCAGAGAAAACAGAAACAAAATGATCTATTCAAGGTCACAGTTGATAACTAGCGAAGCTAAGATTCAAGTATACATGTTCCATAATCTAAAGCCTTAGTTCTAGACACTGTGCATTATAATGCTCCTCATGTCTCCTCAAAGTTGTAGAGAATGAGTCCAACGTCTCTCTTTTAACCCTCCAAATTTGTAGACATAGGACAGATACTGTCTTAACTTTTTTGCCAGATACTGATGGCTGTCATTCCATTCTCTGTACTTTTCTACTGATAGGAGCCTATTATTGTTCAGGGCTATAACGTGTCCCATTAAAAATACCTCCTTAGACTCCTTTACAGCTAGTGGTCATGTGTCCCAGTTTTGTCCAGTGAAATGTAAGCAGATGTCACCTGAGTGAGGCTTCTCCAAAAGCTATTGCTCTCCTGATAGTAAGGGGCAAACTCAGTGCCTTTCTCTTTGCCCTTCACCTTCTCCATCCCTGGAATGGGGGCATGATGTCTGCAGGTGGAGCAGCCATCTTGCAACCTTCAAAACAACAGCTAGAGACCAAGGATGGCAGAATGGAAAGATAAAAGAAACCTGTGTCCCTGGGGGCATCTTGCTCTGCTACCTAGAGTTACTATTTTTCTTACATTATAAAAAGTTACTATTATATACAGTCCAGTGTAATCCTAACTAAAACAACTATTTTCTCCTTATTTCCCTTTAGTTTGTCTATAAGCTCCAGGCCATGGTTAAGAAGAGTGGATTCGTTGGCTAACTGAAAATAATAATAATAATAATAATAATAATAATAATAATAATAATAATAATAAAAAGAGTGGATTCAAAGCCTTAATTTGGGAATTCACATCAGACTTGTTCACAGGATACTATAAATTAAGATAGTTGCCCTGGGTCTTGTGCTTTCTCTCTACCCCTCAACCCAAAATTAAATTGTGCCTCCCTCCACCCCAGTGCTGTGGGTGACCATGCGCCTGAACTGGGGAAAGGCAAACGGGGATGAGTGAAGAGAGAGGGGTGGGTTCCTGCACTCATGATTATTGAGCAGGGGTGATATTTCCGGAGCCTGGGGTGGAATGCCCTGATGTCTTCTATTATGTTGTCTGTATTGGATTTTGGTAGAAAAAGGTATGTAGTATGATTTGCTTTAAAATCTCATTCTTATGGTGCTATCCCTGGATAGCTTAGTGCATTTTTTTCAGGTGGATCTATTTAAGTCAAATTTATTTTAGTGTCCCTCAATTCTAGGAAGAGCAAGCATATCCTATTTTCAACCACAGGGGAATTATCACATTAAAATGAATGTACAATATGTAGAATAAATCCACAAAAATCGATCAGAATAAAGCTTCTCGACTGACTCTTAACCAGTGTTCCCTCCTGTAAGACGGAATATTTATTCAGCATATTTATATGCCAAGAGGGGATATTTACCTGCCTTATAAACAAGAAAATGCTATCAGAGATGAGTCATACTTCAAGTAGCATCTGAAAGTAAAGTTATCCTTTATAGTCTCTTAAAACGTTTTCTTGCTTTAGGACTAAAGATGAGCAAATGATACACAAAAGCATGTCTTCTTTGAAAATTAAGATAGAAATTGCTGCTGCATTAACTTTGGTTCCTCTTATATCACAATGATAAAGGAACTTAATGAAATATTCTATGGGAAGATGAAGGAGAAAAGGAAATTACAGAAAGTAGGCCTTTCCCCCTTTCGTCTTTCTTCTTTCTTTCTTTCTTTCTTTCTTTCTTTCTTTCTTTTTTTTGAGATATAGTTTAGAAGATAACTGAGAGTAATGAACAGCTCAGTGGCATAAAGTTTGGCCTGCCACCAAGTTTGTCCCCCATTTGGGCTTGATGTAGTTACAGGAACTCACCCATGAGCTAGAATGTGGAGGGAAGACCGGAAAGAGAGATGGCGAAGGTAGCACACTGGAAGTATGATCCCATTCATGCTTCTGTCCAGTGGGGGAATCCATTTACAGGGCCCCAACCAGGAAGACTCTCTTTCCCCAAATGGGAATGAAATAAAATACCCCTCTCTTTCTGCTCCTGGAGCAGAGCACGTGCACGGTGCTCAGTGGCAGGAAGCCATGGGGCAGAGCGCAGGGCCTGGCCCAGGGTCTCCGTCTTCTCTCACCTCTCCTTACTCCCAGGCTCTCTTTGCCTTTCCGGGAGGAAGCAGTCCCAGCCCCGTGACTTCGTCTTCACCCCCAGCTGCTCCCCTTGTCTCTTTCCTCCCATGGCAATGAAACAATTTTTCGTTTACTATAAAAGTTAATACAGAAAGAAGGAGCTCCTGCCATTTATGACAACACAGATGGACCTCAAGGGTATTATGCTACGTGAAGTCAGCCAGAGAGAGACAAATACTGCTTGACATCACTTATACGTGGAGTCTAAAAAATGTCAAACTCATACAAACGGAAGATGAAAGTAGTTTCCAGGGGCTGGGGGATGAGGGAAATAGGGAGAGTTTGGACAAAGGATACAAACTTTCAGCTTTAAGATAAATAAGGTCTGAGGATCTGATGTGAAACACGGTAACTGTCATTGATAATACTGTATTGTATAACTGCAATTAGCCAAGAGAGTGGAACTTAAATGTCCTTAGCAAGAAAGAAAAAAGATAAATAGATGAGGTGATGGGTGTGTTACTTAATAAAATGGAGGGAATCCTTTCATAATGTTCAGGTATATCAAATCACTGCAATGTGAAAAAAGAAAAAAAAGAACTTTTCAAAAAGTAAATGCGATTGTACTGTAGTTTTGCAAGATGCACCATTAGGGAAATTAGGTAAAGGGCACACGGGATTTCTGTATTATTTCTTGGAATGCATGTGAATCTGCAATTATCTCAAAATAACAAGTTCAATTTTTTAAAAAAACACATGCTCAGTGTAATAGAATTTAAACACTACCTACTTCTAGACTATGTACAGTCCCACTCTCTATAGCCTGCTTTACCTATTTTGAAGAAAAACCCAGAGATACTTAATTCTTTTGCATGCAGACTATTTTCTTAAGTGTGAGGGAATCTGTTGGTGGACTGAGCTGAGGAAGGCCTCAACAGGATTTATAAGAGCCTGGAGGGAGAGGACGGAAAACCTGTGGCTAGTTGGGGACTAGGGGATCTCGTTTGCGTGTGTATGGGGTAAACCGATTGGCTGGCAGCTAACAGAGCAGTCACTCTGGGCATCTGGCCTTGGTAAGGCCTTCAAAGAAAGCAACATCATTTGTTTATGGATTCTCTGTAACGTTTTGAGGGTTGAGCTGAGGAGCACGCGGGCCGGGCTCTCTGGGTCGGCCTGTGGACTTCACCAGCACCTGCACCAAAGCGAGGCTCGTTCTGCAGCACTGCCCGCAGTAGAATCTCTCCCCGAGTGTGGAAGAGCAGCCTGGGGCTGGCGTGGAGTTGGGAGGAAAACTTGGACAGCAGCCTGCCTCTCCCATCCATTCACCAAGAGACTCGGCCAAACCGGCCTCTCCGAGGCTCCATTTCCCCACCTCTCAAAGGAGCCTAGCATAGTTGTGAAGGGTGAGTGGCCGAGTCACGATGGGTCAAGTACTCTACAGGTGTAGTGGGAGTGTGTGCGTTCGGTAGGAGAGACAGAAGCATACATGGCTAAGCTCTGCTTGCTCTTCCCGCAAGGAAGTTGTAAAGTTAACATAGCACCGACCTCTTTAATGCAGGCCCCATAATGAGATCTATATTATTGATTACAAAGAGCTTTCAGTGGCTGTTTTAAACCCCGGCTGAAGAGGATATTACTTTTACTTTTTTTTTTTTTTTTTTTTTTTGCTGTAACACCATGCATCATTTTTTAAAAAGGAAGCAAAAAAGCCTGCTTCTCCTTGCCTCAAGACCTTTGCCTCTGCAGCACGAGCTAGCATCAGAGGCACCAGCTGGGTTTCTGGGCTCTGTTGGCAGCGCTGACAAAATGTCAGTGCCCATCATTTCTTCTGGGAGCTCTTGAGAGCTGAGTGAGCAGATAGCTCGGTCTTTTCCAGAAACGGTTCTCCCCTACTGCTTTATTGATCCCTGCCAGGTACCTCCTTTTTGATCCTTTAGCTTGATGTGGCCAATTCTCCGCTGAGTTACAGCGAAGAACTGTTGTGTTAAATTGTCCAGCTGGAAACACTCCCGGTCCCACTCCCATCGCCTCCCCAGCTTGCTTTCAGCTGGCTCCGAAACAGGTCTCAAAAATAAAGAATTGTCTGTGGCATACAGATAACACTTCTTTAAATCCTGGTGTCTCAAGATTAAATTAGCTATTTTGATGGCCTCATATTCTGAGAACACTGTGTTTTTGAAAAGTAACCTTTTATCATGCTGGGAGCCATTTGAAAGCTTTGAGTGAATCTTTGCCAGGCCTAAGTATTGATCTTTGTGGCAAGGGCAGGAGGTAGAGAAAGAAATGTAGCAGACAGGGCAAATGAATGGGAACCAGGAGGTCAGAGAACACCGCTGCGTTCCTCTGTGTGAGGAGAGTGCTATTGTGAGGAGCAAAATGGGCGAGGGGAGTGATACAGGGACACCCGGGGCTTCCACGGTTTTCTCAAGAGCAGCCCCGATGACTCTGACCACCATGGAAGGAACCTTGGAAATGTTAGGAAAAAAATTTCTCTTTGCTGACTTCAGTTGACAGTAATACACACTCTGAATTAAGCTTCAAAGGCTGATTTAATTTAGAGTGATCGGCTCATTTGATGTTTTGGTCAATGATGTCACATCTACATTGTATTATTGGGGCTTCTTAATACTAATTCCCTCTGTAATGGTTAACAATCCTGGTATCTAGAATAAGGGCCAGAAAACAATGGCGCACCACCCCTTTGCACAGTGCCATTAGCTAAGAATGATTTTATACTTTCAAATGGTTGGGGGGAAAAAACCAAAGGAAGAATAATATATATTGTGACATGTGAAAATTCAATGAAATTGACTACATGAAATTCAAATTTCAGTGTCCATAAAGTTTTATTGGGACACAGGCATGCTCATTCATTTGCATGTTGTCTGTGGCTACTTTCACACTACAAGAGTGGAGCTGAGTAGTTGTATTAGAGATCATATAATTAACAACGTCTAAAATGCTATCTGGCCCTTTACAGAAAAAGTTTTCCTATGCTTGCTCCACGCCAGTGCCACCCAGTAGAACTTTCTGCAATGACGGAAGTGTTCCATAATCTGTACTGCCCAGACCAGTAGCCACTAGCCATGTGTGGCTGTTTTAACTAACTAAAATTAAATAAAATTTAAAATGCATTTCCTCAGTTCCTCTAGCCACATTTCAAGTGCTCAATGGCCACATGTGGCTAATGGCCCCCATATCGGACAGCACAAGTCTAGAATAATAAATCATCCCTAGCATGGTGCTCCACTGTTTGTTCCATGGGAGACATAGACCTCTGCCGTTGCATCTTTCTTCTTTTGCTAACTTTTTAGGGGTAATGTCTCTGCTTCATTGTATAATTGGAAAAGAATAGATTTCTTAGCTTGGGTACTTCTGTAAGCAGACCCTGACACAAGGATTTGGGTGTGAGGGGTTTATTTGAAAGGTGATCCCAGGAAGCATTACTGGGAGAGTGGGGAAATGAGAGAAAGAAGGGAAGAAAGGCAGTTAATGGTGTGTTAACAAGCCAGTTGCCACTGTGGGCAACCGGAGTTCAGTCCTACCGGGAAACTCTAGGAAACCATGTAAAATATGCTTCAGAGTTCGTCCCCTTGAGGGTTAAGGAAGGCGGGGCACTTCGCCACCACTTCCCCGATAGTTGTGGGTTGAGGGCTACTTTGGGGGCACTTCAGACTGGGTTTGCCTTGTGACCATAAAAACCTGCCCTCAGGCAGAGAGTCACAGGTGTTTGCAGCGAACAGCAGCAGTGCCGAGGAGATACGGGCAGGGCACCAGGAGCATGTGCTACAGGGATGCCTGGCAAGGCTGAACACGGGAAACTCAAACTCTGCTCCTCGGTAACAGCATTGGTAAAGGCTGGTGATGGCTGTCAGATGAAGTTAGGGGCCAAAAGGGAGACCTGGGCCTATCTGTAAATGACAAGTGTCCTGTACACTGAAATGTGCCTCAGGTCACGCTGCCTGACCATGCTCTTCAAGCTTATGGTGACCGGAATTGCTGGCACATGTCCTGCTGTGACCACATGGAAATATCCCCACTGGCCAGTCCATGTTCTGGCTTTGACAATTGAATATTAGTTGACAATTGAGCATTATTTTAGGATCATGCCAGAGGCCAGGAACATATTAGATGACTGACTCAAGAGGGCAAGGCAGAAAGTGGGAACTGAGAAATTAAATTTAAAAGTGACCAAGAAACCAAGAAAACAGATAAGGATGTATGAGAGACCAATCTTGGTGGCCTGGAGAAGTTCCAAAGGGGCTCCAGATGCCTCGGGTGGTTGCCGAAGCAGTTCGTACTGGCTGGCTTCGGCATGCTGGCCAGCACCTTGAAGCCGTCTGGACAAGTGAGTCTGAATATGACGATTCAAAGCTGCAGGACTCCAGCTTGTCACGGATGGCGCGAGATGGAGAAAACTATACTATATACCAAAAACTCTCTGGGAATTCAATACAAAGCCTCAATACTAAATATCAGTCTAATTTTGGAGAAGATCAGTCAAGATCATATGTTTCTAATTATGTACCTTTTAAAAGACCTTTTTAAAAATACATGTTTTTCAAACTTTCTAAACATAGGCCGCTTCAGTTGGGAATGATCTTTTTAAAAAATTTAAGAGGTTACCACCCTTTCTTCCCACATCTCTGTAATCAGGAGAAATGAGGTCACCTCTTCTTTCTTTCTGGCATGTTTCTGTGCTCAAAGGAACTCTGCCCATTCTTCAGGTGCTTAGGCTCTGGGCCTAGCCTGTGTCTGAAATCCCTTCTTCCTGGGGAGTCATAAGTCTTTAAAACGATGTCATCACAGTGGAAAACTAGGGGGGGAAATCTAAACAGGTCTGCAAGGAGATGTGAATAATAATTTCAACAGCCATACAGAAGTGTTTCTTCTATTATGTTGAATTCTGCCCTAGTTAAGGTCAATCTAGTTGTTATGATAGATCAGCCCCGTGATTTTGGTAGCTTTAAAAAATAGCAGTCTATTTCTTAATCATAAAAAGTACAGTTGGTACAGGAAGTTGAGGTGGGGGTCTCTGTTCTCACAGTCATTCAGGACCTCAGGCAGCAAAGGCTCTAAAAATCTTCAAAATGTGGCTTCCAAGATTACTCTGAGCACCAATTCAATCAGCAGATGGTGGGGAGGGGTGAGATAGAAGGAGAGAAAAAGAGAGTAACAGAAATTGCTTACACAGGAGGTTTCAAAAATCCCAGGCCTGGAAGTGGCATATGTGGCTTTTCTACACATTGCATTGGCCAGAGCTCAGTCATGTGGCATGACCTAACGGCAGAGGAGGCTGGGAAATGTAGTCTAGTAAAGGGCCAGGAAAAAAAGAAAAAGGTCGGTTGAACAGCTAGTTAGTTTCTGCCACAAATGCCATTTGAGGTCCACCTCTTTTCCTCTTCTCCGCTGACCTTTCTCCACCACAACTAAGGTATGGAAAAGCCCTTGTGACCTGGTGGGGGCAATGCGTCCCTACCGGATCCCTTTAAGACTCAGGTTCTAACTTCTTTGCCTTTTCTCTTGCTTTTTTAATTCTGCTAATATCTCTGGTTTCTGGGAAGAGCCTGAGGACAGTCCAATGGTAAGGGACAGAAAGCAAATGCTGTGGATCCTACTCATGGCACTGCTACGGGAGCCATTCCCAGTTCCTAGCGTTGTACCCGAAGGCACAGATTCTCGTGGGCCCAAGACCTCAAGCCCGTAGGGGTGTGTACTTCCTGTCCCCAATGTCCTTGAAAGGACTGGAGGTTTTGTCTGAAATGACCTGCTCCATTGATACTGCACCTTCTCTTCCGGAGATGGGAAGGAGATTCATTCTTCAGAGGGCACCAACAGCAAATTCTTTTTTCATCTCCTATGATACAGAGTAGGAGTGCTGTAAATGCCAAGCAGTATGGATTTTTAGAATGATGAGTCATTGCTTCTGTTTTTTCAAGGCAATTATTCATCCCGTCTGAATCTCTTCAAGATGAGCCAGTAAGTCTGTTCTATAGATGAAGAGAATGGCTGAGATCCCCAAAAGCCAGAAGATTGATTTAGGTCAAATAGTAAAGCCGGGGCAAATGACTTAGAAATAGTGCATCTGTTTTAAGAAAAGCACTGAAAATTCAGAACTCATTTCCAGGGGCTGAAACTGCCTACCAGTGTAACCCTTGGCTTTGCCGATCCTCTGGCACCCAGAGGTCTGGGTTATTTTTGTGGGAGAAGGAGTTTAGCTTATGCTTTACTTTCTTCAGGCAGGTGCCCAGCTCCTAGAAAATGCCTCTTCAGTTCCAAACTACCGAGAGAGTTAATTCACAGACAAAAATATCATAAACTTTAAATCTGCAAATTGTCTAAGGATCAGATCCCTTCACCCCCAGTCTTGTAAATACCTCCACCTCTTACAGCTTTCCCATCTGTTGTACACCCCCTCCCCCACTCCCACCCTCACCCTAGTTTCCTGCCTGCAGTGTTCCTCTGCCTTGAACCACCATCTTTTGGCTCCAAAGTTATGACTCCAAGCTTAAGCGGTTTCCTTGGCTTCTTTAAATGCCCAGAAACTCCCTGCTTATTGCCGTTTGCACACCCTTAAACCTGGTGGGAAAAAAACCTCTTCTCTTATTCTAAACACTCAGATTGCTTCCATTTTTCAACTCTATTTGTCAAAAATGGGATGATAAACTGGCTCGCCCCTGGAAAGAGGGGACAAAATTTTCCCATCCTAATCCCTCTGGAGGCAGGCGCTTTGGCTAGCTTACACACAGATGTGCGCCATGCCAACCAGCCAACAGTATCACGACCTCGTGTGGATCTATGAAACCAGGACGCTGAACTTCTTTCACGAGGCACTGCTACGCTCATTTAGGTGTTAGGAAGTCTGGGATACATTACATGTTTGTGCCTGCTATGTGCCAGGTGGAACAATCCTAAATTCTAGTCCCTGTGTGTCCGTGGGAAACATTATTCTGCTCAGATACTTTGGATCACTGATGCCTTTATTTTATAACGATCAAGAAGAAAATGTGTTGCAACGAAGGGATTGTAGAAAATGTCAACTTGAAGTCTTCAGCAGCATCTTTTGAAGACCTCAGAAATATTAAATATTCCATTTTGCAAGGATAAACTAATTTAGAAAATGAGTTTGGGAAAGACAAAACAATTGCACAGATGTTGCAATTCCAGTTACACAGTTAACACTTTGCCAAGCGGCGTTAGCAATTGAAGCTCTAACCCCAAGATTGGCAGGATATATCCAGCTTGGGCGCACATGTGGAGGAAAGGGGGTGGGGGAAGGTAACATCCTAATGTCATGGCATCTAGTACTTGTCCACCTTCCAGTTCAGTGGGTCAAGTGTCAGCCCACCAAGCCTGGGTTGTGAGTCCAGGAGGCTTGGAATCAGCCTAATTCTTCGTTCCAACAGTATTTAGCCAGCTGTTATCTGTCAATAAATATCTAGCTCCAGGATTCCACTCTGTGAATCAACTTCTTTAAGTCATGGAGCATTTCTCATCCTGCATACTAAACACTGACTACATTCAAAGCTTGGTTAAAAATGTCTTCATGGGCTATCTTCTCAGACATTGATTCATGCCACACTTCTCCATGCAGGTTTCACTTTTAGTATACTAAAAATGAGCAGAAGTTCTTCGTTTATAAAGCATATGGAGTGTCTGGGTTTTGGAGGAACAAAGCATCTTAGAAGGGCTATTTTGTGCCTCCTCTAACACCTAGGGAATGCTTCTTTCCCCTCTAATTTTTCTGCAGTTTTTTTCTGTAGAAGTAAGCAAAAGCATTAAAGTCAAAACATCATTTGCCTTGGATTTCAAAACCATAATTTCTGTTTTGCTTTATTGTGCTTAGCTAAAACCCTGTGGGCTAGCCTTTGTTTTGCTGTTAAAAAAAAAAACAAACAACAAAACACTTTGATAAATGTGACCCAACTGTAAATTCTAACATTGCTTTTGGGTAAGAAGTTGTTCCCTATTCTGCCCTTCCTCTCCTATTTAAAGCAGGAATCACCTTCATCTAGACATTTATTGACAGATAACAACTTAGTAAATACTGTTGAAACAAAGATAATTAGACTGATTCCAAGCCTTCTGGACTCACGGCCCAGGCTTTGTGGGTTGATACTTCACCCACTGAACTGGAAGGCAGGCAAATACTTGATGACATGCTTTTGTTGGCTCCTGAGGTGCTCAGCACATCTCTCTACTGAATCACAGGTTCGTGGGCTGGGAACCTGAAACAACTGAAGACACTGAAGACAACTAAAATTATTCACAGTTCCAATGGTCAGAATTTTTGGATGCATCTATGGGAGGATTGTGCAATGAAAACTCCCATGGATATAGTTCAGAAAATGATTATGGGTTTAAGGCAAAGCAAAAGGACTGTTGCAACACTGTGGTACTGAGTGGCCACCAGTGGGCTTATTTGGACTGCTAATATCTTTGATAGGGTCCAGGAGTGGTGTTTTCCGATCATACAAGACTCTAAATAATTGTTTCCGATCTTTCCCTGCCTCACCCTAGATACCCTGTTACACCCCAGATCTCGTGTTTTTATTTTTGTTTGAATGTTTGCCATTGTTGTTATTGTATCTGCCCAGGTTCACCCACTGACCTAGGCAAACCCACCAGGTTCCCCACAGCAGCCAGAATAATCATTCAAAAATACCGACAGGAAATTGAAGAAGATGGAACACTTCCAAACTCATTTTACCAGGTCAGCAGTACACTGATACCAAAGTCAGACAAGGCCACTACAAGAAAAGAAATTACAGGTCACTATCCCTGTTGAACATTGGTATAAAAATCCTCAACAAAATATTAGCAAACTGAATGCAACAGTACATTACAAGGCTCATATACCATGATCAAATGGGCCTGCATCCTGGGATGCAAGGACAGTTCAGCATACATGCTAGTAAATATGATACGCCACATTAACAAAATGAAAGATAAAAATGATATGACTGGTTCAACAGATGCAGAAAAAGCATCTGACAAAACTCAACACCCTTTCTTGACCAAAAAAAAAAAAACCAAACCAAAACAAAACAAAACTCAGCAAGTTAGGTTTAGATGGAACGTACCTCAACATAATAAAAGTCAGACATGACAAGCCCACAGCTAACATCATACTCAACAGTGAAAAGATGAAAGCTTTTTTGCCAAGATCAGGAACAAAACAGGCATGCCCATTCTCACCACTTTTATTCAACATAGTACTGCAAGTCCAAACAAGAACAATTAAACAAGAAAAAGAAATAAAAAGCACCCAAATTGGAAAGGAAGAAGTAAAATTGTCTCTGTTTGCAGATGACATGATCTTATATATGGAAAATCCTAAAAATTCCACACACAAAAAACCTGTTAGAACTAATAAAAGAATCCAGTAAAGTTGCAGGATACAAAATCAACATAGAAAAATGTGTTGCATTCTTATACGTTAACGATGAACTATTGAAAAGAGGAATTAAGAAAACAATCCCATTTACAGTAGCATCAAAAAGAATTAAATATTTAGGGATAAATTTAACCAAGATGAAAGATCTGTAGATTGAAAACTATAAGACAATGATGAAGGAAATTGAAGAGGAAACAAATAAATGGAAAGCTGTTCTGTGTTCATGAATTGGAAGAATTAATACTATCAAAATATCCATACTCTCCAAAGCCATGTATAGATTCAATGCAATCACTATCAAAATTCCAGTGGCATTTTTCACAGAAATAGAAAATTTGTATAGAACCACAAAAGATCACAAGTGACTAATGCAATCTTAGAATAACAAAGCTGGAGGCATCCATAACACTTTCTGATTTCAAACTATATTACAAAGCTATAATAATTAAAACAGTATGGTATTGGCATAAAAACAGGCACATAAATCAGTGGAACAGAATTGTGAGCCCAGAAGTATACCCATGCATAAAATCTTTTTAAAGATTGATTGATTGATTGATTGATTGATTGATTTTAGGGTGGGGGATCATGCGCAGGGAGAGGGGCAGAGAGAGAGGGAGAGGGAGAAAAGCAGACTCCCCTCCGAGCAGGGAGCTGGATGCGGGGCTCAGTCTCACAACCCTGAGATCATGACCTGAGCTGAAATCAAGAGTCAGACGCCTAACCGACTGAGCCATATACCCATATATGGTCAATTAATTTTCAACAAAAGTGCCAAGAGTATACAGTATGGAAAGGATAGTGTCTTCAATAAATGGTGCTGGAAAAACTGGACCCCTATCTTATACCATACACAAAAATCAACTCAAAATTGATTACGGACTTGAACATAAGACCTAAAACCATAAAACTCCTATAAGAAAACATAGGGCAAAAGCTCCTTGACATTGGTCTTGGCAGTGATTGTTTGGATCTGACATCAAAGACAACAAAAGCAAAAATAAGTTGGACCACATCAAACTAAAAAGCTTCTGCATAGCAAAGGAAACCATCAACAAAATAAAAAGGCAACCTCTGGAATGGGAGAAAATATTTGCAAACCACATACCCAATAAAGGGTTAATATAAAAAATATACAAGCAACTCATACAACTCAAAAGCAAAACAATAATAACCACAAGCAAACAAATAACCCAATCTAAAAATGGGCAAAGGACCTGAATAGACATTTTTCCAAAGAAGACGTGCAAATGGCAATAGGTATATGAAAAGGTGCTCAACATCACTAGTCATCAGGGAAATGCAAATCAAAACCATCATGAGATATCACCTCACACCTGCTAGGATAGCTATTATCAAAACGACAAGAGATAAGCGTTGGCAAGGCTGTGGAGAAAAAGGAATCCTCGTGCACTGTTGGTGGGAATGTAAATTGGTGCGGCTACTGTGGAAAACATTATGGAGATGCCTCAAGAAATTAAAAATAGAACTATCATGCGATCCAGCAAGCCCACTTTTGGGTATATATTCAAAGAAAATGAAATCATTATCTTGAAGAGATATCTGCACTCCTATCTTCATTGAAGTATTATTTATAATAGCCAAGGTATGGGAAAAGCCTAAGTGTCTGTCGATGGACGAATGGATAAAGAAAATGTGATACATATATCTTGCTATTTGCAACAACACAGATGAAAATGGAGGGCATTATGTGAAGTGAAATAAGCCAGTCAGAGCAAAGACAAATACTGCATAGTGTCACTTATATGTGAAATCTAAAAAAAATTAAAAGCAAAACATCAAACTCATAGTAAGAGAGAGTAGAATGGTGGTTGCCAGAGCCTGGGGGCTGGGGGAGGAATGAGGCGAGGCTGGTAAAAAGGTACAAACTTTCGGTTAGAAGATGGAAAATGTCTGAGTGTTTAATGTACAGCGTGGTGACTATGGTTGATAATACCGTATTGTATAGTTTTTTTATTGAGATGTAATTGACACATGATATTGTGTAAGTTTAAGGCGTGCGGTGCGTTGATGTGACACATTTATGTGTTGTGGTAAGATTACCACCAAAGCATTAGCTAACACCTCTATCACATCACATAATTATCTTTTCTTTTCTTCTTGTGGAAAGAACATTTAAGATCTAGTCTCTCAGCAATTTTGAAGTATATACCAAAATATGCTAAGAGAGATATTAAGTGTTCTCCCCCCCAAAAAAGCTAAGTATGTGAGGTGATAGATGTGTTAGTTAACTCAATTGTGGGAATTCTTTCACAATGTATACATACTATACATAAATCACCACATTGTACACTAAATGTATTACAACTTTATCTGTCAATTATATCTCAGTAAAGCTGAAAGAAACCCAATAGGACCACAACAGTCACAGCATCCCCCTGCTTAAAACCTTTCAATGACTTCCTATTGATCCCAAAATAAATCCAAACCCCCTTAGCTCATGAGCTCAGGGATCAGGCTCTTGCTTATCCCTTTACTACTTTATTTGTATGCTGTACTCACACCATAGCAATTAAGGGCATGTTCTCTTATGATTTGCCCATTGACAATTCCTCCTTCTGAGATCCTTCTTTGCTCCCTTCCCTGCCTGCCTAATGCCTATACAATCTTTAAGAGGTGGCTCAAGCATCACCTCTTACTGGAAGCCTTCCATGACCCCTCCCATCTCCAGAATGAGAGAGGGACCCACCTCTGTACCATTCGAGAACCCTCTCTGCTTATGTCACTCACCCTGTGTCAGAGCCACTCCCTCATAATACTTCAAGATCTTGAGGACAGAGTCTCTTTCTCACCTTAATGTTTCCAGTGTCTAGCATCCTTCCTGGACATGAACAACTAATCAGATTTATTTGGGAAATGGAGAAAGTGCTATTGAAAATAGGCATCTCATATTATGCAGAGTTTTAAAAATATTGATTGTGGTGTGGTATATAGAAGACTACTCAAATAAACCTAAAACTCAAGAAATAGAAAAATATCAGCTCCCCAGAATCGCCTTGGTGTGCCCCCTCTCAGGCATTACTGCCCCAAGATAAGCACAATAAATTAGTTTTGCCTGTTTCTGAACTTCAAATGAATGAAAGCAAATCATATGCTGTCTTTGTGTCTGGCTTCTTTCGCTCAGCATTTCATTTATGAGCTCCACTCTGTCGTCACTGTCGTTTGTTCGTTCCCATTTCCGTACAGTGTTCCATGGTGTGAATATACCACAGTTTATCCAACCTACTATCGTCACGCACCATTTGGATAGTTTACGGTTTGGGGCTTTTACAGAGTGCTGTGATTTGTATTCGTATTTTAAAGTTCTTCTGTTAAGTCACTTATTTTGTTGCTGGAATCACTTTTTCCAAGGAATGCCTTCAGCTAAGGCCTCAATTCCAAGCTAATTGCACATTCTTTTTTTTACTTGCCGAGTTAATTAGAGCTGGATCACTAAGGTCAAAAATGGCAGATCAATTATCAAAGGTTTGAGGAGTAAAATCAACCGTCTAGGACAAATGTAGTTTACAAGTTGAAGCGAACAAGTACAATTTTCTACCCCAAACGTTCTAACAGGCAGTTTCCTGTCATAAACATTCAGTCTCAAAAGTCAACAGGCTTTAGAGTTAGTAAAACAAACATTGCAATAGTATAGAAATGCTCTTTGCTCTTTCTTAGTCAATAGCCTTAGAAGTTCACCTTTATTCTGACAATATACAGAGGTCAAGATTTAGCTTAAAGGTTGTGAACACTGATATGTAAATATTTGCTAAATTTCTTCCTTATCTGTCTCAGCAAAGGGTTATGGTTAATCCAGCGAAATGCATTGTCAAAATGCTTATGTCAGCGTTGGAAACTTTCTCCCCAGGTTTTTCTACGTACTGCTATTTGCAACTTGGAGCATCTGGTTTCAATGTTTATGTTAGTTGAAGCTGAATCAAAGATGCTTATGATTTGTTTTATTGTCCACCATCATGTATATGTAAATTCATCTGATAAATCCTAAAAGTTTCGCTGAATTGAACTGAATTAAATAATGTTTTAGGAAATAGTTAAGAAGTAAAGACACCACTGGGTGTTCTGGTGGCTTCAGTGTATTCCCTCTTTGACATTTCTGTATTTTGGAGCTGTAAACTAGGAAAAGGTGGTATGATTAATAATGACTGTTAAATTAAGGTCAAGTCAAGTATGACCTTGAGATAGCTTGAGCAAGCACCTTATATAAAAGAGATAGAGACAAAAGGTATGGGAAAAAAACAAGTAATGTTTCTTTAACATGTTGAATTAGAGAGAATTGGCTAGACAAGCCACCAGCAATAAACAAAATGGGAAAATGAGCAGCATATCTGAGGAACACTGAAAGGATCCCAAGTTAAAACAGGGAAAATGGGAAGGAACTCTATGAATAGGAACATATTAAAAGGAAATAAGTAAACCTCTCTGTAGTGCACGTGTGTGGAGGAGAGACACGAATCTGTGAAAAGACGCCTACTACCCCCCACCCAGAAAAAGAAAGGAAAACCAATTTATGACAAATGGGTGGGGAGCTAAGGGCCCAGATGGAGCTTGTTGTAGATTGGGCCTCCCAGATGTAAACCCTGACATGAGAATTCACGTGAAAGCGGTTTATGAGGAGGCATTCCAAAGTAGGCCGGTCGGAAGGAGGCCTGGGAAGGGCAGAAGACCAAGCAGGGGTGTGGCAGCCAGCAAAGCCCCAGGGAGGGTAACTTGGCCTCCGTCCCGAGGACACTCTGGGGATAGCGCAGGTCACACCTCAGAGTTGTCCCCATTGGGAACACAGGGACTGGAGTGTTTGCAACTCTTGGACTGTTAGTCATCGGTCAAGGTCTACCTGTGAGGGTATGTCCAGCTCTCTCTCTGCACAAGCAAAGCAGGTGCCAGCAGGCTGGGTGGTCCTTCCGCAAGGAGATGCAGGTGCTACTGTTGAGAGAGCGTGCACCCTGGGAGCAGGCATGCGCAGCAGTGCTCAGGCGACCCAAGGGGGTAAGAGGCCCAGCTCTAACAGGGTCTGCTACAGAGCCTGGAAGCCTCATTGTTAAAACTGGGGCAACAAATCCACAATCGATAGAGCAAGCAGGATCAGAGAGTGACAAATGAGACGCACTGCAGCTGTGGCCTGGAGCAGAGAGAGAAACCCTTCACCCTCTGGACGTGCAGTTGAGATAAGGTAAGCTGAAGCGTCAAAGGCAGCCATGATGGGCAACATCGGGAGAACAAAGGGGACACCAGACAATATGTCAGACGATCAAAGTGCGTGTATTTGAGTCCCTCATTCTAGTTATTCCTCTGTTTCGCTATGATTTTAGATTCAGACGCCAGTTGGTTTTCCTTTTGGCTTTATTCTACAAACATTTCCTGAGCACCCACTATATACCAAGCCCTGCTCGAGGGCTGAGGCTATGGAAGTTAATAGGACAAAGCCCTCTGCCCTATAGAGCTTACAATCTCAGGGGGCAGACAGCCAACTATATTTGGGAATTCGTTATCTCTCCCACCCTAGACTGTAAGCTCCATTTTTTAATATATATGTAAAAATAATGCAGTGTCCCATAGGGACAAGAGCTAAGGTGAAAAAAAAAAGCCAATCTGAGTAAGCAGAGTGAAGAGTGAGAAAATGTTTGTAATAATAGGACCGACAAGGGAGGCCTTTCTGCAGGGGGACCTTGGAGACGAGACCTGAATGAAGTGAGGGTGTGGGCGAGGCGAGAACCTGGGGAGGAGTTGAACTATTGTCAGGCGCATCCAAAAGAGTCTTGAAATCAAAGCGACTATTTTGAAAGCATCATGTTTCGTGGGATTGTGTTTGAGCAGACCTACCATGGCCCCCGTGGTTAAAGGAGGTATTCCTTCTGTGTCTCCTCTCGCCCAGAAGGTTCTAATGGAGGGCCCTTGTGTTATGTTTCGCCTTGCCAGTCAGGGCCAGGTGCGCCCAGGGCTGTGGCCGATCCCACCAGCTGAAATGTGGTGGGCCAGGGGAGTCTCCTTTGTGGGAATTTGGATTACAACACTGGAGCTTTTCTTTCCTGGTTCACTCATAAAATGAGGTTTTTGAAATTTGCTTATGTGCCGTCTTACATCAGACTTTGTGTTCGAGGGGCTGTTCTTTGTTTTGGCTTTCGGTTAAATTAGGTTAATGGAGGTATCATTTTCACAGAGTAAAAGTCACCCTTTTTCCGTGTACAGTTCTTTGCTTTTTGACAAACACACATAGTCAGGCTACCTCCACCACCATCAGTGCCCAGATCGCTTCTCTTGCCGCAAGGATGCGCCCTTGAGAACACCTTATTAGACCCTTTTCTCTCTCTTTGCTGACCGGAACCTGAAATAATCTTTGCTTGGGGGTTTAAGTTATAGTAGATAAACCACTATATGATAATCTTTACCAAACATAATGTCTCGATATTGAGTGGTTTCTTTTAGGTACGAAGCCAGAAAATGGCTAATATTTGAAAATTGCAATATTTACCTGGAAGTTTGAACTGTCAGGAATTGACAAATTTTATTATGTAATAATGTGAACACACGTTTTAAGAATAACTTTCTTCTTGGTAAGCAACTGCTATTTAGTTAAGGTGGGCTATTCCTTTGGGAATCATCTTTTTCACAGTGTTCAGGATGCTGGCTTTAAGATGGGATGTGGAAAACCTTGTTCCTTCCATCAACCTGGACTCCCTCCCGCAGGCTCCATCAGTGACCTTCACTTCCTCCCCAGGGATATTTCTTCACTTCTATTTTCAACATGCCAGGTCTCACCCATCTGGGGGAAATTTTTATTGAATCTTTTTCTCTTAAATCCAGCTGGGTTCCCAGTAGCTAGCACTGCTTGAGTGCCAGCAAATGGATAGTTGCTTTATGGTCATCATCCCACTTTATTCTCACCCTAGGACATCGCCCCCCCCCCATCAAATCAGAAGATTCAGCAAACACCTTTATAGTTTTTGAACCCCTGAATAGGAACATTAGCAAACTTGTTTGGTGCATTCGCTGAGACATTCACTAGATAATCCATTAGAATGTGAGCTCCATGAAGCAAAGACATATCTTATTACACCTGTGTCCCTAGCAGCTAGAACCAGCCCTGACATGTGGTAGGCACTCATTAGCTACTTGCTGAAAATTTTTAAAAAGCGTAAGAAAAAGTGCCATGGGACAAATGAACGGAATACAGATGGTCACTCACTGGCTTGCCATGCTGTGGTGCTTGACTTTGCTTCCTAGTTAGGATGGACTTACTGCTGAACCAGGTAGATGTGAAACTGTACAATGGCTCAAATACAGTGGCACTGTATTTCTTGCTCACTTGCTAGTACTCAGCAGGTAAACAGATCAATAGGGCACTCTCCTCCACGCGGTCATTCAGGACCCAGGCTGATGGAGGCGTTTCTACTTTCACCATGTGGGTCCCAGGTTGCCCTGGGAGTCCTTTCATTTCAGCCAGCTGGAAGGGGAAAGAGACTAAAGGGGCACTTGAGAGTCTTTCCTGTACCAAGCGTGAAAGTAGCAGCTATCAGTTTCTTTGGTAACCAGCCTTCCGGATAGCCCCGACAAGCCCTGCCTCCTGGTATTCACGATCACATGTAGCCCCCTCCCACACTGAACGGGGTTGATCTATGTACCAAATAAGATACTGCAGAAATGACAGTGTGTGGCTTCCAAGGCTGAGTCTTACTCTGTTGACTCACTCATTCTGAAGGAAGCTAGCTGCCATATTAAGAGGCCATTCGTGTATCCCCGTGGAGAGGCCCATGGGCCTCCCACCAACAGCCATGTGAGTGGGCCAGCTTGGAAATGGAAACCGGCCCTAAGCAAACCTTCAGATGGCTGTAGTCCCAGCCCACACCTCCTTGCAACCTCACAAGACAGCGTGAGTCAGAACACCTAATTAGTATACTCCTGACTGCCTGACCCTCAAGAACTATGAGATAACATATATCTCTTGTTTATAGCTGCTAAGTTTCAGGGTAATTGGTTAAGCAACAACAGATTATTAATACATTTCCACTCATTAGCTAGAAATCAGCCACGTGGGGCACCTGGGTGGCACAGCGGTTAAGCGTCTGCCTTCGGCTCAGGGCGTGATCCCGGCGTTCTGGGTTCGAGCCCCACATCAGGCTCCTCTGCTATGAGCCTGCTTCTTCCTCTCCCACTCCCCCTGCTTGTGTTCCCTCTCTCACTGGCTGTCTCTATCTCTGTTAAATAAATAAATAAAATCTTTTAAAAAAAAAAAAGAAATCAGCCACGTGCATAGGAAGCTGGGACATGCAGTCTTGCCCACCAAGAAGAGGAGAACATGGATTTTGTTAAGCAGTCAGCAGACCGTTCCACAGGAATAGACAGAATAATAACCAGAATAAAATCAAGCAGAAATAGCATTGAAAACCCAGGTTCAAAGCATAGAGCTACTGGACATACTTTGCCCTTCTATCCGTCTTTGTCACGTCCACCCACCCTAACAGGCCATCTCTAGTCCTTGCCTCCTTCATGACGTTGTCCCTGTGCCCCTCAGGCCACATTCCGCCCTCTCTCCCCTCTGAACGCCTGTGCACCTCTTGGCTTGATCTCTTCTGTATGCAGGTGGCATCATTTGATATTGAATCATGTATTTCCTTTTGAGAGCTCTTAGATCACTGTCTAGGATGATTATTTAACTTTTCATGTCTGTATATCTTGTCTTCCCAATTATATTTAAGATCCTGGAGGGCAGAGACCAGTGGAGGTAGATGATCTGTGATTTGTGACCACATTAGCTCAATAATATGTAAAGTGATTTATTGGAACCACCAAATTAATCTTAATGGGAGTTGAATTTTAATAGGAACTCAGTCCCTTCCCTACATCACTAAACCTGCGATCACAGCCATGTGTTTAAGATTCTCATGGTGAAGCATTAGATCGTATCCTCAGTGGTACCTAGCACAAGGGTAGTCAATGAATATTATTTGAATGTCATTTTAACAGCAACTGCAAAAGAGAAACTTGATGACATTTTGTATAAAAGATTCATAATACATACAAAAATTCGGTAAAAATAGTTCTTAATCTGGATTTATTTTGACATCACTTGCTCACCTTTGGTTTAGTAGATCCCAATCAGCTTCAAATTTCAACCACTTCTTGGTTTGATAAAAGCAGCCATCATATTGCCAGCAAATGTTTATTTCATTTACTCTCATTAACTGCTCCTCATGATATATATTAGTCATTTAAAATAATTGCAGAGGCTCTATGTTCACCTTCCATTTGAATCTTAGCTTGATGTTGAAAGTAATGGCTCAAGGACTGACAAGTAGATATTGCTTATAATAAATTTATGAAGAGTTTATGAAGTGTGTGCACTGTTCTTTGTCAGGCATCTTGTAGCTAAACATAGCAAGCAGCCCATTTAAAGTAACAACGCTCACAGTAGAAGCTTTTAAGAGTGATCACAGAATGCAGCTCCTCGAAAAGGCCACGAAAAAAAGTCTCCTTATGATCAATTACTTTGAACAAATACTTTGGCAACTTTGATTTTTTTCTGTTCTTTTTTTTTTAAATAATTTTTTATTATGTTATATTAGTCACCATACAGTATATCCTTAGTTTTTGATGTAGTGTTCCATGATTCATTATTTGCATATAACACCCAGTGCACCATGTAATACGTGCCCTCCTTACTACCCATCACCGGCCTATCCCAGTCCCCCACCCCCGTCCCCTCTGAGGCCCTCAGTTTGTTTCCCAGAGTCCACAGTCTCTCATGTTTCATTCCCCCTTCTGTTTACCCCCCCTTCATTCTTGCCTTCCTTCTCCTACAGATCTTCCTGCTATTTCTTATGTTCCATAAATGAGTGAAACCATATGATAATTGTCTTTCTCTGCTTGACTTATTTCACTTAGCATTATCTCCTCCAGTCCTGTTCATGTTGCTGCAAATGGTGGGTAATCATCCTTTCTGATAGCTGAGTAATATTCCATTGTATATATGGACCACATCTTCTTAATCCAGTCATCTGTTGAAGGGCATCTCGGTTCCTTCCACAATTTAGCTATTGTGGACAATGCTGCTATGAAAATTGGGGTGCATGTGGCCCTTCTCTTCACTACATCCCTATCTTTGCAATAAATACCCAGTAGTGCAGTTGCTGGGTCATAGGGTAGCTCTGTTTTTAACACTTTAAGGGACCTCCACACTGTTTCCAGAGTGGCTGTACCAACTTGCATTCCCACCAACAGTGTAAGAGGGTTCTCCTTTCTCCACATCCTCTCCAACATTTATTGTTTCTTGCCTTGTCAATTTTTGCCATTCTAACTGGAGTAAGGTGGTATCTCAATGTGGTTTTGATTTGAATTTCCCTGATGGCTAATGATTTTGAACATTTTTTCATGTGTCTGTTAGCCATTTGTATGTCATCATTGGAAAACTGTCTGTTCATATCTTCTGCCCATTTTTTGATTTGATTATTTGTTTCTCGTGTATTGAGTTTCAGAATTTCTTTGTAGATCTTGGATACCAGTCGTTTATCTGTAGTGTCATTTGCAAATACCTTCTCCCATTCCGTGGGCTGCCTCTTAGTTTTTCTGACTGTTTCCTTGGCTGTGCAGAAACTTTTAATCTTGATGAAGTCCCATAAATTCATTTTATCTTTTGTTTCTCTTGCCTTTGGGGATGTGTCATGAAAACGGTTGCTTTGGCCGATGTCGTAGAGGTTGCTGCCTATGTTCTCCTCTGGAATGTTGATGGATTCCTGTCTCACATCGAGGTCTTTCATCCATATGGAGTTTATTTTTGTGTATGGTGTGAGAGAGTGGTCAAGTTTCATTCTTTTGCATATAACTGTCCAATTTTCCCAGCACCATTTATTGAAGAGACTGTCTTTTTTCCACTGGATGTTTTTTCCTGCTTCGTCAAAGATTAGTTTCCCATAGAGCCGAGGGTCCATTTCTGGGGTCTCTATTCTGTTCTATTGGTCTATGTGTCTGTTTTTGTGCCAGTACCATGCTGTCTTTGTGATCACAGCTTTGTAGTATAGCTGGATTTCTGGCATTGTGATGCCCCCAGCTTTGTTTTTCCTTTTCAACAATTCCTTGGCAATTTGGGGCCTTTTCTGGTTCCACACAAATTTAAGGGCTGTTTGTTCCAGCTCTTTGAAAAATGTCATTGGTATTTTGATCGGGATGGCATTGAAAGTGTAGATATTTTCTGTTCTTAAAAAAACCACATGATTTTCATATCATATGTTGAGTGTTTTTCAGACCTCTGAACTATTAGAACTATGCACGTTGGTTGAACTCATGGGATATGTCGTCTAACTGTGTAAATCCTTGAAATCAATTATTTACACTATATATAAGGATTGTTCGAGGAAACTCAGGAATTTCGATTCTAATATGCTGGACCTTTCATTGTGAGAAGAAAGGAACATGACTCTGGGCTTTTCCACAAAGATGAATGTTCTAATCTGACTTGAATCCCCACATGTCAAGCACACATTTTTCCTCTTTGCTGAATTAAATTATGGAATTGATTTGTTTTATAAATTCCATAGAAATTGCAATGGCTTTGAGCACCAGGCAAACTTACTGAGAGTACAGAGATCATTGGTTAAAAGATTCTTTGTGCTGTGGCTTCATGTGTTCAGATCCCAGAGTCCCTGAAGCAATATTAGCTAAGTACGCCACACTCTCATCCTGTAAATAAAACATGACAATCTGAAGGTCAGAAACTGTTTTACTAGGGGGCTCTGACTACTAAAAGTGGGACCCGTGATTGACATACATCTTCTATACAATTGTGTCCTTTATTCTGATGATTCACCAGAGTTCAGTGTATAGTCACGTTTAATATGCTCCTGTCCAGAGAATTTTTTAAAAAATATGTCCATGGACTCTTAGCAGTTAGAGCTGTTTATAAAATACTGCAGGTACCACAGTATTCATTAATTTGCTCATGTCCTGTAAATTTACCATGATCGCATCATTAAAATGTTAACAGAGACTAGAAAGCTGGCTAGAAAGGATTACTATGAAAACAGGTCGTGCAAAATTATACTGTTGTCACTCAAAAGAAACAAAATTAATAGTACACTACTTTCAGAAAAACGTCTATTTTGAAATAATGCTATTATCACTGATCAAAACTGATTCTGTGTGAATTGAACATCAGTTTCTTTAGTTAGAAAACATATGTGTTTAATTAGAAAACATTGAAGGCACTAATAGGTTTACAAAGGAAGGGATCACCCCCCTCAGACCAGACGGGGATAGGGACTGAGGGTGGGTGGGGATTTAAGAAGGGGTGGTTGAGGCTTCTGGGTAATGCCCTACAATGGGTTCCAGGTCAAGAAATACCACAGGGCTTGCTGTGATCCTGTGGCCTGTTGGTGAGCCATTTTCCTCAGCCCCCACCCTGGACTGGCCGTCTCACTGCCAGAATGTCACAGCAGCCAAGAATTCTAGAACTTTATGGAAAAAGAAATGGTTGATGCTAGGCCCTTCCATAGCACAGACGTTTCAGAGCAACATCTGAGATTTTTAACCTAATTAGGGACCACTTGGCTATGGGTTGAAATAAACATTTGAAATCAAGTGCTGTGTTACAGTTGAGCAGCAAAGGGCTTCATTTGTGGATACTGAGATCATTCATTGGTACATGAGAAATTAGAGAAGTAAATGTGAAGTGTGCATAGGCAGCCTTGAGATAAAAATAAAACTCATTTTACAAATTTAAGGGAAATGCAATAACACATTCAAGGCATTTAACGAAGAGCTGTTTAAGAGTCAGAATATTCAAGTATTATTATATTTCTTTTTTTCCACTTTTATAAAGTATTTTTATTTTCTATTTTTTTATAACCTTAAAACAGTTGAATTTATTCTATACACATTACACCACAATAAAGCTTTTTAAAACTTGTGAGTTTTCTGGGTTGAAAAGTTTAGCTTTGTTTTTTTGTTTGGTTGGGTTGGGTTGGGTTGGGTTTTTTGTTGGTTTGGGGGTTTTTTTGTTTCAAGTTTTTATTTAAATTCTAGTTAGTTAGCATATAGTATAATACTGGTTTCAGGAATAGAATTTAGCAATTCATCACTGACGTATAACACCCAGGGCTCATCCCAACAAGTGCCCTCTTTAATCCCTGTCACCCATTTAGCCCACCCCCCACCTCCCCTCAAGTAACCCTCACTTTGTTCCCTATAGTTAAGAGTCTCTTGTGGTTTGCTTTCCTCTCTCCTTTTTTTCCCCCTTCCCATATGTTCATCTGTTTTGTTTCCTAAATTCCACATATGAGTGAAATCGTATGGTATTTGTCTTTCTCTGCCTTATTTCACTTAGTATAATACACTCTAGCTCCGTCCACATCACTGCAAATGGCAAGATTTCGTTCTTTTGGATGGCTGAGCAGTATTCCATTGTGTGTGTGTGTGTGTGTGTGTACACACACACACCACTTCTTCTTTATCCATTCACCAGTCGATGGACACTTGAGACTCTTTCCATAGTTTGGCTATTGTTGATAATGCTGTGGTAAAAAACAGGGTGCATGTGCCCCTTCTAATCTGTATTTTTGTATCTTTTGGGTAAATACTCAGTAGTGCAATTGCTGGATCCTAGGGTAGCTCAATTTTTATCTTTTTGAGGAACCTCCATGCTGTTTTCCGGAGTGGCTGCACCAGTTTGCATTCCCACCAACAGTGTAAGAGGGGTCCCCTCTCTCTGCATCCTCACCAACATCTGCCGTTTGCTGTGTTAATTTTACCCATTCTGACAGGTGTGAGGTGTTAGCTCGGCGTCGTTTTGCGTTTCCCTGCTGGTGAGTGCTGTTGGGCATCTTTTCAGGCGTCTGTTAGGCGTCTGGATGTCTTCTTTGGAAAAATGTCTCTTTACATCTTCTGCCCATTTCTTAACTGGGTTATTTGGTTTTTGGGTGTTGAGTTTGGTAAGTTTTTTATAGATTTTGGATACTAGCCCTTTATCAGATATGTCATGTGCAAATATCTTCTCCTATTCCATGGACTGCTTTTTAGTTGTGTTGATTGTTTCCTTTGCTGTGCAGAAGCTTTTTATCTCGTTGAAGTCCCAATAGTTTATTTTTTATTTTGTTTCCCTTGCAAGTATTATCATATTTCTTAAAGCTATCGTGATTGTATTTGTTAGAATATGCATAGAGCTGTTAATTCTCTTTTCTGAAAGACACTGAGCCACCCGTAGAGTACCAATTTACCCATCAGGTTTGCTTGTAATGTGCCATCATGGCTGTACTTGTATTATCACTGAAACTGAATCAGTCAACAAAAAGAAGACACAACAGAAAAGTGTATAGGATCCCTCGTTTTTCTTTAAAGATTAAAGCAAAATAAGTATCAAAACAAAATAAAAAAATAAAAAATCAGAGACAGAAGCCATGCATGTTCCTACAGTTTTACATGCACTAGGACTGAACCTCACATCCTCTTAATTCACATGTCACCTAGATCATTGCTTGTCAAGCTATTGTTGCCACAGACCAATACCTTTATAAAATACGATGAAAATAAATTATTTGAAAACAATTTTAAAGCATACAAAATGCAAGCCCAGTGATCACACAATGTTACAGTAGTGTCGAATTTTTACAGATGTTTCTACACGCTTATTCCCAATTGCTGTCCTTAACAGAGACCGGTAACAGTTTGTGGACTGGGGCTGGTTCAGGGACCACACAATGAGTAACCTTGGTTGGTCTAAGTCACTTTTACTGCACATGCCATAGGGAAAATTATTTGTTTAAATTTCGTGGCAAATGTTCCTTGAAATAAGAGAGCCATTGGCAGTGACTTAGAAGTCACCACCCCTTTTCCATTAACCTGTGCAATATCATCTAATGCATGTTCAAAATAGGACACGTCATTCTGCACTAAATAACTTATGTGAAGTGGAAGCTGTCTTCTCTCATTTGCTTGGGTATTTTTCTTAAACCACCGCCAGTCCCCATCTTGTTGCTTAAAGAATTTAAGAAAGGAAGTATTGGACGTGGCATATATGTGTGTGTGTGTGATTTTTCTCCTGCCCTTATCTGCAGACGTGGCAGGCTTATTCTTGGTGCTAGTTCAGGTCTGCAGATGGGTTCAGTGTCACCTCCATGGTGTTCTTAAAGCATCAGACTTTAGATGCCTTTAGCTGAGGCATTGGCACACGCCCAGCCCCAGATACCCGTTACCCAGCTCTCTGCCTTCGACTTCTTCCCCAGAGCAACCCGCTGTAACGCAAAACACGTACCAGAGACCAGATGCACCTTGATTAGAATTTTGAACCTGAAGCAGATTCTCACAGTGCTTCCTGTGTGACCCAGACAAGTTGTTTAAGTGCTCGAGACTCATCGTCCTCATCTGTCAAATGTAGTTACTACTTAGGTGCCAGGGTCTTGGGAAGGCTAAGCCAGGCGAAGCAAATGCAATGCCTGGTGTCTATAGTTGAGCACACAGTAGTCTTACTTCCCCTCTGTGTCTACCTGCCCCAGTGTCAGTTCCCCTTACCCCACCTCTGCCCCTGCTCTTTTCACCTTTGGTATTTTCCCTTTGGTGAGTCTACTGCTTCACTCTGCTGAAAAGAAGGATAAACGAACTCCTCAAAAATACACCTTTACTAAGCACAAGAAAAGCCAACGCTGATACTTGAGCTTTGCCACCTGGAAAAAAAGATGACTCAAAGGGGGTACTAAGTGAAAAGGAAAGCTCTGAGGGGCAGCGCTGTTTGAAAGTGACTCTCTCAGAATATTAAAAATGCAGCAAAACTGAGCAATGCGTGCTCGTCCATCTATGGGGCCACCTTGCCATATTCCCTCCCCATCTTGCTGACAAGCATCATTGCCTGAACCACACTGCACTTTCAGGAGACCATTTGATCTCTGCGTATTTCGCTTCTTGGAAAACTATTTGCTGGCCTATTAAATGTGAAGATCTCCATGATCTTAGGAAATTCTTTTAGTGGAAGTTTATGCTTTCTTGGGTGTTTTGTTTCCTGTGAAAAGTGATCGATAAGATAATAGCTCAGTACTAGAATGATTCCGCTCATAATCATTTAATTTAAACGTGTGTTTGAGAGACTACATTTAACAAATCAAATCAGTGTGCTCATAGTGCATCATTGCCTATTGTAAGGCACAATCCGTGCTTTCTGGGCATTTTCCTAAACCAACACTGCCATGCTAACCCCAGTGCAATCATTCTGTCCCACACTCTGGGTCTGGTGGGTTCACAAGTTCATGTACGTTTTCCAGTCAATTTAATTAAATAGAGCTACTAAGTGTTTAATTAAATTTAGTTATAAAATTAATGTAGATCATTACTATAAGTCTCAAACAATTTAGAAGTAAATGAAATTAAAAATTAAAGTTGTCCACTCCTCGATATCTACCCAGAAGGGTTGAAAACTGAGGTCTACAATTACCTCTGCACACATACATTTATAGCAGCTTTATTTATAATTGCCAGGACTTAAAAGCAACAGACATGTAGGTGAATGGATAAATAAATAGTGGTTCATCCAGACAATGGAATATTATTCAGCACTAAAAAGAAATGAGCTATCAAGCCATGAAAAGACCTGGAGGAAACTTAAGTGCATATTACTAAGTGAAAGAAGTCCCTCTGAAAAGATAACACCCTGTATGGTTCCAACTATCTGGAAAGAGTTTAGAAAAGGCAAAACTCCGAAGATGATAAAAAGGTCAGTGGTTGCCAGGGGCCGCCGTTGGGGTGGGAGGTGTTAGGGAGGGGTGACTAGGCAGAACAGAGAGGATTTTAGGGCAGTGAAAATTCTCTGTATGATACCATAACGATAGATACATGTCACTATTTATTTGTCTGAATCCATACTGTGTACAACACCAAGAGTGAACCCTATTATAAACTCTGAAGTCTGGATGATAATGTGTCAATATAGGTTCATTAGTTTTAACAAACATACCACTCTGATAGGGGATGTTGGCAATGGAGGAGCCTGTGCATGTGTGGGGACGGGGGTAAATGGAAAGTCTCAATACTGGTCCCTCAATTTTACTGTGAACCAAAAACTACTCTCAAAAAGCTGTCTTAATAAAAAAAAAAATTAAAGTTGCCCCTACACCAAACCAGTTCCCCAGTCACACCCACAAACACAACACTGTCCTACATCCCTGCCATGGTCTTTCCAGCCCTTAAGTTGCTTCTGTGTCTTGGCTCTTGTAGATAATGCTGCAGTGAACATGGGGGCACAGATGTCTGTTTCAGTTAGTGTTTTCTCTTTCTTCAGATACCAAAAAGTAGAATTGCTGGGTCATAGGGTAGTTCTATTTTTAATTTTTTTTTTTAAAGATTTTATTTATTTATTCGACAGAGATAGAGACAGCCAGCGAGAGAGGGAACACAAGCAGGGGGAGTGGGAGAGGAAGAAGCAGGCCCATAGCAGAAGAGCCTGATGTGGGGCTCGATCCCAGATCGCCGGGATCACGCCCTGAGCCGAAGGCAGACGCCCAACCGCTGTGCCACCCAGGCGCCCCTATTTTTAATTTTTTTTTTACTTACATACTGTTTTCTAGTGGCTGCACCAATTTACATTCCCACCAGCAGTGTATTCCACATCCTCGCCAATCCTTGTTGTTTCTTGCTTTTTTAATAATAGCCATTCTAATGGGTGTGGAGTGATATTTCATTGTGGTTTTGATTTGCATTTTCCTGGTTTGTAATGTTGAGCACCTTGTAATAGACCTGTTGGCCATCTATACGACTTCTTTGGAAAAAAGTCTACTCAGATTTACCCTTTTTTTTTTAAGATTTTTTATTTATTTATTTGACAGAGAGAAAGACAGCCAGCGAGAGGGGGAACACAAGCAGGGGGAGTGGGAGAGGAAGAAGCAGGCTCCCAGCAGAGAGCCCGATGCAGGGCTCGATCCCAGGACTCCGGGATCAGGCCCTGAGCCAAAGGCAGATGCTTAACGACTGAGCCACCCAGGCGCCCCACAGATTTACCCATTTTTAATTGGATTTTTTCTTGCTATTGAGTTGTATGAGTTCTTCATATATTTTGGATATTAACACCTTATCAGATACATGGTCTACAAATATTTTCTCCCATTCAGTAGGCTGCATTTTCATTTTGTTCATAGTTTCCTTTGCTGCGCGAAAGCTTTTTAGTTTGATATAGCGCCATCTGTTTGTTTTTGCTTTTGTTGCCTTTGCTTTTAGTGTCCTATCCAGAAAATGATCACCAAGATTGATGTTAAGGGGCTGTGTATGATTTCTTTTGGGAGTTTTATGATTTCAGGTCTTACAGTCAAGTCTTTAATCCTTTCTGAGTTAATTCTTATGTGTGGTGTTAGAGGGTGGTCCATTTTCTTTCTTCTGCATGTGGCTGTCCAGTTTTCCCAACAGCATTTATTGAAAAGCCCACCCTTCCCCTGCACTGTATACTCATGGCTCCTTTGTCATAAATTAATTGACCATATATGTGTGGGTTTATTTCTGGGATCTCTATTCTGTTTCACTGGTTTACATGTCTGTTTTTATGCCAATACCATACTGTTTAGATTACAGTAGCTTTGTAGTATAGTTGGAAATCAGGGAGCATGATACTTCCAATTTTGTTCCTCTTTCTAAAGAATGCTTTAGCTATTCAGAGTCTTTTGTGGTTCTATACAAATTTTAGGATTGTTTGTTCTGTTCCTGTGAAAAATGCCTTTGGAATTTTGATAGGGATTGCATTAAACTGTGTATTGCTTTGGGTAGTATGGATATTTTAACAATATTAGTTCTTTATTTCCATGAGGACAGAATGTCTTTCCATTCATTGGTGTCATCTTCAATTTCTTAATGTGTTGAATTACTGCTTTAAAACATGCAGAATTGTATCACAAGTGCTTTATATTATATCCAAGCATGAATACAGCTAAGGGCAGTTTGCCTCTGAAGTGAAGGTAGACTAGAAGTTCCCTTACAAGTCTTCTGCTTAACTGACAAACTGACCCTATCATTTTTTCTGTAAAACAAGGCGACCAAAGCTCTTGACACTTGGAATACCCAGATACCAAGCTCCCTTCCAGTCCACCCACACAACTCAGCTTCCGTCTTTTAAGTTGTATGCTTTAAAAAGATCATTTGGGTTTTCGTTCTCAAATATGTTTATTCCAATTGTAATTGTAGGTATGTTAGTTAATTTTGCATATTATGCAAACTAATGAAACACGATTACTAGGGAGGGAAGGAAGCAGAATTAAGCAGAGAGAAAAGTTGAGTTGTAATGTGATTCCCACGGACACTACTTAATAAATATCTTGCCACCTAAACCCCGTCTCAGGATCTGCTTCCTGGGAATCCCAACCTGCAAGAGTGGTGCTATACATTACAGCACTTCACATAAGGAAATAAAACTGTTTATACCCGTTGAGCTTAAATATGATTTCATCTGAGTATGGTCAGACCTTGGGCTCAGGGAGATTTAACCCAAAATGCCCACTAGCCAAGAAGAGCACAATGGCCTTTATGAATATAACCATTTCTTCTCATGAGCTACACTGGCTGATAACCAGAAAAGATGGGAAAATGGGAATTTTTTTTAAGAAAATAAAATCCTAACAATCAAATCTTGTAGGGGATGTTCAATGTAGTAAACATATTTAGGTTTAGAAGATCTGGACCTTCCCATTTAATATTAAGATTAGAGGTTCTGACTAAATTAGAAACTGGGAGATGTCAAAAAGAAGAATAAGACACCAGGAGTTCATCATTGCAACACAAATCTCTAGATCTTTTTCCAAGATGATAAATTTAGGCAAAGTAAGGATCACTCCTCATTACTAATGAAAAAAGAAATATGCTTGACAATAGCTGTGGGTGGACTTGTGACTTGGTCCCCAAAGCATTCAAGACTGAAAAAGAAAAAATTATTTGAAATTTTCCATAGTGGTGACAGCTATCACACTGTGCTGTCTTTTGACCTAACAATCTAATCTAGCTGATTGTTGCTAGAAGAGTTTTACTGATGACTAAAATGTTTATTTAGCTGCTAAAATTATTCAACTCACTAGATATAATGATAGAGATATATTTTAATGTGAAGAGTGATATGAAAAGTGTCATCAGTGGTTTCACTTGCAAGGAGAGGCAAACAAAGAAAATAGAAAGGAAATAAAAACATTGTAATGTATCACATGTCAAGAATCTCTGAGTCCCTTTATTTTTTCTCATTATGTATAAGGACATCAGATATATTCATTTCCCATATTCTATCAAGGTGAAAAATGACATCTCTCCTATCTATAAATAGAAAATTATAGCCTGCTAAAATTACACTATATATCCAAATTCTCCATGAAAGGAATTATAAATAGAAGGAAAGTTATGAATTGAAATGCTGTTGCTCTGAGAAATCTTTCTCACCAAGAATAAAGAGGTTAACTCGTTTCCCCTCCATCTGCTCTGCACCATCCATACTTCTTTTATCAGAATTCTCTGATGGTAAGTTCTGATTGCTTTCTTCCTCTGGGTCTCAGATCTACTACTAGCTTTGATGATTTCTTATCAGAACCATTTAAATCCAGCATCCCTAAATCTTTTCTGAGGTGTGTTTTAACTGATTCTAATGAAAAAGTGGGAAGGCATTCATTCTGAAAAGGAATGCTAATTTCTGATGGGATGGAGCAGTCATGGCAGAAGCAACAATCTATATGCTCCATAATCCTTGTGCTTCTTGGGAAGAAAGAGGATGTACCAATTAATTATGGCTGCAGTGATGCTGTGTAACAACCAACCACAAAATCCCAGTGGTAAACAACAATAAGCATTTATTTAGCCCATGAGTCTATGAGTCAACAAGAGTCTAGCTGATCGAGGCAGGGCTTTGGCTGAGTGGTTCTGCTGATCTCTGCTGGGCTTACTCATGCATCTGTAGGGTTCACTGAAGATCAGTGGGTCTAGTCTGGGCTTGGCTTGAGTGACTTGGCTCTGCTCCACATGTTTCTCATCCTCTTTTTGGGACCAGTGGGCTAGCCTGGACACATGCTTCTCAAGGTGTTGCCAGAGGTATAAGAGGGCAAGTCCAGTCATGCAAGTGCTTCTACTTTTGGGTCATCTCACATTCGTTAACATTCCACTGGCCAAAGCTCATTACATAGCCAAACTCAAAGTCAAGCATCAGAGAAATAAAGCCCACTTTTTTAGTGGAAAGAACTGAAAAGTCATATGGCAAAGGGTATGGGTACAGGAAGAAGTAAATAAACTAACAAACAAAACCAGGGTCATTAATTCAGTCTCCCACCGGGAAGGAGCATATATAGTTGCTTTGATATCAGGACTGCCACATATCGATGTGCGGATGTATTATGCACAATGTTATGTGGCAAAGGCGTGGTAGGGGGTAGAATCCAGCCCACGCTGCACTGCCCACAGTCATGCGCCCTGGCATGGGGCTGTGGCCTTTCTCTAACGAAAGTGTCGCATGGGTGAATGGAGCCCTGTTTGCAGTTCACCATTAAAGGCTTCAAAAACTGTATCACTGCCCTCCCACTGGATGCAATTTTAAACTTTCTCATCAGGTTTTTCAGTTCCATGCTCTTCCACTTCATTTACCCCCTTCTATTCCAAAATCACCTCCTCCAGATAGCATTTCAGACATGTGGTATGTATGGATCTCAGCACACAAACCCAAGTTGAAAAGCATTTAACTTACCTTCTACAGATAAACTTAATTTCCTTTTTTAGGCCCCTGTTCAGTCAGTGGTAGAAAATTAATCCCTGTCAGTTCTGTACCACCCCTTC
Organism: Ursus americanus; assembly: GCF_024610735.1. Classification (NCBI taxonomy): domain Eukaryota; kingdom Metazoa; phylum Chordata; class Mammalia; order Carnivora; family Ursidae; genus Ursus; species Ursus americanus. The sequence goes on from NC_142164.1 coordinate 106,655,920, forward strand.
CCCACAGTTGTGTCAGAAGCATGGGGGACTTATATACTGTCACATGGTCCGTGGAAGATTGGGTGTACAGTCATCATAGACCCAATGAAATGTGATAATGATGTCCTCCCACATGTGATCCTCCATGTTCCTTCTCCAAGCTGCAACCTTGACAACCAAGAGACAAAGATGGCAAGGTGACAAGAGGGTAAGAGCCTGGGATCCCTGAATCATCACCTAGAGTTAGAACCTTACCTGCCGATCAGGAATTCTTGTTTGGGATTTATGCCAGAAGAAAGAAAGAAACTGTTAACAGATGAAGCCACTGATGTTGGGAGTTTATCTTTTCAATAGGCAAAATAACATCAATGAGGTTAGTCAATTCAGATAGCACGCGCGCTGGGCAATGTAGTGCGATGACCAAGCTGCGTGCAGAACTGACAGGACTTCTGCGATCACTCACTCAAAGTGCAGGTCATTGGGTGATGGTGCGTTTCTTTCCAACTGTGTTCAGCTTCTCAGTGCAGATGCGGAGTAAACCGAGTCCTGTTTTGAGCCCCAGGTCTCTTGGCCTCAGCCTCAGTGATTGTAATACCCAGGTAACTGTCTTCCCCTCCAACGTTACTCCTGTCATAATTCTTGGAAATTTCAGCATCCACGTGGATGATGGTTCTAGCACCCTGCTGTGCCAGCTCATTTAGTCAGAAGCGTGGGGTTTAGGTTGGTTTCTCTAGAAACAGAACCTGAAACGCAGATTTTTGTACAAGTGATTTATTGAAGAAAGACTCTCATGATTAAGGAAGACAGGGAAACAGGAAAGGACAGAAAAAGCCAAGCAGAGATGTGGTTTCAGCTGAAGTCCGGCCTCTGCTTGAAACTGACATCATATATTTGTCCCAGCTTGAGGCAAGTGGGGGGGGGGGTAGAACTTTGTACCCTCCCCCTAATGCAGGCCATGTAAGCCCTCAGGGGAAGGGCATAATCTGCCAGGCTGTTCCCAGGGAAGCCGCTCCAATTGACCAAGGGTAATTCTTCAAAGAAGAGTACAGCTACAAGCCGTCAGCAGCGAGTTCGCACAGTATGCTGCCCCAGCCCAGGAAGAAGCATCTGAGTGGGTACCCACAACCTGTCACAGCGTGCTACCTGGACTCACCCTCCAGTAAGAAAATCTGCTTTTCTGTGTGGCCTTCTCCTTCAGAAGGAATCCAACTAGACCACTTTTCTCTAAGACAGTTTGGCCAGGTGCCTGGCATAGCCACCCATGAAGCCTCACTGCTGGACTAAGGTCATTATCACACCGATGTCTGCATCATAGCGAGCCACCTGGGGAAGACTGTGCTAAAAGCTGCATCTCCACCTAGAATAGAAAGCAGTAACATGCAGTGTCAGCCTAAAAGTTTACTGCTCCCACCTCATTTCAGCTGAAATAATTTGATGTAGCCCTTAGCGCTTTGATCTCATTAGGAATTTTGTGAACTTGTTCTGCAAAATAAAACTGAAGGCAGTGTGATTTGCACTGCTAGCCTCACTGGGGTCCACGGTTTTCATGCAGCATTTCCTGTGTAGCAAGATTGCCGTCACTTTACCGAGTGGTTTCAAGTTATGGCAACAGGATTATTTGTGCAGTTTGAAAAGCTATTTCATGAACACATTTTGGCTCAAGGCATGGTCAGAGAGCTCTTGAAATCAAATTAACAGAGTGAATTGGGGCCCTTGTCTTTACAAACTGATCAAAGACCCGCTTCCCCGCTATAATAAAATATTCCAAAACTTTTTCCCTTGCTGATGACTTGTCAGTCCCATAAAAAAAAAAAAGAAAAGAAAAGAAAAATCCACCCGCCCAGTCTATACAACTCCAGGGAAGATCTCTGCTTTCATTCAATTTCACCACCTATGAGTTTCTCATACACACACACATACATACATATGTAAATACATGCAAAAAAATGAAATGATGGCCATGGTTATTGTTATACCTCAGGTATCTGATTCAATGAGACAAATATTTATTTAGCACAAATGTGCCAGACGCTGTGCTAAATGCTAAGATTGCAAAGGAGAATGAGACGTGGGTCCTGCTCTGAATGAGACGTGGGTCCTGCTCTCAGTTTGCTCGCAGACCATTGGCAGAGATGGATCTCTATTCAAATAAATGACAATAGAACTGTGGCATGTGGCTAACAGAACTGTGTTGCATGGGGTGGTGTGGGATAATGTCATTGAGAAGGTGGCATTTTATCAAAGTGGAAGGGATGAGTATACATTGTCTGCTAACTGGAGTAGTTAATTATCCCAATTTACAGAATAATTGGTGAATCCATCTTTCAAAATTCAGAGGGATCACTATTTCCTAAGACAAATGAGTTCTGAAGTTTCCAATATAAAAACATAGTTAATAAACATTTTTGGCATCTAAAGTCAATTCTTGCTCAGAAAAAAAAAGGGTAGATATAGTGATAAAAGAAGGAAGAAAATTATCATTATATAGACCTTATTGTTGTCCATCAAATTATATTCTCATTCAATTCAACAAACAGTACTGAACACTTAACATAAATAAGCCACACATGGCAATGATATTTAAGATGAATAGTTGCGTGTGCAAACTGAATTTTAGAACTTTACAACAAAACTGCTGGCAGTGAAAGCTATTTTTAAAAAAAGAAAAATGATATCAATAGAATTGTTTGATGCATTGCTCATGTTTTCTTTTGGCAAAGATTTCTTGCAGCAAAAATTAAAATTAAATGATTGTTGAAGACATGCAAACTGTAGGCCCCCCAAGGATGGCAGGTACATTAGTGAACACAAGGAGCACTCCCACCTCCAGGGAGTCTGCCGCCTGAGTAGCTCCAGACTATGGAAGATGGATTAGGCCTTGCTGACAACCATGAAATTGATGTAGCTAGAGAATGATTCAAGCGTAAGAGTTGCAGTCATAGTCATGGGATTTAGAGATGGAAGGAAATCCACTCATCAGGAACAGACGGTTGTTTGTCAAACAGTCATCCAATTTAAATAGCTCTTCCTGTATGATACCATAGGTCAGGATTAAAGCATTTGGGAGAAAAATTGGCATGTCGACCCACAAGCACAATGTGAGCAAGAGTAGGTTACCCATTTGAGCTAACGTGATTTCGGGGCTCCCAACATTTTACACGCCCAGCATGTGCACTCACACACTCATACACACTCATTCACATACACAGTCTTACTCTAAATCTCAAAATCACAGCCCAAAATCCCACACTTAAAAAATTATTACAGGAGGGACGTCTGGGTGGTTCAGTCGTTAAGCGTCTGCCTTTGGCTCAGGTCATGATCCCAGGATCCTGGGATCCAGCCCGGCATCGGGCTCCCTGCTCAACAGGGAGCCTGCTTCTCCCTCTCCCACTCCCCCTGCTTGTGTTCCCTCTCTCACTGCCTCTCTCTCTCTCTCTGTCAAATAAATAAATAAATAAAATCTTTTAAAAAAATTATTACAGGAGTGCCTGGGTGGCTCAGTCTGTTAAGCGTCTGCCTTCAACTCAGGTCATTATCTCAGAATCCTACGTGGGCTCCAGCCCCGTATTGGCCTCCCTGCTCAGCAGCGAGTCTGCTTCTCCCTCACCCTCTGTGCGCTCTCTCTCTCTCAAATAAATCTTAAAAAAAAAAGAATTGTTACAGTTTAAGTGTTGAATTCATTCCTGGATCCAATGAAAGTAAAAACTCCACTAGAAAATTAAAAAACCTGTTAACTGTATGATCCAGCAATGCCATTCCTAGAGAAGTGAAAACTTACATTCCCACAAAGACCCATACAGGAATGTTTATAGCAGCTCTACTCATAACTGCCAAGAGCTCAAACAACCCAAATTTCCTCCAACGGGGGACTGGATAAACACGCTGTAGTACACCTACCCCACGGAATACTACCCAGCAAGAAGAAGAAATGACTAACAGTGCAAACAACAGCATGGATGAATCTCAAAGGCATTATGCTGAGTGAAAGAAGCCGCTCTCAAAGGTCACATTGTGTATAATTCCATTTACGCGACCTTCTGGAAAAGGCAAAAGTGTAGTGATGGATAACAGATCTCTGATTGCCAGGGTTCAGGAGTGAGGGCAGAGTTTTGCAAAGGAGCAGCCCAGAGGTGGTTTTTGCTGTTGTTGTTGGGGGGGGTTTTGTTTAAGTGATGGAACTGTTCTATATCCTGATTGCGGTGGTGGTTACACAAACCTATACACATGTTAAAACTCTGAGAACTATGTATCAAAAAAATAAATTTACAGTCTATCGATTAAAAAAAATTGAAGACCATGCATGGCAGTCTCAAAATGAAAAACAGAGATGTATATTTAGCTACAAGTGGAAGGGTAATCTGCTTCCCCCCTCAAAATCTGATTTATATAGACTGAGAAGGAAGGAGATTAAGAAGGCATTTGGGGCACCTGGTGGTGAATTTGCAGAGGATATAACGGGTGGCGGAGGAAAGGAGTGAGTGAAGAAGGAAGGGTAAAGGACAAAGAACATGGGGTCTAGGAAACCATGGAACATCTCTAGGACTCAGACCCTTAACAGCACCAATTCCAAAAGTTGAGCAGGGGAGATAACACTTTTTAAAACTGATTGTGCAGCCCCCAATTTTTGTGCTGCAAGAGATAGAGGCTGAGAAGAAGACAGAGGTGACTAAAAAGGGGGGTGGGGGAGATGAACAAAAGGAGAAGAGACTTTGTTCCCCTAAGTACTTCCGCCGGGAACTGGGCTTTCCACGTGGAGCACGGAGTGGAGAGGAGTTCACAGTCTTTCAAACGGAGTGTCTCCATCACCTGCCTAAGCGAATGGACATTCGCTCCTACCCTTGCGACCCGTACGGCATCTGGTCAATTCTCAGCCCTTGAAAGAAAATTGTCTATTTACTGATGCTTTGGCAAGAGGCGATTTTGACAAAGACGAGTAATCAGTTAATGAGCCTTCCGAACTTTACGTCTGTTAGGTGCCTCGTTGCCTTTGGGAGCACACGTTTATTCGTTATCTAAGTCGGTGATTCTCAACCAGGGATAGTTATGCCCTCCGTGGACACTGGAGACAGTTTTGGCTGTCACAACTCAGGAGAGAATGCTACTAGACACGTGGGGCGGGGGGGGGTGGTGGAGGCCAGGGCTGCAGCTAAACACCCTGCATTGCACAGAACAGCCCCCACAACAAAGAATTACCCGGCCCCAAATGTCGGTAGTGCCAGGATTGAAAAACCCTGCTCCAAATGTTCTAATAATACTTGAAATTTTTCCATTACTTAATTTACATACCACCTTTGCCTGAAATAACTTTTACTCATTAGAGGTTTTTTTCTAGCACATGTGTGATGTGGCTGGGGTCTGGTTGGGCTTCTCGACTTCACAGATGGAGCTGCTGATCACCACAGGAAGCTACGCACCACATACGATTGCTCTGACTTGAAAACCAAGGCGCTGCAAGACCTCACGCTCATCCGCATATGCTAAGTACATTTTCCACATTTGGTACTTTTTATGGGGCAAATAAAACCCACGCTGCTTTCTCAAGATCACACAAAGATCAATCAGTGTTCCCCATGGAAACATCACCCAGCTCGAGGCAAAGCAAAGCAAATGTGCCACCTCTGTGAAGGGACAGGACTTCTTGTTTCAAAGGCTAATGACAGGTTAAGATGATGAGTATTTTCATGCCTCCTCAATGTTTAAAAAGCACGAATTGTTTTCCTTTTCGGTGTAATAGCCAGAAAAGTCTATTAATTTTCACTTTTTCACTATAGAGCAGAATTTGAACAGACCCATTTAAATCACCAGGCTCCATCTGTACCCCCCCCCCCAAGCAAATTCCCTGCATACTCCAAGAAACAAGGAATAGAAGGCAAAGTAAGCCCAAGTCACATCTCTTTCAGTCAAGGTTTAATAGAAACATTAAGCTGGCATTTGTGCTCAAGTGAATTCTCCCCATACATGCAGAACCTTCTTTCTTACATCACAGACACTTGGGTTTTTCAGACATTCGACTCCTGTCTCTCATCTCCTGCCCCATCCAGCCTCAAAGCATTAACAGAAAGGTATTTTATGCTGCTGTCTTGGTTCATTGTTCAGATTCTTGTGAAGAAAGCAAGCAGTGAATGGTGTCTCACATAAAAGGAGGCAGGTGTACAGCACCTTACCTTCCAGCTCGTGTCTCACATTTTCAAACACCTAATAGAAAAATTGTGCACTAGCAGGACCCAATTTGTTGCCATTTCTAAAATGCCTAAAGCATTAAATGGATGACTAAGAGCTTTCACCCATTTCTCCCATCTCCGCATTATTATGAGAGCAATACATTCACCGGGGATGACAAGGACATTTATTCAAAGACCACCTGCCCCAAAGCCCTAATTTTCTGCACAGAGATTCTTTTCTGTAAAAGAAGTAACGTTTCAGCCTGCACTTGATAGCCACCTTACTCTGATGAGCTCAGTATGCTGCTTGCATAGGTCCTAGTGAAGTTCCATCAGGAAGCAGTGATTGCCCAAACACAGATCTGGCTGGAAATTTCACTCACTGAGGATTTGAGGATGGAGGGTAGGTACTGAAAAATATGTGTATTAAATCGATAAACAGTAAGTCTACCGTTCTAGGTTCCATGGCAAGTCCAAAATGACCTGCCTTCAGGGAGTTTAAGATCTAACTGAAAACATTAAACAAAAACAAACAAACAAAAAATATATATATATATAAACCACCAAAACTAAACAACTTAAGGACACTACTGATGCTCATATTCCACTTACTGCAAATTCTGTATGATGGTGGTTAACCCTCAAATCATAAAAAGCCCAACTTCCTTTCAGATGATTCAAAGAATATGATATCATATGATATCCAGATGACATCAAACACAAATCAAGTATGGATTTTTCTGAAGACATCAAGGTATGGCAGCCATATGTGGATGATTTCTAGAGTGGTCCCAATTTTAAATATTTTATCATCTTGCCAGATCCGGTGCTGACTTTTCATTGAGGAAATATGGTCACAATACGTAGTGATGTGCTGGATGGAGTCTCATCAGTAGATTATGTTCAAATCCCACTGCAGGATGGGTTTCCTGAAGAAAGTCTTAGAGATCAGGAATTCTACCATGAGTGAACAATTGTCTCAAGAAAGGAAGGTAGCAAGGTAGCCCTCGGTCTTTCTACCCTTAGATTTTGACAGATGCCTCTCACTTTTGAGCCTTTGGGCCTGTGAAAGTGCACCACATCACTTGTCATCATGCTAACGACTCAAAGCATGAGGACAGACAGATTTCCTGCCTTTGACAAGCAATGTACTTAATCAAAGAGCAACAACCCTGGGACACAATAAAGACGTTGTTTTAAAAAAAAAAAAAAAGCAATGGGTATTTTTATCCTTGTCAGGCTCTGACATTTACGCCAGGATACATAACATGAATTCTTATTCTCCAATCAGCCACACAGCTCCTGACCCAAGGTTATGCTTACAAAGGAGGCGAGGAGAGTCGAAATTTGCAGAGGGATGGATGTTTCAAGCCAGCAAGTCCACAAAAAAAAAAAAAAAAAAATCCCAGTGTGAAAGAGCCTCTGTATTGATTCCATGAACAATTTCTTTTTCACATCTCCCTATTTTCTCTTGCTGTGTGGAGGGTTTTCAAAAGAACCATCGGGTCAATAATAAATTGACAAAAAATGCTTCAAGCCACTTGTCCTGTCAGCATGTATAGACTTCTTTAATTCCCAAATGACTGTCTTCGGCAACCTTCCTGTTGTTATGAGTTAGGAGTACTGACATGTGATGAATAAATTGCACCCATTGGTTATCGTCAGGAATAGGTAAATTACATGTTTAGATTGGCATTCCTTTCTCAAAATTCATCGCCAAATGAAGCACATGTGATATGACTATGAAAATCTTCCCTGACTCAGAACAGAGTAAAATAAAAAACAATTTCTAGATTATTGACCCCTTATAGGATAGGAAGAAAAACCCCTGACAGCCCAGCAATATCTGAAGAGCCCCTGGAGATTCTTTTCTCGTACCGCCATTTCTCTCTGTTTCTCTTCTACCACATGAAAGCTAATATTGCAATGTGAGGCTGCTGATGAAATGCTTGCGATCCATTTGAGAGGAAGGTTAAGATGAGAACGAGCTCACTTCTGAAGTTGCAGATGGACAGCCGAAGCATATCCAGGCTGCGCATCACTCACAACATTAATACTTGGACGGGACAAACCCCGCCCTAGTCTTTCACAGCCTCCCATGCATCCCTGCTCTTTTCCTCCTGCCTTTTAATGGTAACAGAAAAGAGGAAGAAAAAAAATCCTATTAATGAGGATTCGGTCCAAATTCAGGACTCTGTGTAAACCATCTTCTTAAATTCTGTCCACGTATTTGAAATGGGAAATGAAAATTTTATGCAAACAGGCGTTTGGATTTCAAGTAGCTACTGATTACTTACCAAATGAACCTGACTTTTCAAAGTCCACTTAATGACTCGCCTCTGTCCCCCCATATTTCTGTTCTGTTGTATGGAGTATTTAGGAATTGAAACCTTTTTTTTTTAACTCAACAAGCTATTCTTTCAAGTAACATTTACAGAGTTTATAATATCTAACTGAGATGTGGCTTTTAGTCTTGAGCTCAGTCTAAAGGGGAAATTTTTACCTTAAGTGATAAAAATTTTAAATCAGTAATATTGTTATACATAATAGAGGTATCCTTATTCAGAAACCATTTTTTAAATATTGTAAGATAAAGCAAGTAATGATATTAAGACTCAAGACTTTGAGAATAAAAGAGAATTATAAAATCAAAGAAATTAAGTAAAAAATAGTGATGTTAAAGTTAATTGACAATATCAATATAAAGTCATTTGTAAAAAAAAACAGTGTATATATATATTATTTTTTCTAGTTCTGATTTAAAATGCCCTAGAAGCAATGTCACCCCAATCATAATACATAACCTTGAAATTATTTTTCCTCTGATACTTCTCATTCCAAGGAACCAGGGCTCCTTGGAGAAATGGCAGATTCCAGGCCTGGGGCAGAGAAGGTACAATTACAGTCTGAGACACCTTGTGGGCAGGAAAAAAAGGGAGCTTTTCAAGATTAATTGGGTCATGTCAAAAGGACACAGGCGCCAGATTGAAAGTGCCCCTCCTACTGGCGAAAGTTGTGACAAACGAACATCAAAGAGAACAATGTAGTTGTTTGAAATGTATTAAATCTCTGAAAATCCATAAATAAAAAAAAAAAAGAGAAAGCCAGGGGAAAACTCACTTGGCATAATTCAGGGCAGCTCTTAACATGACTCCTTCCTTTGCAAGTTAGTGATTAAAGGAAAGGAGTTAAACATTTATCCTGGAAAAGCAACCAAATAGCTCTTCATTCCAGAGCAATGCCAGTTAGTAAATGTAAAAGGAATGGTAAATTATACAATCATCATTTTGCAGCCCCCAGAGAAATTGATTCAGGCCAGGATTATCAGTTGGTGTTAAAAAAAAAAAAAGAAAGAGAAGGAAAGGAAGGAAGGAAGGAAGGAAGGAAGGAAGGAAGGAAGGAAGGAAGGAAGGAAGGAAAGAAAGAAAGAAAGAAAGAAAGAAAGAAAGAAAGAAAGAAAGAAAGAAAGAAAGAAAGAAAAACAGCTACCAGGGGAATGGTAAATGAGGAATGAGGCATTCACAGTGGGTCCAGAGAAAAACCAATCAGTCTTAGAACTCTGAGCTCAAAGACTCAAACTCAAGGGTATGGCAGAGGAGGTCAAGCTGTTATCACCCTAGTCCAGGGCTCAATCTTTGTACCACTAATGGTAGAACAAGCAGATATCACATGTCACCTGTTGTAATGCATTATAATGTACCCAACATCTGTGACCAATTCTTGTGGCAAATATTTAATGAGTACCCATCAGGCTTTTAGAGCCGACTTGCAGTTTACAGGAAATAGAACTAAATATAGCAAAGTGACTCCACAAGGAATCAACCACACAAATCCAGAGAGTGAAATAATTTTTTATGGACAATTTGCCCATCAGTAAATCAGGGTCATGAAAAAGACACTCTTTTGGAATAAAAGAGACTTAAAGGAAATAAGTACCCGCAGTGGATGGTCCTAGAGTACATTCTGGTTGATTAAGGGACATTTTGGAAACCATTGGGGAAATCTGAATATCCACTGGATATTAGATCTTATTTTAAATAAGCATAATTGTAACTTCAAGTGTGATGATGTTACTTTGCCAAAGGTATTTTTTAAGGAGCATATTTAGTAGCTTCTTTTGATTGGTGTGCAGCAGAAGCCAAGCCTAGAACTAAGTGTGGTCTGCGGACATCTGGGAACATGCTGGAAATGCAAACTCAGTCATCACCCAGACCTACTGAATCAGTGTACATGTCCACAAGATCCCCTTGGGATTCCTCCACACCCGGCAGTTTGAGAAGTATGGTTGTAGGGCCTGATCTTGCTACATAATGAAACATTGAAGAATGCTGTAACAAAGTTGTGAATTGCTTCGGCCTCCAGCTCCCTGTGTGCCCTAGAATGTGCTTGATTGCACCCCAAAGTGTATCAAGACTTAGCCCCTGAGCCCACAGGATTCAGCCTCTAGTTAACCCATCTGCCATCATCACTCTCCTCTTCTAACTGCTCCTGGCAGCTCCCAGTTTTCAACTCCAGAGTTGAGCAGGGGAGTGAGTTCAGAAGAGGTGCTATTGTACACAGAAGCAGTCACCCACTAAATACGCACGGTTCTCCTGAAGGGGAGGAAGAGAGAGAGTGCCCCCTGTGACTCATCCTGGTCACATCCCTTCCTGCCCAGATTCTGCTTCATTTAGACTGAGCTCTGCAAGTCTGCTCTTAATCTTTTGCAGGACTTTGTACCTGCCCGTACCAGGTGGACTGGTGTAAATAGTGTCCCTCCAAAGTTCATGTTCACCCAGAACCTCAAAATCCAACCTTATTTAGAAATAGGGTCTTTACAGATGCAGTAAGGTTAAGATGAAGTCCTGCTGGAATAGGGTGAGCCCAAAACCCATTAGGACTGGTGTCCTTGTAGGGCGAGAGAACTGTGGATGCAGACATGCGCATGGGGAGAAGGCCCAGTGAAGACGAAGGCAGAGATTGGAGTGAGGTGTCTGCAAGTCGAGAAATGCTAAGGACTGCCAGTGAGCGCCAGAAGCTACGAAGAGACGGAGGGATCTTCCCCTAGAGCCTTCAGAGCCTTGCCTTGATTTCTGAGTTCCAGCCTCCAGAAATGTGCAAGGATAAATTTTTATTGTTTTAAGCCACGAAGTTCGTGGAGCTTTGTTACAACAGTCCTGGGAAACTACTAGGCAGCCCTCCCAACCTAAATTCAAAAGGAGTAACATGATGATGATTACTAGTTCACATTTATGGAGTGTTTATTATGTGCAAGGCACTAGACTGAGTACTTTACATGAAATTGCCTAGTCTTCAAACAATCCTCTAAATTAGATAACTTAGTTCCCCATTCTACAGATCAAAAACTGAAGTTTAGCGACATCAAGGACCTTGTATAAATTTATCAAGTTAGTAAGTAGCAGAGCGGGATCGAATGCATCTGTCTGATCCCACAGCCATGCACTTCGTGGCCATGCTATGAAGTTCAGGGTGAAAGTAGCATCATATTTTGACCAGGATTTTTCACTGGTGCATGTCCAGCTGTCACTCGTCACATGGATTTGTATCATTTCCCAGCCAGAAGGCAGCAGAAGCCAGGGCCCTGGAAGACTGGGGACCCGGGGTACTTAGAAGTCCACAGCTCACTCACTGGTGTCTCTTCATTGTTTCCGAACGCACCTCACCTCCCAGGAGAACCTAAAATAGCTTGGGGTTGGCACTATCCCATTAGATACTCAAAATACTCAGTCTTTTATCCTTATGAGGACCAAGATAAGGCCAAAAAATATGATCCAAAACATACAGTACTGTTGCCCAGGTGACAAATGCCTGAGTTAAAGTGTCATTAGCCACCTGCACTAGCTGCAGGCCAGAAAGCTGGCTTGGAAGGACTTCTGTAGTTTTACTCAATTGTCTCTTTGGAGCTCCTGCAAAACCCAGAGACAAACCTTCATCGTGTGTGCCCCTGACGGTCCATCAGGGGCAAGAGACGGAGAAGGAACAGGTCAAAGTTACCTCTGAGTGCTTCACAACTTAGATGTGAACTGAGTGTTTCAGGAGTCTCAATATCTTATGAGGATTTTAGGTGTTTGAATTATTGCTATTTAAGTGTCTAAGTAACCAGTTAACTTATTGTCTGAAATCCTAAAATGATTCAAGTGGTTTCTTTTAGGGGAGGCAGGGAGTTCCTGCCTTCAGTGCTAGTGCCCAGTAAGGTAGGGGGATTAGTCAGAACTCGAGGATGGAAATACTTGGGTTTTCCTTTCTTTAATTCATTTTTTTCAACATTTTAACAAATATCTTATTAACCTCAAGTTCCTGCCGCTTCTCTATTTTGTTTTCAATCCCTGCTTTGTTGTCTCGGGTAGCCCGTGAAAGCGGTCCGGTGAGGGCGGGGCGGGGGATCCTGTGTGGAAAGAGACTCAGTCCTCACACCTGTGTTGCTTTTTCTTTATTTCTTTCCACTTACATAGAGCTTTAGAGTGTCAAGTCTATTATTGTATTTGATTTGCACCATACTTACAAGATGTGGGCAGAAAAGGCATTCCTGTGGTGGCCTTGTGAAAGAGAGCTGGCTTTGAGCTTCCAGCAAGCATGCGTCAAGACTCAGATACCCTTGACCAAAGAAAAGGAAGACGCCATTCCACCCACAGGCTTTGGGAGGGACTGACATAAGGAGGAAAGGGACTCCCACTTAGCCAGTCAGATCAGTGGAAACAATCCTGGCAACCAGTTCAGTAACAGATGCTCTGGCCAGATGGCCCTCTCATTCATTTTACACATGAGGAAACTGAGTCCCTTCACTCAAATATTTATTGAACACTGTGCTTGCACTATAGTATCGAGAGTTGCATTCTAATGAGGGAAGTAGACAATAGCCACATAACTGCTCTGAGGAAAAAGCAGGGGAAGGGGATAGGGAGGGATGGAGGTGCTGCTTTAGAGACAGCAGTCAAGGAAGACATCTCTAGGATGCCTTCAGCAGAGCCCAGGAGGCAGGGAGGGAGTTAGCTCATGGATATGCGAGGCAAGTGTATTCCAGTTAGAGGGAGCCACAAGTGCAATGGCTCTGAGGCAGGAACGCCCCGGCACTAGCAGAGGTAGGCAGCAGGAAAGCCAGGGTGGCTGAGCAGAGAGAAGGAAGGGAAGAGTGGAAGGAGATGAGTCACATGATGGGGGCAGCCTGGGGACCGGGCAAAAAAGGTAGGGCCTCAGAGGCCATGCTACGAATTCTCCTTCTCATTCTGAATGCAGTGGGAAACCATCTTAGGTTTTGGACAAGACAGTGACACAATCTGGCATTTTTAAAGGATCACTCCACCTGCTATGTTGAAAATAGTCTGGAAACAAGACAAGATTAAAAGCTGGCCTACTGATCCAGGCAAGGGACAAAGGTAGAAACAGAGCTGACGGTGACTTGGACCAGTGGTGATCATGAGAAGACATCAGAACCTTTCTCTAGGACAGAGCCATAAGGATGACAGTGTGTGTGTGAGAGAGAGAGAGAGAGAGAGAGAGAGAGAGAAGAGTCAAGAGTGGCTCTGGTTTGGGGCCTAAATAATTGAGGACTATAATCCCATTAACTGAGATCAGGGGCCAGCAAAGTTTTTATGTAAAGGGCCAAATGATAAATATCTTCAACTTTACAGGCCAGACAATCTCTTAAAACCACTTAGCTCTGCTATTGGCATGTGAAAGCAGCTATTGATAATAAGTAAATGAACGGGGCATGCCTGTGTTCCTTCAAAACTTTACTTAGAAAACCGGATCTGCTCATGGCCACATAGCTGATAGGGAGCCAGGATGAGAATTGAGATCTACTGACCCTCACTCTGGTGTTCTTGCTGTTCGGCCTCTCCTAATAACATTTCTCCTACTGTTGACAGTATGCAAGGATCACAGTGCACACGGCCAGCACTAGCTTAAATGCCACCAGGAGCTCAATGAGTGCGGTCCACAGGGCATCTGCAAGTGGCCGAGGAGAGGTTCAGCAATGCACACCCCAGGGAGGGGACAGAGGCTCGCATTCCATCCCTGCTCTAAGTGGTATGCTTGCCTGTGGACTTTTATAAGGTGCTCCATCTTGTCCTGCTTACACCAACCTTCAGTAAGATCACGGTGGTGAACTGGGGGCATGCTGGTCTTTGTCAGAGGAAATTTGCAAAATACTGCCAGTTATGTCTTCCAGAAGCAAGAAAGAAGAAAAATACCGTACTGCATCATTTCAATAGCTCTAACAAGATGAATCTAAAATCGGGTTTTGGTTTCCTTTTTGTCTTGTGCCAAGAAATAAAAAAGGGAGAGAGAGATCCTGGCTGTGTTCCCCGTAATAACCTTTAATTACCGCGGTGATTAACAGCCGCCACCTTTTCAGTTAGCTCGGGTCTGTTAGTTCTCCGACTGTGGGGCCTAGAGGTCGGTAGCCTCGTGGCTCTAAGAGGAGATAACTGATCGTCAGTCGTTACTGGCTTTTGTCCTGGTTGGCACCCTCCACATTTGCATCTGTAGCCTATTTCTCCGTGCCCATCAGTAATCGGTCATTCAAAGCTCTCCATGGCCTTCTCATCCTAACCTCAAGGCCCCTTGAGCTCTTCCAGCCTATGTCCAGTCACTTCCATAATGCTCTCAGAGGTATAGGAAAGTCTGGCTCTCTCATACCACCAGGAGGTGACAGGAGACATGGGAGGTCGTCTTCTGCCCACGCTACCTAGACCCTCCTGGATATGCTCCCACTTCCACTATAGATGACACATTATGGGGAAACCTTAGGCTCCTTCTTCTTGTTTCTGGTTCAAGTCTAGAAACAAAGCACATGACTCTCTGTCCTCAGATCCCCAAACTTGCATGAAGGATTTCTTATACTCCTGGCCTCTTAGCTAGCATGGAGCGCCAGGTGTGTGTATCTTTCCAGCTCCAGCAGCAGCAATGCCGGCTGTGTCAGTATCTTGAACTTGGCCACGTATGGTAGGAGCATTGACACCAGAGAAAGTGGCAGACCCTACAAATCAGGGCTTTCCTTCTTGGACAGCCATCTGTTAAACCTTGAGCAGCACGTCACTGCCCATTACCCTTCACACCTTGATGGGGTTGGGGGTGTAGGGCACACATGTCACAGAGCCCCTCCTCAAGGACACACTGACAGCCCAGCTCCTCTCTCTCTCCTCTTCACCTCCCCTCTCACTTGCCAATCTGTGTAAACATCCAAGTATGATGCACTAGAACTCTCAGCAGGAATTCTTCCCAAATCTGCTGTTAAAGGCACCTAATTCCCACCTCCACACATTCTAATTTCATTGGTATGAGTGCACCCTCAGCATTGGGGATTTAAAAGCTCCCTAGGTAATTTTAACATGCAGAAAAGTTTGGGAACAACTATTTTAAGGCTTTGGTTCTCCACCTGGTTGCACGTTAGTGTTATTGGAAGTTTGTGTGTAAACGTGTGTGTGTGTGTGTGTGTGTGTAAAATAAATGAATGCCCACCAAAAATCAACTACAACTGAGTCTTCGCAGGTAAAGTCCAGGCACTGGTAGGTTTTAAAACCCCGCAAGGTGACGGTGATACAAGGAGGCGTTTGAGAGCCACTAGTCTACAGCCTAAGTTTTGGCTCCCGTAGTGTTAAAAGCTATGCTGGTCAATCTCAAAGCCTTTTCTCTGAATCTGTTTAGAAACTCAGAAGCTGTGAGATGCATGTCTTTCTCTCTCTTTTCCTGCTATAACCGTCCTCCCTCGTGGCAATCTGTATGGAAAGATTTCTCTGCTGCCTGAATGGTGAGAGACAGAGAGGGAAATGTGCCTTCCTGTGGATGAATAGCACGGAGGCTGCTATCTAAATAGTACTCCGCTACAGGGATATAGAACAAAGCCTTAAAAACCAGATTCACTAGTTTTCTTCAAGAGAAAAGGCAAAACGGGGTAACGCCTAGGTGTGTTGGTTCAGGCTTCTGTAACAGAATACCATAGACGGGGGGGCTTCTAAACAACAGACACTTCTCACAGTTCTGGAGACTGGGAAGTCCAAGGTCAAGGCACCAGTAGATTCTGTTTCTGGTGAGGGCCCCTTTCCTGGGTCATACAGGGGCACCCTCTCACTCTATCGTCACATGGCTGGAAAGGTGAGCAAGCTCTCTGGGTCTCTTTCATAAGGGCATAAATCCCATTCATAAGGACACCACCGTCATGACCCAAGCACTTCCCAAAGGCCCCATCTCTCAATACCATGACATTCGGTGTTAGGATTCCAACATAGGAACTGGTTGGGGCGGGGGGAGAGGGACATAAACCTCCAGCCCACAGCACTTGGCTTCTGTTGTTGTTAGTAGTGGTGGTGTAGTGGCGGCCATTTCTTTGTTTTTTAGAGTTTAGGCTATTTTTCATTCTTTTTTTTTTTTCTCCCAGAAGCTCCGATAACTTTAGCAATGGTGTGGCAATGAGTCTACGTGGAGGTTAGTACACATTCTGGAAGCTTGAGCCTCTAGAATGCACAATTGAATCCTGTCCTGTGTCTTTTTTTTTTAATTAAAAATACAGTTAGATACTTTATAGTTCTCATTATTTTTATAATCTCACAGCCCAATGAACCCTCAAATTACTTCTCCCTACAAGATATCTCCCCATTCCGTTGAGGTTTATTCAAGAGTTCATCCACCAGACCCACACGCTCGGTGACGGCGGTGGTAGGGCTGCCGGTAAAAATACTGAATTCGTTGCCAGCTCCGCTGTGACAGTGTGATACTGAGATGAATCCCATAAATACATCAACATTCCCACCTCAGTGAGGTCATTTGGCAGATAGAACAAGCTTGAATGCAACATGGAAAGCAGCACTTTCCACTCAGACAGACATGGATTTGGACCCCACCTCTGCCACCGAAAAGACATGTGGCTGTGGCAAGTTACTCCTGCTCTCTGAGCCGGTTTCCTCATCTGTTAACCAGCAATACTCATACTTTCTTAGAGGGTGTTACAAGGATCACGGTTAATGTGTTTAGAGCTAGAAATTTAATGCATTAAGTGGTTCCTTTATATTGTTATTTTCAGGTCTCGGCTTAGCCACAAGACCACACCACATACTGTAATAAGGGTTTTGTTTTCTTTTGTTTCTCATAAGCAGAGAGAAATAGCAAGCTTTCATTTTCCTTTTTTAATATGTTAGCAACCGCTAACCTGTCCATGGCATTCAGCATACCCTGTAGGTGTATAAAGAAAGGACAGGGAGGCCAGAAGAAGGAGTGGGGAGCGCACTGCACAAATGATCAACTCTCATTCTCAAACCCCCCAGAGTCACCAATACAGATTAATCTGCAGGGGAGAGTTTGTTCTATCAGAAAATGATTCAGAGGCCACCCTCGTTCTTATTCCCAAGTTCCCCATTTGTCAGTACTCTCCTGCTCTGACGACGTAAAGAGCCGCGCTTGGGTGTGAGAAGTAGCTTCTTCTCCTCTGTGTCCCTCCAGCTGCGCTTTGTTTTTACCTCTACAGCGCACTTGTCATGTTTTCGTCTGAAGTTTCCTTTCCAGATTTGCCTCTTTCCCCTCCGTCGTGTTTCTCAGCCTCAGCTGCACTTTGGGATAAGCTGGGGACCTTTCAAAGATCCCCAAGTCTGGGTTCTACCCCCAGACATTCTGATTCTACTGAACATGGTGCAACTTGGGTATTTTTTAAGTTCTTCGGGTGACCGTAATCTGCAACCAAGGTTCAGACCCTCTGGCCAACACCCTCCCTAGACTGTGAAGGCCATGAAAGCAGTGACTGTGTCCTCCTCACTGTCATGTCCCGGGTGCATAGCCTGGTGGCTGGTACAGGGTTGCTCAATAAATGTAAGCAGGAATTTAAGATCTTGTCATTTCGGCTTCTGTCCCAACTAAGGAAGGAAGCGGTCAGGATATCCCTAACATTCTTATCCTAGAATCTTGCTCTGGTGATCCCAGAGGCTCTTGTTGGGTCAGGTACTGGATAACGATGATGCTAGCGGTGGTCCCCCAAACCCTTCCTTTAGAAATTGAATAGCTACAGAATAATTCCATGTCGTTTGGAAGCCTGGGGGAGGGCGCTCAGCAATCCTGTTCACAAAGGAAAAGAATTCCCTCCCAGGAAATGCTTAGTGGAAACAAAAAGAATGTTGCAGCAGGATTTCCTTCTCAATCTGACTTGAGGCACGCCGGCCCGTCGAAACATACAGCAGCCTGAGATCTGTTTCTGTAATCCCCACCGCAACTCCCATGTCTAATCATTGGTTTCACTTGGGACACATTTATTGAATGGATATTTAGTGTAAAGTTCTGAAATAAGTGCTATGAAAAATACTAGGAAGGTTCAGAATAATAATGATAACACATCAAAATTGCATAGAACATGAAAGTTGACAATGCCCATGGTGCATTCTAAACCTGATACTTCAAAAGAGTCTTGTTCAGCCCAATCATACACCGGTGAACTCACAAAGGTATCCAGTCCCCCCTTCACTCTCTTTGCCATGGTTACAGCAAATTCTAACACTTTGGTTTCCACATCTAAAGCCAGCCTCACAGGAAAATAAGTTATTACTTGCCCGGGAATAATTTAAGAAGTTCTAGAAATACCTCACAGCCAAAAACACCTACCTACCTCCCCCACATCTGAAATTCCAGCATTTGAGATTCTTCCCTTCCTGATATCCTGCTAGGAGGAGCAAGAGAAAACTCTCACAACCTAATGAATTTATCAGCTGCTTCCCTCATCCCAAGAAGCACTGAAGAAGAAGGGCAGGATCAGTGAAAGTCTGGAGGAGAATAAAGAAAACATGTCGGGGAGCCTGGAAAACAAATCTCTCCACCTCCATATCCCACTTAAGGTCATAGCTAAGTACTGCTTTGGATAAAGTGGTCACACAAAATGTCCAAAACGAGACAGCTCCAGTCCTTCTGTCTCACTAAGCTCCTTAATCTGCTAACGTTCACTTACTTGACATATTTTGTTTGTGTTGTTAAACCTTCTGAATATAAATTGCATATAAACGTCTCCAGATCGCCTGAGGGGGAAAAGAAAAAGTATTTCTCAACAGGGCCCCTACTGGCATTTTGGATGGGACAGCTCTTCCTCGTGCTAGACATTTTCGCTCTCTCCCCCACTTCAGCAAATGGAAGTAGCACGCCCCCCAGTCATTGTGACAATCAAAGATGCTCCCACACACTTCCAAATGCTCGCTGGAAGCGTGGTACTGGCGTGGGTTCAGAATCGCTCATTTTACACCCTAAGCCAGCAAGACACAAAAGGCTCACAGCCATCTTGTAGAGGCATTTTGCCTACAGAATTTTGAAGATGAAGTTGTCATCTTACCTTACCACCTTCATTAACAAAGCAAAAATTAGAACTCATCTCATCATGTGAAGCCCTTCTACCAGAAACAAGAAAGAAACCAGAAAGGATTCGTCCTCCCTTTTGTGAGAGCCTAAACATTATATGTTCCTCTTAAGCCTTCTCTGAATTGGGTTGTTCCAGTAAATCCCCAATATACTTTAAAGTTATTTGGAAACCTTCGAAGAGGATTATTGAAGTGGTAGAGACATTACTCAACACAACTTGAACTTGACCTCACACGGGGAAGTTAAGTCCTATAAGGAGGAACATTTCAGTGTCCCTCAGGGGGCGCCATAACCCCTTCACAGACCTCTCTTCTGTGGTTAGGCTGGTCTGCAACCCAGTTCCATTATCCGAGGATTGGTAGCAAAGAACAACTCTCAAATGGGATTCCTTGGGGAGCAACCAGGACGATTCTGGTAGCCCCATAGCCCTCTGTCTGTGTCAATGTCGCATAACCAATCCTGCCTGGATTCCCTCCCCCAACACAGTTTGATTATCTTCAGCCATGGGTGATCCCAAGGTGAACCAGACTGTCCTGTTTCCAGGAAATGAGTCTCAACTTAACCCTATTTCCAAGGTACTAAGAAATCCTTTGTAAGGGCCCCCTGAGCACTGGCATCTTTTCAGACACACAGGACCTGTATTCATCTCACTAAGAAAGAATCTGAGTTTTTTCTCCAGTTCCCTATGGCTAAGCAATCACTTGAAGTATTCCAAGCTTAATTGCTGAAATAATGCCATCAGGCAGTACGAGGTTGTGTCCTCACTTTGCCAAGAACAGATATTAGGGAAATAGTCACTTTCTCTGCACTCTTCTGATTGGGGTGTGTGTGTGTGTGTGTGTGTGTATAATTTTTTTTTTTTGGCAAATTTTGAAGACAGACACAGCAGTGCTACTCTTGGGTATATATCCAAAAGAAGTAAGTGCCCAAAATAGCCCTTTTTTGTGCGTTGTCCACAAAAATACCTATACAAGAATGTTTCTATCAGTTTTTCTCATAGTAGGCAATAAGTGCAGAAAAACTCATCAAGAAGAGATTGGGTAAACAAAGTGTGGTACACCCATGCAATCGGATATGACCTAGCAATATGGAGGAATGAAGTGTTGATGTATACTGCAGTTGTCCCAAATGTATTGTGTGTAGTGAAAGAAGCCAGACCAGAAAAAAAGAAACCATCTAATTAGATGAATTTCAGGAACAGGTGAAACTAATGTGTGGTGTAGGAAATCAGAGTAGTGGTTACCTCTGGGAGAGGGTGTCATATGTGTGGGAGCATGAGAGGATTTTCCAGGGCGATGGAATTGTTCTGTATCTTTATCTGGGTGGTAGTTATATGAGTATATAGATAAATATTCACGGGGGCACCTGGGTGGAGCATCTGACTCTTGGTTTTGGCTCAGGTCGTGATCTCTAGGTCATAGGATCGAGCCCTGTGTCCGGCTCTGTGCTTGGTGCAGTCTGCTTGAGATTCTCTCCCTCTCCTTCGGCCCCTCTCCCGGATCATGCGTTTTCTCTCTCTCTCTCTCTCTCTCTCTCTCTCTCTCTCGCCCTCAGATAAATAAATAAGTCTTTTTTAAAACTTCGTCAAATGCTACACCTAAGGTTTGTGTGTTCTACTGTGGGTAAATTATTCCTCAATAAAAAACTCTTAGGGCAAATACAAAATGATGTATTTAGAAGTCTCAGCGAAGAATTTCTCTTGTATGCAGTAATACGTGTGATGCCCAATGTTTATACTAATATTTCTCTCACCTATGTCATACTTTGAGACATCATATTATTATGCTTTCCTCTCAATTATGTAATTGAGCACAAGTTCCTGGGAACCCTTTCTTCTCTGGGGCTGTTCCAGCCGGAGCAGCATTCAGGAGAGTAAGCAAAAGCCCTCCAGTCAGTGAGTAGTTTCAGTTTAAAAGCAGATTGGCTAGGAAGGCGCTTCATCCTAATTCCCAAAACCTTGCCAGGAATCTTCAAGACAGGCCTCCTTTCCTGTGGCCTACTGAACTCTCCAGTGACTGTTGGAACAATAACTGCCCTATGCCCCAAGTTTCTTCCTTTTCAAATTCAGTCTTTGCCCGTGTGCATAATTTTAGAAGACAAACACAGGCTCTACCTGATTGAATGGCCCTTTCAGCTTTTCAGAATGCAATAAAGCAATTCAGTGATATAAAATTGTTTTCCCGAGCAAGCATTTAATTACTGCACAATTACTAGACCCTGCATCTGAACTGGCACTTGCTAACTCCAGAGCAAGAACAATTTGAAAATCAAGAAACTATTCGGAAAATCATATTCCAGTCATAGACAACAGCACAGTGGACTTCTTGACTACTTATCACATTTTTTTTATCATGGTAAAAACGAATTAGAATTTCAAAGGAAGTTGTTGCAGCATTGCTTATAGGGTTTTTGTTTCCCAACAGCCTAAGAAGAACTTGATGAAAGCTTGATTTATTATTGCATGTCAGAGTTCAGGTCCACTAGCCGAGCTCAGCAGAGGCAAACCCAGCAAGAAGCTAGACTGAGTAAAGGACGCTCCAGTAATCCTGTCGATTTTATCAACATGTGAATGCGTGAAGCACCTAAGTTGCAACTGTAAAACCTAAAGAACTTTTCATTCACACCTGTTTATGGGTCCTGAGAACATACAAATGGAAGGATGAAACTGGAGGAGTTAGAGCCAGAAAATCAAGACCTACCAGTAGATCTTCCAGACCAGTCTGAGATACCCACACTCTCATTGCTGACCCCATGACTTTCTTCTCAGGTTTTCCGGAGTACTGTCTTTGACGGCATGCTTAAAGAGCAGGCCCTGAGACTCGGGTGTATGTACATGGGATTTATCAAGGAAGAGCTCCCAGGAGAAACCAGTAAGGGTAAGAGGAAAGCAGAACAGGGAAGGGGAAGAAGCCTAACAAGGGTAGGAACCACAGGGATCTGGGGATCTCAGCCCACGTGGATCCTGAGGGGAGCTCTGGAATATAACTGCCACTCCGAGGCATAAGAGCACCAGTCAGCCATCGGCTGATGACCCTGAGCTGGAGGTAGGGGAGATAAACTCCTAACAACTTGCTTCTCTTCTGGTGTCCGAGAGTTGGCTCCAGGAGCATAAAGATAGGTCCCTAAAGAAAGTTGAAGGCAGCTGTGTTCTGGTAAATGCGTAACAACTGGTTGGGGGCTGAGGTGCAGGGGCCTTGATTTGTAGCCTTTGCTGGTTTCTGTCGTGTAAATACTCCCACTGTGGCCAATGTCCAACTACCAGCTTGTCATCACTGACCACGGGGGTTTGGAAAGAGATGCACAGACCCTCACTGTATCGTATTTCTGCTATACACTTTTAATACACATAAATAACCGCAAGAGCATTGATGATATGTCATATGTAGCAAAATAATTAGGAAGTAAGGAGTTTTGAGTCTTTACTACCTTTTGTGTAATATAATTCATTTTTATTTTAAGTGTATATAGTCAATTCTCGTTATTCACAATAGTAATGTTCTGTAAAGTTGCTGCAAACACTCAGCAAATACTGAATTATTGCTTCTAGAGGAAATACAGGGTTAGTTGCCTGCAAGCCTCAAAATATTTTGCCAACTGATCAATGCATGACTTTGTTTTATGTGTGTTTCTGTTTAAAGACAACTTATTTAATATATGTTGCTGAATCATTAGCATTGAACTCATGACCAACTGCGCTATAACTCATGCCTGAACAAAGCTTATTTAACACAGTATTTTCTCCATAAAGCACATCACAACCTTTTTGTGCTTAGGAACACGAGTCAGCACTTGAGTACTACACTTAGAAGCCATTTTCAACAGTGAAATCATCCACAAAAAGCACAAAAATGTGAAAAACCTGGCACTAAATATATACCACAAAAAAAAAAACACCTCATTTACAGTATAAGAGCTGGAACAAGAAGGTCTTGTTTGACCTCAGCTGGGAGTGTGCACATTGGGCAACTCAAATTTTTCCAACTCTGCACGTGTACATATTTGCAAATGACCACAAAAGTGCCCCAACTATTGATTTGGGGCTTACAAATAAATTTTAGTGAGTAAGCGAATTCACGAATAAGGAATCTGTGAATAATGGGAATCAACTATATACATAATTTTTAGCAATGACTGTGTTTAACAGCCCATTCACAGAATTCCTGAAAATCTAGCAGTCAGCTCGTGTGAGCCTGAATGAGCCTGCTTCAACACAGCCTTGACTGGACTGGACATTATCTTGACCACCATCTCCACTGGTCTCTAAACCACAACGCAGGACCCAGGTCCTGTTCATTTCATTATTCTGGCACTTAGCTCAATGCCTGGTTCATGGCAGGTAATCAGAAACTGTTGATGGATGGATGGATGGATGGATGGATGGATGGATGGATGGATGGATGTAGTTCCCCTCTTTTTATTATTATGGCAAAATAATAAAACTCACATTGGAAGAGCACTTTTATGTTTAGAAAATACCTTCCCATCCAAAGGTTGTTTGGTGTTCACAAAATTCTGTGGCCAGCATTAACTATTTTACAGATAGAAAATGAGGCTTTAAAAATTAGGTGACTTCCCAAAAAAGACAATCGATTAGGAAGAAAGTCAGGACTCGAATCAATTCTTCCTACTTCAAATCCCATGTTCCTGCATCATACTAGGATTAACTCTGTCCCTGCAATTAATGGGTAGCAACAGCAATTACACCCATGCTATGTATGGGCAGGTGCCCACGTTTTCTTCAAAGGTTTCACCTGCACAAGTCACCAGTCTACCCAACAAACCAACAACAAAAAAACCACCTCCAATAATAACGATTCACTCGTGGTACAGAATTTAGTATTCTCGATTTTGAAAGGCTTCAGATAACTGAAACACAAATCATCTAGGCACAACTGTTGCTGTAGGAACGGTTTTTAATAAAATGTGTCAAACACGTATTATATGCTAAGGCAATTTCTAAATTCTCAAATGACAGAAGTGTTTGTATGAGCTCCTGGATATCTCCTAAATCATATTTCCTTTAAGAGCACTTTATTTCCTGTGCAAGTCCACACACATATTATCTGCTTTTTCGACTTTTGCTAATGTTTTCTCTTTCGCTTACGGCTATGTCGAACAAAGCAACATTTCTAACTGCCTGTGTACCTGTTGTAACTGGAGAACACAAGAACCACACTGAGGTTCAGAGGCTAGTCAGCTAAACTTAGCGGTTCAGCAACAAGTTCTGTAGCCCAGCCCTCATAAAGCTCACAGCTCAAGTCACACACACACACACACGCTCGCGCACGAAATCTGGAACTGCAAATAGCATCCTCGACTGTGCTGCCATCTTCAGAAATTTAACTCATCCTTAGAGATTCCAGGTCATAATAATAAGCAGCAGTGCCTAAAACAGTGCCTTTTTCATAGTAGGGACTCAGCAAATGGCTCAGTGACGAGCCAGAGTCTATGTTTTCCACCTAAATCTTCAGGAAAAAGAGAAAATGTAAAGTCATTGAGTGAAAGATCTTAGCTCTTGTCCTGGCCAGTGAGCCACCTATCAGCTCAGCTACATTAAGAAAGAAGTTTGCTAATTAGGGGCGCCTGGGTGGCTCAGTTGGTGAAGCGTCTGCCTTCAGCTCAGGTCATGATCCCAGGGTCCTGGGATTGAGCTCCACATTGGGCTCCCTGCTCGGCGGGAAGTCTGCTTGTTTTCCTCCCCCTCCCCCTGCTCATGCTCGCTCTCTCTTGTGCTCTCTCTCTCTCAAATAAATAAAATCTTTTTCTAAAAAGTTTGCTAATTATATATAAAGTAGCTTGGCACAGCTGGGCACCAGTAGCCTTAGAATGTATTAGTGTAGGGTTCTCAGCCTTATTTCCTCTATACAGGGAGCTCATGTAGTGATGAAAAATGAAACTCAACTTATCAATGTGGTGAGATGAGTCCCTTCCAAGAGTACAATCTGCAGGAAGACTCGAGAAATCCTTTGACCTAGCAATTGCACATCTGGGAATTTAGCTTTAGGAAATAGCACAAGATTGATATGTGAAGAGCTCCCACAAATATTTAGCGAAAACATAAAGAGCATACTTTTTTACTTGGCAAATGACTTGAACAGAAGATGTTTCAGAGGAAGAAATAAAAAGAATGAATAGTTACAGGAAAGAAGTGCAATGGTAAGATAGCATTTTCATCCATCATTCAGCCTGGAAGAAAGAAAAACAGTAACAGCCAGCGTCATCAAGGTGCGGGAAAATATTGGAGGAATGTACTCTGCATTTTGAGAGTCAACTGTCTATATCTATTGAAATTGCAAATGCCCGTGCTCTGACCCAGCTATTTCACCTCCAGGCATCTACCTCATAAAAGCATGTGCAAATGTGCAGAAAGGTATATATGCAAGAATAGTTATTTCAATTACCACTTATTGTCATTAGAAAACAATTACAGGGGCGCCTGGGTGGCATAGCGGTTAAGTGTCTGCCTTCGGCTCAGGGCGTGATCCCGGCATTATGGGATCGAGCCCCACATCAGGCTCCTCTGCTATAAGCCTGCTTCTTCCTCTCCCACTCCCCCTGCTTGTGTTCCCTCTCGCTGGCTGTCTCTATCTCTGTCGAATAAATAAATAAATAAAATCTTAAAAAAAAAATTACGAACAGCTAAAAGTCCATTACCAGGGGAGTCATTGTGTTAATTGTGCCTTGTCGGTCCGATGGACTAATACACAGCAAGTTCAAAGAAATAAGTGGGTCAATATATGAATATGGAACCATCACCATGACATATTGTTAGATGGAAAAAGCAACTTGCAGAATAACACATAGCACTGGATCTCATTTAAGGAACAAAACACTCTGAGTCTATGTACATATACTTGAATGTGTACGTATGGACAGGGGGGTAAAGAGAGGCACAATGAACTGCAGCTGCTGCTTGTCTGGAAGTGAGTAGATAGAGAGTCAAAGTAGAAGGGGCATTTTTATGTTTTACTGTGTGTGCTACAGTATTGTCATAATTTTGCCAGTGAAAATGTAATTATGTACCACTTCCATGATTTTTATAAAACAAAAAATACACGATAAAAGGTTTTTTAAAACACTTCATCTAGAAAGAACTGGGTGTTGGAAGGCAGAAAAGCAAAATGGAAGTTCTAAAAAAGTCTGAGTGGCTGTGTGTGACTGAAGGTTGAAAGACCACTTGTGGACTCTACCCCAAAGTTAAAAATTGGCCAGTGGGAGGAAGAGGCCAGGAATCACAGGGAATTCTGTCGGCTGCTTGGGCTTGACTTAATCTGATCAGAACCTAGACAGAACATGATTTTAAAAATGTTCTTTCCACTTCTCTCTCTGTGGTAGATTAAAGATAGCCACAAATTACTTGCTGTTGCTACCATCAAGAAATGGAGTCTCTTTACCATCTTGAATCTAGGCATGTCCTGTGACTTGCTTTGAGCAGTAGAACATGGCAAAAATGACAGAGGGCTTGCTCTGGGCCAAGCCTTCAAGAAGCCTGGCAGCTTCCACTATGTAAGGGGAAGCCAGCTAGCAGTGAAGAAGTCTCACTATTCTGAGACTCCCATGCGAGGGCCCAGCTAGCCACGTGGAGAAGCCACCCGGCAAAGAACTGAGGGCCCGGACATATGACCCCAACTGACCATCCCTGCCAATATTTCCAGTCATTTCAAGCCACCCAGCCAAGCACCCAGACACTGGGGAGCAGACAAGCCCTTCCCACTGTGCCTCTCCAAATTCCTGAATCACAAAATCATAAGCAAGTAAAATAGCTATTGCTTCAAACCCCTAAGTTCTGGGGTAGTTTCTTACTCAGCAATAGGTAACCAAAACTCTGTCTATGCTGTTCTTTTCCTCCTCTTCTCTCAATTGTAAGACGACATTGCAGGGATGTGTAGTCTGACAGAGCTGGCTTTTATTACAAATCCCATAGCCACAGTGCTGACCACGCAAACTAACATTCTGACCCAAAAGACACACTGTGCCAAACACTCAGAAAGCTATCTTCCTAGAAACTTCCAACTAAGTATTGTCAGAGAGCCAATAGCACATGGGTGTTTTTGAGCTGGAAATAATCAGGTCACTGTTGAATTTGGAAAACCAAATTGCCAGCCCCTGACGTCACAAAAGGATTGCTCTTCTCTGGGACCTGCTCTGCATGAGTTCATCCAGAGGCTGGACCCTCCAAGGGATACACCCTGGGTCATCCACCTGGCCCTTCTATATACCCGTCTCAGCCCTGACGACCGTGAATAGCGAGCGTCTGGGAGCCATTGAGGGTCTGAGGGAGCTGGCAAGTGAGGAGTGTCACAGGTGTGGGTGGGAGAAAAGCCGCAGATGTGGCCTTCAGAGATCCTCTGGGTGGGCCCTGGGACTGAGCACCCAACAGGATTGAGACCCAAGGAAATCTGGCTGCTTGACTTCTCCCGGTAGGAAATGGGCATTCCCTGTCAAACGTGGCCAGCAACTTCTCCAAATGCAGTTTTTCTGGCACACCAAGACAGGAAGTTACTTGTTTTCCCTAAACCTTAAAGTCAATGTGTCCCTACGAATCATGGCTTCTGACAGGCACATCTCCACTAGTCACCACAGCCCAGAAATTAGAAAACACGTATTCATCCGGATGAATGTGCACAGATGTTTCTGACTTCACTGTCACGTGAAAAACGTCACTGAATTGCTCTTTCTCGTCTTGGGATACTCTTAGTTTACTGGGACTTTTTTCTGGCTAATATGCAGTTGACGTTTTGAAACATCCCAAGAATGATCATTTTTAGTTGTTCTGGGTAAATAGATGTGGCCGTCATATAGCCTAGACCTAGAGCCTTGCTACTCTGTGGACCAGCAGCACCTGGGACTTTGCTAGAAATGCAGACTCTCAGGCCCCACCCCGGATCCACTGTACCAGCACCTGGTGCTTAATGAGGTCCTCAAGGGATTTGTGTACACAGTAACATTTGAAAGGTGCTGGTCTGGGGGCCACATCCTTTAGCGGCTGCTCCAGAAATATCCAGCTCCTCCTCCTCCTCCCCCACCTCAGATTTTTCACAAGCAGAATCATTTTTCAAGAAACATGGAAAGTGGCTTTGAAGAAGAAAAGCAGGCCTGAATAGAAAAACACACGGCCTCATATAGCAAGAACTCGATTATGTGGCAGTAAGACTGCCTAGATGGGGGCTCTTGAGGGTTGAATTGTGTCCCCCCCCAAAAAATATGTTGAAGTCCTAACCCCCCAGTACCTCAGAACATGATCATATGTGGAAATAGGGTCCTCGCAGATGTAATTAGTTAAGATGAGGTCCTAGCAGAGTGGAGTGAGCCCCTAGTCCAATATGATTGGTGTCCCTATAGGAAGAGAAGGCACACTCAGGGAGAAGATGGCCATGTGACTATGGCAGAAGAGATTGGAGTGAGGCATCTACAAGCCAAGGAATGCTAAGGACTGCTGACAACCACCAGAAGCTGGAAGAGGTAAGGGAAGATTCTCCCCCACAGGCTGCAGAGGGAGCATGGCCCTGCCAACACCTTGACTTTGAACTCGTAGCCTCCAAAACTGTGAGACAATAAAGCTTCTGTTGTTTTAAGCCACCCAGTTTGTGGCACTTGGTTACAGCAGCCCTAGGAAACTGCTAAGATGGGGAAGGGAGTGGATGGGACTTGCAAAATGTCAGAGTCATCCCCCCCACTCCTTTCTTAGCCCCAGGCCAGGGGCTGCCAGTGTCTCCTCCAAGGGATTCCCTCCCTGCTGAATCGTGGCTGAAAACTATCTAAGCACTATGGCTATCTTGGGTGATAATATCACAGAAACAACTTTCCTAGCAATTAGAAGGGAACAGAAGTCAAGTATTTTAAAGTGCCTGGTACAGCCTGTCCTGCTCTGTTTTAAGCACCTTAAGAATACAAAGGAAGTGAAAGCACAAATGCCCGTCAGAACCTAACTCTTCATCAGAAACTCAGCAATCAAGCTGGCTGGATTGTTGAGGGGGGACACTCTAGAAAATATCCTTTATCTGGCGTCTTCTTAGCTCTGTTCCTTTCACCCTAGTGAAAACTCTTATCTGGTTTTGGCTTATCCTGCTTAGTGCCACATGGAACCTTCTCTTGTTCTTCAGCAGCTTCACTGATGCATTGTAACCCTGAACGGGTTGAGAGGGGAAATCCTGCCCAGCGCCCTTTCTCAAGATACCCACTGTATGTTATTTATTTTCTCTTATCCCTCCCTGTGGTTTACCAAGCATTTCGAAAGATCTTAGAACCAAAAAGAACCTCAGTAAACATCTGGTCCAACTGTCTTACACATGATGAAACGGAGGTTCAGAAAGGTCAAATGTTGGGCAGCAAAGCCAACATAAAAAACAAAACAAAACAAAAAACTCAGGCTGTCCAACTCCCAGGCTCTGCGAGCCTCATGGCCATAGTGAATAGACTGCCTTTTGACCATTTTTTACCTGAGGCAAGGTTTGGGAGACCAAGCAACAACAAAGGAGCACAGCCTTTGAACTCAAACAGAGCTCGGTCCGAGCTCTAAATCCTCCACCTACATGGTGGGTGACCCTGAGCAATTTCACCTCTTGGTTTCCTCATCCCATATAACGGGGACAACGCCACTACCTCAAGACGGCTATGATGATTTCTTTGATAACGTACGGGAAGTTCTGTGTCAGTTGGGGTAGTTTCAGCTCACAATGTCTATGACTCCACTCCCCAACTTCCCACCCACTTCCACTCCTTAGCCTTTCTGTTCCTCACTGTTGGCTTCAGGGTCAGGCCAGTAGCAAGATGGCGGCAGCTGTTCCAGGTATCTCCTCCAGGCACAGCAACTCCTAGGAAGAAGAGAGACTATCTCTTTTTGTGGCTCTCCCTTGGGAGTGAGAAAACATTTTCCAGAAGCCTCCCAGGAGACTGTCCTAGTCTCACTGGCCAGATTAGGTCACATGGCCATTTAAGGGGAATGGGAATAATCTTAAACCAACCAGGCTATCCCTGAAGATGGGATCAGCTTCCTCTGAGACACATGGCTGAAAAAATGTAGGGTTCTGTTAGAAAAGCAAGTAAACTGGATGCTAAGTAGGCAGGAAGCACTGGCAATTATAATAGGTGTTTCCCATTAACTTATTTCATTGTGAGTGAAGAAGACCCTTCCGGAATATTTTAGATAACCCTCCTGACAAGGTTTGAATGGTAAATTACCTCTCCTCCCTCCATACCATTTCACCCAAAGGGAGTTTCCTGACATTCCTGCTACAGCATCCCCCCCCCCACCTCTGGGAAGTAGTCAATTCTTAGCTATTCATCCCCAGTGACTCACCAAATATGTGGGCTGCCCCTCACAGTTGTGCTGGAATTGACTATCTAAGTATAAAACCATCCCTACGTATAGCTAGCACTCTCAAGTTTACAAAGCTCTTTGATACATATTATCTCATGTGAGCCTCTACATCTGAGAAAAATGAGGAACAGGGAGAGGTGAAACAACTTGCCCAAAGGCCTTAGCTAGTAAGTGGCAGTACTATCTGGAAAGAGACCACAGGTGCAAAATGCTTTCTGCTGTTCTGCTTTGCCACTAGCAATTCCAGGTAGAAATTCGGCCTATATGGAGGTCATGAGAGGTTATTGGTGCCACCTGAATGGTGGGATTCTGCATTCTACACACTGTATACCCTTTCTTTCAAGATCCACCCATTTTCTAATCCAAAATCTTCCTAGAAGCACAAATGAAACTTTCCTTAATTCAAAGTAGAGCTTCTCATTTATTTATCAAACACTGATAATAGCACGTGCTGTATGCCAAGCATTATGCAACAGGCTTTACAAATATTAATTCACTTAATCCCACTTAGTTCTGCTTAGTGAAGTCCAATGTCTTAGGTCATACCTGTTTCACAAACGCCTCATATAATTTATTCTATTGGAAATCCACTAAATGTCGAGAGCCCCCAAATGGCCCAGAATTCAGAAACAGATCAAACTTCTGGGCAAAAATCTTTCCAGAGCTAGCCATCTTTTCTCTTACTCTTGCGTTAGAAGCAACCTATGCCCAAATTACCCAGTCAGAGCAAATATGTAAACAAATCATGCTACAGTCTGCAGTTGCTTGAGGAAAAATCTGGATTGTCCTAAATTTATTATAGAACATAATCCTTTCATAACCCTCTTTTCTATCTTGGCAGATTATAATTTTCCTTAAAAGGCGAGGGAACTTTCTGGTTTGTGTTTGGGAGGGCCGAAGGGCATTGGTTGGTGCTGCTTTTGTGTTGACACATTCTTAATCTTCCCGTTGGTGTTTTAAAATAACAGATCACCCATGGAAATTATAAACTGTACCTTATAAAAGTCGCTGTGAAGTGCTGCCATTTGCAAGAAGGGCTTTCTGACAGCGCAAGAAGTCACAATATGTCTCCTGCTTTTCATGTGACAGTAATTACTATCTCAGCTCTGAAGTGTTTACTCCCGCCGCTGAGAAGACAACATTTATAAGAGATTCCAGCCGTGAACCATTACTGTTTGCAATATGGGAGGATAAAGCCTTCAAAGTATAAAAAGAGAAAACCTAAGATATTTTGTCTCCTTTAACAATTTGGGATAAGCCTTTTAAGGAGGATATGGTCAACAGCCTCACATGCTTGCAAAAACAAGTCACAGTTGTATAGATTTGATTAACAAAGTACCAGCGGGTGTCAGGGGTTTAGTTTTTGTTTTGTTTTGTTTTTTCTCTTACACTATTTTTCTTTTTTAAATTCAAGTTTGCCACAGAAAAAATAAGCCAATAAAAATTACTACTCATCACACCTTGGGGAACTAGAGAAAACTCTGTCAGATTCTAAGAAATTTGCTTACTTGAAAACATGGTTCACCTTGCTAGAAATAAATTGCCTTTGGTCGAACAGGCTGGATAGGTACTCCTCTGTCAAATGTCAAATGAAGAAAATGAAGATTTCCTCCTTGAGGCTGTCTACACCTGGGCTTCTCAGACCTAAGCACATGTAAAGCTTCAGCAGCTTGTCAAAGTACAGATTCCCACACACCCCCATCGAATCTGATTCAGTAGGTCTGGGGTGGAGACCAAGATGCTTGAACTCGAACAAGCCACCAGTTAGTGCTAATGCTGCTGGTCTGGAAACCAACCACCCTTTGACCAGCACTGGTCTACACCAGCAGCCTCTTCAGTGAAGGCTGGCATTTCATCTTTGGAAATTCCTTTCCTTGGGTAAAGAAATGTGCAAATTAAATATACCAGCCCATGTGACCAACTAAAGAAAGCTGTATTATTATTATTTTGAGTTTCAGTTCAATTTGGCAAACTTACTCTGCTGTCTTGCACTATGCCCGCTGTAGAGCTAGAACAATCCTGTGAAGCATACATGACTTTGTCCAATTTGTAGATGAAGAAATGAAGGCCGAGAGAGCTAACATAATTTGCCAAAGTTATATTAAAAACAAATGAGTAACACTTTAAATGGAGGAACTAAGATGGAGGGCATCCCCAGATGGAGAGGCAGCAAGAAAAGAGGAAGAAAATTAGAAAAAATTAGAAGATTCTAATTGTTACAAAAACATTAACAGTAAATAACTGACATTTCTTGACCACTTAATACTGCCAGACACAGTCCTAAGAACTCATTATACATTATCTTGTATACCTAAAGAGCAATCCCATAAAATAAGTATTATTATTGTCCCCTTTTACAGAGGAGAAAAACTGAGGCCTGGAGAGGTTAAGTAACATGTCTAAGGTCACATAATTAAACAGTGGTTCTGTCAGAATCTGAACCTAGTTTTCTGAGAGTTTTAGTAGAGAGCAAGGGATGGGCTGTATGACTAGAACTTTGGTGCTGGAGGTGAAGGGCAGATGAGGTTAGGAAAAACTCTTGAATGTCTACCTAAGAACAGTTGGACTTGATGTGGTAAGCAAAAGGGGAATTAATACAAGTTTTATTCTAAGTATGGGAATGAAAAAATCAAAGATCTATTTTAGAATGATATCTGTAGCCACGGTGTCTAGGGTAGTCTGGAGGGGGACAGAGAAGAGAGGCAGGTAAATCCGTTATGGCTGTCAGGGTTCAGCTGAGAGCCAGAGCTGGATGAGTGTGACTAGCCGGGGTAAGGGTTGTATCACAGAAAGGTGAAGAAAGGGCTCCACGACTGGAACTGTGCCCAAAAGGGCCTGCTGCAGAGAAGCATCCAGAACAACCTTATGAGTTGGGGACCTCAAACAGACCTTTGACAAGCCTGGGTTTCTTACGTTTGTATGATACTTTACTCTTTGCCATAGACTTTTCATGCAATCTCATTTAGCCTTCAGAATAAGTCTGTGAAGTAGGTATTACTTGCCCCACTTTGTAGATGAAGAAATGAAGGCTCAAATGGTGAAAAAGGATTTGCCAAAGTTAGAAAGCAAGGAAAGATGGAGACAAAGAATAAAGTTCAGAGCTAACATCAGGCTTCCCTGAAAGAAAATTTGGAAAATGTGGCTGAGTTGGCTCTCATGGTGACTTCCCATGGCAGCATAGGGCCCACGGCTATTAGTGAAAAGAGGCTTCCAAGATCGAAAAAGATTAGGTGAGCCTGGGCCGTCTCCTGCAGAACTTTTCAAAAACTCTAATGTATGTGTGCCCTGCAAAGCTATAAAACAGTGGCCGAATAGCATGGTGGCTGCAGTGAATGATACTGTATTGTATACTTGAAAGTTGCTAAGACGAAAAAACTCTTAGAATTTCTCACCACAGAAACAAATGGTAACTACGTGAGGTGATGGATGTGTTAACTAACGTTATTGTGCTAATCAGTTTGCAGCACGCATGCGTATCACCTCGTTACGTTGCATTTATACCTTACACTTACACAATGCTATATATCAATTATATCTCAGTAAACTGTAGAAAACAGAATCAATGCTAACGCCAAGGACAAGTAGGCTGTGATATACGTCACTTACCAAAAAGAAAGTATTGGCCCGTGGAAAGTTTGTTTTTTGTAGAATACATATCAACTGAAGGAAATTATTCTCAAGAGGGTCATCATAGGATTGCTTGCTGGACATAGACGTGGATCCAATGGGTGTCTTTGGCACTTCCATGCTTCTCTGTGTGAAGCTTGATACTGGAGCATTTAATAAAGGCTGGTCACTAAGAAAAAAATAATAAAAATAGGTATTCCCCCTCACTATCTGGACTTGTTATCCAAACTCTCACTATCTGAACTCCATACCCAAATAGATTTGGGAAAGCAAGGAATACTTGTATTTACTTGTCTCAAAGAGACACATATGCCCTAACTTCCATGGGGAAGAAATTCATGGAAATACTTTATGTTAGTAATAACATAACAGGCTGCAGCTCCTCAATTGCCTGTTTGCACCATTCCCGCCCTTCTTTACTCACCTCTTTGTTGGAGGACTCTGGCTACCTGCAAACTACTTTTCCCAGACTCCCTTGCCTGCTGGCTTCTGGCTGGGTTCTGCCAATGGGAGACAATGACAGCAGATTGGAAGGTGGAAGAAAGGGAGAAGACATTTTTCTCCAGCTTCTGGTGGTGGCTGTGGCACCAGAGATGGCCTTCTATCTTTCCCGCACTTGCGGTGACGGACAGTGGCTGGTAGCTGCCGGCAAGTGAGGGCTACAGTGACAGTAGCAGCTCTGACGTCATGCACAGCTGCAGGCTCCGGTGACCTTTGTTGTTTTCAGGAGTGACAGGATTCTCAAAGCACCAGCAGTGTGGGAACAATTTCAGTGAAGAGCATGCTCCTGGGCTGTGGGAACAGCACCTCTTCCCTTTGGCTCCTCCGGTCCTAGCAATAGTTTCTCCCGGCTCTAGCTTCCTGCCGTTACTACTCTTGGGGTCTCCTCGCTTCCCCTCATGTTCCCTGGGCGTGGCCAACATTCTTGTAAACCATTTCCTGTATTAAATTCCCTCTGAAAGACCTAGAGTGGCTCTGCCGTCCTGACTGATACCCACACTGAGTTTTCCCACACTCCTGCAGTGTTTCTTAAGCCTTCCTATTGAAGCCCTTCTAAAGGTAGAGAAGGATGCATGTGATTTTTTTTTTCTGTGTACCTGACATCTGATGGTTTAGCCCCAAACAGTTTCCCAAAGCACGAGATATATTTTCAGTATCTCGTTTAGTGTTAACATTTTTATTTTTATAAAAATATGCATCATGAATGACTTGACAGTAAAGATGCATCAAGTTTATCATGCGGTTCTGCTTACCCTGGGGTGTCACCACGTATGCCTTTGTGGTTCAAACATCCCAGTTTGAAAGCAAGAAACCCAGGTGCTATCTGAGACTGTCTTAGCAGTAAGTCACCAAAACATTAGCACTCGTCCTAAGAGAGCAAACCTTGGGAGGCACCTTGTCAACGTGGAGAACATGACCTTGGAGGCAGGCAGGCTGGATTCCAATCTTAAGATCGGATTCCAATCCTAAGAGTCCTCTGCTAGCTGTGTGACTTAGAGCCAGTTTCTTAACTTCTCTGAGCCCTTCCCTGTTTATAAATTGAACCTAGGAATCTCTAACATACCAGGTTGTTATGAGGATTTGCTATAATATAGGTTAAGTGCTTGGGACCACCTAGATGCTTCATAAATGCTAAATTGCTGGTGTCATTATCTGCTAATGGACATTACAGCCTTTCCTGGTTGGTTTCCAAATGCCTCCTCTCTGTAGCTCTTGGGAATGAAGAGAAGTTGATAGTCCACTCCCATATGCATCAGCCAAAAGAAAACTTTATAGAAATCGATTGTTGCTTCTCATCAGGAAGAGGATAGGGCTCCCTGACCCAGTGCCTGACTTGCAGTCATCCTTCACCTCAGCTTCCAGGTACCTGCTTCACGGAACAGGGTCACTGTGTGTGCTGCCTCTCTTGTTCTCTTCCATCCCACAGAGCCAAGTAATGTCTGGAAATCCAGGCACAGCTTCTGCCCAGTAACTTATAGTAGAAATACATTTTTCTATAATTGTAGGATGTATAAATCCAATGCTGAAATCACCCTGGCTGTGCCACATTTAACTCAAGACAAAAAATTTCATAAAAAGGGTGGCCTGAGCTTCAGATTCTTGGGAGGGAGGTGTCCTTTGGGATCACTGATATTTATTTCCCTCTGTCCCTAAGTGAAATTTCCATGTATTATTAGAAGCTCTAATAGTCGTAATAAGCGGGGCGCCTGGGTGGCGCAGTCATTAAGCGTCTGCCTTTGGCTCAGGATGTAATCCTAGCGTTTTGGGATCGAGCCCCGAATCAGGCTCCTTCGCTGGTAGCCTGCTTCTTCCTCTCCCGCTCCCCCTGCTCGTGCTCCCTCTCTCGCTGTCTGTCTCTCTCTGTGTCAAATAAATAAATAAAATCTTTAAAAAAATAGTCATAATAAGCTGTATCACTATCAAGAAATAAATAAGTCTAAGATATGTATTTAAAGGACCTTTGCTGTAAGGTATTTGCATTTGTGAGACAGCGTGGTTCCTAGCTGTTAGCATCGCCTCCTGTCACTCCTTTTCTTGCTGTCCCCATGCTTCTCTCTTCTAACTGGGCTAGTGTAAACAGACCCTGTTTTAAATTTTAAATGAATGATAATAAACCAGAAGAAATTCGATCTTAGATCTTAAAGCTTTATTTTAAAGAATTACGGGGGCATCTGGCTGGCTCATTCAGAAGAGCATGTGACTCTTGGTCTCGGGGTGGTAAGGTCGAGCCCCACAGTGGGTGTAGAGATTATTTAAATAAATAAATATTTTTAAAAGGGATTATGAAATAGGTGGCCAGTTGATTTGAAAAGAGGGCTTGGTACATTTACAAAATAGCAGCTACTTACTTTGCAGAGCAATAGAATTTTTTATAGAGATGAATGAATTCTGTTTACTTAAAATGTGATCAGCATATCTGCATCAGCCTGTCAGTAATCCAACACTACCATTAGAAACTACACAGAAGATCCATTTATTCTTTCAAAGCACAAATATTTGTTGGGGACCCACTATAAGCCCAGCATTGCAATAGGCAAAGACTGATACAATTTCTGCCATTGTGAAACTTGAGTCTAGTGTGGCAGGTAGAGCTGGTGGGTTGAATAGTGGTCCCCAGAAGCTAGGTCCACCTGAAACTTGTGAATATGTCCTAAATCCAATCAGTGTCCTTCTGAGATACCAGAGGAAGACTCTGAGACACAGGGAAGAAGGTCATATGAAGACAGAGGCGGAGACTGGAACAGTGCAGCCACAGGCCAGTGAAGGCCAGGAGCCACCAGAAGCTGGAAGAGGCAAGGAAGGGGGGCTCTCCCTTAGAGCCTTCAGAGGGAGCATGGTCCTGCCAACACCTTGCTTTGAGACTTCCAGCCTCCAGAACTATGAGAGAATACAATTCTGTACAATTCCACTGTTTTAAGCCACCAAAATTGTGGTAATTTGTTCAGCAGTCCTAGGAAACTAATACAGCAGACTCTAGTCAAGTAACTGCAAAATAAATATAAAATTGCAACTGTGCTAAAAGCTATGATGAAAAATTAAGTGATGTAGCCAGAGCACTCACCTCAGGGATTTGACCTCATCAGGGAGGGAACGATCTGAGGGGTACAGAGCAGAGGGAACAGCATGTGGAAGTCCCCGTGAGAAAAGGCGGCACTGGCTAGTACCAGGGGCAGGGGAGGCAACTTGCAGGATGACCTTGAGGTTTCAAGGTGAGGTCAGGCCAGTTCACCCCCACCAGACCTCGCCGGCCATTTTCAGGACTTTGGGGTATAAGATCAACAGAAAAGAATCCACATATATTAAGTTCAAAGTATGGTATGTAATCCATACAGAAAATTGGGCAGTTAGCTGAAAAAGCTCCAGAAAATGTGAATCATTAAAAATGACACATGGATACCTTTAACATTTGATTTGAAAGGTGCGTTCATGCCCCAGTCTCTCCATGAAGATTCAAGACTTTGTCTTTAAGTATGGGTTAGATGAGTGTCTGTGGCCTCTTTCTTATCTGTAAGTTGTTGTCTATGGCTTTCCATTTCAGTTTCTTCTAAGAAAGAGCTAAAAGACACCTGCAAAGCATTCTGAGTGCAGGATCCTTCTAGAGTTTTATTTTACGAGGTCTTCTGTGGATTACACATTCATACTTAATTGAAGAACATTCTTTATAACCATCTGCCTTTAGTGAGTCTTCCCAAAGCATTCAACCTGGTTTTCAGAGAAAAACATTCTCTGAAATACAAATGTGTTCATGTTTCATCAACTTACATAATACTTCATTAAGTTGGGTCATTATTTCAAAGACTGACAAAAACAGGTTAGAGGCTCTTAGTAAACATACAGCTGAACTGGTAGGAGTAGAAATATGTGAGCACCCTGGAGAGTAGTCTACTAGCAATGAGCCATGGGCACGGTCTGTGTATTTTCACAGAGGGCGTAAATGGGGAGCACTGGTCACTCCAGCAGACTGATTAAGTGGATGTCAGTTATAAGAATAAAATGAACCTGAATTTTATGAAGAATGGATTTAATGGAGCAAAGAATAGATGGTTGCAGGCCAATTAGGAGGCTAACAATAGTCTGTGTGAGCTATTTGTAGCTTGGGTTTGTAGCTTGGTTCTCTAGAATGGTAATGGAAAGATATGCCCACATTTGAGAGAGATTTAAATAAAATTGGAAAGATGGGGGGTTGGATATGGTGAGAGATAGGAGGGTCAAGGATGACTCCAAGTTTCTGGTTTGCAAAACTGAACAGGAAATGATGCATCCACTGAGTTGGGTTGTGCTGGAATTGGACCAAGTTTGAGACAAGCTTGGGATATGCTGGGTTTGAGGTTCAGAATGTTCAAAGGGGTCTAGAGCTGGGAGGAGATATCTGGG
Organism: Ursus americanus; assembly: GCF_024610735.1. NCBI lineage: Eukaryota > Metazoa > Chordata > Mammalia > Carnivora > Ursidae > Ursus > Ursus americanus. Next base: position 106,695,205 of record NC_142164.1, read on the forward strand.
CTAAAGTTCAACATTTAAATACAATCATTTTAACCAATACATTAATGTCATGGCAACTTTCAATCAGCGATAATTGTGCTTTGATTAAAATCTCATTAGCTGCAGTATTGCCTCAGCACAAAAATTGTCAGGGCAATTTTGCATTACATTTGTACATTATGAAGCTGTGCATTGCCAGTATTTAACAGCCTCATTGAAAAAAAGAAAAGAAAACCACACACACCATTCCACAGGGACAAACTTTCAAAAGAAAATCCGATTCATTACAGTTCTTCTCTACCCCTCATCAGTAGTAACATATATTGTGTGCTTTCTGTAAGCATCTTCCTATGTGTTCACATATAATTTTAATTCATTCAGTCTTTGAAAAGATTCTTTAAGGTAAATAGTGTTATCGTCATATTCATTTTACAGTTGAGAAGGGTGAGCCACAAACTGTTTTAATATTGCCCACCCCATAAGTTGGCAGAGCTGCGAATCAAGCCGCGGGGTCTGTCTCCAAAGCCAGTGTCCGTAACCCCCGGGGCCTCCCTGCCCCCGGTGAAAGGAGGCATCAATGGCCACAGGACTTCTGAGCATGTGGCATATTCCAGAATTCTAACACTAAGGAGGGAAAATGGTGCAACCATCATTAGTCCTATTCCATTTGTTTCACTGTCCACAGTCATGCAGTCTCCTGGCCCCCAGGTTTCTGTGTTTTTAGAAAACACATTCTCTAAAGTAACAACACGAATTGCTTCTTCAAATGCTTTTGAGTCTTTGTGCTGCTGGCTCAGATAGCTTTCTTGCTGGTTCAGGAAAGCAATACAGCCAATAAGGAAACTATGAAGAAGAAAGCTTCTCTAAAGAGATCTGAAATCAGCTTTCAAAGTATGTAGAAGGAGGATATGTTTGCAAAACAATAAGAACCGTCTCCAAGACTTTCTGGTAGCTTTAGCAATACTGGGCACTTGACATCTACAAAACAAAAACAAAAACAAAAACAAAAAAAATAAACCTTTTATCTCTGAAATAGTGAAGACATCATAACATCAGATCAGCATATTAATAACAAAGGACTTGTTTTGCTATCGGGCAGCTAAAACATATTTCTTTGCTAGGAAATATTTTCTAGATTTCATCATGCCTGGTCATAAATTATGTATTCCTAAATTGTTGTTAGCCAGCTAACAGTCATTTGGACAATCCTTTTTACAGAGGCGTAAGTTGACAGTGATTTAATATTGCAAACTTCTTTGTGCCTGCTTTGCTTAAGTTTGTCAATTGAAAATAAAATGGTTTGAGAGAAGAAAAACTATGATAAAATTTCATTGGCTTTCCCACAGCTCTGGGTGAGGCTCAAAACTCTTTTCTTTTATCGTACTGGTCTCCAAAAATTGAAGTTGTTTTAATAGCTATCCCTTCTTTTTCTCTGTCTTTTCATCCATTGTGTCCGTCCATCGACTTTATGCATCGGTCTCCCAGTCATCCTTTGCACCGGCTTTCCTATCCCCACCTGCTTGTGTCTCCCCGGCACCTCCCCCTTCCTTTCTGTTTCATATTCTTTACCCTTCTCTATTCCTGTGAGTTAAATCGGGTACAGGTATCATGTTTTCCACTTTTGCCATTGGCCCAAAGCAGGAGTCGAAAACATACAGCCTTCTGGCCCAATCTAACCCTCTGCGTGTTTTCGTAGATAAAGTGTTGCTGGAACACGGCCGCATGCGTGTGTTTGCACACTGGCTATGGCTGCCCTCCTGCCACTGGCGGAGTCGAGTGGTTGCAACTGAAACTGTGTAGCCCACAAAGGCAAAAATAGTTACTCTTGGGCCCTTTACAGACCAAGTTTGCAGAGCCGGGGTATAAAGGATAGGCCCCAGAGTCGAGCAGCCGTATCTCCAGGGTCTTCGGAGTGGAGCACTCATCCAGCTCTCTTATTTGCAAAATCAGTCCCACGAAAAGCCCCTCTGCTTCTATTTCACGAGGCTGCGCTGATGATCTGTAAAATCATATTGCTCATATACGGATGGGGAAAGGTATTGAAACCCTGTAACTTCAGATGACCAGGACGAAGGCTTTCCTGGGGACGCCATTATGAAGAGCATAAATGACCTCAGTGAGAACTCGCTCTCTTTTGCAGCCTGAGGTATCTGAACGGCAGTATTTACCTTCAACTGCCCGCTCACCTTTGTATCCACTCTCCTGTGGAAGCTCATTTGCGATAAGGAAGCAAAAGGCCAGCTTCAAATACCCGCCCCAGAGGGAACTTGGGAGCCAGGTCCTCCTGGGGACCCGCTGACTCAAGCCAGCCCGCGATCCTACAGCAGGCTGCCAGGAGCCGGGGCTGGCCCGGCTGCTCTCAGTTCATCCTTTGGCTCCTGTTCTCTCAGGATGTTCCCAGATTCCCATTTGTTTTGCCTGAGGCTGCCACCCTGTTTGTCATACCTTCGATTTATGAAGCATGGCCTTGTAATTCAAGCTGTTCAAGGACAATCTGCTTTCTCCTCAAATTAATTTGGCAACATGATCTCCTTAGAAAAACATGGATCTGGAACTGAGAGGCTGTGTAGAGATGGTGTGTGTTGGGGCTTCTGCCTTACCTCCTAAACAGAAATTTGGAGAATACATACCCTGCAGGCTTGTCACAAACTGGCAGTCAGCAGTAGAGCACCACCTTTGGGGTGAATGGGCAGAACCATCTGAGGTGGGCCCAGATGGGCCCCTTTCTCTATTCCTGTCTGACCAAGGCAGGACGTGGCTCAGCTTAAAATGCTGTTGCCACTTAGAAGAGGCCAGGCTTTCCCCTGAGACCACCGTGAAGTCCTGGCTGATCTGAGGTGGAGGGAAGAACATCAGAAAGCCCGAGAGCAAGGAAGGCGAGGAAGGGGGGCACACCGCAGGCCAGCCCAGGGTGGCCAGAGGGCCCAGCCGACCCTGCACAAAGGAGCCCCGCTCGGGGCTGCTCCCCGCACCTGACAGGCTTCCCGGGAGCATGCTGCTCCGACATGAGCTCCCCGGAAGCCTGTGAGACATGCAGAGCCTTAGGCCCTGCTCCAGACCCTGTGCCCTTTAAAGCTCCCCGGGTGAATGGTGTGCACGTTGAAGTTGAGACAAGCTGTGTGAGGACATGTGCAGCTGTAGAAAAGGACTGGTAGCAGTCAGTTACCAAGTCACTGTCTCGCTACTCATTTCTTCTGTCGCAGTCCCCAACCCGCCCTTCCGTGCTCTGCTCCACGCTGCCAGGGCCTGGACGCCACAGACTGCATTTCTGCTTTGCGGATGCTGGCTGTGCAGCTCGGGCCGCAGCCCCCCCAGCCCCTCAGGGATCTGTGTCGAACCGCTCCAGTCCCTTCTGAGCTCAGAGACAGCAGCACCAGCTGAGCAGCGCTCCCCCTCAGAGGTCTGACTTTCGGCGGTATGGGACCCTCCTCTGGCTTTCTTATTTCCAGCGTCTTCCTTTGTTCCTTCAGCCTCAGGGGTGGGAGCCCCTTCCTATAGTTGCTACCCCTGTGACACCTTCGAGCTCCCTTTTACCTTTCAGTTACCGAGATTACAACTTGATAGCTAGTTAACAGGGTCTTCGTAAGAAATCCTCCCTTGTACAAATAACTGGTGAGGCTTCTGCCCCCTGACAGGGCCCTGCCTAAAACCAGACCCTAAGGTGACACATGAAACTGGTCTGAGGACAGGCCACTCCCATGGTGCAACCAGACAACTTTCTAGTCCACCCTCCTCACCACAAGGAGAACCTGAAAAGAACACCACACCCCATAGCCCCCAAGGAAAGGCCCTTTCTTCGCCAGAGGGTGTGCCAACTCTGCTTCAGTGCCAAAGCTAAAGCCACACAAGAAACCAGGGCAGAGAAGAGGGCCAAAGACAGGGGCATGTGGGTTGTCACCCTACTGGGGCCCACTAGTTTTCACTGTTGAGCTGCTTCTCAGCATCTCTGTGCCACTGTCCAGTCCCACTCTGAGAGAAGAGGCCTTGTTTTCAGCAAAAAGAAAAGCTCGCTTCTTGGGATGGAGTTGAGGGACCTCCCCCAACAATGGCAGGCATTTCAAACAAGGAGCTGAAGGGGGAGGCTGCACATTATGCCAGAGCAGAGGTGGGCAAGGTGGAGAGTGCCCCCAGCCCGACACACACATACACATGCACGCACGCACGCACACACGCACACAGGGATAGGAAGGCACAGGGTTGTTTCGGGCAGCGTGTCACCTCAGCATGAGGTCACGGCTCCTTCCTATGGTAGAGGCACACCTGAAATGACAGACTTGGCTCGCTCCCCTCAGCTCTTCAAAAGCAAAACATTGTTGGGAATATTTCATTAAAAGGAGAGCCAAAAAACCAAACCAGAACAAAACAAAGAAGAACCAGAGTGTTTAAATGGCAAAATCCATTTGCAAAAACAGAGTGTAACAACAGTAAAGAAAAAAATAACAATTGACAATAAACACCAAATGGAGCAAGAATCCTGCAACTTGCCATAAACTGGCATAATGAGGAGAAATGGAATAAAACAAAAGAAAAGACAGACTTATAAGGAAATGAGAACGAAGTTTAGAATACTTTATTTCCTCGTAAGTTCTGAAACTACTTAAAAGTATTATGACTATGAATCATCTCACTACACATTATTTAGATAGAGGGATAGAAGAGATCACGTCATATTGTCTGACCCCTGCTACATGCCAGGGATTGAGTTTAGTGCTCTGTATGGAGCACATCAGAGAATTTTCTCTCCACTGTCAAATAAACCTGTAAGTATGACTGTCCCCATTTTAGGAGAAAAATGGAGCTCAGCATGCCCAAATTTTACTGAAATCTGGGTGCATGGACAAATGGAATTGGGCCTCAAGCTCCGTGTTCTGTCTTCCCTACCATGTGGGTCCCTCTCAACAACGGACTTGTGGACTCTGGAAGTCTCTCCTTGTCTCAGTACATTCGGACTGCTATAACAAAACACCAGAGACCAGGTGCTTATAGATGACACAAATTTATTTGTTTTGCAATTCCTCTGGGAAGTCCAAGATCAAAGCACCAGCAGATTTGGTGTCTGATGAGAACTGGTTTCCAGGTTCGGTTCGTGGACGGCACCTTCGAGCTATAACTTCACTTGGTATAAAGAGCAAGGAAGCTCTCTCAGGCTTGTTCTAGAAGGGTATTAATCCCATGCGTGGGATTCAGCTCCGCTTCATGACCTCATCACCTCCCAAAGGCCCCACCGCCTTGGGGGTTAGGTTTCAACATAGGAATTTGGGGCAGGGGACACAAACATTCAGATCATAGCACCCATTTTTTATTGCCTGCCCTCATTGTTTCTTGAGTTTTGATGAAAACATTCAGCTTTGCTGGATTCAGTTATTTAAGTGGTCCATTACATATCTCTGCTGTGGTTCTAACAGCAGCTATGGAATTTCTAGCCGCTGAGAATCTATAGTTCTTTTCTCATCATAAAGGAAACTCCATTCATGATCTGCTTTGCTTTATTAGTACAATGGAGCTTATCACCTGATAAAATTCTATGCAATCTCAAGATGAAAACAACAAAGTGAATTGTAATTAGTTAGATAGTGCCCACCTCGTTTTTAAAAGCCTCTTATTTCGTGGTTGGTGCTAAAGACAACAGGTTGCTGGTTCTTGTAAACAAACTAGATTTCCTGAAAACATCTGTATGAATGGCAGGTAACCCGTCCCTGTAGCGGTGGTTCTCACACTTGAACCTGTATCACAGTCCCCTGGAGAGCTTGCTCAAACACATCACCGAGCTCTACCCCCAGAGTTTCTGAGCTAGCAGGCTGGAGTGGGACCCGAGCATTTGCCTTTGTAACCAGTTCCCAGGCATTGCTGATGCTGATGGTCAGGAGGCCAGACTTTGAGACCTGCCCCTATGTAGAACGGCTTAGAAAATGAACTAATCATTCCCCCTTTCTTCTTTAGTAATGAAGCTCTGCTTTTAGTTCAGGGCGGAAATGCATCTAGCTGAAAGATTGTATTTCTTAGTCTCTCTTGCAACTGGATATGGCTCCATGACCAAGTCTATGAGCTATAAGAAAAAGTGGTGTGTGGGAGCTCCAGGAAGGTGGCTTGAAGGAAGCCGGGTCTCTGGGAAGAGCCTGTAGCAGACAGCCTCTCAGATAGCTCGGCGAGGACCTACTTCCTGGTGTGTAGGCCCTCGTGCGGGTCCCGGTGCTTGAGAGTGGGCCGGACTTCTAATGGGGGAAGCCAGCTTCCGGGCATGGGGCAGCCCCGTGGAGAAGCCCACGTAAGTGAGCTTCGAAGCGGACCTTCTAAACCCTGCCAATAACCCTGTGAGTGGGCTCGGAGGGAAGTTCTCCTGAGTTGAGCCTGGAGATGACTGCCACCCCAGCTGAGGCCTCAGTTGAGCCTGTGAGCCCCTGAGCCACAACCACACAGCTAAGCTTCTCCCCAGTATGGCCCACAGAGATTCTGAGATAATAAATGTTCGTTATCTCAAGCTCCCAAGTTTTGGGGCAACTTGTTATGCAGCGATGCGAACGAAGACAGAGCCCCTTTCTCATTCTGCTGCCCTGGTGTGCTGGGCGGTGAGCTAGCGCCGCGGGAGCCACCCTCCCCTGTGTGGGGCAGGGTCTACACGATGAGGGGGCAAAGCAAAACGACGGCATCTGCGTCCTCACGGTATCGCAAAGCCAACACAGGGCTGCATACTTCCCGACTTCCGTTATGTGAGAGAGAAATGGACTCCTCTCTTGTTGATGCTTCAAAATGTTATGTGTGTCTGGATTTCCTCTTTTCACCAAGTCTATAAAAACACCTTATAACTCCTTAACAGACACTTAGCTGTTACTGTATGCCAGCCACCGTCTAAATGCTTTACAAATAGGAACCCATGAGATCGGCATCACAACCCTCTTGTTACTCCCACTTTGTGGATGAGGAATCTGGCCAGGGGGCTAAGGGACTTGCTGAAGGTCACACGGCTAGGAAGAATTATAAACCCAGGCAGTGTGGATGCCTAATCTGCGCTTTTAATCCCTCAGCTCTGCTGTGCTAACATTTACTGAGCACTTCCCCTGTGCTGGACGGCCCGCTGAGTGCTTTACACATTTTACAGAAGAGGGAGCTGGAGCTCAGAGAGGCTTAAGTGACTTCCTGAAAGCCGCAGGGTTGGAAGCGGCATGTTGATACGCAGATCCAGGTTTTATTCGCTTCTGGGGCCAGCACTCTTCCTGCTTGTGAAATGACCCTTCTGTTCTGGGCCTCATTTGTCTTCAAGCATTCCCAGTGGCCGTGGCCATGAGCCCGGTGCTCCCAAACTTGGCCGCGCATACAGATCACCTGGGGGGCTTGGTACATGCAGATTCTGCCTCAGAAGCTCTGGGCTGGAGCCCAGGAATCTGCATTTCTCGCACATGCCCAGATGACATTGACGCTGCTGGTCTGGGGACCCCACTTGATGCAGCAAGGGTCCGGACAGCAGATGGACATTCTCCTTAGCAAGGCTTGACCCTCCCTGGCCTGTTTGTTTCCTTTTCTGTAAAACAAGAGGGAGCTGGAAGAGATGTTCGATAAGGTTCCTTCTAGCTCTAGAAGTTCTTGATTTTGTGCGGAATATAATTTTCTGCCACTCTCCACCCCTTTGTACTTACCTGACAAAGAAACAAAGCAACCTGAATTACTCCAAGCGTAACAAAATGCGTCTGATGGAACATCAGAGAGATCGGTTTGCCCAATGCCCCTGCTTTACAGGTGAGAAAGCAAAGAAGTGAAGTGACCTGCCCCAGCCACAGAGCTGGGGCCTGGGGGACTGTGACCAGATGCTGGCTTTGCTCCAACTGGCTTCTCAGACTTGGCTGTGCCTCCAGGGGTCTGGTTAAAATGCAGAATCTGGCTCAGGAGAGTCTGCATGGTTAACCACTGCTTCGGGAACCCGGGCCCCAGGTCGGGCTGTCGCTGGGTAGCCCCGAGCTGCAGGCCTGCTGTCACTTTGAGGTGCACAGATCCAGAGTACTTTGCTCGCACCACCGCTCTCCTCTCCGGCCATGCAACTGTGGGGTCAGAAATACAGCATGGCCAGGGAGGGAACCTGACGCCAGGCTCTCGGGCCCCCACAGTCAGAAGAGACAGGAAGCCCACAGTGAGACAGGAAGGAATGAGCTGAGTGGCCCGAATTTCAAGGGAAGAGGTGAGGTTCGCGTACGGCCCGAAGTTCAAGGGAAGTGGTTAGAGTCCTCACAAGGGTTGAGAACACAACAAGAGCAAAGAAGTGCACACACAGGAGCTTTTCTGACATTTCTCTGACGCAAGAGCCAGCCCTCCTGGAGCTGGTCTGGGCCCCATAGTCGGGCACAAACCGAGGTGGTAACGCTTGGGTGGCACCCCGGGGACAGCCTGACCTGGGACCCCGGTTCCCCCGCATCTCATGAGACCTCTGACCTCAATTAATCAGTCTTTAGTAAATGCCCTCTGTGTGCCTAGCACTTATGCTAGGTGGTCTGGGAAATACAAAAAAAGTCTAAAATATGGTGTCTACCCCCAAGGGATTTGTCATTTAATGGAGGGAGCCAGGATGAAGCAAGCTGAGAATTCCTGAGAGTTCCAGGGAACACTCAACTGTGAAGTAAGGACTGGATGTGCAGTGGAGAATCTCAGAAGGTAAAAACGGGCATGGGTCTGAGGAAGTCAGGAAGGGATTCACGGAAGAGCTGATACCTGACCTGGGGCCCGAGGAAGGGGTGGTCTGTTACTCAAGTGGTCCCAACTCTTCCCTCTCCTTGTAGCCTCACCCTTTGGCGTATAACTTTGTGGGCTGCCCCCTCCCCTGGCCATTTTGATTCTGACCTCAGCCCTGAGGCTGGCTTTGGATACTGGGGGGTCAGAAGTCTTGACAAAGCAGGGGTCTGAAAATGTGCCCACATAGTTCCACTTGCCTTTTACTCTTCGGTCATCCCAGGGGCGAATGCCCAGGCTAGTCTGCTGGAGATTGAGAGACAAGCAGGGCAAAGCCAATTTGCCCCAGTTGTCCCAGCCAAGAGGCAGCCAGAGCCCAGACGTCTGAGCCGGGGCAGCCAGGATCGCCAGAGCCACCTAGCCGACCACCCCAGACACGGCAGCATGAAGCGCTTATTATTGTATGCCGCTGTGGTTTTGTGACTGTTTTTATGCAGCGTTATTATGAAAATAGGTAACTGATATAATAGGTAAAGAGGTTGGAAGAATGGAACACTTGAGCATTTCCTGCAGAGACTCGTTTAGAAAACTAGCTTTGTGTGATATTAATAACTACTACTTAAAACAGGGCTCCCCTGGTTAAACACATTTGGGAAATGCTAAGTAAATGAGGATAACAGGTTTCTTGATGTAGGGCTTCCCAGGGCCTTGACTGTGCAATTGTACATTGTGAATCTCCAGCAGGAGGGAGTGTTCAGGATGCAACATTTCCCGAACGTTGCCTGAGGGGTCTCATGGGACAAGAGTGCCCCTGGACACATGTGAGACATGCTGGTCTCAGCACCTCACAGGCCATCCACCGCTAGCAGATCCATTGCCCCACGGCGGAGAGATTCTCTCTCTTGTTCTGTGCTGTGTCTCTGGAGCCTACAGCAGGGCGCGCCCCATCATGGGCACTTGGTAAATACATGTGGAAGGAAGGAAGGGAGGGAGGGAGGGAGGGAAGATGTCCCTTACCCCGTCTCTTCTATTTGTGCTCTTACCTCTGCCAACAACAAATGCCTTGGCTTTGTCTGCTTGGTGAGCCCTTCGAGCTCAGGGTACAAGTCACCATTTCCCTCAGTAGTTCGCTGACGTCCTCAAGCAAAGCTGGGTGATTCATGCGCCCTTGTAAATACTCTACTGCTGTTGCTGTCCCTCTGTCCCACAGTGCTGGGAGCTGCACTGCTGACTGTATCTTTGCTGCCGTGGCCAGCACAGAGTCCATCAGACTACAGAGGTGCCCTATGAGTATGCTCTGGAAAGACGCAGGGGCGGGGGGAGAGAGGAAAGGAAAGGAGAGAGGAAAGAGAGATTGAAGGAGTGGAAAGAGAGAGGGGGGAAGCAAAGGAAAGAGGGAGGTAAAAATTAATATTCAGGGATCATTTCATGTAACAAATGATTAGTGATGAGATGGGAGAGGTTTCCTGGGGGCAGGGGAGAGAGAGACAGGAATATATGAAAATGAGTTCACTCTTTATTCTGTAAGTCACAAGGCATCACAGATTAATATTTTAAGCAAGAAGGTAGCATCAGCTGAGCTTTCTCTGGAAATTGTTTTTTGTCAACAGGCAAAACACTATTATACTATGTATTACAAGGTGACCTGAATGATTCAAGTCATCTGTGTAATAGAGAAAATAGTATGTAGCAAAAGAGAGGAAAAAATTTGCACAAGTCCCTCAACCTTTGTAAACTAATACGAAGACCTCTGTTGAATGGACATGCTGCACTCAAGTGGGGCCTGGTGACCAGAAGTGGTCACCCATGAGACTGAGCCATTTGTTTGCACATTAAATATTGAATGAAATCTACCCTGTGTCGATAAAGGGAGGCGCAAGTCCCAAGAAGCTTAGTCTACAATCAGAATGGAATTAAATATTTTCTTCTTCTGAAAGCCAATAATAGTACAGATAAGCATTTAATCAAGATTTGTATATCATCAACCTTTATACGTGGAGCCAAGAGAGCTTGTCAAATTTATGGGTTCCATTTTCTACTCTTTAAATTTTCAAGCAGATGCTGACAGTTTACTCATGGCTATCATGCCTGCCACAGTTGAAGGAATAGTTAATATTTTTCTGAAAGCTCCCCAGCATCATAGGTGTTTTAAATGTTCCCTGCTAAGTAAGAAAAAGTCGGAACCTAACGAGTGTGCCTGTTGTATATACTTGTAGTCCTACCTAATTCAAAGCTGGCTGGGAGTGTAAAGCAAGCTAAATCTTACTTGTACTGACATTTGATAAAAGGCAAAGATTCATTTCTGCCTAAATCTAAACAAGCCAAAAGAGTTACAGAAGTGAGAGAAGTATCCAGAAGGTTCCAGAAATGTAGAAACTCTGTGTGCGTGTGCATCTGTGGAGGGATGTCATTTAGGCACATCCAGAAAGGGATGAGGTCAAGTAACAGATATGAGTAGCAGTCAACAAAATTATCTATATGTGCCCTGTAAACTTGTGACTGAAAATATTTCAGGACATTCACATCCCATCAAAAAGATCTTGAAAATGGTATCAAGGAATATGACTGGAATATGACTGGAACTTTAAAAAGCTGATTGGATTAGGCTCTTTCTTTAAAATTTTAATGGCAGGAGAGGGATGCTCATTGGGGCTACAAAAAGAAAAATCAGAAAGAAAGAATCACTCAGGGTCTCTTTCACCATCCGGGGGTAAAGGGGCCCTGAATAGCCAAAATGGGCATTCCACCTTACTCAACAGATCTACCCTTGTGGTAGCCTGGAAAATGCCCCCCCCCCCCAAAAAATAGCCAAGTCCTAATCCCTGGAACCTGTGACTGTTACCTTATATGACAAAATTGACTTTGTAGATGTGATTAAGTTATGGCTCTTGAAACGGGGAGATTCTCTTGGATTATTGAGACGGGCCCTAAACACCAGCCCATGTATCTTTATAAGAAGGAAGCGGAGGGAGATTTGACACAGAGGAGAGGTGGTGTGAAGGTGGAGACCCAGACTAGAGCAATGTGACCACCAGCCAAGGAACATGGGAGCCACTGGAGGCTGGGAAAGGCAAGGAATAGATTCTCCCCTAGAGCCTCCAGAGGGAGTGTGGCCCTGCCAACGTCTTGATTTTGGCCCAGTGAAACTAACTGTGAACTTCTGGCTTCCATAACTGTGAGAGAGTTTCTCTTGTTTTACGCCACCCAGTTTGTGGTGATTTGTTACAGTGGCCACAGGGAGCTAATACAACCCCCACCTCAGAATGAGGCCCTCAGGCAACTGTAGCTCGGAGACACTCACTCTTACACTCACGCAAGGGACCCTCCCTTCCCTACCCCCAGGCCTGCACTGCCTGCTGTCTGGCTCTAATTCCTTGCTCTCCAATTAGCCTTCCTGATAATAATTTGACGTTTTTTATAGATTGGCCAGAAGAGAGAGACCACACCAACCGAAGACAAACTTTTTGGTCTGTTCAGCAGACAATTCACAGACAATTCACAATTTTCTATTGTGAATTTACTTTAGATTTTTGCTTCAGTCTCTGTGAGACTGGCCAGTGGAAGCCAACTGCCCCAAACTGGGTTAGCCTCCATCACACTAACAGAATCAGTTTTCTAGATCCGCACTGTTGAAGTCTCAGTGTGCAGATGTATGATGATGTCACCAGCCTACTGACCCCCAGCCTGGGCAGCCAGCCATCTTTCTTAGTAACATCTCCATCTCCTCTGTCAAAATAGAATGGTTGCCTGCATCGCTTGAACTCGTTTCAGGTACCAGTATAGGTGCAGCCTTTTCTTACAAAGATAGGAGAACATTATGAAAATAGGCCCTTGATGCATTTGTCAAGACCTACTCAGTTGCATCATTCCCCCTTCTGATAACCCCCCCTTTCTTTATCCCTTTCTTCTCCTACCAATCTTCCTAGTTCTTATGTTCCATAGATGAGAGAAATCATATGATAATTGTCTTTCTCTGCTTGACTTATTTCACTTAGCATTATCTCCTCCAGTGCCGTCCATGTTGCAGCTAATGTTGAGAACTTGTTCTTTCTGATAGCTGAGTAATATTCCATTGTATATATGGACCACAACTTCTTAATCCAGTCATCTCTTGAAGGGCATGTCGTCTCCTTCCACGATTTAGCTATTGTGGACAATGCTGCTATGAACATTGCGGGGGGCATACGGCCCTTCTCTTCACTATGTCTGTATCTTTGGGGTAAATACCCAGTAGTGCAATAGCTGGGTCATAGGGTAGCTCAGGCTTCAGAGGGGAGGGGGGTGGGGGAATGGGATAGGCTGGTGATGGGTAGTAAGGAGAGCACGTATTGCATGGTGCACCGGGTGTTATACGCAACTAATGAATCATGGAACTTTACATCAAAAACCAGGGATGTACTGTATGGTGACTAACATAATATAATAAAAAAATATTATTATAATAAAAAAAGACCTACTCAGTTGCAAGTGAAATAAACTCCAACTCAAATTATCTTAGCTACGCAAACCAAAAAGAAATTTACTTCCTCTCATAAATGGGATGTTCCAAGAGAAGGCTTCAGATTCAGGCATAGTTGGATCCAGGAGCGCTATGATATAAGCAGGAATTTGTCCCTTTCTATCCATCTCCCAACAACTGTCTTCTTGTTGACTTTGGTATCTGGTAAGCTTTCTTCTCTGGGTGAAATATACAGCCATTAGAAGCTCCAGACTTACTTACCCTTATATCTAGCAATCACAGCAACAACAACAACAAAAGTTGTCTCTTTACTATTTGTCCTAGCAAAAATTCCTGGGAAAGCTCCATTTGGTCCATCTAGGGTTATAGATCCATTTTTGAATCAGTCACTGTCGCCAAGAAGTTTTGTGTTAAATTGTGTGACAATTTATTTTTCAAACGTTCCAGTATGAACAATATGAAATAGGTGTATGAATCAAGTCTGATCTCCGCCTTAAGAGTAGTTAGCATTTGAAATCCTCTAATCAGGAGTCAACACTCCAGGAGAGACTAACTAGCATAGAAGTACTCTAATCACAAATCAGTACTTTCCCAAGTTCCCAGCAGGAAAAAGTTCATTCAAATTAGGACAAATCAAAGAGAGTTTAATAAAACTATGATTTACAAAGGTCTGGAAAGGATGTAGTATAGTATGAAGGAGCTAATAACAACAGGGCTCTTCCATCCCTTGACCCAAAGGGATGCAAGAAAGAATCAGTTACCAGAACCTGGAAGGAGAAAGTCATATAGGCAGCTGCCTTGACAGGAGCAACGACCTTCAAGATGGACCACAGCCAGCTTGGGGCAGCCCTGCAGGGATGGAATTGGGGGAATAAATATCCTAACCTCATTCTCCTCCTTCTTCCCAGTTACCTGCTGGACTGGCTCACCATTAGTCAAAACCAGCTGGAAGTCAGAGGGTAAGAAAGCCCATTGATATAGTCCGTACAGGTCAGTTTCCCAGGCCAGAAAGCAGGGACAGAAAGCACGGAGAGAGCAATCTGGACAGGTAAACAGAAAATAGTCAGCACAAGACGAGGTTCTATAGCACTTAGCATATATTATCAAAACCTACACACGGAATGTTTCCTAATTAACATAAAGAAGATTAGAAAAATGATATAGGTAAAAGGAATAATGTTCAAAGTAGTAAATGATTAGGAAGACTGTAGAAGCCCCACCACCCTTGCATGAGAATCCGGCAAGACCAGCATTCTCATGTCACAGGCAGCACTGGAGGGATGGAACCCCACTGCCCTGCACCGCTCCATTTCAAGGGGAACTCTGTCTCCAGGCCCACTTACAGGGCTGACCTGTCCTACTGTTGGAATATTGAGGCAACCCCAAAAGACTCTCATGCTAAGTGCTATTTCAAGTGTCCGGGTAAGAACAGAACTTCCCTGAGCTACAGAACAGACTGAATAACATGTTTGGAGTTACTTGCTAATAAATACTTGTAGTTTTTGTAAGGTTTAGTCTAAGACTTGTTTTCACTGTAGGACACTATCTGGGAGTTGGGTTATAAGGGAGAGGAAACATGACTTCCACCAACAGCTAACCACCAGAGGCTCCCAACATTTTCCAAGGGAACCCAACGTTTGCTGAATGGCCAGGCTGGTTCACATGCCCAACCCTGTGGCAAGGGGGTCATCTCGACCCAGTCCATCCAGAATGGATTTTCCATTAGCAAAATAAACTCCACTACAAGAAGAAAGTTGGGGAGGGAAGGACAGAGTATTAGGTAGACAATAACTACACCTACCTCAGTTTACTACAGTTTCCATTTGTGGATTTAACACTCATGATTCCAGCTATTCCTGAATCATCTGAATACCCATGACATAAGTCATTTGTGATTTCACTAAGGCACAAAGTTGTATCGCCAATGCTACAAGCCAGAGCGCGGTGGAAAGGTGCTTAGCTGGTGAAGAAGCCTGGCTGGCCACCTGTCAATCACATCTCCGAGCGGCTTTGTTCTTCTCTCCTGAGTATCTGTACAGGAAGCCTTGATGAGAGCCCAACTTTGTGCTTAGTGAAAGCTTCCCTCAGATGATGGCAACTCTGGATATTGGTGCTGAAGTGAAGAAGTGACAAGATCTTTTATAAATAGATTATAAACACACTCTGTTAAAAAATCATCTTAAGTCTGAAAGGGCTACATGAATATTTCAGTCTTACCTGACTGCGTGTTATGAGCTTAAATGCCATAATGTATTCAAGAAGAGCCTAGGGCATATGCCTTATGGTTGACATGGGCTTCCTGCATTTTTAAAAATCTGTATAACATTCATGAGCCCTGTTTCAGTTATCTATTCTTACATAACAAACTACCACAAAGCTTAATGTCTGAAAGCAACAAATATTTTCATTGCTCACAATTCCACAATCTGAGCTGGTCTCAGCTAGGCCATTCTTCTGGCCATCTTACCGGCCGTCACTCATGTGTCTGCATTCACCTGGCAGTTTGGTTGAGGGTTGGACTTGGCCGGGATGCTAGGATGCTTGGATCTCCCTCTCTCCCTCTCTCCACATAGCCTCTCCACATGCTCTCTCCATTTCAGATAGCCAGATTCTTATATAGTGGCTTAGAACTTCCAAGAGCACAAATGCAAAAACTACCAGGTCTTCCTAAGGCTTAGGCACTGGACACAATTAATTAAAGTGAGTCACAAAGCCAGCCCAGATTCAAGGGACGGGAACTACACAAGGGCAGGAATGTGGGGAGACATGGCGGCTATGGTTATAATGGACGACCACAGCTCCCCTATACTATAGTCCTAGGTACACTAGTACATTTTTTTGCTAAAAAAATCCAGGTGCATCCTCATTTTGTAGATAATGAAACTGAGGCTTATAGAGGTTAAGAAACTATTCCAAAATTACCCAGATAGATTTGAATCCAAAGGCAGTGCTTGATCCACTAACCATAGGATATCATACTACCTTTGGAATATGCAGTTACATTCAGTTCCTGGAAACGTATTCATTGGGTGGTCCCTGGTAGACTTGCGAAACAAGACGTGCTTTCATCTCCCCTTCTCTCCTCTTTAGCCTCTACCTCAATATTATCATCATCTACTCTAGGACTTCCAACAACTCAGATTCCAGAGATAATTCCCATCTGGTTTTCTCCAGGCACAAAATTAATGGCACTCACTGCCACACCCACAAGAGCACCCATTTAACAGCTCAGGCTGGGCTCAAACGCATCCATACTTGGGCTTACCTTGTCCCTGATTTCCCAACCCTCCATAGCCCCAGGTGAAGGCTCCTCTCATACCTCCGCAAAGGTAATACTGTGCTGCCGTTCCCCATCTTGGGGGACTTGTATCAGCTTTCAGACAAGGTGGTAGCATCAGGGAGGTCTTGAGGCTGTGGATTCTGGGCTGTCAAGCTGAAGGTGATAAGCTTAGATGGGCAGTCCCAGAAGGAGAGGGAGGGCATGTCAGAGTGCCGTGAGTAGAAGTCCCAAGAGAGCTACTAGGGAAGCTTTGGGTTTTTTTTTTTTAATTAAATGACATCCCCCAAAACTTAATCAGCTACCCACAAATAACTGTTAAAGCATACTGACATAAAAATTTGACTTTGACAGCTTTCCATAGCAGTCTGATGCCAAACAAGTGTGCCGAATGCTCAATTTCATTTTGTGTTTTCCCCACGCTGGGCTCCAAGACGGTTTGGGGAGAGACTGAACAAAGAATGAGAGGGAGAAGTGAGGGCCTACTTGAGTCACTCTTGGGCCCACTGTTCCTCACATTTCAGGCTCTCCCTTCTCTTAATAATCTGCCCCGTACCCCAGGGGTACACCCTCCTCGCCACACCACCACACTCCCTGGGTTGATGCTACAACCCAGGCTGACAGCTGCTACAAGGACCCCAAGGTGGGGGAGTGGCAGCGTAGTAGCCTCTACCTTGGGGCCCAGAGGTTGATGAACGAGAGACAATAGAATCCCAGTGTTGATATGTTTGAGCCCAGCTTCAGCTTTAAGTGGGTGCCATTTTCTGTGTGTGCATGAGACAATTTAAAGATGAGAGCAAACTGTCAGCCTTAATTCTCCAAGATCTATAATCTGCATCAGAGTAAGAAGAGAAAAGCACAAAAATTAATTCAACTCTGTAAATATAATACTAATTATATCCTTTCAGTGATCTATTTACCATTTAGGCTAAATCACTACTCAGCACACTGGCAATTATGTGCATATCATTAAAATATGTCCTGTTGATACGGTTTCAAGTTATATTTGATTATGACAGTAATCCATGAGACTCACTCTGTAAGCAATATATGAAAATCAGTCTTCACACTTTATAATTATATCATGAGTTTTCAGTCTTTGTAATTTGCTGCTCATAAAATATGGTCACAGCTTAAACCATTAAAGAAAATGTTAACTATTACTCAAATCATATATTGCTTTTTCTCCATTTAATTGTTTATAAAAATTCTATGATTTTGCATTTAAATAATTCAATGATCCTTGATTGTGGCACCACGAAATGTTTTTTTCTCTCAGACACACTTTTAATATGCAGTGTTTCTCTTCAGTTGTGCTTAGTACATCTTACATCTTGTGTTTCCTGGAGCCAGAGCCATAAATGGAAAATGTAGTAGAACATTCTGCCTTTCACCTATATGTAATTTTTTAATTTACATGTGCTTTATTGCTGGACATTGGGGAAGCAATATATGGGAACAAGTTATCAAAGTGTTGGAATACCTAGTTCATGGAGACAATTTCTTCCCAGTTCTTTGGGGGCAAGGGCTGTATTTACAAGATGCTAAGGGCCAAAGGATGATAGGATTACTGGGTGAGATCTCCTTGACAAGCAGGCAAGTGTATCCAAAATGGGACGAAGTTTGCATAGGCAGGTTTACCCTCCCGTTTGCTTCCTGTAAATCACCTACCACAATTGACCTGAGCAGATTCACGGGTCACAGACTTGAGGATGTTTTTGGATGCCTTCAGTAGTTACAAGGAAGTGAGGGCAATAGGTCTCCTTTCCAACAACCTCACTGTCAGGTAGCATATTATAATAAAAGCAAACGTCAGACCAAATTCTGACCCTCATACAAACATTCATAGCAAGGAGACCCCCTGATGGCCCTACAATCTGTCCTGGAAGGTAAGTGAAGTCCCAGTTTGATGATGCTTTAGCCGCTCCCACCGCCTTTTGCATGAAAGATTCATGTGACATCCATGTGCACTACTGGAACTGTTGAATTTACTAAAACTTCTAGTCAGATTCAGACAACCGAGTCCCCCCATAAGTGGCCAGACAAGGGACCAGTCTGGAATCTGAAGCCTGGAGTGTCATTCTGAAGGACCATGGGCTATTGGCTTCTCCAAATTCTTAGACCCCTATCATGCAAGGGGCAGGACTTCCTATACAGTATTTCTAGCTAATGCATACTGTTTGAATATCATACATTTCACCGATGAGAAATTATTTCTAACATCCATTAGGCTAATTAACAAATCCTATGATATTGATCTGAGATAAAGATATTTGTAGGCTTATAGTAGTTGCTTTGGGAATGTTGGTGTCTGATTAGAGTCTTTCAAGAGAGAATAATCCCTGGAATGAATATCCTCAGTTAGAAAACTTTGAATGTTAACCACTGCCCTGGGGTATAGATGAAAACTAACGTGCACAAGTATATATCATACTATCTTTGCTGAAGTATTTTAAAGTAAATTACACCGCAGTGACCATATGCTATGAGATACGATGTTGTTATGGCAATGACGATAATAAAAGATGGATTTCAATATTTTGTTTGTTTTACATGTAAAAGCTTTTGACAAAATGAATGCCTTTGAGCTAGGCTTAAAACATATTTGCTAGAATTGCCATATGATCCAGCAGTTCTCCTTCAGGGCATATACTCAAAATAATTGAAAGAAAGGTCTCAAAGAGATATTTGTTCATAGCAGTATTATTTACAGTGCTAAAACATGGAAGCAACCCAAGTGTCGATAGACAGATGAATGGATTTTTAAAATGTGATATATACATACAATGGCATATTATTCAGCCTTAACAAAAGAAGGAACTTCTAATATATAATATGGTTGACTCTTGAGGACATTATGCTAAGTTTAATAAGTCAGTCACAAAAAGACAAGTATTGTATGACTCTACTTATATGAGGTACCTAAAATAGTCGAAGTCATAAAGACAGAAAGTAGAATGGTGGTCGCCACTGGCTAAGGGGTGAGGGAATACGAGCTATTATTTTTTAATAGGTATAGAGTCTTGGTTTTGCAAGATGAAAAGAGTTCTGGAAATGGATGGTGGTGATGATTATACAACAACATGAATGTATTCAAGGGTACACTTTATCGTAAGGTTGATCTCGTGTGTATTTAATCACAACAAAATTTTGAAAAATAATCATGTTTGCTGCCATTTTGCTGTTTGAGATTCATCATGAGACCACTGTTTTCTGAGTGTGTGTCCCTCTATCATTACCTGAAGCCTCAGGAAGAATCCACTGCTCAGACAGCTGTTATGGTAGCAATGGTAAGAATAAGGTGAGTTCAGGGGACCGCAAACAGCCCACTGGGTTAGAAATGAGGACTTGAGTGGGCGTGCGATGAGAGATCAGACCAGAGAGCACCAGGGCCAGTGCATTTGCCTGATCCTTGAGAATAAGTATCTCCTTAAATTTTGCACCCGAGGTGTCTTGCTTGCCCCACCCTACTTCCAGACCCACACAAGGGGCCTTGTTTACGAAGTATGGAGCTTGGATTACATCCTAATGGCTATGGGGAAGCTTCGAACAAACCTAAACAAAGGATTCCGGTTTTTGAAAGATAATTCTTACCATTTTGTAGAGAACTGATTAGAAGGAAATAAGACTGGAGTCAGGGAGAGGAATCCAGACAAAAGATGGTGAGGGCTTTATCTAAGGCAGTGGTCTTAGAGCTGGAGAACAGCGGATGCTGGGACGGAGGGGAGTGCTCAGAAGGTCCAGGGACAAGTGAGGTTGAAAGAGTCTGAAGAGAAGTTGGGTCTGAGGCACAATGAGCTTCTATAGCCCATTGAATAAAACCCAGAGTGGGGATGGGAACTACATTTCCATCCTTAAAACATTAGCATTTCTGCTATGATTTCTTAGAAAACTCATGCCGGAAGCTATTGCTGGAAATAAAGCATCTGGAGCAGACACTACCAATTGCTCCAAATTCCTTCCACTAATGAATGATTCATATAATAAGGACACAAGCCTCCTTACCTCCTGTCCTCCACTCTCCACCTCAGAACGGTCAGTCCAAAGTTGTTTCAGTGATGGCTTTTGGCTATAGCTGGAGAGACTCAGCAAATCTTTGCTATTCTATAGAAACAGGAAGCCAGGAAGAGAGAGGAGCACTGCAGAAACTTCTGTGGAGAAGTATGTGAAAAAGTCTTGCCACAATGCAGCTGGGCAACATCTTGCCTTTCTTTTTCCTATGGAAACTCTGCTCAGAACGGGTGCACGCATGCACACACGCGCGCGCACACACACACACACACACATGCAAATCACAAACATAAATACAACAAAAATGCACACACAGTAAATGGAATTTGCCAGTTTTGCTAATCAGGGTTTGTTTTGCAATCAGTTCTAAACTCCAGCAGGACAAGCTTCTTGTGTGCCTTATTGGGGGAACTCAGGGCAACTGAAACAATTGGCCAAAATGCTCCTCCGAAGGCAAGCAACTGTTTGTGTTGCCAAGCCAAGACGAACCCTCAAGAGTGAGGTTCGAGGGAGGAAAATTTTGGAGTATCTTCAGGAGTGAAAACGCAACAGTTTCT
Organism: Ursus americanus; assembly: GCF_024610735.1. NCBI lineage: Eukaryota > Metazoa > Chordata > Mammalia > Carnivora > Ursidae > Ursus > Ursus americanus. Next base: position 106,716,140 of record NC_142164.1, read on the forward strand.
CTTACTGTTTAACTGCAACTATTTCTTGAGACCTTTCTTTGTTAATAGTTGTGTGTTCGGTGCTAGAAGAGGAATGCTGTGAAGTATAGAAACCCAGTCCTCACCTTCTGAGAGAGGAAAAGCGCTTCTCTCCTTTCCTCCTTGGCCCTTAGATAGAAAGTTCTCCTAACACTTCTATGTCCTTACAGACGTGGCGGACAGAAGCTTTCACCCTTCGCTCCTCTCTTCGTGTGACACTTATAGACAAAACTCTGACATCCGTTAATCTTGCACCAGGTGGTATAAATGTCACTGGCACAAGTGGTCCCTCCTCTTGCATTTGACTTTCTGGAGACATCCTGCCTGTGGGAGGAATCCCTAGGGCTTACTATCTCTTCCCCATTACAAGTGCGCCGGGGTGGGGCTTCTTTGCCCTGCAGGAGAGACCCGCAGTTGTCCACTTGCTGCCCCTTTGCTTAGGGAATTAAAAGGTAGAAACAGTAGAGGAGGGATGTGGGCCTTGCCGCGTGAAGAACAGGCCATGACTAAGCCAATCATTCAGGGAGGTTGGGAAACATGGGGAGCAGACGTGAACCCTGCCTATAGTGGGAACTGCCCATCTCTGCCCAGCCCAAATCAGCAAACTCATGCCAGCCAACCTGCAGAAATGTGAAAATGAAATGCTTATTATTATTTACCACTGAGATTTTGTAGTTGTTTGTAGCGATAGCTAGTTGGTACACAAACTGGGGATTCCACATAAGACTGTGGATTCCAATCACCTGGATTCAGTGGCAAACTCTCCAACCCAAATGCTGGTAAACCCAGACAAGTTATTTGCCTGCTTTGTGTCTGCATATCTGTAAAATGGGGAGAACGCTCTTCTACTTCCCTTAGAGAGTTTTTGTGACAATTTGATTCCTTAATTATTCCAAGTATGTGAAACAATACCTGGAACATGGTAAACATTCAATCAATGTTTCCCAGCATTTTATCTAGCAATAAAAAGCTGATGTAATATTTTGCACGTAAATACAAGGGTTAGAATCAAACTTGCAAACTTCTACCAAAAAATCCTGCAGGGATTTTGGTTGGGATTGCATTGAATCTATCAATCAAGTGAGAGAGAAGTGGCAACTTAATATTGAGTTTTCCAATTCATAAGTATGATAGATATCTCCAGTTAGTATGTCTTATTTAATTTTTCTTAGCAATATTTTGTAATTTTTAGTATTCACATTTTGCACATATTTTGTTAAATTTATACCTAAGTATTTCATATTTTGTGATACTGTAAATAATATCATTTACTTCAATTTCCAGTTCTGCGTTGCTAGTGTATTGCATTTTTCAAGCATGCAACTTTGCTGAACTCACTTAGTTTCAGTAGCTTTTTGGTAGATTCTTTAGATTTTCTACGTAGATGAACATTCCATCCCCTCATAAAGACAGTTTTGTCTCTTCCTATCTAATCAGTATGCCTTCTATTAATTTTTCTTGCCTTCCTGCTATAAGTTGGGACCTCCAGTACAATGTTGAATAGAAATAATCAGAGAAAATATACTTGGGTTGTTCTTGGCCTGAGGCAGAAAGCATTCAGTCTTTCACCATTAAAAAATAAAACAAAATACAGGTCACTGCATTCTACCCTCAGAGATTCTAATTCGGTATATTTGAAGTGGAGATAAAGGGGTCTGTGTTTTACAGTCTACATTCAAAAATTACTCAAGAATAGCTCCCTGGGGGACGCCTGGGTGATGCAATCAGCTAAGCGGGGGACTCTCGGTTTCAGCTCAGGTCGTGATCTCAGGGTGGCAAGATTGAGCCCTGCATCCGGCTTTGGGCTCAGCGCAATTTCTGTTTAAGACTGTGGACTCTGGGAAACAAACTGAGAGCTTCAGAGGGGAGGGGGGTGGGGGAATGGGATAGGCCGGTGATGGGTAGTAAGGAGGGCACGTATTGCATGGTGCACTGGGTGTTATATGCAAACAACGAATCATGGAACACTACATCAAAAACTAAGGATATACTGTATGGTGACTAACATAACATAATAAAAAATTATTATAAAAATAAAAAGATTCTCTCTCCCTCTGCCTCTCTTACCCGCCACGCTTTTTCTCTCTCTCTCAAATAAATACATAAATCTTAAAAAAAAAAAAAAAGAACAACGACAACAACAACAACTTCCTAGGGCACTATGATACTGAGTCAGATTTCAAAGCCCTTGTTAGGGTGTAGAGAGGAAGTGTTTTCTGTGGGGCCTGGACTAGAGCGAGGAGAGAGAAGCACGTGAAGTGTAACATTCCGGGAGAACTCTCACTCCTGGGCCCTCGGGTGCACTGGCTCGCATCTGACAGGGAACGCTGCCTTGAATTCTGTGCCCGCACAGCTCTCTTGCCTGATCCCAGCCCTGGTTTTCAGCATTCAGAAAAAGTGCAAGTGTAGACAGGAGCCCCTGCTCTGCCCGATTCCCCCATCCCACCTCACTGCCGGGGTGGCCCTCCAAACTACCCTAATGGAACACCGGGTCACCTGCTGGCCGACCTCGCATGCGCTGTTGCTGCGGGCCCTGCATTCCAAGCCAATCCCAGCACCCACATTCCTAGCTTAGGCCTCCTTGGTGACCACATCTCAGCCTTGTATCAACATCTCCTAAAAAGTAAATACCCAGCTCTTTGCCCTAACTTGAGAATGGGTTTCTTCCAAGTCTGTTTATAAGTCAGTTATTTGGGATTTGAAGGATTTCAAGTCTTAATTCGAAGGATAAGGGTAAGCCCATTGGGAAATCACGTGTTTAGTTCCTCTTTTGTTTTGAATAGCTTAATCTCACTGTTTTTCTCTTTGCAAGCTTTGTTTGCAATGACTTTATTTTTCTAAAATCTTCAAATGTGAACATTCTTTGAATGCTTTGATTAAAGATTTCCAAATGGTTTTGAGAATATAGTGAAATCAAATTTGGAGGACTGACTCACGAAAATGTTCAATGACAATGTAGGACACCTAGACTGATTTACGAAGTAGTTCTTCAAAGCCTCAAACATTTCGAAAATCTGCTTGTCGACCACCAGGAGAAAGAGAAAACACATCATGTTAAGTATTTTTAATTCAATATCGGCTTTGTCATAAAAAGTTTGTATTTCAGTTACTGTAGCGTCATATAAATAGAAACATTTGTAAATTTTGACAACCACATCTTCTATTTTCATCGGTAAAATATTGCAGCTTGTTTATACATGATTATAACTTACGCACGTGCCTTGACTAGCTCCAAGTATATTTCAGTTCCATGAATTTCTTAATTTTAGCAAGAACGTTGTTTTCACCATGATGTTGCACTGGCCCCAACTTTGTATTTTATCCATTACCCTCAAAACAAGTAATTTTATCTGCAAATGCTGAACTTTTTAAATTAATTTACTATGACTTTACTAACAATAATGGCAGACGTTCCACCTTTCACTTTTGAATGAATCTTCAAATGCTTTGATTCCATGACTTGAATGCAAGTATCGAACTATAATTGGAATGAGCTAATTTTTTACTTGAGGCAGCTGATGACACAAATATAAAACGTACCATTTAACTCTGTGAACTTCTTCCTCTGCTGGAGCCAACACATTGACAGGAACGGCTTCACTTTTTGTATGTGCCCAAGAAAACTTGGAATTAAGTTCAGCTGAATTAAGCTCAGCACAAAGCGAGATGTAAATACCCTTAGATGTAGACAGGAAGGATCCCTGCCCTGGGCCCGGAATTTTAGGGGCCCTGCACATCACAAACACAAAAAAGTAAGTACATTTAAAAGCTTGTGGAGAGCTCTCTCACTCAAGATCCAAACCCCAGTGCTGGTAGGCTGGGGAGCAAAACTCTGCGCATCCACACTCAAGACTAACACCTTTCACAGCTCAGGAATCACTTTTCCACAGCTCTTTCCCAGTGTTCCAGAAACAGAAAGCAACTGCCTCCAAACGCTGTTGATGAAATCAGAGACAGAAGCAGTTACAGAATGCGAGGAGGAGCTGAGTGGTAGAGAGACTTATGTAAGAGAAAAGGCACATCAATTGACTTGTCAACTCTCTCTCTCCCTGCAGGTAACAAGAGCACAGTAGACTGATGCATAACCAGTATTTCCAATTAGTGCTTAGCATCCATTGCCTTGCTTTTCTTTTTGTTTCACTTCTTGGTTTCAAAAGTACTAGTGAGGGGCGCCTGGGTGGCTTAGTCGTTAAGCATCTGCCTTTGGCTCAGGGCGTGATCCCAGAGTCCTGGGATCAAGCCCCGCATTAGGCTCCTCCGCTGGGAGCCTGCTTCTTCCTCTCCCACTCTCCCTGCCTGTGTTCCCTCTCTCACTAGCTCTCTCTCTCTCTGTCAAATAAATACATTAAAAAAAGTACTAATGATTTAGTATGTATCTCTAATGTTTTCTAATACTAAATAATTCATACTATTCTTAAACTGGTGTGTGTATGTATGTATATCCATTCATGTACATGTATCTATTTTCCTTTTCTCTATTTATGTGTAAGTAAATATAAGTCTAGCAATAACATGAGTGAAACGTGCTGCAGAGTCTTTAAATTACAACTAGATGGACAATGAACCCTAGAACTGCAAATAGTTGTTTTTATAAAATTCCTTAATACAGTTGGATTTCACTTTCAATTTCAGACTTGAAATGTTCACCTTCATTTAATTTTGATTGTGAAAGTTGATGATATTCATTAATTATAACTTATATTTTTTCTTTAATTTTAATTATTTTGAATATTTCAACAGATACCATTTTGAAAACATGAAAAATAACTTGATTTTTTTTTTTACTTTTAAATTTTTATTTATTTTTCTAGAGAGAGAAAGCATGCACATGTGTGCACACGCAGAGGAGGAAGGGGCAGAGGCAGTGGGAGAGAGAATCTTAAGTAGGCTCCATACCTACTGCAGAGCCTGACACGGGACTCGATCTCATGACCCTGACATTGTGACCTGAGCTGAAATCAAGAGTCAGACGTTTAACTGACTGAGCCACCCAGGCGCCCCAATTTTTTATATTTTAAATTCATTTTCATTTACATATTTGGATGGACATACATTTAAGTTTTATACATTTTTAGTATAATTAGATTTTATTTTTTAATCCTTTAGATCTTTAGAAATAGAAAACAAATTATGTGAAGGTCCCAAATATAAAAACATAGTGATTTTGTTGAAATGAAGGAAAAACTTTGTGGACTAAATATATAATACTTCGTGAATTACAGATTACTTTTATTACTCGTCTAAACCTCACTAGCCCATCAAGACAACATTCAGACATGCTAAATATTTAAGTTCCGTCATCTTTGAGTTTTTGCCAATTCCATATAAAAACCATCGCTTTACACATTTTTTTGTCATAATGAAGCTATTTTGTCAAGGTAGGAGAATGGAACATATTTTATTTAACACTTTGCTAGCTTGATTTAGAACTTGTAAATATTTAAACCTAATGGAATGTGGGCCTTCACTTGTCCTCTTGCCCGGGGCCCACAAATGTCAGGCGCAGCCAGGACACGCGGTCTGCAGCTGCGGGCGGTAAATCACCGTCTCCGGGCAGTGTCCTCGCAGGGGCGACTCTCTCTGCAAGCGGACGGTAGTGCTTCTTCAGCGGCTTTGCGTCTTCTGTCTTCCCCGTGGTCAGTGAGCAACACCTCTGTGGCTTCCACCGCAGGTGATGAGTGTGCACGAACACCGTGCAGGTTAAACACTCGACAGCAACACACTGGAGAGATGGACATTCGGTACTTACTATTTTGTTGAACATTTCCTTCAGCTCATTGATATCAAAAGGGTTTATTGCAAAAACAAAAAAAGTAAGCATTAGCAAACAATGCAGTAAGCAGGGGAGGAGACATAGTTGGCACTGTACGATAAACCACAACAGCCCTGCAGCACAAGCACGGAGACTGTCTTTTCGCACTCCACAGCAGCCCTGCTCAGCTTCCTATTTCCTGTACATTCTCCGCATCTATCTCCCCTATGCTGCCCCGCGTTTCCCACTGACACTGCCAAGAAGTGGCCTCTCAGCATGACTCACAGCAACTGGCTGGCACACAGAGTGGTTGGCAGGGACAGTAGCTTCATGTATTTCCCACCACCACCGCCGCCGCCACCCCGTGATGCTGGAAGGGCTTGGATCACCCCAGCTGCTAATGTCTGAACCCACTTGGTTTTCTCCAGGAGCCATCTGTAGGCTCCCCTGCATTGAAAGACAGGTGTTAGCCAGCTTACATCTGGAAAGGGGTGGGGAAGAGAGAGAGGCTATCACTGGTCTTATTCCAGATGTAACTGCACGATAAAGGGAGACTTCTGCTCAGTGAGCATGCGTCTCACTGCTAGACAAGACCATGACAGAGCTGGAAGTACAAGAGGGAGGTCTACCAAACTCACCCAGACCAATTTTAATGCTTTGTGATTGTAATAGTTAATTTAAAAATGAAAAACCTAGGATTAATGCTAAACTGGGCAGAATTCCAGAAAACAGGTATCAATCTAGGCTGTCTCAAGCCAATTGGCACTTTGAGTCATTCTAAATATTCCCCCTCTGATTGATTCTCCAGGATGCAGCCAGGGTGGTCTTTCTAAAGCCTAACCCTGATCAGGTCAGACCTCTGTTTACAGCTCTTCCATTGCTCTCCACTACCCTCAGGTTCAAATCCGACCCCCTTGACGAAAAGACTATCCGGAGTCTGCCCACTTCCACTTTGACCACTTCCACCTACATCCCTCTACTGGACCTGAACTGAGTCTCACCTAATTTCCCCTCTTCTTAGACTATCCTTCCCTCCTCCATGGTGTTTCTTTGGCGGACTGACAATCATCTATCTATCCACATGCATTTTAGCCATCCCCTATTTTGCTGAGATTCCCTGACCTCTTCCAGTGAGGCCGTCCATCCCCTATTTCACGCGCTTTGCACATGAGGTCTGCATCACCACTTGTAATCTTTCTGTTTATTTGTCCCTTCCACCTCATCTGTGAGCATCCTGAAGATAGACGCCTTGTCATCTCTCTATCTTCAGCACTTACACATTACACTAGTCTAGATGGAGTTGGGCTGGGTTGGACACAATTTGAAAATAAATATTTAGAGCCAAAATATGGAGAAATGTTCATGGCTGGCTGATGAAATTATGTATTGCTAGAGGGCTGATGACAATAACTGGGGAGATTTTGAGCTGAAGAAGGCATGTTGACAGTATTACTCTAGGCGAATCAGTGTGGAGGCGTATAGAGGATGGACTGAATTTCCGCTCGTGCTCACATGTTCCCCACCAATAATATGTCCAGTAAACACCCTCGCATTCCTTCTCCACCCACTCCATCCGAGCCTATCAAAGTAGCGAACACGTGAGACTACGGAAGGCATTCCCAAGTCAACAGTTTTCATTTTCAACAAGTTAATGTTAATATCCTTACTATATAAACAGGGAGTTCTTGTAAATAAACATGAAAAATACTAACATCAATTGAAAAAAGGGGAAGGACATAAATAAGAATGTCACAAAAGAAGAACTGGACCAAGCAACCAAAGAGACTGCAAACTAAAGTAATAATAAGATGTCAATTTTGCCTGTCAAGTTGTCAGAAACTATGAAACAAGTAATGGGCAGTGTTGGCAAGGCTGTAGGAGCGGGAGTTAGCCCAGGAGTTCGGAGAAAAAATGCAGAGATGAAGTTAAAGGTATATTGTACCAGACATTAAGAACATTTTTAATCACTCATAAATTTGGAAAAACCGAATGGCCAACAAAAGGGAATAATTAAATTCTGACATAGTCTAAGGATTTCATTTTAAGGTTATTTTAAGTCATCTTATAAAAGAATATTGGAGATAGAGGGCCTTTCGTATTCCTATTAAAATGTTTAGTTTAAAAAACAGGATATGGACACATGCACACGGAAGAGTCACACAGAATGCACGTTTTGGCTGAATGTCAAATGGCTGATTAGTAAAACTGATATTTGGCTGAAAATTAATCTCACCATCACAGAATGAACTTCTGAGATACAAGAATAAATTAGGACTTTAATCCAAAATTTAATTGTAATTACAATTTTATTACAAAAATTTTAGTAGTCAGAAATTTAAGGTTGTCGTTACGGCATGGCATGGTAATTTGGGGTAATCAGTAAATGCTCGCTTTCAGCCGAGGCTGGTGGAAAAGCGAGATATTTTCAGGTAACTCATTTTTTTTTTTCTAGCGCAATTTCCTCTTATCTTCATGGTCCTTATATTCTTCATTACGTAGGGATTAGGATGATATCTAATCTAATGATATCTAATGAATATTGTTGTATGTGTTTCTCCTTATGTTTTGTTTACATTTTTGTAGACATTTGTTGACTCAGAAAGGATATGATGAAGTCCCTAAAGTTATTTAAGCTAAGACACTCTTCTAATATTCCTTTTATCTGTACATTTATTTCTTTTTTAGCTATCTTAGAGTTCGTAACCATTTACTTAAAACTAACAAATCCTACAGTCTTGTAATAAGAAATAGATTTCTAAACTTCACTGATGAGGAAAATTTCAATACAAAACACACATAAGATAGTCAAGTTGTATCTAGTACGCTTAACCATATTTGAATGAAAATAACCAAATAATCAAAAAATCTAATAAATATAACTAATAAGCCTTCTTCATATTTCTAATACAGTTGAGTCTTGCTTTGTTTTTTTTTTTATCTAATCTGATCATTTCTACCTTTCGATCAGGGTATTTAGACCATTTGCATTCAATCTTATTATTGATACAGTTGTTTTTAAATCTACCATCTTGCTCTTCGTTTTCTATTTGCCCCATCTGTTCTTTGTTCCTTTCTTACTGTTTTCTCCCTTCTTTTGGACTGAGTTCTCTGATGACTCGCCTCTGTCTTTTTTGTTTGCTCATTAGCTAAAACTCTTCGCTGTGTTATTTCAGTAGTTGCTTTAGGGTTTATATACTTATCTGTAACTTATCACAGTCTGCTTTCAAGTAATGTGCCACTTCACATGTAGTATAAAAACCTCACAAGAATATACTTCCCTCCCCCCCGTGGCTCTCAGGACTCCGAATCTGTAAGACTCTGCATCGGCTTGTCCGTTAAGTCCTCCTCCGTTCTTCACTCAACTTCACGCACTCCATTCTTCACTCAGTAATACACCCTTCCTCGTGATGTACTCTGACCTTGTAAAACTAAAAAAGTCCTCACTGTGGTAGGCTGAATAATGGTCCCCAAAGATGTCCACACCCTAATCCCTGGGACCTATGAATATTACCTTACATGACGAGGAACTTTGCAGACGGGATTAAGCTAAGGATTGTGAGATGAGGAGATTATCCTGGATTATCTGAGTGGGCCCTAAATGTAATTACAGGGCTCCTTGTAAGAGGCAAGCAAGAAGGTTAAAGGAGATGGGAGGAGATACGATGACGGAAGCAAGAGGTTAGAGCAATGTGAGGAAGGAGGCCATAGCCAAGAGATGCAGGGACTTCTAGAAGGCAAAAAAGGCAAGGACAAAGATCCTCCCCTGACGTCTCCAGAAGGAATGCAAGCCCACCAATACCTTGACTTTAGCCCTGTGAAACTCCTTACGGATTTCTGACCTCCACAGTTGTAAGGAAATTAATTTCCGTTGCCTTAAGCTACTAGTGATTTGTTACAACAGCAACCAGAAACTCATATACTCATTATACTGCAATTGTGAAATACTCCATGAAGCTTCTATTAATGTATAAGCACATTTCTCTCAGAAGACCCCAAACCAAATCTTCACTGCAAGGCGATTGTTCTAATAAACATAGTTCGGTTGCTGTGAACTGGAAGCCATTCTCATTCGCAGGAATAGGAGAAGTGGCGACTGTTAGGGTACGACAGGCAAGCAGACATTCAAGGAGGAAGTATATACAAGATCATTAATTCTGTTTTGAACCCACATGAGTCAACAATTCAGTATTAGATATAGTACACCAGTGTCCTCAGGAAAATAAATTCTACATTTTACAAATTTTTATAATTTAATATTTCTATTTTTGTGATAAAGTTTCTAGTGACCCTATTCATTTACCCACCTCGATTTCCTATAATAACCAAATTTTCCCATCTATAGCACTAGCAATAATGCCAACATTACTTTTTCATTTTTAATATAGGAGAGAGACAAAGAATGGCAGAGGCCTACATAATTTATCAGGTACTATATACTGCAATCCTTGGCTTTTCCAAATTTCAGTATGGATTGTAAGCCTCTATTGTTATTGCTTAATTTGCATCTCATGATTTTGATAACTTTATAGTTCATTTTCAGCCACCTTCTACAATTGAACTCTAAAGCCCATGTTTGGCATTTGTACTTATCAAGTTTTACTTTTTTGTCAGCTTTCATAAAGATAGTTCTAACGTGAGGTAAAGTGAAATGTTCTAAACATGCAATTACTTGCATATATTATCCTTAATAAAACATTTTATCCAAAATTAATATATCCCTAGGCATCAGAAGTTTTTCAAACTAAAAAGTGCTCCATATTCAGGAATGTAATTTTGTTTACCATCATATTTAGTTTTTTCAGAGTATATCACACATTTGGACAATGAGCATATTTAAATATCATGTGTTCCAGGACCAATAAATGCCCATACATGGGAACATTCTAATTGTGAGTATCTCTAAACTATCATATTTTTCCTCTTTCTTCTCTAAATAAACAATTCTGAAAATCCACATACATTTAGTGTTTATCCGCAAACAAATTATACATTTTTTCCCAATCAGTTGTGAGGCTTTCCTGGAAAAGCGTGTAGAAGGCCGTGTTCACTTGGTAAGCATTTTACCTGATGGAGCTTCATGAATATAAATGGTTGCTCGGTCATTTGCAGCTCTATTGTTTAAATTGATCTCTGAGTTTGTATTGTTCCATGTTTTATTCAGCCATATGTAAATAAACACACAAAAAAAAAGATTTTTTAAAAGGAAAAAAGAAGGAGGTGTAATTTTGTCAGGCCACAAGGACGCAACCACCAGCATGTCAGTGACAGAGACTCATTCTGGGGCCTCTCATGGGCCCCTGAGTTCTCTCAGCATGTCTTCAGTTTCTCTCAGCCACCACGTTTGAGGGTCAGCTCTGCATAACTTCTCAATTCAAGAGTCCATCAGGGAGTCTCCCTCTGGATTCTTCTGTTTCAGTTCTCGAGAGAGATGGTCTGATTAAGCCAGCCCATCTTATGATTCGCTGTCCCCGATCAGTTATCTACTCCCACTCTAGTCAGCTGAGGCCAAAGGTTACACAGAACTAACAGGTCTGCGTGGGGCCTCCCCTTCCACAAGGGAATTTCAAAGAAGGGTGAGTTCAGTTAGCATCCTAAAATGGACCTGACACATACATGTAAATAAATACAGAATGAAAGGCCAAAACTGTAAAGCCCTATTTTCACTGGATGACTTTTCGACAGGTGACTAAGTCCCAGAGACTTGGAAAAAAGACGCACATTTGCACAGCACCTCTTCGAAGTCAAGGAAATTGGGGTCATAATGAGCAACTCTTAACATAATTACTCACGTTGGCTGACCTGTAAAGCAGCTTGACGAGAGAGAGTATTGACAGGTGTGGGGGAAAAAAAGAGAAAGTGGGGTATAAACAGAGAAGGATAGAAAAGGTAAGGGGAAGGAGATGACTAATTGTTGAATGGCTCTTCTGTGCCAGACGATATGCTGGGCGCTTACCACAGGTTTTCTGGTGTGTTGGTTTGTCAAGAAGAGGAGAGAAGGAAAGACTTAGGAAAGAATAAGAAAGCTTCTATCGATTTACTCTCCCCGTCAACGGTGAATGCGGCTGCCTGTTTTCCCACAGCTTGGATTTTCGTTGAGAACCCACTATTTTTACGTTATCTGTACAGCATATCTCAGTTACCAGAAAACCTTAGGTGATGAGCAAGTTCTTCCAGTTCTAAGCACAAACCATTTTTTAAATTTTAATCAGTTCACACAGATGCATCTCAAGCATCCTGACAAGCAGAAGGAGACAGACTCGAAGGGTGACACACCGCAGGGACGCAGCTGTATACACTCCTCAGAAGTTAGAGAACCACACTCTTTAAAAAGATAGTTTCAACCGTATGGCAATTATGCCTAAACTTTTTTCATCCATTCAGCTTAAAATACTTCGAAATCTTACTACCTACCGTCTTGCATTTTCTCCTTCTAAACATAAGCTGACCTTTCTTTATTGATTTGGGATTTGAAAAGAATTGTGAATTCTTACCATTGTTCTCTTCTCTGTAAAATTGATGCCCTCAGAGTCTATCAGCCCTACTCTAAACGGCCCCAGATTGCTGGGCCTTTTTAATCCTGTGACTGCTTTATAGTTTTTCTTTGTCCTCCCCTTCCTCTGAGTTATCAGCAGTGGCACACCTTGCCACCCCCACTCCTCTCCCCCACCCCCCACCCCATGAATGTGCTCTCCCAGAACAATGCTTCTTATTGGCAGTTTCTTATCTGTCCCACACTAGGGGGTAGGAGTGAGGGCAGATAATCACGTGGATAAGAATTGTATGTTAAGTACAAATAAAAAAGAGCTGAATAAGGATCTGAGAAGCTTTCCTATACTAAAATGCATGAGCTTTTGTGCATAGACTGAATGACATACTTAATTTCGCAGATCAGAGTCCCGTTTTACTTATTTATTCGTTCTCGACCAAGTTCCTGAAAGGTCGGGTTGCTACCTTACTGCGTTCGTTTGAGGTGAAGTGTTATCATAGTATTTTGTTCATACACATACTCATACAGACACATTTACACACAACAAACTACTTAAGCAGCAAGGAGAAAGGAAGGCGCCAAAAGAAACTTTCCATTCTGGATAATTCAGAACAGGTACAGCATAGACTACTACAGAGTTAAATAGCCAAAATGTCCCTAAGGGGAAAATTATATATATTTTATATACATATGTGAATTTTTAATATGTATCATATATATATACACACGGCCATATATAGTTAGCTCTCAAGTTAGCTAGAAAGGACTTGGTTCATTGCCCACAGCATAAGGTCACATTTCGAGGCAACCAACCGATAATGCCAGGAAAGCATGTTGAAGAAGCATAAGCCGGCTGTTTTCTATCTCTTTCTCAAACAGAGCATTTGATTAACCTTTTTTCTAAGATAAGAGAATCAATTACATGAATATCCTGCTGCATGTGTGCCTACTCACAATGCAACCATTGAAAAGCTTTATGAAAAATAAGACGATTTCTACACTCATGAGTCTAGACGTCATTTTGTTAATTCATTCTCAGAGGACATAGTAATTAGTGCGATATTTAAAGCGACAGGAAATAGTAATGAAGCTTTGGAGTTCTGGCGTAAAAACAGCATGATGACTAGAATATAAAATTTCAAGTCTTGGCTTCTCTTCCCTATGCTGGAGTTTGTACATGACTTTAGTTGCATTAGACAGACGTCCTCAGTTTGCATCTCCATCCGTTCCATAATTGGTGCTATTTCCAGAAGAGCTTTGTAAAAATGAAGACATTCACTTCAGATTTATACTCTTCTAATAGTCTCGAGCTTCTGTTCTGTGCCGTGTACTGTGCACGTACCCTACTCCTCAACAAGGATGGGTACTAATATCCTCTCCACTTGACAGCTGAGCAAACTAAGGCGCAAAGACGTTTCGGTCGATTTCCCAAAGACGTGAAGCTAATAAACTGGGAGCTGGAACCTGAAGCGAGGGTGTCTTGGGCTCAGTGACATTCCTTTTACTAAAGAACAGGCAGAGGCCTGCATTTCCTTTACGTTGTCGTGGCAGAGTCTCCACTAAGGTTTTATGTCTGTCTACTTTTAAATTCAATTCCACCTCTTGTGCCTTCGTTCATCTGAATTATTATTCCCTCATCATTTTATTTGGGCCAGCGAAGTATTTTTAGTAAACATGAGCTACAATCTGCTAGATCCAAGAATTTATAATTTTCTCTGTAATGTGCCAAGTTCTTCAGAATCTTCCTGTCCTTGTGAAAGCATCGTTTTACCCTTTCCAAGTATAAAGATGGTCATCCCAAGACTGAACTTTGTAACTCACCAAAAGAAAATTGACTCAGAGTCTTCATTTTCTGAAGTACTGAGCAATCCTGCCCCCCCCCCCCGCCACCGTCAGCTCACGTGATCAGCAAATCCTCCTATGAAAGAAGTTGACTGTTTTAATAGTTTCGTCTGATTCAAAGTGATAGGAACACGCAATGCAATCCCTTTGCTTCATCGCTTATGCTTTTATACAATTTTTAAATTTTAAAAAAAAATTGTTTTGAGTGTGGTGACACACAATGTGACATTAGTTTCAGGCATATGACATAGTGTCGTGACAAGTTTCTGTGTTCTGCCGTGCTCACGTCCAAGGTAGCTACCGCCTGTCACCACACAGTGCCATTGTCACTGACGGTATTCCTGATGCTGGGCCCTTTGTTCCCGTGACAATGTTTAAAATTTCATGGCTTGATCATTACCATGCTTCCCTTTGCAAGTGACTCCCTGTAGAAACAAAGGGCTTTGAGGAACCCTGACAGAGTAAGAAGCCGAAGCCCTAAGAGCTGTCTTTGGTCTCTCAAGTTGATGTGAGAGCCAGTCCTGATGTTCGAGCCAAGTCCTCTCCCCTGCCCCGAGCCGCCTGCGCTCTGCCTCATGACCACTGGTTTTCTCCTGATATCTGGCTTTCTTCCGTCTCCCTGTCAACATGCTCACATAGAATGCTGTGTTCGCCATTTCCGAGCATAGGTACGGATTCGCTTCTCTTAATGATACTCAAGTACCGCCCTGCTGGTGTTAACTTTCCAGATCATCAGATAACAAATTGAGTCACCTCTGTGTGCCATGTGGCTGGGACGTCCAGTTGCTGACTAATGAGAAATTCAGTGAAGGGCAGGGAAGCAATTCGGGGCAACAAGTCAGAGGAGCAGACATCGAGTCTTCGATACAATCATGCTTGTACCAGAGAATCGGGTCAACACAACCCACCCCTCTGCAAACAGCTTAACAGGAAAAGAGGAATGAGAATTACGTCTAGCTCTCACCAGTCTTGTTTCAACTTACACATCTTAACAAAACTATAAACTAAAGTGAAAGAGGGAACGAGAGCAAGGAGAGAAGAGTGATTACCTGAGAGTATAAAAGGAAGTTAAGAGCAGAACTTCAAGTCCAAACTTTTGACACTCCCCAGTGAAGAGCTGGCCTGCTTTCTCTACGTCAGCAGGCAGGCTGCTCCGAGTGGTTGGCCACCCGTAAAACATTGCCCCATGCTGGGTTTTCATCAGGAAAAACAAACACAAGCCAAGTTTCCTCATGTGTAAAATGTAAAACACAACCTGTACTTCAGAGTGCTGTAAGAATTGTGTGACACAACAAACACGAACACACCCCAGCCCAGGCCTGACATGTGGAAATTGCTTCTCGAATGTCAGAGCCTGTGGTAGACAGGGAGCTGCACTGCCCAGAGCCCCCTTCAGTGAAGAACTAGTTGCCCCCACTTCAGGGAGTGCTGTCGCTGCTCCCCCTCCCCGCCAGAGACCACCTGGGCTGCAGAGGCCCACACCCTGGAAAGCCAGGGGGTATAAAGGCCTGCCATTTGAGCCCAATACAGGACAACTTTGATGGGCCATTTTAGTCACACAGTAACCTGTGGGGTTGCCCTAAGCTGTCACTGGGCCTGCTTTGCAGGTCGACTTCTCCCTCTGTCCACTCCTGCTTCCTTCCCTTCCCTTCCACAGGTGTTCACTCCAAGGACACATTTAATAAACATCCTGCCCACTAAACTCTGTCTCAGAGCCTGCTTCCCGGACAAGCCAAGCTACAATAGGAAAGTATGGGGAAAAAATGAATAGTTGGAATTCAGAGTTTAAAATGCTGATTAGCTCTGGCTGGTACTAATACAGCTTGTCCAAATCTATTACTAAAAGATTTCTAGAATACCAGAAAAATACCCCTAAAATGTATTAAGATTTTAAAAAACTAACTCAAAGTAATATTACTTGGCAAACGGGCCTAGGAAAGTAGGAACTGGGAAAATGGACAATTTGGGAAAGAAAATTCCAGATATAGTCTTCACTTCCTATATCTACCAATTAATTTTCAGATACATTTGAGAGTTAAATGCATCTTTTTAAAATATAGGAAAATATGTGGGTGACTAGCTGGTTTCTGCTTTTTATGAATTTTTAAAGTAATTTTCACAAGATTTTTAAATTTTAATTTTTTGTATTTTTGAGAAACTTAGAACTTACAAAAATACAAATAAAAATATAACAAATTCCTATAGCCCCACCACCAAGGAGGAGCAACTCTTGATATTCTATGCTTGCTTCCATTCATTTGTTTAAAATTCATGCACATGACGTTTTTATCAGTTTGAGTACTTGAATGCAAGCAAGCAGAAAAAGGATATTCTGCTCATTGGGTCATTAAAGTATAGAAGGAACGTCTAGAGACAGTCTCATAAGTTAGGCAAGAACAAGGACAACCAGACAGTAGGGAACACAGCCAAGTTATGGCACAAGAACAGTCTTACTCAATGCCATCGCTGGTCCTACCACTTCGGCACATCAGGCACCCCCAGCTCTGGACTCCCCCTATGGCAGTTTCAACCCTGAATAATTATTCAACTCTTCCTCAGTCTCGATGTCACTCTCTCAAGATTCATAGTCCATTCAAATGGCCTGGGTCACACTCCAGCTGCCAGGGTTGAGGAGAGGATATCTCTGATCCCCTTGCAGATGCAAGACCCCCGTCTTCCAAAAAGACTCACAAAACTGGGGAGTGTCAGTTATTAAGCTATCTTGTTCTCAGCTTCAAGCCCTGTCTCCTGTGAACCACCTTATGATGTAATAAATTTGGACAAGTTTCCCCTTGGCCAGCTGCTCCCTATATTGACCCTGCCGGTAGAGGACTCTAGAAGAAAACTAGAAGTCTAGGGAAGAAGGAAAAGCCAGTGCTTCTTCCTATTTACACCCTGTGCCTGTCAGCATTAATGTAGTGATGCTTCTTCAGCCCAGCAGCGGTGATTCCTGCCAGGAGTAATAGTAGTAGATTCCAGCTTGCAATTTTTCCAACACTCCCAGAACAAGCTTATCAGGCTCCCTTTGAGCTCAAAAACACCAGTATCAGCCTGTAAGAAGCTCCCACCTCCTCAGAAATATAAGTCCAAGCCCCACGGGGGTCTCTTCTCCAAAACATTCTGTTTTAAAACTCCAACATTTTCCTTTTGTTCTTTCATCCCTAGGGGCGGTAGTCCTCAGTATTTCCTCCTCTGTAAATTGCCTAGCCGTATTTTTTATTCATTATTATTGCATTATTTGTCTTTTTCTTATTGACTTATAAGAGCTCTTTGTATATTCTGGATACTAATCTTTGTCAGTTTTGGTTTTTTTTTATTTTAATTCCGGTGTAGTTAACATAATGTTCTATTAATTTCAGGTGTGCCATATAGCGATTCAACGATTCCACGTATTACTCAGCGCTCACCAAGATAAGTACACTCTTAACCCCTTCCCTGTTTCACCCATTTCCCCACCCACCTTCCTTCTGGTAAACATCTGTTTGTTCTCTATGGTTAAGAGTCTTTTTTTGACTTATCTCCTTTTTTTTTCTTTATTCGTTTGCTTTGTTTCTTAAATTCCACATATGAGTCAAATTATATGGTATTTGTCTTTTTCTGACTGACGTATTTCGCTTAGCATTATACTCTCTAGCTCCACCCATGTTGTTGCGAATAGCAACATTTCGTTCTTTTTATGACTGAGTGTGTGTGTGTGTGTGTGTGTATAAAATGCATCAACAGATGAATGGGTATAATGTATATATTATACATTGACAGATGAATGGGTAAAGAAGAAGTGATAGATATATATATATATTTGAATTAGTGTTTTCATATTCCTTGGGTAAATACCCAGTAGTATAATTACTGGGTCATAGGTAGTTCTATTTTTAATTTTTTTGTGGAAACTCCATACTGTTTTCCACAGTGGCTGCACCAGTTTGCATTCCCAACAGTGCACAAGTGTTCCTTTTTCTCCACGTCCTTGTCAACACTTGTCTTTTCTTGTGTTTTTGATTTTAGCCATTCTGACAGGTGTGAGGTGATATCTCATTGTGGTTTTGATTTGCATTTCCCTGATGATGATTGATGTTGAGGATCTTTTCATGTGTCTCCTGGCCATCTGTATGTCTTCTTTGGAGAAATGTCTGTTCATGTCTTCTGCCCATTTTTAATTGGATTATTTGGGGTTTTCGGTGTTGAGCTGTATGAGTTATTTATACATTTTGGATACTAACCCTTTATCAGATATGTCATTTGCAAATATCTTTTCCTATTCAGTAGTTTGTCTTTTAGTTTTGTTGATTGTTCCCCTTGCTGTGCAGAAGCTTTTTATTTTGATGTAGTCCCAATTGTTCATTTTTGCTTTTGTTTCCCTTGCTTCAGGAGACGTATCTAGAAAGATGTTGCTACAGCCTGTGCCAGAAAAATTACTGCCTGTGCTCTCTTCTAAGATTTTTATGGTTTCAGGTCTCCATTTAGGTCCTTAATCCATTTTGAATTTATTTTTGTGTATGGTGTAAGAAAGTGGTCCAGTTTCATTCTTCTGCATGTAGCTGTCCAGTTTTCCCAGTGCCATTTGTTGAAAAGGCTATCTTTTCCCCATTGTATATTCTTTCCTGCTTTGTTGAAGATTAATTAACCATATAATCATGGGTTTATTTCTGGGCTTTCTATTCTGTTTTCAGTGCCTACTATTGTTCATCATATGGCTTTTAACATTTTTTGTGATATCATGTGTCAAACAGATACTTTACATTTTGAAGATTTTATTTATTTTCAGGGGTGGGAGGGGCCAAGTGAGAGAGAGAGAATCTCAAGCGGATGCCTTGCTGAGCTCGAAGCCCAAGAAGGGCTCAATCCCATGACCCTGAGATCATGACCTGAGCTGAAATCAAGAGTTGAATGCTTAACTGACTGAGCCACCCAGGCACCCCCAGATACCTTACACTTTGTTACACAAATGTATTAATCTCTTCCTTTATGATTTGTGCTTTTTGTGTCTAATTGAAAGAGAGAGAGAAAAGGATGAAGGGAGGAAAGGCGGGAAAGTGGAGGGAGGAAGAGAAAGAAGGAAGGAATGAACATTTGTTCGTTGAACAAATGTTTATTGAATGCTTTGTTCCTTGTTCTGTTATTACTTATAGTAATAAATTAGACAAGACCCCTTCCCTGTGGAGCTTACATAAATATGGAATTTACTGTCAGGGAGTGAAGGGGCCATGAAGAAAAGTAAACAAGGGTAAGTAGATAGAGAGGGACAAGGGAGCTACTCTACCTAGGGCTGTCAGGGGCATGCCGCTCTACGCAGAGACCCAGGAGGAGTGAGGGAATAAGCTCTGCACATATCAGGGGCAAAAGCATTCCAGACTGAGGGAAAAGCCAGAGAAGAGTCTCTGGGGTGGTAAGGATGTTTGAAATGTTTGTGGAACAATCAGCAGATCAGTGGGGCCAGAATTCAGTGAGCAGGGGCAAGACGTAGGAAATGAAGCAAGAAACGTAGGCAGGGGAGGGGTCAGCCCCGGGCCACCACAGAGAGGCAGGAGAGACCTGATCTTAGCTCCAATTTAGAAGGGTCACTGTGTTCTGCAGTGGAGAGAACAGGTGGAGGGAGGCCTAAAGGAAACCAATGAGATAAGTTGGAAGGGACTGCAGCGTCCTGGCAAGAGCTAATAACTGCACGCACTGAGGTCATCAAGACACTCTTCTTACATGTTCTTCTCTTTGAGAGCATGTTTGTTTTGTTGTTGCTGCTGTTGTTTCAACTTTTAGGACTTCAAGGTAGCCAAATTTACTTTGGGTTATGATGTAGGGATTTTAACATTTTTCCATATGGAGAGCCAATTGTCCCAACTCTGTTTATTGAATATGGTTGGTCTTTTCCCAACTGATTTGTGAAACAGGCCATTTTATACATCACTGACTCTTTTTTGGCGGGGGGGGCAGTCTCTCCTCTGTTTCGTATATTAGTTTGCCCCTTCCTGTGTCAGAATACCGTTTGTTTCAGATTGTTGGAAACTTGAAATATGTCTTGATATCTGGTAGAATGGGTCTCTCCCTCCCCCCTCACCAACTTTCGTTCTCTTCCAAATTACTTAAGATTTGTGTGCACGGTCATTGTTTCATATTAATTTCAGAACTAGTTGTTGAGTTCCCAGAATAATGCTGTGGAGATTTTTGTTTTTAATTACACTGAATTTAAAACTTACTGTGGGGAGAATTTGCATCTATAGACTACTGAGGCCTCCTAAGTGTAAATGTAGCAAACTTCCCACGTATTCGGATCCTTCAATAATGTTTAAAACTTTTCTTCATAAAATCCTCCCAGGAGCTTTCTAATTTGTACTGCTAGTATGAACATCTGTTTTCCTATGGAGTTCTCTATTGGTTCTGCTGGTGACAAAGGACTGTATTTTTAGCATCAAAAAAAGTCTTATCAAGCATAAATAAGGCAAACAAATAGAAAAAAAAGTGGGCAAAGGAAATGAACAGAGAATTTTCAGTAGAACCACAAATAACCAATTATCATATTGAAGTGTTTCAAGCTAACTAGCAATCAAAGAAATGCAAATTCAAGCAACCCTAAGATAATCATTTTACACCTGCCAAAGTGGAAAATTTTGTTTTTAGATTCTTGGGCTTACTCTATGTTAAAGACAAAACTAACAGCCTCTCTCCTGCTAGGCTGGTAAGAGTGTAACTGAGGGAGGGAACTGTTTTAAGAAGTTTCAAAAGTCTTCATTCCCTGTCCTTGGGATTGTGACCTGAGAAGGTCAAAGATCAGTGGAAAACAAAAGCTCATCAAAGAGCCATTTCTGATAACAAAAGCTTGAAAGAACCTAAATGTCTGACACCAGGGAAACGGTTAAATAAAGTCTGGTGTAGCCACAGGAGGAAATGACGCAGCCGTTATTATAACCATGTTTGAAAAATCTTTAATGGCCGAGAAAAATGCTTCTGATGAGATGTTAAATGAACAAAGAAGATGAAAAACTGCCCACCTCCATTTTGGACTAGAAAAAATGCATCAGAATAGAACAGCATTTTATCTCTGAATAGTGGATTACCAGTCATGTTCGGGTCTTTTTGTTGTTATACCTATCTGTATACCTACACTTTCTACACTACGCATGTGTTATTTTTTAGAATCGGTACATGAAAATGTTATGTAAATACTAAACGACCAAAACGGCTACAAGAAACAGGAAGTTTGAAAGGACCCACCTTGAGTTTTCAGTTCACTTTTAAACGTTTGGTTTATTGTATGGAATAACTGATAGACACTGCCCATGCGCACTGTTCTCTGCCTGAGAGCGCAAAACGTCGGTTGTAACAGTTTAGCTCCTAACAAGAAGGGGTCCACGCCGCCGTAAGCCCCTAATTAAAGCCAATGCAGCTGTGAGGGCTGGGAGCAAACAGTGTAGGACCAGGGGATTTGTGGCTGCCTCTTAAAATGCATAGGGTGTCTTTAAACTGAGAACTCTTTATAGTTCTCAAGTATATATATTGTTCAGTCATCCACTCCATAAATATTTACATGCATATTTGGATCTAGATTTTAACATAATGTTGGCATTTTAGGAGAGACGAGTTTGTGGTGATTTTTGCAAAAACAAAGGCGTTATTTCTAATGTTTATGTTGTGATTCGGTCTGGTGTCCAAGCCCGGCATATCCCTGAATACGATCACACCCACAACCTTTCTGGGGAATGTAATCCACTGCTGCTTGCCCTTGCAGCCAGGAAAGATTTCGGAGTATCCTTTTACACTTACGTGGAACTGCCTACCAAGATATTTTTATCGTATCCTCAAAACCACTCATCTCCTTTTCATTTGCCTTTCATACTTATAATAACTTCGACTCTTTCCTCTTTCTGAAAACAAGGAAGTTCCCTTGATATTTGTGTATTTATTTTGCTAGGAAACAAATTGGAATTAAGCCCGCATTTCTATTCAGTGTCAATAGAGCTCAGAAAGAGACCAGTCTCCCCCTCGGCTTAGGCCTCTTGGTCAAATTTACTCAGCTTCCCAGTCGGCAATCCATTCCACTCACAAGCGCTGGGCTCCTCCAGCGAATAAATAACCTAGGCCCGGAGCCCTATGACTAACCATGTTTGCCCAGCCCTCACCATTCCCTCATTAAACAGCTTGTAAAATTCAACTTCCTCTGTCTACCAGTGAGTGACGGAAATACAGAGACTCTCCTCCCAAAGTCCAGTCTAAAATGGCAGCTTCCTCCACAGCCCCATTTCCACGCCACCACCCCGCCGCTGTCCCCATGGGCACGTGAGCCTATTGTCCTTGTGCTGTGAGTCCTCACGGAGCATTTGCCTGACTGGACAGACACCCTCTCATCTGCCCCCATCAGTAGCGCTGGGCAGTAGTGTCTACATTCAAATGAAAGGCCCCAGCCAGCAAATACACAGCCAATAGGGCCGTGAAGGACTTTGATGCTCTCAAAAAACGGCCACTTACATGATGCACCTAGAGACAGAAAGAACAAGGTGGCTGGCAGGGGCTGGGGGCAGGGGGAATGGGGAGCTACTATTCAATGGGGACTTAGTTGCAGTTTGGGAAGATGGAAAAGTTCTGGAAATGTGTGGTGGTGATGGTTACACAGCAATGCAAATATTCTTAAAACCACAGAACTATATACTTAAAAATGGTTAAAATGGTAGATTTACATTATGTATATTCTACAATTTCTTTTTAACAATCAAGTTGATAGAACGTAAAAAAAAAAAATTAGGAAAAAGCAGCCCTGTTTCTTCCATGTAATCCAAACCCTCTCATCTAGGGGCTGCCTCTTAACATTCCAGATGGGCGAGCTCTTAGATTTTCAGAGTTCCACACCAGGTCAACTGGTAAAAGGCGGCCATGAAGAAAGGGGGAGAACGGAGAGAACCTGCAAGGAAACTGCATAAAAAGTGCAATCGGGCTCCCAAATTCCTGTAGGCTGACTTTTCCCACCACTGGCTTCCGAAGTCCTTATTAGGCAGATGGCCTTGTTTCTGTACTTCGTCTTGTTTTGGGGAGAGTGCCTCCCTCCCCAACTCCCACAGAGTTGATTCTACTTGCCCATTGGCCTCACGCACTGTAACCCCCAGTGAAACAGTAATCCCCCCACACACACACCCCTACACCCCTGTCCAGCCCCTAACGCTCCCCTCCCAGCTCTGCCCTCCCCTAGCCCACATATCAGGGAGGGGTGGATGGATGGGACAAGTAAACAGCAGCGGAACATTCCACTCTGCATTCTTCTGAGCTTCCCCCCAAATCCTAAGTAAAATTCCTAAAGTAAAAATGGAATTTTTGCTGGAAGATTTTTTAAGTCAAGCAAATCTGCCACATTCCTTAAACGACAGCTGCGGTAAGCACAGCTACTGTGTTGTTACGCAACATTCAGCCAATATTGGCACAACCGAGCGCATGGATAAAACATGAAATGCTTTCCCTGTTTTCCATGTTTTGCCACAAAATCCTGCTCAAAAATGTCTTTGACTCTTCACTGTCTGTCATTTCTGTGGGCTCATCCGGAAATTTAGAAAGTGCCCTTTCAGTTCAAATTTCTTCCCAGTGTAATGAGAGCCCTCTCTCTCTCTCTCTCTCTCTCTCTGTCCCCTCTCTCCCTCCTCCTCGCCTTGCTTACCTGTATATACCCAAGCGGCAACAATTACTATTTTTGTTTTGCATTTTCAGGGGATAATAATGCATTCTCAGGGCTGAGGATTTTTAAATCCCAATTTTTGAGATAATCAAGAGAAGACCCACTAATGTATAAAGACCCAATTTTTCCATTCAATTAACATTTTGCAACTTCCCTGCTCTGTGGAAACAGTATTGGTAACACTTCTCTGTATTTGCAATCTGTTTAGGTGTAACATTGGTGGAAATTAACAGTAAAGTGTTACTTTAAGTGAACGAAAACAACAAATTTTGAACATGAAATGGTAATTTATGCCATATAGGTCTGATATATCAAAACAGAGAGAAAGCATGTAGAAAACTACTTGTCATAAGAATAGCTCTAATTTCATTAGGCTTTCCTCAACCATTGGAAATCATTTTTTTAAAATATTCAGAATGCCTCCTTTTTTCTTGGAGACAATGTTAATTATTGTCTTAGCTATAGGATTCTAATAAATGAAGGAGGAAACTGGTAAAGAGAGTTAAAAAGATTTTTCAGATTAAAGATAAAATATCTTCCAAAGCTAGGTTCTAAGTGAGCTACATCTTTCAAGATCCCCAAGGGTCATTTCAGATTGAATTTCGTAAAAAAGTACCATTTTGACAAAAATGTTTATTCAACAGTGGGATTGCCAAACCCTAACCAAGACCCATTCACTGTAACAAAATTTCAGCACAGGAATATTAATGCTTAAAGGGTCTTTGCGAATTCCATATACAGTATGTGATAAAAATAAAACAACACAGGAGCAGCTTGCTTTATTTAATACAGTAGATGTGTTTCTGCAAAGATGAAGGTAATTTAAATTTTTGTAGGATTAAATTATATTTTTAAAACTTAGCAACTCTCCATCTAAAGGAACACTTGGGTAAACCTCCTATTAAATAAAGCATTTTTAAAAGAAAATCATCACCTCTTAAGTTATGTGCTTTTTTCCCATATCATTTCATACATCGAGTTTTTGTAAAGGGGAAATTCCTCCATAATACACCCCTCACACCTTTAACATGGCCCCTAGGAAAGAGGTGTTGTCCCTCCTGAACACTAGAACCCCCACATTGTAGGCAACTTTATGTGGCTCAATAGTTTTCAAAAGTCAGATCGAAGCCAAAGATTGAAAATAACCTGAGTGGCTATGAACGGGGTGCTGATTACAGAAACCATGGTATGCCCCTACAACGGAATCCTGTAAACACTGAATGAGGATGCTCTTTATGTACATATAGGGGAAGACCTTCAATATATGGTGTAAAGGGGAGAGAGGCAAGACGCAGAGCACCGTAGATAGAAATCGATCCTTTGGGGCAAAGGGACAGGGAAAGAGTATAAATCTGTATTTGCTTGTGTATGCATTTCTAAGTCCCTGGAATAATACTGAAGTGATTAAACCACTGTGGTGACCTGTGAATGGGCAGACAGGGCATGGGTTAGGAGAGAGATTTTTACCACACATCATTTTATACCTTTTGATTTTTGAAACGTTTAAATGTATTACTATTTGAAAAACTGATTTTTTTCAACTCAACATCGAACTAAGTGATTATAAGTCATGTATTCTCTACATATTCACCGCCATCATGGGAGCCTTTTCTTAGCTTCCCAACATTAGAGCCATCTGCTAGAAGCAGAGCCTGAGACAGGGATTCACATGCTTGTGGTTGAGTGAAAAACGGCTCTGAGCAAAAGCCTGTTAGGGAATGAGGGACCCAGAATAGGACGGGGAAAGAGACAAGCAAAGATGGGGCCTTAGGTAAAGTGCAGAGCATACATCACACCCCAAATTGTCCCTCCTTAAGACTAAAGGGTCAGCTTTTTGCACCCCAATATCACACTCTGGGCCCTGGGATCAGGGTTGGAGTGTTGTAACCTCTCGGGCCATGTGGCTCCATGTGTCCCAGCCCTAGAGTTTCTGATTCAGTAAGTAGAGAAGGGATCAGTGATTTCTCACAAGTTCCCAGGTGATGCTTTGCTGCCGGTCCAGGAAGTGGGCTTTGAGAACCAGGGCCCTACCTCATCTTTGCCTCTTGCCTCTCCTTTTCCTCTGTAGCCACTCTCAGTACCCTCTTACTTCCTTTGAATCCCCTCCAACGCACTTCCTCTCCATTCCCATTGCTGACATTCCAGTGCAGGTCCTTATTCCATCAAGACGTAGATTAAGGGTAATTATTACCTAGACAAAAAAGGGCAGGTCATTTTGTGAATTACCTTCATTGGCTATGTCTACACTGATTAAAACCACAGGGTAATTATCCAGCTCACTTTAATCTCCCACAAGCGCAACAGAGAAGGCTTGCCATGTGTTCAAACAGTGGAGAACCGCTGCAATTCTTTGCCAACAATCCCCATGTGCACTCTGTTCTTTTCTAGAAGGACTTACAGAGATCATCTAGTTCCGTGGTTTTCATGGGTGGTGGCGTTGTGGTGCAGAGGAATAGCTTTCACGCCTGGGGGAGGGTGGGTCACTGATCTCCAAGCCTTTCACTTTGTAGATGTGGAAACGGAGGCCCCACTCACAGGCATATGCCTTAGCATGCTGCAGAGCCCCTTGTCCTGGAAACATCCTGTTCTGGGATCAAGAAGGAGGCCCGCAGGTGGGGGTCTTTCACAGCCCAAGAACTTGAACAGCGGCCAGTGCCCCAACTCCAGCCCCACCTCCTGCTCACCAGGATCCCCGTCCCCAAGAAACAATCACGCTAACACTTCTTGAGCCCCTAGTGAGTTCAAGACAATGCACCGCGCCTAGTCTATGTTCTATCTCTCGATCCTCTCACCAAAGCCTATGTCAGGACTAGGGCGAAGCAAGAAGAGTGCCGAATCCCAGCCAGGACCACCACCTTCAGGGTGGGAACAACCACCCTCTGGAGATGCCCCGATCCTAAGTGTCCCTGAGACAGTCACATCATCTCAAGTGACATTGTGCATGCGACTGTGGCGGAAGAGTGCACCCTGGGAAGTGACAGTGTCGTTCCATAATAGTTACAGATTGCGTTCTAACAAGCACAAACTCCCTGGTAAAAAGCAGAGTGGTGACTGCCACCTGGAAAAGCCATCTGTAACCTCATTTTCATCTCCCCGGTCACTTGGGAGTGGAGGCTTCTTTCTTCCGAAAGGAAATGGTGTCTCTTTCCAACAGGAAGATTTCTTGCTCCTTTGATGAAGTGGCTTCCTCCAGGCAGTTCCTTTGTCTAGAACGGCTCCGTCCAGCATGGTCACCGCTAACCATGTGAGCTAGTGCTATTTCAGATTAAATTTAAATCGAACAATAACATTTAAAACTCCAGTCCTCCGTCTCACTAACCTCGTTTCAAGCGCTCACTAGCCGCTTGTGACCGCAGCTACGGTATTGGACAGCACAGATGTGAGCATTCCCATCATTGCACGAAGTTCTATTGGACAGTGCTGGTCTAGCTTTCCCTATGTTTGACTTCCTCAAAATCTTATTTCTCAAAGTCAGCTAGAGAAAAATCATTTCCTCCTTGATCCAACAGAATCTGGTTTTGTCTTTAGTGCCATCCTTTTGTTCCTTTATGACTTTTAACTGCCTGAGTTCACTTTAAAAATAAGTTCATCTATGTCAGCCATTCTCAAAGTGGAGCCCAGAGATCCCTGAGGGTCCCCACGACCCTTTCAGGGGGTCTGCGAGGTCAAAACAATTTTCATAATAATACTAAGACGTTGTCTTTTCTACTTTCATTCCCTCCAAATGTGCAAGGAGTTTTTCGGAAGCTACATGATGTATGATATCACAGCAACAGATATGATAATCCATGCATCTCCTCTTAAGCCAGACATGAAAGAGATTTGCAAAATTGTAAAAACAGTGCTACTTTACCATGAAATGTTTTTTGTTTTGGAAAATAGTTATTTTTATTTTTAAAGTGTTATTTATCATAACATGTAATGGTTTATTATTATTATCTTTGAATGAATTAATTTTAAATATCTGTCTTAATATTTTATATGGTAAATATTGATAGTTATAACCCACATAAACAATAGCTCTTTGCGGTCCTCAATTATTTTTAAGTGTGAAGGGGTCCTGAGATAAAACTGGAGCTCTGCCAAGCTACGTTATTAGGTCTTAATGACAGCATTGCTCACCTTTCTTTTCGTTCTTGTTTTTGACATATACCCATCACTAGATAAGAAAGACTGGTTCCAGCCCAGATTCTCCCATTGTTCCCAGCTTGTCTGTGGCAGCGTTAAGGAGACAATCGTCTCAAATCCCTCATAGAATGAAACTGGCACGAACAGGAGAACAAGGGCTCTGTTGTCTCCCTGGTAGATTAGCAAAATGAACATCTTTCCAGGAAGCAGAGCGGCTAGCAATGAGAACGAGCCACAGGAATGCCCCTTCCATCCCCATCCCCTAGCCCTTTTCTCCCTCAGCTTGCCCTTTCCTCTTGGAAAAGAGTCCAAAGCTGAGACAAAACGAAAACAAAAACAAAACAAAACAAACAAACAAACCCAAGGGGTCTGATGCCAAGGGAACGCTGACTTGAGCAAGATTTGCATTCAAATCAGTGGCTGCTAATAAGATTGGTATTAAAATAAACTATTAAGAAATAAATTAAGGAGGGGCTCCTGGGTGGCACAGCGGTTAAGCGTCTGCCTTCGGCTCAGGGCGTGATCCCAGCGTTACGGGATCGAGCCCCACATCAGGCTCCTCCACTATGAGCCTGCTTCTTCCTCTCCCACTCCCCCTGCTTGTGTTCCCTCTCTCGCTGGCTGTCTCTATCTCTGTCGAATAAATAAATAAAATCTTTAAAAAAAAAAAGAAAGAAATTAAGGAGTGGTAAAATATGCACTTGCATATTTTAGGGGTCAATTCTTTTTTTAAAAAAAAAAGTCAAAAGAAGTACCTGTGTCACGTTGTTTAAGCTTTGTATGGTTTTTTTTTTTCTTTTTCTTTTCTTTTTTTTGTTTTTTACTAAAGGGTCAGAATTATACAGGAGTAAGCCATGTGTAAATACATTTTAAACTGTTCTGTTCTTGTGAGTCTTAGAAGTCAGGAATGGACATAAGGAGGGAAAGCCTCCTTAAAAAAAAGCTGGCATCTGAACAGATAATTAAACTGAAGAGCGTAACAAAGTTGTGAATACTAATGACATAGGAAAGAGAAACCTAGAGCCTGGGACCCAGGATGGTGAGCTGAGGGAAATTATCAAAAGGATGGATAAAGTTATTTTCTGCTTGTTTTTCTCTGTTGAGTGGGAGTAAGAAAAAGAACAAAGGAAGCTGGGAGGTGGGAGGGATATTCTCCTGGTGAACAAGGTTCTCTGAAATCCTTAGCTCTGCCTCCTCTTCCCCCTCCTTCCTCCCTTCACCCCTTCCCACGCCCTAAACACTTACCATGTAGCAACTCATTCAATCACCACAAGCCTGTGGGGTGGGGACTCATTAATCCTCACTGCATCGGTCAGGCAACTAGAGCACACGAAGGTAAATTGATGGTCCTTCTGAGCCTAAGAAATCCAAGGGGAGGGGAAGGCATGGGTTTCGGTGGAGCAGAGAATGCTTGCTGTTTACTATTAGAAAAGTGTGCCATTTGAACCTAAGATTTGTCCTTCTTTGAAAATTACTCTTTAGTGCATATAAAAAAATAATTACTGAAAAATCATTTAATGTTTATATCATTTAATGTTTTCATTAGAAAGGCCTAAACAAAAAAGAAAGAGAATAATATTTGTATTTCTCTTTACTGCCTACATTGAAGAAGAGCCTAACTGCCAGCACTCAGTTGCCCATTCTGTAAAGTGGGGATAAAAAACCAACCTCTTGGGGCGCCTGGGTGGCAGCGTTGTTAAGCGTCTGCCTTCGGCTCAGGGCGTGATCCCGGCGTTATGGGATCGAGCCTTGCATCAGGCTCCTCCGCTATGAGCCTGCTTCTTCCTCTCCCACTCCCCCTGCTTGTGTTCCCTCTCTCGCTGTCTCTATCTCTGTCAAATAAATAAATAAATAATTAAAAAAAAACAACCTCTTAAGGTTGCTAGAAGGATTTCATGACAAAAGTACAAACAGCGCCTACCACCACTGTATTGTACTCCTGAAACTAATACTACACCGTACGTTAACTTACAGAAATTTAAATAACAACTTTAAAAAAACACCTCCTTGAAAAGATAGGCATAAAGGGCATTCAGTGCCTCACTTGCAAGATGTGCAGAAAAGTGAAAGACCTATGGAGAATTGTCTCCCAACACAGAATTCCAGAATCGAGTTTCATTGATTTGCCTTGAGTCACGTGCTCATTGCTGAATCAATCACTGTGTTAAGAGGGAAGGATTGCATTGACTGGCCAGGCCTGAGTCATTTCCCAGAACTGGGAAGAGGGGTTGGCCGCAATGCCAAAACCATACAGTAGCACCACACCTTCCATTCCCGAATGTGACAGATGATGGCAACCATCACTGTGTGGCTACAAATCTGTGAAAATACCTCTTGACTGATAGTGAAATTTTCTATTTTGGCACTAGAACCACAGTATTGTAACACATAAGTGATGTGCATCAACTCTGACTAAGGGCAGTGTAGCAGTAATTCCAGAAGAACGGAAAGTTCAAACTAACTAATATGAGATGACAGCTTGAGGGCAGCACTCAACACTAGAGGATTTCTCAAGGCACTCTTGACTAATATTAATGTTTGACTGTAAGATAGTCTGATGAAAATTATATGGATAGGACAGCTGGGTGGCTCAGTCGGTTGAGCGTCTGCCTTTGGCTCAGGTCACGATCCCAGGGTCCTAATATGGAGTCCCACATCGGGCTCTCTGCCCAGCAGGGAATGTGCTTCTCCCTCTCACTCTCCCCTGTGTTCTTCCTCTGTCTCTTGCAAATAAATACATAAAATCTTTTTAAAAATAGAAAAAAAATGTTATACGAGTAAATTGCTAACTTCATGTTTTAGCTCATCAGATTATTCCTTTGTGACTTAACAGTTCAGGTGAGTTCTCTCTTTGAAGGTCCCAACGTAATAAGGAGTCACTGTGTTCCCCTCGGTACCAAGGTCTATTTATTTAATGCTTTCTTTGAACTTGCCAAGGTAACTATCAGACCAAACCTGGATGACCATATGTCTGGCAAGAATATTTCGAACGGAGTAGAAGGCTGTAATAGATGTGTTTCCCAAACTTTATCGAACTTTTTTAAAAATAGAGATAGGGAGAACAGGAGCCAAGGGGTGGGGAGAGGCAGAGGGAGAGATAGAATCCCAAGCAGACTCCATGCTGGGCATGGAGCCTGACTCGGGACTACATCTCAAAACCCTGAGATCACGACATGAGGGGAAATCAAGAGTCAGACACTTAACCAACTCAGCCACCCGGGCACCTCAAACTGTATGGAACCTTTGATTATCTCATTATGTCAACATGTTTTTATAAAAAACAAACAAACAAACAAAAACAAATTTTATGATCAAAATTAAGAAGCATGCTACAAAGTTAAACAGCTTTCTTTACCATAAAACTTCTTGGTGCCTTTAAGGTATTAACATGCACTTTGACACCCCCCCCCCCCCCGCAAGACAGACACAGAATGCAGAATTCCTCAGACTTCTTTGACCTCAGAACCACCCTTTTCTCACAGAAAATCTAATAACAATTCAAAGCAACACTGCAAAAGATGAACTTGAACGATCCTTACCAAATCAGAGATTTTATAATTCGGTTACTTCATCTTCCACAGAAGGCCTAATAGAAATGTGATTTTTACGTTTTGATCTACTTAAGTTACAGTGTGCATAGGACTAAATTTTCCCCCATCGATTACACAATTCTTCAACAAATTACAGAAATTTCAGTTCAGCTCCAAGTTCTTTTACTGTAACAGAGCATTTAGGGTTTCAAGATGTCGAACTAAATGTGTCAAAATTAAACATGATTATTACAGACCAAGAGAGACAAAATAAAGTCAAAACTATCTGAACACTGGCATTTTCTTCAGGCTAAAATACACTTTTTACAAAGTATGCAGCCGTAAAACTAGCATTTATGTCAAGCTAGGATTAGTATTATCATATTGCAGATACACTGAGGTGCTTTTAGCAATTTGAAAGGCAGTCTCATATTCCCAACTGTAATAGAGTGCTTGAGAAATCACACCCATCTTGCTAAAACCAGTGTAATTATGAGAGTAAAAACAACTAAATATCTTTGACACAGCCCTTTGGCTGTCTCGTAATACTGAGACATTAAGTTAATACAGTCTGCTGCTCTGAAGAAATGTGGATTCTGCCCTTCCATTCTAGTTTGAAACAAAAATTGGTAGCATAGAATTGAGAAGTAAATGAACCAAGAAAGATGTCCGTATTTTTTGTAATAGCCTTGCCCTGGAGAATAAATCCCCCACTGAAGAAGTAGTTAGCTACAGAACACGAGCAAAGGCGAAAAGGACCTTAGAGATCATGTGACATTATGTAGACCACGCTGTGTCATTTATTTCTTGAAAGAAAGAAGTTTGGCAATGGGGAGAAGACGCCTCAAGGTGGATAATGTCTTATTACGCTTATTATTTCACATTACTTGCCAGTCTGAGACTACTTTAACAATAGCTCACGCTCTTACCAGACTTGCAGTTGAGAGAGAGCAAAACAAAGAAGCAGGGACAATGGAGAATCCATCTTGGTGGCAATGGCAACAGCAGCGATGACAGTGGCAGCCGCGGTCCGGGTTCCAGGGCAGAGGAGACCGCAGCCATGGTCCAGTGCCCCTGATGTGGTGGCGCAAGCTGCGGCCTCCAGGGTTCACTGAACTAGGGTCCAGCCGTCCTGGAGACGTGTCGGGAGCTGCCTGGAATCTTTTTATTAAAACTTCTCCCACCGAGGTCATCCAGAGTTTTCGGTTTATTCTTCCAGAGAAAGGAATTCGGGGAGATGATTTGAGAGGTGGTCTCATCAAGGTGTGCTAGACGGACATACCCATGGAAGGTGCCCCTCCAGGACGCCAGACCTCTGATCAGATTTCCTCAATACCGCTGCCCTTCTAGTTTGCTTTACAAACACCACCAATCCTACGAGTGCCAGGCTGTACCTCCATGTACTGCTCACAGGAGGGAAGGCTGAAAAGGTCTGTGACACCAGGCCTGAGAGGACTGCGGATGTCAGGAATGGATTTAGGAACCTTCCCAACAGTGGGGTAGTTGGACTACAGCTGCACATTTATCAGCTAAGGGGTTGTAGAATGAATTAAGAGGAAAAATCCAAGAAGACCAGTTGGGAGGCCATCACAGCCATACACGTAAACATGCTACCTCTGGAACATCCTTCCCACACTCAGCTGAACAACTAGACTTCATCCTCCAAGTCTCAGCTCAGATGCCAGACCACCCAGGAAGCCATCCTGAACACTGCCTGGGTCAGGTGCCTACTCTCTCAGCTCTCAGACATGCCTGTGCACTCCCTACGTTAGCTTCTAACACTTATCTTGAAAGTATCAATTTATTTGATAGTTTCTTCATAAACTTTAGTTTCTCTTCCCACTCTAAGTGCCTAGAAGTTCATGGCATGGCCACAAAGGACTCATGAATCTTCCCTCCCAAATCCAGTGTAATTTCAAACTTTCACAAACTTTCCTCTTTTAGCAAATAGCTCCTGACTTAAGCTGAAAACCTGGAAGTCATTCTTTTTTTTTATTTTAATGTTTTTTTTATTATATTATGTTAGTCACCATACAGTACATCCCTGGTTTCTGATGTAAAGGTCGATGATTCATTAGTTGCGTATGACACCCAGTGCACCATGCAATACGTGCCCTCCTTACTACCCATCACCAGTTTATCCCATTCCCCCACCCCCCTCCCCTCTGAGGCCCTCAGTTTGTTTCTCATAGTCCATAGTCTCTCATGCTTCATTCCCCCTTCTGATTACCCCCCCCTTTCTTTATCCCTTTCTTCCCCTACCGATCTTCCTAGTTCTTATGTTCCATAGATGAGAGAAATCATATGATAATTGTCTTTCTCTGCTTGACTTATTTCACTTAGCATTATCTCCTCCAGTGCCATCCATGTTGCAGCAAATGTTGAGAACTCATTCTTTCTGATAGCTGAGTAATATTCCATTGTATATATGGACCACAACTTCTTAATCCAGTCATCTCTTGAAGGGCATCTCGGTTCCTTCCACAATTTGGCTATTGTGGACAATGCTGCTATGAACATTGGGGTGCATATGGCCTTTCTCTTCACTACGTCTGTATCTTTGGGGTAAATACCCAGTAGTGCAATGGCTGGGTCACAGGGTAGCTCAATTTTTACTTTTTTAAGGGACCTCCACACTGTTTTCCAGAGTGGCTATACCAACTTGCATTCCCACAACAATGTAGGAGGGATCCCCTTTCTCCACATCCTCTCCAGCAATTGTTGTTTCTTGCCTTGTCAATTTTTGCCATTCTAACTGGCGTAAGGTGGTATCTTAGTGTGGTTTTGATTTGAATTTCCCTGATGGCTAATGATTTTGAACATTTTTTCATGTGTCTGTTAGCCATTTGTATGTCATCATTGGAAAAGTGTCTGTTCATATCTTCTGCCCATTTTATGATTTGTTTATTTGTTTCTCGCATATTGAGTTTGAGAAGTTCTTTGTAGATCTTGGATACCAGTCTTTTATCTGTAGCATCATTTGCAAATATATTCTCCCATTCCGTGGGCTGCCTCTTAGTTTTTTTGACGGTTTCCTTGGCTGTGCAGAAGCTTCTTATCTTGATGAAGTCGCACAACTTCATTTTATCTTTTGTTTCTCTTGCCTTTGGAAATGTGTCATGAAAAAGATTGCTTTGGCCGATGTCTTAGAGGTTGCTGCCTACGTTCTCCTCTAGGATTTTGATGGATTCCTGTCTCACATCGAGGTCTTTCATCCATTTGGAGTTTATTTTTGTGTATGGTGTGAGATAGTGGTCAAGTTTCATTCTTTTGCATGTAGCTGTCCAATTTTCCCAGCACCATTTATTGAAGAGACTGTCTTTTTTCCACTGGATGTTTTTTCCTGCTTTATCAAAGATTAGTTGCCCAAAGAGCCGAGGGTCCATTTCTGGGTTCTCTATTCTGTTCCATTGGTCTATGTGTCTGTTTTTGTGCCAGTACCATGCTGTCTTCGTGATCACAGCTTTGTAGTACAGCTTGAAATCTGGCATTGTGATGCCCCCAGCTTTGTTTTTCCTTTTCAACAGTTCCTTGGAGATTCGGGGCCTTTTCTGGTTCCACACAAATTTAAGGACTGTTTGTTCCAGTTCTTTGAAAAATGTCCTCGGTATTTTGATCGGGATAGCATTGAAAGTGTAGATTGCTCTGGGTAGCATGGACATTTTAACTATGTTAATTCTTCCGATCCATGAGCATGGAATATTTTTCCATCTTTTTGTGTCTTCCTCAATGTCTTTCAAGAGTGATTTATAGTTTCTAGAATATAGGTCCTTTACATCTCTGGTTAAGTTAATTCCAAGGTAACGTATGGTTTTTGGTGCTATTGTAAACGGGATGGATTCCCTAATTTCTCTTTCTTCAGTCTCATTGTTCGTGTATAGAAATGCAACTGATTTCTGAGCATTGATTTTGTATCCCGCCACATTACTGAATTGCTCTATAACTTCTAACAGTTTGGGCGTGGATTCTTTTGGGTTTTCCATATAGAGTAACATGTCATCTGCGAAGAGAGACATTTTGACTTCTTCTTTGCCAATTTGGATACCTTTTATCCCTTTTTGTTGTCTGATTGCTGTTGCAAGGACTTCTAGTACTATGTTGAATAATAGTGGCGAGAGTGGGCATCCTTGTCATGTTCCTGATCTTAAGGGAAAGGCTTCCAGCTTTTCCCCATTGAGAATGATATTTGCTGTAGGCTTTTCATAGATGGTTTTTATGAGATTGAGGAATGTACCCTCTATCCCTACACTCTGAAGGGTTTTAATCAGGAAAGGATGCTGTATTTTGTCAAATGCTTTTTCTGCATCAATTGAGAGGATCATATGGTTCCTGAGTCTTTTCTTGTTGATATGATGTATCACACTGATCGATTTGCAAATGTTGAACCACGCTTGTATCCCAGGGATGAATCCCACTTGGTCATGATGGATAATCCTTTTAATGTACTGTTGGATTCTATTAGCCAGGATCTTGTTGAGGATTTTGGCGTCCATATTCATTAGGGAAATCGGTCTGTAATTCTCCTTTTTGATGGGATCTTTGCCTGGTTTGGGGATCAAGGTAATATTGGCCTCATAGAATGAGTTTGGTAGCTTCCTGGAAGTCATTCTTAACTAACACATCTCTCTCCTTACCACCACCCACTTCTTGTCCCCCTCTCTATCCAGTCCATCACCAAGTCATGCCTGGTCTACCTTCAAGATGTACCTAGAAAGAATTCACTCTTCTCCATTTCCCCTGCCACCATTTTGACCCACATGACCATCATCTTTCACCTGGATGATTGCAATGAACTTACAACTTACCTCTACTTTTACACTCTTGCTTGTTTCCCACCTGTTCTCCCCAGAGCAACCAGAGGAACTTCCTTCAAAGCATAACCAGATATAGTTGATTCTCATTCTTCACAGTGCTTATGTTCTTTTTTTTTCTTTTTTTTTTTTTTTTTTTGGAGAGAGAGAAAGAGAGCAGAGAGGGAGAGAGAGAATCTTTTTTTAAGAGGAAGAGAGGTGGGGGGAGGAGAGGCAGAGGGAAAGGAAGAGAGAGACTCTTAAGCAGACTCCATGCCCAGTGTGGAGCCCGACACAAGGGCTCGATCCCACAACCCTGGGATCATGACCTGAGCCGAAATCAAGAGTCGGGTACTTAATCGACTGTGCCACCCAGGCATCCCACACAGTGGTTATGTTATAAAATTTGCTGTGAACCCTGGGTTGGCAAATACTGAAACATCACTCCTAGGAAAAACACACACTTAGGTTCCTGTTAGCCTCTAGTCACATTTCCTTCAATCAATCAATACATAACCTTGTTTTATATGTGTTTAAGTTGAAAGACATCTTATTTAACATATATTGTTAATTCATTAACATTAATCTCATGGCCAACAGCACTATAACTCATGCTTGAATGAAGCTTATCTGACACATGTATTTTCGTCATAAAGCGTATCACAGCCTTTTTTGCACTTAGGGACACTGGACAACACCTCAGCAGTGGCTTGAGAGCGTTTTTTTTTTTTAAGATTTTATTTATTTATTTATTTATTTGACAGAGAGAGACAGCCAGCGAGAGAGGGAACACAAGCAGGGGGAGTGGGAGAGGAAGAAGCAGGCTCCCAGTGGAGCAGGGAGCCCAATGCGGGGCTCGATCCCAGGACGCTGGGATCACGCCCTGAGCCAAAGGCAGACGCTTAATGACTGAGCCAACCAGGTGCCCCGTTAGGAGCTATTTTAAACAACAAAATCACCAACCAAAAAATGTCACAAAAATGTGAAAAACACGGCACTAAATATACTGCAGAAAGGTCACTTATTTGCAGTATGGCAGTTGGAACTAGAAGGCAGAGTGCTGCGTTATTTGACCTTAGCTGGGACCGTGGCAGGCAACTCACCCTGTTTGCCGCCCTGCGCATATGCACAAAGGACCCGTTAAGTGCTGAGAGTGTTGATTTGGGGGTTACAAATAAATCTGGGACCGTACTGGAATTAGAAAACATGGACCCTATGAATACTGAAGACCGCGTGTCGTTCCCCTGGTTAAAACTCTCTCAGAGTTTGCCAATACTGCTTAGGGGACAAAAGCAAAATTTGTAATACTCTCTGCAAAGCCCTGTATGATTGGCCTTTACCATCTTGCCGTCACTCCCCATAGCATCATTCAGTTTCCTTGTGGCAGTACCATCATTTGTCATCAAATGTGCTATGTGTTTAACATTTCTCTCCTTCAGTAGCTCTAAGTTTCATGAGAGGCAGGACTACATAGTTTTGTTCTTTATTGTGTATCCAGGGCTTGTCACGGAGTCTGGGACATAGTAGGCAACAATCTGCAAATACCAAGAGGCTGAGAAGACGTGGCTGTGGCAGACACTTTTGTGCTCTGCGCCATGACTCCTCCGCCCACCTCTGATTTCCGCTTTGGCTGTGTGGACAGTTACCACGCAAGCTACAAGCATGCCACCTCATGACCTTCCATGTCCTTCTGCTGCTTTTTTTTTTAAGATTTTATTTTATTTTATTTATTTTTGAGAGAGAGAGAGAAAGCACGAGTGGGAGGAGGGGCAGAGGGAGAAGCAGGCTCCCCGCGAAGCAGGGAGCCCGATGCAGGGCTCTATCCCAGGCCCCAGGATCATGACCTGAGCTGAAGGCAGACACTTTACTGACTGAGCCACTCAGGCGCCCCATCCTTCTGCTTTTTTGTCTCAGGACATTTCCCAAAGCTTTTTCTAAAACGTTTTCCAGGACTCCAAGGGCAGTCCGGAAGCACGACTGGGGTGGGGCGGATGCAGTTACTGTCCTCAAGAAAACTCTCAATCAATGGGGAATGAGAGTAGATAAATGTGCCGGCATCCCCCAACACTGGGAAGACATTTCTGAGAGACATTCTACACCATTCTTCAAAGGGTCCTCAGAGGCACTGGGCCCCAGTTGCCCACAGGAATAACCATGTAACTGGTTCTTCCTGCTTCCCAGAACCATCTCTTAAATAAGCGGCTTGTACTCAAGTCCGTTTTTCAGGGTCTGCTTTTAAAGGAAGCCAAACTAAGACAGTGGCAGACATGTGTTCTTTCTGGCATCTTTTGAACATCTTCCTTATATTGGGGAATTCTCCTGTTAGGTTTCCATGCCCCACACTGCTTTCCCAGCCTCCCTTAGGTTTCTCTTATGTTAATCCACTGAGATGTTGGAGGTAATCTGTTACAGGGGCCAGCCTTTCCCTAATGATACAATTAGGTTCTCTTGTTGGCAACAGAACTGAAACAGGCCATGGCAAATTCAGGACACTGAAGACGGTTCAGTAAACTGGAGAAAAGAGAGCAAAGGGAACTGGAGCAACAGATGAGACTGGGGAGAGAGGCAGAGGTGAGAGGAAGGGACAAAGCCTGGTAGGGTTTGCTTTAGCAACTGCAGACTCCAACAACACCAACCTCCAGAGAGTGCAGTGGGAGAGGCAGCGAATACACTTGTCGTATCCGCAGGGATTAGTCCTCCTCAACTAGGGATTATGCTTCTTGGCCAAATAAGTTAGTAAGAAAGTCTTGGAGAAGTTGATGTAACTTCAGAGAGAAGCCCCAGAAACAAATAATGAGTATGTGACCCAGATAAGCAACGTAAGGATATATCATTTAATGTGAAGAAAAAGAAACCTCCAAGGAAACTTCTATGGCCTTGTGAGGGAATGCTTAAGCTAACGGTATAAAAGGACGCCATGAGGGCCCTTCCATGCATTTAGGGAAGGATGGGGAGGAGAGGTTCCAAGTGAGTTTCCTAAACCCAGGCATTCCTATAGGTACCCAGCTGTGAAATTAAAGGAGGAAAGTGCTTACAATAAGCTAGAATTGCTTGACTGGAACTTAGGAAATCTGTGTAAATCAACACAGACTCGCTTCCCTGCACTCCAGGAGACATATGGGCAGTGCTAAAGAATAGAAAAGGCTAGTATTCGCCAAGTAAAACCCTGTTATTTGGAAGCTCTTACTACTAAGCCCAGCATAGATACCTAGAGTTCCAACTTTTGATTGTCGTGAGTTACTGCCTCCTCATTTGGCAAATTCCAATACCTTCTCCTTGTCTCTGAAAATAATCCAAATGTCAGTGGTAATTTGCCAGTCAAGAGTGGAATGGGGGAAACTAATAAATGATGGAAAAATAACAGGCAAGTAGAAAGTGAGGCGTAACAGAATTTTGCATAAGGCGAGGGAGAAATCTGCTGACATGAGGGAAATTCTATTTAAAGAGATCATTTGTAAAATACTGGCTATGTCCTTCCTGTTCCCAGAATTAGGGGCTTCCCAGATAGACCCACTATGATATTTTTATCTTACTTGACTCCAATAAAACGGTGTTATTACATTCTCTGTTATCACAGGCAACATCCTTCCTCATTAGTTCATTCACTGCTTTTTTTAACAGTACTATTGCCCCACATTCGGAAAATCCCAGTATATGGGCTGAACCATCAAGTCAAGCCTTTATATTTTGCAAGATGCTCACAAAATACCTTCCATTAAGCAGTGTTCACCAGAAAGTACACCATTATCAAGATCCCTTGAGGAAAATGGAATTAGACATCCTGGTGAAAATGGCAGCCATCCTCCAGATGCTGAGACAACCCTCTTACTTTCCCTTTGTGACAGTTCACGCTGACACCAGGAGCAATTACACTCAGCAAGAGCCACTGCAAGGATTATCTCAGCAGCCTTGCAGTTTATGTACAAGTGTGACTGATTAGTTCTACCCTCCTATCTCCTCTGGCAACAAAAAGTCTGATCCCTACTTCAGGGGAAAGTTCGTATCTAGTTGATGCCTTGTTTAAGAAGTGTAACTGGGATGATTGATTTGCAGAATGTAAATGAAAATAGTGTTTGGATTGTATTCACTCCTTTCACAACGCAAGTCCTCATCTAAAAAAAATCTGAAATCCTTATGTCCTGCTTCACCCCAGCACCCTTCCTCCAGGTGACAGGTGTCACCTGTCCGACAGCGTTGTTCACAATGGCCTTTGTTGGTCTCAATGGCAGTACTAACAGTCCATTCCTTGCTGCCAGAAACAACTGCTGTGTCCTTTCTACACACCTTCTACCATTAGCCAGATGTTTATAACTCAGTGCTCAAGCTTGGTTGGTCACCCGACATTGGCTTTTGCCTTCATGGAAGTCACGTGAAGCCCCTTAGCTGGAGACAGAAAAATTGTTTTAGAATTAAACTTCTTCCCAATTTGTTCCTCACCATCTTGTTCTCTTTGATGATTCTATGATGCCACACAGGTTTCTAAGAGCTTCTTATAAATTATTTCACTTGGTCCTCTCTAAAATCTGTAAGAAGGTGAGGTAGATTTTACTCGTGAGGAAACCGAGGTACAGAAGGGTCCAATAATGTGACCAGAGACTCACAGATAGAACACAATAGAGAAAGGAGTCAGACCCAGAACTCCCATTACCTACCTGACTCAGAGCTCTGACAATTATTCCCCTGCTTGCTCGGCCATGATCTTCTATAAGGAACCACCCTAGTGGCTCCTTGTTGTTTGTCTGAATTTTCTTGGGCCTGCTATCTTTCAGATTGGTGTCCCCTTGGTTCTACCTGTCTCATCTCTGACCAAGTGTGTACAAGTGTGTAGCACATGCGATCAGCGGCTTGCCTGTATCTCCTTGGAATTTACCACTCCTCTATGTGCTGACCCAGCGATTCCCAGCTACACGGACTGCTGGAGTCCTCTCAGCCTCTATGTACAGAGCTAATGCTCCCCTCCCCCAGCACACCCAGAAACAACCCTCAACTAATGGCAGATGGGAGTTGGTGGATAAACTCCCCAGCTCCCTTACCTCTTTGGTAGAATATGAAGCGTATTCTCCATTATCTCCCATTGTTTCCCAGGTGTATTGAGCCCCAGTTGCCCACCGTGGTGTGCTGTTCAATAACATCTCCCTTATAGGCTTCTTTTGCTTAGTACTCTGCCTCTCTTAGTACTTCCTCACCAATGCTTCCTAGGATCACCTTCCACACAAACTACTTGCACTCAAATCCTTGACTCAAGGTCTGCTTCTGAGGGAACCCAAACTAAGACAACGTGTATGTGTTGTCCCCTCATCCCAGTTTGACTTCCTTGTTGGGACTGTCAGCCTTGGGTATGAAGAAGCAGTTCTACTAAAAAAACATTCCCTTGGGGGCACCTGGGTGGCACAGTGAGTTAAGCATCCAGCTCTTGGTTTTAGCTCAGGTCATGATCTCAGGGTCATGATCTCAGGGTCAGGAAATAGAACCCATGTCAGGCTCTGTGCTCAGTGGAGTCTGCTTAAGACTCTCTCTGGCCCTCCCCCCTACTCACTTGATCGCGTACACGCGCACATGCATGTGTTCTCTCTCTCTCTCTCTTAAATAAATAAATTTTTTTTAAAAAGGAGGAAAAAAATTCCCCAGGCCTCAAACAAACTGCTTCTACCTTGACTACTAAGTTCCTAATTGACCCTAAGTCCAACCATTTCCATGGCTTCCCCATATCCTGGATACCGATGCTCTAAACACATCTCCTGACCCTATAGCCTCAGCCAATTGTGCTCACACCTCCATCACCAATACCATAGCCCCATAAATTATTTTGAGTTTGACTGAAAGATGGATGTTGTAGCCTAGATAGATGGGAGAGGGACAGGCAGAGGGAACAGCATAAACAGAAGGCAGGGATGCCTATTTGAAAGTGGGACTAGCAAGGGGATCATTATATGTCTAGAGAGTTCCCTATATCTAAGGAGAAGAGAGGGCAGGGAATCACAAAAAGAGGAGCAGAAATTATGTGTAGAAGGACTGAGCCTGGGGCGCCTGGGTGGCTCAGGTCATGATCTCAGGGTCAGGAGATGGAGCCCACCACTGGGCTCAGCACTCAGTGGGGAGTCTGCTCGAGGATTCTCTCCCTTTGCCCCTCCCCCCACTCTCTCTCTCTCTCTCTCTCTCTCTCTCTCAAATAAATAAACAAATCTTTAAAAAAAAAAAAAGACTGAGCCTGCCCTGTGAAGAAGCTGAAATTCTATCTGTAGTCAGCCAGTCAGCCCTAAAAGATTTCAAGCAGGAAAATGCCCAGTTTAGGTTCATCTTAAGGAAAATTACTCTGAAGGCTCTGTGGAGAGTAGATTAGAATAAAATCTTATCTTAAATCAAGTGATGAATGTGAAAGTACAATGTAAACTGTGGAGATGATTAGCTAGTGAAATACATTGAGTCCTGAGGTAAAGTGCCCTAGAAGTCCTCGTTTACGCGATTGAGTGGCCTCCTCTCTTCCCTCCTGTGGCCGGTCGGGAACCCCTGGGGGCTGGAGGCAGCAGTGGATTTATTTCATCACTATTTATTCAGTACCCACTTGCTACATTCCAGGCACAGGGACTGTGCTGGGGGTGAAGAATACATGGTCCCTTCTCTGGTAGAACTCACTGTGAAGCTTCCAGAACTTGCAACCCCTTGAACCACCTACATGTCCCGCTACAGGCCTAATTGCAGGATTCTGTAGAGGCCATTTCAAGGCTCTGATTACACGGTGGCCACTGAAGGAAACTGCTGTGAAACCAGGAGGGGGCCGAAGATGGGGCCAGTAGCAGATGGGGAGAGTATGCATGACTACGGCAAGTGAAAACAGATGAGAAGAGCAACAGGAAGTGGCCTTAAAAAGTGGCATACTGCACACCCACAAGCACTCTCCATACCTTATCTCATTTGCTTCGCACAACCATCCTGACAATGAGGTACTGTTAGCCCAGGTATAGAGAGCGCATCTGAAAAGTGGCAGAGCTGGGATTTGAACCCAGGCTAGTCCACCATCAAAACGCATGCCGGTAACCACTATGGCTAATGTGAGATTCAGGCAGGCTTCTGCACTTGGATGGGGAAGGACCAGATGGGAGTGTACAAAAGAAGGCTGATTGGAAAAGCTGAGGCAGGAGGGGTCTTGGGGCAGTTAACTGCAGGGAGGAAGCTTGGGGTGGGGTTGGGGATGGACCGCCATAGACGACCTTGTACATGACAACAATATACTCGAGTGTGAATTACCCAACTGGCATCCTGCAAAATATCAAAATTCCCAAGATAACACACAACACTGGAACCTACTAGTCCTTACTAGAATTATTATTAGTCCTGGAATTTTGCTCTACATTCCAGATTAATAATTCTCCATTTTCTAATAAGTTGTCAAAAAGCGGACACATACAACTAATTTTTGCATGGTTTTACATTAACAATACTTGAGCATTTTATCATTAAAACAAAATGTTTACTGTCCTTGTGTTTCTTTTTTTCTTCTAAAATAAAAACATAATGCAGCCAAACCTAAATGAGACATATTTAAAAAATTCAGTGACAGTTTTACCAACAGTATGAATAATAACTAAATGATGCATTGCCTTGAATGAGACAAGAGCATCTGCTAACTTTAATAATATAAAAGTTATTTTTTCCATGGATGATACTAATTCTATAAATATAACACAATGATTTTGCATTGTAATATTCTGTGTAATAGCTACTTTATAGCTGATATTAATTCTCTAAATATGACTCAACACACAGTAGCTTTGAGTTTCAATATTGTTGGTAATGGTTGGTTTATGTCAGAGAGAATAAAGGTTATTATTTGATATAATCTCTGCATTATCTTTTTACATACTATTTTTGATTAAATGTTCCCTTCCAATATCAGAACTGACCTTTTATGGAAACGCCTATGCCAGAGCAGAAATTTGACCTCATAAGGCAAAGGGATATTAAATAACCGAGCTTGTCGTGGATGGACTGTTGCGCCCAGTCTAGCATTCTGCTGCTTGTGGATGTTCCTGCCTTCCAGAAATTATAATTAACGTTTAAATGTGAACTCATTAGAGCCACTGATAGGAACCACAGGTCAGTGAGGTCAGTGAAAACAGACATCTATCAATAAGCTTCTTGGTACACTACACATAGTGTCCAAACATAAAAATAAAAAATCATACCCAAAAAATCAGCAAGAGAGAGCTTCAAATGTCATCTTTGGCTATACATTCTTAATTCCCCCTCCTGCCCTCACCCTAAAATGGTTTTTCTTTTTCAAAAATCTGGCAATGGGGAATGGACTGGCATTGGGTGTTGTCTCTGT
This sequence comes from Ursus americanus, assembly GCF_024610735.1. NCBI lineage: Eukaryota > Metazoa > Chordata > Mammalia > Carnivora > Ursidae > Ursus > Ursus americanus. The sequence continues at coordinate 106,760,662 of NC_142164.1, forward strand.
GCATTTTTCTCTTCCATCAGTCTCTGCAGACCTTCATTTCTGGCGTGTTTCCCCAGGCTTTAGAATGTTGACATGGCTCATTTCATTTTTCTTACTCTAAGGGGGGTAGAGAGGTAGACTGACTAATTTTAGAAGGGATAAGAATGTTGTGCAAAATGTAGAAAATGAGAATATTTATAACTTTTCTAAAGAAAAAAATCTGAAAAACCAAATTTAGATCTCATATTGTAAAGAGTTTTAGCTAAAAAGCAAGAATATTTTTCATAACCTCCAGAGTGAAAGGGAAGGAAAGTCTTGATAAAAGGTTCATTTTTTTTTAAAGGTAGAAGATAGTATTGGGGAGGAAAAAACTATAGATTCTATAGGCAATATGAATTGAGAAGAGTTGATGACATCATCCCTGTGGACTTCCCTCACCACTGAGTCATCATGTGAGTAGTAAATTTCTGCCATGCTTGTCTTCCCATCTTTGTCATGAGAATTAAGCCCTGTGCTGGCCATCTATGTAATAATAATGTTTTGATTCTTCAAGTGAGCCCAGTCATCTCTGAACCCTCAAATGACTAAAGTCAGAAGGTCAGTTAAATCTTGCTCTGAATTGCAAATCAAGTGTTCTTTTCCCCCAACCCCTCCCCCCAAAAAATCCATCTCCTATTTTACAGTGCTTTCCATAACCTGGTAACTGATGACTAATGTTCTTAAATTAGAGACACGTCCAGATCAATTTACAAGTTACTAAGCATTTTTGAGCTGCTAATAGGCTCAGAGCTCTGAGCAGTGATGTGGGATCTCGCTACCTGAAGTGGGTCCACTGACCAGAGGTGGATGCTGATATCAGAGGTAGTGCTCGTTAAAAATGCAGAGTCAGGCCCCTGCCAGAACTACTGAATCAGAATCCAAATTTTAAGAAGATCCCCAGGAAATTCCCATGCACATTAAAGTCTGAGAAGCACTGGGGCGCCTGGGTGACTCAGTTAAGTGCCTGACTCTTGGTTTTGGTTCAGGTCATGATCTCATGGGTTGTAGGATCAAGCCCTGCATCAGGCTCCTCGCTCAGCAGGGAATCTGCTTGAAAGATTCTCTCCCTCTACTCCCCCATCTCCCTCCCCCGCCACTCATGCATATTCTCTGTCTCTCTAAAAATAAATAAATAAATCTTAAAAAAAGAATAAAGTCTGAGAAGCACTGATATAAAAGCCTGAAGAAAAATAATTCCCACCTGGACATCAGTGATCGGGTCTTTCTGGAGTGAATTCAGTGGGCTCAGAGGAAGACCCCAAAATGCTGCCATTTGCAGGTAGATATCTTCAATATGGGTCATACCATTTCACTCGCAATCAGAGATATGTTTTAAGACAGCTCCTGGGAAAGGGAGGACACTGATTCAATCTGCACACAAACGTGCTTGTTCTGACTTTGCACATCAGGTTTTTCCCCACCCCTAGGCTTATGTTCCCACGGGGGGAGATGCGCTCATGCTGGGCAAAGAGGGATGAACTGAAGTGCTGGAGCATTAGGAACCAGGGGTTGGGCCTAAGGTGGCTACATCACGTACCTGCCAACTCACACCCCTGTCCCTTTTGAATCACATACCCCAAAACAGCAACCTAGTATGGAGAAAATAAAATACTGCTTCCCGGAGCCAGGATTTCAATTACAGAATCCTGAATCTATCCTCTAACACATCCCCACCTCCCCAGCAGGACTGAGCATGCTTGCTGAGAGGACGGGCTCTGGGTTCAAGGGCCAGCTCCATCACTTACTGTGTGGCCTTAGACAAATCATTTAATTGCTCAAAGCCTTACTTTCCACATATGTAAACCCAGCCCTGGGAATTGATCCTATCTCATGGAGTGATTGTGAGGTTAATCGGTTAGTACAAGTAAAGCATTGCGAGCAAAGCCTGGCACGTAGTAAGAACTCAGGAAGTAACAGCTACTGTTTCCATCATCATTGTTAGAATTGCTAGTATTATTACTAGAGATCTGCTTTCGATTTAACATTAATTAGCACTCTCTGAGGAGAGCTGTTCAACCGGTTCCGTATGCACACCATCCCCAACAGGTTTCCATCCAGTCCGTGATTCCCCATCTTATCAGGAAATGGAGCTTTGTTAAGTGCTGTGACAAACAGGATGAAACCCCAGTTGTAGAGTCTCCAACCCAGAGCACAGCCCTAATCTGCCCAGGCAGTCACCGGGCAGGACTCAGTGACTCTACGCTGCTTGCTAGCCAGCCCTTCTTCCCTAAGTACCCAGAAACCACTCGATTTAATAATTCATTCTAGAATGTTTGAGTGAATTCAATTTCCAGTTTGAGGTTAGAGTTTTTGGGAAATTCGGACGTTTTCCCTTTTCCAGTCTTTGAGCTCTCCTCTTCCCACAATTCCTCAGAATTACCAGCGGTTGCTCAGCAATTTTGTCTGCATTTGTCTAAACCCTCTCAGATTGTCATTTTTCTGTGTCAGAGGACATAAATCCATTTATAGCAGCTCGTGGCTCTCTGATGATCTCCTCACTTATCTTTGCCTTCAATTCCTCTTAACCAAATGTGTTCTGACCTTTCTGCATTCTCTCTATCACCCACCGACATGACCCCATCAGACCTGAGCAGCCAGGCTAATCCCATTTGCATTCTTGGTGAGCCAGGGATAAACTGAAAGACCAACTCCCAAAGGGTTAGGTTTTCTTGCCCAAACCTGTGTTCATCTGGGGTTGAAATAGTTCTGATAATAATTTTACAGGATTGTATTTGTTCTTTTATAAACTAGAGAATGTTGGCTAGAACTTTGGGCCTAAAGCTGAGGACAGAGAAGTAGTACGTAGCTCCCCATTCAGAAGAGAGCCATGAACTACGAGACCAGTCAGCCCACAGAATGGGCCCCACTCCTGTGGCACGAGTCCCTCCAGCCTCTATAAGTTGAGTACCAGGAATGAGCCACAAAAGTTACAGGGTAATCAGCCTGTGAGGGATCACAGAGTGATAAGTGGGTTCTCCATCACTTCTGCCTGGGCAAGGTGAAGGAGTGCCTACAAGAAGCATAGACAGCAAAACTGTGATGAGATACCATGTCACATGGGATGACTAAAATCAAAAAGACAGACAATGAGAAGTGTTGACAAGGAAGTGAAGCAACTGGAACCCTCACTCACCGCTGGTGGGAATGTAAAGTGGTGCAGCCACTTTGGAAAACAGCCTGACAGTTCCTCAAAGGTTAAACACAGAATTACCCCCTGACTCAGCAATTATACTCCTGGGTGTATACCCAAGAGAAATGAAAATATGTGCTCACACCAAACTTGCACATGAATGCTCATGGCAGCATTATTCATAGCAGCCAAAAAGTAGAAAGAAACCAAACGTCCATGCGTGGATGAATGGATGAATAAAATGTGGTACATCCGTGCAATGGAATATTGTTCGGCCGTAAGAAGGAATGAAGTTCTGACACCTGCTACAACATGCATAAACCTTGAAAACATGATGCTAAGTGAAAGAAGCCAGACACGAAAGATCACATATTGTGCAATTACATTTATATGAAATGGCCAGAAAAGGCAACTCCATAAAGACAGAAAACAGATTCGTGGTTGCCAGAGGCTGGGGGGAGGGAATGGTGGGAGGATTGGAGGGATGATGGCTAAGCAGTGTAGGGTTTCTTTTTAGGGTGATGAAAATGTTCTAAAATTGAGTGTGCTGATGGTTGCCCAAGTCTGTGAACATATTAAAAGCCACTAAATTGTACACTTTAAATGGTAGAACTGTATGGTATCTCAGTAAAGCTGTTACCAAAAAAGAAGACGAAAAGGAGGAGGAGGCATGGATCGCCCCCCTTTCTCCAGCTGGATACTCGCTAAAGGGCAGACTCTGCAGACCCATCCTAGTGCATACATCAGAGCACAGTGAGGGACGGCTGGGACTTTGGAGGTTTATGTGAACAGGGAAGCTGCTGTCTGCTTCTAGCCTGGCAGGATAGAAAGGGATAGGGCAGGGTGCATGCTGAACATTGCACCGAGGATGACAGTGAAGAGGGCTGCAGTGGACGTGCCTGTTCACCACAGTCTGGCAAGGCAAGAATGTGTATGTTTCCTACAGGCCAAGGAAACATTGAAGAAGAAGGTATCTGGGTGAAAGTGACCGTGCCAGCATCCCACGCAGGAGGGCTGCCCGCCAGACATAGGCACCCCCAGCAGCGGAGGTGTGGGGCATGCACCCAAGTAGCAGCTGAAGGAGAGAGAGGGAAAAGAAGCTGAGCCACATCTCCTCCAACGGGAACCTATATATTGGGGAGGCCTCTGGGGCTCTCTACAGCAATACTTCTCAGCCTTCACTATGCCCCTACAGGTCATCCCACCATGTCGGGTCATCCCACCATGTCGTTAGTATGCAAGCTGTGATTCAGTGAGTCGGGGATGGGGCTCTGCATTTCTTTTTCTTTTTTTTTTTAAGATTTTATTTATTTATTTGTCAGAGAGAGAGAGAGAGCACGAGCACAAGCACACACAAGCAGGGGGAGTGGCAGGCGGAGGGAAAAGCAGGCTCCCTGCTGAGCAAGGAGCCCGATGTGGGACTTGATCCCAGGACCTTGGGATCATGACCTGGGCCGAAGGCAGATGTTTAACCCACTGAGACACCCAGGCATCCCAAGGGGGCTCTGCATTTCTAACAGGATCCCTGGTGGTCCGGATCATGTTGGCTGTGGCCGAACTTGGCAGTGACAAAGCTCTAAATCACTAGTTCTCAGATTCTTTGGTCTCAGGATCCTTTTGCACTCCTAAAAATTATAGAGATCCCAAAGAGCTTTTGTTCATATGAGTTATAGCTATTGAGATATACTGTGTCAAATTTGAAACTGAGAATTTCTTATGTGTATTTACAGATTCATTTAAAAGTAACATTAAAGCCCATTACATGTTAACATAAGTAACACATTATTTATGAAAAATAGCTCTACCCTCCAAAACAAAACAAAACAAAATAGTAGTGGCATTGTTTTTCATTTTTGCAAATCTCTGACTTAACAAAAGACAGCTGGGTCCTCATATCTGCTTCAGCATTCACTTTGTTGCCTTACGCAGATAAGTAGTTAGAAAAAAGATGAGTTTTTGTATCATTTGGATAAATATCCAGTAGTGCAATTGCTGCTGTAGGAAACAAACTGAGGGTTGCTGGAGGAGAGGTTTGGAGGTGGAGGGGTAACTGGGTGATGGGGCATTGAGGAGCGCACGTGATGTAATGAGCACTGGGTGTTAGATGAAACTGATGAATCACTAAATTCTACCCCTGAAACTAATAATACACTATATGTTAACTAAATTGAATTTAAATTAAAAAATTAAAGATTAAAAAAAATTTTTCTTAAAAAGGATGAGTTTTTTAATGACCTTTTTAGGTCATTAAAAATGCCTTTCTTTGATACTACACTAAAATTTGATAGATATTTTCTTAAAGGTTAGTCGCAATGTGAAATCTCAAATCATAACAATGACATTTTCATATTCTGTTACATTAAAACCCATTGGTCCGGGACGCCTGGGTGGCGCAGTCGTTAAGCGTCTGCCTTCGGCTCAGGGCGTGATTCCGGTGTTACGGGATCGAGTCCCACATCAGGCTCTTCCACTATGAGCCTGCTTCTTCCTCTCCCACTCCCCCTGCTTGCGTTCCCTCTCTCGCTGGCTGTCTCTCTCTGTCGAATAAATAAATAAAATCTTTAAAAAATAAAAAATAAAAAAATAAAACCCATTGGTCCATCTTGCACTTTTAATGGATCTTTTACCCACGCATAATGTTGTAAAATCACGTGTTGACAATTCCGAAGTATCGGTTCACTGAATTATGCAGATGTTCCAAATGTTCACACATTTTGTTGTATAATTTCAAAAAGTCACATCTGTTAATATCACCACTGATCTCACCAGTCAGCTCACCAGAAAAGTTTTCAACAACTCAGAAGCTTTCATGCTCACAGGGGTGAATACAAGTTTTACAAAATTTTAATTTTCACTTGCAACCTCAAACTTTACCATTGACAGCAGTTGTTTGTTGTTTTGTTCTTTTTTTTTTTTTGTATTTGTAGCAGTTGTAATGGCAGTCTTACTTCAATCATTCAAAGAAAATGGTGCTGAATAATCATAGTGTATCTGCCAGGTATTATTCCAAGTGAGAATGACTTTCCATGAAAATTGTCCTTGGCTAGTTCAATTCGCAACTCATACACATAATTTTTCTCAAAACAACCATCATATTTCAGGGTACAGCAGAAGTGCTTTATGCATACTTACCATTTTATCACACGGAATATTAAAAAGGCATATACTCAAAGGTCAAGACTTAACATAATTAGTAATTTTTACTGCCCCATCAAGGCCAATCTTAGATTGGATTCCGTTTTGTTTTGTTTTGTTACCAAAAGTGACAGCAATGAAGAATACCATGGCTGGGGTGCCTGGGTGGTTCAGTCGGTGAAGCGTCTGCCTTTGGCTCAGGTCATGATCCCGGGGTCCTGGAATCGAGCCCCATCAAGCTCCCAGCTCAGTGAGGAGTCCGCTTCTCCCTCTGCCCCTCCCCGCCCCCACTCATGCTTGCTCTCTCTCTCCCTCTCCCTCTCTCCCTCTCTCTCTCTCTCTCTCGCAAAAATAAATAAACAAAATCTTAAAAACAAAGAATACCATGGCTGTCAGTACAGTTTGATGCCACTGCTGTGGTCCACGCTAAGGCATACGCAGTTTTACCCACCATTGCTCTTGTACTATCATTGTAAAGACCAACACAGTGAAAAAGACAAATTACATCTCAGTATTTGTATGAAAACAGTTTTGATCTTGCAGACCAAAGAAAGGGTCTCTCAGAACCACTGCCCTAAGGAACTCACCATGTGTCCCATAAAATGTCAGCATTTGGAAGGCTGCCATCAGAGGGTACAGAGACCTGGCAGTGGGTACCAAAGAAGCCACAGCAGCCAAGAGAGAGCAACAATAACAGCCCATTTAGTAAAGAGACCCTTGTTTCCTTTTTCTTTCCCACCACCCCTCAGCCAACGTATTTGGTGAGCTAGGCCTTAGAGAGATGGGAGGATAGATTTTAGAGCTAGACCAGGCTACTCCAACACAGTTCAACCTTAGGCTTGGGCATGGAGAGGAAATGAGATTGAGATCAAAGTTGAGATTGAAATTTTAAACTGGACTGGACTTCTAATAATCAGAAGTGACCAGAAAGTTACGGAATTTGCCCAAGTTGTTATTAAGAAAACAGGACGGGCAATAAGACAGAGCACAGCTGGAAGCAGAGATTAAAGCTAAATAAAACACTTTCATGTTTCTATCCCCACTGAGTTGAAACTCTTCATTAAACAGTTACGTCTAGTCCCCCTTCCACTTATAATACATACATATTTGAGCTAATTGAAAAGCTCTCTATGTGACATGCCATATTCTTTTTCTTTCTTGTCTACATCATATCATTCATCTATTCACCGAAGTTTGATTGAATGCCTACTGTGCCAGGCGCTGTTCAAAGGGCTTGGAAAACACAGATGGATATTGTTGGTGGGGCTTACATTTGTAATTGTTACTTTTTAAAGCTTCTTTTCAATTAACCGTGCAGGTTCAGCTGCAAAGCATGCTGGGATCTAGGAGCAACATAGCAGGGTTCAGTAGAGCTTGGCTAAATATTCTAAGTGGTCCAGTAAGGCTGATCCCAAGGAACATGGCCAGCAGTCTATACTACGGTGTTTCAGGGCCTGTGCAGCTGGCTCCACGTCAGTTATCTGATAATCTAGTGGGTGGGGACCCAAGAGCAGAAGTCTCTGGGCAAGATAACTCAGAGTGGCAGCATCTTGATTTCAGGGGGATCTAGGAGGAATCCAATCTCAGCCAGGAGCTGGAGGCGCAAGGGACAAAGTCCAACTCCTTCGGAAGGGGGCCTGGTGAGGACTTGGCAGGAGTAGGGTCTTAGTCAAACGAGCTGGTGTTCACCTGGGAACAACAACTAGCTGGAATGGACACTCTGGATTGGATTCAGAACAAAGGGCGGCAGTTCAATGGGTATGTGGCTGCTACCTGCTGAGCTCTTTGAAGGGTGTGTCCCAAGTCCAATTTAAGACCGTTACAGGCTCGATACTCTGAAAAGACATGTAATGCAGAAAAAAAACAACAGTAAAGTGAAAAATAAGTATAAGTGAAAAATAAGGATAAAGAACAAAGTTCTGCTTTACCCATGATTTCTTCTTCAAAGATGTCTCAATGGCCAATTCCTTCGAATGAGTGTGTGTTGTGTGTGTGTTTGTGTGTGTGTGTGTGTACGCATACGTGCGCCATAATTTCATGTTTAGTCTGCCTCAGGGGTCATGTACATCGGCCTGTCCCCAGCTCCACAGAGAACGTCAAGGACATATGATAAAAACTCCAGCATGAGCCACTGGCATTCATGTGATTAACCCCAAACGGGCCTTTAGTCTCATTAGCCTGTTCCTTCACCTCTCTGACTATTTTGGTTCCAACACTTCCAGTTTGTGACCCAACAACTCTGCAGCTCCAACACTCACTGATCCTGTTTCATTCCTGGACTTTTATTTCTGCACTCATAGTACTCTTTTGAGACAGCTCTTTCAGGAATGGGCCCTTTCAACACCTCCAAGTCCTCTTTATACCCCCCCTGACTTCCAAGGGAGACCTAGATGGGCACCATCTGGCTTCCCACCCCGCACCCCTGCTGGACCTGGAGGAAAGAGGTCAAGCAGATAAAACCCCCCTCTTGTTCTCCATCTCTCTCCCCAAGCAATAGTCATAAGACTTGAGGGCAATGGAAAGTCTCTAGAAAATGGTAGAACAATTAAAAAAAAAGAATGCTAAGAACCTTCCATTTAATTATCATAAGATTCTCAGAACAGAACTTCTCAAAATGTTGGATGTTATGCCATGGGCACCAAATCGTCCTAGGGTGTTTGTTAAAAATGCAGGTTACTGGGCTCAACTCTAGACCAACTGTCTTAGTTTGAGCCCCTCCAGAGGCAGACCTGGAGACGAGGATTCAATTGCAGAAAGTTGATTTGGGAGGTGGTCCCAGAAAACACAAGTAGGGAAGAGTGAGGAAGTGTGACAGGGAAAGGAAGGCAGCCAATAAAAGGTGCACTCTCATGCCAGTTACCACTGTGGGCAACTCGAACTTAATCCCACTGGGGAACTTCGGAAACAATGTAGTACCTATATCTCAGGATTAGGCCGCTGAGGAAGAGAGGGAGCTCTGTTTGGACACCACTTCCCCCCAGTCATCGATTAAAGCTGCACTTGGGTGGCATTAATTCCCTGACACTTCCAGCCTGCAAAATCAGAGCCCTCTGGCAAAAAGATGAAGGTCCCAGGAGTTGACGGTCAGGTTGGGGTGCACCGAAATGGTAAGGATTGAAGAAATATGGACAGGGGCCTGACATCATCTGCTACACCAACTAAAGCAACATGTCTGTGTGGGGTTCTAGAATCTATGTGTTGAATAAGATCCTCACATTACATTCGGAGAACATAGGAAATTAAGAAAATGTACACATGGGACTAGATTTCTAATTTCCTAATGGCTTCTGTGAATAAGAAGACACTTCTACCCTATCGTCCCTCCCCCAGCCAAAAAAAAAAAATCTAATTTTAGTAAGTCTTCCTTTTCTTATGATGAAAGCACAAGACTTGAGTCTACCACTCACCATTATAATCCCTGGGCTGAATTTCCATTTTGTACCAAGGGAGCTATTTTAGACAAACCCTGTGAACTTAAATAGAGAAAGTGATTCATTGGCATGTAAGGTCCGTTTCATGTTGATGTCAGGATGGAGAAATCAGATGGTGCTAAATGTTCTCTCAGGTCAATACTTGATGACTTCATGGCTTTCACCAGAGTTTTTAATGGTTCGACATTTAGCACTCAAGTCCAGGGGCTTTTTGCCAGCTCTTTGTGAAGGGGGAAGCAGGGGGAGATGCTATTGAAAGGTTTTTTCAAAAGGTTAGTTAATGCACTAGGGCATGGATTTCATTGCATGCTCACATAACACTGAGCGGCAGAACATAGAGTGGGCAATCTAAAAATAATTACTGCTCAGATGTCGATTAACCAAGGGTTGGCCGTTAGCCGGACTTTGGAAATGCGAAGCTAGGGATTGAGAGAGTAAGTTCCTGGGACAAATCGTCAATTTTCCACAAGGCTGCAGGTTGGGAAGGAAGAAAATCAAATTCCTGCTCCTGAAGTTCTCACTCACTTTCCCTTTTATCCATAATCACAAGCTACCCCATGTGCACAGGGGTTGCAAAGCACTCATAGAGGGCTGTCGTAGTCCTTCTCTGCTACAGTCAGGAGCCATTTTATGTATGATAAACATCAGTGTAGATTACCGTGAACACTTACAGTGGTGGCTGCTCTGCTCTTGCTCTAATACTCCCCTGCCTATAAAAGTGCAGCAATTGAGCAGAGACCAAGGGAGGAAAGAAAAACCCGCCCAGGGTGTGCAACTGAAGGCTCTCCTAAGAGAATCAGCCAGAAATCCTCAGGAGAGGCAGAGAAGTGAGTACACATAACTGGGGCAAGCATCCTGAGTTTCCACCCTCTGCCAAAGCACTCACTGAGCTCTCTTTTCTTGCCTGTTTCTCCTTCCTTCTGCCCACTTCCCCACCCCGCCCTTGAGAGTTCCTGGAAGGCAGATCTAAGATCTGCTCATTTTTGAATTCTCTCTGCCCAGTATACAGGAAGCTCAGACTGCATTTTGGTTGAGTGAATATCTGAACAAGAATTATTTTTCAAAAGAGACTAGTAATGCCAGAAAGTAAGGAAGTGCCAAAAGAAAAGAAAAGAAAAGAGAGAGAGAGGAAGAAAGGAAGGAAAGAAAGAAAGAAAAGGAAGGAAGGGAGGGAGGGAGGGAGGAGCTGAAGGAGTTCCCAGTAGCCAAAGCTGGACCAATGCGAAAAACACTAAGTAAAAAATTATTGGATTATAACTCAAAACAGAAAATAAATATCCACAAGTCCATACTGACTCAAATGAATAATTGAATAAATTAATAAATGGGGAGAGGAAAGAAATCTTCCATGCGGAAGAATTGAAATTAAATTTTGTAGACACTCCACCCTAAAGGAACTGGACCACAGCTTCCCGTGCTTGAAATGTGAGCTGCACAGAGTGACTTCCATCCAAAGAGGACAGTACGGGAAGAGGGAAGAGTAACCTTGGAGTGGAGAGACCTGACAAACACTACTTTAGCCAGATGACTGACATTAACATCAGAAGTCATCAGTCATGTTGATAGCACGTACCCTTGATATGTGATGAAAATGGCGCTTGGCCTCTGTGGCCTTCCTCCCCAAACCCACAACCCCAGTTCAATCGTGAGAAAAAACACCAGACAATTTCCAGTAGTGGGGCATCCTACAAAACGCCTGGCCAGTCATCAAAAAACAAGGAAAATCTGTCACAGCCAAGAGGAGCCTAAGGAAATGTGACAACTAAATGTCATGTGGTATGCTAGATGGGATCCTGGAAAAAGGGGCGTTAGGGGAAAACTAAGGAAATCTTAAGAAAATATGGGCTTTAGTTAATAAAAATATATCAATTTTGGTTCATGAATCTTAACAAAGGTGTCTTGCTAACGTGAGATGTTAATAATTGTGGGGGAAATTGTGCAAGGTAGGGGGGCAGGGGAGGCATGTGGACACTATCTGTGTGTCTGTACTATCGAATCACTTTTTCTGCAATAAAAAGTGTTTGAAAACATACAGTCTATTAAAAACAGAGAAAGAACAGGAAAGAAGGGGGGGAGGAAGGAAGGAAGGGAAGGGAAGGGAGGGGAAGAGGAGATACAGGGTTTAACTCAGTAATGTAAGCCACAGGCAGGCCTGCTACAGAAAACCTGGAAGGAACCATCAGTGAAAAACTCCTAGTTGAGGATAAGAGACAGTTGCCCTGCGATGTTCCAGCAAGAATTTGGGGGACCAAACCTGGGCTTTAGGCTTGAGTGAAGGGGCTTGCTGAGTACCAGACTTCTGCCTTATATGGTTGTGTAAGTTTCTGGATGCTTCCATGGCTGGAGCTTAAACAGCAATGGGCTTACAACTCTGGGCTCCTCTGGCCTAAGCGACTTCTCACTGTTTTCACGCTTCCAGGATCACTAAAAAAAAGCAGAACAAGTGACAGGGAGCCGTGTCTATATCCCTGCATTCTTATCTCGTGTGTATCATTTGCACGGCTTCTTAACTCCTTGGGGAAAAAAACAAAGCAACTTTGACATGAGCTGAGATCATCAATCTTGCCCATCCACTCAGACTAGAATCTGGCCCAGGCCCTCTATAATCATGGGCCTGTTCGGACCTGGGCTTGCCCTATCCAGTGAATACTGCTGTCTTCTTCTGTGTCGAAAATCTGGCCTGCCTAGCAAACTAATCCATCCAGAACCTTCTGGGTCCTGGCATGCTGTATGTGTTATTGTGGTAATGCTTCTGTTTGTATAGTGGGGTTCTCTTTCCCACCTGGAGTTGAGAATTGAAAGTTCTAGGAGGAGTCGTGATCAGCCATTAAGGGCAGAGTTCTTTACACTTCCTCACTGGGGGCACAGCAGAGTAGAGAAGTAGCGATCACAAGAGACCCCAAGACCCTGGTAGTCTCACAAATTCTGCTCACAGTCCTACTCCTTTCTGTCCCACAACCCCGGGGAAATCCCAGGTCAGTAAAATAGCCTCACATGGTGGTTAGCATATCTATGACCAAGACTCAGAGACTTTCAGTTTTATTCCAGTTCTGCCGCTGACTGGTTAGAACATTCCTCAGTTGTTGATACTGACAGACATTCCATGGCGGTAACAGCACAGAAAATGTTAACAAATTGGTCATGACTCTTTGTTCCATTCATTTCGATCATAACTAACATTTATATGGCAGTGTTCACACAAGCCTTATCTCACTTGAATTTCAAGAGAATTCTCTGAGATAACCAGGACAGTTGTTATTGTCTCTGTTTCGCAAAGGACAGAGCCAAGGCTCAAAGAAAAGCAGCAACCGGTTATAAACTACTGTGGCAAGCGAGGCAGTCAGGGTGAGGGGAGCTTTGCAAATGGCTCCTCCTGACACCTGTAGGGAGCACCCCCATGGTGTTTCCCAGGGCATCCTTCCTGCTCCTCTTAGGAGTTTCATAGATTGGATTTCTTTAAATCTCAAATTCTCATAAGTCTACAAATCTGGGCCACTGTTAAAAATGAAGAAACTGGTTCAAAGTCACTTGCCCACTGTCATATAGCTAAGAAGATCTCAGCAAATCAAGAATGAGACCTAATAAGACAATAGAACTCGGGGTCTTCCCTGTTAATCATGGTCCTTTCCTAAAGTTACACTCTCCCTGGGTGACATCCTTCACATGTCTAACGTGTTAACCATCAAGTCCGCGTCCAGCCCAGACTTCTCCTGAGCTTCAGATCCGTGTATCTTCACCCGATCTCATTATACATCTCCAAACCTGCTCTTCCTTCGGGACTTCCAAGGGCACTTAGCCCCACAATCCAGTCGATTGTCCAAATCAGAAACACGGGAGTCCCGTGACAGCCCACCCTCTCCCTCAGCCCCACACTCAGCTGGTGAACCGTCTCAATCTTTCTCCTAAACATGCCTCTAACCACTCTGCCGCTTTGTGTCCCCTGCATCTCTCAATCCTTTATCTTCTGCAAGAGATTCTCCAATGACCTTGCCTGAGTCCCACCCCACCCCTCAAACTCCCCTCTGCCTGGCCAAGCGGTGCTCGGAGATGGGGCCCTGCCTCACCACCGCTCCAGCTTTACTGCCCTCCTTGCAGTCATCCTCGCCAACGCCCAGCACACAGTAGGCGCGCCATAGATGCACGGGGAAGTATGCTGGAGTTCCTCATAACGGAATGTTAGACGTACGGAAGGAAACTCAGAGCCCGTCGGGTCCACTCCAAACCCTCATTTCACAGATAATGCTCTCAAGGCTCAGGGAAGGTGGGGCTTGCTGAGCTACGTAACTACTTGGCAGCAATGGTAATAAATAGATTCAAATCTCCTGAACAGATCACTCCTTTATCAGCTCTTCCACGATTCCTCACTGCCTCTCAGACTCAAAGGAGAAAAGCCATGGCGCCTGTCAGTGTCTCTGTTTCCACTCCTAGACAACGGAAATTACTAATGCCTTCCCTTTCTACAGCATAGGGATTTTATTTAACTATGGTTGAATGCTGTCTGTAAAAATGCTTTGACTTCGGAGGAGAGATACACCACAGGCCAGACTCAGCAGCCCACCACTTAGATTCAACTTCTCAGTTCGCTCTCTCACTTCCTCTATTGACTTTTCCTCCCCAGCAGCCTGCAGGCCAGCAAAAGCTGGAGGAGAAAGAGATCTGCCATTTCCTCTTCCACTCTAACTCCACTTAAGTAAGGAGAAAGGCACTGTAAATAGAATAAGTCAGAAGTTCCTGTATAGCAGCATGAAAAATATTGCCATCGATTATAAGTTCAAAATGAGAAGAAGAGGGGACTCAAGTCTGCAGTCTTGCTGGGAGGGATTTCTGGCACTACCCAGAAAGCCCACACCCATCCATACGCATCTGAGTAGCCAGCCAAACCTAAAATGTGTTTTCAAATTCTGACATTCTTTTAAAAGGGGGAGAAGGGTTAACTTGAAAAATGACAATGTCCTAAAAGACAAAGGAAGGCTACAGAAATGTTCCCAGATTAAAGGCGTCTAAGGTGACGTGACAACTAAATGCAGTTTCTAACCCTATACTGGATCCTGTGGGGGGAGGGGAAAATGCCATAAAGGACATTATTGGGGCAGTTGACAAAATTGGGATGAGAACAAATTATTGATACAAATGTGTTGTATCGGTATTAAGTTGGCGGAAGTTGATCACTTTTTTGTGGCTAGGTAACAGATTATCTCTATTCTTAGGAAACACACCCTGAAGTAGTTGAGTGTAAAGGCTCATGGTATATGTAAGTTACCTTCAAATGGCTGAGAAAATCTTAGTGCGTGTGTGTGCGTGTGTGTGTGTGTATGAATAAAGAGAAAATCATAAAAGATGAGAAATATAAAGGAAATAAGGTAAAATATTTATAGGAAGTGAACAAGTGAATCTAGGCAAAGCATTTACAGATATTATTTATACTATTTTTGTTCCTGCAACTTTTCTGTAAGTTCAAAATTATTTCTGAATAAGATTTTGGGGTTTTTTTTAAGATTCTATTTTTAAGTAGTCTCTACACCCAATGTGGGGCTGGAATTTACAACCCCGAGGTCAAGAGTTGCATGCTCTATGGACTGAGCCAGCCAGGTGCCCCTGAGTACGTTTTTAAAAATTACCTGTGAACAAGGGGCCCCTGGGTGGCTCAGTCAGTTAAGCCTCCCACTCTTGATTGTGGCTCAGGTCACGATCTCAGGGTCATGGGATAGAGCCCCGTGCTGAAGGTGGAGTCTGCTTGGGATTCTCTCTCCCTCTCCCTCGGCCCCTTCCCCTGCTTGTGCGTGTGCTCTCTCTCTCTCTCCCTCCCACTCTCTTTCTCTCTCAAAAAAATTGTGTGTGAACAAGACTGCATTTGTGATATTTACGAAGTTCAATTTGCTATCTATCTTCAGTAATCATGTCCCTGGCACTATGTTAATATATACAGGGATTAAAGAGAGAAATAGGCATAATTTGTCCTTTAAACTGTTCATTTGTAGTTCAGAAGAGAGGACATAAACACATGAAAATATAGAAATAATAATAATAGCAAATGCTGAGGGCCAAATGAATAGTGGCAAGGAAAGTCAAAATAGTATTTCAGAGCTTTAAAGAGGAGACAGAATTTGAGTCAGGCCTGTGAGTTGGGGCTGGGTCTGGAAAGGAGCAGAGGGGAGGAAATGACACTCCGAGCAGAGGGGAGAGTGGAGCCAAGGTGTGCAGGTGGGAAAGTGTACCCTGTCATGAGTAGTATGATTTGAGAGGTTTCATAGGAAGGAGGGCAAAGATCAGGGGAGGAATGTAGGTTAGGGCCACTTGGAACACCTGGAAATGCCAGATTAACGAGCTTGGACTCTATCCCAGGGGCCAGAGTCCAGCAATCTCTTAGAAGTGACTGACCCCTCTTTCTTCTGAACACCACCAATAGAGCTGGGAGTGGGCTGTGCCAATGATTATGGAAAGACCTCAAGAGGGCCCCCATATGTAGGAAAATCACCCTTGTAGACCCTACCAAACAGGAATCCATTTGAAAACAGAACTATCTTTCAGTAGCTAATTTGTTCATAATCGAGTGTACTTTAATCAGATAATCGTATGCCTTGCCTTTAACACATGGCTGTTTTCGGCTATGTCATCAGCCACACTGAGGGAATGGACATTTTTAAAGGAGAGTGGAGAACAGTCATTTTAGAGAATTGAATAAGGCAATACTGAGAGGGCAGGTATGTGATCAGGGTATTTAATGCTTGCTGCTGTAGCAAATCTCAGCGATTTAACATAGTGAAGTTTATTTCTCATTCATGTCACAGTCAGGTACAGGTGGGACAGCTCTCCTTAGTAGGTTCCCTCCAACTGATGACTCAGGAATCCAGGTCACTTCCACCTTGTTGTGCTGCCACCTTAAATGCAGGGCCTCTGAAGTCACCATGGAAGGAAAGATTAAGAGAGACGACCAACCAGGAGTTTTGTGGCCAGGCCTGGAGGTGATGTATACCACTTCTGCCCATGGGTCAGAGCCTAGTCGCGTAGGCTCCACCAGACTGCAAAGGCCACTGGAACATGTAGTTGTTCTGTGTGCCCATGAAGAGGAAACGAAATGGTGAGCTTTGGGGCTCCCCAGGAGCCAACTCTGAGACAGGAAATGGGTATAAATAGTTTAGGTGAAAGGTGAGCTTGGAATACCAATCGAAAAGTAGGGAAGTGAGACAGAGGGAAGGAAGCCAAATACAGAGTATGTTAATGAGCATGCTCTGGGCACCTCAGACTCAATCCTACTGGGGACTACTGAGAGATTATACAAAACAAGCCCCCAGTTGTTCCCCCTGAGAGGCGAGGAAGCTGAAATATTTATCAACCAACTTCCGTCCTTCATTGGTTGAGGGCCGCTCCCTGGGAAATGAACTTCTTGGGCATTTCTGGCGAGCAGGCAAGCATGCTCCAGTGACCAGAGAAAGTCCTCAGGCAGACACTTCCATATGCTCGGGTATGACACCAACAGTGTGTACTGAGTGGCAAGGCCTCATGCGTGTGAAAGGGACATCAATAGCATCTGCCACAGCGAGCACCTACCCGGAGCTTCTCGCCTCTCTCTGCTACACAAATAACCCTGAGAGAAGGGCTCCTGCGAGGCCAGAGTATAGCCGGAGGCAATGGCTCTCGAGTGAGTCTTAGAAATGCATTTTCAACCAGCTCCCCAGAGGGGTCTGAGGCAAGCCATTTAGAGACAAGCATTTGGAAATACCTCCCACTCTGTACACAAACTTCCTTCACCTCACTTCTCCTGCAAAGCACTAGTGAAAGTACTCTCCGTAGGGTCACCACTGGCCTCCCACTCAAACCCCATTGTCTCCAACTGCTCAACTTACTCAGTCGTTTGACAAATGTTATTTATTTCCTTCCTGAAACACTCTTCGTCCTTCTGGGACCCCACCACCGCCACTCCCCTGCTACTTCTCCTGCCTTCTTGGGGGCCCTCTCTGCACCTAAGCATCAGAGCAGCTCATTCTTCTTTCGATGCCCACAATTGTTCTGGTCACCATGCCTAGACTTTGAGAAGAAATCAGGAATGGTAAGTGGATTTATTGGTAATGGCTGCCTGAAGCCATGTGATAAGAAGAATTCTGAGGCCGTATGTTCAGTTAGCGATGTCTGCCATGGGTGTTGGCATAGGGAGCCGCAGACTAGGTTCAGAAATGAGTCAGCTCTGTGCAGATCTTTCTCAAGTTCCCATCTTAACATGGTCTCCCTTGACAATCTCATCGACTCCCGAAGCGTTAACTATCATTTCTGTATACATGCCACCTAAACATAGATCTCTTTCCATGACCTTTCTCAGGAGTTCCAAACCCCTGTTCATAACTCTTTCAAGGATGTTCTACTTGTAAACTCTTTCCTCTCCATTCTGCGTGTCACATGATGACGGTACCATCTTTCAAGACACCTTGGCTTCAGACCTTGGCAGCATCTTCACTCCCGTTCTCTTTCCTCATCACTTTTCCCTGCCACCTACCATGGTTTGCAACAAATTGTATTAAAATTCGTTATTTACTCTCTGACCCAAAACACTGTGGATTCACTGAACAAAAGCACCGGATCTAATTCATCTTGCACCTTCAGCTTCCAGAACTGTCTCTGATACCAAGTAGACACTGAGTCAGTGCCCGTGGCTGTCTTACATATTTACATATATAGAAACAATGTGTGTGAGTGTCTATATAAATTTAACGTATAAATTATATATATATACATGTTTGTTTTGCTCCTTCTCTTTAACTCTCCCACCCTTCCCACGCCACGTCTCGAAGTGATCACCGAGTTCTGTCCGCTCAACTGCTCCACAGAGACATGCACATACGCCAGCTCCATTTCCATCCTCACTGTTTTCCACAGGTCGGGTCTCCTGGGAAACGGACTCTGAGACCGAGATATGAGTGCAGGAAGTTCGTTAGGAGCAGTACCTGTGGAGAGTGAAGGGAGCAGGCGGGGGCAGGGGAAGAAATGGGCGGCAGTGCGGTCACAAAGCCTCAGCTTCTAGGGAGCTCTGGAGCTGGGATGGCCCTTCAGAGATTTTTCAAATTGGGGAAGGTGTCTGGCACTTTATAACCGCCCCCACCCCGAGCATCGACCAATCTTTGCATGTAAGCTGCCTGAGAGAAAGAGTGTGATGTTGGGCTAGCAAGCTCTCTTCAGGTGAAGGCAAGGCGTGGGAGACTCAGCCGAGGTTCATTGGCCATCAGCATTTCCTCCAGCTGGGCTGATGAGTGGGGACCGGGGATCTTGGAAGCACACCCCAGCATCCATGAGATCGCTGGCGTCCTGATTCTCACCTGCAGGACATCTCACCTGTAGGACATCTCGCCCCCTCCGTACTGCAGGCATTGCTAAGTGCTCTCAGTGCCCCCAACCTGTTTTTCCCATCCATCCTTGCCCTGCCACCCAGAATCTTTTACAAACCGATCTGATATGGTCAAGAGTCAAGAGTCAAGATGTATGTTCGGGAGTCAACACAGCTTACTTTGCAGTATGTACAAACTCATTTGTGTGAATGGGGGGAGAAGCAAAAAAAAGAAAGAAAGAAATATATGTGTATGTATATATTTGCACATAGACACATAGAAAAATATCTCTGGGAAAATCCACAGAGACAGAACATACACTAAGTGGTGGCCAGGGGTTGAGGAAAAGGGAAAATAGGGAGAACGAGTACAATGAGTTTGGGGGTTTCTTTTTGGAGTGATGAAAATGTTCTGGAATTAGTGGTGACGGTGGTACAACCTCGTGAATATACTGAAATCTACTGAACTGTACACTTCAAAATGGTAAATCTTATGGTATGTGAATCATATCTCAATTTTTTCGAGTCTCTCAGAGTTGCCATGTGAAAGCGATAGCAGTGATTCTATCAGATTTGTGTCCTTCGTGTTGAACTGGCTTTTCAGATTCTTCTGTAAGTGAGCACATTTGTTTTTAAAGATTTTATTTATTTATTTGACAGAGATAGAGACAGCCAGCGAGAGAGGGAACACAAGCAGGGGGAGTGGGAGAGGAAGAAGCAGGCTCATAGCAGAGGAGCCTGATGTGGGGCTCGATCCCAGGACTCTGGGATCACGCCCTGAGCCAAAGGCAGACGCTTAACCGCTGTGCCACCCAGGCGCCCCAGTGAGCACATTTTTTAATATTAATTTAGGGAGGATAACAATTCTCCCTGCAAAATCACTCTTTTGAATTAGAGCCTTTGAAACTTTATCCCTATGAATGGTGTCAAAGCCAAACTCCTTGCAAAGTAGTCCAGGCCCTTTCTGAGCAGACCCCAAGCAGCTGGGACAGATGTTCATCTTTCCCTCCCCCATGAGTCTCCACCCCTGACTGTAGCCACCTCAGGTTTCACCATTTCCCTGGGCTTCCTGTCTCTGAGTCTTTGTTCCCTGCCACTCATACCCACCCCCTTCTTTGTTTCCTCTCCCACTCAGCCCTACCTACAGAAACATTTCCAGCGCCAGATCAAATCTCATTTCCCCAAAGCTGCAATTGAAATGCCTCTCTCTTTCTAGCCCTGCAAACGCTTCGTTTGGCGTCAGTTTTTATAGCATTTATAATATGCTGCCATTTTGTATAATCAGTAGTGTATTTCTCGTTTGGCCAACTCATCTTTGATTCCTCTACTCTCTATAGCACATGGGATAGATATTCAATGAGACTTGACCTAATTTTTGGTTTAAGGTTTTTTTTCAAAAGGCAAATCCACATTCATTCACTTGCTCAGTCAAGAAGTACTTACTGCTGGCATACTGTGTCCGGCAGTAAGTAGTGTGGAAGCCAAAACAAAAATGCTCTCGTGGAAACTACTTTTTAAATTTTTCATTTCATTCGCATATGACACACATAGAGTGTGTACAAATCTTAAGTACGTACCTCACTGACCTCTTACATATGGACGTACCCATGTAACTACCACCCATATCGAGATAGAGAGTATTTCCAGCACCTCGGGCTCCTTCCAGTCGATACCCTCCCACCCAGAGGTATGCAGTGTTCCAGCTCCTACCCCCATAGATTAGTTCTGCCTGTTCATGGGTGTCACAGAAATGGAATCATGTGATACGTTCTCTTTTGTTCATTATGATTTCTATGAAATTCATCTATGTGGCATGTGTAGCATCAGCTCATTCTTTTTATTGCTGTGTAGTATTCCACTGTAGAACATTCCAGTAACTGTTCCATGATTTCTTTATCCATTCTCCTACTGAGGGACAATTGGGTTTGGTTTCAGTTTGGGGCTGTTATGAATAAAGCTGTGACAAATGTTTTGGTGGACATAAGCATTCATTCTCCTGAGATACATACCCAGGAAAGCAACTGCTGAGTCACAGGGGGTTTTAGTACGCCGTGCCGAACGACCTTCCTGAAAGGGTTTTACCAACTTACACTTTTACCGAAAAACATATGAAAACAAACAAACAAATAAGGAAGAAAAACATCCGATGGTAAAAGAAGTGACACTGAGATTTAACATCAGACAATAAAGCGCCGTTCGATCTGCTGGCCAGGCAAGGCTTCCTCAACAGGGTGAGATTTAGCCTGAGACCTGCAGGACAAGAAGCCATCAGTCGTGCACATGTCAGGGGAAGAGTAGTTCAGGAAGAGAGAGCAGCAACCGCAAGGGCTTTGGGGCAGGAAGAGGAGCGGAAGGGAAGCTAGTGGCCTTGGAGTGAGTGGGGAAGTGAGACAGGGAAGGAACGGAAAGCAGCAAATAAAGGGCATGTTATTAAGCCAGCTGCCGTAAAAGGTGACTGGAGCTTAGTTCTGTGGGCAAATGCTGGGAAAGTTATAAAATACATGCTTCAAAACTATCCCGCCGCCCACGAGGCGAGAGAGCTGGGGTACTTATGTATCAACTGCCATAGTCACTGGCTGAGGATTGTTGCTGACATGTTGTTGGGGGAGCATAGATGTTAGTTACCCAGCATTTCTGGCCTGTAAAGTGACCTTCCACAATTCTGGAAAAAGCCTTTGGATACAGGGAAACAGATAGATAGTGGCAGCTGAAAATTGTCCAGAACCCATTAAACTGGATAATGGCAGGGCAGGGGTGTACTGATGGCTTTGCCGTGCTATTTAATACTTAATCACACATAGACACCTCTAATATAGGTATTTCCTTCATAACTGACATTCAGTACCTTCCTCTTTATCTTGGCTTTTAACTTCATCCTCTTGTCATTGTTCTTCTCTTTGACCCTTGGCCCCACAGCCAGTTCCTTGAATTCACCCCACCCTAAATACCATCGACCATTTGACCAACTTCATTCCCACCGCCACACTCTCTCGATCATGTTCATCATTTACTTCTGCTTCTCTTAGGCTCCCAGTCACTGGGCATTCCATGTAGCATAGGGTCTTACCAATAATAGACTCAGTATGTGTGTGTGGAGTAACTATTTAGGGGCGGGGGGAGATATCCAAAACCATGCTGATTTGGAAAGACTTCAAATTTATGTTAAATCTCAGTTTGATTCTTGGTACTTCCTGGGTGTTTTCCTGACAACTAAAGTCTCATTTTCTGTATCAGCTATCAGTTGCCACATACTGCTGGGTAACAAAGCACCCCAAGGCTCAATATCTTTAAACAATAAGCATTTATTTAGTTCATAAACCTGTGGATTGGCAATTTAGACTGGATAGTGCTTCTGATCTCACTTGGACTTGCTAAGGGGTCTTTCAGTCAGCTGCAGCTCAGCTGATCTAGCGATGACTGGGAAAACTCAGCTCTGTTCCTCACGTCATATCTGCCAACAGGACGACCAGGGCATGTTCTCCTGGCAAACACAGAAAAAGAGCAAGCAAATGAAAACACTCAAGGTTCCTTGAAGCCTAGGCTTGGAACTGACCCACCCTCGCTTCCACCAGATTCTACTGGCCAAAAGTTACAAGGCCAACTCAAACGCAAGGGGAGGGAAAATAAACTCTGACCCTTTAGTGAAAGAAATCCTAAGGTCACATGGTAAAAGATGGGGCTATAGGAAGAGGTAAAGAATCCAGGTCATGAATGTAATCCACCGTATTTTACTGTTGACCTTTTGACCTAGCAGGTTGAGTGCCTATTTCCTTCCCTTTCTTTCTTGTCTCTGTGTCTTAAGACATCTTGTCTCTGTGTCTTAAGACATCCAAATAAAAAGCAGTGCTTTTTTTGGTTGGAATTATTAGATATTGCTTCAGTTCTCCATTTCTATATATGTAACCATCAGAGAAGAACTACAGCAAGTGTGATTTCAGTCATAAATATCCCTATAGACTTTAAAAACAGGATTATCGGTCACCAACCAAAGATCAAGCTTGAGCAGAAGTTAGATGAATCACCTGCAACCTTACAGTTTATCTATTTTATTTTGTGTTGGAGAGAGGGATGCTCTGCCTACATCTGATGTCTTCACTAGAGGAGACGCAGGATGAGAAGGTGCTTAAACTGTGTGTAATTTATGAGACGGAACAAAGGAGCCGCCACTGTTACCGCCGTTGCCATGACCATATCATATTAAATCAGGAGAGAAGAGGTTACTGAATTGGCTTTTCAAACAGGGTGCCTCCTCATGAGACATCTCTGCCAGTGACATCAGCGGGAACATGAAGTCCAGAGTGTTCACTGGAGAGACATACAAAATAGTCCAGACGCCAGTGATCCTGTGAATCAAATGGCCCCGCTGTGCCCTGCTTGACACTATTTCTGTCCTGTGTGAGGTGTGTGTCCTGAATTTGATTTACTACCTTTAATGCCACTCACCCACAGTGTAGTGTGTAAATGCTGTGGAGGGCTCCAATTAGGGTCTGAAAATCCAGAACAGTGCAACGGAAGCATAACGATTTGAAACGGATACATAGCTGTAGAGGGAGAGGGTGTGATAGGCACCGTGTCCCTAACTTCCTGCTTAGGGAGAAGGGACAAAGCGGAGTGGTGGGGAAGAAGCCAGGTTTCTTTTTTTCTTTTTAAGATTTTATTTTATTTATTAGAGAGAGCGAGAGAGCAGGAGTGGGGTGAAGGGCAGAGGGAGAAGCAGGCTCTGCGCTGAGTAGGGAGCCCAATGTGGGGCTCGATCCAGGGACTCCAGGATCATGACCTGAGCCGAAGGCAGTGGCTTAACCGACTGCGCCGTCGGGACGCCCAAAGCCAGGTTTCTGAGACAGCCTCCGATATGAGTCCAGGCTCTGCCATCGCTCTATGACTTGAGGCAGGTCTCTTAGCGTCTTTCAGCGTCAGTTTCTTAATCTGCAAAATGGGTTTACTGTTGAAACCACCTTGAAGATGGAAAGGAGGAGAAAATCCACATGTCAAGAACTGCTCGAGGTGCCTGCCACAAGTTAAGAGCTCGATGAATGTGGACTCTACATTTTGAAACTGCAACATACTTAGGATGTCATTCAATCCAAGCCCCCCTTTCAGAAGATGAAAACAGAGCCACAGAGAAGCTGACAGAGCCCCCTTGGTTACACAGCTAGTGGCACAATCAGGGCCAAAAATCCAGGATGCTCTGCTGCCGGGGCCTCTGTGTTATCCTTTCACTCAGTCACCCTGCGGCAGCTGGGCCCTGCCTACCCTCTTCTACGAAGTGGAGCTTCAACAAATACCTGGGGGGGGGGGTCCCCTTTCCCCTGGAAAGCCACACCTCAGGCACAGGGAACTCTGAGCGGTATGCAATTTTCAAATGTGGCACTCGCCGCCTGCTCACTTTAATCTGCTGCAAGTGTCTCTGGGAAATAAAATATTGGCAGGTTTGTCCAACAGCTGCTCAGCCTAGAGACCACAGCTTATTTTGGTCCATTTATGTTAACTCATCTGTCTTAAGCTCTTTGTTAGTGACTCACCGCATACTGCTACCAAAAATATACACCAAAATCCAAGAATCATTCATATGAAGGACAAACCTCTTCCTTAAAATACCACATTTTTGTCTTGTTTTTATGAAGTTTTTCCTTCCTCCTGCCGGCACATCACATTTTTCTTGTTTCTTCCTTCATCTTTGATCACCTTCAGGGGCACGGAACCTGCATGGTGTGGTCAAGAGAATTCTAGAATGGACATCAGAAAGCCTGGTTTGGGTACTGGTCTGGCATTCTTTAGCTGTGAAAACCTACCACCTCACAACTGGTGTGTAACTCGGTTTCCGTATCCGTAAGATGGGAGGGTCATATTAGCTCTACAGTTCACACGAGCGAAACTGCCAAGAACTTCATTACTTTTCCCTTCAAGGATTCCTTCTCTTCCTTCCTTTACTTTTTATAGACCGTCACAGAATAGAAACATTATATCTCCTCCACCATCACAGTTCAAACCCTGAGTCTATAGGGAATAGCCTCCTTGTTCTTCCGTAAGCACAACAAGTCGAGGTACGTACCACCCTTAAGTCCCAGCAAAACAGACCACTGCCCTGGGCTCCCGGATTTGCTCCGACCCTCCCCTAGCCTCACCATTCCCCACAGGGCAGAGTCACTGAAGTCAAGGCCCATCCAGAGCCTGTGCCCCATCTAGACCACCTGCTGGGTACAGAACCCCGGAATACACTGCCCAAGGGGCCAAGAGCTGGTTTCCAGGCCAGCGTGGCCCCTTCCCTGGTTCATCTTCCCGAGAGCTGACTGTGCCACAAGTGTGCACATCCCTCGTTCAAAGAGCCATCAGAGGGTAGCTGTCTGGGGCAGTGTGGACAGAACTTGGACATGCAGCAGGGGTGGCCACTCGCTCTGTGCAAGACCCCTCATGATGGGAGGATCTTGGGGTGGAAAGAGAAAGGGGGCTTGACCTCTGGCTGGGACCAGGTCCTGTTGCAGCCTCCAGGTTCTACTGCAAAACCCTGAGCAGTCCAAGAGTACTAAATCAAAAACTGACCTGCTAGGCCAGTTCTGAGGTGTATTACCCAAGTTCGGATGGCAGAATATGTTTTATAACTTTTACCATCTAAACATAAAGTTCATGGGCCCCACTTGTACTTTTGCCCTGGGCTGTGCAAGTGTTAGGGACAGGCCTGCCTTGACACTTGCCATTCTTTTTTTTTTAATGTTTTTTTTATTATATTATGTTAGTCACCATACAGTACATCCCTGGTTTCCAATGTAAAGTTCCATGATTCATTAGTTGCGTATAACACCCAGTGCACCATGCAATACGTGCCCTCCTTACTACCCATCACCGGCCTATCCCATTCCCCCACCCCCTCCCCTCTGAAGCCCTCAGTTTGTTTCTCAGAGTCCATAGTCTCTCATGCTTCATTCCCCCTTCTGATTACCCCCCCTTTCTTGCCACTTGCCATTCTTATGCTTAGAGCGTCTTTCCCCCAGCTATCCGCTTGGCTTCGTCCTTCATTTCCTCCATGTTCCCCCTCCCGCCTCCCCTCTTCACTTCTCTGACCCTCATGTTTGAAATAGCCCCCCACCCCTTGTGTTTCTATGCCTTTGCTGTAATTTATATCTTCCCACAATTTGATATTTTATTTATTTAGGTGTCTGATGTCTGACTCCTCCATTAGAGTATAAACTCCAAACCACCAAAAATTTCTGACCCACTCCCCCTGCTTGTGCATGAGCTCTCTCGCTCGCTCTCTCTGTCCCTGACAAATAAATAAAATCTTTTTAAAAAATTTCTGCCTGCCTCATTCACTACTGTATTCCCAGCCCCTAAAATAGAGCCTGGCACATAGGAGGGGCTTAGCAAGGTATTTGTTGAATCAAGGCGTGAATGAGTTAATGACCGGATTTCAATTCCCATGCATTGTTCTCTGTTCTGGGCCTAATGTTTTACAATATAAAAACCAAACCAACACAAAGAAGAACTTTTTAAATAGGCCAACTCACTTGCATTTCAGATTTTATTTCCGTTTTAATAAACCTGCCCAACACAGCCCTCCACTCTTCCAGTTCTCTTGCTCTATTTTTACCATCATGTCTGTTCTTATCACAGAGATCTCCAGCCCCTCCAGATCTCCTACTCTGGCTTCATCTGTCAGCTTTCCCCTGTCTCTGTCTCCTTGCCTCTTCTGTCTAGAATACATGGCACATCATTTCAACCGTTCTTTTGCTGATACCTTGCCCTTTAACCTGGCAAAACCCTAATTCTGGATCAAATGAAGGAACTTTTCCATGTCTATGCTTCGGCTACATCAAAGGATAATACATTTACAGAGGTAGCGAAATGATCTAAAAATAGAGCCATTTCTTTCCTGGCCAAAACTCTTGCCTACCAACTATTGCACATTCTTTACATGACTAAAATTAAATACGCAAAGTCTTCCATGGCATTTAATTAGCAATCTGGCAGAAAGCAAATGCTGCTCTACTTTCATTCACAAATTTGAGTTTGATTACATTCCATACCCTTTTCCAACCCAAGATGATTGGGTTCAAATCTCTGGTTAAGGAAATCTAAGGTAAATGTTACACCACTTTTAAAAAGCTCGAAACTCCTACAATCACCACGTTCCCCTCTTTTTTTTTTTCTCAGCTAGAGTGGCATAGCTTCCTCTTAGTCCTCTTTTGCGATTTCCTTCTGAAATTCCAGATCTCTCTTCAAAAGAGAGTTGACAATAAAAAAGCAGAATACAATATTGTCCTCGTATATGATTGCTACTATGTTCAAAAATATAAATGCCTGTGGGCAAAGAATAGAAGGCAACTAATAAAAATGTCCTAGTCCTACTAGAACTTTTGTTTCTTTTCTCTCGATACTCCTAGATTTTATCATTTTGTTTTTACAGTCACCATTGAGGACAGGGTAGGGAGGAAGGAGAAAGTGCCAATTTAACTGCAGAGAGGATAGAATATCATTGCAACGTTCAAATTTCTTTCAAATTTCAAGCCAGCATTGCTTCCATTGACACCTAGAAGTGGCCGTCTGTCTGACCTTTAATAAATGTTCTAAATAAATCAAAGTGGTCATAGTAGTAGGACAATTATAATCTTGTGGTTTTAATGTCACATGCATCCTACTTATTACAAATGTCCCATCAGCCATTTTTGTAATCCCGGAACACAGAGAATTTGAGCTATTTTGCATGATCCCAGAACGTGTGTCGAGTTGCAAGAGAAAATCACTATAAGCCTTCATGAAAAGACAACTATATTTTAAAGATTATAAATAATAAATGTATTACTAAAACTACCTCATAATATATACATATTGTTTTTCCAAGGACAAAAAAATGGAAGCACAGGACCAAGAGACTCAATTCTTGCAGGGAAATAAAATCTCTTTAAAACTGAAAGAAGTCTCTAAACTTGGAGAAAAATGAGGAAAGGGCCCTACCATTGCCTTCAGGTCCAGATCCACAAAAAACTCAGTGTTTCAGTAAACAAAGTGAGGTGAATAATCCATTTATAATAGCATAAATTTCATGAGGTTACTTTCTAATCCGGACAAAAGTAAACCCTAGGCATAAATGCATCTTGCTAGTGGCTTCTCCATAAATAACATTGCAATTCAATAATTGTGCTCATTTCCTTAGAAATACCTTCATTATTATTCTGCATTCTTGCATAGAAATGTGAGGAAAAGCAAATCAAATTAAATAGAGAACATTCCAGCATCCCGGTAGATTCACTTTGGATATAACTTTCTTAGCAATTTTGCTTCCGTTATTTAAAATCTTTTTCCAACATACCTGCTTGTTTATCTCAAGGAATCCTGCAAGGGGCAAGATGACTAAATTGGTACAGTTTAATAACCCTTGTGCTTTTTAATAAAGAATGATGGTAAGCTATAAACATTTTCGTTAAATTATCAATGATAACATGCCTTTACTAGCATTCGGTTTACCTCAAGAGCAAGTTGTTTATTGTTTTATTTATTTATTTATCGTGTTCCTTTATTTGCTACCAAAATTTGTTTACGGAAATAATGAAAAAAGATTGAAATAAAAATTAAGTGCCTAGATCATGGAGCAATATTTGTAGAAGCAACGGCAACTGAATGTACTCCGTCCTTCGCATGATACTGTAATCACTTCCCAGGCGGCCTGCTGACACTCGGTGCAAAGCAGCGTTATTAAGTAATAAAGCATGAGCAGGCTGAAGGATGATGGCATCATTCACACTTCCCACTTTGTGTTGTTGGAGCTCA
Source organism: Ursus americanus (assembly GCF_024610735.1). NCBI lineage: Eukaryota > Metazoa > Chordata > Mammalia > Carnivora > Ursidae > Ursus > Ursus americanus. The sequence continues at coordinate 106,789,451 of NC_142164.1, forward strand.
AGTCAAGGACATCACTGCTACTAATTGTGTTTTATTAAGCAACAATAAAGAGTCCTGGGAGAGTCTCTTGTAATTCTCATTTTTAAATAAGAGCCAAAGAAAAAGAACCATTTCTGACAACAGAGAAACCCACTAGCACTTTTTAAATATATGCGTCTTTTGAATAAAGGTAAATCACACTCGAGGGAAGGAAGCTAGTTCTGGGGGCATCATGGTGATTCCCGCACAATCCATGGTGCGCTCCTAGGGCACTGAGCTTCAGCGTGAGCTGGCGTGTTGCTTTCGGGTCCTTGCTACTTTTTAGGTTTCTGTATTTGGAGGGTAATAAAGAGAGAATAACCCAAAGTGCTTTGGTCAGACTTCACCTGAACCACCGCGGATAACATGCAGTAGCTCACAGGCGAGTGAGGGGAAGAAGAGTGAGGCGGAGGGCTACTAGATTCACAGTGGCAAGTCTCTTCAACCAAGCGTTTCTTAATTGACCAGCAAAGTTACTTTAAAGGCAGAGGATATAAACTCCTAAAGTTCCAACACCATCTCACCTACCCTAGAGTCTGGGGGCTTGGTTCGGACTGGACTCAGGGGCTTGGCCAAGTTGCCCCCCAAAAGCAGACCTAGAGACCAGGATTTGAGTGGTTTATTTGGGAGGCAATCCCAAGAAGCAGCCATGGGAGAGTGGGGGAAGTGAGCCAAAAAAGTAAGGAAGTCAGGGGCGCCTGGGTGGCTCAGTTGGTGAAGCGTCTGTTTTTAGCTCAGGTCATGATCTCAGGGTCCTGGAATCCAGCCCCGCATCAAACTCCATGCTCAGCAGAGAGTCTGCTTGTCTCTCTTCCTCTCCCTCTGTCCCCTCCCCCTGCCCCCACTCGTGCTCGCTTACTCTCTCACTTTCTCTCATTCTCTCTCTCTCAAATAAATAAAATCTTTAAAAAAAAAAAAAGGTAAGGAAATCAATCCGGGATGTTTCAATGAACAGGTTACCTCAGTGGCCACGGGGCTCAATCCCACTGGGGACTTCCTGGAGATAGTATGGAACATAAATCAAAGTGTCCTCCCCACTCCCCCACCCCCAGCCACGGTCAAGGAAGCTGGGGTATTTAAATTCCAGCTCTCATTCATTATTGACTGAGGACCGATCTCTGGATTACTAACTGTCTACTACTCAAACCAATAGAAAGCCCCCAGGCAGAGAGCTACAGGTGTTTGCAGTAAGACACCAACTGGCTTATACATGAATGATGAGTGTCAAGGGGACATGGGTGGGACCCAAACAGTTGCCTGAACTCTACAAGCATGAAATTTCTCTCAAGTCTACTAATTTATCATAAAAATTCACAAACTTTGCATCTGGTTCCATTATAATCTCCACGTGAAAGTGATGCTCTAGGAATATGGACCATATTTATCTGGTGGCTCCAAGTACCTGTCCCTGGTGTGCCTTGAAGAATCTAGGGTTGTGACACTCCAGTTTTAAGGAAATCGGGAGCAAAGATAATTGGCTTTTGGCTATACCCATTTGGGCAGGGAGTGGGAGCAGGCAATCTTGGCAAAACTTTGATTTTCCATTTCGTGTGGAATTTTCCAGTTTGTCATGGAGTCCCATGGAGTCTCAGCCTTTGCTGGCCTCTCTCTCCCAGAAGTTGAGACCTCCTCTTGACCGTGCACACAGACTTGGACAGCTAATTCTAGCCCAGCTTTCAATAGTTCTTGTACCCCGGTTCAGGTCTGTGAGCGTCCATCAGCCTTGGCCCCAGGCTCCTGTCCTGGCAGTTATCTCATTTCCAAGGCTTGGCCCACCATGTACCCCAGCTCCAGTCTTGCTCTCTGTGTCTAACTCCTGTCTCGGTAATTGGTCCCGTCTCCCAATCCCCTCACTGCTCTAGGACTTCATCTTCTATTCATCAATCCTTATGGGTTGAATTGTGTCCCCCCCACACACACCTCCAAAAATTCATGTTTAGGGGTGCCTAGGTGGCTCAAACAGTTGAGTCCGACTCTTGATTTTGGCTCAGGTCATGATCTCAGGGTAGTGAGATGGAGCCCCCCACCACCCGCCGGCCACGGCTCTGCACTGAGCAGGGAGTCTGCTCCGTGATTCTGTCTCTCCCTCTCCCTCTGCCCCTCCCCGCCATGCATGCTCTCATTCTCTCTCTCTCTCTCTCTCTCTCTCTCTCAGATAAATAAATAAATCTTTTAAAAAATTCATGTTAAAAAAAAATTCATGTTGAAGTCCTGACCCTCAGTACCTCTGAATGTGACCTTATTTGGGACATAGGTCTTTACAGAGCTAATCAAGGTAAATAAGGTCATTAGAGCTGGCCCTACTCCAGTCTGACTGGTGTCCTTATGAAAAGGGGAAATTTGGGCACAGAGACACCCACAGAGGGAAGATGATATGAAGACACAGGAAGATGACAGCCATCTACAAGCCTCAGAGAGAAGCCTGGAAGCAAATTTTCCCTCACAGCCCTCAGAGGGAACCCTGCTGCCATCTTGATCTTGGACTTCTAGCCTCTAGCACTGTGAAACAATAAGTCTCTGTTGTTTAAGCCACCCAGTTTGTGGTGCTTTGTTATAGCAAACTAGCACAGTTCTGCTCCTAAGCTCCCGTAGGCTGCCATACCACCTGTTTCCCCTGCCTGTCTATCTGGAGTCATCCATTTCTCCCCTCCCCAGCTTCCTTCAAAACGCATTCAACCTGTTCATTAGAACTCCCAGGACCTCTTTAACTCCTTGTGCATGTTGTTTACCTGAAATTACATCGTTTTACCACCTTTGTGGATGCTGTACTTTATCTGCTAAACTCAATCCCCCTCTTCCCAACACGCACTGCCTTGACCCTGGAAGATGGGCCACATCCCAGGCCCTAACCTTTCTTGATCTTTCCCCATACAACATTGACTAACGGTCTACACCATATTCTATCATAGAACATCTTCCTCTAGTCAACACTGACTAATTATCATAGAATATCTAGTCTTCTAGATATTACTGCCTACTACCAGAACTTTATATCTCTAAAGTTATTCATACTTAGATATTGACAAATTATAAGTTGCTTCCATCTTTCCCCTCTTTGAGGGACCCTCTTCTTTTTTTGTTGTTAATATGAGTTAATCAAGTAGACCTAACCCAATACTCTAAAATTAAGACAGACTCTGGTAGCAAGTACCATCATCAAAAAATCGTACAGATATCAGTGTTGACCTCCAGTCATGACAGTGAGCGAGAATCAATTTATAAAAATGATCCAAGAACATTTGATGCATTCAAAAATAAGGAGTAAAGAAAGATAAAGAGTCAAGCTGTGACTTCCATTGCCGCTTTCTTGGCATACCACAGCAATGTGACTGTTTTCATACCCATTCAGGTAATTCAGAGGTAGCCTTGAGATAGGTACTCCCTTTGCTAAATAGAAAGCGGGTACAATATGCCGTAGTATACCATGGTTCCATCTTTGTATTTTTTCCATTTCTTTTACATTCTTACCAGTGTTGTTTTTCTGAGATTTCTGTGTGATACTATAAGAAGTAGACTGTAGATTCTTCAGTGGTTTTCAGCTATAATACAATCTACTGAAACCAGATTATCTCCTGCTTTTCACTAACTCTTCCTAAGGTACTCTATTGTCATTACCCAAGAATAGTGGTCCCTATGGATATAATGCTTTGAACTTGGTGTTCATTGAACAGGGAGGTTTATTGTCTCTTAGTGGCGTGCCAAATTGTATAGTGAGGAGAATTAGAAGTTGCTTGAAATCATAATTTTAATTAGACTCTTGTTCTAAATGCTCTGAACTATTTTTCTAACTCAGCTTTAAGCTTTTAATCAAGTCATTTTTAAGATTTCTGTTTGAGGGGCGTCTGGCTGGCTCAGTCAGTGGAGCAGGTGACTCTCGATCTCAGGGTTGTGAGTTGGAGCCCCACGTTGGGTGTGGAGATTACTTAAAAATAAAACCTTTTAAAAATTTTCTGTTTGAGTGAAATAATAGCATCATACAACAGAACTGAATGGAAGCTTAGACCTTTGGCCCTACCCAATTATGTGGAGAATGAAACAAGCTCAGAGAAGAGAAACGATTTACCCAGAACGACAGAACCAAGTAGTAGCAGAGATCCAAACCCAGATACCCTAACTCCTAGACCAATGACCTCTGATCTACATGTAGAGAACATACATCTGAATGTAACTAGCTTTAGACGAAATTGTTACATTAGTGAAATTTACTTTCTGAACCTCATCCCCTATGTCCTGAGATTTTCCTTCCTTCTTGAGAAAACTTAACTATTTCATTCCCTATTCTCCTTCCCAACTCCCATCGGCGTTTACTTGTTCTGGGTCTTAAACTCAGGAGCTTCTCTTCTGTGTTTTGGGTCACATGTAACTACTTTAATTGTATCACATGATAGCTAGTGTCATATGGCTTCATGCTAAGCTTTTCAGGTATGGGTTCCCATTAGTGTAAGGCCAAGTTCATGGGATAATTGAAGACATGGGTTAAATATTGTGATTGACCTTTACCAACCATCAAGTTATCTAAAGAAACTGGTTGTGAAAAAGAGTGATGAAATCTTTGTCCCTTCGGATCCACCCTCCATCCCCCTCCACCCAGTTCCGTGCTCCTGGAGGCTGAGCTGTTTGGACTGCATCAAGTCTCCCTTGTCCTCTAGCCTCCAGCTGTGTATGAAGAACAGGGAGCGTCAACACGTCAGAGGGTGAGAAGAGCAGGAGGTTGGGATATTGATTCCCTCAGTTCTCTCTCCACGGGATCTACAGACTGACCACATCCCTCTGTTGAAGGCCACAGCTACTCTCTGACAGCCCACCCCACACAGCTGGGTCCCAGTAGCCGCTCACTCCCCCTTGCTCCTGCAGGCTCAGAGGTGGCAACAGCTTCTCAGTATTACTACTTCCGGAGTAACGCACTCTCCCTTCCTCATTCCCCTAACCCCTGCTGGTGCTTTTGTAAGTCGTCCCTCTATCAAACCCTCTTCGGGCACCCAGTTTGAGTGTGCCCTCCGTTTCCAGAAAAGACCCTACCTGATATTCAGACAGGATGTTAAATACTTTGGCTAAGGTATTTAAATATTTTTATATTATCACAAACATGGATATATTAAAGAGAAAAATGCAAAATATTAATTTACTGTTTTCTGCTGAAGGACATCTCCATGGAGAATTTGGGGGGCATACTAGCAAATGGAATTCTCTTTCTTTAGGGAAAATTGATGATAACCAGAACTCAAGTAGAACTTTTGCATTACCACTCCTTTTCTGGTCTTTGGCTCATAGTGAAAAAGGAAAAGAAAAGGAGAAAAATGAAAAGAATTTCATGGCAAGAATTCACCTTACAAAAATGTTTTCAAATTATGCCCTGAGCTCAGAGCACTTGCTTTTCTTTTAAAAATCTGGTATTCACATTCAAAATTTTTTCCTTTTTACATTTCTCCTCACAAATATAATTTTACAAAAATGCATAAATGTGGTCATATCATACACATTTGGAGTTTGGGTGCAGTCTTTTTTAATTCTCTTCCTGTTCAACTTGGCTTCCCTCTACCCTTCTTGCCTCCCTCTCTGGCATATATCCCCTTCCAAATAATCCATGACAGTGATTTCATCTCTATTCATACATATTTTCTCCAAGCTCATATTTTGTACACACACACATCTCTGTACATAAACAGTTAAGGGGTTATTTTGGTCTTGTTTTAGAAAGATAAGATTATACTATACATGCTTTTTTGCACCTTACTTTTCTCAATAAGAAGTACCATTTAGAGGGGCGCTTGGGTGGCTCAGTCAGTTAAGCATCTGCCTTTGGCTCAGGTCATGATCCCAGGGTCCTGGGAGTGAGTCCCACATCGAGCTCCTTGCTCAGTGGGGAGTCTGCTTCTCCCTCTGTCTCTGCCTGCCACGCTCCCCTGCTTGTGCGTTCTCTCTCTCTGACAAATAAATAAATAAAATCTTAAAAAACAAAAGAAATACCATTTAGAAATTTCTAAGTAAACTGGTATACCATAATTTAATTAACTATTCCCTATTGATAAGCATTTACTTTAATAATCGTCTTCTGCCACTACAAGCAGTGTGTGTGTGTGTGTGTGTGTGTGTGTGTGTGTGTGTTCATAATTGTCGTTTTTAATTTCTAAGACTTGGATATCCTGAAAAGGGATAACTGGGTCAAGTGGCCTGGAGATTTTTAGTTTTAATAGATGCTGCCAGGTTGTCTTGCAAAAAGCTGTAGCAGGCCAGATATTATCCAGCAACGAATGAGAGTGCACTTTGCCCTGCAACCAAGCAGCAGTAAGTTACAGATCCTTTTACATTTTGTACCTGTTTTTTGGGCAATGTCATACTGTTACCTTCGTTTGCATTTCCCTTTGCTAAGAGCATCTTTTCACGTGTTGTTGACCATCTGGATTTGCATTTTGGCCTGTTTTTTTCTATTGGCAGAGAAATTATATGTATAAAATAGAAATGTAGGAAGCTAATAAAGAGCATTTATTTATTTATTTATTTATTTATTTATTTATTTATTTATTTATTTATTTTAGAGAGAGAGCACAAGCATGGGGAGGAGCAGAGGGGAAAGGAGAAGGGGAAAGACTCTCATGCAGACTCCGCACTGAGTGCAGAGCCCGACTAGCACAGCTCAATCCCACACCCTGAGATCATGCCCGGAGCAGAAACCGAGTCCGACACTTAACCGACTGAGCCACCAGGAGCCCCCGATCTAGATTTTTAAATGTTTTTCAGTTGTTCGATAAAAATGTGTTCTCCTTCAAGAACTTAGATTGAAAAATATTTTCAAGAGTGAGTTTTGAAATAATTGCCTCTTTAAATCTTTTGGCCATTTTTACCTTGAGTAAAAAGTTCTTTTTTATTAAATATATAATGTCTGCCTGCTGTTGCTTAGGTTTTTCCAAGTATATTGTTTGTCGATTCAAGTTATAGACATTTTTCTAATTTTATAAAGTCAAATATACCTGGGACCAGTTTTGGTTACAAAAGTCTAACCTATTCCACCTGCTATGTGTAGTTTCCTAGATTTTCTAACAGGATGCTTATTATTTCATTTTCAGCATTTAAGTGTTTAATCCATGTAAAATTTATTTGTATGTATAAGGTCCAATTTTGTTTTCTTCCAGATGCACAGGTCAGTTACGCTTGCCCTATGTATTAAATAGTCCATCTTGGGGTGCCTGGGTGGATCTGAGGTTAAGTGTCTGCCTTCGGCTCAGGTCATGATCCAAGGCTCCATGCTGAGTGGGGAGCATGCTTCTCCCTCTCCCTCTGCTCTCACTGCTTGTGCTCTCTCTTTCTCTCTCTCTCTGTCAAGTAAATAAATAAAATCTTTTAAAAATAAAAAAAATAAAATTCTCCCTTCTCTCCCACAATTCCCTGTCTTCCCCAAAATTCTCTAGTTGCTATCACAATTCTCTAGTTTCTCCCACAATTCATATTCTCCCCCACAATTCTCTGGTTTCTCCCTTAATTCTTTATTTCTCCCCCAATTCTCTGATTTCTTCCGCAATTCCTTGCCTCTCCTACAATTTTCATTCTCACTCACAATTCCTTCTGTCTCTCCGTCTCTCTTAGAACTTTCTGTCTTTGCCATAATTTTCAATTGTCCCCCACACTTCCCTGGTTTCTCTTACAATCCCTTATGTCTCCCACAATTTCCCATTCTATACCACAGTTACCTCTCTCCCTCAATTCCTTTTGTTTCCCCCAAATCTCCATTATCTCCCATAATTCTCCATTTTCTCCCCCAATTCCTTGTCTTTCCCACAATTCTCTGGTTTCTTCCATAATTCCTTATTTGTCCCCAAGTTCTCAGATATCTTCCACAATTCCTTGTCTCTCCTACAATTCTTCTCACACACAACTCTTTGTCTCTCACACGGTTCTGTCTCAATGTCTCTCTTACAACTTTCTGTTACCACCACAATTTTCAATGTTTCCCACATTTCTCTGGTTTCTTCCACTTTCCCATTCTCTCCTATAATTTCCTTTCCCTCCCACAATTCTGTATGTCTCCCACAATTCTGTTTCTCCACAGTTCTCCCACAATTTCCCATTCTACCCCACAAGTCTGCGTCTTTCCCATAATTCTCTATTCTCTTCCTCAGTTGTCCAGTTTATTCCACAATTCCTTGTCTTTCCCACAATTCCTATTGTTTCCCACAATTCTGATTTTCATTCATGACTTCTTTGGCACAATTCTGTCTCTCTTACAACTTTCTGTCATTGCCAAAATTCTCAACTGTCTTCCACACTTCCCTGCCTTTTTCCACAATCCCTTGTCTCTCCCAAAACTCCCCATTCTCTCCCACAATTCCTTGTCTTTTCACAATTCTTTGTCTCTCCCACAAGTCTCTGGTTTCTCCCATAATTCCTTCTCTCTCCCCCAATTCTCCAATTTCTTCCATAATCACTTGTGTCTTCTACAATTGTCCATTACATGCATATAGCTCCTTCTCTCTCACATAATTGTCTCTCTGTCTCTTAAAACTGTCATTGCCACAATTCCCCCTTTTCTTCCACAATTCTCTGTCTTTTACAATTCCCCATTCTCTTCCACAACTCATTGTCTCCCCACCAATTCTAATTGTCTCCCACTTCTGTGGTTTCTCCCATAATTTCTGTGTCTCCTGCAGTTCTTCATTCACTCTCACAATTCTCCATTCTCTTCCCCAATTCCCCTTCTCTCCCGCAATTTCTTATGTTTCTCACATTCTTTACCTCTCCACCGTTCTCCCATAATTTCTTATATTTCCCACAATTCATTGTTTCTCATAATTTTCCCACAATTCCTTTTATTTCCCACAATTCTTTGTCTCTCTCACAATTCTTTTTTGCCCATAGTTCCCCATTCTCTCCCATCTATCTCAGTTTCCTCAATGAATTTATTTCAACCACAGTTCTTGGTTGTTCCCACAATTCGTTAGGTCTTCCACAATTTTGTTTCTCCACAATTCTCCCTCAATTACTTATGTCTCCCAAAATTCTTTGTCTTTCCCACAATTCCCCATTCTCTCCAACAATTCCCTTGTCTCTCCCACATTTCCCCATTTTCTCCCATGAATCTCTGGTTTCTCCCACAATTCTTTGTCTCTCTCACAATTCTTTATGTGGTCCAGAATTCTTTCCCTCTCTGCAATTCTCACACAGTTCCTTATTTCTTCCACAGTTTTCCGTTCTCTCCCACAATTCCCCATTCTCTCACAGTTCCCTGGAGCTCCCACATTTCTCCATTTTCTCCCACAATTCTGTCTCTCCTACAATTCTTTCGCAGTTCCCTGTTCATTCCCACAATTCCCCATTCTCTCCTGCAATTCTCCATTCACTCCCATAAATCCCTATCTCTCCCACATTTCTCCATTTGCTCCCATGATTCTCAATTATCATTGCTTTATAACAAATGACCTCAAAATTAGCAACTTAAAACAACAATAAACATTTATTATCTTACTATCTCTGTGAGTCAGGGATTTGTCAGTCATTTAGCCAGGAGGTCCTAGCTCCTGGCCTCTCTTGAGGTTGCAGTCAAGCTGTTCATCAGGGTTACAGTCATCTGAAGGCTTGACTGGGGCTGGAAGATCCACTTCTAAGATGGTCTACTCGCAAGAACCCTGCTGCAGACATTTTTTATTTCAATCAATTCAATTCCTACTTAATACCTGAAGTAAAACCCTGAAGTGCGTGCATAGTCATTTTCTCTGATTATATTTCCCTGTCTTGTATGCTAATTTCGAAAGATGTGTTTTGAATATGAACCCGTCTAAATGTCAGAGCCTGGCTACAAATTTCACAACCTGTGTACATTTCTAAAGCCTGTAAGTGTTCTCTTTTGGAAACACAATAGCATTTATGAGATCAAAAGGACATAAGAAAGAAAGCATGAATATTTTAAAGTAGGAAATATGGAGAGCCTCTAGATGTTGACACTCTCTTTGTTGAAATACTGTGTTGTTCCTACTCTAGTACAGACATAATAAAAGGCAATATCTCTCATCATGGAGACTCTATTACATCTACCTATTTATAAAAGGGGAGGCTTCATATAAATGAAATGGGAGAAGACTTAACTGAAGAGAATTATTCCATCCTCCGAAAGCTTAGTCTCTCATTTCAGAATTATGTTACAAGTTTATTCTCAAGCTGTGACCCTATAATTTGCATGAGTTGTTGTTCCATGTTTTTCTTTTAGTTTTATTAAGTTTGTTCTTATGATTAGAAGTGGAATTGCTCTCAGTAGCCAACTTTCTATGGACCTTCTCCTGGTCAAATCTGCTGGACCTGGTAATAATAAAGAGCTCCTGGTCCAGGAAGTAAAGGCAAAAGCCAGGAGCTACATGAATAGTGAATCAGTCAAAAGTCAGAGAGAAGGTAATGTCTCTGATGAAAATTTTTAAAAATTCCAGATAGATATCCAGCAGAACAGATGCCAAAAAATAATAGTGCAATGAGAAGGATATGTATAACTTTCCAGTTGACTACAATTCTGTTTTTGAGAAGAGTAGTTCATTAGGATTGGGCAAAGCCTGGATACCATATTTTGTATCATTCAATTTCTTCTCTCTGCAAGTCCATCTTCCTCAGCACGACCTTCTGGTAAATAAGATGGTTTCTAGGTATATCATGAAGGGGGTGCCTTGGAGAAAAGACACTGTGGTTCAAATCACTAGGAAAGTCTACACCCCTATATAAAGTAATAAAGTTTTCATTCTGGTTCACAAACTGAACTACTATAAATTTTATTTTATGGTTTTCTGGGTCCCAATTGTTTCCTAGAGCAGGAGAAAATAAAGTGGCATGCTGTTGTTTCTTTTCTCTTGTTTTATATTCAAAAGGAAAATCAACACAACAATGTTAAAAGCACTTAAAACTTTTTTAAAATCTTGAGAGTATGAATGGAGAAGTCTGAAATAGGGGAAAATATAAATTGTAGGACACTGCTAATGAAACTATTTATTTCATACATATGTGCAATAATTTAAACTGCAAACAGACTGTTGTAAATATAAGACATGTTGAATTTATTTAATAGATGATTCATGTCTAATTAACAAATACATTTTATCATGAGTAATCATACTAATACCACGGAGTCCTTAGCCCCTGCCAAATCTCGTAATATTGAAGGGATGGTTTCATGTACATCTGTGTGTTGTGGGTAGTACTCTCTCTTTTGCAAGTGAAAAGTAAACTAAACTTGTTCCAGAAGAAAGAGGAAGTTAGGATAAAGATTTCTCACAGAATCCCAAGTCGTAAGTATGATTGGCTGAGCGTTCAAAACCACTAGAGTAAGAAACACAGTTGATGAACTCTATTTCATATTTCTCTCTGCTCACCGGCTTTACTCTTCTCCCTTGGCACAAACTGACTTTTTCTATGTGATGGAAAACATGACTAACAAACACTTAAGAGCTTTAAATCTCACTTTTTAAAGTATCTGATGACAGATTGGCCATCTTTCTCCTCTTTCGTTCTGAAGTCTTAGGCTCAGACTCTGATTGGCTTGACTTGGGTCAGGTAATCATCTACTGACCAATGAGATGTAGCTAAGGTGAGCTCATCTTTCACCAGCGTTGGGTCTCCTATGATAACTAAGTGGATGGAAAGGGAGTTTCCTGAAGAAAGGTGCTAGGGAGATAATCCCAGTTAAATCTGCTACCCTGAGTATAGGTATTTTTTGGGATAGATCCATAAATTCCATCAAATTCTCAAGGGATTATGACCTCAAAATATTTATGAACTACTGCCTTAGTGCAACTTATGTCCTTTAACATTCTCTCACACTAGGGCAGATAAACATATACATACACCCCCCTCAATGTTTCTGCATTACATTATTACTTAAAACTTTTTTTTAAGGGTTGTACAAAGTAAATACAATAAAATTCCCACAAATTCTAAATTATTGGAATCAAACTAACAACTTTATCATGCCAGAAAGACAGATTCCACAATCTCTTGACAGTGTTTGGTTGTTTTTCAAGTTGTATGTTATTGTTCAGTGTACTGTGATGGGGCGGCACCAATCATGTCTTTGGTTAGAAAAAAATCACCATTATATATGTGATCTTGATAGTTTCAAGATTTACACTAGAAAGAAATGGAGAATGAACTATTGAAGACTGAGAACCAGAGCTCAGCCAGAGAAGTCCCTGCCTCTGTCCTTGATTATTCTTAATATGTTTTATACTTAAGGGTTTCTCCCAATACCTAAGCTTCTTTGTAAGGTAATAGCTTCTGGAAACTGCATTAACTTTCATGATCTCTTTATTCAGCTTTTATTATACAGTCCACAAAAAAGTGGTCTTGTTGATAAACATGGCATAAAGACTTTGTAAAATAACTAGCCATTTTTCGTATCAAGCTAAAATTATGTCCAAAGAATATTCAAGTTAGGGTAGATCATGTTGTACATGGTTGCACCAATTGTGAAGCATTATCTTATAATCCAGCTGTATTAGCCTAATTTAATGTCCTCATAAACAGAGACAAAATTCTGAGATTTTCAAGCAGATACCTGAGGGATCAGTAGATAAGGAAGAAGCACCACCTTTTCCACTGAATATTCAAGTCAATTCACAGAAAGATTATTTACTTGTGACTGGTAATACCTATAATATTGTGACTAAAGTCAATGGAAAAATAAGAATGAAGTTACAGACTATTTTTGACAGATGTATTTCCTCAAATAGGCAACATAGTGTAGGAAAAAGTGATCTGAAGTGAACTGGATTTTAGACCTGGCTTTACCTCCATTCTACTTTTGTGACCTGAGGATATGATTTAACCTCTTTGGTCATCAGCTGTCAAATGAGAGTGGTGAGCTCCAACCAAGCCAGCTTCCAGCTGTAGCATCCTAAAATCTTATTTCCATCTATCACTTGGGTTAGATTTGGTAGCAAATAGCAAAGACCCAGGATAACTGTGTCTTAAATAGGTAAAAATTAATTTTTCTCTCACATAAAAACCTTGTGGCAGGGAAGGGGACACTAAAGAAGTAAGCAATCTAAGGCTGGTATAGCAGCCCTGCTTCACAAAGTCCTCAAGAACCCAAGCTCCTTACAACCCTAGTGTGTGGCTCATCCTGGTGGTCTAAAATACTAACGAGAGCTCCAGTCATCATACCTGTGCCTTGCATAGCAAGATGAAGAAAGGGAAAATAAGATTAGAAACAAAGAGCACACATCAGCCATCTTTTAAGGAAGATTCTTGGAAACTGCCACACATCGTTTCTGCTATTATCCCATTGGCCACACTGAATTGCAAGGGAAACTGGGAAATGTAGTCTTCACTTTGGGTGGTCATGTTTCCAACTAAAGATGAAAAGAATGGTTACTGGGGAGCACCTTGCAGTGTCAGCCAAGATGATACTAAAAAATCAATGCTTCTAATAGGGTACCAGGACACCTCATTCAATTTTTAGCAGTGGAGTTATCCATATCCATAAGGAGTTAAGCCCATTTCTATTTCAACTTGACTTCAACAAATATTTCGTTGTTTCCCTTTTCTAGTCACTGTGCCAAGCCCTAGGGACACAAAAATAAATAAGACAGGCTTAGTCCTTCTTCTCATGGGTCTTATATTAGAATAGGGATGGTCAGAACTAAGTAATAATAAGTGTGATAATTGTTACATAAGAGAAAGAACGAGGTGCTCTTATATTCGTGACAATTTATCCACCAATTCCTCTAGACTCTCTGGACAAGGGAAAAATATGATATCTATTACCCACATTTGACACGAAAACCAAAAAGAAGTTTTCTAAGACACCAGTTTCTGTCTTCTTTCCTGCTCTTTCTAGCAATGCTGCTAAGTGGTCTGAGTTCACTGATTTTCCATAGTACTCTGATAAATTCCTGGCCAGTTTTTATCCTGAGGGTCCAGAATGTTAAAATCTATGTTCACCTTAATATCTAAGAGTAGAGCAATAATAGTGCCAGAGATATTTAAGAATGAGTTTCCTTGAGTTTCTACTTATGGAAGGAAGAAGCCTTGGGAAAGATTGCATCAAGAACTTTACAACTGATTGGACATACTTGGGGAACTTATATTGAGAATCCTTCTTTGTTAAATACTATCCAATCAGGATTTGTTGTTTATGTTTTTGCCTTATTTTTTTTTAAAAAAAAGAATCTCCCTTGAGAATCCTCAAGTTTTTTTTTTTTTTTTAGATTTTATTATTTATTTGACAGAGACAGACAGCCAGCGAGAGAGAGAACACAGGCAGGGGGCGTGGGAGAGGAAGAAGCAGGCTCCTAGCAGAGAAGCCTGATGTGGGGCTCGATCCCAGAACGCTGGGATCACACCCTGAGCTGAAGGCAGACGCTTAACGACTGCGCCACCCAGACACCCCTGTTTTTGCCTTATTTTAACGTAATTTTCTTGAAACCTCATCGAATGTATATTTGCCATTAATCATTCACTACAAAGCAAGCTGTCTGCCACGTATAGTATTCATGTAGTCTCGCACATGTATACATACCTGTGCGTGAACATTATAAAGAGAGTTGCTCAATACCCATAATGTATTCAGAGAATAGAGGAGGAGCCCTTCAAAAATAAAATAGTAGTTTTTACAGAGTTGTATGTATAGGAATGTGTTAAACACTTATGCTCGGGAGTATAATTTTTTAATAATGAGAGAAGTTCATTACACTGTTCTTCATATCACTTTCCTTCAGACAGGCTACTGACCTTCCTTTAGAAAAATTCTTCTTTCATTCCCATTAAGTTGTCAAGGGTCACAAGGCTCTAGAAAGCATTTCACTACTGTCCTGGGTTGAATAGTATCCCCCCAAAATTCATGTCCACCTGGACCCTCAGAATGTGACTTTACTTGGAAATAGGGTCTTTACAGATGTAATTAGTTAAGATGAGATCACACTGGATTAAGAAGGCCCCTAAACCAGTAACTGGTGTCCTCATAAGAAGGCCATGCAAGGACCAGAGACACACAGAGGAGAGCGCCATGTTAAGACAGAGACATATATTGGAGGGATGCATCTACAAGCCAAGGAATGCCAAGGATTGCTGGCAACTAGCAAAAACTAGGGGAGAAGCATGAAGCAGATTCTCCCTCAGAATCTCTGGAAGGAACCAACTCTGCCGACAACGGACTTTGAACTTGTAGCCAACAGAACTATAAGAGAATAAATTTCTGTTGTCCGCGTATGACAGCAGAAACTGTTGTAAACATCTTGCAGCCGTGATGGGGACAAGCCTGAGGACCAAACCAATTCTCTGAGAATGGCAGAGAAAAACTAGGAGAAGAGCCTGGGCTTTTAATAACATTATCAAGCCTCCAAATTAATTAACCTTGTAACCATTCTATCCTCAGTTTTCTTGTTAAATAAGATAACAATTTCCTTATTCCTTAAGCTTCTTTCAGTTGGGTCTTCAGCTCTGCAGTCAAAAACATTCTAACTGATAAGCCACTTCTGGTATAAATACAAAAGGGCAATATTTTAGCTTCATTTCATGTTAACTAGACTTTTGTGCATTACTCTAAAGCTTAGCCACTGGGATAAAAAGATGAGTAGAATCAAAACTTCGTATGTGAAGTGGAAACTCTTATACAGAATAACTTGAAGAGAGAAAAGACTATCTTCAGTTAAATGTTTTTGTGCAGATAACAATGACATCGATGGTCTTGAATTATGTAATACTTTGCTCCACAGTGTCAATTATGAGCAATGTCTTTTGCAATTCAAGATTAGAAGCATCTTAACTTTACATTTCATTTACCTTCGTCACATAGTTTTCAATCATCTGTTTTCCATGTTGGCTATGCTTCAATTTCTCTTTTCAATTTATTAAAACTCTTCTTTGCTGAACCTGAGCAAACTACAGCCGAATACATGCAAAATGCAAAAGTAGTGAATATGGAAAAGTAAACAATCACCGCCAAATAAATAATCCACAATCTAAAGCATTAGTTTTGCTATACGAAAAGTTAATAAAGCAAGTAAAAAGAGCTGAAGATGACCAGCAACGAATGACAATAAAACTTGTGAATAGTTCTATGAGATGAAAAAAATATATTTAAAAGTATTTCTTTCTGAGGTGAAGGGGATATGACATTAATGGGCTTAGTGAATGAGTTTAGATGCTGAGTAGGGGCTTGAAATAGTACCAGGGAAAACCATAGTTCAGCAGCAAGTGCTGGAAAACTAGAAAGAATAAGTAAAACGGAGCCAAGGAAGAAGATGAGATCATAAAAAGCAGTCTATTTGAGGTTCAGCTCTAAGATTTGTATAATCAAAGTGAAATTTTTTCCATTTCAGGGACTGGAATTATGTTGAAATGGATTTTGATAAAACTCATCATTCAAACTTTATGAGTACAACTCCATAATTGCTACCTATCCATTATATAGAATATACCCACAGAATTCTGTTGGCTGAATTAGTCGTGACTCATTGGTATGTTTTTAGAACATTTAGATATATTGGTTGCATGAACATTTCAGGCAGTGTTGTCCAAATGTTCCTCAATCAGCATACTTCAGTAGTTTCTGCCATTTCTAATCAGCACTAAAACATTACAAACCACTTAAAACATTTCATAAAATAGGCTTTCGTGAATTTTGTTTCATTAATTTCAAAGGAATTTAGCAATAGCCTTAGACAGTTATTAGTGCTGTTTTTAATGTTAATAACACTCCCCTTCAAGAGAAATAAACAGTGACTTGGCTATTTATTCATTCACTCAACATTTATCAGCATCGCTCTGTGCAAAGCCCTGAAGTATGCCAGGTGGGGAATATTTAGGTGAATCAGACAGGGATTCTGCTCATTCTGATATCACAGTTAATTTGACAACATAAAACACATACACAAACGACTATAACAAGATATAAGAAGTAGTAAATGTTAAAGGAGATGTGGACATAAAATTCAAGGACAGTGAGAGAATATTGCCCTCGGAGAGGTACAGGAAAGGCTTTGTGGAGAAAGTGCCGTCAATGCTGAATTCATTTCTTCTTTCAAGAAAAATTTGCTGGAAAGGTCCCAGCCCTCACAGAAAGTACAGTCCAGTGGGAAAGACAGCCAACAAGAAGATAGTGATTTCAGAGTGGAGTGTCCCAGGGAAAGGGAAAGAGTTTAGTAAAATCAAGAAATAGAAATAAGGGGGCGCCTGGGTGGCTCAGTCGGTTAAGCATCCAACTCAATTTCGGCTCAGGTTGTGGTCTCTGGGTTGTGATCTCAGGGTCGTGAGATGGAGCCCCACGTTGGGCCCCTTGCTGATCCTGGAGCCTGCGTAAGATTCTCTCTCGCCCTCTGCCCCTCCCCCACCAGCTCACACACGCACTGGGACTCTCTCTCTCAAAAAAAGAAGAAAGAAATAAAAAGAAATAGGGCCAGTGTGGGCAGAGTGTAATAAGGGAAGGGGAGAGTGATAGGAGATAAAGTCAAAGGGGTAGGGGGTGTTCAAATCGTGTAAGACCATGTAGGCTACAGGAAGGAGTTTGGATTTTACTCCAAGTGCTTTGGGAAGCCACTAAAGGGTTGAGCACGAAGGTAACATGATCTGCTTTGCCTTTTTAAAAGATCCCTGTGGTTGCAGGGTGGAGAAGGGATTGTAGGGAAGTAAGAGTTGGAGCAGGAACACCTCTGAGTAAGCAAATGAAAAAGTCCAGGTGAGAGATCATGGTGCCTTAAATTCCATTGGTAACCAGAGAAAGAAGTGGCTAGATTCAAGATCTGCTCTGAAGATTGAGCCCAAGGATTCCTGCTGGAGCCCTGTGAAGTGTAAAGGAAGTAGAAGGATTAAAGGGGGCTCTTAGGATTTCGGCTTATAAATGGTGATGACATTTACTGAAGTCGAGAAGGCCTGCAGGGGGAGTAGAGTGGAGGGAAGAGGTAAACAAAAATCCTAATTTAACCATGTTACGTTTGAGATACCTTTTGGACATCCGCATGGAGATAAGTCGACAGTTACACAGACAAATCTGGAGATCACTGGAGACAAAAGGGCTGAGGATATAGATTTGTAAATCATTAGCACATAGATGGTCTTTAAAGCCCTGGACCTGGGTAAGATCGGTAGGGAGAAAGTGTTGATAGGCTAGGACAAAGACCTAGGACCGAGCCCTGGGGCACTTGAGAGATGGATAACATTTTGATACGCAGGGATCAGAAAGGCATTTAATAGGAAGGAATAAAGCGAACAAAAGCTCAGGGACAGCAAAGCGCCGAGCAGAAGTGGGGGAACATGGCTAATCCATTTAGGGAGAGTCTATAATAGATACCAAGTCCTACATTTGGTTCAGACTTCAATGGAAATCATGGAAGGTTTTAAATCAGTGGAGTGATTCTGCCCCTGATAAAGTCGGAGGAACTTCTTTGTAACCACCCTTCTCTAGATAACAACTAGAAACCCTTGACAAGATTGTTAAATCCTCCTTGAAGACAACTGGAGCACCAAACAAAAGCAGGCAGATACTGGAGGGGTCAGCTCTTTGTGAGTTTCCCATATTTATTTTACAGCCTCTTGCCTGAAGGCAAGTCCCACTCTTCACCTCGTAAGAAGGGCAGCTAAACCCTGTTTTCTTGGTTTGACAAACCCAAGGACAGAGTTTAGACTGAGGTGGGGAGGGGATAGAAATCTGAATGGAGAGAGGCAGAAAGGGAGTACTTTTTTTTTAAGTTTCATTTATTTAAGTAATCTCTACACCCAACATGGGGCTGAAACTCACGACCCCGAGATCAAAAGTCACACGCTCCTCCAACTGAGCCAGCTAGGCCTCCTCAGGAAGGGAGTACTTTAAGTCTGTGTTGAAACTTTGCTTAAATCTCTGGCTGATCCTGGAAGTACACATATAAAGGGCAGACTCCAAGAGGTCCAGGTAAGGTTAAAAAAAAAACAAAAAACAAAAAACCACTGAGATTTTAGCTGCTGCCCACCATGGGGGAGACAGTTTGGAATTTGAGCTCAGCCAAGTTAACCGCCTACAAAAACAAACAAAAAGTTCCTTTGGAGGAGCAGAACAGAATCCAGAATCTCTAAAACATGTCATTTACAATAACCAGAATACAATTCAAAATTATTAGACATATGAAGAAATAGAAAAACATGACCCATACTCAAGAGAAAAAACAATCAATGGAGAAAATCAATGGAGATGACCAAGATGTTGAAATAAGCAGACATGAAGAAAATATGCTTGTAATGAATAAAGCTGAGGATCTTAGAAAAGTAGAACTTAGGTCAGTGTATGAGATCAATTTGAGGATGCAGAGGCCAGAGATGGGAGAACAGTAAGGAAGCTTTGATGAGTGAGCAGTTCTATGGATATAAAGATAGGAAAGATGGCAAAAAAAAAAATTACTTTGAAAAATACTATCTAACTATGGGAAGAAGTGAGAGGAATCAAAGACGACACTGAGGTTTCAAGTATGGTTGGCTAAAAGAATGATAGCACCGCTGGCAGAAATAGAGGATATAAAGCTTGGATATTAGATGACAAATTCAGCTTTCAAAACATGGAGTTTAAAGTGTTAACAAGATATCAAGATGGAGTATGCAACATAGAGTTCCAAATTCAAGATAAAGCTGTGCAAAAGGTCAGAGTCAAGGCCAGGGAGAGTGATTTGGGGTCATTTAATATAGAAGTGATCATTGAAGTCCCTAAAAAATTGGATTAAATTTTCACGGAAGAATGCATATTGTTAAAAGATAAATAATATGTAGTATTTACCTATTGCTGCTGCATAGCAAATCAAAAATACTTAAAAC
Source organism: Ursus americanus (assembly GCF_024610735.1). NCBI lineage: Eukaryota > Metazoa > Chordata > Mammalia > Carnivora > Ursidae > Ursus > Ursus americanus. Next base: position 106,809,209 of record NC_142164.1, read on the forward strand.
AAGGACCATTTATTTAGCTCATAATTCTGTGGGTTAGCAATTTGGGTTGGGTTCAGCTGGACATTTATACTGATCACTTACAGTCTCACTCATGTATCCACCAGCAGGTGCCAGGTCAGCTTTGCTGACAGTTGTTAGAATTAGGTTGAAATAGATATTGATAAAACTCACCATTCAAACTTTATGAGTATGACTCCATAATTGCTACCTATCTATTATGTAGAATGAGCACCTTTCAGACCTCATCTGAGATGGTTCATCTCTGCTCCATATGCTCTCTCATCCTCTTGTAGTCTAACCTGGGCTTGTTCACATGAATTGCAAGAGAGCGAGCAGAAGTGTGCAGAACCTTTTTTTTCCCTCTTCCCGCTCCCGCCACCCGACTGTGCAAAACCTTTTAAGGCTCAGACTTCGACCCAGCAACACATTGCTTCCATCTCATTCTGCTGGCCTAAGCTAGTCATCAGGCTGTCCCAGATTCAAGAAGTAGGGAAGTAAACTCCACACTTTGATGGGAGAAACTGCAAAATCACGTCGCAAAGGGACGTGGATACAGAAAGGGGAATAATTTATGGCCATTTTGCAATCTACCAAAGTGTCAAAGGACTTTGAATTTGTACATCCGTGTTCACAAAAGCATTATTCTCAATAGCCAAGAGGTGGAAGCAACCCTAAGTGTCCATCAACAAAAGAATGGATAAACAAATCATGGCATATACATGCAGTGGAATATTATTCAGCCTTAAAAAGGAAGGAAATGTGCACATGCTACACATGGATGCACCTTGCGGACATTATGCTAAGTGAAATAAGCCAGTCACCAAAAAGATAAAAACTGTATGATTCCACTTACATGAGGCATTTAAAACAGTGAAATTCATAGAAACAGAAAGTAGAATGGTGGTGGCCAGAGAGGGGAGGGGAAAATGGAAGTTGTTTAACGGGTATAGAGTTTCAGTTTTGCAAGATGAAAAAGTTCTGGATATCAGTTGCACAGAAATGTAAATATGCTTAACACTACTGACCTATACCCTTAAGTGGATAAGATGGTAAATTTTACATGATGTGTTTGTTATCACAGTTAGAAATAAAATATCTGTTAAAAGATAGAACTTTGGATATGACCCATCTTTGGGGGAGAGGAGGAAAAAGAGAACCAAAGGAAATATATTTTGCCCAGTCTGGAACTAGTGGAAACCAATCTAGCAAGTAGGCTTTGGAAATGGTTCTCTACTCTTCTGTCTTTAAGGACCCCTGTAAGATGAAGGATTCTGGAAATGAGCCTTTCCTCAGTAAAGGAAATGGGAGATCAATCTGCTCATCTGGGCCTCCTCTCTCCAGGATTCTAGAGTTCACATGATTTCTCCAATCATCCAGGCTTATAATATCATGGTGAAAATTCCAACCCCAGATCCACCTTCTTTTCTCATTTCTGCCAGCCCCATCTCCTAGTCCTGGACCTCAATCTGGTCTCTTGGCTTCACATCAAATTGATTATTCCCTGTTAACGATAAAATTGGCCTCCAGTGCTTCCCAGAACCATAGCCCCATCTTGCTCCCAGAGGGCACACATCTCTGGGAGAGTGTTACACACCTTAGACTGGTTCTAAAGTTCTGCTGCACTCAGGGATTTGTTTGTACTGGGCTGTCCTTTCTCTGACACAGAAGGCACAACTCTTCTGCTCTCCCAGATGGACGTATTTGCTTGGTTCTGCCTTGTTCCCTGCTTGCTCACTCACTACAGTCAGGGTGTCTTGTGGCCAGACCTGGAGTCCTCCTTCTCACTTGAAACTGCTGCAAATGGTAAAGTCAGGGAAGTGGGCATCCATCCTAACAGCCAAAAGGGATACCAAAGTTTAGTAAAAATGTTAAAACCACCAAAATTCTATTCATAATCAAAATGTCAGGATTGCCTCAAGAACATATTTACAGTTTGTGTGTTCAAATCAAGATCCAGACAAGGTCCATACATTACATCCGGTTGTTTCTTTTAATATAAAACATTACTCCCTACCCTCTTTTTATTCATTCCATCGACTTGTTACAGAAACCTGACCAACTAAACCTGAAGACTATATCACATTCTTTATATTAGCCTACTTTCTTTTTTGTTTTGTTAAAGTTCATTATTTAATAGTGATACTTCACTTTTTGATTGAAGTATAATTGACACACAATATACGTTAGTTTCAGGTGTACAACCTGGTGATTCGACAACTCTAGACATATGCTGTGCTCACCAGAAGTGTAGCTCCCATGTGTCGCCATACAGCGCTGTTACAACACCATTGATTATATTCACTATGCTGTGCCTTTTATCCCTGTGACTTACTCATTCTGTGACTGAAAGCTCGTGCCTTCCACTCCCCTTCACCTATTTTGCCCATCCCCCTGCCTCTCTCACTTCTGGCAACCACCGCTCCTCCATATTTATGGGTCTGTTTCTGCTTTTTTGTTTGTTTGACTTTGCTTTTTAGATTCCACATATAAGTGAATCATTTGGTATTTGTCTTTATCTGTCTGTCTGATTTCATTTAGCATAATATCCTTTAGGTTCATCCATGTTATTGCCAATAGCAAAATCTCATTTTTTTTATTATGGCTGTGTAATATTCCATTGTCTCCATCAATGGACACTTAAGTTGCTGCCATCCTTGGCTATTGTAAATAATGCTGCAATAAACATGGGGGTGTGTATATCTTTTCGAATCAGCTTTTGTTTTCTTTGGGTAAATATACAGTTGTGGAATTACTGGATCATATGGTATATCTATATTTAATTTTTTGAGAAATCTCCATAACTGTTTTCCACAATGGTTGCACCAATTTACGTTCCCACCAACGCTAGGAGTTCCCTTTTTTCACTTCCTCATCAACACTTGTTATTTCTGTGTTTTTGATACTAGCCATTCTGACTGGTGTGAGGTGATAGCTCATTGTGGTTTTGATTTGCATTTCCCTGATGACGAGTGATGTTGAGCATCTTTTCATGTGTTTGTTGGTCATCAGTAGTCTTCTTTGGAAAAATGTCTATTCAGGTTCTGTCCACTTTTTAATCAGGTTATTTGTGGGGTTTTTTGGGGTTGAGTTGTCTAAGTTCTTTATATATTTTGAATATCAACCCCTTATTGATTATATCATTTGCAATTATCCTCTCCCATTCAGTAGGTTGCCTTTTCATTTGTTGATGGTTTCCTTCACTCTGCAAAAGCTTTTTAGTTTGGTGTAGTCCCAATAGTTTATTTTTGCTTTAGTTTCCCTTGCCTTAGGAGACCTATCTAGAAAAGTGTTGCAAAGGCCCATGTCAAAGAAATTACTACCTCTATTTTCTTCTAGGAGTTTTATGGTCTCAGGCCTCACAATTAGTTGTTAATCCATTCTGAGTTTATTTTTCTGTATGGTGTAAGAAAGGGGTCTGGTTTCAGTCTTTTGCATATGGCTGTCCAGTTTTCCCAGTACCGTTTAAGTGACTGCCTCTTCCCCCATTGTATATTCTTGCCTCCTTTATCATAGATTAATTGATCATATAAGCGTGAGTTTATTTCTGGCCTCTCTATTCTGTTCTATTGATTTATGTGTCTATTTTGTGCCGGTGCTATACTGTTTTAATTATTACCGCTTTGTAGTATATCTTGAAATTTGGGATCATGATACTTCCGCTTTGTTCTTCTTTCTCAATGTTGCTTAGTATGTTTCTCTATTTTCTTCCTTCTGGTATCATTTCGTTTCTTTCTCTAGCCCCCTTTTTCCTGAAAACAGAAGTTAGCTCTGGAGCAGCCTAGTTCACTGGAACTCTCTGCCAGAGTGGAGCCATCTTATGATGTGCGCTGATACCGTAGCCACTAACCAGAGGTGAAAATTGACACTTGAAATGTGGTTAGTGGGATTAAGGAGATGAATTTTAAATTTTTATTTTATTTTACTTAAATTTAAGTAAATTTGCTTTACTTTACTTACTTTACTTTAAATTTACTTAAACTTAAGTAGCCATACGTGGCAAGTGGCTACCCGAATGGACAGCACAGCTCTAGGTGCTTAATTGAATTCCACTTCAAGTTCCTAGAAAGAATACTTCATGGGTAGTACTATATGCTTCCCATTGCATGACACAAGAGACTTAGAGTGTTTCGTTATCCCAACTTTTCTGGTGTTGAGACTGATCGGTAAATTCAAGTGGTGATAGCCTGATCCTTCCGGTTCAAGTTCCCCATCCACTTTTTATCTAATGGCTTCATTCACTCACAATTTTTGCCTAAATCAGTTCTTTCATTATGGGTTTCAAAAGAGTGCTTTTCTAAATCTATCACTCTGTCTATATTTACAAGCCAAAATTCTTCTGTAAAGAACTTTCATCGACTAATTTTATATGGTTGGTTTGAAATACAGTTTATATAAGAAAAGGCATGATAAATCCTTAATTGTTTCTCTTAATTGCCATTAATGGCTGGAGTGAAATGCAGGTGTCTTGCATCTATGCAAAGCTTTTGGGATTTTATCCTGAGCTATGGAAAGCTATTGTGAGTTTTAAGCAGGGGATGAACAAAATGAGATTTTCGTTTCAAGAAGCACGCTTTGGCCATAGTATGGAGAATGGGTTAAAAGTCAGGAAGATTCTAGAATGAGCCGTCATAATACAGGCCAGAAATGGTTAGGACCTGAACTCTGGAGGGGGTCGTAGAGTAGGAGAGCTTGGCAGAATCCAGATTAGAAAGCAGAATCAACAAAATATAGCTGTCAAATAATGTAGTGGGCAGGGCAAGAGGGGATAGGGTAGGATGACAGGATGAACTCTAGATTTATTATAATTTGGTGAACTAAGTAGCTGGTCATGCCACAGACCACCTTGAGAAATACAGGAAGAGAAGGAGAGAGAAGTTACTTTCCAAATGAAAAATGAAATCAGCCCAAACACAGACCTCCTGCACAGAAGGAATGATTTATGAAGCTGCAGCATAATTCTTTTCACTCGACTCTAACAAATAATAGTGAGTGCGTACTATACTATACTCGGGGAAAATTGCTGATACAGAATCATCCGGATTCCAGAGATCTATAAATAAAAATCAGGGGTTATTTTGTTAGCATTAGTGTTTAACCCAAAGAAATTAAATTCCAGGCTCTATTCCTAATCCATTTTTAAACATGTTTCAAATTCTGATCTATCATTTTTTTCCTATTGCTTACAAAGATGTACCTACTATTTTAAGAAATCCTTAATAGTGGATATGACGTTTTTAGAAGTGGAAAACACTATGCAAGTGTATAAGCAAAAATCTTCTCAGTGGTTGTATTAATTTCCTAGGGCTGCCATAATGAAGTATCACAAACTGGGGAGGGAGGCTGCTTAAAACAATAGAACTTTATTGCACACCGTTCTGGGGACTAGAAGTCCAAAATCAACTCAGCAGCAGGGACATGCTCCCTGTGGAAGCTGTAAGGGAATCCTTCCTTGCCTCCTTCTAGCTTCTTGCCTCTTCCTAGCTTCCAGTGGTTTGCCAGCAATCTTTGGTGTTCTTTGGCTTGTAGATGTATCATTCCAGTCCTCTGTCTTTACGTGACATTCTCTCTGTGTCTCTATCTTCATATGGAAATCTTCTTATAAAGTCACCACTCATATTGCTTAGGAGCCCACTGTATTCAGGTGTGACCTCATCTTAACTAATTATATCTACAACAATCCCATTTCCAAATAAGGTCACATTCTGAGGTACTGGGTGTTAGGACTTCAATATATCATTGTTGGGGGACACAATTCAACCCAGTAGAGTGGTCTAAAGACCCATGTTGAATTATGGAAAGAAAAGTTTTCATTTGAAAATTATCTCCTTTAACATTATTTCAAAAGCATTTTACTGATTGCTCTTTGGGGAAACTGAAACTTAGTTTCATTTTTTTTCAAAATGACATTCACAGAACCTTGCTGTCTCTAGCAAGGTGAAAAGAAATAAAGAACAAGAAAGTGATATGACATGCAAATGTATTTAATAAACATCCTTTTAAGTAGTTATATAATTGTATTTTATGGCAAATGTTCCCCCAAATGTTTTTCTGAACATTTTCTGAAAAAATTATAGTGCAAAACATGCATTCTTTATCAAATTGATACACTAATTTTTGCTAACAGTATCTATTGTTAGAACAAAACAAGATTATGTATGCAAACAATTTAACAGTTTGCAAGTACTTAATAGCTGTTAGCTGTTATTAATATATATTTAGTATTCTTACAATTGCAATGAATATTAAAGAACTTAATACCTGTGAAACACTTATAATAGTGCCTGACACATAGTATGTACTTAATAAATGTCTGGCTTTACTGTCAACATCACCATCATTATATAAGATGGCAAAGTGTCTAGGCTTCTGGGTGGCTCAGTCAGTTGAGCAACTGACTCTTGATTTTGACTCAGATCATGATCTCAGGGTCATGGGATTGAGCCCCAAATCCTGAGTCCCCGAGTCCAGCTCCAAGCTCAGCAGAGAGTCTGCTGGAGATTTTCCCTCCTCCCTCTGCCCTTCCCTCTGCGCTCTCGCTCTCTCTCTCTCGCTCTCTCTCCAAAATAAATAAATCTTTAAAAATATATAAGACAGTAGAGTGTCCAAAACTGTGAACACTACTTGAATTCAACATTTTCATATAGTTTCATTAGGTAGGGTTTCTTTAAATTTCATTTAATCTATAGAATTCATCCCTTATTTAGTAGGAAAGTGTAAGTTATTTAAATTTAATTTTTTTGAAATTCTACCAATTTCTTTTTTAATAAAGGGATTCCTTAATATTTATATGCTCCCAAAGTATATATTTTATTCGCTAGTTAACAGGAACATGACTTAAAATAAGCTACTAAAGTCATAATCAGTGTGTTGTTTGATAAAAATATACTTCATCTACAAGTATGGCATTATTAATCTACAGACAGTTTTTCCAGACTTGATTTGACACTCCTCCATTCATTCAATTTTTGTGATTAAAGCTGCAGATTTCCCAAGCATATAGTTTGGAGTTCAGTTGGTGGTCGAGGGATAGAGTTCCATTTACTTCCATAGCTTTCCTCTAAGTCACTTTACCAGTTGAGGTCCTGTTGTGGGGCTGGTCTTACATCCAAGTCACTAAAAAAGTCAGGATATTTTTCAAAGTATCTTTTCTAGTTGCAGACTCAAATGCACATTCAAAAACACAAATATAAGCTTTTTAAAAAATGTAACCACGATAACAGCCATGATCTAAAACAACAGTTCCATAAGGTTTGGGGGGTTTTTTCATAGTGATGAGTACTAACTGGTGGTCCTTGGGTTTTTGCTTTAAAATGGTTTGTGGACTGAAAAAACTTGAGAACCGCTGCTCTGACCAACCAAACTAAATTGATAGTTATAAAACAGGAATGTTTATCCTCTAAAGGAGTACTTTACACTGCAATTTTTGGTTAATGTTAAAGCAGCCATTTTTAATATCAGTTTGAAAATGAAATTTTAATATATTATCTCCCTCTTATGAGTTAGTGTTCATAAACAAGAACGTTTAGTGGGTTTTTTCTGTTCTAGTAAAATGTAAACTGAAGGAAAACAGTAGCTTATTAAAGGTCCAAGAATGGCTTTTCAGTTCTTTGTCAAGTCTCAAAGTCCCATAATTCTTTCCCTTCAAACAACTCTGAAACAAAACGATACCTCTAAGGATTAAGCATTTTGGAAACCAATAAAAGAAAACATTAAAGCATGTCTGACACAGACCTTTCCTGCATACTTCCCTGTTCCTCCCATTCCTCCCTACATAAGTATGAGTCAGGTAATGTTAACTTTGAATCATACATTCGTTAGTTTCTTTTGAGCATTACATAAACAAAGTTTTGATCATAGCCTATGAGGCAACTGACCTGTAATCATTTGCATTTCAACACATGTGGCTTGAAAAACAGAGCAGTAAGTTACCCTACATGCTCTTTTATTTGAATTCCACAGGCAGTTATTCACCATATCATTTTTTGTGATCCAAGAGTGCACTAAAGAAATAGATCATGCCATAATAAAATGCTCACACAACAATAACTTTTGAGTGAAGTATTTGAATTACATTATGTATGCAGGAATACTCCCCTTTCTGAAGCTGATAACAATACCTCCCTTTATTGAATGGTTCCTTATGTGGCAGGTGCTGTGCTCAATGCATTACAAACATTGTTTCCATTCAATCGTCACATCAGTCCTACCAGGTGTATATTATTATCCTTATTTTCAAATGAGGAAAACAAAGCTTAGTTCACAAATATTTTTTGAGCAACTACTATGTGCCAGACCCCGTTCTAGGCCATCAAGTTGAAGCTTAGAGACATAAAGGAACCTTCAGTTTGGGCACAGGCCTGTCTCAGCTTTTATCATGATCCCATATCGCCTTACTGGAAAGAATATTCAAGAAATAATTCAAGTATTTGTATCACAGAATGTCTTCCTCTTAGTTCTTTATAGATTTTATTACTGTCTTTCATCTTAGGCAACTCTAGAATCATTAAACTTTATATCTGGAGGGGAACCTAGAGAAGATCCTTACATTTTCCAAAATTTGAATTCTCTCAACTAAGATGTTCAAATAGATGTAGAAATTCCTGTTGTCTCTTAAGATGTGTGTCAATCAAGAAAATATTCTTAATTTACTTATTTGGGAACTTAAAAAAATCCCACAAAATTCATACACATGGAAGATATAGGTCACCACGTACTTTGATTATTATCTTACTTGAGATAAAATTTGAGCCTAAGCTTTATCTTTCTTTCTCTCTGTAAGGAAATAGTCTCTAACAATTACTTTTTCTTTTTTGTGAAAAATAAATATGCTTCAGATAATGTAAAGGGAAAAGACTTTTCAGAGAGACGATGAGGATTACACTTTCTGGGTTCTCTATAGTAGTAACAAAGCTATATGTAATAGAGCTGTGAATTCGGGGTATGTGTAAGGTAGAGATTGTGCCATGAGCCGTGGTTAGTCATCTTGTAACTTTTCCAGACTGACGGAACTCCATTTTTTGAACAAATGTTATTTTGTTAAGTCAATGCCCATTTAAACTTCTATACAAAGGTTATAATTATAGCAGGAAATTGTTGGGGACAGAGGAAGTTAAATTTGGTTGTCTTGTCATACATCAGGAATGATTTCTTGGAAATCTAGTCCAGATTTTCAACTGAGGTTTGCTGTTTCCCTTTGCTGTAGTTTCAAGTAATAACTTTCCAATATTTTGGTTCTGACTGGGAGATTTATGCAGGAGGTGGGGCATAGAATCAGCCCTTTGTTCTGGTTTTGCACCAAGGAGCCCAAAAAGACAGTAGAATGTGAGGATATCACTTAACATTAAATTAGGACATAAAAGGCTCAATGCGAAAGTTCTAAAGCAGTGCTGTCCTCTAGAACTATAATGCCAGTCTTGACAAGTAAGCCCCATATATAAGTATACATTTTATAGTAGCCATATGAAGATGTAAAAAGAAACAGGTGAAATTAATTCTAATGAAATATTTAACTCAATATATTCAAAATATTATTTCACCATGTAGTCAATGTAAAAATTGTTACTGAGCTACTTTACATTCTTTTTTTTTTTGTACTAAGTCTTTGAAATCTGGTGTGAACTTTACACTTACAGCACATCTCATTTGTGATCAGCCAATCTTATTTTAAGTATTTCAAGAGCGATGTGTGGCTAGTAGCTCCATATTAGCCTGCACAGGGGTGATCTCTAGAGGCAGCTATTCTCTGAATAACTACACTTAGAGTTTTCCTTCCTTAAACAGGAAAGAAAAAAGTAATCCTGTTCAGGGTAATGTCAGCTTCTATGTTCACATAACACTCTTTGCAGCCACCTACGAGAAACATCCCCCAGCCTCATTTGATGTTCTCAAATTCTCCCACCCAGAGAGAGTGGTTGCACCGCTTTTGGATTTATAAAAGAAAGAAATGAAAAAAGCTTAACTAAAAGAAAAAAAAATCACTTTTCTCTTTGGACAAAAGGAAGGAGAATGGTGTTTTTCCAAATCAATTCATCACTTATCAAGTTGATCCTATGTGCAAGAGAGCTGTGCTAGTGGTACGTAGCCCATATTAACAGCTCATTTCATTCTTAATTCCTGCCATGTGACCACTGTTCACAGTAACTTTGTTTTAGAAGTTATTCTTCTAGTTCTCAAGGTAAAAAGAATAAAAGTTGATACTGAAATCAACTTTTCAGTATACAACTTGATTTATTACAGCGGAGTAATTCGCACGGGGCAGTGTTAGACACATAACTGTCTCCTTAAATATAAGGTCTGTTTTTCCTAAAGCAAGAATGTTAGTTGGAATAATTGATCACTGTTTGGCGGACTAATTTACCTTAAACTAACCAAATTGACCAACTTCTTTTCGATGTGAGGAATGGTAATGTGGCTTTGCAATGTAAATGAAAGATAAGTTAGGCACTTCCTACATAAATGCAAAACAATGCACAACTCCTTATCCTCAAACTTCTGTGAACTGGTTTTACCATCAGGAATTACGGAGACGGCGCTGCCAAATTAGTTGAGCTTGGGTCCAGACTGGATTTGCAACACTTGGGGGAGGTGACAAAATCACGAGCTAAATCCTCCCCACCCCCCACCGCACAGACCACGCTGAGACTGCCCAGATGTTGCCCAACCCTGAGCTGTCCCCCTGAGTCCAAGGCTGAGAGGGAGGGCGCGCAGCGAGGACTTCCGGCCACCTCCTCGGGCTTCCTAAACAGATGGAGCCTCTTCTGGTGGCCACGAGGCTCCCGGGCCTCGAGCTTGTGCCAGAGGGCGCGCAGGCGAAGGCAGCAGAAAGATCGGAACACCTGCCTCTCTCAAACCCAGCGAGAAACCTTGCATCGCCCGCGCAGACCTGGCAGGCCGGGAGTGGGGCTCTAATGTCAACCTCACACCTGCGTTAGGGAGAAAGCCAAGGGCTCTCCAGGTGTCTGGGTCCCAGGATGATGAAAGCGAGCTGTTAAAAGGCGTGCACCGGAAGCGCAGCAGGGGACGCGATGTGGCTGCCGGGCGTGGGAGGACCGGGACGCCTGGGCCGAGGCCTGAGGGGATGAAGGCACTGGCCTTCCTGGAGATTTCCCTTTACTTTTTTTCCTTCTCCTCGTAGAGGAGGTTGTCCAGTGGCCGCAGTAGCTTTCCACTCAGCCCGGCGACTTTTACACAATTTTGCCCAGGCGCACTAAGCTCGCTAGGCACCTGGCGTTGGGAACACGAGGTAGAACCCCCCGCCCCCCCGCTGGACTCAGGCCAGACGCCCAGGCCTCTCCCCACAAACTCTCCGTCCTCTTGGATTCCGTTGCCGTCTGGGGATTGGGTTTCCTTAACCCAGGGCTTCCCTATCTTGGGCTGGAGGAGGAGTTAAAACTCCTCCCTCGCTTTCCCTCCTCCACCCTTGGCCAGCCTGATTTTTAAATGATCTTTTATTTAAAGTCAACAGAAGAGCAGGAACCCCAGGCTCCTGCCAACAAGATATTTTAAAATAATTCCCCAACCTCTGCCGAGAGGGGCAGCCTCAAAAGAACCTCCTTGTTCTTCGTGCAGGGAGTGGGGGACTTCGAGAGTCGAGGCTGATGCCTGAGGGCTCTGCAGACTTTGGGTGGGGGGCGACTCAAGGAGGACAAATGAATTCCAAATTAAAAAGATAACACCAGAGCCTCGAATTGGAGAGCCTTGAATCATAACTGAGAGCCGAACCTCCAGGGGGCTCCAGGGCACAAAGCTTTACGTGTCCCCGTCGTGGGGGACTTTACGGGGAAGGGGGGGCAGATGAATGCCCAGCGTGTGAGCCTGGATAGGGCGGGTCCTGGTCCATTAAAGGATGTGCCCGTAGACACGACGCGCCCACAAACACCCACCGAGGAGTCAGACCGAAAAGACACCCCACGCTCACTCCCCGGGTCCTTGGCACCGGACTGTGCCTCGCCCATCTCCGTCCCCAGCTAAGCGGGACCACTGTTCTCTACATTCTTAAGTGGCCTCCAACCTGCTCGGACCCTTAGCAGTTCAAGGCTCCTAGCCTTTCGCTCCTCTTGCGCTTCCCCTCTTCTTTCTCCAGCCGCCCGCCGACGCCCCCAGATCTCTCGGGCTCGCCCTTCCTGAAAGTAGGCGAGGCCCAAAAGCTGAGACTGGGGCGAGGAAGGAGGGAGGAGCGAAGCGCGGCGGCCGGGGGCGTGTCTTCCCAAGCCCCGCCCCCGGGTGCGCGCGGCGGTGGCGGCGGCCGAGCCTCGCTCTGAGAGACAGGTATCGCTTAGGCGCCATGTTGTGAGCGGAAGTGGGGGAGCGCGCGGCCGCCGCTGTTCTGCTGGGAGCGGGCGCGGGAACCGGCGGGGGGGGGGGGCGGAGCTGTAGTCCCGGCGGCGGAAGGAGGAGAGGAAGAAAGGGGCGAGACCGGGTGCCCGGCAGCGGCGCGAGGCTCTCGCTCGGCGCGCGGACATCTCCAGCCAGGCGCGCGGCGTTCGAGGGTCGGTGTCGGAGCCGAGCCCTCTCCCGGGCAGCCGGCACTGGTGCTGCTGCTGCTGCTGCTGCTGCTGCTGCTGCCGCCGCCGCCGCTGCTGCTGTCGTGGGGCTCCGGCGGCGACAGAGCGGGGCCGGCCGCGGGGCGGGCGGGGTGGGAGGAGGCGGTGAAGGCGGCGGGCCGGGGGGGAAGATGCCGCTGGCGCAGCTGGCGGACCCGTGGCAGAAGATGGCTGTGGAGAGCCCGTCCGACAGCGCTGAGGTGAGTGCAGCCGGGCGGCCGGGGGCCGGCGCGCCCCTCCCCGCGCCCCCGCCGGCCAGCTCCCCTCCCTGGAGCTGGCCACTTGGCCCCTTCCTCTGCTGCTCGCGTCTCCCCTCTGTCTGGGATTCCGGTTTGGGTAGTTGGGGTTGGTCTGTTTGCCCTTCTGTTCCACCCGCACCCTCACCTCCCCTCCCTCGCTCAGGGGGCTGTGGTGTGGTGGCGCGTGGGGTTTAGAGTGGGCGCTGGGGCTATGCAAGAAGCCGATTTTAATCAACTTTGCGTGGGGGGAGCGGGAAGCGGAGCGGGGGCCAGAAAGGAGTTGGGAAGTTTGGCCATGCCTGGTTGGGGGCTTCCCCGGACCCTGGCGACTTTGGGGTGTAAGGGAGGGGTATGGATTGGGTTCACTGGGGAGCACGGACTCTCGAGTCCGGCCAGGGGAGGGAGTTGGTGCTGTGAGTCGGGCGCGCGGGGGCTGGAACGGCCCAAGGCAGGACTGGCGACCTGTGGGGGTTTCGGGTAAGGGGTGCAAGACAGCCAAGGGTTTTTGCCTCCCCCCAGTCTGTCTGCCGCAGCGGTTTCTGCTGGTGCAAAGGAGAAAGTGGAAGCTTGAGATCCTCCCCCTCCCCCATTTCTGAGGTCGCTGAGCCCGGGGACCCAGTCCATAGGAGCTTTAACTTGAGTTTCCTGTCCATGGAGGTGAGAGGGTGATATTCAAGGCCATCAGTAGCCGCCCTAAAGGGCTTTCAGGTTTTCTTCCCCCAGGATCTATTCGGTGACCGTCCCTGAGACACCTAACCGAGTGCCAAAAACCCAAACAATATACCCAAAGACGGCAAAACAATTTCCCCGGACACGGCACAGCGTCGAGCTTTCGCAGCCGCCCCTGTCCCAGAACCAACTCGGGTTCTGCGAAAATAATCCAGACAAGACCCATTCCAGGACATCAGCGCTCCTCTCCGGGCTGGAAAATCAATTCCTGATGGTGGCATGTCTGTGATTCTCCCTTCTTGACTTTTTGCTGTCTTCTGTCCCCGCAGCGGACTTTGGGGGATTACAGGATGATAGGCTGCGTGTGTGTAATAGTTAGTGAGTGACCCCATTTCTGGAAAGCATGACTGAAACGCGGGGGTGGAATGGGGCAGGCTCTGATGAGTGGTGTACTTGGCGGCAGCCGCTGCCCTGCCGGCCTCCGCAGTGTGAGAGGTGGATAGGGTTACTGGTTACGTCAGTAAGACCGAGGCTCAGTTTGATCTGAGATGCGGGACACTTGCATTCCCGAGTATAATGGAGGGGGAGGGGGATCAGTTCAAATCGCTTTTCAATTTTTTCCTAGTCACCTCTACTGCTGTATAAAATGTTTACTTGCTCTCCTTAACGTGAGCGGAGTTGTAACAGTGCTTACGGCTGGTACTTAGTATTTTGTGACTTGGATCATATTTTAAAAATCTAAACTAAACGCTGCTCTTCAATAGAAGAGATACTGATAGATGTTTTCTAAATATTTTTAAAAGGAAATCACGTTTTTAAGACTAGAAGAATTACATTTAAAATTATGTTAGCCTGTTTAATACTATAGATGTTTTACAAGAAAATCGAATTTAGAATGTTTAATCATCCTTTGAATGGACAGTGTGAAAGAAAATTAGTATGCAAACGGACTCTTTTCATTCATTTTTTCTTCAGATTTTATTTGCATTAAATAATATAGCTAAAAGGTTTATAAAATATGTTCTCAAAGTGCTGACCTTGTGAAAAGAAACCGAATTTGCTTTGAGCCTGATTGTTACATGCCAACGGTAACATTTGCAACTCATAATCAGTCCACATTTCTGCTTGGCACGTATCAGTGTGTTAAAAAATCATTTAAAATTCCACCTTATCCTTTTTCTACATAGCATACATTTGGATAGGGAAGGCACAAAACTGATATTTATTTAGCACTTACTATATGCCAGATACTGTGGTACATGCTATTTCATTTTATCCTTCCTATGACCCAACAGAGTAGGATTGTGATCCTCATTATTACAGAATAAGAAACTGAATCTTGGAAGTTAAGGGCACAAAGATTACAAATAGTAAATGGCAGAGCCATAATTCAAAATCGGGTGGGTATAATTCACGTGCTGCACTTCATATTAGGGTAGCTTCTTCAAATCCTTTGTGGAAAAATTCAGGGTATAAATAATTAAGCCAGTAGTTAGAGGTCGTGTATTTTTCAGAAACAGTTACGGTATTATAAGTGGTCTCACTTGTTAAAGCCTAGTTATTTCAGTTACTGTCATGGTTTCCAGAACCTGGCAGATAGGATTCCACAACTTGCCATTTTCAAAGAATTTTCTTGATATTTTGGCATAAGATATGTCACACACAGCTAGTGTTGCCTGGATTAATTTTTTAAAAAAAGATTTTTTGAAATTGCCTGTAGATATTTTGTTGCCTTTGGTTGTTCATCTGTTTCAAGTAAATTACTTCTGATACAATTTTGGAAATTGAAGCAAGTAAGGAAAAGGTTGAGAATTTTTCTTTCAGAAGTCTAATGTTGGACTTACTATGCCTGCTATTATGCCATCTCCTCCCCAGTAAGTTCTTATCAAAAAGTAATTATATTTTACCAGAGTAAAGTCATTTTTTTTGAAAGACATTTACTGAGTAAGTACATCAAATTTTTTCTCTCCAGGCTAAAAGTTTTCAGAATTGGTCTCTATAGGAATTTACATTTGTGGTCTCATTCCTAGTAGATTATGAAATCTTGAAAGCAGAGCCTTTTTTTCTCTGTATTCTCAGCACTTAACACAGTGCCTGGCACATATATATTATGGACCCAGTAGATGTCCTCTGAATGAATTATGATGGTCAGGAATAGGGTGATTATCAATGTTATTTCTGTTCTTATCATTTTAATCTTACATTGAAATATGAGCAATCTTAAAAGACCTGAATACCTCACCGAAAGTACAGGCAGTTTCTTCATTCCTTTACATAGCCTTCCTGCTTTAAGACCTCACATGGGTCTCATGGTGCTCAAAACAAAAAAACCCTTGTGGTTAACTCAAACATGGGTCAGAATATGATAGGCTAGAACTAGGCCAAATGTTTAAAGAAGCAAATTTAGGATAATAAAGGAAGTACTATGTAAGCAGTCAAGGTTAGTACAAGATTAAAAACAAAATAGCGTCCTAAATAGTCCAGGTGAATTCACAACTCTTTAATGAGTTATTTAAAGATGCTAGTATGTTTTTGAGTATCAGACTGTTTAGGAGACAGATATCAAGAAATTATGACTATTCTGTAAATTTCTTGCCACTGCTGTCAGGGATAATATTTACTGGATCATAAGCCTGACCTAAAATGACACTTTTTCTCAGTTTTCAATAAAGGATAAATGATAGTAAATGTAAATGTGAACAATTTTAATTAACCTTAATAAATTTAAGGTTATTTTTGCTTTATAGAAATGTGCTGTATAAAAATAGACACTTTGAATTCTTTTAAATAGCAAGTACCCATAATGCATTAAAAATATTAACTATATAAATATTTTCTTTATAAAAAATGAGACCCTTGTGTTGGAAACCATCTTCAGTGGATATGCATCCATTTTTATCTTCAAAGATTATATTGGATTCTTTGTATTTCTACTATATTGATATTAGGTTTCTTATTTTTATCTGTAGGGAAAAACATTCTATTAAAGTATGATCATTGACTTTGAAAAAATGTTTTATTAAGTTTCTTTTCCTTTTCCTGTTTCATTTCTACCACCTTTCAGGTTTTTTTCTTTCCCCCAAGTGAAGATCTGAGGAGAGGACAGGTATTGTTACATGTGAACTGTCAATAGTAACTGTGACACATTACTGAACACTTCATTGTTTTCAGTGATTATGATATAAGATGTCAGTTTTTGTTAAACTAAAATTTAGGAAAGTTTGCTTTATTTTGGCAGCTCTTCCTATACTAATTGGGTTGATCCAAAATGTGAAACTTCTTTGGTACATTTAAATTTTAAGATAAAGGGATAAACTTAAAGAAACAAGTATAGGCAGACTTTGCCTTTTCTTTAGTATGTTTCTGGAAATCACAATGAGTATATTCTATTTTTATTTAAGGAGAGTGGCATAATTGGGATGTGCACTCTTGACCAAGGACGTGATTATCAGTAAATTATAGATCAAAAATACAGCAGATCATTTATCAGAAGTCTGAGTTGCAGAATTATTGTAAAGATCTTTTAAAAATTTATCACACACTAAAACATTCATACCATGGTGATCATTGACAAGATTTGCTCTAAAGTTCTATACTCAGGGACATGTGATACACCAGGCTGTGAATGTTGGGTGATCAAGGACACCAGTTTCCCAGTGCAGACTGGATGCTTTAGACTCAGTGATTCAGATTACAGTGTACAACAGTGACATCTTGGTGGTCTCTTGGTAATGCATGAGTGTGATAGAGCTCAGTTGTTTATGTGTTTTGGTGGATAACAGGTTTTAAAGCATTGGAATGCAATTGTGCAAATCTGTATATTATACATGCAGTTCCCCAATTCACATAATAGAAAATAAAAACAACCAACTGCATTTTTATACTTGGCATTAAATGTCTTCCTCTACCCCACTTCAGATTTGATATAGTTTCCTATATCATTAATCTGGAACAATTAGCAGATCTCATATATTCCAGTTTATCAGTTTAATACCAAATAACATAAAAACAAAGATAAAACAGCTGTAAATGTTAATTGTTGTAGAATGTGTAGAGTTAAAAAAACACAAATATATGCCTTTTCTGAAGCAGATTCAGGATAAAATATATCCATATAAGACATAACTATTATTTTATACATTTGGCCTATTTTAAGCAAACACATTAGTTCCTAGCAATTAAATATTTCAGTTTTACTTATCTCCTTAAAATTTAGAAGGTACTTTTTGAGATAATTTTGATGTATGGTAAAGTGTTAAAGAACATAAGCTTTGGAGCCATGAAGACCTGGGTTTGAGTCCTGGCTCTGCCACTTAATAACTTAGTAATCTTATGCGAGTTGTTTAATGTCTCTATGCTTCAACATTCTAATCTGAAAAATAGGGATGAAATAATATCTACCTCATAGGGTTGTGGTGAGAATTAAGTGAAATAATGCTATATGTAAAGTACGTGGTTCCCTGCATGGTTTAAGTGTTTAATATAATGAATCATCTCTCTGACAGAATTGTCTGAGGAAGTTGTCTGTTTTTCCTCTGGAGTAATTTTTTCAGAATCAAACAGAACAATTAAAAATTATTTGTTTGATTGATCTGTTTAAACAGAGCCATTATTATATCTGAATATAATTGTAAGGGTAAGGTGAATGCAAATCTCTTGAATCTTGCCCCTTTTTGTATTGTTCCCCCTCTTCAACATCTTCTTTAAAGGGGGAAAGGAAAGAACATTTGAAGAATATGTGTGGAAGAAGGAAGAAAGGAAAGTTATATTCACATTTCGACATTGGTCAGTTTGGAAGGCATCTCACAATCCATGGCATGTGATTGTTTAGTGGTGTTTTTTTTCCTCTTAGTGATATATAAGATAGTATATTTTACACATGATAGTGTCTTATGATTGATGAAACCTGGTGTATCCTGAATGTCAACTTCTTGAAGGAAGTATATCCTTGAAGAAATGGATAAAGTCAATATAAAGTGTTAATAAGTAGAATTTTAACTTACTTTCTAAAACATACCAAAACAAAATGTGCACACCTTTTTATATTTTAGGATCAGTTCTATTAATTTCACTTTTAGGGACAGAAATTAATATGGCACACCTCCCTCCCCATTAAACACATTTATTTTGGCTATTTGAATATGCCACGAGTAACTGGGTTTTCCTGTCTAGAAATAGAACCCTTTGGATTTGGTCTTTTATGTGGTATTTGTACTTAAAGAATTTGAAATAGGATATACAGTATTTTTAACTGAGAAGTCTCTGGAAATGTTAAAGGTCTATCTATGCCCCAGCAACCATCTCTGCCATGCAAAAACAAACAAGACAAAGGAGTGTGACATAATCAAGTAAATTTGGGAATTAATAGAGTTAAACAGTATTTGACCAGTGTCTTTACCTCATAACTTCTTAGAACTTTTAAGAGGATGTTGTACATGATGAATCTGCAAAAAGGATATAACCCACAGCATTTGAGACTTGATGTCAGAACCCTTTTTTCATGAACCATCTATTGAAGTCTCAAAGGACACAAGGGCTTTGCAGAACAGTTTGAACAGTCTGATAACTATAGTAACATGATCCAGTATTGCCTGCAATTGAGCTGTAATGTTTAATTGACTGTATCAAAGCTTTTTTTTATCAAGTTTTTCATTTTGAATTGAAATCTTTTAAGTTATACAATTTTCCATCTATAATGGGCTAAACATTTGAATATAATAATTTAAATGAAAGTTTAAGGTAACTTAAACTTTTTAATCCCATATTCTGAAAATTAATGGTCATATTCTACCTTAATATCAAGCTAATTGCCCCTATTAAGTGGCCCCCACATTGGTTTGCTCTGTAACTTACATCTCAAATTCATAAATCTTAAAAACTCTCTTTTATTATTTAGCAACCTTACACTGCCATCAATCTGTCTATCTCCCCCACTCTCCTTTTTAAATTAATTGCTTCTACCTTGCAATTACTAGAAAATGGCTAGGGTTAGTGATATTTTTTTTTAAGATTTTATTTATTTATTTATTTATTTGTCAGAGAGATAGAGAGAAAGCACAAGCAGGGGGAGCAGCAGGCAGAGGGAGAAGCAGAATCCCCGCTGAGCAGGGAGCCCGATGCAGGACTCGATCCCAGGACCCTGGGATCATGACCTGAGCCGAAGGCAGACGCTTAACCGACAGAGCCACCCAGGCGTCCCGGGTTAGTGATATTTTGATGCAGTCAATTTTAACTTGGGAACCTTGTTACTTCATCTTTAAAAAGTTTACATTTGCAGCTTACCAAATAATGTAAAATAGCATCCTCACCCTTTTTGTGATCTCTGCCCATCGTATACACATACTCCGGGGTCAGGGGTATTTGGACATATTATCTACGAATAAACAGGGTTTTATGCTTCAAAATAACAGTGACCAAATGGCTCAGTCACTGGCATTACATTACCTACTCTGCGTATTTACCTTACTTTCTGGAAGGTGTCAACTAGAAAGGAATGTGAATAAGCTAAAGAATAGGCGGCTATGAGACAGAAAGCTAGCCTACTGCCCCACCTGGAGTCAGGTCTCCACATTGTCTTGGAGTTTTTTGGTGGGATTTTTTTTCCGCATGAAATAGTGCTAGTTTCCTGACTATTAGCTACCCTATATTTACGTGTAAATCCAAAAGCTCTTTTATACTTCCTGTCATTCTTTTCCTCTATTAGTATAAATAGAATTACAGCAGTAGAATAACTTAAATCAGATTTCCCGACCTTAACTAATATACCCATGGTATCTTATATACCTTAAAAGCTAGTTATGTTTAATCTACCATGTAAATTGATTTTTGTAATCTTCTGTATAGTAATGATCTCATCTTCAAACTTTACCAGGTCATCTAGATTTCTGTGAGCTTGCCTCTAATCCTGTGGTCCACAAAGCTTGTTATAGGAAACTTGGTTCAGTCATTTGATATGTGTTAGAAGCAGATGTCAAATGATAGCCTGAAGCAAAAGATGATTTTGATACAATAGATTGAAGCGCGTCTCACATACAGTGTTTTGGGAGAAGACTTCTATCCAGAAATCTTGTAGAACCTATACTAAAAACCTCAGTTACCCAGAATGTTACTTCATTTGTTTACATCTAGGAGCCTGAAAACAATATAAAATAATAGGAAAGATTCACTTAAAAAAAAAACCCTAACTTCTAGATCAGCATCATTCAGTAGCCACTAGCCACATGTGGCTATGGAGCGCTTGAAATGTGACTAGTGTGGCTAAGGAACTGAATTGTAAATTTAATTTTAATTATTTTAAATTTAAATAGTCACCTGTGGTTATTGGCTACCACATGGAACAGCACAGTTCTAAAGATTATAGGATTAGTACAAATTGGACTTTTTTCTATACTTGTGTTTTTCAGCTGTGCCTTCTATTATTTGTATTTTGAAATTAGTAGGCTAAAGCTTTTTCTAAATGAAAAAATACTTACTGTGCTTTTTCAAATTATGTTTAATCGGCTTTGTTTTGTTCCTTACCTACCCCGAAGATTTTTATAAACCCTGCTACATGGTATGTGCCCTTCAAATCACCGTTCTGCACTTTCAATAGTTTTGCTAGTTTTACAGTGACATTTCTCATTCAAGTGATAACACCAAGCACTGGGGAAATTCAGCTGTCAAAAAATGTTGCATTTTGTTGATTATACTATGCTAATTAATACTGGAAAAGTGGATTGACACATCTTGTAGATTGTTTACTGAATGCCGTCTCTGACGAGACACTATCTATATCAACTTGATTGAGGTGGACATAATTATTCTCAGCCTACAGATGAGGAAACGGAAGCCTAGAAAGGTTAAATAAGCTGTTCGTGGTTGCACCACTAGTTAGTAAGAGGAGGCAGGATTCAAATCCAAGTCTCAGATTGCAAATTCCATTGACTTTCCGCTAGAAAGTCATGCTTGAGTTGAGAACAGCATGTGGGTGACTCATTCTAAATGAAATCTCCTACAGGGGAAAAAGGTTCTCAGTGGTTTGCATAAGAATATATTTTTATGGGAATGTATAGGTAGAGTTAGAAAAGTGATATTGATTCTACTCCCCAAATATATTGTGGGTTAAATAGGCTTTTGTGAGCTAACCTGAAAAACAACATTTGTGACATTGTATGAGAAAATGTTTGGGGATTTCTAAACAGCTGTCTTACAAATGAATATTTGAAACAAAAACTACAGTATTGGGAAGGGGGGTTGCTGTCCAGATATTAGTTAACAGCTCTTTATATAGAAGTCTTTAGATGTGTGCTTGGGTAACTGTGCTCTGTTTTTGAATTGCTGCTTATTAAATCATTACCTCTTTATATTTGCATCTCTTCAGAAAAATCTATTTCATACTCCCGCAAAGTATCAGAAAGTAGGATTTTACTCAACCTGAAAAAGTTACCATTTATCTTGCTACAGTATAAGAAAAGGAAATTTAAAGAAAGTTTACATGATCCTTGGTGGTTTTGTTTCCTTTGTTGTTGTTGTTGTTTACCTGTTACGTTGAATAGCCCTAATTTTTTTTTAAAAATTGAGATATGATTTACATACCATAAAATTCACTTTTGTAAAGTATACAATTCAGTGGATTTTAGTATATTCACAAGGTTCTGCAACCATCACCACTATCTAATTCCAGAACATTTTCATCACCCCCAAAAGTAAATCCCATACTCATTAGCAGTCAGTCCCTATTCCTTCTTTCCTCTAGCCCCTGGCAACCAATAATCTACCTTCTCTATATATTTGCCTATTCTGGACATTTCATATTAATGGAATCATACAACATATGGCCTTTGTGTCTGACATCATTCATTTAACAATGTTTTCAAAGTTCATCCATGTTATAGCATGTATCAATGCTTCATTTTTATGGCTGAGTAATATTCTGCTGTATGGATATACCACATTTTGCTTATCCATTTGTCAGTTCATGGACATTGGGGTTGTTTCCACTTTTCAGCTATGTTGAATAATGCTGCTATGAACATTTTGTATCAAGTTTTTATGTGAACATATGTTTTCAATTTTCTTGGGTATATACCTAGGCGTGGAATTGCTGTGTCCTATGGTAAGTCTATGTTTAATATTTTGAATTACCGAAAAATTGTTTTCCAACTTGCTTAAACCATTTTAGATTCCTGCCAGCAGTGTATGAGGGTTCCATTTTCTCCTTATCCTCATCAACACCTGTTATTGTCTTTTTCATGCTAGCCATTGTAGTGTGTGAGAAGTGGTATCTCATTGTGGTTTTGATTTGCATTTCTCTTATAACTAAGGATGTTAAGGTTCTTTTCATGTGCTTATTGTCCACTTGTATACATAATTAAAACTCGTGCTAATTTTTTACTAATTTGGATATTTAAATGAAGTTTTTGCATTAATGCTGTTTATAGAAGATCCTTATCTTTGTTATATTGTATACAGATCTTCCTTGACTTAAGTAGGGTTATGTTCCATCATGAGTTGGAAATGCATTTAATACACCTAACATACTGAACATCATGGCTTTGCCTAGCTTACCTTTAACATTCTCAGCACTTAACATTGGCCTAGAGTTGGGCAGAATCATCTAACACAAAGTCTATTTTATAACAAAGTATTGAATATCTCATGTAATTTATTGAATACTGTCCTGAAAGTAAAAAACAGAATGGCTTTAAGTGTATTAGTTGTTTATCCTTATAATCACATGGCTGACTGGGAGCTGCCATTCCTTGCCACTGCCCAGCATTATGAGAGAGTATTGTACCACGTATTGCTAGCCTGGGAAAAGATAAAAATTCAAAGTGTGGTGTCTACTGAATGAAATTAAATAATCACTTTTGCACCATCGTGAAGTCAAAAAATTGTAAGTCAAACCATCATAAGTCAGGGACTCTCTGTACATAGTTCTTTAGAAAGAAAACTGAAAAACTTAGTTTCAGTCTGTGCTTTCAAAAGATTTCTTTTCATTTTTATATGTGGTAAATTCAAAGCTTTTCCTAGAATACTGGTTTTCCAACTGGGTCAATAGAGCCCTGTGTTCTATGGAGATACCTTATGTTACCTCATCAGCCGGACCACCCCTTTTCCCAGCCAGAACAGAGTTTCTAGAGGAACACAACAAAGAGTTAATGTTAATTATAGAAAATTACAGCAAGAAAGCAAAAATTGAAGCAGTGATATTTTTTGTTAACAGTCTCCTTAGTGTTGTTATACCATTCTATAGTTTCTTATTTAAAGCAATGGTACAGGAAATAATTGAAGGTCAATCAAAACCACATGTCTAGACTCCTTGAAATTACATATAAGTCAATAGATAAATGAATTCTTTTCAAGAATCCATTTCTTAGGTTAAGTGAGATATATAGGTGTTTAATTTAAAGAAGTAGGAAAATGCAAAACAACACCTGTTTGCCTCCTTTTCTTCAAGTTCCTGCTGGCTATTGGTATAAGCTGTAAGGGGGGGTTACATAAAGAGAAAAATGTCACAGACAAATTTAAAAATAAGATTTCCTACGGCACCTGGCTGGCTCAGTCGGTGGAGCATG
Organism: Ursus americanus; assembly: GCF_024610735.1. Lineage (NCBI taxonomy): Eukaryota > Metazoa > Chordata > Mammalia > Carnivora > Ursidae > Ursus > Ursus americanus. The sequence goes on from NC_142164.1 coordinate 106,833,215, forward strand.
TGACTCTTGATCTCAAGGTCATGAGTTCAAGCCCCCTGTTGGGCATGGAGCCTACTTTTAAAAAAGGGATTTCCTTTGGATTATTAAAAAGAGCTCATAAGTGAGGTTTTTTAAAAAAAGATTTTATTTATTTGAGGGAGAGAGAGAGTAGGAGAGAGAGTTTGAGCTGGGGGCAGGGAAGGGCAGAGGGAGAGGGAGAAGCAGGCTCTCTGCTGAGCAGGAAGCCTGCCATGGGGCTCCATCCCAAGACCCTGGGATCATGAGCTAAGCTGAAGGCAGATGCTTAATCAACTGTCCACCCAGGCACCCCTATAAATGAGTTTTAAAGTGAACCTTTCCCCCTGGCTGGTTTCTGCGTGTAAAGTATATTAATAGGTGATGACGAATGAAATAGGATTATTTCCTTTGGAATATTATAGTTTAAAAGTACTGAGGTGGACAGGCAGTTAAATAACATGAAACAAGCTAAATTAGCCAGGAATGTTACGAACAGATATAATTGGAACTTTAGAAGAAAACTATGAACTATAATGTTATAGCACTTTTCCATAGTCCATTTTTAAGCATAATGTGGAAGATTAGAAAGTAAATATTATTACCCCTGACACCCAGTAAAGTTCCTTTTAAAACACACATACACACAGAAAGCGAATAAATGTTATTTTCAACATAAAAATTAATCACTTGGGAGAGACTTCTGGTTCAAGTTGGAGAAGCCCTATTCTTCCTAGGTCCTCTTTTACAACTAAAACACCTTAGACATAACACATCAAACAAGTACAGGAACACTCCGAAAGGTGGAAACAAGAAAGCAGACTGCCTACAGACTTTGGGACTCAAAGAATGAGACAAATAGTGAGTTCCTTGGGTTTTTTTGTTGTTGCCTCCCATATATCTTAGGTCCTGTAAAAGCCTCCAGCCTGAACCACAAATAGGCACAGACAAAGCCTGTTCTCTTTAGCCAAGTGAATGGGGAAGGGGTAGCCTAACAATAATAAATTTTTTGACAGTACTCTACTGTAGCCAAACACCCCAGAAAAACCCCACCCTACTCTAAAGAAGCAAGTGGCAGTACTTGAATTCCTGCACTCAGTTTGTTGGCTATGTAGATCAAGGACCTAATCTCCCATTACCTGCCTGGCCAAAGCAGACAGCACTTTGATTCCCCCTGCTGGGTGGTTTTGGCAGGTTGAGCAGGGATCTGATCTTCCCTCACTGCCCCCCCCCCCCCCCGCCACATGCCACCACCTGCAGAAGGAGGTGATGCTCTCATTAAAGGTAATGTCAGTGGGGTCCAGGAACCAGTTGAGCCTCCATCTCAGTCTGGAAGCAGTGAGATTTAACACGGTGGTATGAGGCTGGGGTAGTCCCCACTAAGCCTCCCCCTGTCCTGTGTCAGTAAGGAGCTGAGCTTACACTTTCACTCAAGATTAACAAGGCAGAACAAGATGGTTGGAGGTGGACTAGTCAACTCTGCTTCCCTTCTTTCCTGATGTGTTTGGGGCCCAGTGGGCTGCTGAGCCTCCCTGCCCCGTATCTGGCATCTACAAGGCAGAACAAAATGGTAGATGGCAGGGCTGGTTGGTACTCCACTTCCCTTCTTCCCTCCCCTATTAGTTGGGCCCTTAAGGAAGCTGAGCTTTCCACTCTACCTTACAGCAACAAAACAGTGCAAATCAGCCCTCTGCTTTCTATCTCCCTATTGGCAGTATGATCCATCAGGGAGATGAGCTTGTACCCCTACTCAGAGGCAATGTGATGATGCAGATTGGTGCCCCGCTTTCACTGGTACCAAGAGTGGAGCTGAACTTCCATCCCACTCCTATTCAAAAAAAGCAAGAGTCATTGCTCCAGTTTCACCAGGGCGGTGTCAGTGGGGCCCAGCATGAAGCTGAACATTCACATTCACCCTGCCCTTATACTACATCTCACCTAGTACACTCCCTGCTAAAAAATGATTAAATAAGATCCAGAGTCTTCTTTCCAAAAATGTCCATTATACAATTGAAGATTACTAGGAAACAAGAAAATGACAACATGAATGAGGAAAAAGTCAACAGATACCAACACCAAGATGCTTCAGATGTTAGAATTATCTGACAAGGATTTTAGAGTAGCCATCATAAAAGTGCTTCCATGAGCAATCACAAGCACATTTGAAGCAAATGAAAAACATTTGTCTCAGAAAAGAAAAGATACAAAGCAGAATATGGAAACTTTAGAACTGAAAGATATAGTAACTGAAATAAACGTAATACATGGGCTTAATAGAAGAGTGGGGATAACAGGAAAGAGTAATTTTGAAGATCGAGCAACAGAAATTACCTAATTTGAACAACAGAGGAAGAAACAAATGAACTGACAAAAAATAAAAAGAGAGCCCTAGGAGCCTGGGAAACATTAACAAGAGATTTAACATCCATGTCACCATAGTCCCAGAAAGTGGAGAAAAAGGGTGCCTGAAGAAATAATGGCCTAAACTTGCCCAGTTTGGCAAAAGACAAAGTGTACAGATTCATGAAACTGACTGAACCCCAAACAAGGTAAACCCAAAGTAATCCATGCCCAGACACATCAAAATCAAACCTTTGGGAATGAGAACTTGTTTAATGGGTATGGAGTTTCAGTTTTGGAAGATGAAAATGTTTTGGAGATTGGTTGCACAACAGTGTAAATATATTTAACACACTGAACTGTACACAAAAAAGTGTTTAAGATGGTCAATTTTATGTTTGTATTTTATCACAATTTTTAAAAATTTGTAATCAAACTAAAAGCAAAGAATCTTGAAAGCAGCTAAAGAGAAATGAACTATTACATATAAGGGAACGATGATTCAAATGACAGCAGATGCCACATTAGAAACCAGGAAGGCTAGAAGAAAATGGCACCATTTTTCAAATGCTGAAAGAAAAGAACTGTCTACCCAGAATTCTGTACCCAGTGAAAATACCTTCAGGAATGAAGGTGCACTCAAAACAGTCTCAGATGAAGGAAAGAAGAGAATTTGTCTATAGCCAACCCTGAAAGAATTACTATAGGTAGTTCTTCAAGCAGAAAGGAAATTTTAGAAGAGGGATCTGGAGAACAAAGGAGTAATATGAATTATACAATCTTTTCCAGAAAATAGAAAAAGAGGAAACACTTCATAACTCATTTCATGAGGCCAGTATTACCCTGAAACCAAGACCTAAAGAGAGTACAGAAAACAAAGCTATAGACCAGTATCCCCCAAAAACATAAACATAGAATTCTCAACAAAATATTAGCAAAAGAAATCAAGCAACATATGAAAAGAACTATACATTGTGATCAAATGGATTTTATTCCAAGGATGTAAGACTGGTGCAGTATTGCAAAATCATTCAGTATAGACCACGTATTAAAAAGGAAGAAAAATCACATCATGTTAATAGTGCAGAAAATGCATTAAACTGAATTAAACATTCATAATAAAAGCTCCATACTAAGAATAAAAGGGAAGTTTCTGCGTTTGATAAAGAATATTTGCACAGAAACCCCCACAGATAACATCATACTTAATGGTGAAAGACTGCTTCCCCCCTAACATCAGGAACAGGACAAGGATGTCCATTCTTACCACTGCTATTCAACCTAAGTGGAAGGATCCACCCAATTTTAAGCTTCAGTAATCAAAATTAACACTTCAGTAATCAAAATTCTGTGGTATTGGTAAAAGGATAAACACGTCGGGGCACTTGGGTGGCTCAGTCAGGTTGGGTGTCTGAGTCTTGATCTCAGCTCAGGTCTTGATCTCAGTCGTGAGTTCAATATAGAATGCAGAAATAGACCCATACAAGTACAGCCAGTTGATTTTTATCAAAGGTAGAAAAGCAATTTAATGGAAAAAGGATGGATGGCCTTTTCAACAGTGGTGCTTGGAGCAATTACACATCCATGGGTAAAACAGTGCGCCTCAACATCACACCTTATAGAAAAAAATAATTCAAAATGTATCATGGGGGAATTGAGAGTATACTTACCTTGATGAGTAATGTATAGAATTGTTGAATCATTATATTTTATGCCTGAAACTGATATAACACCATATGTTAATTATACTGGATTTTAAATAAAAAATAGAAAAAAACCCTGTCTGATAAAAAGACACAAAAAAGAAAAAAAAACAATATCATGGATTTAAATGTAATATATAAAACTTTCAGAATTTAGACCTAGAAGAAACTTTTCAGGACTTTGGGCTAAATGAAGAATTCTTAGACCAGACACCAAAAACACAATCCATAAAAGGAAAAAAAATAGACTTTATCAAAATTCAAAACATTTGCTCTATGAAAACAACCATGTTAAGGCAATGAAAAGGCAAATTACAGATTGGGTAAAAATATTTGCAGACTCGTATCTGAGACAGGGCTTGTATCTAGAATATATAAAGAACTCTCTAAACTTAACAGTAACTTAAGCTGAACAATCCATTTAGAAATCTGACAAGAGATGAATGACGTTTCACTGAAGAGGATATATGGATAGCAAATAAGCATATGAAAAGATGCCAACATAGTTAGCTGTCAGGGAAATTAAAACTAAAATCATGATGAGGTATTAGTACATACCTATTAGAACAGCCAAAATAAAAAATAGTGGCAATACTGAATGTTGGTGAGGATGTGGACAAACTAGATCTCTCATGCATTACGAGTGGAAGTGTAAAATGATAAAGCCTTTCTGGAAAATAGTTTGGCTATTTCTTTAAACATAAACTTACTGTATGACCCAACAGTCATACTCCTGGGCATTGATCCCAGAGAAATGAAAACGAATGTCCACACAGAAGTCTGTACACAAATTTTCATGGCAGCTCTATTTGTAATATCCAAAACTTAGAAACCAAATGTCATTCAGTGGGTAAATGGTTAAGCAAGGTGTGGTACATTCACAGTGGAATGCTACTCAGCAACTAAAAGGAATGGATTATAGATACATGCAGCAATTTGGATGAATCTCAAGGGAACTCATATTCTGTGAATAAAGTTAAATACTGTATAATTCCATTAACATAACATTCTCGAAATGACAAAACTGTAGAAATGGAGACAAGATCAGTGGTTGCCAGGGTTAGAGGGAAGGAGGGAGGTGGGTGTGGTTATAAAGGGACAGCACACAAGATCCTGGTGGTGATGAACTAACTGTTCAGTATGTTTATAGTGGTGGTAGGTACAGGAACCAATAATGTGGTAAATTGCGTAGAACACACACACACACGAGAACCTGTAAGACTAGTGATATCTGAATAAGGTTTGGGCTTTGTACTAGTATAAATTTCCTGGTTTTGACAGGAGGTTATATAAGATGTAACCGCTGGGTTAAAGGTGTATGGAACCTCTCTTTTATTTTTCCAACTTCCTGTGAATCTATAATCATTATTAACTTTAAAGTTTAAAAAAAGTCAGCATTAGATAAAATTCAGTGTCTATTCTCAATTAAAAACTTAGTAAAACAGGGGTGCCTGGGTGGCTCAGTCGTTAAGCGTCTGCCTTCAGCTCAGGTCATGATCTCAGGGTCCTGGGGTCGAGCCCTACACTGGGCTCACTGCTCAGCAGGGAATCTGCTTCGTTCTCTCCCTTTGCCTCTGCCCCTGACTTGGGCTCTTTATCTCTCAAATAAATAAATAAAATCTTTAAAAAAAACTTAGTAAAACGGGAATAAAAGCGTGTGTCTTTAATGTTATTAAAAAAAGTCTCAGACCAATAGCCAGCATCATGCTTGATGGGAACATATTTTAAGTCAATCTCATTAAAACTATGCCTGCTGTTTTCACCTCTATTTTATACTCTAGAAAGAGTTTGCTAATGCAATTAGACAAGAAAATCAGAGTATTCAAAAGAATAGTAAAAGATTACTATTCATAGGTGATCTAATCATCTACTAGATAATCTAAGGAAGCCACTAAAAACGCTCTTTAATGATAGTCTCATAAGGTGGTATTATACAAAATATATTCAGAAATCAATAAATAGCTTTCCTAGTTAGAAATGGTAGGGGCGCCTGGGTGGCTCAATTGGTTACGCGTCTGCCTTTGGCTGGGGTCATGATCTCAGAGTCCCAGGATGGAGCACTGCATCTGGCTCCCTGCTTAGCGGGGAGTCTCCTTCTCCCTCTGCCCCTCCCTCTGCTCATGCTCTCTCTCTCTCTCAAATAAATAAATAAAATCTTTAGAAGATGGTGATGGGGGAAAAATCTCATTCAAAATAGTAAAAATACTAAATTTTTGGAAATTAACATAATAAGCAAAGGGCAGGAAGTAAATTTAAAAATTAGTTGCATTAAAGAATAATTTGAATAAATTGAGAGAAAAGCTATGGTTCTTTAAATTAAGATTTAAGGTTTGTTTTTTCTTACTGTTTATATTTAAGAATTGAGGGTAACCTGTCTTGAATGAATGTCCCCAGATTTTTAGTTTTTTAAAAATTTTTTAAGCTTTTAGTTATTTTATAGTTTATCTGAACAATTAATACTAACAATTTTTAATAAAACGCACTTATTAATAGTGTTTATGCTTAATACATGTGCAGCTAGAATTAACCATGGAGCTATAATTAGGACAGAAATAAACCTTGCTGCCAGGTTGTGTTTATACCTATGGTAATTTTTAAATATGTATACACATATTTTTTTAATGAGTGAGTAGTTTGGATTGTTTTTTTCTAAGTAAATTCAACTCCAAACTTGTCTAAAACACTTTGTGCTAAGATACAGTTGATACACAAATAGGAATTTTGCTTGGATGTTAAGCCCGGATTTATTGTGTATTTGAGCAGATCCCATTCTGTCTCATTTTACTACTTGTAGGCTATTGCTGTCTTTTTTTTTTTTTAAGATTTTATTTATTTATTTGACAGAAAGAGACAGCCAGCGAGAGAGGGAACACAAGCAGGGGGAGTGGGAGAGGAAGAAGCAGGCTCCTAGCGGAGGAGCCCGATGTGGGGCTCGATGTGGGGCTCGATGTGGGGCTCGATCCCAGAGCACCGGGATCACGCCCTGAGCCGAAGGCAGACGCTTAACGACTGTGCCACCCAGGCGCCCCTATTATTGCTGTCTTTTTGTTCATAAGGTGTTTAAAAGACTATACAACTTTAAGTGATTGTTAACCATTACATTATCAGTAACATATATTGGGTTCAGTTCAGCAAACATTCAAGCACCACTTGCTTTACCAATGAGGAAACAGAGATTCAGGCCATTTTGCCACAGTCACATAACAAAAGCTTGGGCATTGAAGCCCATCATCATGGTGTATCTCTTTTAGGTAGGAGGGCTTCAGTAAGCCTCTGGAAACCAGAAGAAATCATTAGACTTGTTCCTGAGACTCTTAAATTAGCCAACCCAAGTAATGCATTAAAGAGTTATCTAGTACTCAAATTTTCAGCCCTCAAAATGGAAGTGGACCCATTAGGATAAGAGACTCATCAGAATCCCCTCAAATATTTGTATTTGTCATTTCCTCTGGCAAGGTGAGCAGGAGGAAAGAGAAGCTAACACTAAACACCCAAGACACAATGAGCTTTACCACAACCTCCAACATAACTGGTATCCAAATCTTGTGGATTAGAAAACTGAGGCTCATGTTAAGTAACTTGCTCAAAGTCACACCTTTAATAAAGGGCAAAGTCAGGTTTTGAAGCTTAATACGTCAGATTCCAAAGCCCACCATCTTTTTTATACACTGTGATTTCCCAGACTTGTCTAATCACAGGAATCATCTAAAGTACCTGTTTTAAAAATGAAATAATACCATGGGATTCTGGAACTTCTAATTCAGTTTCGGATAAGGCCAGGTAATGTATCATTACCAGGAATCTTAGGTGATTCTGATCATCAGACAGGTTTGGAAAATATTCCCAACTCCATTAGAGTACTAAGAGGTGGGACTTGACGGTATTGGGAAGTCAGGAATAGGCTTGGGAGTAGATAGAGGAGCTTAAAAAAACAAGTTGGCACTGGTGAAACAAGAATAGTAAAATTGGGGGCACCTGGCTGGCTTAGTCAGTGGAGTGTGGGACTCTTGATCTCACGGTTGTAAGTTTGAGCTCCATGTTGGATGTAGACGTTACTTAAAAATAAAATCTTAAAAGAATAGTAAAATTGGATTGTGGAAATTATAAAATTGCTTTAGGATCCTTACTCTTCACAGAAAAACAATGTTTTCTTTTTCTTAGTACTTCTCTTTCAGGTGACAACACTTATACAGTCGTTCTTTGACGTTGTCCTTGTTTACACTTGGGTGCAAAGGCACTGCTGAAGACTATAGATAAAACTGTATTTTGGATGCAGATGGAAAAGAAGGAATTATACTTAGAAATAACATAAAAGGGCACCTGGGTGGCTCAGTCAGTTAAGTGTCCAACTCTTGATTTCTGCTCAGGTCATAATCTTCAGGGTTGTGAGATAGAGCCCTGCATCCTTGGTCTCTGCCCTGGGGCATGGAGCCCACTTAAGATTCTATCTATCCCTCCCTTTGTGTGTCCCCTTGTGTGCACGCGTGTGCGCATACACACACACACACACACACTCTCTCTCTCTCTCTCTCTCTCTCTCTCTCTCTCCTAGAAAAGAAAAGAAAGAAAGAAAGAACATAAAAACAGCTTTAAAGAATCAGTAATTTCCTCAGGTGTGAGAACCCTAGAAAATCTTTAATAACTTTAATCCTTAAAGTTTAAGGATTAAAGTCACAAGATTATAACATTCTCAAGTTGGAAGAGCTCTTAGATAACCACATATTTTATGCATGAAGAAACCACAACTCAAGAGAGGCTTAAGGATTTGCCCACAGTCCTGTGGCAAACTTTCAATTCCATGCTGGCCAAGGTTCTATCAAACTCTTACGGATTGCAGATAAGTACCAGAAAATAGTGACTTTTCCAAAGTCACACTGCTTTTTAGAAATAAATTTACTAGCAAATCATGTTTACCTTATATTCCCTACTGTGTTTATCTAATTTTACGGTTTCTTCCTTCTTTAAATGCCCTATTGAGAGTGTGAATATATTCAAAGGGATTGCTTTTTAGGAGATTATGCAATTTGAAATATTATGTCTGAACAACAGTATGTTAGAAAAGTGAACCATTACCCTCTTAGAATGGTGTATTTAACAAATGGACACTTTCAGAACATGAGAACATGTGGTGTTAATGGAGGACTCTAGCTTTCTCTACTTTTGATTACAAAATTTTATAGAGAAAAATGAGCAAAGGTAAATGTCTAAACATGAATTCTAACAGCATTTCTGTGTAGGAGTATGAGCTTTGGATTCAGACTTGGGTTTGGTTATTTTATCTGCAAACCTAATAGCTCTGTGATCTTGGACAAGTTATTAACTCAGTTTTTTCTTCTCTGCTATACATAATAACACACTTCATGGTTTATTAATGATTAATTGGGATTAAATGAGAGAATATATGTAGCATGGCTAACCCTATATTTTGAACAAAATAATCATTGCATAAGTGATGGCTGTGGTTACTATTTCCTTGAGCCAGTAGTTTTTTACAAGAATATTAATTTCTGAGTGCTTTATTTCTTTATTCACTTTCTTTATCATAATCAGAAAATATGATCTCTACAATTCCTGTTTTGAAGACTTTTGGATTTAGTTTATGGTCTAGACATACTCTTTATAATTTTTCATAGATACTTGAGAAGAACCCATATTCTTTTTACATTATAAAATTCAACATCTACCTAATCTAAAATAAACTACTTCACATGCTTTGTCCTTATTTTGTTTATTATGCTAGCTGATACTGGTGTGCTGAAGTTTCCCCTCCTATTTTGTGTTTGTTCATTTCATGTTGTAGTCCCCAAAACATCTTTTGTGTTTTGTGGTTAGTCTGTGATTAAATGTTTTTAATGACTTGTTCAAAAAAAAACATGTTAATTGTAGAAGATCTGAAAAATAGTAAAACATACACAGAAGGAAAATAAACATTTTTACTCTTACTAAGAAATACCATTATTAAAAGATTTAAATGTGATTAAGAGTCGGGCGTTTAGATTCAGACTTGGGTTTGAATTTAGGCCCTGTTTATTAGCCTTAGGCACAATATTAGACTTTTATTTGTTTGACAAATATTTATTGAGCACCTACTTTGTGCCAGGCATTTTGTTAGGGGCTGAGGATATAGTGCTTAAAAAGATTGACATACCCATCTTGGCTTAATTTCCTCATTTGTAAGTTAGTGATAATGCCTCACAGAGTTGTTAGAAGCATCAAAGGTGATCTATAGTACTTAACACTTGCCTGGTGTGCAGTAATTGCTCAGTAATGATAGCAATTATTATCACTATATGTATTAAGTACTAATTACATTTTAAGTCCAAATCAGATGACCTTTTTAATTGGCTTTAGGTTTTTGCCTCACATTTTATTTTTGGCCTTTGTATTACAAGCTCTTTCTTTTTCTTCATGTTTTTCTAGTCTTAACCTGTTTCGTTTGAGTTTCTCTTTAAAGCAGTAAATAATTGTATGGACTTTTTAACCTTTTAAAAAATATAACCTGTGACTCTTAAAGTTTTTATTATCAAGTATTTCAAACAAGTATAGAATAGCATAGAGAGAATAGTATAATGAACTACCATAGTAAGAGAGAATAATATAGAGAGAATTGTATGATGAACTACCATATTCCCATAACCCAGCCTCAAAGATTGGCAGCTCATGGCCAGTCTTGTTTTATCTCTACTCCCCTCATGCCCCCACACACACATTCTGTCTTCCCCTCCCTGGCTCCAGTGGATTATTTTGAAACTAATCCTAGATGCATATATTCAGATGTAAATATTTCATTTATATTTCTTAAAAGATGAAGACTTTTAAAAACACATAACCACTATAACATCATCCCTCATAAAAATGTCAATAATTCTGTAATAGCACCAAATTCCAGTAAGACACGTTGTTTAAATTAGACACTTGAACTTTACATTTCTTACATTATTTCTTTTGAAATGATTTCTGTCATCTTAAGTTTTTTATTCTTGTGGTTTTTTTTCTTCTGACATATGGATTGTTTTTGTTTGAGGAGGTTATGAAATATTGAAGAAAGAATTATAGAGCTGGAAAGACCTGGGTTTGAGTCCTGCTCTTGCCATTCAGTAACTTTTCTGAGCCTTGGTTTCCTCATCTGTAAAATAGGGGTGATTATACCTACCTCATGTTCTTAGGATTGAATGTGATGCTTTCGTAAAGTAATTTTTACAATCTTTGCCAGTTAATATCTTTTCTAGTGATTTGGACTACAATAAATAGAATATTTGGTTATCATATGGTTTCTCAAAACATTCCAAAATTTATATTGATTAGCCAACTACTAAAAACAGTGGTTTTTAAGTAATCCTTTTAGGAAAGAGAATTGAAAATCTTTTTCTCCCTTCTTCCACTATCTCTTTTATTTGAGTCTCCATTAATTTAGCCTGAGATTACAAATCTTACCTTTAACTTTCTAAGTTTTATATTGTTTATATATTTATATCAACTATTTACTTTTCATTATTGACCCTTTTTCCTTTAGTGGGGTTAATTATTTTATTCATTTGTTTCTAGATAAACTAAGTTGATGTCAGTATACTTCACCAGTTCTTCCCTACCTCAGTATTCTTCTTATTTTGATTCTCTTTCAATGGTCTAGGACATACCTTTGAAAAATTTATGAAAAAAGATACTACCAGGATGGTGAAATTTTATAAGACTTTGCTGATCTAAGAATAATTTCCTGTGACCTTTGTACATGAAAAACTAGGAAAAGGTATACAATTCTTAGATCATAACTTTTCCCTTTCAACTCTCTGTAAGTCATTACTTCATTGTCTTCTGGCATTTTATTGTTACAGAGGAAAAATCTGAGGTCATTCTGATTTTAGTTCCTTTGAAAATAACCTATTTTTTTCTGCTTGTATGCTTGTAGGATTATATCTTTATCCTTGAAATTTAAAAACATTTGCCAGGACATGTCTTGGTGTTGATGATCTCTGTTGAACCTTCTCAGTCTCCAGTCTCAGGTATTTTTTTTTCAGAACTGGAAAGTTTTCTTATACTTTTGATTGATTAAAATGCTCTGTTTTTTTTCTTTAGGAACATCTGTTATTCATAGATTATTTCTATGTCCGTCCTCCATAGTTTTTTAATCTTTTCTTTCATTTTTTTTTTCATTTATTCAAGTTTGTCCTCTGTGGCATGGATTCCGTTTTCTGCAGTGTCGATTCTAATATTTGCTATTCACAATACAGATTTAATTTTGGCTACTGTGTTTTCATTTCTTTATTCTTACCTCAACATACTCCTGTTTCATAAGCAGAATTCCCCTTAGGGGTACACTCCAAAAAACATAAGGTGGATTCAGGCCTAAAATGTATCTATTTTCTGAGGCCACAACCACAGGACCATACAGGAAAAAAAAAGCTTCTGAAAGGGTCCTCTAAAACTTAAAAACATAGAACCAGAGGTCATTTCTACCCTAGTCTAGAAAATAGAACAGTCTTGAGTACCAGCAGGTCTTCAGTTGCTTAAGGAATAGCAAAGCAACCCATAAGGGGAACTTAACTAGAAATAATGGATTTTTCCAATTATATTGATTGCATTTTTTCCTCATTATAAAAATAATAGGTGATAAATGCATACAATTTTGAAAATACAGTACAAGAAGAAAATCCTATGACCCAGGTAACTACGGATAAGATTTTATATGTTTTGCCAGTTACATACACACAGGTTGGGGGGGCACAAAATTGGGGTCATGCTATTTAGTTTTGTATCCTTTTTAATTTAATATATTACAAGCATATTTTTGCATCATTAATTTTTTGAGGCCCTTATTTTAACCATTGCATAGTATTCCTACATATGAGTAGATGTGTTATGATTTATTTAACCAGTCCCCTGTTGGTCATTTAGATTGTTTTCTATTTTTCAGTATAATGAGTATGATGAATATCACTGTACATAAGTCTTTATGCACATCTCTGATATTTCCTTAGGATAAATGAGGAGCTGATTCTTAATCCTGTCATATTGGTAAGGATTATATACATTCCTTATTAAGAATATAAAATGCTTGTTTCTTATTGTTTCAGTGTGATTGCATAGAAGATTCTTTGGATTCTGAACAATTTGATGGTATCTAAACTGAAATTCAAGAGAGGTTTCTCATGCCTCATCCTCAGCACCTTCATGAGACTCCTATTGCATATGCTTTGGGCAGGAGAACCACTGCTGATTTCAGGGAGTTTGGAAGGCAAATATACTTGTGGGAACTTGAGGGTGGTTAAAAAAAAAATATGGTCCTTGTTCATTCCTACAACCTGGTCTCCAAATTAGTACACCAGGTCTCTGGACCCTTTCTTTTTCTCTTCCCTTCCTGTTTTTTCAGGCTCTTATTCTTTGTGAGGAATTCTTTTCTCCCAGCGTTCATATGTATATTTCATTTCTACATAGGAGGATGTCAGTAGATGATACTTCCTAGTAATCTCAAGGTAGCATATCGTCAATCACAGATGATTTTTTTAGTTCTAGTATACTTGTACATGATGATCTCCTGCTGGACTCAAAGCATTTTTTTAAACGTATTTTATATTTTCTTAAAAGGTATCAGACAGCAACCTGGAAATGTGCATTGTTGTAACATACCATTACAACAAAACAATCTGTTTAATAAAGTTGCTTAAAATGAAATTTTTATTTAGTAAAATATTCTTATTTTTGACATTTGAGAATTTTCCTTAAAATACTTGGGAATACTCTAGAAGTCCTGAAACCTTGGCTCAGAATCACTGGTTTGAATTGTTCATCCTTTTTAAACCAGAAAGATGATCTTAAGTGATAATTTCATACCACAACCTTAGAAGTTATTTTGAAAACAATTCCTGCTGAAATGCAAGCTAACAGTCTCCTTTGTCCGATCTGTTCTGATGAGACCCATATTGTACGTTATTCTTATTTTTGACTTTTACACATTTCACACTAACAGAGTAAAGCATGATTAGCATTTCCTAACCTTTTCCAGTATTTCACATAATATTTGCATATGTACAATCTGCCAAGCTCTGCAGTTTTTTGGCTGGAAGGCATAATGGTGGGATGAGAGAGGATAAATACATTTGCCTCACTTTGAAACTATTCCTTTTTGTCTGTACTCATTCTTTGGCCACATTGTATAAAAATATACTACACGTATGAATGATCTCTTCACCCTACTTGGTGGGAAATTGGTTGTATTAAGTAGCAAAACAAGTATTTCAGCACTCTCCTGTACTTCTTCATTGCATTATGTCTTTAGAAGTTAACTGTAGAAATGTATATATTACACAATTCAGGCAAAAGAGAGGGGACAGGAAGTAGCATTTACTGAGCATCTACTGTCCCTTGGTGGATACATTTAAGTACAACATCCCTGTGAGGTAGATATTATCTGCATCTTACAGATGAAGAAACTGAGGCTCAAAATGTTGAGTAACTTACCCAAGGCCAGGTAACTATAGCAGTAAGTGACAGAGCTGGGGTTTAAACCTGGTACTAGTGAGATGCATACCACATGTTTTTTTCCATCTGTTTCTTAAAATTAAAGAAATAAGTTTTCTTATTTATTAGATACTATTCCTTGAACTTTTGGAACTATAGAAATTGCAATATCAAGTCAGACTGGCCCATGTAACCTAATCTCTAGTGAAGCCAAGGGTCGTTTTTCAAAAAGGAAACTTACTAGCTACATGAGTAATTATGCTCATTTCTAATAGGTAATATTTGAATCCTTGTTTTGATGAAATGATACAAAAGGTTCGTTGAAGTAAAAGTGCTTTTTACAATAGATCTTTTTAAAGCTTCACCAATATGTAGGATAATGTTGGCTTTTATATTTCCTTCCTTAAAATTAAATTGTTCAAAATTTTCAATCTCTCCTAAACTCAGAAAGGAAGTAGACATTTTTGCAAAAAGTAGAGCATAAACTATCTTTCGATCATGTTTCACTTAATTTTTTTTTCAGATTGCTGTTAATTGGCTGGGTGAGTTGTTTAGGAAAGAAATGTAAGATTTATGGATTACATGAAGATGAAAGTAGCAAAGAGGCTGAGTAGCAGATTCAGAATCCTTTTTGTAGAGGCTGTAGCAATCCCATAGGGGATCAGAACTAGGAAAAGATGAATCAAAACCTTAAAATTTAAGGCTTTATTCATGATACTAACTGTACCAACAATTATACAAGGCTTAGTTGCAGTATAAAGAGGACAAGGATTTAATCAACAGAAAACTTAGTATGACTCAGCAGTGTGTTTTGGGCATTTCAAAAATAATGCGTATGTGAACTGCATTAGTAAAAGTTTATTATCTAGGACAAGGGAGGTGATATGCTCTTTACTCTGCATTGGTCGTATCAAGATTGGAATGTTAATTGAATGCAGTTCTGTATACTCCCCTTTAAGATGAATTGGGTGCATGCTCAGAGAAGAAGATGGCCTCATCTATCTGAAAGGAATGTTTAAAGGAACTTGAGTTGCCTAGTGAAGAACAGACTCAGGATGGTTTACAGTCATAGGTGTAGATTTACTTCCTGTTATTTTGCAGATAGAGTACAGGCAAGTTAGTCATCATATATTAGTAATCCTATTAAAGGGAATTTGTAGCTGAGGACAATTACTATATAATGAAGAGTTTTATCTGGTGAGGTAGTACATTCTTGTCCTGATAGTGTTCAAATCTAGGTGAGAATGGCAAAGAAAGAATTGAAGCATATGACGTTTATTTGGAACAAAAGGCTTTCAGGATCCCTTACCAATCTTAAACGTTTTGATTCCAAAATTAAAAGGACTTCATGGAGTATTATTTTATCCTCATGAAGCTACCTTATCTTAATAATAGTAATTTGCATTGGTACAGCCCTTTATGATTTATAAAGTAGTTTCTTTTAAGTTATCTCAGTTTTTAGTCTTAACACTAACCCTTTGGGTAGACAGGGCAAATAGCCTCATTTTGAACAAATAAGGTAATAGGCTAGGAGACAGTCTGAACTGCCCAAAATAATAAAGCTTAGAAGGCAGACCTAGGACTCTATCTGTGGTCTACCATTTCAAGTTTAGTGCTGTTTCTACTATGCCAGTTGGCCTTAAAAGTAAGTTCTAAGTCGTGACTCTTGCTTTGTATTACATTGAAAATTGCAAGGAGCAGATGGTTCTCAAATTATATTCCCATGGAAAGTGTAATTGTAGCTCAGTTAGATCAAGGGTTCTAAAAGTCAAATAATCGGGAGCCATTCAGCAGATCTGTGTTATAGGAGGAGAACTCTGTGTACAATTAATGAGAAAATCTAGTTTGTGCTACTAGGCGAATGATGTTACCATTCACTAAGATAGCAAATATAGGAGAAGTAGCAGATTGGTGAGCCATAAAAGGGCCGACTGAATTTTGGATGTAATTAAAATGGCTACCATTGATTGTGTACTAAGTGTCATTCACTGTGCTTAGAGTTTTATATCACTTTTCTCACTTAGTCTTTACAACAACTCTCTGAAGATGAGACTTTTTAATCTCTACTTCCCATACGAAGAAACTATAGCTTAGTTTAAATAACTTGTCCAAGGCTTCATGATTAGTTTAAGAGCAGAAATTTGAGTCTAAGTGTCTGACTCCAAAACTAGTGTTCTTAAGAGCTAGTTTAAGGTTTTGTCTGTGATGTTTGGATAAAAATGTTCAGTATTCAGTTGAATAAATGGTTGTGGCTTTTGGGAGAAAGATGTCTCCTGGAGTTATTTGAGTCCTTATCATAGAAGTGAGCAATACTATAGCCTCTAAAAGTGTCTTAGGATAATAAAGATTTTATACCTGCCTCCCATTTTCTCCATTGTAGCACCATTTCTGTGCTTTGTAATAATGTATAGGCATTCCCTGACCTAGGAACATACTCTCTTGAGTGTTTGAAAATGAAAGGTACTCTCTTTACAAGTCAGTAGACCTGTGAGATTCTCTAGGATGGATCTGTAGGTTGGGGGCCATGTTTTATTAACCATTCATCTACAGCTTGGCGCCTAGAACATAGCATGAATGAAATGCAATGGGTGGATGAATGGATGGATAAATAGGGATTCGGAGAGTAGATTCAGAGCAAATTCAGAGCAACTGCCTCATGTGGGATGTAGGGTAATGGGTGGGCTGCCTTTTATTTCCTAATTGATAATGCTCCAAAGATGGTTACCTTAGATCCTTCTACATTTGTTGAATTGACAAGTGGTCAGGGGCATTTATTCCTTTTTCCATTGAAGTTAACAGAGAAGACCCTGTGTTCCTGACTTCTCGTTTGGTTTTGTTTTGTTATTAATTACACAAATAATACATACTCATTGTAGACACATTAGAAAATACAAATATGCAAAAACAAACATATTTTAAATTGTCTAAAATTCTACCACCCAGAAATAGCCACTGTTAACATTTTGGTGTATATCCTTCCAGAGTTTTTCCCATACAAATATATACATTGAAATATGTATATATTTATTTAAAATGGGATCATTACAATCCATTTTTTTGTAAACTGCTTTTTCACTTATTACATGTGACTGTCTTTCCATGTCAATAAATTTACATCTTTATTATCATTTTTAATGACTGTATAGTATTCCATTATATGGATGTACCATCATATATTTAACTAGTTCTCTATTGTTAAGAATTTAGGTTTCCAATTTGGAGTTCTTTTTGGAAAAAGTTATGGTGAGCATTCTTGTATGTACATCTTTGCACACTTGTTTTAATACAGACTTAGATTACCTTCCTGAAAGGTTGTGCTGATTTGTACTTTCTCCAGCAGTATACTCTGAGTGCTCTTTTCCCCATACTCATATTAGTGCTCGGTGTTATTTTTTCTGTTAATCATTACCAGTTTGAAAGGCAAAGGTATCTTTCGGTTAAATGCATTTATTTGATTAGTACTAAGGCTGAACTCTTTTTTCCCTTATTGCTCATTTCTGTTGAGGTTCATCATTTGTTCTTACAGGTTTGTAAAACAAATTTCTTTATGTATTGAGGATACCAATCCTTTGTCATATGTTGCTTTCTTTGTAATCAATTTGTCTTTTATCTTTTTTGTGTATGACAGATGACATTTTAAACTTTTATTGATTCAAATGTCATTTTTTCCTTTATGATTTCCACCCTCCTTACCCCATAAGTATTATTTACCTATAGTTTCTTCTAATACTTGTATAATTTTATTTTTGACATTTAAATGTTTTATGCATCTGGAATCGATTTTGATATGGAGATCTAGCTTACTTTTCCCGCAAAATAATCAGTTGCCCTGATTAATCAATGAAGTTGGAATTTAGAATGTGTTTTGCCAAAGAAAGCATTGTAAATGATAATTCAGTGAGGTTTAAATAACACCATTTGTAATGCATTTAACTATTAAAATAACCTCAAGGGCTCACCTGGAAAGGTAATCATCATTTATTATATCATTTCCATGGAAAATGTTTTTATAGTTAACTTTCAAAGCACAACCTGTTGCATATTGGCAACTACATACTTACATGGTGGTTTGGTACTTCATTAGAACCCTATAGGGGTGAAAATATTCCAATATGATTTTGTTTTGTCTGCCTTCATTTAACTTTAACTGATGTGAGATCTGTGTTTGGTAACTTTCTACTTGCTGTGCTTTTCACAGAATGGACAGCAAATTATGGATGAACCTATGGGAGAGGAGGAGATTAATCCACAAACTGTAAGTAAAATATTGTAACATAAGGAATATAGATAAATCAGATACCATAAAATTTAAGGAGTCTTATTTTTAAACTGAGCAAAGTAATGATCTTAGGTTATTAGAAACTTGCTGATGCTTTCACATTAATTTTACCAAAATATAGTCTTAAACATGCTAGTGCCATTTTTAAAACTGTTTAATTTAAGGACTGGTTTAAAGAGAATGACAAAACAAATTGCTTTATGTTGTTGAAAGTGTTTCATTAGTACCTTAAAGCTTATTTTTTTTTAAGATTTTATTATTTATTTGAGAGAGAGCATGAGCAGGGAGAAGGGGAGGGATAGGGACAAGCAGACGCCCTGCTGAGCAGTGAGCCCCATTAGGGGCTTGATCACAGGACCCTGGGATCACGACCTGAGCCAAAGGCAGATGCTTAACCAACTGAGCCACCCAGGTGCCCCCTTAAAGCTTATTTAAAAAAAAAATCAAACTACCCATAGATTTATTAGAGACAATAGAAGTATTTGACATAGAAGATGAACGTTCACCATTTCCTCATGTTGTTTTTTTATTCACTTCTAAGTCTCCAGCACCTAGACCAGTGACTGGTACGTAATAGACACTCATTAAATATTACATAAATGAATTAATAAATTTTCTTACCTTTAAGATAGCCATTGTTAGCAGCACAGTTAGTATCTTCATTTTATTCTGTACGTAAGATAGTTATTACTGATATTTACAAAATATATATATTCTCCAACTTGCTCTTTTCACTTAAGTCCGGAACATCTTTTTATGACAGTACATGTAGATCTTCTTTTTAAATTGTTGCATGAGGGGCGCCTGGGTGGCTCAGTCGTTAAGCGTCTGCCTTCGGCTCAGGGCGTGATCCCAGAATCCTGGGATCGAGCCCCACATCAGGCTCCTCTGCTGGGAGCCTGCTTCTTCCTCTCCCACACCCCCTGCCTGTGTTCCCTCTCTCGCTGGCTGTCTCTCTCTGTGTTAAATAAATAAATAAAATCTTTAAAAAATAAAAAAATAAAAAATAAATTGTTGCATGATACTCTGTTTTTTTGAGATTTTATTTATTTCAGACAGAGCAGGGGTGGGGGTGGGGAGGAACAGAGGGAGAGGGACAAGCAGACTCCATGCTGAGCAGGGAGCCCCACATGGGGCTCGATATCAGGACCCTGAGGTCATGACTTGAGCTGAAACCAAGAGTTGGACACTTAAACAACTGAGCCATCCAGGCACCCCTGTTGCATGATACTCTGTATTTTATGAATGCCCTACACGTAATGTAATTTTCCCCCTATTTATTTTTGTGAACTTGTGTTTCAGTAAGATATAGTCTTAGAGAACGATATGTTAGAACAAAGGGTATGAACATTTAAATCTCAATAGACATAGGAGTCCCTGGCTGGCTCAGTCAGAAGAGCATGCGACTCTTAATCTCAGGATCATGAGTTCGAGCCCCACGCTGGGTGTAGAGATTACTTAAATAAATTTTTTTTAAAGATTTTATTTATTTATTTGACAGAGAGAGTGAGAGAACACAAGCAGGGAGAGCAGTAGAGGGAGAGGGAGAAGCAGGCTCCCCGCTGAGCAGGGAGCCCGAAGTGGGGCTCGATCCCAGGACCCCAGGATCATGATCCGAGCCAAAGGCAGACACTTAACCAACTGAGCCACCCAGGCACCCCATAAATAAATATTTTTTTAAAAACTAAATAAATCCCAATAGACAGTCCCAGATTGCTGTCCGAACCAAAAAGATTGTAAAAATGTTACTGTATGAGAGTACCTGTTCAACCATACCCTATACAACACTGGATATTATTAGAAATTATTTTTCATTCAAGACACTCTAAATAAATAATACTTTCTCATTTCAGTTTGCATCTCATTTGATTATTAGTGAAGTTGGGTATCCATGTATTACTGGCCTTTGTGTTTTTGGTTGCTTATCTCCTTATGGTCTATGTGATCATATATATTCTGGACATTAACTCCACATCCTTAATGTATCTTGCAAATATTTTCTCATTTTTTTAACATCGATTATGTTGTCTTTCATTGTATGTATACAGAAGTTTTCATTTTTGAGTGATTAGATCTGGCTTCGGGGTTTTGTGTGTTGGTTAGAAGATCCTTCCCTGCACCAAGGTTCTAAAAATAACCTCTTATATTTTCTTCTGCCACCTCTGTGGTTTTGTGTTTTACATTTAGATCTGTGGTCTACTTGGAATCGTAGTACCCATTATGACATAGAAATCTAACTTTTCTTTTCAAATAGTCTATTGTCCTAATCTCTACTTACTGAACAAATGAAACCTATTAAACTTATTTTGATTCTCTTTTATCATATATAAAATTGCTATAGTCTCCTTGTATTAGTTTCCTAGAGCTGCTGTAACAATATACCACAAACTGGGTGGCTTAAAATAACAGAAATTTATTCTCTCACATTTGGGAGGACACAATATGTGTGTCGACAGAGCCATGCTCTTTGAAGGCTCTGGGAGGGGATCTGTCCTTGCTTTTTCCAGCTTCTGGTGGCTGCCAGCAGTCCTTGGCATTCCTTGGCTGCATCACTCCATTCTTTACCTTCATTGTCACGTGGGTTTTTCCCTACGTGTCTCCGTGTCCAAATTTCCTTCTTCACATAAGGATACCAGTCATTGGATTAGGGCCCACCTTACTCCAGTATGACCTCATCTTAACATTATTGAACCTACAAGGACGCTGTGTTCAAAAAAGATCACATTCCCAGGTACTGGGTTTAGAAATTGAACATACCTTTTTGGGAGACACAGTTCAACGCATAGCATCCCTGAATGTCTTGACTTCACATGCATTTTCAGATACTGTACATTTATTATATGTTTTTTATATGTGGCAAGGCAAGCCCTCCCACCGTTTTCCTTTTCAAAATTGTGGTCTTATGCATCTTCCAGATGAACTTAATTTATCCAGTACTCCTGAAAAAGTTATTGGGATTAAATATGCTAATTAACATGAAGAAAATTATTTTAATGTTGAGTCTTCACATCCCCAAAACATTTATTCTGATATTCTTCTTTATCCTTTATCAAAATTTTATGGTTTCTTACATATAGTTTTGTACATTAATTTATTAAGGTAATTCATGGGTATTTTATAGTTTTTGTTATATTGCAGTGGGATTTCTTCTCTGCTGTCTTCCATCTGGTTATTGCTAATACATAAAAATGTTAAGTGTTGGAGCACCTGGGTGGCTCACTCGGTTAAGCATCTGCCTTTGGCTCAGGTCATAATCCCAGGGTCCTGGGGTCAAGCACCCACATAGGTCTCCCTGCTCAGCGGGGAGTCTACTTCTCCTCTCTTCTCCTCTCCCTCTGCCCCTCCCCCTGCTTGTGCTCTCTCTCTCTCTCTGTTTCTGTCTCTCTCAAATAAAGATCAAATAAATAATCTTTAAAAAATGTTAAATGTTTCTATATGCTTTTTAAGGTATTTGAAAAGTTTTCAGAAATCAAATTGTCATGAACGTTTTGTCAGTTATGGAACAGTGAGATCATTATACTCTTCTTAAAATCCTTCAGTTGTTTTGTGCTTCCTTCAGATGAAGTACAAACACTGCCGTGTGACCTATCAGGCCCTAATAAGGACTTTGTGTACTTCTCTCTATCATCCCCAGCCGCACTCCTCTACCTTCTCCTCAAAGTGCAGTCACTCCAGTGTATCAGGTTTTCTTTTGTTCCTGGGCCTTCATAGGTGATACTCCCTCTCTCAGAATTTTTTTCCCCTAGCACCCCTTCCAGTTAACTCCCAATTATCCTTCAGGTCCAAGTTTGATATCACTTCAACCGAGACATCTTCCTGACACAACCACCAGTTCCATTTCCGCCTTGAGTTAAGTGTTTTTCATTTGTGCTGCTGTAGCAGCCTATGAGTACCCTAAATGGGAATACCACATTAGATTCCATTACTTATTTACTTATTCCCTACTAAACTGTGAGCTTGACCATGTCTGACTTATTCCTTGTTTTATATCCAGTATCCAGTAGGTGTTCAATAAGTGCTTGTTAATTAAATGAGTGCATAAATTAACTGTTGGCTAGCACAGGAGCCCAGGCATGGAACCTGTGCCTGAGGTTACCTTCACATTTAGTCTAGCTTTCTGTACCTCCCAGGCCATTTGAGGCATTCTATTTCATTCATCTGGAGTATATATTTATTAGCTTTTAAGCAAACATAAAAAACAGAAAGCATCAATACTGATTTTTCTGCTGCCAGTTACCTGTTTTTCTTAGGTAACAATTTCTTTGGAAGGAAAATCTTCAAATTTCTTATTCTCTCTGTAATCTAAAAACATTTTCCATTGTGATATTATATGGCTCATACTTTCCCTCAGAGTACTCACGGCATTAGTAACCATACATCTGGAAGAAAATTGCATTTTATAACCAGGTTGAAAAGGTACAGGATGGGGTTGTGATATAGAGCCCTACACTGAGCTCCATACTAGGCGCTCTACCCCACCCTCTTCCCTTCCCGCCCCTGAATGAGTGTGCTCACACTCTCTCTCAAAAAAAGAAAGAAAAGAAAAGGTTCAGGACTATGGTATTACTAGCAGTGTGGGTGAAGTTGTTGAGCAGATCATTCCAGATTATAGGAATTAGGATTGAGTATAAAAAGCCTAGTATTTACTCTTTCATTGATGGTATTAATTGTCAAAATATGTATTAGCCTTATACTTTTAAATTGTATTTGTCTTTAATGTACAACTAAAAGTTTTCATTTTGTCAGTTACTGATAATTTAAATAACAAAAGTTGAGATGTTCCATTAGTTATCTGTTTGATGCATATCAAATTACCCCAGGCTTAGTAGCTTAAAACAACATACATTTCTTTTTTTTTTTTAAAGATTTTATTTATTTATTTGACAGAGATAGAGACAGCCAGCGAGAGAGGGAACACAAGCAGGGGGAGTGGGAGAGGAAGAAGCAGGCTCATAGCGGAGGAGCCTGATGTGGGGCTCGATCCCGTAACGCCGGGATCACGCCCTGAGCCGAAGGCAGACGCTTTAACCGCTGTGCCACCCAGGCGCCCCTAAAACAACATACATTTCTTATCTCACAGTTTCTGTGGGTCATTAATCTGGGCACGGCTTAACTGGATCCTTTGGTTCAGGGTCTCTTACAGACTGCAGTGAAGGAGTTGGCCAGGGCTACGTTCTTATCTGAACCTTGACAGGAAAAAGGTTCTTCTTCCAAGCTCACGTTAGCCCAGATTCTTGGCCCATAGAAACTGTAAGATGATAATTGTATGTATGGAGCTTGTCAACTGGCAGGCTTTCTTATAGGTTGATTGGCCCCTTTTTAATGGGCTAGAACACAGAGTATGATGAATAGCCAGTTTGGACCACAAGACGGTAGGATGGTTGGAGAATAACAAGGAAGAAGAAACCTGAGTCCTTTATTGACCTAATGATCTTGTGATACCTTTTTACCCTAATTTACCCTCTTACCTATGGACTGCTGCATGAGAGAAAAATAGGCACTTAACTTGTTTGAGCCATTGCATTTTGGGGTCTTTTTGGTACAGCATCTTAGTCTGAACTCTGACTACAGCTAATCATTAATTAATGAAGTGCTTAATGAATTTCTATTAGGTGCCAAGAGTTCTGCTAGGTTGTTGGAGACACAAAAGCATATGAGGGAAACTTGCAGTCTTCAAATGGCAAAATAAGTTGTTTTTGTCTTCTTTTCTGGTAAATAATCACCTAGAACATCAAGGAAAATAAGAAACAGAAATGTGGTCTTTAAATTAGAAGACTTCTGTAATTTGAACCACGACATATAAATATGAAAAGTAGATAAAAGAGTCATAACAAGAGGAAGTTAAAGGACCTAAGTGCTTTTAGAGGGGTATAGCAGCAGGAAGCATGCCTTATTTATTGCCCTCACAGTTCCAGAAGAGCTCAAGAGTGAGGTTGCCAGGTACCATGGAAAGTGGAGGAATAGCACGGGGCTGAGAACAGAGATTGGTTGAATGTCATTATAAACAGCCTCCACTCACTCCTCTCTCCTATCCCTGGAAGAGACAGAAGGTATTTTATAGAGAAAAATGAATCAGAATGGCTCCAGACTTGGGAAACCCTAGGTATAGTAGGAAGTGGGGTGAGGCACTGGGCTAGAAACAGGGAGATCAAGTGAAAGCCTACTACTAGATGGTGTTATCATCCCCTTCACTTACCCATCCAGGCAGGAAAGTAAAGCCTTCTTTCCTGAAGAAATTGAATGGTCCCTAATAAAAGACCTTCAAAAGCAGACATTTAGGAGATCTTCACTGTAAAGTCTATTGGGCCAATTAACCTGCCCAAGCAGCCTAACAGTTGACAAGCTCCAGAACATTTGGTCCACTTCTTAGTGTCTCACTCTTAAGTATGACTGAAAAGCCAAATATCACTGGACATTTCAGAAAGGCTTCCAGATGAAAGAATAAGCTCTTGAAGGAACAGACAGTGCAATAAGGAAAAAGAAAAGTTAAAATTAATATCTTCTGAGTGCTAAAAGAAAAAATTGATATGCTAAAATAAGAGTAGGATGCTATTTTTTAATCAGAAAAAGAAATGCTTAGAATTAAAAATGGGATAGAAATGTTTTACATTTTAGTAGAATATTTAAAAGCTAATATTAAGGAAATCTCTAAAAAATAGAGTAAGAGAAAGAGATAGAAAATAGAAGAGAAAAAGAAAGAGAAGCAGTCTAACACCTACTTAATAGGAATTCCAGAGACAACAGGGAAATGGAAAGGAAGAAATTAGGAAAGAAATATGATAAGATATTTGTTTTTTCCTCCATTTTAATGTCTCTGAAATTGAAATGTTTGTTAAAGTCAATGGTGTGACTCATTTTAATTGGCAGCATTTTCTTCTGTAATGGTACAGTAATAATCATACTCTTAGATTAGATGGAGTACTAAAATACAAAAAAAAAATTTCCCTAATGTGAGGACTGTGAGTTGCTGGATTAAAACAGCCTACTGAAAGCCTGTTAATAAAAACAAACAAACAAAAATGCCTACTCTCAAGCGGAATCATTGTGAATTATCAAACACCAGTGATAGAAAACCCTAGAAGTTTTATTGGACTGAATGTGTCCCTCCGCCCCCCGCAAAATTTATATGTTGGAGCCTAATCCCCGATGTAATGGTGTTTGGAGGTGGGGCCTTTGGGAGGTAGGTAAGTCATGAGGGCAGATACCTCGTAAATAGGATGAGCGCCCTTATAAAAGAGACCCCAGAGAGCTCCCTTGCTCCTTCTGCCATGTGAAGACACAGCAAGAAGATGGCTGTCTATGAACCAGGAAACAGATTCTCACCAGAAACCAAGTCTGATGGTGATTTGGATTTGGACTTCCTAGCCTCCAGAACTCTGACAAATAAATTTCTGTTGTTTATCATAAGTGACTTAGTGTAGGGTATTCTGTTACAGCAGCTCAGATGGGCTAAGACAAGCTTTTAGAGATTTTTAAAATATATAAAGGATGGGGTGTAATAATAATATGAAACATTTTAACATTGGAAGTTAGAAGACAAGGAACAATGCCTTTGAAGTGCTTAGTGAAAATGATTTTCAACCAAGATATTTTCAGACATATACCTATTTTTAGGAAGTTGCTGGAAAGTGGGCTCCGCCAACATGAGATGGTTGTTAACTAAGAAAAAGGAGATTCAGGCAACAAAGGATCCAACATTTATAAGCACAATGAAGAAAGTTCCTTCACAGTGTGATGAATAAAGGGTTCTTGAGAAGACTAGTTCATTCAGTAGGTTTAGAGAGTACTCAGTCCAGATTGAAGCAAACAGATGATTCCAGGAAGGCGGTCTCCAAGGGAGAAAAATAGAAGTGATGAATTATCCAATAAGTTTGAGTACTGAAAATTCACTTAAGATGCAGAGTGAGAAGAATTTGAGATAAGCAAAAAGCAAATTTTAAAATAAACCAACTGCACACTTAAGAAGAAAACAGAAGTTGTACACAAGAAATGTAACTAGAGTATATTCCTTACCTTGGCAGTGAACAATGTTTGCATAGTCGTAATAATAAAAAAACTAAATACTGATTTAACCAAAATTTGTGATGAGTGTTAAGTCATCTCTAATAGGATGTCTAAAGATAATATCTGAAATTGATGAGTCAAGAGGAAGTAGTATAAGGTTATTCTTTTTCCTTAAGTTTTTATTTAAATTCCAGTTCGTTACGTACAGTGTAATATTAGTTTCAAGTATACTATAGTGATTTAGCACTTCAATACATCACCTGGTGCTCATCAGGACAAGTGTGCTCCTTAAGCCTCATCACCTGTTTAAGCCATCCCCCCCACCTCCCCTCTGGTAACCATTAGTTTGTTCCCTATAATTAAGAACAATGTTTGGCACCTCTCTTTTTTTCTCCTTTGCTTGTTTGTTTTGTTTCTTAAATTCCACATATGAGTGAGATCATACGGTTTTTGTCTTTCTCTAGTGGACTTATTTCACTTAGCGTAATACTCTCTAGCTCCATCCATGTCGTTGCAAATGGCAAGATTTCATTCTTTTTGATGGCTGAGTAATATTCCATTGTATCTATGTACTACTTCTTTATCCATTCATCGGTTGATGGACACTTGGGCTGTTTCCGTTATTTGACTGTTGTAGATAATGCTGCTATAAACATCGGGATGTGTGAATCTCTTTGAATTAGTGTTTTTGTATTCTTTGGGTCAATACCTAGTATTGTGATTGCTGGACCATAGGATAGTTCTATTTTTAACTTTTTGAGGAACCTCCATACTGTTTTCCAGAATGACTGCACCAGTTTGCATTCCCACCAGCAGTGCAAGAGGGTTCCTGTTTCTCCACATCCTCGCCATCACCTGTTGTTTCTTGTGTTGTTGATTAGAGATAAATACCAGAGGGAGCAATGAAAAGAGCTGAAAGGGTACCAGGAGCACTAGGTACTGCTGCTTTTTGGTCATATAACCCTTACAGCACAATTTGACCATTTAACTGTTGATAAAAATTTAAGTTAACTAGAATTTAAAGTAAAACTAGTTACAACTGGTATAATGAGGTAAAAATTCACAGAAGACATAAGATTTCAGTACAGATTTTTAGAAGTAAATGTCAATATTTGGGTGAAGGCATTCTCATGGGAAAGTGCTGTAAACAAAAGCCAAAGGGGGGAAAATGTGAGAGGTAGCTAAATCAGTTTGATTAAAATGATAATCATAAAAGAAAGGTGAATTTCTCCTAAACATAAAATACCTTCACTCAGATCTTCTTGACATACAGAGCTGCCCCTGTGTTGTATCTTGAACATGTCCCATGGTTTCTCCCTGTGGCAGAGCCATTTCATTCTGGCTGGATTGTTTCCTCCTTCACACCTCATCTCTTCTCTATTCCCTTTGTTCTTTGCCCTACAATCAATCTGCCTTCCTCCCAGATCCTAGATCCACTTCTCTTCCGTTTCCTGAAATTGTAATACTTTTTTCCTTTATTCTGGCTTTTTAAAGGTTCAGTCCTTTCTTGTCTTTACTCACCTGAGGTAAAAACTTTTATATTCTCCATGTATCTCATAAAATATAAGAACATTGGGGCACCTGGGTGGCACAGCGGTTAGGCGCCTGCCTTCGGCTCAGGACGTGATCCCGGCGTTGTGGGATCGAGCCCCACGTCGGGCTCCTCCGCTGTGAGCCTGCTTCTTCCTCTCCCACTCCCCCTGCTTGTGTTCCCTCTCTCGCTGGCTATCTCTGTTAAATAAATAAATAAAATCTTAAAAAATATATATAAAAGAACATTTATCCATTTAAATTGATTCATACCAGGGGCGCCTGGGTGGCTCAGTCATTAAGCGTCTGCCTTTGGCTCAGGGTGTGATCCCAGCGTTCTGGGATTGAGCCCCACGTCAGGCTCCTCCGCTGGGAGCCTGCTTCTTTCTCTCCCACTCCCCCTGCTTGTGTTCCCTCTCTCACTGGCTGTCTCTCTGTCAAATAAATAAATAAAATCTTAAAAAAATAAAAATAAAAATGAAAAATAAATTGATTCATACCAGAATATAACAGGTAGTCATCACCTTCCTCTATCTCCCTCCCCTAGGGATCTTTGCATATTAATCCATATTTATGTATAATTCATTAAATTTTTCACCAATTAACTTGTTTTAGCTGGTGTCGTTTTTGTTCTCTCTCCCCTACTGGAGAGACTTGATTATTTTTAGCCTTTATTCTGGCGGGGGTGGGGAGAGACTACCTCATAGCAGAAGATAAGAGTGAGTGCTATATAGTACCTCAAGCCAAGATATCTTCCTGGACTCTGGGATTTCCTATCTTTTGTCAGCTGGCTAGAGGACTCCCATGTTCTGCATGATCCATGCTGAAGAAATAGGGAGTCTTGACTGTTTATGTCTCTATAGTCATCCAAGAACCATCATTAAAGCAATTTCTTGCTTAGTTGGGAAATAATTCTCTTAGTGATTCTTGCAGTACTGGGCAAAGGTTCTGAGGCTTCAGAATTAAAGGAGATAAATAAGTACCTAGCACAAAGTAGGAACGCAGTAAGTGTTCATTTTCCTGTCCTCTTCCTTCCAGAGTCTGATCCTACTCTTTCATACTATTCACCCGGGATGAAGTATGCCCTTTAGGTACTAGGATAGTTTCCGGTAATTTTGTGGCTGACAATAGGCCTGGCCTCACACAAAATTGTGAAATGAGTTAATTTTCTCTTAACTTGGTCCTTTGACCCTTCTATTTCTCTTATTTATTTCTGGTGATCATGCATGCATCAATTATTAATGACATCAACTTTGTAAATATTATATGACTGTAGTCTTAAACACTATATTTATCAACTCAGTCTTTGTAGCTCCTGTATCATAGTCACATGCGTGATTGTCAAGAATTAGAGAAAGCTTGTTAAAAGTAATAGTGATAGAAATGGCTTAAAAAGGTACAGTGAAGATATTTCATAGATGACCTTAAATGCCAGGTTAAGGAGCAGCACCCCTATGAAGAACACAGGCAGCACACTGACAGTGCCTGCATTCTTCACAAATCCCCTGAAGTCATGATAGGCCTTTAGTGGTAATTTCTTCCAACTCGCACACATGCTTTTACTCTAGCGATTATTTATATAGTAACCCTAAGGCTACAGTAATGTGTATGATGGCCTTCACAGTATCCAGGGAATTTCTCCAATTCCCAGTTGTCTGGTGATTTCCTCCATTTCCTTGAAGGTTCCCTCAGGCTGCCTTAAACCTTGCATTTGAACATCCGAAGTGATACTCATAGCCATGAGTCCAGAAGATACTTGCACACCTCTTGCAGTCATCATGGGTTCAACACAAAATAAACTATAGAAGGAGAAGCCCTAGCATAGTAGACAATAGACAGTGAAGAACCACTCAACACAGGAAAGTACAATAGAGTGCTCATTGGCAGGGAACATTTGTGGAGTGGTACATTAACAGAACTTACTGATTAATTGTGTAGAGTATTGTCTGTTGTTCTAACTCTCATTGGCTGAGAGTATATTTTAGCGCTCAGAGCATGGGAAAAATATAATCTAGTGCATGTAAGTATATACCACTTAGGAAAATATTTCTGAGATCAATAACATTATAATTAGCACTGCATGGTAGCATTAAATCGATATGTGTGTAATTGGCAAATTTTCCAAACATGTAAGGTTTCCCTTTGCTATATTTTTGGCTCTTTCAGGGCTATTTTTTCACTTCCTAGTGTCCCTTTCATCCACCCATAAGGGCTTTTAAAAAAAATAAAATCACCCCTTTTTTTTCATGGCTTGCGTACCTCATATGGTGCCTCTGATCCAAAATTGCTTCTCCTCTGCTGCAGTCTACACATTTTTTCAGTTTGAGTGATCTGATCCACAATTGGAAAGAGAGCAAACTGATTTGATTAAGTTCTGTTCAAGTATGACTGGTATATTGAGTCAATCTGAAATACTGTCATATATTGAAAGTTGTAATAACCTCTTTACCTACCTGAGGGGGGAAAAGCGTGGATAGATTGACAAACGATACCACCTAGGATGTATCACTGCTTCCTGCAGTATTCCTACCTGCACTGGTACAGCTGCCCCCTTGACCTCTCTCCATGCTTGGGGGAAATGTTGCAAGCGGTCATTGAGACAGGACCTTAGAAGGAACCCATCTCAGTGCTCTAGGAAGCCACTACAATTTGCTTAAGGTTGGTGATATTTCCTATCTCTGATTTAAAACCTTAGAACTTTAGCACTTTGCAACATTATCTACTGATGCACATGTGCTAGAGAGTAATTCTTCTGTACTTAAATGGAAACCCTTAGATATTACCCTAGGTATTAAACCCTTCAGTACCTGAAAAACTGATCGATACAAGAAATCATATCCAAAGGAATCATTTTAGAAAATATGTCCATTTAAAGTTTCTATCCTAGGGGTTGATTTTTCTCTAGCATGGTTCTACTTTCATGGAGTTATGAAAATGGTTGATTCATTGGGTTTGACCAGGGTCGGGGTTTTGCCAGACAAATAAAATGTATGGTGTAGAAAAGTGTTCAGGAACTCTGCTATGGACCCTCTACTGAGCTGTGTTTCTTCTTGGTCTTATTATAAGTTTTAGCACCTCCTGGTTTCTGACCTAAGTCAGCCACTGGCCATGCATAATACACACTCCTTCCCCAGATAGACTTGCCTGGTTATGCTCCCACCAACATCACAGCCATTCTGACTTTCAAGAAAGTATGAACTTGAACAATAGTTTCCTTAACTTCTCTTTACCCCTCAGTTTCTGCATCTGTAGTATGGATAATAGTACTTATCTCAGTGTGGTGAAAATTAACTGAGATAATTTCATGTAAGCACAGTGCTTAAAATATAGTATCTTAAATGATATTGTTAGAATTATACTTGAAAGAAAAATTCATTAATAAATGAGAATTCAAATAAATGAACTAAGGATTCAGTGAAAGAAGCTAGAAAAAGAACTACAAAGTAAATTTCTAGAGATCCAGAAGAAGGAATTAAATACAAATTCCAAAATTAGTGAATGAGAAAACAGGGCGGGGGGGGAGGCAAATATACAACATTCAGAAAGCAAAACACGATACAGTCACAGGTAGGAAAGAGTTTAAAACATCTTAACAACAGAAATATTTATAGATGAAATGATAAAATATCTGGGGTTTGCTTCAAAATAATTAACTATGGGAATGAATTATGGGAATAATTATGGGGGAAGTGAGTATATGATGCAAGATTGGCTGTGAGTTAATAATTGTTAAAGGTGAGTGCTAGATACATGACGGTTTGTTATACTAGTCTGTCTACTTTAGATATGCTTGACATGTTCCTTAAGTTTAAAAACGTAGAATACTAAGTGTAACTGTATACTCATATAAAAGTCTTGCTGAAACGTGGTTTTCTAGGAAAATCTAAATATCATTTGGGAAGGGATAGAAAAACTGAATATACCAATAGCAAGGGAGAAATTTAAGGTGTTAAACTCTTTGCGTCCCAACTACAGTGCCAGGCCTCTATGATTTCATGGAGAAATCTTTGAAACTTTTCAAGGAATAGATCATTCCTGTAGTCCTTAAGTTGTCCCAGAGCATAGGGAAAAATTGACATTGCCTTCTAGTTTGTTTTTTAAAGTTAGCATAGCCCTGAAAATAAAAGTTAACATACAAAAGGAAACTGCCAATTTAACTTATGGCTATAGGTGCAAAAATCCTTTAAAAAAATTGCAAATCAAATATATATATTAAAACAGTGGATTTTTCCCAGAAATACAAACATATTAGGACATCTGTTGATTTACATTATGAAATCGTTAGGTCAAAGGGGATAAATTAAGTGACTATATAAATAGATAATAAGACATTTTATAAAATTGACTATTCATTCCTCTTTTAGTAAAGAGGAAATAGTCTGACCTTAACATGATAAAATAATGTCTAAAACCAAATGTTAACATCGTATCTGAATGATTTAGTGAATATATTCCCAAGTCATGATCAAGTAGTGTTTATTGGTGCTTGCTTTATGGTCCATAGACTGAGAAATTTGGGGTTTGTTTTGTGACAGGAAAGCATTGAAGAATTTGAGATAGATAGGGGCATGACCCAGTCTGATTTCTGTTTTAAGATTATTCTGGCTATGTACTAAGCTTCACTCATTCTTTTTCCCACTGCAATAGCGGAGCTTACAGAGACCATATGGCCTGCAAAGCCAAAAACATTTACTGTCTGGTCCTTTACAGAAAAAAGCGATAATATGTAGAGTATGGTTCAAGCGTGTGTGTGTGTGTGTGTGTGTGTGTGTGTGTGTGTGTATGTGTGTACAGAAAAAGACTAGAAAGAAAAGCACCAAAATAGTGATTTTTTTTTCCTTTTTCTCCTTGTTTATTCATATGTTTTCTGTAATGGACATGCATACTTTTTATAATAAAATTTTCTTTTTAAATAATAACAAACATTAAAACCAGTAAGATACAAGAATAAAGAAAAATTAGCTGAAATTTTAATAAGATAAATTTAAAGAAAGTCAAAAGCAGGAAAAATAAAACGATAATACCTAGTTTCATGCACACAGCCACACAAGTAGTATCTATTTCAGATCTCAACACATGATAATTCTTACTCAGGCAGCCATTGTTTGAATTCCTACTATATGTTCTTTGCTATGGGGATACAAAGATAAGTGTGGTGCCTGTTCTGAAAATTAATCTGGTAGGGACAGTGGCATGCGCTTAAACGGTAATCAGTGCCATAAGCATTGTACCAAAGGGCCTTAAGCACTTTCATTTTTGGTTAGGAGATAACACCCAAATAAACCCGTTGCTCAGTGGTGAGTTGTAATATGATTATAAGGGATTCCAATCATGTGAACTAGTCTTTTTAACTTTATTTATGGTGCCTTTTGATACAGAGAAGTTTTTGAATTTTATAATCAAATCTATACCAATATTTTCTCTTATGGCTTCTGCATTTCCTAGACAGCCAAATGACCTAATATCTCCGTCAGATGTAAAGTGTCACATTTATTTTATTCTTTTCTGTCACTCTGTTTATCTTTTACACAGCAGTACCACACCTTCTTAATTTAGGTATCATTTCAACTCAGGGAGACTTATTTTAGGTTTTGGTATCTGAAATACTGCTTCATTCTCTTAGTGCTAATATTAAAAAGCACAGTGCACGACAAAATGTGACTGTTAACCTGAGCATCAGTAGTCGTTAAAGCCAATCCAGACTAATCCTTTAAGTTCAAAAAAGGTTATTTGGTTGCTTCTTAAGTATTACTTGAATAAAGTTGATGACAGTGCTGTATACAAAGACAATGCTATTTTGTTTTGCATGTCTTAATCAGTTGTGCAGTAACCATGCTGTTTGCTGCTTTATTATTATTATGATGATGATGATGATGTTCAGTTAGCCACTGTATAGTACATCATTAGTTTTCAGTAAGTTACTGAACATTACTGTAGCGTTCAGTAATTCATTAGTTACGTATAACACCCAGTGCTCATCACAACATGTGCGCTCCTTAATACCCATCACCCTGTTACCCCCTCCCCCCACCCTCCTCTCTTCAGGGTCCATAGTCTCTCATGGTTCGTCTCCCTCTCTGATTCTCCCCCTTCAGATTTCCCTCCCTTGTTTGCTGCTTCTTGACAGTCTTAAAAGGCATCTCATGTTCAGACTGAAGTTTTATGTTAGGTTGTTATCCTAACCATGCTGCCCTTTTGTAGCATTTTAAGGAGACCTACATAATTCCTTCTGGGAGATGGGTGGGTTCATGTTTGATGGAAATTTTCTTAAGTGCCTTCCTTGCTGAAAAATTGAGGCTTGCATTTTTAATTGAGAGGACTGTACAATTCCCTAGCAGAATTCAAAATTTTATCTTGGACATTTATTTGGGTCCCTGTTGATTCTAATGTACCTGGTTAAGTAGGATAATTTTTTAAATTGAGCAGTTTTTTTTTATTCTTCAACTTCTATTAGGTCATTTATAAAATATTGCCATAAAAGTTAAATGCAGCAGAAACATTCATAGAACATTATAGAACATAGCTGCAGAAATTTGATATAGAAGGAAGAGCCCTGGCCTTTCATATGGCTTGTATAGCACCTAATGGACACTCTATCATTTGCTCAATAAAGTAGTGCTGAACTGAGCTGCCTTTATAGATAGCTCCATCATTAAATATGTGCCTGCCTCAGCCATGGTTCCTTCATCCAGAAAACTAGCTGATCATTTCTGGTGTTTTCTGAAGACTCTTCAGGTTTTGTTTTTTGTTTTGTTTTTTTAATCAATTAACATACAGTGTATTAGTTCAGAGGTAGAGTTTAGTGATTTATCAGTTGCATATAACACCCAGCGCTCATTATATCTAATGCCCTCCTTAATGCTCATCACCCAGTTACCCCATCTCCCCCACCTCCCCTCCAGCAACCCTCAGTTTGTTTCCTGTAGTTGAAGAGTCTCTTATGGTTTGTCTCCCTCTCTGATTTCATCTTACTTTATTTTTTCCTCCCTTCCCCTGTGTTCATCTGTTCTGTTTCTTAAATTCCACATATGAGTGAAATCATATGATAATTGTCTAAAGGTTTTGAAAATTCAATTATTTTATTAAATTCATATAGATTATATATATAATATATTATATATATATTAATGATTGATGTGTTTGTTGGTTCCATGTAGGTTAAATGCATATCAAGTAGGGCATTTTCCACAGCTCTCGATGTTTCTGTCCTTGGGTTTTGTTTAAATGCCGCTATTTCAGTGATCATATTCTGATTATTGGCATATTTTAAAATCCATTTTCCAAAATAAAAATACCTTAGAAGAACTTCTAGAGGCTATTAGAGAAGGAGGTGGAGTAAGGGATTGTCTGGTAACTTCTCCTTTTCCAGTTTGGCTTAATATCAGTAAGTGTTCCTTTTGCTCACTAATAACCCAGGGGTTGGTCTTTTTTTTTAATTTAGATTTTAGCAACTAGGATTTTTAGCTATGGACCTTGAAATCTTTAACCTGGCCGATAATTGATGTCTATAACCAATGTGAATTTAAATATAATTTACTTCCGTTTAAGACAGAAAGAAATTGTCTTTATATCACAATCAAAAAGTTTCTTGCATGTGGTCATTTTCTTCCCAGACTTACGAAACAATGCCTCATTGACAGGGAACACCCATGACTTGTCTATATATAATCTTAAAGTAGTCTTGAGACTATCCTTTAGAGAGTGTGTGTAAACATTACAAAGGGTAAAATTTCACATGTGCATCAATGACTTATTATTTTAATAGTGCTGACTAGTTTCATTTGCTTTTAAAAAGTCATATAGTTAAGAAATACTGGCATTTCTGAGGATTCTAAAATAAAATAATGTTCATTTCACTGGTTGTGAAAATTGTCTAGATTGCTGGGAACCAGGAGTTAAGAACATTTCAACAGGATTTTGCTATCAGCAAATCTGTTTTGGTTTCCTGTTCTGGCCTCCCTACCTATCAGCTACATAGTGCCCTCGCCATTACGTTTCTCCTTTCTTTTACCACAGGAAAATTGTCAGGCCACTTTTTCTAGCATTTCAGGACCCGCCTGACAGGAAATTTTCTAATTGCCGGAACAGCTGGTAGGAGAAAACTTTGCAGGGGCTTGGCCTTCCCTTTCCAACCTAAGTTTTACGGTCAGAAATTCTTTTATCACCATCATGGTTTCGTAGCCATGTTTAAATTTTTGTCTTTTCGTGTTCGCTCTATACAGGTAAGCTTTGTTCAACTTAGAAGTAAAGACTAAAATGTTTTAGTTGGAGCTCAGTGTAATTATACTAATTAAACAATTATTTCATTTTATATGTTCTTTAAGAAGTTTTTCAAAATTCAAAACCAGTTTTTAAAGAACTTTTAAAGGATAGTATTTCTTTTTGCTAAAAGTAAGCTACCTATGTGAATTATTCGTTTCCATTGAATACTTTGTAAACTTATTTTTACATTGGCTTTTTAGTGGTAAAGTAGTTTTTATTTTGCTCGAGTTTGTAATTTTGTATAATGAAACAGATGACAGTAACTTTCAGTAGTAAACCAGGCATGAACAAAATTGTGAACTTACTGATAGTCCTAGGAGATTACTATAATGTAAGCAATATTTTGATGGGTTGGAGAATGTATTATTTTAAACAGTCAAGACCTTAAAGTCAGAACTTTGTTGAAATTGGTTCCTTTCAAATTTAGAAGTTTTTAATCAACTGTATTTAAGTAACTAATTTTATCTAACTTAGGCACAGTTTTTAAAGCATTACTTTGTTAAAATCATTTGCTTAGCAAATGATAATTTGCATTTTGTTTCATCTAAAATTCTGCCAAATTAACTTGATATTTTGCCATGAGAATTATGCTATCCTGCTGCTCTTTAAAGAGAATTTAATTTTTCAATTGGGATTCCCGATTAGGAGAAAACTGTGCTCTCTACAGCACTGATTAGGAATGTTAGTCTGGAGAACAGCAATGCTGTTTTCTCAAGCATAGAAGAAGCTGGCTTCGAATACTCTTCGGGAACTTGGTTAAATGAAAAATGCTGCGCATATTTATCATCCATTGGCAAATAAGTAAATTGGATTTGGTCAAATCGTTATCTAGAGTACCTTAAAATGTGTTTTTTCAGCATGGCTTGAATAACCAGCCTAATTATGTATCACAGCCAAATTTTTATGTATCTCGATCATCTAAAAAATTAATATATATTTTTAAAATTAAAAACTGTGTATTATAGAACGTTAGGTTTCTGTATAGAGATTAATACTTGAATTTTGAATTACATTCAAGAGGCAAATGAAGTATACGTTTTTCGTTTGTAAGGTCTTCTTTATGTTAGGCCAAAAAAATAGTTACATATCCATGGTTAGAAAAGATTTATTTATTAGTTTTTACCAAGGAACATTTAAATAATTTACTTCAAGTTTCATCCGTATTTTCTGACATTCAAAACAATTTAGAAAATACAAATGCCTTAAGAACACACTTCCTGACCCAAGGGAGGGCAGGAAAAAGGAAATTATGTATACAAGTCAGGGCATAATGCCAAAAGTTGAATCATTCTTTAAAATCAATTAATATCACGCAGTTTGTTTACTTAATGGTAGTGTGTTACAATATTAGGTTTTCTGTCTCTAATAGACAGAATCACTTTCTGTTCCTTTAATCCTTTTACGTTTTAAGAACAAAATTGTATCTTTTTCCTCTCAACTTAAAAAGGAAGCATTAAGTTAATCTTTTTTCCCATTAAAGGGCAAACCTTAAGGACCATTTAAGAAGGAACCTACAGACTTCTTGATGGTCCTGGGAAACAAATGAGGTGGCTTTCTATGTGACTGGACGAACACCAAAAGATCCACCTGTCCGTGAATTTTCTTCTGCCATTTTTCTGTGATGTCTAAACTGGCACCCTTTACAGAATTCCTAAATTACATATTTGTTAACTGAACTGACCTTCTTTTTTCTATCATGGATCACATCTCAATGAGTCTTTATCTAGTAATAAATGTTTGAAACCCTAGGCAGATTCTTAGAGGGCAGATACTCTTCTTTATCTTATTATCTCTAACACCTAGCATACTACCTGGCTCATAATCTGAATTGCCTTCTAACAAAAGGAATGGGCCTAAGAGAGTATGTCATAGATCAGAAACATTTCCATTAGGACCAGGCAGTTAGGAAGAAGCAAGAGCACCAGAGTCTCCTCTGAGTTTTGGACCTGTTCTCTTCCTCTCCAATCCAAACAGTGGTCTCCATGTGTGCTCCCACACTGGCCTTTGCACTGGCTTGTCTCTGCTTGAAATGCTCTTCCCCCAGATGGTTGACTCCATCACATCTTTCTGGCCTTTACCCAAAGAGCACTTTTTCAGTAAAACCTGCAGTGATGGTTTTATTTAAAATTGCGAACTCTCCTTTTCATCCCTGCACATCTGATCCCTCTCACCCAACTTAGTATCTTTTTCCCCATGGTATTTATCTTGTTCTAACATGAATATACCTATTATTATTGTTTGGTTTCTCTGCAAAATGCCATAAATTTCGGTCTATTTCATATATTGTATTGTTTATCTCAGGCATCTAGAAGAATGCTTGCCATGTATTAGGCACTCGATAAATAAATGTTTAAATGGATGACTGAATGAATTCCCATACATAGCTTGAGGGTACTGAACACATAGGCTGGGGGTGGCAAATATCTGAAAGTGATAGGGGTGTAGACAGATGATACAGGGTTGTGATGGAGACCAGCCACCAGCCTCACACTTTTACTTACAGCTAGAACTTTACTTATCAAATAAACATAGACTTCGTAAGAATAAAATACAGAATTTACTATAAGTATTAGAAATAAACAGTGTAAGTTTTTTCATGATGACGAATGGGCAGATATCCATGTATCATTTAAAATGTACCAGAGAATGTAAAAATATGTGAACCTCACAGGGGAATAATGGATATAACTTAAATCTGTGCTCGACTTCATTGACAAAATTCTTTTGCCATAAAATTATAGTTGCTTCACTGTGTACTTACAGGCAAAAACAAAATTTTACAAACTGTCAAACTGTAGTTCTGTGTTTTCATGTGACAGATTTATTTCAGTAACAGGTGATTTATTCACATGATACGTTTGTCACATGCAAATGTCCGTCCTTGGATTATCGTTGCCTTTGGAAATTTGATATTCCTCTCTGCATCCATCTCATTAGATTCTAGGTATGAACTAGGAGAGCACATTGTCCAAGATTGCCCAAGCATTAGTATTACGTCCTAATTGAACCTCATATTCGTTTCTAAAATACCCATGGTCCCGTAACTTGGAGAAACTGGTGACATTAAGCACATTATGGGCATTGAGATACCAACCAAGGATATTTTGCCTATTATACTGCTATGACCATATAACATAAAAGTAGGTAGACGGTAGCTTGCTAATGTGACTAGTAAAAATTTAAACTTGGAAGGAACAAAAAAAAACGTGTTGAAGATAAAACAATGACAAGTCTTTAGAACTTGGGCCATAGGCCTCAATCTTTTCTCTCCACCCCCAAGCACACTTTTTTGGACTTTCTGAGCCCCGATGCAGAAAAAGACTTAAAATTCTAGTTTATATCCTAAAGAAGTTTGGAATGATTGCATCCATTTTGGGGTAAGAGGGTAGATAGTGGAGGAAGTTGCAGTTTTTTTTTTAAAGAAACACAAAAGGAGCACTTGCAAATTTATTTTAAGATAAGATTTGCCAGAATAAGAAATTCAGTATGAGGGTGGGAAAACAAAACCAAGGAAGTCTCTCGGAAAATAGAAGAAAAAAGATAAGTGACATACAGGATTCAATCCCAGATATACAATACCTAACTAATAGAGGAGTTGCAAAAAGACAAACCCTGGAAAATTGACCGAAGGAAATTATTAAAAAATATATATTAGAATTCCCCCAGAGGCAAAGAATTCAGATCTTTAAATTATAAAGGCTCATCAACCATCTAGCATTCTAAAGGAAAGAAGACCCATATTTATCTTGCTAGTGTGGAATTTCAGAAGTACAAGGATAGAGAAAATTCTTAAAGCTTCTGGAAAGAAAACAGTTCACCTTCCCAAAAATGTGTATCAGGGGGTGCCTGGGTGGCTCAGTCGTTAAGTGTCTGCCTTTGGCCCAGGGCGTGATCCCAGGGTCCTGGGATCGAGCCCTGCATCGGGCTCCCTGCTCCACTGGGAGCCTGCTTCTTCCTCTCCCACTGCCACTGCTTGTGTTCCCTCTCTCCTGGAGTCTCTCTCTCTGTCAAATAAATAAATAAAATCTTTAAAAAAATGTGTATCAGGCTAGCATCACCCATCTCAGTAGCAGTCCTGGCTACTAGAAGGCAGTGGACCATTAGCGTCAATGTTTGAGGCCAGATTGTTTTTATTCTAGAATTTGGTACCAAGCCAAACTATACAAATGTGAGGAGAAAATAAAGACATCTTTGGATGTGCAAGGTTCAGAAAAATTTTTTTCCACATCACCTTTCTTAGGGAGTTACAAGGGAGTAATCTAAGAAAGAGAAGGATATGGGAAACTGAGAATAGTGGGTTCAACCAGGAAAGCACTGAAGAGATATCTGGAGGTAATAGCTGTGCAGCAAGGCCTAGAGAACAACCATTCCTGATGGGAGGGTAAGAGAGGGCTCTCAGAAGAATGAGAAGTATGGCAAAGGGTTAAGGAAAAATTAAGACTAATGGTCAGATTAACCTTTCCCTCCCTCCAGGAATGATGGGGCTGTTAGAAACAGGAAAAAAGAAAAACACGTAAAAAGTTCATGATCCCAATAGAACTCAAAGTAAAATGTATCATGGATTTAAGCATTTGGTGAAGTGTTGTTTTGTTTCATTTTTTTTAAGTCCCCACAGATTGTCTTGGAAGTCACTGTTATGGGCCCATATAAAAGGAAGTTTAATGTACTTTCTAGCCTGCATTTAAACAATATAGTCATAAAAATGTGAATGCTGGTGTATGGGACTTCTGCTTTTAAAATCAGGCTGTGGAGACAGTATGAAGGGTTTGGTTGTGGTTACAGGTGAGAATGGTAATTTTTTCAATATCGATAAGAATGTAAAAATATAGCTAGCAGGTTAGGGAAGTTTGAGAGAAAAAACATACAGGCACTGGTTTTTTTTTTAAAGATTTTTTTTTATTCGTTTATTTGTCAGACAGCACAAGCAGGGGGAGTGGCAGGCAGAGGGAGAAGCAGTCTCCATGCTGAGCAAGGAGCCTGATATGGGACTCGATCCCAAGACCCTGGGATCATGACCTGAGCCAAAGGCAGAGACCCTTAACTGACTGAGCCACCCAGGTGTCCCCGTACAGGCACTATTAACCTCCTTTTATAAAGTGAGGAGTTAGGGGGTGCCTGAGTGGCTCAATAGGTTAAGTGTCCAACTCTTGGTTTCAGCTCAGGTCATGATGTCAGTCAGGGTCATGAGATGAAGCCCTGCATAGGGCTCTGTGCTCAGCGGGGAATCTGTTTGAGATACTCTCTCTCCCTCTCCTTGTGCCCCTCCCCCCTTGCACACTCTCTCTGTCTCTCAAATAAGTAAATAAATCTTGAAAAAAACAAAATGAAGTGAGGAGTTAGGATTCTATCCAAAACTAGTGGAAAAGATGAGAAAATTATGTAAAAGTAATATAATAATCAAATAGTGGGGAAGAAGATGATCAAAGGGATATGAGTGAATCCTTCATTTTATTTTTAAATCAGCAGGCATTGTCTTAAAGTTAATAAACCAAGAAATTATCAAAGTAAGTACAGAAAAATCTAACTTTTTTTAAAAACCTGGGTATGGGGTTGAAAGGAGACTTGCTTTTCATCACTATTTGATTTGTCATCCATGTGCATG
This sequence comes from Ursus americanus, assembly GCF_024610735.1. Classification (NCBI taxonomy): domain Eukaryota; kingdom Metazoa; phylum Chordata; class Mammalia; order Carnivora; family Ursidae; genus Ursus; species Ursus americanus. Next base: position 106,875,384 of record NC_142164.1, read on the forward strand.
TAGTTAATTTTAAAAACAAAATGTTTGAGGAACAGGAAATAACCCAGGTTGACAAAAGATTACGTGTAAGGCAATGTTGAAAGATAATACCATAAAACTAAGTTGTAGCCATATTGTAGAGGACCTCGTATGCCAAGGTGAAGCAGTGCGTTTAATTTAGGAAAACTTAGAGGAGTTTTTGGGCAGTCTGGCCATATGACTGGAGCTATCTCCTTTTAGAAAATGAATTTGTCAGGAGGATGAAGTGGACTGGCAGTGGCACAAAGGGGCATTACGAGTAACCAAGCTAGTTTCAGTTTTCCACAGGAAAGGTAATGAAGAATTGTACCTGGGTGATGCTTTTGGAAATAGGAAGAAAAAGAAAGAAGGGTATTCCCATTACCATGTTTGATACGTAGTAGATGTTTTAGTATATGTTTGTTGAATGAAGGGATCAAAGGGAGATTCTGTATTTTTTGGTAACTTGTTTGATGTGAGAGGAAAGGAAAGGTAGTCATCCAAGGTGAAATCTTTCTTGAATAGTTACTGTTGTTTATTTTGAGATCCATGGCCTGATTGTAGCTCTCTGTAAGAGTAAGACTTGATCCTATATGCCTGTTGCAAAATGCAAAACATTTGTAATTCAGTGATCCTTCCCTGCCTGTGTTGCATCTTCGTGACACACAATTATAGTAAGTATTTTTACGAAATAAAAGATGAAACAATATTGCAGCCTAAAATTACATCCCACTTACCCAAGAAAGAAAACTGGTAAGACATATGGAATGTTATAGGGTATAGTTCTTCATAGCCTCATGATTTAAAGACATAAATATGGATGTTAGATTCCAGTTAGACTCTTGAACAGATAGTTTTTTCCATAGTAGGCTGACTGGCACATGCTAGAATCCAACCCGTGACTTTGGCCTTTTGAGTTTAAGTCTGTAATCTAGTCTTTAAAGTGCGATATGACAGCATTTTGGGTCACAGAAAAGAAAGAGAACTTCCTTATAGTTTCATTTCCATGTGTAATGTATGTAATTTAGTAATACAAAAAGTATATATGATTTATAAGCCAATAAGCGTACAGATATTTGGCATATGCTGATTCTTTTCAGCTGATGAGGATATGCTACCAATAATTCAGAGACATTGCTCTAATCACTATAGCTAACTGACCCAAGAGATACAGACCAGTTACAAGGATCAAAGGAATAAGTGTGTATGTTCCTGTCATTGATCTTGAATGGGGAACTACAGAAGCCTGTGACAGTCTCAGTATGGTGTAATTCTAAGAGCCTTGTATTAGAAGTCATTAGAAGTCAGAACCTGGAATTGAGCCATAAGTTTGCCAGTTATTGGCTTGTGATCTTCCCTTAATCTCTTTAAACTTTAAACTGTATTCAAATCATTTGGCCTTTAAAAGATCTGTCAAATTTCTAGTGATGAATGGGGGAGTTTGTAGAGAATTCTGAGATGTTTTTGCTTGGTCTGAGTTATACTCCATTCTGTTGTTATCAGCCCTCTCTAACATTGATATGTAGTGAAAAATTTGTTGTGAAGCATAAATATAAGATAAAAGGTGAAAAAGCACTAACCCAGGCTTGGTACATGGTAGGTACTTAATAAATATTTGCTGGATTTTAATCAGTTCCACATATACATTGTTCTTTGAAAGTTTTCTTAAAAGAATTTGGTAATTTGCTTCCTGCTTTTCCTAGTATAGCTACAAATAGCTATCACTCTCGAGCCCTGGTACACTGGTCTCATTTGCAGAGAAGGGGTGCACAGGAAGGGGGTAGAGTCTCAGAGTCAGTTAATGCTTGATTCTACCCTAACACCTACTGCACAGGATGGTTGTGAGAAATAAAGGAGATAGTGCATGTGAAATTACAAAATACAGGACTAAACCATATTAGGGGATTGTTTTATTGTTGCCACAGTTCTGAGAGCGCCCAGAATGGTGAAGCTGCCTAAGTATTAACACAGTCTACAAACTTCTGTCTTACAGAGTAGAAGAGTGGGCCTAGATTCCTTTTTTGTCCTGTTACAGGAGATTTTCTTCTTTTTTACTGCTCATTTTCAAAACCTGCCACGTTAATATACCAGTATATCTTTTTAAGAAATCTTTGTAATTCCATATGTAGCCAACATTCTATTTCAGAAAATGTTAATTGAGCTCAAACATGCATATGAAACACAACAATAATAAAAAACAACGAATTATTTGTGTACAACACATGTCAATTCTGATAATACTTAGGTACTAGGAAAAAATAACAGGCAAAAAAAAGAAAAATAGTCTTTTGACAGGCTTATATTTCTAGTTTTGTCGAGTTTTGTTTTATTGTAGTTTTTGGTTGTAACGTATAGTACGTATCTTGATTAAATAAGGTGTACTTTAGCTGCTAATCCCAGAGTGAATAAGTAATTGAAATTCTGTGTATACTTACATATATTTTCAACCTTTCCCCTTTTCTGATGCCTTCCCTCAGATGTACTGAAGCATCCACTGTCTAAAAATCCTTCCCTTAACCCTAAGACCTTCTACTGTTCCATTATGCTGAGTAGTAACTTTTTTCTTGAGTCTAATCCTCCATCCAAATGTTATATCTTTTTTGATTTTGTGTTTTAGAGTTTTATCTTTCTCCCTTCTCAGATCCCAAGTAGTCCTAGAAACAGAAAGTAACTTACATATTTCCAGCAGAATCAACTTCAGCATACTGATTCAAATGGCCTTTCTGAGGGTAGAAATCTCCATGTTTTGAGAGACTATGGACTATGAGAAACAAACTGAGGGCTACAGAGGGGAGGGGGGTGGGGGAATGGGATAGACCGGTGATGGGTAGTAAGGAGGGCACATATTGCATGGTGCACTGGGTGTTATACACAACTAATGAATCATCGAGCCTTACATCGAAAACCGGGGATGTACTGTATGGTGTCTAACATAATATAATAAAAAATCATTATAAAAAAAAAAAAAGAAATCTCCATGTTTGCCTTGGAATATTTTTCAACCCCACTCCCCAATAAACACGGGGTGTGTGTGTGTGTGTGTGTGTGTGTGTGTGTAGCATTGGTTTTACCTAATACAAGCACATGTCAAGAGCACAGCAGATTACTCTGTTGTGTTTTCAGACTTCTTTATACCCTCTGCCCTCACCCCATGAAATTATCCTAATTATCTCCAGTAGGAAGAATGAAGACTTGGAAATACTCAGTGCTAATGTTAAGTAGAGGTTAAATTGGTCTATGCTGTGGGCTGGTATCATTCTTTCTGACATTTAACTTGAAAGTATATTTGTGGGGTCGCATGGCTGGCTCAGTCAGTAGAGCATGCAACTTTTGATCTTGGGGTCACAAGTTCAAGCCCCATGTTGGAAATAGAGCTTCTTTAAAAAAATAATAATTTGAGGATTTCTAATATGATATGCTAAATTTACATTTCTTGATTTATAGCTGGAGAGAGTATCTCTAACTCTCTTTTCTCCCTTTATATTTGCATCAACAGGAAGAAGGCAGTATCAAAGAAATTGCAATCACACATCATGTAAAGGAAGGACATGAAAAGGCAGATCCTTCCCAGTTTGAACTTTTAAAAGTATTAGGGCAGGGATCATTTGGAAAGGTAAGTCATGAGTGTGTGTTTTTAAAAAATTGTTTTTTGGAATTTGTGTATTTCATACAGGTGGAGAATGGAAATATTTTATGAAATACTAATCTCTATACAAGTGGTGTTTCTCTGTTCTTAATTTCTCACTATCAGTAAGTGTGAGAAAGTGAATAAAGTCATTCAAAAGTACACTGGAAATTCTTACAAATTGGCAGTAATCACTTCACATTTATTTTATCTTCAAGACCGTGTGACTTCTCTTAATTGTACTTTGTAAATGATTAAAAATATTTCCCTGATACACTTTTTGATACTCTTTTTGAGTCCTCATGTAGATTTGGAAGGTGATCTTGCCAGATACATTATAACAGTATATCTCAATCCTTCCTCCAAATATCCCTAATACCAGCAGAAATTGAATGGCTACTCTGAAGGAATTAGGGTGGGGGATTACCACTATGAGTATAAAGTTTTGGAGACTTACAAATTGTCTTTAAAATGAATGCAAAGGAGATGCCTGGGTGGCTCAGTTGGTTAAGCATCTGCCTTCGGTTCAGGTCATGATCCCAGGGTCCTGGAATACTCGAGTCCCACGTCAGGCTTCTTGCTCAGCGGAGAGCCTGCTTCTCCCTCTGCCTCCCGCTCCCTCTGCTTGTGCTCACATGTGGTCTCTCACGACAAATAAATAAAATATTTTAAAAATAAACAAAAAATAAAATGAATGCAAAGGTTACATTCTAGTCAAGGATATCCATGTTTGTCTTTAATATCAAAAATGTTTTACAAAGCCACCAACTAAAATTGCTCAGGAAGATGCAGCATCTTCATCATTTTTCTTCAAATAGTCCTTGTCCCCCTGCTGCATACCTCAGGAGCACTTTCTGTCCTCCATTTTGAGAAGGTGATTACTACTATTTGATCTGACTATTCCGTTTCTTAGTTAGAGGAAGATTCTGAAATTGCATTCAACTTTCACATTGCAGTGCTTGCTTACCACCTCCCTGTGAGGAAACATCTGAAGATAATATGCTTTACAAGCTTCAAAACAACACCTCTTTAGCTCCCTTGTGTATTTATGGGGACTATTTGGCAATTCTTGGCTAATATAGGTAATTTATTAAAGCTGTTAACCTCCTTTAACCCCAAAGTGATGCTTTTATTTCAGATATAGGTTAAGTAGGCAGTAGAATATAATGGTTGCAAGTTTGGGCTCTAGGTCAGCCAGACATGGATTTGATTTTTTTTTCCTTCTACTTACTTGTTACGTGTGCTTGAGCAAATTACTTAACCTCTTCGAGCCCCATTTTCCTCTTCCAGCCAGTCATTAAGTATTGAAATTCCTCAAGGTTCCATTCTAGGCTGCCTTCTCCTCACTCTATACTCCTTACTAATTATTTTCTCTATGCCCACTGTCTTAATTATAACCCACATACAGCTGTCCTAACAGATTTCTCTCTCCAATCTAGATCATGCCTCTAAGCTCTGAACTCTTTGTACAGCTGCATATTTTGTTCTCTTCACATGATTCAAAGGCAGTTTAAACTCAGCATATCTACAACCAAAGTCATGATTTTCCCCTGCTCCCCCAAAACTGTCCTGTTTCATTTTTCTCTGCAACTATGAATGGCATCCAGTTAAGCAAGCCTGAAACTTGGGAGGCATTTTTTGACATATCCTTCTACTGCCCACCTTTTCCTCTTGCCTCTCCCCACCAATCTGAACTATCGGCAAGTCCTGTTGATTCAGTAAAGATTTCTCAAAGCATGCCTGTCCTCTCCTCCACTGCCTCTCCTCCAGTCTATGCCACCCCTGTTTCTCCTTAGCCTGTTGAAGGAGGCTCCTAACTGGGACTCCCAAATTTATTCTTTCCTCAAGCCACTATTTACATGACAGCCAACAAGAGCTAAGCTTATACTTCAGTAGCTTCCTTTAGCCTTTAGGATAAAGACATACTCTTAAGATGGCTGAGGAGCCCCTTGTTCTGGTGCCTTGCTACCCGAACAACATGACTTTTATGTGTTTTTCACTACCTGTGTTCTGGCTACATTGGCCCTTTTTTTCAGTCCTTAAGCACCTGGCTCCATCCCACTAGAAAGCCTTTGCACATGCGCTTCCCTCTGCGTGAAACGCCCCACCCCACCCTTTCCTCATCTTATTAGCACCTCTCATGTTTATGATCTCAAAGAAGTCTTCTCTGCCATTCTAAGTCATATTCCTCTGTTTTACCTGTCAGAACATTATATACCTCATCTTCACAGCACTCACCACAATTGCAGTTTTTCATTGTGTAATTGTTTGTTTATTGGCTATCTCCTCCACTAGACTATGTGTCTTTCCATGAGTGCAGGGGACATGCTTTGTACCATGTCTCAACATTGAGCTAGTAGCAGAGTACCTAGCAATAATTCTGGAAAGAAGAAATGAGTAAATAATAGTCCTGACCTCATAGGTTAGTAGTGGGAATTAAATGATAAAAGGCCAAGCACATAATATCTCCTATGAAGTTTTATTATCATGCAGTCGCATTATGGATAAACCCAAATAGATTGGTTTCTTTCTATACATTAGATTTTCAGGGAACACAGTATTTAAGTTGCCAGGAGTTAGCATGCATTTCCCTTTATTTCTTTAAAAGTAACTTAAATACCTTACTATAAATAGCAAACATTAAAAATAGGGTGTCTCCTTTCTTACTCATCCTAAAAAGCCAGTGTAAGCCAGGGAAACAGGGATGACCTGTCAGAGCTTAGAATAGCTTCATGGGGGAGTTCGAAAGGTCATGAATGCTCTGGCTGGGGAAGATCCAATGGCATCTGGGACCACTGCTGCTCCTGCTACACTTAACTGGTGACCTGCCAGAGGGAACAGATTAAGAGCCCCTGAGCAGGAGCACAGAACTGGGTGGCTGGCCTGGTTCTTGTTCTAATACCTCCACTGTGACACTAGTCAAATTATTTAACCTCTCTAAGCCCTAGCTTGGGCAGCTATAAATAGGCATTCCTTAGTCCGCCTGCCTCCCAAAATTATCATGATGATGTATTACAAATACTTGTGAAGGTCCTTTGCAAACTAAAAAGTGCTGAAAAGTGTTAAGGTACTTTCAAAGAAGGGTGAAAAAAGTTTGGAATCCACAGGGAGAATTTTTCTTGTGGAATGGCACAAAGAAGCTTGATTAGGGAATCTTAAGAATAAATACCAGAGAAGTCCTAATTATCTCCATCTAATTAGAATTTATTTCTGTTAAAAAAATACTAATAATCTCTGATTACCTTTAACATTTGAACATCATCCCATCTTAGGAACTTGATTAAGAATGCTTTTTTCTCCCTAGTTTGGCTCACTGCTAACTGGCTAAAAGGAACTAAAAGGTAGGGCATCTTGGAAGGGACAAGAGGGAGCGATTTGGGGAGAGGAACACACAATGCATCAGGGTTTCTGTGCAAGTTGTGGTGCTCTTCACTAAACTTTTGAGGTCATTGCCAATCACCTTTGGCACAGTTTCTCAAAGTGAGGAACTCTGCCTCGCCCTAGAATCAGTTGAATGTAGCATTTTTTGATTTTTGCTAATAGCCAGGCATGCTAGTGCAGATAATTGAGAGCTAACCTGAAAGTTAATTCTTGATTATAATTGCTTCTCTTTCCATCTGTGGCAGCTCAGTAACAACTGCTAGGAAAGGATAGAAGAAAAAAGTTGAAATTCAGGTCCATTTAGCAAGTATGTTTAAAGATTGAATGAAAAAGATCATGAATCACGATATTGTACACCTGAAACTAATATTACACTGTATGTTAACTAACTGGAATTTATATAAAACCTTTTTTAAAAAGATCACAAACATAATGATCAAAATGAACAGAAAAGATTTATAGATAGTTTTGTATTAGCCATGTTACAGCTTGACTGAATTATTTAGAGCAGGCTTTATTTATTTTGCATAAATTTCACACTATATTTTGAAAGCAGCTAAAAATAATTTGCAAAATCAAGAGGCTCAGTAACATACCTAGGAACTATGTTCTTCATATTTAGGTATATGGGATAATCTGATTTTTAAAAGGTTGAAAGGGTTCTGTCTTAAGTCACATTAAATATTTGTGAATAGGCTTCTTCAGTGTAAGTGTTTTAAATTGTTCTGCCCAGCAATGAGAAATTTATGTGCAGTTTTCATACATGGAAAAGACCAATTATCAGTGAATAATTGTATCAATGGAGAATTATGGTCAAGGGGACCCTCTGTGTGACAATTTTTATCGAATTGGAAGAATTTTTGTTTTGTTAAAAAATCAGAGCAATGACGACTTGTGTTATACGTTAAACATGTTAGACTTTTATCTGATTACATAGTTTAAAGATTTTTGTGTCTTATATGTTACATGCTCTTTGGGAATTGGCAGAAAACGAAAAGAAAGAAAACAATGTATTCACTTATGTTGACCCCCCCAAGTTATTACCACTGTTTACAACTCATTGTATTTATAATCAATACATAAGAAAAATAAGCATCTACAGTGTGTCAGAATCTCTCTAGTAATACACTATATTATAGAAAGGGTCTCATTTTTAACAATGGCATAATTTGTGATACTTTGTAAAACTTATTTTCTCTCATTTAAATACAGGTTTTCTTAGTCAAAAAAATCTCAGGCTCTGATGCTAGACAGCTTTATGCCATGAAAGTGTTGAAGAAGGCCACATTGAAAGGTAAGTGCTGCAACTGTTTATACGGTTTGTGTAGTCGAAGCAAACTGAAAGGTCTTAGCAGATCTTCAGTGACTCCTAGGCCAGTTACTTACATTCTGAATCTGTTCTTGTTACTTTCTTTAAATTTAGACTTTCTTTAAGTGAATTTTTCCTACTGGGCTTGGAATCATATGACTAGTGAGCATGGGAGTTGCCATGTTATAAAAGAAGTATTATAGGGGCGCCTGGGTGGCACAGCGGTTAAGCGTCTGCCTTCGGCTCAGGGCGTGATCCTGGCGATCCGGGATCGAGCCCCACATCAGGCTCCTCCGCTATGAGCCTGCTTCTTCCTCTCCCACTCCCCCTGCTTGTGTTCCCTCTCTCGCTGGCTGTCTCTCTCTCTGTCGAATAAATAAATAAAATCTTTAAAAAAAAAAAAAAAAAAAAAAAAAAAAAAAAATAAAAGAAGTATTATAAATTCATCTTGGGCTTATGCAAGTAGAGGTTTAGAAATTCAAACTGGATTTGATTCATCTTCAAATTAATGTGATTATTTTAATGTTTTAAAAACTTACTGATTTACCAGATGCAAAATAGCTTTTATTTTAAGGATTTTTTATCATCTTGACTCTGGTCTCCAAGTAAGTTTTTATTCTAAGCCTTTGATTTTGAACAATCTTACATAGGATTTGACTCTTTTAGGTAAATAGTCATTTAGAAGAAATTATACATAGTTTTTAAAATATTTAAATCTTTTATTTAGTAGTTTTGGTTATTTTACCACATACTCTCTGGTTGTTTATGTATTGAGTCCCAGCATCATTTTTTTTCCTCGTCGATTTACATGTAATTTTAAAGCTTTTAAAATATCCAGGAAGGAATATTTGTGATGATAATTTATTATTTCTGATGTTATTCTTCCCAGTTAGTCACCTACCCTGGATATCATCATTCCAAGAAATTCCACCATTCTTTATAAACACCATCCTTTGCTTTCTTTCTCTTGCTCCTTTCCTGAATGTATTTTCTTTCCTATCTAGTCTCTACAACTGGCACACTACTTACTTGATTCTTGCTAGGACCAGGGAATTAAATTATATTCTCAGTGCCCTACTTTATATCACTACTTGTATAACTTTATGCTTACAAATCCCAAGTTATAAAACCACATTGGTGGAACTTACACAAAAGAGGTCATTCACGAAAACAGCAAGAGTGGGTTTCATATATTTAACAGGATCTGTGTTGTGCATAATATGCGTAAAGGAAACTATGAAACTGAAAAACCTAAAGGATATCAGGAAAGGAAATAAATGCCCAGTTCCTTCTAGAGAAAGCTAACTGTTGTTAAGAATCTCAGTATTCATCTAGCCATCCAAGTAGCTCCATATCCTCAAGATTCCAATTGAATTTTTCCTTAAATATTTAAAATTTCATTTGAAAAATACATACCTCAAACAGAATATGTGCTGTGCCGTATGGCAAACCAGGTATATAGAAAAATGAGAAATCATGATTTTACAAATTTTGTTTGAAATACTCCTGAGCAACCTGGGAAAAAAAAATTAGCCTTCTCTTAAACCCTATGCCATTAAAAAAAAAAATCTAACAATCTAACCGAACAATCTAACCGAATTTTACAAATTACCACATCTAGGAAACTTGTAAAGAGATATTGAGCAAATTATAAACAGATCGACACTGCAAACAATTTTAGCCTATAACAGAATGAAAAATAGTATAAACAGGAAATCATGAAATTATTCACCTCAAATATTAGAAATTAATAATATAAGGAATGAGTACAGGGCTTCTACGGACCAAATCTAGGACAATTTGAACATTGCAGTAATTAATGATAGTGATGAATTACAAAGCACTGAATAAAACAAAAATCCATGGATTGATCCATAAATTAAGTAATGTGGAGAAAGGGAAAGCTCTTCCTTACAGTAGAATTCCTACTAATAAATGTAAAAGGAGTAATTGAGTTAGGAGATCCTGAAAAGTACCATTACAACCTCTACCTAAAGGATTTCAGAATACATTTTATGAAGGGGGATAAAATAATGTTTGGAAAAATGTTCCATTTTGCTGATAAATACATGTAAAATAATGTTATCATTTCATATGATGGCAACATAAATTGGAAGGTGGTTTTGCAACAAATACAGAGAGCCATTATTGCTGCTAAATTAACCTGAGGAAATAATCTCAAAAAATTCATGCACTTGAAAATTCTCACAGCAACATTAATTTATAATGTTGAGAATTTAGAAATCACACAAATATTGAAAAGTAGAGGAATGTTTAAAAATTATAGTATACCATTTAATAGGATATTATTTAAAAGAAATATTTCACATATAACCCCCAAAATGAACAATGAAATTATGTAAGTGAACAATTATAACAAATTTGGCTACCACAAGTATGTAAAATTATATGGATATAAGCTATAGAAGAAACCATAGAAAAATGAAAATATTTGACATACTGGAATTGTAAGCTGTCAGATAATTTTTAATGCATTCTTAAATTCAGTTTTTATTTTTTCAGAATAATGTGTATATAGAATCTTACAAAATAGCATTGCTTTACCAACCCTCCTCCCTATCCCAATTCTCGACCCTCAAAGACAATGACTTTCTTCTCCTTAACTACTATTTCTGTGATTTACCTCCACATTCAATACTCTTTATTGCAGTTGTTTGATTGTTTTCATTTGGTGACATAATTTATTGACTTTCTAACGTGGCAGATTAGGGTTTAGTTCTCTCATCCTACCACCCACACAAAATTTTGCCTTTCATGTCCTCCCAGTAATATTTTCATTATTACAGCTTTCTTTTTTTAAAAAGATTTTATTTATCTATTTATTTGCCAGAGAGAGGGAGAGTGCACAAGCAGGGGAAATGGCAGGCAGAAGGAGAAGCAGGCTCCCCACTGAGCAAGAAACCTGATGTGGGATTTGATCCCAGGACCCCGGGATCATGACCTGAGCTGAAGGCAGATATGTGACCGACTGAGCCACCCAGGCGCCCACATTGTTACAGCTTTATAAGAACTGTTCCTAACTGAGCCAAGTAGTATACTGAAGTCACATTACCTTCACATCGTTGCTGTATTAAATCTCATTTTCTAAATTCTGTGTCTTCCTTTTCCTCAGTTTACTTTCCAGTCTGAGTAGAACACATCTCCTAGTAGCTACCTCAGAAAGGGTGAATGGCTGATAAAATCTTTGTGACCTTGAATGTCTTAAAATGCCTTTATTCTACCCCCTCAGTTAATTTATAATTTGGCTGAGTGTAAAATTCTAGGTGAGAAATAATTTTCCCTCATATTTGAAGGCATTGTTTCCATTGTCTTCCAGTTTCCTGTGTTGCAATTATGAGGTTTATTGCAGTACTGACTTCCAGTCCTTTGTACGTAAGCTGCTTTTCCTCTTTAAAAGTCTTTAGAATCACTCTATTCTTTATCCCTGGTATTCTGGAATTTGTACAGTGATATTTCTTTAGTGTGAACTTTTAAAATTCACCATACCAGGTATGGGGTGGTCTCTTTCAATCTGGAAACTTACTTCTTCAGTTCTGGCAAAGTATTTTGTCATTTCTTCCCCATTTTGTAACTCCTGCTCTTTGAATATGTTGGACTTCCTGGATCATTTCTTAATTTTTTTCTTTACTGTTTTCCAGTTTCGTCTTTTTTTCCCCTATTTTTTAGGAAATATTACCAATTATCTTTCAAACTTTCTATTGACATTTTTGTTTCTACCATCATTTTTAATTTCCTAGATTTTCCTTGTCCTCTATTTTTAAAAACTTTTTATTATGAAAAGTGTCAAACATTTACAGAAAGAAACAAAAGAATATAGAAAACTCCCATATACCCTCCTTGCTGCTTCAGCATTTCTCAACTCACAGTCATTTTTTTTGCATCTGTGTCCTTTCTTTTCCCCTCTCTTGATACTATGAAGCAAATCCTAGACACTGTACAATTTCTTCCATAAATATTTTAGTATGTATCTCTAAAAGATAAAAATTCTTAAAAGAACTAATACAACTCTATCACTATACCTAAAAAATTAATATGTAGATATCTAATCAATGTTCAAATTTCCAGTTGTGCCTATTGTTACAGTTCATCTGTCTTTTTGCAATTTGTTTGAATTGAGATCTATATAAGATCTCTATTTGCAATTGGTTGATTTCTCTTTAAGTCTTTTAATCTGTGAACTCTGTCTCCATTTTTTTTCTTTGTAGTTTATTTGTTGAAGATACTGGTTCCTTCCCCCCTACCCCTTTGAAAGCTTCTTGTTTCATGGGTGCCATGTGGTCTTTGTTCTGTCGGGGTATATAAATTACAAGGTTGATTTTTAAGTTTTCTCCTCTTCTTTACATTTTCTCTGTTTCCCTTTATTCCCTTTTTTCTGTTTATTTTGATAACTGTTTTTCATCTTTAGAGCCTTTCCTCAAATGCCTTGGGATCCCTTGCTACCTTTTTTGCATTTAAGAGTGAGGTACCAGGGCACCTGGGTGGCTCAGTTGGTTGAGTGTCCAACTCTTGGTTTTGGCTCAGATCATGATCTCAGGGTCATGAGATCAAGCCCCACTTTGGGCTCTGTGCTCAGCGGGGAGTCCACTTGAGATTCTCGCTCCTCATCTCCCCCCACCAAATAAATAAATAAATCTTAAAAAAAAAAAAAAGAGTGAGGTACCAAATAGCCGATTGGAAAGAGTTCTATGGCAAGAATTTCCTTATTTCTCATTGACTTCATTCCCTTAGGCTTAGCTTTTAGCTTTCTCTTATCTACTGTGTAAGTTACCACTTACTCATCTTCTGCTTGCTTCCTCTCCTGTTCTTTGTCCTTGTGAGTTTATGCATAATTTTTCCATTATCGTAATTTCAGTGGGGCTTTGGAAGAAAGTAGAAAGTAAAACATTTATGTTTAACCAGAAGTCTCTTTCCATTTCAGAGTTCCTATTAATACAATAAATGGGGTCAGATAGAAGTCAGTAGCATTGAGTTTGTAGGCACTTTTGTCCTAATACAGTAGTCTGTGGGTCTAAAAGTTTCTTAATACATAATCCTAGAAGCATAAACAGCATTTCTTCTTATTCACTCTTAACGTTCAAGTCAAGGAGGATTTAAAATCTAATAACTACTATATGAGAAAAATTATTTCAGAGGAATGTAGTTGCTTTGCCAGCATGAGTCATTATTAACAAATTCTATTTTAGGGTTTAGAGTTTAGCCAATATAAAACATATCTTCTTCTAAACCAGTATATCCTAATCAGAATTCCTGATTGTAGAATGATTTATATTTGTCAGTAGGACTTTACATGAGTAAAAGAAACCAGATTAGAAATACTACACAGTCATGCCTCAGACAAAATGAAGGAATTCTTGAGTAAGTAAATCTCGCTGCTCATTTTCAACTAAACAAGTTCTCATCAGTGTTACATGTAAGGCAACCACCTCACAAGATAATCATAATAGAAAGAAAATCATCTTGTTTTAGCTTCTCATTTTATAGAGAAGGAAGCAGGAAGTCCCCAAGCAGTGTAAGAATTTGACCAGGTAATTCATCTAGTTACTAGCAGGGCCACTAAAACCTGTAGTTCTTGACTCCCAAATAATTGTTCTTTTCAGTGTGATAGAATAATAGATGAGGGATATACAGTAAATACACTGTGGATGTTTTTGCTGCTCGCTGAGCAGAGAGGTGAGTTTTAAATGATAAACTTTGTAATCTTTGTATAATTATTGAAAGAAATAGAAATTTGGAATCCAGCTTTAAGGTAATAGGAACTGAATCCAAGATCATATGGGTAGCATTAGAAAAAGCACAGGTGAGGGCTAGACTGGAACAGAATTATCAGCAGACCTAGGTTATGAACCTCATTCATATAAATAATAGAAAGGGTCTGTTGGATAGAAGACACCAGAGTTGTTGTGATAGGATAAGATAATGAAATCAGAGATTGATACTGAATTTGATACACCTGCTGGACAAGTCATTTAAAAGACAGAGCTTTATATATCTCAAGAGCAAAATGATTTCTATACCAGGTTTGCCCATTTTCAGTCACTGGCACCAAAATTTCCCAATTGAAAGTGGAAAATTGGTAGGATGGGAAACATAGGATTTTGTTTTAGATTGTTTCTTTTTTCCAGGGGTCTTATTTCTGTGTTTTAAATATCTGGTCACTTTATGTTGAAAAGAATACAAGTTCATCTTTCTCTCTTCTTACTCTCCCCCCACAGAAGACTCTCTTCCCCGTTCTTTCTGCTTAATCTTTAACATAACCATTCAGTCACTCTTGCCTGAAGAATGCAAGTCATTTATGATCTATCCATATTATGCAACAGAAAAAATAATAAAATTTTAATGAATGATCATTTTCACCTCTTTAATCCGTTGAGCTACCAACATAGAATACTTACCAGAATGTATTCTATTTAGTTAGTTGTCAGTCATTCCCACCAGATTATGAGTTTCTTGAAGATTATTTTGTTTGTATTTGTATCTCAGAGTTATCTGGTATATAGAATTTGCTCAGGAAATCATTGGTTGGGGGGCGCTTGGGTGGCTCAGTCGGTTAAGCGTCCCAGGATCCTGGGATCAAGCCCCATGTTGGGCTCCCTGTTCAGTGGGGAGTCTGTTTCTCCCTGTCCCTCTGCCCCTCCCCCTGCTTGTGCTCTCTCTCTCTCTTTCTCTCGCTAATAAATAAAATAAAATCTTAAAAAAAAAGGAAATCATTGGTTGGTAAGAGAGCTTTACGTACAGGATCAAACATAAATTTATCTACCATTCCTATCTACCATTCCAAGTTGTCAAGAACCTGGGTCTTCCCAATTTCACCTCCCCAGTTTCCATACCGATTTAGTTCCTTTCTCTTCCTCATGCATGCCTCCATGTTGCTGCTTGCGCTGGTTCTCTGTACCTGGACTTTTCTTCTTTAGGCCTGATCCTTCCCACCCATCTAAATTCCACTCCAAAAGTTCCTAACTCCACCTCTTCCCTCTTGCTTTCCCATGCGAGTAAAACTCTCCTTTCTCTGAATTTCTGTACTACTTACTGCCCGTAATAAGTCATTTTACTCCTTTATCATATTCATGGTGCTATAGCTACCATTTAATTGAATATCTCCTATACATCAGGCTCTGGAATGTACAGACTTATCTCAAATGGTCGTACGGCCCACAAAGGTACAATGGCGTTATCTCTACGTTATAGATGAGGGGTAATGGAGTCTGGAAGAGTTTTAGTAGGTAACTTGCTTAAGATCACACAGATCCGAATCCGATTTTTTAAACTCCAAAAAGCCTTTGCTCTTTCAGCTGCACCACATTATTTCTTCTTCCTCTCGCTCTCCTTCCCCCAAAATAGACCTTTTCAGGTATACCCATCCTTCACCACATCTGCCACGTTTTACAGATGCTTAATGAGCACTTGTTGAATTGAGTTGATATGGTTGGCAGAGGTAGTGAAACCTATTCCGTTTTCTTGTATGTGTTTTAATATTTCATTGGGATGCCTCATTTTTCAAAAGTTACTCTTTTTTGGTCATTTTTCATAACTTTGATTAAAATACTTGTAAATTTGATGTTAAAGCCAACATCTGATTGAACATCTGATGTGTTCTCTGTATGTATTTTTTTTAACCTGAAGCACAGATTTTATTAATGTGAACAATTTCTTCTGGTTGTATAATATAGTAAAAAATATATTAATTTTGAAAATTCAATAGAATAGTTTTATTTGTATGTATAAATAGCTTTATTGGTATGTATAAAAATATGAATTCACATTTTAGAATAATTTTATTTAAAATAGGCACCAAAGAGATTTTGCTTTAAAGATTGTCTCTGAAAGCTATTGTAGTACAGCATATGTACAATATTTTGTAGTTCGAGATCGTGTTCGGACAAAAATGGAGCGTGATATCTTGGTAGAAGTTAATCATCCTTTTATTGTCAAGTTGCATTATGGTAAGTTATGAACCACTTGTAACCTCATCCCTCCAACTGAGCCCCCACTCCCTGAGTGCATTCAGATACATTAATGCATATAAATATTTGCTTGTGTATAGTTATACGTGTTTAACAGATAAATAAAGTCATGGAAATTAAGCCATTACTTCTTAAACAAACTTTAGAATCCTTTATTGCATTTATACGTATGTTTCTGAGTGGTAGCCATAGGAATAGGGAGTAATAATCATTGTTTTTATTTTAATAATTAGCAACAGTGTACCAGCATTTTATAGTCCATATGTGTTAGCCTAACTTTTCTTAAAGCAAGAAACTTGATCACTAATGTCAACATCTTGAAGCTTTTATCACCTTTCATTTCCCCAAAGGTGCATGTGGGTGAAGTTGTGGTGATTCTTAATATGTGTAATTAAAGCTAGCCAAACCACATTTTTTCCTGAACTTAAGTGACATGGTTCTTGTATTTCGTTTCATGGTTAAGTAACCATGTTGGGAATTTTTCTTATTGATCACATGTTTTAAAACTACTGTATTCCTGGGAGACTAGTGCCTGAAGAAAATGCAACAAATGTTCTAGTGGTTCCATAAGAAACACTGCCTTTAACATTTCCACATGGAAACTAAGAGAAATCAGTGGTTATCTTCTCAGTAAAAATCAGTTTAGATCTAGGATATAATCATAAATTTGTTTAAAAATAATATTCATTTGTAAATGAGTTGACCTAATGTAAGGCAAAAAAATAAACCCTGGTGGATTAAACAGAAATTTTCATTTCTTTATTCAGCTTTTCAAACTGAAGGGAAGTTGTATCTTATTTTGGATTTTCTCAGGGGAGGAGATTTGTTTACACGCTTATCCAAAGAGGTATGTAATTAATCTCTATTTTTAATCTATCTATATGCATCCTGATTTAACTAAAGCTTTGTTATATTTCAAAATTATGTTTATCTTATTTTCTCTAGCGGCACAAGAGTCTTACATTAAGGAATTAGAGCCAAAAAGAGTTCTTTTCCTACCTTTTTAAGTTATTCTGAAAGTAGGACTTTAAATTGATAAACTGTCTTTGCCTATTGCCCTGCTTTTAGTTACAGTTTTTCAGAAGCAATAATATATCAAGATATCCTTAAACAATTAGTAGTGGAAATTCAGTATGCATTTAAAAGATCACTTTTCGTTTCTAAGATGTTACTGTGGTAGGGCAACAAGGGCGCAGTCTGAATACAGATGTTACTTAACAAAATGTAACATTATCCCCCTCCCCATTTAGCATCTAGAAAGTGATTAGTTGACTGATTTGATCATTTTTGCAAATTCCTTTCATAAGTAAATTGTGGATAAAACTACATGTGATTAGCATATTTATAACTTTTCGAATATTTAAACTCTAGGATGGAATTTTAAATAAAAACTACAGACACAGAAAGAAAATAAGACAGAAAAACTATTATTTTATTTTAGGTGATGTTCACAGAAGAAGATGTCAAATTCTACTTGGCCGAACTTGCACTTGCTTTAGACCATCTGCATAGCCTGGGAATAATCTATAGAGACTTAAAACCAGAAAAGTAAGAAATCGTGCTACTAAGTTGAATACAATGTAATGTAATTATTAGGAGGTAATAAAAAATAAAATTACTTTGTAGAACTACCACAAGAATTACGTTAGAGTGCCCGTGCTTCACATTTCTGCTAATACTATGTAATCTCATATTTTTAAAAATCTGCCATAGTGTCTGTTATTGTTATCTTGCTTTCGTTTGCATTTTTTATTTTTAATGAGGTTGAAATCCATGTTTATATGTTTATTGGCAATTTGTATTTTTGTGTGATTTTTCTGTTCATGGCCTTCATTCATCTTGGAATATTTTTTTTTAAGATTTTATTTATTTATTTAACAGAGATAGCCAGCGAGAGAGGGAACACAAGCAGGGGGAGTGGGAGAGGAAGAAGCAGGCTCACAGGAGAGGAGCCTGATGTGGGGCTCGATCCCATAGCGCCAGGATCACGCCCTGAGCCGAAGGCAGGCGCTTAACTGCTGTGCCACCCAGGCGCCCCTCATCTTGGAATATTTTTTTCCGTTGTTTTGTAAGAGACCTTTAGAAATTAAGAATTCAACCATTTGACATATTGCAAATAGTTTTTTTAGTTTGTCTTTTAATTTTAACTTTACTTATTCTCTTTTTACCTACACAAGTATTTTTTTTCTCAGTCAGATCTACTAATCTTTTCTGATCTCTTCCATGTCTTTTATTCTTAGAAAGCCTTTTCCAATCCCATAACAGATACTTTCCTTCTCATTTTATGGTTTCTTTTTTTACTTTTAACTCCCTCTGGAAATCTTTTGATATGAAGGATGGCGTAGAGCTAATACTTTCCTTCAAATACCATTTATTGAAATTTTTCTTTTTTTTTTTTTTTTTGAAGAATGGGAGAGAGAGAGCGCGTGTGCAAACGCACGAGCAGGGGGCAGAGGGAGAGAGAGAATCTTAAGCAGGCTCCACACCCAGCATGGAGCCTGATGTGGGGCTCAGTCTCACAACCCTGAGATCATGACCTGAGCCAAAATCAAGAGTCAGATGCTTAACTGACTAAACCACCCTGGTGCCCCTGAAAATTTTCTTCTCCACATCATTTCAAATTTTTAGTGTGAGTTGAGCAAATTTCCCATTGTTTCTGTAGTAGCAAGTATCAAGAAGCTAATATTTGGGGTGCGCCTGGGTGACTCAGTCAGTTAGTGTCCGACTCTTGATTTAGGCTCAGGTCATGATCTCAGGGTTGTGAGATAGAGCCCTTTATTGGGCTCTGTGCTGGGCGTGGAGCCTGCTTAAGATTCTCTCTCTCCTTCTCCCTCTGCCCCTCCCCCCACTCTCGCGCGCGCTCTCTCTCTGTCTCTCAAATAAATAAATAAATCTTTTTAAAAAGAATTTGGATATTACTTACATTAAAATGTTACATGCAAATTTCAAATTATATATTACAACAGGAAACAGAAAATGCTCCTTTGGAATCCTACTACATGATCATTTAGAAATTATTATACTTTCACATTTTACTTTTGTTTTTCATACATTTTGGTTTTGGATAAGTTTCATATAGCTCCCTTGTTATTCCCTGTTACTGAGTTTTTCTCATCATTTTCCTGATTTCTAACTGTCAAGACACAAAATATAATTCCTGGTGAGAATAAATATTCAAACATATAGTCCCTTAGAAGAAAAAAAATTACTATAAACATAAGATTAAATATTCATAGTAAAAATATGTATTAGTGTTATATATCATTTAGTTGAATGGATTTATTAGTAAACCATTAAATTAGCGTTGGTCATAAAATTATGTATACAGCATGGGCCCTTCTTAAGAGTCGAATAAGATCAAATGTAGGTAAGAAGTGAGATCTTTCACAAAGATGCATAGATGACACTATTAATTGAAATAACATTTAGTTGATAAAAAAATCCAAATGTATACCATCATGTAGAACTTGGAAGAAATTTCAATTTTCAGACCAGTTGTTTTATGCTCTGTAAGGGGTTTTTTACATTCTTTTAAACCAGAACTCTGTTATAATAAATATGGCTAAAAATGATTATTAGTAGTTGAAAGGGAACTTTGCCTATTGAAAGTAATGCAGTTGGCTTTTTCTCTCAACGATAAAGGATGGGCATGGTTATCTTAAAAAAATGAGTTTGGTATAAAAGGCATAAGTAATGTTCTTTAGCCATGTTCTCTTTTTTTCTCAAAATTACCAAGAATGTTTTGAAGTTTTGTTTTTAGAATTGTCTTTCATGTATTTATTAGACAGAAGGGAGGATGATTTCCACCATACCTAATAATTCCCTTTATATTCCCTAAATGGTTGGTCTGCTTTGTAATCAAGCATAATTAAGATTTGTATTTTTTTCATAAGTCCCTTATGAAGTAGACATGAAAAATAAGTCCCTACTGAATTATCCTACTTTATTGTAATCCTATTTGAATTGATGATGTAGAAAGGTTAGTAGTATTTTTGACATACTAAAATTTTATTATAGCAAAATTTGGCTTTCACATTTCTTAGAATTAAAAGTAAGGAAATGCCTATGTTATGGAATGGCTGTGAATATAAGTGAAACAGTTTATTATTTGGCCTTTCAAGTCAGTATACTAAAATACCTATCCAGAAATAGAATTATTGGCCTACAGCCTAGTACTTATCCCTTCCTATAGCTTGTTAATTAATGACATTATTCTCCACTCAAGTATCTCCTAAAGCCAGAAACCTCAGTGTCTTCTCCATTTGTTCTTTATCATGATCCGTATCTAAGAGCTCACTAAATACCCTTTATTTTCCCCTCTAAATTGTTTTATGAAAATGCAGATCTGATTATCTCTACCCTTCATGCATATAAACTTTTTACGATCTTCAGTGCCCTTGAGAAGAAGCCCAAACTGTTTGGAATGCCTTATTGGCCTTTTGTAGACTGGCCCCATGCATGCAACATACATTTCTTATTTGTCTCTACTCTACCAGGCACTGAGCTACAAGATGAATAATGTCAAACCTAGAAGCTCAGAGTTTACTGAGAAAGAGAGAAAACACTGGAGAATGTATACAGTGAAGGGGTGGGTCAGTGAAAAACAAGGAGTATGAGGAAAGTGTGTTAAGAAGAGGATTGGATAGGGGGCGCCTGGGTGGCTCTGTTAAGTGTCTGACTCTTGATTTCGGCTCAGGTTGTGATATCAGGGTTGTGAGATCAAGCCCCATTTAAGATTCTCTCTCCCTCTCCCCGCTCTCCCCTGCTCTAAAAAAAGAGAGAGAAAGAAAAAGAGGATTGGATAGAAAAACTAGGAAAGAATGATTGAGTCAGATGCCTAAAAAATGACCAAGAAAATGACAACTTTAATGCAGTAAACTTAAATATATGGACCCTCTGTCTATTATACAAGCACTAGGGATTTTAATTAGGCCATCCCTGCAGAAAGGCATTAGAAAGAGCAACTAGAAATTAGAAAGAGTATAGGTTTTGGTTCTTTTCCTAATAGTTTTCAAGTGCCCTTGATACACGTTTATAAGGCTTTGCCTTTGGGTTTTGTTATGTATGTGTGTCCAAAAAAATTTTCTCCTTTTTTACCTTTCCCTTATTCACAGTCTGAAATAATATTTTAGAATAAATGTAATGATCTGGTACTTAACACAGTAGTTTCAGTTCTAGGTTCTGTAAATATCTAGTGGTTTGAAAAGATTTTCTGACTTTGTTTTCTTTCAGCATACTTCTTGATGAAGAAGGTCACATCAAGTTAACAGGTAAAAATCCTCATTTTATTAAAATATTCTCTTCTCTATATAATTTCTTTTAAGGTTGATCATGGTGCAAATATTGAGTAACACATTGCCTTGAAAACTTGGATTAGAATTTTTTAATAATAAATATAAATATTGGAACTCAAAGCCTAAACTTTAAGTGTAGAAATTATCGTAGGATTTTATGAATTTGATATTTATTTTGGCAGATTTTGGCCTAAGTAAAGAGTCTATTGACCATGAAAAGAAGGCATATTCTTTCTGTGGAACTGTGGAATACATGGCTCCCGAAGTAGTTAATCGTCGAGGTCATACTCAGAGTGCAGACTGGTGGTCTTTTGGTGTGTTAATGGTAAGGATTGGGGTGTTTTTTGAGTTCAGTAATATGGTAGAACTATAAATCACTTGTTTTATTATATAGCAATTTTACAAGATTTGGTTTGAATTAAGATGATGCTTTTTTTACTTTCTGGCCTTGAGATTTTATGCTTATTGACTAATACCTCTGATGATATTGCCTTTTTGTAGTTTGAAATGCTCACTGGTACACTACCTTTCCAAGGAAAAGATCGAAAAGAAACAATGACTATGATTCTTAAGTAAGTACTCCCTAGTGGATATGTTTTGATGAGATTTAAAAATAAATGCTTCAAACTAAAATATGAAATTTTATTCATTGATATTATGACATTAATATTAATGTGTTTCAAATATGAACAAACCCCATAGAGTACTCTTGTTATTTTTTTTTTTCTGGCCACACACGTGTTGGAGTCTTTGGCCTTTATTCATGCCCCCTACCAAGTACAGCCAGAGACAAGGCCCCTACCCCAAGCAGAAACACCAGGGATCTGGGGCTCTGGGTTACATCTCCAAAGGAATACTCATGTAATCCTCATGTAAATGCTAAAATATTGAAAGCTTCACCTTTGAGATTTGGAATATGACAAGGACATCCATTATTCCACTTCTGTTCATATTGTCCTAGAGATACTAGCAAGTACAATAAGGCCAGGAAAAGAAGTAAGGTTTAAGGTTTAAAAAGAAGAAATAAAATTGTCATTATTTATATAACATGATTGTATCCATAGAAAAATCCAAATCTTCATATACATTCTTGGAATTAATAAGAGTTTAGCAAAGTTATTGGATAAAAGGTCAATAAATAAAATTGATTTCCTATCTACTAGCAACAGAAAATGGAATTTTTTAAAAAGATAGTGTTTACAGTAGTATAAAAAAACTCAAATAACTAGGAAGAAATCTAGCAAAAGTTATACAAGAACTCTGTGCAAAGAACTAGGAAATTTTATTTAAAGAAAATTTAAAAGACCAAAATAACTTGGAAGGTTGTACCATATTCACATTATGACAGACCCAGTATTGTAAAGATGTGGCTATGAATAGATGAACATTTTCCAATAGAAATGTAATGTGAGCCACTTACTTAATTTTAAATTTTTTAGTAGCGACATTAAAAAGTAAAAAAATTAATATTAATTGTAATATATTTTATTTAACCCAACATATCCAAGATACTATCATTTCAACATGTAATTAACATTAGAAAATGATTCATGAGATATGATACATTTTTTTCATACTTATTTGAAACTCAGTGTGCCTTTTATTTTATTTTAGTTTTTCCAGGGTGCATTTTACACTTAAAATTTGAGCTAACCATATTTCAGGTGCTCGGTGGCTGTTTGTTGCTAGTGGCTACCATATTGGACAGCATAACTATAGCCTTAATGCAGATGGAGTTTAAAATATACATATATTTTAGTATATGTGCTGCCAAAGTGAGCACACAAATATATATATATATACACACACACATATATATATATATTTTTTACATATACATGTAAAAAGCTAAAAAGCTTCTAGAAGAGTGTATAGGAGGTTATTTTCATGATCTTTGGGTTGGAAAAATAGTCTTTGGACACACAAAGCACTTGCCATAAAAGAAAAGACTGATAAATTATTATTATATTAAAACTGATAACTCCTCATCAAAAGATTCCATTGAGAGAGTAGAAGATGACATTTGAGACACATAACCAGCAAAGGGCTTGTATCCAGAATATATCAAGAACTCCAGTGAATCAATAAGAAAAAGACGACAGCCCAGTAGAAACATGGATAAAAGATGTAAGGACTTCACACACAAAAAAAGAGGATATTCAGTGCCCAGTAAATAGTTACTCACCCTCACTAATCAGAAAATGCAAATTACAACCACAGTGGGCTACAACTGCATACCCACAAGAATGGCTAACAGTAAAAAGACTGACAGTATAAAGTGCTGACAGGATGTGGAGCAGTGGAAACTTTCATCCATAGCTGGAAGGAATGTAATACTCTTATAACCACTTTGGAAAGAAGTTTTCGACATTATCTTCTAAAGCCAAATATATGTATACCCTCATCCAGTAATCCCATTCATAGGCATGCGCTCAATTTACATGCATCAAGGTACTTGCACATCAAGAAACTAGAATAGAGATGTTCATAGCAGCATTATTTGTAATAGCCAAAAAGTGGAAAATGGATCACTAGCAGTAGAGTGGATTCATAAATTGTGTTATATTCATACATGAAATACAGCAGGGGTTGACAAATGATCTGTAAATATTTTAGGCTTTGCAAGCCACACACGGTGTCTGTCACATATTATTTTTTATTGTTTGTTTCCAACACTTTAAAAAATGTAAAAACCTAGGCACCTGGGTGGCTCAGTCAGTTAAGCCTCCGGTTCTTTTCAGCTCAGGTCATGATCTCAGGGTCATGGGATCAAGCCCCTGTGGGACTCCACCCTCAGCGCAGAGTCTGCTTGTCCCTGTCCCTTTGTTCCTCCCTGCCACTCGTGCTCACTCTCTCTCTCTCAAATAAATAAAATCCTTAAAAAAATATAAAAAATATTCTTAGCTCGAAAGCCATACAAAAACAGACTGAGGCCTTTTGCCCAGGGGTGCAGTGTGCCATACAGCAAAGAAAATGAACAAACCACAGTTATATGCAGGTACTTGGGTAAATCACGTAAGAATGTTGAGCAAAGAGTTCAGACACAAAAGAATAAGTAACTATATGATTCTATTTTACAAAGTTTTTTTTGTGTTTTTTTCCAAAGATTTTATTTATTTATTTGAGAGAGAGAGCATGAGCCGGGGCAAGGAGAAGGAGACACAAGCTCCCTGCAGAGCAGGGAGCCCGTGCAGGGCTCTATGCAGGGCTCAATCCAGGACCCCGGGATCATGACCTGAGCCGAAGTCAGATGCTTAACCAACTGAGCCACCCAGGCGCCCCTCTATTTATAATGTTTTAAAGCAGACAAGCTAAAGCATAGTTTTTAAGGTCCATATTTAGATGGCAGCAGCCAAGGCAAAATAAGAAAAGCGGTTACGTTGAATGAGGGGTTCTGGCAATGTTACATTTCTTGGCCACACGACTGTTCACTTTGTGGTAAATCAGTGAACTGTATATTTTGGTGGTGTTGGGGTTGTGCCGGGTTTGTTTCTTTTGCACTTTATGTTATTCTCCACAATAAAAAGGGTAAAAAATATTTGCCATGTAAATGAATGTTCCCTGAACCTTCATTACTCCCATCAATCCTGGTCCCTTCCTTTCAGCTAACAAACATACTCTGATGTCGGGGCGGGGCGGGGGGGGGGGACAAAAAACAAACAAAAAAACCAACCCTTTCTTTGACCTAGCCTTCCTTTCAAGTTTCTGCACCATCTTTTTGCATTCTTTCAACACAAAGCCTCGTTAAAGAAGAGTCTGTGCTTTCTGTTACCTTTTCTTAGCTCCTTTTATTTCACAGCCTGTTGATCGTTCATTCTTACCACTGTCCTGAAACTCCCCTTATTATGGTCATCAGTGGTCTGGTTGCTTAAACCATTGGCAGATTGTTAGAAAGGTGACTCTCTGCACCATTTGTTCACACAATTCATTCAACAGATGATTGAGGTCTTGCTACATATATGTAGGATGCAGTGTGAACAAGACTGACAGGATCTTCTGTGGTCTCACAGAGCTTGCATTCTAGTGGGGGAGACAAGGAATTAATATTTAAACAAACGAATATAATAATTTCAGATAGGAATAGGCATAATAAACCAGATTATTCTTGAAGTGTGAGGGAAGGGGCAGGGGCAGGAGCCATTTTAGAGGAGACAGTTAAGAAAGGTGTCTCCAGGAGTATTTGACACTGTTGGCCACTTTCTCCCCATTTAGATCTTCCTACTCACATCTGCTTCTCCTACCTCCCTAAGAGTTCCTCTTTTGGTCTCTTGCTTGACCATTCCTTCTCTGCCTGCTTTTCTCTGTTTAATTATGAAAAATTTCTAATGTAATTCTTAGAAATAGAATTAATACAGTGAACACATGTATCAGTCATGCAGATTGAACAGTCATCAAGATTTTGCCACATTTGCTTCATCTGTCCCTTTTTTTTCTCTCTTTCTTCATTGAAATATTTTAAGCATTCCAGACATGCCATTTCTCACCTGCAGTATGCATCACTAGAAAGTATGGATGTTTTCTTACATAACCATACCTAACAAGACACTGCTAACCTATGCACTAATACCAGCTCTTTTTTTTTTAAGATTTTATTTATTTATTTAACAGAGATAGAAACAGCCAGTGAGAGAGGGAACACAAGCAGGGGGAGTGGGAGAGGAAGAACAGGCTCATAGCGGAGGAGCCTGATGTGGGGCTCGATCCCATAACGCCGGGATCACGCCCTGAGCCAAAGGCAGACGCTTAACGACTGTGCCACCCAGGCGCCCCACTAATACCAGTTCTTAACCAGATTTTTCACATTTTCTCCAGAACTGTGTCTTTGTAGTCCCAGATCACGTCCGAACATTTCATTTGGTTGTATTTCTCAAGCTTCTGTTTTTCCAGAACACCGTACCCTGTTTTTCCCTACCATTTACTTGTAGAAGAAACCAAGACAGTTTTATAGACTTCTACTTTCGGAATTTATCTTGTCAAAAGATGACCTCTCAGTATACAAAAAGCATAAAGCGGATCCTATTGCTTCCTATAGTAAGGGAGAGTGATGCTGATCTAATAGTGTCTAAGCAGCATAGACCACTGTTCGTGCATAGGGTTTTGGGGGAAGGGTGGAGTTCAAGAATTGGCAGATTTTCAGGCCCATAAGTGAGCTGACATCATCTCTAAGAGTGGTTACTTGGGTGGGACTGTTGTTGATCACTTGGCACTCAGGTGTGGTTGTTGGAGTCAGTCCATTCTTGTTTGGCTGATTTTCACAGATGAAGAGCAGTTACTGATTGGTTGGTTTGGAAAAAAGAAAAACAACATTCACCTAGGCAAGTTGTTTTTGATCAGTTGAATGAATTTAAAGCCAGTTCTTTTGGCTCTCTTCTTAGCATGGTTACACAACAATTAGTCTCTTCCTAAGAGTGTTGAAATAGTTTTATTCTCCGTGTAATATTGTTTAACTTGTTCCTTTATCGCATTTCTGGTTAAAGTTTTTTTGACAAGATTATTTCATAGCTCATGCTGCACCCTATTGCATCACATCAGAAGGCTTACAACACCTGGTTGCCCCACTTTAAGTGATGAGTTCTGTAGTTACAGCTGATCCCTCTATTGCGCAGTCCCCTAGCAGGCTTTAATCTAGTGGTTTCAACCATTGGTAATCATTACTTGAAACAATTATTTTATTAGGGATTCAAAAATCATGATTTTTCTATTACTTTTATTCCTTCTTCGTTTATTAGCTGGTATTCTCCAAAACAATGAACTTTCACTAATCAACTGGGGCTCTTTAGTTACCTTGAAATAAGGCTTGAACAAGAAAGGCAGAATAGGGGCGCCTGGGTGGCACAGCGGTTAAGCGCCTGCCTTCGGCTCAGGGCGTGATTCCGGCGTTATGGGATCGAGCCCCACATCAGGCTCTTCCGCTGTGAGCCTGCTTCTTCCTCTCCCACTCCCCCTGCTTGTGTTCCCTCTCTCGCTGGCTGTCTCTATCTCTGTCGAATAAATAAATAAAATCTTTAAAAAAAAAAAAAAAAAGAAAGGCAGAATAAATGTTTGATTTTTAATTATTTCCAATTGTCAGAGCCCTGATTACTTTCAGTGGGGATGCCATCCAATGATTTGGGTTTTGTGTTAGTTTTGACTTTTTTTTAATTTTACTATAATGAATCTGGGATTTAATAGTCAGTGTGATTCAGCATTTACAAACAATTGCATTCATTATTTTTAATGCTCAAATTCTTCTTTTTCTGACTACTGTTTAATTGTTCTTGTTC
Source organism: Ursus americanus (assembly GCF_024610735.1). Classification (NCBI taxonomy): domain Eukaryota; kingdom Metazoa; phylum Chordata; class Mammalia; order Carnivora; family Ursidae; genus Ursus; species Ursus americanus. The sequence continues at coordinate 106,903,235 of NC_142164.1, forward strand.
TCCAGGATTTCATCTCTGATATGCTTTTCTTCCCTTCTTTGCTCATTTTCCTGGCTGACTTCGGTCTTTCTTATAACTGCTCTCAGCATTTTAATTACTGTCAAATTACTCTTTCTTAAACTTAACCAGATGTCAGACCTGTATTTGCATTTACTCACCTGCATGGCTCTCCAAAAACATGATATATGTGACTTAACATTTTTAAACTAAATTTATGTTTGCTGCTCTTTTTTTCTTCTTGTATTTTCAATTAACCTCATTTCTAAGCACCCTATTTCCCAAGCCAGAAACCTGAAAATCATTCTTGATTTCTTCCCCTCTCTTGCACATGCAGGTATTGACCAAATTTGCTCTCAGAAATATTTCAGTGTCCCAGGCTTTCTTTTACATTGCACTGCTTACAATTCTCAGACCATGGTGGTCTCCTACCTATGCTATTGAGTCAAGCTCCAAAGTAGAATGCCTACAACTACCACCACTTCTCACTCCAGATCAATCTATACTATCTTTGGAGTTACCTTGTTGAAAATAAATTCGGTTATGTTAGTCCGTTAGTCTGTTTAAAGACCTCTGCTATATCCTTATTACCTAATATGGCAGTATTTTCCCAGATTTGTTCAACAGAATCCTAATTCTACAAGATGTGACTAGGTATTCTCTGAAAAAGAGGTACTGGAAGCGAATGTTTAGAAAAATACTTATTTCTTTACTTTAGATTTCTCAGCCTTTTATATGCAGTGTATTTTATTCTGTGTCTCCAGCAGGGGGTATAATAGATAGCAGTCCACAAATTCATTAGATTGTGAAGTATTTTACTGTTGTTGAGTATCTAGAGAAATTAAAGTTATTTAGTAAAATGTTGGGGGAACACTAGTCAAATGAATAAATTCTCAACCTTTAAACTGCGTTTAAGGCCTTTCAGTCTCTCATGTTAAATTAGATATCCCCTGCTGTTCTCTTAGCAGTCTTACTATATGTCCTTCTGAATTTGCCTCTTCACGTACTAGGTTTATCCTCCAGTTATCCATCTCCATCTTGCCCACTAACTGTAGGGGGTCATCTTTATCTCTGTATCCTCAGCACTGGGGAATATCTGGCACACAGTAGCTCAATAACAACTCACTGAATAATAAATGGATCTATTTCTGAAGTAGAAATTTCTCTGCTAGTCATTTCCCCAGCTCTGTTACTATTTTCATACTTAGGGGATCATTAGTTTCCTTAATTTATAAGTTAGAAAAAAAGAATAAAATTATATATTAGAGCTGAAACTGACCTTCAAGCTCATTCAAGCTGGCGGGTTTCAGACTGTTTGCTGTAGACTCTTAGATGTTCCACAGACCCCTTTCCCACCAGCTCCTCTTCCCTGTAAGACTATTAAAGGGAATGGGAGGTAAACATAGGCATATGAAGCACATGTTCTTTTAGCAGTTTTAAATAGTGGATTTCTTAAATTTCTTTTGAGAAAGGGTTCCGAGGCTACAGTTTGAGAGCCATTGATCTAACGGTCAATCCCCTTACTTAAAAAGAAGTGGTAACAGACCCAAGGGTATTGTCTTTTCCCAAGGTCACAAAGTTCTTAGTAACAGTGTCAGAGCTAAAACTCAGACGATCTTACTCTCAAGGCAGTGCTTGTTGCAAAACTTATAAAAATAGAAAAGTTTGTTAGAAGATTATGAACTCGGGGCGCCTGGGTGGCTCAGTCTTGGTTAAGTGTCTGCCTTTGGCTCGGGTTATGATCCCGGGGTCCTGTGATCGAGCCCCAAATCAGTCTCCCTGCTCAGTAGGTAGTCTGCTTCTCCCTTTCTCTGCCCCTCTCCCTGCTTGTAGTCTCTCTCTCTTTCTCTCTAATAAATAAAATCTTTTTAAAAGAAGATTGTGGACTAAAATTCTATTAAGTGTTCACACAAAAACCTATACACAAATGTTCATAGCATCTTTATTTATAGTAACCCAAAACTGGACACAATCCAGATGCCCTTCAACAGGTAAATAGATAAACGAACTGTGGTACATCCACACCATGGAATACTACTCAACGACTTGGATGAATCTCAAGGGAATTTATGCTGAATAAGAAAAGATTACATACTTTATGATTATACTTACATAATATTCTTAAAATGATAAAGTTATAGTAATGTAGAATAGATTTGTGATTGCCAGAGGTTAGGAATTGGAGAGGGAAGGAGGCAGGTGTGGTTATAAGGGGACAACGTGAGGTATGCTGGTGGTAATGAACTGTTCGGTGTCTTTACTGTGGTGGTGGGTACAGGAACCCATACATATGGTAAAATGGCATAGAACTAAACTTACACAAACTATGAGTGCAGTTAAAACTGGAGACATCTGAAGGAGATGAGTGAATTGTATCAGTGTCAGTATTCTGGTCGTGATAGTGTACTATAGTTTTTGTAAGATGTGACCATTGGGGAAAACTGGGTAAAGGGTACACAGGATCTGTCTGTATTTTTTCTTACAACTTAGTATAAATCTACAACTATCTTAAAATAAAAAAGATTAAAAATTTAAAAATAAAATACAACTGGGGATGTACTGCATGGTGACTAATATAACCAAATAAAAATTATAATAAAATAAAATAAAATACAAATACCTCCAAAAAATAAAATGTTATTATGTGGGTTTATTATTTAGAGCCAAACTTGGGATGCCACAGTTTTTGAGTCCTGAAGCCCAGAGTCTTTTACGAATGCTTTTCAAACGAAATCCTGCGAACAGATTAGGTAAAATTTGTAATTAATTTGTTTCTTCTGTGTGTTTATTGGTCTTTGGGGTTTTTTGATGGGGGAGGTAGATATTTGTTTTTGTTGTGGAATTATGACCTATTAGGACAAATATTAAAAGCAAAGACTAAATAAACTATATTCCTCCTTGAAATAAAATTGCCATGTAATTTTTGATAGGTGCAGGACCAGATGGAGTTGAGGAAATTAAAAGACACTCATTTTTCTCAACAATAGACTGGAATGTGAGTATACAATGAAAATTTGCTTGAATTTTTTTATAATTAATGCATGTCTAAGTCTCTCTTTTTTCCCCCCAGAAACTGTACAGAAGAGAAATTCATCCACCTTTTAAACCTGCAACTGGCAGGCCTGAGGATACATTCTATTTTGATCCTGAGTTTACTGCAAAAACTCCCAAAGGTAAGGACAAAATGTGAAAACCTAAATGTAACACAAATATATGACTCTTAATGCTATCCTCATCTCTCTCCTTCATACCATATCCTTGCTGCAATAACTAGATAATTAGTAAATCCTTTACAGCATTTTATAGCAGTTAAGATCCTTGTTAAGTCTTTTTAGCAAATTAGATTGTGCCTTAAACTTTGATACTATTTATGTGAAAAAATTCTTTGGTTGTGCTTTTATTTACCTGTAGCTACTTTTACATGAAATATTCTTCAGTATAGATAGTACTTTTTAAAACTCTGATAGTAGATAGTATTCTGGAAGTACTTGTGAAGTTCAAATCCAAAACATAAACTTTATATGAGGTGTGATCATTTCAAAATTATTTATATCCTGTGTCATGCTTTATCCTAAAATTGCATAAACAGTGACTATTATAGAGAAATTATCTTTGAAATGGTAATCTGTATTTCATTAAATTAGTGTGTGTATGCATGTAATGGTGTGTTCTGTACTCTAATACTCTCTCATTTAGGGGTACCAGACCCCAGGTTTATCATTGACAAGCAAATAAATAAAAAGTATATTTGCATATATTTTCAATAGAATACATCATTTAAACCTCACTATAAAGCTTTCCAGTCAATATCCTCATAATTTATGTTAAACATTGATGGGTGTTTATTATTTTTATAAGATAGTCTTAGAAATTTGAATTAATACATGAACAAAATTTTATCAAATACATGAACAGTGATATGCATAGGATTGATGATAAATAGTAATGTTTTACTTTGCTTTCTCATTACAAATTGGCCTGATAGAGGAAAAATCTCAAAAGAGAGCAGTTGTATATTATATTCTGCCCAGATTGGTTCTCTTAGCAGAGTTCTTCAGTATAATACTGTCGCATTGATTTAAAATGCACTGAACAGTATTTGTTGCTGAGAATAGCAAGCTGATGTTAACTTTATGTGGGGTTGATGTTTAAGTGTATTTGCCTGTTTGGTTTTTGCTTGCTCTTAGCCTTTATAGTATGATTATCAATATTAGTATGCTTAATTGTGTGTTTATATTTATGAACAGCACATTTGTTATGCTTTTATTGTTTGTTTTTGTAGTGAAAATTATATTTTAAAAGTATTTTTCTATTTTTGTTAGTGCCAGTAGATTCCATACAAATAATTTGAGTAACAACACATGTCCTGTCATAAAATGTATTTTAAGGACTGCATACCATGATTGTTTCAGAAATTATTTTTGTTATATATATAAATATAGTAATCTTTAACTTGTAGTTTAGATTTCCAGATTCTGATATTATATATTGAGACCACCAGACTAAATTCCTTTCTCCGAAATTATCTGTAGGTGAACCCTGTATCTCCCCCTCACCAGGAGCCATAGTATTGTTAGGTTATCATGTAGGGTTGCACTGTTTAATATGGTATCCAGTAGTTACATGTGGTTATTTCAGTTTAAATTAATTAGAATTTAAAATTTTGTTTCTCAGTCACACTAACCACATTTCAAAGGCTCAGGAGCTACATGCGGCTAGTGGCTACCATGTTGGACAGCACAGATAAAGAAAATTTCCATCACTACAGGAAATTCTATGAGACAGTGCTAATTTAAAATAACATTAGCCTAGTAATTCATTGATTTATTATATTCTCCAATGAATTAGCTATTTTCTGGTCTCAGATGAACGAGGATGTTAGAGTTGTGATGCCAATAAGCTATCAGGACAGAGATGATAGAGTGTTTCACTGAGTTATCCTGGAAGCCTTGGATGCCTAAAAAGTGGAATTCCAGAATAAGTGAGAAAGGTCATACTGTCAACAGTTCTTCCCTTAATTACCTTTCAGAGTATTACCTTCTTAGTAATGTATTATTGTTTTCAGATTCACCTGGCATTCCACCTAGTGCTAACGCACATCAGCTTTTTCGGGGGTTTAGTTTTGTTGCTATCACCTCAGATGATGAAAGCCAAGCTATGCAGACAGTTGGTGTGCATTCAATTGTGCAGGTGAGTGAATGTATAAGTAATTTAAAATTTGAAATGTTGAAAGATATAGTTCACTGTGTGAATAATTAGATTTATCTGCTGATTTTAAGTGGGCAGCTTAAAATATATTTTATATCATTGACGTTACTCTTAGAAATTTCTTTCATAAGCCTTTAAAGAGATAGGGCGCCTGGGTGGCTCAGTTGGTTAAGTGTCCAGCTCTTGATTTCAGCTCAGGTCATGATCTCAGGGTCATGGGATGGGGCCAGTGGCAGGCTGTGCACTGTGTATGGAGTCATCTTGAGATTATTGCTCTGCCTCTCCCTCTGCCCCCCACCTGCCCCAGCATGCACGCTCCCTCTCTCTCTCTCTCTCTCTCTCTCTCTCAAATAAATAATAAATCTTTTTTTAAAAAGACTGCATGCACCAGAATCCTGGATACCTATCTGACTTGAAAGGGGAGGGGCTCGTGCTCTCCCTAGCTCTTCGCGCTCTCTCAGATAAATAAAATCTTTTAAAAAAAAGGGAATTCTGAGAGAGTCGAGATACATATCACCATCTTGTCTCTACCCTCTCCTATGCCTCATAATGTTTATCAGGTCGATTTGTTTCATCTTCTGCCTCTGTCAGGTCAACTATGATGAACTGGGGTCTCCTGGTTCCCTGATAGCTTGGAACAGGGCTCAGTAGACTTGTTCTGTAAGGGGACAGTTAATAAATATTTGAGGCTTTGTAGGCTATATGATCTCTGTTACAACTACTCAACTCTGCCATTGGAGCACAAAAGCAGCCATGGACTATAGCTAAATAAATGAGCATGGTTGTGTGCCAATAAAACTTTATTTATAAAAACCAGTAGTGAAACAGATTTGGCCCTCAGGTTCTATAGTTTGCCAACTTCTGCCGTAGAAATGAGAAATAAAATTGTACTTCAGTCTTACATTTTCCAAGTTTGTGTCCTCGTTCTTTTGGAGCCCCCATTACTAAAAAAAGAAATGGTTATAGGTACTATCTTAGGGTGTCCCCCACCTCGTTATCCAATCTGTGTATCAGAGTTGGAGCACAAGGTAAAAACCACAGAAGAAGATTTCCAGATGTCTTTGTGTTTATAACAGGAGACTGGACTAGTAAATGTTATTAGAGGAACACAAGTAGTACAAACCATTAGATCTATTTCTTCCCATCCTAGTATCATGGAAAGATAAATTTAATTCATCTTCCAGTATATCTTTTGAAGCACTGATGGTTTTTAGGGCACTAATTAGTGCTTGAATTTGCTTGATGATGAAGTTGCTTTTGCTCTAAAGTTTTTTTCGTGAGTTAGTCATCTTGCTTTCCGCTTTCTAGAAAACCAATTTAAACACTGGTTTTTAAATAAAGTTCATGGTTGAAGTAGTCTGTTCCTTTTACTATGGCAAGCGTGTGATATATGGCAAGTTTTTAAGTTCTACTTCTGTATCTAACATAGAAATCACAAACATATATTCTACAGAATTCAAATTTTAACCTATACACAATTCATAGGCATTGGGTAGGGGGTCTCCTTTTAGTATAGCCAAGGACAGCACAACTTCCCTCAGCCTGCTTATGGAACTACTAATTTGCCAGCCATCATCCTACCACGTGTTATTAGTACTTAACCCATTAACAGCTTCTCTAGCAGAAGTTGTATGGAAACTTTGACTTGAGGATGGAAATGGAGGGCATGGCTACTGATAGTCCACAGTGATGATAATAGGTATCACCTTCAAATATGTTATTTTTATTTAATCTTCACCATTACCCTCTGAGAAAACACATGTTCAGGTCTACCGGAGGGGCATCTGAGACAAGAACCCAGATGTTCTAAGTCTGGATCCTCCTAAATCTTTTCTTCTATACCAGAGACTTCAGACTTCTCCCTATTTGCAAAAGTACTTCAAAGACCTAGCGCCAGCTGGAGAGTGGAATAGGGCTCAGTCACAGGCAAGGCTTTCAACCCCTTATCAAGTAACTCTGCATTTTCTGTTGTCCATATTCAATTTTTTCTTTTTAACATAATCTTTTTAAAAAGCCTATTTCTTGCTGTACATTTTATGGTAGACACTTCTAAAATACACAGTTGTGGAAGAATAAATGCTGTAAAGATTCATTTTTATTTTTGCTTATATTCATTTATATTTATTAACATCAACAATGCATAATGGGTAACATATTCTCCTATTATGAGTTATACTATAGTCATTACAAAACTCTTTGTCAATTTGTAATTGTGTCTGTAGCAGTTGCACAGAAACAGTATTCAGTTTACTGATGGATATGAAGTAAAAGAAGATATTGGAGTTGGCTCCTACTCTGTTTGCAAGAGATGCATACATAAAGCTACAAACATGGAGTTTGCAGTGAAGGTAAATATTTTTAGATTTAAAATGCAACTCTGGGGCGCCTGGGTGGCTCAGTCAGTTGAGCATCTGACTCCTGATCTCAGCTCAGGTCTTGAACTCAGGGTCATGAGTTCAAACCCCACGTTGGGCTCCGTACCCAGCATGGAACCTTTTAAACTTCAGATAAATTAAATTAAAATATAAAATGCAACTCTTAACATTTATTATTCACACATGTCAGTACCAGTTAAAATTAAACACTTCATCTTTGGTAAATGTGCCCTTTTTTTGTTTTCAAAAGGTAAGGTAAATTTAAATATCTGCCTAACAACCCTCAGGGATCTTAATCTGGAACCACGGATTCACCTGTAAACTAAAGGCAAGGTAGCATACCTCCAGTTTGCTCAAGGCAATAGTACAGTTTACACCTGACCCGATTTTTAGTAACATCCTTTACTCTAAAAAGTCCCCCATTTTGTGGTCTAAGTAAGTGTCAGGGAATTCCTCAAGATTGTATGCCAAATTTTATGTGTTTACATTTTTCTGGCAAAAATGTTCATACTGTCCTTTACATATAATAGGATCTGTGAACCAATAAAAGTGAACCGTTACTGTTATAAAATTTATTATCATTACCTGTTCTAATTTCATCAGGTGTCAAGACAGTAAGATGGGTATTAAGGAGGGCACATATTGCAATGAGCACTGGGTGTTATATGCAAATAATGAATCATGGAACACTACATCAAAAACTAATGAAGTACTGTATGGTGACTAACAGAACATAACAAAAAAATAAAGGGGTTATATAAAGAAAAAAGAAGAATTTTCTAAGCCAAAAACCAAATCACATGGCTCTATGATAAAGTTTGAGTTACAAACCTGTAGTTGTAAGTGAAAAAATACTATATTCAAGTCTCTGCATTTTCATTTCTTGGGATGGTAGTCACTGCTCTCCCAATACAAGCAATTTAATATCTAAAACTTTCAACTTATTTTGGACCTTAGAACTGGTCTATAAGTGTGGGGAACTCATGTTTAGTTAGTAGGAGAGTGGCATTAATTGTTATTATTTCCATACATCCATCCATCTGTCATCTAGATCTAATAAGATTTCACTGTGTAAAAATAAAAATAAATGTGTTTTACATAGGCATAGCAAATATCTGGGAAGACATATACATACATAAAAAATTGTAATTACTATTCTAAACTTGGATGTAATTGTTTTAAAAATCATCAGTGTCCACCTTTCTATCAGATGTAGGATGAACCATAGGAATGCATGTTAATTTGCTCTTCTCCTACTCATTGCTCATAGTGAAATCTGGGGTACATAGGAATTTTGAGATTGCTTACATGAAAGGAGAGAAGGTGAGTAATGTACATAATGGGCAGTTTAAGGATGTGTCTTGCTTCCGTAAACACATCAGAAAAAAGCAGAAATGCCCTGAGGCCCCCTTTGAATTGCAGAAACCAGGAGCAGTATACCAAAACCTTGAGAATATCTTCAAGCTATTTGTGGATTCTTGTGACTTAAATTAGATTCATAAAACCAATCCCAGCACAACTTCATTCTACTGAGATTACTACAAACATAAGATCTACAGAAACTATGAATGTGATGTAAGCTCTGCTCAGATTAGCAGATCAAAGAGAATGTTGCTGGGAATAACACCTCCCAGTGTGTTCTAGTTTTCAAAAGACTAGTCCCGGATCATCTCCCCTGAATTAGGATGTCTATTCCATATACCTTTCCTTTTAATCATTAATTTGCCTAATTCCATACTGTCATTTGCATTTGATTACAGTGTACACCTAATGTTTGTATTCCCTGTTCTCCACATACAGAACTGTTTTACAACTAAATCCATTTCAGAGAGCAGATTTGGCTCATACTGTGAATTGTGAGCTCTTTCCCTGACTGCTGGAGCATTTGAATATTTATTGCATACATTAATTACTAAGCTTTTTTAAAATTGAAAATATGAAGGTCACAAAATTTGTTTCAGACTACCCTCTGGACAAAATGAAAGCCGAACTTGTCTTTTTAAAAATATAATTTACTTTAACAGATTAAAACATTAGGAGGTGTATTTTTAAGAAGCAGCTGACATAAAAGGGTTGGAAAGCTACATTAGTATTTTAAAGAGCTTTATTATAATAATTAAACTTAACACTAGCCAAGTAAAATTCTAGGTGTGGGTTTCTGCTTAGCTTTCTGCCTAGCTTCAAAAATAAGCTTGTTCTACTTAGCTGTTAATTAATTTTTTATAAGTAGCTTACAACTAATGGGTTATTCCATTGAAGCATTTTATTAAAGGAAGTGAAGTTAATTCAATAAAGAGATGCTAGTGGTGGTATTATAGATACATCTTGTTCTTAATTATCTGTATTGATAGGGGTTAGAAGTTGACTGAGTTTCCAAGGTTTTAAGACATTCTTGGTACCTTTTCTTGAGGTTTTTGAGTGTTTAGAAAGTCCTTAACTTAGACTGGCTTTCAAATTTAGATTAGACAGTTTGGCCAGGTACTTGAATAAAAACTGATTGATAAATGGCTCATATGTCCAGTATTTATATAAGATAATACCTAAAGTCTATAGGTGTAAATACTTAAGGTTTGTGACCTTAATAGTTCGTGAGATTTTGTGATAAATATTTGCCTTTTAGATTATTGATAAAAGCAAGAGAGACCCAACAGAAGAAATTGAAATTCTTCTTCGTTATGGACAGCATCCAAACATCATTACTCTAAAGGATGTAAGTAGTAGATTCTTGAACTCCGATCATTTGAATCAGTTGTCCAGCTCATATTTGGAATGTTTTCAAACATCATGTGGTAAACAAAGAACTGAATAAGAGTGAGTTTTAAAAAAATTGACTGAAGGACAACATATATAGCATAATTTCAGTTATAAAGAAAAACCTGTTTATATAGTTAATTTTTATACTTTTGCTTTAAGAGGAAAAGTGTTGCTGACATTATTGCTTTTAATATCTTTATTAAAACATTTGTGTATTAATTAGTATTAGGGACTGACTAGTCTTATGCTCCATGGACTCCCCAAACTGTCTTCCACAGTACTGCCAGAGAGAGCAAACACTTGTACATAGCCACATTACTCCCGTGCCTACAGTTCATAACCCCCCTCACCTCCAGTCCTTGCCTTCCTCTGTCTGCAGTGGTTATCACACTTCCTCTCCCATCCCATGCTCCACTATGTGCACACTTTAAACTCCCCTCCTTTTCTCATCCTGTTCTGTCTTTCAATCCTCAATACCATCACTTCCCTTCTTTGCCTGGCTAACTACCGTGCATCTAAAACTTCGCTAAAACATTACTTCCTCCAGGAAGCCTGTCCTGCTTTACCACATTACCACATTACCACATTACCACACCCCCAGACAAGTAAGGTATCCTCTCCTTGCTACCTGTGGTTTTTATCATAACAGAGCTGTTGGTAAAGGGTGTGAACTCCCCAGACAGTATTAAATCTTCTCTTGCTGATGGTGCTCACATAGGCTCAAAGGCTGTATCTGGGTTGTAGACCTGATGTGTCCTGTGGCCAGCTAAGCCAGAGGACTTCTAAGGTACCTTTCGCCTTTCATCTCTGAGATTTCATGAATTCCAAAGTTCATTCTCCCTTCTTTGTAACCAAAACTCCCAATTTCCTCAGATTAATTCATCGCCGCTGCTTGTTAGAAGGAGAATGTTAGCTTAGTCCCTTAAATGTGAAACTGTGTAACTTAAGTGACTCTTTGATATAACCTCCAAGAATCCAACCAAGTAAATCAAAAAGGAGGTATAGAAAATACTTTCTCTCATCCTTGCCTTCTAAGCTCCCTAAGCTATCACTGTTTTCCACATCTTTCCTCCTTCTTTCATTTCATATTCCGAAGTCTCTAAAATTTTCCCTACTTTTATTGCAGCATCTCCAACGTTTTTTTTTAATTCTTGTTTCTATGTCTGTTTTTCTCTACTAGAATAAAAACGTTGAGGACGGGTACCTTGTTTTCTCCATTTTGGGGGCCTCAGCACACGATACCTCCTATGGAACTAAATAAAAGTGTGCACTAACCCTGTGGTGAGGGGGAATAAAAGAGGCTGAAGTTTAATAAAGGGGTTATTTCAGTTCGGGAGTGCCTGGAATAGAAATCCAAAATTACAATGAGCTTTCTATTTCTACGTTAGGAGTAAACTGGTATGCTTCTGTGTGGTTAGATGGAATTTCTTTTTGCTGCTTAATCTTCCTACTTAATTCTTGCCAAAACTTGTCTTTCAGTTTAATCCAAAACCAGAATAATTTATTGTACTGTGTTTGTAAATACTGTTCTGCAATTGTAGAAGTTCCAGGAAGATTATAGGCATGTGTCTTTATACCAGTCTCTGCTGTCACCGGTAGATAGAAAGATCAAGAGAAACAAACACTGAGAGCAAAAGTTCAGTGCCTCTTGATATACGCTTCCCATAGTTAAACTTTGATTGCCATGACTTATGTTTCATAGAAGGAAATTACAGTTTATTTTGCTGACGTTCATTCTAATCAATTTGTATTTTAATATTCTTATATGTATAAAATGGTTTGCAGATTTTATACCCTCTATTGGTTGTGATAAGTAAAATTTTCCTTGACTATAAAATGAGTTTTAATTTCTTTTGAATATGCTAAACTTTGTTCTGAGCACATGTAAAACTTCAAATAATTTTTTACACTTTGATGTTGAATTTTACAGGTATATGATGATGGAAAATATGTGTATGTAGTGACAGAACTTATGAAAGGGGGTGAATTGCTGGATAAAATTCTTAGACAGAAATTTTTCTCTGAAAGAGAGGCCAGTGCTGTCCTGTTTACTATAACCAAAACTGTTGAATATCTTCATGCACAAGGGGTAAGTCTTTTTAACATTTTATACTCACACACACACACACACGCATACACAAACACACACACACATATACATACACACACATACCTTTTCTTCTTTATTTACCTTTTCTTAATGTTTGAAATAAATTTAAAAAGTAGAAGTTACTTTATGTGTTAATGGAAAATAACTGTTATTAGCTTATTCTGCTCTTCTTCCTCTACATAAACTTCTCCCAGTGAGCTTAAAGTGATGCTTTGAGATCCTAACTTGTTTATATTAAATTCTTATGCTTCCCATGAAAAAGCAAGTGAGGTCTTCTGACCTGGAAGACCTATCGCCATTTTTGCTAGGCCACTCTGTACTCTTGAGAACTGGATCCATTGCAAGTTTAGAAGCAAAACCAAAAAGAATCATGGATTGTATTCAGTTATAAAAGGAAATTAAGAGCTTACTTCTTCAGGAGTTTATTTTCAGTACATTATTCTCATTTTGTTTGTCTTTGCTCCTAGAAGCTACCAAGTGGAATGTATTAATTTTATCCTAGAGCTTCTTGACTTCTAGCTGGTCGAGATTCGCCTAATACACTAGCTCAAAATTAGTGGGACTCTGTATTCACTGAAGAACTGATGACTTTGCGGTCATCTGAGTCTTCTCTGTTCTTTTCCCATTGCCTCAGGAGTAATTAGTTATTCATATGGTCTGGAGAAGTAATGTTCTCAATGTTAGGAACTAAAACTGAGGTGATTGATTAGAATCTAGACTCAGAATTTGGTGGTAGATGAAACATATTAGTCTAATAAGGAATGTCAGAAGGCTTATGAAAGAGAAATATTCAAGTAGGTAACTAAAGGGGGAAAATAATACAGAACTCTGAAGGAAACGATATCTTTTTGTATGTGTGACATTGTCACTTGGATATCAAATAGGCAATACTTGAAGTATGGATTTTATTTTCCCTTTTTACTCCTAAACCCCATGGCTGTTCCGTTGAGCCTGTGGGCACATGTTTATTGTATACACCCATCATACATGCTGTTCCCTCTACTTAGAATGACCGTCCCCGACTGTTCTGGCTTGTTCATTCTGTTCTTCAAGTCTTGGATCAGATGGTACCTCCTGTAGAGACCCATCTCTCACCTGCTTCTTCTCTGCCTTCCCCACTACTGTGTAAGCTCCTAGTGTGGAAAGGCAAGGATCTTACGGGTCTTGTTCAGCATAGGATCTACAGCTCCTTATATAATACCCTGGCACATGATAGGCATTCAGTAAATATTTGTTGAATGAATGAATAACCTAGAGACAGATATTATTGCTATTTGCATTTTGCCTTAACCCACTTACTCAATTGGACAAAGAGGAGGGACGTACATACTGTTTTTTCTTCCTCCTCTCCTTGCCCCAGTTCTGTGTTAGAGAGTTATACTTACATTATCAGCATTTTAAAATGAGGTAATTTAAAGGTCAGCACTCATCGTCTTGTTAAGTACCATGCTTGACAGTTTGTGAATAAAGAGTTTTCCATAATGGAAATGTATTGTTAATGTACCTCTTTGATTTGTATTTCAATTAGGTGGTTCACAGAGACTTGAAACCTAGCAACATTCTTTATGTGGATGAATCTGGCAATCCAGAATCTATTCGAATTTGTGATTTTGGCTTTGCCAAACAGCTAAGAGCAGAAAACGGTCTTCTCATGACTCCTTGTTACACTGCAAATTTTGTTGCACCAGAGGTAATTGTGAAATTGTTTGCTTCCAGGGGCACCTGGGTGGCACAGCGGTTAAAGCGTCTGCCTTCGGCTCAGGGCGTGATCCCGGCGTTACGGGATCGAGCCCCACATCAGGCTCCTCCACTGTGAGCCTGTTTCTTCCTCTCCCACTCCCCCTGCTTGTGTTCCCTCTCTCGCTGGCTGTCTCTATCTCTGTCAAATAAATAAATAAAATCTTTAAAAAAAAATTGTTTGCTTCCAGTATTTCAGTATATTTAAAAACTCATTTGTTGTGTTTAATACAGAATAGTTAATAGTTGTTTCATTGAAGGCTTACCAAACAACTAATTAAAATGTCAGCTCTTTTTCTTCTGTTGGTAATTCATCCTGTCCTCAGCCCCCTACTACTTAGTCCACTATAATCCTTTTCTTGCTCTGCCTCTGTCTTTCTACATAATCACACATCTGTAGCGGTCTACTATCACTGACACTTTTATGCTTGTGAGCACATGGAATTAAATGGAAACTAGCTTATTCTCATCCTTTCCTCATATCCTTCTAATTTCCTGGCTTTGTCACCATCTGCCTGTATTTCTGAGGCTAAAGCATCATGGTCTCTTCTTGTCTTTAGCTACGTAACTAGGTACCACCTCTGTTATCCCCTAAGACCAGTTCTAAGTTCTTCCTTTCACAGAACTGCTGTCCTAGCCCCTGCTTCCCTCACCACGGCCAAAATGACTCCCATAGCCTAGCTGCACCCTGCTCGCTCTCTCGTTCTGTGATCATTCCACAGAAGAGCTACAGAGTTATTGAAGTCTTCAAGCACTGCTTTGATCAAGTTGCTTCTTTTCCTAAGAAATTTTGGTTCCCCACTGTAGCAAATCTAAAATCCACTGCCTTGCCCTCAAGATTTCTTGCCTTTTTATTATCACTGTGTTAAAAAAAAATGTAACTGCGAACTACGTAATAAAAAATTAGAGTTAACCCTAATATAGGGCTTACGTGCCAGTCACATATTTTAGCTGATTTCATCCTCACAAATAGAATTTACATGTAATATTTTTTTTCTCACTATAACTATGTGAAGTAAGACCTTTTTTCAAGCTTTACAGGGAACCAGGTGCAGTGAGAGGTTATGTAATTTGAGGTCAGATTGAGATTTAAGCCCAGGCAATATGGTTGCAAAGTCTATGCTTTTACCATTAGATATTTCACAAAAAACCGGTAATAGTTGGTAACTTAGGACAATTGGTTTATAGAGCTGAATTTCCCCCCTCTATTTTCTAAACTTTTTGTAATTTTGTTACTTTTGAGATATAAAGTAATACTTTTAAATAAACTACTTGCACCTGTTCTCCTGGTGTTACTAGAACTAATGAGGGACAGACTTTTTGCTTGTTTGTCCACGTAGCCACAGCTTCTGACACATATTGGTGTCCAAGCATGGTCACTTCATCTAGCCATCTCATTTTTCCTCATGAAATGTTTCCTGCTTCAGACAAGCATTCTGCTTCTGGAAATCGCCATGTAGCCGTTTTGCCTTGGCATGTTGGAATGTTTTTGCTTCAAAGCCTAATGTTTTTTGTTTCAAAACCTTTTTTGCGTCAAAGCCTCTAAATTCATCTTCTTCAGGAAACCGTCCATGATTAAACTCTCCTGAGACTTGACCTTTTAACTCTTTGTCTCAGATTCACCACTTAGTCGTCCAAGTTAAAACTTGGAAGTCCTCCTGAAATCCCCCTTCTCCATCATTTTTCTACGTCCGGTCAGTCACCAGACTCTTTCCATTCTGATTCCTGAGTATTTTAGACCCTTTTTCCCTTTTCCCTTATCCTATACATCCCATCTCTACTAAGTCCTTCCTATTTTATCATTACATCTTTTTCTCTCCATGTTCTGCCTTAGTGTCATTCCTCATAGCCTTTCACTTAGTTTGCTACAAATTGCCTCCTATCAAATGGCCTTGTTTCCAGTCTGTCTTCTTGTCAGCATTTCCTCTATACCTTGAGTTATCCTTTTGGTATGCGCATGTACTTATTTATATTTCCCTATTTATGCTTCAGTGACCACATATTGCCTACAGGAAAAATATTTTAAATCCTTAACAAGATATTTATAAAAGCCCTTCTTCGTTCTCTCTAGTGTCCCCCTACCTGGACATCTGACCACACTAAATCCTTGCGTGTCCTTAAGCATGCTCTGGTCTCTTGCCTCTGCCCTTTGAGTGTCCTCTGCTCTCTTCCACCTCCTCCCTTTGCCTCCTCAATTCTTACTTATAGGCCCAGTACAAGCAGGCTGCCCCATAGCCTGTCTTCCCTCCCTATATCAAGAATGAATTGTTTCGGGGTGCCTGGGTGGCTCAGTCGGTTAAGCATCCAACTGTTGACTTCAGCTCAGGTCATTATCTCAAGGTCATAGGATTGAGTCCCCACATCGGGCTCCATGCTCAGTGGGGAGTCTGCTCAAGATTCTTTCTCCTGCTCCCTCTGCCCCTCCCCGCCTCTTACTCTTGCTCTCACTCTCTAAAATATATAAATCTTTAAAAACAAAAAATAATTGAATTGTTTCCTCATCATCATACCTATAGCACTTTAGGCATAATTTTGTTATAATACTTACCTTGTTGAATTATTAACTATATATATGTTTATTTCCCCTGCCATATTCTAATTTTCTTAAGGAAACAAGAGTGTTTTATATTTATCACTGTTTGTGCCCGATAATAGTTGGTGATTACTAAATGCTCAAGTGAATCGTATTTTATATAAGTAAAATTTTCCATTATATCATCTGTACTTTTATATGTGTTCCTCAAAGTACTGTTTTATGTAACCACTTCTGCAGCCTCATACAAAATGAATATAAATTTATTTAAATAAGAAACTTAGAGGGAACCAGGGGGAAGAAGAAGAAACTTACCTTCAGCTTATTTTATAGTCCTCTATATGCCATGGCAGCACTCAGTAAATGCTAATTCAAATACCAAAATCAAATTTATATATATATATATATATATATATATGAATTATTAGTTATAGAATGTTGTAGAATAGGATTAATATGTTGCCTTGTTTGTTAATCACGTTCTGTTAAGGTTTTTCTTAAATACATTAATTTAGAAGATAGTGCAGTTCACAGCCCATTCAAATCTCTAAACAGTAGTGTGTTAATACTAATTTTTACTTTTTCTAGGTTTTAAAACGACAAGGCTATGATGCTGCTTGTGATATATGGAGTCTTGGTGTCCTCCTCTATACAATGCTTACTGGGTGAGTGGACCATATGTTGTAAGCATTTATTCATCAATATTTTGTTCAAATTATCTAGTTTTATTTTTTTAATCTCTGTGTTGTAATATCTTTCTTTTCGTGTTTTCTCATGTTATCTAATAATACAGTCCTCTGTGTGTGTGTGTGTGTATCTCTCTCTCTCTCTCTCTCTCTCTCTACCACATTTATAACTATATCATTACTGATTTTCTATAATGTACCATTTGTTAATGTCTTAAGGTCTTAACTTGATTTTTTCCATACCTTTTTTGTGCTCTTATGTTGTAAACATACACTATTTTTAAACATTTTATTCTAGGGGCACCTGGGTGGCTCAGTCTTTAAAGTCTGCCTTCAGCTCAGGTCATGATCCCAGGGTCCTGGGATCGAGCCCCGCATCGGGCTCCCTGCTCAGCAGGAGGCCTGCTTCTCCCTCTCCCTCTGTTTGTGTTCCCTCTCTCACTGTGTCTCTATGTCAAATAAATAAAATCTTTAAAAAAACACATTTTATTCTAATGTGTCATATCTTAAAATATTTATATTATCATATATTAAGTCTAAATAATATTTCATAGCTTATACCTTGACCTGGTGCTTTATGGAGCTTCGTGATGTTGATATTTCTCACTTTAGGAGATTTCAATAAAGTATTACATTAATTAAATTAACTGGAGTACTCTTGGACACTGCAAATATTAATGTGAAGATTACCAACCAAAAAAGAAATTTTATTCATTAACATTTTAATTTCATTATAAATTAGTTACACCCCATTTGCAAATGGCCCTGATGATACACCAGAGGAAATATTGGCACGGATAGGCAGTGGAAAATTCTCACTCAGTGGTGGTTACTGGAATTCTGTTTCAGACACAGCAAAGGTAAGTATGGCTTCCTATTATAAGCTTTTGAGAAAATAATTTTTCATAATCCCTGGTGAAAAAAAAATAATAAAGTATTATTTTGAAGTGATGTTACCAAATAACTTGAACTCAAAAATGGAGCAATTATTTTGTTTCCCAGAAGGTATTGGTTTGGCTTTATTATCTATACATCTAAAACTACTTACTGACAAACATGATGAATAATAATGGTGGTATAAGAGACTCTTAACAATAGAGAACAAACTGAGGGTTGGTGGAGGGAAGGGTGGGGGATGAGCTAGGTGGGTGAGGTATTAAGGAGGGCACTTGTTGTCGTGAGCACTGGGTATTGTATGTAAGTGATGAATCACTGAATTCTACTCCTAAAACCCACATTACACTATATGTTAACTAACTAGAATTTAAATAAAATTTTCGAAGAAAAAAATATAAATCTGTTAACCAAAATAATAATAATAATAATGGTGGTAATCTTCATGATTTGTGTGTCTGTTCTTTGCCTCACACTGCACCTCACCTAAGTCATCCCATTTAATCCTCATCTAAACCCTGTAAAATAGGTGGTAGTATCCCCATTTCACAGAAGGAAACCAAGGCCAGAAATTTTTGTGTGAATTTGTCCATGGTTACATACCAGGAGCATGTGGGTACTTCAAATTAAGCAGTTGGTTCCAAAGCATTGGTACCCTAGAATAACTGCACATGTTCTATTTTTGGTCCATATTATGTAGAAAAGGGTGTCATCTTTTTCACAGTAAACGGTAGTATAGTTTTATAATGTCTGGTTGAAATCCATTTGAAAAGCCTTTCTCACTGGAAGATCTGCTATCCTCTGGCAGGCTAGCTTTCCAACTCTGCTGTAGTTTTACTTTATTCATAGAAAATGCTCTTTTAAAAAGAAGAGTGAAAAATTTAAAAATTAGAAAGAAAAAAAAAGAGCAAAGTTTTCCACTTCTGAATAAGAAAAACATAGAGGAGATAAAGAAGATACATACTGGTAAAAGTGCTTGCTGATTTCTCTTAGAGGTGGAAGCCCAAGTTGAGATGATTGCATAAGTAAATAGGGTATTTCAAAAATGTAGGTTGATACCTTTGGCATGGGGATGAAGCCTCTGTTAACTAATTTAATGTCTGCATAGATGATATATGGCTTCGTAACTGATTTAAAATGAAATGTTAGCATTTCCCTTTTTTTAACAATAACATTTCTTAAACCGGATGATTCATTTTTTCTGGGATTTCTTTTTAATCCATGTATTAAGAACTTAAGACATGCTTAATATGTGAAGGTCCAGGGATCAAAGATGTGACCGAGATAGAATTCCTGATCTCAGGAAGCTCATAGTCTAGTTGGGAGATGGTGAAAAGTATACAGTACCGTGTCACATGTGCTGTTACAGTGGTACATTTTTTGTGTTAAAGAACTTCACAGATGGTGCTCTGTCGGAAAGATTTCCAGGAAAGCTTTCCAGAAGCAGTGAAGGGATTTTCCTGGCAGCTTGAGGGAGCAGAAGGATGTATCCCATCCCAGGCTGAGGGAGCAGCACATGCTATTTGTGGTCAGGACTGCCTGAAAATGGCAGAATGCCTCCAGGTTGCTGCACACAGTTTGTTGCGACTAGTACAGGGTACACGTGAGAAGGTAGCTGATGAACCCAAATTATAAAAGGCTTTGTAGATTAGATTATGCTCAGGATTTCAGGTTTATTCTAGGTGTTGGAGAACTATTGGAAAATATTAAGCATTGTAGGGATCAGATTTTCCCTTTTCAAGTTTATTCTGTAGAGCAGTAGTTCTTATCTCTGGAGTCTGCCAGCAGTTGTCATGATGAGTTGTGAGACATATTAAGTAATGTCACCATGTAAAGTATCAGAGCTTACCCATCGCCTGCTTTTTAAATAAATTATAGATATAACCTTAACTTGCTTTAATTTTGATAATTTGGTTCTCATTGACTTGAATTCCATAATGCTTTTTTGAATGAAAGAGAAAGACAGGTGAGGATGAGATAAAAATAGAGCACAAAAAATTGGATCTGACTCAGAGCCTTACTTGTAAATATCACGTTATTACTGATAACTTTTGCTAATTTGTCCAGTTAAGACTTGAGATTGCAAGCTTTATATGGTACAGTGAATACCCACAAAATTGGGAAGGAGGATTCTATCAATCTGATGTGTTGCCTCAAGAGCAAGTTGCACATGTGAATGTCATCAGTCATATGGGCCATATGTGTCGTATGTAGCTTTGAGAAGAACGGGACCATCACTACAATTCACTGGGCACTTATGTGCCAAGGACTGTGCTAACACTTATACCTACATTATTTCATTCAGTCCTCACTGACCTAATATTAGGGGTTTTACTTGTAAGGTTTTACAATATTTCAGGTCACAAATGATGAAGACCTAAACTAGAGCAGTTGTAGCAGGATTTGAGCCAAATGAAAGAGAAATTTAGGGGGCAAAATAGACTTAGTGGTTAAATGTACATAAGAAGCAGGGAAGGGGCACCTGAGTGGCACAGTTGATTAAGCGTCTGACTCTTGGTTTCAGCTCAGCTCATGATCTCAGGGTCGTCCGATCAAGCTCCACATTGGGCTCCGTGCTGAGCATGTAGTCTGCTTGAGATTCCCTCTCTCTCCCTCTCAAAAGAAATCTTTAAAGAAAAAAGAAGCAAGGGGGCGCCTGGGTGGCACAGTCGTTGAGCGTCTGCCTTCGGCTCAGGGCGTGATCCCAACGTTCTGGGATCGAGCCCCACATCAGGCTCCTCCACTGGGAGCCTGCTTCTTCCTCTCCCACTCCCCCTGCTTGTGTTCCCTCTCTCGCTGGCTGTCTCTCTCTGTCAAATAAATAAATAAAATCTTAAAAAAGAAAGAAAGGAAGAAAAAAGAAGCAAGGGAAAAGCAGGTAGTAAGTGTGTAGTCCATATGTCCACCTCAGGCAAATGAGTCAGTAGTGGTGTCCTTCACCAAGATGTAGAACACAAAAGAAGTAGTTTTGAGAGGAGTGATGATTACAGATGTGGACATTAAGAATTTGAAATGTGACTGTGATATATAATTAAGTGATGTATGTCCATTAGGCAACTGGCTATACGGATGCAGATCTTAGGAGTGAAGTCTCGGGTGGACAGTGGAGTTAGGAGTTGTCATCCTCTGTAGTAGCTAAAGCCATGAGCACGAATGAGCTTATCTGAGCAGAGTGATGAGACCAATGGAAGGAATAGTTTTGTTGTGCCCCTGGGCAGTTTTGCAACCTTTTATGTACTTGAAGCACATTTTCCCACCTTAAGAATTTGGAAGGGGAGTTCCTAATTGTTTCACTTTGTATTTCTAATTCTGTTCAGTGGCTTATTCCCGTTCTTAGCTGTTAATGATAACTAAACATAAGAAACTGTAAGTAATAGCAGAGGAATACTTGGAATAACATCTCAATTCCCAATACCAGTCAGCCACCAGGTTCTGTTGGTTCTTTCTCTTAAGTACCTCAATACCATCTATATTTCTCCATCTCTTATACTGTCCTGAAGCCATCATCTCTCGCCAGTCTCAAATTGGAGTCTTCAGGCTTGCACCCTCCAATCCATCTTCCTAGACACTTAGTGAGCGTAAGCTCTCTAAGTACAAACCTGACTGCATCACTCCTTTGCTTTAAACGATTTCTTATCTCCAGACAAAGTCCAGATTTTCGAGTGTAGCTTACAAGGGCCTTCATGGTCTGGTCCCTTCTCACCTTTCCCATTTACCTGTTGCCACGTTCTACTTGGCGTTTTTGTTACAGCCTCACTACTTCCCTTTCAGTTCCTTAATTGGGGCATGTTCTCATCCCTGAGGGCTTTTCCACTCTGTCTCCCTAAATTGCTCTGTTTCTTCTTCACCTTCTCTAATCATCTACTGTTCATCCTTCAGGTCTCACATTCCTCTAAAAAAGTCGCTTCTAAGCCACCCAATCCTGTTCAGGTCAGGTGTCTCTTTGTGTTCCTCTAGCTATACCCCTTTATTCATCCCATCAGAGAACTTACTGTTTGCTTTGTAAATGATTCTTTGTTTCTCCCTCACTTGCCTGAAAGCTTCATGAGGTCAGAGTTCATTTCTGTCTTGTTCCCTGCTAAATACCCAATGCCTACCAGAATACCTGGCCTTTAATAGATACTCAATAGATATATTTTGAATGAAAAATTAAACAAGTGGTAGATGGCTTTTATAAATCACAGTTGTGGAGGCGCCTGGGTGGCTCACATGGTTAAGCATCTGCCTTCAGCTCAGGTCATGATCCCAGGTTCCTGGGATCGAGCCCCACGTCCAGCTCCCAGCTCAGTAGGGAGTCTGCTTCTCCCTTTGCTTCTGCCTCTGCTTCTCCCTTTGCTAGTGCTGTCTCTGTCTCTCTCTCCGTGTGTCTCTCTCTCAAATGAATAAATAAAATCTTTTAAAAAAATAAAAATAAGTAAATCACAACTGTGTTATTTTGGAGAGTGTAAAACTAGCAATTATATGGATCTATATTCCATGCATAGGAAAGCGTTTGGATAGAAACGCATTAGAAAGCATTTTCTCTGGAAGAATGGGATTCTGGGAGTTCTTCATGTTCTTCTGCCTCTCTGTATTTCTGATTGTTTTTAGTAATGCCTGTGTGATGCCCACGAAGTGGAAAAAATAAAAATGACTCTAATCTGGGGCACCTGGCTGGCTCAGTCGGTGGAGCGTGCAACTCCTGATCTTGGGGTCGTGAGTTCAAGCCCCATGTTGGGCGTGTAGCCTACTTAAAAAAAATAACTCTTCTCTTTTGGGGGGGGCATTTGGAGCTCTCCAATTAAATTCCTATTACTGGACAGTTATGTTCTGCTTTTCATTACTACCAGCAGCACAAAAAAGTCTACAGCTGAAAATTACTTAGAAATAAACCTACAAAAGTGTAGAAAAATCAGAATATCTCAGTAAAAAAAGAGCCAAAGTACTTAAAGATACATAAATGTGGTAAATTTACTCTTTGTAATGTACCAAAATTACTGTTAGGGAGGAGAAAACAGACACTTAGGTTTTTGCCCTTTTTATTTATTTATTTTTTTCTTTTTAAGAAATTGTCATGTTGTGGGCACCAAGGTGGCTCAGTCAGTTAAGCATCCAACTCTTGATTTCACCTCAGGTCATGATCTCAGGGTTGTGGGATCGAGCCCCACCCCATGTCAAGGAGTCTGCTTGAGATCATCTCCCTCTCCGTCTCCCCCTCCCCCTGCTCATGCTCACTTGCGTTCTCTTTCTCTCGCTCTAAAATAAATCTTTAAAAAAAAGAAAAGAAATTGTCTTGACCAAATTGCTTTGAACCCTAAGGTTTGGTACTAGATAAAAATAGTGTCATAGCAGCTAAGGAAGAATGCTGACCAGTATCAAGTGCTATAGAAAACCAAACAGAAAAGTTTAAGGTTGTTTTCTTCTTCTTCTTCTTCCCATTACAGGACCTGGTATCAAAGATGCTTCATGTGGATCCTCATCAGAGACTGACTGCTGCCCTTGTGCTCAGACATCCTTGGATCGTCCACTGGGACCAACTGCCACAATACCAACTAAACAGACAGGATGCACCCCATCTAGTCAAGGTGAGCTGCCCCATTCAGGCGCTGTTTTCTGCATGTCCTCCAGGAAGCTGTGAGCCTCCTTCTCCATGCCCACAGCACCTTTCCCTTTCGCTCAGCCTGCATCCATTTCTCAAGTGAGATTCTATTACAACGAGTGGTTTCAAAAAGGAAAAGTCAAACCATGCCAAAATATGATAAAACTAGTTTAAGAATGACTTCTGAATTTATCAATCACGTAGCCTTATGGATTTCATAACTTTTGTTTACACTTTTCTTTCTTATGCAAAACCCAGAGCAAACTCTTTGAGATTGTCAGCAGTGGCAAAAACAAGTTTCAAAAGAGCATGCTTTGCTGCCTCTTATATTAAAGGATTACAAAGAAACAAAAAGTTGAATAGTCCTGAGTAAAGTGAGGACTGCTTGTTATAAGCTCATCCCTGCTCTTTCTCATCCATAAGTTCAGCCTCCCACATTTGCCTCTTTAATTTTAGTTAAATCAGAGGGTTTAACCAGTATGGTTATTTTCCTTATGAGCCCAATTAAATCTATATAAATTTTCATATGAAGAAATTAGGGAGAAAAATCTGCATTTCATATGCTGTGTACTTGTGACTACCCACTGTCATTTGTGTTGTGACCTCTCTTTCCTGTTTTCAGGGTGCTATGGCAGCTACATATTCTGCTTTAAACCGTAATCAGTCGCCAGTTTTGGAACCAGTGGGCCGCTCTACTCTTGCTCAGCGGAGAGGTATTAAAAAAATCACCTCCACAGCCCTGTGAAGTGACCTCAGTGAGATATTTGGTACCATGGTGTAAGCTGATAGCACAAGTTCTGGCGACAGGTAGCACATATCTGAGAGACACCTGCAAGCACACACTGTCCCAGCTGGTACCCATAATGCTGCTGCTCCTGCTGCTGCTCCTGCTTCCGTCTCTTCTCGCTTTAAATGATTGTTAGCAAGTTAGATTTTCCTGGAGCTTCGGATGAAATGAAAATGGAAACATGATGAAGACATATTCACTGAATCAACAAGAATAATGAACATATGAATACCACCTAAAAATACACTGAATAAAGTACTCTACACCATATAGCATTATTTTTATAGGAAATATTTCATGTCCCTGAAATATTCTTTGTTAGTTATAGGGATGGACAGTTTATGTTAAGCACTTAGCTTAAACAATCCGTTTCTATTAGCACTGTATCCCTTGTGCCATCCAACATTTTGTATGTTTTTGTAAACAGTTCATATACAGTACATTTCTGTACTGCTTTCTTTAATGTATACATGCTTTGTTTAACTTGGAATCTATTATTATTAATCAATTGACTATTAAATCTGGTTAAATAGTTCACCTGGATTAACAGTATTGTTGGACAGCCCTAAAAATGGCCAGATTGTGGAACAGCTGTTGAATGTAATACTTCCAAAATGTACATATCTTTCCCCATGTCTGTTTCACTGGTTCGTTCATTTGTTTGTTTCTTAAAGTCAGGTGCTTTGTCAGACTAACCTAGAGAGCTGTTATGGTAGAGAAAGTTATCACGTGTGTGTGGCATGACATCAAGAGTACACCTATGAAGTTAGTCCATATACGTTGCAACTCCTTAGGGTTCTTTTTTCCATAAGGAAATAGTTCTTGCACTTTTGATCTTGAATAGTATCCATATTTAGTATTTGGCATATAATTTGGGATTTTGCCAATATACATCAAAGGCCTTTAAGACTTATGGTGAAGAGATTGGCAAAGGAAAATTTAACAACAGGTCATCCAAGTCCCATTACATCTTTTATGTTTAAATAGGTGAAACTGCAGAATTTAGCATATGAATAACAGGATACCTGTTCTTGTATACCTACAAGAAAAGTATGCTTTTTTTTGGAAAAAAGGTAAATCATAACGAGTTCTATCCCATACAATGCTCTATATTAAACACTAATTTGAATGTAATAAAGGCCACCAGCCTCTATGAAATTGGATTTAAACTTATTTGAGGGAATAAAACATTCTTGATCAAACAGTATCTGTTCTCACCTGAAATCATAGCTCAAGTAGGCTAAGCGAATGTTCACCATTGAGTGTTTTCTGAATTCCTTCTGATGATTTATAGCCATATAATGCTTGCTTTAACTTCAGAAATGATCAGCTTTCATAGTGGTCAATGGGTCTGCTTATAATATTCATTATCTACATCTAATTTGGGTAGGTTCCACAATTATATTTGATTAAAGAAACTTTTGTATCCATTATTACCTATATTTTGGTCAAGCTATCTAGCGTACATCGATATGTAATATGAAAAACATGAACAAGGAAAAAGTGACCTAACTTAACCTCATCAAGAATGTGCCCAACAGATCTTTCTTAGCTATGTGGTGAGCCATTTACATCAGAAGTGTTTTTATCTGCCCGAAGCTTTAAATATGTCTTTGAGAGTACAAAGCCAAGAAAGCGTACTTTAGTTAAATGTCTTAGAAGCCACTTATTACTCCTTAATTTCTCCTCTATGCAACTAAAGAGAAAGGGAAAATCTATAACATTAATTTTGCTTAAGTGACACAAAATGATTATGGCATAGAAATCAAATGTAAGTTTATCTTCTAAATAAAAAAAATGTATAGGAAGAGGGATTCAGAAGATCTAGATGGAGAAAATTTTTTTTAAATTCTTGAGTATATGAATGCTAACTATCAAAAACTGCTTCCCATTGCCTGGAAAGAAAACTTTTTTTCTTTCTTTCTCTCTCTCCTCTAATCAGTGTTTCAAACTACAACCATCCCAAATTCTTGTCGCTCTTAAAATGTTAATGTAACTTTGGGCAAAAAAAAAAAAAAAGACATTTTCAAATTTCGGACACTGATGCTATTCCATTATTGCTTAGGTGTGTTGTCCATCATAGTCTTAGAACCAGAAGTAAATGTGTAAATCCTTATAAATTATCTAGGCCAACTTTCTCATATTGCATGTAAAGAACCCGAGACCCAAAGCAAAGACTAGAATTCTTAAGTTCTCATTCAGTTTTTTTCCCTCATAACACCATGCTGCCTTCCCTTCATATTATCACCCAACCAGGAGCAGAGTTGTTAAAAAAAAATACATATTTCTTAGGACAATACTCTACTGGTAGATGAATGGCAAGTTTATTGCTTTCAGAGATATTGCCTTCTTTGCCCACTCCAGCTGCCAGTTTTATTGGAGAAAAGCAAGTCGTATGTTCACAAAACTGAAGGCTTTTGCCTAAAATGCAGTTCAGTAGCTTACTTTATTTCATCTGTGTTCCTGATGTTCCTATCGCCTTTGACTTATGACAGACAGACTTGGCCAACGATTGTGCTCTAAATGTAGTGCTTGCGCTGGGTTTACCTTTCATGAATTACAGAGTCCAGCTCCTCTGGGCCCTTCACCAGTTAGTTCTCCTAGTTCCCAGGGCTTCTCCCAGAAAGGTTTAGTTCAGGTTTAAAGTGATTTCAATGTGATAGAAGGAACTAAACCATCAGGCCACTTTTACAAACCTCCTCTTAGCCTGTAATCCAAAATAACGTCTAGAATGGTAGATTGCATTTAACTTTTCCAAGCACATGCTGAAAAATATGGATTACACTACCACGTGTTTTGTATCTTCCCTTTCAAGTGATGATAAGGTAAGTTTTTGTCCTTTAATTTTTTATGTAAGTCATTTCAGCTCCTTCTAATTTATAGAGATATCTTTTTTTCTAAGTACAATA
Source organism: Ursus americanus (assembly GCF_024610735.1). NCBI lineage: Eukaryota > Metazoa > Chordata > Mammalia > Carnivora > Ursidae > Ursus > Ursus americanus. The sequence goes on from NC_142164.1 coordinate 106,930,803, forward strand.
GACCTTTAACAGATCTGATACAGATTCATTTATTCACAAGCAACCCCAAAAGTCCAAAAATGTAATGATTTTGACAAGGCACAGAATCAAGATGCTGCAAGGCTGATGTGTGGGGAAAAGTCACTTAGTGAGTGTCTGGAGGGGGTGCGGTGTGTGTGCAGTAGAGAGTCACACTTCACATGTGGTAGGCTGCAAAGTATGGGTTTGGATCAACCATTTCCCACCTAATTTTAAGAAGTGGTTGCTTTGGGGGTCAGGGGACATTATGAGAGGTGGGGCTGACCTGTTTTCTGTGCCCTGCACCCTCAGCCCGGAAAAGACTTGAAGGGGTAGAGGGGTGCAAAGGCTTTATGAGTAAGCAGAATGGATTGGGTTGGAAAGGGACTGGGGTAGGTCCAGCCTGGGATAAGAGCAAGAAAAGCATTCAAGATTTGGGAGCCATGGTACAGATGTACTTAATCACCATGGAAGTCAGCAATACATAATCTCAACGTGGCTTTGATATTCTCTACTTCCCAGCCTTTATGAATGACTGAAATATTTCCAGCTTGCTTTACCATATTTTATAGAGAAAATTCTCATGGTGGTATCGAGCATTTATGAGATTTGTGAAGGCATTAATTAGGACAGATATCTCAGGAATGTAAAGAGTTCGAAAAGGTCTGTTTTCTGTGCTTAAGAAATACGATGGGTTCCATGGTTGACCCTTGGTGCTTAAACCAAGAGGTTCTGATCTAGTCCTAGAGTTCTGTCCCTCTGGAAGGTGGCTCCATGTGACTCACAAACTAGATGTATACATTTTTATTTAATTGACAGATAAGTTGACTTAACTCAGTATTTATATTTCAATTAGTGAAAATAGTCCTCTTTTCACCTCCAGATTGCTTACATTTTGCTGGTTTCCCCAAGTGACCATTGGTGGAGACCAATTAATGAAGGAATGAAATTTGCTTTCTTGGGACTGTGGTATTCTGCAGAGCCACGCTTAACCACTTTTTCTAGTGAAGAATCTACAGAATGATAATACCTAAATATGGATGGCCAAGAAGAATTTGTATCTACAGTGTGCTTTATGTACTTCTGACACTGCTGTATTTTGTGTGGTCAAGTGACTTGTAACTGGTTCCAATGTGACTGAGTGTTCTCAAAGAATTCTAGTAATTAAGTCGACTTAATTTTCTTAAGCCTTGTATTACTATCAGTCTCACATTTACCACTTTGATTCTAGTCTTTTAACTGTTCATAACAGGGCATACCAAGGGTTGGGATGAGAGTCTACTTCCTACCTCTTAAGGCACTTTCCTCATTATTTTGCCATATAACCTTGAAGTGCATGATAAGCTGTTTAAATGTCCATGACTTCTCCCAGAGCAACTAGCAAAGTATATGACATTGAATAGAGATTAGTGGAAAGGAAAATTTAGAGACTAAGTTCAGAGATGCAAACCTCAAGAAAACCTCTTTTTGAGCACATACCATTTGAGTACAATATGTGTAAACGTATGTGAGAGGAGAGTCTCTGTAATAGTCTCTCTAAGTAGATTAGTTCAATACCTAATGGAAGTGAAAATCTTTACTCCTAGTATCACTATAGTACTGAATGAACTGTATACTGAGTTTTTCAAACAAGTATGTAAAGTAGAACCTTTAAATACAAAGCAAGGGCATAAGGATAAAGGTTTTGGTTTGTGTTTCTGTACGTGTAGTTTATCATCTAAAGCTTTTTTTTTTAATTGCCATTCCTTAGCATCCTTAATAATTATGGGTGATGAGTTTTTAATTCCTAAAATGATGTACATGTATTAGGTTTATCTTAACTCTTACCCTAAGCAAAAGGGAAGGTATACACCTAAGGGATGTAATTATTTTGCATTTTTGGCCTTGGGTGGGAGTGGGGTGGGCAACTACTTAAACAGTTTTTAAAAAAGAAAAAAAAATCACAAATATTTTTCTACTATTATACCTGATCTTACTTTATACTAGTTTCTCTCTAGTAAGGCATGCCAGAAGCCCAAGGTACCATATCATGAGTTCCTATGTATTGTACCTTTTATTGGTGGTTCAATCGCATCAGATGCTTGGCACTGCTGCCATAATTATGAAATGCTTGTAAAGGATTAATTATCACTGAATACTTTAAATTGTTTTACTTAAGAGTTTAATCTGGGAAGTTTTCAAATCATACTATTAATGTGTAATCTAAGCTCCTTCAGATGTATCCATGAATAATCCTGGAACAATATTGCTTGTATTCCTGTCACAGAACAGGTTTTGTAATCTTTAAAAGAAATAAAAATTTATATAATAAAGTTTCAAATAAATGCATGTATGTCATTTATCAGGTTATTTCAATTATATGATAGTTCTTCATAATGTCAAATTCTATCCAAAGTATAAATTTATCAAACTGGATTGATAGAACATAAAACAGAAATGTTTCTGAGTTGTTAAGAAGTGCAAGATAATTTTTGTATGCAAAGTCTTGGTTAGCCCAAAGAGTGTCACAGCAGACTTACATGAGTCATAGATCTTAACCCAATACCAAACTTCGTTAATGATTCAAAGGATACAGAGTGATCACCAGACACAGGAGAAATAATCTTTTCTTGGAGAAGTCCAAAATTATCAGACTTAGCTCCAAAATACCCTTTCTCTTCCTCACTGTGGTACATTTTGGACTCAGAATTAAAAGGACAAATTTCCTTCTGAACAATGTGGAGACATTGCTTAAACAAAGGGAGTCATTTGGTTTTGCAACATCCCCTTTTTATACCTCATTAATTACACAAATGATGAGCCCCCATTCTCCAGCCAACCATGCTTCATCAATCCATAAATTCCATGTTTTACAATAAGCCATCTCTACAGACAAAATGTGCCTTGCTAAAAGCATTTTAGAGATAAGGACTTTTCGTTTTCTTTCTGCTAGTAAATATCATTGGCACATTTAAGGAAATTTGATTGAGGTCATCGATTCCTGGTAGAGAGGGAATGAGTTATAGGCCTACAGTTAGCCCTTTCCTTCCCCGTTGACATTTTTAGTAGTTTTATATTATGGTGGTGTATTTATTCGTCAGCTCAGGCCGCCCTAACAAAATACCACAGACTGGGTGGCTTCAACAACAGAAATTTATTTTCTCACAGTTCTGGAGTCTGGAAGTCAAGATCAAGGTGCCGGCAGGGCTGGGTTTTTCTGAGGCCTCTCCTTGGCTTGCAGATGGCCACCCCCTTGCTGCCTCTTCACGTGGTCATTCCACCTCCGCTGTCTCTTCCTCTTACAGGGATGCCAGTCATATTGCGTTAGGGCCTCACCCTAAACAGCCTCATTTTAACTCAACTACCTCTTTAAAGACATTAACTCCAGGGTATTAAGGGTAAGGGCTTCAACATATGATTTTGGAGGGAGACACAATTCAGCCCAAAACAGTCCCCAAAACAGGGCCTATCCACTTGGTTTAGTTTGGGTACTCAGGTCAAGATGCGGAGCTTCAAGTTCTACTTGGTACTATACAGAGGCAACATAGGATTGTTACCGTACTTGTTTTCTGCTGCTGTAACAAATCACCACAGACTTGGCAACTTAAAACAACACAAATCCATTGTCTCACAGTTCTGTAGGTGAGAAGTCCAATATGGGTCTCACTGGGCTAGGACCAAGGTGTTGGACAGGCTGAATTCCTTTCCGGAAGCTCTAGGAGAGAATTGTTTCCTTGCCTTTTCCAGTTTCTGAAGGCTAGCTGCATTCCTTGCCTCGTGGCCCCTTTACTCCATCTTCAAAACTAGCAATGGCGGGTAGAGTCCTCTTCACATGAATCCGACTCCTCTCTTCCACCTTTTCTTCTACTCTCAAGGACTCATGTGATTGGCCCACTCAGGTAATCCAGGATAATCTCCCCATCTCAAGGTCAACTGACTAGCAACATTAATTGCATCTGCAATCTTAATTCCTTTTGCCATATAGGATAATATATTCACAGGGTCCAGGGATTAGGACATGGACATTTTGGGGGTCCATTAGGCAGCCTACCATGGTTATCTAGAAAAACATCTGGCTCCTCAGACAAGCCAACGTGGGGCAGCAATTTTTGCCATGGTCACTCTTCTGCAGCTTTGTAGATCCAGATATTAAATTTTGTTAATCCACCCCAAATTGATAGAATTGATTGACACTAGCAAAGTAGGTAAAGGAAGTGCAGGATGCTATAGGAATATATAGCAGAGTTGCCTAAGGGTCAGGGCAGTGCAGACCTTCTAAGAAAACAATGATTATGCTGCAACCTAAAAGGGGAAGGAAGGGTAGAATAGAATGGAATGCAGAGAGAGAGTTAGAGGCACTCAAGAAAATAAAAAGTTCTGTCTGAATGGAATTTAAAACATAAGAAGCGAGACATAAGGTTCAAGAGCTAGGGGCCAGACCATCAGAAATAATAAGTCATATTAAGGAATTTGAATTTTATCCCTTTGGTTTCTCCCCACCCTTCAACCCCAATCCTCATTCTTTGTGTGTGTGTGTGTGTGTGTGTGTGTGTGTGTGTGTGTGTGTGTGTGTGACCATTTATTTATTTATATTTAGAGGGGGGTGCCCACACGAGGCTCAACACAGAGCTCGATCTCACAACCCTGAAATCATGACCCAAGCCAAAATCAAGAGTTGGATGCTTAACTGACTGAGCCACCCAGGCTCCCTGGCAATCCTCATTTTTTAGCTCCTTAGCTACCAGGCTGAACCTTATGGCCCTAGAGTTGATCACCTGAACTTCTGCCTCAGAAGCACCCTGAACTTCCTTACATCCTTGCCTTTATACTGTACCCACTGAGCAGTAACTGATAATGTTGGAAAAAACCATACAATTATACAAATTGTTACCACTGCAAGTTTATGTCTTCTAATCTCAACTAAGCTCTCAGTACCATTTGTCAGTCAATTCTTTCATTTCTCCTTGGTCATCCATTTTCCCAGTTCTTTTTTTTTTTAACAGCTTTATTGATATAATTTACTTACCATAAAGTTCACCCATTTAAAGACTATAAGTCATTGTTTTTTGGTATATTTACAAAGTTATGTAACCATTATCATAATCTAATTTTAGAACATTGTCATCACATCACAAAGAAACTTTATACCCTAGTCCAAGTCACCACTGTCTTTTGCTTGGAGAATTGCAGTAGCGTCCTGCATGGTTCGTTTCCTCCCTTGCCCCTCTACAATCTGTTCTTAATACAGAAGCTGAAATGGTCTGTTCAAAACCTACCAAGAATTATGACAAGTGATTTGGTCCCCTTTGCCTCTAGGATTTCATCTGCCCAAACTCCCCCTGGCTTACTGCGTTCTAGCCATGTTAGCCTTCTTGCTATTTCTTGAATATGCCTGATGTGGAGAACAAAGGCAGATGAAAAAAATTAAACTTCCTTATAACTTACAGCCCATTGACACGTACTTGAGACAGGCAGAGTGACCTTCCTTCAGGAACTCAACTGCCTCAACGTTAATACTTTGCTAAAGGCAAAAAACAACCTTAACTTGACATTAACCAGACCTCCAGCATCCTTCCAAAAATCCTTTTGGAAACTTCCTTTTTCTCTACCCCCTGCCCCACCAAGATATATGTTAGCAATCATCCTCCAAACATACGGCCCACTGATATACATCTGAAGGGTCTCATGACTAAGGTTTTACTAGATAGCGGTAAATGACCTTTTCCTAACAACAACTAGTCCCTCAAGGTCCTGGAAATCTTGCTTTCAAATTCCTTAGAGACTTACGCTATCCTTAACTCCCTCCCAACTTGAAACTATATAATCAGCCATTCCTCACAACTCCCGTGCAGCTCTTTCTGCCCATAGGTCCTGTCCCCATGCTTTAATAAAACCACCCTTTTTACACAGAGGACAGCTCAAGAATTTTTCCTTGACTGTTCGCTCCTGAACCCCAACATTTCACATCATGCTAAGCATGCTCCCGCTCCGGGTTTTTGTCCTCTGACCGGTAGTCATTTCCCTCAGATGTCCCCATGACTCACCTCTTTCCAAATGATTGTGATGATCAGTCAAATGTGGGAACCATCCTATGATAGACAAATGAAGCCTGATTTTTTCTTCTCCTTTGGGGTTTTATACTGAGTAATTGGCAGAGACTTTTGGTTTTTAAATATTTGAACTTCCAGACAGTTGGAGTCTGACTGATTAATTGTCAGGTGCTAGGCACAACTGCTAAACACTGAATGCATTATATCAATTTAATTCCCACAATAACCCTATATGGTAAGTTTTGTTCCTACACCCAATTTACAGCTGAGGCAACTGGGACTTATAAATAGGTTAAGTAACTTGTCCATAGTCATAGAGGAATAAGTGCTGCAGAGCTGAATTTGAACCCAGCTCTCTCTAACTTCAAAGCCCAAGTTCATAATCATTTGGCCTTAAAGCAAAATTTAAATAAATTTCATAGATATCCTTCATCCTCAATTGTCAATATTGCAAATTATTGCAAATGGAAAGAGAAACCCAGAACTTTTAAGTCTTCATTGTCTTTCAGTTTCGCTCTAAGAAATGCATGTCATTGGTTTCTCATCTTCAGCTCTATTAGTGTTGTGGTCTGGATAATGCTTTGTTTGGGGGTGGAGGGTCTGTACTGTGCGTTGTAGGATATTTACGAGCATCCCTGGCCTCTGTCCACTAGGTGCCAGCAGCAGCATCCTTCTTCCCCAGTTGTGACAACTAGAAATATCTCTAGAGACTGTCAGATGTTTCTGGTATAGAACCACTGTTTTCAACAATTGTACTTATTTCTCTGTCACTTAGGTGTGTCCATTTCCCTAGAAAGATAATGCTGACCCCCTAATGTTTTCAGAAAAGTGATTTATTTAAAATAAGTTTACTGGGGGCACTTGGGTGGCTCAATCAGGTTAAGCATCTGTCTTCGGCTCAGGTCATGATCCCTGGACCCTGGGATGGAGCCCTGTATCAGGCCCCCTGCTCAGTGGGGAGCCTGCTTGCTTCTCCCTCTCCCTCTGCCTGCCACTCCTCCTGCTTGAGCTCTCTCTTAAATAAATAAAAGAAAAAATAAAATAAATTTACTTAAAAGTGAAGCTATATGTCCTGTGTAGTCAGCTGTATAAGTTGGCTGGGATTACTATAACAAAATACCACATACTGAGTGGCTTGAACAACAAAAATTTATTTTCTCACAGTGTTAGAGGCTAGAAGTCTGAGATAAGACGTCTGCAGTGTTCCGTTCTTCTGAGGATTCTCTCCTTGACTTGTAGACAGCCACCTTCTTGTTCACATGATGTTCCCCTCTGTGCCTGTGTCCTAATCTCCTCTTCTTATAAAAGGACACCAGTCGGGGCCCCTGGGTGGCTCAGTCCATTAAGCAGCTGCCTTCAGCTCAGGTCATGATCTCAGTGTCCTGGGATCAAGCCCCACCTAGGGCTTCCTACTCAGCGGGGAGCCTGTTCTCTCTCTCCCTCTGCCTGCCAGCTCTGCCTACTTGTGCTCTCTCTCTGTCAAATAAATAAATAAAATCTTTGAAACAAACAAACAAAAAAGGACACCAGTCAATATTGCATTTGGGCCCACTGTAATGAACTCATTTTCAAGTTAATTACCTCTTTAAAGACCCTACTTCTTCTTTTTTTAATTCTTAAAGGATTTTTTAATTTATTTGAGAGAGCACACGCGCAGGAGTGGTGGGGGTGGGGAGAGAGCAGCAGACTCCCCACTGAGCAGGGAGCCCTAAGCAGGGCTCCATCCCAAGACCCTGGGATCAAGACCTGAGCCAAAGGCAGAGGCTTAACGACTGAGCCACCCAAGCCCCCAAAGACCCTGTTTCTAAATATAGTTACATTCTGAGATGTTAGGGGTTAAGAATTCAACATATGAATTTTTGGAAGGCACAGTTCAGCCCGTAACATTGAGTTTATGTCTTCTCCTCTCCCTCCCGGTGTATATTGAGCACCTACTATGTGCCAGACATTCTGCTGATGGTAATAGTAAGCAACAGTAGTAGTGGTTTATAAAGTAATAACAAATGTCATGCAAATATTATGCCTTGGTAATGGAGATGACCGGAGAGCCTTGCCCTTCCCCTCAGGCTCCGGACCAGGTTGGGAGGGTGAAAGGGCCTAGTTGAAACTAGCTGTAAGATTAGTTAATGAGTCAGCAGCAGCGCAAACCCCAAGACGCGAGCTTGTCACAAAGCAGCAGAGAGGTCTGATGTCAGCCAGCAGCGGGCGCCACCTGAACCCGCCCTTTATTATGACGCCTGGCCCCGCCCACTCCCTCCCTGACTCCTTCTACTCCGGGCTAACCTTCCCGCCCCCCGCGTGTTCCCGTGAACTCCCGTGAACGCTTCAAAAGCACGTCACCATCCGCTCTAACAATGGCGGGGGTGGGGGGCAAAGGGAGGGGTGTCAGTCGGCCACGCCTGCGCCGTAGGGCCGGGGGAGAGGGGGCGGGCCAGCCAGCGTTGGGAGGCGGGGAAAAGTGACGTAAGCAGCAGCGACGCCATTTGCTGCGGCTGAGCGTGGGCGCAGGCGGATCTCGGAAGGACTCGGTGGCGAGACTCTCCCGCGCACGCGACCCGGCCTCTCTGACCTGCTTGGTACCGCGCGGTCCCACGCGTCGCCCCTGGGACCCCTCGGAGGAGTCGCCGCTCCCGCCGCCACCCCCAGGATAGGAGTCGGAAACGCCGGGAGGCTTCCGTCACCGCCATGCCCAAGAATAAAGGTAATGCCGCCTGAACCCCGGGACCACGACTCCGCTCGACCGGGTCTCTCCGGCTCTGCCCACGGCCTCCGGATTGCCCAGGCCGCAGTGACCTTCCTCTCCGCTGTGCCTGCACGCGGCTGCACGATACGGACGCGGTTTGGGGCTTGGGAGAGGCGCTGGGAAGTTACTACTGTCTTCCAGTTTGGTCACATTGGGGTGGAGCCGACGCCATTTTTGTAGGGCCTCCTGCGAGAGAATGTGGGCTTTTGCTCCCGATTCGCGCCAGACTGACCGCGGCGCTTTATGGACCTGTGGGGGAGACCTCCCCGAAGCGGCCAGGGTTCGCAAATGAGTGCCTTTGGCTTCCTGGGCAAGGAGTTAAGCCCTAAAAGCAGTTCTTAACTTTGAAAGGGTAATGTCTGCTTTAGTGACCAGGTACTCTTGTATGGGTTTCTTTATGGACAGTTGTTGAGTATTGTTGAGACTACTCCCTCTCCCTTGTAAACAGTGGAAGAAACCTTGATGTATATTTACTTATTTAGGGTTTATTTCTAGAGATTTACTCTTCCCCATCCCTTTACGGAGTTTAACTTTTTTTTTTTTAACCCCCAGAACACTTGTTCCATATTTATCCAAATTTTCTATTTTTGCCTCATATCTTGTATGTATGTGTTGGGAGTAAAGACCTTTTAATTTTTTAAGTTCCCTCCATTCTGAAGCTAAACGTCCACAAATTATTCGTCTCGAAGGTAAATTCATTTGGAATTTCCAAAATGGAAGGTCTAATCTACCTAAAAGCAGAAGAGTCCTGAAGAAATTATCCTTTTTTTTAGACTTAAGGGGATTTCTGTCTTTTAAGTATCTTTATAATTTCCCAAGGAAACTGTATCTTTGTAAATACTTCTCAAGGTAATTATCTCAGTAGAAACAGGGAAACATTGTATTTCCTTCAGGAGAGGAGCCTGTTACACAACCCACAGGAAGTGGGTTTTCTTTGGTTATTCATCCTTGAGACCCCTGCCCTGACCCAGGCCCACTTCTGTTCTCCTTTCCACTTCACAGCTGGCTCCAGGGGTTCTACCTTATTTCCTCTTTGTAGCTGTCACTACTCATTTTATCCCTTGGGGTACTTGGTTGCGGTTCTTTGCAAGATTTGGTGCAGTTCCTTTAGGGCACTCCACTGTCCTCAGAAATCTAACTTGGAGGTCCTTTTTGTAGCATTTTACTGCTAATTATTCTGGGTGAAATAGAGTTCTAAAAGTCAGTCTTCTTGTAATCTGTCCAATCCTTTATTCCTTTTAGATGGTAATTGGATCACTTCAGTAAGTATCTTATTCTCACCTTTATTTCTAGTGTTGAAATTTCCAATTCCCTCACTAGGCTCTAAGCTCTAATGGGCAGTAATAGTATGTCTTAATCACATTGAATTGCTAGCACTTGACACTTAGTAGATGCTCAATAAATATTTGTTGGATTAAGTCACCTTCCTTTTGGTTGACTCCACTCTCAGATGAATAATAGGTTCCCCTTTGGATCCCAGGCAACAGGACTTCTACGTTAAATCACATCTAGTTCACTGGCCTCTTTTAAGGTCATATTCCATTAATTGCATGGCAGTAAAATAAAGAGGGGAGTGATCAACGTATGGTTAATTCTGGTAAATTGGTAAGCAGTGGATCGTTATTCTATAAATAATATTTGAAGCACACAAAAAATATAGATAATACGATGAACACCTGGGAGTTTGTTACTCTTAACTTGAAAATTAAAACACAGAATCATTTAAAGCCCTTTGTGTCCCCCTCTCCAGTCCCCTTCCCCTGTCTTCCTCTGTTTTTGGAGGTAGTCACCGTTCTGAATTTGGTGTTTATCATTCCAGTACTTGTAAAACCAATCTGTTATGTTCTTTCCGCGACCTCTGGATTTTATGAGATGAGGTTTACTAATCTAGAATTATTATTAATAATTTTTTTAAAGATTTTATTTATTTATTCGACAGAGATAGAAACAGCCAGCGAGAGAGGGAACACAAGCAGGGGGAGTGGGAGAGAAAGAAGCAGGCTCATAGCAGAAGAGCCTGATGTGGGGCTCAATCCCATAACGCCGGGATCACGCCCTGAGCCGAAGGCAGACGCTCAACCGCTGTGCCACCCAGGCGCCCCACTAATCTAGAATTAAATTCATGTTTATTTTTGTTTTTCTTCATTGGAAAAGTACAGAAGCCCTGTGAATATAATTTTGGTGATGGTTTCACAAATATATAGATTGCCACGAACTGTGTGCTGAATGACTTTTGCTTTGGACTGATTCTTACCAGCTTATTTCTTCTAGAATCCTCTAGATACTTTTAGCTTATTACCTCAGGAAAAGGGGTATCTTTTAGTCCACTCAAGAAGACGACTTGGGGTAAGGTGCTCCCAGACTTTGAAAAAGTTACTACCTTTACTTTTAAAATTGCCACTCCTTTAGGAATGTATGGACTACTCTTGACTGATTCAAAGAATTGCCCAACTCGAGTATATAACTCAGTATACAAAACTGGTAGGATCCTTGCCCTAAGGGAGCTTTGACTTTGGTCTGAAGATCTGGCATGAATGGTCGGGACCAGAAGATACTTTTCTCTTTTTAGGAAATCCATTTTGGTGTCCCCTAAGAATGCCTTACATACCGAACTCCGAGGACTCTGTGTGGGTCAGGAAATTATTGAGGCCTGCCTGACAATAGCACAGAGCATTGTGACACTGCCCCCAGGACAGATAACATGCACTTGATTCTAGAAGTTATGTGTCTGTCTTTGCAGTGGCCGGGTGCACGTTCTTTATTCTGTTGTGGCTGTGAACCTTTTGGGGCTTCCAGGTTCTTCCCATGAGTTCTTTAATATCACTAACCACTTATAGCCTTTCTCCCACGTTTTGAAAATGGACACCAGTGTGGTTTTAGGTTCTGGAATGGGAACAGAATGCTGTGGAGAGATAACCTAATCTGAGGGCCAGGAACAACAACAACAAAAAAAGATTAGGTTTGAATCTGTTCATCCCCACACACTGAAATATGTAAAGTGAGTTAATTCTCTGAGATTCAATGAATTCCCTGGTAAACTGGGGTTAAATGACCTGTTACTTCATAGGGTGATTGTGACAAGTAAATGGGGTGGCTTTATTGTATAGTGGCTAGGAGTATAGTTAACTGAGGTGGGGTCTTATGATACAGCCTTGGATAAGTTACTTAACCTTTCAAAGACTATTTATTATCTCTTGGGAAATGAAGACAAATAGTACCTATCTCATAGGCATAGGCTTGTTAAGGGTGAGTTACTAGGACATTAAGAAGCCCACTTGGATTAAAGCATAAGATAGAGGAAGAGAAGTATTAAGAGGTAGATTGGTGTGTTCATAGGTTGAGAGATATATATTCTTTAAGGTGATCATGTTGCCACTAACAGAAACAAGGATGTTGATTTAGGACCAGCTTTGTAAAAAATAAATAACTAAAAATAAATTGAGTTTTGAATAAAGTCAAGCTTGAGAGGGCAGTAACCCATTCACTGGAGCCATTAGAAATATGAGACCAATGCTTGGTTGAAATAGTGGGCTTATATGTAAAATTATTAGCATAGAAGTGATAGGTGAGAGAAAAATTCATTTCCTTAGAAAGTGGGTTAAGAGAAGGTGGGAATTTGGAATTAATGAAGCTCCAGAGGAATAGGCATAATGGGGAGGGGGTGCCTGGTAAAAGTCAAGAATAGTGCAAGTGGCCCTTTAAAAGTCAGAAAAAGAAGAGGTGGGAAATGATCATTAGAGTCACATAAAGTGTGAAAAACAAGGGGAAGGGGAGAATTAAAGTTTTTTAAGGACGCCAGTAGATAGAATTCTATAATCCTAAATGGCAGAAGGAATGTAGGAATGTAGAGGTATTTGGATCTTCTGTTCTACCTCCTTCATTTTACATAGTCTGTAACTGAGATCCTGAGAGGTTTTTGTGAAAGCTCCTTTCATCCTTTACTTCTTCCTCCCTCTACATCTGGTCATAATTCTCTTGTTTCCATCTCAGAAATATTCCTCCTGTTTGTCTCTTCCTCTTCATGGCTAGGCGAGGCCTGCTTCATGGTACATTTTTTGTTGAAGTATTTTTTTTGGATAGTAAGTATATTTACAATTCAGATTTCAAAAAAGTATTAAAAGTGAAATCTCTTATTTAAACATGTCCCATTGTAAACCAGTTCTTTTCACAGGCAGTCATTGTTAAACTTTTTTTTGTATATGCCTTTGCAGAGGTATTTTATGTATATATAAGCAAATATGAATATGGAGCTTGCTTGCTTGCTTTCTTTTGAGAGAGAGCAGGCACAAAAGTGGGGGCAGGGAGGGGCAGAGGGAGACAGAATCTTAAGCAGGCTCCGTGCCCGACACAGGGCTGCTAAACCTCACGACCCTGAAATCATGACCTGAGCTGAAATCGAGAGTCAAACTCTTAACTGACTGAGCCACTCGTTTGCCCCTTCTTTTTTCTTTTTTACACCGGTGGTAGCTTCATACCCTTATTCACTTTGCTGTATTCATTTTTAAATTTACACTATAAAGAATTTTGAATATATACAAAAGTGGACTAGTATAATGAGCCGTTAGGTACTCACCTCCTGGCCCCAGATGCAATTAGTTCACAGCTAAACTTGAACCAGCACCGTCCACACCAAATCAGAATCCAGATTTTGGGGGGCACCTGAGTGGCTCAGTCAATTAAGCCTTCGGTTCAGGTCATGATCCCATCCCAGAGTCCTGGGATTGAGCCCCACATCGGGCTCTCTACTCAGCAGAGTCTTAAAAAAAAAAAAAAAAATAGAATCCAGATTTGGTCTACACATTGCCATTTGTTGGTAAGTCTTTTTTTAAAGAAATCTTCAGGGCATCTGCGTGGCTTCATTGGTTAAGTGTCTGCCTTCAGCTCAGGTTATGATCCCAGGGTCCTGGGATCGAGTCCTGCATCAGGCTCCCTGCTCAGTGGGGAGCCTGCTTCTCCCTCTCCCTCTGCACCTCCCCCTGACTCATGCCGTCTCTTTGTCATGCTTTCTCTCTTTCAAATAAGTAAATAATCTTAAAAAAAAAAATCTAAGTTCTCCATCCATCTGGTCTTTTTTCCCACCTCATGATGGATCTACTGAAGAAAACAAATTGTCTTATTGAATTGCCCCCACAGTCTGAATTTTGCTGATTGCATCCTATTTGCACCTTGCTTTTTATTGTTTTTTTCTACATCCCAGTTTATTTTTTTTTATTAACATACAATGTATTGTTTGTTTCAGGGGTATAGGTCTATGATTCATTAGTCTTATACAACACCCAGCGCTCACCACAACACATACCCTCCCCAGTGTCCATCACACAGCCACCCCATGCCCCCCACCCCCATCCACTCCAGCAACCCTCAGTTTGTTTCATGAGATTAAGAGTCTATTATGGTTTGTCTCCCTCTCTGGTTTTGTCGTTTCATTTTTTCCTCTCTTCCCCTATGATCCTCTGCCTTGTTTCTCAAATTCCACATATCAGTGAGATCATATAATTGTCTTTCTTTGATTGACTTATTTCACTTAGCATAATACCCTCTAGTTCCATCCACATCGTTGCAAATGGCCAGATTTCAATTTTTTGATGGCTGTATAATATTCCAGCGTGTGTGTGTGTGTGTGTGTGTGTGTGTGTGTGTGTGTGTGTGTGGTGTATACACACACACACTGTATCTTCTTTATCCATTCATCTGTTGATGGCTTTCCAGAGTTTGGCTATTGTGGACATTGCTGCTATAAACATTGGGGTGCAGGTGCCCCTTTAGATCACTACATTTGTATCTTTGGGGTAAATACCCAGTAGTGCAATCGCTGGGTCGTAGGGTAGCTGCGATTCATTGTTTCTTAATAGACTTTGTTATTAATTTTTATTTTTTAAAAAGATTTTATTAATTTATTTGAAGAGAGTGCACAAGAGCGGGGGTGGGGGGGGCCACCGTGGAGCTCTATCCCAGGACCTGGAGATCATGGCTGAGCCTAAGGCATACTAACTGACTGACCTACCCAGGCACCCCTGGACTTTGTTTTTTAGATTAGTTTTACATTTGTAGGGAAATGAGCAGAAACTAGAATTCTCATGTTACCCCAGCATGTTGTTAACATCTTACATGAGCCAGTGTAGATACATTATTACTAACAAGTCCATAGGTTACCTTAAGGTTCATTCTTTATGTTGTACATCGTGTCGGTTTTAACAAATGTACAATGACATGTATCCACCATTACAGTATCATGCAGAATAGTAATCTAACTGCCCTGAAAATCCTCTGTGTTACATATACTTATCTGCCCTCTCCTTCCCAACTCATGGTAACTTCTGATTTTTTTTTTTTAATTACTGTCTCTATAGTTTTGCCTTTTCCAAAATGTTGTATGGTTGGAATCATACTATTCGGCCTTTATGGGTTCCTTCTTCCCTTAAGAGTTTGCATTTAAGTTTCTTTCATGTCTTTTGGAAACTCGATAGCTCATTTCTTTTTTATTGCTGAATAATACTACATTGTGTCAGTGAACCACAGTTTATTCATTCACCTACTACCGAAGGACATCTTGGTTGCTTCCAAGTTCAGGAATTAGTGCCTTGTGTTTTTAACGTCAAATATTTTGCTCAGTGAATCTTTCCTACAGGTATGTAAGCTAAAACTCTCAAATCAGCCAGAGTTGTTTTCCCTCCACCACAGAATCAATGTATTGATTTCAGGAGCTATAACTTAACCCCCCACCCCAAGTCATCCTACTTGATTGAACTCAGACTTTTTCTGGGGAGGTCTGTTAAAAGAGGGAGCTTATTAGAAATTTATTGGTAACCCGTTATATCTCCCACCCTGGCCCTTGTGGGCCACTGGGGGGGGGGGGTTCATTGAGAAGTGTGCTCAGCCAAGTGGTCATTATGGTCCAGGACTTTGGTCATTGAATGCAGATGTTCCCAGGGATCTCTGTAATTTTATGCAATACTTCTTTTGGTTTGTTTGTATTTCGTGTCAGAAATAACCCAAAAGGAACTTCCAAGAAGGGTAGGGAAGTGATGTGTTTGATATGATGGGAAATTGTAAATTTACTATGATTGTGTGACCACATTAGGTGAATTTCTAAATTTAAATGATTTTTTAAAGCTGTGTTGTGAGTCGTTTATTTCTTTAATGCTGTTGTACAGATAGTTTACATCTTTTTCTTTCTTTAAAACCATCAGGTAAAGGAGGTAAAAATAGACGCAGAGGTAAGAATGAAAATGAATCTGAAAAAAGGGAGCTGGTATTCAAAGAAGACGGACAAGGTAAGCATTTCTGTGAGGGTTTTGCTTTTTTTTTTTTAAAGATTTTATTTATTTATTTATTTATTTATTTGAGAGACAGCAAGAGAGGGAACACAGGCGGAGGAGTGGGAGAGGGAGAAGCAGGCTTCCCACTGAACAGGGAGCCCGACGCGGGGCTTGATCCCAGGACCCTGGGATCGTGACCTGAGCCAAAGGCATACACTTAATGACTGAGCCACCCAGGCGCCCTGTGAGGGCTTTTTTTTAGTAATAGTTTTCTTTCTTTCTTTTCTTTTTTTTAATATGGAATTTCAATGTCTAAACATGAAAGATAGAACTATTTGTAACATCCTGTGCCCCTCTTTGTCCTTCTCTGTTCCTCAGCCCTCCACACCTCTCTAGAGCACCTCTAATCATTCCCTGGTATCCTGTGTGCAATGTGGATCGGAGGCATTTCTGTAAATGTCTGGTTTTCATTGTTTTGCATGAACACTCATAATTAAGAATGAATTGTACAGTTCAGAGGGAACTAAGCCTCAAAAGCTAAGGTTAACAATTAGCATGATTTAGTAGACCTTTTTTGATAGTAAATGGTGCTATGTAGTATTTTTCATTAGACCATGGATTTTTGGGGGATGAATTAGAGGCCTTTCCCTCACTTCTTCAGTGCCATTAGCATATAATTTCAGGACATAGAATACAGTGAAACTGAATAGTTGATGTTTGCAAACTAAGATGCATAACACTAGTTTCCCATATTTTTGAGCACTTTCAAACCTTTGGAAAAGTTGCAGTATTAGTACGATGAACTCCCTTAAACCCTTAGTGCACGTGTGTGTGTGTGTGTGTGTGTGTGTGTGTGTGTGTGTGTTTCTTGAACCATTTGAAAGCTGGTTGCAGACAGGATACTTTTACCTTACCTGCTGCATTACGTTTCTTAAGAAGAATATTCTCTTACATAATTGCAATATAATCTCACTCAGATAATTTAACATGAATATATTATATGTCTAATATATAATCTATTTTTGAAGTTTTCCAGTTATCCCAATAATTTCCAGCATATTTTAACAAAGAACTTTTTTTTGATTGTCTTTTTATAGAACTTTGGTGGATTTTGTTCATGGCTGTGTATATATAAGCCACTAAAAATGAAGCATGTTTTGTGGCTAATAGACCTTTTTGTTTCTTAGCCTTAGTCAGGTTTGCCTCCATTAGCAGTTGACTTCCGTTATGACCACCACTACTTTTTTCTTATTTTTTCTTCACTTTGGAAGAGAGGCTGCCTTTGAATTTGCCCACTATGTTGAGGCTCTAGGTTCAGTATAGTATGAGCAAGTCACTTCAGCATGTTAACCCCACAGTTGAGCCTTTCAAAGTTAGGTCTCAGTGTACTTAGAAATCAGTGGATATTCTCTTTAGGGGTCAGTCTTATGTACAACTTGAGTGAGCTAAAGGTTCTGAAGCAATGGCCGCCTCCATACCCGGTTTTCTGTCATTTAATGACAGGAGCAGAACAGACAGGCCCATGTGCAAGCTAATGCTCATCATCTCAGTTTTCCAAATGACAGTTAAACCAGGTGCCTACCTGGGTTTCCTTTTGGAAAGGTTTTGATTAAAAGTTTGGCATTTTGCCTAAGAACATCTTTCTGGCTTTGCAAAAACTTTAGAATAATGACTTCTAATATGACAAAGACATTACTAACATTAAGTGATTTTTATTTGCCAAGTAGACCAAAAATTGTGTTGAGATTAGCCTCTAAAGGATCTGAGGGAAAGGAGATCCAAATTTGGGAGACATTCCAAATGTGAGAGATTGATGAGGTGTAATGTACATTTTGGGACGTGCTGCCTTGGTCTCCAAAAGTAAACCATACAGTTATGTAGACAGTAATCATTCTGCTTACTCGAAATGAGTATATAATTAAAGCATTTTTGATAGCAGAGATAGCTTGTTAGAGAAATGACATGGAGTCTAGATTCTGGCTCTGCCATTAACTAGCTTAGTGTTTATTACTCCCTAGTATTTATTTTACTACACATATTTATTCCTAACCAATATACCTGTGTGTTCCAGTCTGTTTTGTTTTGTTGTAGATTTATTTATTTATCTTAGAGCAGGGGGGAGGGGCAGAGGGAGAGGGAATCTGAAGCAGAGTTTGTGCTGAGCATGGAACCCCATGCCGGTCTTGATCCTAGAACCCTGAGATCATGACCCGAGCCAAGACCAAGAGTTGAACTGAGCCACCCAGGTGCCCCTGTTCTAGTCATTTTTTTTTTTTTTTTGAAGATTTATTCACTTGAGAGAGAGATCGGGGGAGAGAACAAGCGAGGATGGGGAGAGGGAGAGAGAAAGTCCAGCAGACTCCTTGCTGAGCTCGGAGTCAGACACTCAACGGACCGTGCCACCCAGGGGCCCCTGTTGTAGTCAATTTTGTGTGAACTTTTAAGTTGCTGTTATGAAAAGTCGAACAGTATCCTGTATACTTTTGTTTTCCCTCCCCCAGAGTATGCTCAAGTAATCAAAATGTTGGGAAATGGACGATTAGAAGCGATGTGTTTTGATGGTGTAAAGAGGTTATGTCACATCAGAGGGAAATTGAGAAAAAAGGTAGGTGTGAAAATTTCTTTTACTTTAAAATCGTGATTAAGGGGGGAAAATGGCTCTATAGTTTTTATGGGTCAAGGACCTCATTTTTGGAAGTTCCCCAAAGATTTCAGTAAAATGGTGATTTACCTATGGTAAAACAGCCAACTCCTTGATGGTAATTTTATATGGATTCCATTTTAAGACACATTTGCATCACCTATGTTTTTTCTGCTCAAAATGTTTAACCCTAATCTAATCATGAAGAAACAACCAACAAATCCAAATTGAGGGAGGCCGGCAAAACAAATGGCCTGGCTCTTAATACAATGTTAATTTTATGACCTTAAAAAGTGTGTGTGGGGGGAACTATTCCAGTTGAATGGCAATGAAAGAGACCTAATGGTTAAATGGGGTAGATGGCCCATGTTTGGATTCTGGTTTGAGGGTGGGGGAAAATAGTTGTAAAGAGTGTTAAGAAAATTCGAATATGAATTACATTAAGTATTATGGTGATACTAAGTTTCCTGAATGGGCTGCCTTGGAAAGGAATGATTAATTTCCCATCATAGTGAGTGTTAAGGCAGATATATTAATCAAGTTGGGTAAAAGTCCCTCCAACTCTGATTTTATATGGGTATTTTTTAATCCCATTACCAAAGTATAAAGGGGTTTTTTGCCAGCTTCATGGTATGTGGGTTGGTGAAAGGAAGAGAGGGAAGGAGATAAAAGCTCATTTCTAACTTTGTATTCTCACACGTAATGGATGGATAACTAACCACTTGGAGTAATTTACTATTAAAAATTCCTTAATTTCTAATCTAATCATTATTCTTCTGGAATTAATAAACTGTCAGGTAGTTAAATAAGATTGTTATTCTTTTAGCACCCCAAATTATAGAAAATTTGAAACATGCTCAGCTGCTTACTATAGTTTCCCCCCCCCCCCCCTAATTCTAAATATAGGTACTTAACCCACAGTTGGGTGGATATATTTTATGGAAAGACCGACTCAATGTTGTTTTGATTCTTTATTTTTAAATATGACATGCAGTGACTTTTCTTTCATAGGTTTGGATAAATACTTCAGACATTATATTGGTTGGTCTCCGAGACTACCAGGTAAAAAAATATGTGTGTGTGTACATATATATATATATATATTTTTTTTTTTTTCTCATCGTTCACATGGTTGAATTTTGTGAGCCATTAATGCTTAGAACTTCAGTCATGACAGTATTTGACCAGTTCCATCCCAGCATGCTGCTCACCATTGTGTTAACAAACATTTTGTAAGGGCCAGTTACGTTTTTTAGGTATTGTGCCAAGTACCCTAGGCATTGTGGTTCCCAAAATGGCCATTCTGTGGAGTCCACATTTTCACTATGGAAAAAATAACAGGCAATGTGAATTTTTCATAGAGCTAAATGGCCTTTTTTCCTTTTTTGATATTTAAAAAGTTCCCTTTTTTGGAATGAGTGGTGTTCTATAGTGGTGGTTTTGTTCATGTTCTTATTTGTTAAAATAAAAATTTAATCTTATGCTGGGACCTCCCGTAGCAGTTTTTCTTTTCTTTTTAATTTATGCATGTTGAAATCAAAATCTGGAAACACCTGAATGAGTCAAGCTCCCATCCCAGAAAATGCTTATGGTCTGGGAGTGAAAAGAGTAAGACAGGCACACAAGTAATTACAGTACAAACCATGATGATAGAAGTGTGTGCTCTAAATTTGAATGAGCACTTAGAGGAAAAAATGGTAGTTGCCGCTCATGATCTCAACCTGGAGACTACTCATTGTGGGTCTCTGTAGTCCATTACCTGTTGGAACTTATCACCATATATTTAATCACAGTGTGAGTGATGTTTCTATTTTTATAACCTTGATCCTACTTTGATTATTTAAAATATTTATTCCAGAATAAAGAATTAAAATCTTTATTTTAAATCAGTGATTCTCAACCATGAGTGAATTTTTTCTTCCAGGGGCCATTTGGCAGTGTCTGGAGACATTTCTGGTTGTCACAACTGGGGAGGAGGCAGTGTTGTTGGCATATAATGGTTTGTGACCAGGGGTGGTGCCAAATACCCTACATTGCACAGGACAGTCCCTACAACAAAGAAATTACCCAGCCCAAAATGTGAATAATGCTGAGGTAGAAAGAGCCTGCTTTAATTAATACCATTTTGGATGCCTGGGTGGCTCAGTTGATTAAGCGTCCGACTCTTGGTTTGGGCTCAGGTCGTGATCTCAGGGTCATGAGATCAAGCCCTGCGTTGGGCTTCTAGCTGGATGTGGAGCCTGCTTAAGGTTTTCACTGTCCTTCATGTCTGTCCCATCCTGTCCCCCGTGATCCCCCCACCAAGTGTGCACTCTCTATCTAACAAAACAAAAAAAAATACCATTCTAATGTCTAGTTTCTTCTTTTGATCTTAAAAATAATCCCGGAAGTAGGAAGAATAATTAGTTCTCTGTTTGACAGATACGGAAACTGAGGTTTGAAAACATGTACTATTCTGACTTTAAAATGACAGCCAAGACCAACTTTTTCTGATTCTTAATCTCCCACAAACCACCTTCTCTATCCCTGCCCCTTAAATGGTGGTCCAGGGACCAGTGGCATCACTGGCTTTTGGAAAATTGTCAGAAATGCAGGTTTTTGGACCCCACCTCAGTCCTCCTAAATTGGAATGTGCATTTTAACAGTTTACCTTTGAGCTTCTATAAAAATTACAGTTCAAGAAGTACTGGCTTGAATCTCACTGCCTTTGCATCACTGATCCTCTTTGTAGCCATTAGGACCTGCTTTTAGGTCCAAGTAACTTTGAAGTTGAAACAGTCAACTTCAGCACTTTTTTTTCTGCCTTAACTGATTAGGATTCTTTCAAATGGGAAAGTGTGAACATTCTATGGCAGTAGTTTTTAGTGGGACATTTGCATCAGAAACACTTTAAAAGAGCTTTTAGAAGTACCAATTCATGAGCTTCACTCCACCTCTACTAATCTATCTTCAGGAAATATAAAGGCTCCACTGGAGAATCCGGTTGGTTCATATTCTAAGAACCACTGATTCATGGAAAGGTATATTAATTTCCTTAGGTCATTACACAGTCTCAGTTTTATAGACTGTTTAATCATCCTGTAAAGTATGGTCCCAGGGAATTTTTGTATTTCAAAAGACTTCTAATCAAAGGATAATAGTAAATAACTTAAAAGATTGGGTTTGCACAGTCCTGCTCTTTTTAAAGTAAGATCTGTAAATATCTTTCTGAAGCTTGTTGATCATTATTCATTTATGCATGTAAGCAGCTTCATACTATATAATCCTGAGGATGTTTTTTTTTTTTAAGATTTTATTTATTTATTTGACAGAGATAGAGACAGCCAGCGAGAGAGGGAACACAGGCGGGGGGGTGGGAGAGGAAGAAGCAGGCTCCCAGCAGAGGAGCCTGATGTGGGGCTCGATCCCAGGACTCCGGGATCATGCCCTGAGCCGAAGGCAGACGCTTAACGACTGAGCCACCCAGGCGCCCCTCGATACTTTTTTTAAAGATTTTATTTGAGACAGAGCACAGGCAGGGTGAGGGGCAGAAGGGGAGGGAGAGGAACAAGCACAAGCAGACTTCCCACTGAGCAGGGAGCCTGATGGAGGGCCCCATCCCAGGACCCTGAGATCATGACCCAAGTCGAAGTCAGATGCTTAACTAACTACTGAGCCACCCAGGTACTCTAATACTTACTTTTTAAATTTTAATTCCGGTATAATTAACCATGTAGTCATTCAACATTTCCATACATCACCCAGTGCTCATGACAACAAGTGCACTGAGTAGGAGAAAACTTTAAAATGTGAAAAAAAAGAGATTGTAACAACAGTGAGATTTAGTTTTTTATCCAGTTTGAAAATAATTTTGGAAATAATGGATAATATTTTGGCATAATCGGTTCTAAAAGTTAACTTGTCTTTTTCAGGATAATAAAGCCGATGTAATTTTAAAATACAATGCAGATGAAGCTAGAAGTCTGAAGGCATATGGCGAGCTTCCAGAGCATGGTAATGTCTGAGTTATTTTATTAACCTGTCGTAGAGTGTTAATACTTGGTGTTATTTAGGTGAAGGAATTTTGGTAGAATTGTGCATATTTACTTTTGTGCTTATGTGGTTCGTTTTAAGTATGCCTGCTTATACTTCATAATACTGTATACCTTAAGAAAAAAGTAACTGGGATTCTGTCCTTAATAAATACACTTTCTGGTGTGGAGTTACACTTTATAAACTTCTGCATAATACCAATCAAAGGAGTACTTTTATTACAGTATTTCACAATAACTTTCTGAAGAGAATTTCATTGTTCATCTGTTTTAAATGTGAAGCAAGGATAGTAGTTAGGTACTGTTGTTGATTTTTATAAAGTCAGTTTTCACTTCTTACCCTAGTATCACTGGATTTTTTAAAACTAACGTTCTTTGTTTCTCTGTCACCAGTACAAAAGTTATGCATTCTTTTTTTTAAGGTTTTATTTATTTATTTCAGAGAGGGAGGGAGAGAAAGCAAGCATGTATGAATGGAGGGAAGAGGGGGAGAGGGAGAAGCTGACTCCCTATGGAGCAGAGAGCCCTATGTGGGGATCCATCGTAGGACACTGGGATCATGACCTGAGCCAAAGGCAGACGCTTAACTGACTGAGCCACCCAGGCATCCCAAAAGTTACGCATTCTTATGCGGAAAACTTAAAAATAAATCCCTCATAACATCAGCAAAGGGGAAATGTACTTTACATACTATTTTGTAAGTCTACCTTTTTCTTTTGGTGTTTTTGTTTCGTTTTGTAGTCTTTTTGGTTTGTTTGTTTTTGCTCTCTTGCATATTATTATGAAAACAATATAATTTTACTTAAGCATGAAAATCTTGCTGAAGTTATTTCCTTGACATTTTCAATCTAAGAAATGCTGGTATATCAGGGAATAGGACCAGAACCTCCCAGTTCATTTTCATTGCTTAGGGGTAATCATGATTTGACTAAAATATCTGATTGATGAGTGTGTCTGGTCATCGGTAAGTTGTTAGCATGTGCTCTTACCATTTTTTTAGGCATAGTTGGAAGTCATAATAGTTCCAGAATTTGTGTAACTGGATCCTGCTTTACTAAAAATATCTTTGTGAAATAAATAGTTGGGACTACGTCAACCTAAAAACCTTTTGCACAGTGAAGGAAACCAGCAAAACAAAGTGGCAACCTGTTGAATGGGAGAAGATACTTGTAAATAATATATCTAATAAATGGTTAATATCCAAAATATGTAAAGAACTCCTGCAACTTGGGGCACCTGGGTGGCTCGGTCCATTAAGCGTCTGCCTTAGGCTCAGGTCATGATCCCAGGGTCCTGGGATCTAGCTCCGCGTCAGGATCGGAAGTCTCCCTCTCCCTCTCCCTCTCCCTCTGCCACTCTCCCTGCTCGTGCACGCACGCACTCTCTCAAATAAATAAATAAAATCTTTATTTTTTATTTTATTTTTTTAAAAGATTTTATTTATTTGAGAGCAGCAGTGAGAGAAATCACAGAGGGAGAGGGAGAGGAAGAAGCAGACTAATTGCTGAGTGGAGAACCCAACACGGGGGTTGATCCCAGAACCCTGGGATCATGACCTGAGCCAAAGGCAGATGCCTGACTGACTGAGCCACCCAGGTGCCCCAGATAAAATCTTTAAAAACAACAACAACAACAAAAAACTCTCTTACAACTGAATGCCTAAAAATCCTCCCAAATAATCCAGTTAAAAATGGGCAGAGGACCTGAATAGACACTTTACACAGAAGACGTAGAAATGGCCAATAGGCCTGTGAAAAGATTCTTAGCACCACCAGTCATCAGGGAAATGCAAACCAAAACCACAGTGATACATCCCCTCGCACCAGTCAGAATATCTAGTATCAAAAAGACAAGAAATAACAAGTGTTGGTGAACATGGGGAGGGAAAGGAACCCTCTTACATTGTTGGTAGGAATGCAAACTGGTGCAGCCACTGTGGAAAACAGAAAGGAGGGTCCTCAAAAAGTTAAACATAAAAATACCATTCAATCCAGTAATTCCACTACTGGGTATTACTCAAAGAAAACAAAAGCACTTATTTGGAAAAATGTATGTACCCCTGTGTTTATTGCAGTATTATTTACAATAGCCAAGGTACGGAAGCAACTTAAGTGTCCACTGATAGATAAATGGATAAAGAACACGTGATTGACACACAACATACACTGGAATATTACTCAGGCATAAACAAACAAATGAAATCTTTCCGTTTGTAGTAACATGGATGGACCTAGAGGGTATTATGCCAGGTGAAATAAATCAGACAAATACCGTATGATTTCACATAAACATGTGGAATCTAAAAAACAAAAAAATGAACAAACAACAAGAGAGAAATAGAATCATAAATATCAAGACGATAAACCAGTGGTTGCTGGGGGGTTGGGTGGGAGTAGTTGAAATAGGTGAAGAGGATTAAGAGGTACAAACGGCCAGTTCTAAAATAAGTCATGGGGATGAAAAGTACAGCATGGAGAATATAGTCAATAATATTGTAATAACTTTGGTGACAGATGGTAACTGCTTATTCTGGTGAGCATATTGTAGTGTACATAATTGTCAAATCAACTGTGTTGTGCACTTGAAATTAATATATATGTCAACTGTACTTGAATTGGTATATTTTGACTCATAAGAGTCTTTTTATAGTTCAGCATTTGATATCAGACCGCTTCTTTTAGTGCACAGTTACTCATTTTAATATCATCTTGGTTATATTATATGACTATATTTGTTGTTTCTTTAGCTAAAATCAATGAAACCGATACATTTGGTCCTGGAGATGATGATGAAATTCAGTTTGATGACATTGGGGATGATGATGAAGACATCGATGATGTGAGTAGATGCATCTTGCATTTTCCAACTTTTGTTTCTGAATTATCCTCAGAGAAACCAGCTTTTTCTCCTGTCTTCCTTTAAACTAAAAATGTTGAATACTTAAATTAGGGTATATTTCAAGACTTGTCTATGAATTAAAATAGTATTATTTAGAAGACGACTAGTCAACTGTTATACTTTGAGAATTCTTATAATCTTTTCAACATTTCTTCCAGAAAAGATGAGTATTTGCTTTGGCATTATGAATGCTAGGCATTGGAATCATAACTTGTTTAAAAAAGTGTCTAAAGAGATAGCGATTTCAAAATTTAGCAAACAGTTGTAAGAAATAGAAGATCTTCTCAAAGAAATGTGCGTTAATTGAAATATTAGTATGTTAAAAGAAGAATCGTGTTCGAACAGCTTGATATGAAGCATTGGAATTACAACATTTTTTAAAAAGATTTTATTTAGTTGTTTTAGAGAGAGCACGTGGGAGGGGAGCAGAGGAAGAGTTGAGCATCTGACTCTTGATTTCAGCTCAGATCATGATCTTAGGGTCCTGAGATTGAGCCCCAAGTTGGGCTCCATGCTCAGCACAGAGTGTGCTTAAGACTCTTTCTCCCTCTGCCCCTCCCCTCATGTGTGATCTCTCTCTCTTTCTAAAATAAGTCTTTAAAAAGTTGAGACCTTTTGCCAATTACTTTATTTTATCTGTTGGATATGCACTGTTGGCAAACTCTTGGTTTGGAGTTGGTGTGTTTTAGGAAAATATATTGTTTTTCTGAAAGGTAAAGCAGTGATGCTCACAAGAATAAATGCCCTTTTGCTGTACACTAGTACTTAAATGAAATTCATACTTAGTTTCTGGCAATATAAATTTATTAAATAATTGGGGTAGTATTATAAGTTATCCTTAACTCTAGTTTGGGCTCTTTTTGAACTCCTTAAAATAAAAATGTAGTTCAGAACCCACCTGTGTATATAAATCTAAAAATAATTATGCTAATGTTTGGTTTGATTCAAAGATGAAATTTTAGTATATCTGGGACGGTTGTTCCTGACTAAGACTGTGCAACACGATTATCAGAGCCTTTCAAATACAGAGGCTGATCTTGGGAAGTCTGGGTTAGGCATCAAAAGTGATACCCACTACCAGGATTCTATAATTAATATTTTTATACCTGATTTATCATATATCTAACTATATCTTTATTTATCCATCAGTCTGTCTTATATTTTGATGCATCTTCAGACGATTTAGAATACTCAGGGTGAATTAAGGATTTGAGTACATATCCTCCATGTGTATATGCATTTATGAATTTTTACATAAATACATCCTTTTTTTAATGTACCTTCCTTTAGAGACCTTAAGCCACAGAATTCTTGTGAATGGACTGTTAATGATACTTTGAGAGTAGATTTATTGATTGTATTCTGTGACCCCAACCTGACATGGAATTGTGTTATAAATTAAGAGGCGATCCAAACAGTTTTAGAGCTGGGGTATAAGGTCTCTTTTGGAAATTAAGAACCTAATCAGAGAACACTTTTGAATATGAATTTGAATTTGAGTACACAGAGGTGATAGGTTGAGGATCTAGACAAGGTTAAGATTTTCTAAGAAAAAAACTTCTGAGTCTGTGCCAGGGATTCCTTGGAACTAGACCCAGTAAGCTGGCAGGGAAAGAAATGGTAAAAGATGGTGGATACTAGAGTTATTTGAGTTCTCTTGAACAGTTTGCAAGGGTTGCCTTGTTTATCACCTGAGAACCCTGCTTTTCCAAGACATTTCTCCAGATGGTTTATAGGTATAGCCCTCTTTCCTATAACCAGGTTGGGAGGAGAATTTGGTTACTGTCAGACTTGTCCCTTTCTCATATAATACTCCTGTGTGTCTGCTCCCCCCCCCCCAGAATAAAAAATCTCTCATCACTCAACACAAAAGGGAAGACACACTAAACTTTAAGAATATTTTGCGTAGCATGACATTCTGAAGGAGGTTGTAAAGATTTACTGGCAACAAACTGTAATTGAGAAAAACCTGGTGTATAAAACTTCCTCTTCGAAAGATAGCCTTAGGGTGTGCAAGCTTCCCTTATGTGGTAGACTGCTGGAATATAAGAATTCTTTCGTTTGATCTGATGTTCTTTTCCCTTCCAGATCTAAATTGAATTCAACATTTTACATTCCAATTTCTCTGAGGATTGTTCCAACAATTTGGATTTTGGCTGTGACCCGTTAAAGAAGATTAAAATTTCATTAGCATGAGTGCAATTTGTTAAAGCAGACTGATTTGTTTCTAAGGTATTTCTTTAAAAACTGGTAATGCTGAATTCTCTTAAGTGAAAAGTTAAGCCTCCTTTGTTCTTTTGATGTATTGGAGTTTATGGGTAAAAGACCACATCTACTATTTTTAAAAAGAGATGGGGAAATGCATTACTGCCTTTCCTACTTTGACCACTTCCCATAAGTAAATGAATGTTCTGAATAAACCATTTGCCCTACACTCAATATGGATTACGATTAAGCCCTAACTTTGACTAGCCTGTTGACTGTACAGTGACTTTCTGTATATTCCAGTTACTTTGATGTTCCCTTGAGATTTTGATACAGAACTCTGCATTTCAAGTAAAAAATGATCAGGTCTGTTTTTCATATTTAAGTAGCATGTGGCTATTTTTGTACTAATTTTGATATCATGTACATTCTTTTCATGATCTTATTTTGCCACTATAAATGTATCAACAAAAAAGCATTTCCAAAATGCAGGTTTTAGTACCTGGGTTTTAATAGCAATTTTTAATTTGTAAGGTTAGTAGTTACAGGAATTGAACAGTAGGTGGCACCCAGTCATCTTAACGTTGAAATGTTGCTATAGTCAATTTTTTTTCTTACTGTGCATAGGAAATTTCCCAAACAAGAAAAGATTATTTTGATCATATGCATGTATGTAGAATATTTTTAAAGAACAAAAATATTGTTAAAAGTGTCATTTTATTTCAGAAGTCATATACATATAAGCTACAATTTTGAGTGCTTTATAAACACTTGAATTATGTATAAATGAAAATTTAATTTCCTAACAACTGTACAAATTAAGCCTTTTTCAAACTATCCCTAAGCTGGGAAAAGAGGAGGGAATAACAATTTACTGAAAAGATGGTTTCTCATTTCTAAATGGAAGAGCTACAGCTGAGAAATATAATAAAGACAATGTCATGCTACAGAGTATATTATACCCTTACTTTGTGTTTAGGATGTATTTTATTGTGTGTAAAGATTTGTTTTGCTTGTATTTTATTGGGAATTTGGATTTTCCCTTACTTAGTTTTTGTTCTGAACTCTACTAAGATGAAATTAAGGGCTGGGCTATTTAGACCTCACTAGTCACATTGAAATCTTTTGCAACTTTTAAAGAAGAGATCCATGATTAAGGTTGTGAAGCTTTTATTCTACCAGTCTCCAGAGATGTTTTCAGTGATGAAAGGTACTACAAAGGGAAATAAACCTTCATGTGGCTTCAAAAAATAAGCAAATCTTCTCTAATCTCATGCTTATTCCTAAGTGTGCAAACTCTGGAATCAGAATCTGAGGTACTATAAAATATTATTAAATCAAAGAATAGAAATGATAGACAGTTGGAATTCATGTTTCTTATTCTCTGGAGTTCTGAACGCTTACTTAGATGGAATGCATCCGAAACCATGGGCTGGTTTTCAAGACTTGTCAGAAACTAGCCTTGAAGAATCGACTTAGTGATTATCTTCATCAAAATCTAAACTTCCTAAGATATTTAGGCTTCTGTACAAAAAGTGTTTTGCTAAATTTGTGGTGTATATGTAGATCCTTTTTCCGTGTTGTTTTACCAAGAATGTTGTAACTCTCTGTCTGTGGTACAGTTCATGGTAGGGATCGTACAACTCACACATTAGTTTTTCTACTTACCTCCTCTAACACATATGGTTCGTCTAAAGATTTTTAAAATTACAACTATGGCCCCCATTCATGTGTGTGTGTTAGTGATATTTTTTTTCCTTGCCTAGGTAGTAACAGCTCAATCTAGTGGCATTGCATCCTGGAAAATCTCAAATCATAATGACTATAAAATGGTAAAGTTCTAGGTCATATGCAACACTACTTGGAGGGATTGTTTTACTAACTTTAATGTGAAATTTTTATAGTTTTATTGACTATATTTCAAATGAGAAATGGAAGTGGTCCTTAGTTGGTGTGTTTGTTTTTTTTGTTTGTTTTGTTTTTTGGTGTTTTGTTGAGTTTTTTTGTTTGGTTGGTTTTTGGTTTTTTTGGGGGGGGTGTGTCGTTATATTCTTTGATTCCAATAACACAATGCAATAAGGTACGCCCTGAAAGAAAATAAAATGTTCGAAATCCAAGAATAATGGTTCTTCCTGCTAAGTGGGTATAATAATTATTACTAATGAATGTGATGGGCTTGCATTTTTCATGCAGCATTGATTCTACTTCCAGTTAGGGTATAAATTGTATTACTAAGGTGGCTCAACAACCAAACCAAGCATTTGTGTGAAAAAAGACTTGCCAAGATTTAATTGCTAGACTGTTGAATCTTTTTTGAACATCCAGCTTCTTAAGAGACCGCCTCTTAAGGATCCTATAAACTATGCATGATGAAAATTCTTGTATTTTATTAAGGAATGGCCATTGGTTTACTCACTACATCTACAGAATCATGGCTGTGAATATAGTTGGTTACAAAACTACTTGTGGCCTGTAGTTTAACTTAATTTCATCTATCTTGTGTAAATAGTAAATTATAGGATGGTGAATAACATCTTTAGTAGATATAAACTGCTGTCAGTACTGACTTCAGAACAACAGAGTAATCAAGTAGGTAAAAGCATGTTTGAAATAAAAATACCTAGCTGGATTTATATTTTATTTGTATTGTTTACAGATTTTAAAATATCCAGTATTAACTGTAGCTTGACAGTTAAAGTATCAGAATGAAAGTGAGGTTCTTTATGTTACCTGTTGTAACAATTAAGAAAATTCATATTGGTAGGAGATGTTTAGATCTTTATCCTGCTTAGCAAGAGGAAGTTTCATTTATACTCTTTGGACTCCCATAAACTTTTACATACCACTTTCGTGTTTTTAATTTATTATCATTCTTTTTATCCTTGCTTATTTCTTCCTACTCAGAAAAGAACAGAATCTTAATTAAGTCTCACTACAGCTGCGTTGAGACCCTGACTTCTCAGGTACAGAATGAACCAAGGAATTTGGAGAGTATTGGAGTGGGTCCTCTCTTTCCTCCAGCTGCTGGGAACTTAGGAGGCAGTGTGACAGAGAGTGAAGAGCATGGGCCCTGGGGTCAGGAGGCCTGTGCCCCAGCCCCCACTCTGCCCTTAACCTACAGGTGACCATGGGCACCTTCTTTCACTTGTGTGAGTTTCAGGCTCCTTACCTGTAAGAATGGGGGTGATGAGAATAGTACCTGCAGAATTGGTGGGAGGATTAATTAATTAATTAATTAATGTGTCCATATGTGTATTGCACCTAGAGCAGTGTCTTCCACTTTTCATTCAGTATCCAGGACTGTATGCACATCTTTTATATTCTCTACCATTTCTTTCACTTGGAGTCTTTGGTTCCTATAATAAAAGAACTTGTAGAATATATATATTCATGTATTCATGTTGACACAGTATTTAAAATAATTGTTACCACCCTCATTTAATTCAGCATAAGACTAACAAGTCTCTAAATTGCTCAAAGATGGATGTTTTGCAAAATACCAACTACTCTATATTTCTTTAGAGAAAGTTCATAGTTATTAATATTGATAGCTCTGGTCATATTTCATTCTTAAGTCTAATGGGTCCTTTTACTATATAGATTCATGACAGCTAATTAGTATTGACTGATTTGGAGATTTGGACTTCTGTATAAAAGTCCTGTCATTTGGACTTATGTAAAAAAAAAAATGGATGCAAACTATTACAATTAGAAAATAAAATATGAAATAACTTTTAACCGTATGCAGTTGATTCTTTTCGAACTGTTTGACTTTAACTATTTAAACTTACATTCATGAAGATTGTTTTCTGGAAACCAGTCGTGATTGAGGGAAAATACATACTTTATGTTTTATTTTTGTGCATTTGGTTGTTTGATTTGAATGAATACATTCAGACTCCAAATATGGGGTTGCATTTTGTGGGTGAGTTTGTTACAGACCTTTGCAGAAGATGTTTTCTAATGGTAGATCAGTTCTCCGTAAATCACAGTCAATGGACCTTATTTTGTGCTCTGCAGAGACCCATGGATGAAGCAGATATCCTCTGGTCAACTTGCTTGTCTTTTTTTTTTTTTTTTTTTTCCAGCCTCACTTTTTAAAAACATCTTTTCAGGGTGCCTGGGTGGCTCAGTCAGTTAAGTACCTGCCTTCAGTTCAGGTCATGATCGCGGGGTTCCGGGATTGAGTCCTGCATCATTCTCTCTGCTCAGCTGGGAGCCCGCTTCTCCCTCTCCCCTTGCTCCTCCCCGCTGCTCATGCTGTCTCTCTGTCAAATAAATAAATAAAATCTTTAAAAAATTAATTAAAAATAAATAAATAACATCTTTTCTGTTTGAATCCAGGCTTTGTTCAGTTCACAGCTTGATAATAAAAATACGGACAAAATCTGAGTTAAGTCCGCTACACTTGACACTCCATTGCTGATTTGATCCACTGGAGTATCAGGTATAGAATTAGTTGGATTTTTGCAAATTTAATAGAAATCGATGCATAGTTGACTTTAAATACCTTAGAAATCTAAGACTAATTGGAATTTTGTTTAAAAAGGTTGTCTACCAGGGCGCCTGGGTGGCACAGCGGTTAAGCGTCTGCCTTCGGCTCAGGGCGTGATCCCAGCGTCATGGGATCAAGCGCCACATCAGGCTCCTCCGCTATGAGCCTGCTTCTTCCTCTCCCACTCCCCCTGCTTGTGTTCCCTCTCTCGCTGTCTCTATCTCTGTCAAATAAATAAATAAAATCTTAAAAAAAAAAAAAAAGGTTGTCTACCAGAAGCAAATACAGAAATTCACAATCTTTAAAAAGTCAATTTTAGAGGGCGCCTGGGTGGCACAGTTGGTTAAACGTGCAAATCTTGGTTTCAGCTCAGGTCATGATCTCAGGGTCCCCCCATTGGGTTCTGCAGTCAGGAGTCTGCTTCAGATTCTCTCTCCCTCTACCCCTCCCACTCGTACTCGCTTGTGTGCACTCTCTCTCAAATCTTTTTTTTTAAAGCCAATTTTACTTAAGAATGCCCCTGAGTAGCAGTAGAAATTATTAATCTCATTAAATCCAGCCCTTGCGTACTCACCTTTTAAATATTGCATGTGACAAAGTAGGAAGTGCCACACATAGCACTTCTGCATACTGTAAACAGTGTAACAGTTGTCTCGAGTAAAAACCCCTGTGTGAGTTGCAAGCTGAAGTGGCCACTGTTTTTTTCATGGAACACTATTTTTACTTAAAAGAACAACTGACAAACCTGGGTTTGTGGTCAACATTTTCTCAAAAATGAATGAGATGAGGCTGTTGCCCCAAGGAATACAACTGGCAGCGTTTGTTGGTGTTGGTCAGATTTAAGCTTTTAAGCAAAAATTAAAAGTTTTGAAAAACTAGTATTAGTAGCTTTACAATTTCACAGTAAAGACTTAAGAGATTAGTGATGGTATTAATGAATATGACTTTTTAATATTAGTGTTGACATTTGGAAGATATTCATAGCTCAGTCAGCCAGTATTTTCCAAATGATCAATGGATTTTAATGTAATAGAATGGAAAGATCATTGATTCAGTGTTAGATTCCACATTGCAACTAACCTTGAAGAAATTACCATTAGTCAAATTTGGGTGTAGTATCAAAAGAACATACAGTTACCTGAAGGGGCTATGAGAATGTTTCTCCCTTTTCCAACTACATGCCTCTGAGGCCAGATTTTCTTCATATGCTTTAACTAAAAGAACATACTACAACACATTAAATACAAAAGCAGATCTGAGACCCTACTATTAAGCCAAACTGTAAAGAGATTTGCAAAAATGTGAAACAAAGTCACTCCTAATATTTTTTGTGTGTTTTTTGGTCACTTTTCTTTAGAAGTATGTTATATTAAAGCATCAGGTTTAGTGAATATTAGAAAATTTTTAAATTTCTAATACATCAATATTCATGGATATAACCCACAAGTGAACTTGTCATTTCAAGGAAAACTGAGTGTTGCCAGTATTACATTTGCACTATCAAGTAAAAATGTAAAAAGTTTTGGAAAACTTGGGGCGCCTGGCTCGCTCAGTCGGTAGAGCATGCCACTCTTGATCTTGGGGTCATGAGTTCAAGTCACAACTTGGGTGTAGAAGTTACTTTTTAAAAAAAGTTTTGGAAAACTTAACATCCACCACTATTAGCAGATAGAAAAGTTCTTTGGGAGTCTCCGTTTTAGGAGTAAATGTAGGGGTTTGCAAACTTGCTCTAAAGGACCAGATAATATTTTAGGGTTTGTAGGCCATAAGGTCTCTGTTATAACTCCGGAGTTCTGCCATTGTAGTGCAAAAACGGCTATAGCAACACACATGAGTGTGTCTATATTCCAATAAAACTTGAACGGAAATAGGTGGTAGGCTACATTTGACCCATGCATGGTCTATAGTTTGCCAACCTCTGCTGTAAGGGTCTCAGACAAAAAATTTGAGAACTGCACTAGACTAACAACTAGATGGTATAATAGATTTTAAAATAAACATTCAAGTATAGATAGATTTTTAGGAAGTTAATCTAATGGGAAAAGCCCAGCACACTAATACTTTAACATAATGACTCAAATAGACATTGTATTCATAGATGATAATGACATACTATAAAAATGCCAATTCTCTCCAAAGTATTTTCCCATTTATTTTTAAGGTTTGCATTTATTTCAGAGAATGAGCATGAGCGGAGGGTGGGGGGGGGGTGGAAGGGAAGAGGCAGAGGGAGAAGCAGACTCCCTGCCGAACAAGGAACCCGACGTGTGACTCCATCCTAGGACCTTAAGATCATGACCTGAACCAAAGTCAGACGCTTAACCAACTGAGCCACTCAGGTGCCCCTCTTATTTCACCATAATTCCGATTAATATTCCATCATGATGGGGAGGGGTTGTAGAAAAACGGATTCTAAAATAAATTCATATGGAAGTTGTGGATTTCTAAGAATTCTAAAAACAGGAAAGAGGACCTCTTGGGTAAATAACAAGTCACGCCATAATGACAAATAGATGCAGTAACAAAAACATCAGAACGAGAGCCCAGAACAAAGTCCATATATATATATGATATTTCGATATATGATAAGAGTGGTTTTGAAATCTTTGGGGGGAAGGATAGATTATATAATGGATGGTGCTTTTACTTTACAGAGAAAAGTAAATAATGATCCCTATCACACCATAGACCGAAAATAAACTGCTTTAGAGTAGAGGTATAGACTATCTTGGGACCAGGGAAATATAAAACAATACCTTTTTGATCTTTGTTAACTTCCTTCTAACAATGTGATGACTGCAGTTGAAATTTATCCCATTCCCTCTTGACTCCCATCTCCACTGGGATTGAAGGGCTGCAATAAACATCCCACAGTTTGGCCTTTTATAGCTGCATTTTAAAAAGTACCTCATAAAGTACAAACCATAAGGTGAAAAGTTGATTTATTTTTTTTAAAGATTTTATTTATTTGAGAGAGAGAGAGCATGAGGGGGGAAGGGTCAGAGGGAGAAGCAGACTCCCTGCTGAGCAGGGACCCCCCCCCCCCATACAGGACTCGATCCTGCGACTCCAGGATCATGACCTGAGCCGAAGGCAGTCGCTTAACCAACTGAACCACCCAGGCACCCCTGATTTATTTTTTAACCATGGGAAAGACTAGGATCAAGAATTATGGATGGATGCTAAATCTTAGAAAGTTTTGACAAGGAGTAGGATATTTGCATGGGTTTACAGTGCCTCTCCACAGATTGCCTATTACTACCTCTACAGTGGAGAAAGTGGCAGCCAATTAGGTAAAATTATTGTATCCATGTTATATTTACTGAAGTTGATAACTAATATGGTTGTGTAAGAATATTCTTATTAGAAGTGTATTCACTTTGAAGTATTAAGGGGTAAAGGGCCATACATATGTATGCAATTTACTCTCAAAACAAATTGAGGATAAAAAAATAAAACATGATAAATGGGGTTAAATGTTAACAGTAGGTGAATCCGAGTAAAGAGTATATGAGTATTCTTTGTAAACTCTTATAACTTTTCTGTAAGTTTGAGATTATTTCCATATAAGAAGCTTTATGAACGGATGGATTTGGGCATAAAAATTAAGCAGTTTAGCTAATCTTAGAAAAGGTTGACTAGTGTGAATTTGCAACATTTAAACCTACAAGGAATTATCTAGAATATAAGAAACTCCTGGAAATCAACAGGAAAAACACAAGTAGACCAATAAAAAGATGGACAAGGATTGAATAGGCAGTTTAAGAAAAGTAAGCCATGGGGCCCCTGGGTGGCTTAGTCGGTTAAGCTGCCTACTCTGGATTTCTGCACAAATCATGATCTCAGGGTCCTGTGATGGAGCCCCACATCAGGCTGTGTCCTCCTCCAGGAGTCTGCTTCAGGATTCTCCCTCTTCCTTTGCCCCTCCCCCTGCTCGTGTACTCTCTTTCTCTCTCTAGAATAAATAAAT
Organism: Ursus americanus; assembly: GCF_024610735.1. Taxonomy (NCBI): domain Eukaryota; kingdom Metazoa; phylum Chordata; class Mammalia; order Carnivora; family Ursidae; genus Ursus; species Ursus americanus. The sequence goes on from NC_142164.1 coordinate 106,967,071, forward strand.
CTTAAAAAAAAAAAAGTTAACCAGAATGAATGACTGATCTAGTTCTGATTTGTATACAGCTGCAATGAATAGATGCTGATGGTTCCAAGCTAGGAAAAACAGTGATAGCTATTGTGCAATATCATTTATATAAATTAAAACCGTGCATATCTTCACAACTCTATATATTTGGAAAATAGAGCTACAAAAATAAAATAGGTGCCTGTGACTGGAGGAACGGAAGTGGGAATAGAAAGTAAAAATAGGAAAAAAAATAGAATAAAACTAGGATGGGGTGCTTTCTGGCATGTCGGCAAGACAAGAGCTCAAGAGTTGGATGAATTATGAACTACTACCCAAGGTCTGTAAGAAAAAACGAGGGCGGAGGGAGTGAGGATGGCTCCCATGCCCTAATTAACTTGGTTCAATCTTACTTGGGTTAGAAACTTGTTTTCTTTACAGCCAAGGGACCAGCTCCCACTTGCCCGCTTTCCTGTGCGTTTTTGCCTAAAGTCCCCTCTGGCTTTCTCACCACAGTCACGCCCTATTCCCCGGCACACCTTTGGGAGCGGCACCAACACCTTCATGTTTTTGTGCCACAAAGGGAATCTCCAGGCTTTCCACTACTAATTCAGATGCTGGTTCCTGAGGGTTTGAGTTTGGTGGGTTTTTTAAAATTCGTGTAATTTACATACTATAAACTTCACCCATTTAAAATGTACAGTTTAATAGTTTTCAGTATACTTATGGAGCCAACCATCACATAATCTAATTCTAGAATGTTTTTATCATCCCCAATAGAAATCTTGTACTCTTATTCAGCTTAATTCCGTTTTTTTTTAAAGATTTTTATTTATTTATTCGACAGAGAGAGAGACAGCCAGCGAGAGAGGGAACACAAGCAGGGGGAGTGGGAGAGGAAGAAGCAGGCTCACAGCAGAAGAGCCTGATGTGGGGCTCGATCCCACAACGCCGGGATCACGCCCTGAGCCGAAGGCAGACGCTTAACCGCTGTGCCACCCAGGCGCCCCTAATTCCGTTTTTTAATGAGGCGTTTATCTCTCCCCCATGGGTGGGAGTTAAAACCTTAGAGTGCTGGGGCGCCTGGGTGGCACAGTCGTTAAGCGTCTGCCTTCGGCTCAGGGCGTGATTCTGGCGTTCTGGGATCGAGCCCCACATCAGGCTCCTCTGCTATGAGCCTGCTTCTTCCTCTCCCACTCCCCCTGCTTGTGTTCCCTCTCTCGCTGGCTGTCTCTTTCTGTCAAATAAATAAATAAAATCTTAAAAAAAAAAAAACAGCACCTTAGAGTGCTGGTCATTGTCCAACAGAGAAATGTGCAGCCTGGGGCCCCACTGAGATCAGTTATCACTTGGCAGGCTATACCTGGGTAAACACCCGGAAGCTTGAACTGGCGCTATGCAAAGATATCTTTTTCAGTATGTATGTTTTTGAAAAAATGATAAATGCTCATGGCAGGGGTAAAAGGATGTCCAGGAGAACCCCATCACCACCACCACACACACACCCTTCCCCGACCTCTACTCGTGAGGCTATACTATACATTTAACAGTTTCTTGTGTGTCTTTCCGGAGAGGTCGTCCTCGCAGAGATTTCTCAACTGGGCATTATTTTCTCCCCAGGAAAAAAGGAACCGTAGAGTAGCTGTCGGTGGAATCTGCCAGGGAGTGAGGGCATGGTCGGAAGGTCTAGGTCCCTAAGACTACATGCCCCTGTCCTGCCTTGAAGGTTGACCAGTGAGCTTACCGTAGTCCTGTCCTGGGTGGCCACACGTCTTGGCTGGGCTGAGGGAGAACCTAGCACCTGCCGCCCATCCACCTTGAGAACTGGAACCTAAATGTGCTTGGCGGGAGGGTCCATTGGGCGTCTGCACAAGTGGCACCTGCCTGAGGCCCTAGCTAGGAACTGTTTACAGAGCTGCAGGACTGAGTATGTATGTGTGTGGACGCCTAGTGTGTGTGAACATATGCAGGCCGTGTGAGGACGTGTGTCCATGGTGTGTGAGAACATGTGCATGCTGGGTAAGCACGTGTGTGCACGTGGTATGTGTGCACTGTGTTCACAACTCTGAGGATGCGTGCACAATGTGAGAAACTGCATCCTATGTGCACAACGCTTTGAGTGTGCGCACTGCGTGGGAGGTGCGTTTACACTGATGTGTGCACACTACGTGTAAGCAGTCTATGAGGAACTATGTCCACGCCGTGTGTGCTTGCACGCTGTGTGAGGATCAGTGTGTGAGGACCGAAACTACGCGCGGTTTGTGAGCGTGCGGTGAGAACTAGTGCGTACGCTGCATGTACACGCCGCGTGCATGTGCTCTGTGGGGGCCGGTGTGCCCCTCGCTTGTGCACGCGGTGCGCGTGCGCGGCGTGAGAACCGGTGCTCACTTCGCACGTGCACGCCGTGTGCGCACGCTGTGTGAGGAGGACGCGTGCGCGTGCGGGTGCGCGCGGGTCCGGTGCGGCGCGGCGGCTCCGGCAGTGCGCCTGTGCGGCCCGCGCGTCCCAATGGAGCGCGGCGGGGGCTGCGGGTCTGGAAGCGGGACGGAGGGGGCTGCGCGGGGACCCCCGCTCTCCGGGAAGATGGCAGAGTCAGGCGCGGTGCGGACCTCGCCGCCCAACCACCGACCTTCAGGTAGGGCCCCCGGGGTGTGTTGAGCGCGTGGGGGCTTCAGGTCCCCCCGGGGGGCGGGGCGGACCCGCCGCAAGCCGCGCAGGGCAGCGGCTCTGGAGCGCGCCGGGCGGGGACGCGGCGCGGTGCTGGGCTAAACGCCCTTCTCCCGGCCTGGGGTCGACTGGGCGCGGTATCCAGGGCCTCGACGCTCGCCGTGCCGGTGGCAGGGGCCCCTCTCAGGTGGCCTGAGTGAGTGGGTGCAGTTGGGGGTGGCTTAGGGTGGATGGCCAGTATGTTTGGTGTGGGGAGCCTGGGCCCAGGCTGGATGCCCCAGGGGCTCCGGGGGGCCGGGCCCCTCTCAGGGAGCAGCCGGCGTGGGGGGCACTGGGGAAGGCTGAGCAGTGGGGGGGGGGGGGTCGCCGGGGCCTGCGCGCTCGCCCACTCTGCGTCTTGGGAAATGCGCGCGAGCGGCAGCTGCAGCCGGCCCTGGAGGTGGCCCGGCTTCATGCTTCGCGGCATCCTGGGGGCAGATCCCGGACGTCACCCACTGGCAGGGGCGGGCGGAGCACTGCTTGGACAGGCGGGCGCGAGCCCCGGGGCCGGGTTCCCCCGCCACCCGCAGGCACTCCCGCAGGCCTCGGGTGCGTTGCCCAGGGGTCTGGAGGGGCCGCAAGCCCCCTCAAATGGCAGCGCAACCACTGCGTCTTCCAGCCCGCAAGCCTGCAACTGCTAGGAGCTAAGGAGGGCTGGTTCCCGGACGGGCTGCCCAAAAATGAGCGAAGCAGGGGGAGATTTTGAGGACATTTGGCAGAATTTTAGATAAGCAGGTCTCATGTCTTCGACGTTCTGTAAAGTGGTTGCAGGTAGTGCGGGGGTGCAAGCAGTGGAGAAACTGATTTCCTGCTGTTTTTCCTGGCAACACCTTTTTTTTTAAGTTAATGTGACCTATTTTTAAAACATTTTTGCTGTAGTATAACATGCATAATACAAAAGCGCACAGGTCTGAAGTATATGATTCGAAGAATTATCACATAGTGAAGAGACGACTATTTTATATGAGGTGAACCAAGGAAGGGAAAGAAATCAAGGGAAATGTTCTTTAGTCGCTTAAAACATGCTTTTCATGGTGGGTGGGAGGTATTTTCTGATTGGGCCTTAATTTGCATCGTTGATAGAAGGAGGAGGTGGCTTACGTCTTCCCCAATTTGCGTTTTTCATCATGCATTTTTTAAGGCAGAATTTAACAAATATCACAGGTTAGTGATATAAATATGTATTTATAAATATGTATACTTCCGTTTTTATTCTTTTTGCTTAATTTGAGAAACTCAGATGTGTCTGCTAGGGAAGAAGCCAGAACCCACCAACCCACCCACCCATCAGAATCAGCCTTGGGGGAAGGAGACCGAGCAGAAGAGAATATTGGAAAGGTTGTTGAAGTTTACAGTTTTATTTGGGAGTTTAAATAATAGGTTATTTCCATGTTTTAAAGGCAGGGAGGGGCTTTTTGGTTGGGCTTGCAATTTATCTGTGGGATTTTTTATTTTTTAAAAAAGATTTTATTTATTTATTTGACAGAGAGAGAGCATGAGCAGGGGGTTGGAGCAAGGGGAGAGGGAGAAGCAGACTCCCCGCTGAGCAGGGAGCTCTATGCAGGACTACATCCTAGGACCCCAGGATCAGGACCTGAGCTGAAGGCAGACGTTTAACCGACTGAGCCACCCAGGTGCCTTATCTGTGGAATTTAAGTTTCTCTGAAGGAACTTAATAAGGGGGCATCCTTATTAAGCCCTAGTAGGAAACTTTATTGTAGAACCATTTAATGCACTCTCTACTGATATTAAGATTAACTTAAACTGTTTTCCTTTATTTGAAATTGAAATGATAGAAAGACATGTGAAGGTTTAAAATATTACACTTCCATGCATTACAGTTGGTGTGGAAAAATTGGGAGTGTTCAATTTAGGGGCCAGGTAGTACCATGGTTGATTATTTTGAGGGCTACTGAGGCCAGATACTTAGAAAAAATAATGTCATCCTCAGTAAAATCTGGATTATTGAGGTTTTATTGTAATCCATCCTGGATGCTGATCATTCTTGGCTGCCCAGAGGCCTTATCATTTGGGATCCATTCCTAATGAGATTCAGCCTGCACATCTGGGGGCTATGAGTTGGTGAGTGGTTTTCCTAGGATCTGCTGTAGAAGGTGACTAGGGAATACCTCTGGTGGTTTCCTTTAACAACAGCTTCTTCCGATATTGAAATCCTGTGCATGTTCCTATTACCCACCAGTGATGCTTTTTTTCTTTCCTTTTATTTACCTCCAGGATGGAAGTTAGCAAATGTGCTGTTCTTTCTAGTGCTCTGTTATGTGCACCGTATAACTAATGACGAGCAAGCCCTCGTTGCTTGGATCTGCTTAAATACCTTTAGCCAGCAAATAGAATCACTGGATCTCAGCTGTCAAACTGCCTCTGTGTCACCCAGATCTTGTGCTCCCCTGAGCCTGAAATGCCCTCTTCCCTTTTCCCTTTCCATGGTTCACTTCCTCTAGGCTCCTCTCAGTCAGAATTAAGGAACTTCTGCTTGTCTGTGCCTGTGGCACCTTCAGCGAAACACTATTATTCTGCCTGTTACGTTCACCATCCAGCTCCTCTCAGCAGGCATTCTTTGAGAGTCCACCGTTAGCCGGACCCTGTGCCGGTGGCTGCTGCTGAAGCTGAAGAGATTGAGCGCCGGAGTGCCTGGGTGTGAATGCCACCTCGCCACTTTCCTGCACTCTCACCTCCCGGAAGTTATTTGACGCCTTGAGCTTCAGTTTTCTCATCTTTAAAATGGGCTCAAGAACAACATGGGGAGGTAGAAGCACTGCTTCGAGGAAGGAATTGGTCTCTGTAAAGCAGTGCCTGACACACAGTAAGTGCTCACACTGGTTAGCAGTTATTTCCTATTATATCATCAGCTTGAGAACAAGGCCTGGGTCTAGGTTATAGGCCCCTCTCTCAGTGCCACATGGTACAGGTACACAATAAGTCTGTAACTGATCTTTAACAATTGCATCATGCCGGGAGCACCTACACCGGGTCCAGTGCTCAGTAAATATTCATGAGTTGGATGAAAGCAGCGTGTTGGTGGAGTTTGTGATAGTGGAATTACAAAGCATGTTTCCTAAGACCTGTTGAGTTTTCTGGTGTATTCGATGGATGAATGTTGTTTATTGAGTTGAACTCATTTACCCATTGTTCCCTGGTAAAGAGAATTGCTTTAAGGAAAGATGAGGTTCCCTTTTGTCCTTCCACTTGGAAGTTTTCCATCACCCGCCCTAGATAAAGAGAAAGTAGGTACAAGCTGGAAATTCAGGAGACCCTCCCTCAGGGGCAAAGTTGGGTGGGGCTGAGTAGGAAAGGCTGAGAGTAGGTCCCCAAGAAATCAGAATTCTTCATCTTTTCTCAAAATTGTATTTAAGACTATTCTTAAATGCTTTCTTTTTTATAAAAGATTTTTACATAATCTCTACACCCAGTGTGGGACTTGAACTCACAACCCTGAGACCAAGAGTTGCATGCTCCACCAACTGAGCCAGCCAGGCACCCCCAGACACTTGAATTCTAAGACTGTTTGGACCTAAGAAGAGCAAGTTGAGTTTGTGCATGCATATTAACATCTCAAGTCCCCTTGGCATTAGGAAGGACCCACAGGTCAGGAGGGAAAGACACAAAGTTGTGTTTGGTCTGGGGCTTCTGGTCTTGTTTCGTGGTGGCACTATAGGACCTGGACTTGGCAGCACCTTCAGGGCAAACTGCTGAAAGTTTACCTGACCATCAGCGGTTTCTCTTCTGATGTCCCAGCCCTGGTGACACAAGTAGTCAAAGTCTTTCCATTTCTAACCCTTCTTCCTCTCCAAGATTAAAAGATGTTTTTCTCTTATTCAGATGCCCCATCTTCTGGAGTAGTTTCTTTTTTTTTTTTTTAAGAACATCTCATCTTTTGTAGGAATTATATGGATTGACTTATAAAACGAGGATTTGCAGGGTTGATTTGAGCAGAAAGAAATGGGGATTTCTGGGGGATGTTGGTGCACAGTCTGGTGGGCCTTGATGGGATGATTTAACAGGATATAACTCGAATGCACTCAGCTCCCAGGATGATGCTGACGATGATACGGCCTGGTTTGGGGGGACTATCACTGTGTTGCATTGGCTCTGGCAGCAGTCCAAGGATTTGAAACCTTTCCCAGGAAGTGGCTGTGGTTGGGGGTAGCTGCTTTTGGGGGACTGTGGCCTGGGAGGGATTGCCCACTACCCATCTCACATCTCAGGTGACCTCTTTCAAATGTGGAGTTGGCATCTGAGGCTCTGGGGTAGGCTAGGCCTCGGGATCCCCCTCATCCCCCTCTGAGGTCTGTCTGAATGTAGGCCTTTATCTGCTTTTCTGTTAGGAAGCATTTTTGCTATCTTTTTGCCTAGTTTTCCTCTTTAAAAGCCCTGTGATTAGCAGAGTTCAGGTTGTGGCTTAAGCAAAACGAAGACAGGTGTGAGTGAGCTACACAGCGGTCAAACAGTCATGACAAATTCCCATAATCCTTTGGAATAGCAGGGTCTGTCTCCAGGGTACACAGCTCCTGGCTGGCACTGGGTTCATTCACTGTTTTGAAAATATCTGCTTTTCCTCTTGATGCCAAATAGGCTGGCCCCAAACAACCCTATGGAGTGCTTTTTGCTCCTTTGTCATCTCCACCCTCTTCATTTTTACCTTCCTCTTTACTATGTAGTAATAACTTTAGAGAGACATTGTTAATATACTTTACATTTCACCCTTTTAAAATGCACAATTCAATGATTTTCAGTATTTTCACAGAGTTGTACAGCCATCACTACAACCAATTTTAGAACATTTTCATCACTCCACAGAGAAACCCCATACCCATTAGCAGGCATTCCCTGTTGCCTCTCGCCGCCCTTCCCCCAGGTGCGGGCAGCCACCCATCTACTCTGTGTCTGTAGAGACCTCTGGGGTTCCTACATGGTGGTCTTCAGCCTTTGGCGCAGACGCATGTTGTTCTTGCCCGGCAGTGCATGGATGGGTCTCCGTGTATCAGAGGTTTAGAAACCATCATTCTGCAGTCTCCATCTTTCAGATCCAATACTTGTTTCACCACAAAGCCTTGCCTTTCCACCTTCCTGGGCTTTCTGCTGCTCAGGCCTGCCAGGCAGCAGAACCTGAATGTAACCTCCCTCCCAGACAGCCTGCAGTTACACACTGTACACGTGCTCATTTTAGCTCCTCAAATGGTAACAGCTGCCAGTTGTTGAGCACTTATGAGCCAAGCACCATTATAAGCACTTGTCATACATTATTTTACTTTATTCCTCACAACCACTCTTTATACTGTTTTTTTCCTGTTTTTATCCTCATTTTAGAGATGTTTCAATTCTCTATTGCTGTGTAGCAAACCATTTCAAATGTATTATTTCTCATGATTCTGGGGGTTAGTTGGGCTCAATTGAGTAGTTTTTCTGTTCCATGTGGTGTCAGCTGGAGTCGCAGTCAGCTTGGAGCTCACTTGGGTTTGTAACGTCCAACATGGCCTGTCATGGGCCAGGTATCTAATCACAGGGAGTCTGTCCTGGACTTCTCACAGCATAGCAGCTGTGCCTCAAGAGTGAGGAAGCAGAAGTTGCCAGTTCTCTTAAGGCCTGGGCTTGGAAGTCCCAGAATGTCATTTTTCCTGCATTCAGTGGTTAAAGCAAGTCACAGGGCCAGCCCAGATTCAAGGGGAGGGAGCTAGACTCTACCTCTTGACGTGAAGAGAGGTTATCTCCTTTTTTGGAGATTCTCTGATGCAACAGGTAAATATGTTGAATGTAAGAGAGGTTAAGTAATTTGCTCAAGGACATACAGTAAGCGGCAAGCCAGTGTGTTTGACTCCAGAGTTAAGTATTTTGAACCTTCATGCTACTTGTGCCTTCCCAGATAGATTATAACAAACTCCTCTCACATACGCTCCAAGTGAGCTCCCAGCTGACTTCGAATCCAGCTGACACATCTTCTGTACCCCTCTCAAGATCTAGCTCATTACTCTAGGTCCCCATTTTATAAGGATTTTTTGTGCCTTTTCCTTAGTATACAATTTTTCTCCCCAAAGGTAAGGAGAACCCACATTTCTTAGAATTATAGCAAACATTTTATAAATTAAAATGCTTAGAGGAAGAAAACTTCCATTTAACAGGATTTCTGGTTTGCCAGCAATTAACTTCCTACTCTCTCTGTGCCAGCCTTTATTACTGGGCTCTGGAAGATCTCCTTAGTACATTTTTCTGTCTTAGGACACTGTTGGGTGTGACTGAGGATTGCAGTTCTTGGATTATCACTCCAGAAGGCCCATGGAAGATTCTCTTATACTGTAGGCCAGTGTGTCTCAAACTAATTCTGGCAACCAGTTTGGTTTTTGGTTTTTGTTTCTAATTTCCAATCTGTTGTTGACCAATATCTTGGTAAAATAGAATAAAAAAGACTTACTAGAAAAATAAAATGTAAAGGACATGGAAAATATAACTCCTGACTTTTTAAATATTAGATTAGGTATTAGATTCCAAGATATCAATGGATATTAGATTAGACTGTCAAATTGCTATAAATGTTTCTAAATGCATGTTCTCAACTTATGTCCTTATTGTGAACGATAACGAACAGTAAGGAGACTGGTACCCATCCACGGGCTACACTCTGAGTAGCTCTGCCCTAGGCCAACATTTCCCAAAGGGTGTGGTACACAAGAGGGTTTTAGGTTACATGTGGACAGGTTTATCTTTTCAATTTTAGGTTAATAGTTGTGTAGATTTTTAGATTGTATTATAAAAATACAACTAGTACATCAAACTGTAATTTCATGAATATTTTCAGAATGAGTAGAAAATGAAAAGAACTCAATTTAAAGATAAAATACTAAACAATAGTATAGGCTGGTGCTGGATAATACAAATAGAATGCTAGCCGTATATATAATCCTAAATTTTCTAACAGCTACATTTGAAAAAGTAAAAAAGAAAAAAGGGAAATTAATATAATACAGTTTCTTCAGGGTCGCCTGGGTGGCTCAGTCAGTTAAGTGTCTGCCTTCACCTCAGGTCATGATCCCAGGGTCCTGGGATCAAGTCCCACATCGGGCTCCTTGCTCCTCTGGGAGCCTACTTCTCCCCCTGCTGGTGCTCATGCACTCTCTCTCTCTCTCTTTCTGACAAATAAATAAATAAAATCTTTAAAAAAATTTATTTAACCCAGTATACCCAAAATACTATCATTTCAATATGTGATTAGTATAAAGAATTATTAATAAGAGATCTCACAATGTATTCTTTGCACTGAGTCTTCCAAAACCAGTATATATTTTATGCTTTCAGCACATCTCCATTTGGACTGGTCACATTTCAAGTGCTCAGGAGCTGTGACTAGTGGCTAGCATATTGGACAGGACTCACTGATCTAGACCATTTCCATCATGGCAGAAAGTTCTTTTGCTGTAGGAATGACACCATAGTCACATAGGGCACGATGGTATTGAATGATGTTGAGAGTGGTATGAACGCGTGCTGTGGTATTCAGTCCAACGTGAGTAGGCGTGATGGAAATGGAAAGATGATTTGATAAATGGTATCCCCTGTAGTAAGGCAAAACAGGCTTAATCCCCAGGCACTTGAAGGGAGAAGCTGCATTTGTTTTCTCCAGCATGGCCAAGTGGTAAAGTCCGCACACAAAATGTTGTCTTCGTGACCAGACAGGCTGTGGAAAGAGGGTGGGCTTGACTTTGTGGTAATTGTTGAGCTGTTATCAGTGGAAAGCATGGTATAATATTGACAGAAAGATGGGAGAAGGCAGCAGTATTAACCAGCTCAGGATCTCCAAGGTTCAGTGTTGGGGTCCTGTGGGGAATCCTCTGGGTTAGGATAGGCTCTGTGAGGTCAGGTCTGGTCATTTCCTCCCAGAGATGGTATTGTGTCTTCCTAGTACCTGTTTATAGAAGCCACTTGCTCATTATGATCAACAAGTTCCTGTTGGTTGACAGGACAAATTCTGGGGACCACATTACTGGGCGGTTCCAGTGAATTCACAGGCTGGTCCCACCTCCTATGTCCTGGGTTTGATTATGTGAGAGAGCCGGCACTGGCTATAAAGGGACTTAGTTGAGTGGGACCGGTTAGCCAGCACTCACTTTCAGGGCTTGCAGGACAAGTCCTTGCCCAGACCAAGTTGTCTTCCTCCTGAGCAGTTGGTCTTTCTCTATCTTTGACACCAAGTCTTTAAAAATTAACTATTGCTTGGGGAGCCTGGGTGGATCAGTCAGTTAAGCAGCCTACTCTGGATTTCGGCTCGGGTCATGATCTCAGGGTCCTGGGATGGAGCCCTGCATCAGGCTCCATGCTCCGTGAGGAGTCTGCTTGAGGATTCTCTCTCTCCCTCTGCCTCTCCCCCCACTTGCATTCTGGTTCTCTCTCTCTCAAATAAATAAATAAATCTTAAAAAAAAAAAAGAATTAACTGTTGGCTTAGCAAGTCTACCAGTGTGGAACCTGGGTTGGTGTGGTAGGTATAGTGTCTTAACTTCCTTCTTACCTCTATTTTTCTATGTTACTTTTGTTTTTCTCACTTGCTTTTCATATTTATTTCTCTGTTTTATATAAGACGACAGAGGGCATAAATGAATGCCTGAAATTAATAATAAATACAGAGCAGGAAATGCCGCTGTAGCTTGACTCTTTTACCAGGCACCTAAACCCCTTAATTAAACAGTGCTTTGTGTCCTTGTTTTAAAACAACACCTTAATATGTGCTCTTAACTTGAAATAACCATCTGAATTGTAAACTGGACAAAATGGGATTCTGCTGAACTTATTTTTTAACCACCTGCCCCACCCAAGATTCCTGTCCTCTTCCCTGAGCACCTGGGTATGCTCTCCCCTTACTAGAGAAGGAACCGTCCTTGTGCATGGGAGTGGTGTCACCTCTTAGGAGTTTTTGCTCTTTTTTACTTTGTGTGTGTTGGGTTCTCTGGAGCACTTGTCAAGGGATGGCAATTGGTGTTGAAATACTATGATAGCCTTCAGTGAAAGCTTTCCTTCCATTTGGATAACTTTCCCCCCAGTGGAGATTTGTGTTATGAACAAAATTTAAGTGATCATTTTCATTATCTAGGTAACCAATATTACTTAAGCTGTTTTAGCTACGTCTTCAGATATAAACTGTCTTAAAAATTACTAATTCTAATTGTAGTTTTCTTACTGCAAAACATGTTTCTGCTTTCCTTTTTTACCTTCTCCTCGCCCCCCTAAATTTCCACTTCACTTGATTTTGTTTTTGTCAGTCATAAATTATTTCTCAAGAATAATTGCTTCTTATTAATGGTCCATTAGTTTCCACATATCCCTAATCTTCTGGGATGAGATTAGCTCTTTTTATAGTAGAACGATCAAGAAAGCAGAATGTGGACTGTTTCACTCTACCCTGTTAGCCTTCATTTCTCTTAGTTGTCTTTTACTTTCTCTCAGTTTTGACTGAGGGACCCCAGAAGACTTGGTGCCTTTCTATTAAGGAGTACTGAATGTCCTTTGTGGTATGTAATTTCATCTTTATTAGTTAAAAATTAAAAGGATTCTTGCCACTTTGACACGTAAAGAAGATCTCAGAGTGAATGCCTCTTTTTTTTTTTTTTAAGATTTATTTACTTGAGAGAGAGCGAGCTGGGGAGGGAAGGGCAGAGGGAGAGAGAGCCCAACTCAAGGCTCAGTCTCACCACCAGAGATCACAACCTGAGCCAAAACCAAGAGTTAGATGCTTAACCGCCTGCACCATCCAGATGCCCCTAGAGTGAATGCCTCTTACAAGCAGGCCAGTTCAAGCAGGAGATATCACATGTGAGGACCAGGGCTGTCTAATAGAACTTTCTGTGAGGATGGAGATGTTCTATGTCTGTTCCACATGGTAGCCACCAGCCACCATGTGGCTATGGAGCACTGAGGAACTGAATTTTTAATTGTATTTGATTTTAGATAATTTAAATTAAAATAGCACATGTGGTAGTGGCTCCTGAATTGGACTGGGCAATTACCTAGATGTTGACTAACCTTGTCAGATGAGGAGCAGAAATGAGGAATAGGTTTCAGGCCTTGAACAAGTTACTTTAAACTCATCCATTCTTGGTTTCTCCTCTACAAACTGTGGTATTTGGCCCTTCAACCACTCTCAGATGGGTACAGGCCATCAAGTAAAGAACCCAGAAGTTACCTCCTATGGTTCGTATCAGATCTGTAGGGCCATGATGGAATCTAGTACCCAAGGCTTATTTCTGGCTCCTGGTTGCCCTGGGGTGCCCATGGTCAGCCAACTCCTCTGTGTCCCCGCCTCAGTTTTGGTTATACAGATTGGTTGGAGGATAAGTTGGATTGACTTACAAGGCATTACCAAACCATTAGGTGAAACCGTTAGTTGTACAGGATTTGGGTGGCCTGTGGAGAGAATTTTTGCTGTGAGAGACTGGCAGGGACTGAGACCATAGGCCCAGGCCAGAGAACCCTGTAGTAGAAGGTGAGGTTGGTGAGGGCATTTGGGGGCATTGGGTACCACAGCTGAATGAGTCATGTTCCCCCTTCTCTAGGACGTACTCACTAAAGTAGATAAGCCTCAGCTCTCTTGTTCTGGCTTGTTCCTTACAAACTGTGGCCACAAGTGTTGGCCCATGAGAAGAACTCAGTTGCTTGTCTGTAAGATGGTACACTAGGAAATCTGACTGGTGCTTTCCAACTCTTGAGATACTGTGATCCTCCACTTCCAGCTCAGGAGGCAAGGGGAAGGGTAGGTTTGTCTTCACCCTTTTGTTATGGGGATCACCAGCCAAGTAGGCTTGGAGCCAACAGACTTACCAACTTTCCCCGTAACCTCCCCCATTACAACCAAGTAGGGACTTCTGGCTTCTTTATCTCTTATGACCCCATCCCTATTGCCTGGGTTAGACCTGTCATCTGGAGCCTGATCATTATTACGAGAGCCTTAGAGGTCTCTTTCCCTCCATCCAGGTCACCCTCCCGTCATGGATCCATCTTATCACTCTTACCTAACCTCATCTGACATCTGCCTAGCGTGCGTATAGTCTAAGCTTCTGATAGGACAGGTGTGTTGAAATGGGGCTCCCATTTACCTTTCCAGCCCCCTCTCTCTGGCCAGTGACCACTTGAAGCTTGTAGCATCCAGCACAGTCTGCACCCACTCACACCTCACTGCTCATGGGCATGCTCTTCCCTGCGCCCAGAATTCCCTTCCTCTTTGTATCTGCCATGTTCATCCTCTAGTACTTGTCTCACATCTCACCTTCCCTGAAGCCTTCCCCGATCACACATTTTTGGTGGATTTTTCTTTTCTCCCCCATTTCCATTATGGTGTTGATAATGTTAATGCAGGTAAATCAGATCATGTGCAAATAAACTTGGGTTTGGCATTTGGAAACTGAAGTACACAGACCTTAAGCATATAGTGTGATGAATATTTACTTATACACCTATATAACCAACACCCAGATCAAAAAACAACATTTCCAGCACCCAGAAAGCTTCCTCATGCCCCCTCCTAGACAGTGGTCCCCAAAGGGAACCATTGTTCTCACCTCTTTTTTTTTTTGAAGATTTATTTACTTAGGGACAGAAAGAGAGAGAGAACATGCATACGGTGGGAAGGAGCAGAGGAGGAGGGAGAGAGAAACTCAAGCAGATTCCATGCTGAGCACAAGTGCTACGGAGGTCTCGATCTCACCACCCAGGAGGTCATGCATGACCTGAGCCGAAATCATGGGTATCACGAGTCGGATGCTTAACTGACAGAGTCACTCAGGTGCCCCCTCATCACTTTTCACTGTGGTTTAGTTTTGCTTGTTTTTGAATTTTATTAAAATGGATTCATGTAGCATGCCCATTTGTATTATGGCAAAATATACATAACCTAAAACTATTTTAGCAGTGTTTAAGTCCATTGCAATTAAGGACATTCACATTGTTGTGCATCCATCACTGCCATCCATCTCCAGAACCTTTTAGTCAAGTATATACTTTTTTTTAAAGATTTTATTCATTCATTTGAGGGACAGTGTGAGAGAGAGAGCACCAGAAGGGTGAGGGGCAGAGGGAGAAGCAGGCTCCGCACTGAGCAGGGAGCCCGATGCGGGGCTCGATCCCAGGACCCTGGGACCATGCCCCGAACTGAAGGCAGATGCTCACACAAATGAGCCACCCAGGCGCCCCCAGTATATACTTTTTTGTGTCTGTTTTTTTTCACTCAGTATTATGCCTATAAGATTCACCCATGTTGTATATATCAGCAGTTCATTTATTTTTATTTCTGAGCAGTATTACATTGTGTGACTATTATTGTAGTTTGTTTTATCCATTCTTTTGCTAATGGACACATGGGTTATTTCCAGCTTCTTATTCTTTTGACTAAAACTGCTATGAACATGCTTGTACACATCTCTTGGTGCCCATACAGATGCATTTCTATTGCTTATATGCCTAGAAGTGGAATTGCTGGGTCATAAGGTAGGCACATGCTCAGCTTTAGCAGATAGTGCCAAACTGTTTTCCAAACAGTTAGAAGCAGTTTCCTTTTGTGGTTATAATAAATTACCACAAATTTAATGGCTTGTAGCAACATGAATTTATCTTATAATTCTGGAAGTCAGAAGTCCTAAAATATGTGTCAGTAGAACCTTTCTGGAGGCTGCAAGGTAAGAACCCATTTCCTTGCCTTCTCCATCCAGCTTCTAGAGGCTGCCTGCATTCTTTGGCTCATGACTCCTTCCTCTCTTGTCAAGGCCAGCAGCATAGCTGTATCTTCCAGTATCTCTCTCTCCAACTTCTGGTTCTATGGTCATATCTCCTCTCTCACCCAACTCTCTTGCTTCCCCTGTGATTGCTTTGGGCCCACTTGGAAAATCCTGGATAATCTCCCCATCTCAAGAACCTTAACTTAGTCACATCTGCAAAGGCCTTTTTGTCACATAAGGTAACATTTTCACAGACTCCAGGGATTAGGACATGGACATCTCGGCAGGGATGAGGGGGAGGGCATTATTCTGCCTACCACATGGCTGTTCCATTTTGCATTCCCATCAGGAAAGCATCAGAGTTTCAGTTCCTCCACATCTTTGTCAGCACTTGGTATTGTCAGTCTTTTTAATTTTAGCCATTCTGATGGGAATGTGGGGTACATCTATAGCTACCACCTCCAGACGGTATATCCTCCTTTGCTCTGATACAGCTTTATTGCAACTTATCAGTATTATAAATATTTGTTTACATGCTTCTGTCTTGGCTAAACTGTATATCCTTCATGCAGCAGGTTGTAACTGGCTCAGTAACTGCTCCTTGGATGGTAAGTAATGACTGAGGGCATTTTTTAATAGAGAAATGAGCAGAGCTAAAGATGTAATTGAAAGCCTGTGCTTATCGTCCCATCTCTGGCTTGAAGTAGGGTTTCTCCCAGATAAAAAGTAGGACCAGAGCAAAGAACTTAGTTTCTAGCTTTTGCATACTTTGCCTTTCCCAAGATAGTTAATCTATAAGTGAGTAATGCTATAGAAGGAGATGTGGGCCTCAACTCCTGAGGGCGTTGGTTGGAGATGACTTCACCTTATATGTAAATGAGAGGGGAATGTAGTTTCAGCAGGCAGTCTTCTGGGGAGTCTGATCTTGGACCTTTTGCAGTGTCTGAAGTTTTCCTTTTCCCTGGATTCTGCTCCAGTATAGCAACGCACTGCAGCTTCTGGCTTGCAGAAGGAAAGACTGGAAGGTGAGTGGGGTTTCTTGATCTCAAGGAATGTAGTGTGTGTAGACTTAAACCCACCTTGAAGACTTGAGGATGGAATTTCTGAGGAAGGTGAAGCCATAGTAGAAAAGAATATCTGATGACCCTGGACACAGAGTGGTTGGGTGCAAATGTCTTGACACTAGGGAGATAAACTTGGAAGGAGGAATTAGTATTAGACAAAAGGCAGACAGGATTGTGGCTTCCTTTGGGAAGATTCTAATATGAGTAACTACTCTTTTGTTCTTGTTTGTTCCCAGTTTACATTCCTGGGCCCACCCCTGGTTTCATGAAGGCTATAAGGTTTCGGGGCCTCAGTCTTATCTTTTCAGGCCACAGACGTGTTGGCAGCATTCCTGCAGCTTGGCATTACTTTGACCCTGTGGGGTGTGGCATGTGTGAGAGAAATGTTGCCATCAGTGTGGCAGGGGACTTCTTTGGCCCTCATGAGAAAACCTCTCTGTCACTGACAAGACCTGACTGGTCAGTATTTAGATCATAAAGGAGTTGGTCTTTTGAGAAAAATACTAGCTCAGGGTGGAAGTTACTGTGTTGGGCCTATGCTGACATTATTATTCCCTGTTGAGACATACTAACAATGCCACAGCTTTAGTGATTTGAATAAGTACACGTGTGATTCACAGGCTGATCTGAAAGCAAACCAGCCATGCCAGAATGGAGGCATGCCTGGGCCTTGGGTGGTGTGGCCGACACACACACCAGGAGGATTGGGATAGGCTGAACAGAGCCATGGCTATGTTTGTGGAGTCCCAGTGACTTCCTGGATGTCCTCTCTTCTCTGCCTGGTGTATTCGAGCTGTGGAAAAGTCATGTGGCTGCATTCCTGCTGAGAACACCTTCCCACACACAGACCAAGGGCCTGGCCTTTTGGCGTTCCCCTCTGTTGACTCCAGGTCTGGAGGGGATCTTGAGAGAAAACTTGAGGTGCCGCCCCCTGTAAGCAGGTGCATGTTAACTTTTTCCAGGACAGACCGCGGCTCTTTGCTCCACATTCTCAGGCTGGAGGGGCACTCCTTGCCTCGTAGGTCAAGAAGTCCTTTATGTTCATATAGACATCTCTCCTCTAAATGCCTCTCCTCTTGCTTTCCTGTCTGTGAACAGGTAGAACAACCACTCAGCATCCTTTTGACAAAACCTCCCAGTCTCCATAAAGAAACCTGGGGCCTTCTGTGGGGCCCAGTTCCCTAAACCTTCCTTACATGACTTTTAGTTTGGTGTTTACTTCTATGATATTGGTGTCTTCCTTCTATAACTTCTTGCACAAATTACCCATTGTGTAGCCTTTTTACCTCTTCTTCAGTTAAGAATTTACTAATGAGATATCCCCTCATATCTGTTAGGATGCCTGTTATCAAAAAACAAAAGACAAGTGCTGGTGAGGATGTGGAGAAATTGGAACCCTTGTGCACTGTTAGTGGGAATGCAAACTGGTGCAGCTGCTATGGAAAACAGCGTGAACATTCCTCAAAAAAAAAGTAAAAATAGAACTATACCATATGATCCAGCAATCCCACTTCTGAGTATACATTCAAAAGAATTAAGATCAGGATCTCAGGGATATTAACACTGTTCACAACGGCTAATGTGGAAACAACTTAATAAATGTCTATGTGCAAATGAATGGATAAAGAAAATGTGATACACACACACACACACACATACACACACACTGGAATATTATCTAGCCTTAAAAAGAGAAGAAAGTTCTGCAATATGTGACAGTGTGGATGGACCTTTGATGACATTATGAAATCAGCCAGTCATGGAAAGACAAAAACTATGTACATATATTCCACTTATATGAAACATCTAAAATAGACAAATTCACAGAATCATAGAGTATATTGGTGGTTCCCAGGAGGTGGGGACAGCAGGGAATGGAGAGTTACTAATCAACAGACATAAAGTTATAGTTAAATAAGATGAGTAAGTTCTGGAGATCTGCTGTACAACATTATACACAGAGTCAACAATATTGTACCATACATTAAAAAGTTTATTAAGAGGGGCACCTGGGTGGCTCAGTTGGTTTAAGTGTCTGCCTTCAGCTCAGGTCATGATCCCGGAGTCCTGGGATTGAGTCCCATATTGGGATCCCTGCTCAGCGGGGAGTCTTCTTCTCCCTCTGCCTGCAGCTCCCCCTGCTTGTGTGCACTCTCTCTCTCTCTCTCTCACACACATACAAACACATACACACACATACAAATAAATAAATAAATAAAATCTTAAAAAAATGAGTTTATTAAGAATGTAGATCTTTTGGGGAACCTGAGTGGTTCAGTCAGTTAAGCGTCCAACTCTTGATTTTGGCTCAGGTCATGATCTCAGGGTCGTGAGATGGATTCCTGCATCGGGCTCCGTGCTCAGTGTGGAGTCTGCTTGAGATTCTCTCCCTCCCTCTCCCTCTGCCCTTCCCCCCCACTCGCTCTCTCTCCCTCCCTCTCAAATAAGTAAATAATTTTAAATTACTTATTTGAGAGGGTGAGAGGGAGCACAAGCAGGGGAAGCTGCTGCAGAGGGAGAGAGAGAAGTAGGCTCCCCGCTGAGGAGGGAGCTCGATGCGGGGCTCAATCCCAGGACCCTGAGATCATGACCTGAGCTGAAGGCAGATGCTTAACCGACTGAGCCACCCAGGCTCCCCTAAATAAAAACCTTTTTAAAAAAAGAACGTACATCTCATGTTAAGTGTTCTTACCACAATAAAATTTAAAAAATACAAAACATTTACAAAGAATATACCATTTAAGACCGTAACCTGATCAGTTACCGGCTTAGCCAAAGACGTGGGCTATTTCTTGGTCTATTCTTAGCCTTAGTTTCTTTACTTATAAAATGGAGAAAGAACAGAAATTCCTCACAGCGTTGACAGGAGGACTGTATGAGGTAATGCATGGAAAGTGTTTAGTACAGTGTCTGGCACATAGGTGCTCGGTGAGGTAGGTGGTATGGCCATCATCATCTGTGCATCGAGTATAAGACCCCAGACCTTATGTCTATGAATATAAAAAATACATTTTTGGGGTGCCTGGCTGGCTTAGTCCATAGAGCATGTGGCACTTGATCTCAGAGTTGTAAGTTCGAGCCCCATGTTGGGGGTAGAGATTCCTTAAAAATAAGATCTATAAAATTTATATATATGTATATATTTGTATGTAGCATACTTTATATCAGTGTACTTATATTGATATATTTGTGTTCTGGCTTTGCCTTCCAAGGAACTAATGACCTAGTGAGATAGGCTTTAATTAATTAATTAATTTTTAAGATTTTTATTTATTTATTTGACAGAGGGTGAGAGAACACAAGCAGGGGGAGCAGCAGAGGGAGCTGCAGAGGGAGAGGAAGAAGCAGCATCCCTGCTAAGCAGGGAGCCCAACACGGAGCTTGATCCCAGGACCCTGGGACCATGACTTGAGCCAAAGGCAGACACTTAACCGACTGAGCCTCCAAGGTGACCCGGCTTTCTCTAATTGAATGTAATCCAAGTCTCACACTGAAAGGTACCATAAATGGAAATACAAAAATGGACCATGAGGCCATAGATAAGCGCACGGTTAATTCTGGCGGAGAACCCAGGGACAGTCTTTGTGCATGTGTGAGTCTTCACGGTGACTTACATTTAGGTGTCCTGTGGTTAGCAGGACAGCACTGCCAAGTACTCAGCAAATTGTTACTGGAGGCCTGTCTTTGGCCATGTTCTCCAGTTTCTGCACAGGAATGGTGGTTCTTTTTCTCCCATTCAAGCTCAATTTGTAAGTATGTCAGAGACTTGTCCTAGGTCCAGTTTCTCATTGTCCTAGGTGAACTTAATTTTCTCACTTTGTGTAGTTAGCATTTTTCCACAGGGGACACAGGAGAATAGAGGAAAATTCTTATTTTTTTTGTCCTCTATCCCTCTTTGACACCCACTGCTAGATGTTTTGCTCCACAAATTGGCCTGGAAATCAAGACATCATTCAACTTTCTGAACTGTGGAAACTGTCACGGCTTTTGGCAAGATAAGAGAGTTGAGTAGTGTGCTGTAAGTTCAGGATTTTAGACTCTGTATTGGCCAATATGGTAGCCAACTGCCACATGTGGCTATTTAAATTAATTCAAATTAAATAAAATTTAAAATTTAGCTCTTCAGTTGCACTAGTCACATTTTAAATGCTCAGTAGTCCCATGTGGCTAATGACTACTGTATTGGACAGCACAGACACAGAACATTCCTTTCTTTGCATAAAGTTCCATGGAACAGCACTGATTTAGAGGGTTATCTTAACAGTTGTAGGCTACTTAAAAGAGAGGAAGACATAGATATTTATTCATGCTGTGATGGTTTTGATCCTTCTTCTAAATGATCCAAGTTGGATGTATAAGCATTAAATGTACCTGCCTAATCAACTGAACCTTGTCTAATGCACGTAAAATATTTTGACCTCAAATTTGTAGTGCAAGAAGGGTATTCACTTTCTGAAGTCTTTTTTGTACTGCCATATTACCCTGAAGCAGCTATCAAGTGTGGATTCTTAGATGAGAGAGCCCTGGTTTTTTAATTGTGGTAGATTATATATAACATAAGCTTTACCATTTTAACCATTTTAAAGTGTACAATTTAGTGGCATTAAGTGCATTCACAGTGTTATGTGACCATCACCACTATCTTTTTCCACAACTTTATATCATCTCAAACAAAAACTATACCCATTAAACAGTAACTCCCCATTATGCCCTCCCTCTAATCCCTGGTAACCAATATTCTATTTTCTCTCTCTTTGTTTGTTCTAGGTACTTCATATAAGTGGAATCATACAACATTTATCCTTTTGTGACTGGCTTTTTTCGCTTAGCCTAATGTCCTCAGGGTTCATCCATGTTGTGGCATATATCAGAATTTCATTTCTTTTTAGGGCTGAATAATATTCCATTGTATGGATAGACCACATTTGTTTATCCATTCATCTGTTGATGGACACTTGGGTTGCTTCCACCTTTTGGCTATTGTGAACAGTGCTGCTATGTACATGGGAGTCCAAGTATCTGTTTGAGTCTCTGCTTTCAGTTCTTTAGGATGTATACACAAGTGGAATTGCTGGGTGATATGGTAATTCTATCTTTGGCTCTGATTTTTTGGAAGCAGTTTAAAAATTTTTGAGATATAATTCATACAACATAAATGTCACCCTTGTGAAGTGTACAGTTCAATGGTTTTTAGTATATTCACAAGGCTTACAATCACCCCTACTCATTTTATAGCCTCTTAGGAACCAGAATGGGGGAGAGAGACAGAATTTTGCAGGCAGCTTAAGTGGAAGGAAGGGAGCTTTCAGGATTAGTATGAGACTCTTTAAAATAGTAATTTGTGGGGCGCCTGGGTGGCACAGCGGTTAAGCGTCTGCCTTCGGCTCAGGGCGTGATTCCGGCGTCATGGGATTGAGCCCCACATCAGGCTCCTCCGCTATGAGCCTGCTTCTTCCTCTCCCACTCCCCCTGCTTGTGTTCCCTCTCTCGCTGGCCGTCTCTATCACTGTCGAATAAATAAATAAAATCTTTAAAAAAAAATAAAAAAATAAAATAAAATAAAATAGTAATTTGTGGGGGCTCCTGGGTGGCTCAGTCGTTAAGTGTCTGCCTTCGGCTCAGGTCATGATCCCAGGGGCCTGGGATCGAGCTCTGCATTGGGCTCCCTGCTCAGCGGGAGGCCTGCTTCTCCCTCTCCCCCTCCCCCTGCTTGTGTTCCCTCTCTCGCTGTCTCTCTCTCTGTGAAATAAAGAAATAAAATCTTTAAAAAAAAAAAGTGATTCGTGGGGCACTTGACTGGCTCAGTCGATGGAGCATGTGACTCTTGATCTTGGGTCATGAGTTCAAGGCCCACGTTAGGGGTACAGATTACGTAAAAAAAAAAAAGATATTTCTACCCAATACTTGGCATGCTGTGCAGTCTTTAGCAAGAATACTCTACTCACTGTGAGGCTTTTAGACTGAAATTCAGAAAAGCTCCCCTGCTACCTGACATATTTTCAGCTACTTATGAGGCCTTGTTTTATGGAACGGGATGTTGAATAACCTCACAAGTGGGTCAGACTCCTCAGAAATTCTCTGGAAGCTGTGGCTTCTTTCTTCTTTATCACACCTCCTATGTTTGCTTTGTCAGACATCCTTCCCTGGCTTGAAAGTTGTTCTATTCCTTCTCTGGTTCTGATCCCAAATTCTGCAACTACTTGGTTTCCAAACATCAGATTGTTTACAATAAATACCTTCAACATGGATTTTTAGATTTCACATTGCTCTGCTTTGAAGCAAATAATAAAACTCACACTCTTATGTTATTGAACAACTCGGGGATTAGGGGGTGCTGACCCCTCTGCGCAGCTGAAAACCTGCTTATAATTCATATAATTTTGACTCCCCCCAAATTTAACTACTAATGGCCTACTGTTGACCAGAAACCTTACTGATAACATACAAAGTCGATTAACACATGTTTTGTGTTACATGGATTATGTACTGTATTCTTACAATACAGTAAGCTAGGGAAAGAAAAGTGTTATTAAGAAAATCATTAGGAAGAGAAAATACATTTACAGTAGTGTACTCTATTGGGAAAAAATCGTCATGTAAGTGAACCCACATAATTTAAACCCATGTTGTTCAAACCTGTGTTGTTCAAGGGTCAACTGTATATGCCATTCATACATTACCAGGGTGTTCTGATTTTTCTTGTCACGTATTTGTGGTTTTAATATTTTATGGTTTGGGGATGGTTTTATTGCGGTCTTCTGATAATTGGCCAGCTTTCTTTACCTTTTTTTTTTTGAAAGATTTATTTATTTGACAGAGAAAGAGAGTATGCATGCATGCATGTGAGTGGGGAGGGGCAGAGGGCTCTTGGACTCCATGCTGGGCGCAGAGACCAATGCAGGGCTCAGTCTCATGACCCATGAAATCATGACCCGAGCCAAAACCAAGGGTTGGATGCTTAACCAACTGAGCCACCCAGGTGTCCCTCTTTATTTATTTATTTTTTAAATACCATATAGTTCTCTCAACTCAGAGTGTATAATGGAGTGGTTTTTAGCATATTCAGAGTTGTGCAGTTTATAACCATTACCACAATCAATTCTAGAAAATTTTCTTCACCTCAAAAAGAAACCTCATGCCCTTTAGCAGTCACTCCCCCTTTCCTCCCAACATCCAGCCCTAGGCAACCCAGTCACTAATCTACTCTGTCTCTATAGATTTGGGGCAAGCTGTCTTGCATCCTTGTTAACAGTGATTTTTTTTTCTTCCCTAAATTGTACTATAAGCCACCCACTCATCTTTCCATCCCTGTTGCATTCTTGTCATTTGCCTTTTTCTTTTTTTTTTTTACTCTTGATAGTAGTAGGTTAGCTAGAAATCCTTCAAAGTGGGTGGGGCACAGCTGCAGGAATTCATCCCAAAACAGCAAGGACAGACAGATAACCACTGCTGAGCCCTGGAACACCCTTTTAAGGCACCTGTCTTTATTCTATACTCTGAAGCTGGCTTTTTTTTCACTGGCCGGGCTGCCAGGACGTCGAGAGCTAATAAGCCAGTGAGAGCCGCTGGGCCGGAAGCTGCACTGGGATTGATCCCTGATCCTGTGTAAGTTCCTGGGCAGAAATCAAATGCACAGTTTCCAGATGTGTAAATTCAGTAACTTCTCTAACAGAAGCAATATTTAATAGTCATTAATGGTAGAGGAGCTTCAGAATCTGCAAATATCTGTCTTTACCATGCCAGTCACTGTTACTGGTGATGAGAAAAGATTGGTGCACTTGGGCATAAATAGTTTATTCACTTAGTATAGTGTTTTTCTTGCTTTTGTAGCAGATGCCCTGGGACTAAATCCTAACTCTGCCCCTTTTATTACCGAGGTGACCTTGAGCAAGTCACTTCACCTTTCTGGAAGACTCCTTTCCTCCTCTCTGAAACGGGAGAATAATAAATCTAACTGCATCAGGTTGTTGTGAGATTTAAATAAGATAGTACGAGCAAAGCACTTAATACAATGCCTGGCCAAGAGTAAGAGATGAATAAATGTTACCTGGTATTAAGGGGCCATATTTATTATGTGCCTGCTGTATACAAGGTGCCAGGTTAGGTTCTACAAGGAATAAACCAGGATCTCATGAATGGAGTTCAAGCCCTCTTGGTGTTATAGTTGTGTCTGGAGCTTGGCGGTTAATGCTGGGGAAGCAGAGGCTAGGTGGCATCCAGATTTTATTTGTCTCCTTAGAACTATAGATTTTATTAAATAATTTTCATAAAGCACAGTGTTGATTATAAACATCAACACAGAAAAGATTTGGCTGAGGTTAGGTGTTTCCTGGGAATGGTAGATATTGTCGTTTCTTGTGGGCAAATTAAAACATTCTATCATTTACTGTTGGCCACTGGTAGCGGTCATCAAGACAAACCGTTTGTCAAAACAAATAAACTTGACAAAAAAGGGTAGTCATGATCCTACTTAATGAACCTCCTAATTTTTTTTGTATTAAAAAGGCACCAGTAGTGTTCATTCCCAGGCATGCTCTATGTACATCCTATTCTATTCCATCTCTGTATTGCTCCGTATTGCTGCTGTCAGGATGAGTACCAGCAGGCTGCTTCTGTGGAATTTTCTGAGCCACGTGAGAGAGAAGCACAGTGTACTCTTAGAACAAGATCTGTCCTGCCTTTCCTTGTGTTCCAGAGTCTACTTTGGTTGAGAGAGCTAGCATAAGCTTTTGTTTGGAAAGGAACTTTGGGTTTTTGTTTATTTCTTAAAACAGGAAATGGTGAGCATTCTGATGGTAGAAGTCCCATATCAGTTTTAGCATGAGAGAACCACGTTTGGCTTGGTTGTAAATGGTGAGAGTCAGCTGCAGTCTGGTGCAGGCTAAGCCTTCTGACCCACAGGAGGATAGGGCATCTTTAGATACGGGCTCAGCCCCCTCCTTTTCTAAAAAAATTTTATTTATTTATATGACAGAGAGAGAGAGAGCCAGCAAGAGAGGGAGCACAAGCAGGGGGAGTGGGAGAGGAAGAAGCAGGCTCTCAGCAGGGGAGCCTGATGGAGGGCTCGATCCCAGGACCCTGGGATCAGGCCCTGAGCCGAAGGCAGACGCTTAATGACTGAGCCACCCAGGTGCCCCTGGGCTCAGCCCCTTAACTCAGTGTTGTCTTGGGAAAAAAATCTTTTAGGACTTCACTTTCCCATCAATAAAATGGTATTACTTCCTGCAGTTGTATTAAGGATTAGAAAAAAATACATCTAAAGCACACATCATGCTGCCTTGCAAGAGTTAGACCTGTTAAGTAGTCTTTCTTGGCTTGGAAAAGAATGGTGAGTTTGCTTTGTGGCACCTTCAAATGAGCACAGAGACCAGGCCAATCAGTTTCTTTTGGTCAATTAAACATCCCTTAGAGGGTGCCTGGATGGCTCAGTCGGTTGACCACCCAACTTGATCTTAGCTCAGGTCTTGGCCTCAGGGTTGTGAGTTCAAGGTCTGCATAAAACCTACTTAAACAAACAATCAAAACATCCTTCAGTTATTTTATCCAGGGGGAGAAAAAGTGTGTGACACACTGACACTCGTTTATCCCATCCATCCCGTGCTAAACTCAAGTCATCACCTGGAAGCAACCTCAACATTCTTCTGACACCACACTCCAGGCAGCCACTGCCAGTCAGTCAAGGCCTGCATATCCTGCCACTCCCTGTGGAGCTCTAGAAGTCTTTTGCCCTCAGAACCAAATGTGACAGGTATAGGTATTTGTTTCCCCTGTGGAAAAGAATTCTCCAGTAAGTAGAGGGTGATGAAGGAGACACCAGACTTAAAAGTCTCACAGATATGTGGATGGAGTGATATCTGAGGTATTCAGACAACAAATACTTTCTGAGGGCCTACTCAAGGCTGGGTTCTGGGCTGAGTGCAGAGGGAGACAAGATAAAAAGACACGGAGGAACTAGAGTGTCACAGCTGCAGTGATGAGGACAGATAGGGCCTGTGGGTACACATAGGCCTGGGGTACCGAGGTAGAGCCAGGAATGCTTCTCGGAGGAAGTAGCTGCTTATCCAAGGGTATTCAAAATAAAATATATGTGTTGGGGTACAGGTTGGGGTGTTCAGGCAGGGGCTGAGGCTTGTGCAGAGGCCTAGAGGTAAGAGAGTCTGGCTTCTTCAGAGAAGAAACAAGAGCTCAGTGTGCCAGGAGGGCAGAGTCCCCTGGGAAATGGTTCTGTTCAAGCTCTCAGATGCAGGGATGCATCTGAGAAGTAGGTTCACATATAGACAGAATGATATTTAAATGATTTACTAACGTGAACTGGGATCTCATTGTCTTAAATGGAAATAATTTATTTACTGCTTTTTATCAAGGCTTGCTAAATGCTGCTTGGGCAAAACAGGACAGTGTCATGGACACTGCTTTTATCTTACCTCCTGTGCTGCCCTCTTCCCTCTACATTTTGCTGTTGGGTAAAATAACGCTATGTACTCATTCCTCTGAACAGGGGCACTTGCTGTTTATTTGGAACCTTCATAAAGCCACTTCATCTCACTAGGCCTCCCTTTTCTACTCCTTCGAAGTGGACTAAAATAGTATTACCCTCATTTGTCTGGTCTGCTTGTTGGAAATTCAGATTTTCTGCCTCCTCTTGGGAGATGCCATTTCACCAGGTCTAAGAAGTTTGGGAATCTGTACATTTTAAATTAACTTTATTGTGTTTGTGTGCGCGCACACACACACAGACATACTTTTGTAGGCATAATTTACATACGAGAAAATGCACCCATTTTATTTTATTTTTTTAAGTATTTATTTATTTGAGAGAGAGCGAGAGAGAGCAAGCGGGGGGGGGGGAGCAAAGGGAGAGTGAGAAAGAATCACAAGTAGACCCCACACCGAGCACTCCACTCCCAACACAGGGCTCAATCCCACGACCCTGACTGAGATCACAACCTGAGCTGAAACGAAGAGTTGGATGATCAACCGACTAAGCCACCCAGGCACCCTCAAATGCACCTATCTTACGTGTACCAATAGATGTGCTCTGACACATTCCAGCAATCACTCCCACAATAAAAAACACAGACCAGTCCATCCAAACACCTTGCAGACGCTCCCCGCCCCCAGCCCTAGGCAATTACTGATCTGCTTTCTGTTACCATAGATCAGGCTTGTCATTTTTAACATTTCCTATAAATGGAATCTTACAGAATGTACTCTTTTCTCTCTGGCTTCTTTCATCTGGCATGTGTTTGAGATTCATATGTGGTGTGTGTGTGTGTGTAAGTAATCATTCCTTTTGTTGCTGAGGAGTAATAAGAATATACGACTGTGTTTTTGCTGCACTGCTGTTTTAGCCATTCTCTTGCTGATAGACAGTTGGATTGTTTCCAGTTTTGGGCAATAGATACTGTGAGCATTCACGTGCAAAACCCCTTTGTGGACATACATTTGCATTTCTCTGGGGTAAATCCCTCAGAGTGGGGTTGCTCGGTCGTGATAAATGTATACTTCAACTGGGAAAGGAAGAGCTAAACTCTTTTCCCAAGTGGTTGTACCAGTTTACATTCTCACCTGCAGTTCAGGAGAGATCTAGTTGCTTTGCCTCCTTCCCAGCACTCAGTATGGTCAGATTTTTATGGGATTTAAAAAAATTTTTCTCTTTCTTGTGGTTGTATAGTGGTATCTCATTGTGGTTTTACTTTGTATTTTCTTGGTGATTAAAGATATCGAGCATCTTTTTAGGTGCTTCTTGGCATGTGAAGTGTCTGCTCACATATTTTGCCTTTTTTTTTTAACTGAGTTTGCATATTTAGCTGTAAGAATTTTTTATTTGCTTGTATTTCAGAATTTTACATCTTTATTCACAGGTAAGATTGGTCAATAGTTTTTTTTTATGTTAAGTTTAAGTATTTTTCTTTTATAACTTTTTGTTATATTCTGGATGCGAGTTCTTTCTCAGACATCAATATTGTGAATACTTTCTACTTCTCTGGTTTGCCTTTTCATTTTCTTAATGGTGTCTTTTTGAAGATCATGTCCATTTGGGAATCACTGTTCTGGAGTATTCTAAGGATCGTTCTATTAAGTCTCTGTATTCCTGCCAGCTCAGCTTCAGTTTGTACCCCAGCTCCTTACTGCTTAAAGTGAGGTCCACAGACCAGCAACATCTGCGAGCTTGTTCAGAATGCAGATTCTCACCTCTCTCCAGACCTAGTGACTAGAACTTGCACTCATTATGATGAGATCCGCAGTTGATTCCCCTGAGGGTTGCACAGCACTCTCCTTGATGTAATTCCCCTGAAACAGAGCTTTCTAGCTTTTTGGATCATGAATAACTCCACAATTAGAAACACAGACTACAATATGCATATTGATGTAGCTGAAACAGATTTTTAAAAAACAGTGGCTACCCTTCCTATATGTCTGCTTGCTTTCTCTTCCCTTTTCTTTCCTCTCTTCTCCTACCATATTCCTCCCTTCTTCCCTTCCTATTCCTTCCTGTTGAATATAAAGTTCACCTATTCTCAGTGAACAGTTTGAATTTATATAGCTGTGCAGCTAACTCCACAGCCAAATTCTACAATGCTTCCAACATCCCAAAATTTCCCTTCTGCCTCTTTACAATCATTCCTACACTATCTATTTAAAATACTAGTAGCTACTTACAGTTTGCAAAGAGTCCTAGACTGGAGTTGGACTGGCTCTGCAATGCTATAATGTCTATTATAATGTCTATAGTGCTCAGACTCGGCTAAAAGTGGTTCTGAACCGGGCCAAAGGCCCTGTGACATGACTTCAAGCACAGAACTATTTTTGCACGGAAAGTTATTTGTAGTATATTTCTGTCACATAACAATGCATCATATATTTACAAGAACTTACACATGTAGAAATTAATTGCTGAATCTCTAAGTTAAAAGAATCTTGACCATCTAAAACCCTTGAGTTGTTAAGTCTACGTATTTTTGAATCTAGTTTGGCTGTTTGGTTGTGAGTTAGACCAACAGTTTGCAGAGAGGTGAAATGATTTCATCTATTTTGTTCAGCTGTAGCCAGTCACATGTGTCTGAAGTAACACAATTTCCAAAAATATAGAGGGCTTGATTTGTGAAGTTTTATTGTCCACGATAGGTTCTAAAAGTCCAGTCCTTAAATGATTTAGAAGCCCAGTGTTGAATACATATTGTAGATTTCTGTTGTCAGTGTGTAATACATTTTCCTTTGTAATCAATGCCTTTAAGGCAAGGCCTTGCCTTTCCTCTCTAGGCAATTCTCCCTACCCTGCCCCATGCCAGTCTATAGTTTTAGAGTCAGAACACCTGAGTTTGTATTTAGCTTCCGTTGTTTACCAGTTGTGTGGCCTCAGGAAAGTGTTTAACCTCTCAGTTTTCCCACATGGAAAATGGAGACAGTATTAGCACTTATCTCATAGATTTGTTGGGAAAATTGAGTGTAGACATGTCAAGCATTTAGGACTGGGCCTGCCATGATCAGTGTTGGTTATCATTATCATCACTATTATTGTTATCTTTATTCTCTAAACCGTTGTTGGCAAAATCTCCCATTTAGCTATTTTCTAGGCTCCCCAAATTACTTAATAACCAAACTTAACACATTGCTAATCACCCCCCCCCGCAGTTTTCCTTATTTTTGTAGATGGTATCAGCCACTCTTCTCCAGGCTGCCCAGGCCCAGAACCTCAGCTTATCTTTGGTTCGCTCCTTTCCACCTCCACTCAGTTGCCTATTTGTGTAGCATCTACCTGTCTGTGCTAGAATTTATCTTTTCCTTTCCATTCCATTCCAGTTTAAATCCTCATAAACTCTCATCTGAATTATTCATTCACTGTGATGTTGACATAGGAGGACAGGGTTTTTGTGGGCCAGGTCCTGGACCCACCTGGGTGGGCTGGGAGGACAGGATGGGGTGCAGGGTGGGCCTTGGCAGTGTGAGGGACAGGGCAAAAGGACAGTGGGGAGAGGGCTCCGAGGAGGGCAAAGCCACACCTCAGAGCCCCCCTGTATTTGAATTGCCTTTAGCTTTTATGTTCTCCATGGACATCTCTCTGAATAAAGTCCTTAGATCAAATTGCACCAAATGGTTCATTATAAGCTTGAAAGATCACCTGGAGAAAAACTTCAGAAAGTGTTTTATTCCAAAACCTGCTCTTTATCTTTGTTTCTGACATTTGGTGACCATCTTAGCTATGGTGTGTGTAGGACTGTCATGCCCTGTCCTGAGCAGAGAACTCCGATTTTGAAACCTCAGAAGATTGATACTATGCTTGATGAAAGAACCCAGTGCTGTATTGATGAGTGAAACCTCAGGTTGCCTTGGGAACACAGACATCCTTCCTGTTACTATAAAAAGGGACACAGTGGCTGCAGTCATGAGGCAACCTACATTTTACTGATTCTGTGTGGTTAAAAAAAAAAGTACCCACAGGGAAATGCTATATTTTTTAATAACTCTGATCAGAAACATAAAACTTCCTATTAGTGCTGATCAAATCAAGTAAATCCAGTTTTTAAATGCTGTTGGATTTTGCAGGGACCAAAGCTGCTCCCATCCATCTTTCTTCTCATCCTCTTCCCTGGTGCCTCCAGGATAATTGTTGCAAGATACAATATGAATTGTTCTTATCAGCAGGGATTGTGATTAAGGGTATAATTTGTACTAATGGTCTTAGAAGGGAATTCCTTTGCCCAGTAGGGCCTGTGAAGGCCGCATAAAGGCAGAGGGAATACGTGTGCCTTCCCTGGAGTGGCCTGTTGAGGGGGTGACCTGGCCAAGTCTTTCTCACTCCAGGTCGCCAGGGCAGCACATTATCTTTGCCTCTGTTGCAGATTCGCACCATGGTTTCACTGCACTGCCATCCAGGAAAGTGGCATTGGGGCAGTTTGTTCCATAAAGGATGTTGTAGAAGCCTTAATAGTACTACTAATGCATTCAGTCGCAGTCCTACTTAAGGAAATGAATGTGCCTATTGATGCTGTCAAACACCGATAAGAATTGTATTGATTCTCTATTTTTGAAGAAGAATTTTTAAAACTACAAATTGCTACAGCTTTTAACAAAGCTGCCCAAATAGGAATCATGTTTTTTCTGTGTTTATCATTTCCTAGCTTTGTTCTTACTGCTCTGTATTGTTTTAGTGTGAACCAAGGTGTCTACAGTGTGGAAAGGAAGTCTTTCTCCTTGTCACATGTAGCACAGCTTACTAGAGCAGGGTTTCTCAACCTTGGCAGTACTGACTTTTAGGGTTGGAAGATTCGGCATGTATGTGTGTGTGTGGGGGGGACAGCATGTGTCCACTGTGGGATGTTAGCATCCCTGGCCTCAACCCACTAGATGCCAGTAGCATCCCCCCCACCCTAATTGTGACAACCCAAAATGTCTGCAGTCATTGCCAAGTGTTACTTGTGAGCACAATTACCTCTGGTTGAGAACCTTAATCTTAGAGAATAAGATTTGTGTAGCACGCTGTTTTTAAAAGCGGTGGTCATTTAAGCATTGGTTTTGGGTCAGCTATAATAGAAATGTGTGTAATGACCTATAAGTCTGACACTTTGGCTAATTTAAAATAATGTGGTGAGTCCAAAACTGGATTGCTCTGATGGGCTAGCCTGCTTAAATAACAACGGTATATTGTTGTTCTCTGTTCCTTGTTTTTGCAGGTGAAAGGCAACATGCAGGATTTAAAAATACGCACCTCATCAGTTTTTATCTTCCTGCAGTAAAAAACAAGGAAAGAAACAGTGACAGCCACCATAGGCAAGGCACCCATGCTCAGACATAACTGTAGTTCACAAAAGGGTGTTTTTTCTGTGTTGTTTTGAATGGCAGGGGCTTTTTCTGTGAAACAGACAAAAAGAAGCTTTTACATGTCCATATACCTTGAGACTTCACTTCTCTGAAGGCCTTGTTTTACTTTACAAAAATCTTGCCCAGAAACAAATACCAAGATTTACATTTTACTTTTTCTCTTGTCACTGTCACATCTGTTACCTTACTATTTTCAAAATAAGATTTTGACCACTGGCAGCAATAAGTAGAACTTTAAGATTCATGTGCCTTTTGTTTTTCCAAAGAGGTATTGGGAGGGGCAGTTGGAGTGGGGTGAGGTAGGGTAAATTTAATCAACAAGCTGGAGATATCTGCAATGCTGTTTAAAAAGACAAAGCAGATTGCTCGGAATGATGCTGAGTGAGGGTACACATTGTGCTCTGCTCCTGTGGTTTAAGAAGACTTTATTTGAGCCAGGAAGCTGTTTCTGCCTCAAGGCCTCAAAATGTCCTTGAAAACTGTCCTTGTTTAAGAATCCTGCTGTGGCTGAGCTGAGAATGCCAGATGCCAGGCCTGTATATTGGGATGGGGGTGGAACAACCCTGTTGGGTGTGCTTTTTATTTTTTATTTATTTTTTTAAAGGAAACCTCATTTATGTATTTATTTTTAAAGATATTGTTAATTTGTCAGAGAGAGAGAGAAAGCACAAACGGGGAGCAGCAGGCAGAGGGAGAGTGAGAAGCAGGCTCCCTGCTGAGCAGGGAGCCTGATGTAGGACTCTTATCCCAGGACCCTGAGATAATGACCTGAGCCAAAGGCAGACGCTTAACTGACTGAGCCACCCAGGCGTCCCTGGGTGTGCTTTTTAGGGAAAAAAAGAACAGGGGTTATGACTTTGCAAAAAAAATTTTTTGAAGATTTATTCATTTAAGGGGGGAGGATAGGGGCCGGGGGAGAAGGGGAGAGAGTCACAAGCAGACTCCACACTGAGCATGGAGCCAGTTGTGAGGCTCAGTCTCATGACTCTGAGATCATGACCTGAACTGAAACCAAGAGTCGGACGCTTGACTGACTGGACCACCCGGGCTCCCCGACTTTGAAAATTCTTAATATATCTCTAAATGGTTTGTAATACAAAGAGTGGTTTTTTTCCTAGCCTCTTTATTTCCCCCTTGTATTTTGTTTTAAAATTCAGGAATCTTCTTGTAACTGCAGGCCTGACAACCACACTGATGACTTGGATTGGGTTTCCAAAGTCCTGTCAGTGGTCCCTCAAAGTGCTGGTGTTAACTGGGGACATCTCTGTTGTGGGGTTGTGCTGCCATGAGCTGAAACTGGGAATAGAGGGGCTTGGAGCAGTGAGGGTTCACTTCGAATGGTTGAGTTGTACAGCTATAGTCAAAGCTCGGGCCTGGTGCCCAGTGAGATAGCATAGGGGGAGCAGGCAGCCTAGGAACAAGGGGCTGTCCACAGGGAGAGTGTCTGAAGGCTCCTGCCAACTCTGTACCGTGAAGTTGGAGGGACCTTAAATGCTTATGAGCATGTCAGTGTGTGGAAACACTGAGGGAACAAGGACAAAATAAGGGGCTCAGGACAAGGAGCTCTCTGGCCTGCCCAGCTCATGCTCAAGGGCATGAGCTCTTCCTACCACGGGGACTCTGGGCCTTATGGGCAGCTAGGTCAGGAGTGGCGTGAAGATTGGCCAGAAGGGCCTTCAGTGAGGCTGTGGGATCCTTGACACATCTTTTACTTTCATGGTCATCAGACATACACACCACTCTGAAGAGAACATCAAGTGACAGTACTAATAATGGAATGCCACAGTTAAAGTCTCTTTACTAGCTATTACCTGCTGGATTCTGTCCACAGTTTCAAAGAGACGTTTGTAAATCTCTTGTACTTTGTTGCTGAAAAAGTAAGAATCATCCTTTTCCCCTGTGTTTAACCCTTTTAACAGATGTTCAAGGCCTTTCTGAATCTTATCTCAGGATGGCGAGTTGGGGGCTTGTATTTCCACACATGACTCTTACTGTAAACAACCACTTGTCCTGGTATGCAACCCCAGAATCTGCCCCTGCCACACCCCTGAAGGACAGTCCTGGGTGGTTTAGGCTTAGAAATATCGATGCCTAACATTTATTGAGCGATGACTGCAGCAGGCAGTGTTCTGAGCAGTACACACATGTGTGCACACACACACTCATTCACTCACTCAGAGCCTCCCCACCTCTTCTTATCTCCCTCCCTCTTTCCCCGTCCCCCTCTCCTCCTCCCTCTCCAGCTCTGTTGATGCTCCTTGATCTCAGTGGGATTGGAACCAGGCCCACCTGGCTCCTGAGCTCTTGCTCCCAGACACTGTACCCAGCTGCCTTCTCCGTACTTTCTGAGGGATGGGAGGGCTATGCAAGGGTCATTCTGTCTGCAAATCAGAGCCTTACCCCTTCCTTGGATCCCTGCATCTTGTAAGCCTCTGGATACTGAAACCAAAGCCCCATATGTCAGAGCCCCCCCCCACCTGTAAAGGACCTTGAGGTCAACTTCAGACACCTGGCCTTGTGTGCCCTGTCCATGGTAGAAATCTCTGTACTTGCTCTGCTTTCCATCTTCACTCCCTTTTCTGGCCAGTTCCTGCTTCTCTGGTTTTTTTTGTGATCATGCTTGACAGGATGGGTGGAGTCCAAATTCTTGTGACTGCAAATAATTCTGTCATGACTAGAGACACACATGGGGGATTGGGCATGGATGTGGAGGAGAGGTGTTTTGTGTGGCTACCACAATGGCAAAGAAGGCCGGGAAGGTGGATCTCAGCATGGAACCACCCAATTGCTTGTGGAGCCCTGTGCTTACCTTTTGAAGGGTGGCAGAATATGCCACCCAAAATATGCCTCTTTTACATAAGGATTATTTTGTATGGGAAGTCTACGTTTATTTAAAAAAAATTTTTCGATAGGGATGCCTGAGTGGTTCAGTTGGTTGAGCGACAGACTTTTGGTTTTGGCTCAGGTCATGATCTCATGGGTTGTGGGATAGAGCCATGCATCAGCCTCCATGCTCAGCAGGGAGTCTGCCTGAAGATTCTCTCCCTCTGCCCCTCCCCCCTCTAAAATAAATAAATAAATTAAAATTTTTTTTGCAGTAGAAAGGGGGCCTATACCAGGAAGAGAGCTATTACCAGAGCAAACTTTTTCACCTGAGAGACATACTTGCACAGCAGGGCAACTTTTGTTTAATATTTCCTCCTCTCACCTTCTGTGAATTGCATCCCCCCCAACATCTTTCTTTTGTCTCTAGCTGAAGATAGTATTTAAACTTCTCTTTGTATTACAGGGGGTCCCAGCCAAGAACTCAGAATGGTAGAGGGAAAATTATGTAGGTTTCATTTAACTAGCAAATCATGTTGTGAGTAGAGTATGCTGTGCATATTGGGTCCTTTTGAAATGATACATACTTATATTAAATTTATTGTGGAAACACAGGAATCCGGGATACTCCTGCCTCCCAGATTAAGAGCCAGAGTGGGAGATAAGTTTGTGCATCACAGTGCTCAGTAATTAGTCAAGTTGAATTTTTTAGCTGTTTGTTGTCTTCTTTTAGGCACCTTTGAATTTGTTCCTCTCACTTTCTAAGTGAATTATCAGCAAGGCAGAACAAGTCTTAGAATGGAAACTGTGACTTCTTAGGAAGTTGTGGGGGGTTTCCTGGGGGAATTTTGTGAGGCTCTTGGAAAGACTGAAATGTGGAGGTTGTGATTCCATGGCCCAGGGCTTGGGCCCAGTGAGCATCTGCCACAACTTGTTCGGTCTGTGTTCTCATATTTCATCAGAGGAATGGGGCCAACCGTGACTATTCTTGCTACCAGGTGTTTTCACAAGACCCCCTATAACCCTGAAGTTAGGTAGTGATGTTCCTGCTTTACAGAAGAGCAGCTGGAAGCTCTGAGATATGAAGAGATTTGCTCAAGGTCCTTTGATTGGGGTACTTTTGGGCAGGGCACGTGGATGGAACCAGAAGAAGGCCCCGGGGCCAGGCTTTACACATGAATAGGGAAGTGATCAACAGAGACAGTTTTCCTGGTGGCTGTAGAAAAGAGCCAGGCCATTTGGACATTGGTAGCTGGGATCTGGTGTGTGTGGAAACAGATAAAGGTTAATAGTGAACCCGGAAGAGGATGGTTCAGAACCAAGGAGCTGGCTTGTTAGACCTCCTTATCTCCTGAATCATGAGGCATTTTTGAAGAGCCCTGCAGCTTGAGCCACCTTCCCTGGGCCTTTGCAAGTGACTTCAGTTTCCACACTGGCTCTGGTGAGGCATACCCCTTGTTCCCATGCTGCCCTTAAGAGTCTGAGTCCCCACACTTCTTCACAGGGCCACAGCGAGAATGTGGTTGCCTGGCATATCCAGGATTAGTCATGGCAGTCTCGGTGGAGGCACTAATGACATATGGCGAGTCACCCAGCACTAAATTTTGCCTTTTCTGTTATCATATCTGTTGTAGTGTTACAAATAGATATCATACACAAAATGCACACATTTTAAGTGTACCGTCAGGTGATTTTTTGACAAGTGTGTACATTGCCTTCACCCAGGCCCCCCTCATTAGCTCCGTAGTCCTCTAACAGTCAGGACCCTCGCAGGCAGGGGCAGGGGTTCCTGAGATGCCCGGTGGGTCAGCCACCGGAGGCCTGGTGCAAGCTGAAGACATCGCTGTTTTAAAAGCAGGGTTCATAGATGAGGAGGCGGGGATCAGGGGCTAGTTCTAGATTATAGTAGCCATTGTGGTGGTGGTAAGGGTGATAATAATGATTGATACTGATGACCATGAATGCAGTCTTGAGAGCTTAATATGTCCTAAGCACTTGTATTTACATTCTCATTTAAGGACCACATCTAAACCAATAATGATGATGATGATGATACTATTAGCTAATATTTATTATGTGTTTTTTTTAAAGATTTTATTTATTTATTTAACAGAGATAGAGACAGCCAGCGAGAGAGGGAACACAGCAGGGGGAGTGGGAGAGGAAGAAGCAGGCTCATAGCGGAGGAGCCTGATGTGGGGCTCGATCCCAGAACGCTGGGATCACACCCTGAGCCGAAGGCAGACGCTTAACCGCTATGCCACCCAGGCGCCCCTTATTATGTGTTTTTAACATGTGCTAAGAGCTTTACATATATTCTACCTCAAACTTCACATTACTCTACAACACAGGTACTACTATTATCCCTATTTAACAGATGAGAAAACTAAGGCTTAGAAGCTTCCTTAGTAGTCACACTGTCAGTGTGTGCTGAGCAGGGATTTGAGTGAGCCCATTTTCTTAGGCTCCTTTGTGCATTCCAATAAGAGTAGCTCCCAGTTTCTGGACCTCTGAACCCTAGGTCAGTAGTCTTTCCTTTAGGTGGCCTTCATTTCCTATCAGCACTCAATTGGTGCCTGTCAGCTTGGGAGTCAGCCAGACCTCAAATCCAGGCTTTGCTGCATAGCACCTGTGACTTTGGACAGATTTCTTAACTTTGAGTCTATTTCCTCATCTGTAAAATAAGGGTACCTTCCATCTCCTAGGATTATTGTGAGCATTAAATAACATTTAGAGAATATAATGCCTGGCAGGAAATAGGTGCTTAATAAATGGTACCTTTAGAAAAAGACAGTCTGGCCCGTGAATATGTGTACAGTTCACAAAACTGGGCACAGTTGAATTTTATAATATGACACATTTTCACTTGATTCTGGGGAGCTTATTGGAGTTGCTGGAGTGGGTATTCTTGGGGCAGCTGATTATGTGTATATGAATATAATAAGGAAATTTACTGTTGAAGTAGTGAAGAACAGCATCATCATCATATACAGCCTTCACAAGTAATGTTTGTGAAATGTCATCTATGTATTCTTTTTCTGGTAAGAAACTAATGCTGTAAAGACAGGATCTCATTTCTACTGATTTACCAGAAGGGGCATGTGTCTACATGTGTCTACATGTGTAGATACAAATGATGATTGGTAACTGATACTCTTGGCAGAAGATGAGAAATCATCTATCTATCTATCTATCTATCTATCTATCTATCTCTCTATCTATCTATCTATCTATCTATCATTTTTACAGAAGAAGAAGCCTTGCCCTGGTTTTAGCCTGGTGCTGTTGCATGCACTCTGATTGCCCCATTAGGAAAGGTAGCAGGATTGGTTTTCAGAAGAATTCAGTAGTGGAAAAGGAAGAGCACTGTACAAGAACAGGCTGGCTGGAATGGCTAACAAGGAATAGCTCAGTTTATTGAGCTCCCACTATGTGCTGGGCACAGTGAAGCATTGCCTGTGATCTTCCCTTTAATCCTCATTGTGAGTAAGATAGGTCCAGACCACTGTTATTGCCATTGTTTAGAAAAGGGGTCTGAAACAGTTGCTGCAGGACTTCACCCTTCTGCCTTCTTCCAGTAACTCTCTGCAGAGAATTTTGTGGCATATTGGTGATGATTATGTGCCAGGTTCCAGCGTGAGGAGGAGATTCATTCTCATCATTCAAACTTAATGTCAAAGTGCTGTGGTCTTTATGATTGTTTGAACTTTCACCCAGTTCTACACTTAAAAAAAACAACTGTTCATTCTCTCTGTTGTGCAGTTCTTGTTTAAGAAAATCATTTAAGAGGGGTACCTGGGTGGCTCAGTTGGTTAAGCCTCTGCCTTCAGCTCAGGTCATGATCCCAGGGTCCTGGGATTGAGCCCTTTCTCAGGCTCCCTGCTCAGCAGGGAGTCTCCTTCTCCCTCTGTTCATCTCCCACCCCTGCTCATGCTCTCTCTCTCTGATAAATAAAATTGTTAAAAAAAAAAAAAGAATCATTTAGGGATCCTTTGAGTCATTTAGTAATACTCTTTTCACGTCTGCATTTTTCTGGAAAAAGTAATTCATTTAGCTATTTTAAAGGAAACCTATAGGAATTTAGTGAGCATATTTTATAAAAACATAACAACAGCATAGATTTGTGTACATTCTTAAATCGTTCTCTATTTCTCCACTTTTTTTTTTAAAGATTATTTATTTTATTTATTTATTTGACAGAGATAGAGACAGCCAGTGAGAGAGGGAACACAAGCAGGGGGAGTGGGAGAGGAAGAAGCAGGCTCATAGAGGAGGAGCCTGACGTGGGGCTCGAACCCGGAATGCCGGGATCACGCCCTGAGCCGAAGGCAGACGCTTTAACCGCTGTGCCACCCAGGCGCCCCTATTTCTCCACTTCTTTCTTTTCAAGGGCATTTTAGTATCTGTATACATTTTTTAAAATTTATTTTGATACCTGGATGTCTATACCTTCATCCTAGTAAGTCAGTGGCTGTTGAACATAAAAAAAGCTAGTTCCAGCCCTGCCTCCTTCAAAAGTATAAATTATGACATCATCCTTGAAAAAGAGACGTGTTGAAAGTAGTGAACTGGGTGGTAATAGTGACTTTTTCTTACCATTGAAAATAGAATTTAAACCAGTTCAGAAGATTATAGCATTTGAGAAATGTATTGGATCAGTGGTTCTGAAAGTGAGGTCCCCAAACCAGTAGCATTAGCATCACCTGGGAACTTGTTAGAACTGCAGATTCCCAGGCCCCACCAGCCCTACTGAATCAGAAGCTCTGGAGGTGGGGCCCAGCAATTTGTTTTTCACAAGCCTTCTAGGGGGTTCTTCTGATGTGTGCTAAAGCTTGAGAATCACTGGATTAGTGTTTGCCCCCAAAATTCTCACGCGAGTTACTAAGCTATGGGGAGAAGTGGTATCTTTCCAAGGCACAAATTGCAGTTGAAGCCAGCCAGTTCTGCTCTTATCAGAGACAGAAAATGGAATTAATGGCCAATGAAGGGTGTCTATAACCTTTGATTCCCCTGAGGTTAGCTCCTCCCTAGGTATTTGTTTCTAAAATAAATATCCTAAATAAATATCAAAAGCTCATGTGATAGCCAAAGAAATAGAACTCAGTAACCAAAAGAGATTAAAACAATTCATATCTTTACTGGAGATTAGCAAAGTGTCAGAGGATTGAATTCTAACCTGCAGCTCTTTGCCTATTCCTCTGGCTCCCGGTGTTACACACACATATACCATACCTTCCAGGAGTTTCTTGAAACCCTGTGTTCAGTTCCCAGGCAGAATCGTACCCAGAGGCAGCCTTAACATGGCTTCTGACTCCCATGTCCACCTCTTACTTCGTCTCTCTTCTATTCCTTCATACAGGTTTGCTTCCTTTTCCAGTGTCTGTTAATCAAAGCTGATTCACTTCTTACAGTCCTGAAACCCTTTTTACCTACATTCTCCACCTGTATAACAAAAGCCCAAGAATTCATCCAGCATATCAGATGGGCAGATGGAGGAAGCCAAGAGAATAAAGATAGTCTTTTCTGCTGGAGGAAAGGGACCAAACCCCCCATCTCTGTCGTTCGCTCACTTGCTCGCTCGCTCATTCACTCACAGCAAGTAGAGGGTTGAATTGGGCCCCTGAGAGCTCTTTCACTGGAAATTCCATGATTTGAAATCTTGAAAGTGAAGATCATACATTATCAAATTTACTTTTCGGGGAATTTTTTGTGCATTGTACACTGGTATAGTTAAGCCCTGATTTTAACAGTGTAAGGGTTGATTTATTATTCTCAGAGTGCCTTTAATGGAAATGAATTTCATTTTGGAGAAAAATCAGGTTGACAGACAAGAATCTTCTTCAACTCTTAGTGCTATTGGTTTTCATGACAGTCCACTGCATTAAAGTAGTCATCCTGAAGTATGGATGGATGCTGACAGGACCTACTGAGAATTGAGATTTAATTCCACATTGAAAGAAATTAAATAGAAAGGTTAGAGACTCTATGGGATTGTAATTGTTTTTGAGATTTTAACTGAAAAAGATAAGGCAGGAATATGTGATGCTTTCTGGACAAAAACAGTACCCTCATGCAAAGATGAAAAAGGTTCTAGATTCTGTCAATTGATTTTCAGTTTAGACTGGTAGGATTGAAGTTCAAACAGATTTCAGGCTTTTACTATTATTTTCTAGCATACTTTTGCATACACCATTATCCCTTCCTGGAATTTTTGCCTTCCTGCCCTTCATTGATCTGAATCTGATCCTGCAGCAGTCTAGGAAAAATCACAGTGGATTAAGGGTCAGAGAGATAATGAGAATCCTCCCACTTAATACGAGATTGGGTGGATCACTTGACTTTTTGAGTCTCCACTTTAATCTCGAAATATAACTCCCCCTAAAAATAATAGCCCACTAGTATTTAATGAGCACTTATCATAATGGAAATTTCTTCATATAGATCACTTCATGTAATTGCAACTGTTGGTCTTAACACATTTATCATTTATTGGTTTTTTTTTCATCCCCTCCTCCCTTTTGAACAAACAGTAGACATATTTCTTTTTCTTTTTTTTATAATACTTTTTTATTATGTTATGTTAGTCACCATACAGTAAGACATATTTCTTTTTCTTTCAACTTACAAACATTCATTTTTGCTCCCCGGTTTTATAAATTATAACAAAGATCTTGAGATTGTGTGGCAGATACTTTACAAGGATGTGTGTGTGTGTGTGTGTGTGTGTGTGTGTATACACACATACATATATATGATTTTTACATACTCAGATGTACCATATTCATTCTCATTGTATGGAAAACACTTTGTTGGAACCAAATATAGCATTTGGATATTTGAGAGGAAAAAGTAAAAGCAGTAACTTGAGAGACTTGGATGAAGACTACAGATGATAGTAATTAGGCTCTGGATTTTATTTTATTATTTTAAAGATTTTATTTATTTTGAGAAAGAGAGAGAGAGAGCGTACGAGCTGGGGGGAGGGGCAGAGGGAGAGAGAGAAGCAGACTCCCCACTGAGCAGGGAGCCCGATGTGGGCGCTTGGTACCAGGACCCCAGGATCACGACCCGAGCCAAAGGCAGACACTTAACTGACTGAGCCACCCAGGCGCTCCAGGCTGTGGATTTTAAATCTTGTTGTGGAGGCCCTCCATAAGATGGTTTTATTCTGGTTTTTTTTCTTTCTGCAGATTGTATTATTGCAGTATAATTCACGTAACAGTTATCATTTTGAAATGTAAACTTTGGTGGGTTTTAGTACATTCACAATGTTATACAACCATCATTACTATTTAATACCGGAACATTTCCACCACCCCTAAAAGAAATCCTGTACCCATTAACAGCCCATCATCCCCTTCATTCCTTTTTTTATGACTGAATAATATTTCATTATATGGATATACTATGTTTTATTTATCCATTCAATAGTTGATGGACATTAGATTGTTTCCACTTAGTGGCTATTATGAATAATGCTGCTGTGAACATTCATGTACAGGTTCTCCTCTTTTACACCTACCAGCACTTATTGAGGGGTATGCTCCCTGGGAACTAAGAGTGAGGGGAAAGGTATGTGAGCTAGGGAAGGAAGGAAAGGAAATAAAAGGTAATGTGTCATCAAGCTGACCAAGGCCTTGCAACCAAACACAGCTGGTGGTGATTGGATCCACAGGCTACGGAGGTTAGGAATCCTGGTGACTCAGAGCAGTTCACTGGTAGAAAGAAGGACGAACAATTCATCCATTGTCGCCTTTTTGTCTCAGAGTGCATGTCACAGGGCCTTAACTGCTTTGTCTTCTGGGTCGTGATTCCTGGCCTCTGCAGGATTGGCCTAGTCAATGTCAAGGTGCTTGTGTTGTTCCTTTTCAGCCGGTGCCATGTATGGGGGCTCTTCTGTCGGAGGCAGTGGCAGGAGCAGCTTCCAGGGCACGCCGAATGAGGGAACTGCATGAGCATCACTAAATTCTGCCTGAGAAGCATGACAGGTGGCTGAGGTCCAGGGTTGGTGAGCCCATGAGGCTGAGGAGTCTAGGGTGGGTGCATAATCTGGGTCCCATATGCTGAGTGATCAGAAAGTGTTGCTTGTTTGCTTTTGGTTGATCGATGGACTGATTTTCTGGTTATATTGCTGTGTAACAAACTACACCAAGACTAAGCAGTTTATAATGTTGACTTCTTTCTCAGGGTTCTGTGTGTTGCCTGGGGTTGACTGGGTGATTCTCACTTGAGATCTTTACTGAGGGGCAGCTGGAGGGCCAAGATGGCACACTCAGAGGCTGACAGTTGGTGGTACCTTTTGGCTCTGCTGGTTGGAGCCTTCCCTGAGACCCGCTGTTTGACTTGGCCTTCTCACAGCATCGGGATGTGTTATAAGAGGGTGAGTCCCCAGAGCTAGCATTCCATATCCCTTTTAAGTATGGGAAACTGAGACTTCTCAAGTTTAAATAAGT
The DNA here is from genome assembly GCF_024610735.1 of Ursus americanus. Taxonomy (NCBI): domain Eukaryota; kingdom Metazoa; phylum Chordata; class Mammalia; order Carnivora; family Ursidae; genus Ursus; species Ursus americanus. The sequence goes on from NC_142164.1 coordinate 107,010,648, forward strand.
GGGTCAGGTCATATGGAGGCCACAGGAGTGATGTCCTTGTCCTGATGCTGTTATAGGATCGTAGGAAATAAGGAAATTTGTGTCTTTTTTTTTTTTTTTTTAGATTTTTTAATTTTATTTATTCGACAGAGATAGAGACAGCCAGCGAGAGAGGGAACACAAGCAGGGGGAGTGGGAGAGGAAGAAGCAGGCTCACAGCGGAGGAGCCTGATGTGGGGCTCGATCCCATAACGCCGGGATCACGCCCTGAGCCGAAGGCAGACGCTTAACCGCTGTGCCACCCAGGCGCCCCAGGAAATTTGTGTCTTAATATCCCCTCCAGGACTGGCACACAGTAGGTGCTTGTGAACACAGAGAGCATTTATTAAGTGCTTAATGTGTACAGAATACTATGCTAGGCCCTTGGGGCTATGGGAAGAAATGGGACATGGGCTTTTCCCTTAAGAAGCTTATATCGGGGTGCTTGGCTGGCTCGGTAGGTAGAGCATGCAACTCTTGATCTCTGGGTTTTAAGTTCAAAGCCCCACATTGGGTGTAGAGATTACTTAATAAAATCTAAAGAGGAAGAAGCTTATATCCTGATAGACGGACTGGAAAGGGGCATGGTATGGAGGGTGGAGCTTCCTGTGCTTGAGGACCATGAATGAGTAGGGACCCTAATTCGAATTAAAGAGGGAAAAGAGCTGAGAGAGGCGGAGCACTGATGGAATTTAGAGGAAAGATTCATTTTAGCCTTGTGAGGGGAGCATGGGGAGCAGTGGGAAAAGCTGCTTTCCTTTCTTTACCTTTGTACTCCTTGCCCCAACTCCAGCAGTATAAGAGGTACAAAGATGCTTCAAAATGTTACTTGTTTATATAGATATGACTGATAAAAAGGTTTAAATGCTCTACAAGTGGGCAGTGGAACATAATGTTCATGGCCTAGTCATTCAGTATTTGAGTACCTTGTGCAAGGTGCTGGAGATTCAGAGATAAGAGCTTAGAGGGCAAGGGGCAAATGAACAGGCCCAGACCATAGCATGTGGAGCAGTAACGACCGTGGCAAAGGGAAATGCTGTGTTGGGGAGGAGTGAGGGGTGCAGGCAGGTGGTCGATCATCTCTGCTTTCCTTCCATCCTACTTTGTGAGCCCCACATTCTCCTGGGATCTGGACTTCCACAGAGGAGCCACAGGCAGGGCCACGTCCTGTAGAATCAGCATAGTCTGCAACAGTGGTTCTCAAGTTGTAGGCCCTGGATCAACACCATCAACCTCACCTGGGAACTTGTTAGAAAGGCAGTTTCTCTGGCTCACCCCAGGCCCACTCTGTTAAAGCTCTGGGGGTGCCATCCAGCAGTAAGAGTTCACAAGCCCTCCAGGTGGTTCTGATTCATGCTCCAGTGGGAGGAGTAGTGGGCCAGAACATTTCTCAGTCCTGCTGCATGTTAGAATCACGTGGGATCTTTTAAGGCACCGCCACCCCATTTACACCTGAGATGTTAGGTCAGCCTCTGGGAGGGAGATGCATGCGTCTGTCATTTTAAAAGCTCCCACGGTAATTCCGTTGTGTAGTCATAGTTGAGAACCACTGGTCTTCATGCATATAGACAGATGACAGCACAAATGAGTGACCACAGAGGTGAATGTGTCCATGCCTGCCAGTCCACAGAGGGGAGGGTGCCGCACAGTAGGGACTTCTTATTTGATAAGCTCTTATTTGATAAGCTCTTCATTTCTTTTCCCTTTCTTTTTTCTGGACACTGACTCAGTTGCAGTGATATGAGTGTGATTGGGGGAAAGTTACTTTAAAATTCATTAAATACGATTAATTTTTGAAAGTCGAACACAGCTGGCTTCCCCTAAAAACTTTGTATTTTGATAATGGTTATTATCAGTACCGTGAATAATGGACTGATACCAGCTCATGAATATTCTAGTGGGAGAGTGCTCAGGCTAATAAAATTTGTTTTAAAATTAGTTTTTAAAAACGTGTTGCTACAGCCCAAGGATAACAGGAAGTTACTCCAAGCAAGAGCATATCGGTGAAGTAAGAAATTTTATGATGTTCTGTTAACATAAAATAGTTGTTTAGCTGCTCAGTATCCCTGTTTCATTCTCGTTTCCATGGGATGAGTTGCCCAGGAAAGGGCCTCCGTTTCAGTGGTGCGCGTTACTTGAATGCTGTTGCCCTGGGAAGCATTACTGCATCAGGGATGGGGCAGTTTTGGCTCTGACATGTGTACCACTTGTTCTTCTCCTGGGTGGGACACCTCCAGGAAGGTGTCCTCTGCTCCCTCTATGTCTTTGGTTCTCCTCCAGGGCTTCACCCCTGGGACATAGTTTCCTCTATGTCTTTGGTTCTCCTCCAGGGCTTCACCCCTGGGACATAGTTTTTTAAACTAAAAGGTCATTGTAGATTCACATTGCAGTTATAAGTGATACTACAGAGAGATCCCATGTACCCTTTACACAGTTACCCCCAAAAGTATTAGCTTGCAGCGGTATAGTACACTGTCCCAACCAGAGTGATGATACTGGTACAGTCAAGATAGAGGACATTTCCATTACCACAAGGATCCTTCATGCTGTCCTTTCATAGCCACCCACTTCCCTTCCGCCCCTCTTCTCTGCTCCCTGACAAGCACGGATCTATTCTCCATCTCTTCTCCTGGGGTTCAAAGATAAAATTGGATCTCTGGTTTAATAAAAGAGAGACAAGGGTACACATAAAGTACAAGGTATAATGGACAAAGGATGATTGATTGGGTAGAAAAACTAAATACTTTAGGATTCCAGGCCATACAGAAAGAAGGCTACCTTTAGGAACCAAATTGAGCATTATCCCTTAAGTATGCTAGGTCTTTAGAGGAGGTCTCTTGGTATTGTTAATGTTCATGTATTATTTATCCTGGCTGTGTTAATCATGGCCTACCTTGATTCCTCTGGCTGTATTTGCCCTAGTGGTAATAACTGGTTAAGTCCATGGTCCCTAACAAATAGGGTGGTCTGGTTTGTGCTCTACCCTGGGATAAGCCCAGTGCTTCTCAGCAGGGGCTCCTGGAGGGTCATGGAAAGTCACAAGATGGAAGTTGGAGATATGAGTTAATTATTTGGTTTCTCTTCAAATGGATGTTCTAGAAACGATTGCTTGACAGTTCTTGTAATCAGGAGAGGCTGACGCTGTGTGGTGGAATGAGGCCCTACCTCAGCCTTACTCACTCAGCAAAACTCAACCCTGATTGAACTCTGAGATCTTCCTTATCCACGTGTGTCCCAGAGCAGCTAAGTGTTAAGGAAGAGAATCACAAGAGGGAGCCGCCAAACTCCTCTTTCTCTTTCGGTGCTGTCCAGTATGGTAGCCACCAGCCTCATGTGACTAGTGAGTGTCTGAAATGTGGCCAGTGTGCAGAGGAACTGAACTTTTAATTGCATTTAATTTTTTAAGTTTATTTTAGTTGTCTCTACACCCAGTGTGAGACTCGAACTCACAACCCATGCAATCAAGAGTCACATGCTCTTCCGACTGAGCCAGCCAGGCACCCCTGACTGCATTTAATTTTGATTATCTTAAATTGAAGTAGCTGCACATGGCTTGTGGCTGTGTGTGTCAGTACAGAGACTCCAGGTTACCCATGTTGGACTGTTTGAGTTGCTTCACCCTCCTTAGTGAGGCCAAAGCAGAATTGCTTTTCATGGTTGTTCCCAGCATTCTCTGGCTAACCCCCTTTCCCACCCAGCTTCAGCCTCTCTAAAACATTTCCAAATCATCAGTTTGAAGAGGAAGCAAATATTTACTCTGCCTGGGCAGTGCCATATCTGCGGCCAGCCAGCCAGTGTGTGGCTCACAGTAGTGCTTCTTGAAACCTCTCTAATGAGTTAAACTTAGACCTCTCCCCAAATTTGTAGGCTTATTCCTGGGACAAGGATGGGATTTGTTCCTTGTGTGTGATACTGGGTCACAGCTTTCATTCATAGGCATGAAGATTAAGCTGTTACATTTCTTCCTTTGCAGGAGAGTAGTAATTAAAAGTGTGGGTCCTGGAGTCACGTTCTTGGGGTAGGATCTGGCTTCTCCACTTTCTGATGGTGTGACCTCAGACAAGTTAATTAACCTCTTTGTGCCTCCCTTTCTGCACCTATGAAGATCAATATAATACCTGCATCATAAGATGATTGAGCCAAATAAATCCAAGAAGTGCATCGATCCATAGTAACTGGGTCACCTGCTATTATGATGTAGCATGTGATCACGACAATGAGCATGATAATGAAGATTCTCTGGAAAAGAAACGATTTGTAGTTGTAACTCTTACAAGTGCCCACAAGTGGGCAGCCTAAAATCATGCATATCCCTGGAACAGAGCAACTTGTGTTCGTAAAGCCTCTGGGTAATGTGTCCAGTTCCAAACGTGCTTGGCTCTTTTCCCTCAGTTTTTTTCTTCTGTTTGAAGAACACTTTCAGTGGTTCTCAGACTGTACCTCAGATAGAGGGCTGACCCATTAACATCTGAAGGGTGGCGTGGGCAATACAGAGTAAGGTTCGGGTCTTGCTGGGATGGACAGGTTGATTTGGGTGCTGACACAAGCAAACATCTGTCTAAGGGTGGTAAGCTTCTCTTTGTAACTTTTCACACAGAATAAATTTTAATTAATCAAACTCTTGAGGTAGACACTAGAGCCTGAAAGTGTTTAGAGAAAAGAAAAGCCAGGTTTTGTCTCCCTTCCACTGACTATGTGCCTGCCTTTGAGCATTGTGTGTTCACGTTAGGGGTACAGTTGGGGGGCAGTGCCCCGAGCAGGGGTGACCCAGACATACCCTTGTCTCAGTAGCCTCTCCCTCCTCCCAGGGCGACTCAATCAGAGAAGTCTGCAGCCAAGCAGGATGAAAAGGCTTTTGCTAACTGTATAGGAGCGCAGAGCATCGTAAGTTCTGGGGAATAGTGGGGTCTGGAAGGTGGATGGGGTTTAAATAGGTGTTTATTTAAGAGGTATGGGAGAAGGGGCATTTTGAGCTGGAAGGTGTGTGGAAGAAAGGGACAGTGCTGATGTCAAGTTGGTAAGAGAGTTTGGGGTCAGATTGTTGGGAGCCAGCAACGATGAGCTAAGAAGTCGGGCCTTCAAATTCTTGATGATGTTTTTATGTTGTCGGTAGTATCATGGTTAAGAGTTAACTAAAAACGAACATGGGTAATGGCATTTATAGTCCAGGTTGATTTTCCAGTACCTCAGTCTTGAGCTTTAATATCCCTGATACGTAATCCAGGCTGCAAAGTCGGATGCCCATGGGGAGTTGTAACAATCCAGTGTTTATCACATCCATCTCTATCTGCATTCCTGCTGCCTACACCAAGTCCAAGTCTCTGGTCTTTCTCCTGGACAGTCACAGGAACCTCCGCCAAAGGGGTGCAGGTAACTCTGGCAGCAAGGCACACAATGAGGTCAGCGTGTGATGCTACCAGAAAGGAGGGCCCAGGCATCATGAAAGTGAGTCTCGTTGTACTAACACAAAAGCTGGTTTCTCCAAGATGTTGTGCCTGAACATTATATAAGTAATGCTCATGAATGACTGATCGTGACTGAGTGCAGTAAATTATTTCTAATCCTAAAATGACCATGAAGATTATTTGATTTTTGATTCAGAAAGCCGTTTGTGGTCTTGTAGAAGACGGGTGGAGATGTGGAGCTCCTGGGATGTGTCCTGGACATTTTGTGGGGGGTACTGCCATCTGTTCTATTTTATTTGTTGTAAATATTTAAATGACAAACAGGAATGAATTATATTTCTACTTTTTTATTCTAAACTACTAAGATTGACATTGGAGCAGATTTAACAGGACCGAAATCAAACTTGAGTGTTGTATTTCTTAGTGCTTACCCAAGGAGCTTGTATGTGTCCCTCAGCAGTTGCCTCCCTTCAGAGAGTAGGATGTTGACTATCTGTGTAATAATTGTGTCCACTTCTGTGGTTCTCCTCTCCCCTGGGAGCCAGGCTTGGGGAGACCTGGTGGGCTTTTCTGCACCCTGCCAGGCCTCCCTGGCACTTCCTGACCCCTCCAGGTCCAGTCCTGGGGACAGAGTACTAGGTAAAGGGTGTGGTTCTCCAGGATTGGCACTGGGGCCGCCACAGCACAGCTTGGTAGGTGAGTGTGGAAGCTGTGGCTGCCACCCCTCACCTCTCAGGGCCTGGCCGTGTGTGTGTGTGTGTGTGTGTGTGTGTGTGTGTGTGTGTGTGTTGGGGAATGGTGTATTGGGACTCCATGGATGAAGTGATGGCAATGGATGATGTATGTGTGTGGCCAGACCCAGGGTGCGGGACCAGTGGCCCCTGGCACTCAGCAGGTGGGGAAAAAGGGAAGAATTATTTTATCATATTTTATTTTTTATAGGCATGGATGGATTTTTAAGATCTGATGAGAGACAAAGACTAGCTAAAGAAAGACGAGAAGAAAGAGAAAAATGTCTTGGTAAGTTGTGCCCTTTGGCTGTTTAGGTCCAAGGGAATAGAGATGTGGTGGTGTCTTTTCTGAAGATCCTTAGAAATTGATGACTGAATGGGAAGAGAGCTAGGACAATTGCTAGATGAACATGAAGCACTGGGGAACGAATCGACACTTTGGCTCGATGTTCACAATTGTCATTTAATTCTCAGAACAGTTCATTTTCTCACTTAGCAAACATTGAACCTCTGCTATGTTCTAGATACTCTGCTAGGGACTGTGGGTATGATGCTTAAGAGCAAGAAAAAGTCACTGCCCCCACCTCCTCAGGCACCCACTATGTGCACTCACTCAGGCTCTTTCCAGGGCATCTAGAAGGGCCATCCTCTCAGAACTGAGAAAATTAGCAGTTAAGACATTTTCTGTGTTAGGATGGGAAACCCAGTTGAGAAAGGCTCTCTTAGCTCTTGCAAACTATAGACAGATAAGTACGATGTGTTCCCCACAGGGTCCTGTGAAGTAGGTAAATAGTGTTTTCCCCACTGAATTGACACAAGTGAGCTTTCAGATTCTTCTTGATTGCCTCCTGCCAGTTGATGTATAGCTTATTATCTCCAGAGAACCCTTCCCTGACACCGCCAGGTCGATAGTCCTTAGGAAATGTCTTGAGGGGAATATCATGAGTTGGTGCCCTCACCAAGCTCAATATCTTATGCATGGTATGTGCACCGTTAACATGGTCTTTAGTGGATGACCCCTTAGAACTCATTTCTCAGCCTAGAGTATGGCTTAGCCATCGTGACAGGTCTGACTTGCTGATAGTGGCAGTAGTTGTGGCTCCCATGTGCAGGGCCTGTTACTGTGTACTTTCCACGCACGGCCTCATTTAATCTTCACCATACTGAGACTTTGCAGACATGATGGTCCCCACTTCTCAGAAGAGGAAACCGAGGCAGAGAGATGATGTGGTTAGCATGCCCAGAGTCACCCTGCTAGTGGCAGAGATGCCAGAACCTTTCATCTCAATCACTGTAACCTAGAATCCCAGCGGGCTCTTTTTTTGTCTCACTCTTGCTTCTGCATTTTGGTTAATCCAAACAGCGTGGGGTGCTCTGGTAATGACACCTGTCTTCCACTTTTCTTCCCCCAGCTGCCCGGGAGCAGCAGATCTTGGAGAAACAGAAAAGAGCGAAACTCCAGTATGAAAAGCAAATTGAGGAGCGATGGCGGAAACTGGAAGAGCAGCGGCAGCGGGAGGACCAGAAGAGGGCAGCTGTGGAAGAGAAGAGGAAGCAGAAGCTCCGGGAGGAGGAGGTAAGGTCCTAGGACCTTCAAGCCATCGCAGCAGCTCCCATAGGGCTTGGTGCTCAAGGGATCTGAGTGGCCTGCCCAGCTCTGGGATACAAGAGAGATCTACTACTGAGTCTTCTCCCTGGTGCCTCAACGTGCCTTCTCTCTCAAGGCAAGACACTGGTATACTGAAAGCCCACTGGAATAAGAATGAAGAGACTTAATCATTCAGCTTAGGTGTTGATTTACTATGTGACCTTGGGCAAGCCATTTGGTCTGTCTGGGTCTTTGCTTGATTTGCTTATCTCTGAAGTGAGGGGTTGAATTTGGCAATCTCCAAGGCCTCTTCCAGACCTAACCTTCTCTGACTTTGAGACTCAGAGAGGATGGTGGATAGGGGCCTGCAGGAAGGGATGTGGGGAGAGAGGGTAACTTGGTCCTGTTATTCACAGCAAACAGTCTGCCTTCAAATACAAACATGCTAGTATATTTAAATTTTAATGCATTCCTTGCTTTAATCATCCTTTCTCTAAAGTTACCTTTTAAAAAAGAAACGGAATGTTATTACCACTGCAGAGTCCTTTATTACTAAACTTTGAAAATATATTTAGAAAGCATATTTGGGGTATAGATTTTCTTAACAAGTATATTTTAAGGATGTAATCATAGCCTTGTATCAGGTGATGATCATTTTTTATTCATAAGATATAATGACTCATCAGTTAGTATGAACAATATAGAGGTTTATTAATCACCAGCTCTATAGGATTCAGAGACGTTTGTATAGATTTGGTATCTTTTTAAATCTCTATATGGGTTATGACTATACATCTTTTACCCCTTCCTCTTTTTTAAATGAAAAAAACATGAACATGTGCACACGTGTACACATACGCGCGCGCATACACACACACACACACACTTAGACCTGACCCATCTTTGCCCACAAAGCACTCATTTAAATGGTGATTTCTTTGTTCCTCTTGGCAAATGAAAGTCATTGCAAGGGTCTTAGCCCCAATTCACCACTGCTGGCTGTGGCCTGACAACTGCATGGATTCATCTGCTCCCAGTGCAAATCCCAGCTCTGCTACTGGGCAGTTGGTAGCCAGGAACAAGTCACCTAGCTCCTCATAACCCTCTCACTCAGTCTCTTCAACCCAAAACAGAGGTGGTCACAGGAAATAAAGGACGTGACTTCTGTAAAAGTTCCAGCAAAGCATCTTGCACAGAGTAGTGTTCAGAAATGTTAGATTCCCTTCAGTGACTTCAGCTGAATCTTTAATGGTTGCACTTCAGGATAATTTTCCGTTTGCTTTGTGTGCTTCCTTTCACTCCTAACATAGATGATAATGGGGAATGGGGAATGGGGGATGATGCCTGACCTTTGTCACTACACATACAAGCCGAGGTGGCTTCCCTCTTCTCCCCAGATAGAGCAGGTCAGGGCTGAGAGTCTGGGCCTCCTGTGGTTGTGTAGCAACGCAAGGAGACAGCAGCCTTCCTCTGCCACCACTCCCACCTTCAGGGCCCCCAGAGTCCCAGGTGGAGCTTAGGGACTTTCCACACACCTGCCAGCCTGTTAACCACATCAGTGTCAGCAGTCTGCTAGTGCTGAGGCCTGTTTGGCATTCTTGTGGGTGATCTTTGGAGAGGATGGATGGGTCTACACTGCAGGGGCCCCTTTCCAAAGGAAAACCCTCATTTGCATTTGCCCTCATGGTTCGCTGGAAACCTTTGGCAGGGCTACTGACTGCTTGGCACATGGCTGCATAGATTCTCCAATCTTTTCTTGTTCTTCTTGTCATGTTCTGTCTCTGTCAACCAGAGAAAAGCCTCTGCAAGAATGGCTCATTCCATTGCAGCCCATTTTGCTTCTGTAGCTTATTAGAAATTGTTTGGGTTGCCCGCCAAGTCCTGCCTCTCTCGGGCTGATACTAGGAGCCCATAAAAGACCTGTTGATTCCACACCTCCCTCCTGGCCCTGTCCTGGTTCCATATCCTTAGAGTTGCCGTGATGTTGCTTTTGGTAACCCCTCACATCTGTGTGGGTGAGCCCCAGATTTGACCAGGAGGCTTCCTGTCTGCTAGTACAGAAATGGGCACCACACTCAGCCGGGCTTCCAGAGGTCTTGAGGATTGGGAGGGCTGGAGGCTGGTCAGGCCTGTCCTGGGGAAGGGGATATCCAGTGTCCACTTGAGATACTGACCTTGAGCTCATTTTCTCGCTGAAGGCTGCTTTCTCCTCAAGGTGGGTTCTTCTGATCCTTGCGTGCTTTGGTCAGGGCTGACAACACAATGTCCTCACCCATTCTCCCCTTGGGGGAGTATAGGTTCCTGACTAGAAGCCCTGAGAAATGGGATTTGGTGAAGCCAACTCAGCGTTCCTCATGCTAAATGGATAACCAGGAAAGGCCTCTTTCAAAGAGTGGCTTCATCTCCTACTTCTCAAACTCTTATTGTTTGGTACCTAACAAAACCCACCAGGCTGAGTATAAAAAGGAGAAATTTCTAAACTCACCTAAACAAAAACTTCACTAAACTGAGAGCTAGCTGGTATCAGAGGGCATTGGCTGTCATGGGGCCATGGTGACTATGTGGCCTTCTGGCCAGATGTAGATGTCTGTTTGTAAAGAGAAAGACCTTCTGCAGAGCCCTACTGAAAACCCCTTGGGAGCTTGTCCCCACACTGTTTTCCCAAAAACACGTGTAGTCAGGGCAGTGGAAAAGGCACAGCCAGCTCTCCACGCCTGCCAGAGATGGCTGTCTGGGTCATCAACAGTGCCTAAGCTGTGCCCTGCTGGAGGCCTTTTATACTCCTTGGCCAGCTCTGTGAGTCATCTTGGTCTTCGTTCTTTTCCTCTGAGTTCATCCAGGCAGATCTAGGGCCAGAGCTGAAGGGGTCAAGGGTGAGGTCCCCTCATTCCTTCCTCCCACTAAGCTGTACCCAATAGAGGACATTCTAAGGACAAGAGTCTGCCTTGCCCTTTCCCCATCCTCTATTGATCATCTGATGATACTCAGCAGGAGGAGAATTTGGCAGGAATTTCGGTATGCAGTATGCAGCTCTAACATTTATTAATACTGTTCTTCTGGTGTGATTGAACTTTCTTGCGTGCTCTCTCATGCTCACCCTTTCCTTTAACCAGTGGTTCTCACAGTGAGTTCCAGGACCAGCAGCATCCACATTGCTTGGGAACTTGTTAGAAATGCAAATTCTTCGCAGGTACCATCCCAGATCTGTAGAATCAGAAACTCTGCATGTGGGGCCCAGCAGTGGGTGTTCTGACAAGCCCTCCAGAGGATTCTGATGCAAACTCACTCAAGTTTGAGAATCACTGCTTTAAACTATCCTGTTAATAATTTTCCTTTACAAATTTGGGTTCAGTTTTATTGGTTAAGGACTTATTATGCTAGTCATTGTCTTGCAGACTTGAGGGATCTGATGATACAGGTAATGTCAGCCCCATTTTTTAAAAGATTTAATTTATTCATTTATTTGAGAGAAAGAGCATGCTTCTGAGCATGAGCAGGCTGAGGGACAGAGGGAGACGGAAAGGGAAAGAATTTCAAGCAGACTCCACACTTAACACTGAGCGCGGAGCCTGACACAGGGCTCAATCCCACGACCCTGAGATCATGACCTGAGCTGAAGCCGAAAACAGGAGTCAGACATTTAACTGACTGAGCCACCCAGGTGCCCTCATCCCCGTTCCATCAAATGAAGTAACAGAAAAATTCCCTCCCTGCCCACCCCCACACACACAGTAATAGGGACTTCTATAGGACTAACCTCTAATAAGAGTGAAGTGAACCTGTTTTGTTTTTTTAAGATTTTATTTATTTACTTGAGAGAGGGGGAGAAAGAGAGAGAGAGAGAGTGAGCGAGCACGAGCAGGGGGAGGGGCAGAGGGAAAAGCAGACTCCCTGCTGAGGACCCAGGACCCTGAGATATGACCTGAGCCAAAGGCAAGCACGTAACCGACTGAACCACCCAGGCGCCCCTGGACCAGTTTTGTTTTTGACATATTTGAATCACCCTGTTCTGATGATTTTGGGTTCCATAAGTCTCCTTACCATAGAGCTTGGTTACCACCTATTTTTCATCACCTCTGCAAAAGTGGGTGACACAGAGTGATTGTGTCCTCTCTCAGGGATAGCTTCATTTTCATAAGCCTGCTTATGATTCAAAGGAATGTATCTCTAACAGTGGAATTTGGAGCAGCTCAGTGGGTTGGAGTTAGATGGTAGAAGTTTTGTTTTGTTTTGTTTTAAGGTAACTTAACAGTCCAGTGGTAGGTCTGGATTTGGGTGAGCATTCTCTTATAATTATACCCCTATACAGTTGCTCAGTGGTAAGTTTGGCTGGCAAGTCTTGGTGTTATTTGTTGTCATTGGTCCCCTAATAAATGAAGGACTGTCTTGTGAGGTCCTTTGGCATGTAGGTCCTTATGGCATGCCATAACCCACTCAATACTAAATTCACTCTGAGGTAAAAGGTTTCAACACTTAAATAAGGTCATTGGTTAAATACTTTATGTTAAATCCAAATAATGAAATACCTTTCAGTCCCAATCTCAAGCGACTGTACTTCAAGTATTGAATAGTCAAAAAGTTCTAGTCCCTCCAAACCACCAACTTATCTTGGGTAAGCCCTGGTGGTTGGCTGTCAGAATTTAATGGGCCATGGGGCGCCTGGGTGGCACAGCGGTTAAGCGTCTGCCTTTGGCTCAGGGCATGATCCCGGCGTTATGGGATTGAGCCCCACATCAGGCTCTTCTGCTATGAGCCTGCTTCTTCCTCTCCCACTCCCCCTGCTTGTGTTCCCTCTCTCGCTGGCTGTCTCTATCTCTGTCGAATAAATAAATAAATAAAATCTTAAAAAAAAAAAAAAAGAATTTAATGGGCCAGGGTCATAAGGACAGGAGTTTGCTAGGAAATGCACATTCATGATTGTAGAGTCTTAGCCAAAAACCAGAGCAAATAAAAATCTGAGATTCACAGGAGAAAAAAAAATCCCCTTTCTCCTCAGAGGTCCCTGGAGAGGCCATCTCTTAGCAAAGTGCTATTCAGGGAAAAATTATGCAGAAGCCGAGATGTGGGTAATGCTCATCCCATCCCTCTGGTATAGACACAAGGGATGCAAATACCCCCTAAGTGACCTTTCTGTGTTTCTAGTAAGTGAAATAAAGGAACCTTTCCCTGACTCTTAAATCATGGTTATGTAGTTGGTGCTGCCCTAAATTAATTTTGTTTGCTTTTTATTCAAGCCATGAGAAAATAGTTATCTTTTTGTTTTGGAGTTGGGCTGGGTTGACCCCATTTCCTTGAGCACCTCAGGGTTGGGTTTTATGAAGGCAAAAGGGCATCAGCATGTACCTGTTTACCTTGTTTCAGGCCTTGTCCAGTAGAGGCAGGGAGAGGATTTGGTATTTGCAGTGTCATTGGGGTGGTGGGGAATGCAAAATTAGAACAGCTTCACTCCAGTGCCAAGGAAATACTTGCCAGCATTCAGACCCAACTTTATGAAAATAACACTTTGGTTAACACAGGAGAGTGCTTTTAATAAATGCTCTGGTAAGGGAGAAGACTGGTTGTTGTTGTTTTCTCTTCTGGCTAAAAACTGTTTAGTTCCTCCTCCTCTCCTCCGATCTAACTCTTGAGAATGCATAGATGCTTTATTTTATGGCTAGGAGGTTCTCTACTCTTGTCTCTTTTAAATTTTGAAATATGCAGCGTTATCCCCAGAATACTATGTAACAGGAAAATGTTACAATGTAGAAAACAATTGATTCCCCCTTAAGAAGTTCTAAGATGAAAATGAGGCTTGGTAAAATAGATCTCAAAGCTATGTATTACCCCAAAAAGTTATGCTTAGGGCTATAGAAATTCAAATTAGATTTCAATTTAAATTTTCTCAAATCAGAATGCTTTATGCTTTTCTACTAGAGAGAATGCCTTTGGTTCCAGAGCACAATTCCAGTTCTACTCCATGAGGCAAAATGGTACTCGAGACAGGCCTGAAGGAGTTAATGCTTGTCTGGCATTATTCTTAAACAAATCAAGGCCTGGCTGCTGCAGCAGCCTGTCCCCTGGGGCTGGGAGCCTGCACTAGCTGCATTGTTTACTCTCCACCCACTAAGATCTCGCTAGTGTGGTGGAGAGCACGTGTGCCTGGGTTTTGGATGCTGAGCACCGAGAGCCCCATTTGGTGACTCACTCTGGGCACGGAAGCACAGCGGCACAGTGGGGCTGGGTGGTTATGTTATTCTCCCTTGTGTGAACTGGGCAGGAGCGGCTTGAGGCAATGATGCGCCGGTCCCTGGAGCGCACGCAGCAATTGGAGCTGAAGAAGAAATGCTCGTGGGGAGCTTCGCTGGCCACCGGGCCTGGAGGTCGTGATGGTGAGTATATGGCTGTCCCTGCATTGCAGGGCCCCGGTGGGAGATCATGGGGCAGACAGCAGATCGTGAGCACAGGCTGGTGCCCACTGGATCTGGGCATGCTTTGTAGTCATCTGCAGATACCTTTTCTCAGATGTGATGCCAAGCTTCCTGTGTATGCGTTTCTCATGAAGGGAGTCTGTGCATTCTTTTTGCTGGCAAACAGCAGTTGATACAGTGACTGGGCTTTAAGGGAAGGCAAAAGAAAAGCAAAGAAAATGAATGCAGAGCCTGGTTAACCAGATGCACCTAGCTAGCCTAGCGATAATCTGATTTCAGGGAAGGTCAAATGGCAGTAGATTAAGTCACTGCTGTACCGTGGCCCCGAAGGGCTGAGCAGCGGTTACCCTCCAAAAGGGGCTGGGGGTTTTCCCTACTCATCATTCATTTTTGTTGCTCTTTCAATTTTGTTTCAAGGTGACTTATTTATTTCATTTTCCAGATCATACTCATCTTTAAATTTTCAAGTGTTTAATGTGTGGACTGTTAACTAGTCTCTGGGTGGCCTTTCTCTCTCTTCAGTGTCTTCGTTTCTGTGATCTTGTCATTCTGTTACACAGGAGTTGTATGCTAGCTCTTAGAACAGATGGGTTCTGTTTGTAGTACAGTTGTTTGACTTTGCTGTATTGTGCTTTTAACCTTTTGTCAGTGAATATACTTCATTTTTTTCTTTTTGAGAAGTCAATAACCCATTTCAGCTACTCTTTCTAATTTCCTAATTAGAAACTAAAGTCAGCCAGAAATTGGGACTTTTCTCTTTTACCTCTCTTTGCTCTGATTTTTTGCTGTGTAGGTGAATCAGAAAATACCCCACCCCCTCCTCTAGGTTTAGCAGCCAGCACCCTCCCTCCGGACCCAGGGACCACTGCCACCGCTGCCGAGTCCACCAACGGTATATCTGAGCTTCACCGTGCCATGGCGTTTTGTGATGACTGTTCTGATCATTCTCCTCCATCACTGTGTCTGTCTCAAGTGCTTTTACAATTGATTTCTTAGACTGACCCCTTAGAACTTTTTTTTATAGAAATGTGAATGATGTGCCTATATTTCTTTGTTCTTCTGTCATCATGGAGGTGTGCATGCCTTACACCCTAGTGCCCTAGAGACATTTCATCCTTAGCTCACTAAATTCTGCCTTGAAAATCTTGTCAGTGTCTGACTTTTGTGCATTTAGATCTTTAACACTCTCATTAATTTTTGGTTTTGGGCAATATGTAGTAGGGTGTTCGAGTCACTTCTGATGACCAAAAACCTGTACTCTTAGAGAGTTCTGGGTATTAATGTGATGGATTCCTGGAAGAGGTGTTTGAGATGAAGTGGTAGGGCGTTTATCAGTACTAACACTGGGAATACAAACAAGGAGATAAGTTTGCTTTGTTCTTGATTTTATCTCTCTAATAGGCTCTTTGTTTTTGGATTCAGGCCTGGGAATTTCTTAGGGTCTAGAACAAGAGCGGAATTAGTAAAACTTTTCTCCCAGTTAATAAAGATTTTAGAAATTCAATCTGTCTGTGGCTGGCAAAGAAAAAACAAGATGTAAAAGGGATGCAGTATTTACCAGCAGTACAGGTCAAATTACAGCAAGAGGAATAAATACCTTTGGTTTCCAACATTCCTTAGAGAAAAATCCTTATTGGTGTTGCTGAGTAGCAGAGAATTTGCTCCGTGGGCCCGATTAGCTGTAGTGTGGTGCTGGTCTTCCCCGAAAAGAGAGGTGCAGTAATAGATTACCCCTTGGGAATCACACCCAGGGCTTGGGGCCATGGTGAGGCAACCAAAGTACTTGGGCATACAATTTCAGGGAAAACCTTATCAAGATGAAATAATATTTGAATAAATCAAAATTAATGCAGAACAATCCATGATGAACAAAGTACCAAATTTCCAAAGACAAGTACCATACTGAGCCAGCCATATTGGAGCATGGGACAAAAAGGAGGGATGTGTACCCCTTTACACATCGTTTTATGTAACTTCTACTGGTGAATTTTTTTTTTGGTAAAGTAGAAAAAATGCTGAAAAATTGAGTAGATAAATTAAAACTCACATCATTTTAAATTTAAATATTTTATTTATACCAAAATAGAATTTATTATAATTTCGCGTCAGCTTAAGAGAATTAAAATTTATTTAAGATTGTCACTTGGTCAGGGGCACCTGGGTGGCTCAGTCGTTGAGCATCTGCCTTCGGCTCAGGGCGTGATCCCAGAGCCCTGGGATCGAGCCCCATATCAGGCTCCTCCGCTGGGAGCCTGCTTCTTCCTTTCCCACTCCCCCTGCCTGTGTTCCCTCTCTCGCTGGCTGTCTCTCTCTCTCTGTCAAATAAATAAATAAAATCTTAAAAAAAAAAAGATTGTCACTTGGTCAGGACATATTGTAAAACACAGCAAATTTCTCATTTGGAAACAAGATGAGAGGAATAGATTTTGAACATAATTAGTGATGAGTTTGCTTCCTTTAAAGCCAAGGGTGCACATCTTTCCTTTTGCTTGAGGCTTTGATATGGCTTGACAGGGCATTATCAGCACCTTTTAATTTGCTGTGATGTTTTAATTGAGAAACCAATCTAAAATAATGGCTGGAAATTAAGAATACCAAACGCAGGACCACATGTTAAAATTCTAACCATAAATAGTCACAGCATTAAAAAAAAGGGCTATTGTGATCCCATCTCTTGAGAGGAGAAAGAAATCAACTGCTAAAAGTTGTTCTGCTTCAAATACAGCTACTTGGCATATCATATTACTTCTTTCTCCACCCTGAGCCTGTAGATAACCTTCAGAAAAAGTCTGCTTTCAGCTCACCCAGTCTCAGACCATAGAACATTTTCCAATGGTGATTTGTCTCTGGGTCCATATTGGTTTTGTTTTTGTGTAGTCTGAATATGCTTAAAAGTCCCTGGACACGGGAAATGATTTGCCAGTGAGATTAGCGTGGCTTTAGTTGAACAGTTGAGTGAGGCTGAATATTTGAAATTGAAGAGAAGATCTTGCTGAATCAGACTGATGGCTGCCGTGGCCTGGGCATTTCCAGATAGGCTAAGTGCATAGCAGGCTGATGGAAGCCATGTGCTGGGCCACAGTAGTTTAGGAGGCGTGTGGATGAGGACAGGAAAAACACTTTGGGATATGTGTTTCTCAGTCTACAGTGGTGTGAATACCAATGTCTTTAATGCGTTTCTCTGCAGCATGTGACAAACTTTCAACATCAACCATGAATTTGCCAAAGCAGATGGAGCCTCCCATGAGTAAGCGCCTGTCTTCATCCACCGTGGCAATATCCTATTCCCCAGACCGAGGCAAGTGAACGTGTAGACCTGGTCTCTGTGGTTTTCTTCTTTCTAGTGTGAGCGTCTTAACATCAGTCTTTGTGAGAGCCCCTCTTGAGCCTTCTGCAAATGCCTCAATTATTTGCATTCAGCCTTGTGGTCTGAATGTGGGAGCCCCAGGGCCTCACTTAATGGGACTTTGGAAAGTGGCATCACTCTTTAGAGCCAGTTTGTTGTTGAATAGGTATAGGAATTAATGCTATTCTTTCAGTCTGAAAGAGATTATTCCATTTTCCACAGTGCAAGTAGGAGTTAGCCTGCCCTAGAATTAATTAACCAGTGGGCAGATATGACCGTTAAAAAAGTAACTGCCTGGTTATTGATGTTATCTACTTGACTAGCCAGAAACAGCAGAATTGATTATGCAGAGATAGGTGGAAAACTGAGATGTATGAAGAAAAAAATGGGACTCTGCTGTTGTTTGTGGTTTGTAGGCCTGCCCATTTCTGTTTTGAAAACAGAAGTTCAGAGCTAATATGAAGCCTTTAAAAGGGGAAAAGGATGGGTAGCCTATTCCGGCACTCATTGTGAGGTGGAGGATGGTATGCATAGGACGCGTGCTGGTTCCAGAAACTGAATAGATTTAAAAGTGCTCATGTTCTAATAGAGGCTCAGATAAGTTACCAAAAGTATGAATTTATACCTTTCAGAGAATGTAGGTTAAGGAAGAGAGGGAAACTCTCCATGCATTAAATGCGTATTTTCAAACAACACTGGAGAAGTGTCAGCTGCCAGTGGACTATTTAACAGGTCAGGCATTACCAAGGGGCAAGCAGGAGAATGTTTGTGACTTTGAAGAGGCCAGTGTGCCTTTCTGGTTGTTTTTCACTGGCATTGACCTTACACCTCCAGCACAGAGGCCCGTCATGTGTGTCAGAGACCCCATAAGTGTCAGTGTTGCTGATCTCTAATGCAATTCATGGTTGAGCTGAACATGGGAAACCTTGAATTAATTGAGAGCTGAATGAGAAGACATCTGCTTGCTTTTAATTCTATATGGCTTTTCCATAGTGAGCGTATTCCATCTGTTTTCATTAATTCACACGGTTACAAATTGAGGTTAAATTCATATTTGCATTGATTACTACATAAAGATACCAGTATGTTATTACATATTGTTCACAACTGAATTATCTGCTTGTGGATTATAAATTGAAAAATTTTAATTCCCAAACTCTTTACTGGCTAATGGGTACCCAAGAAATTCAAAGTAATGGAAAAGTTAATCCGTTACCATATAATACATTCCAAAGCCATCAAGATGACATTTCAGTCTCTGTATTTTAGATTATGATTACTGCTACTTCCATTAAAGCCGATGATTAGTTGGCTATTTTTTGTTTTTGTGGTTCTTATTTAATTTTTGCCCTTATGTACATGGAAAAAGTATGAACAGGTGCATATTTATACATTAACAAAATCAGCGTATAATGAAATGTTTTTTAACAGAGGACCCTAAAGTGTTTCATAGGAGTAATCTTTTCTCAATGTTAGATCTACTTGGTGAGTAAATGGTTTCTTGAGTCCATATTACATCTTGGGAGATGGGCTAATTCTCTTCAAGTGATACAGGTAATATTGTGATACCGTAATAGCATATTGAATGAGTTCTGCCACCCTAAAAGAATTAACTCACTCTCCCAAACTCCAAATGACACATCGTTTGTTTTATTTTACTATGACAAACTCCAAAGCCATCCTTTGCTAGAATATTTTTATTTTTCACATTCATTCTGCCACCCAAAAGTTAATTTGCATCATACACTGTGTTGTTTTAAACATTTTATTTTGTTTTAATTTTGCTTTTTAAAATTTTCATTTGATTCCATCCCTCAGCTCATCGCACACACCTTAGTCCCATGGAAACCTTTCTTGTTATGCGACTGTTGACACCTACACAGGCTTCTTTAGCCAGAAGCAGAAGTGCACTCATGCTCTCTGAGCAGGCCAGTGACTCAGGTAAAAGAGGCCAAGTTGGTGACGCTGAGGAAAATGCCCAAAGTGGTATTGGTCGACCTACAAGTTATTCCTGAATTTTTGTATTTTGTTTCTCATTTGCTGACTTCATGAAATGTCTTCAGTGGTTAATAACTTTCTACCCACCAGTGTTTTGCTGTTACTATGTTTTTTTTTTCTTTTCAGTGTCA
This sequence comes from Ursus americanus, assembly GCF_024610735.1. NCBI lineage: Eukaryota > Metazoa > Chordata > Mammalia > Carnivora > Ursidae > Ursus > Ursus americanus. The sequence continues at coordinate 107,030,272 of NC_142164.1, forward strand.
CAGAGGTGAGTAAATTATTTTTGATTGAGGGAATGTGGGTTAGGAAATAGAATCTATTTCATGAGCTGTAGAGGTTAGTAGATTTTCTTAAAGAGATGATTTGGCAAAGTAGCCTGTAAACCACAGTCTCTGGGTTCCCATAACCAGATTTACCACTTACTAGCTCTTACCACTCTGGGTAAATTAATTAACCTCTCTAAGCCTCAGTTTCTTTTTTTTAAGATTTATTTATTTGAGAGAGAGCGAGAGAGCACGTGCAAGCACACACTTGAGGTGAGGGGCAGAGGGAGAGAGAGAATCGTGAGCAAACTCCCTGCTGAGTGTAGAACCCAAATTGGGGTTTGGTCTCATGACCCTGAGATACATGGCCTGAACCAAAATCAAAAGTTGGACACTTAACTCTCAGAGCCACCCAGGTGCCCCTAAAGCCTCAGTTTCCCTATCTATAAAATTGAAATATTTTAAATTGTCATGAGGATGAAATGAGATAGGACAATGATTGGCACAGTAAGAGCTCAACAAATATCTAGAGCCTTGCTGCTCAAGGGGTGGCCCATGGACCATCAATATTGGTATCACCTGGGAGCTTTTGAGGAAGACAGACTCTCAGGCCCCAGCAGACCTGCACACTGAAGTCTGGAAACTCTGGGCCACACTATCAAAGCTTTTTCTTGACTAATCAGATCAAACTGTCATGGCAAGATTAATGAGGGCTGACATTCTCTGTTTGCACATTCGCAACACTGTGTCCACGTTAAAGCAGGTCTAGTCTTAGTTCCCAAGAGAGTGTGTTCACTTAGATAACATGTAAATGACATATAATCCTCTACCTACTTCTGACTAGTTTTTAGAAACAGCCTACTAGTTTGAGTAATTGTGATATTCCCACAAAGACGATATACAGATGGCCAATAAGTGTGTGACGAGATACTCAACATCATTACATCAGGGAAATGTATATGAAAACCACAATGAGATACCACTTCACACTTACTAGAATGGCTAAAATTCAAAGAGAACTGAGAAAATAGTAAGTGTTGGCAAGGATGTAGAGAAATTATAACCTTCTTACATTGCTAGTGGGAATGTAAAATGATGTACTCACTTTGGAAAACAGCCCGGCAAGTTCCTCAAAAGGTTAAACATAGAGTTACCATGTGACCCAGCAATTGTACGCTTATGTATAGAGCCAAGAAAATTGAAAACACACAAAAACTTGTCCCTGAGTAGTTCTTAGCAGCGTTAGCTACAAAGTGTAAACAACCCAAGTGTCCATGAACAGATGAATGGATAAACAAAATGTGGTCTATCCATAAAGTGGAATATCACTCAGCTATGAAGAAGAATGAATTATTGATACATGCTATGCAATGAACCTTGAAAACGTTAGGCTTTGTATAAGAAGCCAGACACAAAATGCCACAAGTTACACAAGTCCATTTATATGACTTGTCCAGAATAGGCAAATCCAGAAAGACAGTAAATTTGTGGTTGCTAGGAACTGGAGGAATGGGAAAAGGGAACGAATGCTTAATTGGGTACAAGGTTTGTTTTGGGAGTAATGAAAATGTTCTGGAATTAGACTGTAGTTGTGATTGTACAAACATTAATATACTAAAAACCACTAAATTGTACAGTTTTTTAAAGGGTAAATTTTATGGTACATGAATTATCTCCTAACCAAAAAATTCATGGGAAGTAGGAAGTATACCCCTTTTGAGAACAAGGAATGTATCCGGAAGTCCCCAAGACCATTCGCAGGATCACTGATTCTCAAGGAGGATTCCTAACTATGATTTATTATAGTGAAAGTCTACAGAGCAAAATCAGCAAAGGGAAAAAAGCCATGGGATGAAGTCTGGGGAAGTTCAGGAACAAGCTTCCAGAGTCATCTTCCAGTGGAGCCATGCAGAGCACATTCCCTCAGCAATGAGTTGTGACATGTATGAAGTGTTACCTACCAAGGAAGCTTATTAGAGACCCAGTGCCCAGAGTTTTATTGGAGGCTGGTAATGTAGGTACCCCTGCCAGGTACATACCCAAATTCCAGGCCCTCAGAAAGAAAGCAGGTGTTCAGCATAAATCATTGTTGTTTATACCAACAACTTAGGCACAGTGAGCCACTCTTACCAGTTAATGGTGGGAGCTCTCCTGGAAAGCAAGTTCTCTGATGCCAGGGCCAACCTTGTAAGCTTTCCAAGGACAGCAGTCAGACCTGCTGTGTTGTTCTTTTCTTTTCTTTTCTATTTTTTTAAGGATTTTATTTATTTGAGAGAGAGAGAGAGAGAGTGAGCATGAGCAGGGGGAGAGGCAGAGGGAGAGGGAGAAGCAGACTCCCTGCTGAGCATGAAGCCTGACTCAGGGCTCAATCCCAGGACCCTGAGATGATGACCTGAGCCGAAGGCAGATGCTCAACCTACTGAGCCAACCAGGCGCCCCTTCTCTTTTCTTTTCTGCATAGTCCATTCCCTTGGTCTTTGGCAAAGGCACCTTTACAGCCGAATTATCATCAGCAGGATTCCACACAGCAGGTTGAGGCTAACCTACAGTATTGACCTCAGTTGCACCCTTTAGAGATTCTGGACTAAGCCAGTTAAAACACAGACCATTAGCCATAAAGGTCTGTCTTAGAAAGCCAGGTGGGTTCCTCCATGCCTCTCTATATGAACTTTTTTTTTTTTTTGGTAACCTGGCCCAAGGCATCAGTTCAGGCCCAGCACAACCTGGCCAGTAAGATGAAGCTGTCCCAAAGCCTTCCAGGGCTGAGGCAGTATCACAGTAAATCAGAACAGAAATCAGAACACACACCCAGGGAGTATAATCCCTGAGGACACATATGTCCCCTGGAAACAGTTTACACTGTTCAGGCACCCAAAGCAGGACATACATTGGCCAGGCAGTACAGACCAACAGGGCCCCCATTGTGTCTTTCCCCCCATGGTTCCTCCCACCCCACGGTTCTCAGTCTGGCGCAAGGAATTCAGTTCAGTTCTTGCTTTCAGAGGAACTGCTTGAGGTGGTCAGTTCCAAACAGGTCTGTCAACAATGTGAGTTCATCACCTGCTGAGTGTGGGCGGCATATGGAGGTGGTCTTTAGGGACCGTGCAGGAACTGGCCTTCCCTGCGGCTCTCAGTCACATTGTCATCTGCAGCCTGGGCTCAACAGTCCATGGGAATCCGAAAGCGCTCACAGCAGCTGGTGCAGGCAGCACAGTTTTTCTTCAGGAAGAGGGCAGAGTTCCTAGGAACAGTTCTGGAAAACAAAGATCCTGAATGTCCTTCCCATCACTGCACCACTGCAGGTGCTAGATTTTGTTGGTTTTTTTTTCATTGTTATCAGTGTGTCCCATTCAGTAATCAAGACTTTACATTTTCTCAATCATCCTCTTCTTTTAAAATGACCTTTCATAAGGAAAGACTGAATGCAAGAAGGACAAGAGCTTTTTACAAAAAAAAAAAAATTAACCAGAAAGACATATCATATTCAGAACAAAATCCTGAATTTTCAAAAAAATTTCAGGATAGGTTTGCATCAACTGCCATTTCTGTAGTTCCATTCATTTATCCAGTGAACAGCCTAGGGAAAAAGCAGTCCCTCTCTGGGGACAGGTGCATTGCCTTCCTGAGGTGTGTGTAGCAGGAGAAAGAGAAGGAAAGCAGAGTCAAGCTCCTAGTCCATTGTTACAAACTGCACCCATCCCAGCAAGTCAAATACCAGAGATCTTGTTAGCGGGTGTTGAGTCTGCTCGTCAGAGGTAGGTGAAGGGGTCATACTCCCTGTGAGTACCCGGTCCTAGCTCGCAGCTGTGGCAGGAATCACAGGTTAGGAATGTAATTAGGCTCTGCATCAGAATTAAGAGCTGACCAGCAGTTCCATGTCAGATGGTCTCATCAGGGAATGAGCTATTGCCTGTGCGCATTTGTCTGTGACTGGGATGGTACAACCGGTATCCGTGATATTTTCACAGGTTAGGGCCCCATGGAGGGGTGTTCCGTATCTGTAATAGAACCGGGTTGTTTTTTAAAACTCCAAACGTGTATCTGTCTGGAGGCTCTCTTTTCATGTGTCCCTTTTTCCAGAGGCTCCATTATGCAAAAGTCATAGCAAAAATCATCAAGTGTGGAGGTTTGTTCCGGTTCTAGTACTTAGAGTTTTAAATTCCTGCCAAATTACTGATGGTAAAAAACAAGGAAGTTGTGTCCCACTCCCACTTGGAGGAGAAAACAAAAACCAAAGACATTACCTGGGTTGTACTTGTCCCCTCACTTTAGCTAGCATGGCCAAAACTAGCCAGAGGATCCAGCAAGCCAACTCTTGGAGTTGGATGGGTTATCTTCAAATACCATAGGTATTTTACCTCTTGCAACAGACAGCAGCTCGGTTGCTATTTGATACGGTGGCTGACTCCATAGCCACCAGGCACCAGAAGGTCATCATCCTCCATCCTTTGGCCTTTCTTTTTCAAACACTGCTTTTACCATTTGTCCATGAATCAGGGTCATTCTTGCAGTTCCTGCTTCTGGTACCAGTTGTGTCACGGTCCCCAAGACCAGCCCCAGTTCTGGTGATTTGCTAGGAGCACTCGGGACACTGAGCATATGGTGGCACTCACAGCTGTGACGTATTAGAGTGGAAGCTGCACAGCACACCTGCAGAGGGAATTGGCACATGGGCGAAGTCCAGAGGACACCAGGTGCAAGTTTCCAAGAGTCCTCTCCCAGTGGAGTCACACAGGACGTGCTTAATTCCCCCAGCAACGAGCTGTGATAACACATGTGAAATGTTGCCAACCAGGAAAGCTCGTTAGAGACTCGGTGGCCAGGGTTTTATTGAGGGCTGGTCACGTAGGCACCCCCTGCCAGTTACATACCCGAATTCCAGACTCTCAGAAGGAAAGAGGTTAAGTCATGTTGTTTGTACTTACAGCTTAGGCACAGTGAGCAACTCATCAGTTAATGGCAAGAACCCTTCTGAAATCTTAAGTTCTCAGGTTCTGACCAAGGGCCAACCTTGTAAGCAGGCCTTTCTAAGGACAGTTTTCAGGGCTGCTATGTTAACTCTTTCCTGCACAAGGAAATTGACATTTAGAGAGGTTAAGTAACCTCCCCAAGGTGATCCAGCTATTTGGTAACAGTACTAGTTCTGTCTGATTCCAAAGCCCAGACTTTGAACTCCTGAAATGAACTGGACTGTTGAGCATGGAGTATGGAAATCTTTCAAGATAGCATCTATTCTGTATATACTAGAAAAATATGGTGGTATTTAGAGATTGCCTTTGTTACGTTTTAACAGAAATGTGTTCTTCCCAACTCCCTCCTTCCCCTACTTTTTCCATCTGTGCTCCCTGTCTCTTTGGCTGTGATATTATAACTCTCTAGTATCCCATGCCTGTCCTCGTGTAGCTCCTGCTGGCCCTCTTAAATCTTCCTACAAGTCTTCTCCCACTCGGAGTGCTGAGAGGAAGAAGACTCCATCTACATCTGGTGTAGGAGATTCTGGGAAAGGAGCCCCTGCAGGAGCGGAGGCCTCTCCGGTAGGTTTAAACCCACTCTCTCACCCCTTGGGACGGGTTTATTTGACAGTATGATTACTCCCTGTGCTTGACCGGGGGGTCTCTGTTTCCATCAGTCTCTAGAGACTGCTGAACTGGTGGATTTGGTTTAAAAATTCACTCATCCTTTGAAAATCATTTAACTTTTTGCACCTTCCTAAATCTGATTGCCTTCAAGCAAATTCCTAAAGACCTTGTCCTTGTTATAGCCTGCCCTCCAGGGGACAGGAGTCAGAAGGAATGTTCTGAGTGTCTTCGTTCTCCTTTAGAAAAGGATACCAATCTCGCCTCTACAGGCAACTAGAACTAAGGTTCTAGGTGAGCCTTCAATCCATAACAGCGGCCTTTAAACATTTTTGACATCATACTGATACCATCAGTAAAACAAATGTTGAACAAATACTCCCAATTATGTGTATTTATTTAGAAATTATATATTGCATGCTACTTTTGTTAGTTATCACTTGATACGTACATAAATCACCCCAAACCTTAGCTGCTTAAAACAAATGTTTATTACCACACTGGTTCTTTGGGTCAGAAATTGAGGATGGCTTAGCTGGGTAGTTCTGGTTCACGGTCTCTCATGAGGGTGTGGTCAGGATGATGGCCAGAGCTATAGTCCTATGAAAGCATAGCTGGGCTCTTCCAGAATGGCTTGCTCACATGGCTGCTGGCCTCAGTTCCTTATTGGAACTGAGCTCTCGATAGAGCTGCTTGAATGTTCAAATGACATGGCAGCTGGCTTCCTCCAGAATGAGAGATCCAAGGCGGGGTGGGTGCAAGCATGGAGGGGACAACTGCAGCACCTTTTGTGCTTAAATCTTACATGTTACCCACCATCATTCTGCCATATGTTGTTCCTTAAAAATAGGTCACTAAGACCAACCCACACTCAAAGGGAAGGGAGGAGCCATCAAATGACGCGTGGACTTGTTTTAAGACTGCCACATTACTGTACTATTGGGCATTTATTTTGTAACACTGTATGTATTTTTAAAATCCATTGTGGCCCTGAGGTTCTTACATGAGAAGTGAATGTGTCAGACCCTTGGGTTTTACTGTAGGGTCAGTTACTGTGGAAGGGGGCTAAGGTATGTGTGTGCATGGGGCAGGGGCAAAGGAAGGTTTTAAAAGTGCAATAGGGAGAGAAGGGAACCACCCTGTTGAACCCCCCCCCCCCCGTACCACATGCCAGGCACAGAGGCTGTGCCTCCTGCCTCTTGCATAGGGAGGCCATGGGGACAATGTATAGGGACAGGTGGTCCCTATGGGGCTGTAGTCCCCATTACACCAGGTACACTGTTGGAGTCCACAGTTCACTGTCTTGGGTGTTAACCACATTTATCCCCACCTGTAGTTTTTTTTTGGGTGATTATGTATTTTTGTACTCTTCCCATTTTTTTTCTTTTTTAAGCTTTTTTTTTTTAAATTCCAATACAGGCATACAGTGTTATATCACTTTCAGGTGTATAGTATAGTGATTCAACAATTCTATACATTATTCATTGCTCATCACGATAAGTGCACTCTTACTCCCCTTCACTTCTTTGACCGATCTCCTCCCCTCTCCAGTAACCACCAGTTTGTTGTCTGTATTTGAGAGTCTGTTTTTTTGTTTCTCTTTTTCTTTCTTTGTTCATTTTTGTTTCTTAAGTTCCACTTATGAATGAAATCATGTGGTATTTGTCTTTCTCTGACTTATTTCACTTAGCATAATACTCTCTACATCTGTCCATGTCGTTGTATATGGCAAGATTTCATTCTTTTGTATGGCTAATAGTCCATTGAATATATACCACATATTCTTTTTTGACATTTATGCCACATACTCTTTATTCATTCATCAGTGGACATTTGGGATGCTTCCATAATTTGGCTGTTGTAAATAATCTGCAGTAAACATAGGGGTGCATACATCCCTTCGAATTAGTGTTTTCATATACTTTGGTTAAATACCCAGTAGTGGAATTACTGGATTATATGATAGTTCTATTTTTAACTTTTTGAGGTGTGAAATGATAGTTAATGGTGGTTTTGATTTCCATTTCCCTGATGATGAGTCATCTAGTTTCTATATGTCCAGAATCATAATATGGTTCTGTTGTTAGCTTTTTGCAAAATAGGAGTAGGAAATCTTTGCATTTTGAGGCTGAAATGTTTTTTTTTAATTGGATGACCTCAATATTGACCACCAAATTGATGACCTCATGGTGCTTTCCTGCAAAGGTTCCATTGTAGGAAGCACTATAGCTTCATATGAACCCTTCTGGAAGAAAGCTGTGCATCACTTGCATCTGGGTTTTTTTAAAGAAATTGTAGAAGTATTGCCAGTGATGGGCCATGGCTGACCTATTCTGTGTCTCCTTCAGACAGAGAAGATGAAGAGGGGCCCTCGAACAACTTCTGTTCCCAGTGTGGGCCTTGGGTCTCCTCTGAGAAGATGCGAGTTTCCAGGAAGCATTTCTAAGAGGTCATCTTCTCCAGTGACATCCAAGTAAGTATCTTTTTGCTTTGCCACAGTCGGCCAGTGAAAGCGATTTGGTGGGGCTCTGTACAGTGCCGCGTGTGCTTCCTGCTGCCGCATGAGTCGTGGCCAGCCCTAAGAGGCGAGCAGGAGGAATGCTGGACTTTGAGTTACCTCATTTACTCTCTCTGTATCTTTTGGATAAATGGTGGGCTCTTTAGGGGTTTGTTGCCTGGTAAGTATGAGACTCTTATTTACTGAGATGATCCGTTCAACATTTTCTCTTTCGGTCTATCAGTTCCATTCTGCTTTTCTGGCATTCTCTACCTGCATCTAGAGTGAGGTGATTGCATTGTGCTTGGGTGCTCAAGCTCATGTACTTGGGCACTCACTCTCTCCCTCCCTCGTCTTTCTCTTCAACAGGCAATAATAAATTATCAGCCGCCATCGGCAGTATGTTGTTGTTGTTTTTAAATGAAGTCATTATATTTTTTTGTTAAGCATTGGATGAACTCACCAATGAAACTGTGTCACTGAAAAACAAATTCACACTGTGTGACCACTCTTGTAAGTCATTAAAATATATTATTTATTGTAACTGACAAAATGACTCAGTAAATAACTCGGTCTAGCAGAATGGAATCATCTTCAGTAGTACTGAGAGAGAAAGAGAAATATGATTTTAATTTGGGGAAATAGGAAACTCTGTAGAGAATCAGTTAAGACTTGTTCAGTGCATCAATTTGTTTTCAGAGAACATAGGATAAAACACAAGTTTAATGAACACTTGGGCATTTGTTAAAAATATTTCAGAGTAAAAAAATATTTCAGAGACACATCAGCTCTTATTTTTAATTTGTTGCTTTCTTTATTTTTTTTTAAAGATTTTATTTATTTATTTGTCAGAGAGCGGGAGAGAGAGCGGCAGGCAGAGGGAGAAGCAGGCTCCCCGCCGATCAGGGAGCCTGATGTGGGACTCGATCCCTGGGACCCTGGAATCATGACCTGAGCCAAAGGCAGACGTTTAATCAACTGAGCCACCCAGGCACCCCTAATTTGTTGCTTTCTAACAGGGACTTTTTTCTGTTATTATTTAGTTCAGAGAACATATGGTTTTTATAGATTACTAATACCTGTTATTGATATATCTGTCTTCTATAAGGAAAATCCTTACGTAACATATTGCTGAATTAACAGCATCAAGTTTTTGTTTTGTTTTTAAGTCCATTGTGTTCTTTCTGTGCTCCTATTGCCTGTCTTTGTTTATGGCGTTGCTGTCTTGCAGAATCTGAATCCATCAGGTGGGCTGTAAGGTCTCTGTCTTATTTCTGAGCCTATATTCACATGTTACTACTCTGGTGTTAGGGTGGGACATTACCACCTATTCCACCAGAGAGAAAAGCCTATTCGTATTGGGGTTTTTCCAGATTACACCCCTCTTTTTCATAGATACTGACTCATGGTCCCTGCATGGAGAGTAGCTGGCAAGTTTCATCATCATCTTTGTAAATTTCACTAAGGTAAACTAAGGGGGTTATTCCCCTCTGTAGAGATGAGAATTCAGTTTTTGGAAGCAGGCTCACGGTGGCCTCTGTGCTATTTCTTTGATGTTGAAAATCTTGATGGTGTGTTTCAGGAACTATTTTATATTTTTTTAATTGAGATACAGTTGACAGATTACATTGTGTTAGTTTCAGGTGGACAAAACGGTTCAATATTTGTATACATTATGAAATGATGACCATAATAAGTCTAGTTACCATCCATCACAGTACATAGGTACATTTTTTTTCTTGTGAGGGCTTTTAAAATTTATTCTCTTAGCAACTTTCAAATATGCACTACAGTACAGTATTATTAACTAGAGTCACCCTGCTGTACATTCCATTCCATAGCTTACTTATTTTATAACCAGAAGTTAGTACTTTTTGACCCCCTTCACCCATTTCATCTACTCCTACACCTCGCCAACCACCAGTCTCTTCTCTGAATCCGTGAGCTTGGTTTTGTTTATTTTTTAGATTCCACATGTAAGTGAGATCTTACAGTGTTTGTCTTCATCTGATTTATTTCACTTAGCAAAATGAATGCCCTCAAGTTCTGTCCGTGTGTTGCACATGGCAAGATTCCATTCTTTTTTTATGGCTGAATCATATTCCATTGTATATATATGGAGCTATTTTATATTTTAAAGGTCACATCATCTAAATTTTATAAAAAGCTAATTCTGACCGAAGAGACTTAGACAAAATCCCAGACTTTTTTTTTTGAAGATTTTATTTACAGAGAGAGAGAGAGAGAGAGAGAGTGCCGGAGAACGGGCAGAGCAAGAGGGAGAGAGAATCTCAAGCAGACTCTGCACTGAGTGTGGAGCCTAATGTGGGGTTTGATCTCAGAACCCTGAGATTATGACCTGAGCCAAAATCAAGAGTTGGACGCTCAACTGACTAAGCCACCCAGATGCCCCCAAATCCCAGAATTTTGAATGCAGTTCAATTTAGGGAAATTTTTTAAATTTCCCCTCTATATAGAAGAGTAATGGGTACCTAGTAGGAACTTTGTAAATATTTGTGGAATGAATGAATGCAAGTCCCTGTGCCCTGTGTGCTTCGGAGAACCCCCAAATGAGTGAGAACAGTTTCCATTTGAACAAACCCCAAGTGAGGGGAGAGAAAGATGGCGATGCAGCTGAGGACAGTTGCAGCCTAGCCCAGAGAGAGTTGTCCAGCTAAACTGCTTATCCCTCAGAACTCGGCTCAGCCATCATTGTCTACAGAGCCGGCCAAAACTGAACTCACCCCCTTCTCTGTGCTCACTGAGCCTCATGTGCATACTTAGTGCCTCCTCTGTGTCCAGCATTCTCAGCCCATGGGAAGCTTACCTGACAGTGAATGACAAATATAACATCAGGGGGTGAGAAGTTCTATGAAGAAAAATAAAACCAGATGAGATGACAGAGAGTGGTAGAGGGGAGTAGTAGCTAGATATGGTGGTCAGGGAAGGCTTCTCTGGGGAGGTGACATTTGAAGAGAGCCCTGTATGGAGTGAGGGAGCAAGCAGGCCATGTTGATCTCTGGCTTCTTGCACTGTATCATCTGTTAACTGCCTGGAGAGTGGGGACTGATTAGATTTATTGTTGCACAGTAGGTGCTTAGTGTGTATCCATGTGACAAAAACAAGAAGGGAAGTAGAGCCTGGGGGGCAGGAGTGGATTGGCTGGTGGGTATGGGCAATGCTAGGACCATTCCTGTCCAAGGACTCTGGCCCTTTGCCTCCTCTTTCCTTCTGAGCCATTCGTTGTTTTTTTCTCCCACTGATCAGTTCCTTAAATTCTCTCTTTTCTGGGCTGTGTATTTCTCCTGGGAAATGCTTGAAGGATGAGGGATACTGGCTTTTACGACTGTACTACAGCATATTCCTGCTACTTCGGCAAAGAAAAATTAATGGAATGACCTTTCTTTTCAGAGCTCTATGCATGCCATCCCTAGTGCAGGCAGGAAAAATAGTAAACTCTAACGCAGCTGGACTTCTTGTGTATTGTCAAAAGTACCAGAATCATTCTCTCCTTACGAAGTGCCCTGGGGACAGGAGTTTGCTCCACTACCTCTATTTTTTTTTTATAATGATTTTTTATTATATGTTAGTCACCATACAGTACATCCCCGGTTTTCGATGTAAAGCTCAATGATTCATTAGTTGTGTATAACACCCAGTGCACCATGCAATACGTGCCCTCCTTACTACCCATCACCGGCCTATCCCATTCCCCCACCCCCCTCCCCTCTGAGGCCCTCAGTTTGTTTGTCATTGCTCCACTACCTCTAAATCAGAATTACTAAGTTGAGAGGCCTAAGGAGAAGCAAACATTTCTTGATTTTAAGACATTCAAAGATAATTTCTCCCCAGGTGAAAATTAATGGCTGAACCGCAATGGGTATGAACCAGGTCTGAGAAATGTGGAAAGTCAGGTAGACTGTAAATAAGTTCTGAAAATTCAGCCAAACTCCACAGCAGTGAAAAAGAATGGATTGCAGCTTCCCACAGCCAGTGGGTGGATCTCAGGAACATAATGTTGAGCAGCAAACGGAAGTGTAAAAGAATATCATCAGTGACATTTATATTGAGTTCCCAGATGTGTAAAACCAGCATGTTTTTAAGAATATGAATGTGGTAAAATGATTAGAAAAAGTAAGAAAATGGTAAATATAAAATTCAAAGTAATGATGGCCTCTGAATGGGAAGTGGGGGAGGGGCCCCGGGGAGGGGCCAGGCGAGATTCCAGAATATATATGTCTTTCTTTGGAACTAGTTGTTAGCTGTATGGGTATTTGTTATGTCATTCTTCATACCTTTCCTATTTTATAAATATTTTTTGTATATTCAATATTGAAGAAAGAAAAAAAGAAACCTTTGATTTTTTTAAAACGGTGTCACACGCAAAATCCCAGTCAGAGTGGCATTTTCAAACTTCCCTCTGTGCAGACCAAGTGTGTGGGATCTTTAAAGCATACTGGAAGCAATGTGGCTTTGAACGGTGGTTTAGTTAGTCCTTTTGAACCCCCATCCAGAAACTCAAACAGGTCATGTGATAAATGACTCTGACAGCGCATTGTTCTCCTCCCGGATCTCAGATAAATTAAGCCACTGTTCCGTGGCTGTGCATATTAATGGCATTGCTCTTTAAAGCGTTCAAGTTTATTTCCATTGTTTGCATTGTTGGGTACTTGCATGGGTTTTAGAAAACTAGCTTCAGCAACACTCTCAAAGATGTGGATGGAGCATACCTTTCTTCTTGTAACCTAGAGAGAGGAAATCAAGTGTGGCCATGTATGTTTGCCCAGCCTGTCCCTGCCTTTGAGTGTTGGTGCTCCCTGTACTCCTAATTCTTCAGTGTGAAATGTTTTCTGTTGGTTTCAGGTTTTTAGAAATATATTCTAAGTCACTTTGGTCATTTTGATGGGGAATATTTCAGTTACCTCTTGCTGCTGTAATACCCCCCCCCAATTTAGTAGCATAAAATAACAATTTGTTATTAATTCTCACAGCTCTGTGACTTGGGCTTACCAAGAGGGTCTCTCTTGAGGTCTTTTGTGTGGTTTTTCTGAGATTTGGCTTGGGTTCACCTGGTGGTTCTCACTCGGGGCCTTCCACCATAGGTTCAGTGTCACCTGGGGCTGCAGTTAACTGTCTTGAGTGAGCTGGAAGTCTGAGATAGCCCATTCACCTGGCTGGTAGTTAATGCTGGCCATTGGCTGGAGCTCAGTGGGGGCTGGGAACCAGAATAGAATGCGTACACATAGCTTCTCCATATCACTTCGGCATCTCACAGCATGGCACTGAGTTCTAAGAGGGAGTGTTCCCAAGAGAAAGTATCTCCCAGACCAGGAAGGGGAAGCGTCAAGCTAGTTAAGTACTGTGCCATGAACTGGCACCGTTTTCCTTCTCTGCTGTGTTTTATTGGTCAAAGCAGTCAGGCCAACTGAGATTCAGTGGGATGGAGAAAGAAACTCAAAAGATCATGTGGGATTGGAGGAGATATTTTTGTGATCATCTTTGGAAAATACAGTCTGCCAAAGATAATCACTTTGAGAGATAGCTTATACCTGAGATCAGTTTTGTGTCAGGAGCCTAGGTTGACTTTACTTTATCGTGCATTTTGAGAACCAAAACAGATTTTGGTTTGTCCGCATAAGGGAAAAAATTTAGACCAGATTGTCAGCGTGGCCCAGAATAAGTACCTCCCACTCAGAATCATGGGCTCATGGAAGGTTCCTGGAGCCAGCTGATTTCTTCAATGGTTGAGGACGTTTAATCAATCATTACTGGGTTACCCCTGCCTACGGATGAGCGTCTACAGGGCCTCTGCATTGACAATCTGGCTGTTGTTTTTGCCACCACCATTGTTCTCAGATAGGCTTTTACATTCTTTTTTTTTTTTAAGATTTTATTTATTTATTTGACAGAGATAGAGACAGCCAGCGAGAGAGGGAACACAAGCAGGGGGAGTGGGAGAGGAAGAAGCAGGCTCTCAGCGGAGGAGCCTGATGTGGGGCTTGATCCCATAATGCCAGGATCACGCCCTGAGCCGAAGGCAGACGCTTAACCACTGTGCCACCCAGGCGCCCCAGGCTTTTACATTCTTATTTGAACATTTTCTTGAAAAGGATAATTGAAAATGTTAAGTTATGCTCCCTCCTCATAGCCATACTTATACATTCACCCAGTCTATAGTCCGGTATTTTTTGTTTTACTAGAGGATAATTTGAGTTTAAACCATTTTTTTTTTTTTTTAGTTTAGACCAATTTTAAAAGCCTTTTTATTTTTTATTTTTATTTTTTTAAAGATTTTATTTATTGTTTAGAGAGCACTAGCACAAGCAGGGGGAGAGGCAGAGGGAGAGGGACAAGCCGACTCCACACTGAGCTGAGAGGCTGACGCAGGGCTCGATCTCAGGACCCTAAGCCTAAGGCAGACCTGTAACCAACTGAGCCACCCAGGCACCCCAAAAGCCTTTTTATTTTTAAATCCTTTCAGCCCTACGGAAGAATTACAAGATTACACCAAAGAACCCCTGTAACCTTTTCATCCTGTTAATGTTTAGGCATATTTGCTTCATCATTCCCATCCCCCCACTCACATTCATTCACTTTCTATGGACACACTCTCACACAGAATTTTCCTAGAACCATTTGAGAGTAAGTTAAAGACATCATGACCTTTTACCCCTAGGAATGAAGACATTATTTTTGTTTAACCATAGTACAATTGTGAAAATCACAAAATTTATTTATTTTATTTATTTGTCAGAGAGAGAGTACACACCAGCAGGGGGAGCAGCGGCAAGAGGGAGAAGCAGGCTCCCCACCGAGCAAGGAGCCTGACACGGGTCTTGATCCCAGGACCCTTTGACAGTTTTAAAGAGTACAGGCCAGATATTTTGAGGCATGTCTTTCAATTTGGGTCAGTGTACTCTTTCCTCATGATTAGACTCAGGTTGTGCATTTGGGGCGAGAATCCCTCAGAAAGCATGTTGGTTCTTTCTCAGTACATCATATCAGGAGGCCAGGATGTCAGGTTGTTTCATTACTGGTGATGGTAACTTTGATCATTGGGTTAAGGTGTTATCCACAAGTTTCTTTGGTATAGAATTGCTCTTTTCAAGTAATGAATCATGGAACTTTACATCAAAAACCAGGGATGTACTGTATGGTGACTAACATAATATAATAAAAAAATATCATTATAAAAAAAAATTCCCACTTTAAAACAAGAAAAAATGTTAACATTTTGTTTGATTATATCGTAAGACAAAATTCAAATGTTAATGTTAAATGTTTTCATAAAAAAAAAGAATTGCTCTTTTCCTCCCTGGAAAGTAATAAACTCTGACCATAAACACTGACTTTTCAGAATGTTGGCTGAGCTGTACTGATGAGGAGGCCACAGACCCCTCCCATCCTGTGAGTGGGCTCTGTTCACTATGCCTGGAGTCACGTGGCTTTAGAGAAACTAGAACTAGATTTCAAGATGTGGAGGGAAAAAGTTGTTTGGGGTTCCACTTTGCAGTAAACTTACATCCAGAAGTGTGACAGTCCTCTCTCAACACTTACTCTTGCTGCTCTACTTACAGAGGGGTTTACTCATATTTCCTACCAGTCATGGACTCTGAATGTTATATACTCCTGCCTTGTGCACCAGGAAGACCTGTCTCTACCACCCCAGCAAAATTTGTGAATCCCCTTTGTTAGATCTTTAATCATTGGAGGTATTGAACTTTTTTGAAAAAGAAAGTGACTGGATTTATTTTTTTAAGATTTTTATTTATTTAAGAGAGAGAGAGAGTGCACAAGCTGGGGAGAGGCAGAGGGAGAGGGAGAAGCAGACTCAATCCCAGGACCCTGAGATCATCACCTGAGCCAAAGGCAGACACTTAACAGACTGAGACACCCAGGTGCCCCAGAGGTATTGAACTTTTAAAAATTAAAATGGGAAGCCTATAAAAAAGCACGTGAAGAATCAAATGACTTGGGGGCCAGCCCTGGCTCTCTCATCTGGTAACATCTCTTGGGAAAGGTCCTTTAAATGCTTAGGACTTTGGTTTTCTTATCTAAGACATGAGTAATAGTAATTTCACACTTACCTCACTGGGTTATTGTGGCAGTCAAATAGATACTTTTTTCGTAGATAAGAAAGTACTTCTCTGTGAAAGCATGGTAAGTTCCCCTGATAAATTCATGTTAAATTTCTTTCATCAGCTAAAGATAGCTATTTCTGGGAAATTGTAAAACAATAACTTTGCCAGACTTCATTTGGTTGGCAGTGGCCAGAGAGCCTTGGAGCCTGCCGGACCAATATCACCTGGTTCAGGATGCCTGTGCTCAGCATCTCCTACCGGCACCTGACAGAGTCCTGTATCCATACAGAAAAGTAGCCAGACAAGATGAGCAAGAAACTGCGTAAATGGGGATAAATAGGGAATTTTTAAGATTGTATTTTGGTCACTTGCTGTTTTAAAAATAATCTGTAATGCCTACACTTCTTTAATTGAAAGGTTGGGCGTTTGTATGTGCATTTGTGTGTGTGTGTGTGTGTGTGTGTGTGTGTGTGTGTGTGTGTGTTTTCTAATTCTGTATATTGGGCAGGGGCTGGAGTAGGGGAATGTAAACAGACTTCTTAAGACAGTGAGTTTTATCCCAAATAAATTCACCCTTACTTCTCAGGGAAAAATTAGTTTTAGATGTGTGTTCCTAGGTAACTGACTCAGTTTCATTTAGAATAGAACTTCACAGTCTGTGGTGTGAACAGAACCATTGCATGACTTCTTTCAGGAAACCCATAGTTGTGCCTTGGGGTGACTGTGAGGATTAGGACACTGCCTCTCCAATCCGAGTAGCTCTACTCTTATCTACTTTATACAGATACAGTGTGGGAGGGGGTAGCTGTATGTGTCACTTGGGTAGTTCTCACCTGGAGTTGACCTTGTACCTGAGGGGACATTTGACAATGTCTGGAGACATTTTTGGTTCTTACAACCTGGAGTTGTGGGTGGCAATAGCTATTGGCATCTGCTTGGTTGAGGCCAGGGATGCTGCTAAACAGGACAGCCCTACAACAAAGAATGGTCCGGCCCCAAATGTCAGTAACGGCAGGGTTGAAAGACCCTGGTACATATGGATACGTATATGGAGAGGGCAGGATTCTGTGCATGGCTATTTTTTTTAAGTCTAGGAACAAAATTAGAAAATCAGGGTTAAATGGTACAATTGGAAAGAAACATCTGGTTGCTGAGAAGTCCCTTATGAATCGTGGGTAAGTCAACTGAACCCAGGGGCAGAGGGAGAACAGTCTGCAGGGGGGAGGCACCATCCATGTGGACAAGTTGTCACAGGGGTTCTGTGTAGCTCCAAGCCTACAGGATGATGGCACAGGGAAGTTGGTGTGGCCAGTATGAAACTGTTCTTTCTGGGGCCAGAGCTGTCCATCTGGGGAGCAGACTGTTCAGAAAGGCAGACAGCCTACCACGGAAATGAGACCCGAACTGATTCTTTATCAGTAAAACAGTAAGACAGTGGATACTGAAACAGGTGAATTTAAAAATTCAAATCAGGTTCAAGCTGTATTCATTGGGTCAAGTATGACACAATTATGTGACCCTCAGTCTGGCTTTGAGTAAGAGAAGTTGTTTTCCTGGGCACTTGTGGCTGGCCTTTTAGCGTGAGAGCATCTCTGGGAAACTGGCCTGCATTTTTACCTAATCCACATACCACTTGATGATCATTTTCCATCTCAAGACCAAGTATAGTGTTGATTTGATCATAGTTTTCCTTACCATCAGAACATGATTAGGTAACTCTTAAGCCTGTGGTGATAAATTGGCCTTTAATATTATGTTGAGTTGCTTTTTTTGGTGCTGTTTTCATAGATCAAAAACAGTTGAATATTGGCAGTTCCATATGGTTCAGTCTGCTATAGGCTTGAGAGTGATGATTTCTAATTTATGTAGATTGCTTCTTCCTAAAGGAACTCTGCAAATCCTTCCTCCCTGGGAAACCTTCTGGGTATACTGAACTTCTGAAGCTAGGTTGTCACCTGTATCCTCAACACCTAGCACTCACCAAGAGCCAAGCCTAGAGTGTACTTATAATGGACCTTTTTTCAACATAAGACAGGGTCCTACATTTTAACAAAGTAATATTTCCCTGAGTGACAGTGAGGCTTGTCCTCAGCTTTCACATCTTTCCAGTAGCAGGAGAGATTCTTTTAAACCTTAAGAGCCTCAAAAAAAGACACCTCCTCTCCCTACGTCTTGGCTGAGTTTGTTCCTCAGCATATAAAAAGGAACTGGATATCAATCATACTTCAGTAAAGGTGAATTTTTCTTAAAAAAAAAAAAAGGAACCAGGGACCTTGAAGACATTATGTTGGGTGAAATAAGCCAGACACAAAAGGACATACACTGTATGATTTCATTTCTGTGAGGTACCTGGAGTAGTCAAATTCCTGCAGAGAGAAAGGAGAGGGGTGGTTGTCAAGGGCTGAGGGAGGCAGGGATAGGGAGTTAGTGTTTCATAGGTACAGAGTTCTAGAGATGGATGGTGGTGATAGTTGCACCACATTGTGAACGTACTCAATGCCACTGAACTGTACACTTCATGGCTAAGGGGCACTTGGGTGGCTCAGTCGGTTAAGTGTCCCAACTCTTGGTTTCAGCTCAGGTCATGATCTCAGGGTCATGGGAACAAGAGCCATGTCAGGCTCCATGCTCAGCATGGAGTCTGCTTGAGATTCTCTCCTTTCCCTCTGCCCCTCCCGCCTCTCACTCCTCTCTCTCTCACTCTATTTCTCTCTCTCTCTCTAATAAATAAATCTGAAGAAAGAGAATGGCTAAGATGGTAAATTTTATGTTACATGTATTTTACCACAATTTAAAAAAAAGCTCATCCATTGCCATATGCTGAAGCCAGATTGAACCCTGGTATTAATCTGAAAAGAGGTAGGACAGTGCCTAACACTTTATCCTTACATTGTCAGTCAAACTTCAGTGAAGTTAGGACATGGCATCACCAGCTAGGCTTCCGAAAATCTTGTCCCTTCCACCAGGGATATCTTATAGATACCTGTGTTGCTATTAGGGTGATAGTACTTCAAGGACTTTTGAGTATGTGCTAAGCCTTCCAGTTGTTCCTCTTGAAGGATGAAATTGTTCAGCTTTTTGAAACCAAGCCTCTTAGGAAACGAGAGGTTCTTTGGCCAGGCTCAGTAATCATCTTCTAGTATGGTTTTGGTTTTCCAGGGCAACTTCAAAAGCATATCCACAGTCTCCAAAGAATATGAAGCCGCCATACCCAGGGTCTCCTGTGAAGTACCGCTTTCCCACCTTTCCCAGCCAAGAAACACCCAAGAGGAAAGCAGAGAAAGAGAAGAGCAATAAGGAAAGGGAGGGTGCCCTGGCTCAGCAGGCAGCTGGCCTGCATGGAGAGGAAGCCCCAGAGAGGCATGTGGTGGACAAGCATGTCACCGAGAAGCATGTGGTGGACAAGCATGTCACCGAGAAGCATGTGGTGGACAAGCATGTCACCGAGAAGCATGTGGTGGACAAGCATGTCACCGAGAAGCATGTGGCCACAGGAGGAAAGGCCGAGAGCAGCGGAGGTAAGCCCTTCTTGTCAATGCTGCCCCGGGGCTTAGCTTTTACAAGCTGGTTCTCTCTCTGCCCAGATCCATGTGGGAGTCTCATGTGTGGGGGAGGGAGGGAGGGAAAGAGATTTTTCTTTGGGACAACTTCATGCCCTCATGCTGTTTTTTCAGGCTTGCATGTTGCCTCTGAGTCCTTCCCCTTGGTCTCCTATGGGTCTCCTGGAGGAGGGACTGACACTAGTCATGGATTTGGAATTTCATGGAGGTGTTGAGGTCTTCCTTTAGTCCTTCAAGCATTTATGGTAGTTGCAGTGTGTTCACCCAGATGGGCACTTGCGGTGGTGGCTCCTGTGGGTCATGCTATCCACCCCGTCTCTCTTCCCCAACTTTCCACTGCCCTCCCCTGAGTAACGCATTCACAGGGTCACAGCTATCCCACTGCCACTTCTCTGCTCAGTGGCTATTTGTGCTCGTCCCAGCAGCATTTCCCATCACCCGCTGAGTTGGACTTTCTGTTTCCAAGTGGCAGCTACCTGTGTGAGTGCAGTCAGTGTTTCATTTCCCATAATCTTTTCCTCTGATGCAGCTTCAGGGAAGCCTACGGCAGGCACCACTGATGCAGGAGAGGCTGCAAAGATCCTGGCTGAAAAGAGACGACAGGCCCGGCTACAGAAGGAGCAGGAGGAGCAGGAACGGCTGGAGAAGGAAGAACAGGACAGGTATGGGCGGCTCAGAGTTTCATTGCCGTCTCGTACAAAGTCTGTGGTAGAAAGAGCAAGTCGCCTTTCTTTCTAGGGTTTGACTATTGATAAAAACTCAGCAGAAGTACAGGTCTGCATGGCAGGTGTTCAAGAGACTGTGTCTCTTACTAGATGTAATTAACAGCAGTGGAACATTGTCTTTTTAAGACTACCTGGAAACTCATAGCTCCTGGATCTAAATGTTACCGATGGCTTCCTGTTCTCCTCTTGGTCTCTAGGACCAGCGAGGCCTCATAGAGCTATCAGGGGAGTTTGAGCTTTGTTCATGGAATGAGATTCTCCCTGAAGATAGGAGGTTCCAGAGGTAGAGATCTTGATTCTGCTTCCCAAATCATGTTTTTTCCTTGAATTATCCTAACTTGCACCCCCAGGTGAGAAGGAGGAAGGTTGAGCAAAGGCCCCTAGATGGAGTGGAAGCTAATGTCATTGTCCACAAGCAACAAGGTAGAGGGACTCCATTCCTGGAGCACAGCAGAGGACATCATCATAGTGGTCCTTAAATATGGGAGGGAGGTGTTGGAACCATCCGGGAGTGCAGTGAAAATACACAAGCCTAGGCCCTGTCCTGTTTCAATAGCGCGCCAAAGTGTGAGAACCACTGTGTTGTTAGTACCAGGGCACTTTGGTCAAAGTACGGATAGTTCTGCATTTTCTGATCTTTGTATTCAGAAAAGAATGCATGTTGAAGGACAAGGTAGATTTTATCATTAAATTGGTAAGGAAGCTTTTAGGATAATCACACAGTGTAGTCCAATACGTTTAGAGAATTAACTTGACGGGAAGCAAGCCATGCCGCAGCACTTCAAGACTGTTATTGAATTTCAAGTGATAAATAATAGAATAGCCTTGATCCTTAAGTGACCTTGGCAAGTCTTTTGTGGTCTCTAATTACAGGTTTGCTGATTTATTTTTTTTTTTAAGGATGGGCAGTAGGTCTTAATTATCCCTTCTTCAAATTCTGCACTTTTCTGATGATTTTCCCACCTCCAGCCTTCTGTCAACAGTGACATATCTTTTTGTTGAGTGGTGTGTTTGGGCTGGTTTGAGGGGGCCATAGGATGTGTGAAGAGAGGTCACAGGAGGCAAAGATGAATCACAGGACCTCAAATGACAGGCCTTGGTGATTGCAGGTTCTAAGCAGGTAAGTAACATGATTGTGGCTGTATGCTTAGGAAGGTGAAGTTCTTTACCTTCTAACAGTCACCCTGTCTCTCACATTTCCTGGACAGCCCAGCTCCTAAAAGAATTGATTGTACTTCCTGTCTTTATTTCCTCAACACATGTTCATACCTCACACTCACCATTCCTCCCAATTGCCAGACTCCTAATCCATTTCTTTGTTGACTTTGACCTTGTCAAGCTTGCCCTTGCTTCTTTGGCCTCTCCTTCTCTTCTATCCATCCCTCATCCCCTCACATGTTGCCTGAACTCCCGACCCTCAGTCCTTGGCCAGCTTCACCTGACAAGCCCTCCATGAGCAGTGGTGCTCCCTCCTGTTCAGCCATTTTCCTCTGGCTTCAAAAGATTTGGGGCCCACATTTCACACAACGGTTTCATGTGGAGCATTTGATGTGCTAAACCAACTCTGCTCTCATCTCCCCTTCTATCTTCATTTTCCCTTTGCCTCATTTACCATCTGTTTCTGAAGCTAATTTCATCTCGTTTTGAAAACCTTCGGTACTTCCTGGTACAAGGGAGGCAGTAAATAACACATGCACACTGGTGACCTCTGAATCTGTGCCCATGGCCCGGTCTCTTGCTAGGGGTGTACTGTCTGCTACCATAGCCTCTATTCCTATGTGACTACCAAAATGCAAATGCACTAAAATTAAGTAAAATTCAGTTACTCAGCTGTACTAGCCGCATTTGTACTGCTCAATAGCTACATAGCTACAATGTTGGATAGCACAAATCTCTAGAATATTTCCCTCATCACAGAAAGTTCTCTTGGAGAGCACTGGTCTAGAACCTAGAGGCCGTATCCCAGCTGGCTTTTGCTTTCATTTGAGTGTGTCCCAAATGCTTCTCAAATTCAGCATGTCCAGAGCAGGTCAGGAGAGAAGCTGCTGAAGGGACAGGGTGAGAACAGATCAAAGAAGGGCAAGTTCAGGATATTGAAGATTAAGGGTTTTTTTAAATGAAAACTTTTAAGCACACGAGAGAGAGAATCGTGAAACCCAGACCTTGTTCACAGATTGAATAGTTCAAGGCTGAGCATGTGTCAGGGATGTCGTACAAGTTGCAAGAGGGGCCAAGGGCTGAAGGATGAGAGATGGGGGTCATTACACAAAGACCCTCACCAGTAGCCAGTGACAGGGATAAGGGATGCATATGCTAAATGCTGAATGATGACCATGGTGCATCGTTTTTTGGTACTTTCTTACCTGGTAAGGAAAGGAGATAGGTTTGGAGTAGATGACAGGAATTAAGACAGAGGAGTGATAGAACTGCACACGGGTCTCATGAACTCCAGAGGGAACTTGGTCAAGATAGCGGGGGGGGAGGCAGGCAGCGTGCAGCAGCAGGACATTGGAGAAATGACCAAATCCATGTTCTCTGGTTTTTTAAGCAGATAGAGAAAGAATGTTTGTCCTTGGAGAGGATATTGAGGGACTCAGTTTCATATAGGAAGCTAGTTTTCACCTGCTCTGGGAGAAGCAGAGTATGATTAATGGAGGGTATTTTGTCTGGAACAGGAGGGACAAGCAGAGGCTAATGGGCCTGTGGGGAGGAATGTGTGTTGTATGTGATGATGAGGATTAGCGAGACTTAGGGCCAAGGCGATGTGTCGCTTACTGTGTGTGTGTGTGCATTGGGCACCTCTGAAGTCCTTATGGTAAAACAGAATGGCTTTTCAGATACTGAAGAAGAAGATAAAGATGAAGTAACTTGTGCATTAATTCATACACAATGTACCCTTTGTGTATTAACTTCTTGGGGACAAACGATCTCATCAAATGAGGGATAAGAACTAAAACAGTGCTTTGAATTAATCTTTGGATAAATTTTGTTATCAACACGCCCATTTTGATACTCTTGTGTTAGACATACTTGGTCTTTCATTGAGAAGTCTAGGAACTAGAGTTTCTCTCTGATTAGGCTCTGTAATGCTCTTGTCCAGAGTTCTCCAGAATGTTTGTTAATTATTTCAGTTATTCCAGCAATGTGTATAGGCACGATGACTTTTGCTAATGTAGAATATATTGTGCACTATTAGTCTTGGGCTAATGTCTTTCAGTATTTCTTTACCTTTTAAAATATTTCTTTGGTGATGCATAGGCTAATTGCCTCCACAGTTCCTACAGGATAGGAGAATATTCTTTTTAAGTCCTGATCTTTGGGGGGGGGCAGAGGGAAAGGGAGAGAATCTTTTTTTAAAAAAAAACATTTTATTTATTTGTTTGTTTATTTATTTTAAATTTATTTGAGAGAGAAAGAGACCATGAGCAGGGGGAGGGGCAGAGGGAGAAGCAGACTCCCCACTGAGCAGGGAGCCCGACATGGGGCTCCATCCCAGGACCCTGGGATCATGACCTGAGCCGAAGGCAGACGCTTAACCAACTGAGCCACCCAGGCGCCTCAGGTGAAGTTTTGATCTTGCCCATATGTCACATTGCCATTCAGTAACATACTGTACAATGAGTATGATAACTTAAATTTTTTTTATAGATGAGGAAAGTGAACCACTTGTGAACAGGAAGAACATTAGAAATATAAAAACAAGCACTTAGACTTTATAGGGTTTTCCCTCACTGCTTGGAGCTCTTTATCATTCTACTATCAACCATTCACCTGTGGATGAAAAATTTCTAAATGTCATTTAATTTTCATATAGCAAAGAATAAAAGATAAAAGATTTTTTAACACTTCATTTTTTAAAAGATTTATTTACTTATTTTGGACAGCATGAGTGGGGAGAGGGGCAGAGGGAGAGGGTGAGAGAGAATCGCAAGCAGACTCCCTGCTTAATGTGGAGCCCAATATGGAGCTAAATCTCATGACTCTGAGATTATGACCTGAGCTGAAATCAAGGATCATATGCTTAACTGACTGAGCCACACAGCACCCCAAGCTAAAAGAGATTTTTAAAGATTGGTAAAACAAATGAGAAACAGATGTTTTAATTTCTATATTAAATATAAGGGTTCTGTTGAACATTTTCTTCCACTTGCTGCTTCAGAAGTCACGTAGCAATTGAAACCCAAAGTAAACTTTTTGAGCTCGCAGTCACTGTTCTTAAATTGCTGATTGGCACAGTTGTAACCATCAAGACACTTGCAGTTTTTTTCAGCTTCAATTAGTTTTAAATATTTATTTCACTTAGTTTTTAAAAGAATTGTCATTAAGTAAGAATGATGGGGTTGTGGTCATTTTTACGTTGACTAGGGGACATTTGTGTCTTCGTTACAGTATGTTCACAAATCAATAACATCATTACTCTTTGCATTAACAGAATTTACAGTCAACCCTAGTTCATTCATATATATATATATATATATATGTATGTATGTTTGTATATATATATTTGTATATATATGTGTGTGTGTGTGTGTATATATATATATATGTTTGTTTGTTTGTTTTTTGGTAACTGTGTGGACTGAAGCGGCTTTCCAGGAAGGATGAGTCATTTTCTTGAGTGAATACTAATTCAAGTGCACATGTCTGTGACTATGTTGTACCTTATGCTCTCCTGCCAGCGCACAGTTCTTTGGCAGTTTGCCTTTTGAGAATGTCATCATCTCTTAACAACAGTTATGTTCTCAAAAGGCTGGAGAGAGAGGAATTGAAAAGAAAGGCAGAGGAGGAAAGACTTCGCCTAGAAGAGGAAGCCCGTAAGCAGGAAGAGGAAAAGAAGCGTCAGGAAGAGGAAGAAAAGAGAAAGGCAGAAGAGGAGGCTAAGAGAAAGGCCAAGGAGGAGCTGTTATTAAAAGAAGAGCAAGAAAAGGAAAAACAAGAAAAAGAAAAGCAAGAAAAAGCCATGATTGAAAAGCAGGTACTGTATGAGTCTTCATATGGACTCTCCTTAAGGGCTTTAGTTAATATTGGGTAAAATGAGTTAAATTTGAATGACTCGTAATATTTACTTGAAATTTTTTCTTAAACTAACTGGGCTAGTTATTAAGTATGAGTTACTTTGGGCAAACAAAGTTTGTAATGTTTGCTGTATGTCAGTTCACATTCCCCAAACGGTAGACCCAAGGATGCGAATTTGGGTGTCAGTAGTTTATTTGGGATGAGATCCCAGGAAGCTGGTAGGGAAGTGAGAGGAAAGCCCGTGTAAGTGAACTGATGAGTAGCTTACTGTGGACCACTGGGAGCTAGTCCCTTTGGCATTCTTTAAGAGACTGTGCAATATGCCTTAGAATTGTCCCTCTGAGGGGTGAGGAAACTAGATTATTTATCTGTCAACTCCTGCCTCTCATGGTTGTAGGTCATTCCTTAGGGAGTTAAGTTTCTGAAACTCCTGGGGTACCTGGGTGGCTCATTTGGTTGCGAATCCAACTCTTGGTTTTGGCTCTAGTTGTCGTCTTGGGGTCGTGGGATCGAGGCCCACATCTGGCTCCATGCTCAGTTTCTGAAACTCCTGGCCACATGCACATGACTAGAGACTGCCCTCAGACACAGAAAGACCTTGGCAGGCAGTGTGGGAACTATCTGCAGGTAATTTGCATGGTGGACTGAGATATGAGTGAGGCCTGGTCACGTCTACTGTGTCATAGAGCAGGCTGTGTAAATCCACACTGAATATTGAAACAACATTCCCTTTGAGGTAGATGATAAGGTGGAAGGACATGGGCATATCCCAAGGAATCCCACTACACTGTTTTCTCAGCTTAGTAGAGTCTGTGCCTTGGTTTTCCTGTTTCTGTCAGAAGGAAGCAGCAGAAGCAAAGGCCCAGGAGGCAGCTAAACAGATGCGTCTAGAAAGAGAACAGATCATGCTGCAGATTGAGCAGGAGCGACTGGAGAGGAAGAAGGTAAGAGCTAAGGATCAGGAGGAGTTAGGGTGAGGCAAGAACAGGAAATGAATCCAGTTCTGTTCTGTAGTTGTTCGGTAGAGTGATCTTAAAATTGTCTAATTAGGTCAAGTTTGTTGGTAGTGCTGTTCAAATCTTCTGTATCTCCATTGGTTTTCTGTCATCTTGTTTTATTAGTAACAGAGAGAAGAGTGTTGAAAGCTTCGTGATTATGAATTTATCCAATTCTCTTTCCAGTTCTATCAACTTTTGTATGTTTTGAAGCTCTGCTGTTAAGTGAATACATATTTCAGATTATTTCATTTTCCTGTTGAATTGACCCCTTTATTGCTAATATATCTTTATCTCCAGTAATAATTGTCGTAAAGTCCTCTTTGTCAGCCTTTTTATGGTTAGTGTCTACATGGTAAATATTTTTCCATCCTTTTACTTTGAACCTATGTGTGTCTTTATTAGAATGTCTCTTGTAAGCAGCATATAGTTAGGACTTGTTATTTTAATCCAGTTTCAGTCTTTGTCTTTTCATTGGAGTGTTCCATCCATTTACATTTAATGTAATTAGGGATAAAGTTAGGTTTAAGGAGGCTTATAAAGCTCCATTCCCAAGGTGTCCTAGATCCAGCCCAGGCTTTATACTACTTTAGGCCTGAGGGCTAGGAGACCAATTTCTGACCTCCCCTCCTGACCTGCACCTCAGCTTCACTTTCTCTAGGGTGGTCCTCTAGAATGGCAGGTGGTGATTTGTTGATTTTTAGGTAACCTACGGAGAGGAAGGAAAAAGATGAGATCAAAACTGTTGATTTTAGATATTAGTTCACTTCTCAAGCATTTGACCTTGTTTATAGGGCAGAGGTGTATATTTGGAAAACCTTTCTGTACTCATTATCCTGTGCTGATGTTTCTCTTTTATAAGTTTTCTGTTTATGCAACTTATGTTATAAGTTTATGCAAGTCTAAATTGCATATAGACCCAGCTGCTTTTATGTGTATTTGGTATTATAGTCCTCTTACCTGGTTCTTTTGGTTTCCAGAGAATTGATGAAATCATGAAGAGAACGAGGAAGAGCGATGTGTCTCCAGAAGTGAAGGTAGGTGTTCAGAGCGCCATTTTAATAGTTTACGGACTGAGGAGAAAAGAGTGGCACAGTATATTCAGTGGAATTGCAGGTCTTGAAGAGGAACAGCCAGAAAAATTGAACTCTTCCTACTTTGTTCCTGGCTAGATTAAGGAGGCTCTAGGTACCTGTAAGGAAAGAGAAGTCTAAGAGAAGAGCTTCAGAGACAGGGTGGTAATGAAAGATTTCCTCCGAGAAGTGGGGGTAGGGATGCAGAGAGAGGCACAGCAGTCCCTGAATAAAACAGAAAATACTGACATATTAATAAGGGAAACACAGCTGGGGGCGCCTGGGTGGCACAGCGGTTAAAGCGTCTGCCTTCGGCTCAGGGCGTGATCCCGGCGTTCCAGGATCGAGCCCCACGTCAGGCTCCTCCTCTATGAGCCTGCTTCTTCCTCTCCCACTCCCTGCTTGTGTTCCCTCTCTCGCTGGCTGTCTCTATCTCTGTCAAATAAATAAATAAAATCTTTAAAAAAAAAAAAAAAAGGGAAACACAGCTGATTTGTAATAAGCTCAAAAGTTTCCAAGAATTACTATGGAACAGGCAGATGGCTCAGCACAGTTCCAAATACCCTTTGATGCTTTTCAGAAGCACTTGTCTTTGTGTGAAGTCATCCTTCCCTGTATGTGTTTTCAGAAAGAAGACCCAAAGGTGGAGCTTCAGTCTGCTGTGTGTGTGGAAAAAAAGACAAAACCAGTTGTCCCGAACAAAATAGGTGAGTGTGAGAACTGGTTCTCGAGTTCTTCCTTTCAGCAGGTATGCACTCATAGCATGTCCTGCAGAGGACAAGCACCCAGGGGTCTTAAAAACGTTATTGCTGGAAGGAGACCATGTAGTCTCCCTTCTGGTGGAGTCCCCATCTCCACCACAGGACTGTCAGGTCCATTCAGAAAGCAGTACTCGAATAGCCCAGCACAGAAAGCTGGCTACCTGCTGGCCCATGCCACTTTCTGGGGAGCTTAACAGCTGGTCAGTTTCTATTCAGAACCAACTCTGCTATGCCAAGGTGGTTTTTCCTGTCTTCCAGACTTCCGGGCAGTCTGGCTCTTCTCCCTCGAGTATACTTAAAACTCCTTAGATTTGAATATATTATGGCAACCAAAGTCAGAAGGGTGTGTCCATCTCAGAGGCACTCCACATCTCTCCTTTGCCTTGGGGCTCAAGAATACAGAGCCTGGGGACCTGCACAGTATAAGACACCAAGCCTCCTGGGTGGGTCTGGAGCCCTGCACAGACACTGATGATGTCATTAGTCTTCTTTTCCCTGTGTGAAACTGATGACACAGGGGTTTTTTGTTATTGTTGTTTGTTTGTTTGTTTGTTTTTTCAAAAGGTGTCGCACTGCTGGTGAGGCAGAGGATTAGATTAATTGCCTCAATATATATTTCCTCTGTTATTTCATTGTTCTGGATATTTTATGGTTAACAGAATGACTTTGTGTTCTCAATCAGAAATAAATGGATTAAACACCTGCCAGGAAGTTAATGGTGTGGGGCGTACTGCCCCAGAAACTTTTCCCCAAGACATTTTCTCTAACGGGCTTAAACCAGTTGGGGGACTTGTTCATCTGGACACCCTTGACGGGAAATCAAACAGTCTGGATGACTCAACTGAAGAAGTTCAGTCTATGGATGTAAGGTAGGTTGATTTATTCCGCATGTGAGCCTCATCTCTTCTCCAGACACCTCCACTGCCTCGTCATTGATTGTTTTAGTCTTTTATACGCCTGAATCAACTAAAATAGGTTCCATTGGCATTCAGGAGAGCTATCAGTGGTTTATTAGTGTCTTAGGTCGGGTTCCTTAGAAGTGGAGCCTGGGAGGGCGCCTGGGTGGTTCAGTGGATTGAGCATCCAACTCTTGGTTTCAACTCAGGTTGTGATCTCATGGGTCATGGGATTGAGCCCCATGTCCAGCTCTGCATTCAACAGGGAGTCTGCTTGAAGATTCTCGCCCTCTGCCCCTCCCCCTCCTTGTGCACAAACTCTCTCTCTCTCTCAAACAAATAAATATTAAAAAAAGAAGTAGAGCCTGGGACAGGTATTCTAAGGCATGGGATTTATAGTTCAAGAGTTCTCTGGAGCAAGTGAAGGGTGGAAAGCAGGATGGGACAGGGGAAGTCACTAAGGAAGGATTATTTCAGCAGGTCCTACGGGAGCTCTAGAGGATGAATTTCTACCAGAGAGTGGTCTGATTAAGGTTGGCAGCCTTTGTGCCACTGTATTCATCAGTCATTGAGTGTGGTCACCCAAGATGGGGGATGCAGGTATAACTTCCGTGGGCATAGGGCTCCTGTCAGCCAAAGGCGGTCATTCAGAGATAGAGGGTGGCAGCTATGAGTTATTAGCAGCCTGTTCTCTCTGCAACTGGGAGACGGGTGCACCTACAGCTAAAGGGGATCTGAGTGGAACACCAATAGGACTCACTGTGTCCAGTGTCTTATGTTAAATAAACTTGTCACTGGGGACTTGATAAGGAATCTAATTTGCTTTCAGATACTAACATCTTAAGGAATTCTTAAACTAGTGTGTTTGTAGATGATATTACCTGGCAAATTAATTCCAATCAAAAGGAGAATTCAGGGGCTCCTGGGTGGCTCAGTCGTTAAGCATCTGCCTTCGGCTCAGGGCATGATCCCAGGGTCCTGGGATCGAACCCCACATTGGGCTCCCTGCTCTGGTGAGAGCCTGCTTCTTCCTCTCCAACTCCCCCTGCTTGTGTTCCCTCTCTCGCTGGCTGTGGTTGGGGCAGTTGAGTGGGGGCAGCTGTCTGAGTCAGGAGATAGTGACAGTGTTTTGCAAAAGTTCTGTCAGACCTCCATCTGGCCAGAACTTACCCTTTTCTCCTTGGCTGTGAATTTTCAGCTTCGTCTGGACAGCAGGGTCTTTCGTAGGGCACAGTGATTGTAAATATCCCAGCTTGTGCACCCTGGCCTTGAGCCAAATATGTAAAAACCCAGGGTCCAGCACCCCGTCACCAGTAGAGCAAATCCTACAGAGACAGCCATTGCCTCCATCGTCCATCTCCTCAGCCCCCAGGGCAAAACTGCTGAGGCATCTTAAACATTAGTGCAACATTTCTGCCCCCACCCTATGTTGAGCCTACCTCTGCTTATTCTTTGTCTCTGGGAGCGGGGTATGGGATAAGACACAGCATCCACCAGGGTTCAGGAAAGCGAAGGGCTTTGTGTGTGCTCCGAGTTCTCCTGTGGCCACCTCTGCATTTAGAGAGAGATGACTCCTGGAGGTTGCACCCAAGCTTGCGGCGTTTTCTCCTCCTCACGCTCTGACCAGCTGTTTAAACCCAGGGAAAGGAGGCAGGGTGAGGTGGAGATGGGGTGGGTGTTTCTGCTGATGGGGCAGTTTTCCTAGGCTCCAGCCACCAGAAGTGGTGTTACATCTTCTACTGCCCCTTAACTAGGCTGAGTATGAGGGAGATGAATTTTCTGAGTTTCTTCAGTTCAACTGGTTTTTGCAGATTCTTCTCTCAGATCTTATCAAGGAAGAAAAGAACAGTCGAACCTTGCAGCAGCCTTACTCTGGCTGTAAGGAAGACTCCAAGTGACAGGACCTCACATACCAGCCCAGCACTCATCTGAGCTAGGCCTGTGGTTGACACAGCTGTGAAACTCCTTCTTCCATCTCCAGGTTGAAGAGAGAGCGAGCCAGGCGTGCTAGGCAGGAGCTGGATAAGTCAGGGTGGAGTGGGACCTCACTTTAGAGCGGGAACATGGGAGAGATTTGCTCTGCAGGGGACTGGGTGAATGGTGGGGTCCATGTTAACGATGGCTCCCACCGAAACTGAGCACTTGCTGCCGGTGGCTCCACACAGACTTCCTCGGTACGATCATATCACGCTCACGGGAGCCCTGGTAGGAAGAAATGATCGTTCACCCCATTGTACAGCAGAGGAAACTGAGGCCAGGGGAGAAAAAACAGCTCATCCACAGTGACACTGCTAGAGAAAAGCAGCACTAGGAGCCCCAGTGCTGATTAGGGCCCTTCCTCAGCTCAGTTTTAACTTCTAGCATTTGCTTTCTATTTGGTCTCCCCATTTTGAAAGTTTTCGAAGTGGTTGGCTTCTCTGCAGTGCTGGTGCCTTTGGCTTTTATTTTCTTTCTTCCTGTGGACAATGTGAGCTTGGCCTTCACAGCCCTGTGCAGTCCACTTCCCTTGTTCTCCTCCATGGGGGCCTTGTGTCTATCAGTGTCTCAGAGTTGTACTAACTTGTATTTTGTGTAGTATGTTTCACACCAGCTCTGGCTCTAAATCCATCTTCTCTAGAAAAGTAATATAACCAAATATTGCAAATAGAATTAGGTTTTGCCTCTTTCTCTCTCTCTACCTCTCTCCTTCTCTCCCCTTCCCCACATTCCAGTCCTGTTTCAAAGGAAGAGCTTATCTCCATCCCAGAATTTTCACCAGTAAGTGAAATGATTCCTGGGGTGTCTCTGGACCAAAATGGAACTGGTAATGCCCGAGCACTTCAAGATCTCCTAGATTTCACTGGCCCCCCGATGTACCCCAAGCGATCCAGTGAAAATCTCAGCCTGGATGACTGTAACAAAAACCTGATTGAAGGATTTAACAGTCCTGGCCAAGAAAATACTCTGAACACCTTCTGTTGACAAATGCATGTCTTTAATGAAAGGTACAGTACGGTCTTTTGATTATAGTCTAAATTTATACCTCTCCAACTGGGGTTTGTGAAGGTGGGATAAACATCTCTCAGTCTCTTGGATGGTCAGCTTTATGAATACGGGTATCACCAGTTTTTCAAAAGTTCCGCGCTATGCCAAATGTAGTTTACGAAACACCTACATTACTTCCTGTTTATATTAACTGAAAGTAATAAAAAGAGGATTCTCGCTTTTACAAAAAAAAAAAAAAGCAAAATGTGAAAATAGTATTCAGTGTTCATCTTGCAGTCAGCTTTTACAGAGGCAGCGTGCACCCTGAGCAGTGAGAGTGGCTCCGCTGAGCTCCTTCCTGAGAACCGCACTCAGCAGTCAGCTGCCATAGCTTTGCACTGTCTGTGAGCATCTGTCTTTTATCTCCATTTATTTTGCACATCCATTGGCAAGATGTGTTCTAAAGTATCAGAAAAGCCCAAGAGGCTATTTTTGGAGTCCGGAAATGCTCAAAAAATTTTTCATCTAAGTTAGTGGTAATTGCTTCTTCACCTTATGCCATTACAAAAGGTTTCATAGGAACGTTCTTTGAGATGGGGGGGGACCTCTGTATAGTATATACTGCAACACATACACAATAATGGAGATGGATTTCAAGTAAATCCTTTGTATGAGAGCCTCCGTTGCCACCCCTGCTGTTTGGGGTTTGTGGATGGGTGTGTGTGTTGAGAAGCAGTGCTAAAAGTTTGACCAGCCATCTGTCTGGAGTAGCACAATTTTTAGAGGCAAAGAGAGAAATGCTGTAATAGTGGCGCAAGGTGGTATTAATAAAATGAAATTCTCCCTTAGTTTTACTCAGTGACATCCCACATTCTATCTACAATCATTTATATACAGTGAGGAGCATTGAGCCAAACAATTTGCTGTTCTATTGACCCA
The DNA here is from genome assembly GCF_024610735.1 of Ursus americanus. Lineage (NCBI taxonomy): Eukaryota > Metazoa > Chordata > Mammalia > Carnivora > Ursidae > Ursus > Ursus americanus. Next base: position 107,063,355 of record NC_142164.1, read on the forward strand.
TTCTGGAATCTTTTAAGGCAAACATTTTTTCTTGGATTACACCTGAGGGAGTGGGGGAATGGAGAACTGAAATTTGTGTCCTGAAGCTTTCGTTCCCCACCTTTGGCCTTTTTTCTTGGCAAAATGGGTTATAAACACTCTGCATTTGTGTGACTTAGTTATATATGCCTCACATTGGATTTACTTCAGTTTGGGGCTTGTTTGTTTTTGATGACAAAAACATAATTAGAATCTATTGTGAAATCCTTTCATAACTTAATTCCAATTGTCCTCCCACTTTAGATTCTTCGAAACATTTTTGTATTCTCAGCACACTCTCACTTTCTTTTTTAAAAGTTTTATTTAATTTAAATTCAATTAATTAACATATAGTGTATTGTTAGTTTCAGAGGTAGAGTTCAGTAATTCATCATTTGCATATAATACCCAGTGCCCTCCTTAATGCCCATTACCCAGTTACCCCCTCCCCTCACCCACCTCCCTTCCAGCAACCCTCAGTTCGTTTCCTAGAGTTAAGTGTCTCTTACCCTCCACTCCTATAACAGAACTTCAATGACTGATATTATATAGTCCAACCTTTCTGTTTCTCAAATGAGGAAACGTGGGGTGCCTGGCTGGCTCAGTCAGTAGAGCATGCAGCTCTTTTTTTTTTTTTTTTAATAATGATTTTTTATTATATTATGTTAGTCACCATACAGTACATCCCCGGAGCATGCAGCTCTTGATCATGGGGTTGTGAGTTCAAGCCCCATGTTGGGCATAGAGCCTACTAAAAAGAATATTCAAGTCTATTTTGGGGCACCTGGTTGGGTTAGTTGGAGGAGCATGTGACTCTTGATCTCAGGGAGTTTGAGCCCCTGTTGGGTACGGAGATTACTTAAGTCATATCAAATGAGGAAACAGGTTGGGGAGACCACACGACCAAGGCCACTGTATTTTGTATACATCTTTCTGTGCTCAGCTTTTGGCTGTAGACAGTGCATCTCTTCTCTTGACTCTAGGGAAAGAAGTTGTGGCCCTTTCACACATGAAAGGAAATGCATGGCAGGTAATTTTTAGAATAAACCATGTCCCTAGAGAGTATTATGCTAAGTGAAATAAGTCAGCAAGAGAAAGACAAATACCATATGATTTCATTCTTATGTGGAATTTAATAAAACAAACGAGCAAAAGGGAACAAAAAATAAGGCAAACCAAGAAATAGACTTTTAACTCTAGAGAACAGACTGCTGGTTACAGAAGGGAGGTGGGTAGGGGGATGGGTGAGACAGGTGATGGGGATGAAGGAGGGCACTTGTGATGTGCGCCGGCTGATGTACGGAAGTGTTGAATCACTATAGCGTACACATGAAGCTAACAGTACACTGTATGTTAAGTAACTGAATTAAAATAAAAACTTAAACAAAAAGAATGGGATAGAAAAAACATAAATAAGCATGTGTTTTCTTAGTTGTTTGTTTTGACTGCATTTGGCTTCTTAAAATTAGTCCTCTTCTGAAATCTTAAAATGTATTGGAGGGTTTTTGTTGTCACAGTGGCTGGGGGCGGCACTGCCATTTGGAAAGCAGAGTTCGGGACATTAAGCATCCTGCAGGTGTTAGGACAGTCCCACCCAAAGAGAATGTGGCCACCTAATCGCATAGTCCTACCCAAAATGCTGTAGCACCTCAGTTGAAAGATACTGTATGAGCCAAGGAAAATATAATTACAAGAAGGTAGGAAGTCCCAGACAGTGGGATCATTTTAGTGAGAAAGAATAGGTACAACGTGGTCTCTTCATTCATCTCACCTGGCTTTGTTTTTGAATTGACACAGGTGGTGTTTGGAGAACCCATGAAGCTGCTGGTAGTCAAATCCGAGCTGCCGGTCCTCTGAAGAAGCTTCTGTTGTCCTATATAACTGGATTCCAAATTATTAGATCAAAATGTAACTGTATATTCCTAGTTAGTGTGTCGAACACTGGCCACTCTTGGTAGAAACATTAAAGCGTTGGCCTTGTTAGGCTTCAGCAAAGTTTCATGTTACAGTTCTATTTATGAGCTTCAGCTGCTGATACAGTGCTTCCTGTACTACTTCATTATCGTAGTGATCCTCTCAATAACCCAGGTGATTCTGTGTTGGAAATTCACCTTATAACTGTTTTTATTCCCAAAGTTGGAGTACATAGACATGTAGATGGCTTTTCCTGTAAATATTCTAGACATTAACCCGGACTCTACTTAAACATATATACTGAACTTGGGCTGCCTATCTCCTTGTCTGTGTTTAGAAGAAATTCCAGACGGTTTTCCCCCTTCTCTGGGGTTTCTTTGTTGGAAGTTACTCTCAAGAAGCTTTTTGTATTATTAAGCTTAGCCACCTGTAAAATGTGTTGCCCCACATTACTCCTTGGGGACCTAACAGAATGTGTCTGGTTGATTAAGGAAGCAAGGAGTGCGGAATAATTTCTGTTCACTTACGTACTTTCTTATAGACGTGGGCACCTCAGTCTAGCACGGATCTTGTCATTGTTGCACCTTAAAAAATCTCCAAGCCATCAGGTGGCTTTTGGGCCGAAGGAAGTTTGAGTGAATTGTGTGTCTCATGCACAGGTGGTTGGTTTCATGTTTTTGCTATTGCTTTTCTCTTGGATCTTGGGACCCTTTTAGTTTGCTCCTGTGTTTGCCCAACTCTGATGAAGCCAGGCACAAATGAAAATGATAGTGTTCTGGAACAAGGGGGCCCTGAACTGGACCCAATATATCACTTTAATAAACTTCAACATGAAAACATCTGAATGGGGGACAAATGACATGAGAATGTATACTCCACATGTTTCATGCCATATAATAATGTGTTTTCTTAATTTTAATTCTTGTGGTGAAATGTGACTTTCAGATTAAAATGACCTTTGGAACTTTTTTTTTTGAGTTGTATGGTAAAGCGTTTGAAAAAGATCCATAATTTTGACTGAGGTTTGCAACCAGGAGATAAAAAGAAGTCTCAATAGTAATCTTGTTCATGTGCTTTTAAAACCAGCTACAATTTAAGACTTTATTAGTTATGAAACTGTGTATGTTTGTGTATGTGTGTATATTAAATAAAATACATGCTTCCAGTAATGCAGTGCCGTTGATCGTGATGAATATCGGGGGAAAATCCCACAGAAAATGACAGCATGGTCTGACTTTCAAAAAATGCTTCACCATCTTTCTTACAGCTTTAGTTTGCTAAGTGTTTGTTTTGTTGTGATCTCTTGTACCTCACAGCACCATTGTGACCATGGTGATGCCTCATTTGCATCATCTGTACGTTGTGTTTAACGTGAAATACATTTTCATTGAAGAGTCTGATGGCTTGCTAGTGTTTTGTTTGTTTCTGTAGGCTCAGTGAAGAAATGTTCTAAAACCAAATCACATCTTTTTAAAACCTATGTGGAGAAAAACCAAAAATCCTGTGTTGGTGTCCTTTCCCTGTCAAACTCATTAAAATTTCTCTGCTGGCAGTTCCAAGTGCAGCCAACTGTGGAAATAAGCTTAAGTGATAAGCTGTCCCCAGGACATGATGAACTTCTAGGTACAGTAAAGTTGCGATACTTTCATACCACTGATGTGAGGCAACTCTAGCTAGCTAAGATGTGGTTAACCTTAGTGTAATCCATAAAAACATTCCACATAACAATCTGGCATTTAAACAAAATTATAATGGGTATGGTGACCCTTATTTTCCAGTAAGCTAAAACCCAGACCAGCTTTTTTTTTTAAATCTGATTCACAAATTGTCTACAGCCTGGGAGACAATACCAGCCAAGACCAAGAGCCAGGAGGGCAGAACTGGAATGGGAATGTTGAAACTGTCATGATAACTTTTCTGGGCTGCTATCTCTGAAGCCAGGGATCCAGTCAATGCAGCCCTCCTCAGCTCTGCTGACAAAGCCTCTGTTGAGTGCACAGGAGTGGACATCCTCTTTCCCTATGCTGGTCTTTGACAGTAGCATTACAAGTAGCTTCTGTCGTCTTGAGCCCTGGCCATAGGGTCACAGTGGTGGCCAGTCACTGCTAAGAGCAATTTTTATTTTGTGAACATCCTAAAATTTTCTTAGTATGTACAGGTGTTCTATTAGTCAAATGCTTTGTTAACTAAATTTGGAAAGCCAATGTAAAGAACTGTTTTGTTTCTCGAGGTGCACTGTGGCACATGACCCATTACTTTGGGGGCACGACGCAGAGTGACCTCCATCCCAGCTCTTCAGTATTGTTCAAGAAACACATTATGTGAGAAAGTAGAGTGAGAATGCTTAGAAACAGAAAAGAGAAGCCTTTACAGGTAGTGTTTGGGGGCAGGGCAGACCCAAAGAGAAACAAGTGAAAGACTCTTACAATATTTTCACAGGCGAGCCAACTACTGAAGAAAAATCAGTAGTTTTCTTACCCGTTAACAATTAATAGGAAGTTGATGCCAAGAAAACCCAGAAAATTCCTGGAAATAACAAACTATATCTAAAACTTGATTGAAGGATATTAGATGTGAATGGGAAGACGTGTCATGTCCCCAGGTGGGAAAACCTGTGTGTGTGAAGTAGACTCATAGTAGGTAGCACTCACTCTTGTGCAGTATTTATAAATTAAATCAAGTCCCAGTCAATGGAATTTCTTTTTTCACAACTTGTAAATATAATTATATAGTACATGTAAGAAAGTAAACACAAAGCTGAGAAACTTTAAAAAATGAGCTTTTAAAAAGGGAGCATTTCCCTGAACAGCTGAATATTGTGATAAAACTTCCATAACTGAAACAGCATAGTCTGATAAATAGAATTTGGAACCTAAAATAGACATCAGTGACATACCCAAGAGACATAAGAATATAATGTATGATGGGGCAGGGGTGGATTATTTCTTCCTGTGGAGAGAGAGCATTTGGCTTAATGTCTCTTGAGGGTCAACTGAGTTTAGTATCTCTGATGGGATGGGAATGAGGGCCCAGAAGTCAATGAGGAAATTATAAAGACAGGAGCAGGGTCCAAGGTGTGGGTACCAGTTTTGGTTCAAGGTTTAATTCAGAGGAAAATTGAAGCACAAGGCTTGGCACGAGGCACAGAAGATCTTGAACTGATGCCCTGCCCTGATCTCAGGAGGTGAGAAGCAGTGGCCTCTCCTTGCCGTGGTTTAAGCTGCTTCTGCAGGAATGAACCTGAAGAGCAGTGGGTTCTCCGTTCCTGCTGTATGTGAGGTGGTCCTAAGACTTCTCCAGGTTATGAGGTTGGTAGGAGAGGATTACTTCCTCGAGGACACAGAGCTGGAACTTGACAGACTGGGGGAGACTCCAGGGCCCCAGCTTTGGTACCCCCAGGGGAGTTGGCAGGTTCTTCTGCCCCTGAGCAGAAGTGCTTTCGCTAGAGCAGGTGCTTACAGCTGAGAAGGGCTCGGACCCCCATGGGGAATCTTCGTTCAGAGTGTGCTTTAAAAAAAACAAAAACTATTGAGATATCATTCACATATTATAAAAAAATATCCTCCTTTTGTACAACTCCATCTTTGATTCATTCACAAAATTGTGCTGCCATCACTACTATCTAATTTTCATTTGAGTGTACTTTTGCGGGCATGTCTTATCCATCCATCCACTCAAAGCAGCAGAGCGTGGCTGTATTATTAGTTCACGTCCCCATTGTACCTAGAAGCAAGAACATGGGATTTGAAAGTAGTATTCCCTGAACCAATCACTTTCCCCATCTTCCTGTCCCAACAAGCCAAATTAATGTGGTGTTCAGGTAACCTGATTTATGTGAGCTGTTTTGTGTTGTTTCACATTCTCTGTGCATAAATATTGGATCGAATGCCAAACACGGGCTCAGATACCCAGTATGGGCCTTCTAAGTTGATGAGAAACATGGAGTGGGTGAAACTGAATTAAAATGCTTTCAAAATTCTGAACCCTTGAAGACGTGCCTTTAACAGTGACCATCAGATCTATTGGGCATGGAGTGGCTCTACTTGCTCTTGTTTTCGGGACAGATGGCCCATGTTAACCAGGAGGGAAATAGTTTTCTTTTTTGACCCTAGGATCCATGTCAGGGTCCAAGACAGTGGGCACTCCACACATGGTGCAAACAAATCACCCTTGCTGCAGCCCAGAGTCTGAGAGTCACCTTGCAAAAGGCAGAGGGAACTGATAGGCTTCAGATGTGACACCTAGAGAATTCACTCCCCACCCCTCCCTTCAGCTAAGCAGTAAATAAGAGAGAAGCTTCTGTGAAGCAGTTAGGATATGCCAAAGTTTAATCCTTCCAGTTGGCTCTGAGGGATGGTTGATGTTAGGGAAAAAGTCTGAAGTGACCAGCCTTCTGGACTTCCAAGATAGTATTAAGGCAGTCTTTCCCCATGTCCCCTTATCTCAGGAAATGCAAAATATGAGGAATAGAGTTCCAAGAAATTGAACCTTCATGTAAAATAACTTCTTTTTCAAATTACAGCCAACAGCCCTCTGTTGTATCTGTCTTTTAATTACATTTTCCTAGCAGTGTGTGTGTGCTCATCTTTGAAATGACCAGAAAGTTGTCAACAAAGAAGTGATAGCTAAGAAGCGGCTAGGTCAGGCACAGTAGACTTGTGGAGAGCTTGTTGGAATGAATGTGGTCCCCAGGGTGGGATGCAAAGATTGTTTTAGAACAAACAGAATCTTACTGGTGCCACCAGAAGGAAAGAATAAATTTCATTTGCTCAATGGACCTGACCTTCGGAGGGCTTCTCAGGGGACACTCTTGTGCAGTGACGGCCCCGATGGCTGGTATGGGGTGTTCAGTGTTCACTGATGGTAAGAAATTATCAAGAACATGGAAATAAGGCCAAAAGATAACTGCATGCCCTTTCAAAGACCTGCTAAAGTGTGGTCTCAGCACAGCAGCCCAAGGGCCGCTGAGTCTCAGGGGATGCAGCTTTGTATGACTGGCCATGTGCTTGGACTAGGACCCAGGCTCTGGAGTTATTCACTTGTAGACAGAAAGTCGCAGATGACTTTCATCTTACAGAAAAGCTAACTCTAAAGGTTATGTCTCTTTGTTCCTGCAGGCCACTGAACAATTTTGTACCTAACTTTGTGATCTCCTCCCAGCATGTTTCCCCACTGAACATATGTCCTGTGGTGATGTGTGTATACCTACATCCACGTGCCCAACAAGCGATCCCCACATCCTCCCCCGATCCAGTTCTGTCATCCTGCTCCTTAACAAATTCAACATATTTTTGACCCGTGCTCATGTATATTTGCATCACAATTCTGCTTGTAATCTTTAGGAAGTTGTACTTTGATGATGAGAAAGAAAGCCTTAAGTCCTCAGCAGGTTTGGAAAATTTTAAGCAGCTGCTATAATGGCCTTAATGGTTTACATTAAATGCTGATGTAGAGGATGTCATGTGCACTATGTGGATGGACCTCCTCTTTAAGCGTGAGATATTTATCCTTCCAGATGTCTCTTTCCAGATGCTGGAAGTACAGTTGGTGAGGCTTGTTGGTGGAGTTCCTCTCTAAGAATTGCCTTTGACTAGGGGAGACTGCATCGCCGAGGTTAAACCCCCTCACTTGGGTAGCCTGTATCCATTGGGTAATTTGGGTGTGCAAAAACCCTTGCCTCAAGGTGGGACAATGCAGAAGGGCTGTCTTAGCTTCAGATCTGCTCCCTGTGGGTTCACCTGAGGCCTTTGTTGAGGCTGCATTGCAGCCCAAGTTCTCCCTCCTGTTTCCTCCACTCCTCTGTGCACTCCCCCATGCACCTCCTGCATGCCAACTGGTCTCAGACTCTGTTCCTGGAGAACCAGACCTGAGCCAGCTAGGCATTGTACTAAGGGCTTTCCATGTACTCTCTCTCTAAACCTTAGGAATGACTTTCTGAGACAAGCACTGTTGTTATGCTCATTTTACCAGGAGGACCACGGCAGGTGAAGTTGCTCATGGAAGGCTACATACAGTCAGGAAGTACACAGCCGGGCTCCAGATCCAAAGTTTGCTTTTGAGCCTATGCTTGCCCTGGCCTACTACACCTCAAAGTTCCTGCTTAGGGAAATCACACAGGCTCAACCCTTTGAGGCTCTTGCCAATCCACACAACTCCTAGCTATATTTGCCAGTTTGCCAGTTATTATTTGTACTTGTGATGGGTAATGAGGCCAGGTCTGCTGTTACATATTTGTGTATTATTACAGTTTGGGATGAAACATTTATTTGTGTGATTCTTTGACGAATGTCTGTCTCCTTCACTGTAAGCTTCTTGACATCAAGGCTGCCTAACTGTCTAATATTCCTACCACCTAACACAGGAATTCAATAAATATTTGTGAGTAAATAAACACAGTTGTTACTGAGGAAATCTATGAATTAAAATCCATGGCCTCTGATCTGCATATCTTTCTGCCAGACCGACATTCTTGCATGAGATGACACTCTCAAGGATCCTCAGCACCTAGAACACCACCTGTCACAGAGTAGCCCCACAATAAATCTTTGTTAAATGAATGTTGTTGTCTTAGTTGGGAATAAGTAAACCAGTTTGGATGGTTTCACTGAACACAGCAGGAAGGGCTTCAGTTTTAAGGGTATTTATTCATCACATATATAATAAGCTTCAAAGGCAGCTCAGTGACATCGGGATTCTGGGGCAGCATTTCTCTGAGTGTCTTGGCTTTAAGAAGGTTGCTGTGGCCAGCATCCCATCCTCATGCCATTATGGTCAGACGCATGAAGATGATAATGGCAGGCTGCTCCTCGTACTCCTCTCTCCTTCTACCAGGAAGGAAACTCAATTGAAGGAGCTCCCAGCAGATAGGTGCTTCTCCTTGGCCAGTACTAAGTCCTATACGGACACCGAAGGGTCTTTCCCTGGCCGAAGAGAAGGGGATGAGCATGTACGTCAGTGAAAGTAATGCTAGCTTCCGTAACAATTACCCCCCAAAGATGCCAAATGTCTAAGATACAACAGGACTTGTTTCCCAAGTCCAAAACAGATGTGCCTTATTATATCTCTGCCCTCAGCGGTAATTCAGGGACTAGGCTCCTTCTATCTTGTAGCTCCTTCATCTTCCAACTTTATCATATTTTTCTGCATGAAGCCCACAGAATAGGGAAAGAGTATGGAGAAGACACACTGCTTCCCAACCAACTTGTCCTCTAAGGGATGCATACCATTTCCACTCATTTCATCGGCAAGAACTAGTCACATGGCCCCACATAAATGATAAATGATAGATGATAGATAGATAGACAGATAGATGATAGATAGATGCAAGGATTGCTGGGAAGTGTAGTCCCTGGCTGGTTTGCTTCCTACCAGAGATATTGCTAACCCCTAGCTTTCCAAAAATTCTGGTTATACCACTTCACTTTTACAAAAGACCTACATTCATATTTGTTTTTGCTAACTGAAAGAAATCAGAAAATAATTTTCACTTTTGAGAAAAAAGCTGTTACCACACTAAGGTAGGTCTTTCATAAAAGTGAAGTGGCCTAATGCAAACTTTCGGAAAACAGGGAATACTCTTGGCTGTACGCTATTTTGGCTTAGGAAAGTTTTCATAAGAAGCTTGGATGGAAGGGGAAACCTGTACTATGCAAGGGGGAGCATAAGTAATTTGGTGTGTAGTTCGTTGTTTCTGCCATGCCATCATTAACTTAGCCAGAGCTGTGTAATGGGAATATAATGTGAGCCACATATGTCATTCTCATTGTCAACTAGGGGACCTGAAAAGAGAGGGGCAATAAATATTTTGATTGCATTATCATAAAATCTACCACAGGGTCTGTTATGTTCTCTTTCCCTCCTAGTCTAAGGGAGAGTAAGAATTGGTATGACAAAGTAGAAGAAACTATGGGTGGTACCTAATAAATATGGAGTTAAGTCAAATTTATCAGACAAATGAAATTCTTTGAGAGCTTAATAACTTTTGGATTGGGATGTGGGTTGTACCAGGACACAAAACCAGACTGCTTATGGTAGGAAGAGATATATGAACTGAATTTATCAAGGATCTGGGGGAAGAGCTTCAAGGAAGGGGCAGCAAAGATTTAAATAAGGGAATAATGAACTTTAAAAAACGTTTTGCAGTAAAATTAAGTTTTAAACCTAACCTCATTGTTCCTTTTTGACTTGCATCAACGTAGGTAGTCCATATCATTTTTTTTTCAAAATAATTGCTGAGTTGTAACACGTTTTTACCACCACAAATGTGATATGACTTTCAGAATCAGGGGCAAGCTACTGCACATACTACATTACACAAGAGTTCATCAGAAATAATTTATGGGACCTGGTAGTAACTACCAAATCTTGTTTAGAAATTTGTCCTCCATCTCAGTAGGAAAACAGACATAAAGATAGTGACTAGAATGAGCAAAAAGGAATCTGCAGCATAAAAGCCTGTTTAAAAACATTTTCTTCCAAGCAGTATAAATCATTTGCTCCCTGTTGTTGACAAAGCCCTTAAAAAAGTAAAGGTAAAGAAAGGACAACATCCCTCCCCCCAAAATGCCTATCTTATGGGACGGAAGAAAAGGAGGAGGAAACAGGGCCAGGTAAGCATTATACATCTAATTTCACTTACAGTATTAAGCAACCCAGAGTCAGATAGTTAAGGAAGGAGAGAGCTCACCTGGTTTTGACAGTCCTGGGTTATAAGGTCTAATGTAGATACTGAAGGCATGGCCAACACCATACAACCATCTGTACAAAAACTGTGGGAAATATCTGGGCCAACAGCGTTGTCAAGGGATGAGAAAGCTATTTGTCCTACTTATTTCTAATTATCTAATTCTCACATCAGCATTTTAAAAAGAAAGCTGTATAGAAGGGCAGCTGGGGGCGCCTGGGTAGCGCAGTCGTTAAACGCGCTCAGGGCGTGATCCCGGGCGTTCTGGGATCGAGTCCCACATGGGGCTCCTCCGCTGGGAGCCTGCTTCTTCCTCTCCCACTCCCCTGCTGTGTTCCCTCTCTCGCTGGCTGTCTCTCTGTCACATAAATTTAAAAAAATCTTTAAAAAAAAAAAAAAAGAAGGGCAGCTGGAGAGACATGTCAGGGCAGCTGGCAGTTTTCCTCAGAAGCAGTGTCCCTCCAAAAAAAAAATGACAATGAGAGTGGGCACTTGGTCTAAGTCTGTATCAATACATGATTCCTTCTTCTTTTTTTTAATTTGACTTTTTTTCTGGTTTAAGAATTAGTAGTCTAAAAACTGCCATGAATTTCAACAAGCCTCTAGTCCATCTTCTGGTTTATAGGGAATACAAGCCTTAGAGAAATGGTTCTTAAACCCAAGAGTGCTTCAGAATCCCCTGGAGGGGCTTTGTTGAAACCATACTGAGCCACACCCTCAGAGGTCCTGATTCAGCTTTAAAGCAGAAGTTTTAAGATCTAGTGCACGGTCCCACTCTTGCTCCTTTTTTTCTGATCAGACACCAGTAATGTCTAAGAGAGGGTCTATATCTTCAGTCTGCATCCCAGACAGAAGAACCAAAGCTGACCTCTGATGGACTTGAAATGTAAGTGAGAAATTAACATTTGTTGTTATAAGCCAATCAGATTTTGGGATTGTTATTGTAGCATAATTTATTCTAATACAGAATCCTTGTATTAAGCGTACTCAGCATTCAATAGCAGATTTGGCTTTGCAAAGAAAAAGAAAATAAATGGAAAGGCAGATAATAACCTATTCCTGTTAGGCTTGTTTTGTGTATGTGTGCACGTGCATTACTCATATACACACCAAGAGCTATGTGACCTTGTGCCAGCTGCTTGAACTTCTCTGTCCACACAAGTGAACAGCAGATAGTGTGAGGGCTGTCTGCTTGTGCTGTCTGTTAACCAATAAGTCTGAACAAAGATCACCTTTTTCAAAGATGATTTAAAGAATATATCTATATCTATCTTTCTATCTATCTATCTGTAATAAAGTACACAAAAACTAATCGCGGAAGGGAGAGAAGAGCATATTTATGAAAATTATTGACTACAGAATCTAAAATGAAAATTTTATCACCAGTTTAGCATCCTTTTGCAAGAACGTAAGATGAGATGCAAAGTCAATAGGACGGTTTGAAAGAGAGAGAGAGAGAGAGAAGAAGGAATGAAGCAAGGAAACTAAAATCTCAGTAATAGAATTTAAGTAAAAACAAAAGCAGAAATAATGCTTTGGGAAATCTTATCAGTAATGTTGAAAGCAAATTTGAGTTGTACAGAATGTCAAAAAAGGAAAAGGGACAAAAATGATAAAACAGAGAACCGCCACAGATAATTGCTCTCCCTAAAAGAGAGACCAGAACAAATGGAGGAGAAACAATTCTTGAAGGTAGAATAGAAAACCTTCCTGGACTGAAGCCATATATATGCAGAGAAAAAGGTCTCACACCTCTTAACCAGACAGATGGGACAATACGTGCAATGGAGTGGAAGCAAAAGCAGTATTTGTCTTAAACTGCATACACTTCAGTATGGCCAGAACACTGAGTACAAGGAGCAGAAGTCTAGAGAGGTGAAGTATGAACCAGATAATAAAAGGCCTTATATGGTCCCCCACCATCTCCGTCCCCCCACCCCCCGCCCTGCCCGCCAGTCCAGAACAGTCTCTGGGAGCAGTGTGGGCCTGCGGGGCTCTGATTGCAGTCTTCCCACAGGGGGCCTGCTGACCCACTAGTACAAGTACGAGGACAAGGACAGGAAACAACCTGTGGGCCGCTTCTTTGGGAATAACTGGGCTGAGAGCTACAGGAATCGCTCTGGAAGGAGCACCACTTCGAGGCCATTGCCCTGGTGGAGAAGGCCCTGCAGGCTGGCTACTGCGACAACATCCCCAGCATAACTTCGGCCGCCCTCCGGTGGATGTATCACCACTCCCAGCTCCAGGGTGCCCATGGGGGCGCAGTCATCCTGGGCATGTCCAGCGTGGAGCAGCTGGCACAGAATTCGGCGGTGACTGAAGAAGGGCCCCTGAAACCGGCTGTGGTGCAGGCCTTTGATCCAGCCTGGCATACCTGGTTGCCTATGAATGTCCCAACTACTTCTGCTAGGGCCAGTCCTGGCTCAAGCTGCCAAGGGTTTCTCTCTTTCCGGTCACCTCTTCTATTCTCTCATCCTGACCAGTCTGCCTTAAGTTGATTTAACATGGTCTTTTTTGTTGTCAAAAAAAAAAAAAAAAAGGCCTCATATACTATGCTGAGGACTTTTCTCTGTGAAGCAGGAAGCAACATCATGTATGAAGAGAGGAAAATGATCATTGCTATGGGGCTTAAAGAAAGTAGTAAGGGTTAATAACAGGAATTACTGGAAATGAGAGAGGTCACATAAAAGAGGCACCAAGGTTCTAGCAGGTATCCATAAATTTGTAGTGGCATCATTCTGTTATAGTTGTGTGACTTTTTCTTCCCAAGTGATACTTGAAAACACAGATGTAGGAATGGAAAACGCAGATAACTGGAGTGTTTAAAGGTGGTGGTTTGATGTCACCATGTGTCAAAGGGCAATTCCAGGGGCTCTGCTTACAAGAGTGGTTGAAATCAAAGGCCATGGACTTAAGTCAGGTAGAAGGTTCAGCAGATGTGAGAGCTCTCTGGTCTTTGAAGACCAAGTACATTGGGAGTAAGGGAGAGAGAGGACTGCAAGGATGAGGATTGTAAGTCCAAATAAATAGGATTTGGAAACTTAAGGTTTTAGAGATGAAGCAGTATAAAGTGATGAATGTCTAGATTCGCTAGAATATGTGCCTGGGAATGGGTGGATAAAGTAGAGGAGAGGTAAAGTCATCTGCGTTGAGGAAGTTAAGGAAACATGGCTCAGTCATGGGTGTTGGACTCATTGGGATGATGGCTGTAATTCAATTCAGATGGAGAGGAAAATTCTAATGCAATCAGCTGACAGTGACAAGGGAGGGTAAAAGATGATTACTACCAAATGAGGTGGGCCCTGAAAGAGAAATCTTGCAAGGAGTAAATACTATATCAAAGTGTCAAGTGAGAAAGCTCTAAGAGTGAGGACATACTACCTTTGGGGCTGGTGGATGGAGTGAGGAAGGAGAAAAATCAAGAGAGCAGACAAAAGTGAGTCAGTATTTTGAACTGGATGGTGGGGAGATGTTGGTACCGTTAACCTACTTGGGAGGTCCAGAGCAGAGGTTTCGTTTTCTGGGTAGAAACTTAATTTGAGGCCATGGGAATGGACAGAAATTGAGTAGGCAGGGAGAGGCTACAGAGGTGCAGGTTCAGGTGGGCTGGTTCTGGAAGGGCCTCAAGGGCCAAGCCAGGAGCTGGAAAGCCGAGGCTCATCTGCCCCATCACCTTTGCCTCCTGTGTATAAGGCTGGAAGGCCCATGGGACCAAGCTCCTGTACCTGACTGAGGAATGAGTTCTAACCCCTAGGATCCCAGGATCGCAGGACCTGGAACGCCTCGTGCATTGCTTCTTTCCCGGCGGAGTGGCAGCAGATGGCGCATGCGTCCTGGACAGAGCGGCAGAGGTGGGAATGGCCAGCAGAGGGCGCAGGCGCTGTGGCCGGAGCAGCCCAGGCGGGGCAGCATTGCTGCGAAGGAGTTGAAAGCAGGGGTCGGTGGGAGAGCGGGCCAGCGCTAGGCCGCGGACAGTAGGCGGGGCCAGAGCGGGGGCGGGGCGAGGCGGTTCCGGAAGGAAGTGGTTCCGGGTCCCGTGGCCCCACGGTGGTAGCTGTGGTACCTCTGCTGTGGGAGGCGGCGGCCGTGTGAGGGGCGAGGCCCGAGGGGCTGGCGGCCGGGCTGGCGGCGGCGGCGGCCGGCCTGGCGGCGGCGGCACAAACTTCCCGGCCGGGTGAGCGGCCCCGGGGGGCGGGCGGGGCGCGGAGGCCCCGGCCCGCAGGGAGGGCGTGTCCGTCGCCCGGGAGGGGCGGTCTTGGGGCGGCGGGTGGGGCGGCGAGTGGGGCGCGCCTTCTGGTCTCGGACTCCCGGGGGACCGCTCCCCTCCCACTGCCTCAGGCCACTGGGCTGGTGCCTTCTCAGGCGCGGCGACCCGGGCACCTGCTGCCGTGGCTCTGATCCTTCCCCGTCGTCTGGCAGGCTGCGGCCGCGGCGGTTCGAAGCTTCTGTCATGGGGACCAGGGGGTGGTGTTCAGGGACCGTGCCCTTGTCCCTGAAGCGAACCCGGACGCGTAGCCTGCGGGACCCGAGCCGAGGAGACCCTGCTTTGTCCTCCCAAGGCTCTCCTGCCGCGCAGCGGCATCTTCTTCTGATAACGTCCAGAATGAGTCGTGAAGGATGCTCTTTATCCTGCGTTGCAAAGTAAAACTTGTGTTTTTCGAAACGTATCTTGAAAATTGGCGCATCTCCTTGTGCTTTTCTAAGGTTATTAGGAAACTGGGCCGTTGACTGTCAGGATTGTCCTGTCGGTAAGTCAGGAGGAAAAGAAATAGGAGAGAAACTTCTCCCAAATATTTTCCTGCCGAAGTGCTTTTTGAGCTGCCTCCTATGTGATTGCTTTTCTTTTCTGGAACAAAGTAAAAACTACAGGTAGAAATCAGGAAGGTCTGTCTGACTTCTGGCCCAGCAACCTTTTTAACATTTTTCTGAATGAGAACTGGGATGAATGAGACTGGGATTTGGAAAGGAAAGATTTTGGTGGGGATTCATAACGAGTGCTTTATTTTTCAGTGGTATTTTAATTGTTATGATATACTAGTGTTTATTAAATGTTATTTCTCAACGGTACTTTTAAAATGGCTACTAAGGCGTTCTTTTGAAAGCCCCTGATGTTTCACAGCCCCCCATTTAAAGGTCTTATTAGAAATAATTATATATAGAAACATTTCGTAGCACATTTATTTACAAAATTTCTAAAATATGCAAAACCATGATGAAGAAGATACACTGAATATGGTTACTGGGTATACATGTCTGTTCTCTTTCTGTGCAGAGATGAATGTATGGATTTTTCTAAAGTGGATTCTCTTTTGTAACCTTTTTTTTACTTCATAGCATGCCATTACATGGCTCTAATAATTGATTTAGTTGGTTATTCCATTTTTCACTACTTAAATACATTGTTGAATACATGTAAAATCTGCACATCCATCATCACTTAGTGTACATTCCTAGATGATAGAATTGTTGGGCTTGTTTTTTTAAAATGTAAATTGCTCAGTTTCCCTCTGGAAAGGATGTGCTATTTTGCACTCCCACCAACAATCTGTGAGTGTCTTTTTCTACACCCTAGGAAAAGGCAACATTTAAAGGATTTCTACAGGATCACTTTTGGGCCATTTCTGTTCTTCTCTCCAATGAAGTACCATTATCATTCTCCAACTATCACTTTTTAAAAAAATTTTTTTGATAGCTATTCAGTTTCTCATCTTCTATTCCTCTTTTACCAGTTTAGTAAAGAAGTGTTATCCATTTGAGGCAAAGGCATCATAGAGTGAACAAGAGATTTGAACTCAGGACTTCCTTGAATTCCAGTGTCTCTGATTCCTTGAACAAATCACTTTTTCTAAGAGGTGATTTCCTCAACTCTAAACTAGATATTATAGTGCCTTTGCCTTATCTTTCTTATAGGGTGGTTTTTTAAGGGTCAAATGGGACATTTATGAAAGGTACATTTAAACATACTTTGTCTTATTAACAATTATTGCCATATTGTGAAAATTTCAGAGCACAAAAGCATCTTGATTTTTTTAAGTAAAATTCTGAATTCAGAAAAGCCATTCTCTGATACCCTTTGCCTCATGCTCTTTCACTTCTTAAATCTGAAGTTTTTTTACTTCTGTCCTAGATTATATTCAGAATGCTATCAGAGTTATGAAATTAGGTGAATGAATGAATCTGCACACATACTGAAGGAGCACATATTTAAAGGCACTATATATAAAGCTGAGGGGGACAAATATAAAGCTAAATAAAACACAATCCTTGAGATCATGATAAATAAAACATAGTCTTTGTGCCCTACAGCTACAGAATGTTCAGGCAGCTAAAGGGCAGAAAAGCTGCTTTCCAAATTTAGACGGCAATTTTAGATGTGATGCAGGATGTCAACTATTCTCAAGTGTCCTAAAGTCCAATTCTGCTGACCGAGCATCTGCGCAAATGACCAAGCAGTCTCTTCAGGGTCATCTTTCTAAAGGTAGGAATTGCGAGTTGAGGAAGTGTTAGTATTTGAGTCTGAGAATCTGTATTCTGGTTTCAGGTCCTTCACCTGGGGCAGATTGGTTAGCTTTTTTGAGGCTTGTTTTTTTTCACCTGTGAAATGGAGGTTAATTCCAGCTCCCTCGGAGTTTGTTGTGAGGATTAAATGAGATATTTGCAAGACACTTATTGAACCAGGAAGTACTAACACTCCCGTGGTCCTTATCCACTGAAACCTTAACATCTTGAGGAAAGAAACTAGGTCTCTTGCAACATTGTGTGCCTCCCCACTACTAGTCACTGGCACTTAGTAATGTTTGCCAAATTAACGTAAAATATGACTGCTGATAAAAATTTAGTATGGACTGTTGAAGAAGGTAATATGTAAATGTAGGATAGTGAGAGAAATTGACTACAGTATTTGGAGTTTATTAAGGAATCAAAGGAAACACTGAATTAATTGGACCCAGGTTCATCTCTACTATGAATGTCATTCTACGTTATATCCCCAGTGCCAGGCACATAGTCCCTCCTTATCAACAGTAGACCTACTCCCTAGACCCCTGTCACCCAGCCACAACCCAGTTTCTTCCTCCTTTTCCAGTCAGCCTGTTAGAAGGAGTTGGGTTTTCTTGTGTTTTGTTTTTTTAAGATTTTATTTTTTCATTTATTCTTTTATTGAGCACTTATGTCATATCATGTAGATACTACGGATTTAGTGATAAATAAAATAAATGTAGTCCTTATCCTAGTAGAGGAGTTCATCTCCTGATATTTAAGAGAGACATTAAACAAATAACCTCAAATATAGAAAGATATGATAGAGGTAGGTCAGGAAGACTTAGGTAATAGGGAAACCTCTTTAAGAAACTGGCTTTTTGGGGCCCCTGGGTGGCTCAGTCGGCTGGGCGTCTTCCTTTAGCTCAGGTCATGATCCCAGGGTCCTGGGATGGAGCCCTGCTTTGGGCTCCTTGCTGAGCAGGGAGTCTGCTTCTCCCTCTTCCTCTGCTGCTCCCCTACTTGTGCTCCCCCTCTTTCTTTTTTTTTTTTATAATAATATTTTTTATTATATTATGTTAGTCACCATACAGTACATCCCTGGTTTTTGATGTAAAGTTCCATGATTCATTAGTTGCGTATAACACCCAGTGCACCATGCAATACGTGCCTTCCTTACTACCCATCACCAGCCTATCCCATTCCCCCACCCCCCTCCCCTCTGAAGCCCTCAGTTTGTTTCTCAGAGTCCATAGTTAAGATTTTATTTTAAAATAATCTCTGCACCCAACATGGCACTTGGCAACCCTGAAATCAAGAGTTGCTTGGTACACCGACTGAGCCAGTCAGGTGCCCCTAGAAGGAGTCATTAATAATTAGCTTTCTTAAATCTCCTTACCTTCCACTTAGTCCTAAAGCCATGTGTTCACATTTTTTATTCCTTTTACTGGACCTCTATGCAGCTTTTGTCATGAAAGTCTCCTTTCTTGAAATATTCTTTAGTTTATGAGATTCTATGCTCTAGGGTTCCCTCCTTCCTTAGAGGATGTTCTTTGTCTCCTTGGCTGGTTCATCTTCCTTGAAAGGTTGATGTTCCTATAGGCTTGATCCCTCTCATGGTACATGAGGTCTGGAATGATTTATAGAGCATTGAGGCTGTCTGGTATTTGAAGGTTTGGTAGAATTCTCCTGTGAAACCGTCTGGTCCTGATGCTTTTTCAGGGATATTTCCTTAATAACTTTATTTCTTCTATGAAAATCAGTCTATTTAGGCTTTCTTTTTTTTTAGCTGTAAAAAACTAGGGTTTATTCATTTATTTATTTATTTATTTTGGTTTTGGGAATAGAATTTGGTGATTTATCACTTACATATAACACTCAGTGCTTATCACAACAAGTACCTCAATACCCATCACACATCTAGCCCATCCCCCACCCACCTCCCTCCACCAACCCTCAGTTTGTTCTCTATTGTTAAGAGTCTCTTATGGTTTCCTTCCCTCTCTCTCTCTCCTTTTTCTCTCCTTCCCATAGATTCATCTGTTTTGTTTCCTAAGTTCAGCATATGAGTGAAATCATATGGTATTTGTCTTTCTCTGATTGGCTTATTTTGTTTAGCTGTTTAAGCTGTCTAACTCTAATGGGGTCAATTTTGGTAGTTTGTTTTTTTCTAGCAAATTATCTCTTTCGTGTGACTTTTCAAATTTATTAGGTGGACAGCTACACAGTAATCTCTCATGATTTAAAGAATTTTCTATTTCAATGGTTGCTTTCTCCCTCACTCTGTCTTATTTTTGTATATTTGTGTTTCCCCCTTTTTTCTTAATCACATTATATAGTGATTTATCTATTTTAATTTTTTTCAAAAACTACAGAATTTTATATTATTACTCAGATCTAGTTTTCTATTCTCTGTCTCATTTCTTCCCCTGTTTTTATCTTTTTTTAAAAACAAGATTATTTATTTATTTATTTGTCAGAGAGTGAGAGAGTGCACAAGCAGAGGGAGCAGCAGGCAGAGGGGGAAGCAGGCTCCCCGCTGAGCAGGGAGCCCGAGGTAGGGGTGGATCCTAGGACCCCGGGATCATGACCCGAGCTGAGGACAGACGCTTAATTGGCTGAGCCACCCAGGTGTCCCTGTTTTTATCTTTATTATTTCCTTCCTTATGCTTTCTTTTGGTTTACCTTGTTATTTTTTTTAGGTTTTTTTCTTGGAAATGAATTTATTTGTATTACTTCATTTTTATTGATAAATATGTTTAGAGCAACAAATTTTCCTTTGATCACTGCTTTAAATGTATCCCGTAGAATGTGATATGTGGTGCTGTCATTGAGATTATTTCTTTAAAAATCGATAATTTCAGTTATTTAATAGGAGGTTTTTAAATTTCTAGATGGAAGAGCTTTTCTGTTACTTTTATAAGTAAATTCTAGTTTTATTACATTATGATCAGAGGATATTTGTAATTCTTCTATTTCGTGGGAGTCACTGATGTTTTCTTTATGATGTAATATATGAGTACTTTTGGTGAATGTAGCATGAGCATGAGTTAAGAATGTATATTCTCTGGTATCAGAGTATAGAGTTTGATAAATATCCTTAAGATTTACTCTATTGATTATGCTGTTTAGATCTTCTATCTCCTTATTTCTGGACCATTGAATTGTCTAATATACCACTGAGAGTGCATAAAGTCTCCTGTTAGTAGGTGTTTCTCTTTCTCCTTGAATCTCAAGTAGTTTTCATTTCATAAACGTGGTTGCTGTGTTATATTCATGTGAATATGTGTATTTTTATGTGTTCTGTCTAAATCATGGATTGTGGCTTTCAGCACTATAAAGTGTCTTTTTCTGTTTTTGTTTTTGTTTTTTTGGTCATGATAAATGCTTTAGGACTTGAATTCTTTGCCTGATCCCAGAAATGCCACCCTGCTCTCTTTTTGTTACCAATTGCCTGGTATACTTTGGCCATCCTTTCATTTTTAATGTTTCAACATCACTTTGTTTAAATGTGTCTTGTACAACTCCTTGAGTTTTGTTTTGCAAGTCAGATTGAAACTTTTTATTTTAATAGGCAAGTTAAGCCCATTCACATTTATTGTTAGGACTAATATATTTAGCCTCAACTCTATCAAAATATTTTGTTATATTTGCTGTTTCTTTGGCTATGAGGTGTATTTTTTTTGTTTTTTATTTAAAAAATTGGGGGGTGGTATTTAGGAAGGCTTGTATTTTTGTTCTTATGGTTGACCTTTGTCCTTATACCTTTATAAATGTCCTTACTCCCCTGGTTGTTTATTTAACCTTTCGTGTGTGTGTGAGAAAAATACATTGTATTCATGAAATCAAAGTAGGTTAATGAGAGGCAACGGTGAGATTCTTTATCCACTTCCAGCTCCTCCTTATTGAAAAATTGACACCTGGCCTCTGTAGCCAACAGCATTAATCCATGTTCTGGTCTCCTCAGGTCTGGCTTCCTCTGATTTGTTGGTCACCGTCTTGTTCTGTGGGCTCTGACTCTGTCCAGTTCTGTGCGAGATTGTGGCTTCTTTGTTGCAAAGGTTTTCCTGGGGAATTCTTTGCATTTGTAAATGCTGGGTTCCTATTTAATATGAAATTTTTGTCAGCTGATTTTTTTTCTTTTTTGGTAACATCTTTACTGAGGTATAATTATTATACCACACAATTCACCCATTGAAAAGTGTACAATTCAGTGTTTTTTGGTATATGCAGAGTTGTGCAGCCATCACCACAGTCCAGTTTTATCACATTCATCATCCCCCAAAGAAACCCTGTGTCTATTCCCAGTGCCCCACCATCCCACCACCCCACCCAGGCAACCACCAGTCTACTTTTTTGTTTTTGTTTCTGTTTCTGTGGATTTGCCTATTCTGGACCTTTCATATAAATGGAAGCATACAATATGTGGTCTTCTGTAACTGGCTTCCTTCCCTTAGCATAACAATTTCAAGGTTCATTTCTGTTTGACCATGTGTTAGTACTTCATTCCTTTTTATAGTCAAATAATGTTCATTTGTATGGGTATACCAATTTTGGTTTATTCACTTATTTCTAAATGGGCAGTGGAATTATTTCTACTTTTTAGCTATTATGACTAATGCTGCTATGAATATTTGTGTACAAGTTTTTGTGTGGACATCTATTTTTATTTCTCTTGGATATATATGTAGGAGTAGAATTGCTGGGTCATATAGTAACTCTGTTTAATTTTTTTAAAGATTTATTTAGTTAGTTTTGAGAGAGAGAGAGAGAGCATGAATGGGAGGGGCCGAAGAAGAGGGAGAGAGAATCCCAAGCAGACTCTGCACCGAGCGCAGAGCCTTACACGGGGCTTGATCTCATGACTCTGAGCTCACGACCTGAGCCAAAACCAAGAGTTGGACGCCCATCCAACTGTGTCCCCTAGGTGCCCCTGTTTAATTTTTTTAAAAGATTTTTTTTAGATTTTGTTTGTTTATTTGAGAGAAAGGGAGGGAGAGAGCAAGAAAGCACGAGTGGGGGGAGGAGCAGAGGGAGAGGGACAAGCTGACTCCGTGCTGAGAGCAGAGCCCAACACAGGGATCTATCCCACCACCCTGAGATTATGACCTGAGCTGAAACCAAGAGTTGGATGCTCAACCAACTGGGCCACCCAAGAGCCCCTCTGTGTTTAATTTTTTACGGAACTGCCAGACTGTTTTCCCAAGCTGCAGCATCATTTTACATACCCCCAGCAATGCGTGAGGCTTCCCTTATCTCTTCACCTTTTCAGCACTTATTATAGCCATCTAGTTGGTGTGAAGTGGTACCTCATGGTTTTGATTTGCATCTCCCTAATGAGTAATGTTGTTGAGCATCTTTTTATGTGCTTATTGGGCATCTGTATACCTTCTCTGGAGAAATGTTGATTCATCTCCTTTGCCCATTTCTTAATTGGGTTGTCTTTTATTATTGAATTGTAAGACGTTTTCTTTTGTATGTTCTAGATACAATCCTTTATCAGATATGATTTGCAAAACATTTTCTCCCATTCTGTGGGTTTCCTTTTTGCTTTTTTGATAGTATCCTTTACAGTGTAAATGTTTTAAATTTTGATGATGCCTCATTTATCTAATTTTTTCTCCTGTTGTCTGTGTTTTTAATGTAATATCTGACCCAAGGTCACAAAGATTATTTACCTTCCTGTTTTCCTCTTACAGCTTTGGCTCTCACATTTAGGTCTTTGATCCATTTTCAGTTAATTTTTGTATGTAGTGTGAGGTAGGGTTGAACTTTATTGTTTTGCTTATGGATATCCAGTTGTCCCAGCACTGTGTGTTGATTTGTGTAACCTCTTAATATCTGATTTATCAGGTTCCCCCTCAGTATGCTTTAAACCCATCTACTGCCTATACAACATCAACATTGAACTTTTACCATTATTTTCTTCTCCTGTGTCGTCTTCTCCCATTTTTTAGTTGTAGTTTTTCTGTTTTGTCACAGTGTGCCACAATTTTACATTAGTCTTTCACCTTCCTCCTCCTCTTTCTTTTAATGTCTTATATGTATATTTACATATTTTAATGCTCACCATTGGTCCTTTACTGACATTTTCTCACTCATAATTTGGTTGGATGAAGCTCATCCTCTATCTAGTAGATTTCTCAGAAAGGGCTAGTTAAGTACAGAAATTCCCTATGTTCTTGTATGCTGAAAACTGTTTTTTTCTTTAGCCTTGGTATTTGAAGAATAGCTTAGCTGATATAAAGTCCTTGGTTCACACTTAGTTTCATTGATTTTATTTTATTTTTTTATACTAAATGCTGACCCATTGTTGCCTTGCTTTGTATGTTAGTTTTGCAATATATGATGCTAGTCTACTTCCTTTGGATTTTTAAGTTATTTATTCTTTTTACCTAGAGGTCTTTTATCTTTTTTTAAAGATTTTGTTTGTTTATTTATTTGAGAGAGAGAGAGAACGTGCAAGAGCATGAGCGGGGGGAGGGGGAGGCAGAGGGAGAGAGAATCTCAAGCAGACTTCATACCCAGTACATAGCCTTATGTGGGGCTTGATCCCACGACCCTGAGATCATAACCAGGGCCGAAACCAAGAGTCAGATGCTTAATGGACTGAGCCACCCAGGCACCCTGAGGATTTTATCTTTGAAATCAAATAGTTTTTACTAGGCTATGTTTCAGAGTTTATAATTTTAGGTTTATTTTCCCAGGTATCTGGTGAGCCGTTCATTGTACAGATTCAGGTATTTTTCCATTTCTGAAAAGCGTTCTCTCTCTCTCTCTCTTTCTTTCTGAGAGAGAGAGAGAGAGAGAGAGAGAGCATGAGCAGTGGGGGGGGGGCGGGGCAGAGGGAGAGGGAGAGAGAATCTTAAGCAGACTCCATGCCCAGCATGGAACCTGACATGGGGCTCAGTCTCACAACCCTGAGATTATGATCTGAGCCAATATCAAGAGTCGGATGCTTAACTGACGGAACCACTAGGCACCCCTGGAAAGTTTTCCTGAGTTTTAGTTTAAATGTTAGTTTATTTCCATTATTTGGTTTTTCTTCTCGGAGACTACACTAATACAAATATTATTCCTTCTTTGCCTGTCTTCTAGTTCCACTACTTTCTTTCTGACTTAATCTCTGTCTCACTCACTCACTTACTGTCATTTTCATTTTTTTTGTTGTTTTCTTGCTTTTCTTTGATGTTGCTTAGTAAATTTTCATTTGAGTTTATTCTCCCTTGAACACCTTGTAATTTATCTTCACTTCTGTGATAATTTAGTCTTTTTTCTCCCATTTTTTCCTCTGAGTTCAGTTAACTTTTTTCTGTCATTTCAATCTGTTTTTTAAATTTATTTCTGTTCTTAGTTCTTAAGTTTCTGATTCAAGGTGAGGTTTTTTAAAAAATATATCCTTAAATGCTTTCGGATATATTTAATTCTGCTTGGAGTATAAACTTAGGGTTTTCTTCTGCTTCCTGTTTTTTGAGGGAGGAATTTTCCTCAGTTGAGAAATTCTCTTTTTTAACTTTCTTATAAACACATGGAAATCATTAGACTTTAAAAATTTTGCAAATCTTGTGAGTATGAAATGGTATCTTACTGTTTTAATTTTATCTTCCTGATTAGGTATGATTGAGTATCTTTTCAGCTAACTGGACATTTATGTTTCCTTTTTATTGTAAACTCAAAGGGTAGAACTGCCATTTACTGAGGTGGGACAGAGACCATGGGAGGAGCAGATTTTGGAGGGAGGTCAGGATTTTGTTCTTGGACATGTTTATAGCACCCAGTAGTTTGCTGGATATGTAAGACTGCAGTACAGAGGATAGGTGAGGGCTGGAGATATAAATTTGGGGGTTGTTACTTTATAAAGAGTATTTAAAGCCATGAGACTAAAAGAGAGTGTAGACTGGGGAAAGAGTGTAGACAAGCTTCACAAGAGGAAGGTTTTATGGTGATGGGAAGGATCTACGGAAGAAGGGGAAATGTTGTGGGAGCAAGAGGAGACTTGCTGGAGCTGGGTCTTTCACTTGAGTCAGGGAGTGTGTCCAGTGCTGTCGTGGTAGAGATGGCCTCCTTTGGCACCCGCATTCTCTTCAGCATCTTCCTGGGAGTGTAGGTCCTTGCTGTCTAGTCATCTTTCTGTTTTTAAGGGCAGGTGGGTTCATTCACTACCCCTGGCCCTGTACAGTTCACTCTGAAGTAGCAGTGTAAACCAGTTTATCTACTGTTATTGACATCTCCTTTTCCCTGGTCACAAACCCTGCTGGTGTTTCAGTCTTTTCTCTCTTTGTGTCCTGAAGTTGGTTCCTTTGATTAATTTTGGTAGTCACAAATAAATTACTTTAAAACAGAGATTGCAAACTTTTTCTGTAAAGGACCAGATAGTAAATATTATGGGCTTTGTGCTCCACGGACAGTTTCTGTTACATATTCTCATCCCTCTCCCCATCCTCCCTCCTCCTCCTCCTCCACCTCCAACCACAGCAATAACAACAACCCTTAAAAATGTAAAAACCACTCTTAGGTTTTTACTCTTTGGTTTTAAATGAACTCTCTTTCTCTCTTATCCATTAAGCCCTGAGCCAGTACTTTTCATTACTAGCTTGTGTACTAAGCAATTGCAAACAAAGTTAACTTTTTAAAAAAGTTTTATTGAGATGTAACTTACAGGTTTGAAGTGTGCAATTCCATGGTTTTTAGTATGTTCTCAGAGTTGTACAACCATCTTCATAATATCTGATCTAATTTCAGAGTGTTTTCATCACCCCATAGTTAACTTTTTTACAGCTTTGAGGTATAATTTATATGCAATAAAATTCACCCATTTTCAAGTGACTAGTTTGAATTTTAATAAAGCTAATTTTAATATATTGAAGGAAAATATTCTGAGTAATACTTTTTTTAAAGATTTTATTTATTTATTTGAGAGAGAGTGCATGCACACGAGCAGGGGGAGGGGCAGAGGAAGAGGGAGAAGTAGATTCCCCTGCTGAGCATGGACCCCAAAAGGGGCTTGATCCCAGGACCCTGGGATCATGACCCGAGCTGAAGACAGACGTCCAACTGACTGAGCCACCCAGGCACCTCTGAGTAATACTTTTTTAAATCACACAGTTAGTAAATCTTATTTTCTCCGAAGTCACCCCCACATTTTCCTTTAAACCAGTAGTTCTGTATTCCTTGAACCAGCAGCATCCATATCACTTGGGAACTTGATAGATCAAGTAAGTCCCACCTTTGGGGTAGGGTCCAGCAATCTGTGTTTTAACAAGCCTTTCAAGTGATTCTGTTGCACACTGACGTTTGAGAGCCACTACTCTAAAGTCTATTGCTGAGTGCAATTGCAGGGCTATGGGATATGAGCATGTTCAACTTTAAATGGGTACTGTCAACTCCTTCCGAACTGGTTAATACTTCTTTTTTCTTTTAAAGATTTTATTTATTTATTCGACAGAGATAGAGACAGCGAGCAAGAGAGGGAACAGAAGCAGGGGGAGTGGGAGAGGAAGAAGCAGGCTTATAGTGGAAGAGCCTGATGTGGGGCTCGATCCCACAACGCTGGGATCACGCCCTGAGCCGAAGGCAGACGCTTAACGACTGAGCCACCCAGGCGCCCCTGAACTGGTTAATACTTTTGTACACTCCCTAGCAGTGTATGAGAGTCCCTGTTGTTCCACATCTTATGACTATAGGTCATTAAAGTTTTGTGTTCTGTGATAAGTTGTTTGGAGTCTTTTGCTTATTGAAACAAATAGAGTTATTGAAACAAATAATTACAATGTATTCAAATAATCCCAGAATAAACCCAGAATTCCCAAGAAGAAAGAAACTCGGGGAAAATAAGATAGTCAAGGAAAGAATCCCCGGGGGAGATAATGGTCAAACAGTCCTGAAAGAATAGAGATTAGTCTAGCAGAGTGAGAGAAGGCCATCTGTGTGGTAGGGCGAGCATGGCTTGATCAGGGAAAAGCTAGTATGGTGTGGTGGACTAGTCAGGTATGTGGAGGAAAAGACATACAAAAGGCTGGGAGAAAGGTAGGAAGTGGCTAGATATATATGTTTTTTTAAAAGATTTTATTTATTTATTTGAGAGAGAGCAAGCACGTACAAGCAGGGGAAGGAACAGAGGGAGAGGGAGAAGCAGATTCCCCGTTGATCAGGGGCCTGACGCAGGGCTCCATGCCAGGACCCTGGGATCATGACCTGAGCTGAAGTTAGAAGCTTAACCGACTGAGCCACCCAGGTGCCCCTAGATATATATGTTTTTGTTTGTTTGTTTGTTTGTTTTTAATATTTTATTTATTCATTTGAGAGTGAGAGAGAGAGGAAGAGAGCACAAGCAGGGGAGAGGCAGAGGAAGAGGGAGAAGCAGACTCCCTGCTGAGCAGGGAGTCCTGATTCCTGATGTGGGGCTCGATTCCAGGACCTGGAGATCACGACCTGAGCCAAAGGCAGACACCCAACTGTCTGAGCCACCTAGGCACCTATATATATATATATATATATATTATTTTTTTTTAATTTGTTTAATCTTTTATCCTGGGCACTAGGGCTATAACTAGTTTGGGTGTTTTTTTTCCTTTCCTGTTATAAATAAAGCTAATATTAAACATCTTAGTATATATAGCTGATTTTTTCCTTTTAAATTATCTTAAAGTTATAAGTTTAAACTGAAATTATTAGATTAAAAGAAAAGAGATATGATTAGTTTCATAATTTCTTACATATTTCAAGATTGCCCATTATTAGGGAAATGCAAATCAAAACCATGAAATACCACTTCACCCCACTAGAATGGCTATAATCAGAAAGACAGACAATAGCAAATGTGAGGATGTAGAAGAACAGGAACCCTCATACATTGCTGGTGGGAATATAAAATGACATAGCTGCTCTGGAAAACTTTGGCAGTGTCTCTAAAAGTTAAACATAGGGGCGCCTGGGTGGCCCAGTCGGTTAAGCATCTGACTCTTGATCTCAGCTCAGGTCTAGATCTCAGGGTCGTGAGTTCAAGCCCCACGTTGGGCTCCATGCTGGGTATGTCACCTACTTTAAAAATAATAATAAAAGTTAAACATAGAGTTATCATATGACCCAGCAATTCCACTCCTAGGTATATACTTAAGAGAAGTAGAAACATATGTCAACACAAAAACGGATACACAAATGTTCATAACAGCATTATTCATAATAACCAAAGCTATAGAAATAATCCAAATGTCCACTGAGAGAGGAATAAATAAATAAAATGTGGTATATCCATACAGTGAAATGTTATGCAGCTGTAAAAAGAATGAAGTACTGATACATGGTAAAACAGGGATGACCCTTGAAAACGTTATATAGTAAGGGAAAGAAACCAGTCACAAAATATATATTTTATGAGTCCATTTAAATGAGAGGTCCAGAATAGGCAAATCTATAGAAAGAGAAAGTAGATTAGTGGTTGTCAGGGGCTAATGAAAGGAGGCGAGGCAGGGGGAGCAACTGCTAATGGGGTTTCTTTTAAAGGAGATGAAAATGTTCTAAAATTAGATTGTGGTGTTGTTTGTACATCTCTGTGAATATACTAAAAAACATTGAATTGTACCCTTAAAATGAGTGAATTGTATGGTATGTAAATTATATCTCAAAAAATCTGTTTTTCAAAAAAAAAAATAAAAATAAAAAAATAAAATGGAGGGGTACCTGGCTGGCTCAGTCAGTAGAGTATGCAACTCCTGATCTTGGGGTCATGAGTTCAAGCCCCATGTTGGGCATATAGCTTACTTTTAAAAAATAAAAATAAAAAAAATTGATAAAATGAAAAAATATATTATCCTCCAGAAAAAATGATGTTCTTTCATCATCACCAACAATATTTGGTGTCACCCCCCCCACCAACCTTGGAATTTTAATTTTTGTTCAGCTTCATAGGTATGAACTGATACCCAAAGCTTCTTTAGTTAAGTTATAAACTACCTCAGTAAAATGTTAACAACAGAAGACAGGAATTTTTCTCTATGTCTGTTCATTGCTGTATCCCTAGAACAGTGGCTGGCAAATAGTCACTCAGTAATATTTGTTGAAGGAATGTATTTTGATAGTTTTAATGAGAGAATTTTCCCCTTTAGTTAGTGTCTTAATTTCATAGTACCTCTGAACTAATTGTTCTTACTAGCGTCAATTTCTTTTTGGAAAGAGGCCCTGTATAAATAAATGAATTGAATTCAGTGTCCTTCTGGTGAGTGATGTGGTTACAGTCCTTTAGCCTTACATACTTTTACTTTCTTCTGAAATTTATTGTAACAGTAGTTTGCAGATGTTTGACTGTGGGGACTCCCTTTTTAAACAAGTGTCCACATAATAATAGTTGTGCTTTTTGTATCAGTCAGTGGAAAAACTACATAGTTACAAGAAGCCATTTATATTTTAACAATGACCATGCTATCTTCAGAAATTTGCAAAATAGAGGTTACAATATATGAGACACATACTTATTCATTCCATAGTCTGTACATGGGGGTTCCATGTATAATTCGTGGATCCATGGCAATAATTTTGAAAGCCACCAGTAGTTTGGGGCCAGTAAGTTGGGAACTACTCAATTATAGTATCGGAACTAAAGAGGATTACTAAAATATAAATAATAGCTAATATAAAAGATTATACCCTAATCACATGTTTAAAAAATTTGGTTCCTAAAGCTGTCAGCTTCTTTTAAAGACTTAATATTTTAAAAATCAAGTTTATGTAACTTTTAAAATGTATTTATTTGACACTATTTGTTTTACCAAAAAAATCAAAAGCAAACTTAATGTTTACTCATGCTTATGCTTAATCAAGTTTTGGGTTATTTATCTGGTGGAAGTTAGATAACAATTTAGTACTATAATTAAGTATTGTAATTCTTATTATTCAGCAATTTAAAAAGCAGGGTGTATCATCAAGTAACCCTAAACATTTTGACTGTGATTATATGAAGTATTTATGTATGTGGTGAAAGGAAATTAGTCGTGGTTCAGATACAGGAGTTCTGGGTAAGGATTTCCTCTTTTTGGAACACTTACTTAGCAGTGGCTGTGTGCCAGGCACCATTCTGAGCTCTCTTCATGACAACTCAGGGATCATCACACTACAGTGTATTTGGCTTTTGGGGCCTGTTTTTGTGTGGCCCTTGAGCTAAGAATGGTTTTATATTTTTAAAGAGTTGTTTTTTAAAAAAAAGAAGAAGAAGAAGAAGATGATGGTGTGGTAAAGACCTTCTTTGGCCCACTACATCTGGCCCTCTATAGGACAAGTTTGCTGGCCTCGGATTTAATTCAGTCTGTCCTCACAACATTCCAATAAGGTGGGTTCTGTTATTATCATCCCCATTTTACAGATGAGGAAACTGAGGCACAAAGAACTTAAGTAATTTTTTGTTGGTGGTATTCACTGCTTTTAGAGCAGATTGCAGGCTCTTTCTATAAACTTGATAATACTGTGTTTCTTTGCAGTGTAAAAGTGGATAGTGGCTCAAGTGTCAAAGGATGGCACGGTCACGCTCTCGATCCCCCAGGTGGAAACACAGGTGAGCAATTCTTAGTTTAATAGAGTAAGCTTGGGTTTGGGATGTGCTTTGACTTTCAAGTTCACTAGTACTGTTAAGAACCTGTTTTAATAAGCTCATGGGACCTGGTTATTCACAGTAGGTACTTAACAGTGAGAGAGGTTGTATTTCTAGATTCTGAAAGCTGACAGCTTTTTTAAATTATGGCTGGCAGCTTGAATTAATCCATAATAAAAAGAAAGGCAATGGCCACAGCAAGGGAGAATGAGAAACATCTTTGGGTATTATATATTTATTGCATCAATAAGTGGTTTAGAACTCTTGAGTGTTTTTTTTTTCCATAATCAGTCTTTGAAAAAATTGGGAGTTAGAAAATCAGAAGTTACCGATTTCTTCTTCATGGCAGAATAATAGAGTTTTGAATAACTCAGTTGTAGTTCAACTTTCTTCTTTCCTGATTGGCAGTATCAATAGTATATATATATAATTAGATTGGAACAGTTCAACCAGTATTTATTGTGTACCTGCTACAGGTTCTGGGGCTACAAAGGCAAGATGACACCTTTTGGGGCCTCAGCAAGCATGCAGACTGGCTGGGAGATTGGCACTACAGTCAGCTATGATACTGTGGGTTAACTGCAGTGCTACTGACTGGGATAGAGTATTCTGGGTCCACAGAGAAGGAATAATTCTGCTTTTATGGAGGGAAAAAGGGGATGCTAAGAAATTCTTCAAAGAAGAGATGAAATTTTAGCTGGCCATTTAAGGATGGGTAGAATTTGTAAAGGCAGAAACAAAGAAGAAAAGTATTCCAGTTAAGGGGGACAACAGGAGCAACAGCACAGAGCTAAGAAAGTGACTAGTATAGTCTGGGACTTAAAAAAGGACCATAATTACATACATAAAAAGCAGACCAAAACTTTTCATGTTAATACGACTTGGCCATTATGCTTGTTCGTTATAGTTCTACGATGACTAATCAATCATTGTAATTTGCAAGACCAAGTTGTAACAGGAAGGAGCTTCAGGAAGAAAAGAGAATGTAAACAAATGAATGATTTTAATATGGAGGGCATCACAGGTGGTTTTGTTTCACCCTTTTGTGATAGGCCCTGATGGAGGGGCACAGAAGACCTGCCAAACTTAGTGCCTGATTTCTAGATTCGTTCTCAGGACTCTTTGTTAAAAACTGTCAAGTATCTGATATTTTACGTTACTTGCAAGCTAACACATTAGCCTGCCACAGGGCACTCCTGGGTCAGAGACAAAGGCCTTTATGACTCATGGTACAGCAGGCAGCTTGAGCATCATCTCCCTGTGTTTCCCTCACTCCCAAGTCTCCTGAGGGTGGGAGCGCAGAGCAAACCCCTGCCGTGACCACACAGCTGAGGAACCCAAGCCTCATCAGGGGCTACAAGCAAAGCCACTCAGCCTTTGCCTTGGAGGAGACATCTCCTGGATAGCAAACAAATTGACCCTCTTTCCCTGAGGGAGGCCCTATCTCCATCTTCCCAGGCTGTGGTGTCTTGGAACAAAAGCTGTCAGTGCCTCTGCTTACCAGTGCCGAATGCAAGAGACCCATGGAGAATTGTCTCCCAACAGACTCCTCAGATCTGTTTTGTTTCTTCAGGAGAATTGAAAATGATAGTAACCATTCCAGCCATCTCCTTCAAAAAAATGGGGTTTTATACAATAAAACCCCTGATGTGAAATATAGTAACAAAGCAATATTCATTATGAGGTAAGGATTAAAGTCTTCCAGTCTGGAAGACCTCTGTCTCTGGTTGCCAGCTTTTCTCCTTAGCGATGGAAGAGATGCAGTCTTCCAGAAGGTCCTCAGAGGCTCTGCTTGCTTCTTCCTGTGATGAGGTGCCGCCAGCTGGATGACAGAGTTCCTCCCTAAGCTAAATAATGCCCTTGCTAGTACGTCTAGCTTGGTGACTCCAGAGGGAGATATTGCCAAGTCTAGTATATAATCCCAGTATGTACACAAGGAGGATAAATCTGCCTCCATTCTTATAGGGAAGACACAGACGTGTCACCAAATGGAAAGGGTCTGACTTGTGGTTGCTCCAATTCCCTGGCAGCTTCTGAAGGTGGGCGGTAACAAAAGCTGCAGGGGTTGCTGCCTCATTGATTAGAAGACATTAAGCCCTCAGGGAGGAGATTGGGAAATTGGACAGGTTAGTTGGGAGGAAAGGCCCCCAGGTACAAAATCGAACTTTATTGTAGTCCAGATAATGGTGCTCTTTGCTTTTGAAGTCCAGGCAGCTCAGACTTGTTTCCCTAGGTATAGGAGCCTTTTTCCTCCTCCATGGGAATGAAGTCTTGATGTTGGCAATGCTGAGGTATTGGGGAGGGTAGTTACAGAAAAGATACGCTGTTCCTGGGGAGCATGATGGCTACATTAAAGCCCACATTCGCCAAAGTTATACGCTCTATTTCAATAGCACATGTAAGGGAACAGGTTCAGAAAAGAAAAGCAACTTATTGGGGCACCTGGGTGGCTCAGTCGTTAAGTGTCTGCCTTCATCTCAGGTCATGATCCCAGGGTCCTGGGATCGAGCCCCGCATCAGGCTGCCTGTTCAGCGGGAAGCCTGCTTCTCCTTCTCCCATTCCCCCTGCTTGTGTTCCCTCTCTCGCTGTCTCTCTCTCTGTCAAATAAATAAATAAAATCTTAAAAAAAAAGAAAAACAATTTATTTATGTTAGTAATATTTATGGAGGAGCTAAGTATGAAATTCAGGTCTTAATACCTTCTTTCCCCTCCCACTCCACACAGTGTGTAGTTTTTTGCTCCTTGATATAGCCTTAGTAGAAAGAATAGTCAATCAGTTGGGGAAACTTCAGGGTAAGTCTTGAGTCTGAGTTTAGGTTTATTGTGGTATCATAAACTCTTAGAATCTAATTTAATTTCAGAGGTTATGTTCAGTTTCCCAGAGACTCTCCTACACATTATTTATGTGAATCAAGACTTCCTGTTGCTTGTTTCTTCCCTGACTGTTGAACCTGATACAGGCTTTTGCTGACTGGCTCTTTTGCCCAACTTTGCTGTCAGCAGTCTTCCAAAATGGATCTTACTGTATACCTATGCTGGTCCTCCTCCAGCAGGATGGGTGTGCTCAGCCCATTTTGATATGCACATGGGATACGTTAGTTCAGATAGAAAGAATATGCTTGTTGAATTGGCCAGAACAGTAATCAGACACCCAAATGGACAATTTAGAATACAGATATAGTAAAGTGATAAATTTGATATGAGTGGAAGAAGCAGTGGAAAGCAAAAGTCTTATTTAGGTAGTTAATATTAAGATAAACTTTGTTTATTGTCTTTAAATGAACTGAACTTTTCTGTTTGTTTACATAGGTCTTTATCACCAGTACCTAGAAATTCTGACCACTACAAGCAAAGACATTTTCATGGGCATTATGGCTGTGAATATAGGAAGGATCCAAAAAGACCCATCACTTGGCGAATGGACAGTGAGAAACATGGACAGAGTAACCCAAGGATTCCTTCTCGTGGAAATGTGCATTACCGATCTTATGAACATA
Organism: Ursus americanus; assembly: GCF_024610735.1. Lineage (NCBI taxonomy): Eukaryota > Metazoa > Chordata > Mammalia > Carnivora > Ursidae > Ursus > Ursus americanus. The sequence continues at coordinate 107,097,524 of NC_142164.1, forward strand.
GGTCACCTTCCCCAAACCTAAGAAGAAACTCTTTAGAAAATGCTTATATTTATAAGCCTTACCGAGTACGCTTATCAGAAAGAGGGGATGGTAACAGAAGATCTAACTATATGCCGAAATACTCAGAAGGTGTACCCTACGAAGAGCACCAGAGGAATTGTTATTCCCAGAAAGTACAAGGAAGGTATATTCCTGATGACCACAGAGTCCGAAGAAGTGGAAAAGGAGGGAAACCGCTTCAGAGGTCAATAGCAGATTCTTCTAGGTTTGAAGGAAAGTGGCATGAAGATGAGTTGAGGCACCAGAGGGTACAAGATGAAAACCATTCTCAGTCACTTAGAAGAGGCTCTGAAGACTTTGAGAAAAGGAGCTCTTTTCAGAAGAGGTATAGGAAAACATTAAACCTGGGTAATTTGGTATAAAGCCTCAAGTGCAAAAGTCTGTTTACTTTATGGTTGAAGAGAACCACCTTGAAAAGCTTTTGTCTAAAAAGATAAAAAGCATTGTAATGTAATTATGGTCTGCTGGTAGTAATGAAGTATTTATTTTTAGAGTAAATCATGTTGATGGCTAGAATTGTAACAAAATATGGTATTTTCCTCTTTTGCTACCTTGTGCCTCTATGAGTTGTCTTGAGGGATTATAGTTAACTTGCCACTGCGTTCTGCATTTAAAGCCATGCTGCCCAACATTCCACACATATAAATTCTCACTTTCTTCTCTCTAGTGCAAGTGTAAACTGCTTTATGTCAACACAGGTATCCTGAGGATCGTGATTTCAGAAAATATGGACACACATCAAAGAGACCTAAAGATGTGGAGAGGTATGAAAACAGAGAGTCTGCCAGGAACCCACAGTGGAAGTTTGGGCATTCTCTTCCATCTTACCAAGAGAAGAAAGAGCAGCGGAACCTTGGACCCCAAACTCGACACGCTCAGCGGGAACCGCCAGAGACCAGTTCAGCAACCAAGGTATCCTGTGACTATCAACACAAACGTCGTAAGACCTCAGGTGGGGACCAGGACTTTCCTGATGGAAGAATTCAGAAGTACTCTAAGGAGGAAGATAGAAAATCCAGTTCTCAAAAAGGCCCTGAAAATAGACAGTCCATTTGTTTTAATGCTGGAAGAGGGAGAGAGACTGAAGGTGGGCAAGTCAAAGAACCTTCCAAACCATCTAAGAAAGACTGCACTGACTGCACGGCCTCTACGCATTCAAGTAAAAGTGATGTTGGCTTGAGACCCTGCAGTGACAAACGGAAGGAGAAAGGAAAGAAAGAAGGGGATGGCAGAAAAGAGAGCAACTCTTCCAGTAACCAACTTGATAAAAGTAAACTTTCCAATGTGAAACCTTCGTCTGCCAGTCTTAGGAAGAAATCACTTACTGTTAAAATAGATGTGAGGAAAACAATAAATACATCCAGGTATTGTTTTTGTTTTTTCTTAGCACTATTTAAGAAAAATATCTATTTCACCACCTTTATTTGAAGCTTTGAAAATGGAATTAACGGTGTGTTTAGAGTCCATTGAGTGGGGAGGGAGTGCCTGGATTTTTCACAAAAGCCCTGTAATGAGGATTAATCCCACAATTAGTAATACAGTGTGGTCTTATGTCTGCTGGTTTCTGCACCCAATCTCAAGATACTTTTTGGGTGCAGGGCACTCTATGGAGTTGTTTCTCTTCATGAATTTATGTGTTTTTATGCTGCTGGATTTTCTGTAGCCAGGCATAGGCTGGGTGGAGTTCAAGGAGGCCTATTCCTTGCTCAGTTTCTCAGAGCCTGTTTTCCCTGTTGCCTCAAATCCAGAGAAATTTTTATCTGGAAGGGCCATTCACTGGCCCTGATTTTATAAAGGAGGAAAGCAAGGCCTTGAGAGATGAAGCAGCTTGTCTAAGTCAGAGCACCTGCGGCTCAAGGAGGCAGGTAACCTATTGTGGTTCTTGCTGCCATCTCAAAACAGTTGGTGCTCAGCCAACTAGATTCTCCTAGGTGGAGGAAATTAGGCTAGGGTCTAGAAAGAGGCCTATTTATAAGACGTTCACTTTAGCTCTTAATGATTATTTAAGAAAAAATAGACTACCCAGCAGTAGGTTATATTCTGCTAGAGTGGCTTGCATGCTTTGTTCCATTATGCATATTACCTCTGTTTATGGATTCTGGAAATAATAAGGCACTGCAGTTGGCTGTGTCAGCAAAGTCTGTTCATTACCTTAAGACACTACCAGTATGTGAATAAAAAAGTGATGGGCCATGCTGATTTGGTGCATTTACGTTCACAGTTCACTCATACTTGTATTGTAGTCAAAAACAAGATAAAACAAAATATAAGGCCAGGATGTGATAGGGAAGGAGGTAAACCCACAGTCCCTCTCTCTCGCTCGCTCGCTCGCTCTCTTTTTTAAAAGATTTTATTTATTTATTTGACAGAGAGAGAGACAGCCAGCGAGAGAGGGAACACAAGCAGGGGGAGTGGGAGAGGAAGAAGCAGGCTCCCAGTGGAGGAGCCCGATATGGGGCTTGATCCCGGGACTCCGGGATCACGTCCTGAGCCGAAGGCAGATGCTTAACGACTGAGCCACCCAGGCGCCTCCACTCTCTCTCTTTTTTTTAAACAAATATATTTTGTTCCTTTTCTCAAAGTTAGATATGTCCATCCCCCTCCCTTGTATTCATTGTACTTACAAAAATATTATAAAATACACATTTTTATATTTGTATGTGCACAGAAAGCACTTATAAATGACTACATTATAGAAAGTTGGACAAATAGAGGGAGGAAATCACCCATAATTCTACTACCCTAGGACAGTTTTATTAATATTTTAGTACAGTTCCTTTGGTTATTTTTCTGGGTATATTTATACATGGTTGTCATAGTACTATATTCATAATTTTGTATCCTATTTCATATAATAAGTCCTAAATCATTTTGTACTATTATATTTCCTTCTAGTTCTTAATCTTAAGAGCACAAAAGCCACTGTAAGCGTCAACTTTAAGGATGTTCCCTCAAGCTTTTTTCTTTCCAACATTATGCTATGAAAATGTTCAAACACACAGAAAAATTGAAAGAACTGTACAGTAAATACCTATATAGCCACCACTGAGCATCCACAATTATCATTTTACTTTACTTTCATAATCACCTATCGGTTCATCCATCGATCATTCCATCTTATTTTTTCCATACATTTCAAAGTGAATTGTAGATATCAGTGCACTCCCCTTTAAATACTTCAGTATTTCATTTTTGCTCGCAAGTTTTTCCTTTGGAGGCAATATTGCATACAATCAAATCATAAAAATCTCGAAGTTTTTTAATAGAAGTAATGATACCCCCATATTTAATAATGATGTTAAAAAAGAAACTTAATTCTTTAATTAACTTAAAAGAGAATTAATAAATTGGCTTAACACTTTTAAAGAATGCTAGAAATACCAATTTTGAAGGATTTCACTGTAATAGACCTCATTAGAAATATTGAACACAGTGAATTTTATAATTGGAAGAAGAAATGGAAGCTCGATTTTCATCATGTGTCACAAAAATGAACTTCTTAAAATTGAAGCTGCTGTATCTTTTCTTTTGAATTTATAAACTATAATTTTGTGAAATTCATGACCTGTTAGCACATGTCTGAATTACCTGACAAGGACCTGTAGGATGATGGCTTGTTTAGTAGAGCTAACACTGCAAATCCTTCCTTTTCAAAGACCTGAAGAATAAATAGCTTTATAAATATATGCATCTTATCAGTATGATAAAGCATAGTCAACAAAATCTTTCTCTCTGATGATAATTATTTATTGATGAATGGTTAAGTTGTGGAAGACTTCTGTGGGGTTGGATTTAATTATGTATGGACTGATAAAGTAGCCATAAAACAAAGGCGGTTAATGCCCTCAACAGAGTCATGTTCTCAACTATTGACATAACTTAGATTTTCCTCTGCTTGAAAAGATTAAAATAATCACAGAGTGGAGAGAGGTTTATTTGTTGATTAAAATCTAGAGGGTTTATCCATTTTTTTGGAAGTCCAAGATGGTTGTTTTATGCATTCATTTACTTTCTTAGCTTTGGTCACATGTCGATGTATGTTCTTCCACTTATCAGTGTAGTTGAAGACTTATGTGATTAGGCTAGTGATTTTTCTAGATTCCAGTTTGTATTTAGAACAGCAGTAGGTAGACACTTGCTCGAATGTTCACTGCATTGTTAATACTTCTGTTAACAAAGGCTATATTCTAGTTACCCACTTTGTCAGAAACTACATTATCAGAGTAGAAGTTAAATATGAGTCATAATTATATGTTTCAGGATGTAAATTAGGGAGTCATAATATGAAAATTTCTACGAATGCTATTATGAACTCCAAACACTGTTGTGTACATCTTGAAGTCTTGAGGCAGATGAAGGGAGTTTTGGTTTAACGTTGGGCGAGTAGGTGAAAGACTGGACCTTGGTCAGGCTAGTAAGGAAGTGGGAAGGAGGAGCAGGGCGGGCAGTCTCTGGAGAAGAATAAGCTTGTGTGGATGGACCTGAGGTTCCTTTGACCTCCCCGGCTGCTAGTACTAGGCATCTAGGATGGGAAGGTTGATTAGCAAAGTTGATGTTGGACTGAGTTTATCAGTCACATTTGCATATAATCCTTTTATTTCCCAACCCCCACCCCAGAAGAGATACAGGAAGGGTCTCCCTACCCCCATCAGGTCTGTCCCCATTCTGAAGGGGGATGAGGTGGGTGATGGGACCCAGAAGACATTGGAGCCCTGATGCTCTAAGGAAAGGGGTGCTGCACAGGGGTGAGGGACTGGGGGGAGGAACAGTGTGAAAAACCATAGCGAGGATTGAAAGAAGGTAACCCAGTGACACAAGTTTCCTACCTATGATAAGCTGTGGGTGGAGATACTTCTGTGATAACACAAACTTGCTACCTCACTGTTTAGTATCACAAAAAGCTAAGGTTTTTTCCCCCCTAATATTTCTAATACACGTTTTTAAAGATACAAAATCAATTGAGAGAAGCTTCCCTTTCATTTCTGTTTTTCACCCTAGCTTCTCTTAGTGAACATTCTGTTTCGGGTTGGGGTGCCTAAGTTTTTGTCTTCCACTGGGTCCCTGAGCAGCTCTGTGACATCGGGCAGACCACCTGGCCATGCTTTTTGGGGCCCAAATTAACCTGCAGTTCCTCCTGGCCATACAGCTTTGCTTCCGTTGGCCATGTGTTGGTAACTGTTGAAGCTGGGTTGACAAGCTCATCAAAGGATTTTCTGAACTTTTGTATATATTTGAGATTTCATATCATAAGAAATGAAATATTTAAAATTTAAATTAGTCTAAATGAAGTTATAATTTTAAAATGTAAGCCAAGAAAGTTTTAAAAACACAGTTAAATTGGCCTCAATTAGAATTTTGAAGTCTGTCATCTTTTTAGCTGAAACTCTCATTACAAATTGTCCAAGTTGTTTTCCATTTATCGTTTATTCATTCAGCGGGTACTTTTTTGAAGACCTGCCTTGCGTGAGACAGCCTGTTAGGGTACCCTGGGATTTCAAATCAGCATGGGATTGTGTTTCTTCTCCTCTGGTCTAATAGACAATAGGGCAATGTTGGTAATACCGTGGCACAGTGAGTGATACACAAAGTGGGGCTCAGATGATTCCAAGCCTGGGGTTTCCGGGAAGGCTTTTTTCAGAAGTTGTTGACATGTGAGCTAGGCTTCAAAGAGTTTAAACATGTGGAGATGAGATGAAAGACATTTTATGTTTATAGGTTAACAAAGGCAGACAACACACACAGGAACTTTGAGGTGTGCGTCAAGTGGTCGGTGAAAGGGAACAGAGGGACAGGAGGCTGCGAAGGTGAGACTGCCACAGAGCCAGCCTGATTTAACAGAATTAGCTGATCAGAGAGGGCAGGAAGCTCAGTTCTGGCTGCTACCTTCTTTCTGTGAGGTGACTTGGAAGGGCACTGGGGTTGGGGAGGCCTGTTATGGGACTTTTGTGAAAAAAGATGCTGAATTAGAGGAAAAACAGTCTCCCTGACCCTTTACCCTCAGCTCCAGAAATGCTAAGTGTCTTCTTAGGAAGACAGGAGCAAATGAATAACTGGGAGAGCTTTATGAACTATAGGATGGTGTACAAAATGTTAGTTCTTAGGAGAAAATGGAGGAAGGAAAGCTTGATACGTGTCACGTGGATTCTGTTATATATTATAAGCTTCCAGAGGGCAGGGGATCATCCATTAGTTTGGGTTGTTGTTGGGCTTTTTGTAATTGTTGTTTTGCCATGCACTTGTGTTTTTCGATGGATCTTAACTGTGAATAAAAGGAAATTAAGGTTAACGTGGCTTTTTATGTTTTCCTAGTTAGTATGCACAACAGTCAGTGAGAATGTCAGGGGAAATATCCATAGAGAGAAGAAAAAATAAAACAGGTGGAGTTGGAGGAGGGAAGAGAGGAACCTAGAAAATTTCATTGGACCAGTATCAGAAATAGTACTAGAATACAGGTGTTTGACTATATTTTAATTTTTTAAACTGTCTAAAATGCATCCCAAATGAGAACATTTAGTCTTTTTAGCTTACCTACTTGTGTTGGAAGTATTTCTTGAAATTATTAATTTATTAATCAATACCTGTCTTAGGAAATAGTAAAAAGGAAAATGTGAACCGAGAGGTGATTAAATGTACAGATGTAAATACCTAGAACATTTTGCATTCTCCAGTTTCAAGAAGCCTTTTCTTATAGCAAAGCCATCATAATTGTTTTTAAAAGACTAAAATTTCAGGTGATACAATCTTAGTATTTCCTAGAAAATGACAATTTTAACATTTTTAAATTAAAAATCTTGCAGTGGAGTAACTCCAGGATAAATTGATAGGAAATGCAAACTCGAAAATTTCAGGAATTAAGTATAGCTATAAACTATACCATAGCACTTCTGGGGATTGAGGGTTGGGCATGGAGTGGGTTTAAGAGTTATATCAGTAATTGTAATAAATGACAAGTAAATTTTAATAATTACTTGGTGGGAAACTGGAAACCTTTATCAGCTAGTTTCCTCTTGGGAGAAACCGAGGCTGCAATACAAAACGTTACCAACTGATCCCCCATGGACAGATAATTTTTGTCGTTCCATTTGAACATTTTATTTATCTCCTGTAAAATGTTTTTAAAAGCAGGTTTTTTTGTTTGTTTCTTGTCTTTTGGGGTTTTTTGGGGTGTGGGGCAGGCTTTTTGTACCATTTAACACAGTATTTGTAATTCTTTGTTAGTGGAGGTTGTTACAGGGCCATTCTAGCTTTTAGTGTTTATCACTGAATGTCTCTCAGGTAGTTACAGGATACACAGTGGGAAGCTTGGAGCAAATTAGGAAGAAAGAAGGGAAATGAGTCTTCTAATGAAAATCCTTCTGATGAATCAAGGAAAGCATAGCAGTGGCATCAACCTGCTGCAAAATCACTTTTCCACATTTCTACTTCTGCAGGGCGTTGTCTCGACAGTGCTGGTTTGAGAGCAGGAAGCATAGAAAGTTGTATGGAAGCCTTGCCTCTGATAGGTTAAAAGTAGGTGCTTAAAACTGTCGTATTAGAGAAGTTGAAAAGTTTAAAGAGTATCTGTAAGCTCATTACCCTGGAGCAGGGTTATATATATATGGCTGTTAAGTGACTTAAATAAGTAAGTGAATCTGTGCATATGTAGACCCACACCCCAAGATGTATCCATCTGATTATTTGTTATTTATTCCAGGGGTGCTGCTGTTATTTAAAACATATTTCAGGGCTCTCTTGTGGGTTTATCTTCAGAGTCTGTAACATACTCATAAAGAACACCAGCACTTGTTAATCTCAGTTCTTTGGGTAGTGAACATGCTTTTTGGGAAGAGGCAAAAGCTATTTAGAGTTAAATGCAGAGGAGTAAGATGGCTGTAAGCTAGTTAGTGCCGTTTGGGGTCCAAAATGAGGTATAAATATAAATAATGAGACATTTTCTTCTGTGACACATAATCTGCCTGCAGACGAAGAATTCAAGAGCAGCTTTCTTGGAATAAGGTATAGTTTCCCATTATGACACTTGGAAGGATTATGTTCATACAAACACTCACCTTCTGGGATGTAAAGCAAAACAACCAAGACATCCATTGTCCCAGTGTCATAGCACCTTCCCTTTAGGGCTATTTTGTAAAGATTACATGAGATAGTGTTTGTAAACGAGTTTTGAGCCCCTGTATTTGGCTGGCAGTACGCCCTCAGTAACTGTTAGCTATATGTCATAATCATGACTTCATGACAATACCTGAAGGTCAAGAGAGCTTTTAACACACGTTATAAAGATTCAGAAAGCATGAGAGTGGTAGGATAGCCGGGGTTATATAGTAAATGGTAGCATTTCTTTAAGGATACATTTAGGGTGAACACTAATTGGTTCTAATGATCTTTGCTAACAACTAAGACTGTTCGCTGACAGTTTAGTGAGATTTTGTAAGTGATTAATCTCAGCAGAGTTTGATTTCAAAATACTAAGTTTCTCATTGCTGGTATAGAGGTACAAGGATTTTCATGAAGTCAAAAAAGTTATTATGTTTGATATCAGCTTTTAAAGTGTGGTAGTACTTCAAGATAGTATAAACTTGCTGGATATACAATTTTATGGACATTGGGGAGTAGAAAATAATCTAGTTGATTATTTTTTGCATATTGACCTTTAATGCCTTGCTGTATTTTTGGAGGTAAAAATTGTTTAACTTAGAATTTTGAGGATTTTATTATTAAAGTGGCAAATATTTAATGATCTCTGATTTGAAAAGGAAGACTCAAAACCATGTGTCTAAGGCTATTTCCTCCTAGGCATTATTGCACATGTTCTATGGCATACAGCTTAGTTCCTTAACTATAAGAAAAGATAAACATCTTTTTAGTTTTATAGCTATCTTGGTTAATTTTAATAAGTTCTTTTCTCAGTAAAATAGTTGCAAATTTAGTTAAACATTTACAAATTATTCTAGGGTTGCTTCTAGCTATTCCACAGAGAGACAGATGTCACATGATTTGGTTGCTGTTGGCAGGAAAAGTGAGAACTTTCATCCAGTGTTTGAACATCTTGACTCAACTCAGAATACTGAAAACAAACCTACAGGAGAATTTGCTCAGGAAATCATAACTATAATCCATCAAGTTAAAGGTTGGTATATTTTGCACATACGTTAGGGATAACACAAAAATAATGTACTGATTTTTCACAAGATATAGGTAAATATCTGTGATATAGTAATAGTAATCAATATTTCATTATATATTAGGTCATTAATAAGGAAATCTGTTACAGAGAGTGTAAGGTATTAATTCAAGCCTCGTTCTTCATGTGTTGTTCCAATAACCTGGTACTTCAACTCATAGTAGATTACAAATTGAAAGTCAGAAAGGGAGAGGTTGGCTGCTGCAAGACACAGGACTACTGAGAGTCGCAAGAAACAATAACTGATAACCAAACAGGAAGGAGGAAGCAACAAACACCGTATATGAAACTTGACAAGAACTCTGGAAGTCTAGGTATTGTGGTGATATTCTTAAAGTCCCCTGAGGGGATTGCTGGGCCTTTGCTCCATAAGGGTGAACATGAAGTGATTCATAAAAGATTCCGGTTTGATTTGGCATACTTTATGGCATCAGGGAGTTGCATCACAAATACTTAAAATATTTGCATTAAATTGTCTCGTTTTAGCTTCTGGCCAGTTTCCATTACTTGGAAAATTCAGTCACGTAGAACAACTTTCTTCATGGATGCTGTATAATAAAGCAATCATGGGTATAATAAACTGGAGACCTTCAAGAATTTCAAAATTTTTATTTTATATTTCTTACTGAATATTTGCACTGACTTCATTTTTTACTTTCATGCAACATATTTTGAAAACAGATTATTTTCTCTGCATCCCTCAAACTAAGGCACATACTTACTTTGAAGCATGCAATTTGTCTGAAACAGTTCACCTTCTCAGTTCCAGCCCCTCTCACCCAGAGGAAGTGTGATTCTTGGCAGAAAGGGAGATGGTATTGCAGAAAAATCCAGGAGATTGTCCCAAAACAGTAACAGTAAGTTAGGGAAAAGGACTGCTTAAGTAGCATTCTGATGGGTCAAGTGTATTATCTTTCTCTCTATCATGTTAAAAGCCTTGTAGCATAGCTGATTTCATAACGTCTTCACGAACTTCAGATGATGTTAATTAAGGTACAATGGCAGTAGGACTCCTTCTGTGATATGTAAACAACATTTAGCATTTGTTCAGAACTGTTTTGATGTTTCAGGGTTGTTTTTATTTTTTATTCTAGGTGAACTGTAAAACTCTGTACCATCTTTACTTGCCAGTATACTAAGGTCTTACCTGGGAGAAGAAAGGTCCTCACTTTGAGAGAGCCACTATCTTTTCCCCCAACAAATAAGCAGGCATGTCAAATAGAAACAGAATCCTTGCGTTCATAAGTCAGGCATTTCTGTACTGTTGCTTAGGCTTGGGGGAGCATGTGAACGCTGCAAATTAGTCTGTGGAATAAGTTTAGGTCCCACATATTTTCAAGAGAAAACAGATTGGACTTTTTTAACAGTTCCTTCTTCCTGTGCTTATATGTAATCTTTTAAGTGGAATCAGTTTTACACTGAGATAAAACTCTTTGTTTCCTTTTTCAGCAAATTATTTTCCATCACCTGACATTACTCTACATGAGCGTTTTTCAAAAATGCGAGATACACAAGCTGCAGATGTAAATGAAATTAAATTGAATTCAGATCCAGAAATTCACAGGTAATGATTGATTATTGTATGCCCATTTAACTCATGGGAATAAGCCTCAGAACAGATTTGGGAAGGTGCTGCCTTCTGGGCTTGCTGTAGACTCTAGGAGGACTGCATTTCCTACCTAAAAGCCAGGACTAACCCAAGCAGGTACTGGGCCAGTGCACTTTGATGGAATAGGTTGTATTAAAGCCATTGAGTAGCATTGTTTAAATGTGTAGGACTTTGACAATCTTTACCTACCTAACTTTGATTCTGCTGTGTCTATAGTAATTGCCTACTGAAGTTATCACTGGAAGAATGAAAGACAATTGTCGAGCCATTGAAATCATGGGTTGCTTCATGTGGTCAGAAATGGCTGTTCTGAGGGCAGCCGGATGAAACCTATGTCTTCTTCTGCTGGCACCTGTCCGAGCAGGTGGTGTGCCCTGTCTTGCGAGCTGAGCTGAATCAATGTTAGAATGCAGTAGATCACCGGAGCAAAGTTTAAGGTTACACAGACTAGTGATTTGAGAACCACTAAGGCGTCACTGTGATGTTGTTCACAGGATATGTATGTCCTGGGAGACTGCCGTGTAGATGAAAACCCATCTGGTAGTGGGTTTCTTTTGCTTCCTCCAAGACACACCAACTTTATTTCAAATTCCATTCTCTAGTAATGGAATCAAGGTATCAGTGTATAACATAATTATTTAATTATAATATGCCTTTATTATTTTAGGAGAATAGATATGTCTTTGGCTGAGCTTCAGAATAAACAAACTATGGTATATGAACCAGAACAGGTAAGTGAATACAATTTTTTGCTGAAAGATTATCATATTGTTGGCATATTGATGGAAAAGCGAACTGGTAATAGAGAGTAAAAAAAAGGGATTTAAGTAGATGAGAAAGAAGGATTGAGACCCAGGAATCTGAAATTTACAAAGCTCTCCAAAGGTTCTAGTTACTGGCCAGGTTGCAGAGAGAACACTGACAAAAGACAAAAATATTCCCTAAGAGAGACAGTCCCTAAGGGTAACAGCTTTGTAAAATTGACCTACAGTTATAGCGTTTAATATTCATTCCAAAACTTCACACTGTAAAGCTTGTGGAAAGTATGTTTGATACCTACATTTTTTCCCAAGCAGTCATGTGGAATATATTTTTTAAAATCGTACATGGATGAATGCAGAGGAACTTAGTTTAATTTGATACTGCCCTTCTGTTTGCTGTAGAATGTATGAAAAATTCTGTGGAATATGAACTAGCAAAATAATGGAAATAATACTGAATTTGTGTATTGCCATGCATTGTATTCCCAGCCAGTACGTCCTTAACCCATACATCCCCCCACCCATTTCTTTGCTAATTAGAAAAACTCTGTGGACTAGTCAGGGGGGGGGGGGCAAGAAAATTGGCTTTCGTTTTAGAAGTATATCAGGTTCTCAAAGAACTGCTAGTGTATTCACTGAGAATAAAGTGTTTCTGTAGAGGAATGGTTTTAATACATTTCTGATAGAATATGTAAATAATTTTTTCACTTGTGAATGGTTATAATTTTTATTAAACTTACAGAGGTAGGTTGGTTTATTGAATAGGTGCTATTTTCGGAGAATTTCTATTCATCAAAATACTGTAATCAACTCATAGAAAATTTGAAAAATCACCTCTAACTCAACCACTTAACATCAAATATCATTTGATCATTTGGCAGTCTTACATCTGGCATTTTAACATAGCTGCTATCATAGTATATTAGTTTCAGATGCTTTTTGCTTTTTACTTAATAATGTTGCTTTTATGTAAAATTTCTGAGCTTCCCATGACTTTTTATGATTGAAGCTTTTTAAATTTTAATTAACTTTTCTCAGTAATTTTTTTTCATGTTGACTTCCACATAGCCTATATTAACCATAATTTAAATGTTTGTGCGTTATTACTTTGACTTAAATTTCCCATGAATTCATTCTTCCCTTCTCCTATAAATTTATTTTACATTAAGTTGCTTTCATTTTTTGATGATTTTAAATATAGCACTTTGAATATATTTGGGTAGATAGCCTTTTCTTTGGGTTAGAGTCCCAGAGGTAGGATTCCTGGTTCACTGTTATGAACTTTTCTGTCTGTGCATTGTCAATTGTGTCTCAAAATATTTTAATCGATTTACAGTACCATTAGCAGGGTGAATACAAGGTAACTTATTTAGGACTTTTACTTAAGGTTCTTATTAGATATGGTCTTTGTGCAACTAACAGTAATGTGAATGGTTTGTCTTCTGTCAAAATTCCTCAGACTCTGGTCAAAATAATAGATCCAAATGATCTACGACATGACATTGAAAGAAGGAGAAAAGAACGGTTACAGAATGAAGATGAGCACATTTTTCACATAGCTAGTGCTGCAGAGAGGTAATCAGTAGATGAAAAACATCCTATTATCAGGGAGCTTTTGGTTTTAGCGTATTTTTCAATTTTTGTGTGTGATGATTTTCATTTTAGTGTAGGGATTTAATCCTTCAAATCCATTTTATATGTTTAAGTGAAATCTTTTAAAATGTTTCAAAGTTATTCAGTGATCATCATATGCTGTTTGATTGAAACAACAAAAACTCAGGGGTAGGTGAGTATTTGAGGTCTTTGTAATTCTAGAAAAGAGTGTAACTGCTTTTTGATTATTAGCAGGTGCTAATAATCAGGACCTTCAAGTTTATGGACTGTTTGACTCAACCTCATTGAAACTCTAACGTATTCTGCGCTTTAGATTCTGGTACTCTTTGAATATTACAGAATTTCCTGAGGTCAATACAGTTCTCTTTTGGAACTCTTTATGGATGTCTGTCCATGAAGCAGAGGCAGGGGTAGTAGAAGATGTGGAGGAGACAGGAGTCGGAATCCCACCTCTGCCATTTTATAAGCTCTTTGCTCTAGAACTAATTTATGATGTGGACAGGTTAGAAATATTAAATGAGCTGGCACAGGCAAAGTACTTAAGGCATGCATGGCAAATTGATTATCAGTAGACCCTTGTTTTTCTTCCCCAACTCTGTACTTCTTTTTTGGGGCTCTGAGTATTCTAGATTGGCCCCAATTTATCTCTAGTTCTAAAAACTATGTGGGATTCATGGCAACTCTGGGACCCTGTATGATTATGAGGTATAATTGAATAGGACAAAATTTCTATTCCACCCAAAGTTCTTCAGACTATTTGGATCTCTCAGAAAGCAGGACTGTGTGAATAGGAAGGGCCAGTGCTAATTCTCTTTCCATATCCCTTAATATCAAATTACTAAGATAATTGACTAGACTTTTAAATCAGGTCTGTGGCTAACTAGGTCTTAGTCACAATACGTGGAGCTTATTTAAAACTGGACTTAATGCTGATAATAAGTTTGGGACTCATTAAAAGATAGCGAAACTATGTGTTGAGGCATATAAAACAACTGAAAATAAAATAGTTAAAATCTCATCCCTTGGTGGGTGAGTCTCCAGTTTCTAATATGACACAGCATGATTGTGCTCTTCAGTGATATAAGCTCTCTCTCATGCTTTTCTTAACTCAGCAAGTGTAAGAAACTCAGTATGCCAAGAAAGAGGATTTTTAAACCAGATTTAAGATAATCAGCATTTTATAAAAACCATGTAATGCTTCAGAATGTATATTCACCCTTTGAGGTGAGAAAGGGCTTGAGCCCTGGAGTTGCACCTCACACCTGGCTCTGTAGACACCTAGTTATGTGACTGATCTGAGGCAAGTTATTTAATCTTTATTTCCTCATACATCAAATACAGATGAGAATTCTATTTACCTCACGGTGATAGTGAAGATTAACTGAAGTGTCAGGTGTAAGGTGCAGAGTAGCTGGTCAGCATGAAGTATTATTAATGTTTGCTTTGAAGATGGTGCATAGCATGCAAAGATATCTTTCTGCAGTGTCTTCTGCTGGGTGTGTTGGACTTCATTTATTTGTGTTGGATAGCTGGTGTGGCATAGTGGAGCCATGAGAATTCTTTTAATTGAGATATTACTGACCATAAAATTCGTCCTTTCAAAGTGAATTTACTGATTTTTACTATATTCACAAAGTTGTGCAGTTGTCACCACTGTCTAATTCCAGAACATTTTCACCACTCCACAAAGAAGCCCTGTAACCATTAGTTGTCATTCCCTATTTCTCCCTCCCCCAGGCCCCCAGCAACCACTAACCTACTCTCTGTCTCTGTGGATTTTCCTGTTCTGGACATTTTATATAAATGCAGTCATATAACATGAGGTCTTTTGTGACTCACTTCTTTCATGTAGCATATTGTTTTCAAAATTGCTTCATGTTGTAGCATGAATATTCCTTTTATGGCTGAATAATATTCCATTGTATGGATAACCATATTTTGTTTATCCCCTCATCAGTTGGTGGATATTTGAGTTCTTTCCACTTTTGGGCTATGGTGAATTATGGTGCTGTGAATATTCATGTGCAAGTTTTTGTGTGGACATATGTTTTCATTTCTCTTGGGTATCTACTTAGGGTTGGAATTGCTGGGTCCTATGATAATTCTGTGTTTAACTTCTTGATGAACTACCAGACACTTTTCCACAATGGCTGCCTCATTTTACATTCCCATCAGCAGTGTATGAATGTGCCAGTTTCTTCACATCCTCACCAGCACTTGGTATTGTTCATCTTTTCAAAAAAAAAAAAAAAGGATTTAGAAAAAAATCATTTAGAACCTTTATCTTTATCCTAATTTGACTTCCTTCTTAAAATAAGAAACTGTTGATTTTATACTTTTGTCTCAAAAATTCAGTCTATGAAATTGATCTTGTTACTATTCTTTTTTTTTTTTTAAAGATTTTATTTATTTATTTGACAGAGATAGAGACAGCCAGCGAGAGAGGGAACACAAGCAGGGGGAGTGGGAGAGGAAGAAGCAGGCTCATAGCGGAGGAGCCTGATGTGGGGCTCGATCCCATAACGCCGGGATCACGCCCTGAGCCGAAGGCAGGCGCTCAACCGCTGTGCCACCCAGGCGCCCCAGATCTTGTTACTATTCTTGCATAAACCTGTTTAGTCAAGTCAGTATTTAGATATCTGTAGAAATTCAGAAGAAATGAAATATGAAATCATTAATCACAGGATGTAGCAATTTCCCACCTGTGTGATCTTTTTTTCCCGTCAGTTATATGCAAGGTCTGCGTGTATGTTTGCCCACCATTGTATCCCCACTGCCTTGAGCTCAATTCAGAGCTGTTGAATGAATGAAGACTTTGCAAAGGAGTAGATCCGGACAGAGGATACTTACATTGTAATGCATTTAAGCCTTGATTAGTATTTATTCCCTAATACATAAGGTAATCTTTCCCAAGCAAGCCTAATGCTTGGACATTCTGTCTAGTCTTGAAGACCCTATTCTCTCTTTTTTCTCCCACTTTTGAATAATCTCTTACCCTAATATCTCCATGTCTTCTCCTGACCCACTCTTTCTCCCTCTCATATCCCCTGTTACTAAGGTCCATACTTAATATTACCAAGGTGTTGTGCTGTATATATAGGCATGGTGTGTGGGGGATAAAGCAGCTTCAAAATAAAATCAGTAGACTTTGAGAGGACATCAGACTGCAGAGCCTTTCCTTTTAGCTACACAGGGTATAGAAAACATACAGTGAAAAAGTATACACAAAGTCCTTGTCCTCATTGAGCTTACAGTTTAATGGTAGGAGAAAATAAATAAATATATGTTGGTGAGTGATAGGTGAAAGTAAGGCAGAAGAGGAAACTTAATAGGACAGAGTGATACATGTGGTGTGATTTTATTTAGGTAGTTATGGAATGCTCTTAGGATTTTTTTAAAATTTTTTTTAAAAAGATTTTATTTATTTATTTGACAGAGAGAGACAGCCAGCGAGAGAGGGAACACAAGCAGGGGGAGTGGGAGAGGAAGAAGCAGGCTCCTAGCGGAGGAGCCTGATGTAGGACTCGATCCCAGAACGCTGGGATCACGCCCTGAGCCGAAGGCTGATGCTTAACGACTGCGCCACCCAGGCGCCCCAGGATTTTTTTTTTTAATTAAGCAGGGATGTGAATTAAGTGAGGGAGTTAGTCGTAAGGTTTTTTGGGGGGTTAGTATTTTAAGAGAGGGAACTGCAAAGGCGAAGACCCTCAGGCAGGATCATGCTTACTCCTGCTTAAGGACTAGAAAGCAGACCAATAAGATTATAACACAGTGGGAAAGGAAGAGAGTAAGTAGGTGAGGCCAGATTGCAAAGAACCTTGGAGGACATGATGACTTTGTATTTTATTCTGAGTGAGATTACAAAACATTTTGGGTTCTAATCCAAGAAGAAATATAATCTCATTTAAATTTTAAAAGATTCACCCTGGATGCTGGGTAGAGAATTGTAAGAGCAAAAGAAAAATCATGTCCTTCTCATGTAGAAAAAGATGACAGTCAGGAAGTCAGAGCATAGTAGGTAGAGTAGACCCATCAGGAAACCGGCCTCCTTAGATCTTGCTTCTCAGATATCCTCTGCACGTGGTGTCTGCCTCATGGTCCAGGATGGGTGTTTGTGCCCTGGCCATCATGTCCATATTCTAGGCTTGTCTTTAAAGTCTTTGTGGAGTTTATACATGCAGCTTTAGCAACATTGGTCAAAATTTAGTCTCATGACCATACCTAGCTGCAGTGAGGCTGGGAAGTAGTTTCTTTAACTTGGACACTCTTTTGCCTGGTCACAAATCAAATATCAAAAGGTTTAAATTTTTTATTGTGGCAAAATATACATATAATAAATTTTACTATTTTAACCATTTTTAAATGTATGGTGCATTGGCATTAAGTACATTGACAGTGTTGTGCAACCATCCACACTATCCACTTCCAGAATTTTTTCTCAAACAAAAACTTTATACCATGTAAAGAGTAACTCCCTATCCCCTTTACTCCCAGTCCCTGGTAACCTCTATCCTTTCTATCTCTGTGAATTTATTCTATTAAATTCTATTAATTTATTCTATATGAGGTGCCTATTCTAGGTACCTCATATATATACATGGAATCGTGCATTAATTGTCCTTTTGTGTCTGGCTTGTTTCACTTAGGATAATGTTTTCATCCATGTTGCGTCATGTGTCAGAATTTCATTTTTAAAAATATTTCACTCCTTCATAAGGCTGAATAATATTCCATTGTATATACCACATTTATTTGTCCATTTTTCTGGTTTGGGACATTTCATTTGTTTCCATCTTTTGGCTATTGTAAATGATGCTGTTAGGAACATCGGTGGCATCTGTTTGATTGTAGCCATCCTAGTAGGTATAAAATGTTATCTCATTGTGGTTTCGATTTGCATTTCCCTAATGGCTAATGACGTTGAGCATCTTTTCATGTGCCTTTTGTGTGTCTTCTTTGGAGAAATACCTATTTAAATCCTTTGCCCATGTTTTAAATTGGATTATTATATTTTTATTATTGATATGTGAAGAGTTCTTTATATATTCTGGACATTACTCTGTTATCAGATATATGCTTTGCAAAGAGGATTTTTAAAAGTCCGTTGTTTTATTTATAAAAGCAGTAGTATATGCTAATGGCAAACATTTGGAAGTATATAATAAAGTATAAAAATAAAACTATAAGGCATTCTTAATTTCATGAGTCAGAGATGACCACTGTTAATACATTTCCTGTCATTTATTTTTTCTGGGCATATATGTAGTATATTTTAAATAATTAAAATTATCCTTGGGGCACCTGGCTTGCTCAGTCAGTAGAACATGTGACTCTTGGTCTCTGGGTTGTGAGTTTGAGCCCCACATTAGGTATAGAGATTGCTTAAAAATAAAAAAATCTTGGGGCTCCTGGGTGGCTGACTCGGCTAAGCAGCTGCCTTCGGCTCAGGTCATGATCCTGGAGTCCCAGAATCCAGCCCTGCATCAGGCTCCCTGCTCAGCAGGGAGTCTGCTTCTCCCTCTGCCCCTAACCCTGCTCTCATGCTCTCTCTCACTCTCTCTCAAATAAATAAATAAAATCTTTAAAAATAAATAAAAATAAAAGATCTTCTTTTTAAAGTAGGCTCCACACCCAATGTGGGGCTCAAACTCATGACCCCGAGATCAAGAGTCAATTGCTCTACCAATTGAGCCAGCCAGATACACCCACAAAAAATTTTTTTTTTTTTAAAGATTTTATTTATTTATGTGACAGAGAGACAGCCAGCGAGAGAGGGAACACAGCAGGGGGAGTGGGAGAGGAAGAAGCAGGCTCACAGCGGAAGAGCCTGATGTGGGACTCGATCCCGGATCGCCAGGATCACGCCCTGAGCCGAAGGCAGACGCTTTTTAACGACTGCGCCACCCAGGCGCCCCCAAAAAATTTTTTTTAAAAAATTATCCTCCAAATACAGCTTTGCACCCTACTCTTTTGACTTACTATCATATCATGAGCATTTTGACAGAACATGAGAGTTTTTAACATTTCATAATACCCTGAGTAGTTATTCCATGTCAGGTTTGGGGGTCAAAACTGTGGGGCCACGAAATGAACCACCCACAGTTCCTCCTGTGAAGAGATCACGGCTTGCTGGGTAAGACAGGCAGGTGCACCAGCATTTACAAACATGAGTGATAAGTGTGAAGACCCCCAAATGCTTCATGTGCACATAGCAGGAGTATCTAGTCTACCTCATAGGGGTCTGGAAAAGTCTTCCTGGAACAGTGCAGTTGGAGCTAAATCTTGAAGTTGATCTAAGTCAAAGGAAATTACAACAGAAGGGATTGCTCATGCAAACTTGAGGAAGCAGGAGAAATTGTGTGTGTTGGGAACTGCACGTGCCTAAATGTTTCCAATGCCCAGTGTGCATGTGGGGTGGATGGGAACAAAGCGACCGGTGAGACAGCAAGGGCCAGAGCAGCAAGGGCCTTGAAGATCATGATGAGGAGTGTGGATTTTATCCTGATGTCAGTGGGGGACCCATGGAAAGGGTTGAGGCAGGGCCGAGGCAGTGAGCAGTTTGTTCACTACAGAGCAGGAAAGTCTGAGGAATATTGTGGGGAGATGTGGGATGTGACAGGGAGAGGACTGCCTGAGGGCTATGAAAGTGAGGCCCCACCATCAGAAGAGAAGCCCAAGGAAGGACCTTCCCTCCCAGGTCTGGCTGCCTGAGAAAAGGACTTGGTGGCCTCTGGACACTATGATGACAGGAGAGGGGAGCTATCCTTTGCTCCTGTGGCCCAGCAGTAACAGAGGTCTCAGCTCTGCCAGTGAGGGGACCTGAGCCAGTCATATTCTTTGTCTCTGGTGCTTTCATTAATAAAAGTCTGTCAGCAAGGGGGATGGCCCAGTGCTGCCAAAGTCTCAAGAGCAGTGATGATTTTCCCTTGGAAAACACATTCCACATATGGTTTCAGGAGGATACTACTCCCAGGAAACCTGTCCTTGGACCCCAGGTTGAGAACCGTGGTCCAATCCCTGTTTCCTCCTGTTGCTGACTTTCAACTTAGCTAAATAATATTTGTTGAAAAACGAAAGTTTTAGCCCTGATAACTATTATTTCACTTATAATTTTAGTAGTGATAGATCTTTGAGGTTTGTTGTTGATTGTTTGTTTTTACTGTTGTACTGCTTTAATTGTCTCTGAAGGGAGCAATTTGATTTCTCTTTTTTACTTATTGGGTAAAGGTAAACTAATAAAATATTCTTATTTTGTCTCTTTCATTTTATTAGGAATGATGAGCATTCTAGTTTTTCGAGGTTGAAGAATACTCAAGTTGAGGAATTCCAAAAACCTACAGGTTTTATAAAATCAAATTTTAGAAAATTTATTCAGAAACCTCACATGGTAAGATTGCAGTTCCAGATTTTTCATTTTTGTACACTCCATTCTCCTCACATATATCCATATGTATAGAGATCACCAGTATTTTTCTAACTGTTCATTAAGTACATGTTATGATTCTATTGTTCAATGTTAATATTCTGTTGTCTTATACTTGCGACAGAGGAAATAGTTATTTCTGATTTAGTAGGATTTTATTTCATTTATTATAGTACTAGCTTTCTTAAGATTTTTTTCTTAAGATTTTTTGAGAACAACTTTATTAAGATATAATTTACTTACCATAAAATGTTCACCCATTTTAGGTATACAATTTAATGATTTTTTATAAATCTACCAAGATATGTAACCATCAGCATAATCCAGTTTTATAACCTTTTCATGACTCCCAGTAATACTCCTCGTGCTTGTTTAGTTATTCCCTGTTCCCACCCCTAGCTAACCACTAATCTCTCTCTAAAGATCTCCCCTTTGATAAGACAGTTCAAAATATGGCAGCTGGCTTTTGAAATAAGAGCAAACAAGTGACATCTAGAAAGTTGGAAGCCAGAGTCTGTTTGTAATCTAATCTCAGAAGTGATGTTCTATCACTTCTATCACACTCTGCTTATAAGAAGCAAGTCACTAGGTCTGGCTCACACTCAAGGGACAGGGGATGACATAGCGGCCTGGATACTAGAGGGTGTGGCTCACTGGGAGCCTGGTCAGAAGTTGTCTGGTACAGTCCTCCTGCTGAGCCTCAGTGATTCACATCCCTTCACTTGCAAAATACACCCTTTCTTACCACAGTCCTCCAAAGTCTCCTCTCATTACATGTGACTCATTACATACATGACTGCTATGTAAAGGGTTTTATATGATTTTTTTTCAAGAAAAAAAAGAGAAATAAAGGTGTGAAAGAGGAAGATTTGTGAGAAGTGCAGCAAATGGAATAGCAAATGGAATGAATAGAAGGTTATAAGACTTGATTTTGGAAAAAAGAAACTTCAGAATGGGCCCCATCTTTTCTGTTCCCATTAAAGGATTCCAGTCCTTTGCAGTTACAGTCTTAATACTCTGACTTTTGATACTTTCCTAATCATGGCAGGAGCGTCACCTCCAAATCAGTTATCCGAGTCAGCAAAATCTGCCTCCTGCAGTATTGAGAATTTGTTTTCTTCTTAGGCAGTGGGAACTCTTTAGCAACGGTTTGGTTCTTTCCTGGATGCCTGAATAAATACTAGATGTATAGTCCATTTTCCAAAAGTCACACATTATGTTATACAGGAGTATTTTTGTATACTTCTCACATTCATGAATTAAACTAGCCCTTCACAAGCTAGCATGCGTTACTTGAAGGAAGATGTATATATGTTCCTACAGCTAAGCTACATGCTACATATTTTGTGTTCTTAATCCTATACATTTAAAATGTGTTATTTTTTTAAAATTTAAATTTTTTTTATTGAAGTGTAGTTGACACACTGTGTTATATTAGTTTCAGGTGCCCAACACAGTGAATTAAGAAGTCTTTGTGTTATGCTGTGTTCACCATAAGTGCAGCTGCTGTCTGTCACTGCACAACATTATTACAGTACCATTTACAGTATTCCCTATGCTGAAACTTTCCTCTCTGTGACTTATTCATTCCACGACTTACTCATTTCATAACAAGCCTATATCGCCCACACCCTTTCACCCATCTTGCCCATCTCCTCACCCCCTCTCCTTCAGCAACTATCAGATCTTTGTATCTTTTTCTGCTTTTTGTTTGTTTATTCATTTGTTTTGTTTTTCATATTCCACATAGAAGTGAAGTCATATGGTATTTGTCTTTCTCTGACTGATTTAATTTAGCGTAATACCCTCTAGATCCATTCATGTTGTCGCAAATGGCAAGAGCTCATTCTTTTTTATGGCCAAGTAATATTCCATTGTGTATATACCATATTTCTTTATCCATTCATCTATTGATAGACACTTAGGTTGCTTCCATATCTTGGCTATTGTAAATAATGCTGTAATAAACTGGGGTGCATATATCTTTTTGAATTAGTATTTTCATTTTCTTTGCGTAAATACCCAGTATTGGAATTGCTAGATTGTATGGTATTTCTATTTTTAATTTTTTGAGGACCCTCCATACTGTTTTCCACAGTGGCTGCACCAGTTTGCATTCCCACTAATAGTGCCTGAGGGTTCCTTTTTCTCCACACCCTTGCCAACACTTATTTCTAGTGTTTTTGATTCTAGCCATTCTGACAGGTGTGAGGTGGTATCTCATTGTGGTGTTAATTTGCATTTCCCTGATAATTAATGATGTTGAGCATCTTTTCATGTGTCTTTTGGCCATCTATATGTCTTCTTTGGAAAAATGTCCATTCATGTCCTCTGCCCCAAACTTGTATTTTTTAAATGGCAAGATGAACTTTTAAAAATAAACTTTAAATATATTAATCCATACTAATACTTTTTTCATGAAGAATTATACTATACAGAGAAAAGACACCATTACTCAGAAACCCTTTGGAGTTGAGGGAAGACGTCAAAACACAACAGGCTTTAGAAGACCTATTAAGGTATTGAATGTTATTTTCCATCTAATTCTAGCTTTGGGTTTATGCTTTGAACATAATGTTCTAAGTGTTAGTAAATTAAAAGCTGCTTTTGTGATATTTCAAATAGTAGCTATAAAATAATATTTCTGAACGTAAATTGATAGTTAACTGTAATCAGTTTAATGATAACCCTTTTCCTTAGGACTTGAATTTCAGATATTTTTTTAACCATTGGAACCCTTTTTCAAAGATTACATGGAAAACACAAATATATAAAACAGAAGCAGATGGGGTGGCTCTTGATGAGGAGGCAGATAAGGTCCTAGACCTCCTCTTCAGACCTGCCCCTTTACCTCTAAGATGTAAATGCATAGCTTTGTAGCTTCCAGGGTTCACAGACTGAAAAATCCTGTCCATAGCCGTACAACCCTCAGAGGCCTTCTGCATCATCTGAGAAAGATTCTGGTCCAGTAAGCTTTGTTAAAGCCTGTTTCATTGCATTCTAATTGTACAGCTATGTCTGATATACATGATTAATTGTTCAGAACACCTCATTCCACAGACATATGGAATAAGAATTATAGCATAAAGTACTATATTTCTCTCTCCTTTTTCTCAGAAGTTGACATACTTTTTGGGGTGCCTGGGTGGCTCAGTGAGTTAAGCGTCTGACTTCGGCTCAGGTCATGATCTTGGGGTCCTGGGATTGAGTCCTGTATTGAGCTCTGTGCTCAGCAGGGAGTTTGCTTCTCCCTCTTCCTCTGACCCTACACCCCACTTGTGCTCTCTCTCTCTCAAATAAATAAATAAATCTTTAAAAAAAAAGTTGAATACTTTTAAAATCCATTTTGCCTGAATTTCCTGCTTATGATAGGTACTTTATTAATATATTTTTTTGAAGATTTTATTTATTTGGGCAAGAGAGAGAGCATGAGCTGGGGGGCGGGGTAGGGGCAGAGGAAGAGGAAGAAGCAGACTCCCCATTGAGCAGGGAGCCCAATGCAGGGCTCGATCCAGGACCCTGGGATCACAACCTGAGCTGAAGGCAGACACTTAACTGACTGAGCCAGCCAGGTGCCCCACTTTATTAATATTTTTAACTCTACAGTATCTCTTTCCCCACCCTGCCAAAAGAAAGGAAAATAATCTAGGCTTTTTTGTGAAAGTAGCAGGCAGGCTGGATAGAGTAGTTAGCTCATTAGGAGGAAATTAATATGAGATAAAGGTAGTATAAACTGTCCCCAAACCATAGACTAAGAGGTAGTTGAGTGGTCTTCTATTAATACCTGCCTTGTTGAGAGGCATAATTTCCAGATGTTGAAAGGTTTTTTTCATTTGTAATAACACAATTTGAAGGTGTTGTGCAGATAACACTTCTAGCCAGTGTTTCATGTACCTAAAAACAGGTGTGACATTAGGTTTTCAAAAATAGCAATGGCCATAGAATATAAGCTTGTTTTATACTGTCTTTTAATCTCTTGAGTAATGAGCCACAAAATCAACTGAAAATGTGATGTCTGTGTAACTTAGAGACAATGTAGCTGGGCTTTCTGATATGAGTGCTTCCTACATGTTGTTCTTGTCGTTGGTCAGTTTTAGTTGTTTGTAGTATTTTTCTAAGGTCTTTACAAGGCCTATTTCCTGTTACCCTTTCTTCTTAAGGGAAAGTTCTTTAATATTAATTATTTTTAAATGTTTTTAAAAATATATGCAATAATCTCTCCTTTTGACCAATCTTTAAAGCTGTGTAATGTTATATGATTGTTTAGAAATTCACAATTCCTTATAGTAAAATAAGGAGAAGAAATAATCCTTTCTAGATTTTCTATTTCTATTTCATTAAAATTTGCTTTTTAATGGACTAATTCAAAGCAAGATAGCAGTCACTTTATTATATATGTAAAAATGAACAGTGTGAATTTCAAGATTAGCTCTGATACGTCGTTTGCGTAGTTTTAATGAAACTATAGTGTCTCATTCTAATTCTGTCTTACCTAAATTTTTTGTAGCCTTAAGAAAATAATTGGAAAATAGGCCTAGCATAAATGCTTTTTTAAATAAAGTCGTGTGCTTCATTATGTATGACATACCCATTTGTTAAGTAATTCTGGAAAGAGGAATATGCTTGGTTTTTTATAATTACTCCATTATAATATACCATTTGTACATTTCCCACATGGGAATCAAACAAATATTCATTGTTCTCTTATGTCTGTTGTAATACTAGGCGGTGTGTGGGCAAGAAATGGTCTTTTTCAGTGTAAATTCTTACCTTGAAAATATTTGCTATGATGGTATTTTTATGGTAAAGAAAGATTGGCTTGAAGATACTGACAGAAGTGCAGTTGAGAGAGTTTTTTATTCTTAAATAAATGTTAATACTTTATGTCCTCCCCCAATTTGGTATTTGATATATTTCGTTATGAGTAAGAAGGATAATTGTAGCTCATTAGATAAACTTTTAAAAGTTGCATTTGTTTTTACATGATAAATTTAAAGAATTTCAAGTTTTTTTAACTTAGTTTTTAAAATTGCTTTTATGTAGGGGCGCCTGGGTGGCTCAGTTGTTTGAGCATCTGACTTCGGCGCAGGTCATGATCTCAGGGTCCTGGGCTCGAGCCCCCTGTCGTGGAACTCTGTGCTCAGCGAGGAGTATGCTGCCTCTCTCCTTCTCCCTCTGCCCCCCCTCTGCTCATGCTCTCTCTCTCTCAAATAAATAAATAAAATCTTTTAAACAATTGCTTTTATGTAAATTTAGAAAATCATTATATAAAATAAACTATGAGCCTAGTTTGAAGAAAACATACTTTATAACCATCATTACCTCTTCCCTTTCAGTATATGTAGTGCCTAGAATCAAGGGTGGCTCCAAGTACCAGACATTTTTCCATTTCTTATACTAATAGATTTGGAAGCTGTAGTTTTTACATTTAATTGTTTTTTTCTTTACAGACCAACTTTAGAGGTGGCAGATTCCAGCCCCATTATAAATCAGGCCTAGTACAGAAGAGCTTATACATTCAGGCTAAATATCAGCGTTTACGATTTGCTGGCCCAAGGGGATTTATCACTAATAAATTCAGAGAAAAATTACTGAGGAAAAAAAAGGTTAGTTGCATTATGGTCATTTAAAAATGTAGAGTGACTTTTGAACTCCTAAATTATTTCTGTTTAATAGATCAAGTGTTTTTTTTAATTTAATTTTGACAAGTTACAACCTAGATCTCACAGATGTTCTTATTGCATGATAGTTGAAGAAGTTCAAGGAGTGATGGTAATAGAGTTGTGAGACTGTTTAATGTTGAAATGCTTTTTGCTGTTTTGCCTCAAATACTATGAATATGTCAGCTGTTTGAACTTTTTACTTTGGAATGTCTGTTGTATGATTAATCTTTGAAATGGAAATTCAGGTAAAGACTTTTAACTGGTATATTTTAGCCTTATACAATGTGAATTACCTAAGTACCAAAAAATATTGAACTGACTGTATAAAAAGGGCACATAAATTGCAAAATACATTAATTTTTCTTTCCCCCCATTCATGTGTTTTTTATTGTGATAAAATACATATAACATAAAATTTGCCATTTTAACCATTTTTAAGTATACAATTCAGTGGTAGTAATTACATTCATAACGCTTTGCAGCAATCGCCACATGTGCTAATTCTTAATGTTAATAAAAAGTTTCTTGATAATTTGAATTTTGTTCTCTTTTAGTTGTGGATTGATTTTATTTAAATGTCATGTTGGTATTTGAAAATGCAGCATAAATATGATATAAAATTACATTCTATATATTTTAAATGAGAACAATAGCATTACTTCAGTTAAGTGAGGCATGTTTGCCAATTTTCTGACTCATTTTTGTTAATTTGGGGCTACATTTTCTCTGAGAAATATATGTGTATCCAGTGTTGCTATCAAATAGTCCAACTGTGGTTTTATAAATTTTCTAACCATAAATGTTTCCTTTACACTGAGCTTGCTTAGTGATTTTAGTAAAACTTATTTTTCGAAAGATGGACTAGTAGAATGGAATTGACAACTGTTTTATTTTTTAAGTTTTAGAGTTAACTGTATCTTCTATAATTTCTCTCACCGCGCTCCCCCATCCCCCAATTTTAACTGAATACTTTAGGCGAAGTTTCTAATTTCACCTTGTATGTTATTCTTGATGTTATTGATGTTATGAAAGCCATCTCTTCTTTAAAAATGTGAATGTAATTGGGCACATTTTCCCCTCTTGTACACCTCCCTACTGTTGAATTAAGTTGCTGCTTTTCTTCCTGTCTTGGGTAGCAAGTTTCTCTGCAGCAGATCTTCTAGGTCTTTGTCCCCAATCACAGTTGGCAGCCTGGCTGTTCACAGGGAAGCAAGTCATTGATGTCCACTCAAGGAGAAAGGCTGAGGCAAGCCTTATTTTCAGTTGCAAGGTTGAGTTTCAGGTACTTGGGTTTCTCTTCTGTTTGCTCTGTGTTATCTTCCTTTTTTTTTTAAGATTTTATTTATTTATTTGACAGAGACACAGCCAGCGAGAGAGGGAACACAAGCAGGGAGAGTGGGAGAGGGAGAAGCAGGCTCCCAGCGGAGGAGCCTGATGTGGGGCTCGATCCCAGAACGCCGGGATCACGCCCTCAGCTTAACGACTGAGCCACCCAGGCGCCCCTGTGTTATCTTCCTTTGACTCCACTTTTACCTCCGGTTTTTGGATGACTGGGGGTTCCTGAGTGCTCGACTGTCTGCCTCAGCCTGCAGTTTCTATGTGCTCATTGAACTTGTGCCATTTAGTCATTCTTTTCTTAGCCTCACTGTGCCCATTTCTTTTTTTTCTTTTTTTTAATAATAATAATAATAATAATAATAATAATAAAATGGCCACATGTCAAAAAGACAGGAGCCAGTTTATTTTTTTTATTTATTTTTTTTAATTAATGATTTTTTATTATATTATGTTAGTCACCATACAGTACATCCCCGGTTTCCAATGTAAAGCTCGATGATTCATTAGTTGCGTATAACACCCAGTGCACCATGCAATACGTGCCCTCCTTACTACCCATCACCGGTCTATCCCATTCCCCCACCCCCCTCCCCTCTGAGGCCCTCAGTTTGTTTCTCATAGTCCATAGTCTCTCATGTTTCATTCGCCCTTCTGATTACCCCCCCTTTCTTTATCCCTTTCTTCCCCTACCGATCTTCCTAGTTCTTACATTCCATAGATGAGAGAAATCATATGATAGTTGTCTTTCTCTGCTTGACTTATTTCACTTAGCATTATCTCCTCCAGTGCCGTCCATGTTGCAGCAAATGTTGAGAATTCGTTCTTTCTGATAGCTGAGGATTATTCCATTGTATATATGGACCACAACTTCTTTTTTTTTTTTTAAAGATTTTATTTATTTATTCGACAGAGATAGAGACAGCCAGCCAGAGAGGGAACACAAGCAGGGGGAGTGGGAGAGGAAGAAGCAGGCTCGTAGCGGAAGAGCCTGATGTGGGGCTCGATCCCATAACGCCGGGATCACGCCCTGAGCCGAAGGCAGAGGCTTAACCGCTGTGCCACCCAGGCGCCCCTGGACCACAACTTCTTAATCCAGTCATCTGTTGAAGGGCATCTCGGCTCCTTCCACAATTTAGCTATTGTGGACAATGCTGCTATGAACATTGGGGTGCATATGGCCCTTCTCTTCACTACGTCTGTATCTTTGGGGTAAATACCCAGTAGTGCAATGGCTGGATCATAGGGTAGCTCAATTTTTAACTTTTTAAGGGACCTCCACACCGTTTTCCAGAGTGGCTATGCCAACTTGCATTCCCACCAACAATGTAGGAGGGATCCCCTTTCTCCACATCCTCTCCAGCAATTGTTGTTTCTTGCCTTGTCAATTTTTGCCATTCTAACTGGCGTAAGGTGGTATCTCAGTGTGGTTTTGATTTGAATTTCCCTGATGGCTAATGATTTTGAACACTTTGTCATGTGTCTGTTAGCCATTTGTATGTCTTCATTGGAAAAGTGTCTGTTCAAATCTTCTGCCCATTTTTTGGTTTGTTTATTTGTTTCTCGTGTATTGAGTTTGAGAAGTTCTTTGTAGATCTTGGATACCAGTCCTTTATCTGTAGTGTCATTTGCAAATATATTCTCCCATTCCGTGGGCTGCCTCTTAGTTTTTTTGACTGTTTCCTTGGCTGTGCAGAAGATTTTTATCTTGATGAATTCCCATAAGTTCATTTTATCTTTTGTTTCTCTTGCCTTTGGGGATGTGTCATGAAAAAGGTTGCTTTGGCCGATGTCATAGAGGT
Organism: Ursus americanus; assembly: GCF_024610735.1. NCBI lineage: Eukaryota > Metazoa > Chordata > Mammalia > Carnivora > Ursidae > Ursus > Ursus americanus. Next base: position 107,126,969 of record NC_142164.1, read on the forward strand.
TGCTGCCTACGTTCTCCTCTAGAATTTTGATGGATTCCTGTCTCACATCGAGGTCTTTCATCCATTTGGAGTTTATTTTTGTGTATGGTGTGAGATAGTGGTCAAGTTTCATTCTTTTGCATGTAGCTGTCCAATTTTCCCAGCACCATTTATTGAAGAGACTGTCCTTTTCCCACCGGATGTTTTTTCCTGCTTTATCAAATATTAGTTGCCCAAAGAGCCGAGGGTCCATTTCTGGGTTCTCTATTCTGTTCCATTGGTCTATGTGTCTGTTTTTGTGCCAGTACCATGCTGTCTTTGTGATCACAGCTTTGTAGTACAGCTCGAAATCCGGCATTGTGATGCCTCCAGCTTTGTTTTTCCTTTTCAACAGTTCCTTGGAGATTCGGGGCCTTTTCTGTTTCCATACAAATTTAAGGACTGTTTGTTCCAGTTCTTTGAAAAATATCCTTGGTATTTTGATCGGGATAGCATTGAAAGTGTAGATTGCTCTGGGTAGCATGGACATTTTAACTATGTTAATTCTTCCGATCCATGAGCATGGAATATGTTTCCATCTTTTTATGTCTTCCTCAGTGTCTTTCAAGAGTGATTTATAGTTTCTAGAATATAGGTCCTTTACGTCTCTGGTTAAGTTAATTCCAAGGTAACGTATGGATTTTGGTGCTATTGTAAATGGGATGGATTCCCTAATTTCTCTTTCTTCGGTCTCGTTATTCGTGTATAGAAATGCAACTGATTTCTGAGTATTGATTTTGTATCCCGCCACATTACTGAATTGCTCTATAACTTCTAATAGTTTGGGCGTGGATTCTTTTGGGTTTTCCATATAGAGTATCATGTCATCTGCGAAGAGAGACATTTTGACTTCTTCTCTGCCGATTTGGATACCTTTGATCCCTTTTTGTCGTCTGATTGCTGTTGCAAGGACTTCTAGTACTATGTTGAATAATAGTGGCGAGAGTGGGCATCCTTGTCGTGTTCCTGATCTTAAGGGAAAGGCTTCCAGCTTTTCCCCATTGAGAATGATATTTGCAGTAGGCTTTTCATAGATGGCTTTTATGAGATTGAGAAATGTACCCTCTATTCCTACACTCTGAAGGGTTTTAATCAGGAAAGGATGCTGTATTTTGTCAAATGCTTTTTTTTTTTTTTTTTTTTTTGCCAGGGTGTTCTGTCTATTTCTGAGAGTGGAGTGTTGAGGTCCCCTACTATTAATGTATTTTTATTTATATGTCTCTTTATTCTGGTTAAGAGTTGGCTTGTGTATCTTGCTGCTCCCCTGTTGGGGGCATATATATTTATAATTGTCATATCCACTTGTTGAATACTTCCCTTAAGAATAATATAGTGCCCTTCTGCGTCTCTAACTATAGTCTGTAGTTTAAAATCCAATTTATCTGATATGAGAATTGCTACCCCAGCTTTCTTTTGAGGTCCATTTGCGTGAAAGATGGTACTCCATCCCCTTACTCTCAGTCTGAATGCATCTTTGGGTTCGAAATGAGTCTCTTGTAGACAGCAAATGGATGGGTCATTTCTTTTTATCCAATCTGCAACCCTGTGGCATTATGGGAGCGTTTAATCCATTTACATTGACACTAAGAACTGAGAGATAGAATTTTAATGATGCCATGTTGCCAGTAAAGTCTTTGTTTGTATCGGTTGTGACTTTCTGTTCTGTATCACTCTTGGGGCCTTTTTACCTTTATAGAACCCCCCTTAATATCTCCTGTAGGGCTGGTTTCGTGGTTACAAAATTGGTTAATGACTGGCGATTCTGGAATGTCTTTATTTCTCCATCAATTCTGAATGACAGCCTTGCTGGATAAAGGATCCTTGGCTGCATGTTTTTCTCTGAAAGAGCTTTAAAAATGCCCCCCCAGGGGCGCCTGGGTGGCACAGCGGTTAACCATCTGCCTTCGGCTCAGGGTGTGATCCCGGCGTTGTGGGATCGAGCCCCACATCAGGCTCCTCTGCTATGAGCCTGCTTCTTCCTCTCCCACTCCCCCTGCTTGTGTTCCCTCTCTCGCTGGCTGTCTCTATCTCTGTCAAATAAATAAATAAAATCTTTTAAAAAAAATTAAAAAAATAAATAAAAATGCCCCCCCCAACCCTTTCTCTCATTCCAGGTCTGTGTAGACAGGTCTGACGTAATTCTGATGCATTTGCCTTGGTACGTGAGAAATGTCTTTGCCCAGCCGCTTTCAATACTGTATCCTTGGATCTAATATTTGCGAAATGCACTATGATGTGACGTGGCGTAGGTTTGTCGTGGTTGAACTTGGGAGGGGTCCTCTCTGCCTCTTGGACACGAATGTTTGTTTCCCTCGCTAGATTAGGGAAGTTTTCGGCTACAATTTGTTCAAATATCTCTTCTAGACCTCCGTTTTTCTCCACCCCCTCGGGGATGCCGATGATTCTGACATTGGATCGTTTCATTGAGTCAGTGATCTCCCGTAACCTACATTCGTGGGCGTGGATTTTTTTAAGACCAGCTTCTATTTTCGTTTTTCTGTCCTTAGGGATTCTCTATTCTCAGTAACCTTTTCGTTAATAGTTTTTTCAATTCTACTCATCATTTTGACCATCGTTACTCTGAATTCCATTTCTGATACTTTGGTTACATCCATATCCATTATTTCTGTGGCAGAGGCCACAGACTCATTGTCTTTTCTTTGCTGGGGGGGGGTTCTCCTTCTTGTCATTCTGATGAGGAGAGGTTGCGGGGTTGTCCAGAGCCCAAATTATTGACTGGGTCCCAGGCCGTGCCCCTTGTTTTATAGGGATCTTAGAGATGTGGGCTTCTTCTTTAAAGATTTTATTTATTTATCTGAGAGAGGGAGACAGACAGTCAGCAAGAACGGGAACAGAAGCAGGGGAGTGAGAGAGGAAGAAGCAGGCTCCCAGCGGAGGAGCCTGATGAGGGACTCCTTTCCGGAACGCCGGGATCACGCCCTAAGCCGAAGGCAGGCGCTCAATGACTGCGCCACCCCGGCGCCTCGGGTTGTGGGCTTCTTGATTTTTCAGCCTGCCTCCTGTGTTCTGGGGGAGGGGCCTGCCGCGCCGATACTCAGGCAACCCTGTTTGGGTAGAGTCTCGGCGTCCCCTGCGAGGGGGGATGGGGATGGGCACTCCCTGAGCCGGTGTTTCCAGGCTTTTGTTCTCTGGCGGCTTTCCCTGGCGGTTTGCTGTGCCTCTTCTGAGAGTCAGAGCAGCAGCGGCCGAATTTCAGCCTCTGTCACAGAACAGAGGGATTGCGGCCCGTTCTCTACTAATGTTCTGGCCACTTTAACTCTGTTTCTGTTGGTGCTGCTCAACCCTGCAGCGTCCCGGGATGTGCGCCCCACACCCGGCGTCCCAGCCCTCACTTCCAGGGCCGGCGCGTCTCTGTCCTTTGTGTTTCTAACGCCGCCAGCCGCCCCGCGCGCGCGCTCCCGGAGCTCCCGGTCTCAGTCTGGATCCAGTGAGCGCACCGGGATTCCGGGGTTCCGCGAGATGCCTGGTGGTGCGCGCACCCGGCTCCCGGTCTCAGTCTGCTGTTTTGCGGGTGCCGACTGCGAGCCCGCCTGCTCCCCCGTGCAGGTGGCTACCGCTTCCCAGTGCCCGAACACGGCGGCTCCCTTCCCCTTCCGTTTATCTTCCGATATCTGTGCGCGGTTTCACGGCTCCCCGCTTCGTACCTCAATACTCAGCGCTGGAGATGTTCATTTGTAGAGATCCAGATGCATCTTCCTGCGACTCAGGCTGACTCCGTGGTTGTTTAGGCTGGTCTGGTACCTATCCAGCTCGACTCGGGGGACCGGCTGAAAAAGGGGTCCCCTACTCCTCCGCCATCTTAACTCCTCAGGAGCCAGTTTAAAGGAACTCCCACTATCTTGATGAGGACATGGAATACTCGCAAGGTTCAGTGGGGTGGGGTCCGGAGCTGACGACCAAGAAAGAATTCTTGAGGAGTCTTTGGTGCAAAATTGGTGGTTTATTAAAGCACGGGGACAGGACCCGTGGGCAGAAAGAGCTGCTGCTCACTGTGCCCATTTCTTACTGACTACCCAGTCCTTCCAGACCACGTTGACCACCAGCTTCACTTAACGGCAAATAGAAACCAGACATCAAGCCTTCATCTTAGGACATAAGAAGTGTGTCCCAGAAGGGCACCTGGGTGGCTCAGTCGGTTAAGTGTCCAATTTTGATTTTGGCTCAGGTCATGATCTCAGCGTCCTGAGATCGAGCCCTCCATTGGGCTCTGTGCTCAGTGCGGAGTCTGCTTGGGTTTCTCTCTCTCTCCTTCTCCCTCTGTCCCTCCGCTTGCTCGCGTGCTCGCTCTCTTTCTCTCTCTCTAATAAATAAAATCTTTAAAAAAAAATAAAAGAAATATGCCCTAGAGGGAGCCACAAGCTGCTATGAGTCTCCAGTTGTTAGGGCTTTGGCTTTTGTATCATCCAAAATGTAGCAGTTACAGTTAAGGTCCAGTGCAGCTCATAGCCTGCCCTCCTTTTGCCTTTTGCTACTGTCTGAGTGCTTTAGAAGTAGTCCCAACACACTGCACTTTTTAATAGTCGGTGTCTACTACTCTTTTTCTTAGTCCTACCGTTCTGGATGCTACTTCTATGTCTTTGTATTGTAGCTACATTGACATGGGCTTTTCCATTCTGGCTACTGTCAGTGCCTATAAGTAAGGCATAAATAGGCTTTTTATAGGTTTGTGTTTGAACAAGACCCAGCTCTACACATATGGCATGAAATTAGGTACATACCCTACTTTTAGCACCCTACTTAACTGTTGAGTTCCACACACTCCAACCTTTACGGAAAGGAATGAGGCATTGCAGTTCTCTGTTTTCTGCCAAGGTCTGAAGTAAGGTACTTAAGGCTTTCCTGGCCTGTGGGCTGTCCCAGTAGTATTGTGCTACTCTGAAACCCCATTCCATGTGTATAAACTGGTGAATTAGACCTAATCATTTCACCTCATCCTTTATGCCCTAAAGAAAAGAGATGAAGTCTTGTAGTCTTCAGTTTTTCCAGTCTTGCGTACGTCCCCGTTCCCTTAGATTAGGGACACTTGTGCTCAAATAGAGTTACAGAGTATGAGGTACCATTTATATCACTTTTCATCTCAAGCTTCCGTATTGGAGGGAACTTTGAAGGTCCTGTCCCGGAGAGAAGCTATAGTCTGACCTGTATCTGTGCACTGGTCTGGCTTTTTGCCCTAATAGTGAGTTCATTCTTTTTATTGTTATTAGATCACCACCTAGATTAAGTAAGGATTCATGACCAATTAATTTATCTAGGTGCCCTGGAGCTGCTTGAGCCTGAAAGTAGATGTGAACCTACACGTGCCTCATTGTCCACCAGGAAGGTTTAGACTGATCTTGTCTGGACTGCTCACTCCCTGACCGTGTTGAAATGCCGGGGCTGATCATTCATGGTTTGAAAGTCTGGTGACGCTCATCTGTATTATGATCAGGTTACTGTGCCATCAGACATGTGCTTCCTCTCTCCAACACCAAACAGCCTCAGGGAGGGGTGGGGGAGATCCTAGATGTGCTCCTAATATGTCTTCTTGTCCTACTTAACAAGAGCAATTGTGGCTCCCCAGCTGCTTACAAAGGGGCAGGATTCCCAAGCAGTATTAAGAAGTACAGAACTGAAATTCTTCTCCTAATTGATTGGCACTTGTCATTATTAATTGCATTCTGGCACCCAGATTCCCTTTTACTGTGTCACCTTTCTCTTGAATTCTGTGCTTGGGCTAGAAGATGAGGGGATGGGAAGAATGTCTGTTACCACCTGGAATAAGGCTGGTCTTTTATTCACATTCACAAGTGACCCCCTTAAATATCCTCTGCTCATCACAAAGTTTTCAGAAACTCTTTCGAGGGTCTGAATATGTACCAGAGTAGGACAAAGAACGCAGTAAAAATTCGTGAAGCCACCTCTCAGAACATTGCCTCTGAAAAAATACTAGCAGTTGTGTGTTCAGTCAGGGAGACCTGGAGTTCCTTAGCATCATAGATTCTCTAGCGGTCCTCAGGGTGCCTGTCAGCAAGGTCCCTACCAGAGCTCTGCCCATGGATACAAAGGGGAGAAAGGAGAGAGCATAAAGACACTGCAAGAAGGAAGTTAAAGACTGGAATCTGTGGCACTTGGGCTTGAAAAAACCCTTGAAAGTCGTGGAGTACGTAGAATGGGAACCAAGATCAGGTGACTGACAAGAATCTGTGACACACCTGCTCTGTCCCTGGAGCTGAAGTGTGCCAGGGTGGCATCATCACCTTCAGACGTTTCTGACCTCTGGAGCCTCCAGTTTTACTCTCTACCTCTCTGACTTCTTTGTCTTATTGGGTGGTTTCTCTTCTTCAGTGCATCCTTTAAAAAATACAAGCATTCTCTAGCATTATATTCTTTCTTCTCTTTATTTATTCCTTCTACTTGCTTTGATTGCCTTCACCTCTTCCCGAGGTCCTAGCCATTTCCTGTGGTGATGTCTTCAGCCCTGACCATTCTCCAGAGCTCCGGGTTTCTAGCTGCCTCCAAGATACCCTCACATGGCTGTCCTGAAGGCACCTCAAATTCAGCTTGCTCAAAATCAGACTTTCACCGATACAAACTATAGCATGGGTGACCCTTAAAAACATGATGCTAAGTGACAGAAGTCAGTCACAAAGACCCCATATTGTATGATTCCATCTATATGAGATACTCAGAATAAATGAAGCCATAGAGACAGGAAGTAGATTAACGGCAGCCAGAGACTGGGGAGTTAGGGGAAAATAGGGGCGTGTGTGTGCCTGCTAACAGGTATAGGGATCCTTTGTGGCTGAGAAAATACTCTAAAACCAATTGTAGTGACTGATGGTTGCACACCTCTGTGAATATACTAAAAAACTATTGAATTGTATGCTTTAAATGGCTGAGCTGTATGGTGTGTGAATTAGATCTCAGTAACACTGTTAAAAATAAAATCAAACTCGCTCTCCTCCCCAGACCGCTGATTTCTCCTTGCAGCCAGCCAGCCAATCTAGAAACTTCTCCTACTAATCCTCCTAGTTCTCCGTCCAACTTCAGCCAGTGCAAGTCCTCTATCACTCATTACTTCACTCATCTCATTCATTTTAATGGCTGCATATTATTCCATTCTGTGCTCACATACCCTGAAATTTTGAAAAATTATTTACCTCCTTGCACACTTTTAGGTCAGTATCTAGTAGTTTTTTTGTCGTAAGTTTAAATTGTTTTAAGGGATATATATAATTTCTGGCATATAAATAATGAGAGTGTTAACTAAAACTTACATCATTCTTTGGAAGCTCTTCAGTGGAACCTCACACCACAGAAATTTGATGATTTAACATCATTCATTTTCTAAAATATGCAGACAACCTCTTTTAACGTAAGAAGTTTTGTATCGTTCCCTTTTTTGCCTTGAATTTGGATTTCTTTCTGTTTCCCCCATAGACTTTTATCTTGGGAAGTCTTTCATTGATCACCAAATCAAAGTTGACATATAATGTTAATAGATTTCTGTGACTTTTAGGTGTTAAATATTTCCTCTGCATTCAGTTAACATTATAGTTGATCAAAGTGGCATAAATATATTACAGGTTTTGATAAGTATTGATTAGACAAAAGTTATATTGGAATTGCATTTCTCTTTTAAATTAGTTCATGTATTCACATATAAATGTTATTTATTGCTAGTAGAATAGTGTTCTAAGTATCCATTCTATTTTTTCTTTTTATAGATGTAAGTCCTGAGAAACCTTGTCTATATGATTATATAGATGAGAATGAAAGGACTTTTATTGTAGCAATGCCACTTGGTTCTTTGGACTCACTCTGAATTATAGGCCAAAAAAACCCTTAGTGATCTGTCATCAAAAACTATTTTGAATGTTCTTTTACTGACAGCTTGATTTTGTCGTCCTTCAATTTTATTAAACAAAAGCAAAGAATCAGAAGCCATGTGGCTTGCAGAAGTTTGCTACTTATTACTAGCTGCTAGAGCAGGTTCATTTTCTTGACACCATTGCCAATATTTCCAATTGCCCTGTTTTGGGGAATCCCCGGGTAATGCAAAGTAGTGAAATTCAGGATGAGAAGGTGTATCTTTCTCATATAAAATGGGAGGTGAGGGACCAGCCCTAACCAGTTGTGCAGACAGGTTAATTTTGGAAAGTGAACGCTGGGAATTTGAAGATCTAGATATTACTTCTTTCCAAACGATCTGTCCCCACATGCTCCTTGGAAAGTCTTCATATGTCCCTAATGGTAGGCATACCCGTTTGATAATTGCTGACTTACTTAACCAAGCCTCTGCTGATGACTTCGGGATAGCTTACAGGTTTTCTTCATTTTTGGTAACACCACTGGGCACACTGACATTTTGGTACCTTGCCATAGTCTGCCTTTTACTCATTTATACTCTGATCAGAAGTACATGAAAGAGCCTGTTTACTGCACCATAGCCAGTACTCCATGTTATCAGTCTTTATTATCCATTGTCAACCTAATAGCAGAAAATAGTTTTCATTTACCTTTCTTTGGTTATTAATGATGTGAGCATATTTTTATGTGTCTATTGGCCAATTGCATGCCTTCTCTTAATTTTCTTATTTCTGTGCTTTGCCAGTATTTCTGTTGAGGGATAGTACTTTTTCTTATTTATTTGTAAGAGCTCTTGATTTACTGAGAGTATTAACCTATCATACATTTTGCTGGTATTTATTTTATGTTTGCCAGTTGTTTGTGGTGGCTTTTACATTATAAAACTTGTGAATGTTCATGAGTCTATTTGAGTTGGTCCTGTATGGCTTCTAAATTTCATATCATACTTATCCTTATAAAAATTCCTTACAATGTTTTCTTTAAGTGGTTCTATGGTTAATTTTTTAAACGTATACATATTTATTCCTTTTAGAATTCATTTTTATGATACAATGTGAGGTTAGAATCTAATTTTTTCCCCAATGGATCATCAGTTTTTTAACAGTATTTACTGAATAATTTGTCCTTTCCCCACTGATTGAAAATGCCACCTTTAGCGTAGGCTACATTTTTATGTATTCCTGATCTGTCTTTGGAATCTTTGGAGCCTCTCACTTGTTTCCTTGCCTGCTGTGATTTGCTTATTCTGTCCATTCACTACTAGCACAGTTATTGTCCCAAAACACAGATTGACTCATGTCACTCTTATGCAAACCCCTTCCAAGGATTCTGTTGCCTACAAGTGAAGAGACTGGACTTTTTCACCAGCTCCAGTCCTAATAAGCTGCCTTTGTAAGCACAGTTCTTCATGGACCCTCTGCTTTTTGGAGCATAACAGAAATTTTCATGTACCTGTATCTTTGCTCCTGCTGTTCTCTTGCCTAGAAATAGCCTCTTGATCCTCATCATTTTCTTATTAAACCCTGCTTTCCTTTTAAGACCCACTATAAAGCCTTACCAAAGCCCCTTCTTTAGCTCTTGTTTCATTTGGTTTCTAACTGTTGCTGTTTACCTTCCTGTTTCTCCAAATAGATCATCAGCTCCTTGAGGTTAGAGGGTATCTCATTAGTCTTCATATCTTCCCCTTTTTGCCTTTCATATAGTCCGTCTTCAGAAAATGCCTGTTGAATAGAATCAAGCCTAATCATATATACATACATCCGCTCTCACACATTCATTTATAGCTCTAAAATGTTAGTGAATAGTAGCCATTGTGTTGGGGTCCCCAAGACCAGCCCCAGTTCTGGTGATTTGCTAGGAGCACTCGGGACACTGAGCATATGGTGGCACTCACAGCTGTGACGTGTTAGAGTGGAAGCTGCACAGCACACCTGCAGAGGGAATTGGCACATGGGCAAAGTCCAGAGGACACCAGGTGCAAGTTTCCAAGAGTCCTCTCCCAGTGGAGTCACACAGGATGTGTTTAATTCCCCCAGCAACGAGCTGTGATAACACATGTGAAATGTTGCCAACCAGGAAAGCTCGTTAGAGACTCGGTGGCCAGGGTTTTATTGAGGGCTGGTCACGTAGGCACCCCCTGCCAGTTACATACCCGAATTCCAGACCCTGAAGGAAAGCAGGTGTTCAGCATAGACCACAGTGTTTGCACAGTTTAGATACTCATCAATGGTGGGGATCCTCCCAAAATCTAAGTCCCTGGCTGTTAACCAGGGGCCAACCTTGGAAGCAAGGCTTTCAAAGGATAGCAGTCAGGTGTGCTATATTAACTCACCTGTACAACCATAGTTTTGAAGAGCTTAATTTCACAGATGGCAAATGTCTAAAGAGACGGAAAAATCACTATGTTAGGAATGGCCAGGGAAAGTATGCTAAGTACTTTGATTTTTACTCTCCTCTTACAGAGGAGGTAAACTGAGTCATAGAGAAGAGCAGGGCATAGAAAGGACTACAGCTGAAGATCTGTATTTGGTGGTAGAACGTAGAGAGTTGGGTAAAGATAGGAGTGTGCAGTTTATAGAAGGCCTCAAAAGCCAGGTAGAATATCGAGGACGTGATATAGTAGTAGAACATCTTTCTAGACTGAGGAGAAAGTGCTGTTGAGAATGATTGTGTGGTGCGCAGTGGGTACGCAGATTCTGGGGAAGAGATGAGATGCAGGAAGACCCACAAGGGAGCATTTGCAGTGATACTAAATGTCAGCTTAAGAAAACATAGACCATCCTGGTGCTCGTATATCTAGTTCACATTCTGTTTAAAATAGGTTTTCAAATAATTGGAAGAATGGAGGGATCAAGCTGAGAGATGGTGTGGAAGAAGCTATGTCAAGGGTGAATGTGATTCAGAATAATTGTACATTTGTGAAAACAAGGTATTTTAGTTGAAAAATTTTTATGAATTATTATAGTCAGAGTTTCCTTTTAAAGCTGTTAGTAGGCAACAGATATTTTATTTGAAGGTCAATGTATATGGTTTTTTATATTATATAACAAAGGAATGGGACACAATGAAGTCTACTTCTATTTAGAGGAATGATGTTGACTATACACACACACACACACACACATGTATTTTGAACATTTCACTAATTAACCAAAATTGAAAGAAGAATAAGAATTTTCTATCAGCACTGCTTTTGTTTGGAATTAAATGTTTCCATACTAATGTAAATGCCAAAAAATAAATCAACTTTTAAATTTCTTTCAGTTTTAATAATGTAAGATCCTAGTAAAAGGTAAGGATATATGTATTAATAAATATTTTTAATGTCCCAGAAAAACATGCCATTTACCATTTTTGCTCTTTTATTGGTTGCATGGTATTCTGTCCAGTTTGTGGTTGATAATTTAATATTTTGCATAGCATCACAGTATAGAATCCATGTTTCATTACCCTCTTCAATCACAGTTTTATTGTTGTGAATTCTTTTCCTGTGTTTACGGAAGCCTTACATCTTTTTTATGTTGTAGGTAACCATCCAAAAGCAAGAATGCTTCCCCCACTCCCCAGTAGCTTTCTCTGTCAGCCAAGCTAGAAGAGTCCATGTCATTTTAAAATTAAAGATACCATATGATGACAAAGATCAAATACCAGTTTGAGATTGTGTGTGTGTCACACCAGGCTCCGTGCTTGAGGGGCTAACTTTTAAGAGTCCTGATTTTTTTTTTAAATCCCCAATGAAACTCACCCAAATAGCAGAATGCCTTTTCATCAATTTACTAATACCAGCGTGCTGAGTGTCATATATTTTCTTTGTCCTACTGACTTAACCATTTGATATCTGCTTTGATGTGTTCTGTTGTTACTTTACGTCTTTGGGGTTCCACATACCTTTGTGGGGGTCTTGGCTGCAAGTGGTACTACATAAATTAAAATATCTTGAAAATTGCAATGGGAAAAAACTCTAACTCAGATGTTATAACTGACTCTTCTTTTGAAGTCTGTATTTCTTTTGTTTTCTCTCAATAGGAATATGCAAACGTTGCCCCAGCAATCTAATCTGGAATTATTACATATGGAAACGACACTACAGGATGATATTTGGGAGCATCTCTTTTTGTCAGGAGTTAGAATTGGCACTAAAGCACTAATACTGTAACTTTCTTGATAAAATAACTTTATTTTTCTGTAGTGGAATGCTGCAACTTTTTTACACTTAATTGCTTTTAAATTACAGTATTCAATTTAAAAGTTGTATTAACTACAGTTTCTTTTGCAAAAAGTCTCAAAAGGGCATTATTTGTTGATGCATTTTTCTCCGAGCATGGTTTCATATAGAACTTAACTGAGTTATATCCAGACGTTTATATGTTGAAAGTTTTGCTTATGTAATAAAAACAAAAGTATCTGAATTGTATAGTGTCTGTACATGAAAGAACTTGAAACAGTGGCCTTATGGTAGCAAATTTTATACCAGATTTTTCTTTCTTTCTGATGACAGTTTGGCTTATAACTTGAAATTTTCTTAAGTTTCTGAAGATCAAGGCCTATATAATTTATACATTTCATATTATGATAAACAAAGGCACAAGAAAAGGTGCTTCACAATTTCCATCAGGTAGTTATGAGTGCACTGAATTTTTAGTAATTGGTTCATTCAGTTTTTTCCACCACTATTTGCTCTTTCCAATTTCAAAATGCTATTGTGGAAAATATGTAAAGATTTTGTAATTTATATTCCATCTTACTTTCCCTCAGGGCAAGCTTGTGCATATCATATTTTTAAAGGCTTTTTAAAAATCTGACAGACAAAATCTCGTATTTGGAAATTGTACTTTACTACTACAGCATTATACATTTTGCAAGCACATATTATAAAGTGTTTATTTTCAGTTCAGTTGTGTTGAGTACCTACTAGCGTAAGATAAAATTGATGGGGTTTTAAATGATATTTTAGGTCCTAGTACCTTATTTCTTTTTGTTTTCTTTGTTCTGCTTAATAGTACATATACATTCCCAATTAAACTTTTGTGAAAGTTTATTTGTAATAAAATAAAATACTGTTGCTCCTTCTGCTTGAAGTTACTTGCCAGTTTGTGAGAACATTATTTTAATTTCATACAAAGTCAGAACTTTTAAAATCAAAATCTGGTAAGAACTTGATTTCTCATGACTGGATTATGAAAAATCTCACTACAAATATTTAATTTTTTTTACCTATCTTTGTAAGATAGGGCAGCCATTCCTTATTGGGTCAGTAGTAAGTGAGGGCAAGAGTACTTGGATTAAAACTGGCTAATAAATTTAGGTAGACAGCCTGTCTTAATGCTGTGTACCATCTCTGTAAGTCAGGTTTTCCAAGCATATTTAACATTCCACTTACAGCAAGAAAGAAATACATGTGTGCAGTAGTATGACAACTTTATATTGTGTGAGCTACTCATAACATCTGCCTTAAATTTCAAAAGAATTAATTTATTCTCATATTCTGGGGGACACTTATGAGCCTTGAATATTTATTTGGTTAACACATATTTATTGCACAGATTCTGTGCTAAAATTACAGCAGTGAAAAAGAGAACAAGACACATGCAGCCTGCCTTTATGGTCCGAACAGTCTGATAAGGAAACCGGACATTGAACATGGAAATGTAACTTGGTATACAGCATTAATTCTCTGACTGTATTTATCATAGCATAGCACATAAGGCTAAGACAGTTGACTCGATATTAATCATTCCACAACTGACTTCCTATTTAGGCATATAGGAATATGCTTCTGACATTGTCTCAATATGCAATGCATGTTATTTACAAAATACCTGTTGGTAACATGGGTGTATTCAGAAAATATTGAGTGCATTAGATTTAAAGCCTAAAAAGAAAGGCTTGCTTTATAATTAAGAGTATAAAATAAGGACAGGGACCATGTCTGTCTTGTTCACCATAGTATCCCCAACTCCCAACATCCTACTTGACACACAGTAAGAAATCATTAAATACTAGCTTAATGGATGAGTAGCAAGTAGAGTATGTTTATTAAGAACTAAATAACTAATTTGCATGTGGAGGCTGAACAGAAGGTTATCTTATCCATAGCATTTTTTATTGACTGAGAATTCAAATTCTCTAATGCATAAGACTATGGAAGTTTTGATAAGTCACATACCATTGCCTTCTCCTCTTCCTCCCTTGTATAGTAGGCTCTTCCCCAGCACTGGGGAGACAAAGAGAACAATATGACAGCGTCCCTCCTCTGAGGAACCTCATAAACTGCTGGGGAAGAGATTTACAAAAACAAAAAATCCAATATTGAGTGTTAAGTACTCTACTGGACATATATATACGTAAGTTGAGGAGAAAAAGTTGGCATGCCTGGTTGCATATCTCCTGGTCACATTTTCTTTCTTACTGGTTTCACAAACCTCAAAAGGCACTATTCTGTTGATGGTTTTGCTGGTTTTATAATGTGATGGTTTGGGAGAAACTGGCTGAAGTGTACATGGGATCTCTCTGTATTATTTCTAATAGGTGTGTGTATATTTCCATTTATCTCAACATAAATTTCAGTTTAAAGAAGACACCCATAATCTTATCACAGATAAAACTACTACATATATATTTTAGAGGTCACATTTTCTTTTTTTTTTCAATTGGAAAAACTATTATATTTACATTATAATAAAATATGTAGATGTGTAATATGGATCACATTTTACCCAACAAATCCTACATTTGTGAAGTTTGTTTTTTAAAAGGATGGAGGTACTTCCAGGTGGAAGCAGGAAAAATAAAGCTGGATCAGAAATTCACCTTCTCCATTATCTAGCAAACTCAGTAATCTGCAGTCCCAGAGTAACCAGCAGCAACCGTACAAGGAAGAGGGTGGAAGATGCTAATGCAACAAGGTATGGTGTGACTTCACCCCTCCCCGGCCTCCTAAGTAGCGCAGAGTAAAGAAACAAAGTTGAGGACATCTTGGTGACGAGGGGCCCCAGTATGGACAAAGGGACCAATGAGGTGACCAGGCCATGTGGGGTAGAGTCAAGGAAAACCCTTGGGAAGATAAAGTCTTTGCTGCTGTCTTAGGACCTCTGCAAAAGGGGAAAGATTCACCAGGACAAGGCACTTCCAGGGTCATAGAGCAGCCTGGGGAAGCCAAAGCCTGCAGGATAAGATACACCTTTGTGTCCAGTGAGCCCTGGTTCTAGACACTTAATGGGAACCCAGAAGAGAGGGGATACCAGGTTCCCCAACAGAGTTCCAGCAAAAGGAATGGTATGAACTCTGAGTCCGTTGAAATAAAAACTAAGATTTTAAAACTGAGGGATTACATTTGTGGAATAGAACGTAAATGTTAAGAATCTTCACAAAGAAAAATTAGCATACATTGATCAACTAGGACTTGGTGGGGGGAGTGGGATGAAGATAAAAACTAACTGCCTCATCTTGAACAGCCAGGTGTCATGTCAAGTTATAATGTCTAGGATTGTATTATATAGAAAAAACCCTACTGACCAACCTTAAGTTTTTCACAGTCTTTTTCTTGAGCTTAAATGCACTGGTTCTCAAAGTGTGGTCCCCAGTCAGTGATATTGGCATCACCTGTAAAATTGTTAGAAATGAAAATTCTTGGCCCCACCCCAGACCTACTGAATCAGAAATGGGCTTGGGCCCAGCAGTCTGTCTGCCCTCCAAGGGATTCTGCTACGTGCTCAAGTTTGAGACTCTGGCTTACATAACTCTTTTGGGAACCAGTAGCCCTTATGGCAAAGAAACATTTATCTCAAGTCCAGCAGCCCCTTCAGTTTCATTTTTAAGTTTTTTTCTATAGCATTCAAATACAATTAACTAAAACCTTTTAAAATAAAAAGTATAGCAATTCCCACCATGAATCCTGTCTGTACCTATGAATAGAGAGGTCTGGATACAAGCCCACCCACTGTTAACACTGGCAATTTTTTAAGTGGTGGGTCTTTGTGCTTTTCTGTATTGGTTGAATACAACGAACGTTGTTATCATTTTTATAAAATAAAGTCATTCCTCTTTCTTTTTTAAGTGGTAAGGATATTTCATCCTATCCATTGTATATCTGTTACTGAAATCCATGTATACAAGTTTTGCCGCCAAGGGCTGCCTACTTCATCTTAGTCTGGAGGGGTTTTACTCTCTGCCATTCCTCCTCCCACATCATAACATATGGGTAAGCTTATTTAAGTATATGTTGTGTTGACTTTTTAATAAGAATTCTTGACTTAGGAGCCCCTAGGTGGCTCAGTCAGCTAAACATCTGCCTTCGGCTCAAGTCATGAACCTGGGACCCTGGGATCGAGAGCCCCTCGTCGGGCTCCCTGCTTCTCGGGGATCCTGCTTCTCCCTCTCCCTCTGCCTCTCCCCACTGCTCGTGCACTCTCTCTCTCTCTCTCTCTCAAGTAAATAAGATCTTTAAAAAAAGAGAAGAAAAAAGAATTCTTGACTTAAAATATTTAACATAATTACACGTAATTTAGATCAATTTACTACTGTTCTTTTTAAAAAAGACTTTTCCTCTGACAATAAAAAGTACATAGAATAGAGACGGCTGGCTGGCTCAGTCAGTAGAGCATGTGACTCTTGATCTCGGGGTTGTGAGTTTGAGCCCCATGTTGGGCGTAGAGATTAATTTTTTTAAAAAGTACATAGAATAGTATGTAAAAAGAAGAAAAATGCACTCATAATCACACTGCTTTATATATACTTAGTGTGAACTAACATTTTGATACTTTTTCATTAGTCTTTTCTGAGCTTTTTTTTGGTAGTTGAGATAATATTTTATATATGTATATGCAGTCTTTGCAGGTAGTCACATACATGTTTAAAACATGTTTGTAGTTTATATGACATTCACGTTTACATATTTTGGAGGTCAGGAAATAGAATCCCATTCCCAGAAAGCTGCAAATGTGTTATGAAATCCTGGAGTATCATATTAAAGTTTAGAGGGCTTTTGTTTTTGCTGTACATGTCATTAAAGATATTAAAAACTAGGTTGTTTTACAGATAATTTTCTGAAGTAAATTCTTACCTCAAATTCTAATCCCTTCTAATGATGTTTAAAATAATATTTAGTAAAGAAGAAATTGACTTGAATGTTATGAAGTTCTTGCTGATGACAATTTCTGCAAGGGATTACAGGGTACACAGTGCTGGTCAGACTCACGACCCTGAGATTAAGGATTGCATGCTGTGCCTACTGAGCCAGCCAGGCACCCAGCAGAGCTTTAAGCCCCCTTTATTTTCATTTTTTTAAAGATTTATGTATTTATTAGATAGAATGTGCGTGCGAGTGAGGGGAGGCGAGGTGGGGGGGCAGAGGGAGAGAAGCAGACTCCTCGTTGAGCGTGTAGCCTAAGGCAGGGCTCAATCCCATGATGCTGAGATCATGACCTGAGCCGAAATCAAGAGTCAGTTGCTCAACTGACTGAGCCACCCAGGCGCCCTGGGCCCCCTTTAAATGTACCTCAGTCACCTGCCTTTACACCTGCACATATGCTCTGTTCAATTTCCATTGTCCCAAATGTCCTTTCCCTGTATCTCCCTGGTCAATTGCTTCAAACCTGATTCTTAAGACTCACTTTGGTAGCTTTTCCAATCAAGCCTCATTGGGTTAGCTGTCTTTCCTCTGGGTTCCAGAATACCTAAATGCACCCCTGCTCAAGCCCTCAAGCACAGTGACTAGAGACACAGCCTGTATCTCTCTTCCCTCCATCTGGCTCTGTTTTTGACATATAGGGGTGGCTCAAAAACACTTGTTGAATGGCTAAACGCCCCCATATTAGCCAAAACTTTATAGCAGCTTCTTGGTACCTGCAGGAAAAAAAGTCCAAATTTTAGCACCTGGCTTATAAAATACTTGGAGAGAAAAGCAGTAAGGTGGGCTGCTTTTCAGAGTTTTTATTTACCCAGACTCACCTCCCAGAACTCTCCTAGGAGCCCTGCTCCACAGTTTCCTAAGAGAAGGAGATGAAGCATGAAGGGACGATCAGACTCTGGGCATCTTCTCAGTGTCAGGAGCTAGTTGGAAAGTCGCCCTCAGTGGGGTTTCTCCTGACTCCAACCTTTGACTTATTATTCTTTCTCCCCAGCCTCTTCCCTTCTTGCCACCAGTTCAAGTTCTACCTATTTTTCTAGCTGGGTATTTCTACTAAAATTTAAATCACTTTTTCTTACATCAGATTCTTTTTTTTTTTTTAAGATTTTATTTATTTATTTGACAGAGATAGAGACAGGCAGCGAAAGAGGGAACACAAGCAGGGGGAGTGGGAGAGGAAGAAGCAGGCTCATAGCGGAGGAGCCTGATGTGGGGCTCGATCCCATAACGCCAGGATCACGCCCTGAGCCGAAGGCAGACGCTTAACCGCTGTGCCACCCAGGCGCCCCCTTACATCAGATTCTTAACATCTCAAGAAGAGACATCTTGTAACTTCCCTTCTATTGCCAGGCTTGGAGGCTACCAGCCACAGAGCAGTCCTCAGCAAATATTGCGGGTGTTAAGAAGAGCAACGAAATCTAGAGACCTTTTTATCTTTTTAGTAGTTGATCAGTATTGGGGGTGGGAAACAATCCTTTAATGTTTTCAAGAAGACACATTTGGTGTTATATTATAGTTCAGCTATTTTTCATCTGCACTCCAATTAGAAACATGACATTATCAATTGCCTAAAAATTTTTTATTTGGAAATAATTTCAAACTTACAGAAAAGTTGCAAGAATAGTACAAGGAACATTGATACACGATTTACTCAGCTTTACCTGTTAACATTTTCCATTTGCTTTATCATTTGTTCTGTTTGTGTGTGTGTGTGTGTGTGTGTGTATGTATACACACACACATTTTTTTTCTGAATCATTTGAAAGATTTCATATGTCATATCCATTACTTCTAAATACTCCAATGAGTATTTCCTAAGAACAGGACATTCTCTTAATCATAGTGGTTATCAATGTCAGAAAATTTACCGTGTTAGAGTACTTACATGTAGTTTGTCATCCATATTCCAAGTGTATTAGTTTCCTATTGCTGCTGTAACAAATTACTACAAACTAAATTATTTAAAGCAACACAAACTTACTGTCTTATAGCTCTGAGGTCAAAAGTGTGAAATGGCCCTTACTGAGCTAAAGTTGAGTTGTCAGCAGGGCTGCATTCCTGGTCAAAATACTTTACAGGTGATACTGTGTTCCCCTCAGGGTGTCATATCCATGTCCACCTTTCTCTTGGTGATGTTAATTTTATTTATTTTTTGAAGTTTTTATTTAAATTCCAGTTAGTTAACATACAGTGTAATATTAGGTGTACAATATAGTGATTCAACCCTTCCGTACATCACCTGGTGCTCATCAGGACAAGTGCCCTCCTTAATCCCTATCACCTGTCTCACCCATCCCCCACCCACCTACCCTCTGGTAACTGTCAGTTTGTTCCCAGAGTTAAGAGTCTGTTTCTTGGTTTGCCTCTCTCTCTCTCTCTCTTTTCCCCCCTCTGTTTGTTTAGTTTCTTAAATTCCACATATGAGTGACACCATATGGTATTTGTCTTTCTCTGACTGACTTCAGTTAGCATAATACTCTCTAGCTCCATCCATGTCATTGCAAATGGCAAGATTTCATTCTTTTTGATGGCCAAGTGGTATTCCATTATATATATATACCACATCTTCCTTATCCATTCACCAGTGATGGACACTTGGGCTATTTCCATTATTTGGCTATTGTAGACAACACTGCTATAAAGGTGATGTTAATTTTAATCACCTGGTCAAGGACTTATCCCCTCTTTCCATTATATAATTACTGGTTTTTGTTTTGTTTTGCCTGGATTAAATAAGCAGTCTGTAAGGAGATACTTTCAGATTTGAAATACGCTGTTCTTCGTCAAAATTGCCCCCATAGATTCAGTATCTATTGATGGCTCTTGTCTGAACCAATATTTACAGTTATGGCTGCAAAATGATGATTTTCCAACTCCAGGACTCCCTCCATGCTTATCAGCTGGCTTTGATATTCTCCTGCAAGCAAGGACCTCCCCTTTTCTCCCATTTATTTGTCTTTATTATTGATAGGGGTTCATTCCTACTTTTTCAGTGGTCTATGATTCATTATTGTCCTAGATTATTTTAGTGTTCAAATTATCCCAACTTTGGCCAGTGGGAGCCCTTTTAAGCTATTGCTCTGTCTTCTATGGCAGCAATTATTTTTAGCACTTCCTTTTTTGTGGCATAACAAGATGCTCCAGGTTCATCTTGGACATTCCTTGCCTAAGCCTTAAAATCAGCCATTTCTCCAAGGAGGCCTGGTTCCTCTTAGTGGGGAACAATATTAAAGACCAAAATTTGGGCACTAGTGCCCGTTGCTAGTGGTGTCTTTGCTTCTAAGCCTTTTTGGCAGCCATAGCTAGGAAACACACACACGCACGCACACACGTGTATGCATATTATATATACATACACATGTGAGAAGTGATGAGGTCACACTGATATCTCCCATCCATCCCTATAGGATTCTTCGTTGCTTTCCCTATTTCGTATTTGTGTGTCCCTTCTTCCACAGTGAGGACCCTGGCTCCCAACAATATCACATCATTTCATCATTTGCTTAATTCCACAAAATACCTAAAATAGTTTCACAATTGCTTCAGTCATACCACAACAGGAAGCAAACATACTAAAAATAGTCAGGCTCTGTTTGCAGTTCAACACCTCCACACCCCTAAAGACAGAAGGTATGTAGATAAATACTATGTTCATAAATTACTTGGATTAGTCCTCACTACCCTCCAGCCCTCCACAATGTGTTGTTCTTTTGAAATACAGCTGAGCTCTTTTTTTCCAATTTGCTTTCAGTTTAACTTCCTCCGCCTTCCCCAGCCTTGTTGATTTGACTTAATTTTTTGAACACATAGAACATTAACATCGTTCCACAAATCAACACTCTACAAAAAGATATGCTTTAGAGAAGTGTTACTACCTCCTGTATTCCTTCAGTGCTGTTCCCTTCACCTCCTTGTAGGTGACAAACTTCTGGCTTCTCCTTCCTGTGTTTCTTTTGGTAAAGATGAGCAGACATATGTATGTTTCCTTATTTCTCCCATTTCCTTACACAGAAGGTCACATTCTTTGTATCCTCTTTTGCACTTTGCTCTTTTTACTGGAAATCATTCTGTATCAGATTGTGAGATTGTACCCATGCTTCTCTACGGGTGCTGATACTCCACTCGTCGCTGTGCCTTTATTCAACCATGCTCTTATATTTGGACATTTAAGTGGGTTCTGATATTGTGTAATTTAAATAATGCTGTGATCAATAACCTTGTGCATATTTCTTTTCATCTTGTTGGAAGTGAATCTTTAGGGTAAACTCTAACAAATCAGATTGCTGGGTTGAAGGGCAAACGGTAAATGGAATAATCTTAGGTATTGCCAGCTCTTCTCCATAGGAGTTACACAAGTTCCCATTTCTTCCAGCAATGCAGGAGACTTTCTTCACAGCCTGACCAGTGGAGTGTATTGACATGTTTTTTAATCTTTGCCATTCTGATCCATGAAAAATGGTATTTCAGTGTCGTCAGAAAGAAAACCATAGGCCCAGGATGGAGTCACTGATGCCAGGCCACGTCACCAAACCAGGGCTTAATACCTAACCTAATGGCAGATTCAATCTCCTCCAGATCAAGTCAGGACTTTTATGATCAGCACCAATGAGGTAACTTGTCATAGGGGCAGATGAGATCATCTGCATGATAAGACACCCCCACCCCCAGACCTTTCCCCTAAGGGAAGGTGACCTTGCCTGAGACAATCCTTTCTTTTCTTCTGCCAATAACTTCTTGCCCCATCCTCCTTCCTATAAAAGCCTTCCGTTTTGTACAACTCCTCAGAACTCCCCTCTACTTGCTAGGTGGGATGCTACCCGATTCATGAATCAATAAAGCCAATTAGATCTTCAGATTTACTCAGTCGAATTTTTGTTCTTTAACAGTGTTGTCTTAATTTGCATTTCAACCAGAGATATTTTAAACTGTTGGAAAAGAGTCTTGGTTACAGGTATGGTTGTCATGTACTGAAATCTTGTTGGAGGTGAATTTTAGAGTCTCAACTTGATATTCTCTAGAAAATTCTCTGAGAATAAGTTTTCATTCTGGAAAAATGTTAGCGTACATCCCGTCCAAACTGAGCAAGACGACTTCTGAGTCCTGTTTTTTTCTGCAATTTGGTTTTCCCTGTTGATGTTTTAGTTGGTAGGGACTCTTCTGAAGCTTTCTTGCCCCACCTAATGGGCAAGGAAGGGAATCAAGCTGTCTGTTTTTGAATGCTGCCTGGAAACCAATTGAGATTCAGCATCCACCACGATGTTCTGGCCTCCCAGAACTTAGCACAAAACAGGATTCTAAAGAGAACAAGATATGAGATTCATAGTCATGGCTTCAATGTACTTCTGGAGCATGTACAGCTAAACCATGGTTTAGAGAGTTAATTAATAAGGGTAGTTGACATCCTTTCTTTTCTCAGCTGTGCTAATTGCTACATGTGTAATCTTTGCTGACAGCCATTGCTGTAGTCAGTCTCTAGGGCCTCAGATGCTCATTTTTAGAAATTATTTATTTATGCAAAATGCTAATAACTTTTTTCTCGTTTAAGAGTAATGCGTGCTTGATGGAGGAAAATCCTAGAAATTATGGGAAAGCATAAAGAAAAAAATTATTTGTACTCCCACCATTCAGTAATAACCACAGTTAACAGTTTGGTCTCAGTATTTTTTGGATTTTGGCACATAGATAACCACTCTGCACACACACATGTGCCTGTGCACACACATGCACACCTATATACACACACATTTTTCTACTGTCTCCCTTTTTCTCTCTCTCTCTCTCTAAACTCATACACATATGTATGTACATACATACATACACAAAAGTGCTCACATTTTCCTACCTCTGATAGACACACATTTTTTACAAAAATTAAATAGTAGTAAACTTACCATTTTGTATTTTGCTTTTGTCACTTAATATACAGTGAACATCTTTTTCTATTCAGCCTCAACTCTGTAGCATAATGGTTAATTGCTACATAGTAGTCTTTTTATATCTATACTTTAAACTCTTTTATCACGAACATGTAGTTCATAATTTTCAGCATATTTTATAAACAATGTCTATGAATATAGATTTTTGTACACATGAATAATTATTCCATTAGCATTAATTCCTAGAAGTAGAATTGTTGAGTCCAAGAGTTCATGTTTTGAAAAATGTTTCTGTTAAAGTAATACAGATAACTGGGGTCAGCAGAATAATGCCATTCCATCAGAGATGTCCACATCCTAATCCCTGGAACCTGTGACCATGTGACCTTACTTTACTTGGCAAAAAGAATTTTGCAGATGTAATTAAGTTAATGATCTCAAGAGAGGGAGATTATTTTGGATTTTCCAGGTGGGCCGAATATAATCCCAAGGGTCCTTATTAGGGAAACAGGGAGACAAGTGAGTCACAGAAGATGTGAGGATGGAAGCAGAGACCAGAGTGGCTTGAGTGCTGATGGGAGCCCTGGAATGCAGGTGGCCTCTAGCCTCTGGAAGCTGGCAAAGTCAAGGGAACGGACTCTCCCCTAGAGTCCCTGGAGGGAACACAGCCCTGCCAGCACCTTGATTTCAGCCCAGTGAGACCCATTTCGGACCTGTGACTTCCAGAACTGTAAGAGAACAAATTGTATTGTCTTAAGCCACTAAATTTGTGGTAATTTGTCACAGCAGCGACAGGAAACTGACCCACACACAACTTTGCCAATTGGCCTAAATAAGGCTTGTCTTTCTATGCAGAGGCCCCCTGTCTCACTCCTTTGTGTCTTCAGTTCCACTCCCCAGGGGGAGCCACTTTCAACTCTTTTTTTTTTTTTATAGTAAAACCATTTTATTTTTATTTTTTTAAATGTTTTTTTATTATATTATGTTAGTCACCATACAGTACATCCCTGGTTTTTGATGTAAAGTTCCATGATTCATTAGTTGCGTATAACACCCAGTGCACCATGCAATACGTGCCCTCCTTACTACCCATCACCAGCCTATCCCATTCGCCCACCCCCCTCCCCTCTGAAGCCCTCAGTTTGTTTCTCAGAGTCTTATACCTCTTTCTTCTGGCTTTACCTCCCTATGTCTAAATATGACTATTCTGCTATTTCTCGACTTACTGATTTTAGCCACTGTTAATTATTGAGTTATTGAGTTCTTCTTAAAGTCGATGAAGATTTAGCTCTCCTACATTACTACCCCAACTTCCAACCCCAAAGTCTCCCCATACATTATGGTCATACTCATCCGGATAATCCAGGATAATCTCCCCATCCCAAGGTTGGCTGATCGGCAACCTTAATTCCATCTGCAAACTTAATTCCTCTTTTCCATGTAACCTAATATATTCACACGTTCTGAGGATTGGGACGTGGACATATTTGGGGGGGACATTATTGTGCCTACCACATCTTCCATCAAATCTGCCCATGCTCACTGATAACATGTTCCACACACTTGGTTGAGTCAGACCTCCCTCCTAGAGCTCTCCACACTGGTTGAGCTGAACCGATTGCCCTCTGGCCTTTCTATGGAGTCATCCAGGGATTGTTTTTTCTCTCTCTGCTCTCTCGCATGGCATCCTGCATTTCCTGGGTCTCGTGTCTTCTACATTCTTAGTGTGCTCCTTTCTTTCTCTGAAGCTCATCCTCCTGATGTTTCTGAAGACGGTACGTGAGAAGTATGCACTGGAGTACTTATGTGTCTGAAAATGTCACTCTTCCACCTTCATATTTGATTGAAGATTTGGTTGAGTATAGATTTCTAGGTTGAAGATCATTTACTCCCAGAATTTTGAAGGTATTGCTCCATTGTCTTCCGACTTCTAGAGACCTTACTGAGAAGCCTGATACTATTCTGATTCCCAATCCTGTTGCTACAGAGCTTGCTTGTTCTCTCTGGAAGCTTTTGGGATTTATCACTGGTGTTCTGGAGTTCATGATAATCTGCCTTGGTGTGAGTCTTTTTTCATTCATTGTCCTGGACTCTTGGTGAGCCCTTTCCATGTGAAGACCATTGTCCTTCAATTTAGGGCCATTTTTTATATCATTAATTTGGTAATTCCAGTCCTTCCATTTCTTTGTTTCCTTTTTCTGGGCTGCCTATAAGTTGGATATTGGACCTTCTGGAATGATCTTCTATAGTTCCTATCCTTTCTGTTTTCCATCTCACTTTTATTCTACTTTCTGGGAGATTGTCTTGACTTTATATGACAACTGGTTTATTCGGTTTTTAAAATTTCAGCTCTCATATTTCAAATTTCCAAAATCTTTCTCATCTTTTGATTGTAAAAACGTTGCCTCCTTTTCCTCCTTCTCCCTTTCTTCCTCTCTCTCCCCCTTTCTTTCTCTCTTTATTCGTGTCCTGTCCTTGTTTCGTGGATGCGGTATGTTTTCTTACTGCTATGAGAGTCTTTTACCAGTGTGGTTGTCAATGTTGGAGTCTCCGTTTGTTCTCTATATACTTTTCTTTCCTTAGTTCCTTGTTTGTCTCTTGTCTTCACAATAGAAACGTTCCTCAGATGTCTGGTGATCTTTTATTGATACTGAACACTGTGGCCCTTAAAAGCCTTTTGGCCATCCTGTGAGCCTGGCAGCGGCTCTGATGAAGAGTGACAGAGCAGTGTGTCGGCTTGGGTCTGGGAGGAAACACATGCTGCACTTAAACTGTGCCATCGAAAAGGGCTTAATAAACAATTATTTATGAAGATGTAGGCAGGCTTTAGGGGAAACAGGAAAGAATAGGTCAGTATGCCATGGGTAGCAATAATGGGGAGCTTTTACTACCAAAGACCTAAAGGACAAAAGGAAGGAGTCATTTGCAACTCAGTGAGGGTCTCCATATGGAAAAGGGTAGCTGACTGGAGCTGTGTCCTTAGGACACAGCCTGTTGGTGACACAGTAGGGAGGGAGTGAAGGAAATATGTACCCTGACTTCTCTCTCCTGCCACCCATCTCTGCCAGTGCTGTCCACTGGAAGAACCTGACAAGAAGTCATCCATTCTTCCAGCACCCAGAGCAAGCTGGAGGAAGAGCAAGAATGGGAAAGGACGGCCTCCAGCCTCGGCTGTACCGATCTGGGTCTGGGCTGGAAAATAGACCACTCTGCATGTTTCAGGTATAAAAATTTGAATGTAGATTTAGGGGCTCATATAGTGGTTGGGAGAGCTAGAGACAGTGGTGAGGGTACAGGTTAGGGACACCACCCAAAAGGTCAGAGTAGCTGACATGGAATGTCTAGGCCCAAAGCTTCCAAAGCTGGCATAGAAGCTGCAGCAATTCTCAAGAATCTCTGAGAAGGTCCCACACTCACCCCAGTTGACAGTGGCAAAGCGTTCCCAAAAGCCTAATGGGAAGCCTCTGCAAATCTCATCTGCCCAGGTGTTTGGTTTCCACAACCTTCAGGGAACTAGTGTTTCCTTCCAGTTTCTCCCACATCCAAATCTAGGGGTCTTTCCTCTAGGTCCCCTTGGTTTTTCTGCAGAAGGAGCCTCCCATCCCCTGTCAGTGGCAGGGGGGCAGAGAGGGAGGATGGCCAGGCTTGGTCATTAGGGTTCCGTGAACTGAATCCTCTTGGGTTTAACGTCTGGTGCAGCAGGGTAAGCAGGGGACCCAGGGCCCAGCCACTCAGCATACAGACAGCGACACTGTCCCTCTGATTACAGCTCTGAGCTTCACCTGGATTTTGCTCAGCCAGAGAGTTTCCTTCCTGAGGTCTGCAGCAGACCCCTATGTGATGGTTTCTTGCTAAGCCTGTTACCCCTCTGGGGCTACTGTTTGAACCCCAACAGTGCCTTGAAGTGCCTAGTCCTGTGATGTTTCCTTTCCTGTTCTCCTTGTCCTTATGGGTAGATTCCCTCTTTATTCCTTTATCATCATTTTACTGGGATTTGAGAGGGAAAGATGGTAACACAAGTAGCCAATGTGCCAGAATTAACCAGAAGTGTGTATTTCTTAAGACTTTGCTACAAATTGACAAATTAGATGCTCACTTTTAAGTCTTGCAGTAATAATTTTTAAATTTTAAGTTAAAAACATTTGTTCAATTATAGTTATTATGTATTCTAAGATATTCAAATAAGGAAAATGTGAAATAATAAAGGTATTACAACCTTTATTATTTTTTAAAGATCTATTTATTTACATATTTATTTAGAGAACACAAGTGGGTAGGGGGAAGGGACAGAGGGAGAGAGAGAATCCCAAGCAGACTGCGAGCTGAGCTCAGGGCCCAACGTGGGGCTTGATCTCATGACCCTGAGATCATGATCTGAGCCGAAGTCGAGAGTCGGACACTTAACCTACTGAGCCATCCAGGCACCCCTAACAACCTTTAAAAGCAACCTTTTCCATTACTAAAATTATGCTCATTAAAGAAAGTGTGGAACATTCCCAGACACAATCCTAAGCACTTTATAAGCATTAGCCCCTTATAGTCTCATGCTAACCCATTTTACAGATAAGGAACCTGAGGCACAGAGAGGTTCAGAAACTTCCCAAGACTGCACAACTGCTGATCCCAGGTAAAGTCTAAATTGTTCAGACCCAGGCCAATGGCTGCACCCCCTCCTCTCTTGGCTCAGAAAATAGAAGGAAAAAGGATCAACTACAGCTACATGACACCAAGATGACCTTTTAAACTTTTGGAGTATTTGCCTCCAAAGTTGTTAATGTATTTTCTAAGTTAGAAGACAATTTTAAGTCTAGGGTCTGGGTAATTATATACTCTGTGTTATTTATTATTTATTTATTTATTTATTTATTTATTTATTTATTTATTTATTTATTTATTTAATTTGACAGAGAGACAGCCAGCGAGAGGGGGAACACAGCAGGGGGAGTGGGAGAGGAAGAAGCAGACTCCCAGTGGAGGAGCCTGATGTGGGGCTTGATCTCAGAACGCTGGAATCATGCCCTGAGCCAAAGGCAGACGCTTAATGACTGCACCACCCAGGCGCCCCGTACTCTGTGTTTTATCACTCAGTGTTATGTCGTGAGTTTATATGTATATAAATTTTATTGCAAACAAAACACTCCACAAGGATCCATTTAAATTTTATGTTAAGGCCATTGAATAGCAAGTCTAAACCATGAAACAAATTGGGTTGCTTTGTTCAACTTCAGACAACTCCATAGTTTCTAATGGAATCAGACATAGCCGACTTCACATTACCAGGCCTGCTTCTCTCCCTCCTGCTAAGGGACATAGGGCATGACATTTAGCCTCTCTGAACTCGAGTCTCCTCACTTGTAAAATGGGGATAGTAACATTTTACATGGTTGTCTTGAGAATTTAAAAGAAGAGAGAAGAGTGTCACAGCTCGCTGCTCCTCCATAAATGGTAGGGATTATTATCTTAACATCGTGCTCGCTGCCCAGAGACATTTTCAAAAGATAGGTAACACACTGGATTTTTATGTAAGGTTGAACCTTTTTACTCCTTTATTTGGGCACTGAGAAAAGATCTAGTCTCTATCTGATAGGTTACTTCTGTGGTGTTTACAGTTAGGAGAGACTGATATATATATATATAAAACTTTTCAGAAAATGTTATTATGAACACATGCCAAAGTTTCAAGATTCCCTCTTGGCCAGGACATTTTCTGGGACGTGATTGGTTAGATGATCATTGTTAGACTGGACACAAGGAAAAATAATGTCAGGCTAAAGAATGTCGTTAGACCTCTGACCTAAGGCCAGCTGAGAAGGTGGGTGGGTGGGGAGGTAGCTAGTTTCCCTGAAAAGAGCTTAATCTCTTTAAAGAGTATCAGAGAAGTCCTTAAGCATTTTTATCAGGAATTCTAATCCCCCCCCCAAGGTTATGAAACACATTCTCAAAAAGTTTTGTTCCAGACAGGTTTAATATTTTACAGTCGAATTTATGGGGGAAAAAAAAAGGCAATTTGGGGAATCCTCCAAGAAAAAAGTCCTGCCTCCCCAAGGTTCTCAATTTCCATCTTTAGAGCATAAAAAAGGAGTTACCAGCTCAAAAAAAATACAATTATAGTATGTGGAAATTGTCATGTATCTTAGTGTCATTACACATTTGGAAAATCTCTGAAGGAATATTCCAACAGAAGTTAACTGTGATCGTCAACTATCTCTGCAGTAATTGACAACTGCGAAATGATAGATTTTCACCTTCTGCAGTGTATCTTTGTTTTATTTTTTAAAAATGTTTTAATAATGAGCACATATGACTTTTGTAATGATAAACACCAAATCGTTTTTACCAGCTCAGGGGTGTGGTCACTGGTAACTCCCCTGAGCCCTTTTTCCTTATGAAGCACCAACCAGTTCATTGGATGAGCAAAACCGGTCATCTGGGCTCCAGGGAGCTGAGGTTCTCACCCTGGAGCTGCATCAGAATCCCCTGGAGGTCTGGTCCCATTGCAGATCACTGGGGCCCACCCCCAGAGCTCCTGATTCCGAAGGTCTGGGGTGGGGTCCACAATGCGTGACCCTAACGAGTTCCCATGTGCTGCTGCAGCTGCCACTGCCAGTCTGGGGACCACACTTTAAAAACTGGTTTCTTGTGGTCCAGGAAAGACAATTTCCACAGGGGAATCAAAGCCAAACAAAGAGGAACTTCACTCACTTCCCACTTTTGCCTCTGGCTGGCCTGTAATTATTTTTGAGAAGAGGAACTTGATTTGACTGGCTTTATTTAATAAGAAGTTGTGCTGGAAAAGAGTTGTGCTTTATCTTATTAAGCGAGCACTTGGTTTAGAGACTAAGTCCTGTGGCCTCTGGGGCTTGAGGACCTATCTGGGGTTGGCTATGTGCACTGGGGGCTTCACAACCTGGTGGGTGGCTGTGGCTCATTACCCTCAGCCCAGGCCACTGGCCGTGGTTTCTCTGAACCCTGAAGGAATGACATTGACAGCGATGGGGGAGCGGTTATTGCAATACTGAGGTCCTGTTTGGGAAGCAGTGTAGGGGCTGTTATGGGAGTAGGCAAAACACAGGGAAAACATCCTTACTAGGCCCCATACTAGGGGCCTAGTTATGAATGGAGTCACTCTCTTTTTTCATGGTGGTAAAAAATATATAACATAAAATTTACCATTATAATCATTTTTAAGTTCACTTAACTCATTTTCACACTGTTCCATTCAGCTCCAGAACTTTTCCATCTTGCCAAACTGAAACTCTGTACCGATTATCACTCTTTCTTAAATATATAACCGCCCTTGTTGAGATATAATTCACATGCCATACAATCCACCCATTTTAAAGTATATAATACAATGGTTTTTAAGTATATTCATAGAGTTGTGCAACTATCACCACAACACATTTTTAAACACTTCTGTCACCCCTAAATGCAAGCTTGTACCCATTAGCAGTCACTCTCCAACTCCCCCGGCCCCCTCCTCTAGCATCTCATCTACTTTCTGTCTCTTCAGATTTGACTGTTCTGGGTGTTTCAGGTGAATGGAATGGTATGATACGTGTCCTTTTATAGCTGGCTTCTTTCACTTAGCATCACGTTTTCAGGGATCATCCATATCGTAGCAAGGATATACTTTATTCCCTTTTGCATTCACTCTTCATAAGATTCAAATTTGAACTCATTATCTCCTCCCTGCCTGCAATGACTTCCTTCTCCACTTGGTCGATGTCTCCAGCTACTCAGCTCCCAAAATGGCTAACAGAATATTTCTTTCAAATCTTCCATCTGTGCTCCCTACCCTCTCCCTAAATCCACTGCCTCACCAGATCTGACCAATGTAGTTCAAACCTGCTCTAGGATGCTAACCTTCACTTTGTCAGGGTCAGTGCCATTGTATTTCTTGCCTTTAATGTCTCAGGCGTGTCCA
Source organism: Ursus americanus (assembly GCF_024610735.1). NCBI lineage: Eukaryota > Metazoa > Chordata > Mammalia > Carnivora > Ursidae > Ursus > Ursus americanus. The sequence goes on from NC_142164.1 coordinate 107,157,786, forward strand.
AGGCCTCCCACTTGCAGACTCTCCATCCTCTGGTCCCACTTCTGTGGCCTACCCAGTTACCTTCCTAAAATCATTCTACCGTGCTCCTATCCATTGCTTCGGGGCCTGGCACAGAGACCACTTCAAATTGGATGTGTGGCTGCACTCCTGCCCCTTCCACACAAGCTCCCTTGCAACATCATCCGTTCCCCAGAATCTGAGCATTCTCACGTGTTCCTCCTTCTGTCTGGAATACTGGCAAACATTTGTGCGTCCTGAAGACCCAGCTTCAGTGGAAGCCAAGTCTGTGGTGGAGCCTCTGGGCTTCTCCTGAAGCTCAGGGAAAAAAGAAATCACTTTTGTAAGGCAACCCCTACTTTTATTTTCTTTTTAAAAAAGATTTTATTATTTATTTATTTATTTATTTATTTATTTATTTATTTATTTATGAGGGAGAGCATGTGAGAGAGTGCACTGTGTGTGTGTGTGTGTGTGTGTGTGTGTGTGAGAGAGAGAGAGAGTGGGATGAGGGGCAGAAGGTGAGGGAGAGGGAGAGGGAGAGAGTCTCCATCAGATGGTGTGCTGAGCACAGAGCCCCATCTGGGGCTTGATCTGACAACCTTGAGATCATGACCTGAGCTGAAACCGAGAGTTGGACAGATGTAAGGCATTCAGGCACCCCTAGCAGTTCGTACTTTGAAATCTTCATTTTTGTTAAGATCAAAAGCCCTCAATCATCAATCAACTCCCATTTTTAAAAACTGGTCTGTTGGGATGGTTTATTCCTATGGTAAATGCCAATTATTCTATTTAAAGTTGTTCATATTTATTAAATGCATATTTCACACATATGATCTTAAATTAATGTCTGCTGTTTTTGGAACTTCTTTTGGAGTATCACTTCATTTTTTGTAATAATATCCTTCTTTACACATGACCCCTTTGTAATGGGGGGGGTAGAGTGGGTAGAAAACAGTACAAACTGTATTTCTCATTACTCTCCTAGGACTATTCTCCCAGTTTACTATTTTCTTAGATAAAGCAGTACTGTGAAAAAGGATGGGAAAATGTTTGAGGCAAGTTAGTCTACACCCTGGGGCTCTTTTTCAGTGTTTTAGATGCAAGTTCCTGTGACTGATCAACTGGGAAGTCAAGTACTCAGGCAGCCTTTGCATTTTTAAATGTGAACACCCTACTCCAGTTTTATAGCCTTGTGGGAGAGCACATTTCACCGTTTAGTGACTTCTTTTGTGTTTTCCTTTGTAAAGCAAGCCTTTCCTACAAATCTTGTAAAGATAATCAAAGTTCAGCTGTCTTATAAACGACCTGCTTCTTTGATTTGATTAGTTTTCATCTCCATAGAGCTGGTAAAACCAGTTCTCTTGGATTTGTTGGAAAGGGATCACTGAAAAAGATAAAAGAAGTGAGTGGGCCATTCCAAGAGTGGTTGTCAAGCCAAATCAACTGCAATGGAGCAAGATGTTATTTCCATGGCTTTTGATGTGATCTGGACATGTTACCTTGAAGCCAGCATGCATGATGCAAAGGAAGAAGGGAAAAGCCTGCCTCAAAACTGTCAGCGGAAAGCCCTCACTGCTTGCTTAGACCACGGTCTGCCAGGGTTTCTCCTTCACTTACATGCCCACTAATTGGAAAATTTGAGGTGGGTCGTGCCTGCCTCAATTATTGCTATGGTGTTCTGATGGCAATTTTCCCTTTCCTTCATTTCTTCTACATTTATACAATTCTACATCCAATTATATTTATATATATATATATATATATATATATATATATATATATATATATATATTTATACATTCTACATCCAATTATATATAATTGGAATTCTTCTGTAAGGAAGACTTGTCCCCTCTCCCTGACTTATTTACTTAGCTATTTATTTATACCCCTATAGACTTAAAGACATAGCTTTTATGATATCTTTGGGTTATAATCCAATAGAACCGTTACTTGCTGCTTGAATTGTCCCAGCTTTGGCCTTTGGGAGCTCTTTCAGGTTGGCTCCTGTGCCCTTTTGATTTGCATCATCATTTTCATTGGGCCCTTCCTTACTTTCTGGCAGCATGAGGTTTTCTGTTTCTCCGTAAAGCTCATCAGAAGCACCAGATAATGACTGTCTTTTGTAAAGCGCGCTGTATGTAATTTCTGTTAATGTAAAGATGTTATTAAAGGTTATCAAAGCAGAGTATCATTCATTACATGTAAAGTATGGATGTCAAGTCCGAGTACTCGAAGAGAGCAAGCATGACAGGCTGTAAGGGCTACATAGGCAGAACCTCAACTGCCTTACATTTTTATCCAAAATGTTACCACCCCTCAGTAACACAAAGAGGCCTCTTATGTCATGTGATATCATTATAAGTGTCACACCTCAGCTACTCTCCATTCCCAAAATGTATCATCCATTCTGGTTGAAATGGGAGTTCAGTGGGACAAAGGTGTGGTATCAAATACAACTGTATTTATTTAGCAATATTCATGAGATGAATTCATGTAATTTGAAATATTGCACTAACTATTCTATTAAACAACAGTCCTCTAAGAGGGAGGCAGGATGACGAATTACATATCTATTTTTGTCAGCAGCTGGATTGAATTTTCACATTAACTACCCCTGTGCTGGTCACCAAAAGTTTCTCAAACGAAAAATAAAAGGACAATAGGAAAAATTCAGGAGAACCAAACAGTAAGTGTGTGTGTGTGTGTGTGTGTGTGTGTGTGTGTAAGAATATCCATTTTTGTAATTTAGAGAAACTCAAAGGGAAAAAAACTCTACAGCGTTTGAGTAGAATTCAAACCACTTAGTTTACTTAAGGCAATAAAATTAGGGTACAGCTCAGGATTTTCAAAAATGTTAAGTCTTGCCATCAGTTTTTCTTTCTTTCTTTCTTTCTTTCTTTCTTTCTTTCTTTCTTTCTTTCTTTCTTTCTTTCTTCTTTCTTTCTTCTTTCTTTCTTTCTTTAAGATTTTTATTTTATTTATTTGACAGAGACACAGCGAGGGAGGGAACGCAAGCAGGGGGAGTGGGAGAGGGAGAAGCAGGCTTCCCACCGAGCAGGGAGCCCGATGCAGGGCTCCATCCCAGGACCCTGGGATTGTGACCTGAGCCGAAGGTAGGCGCTTAATGACTGAGCCACCCAAGCGCCCCTCTTTTGTCATAAAATGACAAATTTATTGGGGCACCTGGGTGGCCCAGTCAGTTGAGCGTCGGACTCTTGATTTTGGCTCAGGTCGTGATCTCAGGGTCTTGGGCTGGAGCCCCTCATAGGTCCCTGCGCTCAGCAGGAAGTCAGCTGGATATTTTTTCCCCTCTGCCCGTCTCCCCCTCAAATAAATAAATAAATCTTTAAAAAATGACAAATTTATCCATTCAGGAAGCATACCCAGATGAAGGAGTAGGGACATAGTTCTCTGATTCAAGGAGGAAAGATATGACTTGAAATAGACCAGAGCCAAAATAAGACGAAAGTTCAGGTCGTCTGTCTTCACCTGTGCAAAGCTGGGGGGAAAACATAAACAAGAAGACTGTCTTCCCCATGTAGGACAGAGAGATGAGTAAGAATAAGCAGGGCGTGAGACAAGCTGCTGATTTTTTTTTTTTTTTGAGGCCTATTGAATTCAGCCACTAGTTTGCTGGTTTAGGTGTACTGGTCTCTGCAACAGCCAGGTAAGCCATGGTGGGTATCACAGACGCTGTTCAAAGACCTTGGGCCCATTGCTCTAAGAATGCACAGGGCAGCCAGCGGAGAATCCTCAGCACCGACATACTAGCCCACCACAAGTCCAGCTCAGCTATTTCTGTGTTGAAACATGCCCAGTCATTTTCAGGGCCCTGAGTCTTCTTGAGAGAGGGATAAGGTAGCCCAGTGACTGTGGCCTTAACAAAAAGAATTACCTCTGGAATTGGGCAGACCCCAGACTAGTTTTTCTGGGTGGAGTTCAAGAAAAAAAAGTCCTAGTAACAGTGGGCTTTAGCCAGGCTCTATGAGTTTCAGTGTTTGTCAACTCTAAAATCCTATCACAAGGCCTCATCTCTGATATGCCAAGGCATGTAATGAGGGAGGCACAATCCTGGAGCAGGTATGAGTATTCATCCATGCCTCCAACATGTCAAATTCTTCATTTCCATGTTCTTTAATCCCTTCCTTAGGAGTCTGCCATCGATGTCACTACTACCTTCTCTGTAGCTCTGTGGATGGGTCTTCTCCCCCTTGATTAGTCTCTTGTTTAGATTGCTTTGACACGGGGTGCCTGGGTGGCTCAGATGGTTAAGCATCTGCCTTCAGCTCAGGTCATGATCTCCAGGTCCTGGGATGGAGCCCCACGTTGGCCTCCCAGCTCAGCAGGGAGTCTGCTTCTCCCTCTGCCTCTCCCCTACTCATGCTTTCTCTATCTGTCTCAAATGAATAAATAAAATTTAAAAAAGAAAAAAAAAAGATTGCTCTGACACACAAGAAAAGCATTTAGAAAGTTGATGTTACTGATCCCTTATTGGGAAGACCCTGACTGTGAAAGACGTTTTTTATAAGCTAATGAAACAATTATAAGAACATCTTTCTGCAGAAATCCCAGGATGTGACCAATTTACCAGAGTTGCCCCAATATCACGGGTGAGGTATGAACACAGCCCTATATTGGGTAGGGGGTCAGCTTTTATGCTTTTATTTATCACCTCTGGGTCCACTAACCTTCAGCCTCCTGCGTTTTTCAGGGGCCAATGATTTGATTTCTTGTTTTATTTTCTCTTTTTGAATGTCTCCCATCTATTTCACTATCTCTTCCTACCACCAGATGGTGGAAAGGGAAAAGGAAATAAGCGGATGGTAAATGAATGTGGTACTGGCTGGCTGAGTGTTCATGGCAAAAGGTGTAGTGGTGAATGCACCCAAAAAGGAGCTTGTGAGTTACCTATCAATTCCTTGTTTTCATTTCGGCGCTCATTCAGAGGTTGGCTGCCCAGGTCTGGGGGGCCAATGTGGCACAGTACCTTGCTGGGGGGGGGGGGAGCCAGCCCTTGCCTCAGGAGATTCTTGGGAACGTCAAAGCCTGGGAATACAGCTGGGCAACCCAACCCCACCTGGCCCAAGCACAGGGTGTGGCGTTAGGGGTCCCTGCGAGGGTCAGTGCGGGGCGATGTGCCCCACCAGCCCCGCTGTGTCCTTCTTTTTCTGAATCTCCATTCCGCCGCCTCCTGTAAGCTGAACTAGCACTTGGCTGGCCTTTCCCACGCTGCATTGAATGGATGTAGCATTTCTCTCCCTCCATAGGGACCCCTTCTCCTGCCTTCCCAACAGCCCGCTCTGTGAAAGCTTATTTTGGGTTGCCTTGATCCCCGATCCTGGGGTTACCTGCCATCACCCTCAGCAGGTGTTCATTCCCTCACCTACCCATGGTCTCCCCACCCCCAGCCCGCCCTCCACCTCTAGTCGCACCTTATGGATCTGCCGCTTCCACCTTCTTTCCCACGTGCCCCTCCACTCGGACGCCCCCTCCCCCTCGACCCCCGCTCGGGTCTCGAGGAGTCTCGCGGCATTTCCCGGGGCGTTAGCCCAGCCGCCGCGGGTGTGGGGCGGCCTCGCGGAGCTGAGTCCTCCCCAGCGGGCGGTGAGGGGGGCGCCCGAGCGCCGCAGCCGCGTGGACGCCCCGGGCGCCGGCCCACCCCGGACCGGCCCCGCCCCTCGTTGGCCCCGCCCCTCGTTGGCCCCGCCCCTGACTCGGCGGCCGCGCGTCCCCGGCAGGCTGAGCCGCAGGAGCTTCGCGGCTGCGGCGGCGAGGGGGGGAGAGCGGGCTGCGCGGCCGCGGCTGCCTGGCGCTGGGCTGGGCGGCGCTTCTTCTTCTTCTTCTTTTTTTTTTTTTTCGCAATTTCCACTCGCGGGGAGCAGGAAACCCGGCGCAGCCGGGCGCAGCGGGCCGCGATGCAGCAGCAGCAGCAGCAGCGGCAGGAATCACCACGGGGCAGCAGCAGCAGCAGCAGCAGCAGCAGCAGCAGCAGCAGCAGCAGAGGCAGCAGCGGGCGGCGCTGAGCCGCCGTGGCCGCCGCTGCTGAGGAGAAAGCCGGCCCAGCCGCCGCCGCGTCCCGACCCCCGCGTCCCTATCCCCGCGCCTGGATCCCGGCGCCCGACCCCCGCGCCCGCCTCCGCCAACTTTCACGCTGCCTCGGCGGCCCGGCCCGGCTCGACGCCAATGGGTGAGTAGGAGACTGCCCGCGCCCCGGCGCCCGGGTGTCCACCTCAGTCTGCGGGCGGCGCGCCTGTCCCGGGACCGCGGAGTCGGGAGGACGCTCAGGGGGCAGGGCCCTGGCGGGTGACACCGCGTTGGGCACCCTGCTTGCCTCGCGCACCCCCATTCACTCCCACTCGCGTCCCTGTTGAGCCCGCGCGGCCCCGACGGGAACCCCGTGGGGGCCTGGGCGGAGGATCGCGGGCCGGCCCGTGGCGGCTGAGGCTGAGGGATGCAGGGGGTGTGGTTGGCTCTTCGGGTGGGCGGGGAGAGTTTTGTCTTGGCCATTTTCTCGCCCCAGCGCGCCCTCCTCTGCGCTGAGGACATGGGTATTGGCAGCTGGTGGGCTCCGGCCCAGCGCGGGGTTCGCAGTGTCTGTCCGCCTGGCCCCGCCGCGGGGGAAGCCAGAATCTCGGGGTCTCGGGGCGGCCAGGGGCCGGGTTGCCTTTGCTGGGGGCCGACGTGGGGGGGTGGTGCGGGAAACGCCCCAGTACCCGGCCTGGCGTGCCATCCTCGGGTCCTGAGCGCCAGACGCGTCTCTCTTGGAGCCCCTCTTCCTCTGGCCCTGACCCCCTCTCTGTCTGCCTTCCTTCTCTCAGTCGGGCTCTCCACTCCGTGATGCTCAAAGGCCACTTCCTACATCCTCTAAGTCTGAAGGCTCAGGGAACTGGAGCCAGTGATCCAGCCCTCGATTTTACCGATCGAACATCAGTTCCAAGTAGGCAACTAACCCTTAGGTCCCCTGGGTCCCATCTGGTATAGACTCTGGCATATTGGAGCCACCCTGCCCAGAGGATCTGGCACTTTATTGGGCAAAGGACTTGTGATTACCTGGGCTGGAATCATGTGGCCCACCCAGTTAATGTTCTTGCTGGAAGCCAGTCTCTGTCTTTCATGCCTTTGGTAGATTGTTTTTGGATGTTTCTAGGCCAGGCAGAGGCAGGCTGTAGATCATAATAATTCATAATAAAATGGGACCTTTCTGTGTTCATGTAATAGGATTTGAGTAGGTGAGTCCAACAGTGATAGGCAAGCAGTCGTAGGATGCTCCTGAAGGCGGATGCACTGGAAAAGGGGAGGTTTAACCCAATCGGTTGTTGACGGGCAGTTAAGATCCCATTTGTGGTCATTTGCCAAAATGGTTTTCCTTTTCTAAAGTGGTGACAATTTGATGGCCTCTCTGCTTCAGTGTCACTTTTTTCTCAGTGCCCTTCTCTGGTACCTGCACTACCTCCAGTCTAAATTAGTTTCTCTGTTAACCCTTTCTCCTATTGTACATTTTAAAAAATAGTGGTATTAAGTATTTATTTGAGTTTAACATTTATCTCCCCTACTGTAAGCTCCGTGACTGTAAGGACAGAACTGTGTTGGTACCGTTTTGCTCAGCACTGTTTTCTCTGGTGCCTGGTGTGGAGCAGGCCCTAATTAAATATTTATTGAATGAATGAATGAACGAATGAATGAATGAATGAATGAGGAGATAGGAAACCTTCCTACCGGGTAGAAGACAAAACACTTAGCTCAACACTCTTCCTTTGCTTTGGCACCTAATAAGATGATTTAGTTTATTAACAGAAATATATACTTTAAACATTACTGGTCACTTTAGTAACAGGTTGGTTTTTCCTGAGGTAACCGAAAATGACATTTTGATCACCTTTCCTTTTTTTTTGTGGGTCCTGAGAGTGTCGCACAAAAAAAGAAGTTAGATACAAATGTCTTCTATGGCTGGACTGTGCTTTCTGTATCTCAGAGGGAAGAGGAGTCCAGTTTAAGAAGAAACAGACCTGTTTATTATTCAAGCCTGAACTATTTTCATTATCCAGAGCCTCCTAAGAAAATTAGAGACTGCTTCTGCAGTTTATAGTCCTTTCAAGCTTAATATTTTTTTACTGTAACCATTACAAAACAGAGGGGGTGCAGAAATTGATTTTCATTTATTTCAGGTGTTCATACGTAGAGGCACTAAGATTAAAATGAATGCTGTCATTTGATTCATTAAAATGTTTATAGTGGGATTTAAGATGTCTGTAGTAGTTTATGGCTGAAGATCACTTGCTATTTTCTCTTTCTTCTTTTTTTTTTCTGGAGGGGGAGGGGCAGAGAGAGAGGGGAGGGGCAGAGGGAGAGGGGAGGAGAGAATCTTAAGCGGGCTTGATCCCACGACCCTGAGATCATGACCTGAGCCCAAATCAAGAGTCAGACACTTAACCAACTGAGCCACCCAGGTGCCCCAAAGAGTTGTTGTTTTTTTTTTAAGATTTTATTTTTAAGTAATCTTTACACCCAACGTGGGGCTTGAACTCACAACCCTGAGATCAAGAGTCGCGTGCTCCACCGACTGATCCAGCCAGGCACCCCCCCACACCTGTTATTTTCTAAAGCATCTTCAGCAGTGTATTTGTGATGAAGTAGAGGTATTTAACAACTGATTCTGTACATCGTCGGATGGAGCCACCCAGTAGTGCTGTTTCTGAAGCCGGTGTGTGTACACACACAGGCACAGCCCCCTTCCCCAATCCACCAAGTCTCCTTGGTTTTCAAAAGATTTCTCCAGTGTATCAGTTTGATACACTTGCATTCTTACCTGGCCTGGTAACGATTTTTCTGTTAATGGCTAACGCAGTGAAATTATATTATTTGGTCTTTAATCTGAAAAATAACTGAAGAGCATTAAATCCCTAATTGTGAAATGAAGCCAGTTAGTTGTAAAATGGCCTCTTACAAAAGCCCACTCAGAGTGTGCCCTCAGAGCTTGCAGGCAGATGCCTGCAGTGCCAGAGACAGGGAAAGCCTCTTGTCATTACGATTGCACAAATATTAACGATCCAGATTTGTGAATAGTGGAGGATTTGCAAGCCCAGCAAATGATTTTTATTTAGAAAATTCCAGGGTAACAAGAAAGTTTGGACTGTTTTTAGCAATGTATTGTTTTGGTGGGAGATTGCTTTATGCTAAACTAAAGCTAGATTGAATGTAATGTGTTGGTCTCCATAGTCTAAAGTTAGAAATGGAAGAAAAGACTCCACCTTTGTCATTCATGATTTTTATTTTGTCCCCTTATAGTCATCACGGCACAGGCAAAACCTTGCTACCTCCCTGGTTGTACAGACCTTCAGTTTTTGTTGCATTACTGACATTCTCTCATCAGCTCTTGTATTTGAAATTGTTTTAAAGTAGATTGCATACAGTGGTCAGTATTCATCCATTCATGCAACTCTCCCTCCAGTATTTATTGATCTCCTGCTTTGTGCCAGGCGTTGTGCTAGGAATGGGCGCACAACACACACAGACCTGGCAGCTTGGGCTTTTCCAGCTGGTGGGAGAGGTAGGCCTGAACGCAATACTCAAGACAAGATGTGATTAGAAGCCCTGCTAGGTCTCATGAAAGGAGATTTGAGAGGGGCAAAGTGATTTAGGCTACAGAGGGGTAAGGACAATGTCTTTGAGGAGATTGTGTTTGAGCTGAAATCTGAAATGTAAAAATTGGGTAGGAGTCGTCACTGCCCTCCAACCACCGCCCCTCGCCCGCCCCCTGGAACACAGCTGGGGCAGAACAAGCCGGGATGGACCACGGGGGTGGGGGGGCTTGTGGGACAGGACCATGGAGGACTGGGCCTGTGGCAGGGGCTTTGGGGGAGCGTTTAAGGAAGCTGGGTATTGCTCTGGATTGGATGCTGGCTGGAAGCGAGGTAATTCCATGATGGGGGGGGGGTCCTCATAAATCTTACCTAGAAGCAGGGAAGAGCAGACAAAGGCTGTGATTGGTAACGAAGCAGCAGTCACTCCTGTTAGCCAGGATGTGGGGATGTGTGGGGATGTTTGTGATTTGGACAAGGTTCACTTGTTCTCCGTGTTCAGACAGGATTACAGAGTGGTCTTGTTTTTGCCTTGTCCCATCCTGGTCACAGAGTGGCCTTGTCTGTTGGTGTCCTGGGGAATTGTTTGTTCACTGGGGGAGACTGCCCAGCCCGCTCCCGGATGGCAGGGGCTGCTTTTCCGAACTAACTAAGGGATAAAAGGGGGCAGAGAATAGGAGGTGCGGGAGGACAGTGGCTTTCTAGATATATTTTGTGGTTCCTTTCTTGATACGGGCCGGCTCTAGTCTGCAGACTGTTCAACATGAAGCGCAATGGACAACTGAAATCCCGGAATAGGGCAAGAGATGCAGAGTCACACGGAGTAAGCTGCTGAGAACCAAGAAGTCGAGGTGGCTCTTAATGGGAAAGACGAGGGGCAGGAAAATACTTGAATCTCCTCAATGTGAGAGGAGAGTCAAATACAGTGGTTCTCACAGTGTGGTCGCCTGGCCAGCAGCAGCAGCCTCCCTGGGATCTTGTTAGAGATACACATTCCCTGGCCCCAGTTCTCCCTACTGAATGAGGAAGGGGGGTGGAGGCTAGCAATTTGTGTTTTAAGGAGCCCTCCAGGTGGTTCCGATGCATGGTCAAGGTCGAGGGTAGAACCTCCTTGCCTCGCAGATGAGAAAGCTGAGGTTCAGAGTACGTGGGTCACTGAAGAGCACATGGGCACTCTGGTCAAATATAAGTTGCTGTTATAAGTGACACATGGCCTTAGAGAAGGAGAAGAATATGCTCCTAGTTCGGAACAAACCTCTTATGGAGTCACTAAAACAGTGCAGTGTGGATTCTTCCATGAATCTCGTCCATGCCGGATGGCCAGCACCTGGGCATTAGTGACACCAGCCGGCCCTCTCAACGGCGCTTGGACGTTGACCAGAGTATCACGTAGGTCTTTGCCATCGTCCTTCTTTTCCTTCCATCCTCTTTAGCAGGGACATTCAAATACATCGTTAGCATGATAGGGTTTTTGGTATTTGTCCTTGGTTGTCTGTACCTGGTACCTGCATTAGCTTCTGATTGCTGCTGTAATAAATTACCAAAAGCTTGGCATCCCACAATGCCGTAAGTTTATTTTCTTTACAGTTCTGGAGATCAGCCGTCCAACACAGGTCTCACTGCGCTAAGATCAAGATGTGGGTAGGGCTGCATTCCTTCTGGAGGCTCTAGGGGAGGATCCCTTTCCTTGCTTTTCCCAGTTTCCAGAGCCCTCTGCATTGCTTGGCTCATGGCCCGCTTCCATCTTCCAAGCCAGCACTGGCCAGTCAGGTCTCTTTCATAGCACAGCACTGTGACACTGACTCTTCTGCTTCTCTCTTCCATGCTTAGGGAGGGCAGAAACTGCATCTGTTTGGTTATCGTGTCCGTGTGCTGGCACCTAGGAGGCCCAAAATTAAAATTGGTTGAGTTAATTATTATTCCCATCCTTCTAGTAACTTCCCCCAGGTGTGTCTTAGACACCTCAGACAGAGCATGCTCTCCACCAAGCTCAGCGTTTCTCCTCCCTAGTGTCCATATCCTGGAGGCTATCACCACCTTTCCTGTCACTTCTGTAGCTGTTCTGCTATTGGCCTTGCCTCTTCTTTCTTCCCCTCTCTCAGCTCTTTCCAGGGTGCAGTCAAGCCCCAAATGTTTCTGGAATTAACCCCATGTCACCACCCTTCTGCAGATGCTTTAGATCCTGAACGCCTTAGCAAAGCCTTTGGGAAGCTCAGCAGCCACCCCTGCCTTGGTTTCTTCCACGCTTGTTCAGGCCTCTGAGCCTTGCCCATGTAGTTCCCTTCATGGGGTAGGGATTCCACTCTCTTCTCTGCCTTCTAGTCTCTCTGTGTTAGTTTCCTCTTGCTGCAGTGACAAAATACTATAAACCCAGTGGCTTAAAACGGCATAAATTTGTAATCTTACACTTCTGGAGGTCAGAAGTCCAAAATGAGTCTTACTGGATTGATGTTAAGATGTTGGCAGGGCTGCCTTCCTTTTGGAGGCTGTAAGGGAGAATCCATTTCCTCGCCTTCTCTAGCTTCTGGAGGAAGTGCCCACATTCCTTGGCTTGTGGCCACATCACTGTAACCTCTGCTTCTGTCCTCACATCCCCTCCTGCCTTCCCTTTATAAAGACCGCTGTGTTGTACTGGGCCTGCCGGGATAATTCAGGCTATCTTCCCCATCTCAAACCCCTTAACTTAATCAATCTGCCTAGTCCTGTTTGCTGGGGTTCTGGGGATTCAGACGGGGACATCTTTGGGTGGGCTGTTACGCAGCCTGCCATACCCCTTGTTCATCTTTTGAGTCCTGCTCTAAAGGTTGCTATAGAACACGTCATCTTGTGTGAAGTCTGTTCATCTCTGACAGGGTGTCCCCAACGCCATTGCCCTGGCTCATTGCCTGGCAAACACTAAGTGCCATATGTTACTGAATGAATGAATGAATGAATAACCCTTTCACCCAAGTATGGTTACTACTTGAAATTCTCGGAGGCTATTGGCTGCCAGGAGTGTGTGTACAATTCTGTGAGATCCCCCAGTCGTGGCGTGCTGACCAGGTCTGTTTACTGACAGTTCACAGTGGCCTGCACCACAGTGGGTGAGAAGGCTGACACCACATGTCACATGGCTTCGACAAAGAACTGCAGGTTCAGGATAGAAAATTCATTCTGGCAGCGGTTGTCAACTGGGGGCGATTTTGCCCCGCAGGGGGACATTTGCAATGTCTGGAGACACTTGGTTGTCACAGCTGGTGGGGGGGAGGGCAGTTTACTGGCATCTGGGGACCAGGAGCCAGGGGCCAGGGACACTGCTACACATCCTACAGTGTACAGGACAGCCTCCCAGCAGTTGTCTGCCCCCAAAAGTTGGGGAAGCCTACTCTGAGTATCACACAGATGGTTGAAGCAGCGTTTCCTTTCTTCGTCATCAGCTGCTCTGGACACAAGTTCTCCTCTGTAGCCACAGCCTTTGTTTTATGAATAAACCAAGAGGTCACTGGAAAGCAGGGCTCTTTGTCATTCTTTCACCATTTTATTCTTTGCGTAGAAAGTGTCTTAACACAGCTCATGCCCCTCTTCTGTCAATACCTGGGTCGCAAAGTTGTAAACTTACTTCTCCCGTGTTTGGCTCCCCTGATGTTCTGCCTTCCTAGTGGGATGTGCTTATGTGCTGAGTGGCAGATGGTGGGTCCTTCTGCCACTCACACATCGGTCCCTGGAACTGAAGCTCTGGAAAGGTCGTTGGCAGTCAGGGCAGCCCACACCATCAGATAATGAAACTGAGAATCTGAGAGGCAAAGTGACATGGTCCCCTAGCTGCAGGACCCAGCTTCCTTTAAATAGGAAAGAACTGGCCACATACACAGGTAGGTGCTCAGTAAATGTCAGGCTCCTGCTTCCCCCAGTGAGGCTCTTTCTACCAGTTGTTTCCCTGGTAAATTAAAAAATAACAAAACACAACAGCTTTATTGAGATATAATTCACATAGCTTACAATTCACTCATCTAAAGTGTGCAGTTCTGTGGTTTTTGGTGTATTACGTTATTAAGTTTTAAAATCGTGGTAAAATAGATATACCAAAATTTGCCGTTTTAACCATTTTCACGTCCGCAGTTGAGTGGCATTAAGCACATTCACAGTGTTGTGCAGCCAGCACCGCGGTCTATTTTGAAAACTTTTTCATCACGCCTCCCTGGCAAGCGGCTAACTTGAAGCATAGAATCCATGTCCCGTGGGGCTTCCTGGCCACCCAAGTGTTTTGGAGAACACTTTGTAGAAGTCCAAGGGTCCCAGTTAAGATTCCAAAGGAATACAGAGAAAGGGAAAGTATGGCTTTGTTGTTTTTGAATGTTTTTGGTCTGTGTTTCCTTTGGGAGGCACTTCATCTTCGCTCTGTCCTTCTAGCCACCTCCCTTGGTGACATCCCTCTCATCCTGTGGGGGAATTTTGAGTTTCCTTTTTCCATCCGGAAGCATTCGAGTAACTTCCCTGGCAATTACTGGGGTTCATTAGGATATTTCAGTCGTGGGAGAAAGCACTGCAGTGCCCGGCTGAGCTCTCCCATCTGCGCGTGGAGGGTTGACAGAGTTGAACCCTTCTTTGCCCAGATTCCTTTAGCTGACAAAGGTACACTGGCATCCTGGGTGACTGGGAGAACTTGGTTTGCAACTTGATTGTTATTTTATGGGTAAATATCTTACAGGCAAGTCTATAGTTTTCATTAGGGGACGCTTCAACAAAGCAAAACGTAGCTCACGGACCTTCCTGCGGTGATAAACTGTGCCTATACTTAGCCTCAGGAAGAAAAAGGCACTAATAACAAAAAAATCCTCACTGATATGTGTCCTCACTGAACTGTATGCAGTGGGCAAGAAAAGCCCAGTGAAGGCCTTAAGCTGATTTCCTTCCAGTGGCCACAGAAGTTGCCCCCGCCCCAGGAGGCTGGTCTGCCCCCAGGTCAGGGACAGAGTGGCAAGATGACATGCTGTTCAATTCATACTGCTGTTTCTTCCTCGGTGTCTTGGATTAAATACTATAAATATTGAATTGATTATTAATTACTCGTTTTGTCTAACAAATTTAAGTCCTTAAGCACCCAAGTACTGCATGTATAGGTAGTTTAAATCACCATCTCCTTAAATTTCAGCTTCAGTCAGTATGCAAACACCGGCCCTTGTGTTTTTGCTGGATTTTTCTGGACTGTTCTAGACTTGGAAGACTTGGGGCCCTGTTCTAGGTCTGGTCCTCTGGGGTTGCACTAGTTTTATCCATCACACACCCACTCCCTGTGTGAAAAGTCTTTAATTAGCTTAGTGTCCTCCCTAATTATTCCAGCTAGTTCTCATTTTTGTGCCTAGAGCTGGAAGGAGGTGAATGTTGTTTTGGATGAGAACTGGAAAAGGCCTTCCTGGCTTTGCTCTCTCCTCCTCTTAGCCAGCTTCTTCATGGATATTCATTTTCTTCACCAGACTGTTCTGGATGCTACCTTCTGCTTGAGCATTTTACATGCTAAATTCTGGGTAAAATTCATTTGACATGAATGGCTTCATAAATGGGCATTGCCTTCCTCCTATTTTGATAATTCAAAAACCGAAAACCAAAACCCCTCTTCATGATGAACAAAATAGGGTAGTTTTTCATCACTTAACCAGTGATTTCTCACTGCCCTTTTGTTCTCCATAAAATATTAGATGGACAACAGAGGTGTCATCCCAAATGCAGTCTGTCAATTAGCTCATTGTTGACAACTAAGCAGGTTGGGCAGAGCAAGTGTTGAGAAATTGATGGTGTTTTAGCTTAGTTGCTATCTTTGTTTTTTGTTTTGTTTCTTTTTAAAGATTTTATTTATTTATTTGTCAGAGAGAGAGAGAGAGAGAGAGCACAAGCAGGGGGACCGGCAGGCAGAGGGAGAAGCACGTAGAGGGAGAAGCAGGCTCCCTGCCGAGCAAGGAGCCCGATGTGGGACTCGATCCCAGGACTGTGGGATCATGACCTGAGCCAAAGGCAGATGCTTAACCAACTGAGCCACCCAGGCTCCCCAGAACAACTTCTTCTTTTTTTTAAAAGATTGATTGATTGATTTAAAGACTGGGTGGGGGAGGGGCAGAGCGGGAGGGAGAGGGAGAAGAAGAGCATCTCCAGGAGACTCTGTGCTGAGCCCCGAGCCCGATGTGGGGCTCAATCTCAGGACCCCAAGATCACGACCTGAGCTGAAACCAAGAGTCAGACCCTTAACTGACTGAGCCACACAGGCGCCCAGATGGAGAGGCGAACTCTGTAGCTGGTGGTCTCTTCCCTTGGGGAATGCGCATCAGAACTCTATGCCTCGGTCCTCCTCATCTGATTTCAGTGGACCGACAGGCATATTTTGGAAGAGTTCTCTAGGAGATTCTGCTGTGTACCCCTGAGTCTCAACTTATCTGGGTTTCATAACTGGTAGAAACTTTGTCCTGGATCTTAACTGATGAAGACCATGTTCCTTTACTGGGTTAAGACTGTCTCCTGCTTCATATCATGTGCGCGCGCGCAGTAAGGACTGTCTTCAAGTGAGGAAGCTAAGCAGAGCCTGTTAATCTGAAAAGGGGGCTTATTACAGGACCACAGGGGCCTCTCATGCAACCCAAAGGGCCCCAACAAGCCCCAGAACCAGTGATAGGCCAGCTGCCCCACATACCATCTGGCCATCTCTCCTCCCTGCCCTTGTCCCCTTGTTTTCTTTTCGTGCAACTCATTCATGGGGCGCATGCCACAGTTCCAGCCACTTGCTAAGAGGGACTTGATTCATCATCCCAGTCCCAAATTCCCATTAGCATCACTGAGCCCACTGGAGTCAACATCACCCCCTGAAGATACACAGGTGGCTGCTGTGGGCCCACTTCTGTGAGGGGAAGGACGTGCCCAGTTCTGGTCCCGTGTAAATGTTTAAGGAGGGTCTACTGGGTGCCAGGTGTGTGCTAGGTGCTGGGACAGCCATATCCAAACGAAGCCCTGCCCCTGGGAGCAGTGCTGGCAAGAAGGGTGGGGGGCGGGAACGGGACCTGGGGTCATTCTTGGGGCAGACACTATAAATGAGGATGCGTGAAAGCCGTAAGCCAGAATACCCGAAAGTGCCCTGTGCCATTTTCCCTGGCTTTCTCTTGACAACGGGGTAATTGGTGTGAGGTGGTGTTAGAGCCTTTGAGGATGTTCCATCCATCTTTGGAGTCCCTTTCATAAGCCTCCCTTGAGGAAGGGCTCCAGGCCACGCCCCGCACAGTTGTGCTCCCAGGTGAGTAATGAGGTTATTTTTATCCTTTGAGACCTCAGTCATGTAACTCACCTTAGTCTCTCCTTTTGCATTGGCAGCACGTAAAAAATGTGTAGATGGGGCTTTGGGGGCATTTGGATGGGTTGGTGATAGCACACTGTGGGGGTGGGGCACAGTTGTGACACTCTCGCTCTTTTAGGGAACCTGTGGGTTTTTAAATGGAGGAAGAGATGAAGACATTGTGAAAAACAGCCATTGGCTGGCAAGTTAACCGCCCAGTCAGAGAGACAAATGGAAAAGGGTGTAGGGGACTGTCACCCTAATGTCTGGCCTGCTGCTTCTCTCCAGCCTCATGCCTTCTGTCCTCTCCACCCTCTCTCCCCCATCCTTTCTTGCTCCCCTCACCCTATCTCTCATCCCTCATTCCCCCCACTCCATCTCTCTCTCCTACCCTCTTATCCTCTTCCCTTCACACTTTCCCAGCTGTGTCTCCCTCCTCCTCTGCTGCCTTCCAAAGTAATCCCGTTGCCCATGTTCTCCCCCACTTTCTCCCTGACACCTTCTCTTCCCCCCACTTTTTTCGTTATCCCCACCTCTTTTCCTGTCCCTTGCCCCACATCCTCTCTTCTCCCTCCTCTTCACCTCACCCTCTACTCTGTCCCTGTCCTCTCTCCCACCCTTCCCCCAGTACCCTCTGTCCCCACCCCTTTCCCCACAACTTCTTCTTACCCCCCCTTTCCCCAATTCTCTTTTCTCTGGTACCCTGTCTTTCCCCTCACTGTCCACCCATACCCCATCCACCCACCCTCTTCTGACCCTCCTTCCCTCCCTCTCTTTCTCTCCTCCCCTTCCCCAGGGCGTCTCTCTTTTTGTCCCTTTGTCCTCTGCCTTTCTTTCTTTTCTTTTCTTTCTTTCTTTCTTTCTTTCTTTCTTTCTTTCTTTCTTTCTTTCTTTCTTTCTTTTGTCTTTCTTGTCTTTCTTATCTTTCTGTATTCTCTCTCTCCCATCTCCTCACTGTCCCATCCTCTCTTCCTCACCCCTCCTCTTCTATCCGTCTGTCCCCCTTCTCACCCACACTCATCCTCCTCCATATTCCCCTTCTCCACACCCCTGCCTTACCCTTCCCTTCTTACTAACCCCTCTTTCTTACTAACTCCCTCTTTCTCCTCCCTCTCTTTTCCCACCCTTCTACCTCCCATCTCCTCCCTCTTCTCCTTCCCCTGTTCCTCTCCCTCCCCCTCAGCCAGATCTCTCTCTCTCTCTCTCTCTCCCTCCCCCCACACCCTTTCACCCCCAAACACCCCTTTTCACACCCCTCCCATTGCTTCCTTAGAGCCCTCTCCCACCAGTATTGCCCAGGCCTCCGCGGATTTTCCGGTGGTTACGGTGTCATCATCACCACCTCTTTTGCTCAGTAAAAGTACTGTGGCCCTGAGACTAGGTGAAATTGTCCTTTATTCAGTGCAGTCTAAGGTCACAATGGTCATAGCAGGAGGTGTGGTCCCCCTGGGGGAGAAGAAACCTTCGCTGAGTGGTCCCTGTGTGGGCCTGTGGAAGGAGCCCCTGCCACCTTACTGGGCTGGGGCACACTGCGGGGAGCCAGCTGTGGGAGGGGGCGGCGCAGGCTCCCTGCCCAGAGGGGGGTGCTCACTTTACAGGACCTGCGCAGGAGCCGGTGCATTCTAGGCTGTTTCTTCTAGCTCTAACATTCTCGAACCTTAAATTTTTTTGTTATAAATATGTAGCAACTGTATTACAGGGTTTAGGAAATAGGAAACAGGAGAATTTAAATTGACAGCTCAGACTGTACCCCGATGCAACCACTCTCATTTTATTTTGGTGTACATTGTTCAGTCTTTTTACTACATACTTGTGGATATATGTGCGTAGATTGTAATAAATGTAATTATGTGACCTGTGTTTTTTTTTTTTTTACCTTCATAATCATCTTCAAAGCCAGTGTTTTTAGTTACTGAATATCTGAGTTCAGGGATCTCAGTTCATGTAACCATTTCCCTATCATTTGAGCACATAGAGTGTTTCCATAATCTTGATGTTATAAATAGGGTTGTGATGGACATCATTTTCCTTTTTATCCTTTAAGGAATTCAGGTTGTAGGCAGGGTGACATTTTATATCCATTCTTTGTTTCCAGAGCTCCCTGAATGACTAGAATGGCCGATGATGATGATGATGATGATAATGAAGAGGACTTGAGGCCGTGGGGATTATTACGTGGGGATTGGTGGGGTACTTGCCATCCCCGTGCTAGCTTTCAGTTTTAGTTCAAGAAGCTATGTGCTCACGTGGCTTATCATCCCTTCTATACTCTATGTGCTTCACGTGTGTGTGTGTGTGTGTGTGTGTGTGTGTGTGTGAGAGAGAGAGAGAGAGAGAGAGAGAGAGACAGATACAGAGACAGGGAGATGGAGAGAGACAGAGACAGGGACAGAGAGGAGGGGGAAGAGAGCCACTTCTGAAGGAGATTGCTAGCGAGGCTTTCATAGTCCACAGCACTGTACCCTCTTCACTGTGCCATTTCGAGGTGATTAATGCTGGTTTAGCATTCAGGTATGAGATTAGGGTATACACAGTGAAAGGTGAAACCCTTGGGGGTTTGGTTCCTTCTCTTTCTTTTCCCCTTCCCTCCCTCCTTTCACTTCGTGCCCTGACTGGCATTGAAAGGAACTTTGTTTTCTAGAACCATAGGGAAAAGTGTGTCCTGGAGGCCCTGGGTCCTCATTGTGACTTTATATTTCTCTGGGGTGTGGGTCCAAGTCCTGTGCCAACAAGGAAATGTCATGGCTATGATAACCCTCCTGTGGTTTCTGAGCTTAGCTTTGTGTCACCATCATACATTCCCCTCAAAATATTATGCTTTTAGCTTCAAAGGGCAACAGGTAGGGCTGGTTAGAATCTCAAGATCCAGGCCAGAAGAACTATCTCAAAGCCTTCCCTCATGGTGCATCAGTTTTGTTAATGGATAGCGTTGTGTAAAGTATTTATTCCTCAGCCAACAAGGCTATGCCAAATGTCAGCTCAAGTACCTGGTAAAAAATTAGTTGAATATTTATGATGCCCTCTCACGGGCAGGTTTCTGTGAAAGTTCTAAACTTCGTGATAGTACATGTTAGAGAGCATTGGTAGCTAACCTCTACCACATGTTTTCTCCCTTTCTTACATTTTCGAATTGTGAACATAACCAGCTCGTACTGGTAGAACAAATAAGACAATTGACCCAATACTGCCATATATTGGAATTCAGTGAAATTCTACAAGTGTTTATTGAGTGCCTGTTAAGTGTAAGATTTGATAACTAGAGGAACTCAGAGATATTTAAGGTTACGCTCAATGACATGTTTTAGTTAACTTTCATTTCCCTAATTGGGAAGGAGACTGTGATGTGATTATTTCAGGAACCACACAACGAAGTAAGCTGTCAAACCAAAGGGTGTTTGTTTGAAGAAATTCTGCTTATCCACAAAGACGGAAAGGTCTTAATTTGAGGAACACACGTCAAGTTAAAAGACAACTTTCTGAGATTCGACAATGTTTAGTCAGTCTCTGAAACTCCCTTCTCACTGCAGGTCTAGAAAGAAACCAGATAGAATAGGGTTTCTCAAACAAGTAATGCGGAAGGTCCCCTCACAAGGAAAATGGTTTCCAAGAACCCCTATTTTGCCTTAAACATTTGAAAGTGTTTATTAGCTTTTATTTATTTATTTCTTTGTGGTCCAATATGCGTAACATGAAATTAACCATTTTTACCATTTTAAGTGTATAGTTCAGTGGCATTAAGTGCATTCACATGGTGTTTTTTAATTTTTTTATTCTTTATTTAATTTTTTAAAAAAGATTTTATTTATTTATTTGAGAGAGAGAGAACATGAGCAGGGGGAGGGGCAGAGGGGAAAGCAGACTCCTCACTGAGCGGGCAGCCTGATGAGGGGCTCCATCCCAGGACCCTGGGATCGCGACCTGAGCCAAAGGCAGATGCTTAACTGACTGAGCCAGCCAGGTGCCCTACATTGTGTGTGTGGTTTTTTTAAAAGATTTTATTTATTAGAGAGAGAAAGAGCACCAACAGGGGGAGGAGCAGAGGGAGAGGGAGAAGCAGGCTCCCCACCCAGTAGGGAGCCTGACATGGGACTCAATCCCAGGACCCCGGGATCATGACCTGAGCCGAAGGCCGATGCTTAACTGACTGAGCCACCCAGGTGCCCTACATTTGCACTGTTGTACAACTATCACCACTGTCCTTCTCCAGAACTTTTTAATCTTCCCCACCTGAAACTCCATGCCCCTTAAACACCAACTCCCCATTTCCCCTGCCTCCATCCCCTGGCGTCCACTATTCTACTTTTTGTCTCTGTGATTTTTGACCGCTGCAAGTACCTCATGTACATGGAGTCAGACCGTATTGGTCCTTTTGTGACTGGCTTATTTCACTTGGTGTAATGTCTTCAAGGTTCATCCGTGTTGTAGTGCATGTCAGATTCTCCTTCCTTTTTAAAAAAGATTTATTTATTTGAGAGAGAGAAAGAGCGAGGGAGAGAGGAGGGGCAGAGGGAGAGAGAGAATCTCAAGCAGACTCCCCACTGAGCGTGGAGCCTGATGTGGGGCTTGCTCTCAGGACCATGAGATCATGACCTGAGGTGAAATCAAGAGTCCGATGCTTAACCGACTGAACCACGCAGGTGTCCCCAGCCTTTCCTTCCTTTTTGATTGCCTTAACCTTTTTAATAGTAATACTACTTGAAAATCCAGCTACTTAACTAGATAAAAGCTCCTTTTGCTTTTAGCTCATTTGTAAGTATAAACCTGACATAGATTTGCAAATTAAGTATAAATTAACCCAATAAAGCTCAAATCAACACTAATAGGAGACACGATGGTGTGTTTCAGAAACGGAGTCTTAGCTGGCACTGTGACAGAGCACACACCACTTAAGGCTGCATGGTCTTTTGAGTTCACTTGCTTCTCCCATCTCTTTGTCTCTTCAAACCATGGTGAAAACTTGGCCTTCATACAGGCTATTTCGCTTGGAGCGATGCCTTCAAAACAGTTCTGAAAGCTGATATGATATTTGATACACACAGACTATATGTTGTGTGGATGGAGTCAAGTGTCATTATAAAATATACACTCATGACCCCATCCCCCCATGTGCGTTCTGGCTCAGTGCCCTCTCCCTGCCTTCTCATGAGGAAACGACCATCATGGGTCTTTTTAAAAATCATCATTACCTTCTTTAACAGTTTTATCGTTTCCACATATATCTCCTAAAAACATATTGTCTGGTTTTGCTTGGTTTTTAGTTTTTTAAACCTGGCACCAAACTGCACGGAGACTTGTGTTTTGCTTGTTGTCTCTCATTTTGTAGTTCATTTATTTTTCCTGCCTTGTGTGCCATTGTGTATTTATCCTTTCTCTTGCTGGTGGACTTCTGCATTGCCTTCATTTTTTTTGCTACTGTGAATGGACTTCCTATCACCATTTTAATAGATGTCTCTAGGTGCATGTGTAAAATATGTTTTTTTTTTAAGGTGTATAGCAAGGAGTGACTTTGCCGGCTTTCAAGTTGCTGGATTTCCAAAGTGGTTGTGCCAGCGCATTCTCCCAGTGAACGAGGGAACGACCAAACTAATGAATGAAGAACAGAGCGTATTTGTAGAAGGAGAGAGTATGCGAGCTTGAGAAGAGACTGTCAAATTGGTTTTCAAAGTGTATAATCTCAGAGTGTGCACATTTCTGCTGCTCCCATGCCCAGCAACATTTGGTATCCCAGCTATATTAGGGCATAGGCTAAATGGCTGTCACAGAGACCCCAAGATAGCATAGCTGTCTGTTTTCCTCTCTGGCCACTGCCTCCTGACTCCTGGACTGTTCAAGATGAGTGAATGGCTCTGCTCTGCAGGGTCATCGGGGTCAGGTGCCTTCTCTCCTGTTGCCCCCTCCACCATCGCTGGGGCCTTGCCTTTGTCAGCGTGGTAGGAAGGGCTTATGGGCGCTCGTCTGCCTTCCAGCCCACGGGGAGAGGGAGGTGGAGGCTGAGCAGCTCCTCTCTTTAAAGGATGTGACTTGGAAACTGCTCATGTCATTCCCTCACAGAGCCCGTTGGTAAGAATTTAGCTAAAGCCTCAGCCCTAGCCGCAGGTGGGTCTGGGGGATGTCGTTTCCGCCTGGGCAGCCATGTGCCCGCACAAACTGGGGGTGGGAGATTAGTTTCCTGTTCCTGCTGTAACAAATTACCACAAACTCAATGGCTTAAAACAATACAGAGTTATTGTCTTGTAGTTTGGAAGGTCAGAAGCCCAGAAAGGGTTGGCAGGGCTGCGTTCCTTCTGGAGGCTCCAGGGGAGGACCTGTCCTCTGCCTTTTGCAGCTTCTAGAGGCGGCCGCAGTTCTTGGCTAATGATTCCTTCTTCGCGTGACTCCCACCCCTGCCTCTGTTGTCCCATCTTCTCTGGCTCATCTGCTTCTCTCTTCCGTGTTTTAAGGCCCTCGTGATGACGCTGGGCCCAGCCAGATAGTCCAGGGTATTCTTCCCATCTCAGGGTCCTCAAGTTAATCACACCTGCGAAGCTTGTTCTGCCTGGTTAGGTAACCTATGCCAGGTCCCTGGAATTAGCATATGGACATATTTGGGGATGCCATTATTCTGTCTACCCTGGAAGGAGGGAAGGGTTCTATTTCTAAAAGGAGGAAGGGGACACTGGGAGTTAATCATCAGTCTCTGCTGCATCATATGACTGCATTTTTGCCAGTCTCATGACTGTGGGTGTATTTTTAAAGTATTAGATTGTCAGAGCTGAACTTTTTGAAGATGGGACTTCATTTTCTGTTACTTTGTGATTCCCAGGATTCACATGTCTAAATAATCATGAAAGCAAACCGTATTTTTGAGGTCTACTTTTTGCTCTCATGAGTGACAATGCCCTCCATCTGTCTTCTGTTTGCTGCATTCCTTTTGTGAAGGCCATTTCCAAGTGGTGGCCCACTTGTAGTTTCCTTGGGGGAGCCCACAGAGCTGCTGGTGTCGCTAGGATTAAATACATGGTGTGTAGTAGGAGCTTGGCACAGAGTAGGGCCTCATATGAGTTACTAATAAACAACCAAAAAGGCCACACGAGTACATCGTGTCAGAGCCCTCTCATGTGTGAAGACCCCCTCATACATTCCGTGCGCATGATGGGTGCACTGATCCTACTCCCCTATCCTAATAGCTTTGGGCCCCCCAGCTTGTGTATTCATCTGTTTTCTGTGCATGTGTGTGCATGTGTGTGTGTGTGGAAGAGGGAGGGGAGGCACACAGACACACACAGATTTTTTTGGCATGTACTATGGACTGAATGTTTGTGTCCCTATGGAGTTAAAATATTGAAACTCTAATCCCCAAAGACATGCTTTTGGAGGTTGGACTTTCTGGAGGTAATTAGGTCATGAGGGTGGAACCCTCATGATGGGGTTAGTGTCCTTATCAGAAGACATAGCAGAGAGCTTTCTCTCTCTCTCTCTTCCCGCCCCCTCTCTCCCTCTCCCTCTTCCTCTCCCCACACCTCTCTCTTTCCACCATTCTCGCAACACCTGTATGAGGATACCACGAAGAGGGTTCTCAGCAGAGCCTGACCACACTGGCACTGTGATCTTGGAATTCCAGCCTCCAGAACTGTGAGGAATAAATGTTTGTTGAAGTCACCCACTGTCTGGTATTCCTGTTACAGCAACGCACACTAAGACAGCACGGAAGACAGGGGTGAATGTGAGAACTCTGGTGGTATCTGGCAGTCCCTGACTTTGTCTCTTTGGTGGAAGACTGCAAATATTTACATCAATGTTGATAGATATACAGAACTTTTGGAAAATAACTCAGAATCATCTGAAGTTACACATTTTTTCTTTTGTCAGAATGTAGAAATAATATAAAAACAAATGCCTCCAATGAATTCAGAATGTCTTTAAATGGTGCTGAACTGAGTTGTGTGGACTGAGAGTGAGTGCCAGGAACACTGGTCTTATGAGTATTAAGGTTGTGGAAAGGGTCCTTGTTGTGGATGGTGTTTTGGAAATTCAATGTAGAAAATAATCTTAAGATTGTTAGGAACTGTGAGAGCCACACCAGGATCTCGTAGTGGCCCACAGTGTTTTATAAATCTTGAATTGCTCATGTTTGAGAATCCAGTTGATATTTCCATAACATGTTGGATCCCTTAAACGCCAGGTCTTCTGGTGTCCTTGGGCTGGCATTCCTGCTTGGCTGCAGTCGTGGGAGCTCTGTTTAGATGGGTGAGCGTGTGAATTTAGTTTGCTGTGCTCCCCACCACTCCCTATTGCCTCCCAGACATAAGCTGTGATTGGCAATCAGTTGCTAGAGATAATCAGGTGTATACTGTTGTTCCTGGATCTTCTTAACTTTTGGGGTGTCCTGCCTCCCCACTAGACCATTGGGTTGTCTTTCAAACATCCCTAACCTCAACAGTTTGAATTCTCTACTGAAATTACAACCAGATTGTGCTCTCTTTGGTTGGCGCTGAATCATTCTTTCAAAGAGAGTTGCTGAAAATTTGTAGGTCACAAGGATTATGTGAACCTCCAGGTGGACCTGCTATTTAATGATTGACTCCGGGTCACTCTCCTTTGAGTGTTCCTGTCACAACCAACAGGGTTAGTATGTTGTTTTTCATCTGGTAACCTTGGTCCCACCATGTGTCTGCCTGGCCCATGAGTGAGAAATACCAATAGTTTCCAATATCCCAGGCTCTTCCCCCTCACCTGAGCTGTAATTTGAGCACCAGAGTGCCACCACTGTCTGCTGCACTTTCTTTAGACCGGTGTCGTCATTGACCTTGGTGCTGACATGTGTGTGTTGGCTCTATGCTGGATGTGCCTTGGAAACTGCTGTTTTAAAATAGATTGTCCTGTCAAGAGCATCCAGTTGGTGGACCTTCAGTGGTAGGAAAAGCTATTTAAAGGCATAACGTGACTGGAGGGGCGGCTGGGTGGCTCAGTCGTTAAGCGTCTGCCCTCGGCTCAGGGCCTGATCCCAGGGTCCTGGGATCAAGCCCCGCATTGGGCTCCCTGCTCCACTGGGAGCCTGCTTCTTCCTCTCCCACTCCCCTTGCTTGTGTTCCCTCTCTTGCTGGTTGTCTCTCTCTGTCAAATAAATAAATAAATAAAATCTTTAAAAAAAATAACATGACTGGAGAGTTCTGAAACAACTCAATGAAGGATGTCTTTTAGAGGTGGAATATAGCTAAGTGAGACCGGGGCCAGTTTGGGGAGTGCTGTGGGAAAGCAAGTTTCCCCACTCCGAGAGGAGGCCGGGGCCAGGGGGCAGAGCAGCAGGGGGAGGAGCGCGGTCTCATCTGATTTCTGTGCTAGCTTGGGTCCTCCCCATCTCCCCCCAGCTGGAGAGCTTCTTTTAGGAATCTTTGCTTTCTTCTCTGCCATCCATTGCTTCCTTCTGATAATGAGGGGCTCAGTCAGTAGTGTGTCAAATTTATGTGTGTGCTAATTTTTAGATGTGAGGTAGGGAAACCTTGCTGTGGTGATGACTTAGGAGGCTATGATACTCTTTAGTCTTTTTTTGCTGGCTCTGACAGCACTATCCTGGGTGCCTTCCCATTTCCTCCCTGCTCTCCCTGGGCTCTGCTAAGTCTTTGCCTAGTCCCTTCCTTCCATACTGTCTGAAACCCTGTCCTGGGAAATCCTGGCTCACAGCCTGGAGCTGACGAGTTCTTGCTTAGGAGGTAGAAGTCAATAGCATGTTTGGCTAAAATAATTCATGCATGCAACTGTCATAATTTCACTTTCCTGGGTTGATAATTATGAACGAGAAGAAACCACCAACTGAGGATGAGTTACTGATTTTTGAGGGGGTATCATGAGACATCTTATTTATCTTTGCTTTACTTGGTCTGCTGGAAAATGCAAGGAAATCCGATTTGTTGTAGCCAGACATCATTCCCTCTTCCTTTTCCTCCCTCCCCACCCCTAACTCGGATGCAGATACATCCAGATGCACGGGAGAAGGGTCACTGTTGGAGGAGAGGGCACTGGACACGTGCTGGGCTCAGGAAGCCCCACCAGGTACTGCAAGGACCCCACAAATCATTCTCCGTGGACTGTAGTTGCTTTGACGCTAAGGCAAAGGCCATGGCCGTCTCCTCCACGCTGGTATCCCCGTATCTGGCATTGTGTCTCAGCCAGAATAAGCAGCAAAAGAAAAATATTTGTTGAATGAGTGAAAACAACATATGATGTATGACTCTAAAGCCAGGGTCTCGTTTCTCCAAACTGGGCCGGAAATCGGTATTTAATGGTATTGCTTTTTCACGTCTCCTCCGCACATCGTGTATGATCAGGAGCAACTGAGGAAGTCAGGGCTGCTTGCAGTCTTCCCTGCTGTTGGCCCTGTCGTTGTGTAAGGTCTGTTCCCATGTCTGGATGTATTTCTGTCTGTCTTGAAGGAACCAAAGAAATAAGTAAAAGTTACCCATGGCATGGTCTGTGGGAGAGTTGTGGCGGCACGACAGTATTTGTGCCCGGACCACTTCTGTACATACAAGTGTCTTCCTGCGGCCCTTGATTAGCCTTTGTCAAGCATCTCATTTGCACCAAACTTGTCGAGAAAGGAGCAGTAATTGGCTCAGACTAGGGTGCCCTGTGTCGTTAGCGCGGCTGGCAGGCCGGCTTGTTGGACTGTCTCTTCCAGAGTTTCCTTGCCGTGAGTCTGCCCCAGAAGAAATCTACTTTATCTTTCTTAGTTGTGGCCGGGGTTTGGGCTTGCCACACTTCCTCCGGGGGACGTAATGAAGCGCATGTATGTGCCCTGGGCTCTGCAGAGGAGATTTGAGATAAGGGAGCCAGTGTGTTCGCTTCTGCAGGCTTGTCATCCTGCATTTTAGGGAAGTGTCGGTGCCCGCCCCCCGCCCCCCCGGCCGTGTACTGAGCGATGCGACGTTTTTCTTCTCTTTTCCTTTTGCTGTCTTTTCTCTTTTGCCTGAGCTAGTCCCTGGTGTTTTGCTTCGGGATTCTTTTCTTCTTCCCTAGGGAGTCATTGCTTAGAAAACGCCCTCTTGTCAAGAACACCGAGTCTTCAATATCATAAATTGGTAGCAGAAACTCCTCTGTCAGTTGGCTTAATATTTTAACTGTTGCTAATGGCTAAGAGCTGGCAGCGTGATGGCAGGTCCCTTTGGAAGCCAGTTGGGCCAACCGGACTGTTGGCTGTCTACTTTTGTTAATGTGGGAATGCTCACTTGGGGACCAGCCCATTTATCACAGCCACTCCGATCTTTTAATGCTTTTATGCTTTGGAGAATTATAGGAGCCATATGCTGCTTCACAGGTAAGCGAGACCTGCTAAAAATAGAGCTTGAATGGCCCGTTGTTCTGGCATTGGAAAACATGGCTTTTTATTTTTAGGCCAGCCTCTGTTAGCCCTAACTACTCTCAAGCCTAAGTAATAGGAATCACTGAGCATGACCTTTGTCAGTTGGACACCGTTAGAGTTGGAACCCTGACTCCCAACTAGTTGGAAGGAGAATCCAAATCTCTTGAAATATGGAGTGCTGACTGCCATGTGGCTCCTCTTCTTCACCCCCGCTCTCTGTTCAGGAGGATTCTGTGTCTCTGCACATTTAGGGTGCTCATCACATACACAGAAAGTATGTTGAAAGAGAGTGAGTTCTGGCTCTCTTGGAGTTTCTGGCACTGGCCAAACAAATAACCAGAACAGATTGCCATCTACTAGCTTTGAGGCCTTTGAAGAACAACACTGAGACTCAGACCCATGTGCTGTGAGGTTGGGGTGGTCCAAAACGGAAATTGTCCTCACCATTCTTAGTTGCAGAGCCATGTATTAAATGATAGGTAAGAAAAGGCTTGACTTCCATTGCTCATTTCATAAGTAATAATCTCATTTTACTATCCCCATTCTTGCCCACCTTCAGTTTCAGAAATAACTCTGAGTGGGTTTTCTTTTTAAAGATCTGTGTCAAGCAAATACCTCATAAAAACGGCACAGGCAAAGTGTTCTATTTAGAATTGCCCTGTGACACAAAACCACATGGGTTTTCTGTCCCCAGGCACTGGTTTCTTTGGAGGTAAGGCCTACGGGAATGGAGGCCAATAGTAGCCAGTGGCATGGAGCCAGGCCTTCAGGGGAGGCAAGTGTTGTGGACTTTTGAAGATAGTTTTACTCGGGACTCATGCATTTATTAGACCTGAAACAAGCTACTCCGGTATTTGATAGCCAGGTGTATTTGTTTCCTACTGTTGCCATGACAAATGACCACAGAATTAATGGCTTAAAACAACACGAATTTATTGTCTTACTGTTCTGTAGATCAGAGGTCTGATGTGGGTCTCTCTGGACTAAACTCGTGTTGACAGGGCTGTGTTCCTTTCCGGAAACTCTAGGGAAAATGATATTCCCTTGTCTTGTCCAGCATCTAGAGACTGTTCACATTCCTTGGCTCATGGCCCCCTTCCTCCATCTTCAAAGCCTGCAGCAGGGGGTCTTCTCCTCACGTCACATCACATCACTCTGACCTTCTCTTTGCCCCCAACTTAAACTTTGAAGAACCCTTAGGATTACATTAGGTCCACCAGGATAATTCAGGGTAATCTCCTGATTTTAAGGTCAGCCGATTAGCCAGCTTCATTCCATCTGCAACTGTAGTGTCCCTTTGCCAGGTATTCACAGCTCCAAGGATTAGGATGTATCTGTTCTGCCCGCCACACCAGGGATGCTGTTTTCCTTTTTTAAAATTCCAGTAAAATTAATGTACAGTGTTATATTAGCTTCAGGTGAGGGTGTTGTTTTTCTCGATCTCCATGTCAGATAGAGCCAAAGGGGCAGTCGATTTGGTGGCAGCCTGTGTGGAAGACAGCTTCCATCTTTGCAGAGTTTGAGGAAGTTGCAAAGGAGGTTTCGCTCAGCCAGTGGGCTGTAAAGTTTGTCAGATGGCCCTGTTGCTCTGTAGACTGTCCTGGGGTTTTGATGATCCTAGCTGAGACTCTCACTGAAGCCACCCTCTCCTAGGGCTGCTGGGGTCTCGGGTTGCATTGAAGAAGAGCCAGGAGTTGGGATGGCTGGAAACAGCTGGGCTGACCAGCAAGAGGGAAATGAGGAAGCAGGGAGATGAGGACAGGAAATGACAGACAAGTCTGCCCCTTGGGAGGAAGAAAATAGAAGATGGGCTTGATTACATCTGGCCCTAAAGAAAATAAATCATGGGCTTTCTTGTTGTGGGCTTCGTGATTGATTCCACTGTTGAGTCAACTTCAAGACTCTGGGCTAAATAAATTCATTTGGTCAGGTTTTGGACATTTAGTATGCTCCAGCCCCCGTAAGCCTGAGGAGTTCAGTGTGGACAGTGTCCCAGGGGAGGCTTGTCCCTGCCCAAAAGGCCCTCTCTGGAGATAGCAGCAGCCCAGCTGGAGACCTCATCCCTGGAGGGCTCTGCTCTGGGGGGTGTAGGCCTGAACCAGCATGTGCTCACAGAGCCATAAACGTGTTCTCAGGAATCCCAAGATGTTATCTGTTGTGAACTGACCTAAACTGGTTTGTCCTTTGAAGAACTGTCACATTCTTTTGGGAAATAGCTGATGGGAGCCTGTGTGTCCTTTCCCACAGTCCCATGACCAGGAGGTATGTTACAGGGAAAGCAAGTCTCAGACCACTTTTGGCCGCTCATTAAACACTCGTTAGAAAGTAGGCCTGGAGGGAGCCCTGTCTGTCCCTCACGCTCTGCAGAGTTCGAGCTCTGTGGCCAAGTGAGAGACAGCCAATGCAGATGTGATGGTGTTGCAGCGGCAGAATTTGGCTAGCCCCCAGGGAGCAGACAGGGCCCTTCTTTAATGGTTGATCAAGGGTCCTGACAGAGTCCAGGGCCCCTTTTCTGAAAGCGATGGATTGCTGGTGTTCCTAGATCCTTCTGTGTGGTTCTTGCTAGGGTCGAGCTGCCAGCACGCTGTTTTCTCCCAAACCGGAGAACACGGAGCCATTGCTCATGTCCATTACTCCAGTTGGCGAACTCTGCTGCAGATGGACTCTGATTAGTCTTTCAAAGGCTGACCCACTGTCCCTGGAGGGTTCTTTTCTAATTTGGGTACTTCACATGTGAACTGACCACTTTCAGGGTAAGGATTAACTAATGTACATTGGTATATATTACAGTATTTTTTAATGTACATTGGTATATATTACAGTATTTTTTAAGGGTGGGTTGATTTTTTAAAAATTTTGAACTTTTAATTTTTTCTTTAGACTTAAAGAAAAGATGCAAAATTTGTATGGTTTCCATATATCCCTCACTCAGCTTCCCATAATGTTCACATCTTACATAATCACAGTACTGTTATCAGAACCAGGAAATCAACATTGGTGTAATACTATTTACTAAGGATCATGTTTAATTTTTAAGTTTTTCCACTAATGTCCTTTTTTGTTCATAGGATCCTATCCAGGATCCTACATTGCGTTTAGTTGTCATTTCTCCTCAGTACCCTGCATTCTATGACATTTGCTTAGTTTTTCCTTGTCCTTCATGATCTTGACACTTTTGAAGGGTATTGATCAGTATTTTGTTGAATTTCCCTCAGACTAGGTTTTCTCATGATTAGACTGAGGTTATGCATTTTTTTAAATAGTGGCAAAAAAAACCCCATCAAATTTACCATTTTAACCACTTTAAGTATATAGTTCAGTGGCAAATCAGGTACATTCATGACGTTGAGCAACATCACCACTATGTATTTCCAGAATTTTTCACCATCCCAAATGGAAACTCTGTACCCATTAAGCAGTTACTCTCCACTGTTCCTTCTATCCAACCCCCAGTAACCTTTATTCTACTTTCTGTGTCTATGATTTTGCCTATTCTAGGTACCCCATATAAGTGGAATCATATAATATTTGTTCTTTTGTGACTGGCTTCTTAACATACTGTCCTCGAGGTTCAACCATGGTGTAGTGTGTGCCAGAACTTCATTCCCTTGTAAGGCTGAATAATATTCCATTGTATGGGTATACTGCATTTTGCTTATCTATTCCTCAGTTGATGGACACTTGGGTTGTTTCTACCTTTTGGCTATTGTGAATTGTGCTGCTATGAACATAGGTATATAAGTAATTGGTTCACATTTTCAAAAGCAGTGTGGAGAAACTGAAGGAGATACAGTCTGGAATGGGAAGGACAAAGTACTCTTCTGTTTCTCCCATCCCTGATTAAGGCTTTCACAGAAGAGAGAGAGAAGGGTGACCAGGGTGGGCCAGGGTAGTGAGATGGCAGGGGATTCAGAGATGGGTGCCAGAAAGTTGAGGAGCCAGGAGGAGAGAGGGAGACCAAGCTGCCTGGCCCAAAGTTTCCGCCACTGGGGAAAGACCTAGGAGGTGCAAAGCAGGACCACTGGACAGAGTCCAAGGCCAAGGGGGAGACCGGGCAGAGGATGGGTCAGGACTGAGATCCAGTGCAGCATCCGGGACGGAGCCCCAGGAGGGAACAGGCACCGGCCAGGCTAGAAATTAAGTCCACTTACTAGTTCCTCCTGCAATTTTTCAAATTTTTGTGATCATATATCCCAGTAAGAAATATATTTTACATTGCAGCCTGATGCACATGACCGTCCTTAGTTATGATTGAAATACTTATGTCACAAAAAAAAACATTTGCCTTTACTATATGAGATATGCTCTGATATTTTTTATTCGGTTCTGCTCTCTTTCCCTTCCTTCCTTTTTTCTTTTTTTTCTTCCCTTTCTTTCTGCCTTTCTTTCTTTCCTTCCTCTTTTTCTTTTTCTTTCTTTCTCTCTCTCTCTGTCCCTTCCTTCCTCCCTCCCTTCCTCCCTTCCTTCTCTTCTCTTCTCTTCTCTTTTCTTTTCTTTTCTTTTCTTTTCTTTTCTTTTCTTTTCTTTCTAGAAAGCTCATTGTGACCTGGTTTGCCCTTGGCTTAAGAACACTGCTATATGAAGTGCCGCATGCAAAGTTCTTTCTGCCAGTTAGTTTTTCTTTTGCTGTGGGCTCCCCCACCCCCCGCCCTACCCTGTTTGCTCCCGTGAACAATGTGAGATCATGTTTCCCTTTTTGGTCTGGTTGTCAGGAAACTAAAAGGCAAATTGCCTCGACTAAGCAGGAAGCCTCTATATGGCAGACATATACTGTACACGCTGGTGTCGTAACTTTCCCTGGCTCTTGACCTTTTTACCTGTGTTTTTCCTGATCCTCATTATTTGTATATTTTTGCTTTACTGCATGAATTCTTGGGAATTGCCATAACCTATGTGGAATGTGATGATACAATACATAAAAAATCATTGAGAACTTTTGATCTTGACTGAGAAAAGCTGTGGAGTAAAGTCTGCATCCTAGATTTTTTTGCAGCTAAGTCTGGACTATATCATTTTCTTTCAGCTCTATCTATGATTCTTTGACCAATTTTCTCTGGCTTCTGTTTCTTTGATTGAGATTATCTAGAAAGTACCTCCCCTCCTTTTTTTTTTTTTTAAAGAAATTTACTCCAGTTGCAAAGGTAGAATTTGGGAAGTTGGGTATTGGTGTGCAGGAAAGGTGTCATTTTATCTTTAAATAGGGACATTTTAACTTGCGCTCACATTTCCTAGAATGCCATTTGTTTATGCAGACATTTTTTTTTAAAATCCCAGGAATGTCTCTTAATCAAGCACCCCTGCCTCTAGAGATTTCCCTCCCTCGGCCCTGGTTCTCATCTGCCTTCGTGCTTCTCTGCCACCTGTAGCCTCTGGCCGTGGCTCCCTTCTGGCACAGGTGTCTTCAGAGGGCCCCATTTACGGTGGTATTTTGCCTCTGCTCCCAAAGCTGCAGTCACTCCTCATGCTTCTGGATGGTGCCATCTCTTGATCTGGTATCAAGGTGGAGCCCCCCTTGCCACATGGTTGGTGCCCCCTGATGTTCATGCACCTCCTCCCGTGGCCGGAAAGCTCTGAGGGAAGGTGAAGTGAACGGACCATCTGCCCACCTGGACCTCTCAAGTGGCAATGTAGACAAGAGAGGAAGAGTTTGGAGTTGAATCAGTTTTTGAATGAAGTTTTCAGTAAGAAAATGGAAACCAAACAAAGGAACAAATAAGACTGGTGTCAGCTCCAGGGGGAACGAGTTGCGAAAAGAAATAGTAATGGTAATGTGGCTAGGGTTTTGGTAAAGGCTAGGGTTTCGGTAAAGTTTGTGTCCTTCCAGTGCTGTAATCATCTGCATCAGTTTGCGGGGGCCGCCAGAACCAAGTGCCACACACTGGGGGCTTTAACAACAGAAATGGGTTCTCTTGCAGTTCTGCAGGGAAAAATGTGTTCCAGGCCTTTTTCCTTGTCTTGTAGATGGCTGTCTTTTCTCTTTGTCTCTTCACACCCACTTCACTCTGTGGTGTCTCTGTGTCCCAGTTTCTCCTTTTTATAAGCACACTAGTCATACTGGATTAGGCCCACCCTGAAGACTTCATCTTAACTAATTACATCTGCAGTGACCCTATTTCCGAATAAGGTTGCATTCTGACATACTCGGGTTTGGGACGAATGAATTTTGGGGAGAAACAATTCAGCCCTGAAAGAGAGTGAACGCTGACCCATCCAGAATGATGGCCAACCCCTCTCGGAGGTGGGGGAGGGTGGGAGGTGTGTCCACGGGATGAGTGAGGAGAGCAGACCTCAGCTTCCATGTAGGAAAGCGGCACATAATGGCCGAGAATGAAGACATCAAGGCGCACAGCAACAATGGCATCTTCCTTAGACTGGGAAGCAAGTACCAGATCAACTAAAGGAGGTAAAAGTAGTTGCTGCTGGGGAGGGGAAGTTTGGGGGAGGGCGGAAGTGTCTGTTTTCCTAACGGACCTGTACAGCTGTTTGAATCTCTAAGCATGCGCGAGGGTCACTTGGGGGACAGGGATGTGCGTTGCCTGCACTTAGCTGCTCTCGCCTTCATTTGAGGTGGTAAAAGGAAGTGGGGACTTTATCGGCATCAAACGTCACTACTGGCAAGAAGTAAAGTCTCAGACTTTCTGTGACCTATTTGTCATTTTATTACTTTTTTGCTCCTTATATAGAATCTACTTTAACATAGTCAAAGGCAGGGTTTTGGGGGGACAGTGTAGTTTATTGCATATTTGAAATTCTTATAAGATGTCTACTTTCTCTTCTCTCTGTTGCAGTTGTCGATTTAGAAGCAAGCTAGAAGCATCTGACAGGAACTGTCACTAACCCACTGTGAAGTTAATTTTATTTTGGTTACGGGTAATTGTTTCATGTTTGCTTCTGTGGGGAACAGCAGTGATAGATTTCCTCTCTTTTTTCCGAAAGCTTCCCTTTTGCCTGTGCAAACCTTTCTCTCTCCAAACTTCTGTGATGTGATGGGGGAAACTGAATGCTGAAGTTAGCACTTCTGTCTGCAGAGAGCCTAAGTCCTACTGATGTCAACTAGCTTGTGGAATGTGCTAGTCTGTTATGTAGCTGGTAGGATGAATGGATTAGGCCATCTGTGGAAATGATTAGAAGAAAAATATCTGGTGAAAGAGCAGACCAGGAAAGTTAAAATCAAAATAGAACAAACCACTTTACGGCACACAGTTCAATTAAGTTAGTACTAGTTAGGAATTAATGTTTGTGCCATCAGTATATGCACTTAAACAACAAAAAATTGTGATATGTAACACATCATTCAATATATACTCAAATGATTATTCAAAAATGTGTATATTCTTTATATGTGTAATACTATACCAGGTAGGGGCCAAGAGTAAATGAAAATATATACCTGTCCCTTCTTTTTTTTTTTTAAGATTTTATGTACTTACTTGAGAGAGAGAGAGCGCATGATGGGGGAAGGGTCAGAGGGAGAAGCAGACTCCCCGCTGAGCAGGGAGCCTGACGCAGGACTCAATCTTGGGACTCCAGGATCATGACCTGAGCCAAAGGCAGTTGCTTAACCAACTGAGCCACCTAGGCGCCCCCTGGTCCCTTCTTTTAAGGAACTTAAATCTGTTTTAAGTGACAAGACATATAATTTAAGAGATAATAAGGGTTAAAATAACAGTCTAAGATGGAGATTGGCAAACTGTGGCCGATAGGCCAAATGTAGCCTGCTGATTATTTTTGTAAATAAGGTTTTATTGGAGATAAAGGGCTAGTATCCAAGATCTATAAAGAACTTATCAAACTCAACACCCAAAAAACAAATAATCTAGTCAAGAAGTGGGCAGAAGACATGCACGGACGTTTTTCCAAAGAAGACACACAAATGGCCAACAACACATGAAAAAATGCTCCACATCACTTAGCATCAGGGAAATACAAATCAAAACCACGATGAGATACCACCTCACACCAGTCAGAATGGCTAAAATTAACAAGACAAGAAACAAAAAATGTTGGCAAGGATGTGGAGAAAGGGGAAAGCTCTTACACTGTTGGTAGGAATGAAAACTGGTACAGCCATTCTGGAAGACAGTATGGAGGCTCCTCAAGAAGTTAAAAATAGAGCTACCCTATGACCCAACAATAGCATTACTAGGGATTTACCCCAAATTTACAGATGTAATGAAATGAAGGGGCACCTGTACCCCAATGTTTATAGGAGCAATTTCCACAATAGCCAAACTGTGGAAAGAGCCGAGATGTCCATCAACAGATGAATGGGTAAAGAAGATGTGGTATGTATATACAATGGAATATTACTCAGCCATCAGAAAGGATGAATGCTTACTATTTACATCTACGTGGGTGAAACTGGAGGGTATTATTCTGAGTGAAGTAAGTCAATCAGAGAAAGACAATTATCAGTGGTTTCACTCATATGTGGAATATAAAAAACAGTGCAGAGGATCATAGGGGAAGGGAGGGAAAACTGAATGGGAAGTCATCAGAGAGGGAGACAAACCACAAGAGACTCTTAACTATAGGAAACAAACTAAGGGTTGCTGGAGGGGAGGTGGGTAGGGGGATGGGGGAAACTGGGTGATGCGCATTGAAGAGGGCACATGGTATGAACACTGGGTATTATATGCGACTGATGAATTATTGACCAGTACATCTGAAACTATTGATGTACTATATGTTGGCTAGTTGAATTTAAATCAAAAAAGTGGTTTTATTGGAACACAGCCATGATCATTCATTTTTCATTGGCCATGGCTGCTTTCTCACTATAACACCAGAGTTGAGTAGTTGCAATAGTTTGTATGGCCCAAAAAGCCTAAAATATTTACTATCTGGAGAAAAAAAAGAAAAAGTTTACCAACTCCCAGTCTAAGACAGTGATTCAAAGGATGTTACAAGGCCGTATATGATAACTAGAAGTGATTTGTTCTGTTAATGCTGAAGTTTGTAAATCTGAGAATGTAGTGGGAGGGGGTGGCCCAAGACAGGGTTTGGAGTTGACCTCAAGCCATGAAGATGGAGGGCATTTTGTGATGTAAGGAATAAGGATCCAGATTTCATGGATGAGAACATCTATGTGCCCTCTGGGGAAGAATGTGTGGGCATCAGGACAGTCCAGCTGGAACTGGGGCTGGGGGCTGGGTATAAATGCAAGTGAGGTTGTCAGTGTCAAACCTGTGCCAGATTGTGGTGGCCTTTGTGTTTCAGGACCAAGAATGGGAACTTTCCCCAAATATGTTCTTTCTTTCA
This sequence comes from Ursus americanus, assembly GCF_024610735.1. NCBI lineage: Eukaryota > Metazoa > Chordata > Mammalia > Carnivora > Ursidae > Ursus > Ursus americanus. The sequence goes on from NC_142164.1 coordinate 107,195,254, forward strand.
AAGGCAATATTCATTTACACAATAAATAGTGATTCTAGAGCTATTGACCTCAAGGGTGTGTTAGCATTCACTGAGGCACATCCCCTTTATGGACTGCTAAATCCAGCTTGTTTCACATAGTGCTAGTTCTAGGTGTTTAGAAGAAATAGCTGTCATTTCCGAGAGAGGTTTAACCTTGAGATCCTCTGAAGGCTGCTAACACTGGGAGACTTGTATGAATAGATAATCTCCCATTCCATGGTGACAGTGTTCTGGAGAGTCTTTTGAGAAGGGAATTATGGAAAGCAATATTGTGTAGAGAGATGCAGGTGGGGGGAAGAAGAAGGAGACCTCCTCCCCAATCCTTGGCCACTTCTTTGTCTCTTCCTTTCCTTTAGAGCTTCTGTACTGTCCGCCATTTTGTCTGGGTCTACAAAGCGCCCTGCAGATGTTCTTGCAGGGTGTGTTTCCACCCCCTGGATCCTCAGCCCTGTGCAGTTGGTCAGTCATCATAACCTTTCCTTTCCACCTGCCAACATCTCCCTGACTCTGTGACCACCCTCTCCTCGTCTGTATCCTGCCCGCTTGGCATCTGGATCAGTTACTGGAGGCGGCTGCGCCCAGCTCCGAATCGGTTCTCCCCTACCTGGGCACAGCTCCGGGGTACCCATGTGACTCTTAGCTCTGGCCTTACTGTGGGCTCTGGAGGGATGGTGAGGATGGAGCAAGGCGCCATGGCCTGTTCTGCTGGGTGGGCCCATACGGCCGCCCAGCAACACTTCCACTCACCTCTCACCCACCCACTCTCACCACAAAAAATTTTCTTTTGTAAATGAAAACACACACACAAAATATGCAAAGGAAATTCCATAGTGCATTTGCACTGAGCTTATTCTAGACTGTTTTCTTAAGCTTCTCAGATTCTCTTCTCCCACCTGACCCTTACCAACAGATGATCCTGATTCCTGCATAAGAGAAGGCATCAGTTCCCTTGTGTACCCTCATCTTTATGTCTTTACATTGCTATTAGAATACTTATATTTCCTTTTATCCTCTTTTTATCTAATGTCAAAGAAAGAAATATCTTTCCTTCTCTTTTTATCCTTTCCTGACTCCTCTCCTATAATGGGCCCCTGACTCACATTCCTGTCATCTAGCCCAGTGCCTCTGTTCCCCCCAGACTCTCAATAAATACTTCCCAGACCAAGGAGCTGTTCTGTCTGAAACAATGTCCGCTAAGAATTTATCAGGGCAGGCAGGCCTAATTTGGCCTACTTTCATATTTGAGCATACTACGTGTATTCATTTGTGCACTTGGGTATCTTGACGTTTTTCTTGGTATAGCCACAGTATCTGGAGCTTATGACTCAGAAAATCTTCACTGATTGAAAGAATATGAGCAGGAACAGGGGCAAGAAGCCAGGCTGGGGGCAAGAAGATAGGCTGTGAATCCAGACTGGCTGGCAGCTGGGATATCAGCTCCCCACCCTCAGACAGGTTATCTTATCTCTCTGGGAACCAGATTCTTCATAAACTGGGAGTAGCAGTAGTTACCTCGGCATGTGCGCCGGTTACTCCTGCCGCATTACAAGCGACTCCGAATGTAGCCCCTTCAAAGAGCCATTTTATTATGCTTGCAGATCTTGTGGGTCAAGAATTCCGACAGGGCGTGGTGAGGATGGCTGGTCTCAGCACCACAACCGCTGGGGCCTCTCCTGGGAAGATCGGAAAGCTGGGGGCCACTCAACGACAGGGGGGCTGGGATCATCTGAAGGCGCTGACACTCCCGTGTTGGCCCAAGCCGGGATGACTCAGCAACTTGGCAACTCAGTGGCCGCCTGGAGTGCCTGTGTGTGGGCTCTCAGTGTGACTTGGTTTCCTCACAGCGTGGCAGTCCTCAGAGTATTCCAGCAAGTGGGCTGGAAACTGCATGTTAGGCTTTCGTCACCCAGCCTTGGAAGTCACACAGCATTACTTCCCTGCACTCTCCTGTTCCAAGAGCTCTCAAGCCTGCCCAAATTCGAGGGCCCAGGGAGGGAGATTAGATTCCCCCTGTTGATGGCTGGGGTCACATTCTGGAAGAGTATGAGGGGTGATGTGATGAGGATAAAGGCACCTGGCACCTAGAAATTAAGAGTGTATTTTCATTCAGCAAATATTTATTACATGCTTACTATAGGCCAGACATTAGGCTGGTGCTGGGTGGATAGGGGCAGACACAGTAGTGTCCTCTCTGCCTTTCTGTGGCTTTCACTCTGGTGGGGGCTAAAGGCAGCGATCCGGTGTGGTTAGATCTGTGATGAGGACGAGGAACTTCATCTCCTTTCAGGGAGAGGGACTGGTTGAGTGTCTGGATCAGTTTATTTCATTTAAAGTGAGAATGAAGTGAATTCCCCCTTGTGCACTTGCTTGCTGCTGCCTTCTCAGTGGTACTTCTGCAGACCTGTTGGCTCGTAGCCCTGAAAGGTGCCCCAGAAATCATCAGGCCTGGGATCTACAAGCATCTGACCCTGTTGTTCAGTGCAGACTTTTCCTCCTTCCTAAAAAGGGGCTTAGGAGAGTGGTGGAAGTGTAGAGAGTTCCCCGGGGGGACTGTCTTCAACCTGGAAATGACTCCCCCCTTCTGATGTGGGCCAGCCTGGGAGGAGAGAGGCAGGAGGAGGCTGCACAAGTGATTCTGACATCTGGGTGAGGAACTCATGTGGTAGAGACCAACACTTCTCAAATAACACTGTACGTGTCAGTCCCCTGGAGACCTTGTTACACAGCAGCTTCTGTTTCAGTAGGTCTGGGTGACGCCAGGGCCTACTGCTGAGCCGTGAGTGTGGAGAGAGTACCGGCGATGGACAGACGGAAGTGCCTGTTGAGGCTTGCCCCCACCAGATGAGGGGCCAGCTCTTAGAGAATGGGGTGTTGAGGGCTAGGCGGGTGATCTACCACATTTCTGTCATGTTTTAGCACACCGTTCTCAAAGACGAGGACTCCGTTAGAAATCATAATCACAATATATCACTTTTACACCTAAACAACCAAAACCACAGCCTTCCTTAGCACATCTCAAGAAACCCCAAATCAGAATGTAAATTGGTATAATCACTATGGAAAACAGTATAGAGGTTCATCAAAAAATTAAAAATAGAATTATTAGATGATCCAGCAATTCCAATTCTGGGTATTTATCTGAAGGAAACGAAGTCGTTATCTCTAAGAGATACGTGCACTCCCATGTTCTTTGCAGCGTTATTCATAATAACTGAGACAGTAAAATGACTTGCGTGTCCATCAGTGGATGAATGGATAAAAAAATATGAAGTGTATATACAGTAGAATATTAGTCAGCCATAGAAAGAAGGAAATCCTGCCTTTTTTGATGACATAGGTGGACCTTGAGGGCATTATGCTAAGTGAGATGCAAGGGACAGAGAAAGACAAAGACTGCATGATCTCACTTTGTGGAACCTAAGAAAGCCAACCTCACAGAAGCAGAGAGTAGAATGGTGGTTGTCGGGGGCTGGGGTTGGGGTGGGGGAAATGAGAGTTGTTGGTCAAAAGTACATATTTCCAGTAATAACATAAATAAGTTTAAGGGCTTCTGGGTGACTCTCGTTAACAGAACTGTATTGAATACTTGAAAGTGGCCAAGAGAGTAAATCTTAAATGTTCTCACCACTATGACATACACACAGCAAAATGGGGTTTATAATGAAGGGAAGGATGTGTTAATTAACTTTATTGTGTTGTACTATATAAGTGTATCAAATCATTACATTCTATACCTTAGCCTTACACAGTGTTATGTGTCAATTATATCTCACAGCTGAACAGAAAGGTAAAACATGGAAGAGAAAAATAAAGTTGTATCCTCACTACACACACACACACACACACACACACACACACACCACCAACAGCAAAATCCAAATTCAGAATGTTCCCAGAGGTGGCCTTGCTGTTTTGTTTCCAGGTCCATGCATGTAGACCTGTGGTGGAGAACACACTTTTGATCATGCTTGTTGTTGGCTATGGTTTTTTAAGTAGTAGCTAAAAGTATATTTTGACAAAGGAATTAAGATTAAGCATTGTACAATGTACAAAGTAAATACAGTGTAAGTCCCATTTGCCTTAGGGTTTCTTTTCAAGTGCATGTCTTCTAGGGAGAGAATCACAATTTCGGTTACTTGAGATGTATTTTATAATTATTTACAAAGAATAAACTGTAGTACTAGAAAGGGAAAATACTTTTGGATCAGTTCTTTATTTTAAAATATTTGTGGATATCTCGTGCCCTTAACAAATTCAGGTATCTCTCTCTCTCTCTCTCTCTCTCTCTCTCTCACACACACACACACATACACACACACATTTTAATATCCTGTTGCCTTTAAAAACCCCATCTTCCTTTTTAGGTGCGTTGCTGTGTATAGCATGGTGAGCTGAATCACTTATGAAACTCCTGGTTACACCAGGACAAGTTATGCCGGCATTAAGATTTTTCTCTTCATCTTCTAGGTTCACTGTAGAACATTGTTCTTCTCCTTGCACATTTAGAGCATTTTAACAATCCGGAAGTGTTTCAGCATGTATTTCTTAAAGATAAGGACTCTTTTCAAAACCGTAATCACAATATCATTTTTACACCTACAACAACTAACAATGTTTCCTTATCACCAGATGACACATAGTTGAAATATTTAAAAAGACATTTGTTCGAATCTGGTATCTGGAAGGTCCATACTTTGTGACTGGTTCATTGTCCCTGGGTCTCTTGTAATCTAGGTTGCCCCATCTCTTTCCCTTCCCATTGCATTGTTTATTTGTTTGTTTATTTTTGGTTGAAGAAGCTAAGTCATTTGCTTGTAGGGTTTCCTAGAGTCTGAATTTTGTTGACTGCACCTTAGGGTGCTATTGGACATATTCCTGGACTCCTGGATCCCCTGTAAACCGGCAACAAACCCAGAGCCTTGCTTTATGGGGGGTGGCCCATCCTTCAGTCATGAGGCTCTTGAAGCCTGGTTGTCTCTCTTTGTAATGTTAGCATCCGTTCGTGACCATGGCCCAGGTGCTGGATTACCTTAGAGGTTGCAAGATGTTGATTGTCTCATTCTCTCCATTCCTTCTTCACTTTCAGCCAGAATACTCCTATAAAGTGAAACTTCTCCTCATCGACTATTAGGTTATCCTAAGTTCATATGGGACAGGCAGGACAAATGTTTGATTCTTTCCCTTAATTTACCAGTTCTCAGAAAAGTGAGTTGGTTCCCCAGCATTCTCCAAAGGCCATCATTGATTAAAAAAAAAAATCACTATGAAACATACATCATATAACATATATCGATTTGAGACAACAAACCTGTTTGACATGTTTTAATCCATTGCAGTTATTCTTACTGATACTCATATTGTCCCATTTGTGACCAGTGGGAGCCTTTTCTCATTCACTTCTGAATTCTTTTGACATGACTCTATTACTCTTTGATGGCTTCTTTGCTTTGACAAGATGTTTATAGTTTTTGACAAGGTGTTTCAGGCTTGTTACCCTTCCTGCCCCAGACCCAGAACCAGCCATTTCTATAAGGCTACCTGGCTTGTTTTTTTTTAATGAAAAATGGTATTCAGAAAGTAAATGCAATTGTTTCTGAAAAAAAAAATTACACACTACTCTTCTTTTATTTTATTTTATTTTATTTTTTATTTTTATTTTTTTTATTTTAATGATTTTTTTTATTATATTATGTTAGTCACCATACAGTACATCCCCGGTTTCCGATGTAAGGCTCGATGATTCATTAGTTGTGTATAACACCCAGTGCACCATGTAATACGTGCCCTCCTTACTACCCATCACCGGTCTATCCCATTCCCCCACCTCCTCCCCTCTGAAGTCCTCAGTTTGTTTCTTATAGTCCATAGTCTCTCATGTTTCATTCCCCCTTCTGATTACCCCCCTTTCTTTATCCCTTTCTTTCCCTACCGATCATCCTAGTTCTTATGTTCCATAGATGAGAGAAATCATATGATAGTTGTCTTTCTCTGCTTGACTTATTTCACTTAGCATTATCTCCTCCAGTGCCGTCCATGTTGTAGCATATGTTGAGAAATCGTTCTTTCTGATAGCTGAGTAATATTCCATTGTATATATGGACCACAACTTCTTAATCCAGTCATCTGTTGAAGGGCATCTCGGCTCCTTCCACGATTTAGCTATTGTGGACATTGCTGCTATGAACATTGGGGTGCATATGGCCCTTCTCTTCACTACGTCTGTATCTTTGGGGTAAATACCCAGTAGTGCAATGGCTGGATCATAGGGTAGCTCAATTTTTAACTTTTTAAGGGACCTCCACACTGTTTTCCAGAGTGGCTGTACCAACTTGCATTCCCACCAACAATGTAGGAGGGATCCCCTTTCTCCACATCCTCTCCAGCAATTGTTGTTTCTTGCCTTGTCTATTTTTGCCATTCTAACTGGTATAAGGTGGTATCTCAGTGTGGTTTTGATTTGAATTTCCTTGATGGCTAATGATTTTGAACATTTTTTCATGTGTCTGTTAGCCATTTGTATGTCTTCATTGGAAAAGTGTCTGTTCATATCTTCTGCCCATTTTTTGAATTGTTTATTTGTTTCTCGTGTATTGAGTTTGAGAGGTTCTTTGTAGATCTTGGATACTAGTCCTTTATCTGTAGTGTCATTTGCAAATATATTCTCCCATTCCGTGGGCTGCCTCTTAGTTTTCCTAACTGTTTCCTTGGCTGTCACACTACTCTTCTTGGATCATCCTTCTAGAAGTCTTTTGATGTGGGGCTGTTTGTTGATTCTTTTAGTTTTATTTTTTATTAACCTCATGTTTCAGTTTTGGAAAAGGTTTCAAAAGTTTTAAGCCCCAGTCCAGTTTATTTATGTATTATTCTGTTTGTCCACCTTTAAATTGTAATCTTCAAAGGAAAAAAATGTTGGATTTTAACTTTGCTTCTGTTTCCTGTTCATCTGCCCATAAGCACTCACTCAGGGGTTTTCAGATACTGTAACAAAGTATTTACAATGTAGTTGATTAAAGAAATGTTCTTTAAGTAGATACTTGAGTAGCAACTTTTAGCTCTGATTGTCTTTAAAGCTGTTAAAAATGCCAACTGAGGAGCACCTGGGTGGCTCAGGTCATGATCCCAGGGTACAGGGATCGAGTCCCACATCAAGCTCCCTGCTCAGTGGGGAGTCTGTTTCTCCCTCTCCCTCTGCCTGCCGCTTTCCCTGCTTGTTCTCTCTCTCTCTCTCTCAAATAAACAAACAAGCAAATAAATAAAATCTTTTAAAAAACGCCAACTGAAAAGAGTTGCAAACCATCGTTAGTTATAATGTTGACAGACTCCGCATTGCTATCTGTCGTCATAGGTGAAACACCATGAAACCATCAAGTGCACCGTCGCTAATAACGGCCATGTTCTGGTGTTGCAGGTGCTCTAGGTGTTCTCTCCAGAGTGGCTGTTGGGGAGCTCAGGGTAGTCATGTTTATAACAGTTTGAAATTTCAGACTGCTTGGAAGAGCCATCGCTGTGCGGTTACGTTCCGCTTTCAGCCCTGTGTGTTTCTCTCAGACCCTGTCTTCTTGGATTCTCAGCTTCTTGTCAAAAAGAATCATCCTTGCAGGTTTCTCTCCACTCAGCAACAGGCGCCGCTTGCGCGCCTGATGGGGCCAAACAGTCGGCTCAGCACTTGAGGGCGGAAACATTGGGCAATGTGACTTTTGTTTCAGGAGGCCCACACGCTTCAGTGTTACACTTCCTTCTGCCTTTCGGGGGCTCACGCTTTAGCGGGACCATTACACCTGGGGGTGTAAGTGAAGCCTGAAGAGGGGCACTGAATCTGCCAGGGAAGGCAGCAAAGGTTCCCTGTGGTTTCCCGTCACCTCTGTCTACTTTCTCCCTCACCAGACAGTGCGTTTCTTATTAACAGAAGGCCATGCAGTGACTCAAGCCTTGCCCCTGGACAGACTGACCCCCCCCTTTTTTTCTGTGGAATTGTTCTATATTTCCCTCCCTTTGACCTGCTTCCCCTACTCTTCTAAACGTTCTTGCCTCTTACAGCTCATTCCGCTTAGCTGCACTGAAGTCAGCAGAAAGCCTTTTGTCTTTCTTCTTTCATGCCTCATGTCCACATCTAGAGCTGCCCTCCACCCCAGCCGCCCCCATACTGTCCTTGAGAAAAGCCAGAGCTGTATTCTGTTACAGTCCTTAGAAAGTATCTTGTCCAAAGGGCCCTAAGGATTCATTTTTAATAAAGAATTTTAAGCAAACATTTTCGATACCATATCCATAACCAAATGTGTTTCACCCATCCATGCAGTGTCTGTTGGTTCATGACATGAGTGGGTGTTAGGTGAGAAGCAATGTTTTCTAATTATTTTATCTTATATAACCTCAAATTAACACATAGTATAAGCAGATGTTTGACTGTTTCTTCTTCCTTTTTAAAGTTTGTTTGACCCCAGACCTTTTAGATCTTCTCACTGAGAAAAATAAGGAATCACCTTCTAATTAGGTACCTGTCTTTAGGTCTTTCCTTTGAATCTGAGAACCAGGCTGTCATTATAAAGTCGGGGGGGGGGGGAAGCCATATCTATTTATTCTCAAGCCATTTTGTTACTTAAAACTGTCAAGTATTTATGTAAAGCAACATTCATGTGCTTTCTTTCTTCTACTGAAAAAGAAAAAGGTTATGTTTTCTTTAAGTGGCTAAACTGTTTTGACTTAATTAACTTTTTATTAAACTGGTTTTCTAAGGTACAGTTTATTTTCTCCTCCATGATCATTGTATGGAACCATTCTCTCTACAGGCTTATCAACCATAATCAATTGTCTTGATTCTTTGCTGGTTTTTTTTTTTAACCTGCAAGATCATCTGCACACGTTCTCTGTTCTTTCTTTCTTTCTTTCTTTCTTTCTTTCTTTCTTTCTTTCTTTCTTTTTTTAAAGATTTTATTTATTTATTCGACAGAGATAGAGACAGCCAGTGGGAGAGGGAACACAAGCAGGGGGAGTGGGAGAGGAAGAAGCAGGCTCCTAGCGGAGGAGCCTGATGTGGGACTCGATCCCATAACGCCGGGATCACGCCCTGAGCCGAAGGCAGATGCTTAACCGCTGTGCCACCCAGGCGCCCCTGCTTTCTTTATTTAAAAACATCTTTTGGGGACACCTGGGTAGCTCAGGTGGTTGAACGTCTGCCTTCCGCTCACGTCATGATCTCCAGGTCCTGGGATCGAGCCCCATGTCGGGCTCCCAGATCAGTGGGGAGTCTGCTTCTTCCTCTGCTTCTCCCCCTGCTTGTGCTCTCTCTGTTTCTTTCTCTCAAATGAATAAATAAAAATCTTTAAAAAAAACCCCAAATATCTTTTTCAGGCTGACTTACTCTTCTCCAGTCTATCTAAGGCACATTCTTTACAGAACTCTGCATTACGTTTGCAGGGGTTAATTTCAGTCGGGAAGTGTTTAATAACTCATTGTTTCTGGCTCCCTGGGTGAGGCCTGGTGAGGTCAAGGATTCCGAATGCAGGCTGTGAGGGACTTGCTCCCCAGCCTTTGTGAAGCACTTCTGGTTGAGGGAGCAGGCGACCCAACCATGGCCCCGTATCACATTCTCATCTCTGCCCAGGCCCCTCTGCTATCAGGGGCGGGTGATGGCAGAGGTGGGGATGGAGTCGAGGCTGATCACAGTGGCACTTGGGAGGCTTGGACCAGTGGGCCATAACCTGTTTTGTGACTAACTGGTCATGCTGGTTTTTTACTTTCTCTAGCCTTAGAGTCAAGCAACTAGGCTCGCATTTGTAAGGGCATTTCATGGTGCTGAGTAATAAGCTATGGTTTGGGGTAACACTTTCTCAGGCCATGCATTCACTGGCCCACCTCTATGGAGCACCTATTATGTGTCAGATGCCCGGTGAGGGGGAGGACATGCTTAGATCTGCCCTTTAAGGGCTCCCAGTCTAGGGAGCAGAGAGGGAGGACATGTGTGGGGAAACAGCGTAGCATGATACGGGCCTAGAAAGTAGTGGCTGTGGTTTATGGAGCAGCTTCTGTGTACAGGAATTTTTACGTGTCATCCCTCATCATTGCATCAACCCAATGGGTATATCACCTCCTGGTTTTAAGCACAGAGCCAATGAACTCAAGTGAGGTGTGTGGCCCCTTTCGCACATCTAGCACGTATCTATGCTGGAACTCACTGCCAGGCCTACCAGGCTTCAGGGCCTGTGTTCTTTCTCCCACAGCTCACATGTTCTGTGAAGATGCTTAGGATGGAGGTGGCACGCGTTGAGAGATGGGCCTGGAGGCCGGCCTAGGGAGTGGTGTCACAAGAGTGTCCTTAGTGCATGGGAGGTGGTCAGCAGTGGGCCTTCTTTCCTCTCTCACAGCCAGCTGCTGCTTTCTCTTCTCTCTTGACGGCTCTCTTTTTCCCTTCCCTGCTGAGGCCCAGTTCTGGGAGCTGCTGCTGGGCCCCTGCAGATGTCGATTCACCCTGCAGGAAGCCAAACCTGCAAACGGTGCCCGGGGAGAGAGTTTGGGCCCAGTGACTCTTTGTTCACTGGAGTCTGTGTTCTGTGCTTGTCTTCCCTGGGGAAGCTCATGTTCAGTTTCTAACAGTTTCAGGCCTCGGGAATGACCCTTTGTTGCTGCCTGAATGGTCTCCTTAGTGGTGTGTTTGTGAAGATGCCAAAGGAAAATGTGCTGGTGTGGAGGTCAGCTTTGTTGGACTTGGAGGTCCTCACAGTGCCGGTGGCCCTGACGTAGGAAGTCCGGGTCCTCAAACCTTCAGCCTTGATGCTACCAGGAAAGCATGGGATGGTGAAAACTGGGCCTGTGCAGGCTTGTGTAGGGAAGAGCCTGTTGTTCAAAAAGTTGATGTACAGGTGTATCTGTTAAGGTTCTCCGGTTGCAAGCAACAGGAACCAACTCACCCTCAATCGTAGTAGGGAGAGGACTTACTGGAGGGCCACTGGCTGGCTTCTAGGATGGAAGAAAAGCTGGACGTTCAGGTTGAGAAAAGATGGCAACGAGGCAGCCCCAGAGACCCCTGCCTCTTTTGGAAGCCATGCTGGGGATCTGCTCCAGCCACGTCCAGTCTTTGTCATGTCCATCTTCTGTTGTGAGACCTAGTTGAGTTGTCTGCTGGCAGAGGTGGGATATTTTCATGGGCAGTCCCATCAGACTGTATCTCATGGGAGAGGGGAGGGTCCTCTGAATGGATTTACCTTCTGAATGGGGATTGGTTTCTTCCTGGGACACAAAGGCAGTTAACAACCTAGAGTGATATCTACGATCATAAATTCCAAAATATATGTCACATAGTCTTCTTGTTTTTAAAAGCTATATTGAGGTATAAAATTCTACCTATTTTAAGTGTACAGTTTGATGATTTTAATAAATTTACAGCATTGTGAAACCCTCACCACAATTTAATTTTAGAATATTTCCGTCACCCAGTAAGATCTCTTGTATTCAACTGCTGTCTCTCCCTGGCCTAGGCAAGCACTGATCTCCTTTCCATCTCGTTAGATTTGAACATAGATTCTTGTATGTTCTTGACTGGTGTAATTTTTTCTGGGTATTGTGGGAACTATGCTGTCTATGAAAGGAAAAAAACCCCATTGGCGTGGATGTCTGTATCTCTCTCGTGTCAGTTTTCCTCCTTTTCACTTTGTATCTTCTCTTCTCTCACCGGGACCACGATGTGGGAGAGTTGAGTCCCAGCCTTGATGCTGCCATAATTTAGCTCTCACCCTCTCTGTGCCTCAGTCGTGGAACCTTCCAGGCCTCAGTTCCTCATCTGTAAAATTAAGAAAAGGATTTGACAAGATGGTAATTAATGTTCTTTCTATCTCTAATGATCAGGAATTATGGTCTTTCTTGGTGAAATCTTTTTTGGTAAAAAATTACTTCTTGATTTTGTATGCTTTCTTCAATCATACAACTGGAACAAAACATTAAAAAATTATTATTTAAAATTTACAAGTGAAACGATTCTTTTTCTTTTTTGTTGAGATATAATTAACATATAACAGTTTCAGGTGTACAACATAATGATTTGATATTTGTATGTATTTCAAATGATCAACACAATAAGTCTAGTTACCATCCATCACCACACATAAACACATTTTTTCTTGTGATGAGAACTTTTAAGAGTTACTCTCAGCAACTTTGATATATGCAGTAAAATATTATTAACTATGGTCACCATACTATACATTACATCCTCATGACTTATTTATTTTATAACTGGAAGTTTGTACCTTTTGACTCCCTTCACCGTTTCGTGTCCCCCTCGCATCTCTGCCAAACCCTGCCTCTGTCAACAGCCAATCTGTTCTCTTTATCTGTGAGCTTTTTTCCTTTATCTTTTTTTCAGAGTCCACATATAAGTGAGATCATACAATAATTATCTTTCTCTTTCTTTCACTTAGCATAATGCCCTCAAGGTTCATCCCTATTGTTACAAAGGGAAAGATTCCATTCTTTTTTGTGGCTGAGTACTATGCCATCATGTATGTGTCCCACATCCTCTTTATCGATTCATCTATTGATGGACACTTGGGTTGCTCCCATATCATGGCTCTTGTAAATAATGCTGCAGTGAACATAGGAGTGCAGATATCTTTTCATGTAAGTGTTTTCATTTTCTTCAGATAAATGGCCAGGAGTGGGATCGTTGAATCACATGGTAGTCCAGTTTTTAATTTTTGGAGGAACCTTCATACTGCTTTCCATAGCATGCTGCTGCACCATTCCCTCAGTGGTGCACGAGGGTTCCCTTTTCTCCACATCCTCACCAACACTTGTTATTTCTTGTCTTTTTGATGATAGCCATTCTGACAGGTGTGAGGTGATGTCTCGTGGTTTTATTTGCATTTCCCTGGTGATGAGTGATGTTGAGCACCTTTTTCATGTACCTGTTGGCCATCTGTGTGTCGTCTTTGGAGAAATGTCTATTCGGATCCTCTGCCTGTTTTTTAATCAGATTGTGTGTGTGTGGTTTTTTGTTTTGTTTTGTTTTTTGTTTTGTTATTGAGTTGTATGAATTATTTATATATCTTGGATATTAACCCCTTATTATATAGGATTTGCAAAGATTTTCTCCTGTTCAGTAGGTTGCCTATTCATTTTGTTGATGATTTTCTGTGCTGTGTATATATCTGAAATTCTTTATTTTTTTAATTTTTTTATTTTTTAAAGGATTTCTTTTTTTTTTTTAAGATTTTATTTATTTATTCTACAGAGATAGAGAAAGCCAGCGAGAGAAGGAACACAAGCAGGGGGAGTGGGAGGAAGAAGCAGGCTCATAGCAGAGGAGCCTGATGTGGGGCTCGATCCCATAACACCGGGATCACGCCCTGAGCCGAAGGCAGATGCTTAACCGCTGTGCCACCCAGGCGCCCCTGAAATTCTTTATTTTTTTATTTATTTACTTTTAAAGATTTTATTTATTTGCTTGAGAGAGATAGAGGGAGAGAGCACGAACGGGGGAGGGGGAGGGACAGAGGGAGAAGCAGATGAGCCTGACACGGATCTCAATCCCAGGACCCCAGGATCATGACCTGAGCCAAAGGCAGATGCTTAGCCTACTGAGCCACCCAGGCGCACCTGAAATTTTTTATTTTTTAATTTTAAAAAAAGATTTATTTATTTATTTGAGAGAGAGAGAGAGAGAGATCGCGGGGGGAGGGGCAGAAGGAGAGGGAGAGAGAATCTCGAGCAGACTCAACGCTGAGTGGAGAGCCCCAATGTGGGGCTCCATCTCCCGACCCCGAGATCATGACCTGAGCCAAAATCAATAGTCAGATGATCAAGCGACTGAGTCACCCAGGTGTCCCATCTGAAATTCCAAATGCTTTAAACTCATGAGAGGTTTGTGACATCATATGTGTGTACATATATATATATATATATATATATATATATATATATATTAATTGGAAAACTTTTATTCTCTTTCATGCTCTTTGATATGTTCAAATATTTGTGAGCTGGACATAATGCTAGGCAAGGGAGGTAGAAACCTGAAACCTGAAACAAATAATGGCTCTTCCCAGACGGAGCTTGCAGTCTGACCGGGCTGAGCCACCATGAACTTGTGGTGTGCTAAGTGATGCCAGGAGACAGGAAGTTCAGTGCACAGAGGTGGGGAGGGGCCGGGTCACAGAGTGGGGCCTCTGAAATGCCACCGTGAGAAGTTTGCTGTGAGAAGGTGCTTGGCAGCTGGCTTAGCCAACTGACAGTTAAAAAGCAGCCATTTCATCTTTTGGGGGAGGACACATTCCAGTAAGTTTGAAGGCAGAGATCTGGGTGGTTGACACGTTTTGCGTGTTAAAGGAGACCTCTGATCTCCTCTGGCTCTGCCTGTCTGTACACATGGGTTAACTGTAGCTTCGGCGTTTGCAGCAGTGCCAGGTGCAGCAAGCGTGTGCAGGCTGGCTTTTGGCACAGCAGGCAGCTGGAGAGTGGTATTTTTCTGACAGGGAGACGTTCTTAAGTTTTGTAATTTATGGTGTCTTTAAATATGGGATTTTGTTTACTGTTGCCCTAATTACACCTCTGATATATTTTATTTAGCTTAGTGTTTTAATTTTGTGCTCATGCCCACAGGTAGTTTCCCAAAGGGTACCATTAACAAAAATCTTAGGTAATGTTTTGTCATTCCTGCAGCTACCTGCAGCTTCCTGAAGCCAAGGAAATGGGTTTCAGGGATGCAGACTTTCTCATGGGCTCTGGTGAATATTTTGACTATGATTACGAAATGTGAGGTCTTGATTTCCTATCTGCCAAGTATTATCCTAAATTATCTCTGTCCAACGAATGTATAGTACTAGGCCGCATGTGTAATTTTAGATGTCCCAGTAGCCACATCCTTAAGGTAAAAAGAAACAAGTGAAATTAATTTGAATAATAAATTTATTTAACCCAGCATATGTAAAATATCATTTCAACGTGCGGTCAGTCTAAATTTATGAGATATTTTACATTCTTTTTCTCCCCATAAGTCTCTGCCACCTGCTTTGTATTTGGTAGCCATCTCAGTTCGGACTAGCAACACTTCAGGTACCCAGTCGCCAAATATGGCGGATAATACTGTAGTGACAGCCAAAGTCCAGAACCTTTCAAAGGCTTACAGACAACACAAGACAGAACCTTTCAAGGGGGTAGGAGAGACATAGCTTCATGATTTATGAACACTTAAGAAAATCATACATAGGTTTCCTCCTCTTAGAGCAACCTGATATATAAAAATTCATCTTGACAGGAAAAGTAAAGCAGGAAGTGATTATTCATGTTACAAAAGAATTAACCACAGGATTCTTTAAATAGCAAGCTCCCTTAGTGCACTGAAGAATCTGACTCAATTTGCAAAAATGTGATTGACACTTGGCATTTTGGTACCAACTTGGTTGGGCAGAGAACTACCTGCCATTACAAAATGCAAGCTGAGCAGCTGGTATATCATGGCTTATTGAGCACCTACTACATGGCATGGATGCTCATAGGAGAGAGAGAACAGAAGGAAGAACGAAGGGTGATCTGCACCCAGAAGGCAATTAGAGGCTCACTGGGAATGAGACGCATGTGCAGCCACCACCACATGGAATGGCCTTGAGGCCAGGGCCCAGGGAGGACTGGGGGCTGGAGGAGCCAGGAAGGTGATATGAGGCAGTCAGGGCCCAGCTGGCACCAGAAGGCAGACAGGGCGTATGTGATGACTTAAGTGTCTAGGAGATAAAACAAGCGTACATCTGGAAAGACTAGGTCAATAAGATATTGGGAAGACTCAAAAACTATGTAGTTATGCTTTATTTATCCCTGAGCCCCTAATTCCTAATCCCCAGACTTATTTACAGTAAGCATCAATTAAGGCGTGTCCTCAGGCTCATCAAACAAAAGAGAGAGACTGAAGCAAAACCAGGGTATGTTTCTCATCAGTTTGCGACAGGAGCTGGCAGCTGTTTACTTCCCAGTAACCATCTTGAAACACATTCCTCTGTCCTCTTCCAGCTTCATTTTGGTAAGACACACATACAGAATAGAGAAGGTGAGACTTGTTCTTTAGGAAAGAAGCAGCAAGGTTGTATTCTGGAAGGTAATGGGGTTCTGACTCCCCCAAAGTACACAGGATTCAAGTCAGTATCAAGATGGACTATTGACTGGATTCCTCCTTAGCAGCCTTCCTGTGCTCTCTCTCCCCCAGAGAGGTCCCATGTGCTGCTTCCCCCTCTCATCAGTTCCACTCGCCACAGTTTCCTATTCCCATCAGACAGATTATGAGCTTTGATCTCCAAGCGCTAATGGGATCAGCCTTGGGGAGCCTAGGTCAGTATTCCAAGCATTTTCTTGGTTAAAAAAACACCTATTATTAAAAAAAATAATTGAGTATTTTCATGTATACATTTATGTATAGATTGTGTGCATATATTACTGTACTAGTTGATTGAGAAAACCCAAAAGAAGCTTCTAAACATTTGTTATTAGGTTTAGTGGACTTTGGGAACACATAAAATTGAGTATTATATGACTTTAGACATTGGTAGAAAATGAAGGCATTTGTCCTCATGGCTCAGGTACATACTTTCAAATACCTTGCAATCCCAGTAGTTCCTTATTTTAATTAGGTAATTTACACCTATATCAGTGGTGGAAAACAACCTCTATTATAAGTTGTCTTGATAAGTTAGGTTTTTGATCATCTCCGTGTAAGACCTGGTTGGCCTGTCCTTGTGTTCACCTCCCCACGTAGCTGGCAAAGAGCTCACACCAGGAGCCGAAAGTGGCGGCTCCACCATTTCCTTGTTTACTTGGTCGCATGTTGAATATTGTCTACAACCCCTACTTTCTTTCTTTCTTTCTTTCTTTCTTTCTTTCTTTCTTTCTTTCTTTCTTTCTTTCTTTTTTTTAAGATTTTGTTTATTTATTTGACAGAGAGAGAGAGAGGGAGAGAGCACAAGCAGGGGGGAGCGGCAGGCAGAGGGCGAGGGAGGAGCAGACTCCCCACGAGCAGGGAGCCCGATGCGGGGCTCGATCCCAGGACCCTGAGATCGTGACCTGAGCCGAAGGCAGACACTTCACTGACTGAGCCACCCAGGTGCCCCCAACCCCTACTTTCTTAACACAAATCTTTTCAAGCGTTTCATCCATTTATTGAGAGGTAATAGCCATAAAGAGGCTTTATCAGGAGGCCTCAGGGAACTGCGGGGGGGCCTCACGCAGCTGAAAGCTGGCTATGGCTCTAGCTGCCATTCTTGTTGAGGAGCACCGCTGTCCCTTAGGCTGCTTCCGGTCCTCAGAGCACCCTCGACTGCTGGACCTAAAGGCTGGATGAAGGAACCAGTATCATTCTGTAAATGGAATATTCGAGAAGTTGAATTTTTCTCTTTTTAAAATTAAAATAAAATGAATTGATGTTCTGATTTTTTTTTCATCATGTCAACTAACCCCTGAAGTGAGTGCATCACACTTTGGAGAGCTCTGGCTCAGAAAATGATCTTAACTCTTTGCTGAACTTCAGTTTCTTTAATTGGGAAGATGAGCATTCTAATATTGTAAGGATTAAATGAGATAATGCAGGAAAATGTGGGGCACAGAAACAGTGGTTACTGTAGGCTCCGTTCCAGTAGCAGAGCTTCAATAGATCCTTGTCTAGGTCATTTGAAGAAAGTTGTTTCTTAATTGACCTCGTTTTGATTGTTATGATAGCTCATTTGAACTGCTGGTGAGCAGAGCATGAGACAAGAAAATAGAAGTGTTTCTGCCTTCATACTGGTCAGGAACCAGGAGAAATCTGAAAAGGTTGCTTTGTTTATGCTCTTCTGCTCCTCTTTTTTGTTTATATGTGATGAGAAGGGTTTACAGTTCAACTTCAATCCTGGGCAGATTCATGGCAGCAAAGTCAGCCAGCTAATTTTGTGAAAAAATGATCCAGGCAAGGAAATTTCACTTTAGGGTGCTTATGAACTCTCTGGGTTAGCTGACATGAATGAACAGTGGTAAGTGTGCCAGTCTGGATGGCTAGGGTCTTCTGATCCAGAAGCACTTTGGGGCTTCATTCCTTATGGGTATGCAAAGCCCATTTGATGGGGGGCCCACTCACCTACCAACCTTTTTCTGGGAAACCTTCCCCAGTGGACTGAAATTTCAAAAGTCGTTTGTGCTTTTTTGTCTCCTACTGAAGAAATCTTCGCCAAATCCAAGGTTAGTAGGGTTTTATTCTGTGCTTTCTTACGAAAATTTTATAGTTTTAGCTCTTAGATGGAGGTCTGTGATCCATTCTGAGTTCATTTTTGTATGCGTGCTTCATGTAGGGCTCATGTAAAACCTTTCCTCTTCCATTCCTGTAATCCCTAAATTGCTAATTCACTATTTGAGGGTGCACCTAATTTTCACTACCCTTCTATTTATTCATTTGCCATTTGTTCATTCATTCATTCATTCATTCATTCATTCATTCATATTGACCTGCAAATATAGAAGGAAAAGGACAGGAGGTTTGTTGGTTGAGGTGGGTGTGAGGCGGGACCCTAAGTGTAGATGACGTGCATAATCCAGCTGTGGAGAAGTTAACATGCCCAGGATTGCTTAGCTCTGCTTACATGCATCTGTACCTTGTCAACAAGAAGACGCGTCGGTGTCACCTGTTGCCTCCCCCTGTGACCAAGTATAACATATCACCGCAGATTGGGAGAACGCTTTGAAATGGTACTGCTGCCCGAGGGGCGCCTGGGTGGCTCAGTCAGTTAAGCGTCTGCCTTCAGCTCAAGTCATGATCCTGGGGTCCTGGGATCAAGCCCCCTTGTCTGGGTCCCCGCTCAGCCGGGAGGCTTCTGGAGATTCTCTCTCTCCCTCTCCCTCTGCCCCTCCCCACTGCTTGTACACTCGCTCGCTCTCTCACATAAATAAATAAAATATTTAAAAAAAATTGGCTTGCTGCCTGAGAGGCCCTCTGTTGAGAGGGCAGTGGTGCGTGCAGACGTAAGCAGTCTGAGACTTTGGCTTGGCCAGCAGGGTCCTCAGTGTCAGCCGTCCTTACGCATGTTGTGGCTGAGCGAGGGGCATTATCGCTATAGAGTGGCAGTTATTATCACCCACATTTTGCATGCCTGAGGCCCAGAGAAGTTAACATCACACGGTTAGTCTTTGCAAGGGTGGGGGCACCTAAGTACCAAATCTGTGTCTGGTAACTACCTTCTCTGCGCTT
Source organism: Ursus americanus (assembly GCF_024610735.1). Classification (NCBI taxonomy): domain Eukaryota; kingdom Metazoa; phylum Chordata; class Mammalia; order Carnivora; family Ursidae; genus Ursus; species Ursus americanus. The sequence continues at coordinate 107,214,458 of NC_142164.1, forward strand.
GGAGAAATGATGCTGCCTCCCTCCGGGGGTGCAGATGTTGTTGCTGCTCTGTCATTGTGTGATTTCCCCTCTGAAGTTCCTGCTGGCCCTGAGACCTGTAGGCCACTCTGACTGTGCCTGACCACGGACCTGTGCTTTGTGGTTTCTGTGCGACTGGCCTCAGGTTAACCAAAATCAGGTTGCTGTGTGGGGCCCTGTTATTTTAAGTATTGGTAGAGGGGAACTCCCTTTAATATGACTACTGATCTTCCAGGGCTAGTGGGCCTCAGACTTCTGCAACATCTGATCTAAAGTGTACTCTTTTTTCTGTCCCTGTTCCTTCCAGTGGAGGCCATAGTGGAGTTTGACTACCAGGCCCAGCACGACGATGAGCTGACGATCAGCGTGGGTGAGATCATCACCAACATCAGGAAGGAGGATGGAGGCTGGTGGGAGGGACAGATCAACGGCAGGAGAGGTTTGTTCCCTGACAACTTTGTAAGAGTGAGTACAACGTGAAACCCTTTTCCTGTCTCCTGTGTGGGTTCTACTGACCAAAGCTTTGGGGGCACTTGAGGAATTTCATGGGCTGTCTTGGGGATGAGTTGACAGTTTGACTTGCGTGCTATCAAGAAGATCGTGTAGAGCTTTGCACCAGCTATCTAGAGACCCATTTTGAAATCACTTTTTAAGGCCCAGAATGTTCTCTTTTTAAACAATGTCTGTTAGAAAATGCTGGAAAATATAAAGCTTGTTAAATTGTTTTTTATTTATGTACTCGTTCACTTGCTTTGGTGTTCTAAAAGAATGTTTACCCTTTTCCATTCCATTGAAAGTGAGGTGAAAGTAGTTTTGACTATTTAAGTCAAGTAGCAATCAAACTAAGTGTAGAATTCCAGTTATGCTATGTTTTCAACCTTTATATTCACATCACTTTTTTGGTAGGAACTATATTATTTTCCTTTCCCCTTTATGGCCATGAAACATTGTATAAAATCTACTTTTTCAGTAAGGTTTGGAAAATTATGCCCTTTGCAGAAGTCATCTAGGGGTTAATTACAAAAATGTAGCTCATTCATGTTAAGAAATTATATACTGCAAATTGTACATAATAGTTGGAATTGAGTAAAAAAAAAAAAGGGCAGGTAACCATGAGGCTGTTCTCTGTGGGAAATACCAAGTAGGTCTGAAAATTTTTTGTACCATAAACTTCCTATCTAATGCTGGAGAAGATCGGATTGTCCTCGGTAGGAAGGGGGCTGTGTGCACAAATCCCCAGGGCCTCTGCCGTAGTTTTGGCGGGTAGCAGACCATGCCTAAGACCTGCGCCTATGGGGAGCAGGTGGTGCGGGGAGTGCTGGGCCCAGAGAAACAGGTGCCCTAGTCAGAGAGCCTTGAGGGCTACATGGAAGGGTTTTATGAAAAGGGATTGATGATGAAAAAGTGTCCAACCGCTGGGCCCTCTACCTGTACCCTGCCCCCAGTCTAGAACAAATAGGAACTCAGTTCAATGTCTTTCCTCAGGATCTTGCCTCAGAGTGACCCTGCTAACATTTCTTTTGTTCATTTCTTTTCGCTGTGCAGAAGGCTGGGGGAAGTTTTGTTGGTAACATGCTGATAAACTTACTTTCTGTAAGTGGTTGTGGGAGTACAGACTTTTTTTTCTTGGACTACAGTTGAACCTAGCAACTCTTTCCCCTTTTAAGAGTAGGAAAGCATTACATCCGGGCTACCACAATTTGACTCTGTTGAATTGATGTGTAAATGGGGGTGAATTACTTTGCCCTTCCAAACAAAATCCCCAATTTTGGGACAAGGATTGTCCTTGAAGTTGAGCAAATTCTCGTGTGGAAGGAGAGTTTTTCCAGATAAAAGGGGGAAAGTTTGGTGTGAAGATGAGGAGAAATAAATGAGAGAGGAGGACCTGGGAAAGAGAAAGGAATATCTGGGAAAGAAAGAAGAGGACCCTGGGAAGGAGGTGAGGACTGTGGGAAAGAGAGGAGGACCCTGGAAATTAGATGAGGGCTGTGGGAAAGAGAAAAGAGGACCCTGGGAAGGAAGGGAGGACTTGGGAGGAGGGAGAATATCCCTGGGAAGGAGAAGGGCCTACAGTGTTGGCACCAGTTTTGATGGGAGGCCCTGTTTTGAAAGCCTTATTTTGATGTCCTGTAGGCTCAGTGCCCCCTTATTCCAAACCACAAATCCATAGACTCAGAAAACTTGTGAATTGGACTTTGCTCAGGGCTTAAGGCTGGGCCGCCTACTTAAGCATTTGTGGGGGCTGGCAGGCACCAGGACGGAGTAGCGCAGCGCAGGAAGAGCCCAGGCTGGCTCTCAGAACCTCTCCTCCTTGCTCAGGGCGTGCTGGGGAGCAGGAGCTCCTCCCTGTGAACCCAGGCGATGTGGTCCTGGCCAAGGGGCCTCCCTCCACCCTTCTCCACCTGCTGGGCCTGGGGCCACCACAGCAGGCTCCTGCCCTCTGGCTTCCGTGGGCTTTGGCTCAAGGGGAGTGCTGGCAGGAGAGGACTGGGAGGGAGGGAGGCCAGCCAGGTCAGGGATTATCTGGCTGGCTCTCTGCCCCGAGGTTGTCCCTCTCCAGACGGTGGCTGCTCCTAAGTCCCCTTCCTCCACGCTCCTTTCTCTTCATCCCCTGTTTCTAGCCCCGCCTCCTGCCTCAGAGTTTCTCTGTACCTCACCCATTTGGGGGGGGGGGGAGTCTCCTTCTTAGTCCTGCCTCAGATTACCTAATTCTGGTGTGCCATCTGTTTGCTTTTTGGAGCCCGACTACCTCATCTGGCCACTTTGAGGATTAAAGGAGGCAGGACCTAGCACGTGGCTGGCCACCTACTGAGTGTGTTGCTGTCCCTGTCACCCTCTCCCCTGGCCTGAGGGTCTAATCACTTGTCCTCTCACCTCAGCTAGAGCACTTCCAGTGCAGGAAGTGACACTCTAGGGAGGTGCTTGTTCCACTGGAGCCAGAAAGGATGTGGCAGGAACGGCTGGGGCTGCACCACTTGTGGCTGTCACATTTGGCAGAAAAAGAAACTTCTATTCTTTCAGATGGCTGAGTCTATTTTCAAGTCTTCACCCACTGGGAATGTTTTAGGCCTATTATTGAAAAATCTAGTAGGTGGATGCAGTGGAGTTTAACAATAACGCAAACTGCCATAGAGGATTCTAGAAGCTGAAAATACATCTTAAGGTAATAACAATCATATTGGCATAAGTTTGCAGTTTTGAGAGTGGGTTTACATATGCTTTATTTAGCTTAAGAAGAATTTGTCCCTGGATTGAATTGGGTAGTTTTGTGGAATCCCACTGTTTGTTTGTGTGCCTTTATGCCAGTGTTACCACCATCAGAGAGTGTTCCTTAAGCAGTTTCTTGATTCATTTCTAGGATCCTTAATCAGTGTCCTTATGGAGCATGGTCGCCCCAGGTGCTGGGATTCAGTATCCACCCTCAACTCTGTATTGTCACAGTTTCTCAAAAGAAAACTACCAGCCATGCCAGTCACCCCCTTGTTAAGAAGATGCCTGGCCTTTGTCAGCTCTTGGGCTGAGATTTGTTGGCAGGCATAAATGTGTCCAACTAGGGTACAGACATGCCCTTTTAGGTTTATCCTCCTTTTTCTTTTATTTAGTTAGTTCTCATTTATTTACTGTACATGTGGAAGAAGAATCCTTTTAAATCCCCCTTTCCTTTCTTCTCCCTACCTACTTTTTTTAGAATCCATTTTTTCTCTCTTTCTCCTCTTTTTAAAAAAATTATTCATTTTTAGGTGAAATTTACATAGAGTAAAATGCTGAAGTCATAACTGTACCTCTTTGTGATTTTCTTCTTGTAAGTATACACCTCTGTAACCATCATCCAGATCAATCCTATTTCTTTCCCTCCAGAAAGTACCATCATGCCTTTTCCCAGTCATTCCCCGTCCCGTAGGAATCTATCATTATAGATGAGGCTTGCCTGTATTTGGATTTCATATAAATGGGATCATAAAGTATGTGTTCTTTTACATACGGCTCCTGTTGCACGACAAAATGTTGTTGCATACATCAGTTCTTTGTTCTTGCTGTATAGTATCCCATTTTATGCATATGCCAGAATTTATTTCTCTGTTCTCCTGTTGATGGACATTCGGGTCATTTCCAGTTTGGGTATTTTACAAATAAAGGCTCTGAACATTCTTGTGTAAGTCTTCTTACAGATATAGGCCCTCATTTCTCTTGTGTATTTACGCATGGGAATGGCATTGTTGCTCACTCACTTTCAAATGTATATACTTTTTCTGTTTAAAACTGTGGCCTCTGTGGATGGGGTAGGGGGTGTTATGCCTGTGCTGGAGCCCCATTTGTGCCACACTAGCCAGCTGAGCCAATCAGCCTGAATCTTGTTGTCTTCATGTAGCTGCCCTACGAGTATGACAGCTGAGGAGTCCTAAAGCCCGGAACTCACTCTCCCAGGGACCATTTGATTGTTGGGTCCAAGAAGTATCAAAGACTTATTCTTAAATTGTTAAAAACATGCAGATAGAGAAAGTTTCATTGTGTCAAAGTTTTATTGGACTCATTTAATGAGGGAGCTAGCAGAATCACAAAACTGATTCAGTGAGGATATGAGGAACAGATGAAAAAGTGGAGAAAGGGATGTTCAAATAAGATTGTTAAATTATATTCAAAACAGGTTCGTGTTTTAGAGAACAATACAGTCTTAACTTCTGGGGTTATCATCTCTACCAGGGAAGAAAAAAAGAAAGGAGCACACCTTATCATTTCTCTGTATGTTATCCTCTGACTTTTATAGGGTTGTAAAATGTCCTGTAAAGTGTTAGTTAAATCAAGTTACATTTCCAGAGAGAATCAGATGATCCTGCTGGGGGTGGAGCTTAGAGAAAACATATCCGTGTGACATTAATAGGTCACATCATCATCCTTTCTCGCCTAATTTTTAAGTTTTGGATTTTTTTTTTTGGAATGGACCACAAGAGACCATAATTTGGGGTGCAATAGTAGGAGGTACAAGGATAAAATCCTCAAAGTCATTTATTTAAAAAAAAAAAACACCAAAAAGGCTGCCCTTCTGGGATCCGAAACTGCCACATAAAACAGAAAGATAGCCACCTGTTAAAGGCAGATATGGGCTTTTTCATAGAAGTTCATCTTCCCCATGTTGGATTTAGTTACCAGGGTCTTTCTTTCAGAGCCTTACCCCCAGATTCAGACAGCAGTGTGTTTTAGTCCAGCAAAGATTTCCAAGCAGCCTTTTTCTGGGTTCTCCCGACATGTATCCACAGATATATATTTGTTTAATAGCCATCCAAAGGAATTTTAAAAAGAAAAAAACCTTGAAACTTTAGCCTGGACCCACAAGCATGTGGCTGACTGCTTTGGGAGGGGATCTTTGGTGAAACGCAGCAGGACCCAGGCCCTTGACATTTTGCTGTACACAAATAGACGTGTGGAAAGCAGGAAGCTGCGGTAGGGGTTAAAAGAATATGCTTGTTGGTTTTGAAATTGATCTGATACTGTCGTGAGGAGAGCCATTCTCTCTGCCTATTCGTCCATGTGTTAGGGAAATGTACACTTTGCTCACTGCGGGCCCATGGTGGCAGGCTGAGGTGTGTTTACTTGTAGCTTGCATGTCTAATGCTGAGTATAAAATTTCAAGCTTGCTTTCCCATTGCCTCAGCCTTCGTTTGCTGCATGTTTCATATCTCTCTTTGGCATAAGGAGAGCCTGTTATGTATTTGTGTACAGTGGTTGAAGAATATAGTTATTTTGTAATCAGCAAGGTGAAAGGTCAGGATTTTGCATATTTGTACCATTCTGAGAGAAAGCTCACAGTTACTTTGCTGAGTTTTTTTTTTCTTTTTTTGTACTAATGCTGCTTTTAATGGTGGCCCAATATAGAAGTATAAGGTTTTACTAGCTTGAGCTGATAGAAGTTTTAAAACGTGGCCATTTACACTATCAAGTAGCCTCATAATAGAAATGTATCTCAGGCTGCCAAATCTGTATAAAAGATATAGAACAGGATGGAGATTGTTTCTTGTTTTTTTGTGGGGTGAAAGAATTAACTGCTAACCCAGCATCATGATTGTACTTATTTGGGGGAAAAAATATTATGTTTTGGTGGTGGTTCCATCTTCCATTTGTTTTAGTTGGGTGGAAAATAAAAAGAAATTTGCTTTCTCAAATTTGACATTTTCTTGTTAATATACCTTTTGTTTCGGTAGGTGGCTATCCATTAAGCTCGTGAGATTCCTCCTGGGTATTTCTGAATTGTGTTGTGAACACGTGTGTTTGAGCCCAAGCAGCTTGTCTTCTTACAGCATTTAGTTGTTGTTTGCTTTCTTGTTAGACAAAGTATTAGCAATATATGCTTTCCATCTTCCCTGCCATTAAGATCCCAAATCCTCATCAAACATCTGGCTTCAAAACTGGGAGGATGGTAGTAAAAAAAAAAAAAAAGTTCTTACACAAACTATCCCTTCTGAAAGCCTGGGCCTGTGCTGGAACTTTCCCCGAACTCTAATTCTAAATTTCTACTTCAAGCTACTGACCTTTAAGTTCTATCTGTATGATAGGAACAGACCACTGAAAAGTGGTACATATATGTTTACCTTTTTCCTATGATAATCTTCATCTTCAGATTTTAGTTCAGTCACAGAATAAAATTTGAATTCTGTCCCCTATGTCCTCTTCAAATCTTGATAAAGAGCACAATCCCCTCTCTAGAGCTGTCTGTGCGTCTCGGGTCTGCTAGCGTGTGCTGTGTGGTCGAGGGCAGTGGTGTGGGGTCCTGGGGACTCGGGTATACTCCCAAGACACTTTCTTCCTCTGCCTGTGGTGGCAGCTTGTCTACCCCCCCCCCCGCCCCCACCACGCTGCATTCCCCAGAGCAGATGACCTGAGGCATCATGGCTCCTTGTTCACACGGCTTGTCAGTGAGGAAGACTTGTCTACGCCTTCATTATTCAAACTTTGTTGGCTCTCTAGTATCATTAAATGCCATGAAAACACATCTATCGCTCTCCAAATAAATACTACTGCATCATTTTTTCTAATGGTGCCTCTGCTCATTGGTTTCTGAGTCACACCAGTCTTTCCATTTTCACCGGTGGAACGTGGCCCCGTAGTTACTGGTAGGGGTCACTTTAAGCATCAAGTGAATCCTTGTCCAGTGGTTTCACAATACTTGTGACTTTAGGCATCAGTTTAGATAGTTTTCACTTTGTCAGCACCTTAATTCTGGCCCCACAAGGAGGAATTCTTGTTGAGATCACTCACGTAAGCTGCTGATGGAACAGGTCTGTGAGTAAGACAAAGGCCATTACGTATTTCTCGACTGTCAGAACTGTGCAGTGTTTACTACTAAGTCTGAGATGTAGGCTCTGGAGGAATAATGGTAACAGAAGTGAGCTGGGTAAACGAGAGAAAGACATTCTCTCTGGAAATACAAATATATAATGGAGGGGACAGGTGTCAGGGTGGGGGGCTACTTCACTTACAGTCTAACTTGGATCTGATTGTCTTCCTGTTACAAAAGAGAGAGCACTTGCAACAGGACATACTACAAAGAGGTAGTGTGGCAATTAAGTTCAGTGCAAGACTGAATCAAGCTTCCTGTGTTATGGAAGCAAACTTAGGTTTTATGGACCTGGCAGCTATGTGGTTTAAACTGCTTTCTGGCCCATGGGCCCTGTCTGAGGGACTGCTGCTCCTGCCACACTCACTGCTTGAAGACCCTGTGTCCCAGGGAATCGTGAAGGACAGGGTTTCTATTCCTCATCCTGGTCTGGGCTGGTAAGATGCGGTTTCTTCCTCATCATTCCTTCTGCTTTTTCTGGGCACGGCGCTTGCTCGTGGTAGCCGGTGGAGGCGGATGACGTGGCGCTGCTCCTCGAGAAGACAAGAGGGAGCAGAAGGTGTTGTGTTTGAGGGGCCACTGTGACCATCCCTCGGGCCTGGGCCCTCGCTGCTGTTTGGGCAGAAGCTATCGGCCGTGAGTGCCCCTCAGTGCAATGGGATAATCTTTATTTAAAAAAGAATCACAAATTTACTTCAACAAATGGCATAGAGTAGAGATTTCCAAGTTACTCTTCTATATTCAGAGACCCTGAAGTGGATCTCTCTCATGAAATTTCACCTTTTTAAAAATATTTATTTTTTAGAGAGGGAGGGAGAGAATGGGGGGGAGGGGCAGAGGGAGAGGGAGAGAGAATCCTGAAGAGAATCCCTGCTGAATGTGGAGCTCCATCCCAGGACCCTGAGACTATGACCTGAGCAGAAACCAAGAGCTGGCCGCTCAACCGACTGAGCCCCTCAGGTGCCCCAAATTTCACTTTAAAAAAAAAAAAACTTCCAACCCGAGGGCCATTAATTTTGTGCATGATATGGAATATTATTTTCAAGATATTTATGTCTCTGAGAAAGGTAGCAGGAATTTTCTGGGTGTGTCACATAATGTGCTCAGAACATTGAGTTGTGACATGCTTGGCTGTGCGGGGGCTCTGCTGTACTTGTGAAGCGAGCATTTACTCGTGTCTGCTCTGTGCTGGGCACCAGAAGCTATCAACGCAAATGAGACACATTAAATGGAATATTGTATTGTCGCAAATGTAACTTCTTCCATAGGATGACAATGTTAGCTCCTGCGACCTGGCCTTCAGCCATTTTGTACTGCAGACAGCATGGGTTAGACATTGATCCGCAAAATGTTCCTGATTAAGATCCTACTTGGAAGGTTTGGACTGGATCATCAGGCAATTCTGTTAGAATGTGTTACATGAACCTATAGTTGGTTAGAATGTATTAAATGAACCTATGCTTGGTTTTCTTGTGGCTCTGATTGCTGTTTCTTTATGGAATAATAATGGCTACATTCCATTCCAAGCTGCCTGGCTGCCTGGCACTGTGTATATAAACTACCAGTGTCTGACTGTGTACAGTGACATTTATTGAGCACTTACTGTATGCCAGGCAGGAAGGAGGCTAAGCCCCTCACATGTTTTATCTTATTAAAGATTTATACCCCTCTGTGACATAGGTACTATTCTTTTTTATCATGCCTGTTTTTCAGAAGAGGCAACTGAGGCATAGGCATCTTAAGGTTAAAAAACTTATTCATGGTCACACAGCTGGGGGTGTGTGTGCAGAGAGTGCACTGGAACCCGGGCAGGCTGGCTCTAGAACCTGAGCTCGAGCCCACGGCGTTATCTGGGTGTCTGCATCGCCCTGATGGGAGTAAGCCCCTCACCATTATTGCCTGCTGCATTGTGCCTTCCCCGAGTGTCCACTCAGTATTTTGCATATTTGCACCACTCTGAGGTAAAGCTCATAATTATTTTGCTCTTCTTGATGTAAGAAAGATTCACAAATTTACTTCATAAGTGACATAAAGTAGAGATTTCCAGACTGCTCTTCTATATTCAGAATTGTGTTTGTTTTATTTTCTGATTTTTAAAAGATCCTCTTCAGAAAATAGCTATTTCAATTAAAAAGAGCAACCATTGGGGCGCCTGGGTGGCTCAGTCATTAAGCATCTGCCTTCGGCTCAGGGCGTGATCCTGGCATTATGGGGTCGAGCCCCACATCAGGCTCCTCTGCTGAGAGCCTGCTTCTTCCTCTCCCACTCCCCCTGCTTGTGTTCCCTCTCTCGCTGGCTGTCTCTGTCAAATAAATAAATAAAATCTTAAAAAAAAAAAAAAGAGCAACCATTGCCTGGAATTTTGGGCTTGCGCTGTTTTTCCTACAAACTGTGAGAGCAGGGGGGCCTGGGTGATGCAGTCGGTTAAGCGTCTGACTCTTGGTTTTGGCTCAGGTCATGATCTCAGAGTCCTGGGATCGAGCTCCACATCGGGCTCCATGCTCACCGTGGAGTCTGCTTGAGATTCTCTCTCTTCTTCTCCCTCTGCCCCTCCTGCTCATGCTGTGTGTGTGTGTGTGTGTGTGTGTGTGTGTGTGTCTAAAATAAATAAAATACTTAAAACAACAAAACAACAAAAAAACCCAAATTGTGAAAGCAAGGCAATTTGGGAAAATATTTCATTTTACTAATTAGTAAGGAAACCTGTTATTTTGTAATGTTCAGGATATGCTTTTCAGGAGTTTGACTGTCTTTTCTATCAGTGGTTAATAATCTGGGTGTTTGACTATCCAGTTGTTCCCCATCCTTGGGCTCCTTGAAAGCAACCAATTCCTGCTCAAATTGTTCTTTAAAATTTAAATACATAGTTTTCTTTTAGAAAACAAATCCTAACAACTAGAACCTGTTAAATGCTGTTGTGAGAAATATTACTCCAAGAAGGGTCTGGAGTAATTGAGGACAAGTGTGTCACTAGTGAGAGCCCACACTATTTAGCAGATTCCCCTGACTTCGTCACTGTTGCAGTGCAGGAAGAATGGGGGGGGGGTGTCTTGTGACTCGGGGAGAGCAGTCCCCTGATCCAGTTGATCTTGGTGATTATGCATAATGGAGTCCTATTTTCTTAATGACAGGATTATTGAATCTGAGCTTAGAAAGGGACTTTGAAATCATGTATTTCAACCCCCAGCTTCCTAGCAGACCAAAATCTGAACCACCTAGGATATTGCTGTGGTCATTACTGGATATTTACACTTGTGGCATGTGGGGTCCCACAGGGGACTTCTTGCCAGTGGGTCTGCAGCCTGGCCCTACTCCAGATGAACTCAATTGTCAGAATTTTGGAGTTGGGGAAGGAGTTGGGCCTTAGGATATTTTTAAAAGTTCAGCCGATTCTGGCTTGATAAAGCTTGGGCACTCCTTTTGTAGAATGGCGTGGATAGTCAACATCATCCTTTTTCATCTAATATCTTTTCTCAGGCACATGGGTTGGTAACCTGTGACCTGTAGATCTACATTTGAAAATATTATAATGTTATTACTAAAGTAGCTTTTGAATATATGTGTATGTGTATATACATACATATGTGTATGTATATATATATATATATATATATATATATATATATGAAAACATAATCATGCTGGAAATTATAAAAAGAAATGTTTACCACAAATACACAAACAACATAGCAATATGTAAACATATAGCTCAATTCAAGTCTATTAGAATGAGTACATTCTAATTGCAGAATCTCTGGACTAAATAATGAGCTCCGTTCTGCCCTCTACCCAGTGGTAGTGAGGTGGGCAGAATTTCTAGGAATGGTCTCCAAGATTCCACTCCCAAATACCCAGGGCCTGTGAATGTGATGTGCTATCATTCCAGTGATTGTATTATATTATACGGCACAGTTGACTTCTAAAAAGGGAGGAATTCTGATGGACCTAATCTTATCACATGAGCCCTTAAAAGCAAAGAACTTTCTCTGCCTAGTGGCAGAAGAAGAAGTCATAGAAATTCAGAGCTTGAGGAGGACTCGCTACTTTGAAAATGGAGGGGTTACGTGAGAAGGAATACAGACAACTTTACTGGAGCAGAGAGCAGACCTTGGCTGGCGGCCAGCAAAGAAACAGAGACCTCAGACCTCCTGCTGAAAGGAATTGGATTCTGCCAACAATTTGAGTGATTTTGGAAGTGGATTATTGTTTCAAGTCTCTAGATAAGAGTCCAGATTGGTTGACATCTTGCTATCAGTCTTGTGAGATCCCGAGCAGAGAATCCAGTTGAGCCTGCCTGGACTTCTCATCTGCAGCACTGTGAGATAACAAGTGGGTGTTGTTTTCAACCATTAAGTATGTGCCTTAAAATATGGAGAGCAAATGGCCAGCGGCAGTGCTCTTCTTCCCTACTGGCAAGATGCAGTGGATACCGAGTGGGGAATCTGGAATTTTGTATCCTACCTGGTGGCACCAGTTGACCATTGCAGCTCTCCCTTCATCATGTTGTCGGCGGAGACCAAATTGGGAGACTGGACTTCTGCACCCTTCCTCCGCCAGCTCAGCAGTAGTAAGTGGCCCCCCATCACCCTCCCTACTAGAGTGGGGAAGATCTTGGAGAGGAGGGAGCTGGAGAAAGGGATTCATTAAACCTGTATAGGAAGTCATAGGCAAACTCTGACCCATACATGAATCTGACTAGAATTAACATGACAAAAAGTTTGAGAATAGAAACCACATTGTGGAATACCACCCAGTTTTCAGAGTGATCTCTAGGTAACACAAATGAAAAGACCTGAATAGCAATGGAAGGGCTTTGGAAACTAAACTGTTATTGGCTTTACAACACACAAAATAGCCCAGGTCCTGTGTGCTTAATCTAAATAGGATCCACAGTCTTGTAACATAATACCCCAAATGCCTAGGATACAATAAAAAGGCACTTGTCATATCAAGAACCAGGAAAACCACAACTTAAATGAAAAGGCAATCAACAGATACCAACACTGGGAAGACTTAGATGTTGTAATTATCTGGCAAATATTTTAAAGCAGCAATCATAAAAAATGCCTTAATGAGCAATGAAAAACACTCTTGAAGAAAGATGAAAAATGAAAAAATCTTAGCAAATAATTTGGAGATATTTAAAACATGGAAATTATAGAACTGAAAAATAAAACTGCCATATTAAAAAGTTTACTGGTTAGCTTAATAATAGATTAAAGATAACAGAGGAAAGAATCAGTGAAGTTGAAAACAGAGCAATAAAATTTACCCAGCCTGAACAACACATAGGAAATAGTCTGGAAGAACAAATGAACAGAGCCTCAGAGACCTGTGGTACAATAACATAAGGTCTAACATTTGTGTCAGTGGAGTCCCAGAAGGAGAAGAAAAACATATGGAAACAAAAAGTATTCGAAGAAATAATGTCTGAAAACTCCCTAAACTGGGCAAAAGGGATAAACCTCCAGGATCAAGAAGCTGAGCAAAACCCAAACAGGATAAACCCAAGGAAATCTATGCCAAGACACATCATAATCACACCTCTGAAAGCTAGACAGAAAAAGCAGTGAGAGAGAGACAACACATTACCTGTAGAAGAAGAATGATTTGAATGACAGTGGATTTCTCATATAAAATCATGGAGTCCAGAAGGAAGTGCACAGCATTTTCAGGTGCTGAAAGAAAAGAACAGTCAACTCTGAATTCTATATCTGGTGAAAATATTCTTCAGAAATGAAGAGAAAATAAAAATATTCTCAGCCGAAGGAAAACAAAGAGAATTTGTCAATACCAGACCTACTCTTAAATAATGGCTAAAGAAAGTTCTTTAAACAGAAAAGGAAATGATAATAGAAGGAAGCTTGGAACATCAGTAAAGGGGGGAAAAACAGTGGATGGGTAAAAATAGGGTTATGTATAATAGGTTGTCTTTATCCTCATTAGCTTTTAAAATTATGTTTGATGATTGAAGCATATGTGATAATATCATTTGGTGTGGTGTTCAATATGTGTAGAGATAATATATGAGAAAATTATATTTTAAAAGTGGGCAGGGTATAAAAAAATAACAAAAAAGAGAAATGAAAAAAAAATGGGAAGGGTATAAAGGGACCTCAATGGAAGTAAGATTTCTATACATCACTTCAAATGGGAAAACGTGATACCACTGACTGTGATAAATTATATATGTATATTTTAATAACTAAAAAAATACTAAAAATCACTAAAAATTTATACAACGACATATACTCAAAGACTATGGATAAATCAACATGGAACTTTAAGAAATGTATAAGTAACTCACAAGAAGGTAAGAAAAAGGAAAAAGAAGAATGATAAATAGAAAATAGAGAGAAAACAAATAATACAAAGGTAGACTTAAGCCCTGACATATCAATAATTACTTTAAGTGTAAATGGTCTAAATACACCAACCGAAAGACAGAGATAACAGAATGGATAAAAATTGTGACTCAACTATGTGCTGTCTATAAGACACTCACTTCAAATATATTGTTATAGGTGTGTTAAAAGTAAAAGGGTGAAAAAAGATATACCATGAAAACACTAATTTTTTAAAAAGTGGGAGTGGTTATTTATAATATCAGATAAGGTAGAATAAAGAACAAAGAAAATTACTGAGACAAAGGACAAATGATAACATTGTCATTCCACCAATAAAACAGCAATCCGAATATGCATGCATTGAACAACAGAGCTGCAAAATACATGAAGAAAAACTGATAGAACTGAAAGACAAATACATCCACAATCATAGTTGGGAGCTTCAGCACTGCTCTCTCAGAAACTACTAAATAGAATATCAGCGAGGATATGAAAGAACTGAACAACATCATCAACCAAGCAATTCTAATTGATATTTATAGAACACTCCACCCAGAAACAGCATAAAACACATCCTCATCAATACCCATGAAACATTCACCAGGTTGGACCATACCCTGGGTCATAACACGAACCTCAATATATTTAAAGGAATGGAAATAATACAGAGTATGTTGTTTGACTCTGATGTAATCAAACTAGAAATCAGTCACATAACATAAAGATACCAGGAAAATCTCCAAACACTTAAAAATCAAATAACACGCTCTGAATTATCCATGGGTCAAAGAGGAAGTCTCAAAGGAAATTTAAAAAATATGTCAAACTGAATGAAAATGAAAACACAACACATTACAATTTGTGGGACATAGCTAAAGCAGTGTTGAGAGGAAAATTTATAGAAGTTAATGTTCACATCAGAATGGAGGAAAGTTCTGGGTGCCTGGGTGGCTCAGTTGGTGAAGTGTGTGCCTTCAGCTCAGGTCATGATCTCAACGTCCTGGGATTGAGTCAGGTGTCAGGCTCCCTGCTCAGCAAAGAGTCTGCTTCTCCCTCTGCTCCTCTCCCCCACTCATGCTCTATTTCTCTCAAATGAATAAATGAAATCTTAAAAAAAAGAATAGAGGGAAGTTCTCAAGTCAGTGATCTAAGCTCCCACTTCAAGAAATTAGAAAAGAAAAAAGAAGAAAACAGAAGAAAGGAAGTAATGAGCTGAAATCATTGAAGTTGAAAACAGAAAAAGAACAGAGAAAATAAGTGAAAAAAACTAGCTCTTTGAAAAGATCAGTAAAATTGATAAACCTATAAGAAGACTGGTGAAGATAAAAAAGAAGACACCAATTGCAATGGTAGGAATAAAACGGGCTATCACTACAGATCTTACAGTCATTAAAAGGATCATAAGAGAATATTACAAACAGGTCTATCCACATACATTTGACAACTTAGATAAAATGGACGAATTCTTTGAACAACCACAAAACTACCAAAACTCACTCAAAATAAAATAGATGGGTAATTTCAATAGTCCTGTAACTATTTAAGAAATTGAATTCATAATTTAAAAGCTTCCAAAAAAGAAATCTCCAAACCTAGAGGGTTTCACTAGAGATTTCTACCAAATATTTAAAAAATTAGCACCAATTCTACATAATCTTTTCAAGAAAATGGAAGAGGAAGGAATGCCTCTTAATTCATTTTATGAGGCCAGTATTATCTTGGTACCAAAACGAGACCGACCAGTTTCCCTCAAGAGCATAGACACAAAATCCACAACAAAGTATTAGCAAAACAAATCCAGCAACATGAACTATGAACCATAAGTGAGAGGGGTTCTAGATATGGATGGCATCCTCAGTGTTTGAAATAAATTAATGTAATCCACCGTATCAACAGGCTATAGGGGAAAAAAATCATGTAAGCATATCAATTGATGCAGAAAAAAGTGACAAAATTGAACTTCCATTCACGATAAAAACTCTCAGCAAAGTAGGAATAGAGGGGAATTTCGCCAGCTTATTTTTTTTTAAGATTTTATTTATTTATTTGACACAGAGAGAGACAGCCAGCAAGAGAGGGAACACAAGCAGGGGGAGTGGGAGAGGAAGAAGCAGGCTCCCAGCTGAGGAGCCTGATGTGGGGCTCGATCCCAGAACTCCGGGATCACGCCCTGAACTGAAGGCAGACGCTCAACGACTGCGCCACCCAGGTGCCCCCCCAGCTTGATAAACAGCATCTATGAAAAAACCTACATTAATATTATGCTAAATGGTGAAAGACTGAATGCTTTCTTCCTGAGAATGGGAACAAGGTGAGGATATCTGCTCTCACCATAGTACTGGAAGTCCCAGCCAACACAATGCTGAGAAAAGAAATAAAAAACATAGGAATCGGAAAGGAAGAATAAAACTGTCCCTGTTTGCAGATGACATGATTCTCTACGTAGAACATCCCAACAATCTACAAAATAACTCCTGGAACTAGTAAGTGAATTCAGCAAGGTCACAGGATAGGAGGTGAACACACAAAAATTAATTTTTCTATATCCTAGCAATGAACATATGGAAATCTAAATTAAAAGCACAATCCCATTTACAATCACTCCTAAAATAATTGAGCTACTTAGGTATAAATTTAGCAAAACACACACAGGATATATGTGCTGAAACTACAAAATGTTGTTGAAAGTATTTGAAGAAGATCTAAATAAGTAATGAAATTATACTGTGTTCGTAAGTTGGAAGAGTCAACAAGATAAAGATGTTAGTTCTCCCCAAATTAATTTATCAGTGAGGTAATTCCTATCACAATCTCAGGAAAGTTGGTTTTGTGTTTTTGTGTTTTTTTTTTTTTGTAGCCTTGCTTGTTTTAAAACGTATATGGAAAATCAAAGGACCTAGAATAGTTAAAACAATTTCGAAAAAGAAGAGCAAAGCAGAAGGACTTCTAGGACTATTTTATGACTTAATGTAATAGTCTAGTAATCGACAGTGTGATATTGGTGCAGAGATAGACACATAGGCCAGTGACACAGAATAGAGAACCCAGAAACAGTCTCACACAAATATGCCCTAATGATTTTTGACAAAAAGGTACAAGTGATTTAGTGAATCTGACCATTCCCCTTTCCCCATGTACTCCACGTACTCTTAAAATCCTTCTTTGGCCTTCCCTTGTTTTTACGACTAAACTCTTGAATATGTTCAGCCTGCAAGGTCCTGTGTGCTGTGACGCCCCTTCTTTCTTTCCAGCCTCATATCCCACTTTATACCCCTGCACCCCCTAATGCCTTCTCAGCCTCAGAGCTCAGTTCATGCTTTTCCAGGGAAACCTTCCTCAACCTCCTGACTCTTATAAATACCCATTTTCTACAGGCCTTTGTAGTGCCATATTCTGTCCTCAGTAGCACTTGTCACTCTTGGAATTTAAATCTGTTTTTGTGGGTATTTGATAAATAGCTCTCTTCCCTATTGGGCTAAGGTTCCATGGCCTCTGTGCAGCATTGTGTCCTTGGTGCCTGGCGCACAGCAGAGCTTATCCATATTTGTTGAATGAGTGACTATCTTTGTTGCTTGTTTCTCTACACTTGTGGTTATTGACACCATTGGGTACTTGGCCCTTACTCTTGGGACGGTGGTGGTAGTGGCCGCTTAAATAGACCATAGTCTTAGCTTCTGACTTCCAGAAACAATATGGCCTAAGCATTTTCAAAGGAACTGTTCTTTTGGCCTCTAGAAGATACACCTGGGCCAGGTTCAGTGGTGGGGCTAGCAGTTGATTTGAAGATGGTGTGCTGAACGGCGGTCGCAGGCTTCCGTGTTTGGTTGCTGTTTGTGTTCTTTGTTTTTCTTTTTACCAACTTCAATTTCATCACCTTCTGACAAGTCAGAAGCCTTAGAATGTTAGCCTTAGAATGTGGGGACCTCATGCTGTATGCAGTAATACAGAAATACATGTGCTCTGAGAGGAAAAAGCAGGCTATGGAATTGTACGTGTGGTATGACCTACAAACCACTGAGTCTTGTGTATAGGGAGAAAAACGCTAACATGCTAATCATGGGGGGTTTTGTGTCTTTATTTCTAAGATGTGAAAAAATTTACTTAAAATTGAAAAATGTTTTGATCTGACTTGTTTACTTTTCCCCAGGGATTAAGGTGCATTCATCCTTCAGCTTCTTGTGGTTGAAGTGGCTCCCAGGCATGTCTTACTTTTTCTACGTGGTTGTTTTTAAAATTCCTCTTGTCTTCCAAGTGAATATAAGGTTAAAGAAAGCACCCAATGAGCTAGGGGAATTGATCTCTTGCTATGTAATTTGGTTTGAATTTTTATCAGATCTGTAGCTATCTGTGTGTGCACTGATCAAGCATCTTTATTTGATCACAAACTGATGACTCACATCTGGTTTTGGAGTCCGAGCTGAGCTCTCCGACTTTGGGGGAAGTTAATTAAGCTCTTTGAGCTTCACTTGTTCATCCATCAAATGCTCATGGAGTGTTTACTGTGTTCTAAGCACTAGGGAATACGTGGTGAATAAGTCGAACAAAAACCCCTGCTCTCATGGCACTTATATCCTAGTGGGGTAGACAGACAGTAAGCCATAAACATAATAAATAAGTTATAGTATGTTGGAGGGAGAATAAAGCAGGGGAAGGGGATATGAATGTTGGGGGGCTAGATTGCAGGTGATGATAAGGAGGCCAGCAAAGCCCTCACTGAAAAGGTGACCTTTAAGTTAAGACTTGAGGCAGCGAGAAAGAGAGCCCTGTGTGGGGATCTGGGGAAAGAGCTTTCAGGCAAAGGCAACAGCATGTACAAAGGCCCTGAGGAGGGAAAGTCCCTGGTGTGTTGGAGGAAGAACAGAGACTAGTGTGCTAGAGGGGAGAGAGCTAAGTGAGAGAGTCAGGAGATAGGCTTAGAGGTCACAGGGTTCCAGATCAGGTAGGGCTACTGTAAGAGCTGGGACTCTGGGTGAGGTGGGAAATAATCAGGGGAGGCCCGGGCAGTGGAGTTGATGTGACCGGAGATGCTGTAACTGGTTCCTTCTGGCCACCCTGTGGAGAACAGACCACTAGGGGCAAGGGTGGAAGCAGGGAGCACAGGTCAGAGGCTGATGAGGAATCCAGGGGAGACCAGAGGGTTGGTAGTGGGAGCGGGGAGAAGTGGTCAGATTCTGGATATTTCTGAAGGTAATACCACCAGGATTTACTGATTAGATTCTGGATATTTCTGAAGGTAGCACCACTAGGATTCAGACTGGATGTGTGGTGAGAGAGAGGAGGGAGGGATGACCCTAGGTTTTTTTTCTTTTTTTTTAAAATAATATCTTTTTATTATATTATGTTAGTTACCATACAGTACATCCCCAGTTTTTGATGTAAAGTTCCATGATTCATTACTTGCGTATAACACCCAGTGCACCATGTAATACGTGCCCTCCTTAATACCCATCACCAGCCTATCCCTAGGCTTTTTTTCTTGAGCACCGGGAAGCTTGTTAGGGATGTGGGTCTGGAGTTCAGGTGCCAGATCCAGGCTACAGATAGGAATTTAGGAGTCCTTCGAAGCCCAGATAAGATGAGAACTCCTGGAGAGGGAGTATGGCCAGAGGGGGGAAAAGCCCTGGGCACCCCAACATTGAGACTGACAGGGAATGGCCAAAAGGGGAGGAAAATAGCCAGGTGAGTGAATGTTCTGGAAGACAAGGGGAGAAGGTGTTTCAGGAGGGGGAGTGATCCCTGCTCATGGCGTACCAGCTGTACAGCCCTGAAGCAGCTCTTCATCTGTGAAAGGTGACAGTACTAATATCCTGGTAGAGTTTTTGTAAGAGCTAGAGTTATTTTATCGTGTGCCAGATACTGGGACGCTCTGAGAACAGAAGGATGAATAAATAATAATGTACCTAGAGTCCAGCTACACATTATTAATATTATTACTAATAATGATGAATACTTCGTATAAGGGGAACTCATAGATGGGGCTTTTTCCCTTTCTAGAATTAGTCCAGATACGGACATATAAATGAAAATTGCTACTATTCTTAACTGGAAAATATAACTCTTCTATTATGTTCATGCATTTTAAGTACAGAATATCTCTTAAGTTTTTTTTATCTGATCAGTTTTATTGGGGCTCCTAAACCACATTGTAAGAATTAGAATTAAAAAAATTCGGTTCATACACCCGCCAAATGTACACATCTTCAGACTGATACATTCTGACATGAAAAAAAGGTTAGTGCCTCCAGAACCAGGAAGCAGGACGTTCCGAGTTTATAGCACAGAGTAAATTTGATGCTTTGCATGAAATCTTCTTTATTCCAGGGAGCCTTAAGGAATGTGTGCCATCTTCCTAAGTTTATTGAAGAATATGAAATGGACTCTTAATCCTAGAGAGCAAACTGCTGGTTCCCAGAGGGGAAGGGAGGGGGGATGGGTGAGACCGGTGACGGGGATGAAGGAGGGCGCTGAAACTAAAATTGCTCTGTATGCTAACTAACTGGAATTTAAATAAAAACTTAAGAAAGAATATGAAATGGAATAAGAGGTAGTCATTTGAAATAAAAATGGTAATTTTGGAATAAAAGTTTTCATAGGTGATCAAGTTGCAGGCTAGCTAAACTTTTTAGATTTTCAACTCATCCATTCAACTTTTACATGATGACATTTTTGAAATCATATTTTCACTTAAGGTATCATTAGATTTCTTTTTTAGGGTGAAGGTAGAGAGATATATGTAAACACATCTGTAGCATGGTAGCGTTGAAAGGTAGATCTTCCTCCTTCCTCATGGTGCACGCACTGCACGCTGCAAGAAAACCTGTTGTGCCCTTGTCTTTCTGCCCAGGAATTTCAGTCTTTCTGCTGTGAGCCGTGAACACGGTCAGGCCGCTTACACTCAACCCGACTTTATGGAGGCGCGTGGAGGGCAGGGCGGTGGCTGCAGACCCGGGCCCTGCTTCCCTGGACTCGGTGGGGCTTTGTCCAGGCGTAGCAGTGCCCCATGATCCTAGAAGTGGGAGTCTCAGTTTATTAGCTCCGGACGCCTGGGAAGTTATTTAATCCCTCTGGGCATCTATTCGTTTCTTCTTACGAAGCATGGAATAGTCACAACAGTAGTGTCCCTCTTCGCTAGTGTACTAGGGAGGATGCCTGAGCTCCTAAGTGGAGGGCAGCTCAGAGTTGTGTTTGATGCATATTTATTAGTCAACAAATATTAACCATTAACATTAATTATTGAGCCACTCTGAGAGACTGGAAAAATACAGAGGTATGGTGTTTGTCAGTGGAGTGCTGTGGGCAGCGGGAGCTGGGGTGGAGGTAGGAGTGCAGGAGGTGTATTTGTGGAGGGAAGATAACACCCTTGGGATATGACAGGACATGAAGCAGGGCAGGGGGAGCCTTGGGTTGCCATCCTAGCCAGCCTGACAAGGAGCTTCTGAGCAAACACTGCCTGGCAGAGGAGCCTGGCATGGGCAGGCCCTAGCAACTCCCCCCCCCCCCCCGCCCCGTGCCTGGCCAGGGCTGCCCGGGAGGAGTGTCACCTGGGCTGGAAAGCAAGCTGGGGCACAGCCTGAGGGCACTCGTTCTGTCCTGAAGGGACATGTCAGCAGCGCACCTCCAGGGGCTGCTCAGGAGACATTCTGACAAGGGGATTTGAAATAATGTATCTTCTGCCACCACCCCCCCACCCACCAAGCTCAGGAGTAAATCTCACCATCTGTCTGTCACTGAGGATGATTAGACAAGAGATCTTGAGCGACATTCAGGGAGAGTGAAGGTAAAAATGTGAATGTGTCTAATGTATGGTCACAACACACATGAACACAAAAGCCACACACACACACACATACACACATGCATTTAGTTATTTGTGGAATGAGGTGCATGAGGTCAGCCCATTTTAGCTTTTTGCTGCCTGTTTTGCTTGTCATGAAGGAAAGAGTGTTTCATTTGTTGTCATACTTCCTCTGGGACCACCAGGTTTTTCTCGAGAAAACCAACAAAGTTGATACACTGTGTCTGGGAGTCTGGGTGAAAAACACAGTGGGCTTGCCTCGTTTGTAAGTGGAGAGGCTGTCCAAGGCAAACCACATCCTGCCCAGGCTTTCTTGAGGCAGGTGGTCCCAGATGGAGGCCCAGAGCGAGGAGCCATGGGAACCGGGCTCTTGTCAAAGGCCTGGGGCAGCCATGGGGGGGAGCGCTCAGGCCCTGCTCAGTTCCGGGGCCATGTGGGGATGTCCCGGCTGCTCTGTCCTCTTACGCTGAACCTTTCTCTTCTAAGGAAGCAGCACAGCTCATTGGCAGCCATGCTGAAGCTCTCGGGGATGTAATTTTCCTGTCTGTAAATTGAGGCTGTGGTCGAGATCTGAGATAGCTTGTACCAGCAGAGTAGGGGCCAGCTTAAAACCAAAAAAGGTTTTGCACATCGTGGAAGAAAAAATAGATTAAAATTGCCTTTAAAATATTTACTATAGATGTGTATTTTAGTCATGATTATAATAAACCATAATTGGCATTGACTTAAGTGTTAAAACGTGAATATATTCTTAGCAAGGCTGTGCGTGTTTCCACAGTATCTCGTCGTCTGCAGTGTGATGCCTTCGGTCGCACAGGGCTTGCTTTCTGACCACACGCGATTCACGGCAGAGAAACCGGTAAAGAAACGACGTCCAAATGAATAGGTTGACAGATTATGGGCAAAAGATACATTATAACTGTTTAAACCTGCAAGTGTTATCAAGTTAAAACTGCTAAAACTGTAGTCACACTGTAACAGTGGGGCCTTCAGGGGTGCAGATGGAAAAGGAATCAGGTTTATTGCTGTCATTCTGTAACTGCTGTTTAACAGCTTGGCTTATATTCACAGTTCAATCTTTAACTGTTTCTCTCAGCTGCAAAATCATGAGTGTGTGCACAACCTTTTTCTCTCCAAATCTTGAAACTGCAATAATTGCCAGCCTATTAAAAAAATACATCTGCCATATGAAAGTAGTTTCAGCTATTCTGTGTTAAATGAGTAATTATGACATTGGGTTCTGGTGGCACATGGTATGAACTTGGATACATATTTGAATATGGGGCGTGTCAGGTTCATGTGGTTTCAGATTTTGAGAAATCGCTTCTTTGTGCTTATTGATTTTTTTTTCATGGTCTGCTCTCTTATTTGGTTCAAAATATCACATGACAGATGATCGCTCTAGTACATATAATCCATGTAATTATAGTGAGCGTTTCTTCTGTCAGTGGTGGTTAAAAAACCCATACACCTTGGGATGCCTGGGTGGCGCAGTCGGTTAAGTGTCCAACTCTTGTTTTCGGCTCAGGTCATGATCTCAAGGCCATGAGATCGAGCCCTGTGTCGGGCTCCATGCTCAGCGTGGAGTCTGCTTAAAACTCTCTCTCCCTCTCTCTCTGCCCCTACCCCCCATACACGTGCTCTCTCGCTCTCTCAAATAAATAAATCTTTTTAAAAAATCCATACACCTTACTCCTTTTTTAGCCTCTGATATTTTTTATTCGATTTTACTCTTGCTTTTACTTAAAAACTTGGGTTTGAATGGTTTCCATTAACAGATATTTTAAGATGACAATCCAGTCTAGGATGCTGCCAACTAGAAGCTGAGCACAGCCCCCAGCTCTCGAGCTGGATATGGAATCTAATTTCAGACCTGGTGCAATGCAGGGAGGTAGCTGACTTGTAAACAGCTCTTGCAACAGCAGAGCACAGTTGACAAGCCCTGGTTCTGAGACAGGGGGAACTGTGTTATTTAGCTGTCTAACTGGTCACCCTGATTGCTGTTCTCCCTGGGGTGCATCTCACAGAGCCACACAGGGTAATTAAAACTACAGGTTCATCATTGGTGGGGTCATCCCTTTGTGGTCCCATTACAAACTAAGGCCTGTCTTCATTTGTTATGGTGAAAGCCAAATGACAATTCATCCACTTTACTAAAAACTATATCCTTTTTTCCTCTTAACTGAAATGTACATGTGAATATTAAAGCACACAAAGAAGTAAAAGTCACTCTCTTTGGTAATGAAACCTACTGCAGGGCCAGTCTTGGTCTGTGGCATGCATTTGCCATTCCCATACTGCGTGCTCACTCAAGTTCTTCTCAGCCCTGTGACCCATCACTGTGTCTGTCGTGATGGCAAAGTTTGGTAGGTTATTCACGTCTACCCATTTTTCTCCCCAGAGGGGCTAGAATGGTCTTAAGTACAGAGAAGGAACATGTTAAACATTCATCTGGTTTAATTGAATGTAATATACAATCCTTAAGATTAATCTGAAGTTTTGGAGTCATTAATGGTTCATTTTTTTTCATAGCATAGAATTTATTTGCTATTATCTAAGATAGTGAATTATTTAAGTAAAAAGGGAAAGTTCTTTCCATGAGATGGATCTCAGCAAGCTGTTGCTGCTTTCATTTACATACGATTACTGATTATATGAAATTAGGAATGCGGGAAAGAGGAGGAGTATAGGTCTGAAGATTTGAAAGGTTAGGTTACTAGGTGTTGCATGGCACGTTGCAGCCTGGGATCTGACAGTTGCTGAATGACCTATGGTCCACCGGTGTGTGCATCAGTGACTTCAGATTTCCATGAGTATTAATAAAAATGGTTGGGTATCAGTTTAAAAGACAATGAATCGATTAACATGTAATAGCGTCATATACTTTGATTTATAAACATGCAGAAATAACTTGTTCCTTTGAGGACATTAATTCTTCTACTTTAGTTTCTTCTGTCACTTCAGCACTGAAATTTAATGGTATACTGGGGTGATTTATATTTTTTTAGAATAGTTTCTGAAGTGTTGCCCAAAATACCAGTTGTTTCTTTTACAATTCAGGTGATCTCTGTAAATGATTGAACAAGAATCAAGGGCTGTATACATATGTCAGCCTATTTATATTATAGTACTATTTTCCACCATGGCCACCCACACCTTGAGTTTATATTTTGAAATGTTACTGGACTATTAAAATATAGAAGAACTTGAGAATACCACCATCTACCTACCCACCACCTATTTTATCAAATGTTACCATTTTGTATACTTCTGATTCTTTAAAAATCAATAAATGGACTCCCAGTTTCAGCTCAGAGATGTAGAGAGCTGCAAAGATGTGCCTCCCACGCTTACAAGAAAAAATCTGGACAGATTGGAAATTGACAGAGAACTGAGTTTGCAGAGTGAACAGCCATTTAAAACTCTGGAGAAAGGCACTTTCTGAGACATAAGGCCTGAGCATTTGCTTACCAGAGGCAGAAGCCACAAGACACCACAGAAGTAGGTAGAAAGATCAAGCGAAAAAATTGACAAATGGCCGGAGGCTGAGTGTGGGCTAGTTGAGAGTGTGAAGCTCTTGGGGCACCAGAGGGGTAGGAAGGTGTCCTCTCCTTTTGCAGGCTTTTCCTCCAGGAAAAGGCTCTCACAGGGAAGACTGGGGAAAATCTGAAGGAAACTCTGGTGCAGGCTGGAGGTGCTGGCTTAGGAGCCACTGAGAAATCCACACAGACTTTTCTCCCTGAAGGAACAAAAGGCTTATTCTGCAGTGGGAAGGACGGGGTCTGAGGGCACTGGTGAAATACCACTGTAGCTGGGGGAAGAATTCCATCCAGCCCAGCCCACCCCCCTCACCTAAGAAAAGTCTTAATCTTCTCGGGGAAGGGCCACAAGGCTGTACACTGAGAACACTGGAGGATACCCAGTGCAGCTGGGGGAAGAGGGGTGGGGGAGCTCTGTTCCTGGAGGAGGGACAGAAGCACTTGTGAAGGCTACCTGCCAGATACAGGCCCGCTGTACACTCCAAAGATGGAGTCTTAGAATATTTGCAACCCTCCCCAGCCCACCATAGCATGCTATCAAGCCTCCAGGAATAACAACAGTGGATTATAGCAGGGAGAACTGCAAGGAACAGACTCTCTCCGGTGAACAGCACAAAGGGAAGGAAGCCCCAGAGCCAAGAGCAAGGGCAAAAAAGATCCCGAGGAATTCGAAGTTTCTCATGTCTATAGGAACAATAAACCTCAACATGGCCCAACTTCTGACTAGATTAACATAAATCCCCACACATAAGGTCTCATTTACCTCAGTATCTACTGCCCTATACAAAAGGTCTGGCTTTCATCCAGAAATCACAAGGCATGCCAAAAGGCAAGAAAAAGCATTCTGAAGAGACAAAACAGTCATCAGAACCTGAAAGAGATATGACATAGCTGTTGGAACTTTCAAACTGTATCTACACGTATATTACCTACCTCACTAAGTGCACTTTATGTGCCAGGGGCTGTTTTAGGAATGGGCTTAACAAGGTCTGTACTCTTAGAGAGTGTACATTCTAACAGAGGAGAGAGAGCATAACTGCAGACAAGCAAAAAAATAATTACAGATAGTGAAATATGCAACAAAGAAATACAGTGGGGGGAAAGGACAGAGTGGCTGACTGGTGGAGTGTGTGGGCTGTTTCAGCCAGAGTCATCAGAAAAGGCCTCTTGGGGGAGGTGAAATTGTAGCTCACACTTGAATGATTAGGGGGCTCCTGCCCTTACTAAGAGCCATCTAAGTAGAGAACAGCAAGTGTAAAGGCCCTGAGGCATGAACAGGCTTGGACCCCAGTATAATATTAGTGCTCTGGAAGGTAACAGTGTTATGAGAATGTTGCTGATGAGAGCAACCCCTGCAGCTGTGTCACTGTCAAGGCTGACCCAGGGAGGAAGTAGTGGGTGGGTTCTCCCCTGCTCACATTCTTTTTCTTTAAACACAGAAATTACTCTTCTTTCCCCTCATTTTGGAGGGCCAGGAGACTCTATAATACCTTTCTTGTTACCATTTCAGGACCTGGCACAGAGCGAAAAGGAACATGAATTTGCTGTTGTGAGTTAAGGCCTCATATTTATCCAGTAGAAGTGTATTATTCATTCTTCTTCGTAATTGTAGAGAATGTGCATTAACTCCGCTAATCCTCACCCCCACCCCCCACCCTGGATAGTGACTATTCCTATATTACACATGGAAAAACTGAGGCCCAGAGATGAAGATTGGAGATCTATTAAAGGTTAACCTTGGTATTTGAACCCCAGTAGCCTGACTTTGTGTGATTGCACTGTAAGAACTGAAAGGATGGGTATTCTTAAAGAATAGAGACAGATGAAAGCAAAATGAATACAGTTGTTTAGTTCTTACGTTAACTCAGTTGACGTTAAAGCATTGGCTGGCAAAACTGCCTAGGGAAATGGACTTAATAAGTACATGGTGAACCATCGATAATTTGTTCATTTGGTATGAGTGCTTCGAAACTGATGAAAATGGGTAATTTAAATAGTTTAATATCCCAGTTCCCTCTGCTCTCTTACTACTACATATGTATTATGTAGTAATATAATATAATATTAATTATTATATATATAATATTAATATTATATATATAATATTAATACTGTGAAGGCAATGTTTTCTGGCACTTGTCTACTAAGAACATTCTGGAAATGAGCATTTGTGATCTCAATAACTGTTACTGTAACTGGTATCAGTCTACTGTTTCATAGACTGCATCTTTCACCTGCTCAAATGCTTTTTATTTTTTTTATAATATTACTTACTGTTGGAGAATAAATAAGTCATAATAAAAATAAACCTTCAGGGGCATCTGCATGGCTCAGTTGGTTCAGCATCCAACTCTTGATTTCACCTCAGGTCGTGATCGCGGGGTGGTGAGATTGAGCCTCAAGTAGGGCTCCATGCTGGGCATGGCGCGTGCTTAACATTCTCTCTCTCCCTTTCCCTTTGCCCCTCCCTCCCACTCACGTGTGTGCTCTCTCTCTCTCTCTCTTAAAAAAATTAAAAATAAACCTTAATAAGTACACATTTAGAGAGGGAGAACTTTGCATTGGATGAAGAAGATGATTATATCCATTGGTTTCTGTTTTTTGCCATTAAAGGAAAGGAAAGAACTTTCCCACGAGCACCTCTCTTGACACATGGAAATGTTGCTGGTGTTCAGTAATGAAGCATTCACTGAAGGAAATGTAATCTGGGTGTTTTCTATGACCAGTAATAATAATTGAGCACCTACTGTGTGCGTAGTTCTGTTATCTGTACCATTCATGTGGTATGACATGCTGGGTGAGAAAAACAGCAAACTTTTATACAACACTTCCCATGGACCAGAGAAGTTAAGTAACCTGCCCAGAGGAGCACAGCTAGTCAGTGCCAGACCTGAATTCGAGCCTATGGGTAGTTTAACCCCAGAGTTCAAGTGCTCGCTCACTCCTAATTATACTAGGGTATAGGATATGTGGGTGGCCTTGGCTATATTAAAACAACAACAAACCAAACCGTAATTAGCGTGAGGGGGTACCCAAATCTGTCAGGTTCTGAGAAACTGCTGGGAATCTTTGCTGAGCTGGGTGTTAGGCTTCTGTGAGGCTGGTTTTGTTTTAGAGATTTTATTTATTTATTGAGAGAGAGAGTGTGTGTGCACAAGCAGGGGGAGGGGCAGAGGGAGAGGGAGAGAGAGGATCTCAAGCAGACTCCACACAAAGCCCCAGAGTCCGACTAGGGGCTGGATCTCACAACCCTGAGATCATGACCTGAGCCGAAATCAAGAGTCGAATGCTTGATCGACTGAGCCACCCAGGTGCCCTGAGTTGTGTGTGTGTGTTTTAATATGCAGCCACCAAGATTTTTTTTTAAATATGCAGCCAGGTTCAGTTGGGACGCCACTTCCTATGAAAGCCTTATGATGGCACTTGAAGAAGGGAAATAAGCATATAAATTTTTAAAAAGTTTTTTCAAGTATATTGATTTTTAAGAATGGGTACAATTAGTAGTTCTTACTAGTTCCAAGAATTATTTATCCTGGAATGCTTTGGTTCCACGTAGAGCAGTTTAATATCAGAGACTTTGCAGGTTCCGCTGCTTTGACAGTATAGGAGTCGAATGTGACTGGTAGCTTTAAACATGCGCAGTAGTGCAAATGTTGACGCTGCCAGCACAAATGGAAAAACGAATTGCTTTAATTGAAAAAACAGGCTGTGTAGAGTCTTTGACTCCCTTTACATTTCATCTGGCTACTCATAGTTTCTGGGAGGGTGGGAGGGAGGGAGCAGGATTTGGCCCTGTTGTTCATCAGTAAGATCCTGAAAAATTTTGGAATGTGAATTCTGATGATGACCTCCCACTGCTTCTTCTCCCTTTTGTGATGGTGAAACAAAACACTACCTAGGAGATTCTGAAGCCAGATGGTGGTATAGCCCAGCCTTCTCAAACACTACCAGTGCCCTGTTGGGGGAGATGGCGTGGGGGCGGGGGGCGGGAGCATGGGAGTGTGTGACAGGAGATCTTGTTAAAATGAAGATTCGGATCAGGGGGTCTGGGCTGGGGGCGGTGCTTGGGGGGGTGGAGACTGAGACTGCAGGTCTAACAAGCCCCCAGGGGATGCTACTTTTGGGGGGGGGTGCATGTGTAGCGGGCCCTTCTGTCTCCACCCCTCTGTCTCAAGGCTGTGTTGATCATCTGAATCACCTGGGGGAGTTTGAATGCATAGCTTCCCAGCCCACAGCCGACTGAACTAGAGTCACTAGGGCTGAGGTTACACAGATATTTGGGCGGTGGGGGGTGGGGGCGGGGAGTCACTGACGTGGTTTGATAATAGATCTGTCAGCTTTGTCTTTTTTTTTGGCGGGGGGGTGGGTAATGACAACTTTGAAAACTTCACTGTAGGAATCAGATTGAGATGTTTAAAGACAAAGTTTCTGACATCCTAAGAGCTTCCTGTTTGACCTAAACTCCATGAGAAATCTTGACAGCCACTCCCCTTGGAAGGGAACAGGCCTGCTCTTGATGATTTTGTCCAGACTGGCTGAAATCAGAGAGTGTGGAGAAGAGAGAGAGAGGACTTAATGGTTAGTTTGCTGACCCGCTTCGCATTAGATAATGTCTGTGGAGGCTCCCGGAGTGCATCCAGGGGAGCCGGGGCCCAAATATGGAAAAGAGGAGCCATGATGATGAGGTAGGAGTTGAAATTACCATTGTTATTGTTTAAAGCGTTATTTCAGCACTTTCCCACGTGCCTGGGTCTGGGGTTTCATTTCTTGTGCTGCTCAGAGGAGGGCTGGACAAGCTGGGGTGGGGGGGTGCAGGCTGGGTGATACCCGCTCCATGGTGGGGTTTGCGGGTCACCCCTTTCACAGTATGACTTTTTCCTCTCTCTCTCTCTCTCTCTCTTTTTTTTTTTTTTGGATATTTGTTTCACGAATTTTTTAAAAATTGTTTATTATGTTAGTCACCATACAGTACATCATTAGTTTTTGATGTAGTGTTCCATGATTCATTGTTTGCATATAACTTTTTCTCTTTTTGATAACTGAGGCTCTCTAGCAACTGAATTTTTAACATTTCTGAAATCTTATTAATTTTTTCTCCTGAGATCATGTAGGAAGGTAAGACACCAGGGGGAGATGATCTTCCCCATGTTCCTTGATCTGTTGTGTCCCTTTTTAAAAGTCCTTGAAGTCCCTTTCTTCAAGACCAAGTGTTTCCCATTGTTGCATTTATAATTTTCTTTGCCTCAGCTCCTTACCTTGTCTGAGGGTTAAAAAAAATAAGGGAAATGTCATGACCGGGGGGGGGGGAAGTTTGGTGTGGGAAAGCCAGAGGCAGGTTCCAAGTGACCTGCCTCTGACCCGCACCTGCTTTCCTACAGTGACTTCAGACCCAGCAAGGGACACAGGCATCCATGACTTGTAGCCTGTGAGAAATCCTTGAGCCCCAACCACGCTGAGCACCTTGCTTCTCTTTGCTTGAACCTTCGCTGCTGCAGAGGCAAGGTTCTAGGACTTGGCCTGGTGGGTGTGACAGACCCAGAAACCCACTTTTCTAACCCATTGTGGTGTGCACCTAGTATGCCAAAGGAGCCCAAAGGGAGGGGACTTTAGAGCCTGGGGCAGGAGAACAAGGAACAGGTCAGGCAAAGAGGATGGTGAGAGTGCCTGAGGAAGTGTGAACAGAAGCCTGGAGGGGGAAGCAGTTTGAGAAGTATCTGGAAGGAAGCCTTGCCAGGGAGTAAAATGGGACATGGAGGTGGGGGGCTGGGAGGTATGCGAGGTCGGGAGGTGGCAGGGGCCTTGTGTACCTTTGTAAGGAGTTTGGACCCTAGAGGTGATCAGGAAGCATCAAGGGAACGCTTTTAAGCAGAGGCATGTTGCTGTCCGATGTGGATGGAGGAAGTTTCTTTAACAGGGCGATTTCTCCTGAATGAGTATCTGCCCCCATGCAGCTTATTTTAAAAATAGCTTTATTGAGATCTAACTTGCACACCGTACAATTCACCCATTTGAAGTGTCCCATTCGATGGTTTTTGGCATATTTACAGAGTTGTGTAACTATCACCATGATCCAATTTTCATACACGACCTTCATGTCAAGAGAAACCTTGTGCCCATTTGCAGTCCTTCCCCACTTCCAAGCCCAGCCATAGGCAACCAACCACTCATCTTTGTCATTTCTTTTTTTTTTTAATTTTATTTATTTATTCGACAGAGATAGAGACAGCCAGCGAGAGAGGGAACACAAGCAGGGGAAGTGGGAGAGGAAGAAGCAGGCTCATAGCGGAAGAGCCTGATGTGGGGCTCGATCCCATAACGCTAGGATCACGCCCTGAGCCGAAGGCAGACGCTTAACCGCTGTGCCACCCAGGCGCCCCAATTTCTTCTTTTTCTTTAACATTAAGGGGAATGTCTTCTGTGAGTGTATTCACTTCAAGGAGTCTCTTTGCCCAAATACAAACTCTTGCTCTTGACTTCCCAGCTATTGCTCAGCCCGCTGCTGTCAGCAGTGATATTTGCTGTCTCACCTAATGGGCGGGCTACAGGGTGGGTAGACCCCAAGGGCCGTGTGTTCATCTGCTCAGGGTGACATCAGAGACCGGTGTGCTTCTCGTCTGTCCTCTGCAGTTGTCGTGCCAGTAGCTTTGGCCCAGGACTGGTGTCTCTGTGGTTGTCAGGCAGCTGTAGAATGGCATGGCCTGGCAGTGGTGCCCTCTGCTTCCTTGTTCGCAGCTGGCACATAGGAGGAGTCCCTGTTTGTGTGAGCTTAGTTCCTGTTGCCCACCCTGAACCGAAGATTGCCTTAGAATTAATGAGTCTGCCCCTCTGCAGCTGGGTGGGGGCACTCTGGGGGAAGGGTGGCTACCTGTGCCAGACCACTAGTTGACTTTGCTGGGGAAGGAGGAAGGGAGCCACCTCTGCTGGGTAGGTTCGTGAATCATGGTAGAGGAGCTGAGCCTAGCTTTATGTCTCTGTGAAAAGCATCATCAACTCAGGTCTCACCAATTCAGGAGTTCATCCTAATTTGGTCAGGGGGTGCACTCGAGTTTATGTTTGGACAATGTAATAGTGTGGGCGATAGTGGTAACATGAACCTGTGTGGGAAATAAACGATTTAAGTCTCATTAGAAAAACCTGTTTGCTTTAGGATAGAAATGCTTAAATATATGACTAGTAGTAAATGCTAGAAAATTGTTCTTATCTTTTTTTTGGATATTTGTTTCACGAATTTTTTAAAAATTGTTTATTGTGTTATGTTAGTCACCATACAGTACATCATTAGTTTTTGATGTAGTGTTCCATGATTCATTGTTTGCATATAACTTTTTCTCTTTTTGATAACTGAGGCTCTCTATCTCCTTGGGGAAAAAAGTGAAATCCTGTCCTGAATATGTCAGTATTTGAGTTACTATGTGAACTTGAAATTAACAAAAATTGACTTTCTTTCAAGTATAATTCACGCTTCACTAAGCCAAGTAGACATTCTACCAGTTATTTGGACTTTATTAAATTTTGCTTTATATGTAATAAAAATTCAAGGTAAGCCTCTGCTTTACAAAATAACTTACTTGATTAGGAACTGTATTTTCAAATCTGTTTTGGAGTGAGGTTTGTCCTCATGTAAGTAATGAGTGTTTGCTGGTGCAGCTCTTTAATGGTGAGAACGGATGTTGAAGAAAGCAAACACCATATGCCCTTTGTTTCCCGTGCATGTCCCCTCCTGGAGGCTGGGTGGAGTGGTTCAGCTGTCTCGAATAATCTCCATTTTGCTGTTACTGCAGACTTTGCGGTTCTCCCACTCTTCTCTCCGATGTTACAA
The DNA here is from genome assembly GCF_024610735.1 of Ursus americanus. Classification (NCBI taxonomy): domain Eukaryota; kingdom Metazoa; phylum Chordata; class Mammalia; order Carnivora; family Ursidae; genus Ursus; species Ursus americanus. The sequence goes on from NC_142164.1 coordinate 107,247,306, forward strand.
CTTCTTCCTCTTCCTCCTCCTCAGTCAGAAAGGTTCCATGCTCTCAAGTGCCAGAGATTGGATTAATTTTGAAAAATGAGTTTCCCTTGATTTGTGACAGAAATTAGTGCAGAGAATTAAAAAAAAAAAACAACCACCCAGTGTGAATGTGTAGTGGGAGGGGCAGGCGGGTTGGGTACGGGACAGGATGCTTAGAATAATTCTGCTGCCAAGTGAATCAGAGACTTGCAGCTCTCAGCAAGCACGGAACATACTCCCAGCCAGAGTTCAGACACAGTCAGCCCGAAATCACCACGCCATACTGCACAGAATGGACCCTTCCGCAGCCAAAGCCCCGAGTGCTGCAGACACGCCTGAGACTGTAAGTAGGCCATGCATCTGGTTCCATTGCTCTTATGTCTGCATCTTTTGTAGCCTGTTGCCTGAGTACTTCTTAGGCCAGGAGGGAGGAGGCGTGATGGGGAATTTGGTCCCAGCTCTGTCCTTCCGAGATGGTGAGCAATACTGTTTTCCACTCGGACCGGGTCTCAGTTTTCTTGTTTGTGGCGGAAGGGAATTTCTTTTCCCCGGCGTTCCTCTGTGACAGAAGTGGCTTTTGGCTGAGCCCCTTTCGTAGTGGCATCTGTAAAGATTTTGGACAGCCCTGTCATCTGGTGTGAGGGTTCTTCCCTTCTTCTGACTGCGATCGATGAGTTTTGTCCACGGGACACCCCAGCCAGCGGAGCCTCCTCTCCCCGCCCCCCACCGCCCAAGGCATCCCTTTCATCAGTGAAGTGTCCCTATCAAGGGCTGGGAGCGGGTAACATTTCTGAGGCAGCTGGCAGGTTTGGAAGCCTGGGATGAAGCCAGGTGTGGAATCCAGCTTCCCTGTGATGGGAAAGAGAGAAGAATGAGATAGAAGGTGGGACAGAAGTCAGCTTGAGGTCTCTCCAGAGCACTGTCCTGCTGCTGGATGCCAGTCGAGGTGGCAGGCAAAGCTCAGATCCTCACTGCCAACTGGGCAACTAACAAATATCTCTCCTCATCTTACTCTTCCCATCTGAAAATCACTATCTTTTCACTTCATGGGATTGCTGGATTGTTTGAATCACGAATGTGAAAGTAATTAGTACTTGGTAGGCATTTGCTAAGTGATGTATTTTTGCCCTTTGTCCCCCTTCTCCTTCCTTAGTGGAATATTGTACCATCAGTGCAAGCACCATGCTGGGCTCCAGAAAGTGCCACCCATGTTGCCATCGTGGCTTCTTTCAAGGCAGCCTTTGTGGCCTCCAAGCTCTCTTGCTTGGTGTCATAGGTTTGATCTTGGTGTCAGCTTTGTTCAAGACCAGAGCCCCAGGTTGTCCTTTTAGCCTAGGTAAGGTGACCCCCTAGGACAAGGAGGTCTCAGGTAGATGGTGGGAGTGGGTCATGCTGTGTCTCAGAGATCCATTTGAATTAAGGATCGTGGGGGACAGGGGACCCAATTCAGGAGGCCATGTGATGAATCCTAGAGGAATAGTGATAATTCAGAAGAGTCATTTCTCATTCAGCTTTGAGTTTCCAAGTTATGGATACCTATATTCAGCCAGTGCAAGGGAGAAGAAAAAAAAATCTTGAAGAAAACTGCTCAGCAGTTGATCTGATTTCTGATTCAGAAGTAGGCGTAGGGCACTGTCATGGTGACATTCCGCCTGGTTGTTTCAGTTAACCCGTTCATGGGTTTAGGCATCCCGCGTGCACATCAGTTAGTTCCCAGATGCCTTCCACCATTATGGGCGTGTGTCTGCTTAGGGGACTTTCTAGAGCCTGTCTTGTTAATTAGTTTTACCGTGTGCTTTATCTTTGTTAACTGTGAATTAATTGCTAATAAGAGTGTTTTCTTGTCAGTCACAAGTTCTCCCACCCCTTTCCCCAGTTGAATTTCTTGTATTTCATCTGGTATTTAGGCTAAAATTGTTTGCCTTTAGCTGGCAAGATTCCTCCATAACGGTCTGTGAGCTCTAACACGGTGCTAATTTTTATCAGTGATTTTGGAGACACTGTATCATCTGTACGCTTTGTTTGGCGTGCGATGATGTAACCCACGTCAAAATCATGTATCATGGTGTTCCAGCCTTCAGTAGCTCTCTGTTGCTCTTCTTTGAAATCCACTCTCTTTCCTATGACCGGCTGCGCCTCGTGTAGCCTGGCACATGCCTACTTTTCCAGCCTCGTGGCCGGCGCCCTCACACCTGGCCGCTCCCTTCCACCACACCAGCGCCCTGGCTGCCCCCGCTCCCGCCTGGCCCTGTCCAGCTGCCGTGCCAGCCCAAGCGCTTGCGCTGCCCCCTCCCTGGAGTGCCCTTTCTCTGGCTCTTGCTTGGTTGGCTTGCTCTGCTTTCTTTCAGGTGTTACTTCGAGAAGCCCCTGGGCCATCTTAAGGGACTTCCTCCATCTTAAGTTACCTTTCTCCCTTCCTGTCACATCACCGTGTCTGTTTCTTGCAGAGCACTTATAACACAGCCTGTGAATCCCTGGTTACCTCACTGGTCTGCTTGGCACTCGCCGCCACCCCCACTGGAATGTCCACCCAGGGGCTGGCGGGTGCCTTGTCTGTCTTATTCCACCGTATCCCCAAGCCCCTGACTCAGTTCGCAACACACGGTAGATGCTCAACAAAGATTTCTTAAATGAGTAGGGGTTTTGGATGATCGATGTCGTGGATGACTTTTCAGTAGTCTGTGACTGCGAGCTGGTAAAGACAGTTGCATCATCTCTGTGCTGGCCACTCCTGGCCCCATGGGCCTTCATCACCGGCACTTTGGGAGCACTCCAGACCCTGAGGCCCTGTTTCCCTCTCCTGGCAAGCTGGTGGCTGGTATCCGGAGTAACCCCCTAACTGTTTGAAGCATCATTTTTGTTCTCAAAATGAAAACCACCTGTCTTCAAAGTAATTTGCTTAAAACAAATACTTACTTCTTTACTGAGGCCTTCCTCCCCTTCTGCCTTTCCTCACGTCCTGCCAAGAATAATGGGAAAACCCTCCTATCTTGGAGAGTGGTTTGCCCTCTGGTCAGAATCCAAAGCTGGACAATTTATGACCCAGGATGCCGAGCAGTAGGTTTTCCCTGCCCTGCTGCTCTCAGATGGTCACACTTTGTTCTCCCGAGGGGCTCCAAGGGGTCCTGTGATGGGGGCTCAACCTTGGTCCTGCCCCACTTTCCACATTGCCCTTTAACCATCCTCCCTCCAGGTAAAGAACCTAGCCCAGGGTGCCACAGAGATGGCGGCAGGGATGGGGACAGTGTCTGAGTCGTGTTCTGTGGTGGGCTGCTTGCTAGCTCCCTGACACCTTATACCACCTCCAGGGAGAGGCTACACTTGCCTGCATTTTAGAGACGGTGTAGCGAGGTTCACGGAGATGAGGTAGGTCGTAAGTAGTCAGGATCAGAACCCAGGTCTCTCTGGCTTCCAAATCCGTATATTATTTGTCGGTGTTCTCAGCGTTTCTCGGGTTTTGTTTTGTTTTTGCCATGTTTTTCAGTTAAAAAAGCTGGCAACTTCGTGGAGGTAGATGTATGCACACATGGAACTGTGACAAGTTTCCTGAAATAATAGTTGCCTTCACTGTGCGTGATGCGTTCTTACGTGCTTGTCAGCACATAGCAGGACTCTGTTCCTTTTTAAGGCCAAGAAATATTCCATTGTGTGTGTATGCCACCGTTCCTTTATCCATTCATCCGTCAGTGGACATTGAGCTGCTTCGGTATCGGGGCTGCCAGCCGCTGGGGGAGGGGGAAAGGTGGAGTGCTGTTCAAGGGTATAAAGTCTCCATCCTGCAGGCTGGCTCCATTCTAGAGCTCTGCTGTACAACGTGGCATCTACAGTTAACAGCACTGTAGTGTGCACTTAAAAATTTATGAAGAGGGTAGGTCTCCAGTGTTAGTACCCCAATGGCAAAAAAATGCCAGGGAGGATCTCCTAAATGGATTGTGTGGCCCACTAATTGGTGGCAACCCATGCTTTGAAAATAGTTGGAAAAACGCTGGTGTAGCTGATAGGTCGGTGCTTACTTTATGTAGAGGATTATATGATGAAAGCTACTTTTAAAAATGTTTATCGCAGAACCTACACATAGAAAACACACACGAGACTACAGCTTGTTGAATTTTCACAAACCGAACACATCTGTGTAAACAGCACCAGATGAAAACACACACCATTGATTTAAGCTTCTTTGAATCAAGGCAGGCGTGCAGTGCGCCAGAAAGTGATGTGCCCTCCATTTGTTCTGGATGTGCACGTGCAGCTTACTTGATAGAATCTTTTTTGAGGTCCTGTGTTTTGTGTTTCCAGTGGCAGGGCCTAACTGGTATTTTAGGTCTAACAACTACTGGAGCGGAACCAGGCTTCTGTAAGGACCATCCGAAATGGCCACAAAAAGAGGCAGAGGATATGCCTAGTAAACTGTGAACGACGAGGAGGAGGGAGGGCCAGGCCCCACAGTGGATATGGAAACGCTCAGGTGTGCGAACTTCTGGTGACAGTAATTGAGACCAATTTTACTGAAATGGGGTGGGGGTGGGGCGGGGAGGGAGCTTGTGATGAGAGTTCCAAACCCCTAGAAGTCAATGTACTTTTGTGTAAAATAAAGAACATTCACCTCTCACAGTGAGTATTGATTTTTAGAGAAAATTCTTTTAGCGTACCGAATCAAACTTTTTCTTGGCCAAAGACCTAAATGTATCTCAATACCAAAGCAAGCTAGATTAACTTTGCTTTCATATTGTGTGGGTTCTGTAAGGTTGTCTTGGACAAACTATACCTAATTCCTCGTCGTGGCATATACGTGGAAATGAAAGGGAGTGAGATGCTTGAACGTGCCTTTAAGCATTATGTGCTGTTACAAAGTTTTATTAATCTCTTTGTGAGACGCATTGATAGCTTTTAGTCAGGCCGCAATCGCTTCCTTGAATCAGGGACTTTGGGATAATAATAAATCCTTTTGTCTTTGTTGATTAGATAAGCTCTTATTCATTGTTCATTTTTGTGAAGGAGACTTTGAACTCTTACACATTTAGTGTGTGTTTCCTGGCGTTCTGGACCTATAGTGTTCACTGTGGGTCTGTGTTTAAATTCTGTATTTGTTGTGGAAGGAAAGTCCTGGGACTGTAACAAACACACTGTGGAACGGGGTGGGGGCACCGTGCTGGGGACAGGGAGCGGGTCTATCTGACTTACCATTCCTTTCTTGGTGCCCAGCTTCAGGCCATTAAGCACCTGCTGAGTGAATGGAAGGAGAGAGGGAAGACTGCTAGCTAGGATTTAACGGCGTGTACTGCGGGCTTTGTCCCCTTTATCCTAGTCAGTCATTACCACAAGCCTGTGAGGTGCGTACTGTTAATATTCTTTAGAATGACCTCACGTCCTTGTTTGCCAAGGGACGGTTCTGGTGTGTGCCTGCTATCCTAGCATCGACAGTGATAACACCCTCTTTCACTCTAAAGTGCCCTGATTCCAGTAATAAATTGGTTCACTCTGAGAAGACATGAAGAGACGTTTTTCCAAAGAAGACACACAGATGGTCAACAGACACATGAAAAAATGCTCAACATCACTGACCATCAGGGAAATGCAAACCAAAACTACAGTGAGGTATCACCTCACACCTATCAGAATGCCTAAAATCAACAATGTAAGAAACAACAGGTGTTAGTGAGGTTGTGGAGAAAGGGGAACCCTTATGCACTGTTGGTGGGAGTGCAAGCTGGTGCAGCCACTCTGGAAGACAGTATGGAAGGTCCTCAAAAAGTTAAAAATAGAGCTACCCTACGATCCAGCAATTGCACTACTAGGTATTTACCCAAAGAACACAAAAATACTACTTCAAAGGGATATACGCACCCCGATGTTTGTATCAGCATTATCTGCAATAGCCAAATTACGGAAACAGCCCAAGTGTCCGTCTACTAATGAATGGATAAAGAAGATGTGGTATGTGCACATGCACGCACACATGCACACGCACACACACACGAGTATTATTCAGCCAAAAAAAAGAATGAAATCTTGCTATTTGCAACGACATGGATGGAACTACAGAGTATTATGCTAAGTGAAATAAGTCAGTCAGAGAAAGACAACTACCATATGATTTCACTCCCATGTGGAATTTAAGAAACAAAATGAATGAGCAAAGGGAAAAAAAAAAGAGAGAGGCAAACCAAGAAACAGACTCTTAACTCTAGAGAACGAACTGCTGGTTACCAGAGAGAAGATGAGTGGGGAGACGGGTGAGACAGGCGATGGGTACTAAGGAGGGCACTTGTCCTGATGAGCACCGGCTGATGTACAGAAGTGTTGAATCACTGTAGTGTACACCTGAAACGAATATTACACTGTAGGTTAACTAACGAACTTGAATAAAAACTTTAAAAGAATAGGTTTGCTCTCAGATGTTGTGGTTTGGATTGACAGATGGGGAAACCGAGGGCACAGAGAAGCCGCATCTCTCCCTAATACCACCCAGCTAGTGGCATTAGGATCTTTTCCTAAGAGTCTGACTTCAGATTTTGTCGTTCGATCACTAAGTTTTGCTGCCTCAGCACTTAGGCCAAGGAATATGTAGTGGAAAAACAACGCTCTCTGTTTTTCAGTCTCACTATTTAGTAAAAATCACTGCTGTGATGTGTGATTCAGGGCAGACAGACTGTGCTAGTGAAGACCCATGGAAACTCTAAATGCGCTTTCCCTCATAAACCTGGATGCCTGGTATCCCAGAACGGTAGGACCATTCACACGGGCCTGGTGCTTCCTAGTTTACTAAACCCTTTCCCCTACCTTATTCTGTTGAAACTTCATGTGTACTCTGTGAGGTGGGAGGCAGTATTTCCATCTTACGAAGGAGGATGGGCGATCTGCAGGATGATGTGGTCACCTGCCCAAAGTTTTACAGCCAGAAAGGGAGCTGATCCAGGATTCGCTTCCTATCCTGCCTCCATCATCAGCGCGTGGGCCTCGCAGCCAGGCGTGCTTACACAGCTATTTTGAGGGTGCTTCTCATGGAGGATTAGAAAGTCCTTTGAAGACTCTTTACCATAACACAAGGTTACTGTAGCACAAGCCTTGGCACTGTCGACATTTTGGGCCACTTAAGGCTATTGTGGGGGACCATGCCCTGTAGGCTGCTGAGTAGCATCCCTGACCTCTACCCACGCCAGTAGCACTTCCCTCCCTTCCTCCCTCCCTCGGATGTGAGAACAAAAGTGTCTCCAGAGGGTGTCAAATGTCCCCTGGGACACAGTTGCCCCTGGTTAGGAACCACTAGCCTGAGTTCAATAGCAGCATTTGAAAGAGGGAAAAGGACAACCTTGAAAATGTCAGACCTGTCATTTTCCCGCTCTAGTTTCTAAAGCATCAGAAAAACTATCAAAAGACCCACAAAGGGGTAGAAAAGGGAACATGCAGCACATTTCATGTTGGATTTGGCTCCATGGAAGAGCGTTGGGTCTCCCAAGGAAGGATATGATAGCCAGCGTTTTTTTTACGTTAGAAATCACACAATTAAAAATGTTTTTTAATAGAAAAGTTAGAATAGAGATCAACTGAAAAAGGCACATATGCAGTCTCCTGGGAGCCTGCTGCCCAATGATAACCACAGTTCACATGATGCTTTACCTCCTTCTAACCTTTTCCAACATGCATATATCAATCTTCCAAATAGGGCCGTGCCACAAATGCTATTATAATCAGCTTTTTTTTTTTACCTTACATGTGCCGCAAATACCTTTCCATATCTCTAATATAGAGCTGCAACATTTTTTAAAAAAGATTTTATTTATTTATTTGAGAGAGAGAGAGAGTGAGTGAGGATGCACAAGTGGAGGTGTTGCAGACAGAAAAGCAGACTCCACACTGAGCAGGGGGCCCGATGCGGGGCTCAATCCCAGGACCCTGAGATCACCACAACCTGAGGCAAAAGCAGATGCTTAACCGACTGAGCCACCCAGGCGCCCCTAGAGCTACAAGATTTTTAATGGCTGCATCATATTTCTTTGTATGGTTACAGTATAATTTATTCACTTGGTCTCCTATTGTGTACATTTGTTTCATTTCCAATTTTGTTTTTTGCTATTACATGCAAAACTATGATGAGGATTTATGTGTGTGTGCCCACGCCCTTCACAGCCTTTTCCCCCCTTATAGAAATAAGGAGATTTTATCATCCATTGAATAAGATCCCTAATTTGTGGTGAGCTGGATTACATTTTGAATATATTACATAACTTTGCCCCTGAAAATTATGGAAAATGCATTCATAAAAATTAGATTATGCATTAGACGTGCAGAATGGGGTGTGGAAAGTTCTTTGGTTTTCTGATTAAATGATGACTAAAAAGAAGCCATGTAGGTTTCATGCCCTATTCATGAAAACCGCTCGTAACCGTAGAGCACTACTTCCTGAGTAGGAATTACAGCTCCGTAAAGATCACCGAATCTACCTTTAAGAGTTTGTTCATTGCTGAGAGAAACTTAGGGCTATGTTCTCATGAATTTTCATTGTTCATGGAGTTTTCTTATATGTATTTAAAATGACAAAATGAGGGGCACCTGGGTGGCTCGGTTGGTTAAGTGTCTGCTTTCAGCTCAGGTCATGATCCTGGGGTCCTGGGATCGAGCCCCACGGGCTCCCTGCTCAGTGGGGACCCTGCTTCTCCCTCTCCTCCCCATTCATGCGCTCTCTCACTATTTCTGTTGCTATCTCTGTCTCTCTCTCTCTAATAAAAAAATAAAATGATAAAAACTTGTGGTAAAACCTTTAAATAGTACAGAAAAGCTTAAATAAAGTTCCCTCCTTTACTCTGCCTTTGTATTTTTTTCATTCTCTAGAAATTTTCTATGCATACACAAACATTAAAAATGTGCAAAGGCTTTTTCAAAACCCCACAAACTGGCCAACTATATGCAAGGTCTGATCTAACTAGCTTTCTTCAGTTAACACATCTTTCCATGCCTACACCTTATTCTGTTTAATCGGTGCCCTGTTTGGGGTTTTTCAAGCTTTTCTTTCTCTCATGTAGCAAAGTGGTCTATTTAATTTATTTTTTTATATTCTATTTATTTATTTTTAATCAGTCTATTTTACATGAGTCTGTCTGTAGGCTACATGCCTAGCAGTGGGGGGGTTGGGTTAAGAGTCTGTGCCCGTAGAATTTTCATAGATATTGCAAAATTGCCCTTCCACTGGGAGTAGCTGGACTTGTTGCATCAGGCATTTTTTTCCTGCCTGGCATAAACTGTGGATTAGTACATTGGGAACACAAAGGTTGACCCATTCATGGGAAGGGCCATCAGGGTTAGGAGGCCACTGTCTTGAGGGTGATCAGGAAGGGGGATATGTGTTTACTGGTTTTCTCCTGGGATTGGCCAGAAACTGGCTTTTGCTTTTTTCAACCATGGAGTAAAAAGTATGTGTATAAAGCCAGGAGACAATACCTAGGCAGGCAGCTTTCTGGTAACATTTGATGATGTGTCTCAGAATCTACGTAGCAAATGTACCAAATGCACTGTGTAAATATGTAATGTAATAAATGTAAATGTAATGTGCTCTAATCATTTCATCATCATTTTCCACCCCTCTTTATCTCCTCCATGAAGTCTTTTCTGATGTTTCTCCATTCCCCATCTTCATCTATTCCATGCTATTTTTTGCACTTTCCTTTTATAAAAAAAAAAGATCATTATGGCCGATATTGCATTTTATTGTTGTATTATCTTATTTTTGTCCAGCTGTGTTTCCCTGATGAAATTTGGACCAACACTTGGTCTCTAGTCTTCGTCACCCTAGTGTGGTGTTGGCACGTACGTATTTTGATCAGCTGCTTGCTTTGGCATTTTCCTTATATTATGGGGCCCCTGTGCTTGGTAAAGGAAGACTGTCCCTGGATACCCGCGTTGTTAGTCCCCAGAAAGGTGCTCATTAAGGTCTCTGTCGCCTCACTTGTCAGCGTGGTGCTTTCCTGCTGGGGAAGGGCCCAGCAAGGTGCCATCTTTTATTGATTTGGTATTTGAAGCAGTGGAGGGTGGCAGACATTGGAAGATGTTTCTGTGAACCCCAGTGGGCACAGCAGCTGCCACAGCCCGGCCTAATGGCATGAAAGGCCTGTGTTTCTGTGAAGCTGGGGGCTTTCTGATGGGCACTGCCAATGTTCGCTTGCTGCAGTCTTGGCCAGGATTTTTTTTTTTTAATTTCTTTTTTTTTTTTTTTTAATAATGATTTTTTATTATATTATGTTAGTCACCATACAGTACATCCCCGGTTTTCGATGTAAGGCTCGATGATTCATTAGTTGTGTATAACACCCAGTGCACCATGCAATATGTGCCCTCCTTACTACCCATCACCGGTCTATCCCATTCCCCCACCCCCCTCCCCTCTGTAGCCCTCAGTTTGTTTCTCATAGTCCATAGTCTTTCATGTTTCATTCCCCCTTCTGATTACCCCCCCTTTCTTTATCCCTTTCTTCCCCTACTGATCATTCTAGTTCTTATGTTCCATAGATGAGAGAAATCATATGATAGTTGTCTTTCTCTGCTTGACTTATTTCACTAAGCATTATCTCCTCCAGTGCCGTCCATGTTGTAGCAAATGTTGAGAACTCATTCTTTCTGATTGCTGAGTAATATTCCATTGTATATATGGACCACAACTTCTTAATCCAGTCATCTGTTGCAGGGCATCTCGGCTCCTTCCACGATTTAGCTATTGTGGACATTGCTGCTATGAACATTGGGGTGCATATTGGCCAGGATTTTTTTGAGTTGGTCTGGGGTTAGCCACCCCAAGGCTGAGACACAGAGAGGAAAGCAGGTCTCAGGAAACCTCTCATATGTCAGTGAGCCTAAAACTGGGCCACCTCTTGGGGTGCACCCCCTTTTCCAGTGTTCTTGCTAATGCTAGGAGGTAGTTGTTGGGGCTCGGGGCCCCTGCCCCAGATGGTGAAAGCTCAAGTCTGCTTAGGTTCAACCTCTGGCTGGGCTCCTGGGAGGGGGGCTAAAGGGGCCATCCTCTGCTTCCTCCCCAGCCCTTTCTCTCCTCTACTTTCTCTGAGGGCTTACACCTGGGACCCTGGTCCCGTGACTCTGTTGGGAGCTTCCTGGAGGGTGGCCTGGAACCCCAGCAGAGAGTCTTAAAAAAGAAACAAACTAAAGAACTTTTATTGTTTATTTTTCTTATTGTTCAAGTAATAAATGTTCTCTTACAGCAAATAAAGGAGACTTTTTGGAAGCAGGCATTGTGATCCAAGGAAAATGGCCTGTGGAGCCAAATGGTTCTAGATTGGAATGTGGGCTCTGGGATTTTTTCCTGAAGGAGCTGTTATGATCTGAATTGTGTCCCCTCCATATGGTGAAGCCCTAACTTCCAGTGCCTCAGGATGTTACTGTATTTGGAGACAGGGCCTTGAAAGAGGTAGTTGAGGCCCTAGGGTGGGCCCTCCTGCAATCTGATTTGTGTCCTTATGAGAAGAGGGGATGAGGACACAGAGACGCACCGGGGATGTGTGCACAGAGCAAAGCCCATGTGAGGACACAGCGAGAAGGTGGCCATCTGCAAGCCAAGGAGACAGGCCTCACATGAAGCCAGCCGGCCGACACCTAGCCTTGGCCTTGGCCTTCTAGTCTCCAGAACTGCAAGGAAATACATGTTTGCTGTTGAAGCCCCTCAGGCTGTGGTATCTGTCAAGGCAGCCCTGGCGAACAAATATAGGGCCTTCTAGCAAGTCAGCTCCTCCGGTTTTGCTTCCCCCTCCCTGAGGAGAGGACCACAACACCTACTTCTCAGAGTCAAGGCGAGGGACGGACATAATGCCTGGTTTAGAGTAGGTGCTCACAAAGGGCGCTCGTGATAATGCTCATTTAGTAATATAATAGTAGGAACCACCGCCACCTCCCCCACCCTGGTTTTCTGACCTCGACCTGATTTGAGGGGTTTTGTTTGTTTGTACTTTCTTTTTAAGTCCTTTTCAAACAGGGTTGCCGGGAACTCCTGGGATGTGGGGGAGGCGGGCACTTCATGGGTCTAGCAAGCAATGAAGTATTTGCTTCTGAGCCCTCCTGTTCCTTTTAACCTCATCACATACCGGCCCTCCAGGCACACTTTTATTTGGGACAATGATGCTGCCGCTAAGATGGGCTAAAAGCGACCTCAGGTGCGGTGTGTTTACCACCCCTGACGTCTCCTACGTTCCTCTGCTTGGGCTGCTGCAGCAAAGCACTGCACCCGGGGGCTTCAACAGCGGAAAAGTGTGGTCTCGCGGCTGTGCGTGCTGGAAGGCCGAGATCAGCGTGTGCGCAGCGCTGGTTGCTTCTGCGAGCCGTGAGGGAGCGTCTGTTCCACGCGCCTCCTCTAGCTTCTGCTGGCTTGCTGGCAACCTTGGGCTTTCGTGGGCCCGTAGAGGCATCACCCTGATCACTGCCTTCATCTTCACGGGACAGTCTCTGTGTGTGTGTCTCCGTGTCCAAATCTGTCCTTTTTATGAAGTTGTCAGGCACGCTGGGTGAGGGCCCACCCAAAGGACCTCATCTTTAGCCTGATCGCCCGTAAAGGCCCCGTTTCCAAATAACATCGCATTCACAGGTAGTGGAGGGGAAAGCTGTAACATGTTTTTGGGGAATAGAGTTCAAGCCATACAGCAATTCTATCAGCTAGTGTGCCATCAGTGGGTCTGTGCCAGCGGCAGCAGCTGCCTGGACAAGCGCCCTGGTCTGGCCCGACCCTCCTGCCCAGCATGCAGCTTTCAGCCCAGAAGTCACCTCCTCAAAGAGGCCTTCCCTGGCCTCTTGCAATAGAGATGGATTGAATGATTAAGTAGATTGCGGAGCAAGATTAAAATGTGACTGAGAAGTGTGCCGATGTGTTTCCCTTAAAAGTGGGAGAGGGCTTGTCTCTACCCCACAGAACTGTTACTTGTCGCTTTCTTGTGTGTGTCAGCTGTGTCACCACTACAGATGGTATTTCAATAGCGTTTTATGCCTGTGAATTGCGACATCGGGCACCCTCCGAATGTCATCGTGTTTCCTGTTCTGTGTACAGAGCATGGCGAGAGGACTCTGCTTGTTGGATTTGGATTTTTTTTTTGTAGTGACTCACAATTTGATTATGATGTTACAATAATTCACAGAGCAAAACTGGCTAGCACCCTTCTCTGAAGGCCATCCCAGGTCTAGAAAACCTGTGAGTTAAGAGTAAGGGAAGTGTTTACTGGTTGTAGTTAATCAGTTAGTATTGACTGAGCACGTTCTGTCTGCCAAAGCCACGCTAGGTGCTGTGCAGATACAGAGCTCGTGTGCGCGATAGTCATGGCCTCCAGCACCACACAAATCAAACCGAGGCATGAGAGTGTGTACTATAGAAACGAAGTAGGAAGGAGTGTTCACTGTGGGCCCGGGGTCAAGAAGGGCTTGGTGCAGGAGCCTAGCTTAGTTTGGGCTGTGCCTGGAAGGGAAAGAGGTCCCAAGAACAGGAGGAAGACTGTGCGCCTGAGACAGGGCCAACACAACATTGCTAAGCTCTGTTAATGGTCCCAGTGTACACTGAGCCACCTTGTTTGAATAAAACTAATTTTGTTCAAGGGGCACCTGGGGGGCACAGTTGGTTAGGTGTCCGACTCTCGGTTTTGGCTCGGTTCTGATCTCAGCGTCATGAGATTGAGCCCCACGTTGGGCTTCACACTCAGAGTAGAGTCTCCTTGGGTTTCTCGCCCCCTCTCTCTCTCCCTCTGCCCCTCCCCGATGAGCGTGCTCTCTCTCTAAAATAAATAAATAAGGGGCGCCTGGGTGGCTCAGTCAGTTGGGCATCAGACTTTTGGTTTCTGCTCAGGTCATGATCTCAGGGTCCTGGGATCGAGCCCCATGTCAGGCTCTGTGTTCTGCTCAGAATCTTCTTGTCCCTCTCCCTCTCCCTCTGCTCCTCTCCCTGTGTGTGCTCTCCCCCTCTCTCTCTTTCCCTGTTTCTCACTCTCTCTAAAATAAATAAATAAAATCTTTAAAAAAATCTTAAGGAAAAAAGTTTAAAAATTTTTAAAAAACTAATTTTGTTCACAACATAGGTATGATATGGTTTATGACAGAAAAATATTGGAAACAAAGTGCCCTTCAACCTGGGAAGAGTAAATTATAGTATATCCAGGCAATGAAATACTCTATAGCCAGAAAGAAGAATGCAAACACTTTTTACTGATATGGAAAGACTTCCCAAATATATTGTCCAGTGACAAAGGTAAGTTGCAGAACAGTGTGAATGATATACTAATGTATGAGAAACTGGAAAATATCCAAGAAACTAATTACAATTAGGAGCAGTAGCGGTAATTACCCAGGAGTGGTAAACTGGGGTAATGGGAGCCAGAGCACGTGTGCCCATGCACGCATTTTCGAGATTTGAACGACGTAAATGTATCCTAGTCAAAAAGCTACAAAGAAAGGTGTGATGTTAGTAGCATGTGGTCATACTGTTGCTACTCTTAAATGGATGTGCATGTCTCAGATGCTTTGTTTTGGGAGTACATAATGAATGACGGTAACCAGCTGCACTAGACATCTAAGGGGTAAGCTCTTGCATTTGCCCCGAGAATGAAATTCTCTTCACCAGCTTTTCACTATTATTGGTTGTCACTAGAAATGTTTCAAACATAAACTAGAATAGAGAGAATGGTATAACGAACCCCTTTGTACCCATCATCCAGTTTCAACAGTTGTCAGCTGCTGGCCAATCTTGTCTCATTGCTTTTCCCTTCTCCTTACTGTCCCCCATCTATTCATGGCCTTGATTCTTTGGAAGGCTGTGCCTTTCCGATTGTGTTATTTGGAATTATTACTCTGTTCTCCTGAGTCCCACCACAGCCCCAGAGATGCAGAGCAAATTGGATGCTTAAAGGTGGAAAAAAAAAAAAAAAAAACAACTTTAACAGTTTGGCTCATCTCAGGTGCATCTTACTTTACTTAAAAAAATTTTTTTTTAATTGTGGTGAAGTACACATAGCATGAAACTTACCGCCTTAGCCATTTTTAATGGTACAGTTCAGTAGTGTTAAGCATATTCATGCTATTGTGCAGCTGATCTCCAGAACTTTCATCTTGCAAAACTGAAACTCTGTACCCATTAAAACAACAACTCCCCATTCCCCCATCCCCTCAGCCTCTGGCAACCACCCTTTACTTTCTGTCTCTGTGAATCTGACTACTTTGGGGACCTCATTTATATAAGTGGAATCATCCGGTATATGTCCTTTCTTGACTGGCTTATTTCAGTTAGCATAAGGTCATCAGGGTTCATCTGTGTGGTAACATGTGTCAGAATTTTCTTCCTTTTTAAGGCAGAATGATATTCCATTGTAGGGCTGTATCACATTTTGTTTAGTCATTCATCTGTCAGTGGACTCTGGGGTCAACTTTATGTGTAGTCATTCATCTGTCAGTGGACTCTGGGGTCAACTTTACTTTTTGCCCCCTCTTAGAATATAGGATTGGGCGCCTGGGTGGCTCCGTCGGTTAAGCGTCTGCCTTCAGCTCAGGTCATGATCACGGTGTCCTGGGATTGAGTTCCGCATCAGGCTCCCTGCTCAGTGGGAAGCCTGCTCCTTTCTCTCCTGCTGCTGCTCTCCCTGCTTGTGTTCTCTCGCTCTCTCTCCTCCCTCTGTCAAATAAATAAGTAAAAATCTTTAAAAGAAAGACTGTAGGGTTCCATGGCTCATAATAGTTTGATGCGATAGCACATTTGAATGTAGCTTACTAAGGTCCTCTAGTTAAGGGACTAATTCTGAGTCATTTGAGAGTTTTCATGCCGAATACTTGACTTGAAAAGAACAGCAAACTTTTCTTTCTGCCTTTTGACTGAGAGCACCTTTCTCTCACAAAGCTCTTATATTGAATTTTGTCTCTCACTGGATTAGATTAGGAATTTAAAGAGAGTAGGGCAGGGACTGGGGAGGTAGCTCCCTTTGCCCAGTACCTGGCACTGTGCTTGGTGCTGGCTGGGTGCTCCGGATATATTTGTTACAGAATGAACCGTACTTTGGGCAAGGCAAATAACGGTATGTGTGTAATGAGGGAGGTGAACCAGATGAATTCTAAGGCTCCTTTTGGTTCTAATATTGTTTGGATCCATTATTAAATCTGATGATGAAAACTTCCGACTCTGGAAGACAGGAAAGTAGGGGATGGAAGAGACACATTTTTGAATAGATAAGATACGCTTCAATGCCAATTACATTATACCCCAGAGGTAGGTGGTCCTCTACAAATAGAACCATCCCAGGATATAGTATCTCTTAAAACAACATTTTGGATTTGAGATTTCCTCTTTGTGTGCTGGTAACACTGTTTGAGTAGCAAAAGCTACCAGCTAGAAAGTATTTTGAGTTTAGCTGAAGTGTGTACCACGTTTCCTAGATGTACATGGATAGAAAACAAACCTCCACTTGACGTCATCATCTTTACAAAGAATCCCATAGGAAGTCTTAGTGATAATTTTACCATGAGAAGAAGTCAAAGCAATAAGCAACAGAGGAAAATGAAGATTCCAGAATTAGAGCTCAAAAAGCTGGTAAGAAAATATGGAGGGAGATGTGATTTGGGTATTGAAGCTTGATTTACTGAACTTTGTGCTGGTTTCTGCATTTTTGTTTTAAGCCTGGTTTCCAAAAGTCTCTTGTTAGCAACCAGATGGTCGTCAAATAATTGATATATGTTCATTTTAAGCCCATTTGGGCAACAGTGGCCTGGATTTTTCCAGTAGAAAGATTGAGTAATTCTGTTGGCTTCTGAATGCCAACAGGGTTTTTTTGGGGGAAGTTGAGTTCTCTTAGTCTTGAAAGTAACCCCTGGAAAATTGGAACCAATGAATTGATTGCATGATGTACTTGGAATAGAATTGAAGACTATGGAGACAGTTTATTTCAGTTTACAAACACCCAGCCTTAGAAGTGGTTAAATTTGTAAAATTAGAGAATTTTTTTGTACGTTTAAAGTTTTTCCCCCCATTTGTTTCTGAACCTTGAGTTAATGAATATGAATAGACATTTAAAATACATTCCTCTGATTTTATTCCCCATTTTTAAAGAGTTGTTCAAAACTCTAGGATCTGCCCTCGGTCAAAAGGGCAGAAAGAAAAGTTTGCTGTTCTTTTCAAGTCAAGTATTCATCTTACTAAATGCTTTTCAAAGGAAGAAAATTCTTTTTTTAAAAAGTGGGGCTTTGGGGTACCTGGCTGGCTCAGTTGTCTTAGCATGCAACTCTTGATCTCGGGGTTGGGAGTTTGAGCCCCATGTTGGGTGTAGAGATTACTTAAATAAAAAGAAAACTTTTTTTTTTAAGTGGGACTTGCAGTGTGAAAAAAGGGTCATGAGTTGTCTCCTTGATCGGCAAGCCTTAATAGTCTGTTTTTGAACTGGAGAAAACACATTGGTGGTTGTGGGAAGGTGCTAGTAATCAGCACACTATGTTGCCGAAAACAGTGAAAAAGGCATTCAAGCTCTGTCTGAAGAGCCTATTATAGTGGTGAGGATGGCTCAGCGCCTGTCTGGGTGGAGACAAGGTAATGGCAAAGAGTGGCAGTGCTGTGGAGGGAGATGCCCTTTTAATTAGTTGATACTGCTCAGATTGTCACTAGGTGTTTCCAGAAAGAGCCTTTCTTAAAAAAAATGCCACGCGCTCTCTGGGTCTGTGTGGTATGAGGCCTTCCTTTCCTCTCCTCCCTCCCGCCACTGTGGTTGGCTTGTCTCCACTGTTTTGGGTAGTGACCTGGGATCTGAGTGGACCTTGTACCGAAGCCCGCAGCCGTAGGGCTCTGGGCGGCACCAGCCCCAGATACCTCATTGCTGGGAAGATCAGTTTCCTGTGGCTGCCACAACAAGTTATCACAGCTCCAGGTGGGTAAAAACAACAGAAATGTATTCTTTCACTGTTCTGGAAGCCAGAAGTCCAAAATCCAGGTATCAGCAGGGCCGCACTCCCTCCAATGGCTCTAAGGAAGAATCTCTTCTTTGCCTCTTCCAGCTTTGGGGGATCGTGGCTTCCTTGGCTTGTGGCCATATCACTACAGCCTCTGCCTCTGCTTCCACATCACCTTTCCCTAGGTCTGCCTTCTCCCCGTGTGTCTCCTGGGATCCTTGTCATTGGATTTCGGGCCCACTCAGGTCATTGACGGTCATTTCTTCATCTCAAGATCTTTACTTACATCTGCAGAGATCTCTTTTCCAAATGAGGTCACAGTTCCGGCTTCTGGAAATAAGGATGTAAGACCTATCTTTTGGTTGGGGGGTAACCATTCAACCCTCCACAGTGAGAACGCCAAGCCAGGATGGGGCCTCTGCAGAAACCACACTGGGGGCCTTGAGAAGGAAGCAGAGAGAAAGAAACCCTTCTTGGGTAATACTTTAGAGCAACTCGTGTTTGTATTTTGCTTATTTAATCACCGTCATCATTGTCATTATTATTATGTAGTAAATTATACACGACATAAAAGTTACTGTTTTAATCATTTTACGTGCACAGTTCTGTAGCAGGAAATATACTGACGCTGTGTTGCAACCCTCACCACTATCCATCTCCAAAACCTTTTCATCTTGCCAAACTAAAACTCTCTACCCATTAGCCACTAACACGCCACAGAGCCTCCCCTCCAATTATTATTGTTTTTAAATCCTTTCAATTTTTGTTCTATTTTTAGAAACACCATGTGATCTTTTAAAAATCTGCCTGGTCATTGAAAAAACACTAAAAAAAAAAGAACTTTATTGAGGCATGTTTTACATATTACATAAGTCACTCAAGTAAACACTTTAATGATTTTTAGTAAATGTACACAGTTGTGTAACTGTCACCATAAAATGTTTTAGAACATTTTCACCACCCCAATAAGATCCTTCATGCCTATTTATAATTACTTCCTGTTCCCACCCCCAGCCCCACTGGCCTTCTGTCTGTTTCTATGGATTTTCCTTTTCTTGATGTTTCATATAAAGTTTTATTTAAAACTGAAAAATACATTTTTCCTGGATTGTAATATACAGAGAAATACAACCTCATCCCCTGGGAGCTTGTTAGAAATGCAGACTCTCAGGCCCCACCCTGGACCTATTGAATCAGAATCTGCATTTTAACAAGATCTCCAGGGGATTCTTACGCATAGTAGATTTACAGAAGCGCTGATACATTGTATTTACTTTGTCCCCTTAATATATTAGGAGCATTTCCCCCAAATCGTTAAATCTCTCCTGAGGACATTTCAAATCCCATCATAAGAGTATACCACAATCTATTTAGCCAGCCAATTCAGGGCAGACATCAGGTTTCCCGTCTTTTTTGCCACTGAAAATAAAACTGTGATGACCATTTTTGTATGTAAATCTTTGTGCAGTTTTCTATCCACTGTGTCAGTAACTCCATTTCTAGGAATTTACCCCAAGGCAGTAATTGTAGATATACAGCTAAAATTGAGAACGTGCACATATATGCTGATCAGGGTAGTTGGCCATTTAATGCACTGGTTTCCTGCAAACCAGACCAGAAGCCCCGCAGATAGGGGACATCTGGATCCCCAACAGGCGATGTTAGAGCCTCTTGCCAACTCTCCCTTCCACCTTCTTGAACATCAGCTTCACTGTTGAATGAGATGAATGAACAAATAAATGAATGAAAACGGCCCCAAAAAGTGGAATACGGGTTGTTCCTCAGCAGCGGTGAGATAGAACAGGGCAGAAAGCCAGACTTGTGCAGAGTAACTTTCTCATCTGTTGTGATCCTCGCTGACCCTCCAGCCGCCACTGGTCACTTCCGCCCTTGCCAGCGGCCCAGCAGGTCTGTCCTGGAAGCTCCTGCTGCTCCAGTGACCTGTCGCTTCTTGCTCCTTCTAGGTGGGTAGTCGTGATCATGGGAGGGGTGGGCTCTTTCTCAGAGCACACGAGGCTTCGGATTCCGTTTTCCCACTCGTGGTTAGGATGTGGTTTCTTAAATATTTACTGGTTTCCTTAGTTCCTAGGTCCTTGGGAAGTATCTGAGGAGATCAGGCCTTTGCATATCCTCTCGCCTGCCCCGTTGCCAGGTTCATTAGGGTGAGGAGGAAGTGAATGCGTCTAAGCAGAGGGTGCAGAATTTTCCTGTTACCTTCTCTGTACTGCCATGTTCTTTGAGATTTTTACTGCTATGGTGTTTCCTGAGGGGAGCCATTTCTTCTTTTTTCTTGGGGTGGTAGTGGGGAGGGAGGAAGAGGTTATGAAAGGACTCATTCTTGAGGGTTCACATCTAGCTCACTGCTTCAGAGGGTCTGGGACCTCCTGTCACCTCACTGCAGGGGCAACCTTTTGGTTCCTCTGGGCCATGGATCACACACCAGAGTGTGTAGCAGCACGTCTGGGAGGGATTGGTAAAACACAGTATACTGAGCCATAGTCCCAGGGATTCTGGTTCGTTGGTCTGGGGTGGGGCCAGAAAATCTGCATTTCTGACAGGTTCCTGGGTGATGATGCTGCTGTTTTGGGACCCCACTTCCAGAACCACTGCTCTAACCCTCCCCTCTTTCCTTTCAGTCACTTCTAAGTAGGTGAAGCGAGGCACTGGAGGACTGGTGTGTTTAAGGCTCTGGCAGCCGGGGATCACGTGTGCCTGTGCTGTGTGCTTGCTTGCTTGCTTAGTGATGCTCGGCTACCGAGCACAGCCCTTTCCCAGCGCAAGCACCAGCAGCTCATGCAGATTACTTCAAGTACTGAGACTGGGGTTTTTGAGTCATTTAGGGAAATAGGGAGCTCAGGGGATAAGAACAGGAGCCCCAGGTCCTCAGGGCCTCATGGGAACTCAATCTAGAAAGTCAGCAGCCACGGGGCCCTTGAGGGCCATCCGTGTGCCCTTCTATTTCCGTTGTCGCAGGGCAGAGCTGAATGTGATAACCTTTCAGCCCCTGCCCTTTCTGTTGACTTCCTCTCCTCCCTGTAGGATTGTTCCCTCATCTAGGGCAGGGCAGCGTCTTCCGGAAGGGTCCTGGTGGCAGCAGGCTCTTTCCCCACACATCCCCAGCCCACTGGTGCAGAAACTGCAGTCCTTGCTGAAAGGGGAAGTAGGATGTGGGTCCTTAGATTGCATTGTCATGACGACTTGAGGGTTTACCTCTTCTGTTTACCTCCAAAGGCTTAAGGACAACTGTTGGGAGCTGGAGAGGATGAGGGGAGGTAGAGGGAGTCCTGATTCAAGTGGGTCTTCAATGCTGAGTCATCACTTCATGGGTCTTGCCCGTCTTCGTGGTGGCTGTGTTCTGTGTTGGTACAGACTCAGGCGACGGGTGGCTGGCCATTTATTATAAATGAGAAGTACATTACAATCTTCAGGATAGCAAGGGCTCCTGTTAGAAACTAATAGAGTGATTTGGCTTAAAGAGCCAGCTGTCAAGCTAGATTTCCACTTAATTCCGTTGTCCGTCAGCCCAGGGATATCACCGCCTGGTGGACATCTCATCCCCCGCCCCATCCGCCCCTGTTGGTGGGATTTTGCTCCAGACAGTTGCATCTGTGAGGCAGTCTCTCCCTCCTGCTTTCATTCCTCCCCCAGAGTCTTCGTTGAGGTGCTGCTGGACCCCCTGAGCAAGAATCTACAGGCCCAGGTCATAAATGCTTCTGTACCAGGTTCCCTTCAGCAGCACAGGGTGATTCCGACTCCCCCATGGGAGTGTGGCCACTTATTAGCATGTGGTATTTTGAGAGTTCTGACTTCAGATCATTTCGAAGCAAGTATCTTCTGAGGTCTTTATTTTCTATAAACTGACAGAAGCAGCTAAATCCTTTTTGGGGGGGGGGGCAAATTCTTGGCACTCTCTGTCAGTCTTTGGGCTAGTCACATTCCTGCTAAATTTCAGCTGCACTCCGTGTGGGCACTGTAAGGTAAGGGCACCATCTTATTTTTGCCAGTGTGCAAGAGGTAAATTAGGCTGTGGTGCTTGAGAGTGAAATTATTAAATATCAATGGGGGATAATAAATGTAAAGTAGCATGCAAATCTTTCGATATGAAAGCTGTTTCAGTGAAAACACAGCTGCTAAGATACTTTCTTAGCTATAATTGAGAACGTAATTTTCTTTAAGGCCATTTAAGCCACATATTTAGTGCCTTTGGGTCATTAAGAAGCACAAATGTGGGTGAGTCTCTGAAAAAGATGAATAAACATGGAGTGGAGGATGCTTGCAATGCAGAATGGCAACATCGAGGGCCCAGGAATTCTGAATAGACCAAGGACTAATTTGTTGTGTGGCTTACTAATAGACTGGAGTCAACACTTAACTAATATGGCCAATTCTTCCATCTGGAGTTAATGTTTACACAAAAATTTCCCCAGTAATGAATGGTTTAGAGTAAGCAGGCATGTCGGCTTAAGATACAGTACTAATATTTCATGAGAAAAATTGAATGAGGCGTGATGTTTAAATCAATAATTGAAAATGGGAGGTAGAACTTTCCCAAGGAAAAGGGAAAGGCTAAATAAGAGCAGTTAATTGGAAGAAAATCAAGCCCACCCAATATTTAGACTGTTCAGAGGCCAAGTGAATATGAAAGAAAAGAAACCCTTCTCTAGTTCATTGACGTCATCACTTTCCTGGCATATTGTGGCGCTTTTGATGGTGGTGTGTGCTTTACCTCAGCCAGGCTGACAGGAATGGAGGGAGTGTTGCTGGGCATTGGTTGTGTACTTGTGAAGACCTGTGAAGAGATTTGCCTCAAGTCAGGGTGGACTCCTTCTGCCCTTGAGTCTGATAAAATCCCCTAATGTCAGGCCACAGATGGAATTTCCACAGACCGTGCTCTGGGGACTGGTGACAAATTCTTTGTGAAAACTCTGTATGACATTACTGGATGGAGAGGTTTTCAGGAAGGGATCGGGGGAAGTGCTGTTCAGCTGTAGCTTTGCTTATCGCCCCCACCCTCAGAAGCCCGGGTGGAGTGACACTCAGACGGCCTCTTGGCAGGCCTGGCTGTGTTTTGAGGTCTAGCTTTGTAAAGTAGGACAGCCCTTGCAATTATGACTTTTTCAAGTCAAAACGTTTCTGGATTTCTCTATAGTTTGAGAATATAGTTTTAAAAACATGAAGGTGAAGATTCACGTTTCTGTGTTTCAATAAATTCTTGAAATGTATTGGGGAAAAGAGTATAAACTAGAATTTCCTCAGGTTTAAAAGTTAACCAGCCCAGCATGTCTGAAGATTACCAAAGGATGTACACGGAGATTTATTTTTACTTTGTTGAAATGGTTGCTTATAAAAGTTAAGACGTAAAAGCCAAAGTGCACACTACAGAGTAGGAAATCAGGTCCTTTTATTTATACCAGAAAATAGGAGAAAGATAAAATCAGGGTCAAACCCTCAAAGAAGGCAATCCAGAAAGACTCTACAGTTAGGATGATGGGAAATGTTTTTGAGCCGTGGACCACTTGACTTTGGTGACTGTGAAGTCACCGATTTCCCAGGATCCTGCCTTTTCAAGTCAAGTAGCATTTGCGAAAACTGATGACCAGCCAGTTGCTCTGTTTTCTACAGAAGGGTAGCCCTGGCTGACAGGGTGTTCTCAGGACATGACCCCAAAGCCACATGCCTTTCACACCGTGATTCTGTCGTCCGGGACCTGGGATGGAAATGCCAGTCCAGACCCTCCTTGGCTGTTTGTTGAGCTATTCTGAAACTGATGATTCTCATAGATGTGTGTGCACACCTGCATATAAGACTGCAGATTGCTTGGTGAAGTTTGCCTTTGAGTTCAGAGATAAGAGCTGACATCTGTGGAAGCAGCGGGTCAGAGAAGACAAGTGAGCACGGATGACTCAGACATGCGCACGAACCTGTGGCTTCACAGTTACAGAAAGTAAAAATACATTTTCTGCTCAATTTGAATAATTGGAAATGAGGTAAAATTCCAAAGAGTGAGTTGTGATCTAGGACAGAGGAGCCCTGGAATGAGTGACGGCTTGGTGAGCTGGAGGTGGAAAGAGGAATGAAACAGCCATTAAAGTGACCTTCATGATGGATGGCCTCTCGGACCTGGGGCATCTCTTCTTATGGGTGTCTCTGTTCTCCGTGTGTGTGTATGTGTGTGTGTGTGTGTGTCTGTCTGTCTGTATTTCTCTCTGTGTCTGTCTGTGCCTCTGGGTGTCTCTGTCCATCTGAGTCCATCTGTGTGTGTGAGTGTGTCTGCAGGTCTGGGTCTGGGTCTATGTCTGTCTGCAGGTCTGTCCGTGTGGGCGTCTTTCTGTCTTACTGCCCCGGAGTAAACTGGCTGCTCCAGGAATTCTTGTTAGGCAGACTGGGCTGGGCTGGGTTGCTGCCACATCTGGTTTCTGACCAGTGCAGAAATGCTGCAAGCAGACAGAAATAGGTGCACCGCAAATTCCCACGCAGTGAGCGGGTTCCCTCATGGTCATGTGATACCTGTCACAAGGGTAGGGGAGCCGAGGAAGGGAGAACTGGAAGGTTTGGAATTGTGTTTAATTTCGGGCTTCCATCCTCTGCCCCACCCTCTGCCTGACAAACCACCCACGCATTTCTCATTTGGCATTACTTTCATCCTCGCCCATCTCCTTGGGATATTCCCAGAATGCTGGATGCTTCCTTTTGACTTTCTCTTGTGCAGAAACCATTCCTCCCAGGAGTCATTATTATAGCTCCCGTTAATTTTCGTGTTCAGTGTTCAGTGTTGCAAAGGAGAGGAAATGAGGGAGTGTGGGTGGTGACTCAGGAACCTGGGGAAATATCCCTTATTTTGTCTAGAATTTTCCCCTTCAATATTTAAAAACTGGCCCCGAGCTATTCTGGCCTTGATTTCTGATTGCTATCTTTCCTTTGACCTCTCTCTCATTCCATTTCTTCTTCCTCATTGTTTTCTTTTTTCTCTTGCTTCTGCCTCGAGAGTCCCAAAGCTTCCCAAAGCTGTTAGAGGTGACTGGTAACTCCCTTTATTGAAAGATTGCTCTTCGACTGTTTGAGATCGCTGCCAGCAATGGATTTCTCCTAATGTCACACCCAGAAGCCAAAGGGACTCTCTTACATCTCGGTAGTAGCTTTGAGTTTTTGAAAAGGACACTGTCATCTACAATTATTTAAATAGCTTTCCTAAGCTATTTTCCTTCTTTTTCTCTTCTACTTGAATCAGTGTTTTGAATCTCTTTATTTATTTTTTTTACCGCCAATCCAGGTATTTTCTTTCTTAGATAATGTAGGTATTTAAAATTTTTTAAATGAGGAAGGGAACATGAAATGAAAGTAAATCATCCCACCCTCTAGAGATGACCATGGTTGAGAATTTCTTTCTAGCTTTCCAGTCATTTCCCGTAAGCATGGATAGGTATTTATTATTTTTCTACAAGAATGGGATCATACTGTAGGTGGTGTTTTGTAACCAATTTTTTTTTTAGTTTTAATTGTAGTAAAATACACATAACAAAATTGTAACCAATTTTTAAAGTATTCAATGACTATTAATATTTTTATTTTTGGAACAAATAAAACTGAAATAAAACTGATGTTTAGCAAAGGAGAAAAATGAAAAAAATGGGGCACTAAAATATGCATTCTTCAACCTCATTTTACATGGGTACTGAGTTTTTATTGTAACCAATTCTTAAGTTTAATCTTCTATAACACTGTAATGTTTTGCAAGCTTTGTAAAGTTGCAGAGCTGTCTCCTCAAAGGCAAGACAGAGAGAAGCAGAGCCCTACTATTGAGGCAGGATTGGGGAGCCCAGGCCCATTCTCTCAAGGCCATGGTCCGTGGTCAACCCCCCCACAGCCTTGAGGGCCCTGAGGCATCCCAGCTACTCTCGGTAGTCAGCTTTGAAAACATACAGCCCTACCTTACAGTGGCTCAATTGTTAATATCTTTGATTGCTCTAATTTTCTCAGAAAGAGCAATTGTGAACATCTTTTCAGTCGACCGGGGAGCATATCTGTGGTTTACCTCCCTTGGATAAGTGTCTACAAGTTGACCTCCTGGGTTTAGAGTAAGAGTGTTTTTGTTTTTGAGATGTATGATCCCTGTTGTCAACTGGCCTTCCCCAAAGCATGCCAACTCAGACTGCTACCAGTAGTTTAGGAGAAGGCTCCATTACCCCTTCCCTGGGTAGGCTCCCCCTTAAAAATTCAGTGTGTCCCACCTTGTGTCTCATTGTTTGATATTTACATCTCTGGTTACTACTAAGTTTATATTTTCATGTGTCTGTTCACCATAGGTGTGTAGTTCTTCTTTGGTGACCTGTCTATTCATAACCTTTGTCCATTTTAAATTTAGGTGTTTGTTCATGAATCCCAGGATAAGAGCCCTTGGTCTGTGAGTGTATGTGTATATTTTAAATGGGAGAGGATTGTGGGCCAAGATTCTCGTAGTCAGATTTCAACGTGAGAACTTGGAAAGGATAAAACTCTGGATTTTTGTCTGTGATTGTATCATATTGGATGTCTTATCTGCCATTTAGAAATGCTCCATAATATTTGTCAGAGAGAGGGTTAAAGCCAACAGTTACATTAAGTTTGGAGACATTTCTAGGGTTTTACTTATCTTTGTTATTCTAGTACCCAAACTGGAATGTGTATGTACGATCTTTTGGCTTATTACAAACACACACTGCATTAAACATCTTCTACTTGAGAAAACACGACGTGCCCCATGTGCTTTTTGGCACTTATGTCATGAGTCACATCAGCCTTACAAATAGCACTGCAGCTTTGGGTGTCTGTGCCTGGAAAGTAGTTGACTTTTTTTTCTTTCCGTTTGCCAAGTGATGCTAAATCAATAATAATATTGATTTGAAAAGGAGAAAAACATGTGGTGAGTATTTGCCATGAAAATAAATTACAGGGACGCCTGGGTGGCTCAGTCAGTGAAGCATCTGCCTTCATTTAGCTCAGGTCATGATCCCAGGGTCCTGGGACCGAGCCCCATGTTTGGCTCCCTGCTCAGCAGGGAGCCTGCTTCTCCCTCTGACCCCCATTCTCCCTCTCTCTCTCAAATAAATAAAATCTCAAAAAAGAAAATAAATCATAATGCAGGTTTAAAATAATATCGTTCAATATAATCTTATAAATAAAGTTGAAAGCCTCTTTTGACTTCACAGGAGGTTTCACTATTTCAAGATAAGAAACTTTACATGGATCTTACTAATTAAAAAAAATTATGTGCTGAATTTAGGCAGACAGGAAAATGAGATGCAGAATGTCAAGTTCTCTTTCTTTTCAACCTAAATACCTCCAACAGTTGCATCCAGGTTTTTGTGGATGTAGGAAACGTCTTCAGTAGTTAATGTATTCATATGTTGACTCATAAGTCAGACCATGGGATTACTCATCTCCAAATGCAGAATTGGGGATCGGTCGTGGAAAATTTTGACTTCGTTTTAATCTTCCTATTGTGAGCATCCATTTCATTCTGAAAACTCAGCATATTCTGTTTGTCCCAAACAGACACCACAAATGAGTGTTTTGTATCTGTTTCTTTTCCTTCAAGGAGAACTCAGTTCTTTGCTCATACTATCTAAGCTCCAAGACAAATGCCAGCCAAAATTGCTTGGTGTGGCCAGGAATGCCCATGGTACATGCTCTTTGGTTATGTGGCTGAATCAGTCACATTAGATGGATTTTAGCTTCACCCTGAGTGGTTACTGGGGCTATGGATAACATGTATTGATTTACATCTCTCATTTATAAGGCAGGGTAGGAATTATAAAGCGATGCTGTTAATTTTGGTTGAACCCCAGGTATTACAGTGTGTTTTTTTTTTCCCTTCAACATATCGTGGAGCCTTAAAACAGAGTCACCAGCATGTCCTTTGTGTATTTAACCTTTGAGGTGTGCCTCTCATTGTTGCGCTGGGGTGGTTATAGCTGACTGGCCCAAGTGGGACATAGAACAGCAAGATAGCTCAGGATGATAGTCAATCCAGTGATTCTCTTCATCTGTGTTTGTGGTTGGGTAAAAATCTCATTAATTGCAGCTAGCATGTGTGTTTTGTGCGTCTGCGTGTTGTGTGTGTGATTGTAATTGACAGGAAAACTGATACCAGTGCAGTGCGTTCTTATCAGCACATCTCCTGCCTGTGACCCAAAGCCACACCTGTCATTTGTGGTGCTCCCCAGCGTGCTCTGGGTTCCGAGCAAATTAACCTCCAAGTCAGAACTGCCCAAAGTCTGCAGGAGCTGAAGCTAAGCCACTCTGTTGGTGTGGGGGCAGGGAGTAGGTTTATCAGGGGAGGACAAGGGCAGGTTGAGAAGTTGTTCTACATCTCTGCCAGTTAATTATTGCAGCTTCGCAGCATGTATGAAAGGAACAATGTGAATAACATCAATAGTGATTATTTTCCTTCGTTATTCTGTCCACCTGCTATTTACTGTGAACATTCCAGGGAGAAGAGATAAGCCAAGGCTACATTTTAAAAATCCAGAGTCTCAAAGCATGCTTTGTCTATCTTTCTGGTGCTGATGGGTGAGGATGGGGCAGGGCTGTCATCAGATTTTTAGATCTATTTTTAAACTTTGAGGACAAATTTTATAAATATGAGCTGCTGCTGCTTCTTTTTAAAAAATCCCTTTCTATTCTAAAAATAATTTGCTGGGAAAAAGTTTGTGAATTGTTTATTAAAGAGAGACTCAGAGATTCAGCTGAGTGTGTTTCCTTATAAATAAAGGAAAAAATCACCTCGCAGCTACTGTCTGAAAGCAGATGTGGCTTCTTGGGAAAGATTTCTGAGATGTAAATGCCGATGTAAGAATGTGGAGGAAAATTCAGAACTTTTCCTTCTGGCCTCCCTTTCCAGACCCTTCAAACCCTACTCATTTCTTATCACTGAATTGGTATGTTTTCCCTTTTGGAAAGGCATTTCATTCTCCCCGGGGGTATAAATGCCCCCAGCTTCTGCTCTTACCAGTCCCCTTAGTCACACTCCTGTCTCCTGTAACACTTGGTATCGTGCTGTCACGATCACTGGCATTTACCATAGGCCACTCAGTGTTCTAAGCTCAGTTCAGATTCTGTTTTATTTAGTTGTCATAATAATCCTTGAGTTAGGTGTCACCAATATTCTCAGTTTAAAGAGGAACTAGGCTGAATATGGCTCCCCAAAGATGTCCACATCCTAATCCCCAGAACCCACAAATTATGTTACAGATATATTATGTAGCAAAAGGGACTTTGCAGCTTTGCTTGAGTTAAGGCTCTTAAGATGGGAAGTTGATAATCACCAGGGGCCTTATGAGAGGGAGGTGTACAGGCAACAAAAATAAAAATAGCTAAGTCAGAGTACATCAAAATTGAAAAGTCCTGTGCATCAAAAGACACAATTAACAGAGTGAAAAAACAATGGAATGGGAGAAAGACTCTGTAAGTCATGTATCAGAATAATAACCCTGGTAACAACAACAAAAAACAACCTGATTAAAAATGGGCAAAGGACCTGAAGAGACATCGCACCAATGAAGATTTACTGTCGGTAAACAAGCACATGAAAAGATACTCAGCACCACTCATCATCAGGGAACTGCAGATCAAAACCACAGTGAGATATCACCTTACTCCCATTAGAATGCCTACTATTTAAAAAAAAAAACAACACAGAAAATAACAAGTGTTGGCGAGGACGTGGAGAAGTTGGAACCCTCATGCACTGTTGGTGGGAATGCAAACTGGTGCAGCCACTGTAGAAAACAATATGGAGGTTCTTCAAAAAGTTAAAAATAGAACTACCCTACGACCCAGCAATTCTACATTCAAAAGAATTGAAAGCACGTTCTCAAAAAGATATTTGTAGGCCCGCGTTCACAGCAGCATTATTCACAGTAGCGAAAAGGTGGAAGCAACCCAAATGTCCAGTAATGGATGAATGAATAAACAAAATGTGGTATATACATACAATAGAATATTATCCGGTCTTAAAAAGGAAGAAAATCCTGACATGCGCTACAACATGGATGAACCCTGAACACCTTACGCTAAGTAAAATAAGCCTGTCACAAAAAGGAAGCTACTGTGTGATTTCGTTTACATGAGATACCTAGAGTAGTCAGACTCAGAGACGGGAGGTTAGGGTAGTGGTCACCAGGAGCTGGAAAGAGGTTGGAGTGGGTAGCTGTTATTTGATGGGTAGAGAGTTTCAGTTTTGTAACCTGTTAATCTGTTAATGAATATTATTTATCTTTAGTCTATGAATGCTAAATAAAGGCAGATATTTCCAGGCACAAATCAGCGGGCAATTTCCCACTACAAAATACTTTTTCAGCTTCAAACCTAAGCTTTGGAAACCAGGCACCTAAAATTGGGCCTTCTACTTCCCAGAATGAGTTTTTTTTTTTTTTAAGATCTTATTTTTAAGAAATCTCTACACCCAACATGGGGCTTGAACCTACAACCCTGAGATCAAGAGTCACACACTCCACTGACTGAGCCGGCCAGGGGCCCCTGGAATGAGTTATTCTAAGCTGAGGTTTTGGATGTTTCTTTCTTCTTTGGGGGATGTAGGTGGGGAGAGAGAGGCCTTTCAATAATACACATTAACTTTTGCCATAAAATTATTAGAAACAATGAGTGTTTTTTTTCTTTTTCAGTGGACAAGGTCTTTGTAATCGTGTCACACCTCTAAGAAGACCTCAGAGAAAAGAGTAGATTTTGCGAAAAAAATTTAGAAACTTCTGGATGGAAAGAAATAGAATTGATAGAGTAAATAGACAAATGACAAACCGGGGAAATTCTCCAACATATGAAAGACCAAGGGACAATTATTTAATATTCAGAGAGCTCTTAGAAATGAAAGGGAAAGAGGCGAAATGCTTTGTAGTGAAACTGACAAAGGACACGAGCAGGCAGATCACCGGAAAAGAAAGCCAAATAGATGGTAAGCATGTGAAAAGCTGATCAACCTTAATTTGTACTAATTAAAGAAATGTAAATTAGATTTCATTTTCTGTTATCAAATTGGCAAAAATTTAGAAGTTTAAAGATATGGAATATAGGGAAGTCGGCACTCGTTCATGTTGTTAGTGAGAGTATAATGGAGAAAAACTGTTCTGAGGCTAATCTTGTTTGTCTGTTAAAAGTAAGGATGCACCAGACTGCAAAGTGAAATAAAGAAATTTCACTTTCAGAATTTGTTCCCCAGTTACACATGTGTGTATGTGCAGAGTTGGAGACACAGTGATGCTCACTGTAGTGTTTGTAATTGCTAAAGACTTAAGACTACCAAATAGTGTCATGGGGGCTATAACCTGGAGGGGAGAGGACTGTTTCTCTCCAGCCTCAGATTATAGTAAATTAACCATTTAGCCAAGGATACAGAAATTCAGCAGAAGGGGGATGGCCTCGGGGCAGGAGCAGATGAAGTATCTATCAGGGTGTGTTTCATGCACCCGTCTCCACCCCTAGATTCCAATGGTCTACACAGCAGCAGAGATTCTGCCAGATCTCAAAAACAGCCAGTTTGCTGTGCCACGAGTTTTCTCCATCAGCATTCCAGAAGAGCCAGTAATGACAGCTGGTGTACTTCCGTTTATGGTATGGTGAGAAACATGCAGCTCCCATGGTTCGTGAACCAAACTCCGCTCCAGCAAGCCCATGTGTTCATCCAGGGGAGTGGAAGACAGAGACAGTAGCCACATGTCCCTGAGGAGGTATCCTTGCTCTGATTTTCTATCCCCTCATTTTCCTACATCACCCCCCACCCCCACCCCCGTCTCCAGCTCTGACTTAGCACTCTTTAATCTGGGTGGTTCTGATTGGTCAGACTTCCTAGTTCTGAAATCTCCTTTCCTGCACAACCAGATCATCCCCTCAGATACTGGCAAATCCTACAGTTGGGTTCTGTGCAGCCATGGGGAAGAGGGGCAGAGCTCTGATAGCAGAAGAGGTCCAAGAGACATCGCCAAATGGAAGAAAGCAAGATGCAAACCACCACATATTGTATGAGTCCATTTCTGTTAAGAACAAGTAGGGACACACACACACACACACACACACACACACACACACACACACACACACGACTCATTAAGAGTTCCTAGGGGAGCAGGGCTGGGATTTCATTGGGGAATGGGAATACTTTTATGTTTTGCTTTGTATCCTCTTTTACAGTTTATTTTGTGGAGCAAGCATGTATGAGTTTAGGATGATTAATTTTCAAAATCAAAGCACTGTATAGGTATATAGATTATGGTATTGAAAGGCGTGTGAGGATCCAGCAGCTCTGTGTCCCTTCTCATGTCCTTGTCTTCTAGGAGACGCTTTTCAGTCCAAGCTGTTGCTTCTAGTATCCGCTGCTGTACTTCTGAGTAATAGGCATGCACTTCTGTCTCTTGGTTTGTCAATTCTAGATATTATCTGTTACCTGTTATAGTAATTAAGGATTTCAGCTCACTTAGAGCCCCCCCCCCCCACCTTACCCCATCCTCCCTATATGCTTGCAGCTCAGGTTTTGGTCTAATCTATATTTAATGTGTTCATTATTATAGCAATGTTAATATTGAGTATTGAAACAAGAATATAATTCTTTTATATGACTTCCTGTTTTTCCTACAGATAACAATTCTTTGTTTGTTGAGTTATCCCCGGACATGCAAATCTTTTCATACCTCGAACTAAACAATTCTGTAAAATGCCTCTTGATCCACCCCCGCCCCCACGCCCCACAAAAATACCAGCACCTTCCAACATGAACCGGTTGCTCTTGAAGCTGCTGCCTAGAAGTCAGCCAGGAAATTGCCACCACCCGTTTCATTATTGACTGTCCTGGGTCCTGGCTCCTTTGCTCTCTGGCTTTATTCACTGGATTTGGTGGGATACACCCTCTAGTAGCTCTCTCAGAAAGAGTGCACGGAAGTACATTTCTTGAGATTTCTGCTAGACCAACCACAGTAGGAGTCAGATACTGGGAAGTTACTCCTTTTCAGTACTCACCCCACCTCAGGGCCTCGCTCGTGTCTGTTGGCAGGTGGGGCTCCCACTCCCGATGCTAGAGGCTGACACCTCTGGGACCCAGAGGCTGTGCCTTCATCCACCAGATCTCATTCTATCTTCAAAATATATTAATCGTCCATTTTACAAACAACAAAAGTGAGGCACCGTGGTCACACCCTGCTGCAATGTCAGGGCCAGAACTTGAACTGAAGAATCAGCTGCGTGAGCCAGTGCTACTGCCTTTCCAAACCCAGCTGCTCCTTACTGGAAGGAGAATTAACAGTAGTGCGCCCTGAGTGATAAGTGCCAAGCGCACGGTCACGGATACAGGGCGAGTCTAATGAGTGCCCGCCTGTGTCTGCTTCCTGAGCACTTCAGCTCAAGTTAGCCATCCTTTGCTAGAAGTATCTTCCCGGTTTACATCAAAAACCAGGGATGTACTGTATGGTGACTAACATAATATAATAAAAAAATATAATAAAAAAAATAAAGTAATACCAGAAAAAATAAATAAATAAAATGTACTTTTTTGAGCCTCCAAACAGGAATTATTTAAAAAAAAAAAAAAGGAGTATCTTGCAGTCTTCCTGACTGTGCATGTGTGTGTGAGCATGTGTGGGAGTGTGAGAGAGGGATTGATTTACAGTTATGCTTCTAGCTCCTCGCAATAATTAAAATGCTCTGCCTATCATTCATATGAGCTCAGTATGATTATTTTTATTGCTCCAGTATCTAGTTCCAAGCAATGCAAGACTTTCACCCCCTCTTCCCGCTCCTTTTGTGATCTGAAATGCCTCATTACTTAGCAGTTTTCTGCTGATTGCACAGTTTAGCATTTGATCTTTTTGTTAACCATAGTCAGGTGACCACACATAGGGTAATTAGATTAACCTGCCCCTCCTCTTCTTTACTGAAACAATATAAAATCTGGTATTCTGTTGGCACATGCTTTCCTTAGATTAATGATCTTGGAGCTGCTGTGTGGAAATTTGCATAGCTCCCTACAGCTCTGAGAAATGAAAATGCCCAGCTGTCTAAAAGCTTTAATCAGGAAATGAGCATGAAATGGCATTGTTTTGTCACAGGCTTGGAATAATTTATTCTTGACAATCGAGTTATCCGGGATGGAAATGTATGTAAACATTCTTTCAACAACCAGTAAACAGGTGCTTTTTTGTTAAAACTTCAAGAATTTCTTTACTTGGCAGTGGCTTTCAAATCATTGGTCCTCTCACTGCTCACTTCTTGAAGTCTATTCTATGGTCATATTTCTTGTCTCTCCTCTTTTAAACGGCAGTTTATGGAAGTTGGCCTTTCAGAGCAAATGAAGAGAGTATACATGTGTAGGTGGGGCGTGATGTGACCACGGTGAGTGCAGGCTTGGCCGCGGGACTGCCTGGGCCTCAGTCCTCGTTCAGCCCTTTTACTGTGTTGCCCCCTCTTGGGACCCACTTCCCCATCTGTTGAAGAGAGAGAATAATGCTCCCTACTTCTTAGCGTGGCTGTGAGAGTTTAATGAGTTACTCCGTTGCAAACCCTTAGAACAGTACCTTGCTCATAGTATACTCTTCATAATTGCAGGTGAATTCCAAAGTTTTTAGATCTAGGGGAATGAAGGATAGATTTGGTTTCTGTATATATGTAAGAGATCCTACTGCATTTACATTTTTCCATTAGCTTATTAGTCTTAGCAGCGGTTGTGACCGTGAAAATTCACACTGAGTTAGACACACGTATTGCTGCCATTTATAGCAGGCACATAAGTAGATACTCGAACATCTGTTAGAAGGATAGACCTCATAATGATAGCCACCATTTGTTGAGTGTCTGGGGATGAAAGATGACTGAGGCCTCTTCCTTACTGCTGAGGCCCTCACAGAGTAGCCGAGAGAGACCTAGGTAGAGTCCAGGGGTCGGTGCTGTGACGGATTCCCAGCAGGGGCCGCAGGAACCTGGGCTCTTCATCAAAGCTCTTCAAAAGGTGGCAGAAATGGCTCTTAGACCTTGAATGGCCCTTTCTTTTTGTCCAAGAGCAGACTGTTTATCTAGCCTGTGATCCACCAATTCCTGTTTCAGGTTGTACTGGGTCATGGAGTAGGTGTGTTGTTATAAGAAACATTTAAAAATTTTTCCAGAAGAGGCTTTGGGGAAAGTGCCCACCCCTCAGGGAGCTCAATTTGAGATCGGGTAATTACCTTTTTGAGCATAATTAACCAATCCCACACCATTTAAGTCTTGTTGTATTTGTATTCTGGGTACCAAAGCAAACCGTATTCTGCCTATGATAAAGCTACAAATAAGGTTTAATATTGCCTTTTTATATGCATTTTATTTTGTTTTCTGGGTTGTTGTCATGCCATTGATTATACTTGTATTTACAAAATTTTGAATTTTATATCATATTAATTGGAAAAAAACATTGATTATTGGGCCTGGTGTGATTTTCTCCACATCTTAATTTTCCTATCTCCCCTTCTTGACGAAATATATGGACCGAGGTCTTTCTTTTAAGTTTTGTATCTGTTCATATTTTGGGACCCAGCAATACTGGGATCATTACACTAGCAGTGGAAAGGATATAACTGAACTGTATGAGTGGGCAGCAGCAACTTCTTCCTTGTTTGCAGAAAAAGTAGCAGTCAATAGTCTAATGATTGGGAAATAGTAAACACATTTCAATGATTACTATTTGTTTATTTCTTTGTTTATTTAAAGATTTTATTTACTTATTTGACAGAGAGTGAGAGAGAGTGTGAGAGAGCACAAACAGGGGGAAGGGCAGAGGGAGAGGGAGAAGCAGGATCCCTGCTAAGATCATGACCTGAGTTGAAGGCAAGTGTGTAACCGACTGAGCCACCCAGGTGCCCCTCAATGATTAGTTTTTAAATTAAAGTTTTGTTTGGCTAACACAGGCACATGGTACCAATTAAAAGGGACAAAATGTGTGCTCTCCCTGTCTCTCGGCTCCCCTGTTCCCCTCCCTGGAGGAAGTCTCAGTTATCAGTTTGTTCTGTATTACACAATGAAGCATGCGCACACTTCTGCAGAAATGCTAGCATACGTTATTAGGCTTTTTTACTTAGCAACCTGTCTTAGCAATCATCCTTATTGGTACTTAGAGACCCACCTCATTCTTGGAGAGAGTCGCATGGCATGGATTTACTGTAATTCATGTAACCAGTTCTCTACTGACAATCATTTGCATTCTTTCAGTCTTGCTAATTTAAGCAGTGTTGTAATGATTAACCTTGTGCATACACCATTTTGCACGTGTGCAAGTATACTTGTCGTTTAAATTCCTAAGAATGGAAATACTGAGTCAAAAGGCATAGACATTTAAATTTTTGATAGGTAATTGTCACATTGCTTCCCACAGAGGTTGTCCCAATTTATCTAACAATTTATACTCTCATTGGAGAGTATGAGAGGGTATCTTTCTTTACACAACAGCTAAAATTATATTGTTTCAATTATTGCCAGTCAGACAGATAAAAAAATAATTTTTCGCATCAGCAGCACTAATAAACTCACTGGGTATCAGAGAGATCCATCGAGAAGCTTTATGGTATTTAATACCAAGGAAAAAAGAGATCTCATCGTAGTAAAAATTATATACATTCGGTGTTTCTAGATTATTTACTTCTGGAGAGTTTTGTGCTTACTTCCCTCTATACTTACTACTCTTTGCATAGAAAGCAGCTGTGTGCTGGGCACTGCGCTGCGTGCTGTGAGAACAGACAGTACTCCGAGAGGGCCCGGACCCTCGAGAAGGCTGGTGTGAACATGGTAAGACAGTAGGTGTAAATGCTACACTTGCAGTAGCAGGACACAGCCAGAAGGATTCAGGTGTTTCTGTCCAGTGAGCACTGCACAGATATTGTCAAGTGAGTTCCACCATAATTTGCATTTTTCTTATGAGTGTGGTTAAGCATCTTTTCATGGGTTTGAGTCATTTTTTCCCTATGAATTGTCCTTTGCTCTTTTTTGTTGGGTTATTGATGTCTTTGCTGACACTTTGTAGAAGGTGTTCTCTCTCACGGGCAACATTCCCCCACTTGGACTTTTGTTGATGAATTGTCTTTCTTTTATTCTTGTTTTGTCTATTTTGTGGTTGTAGTTTTCCGTAATTCATCAGTCCTTTCTTTTGCAGCTTCTGGATTCTGTGGCAGAATGTCAAATACTCTTTCTCACTCCGAGATCGTAAAATATTTCTGTCATGTTTTCTTCTAGTGCTTTTAAAGTTTCATTTTTGAATGAGTAAATTTATTTTGAATGTCTAACATCCCCAGTTTAATAAGGAAATAGGTATTTCTTGTTTAAGGAAAATGAGGTAACGTGTGGATTTTCTTACTGTATCTTCTTCCTACTGCTCTTAAACCAGATCTGCATCCTGGCAGGTAAGAAGTTGGTTGTGATCCAGTGAACGCCAGCTGGGTCATTGTAGGGGTGATATAGATTTCCATGTGGTCAGAGCTTTGGGCTGAAATGGGAATAATACCCCTCATCTGTCATAGGTGTCCTGCCCATGACACTCTGCTAAATTGGCCATTCGTTTGACGGATAGTTATTAAGTGCTTACTAAAGCATGTCCAAACAGCTCATTGGTATTGACACCCTTTGATCCACGGGTAATAATCTAGGTGTTTAGCAGGGCATGGGCAGATATAAAGGCACCGACCATCATGCCGGTAATCACGTTGTACATATATCAGGAAGCTGTGTTACCTCTTTGGGACATGAAGGTAGCTGTTCTTATCTTTGTCCGGCCTGTAGCACTTCCTGAACTCCTCTCAGCATTTATTCCCATCCTGCTGGTCAAGAGCTTCTTGCCTGGGCTTGTGTTATCAGTGATTCTTGGGAGATAATACTGCAAATGTATGATATTGCAAATATGTAGTTGAAGTTTTACATAGAAACGTGACAGTTGGTATCCTGTTACTTTAAAAAAAAAAACCTTGTTAGCTTTGAGCTGAAAATATCGTAGGTCAATGATATGTCAGAGCACTTTTCTAAGTGGCAACATATTTTGTTAAATATAAGAAAGCCATTGTGGTATGAGATACTGGCATGGTTTCACTATGTAACTGGTAAGGGAAATGATGAAATATTTCAAGCATTAGAAAAAGACAGAAACTGAATAGCAAATACCAGTGTGTCCACCCCCCCAATTTATCAAATCCTCATATTTTGCCATATTTTCAGGTGTTTTATGTTTGTGTGTGTGTGTGTGTGTATTCTTTATAAGTCTTTCTAATGAGGTTGGTGCATTTTATGGTTCAACAGCATGGGTATTTTTTAAATTGTGATAATGAGATATATCTTTTTTAGAGAAACAGAATCTTACAGCTAAAGCTCCCCTGGTGCTCTGCTCTTGCTTTCACGATACTTACTGTGTCTTCCCAGGTGTCTTGAGATCAACTAGCCTTTTCTGAAGAGAGCCAAATGCTGGGAAAGCACAGTCTCCACAAGCAGCCAGTGTTCATGGGGTGGCTGCTCCTCAAATTTGCCTTTTATGTGAGGGGCGGGCAGGAAGAGATTATGCCTGTTGGGGGTGGGCAATGTGCTATTTTAGGATTCCGTATCTATTCAAAACTCTCTTGCAGTAGATTTGGGGTAAAGGTTTGTTTTAGTGATTTCCTTTTATCTCCTGCCAGTAGTAATTTTGCAAAAAGGTTTTCCATGAACTGGTGGAGGGGGGACAGCTGTGATCCCACTGCCACACCTGGCCCTAAAGGGAACCTTACCTGCAGAAAGAAACAGACCAGGTTTGAGGGCAGGCTGATGAATGACTCCTTTTTTTCCCCTGCCCTGCTTCTACCCTGAGCTGAGGGGACCCTGCCCAGCCTCACGCCAATGCAGAGGGAAGCCCAGGACCAGCATTTTCTGCAGGTCAGGGCAGCACCCAGCTCCCCCTGGTGTCAGTGGCACCAGCCTGCTCCGTGGGCCTGTACCGTTGGTGGCGGGAAGGAAGGCAGTATTTTAAGATGTGGGGAAAGCAGCTGAGGTGGAGAGGAAGGACCCCATGGAGGGAGGAGACCCACTCGGCTGATTGTGTCAATTAGATGAGTCATTCCTTGGCTCACCCACTTGGTAAGCAGCACCTGGTACATTCCAACCACTCGTCCCCTTAACGTTGATCCCAGGAAGCTTTTCCCTGAGATGAATATTAAGACACCCAAACACTAGCTTTTCATGTTTTTTACCTTCTAGAATGAAATACTAGCACATTTCAATTTAAAAGAAGCTATTGTCTTCTGGCTTAAGCATTCATATTGTTACTTTCAGTGGAAATAGCATACAGTGAAGTGCGGAGATCTTAAACACAGTTCCATGAAGTTGTAGGAATGTATACACCTGTGCACCCGTCACCCAGACCAGGTTATAGAACCTCTTCATCCTCCCCGTCGTTACCTTCCCAAGTGCAGCTGCTCTTTGGAGATCTCTCCCCATTGATAAGCTAGCTGTCTGTTGTTAAACTCCGCATAACAGAATCGTACTGCATGTGATCTCGGTCTGGCTTCTTTCACTCAACATTCTGACGGTGAAGTTCATCGGTTTTGTTAGGTGTTGTTCTTTTTTATAGCACTTTGCTATTTAATGATGACATTAATAATGACAAGAAACAATCAATCGGTATACTGCTCCCTAATGTACTCTTTGACCCTGAAGACGCCTCTGTGATGGTGCGAAAGCACTGAGCCTTAGACTTGTTTTAGAGATGACAAAAGAGCTGCTTCGAGGTGTTCAGTATTGCCCCCAGGTCACCCACCTAATAAATGATGATGCCAGTACTGGTGGTTTTTTGTTTTGTTTTGTTTTGTTTGTCCATTTACTGTGAAGCCTGCGTCTTACGTTGTGTCAAGGTTGGTGGTACAATGAGAGGAGGGAGGGGCCCCCAGACTGAACCTTCACTAGTGTTTTACTGGGGAGTATTTTAGTTAATTGAAAAAAGTTAAGGTTCAACCAAGCCAAGCCCCCAGCACCTGTATAGTATGTAATCGATAGGGAGGCTGAGGAGAAAAGCAGGAAAGCCAGCTCAGCAGCCAGCCCCATCCAGGCAATTCCACTTATTGCAAAGCAGACTACGCTAGTCTAGTTCCCAGTTGCGTACAAATTATGCGTTTGCTCAGTGAGGCTGTTGTTTGCGCGGTGCTAAATGTGTCATGGCAAATTTTTGCTAGAGTGGCATTATTGGGCTTTTTGGCCTCCAGATGTGGTGAGCCACATTGGGCTCTGATCAGCATAGTGCTCTGGGGAGCAGGAATGGTACAAATTATCCTCTCCCTTCACTCATGTTGCCCTTGTGACAGCGCTTGAGTGTTATCACAGCATTGATATCTTACTGATGGCCTCAGTTTTATTGTACATGAGGAGTTTCCACTTGTTGGGGCATCAGATTTGGGATAAAGAAAAGCTGGGTTTCCTTTACCTCCTAAGGAGTTTTGCCAATACCCTGATGATTTTGTAGGATTTTAAAGCAAGCACAGTTGTTGCTGATTTATATAGGTGGGGATGTATGAATTTCTCGAAGCCCCCATGGCCCACAGTCCTGGCCCAGGATGTGACCTCTACCACTGGAATAGTAGTAAGTGGAGACTGAGGGTTGGGGGCTAGGAACACTCAGACCCAGGAAATCCAGAGCCCCATGACCTGGATCAGAACCGCGGAGAGCTCCAGGTAACCAGATTGCTGGCAGCCATAGGCAGGCAGGAGTTATTCCAGTGCCAAGTCCACCTTCCCTCCTCTGCAGCAACTTGTAGCCTGCATAACAAGGTTTTATGTGTGCATGAGAAAGGACTTCAAGGATTGGGGCCTCAGTACTGGTAGATTTATGGATAAAGCAGTACCTTATATTCTTCGGCTGTGGAGGGAAGTGAAGATTCCCACTGGAGCCGGCGGGGGTTGGGGGTTGATTTTGAGTCTCCCCCCTATAGCCATGGCACTAATTCTTCCTCGGAGGTGAGGTGTAGCAGGACAGCCCCGCCCAGAAGGCCCAGAGGCGGGTCCCACGGCCTACTATGCCCCTGACTAGCTTTGTGACCTTTGGCTGCTCTTGCATCCTCTCTGACTGGTCTCACGGTTCTTGAATGCAAAAATCTATCAGTCTGGCAGAATCAGGGTTTTATTATTTTTTTTTCAATAACATAACAGTGTTACTGTGAGGAGCAAGTGAAGAAATATCTGCTAAAACACTTTAATTTCTCTAAGCCCTTGCCCGTGTAAGGTTGTGTCATTGCCAGCATCGTCACCTATTTTTAGAGCCTACCAATAGGAGTCCATGACATCAGATGTCTGTGAAAGTGAAGGTTGTTAGAGAAATGCACTCCCCATATTACACGTGCATGGTCATGGGCACTATGGGGCCAGCGTGCATGGCGGAGAGTTTGAGCCAGAATCCAGTACACAGGGATTTGTGGCTTGCTGTGCAATTTAAAAAGTTTTTAAATGAAAGGGTTTGTCCTGTGGTCTTTTGAAAGTAACTGGGGGATTTCTGTAGGGGAGTGACAAGAGCATACATTTGTTTTCAGAGAGTGTCTCTGGCGGCAGTGTAGAGGCAGGGAGACATTGTTGCCCCTCCGGCGGGACTCGGGAAGAGTGGTTGAGAGATGCACCCT
This sequence comes from Ursus americanus, assembly GCF_024610735.1. Taxonomy (NCBI): domain Eukaryota; kingdom Metazoa; phylum Chordata; class Mammalia; order Carnivora; family Ursidae; genus Ursus; species Ursus americanus. The sequence continues at coordinate 107,288,831 of NC_142164.1, forward strand.
GAAGCTAGTCGGGTTGGGTTCCGATTCTGACTCTTGTTTGTTTGGCAGGCTTCCTCAGCGCTCGGTGTCTTGGTGTGTGCGTCACTGGGGAATGGGGTTGTTATGAAGGCTACAAGTTGCCATCCAGGTGAAGCTCTGAGAGCAGCTTCGGCACGTGGCAAGCGTTCCCCTGTTAGCTGGTGTTCATGTGTATATTTTCTTGTGGTCAAATACGTATAACATGGAAGTTGCCATTTTAGCCATTCAAAATGTCCAGTTCAGCGGCGTTAGCTACATCAACGGTGTTGTGCAATCATCGTCCTTATCTCTATCCAAAACTTTTTGGTCACCCCAAACAGAAACTTTGTAACCATTAAATATTGACTCCCATCCCCCCTCCCACTCCCTGGTAACCTCCAGTCTTTCCGTCTCTATGAATTTGCCTAGTCTAGCTGCATTATTTAAGTGGAATCATACAATATTTGTCCTTTTATGACTGGCTTATTTCACTTAGTATAATGGTTTCTAGGCTCATTCCTGTTGTAGCATGCCTCAAAACTTGACTCCTTTTTGAGGCTGTTGTTGGACACTTAGGTTGTTTCTACCTTTTGGCTACTGTGAATAATGCTGCAGTAAATGTTGGCGTACAAGTGTTTCTTTGAGTCCCTGATTTCAGTATTTTAGGGTATATACCTATGAGTGGAATTGCTTGGTCACTTGGTGGGTTCTATGTTTAACTTTGTGGAACTACCATACTGTTTTCCACAGTGGCTGCATCGTTTTCCATTCCCACCAGCAAAGCACAATGGTTCCAATTCCTCCATATCCTCATCAACACTATTTTCCTTTTTAAAAAAATTCTCACCATTTTATGGGTATGAAGATGTATCTCATTATGGTTTTGATTCACATTTCCCTAATGACTAATGATGTTGGACATCTGGTCGTGGACTTATTGGCTAAACGTATATCTTTTTGGAGAAACGTCTCTTTGAGTTCTTTGCCTGGTATTCATGGTTTTAAGGCAGCATAGGAGGAATGGAGAGAAACTGAGAGGTCAAGGAAGTAAATAGAGCCCAATGGGGTGACTGGTTAGGTATGGGGGCTAACACTGAGTTTTCCAGCCTGGATAAATGGATAGATGATGGGCTTTCAATAGCTCCCCTCCCTTCCAGAAAAGAGGCACGTCAGAGGGAAGGCGTTGAGTTTGGGGGAACTGCATCGAGCCTGTGTACCGGGTATTGTGCAGGCGGGGAGTCTACAAGCTGCCCTGCCATCGCCGTGTGTCTGGTTTCTCTGGAAAAATGTGGGGCATATTTTACAGTTTGTCTCCTCCCTGCTTCCATCTAAGAAGGAACTTAAGAAATATGGTCACTGTTAGGCTTCTCTGTGTGGCAAATATAAACAATTATTGAGAGGACAATGGCATCTGGGATTTATGAACCAACCTTTCTCTGGCGCTGCTGTCTTAGCCCTTAAGCACCTGCTTGATCAGGTCAGTCCTTCCAACCTCACAGGGTGCTGCTCGGAAGCCTTGGGTTTGAGCATTCTTAACAATCACAGATTCTAGGGGTGCCTGGCTGGCTCAGTCACTGGAGCTTGTGACTGTTGATCTCTGGGTCTTGAGTTTGAGCCTCACACTAGGTGTAGAGATTACCTAAAGACGGACAGACAAACAAAAACCAATCACAGCTTCTGAAGTTCTCTCCAGTGATCACTCCAGTCTCTGAAACACTTGTCCCTCCCTCACTGTTCCCCAACTGCGTGCCTTTAGCAGTTAGTGCTAAGCAAATGCTTGACATGTTGCCCACAACCCACTGAATTTCCCTGAATTAGTCCTTGGTGACCTTGGATGTTGTATTGCCATGTTATGTTGTGTCCAGCTGGGAAATGTGTGTGTGCACAGTCATATCTACACTGCAGTGGAAAGGGAGGTTTGAGCAACTGTTCTACCCCCAAAAAAGCAACCTCTGGGGAATGAGCCCCCGTGGTGGCTTGTTTTCTTTACTTCTCAGGCCATAGCAGCCTGGCAGCCATCACTAAGAAAGCATCCCGTCATGTGGCTCAGGCGGGCAATGTTTGCAGATTGTCCCCTGATGCCATCTGCCTGTGAGGCTACAGAAACCCCCAGCAACTGCTGTTCTAGCAGGTGCCACGGCTGCTGAGGTAGGAGTCCGTGTACATACACACGCGTGCACACAGCTTTGTGCTGGGTTGGCCTGGGACGCCAGCTGAAACTCTCAACCCAGCAAAGTGCCAGCCACAGTTGCTGATTTCCGGTGGGGCCCTGGTGATGGAGGGAGGGCGAGGCTGTTGTGAACTGAGCCAGCAATTGGGGAATTGGATACGGTAACGAACACCCGGGTGTGTAGGAAGCTGCTGGCCAGTGGCTATGTTTTGACAAGCTTTTTTGTTCCTTTCTTTCTGCCTCTGCCCTCTGCCCAGGCTGAATCTCAGCCCCCTACGTAATTTGCTGTCCTCATGTTTATTCCATAGAAGGAGCCCATCTCCATTTCTCACCCCATGTTCTTCCTAAAGAACGCATCTTTCATCCTTGAGCCCTTCCTGCCATTCAGCCAGGCTTTGGGTCTAGCCCCTTAGCTTTCGCTTTTTCCCCCGCGCTGGTGTAATTAATCATGGATTCAGACAAACCCGGTAACCCTCTGCTCCAGACCTGCAGTTTGTGAGTTACTATCATTTCAGGCTATTGATGCTTTCAAAAATAATTATGTAAATTATTGGAGTAATTTGAAGTAATTGTCTCAGCCATCAGGTTTTTAAATTCTGTATCTTTTTTCAAAAGATTTTATTTATTTATTTATTTATTTATTTATTTGAGAGAGAGAGAGAGAGAGAGACAGCACAAGCAAGAGTAGGGGCAGAGGGAGAGGGAAAAGCAGGCTCCCTGCTGAGTGGGGAGCCCTACGCTATGTGGGAGCTCCGTCCCAGGACCCCGAGATCATGACCTGAGCTGAAGGCAGATGCTTAACCAACTGAGCCACCCAGGTACCCCTAAATTCTGTATCTAAAAGGATCTTTTTTTTAATAAAGATTTTATTTATTTATTTTTTTGAGATAGAGAGAGCAAACAAGCAGAGGGGCTGGGCAGGGGAGAGGGAGAAACAGGCTCCCCACTGAGCAGGGAGCCGGAGGCAAGACTCGATCCCAGGACGCTGAGGTCATGACCTGAGCTGAAGGCAGACATTTAACCAACGGAGCCACCCAGGCGCCCCCTTAATGGATCTGTGATAAGAGACCTGCTAGAGCAAACTTTTTCTGTAAAGGGCCAGGTGTTTACGCTTTGATCTCTGTTTCAAATACTCAGCTCTGCTGTCATAACAGCCCTAGAAAATTCTTCAACAGATAAAGGTGGTCCTGTTGTAATGAAACTTTATTTATAAAGACATGTGGTGGGCTGTAGTTTGCTGACACCTGGCCTAGAATGATGGTCTTTATTTCTGTTTGTCATCCTTACATTTTTCTTTGTCAAGAGTTAAAGAGAGCCGGAGGAACTTGATGAGTGTATATGAACTTAAGTCACCTTCCTTTGGGTTTAGCATAATTGTGAGACATGGTGACTTGAGAATATATTTCTCTAAACCCCTGTTGGGAAGGATACAAACCAGAAGGCTTTTAGGGGGTGACTCTACTTGGCCAAAGCTTGTCATTGTTCAAAAAGTAGGACAGGCTGTCACTTCGAGCTGTGCAGTGGCCTTCATTATCACTCATTCTCTTCTCGTCGCTTGGAATGGTCATAGTCACATAAGGTCATGTCACCATATTGGACTTCATTTTACTCTACAGGAGCAGGTGCTTCAGTAATAAATGTAAGGAAAACAAGCCACAACAACACAGGAAATGGTATTTTTCTAACATCATGTTATACGGAGTTGAGGTCATTAGAGTTCATTTCAGGAAAGCTGAAGCTTAAAATAGCCAAAGAGCCATTTTAAAATTTCAAACAACAGTCTTGTTTTCCTTTTATCCTCACAGGAAATAAAGAAAGAAATGAAGAAAGACCCTCTCTCCAGCAAAGCTCCAGAAAAGCCCATGCACGAAGTGTCCAGCGGAAATGCTTTGCTATCTTCTGAAACAATTCTAAGAACCAATAAGAGAGGTATGGAAAAGAACAAGCCCCCTCCCCACACACAAACCCACACTGGAAACTTCCAGGTGAACTGTGTCAGATTCTGAATTGCTGAAAAATTGAATGGCGTTTGCCCTTTTGTTTTTTTGTATAAATTTGGACACACACACACAGAGCGAGTAACAATGTAATAACTATAATAAAGGGAATGGATACAAATTTTTTCATGATGAGAAAGTAGACTAAATTTGCAAATGATGATTTTTCTAGGACGTTAGCTTTCACTTTCATATCTATTTTTATGGATGAAAGGTGACTTTAGAGAATGCTATGGTGCACGCTGAGCTATGCGTGTCTAGCCATGCTCTCTTTTTAATTTAAGGGCAGGCTTTATCAGGGTCTTTCTCTCTACCTGCTGGGCTCGAAAACGCAGACCTTGTCTCTTGGCTTAGGAGGCAGTATGTGCACAGATAGAGCTCATACATCCCTCTAACCAAGGGAACTTTAACCATCTTATTTGCCTGTTTTGAGACCTCAAGGCAGATTTTCAGGTATTAGCTCGCTGGGGTTTTGTTTTCTCCCATAGTCCTTTGTGACACCATTTTTTGAAATGATAGGAGAGAGAATGTAAGATTGCAGAGAGGACTCGACTTACTGCCGCTGTGGTTGCACTAGATTTCCTCAGTTTTTCCCGCCCCTGCACTCACGGTGCATCGGGCCGGCTCACATGGAGCATGCCCGGGGCAGGTTAGAGTTCAGCTGCAAGCTTTTCATGGGCTGATTACTTCCTTAAAGAGAAATATAGAGCTGTTCAAAAGCAGGAGCAGGAAATGTATTAGCAAAGAGTTCCATTAAAAAGAAAAAAGAAGGCAAGTTTACATAACCACAGGGAAGAACAGCTAATCTTTCATAAAATTTAGACAGCAGAAGAATTTGTCCAATAAACTGTCCATTGATCATAGTGCTTGAAACATTAGCTTTGTGTCTCTCTTCCTTCCTGCTTCTTCTTCTCTCCCCTCCAGCTGCCCTGGGTTACATTTCCTTTTTTGAATTATTCAGATTAAGTATTGGCTAGAGGCCCACACTGGTTAGCAGCTATAGGATTTTCTTTCTTTTCTTGTTTTCTTTTTTTTTTTTTTAAAGCCCATCCTACCAGTGCAGGGGGTTTCCCATTTTAAGAATGAAGCATACTTTGCTATAAAACTATAGTCGTCCCCTAAAGTTCCTCCTGTGTTCTTGCAAATAAGTTCCAGAACTCCTGAGGCCTGGATTTCAGAGCGCTAGAAGTCAGTGTGTCTTTCTATATGCCCAACCCTTGCTTGCTGCTCCGAGCCCCTCTTGTTCCTCCTCGTGCTTCTTGGGTCAGTGAGCCAAGGAAGGGCATACACACGGTGACCAGTGGCAAGGCTTCCCCTGCCAGCCCTGCTTTTGTAAAGTAAATAAGAGAATTAAGGTAATTAATTAAGTTAACAAGATAAGGAATTAATTAAGTTAAAGAATTAAGGTAATTATCCAGATGAGTTGGGTAAAAATTACCTGAGAACTTTAAATCAAAGAAGGAATCCAACTTTTCAGATAATTGCCTCTTTACGACTAAAAATCTGGCCTCTAAGGTCCTCGCCAGAATTTGTCATGATCCAGAAAAAGGTACTAACAAGGGGGCATACTGAGGGCTGTTCCTTTCTTAAGTCTCCACCTTAGGTCTGCAGCCCGATTCTGACCAACCTTTTACTCTTGGGTATTTTATATAATGAATCTGCCAGTGGATCTGAGACCTTAGCATATGGAGGAGTTCTGTAAATACGAAACACATAAAATACCATCTTCATTCTGTCCCAGGCTTCACACTGACCCCCAGGTCACCTGGGCCAAACATCAATTTCCAGTTGAAGGGAAGCATTGTGTACCCAGGGCCAGCACCGTGTTTGGCCCTGCCCCCACCCGTCAATACTAACAGTATCCTACTACCCCTTATAATAAACAGCGGGGTGGATTGATTGGCCTTGTCAGGCCAGATAAATAGTTCATTGTGCTGAGCTCGAAAGCTACATTTTTTTCCCACCCCAAATCAATGAAAACCACTTTTTTTCCCCCTTAAAACAAGGATCAGAGGCTAAATCTGTGGGATGATTCTGGTTACTTGTAAACACTTCCATCCAACTGATTTTTAAAGTTTTATGAGTTATTGTAAATGACCCAAGTCTTCTCCTTTTCTTCGTTTCCACCAAGCTTTGTCCCTAGAAATCTCTTGATATTTTTGTCTGTTGCTGTTGTTATGGAGGGAAGTTGCTTTCAGAGTTTAGTAACAGGCTGCTTTGTTCCATTAACATGGATCCCTCTTGGGGTATATGAGTCCACCTTGTGGTTCAGCCTTGGACCCTGGGAGAATTTAATAGAATTAACACAGGTTTTTTTCCTTTTAATAAAGAAAGATCAAAATCTATTTCTGTTATGAGTCTGAAATTGAACTACTTCACTGGGTCCTGAACTTGAGGTAGACTTAGCTAAAGAAGTTTGCCCAGTGTGCCCAGCGGCTTGGGGACATGGCTCACTTTGTGGCAATGGCAAGTGGGTTGTAGTACCTCACAGTGTGGGATGAGCTCGCCCTCCTCAGGCCCCTGTATAAGGTCAAGAGCCACCCTCGGTTTGAAGGAAGCTGCTAATAGTCTTGAGAAAAGGCCAAGATCGTGGAAACAGTTTGGGGACTGATTAGTTTCAGTTTTCAACTTTTACCTTTGCAAATTTCTACAGAGTTGATTTAGGGAGGTACTGGAATGACTCCACGTGCTTTTCATTTGAGAAAAAGATGTGGCTGAAATTGAAAAAGACAGGCAGAGAGAAAGAGAGAGAGAGAGAGAGAGAGAGAGAGAGAGAGAGAGCAGTTCCTCCAGATGGCCTGGCTGCTGTCAGCTATGCATTCCAGGCATTAGGGCTGTAAGGACATTTGCGTCTCCTCCCACCCCTGGCCATGTCTCTGGGCTTTACCCGAGTCACAGTGAAGGAGATTTCCATTTAAAACAAGCTTTTCCCAAGGAGTAAGAAGTCATTTTTCATGTACGCTTGCAGCATGGATGTTATATATCCTGAATTTATCCCAGACTCCAGAATGTTGACAAATTGTCGCCAGAAAATCTGAAAATTTTTCTTGGAGCCAAATGACATTCTCATGAACCAGACAGAAAAAGATTGTCTGTTTCCTTCTGAGAATGATTTATTCTTTTGTTTCTTCTCTCATTAAACCCACATAGAAGAACGATGCACACTCCTAATTTAAAATATTGATAAATGGAGGAATTTTTTTTTTGAAAAAACATTCAAACCTGGATTTAAAAGCAAAACTGAGCAAAGCAGACATTTTAACAGTTAATAGCAAATATGTTAAATACATACTTGAAAATGAGCGAGGAGGATTTTGTCCATTTCTACTTGAATTAAAGGAAAGAAAAAGTCATTTGGTTTCATCCTCAGAAGGGTTTCCCAACCAACTGTCTTTATGTGAGAGGTTCAGTGTCCAGGCTGTGATCAATACTGTACTGCCCTTTGTAAGGAGCAGCTTCTACTTTGGGGGCTCTAGTTCCTCAGTTTTGGCATCATTAGCAGACCTCATGGGGAAGCTGCCTCTCTCAGAACCCCTCCTGCCGCCCAGGATTTTCGATATTGTCCTTACTCGCTTTTACATGCATCCTGATGAACACTGAACAGCGCACATTTCCTGCGTGCTTGCTGCAGGCCTGGCCCTGTGCTTGGTGCTGGGACAGATAGAAGGCCTAGAAAAACACCAGCCCGTCCTGCCTGCAAGCCCTTGCAGTCTGTTGTAACCCTTGGGAAATGTTAAGAAAGTGGTGTCTATTTCTTAAATCTTTTTTTATGGCAAGATGGGGAGATGTCTCTTATTTACTTCTGTCATTCTGAATGTGAAGCCACTCCACAGGTTTCTGGTTGGCTTTATGTGTCCTTGTTTCTATTTCCAGTTTATCATGAATTCAGTGTTTGGTAAGTCTCTATTGTATTTTGCACATTTATTATTCTTTGCTATTATTATTATTATTATTATTATTGTTATTGTTATGCTCTCCTGATATAAAATGTCTTTTATAATCATCTTTTTAAGTCGCTCTGCTACTTTGGCATCTGCGTTCTGAAAGATAAACTGCTTTTACCATCTTTATTTAAGGTTTGTCGTGCATTTGCATTTTACTGCCCCTTCCAGGAATTAATGCTGAAAGATCTGATGGTCTCAAAGATGTTATTTGTAACAGGTCTAGCCCTGATGCTACAAGATGAGATTCAGGTTGAGCTGGGGGAGGGCTGCTCTCGGAGTTGCTATGTGGATATGACTTGGATTGTAGAACATGACTCTGTGGGCTCATTTCTCGTGTGTTTAGTTCTTCAGACAGGTTTCGTTCAAAAGTTGTCCTTAACAGAGGGACCAACAGCTGCTCTGCCTTTGGTGACACACTGTTGCTTTAAAAGTTAATGCAGAAATTCTTCAGAATTCATTTTGTGTGTGGATGGGTGATATATACATGCCCCCAGCATAATACGGACCTCGTGTTTGCCGCACGGAAGGGCTCTCCATTTTGGTCTGCTGCCTGTAGCTGTCAGAAGAATTGTACCGAATGTTTATCTTTCTTTTCCTCCAGCACCAGTCATTCCAATCTCTGAACGGATCTGGCCATAGTGACCTCCCTCCCTTGTCTCTACTGAAGGGGAAACATTTTTTCAAGCTCTCATTTCTTTAGCATTTACTTGGCTCCTCACGATAATGTTCTCCAGGTATGTGTTGACTGGTTTGTCAGGACAGGAGTGCGTGTGCATGAAAACGTGCACATGCTGCCATGGAACTCTGGGTCAGCTCCAAGGAGGTGGCCTGGTTCCCTTGATAGGCTGTGGGTTCTTTGTTTGAAATGAAACTGTAAACAAAGGATGGAAAAAGTGTGTCTTTAATGAAAATGTCAACTACTTTGATTTTCCAGTGCTTTGTTGTTTAAGGTAGATGCAAGATCTGGGAATTTGTTTATAGAAACAAGACTTTTTTCCTTTCAAATTTCCTTCTGGAGAAACAATTGTGAATTACCCCGGTTACCTAGGGATCTGAAAATGTGGCGTGTTAGGTCAGATTTTCTTCAACTCTCTAAATTACCTGTTGACTTTACCTAAATGGCTGGCTTTTATGGACAGCTGGAAGAGTAAGAAGTTAAGAGAAGGCATTACTGTTGTGTGGAAGCTCTTGGCTATCGCCTAAGCTGGTCTTTCCCATGGGGAGATGAAAATAAAGCTGGCCACCTGGCAGTGAACCTGGATGGATACAATATTATAGCCATTCAATATTACATACATCCGTGTAAATGTGTCTGTGTGTGCATTTATCATCTTCTTTCCCAGGGGCCTTCATTCTTGAATGTTTGAGAGTAAAGGGACCATAAAGAGGTTTTGTAAAGTAATTGATCCCTGGCTGCATTACTGACAGGTTCTCTTGGGAGCCTGTGTTATTGGCTCCGTGGGACCAGTAGTTGATGTTAGAATATGTTGCCCCTATTTACTTTCTTTTTTTTTTAAGATTTTATTTATTTATTTGACAGAGACAGCCAGCGAGAGAGGGAACACAAGCAGGGGGAGTGGGAGAGGAAGAAGGAGGCTCCTAGTGGAGGAGCCTGATGTGGGGCTCGATCCCAGAATGCTAGGATCACGCCCTGAGCCGAAGGCAGACGCTTAACAACTGCGCCCCCCAGGCGCCCCCCATTTACTTTCTTATCTGAGTAATACCGCCTCTTGGATTTACGGATGGTGGTGAAATGGGTGGAAAATGCCATTCCAAGTGGGTGTTGCCATTGTCCGTTTTCCATACACTTTTGCATGTGGGTCATTGACAAACTTTGTTTTAAGAAATTTTCTTGTATTATATTTATCTCCTTTCAATCTCTGTGTCCTGGTTCGAAGGTGTTAACACTAGAGGAATTGGTGTCCCCTGGAATAATTACCAATTCAGACTTCTGCGGCATTCCTGCTGGGTTTCCACCCAAGTCCATGCGGAGGTCAGCCACGGAGTGGTTTTGTGATGGTGGCTCCACCTGGTGGCTCTCCTAGGAAACTCCTCCTCCAGCCCACCTTTTCTTTCTCCCTGCGGGAGATGCTTTTGGTTCCTCTGACTTTTAGTGTTCTCAATTCCTGCCATTCCATCTTAGACCCACAGCTTCTCACAGTACACGTGTGTTCTCTTTAGGTCCTTTCCTTTCTCTTCTAATTTGTGTTCACTGAACTCATGGAATCCATTTCCCCATCCTTGTCCCGTCTCTTACACCCCCACTGACCAGGATCATTGTTGATAAGTGTGGGGGGAAAAAAAGGATTCCTGTAGGCATGACTCTAGGTGTAGATATTAATTTGAACACAATGAAGCAGTCCACTAAAATACCTGGAGGTAAGCCAGAGTCTTACCAGGTAGCTCCAGGTATCCCTAACTACTTCTTTACTTCTTGTTGAACCGAGTTTTCCTGAAAGGAGCAATATTTTATGACTGATGTTGTTTTCATTTGTCAGCAGGTGGTGGAATAAAGAGCCTACTGACTTTGCTAGCTTCATTATCATTTGTCAGTTCTCTGCGGAAAGCCCCTTCTTGCCTGGGCGTGGGCATGGGCCACCCACCCCCACCCCACCATGCTCCTCTCTGTGTGTACCACTGAGCATAAGTATTCTTGATAAATAAAAATGTTTCTTCTTTAATTTCATTGTTTTTTGGGTTTCGTTAGTTGATGACATTGCAGATGTGTTTTAGCTACATTGTGGGTTAGTCTGAGAACTTAATCACCATTTACGACTTTGTTTCTATGAGAAAAAGCATTTGGAATTTCAAACACTGCATAGTGCATAACCCACTTGTAAATCTGACTTCTTTCTTTGATTTTTACCTTGCTGGCCTGAAGCCTTAGGTACCTTTTAAAAGCAGAGACTCCATATCATCGGGATGACTGCAGTTTTCTCATGTTACAGAGTCGTTTACAATTCACTTGGTACAGAATGCTACAATTATGCAACCTCCCTCCAACACACCAGGCTCCGAGGACAGTGCTGACCAACCACATAAGCCCTATTGTATGCGGTGCTTATTTTTACCAGTTCTGAGTTGGACCTTGGGGGGCCCAAGTTTGTCTGTCTAAGGCATGTTCTAAAAGGGATACTATTGTATATTTTCACCTACTCGAGAGGAGGCCATGCAACGCGTGTGTCCTGCTCAGATAGACACCAGGCCAGCATTTCCAGTGTGTGTTGTACAGAATTAGGGCCCTGCAAAATATTCCACAAAAGAGGGATGGAGAGAAAGAGAGATTAGGAGACAAAAAGGGAGAGACACAAGAATTTTGGCTACAGCCACCTGCACTAACACCCTCTTAGAGACTGACAAGAACCGTAGCATGTTGCAGGCTCTCAGATGTCCTCTGCTAAAGAAACCTGCTTCCGTTTGATCAGCGGACCGCATTTTACTGAATACTAGTTAGGACTCTGCTTTGCGATGCGCAGGACTTGAAAATGCAGGGCAAGGAGCTATCTAAGCACCTCTGAGATCATCTCCGATCCACCCTTGCACAGAGAATGTTAAAGTGAATGAGTGGCAGTGGCCATGCTGGCGCTGTGAGAGACACTCACGAAGCCTCTAAAGCCCGAGGCTGCGAAAACACAAGTTGGGCGATGTTGGGAGAACATTCCCTGAATCTAAAACTTGAAAACCAGTCCTTTTGGGAGGTTTTCAAGTGAGAAGCTAAAAGGGATTTTTTTTTTTCTCTTGATCACTGCTTGGGTCCTTGTGTCGAAGAGTGCCTAGGCTGGGCCTCGACAGGAAAAGTGGGCTGAGGGGGCTGGCCCAGTGATGCAAGGCCAGCTCTACCTGGGACTTGGGTCGGGACGGAACTGGGATTCCAGGAGTGGATTTTACTATGATGACGAAACGGTAGTCCCATATAGTCAAGAGAGTCTCCTCGCTTCCTCTACCTGCTTCGATTGAAAACGGGGAATCTTAGCTCTCCTTGACACCGTTAAAGCCCTGATTGGGCATAAAGAAGAGGTTTGTTCGCTCTCTCCTCCTATAACAATGAAAGAGGCTGCCATTTTGAGTTCAGGTAATGAACCCACTTGTGGAGCTGTGAGGAAAACCCATGTAGCCTGCCATTTAGAGTTCTGGAATCTAGGATTCCTTTGGTGGCTTAGGTCCCTGAAAATGCCCCAGCCTTTGGCCTGGTGCAGGGACCTGCTTGTTGACATGCCAGGAAGGAGGATATGGAGACTCTGCCCAGGAGACCTGAAAGGACACCCCTCTGACCTGGGGGACTAAACTTAGCCGAGGCCCCCTTGGGATTCTCTTTTCCAAAGGGAGATTATTCCAGGTAGAGAGCTGGTAGATTAATTAAAGGTAATTAATTAGAGATATTGTATTGGGACAGCAGCTGTCTTCACTTGTAGAAAACCCTGGAAAAGGAGGCTTTTCTCCTGTAGTTTCCTCTGTTTCTTCTAATTATACTTTTAGGTCTGTCGTCACAACCTGGTCCCCCTGATGTTACCTGCAGCTTCAATTTAGTCTTTGGATTCATGGCTTTTTTGTGCTTGTGAGTCCCTAGGACCATCGTGCCCTGAACAACGAGAGCATTTCCTGGTCTACCTCCCTAACCCATGGTCAGGCAGACAGCAGGCCCATACGCAGTGCCAGGTGGACGACCGTCGTGGTCCCCAACCAGGAAGGGAAAGAGAGAACAGTCAGAAACTTTGTACGTGCGCGCGTGTGTGTGTGTGTGTGTGTGTGCGCGTGTGCATGCAGCCATTCTTCCTGCAACAAGGCCCTCCTAACACTAAGCTTATTCAGGCCTCCAGGAAAATACAAATGGAACAAGCAGTTCAGTCCTCAAATGTGCTTCCTTGAGTGACAGCTGTCCATGCCTGTATTCAAAAAGAAAAATTTCAAATCAGTACCCCAACTTTGTCTTCTTTCCCCAGCTTCACTGAGATATAATTAATATACAACATTGTGTAGGTGTAGGTTTAAGGTATAGTGTGGGATGATTTGATACATGTATATATTGTGAAATGATTTCCACAATAAGGTTAGTTACATATCCCTCACCTCCTATAATTACCTTTTTTTAGTTGTTATTATGAGAACATACAAAATTTTGTCTTTCTCTAAGATATTTTACTTAGCATAATGCCTTCAAGTTTCATTCATGTTGTCACAAATGGCAGGATTTCCTTATTTTTATGCCTAAATAATATTCCAGTGTGTGTGTGTGTGTGTGTGTGTGTGTGTGTGTGTGTGTGTGACATTTTCTTTAACCATTATTCCATCGCTTGCTGGATGCTTAGGTTGTTTCCATGTATTGGCTATGGTGAATAATTCTGCAGTGAACACGGGGGGTACAGATATCTCTTTGAAATAGTGATATCATTAACTTTGGATATCTGCCCAAAGTGGGATTGTCAATAACCTAACTTTCTACCTTAAGAAACTAGAAAAAGAGGGGCACCTCGCTGGCTCAGTTGGTTGAATGTGTGACTCTTGATCTCAGGGTTGTGAGTTTAAGCCCCATGCTGGGCATAGAGATTACTTAATAAGAAATATTTTAAAAAGAAACTAGAAAAAGAAGAGCAAACTAAACTTGAAGCAAGCAGAAAGAAGGAAATAATAATGATTAGAGTGGAAATAAGTGAAATAGAGAATAGGAAAATACAGAAAATTACTGAAATAAAAAATCGGTTCTTTGAAATAGTCAACAAATTGATAAACTTTAGCTAACACTGATTAAGAAAAAAAGGAGAGAAGATTTAAAATCCTAATATGAGGGATTAAAAAGGGGACCTCACTGCTAATCCTTGAGAAATTAAAAAGCTTGTAAGGGAATACTATAAACAACTTATATACTCCTTGTGGGGATGTGAACTGGTGCAGCTGATTTGGAAGAGTCTGGCCGTGCTTCAAGCTGTTAAGTAGAGAGTTAGCACATGGCCCAGCAGTCCATACACAAGAGAAATGAAAACATGTCTACATACAAACCTGTACACTAATGTTCACAGCAGCATGATTCATAACGGCCCCAAAATGGAAACAACCCAAATGTCCATCAACTGAACAGATGAACAAAATGTGGTTTATCCACACAGTGGAATATTATTCAGCAATAAAAGGGAGTGAAGTACTGATACATGCCTCCACATGGATGGGCCTTGAAAACATGATGCTGAATTAAAGAAGCCAGACACTAAAGATCACACGTTATATGATGCCATTTATATGAAGTGTCCAAAATAGGCAAATCCATAGAGACGGAAAGTAGGTTAGTGCTTGCCCAGAGCTGGGTGTCAGAATGGAAAGTGACTACTCATGGGCAAGAGGTTTCTTTTTGGGGTGGAAGTGTTCCAAAATTACACTGTGGTGATGGTCACACAATTCTGTAACTCTAGAAAACCATTTAATCACACACCTAAAATGGGTGAATTTTATGGCGTGTAAATTGTATCTCAATAAAGCTGTTTTTCTTTTTAAAGATTACCACACAAAGTGGTGTTAAAATGCACTATCTGGCTGTGCCTGCCTGCCTGTCTGTCTGTCTCTTTCCCTTTTACATCCCCTCCACTCCCCCCTCCCAGCTGAAGGACAAGATGTGTCATTCTGTTTATTCAAGTCTTTAAAAATTATATGTTTCTCAGTGAAGCTTTATATTTTTCTTCATTCACTCAGTTGCCTAGGAGATAGTGAGTCTGAGGGATCAAAAAGACACTGTTTTGCTGGGATGACCTAAATATTAGAGAATCGATTTGAGAAGGTAGAAAACTGACTGTGGCATTCTATTGTTCATTTCTTGAGAAGAAAGGAGAGAGTCCCTGTAAATCAAAAGGCAAACCTCTTATATTCTAAATTCTGTGCTTCACAGAGAGAGCCTTTGCTGGAAAGGAAAGAATCCATTTAGGGCTCTAATTTTTCTTGCCATTGTAACTCTGTGCTGGCTATTTTTCTCATAAATCTTCTCTGCAGCACTGATGATTTCTTTACGAAAGATTCTTAGATGTAGAATTACTGGACAAAAGCATGTATATATTTTATGGCACTTTAAACCATTATTATGAAATTGATTTCTTGAAGGGTTGTACCAATTTACATCACCACTAGGAGTGGGAAGAGTGCTTATTAGTGTTTCAAGCTTGAATTTCTTAGATTAATAGAGTTCTTACACATTTTCTTTCCTCTGTCATTTGTTTGTATTCTTTGCTCTCATATTGAGGTCTTTATATTTTTCTTACTGATTAGTGTATTATCCCTTTGTCATTTCTGGCAAATTGTGCTTCCCACTTGGTTGGCTTTTCATTTTGTTTACAGCTGATTCTAAGGTACAGAAATAGTACTTTTTTATACAGATTCATGTATTTTTTTTCATGATTTCCCTGAAGAAATTCTTACCTAATTTTTCTTTTTTTCTTCTTTATACTGGCTTCATTTTTCTTACTTCTAATTTTTAATCTCTATGGAATTTTGATGTACAGTATATGGTTAGTATGCAAATTGATTTTTATTTTGAAATAGCCACTTTTTCAGGACCGTTTATGGAATAATCTAGCCGTTCCCCCAGTAATTGTGATACCTCATTTATTATATGTTATTGTATATATTAGGGCTTTTTTTTTTCTGGACTTTTGCTTCTGTCTCATTAATTTGTCTCACCATTCTTGTATCAATATAGTTAACTATTGTGGCTTTATAGTACATTTTATTCGTGATATGGCTTTTGTCCTTCTGTTATCACTTCTCATTTTTGGAAATATTTTAGCTATTCTCACTTTATTTTAAAATTACCTTATCAAGTTTTAATTTTTAAATTTTTAAAAAGATTTATTTATTTATTTATTTTAGAGAGAGAGAGGGAGAGGGGGAAGAGGGACAGGGAGAGAGAGAAACCCAAGCAGACTCCCTGCTGAGCACAGAGCCCAATGGCAGGCTCTATCCCAGGACCCTGATATCATGACCTGAACCAAAATCAAGAATTGGCTGTTTAACTGGCTGAGCCATCCAGTCACACCTGTTACCAAGTTTTTAAAAATTCCATTGGGATTTGGATTTGAATTACATTAAAATTCACATCAATTTAGAAAGAATTGACATTTCCCCAACTTCTTTTGTTTAATAGTTTTGCATTGTGTTATATAAAATGTCTTTATGTACAATGCATAAATGAAACCCTTTTCTCTCCCTTGCCCCCCTTCTGCAGACATCATAGTGGACCAATTCTTGCAACTTATATCACCAAATTAAAATGTACATCCCTCCTGAATACTAAACAGCTAATTCTAGTGATCCAGTGACATAGGGCATTACTCTGTTTAGTCAAGTGTCAGTTAATGTTGTATTTGTGCAGTCTTGCTTACTCCTTATGTCATTCCTACATAGATTGAGGTTATTGTTGGCTTTTGCAAATAGAATCTTTTCCCCCTAGTGTTTTTTTTTTCTTATCACTGATCCACAGAAGAATTTAACTTTTGAATATTTATGTTATAATAGCTTTTCGTGGAACACTCTTGTTAATTAAGAAACATTCCCCTTTAATATTGAGGGAATTGATAGTATTTATCGGTCCCTAGCTTTGAGAAGGTAGATGGGAGGAAATGAGAAAATGCTATATTTGAACAAATAACATTTTAGTTTTATTTTTTAAAGATCTATTTATTTATTTGAGGGGAGTTGTAGAGGGAAAGGGAGAATCTCACGCCGACCGAGTGTGGAGCCCGACCAGATGCTCAACCGACTGAGCCAGCCAGGCGCCCCACAAATGACATTTTATAAACAAAAATTCCTTTGCTTGGATAGAGCTTTGCAGTTTGTATATGTAGAGAGGGACTGAAAGACTCATTCTCATCTTGGGCTAACCCCACGAATGGTGGGGCGGGGGGAGAAGCAGCGTCATAGGTCCATTTTAAATACGAGGGAACCGAGGTGGAAAGAAGTGAAATGACTCACTTGTTGCAGCAATAAAGGCAGACGCGGAAGGTCTCTTGCTGCCTTCACCTCAGAAAAACGTAAGCAGTAATATGAACGATAGCATTCCAGAAAGCCTTAGTGAATGGTTGATCTGAAATGATGATTTTTAGACACTTGTAGCTGTATTTTATTCTATTAATACACTTATATTCTTTTGTGTGTGTGTGTGTGTGTCCATGTTTAGATTTAGTTTGTTTTTTTTTTTTTTTACTAGATTATAAGCTCCTTGAAGGAAGAGGCCATATTGTATTCATGTTGGAGCCAACTTTAATTCTCGGATGGAAGCATGTACTTGTACTCAAACACCCTAACCCTTTGAGAAGTGAGTTACTGGAAAGAAGAGTACCAGAGGGAGAATAGCTTTATATTAAGTTATGTATTTAAGGAAAAGCTGTTGAAATCCTGTGATTCAGAGAAACTGTCTTGGTTACTGAGTGCCGAGGGAGAGAGACTTATTAAGAGTCTGTTTTGGAAAGTGGATCATGAGAATAACTAGTAAATCTAGCTCCCAGCCTGATAATGGGCCATTAGTGGAGAGTGAGAAAGCCAAATAGGTTTCCAATGGAGGAGATTTGAACCAGTTTGAAAGGAGAATTAAGTTACGAGGGTAACTGTGTTTGAGAGAAGTCTCTGAAATTTTTCCGATTTCCTAGTATAACATGAGCTGAAAGTAGGGGACCATTTCTAGGGTAAGAGCAGTTTTCATTTTTGTCATCATTTTCATCTGTATTTGGTTTGTCACCCTTCCCCAAAGTTTTCTAGAAAGAAGTGTAGAGTTCAGTTAATTTTCCATACAGCTGTGTGTCTGCTCTTGCCTTGCTGCTGGAATACGCAGGCCAGATGTAGCTTTCCCTTCCTTTCTGGGCTTCTTCCTCGCTGGTATTTGATTGCTCATCATCACTATCATCAGAGCTGGGGAGAGAACACGAAGATATTAATCAAAAGAGATGGTTGGATTATGTGATTATATGTTAATTTTGCTCATCATGAACCCATTATTATGAATTATCAGTGATTAGTACTGTGTTTTCAGATTTCAGTTTAAGTAAGACTTGTCTGTGTAGCCACCTCCAGGTGTGTTGCTGGAGGCGCTGCTTCCAGAGCAGGGACCTCCCCCCCCCCGCCCCCCCAACCCTCCTGTCCGCACTCTCTCTTACTTCTTTCCCTTCTCCCCACCACCAGCTTGGGTGGATTCTTTAGTATCGTCATTCCTTCCAAAGGAAAATCAGATTTCCAGAATGTTTTGCTATTGAGTTTTTCCCCTTATTCTTTTTGACCCTTTTCTAGGCCATGTTATTTTGACAGATTAAAGCAAACATATGAACACAAGCATGCAGTTAATAAAAACACATTGTTTAGGGAAAAAAATGACATCAGTTTTATGTTTGACTTTTCAAAAGCTTTAAAGCAACTCTTTGATAGTATCACTGGGAGTAGCTTATTTCTTTTGAAGAAGTTAGCTTCCTTTGTAAGTTACTATTGATGAAATCACCGAGATAAAAGATAAGACGTATCTATACAAAAAGAAAAAGTAACCGAGTTACTGATGTGCCTGACAACACTGTGGACAGGGTCAGACAAACCAAAGTGAGGCAGGAATGGAAATTCTGTATCTGTTTTGTGCATAGATGTATGCTTAAAAAAATACTTCACCCTTTCCTCTTAAACTTTGGCTCTATGACTCCGACCTTTTTTTCATGGAATTCGAGGGCAATTCACAGTCCTGTCTAAGAGCCTCCTTCCCTCTTTCCTTTCCTCCTTCCCTCTCTCCCTGGCTCCTTCTCCATCTCTTTCTCTGTGATGACTTACTCTAAGCTCCATCCCATCCTGGATTGAGTTCCTAGGCTATGTCCGTATGTGTCATTAGCTTTTATTTACATGTGCGCAGGCTTGACGAGAATAACATAGATCACTGAAATCCAGGGATGACCCATAGAAACCATTTTGCCGTTTAACTGTAAATTTTTTATTAGCAAAGCTTATGTAGGATGCAATTTAATTTTTCTCACTCGCTGCCGACCCTCCCGGGTGGGAGTGTTAATGCATTGAAAAATGACCCAACCTGGGCAGCAGGAAGGAGGAGATGAAGAAGGGACACAGGCACTGGTTGGGTGGTTCTGCAGGATCAGGCTCTCCCTCCCTCCACATCTTCATTTCAATTATGAACTGTATCGATCTATTCATATTGATGTATGAACTCATTCTATCAAAAGCCCAAGTTGAAGTAGAAAATGGAAAGTGATCATTTATTAGGGCTGCGTGTCAGCTTCATGCTGAAACAAAACAAAACACAAAACCACGCAGGCTTGAACGGACTCCCTTCCAACCCTTGGCTTGCATGTGGCCGGAGGCAGATAGGGCCTGGGCCACCAGCAAGACTTGATAATAGTTGACAAATATCCTGTCTGTTTTTAGTGGCTTAGAACTTGACTATCAGTTCGTAGAGGCTGGAGAACTGTTGTGTTTCTTTTTCTCCCTCATACTTCTGCCCAGGATGATTCAGAGGCCCTCGTTGGGGGATCCCTGAGACATCCCTGCCCTTCTCAGCTCTCCCGGCCTGTAGTCCTATTGGGAAGGTCATTTCACCTTTTGAAGTGTCTGTTTCTTTAGCTGCAAGTTGAAAAATCGAGAAGTTTCCAGTATTTCTTAATCTGAGGACCCTTTCTAAAAGTTTTTGACCCTTTGGATGGCAAATTTCTGTGTCTTCATTAACACATAACTAGTTCTTCAGATTAGGGTCAAGGTGCTGTTTATATATAGTCCTGCGCAGCATTTTATTTTTATTTTATTTTATTTTTTTAATAATGATTTTTTATTATATTATGTTAGTCACCATACAGTACATCCCCGGTTTTCGATGTAAGGCTCGATGATTCATTAGTTGTGTATAACACCCAGTGCACCATGCAATATGTGCCCTCCTTACTACCCATCACCGGCCTATCCCATTCCCCCACCCCCCTCCCCTCTGTAGCCCTCAGTTTGTTTCTCATAGTCCATAGTCTCTCATGTTTCATTCCCCCTTCTGATTACCCCCCCTTTCTTTATCCCTTTCTTCCCCTACTGGTCATTCTAATTCTTATGTTCCATAGATGAGAGAAATCACATGATAGTTGTCTTTCTCTGCTTGACTTATTTCACTTAGCATTATCTCCTCCAGTGCCGTCCATGTTGTAGCAAATGTTGAGAACTCGTTCTTTCTGATTGCTGAGTAATATTCCATTGTATATATGGACCACAACTTCTTAATCCAGTCATCTGTTGCAGGGCATCTCAGCTCCTTCCACGATTTAGCTATTGTGGACATTGCTGCTATGAACATTGGGGTGCACATGGCCCTTCTCTTCACTACGTCTGTATCTTTGGGGTAAACACCCAGTAGTGCAATGGCTGGATCATAGGGTAGCTCAATTTTTAACTTTTTAAGGGACCTCCACACTGTTTTCCAGAGTGGCTGTACCAACTTGCATTCCCACCAACAATGTAGGAGGGATCCCCTTTCTCCACATCCTCTCCAGCAATTGTTGTTTCTTGCCTTGTCTATTTTTGCCATTCTAACTGGCGTAAGGTGGTATCTCAGTGTGGTTTTGATTTGAATTTCCTTGATGGCTAATGATTTTGAACATTTTTTCATGTGTCCTGCAAAGCATTTTAACCTGTATGCTCATTTTGGCTAGTAAGCCTTTTGGAATATTGAAAAACTTAAGGATCCCACTCTTTTCTTTCAGACCCTTTCCAGGGTCCCCAGGAAGGAATATTGTGGCCCATGCTGCATACTCTCTGCAGCCCCTTTCAGCTCCTGCAGCCAACAAACAGTTATTGGATGAACCAGCTTTCCACATGACCTGTCGGAAGCTTTGGGAGAACTTGAGAGGATTCTGGTTCTTTGCTGAGAAAGCTCTATGGTGATTTTATTGAGTAGTGAAGTTAAAACAGTGTTTTGCCTCCGGTAAACCGCCCATTGTTGCCCACCACATGGCATTGCGGGCTCTCTACTCTGCTTGATTGTGCGGGGTTGAGTGGGTGGTGAGCTGTGTATTCATTTTGCATTCAGCTCAGCATGCTTCAGAACCCTGTCTCCAAAGGCTTTTCATTTCATCGTCATGTTTATTTCAGTGGGCGTAGGATTAAATCATTCATGGTAAATTGCCTTGAATTACAAACTCTAGGTACCAGTCCCATCCCCTCAATTTTGTTAGGTGATGCCTGAAGACTGCCAGCTAAGTGGCGACTTTCTTTTTTTTTTTTTAAGATTTTATTTTTAAGTAATCTCTACACCCAACGTGGGGCTCGAGCTCACGACCCTGAGATCAAGAGTCATACGGTCCACTGAGTGAGCCAGCCAGGCACCCCAGGGATGAGTTTCTTTTAGTATGTTTCAAGTTTCTAAATAAAGTTTTAATAAAGCTAGCAGATCAAGAAGGGATATGAATGGATATTTGTATGCCCACGTTCATTGCTGCATTATTTACAATAGGTGTCCATCAGTGGATGAAGAGATAAACAAAATGTGGACTCCACACAGTGAGATAGTATTCAGCCTTAACAAAGAAGAAATTCTTACACATGCTTTGACATGGATGAACCTTGAGGACATTATTTTAAGTAAAGTAAGCCAGTCATAAAAGGATAAATACTGTAGGGTTCCATTTATATGAGGTAGCTCGAATAGTCGTATTCACAGAGACAGAAAGCAGAGCGCCATTACCAGGGGATGGGGTAAGGGGGGGAAATGGGGACTTAGCGCTTAATGGATATGGAGTTTAGGCTTGGGAAGATGAAAGAGGGAGATGGGTAGTGATGATGGTTGTACAATAATGTGAATGTGCTTAATGCCACTGCAGTGTACATTTAAAAGCGGTTAAAATGGTAAATTGGGTATTATGTATTTTTTACCACAATAAAAAAATGATCAAGAATAATATGACAAATACCCAATACCCTTCTACCCACTATCAGCTAAGAGATTGCAAAAATGAAGAATTGCAGTTGGCGTGTCACCTGTGTTACCGTGTCTCAATTTCATTGGGTGCATTTTGAAGAGTGAATGATGACTTGGGTGAGAGACTTCTGTGTCAGGAGAGCTTTCCTTCTGCTTTATTTTCCATTTGCATTTGCTAGCTAAAGATAAACATGCTACAACAAGTAGGAAATGAATAAACTTGCTGTCCTTTAAAATTAGTGTTTCTAGAAACTTCTGAAAAGAAAAGTTTTTTTACAAACTTCTTTTACCCTCTGGGCCTCAATGACTGTGGAGAAACAGTCAAGGGAAATAACACTCAACTTAACAGGACAGGAGACCGAGACAATAGATTTTCAGCCATTATCCTCCATACATGTGTGTTTTCAATATTTTTTGAGGTTCTCTTCTGTGCCAGGCATTGTATCAGTTATCTGTTGCCACAGTAATGCTACATGACAAACAACCACAAAACCTCAGGGGGCATACAACAGTAAGCATTTATTGTTTCTGAATCTGGGGTCAGCTGGAAGCTAGCTGGATGGCTTTTCTGATTTGGGGGTTCCTTCTACGTCTGGAGGTCAGCTAGCGTTTGGCTTGCCCTCAGCCGCATGCCTAGGGTGACAGCACTGCCCCGTGTGTCTCAGAGGCTCCGGGATCGCAGTGGTGGGGTGTGGTAGAGCAGAAGGAAACATCCGAGTTCTCCTGAGGCCTGGGCTCCCAACCAGCGCACAGTTACTTCCTTTCCACTTGGTTTTCTGAGATAAGTCACATGGCTTGGGGAAACCCACTCTGTCTTTAAGGGAAGCACTCTAAAGTCAGGTGACAAAGGGCAAGACTAGGAGAGGGGTGAAGAATTTGGGCTAAATGAAGTCAGCATACCCCACCCTGTGCAGGGTGTTACAGTGGAGACATCTAGGCAATCCTCTTTACAGCCCTGAGCCAAAGGTAGCATCGTCCTCTTGTTACAGTCAGAAAAACCAAGGGTCAGAGAGGTTCTGTGACCTATCCAAGGCCACAGTTCTAGTGAGATGCATAGTTTGGGTTTGTACCTGGGTCTGTCCAACCTCTTCCTCTATGCTGTCTCTGGCTGACTCCACCACAGCATGTTGGATTACTGCCTCTTTCTGGAAACATCTGTTTTGCCTTCTGTGCCTCTGTATTTGCCCCCCTCACCCCCACTATACTTCTTTATTTTGCTGTCTCCTCTTCTCCAACTTCTTAAAAGTAAGCTGCTTTTATGGTTCTGTCTTGGGCATCTTCTGTTGTATCTACTCGCCCCTGGGCTCAGCCAGTGCCACAAAGCATACAAGCCCCAAAGCTGACCTCTGGGCCAGCCCTCCCTCCTTGCTTCCCTCACCCCTCACCTCCATTCTCAGACACCCTGTGCTGGTTAGTGGTCTCTCAGCTTCAAGTAGCACTCACCCTGGCTTAACCCAGCTTAGGTCATAAAGAAATGTCCGTCTTACACAGCAGAAGTCTGGGGGCAAGGCAGACTCCTCGGGGCCAGGTTTCTTCTCACACGGAGTCGGCTTTATGCTGTGGGCAGTGAGCAGAGCGATGGGCTTCCCCAGTTACATCTAGTGGGGGAAAGGGCAGGGGGCTTCTCTTTTTTGAGATGCCCTGGGTGGACCCATCTTCGTCTCTCACTGTGCCACCCTGGCTTAGGGCAGCCTGCCCGTCCCTGTACCCATCCCTGGCTGGGCCTCGTAGACCAAGTTTGGTGGTCTGCCATCGAGTGGCTGCTGGGGGCGGGGGTGGAGGCCACTACTGTGTCCCTAGCTGGCCCCGTGTGACTGAGCAGTGGATTCTCCTGCCTGTCAGACTCCTGCTGCTGCTTTCTTCCACATTTTAGCTGGTGGCATCCCCACCTTCACTTCTTTCCATCAGCACTGGAGAGTCATTTTTAACTTGTCCTTCTTCTTCGTCCCCTTCATCATTTGTTGTCCGTCCCTTTGTTTTTGAGGTTATTACTAAGGAACTGTTTGGGGTCGGGCTCTGGGGGAGCCTCTGGTAATCCCCAAGGAGGCTACCTCAGGTCTGCTCGCAGGAGCCTAGGGTTTGAGAATCTGACGGTCCCAGACAGCTTGGGCAGGATGAGGAGAGCGTCACGCGCGGTGTGCTCTGCCGTCCTGTGGTGGTGGTGGTGGTGGTGGTGGGAGGGCCACCTAACGCTGCCTCAAAGGCAGTCAGTCAGGGACGACATCCAGGAGGGCGTCACTTCTAAGCTGATGATTCCACCTTAGCAAGATGTCTCATTCTTCTTAAAACAACACCAACAAAATCATCCCTGGTCTCTGATTTAGACCCTTATCACCTCTTGTAGACCAGAGTTTGGCAAACCACAGCCTATGGGCCAAATCTGGTACTGCTTATTTTTTGTAAATCAAGTTTTATTGCCACAGAGCCATCCCCCTTGTGTATGCGTGATCTGGGGCTGCTTTTGCTCTCTGCCAGCAGAGTCACAGAGGTGCCACCAGGATGGCCTGGCTTGCAGAGCCAAAAATATGTATGCTCTGGCCCTTTACGGAACGGCTTTGCCAACCCCTGCTGTAGATGGGCAGAAAAGCCCTGTTCCTGCCCTCCAGGAGGTTTCATCTCACAAAAGGAGACTTGCTTATGTGTGATCTGTAGAAAACTTTGTAACAAAATCTGCTGGGGCAAAGATTTTTAAGTGCTGGAGCAGGCAGTACAGACAAAAAATGCTGCTGTTGGAGGGATTCGTGCCCGTTTATTTCTCTCTCCTTCCCTCTGCTGTCTTTCTTTTCTTTCTCTTCTTTCTCTCTTCTTTCTTTTCTTTCTTTTCTTTCTTTCTTTCTTTCTTTCTTTCTTTCTTTCTTTCTTTCTTTCTCTCTCTCTCTCTCTCTCTCTCTCTCTCTCTCTCTCTCTCTCTCTCTTCTTTCTTTCTTTCTTTCTTTCTTTCTTTCTTTCTTTCTTTCTTTCTTTCTTTTTAAGAGAGACAGAGAGCCTGCCCTCCCGTGCCTGCACACAGGAGTGGGGTGGGGGGCGGGGCAGAGAGAGAGAGAGTCTTAAGCAGGCTTCATGCCCAACATAGAGCCTTACGTGAAGCCCAACCCGAAGCCCAATGCGAGGCTCGATCTTACAACCCTGAGGTCATAACCTGAGCCGAAATCAAGAGTTGGTCACTCAACCGACTGAGCCATCCAGGCGCCCCTCCACATTCATTTTCTTGCTTCAAGATTTCTAGATTGACATTTTCTAGATATACAATTTCTGAATTTACACTTTCCATGATACTCGGTTCCTTCCCTCTGAGGGGAGAGTAAAGGTGTACAGCAGTTTGGAAAATGAAAAGTCTGAGTCTGAGATACCATCTTTGAAATGCACCTTTGCCACTCTCCCGTACTTAAAAACAATGTAGGACTTGCTTACATAAATGAGAAAAACATTTATTTGCTTTGAACAAAGAGCTAATATATGCATTACTAATCTATTTGCTTGAAAAAAAGTCTGCTGAGAAACCTTCCCTCAGAGTCGCCTGGTCCTTTTATCTGCACGGCTCATTCGCACCTAGAAACCTGTCCTTTTCTGGATGACACCCCCCCCAGAAGGACCTTGGCATTAAAACAATTTACAGCCCCTAGAGGAAGCCCCCTCACCCCGTAATGGGCTTTGCTGTTCTGATGACCACAGACTTGCCCCCTCGGAAGGGATCTTGTGTGCTAGTGTGTTGTGTGGACCTCCCTGCTCCTTTTTTTTTTTTTTTTAAGATTTAAGTTGTAGTTTTCTTTTAGACTCAACCTGGGTTTTCTTAGTTAGACTTAGTATTAAAATAATACATGGTTAACGTAAAATTTTAATATGGGGCGCCTGGGTGGCTCAGTGGGTCTAGAGGTGGCTTAAGTGTCCGACTATTGATTTTAGCTCAGGTCATGATCTCAGGGTCATGAGATCGAGTGCCCCCCCCAATCAGGCTATACTCTGGGTGTGGAGCCTGCTTAAGATCCTCTCTCTCCCTCTCCCTCTGTCCCTCCCCTCTCTCTCTGTCACTCTCCTTTTCAAAAAAACAAAACAAAAACTTAATATAGGAAAGTCAGGGTATAGAGTCACATAAACCCCCGCCCCCCCCATGCACACTCGCCAGAGAAGACTTAGCTCATGGTTATCTCCTCAGATCTCCACATATATACATTTGGATGAATCAGAAGATATTGCAGGTATTTGACCATAAAATGTCAATTTCAGGTAGTATGACCTAATCCAAATACTGATACAGACATGTTGGTATTTAAAAAAAATACTAATGGGATCATAGTGTTTATTCTGTATTGTAATTCGTTATGTTAGGTTGAAGAGAATTTTGGAGATCTTGCCATACCAGTTCATTTAGAGCTACGTCCCTCGTTAAGAGTCCACGTGTAGTTATACCACGAGTAGACTAACCAGTCCCCTAGTTGAAGGACATTTAGGATGATTCTGGTTTTTCACTCTTCTGAATAATGTAGCACTGAACATTTTGATATATCTTTGTACATTTCATGTAAATTATCTAAAGTATAACTTTCTAAAAGTGGAATTGCTGGGTTTTTTATTTAAAAAATTTTTTTTGGAAGACTTGGTCACATGCCTCCAATTTCAGTTAGACTTGCTGACCTTGCGGTCCTTCATCCTCTAGGGGCACCGCAAAGATGGGACTGCAGTGGAAGTCAGGCCGCCCCTCCAGGCAAACCCTGTGCAGTTACAAGCACTGGCACAAACTTCCCTCCCTTCACGGAACATTTGTGCCCTCACCACCCAGCAGGCACTAGGGACTGGCAGGCAAGAAATGATAGCACAGCTGAAAAGGGCTGGGAGGCAGAGGTGTATATGAAGCTCTGTGGGTACAGGGAAGCCCAAGTGACCACTTTATCCCTGGTGGGGGGGACATTGGAGTAGCTTTCATAAGTTCACTAGCTAGCAAAGGGAGAGCAATGCAGGGCTCAGTTGGAGGGGGACACTGAGGTGGTGGCAGGCGTCAGCCTGCAAATGAGCTGTCCTGGCCTTCATGGAAGGGAGTGTGGACACTGAGCTCAGCTGAGTCAAGGTGCCAGATG
The DNA here is from genome assembly GCF_024610735.1 of Ursus americanus. NCBI lineage: Eukaryota > Metazoa > Chordata > Mammalia > Carnivora > Ursidae > Ursus > Ursus americanus. Next base: position 107,315,920 of record NC_142164.1, read on the forward strand.
ACAGAGCTCCAGCCAGCCACTGACCTGGGTAACAAGAGGGACCTTGGCATGCAGCCTCCTGAAGGCTGTGCCGCATGGCTACTCATGGATCAGGACCTGTGATGTTGCTTCGTGTGGTTCTTTTGTCATGATGTGCTTGCTCCAAAACCTGTGAAACATTCCAACAGACAGAGTCCAAATGTTATGTTTACTGCTCTGTTTTGTATACATAACTCCCCCCTTGCACCTTTGGGCTTCCTTGCAAACCATAGCCTTGAAAACAGGGTTTAAGAGTCTAGCTTTTTTTTTTAATTACTGTGAAATCTGTTTGTCAGTCTGGTGAAGCCTGTGACCTCTTCTCAGATAATGTTTGTACATGAATAAAATAAAGTCCATAGGATTGCAAAGGAAACCAATTATAGTACAATACAGTTATCAAAATACTGCAAAAACATAAATAATACATATTCTGTATGGATGCATTAAATAGCAAGATCCAGCAGTGGGTCTAGAGGCTATCATAATTTTGAAGTAAGGGTGAGTGTAAATGACATTTCATGATAACTGCAGTGACCAGGATGAGAAATGAAAGATCTAGCCACGTGGTAGCAAACCCGTAAAATCCACAAGTGCTGCCGATACCAGTATGGTTCGTTGCCTCATATGCATAGTGAAAAGGAAGGCCAGATTTCAGTAAGAGGATAGTCGAATTAAAGATACAATTTTCTTCCCACCCATGTTCAGACCCCTGAATTACCTCTGTCCACAAACCCCTGTTAAGAATCTCTGCTTTTTGATATAGAAGAAGGAATTGTGGGGATGCAAACCCCCCTTTGCATCAAGAAAATTCATAAAACATCCAGGCTTCCCCTCTCTTGATTCTGATGGGGATGAGAAGGGAAATTGTATTAAAAATGAGTAAGGGTTAGAAGGGAAAAAACAACCATTTTGACTAGCTGCAATAAAGATCTTTCCCCTTCTGCCTCAAGAGAGAAATGTGGAATTTTCTGTCATTCTCTAAATCTCCCAGGACAATGCCTGTTTGGGGTACTAATTTTAAGAACTGGGAAACTCTAGATTTGTTTGTGCTAGGTACTTTCCCCTTAGGATTCTCTCAGCATAGGCAAGGGAGATGACCCCCAGATGAGGGTCTCTCGGATTTTCTAGACCTTTGCTACACCTCCTTGTGGGCGTGTGCTCAAGTGCACCTCCCCCTCCCTCCTCTCCTTCCTGCCCTCACTCCCCCTTTAACTGTAAAAGTTAGGGGTCTGATCTATTCGTCAGCAGCAAAGTTTGAGAATGCCTTTAAAAATAGATGCGTTAGAGGGAGTGTGTTGGATAGAAGGGAGAAATCTTGTTTATGCTCAACAAATAACTTATATTTAGAATCTTCCTTCAGTTTTTCCTTTGAAAATCTGTATTCTCATTTCACTTGAATGACTCTGCATGGAGCATTTAAAAGTAGATCAAACAAAACTCTATAAATATGTTGAGTTCTTTTGGGCATTTTGCCAAAATAAGCCTTGCTAAAGCAGAGAAAAGCAATCGTGGAAGGAGCCGAGATGCCCTTCAACAGATGACTGGATTAAGAAGTTGTGGTCCATATATACAATGGAATATTACTCAGCTATCAGAAAGAACGAGTTCTCAACATATGCTACAACATGGACGGCACTGGAGGAGATAATGCTAAGTGAAATAAGTCAAGCAGAGAAAGACAACTATCATATGATTTCTCTCATCTATGGAACATAAGAACTAGGATGATCGGTAGGGGAAGAAAGGGATAAAGAAAGGGGGGGTAATCAGAAGGGGGAATGAAACATGAGAGACTATGGACTATGAGAAACAAACTGAGGGCCTCAGAGGGGAGGGGGGTGGGGGAATGGGATAGGCCGGTGATGGGTAGTAAGGAGGGCACATATTGCATGGTGCACTGGGTGTTATACACAACTAATGAATCATCGAGCCTTACATCGGAAACCGGGGATGTACTGTATGGTGACTAACATAATATAATAAAAAATCATTAAAAAAAAAAAGCAGAGAAAAGCAATGTGCTTTATGTATCAGATTTTCTCTTCTGAACAACCAGACTCCATCCCCCAGAGACATGGGGGCCTGGACTGGGGCAGTCAGGCCGGGGACACTTAAGGAAGTATCCCCCTGCTATGGTCTGCTGTGGGTTGGCTCATTTAGATTAACGGGCATCCTGAAAGGCCAAAACCACCTCCTGCGACCAGCCTAGGGAAAGGGGAAGACCCGAAGGATGTTTAGAGACATCACTGTGTTTTTCAGTAGGATTCCTTTATCTTGCTCTGATAGGGAAGGAAGGATGGTGAAAAGAAAATGAGTTGCACTGGCATAAATCATTAACATGGCTGCCTTTTAACAAATTCATGAATGGCAAGACAAGTGGAGAAAAGGGAGGGCATCAGGTGGCTGCAAACCCACCTGTGAAGTTGGTCTGAACCCATTGTTCCAGTGGAAGAGGTAAGAAAACTGCGGTGAGGGGCCACGAAGTGGCAAAGAGCACGAGGCAGTTGCAGAGCTGGCTCCACTAGGTTGGATGTCTCTCCTGTGTCATGAGGCCCAGGACACTGTTCCTGTGCCTTAGTGCGATCCGTGTGGACCCCGGATGTATGGGCTGTAAATCATGTGTCCTCTCCGTGGCGTAATTCATGTCCTATTTATATAAGGTAGTTGAGCGTGAGGACATTATGGTGGTAGAAGTTCTTCGTGCCCTTGGCACCCAAATTACAGATGTGGCTTCTCAGGGAGTATCAGGCATTGACACTGAAAATATCCAGAGGCAGCATCTCTTTGCAGAAGCTCGGTTTACTTAATGGATGGCCCCTTTCTATATCACACTAGCAGTAGAAAGTCGATGTCTTTGATCATATGTTAACTGACTGACTTTAAGGCTATCTTCAGTGGCTCCTTTAAAACAGGGCATTAGACTGCGAAGCCTGTAGGCCCGAGGGAGGACTAGATCAGGGATTTGTGTCCCGCCCTCTGCTTCTGCATCAGTGAGAGAGAGTGGGCATTGGTGATGAAATGGCATCCTCATAACCGTCATGAGGAGTGTGTGTGGGTGTGGGGAGATGAGTGGCATTTGTTGAAGAAGGTATGCATGAAAGAGCCGAGAGGTGTCAGAGCTGAAGGGGTGGAGGCAAACAGACACAGCCGCTCAGCGGGGGTTCGCATCTGCTGGGATGAGGGTGGTGCTGGGGGGGGAGCAGTGGCTGGCGGGGGAGCCCAGACGAGGTGCCCCCATGGCTGAGTGTGTGTGTGTTCCTGTGAGCGAGTGATGTGAGCAAGCTCAGAAGATGGACACAGGGCCTCCCCCCCAACCCCCACCGGCCCCTGCCTCTGGGAGGGAGACGGCCATCTGGGCTGTGTGGTCTGCTTGGTCAGGCCAGGAAAAATGAGCTTGCATCCATAACCGGTAGGATGTGAGGGGCTCCTTGAGCTCTTGTAACAGCATCTGATCAGAGTACTGAGTAGTGTGGCTACAGGTCTGGAGCCGCTTCCTGGCTCACAGCTCCCGTCGTCTTCACGGACCAGCCACGACCACTTGAGACTCCCCTTGACATTCAGCCTGTGACACCACCTTTCCGTCTGATTCAAATGGTATTTATTTATTTACCTGGAGAATAAGAGCTAACTTTACTATTAATGTCATCAAAGCATAATCAGAAAAAATTTAAGTCGTAATGCACGATAATTATTTTAGTAGGCAACTGTAATGATTTTTTAAAAAAATTATTATGGTGTATTATTACACATGCTTTGTAAAACCAAATTGATGTATAGAGACATTTATGTGAGTCTCTCTTCGCACTCTCCTAATCCCCCTTTCCAAAAATACCACTGTTAATTTGGGGCATACCCTTCCATACCCTTTTCTGTGCTTGCATGACTGTGTCCTTGTACACACACCCCTTCTTTCATTTATTTAATTCTATCAGGCCTTCACATATTAGAATGTTGGATGAATCCATTTATTCATTAATAAACATTTCTTGAGTGCATACTCTGTGACTACGTTCTGGGTGATAGGAGTAAATCAGAGTCCAGTGTGGAGGATACAGAGGGAAGGAGGGAATGTGTATGTGTTTACAATGTTGGGAGCATATCGCACACATTATGTGATTTGCTCTTTTAATTGAATGTATTATGGACACCTTTTACATGTCAGTACATGCAGAACTGCTTGCTCGATGTAAAAGTCTGCTTAGTTTCCCGTGGCCTGGATATACCATGCGGCCATTCCCTCTCAGTGGACATTCAGGATGTTTCCTGTGTGGGTCTCTGGGCATATATGCATTTGCTATGAGAAACACTCCTGCCCTGAACCTTCTTAAACATACATCTCTCCCTACTTAGCTATTTTTTTCTCTTCTAATGGGACTAAATTTAAAATCAAATATATGTAATTTCTTGCTCAGATATATATCCCTGCTCTGTCATTTGGTATGGATGATTGACAGTGGACCATAAACTTAGAAGAAAGCATTTAGGAGTATATCAGGCATTGTTTAATAACCTCGCAGATGCTTCAGACTACACTGTTGGAGAATGTGGCACTTTGGACACCATGGCAAGATGATGGGCCACCATCTTTCTATCCCTATAGCTGTGACAATTCAAGGTGGCATTGGCTTTTTTTTTTAAAAATTGTGGTGAAATACATACAGTGTAAAATTTAGCATCTTAACCATTTCGGCATTGGCTTTTAAGCATATGTGGATGGGTGCCCTGTTTAATACCAGGTTGAGGTGTTAACTCTTTCCCTCTACCCTTTCTGTCCTTCTCCAGCATCCCTCTGACTGTCTAAAAAATTTTTTGTTCCCAGAACAGTGACCCACAGACAGAATGTGGAATAGGTACTCATTAGTTCATTCATCCATCGATCCATCAAGAATGGATTGAGTGTCTGCTCTAACAGGCCCTGAGCTAGGTGTTGGGGATCAAAGACAAGTGAGAGAGGGTCATTGGCCCCCAAAGGGAGCAACTGAAACACATCAACTGATGAGGAGACTGTGTATCTGCTTCTCCTTCCCTGGGTATATGGTTCCTTCCATCATGTTTTTCAGACTTTTGTCTCTCAGTGTCTTCTTCTGGGCTATCTGCCTGCTTCTAGGCTCCCTCCCCCAAGCCCACTTGCACCCTTGACACCAGCTGCTTCTCCCTACAGCACTGTTCTCATCATATCTTGTAGTCATTTCTCTGTCCAGAAACCTACTCTGGGCAAGTTCTTATTCTTAGTTCATCATCCAAAGTCCCCCAGAAATGCACCCCCAATCTGCCTTCCTGGTATTACCCTGCATTCATGGAAGAAGAGGCCTGTAGACCACAACTTATTTCATGTGTGGGCCTCATACAAGTTATCCAGGCTTTCTGTGCCCATTCATGAAGATGGGACCAGCATCTCTCACATTACAGGGCCAGTCAAGAACTTGAGGAAGGCATGTAACGTGCCTAGCTTGGTTCTTGGCACATGGCAGACACCTCATCAATGTTTGTCTCCATCTCCAGCAGGACTCAGTGGATTTTCCTTATGCGACTTTTGACTTTACCTGCCTCCCTTCCCACCCCCAGGGCTTTGAGGCCCTAATAAATGGTTCCCTACTGATTCTACATTTCCCTCCTGTATCCTGGTGGGATTGGGAGCAAATGAGCACTGGCATAGGTATAACCTCTTTTCAAATGAACCAACCCTTTGAAGTAGTAGGCAAATGGATTTACTGTTTTCTGCCATGCAAAGATGTTGATTATATGCAGCCCGAAGAGAATCAAGGAGGCTCATCTCCAGGGACCAAACAGTGCTGGTTAATTAAATACCATACATTTCCACTGTAACAGACCAGTCACAGCCAGAGGGGTTTGGCAAGAAAGATCCGCAAGTTCCTCATTTTTCTGGCACGTCATCAACCTCTGAAGTGTCCTCCTCTTCCTCTGAGTTATGTTACATTGAAACAGGATGAGGAGTGGGAATTTTCCCAGCAAGGGGTGTGATGCTGGATCCAGCAAGATAAGTCATTCAGCTTTCTCTCTTCCCTTGCACCCCAAATCCACTGGATGTTTTGAGTAAAAGAGGTGATTCTCCACATTTGTTTAGTTTACTTTGTGTTGTCTTTCCATCTTGAAATAGGAAACATGGCCCTTTGCATAAATTGAGGTTTCTGACTCAAGAACAGCCTCTTCGGGAATCTGGAATGTGCTCAGTAAATTGGGGAGTTGCTGCACCCCCAGCAGTGATGGCTAATGAATCATAGAAGAGACCACCATCTTTTCCATCCCCCACTCTCCCAGGAGCGCACTTTCAGAGCTAGAAACTGTTTGGTACGACTTTTCTGAAGTTCCGTGAAATAGAAATCACAGCATGGCACCGTTCATCTGGGTTATGTATTAGCCTAATATTGCCACATGAGTTTGATTTTTCTCCCTCTTGGGAGAAGAAGCTGAATGTAGAACCCATATAGCATGTTCCTGGAAAGTCCCATTTATTTTTGGACAACCAATCTGTCTAGATGTCTCTTGACCCTGACTATTTGTTAGATTCGCCTGAGGAGCTCTTAAAATACAGATGCCCAGACCACTGCACCCCAGACCATTGATAAGGGGTGGTGCCTGGGCATCTGTATTTTTCCTCCCCCCCTAAAATTTTTATTTAGAAAGATTTCAAATGTACAGAAAAGTTGTAACAGTGTTACAATGAACACCCATCTAGGTTCCCCCATTATTAGCATTCTGCCACATTCGTTTTCTCACTCTATTTGTGTATACGTACCCACACGTGGGTGCATGCACATGTGCGCATGCACACTCCTTTCTTCCTTAGGCAATTTGAAAGTAAGTTACAGATATCAGGACACTTGATCCCTAAATACTTTCAAACAAGGACATTCTCCTCTGTAACTGCAATGGAGTAAGCACATGCAGGAAATATAATGTTAATATAATGGTATTATCTAGTATTGGTCCATATTCAGATTGCCCCAGTTCTCCCAACAGTGCCCTTTATAACCTTTTAAAAACCCCAAGGGCAGTTAAGGATCACATTATATTTAGTTGTTGTATCTCTTTACTGTTTTTAAATCTAAAACAGTTTCCTAGCCTTTAAAAAAATTTTTTGTGATAGTGACTTAAGAAAGATTTTTTAAAAAATCAGGTCAGTTTCTATAGACTCATCATTCTGGATTTGCATGATTGTTTTCTCACAGTCAGATGTAGGTTAAATGTTGGGGCAGGAGCATTCTACAGGTGATGTTAAGTCTTTTTTCGTATGTCACATGAGGAGATTCATTATTGACAATGTGAGCTTTAAGACTGTGTCTGTCCGGTTTCTCCATTCTAAGAGGACCATTTTCCTTTTGTAATTAATAAATGATCTGTGGGGAGATACTCGGAGACTCTTTACATATCCTGATTCCCAACAAGCTTTCACCCAGTGGTTTTAGCAACCAGTGATTTTTTTTTTTTTAGCAACCATTGATTCTGAATCAGTGGTTGTTATGATGCTTTTAAAATGGTGATTGTCTATCATTTCTCATTTTATCAGCTGACATTCTTTTTTAAAGATTTTATTTATTTATTCGAAAGAGAGAGTGAAGGAGAGAGAGAGCACGAGTGGGGAGAGGGAGAAGCCGACTCCCTGCTGAGCAGGGAGCCTGATGCAGGACTCGATCCAAGGACCCTGGGATCATGACCTGAGCTGGAGGCAGACTCTTAACTGACTGAGCCACCCAGGCTTCCCTGACATTCTTTTTCTAAAGGAGAGCTTTTGCCTCTTGCCCTGTCCCTATCTGTCTGATCTTACCCGTTCACCTAGCTAGGTAGCTATCAACCTCACTACCTATTGAACTTGTCAGTCTGGGTTCATCAATTATTTTGGAAATGAATAAGTGATAATACAACCCTCAGTACAAGCTGTTACTGTCTCAGATTTGACCAGTGGAAGCCCCGTCAAGCTGATCTCTGTGTCCTTTTGAAATTACCACCCGAGTGTTTGAACACTTCACTGATGTTAGCATTAGTGGATATTCTCTTCTCGCTTTGTGTTCTCTTTGTCCCAGCTCTGGAAGAAGCCATGATTCTGTGGAGACCTAGTCCCTGAGGGACTGCTGTTTAGATTAGGCATGCTACCCAGGTGATTTCAATATGCAGCCAACATTGAGAACCACTGGTCAGAGTCCTCTAAAGGGAGATCACCTGTTCCCACAAAGTGTTTTCTCCTTGTCATCCACTGTCACCCACTGTCACCTGTAATTAGCGGCACTGATTTGTTACTGAGGTTTAGAGTTTTGTGGGTAGCATCCCTTGGTGAGCTGAGCTCACATGCAGGTCACTGACCCCAACCCCCAGAGAGTACAGTTCCATAGGTCTGCCCTGCATTTCATCCTTCTGACACAGGCAGGTGGTCCCCAGGCCACGTCTGGAGAAAATGTCAGAAGTAACCCTGGAAACAAAATTAGGGGCTTCTTCTAATTTTCTCCTTGACTTTTATCAATGTTTCCTGTCTTGCAGTATGATCTCAGGATATCGCCATGTCCCCTAAGCATGTGGCAAGGATCCATTTGATTAACTTAGTGGGTTCCTTGAAAATCTCAGATGATTTAGACCCTTGTAGTTGTACTGGTGTTCTGTCTTAGGGGATATGAGATGTAAAAATATATAGGCTCTGTGAGTGTTAAAAGTTTTCAGTTGACCCAAAGACTTCTTCCACCACTGCATTATTTGTTGTTATATTTTTGTGGTCATCGAATGAATTGGCCTAGTAAAGTTTTCACATGTTGTAAGACCCTAGAAGGCACTAAAATATAGACGAGTGTGCTGTTTCTAAGGATGGGTCACGGCACCCTTATAGTTTCTGCTCTGTCATTTTTAGAGAGTGTGAGTGGACTTCATTTCCTCCCCCTCCAGCCTGTTTTCTTTCATTAAAATATCCAGCAGCTCTAGCCTCAGTATCCAGCAGCTGTAAGGAAACGCTCCTGATTTGTGGTTTTTCACTTCCTGGTTTCACATCTTAACCATGTCCCACGTTGGCCCAGCGAGTCTTTCCTGCAATCTCAAGACCCATAGCTGAGAATTTTTAAGAATAGTCAGATGTGGGAGGCAGTGGCTCCGGACTTGCATCCACTTTCGAGCTGTAAGGCCTCTAGTAAAACACTCAATCTCTGTGTCTCTCCTTGCTCGTTAAAAGGGGGTTCGGCGTGAGGATTAAGTGGGGTAATACATATACAGTACTTAGCAGTCTCTGGCATACAATAAGTGCTCAATAAATGCTAACTGTTATTATTTTATTACGCAAAGCTGGTCATGAATGTAAAGGCAGGAATGAACGAGGCCTGATGGGGCATTGAGAGCGTGCCTGCCTTGGCGTCTGTGTGCCCGCGTTCCGACATGTGAACGCGTGGCCAGGCGTGTGTATTGTGTGGCCATCGTACAGCATGGCAATAAAGGAGAGACATGTCAGGTATGCCCTGTGAAGTCTGCGTTGTCCGTACATTTTTTGGCAGGCTGTGTGCACCTCTTATTAGCGTGTATGTCCGTAAAACCTGTGTGTATTACTTCTTGCGGTTATGTCTCGGGAGTTAAGTGGTCCTGCCTAGAAAACACACACAGTGACAAAGGATGGTGGCAATGGCCCTGACATGAAGGAGGAAAAACATATGTTCTCTCCTCTTTCTAGTTGTTCTGATATCGATTTGTTTTGTTGGCCATGATCAGCAAATGCATTTAAATTTTTTTAAAGATTTTATTTATTTATTTTACAGGTAGAGAGAGAGAGAGAGAGAGCACAAGCAGGGGGAGGGGCAGAGGGATAGGGAGAAGCAGCCTCCCCACAGAGCAGGGAGCCTGATGTGGGGCTCGATGCCAGGACCCTGGGATCATGACCTGAGCCAAAAGCAGTCTCTTAACTGAGCCACGCAGGCATCCCAATGCATTTAACTTTCTTTCAAGACTCAGTTTATTCCGTAGAGAAAAAGCCGAAAGTAATGTGTGAAAACTTGAGTTCATGTGGACTGGGCTGTGGGTGTGAATGTGGTAGATCAAATTCAGGGATTCTAAGCCATGGCCTTGGGCAAGTCATCCTTGTTTTTCTCCAGTTTATACCAGCTATTGAAAGGAGATGACATTGTTGTCTACATACCTCCACAAGGAAGGTCAAGACTGAGTAGTAAACATCAGTGAAATGCCAGGAGGGGGGAAAATGGCCAATGACATCCTTAATCTCCCTTACGTTTTGGATGGATAGAGGCAACTGAAATGCCATGTCTCCTGACGTCGGCCACCCACCTTGAACTGGGTTTTAGATTGGGTAGATCTGGCAAACAGGTTTGGAACGGTGATGTGCAGAAGTTGAGGCCTGGAAAAACAGCAGTCCGGGAATTTGGGTGAAAACCTGAGGCTGTTACACAGTGTCGCACAAAGCAGTTAAGTACAAATTGCAGAGAATGTGGGACAAGATGTGAACAGAATCGTGGAATCTCCAGCATTGGAGGAGAGCTCTGAAATCAGGCCGAGGAGATACTGCCGCTCATGAGCTTGGTGTCCTTGGATAAGTCACTGCGCCCCGATTTTCTCATTTGCAAAATGGTTGCTCATTCTGGCTCCTTTCTTTTTCTTTTTAACTCATGTGGTTGTCAGGATGAGATTGGATGACGGATACCGGCAGTGCTTTAGAAAAGACTGCAAGTTAGCCCAGTGCCAGAGGGAATACTGTTTCTGCCCGGGATCAGGTCAGGTGGCCTTTACCATCAGCGACCTCTGCATATCCTGCTGTGGGGCTCACTTTTCTTGGTTCTGTATGTTGGCGATGTGTTTGATAGGACTTTATGCCACCGATGAAATGACCTTCTTAGAGGCTTTTAAGAACTATTGATTAGCCTGGCACACAGAAACTAGTAAACGTGTCATTCTTCCTGATACCAGACAGGGCTTTATAGAAGTCAGAGATTTGGTTTATAGGCAGAGATTTGGTTCAAGAGAAACCTGATTATTCTGTTCCAGGTCCTGAGTCTGCGGTGTTAGTCTATCCTTGAAGAATACATCACTCTCCCTTTCACTGTTTGCATAGCATCGGGTTAGATGCTGCTTTTTACAGAGGGTTTTGTGAAGACACGAACTTACATGTAACTGCGTCTTATGATTTCAGCCAACACTGGGTCTTCAGGTGTTATTTTCAAGTCACTCTGGTCAGGACTGGTAGCTTCTGTGCTTGTGAATGTTAGGTTTCAGAGATTTGTCATGTTTACTTGTTCTGTGTTTGGATTGTACGTGCAGTTTGCTTCTAATATAACATCTAGCAAATAAGGCGCTTCACGATTCAGAGTAGAACTTCATCTTAAGAGGTGTATATGGGGGCAGGGGAGTCACAGGGAGGAGGAGGTGGGTGCCGAGATCGCCCCGTCGTCATCGTCTTGGCCTTCTGAGCCAGAATGAGGCATCTGTACCCTTTACAACAGGGTGCTGGATTTGCCTCCCGTTGCATCGGACACCGTGGAATCACGGTAAAGCTCTTGGCCCCGGACTAGCACTCTTCCTCACTCCCCCCGGGGAGAAGCCAGATGGGATGCGCCCTCACTGCCCGGGAGAGCCGGGCCCTCTGTGGGTCGCCCTGTGCCACCTGCGGACAGTGCAGTCAGCACCTGGCAGTTGGCCCGAGAGCTCTGCATCTCATCAGGCCCAGGCGGCTTGTGGTTTTGCACGAAGGGGTGGAGTATATTTGTATAGTCGCCAGAGATGTGATTAGACAAGATATTGATTCTGAACCTCTGCCCCCTTTCTTCTGTTCAACTTGGTTGTTCTGTGGTGAGGTTCAGGCAGAGAAAAATGGAGCAGAGAGAACTAGGCCACTGGCTTTTGAAACATATTGATCAGTGAGCCCATCAGATGTAGCAAAGACCTTCCCCTTTGTATGATGCCATGCTGCGTGGGGGCCTTAATGTGGCCTGGGAGCACTCCTGCAGGGATTTGCTTTCTCAGGGAAAAGACTAGAAAAGGAAAAGAGTCACTGTAGGCAGTATCCAAAAATAATGCCAGCATTTCTAAATGTGTTTCCTTGAAGTCGTTGATCCCTTTGGTTTTCTAGGCCATGTGGTAGCAGGAGGGAAGAATGTGAGGTGGTCAGCCTTGAGCAATAAACTTCGGAACAATGCGTGTCTCACTTCTTCTCTGCTATCCACCTCTCCCCGGCTTGGGCCTCCGCTGCTGCCTATCTGTCTCCCTACCCCACCCCCATCCCATGTACCACATGCATGTTCTTTCTGCTCCAGTGCATGTCTGTGGTGTGGACAGTTGCATCTGTACTTGAACCAGCTCTAAGCCAGGGTCTCCCAGTCAGGCCGCTCTGGGTGAGCGAGATGCTGTGACCTTGAGTCCTTGTCTTCCGGTCAAGTGAAGTGTGGTCCTGGCTCTTATCTTGATTTGCCTGGGTTGGCTCTGTCTGAGCAGCCAGGGATCCTGCTAATGGGTCCCCTGGGACAGAGGGAAGAGGACCGAAGTGGATTTGTTGAACCCCTATGGGGCATTTGAAATGGCACCAAGGGCAGGCTGCAGTCTAACTAGCCTTTGCTTATCAGGCCTGAGTTCCAGCATGTTGAAAGGGTGATGATTAGTAAGAAAAAGGCCAGGCTACTTTATCTTTTCCTTTGCACATTTGGGAACAATTTCCTCTGCCTTGCTAGCATTAGAAGCAGACCATTCTTTTTATTCTACTACATCACATCAGCTTTCATTAAAACTCGACAGCAGCAAATACAAAGCCCCATCCGTGGAAAAGCGTTTAAGGCAACACTGTGCTCCAGCGCTTCGGGGGTGGGGTTTTTGCCTTCTGCGCCAACGGATCGGTTTCTCATATCCATGCCTTTCTGACCCAGCAGCTTTTTAAAGACCAAGAAGCATTGCTCTGCTTTCTCCCGCCTCTCTCTGAGACCAGGGCTGCTCTGCCTCTAGCCATGTCCCAGAGAGCATATTTGAGACAAGTCAGCTTAATTTGCCTGCATGCCTAGGAAGCCTCTCTTTAAAATCTAGGTTTGAGACAAGAGCTATATCTAAGTATTTTGCTTTTCCCATTCAGGTGAGCGACGGAGGCGCCGCTGCCAGGTGGCATTCAGCTACCTGCCCCAGAATGACGATGAGCTTGAGCTGAAAGTTGGCGACATCATAGAGGTGGTAGGAGAGGTAAGTGTGCCAGGCGGCTGAGTGAGTGACCTCGTGGGCGGTCAAGACCCACCCCTGGTTGGCCTTGCTGTGGCAGATGTTAGAGCTTAAAGACACCTTAGACACTATCTGGCTGAGTCTCTCCTCAGAGGAAATGGGTTCCCAGGGAGGAATGCAGCCAAGCCCATTAGGAGCAGGTGTGGGCCATTTGAAATTCCAGGCTTTCTCGCACAGTGTACTAGGCGCTTCTGAGGTTCCAGCCCACTGCCACAGCTTTTCTCCTCTGCTTCAGTTGCCAGTAGACTCTGGCTCTCCAGAGTGACCCTGAGCCATCTCTAGAGGGTGAGTTCCGTATTCATCATGGGGGACACTGTGCATTCAAGGGGAAGGAAAAGAAGTGACATTTATAGAAGACTAGTATGTGACAGGCGTGACAAGATTCTTTACACATTTGCCCATTGGGTGGCCCATCACAGGCACTTCATTTTGTGGATGAGAAAAGAGGCTCAAGAGGCCCTAGAAGAAGGAAAAAAGACCCTGGAAGAGTCAGGGCTGAGAGTTGGAGCCAGGTCCAGCTGGCTGGAGACCAATTGCTCTCTCCACTGCACCGCATTCCCTTATTGCTGCTTCGGTCCTGGGCCCTCGGGGCAGCTCTCCTAGTGGAGTGGCCCACCACGCACTGGCCCGGGCCTCTCAGGCTGGGCAATCCCGGGCTTCAGACTTAGAACCCAATCATTCATTCTGATTCAACACATGTGTCTGTATATAGAAATACAGGGCTCCGATAGCTTTGGTTTCATGAGTACCGTCTGACCTTACAGAAACCCATGATTTACAAAAAAAGGAAGCTAGAAGTCAAGGACGGGATTAAGTGAACTGTGGCGGGGGTCTAAGTAGCAGGGCTGATGCTAGCCACCAGATTCCATGATGCTCGGACAAACATAAAGTGAGGGTGCGTCAGAGTTTTATTTAACTCATTAACGAGGGGATCTGCAAGAAGGTACGGTTGGCTCAAAGAGAACTGGGGAAGAGCCAAGTATTTGTAATGACTGAAAGAGAAAATACAGGATGAAGGTTGCTAAAGCAGATGCAGAACTACATGGTATCCTACAGGGCGATATGCTGTAACCTTCCAGGTTGTCTCTTTAGGGGATAAGGCACGTGTATGTCTGGCAGTCAGGATTTATTTTCATTGCCATCTGAACAGAATCACTCTCATCACTTTTGGTTTTCTGTCAGTTAACTTCCGCACTAACGGAATCATAAATAGCAAATAGGGTGTCAAACAAAGATAGGTGTCTCTGGAGAATCAGCTACTGGGACTCCCAGTGTGGCATTGGGAGGACACAGAACAACGCCTATCACCTATTTCCTAGTTTTGGAGAATTTGTATTAATATGTCATTCATCATTTTTTGAGAGAGAGTGTGTGTGTGCAAGCAATCAGGGGAAGGGGCAGAGGGAGAGGGAGAGAGAGAATAAGCATGGAGCCTGACTGACTCTGGGCTCGATCTCATGACCCCGAGGTCATGATCTGAGCTGAAATCAAGAGTTGGACGCTTAACCAACTGAACTACCTAGGCGTCACTCATTCATCGATTTGTATCCCTGTTGCCAAGCAGGGCACTTAGGAGACATTTGTGGAAAGTTGAATGAGTGAAACATGAACAGGCAGCAGAGTAGAACATTTATGCCAGTAGTAAAAGGACAAATTTCTTAAGAGCGAATCCATGGAAGAATTCCAAAGGAAATAATAAACAGCATGACTAATTAAAAAAAAAAAAAGAGTTAAAATTTTGGTATAATTTGAAGCGACTTTAGCTAAAAAAAAACAAAAAAACCCAAAAAAACAGAGAACAACAAATAAGAAACATTTGCAATAAATGATCATGAAAAGTTACTATATATATATATATCACATATGAAATTATATTAGGAGGGTACTATGACAACGATAAAGGCTAGATAAATCTGCCATAAACACAAATCCCGCAAAGGGAAAGAAAAATCTTTACCATGAGGAAATGTTCCACCCTGCTATTAATTAAATAAATGCAAATTAAGACAATAATGGGTGTTGCTTTTGAGAATCCTAAGAGAACATTTTACAGTAAGGCCGTTGGTAATGCCGAGAAGTGGTGACTTCGTATATCTTTATGATCCTAATATGAAGCTATTTAGCAGGGTATGGCAAGAGCTGTAAAAATCTGAATTAACATGCTTTGAGCCAGTAATCTCACTCCCAGGAATTTTTCCAAAGAAAATGGTTAACAGAAAAAAATATGTGAAACACGTTAATTGCTTGTGATAATGAAAAATAATTGAGAGAAAATAGTTATGTGAATTAAGTGATATTATTCAGCTAGAAGATTGTGAAGACATTAAGATGGTAAACCCAGAGGTCTTTCCATCTGTATTTTATTACAATACTCTGCTATGTAATTTTCTGTTAAATTCTGCTAACCTGAGAGCTCTTCAACAGCAGGGATCTGGTTTTGGTCTATCTTAAATACGTGGTACCTGGAAGAGTGCCTGAAACCTAATATGTACTTTAATAAATGCTTGCTGGATAAGTAAGCGAATAAATGGAAGTATGAAAAGATTTTTTTGCAAAATAAATGAACAGATCAGGACACAAAATTGCATACAGTAGGACACAGCCATGTAAAATTCATCTCCGTGCGTGTGATTGAAGACCGTAAGGGAACAAGAGTTGAAAATGGTTGTGACACAGAAGACAGTTTTTCCTTTAATGTTGTAGTAATGTTTTACGAAATACGAATCAAGATAAGGAAAATTATTAACACATTTCTGAGAGATAGTGCCCACCCTCACCTGCCCGTTGGCTGTAGGGAAAGCAGGGGCATGGATTGCTGAAGGAGAGGAGGGATCGCAGGTGTTACTCTTCACGCTGAGATGATGTAGGATGTCCCCGTCACCAGCAGGACCAGTTTTCTGTTCATTCACAGCCAGTGCAGTGCCAGGCTTCATGATGGGCTTGCTTCTCAAAGGAAAAAGGAAAAATATGTAACCTAGGATATTTATGTAAAACAAAACATAGAGGTTGGCCTTTCAAACCGTATTTTAAAAACTATATTATCAAAAATGAGTTTTCCCATTATGTCAATTTACTTGTAATATTGCAGATATTGGGCTATTGTCACTGTATAATATAAAATACGCCTTTTTATAATGGATGTATAAATGCCAGTGGGTATTTTCTCATTCCACTGAAAACTAAAAATAAACATACCAAATCAATAAAAACTCTTCAATCACAGAGACAGATTGAGGTAAGCCCATAGTATTAGCTTTGCAAGACTATGAAACCAATCAATCTATTGGGCAATAAAAATATAACAGATGATATCGTGTATGTGTGTCTAAATATATTATTGATTGATCAATGGATTGATCCTACAGTATTGCAAAGCTATACACACACACCCCTTACCTCAAAAGAACAACAAAAAAAACCCAGACAACTCTTAGGAGGATTTTGGAGGTATGGATCAAGTAGAGAATCTTAAAACATGATATTTTATATATATTAATTACATTAGATATATATCTTATTTAAGACAAATTAATTAAGATAATTGATATCTTATTTAATTTTGCCTGAAAATATAAAAATGTGCATTCATTTGCCATTTGTCACCATAAGCTCATAGGGTCAAGGCGTTTTCCTTAAATATGGGTTTGCTGGTTTGAGTTCCATCCTCTCTGCATCCATAGTGCCTCCTTCATGATTTCCATCAGTTTCTTTAAAATGGATTGACAACAACACAAGGGAAGCAACCGTAGTACCCACTCCTTCTAAAGAAAGTTCTGCAGTCCACTGCCCCCCACCGCCCCATCTCTTCTGGTTGTCTCATCCACACCGAATTTGGCAGCAGGTTGTGGTTTTTTTTCTTTTTTAACGTTCACATCGTTCACCATTATCCCTTGTCACCACTAACTTTGTCTTCACACTTACCTATTTTTTGAGCCACGTAACCACATGGTGGGCTAACAGAGCAGCGGGCTGACTTAGGTTTGTGTAGAGGCAGCCTGACCCCCATCTGGCAGGAGTTGACTGCCAGCCCCTAGCGCTCAGCCCGGATGGGCCTGTGCAGGGTGGCTTGGAGAAGGAATGGGGAATGCACGGCTGTCGGGGCTGAGTGCACCTGGCAAAGTCACCTTCCTCTGAAAAGCACAGAGCATGCCTCTGCCTCCTGGCTAGAGACAGGGACTCTGCTCTCATCATTAGATTCATCTCTGTGAATCTAAAAGAACTGGGATGCCAGTTCGAAAGGAAAAATAGCAAACTGAGTTCTTGGGTTTTTTTTTTTTTTTAAGAAAATCACTTGTGTCTTTTTTGTCCAGAGTGGAGAGGACTGATCAATGCAGGTGAAATTGTAATTATAAGATCAGAGATGGCATATAGACAAGCTTGTCAGGAATAGTGGCATTTGAGGGCCTCTGGAGTTTCAAACCTGGCTTGTTGGCCCATTTTTTTTGAAAAGTTCACTGAAGCCTCTTTGTTTTCCTGTCTGTGTTATGTAGAGCCTGGAAAATGAGCCACTTTTCTTCTTGTGTCGGATGAGCTTGGTCTCCACCAGTCTGAATGGTGGCCCACAGAATATTCTGAGATTCTTGCTTCTCTTTGTTCCTTGTGGTTTGTTTTTGAGGTATTTTTCAATGGTCCCTAGTAAGGCTCGCTGGAGACCAATGGCTTTCATTTCAGATTTAAAGCCTGACCTGGCCTTATAGTTTGCAAAGATGGTAACTTGCGCTTTTAAGAAACTTAGGCATCTTCTCGTACCCACAACAGCAGGTTTGGTTCTCTCAGTTTGAGTTAAATGAGCTATTGAAATTCTTCAGAAGTTTAACTCAATCAGACAACCTTTGTGGGTATGGATGGGCAGTTACAATATTGTGAATTATAATAAGAACTATATATATCTGGTCTCTGTCCCATTTTTGGCACAGAACTCCTAAAACTCTTGGAACTTCCTTAAAGAGTGATAAAGGTGTCTTTCCTTATGATAATGAGGTAACTATTGAAACACCTAAGCAAAGGGGCCGGTTGCCAGTGGAGCCAACAGTACGGTTACAGGGTTGGAACTTTCAGTCCCATCCACTGACCTTGGCGAGGGGAGAGGGGCTGGAGGTCGAATCAGTTGCCAGTAGCCAGTGAGTTAATCAACCATGCCTATGTAATGAAGCCTCCATAAAAACCCCAAAGGACAGGATTCAGAGAGCTTCTGAGCTGGCGAACATGTGGAGGTGCGTGGAGAGTGGTGCCTGGAGAGGGTATGGAAGCTCTACGCCCTTTCCCCGCACCTCGACCTGTGCATCTCTTCCATCGGACTGTTCCTAATTTACTTCCTTTTCTAATAAATCACTAACCTGCTAAGTAAAATGTTTCTCTGAGTTCTGTGAGCTGCTCTAGGAAACTAATTGAACATGAGGAGGGGATCACGGGAACCTCTGATTTATAGCCAGTGGGTCAGAAGAATAGGTGACAACCTGGACTTGTAACTGGCATCTACAGTGGGGGGGAGGAGTGGCAGGGAACAGAGCAGTCTCACAGGCCCGAGCTCTTAATTTGTGGGATATGCAGCTGTCCCTCGGTAGAGAGTGTCAGAATTGAGTTACATGGTAGGACACCCAGCTGATGTCTGAAGAATTGCTTGTTGGTGTGGGGAAAACTCCCTCACCCCCTACACACATTGGAACTGGGTCCAGGGACCCCAAATAGCAGGTGATGCTCATTTTATTCTTGGTGCGAGAACTTCAGACTTGCCTTTTGTTTTATGCTTGCCCATGAGAAGTCAAGTTCATTTAAAAGCTGATTAATTAATAGGTGATCCAAGCATACCTAAATTCTCACCCATCAAGGCACCCCTTGCTTTAGAAGGTTTGTTATCTTTTCAGAAAAAGAGATAACATTAATATAAAACTTTGTTTATTAGAATGTGATAATCCAAAGAGCTTAGGCTGCTTTACAGTCATTTCTTCCAGTGATTTTGGGTAGACATGTCTGATGATGTAATTTGCAGAGGTGACAGAGCGGGTTAAGGAGAGGGAAACCAGGATTAGAAGGAAAGGTCATTAGATTAGCGTCATCAGCCCACAAAACAGACTACAACTGTATAAACGCAACATATTTGCAAGTTGAAATGTATTTATAAGAGATTTGCATAGCTGTGGGATTTATCAAATATTTGAGTGCTTACTCTGTGACAGAAACTTGTTCATGGATATTCAGAAATTTATTGAACGGGATCTCTGTCTTGAAACATGCTCAGTATAGTCAGGGAGGGTAAGGTATGCACAGCTAAGAAGCTAACTAAGAACCCGAGATGGTACAAGAGTGGCGAACGATGGCATTGACAAATGAGGAAGGAATTTAAAAACAAAGGCACTCAGTGAAGCTGATGAAGATGCTTCCTAGAACAGGAAGAACTTCAGCCGCAGGCATGGGGAAGGTGAGAGGTGTTTGGATTCATTCAGCAAGCACAGGGAATATTGTGAAAGGTGCCGGGCTAGTCTGGAGAAGGGAGGACAGGGTGTTGATACAGCCCTGCTCTGGAGTCAGGGATGACCTGCGAAGCTTCTGCAGCGGGTGTGGCATATTGGAAGCAAAAGCCGGCCCCAGCAATGAAACGCAGGTGAGATAAGTGATGGTGCATCCTACACTGAACTTTTTTTTTAAAGATTTTAAAATTTTACTTATTTCTCAGGGAGCGAGAGAGCGCGCACAACCAGGGGGACCTACACTGAACTTTTTTTTAAAAAGATTTTACAATTTTATTTATTTGTCAGGGAGAGAGAGAGAGGGTGCGAGCACAAGCAGGGGAGCGGCAGGCAGAGGGAGAGGGAGAAGCAGGATACCGACTGCACACCCAGGCGCCCCTCCTACACTGAACTTTTAAAGGAATACCCCCATTTGAAGGTTTCTTACGTATGGGTGTTCTAAGATTAACACAACGCCATAGATAATTTTCCCACCTGTGAAGAGTGGGGGGACAAAGCTTCAGGATCTTGATTCATCAGAAAAGTTATCTTGTTAGCTGGATTTACTCTTTGCTCATATTTTCAAGTTGGAATGATAGTAAGGTCTTAGCATAAAGTCGTTTAGGACTGTGGGAACCTGTAGACTAGACCGTAGCAATTTTGAAGGACAGGACTGTCAAACGTTGCTGAAGGATGTCGAGAAAAGCCCTACCAAAAACCGTTTCTACTGTGAGGCGAATCATGGATGTGGCTCTGTCTTATTGGGCAGACTTTGCTGAAGTCTTAAATAGAAATTGTCTATGATTTCGTCAATAATTTCCCTTTGAATTGCTCTGCAGATTTCTCTTTTGAGGGGCCTCTTTCATGTGGAAGAGGCTTATTCTCAGAAGAACGTGGGAATAAAAAATCACTTTCCTTTGTATACGGAATGTTGCAGCTTTGCCAGAAAGAGGTAATCAGACAATGAACTATACAGGAGTTGGGGGAAAATATTGGCCCTGGCATTTAGGACTTAGATAACACCTGTCAATTTGGCACAACCAGCTTTCATGTCCCCAAATCAGCAGGGATGGTTATTTTTAAAGTAACTAAAATGGAAAATAATGTAGGTGTTTATGCCTTTAGGGAGTGGTTCCCTTAAAAATTTTTTTCACTAATTCCACTAATAGAAAAAGATGTTTTCTGGAAATAATTTGCATTTTTTCAGCAATATTTAAAAGGTAAAACTACATGTTAGAACATTTACATGAAGTTCTAGAAAAGGTGAAATCAATCATAGCGATAGAAATCAGGTGAATGGTTGCTTGTGAAGACAGACTGACTAGGAGGGGGTACAAGGGAATTTTCTGGAGTGATGGAAACTTTCTGTATATAGCTAGAAGTGTGGGTTACACAGGTGCATATGTGAAAACTGATTGACTTGTACTGTTAAGACATGTGCATTACATGAATTTTACTACAATTTTAAAAACTTTAAAAAACCAAGTATTTCTCTGGCATTTAAAAAATTTTGAAAATACTTTCCCTTACCTCTCAAAGATGGGAGAAAGGGCCAGTGAGGAAATTCTTATTTAATTATTTCTGAATAAATTTTTTATTGAGATATAATTGACATAAAACACTGTATTAGTTTTAGGCATACAGCATAATGATTTGATACATGTATAGAATATATTGTGATGTGATTATAACAGTGAGTTTAGTTACCGTCCATCACACACATAGTTAGAAATTGTTTTTAAGATCTACTTTCTTACCAACTTACAAATATATAATACACTACTATTAACTATAGTCACCCTGCTATACATTACATCCCTGGGATTTATTTGTGTTATAACTAGAATTTTGTACCTTTTGACCCCCTTCACCTCTTTCACCCACCCCCCAACCCCTGCCTCTGGCAACCACCACCAGTCTGTTCTCTGCATCCATGAGTTTCATTTTTTTTTTTTAGATTCCACATAGAAGTGAGATTATATAGTATTTGTCTTGCTCTGACTTATTTCACTTAGCGTAATAGCTTCAAAGAACTAGAAAAAGAACAAATGAGCTGCAAGATTGGTAGAAGGAAGGAAATAACAAAGATCAGAATGTAAGTAAATGAAATCAAGTCTAAAATGATAATAAAAAGATCAGTGAAACTAAGTGTTGGTCTTCCAAAAAGATAAACTAAATAGATCTTTAGCTAGCCTCACCAAGAAAAAAAGGGGACTCAAATAAATAAAATCAGAAATGAAAGAGGAGAGGTTACAAATGATAACACAGAATGACAAGGGATTGAAGGAGACTACTGTGAGCAATTACTCACCATCACGTTGGACAGCCTAGAGGAAATGGATAAATTCCTAGAAACATACAACCTATAAAGTCTGAATACATTTTGAGGAAATTTTTAGTAATGTTAAGGTGTGGGCCTTTCCTTAAAGCTTGACTTTTCCATTTACCTTTCTGGAAAGAAGGGTGTTTACAGCTCTGGGAACAATGAAGCTGACCTCATT
Source organism: Ursus americanus (assembly GCF_024610735.1). NCBI lineage: Eukaryota > Metazoa > Chordata > Mammalia > Carnivora > Ursidae > Ursus > Ursus americanus. The sequence continues at coordinate 107,338,073 of NC_142164.1, forward strand.
TGCCTGTGTGCCTCTCCCTCCCCCATGCTTCCCTCACAACCCCCCTCCAGTGTGCTTCTGACTGAGGTTTGGGCTACAAAGGGTTAATTGCATGTAGCAAGCTATAGCAGCCCTTAAATGGGTTTTTCTGTCTTGCTACTCACACCTTGAGGTAAACTTTAGACTCGGTAAAGCTGTTGTTCCCTTTCTCAGTCAGTTTAACAGGTAAAACTTCAACGCTGTTAAGTCGAAACTATTCTGAATAGCTGTGGGCTGCGTGGTCATCTTTGTATCCACAGGCATCCTCTCTGTAGTGCCTTACACATGTAGATAATGTGTGTAAAATTGGGTGGAAGTGTTGAAATTCATCCAGCTGCTTCCCCAACTTCCAACAGGGCTAAATAGCTAGACATGAGCTCCTTGGGCCCTGAACCCACTTAGCTGCTGGTGACTGCGAAGACACGGGGATTTCAGGGCCCCCAACACAAACTGTTGAAGCGGTTTTACTGGGTCTTTCTTTCTTGAACACTGCCAGGTGTCAACTCCCCTGTTCCCAGCTCTGGGCCGAAGGTAGAGATCTCTCTCGGGACAGAGCCCTGGGCTCCAGAGCTGGCTGGGTTGGGCCCAGGGGCGCAGGGTGGGGAGCTGTGCTCAGCCTAGAGCCACTGCGGGCAGCAGGCTGTGGATGAGTGTGTGTGTGGGGGGGGGAGAAGGTGGGCATCAGTTCCCCTTTATTACTCTCCTTGGGGCAGAAATGGTAAGCCCTTGGTAACATCCGTAATCCACAAAGGGACACATTTCTTTCTGTCTTTTAAATATAGAAACAAACGCAAGCTTGATTTCGAAGCAGGGGGTGCGCAGGCTCTGTATGTTCCTTTCTTTGTTGCAGGAGCTTCTCAAGCACACTGTCTTTGTTTTGTTCACCAGCGAATCTGCCCCAAGGTCCTAGAGCAGCGCAGGATAGGTGCTTATTAAATGTTGGTCGAAGAGGGAGGGGCACATAGACCCGGGCATGGTGGTACTTAATTAAGAACAGTGGCTAACATCGTCCTGTCTCTTGGTCCCATTGACTCCTCACAGCAGGGCAGATCCTTTTGTGGGGGGCCCAGGGCTTCAGAGACCCCCATGGAGGGTTTCCCCTAATGATTTCCCTGCTTTTCATTCTTAGTCATTCAGAGTGTGAGGTACTATGCTTAACTCCTTGAATGAATGAATGAATGAATGAATGAATGAACGAATTAATGTAATCACTCTAGGCTTCACTGTCTTCATCTTAATACAGGAAGTTGAACTCTAGAATATTGCCGAAGAGGGATAGTGGGAGAGTGAGGATCATTTTTTTTTTTCCTGGTATCTCTAGCCTGAATCTTACAACGAAAGCAGCTGGCTATAGGAAGAAATGGTATTGAGCAGTTCTCACTGGTACAGGGGCCAGACACCCACCCCCACCGCCATGGCGCCAGTCATGAGAAGTGTACCCCCCAGGCAATGAGCGGTGGTTTTACTGCTTGCCCCTCCACTCACAGTGTGGCTAATGACAGACCTCTGCTGCTTCCCTGTTGGCCACTCCTCTCAGACTGTGCTGTGACACCGATATAGGCATCTGGGGGTGTGGAGAGGTAAAGACACCCCTGCTTTCCCAGCAGGCAACTAACCAATCCCACACATCAGGAGTACTTCCTTCAGGGATCTCAGGCTGGAGCCGCTTATTACTGGGAACAGGGATGGTTTCACTGTCAAACTGAGTCAAATGGAATTGGCCCAGCTGCCCCGCGCTGTTGGGGATTACGCTCAGGACTGCTCCTTTGCAGTCTGTGCCCTTGCTTTTTCCCTCCTGCCCCGTGATTCTGGGAGAAAGAAGGTCATTTCATGGTTCCTTATTCAAGACAAGCACAAAGGATCCCCCAACCACAAATCCAGTGACTATTTCTATTCAGGCTCATGGCGAATTTTCCCAACCGTCCTAATCCTATAAAAAGCTCCTTGAAAGAATAACACATATCAGTTGAGTTGGCATAGAAACATGGAATGGTTTCAAGTGAAGTGCTGTTAAATGCCACGATGTGGTATTGAATAGTCACTGGGACAGTTGTGCATGGATGTCTGGATTCCTTCCCAAAGATTCTGTGATCACACAGATATAATTGCCACTCGGCAAGCCTGCATCCCATAAGTTCCCTAACAAATGCTCCAGACACCATTCTGATTGTCTCCATTCCACAGGTTCTGTCAGCTTCCCCCTTTCTGGAGTGTCTCACACCCCGCCCCCCCCCGCCCTACTTATATATACCTACCATTTCTCCTCTTCAACGCCAACCTTAATTTTGATTTCTTTTTTTCTCAGAGCCTTCCTATAGCATCCCCCATCTGGGTGAGCTCAACTTTGTGTAACAAGTTTGTGCTGAGTCATGGCATTTTCCCATCTATTTACCTCCCACCGCTAGTTTTTAGTCACGCCCATCCTCTCCCCTCTTTCAACCACGTGCCCTTTCTACTTTGGTAGATTGTCAATGGCTTCAGGGGGAAAAAAAGTCGTGTCCTGTACAGTTCTGTGTCCCTAGCCCCTAGTGCAGAATCATAATACATCTGTCTCTAACACTGATTGAGTGTATTCATTATCCCCATTGTATAGATAGGAACCAGGGTTCGGTTTGGTGAGAAATTTGAATGAGGTCATATAACTGCTGAGCTTCAGTAGGATTTCAACTGGGCTTTCGACTTTAATATTCTTTATCTTTTTTTGTTTTCATTGTTTTAGCTGTTAAATTGTATTTATCAGTTTGAGTTGGTGTTATATGCGTGTGGTGAAAAAAAAAAAAAGTCCAAAGATTCAGGGTCTCTCTTTCTGTTATATTGCACTTCGTGAGTAACTTAATACTTACTTGTTCTCAGAATGCCCTGTTATTTTCCTTCAAGAAGCCACCTCGCTGTTCTGACTTCTGACTTCTGCTGTTCTGTTAGTGGCTCCATCACAAAATCTTGGGATGGCTTTTTACCTTCCTCTTGCTCATCCCAGCTAATTGGTGGCTGGTACCTCAAAGGGCCTTCAAATCCATACCTGCCTTCTCCCTTGTCACTCCTCCCCCAGATCTAGCCCTCACTCCACTACCCAGAGGACTGCAGTCTGGCTGCCCTCCCTACCTCCCTTCCCCCTGTTGCACTTCATCTTAGGGTACTCCAGAACCCTTCAGAAACTTGCAGGGAGTCCTTCTACCTTCTGATTGAGTTTTTAGCTCAGGGCTTCTTAACTGTTTTTGTTAGGCCATCTCATTAGTTTGGGTAGTCTGCGGAAGCCATTGTCACTTGTTAAATAATAATTTTAAATGCTTAAAATAAAACATACGGTTACAAAGGGAACCGTTGAAATAGCTATCAAGCTATTTTAAAAGCAAATATTGGTATGAAAGTCTGTGTAATTTCTTATTATAATTAATAAATAATTCTGTAATGAATACATTAAATAACAAGGTCCCGAGCAGGTGTGGTAACTGCCACCACTTCGTGGTAGTCATGGGTGCAAGCGATATCTTGAGATACCCACAGCTTCTGTGCTATGATATGAAAATGTCCGTGATTTGTTTGGTGACGAGTCACAGGTCCGTTTACTATTACTGTCTTACCTACATAGTGTGACCAAAGGAAATGCCAAATTTCAGTCTGAGGTTAGTGAAAATAAATTGTTAATTCCTTTCCACTTGTGTTTTTGGCCCCCAAGTTCAGCCCCCCTTCCTGAGTCTGAATCTCAAGACTCGGTGAGGTCTGTGATCTCATTCCCTGTTAACTTATAAGCCTTGGGTCCTTCCGCTCTCCCTGTGTGGGCTCTGCATTGTGCACTGCACAGGTGGGAGAGAAAACTGGGAGCCACAGTGTCTAACCTGAGCCCTGCGTCTCTGTTCTTCTGTTTGCAGGTAGAAGAAGGATGGTGGGAAGGCGTTCTCAATGGGAAGACCGGAATGTTTCCTTCCAACTTCATCAAGGAGCTGTCAGGGGAGTCGGATGACCTGGGCGTTTCTCAAGATGAGCAGCTCTCCAAGTCAAGTAAGGAAGTCCCCCATGCAGGAAGGGGGTGGGGGCACCGGAGGGTGCTGCTCCAGCCTCCCCGCTGTTCTGTAGCCTGTGCCGAGGGGCGTGACAGAAGCTCATGAGTACACTTCTGCTTGTGCTGCCTTTACCCCTCGGTGTAGCGGGTTATCCTTGTAAAGGTATGACCTGCACACCTTCACGTGTGCGCGGGCGCACACTGTCCATCTCTGGATGGGTGACCGTCAGCCTTCGTGCCGTTTTAATATTCCCTTATGGCTCGTATCACTGGGCTTCCATACACTTCTCTCACTGCAAGTTGATAATTATTTTTTAAATGAACCAAATAAGACTGTATTTCTCAGCATCCTTTGAGGAACTTGGAGAAAAATGGCACACACACACACACACACACACACACACACACACACACGAACCGTTGGTGGTGAGAAGTGGTGTGCCCCAGACGCCTGCATGCCAGTTTCCTTACCAGTCTGATGAGACAGCCGAGAGCCCACCCCACCTTGGGTGAGCATGCATGTATGCGATGGTGAGAACGAACTCCAGGTCTTTCTTTCTCCAGGGCCTGAAGCTCTCCTCCCTCCAGCTTCTCTGCTGCCCTTTCCAGCTCACGGAGCAAAAGGTCAGGACCGGGAAGCTTTGTTCTCCCAGTCGCTAACCCAACTTCCCACGTGGGCGTCTGTGTATCTCTTGTGCCGTCTTGAGCCGAGGTCATGGCGTGAATGTCGTAAGAGGCTCGACTGTGTCTTGGTGGTGCGGCACTACCTGGGGTTGCAGACCTCCCTTTCTAAACTCCATCCTGTCAAAATAATACTGAAACATCTTTCTTTTCCATTTGGAAAAATCTGACTTGAGCGGTATTCTCAAGTTAGTTGTGTCTCTTTTATTTAACCAGTAATCCGATGGACAGATTCCCAGTGTGGAGGTAAAGCCACTTCTGGAAAAATACTCGGGCGACCTTCTTCACTTGGTCTCTCAGCAGCTTGGGCTCATATGACCTGTCATACAGAGAAACAGCAGCTCTGGCTGGTTGGCTTCAGCTATACTCTTTCCCTCTACTGCCAATGCCAGGGACCCCATCCCACCCCACCCCACTGCACCCCTGAACTCCATTCCATCTTGGGTCTTTGGTAGGAAATATGGGAGGTGATTTTCTAACAAGTGAAGCACCTTGGAGCTCCTGCTGCCTTCTCTGGCTTGAGGTGGGGCAATTCTCTGCTAACATGGCCCGGCTAGTTAGTACAGCTGGGAGGGCAGTGAATGCCCTTGACCACATGATGGTGCAAGTTGCTATAGGTTCTGAACTGCACATCAATTCTAACTGCCCTGGTGTCTCCTCTTATACATGGGAATAGTGTTGTACCTGGTAATTGGGTCCTATGGTAATAATACGGTACCTCAGAGATGTTGTGAATTAAATGGGCTTTCTTGGAGGGAGGACCAAATTGGGTCATCATACCATTATTTCTGTGGAGAAGTGTATTACATGTTCTAATAGCAATAATGTATATAAATCACCTCACCCATATAAGGCTGTCCATAAATGGTCACTTTCATTGTTAATCATGATAAACTCTTAGGGTATAACCAGTTTGTATGTTGAGGCTGATGCACACTGATTGGTACCATGCTCACTGAAGCATTTTGTCTCTGCACGTGGAAATTACTTTGGGATTCCTTTACTGATGCAGAAAAGGAGATCTGCAGAGGTATTGGACAACCTCTCTGGAAGAACCTTGACTTCTTGGTATCCTGCCATGTTAGCTATGCTTTCACAGCTGGAGGGTCAGAGAAGTAATGCCTTTTCTCTTTTTGGAATTATTGAAATAAACTGTCTCCTCTTGCTCTAACTTAATAATAGGGACATTTGACCCTGCCTGACCCACTCAGCTCAAAGCACATGGTGCTGGAATTTCTGGGGCAGGAGGTTAGGAGACTGAGTGGGATGGTCTCTCTGGGCACTTAACGTTCCTTCACATGCTCAGAAGGGGCTGTTTCTCTTGGAAAGACTATTTTCCCCAACATTCATTCAGTTAAAAGCCCTCCATTTCAGAACTAGGAGAGCCCAAATGTTTCAGCACCCATGTTTAGTTACCACAGAATCTGTCCCTTTTTGAGGGGTTTTGAGGTCCGTGAAGAGGTATGGTCTCCTAACAAGGATGGATGATTCTGAAAGAACTACATGGCCTTGGCCATCTTCCTGTATATACAGTTAAGGACAAGAGGGCCCATCTATCTATCTCTCCATCTGTCCATCCATATCCATCCATCCATCCATTCATCCTTCCTTTCTTCCTTCTTCCTTTTCTTCTATTCCTCATTCATTCAACCTTTGCTGAGCCCCTGTTGTTACTGAGACACTGCACAAGACACTGAAGATACACAGAGTCCCTGCCGTCAGTCAGCTCACATTACAGAAAGGGAGTACACAAACCGGAAGTTCACGAAGATGCCCCAGGTGCTCCATTAGTGTCTGAGGAAAAGGTGGGAAGGCCGGTCCTATTGGGATGTGGGGACAGTGGTGGTCACAAAGGACTTCATACAAAAGCAGATGTGATGATAATGTCCCTGTGGCTTGATGGATTGAAGTAATCCCCTGAAAGAGAAATAGCATCTCTCAGCATTCTGACAGGTTTTTGGTAGCTGTTTACACTCAGATGATACAATGTCTATCAGATGGTAAAATGTATAAAATGTAGCCCAGATCCTATACCGAAGTTAGGTATGCTGGTAGGATTTGTCTAAGCGGAACCTTTGGTTTTAGAATGATTCTGCTTATTCCCTATTCACAGAGAATGGCATCAGTAGTTTCAGTGTGCTTTACTTTAATTTTTTTTTATTTTAAAGGAATTATAGAGTCACAGGAAGTTGCAAAAAAAAAAAAAACACAAAACAAAACCCTGGAACTATACAGAGAGATTCCATGTACCCCTCATCCAGTTTTCCCTGGGGATAACATCTTGTATAACTGTAGTAAATGCTTATTTACTTTTATCATAAAACTGAGAAAGACAAAGGTAGTTCGTGCACAAAAGACATGTAGGTTTTTACTCTGGTATGAGCTAAACTGTACTTAATCAAAGTCTTTGTTAGACCAGTCTACTTAACATTCCTGATGTTTATGCCATTTTGGTAATTTTTAGAGGTCTTGTGGCTTCATATAAAAATCCTGTTAATATAAATGCTACCAGACATCAGGCTGAGGTTTTTTAAGACATAAAATCTGTGTCCTGGCACATATGAAGAAAATTTTGTGTGCAGTGTATCCTTGTGTATCTCTGTTGCACAGACACACACACACACACACACACACACACACACACACACATACCCCTACATGTGCCCATAATTATTTGGTATTTGTACTCTTCACATTTCTAATTCCAGAAAGTATTTGAGCATAGTTATTAAGTTGAGTTTTGTCAACTGATGGATGAATGTAATAAAAGAAACCTGACATTGTATTTCTAAGGAGGGGTGCCCGGACAGCTTGACATGTAGCAGGTGTTCAATAAGCACTTGCTGACTCCTTTCTTACTCTAAGGAGGCATTTTTATCTTTGAATGACAGGTGCAAATTGCTTGAACTTGCTTTTCTTTTACGCTGATGTATTTTTATATATGGTGGTTGGTTATGAAAATCTCCGAACTTTAGATCTTTGTTCAGGGTAATCTAATCTGTCAAGGAAAGAGTTACAGCAATTGTTTGGTTGATAGGTTGATTTAAACATTTTACCTCAGATAAGAAAGTTCATAGCCATGTAGTAGCAGAAATGTTTTGTTCCATGTTTAAATTTGAAAATGCGGTTGTATTTTATAGAATTTATGAAACATGAAAGGTACTTTTTCACAGAGGTTTTTATCATAGAGAATTTCTAACATATACACAAGTCGAGAGAATAGTGTAATGAACCCCTGGGTGCTCAGCACCCAGCTTTAACATTCATTAGCCTATAGTCACTTCATTGCAATTATACCACGGCCAGTCCTCCCCCATTTTATTCTGAAGGAATAACGTATCATATAATTTCAGCCATAAATATTTCAATATGTATCAATAAAAGGGAGGTCTTAAAATTCTTATCACACAAAAAAAAATAATGGCAATTCCTCAGTGTAATTAAATATACAGTGTTGACTTTCCCCTCATAGTCTTCAATTTTGTTTAAAGTTTTATTTATTTAAGTGATCTGTATACCCAACATGGGGCTCAAACTCATGACCCCGAGATCAAGAGTCAGATGCTCTACTGACCGACCAGCCAGACACCCTGTAGTCTTGTATTTTTAATACAATTTGTTAGTTTGAATGTGATTTATATCTGATTATAATCAGTTGTGTTTCAAGTCTTTCTAAATCTATAGATTCCTCCTCCGTGTCTCCTTTTTCCCTTATAATTTTTTTTACTGAACAAACTCAGGTCCTTTGTCCATTAATTTCCTACCATCTGTCTTTGCTGATTTCATCTCTGTTATGCTATTGACTCTGTGTTCCTATAAATTAATAATCACATCTAGGGGCTTGATTAAATTGAGGTTTGAAATATACATATATATATTCCCTAAAATGTCATAGATGGTGGTGTATCATCTATATGGAGGCTCATAATGTCTAGCTGTCTTTCTTTTTGAATGTTAGCAGCCACTGATGATTCTCACCCAGCTCTGTTAGGGCTTGCAAAATGACACCAAAAAGGAATTCTTTAAAAGAATGAGATGGGCTCCCATGTAGCAGACCAATGGTGAAAAAATTTTGAGTAAATTAGGTTTTTAAAAAAGAAAACATCCAAGTGGTTGTAATAATAGTGTGGGCAGAATCTTCTGTTGGGAATGGAAAGGAATTTAGAGACCTTCCAGCCTGGTGGCAGATAAGAAACCCTGAAGTCCGGTGAAAATAAGTCCTGTGTGTGGCATGGCTTATGAGTGACGAGGCCACAATTACATTCAGGCTTTTCACACATACTTTGGCATTGCCTTCATTCTGGCCTGCAATTAACCCTTTCACAGAGCATCTGACCAATTTCAGATTTGAGTAGAGTTTAAATTATTTCTTCCTATTATTGCAGATCATGATTAATTAATTACCTTTTCAGTTTCCATTTTGCACATGCTGGTATTGACTAAATGTGAAATAGAACTAATTATAGGGGCACCTGAGTGGCTCAGTCGGTGATGTGGCTGACTCTTGGTTTCGACTCAGGCCATGATCTCGGGGTCCTGGGATTGAGCCCCATGTCAAGCCCTGTGTCGGGTTGCGTGCTCAACAGGGAGTCTCCTTGAGATTCTCTCTCCCTCTCGCTCATGCATGTGTTCTTTCTCCCTCTCTCTCTCTCAAAAAAGAACTAATTATAAATTATACTGATATCATATTAAATTATAATCAGAATATCCTGAACCATAAGATTTATTTGGATGCTGCGGCAAATCCAGATATTACTGTTGTCCAATTTCATTTTCAGATAAATTTTGCTTCACATTTAAGACATAAATGTGTCTTTTATTTCTAACATCTTTTTGAAATATTGTTGAATTTCTCAGATTCTAAAATAATTGTTGTAAAACTAAAAAGTATTCCTGTTAATTTTTTTTTTAAATCATTTAGCACAGAAACAGTTTCACTTATTTTCCATAATTTTCAGAGGGGCAAAGTTTGCATTTTCTTTCTATAACCATTAATAACCAGGAGATTTCAGTTTGAATTGACTTTGTTGTTTTCCTGATTCCTTATTTTGGAATTTTAGATTCTGATGCCTTAGTGACTTGTCAAGCTAAGACAAAGATGGAGATGGCCTTTTAAAACTTGGGGCAAACCACTTTCGTGATACAGAAATATTGTATTTCATTCGTTGTAAGATAAAGATTGTTCTTTCTTATTTTGTACGTTTTGTTCTTTTTAATATTAGATGGTATTTGTTTCACATATGACATTCTATTAGCAGTGAAGAGCAATTAGCAAATTGATGAAACAGTTTCAGGCAAAATTAAATGCTAGGATAAGCACATGATTTTCTGTTGAAATTATAAAATTCTTCCCTTTTAGAGTGTTTGCCGCCTTCAGGTATTAATACTTAATAGTGATAGTAGAGTATTTCTCCCAGTGGAATAAACAGCACTCATATTCATGACCTTTCCAATCACCCATCTATAGAACGTGTGTGTCCTCGCTCACCCGCAGCCCAGGCTCCGTTTCCCGTCGCCTTGCTGCCAGCGGACAGGGGCTTCGCACACATGCTCGGCCATTCAGAGACATCAGAGCTGTGGTCTCCCTCAGTGATCCTCAGACTCGGTCCTGGGGGAGAACACAGGGAGGTTCTGTTGAACATGGAGGGACTTTATCAAAATACTGATCTCTTTTTCTTCTGATACCTTTTTCTGACACTGAGAAGACCCCCACTGTATAGTTTGGGAGGGCCTCGCTAGCAAAACGTCTGTCTTCTTTAGGAATAGTGCCACCTTGATGACCAAAGCGAAGCAGAATAAAAATTGCCCAAATGAAACACGCTGCTTTATTTGCTCCTTTTTGTTTTGTCATCAAAGTCCTCAAGAGCTGCAAACCTAACAGGAACCTTTGAAACACTTTATTGTTTCTTTGGATGATTCTTATGTAGCCAGTGGTTTTGAACATCTAAGTTTTTGCTTTAATTAGATAGAGCACATTTGTCAGAAAGGGCAAACTTCAGAACGAGGGTGTCCCACCATGCCGGTAGGACATGGAAATGGGAAATACCCAGTGGCATTTCATTCATCCATCTGGTCATTCACAGTTCTCTTCATGTCTCAGGAGTGACGTGGCCCAGAAACTGACTTGATGTTTCCTGTTGGAGTTTTCCATTTTCCTAAAGAATGTTCTAAGAAGTGAGACAAGTTGCTCCCTCCCTCTCAGTTCCTCTCTCCGTAAAAGTAGCCTGTCTTTCCCTCCCTCAGACTTATTATGAGTGAGCTGTATGACTGGCCTCTAGTTTGCTATTTAGCTCATAAGCCATAAGAGAACCTATTTGTTGGGTAATGTAGAGTAATGCATTTATTAATTGAGTTTGCCTTTAGCAAACTATTTTACCTGCCCATGGTATTCTCTGTAAGGGGTGTGTGTGTGTGTGTGTGTGTGTGTGTGTGTGTGTACTCAAAGTAGGACAGTGTGTGTATATTCCTGTACTTACGATTCCAGAGAAATTTGGGCTTTAGCTGTGTGTCCAGTCCTATGCTCTTGATAACCTCTACATGTAACAACAAAAAAGAGATACTTTGATATTTGACAGTGGGTGAGTCCTATGTCCTCATGCTTAAGTACAGTCTCATGACTGATATGGCAAAAGCTCAATGAAGGTGTTTCAAGAAATAGGGTTTTCTGCTGTCCGCAGCACTGTCCGCAGTGCTAAGCAGAAAACCCCTTCCATCTACACAGATGGCACTACTGGCTTCAATCCTCATTGGTGAAACCCCCCCTCAGCATGTTAGTACCTTTTCTTGCTGAAAGGTACGGAGCGTAAAATCTTTAAAGAGAATTCTGTGCCTTGTTGAGAATCTTGGGGTCATGGATATCATTTTGTATTATACAGGGCCCTGGGGGGAGAAGATAAAAGGTAATGGGCCTAAATCTATATTACGCATGGGTCATATTCTCCAAAGAGGAGTTTGTACTGTACAATTGAGTTCATTAAGGAATCCAATTAATTGGATTTCCTCTAGTTAATTGAGGTTTTCCTTTTCTTGAGTTAAAATGTGGAAATGGCATCCAGGTTTAAATTGGGCGTAATCTACATGCCCGTTCATTTGCAGAGGCAAGCCTCTCTTCCGGGTGCTCGTTGCCATCGTGGTTGCGTGGGGACTTTGGGCTCATTCTATAATATTCTTAAGTTCTGCCTAATGGTCTCTAATTAATTTGCCAATAAAACTCTTACAGCGGATTCATTGAAGGCAAGTTCAGTTAAAGACTCTCCCTCTTCCTTCTTTTGCCATCATTTGCTCCCCCTTCTCCCCTCTTGTTTTTCTCTCCCCTTCTCTTCTCTCATTCACTGTCAGGAAAGACTACCTTTGAAGGGACAATTCTGTACCGAGCTGCACCGGGAAAGACGGAGGGCCACAGACGCTATTACAGTGAGTGACCTTAACAGCAGGAGGCAATCGTAAAGCTAACATCTGCGTACTTGTGGTTTTTGACACGGCCGCACTTTCCTGAGCTGCTCATGCTTCTGCCAAGTGTCTGTGTGACTTTCTGATCCAAGGACATGGACTTATTTGCCTGAATAAGTGCTGTCTCCTTGGTGTGTGCTGCAGGAGCCTCCTCATCACAGCCCTGGCGCTTTCTTGTTTGCTTTGTGCCTCTGCCATGTGTGTGACATGCGTGCATGAACCATGCGTGCAGAGAAGGGACCGGTAGCATTTGTCATGGCATACGTATTTGTACCAGTATCTCTGGGCCTCTGGGGTGGTGTAAGATGGCTTCCCATGGAGATGTCAACCTCTCGTGGTTACTGCTTTTCCTGAGTGGCTCATTAGAAACCAATAAACCATTTCTTCATTGTGTTGTTCAAAGAAATAAGAACGTGACACGAAAGCCCATGCCAGAAATGGTGTTCTGCTCTGCTCATTCAGCCAGTCACTGCACGGCAGACTTCTTTTGGCAGGACCAATGTATAGCCTTTTGTGTTGTGAGATAAAGCTGCCAAAAGTTGAGGGGGAAGGACATGAATGAGATTAATGAATGAATTTCATGAAGCCCTTAGAACGGTTCCTGCCGCTGAATAGCACTACACATGCGAGTTTTAAAATTAAAATCAACAAAAATGGCTCACAGGTCTGAATTGATCCATGCTGGAATATTACAGTAAATTACACAAAAGTGTAATTTATGATGTCATTTGGCCAGCCGTATAACAGAGAAAACTTGAGGCTTTGTTCCTTTTTCACCTTGAAGACAAAGCCTCCACCCAGGTGTGCAGGCACGCGTACGCATCCGTACCTGTGTACACAGAAGCGGGGAAAGAGAAGGTTCAGATGGGAGCGCCGGAACCATGCTTCTCACACTGTCTGTGGTGAAGTTTGTTTTTATTTCCAGCCCCCCATGGACGGAGAGCTGGTCTTGCTGTACACGACTTTACTATGCATGTCGTGTGCCATCTGCACCTCACCACGGGCGTTTGACAGACCAGGACTAGTCTATTCCCTGGTCACCTAGACGAGTCCCCTGGCCACATGTCTGAAGTCATAGCAGTGCCCACCGCTATAAGCGTTTGCAAACATGCACACTTTCTGCGCTTAGCGCGCGGTGCACCAGTCACAACCCCTTCATGACCTGGCCCCAGCCCACAGAGGACGCTCTGCGCTGTATGCCTGTGGGTGTCACCTGGCATTCTGAGCATGACATGGGGACAGTTTACGGGAAAGCGTGTGTGATGGGCACCAGTAGCCAAAAATGCAGCACCCAACCGACATGAAATGTCACCTTTCTTTCCCTCTAAAGGGAAGGAACTAGATTTTGAGTTATTTCACCAACCCAGATATTCAGCTGTATAATTTGCATACTTAGAAGTGATAGAAGCAGGCTGCCAGAATGTCTGGAAGAAAAATCTGCCATGGGTTTCCTTCCCAGTCCCTGCTTATGTGGCTGAATGACTGCCCCCTCTCCCCGTGCAATGTGAAGAGCATTTCTCACGGTGATTAATATAAAGTCATTAGGATGAGCCCGGAAGGCAGCAAATCCCTGAAAACAGAAGCTCAGGGAAATCAGAACGGCAGTGGTGGAAAACATTATGGTTCTAACTAATGAGGAATGATAAAAGACTCCTTCAAATTCCTCTCTTTGAAGAACTAAAACAGCCTTGCCCGAATCCATTTCCCCTGCTGCCTTCTGCTGCTGCTGCTGCTGGTGGTGGTGGTGGTGGTGGTGGGGAGGGCAGGGCGGTGATGGTTTCTTTCCACTAACTCTTTCTTTATTCCACCCTCAAATGGTTCTTTCCAACCCAGCAAAGACTATACAAGCCATTTATCACATAGAAAGAATCCATACGGCAAAATGAGAACATGTTAAAGGGGAAATGACACAATATTTAGACTCCAAAATTATATCTCCAGCAGGGATATTTCCAAAAACAATGAACAAATAAACACGCGAATGGATAGCTAATCCAGGGGGGTTCTCCATGCTTGCACACTCGAATCCAGTCCTATAAATTACAGCCGACCCCACTGCTGCAGGCTGCTCCTTCTTGCTCTGCCCTCCGTTCTTGCTCACAAATGCTGTTCTTGACTTAATTAAAATGTACACCAGAGATCTTCCCTCTCCCCCCTTCCTTTTTGACCTATAAATGCCATTTTTTTAAAAACAGCAGCAGCAACAAACACAGCCATTGTTTTAGTTTTAAGGATTTGATTTTGAAACTTGTTAGCAATTTATAATGACCTTTCGATATTTTATCTGTTTTCATTTAACAGTTCCTTCCTGCCCTGAGACTTCTTTATTTGAATGACTTCGACTTTTATAACATTTTATGTGAGCAATTATTTGGTGTATTGTTCTTACGAACTAGGAGCCCACCTTCCCTATTGAAAGATAGCACATGATTGGCTAATACAGAGCAAAATTTGATGGTGTACTTTCATCGAGGGCATTGTCATGAGGGGATATACAGTAAATGTTCAGGAGCTATTCTACTACACATCTAGAGGCTTTAGAGACAGATTGAATGGCAAACTAAGTATTCCATAAAATATCCTTTGAATCCCGCCCTTTGATGGCATGACTGATGCACTGACTTTCAAAGTGAGAGTGTACACCCAGAAATTAACTAGAAACAAATAGGCTCTTCCTTTTAGGAACATGATTGTGGGCAGAGCCTGGGGAAAAAAGAATCTGGGAGGTAAGTGTTCACCTGTCTTGCTGATAACTATTTGATGACTTCCGACACATGCCACAGGAAGTCAAAGGAAGGGTGTCATGCCCCAGTGTTCTTCTTTGGAAAGGGATTCAGCTTTGGGGAAATGATGGCACTGAAGGAGGGAAGAAGAGCGGTAGGCTTGGGGGAGTCTGGCCTCCGGGAGGGCAGCTTCCTTTCCCTCTTTAACAAACACAATCATCTTGCCAGTGAAAGCGCCTCAATGTCAAGTTTGGTTTAATGCTTTCCTAGAGAAACATGTCTGCGTGCATTTATTCCTTGTGAAGCCATCCAAAGAGATTTAATTCTTTGGCAGTCATAATTTTGTGTGGTTTCTTTAATTGCTAATTTGTTTAAATGGCTTTTAGCTTTACAGTTTCCCTTTAGGAAATGTTACTTTCATTGCTAATTGCTAATTGCCATGAGTCATAGAGATTGGAGGTACAGTATGTGGTACTGGCGGGGTGGGGAGGCGAGGACAGGGTGGGAAGGGTTGTTATCACGCAGACTGTGGCAAAACAAGTTTGTATCAGAATCAGGCTGCGGCTGAAGTGTGGCGAAATGTCACACTTACACAGAGATGCTTTGAAATTAGATTTTTTTTTTAAGAATTTTGACTCACTTCTTAAAGGCTGGGGGTGGGGAGATCAAACACAACTCAGAGCCACCCAAATGCAACGTACTCAACACACTAAATGAAAAGCCCCAGTGCAGGTTGCCCTGTGCCCAGTAACACTTTTAGAGGTGGTTCCTGGCTGGCTGTGAGGTGCTTCACGGCTAAGGCTGATTGCTGAGCTCTTTCTCTCCCCGTCCCCACTCTTGACAGGTTTAAGGGAAACCACAGGCTCCGAGAGTGATGGGGGTGACTCGAGCAGTACCAAATCCGAAGGTGCCAACGGGACAGTCGCCACTGCAGCAATCCAGCCGAAGAAAGTTAAGGGAGTGGGCTTTGGAGATATATTCAAAGACAAACCAATAAAACTAAGACCCAGGTCGATTGAAGTAGAGAATGACTTTCTACCGGTGGAGAAGGTATGTTCGACAGTTTCTGTTTTATTTCAGCACAGTGTGGAGTACCCAAAAGTCCATTTTGGGCACCTGAGACTTCTTGTGCCTCTTCTGGGGTGTCTGCGTCCTCACATGCTAGCTGTTTGCCCTCTCCCCTTTGAGGCTCTCCCTCTGTGTTTCTGGAAAGGCTCATGCTCTAGTTTGCGTCTTCTCTTACTGATGGCTCTGTGGAAAGCGTCTCGGTATGACTTTTCAAATGGATCCGCACTTCTCCATTCCCCTCTACCACCACCCCCCCCGAAAAGTCCTTCATGCCTGGACCCAGCTAAACACATGACCACGACACTTGTGGGCACAGACGGATCTATCACTTCTCCTTGTGCATTTCTCTAGTGCTTCATGCCTGGGTGTGTTGACTGGTTCTGCAGTAGACAAAAGGGGGTTGTGTGGTTTTTTTCTCTAGGAGTTAGGTGGGAATGATTTCAGACTGCCGAAAGGAAGTCTCCCACGTGTGTGTATGATGGAGATGGGCCGTGCTCTGACTCCCTGCATTGTTACCGTCAGGAAGCTGGCTGTTTTCTTCTACCTCTCTGGTTCTGGGTTGCGAGAGGCAGACAGTGTGTTGCTGCTGAGTACACGGTTGCCACAGCAACACACCCAGAGCCATCGAGCTTGTGGCTGTCAGTGACGTCTACTGTGGTACACTTCTGAGCACCATAGCTTTGCTTAGGATTTGATAAATACTGTGGAATTTTCCAGATTGTAATAAGCTACACTCGTGCTGTGCTTAAGGAATGTTCGTTAATTCGATTTAGTGCTGAAACTTTTGCTTTGATGTTTGTGCCAGTAGGCTCAGGGGATGGGGCATTGGCAGCATCTCTAATGCAGGTTTATCGGTGGCTTTTAAATGTTTTTCATTTTTTGGGTGAGATGAATTTTTAAAAGTTGCATCATCTTCCACAGCTGTAGAATTTCCAGCTGCCTCTTTCCCCCAGCCTCCAGCAACTTTGCCTGGTGTCATCATGCATTAGAATCTGGAAAGGAAACTTGGGGACACTTAATACTTTTAGGGGTGAAAAAGGCAGAAAGGGCAGAGACTTAGACATGAAAGACTGTTCCATTTACATTCTTCTTTCGCTGCAGCTTATCTGAGCCAACTTGTTTCTTTCAGTAAGCCATATATGATATTTCTCAAGCTCTGAAAGCTATCTAGTTGGTATCCCAGCTTGCGAACTCATTTCTCCTTCACACCATCACTTTCAGATTCCTGTAAATATTTACAAAAGAGCAAGTGCCCATCTTGGGAAGAAACAATGGATGTAGTTTTTCTTCATTTTACTCAGCTGGTTGAAATGAACATGACCATTGACTCAGTCAGCAAACACTTAATTCCTTTTGTTTACTTTTTGATTCTTGGTCTTATTCTTCTCTGTGTTGAAGGACATTGTGTGTGTGTGTGTGTGAGAGAGAGAGAGAGAGAGAGAGAGACTTTTATTATTGCTATGAATATTTGTTTTAAACACAATAGTAAAGTGGGTTATTAGCAGCAGCAGTAGCAGCACCACGTGTAATACTCCCGAGTCTGTATCCCAGCATGCTTCTCTGAACCTCCGGGCCACGTGCCCAGCTGCCAACTTGCGCAGCCCCACTGGAAGATCTTAAATTCTTACTAGCTTACCCAACCCTGAACTCATCGTCTTCCCCCTCGAACCTCTCTGCCTGCAGCTTTCCGCATCTCAGGGAAGGCAGTGCCCCTCCCCCTCCTCCACGTCAGCACTAAAGCCTTGGGGCTGCCCCCGACTTCTCCTCCTCTCACAATCCTTGTCCAGCCTGTCAGGTGACTCCATCAGCCCTGCCTCCTGTGAACATCTGGCACCCACCACAGCTCATCCCCCTCACACCTCCCCTGCTCTCTCGCCATCACTCAGTGGCCTCCTTATAGGGCTTCCGGCTTCTCCCCTTCCCCCTACACTCTTGTCTCAACAGTGAAGCCAGCGTGATCCTTTGAAAGCCCAAGTCAGACCATATGCCACTCCTCTGCTTGTGCCCCTGCAGAGGCTCCCTGGAGAACCAGAGTAATAGGCCTGCCCCAGGCCCACAGGCTGAAGGGACTCGACTCTATTACCACTCAGACTTCTCCCTCTCCTTCTCCCCTTGCTTACTCTGTCCTGGCCCCTTACTTCTCCCTAAACATGCCAAGCACTCTCCCACTTTGGGCCCTTTCTTATAGTGCTTTCCTCTGGCCAGGCACCCTGCCTCTACACCGGCCCATTTGGCGGCCTGCCTCTCCGCTCCCCCATACTTTGCTCAGACTTCACCTCTTCAGCGAGCCCTGTCCCGGTGCACTTACTCTAAAACCTGCCCCCTTGGCTTGTCCTGCTCACTTGTGCTGCATTTTTATTTTCCATAGCATGCAACCCTTTCTAACATAATATTTATTTTTTATCCTGTTTATTATTTATTTTATTCTCTGTTACAGGCTATGTGCTTGGAACACTGTGCAGCACGTAGTAGGTTAGGTGCTCAGTAGGTATTGCATGTATGAATAATAATAAAACTGTATTAGCATAGCACTCTAGAGATTACAGACCTCTATAAAATGAGGGGACTAGGTGGGATAATGTAACAGTTATATGGTTGAAAATATAGTGGCTGTATGGTTCACTGCATTTTTGTGAAGCAGAGATTTATTGTGTTGGTCTTAGTGACATGACACGTTAACATCATCGGAGTAATATATATGTGTGTGTGTGTCTTGATTCATGATTTGTTTGCAGAAAGAAACCATGTGCTGGCAGCAATCTTAACCCGCTCCTCGTTGTGAAGCCTCTGGGGAAAACGTAAACTTCCCAGCTTGCTTTACTGGCTGTGGACAATTTTTTTTACAGCGTCTAAGAGAACTCAAAACTATCTCCACCCCCTGTTGTTGGCACTATGAATAGTTGCAGAAATTTATGGATCCATTATATTATTGCACAACCGGGCATGAGAACTGATGAGTGCGATAATGTTTTACTAGCGCACAACCTGGTTCTCGTCACTTTTGAAATGGTTTTGTGTCCAGGATTTATGTTTGCAGAAGGAAGTTTCCTTTGAGAATTGAGTGTGCTGGTTTGATTTCGAGGAAGCACAAACTGGGTCTCATGGGACAGCATTTGTTAAGTGAGGCCCAAGCAGGTCTTCCACTGAGGCTGGGGCAGTTGGCTTTCTGAGATGGCGGGTTTGATAACTTGGATGAAGAAAAAAAAGGAATCTGGTCATTTTTAACAACTGCAAGCATATTATATTTACCATTCAAGTTGGGACATTTTGAGATCCACTTTTCTCCGTCACTAGAAAATTCGGTGCTTGTTTTCCCTATACTCTAATCCATATCAGCCTAACCAGAGTGACTGAATGCTGGTAATTATACCAGGAGAGATACGATATAACACTCCCTGTCCCCAACAATAGGGAAATAGTGAGTAGTCTTTCTTCTCAATTTATTGAGCCATAAGGAAGGACCTTGTTTATGAGTCCTTTTATCACTGTGAATGGTTTGTTTAATGCACTATTTAACTGAAATATTTACAAATGAAATTATTTAATGTCTGGGATTTTGCTTCCAGTAGTTTGGAAGATGGAAGAGTGGGGAGGCCACAAAGGAAGCAAGATTGGTCATGAGTTGATAATTGTTGAAACTAGATGGCGCATACATATGGGATCAGCCCCCTGTACTCTCTTTTTATATGTATTATAACTTTCCCTTGATAAGAGATTAAAGAAAAAAGAAGAACCTTGGGGAAAAAATGTAACATTTAAACTAAACCCAGAGGTAAGTACTTGTTATATTAAAATAATGGAAAGTACACTGTGTCTGCAGATGAACCAAGTTAAATATCATAAAATTAGAAGGGCATGGTACCATTGTCCTAGCTCATTGACCCTGACAAAATTACTTAACCTCAACTAGGCCATATGTAAAATGGGAATACTCTGTATACCTGTCCTACCTTATAAGACTTAAAAAAATGTCATATAACAGAAAATACTTTGAAATTATAAATGTAACTCATTTCAACTAATACTTATTGAGTACTCAATATATGTTCAGCACTGGGGACCCAGTGGTAAACAAGACTGGGTCACTGCCCTCAGGGAGCTGCAGAAAAGTAAATAAGCAGTAATAATACAGTGTAGGGAATGCCACAAGTTGAGATCAGGTTGAGAACACAGTGCTGAGCTGTAGGAGCCCTTGGGCATGGCAGGAAGTGATGAGGTGTGAGGGAGGCTGGGGAACGAGTGTTCATGTACGAGTTGTGTGTAGCTCCTTCCTACAGGAAGTAAAGTTTAGACTTCCTGTAGGAAGTACTGTTTTTAGGCCTACAGGAAGTGATGTTTAGGCTGAGAACCATGGCATCCAGTAGACATCCATTAAGCCAAGGAGCGTAGAGTTATCAAAGTGAGAAGAGCAACATGTATTAATGCCTTGAAGGGAAATTGAGATAGCACAGAGCATGTGTTGAGGCTTCAGCAGGAAGTGGGGAAAGATGAGAATAGAGAAGGAGCAGGGCCCAGATCAGGAAGGGCCTGGTGACTTGTTAAGGAGTTTAGACTTGATCTTAAAGGCAGTGAGGAGCTGTCAATGGGAAGCAATTTTCAATAAGAGAGTGATATGATCAGGTAGGTGGATTAGAGAAAGTATCCAGCGGAACCTGGTGGCTCAGTCGTTAAGCATCTGCCTTCGGCTCAGGGCGTGATCCCGGAGTCCTGGGATCGAGCCCCACATCAGGCTCCTCTGCTGGGAGCCTGCTTCTTCCTCTCCCACTCCCCCTGCCTGTGTTCCCTCTCTTGCTGGCTGTCTCGCTCTCTCTGTCAAATAAATAAATAAATAAATAAATAAATAAATAAATAAATAAATAAATAAAATCTTTTTAAAAAAAGTATTCCAACTTACAGTGGGGTATTCCAACTTATAGTGGGAGGAGTGGATTACAGAAGACAGGGTGACTATAATTGAGGAGAGAGGTTAACAGAAACTTATGTTGGCTCTCCCAATAAGCTCCCCCACTGTCCCTGCAATCTAGGTTCTAAACCAGTTAATGAATAAGATGAGTCAGTGGATGGGGAATCAAAATAATATTTTTGGCTCCTTTTTTCAGTATGGATATCCATTTCACCCAGCACTGCTTTTTGAAAAGATCATCCTTTCTGCACTGCACAGCCATTATCACCTTTGTCATAATTTAAGTGGCCATGTATGTGTTAGTCTGTTTCTGTACTCTCTGTTCTATTGGTCTATATTTGTCCTTGCACTTATTCTATACTACCTCAATTACTGCAGCTTTATAGTCAGCCTTGATATCTGGCAATTTAAGTCCTCAATCTTTGTTCCTCTTCTCCAAGATTTCCTGGGCTATTCTTGACCCCTTGTATTTTCTTTTCTTTTCTTTTTTTTAAAGGTTTTATTTATTTATTTGACAGAGAGAGAGACAGCCAGCGAGAGAGGGAACACAAGCAGGGGGAGTGGGAGAGGAAGAAGCAGGCTCCCAGCAGAGAATCACGCCCTGAGCCGAAGGCAGATGCTTAACAGCTGAGCCACCCAGGCGCCCCAACCCCTTGTATTTTCATATAAATTTTAGAGTCAGCTTGTCATCCCCCCCACCAAAACAAACAAACAAACAAATAAAACCTTTGGGATTTTGATTGGGATTGCATTGACTTTATAGATACGTTTGGGAAGAATTGATACCTTTCCAATCCATGAACATGGTATATTTCTCTATTTATATAGATCTTATTTCATTGTGTGAAAATTCCTCAAAGCTGTACACTTAAGATTTGTGCACCTTTATCTACCTATGTTATATAGCAATGTTGTTACTGATGAAGGCAAAGTTGAAGGATATAGATGAGTATGAGAACCAAATGGGCCTGCCAGCTAATCCCCAGAATTAGACAAACCCACCCACCCAGTCTTAGCAACATTATACTAAAGCAGACCCATGTGAGATAGAAGGGCCTGTCCCTTGGGGAAGAGCAGAGGCTAACTTCGAAGAGGAGGAAAGAGAAGAGTTGAGCTGAACATCCGTAGTTTATTTTTCTGAAATTCACCTAGTGGAGATGTCATTTCATTCTCCAGGGGAAAGTGAGTAAGGGGGCAAAGAGTTCCAGGAGTGTCCAGTTGCATCCAGAAAGTGTCCATTTGGGCTCCCTTTTACATGGCAGGAAACATCAAGAGAAGAGAAATAGTTTTTCTCTCTGACAGCTTTGAAGTGTTGTCATGGATGGTTTGGGGAAACATTTTGAAGGTAGAATGAAGAAATTTGATAGGAGAGGGAGGACTTGAAGATGATGCCTTGGGCAACTGGCTTAAACAGTTGGGGGTAGTATCATTCCCTGGTTAGAGACCACTGGAGAAGAAAGATATCTGGGGAGGAGAGAGGTCACGGGTTGTCTTAGACTAGCTGGATTTCTTAGGTACTTGTGAGACCACCAAGTGGAGGCATCCAGTGGGCTGTTGGATAAATAAGTCTGGTGATTGAGAGAGAACTGTAGATGTAGGTTTGAGAGTCATCAGCCTAGAGATTGGGCTGGAAGACTATAAGAAAGAAGGCAGCCCAGACAGGAACTTATTCTCATGAATACAGCTGGTACCTTCTATCCTCCACCTGTGGACCCAAGAGGGAATTTCCTCATCAGGCTGCTTCCCTGTGACCTCAGCCTGGCCCCAGTCTTTTTGTAAACTCTTTACCTTTTCATGAGTCACTCAGATGATCACTCTGGCCAAACACTTAGGGAAGGGAATAGCAGGTATTACACATGGGTGGGTAAATTACAGATACTCAGGGGAGTCCCCAGGACCTAACCTGACATGACTTTATGTAAAATAATCTTGGCTTTTTGATGCCAGCTCATTCCATGCCCAGGCTCTTTACATTGATTGTTTATTGGATTCCCCACAAGAAAACTCTCCAAGAATCTCCTTTCCCATGGTCTTTCTGTGTTAGCTGATTGCCATTTGTGACTTCTGATGTCTCTCTCTTGCAATGATCCTGTTTTCTTTTTTCATTTGCTACCATATCTCACAACCCGACATTGTGTTTGTGACAGTCTTTTCAGCTCTAATCATCTTGGATCTCATTTGTTACCCAAATTAATGCCTTTATAATATCAACATTGTAGCTTTCACTTGTAACAGAGAGTGATAATTAAAATTGTATATAAATGAGCTACTAATCATTTTTTTTAATCAGCCAAATTGCAGTAAGGGAAATTTTACTATTTTCGTACATAAGCAGTCTTTTTATCCATTTAGTAAAAATTCATCAAGCTGTATACTTAAGTACAATTAAAACATGTAAACATCTAAAGTGATGATCTTCATTCCTTAAAAATGAGAGATTTATGTCTCTAATCCTTTGAAGACTAGAAATAAGCTCTGGGGATCTTCAGGAGCTAAAGGTATTGGTCAAAACCTTGTGATTACCTGAGACCTATAGTCTTGGATGGCCCTCATTTTGGTTGAAAGATAACATTATGTGACATCTCTTGAGCTGTTGGAAAATCCATGGTTTTTAATGAGTAGATGGTATTAAGATGCCCACTGGTTGCCTGGGTGAACGGTCTGGGATTTTCAGACTTCGTTTTCTATGTTATCTTTTCCCACAGTGTCTCTGTTAAGTTTCCTTATCTAGGAGAAGGACAGGGGTGTTGGTAGGAAAGGGGAACCAGACGTAGTATTACAGGATTACTCTTTGACATGTTAGATGTTGTTTACTGTACTACATATGCTTGACATATACTATCTAAAACACTCAGCTTAGTTGTATTTTCTAAGAAATGTTTAATTGCAGCCAGAATATCACCAGGTATCACATTCCCAGAAGGCCTTAAATTTGTGTTTTTAGGAGTATAGTGGTTATTAAGCAGGCAGGCCGGATTGCCTGGGTTCATATCCCACCTCTGACTCTTCCTGGGACAGACTACTTAAGCACTCAGTGCTTTAGATTCCTCATCTGTAAAATTAGAATACCGATAGGACATACTCCATATGGTTGTCACGAGGAGTGAGTAACACAAAAAATGGGTAGAAAAGTGCCTGGCATAAAATCATCACTTGATTAACGTTCATAGTTATTATTGCTGCCCTTCTGGTTATTAGAACAGAAGGAGTGCCTGTAAATAGCAGTGCAGTTTCCAGGATCATTTCTTTAACTTTTTCATATGGAAAATTTCAAACTCAGAGAAGTAGAATTGAATTTTGCTATGTCTGGATAGCTGTTTGTTTGATGTCACCATGTCTTAAATATTAGCCATTAGAAAGTAAGTGCCATGATTTTGGACCTCGCCATCATATTCCTATTTATAACTCCTTAAAAACCATTGTTAAACTCTAGTGGCCCCTCAATAAATATTTGTGGACTGGATACATTAATATAATGTTTTGTCCTAATCCAGTTGAAATTATGAAGGAAGACTCATTATGTTTGGGGTCTGCTTATGGTCTGGCTACAGATTCACTCTCGTATTTGTTTATTAATTGGCTCATTCATTCACTTACTGAAGCTTTATTGAGTGACTTTTATGGATCTGCCACAGCAGCTCTGGAAATTTCTAGATAAATGAGTTCAGAAGTGGCAGTCCATTTGTAAAGGTGTCAGCTAGGTGGCATGTCTGGATTCTGTATTAGCATGATACATGCATATTTTTTACCTGGCAGTATATTTACTTGGGATGAGGTGGGTCTGGTGTAGTTAACTGGAGTGGAGTTAACACCTCCTCCCCTGCATCGCGCCTTGAAT
Source organism: Ursus americanus (assembly GCF_024610735.1). Lineage (NCBI taxonomy): Eukaryota > Metazoa > Chordata > Mammalia > Carnivora > Ursidae > Ursus > Ursus americanus. Next base: position 107,362,753 of record NC_142164.1, read on the forward strand.
CAGCTGTCACATACAGGGCTCTTATTTAGTGCTTTGCATTATGTATGTGTGGGAGAAAAGTGGGTATGTAGAAAAGTCATTATGATGCAGGGGAAAGGAACTAGCGGAGGTTCGTCCAAAGCATCAAAGAGAACAGGGGAAGGAACTCCTACCTGTCCTGGCGGTCCAGAAGGAAGGGATGGGAGTATCAGGGAGATCTTTTCAAGCAAAGTGAGATTTGAGCAAAGTATGAAAAGATAAATGGGTTTTCATGGTACTGGTAGCGAGTGCACGGACAAAGAGAGAGCATGGTTATACAAATACATGTATTTGGCTGGAGTACAGGGGCCGTGGTTGCGGTGGTGGAGGAGGAGGGGGGATGGAGGGGAGGTGGGCCTTCTTTCCCCAGGGCTCTGCCAGCCGCTTCACACAAGCTATACTTCTGGGTGAGCTGGCCAGTCGGTGGAGGAGTTCCGTTGGGGAGTGGCATGATCAGATTGGCACTTTAGAGATAACTGGGGAGGTGCCGAGCAATGTGAACTGGAGATGGGGAGGAAGTAGCTGGGAGAGTTGCCAGCCCCGGGGCTCCGTGGTTGATGACTAATTGGCCAGGCACCAGGAACTTCTAGTAGCTCTTGGAAAGGGGCAGATGGGCCCACCTCATGCACACTCTTTGAGCTGGGCCGCTGTAGCCTGGGTTGGCAGCAGAACTGACAGAAGAGCCAAGTTTCCTTTCAAAGAAAACTCTTTTGTGTATTATGGAAAGCAAAAGGCTAGGACTCAGCATTCAGCTGTCTTTGTTAAGAGATAGGCTAAGGATATAGAGATAATGAATAAATGAAGTTGGGAAGGCATTGTTAAATACATTTCTGTAGACATAGTCATGAACGTTATCATGTATGTCTCTAAATCACACATATACATTTATTTATGTGTGCATATATGTGCAGCCAGCTTATCTCCCTAATTCACTTTTTAATGAACTTTCAATTTTAGGGACGCCTGGGTGGCTCAGTTAAGCCTCTGCCTTCAGCTCAGGTCGTGATCCCAGGGTCCTGGGATGGAGCCCCACATCAGGCTCCTTGCTCAGCGGGGAGCCTGCTTCTCCTTGTGCCTGCTGCTCCCCCTGCTTGTGCTCTCTCTCTCTCTCTGACAAATAAATAAATAAAATCTTTAACAAAAACCTTTTAACTTTAGAATAGTTTTAGATTTGTAGAATAGTTGTAAAGATAATACAGAGAGCTCCCACATACCCCGCACCCAGTTTGCTCTGTTCTTAACATCTCATGTTAATATGGTACATTTGTCACAATTAATGAACGAATATTGATACATGATTATTAACTAAATCCCATCCTTTATTCAGATTTCCTTAGGTTTTGCCTGATGCCCTTTCTCTGTTCCAGGATCCTAGCTAGGACACCCCATTACATTACATCTCCTTAGGCCCCTCTTGGCTATGACAGTTTCTCAGACTTGCCATGTTTTTGATAACCTTGGCAATTTTGAGAAAATTTGCAGAATGTCCTTAAATTAGCATTTGTCTGATGTTTTTCTCATGCTTAGACTGAAATGGTGGATTTGGAGAGGAAGACCACAGTGGGGAAGTGCAGTCCTCATCACGTCGTATCAGGGGCGCATCCTATCAATGTGACTTCTCACTGTTGATGTTGATGTTGGTCACCTGACTGAAGTCATGTTTATCAGGTTTCTTCATTGTAAAGTTGTTCTGCTTTTTTCCCTTTTCTAGAGCCAACTCTTTTTTTTTTAAAGATTTTATTTATTTGAGAGAGAGAGAGAGAGAGAGACAGAGTTAGCGACAGAGATAGTGACAGAGAGTATGAGCGGGGAGGAGAGGGAGAAGCAGGCTCCCCTCTGAGCAGGGAGCCCGACTCGGCTTGGGGCTCGATCCCAGGACTCTGGGATCATGACCTGAGCCCAAGGCAGATGCTTAACTGAATGAGCCACCCAGGCGCCCCTAGATTCAACTCTTTAGAAAGAAGTCACAATGTGTACCTCACACTTAAGGAGTGGGGAGTTCCGCTCACCTCCTTGAGGGAAGAGTATCGTCATAAATTAGTGGGAATTCTCTTGTGCAGGAAATTTGTCTATTCTCTCCATCCTAATTAAGTTTTGATTAGGTGATTTCTTATCTGCCCCCTAAATTCAAAATGTTAATTCCCTACTGCCTGCCCCGCCTTGCCATTCACAGCCTACTGACATCTCCCACATGTGTTTTCTTGTGTGATATATAAACAGACCTATGTCTTATTTACCCAAGTGGATTGCACATTTCTTGAGCCCTGAGATAGCATCTCATTCAAAATGCCCTATACCACAGGCAGTTACTAAATATTGAATAAATGGTTTTTAAATTAGTACAATTTAAAAATTCAAAAACTCCCCATAGGTGTAGGAAGTGAAATGGATCCTCAGAATGTGAGTATGTGAGAACTGTGGTAAAGTGAGGGTACTGTTGCCTTGGCACCCTGCCTTGTGATGTTGTCCTGAATTCGTGATAGTGGCTAATAGGGTGCTTACTTTGTACCTACTACTTCATTAAGCACTCCACGTATGTTACCTATTCAATCTTCCAGACAACTCTGTAGATTAGTGCTTTTATCCCCATTTTATAGATAAGGAAACTGAGGTGAATGGATATTAAATGAGTTGCTCAAAATTGTACCACTGGGAAGTGGTCCAGCTGGGATTTTGATCTCAGACACTCTGGCTCTAGAGTTTTGTTTTTTTTTTTTAATTTTATTTATTTATTTGACAGAGATAGAGACAGCCAGCGAGAGAGGGAACACAAGCAGGGGGAGTGGGAGAGGAAGAAGCAGGCTCATAGCAGAGGAGCCTGATGTGGGGCTCGATCCCATAACACCGGGATCATGCCTTGAGCCGAAGGCAGACGCTTAACCGCTGTGCCACCCAGGCGCCCCTGGCTCTAGAGTTTTGAACTCTTAGCCACTGGGCTCTAAATCCACTGAAGTGGTGATTAAAATGATATCTCATTCGGGGCCAAAACAGCATAGCTATTTAAACATTTTATTCCAGTCTGTGAGGATACTACCGATGACATGGCTGGCAATAGTTTTGCTGGAGTTTTCCTGGGGCGAATGTTTCTATAAAGCCATGGTTGTTTTTTCCTTCTTCAGTTTTTTTTCTTTTTTTTTTTTTATTGAGTAATTTTTGTATATTACCACTAATTTCATGTCTTTAAAATACAGGTATTTTTATCATGGACATTTCACATACAAACCATATTCTAGATCTCTGTCACTCCCCATCAGATTATCTGTTCAGAGATAGTGGGCTTTTTATTTTCTTTCTGATGTTTTTAAACAGCAGTGGCCGCTGGGTACTGCCAAATAAACACTCCTTCAGTGTGTTCCTTGTCTGAATGGTCATACCTGTGGGTCCCCGGGAGACAGCTACATTCTCGCAGCGACGCAGGCGAGGGAGGAGGACTTCTCGCAAAGCCACCCAAGCCATGAATTGGCCCTGGCTTCCTGAGCCGTAAACAAACGCGAGCTTTGTTCTCCCTATTGCTCATTTGGTCCCAAGTATGACTCAGGGTTAGGCTGGGTCCTTCAGGCTCTGTGCCTTTGGCTGTTGGAAGGAAGTGGGAGGGTTCCAGGGTAGTTCTGGGACCTTTTCAAACTGAAGAAAGGAGGCTGACTGCATGATGGGAGAAGAGGTATTTCTTTTTTTGCTTTTAGAGATGTAATAAGTCCCCTTAATCTTGCATCTTGTCTGCGCTGTTTTCTAACAAGACTTGTAATGGGTTTGCCCTGGTGGGTTACAAGAAGTGTCTGCCTGCCAGGATCCCCTCAGGGGGAAGGGGGGTGCTGTGGATACGCTAAGGAAGAACCTATAGTGTGGAGGAGCCTTTTCTAAAGTCAAATGTTGCACTGGAGCTCTGTAGCTGTTTTAATCCCCCCACCCCTTTGGTCAATCCGGCCATTGATTTTTACAGATGTTTTCAATTCCTCCGTGTCTTGGGTTTTCATGTGCGCATACTGCAGAGAGTCATTTAGATGGGCAGTTTGCACAAGCAGTGACTGTTACACCATGCCACCGAGATGTTTAGCAATTACAGATGTTTGTGCAGTAAACAAATCCAGCTTGCTCTTCAGGTTAACTTAGGAGAGAAGAATATGTCCACGCAGAGTGAGCCAGCTACGGGGCATTTCACTCTAGGGAGGCATGGACATTTGGAGCTTTCCTGGTGAGTGGAGAAGCTGTGAGTAGTGACTTCTGGGTGCTGGTGAACTGTTGTTGTTTTTTTTATAGAAGTAAAGATATTTCTCTAATTTTGTAGGACTGAGCATTTATATTCATTTGCTTATATATACAGTAAAATAAAGACACTAAATTATTTGGCTTTTTAAAAGTTTGCTAGTGATAGGTGCTCTTGTTTCTCTCTGCGAGTTGTTCATATTTGTCTACCTAAAAGCAGAAGTCTGTCATTTTCCAAACACAAAATAAAATTCCCTAAATAAACCACAGGATAAGTAAGGCTTACGATGCGTCATATGCCTTCCATATTCCTGTCTCTTGTTAAAAAAAAAAAATTTTAAAGCGGAGAGTGGATGATATCTATAAAATATGTCTCTTTGTGTCTTTTGCTATTGGCTTTAACTTGTAATGTCTTCAGAATTACATGAAAAGGAAGATAGCATGACAAAAGGAAACACATTGTTTTATCACATTACTTTAAGAGTAGGAGAACTTCTTGAAAAGTTTTTTAATGGCGTCTGTTGCTTGTCTAGAAGGACGTGAGTGCAGGCAGCAGCTGGCTAAAATAAAAAATATACTCATCTGCAATGGACTGAGAGAATTTTCTTATTGAAAGCTATCTTAAAAATTTTTTGCTGCTGCTAATTATTATTATTATTTCCAGATATTATTGTTTTGAGTTCTGAAAAGTAGACTGACAATTAGATATTTATATGCAAAATTTGGCTGGTGACTCTTTGAGAAAGGAGTGAAAGCATGTTGATTGTAAGATGTGACCTATGGAAAAGGCTCAGCAATGGCACTGGGCTCCCACAGGAGCCTCTCTGGCTCCCTCAGGCCAGGGCCTGGGGATGGCACAGGCAGGGGAGCCCCTGGGACCCGCACAGGTTTTGTGAGTTCTAAACTAATTTGCATAATTGAACCCCCCCACCACCACCGGAACGAACCCTTTGCCTTATTGGTTTCTCAAAATGGAAATAGCCCTGTTACTTCTCTGATTACAGGAGTTCTTTGCAATAATTATTATAATAATAAAAACTTACAGTTAAAGAATATGAATAAATTGCCCTTAATCCTATTATCCAGGAACAACCATTTTATATGTATCCTTCAGACTGCTATCAGAACAGGAGTGTCCATGCAGTATACACATGAGGTCATATTAAATGTTACCTGTTTTTAGAACTTAATGTATTATGGGCCCCTCTCTTCTTTCAGACAAGTGCACAGTTATCCCTTGTACAGGCGTACCACCATTTATTGAACTGATCCTCCTGTAACTGTAACTAAAGATTGCTGCTACATTTTTAATATTAAAAACAGCATTCTTGTATATGCATCGTTGTACCTGCCCTGATTATTTTTGCAGGCTGAATTTTTTTTAAAAGATTTATTTATTTATTTATTTATTTATTTATTTATTTATTTATTTATTTATTTGACAGAGAGAGAGAGAGAGAGAGACAGCCAGCGAGAGAGGGAACACAAGCAGGGGGAGGGAGAGGAAGAAGCAGGCTCCCAGCGGAGGAGCCTGATGTGGGGCTCGATCCCAGAACACCGGGATCACGCCCTGAAACGAAGGCAGACGCTTAATGACTGCACCCCCCAGGCGCCCCTGCACGCTGAATTAAAAGAGGAATTTCCAGGTTAAAGGCTGACTTAATTCTGGTTTGTTTCGTTTATAATGAAAATAACCTAAGTATGTGTTAAAAAAATTCCAACAGAACAAAAGTAAGACTCTCTCAGTCTCATGCACTCAGCTTTACTTCCCAGTGGAAATCGCCAATAAAGCTTTCTATGTACTCCTATAGAAATGTAGAATGTGTTGGGGGCACCTGGGGGGGGGCTCAGTCGGTTAAGTGTCTGCCTTTGGCTCAGGTCATGATTCTAGGATCTTGGGATCGAGCCCTGCATCGGGCTCCCTGCTCACTGGGGGTCTGTTTCTCCCTCTCCTTCTGCCTGCCCCTCCCCCTGCTTGCGCTCTCTCTGTCTCTGTCAAATAAATAAAACCTTTAAAAAAAAGAAATGTAAAATGTTTTTATTACAGTAAAATATACATAATACCATTTATCCATTATTAAGTGTACAGCTCAGTGGCATTAAATACATTCATATTCATGGTCAACCGTCATCACCATCCATCTCCAGAACCCAGAACTTTTTCATCTTCCCACAATAAAACTCTGTATCCATCAGGAGCGCCTGGGTGGCGCAATCCTTAAGCATCTGCCTTTGGCTCAGGGCGTGATCCCAGTGTACTGGGATCGAGCCCCACATCAGGCTCCTCCGCTGGGAGCCTGCTTCTTCCTCTCCCACTCCCCCTGCTTGTGTTCCCTCTCTTGCTGGCTGTCTCTGTCAAATAAATAAATTTTAAAAAAATCTTTAAAAAATAAAAAAATAAATAAAACTCTGTATCCATCAAAACACTAACTTCTCATTCTCCCCTCCACCTAGCAACAACCGTTCGACTTTCTGTCTCTATGAATTTAACTCTGCTGGGTACCTCTTATAAGTGGAGTCATAAAATATTTATCCTCTTGTGTCTGGCTTATTTTACCTAGTGTGATGTCTTCAAGGTTCACCTATGTTGTAGCAGGTGTCCGAATTTCCTTCTTTTTTAAGGCTGAATAATATTATACTGCATGGCTATATCACAATTTGTTTATCCTTTCTTCCACTGATAGACATTTAGGTTGTTTCTACCTTTTGCCTACTGTGAATAATGCCAAAATGAGCACTGGCCTACTGATACCTATGTGAGTCCTTGCTCTCCTTTCTTTTGGGTATACTCCCAGAAGTAGAATTACTGGATCGTATGTAATTCTATTTTTGATTTTTGTGAAACTGCTTTACTGTTTTCCACAGCAGCTGCGCCATTTTGCATTCCCACCAGTAATGCACAGGGGTTCCAGTGTCTCCACATCCTTGCCAGCACTTGTCATTCTCTGTTTGTTTTATAATAGCCATCCTAATGGGTGTGAAGTGGTGGCTCATTGCTGTTAGATCTGGTGTTTAATGTGTGTTCATGTTGCCTATCACTAAGGGGAAAGGATACCATTCTTCTCATCTTAGAATAATGAGTTGAGGAAAAGGTCTTCTGTGTGAGAAGCCCGATGAACTAGCAGATCAGTTACACAGTCCCAAGAGATGGCAAATGGCTCGAGGGAAGGACTAGGCCCCCTATTCCTCATCCCTGGAGAAAAGAGATGCAGGGAGCCCAGGTAGTTGCTTGCTTTCAGGGTTTTAATGGTGACCAGGACTGCTGCTTCTGTTCACCGCCCCCCCCCCGAAGGTTTTTGGAGAGTGGATTCAAAATAGATCTTCTGAGAAAAGATGAATTTCTTTTTTATGCTATCGTTAAGTCTAATGATAGTACCTCATTTATCCTACATAGTAGGGAAAGCCGCTTTTATGATTGATTTTTTTTCTCTCCTCACCTTCTACCCTGGAATTCTTTGGGGATAGGAAATGAAAGTCCTTCTTTTTGCACATTCACCGAATCATTCGATTCAGTTGATATTTTACAGTGGAGTGGACTGAAGTATCTACAAGAATTTCGCTGTGGCTATCTTTTCTTCTTTACTTATATCAATAACTATTTCATAATATTTATAATCTTGAAGTTTGTAGATGCTTTTCATTCCTCAAAGTCAAGGTTTTAAAAATTTCTGTGTGGCCATTAAAAAGATCATGCATATGGACCTAACTGGTCTTTTTCTCGCTAGTATTCTCACTACCTGTAAAATGATAGTCTAGATAACTGAATTTCAGCGGGATGGATTAAGTTGAGTGCTCTATAAAAACTGGCAACTTTATTTTTTCAAGATTTTATTTATTTATTTATTTATTTATTTATTTATTTATTTATTTGCGAGAGAGCAGTGAGCGATCAAGTGCGCTCACGCCTGTGAGTGGGGGGAGGAGCAGAGGGGGAGGGATCAGGAGGGGAAAGATTCTCAGGCAGACTCCATGCTGAGTGTGGAGCCCGTTGCAGGGCTCATCCCACAGCTCCAAGATCATGACTTGAGCCAAAACCAGGAGTCAGGTGCTCGACCGACTGAGTCACCCAGGCGCCCCCAAACTGGCAGCTTTCAAACAAGCTGCCCAGCTTACTTTGCACAATGGTGTGTCTTTTCTTACCTTCAGAGAATTTAGATCACAGAGGTTGTTCAGTCAGCAACCTGTTTTGTACTTTTCTGTGGCATCAGAGGCCATTTAAAAAGGATGAGATGACAGCCTTATTCTCAACGCAGGCTTTGAATGGTGGCGGCCAGATTCCAACTAGATGTGTGCCCGTAAATGCTCTAGAAGCAAACGGAAGGAGAAGCACAGTAACCCCTACTTACACCTCTGATAGAGCTTCCGCTCTCTCTCTCCACCTGGGCTATAAAATGAACAATTGACAAATTAAGAGTATGTGGGAATTGCCTTAAAAGCCACTTCTTTATCCAAAGGCCATCGTTAAGCCATTTCATGGATGGCCCCTGACTCCGGAGTCTCACCTCAATTAAGCTTGAACTTTCAGGAATAGAAGAGGCAATGTTTGGACAACTAAAGGCAGATATTTGGGGTCTCTGTCATTTAGAAGCTGTATTTCTGTTTTGCTCATTAAAGATGAGGAAGTTAGAAGTGGTAAAGATGAATTTACTGCCTCATTTTCCTTTTTCTTCTTTCACTTGCTAAGCATTTTCACCCACCAGCGATTTTAATATGTTTTGCTCCATTTGTTTTGGTAGCATCTGTTCCGTCTGTTCTTTTTATTTTGATTTCTTAGTTGGGTTTTTCATTTTCTGTCTGTACCAGAGGCAGTTTTTCTGAGAGTTCTTGAGTACCTTTTCTAGACGATTAAGAAAGTGGATGAGGGAAGCAATGATATAAAGTACCAAGACGTTCGATCCTGGAGTAGTCCCGACTTGCGCTCCTGCCACAGTGCTAGTGCTAGCCCTGTCTGCTTGCCGCACCGAGAGAACTGGCCACGTTATGTGTCCCGTGTGTCTCATTTCAGATAGAGTTCTTTTGCTTCGAACCCCAGTACCCCCTTCACATTCAGGTGTTGTTAGAAACAGAGAAAGTCGGCTTGCTCATAATTTAGAATCCTATTTTTTCCAGTGATGGGAATATAGATATTGTTGTTTCTTGATTTGCAAGAGGCTGAAACATTACAAAGCTGGTAACTTTGTGCCCACACATGTAAGTAATCTGCCCCAAGCGATGCACTGTCTCTTCGCAGTATAGGGGTGAGCAGGACGTAATGGATGGGCGACCTTACTGTGCTTCCCAGTAAGGGGATAGGCTCTCTGACATTTTGGTGTAATTTTTGTATGCACTGCCCAAGAGTTCAAACAACTCCAGGTTTTTTCAACTAGAGTCTTCAGTCATAGGGTCACTAGGCAGGAGAGCAGAAACGCGTCTAAATAAGACATGAAAAGAGGTCTTGAAAATATCAGTGAGGCCAAAAGAGATACAGCCAGGGAGGGATCGCTGTTTCCAAGTACTAAGAAATGGTTTTATGGGGCCATAGAGCAGTATGTTTGTGACTTTAGTCTAGAAAGTCTATATGAAATGAAGATTCTAATGTGGGTTGATTTTCTTGTTATGAAATTTAATGACTAGAAAGAGACCGGGGTATCCAGAGAGGAAGTGACTGAAGGCAGTGAATGGAAATGGTCGAGAAACTAGAAATCAGGAGCTGTGGACAAACAGTGGTTATCGTTGCAAAGAGAGAAGGGTAAACAGAGTTTGGGAGGAAGTGAAGAATTACATGGGGTTTCAGGGTTGCTTGTTCTCTGATCCCCCGATGGCTGAAAAAGGGGACCCCTCTATAACCTGAGGCATGGTGATCGGGTTAGGAATAAGGGGAAAGTGGCCAATACTGAGGCCTGATAAAGTCTTCCTTGTTCTATGGCAAGGAGGACGTGGAAATCCTTTCCTGAAAGTCCCCATAGAATTGGATAGATAATTTTCTGAAACCCATCTCTGTGAAATAAATTAAGTATAATACCTCAGGAGTTAGGGAGTAGGCTAGAAACTCCAGAAGTACGATGCCTGCTCTTTGTCCTCCTTTGTCACCATCTTCCGTGAATCTGTGTTGTTTTCGTGGCACGGAGCCTGTAGTGGGACTTTGGGGAAGGCACCGAGAGGAACTGCTGCTCTCAGGACCTCAGAAGTGGAAAGCACTGAAAAGAACGTTCTCCATTGTAATAGAAAAGGACAAGGAATTTCTCCAGACCAGAAAATGCATCAATTGGGATATTTTACCGTGCACATTTCCCCCCCCCACCCCTGTAAAACGAACAAAATGTACCTTTTAAAAAATAACGTAGAACTATAAAAAGTGCCTCTTAAGAAAGCCCATGATTAAAATAGGTGATTTCATGTTTTGTTTTGTCTTCCAAATGAGGGTTTTCTTCCCTTCTATTTTGTGTGGTTTGGCGTCTTTGTGTATGTTACAGAGAAAGGAGAAGAGAATGGGGAAATATTTTAGTACGGGAAAATGAGAACATGCAAAATGAGTAATGAAAGACATACCATTTGATCATTTGGTGAGGATCTAATTTGCCTAAAACTCATCGTGCACCCTAGAGAGAATTTCCAGCCTTAAGAGAACTCCTTTTGTACCTGAAATTTGCTACTGAAAAGACTTGTAACTTTGAATGAGTGAATGAATATGCATGATAGCCCAACACAAGACTGAATTGAACTTTTTCTCCCGCAGATCAGAAATCATTCCACTAAAAGATTCCTCTTAAAAGTGCATTGATTCAATCCATCCACACCCTAAACTCAGTTCCCCTTTAAAAATTAAAAAAAAAAAAACACGCAGGCGTGATTTTTGAAAAGCAGCAAAATCAAAGTATGTTCACATTAAGTGGAGATGGTTGTCAAATAGCTGAGAAAGGAAAACAACTGTGAAATCTATGTGATTGTAAGATTGTGATACACTTAAGTAAGTAGTTCTAAAAGCAGGGGAAAAATGAAACTTCAAAATTTGGGGGGCCTGGTTTTCATCACATTTGTTTTTTCACCCATCTGAGAAACTGTAATCATTACTTCGGTTTGTGTTTAAAAAAGGGTTTTTCTAAAAAAAATTAAAATAAAATAAATAAAAAGAGTTTTTCCTTGTGAAGAACTGGAGAACCACTAGAAAACAGAACAATAAAGCCACAGACCCCACGCAAATAGATGCCACCCTTTCAATCAGTACTTCTTCAAATGCTGGGAAATGAGGAATCTAGAAGTGTTGTCTTTGATCATACATGAAAAAGTTACAAAGTAAACTCAACTTTTTTTTTCAGTTCCTGTCACACATGTGAATATGAATTCATGGGTTTAATTGGAAGAGCAGGAAATATATATTTTTTAACTTTGAAAATGTGATACAATACCTTGATACTTTATTTGGAACAAAATTAATTGGAAATGATTTTATATCATCTACTTAGTCAGTGAGGTTAAGAGCTGATGAATAACTCGAAGTAAAGGGTGGTGATGAATCGTAGGCAATGCTCCGTGTGGGTGGTGTCTTGTGCATTACCACCCTGACTCACTTTACATCTGATGTTCTTAACATCCTTCCTGATGACTTGGAAAGGGAAATATAATGACCCACTAATAAAAGCTGCATGTGGTTTCTAGTTCGGAGGTGTTGCATATCAAATCAGGCCTTATGGAAAGAAATCAGTAACGTGGAGAGGTAGGCTATCCTTTCTAGTTATGTTAGTGCATGTTATTTTCTTAAAACTTTATTTTTTCCCTCATTATAAAAGTAATAACTGGTTGGTAGAAACACTGGGAAGTAGAAAAATATAAAAGAAAGTAAAAAGCACTGTAATTTAATCACCCTGGGGCGAACCCTGTTGACTTTTTTTTTTTGTATTTACTTTCAGCCCTTTTGCCATACATTTTTAACTGGTGAGATCATACCACACGCATACGTTTTTTCACACACGCATCCTTGCACATCTTTTCCACTTGGCATTATATAAAGTTTCCCATGTCATTAGAGACTTAGTGAAACATCTCTTTTAAAGGCTGTGGGATGTAAGGCTTTAGATAACCTCGAGGATCTGGGAGAACTGGAATTTGGTGGTTGCATTGACTCCCGTCAACATGATGTTTAAATCTCCCACTTTATAGCTGAAAACACAGCATCTTCTTGAAAACATAAAAAGCAAAGTAATGTAGGAAAGCAGTCCGGGCTCGCGGGCTGTGCAGTGGTGGGCACTCTGCAAAGGTCTGTTGAATTTGATGCACTGCCTATAAGGTCCGAACAGAGTTCCGGTCATCCCATCCTTGCTGACATTCAAAGAAGCCTTTAAGAGCAGCTTTCGGCAGGAGCCCTGGCTGCTTCCAGGTAGAAGACTGTGGGAATCCAGCTTTTTACATCTAAGTGTCTGTCAGTAATTTCTACTAGTGGCTTTAGAAATCCGTACCACATGAGTTTATGGTCTCATTTGGCCCATGTTTCTTAACTGCCTTGGAAGGAGTATCTGGCCTAACGATTTAGGATTTCTTCATCCATTATTGAATGGATGCCAAGCTTTGTAAAAGATGGCACGGAGTGATTTTCTATGGTGGTGTGTTTGCTCCTGAGTATCAAAATTCTCAGTAAAAGGCTTTCTGTTCTCCGACAACAGGCCATTTTTCCCAGACACACGCCTTGTTGTTTTCCCATCGTTAACAGTAGATAACAGTTTGGATGCAGCCAGAAGCAGTTGGCATGGGCCTGTATTTGAGGGGCTTCTGGAACAGTCTTTTGGCCACTCACTGTAGGGCGCCACCTTAACTGAAGCTTTATTGACCTGAAAGCTCTGTGGGTTGTCGGCTCTGGCCTTAGTTGTTTCTCCAATTTTCTTTGTTCTGCCTGCTTTTCCTCCCAGGCAATGACTATATGGTGATTGCTGTTGCTTTTCTTCCCTGCTCAGTTCTCAGAATTATCACTTTGCTCCAAGCTTGTCTGTGCCGTGTGACTGTCTTGTAAAAGTCGCTTCATGCTCTCCATTCCCCAAGCAAAGAAACAGTCCAGTTAACCTGCTGTTTTAAAAAGCTGCTGTAATCGAAACAGTCATTCTTTGTAACTAGATTCATAAAGAAGCATTATGATAATTGATTTTTTTATTCAGTAAAATTCAATAACAGCGATAATGGCTAAGCACTTTACATACATTTTTTCCATTTAATCCTCCTAGAAAATCTATAAGGTACGTAGTATCATTTCCATTTCAGACAAGGATACAGGGGTATAGAGAGGTTAAGTAACTTGCCCGACATCCCATAGTGTTAAGTCTGTGCTTTTAGAGAGGACTCCTACTTAATACAAAGTCACTCTTCTTGCTAGATGGTATCCTGAGAGGGGGAAGCTTTATTTGTTCCATTGTTCTGTCCCAAGCACCTAGAAAATGCATTGCACACGGTACTTTCTCCATAGATCTAAATAATTTTGATGAACGAATTTATTGTTGACTGAAATAAATTATGAATATTTAGTGCCTCCAATGTGCAAGATGCACCAAAGAATACAGAGATTACCCAGACACCGGTCTTGCCCCACCCCCACTTACATTCTAGTCCGTGAAACAGACATATACATAAGTAGCCGTGAATCCAAAGCAGAGAGGGTAATGCGTGCTGTTCAGGAGATTCAAAGCATCTGCAGTAGGAACACGGAAGGGGTGCAGAGTGTTCCACTGGTTGACACGTAGGATATTTTCATGGAATGCACAGAATTTGCATTCACCCCTTACTGTCAAATATGGCATAGTAACTAATAACTAGAGTGCCCTGAGATTAATTTGATCTCTCTTTGAGGATCTCCATTCTTGAGGCACCCCGGGGTCCTCTTTCTGAGTATTTCACTCTCTGTCTAGAAGACATGACCAGTGTGTACCTGACCTCTGCATATATTTAGGAAGTTTCTGTTTTGAATAAGTATGTGTCTTGAACTTGTTCTTTCCAATGAAATAAAATATAAAGATGGTATCATCGAGTGTTTAAGTTTTGATGCAGTGTTCTCCCTTCTTCTGTAAAATCGGGGGGACCAGATGATTTAAAAAAAAAAAAAGAAGCGTTGTTCTTTGGGAGTCTGTGGAGCAGGCAATGTAAGTGAAGAGTGAGCCCTGCAGCATTAAAGCCAGAGCTATGTAGCAGTAGCCAGACTGAGAGAATGTCTTTCTGGAAGCAGTAGGTTGTCTTTCATAGAAGTGGAAGGAGTGTTCCCTGTAGGACTGAAATGAGCTTCTGGACAAAGATGGGTTTGTTCTCCAGCTCACCTCATTTGATGCTCTCTGCACCCCTGATTATTTTGTGGTTGAATATTAAGTAGCTGGATATCCGAGGCTCATGAGCAGTTTCTTGCCATTCTAGTCGACATTCATACATAGGGAGAGAGGAGTGTACTCTGAGCCTCTTAACAATGTGTGGTAAGATACACGTAACGTAAAAGTTCCATTTTAATCATTTTTAAGTGCATACTTCTGTGACATTAAGTACATTTACATTGTTATGCAGCCATCCCCACCATCCATCTCCGGAAATCCTCTCATCTTGCAAAACTGAAACTCTATACCCCTTAAACACTAACTCCTCATTTCCCCTGCCCACAGCCCCTGGCAGCCACCCTTCCGCTTTCTGTCTCTATGAATCTGACTACTCTGGGTGCCTCATGTGTGTGGAATTGTGTAGTATTTGTCCTTCTGTGACTAGCTTATTTCACTTACTATAATGTTCTCAGGGTTCATCCATGTTGTACCCTGTGTCGGGATCTCCTTCTTCTTTAAGGCTGAATAATACTCCAGTGTATGCCCTAGCCTTGTAAATAGCAGTTTTACTTGAAAACAAAACAATACAACATTGCTGCAAATATTACCTTCTCTCTGACCGAAACTATTTCATTTCCTTTCGTTACTCTGAAGGGCATGAAAGGTTCTCTGGAAATTTCTTTCTTTTTAAGATTTGATTTATTTATGAGAGAGAGAGAGAGAGAGAGAGTGAGCAGGGGGAGGAGCAGAGGGAAAGGGACAAGCAGACTCCACGCTGAACACAGAGCCTGAAACGGCTCGATCCCAGGGCCACGAGATCATGACCCAAGCTGATACCAAGAGTTGGATGCCTAACCGACTGAGCCGCCCAGGGGCCCCTTCTCTGGAAATTTCTTTTGGGGAAAGAAATTCCCATTTTCGTTTCTAGCTTAAGACATTTTTGGAGACATATTTAACTAGACTGTTTACTTTAAATTTGTCAGATTAGAAAGATAATTTTTCATATGTGTCAAGAGCTTATGTGTCTCTGTTTTTTAAAAAATATTTTAGTTTTCAAATGGTAGATTGATTGGTATTTTAACAGTAAGCTAACTGTTCACAACTATCACAGGCCTACTATTTTTCTACAAAGCGTCACCACGCCAGCCTCAGAGCACTGAGAACACATTCACTGTGATTCTTCCCATTAGGATAGATATTCTCCAAAATGCTTCCCTGAGCCCCGGCATCAGGCTGGTTTGCCTCTCTAATCAGGATCTGAACTTAATGTTGCTCTCAGCACGTCTTTGGCACTCAGGACCTATGCAGAATGCATATATGTAGACTCAAGAATGTAACAGAGTTTGGGTTTTGTCCACGTATATTCAAACCAGTTCACAGTCACCGACTTCTCCCTGTGGTTCCTGTGATATGGAGAGGTCCAGATACTTCTTGAACCTCTCTTTTACATTCTTAGTTTCACTGCGTCGGTTGGGTCATTGTGTCAACTTCGCATTTATTAGCTCCTCGACTTTTGCATGCCTTTACTTTCTTCTTTGTTCCTCCTGATCTGCCAGATCGTCAGTCTCAAAGTCGCAAATGTGATCATGGCACACCTCTGCTTAACCAGTTGCCTTTTAAGATAATGCACGAGCTTAACGTTGGCCCCAATTACCTTGCTGGCCTCCAACCAAGTACCTTCCCTTCCTTCGCCCATGACTGCATCCCCCTTCCCCCCACACGTTCTCACCTTCACTCCTGCTTCTCTTCAGCTAGAATACCCTTTCCATCATTCTCTACCTGGCAAGTTTCTGCTCACTTTTCAGAATTTGCCTCAAGCTTCATCATTGCGGTGAGACTTATTTCCCAATGTGGAACTGTTAATGGCTCCTGTTTTCTCTTCTAGACCTTTATTGTAGTGTTTATCCCTTTGTACTATGGTGCTCTGTTAGAGTCTGTCTCTGCTGCTAAATTTTGAACTTAGTAAAGATCCAGGACTCTGTCCATCTCATCTTTGTTAACCCAGCCTTCCAGCATAGATCATGGCTCATGGCAGTTCCAGAAAAGAATGCTGCATGAATGGATGAACGAATGAAGGGAAGGAAGGCAGGAAGGCAGGAAGGAAGGGAGGGGCAAGGAAGGGAGAGAATGGGGCAGGCCAACCTTCACTTTTGAGGTATAAAGGAAAACTAATTAAGTATGGTTTTACCCTCAAGTATGTCATAAAAATGTCATGATCCATTGTGGGCTTCATGTCAATAGCCATTTGGACTTCACTTGAACCTTAAAAGTGAGATGGGATTCAAAGACCCTGGGGGAGGAGGTGCCATCCCGGGTAAGGGAAATGGCCTAGACTAGGTTGTGACTGAATAAATCAATATATTTTAAATCTGGAAGGCATCTTTGTATGTTAATTGGATTCATACAGCTACTTTATAGGAAAATTCAGACTTGGTCCCCAAAAGTACAGCAAGTTTCCTGTTAAAGCGCTGGATGAACAAAACCCAAACCAGCCCCATGGTATTCACTCCTGCCTCACCATCCTTCTCTGCCCTTACCCATACTCTTTTCAAATTCTCCAGATGCATCTAAAAAGAGAGCATTGTTAATCAAAAGATAAAACTAATCCTCTAGTAGAAGGAAGGTTTACGGTTTCCTTTTATCTGTCATAACAGCGGAAAAGAGTCTTTTAGAGTATAATGGCGAATTGTATTTTGTCTAAGTGGTACACGAAATGGGAATTTGCTTCGGCTTGTTCATCCTCTGTGAATAAGATGATCCCACAACAAAATAGCATGCAGGCTTCTCTCTTGGGAACAGTGGGGGTAAAATATAAACAGTAGTTTCATATACTGTCAGATGTTTGGAGAGCTGCCTTCTATGATTTTAATGTTGTCTGAATGTGCATTCTCCACCTCACTGAGCGCTTCAGGAGGTTTTGGTTCGTTCTTCCACATTGTGTTTCCCCAGCATGAGTAGAAGCCCCTGCTAAACCTTACTTTGTTTTGACAAAGAGAAAATCCTACCCTACCTGTGAATATGTTCTAGGGTTCTTTCCAGTTTTTTGAGGCATGGTCTCTAGAGCTATTCGGAATACAAACAAATGACCCAAATGATCAAATCCTGGCAGAAGACAAAGTGCATGATAAATGATAGAATTGGCTGAAATTCAGGTACATCTTTCTACTGATACTCACAAATGCACACATGTGTCTCAGAGAGGGAGAGAAATACACTAATATAAAACAGACTTCATATATACACCTTCAGTAGAATGATAGATACTAAAGTTTTTATTGGACAGATTGAAAGAGTAAACCCCAGAAGGCCTAATGGAAGCATCTACGATGGGCTTTGGTGTTTTATATTCAGAGAAAGTTTGCCATTAGTCTTAAGAGCACAAGGGAAAGACACCAGCCGTTGAGAGATATGGCAAGTTGCAGCAATTGGAAGTACATTTCTTCGGGGCTTTGGGAATTTATATAAACAGCCATTACGTAGCAGTATATATTCTGAGTGGGTTTTTTTTCCTGAGTGTTTTGAAGTAGATACAGTAAAGGGTGATGGTGGAGGTTGACTAAAAGTTGAGTCTCATGGGAGATCAGAGGAAGGAGCCCAAATTGGGGAACAGCATCCTTGTCTAGAAAACTAGTGAAACAGTCCCTCTGCTAGTAACAAGGATCTAGGCAGGGGTCAAAGGGGAAGGGGTAAATCTGAAACCAGGACCTTGGTGATGCGTTTGATATGAGAAATAGAGTAAGAGGGTAATCAAGGGTGGGTTCCAAGTCGTGAGTCCAGGAAACAAAGAGGATGAGCCCTGAGAATTTAGGAGACAGAGGTAGTGATGTTTATCCAGTTATTCCATACACTACTCATTCTTGTGATATGTTAATGGGTAGCACAAGCAGTATGGTTTAAGATTAGAAAACACTTAGATAATGTTAAGGATAAAGTTAAACAGTAACTACAGGACTTCTCAGAGCCTTTAATATGCTATTATGCAAGGATTAGACCAAGTGTTCTGTGTTTCCCATAGTTACCAGATTGTGGGATTAGGTGAATTGGCAGTTGGTTGGTTGGTGGAACATCTTGGGAACATACTTTGGAAAATTATTTCAAATTGAGAGAATGGTGTGTGTGTACATATACCTGGATGATAATGAACCCTCCATATGAGGGTCTTTTGATCATAATCAAACTTGAGAGAATGTGAGGGAACAGGCTAAGATGAATATTTGGAAGTCATAGGCAGAGAACTGTCTACCAGAAACATGGCTGAGATTGGGTTCTTCTTTATGGTGACCAATAATTAATAGGAGCTCAGGGGCCTGTGCATGGGTACAAGGGAGTAAGGCAGGAACAACAGAGGTCTAGGAAGATATCCTAGAAAATATGCTGTCACCAGAAACTATGCTGGAAAGATCTGATACGTGGCAGTGACAAACCATGAGGCTCCAAGAGGGCCACCTGGTCTGGTTTCTCAAGAAGGACAGCTCCCCTCATTCACCAGTTGTGTTGTGGGAGGATGCGAATGCCAGGGCAGTGGGTGAGTCCATGGCGTCCCCAAACTCCCTACTCCATTCAACACTTACCCTTCATATCCTTTGTGGAGGTCGGAGAATAAATAACATCTAGGTCCTGCTCTCAAGGAGGCCACTATTTCTGAAGAGAAAGAGGGAGAAAAGCAGTTAAACTTCTAAGTGTAATACAGTTAACAAATGCTTCTAAAGCAGCTGTGAATCTGACAATGTCTTCAACCATGGTTGGGCAAAGAGGTTTAATGTAACTTGAAATATTGCTAACTTTTCAAGACAGCCAGGGAAATAAACATTATATGAGTAACAAACTGTTAAGTTTTAAGCCTGATTTTATAATCAATAAATGGTGCTGGGAAAATTGGACAGCTACATGCAAAAGAATGAAACTTGACCACTCTCTCACACCATACACAAAGATAAACTCCAAATGGATGAAAGACCTCGATGTGAGACAGGAATCCATCAAAATCCTAGAGGAGAACATAGGCAGCAACCTCTATGACATCAGCCAAAGCAACCTTTTTCATGACCCATCTCCAAAGGCAAGAGAAACAAAAGATAAAATGAAGTTGTGGGACTTCATCAAGATAAAAAGCTTCTGCACAGCCAAGGAAACAGTCAAAAAAACTAAGAGGCAGCCCACGGAATGGGAGAATATATTTGCAAATGATGCTACAGATAAAAGACTGGTATCCAAGATCTACAAAGCACTTCTCAAACTCAATATGCGAGAAACAAATAAACAAATCATAAAATGGGCAGAAGATATGAACAGACACTTTTCCAATGAAGACATACAAATGGCTAACAGACACATGAAAAAATGTTCAAAATCATTAGCCATCAGGGAAATTCAAATCAAAACCACAGTAAGATACCACCTTACGCCAGTTAGAATGGCAAAAATTGACAAGGCAAGAAACAACAATTGCTGGAGAGGATGTGGAGAAAGGGGATCCCTCCTACATTGTTGGTGGGAATGCAAGTTGGTACAGCCACTCTGGAAAACAGTGTGGAGGTCCCTTAAAAAGTTAAAAATTGAGCTACCCTATGATCCAGCCATTGCACTACTGGGTATTTATCCCAAAGATACAGACGTAGTGAAGAGAAGGGCCATATGCACCCCAATGTTCATAGCAGCATTGTCCACAATAGCTAAATCGTGGAAGGAACCGAGATGCCCTTCAACAGATGACTGGATTAAGAAGTTGTGGTCCATATATACAATGGAATATTACTCAGCTATCAGAAAGAACGATTTCTCAACATTTGCTGCAACATGGATGGGACTGGAGGAGATAATGCTAAGTGAAATAAGTCAAGCAGAGAAGACAATTATCATATGATTTCTCTCATCTATGGAACATAAGAACTAGGAAGATCTGTAGGGGAAGAAAGGGATAAAGAAAGGGGGGGTAATCAGAAGGGGGAATGAAGCATGAGAGACTATGGACTCTGAGAAACAAACTGAGGGCTACAGAGGGGAGGGGGGTGGGGGAATGGGATAGACTGGTGATGGGTAGTGAGGAGGGCACGAATTGCATGGTGCACTGGGTGTTATACGCAACTAATGAATCATCGAACTTTACATCAGAAACCAGGGATGTACTGTATGGTGACTAACATAATATAATAAAAAAAAACATTAAAAAAAGAAGATTACTTTAAAAATTATTTTTCTTGTAGCACTGTTTAAAAATGGACTGAAGTATGCATCTTTGGAGATGTCAGAATTGACATAGTGGTATGTGAGGTGTTTTAAAGGTGACCTCTGTCTCTAGACTGGAACTACAAATATATTTTCTTTTACGGGACCATGCACTTAATCTTTAGAATTTTGAGTTGTATTTTACTCTGCCACATGTCCTGTGTGTATCAGATAGTTTAAGCTGAGCCAGCCAAAGGCGGGCAAATTGACGGTTGCTAATGTAAATTTCCCAGCGAGCAAAAAAAGCTGCCATTAGAAGCTCACAGGAGCCCATTGTAAGGATGCTTCTTTGTGCTTTTCTCTTCTGGCTCTGACATGAGCTGGTCCCCCGGGCTTCTGGCCCCCTGGGCTTCGGCTCTGCTCCTACCTCTCCCTGCTGAGCACCAAGAGGACTTTTCATAATGCCATCAGTTATAGGTGTTCATGAAAGGAGTGTTTAAAAAGAAATGTTAAAAGTTTACAGTGCATTTTAATAGTTTGTGTATCTTTCTGAGTTATGATGGCAAATGAAAGCTAAAAGCGTGTGGATATGGGTATCTATACATACTGTTTTGTCTTTTCTCCTGTCACTATGTCCTGTAGCCTATATCTCTCCGTATCCTGTACATGACTAATTTGGGGTAACCATGCCCAATGGCTGGATGCTTCTCAGCACAGCACTCCGGAAAACCCAGTGAATCGCTGTTTCAGTGTTTGCGATAGTGTGTGGCATTGTCCTGCCTTTTTGTCTGCTTCCCTGCCTTGCATCGAACAGGCACTTAACAAATCTGTACTGAGCAGAAGAGGAAGGAATACTGTTAGACTTTGAGTGCAGTAAAAGGAATGCCTAGAAAGAGCCATCCTTTATCTTATATTTTACCAGCTGTTTGAAAAGTCATCCTCTGTGTTTGGCTTTCCTTGAGCACTTGAGTAAGGTCTACGTATAGCCTCTCAGAAGATCACCATCTTCTGGAATGGGTATCCGAAAGCCGGTCTACCAACAGAGAGGCTTCACTGACTGCTAGAATATAGGGAGCTCTCTCTTTCTCTCCCCCCCCCACCCCGCCACCAATCCACTGAACCTAACCCTTTGTGATTAAGAGTTATATGTGGTATTCTTGGAGAGGAGACTTTCAGAGATGAGACTTAAACTCTCCTTAACATTGTCCTATAATTAGAAATTTTCATACACTTAAGGAGTTTGCATCTGAATTAGAATGAAGTCACAGGAGTGACTTGATTTGAGCAGGACCCTGGTCTCACACTCCAGCAATCACAAAGAGAAAAAGATATATTCATCATTGGGGAACTGGATTCCACTGGGCTCAAATCCAGGGATTGTCTTTCCTACAACCATTAGTTTCTTCATTTTGGCACAGAAAAGGAAAAAAAAAATGGCTCGCTCCAGTAACTGAAATCCCATGGGGTTATCTTTCCCAATGCTGTAGTACCAGATCTTGTAGGGCTAGGAGTATATATCATTCACCTACTGTACAAAAATCCCCAGAAACTTTATTTCGTACTTTTGTCAAGAAAGCTAATAGGAGAAAGACTTCTGGTCTTAAATATTCAAAGGAATGAATTTTTTGAATTATTTATTTTTAAAAGTCATTTTTTAAATGGAGATTAGGGTGTGGTAGGAGAGACAAAAGTTGACAGCAGCCTGGTGATGACTGTATGTGGAAGTAGGTCAATAGCAATAGCAATACCGGTATCGATCTATACCGGTAGCAATCAATAATTGTCTTTTTGTAGAGTTTTCAGCTTTATACAGCCATCCATATGTATTTCTGCTCCCAGACCCAGCAGCAGCTTCAGACTTGGGGAACAGGCAGAGCAGAGTAGCATCGATGTGGGTACTAAGAAGTGTTTAGGCCACAGCTCAGAGAAGAGGAAATGCTGGGCTGAGCCGTGGAGTGGAACTGGCAAGTGTTCCTTCACAAGGCAGATGGTAAAATGGGCCTGTTGCCCGTATCTCAGGAGTGAAGGAGCTGTGACCTGAGCAGAGTCAACATAGCCCCCAAGTGTATGGCCAGTCCTTGTCCTGGATAAGCCATCTTCTCGGGAGGGCAAGATCTCGGAACCCTGCTGAGGAAACAATGAGTAGAGATCTTGAATCTTCTCCCACAGCTGCTGGTAGCCTAACATCCTTCTTCACTGCCTGCTTGGTGGATGAGAGATGTTTGGATGGGATTCCCTGATTTTTCTGTCCACTTAGGCCTGACCTTCAATTATGTATGACCTATGTGTGTACTGGAGCTAGGCATTGCCCTTTGAAAGTTGGGATTCTGTTCACTCATAACCCAGTGGACCAAAGATGTTTTCAGTGGTGTAGGGGAAGCTGAAATCCTGGTGGGAAAGCCGTATTTCATTGCCCCTTGTCTTTGTCTGTGTTCTTGTCTTTGTTGATACAAAACCATCTTTCCGTCCATTCATCCATCTGTCCTTTAACCCATCCATCCTCTCAGGGATCCTTTGGTGAAGGATCTCATAGCCACCTGGGCTCCCCATTCTTTCCCCTCAGTGATATTGTCCCTTTGTCAGCGCCACTAAACTCTCGTTCCTTTCTGAGCTGACTGATTTAGTAGGAATGACAAATTGTTATGCCAGCTGAGAGCAGGGAAGGTAGAAGGCATCAAAGCCTACTGGAAAGAGAGCAAGAAGAGGAAGAAGAGTGAAAAAGATGGTTTATGATTTATCGAGTTTTGAGAAAAGGCACCTGCGTTGTTAATCCAAGAAAGGTATTTGGTCAGTGCTGAGGGAGTCCCTCCCACATCTAGGTCAGTGCTTCTCAATCTGGAGCGCACGTCGGCGTCCCCTGGAGGGTGTGTTCAGACTGCCAGGCACCATCCCCAGAGTTTCTGATTGAGAAAGTCTAGGGTGGGGCCCGGGAATTTGCTTTACTAGCAAGTTTCCAGTGATACCAGTGCCACTTGTCTGGGAACCATCCTTTTCTAGGCCTAGGTCCTAGAGAAGAGAGAAATAGCTGAACGATTCCCATCTCTGGGACGCCTGGGGGACCAGGCTGAGAGGGGAGGCACTTGCCTTACTCTTGACCTTTAATCATGGCCCAAGAAGAGGAAAGAAGGCATTAATTTAAGTCTAGCACCCCTGGCAGATGAGCACATTATCAGCCTCACCATCACCCCTGTTGCTGGGATCCACACAGAGGTCAGTGTGCTGTATTTTCTGAAATAGAAAAAAGAACAGAGCAAGTTCTGCATTCATGTGTCTTTCCGTATAGAAGTAAGTGTACTTAACTGGTGGCTTCTGTTGATGTCTCCTAGCTTGCACTGGCCTGTAAACCAGGGCATCAGAGACCATGGGCAGCCCTTCCTTTTGTTATTAAATAAGGGAGAGTTGTAAGAACACACAACCCGTGAAGGTTTCCCTAAAAGAAGGCATCTGGTTTAAAGCCCAAACCATTGGAAGCCTCCTTTTTACCCAGAAAGGAACCCAAGTCAGGATTGAGCAGTGTTTCCTTCTGTGTTTTCCTGATTTCCTCTCTCCACTGTCAGTAATCACTCAAGTTTTACTTTGTGATGCTTTGTTCCGGTCAGTCCATAAGGGAAGAATGGAGACGGAGGCGGACGCCGTCGGAAACGTTAACAGGAATGTGAATGACATTTGAAAGTGTCTATTTTACCATCACTTCCTGATTTTTCAAGATAATTCTTAAGACAGTTTTTCGTCAAATTTGACCTTATGGCTGAATAACAACATGCTTTTTCCCTCCTTGATGCTTCCTTGAAATTACAAAAAATTATTAGTTTGAGTACTTAGCAGCAGTTGAGGGGTGGCATGATATTTTGGATTTCATTTTTTATCCAATTTAGAAAGCCCTGTGGCACTAAATAAAAATGTCACTGCGTAAAATGTAAAAGCTTTCCATCACAAATGTTTTTAAAAATTCATGAAGGGCTGAGGATTTGATTTATCTTATCCTCTTTCTGTGATTTATTCGTATTTAATGTTAGTTTCAACATTTGAAGCATGAAGAACTTTTTCAAATTAAAAACTGTGGTGAATCAGTTTTATTTGAACCAACATTCCACCGGGCCAGTTTTTGAATTATGCAGTTCATTCCTCTTCGTGTGTTTGAGGGGCAGATATGTTTGGTTTTCCCAGTGGCTGGAATTCTCACTAGGGAAACCGTTCTTTGCTGGGGAGCTTGAGTCCCCCAGCTACTTGGTGTTGACAGCTGGTTCCCTGGATCCAGAGGCAGTTTCCTTGGGCATTAAGCGTGATCACACAAACGGGGCAAAAGAGAAGGGTGGGAAGAGACCTCACCTTTGGAACCATCATTTTGTTTGCTGTCTGGTTTTTTGTTTTTGACACTTTGAGCCTCTGAGTTGCCTATGTTTTCGGGAACATCTTTAGTCAGAGACAATATCAGTCTTTTCTGTGGATGGTTTATAAATAATAAATGATAATAGAATTAACTTTGAATGAAGGAAAGAATATAAACTCTGAGCAAACTCATCTTTTGTTTTTTGGACTAGTAAATGAACACCTAGGATCTGTGACACTGGCCTCTCTGAAAGCCCCAGAAGGTTAAAAAGCTGGGGGGAAGAGGGCTGCGGGCCCTCCGTGTTCCGCCTTTGGTGCAGATAGAGCTGTCCTCGAGGACGTGGGTGTGTTTACTCAGACCCTGCAAGGCAGGTTGGCTTTTCCATGGTTAGGAGATGTGGTAAGGCACTGTTGCTCTGGACACTGGCTTCTGCCTAGCCTTCCACTTGCCTGTCCACCTGTCCCTCTGGCCCTCTGTCCCTTTATCCTTTCCTTCTTTCTGTATTTTTATTCTTTCCCTCTTATTCCCCTTCCTCTAGTCCGCAGGCACTTGTGAGCATCTCCTCTGGGCCAGGTGCTGTGCCCCCACAGAGGAAATGTGCCTGTCTAGTCTGCGGAAAATAATCAACCTTTTAATGAGGACACCAAGGAAGAATGGGAATAAAAGGTACTGAGTGCCCCCAAGGATAAAGCCCTTTCTACCTGCTTCTCCCACTTGTTTGTCAGTGAGGGTCCGGCCCGTCAGAGAACGGCAGCCACTAGACAGAGCAATGAAAACTTAAGTGCGTGGTTTTTCAAAGCGGTCAGGAGCATTTCGTCACCATGAACTTGATTTTATGTCTTTGCTTAATGGAGAGAATCATCTCGTTAAGTAAAATGTTCTCTTTCCTCCTCAGACTATTGGAAAGAAGTTACCTCCAGCCACAGCAACTCCGGAGCCGTCAAAGCCAGAAATGGACAGCAGGACGAAGAGTGAGTTTCCTTATTTCTCCTTTTTACACTTGGAAGCAGTTAAGGATTTTCTAGTCATTGAAATGCCTTTGAAAAATCTTCACGTAATCTGAATGGCTATTTCACTTTTTTATTTTAAATGTCAAGGTAGTTAACATACAGTGTTGTATTCATTTTGGGTGTACAATATAGTGATTCCGCAGTTCTTTACGTTACTCGGGGCTCACCATGATGAGTGTACTCTTAATCCCCTTCACCTTAATGGCTTTTTAAAACGCATCGCAAAAAATGTCCCAAATGTGTTTCACGAGGCCCTGCCAGTGGGTGGGCACAAGGTAGGTTCAGAACTCCTGGGGGTTTTCTCCTTTCTGGAACGTGGTTCTTTCCTGCCACCTGTATCTTGCCCATGTGCAGAACCAGGGCTTATCCATGTATACCCAAGCACTTAGCATAGTTCGGAAGGCAGAAAGATTCTAGAGAATGGCAACTCAAGTAGTTTGGGGATTCACAGGCCTTCAAGTCTCAGAGGCCCTATCTTCTAGCCTCCACCCTCAGCCAGCCCTCCCAAGCCCTGCCTTCCTGCCAGCATCCTCCATGCTCCTCGGCTGCAATCTCTCTACGTACGCATGTCTTTCTTCCATTGAGCCAGATACGCTCTTCCTATAATTTTTACCCATGAATTTTAGTCTCCAAGTCTATATTGGTATTAGCCCATTTTTCTCCTAACAGCTCTTTAAGTATTTGAGGATAGCTTTCTCCCCAGAACCTTCCCAAAGGGCAGTATTCCCTACTCTAGATTGTTGCCACTTAAAATACAGGATGTCCAGGTACATTTACGTTTCGGATAAACAGTGAATAATTTTTTGGTTATAAGTAAGTCCCATGCACTATTTGTTGTTTATCTGAAATGCAGATGTACCTGGGCAGCCTGAATTTGTAGTTCCTAACCTGGCCAGCCTCCAGTTCCTTTCGTTATCCTTCCAGTAACCAGGGCATTCTGGACAGGCTCTGGGCAGAAACAATTACTTCAATTCCTTCTATGGATTTTATGTTTGGTTTTTTTTTTTTTTCTTTTCAGCCTCAGATTTTCTTATGAAGATAATATGGACAGACTACTAATCTAGTTTAGAAAGCCAAAGATTGAGAGACCATAAATCACACACATATCATTATGATTAATAGAAGAGCCAAGCATAGCTTTATTCTTTTAATTGCAAAATAATATACCAGAAGCTCGTATTGCAGGGCAAAACAGGTAGTTTCAAGAGCGAATGAGTGATACTGCCTTAGACTTAAGAAAATGAATTTGTGGGACTTGCCAAGCCAAAAACGGCAACTTTGATAAATAAGCGCACGGATGGTACAGACGCAGGTGCTAGAGCTCGGCCTTAATGCTTCGGGCTCAGATGAGATCTACACGCCTTCCGTCTGTTCATGGTACAGGCTCCTGATACTGGGCAGAAAGCCCCCTCGTCGGAGACCCTAACCCCGCGGTTCTCACACTTGAGCGTGCTCCAGCATCACCTGGAGAGCTGGGCCCTACCCCCCACGTGCTGGGTCCCACCTCCAGAATTTCTGAATCACTGGTCTGGGGTGAGGTCTGAAAATTTGCTTTTTTAGGGAATTCCCAGGTGCTGCTGCTGCTCCTGGTTTAGGTCCCACACTTTCAGAACCCCTGTTTGGAGCTCATACAGGTTCCTGAGGAGAAACTGGCCCTATATTTATCAATGCGGGTTATATAGGCTTATCATGCTACACCTGCCTTTGGGCACTAAAGAATCTTGAAGAATCAAACATTAAATCATTCCTGCAAACATTTCTCTTGTTGGACAGTGGCCTGTCCTTCCCACCATTCCACTACTTATTCTGTAGTTATGGCTGTTACCAAGTTTATAAAAGATCACTGTTATTAGCAAAGTTGCTTAGACAGCCGGAATGGGGAATAGGCAGGAGAAGAAAAAGGAGAAGACCCATCAAGCCTCAAAGGTGATTGGAATGTGGTCCCTAGGACAGGCTGTCCTCCTGACATGTGACAACTATTGGTCTTTACCAACCTGACTTGTTTGCAGAAATAGTAATCGGAGAAACAGAGAATTTTTCTTCAATGAGTTTCCATAGAAGTAAAGTCGAAATAAGAGCTTCCATAGCAGTAAAGTTGAAATTCCCTGTAGATTGTTCACCTCTGTCCAGAGGAAATAGGATCTTGGGTGACTTGTGGGTTGCTTTTGGGGGAGGCTGAGCAGTAGGGACCCGAGGGGCACTTGTAGGAATGTGACACAAAGCAGGACAATCTGTGAGGCCTGCTTAAGTGCCTAATCCTCGGGTCTCAAGAACTAGCCCTAGGATAAAATCATGTCTTTGATGCTTTCTTTTCGCCCTCTGTAATGTCTGCAGACAGGAGATTCGAGTCTTTTTGGAAAGATTAAGTGGGCCGGGGGAGATAGGTAGCTGTGTGTTAGAGCAGTGCTGCCTAATAGAAATATCATGTGAGCCACATACATGATTTTACATTATCTAGTAACCACATTTTTTAAAAAGAAACAAACTTATTAATTTAAATATATTTTATTTAACTCAATATATCCCCAATATTATATTTTCAACATGCAACCCATATAAAATTATCAAGTGAGATATTTTTATTCTTTATTTATATGAGTCTTCACAATCCAGCGTGTATTTTATATGCATGGCACATCTAACTTGGAGCAACCACATTTCAAATGTTCAGTAGCCACAAGTGCCTAGTGGCCACCGTACTGGACAGTGTAGTTTGAGAGTGATTCTGGGATCTAAGATGGGCTTCCTGGGCCTAGGTACTAACACAGATCCAAATATTCAGTTCCTTCAAGCATGTGGGAGGATCCTGGCTCTAGCCCAAGACTTGTTCAGTCCTACAAGTATCTCTTAATTACGTCCATCCACCTGGCTCTCTGGAAGCATCACGGTGAGGGGACGGGTTGTTAATGACGAGTGTTTTTACAGAGGCTCGGTGGTGTGTTTTGGCTAAGAGCCAACAGTGCAGATTCTAGGACCAGCTGTGTTATTTGCTAGCTGTATGACCTTGGGCCAATAACTTTATTTCTCTGGCCTTGCTCTTCATTGTCTGTGTTGTCTGTGAAGTCAGAGGGCTGTGCTAGAGAGAACCCCCGAGTCTGCTCCCAGCATCTTCATCCTCTGATTCAATTCCAAAAGCTTTATGATTCAGAGGAAAAGGTTTCTGTGTTCAAAGAACTGAGCAGCCGGATGCAAGAGGCGGAAGGAAGATGGGAACAATTCAGTAGGAATAGGAGTTGTCACCGGGTATAGGTGTAAGTATGCGTGTGAGTGGGTAGCAGGTCAGAAGGAGAATTCTCACGTCAGCAAAGGCTTGAAGGATGTTTACTGACAGATGTTTTTTATGGACCCAGAGCAAGAATTTCTGCAATTAATCTCACCCACCTACTTTCTGGCTTTCATTGTCAAGAGCAAATTCTGGGATGTTTGTTCTCCCTTGATTTCCATGAAGCACCTAAGTCCACTAAAAAGCCCCCTGCATTGGGAACATTCTGCTGCTTTCAGACTTTGATGCAACCCCCATGTTCGGGTGGAAGGACACAGAGTGCTGACTATTAGAAATGACCCTGAGCTTGGGAGCAGGGCTTCTGGTTAGCAGACAGATCTCTAACAACCACTGCCTGGCCGTTCAGAGGAGAGAAGTCCCTTCCATACATCTCTGTCCTCGGCAGACTAAAGGATTAAGTTACGATGATTCAAAAAATGGTCATGTAGATGGGTCTTTCCTGAGGGAAAGTGAAACTCAGCTGATCAGGATTCATTTAAACAACTAACGTCATCTCCCCTCCCCCAGTAAAGCTTTTATGATATTGAAACTCATCTGAAACACATGCTGGGGAACAGATTGCCATGATTTTCATAACGAGGGAAACTGTCTAAATATTCATAAATGAAGTACCCTGAGATTCCTCCAGCCCACCACATCTGGAATTTCCCCAATTCTTACTACAATTGATGTGGATTTGTGGCCTCTGTGGGATAGAAAAATAGCCTGGAAAAATGGCTATTTAGCATCTTTCTGAACAAACAGTTCGGTCTCAGAGATTTGGAGGACCAGTTGAGCAGGAGAGTTAGGAAAAAGATAATCCTTGATATACTTTGAACAAAGGCCCATCAGGCTTTGTAATAAATGATGACCATGGGGCAAAGGCTAAACCTGCCTTCCCTGCCTGACCTCCCCTCATTCCATCCCTGGTCGTTTGTACCACCTTTCTGATCACTTTGTTCATTGACTCACTTCTCAGGAGTTGTCCCCTGTGGTGGCGACACAGGGTGGCGTGTGGCTATCATTGGTCCCTCAAGGCAGGGGCTATATCTCCTACTCGATATCCCCACCATACATCCCAGAAAGGTGCCATGGACTCACTGGGCACATAACAAGTGATGGTTGAGCACATGGGGAATTAGAAATGACTTACAGTTTAACCAGGCTCTATATTGGACAGAGTCTTGTAAAAGCGGCATAGTAGCCATGGGTCCCCTTTCTCAAGTTCACAGTCACCAGTTGGAAAAAGACCCATTTGTTCACATAGGACCCTCGAGCTTGTTTGGGGTTTCTGAGGGATTAGCAGTGGTTGCCAGTGTTCCATGGGGCTTGATAGACCCTTCGTTCTTTCTAGTCCCTGCTCTGGACCCATCAGCCCAAGAGCACCAACACAAACCGTTGTCCGACAAAGGTTTATTGGCTCATTGCACCGAGGAGACCACATAGGAGAACCTGTGCAGCCCTGTTGCACCAAACAAAAAGGAGTAGTTACCAGGTTGGAGGAGGAGGAATGCAGTGAAGTGTAATTGAAGCAGTATTTTGCTAGGCTCCAAGCAACGCAGGGGCTGTGTGGAGAGGGGTCAACATCAGGTCTGTACTGGGAGGTGCACCCAGGTCGTTTCTTTGGGAACCACCAAGTGGAGATAAGTGTGTAGCGCTGTGTTCAGAACTCTTTTAAGTGAGGCTCTGCACTCGTGTGGGGGAATCAAGGCTGCTTTTCTGTGTCACAGTGACTTCGTTCCTTCAGTCAAGAGTGGCACATTTCAGGGGCACCTGGAAGGCTCCGTTGGTTAAACGTTTGCCTTTAGCTTCACGATGTCAGGGTCCTGGGATTGAGCTCCCTGCTCAGCGGGGAGCCTGCTTCTCCCTCTCCCCCCACCCCTGCTCATAGGCTCTTGCTCTCTCTTGCAAATAAATAAATAAATAAATAAATAAATAAATAAATAAATAAAATCTTTGTGGGGGGAAAGAGCAGAACATATCATTCTGACTGATGCGATATAAACAAAAGCAAAGTTTCTGAGAGTCTGTGGGTTTAGAGGGCAAACTTTCTCTGGGACTAAGAAAGCAGTAGTACTCGGAGAAGGGGGTGTTAGGACCCTTTCCAGCTGCAGCACGTGCTTGGGAGAAATACTATTTCCTGTTCACTTCACAGCTGGCTGTGTCTGCGTTTGGTACACCAGCCTGATGAACGGCCAGGCAGATTTTTACTTTCTCATTCGGAGCTAATTTTTGCTTTCTCACCGCATGTTTAAATAGCAGAGAAAGGGGTCGATTTCCTTATGTTGGTTTTTCCCCCCAGCCTTACCTGGGAGCTCTTTCATGCTACCTTTTCAGGGGAGGTATTTTGGCTCACTTGTCTCCCCCAAAACTCATATTTGGGCACATCCAGTTTGAAACAAGTGTCCTGCTCAGTGCTGTAGTGCACCCCACACTCGACGTGTCCTAAGGCGCTCAGGCTCAGCATCCCAGGGTCGCATCGAGTGCCTCCAACACAGACCTTGCTGTCCTGATTCCGAGTGGGGTTCTCCCTGGGAGGGTGCCCAGGCTGCCCAGGCTGCTGAAGACCTGGTTTTCAAGTACAGTCCTCTTGGAGGATTAAAGCTAACTCCCTTGGTGTTATCCTTGTGGATTTCCTCTCTCCCAAAGACTGAGAGCTTCCCCTCACCTGAGGAAGAGAAAGTGCCGAGAGGAGCGGTGATGAGCTCTGGACTAGAAGACAGAAAGGCTTTGCTTGTCAGATTTTTTTCTTTTCCTTTTTTAAAAAAATTCTTCCTTTTAAAGCGAGAGATTTAAAAATGCCATAATTCATAGTTGTGAAATAATGCAAAAGTCAAATTCCCAGCGGCACCTAGGATTAGAGGCGGTCGTTGTGATTTGGGGTCGCTGGCAGCTTTTTCCTGGAGGCAGGCATGGGGCTCAAGTTGACAACATAGTGAGGTGTGCCTTGTGTTTCGTTTCCCTGTCTGAATTTGAGTGTAGACCAGGGTTTTTCCACCTTGGCACTATTAATATTTGGACCAGATCACTCTTTGCTGTGGAGACTGTTCCGTGTCTGTTACAGGGTGTTTGGTAGCATCCCCAGCCTCCATACCCTTGATGCCAATCCCTGTTACCGCCCCCTCCCGCTGTGATGACCACAAATGGCTCCGGTATTGCCAGTGTCCCCTGGGAAGCGAACGAGCCCCGTTTGCGAACTGCTGGTGCAGACCGTGGTCAGCTCTGCAAGGGCACTGCTGCATCTCTGCTGCTGGGCGCACAGTGGACCTTAGTTAATGTTTACTGAACGAATGACAAGTGTAGGGTTCTCTCCAGCCCTCCCCACTAGCCCCGGATCCTCAAACCGACCCAGGAATGATTTTTCTCTCTACATCTATCATGCAGCATGCCCAGCCGTGGCACCGCCACCACACTGGCCCACCCTCCAGGTCCCCACCATTGTTTTGCTTCTTTCTAGCATTGAATATTTGCTAATACCCATGGCTGGATCATTGGCCCTCACAGTGTGGTCCCTGGACCCGCAGCATCAGCATCACCATCACCTGGGGACTTGTTCGAGATGCAGATCCCCAGGCCTTGCCCAGCCCTAGAGGATCAGGAAGCTCAGGGGTTCTGTTTTCACGCATCCTTCATCTGATGCTGATGCCCGCTCATGCGTAAGAACCACTGATGTAGACTGTTCCTTGAGCTTCCCTGTTGATGAGAGTCACCAGGGTGCTTGTGGATTGCTGCTCCCACCTCAGACCTGTTGATGGCAACCCCCAAAGAAGGGAGTCTGGGAAGGCAGAGAAGCAACAGGTTCCCCACATCATTCTTGTCATCAGGAATTGATGGGGAACACCCCCCACTACCACCACCAACTCCTACTCCCCTGGTCAAAGTCCTAGAACATTGTACAGAGCCCGGTGCCATTTTATGCCTCTAAGAAGGGAGCCTGACTCTTTCCTTTGGGAAATGATTCCCCATTCATGACCCTCTGATGCTTTAAGCTGAAGGCATCACTCTTATCCTTCCCTCGCTGTTGCCTGTCAGGAGCGCTGTGCCTCATTCCTTCTCCTCGGTTATAAGCTCCTTGAGAACCAGGTATCAGTCTTATTTAACTTAGCCTCTTTCCCCCAGAATATGACCCAAGTCCATACCCTTATTGCATTTCCAAAATACAAGAAGTTGGAAAACTAAAAGGTTTTTAGTACTTGTTGGGTGATAAAACTTGTCTTGGACTAACATGCATTTATATAGTCTTTATTTATCCTACTTGGGGGGACAAATCTTCCATTTGCTGCAGAATCTTAATGTATTTGATGGTTGGGTGCAGCTCCAGACCCCAGGTGTGAGGATGTTATCTATTGTATGGATGCAATACATTTCCTTTCTAAAATCTAAAAAATTCTGTCCCCAGAGCTTCTGGATAAGTGATTATGAACCCGTAGTGCTTCAGATAATGTTTGTCACTTTAATGAAAGAACTTTAGGTTTTGATGTTGGTGGAAGTAGAAACACTGAGCTTGATACTTTTGTTCTGGTATCCAAAGGAAAAGAATTCTAAGGGTGGCCTGGTACTTTCCACCACTGCTGGAAGTTCTGGAAGGCTTCCTACCAGACTCTGTGACACATGGGATTTTAATCTTCATGTCCTAAAATTGAGTCCAGAGAATTGTCCTGGATTTAATGTTACTTCCTTGGTGTGTGTGTGTGTGTATACGTTCTGCTTGCTGATATGTTTATTCTGTTTGTTCTGCTGTTATTTTCTTTTTAAGCTGAGGGTACTTTTTCAAGTTGGTTGGTTTGTTTGTTATATGAATAGATTATAAAACCATCTGAATGGAGTCATGGGCTGTGGGCATGTGAGTTCAATTTCTTAAACGGTCTGTTTTTAATCTCATGTAAATTTCTAGAAGTTTAGAGATTGAAATAATGTGTTTTTTGTTGGGGGAGGATGTGAATCATGACCGGACTTCTTGGGGGTTTTAATAGAACAAGTTTCTTAAAATTGGAATACCAATCAGTAATTAGTATAGGGGATCTTGATTTGGAATTAGGCAAAGGTCTCAGGGCCCTTGAACCTTCTGATATCCTACACAACATTTTCTCTGCAACTTTGAATGTGTCTTTTTTTTTTCCTTTTTCTGGAAAGAGGGAATCACTGTTTTTTTATCAGATTCTTAAAGGACTCTAAGACAAAGAAGCCAGGGACACCTGGCTGGCTCAGTCGAAAGAGCATGCAACCCTTGATCGCAGTGTTGTGAGTTCAGCCCCACTTTGGCTATAGAGATTACTTAAAAATAAATACATAAATGTAAAAAGAGACAAAAATACTCAAGAATTGACTTAGGATTTCAGTCCTAGGCTAATCCATCAGTTTTTTAAAAAAATCTTTCTAAAAAAATAGAGACAAATTCATCTCAATTGCTGGATAACTTGTGCCTTTATTTTTTTATGTGCATATGGGCATTCATGTCTATTTGATCTTGAACTAATTAAATCCATCTGATTGATGAATAGATGGAAAATGCCTGCCTCCAAAAATTCATTTCATTCCCTTACTCTCATCTCTATCTGCTACTCATTTAAAATTTCTAATCTTCCCACATCCAAAAAGCATTTGGAATTATAGTCTTCTTTCAAGACATATCAAATGCCTCCTCCTTTGCAAACTCACTCCTGAATGTAGTCGTGCCTTCCTCGGCAGCACCACGGCCATATCCCGTCAGAGTGAGTCTGTGCTTCTTCCAGCATTTGTCCTTTCTTCTTGTCATCCTTTCACCCTTGCCTTTCCCCAGGCATTAGTTTGTCACTTCCACTCGAGGGTGCAATGGGCAGTGACTTGCGTATCACAGGCCCAAGAACTGACAATGTCTTTTTCATGGTGGTGCCTCAATAAATGTTTGAATTAAAGTAGGGAACGTCTTTGTTCCATATACTAGGAAATTAAAATCATAGTCTCAGGGAGGCCTGGGCGGCTCAGTCGGTTAAGCGTCTGCCTTCAGCTAGGGTCATGATCCCAGGGTCCTGGGATCGAGTCCTGCATCGGGCTCCCTGCTCAGGGGGGAGTCTGCTTCTCCCTCTGCCTTCTCTGCCTACTCTGCCTGCCGCTCTCCCTGCTTGTGCTCTCTCTGTGACAAATAGATAAATAAATTTTTTTAGAAAAGTCATAGTCTCAGAGCTAATCCATTTTTTCACTTCTTATTTTTTAGTATCTTAAAACCATTGGTACATCCAAACTGACAGCATGTTTTTCTTTTCCAGTACTGCTGAATTAGGGCCCAAATACCTCAGTAGTAAAAACAAATTCTTATTTTCAAATATATCATGATAACTTAAAATGTGAGCCTATGGTTGCCATGTTTGATCAGGCGTGTTCCGAGTTACAGTGCCTGTGACTAGAGCCATGAACTGTCAGAGCTGGCCAGAACTCCAGTCTAGTCCTGTGTGTTTTTTGGAGCCTCCAGAGCTTCCTTGAGATTATTTTGGGGGCCTGGGTGGGAGATGGGCCAGCCCCACTCTCTAATATAACCAGAGCAGCTCTGTTTTTAATTTTGTATTGGAGTTTTGGAATAAGTTGAAATTTGCTAAAAAGTGTTAACCAAACTGCCCTCTCGTCCCTCGTTGGCCAGTCTCCCATCTTATACCTAAGGACACTGAGGTCCAAAGCTACTGTGTAGTTGCCTCAGATCTTATGCTCAGGACAGCCCAACTGGGATTGAACCTAGTCTTGCCTGTCCTGACTCCTGGCCCAGACACTGTCCTCCTATTTAGCTGTCCCTCAAATTTTCCTCCACTTTGTAGGTATCACTAGGGGATCAAGAAACATTGAATGGGAGCTGTGTCAGGTTATGAGGATGCAAAAAGGGGTGAGCATGATGTCAAAACCTGCTTCATGGACAATGGTAGTTGACAGTAGCCACTGGTACCCGTATCTCCTCCTTTTATCTGAAATTGGTGCCTTCCAGATAATTCTGTGTCTAATGCCTCACACATAAAATAGCATATGTGATGGGAATGTTTTAAAACTGGGTTATGTTGGCGGTCATGAAACTATATACATTTATTAGAACTATTCATACCATGCAATTAAAATGGGTGATTTTTCTGGTATAAAAATTATATGTCATTAAAGCTGTTTAAAAAAATAAAGTCAAGGGGACACCTGCCCTCCTTAACTAATAGCGAAACTGGGCAGAAAACAAAATGGCCCCGTGAAACATTTTAAAGGCATACTGGCACTTTTTTATAAATATTTTCTCACTATGTTGGTTACACGTCAAGTCCACGGTCATTTATTGACCCCCTGCTATAGGCCAGTTCCTGAGGTAGCAAGAGAAGAGATAGGGGGAGAGGGAGTGACACAGATGCATAGGAAGAGGCTTTTTAAGTGGAGGCAGGTTATAGTCAAGTGTTTCAGGGGAGGTAACTGGAAGTGTCCTCTTCTACTGAGTTCCTTCATGTCAGGGTGCCTTGTGCTTTGAGTGATAAATACCTATGCAGCCACAAAGTAGTGGTAAGCAATACAGTTTTATGGAGTCATGTAACAAGGGATCCAGAGACAGTCCCCCTGACATTGGTTAATTCAGTAGACATCTCAATGGTGTCGAGACTCAGAGTCCCCTCCTCTCTGATTTTCTTGGCCTTCCTCTCATGGTTGAAATATGACTGCAACAGTGTCAAACACTATACTGTCTTCCAATAAGGATGAAACAGTGTTAAAAGCAGAAAGGCAGGGGCAACTATTTTCCTCACAACCCTTTTTTAAATCAGGGAACAAAATCTAACAGCCTCTTTCCCCACCCCCAGCAGATTTCCTCTCACATCTCATTGGCTGGAGGTAGATCACATGTCCAACCCTAAACCAATCACCAACAAAGGGGAGTGAGATTAACAGTATTTGCCTAGACATATCTCACTCATCTCTACAGCTGTGGGTGGTTCCCTATTCCCAAATGTAATACCTGATTGCAGCAGGATTATATGAACTGAGAAGAGAATGGGGAATGGCTCCTGTGAACCAAAGTCTACCACACTTAATGAACTTTTTTTGATGGAAAGGAATAGAAACAATGCTTGTTTTTTCCTTTGTTGACCACAGGTGCCTTATCTTGTTTGTAAAATATTTCCATGATTTCGATCCAATGAATTATTTTTCAAACTGGGACTCTGAGGGCAGTTCTTCAATAATGCTCTATTTGTTTCAGTGTTATAAGTTTTGAGGTTGGGGAGTCATAGTTCACTAGCACAGTCAATAGGAAAATTGGTAAAGAGCTGTCATTATCCAATTTAAAGATGCTTAACTTTTTCCCTCCTTTTAGAATATTTGGCTGATTCAGAATTTGGGAGGTTTGCTATTATTAATTAAAGAGAGATGAAAAGTTAGTAACTCTGTGGACCTAGGAATCTTTAGGCAGATTAATATTGATGGGATTTAGAACTAGTGCCCCTCAGCGCGGCTTAATGAGCAAAAGGCTTCAGGGGCCCAGAGTGCCTAAGATAGAAGGTTTCCAACACTAGGATAGGGGATGTTACTAATATGCTCTGTCTGTTGGACAGAAAGCAAAAACATTTGCCACAGAAAGTGAGTCCCTCTTTTTCCCTGTCCCCTCTCCCTCTTTCCTCCCCGCCCTCCCGTCATATCTGAACCAACCCGAGACCACAGTGTGTCTGTATTACAGATCTTTTTATTGCCTTTATTTTGTACATCACTCTCTTTGACTGATGTGACATTAACCATAATAAGCCCCCCACATTTCAGTCGTATAAACTGTGCTAGGGACGGTATGATTGATACTTGTGTATATAGCTCTAAGTTATGATCTGTCTGCTGCAACCGGCCTGATCCTTGGGAAATATCTAAGGCCTTTCAAAGCCATTACAATTGTTGACTTAGCTGGAGAATAATAAATGCCTGTCCCAGTAGATACTAATTCTCTGGAATTTTTCTTTCTACCTTCTGTCCTAAGTCATTGAACCCCACTTTTCCAAGTTTTACTTTCCCGGCTACCTGACGAATGCTTTTGGTCTCTTCTAAACTGGTGCTTTTGTGTAAATGGAGAAGATTTGACATCAGATAGGTTTTCTTTTTTTAAGTTTGTTTGTTTATTTATTTATTTATTTATTTATGCAGTCTCTATGCCCAACATGGGGGCTCGAACTCACAACCACACGCTCTTCTGACTGAGCCAGCCAGGCACCCCTAACATTGGATAGACTTTCAAAAGCATATCACTGATGGCGCATTTGAACTGGTTTTCAGTGGCTTTAGTGTTTTTCTCTCTTTGGTGTACATCCTTGCTGATGAACATCCCCACCTAAATAGGCAGGTTCCCACAGAGAGGCCGTGGGACGTGTTTGAACAAGTTTATCTCCCCAGTATACACATGTGTATAAAGAACATTTAGTGGGTATTTGTTGGCTGTTTGTGGTTGACACACGTTCACATACAGATACCTGTCTCGGGAGATGTACCATAATGGGGTCTTTTTTATTGTTTCGAGTACCGTGTCAGCTTTGTAACATTACACCGATACCCTGTTTCTGATTTAGTGATGTGTGGAAGGAGGCAGTGAGGGTGGGATTTAAGCTTTTTGCTCTTTGTAGATTATGTCTGCTTATGCATGCACCCAAAGAGTATATAAAATGGTATATAAAATAAAGAGTACATAAAATATTCACCGGAGACCAAGGAAACCTTTTTGCTTTTCTGCCTGAGAGACACAAAGCAGTCAATGGCATTTGATGACATCACATGATTTGTGAGGGGAGAAAAATGAAGAGAATAAATAAGCATGAGCCCCAAATGAGCAATCTGAGGTAGTCTCCTGAGGGTGACCCTTTCTTTATGCAGTCGTATCCTATCTGTTAAGTGTGCTTTTCCCTGAAGTTAGCATGAGAGAGGGCATCTTTTCCTGGGCCAGCTCATTAGCTGAAGCATTGTAAATGTTGTGTTTTCTTTTCTTCTTACAGCCAAGGATTACTGCAAAGTAATATTTCCATATGAGGCACAGAATGACGATGAATTGACAATCAAAGAAGGAGATATAGTGACTCTCATCAATAAGGTAAGCAAGGGTTCCCTCCTGCCTTTAAAACTGCGAACCGCTTCGAGACATTGACTGGACAGTGCAAGCTTTTGTTTTAGGCCTTGA
The DNA here is from genome assembly GCF_024610735.1 of Ursus americanus. Lineage (NCBI taxonomy): Eukaryota > Metazoa > Chordata > Mammalia > Carnivora > Ursidae > Ursus > Ursus americanus. The sequence goes on from NC_142164.1 coordinate 107,402,132, forward strand.
AACACTTGATTTTCACTCCCTGAACTTCCTAGGAAGAATCTCACGTCTTTCCTCTTGATCAGGCTAAGCCCAATGTATCCAGGTGAATGAACGAACTTGAAAACTGAATAGATTCTATTGGCCTCGGAGCCAGCTGCAGACTGGCATGGCCCAGTGGAAAACTCCATCCTGGAATGTCTAACCCAGAAGGCGGCCTGCTTGGCTGGAGAGCCCGCCCTGCACAGCAACCCTGGCTGTAAAGCTGTGTCATGAGGTATCCAAAGAGGGGCTTTAAAAAGGCAGGTCATGCCTCACAGGCAGCAAGCGCATAAAGAATGTGTGCTGTTCAGATCAAAGACAGGTAGCATGCCTGAGAGAATTTTGCTTGTCTTGTCTGGGCTAAGAAGGTTGGATGATTTTATTATCATTACAGGCAGAGCCCTGTAAACACACAGAGAGCTATAAAATCTGTGTGAGGTGATACAGCTTAACAGGGCCTGGACCGTGTACTGTTGATGCTTTCATGCAATGGTACTCACCAAGTAGGCGGTTGAAAAATGTATTATTTAAATGATTCTTAGAATATATGGCGTTTTGTTTGAGATACTGGATTCTCATGATGGTCGAATATGATGAAAAGCTAGAGCCATCTTTAAGATGTGTAAGGTGGCTTTATTTTGAGGTCCAAGTGAGTGGCAGGGAATGCGTGACGCTCTTGGCACAAGCGTGACTTGGGGATCATCATGGCTGCCTGTGCTCATGCAGGGCTAGAAAGCACTGGCAGGGTGGAGAGTGCAGGGAAAGGGGAGAGAGAACAGGGGTTAGGGTGGGGGAGGTAGGCCCGGGGTCTTGCTCCTGTGGCCATTACTGAGAGGGAGGGGATCACGGTGTTTGCCTGCCCCCCTTCCCCCACCCCCATGTGTGTCCATACAGTGATGGGTACGATTTGCCTTTATAGTCCGCGACACTTACCTTTAAGAAATGTTGTAGAAGTTGTGTGTTTTAAGAGCCTGGGCCAGAGATGCCAGGGAATTAATGACCCCAGAGGTTAAGCAGCTCACCAAAGATCAAATTATTTTAGGGAGAGAGCTGGCCTTATCCATATGACAGTGGTATGCTAGACAGTGCTAAGAACACCTTTCTGGAATAGCAAACTACTCCCAGCGCTGCTGAGGGGACAAGAACTTGCCCATTGTTTTACCTGTAAGCTGTTCTCCCTGCATTCATTTTAGCGTATTTCTCTAAGTGTTTTCTGTGGCAGGAGGAAATCAGAACAGGGTAAGATGCAGCCCTTCTTGTTCCTTTCTGCCAGGGAGGCAGAAGTGATTCTTCTCTTCTTTCCCACCCTTCCCCTCATCCTTTCAGGCGGCTTCTGCGAGGCACGTTTCCTATTTTGAACCATACCCTTCACGAAACACTCCAAATAAAGAAGTTGTTAAATAGGTATAAAGCATAATACGAATACTTCGATAATTAGCACAGATACTTCGTTTTAATCCTACAGAGAAAGGGGTAGATCTCTTTCCCCTGTGACGATGAAGCAACCAGAGACCACAGTAACCCATTCTTTGCAATGGGGGACGGGGCACTTTACTGTTTTTGTGTTTCTTTTCTTTCCGTGGGGGGCAGCCTCTTTTTAACTGAAAACCAGATGTATCAATAATATTTAATAAGGTTTTGGGGGGGAAAAGCCCACCACAGATGGTCTCTTATCTGAATACATCTATTTCTACCTTAATATAGTATATTCCTGTCCTTGTCATTTGATTACATATGATGAGAACACATGCATCTTGATGTTTTTGTTCTTACCGGCTTGAGATCCAGTCTGATAAAAAGAATTAAATTTTTCTAAAGAGCTTAGTCAGAAGGAGACTCTTTCATCGTTCCATCCTCCATGCGCACGGCCGGGAGAAAGGCTGTGGAAGGCTGCTCTCAGGAGTGTCCGGGGGATTGTGCCCGATGTCTCAGCTTTCAAAGCTTTAAGCAATTAGGCGCAGTTTAGAAACTGAAGCAGCTTATAGATAGTATTATGACATTTGCAAAACGTGACCTTGTTATCCTTGCCATACACTTGGCCCCTTGACCTGACCCATGCCCTGCCCCTGCTCCTCAGGCCAAGAACGCCTGTGTCATTCTCACTCTTTCTCCCCCTCCTTCAGCCCTGCCCTCCCTCGTGAGCCCAGTGGCACCAGAACCTAGCGATTCTGCCTTCCTGCATCCCTGCCTCTTCATGTCCATGGGAGAGCCAGGCCCAGGCGGAGTCTGTGTCTCCTTCCTCTCCCAGCTTCCTCCATGGGACTTGCTCCAGAGGAGAACCCTGGGGAGTCCAGGGGTGGAGGGATGCTAGCACCCCAGTCTCCTCTTTTTATCACAACCTGATGGTGCTTTGCTCAGGGGACCCCTCTGCTCCAGTGAAAGTCTTTAGCAACTTTCCTCTCCTTTATCGTCAATCGATTCTCCTGGCACTCATTTGCCTGGCTGCTCTGGCCTGAGTCTGGCTTCCTGGCCTTGGTCCACCTCACTGTTCTACAAGCTCTCCTGGGATGTCCCCATCCTGCTCGTGCATCTTCCCTAATTTGACCCAGGCCGTGTTCCTGCTGCCCAGGACACCCCCTGCCAACCCACTAAGTTGGTTTTTCAATAGCTAAAAATACAACCAGTCTTAACTCATGCTGCATTATGTACCTGGGCCCATTTTTAGCTTGTTACTTAAGAGCGCACCCTGTGCACTATTAATTTTGTTTTTATTATTATTTTATATGGTCTGTGAAATCAGGTCTCTTGGCATCCTGTCCTTCAGCAGGTTTTGAGTTTTATTCTCATAAAATATCTGCCAGCTTTGATCTAGCATTCCCCTTGTTTGGAAGCATTTTAAAATGACAATTGCCATGCAGGCTACCAGCTCAGAGAAACCAAGGTTTGAATTCCGGCAACACCATTCATGGCTGTGTGTCGTTGGGCATTTCACTTAACCCCTCTGAGCCTCAGTTTCCTCAGCCAGAAAGCAGACCTCACAGGGCTGCTTCGAGGATTTGCTAAGGTGCTATGTATACATGAATTGTCACTTCGACTTTGGCCGCTCTTTCTCTGACCTCGGAAACGGGGAAGGAAGGGCTCTTGTGACTGGGCCCATTTTGCCGCTGGGGCAGGAACACCATGATATGAGGTGGGTAACAGCGGTGGAAGATTTGCCTGAAAATAGCTCAGAATTGACAGTGGGTGAGATTTCAGCAAGAATTTGGAGAAAAAACATGCTGTAAGTATTTTGCTTGCTGAAAAGTGGGGGGAAATGTAGTCTGAGTCTGTCACACCCTGCTGATGTCATAGAAAATTCTCACATCTTCCTCAGAGTTAAAGGATCACCTAGAAATTCCTTTAGATGAATATGTGCTGTTGATATTGTAAAGAGAAGAGCTTCACTATGATCTGTTTCATGTGTATTTTGATATGCTTCTTTATTGTATGTATGAGTTGAGATGAAATACCTGAATCATTGTTGTCTAAATTCGACTTCTTTGGCTGGAGATGTTCTCGATTTACCCCAAATTCCACTGGTGTTTTTCTTTCAGAGTCATCTAAGGTGGTTTCCCTTTGTCCTGTTTTTCTGTGCTGTGGCAGGAGTCACAGGGCAGGCGTTGCCCTCATTTTTAGCCCTAGATTGTCATTTTGTGTAGTTTTCTAGAAAATGACTCAGACACCCTTAGTGGGTGCCTGTAAGCCCTCCACGGTTCCTGAAATAATGTGCAAAGACCTGAACTATTTGTGTGTGTCCCTGGAAACTGGGATGAAATGTGGCAATCCAAATGGTTTGTTTTTTAGTTTATTTATAAAGAATTCTTGTGGATTTGGGAACATTTCCACTTGCACAGAACACACCTGTGTTTAGCTTTTATTTCCAGTCACTCAAAAATAGCTTCTTCATCTGTGTTTCTGCCGCCCCCACCCCTGCCTTCGTGATTTGTGCTCAGAACACGGTTGAAAGGGTTCAGAAGCCTTTGGGTCTGGTTTCCAACCAGAGAAGCTCCCTGGAGAAAGGCCGAGAGCAGCCTGGTGCAGGCCAGGCTGGGTTCAGCTGTAACGGTGGCCGTCACCGGGTGCTTCTTGCTCTGACCACTGCCACCTGGGGGAGAGAGAGCCCAGCTGTGGAGAGGGCCGATGTTCCTGCCCTCGGCCAAGAGCATCCTGGCCTCAGCCCCCCTAACCTGGAAGGAAGGGCTTCCCAGGTGATCCCTTTGTAAACAGGGATCTTTAAGTATGTATTTCTGATTAAAAACTCCGCTGAGTAGCCTTGTCTTCAGCCCCTCACAAAGCAGACACAACACCCGCCCCCGTTTCTTCATGGGTGTAAGCCTATCTGAGAACATGAAGGTAAACACTAAGAAAGATAATATTATTGATAAAAATCATGGAGCAGTGGAGATGGAAGGGAGGGGAAGGAAACTGATAGAGGCACCCTAAAGAAAGAGGGAAGCCGGAAGATTAGATAAAGGTAGAAATGAAAGAAAAAATATAAAGGGGGGCTCCTGGGTGGCTCAGGCATTTAAGCATCTGCCTTCTGGGGTCATGATCCCGGGGTCCAGCTCAGCGGGGAGCCTGCTTCTCCCTCTGCCTGCTGCTCCCCCTCCCCCCACTCATGCTCTCACTTGCTTTCTCTCTCAAATAAATAAATAAATAAATCTTAAAAAAAAAAAAGAAAAAATACGAAGTGAGAGTTTCACCTTTTCCTCAGGATATATCAAACCAGGGAGCCTTTAATATTTGGAGCTTGACCTGCCGTGAGGGCGGAGTTCGGACTGCACACTAGCTAACCAGCTTCCTTCATCTCTACCCTCCTCCTTTCTAGACAACTCTTGAGCGTCTGACTTAATAGTGGGTCAATTAATGTGCGCGGCCACAGCTTCCCAGGGCAGAACCCTTCCGGGGTGGCTGGCAGCAGGAGCCCAGGGCCCCTCGTCGCCGTTCCCTTCCCGCCTGGCGGCCCTGGAAGTTAGGTGGGACCGCGGCTGTCCTGTGCAGATCGCTGAGAAGGAACAGGGAGGCCTAGAGCGCGGACGCGACTTTCCCAGGGTCTCCAAGCACGGCAGGGGCAGAACCAGGGCAGGGGTGTGCTGCCTGAGCTGCCTGTGGGGCTGTCGCACGCTCCTAGAAGGTGGGGCTCGGGCGCTCCCGGAGGTGACTTGTCTACTCCCAGAGTCATCCTCTGTTGCTGGATATCTAGGGCGAGTGCCTATCGCGTTTTCTTTCTACCTTAATGGCATTATCATTATTTAATTGGGAAAAGAGTATTACCATGCCATTACCCCATCTGCTTGCCTGTTGGTATCCACGGTTGTAGGGTCAGGGTCATCCATGACTTTCTGATTCCACTGTCACCTCCGCAGAAATGAAATGATAATCAGTGCAGAGGAAGTGATGAGCTCGGCTCAGGGCTAATGTTGGTTCTTTCCGTGCCCGAAGCCCTCTTCTCCCCCTTCCTTCCGCTGTCTTCTGTGCCGGCAGATTTTGCCTTCTTCTTTTCTTCCGGCTGGGTACCCTTAGTTTTCTGCTTGCTTTTAGCAGAAGGAAGGAAGGAAGGAAGGAAGGGAGGGAGGGAGGAAGGAAGGAAGGAAGGAAGGAAGGAAGGAAGGAAGGAAGGAAAGAGAGAGAGAGGGAGGGAGGGAGGGAAGGAAGGAAGGGAGGAAGAAAAGAAAGAAAGGAGGGAGGGAGGGAAGAAGGGGAGGAGGGAGAGAAAGGTGGGAGTCCTGAGCTCCTTCTTAAGTCATTCTGTGATTATGTTCTTTTGTTTGTTCTAATGTTTATTTTCCCTTCCTGCCTCCCTCCAATTAATTCATTAATTGAAACATTTATTCACGAGAGAAATGTTTTCACACTTCCTTGCTTCCCACCCCACAGGAAGTAAGGATGTTTCCTCAAAGAGAATTGGTTTTAGGAATCTCAAGAAAGGTTCTCAAGCTGGTATAAGAAAGCCCATCAGCTAAATAGATTGCTGGCCTTGACCCTTTCTCTCTGCACTGCTGAAGCTTTTAGCAGAGCTTAAATGCTAGGATTAAATGTGGTTTCAAGGGTGAGGAGTAAATTAGTAGGTGTCACCCTGAAAATGATGACACACTGACAGACCCATTAGAAGGACATGTTTTATGAGTGAATGAAGAAGTTAAGCATAGGTCTGGATCATCTGGGTTTACACACATGTGAAGAATGCCAGTGTTCAGCAAATGAGTCATTTATGTCATAGGGTGTGTTTTTTGTGGTATGGCCTGTCTTGTTAGACTGCATATGTCCTTCCTGGAGACAGAAGTCACAATACATCTCCTCCTCAGAGCATTAGAAATCCCAAGGAATATGGTTTGCTCCTGTTTTGTCTTCCTCTTTAAAGTAACCAGGACACTGGGACCGTTGAGAAGAATCCTGATACCCTAAGTACATTTGATCAAAACTCTTCCTCACTGAGCTCATTTATTATCATAAACACGGTTTTAAATTATATGAGGTTGGTAAACATAGGACTTGAGGTGGTAGAAAATTTTTCTTTAGTTTACCAGTAGACAGTCAAAACAGTACCACCCCCAAATTTTGACGGCCATGATGGCAGATTTTTCATAGACAGATGACTTTGCTGTTGATAAGACTCTCCAGCTTTTTCCGCCTCCACAAATGATGTAAAACTGTTGAAAGGGACCCTGCATTTGTTCAGCCTAACGGGCATCTCCATCCAGAGTGCTGTGTTTTAGCGGCAGGACATTAGTAATCCATGCAACACCATCTTGGGATACTTTTCTCCTGCAACACACAGAAAAACCTGCAGGTGTCTTAAGGAATTAGAGAAACTCTTACTGTTTTCTGTTTCCAACCTTTCTGTTTGTATTACTCAGAGAGGGCCACTGTGAGAATTAAATGAGATGTTGTGGCTCAAAGTGCTTTAGAAATATAAAAGTTGAGGGGCGCCTGGGTGGCTCAGTCGTTAAGCGTCTGCCTTTGGCTCAGGGCGTGATCCCAGCGTTCTGGGATTGAGCCCCACGTCAGGCTCCTCCGCTGGGAGCCTGCTTCTTCCTCTCCCATTCCCCCTGCTTGTGTTCCGCCTCTCACTGGCTGTCTCTCTGTCAAATAAATAAATAAAATCTTTAAAAAAAAAAAGAAATATAAAAGTTGAATTCTCGTTACTGCTCTGAGAAGTTATTATGGGAAGAAGAAAAAACAAATGCCCAGTGACTGGAAATTTTTACTTCACATATTGAACTGTCCTGAAATTCAGTTCAGCACTTTCCCTGAAATCCCCCTTTATTATTTATTTTTTGACTTTTCTTAGGATAAAAGTAATTTATTATAGTTATATAGCCTCTGTCTTATTAATCTCAAAGCTTCTCACATTCACATATGAATTTTATTAAAATATGCTTTTCTGAGATGGAAAGTGGCATGGAATGTACTTTTAAATAGCACTTTAAAACTATATAAATAATACTTATTCTTAGGGAAAAATGAGAAGACAACAGATAAATAGATAAATACTAAGAAAAGCCAAAATCACCTGTGACCTCACCACCTTCAGATTACCTCTCAGTATTTGAGCTGTATTCTTCCAAATGTTTAATACGCAGAGACACACACAATTTACAGTTCAAAATAAAAACAAGATCATATCACACGCACTATTTTGTAATCCTCTTTTTTCAAAATAGATCATGCCTGTCTTTGGCAGCATGGTTAAATGGTTCCTTAGAGTCCTATTGTACGAAATACTGCAGTTCTTTTATGTTTAGCTCGTTCCTAGGTTTTCCTTATTTTAGACCATGTTGCGTGCATCACCACTTGGTGAATTCTTGTGCATGTAATTAGTTCTGCCACTTTCTACTACTTGTATAACCTTGGGAAGATGGCTCAGTTTCTCTGTGCCTCAGTTTCCACATCTGTGAAATGGGGATGATGATAGTACCTACCTCTTGGCATTGCAAAGATTAAATGAGTCGAAGTAGGTAAAGCACTTAGCATGCCTCACTCAGAGTAAGTGCTGTAAAAATGTTAATAGTTGTTATTATTTCTTGATGATAAATAGCTAAGTGTAATGCTGCCTCAGTTCCTTTTAAAGGTATTTGAGTGATGTTATGAAAGATAGTGCCAAATTAGCCTCCCCACAAGAGTGTGTGCAAATATGTTTTCCTATCCGTGTCATCCTTGGATATTATCATTCTTTCTAATCTCTGCTAATCTGATAGGTGTTTGCATTTTTTAAAATGATTACTCAAGTTGAAAATTTTATGTGTCATTTTCCATTTGATTTTTATAAAAATACCTTATATTCATGACATTAACCTGTCATCTTCCACATTACAAATGTTTTTTCTTAGTTTATGACTCAGAGAGATATTTAAGAAAAATATCATTAACAATAAATACCTTTTAGACTTAAATTTTATCCATTTTCTGGTTAACTAGATAATGCAGTACAATTTATCCTTTTAAGAATAGTTTTACTTAAGGCTTTTATATTTTAGTCCTAGTTGGAAAGGGTAGCTGGCTATTAAATGCATTCCTTTTCTGCCTTCCTCAGGGCTTTCAGAGGTTCTATTTAAAGCTTCTGTCCTTACAAGCATTTTTTTTACAGTGGCATTCAGAGAGCCCCTGAGGTTCTGCATGGATGTATATAAGGATCCTCATATTCTAGATCAGAGCTTGGCCAACTTTTTCTGTAAAGGGCCAGAGAGTAAATATTTTAGGCTTGATGGTCTTTGTTGCAACTATGCAAAAGCAGTCATAGAAGTAAATGAATGGGCATGGCTGAGTTCCAATAAAACTTTATTTATAGATACTTAAATTTGAATTTTGTGATATTTTTCACATGCCTTGAAATATCCTTCTTTTGGTTTTTTTAAAACCACTTAAAAATGTATAAATTCTTCTCAGTGGGATGAACAGAAATACCTAGCAGGCCAGATTTGGTCCATGGGCTATGTTTGCTGGCCCCCGAGATAGAATGTCTAGAAACAGACCCAAAAAGTACAGCCAATTAATTTTCAACAAAGGTGTAGGGAGAATTTAAGAAAGAAAGGATAGTCTTTTCAGAAATGGTGTTAGCACAATTGGAAATCCATAAGCAAAACAAAAACAAAACTGCCCTACCCTAAACCTAATACATCATGTAAACATTAACTCCGGATGGACTGAGTAGATGGGCATGTACCACAGATCCACTCCAATGTAACATAGGTCGACATGAAAACAAAAACCACAAAATGTTATTTATGAAAACATAGGAGAAGGAGTTGTTAGACACGACACCAAAAGCACAGTCCATGAAAGAAAATACTGCTAAATTGAACTTTGGCAAAATCAAAAACTTTCGCTCTGCAAAGATACCGTTAAGAGAATGTTGGTTGACCTATTTTCTTACAAGGCGATTTGAGCTTTGTTGAGTAAACAATTGCCTGATAAGTAATTGCATGAAGTTCAAGGACCTTGGTTTTGTTCTCAGTATTCCTGGGAATATGCTTTGTCACACAAGACTGCAAATCTCCCTTATCAGAGCCCTTCCCCCCAAGGTGGCAAACAAATGTAGCCACATTCTACCAGTCAGGCCGAGGCTCAGCTGAGCAGCCGGAGGGCCTAGATTTGACCTGGGAATTGTATCTCTCACTCACTGCACATGGCCTATAAGCTACATTTGCTGAGTACAGAGAAAAAAGTCCTCCAAACAACATTTTATGCCAAGGAACAAGATTTCCTAATAGGAAAACTGAAATATAGATTTGTTTGGTGAAGAACGGAGATGAGAGGTAGGAGTTAAGGAATTTGCCAATAGTTGCTACAGCTGGCTTGGATGATCTTGACATTCATAATGATCATGGCTATGCCCTTTACCTCATATTCCTTCCTGGTCCTTACCTGTCAAATGAAGATACTCCCCCATCTTCATCCGTAACAGCTTTCTTTGTTACCTCTTAGAGGTGGTGCAGGAGCTAAGAAAATCCCTTGAAACATAATGAAAGATGCTTTATAAATGTCAGTGTCTTTGTCAATGAAGCAAAATGATTTTTTTTTATTATATCTACTACCCTTTTAGTAGAAGAAAAGCATGTGTCAGGATGCAGAATCGATACAGTTTTTTAAACATATATGCAAATGAAAACTCAGCTATAAGATGCACATCCTTGAGAGGTAAACTGTGTTATTAGCCATGTGCTTTGGATGAGCCGAAAGTATCATTAGAAACAGCTTTCAAAATTTAGCATTAAATGGGCGCCTGGGTGGCTCAGTCGGTTAAGTGTCTGACTCTTGGTTTCGGCTCAGGCCATGATCTCATGGGTCGTGGGATCAAGCCCTGCAGTGGGGTCCATGCTCATTAGGGAGTCTGCTTGAAGATTCTTTCCCTCTGCCCCTCCCTCCACTTGTGCATGCTCCCTCTTTCTCGTTCTCAAATAAATCTTTAAAAAAAAATTTAAACTGAGGGCCTCGGAGGGGAGGGGGGTGGGGGAATGGGATAGACCGGTGATGGGTAGTAAGGAGGGCACGTATTACATGGTGCACTGGGTGTTATACGCAACTAATGAATCATCGAGCCTTACATCGGAAACCGGGGATGTACTGTATGGTGACTAACATAATATAATAAAAAATCATTAAAAAAAATAAATAATAAAAATAAAAAATAAAAAAAATTTAGCATTAAATGGTCATCTCAATGTAAATGATTTAACAAGTAGAAAATGGGAAATTTCTATTTAAAAAATTGCATAATTTTACATATTTGATTATGTTTAAATAGACCAAAAAAATGTAGGAGTGCTTCCTTAATGAGTTGCATTTTGTGTATGACTTGTTCACGTGCCTTCATGTGTTAATGTTAACGTCATGCTAAAAGCCCAATCGTAAGTACACAGGAAAGGTCCTCTCTGCAAATATCTTGTTTTCACATGATTACTGATTTTTGAAGTAGATTTATGGGGGTACAAGGTCTTCCATTCTGATATTAGAAAAAAGGCTAAAAGCATAAGTATTTCCTGAAACTTTAGATTACATAACATGCAAATAAAATAATGAAATCAGTAAGCTATTCTTGTATATTTGTTGTACACAAACTATATGGCCATGCCCCACAACTCCTGGAGATGCCCAGTGTGAATGGTGGCCCTGGAGTTGGACCAGTACAGAAGTATCTGTTGGGTGCCGTTCTCTGAAGAGGCTCCAGATAGAAGCATCTTTTTCTAAGAGGGAAACAGGCTGTGAGTAGCAAGGCCTTTGGGGCTTCTGCTCTGGCTTGTCTCCTATCAAAATCCCTCAGGCCTTCCTCATTCCAGCCAGCCTGCCTCTCATAGTGTCTGTGAAAGTTCTGTTCTCTTTCTGGGGACCGAGATTTGATTTCGGCTTTTCGTTCAGTTCTTAGTGACATCTGGACTCAAACGTTACTTCCGTGGCATTTCCTAACCCATGTGCTACGAGTGGGTTATGGGAGTCTCGGGTGTGATCCCCTCAGCTCTCCAGGTGGATGGAAAGGGCCTTAGGTAGCTGGAACCCCCCCCCCCCGGGTTGTTGGCCTTCAACAACATTTGGCTTCCAACAATATGTCATCAAATTATTATCATTTTACACGTGTGCTATTATCTGAAAAAAGTTGGGTGGCACTGACTTACTGCATGTATTTAAATTTATCATATAACGATGTTTAACACTGACTCTACTTTTCCTTAGGGAATATTCCACCTTCCCTGTTGGAGAAAGGTGCATATGACTAGCAGAGGAGACTCCAAGATAATTAAAAACTCTCGTATGTCTTTTCATTTTAGAAATTCTTTCTCTAGGACTTCTTTTGGGAATTAGACCTTGAAATAGCTCAGACTTTTAAAGATAGAGCTTCAAGTTCTATTAAATCTAGAAAAAAATAAATTCTAATTAAAGAAACAGTCTTTTTAAGCAAGCATAACTTCTGGTTGTAGCCACGATGGAGTCAAAGGTGTCAGGCTTACCCTCCTGCCACAGACACCTTTAAGATTGGACAAAATACGTGAAACCACTGTTTTTAGGCACTGGGTAATACATAGCTTGGTGATGTAATCCTTGAGAGAAGGATTCCACATCACCCCTGGCTTTTTCCTCGGGGGCACTTTCTAAATTGCGGCAGAGGGCAGTGGAGCCCCAACAGAAAGCAGAAGATTCATTGAATCTTCTGGAAAGGAAGGAAACAGAGATTGTAATTCAGGCCTGCCAAGGTGACTGGACTTTTCAGGGCAGTGAATTGCTGAGGAGCGAGCTGTACAAAGAAAGGGCCCCAGAAGCCTATATATAGGAGTCCCTCGAGTCTTTTGCCAAATACTAAAGCTGTGCATCAACAGGGCAAGACTCCACCAGGCCTGGAAGAAAATCAGCATAAGGACGTGGGTGGGCTGTGAGCTGAGGGAATATCCCAGAAGTCTCCAGGGATGGGAGATGTTAGAGTTCTGGCCAAGCAGGGTAGAAAAACGTTGCTGAACACCACTGGCATCTAACTGAGAACCCAGAAAAGGCAGTCTCAGGAACAGCACTACCCCAACCTACCCCAACAAAGCCTTAAGCCACGTTTTGACAGGTCAAGCTGATCCGCAAGTCACTTTCTTGCCATAGCAGAACTCAGCACTCTTACAAGGAAGACCTCAAAATCCAGTCTCAACAGTGCAGCTTGCACAGTTGTTGAGAACATACAATCACAAATTATGTATGAAGAAGCAGGAAAATGTGAGGTATGGTGTGGGTGGCTTCTAGAAGACATGGGAGCATTTCTGAATAGTTTTCAGGCATCCATACATGCTTCGATTCATATTGGCATGACCAAGGGGAGGCTCGATTACTGCTCTTTGTGTGTTCCTCATCCAGTTTTTCATTACCAGTCACATAATATGTAAAACAGAAGCGGAGGTTAGTGTCGCAAAGACTCTAAGTTATTGCCCAATAAAAAGTCAGGATTTTTTACAAGTTAGATAAACTCTTTGAGGTCATGAGTTTCCAGTATCACAAAACAGTGAATGACTCCCTAAGCCTTGATGATCCTAGGATGTTGACATTTGGAATGTGACATTTTTCTTCCTTTAATTTCTTTCATCAGTGTTTTTATAGTTTTCATGGTATAGGTCCTTCACCTCCTTGGTTAAGTTTATTCCTAAGTATTTTATTATTTTTGGTGCAACTGTGAATGGGATAGTTTTCTCAATGTCTTTCTGGTACTTCGTTGTTAGTGTATAGAAATGCAACATATTTCCATATATTAATATTGTGTCCTGTGGCCTTACTGAATTCATTTATCAGTTTGAGTAGTTTTGGTGGAGTCTAGGCTTTTCCATATAGAGTATCATGCAAATAGTGGAAATTTGACTTCTTCCACACTGGTTTGAATGCCTCTTACTCCTTTTTGTTGTCTGATTGCTGTGGGTAGGACATCCAGTACTATGTTGAATAGAAGTGGGGAGAGTGGACATCCCTGTCTTGTTCCTGACTTAGGGGAAAGGCTCTCAGTTTTTCCCCATTAAGGATGATGTTAACTGTGGATTTTTCATATAAGGCCTTTATTATGTTAAGGTATGTTCCCTTCTAGACCTACTTTGTTGAGAGTTTTTATCACGAATGGATGTTGCACTTTGTCAAATGCTTTTTCTGCATCTGTTGAGATGATCATATGGTTTTTATAAACCTTTCTCTCGTTAATGTGATGTATCACATCAGCTTGTGAATATCAAACCACCCTGGCAATCCAGGAATAAATCCCACTTGATCGTGGTGACTGATTTTTTTAATGCACTGTTGGATTTGGTTTGCTGATATTTTGTTGAGGATTTTACGTTCATCAGGGATATTGGCCTGTAGTTCTCTTTTTTTGTAGTGTCTTTATCTGGTTTAGTGTCAGGGTAATGCTGGCCTCATAGAATGAATTTGGAAGCTTTCCTTCCTCTTCTATTTTTTGGAATAGTTTGAGAAGAATAGGTATTAACTCTGCTTTAAGTGTCTGGTAGAATTCCCATGTGAAACCATCTGGTCCTGACTTTTGTTTGTTGGGAATTTTTTGATTGCTGATTCAATTTCATTGCTGGTAATCAGTCTGTTCAAATTTTCTGTTTCTTCCTGATTCAGTTTTGGGAGGTTATATGTCTCTAGGAATTTGTCCATTTCCTCTAGGTTGTCCAATTTGTTGGCATATAATTTTTCATAATATTCTCTTATAATCTTTTGTATTTCTGTGGCGTCAGTTGTTATTTCTCTTCCTTCATTTCTGATTTTATTTATTTGAGTGCTCTCCCTTTTTTTCTTGATGAGTCTGGCTAAAGATTTATCCATTTTGTTTATCTTTTCAAAGAACCAGCTCCTGGTTTCATTGATCTGTTCTATTGGTTTTTTTAGTCTGGAATCTGACATTTCCATGAGTGAGTTCATCTCTGGGACTGTCTCCTTGGCTTCTCTCATGAACTGTGGTCTGCCAGGCATTTCTTCTGACACTGAGATAGACAGTAGTCTTCTTTTTCCCTCTTACCTCATAAACCATGATGTTGATGAGCTTGCTTTAATAACTGACTTACGGGGATGTTGGAAATTCTGAGCAGAAATCCCAGCCATGCAGAATAATTGCATCTCTTGGGGAGGTGTTAACAAGCGGAGGCAAAGCTGAGTGCTTCTGGGCTCTGGCTTCTACGGATCTTTCTCTCAAGAGCCCCCCTGAAGCTCTACGCAGAAGACGTTCATTAGTAAATATTAAACACTGCTTTCTCTATTGCTGGTGGGATGCCGAGGGTGTAAGACCCCCTCAGGACACTCTGAGGCTCACTTAACAGCCACACTGAAAGTGTGGAGCACTCACTTTCTCCTGCAGTGATATTTCAGTCATCAGAGAAGGCCATGAAAAATTTTTTTTCAGCCATGCTGGATAACTTCTGGGAAATTAGGAATGTCTGGGGACTGTGGGGATAGCCGACCACCAAGAAGTGACTGAGCAGAGTGCTTTTCTTTTTTACTTGGACTAGCAGGTAAATCCATTTTAATCTTTCCATTGCTTGGTTTGATATGTCCATTTGTAAACTATGCATTCCTTTCTGAACTCAAATATTTGGCGCACTTACAGTGTCTGAGAAAATGTGGCATACATTTTGGAGGTACTTTTTAAGTTGTTTCCACAATTATAAACAAATAATTAATGTGGTATAGACCAATAGATGAAGCTTTCTTTTTTTATTGTGACTTTTTAAAACAGTAATCTCTACACCCAACATGGGGCTCTGACTCACGACCCTGAGATCAAGAGTCACATGTTCTACCGAAGAAGTCAGCCAGGCCCCCTTAGATGAAGCTTTCTTGTGTAGCTAATCTATACCTGCCTCTTCCTCCTTCAACTTGACCTCACTTTTGATGTTTGAAAATTGAGAGAAGTAGATCAATAGTCTGGGGGAAGATTGGGCCATCCATCATTTCATCCATTCAGCCAACATTTATTCAGAATTGATATCTGCCAGGCAATGTTCTAGGGATTTGGTGGCTGCAAAGGTGGTAACGATAAGATCCTTGTTTTCAAAAAAGCTTACCATTTTTGAGAATCTTGCTACTCAAAGTGTGGTCCATGGGACCAGCAGCACATGCATCACCCAGAAACCTGTTAGAAATGCTGAATCTCAGACCTGCCCTGGACCTCTTGCATCCAAATTGGCATTTTCACAAGATCCCCAAGTGGATTGTATGTGCATTAAAGTTTGAGAAGCACTTGTCCAAATCATTGATTGTCAACCCGCATATTGGAAGGACCTGGGGAACTCTAAAAAGTGCCAATTTCCTGGTCCCACCCTCAAAAAACTGTGCTTGAATCAGTGTGGGGTGTAGCCCAGGCATTGGGAATTTTTAAAATTCCCCCCGGTGATTCTAAATGTGCAGCCAGCTTTAAGAAACCCTAAACTCCTAGGTTGCGTCACATTCTCAACAAAAGGGAGCCCAGGAGGAGGTTGTGGCTCGTTCCTTTCACCAGTTTACAAGCCAGGTGGCAAGTTTGTCTTTCCTCAACATTTGTAGTGCCGAGACTAGAGGCAGACGCAACAGAGCTCACTGGTGACTTTCTGCCAACAAGTTGTCCATCAGAGAGTGGCCGTCAGCCTGCCCCTGCTGCGGTAGCCATGGGAAGTGCTGCAGTGCTTCAGCCACGTTCCTCAGGGCTCCTCCGGCAAGATTGATGGACAAAGGCAGGACACCGGGGTGTGGGCAAGGTCTCCCTCCTCAGACGCACCCTAGGGCCTTGATGTCCCTCTCCTCGGCCTTCTTCCCAGTCCGTGAGCTGCGGCCCCTGGCAATTTCACCCGAAGATGGTGGCAAATGCATGTGAGCTTAATTCAGAAGCTTTCCTGGCCACATTGTCCCCTCAGGGTCCCTGGGACGAGTCCATAGAATCGCAATAATGATGATAAGCACCAGCGGTCGTGTTGCTCTTTACACCTCGCCAAGATTTTCCTGTGTGTCGAGAAACCGAGACCCAGAGTTTTTGTAACTAGTGGACCACTGCAGTCTCAGCCGGCCCCAGTCTGCCATCTTCCCCTCTCCCTGAGATATCTCCGATAACCCGACATAGCGCAGAACGTAGAGGTAGGGGTACAGCACAGCTAAGGCTCTGTTTATTCATTCCTTCAAAGGAAAAATATCATTTGTTTTTTATAAGGAAAAATACCATATTTTACTCAAATATCTGCCTGGTGATGAGGCACAGAGAAATCATTTTGAGAACTTGGTCATAGAAGAGTGAACATTCTCTGTCAGAAATATCGTTCTTTCCATACTCCAAACGTTTGGTAAAGTCCAGGTCTACTTTCCTCTGCTTTCGTGCCAGTAGAGCTTATTTCTAATTGTCTTTGCTCTGGAAACTTTCATCTACATGCTGCTCTCTCACTTTTTCCCACTGCAAACGCCCGCCTCATTCAGAAGCCACCCCCTCTCCTGCCTGTACTGTCCTGTCTTCATCGTTACTGGAATCTCAGAATCCACTAGGGTGATCATCTGTGGTCCCAGCATGATTATTAATAGTGTCCCAGGTTTGAAAAGAATTTAAATGGTCACCCTCACATCTTCCAGGATCTTGGCTGCACTGCCTCTCTCCTCACTTGTCAGCTGCAATGTCATTGTCCTGCTTTCACGCCCCTCCTGCCATCCTCCTTGGGGACATCCACTCCACCCTGATGACATTCTGGCCTCACAAATCACCGACCAACTGTCCCTCCATTCTGCTCCTGCCACTCACGGGTGCCATCTTGCCTCATACTTCACATCACTGTTCAGTAGATGTTGGTTGGGAGCTCCCTGGGCACCAGGCACTGCCTTCACCTTAAGTGCCAGTTCTTGAATGTTCTCTTCCATGACTCCAGCTTCCTACTCTCCCTCTTCCCTTCCTTCATGCTTGGTGAGCCCGCCTTTGACCTTTCTCGTTGCCTTGGTTCGCCCCTCATTCTCTCTTTTCAGGCTACCTGGTTTTTCTTGGTCCTACTTGTTTTTAAATCCAGCCTTGCACTCCTGCCGGTGTTTCTGCACCATATTGACTCACTGTCTGCCTCTCACGCTAGGCTCCGAACTCTGGAGCCCTGTAAGGACATTATGATTTTCTGTTTACCCCTGAATTCTTCTGCTATCCATGTTTTCAGTCTTCAGTAAATAAATTGAATTTGCTGTTCTTTTACACTTCCAGAAGCACAGCCCTCATATGAATAATTGTCTCTTCATCTCTGCGATCAGAAAACTTGTTCTTTTGCCTGCTTTGTTGAAGAGGAGGTATTTCTGCTTCTCATTTTGCTGTCAGAATCGTTCTGTTTCCCTTAAGTTAGCTTCTGCTAGGGGGTAAGAAGCACCCTGGTTCTCTATCAGTCTCTGTCCTGCTCCAGGTACCTTGACCCTGGGCCGGTTTCTGTCCTGCAGCGGAGCTCCCCCTTTCACTTTCCTCCATGTCCTACGACACACTGGCTGTTCTCTTTTTGGAATGTGCTTATCTCATCCACGAGTCTTGTATTTGTCCTCCTACCAATCAGAACAGTAACACAGATTGTGCTCTACCTTCATGCTTTCCCTCTCTTACCTTGAATTACACAATGATTAGTACTGTTAATGTTTTCCCTAAGAAGCCAAGTAGAGATGAGCCTTCCAAGCCATTCTCCACTGATGGGAAATACAATAAATATGTCATATGCACTGTTTTGCCCTGTAGGCATGTATGAGTTCTAAAGTTATTCTGGATATGCTTCTACTTATTAAAATTTTCTTCCTTGTTTTTCTCACGTGTGAAGGAAAAGGCCTCGTTACAATGATTCTTGGGTTACTGCTTGCAGAACTAAGGTGAGGCATGGATTTGCACCAGTCAGAAAGTTTGGAAGAAAGCTTTTGAAAAGAAATGTAGCACTAAACAATATTTGAGTGCCTTTTGTGGATGTAATTCTGTATCAGGTACTCTGAAATGAATGTGCAGGGAAGTCCAGTCCTCACATAAGCAAAACTTCTTCGCACATGAAAAGATTTAAGATTGTTTGAAAAGCTGTTAATGATTGTCTCCTCTTTGGTACCAGAGCTCTTGGTTGATACCTGTTATCCAAAAGGACCTTGGGGTCTTTCACCTGAATCTCTAAGCTCCCTGCAGTTAGGGATCATGTTCGTTGCAGGTTTAATGTTGGTGTCTACAGAAGGAACTTAAATGTACTTCGCATTTCATGGATGTTTGTTGAATTGAATATCGTGAAGTGCAAATTAACACAGTTGTGAGTGTTCAAGAAAAGAAAGCATTCATCATTATCACTTTCCTAAAGGTGAGTTTCAAGTTGGTTTTGAGGAGAAGAGGACTTGTCTGGAAAAGGAGCAGAAAAAAAGGTGCCAGCCATTTCCTCAAAAGCAGAGCCTTCTGGATTGAAAGATTTAATTTCTAAGGATTAAAAGTAAAGGAAGGTCACCCCCTACACCTTCGCAAGATTTTCCCGTATTGTTGATGATGAGATCTTCTCAGAGCTGGAAGAACCTCAGAAGCCATCATACTCTTCCACCACCATCCCCGTTCATGAATCCCTTCTGTGGGGACTGATGCTAGATTGTTTAAGGTGTGATGTGACATGAGTGGGACCAGAATACTTCCCTGGGCTTCTCTTTCATCATTGTCCAAGAAAGATAAGCATTCTCTCATGTTGTCTTTTGAACCTTGGTTGGTTCTGGGTAAATCTGAACTTGATGCTTCAAGTGTCTGTTTTTTGGTGTTGGTCAGGACTAGAATTTACCATCTGTGATTAAGGACCCATTTCTAAAACCCACATCCCCTTCTAAAGAGTCCATTTATCTTTGCAACCGATACCGCTGGGAAAGGGAGGGCGATGCTCATTTACTTCTCACTTGAGGTGGGCCCTCTCTTACGTAAAATCATCATGAGTTAAAGTAGACTGAGGCTACCTTGTCCTCACTGCAGGAGATCACGGAACTCAGGGTTAGAAAGAGTCCTCACTAATTCCACAAATATTTATTATATTGGGCATTGCGGTGGGCTGGGGGCATAATGGTGAAAAAACCAGAAATGCTCCTCCCCTTGCCAAGATGTATAGTCTAGCAAGGCCCCGGTGAGTCACATATGCTGTGGCCCTCCGGGCTCTACGGTGGGGCCCGAGGCCAGCTGTGCATGTGCAGCTTGAGGCCTCCTGGCCCCTTCCCCACCCCACCGGTGTTGTGGAGGACCGTGAGTGTCCGCGTGGGCCCCAGCATGGTAGCCTCACTTTGTGGGGCATGCCCTGCTTCAGACGTAACTTTAGAAGTCTTACGTGTCGCTACCGTTTTTGGAAAGCCTCCGCTCGTTTTCGGCTGTAGCAGGAATTGTTGACCACAGTCTGAGAATTGGGCTTTTCTCACGGATGTGTACTCAACAGCAGTGTGTGTACATCATTCGTACACGGGTCAAGAAGAAATGCCCAAGTGAGGAGGTTTGCGGTAGGCCAGTGAGTCTTGGATTAGGGTGGTAGAAGTGGAATTGGAGGCAGAGGACAGATGTGAGATATATTCTAAAACTAGAGCAAATTGACCTTCCAACCAATTGGATGTGGGGTAAAATAGAAATGTGGCATGAGATTGAAGGCCCAGGAGAACCATGAGGCTGTTAGGCTCGGGACGGAAGCTTGGCACAGGCCGAGCTCTCGTGCCCTCCCTGGCACCTGGCACAAAATAGGCGCTCAGTAAACATCTGACGAGTGAATGAACAGAATAGGGAGTATTTAAAGGGAAGCAGGTTGGATCTGGAAGAATGAATAGATTTATTCTTTCATTTAGTAAGCAAACATTGAGTTCTGTAAGGTGGGGGAAGGGCTTCTCACGATGCCAACCGTGCCGCATCACCACAGAGAGAAGGTGAGGAAGAGCCGTGCATTCACGAGCTTGCCAAAAGTATGAACCTTCTTGTGCTTCGCTGCCCGTCGCAAGGCCCTTTTGAATTTCCACAAGCTTTGTGACAGGCCAAAGAGAACATTTGTGCCTGTGATATTTCCTAAAGCACGTTTGCAGTTAATGAAATAATTTTATTTCAGCAAAATTAAGACGAAGAAAATACATATCCTCCCATCTTTAAAGAAAAGCAGATCGACTGAAGCAGCGGACCTGACGACAGCACTGGGTTCAGGCCGGCAGCCGCTCCTGTGCGCTTGCGCTCTTGCTCCCGTGCGCTTGCGCTCTTGCTCCCGTGCGCTTGCGCTCTTGCTCCCGTGCGCTTGCGCTCTTGCTCCCGTCTGACGGTGGGATTTGTGCTGACTTCGTCTCAGTAACCACTGCGGCGCTGATAGTGGCCTCAAGGAAAGGGCCTCCGTTCTCTCTGAAGGGGGTGTGGGACCTCCCCGGAGGGTGATTGCCCCACTTCTCACTCTCTGCTCCTCCGTTTCCCAGGACTGCATCGACGTGGGCTGGTGGGAAGGAGAGCTTAACGGCAGACGAGGAGTGTTCCCTGATAACTTCGTGAAGCTACTTCCACCTGACTTTGAAAAGGAGGGCAATGTAAGTCTTCCTGGCCTTGAGGTCAGTACTCCACACGCTGTCAGAACGGTGGCTTCCATGCTGCGTGTCGGGACACCGGGCGAGGGGAGTTTGGTGGACCATTGAAGAGCACCGGCATTTTAGTTCAGTGGACCTGGCTTCTGAGCCCTCGGCCGTTCTGTAGGCTGCGTGTGAGTGTGAATGGGTTCATTACCTTCCCCAGCCTCACTTTCCTCATCTGGCAGCTGGTCGTAGTGACCCTTGTTCGGTGGTGTTGCATGAACAAATAAGATAATGTGTGTAAAGCACTTGGTGCGGTGCCTGGAACATATAAGCCCCCAAATGACCAGAAGCCTCCGTTTGGTGAGCAGACTGCCTGCATCCTGTGCGGTGTGTCCTTGGGGTGCTGAAGTGCCCAATACTGTCGAAGTGGCTGAAAAGCACATTGTGTAGCTGAGGACGCAGAACGAGGCCACTGATGTTCTTACACTGTGTGTGTACATATATGGACATGTATACACATGTTTGTCCATATATGTATTTGTATGCACCTCTGATCTGCTTTCTCTTTGTGGGGACCCATTTTCCAGTGCTGTTGTTTCAATGAGCCAGTCCATCTTTGGCTCACTCCAGGTGTATTGTCTCTCTGATGAGGATGGAACAAGAAAGT
The DNA here is from genome assembly GCF_024610735.1 of Ursus americanus. Lineage (NCBI taxonomy): Eukaryota > Metazoa > Chordata > Mammalia > Carnivora > Ursidae > Ursus > Ursus americanus. Next base: position 107,423,733 of record NC_142164.1, read on the forward strand.
TGAAAAGTTGGAAGCACTTTTCTTTATAACAGGGCAGGAGTTTGGTCTTTTCCATTCTGCTCTGCGCCTCAGGGCTCTTTGCTCAGGCTTTCACTTGACTTCTGCCTGCCTTTCTGGACTGGTTCCTGTTTATGCCTGTTGGGGCACTGCTACTAGACCATGAACCTGACCTTGACCCATGACCATTCCTATGGAGCTGATGTTTGTGAAGGATAGCTACCCATTGGTGGATTGGTTGCCAAGGATACTAAACAGCATTGACGGTGTATGTAGTGTCTAGGTGAATGAACATGATGGTTCAAGAAGCTGCAAGATGTCGGTATCCACCAAAATCATGCCCTGTAGATCTTTAGATTGGTTTGAAGCCGAGGGCCAACACCCTTAGGATTTTGGATAGCTTGCTTTCCTATATTGTTTAGCTGAAGAATGTTCTGTTCCACACATGTTATTCTCTCTCGGAACTGAGTTTGGGGTTCATAGAATCTGGATTCTGCTTCCTGCTGTTTTCTATATCCCTGACACTTAGTGCTGGTTCATGGGCCACACTTGATCAGCATTACCTGGAGCTTGTAAGAAATACTCAGGCCCTACCCTAGACCTGGGGCATCAGAACCTGCATTTTAACAAGATCCTCCGGCAAACCGTTTACACATTATAGTTTACGAAGTGCTGGTATAGAAGCAGGTATCTGTTTAAGTGATGACAGCTCCACCTTCCAGTTCCTGACCATATTTTAGGAGGGGAATAAATTCTCAGAACAGAGAAGAGCTCACTATTCAAGAAAAAATTTCTAGCAAGCAAAATCACTTGAGCCATTTTTATTGCATGATTGAGGTGTGGTGGGTTATCAGTTGACAGCACCCACCCCTGAAAAAAACAGATGCTAACATTTTAGTACTGACTGGATAGTAAATGTTTTGAAACAAGAGGACACAGGAGTGAGGTGTGGCAGCCGTTTCTAGAGCACAGTGCTCGTGACTCCAGGCTACAGCATCGGCTAGACCTGGGCTTGAATCATGGCCCCGTCACTCACTTGTTCTGTTCAAGGTCACCTCACTGGATGTGTCTGAGCCTCAGTATTTTCACTTATAAAACTGCGAGAAGAATCACACCTACCTTGTTGAACTGTTGAGAAGATAGGAATTCTTTAGCACGGCGCCTGGTGCTTTAACTTTACCCGTCTCTGTAATTACTGTTTGCACGAGTGTGGGAAGGCTGCAGCTGAAACCGGGCAGTAATGACAGAAATATGACTCTGGCTCAGCTTGCTTCAGCCGGTCAAATCAACAGTTTCTTGATGTCTTTATGAGCTTCCCTGGGAATCTAAATGCATCAGAGAACTTTGATGATAGCCTTTAAAAAGAAATCTAGTACTTTAGAAAATGTATTTGTAGAGATAAGCGGGCACAGAATGGCATAATCTTCATGTTGTTTCTCATATTTTTTTCAGGACCTGCTACCTGGCAGTTATGTTTTACATTTATTTACTTATGCACTGTGTGTTTATTGGGTCCCTTCTCTTGGGCTAGCCACCGTGCTGGTTGATGAGAAGGGAAGAGTACACGCAGTTGCTGCCCTTGTGGGCTTAGAGTTGGGCAGCGGGTCTGATGTTAAGGCCATAGAGACCTGCTGGACCTTTCCAAAAGGACATTGAGGATGGGACTCTTCCAAGGAGTGGAGGGGAGAGGGTCGTCCAGACTGCCTGTTTGATCCTTCTCACTGATCTTTGCAAGCCTGGTAGAAGGTGTTCACGTCCTGAAGCATTTGGATGCCAAGACCTTCCTGGTGCTTCCTCTCCCTGTGGCCAAAGAATCTTAGCGAGCATGCTGTCCTGGGGGACATTTGCCACCTTCCTGGTTCTAAGTGAGGTGGTATGATTTTGAAGGCTAAGGTAAAATCTGGATAATTCTTTTAACAAATGGGCAGTCTATGGTTGCCTACACTGTGGCACCTTGCTTTCTAGTTCCCAGTCATATTTTAGTGAGGCAATAAATGCACCAGGTGAGAGAGATTCCATGGCATACCCTTCTAGAAGCTCTGCTCTGTGACATAAAGTTTTAAGGGGAGACTTCCACCGGGAGGGTGAAGTTGTCAGTGAGGAGCGGACTCAGCTTGCTCGTCGAGGCATGCACGCTCTTTGGGGCCCCATGGCATCTCTCCAACCTCAGACGAGCAGCCACCATCTCTTTGATAGGTCTTTTTTTTTTTAAAGATTTTTTTCTTATTCCTATTTTTTTTTTAGATTTTATTTATTTATTTGACAGAGATAGAGACAGCCAGCGAGAGAGGGAACACAAGCAGGGGGAGTGGGAGAGGAAGAAGCAGGCTCATAGTAGAGGAGCCTGATGTGGGGCTTGATCCCATAACGCCGGGATCACGCCCTGAGCCGAAGGCAGACACTTAACCGCTGTGCCACCCAGGTGCCCCTCTTTGATAGGTCTTTTAACCTTGTCTCTAAGAAGAAGAAAAACTGGCTGAGGGAAACAATAGTCAAACCCGTCAGGCAAAGTCATACCTACAGCTGAGAAGTGATTGTATAATGTGACATTTCGCTTTTAGAAAATTTAAAGTATTCCATTCTTTTCATCCCCTCTGGCCCATAAAACCAGCCACCCAGCTTTGCATTGGCTGCCACACCAGCCTTTATCGCTGCACGCAGGGTACTGGTGAGCTGGTGACAGCGTGACGGGAGCTGGGGCTGTTGTTTGCTGAGTTGGCTGTGTAAAGATGATTAGAATCATTAACACAAATGCACTGTGTGAATGACAGAATCTGAAACATTATTCTGCCACCAGTTTCAGCACATGTCATCTTGTCTTGCCAGTGGCTGGGGCTGCAGCCATTCACCCGGAAAAGAGGACGGTGTGGGACGATTAGGGCAGACAGCAGCAAGCAGCATCTCTTCAGCAGCAGACCTCTTGAATCAGTAGGCATCACCAAGGCATTCTGACGAGGCCGGCTCTTTTCTGCTGCGGCTCGGTACGGACTCAGGTGGTTACCACAGAGCCTTTTGGAATTTTCTGGAGGGCTTTCTTTCAGAGAGTCCTTGGCAGATTCTCTCTTACGAGGTGACAAACGCTTTGGGGCTTTCTCTCAAGATGTTCCCTGGGGGGAGAGCACCCGTTGATCTCTTGGGGCATGTTTTAGAACAATTACGTAAGCTATTTATGAGAGAACCTAGATTCAATGGCTGTCTGTTTATTTTGAGACTTGACAGTAAAATTGAATATCAAAATGGAAAGATTAAATATTCTGAGAGCTCTAATGAAGCAATGCACATGCTCTGTCATCCTTATTGAAGGAAAACGGGGAACTTGAACTCTCAAGAACAGAAAACTTCTCACTGTCATTGAAAAAAAAATAGAATAGATACTCTGAACGACAGTGTTCTCAAAGGATCATTTTTTAGAAAAAGTCTCAGGCTCTAGAGCCTTGAAGAGAAGCTGTTCAAATCACCTGAAGAAGAGGTGGTTGTTTTAGTATCCATCGACATGGAGGACTCTTCTAAGAGTCTGTATACCGTGTCAAGAACCAGGGTGTTGCGAAGGTTCCCGTAGCGAATGTTCTGCCATGGACGATCTGCCTCTCAGAGACACAGAAACCTTCCCTCAAAGATTTCTAAAGATGCCTGTGGCTGCGATGCAGGCTCACCTTTGCCAACTCACAGAGACTTACCCAGCGAGCAGACTGCCAGCTTACTAATTGCAACAAGAACTGAAATGTCAGCCAGTCTGGAACACGTGGGTCTGCCCGCCCAGGGCGTTTGCTCCCTGTGGGCTGGGTTTTTTAGAAGCCAGATTCTACAGGAAAGTACATGTATTTGGTGCTTTCTTCAGGAGCTAGTGGTTCTCACCAAGGGCCTTGCAGGTCTAGCTGGAGGCCCCCTCGTGCACCAGTGGGAAGGGTGCCCCGGGGGGAGCTGTGTGTTGAACTCAGCTAATCCCAGAGGCCGCTCTGAGTGCACCGCACCTTCGGCCTCAGCAACTCTCCACCGCTCTCGGTGTTCACAGCTGACTGGACCCTTCGTGTTCCTTGTCGATCTCCAGACACACTGTGGTACAGTCAAGTACGTTTCCCACTTTCTCAATTATGGTTGAGTGCCAACCTTAAGATCACTGAGCAGTTTTGTAGGGTCCAAACTTTTACAGGAAAGGAAGACTCGCTTGATTCCCACAACGGCTAGTTGGCTGGAGGGGGATTTTGCCGGTGTAACTGTGACTACAATCTCTTTACCATGTTCCTAGGAGGCCCCTTACCTTAGCCCCCATCGTCTGACAACCCAGTTGATAAAACAGACTCAACCCAACTTTTCTTTGTTCCTAGTCATGTCCTTGAGCCTTTTGAGGACCAATACTTCTAGTTTCTAAAGATGTCTAGTGAATTATTTCCCCAAATAGTCTTCCAAAAAGAAGCAAACGTGCTTCTAATAGGCAGCATTGTGAAAAAAAAATTCACATGTCGTTTTCTGGGTAATTTCACATGCAGAGATGGGGACCGTCAAGGCACTAATGTCACCCAAGCATGACCTAATGACAGAGCCCTAACTGAGCTTCCCTGAAGTAGCCTGGATGGCGCTCCTTCTCCCTTCTCTGCTGGTACTGAGAGCCTGTACTCTCTCAGTTGAGCACCTTATTCAGTTGGACCCTTGCCTGAAGTGCTTCTCTGTCATCGTTCCATCCCAACTGTCATCTTTTTTGAAAGCAGAGCCCATGTCCCAAGCTTCTCCTTCATGGGGCCCAAAAGTGTGTGTCTTAGTTCAGGCTGCTGTAACAGAATACCATCGACTGGGTGGTTTATAAACACCAGGACTTCATTTCTCACAGTCCGCATACTGGGAAGTCCAAGATCAAGTTGCCAGCAGATGTGGCATCTAGTGAAGGTCCACTTCTTGTTTCGTAGATGGCTGTCTTCTCGCTGTGCCCTCACACGGCAGAAGAGGTAGGGGAGCTCTCTGGGGTCTCTTCTATAAGGGCACTAATTCCATCTATGGGGTGCCACTCTCATGCCTCAATCACCCCCCCCCCAAAGGCAACACCTCAGCATACCCCCACATTGGGGATTAGATTTCACCATAGGAGTTTCGGGTCCATTCAGTGGACAAACATTCAGCCCATAGCAGCATGCTTGATACAGGGTTGTCTCTCAGGAATCACTTGTCCTTTGGTCTTTTGGTGACCAGGTGTACCTTCCCTTCCTTCAGTCCTTCCCCTCCTACTCACTGCTCTCTCCTGCACTAGTATGAAAGAGGAAGAGGGGGGCAGGGAGAAGTCAGGTCCCTTGTCATACTCCTTCTCCCAGACATGGGGGAGCTCGGGTCTTTCAATCTGGATGTGAGGTCTGGGCATGGAGTTGAGGCATCACTTTTACAGTGGGCAGAGGGGGCAGAGGCATGAGCCAAGGGGGTAAAGCGTGAGAGCATCTTGGGGAGAAGCCAAATACCAAAGCCTGCATGATTCCCCAATAGGCTAGCAGTCTGGATGGGTCCAGCCAAGAGGGAGACCAGGAATACAGGCCACCAGGAAAACTCAAGAGAGACCGTGCTGAGAGCAGGTATTTGAGGTGGCCCCCAGGGACCTCCTGTGCTAGGGACTTTGTAAGGTACAGAGGGGCTCTTACAGGTGCTATGATCACCCCAAGTGTAGCCCCAGCTGTACTCTTCGGAGGTGTCACCAGTCTACCAGGAACAGGAAAGAAAAGGGCAGAGTGGAGGCCTTTGTGTGTTTCTAGAGCCATGAAGGGTGCCCTGGTCAGAAACTGTCCATTTTTGTCCCCTCCCCAGCCTCACACAGACACCTCTAAAGAACTTAGCTGGATGCCTGGAGGAGGGCTTCCCAAGGCTCAAAATCAAGCTAAGACTTGCTTCCAGAACCTTACCATATTCCTCTAACAAAGTGCCCCCTCAAGGGTACCCAGCCATCAGGAGTACACTCCTCTGGTTATTCTCAACAAACCACATGTGTGGGGCCAGAGCTCTGAAGGCAAGAGGCCAAGTGGCAAATCAAAATTCCTGCCAGGGAGGCCCGTTGAGCCAGCTGATGAGCTCTTTGCCTGGGACTGGCCGGGCTTGCCAAACAAAGGGCAGAGTCAGCTCTGAAATCAGCCTTCCTGCTGTCTTCACTCCAGAACATTCAGATCTATTTCCTTCCTGGTAATAATGGTAAGAAATCAGATCTAGTTAATGTATCCTTTGAAGGATGGCGTTTGCTTCTGTGTCCAAGCCAACGACTCGACACGGGCAGACGCACACGCAGGCGCACGCAGGCCTGTACACCCTGCATATGGGAAGACCGTGGAACACATTCTGCTCTCCTAGAAATCAGAAAATGTTGGCTCATTGATTTTGTTAGGAACATGTTCATGTTGGCTCTTAATGAATTGCCACAGTCTGGACATTGAGGGATGTGAGTTCTGGGCCCTCTTTGGCCACCACCCAGCGGTTGACACAGTCCCTCTGGGCCTCAGTCTCCTCCAGTGTAGAGGGGACCTTGTGATCACTCATAGCTCTGACATCCTGTGTTTCTAGCCTCGATCTGCAAATCGAGCAGGCTGAAGCCATCTGATTTTGGATCTGGAGTGTTATATTTCCACTATGGAGGGAGGGATAAAGAGAAGAAATAGAACGAGTGCCTCTAAAAATTCATGACTTAAAATACTCGCCTGAGTTGAAAGGGTGTTTCTGACTGCACACCTGTGGCGCCAGTTAATGCTGGTCAACTCGGCAGAGAAGGCATTGGGCTGCTGCTTAACCTGGAGGTCCCCTCTGTGCTGTTTCCTTCATCCGGCCACAATCGGACATTTTGGGGAAAACCAACTAAGTGACATGCTTACGTCTTTTGATTTCAGAATTATGAGTGCCTGTGCTGAAGTTTTTCCTGTCACGTTTGCTACAGATTTTCCCAGCCTGCCTTCTCAGTTCTCACTGCCCCATCTTCCTGTTGCACTTAAAGAGGAAAATCCCTGTAGGCTCCTGTGCAATCTTCCATTAATCACTTGGGGGGGGGGGGTCTGGAGCTACACGGAACCCTGGCCCTGGTTTTTGTTTAGAATTACCTTCAAAGACCTCTTCTTTGAAAACATGGCATAATTTCTCATCTAAGGAGGCAGGAAGGCTAAGTTTGAGGGCATCAGAGAGTGAAGTCAGTCAAAGGAGAAAAAACAAAAAACCCAGGCCAACCTGTAAAGCTGTCCTGCTCACAAGCAAAGCTGGCCCCCAGCCAGTGCTCATCAAGCCCGGTGGGTGCAAGACACATAGTCACAGACTGTTCCCTCCTTTCAAAACTGCCCCCACCTGCCTCCACTATCGCCAGGGCTCCTCACGACAACCTCACACCTCTGCCTCCTTCCTCTGCCACAGTCAAGCACACACTTGCCATGACCACGCTTGTCACACGCTGTCTCTTAGCCTGACACTTCCTGTCTTCTCTCTCAGTGCCCCTCTGCCCTGCCCGGTCACATTCCGTGTGTCTGCCCCATGCCAAATCTGACACAACACTGAGGGATTTTTTTCTTCGCACAGTAATCTTGGAAAACATGATGACTTGTAATTGTCTTGTTTTATTTGGGGCCCTGTGGTTTGAGGCAAGGTCGCTGGGGGAACAGCCTCGGCAAGAGGAGCTCATGTGAAATTGGTTATAAAATATTTCAAACGAGCAGGAAGTGAGCAAGACATCCACTGGTTAGGCATCTTTGGGGCTGGGCCGGGAAGAACTAGGCCACAGGGCGCTGTCTGTGAATAAGAAGTTATTCTGATCCTGAGGTAAAGGAAGGTTAGTTGGCAGAGTTTCAACAATAACTTCATTAGGTAAACACGCATCTGTCCCCAGCTAGTTTATACAAGGACAGGGCAGGGAGGCAGAAAAAGGAAGAAGTTGGAGTGGAGAGCTGGAAGGGGCTGGTAGACAGGAAACGGCCTTCCACCAGCGGACGGCCTGTGTGCAGGGGGAGGTGGCCCTCAGAGCATCTTTCTTTCTCTTTTTTATAATGAAGTGAGTCTGTACTCCTATAGACAGTACCGAAACATATTAAGAAGGAAACACACACACGCACACACGCCCGTAATCCTACACTAGTCAGGTATCACACTATAAATTTATTCCTTTCCAGTCTTTTTCTCTTTCTGTATATTTTGTAACATAGTTGATTTGAGCTCCTACTGTAGCTGCAATTTGATACTTGTGTTTTCTTCCCCCCAGCCTTCATATGATACAGTTCCCTGTGCTTTGGTACACGCTGTGTGTGGTATATGGCCGTGTGGTGGTCTGCCTTGTGGATGCTCTCTGGCAAGGCGGGTCCTTCCCTGTGGTCAAGAGCACCCCTGTGGGTCAAACAGCATGGGGCTGGGCTCCCAGCCCCCCACCCTATTTAACAGCCTGGTGACTTGGGGAAATGACTTCATCTCTTTAAGCCTCAGTCACTTCCTCCACAAAGTGGGCACAATAATATCATTATTTATAGGGTTGTCACGAAGATTCAATAGGGCAGTGCTTCCTGACTCCCTCTGCATATGAAACCACCTCCTCCCAAGAGGGAGATAATGCTGTTGCCATTTTACAGATGAGAAGCTTTAGCTAGGTCAGTTCACCTGCTCAGCGGCCACGGCTAAGAACTGGAAGAGTCAGCATTTGTAATCAGTCAGGCTCTGACACCCGCCTCTCAGCCACCACGCTACACTACTTACTCGAGGTAACTTGGCCACGTCACCCAGCTACTGAAGAGCAGAGGTGACATGTCACAGAATCCAGAGCCTACGTGCTGTGATGCCTCCTGAGAAGGTTCCTTATGGGTCTCATATTCTCCCGGTTTCCCTCGAAAGCATTTCTTCTGTGCTCTAGTGCTGTAGCGGGCGCCGCTGGGCCCCAGCGGGCAGGGGCCGGGGGCTGGTGGGTGCTTCAGCTGCTCCTCACGGTAGTGTCCGAGTGGTATGTTTTCAGAGTGTGGGAGAGCGTCTCTGGAGCTGTTTAAGAAGTCACTGGTGTATGATGCCCAGAGAGGGTTGGGAGAAGCATCAGCAGCAACACGGATCGGATTCTCAGATCCTCCTGTTTCCATCTTTCCTTAATGATTTTGTTACTGAGACGGTTTTCTCCTCGCCTCTGGCTCCCCTCTCCAAGTATGGTGTCCAAGAATTGTGCCCTGGCTGGCTTCTTGGCCCCTGAATCATTTGCCAAATGCAGCCTGACCATCTTCCTCCTACAGTTGATCCTGGGTGCGCAAGGAGAGGCCCTGGAACGGGTTCAGGGAGGGATGCCACCGATTGCCTCGCTGCCTCATCACCTGTGGAGTGACAGGTTGTGAGAGAAAAACAGACCACAGCCAATATGCAAAAAAAGAGCTCCCTTCCACTTTCCAGGGTTACAACTGGTCTGTGGGAGGCCTCGAGAATGGCCTGCCAGCCTTGGGGTCAGAAGGGGCTGAAGGCTTAGAACCCACTGACTCCCAGCCTCAGCAGCACCTTGGCCTGCTTTTGCTGAAGGTCCCCGTCCAGAGCAGATCTGATTTCGAGCTGTCCCAGTGACTCTCCTGAATCACTTGGTTATTCAGCAGATTAAATCTTAATTGCAAATGTGGTTTCAGCGTAGGAGGACCATTGTGCTTGCTGGTTTCAGGCCATTTTTGCTGAGCCGTGCTTTTCCAGAAGGCTGTTACAAATTTAGAAAGGGGGAAACGGTATTTCATTTGTCCATCAAAGTCTTGTTTTGCAGACTGAATTTATTTTAGTTTTGGTTTAAAGGTGCCAAAACCTGACATCCCCGGAGAGAGAATTGCTCAATTTTTTGGAGAGCTCCTCTGGACTGTCCAAACTACATCTAGAAAACAGTGTCTGTGGTCCTTATGTGACAGGCCCACAATCTCGTTGGCTTGCCAACAATCTCATGTGTTATCATTTTGATTCATTTTTCAGAGACCCAAGAAGCCGCCTCCTCCATCCGCTCCTGTCATCAAGCAAGGGGCAGGTAATGTGCTTCCGTTCTGGACACAGCGTGCGTCTTTCTGTGTGTATTTACAGCACCCTCAGTAGAGCTCAAGATTCTTAGATTCAAATGCCACGGATCACCAAATTGGGAAGCTACCACTTGGTCTCAACAGGCAGATTTTAAATATACTGCTGTTTTTCCGAAAAATTAAATATAACATTAAAATGTATCCCTGGTACAGCGGAAAAATCTAGCCTCCCAAATGAATGGCCAGAAAGACTTTGCTATGGAGTAAACCAGTTTTTTTTCTGTTTTATTTTTTGTATTTCTAATCAACTGCTTTTGAGGAAAGAACTTAATTGTCCTGCTTTGCCTGTGCCCACCTAATCTCGAGGGTCAGCTTAGGGAGGGTTCCTTCCCATGGGTCATAGCCTCACCACGCATGTACAGTGGTGCTGAATTTTTAACCAAAAAAAAATGTGTGGTTAACCAAAATTTGTACTTACTTCACTTACCCCGCCAACAAAAAATGTTATTCTAGCAATAAATACTTTTCCTCATGATACGTTTTTCATCTTAAAAAGAATCCAATTTACTTTTTCTGTATAGTTCAGACATTAAGGTTGAATAATATAGGAAGACGTGACGTGGTTGGACATTTGGTAGCTCATTGTGCACAGGGTTCTCATACATAAAAATGATCATTCATATTTCCCCATAGAACTCCTTTTTATAATTGTTAAGAACTAATTATGGGGAGAAATTCCTCCGTGAATAACTAGTTAAGTGGCATTTTAAAAAATTAACAACTAAAACAGAAGAAGAGTAGGGGTATTTTTAGTTCTGCACATTAATAACTGTGATAGTTCTATAGCATTTAAAGTGTGAATAAATTTCCAGATTGGTTTATTCACAAATTTATCAAGGAGTGATTTTTTAAGGTTTTTTGTCACACCGAGTTGGAGGGGAAATCAGCTTGATCCCAAATTCCTTTCCCATTCCCTTTAGGATAGTTGAGAATTACAGAGATTAAGCTCTGAAATGAAGTGTTAATTACATCTCCTGCTCTGCCCCCATCGTCGTTTGCATTGAGTAGTTTAATTTTGCCACCTAGTGGTTCACACCGGATCAATATTTTGTTATGCTGAAATTAAAGCTGGCTGTTTTGCTTTTCTCAGACGACCCTTTTCCTCGGGGCCTTGGTGATGAATTACAGACCAAGGAGATGAGCTGAGTGGCCCAAGGCTCAAGGAGCCCAGAATGTAACTAGGATTGGATTCTTCATGGTAGTAGGATCATCAGTTTCAATCCTGCATCTCTAGGAATGATAACGAACTTTTTCGTTATCATTAGAGCCTAGATTGTACCATGATAGGCAAATTCTTTTTCTTTTAAAGCAGTTTTACGAAAGGTTATGCTGGATCTCTGTGGGGCAAAGCAAGATGGCATTTAATTTTCCTAGATTCCTACTGCTCATTTACCCTGCTGAATGATCCTGGGAATTGCTTTGTGACCGGGAGGTAGATATTTCTATTTTCCTTATCATCAGCTTTCCTTGTGTTTATTTGCTTAAAAAAAAAAAACAGATCTGGAATTGACAGAAATTAGATACAGTGTTTAATTTGTAGTGAGTCGTTAAGGAGATTTAGGTAAAGCGTATTCAGTGGATTTTTTTTTTTTTTAGTTGCTTTGGTTTCTGTTGCTATGTAATTGAGACTTTAGTACCAAGCACCCATCCATAGGGATGGGCAGTAAGGAATTCGTCAAGCACTTAAGCAAGTCTCTAAGTCTGAGGGGCACTTGTGATTGGTTTTATGCTTTAGCTATTTTCCAAGTGTTCTTATGCACCTGAGGCCATGGGCACTGCTGAAGAGCCCAGGTGAGGGAGCAGCTGCAGTCGACACGGCCGTGCAGGTGTATTTGGAGAAATGTCGTATGTAACGTTTGAGGGATTCAGGCGCAGATTGACTGGACCGAGGGAGAACCACATATCTCCTGGGCACATCCGTCCACTCCAAAATTGGCTATAGGTACTTTTGCTGCATAACAAACCTCCCCAAATCAGGTGGCAGAAAACAACGATCTTCTTATGCCCATAGCTTCTGGGGTCAGGAATTCGAACAGGGCCTGACCAGGACATCTTGTCTCTCAGCTCCTTGATATTTGGGACCTCAGCTGGGAATGCTGGGCCAGCAGAGGCTGGAGGACCCACTTTGGAGATGGCTGCTTCACTCTTATGTCTGGCTCCCCTTGGCAGGAGGGGGCTGTAGGCCAGTGTGTCTACACACGGCTTCTTCAGCGGGCTTCAGGGTTGTAGACTTCTCACATGGACATTCAGGATTCCAGCAAATAAAGCATAAGCGACACAGTCTTTTACGACACAGTCTTGGGAATTATATGGTATCGTATTGGCCCCTGGTTGAAGCAGTCATCAGCCTACCCACATTCCAGACAGAGGACCTAGACCTCACCTTTCAATGGGAGGGGTCGCAAACAATTTGAGGCCATATTTTAAAACTGCTACAACATAGAACCCAGGTCCCTGTGAAATTTCTTTTTATTTGTTGAGCAATAGCCAGTGACCCATTATTTGCATATTTTGGTGATTGACTTGTTTATACATATTTTCCAGCCACACCCGGTGATTTCCTGCGACTGTTTTGATGTCTAAGGAAGTCAGATTTAAATATCAGAAAATATTCATGGCATTCTTGTAAAGTAAGGATGTATAGGCAGGAAATTCAATGACATAAGCCAGAAATGGCTTCTGCTGTTTCTAAACGGCTGCTATTCGTCAGGTAACACCAGCGCCCAGCTTAGGGGCAGAAAAGCCTATTGACTTTGACGTACCTGATAAATATTTAAAATGCTGGTGTGTCTCATAAATGGGTAGAGAAAACATGTTCTGATCACTGTTAATCCCTTCCCCCTTAGGCACCACTGAGAGAAAACATGAAATTAAAAAGATACCTCCTGAAAGACCGGAAACCCTTCCAAACAGAACAGAAGAGAAAGGTATGAAATCAAGTCTTCACTAGTACTGATCGAACAGCAGGAGGCAAAGCCTTTGGTCATAGGGCTAGTCCAGATTACCCACAGTTTGTTTTTTGGGGGGAATATGGTGATTATGGTTTTATTTTGGTTGCTTTTAAATATCCCATTTCTAAGGAAATAGGAGAGAGGGTTATGTGGTGCTTCTTTGGGCCAGAATTCCTCACCAAATGAAAAACAACCAGTCTGGTCACTTAACACATTGGGGTTCCTCCCTCCCAGTCTTCCTGCCATCACTGCCCTCCCCACACCAGGGTCATCCTGAAGTCAAGGTGCCGAGTGGAAGTTTCGTGAGGGCTTGGATATATCCACCGCAGTTTCCATCCTGCCCTCTCCCTTGCCTCGTGCCCCAGGGCGCTCATTAACTGTTGCCTGGTGGATGTGACTGAGAGAAATTCCCGTCTGGACAAATGAAAGCCATCATCCTCGTCATGGCTGGACTTTTGAGTCTGGCTACTATGTCACAGACACATTTCCTTGGTCACGAATGCTGCGGGGGGTGGGGGGTGCATGGCAAAACTGGGAGAAGGAGCTCAGGGCCCACAGTCCCCTGAAGGCGGTCAGGAATGTCATCTGAAGGGAAGTAGCTTCGCCGGACTCACACAGTCAGCTTTACAAATGTATTTGACTCCTACTGTTCTGAGTATGTCTCCCAAAGAAATCTGCACGCCGTGGAAGGACTCATTTTGTTAGGTGTCTAAGATTTGATTGATCACACATTTTATGGGAAAAGCGCTATGTTATTATGAACAGGAGGCAGACCGAATTCCATTTTAAAAAGCAGTTATTTGGAAGTCACAAGAGAAATGCTGAATTAATGAATGTAATTATTTGGAGGTGCTCCCGGGTGGCCTCATGAAATTTTATTGTGAAATTTAATATTTTCTATCAGCCTGCCAAAAGTTTTACCAACACTGCTAGCTCTTAAGAAGTTACATCTCTTATCTTTCCCAGTGAACACTTAAAATTTGAGTTGTGGAACCTCATTGAAAGGCCAGGTGTGTGTCCCAGAGCAGTGAAAAAACAGCCGTGTGTGTATCACACAAACAGCCCTTTGAGGAGAGTGTGTGCTGTGACCTGACCGAACACTGCCCCCTATCCACATGGAGGACACATGACTACTTTCTGGCTGATAGCCAGGCCCCATCATAGGGACACTTCCTGCTCTGTTCATGCTGACTAACATAAGGACTCGGCTTACACTTGAACAACTGCCCTAGTTGGCTGGCCAAGTGGCCACACACTTCTGGTTCCTTCCACTCCTATGGTTCCTTGTTTAGTGCCACAGTGGGTCCAGAAGGCAGAAACCCCGGTCAGAAGCAACAGGGGAGCCAGAGAGCCAGCCCCACCCTGAGACTTGGCCTCCCCGTGAGGGGGGCACAAGCCCCCCTCCCACTTGTTCTGCACACTGCCAGAGGGCCCCCCTAGTCCCTCCCAACAGGAGGAATCTCCCCTCCTTTGCATTTCAGCCAAGCCCTGCCTCTTCCGGACAATAAGTGAGCTCCCAGCATTCCTGGATGGAGCATATTCCCCTACTAAAATGTGGGGATGAGCGCGGTGATATCTGTATAGTAACTGGTAGGCTTTTTAACGCTTTGCCAGTCAGCCTGGGCACCTGAACAATAAATATGAGTGTGTGTTTGCAAGCAAAACATGTTCAGAGTTCCAGCTTACCAGCGAACATAGGGAACCTGCCTGTCCTCCAGTGGGCGGCTCTGAGAAGTTCCATCTTTATAAAGAAGAATGTGGATGCATGTTTTTTACACCACACATGGGGCAAGGCTAATTGGGGACAGAAAACACAAAGCTGTCAGTCACGCCGCTGCTCAGTTGGCTGCCAGATCTGACTTTAACTTCATTCTAATAGCTGACTCCAAAAACCCTTGGAAACCAAATACCTGTGAAACCCCAGTTCACCTTCCAAGTTCAAACTGTGCGCAAAAAGAATCCAGAATTAGTTCTTTGTTCCTGGAAATGCTCCCCCCGCCCTTTACACAGGCTGACCTGAGAGGCATCAGGCCTCTTGCCTCCTCACACCCAGCAGGTCCTGTGGGTCCTTGACCAAACTCATCAGCCATTTGCTGAGCACCTGCTATGTGCCAGGCACCAGGTAGGATCTAGAGAGATGACCAGACATGAACCCTGCCCTGGGAGCTGATGGCCTACAGGCTCTGCCAGGCATGCGCACACCCAGAAAGTAGCCAGGTGGAGGCCACTTATAAAGGGCTGCCTTTCTGGGCTTAGGTGAGAAAGTAAGAAAGTCCGCCTCTGAGGGTGGGTTTGGCTGTTGAGAAGGGAATGTGACGGGGTCGCGGTTCAGCCAGGCTGATGAATAGGATCATGATGAGCCTGAGGAAGGATCAGCAGGAGTTCACCAGGGTGGGCAGTGGCCAGAAGGGCCCTCCAGGCCAGCACAGCAAAGGCCAACGGTGAGCTGCAGCTGTGGAAGGGTTTTTCCTGACTTGACCAAAAATAAACAAGGCTCTAAAAATACATAAATAAAAATTTAAAAAATAAACAATGCTCTTCACCTTCCAACTTCACCTTCGCAAATAGCATCAGTGATTTTTTTTAAAAAAACAAGAAACGAACAATCTGCCCCTAAGTACTGTCACTTACACTAGATCTCTGTCTTCTTTATGCTTTTTAAACAATGACTTAAAGAAAGACCAGAGAGAGAGCCAAAACTGGACTTACAGAAGCCCTCCGTTCCTGCCATACCACCCAAAAAGCCACGGCCACCGAAGACCAATTCTCTCAGCAGACCGGGGGCGCTGCCCCCCAGGAGGCCCGAACGACCAGTGGGTCCCCTGACCCACACCAGGTACTACTCTGCTCTTGCTACTGGGGGCGAGTGAGGGTTGGCTGCGGGACGCAGGAGAGGGGCCTGAGTGCGGCCAGCTGAGGGAGGGGGGACAGAGCTGCCCTTCCGCCTTCTAGCAAAGCTGTCTGAAGACTCTGGCCCCTTCTCTTCTTGCTCCCGTGCTTGGGCAGAGGTGGGTGCGAGGCTGGGAGGCACAATGCGGGTTTTAGGATGAGCAGATGGGAATCAGGTATCCAGCATGTAGGCTCTGCTCACACGGAGGGATTTTCCCTGCACTTCTTTAGGGCACGCTAGCTGCCCCTCAGACCGGAAATGTGGCTGTCACACCCAGCCTCACCCCCTGGACGTCCCGGCCTCAGGTGTGCACATCTCACTGGGAGCTCCATCCCCTGACCCTGTCCCTGCTCTGTGGTGCCTCCTTCCCCAGCCCTAGGCTCCCTCTGCCCTGGACTGCACAGCCCTGTTGTGGAACCCAGGACCCAGCATGGCAAATATTGTCTTAGTGTACATGTCTCCGAACCATGAGACCCTCAAAGGCCAGGGACATGCTTTGTTCAGGCAGTAGTTCTGAGGTATGCCCAGTACAGCTCAAATTTGTTCACTGGCTGGCTGGGCACACGTGTCAGTAACGGGGAGTCAGAGTAGGACATTGTGCTTCCAGACCCGAGATGCCCACCACGGAGCAAAGAAGCGTTGTGTTCTCTCCGCAAGTTAATTGCCAGAACTTTCTACTGTTACGTGTGTTTTGTGTGTGTTGGTGTCATATATCAGAGCAAGCTGTTGGCCTGGAGGTCTTTGCATGTACCTGTTGAAACACGGTCACTCATGAGATTTTTATCCTTTTAAGCCAGGTTCGCATAGTGAGAGTCACACGGGGCTTCAGCGCCCTCGTGTTGGAGTCAGGCAGGCTTCCAGTTTTGCATCTTGCCTTGCCTCATAGGTAGTGTGAGCCTCATCATGTCACTGCCCCTTTCCACCTCACTTTTTCCATCTATAAATTGAGGATGATAATGGAATGCACCCAAAAGGTTGGAGCAAGATAAGTCCCAGGTACGCAGCCCCATGCTTGTAAATCAACGTTAGTTTCATTGTCATTCTTATTTTTTTTAAGATTTTATTTTTAAGTAATTTCTACACCCAACGTGGGGCTCATTTACTTCTTAGGAAACAATGTTTAAATTGTGGTAAATGCACATAACATGAAATTCACCACCATAAACCATTGGTAAGTGTAGAGTTCAGTGACATCAAGTGCATCTGCATTGTTGGGCAACCACCTCCATCCATCCCTAGGCCTCTCTTCATCTTGCAAAACTGAAACTCTGTACCCATTAAGTACTAACTCCCCTTCCCCCTCCCCCAGCCCCTGCCAACCACCAGTGTACAGTTGACCCTTGAACACGCAGGGTTAGGGGCATGGACCCCCGTGCAGTTGAAAATCCATGTACAACTTTTGACTCCCCAAAAACTTCACTGCTAATAGCCTACGGTTGACCAGACGCGTTACCAATGTAAAGAGTCGATTAAGACATAGTTTATACGTTCTACATGCTACAGACTGTATTCTTACACTAAATGAGCTACAGAAAAGAAAACATTATTAGGGAAATCATGGGGAAGAGAAAATATATTTACAGTACTGGCCTGTATTCATTGAAAAGTATCCACATATAAGTGGATCTGCACAGTTCAAACCAGTGTCGTTCAAGGGTCAACTGTACTTTCTATGTCTGTGAATTTGACTACTCTAGATGGCTCATATAAGTGGAATCATACAGCATTTGTCTGTTTAAGACTGGCTGATTTCACTTACCCTGATGGCCCCAAGTTTTATCCATGTGGTAGCGTAACTCATTCACTCTTAATAAAAACACCACTACCACCCTTGCCCAAATACAGGGGCAGGTAGCCATGTGAGTGGCTAAGCCCACGTGCAGGAGGCCGGCTGCCCAGCTGAGCTTGCAGCCGGTGACCTCAGTGCAGCCGAGCCCATCAGAGTGGCAGCCGGTTCACCTGCGTCGTTCTGCGGGCATCTCCCAAGGTCCAAACAACTGCCCCCATGTGATGGCCCTTGGGGAGACTAATGGGACCAGGGCCACTGTTGAGCGAGTCAGGCCCTACACATCGTACCCTGTTCTGCCGACAGATAGAACACATATGTGCACGACAGGGCCACGTGACAGCCCCAGTGACCTCGGCCCAGGCCTCAGTAGATGGTTGGCCCGGAAGCTAGCACTCCAGAAAAAAAGGGTTATGTAAACCTAAGTGCTTCTGAAGAGAATATGAGCTACACAAACAGTGAGACTGGAGAGCAAAGGTTACACATCATTTCGTGGTGGGTGAGAGGGGAATGGAAAGCACACTCTGCCAAATTCTGTTAGTGTTCCAGGGGCTACAGACATTTCCCTTAAGTCAGTAACAATTTCCAGAATATTCCTGTTGTTCTAATCTGATCTGAAGAGAAGTGCAATTCCAGTGGCTTCTTTGCCATCGAAGGTTTTTCTCAACCCTCTCATTGTGGGATAGGAACAGGCTTTGTGAGCCACCGATTAGAGCTGAATATAAAGGGGAAGTGAATTGTAACTGCTGACCTTCGGGGCTCACAGAAGCCCACTTCGCTTCTCTCCTCTGCCTAGCTCTTCTTTGCCCCCAGCTCTCCCATCATCCACTTGTCTGTTAGAAGTATGGATCGCTGGGGAAGATGCGTGAGGAGGGCTGTGTATAGAAGCCAGTGGAAAATGTAACCATTCTTCACGTGTGCGGCCTCCTACTTACCCCATGGTGGCCCAGCCCCCAGGGCACTGGCTTTGCAGAAAGGGGACGAGGGAGGAGAGCCCCTGGCTTCCTTCCTAATGATCCTAGGAAGTGGCAGACCCAGGCAGGGCTGGGAGAATTTGGGGAGCCGGTACGTCCTTTGGCCACTTGCTCAGCCAGTTGAAGGGAGGACAGTGCCTGCTCTAACGTGGTGATTCTCAAATTCGAGTGTGGGTCATAATCACCTGGGGACCTTGTTCAAAAAGATCGCTGGGCCCTACCCCCACAGTTGCTGACTTGGTAGGTCTGGGGTGGGCCTGGGAACTTACATTTCCATCAAGCTCCCAGATTGTAATCTCCATGCTGCTGGCCTGTGTCCACACTGAGAGAACCCCTGGTCTAGATTCTCCCAAGTTTTTGACAGTGCCCTCCCCTTCCCTGGCTGCCTCTCACGCACCTGTTAATGCTCCCCGAATTCAGAGCCCACTTAGCACACCCAGCTTCTGGAAGCCTTCCCTTATTTCTCAGGATTGCTCTCTCTTCCAAATGCCTGACACCCCATGTTTAGCCTAGTGTGGGGCCCCATGCTGTGCCACTTGGGATGCTCACACCCCCGGACTCCTTTACCAGATTTAAAGCAGATCAAGAGTGTGTTTTGTCATCTCCACATGCTTTACAGGGTTGAGCATATGGTAGTGGCTCATTTAACACACTTGTGGAATGCCATGGTTCCTACAAAGGGAGGGAGGTGCCAGGGCTTACATTTTGTTCACTGTTGCCTCTCCCATCGTCCTTCCCAAGCCCTGTACAAACTCTGTGGCGTGTGCATGTCATGCTCTGCGTCCCCTAGCACACCATGGATTCCAACATTACAAAATTGAGGAAGATCACAGAAAGGCTTAGTATTTCTCAAGACCTCACGCACTTCATATTTTTTTGCTAAGCAGCTACATTGGACAACCACCCCATATATTGGTTTATGAACTTGTTTTGTTCTGCCCGATTAGTTGAGGTAGGAGTGTTAACAGCGTTCAAACAGTTTGGTGTCATTGGTCCTCCAGAGAGAAAGTACTGTCTACTGTATGAAGACAAATCATCTCTAGGATTTGCCTGACCAGATGGCTGGACAGAGAGTTGAACACATGGACACACAGTCATTATTTGCCATTCTTACAGGGAACTAGGCATCGCCACTCTAGCTGGCATGTCTGGGCTTGTGCTTGTTCTCCCCAGCCAGAAACTTGCTGCCAAATGTGGCTTCCAGAAGAGATTGGTTTCTTTCCATTTAAATAGGAAGTATTATCTTTTCGAATAAAGAAATACATAAGTTTAGAAAGAGGGGAGTCATTTTTAGATACATTCTCTTAACAGAAGTGTATTGAGGGGCCACTGTGTGCAAGGCACTGTTCTGGATCTCACTAATGCTGGGGCTCAGCTGCACATCAGTTTCCAGGAATCACATCTGGGAGAAGTAGAATGACACTCGTGCACAGTTTTGTGTCCAGTCTAAGCAAGTGGAAGCATGCCATTAACATACCCACTGGTAAGAATATTCTTCCAATTTCCAGAAAGTAAGTTAAGGTGGAATTTTAACAGGAAAAAAAAGACTGTTTAAAAAAAATTTAGTACCAGAGTTGATTTAAAAATTGAATGATGGAGGAGCCTAGGTGTTTCAGTCGGTTAAGTATCTGACTCTTGATTTCCACTCAGGTCATGACCTCATGGTGGTGGGATCAAGCCCCACATAGAGATCGAACCCCGTTTCAAGCTCTGCCCTGGGCGTGGAGGCTTCTTAAGATTCTCTCCCTCTCCCTCTGCCCCTTCCCCTGCCTCCCTCTCTCTAAAAAAAAAAAAAAAAAATTGAATGATGATAGGAGATTCTAGTCGGCCCTAACTGCCTCCTTCATTTGAAAGTCTGTGCCTCAGCAATGCCTTCATTATTATGAAGTCTGCTCGTCTTGTCCAGCCCACCATGCCTCTAAGGCAGTGGTGATGTGACAAGCATTCTGTCTACCCACATTGTCACACTTGAGAAAATGGAGGCTCAAAAGTATAGAGCCTACTCACTTGTTTTGATATTTGATCATA
The DNA here is from genome assembly GCF_024610735.1 of Ursus americanus. Classification (NCBI taxonomy): domain Eukaryota; kingdom Metazoa; phylum Chordata; class Mammalia; order Carnivora; family Ursidae; genus Ursus; species Ursus americanus. Next base: position 107,444,363 of record NC_142164.1, read on the forward strand.
AAAATATTTCAATCGACAGAAGATACCTAAAGCTTTTTGTATGTGTGTGTACACACACACGAACATGTGATGTTATATGTCCAATAATGTGTGTTATCGATGTAATAAATTTGGGTCCAGAAACCTCTGTAAAAGGAAGTCCTGAAACTTGGGAGAGGATCCAAAAGAAAAAAAAAAAGGAAAGAAAAATGCAAGGAAATGCTGGAGAGAAGCAGATTGCTCTAAACTCTAGTAATTATATGTAGCCGGAGGCTGCGAGCCAGAAACCTGAGGGGCAGGGCAGGTGTGTGCCTTCAAAAGAATAAACCCAATAGGGAAAGAGGTAGAAGCAGGCTAGAACAGGTTTGTTAATCCTCCCAAACATAAATACCCCAATTTGTAATGTTTTTTTCATTTTCTTCCCAAATAGCAGGGAGGCTGGAGCAGAACCTTTTTTCTGAGTTGCAAGGGAGTTTTGGCTGTTGTCTGCTATCCCATGTACAGCACGGAGCAGCGCGTGCTCTCCAAGTAGAGGGAACAGGTGACTGGCAGGGCCAGGGATGGCGGGGCTGGTGCTCCAGGGGCCTTGAGTGGTAGACAGGGGGTCTGGGATGGAGGGGCAGGAAGTAAAGCTGAAAGGCTTAAGGAGGAGGTAAGGCGAGTGAGCATAGAGTGGGAAAAGCTGATGGCCAGAAGAAGAGGAGTGTCTGTCAGAAAGGGGAGGTGCGTGCGCACAACTTCAGAGGTGCAGTAGGTCTGAAGATGAACTTATCCGCAGAGAGAGGGGCCGTGAATCTGGGTGACTGAAGATGAATGAAGGTCATAAGAACTGAAGGGACGAGGGGAAGGAGGGGCCGGCGTTGGGGATGGATTGTCCACGTGGCTGTCATAGGCTCAGGAAGATGGCAAGAACCAAAGTGAGGTGAGGCTGATGTTCTAGAATCTGGTGCCCTCCTAGATGAATGTCGATGTATTCTGGGAGTTGAAGACAGTCAGTAATCAAAAAGATTCCATAGTTGGGGTGGTAGTGGGCCGTTCAAAGAGGAGGTCCTGGGTGTGGGGGGGTTGGTACTGTGGCTCAGGCATTCCGGAGGGCACAGTGCGTTGACTTCAGATGTGGAAGCATGTGTCAGAGGAGGGATCTCAGTGAGAAGGTGGGCATTTGGGTCTTGGACACTAGGTTGTGGGCGGGGGACCCGGTGACTTCCCAGACCTGTGCCACACAGAGATGGCCATCAATTTAAATGTCAACCCACGAGGTACTTTTCCTGGGAAAGGCTGGAGGCTCCACCATAGAAACTGCAACGCCAGACCCAGTGGGAAGGACAGCGGAAGTGCGAGGTTTTTACTTGTAATGAAGATGGAGGCTGGATTTCAGAGACACGCCAGGAGATAAGAGGCCGCCGAGCTCTGAGACATTTGAGCTTGAGGCAAAGATTAAGTAAACATTCATATGCCAAACATCAACTCAGTGCTTAGGGAAGAGCAGATGGCTCCCTTGAGACCAATTTACCCACACGGAAGTTCATTTTTCTTTAGATTTACACAGGCAGGCCGGCTGCTCTGGCCCCTGGGGTTACAACTGAACAGGAAATAAGCTTCCGGGTCCCCCGCTCTGTGAGGGGTGTGGCCCCCATGCTGCCACAAGAACGCATTTACAACAGAGACCTCTGTGCTCTTACTAGGTATAAACCAGTCAATCAATTAATCAAAAAGGAGGAAGAGAAAGGTAGCTGGCACATGCAGATGCTCCCTAAGCATGCAGATACAATGTGCACTTGGGTGCTTAGGCCATGGTTTATGAGTTTGGATTACTCAAGTGTTCGAAATGCCTTTTCAAAGAGTCCTAGTGGTGCATCACGTGGTGTTGGAGTGTTCCCCTTCTTTTCCACAAATCAGGACCCGGCCATGTCTTTGGAGAATTTAGGAGAGAGATCTTGGCTGGTAGTTACAGAGGTGGCTGTCATTGGCTCATGGATGGTAATTCCCAGCATGGAATGGTCCCTCCAGGAGATTATAGAGAAAGAAGAGGAGAGAGTGAAACCAACAGTGGGGAAAATCATTATTTACAGGGTGAAGGAAGAATGAGGAGCCTTCAGAAAGGGTAGATGGTGCAGGATGTCATGGAAGCCAGAAGAAAGGAATATGGAGCAACTATAGATCAGTGGGTCTCACACCTGAGTGTGTGCTAGAATCACCTGGAAGCTGGTTAAAACATAGATCACTATTCCCCCGAAGTGTCTAATTCACTAGCACTGGGTTAAGGCCCGAGAACCTGCATTTCTAGCAAGCTCCCAGTGCTGCTGCTGCGCTGGTGGCGGTTAGCTGACCATGCTATAAGAACCCCACCATAGTGTGCACCTGGGAGACTGAAGGGCATCCACGGGCTTTGGTCACTAGTGCTGGCCCTAGTGTTCCCAGTCCAGGAGTTTCTACATAGTGGTTGGTAGCAAGAGCCAGAGTTGGCATGAATTGAAGAGAG